>NC_057829.1:11402500-16402500 GCF_910594005.1 Cervus elaphus
AAGGTCCCCTTCGGCTTGGCTTCCTAAGGCAAGACCCAGCCCCCGCCCAAAGGCCAGAGGGTGAGTGTGTGAGAGTGTGTGTGCGAGTGTGTCAGGGGGCAAGGGTGTGGGCGGGCCGACTGGGGTCCAGGGGCATACCCAGAATGGAGGGCCGAGGGTGTGGAGGCCGTGGGTTGGGAAGCCTGTGTGGTTCTCTTGCTGTTTCTCTCTCCCTCTTTCTCCATCTCCCTTACCTGTGGTTTCTGGCTCCTGACCTGTCTCGGCGGCGGGGTGGGTGTGTGGGTGTGTGTGTGGGGGGTGTGTGTGTGTGTGTGTGTGAGCCCGCGGGAGAGCACGCGCAGTCGCGTGCGAGGATGGCACTAGGGTTGCGGGTGGGGCTGGGGCGTGGGGCAGCCGCCCCCCCCCACCCCCCCAGGATTACCTGAGGCTTGCCTAGGGAGCCCCAGACGGAGACTGGAAGGTCATCTGGTTTTCTGGAAGCCGAAAGCGGAGGGGCTCTCGGGCCGCACGGAGGCAGCCCAGGTCTGTGGCGGGCGTCGGAGCCCGCCCCCCAGGCCCGGGTCACCCACCCGCGGAGGGGCTGGGGCCGGGGGGATCCAAGAGATGGGACGCCCGCTGCTGCCTGCGAGGGCCGCCGGCTGGAAGGCAGGCGACCGACGGCTGTGAGCGCGGTGGGGTGCGAGGGGCCAGGGTTGGGGCGGGGGCTTGCGGTGCAGGCCACGCCAGGGGTGGGGCTGGGGGAGGTGTGGGGCGGGAGAGGGGGCGGGGGCTAAAGGAGAGGGGAGGCAAAAAGCCTACAGCACCCGGTATTCCCAGGCGGTCTCCCATCCAAGTACTAACCAGGCCCGACCCTGCTTAGCTTCCGAGATCAGACGAGATCGGGCGCGTTCAGGGTGGTATGGCCGTAGACGGAGGCGGCTGCCTCCAAGCGCCCTAAGAGCCCCGCGCCGCGCCGCGCCTCCCTTTCGCTGTGACCCGCCTGCCGGGCGGGCCAGCCGGCCGCACCTCTCCAGGGGCCGCGCGCTGTACCTGAGCCGGACGACCCGCCACCGGACTCCGGCCGGCCAGGGCCGGCAGCCCGGCGGCCGGCCGACGCCGCCCCGCCCCCGCTCACCATCCCCGTGCGTGCGTGCGGGGGCGGGACGGGCGCGGAGGTCTCGGCGCTCTCCCACCCCGGGCCTCTGCAGGCCCGCCCCCGCTGGGCGGCGCCCCCACCCCCAGCCCGTTCGCTGCACAGGGCCAGGTGGCCCCGGAGGTCTCTGGCTTCCGGGCCCGCCGCTGCCCGCCGCCCGCGGGCCTCTGAGCCTCCTCTGGGCCTCCTGCGCAGCCCAGCTGGAGCCCTGAGCGCCCATCCTGCCCGGCACCTGCCCGGTGCCCAAACCCACGGGGAGCCAGCAGCGCGGCCGACAGGAGCGCGTCAGCCCCGCCCCTTCGCCCTATCCAGGCCCCACTTGCCCCCACGCCGCCCGCCAAGCACAGGACCGTCCTGAGAGAGCAGACGGCCGACAGGCAGGCACACGGACAGACACACAAGACACTCGCCTCACGCACCCACGCCAAGTGAGACAAGCCGGCTGGCGCAAGCTCGTCAGCCAGAGCCAGGGCCCCAGCAACCTGTGAGAGGCCGGGGCCAGAGGAAGGGACTGGAGGCCGGGTGTCAGGAGACACAGAGGCAGAGAGAGACTGAGGTTCAGAGACAGACTCGAAGACAGGGAGAGGGAGATGCAGCCGGACAGACAGACGGGAGCGCGCGCGCACGCAGACACACACACACACACACACACACACACACACACACACACAGAGGGAGACACAGCGACTGACGGACAGAAAACGGGAGGCAGACACGGGAGAGAGGATGGCATCCGATCCGAGACAGACACAATGGCACAGTCCCTGACCCACCTGAGAGAGAGGCCAGGCGGAAGAAGCAGCTTCCCCAAGGGAGGGGGCATCAGCCTTGGGCCCCGGGCCCCAGCTGCACGCGGTGCCCTGGGGCTGGCAGAGCCCCGTGGGATCCCCAAGACGTCTTGGCAGCCGAGGTCTCAAAGGTCCCCTTCGGCTTGGCTTCCTAATAAGGCAAGACCCAGCCCCCGCCCAAAGGCCAGAGCGTGAGTGTGTGAGAGTGTGTGCGTGAGAGTGTCAGGGGGCAAGGGTGTGGGCGGGCCGACTGGGGTCGGGGGTGGGGGGGTGGGGGGGCGGGGAGGGGGGGGGAGGCCGGGGCGGGATACCCAGAATGGAGGGGGAAGGGTGTGGAGCTGGGGGGTTGCAGATCATGTGGGGTCCAAGCATACCGGACGGTCATCTTGTTTCTTGCAATCCGAATGCGGAGTGGCCCTCCGGCCTCTTGGAGGCAACCCAGGTCTGCGTTGGGAGTCGGGGCCCCGGTCATCCTCCCGCAGAGGGGCTATGGCCGTGGCGCTCCAAAAGTTGGCACGCTGCTACCCGCCATGCCCGCTGACTGGCTGGCCGGCTGGCCAAAGGCCCTGTTGGCTGGAAGATAGGCTACGGCTTGAGGGCGTTCGGGTCATATCTGGTTTTATTCCGATGGTGTGCCTCATCCTAATGTTACTTGGTTGATGATAGGAGACTCTCTGAGTGACACTATTTCCTTGCTTTTCAATGGATCCCTTTTGTTGCAGAACCTTTCCCTTGAAAGTGAAGGAACCTATGTCTGCACAGGCACTAATGCTCTTGCAAAGGCAAAAGCAATTCCGTCCTCCACTAGCTTGGTAAGCACCAAGTCCTTCTTGTCTTCAAGTGCTTCCTATAATACGTGCAAAGGAGGACCCGGTTTTGTGGATTCTGGAGTCAGGGAGTTAACAAGTGGACGTTACATGGTTTTAAGCATTGCTGTCACTGCCCACTTACAAACCGCCTCTAAATTTAACCCTCTGTCTTACCTGTTCTTCTCTCAGAAGGCTGTGACTGCCTTGCTGCTGCTTGTCTGCCTAAGAACCCACAATGAGGTGTTAACTTTCTGCCCAGAATCAAGATCCTTCATACTCTGCCTCTGTGTGCATGCTTGTGTGCCACGTTGCTTCAGTCCTGCCTGCCTGACTGTTGTGACCCCATGGGCTGTAGCCCGCCAGGCTCCTCTTACTGTAGGAGCCTCCAGGCAAGCATGCTGAAGTAGGTTGTCATGTCGTCCTCCAGGGGATCTTCCCAACCCAGGTATCAAACCCACATCTCCTTCATTCCCTGCATGGGCAGACAGGTTCTTTACTGCTAGCACCACCTGGGAAGCGCATTCTGGCTCTACATCTCCTTAATTTATAACTAAACTCTGTTCTAGGCAACGCAGTTTCCCGCACTCTGATCCAACACCACACACACGCACACACACACAGAGGGAGACACAGCGACTGACGGACAGAAGACGGGAGGCAGACACAGGAGCGAGGATGGCATCCGATCCGAGACAGACACAGTGGCACAGTCCCTGACCCACCTCAGAGAGAGGCCAGGCTGAAGAAGCAGCTTCCCCAAGGGAGGGGGCGTCAGCCTTGGGCCCCGGGCCCCAGCTGCACGCGGTGCCCTGGGGCTGGCAGAGCCCCCCCCCCCCCACCGTGGCGTCCCCCAGACGTCTTGGCAGCCGAGGTCTCAAAGGTCCCCTTCGGCTTGGCTTCCTAAGGCAAGACCCAGCCCCCGCCCAAAGGCCAGAGGGTGAGTGTGTGAGAGTGTGTGTGCGAGTGTGTCAGGGGGCAAGGGTGTGGGCGGGCCGACTGGGGTCCAGGGGCATACCCAGAATGGAGGGCCGAGGGTGTGGAGGCCGTGGGTTGGGAAGCCTGTGTGGTTCTCTTGCTGTTTCTCTCTCCCTCTTTCTCCATCTCCCTTACCTGTGGTTTCTGGCTCCTGACCTGTCTCGGCGGCGGGGTGGGTGTGTGGGTGTGTGTGTGGGTGTGTGTGTGGGGTGTGTGTGTGTGTGTGTGTGTGTGTGTGTGTGTGTGTGTGTGTGAGAGCCCGCGGGAGAGCACGCGCAGTCGCGTGCGAGGATGGCACTAGGGTTGCGGGTGGGGCTGGGGCGTGGGGCAGCCGCCCCCCCCCCCCACCCCCCCCAGGATTACCTGAGGCTTGCCTAGGGAGCCCCAGACGGAGACTGGAAGGTCATCTGGTTTTCTGGAAGCCGAAAGCGGAGGGGCTCTCGGGCCGCACGGAGGCAGCCCAGGTCTGTGGCGGGCGTCGGAGCCCGCCCCCCAGGCCCGGGTCACCCACCCGCGGAGGGGCTGGGGCCGGGGGGATCCAAGAGATGGGACGCCCGCTGCTGCCTGCGAGGGCCGCCGGCTGGAAGGCAGGCGCCCGACGGCTGTGAGCGCGGTGGGGTGCGAGGGGCCAGGGTTGGGGCGGGGGCTTGCGGTGCAGGCCACGCCAGGGGTGGGGCTGGGGGAGGTGTGGGGCGGGAGAGGGGGCGGGGGCTAAAGGAGAGGGGAGGCAAAAAGCCTACAGCACCCGGTATTCCCAGGCGGTCTCCCATCCAAGTACTAACCAGGCCCGACCCTGCTTAGCTTCCGAGATCAGACGAGATCGGGCGCGTTCAGGGTGGTATGGCCGTAGACGGAGGCGGCTGCCTCCAAGCGCCCTAAGAGCCCCGCGCCGCGCCGCGCCTCCCTTTCGCTGTGACCTGCCTGCCGGGCGGGCCAGCCGGCCGCACCTCTCCAGGGGCCGCGCGCTGTACCTGAGCCGGACGACCCGCCACCGGACTCCGGCCGGCCAGGGCCGGCAGCCCGGCGGCCGGCCGACGCCGCCCCGCCCCCGCTCACCATCCCCGTGCGTGCGTGCGGGGGCGGGACGGGCGCGGAGGTCTCGGCGCTCTCCCACCCCGGGCCTCTGCAGGCCCGCCCCCGCTGGGCGGCGCCCCCACCCCCAGCCCGTTCGCTGCACAGGGCCAGGTGGCCCCGGAGGTCTCTGGCTTCCGGGCCCGCCGCTGCCCGCCGCCCGCGGGCCTCTGAGCCTCCTCTGGGCCTCCTGCGCAGCCCAGCTGGAGCCCTGAGCGCCCATCCTGCCCGGCACCTGCCCGGTGCCCAAACCCACGGGGAGCCAGCAGCGCGGCCGACAGGAGCGCGTCAGCCCCGCCCCTTCGCCCTATCCAGGCCCCACTTGCCCCCACGCCGCCCGCCAAGCACAGGACCGTCCTGAGAGAGCAGACGGCCGACAGGCAGGCACACGGACAGACACACAAGACACTCGCCTCACGCACCCACGCCAAGTGAGACAAGCCGGCTGGCGCAAGCTCGTCAGCCAGAGCCAGGGCCCCAGCAACCTGTGAGAGGCCGGGGCCAGAGGAAGGGACTGGAGGCCGGGTGTCAGGAGACACAGAGGCAGAGAGAGACTGAGGTTCAGAGACAGACTCGAAGACAGGGAGAGGGAGATGCAGCCGGACAGACAGACGGGAGCGCGCGCGCACGCAGACACACACACACACACACACACACACACACAGAGGGAGACACAGCGACTGACGGACAGAAAACGGGAGGCAGACACGGGAGAGAGGATGGCATCCGATCCGAGACAGACACAATGGCACAGTCCCTGACCCACCTGAGAGAGAGGCCAGGCGGAAGAAGCAGCTTCCCCAAGGGAGGGGGCATCAGCCTTGGGCCCCGGGCCCCAGCTGCACGCGGTGCCCTGGGGCTGGCAGAGCCCCGTGGGATCCCCAAGACGTCTTGGCAGCCGAGGTCTCAAAGGTCCCCTTCGGCTTGGCTTCCTAATAAGGCAAGACCCAGCCCCCGCCCAAAGGCCAGAGCGTGAGTGTGTGAGAGTGTGTGCGTGAGAGTGTCAGGGGGCAAGGGTGTGGGCGGGCCGACTGGGGTCGGGGGTGGGGGGGTGGGGGGGCGGGGAGGGGGGGGGAGGCCGGGGCGGGATACCCAGAATGGAGGGGGAAGGGTGTGGAGCTGGGGGGTTGCAGATCATGTGGGGTCCAAGCATACCGGACGGTCATCTTGTTTCTTGCAATCCGAATGCGGAGTGGCCCTCCGGCCTCTTGGAGGCAACCCAGGTCTGCGTTGGGAGTCGGGGCCCCGGTCATCCTCCCGCAGAGGGGCTATGGCCGTGGCGCTCCAAAAGTTGGCACGCTGCTACCCGCCATGCCCGCTGACTGGCTGGCCGGCTGGCCAAAGGCCCTGTTGGCTGGAAGATAGGCTACGGCTTGAGGGCGTTCGGGTCATATCTGGTTTTATTCCGATGGTGTGCCTCATCCTAATGTTACTTGGTTGATGATAGGAGACTCTCTGAGTGACACTATTTCCTTGCTTTTCAATGGATCCCTTTTGTTGCAGAACCTTTCCCTTGAAAGTGAAGGAACCTATGTCTGCACAGGCACTAATGCTCTTGCAAAGGCAAAAGCAATTCCGTCCTCCACTAGCTTGGTAAGCACCAAGTCCTTCTTGTCTTCAAGTGCTTCCTATAATACGTGCAAAGGAGGACCCGGTTTTGTGGATTCTGGAGTCAGGGAGTTAACAAGTGGACGTTACATGGTTTTAAGCATTGCTGTCACTGCCCACTTACAAACCGCCTCTAAATTTAACCCTCTGTCTTACCTGTTCTTCTCTCAGAAGGCTGTGACTGCCTTGCTGCTGCTTGTCTGCCTAAGAACCCACAATGAGGTGTTAACTTTCTGCCCAGAATCAAGATCCTTCATACTCTGCCTCTGTGTGCATGCTTGTGTGCCACGTTGCTTCAGTCCTGCCTGCCTGACTGTTGTGACCCCATGGGCTGTAGCCCGCCAGGCTCCTCTTACTGTAGGAGCCTCCAGGCAAGCATGCTGAAGTAGGTTGTCATGTCGTCCTCCAGGGGATCTTCCCAACCCAGGTATCAAACCCACATCTCCTTCATTCCCTGCATGGGCAGACAGGTTCTTTACTGCTAGCACCACCTGGGAAGCGCATTCTGGCTCTACATCTCCTTAATTTATAACTAAACTCTGTTCTAGGCAACGCAGTTTCCCGCACTCTGATCCAACACCACACACACGCACACACACACAGAGGGAGACACAGCGACTGACGGACAGAAGACGGGAGGCAGACACAGGAGCGAGGATGGCATCCGATCCGAGACAGACACAGTGGCACAGTCCCTGACCCACCTCAGAGAGAGGCCAGGCTGAAGAAGCAGCTTCCCCAAGGGAGGGGGCGTCAGCCTTGGGCCCCGGGCCCCAGCTGCACGCGGTGCCCTGGGGCTGGCAGAGCCCCCCCCCCCCCCACCGTGGCGTCCCCAAGACGTCTTGGCAGCCGAGGTCTCAAAGGTCCCCTTCGGCTTGGCTTCCTAAGGCAAGACCCAGCCCCCGCCCAAAGGCCAGAGGGTGAGTGTGTGAGAGTGTGTGTGCGAGTGTGTCAGGGGGCAAGGGTGTGGGCGGGCCGACTGGGGTCCAGGGGCATACCCAGAATGGAGGGCCGAGGGTGTGGAGGCCGTGGGTTGGGAAGCCTGTGTGGTTCTCTTGCTGTTTCTCTCTCCCTCTTTCTCCATCTCCCTTACCTGTGGTTTCTGGCTCCTGACCTGTCTCGGCGGCGGGGTGGGTGTGTGGGTGTGTGTGTGGGGGGTGTGTGTGTGTGTGTGTGTGAGCCCGCGGGAGAGCACGCGCAGTCGCGTGCGAGGATGGCACTAGGGTTGCGGGTGGGGCTGGGGCGTGGGGCAGCCGCCCCCCCCCCCCCCCCCCAGGATTACCTGAGGCTTGCCTAGGGAGCCCCAGACGGAGACTGGAAGGTCATCTGGTTTTCTGGAAGCCGAAAGCGGAGGGGCTCTCGGGCCGCACGGAGGCAGCCCAGGTCTGTGGCGGGCGTCGGAGCCCGCCCCCCAGGCCCGGGTCACCCACCCGCGGAGGGGCTGGGGCCGGGGGGATCCAAGAGATGGGACGCCCGCTGCTGCCTGCGAGGGCCGCCGGCTGGAAGGCAGGCGACCGACGGCTGTGAGCGCGGTGGGGTGCGAGGGGCCAGGGTTGGGGCGGGGGCTTGCGGTGCAGGCCACGCCAGGGGTGGGGCTGGGGGAGGTGTGGGGCGGGAGAGGGGGCGGGGGCTAAAGGAGAGGGGAGGCAAAAAGCCTACAGCACCCGGTATTCCCAGGCGGTCTCCCATCCAAGTACTAACCAGGCCCGACCCTGCTTAGCTTCCGAGATCAGACGAGATCGGGCGCGTTCAGGGTGGTATGGCCGTAGACGGAGGCGGCTGCCTCCAAGCGCCCTAAGAGCCCCGCGCCGCGCCGCGCCTCCCTTTCGCTGTGACCTGCCTGCCGGGCGGGCCAGCCGGCCGCACCTCTCCAGGGGCCGCGCGCTGTACCTGAGCCGGACGACCCGCCACCGGACTCCGGCCGGCCAGGGCCGGCAGCCCGGCGGCCGGCCGACGCCGCCCCGCCCCCGCTCACCATCCCCGTGCGTGCGTGCGGGGGCGGGACGGGCGCGGAGGTCTCGGCGCTCTCCCACCCCGGGCCTCTGCAGGCCCGCCCCCGCTGGGCGGCGCCCCCACCCCCAGCCCGTTCGCTGCACAGGGCCAGGTGGCCCCGGAGGTCTCTGGCTTCCGGGCCCGCCGCTGCCCGCCGCCCGCGGGCCTCTGAGCCTCCTCTGGGCCTCCTGCGCAGCCCAGCTGGAGCCCTGAGCGCCCATCCTGCCCGGCACCTGCCCGGTGCCCAAACCCACGGGGAGCCAGCAGCGCGGCCGACAGGAGCGCGTCAGCCCCGCCCCTTCGCCCTATCCAGGCCCCACTTGCCCCCACGCCGCCCGCCAAGCACAGGACCGTCCTGAGAGAGCAGACGGCCGACAGGCAGGCACACGGACAGACACACAAGACACTCGCCTCACGCACCCACGCCAAGTGAGACAAGCCGGCTGGCGCAAGCTCGTCAGCCAGAGCCAGGGCCCCAGCAACCTGTGAGAGGCCGGGGCCAGACGAAGGGACTGGAGGCCGGGTGTCAGGAGACACAGAGGCAGAGAGAGACTGAGGTTCAGAGACAGACTCGAAGACAGGGAGAGGGAGATGCAGCCGGACAGACAGACGGGAGCGCGCGCGCACGCAGACACACACACACACACACACACACACACACAGAGGGAGACACAGCGACTGACGGACAGAAAACGGGAGGCAGACACGGGAGAGAGGATGGCATCCGATCCGAGACAGACACAATGGCACAGTCCCTGACCCACCTGAGAGAGAGGCCAGGCGGAAGAAGCAGCTTCCCCAAGGGAGGGGGCATCAGCCTTGGGCCCCGGGCCCCAGCTGCACGCGGTGCCCTGGGGCTGGCAGAGCCCCGTGGGATCCCCAAGACGTCTTGGCAGCCGAGGTCTCAAAGGTCCCCTTCGGCTTGGCTTCCTAATAAGGCAAGACCCAGCCCCCGCCCAAAGGCCAGAGCGTGAGTGTGTGAGAGTGTGTGCGTGAGAGTGTCAGGGGGCAAGGGTGTGGGCGGGCCGACTGGGGTCGGGGGTGGGGGGGTGGGGGGGCGGGGAGGGGGGGGGGAGGCCGGGGCGGGATACCCAGAATGGAAGGGGAAGGGTGTGGAGCTGGGGGGTTGCAGATCATGTGGGGTCCAAGCATACCGGACGGTCATCTTGTTTCTTGCAATCCGAATGCGGAGTGGCCCTCCGGCCTCTTGGAGGCAACCCAGGTCTGCGTTGGGAGTCGGGGCCCCGGTCATCCTCCCGCAGAGGGGCTATGGCCGTGGCGCTCCAAAAGTTGGCACGCTGCTACCCGCCATGCCCGCTGACTGGCTGGCCGGCTGGCCAAAGGCCCTGTTGGCTGGAAGATAGGCTACGGCTTGAGGGCGTTCGGGTCATATCTGGTTTTATTCCGATGGTGTGCCTCATCCTAATGTTACTTGGTTGATGATAGGAGACTCTCTGAGTGACACTATTTCCTTGCTTTTCAATGGATCCCTTTTGTTGCAGAACCTTTCCCTTGAAAGTGAAGGAACCTATGTCTGCACAGGCACTAATGCTCTTGCAAAGGCAAAAGCAATTCCGTCCTCCACTAGCTTGGTAAGCACCAAGTCCTTCTTGTCTTCAAGTGCTTCCTATAATACGTGCAAAGGAGGACCCGGGTTTTGTGGATTCTGGAGTCAGGGAGTTAACAAGTGGACGTTACATGGTTTTAAGCATTGCTGTCACTGCCCACTTACAAACCGCCTCTAAATTTAACCCTCTGTCTTACCTGTTCTTCTCTCAGAAGGCTGTGACTGCCTTGCTGCTGCTTGTCTGCCTAAGAACCCACAATGAGATGTTAACTTTCTGCCCAGAATCAAGATCCTTCATACTCTGCCTCTGTGTGCATGCTTGTGTGCCACGTTGCTTCAGTCCTGCCTGCCTGACTGTTGTGACCCCATGGGCTGTAGCCCGCCAGGCTCCTCTTACTGTAGGAGCCTCCAGGCAAGCATGCTGAAGTAGGTTGTCATGTCGTCCTCCAGGGGATCTTCCCAACCCAGGTATCAAACCCACATCTCCTTCATTCCCTGCATGGGCAGACAGGTTCTTTACTGCTAGCACCACCTGGGAAGCGCATTCTGGCTCTACATCTCCTTAATTTATAACTAAACTCTGTTCTAGGCAACGCAGTTTCCCGCACTCTGATCCAACACCACACACACGCACACACACACAGAGGGAGACACAGCGACTGACGGACAGAAGACGGGAGGCAGACACAGGAGCGAGGATGGCATCCGATCCGAGACAGACACAGTGGCACAGTCCCTGACCCACCTCAGAGAGAGGCCAGGCTGAAGAAGCAGCTTCCCCAAGGGAGGGGGCGTCAGGCTTGGGCCCCGGGCCCCAGCTGCACGCGGTGCCCTGGGGCTGGCAGAGCCCCCCCCCCCCACCGTGGCGTCCCCAAGACGTCTTGGCAGCCGAGGTCTCAAAGGTCCCCTTCGGCTTGGCTTCCTAAGGCAAGACCCAGCCCCCGCCCAAAGGCCAGAGGGTGAGTGTGTGAGAGTGTGTGTGCGAGTGTGTCAGGGGGCAAGGGTGTGGGCGGGCCGACTGGGGTCCAGGGGGATACCCAGAATGGAGGGCCGAGGGTGTGGAGGCCGTGGGTTGGGAAGCCTGTGTGGTTCTCTTGCTGTTTCTCTCTCCCTCTTTCTCCATCTCCCTTACCTGTGGTTTCTGGCTCCTGACCTGTCTCGGCGGCGGGGTGGGTGTGTGGGTGTGTGTGTGGGTGTGTGTGTGTGGGGTGTGTGTGTGTGTGTGTGTGTGTGTGTGTGTGTGTGTGTGTGTGTGTGTGTGTGTGTGTGTGTGTGTGTGCCCGCGGGAGAGCACGCGCAGTCGCGTGCGAGGATGGCACTAGGGTTGCGGGTGGGGCTGGGGCGTGGGGCAGCCGCCCCCCCCCCCCCCCCCCAGGATTACCTGAGGCTTGCCTAGGGAGCCCCAGACGGAGACTGGAAGGTCATCTGGTTTTTTGGAAGCCGAAAGCGGAGGGGCTCTCGGGCCGCACGGAGGCAGCCCAGGTCTGTGGCGGGCGTCGGAGCCCGCCCCCCAGGCCCGGGTCACCCACCCGCGGAGGGGCTGGGGCCGGGGGGATCCAAGAGATGGGACGCCCGCTGCTGCCTGCGAGGGCCGCCGGCTGGAAGGCAGGCGACCGACGGCTGTGAGCGCGGTGGGGTGCGAGGGGCCAGGGTTGGGGCGGGGGCTTGCGGTGCAGGCCACGCCAGGGGTGGGGCTGGGGGAGGTGTGGGGCGGGAGAGGGGGCGGGGGCTAAAGGAGAGGGGAGGCAAAAAGCCTACAGCATCCGGTATTCCCAGGCGGTCTCCCATCCAAGTACTAACCAGGCCCGACCCTGCTTAGCTTCCGAGATCAGACGAGATCGGGCGCGTTCAGGGTGGTATGGCCGTAGACGGAGGCGGCTGCCTCCAAGCGCCCTAAGAGCCCCGCGCCGCGCCGCGCCTCCCTTTCGCTGTGACCTGCCTGCCGGGCGGGCCAGCCGGCCGCACCTCTCCAGGGGCCGCGCGCTGTACCTGAGCCGGACGACCCGCCACCGGACTCCGGCCGGCCAGGGCCGGCAGCCCGGCGGCCGGCCGACGCCGCCCCGCCCCCGCTCACCATCCCCGTGCGTGCGTGCGGGGGCGGGACGGGCGCGGAGGTCTCGGCGCTCTCCCACCCCGGGCCTCTGCAGGCCCGCCCCCGCTGGGCGGCGCCCCCACCCCCAGCCCGTTCGCTGCACAGGGCCAGGTGGCCCCGGAGGTCTCTGGCTTCCGGGCCCGCCGCTGCCCGCCGCCCGCGGGCCTCTGAGCCTCCTCTGGGCCTCCTGCGCAGCCCAGCTGGAGCCCTGAGCGCCCATCCTGCCCGGCACCTGCCCGGTGCCCAAACCCACGGGGAGCCAGCAGCGCGGCCGACAGGAGCGCGTCAGCCCCGCCCCTTCGCCCTATCCAGGCCCCACTTGCCCCCACGCCGCCCGCCAAGCACAGGACCGTCCTGAGAGAGCAGACGGCCGACAGGCAGGCACACGGACAGACACACAAGACACTCGCCTCACGCACCCACGCCAAGTGAGACAAGCCGGCTGGCGCAAGCTCGTCAGCCAGAGCCAGGGCCCCAGCAACCTGTGAGAGGCCGGGGCCAGAGGAAGGGACTGGAGGCCGGGTGTCAGGAGACACAGAGGCAGAGAGAGACTGAGGTTCAGAGACAGACTCGAAGACAGGGAGAGGGAGATGCAGCCGGACAGACAGACGGGAGCGCGCGCGCACGCAGACACACACACACACACACACACACACACACACACACACAGAGGGAGACACAGCGACTGACGGACAGAAAACGGGAGGCAGACACGGGAGAGAGGATGGCATCCGATCCGAGACAGACACAGTGGCACAGTCCCTGACCCACCTGAGAGAGAGGCCAGGCGGAAGAAGCAGCTTCCCCAAGGGAGGGGGCATCAGCCTTGGGCCCCGGGCCCCAGCTGCACGCGGTGCCCTGGGGCTGGCAGAGCCCCGTGGGATCCCCAAGACGTCTTGGCAGCCGAGGTCTCAAAGGTCCCCTTCGGCTTGGCTTCCTAATAAGGCAAGACCCAGCCCCCGCCCAAAGGCCAGAGCGTGAGTGTGTGAGAGTGTGTGCGTGAGAGTGTCAGGGGGCAAGGGTGTGGGCGGGCCGACTGGGGTCGGGGGGGGGGGGGGGGGGGGGGGGGGGGGGGGGGGGGAGGCCGGGGCGGGATACCCAGAATGGAGGGGGAAGGGTGTGGAGCTGGGGGGTTGCAGATCATGTGGGGTCCAAGCATACCGGACGGTCATCTTGTTTCTTGCAATCCGAATGCGGAGTGGCCCTCCGGCCTCTTGGAGGCAACCCAGGTCTGCGTTGGGAGTCGGGGCCCCGGTCATCCTCCCGCAGAGGGGCTATGGCCGTGGCGCTCCAAAAGTTGGCACGCTGCTACCCGCCATGCCCGCTGACTGGCTGGCCGGCTGGCCAAAGGCCCTGTTGGCTGGAAGATAGGCTACGGCTTGAGGGCGTTCGGGTCATATCTGGTTTTATTCCGATGGTGTGCCTCATCCTAATGTTACTTGGTTGATGATAGGAGACTCTCTGAGTGACACTATTTCCTTGCTTTTCAATGGATCCCTTTTGTTGCAGAACCTTTCCCTTGAAAGTGAAGGAACCTATGTCTGCACAGGCACTAATGCTCTTGCAAAGGCAAAAGCAATTCCGTCCTCCACTAGCTTGGTAAGCACCAAGTCCTTCTTGTCTTCAAGTGCTTCCTATAATACGTGCAAAGGAGGACCCGGTTTTGTGGATTCTGGAGTCAGGGAGTTAACAAGTGGACGTTACATGGTTTTAAGCATTGCTGTCACTGCCCACTTACAAACCGCCTCTAAATTTAACCCTCTGTCTTACCTGTTCTTCTCTCAGAAGGCTGTGACTGCCTTGCTGCTGCTTGTCTGCCTAAGAACCCACAATGAGGTGTTAACTTTCTGCCCAGAATCAAGATCCTTCATACTCTGCCTCTGTGTGCATGCTTGTGTGCCACGTTGCTTCAGTCCTGCCTGCCTGACTGTTGTGACCCCATGGGCTGTAGCCCGCCAGGCTCCTCTTACTGTAGGAGCCTCCAGGCAAGCATGCTGAAGTAGGTTGTCATGTCGTCCTCCAGGGGATCTTCCCAACCCAGGTATCAAACCCACATCTCCTTCATTCCCTGCATGGGCAGACAGGTTCTTTACTGCTAGCACCACCTGGGAAGCGCATTCTGGCTCTACATCTCCTTAATTTATAACTAAACTCTGTTCTAGGCAACGCAGTTTCCCGCACTCTGATCCAACACCACACACACGCACACACACACAGAGGGAGACACAGCGACTGACGGACAGAAGACGGGAGGCAGACACAGGAGCGAGGATGGCATCCGATCCGAGACAGACACAGTGGCACAGTCCCTGACCCACCTCAGAGAGAGGCCAGGCTGAAGAAGCAGCTTCCCCAAGGGAGGGGGCGTCAGCCTTGGGCCCCGGGCCCCAGCTGCACGCGGTGCCCTGGGGCTGGCAGAGCCCCCCCCCCCCCCACCGTGGCGTCCCCAAGACGTCTTGGCAGCCGAGGTCTCAAAGGTCCCCTTCGGCTTGGCTTCCTAAGGCAAGACCCAGCCCCCGCCCAAAGGCCAGAGGGTGAGTGTGTGAGAGTGTGTGTGCGAGTGTGTCAGGGGGCAAGGGTGTGGGCGGGCCGACTGGGGTCCAGGGGCATACCCAGAATGGAGGGCCGAGGGTGTGGAGGCCGTGGGTTGGGAAGCCTGTGTGGTTCTCTTGCTGTTTCTCTCTCCCTCTTTCTCCATCTCCCTTACCTGTGGTTTCTGGCTCCTGACCTGTCTCGGCGGCGGGGTGGGTGTGTGGGTGTGTGTGTGGGGGGGTGTGTGTGTGTGTGTGTGTGAGCCCGCGGGAGAGCACGCGCAGTCGCGTGCGAGGATGGCACTAGGGTTGCGGGTGGGGCTGGGGCGTGGGGCAGCCGCCCCCCCCCCACCCCCCCAGGATTACCTGAGGCTTGCCTAGGGAGCCCCAGACGGAGACTGGAAGGTCATCTGGTTTTCTGGAAGCCGAAAGCGGAGGGGCTCTCGGGCCGCACGGAGGCAGCCCAGGTCTGTGGCGGGCGTCGGAGCCCGCCCCCCAGGCCCGGGTCACCCACCCGCGGAGGGGCTGGGGCCGGGGGGATCCAAGAGATGGGACGCCCGCTGCTGCCTGCGAGGGCCGCCGGCTGGAAGGCAGGCGACCGACGGCTGTGAGCGCGGTGGGGTGCGAGGGGCCAGGGTTGGGGCGGGGGCTTGCGGTGCAGGCCACGCCAGGGGTGGGGCTGGGGGAGGTGTGGGGCGGGAGAGGGGGCGGGGGCTAAAGGAGAGGGGAGGCAAAAAGCCTACAGCACCCGGTATTCCCAGGCGGTCTCCCATCCAAGTACTAACCAGGCCCGACCCTGCTTAGCTTCCAAGATCAGACGAGATCGGGCGCGTTCAGGGTGGTATGGCCGTAGACGGAGGCGGCTGCCTCCAAGCGCCCTAAGAGCCCCGCGCCGCGCCGCGCCTCCCTTTCGCTGTGACCTGCCTGCCGGGCGGGCCAGCCGGCCGCACCTCTCCAGGGGCCGCGCGCTGTACCTGAGCCGGACGACCCGCCACCGGACTCCGGCCGGCCAGGGCCGGCAGCCCGGCGGCCGGCCGACGCCGCCCCGCCCCCGCTCACCATCCCCGTGCGTGCGTGCGGGGGCGGGACGGGCGCGGAGGTCTCGGCGCTCTCCCACCCCGGGCCTCTGCAGGCCCGCCCCCGCTGGGCGGCGCCCCCACCCCCAGCCCGTTCGCTGCACAGGGCCAGGTGGCCCCGGAGGTCTCTGGCTTCCGGGCCCGCCGCTGCCCGCCGCCCGCGGGCCTCTGAGCCTCCTCTGGGCCTCCTGCGCAGCCCAGCTGGAGCCCTGAGCGCCCATCCTGCCCGGCACCTGCCCGGTGCCCAAACCCACGGGGAGCCAGCAGCGCGGCCGACAGGAGCGCGTCAGCCCCGCCCCTTCGCCCTATCCAGGCCCCACTTGCCCCCACGCCGCCCGCCAAGCACAGGACCGTCCTGAGAGAGCAGACGGCCGACAGGCAGGCACACGGACAGACACACAAGACACTCGCCTCACGCACCCACGCCAAGTGAGACAAGCCGGCTGGCGCAAGCTCGTCAGCCAGAGCCAGGGCCCCAGCAACCTGTGAGAGGCCGGGGCCAGAGGAAGGGACTGGAGGCCGGGTGTCAGGAGACACAGAGGCAGAGAGAGACTGAGGTTCAGAGACAGACTCGAAGACAGGGAGAGGGAGATGCAGCCGGACAGACAGACGGGAGCGCGCGCGCACGCAGACACACACACACACACACACACACACACACACAGAGGGAGACACAGCGACTGACGGACAGAAAACGGGAGGCAGACACGGGAGAGAGGATGGCATCCGATCCGAGACAGACACAATGGCACAGTCCCTGACCCACCTGAGAGAGAGGCCAGGCGGAAGAAGCAGCTTCCCCAAGGGAGGGGGCATCAGCCTTGGGCCCCGGGCCCCAGCTGCACGCGGTGCCCTGGGGCTGGCAGAGCCCCGTGGGATCCCCAAGACGTCTTGGCAGCCGAGGTCTCAAAGGTCCCCTTCGGCTTGGCTTCCTAATAAGGCAAGACCCAGCCCCCGCCCAAAGGCCAGAGCGTGAGTGTGTGAGAGTGTGTGCGTGAGAGTGTCAGGGGGCAAGGGTGTGGGCGGGCCGACTGGGGTCGGGGGTGGGGGGGTGGGGGGGCGGGGAGGGGGGGGGGGAGGCCGGGGCGGGATACCCAGAATGGAAGGGGAAGGGTGTGGAGCTGGGGGGTTGCAGATCATGTGGGGTCCAAGCATACCGGACGGTCATCTTGTTTCTTGCAATCCGAATGCGGAGTGGCCCTCCGGCCTCTTGGAGGCAACCCAGGTCTGCGTTGGGAGTCGGGGCCCCGGTCATCCTCCCGCAGAGGGGCTATGGCCGTGGCGCTCCAAAAGTTGGCACGCTGCTACCCGCCATGCCCGCTGACTGGCTGGCCGGCTGGCCAAAGGCCCTGTTGGCTGGAAGATAGGCTACGGCTTGAGGGCGTTCGGGTCATATCTGGTTTTATTCCGATGGTGTGCCTCATCCTAATGTTACTTGGTTGATGATAGGAGACTCTCTGAGTGACACTATTTCCTTGCTTTTCAATGGATCCCTTTTGTTGCAGAACCTTTCCCTTGAAAGTGAAGGAACCTATGTCTGCACAGGCACTAATGCTCTTGCAAAGGCAAAAGCAATTCCGTCCTCCACTAGCTTGGTAAGCACCAAGTCCTTCTTGTCTTCAAGTGCTTCCTATAATACGTGCAAAGGAGGACCCGGTTTTGTGGATTCTGGAGTCAGGGAGTTAACAAGTGGACGTTACATGGTTTTAAGCATTGCTGTCACTGCCCACTTACAAACCGCCTCTAAATTTAACCCTCTGTCTTACCTGTTCTTCTCTCAGAAGGCTGTGACTGCCTTGCTGCTGCTTGTCTGCCTAAGAACCCACAATGAGATGTTAACTTTCTGCCCAGAATCAAGATCCTTCATACTCTGCCTCTGTGTGCATGCTTGTGTGCCACGTTGCTTCAGTCCTGCCTGCCTGACTGTTGTGACCCCATGGGCTGTAGCCCGCCAGGCTCCTCTTACTGTAGGAGCCTCCAGGCAAGCATGCTGAAGTAGGTTGTCATGTCGTCCTCCAGGGGATCTTCCCAACCCAGGTATCAAACCCACATCTCCTTCATTCCCTGCATGGGCAGACAGGTTCTTTACTGCTAGCACCACCTGGGAAGCGCATTCTGGCTCTACATCTCCTTAATTTATAACTAAACTCTGTTCTAGGCAACGCAGTTTCCCGCACTCTGATCCAACACCACACACACGCACACACACACAGAGGGAGACACAGCGACTGACGGACAGAAGACGGGAGGCAGACACAGGAGCGAGGATGGCATCCGATCCGAGACAGACACAGTGGCACAGTCCCTGACCCACCTCAGAGAGAGGCCAGGCTGAAGAAGCAGCTTCCCCAAGGGAGGGGGCGTCAGGCTTGGGCCCCGGGCCCCAGCTGCACGCGGTGCCCTGGGGCTGGCAGAGCCCCCCCCCCCCCACCGTGGCGGCCCCAAGACGTCTTGGCAGCCGAGGTCTCAAAGGTCCCCTTCGGCTTGGCTTCCTAAGGCAAGACCCAGCCCCCGCCCAAAGGCCAGAGGGTGAGTGTGTGAGAGTGTGTGTGCGAGTGTGTCAGGGGGCAAGGGTGTGGGCGGGCCGACTGGGGTCCAGGGGGATACCCAGAATGGAGGGCCGAGGGTGTGGAGGCCGTGGGTTGGGAAGCCTGTGTGGTTCTCTTGCTGTTTCTCTCTCCCTCTTTCTCCATCTCCCTTACCTGTGGTTTCTGGCTCCTGACCTGTCTCGGCGGCGGGGTGGGTGTGTGGGTGTGTGTGTGGGTGTGTGTGTGTGGGTGTGTGTGTGTGGGGTGTGTGTGTGTGTGTGTGTGTGTGTGTGTGTGTGTGTGTGTGTGTGTGTGTGTGTGTGTGTGTGTGAGCCCGCGGGAGAGCACGCGCAGTCGCGTGCGAGGATGGCACTAGGGTTGCGGGTGGGGCTGGGGCGTGGGGCAGCCGCCCCCCCCCACCCCCCCAGGATTACCTGAGGCTTGCCTAGGGAGCCCCAGACGGAGACTGGAAGGTCATCTGGTTTTCTGGAAGCCGAAAGCGGAGGGGCTCTCGGGCCGCACGGAGGCAGCCCAGGTCTGTGGCGGGCGTCGGAGCCCGCCCCCCAGGCCCGGGTCACCCACCCGCGGAGGGGCTGGGGCCGGGGGGATCCAAGAGATGGGACGCCCGCTGCTGCCTGCGAGGGCCGCCGGCTGGAAGGCAGGCGACCGACGGCTGTGAGCGCGGTGGGGTGCGAGGGGCCAGGGTTGGGGCGGGGGCTTGCGGTGCAGGCCACGCCAGGGGTGGGGCTGGGGGAGGTGTGGGGCGGGAGAGGGGGCGGGGGCTAAAGGAGAGGGGAGGCAAAAAGCCTACAGCACCCGGTATTCCCAGGCGGTCTCCCATCCAAGTACTAACCAGGCCCGACCCTGCTTAGCTTCCGAGATCAGACGAGATCGGGCGCGTTCAGGGTGGTATGGCCGTAGACGGAGGCGGCTGCCTCCAAGCGCCCTAAGAGCCCCGCGCCGCGCCGCGCCTCCCTTTCGCTGTGACCTGCCTGCCGGGCGGGCCAGCCGGCCGCACCTCTCCAGGGGCCGCGCGCTGTACCTGAGCCGGACGACCCGCCACCGGACTCCGGCCGGCCAGGGCCGGCAGCCCGGCGGCCGGCCGACGCCGCCCCGCCCCCGCTCACCATCCCCGTGCGTGCGTGCGGGGGCGGGACGGGCGCGGAGGTCTCGGCGCTCTCCCACCCCGGGCCTCTGCAGGCCCGCCCCCGCTGGGCGGCGCCCCCACCCCCAGCCCGTTCGCTGCACAGGGCCAGGTGGCCCCGGAGGTCTCTGGCTTCCGGGCCCGCCGCTGCCCGCCGCCCGCGGGCCTCTGAGCCTCCTCTGGGCCTCCTGCGCAGCCCAGCTGGAGCCCTGAGCGCCCATCCTGCCCGGCACCTGCCCGGTGCCCAAACCCACGGGGAGCCAGCAGCGCGGCCGACAGGAGCGCGTCAGCCCCGCCCCTTCGCCCTATCCAGGCCCCACTTGCCCCCACGCCGCCCGCCAAGCACAGGACCGTCCTGAGAGAGCAGACGGCCGACAGGCAGGCACACGGACAGACACACAAGACACTCGCCTCACGCACCCACGCCAAGTGAGACAAGCCGGCTGGCGCAAGCTCGTCAGCCAGAGCCAGGGCCCCAGCAACCTGTGAGAGGCCGGGGCCAGAGGAAGGGACTGGAGGCCGGGTGTCAGGAGACACAGAGGCAGAGAGAGACTGAGGTTCAGAGACAGACTCGAAGACAGGGAGAGGGAGATGCAGCCGGACAGACAGACGGGAGCGCGCGCGCACGCAGACACACACACACACACACACACACACACACACACACACACACAGAGGGAGACACAGCGACTGACGGACAGAAAACGGGAGGCAGACACGGGAGAGAGGATGGCATCCGATCCGAGACAGACACAATGGCACAGTCCCTGACCCACCTGAGAGAGAGGCCAGGCGGAAGAAGCAGCTTCCCCAAGGGAGGGGGCATCAGCCTTGGGCCCCGGGCCCCAGCTGCACGCGGTGCCCTGGGGCTGGCAGAGCCCCGTGGGATCCCCAAGACGTCTTGGCAGCCGAGGTCTCAAAGGTCCCCTTCGGCTTGGCTTCCTAATAAGGCAAGACCCAGCCCCCGCCCAAAGGCCAGAGCGTGAGTGTGTGAGAGTGTGTGCGTGAGAGTGTCAGGGGGCAAGGGTGTGGGCGGGCCGACTGGGGTCGGGGGTGGGGGGGTGGGGGGGCGGGGAGGGGGGGGGGAGGCCGGGGCGGGATACCCAGAATGGAGGGGGAAGGGTGTGGAGCTGGGGGGTTGCAGATCATGTGGGGTCCAAGCATACCGGACGGTCATCTTGTTTCTTGCAATCCGAATGCGGAGTGGCCCTCCGGCCTCTTGGAGGCAACCCAGGTCTGCGTTGGGAGTCGGGGCCCCGGTCATCCTCCCGCAGAGGGGCTATGGCCGTGGCGCTCCAAAAGTTGGCACGCTGCTACCCGCCATGCCCGCTGACTGGCTGGCCGGCTGGCCAAAGGCCCTGTTGGCTGGAAGATAGGCTACGGCTTGAGGGCGTTCGGGTCATATCTGGTTTTATTCCGATGGTGTGCCTCATCCTAATGTTACTTGGTTGATGATAGGAGACTCTCTGAGTGACACTATTTCCTTGCTTTTCAATGGATCCCTTTTGTTGCAGAACCTTTCCCTTGAAAGTGAAGGAACCTATGTCTGCACAGGCACTAATGCTCTTGCAAAGGCAAAAGCAATTCCGTCCTCCACTAGCTTGGTAAGCACCAAGTCCTTCTTGTCTTCAAGTGCTTCCTATAATACGTGCAAAGGAGGACCCGGTTTTGTGGATTCTGGAGTCAGGGAGTTAACAAGTGGACGTTACATGGTTTTAAGCATTGCTGTCACTGCCCACTTACAAACCGCCTCTAAATTTAACCCTCTGTCTTACCTGTTCTTCTCTCAGAAGGCTGTGACTGCCTTGCTGCTGCTTGTCTGCCTAAGAACCCACAATGAGATGTTAACTTTCTGCCCAGAATCAAGATCCTTCATACTCTGCCTCTGTGTGCATGCTTGTGTGCCACGTTGCTTCAGTCCTGCCTGCCTGACTGTTGTGACCCCATGGGCTGTAGCCCGCCAGGCTCCTCTTACTGTAGGAGCCTCCAGGCAAGCATGCTGAAGTAGGTTGTCATGTCGTCCTCCAGGGGATCTTCCCAACCCAGGTATCAAACCCACATCTCCTTCATTCCCTGCATGGGCAGACAGGTTCTTTACTGCTAGCACCACCTGGGAAGCGCATTCTGGCTCTACATCTCCTTAATTTATAACTAAACTCTGTTCTAGGCAACGCAGTTTCCCGCACTCTGATCCAACACCACACACACGCACACACACACAGAGGGAGACACAGCGACTGACGGACAGAAGACGGGAGGCAGACACAGGAGCGAGGATGGCATCCGATCCGAGACAGACACAGTGGCACAGTCCCTGACCCACCTCAGAGAGAGGCCAGGCTGAAGAAGCAGCTTCCCCAAGGGAGGGGGCGTCAGCCTTGGGCCCCGGGCCCCAGCTGCACGCGGTGCCCTGGGGCTGGCAGAGCCCCCCCCCCCCCCACCGTGGCGTCCCCAAGACGTCTTGGCAGCCGAGGTCTCAAAGGTCCCCTTCGGCTTGGCTTCCTAAGGCAAGACCCAGCCCCCGCCCAAAGGCCAGAGGGTGAGTGTGTGAGAGTGTGTGTGCGAGTGTGTCAGGGGGCAAGGGTGTGGGCGGGCCGACTGGGGTCCAGGGGCATACCCAGAATGGAGGGCCGAGGGTGTGGAGGCCGTGGGTTGGGAAGCCTGTGTGGTTCTCTTGCTGTTTCTCTCTCCCTCTTTCTCCATCTCCCTTACCTGTGGTTTCTGGCTCCTGACCTGTCTCGGCGGCGGGGTGGGTGTGTGGGTGTGTGTGTGGGGGGTGTGTGTGTGTGTGTGTGTGAGCCCGCGGGAGAGCACGCGCAGTCGCGTGCGAGGATGGCACTAGGGTTGCGGGTGGGGCTGGGGCGTGGGGCAGCCGCCCCCCCCCCCCCCCCCAGGATTACCTGAGGCTTGCCTAGGGAGCCCCAGACGGAGACTGGAAGGTCATCTGGTTTTCTGGAAGCCGAAAGCGGAGGGGCTCTCGGGCCGCACGGAGGCAGCCCAGGTCTGTGGCGGGCGTCGGAGCCCGCCCCCCAGGCCCGGGTCACCCACCCGCGGAGGGGCTGGGGCCGGGGGGATCCAAGAGATGGGACGCCCGCTGCTGCCTGCGAGGGCCGCCGGCTGGAAGGCAGGCGACCGACGGCTGTGAGCGCGGTGGGGTGCGAGGGGCCAGGGTTGGGGCGGGGGCTTGCGGTGCAGGCCACGCCAGGGGTGGGGCTGGGGGAGGTGTGGGGCGGGAGAGGGGGCGGGGGCTAAAGGAGAGGGGAGGCAAAAAGCCTACAGCACCCGGTATTCCCAGGCGGTCTCCCATCCAAGTACTAACCAGGCCCGACCCTGCTTAGCTTCCGAGATCAGACGAGATCGGGCGCGTTCAGGGTGGTATGGCCGTAGACGGAGGCGGCTGCCTCCAAGCGCCCTAAGAGCCCCGCGCCGCGCCGCGCCTCCCTTTCGCTGTGACCTGCCTGCCGGGCGGGCCAGCCGGCCGCACCTCTCCAGGGGCCGCGCGCTGTACCTGAGCCGGACGACCCGCCACCGGACTCCGGCCGGCCAGGGCCGGCAGCCCGGCGGCCGGCCGACGCCGCCCCGCCCCCGCTCACCATCCCCGTGCGTGCGTGCGGGGGCGGGACGGGCGCGGAGGTCTCGGCGCTCTCCCACCCCGGGCCTCTGCAGGCCCGCCCCCGCTGGGCGGCGCCCCCACCCCCAGCCCGTTCGCTGCACAGGGCCAGGTGGCCCCGGAGGTCTCTGGCTTCCGGGCCCGCCGCTGCCCGCCGCCCGCGGGCCTCTGAGCCTCCTCTGGGCCTCCTGCGCAGCCCAGCTGGAGCCCTGAGCGCCCATCCTGCCCGGCACCTGCCCGGTGCCCAAACCCACGGGGAGCCAGCAGCGCGGCCGACAGGAGCGCGTCAGCCCCGCCCCTTCGCCCTATCCAGGCCCCACTTGCCCCCACGCCGCCCGCCAAGCACAGGACCGTCCTGAGAGAGCAGACGGCCGACAGGCAGGCACACGGACAGACACACAAGACACTCGCCTCACGCACCCACGCCAAGTGAGACAAGCCGGCTGGCGCAAGCTCGTCAGCCAGAGCCAGGGCCCCAGCAACCTGTGAGAGGCCGGGGCCAGAGGAAGGGACTGGAGGCCGGGTGTCAGGAGACACAGAGGCAGAGAGAGACTGAGGTTCAGAGACAGACTCGAAGACAGGGAGAGGGAGATGCAGCCGGACAGACAGACGGGAGCGCGCGCGCACGCAGACACACACACACACACACACACACACACACAGAGGGAGACACAGCGACTGACGGACAGAAAACGGGAGGCAGACACGGGAGAGAGGATGGCATCCGATCCGAGACAGACACAATGGCACAGTCCCTGACCCACCTGAGAGAGAGGCCAGGCGGAAGAAGCAGCTTCCCCAAGGGAGGGGGCATCAGCCTTGGGCCCCGGGCCCCAGCTGCACGCGGTGCCCTGGGGCTGGCAGAGCCCCGTGGGATCCCCAAGACGTCTTGGCAGCCGAGGTCTCAAAGGTCCCCTTCGGCTTGGCTTCCTAATAAGGCAAGACCCAGCCCCCGCCCAAAGGCCAGAGCGTGAGTGTGTGAGAGTGTGTGCGTGAGAGTGTCAGGGGGCAAGGGTGTGGGCGGGCCGACTGGGGTCGGGGGTGGGGGGGTGGGGGGGCGGGGAGGGGGGGGGAGGCCGGGGCGGGATACCCAGAATGGAGGGGGAAGGGTGTGGAGCTGGGGGGTTGCAGATCATGTGGGGTCCAAGCATACCGGACGGTCATCTTGTTTCTTGCAATCCGAATGCGGAGTGGCCCTCCGGCCTCTTGGAGGCAACCCAGGTCTGCGTTGGGAGTCGGGGCCCCGGTCATCCTCCCGCAGAGGGGCTATGGCCGTGGCGCTCCAAAAGTTGGCACGCTGCTACCCGCCATGCCCGCTGACTGGCTGGCCGGCTGGCCAAAGGCCCTGTTGGCTGGAAGATAGGCTACGGCTTGAGGGCGTTCGGGTCATATCTGGTTTTATTCCGATGGTGTGCCTCATCCTAATGTTACTTGGTTGATGATAGGAGACTCTCTGAGTGACACTATTTCCTTGCTTTTCAATGGATCCCTTTTGTTGCAGAACCTTTCCCTTGAAAGTGAAGGAACCTATGTCTGCACAGGCACTAATGCTCTTGCAAAGGCAAAAGCAATTCCGTCCTCCACTAGCTTGGTAAGCACCAAGTCCTTCTTGTCTTCAAGTGCTTCCTATAATACGTGCAAAGGAGGACCCGGTTTTGTGGATTCTGGAGTCAGGGAGTTAACAAGTGGACGTTACATGGTTTTAAGCATTGCTGTCACTGCCCACTTACAAACCGCCTCTAAATTTAACCCTCTGTCTTACCTGTTCTTCTCTCAGAAGGCTGTGACTGCCTTGCTGCTGCTTGTCTGCCTAAGAACCCACAATGAGGTGTTAACTTTCTGCCCAGAATCAAGATCCTTCATACTCTGCCTCTGTGTGCATGCTTGTGTGCCACGTTGCTTCAGTCCTGCCTGCCTGACTGTTGTGACCCCATGGGCTGTAGCCCGCCAGGCTCCTCTTACTGTAGGAGCCTCCAGGCAAGCATGCTGAAGTAGGTTGTCATGTCGTCCTCCAGGGGATCTTCCCAACCCAGGTATCAAACCCACATCTCCTTCATTCCCTGCATGGGCAGACAGGTTCTTTACTGCTAGCACCACCTGGGAAGCGCATTCTGGCTCTACATCTCCTTAATTTATAACTAAACTCTGTTCTAGGCAACGCAGTTTCCCGCACTCTGATCCAACACCACACACACGCACACACACACAGAGGGAGACACAGCGACTGACGGACAGAAGACGGGAGGCAGACACAGGAGCGAGGATGGCATCCGATCCGAGACAGACACAGTGGCACAGTCCCTGACCCACCTCAGAGAGAGGCCAGGCTGAAGAAGCAGCTTCCCCAAGGGAGGGGGCGTCAGCCTTGGGCCCCGGGCCCCAGCTGCACGCGGTGCCCTGGGGCTGGCAGAGCCCCCCCCCCCCCACCGTGGCGTCCCCAAGACGTCTTGGCAGCCGAGGTCTCAAAGGTCCCCTTCGGCTTGGCTTCCTAAGGCAAGACCCAGCCCCCGCCCAAAGGCCAGAGGGTGAGTGTGTGAGAGTGTGTGTGCGAGTGTGTCAGGGGGCAAGGGTGTGGGCGGGCCGACTGGGGTCCAGGGGCATACCCAGAATGGAGGGCCGAGGGTGTGGAGGCCGTGGGTTGGGAAGCCTGTGTGGTTCTCTTGCTGTTTCTCTCTCCCTCTTTCTCCATCTCCCTTACCTGTGGTTTCTGGCTCCTGACCTGTCTCGGCGGCGGGGTGGGTGTGTGGGTGTGTGTGTGGGGGGTGTGTGTGTGTGTGTGTGTGAGCCCGCGGGAGAGCACGCGCAGTCGCGTGCGAGGATGGCACTAGGGTTGCGGGTGGGGCTGGGGCGTGGGGCAGCCGCCCCCCCCCACCCCCCCAGGATTACCTGAGGCTTGCCTAGGGAGCCCCAGACGGAGACTGGAAGGTCATCTGGTTTTCTGGAAGCCGAAAGCGGAGGGGCTCTCGGGCCGCACGGAGGCAGCCCAGGTCTGTGGCGGGCGTCGGAGCCCGCCCCCCAGGCCCGGGTCACCCACCCGCGGAGGGGCTGGGGCCGGGGGGATCCAAGAGATGGGACGCCCGCTGCTGCCTGCGAGGGCCGCCGGCTGGAAGGCAGGCGACCGACGGCTGTGAGCGCGGTGGGGTGCGAGGGGCCAGGGTTGGGGCGGGGGCTTGCGGTGCAGGCCACGCCAGGGGTGGGGCTGGGGGAGGTGTGGGGCGGGAGAGGGGGCGGGGGCTAAAGGAGAGGGGAGGCAAAAAGCCTACAGCACCCGGTATTCCCAGGCGGTCTCCCATCCAAGTACTAACCAGGCCCGACCCTGCTTAGCTTCCGAGATCAGACGAGATCGGGCGCGTTCAGGGTGGTATGGCCGTAGACGGAGGCGGCTGCCTCCAAGCGCCCTAAGAGCCCCGCGCCGCGCCGCGCCTCCCTTTCGCTGTGACCCGCCTGCCGGGCGGGCCAGCCGGCCGCACCTCTCCAGGGGCCGCGCGCTGTACCTGAGCCGGACGACCCGCCACCGGACTCCGGCCGGCCAGGGCCGGCAGCCCGGCGGCCGGCCGACGCCGCCCCGCCCCCGCTCACCATCCCCGTGCGTGCGTGCGGGGGCGGGACGGGCGCGGAGGTCTCGGCGCTCTCCCACCCCGGGCCTCTGCAGGCCCGCCCCCGCTGGGCGGCGCCCCCACCCCCAGCCCGTTCGCTGCACAGGGCCAGGTGGCCCCGGAGGTCTCTGGCTTCCGGGCCCGCCGCTGCCCGCCGCCCGCGGGCCTCTGAGCCTCCTCTGGGCCCCCTGCGCAGCCCAGCTGGAGCCCTGAGCGCCCATCCTGCCCGGCACCTGCCCGGTGCCCAAACCCACGGGGAGCCAGCAGCGCGGCCGACAGGAGCGCGTCAGCCCCGCCCCTTCGCCCTATCCAGGCCCCACTTGCCCCCACGCCGCCCGCCAAGCACAGGACCGTCCTGAGAGAGCAGACGGCCGACAGGCAGGCACACGGACAGACACACAAGACACTCGCCTCACGCACCCACGCCAAGTGAGACAAGCCGGCTGGCGCAAGCTCGTCAGCCAGAGCCAGGGCCCCAGCAACCTGTGAGAGGCCGGGGCCAGAGGAAGGGACTGGAGGCCGGGTGTCAGGAGACACAGAGGCAGAGAGAGACTGAGGTTCAGAGACAGACTCGAAGACAGGGAGAGGGAGATGCAGCCGGACAGACAGACGGGAGCGCGCGCGCACGCAGACACACACACACACACACACACACACACACACACACACACAGAGGGAGACACAGCGACTGACGGACAGAAAACGGGAGGCAGACACGGGAGAGAGGATGGCATCCGATCCGAGACAGACACAATGGCACAGTCCCTGACCCACCTGAGAGAGAGGCCAGGCGGAAGAAGCAGCTTCCCCAAGGGAGGGGGCATCAGCCTTGGGCCCCGGGCCCCAGCTGCACGCGGTGCCCTGGGGCTGGCAGAGCCCCGTAGGATCCCCAAGACGTCTTGGCAGCCGAGGTCTCAAAGGTCCCCTTCGGCTTGGCTTCCTAATAAGGCAAGACCCAGCCCCCGCCCAAAGGCCAGAGCGTGAGTGTGTGAGAGTGTGTGCGTGAGAGTGTCAGGGGGCAAGGGTGTGGGCGGGCCGACTGGGGTCGGGGGTGGGGGGGTGGGGGGGGCGGGGAGGGGGGGGGAGGCCGGGGCGGGATACCCAGAATGGAGGGGGAAGGGTGTGGAGCTGGGGGGTTGCAGATCATGTGGGGTCCAAGCATACCGGACGGTCATCTTGTTTCTTGCAATCCGAATGCGGAGTGGCCCTCCGGCCTCTTGGAGGCAACCCAGGTCTGCGTTGGGAGTCGGGGCCCCGGTCATCCTCCCGCAGAGGGGCTATGGCCGTGGCGCTCCAAAAGTTGGCACGCTGCTACCCGCCATGCCCGCTGACTGGCTGGCCGGCTGGCCAAAGGCCCTGTTGGCTGGAAGATAGGCTACGGCTTGAGGGCGTTCGGGTCATATCTGGTTTTATTCCGATGGTGTGCCTCATCCTAATGTTACTTGGTTGATGATAGGAGACTCTCTGAGTGACACTATTTCCTTGCTTTTCAATGGATCCCTTTTGTTGCAGAACCTTTCCCTTGAAAGTGAAGGAACCTATGTCTGCACAGGCACTAATGCTCTTGCAAAGGCAAAAGCAATTCCGTCCTCCACTAGCTTGGTAAGCACCAAGTCCTTCTTGTCTTCAAGTGCTTCCTATAATACGTGCAAAGGAGGACCCGGTTTTGTGGATTCTGGAGTCAGGGAGTTAACAAGTGGACGTTACATGGTTTTAAGCATTGCTGTCACTGCCCACTTACAAACCGCCTCTAAATTTAACCCTCTGTCTTACCTGTTCTTCTCTCAGAAGGCTGTGACTGCCTTGCTGCTGCTTGTCTGCCTAAGAACCCACAATGAGGTGTTAACTTTCTGCCCAGAATCAAGATCCTTCATACTCTGCCTCTGTGTGCATGCTTGTGTGCCACGTTGCTTCAGTCCTGCCTGCCTGACTGTTGTGACCCCATGGGCTGTAGCCCGCCAGGCTCCTCTTACTGTAGGAGCCTCCAGGCAAGCATGCTGAAGTAGGTTGTCATGTCGTCCTCCAGGGGATCTTCCCAACCCAGGTATCAAACCCACATCTCCTTCATTCCCTGCATGGGCAGACAGGTTCTTTACTGCTAGCACCACCTGGGAAGCGCATTCTGGCTCTACATCTCCTTAATTTATAACTAAACTCTGTTCTAGGCAACGCAGTTTCCCGCACTCTGATCCAACACCACACACACGCACACACACACAGAGGGAGACACAGCGACTGACGGACAGAAGACGGGAGGCAGACACAGGAGCGAGGATGGCATCCGATCCGAGACAGACACAGTGGCACAGTCCCTGACCCACCTCAGAGAGAGGCCAGGCTGAAGAAGCAGCTTCCCCAAGGGAGGGGGCGTCAGCCTTGGGCCCCGGGCCCCAGCTGCACGCGGTGCCCTGGGGCTGGCAGAGCCCCCCCCCCCCCCCACCGTGGCGTCCCCAAGACGTCTTGGCAGCCGAGGTCTCAAAGGTCCCCTTCGGCTTGGCTTCCTAAGGCAAGACCCAGCCCCCGCCCAAAGGCCAGAGGGTGAGTGTGTGAGAGTGTGTGTGCGAGTGTGTCAGGGGGCAAGGGTGTGGGCGGCCGACTGGGGTCCAGGGGCATACCCAGAATGGAGGGCCGAGGGTGTGGAGGCCGTGGGTTGGGAAGCCTGTGTGGTTCTCTTGCTGTTTCTCTCTCCCTCTTTCTCCATCTCCCTTACCTGTGGTTTCTGGCTCCTGACCTGTCTCGGCGGCGGGGTGGGTGTGTGGGTGTGTGTGTGGGTGTGTGTGTGTGGGGTGTGTGTGTGTGTGTGTGTGTGTGTGTGTGTGTGTGTGTGTGTGTGTGTGTGTGTGTGTGTGTGTGAGCCCGCGGGAGAGCACGCGCAGTCGCGTGCGAGGATGGCACTAGGGTTGCGGGTGGGGCTGGGGCGTGGGGCAGCCGCCCCCCCCCCCCCCCCCAGGATTACCTGAGGCTTGCCTAGGAGCCCCAGACGGAGACTGGAAGGTCATCTGGTTTTCTGGAAGCCGAAAGCGGAGGGGCTCTCGGGCCGCACGGAGGCAGCCCAGGTCTGTGGCGGGCGTCGGAGCCCGCCCCCCAGGCCCGGGGCACCCACCCGCGGAGGGGGCTGGGGCCGGGGGGGATCCAAGAGATGGGACGCCCCGCTGCTGCCTGCGAGGGCCGCCGGCTGGAAGGCAGGCGACCGACGGCTGTGAGCGCGGTGGGGTGCGAGGGGCCAGGGTTGGGGCGGGGGCTTGCGGTGCAGGCCACGCCAGGGGTGGGGCTGGGGGAGGTGTGGGGCGGGAGAGGGGGCGGGGGCTAAAGGAGAGGGGAGGCAAAAAGCCTACAGCACCCGGTATTCCCAGGCGGTCTCCCATCCAAGTACTAACCAGGCCCCGACCCTGCTTAGCTTCCGAGATCAGACGAGATCGGGCGCGTTCAGGGTGGTATGGCCGTAGACGGAGGCGGCTGCCTCTCCAAGCGCCCTAAGAGCCCCGCGCCGCGCCGCGCCTCCCTTTCGCTGTGACCTGCCTGCCGGGCGGGCCAGCCGGCCGCACCTCTCCAGGGGCCGCGCGCTGTACCTGAGCCGGACGACCCGCCACCGACTCCGGCCGGCCAGGGGCCGGCAGCCCGGCGGCCGGCCGACGCCGCCCCGCCCCCCGCTCACCATCCCCGTGCGTGCGTGCGGGGGCGGGACGGGCGCGGAGGTCTCGGCGCTCTCCCACCCCGGGCCTCTGCAGGCCCGCCCCCCGCTGGGCGGCGCCCCCACCCCCCAGCCCGTTCGCTGCACAGGGCCAGGTGGCCCCGGAGGGCCTCTGGCTTCCGGGCCCGCCGCTGCCCGCCGCCCGCGGGCCTCTGAGCCTCCTCTGGGCCTCCTGCGCAGCCCAGCTGGAGCCCTGAGCGCCCATCCTGCCCGGCACCTGCCCGGTGCCCAAACCCACGGGGAGCCAGCAGCGCGGCCGACAGGAGCGCGTCAGCCCCGCCCCTTCGCCCTATCCAGGCCCCACTTGCCCCCACGCCGCCCGCCAAGCACAGGACCGTCCTGAGAGAGCAGACGGCCGACAGGCAGGCACACGGACAGACACACAAGACACTCGCCTCACGCACCCACGCCAAGTGAGACAAGCCGGCTGGCGCAAGCTCGTCAGCCAGAGCCAGGGCCCCAGCAACCTGTGAGAGGCCGGGGCCAGAGGAAGGGACTGGAGGCCGGGTGTCAGGAGACACAGAGGCAGAGAGAGACTGAGGTTCAGAGACAGACTCGAAGACAGGGAGAGGGAGATGCAGCCGGACAGACAGACGGGAGCGCGCGCGCACGCAGACACACACACACACACACACACACACACACACACACACACACAGAGGGAGACACAGCGACTGACGGACAGAAACGGGAGGCAGACACGGGAGAGAGGATGGCATCCGATCCGAGACAGACACAATGGCACAGTCCCTGACCCACCTGAGAGAGAGGCCAGGCGGAAGAAGCAGCTTCCCCAAGGGAGGGGGCATCAGCCTTGGGCCCCGGGCCCCAGCTGCACGCGGTGCCCTGGGGGCTGGCAGAGCCCCGTGGGATCCCCAAGACGTCTTGGCAGCCGAGGTCTCAAAGGTCCCCTTCGGCTTGGCTTCCTAATAAGGCAAGACCCAGCCCCCGCCCAAAGGCCAGAGCGTGAGTGTGTGAGAGTGTGTGCGTGAGAGTGTCAGGGGGCAAGGGTGTGGGCGGGCCGACTGGGGTCGGGGGGGGGGGGGGGTGGGGGGGCGGGGAGGGGGGGGGGAGGCCGGGGCGGGATACCCAGAATGGAGGGGGAAGGGTGTGGAGCTGGGGGGGTTGCAGATCATGTGGGGTCCAAGCATACCGGACGGTCATCTTGTTTCTTGCAATCCGAATGCGGAGTGGCCCTCCGGCCTCTTGGAGGCAACCCAGGTCTGCGTTGGGAGTCGGGGCCCCGGTCATCCTCCCGCAGAGGGGCTATGGCCGTGGCGCTCCAAAAGTTGGCACGCTGCTACCCCGCCATGCCCGCTGACTGGCTGGGCCGGCTGGCCAAAGGCCCTGTTGGCTGGAAGATAGGCTACGGCTTGAGGGCGTTCGGGTCATATCTGGTTTTATTCCGATGGTGTGCCTCATCCTAATGTTACTTGGTTGATGATAGGAGACTCTCTGAGTGACACTATTTCCTTGCTTTTCAATGGATCCCTTTTGTTGCAGAACCTTTCCCTTGAAAGTGAAGGAACCTATGTCTGCACAGGCACTAATGCTCTTGCAAAGGCAAAAGCAATTCCGTCCTCCACTAGCTTGGTAAGCACCAAGTCCTTCTTGTCTTCAAGTGCTTCCTATAATACGTGCAAAGGAGGACCCGGTTTTGTGGATTCTGGAGTCAGGGAGTTAACAAGTGGACGTTACATGGTTTTAAGCATTGCTGTCACTGCCCACTTACAAACCCGCCTCTAAATTTAACCCTCTGTCTTACCTGTTCTTCTCTCAGAAGGCTGTGACTGCCTTGCTGCTGCTTGTCTGCCTAAGAACCCACAATGAGATGTTAACTTTCTGCCCAGAATCAAGATCCTTCATACTCTGCCTCTGTGTGCATGCTTGTGTGCCACGTTGCTTCAGTCCTGCCTGCCTGACTGTTGTGACCCCATGGGCTGTAGCCCGCCAGGCTCCTCTTACTGTAGGAGCCTCCAGGCAAGCATGCTGAAGTAGGTTGTCATGTCGTCCTCCAGGGGATCTTCCCAACCCAGGTATCAAACCCACATCTCCTTCATTCCCTGCATGGGCAGACAGGTTCTTTACTGCTAGCACCACCTGGGAAGCGCATTCTGGCTCTACATCGTCCTTAATTTATAACTAAACTCTGTTCTAGGCAACGCAGTTTCCCCGCACTCTGATCCAACACCACACACACGCACACACACACAGAGGGAGACACAGCGACTGACGGACAGAAGACGGGAGGCAGACACAGGAGCGAGGATGGCATCCGATCCGAGACAGACACAGTGGCACAGTCCCCTGACCCACCTCAGAGAGAGGCCAGGCTGAAGAAGCAGCTTCCCCAAGGGAGGGGGCGTCAGCCTTGGGCCCCGGGCCCCAGCTGCACGCGGTGCCCTGGGGCTGGCAGAGCCCCCCCCCCCCCCCACCGTGGCGTCCCCCAGACGTCTTGGCCGCCCAGGTCTCAAAGGTCCCCTTCGGCTTGGCTTCCTAAGGCAAGACCCAGCCCCCGCCCAAAGGCCAGAGGGTGAGTGTGTGAGAGTGTGTGTGCGAGTGTGTCAGGGGGCAAGGGTGTGGGCGGGCCGACTGGGGTCCAGGGGCATACCCAGAATGGAGGGCCGAGGGTGTGGAGGCCGTGGGTTGGGAAGCCTGTGTGGTTCTCTTGCTGTTTCTCTCTCCCTCTTTCTCCATCTCCCTTACCTGTGGTTTCTGGCTCCTGACCTGTCTCGGCGGCGGGGTGGGTGTGTGGGTGTGTGTGTGGGGGGTGTGTGTGTGTGTGTGTGTGAGCCCGCGGGAGAGCACGCGCAGTCGCGTGCGAGGATGGCACTAGGGTTGCGGGTGGGGCTGGGGCGTGGGGCAGCCGCCCCCCCCCCCCCCCCCCAGGATTACCTGAGGCTTGCCTAGGGAGCCCCAGACGGAGACTGGAAGGTCATCTGGTTTTCTGGAAGCCGAAAGCGGAGGGGCTCTCGGGCCGCACGGAGGCAGCCCAGGTCTGTGGCGGGCGTCGGAGCCCGCCCCCCAGGCCCGGGTCACCCACCCGCGGAGGGGCTGGGGCCGGGGGGATCCAAGAGATGGGACGCCCGCTGCTGCCTGCGAGGGCCGCCGGCTGGAAGGCAGGCGACCGACGGCTGTGAGCGCGGTGGGGTGCGAGGGGCCAGGGTTGGGGCGGGGGCTTGCGGTGCAGGCCACGCCAGGGGTGGGGCTGGGGGAGGTGTGGGGCGGGAGAGGGGGGCGGGGGCTAAAGGAGAGGGGAGGCAAAAAGCCTACAGCACCCGGTATTCCCAGGCGGTCTCCCATCCAAGTACTAACCAGGCCCGACCCTGCTTAGCTTCCGAGATCAGACGAGATCGGGCGCGTTCAGGGTGGTATGGCCGTAGACGGAGGCGGCTGCCTCCAAGCGCCCTAAGAGCCCCCGCGCCGCGGTGACCTGCCTGCCGGGCGGGCCAGCCGGCCGCACCTCTCCAGGGGCCGCGCGCTGTACCTGAGCCGGACGACCCGCCACCGGACTCCGGCCGGCCAGGGCCGGCAGCCCGGCGGCCGGCCGACGCCGCCCCGCCCCCGCTCACCATCCCCGTGCGTGCGTGCGGGGGCGGGACGGGCGCGGAGGTCTCGGCGCTCTCCCACCCCGGGCCTCTGCAGGCCCGCCCCCGCTGGGCGGCGCCCCCACCCCCAGCCCGTTCGCTGCACAGGGCCAGGTGGCCCCGGAGGTCTCTGGCTTCCGGGCCCGCCGCTGCCCGCCGCCCGCGGGCCTCTGAGCCTCCTCTGGGCCTCCTGCGCAGCCCAGCTGGAGCCCTGAGCGCCCATCCTGCCCGGCACCTGCCCGGTGCCCAAACCCACGGGGAGCCAGCAGCGCGGCCGACAGGAGCGCGTCAGCCCCGCCCCTTCGCCCTATCCAGGCCCCACTTGCCCCCACGCCGCCCGCCAAGCACAGGACCGTCCTGAGAGAGCAGACGGCCGACAGGCAGGCACACGGACAGACACACAAGACACTCGCCTCACGCACCCACGCCAAGTGAGACAAGCCGGCTGGCGCAAGCTCGTCAGCCAGAGCCAGGGCCCCAGCAACCTGTGAGAGGCCGGGGCCAGAGGAAGGGACTGGAGGCCGGGTGTCAGGAGACACAGAGGCAGAGAGAGACTGAGGTTCAGAGACAGACTCGAAGACAGGGAGAGGGAGATGCAGCCGGACAGACAGACGGGAGCGCGCGCGCACGCAGACACACACACACACACACACACACACACACAGAGGGAGACACAGCGACTGACGGACAGAAAACGGGAGGCAGACACGGGAGAGAGGATGGCATCCGATCCGAGACAGACACAATGGCACAGTCCCTGACCCACCTGAGAGAGAGGCCAGGCGGAAGAAGCAGCTTCCCCAAGGGAGGGGGCATCAGCCTTGGGCCCCGGGCCCCAGCTGCACGCGGTGCCCTGGGGCTGGCAGAGCCCCGTGGGATCCCCAAGACGTCTTGGCAGCCGAGGTCTCAAAGGTCCCCTTCGGCTTGGCTTCCTAATAAGGCAAGACCCAGCCCCCGCCCAAAGGCCAGAGCGTGAGTGTGTGAGAGTGTGTGCGTGAGAGTGTCAGGGGGCAAGGGTGTGGGCGGGCCGACTGGGGTCGGGGGTGGGGGGGTGGGGGGGCGGGGAGGGGGGGGGAGGCCGGGGCGGGATACCCAGAATGGAGGGGGAAGGGTGTGGAGCTGGGGGGTTGCAGATCATGTGGGGTCCAAGCATACCGGACGGTCATCTTGTTTCTTGCAATCCGAATGCGGAGTGGCCCTCCGGCCTCTTGGAGGCAACCCAGGTCTGCGTTGGGAGTCGGGGCCCCGGTCATCCTCCCGCAGAGGGGCTATGGCCGTGGCGCTCCAAAAGTTGGCACGCTGCTACCCGCCATGCCCGCTGACTGGCTGGCCGGCTGGCCAAAGGCCCTGTTGGCTGGAAGATAGGCTACGGCTTGAGGGCGTTCGGGTCATATCTGGTTTTATTCCGATGGTGTGCCTCATCCTAATGTTACTTGGTTGATGATAGGAGACTCTCTGAGTGACACTATTTCCTTGCTTTTCAATGGATCCCTTTTGTTGCAGAACCTTTCCCTTGAAAGTGAAGGAACCTATGTCTGCACAGGCACTAATGCTCTTGCAAAGGCAAAAGCAATTCCGTCCTCCACTAGCTTGGTAAGCACCAAGTCCTTCTTGTCTTCAAGTGCTTCCTATAATACGTGCAAAGGAGGACCCGGTTTTGTGGATTCTGGAGTCAGGGAGTTAACAAGTGGACGTTACATGGTTTTAAGCATTGCTGTCACTGCCCACTTACAAACCGCCTCTAAATTTAACCCTCTGTCTTACCTGTTCTTCTCTCAGAAGGCTGTGACTGCCTTGCTGCTGCTTGTCTGCCTAAGAACCCACAATGAGGTGTTAACTTTCTGCCCAGAATCAAGATCCTTCATACTCTGCCTCTGTGTGCATGCTTGTGTGCCACGTTGCTTCAGTCCTGCCTGCCTGACTGTTGTGACCCCATGGGCTGTAGCCCGCCAGGCTCCTCTTACTGTAGGAGCCTCCAGGCAAGCATGCTGAAGTAGGTTGTCATGTCGTCCTCCAGGGGATCTTCCCAACCCAGGTATCAAACCCACATCTCCTTCATTCCCTGCATGGGCAGACAGGTTCTTTACTGCTAGCACCACCTGGGAAGCGCATTCTGGCTCTACATCTCCTTAATTTATAACTAAACTCTGTTCTAGGCAACGCAGTTTCCCGCACTCTGATCCAACACCACACACACGCACACACACACAGAGGGAGACACAGCGACTGACGGACAGAAGACGGGAGGCAGACACAGGAGCGAGGATGGCATCCGATCCGAGACAGACACAGTGGCACAGTCCCTGACCCACCTCAGAGAGAGGCCAGGCTGAAGAAGCAGCTTCCCCAAGGGAGGGGGCGTCAGCCTTGGGCCCCGGGCCCCAGCTGCACGCGGTGCCCTGGGGCTGGCAGAGCCCCCCCCCCCCCACCGTGGCGTCCCCAAGACGTCTTGGCAGCCGAGGTCTCAAAGGTCCCCTTCGGCTTGGCTTCCTAAGGCAAGACCCAGCCCCCGCCCAAAGGCCAGAGGGTGAGTGTGTGAGAGTGTGTGTGCGAGTGTGTCAGGGGGCAAGGGTGTGGGCGGGCCGACTGGGGTCCAGGGGCATACCCAGAATGGAGGGCCGAGGGTGTGGAGGCCGTGGGTTGGGAAGCCTGTGTGGTTCTCTTGCTGTTTCTCTCTCCCTCTTTCTCCATCTCCCTTACCTGTGGTTTCTGGCTCCTGACCTGTCTCGGCGGCGGGGTGGGTGTGTGGGTGTGTGTGTGGGGGGTGTGTGTGTGTGTGTGTGTGAGCCCGCGGGAGAGCACGCGCAGTCGCGTGCGAGGATGGCACTAGGGTTGCGGGTGGGGCTGGGGCGTGGGGCAGCCGCCCCCCCCCACCCCCCCAGGATTACCTGAGGCTTGCCTAGGGAGCCCCAGACGGAGACTGGAAGGTCATCTGGTTTTCTGGAAGCCGAAAGCGGAGGGGCTCTCGGGCCGCACGGAGGCAGCCCAGGTCTGTGGCGGGCGTCGGAGCCCGCCCCCCAGGCCCGGGTCACCCACCCGCGGAGGGGCTGGGGCCGGGGGGATCCAAGAGATGGGACGCCCGCTGCTGCCTGCGAGGGCCGCCGGCTGGAAGGCAGGCGACCGACGGCTGTGAGCGCGGTGGGGTGCGAGGGGCCAGGGTTGGGGCGGGGGCTTGCGGTGCAGGCCACGCCAGGGGTGGGGCTGGGGGAGGTGTGGGGCGGGAGAGGGGGCGGGGGCTAAAGGAGAGGGGAGGCAAAAAGCCTACAGCACCCGGTATTCCCAGGCGGTCTCCCATCCAAGTACTAACCAGGCCCGACCCTGCTTAGCTTCCGAGATCAGACGAGATCGGGCGCCTTCAGGGTGGTATGGCCGTAGACGGAGGCGGCTGCCTCCAAGCGCCCTAAGAGCCCCGCGCCGCGCCGCGCCTCCCTTTCGCTGTGACCCGCCTGCCGGGCGGGCCAGCCGGCCGCACCTCTCCAGGGGCCGCGCGCTGTACCTGAGCCGGACGACCCGCCACCGGACTCCGGCCGGCCAGGGCCGGCAGCCCGGCGGCCGGCCGACGCCGCCCCGCCCCCGCTCACCATCCCCGTGCGTGCGTGCGGGGGCGGGACGGGCGCGGAGGTCTCGGCGCTCTCCCACCCCGGGCCTCTGCAGGCCCGCCCCCGCTGGGCGGCGCCCCCACCCCCAGCCCGTTCGCTGCACAGGGCCAGGTGGCCCCGGAGGTCTCTGGCTTCCGGGCCCGCCGCTGCCCGCCGCCCGCGGGCCTCTGAGCCTCCTCTGGGCCCCCTGCGCAGCCCAGCTGGAGCCCTGAGCGCCCATCCTGCCCGGCACCTGCCCGGTGCCCAAACCCACGGGGAGCCAGCAGCGCGGCCGACAGGAGCGCGTCAGCCCCGCCCCTTCGCCCTATCCAGGCCCCACTTGCCCCCACGCCGCCCGCCAAGCACAGGACCGTCCTGAGAGAGCAGACGGCCGACAGGCAGGCACACGGACAGACACACAAGACACTCGCCTCACGCACCCACGCCAAGTGAGACAAGCCGGCTGGCGCAAGCTCGTCAGCCAGAGCCAGGGCCCCAGCAACCTGTGAGAGGCCGGGGCCAGAGGAAGGGACTGGAGGCCGGGTGTCAGGAGACACAGAGGCAGAGAGAGACTGAGGTTCAGAGACAGACTCGAAGACAGGGAGAGGGAGATGCAGCCGGACAGACAGACGGGAGCGCGCGCGCACGCAGACACACACACACACACACACACACACACACACACACACACAGAGGGAGACACAGCGACTGACGGACAGAAAACGGGAGGCAGACACGGGAGAGAGGATGGCATCCGATCCGAGACAGACACAATGGCACAGTCCCTGACCCACCTGAGAGAGAGGCCAGGCGGAAGAAGCAGCTTCCCCAAGGGAGGGGGCATCAGCCTTGGGCCCCGGGCCCCAGCTGCACGCGGTGCCCTGGGGCTGGCAGAGCCCCGTGGGATCCCCAAGACGTCTTGGCAGCCGAGGTCTCAAAGGTCCCCTTCGGCTTGGCTTCCTAATAAGGCAAGACCCAGCCCCCGCCCAAAGGCCAGAGCGTGAGTGTGTGAGAGTGTGTGCGTGAGAGTGTCAGGGGGCAAGGGTGTGGGCGGGCCGACTGGGGTCGGGGGTGGGGGGGGGGGGGGGGCGGGGAGGGGGGGGGAGGCCGGGGCGGGATACCCAGAATGGAGGGGGAAGGGTGTGGAGCTGGGGGGTTGCAGATCATGTGGGGGCCAAGCATACCGGACGGTCATCTTGTTTCTTGCAATCCGAATGCGGAGTGGCCCTCCGGCCTCTTGGAGGCAACCCAGGTCTGCGTTGGGAGTCGGGGCCCCGGTCATCCTCCCGCAGAGGGGCTATGGCCGTGGCGCTCCAAAAGTTGGCACGCTGCTACCCGCCATGCCCGCTGACTGGCTGGCCGGCTGGCCAAAGGCCCTGTTGGCTGGAAGATAGGCTACGGCTTGAGGGCGTTCGGGTCATATCTGGTTTTATTCCGATGGTGTGCCTCATCCTAATGTTACTTGGTTGATGATAGGAGACTCTCTGAGTGACACTATTTCCTTGCTTTTCAATGGATCCCTTTTGTTGCAGAACCTTTCCCTTGAAAGTGAAGGAACCTATGTCTGCACAGGCACTAATGCTCTTGCAAAGGCAAAAGCAATTCCGTCCTCCACTAGCTTGGTAAGCACCAAGTCCTTCTTGTCTTCAAGTGCTTCCTATAATACGTGCAAAGGAGGACCCGGTTTTGTGGATTCTGGAGTCAGGGAGTTAACAAGTGGACGTTACATGGTTTTAAGCATTGCTGTCACTGCCCACTTACAAACCGCCTCTAAATTTAACCCTCTGTCTTACCTGTTCTTCTCTCAGAAGGCTGTGACTGCCTTGCTGCTGCTTGTCTGCCTAAGAACCCACAATGAGGTGTTAACTTTCTGCCCAGAATCAAGATCCTTCATACTCTGCCTCTGTGTGCATGCTTGTGTGCCACGTTGCTTCAGTCCTGCCTGCCTGACTGTTGTGACCCCATGGGCTGTAGCCCGCCAGGCTCCTCTTACTGTAGGAGCCTCCAGGCAAGCATGCTGAAGTAGGTTGTCATGTCGTCCTCCAGGGGATCTTCCCAACCCAGGTATCAAACCCACATCTCCTTCATTCCCTGCATGGGCAGACAGGTTCTTTACTGCTAGCACCACCTGGGAAGCGCATTCTGGCTCTACATCTCCTTAATTTATAACTAAACTCTGTTCTAGGCAACGCAGTTTCCCGCACTCTGATCCAACACCACACACACGCACACACACACAGAGGGAGACACAGCGACTGACGGACAGAAGACGGGAGGCAGACACAGGAGCGAGGATGGCATCCGATCCGAGACAGACACAGTGGCACAGTCCCTGACCCACCTCAGAGAGAGGCCAGGCTGAAGAAGCAGCTTCCCCAAGGGAGGGGGCGTCAGCCTTGGGCCCCGGGCCCCAGCTGCACGCGGTGCCCTGGGGCTGGCAGAGCCCCCCCCCCCCCCACCGTGGCGTCCCCAAGACGTCTTGGCAGCCGAGGTCTCAAAGGTCCCCTTCGGCTTGGCTTCCTAAGGCAAGACCCAGCCCCCGCCCAAAGGCCAGAGGGTGAGTGTGTGAGAGTGTGTGTGCGAGTGTGTCAGGGGGCAAGGGTGTGGGCGGGCCGACTGGGGTCCAGGGGCATACCCAGAATGGAGGGCCGAGGGTGTGGAGGCCGTGGGTTGGGAAGCCTGTGTGGTTCTCTTGCTGTTTCTCTCTCCCTCTTTCTCCATCTCCCTTACCTGTGGTTTCTGGCTCCTGACCTGTCTCGGCGGCGGGGTGGGTGTGTGGGTGTGTGTGTGGGGGGTGTGTGTGTGTGTGTGTGTGAGCCCGCGGGAGAGCACGCGCAGTCGCGTGCGAGGATGGCACTAGGGTTGCGGGTGGGGCTGGGGCGTGGGGCAGCCGCCCCCCCCCCCCCCCCCCAGGATTACCTGAGGCTTGCCTAGGGAGCCCCAGACGGAGACTGGAAGGTCATCTGGTTTTCTGGAAGCCGAAAGCGGAGGGGCTCTCGGGCCGCACGGAGGCAGCCCAGGTCTGTGGCGGGCGTCGGAGCCCGCCCCCCAGGCCCGGGTCACCCACCCGCGGAGGGGCTGGGGCCGGGGGGATCCAAGAGATGGGACGCCCGCTGCTGCCTGCGAGGGCCGCCGGCTGGAAGGCAGGCGACCGACGGCTGTGAGCGCGGTGGGGTGCGAGGGGCCAGGGTTGGGGCGGGGGCTTGCGGTGCAGGCCACGCCAGGGGTGGGGCTGGGGGAGGTGTGGGGCGGGAGAGGGGGCGGGGGCTAAAGGAGAGGGGAGGCAAAAAGCCTACAGCACCCGGTATTCCCAGGCGGTCTCCCATCCAAGTACTAACCAGGCCCGACCCTGCTTAGCTTCCGAGATCAGACGAGATCGGGCGCGTTCAGGGTGGTATGGCCGTAGACGGAGGCGGCTGCCTCCAAGCGCCCTAAGAGCCCCGCGCCGCGCCGCGCCTCCCTTTCGCTGTGACCTGCCTGCCGGGCGGGCCAGCCGGCCGCACCTCTCCAGGGGCCGCGCGCTGTACCTGAGCCGGACGACCCGCCACCGGACTCCGGCCGGCCAGGGCCGGCAGCCCGGCGGCCGGCCGACGCCGCCCCGCCCCCGCTCACCATCCCCGTGCGTGCGTGCGGGGGCGGGACGGGCGCGGAGGTCTCGGCGCTCTCCCACCCCGGGCCTCTGCAGGCCCGCCCCCGCTGGGCGGCGCCCCCACCCCCAGCCCGTTCGCTGCACAGGGCCAGGTGGCCCCGGAGGTCTCTGGCTTCCGGGCCCGCCGCTGCCCGCCGCCCGCGGGCCTCTGAGCCTCCTCTGGGCCTCCTGCGCAGCCCAGCTGGAGCCCTGAGCGCCCATCCTGCCCGGCACCTGCCCGGTGCCCAAACCCACGGGGAGCCAGCAGCGCGGCCGACAGGAGCGCGTCAGCCCCGCCCCTTCGCCCTATCCAGGCCCCACTTGCCCCCACGCCGCCCGCCAAGCACAGGACCGTCCTGAGAGAGCAGACGGCCGACAGGCAGGCACACGGACAGACACACAAGACACTCGCCTCACGCACCCACGCCAAGTGAGACAAGCCGGCTGGCGCAAGCTCGTCAGCCAGAGCCAGGGCCCCAGCAACCTGTGAGAGGCCGGGGCCAGAGGAAGGGACTGGAGGCCGGGTGTCAGGAGACACAGAGGCAGAGAGAGACTGAGGTTCAGAGACAGACTCGAAGACAGGGAGAGGGAGATGCAGCCGGACAGACAGACGGGAGCGCGCGCGCACGCAGACACACACACACACACACACACACACACACAGAGGGAGACACAGCGACTGACGGACAGAAAACGGGAGGCAGACACGGGAGAGAGGATGGCATCCGATCCGAGACAGACACAATGGCACAGTCCCTGACCCACCTGAGAGAGAGGCCAGGCGGAAGAAGCAGCTTCCCCAAGGGAGGGGGCATCAGCCTTGGGCCCCGGGCCCCAGCTGCACGCGGTGCCCTGGGGCTGGCAGAGCCCCGTGGGATCCCCAAGACGTCTTGGCAGCCGAGGTCTCAAAGGTCCCCTTCGGCTTGGCTTCCTAATAAGGCAAGACCCAGCCCCCGCCCAAAGGCCAGAGCGTGAGTGTGTGAGAGTGTGTGCGTGAGAGTGTCAGGGGGCAAGGGTGTGGGCGGGCCGACTGGGGTCGGGGGTGGGGGGGTGGGGGGGCGGGGAGGGGGGGGGAGGCCGGGGCGGGATACCCAGAATGGAGGGGGAAGGGTGTGGAGCTGGGGGGTTGCAGATCATGTGGGGTCCAAGCATACCGGACGGTCATCTTGTTTCTTGCAATCCGAATGCGGAGTGGCCCTCCGGCCTCTTGGAGGCAACCCAGGTCTGCGTTGGGAGTCGGGGCCCCGGTCATCCTCCCGCAGAGGGGCTATGGCCGTGGCGCTCCAAAAGTTGGCACGCTGCTACCCGCCATGCCCGCTGACTGGCTGGCCGGCTGGCCAAAGGCCCTGTTGGCTGGAAGATAGGCTACGGCTTGAGGGCGTTCGGGTCATATCTGGTTTTATTCCGATGGTGTGCCTCATCCTAATGTTACTTGGTTGATGATAGGAGACTCTCTGAGTGACACTATTTCCTTGCTTTTCAATGGATCCCTTTTGTTGCAGAACCTTTCCCTTGAAAGTGAAGGAACCTATGTCTGCACAGGCACTAATGCTCTTGCAAAGGCAAAAGCAATTCCGTCCTCCACTAGCTTGGTAAGCACCAAGTCCTTCTTGTCTTCAAGTGCTTCCTATAATACGTGCAAAGGAGGACCCGGTTTTGTGGATTCTGGAGTCAGGGAGTTAACAAGTGGACGTTACATGGTTTTAAGCATTGCTGTCACTGCCCACTTACAAACCGCCTCTAAATTTAACCCTCTGTCTTACCTGTTCTTCTCTCAGAAGGCTGTGACTGCCTTGCTGCTGCTTGTCTGCCTAAGAACCCACAATGAGGTGTTAACTTTCTGCCCAGAATCAAGATCCTTCATACTCTGCCTCTGTGTGCATGCTTGTGTGCCACGTTGCTTCAGTCCTGCCTGCCTGACTGTTGTGACCCCATGGGCTGTAGCCCGCCAGGCTCCTCTTACTGTAGGAGCCTCCAGGCAAGCATGCTGAAGTAGGTTGTCATGTCGTCCTCCAGGGGATCTTCCCAACCCAGGTATCAAACCCACATCTCCTTCATTCCCTGCATGGGCAGACAGGTTCTTTACTGCTAGCACCACCTGGGAAGCGCATTCTGGCTCTACATCTCCTTAATTTATAACTAAACTCTGTTCTAGGCAACGCAGTTTCCCGCACTCTGATCCAACACCACACACACGCACACACACACAGAGGGAGACACAGCGACTGACGGACAGAAGACGGGAGGCAGACACAGGAGCGAGGATGGCATCCGATCCGAGACAGACACAGTGGCACAGTCCCTGACCCACCTCAGAGAGAGGCCAGGCTGAAGAAGCAGCTTCCCCAAGGGAGGGGGCGTCAGCCTTGGGCCCCGGGCCCCAGCTGCACGCGGTGCCCTGGGGCTGGCAGAGCCCCCCCCCCCCCACCGTGGCGTCCCCAAGACGTCTTGGCAGCCGAGGTCTCAAAGGTCCCCTTCGGCTTGGCTTCCTAAGGCAAGACCCAGCCCCCGCCCAAAGGCCAGAGGGTGAGTGTGTGAGAGTGTGTGTGCGAGTGTGTCAGGGGGCAAGGGTGTGGGCGGGCCGACTGGGGTCCAGGGGCATACCCAGAATGGAGGGCCGAGGGTGTGGAGGCCGTGGGTTGGGAAGCCTGTGTGGTTCTCTTGCTGTTTCTCTCTCCCTCTTTCTCCATCTCCCTTACCTGTGGTTTCTGGCTCCTGACCTGTCTCGGCGGCGGGGTGGGTGTGTGGGTGTGTGTGTGGGGGGTGTGTGTGTGTGTGTGTGTGAGCCCGCGGGAGAGCACGCGCAGTCGCGTGCGAGGATGGCACTAGGGTTGCGGGTGGGGCTGGGGCGTGGGGCAGCCGCCCCCCCCCACCCCCCCAGGATTACCTGAGGCTTGCCTAGGGAGCCCCAGACGGAGACTGGAAGGTCATCTGGTTTTCTGGAAGCCGAAAGCGGAGGGGCTCTCGGGCCGCACGGAGGCAGCCCAGGTCTGTGGCGGGCGTCGGAGCCCGCCCCCCAGGCCCGGGTCACCCACCCGCGGAGGGGCTGGGGCCGGGGGGATCCAAGAGATGGGACGCCCGCTGCTGCCTGCGAGGGCCGCCGGCTGGAAGGCAGGCGACCGACGGCTGTGAGCGCGGTGGGGTGCGAGGGGCCAGGGTTGGGGCGGGGGCTTGCGGTGCAGGCCACGCCAGGGGTGGGGCTGGGGGAGGTGTGGGGCGGGAGAGGGGGCGGGGGCTAAAGGAGAGGGGAGGCAAAAAGCCTACAGCACCCGGTATTCCCAGGCGGTCTCCCATCCAAGTACTAACCAGGCCCGACCCTGCTTAGCTTCCGAGATCAGACGAGATCGGGCGCGTTCAGGGTGGTATGGCCGTAGACGGAGGCGGCTGCCTCCAAGCGCCCTAAGAGCCCCGCGCCGCGCCGCGCCTCCCTTTCGCTGTGACCCGCCTGCCGGGCGGGCCAGCCGGCCGCACCTCTCCAGGGGCCGCGCGCTGTACCTGAGCCGGACGACCCGCCACCGGACTCCGGCCGGCCAGGGCCGGCAGCCCGGCGGCCGGCCGACGCCGCCCCGCCCCCGCTCACCATCCCCGTGCGTGCGTGCGGGGGCGGGACGGGCGCGGAGGTCTCGGCGCTCTCCCACCCCGGGCCTCTGCAGGCCCGCCCCCGCTGGGCGGCGCCCCCACCCCCAGCCCGTTCGCTGCACAGGGCCAGGTGGCCCCGGAGGTCTCTGGCTTCCGGGCCCGCCGCTGCCCGCCGCCCGCGGGCCTCTGAGCCTCCTCTGGGCCTCCTGCGCAGCCCAGCTGGAGCCCTGAGCGCCCATCCTGCCCGGCACCTGCCCGGTGCCCAAACCCACGGGGAGCCAGCAGCGCGGCCGACAGGAGCGCGTCAGCCCCGCCCCTTCGCCCTATCCAGGCCCCACTTGCCCCCACGCCGCCCGCCAAGCACAGGACCGTCCTGAGAGAGCAGACGGCCGACAGGCAGGCACACGGACAGACACACAAGACACTCGCCTCACGCACCCACGCCAAGTGAGACAAGCCGGCTGGCGCAAGCTCGTCAGCCAGAGCCAGGGCCCCAGCAACCTGTGAGAGGCCGGGGCCAGAGGAAGGGACTGGAGGCCGGGTGTCAGGAGACACAGAGGCAGAGAGAGACTGAGGTTCAGAGACAGACTCGAAGACAGGGAGAGGGAGATGCAGCCGGACAGACAGACGGGAGCGCGCGCGCACGCAGACACACACACACACACACACACACACACACACACACACACAGAGGGAGACACAGCGACTGACGGACAGAAAACGGGAGGCAGACACGGGAGAGAGGATGGCATCCGATCCGAGACAGACACAATGGCACAGTCCCTGACCCACCTGAGAGAGAGGCCAGGCGGAAGAAGCAGCTTCCCCAAGGGAGGGGGCATCAGCCTTGGGCCCCGGGCCCCAGCTGCACGCGGTGCCCTGGGGCTGGCAGAGCCCCGTGGGATCCCCAAGACGTCTTGGCAGCCGAGGTCTCAAAGGTCCCCTTCGGCTTGGCTTCCTAATAAGGCAAGACCCAGCCCCCGCCCAAAGGCCAGAGCGTGAGTGTGTGAGAGTGTGTGCGTGAGAGTGTCAGGGGGCAAGGGTGTGGGCGGGCCGACTGGGGTCGGGGGTGGGGGGGGTGGGGGGGCGGGGAGGGGGGGGGAGGCCGGGGCGGGATACCCAGAATGGAGGGGGAAGGGTGTGGAGCTGGGGGGTTGCAGATCATGTGGGGTCCAAGCATACCGGACGGTCATCTTGTTTCTTGCAATCCGAATGCGGAGTGGCCCTCCGGCCTCTTGGAGGCAACCCAGGTCTGCGTTGGGAGTCGGGGCCCCGGTCATCCTCCCGCAGAGGGGCTATGGCCGTGGCGCTCCAAAAGTTGGCACGCTGCTACCCGCCATGCCCGCTGACTGGCTGGCCGGCTGGCCAAAGGCCCTGTTGGCTGGAAGATAGGCTACGGCTTGAGGGCGTTCGGGTCATATCTGGTTTTATTCCGATGGTGTGCCTCATCCTAATGTTACTTGGTTGATGATAGGAGACTCTCTGAGTGACACTATTTCCTTGCTTTTCAATGGATCCCTTTTGTTGCAGAACCTTTCCCTTGAAAGTGAAGGAACCTATGTCTGCACAGGCACTAATGCTCTTGCAAAGGCAAAAGCAATTCCGTCCTCCACTAGCTTGGTAAGCACCAAGTCCTTCTTGTCTTCAAGTGCTTCCCCTATAATACGTGCAAAGGAGGACCCGGTTTTGTGGATTCTGGAGTCAGGGAGTTAACAAGTGGACGTTACATGGTTTTAAGCATTGCTGTCACTGCCCACTTACAAACCGCCTCTAAATTTAACCCTCTGTCTTACCTGTTCTTCTCTCAGAAGGCTGTGACTGCCTTGCTGCTGCTTGTCTGCCTAAGAACCCACAATGAGGTGTTAACTTTCTGCCCAGAATCAAGATCCTTCATACTCTGCCTCTGTGTGCATGCTTGTGTGCCACGTTGCTTCAGTCCTGCCTGCCTGACTGTTGTGACCCCATGGGCTGTAGCCCGCCAGGCTCCTCTTACTGTAGGAGCCTCCAGGCAAGCATGCTGAAGTAGGTTGTCATGTCGTCCTCCAGGGGATCTTCCCAACCCAGGTATCAAACCCACATCTCCTTCATTCCCTGCATGGGCAGACAGGTTCTTTACTGCTAGCACCACCTGGGAAGCGCATTCTGGCTCTACATCTCCTTAATTTATAACTAAACTCTGTTCTAGGCAACGCAGTTTCCCGCACTCTGATCCAACACCACACACACGCACACACACACAGAGGGAGACACAGCGACTGACGGACAGAAGACGGGAGGCAGACACAGGAGCGAGGATGGCATCCGATCCGAGACAGACACAGTGGCACAGTCCCTGACCCACCTCAGAGAGAGGCCAGGCTGAAGAAGCAGCTTCCCCAAGGGAGGGGGCGTCAGCCTTGGGCCCCGGGCCCCAGCTGCACGCGGTGCCCTGGGGCTGGCAGAGCCCCCCCCCCCCCCACCGTGGCGTCCCCAAGACGTCTTGGCAGCCGAGGTCTCAAAGGTCCCCTTCGGCTTGGCTTCCTAAGGCAAGACCCAGCCCCCGCCCAAAGGCCAGAGGGTGAGTGTGTGAGAGTGTGTGTGCGAGTGTGTCAGGGGGCAAGGGTGTGGGCGGGCCGACTGGGGTCCAGGGGCATACCCAGAATGGAGGGCCGAGGGTGTGGAGGCCGTGGGTTGGGAAGCCTGTGTGGTTCTCTTGCTGTTTCTCTCTCCCTCTTTCTCCATCTCCCTTACCTGTGGTTTCTGGCTCCTGACCTGTCTCGGCGGCGGGGTGGGTGTGTGGGTGTGTGTGTGGGGGGTGTGTGTGTGTGTGTGTGTGAGCCCGCGGGAGAGCACGCGCAGTCGCGTGCGAGGATGGCACTAGGGTTGCGGGTGGGGCTGGGGCGTGGGGCAGCCGCCCCCCCCCACCCCCCCAGGATTACCTGAGGCTTGCCTAGGGAGCCCCAGACGGAGACTGGAAGGTCATCTGGTTTTCTGGAAGCCGAAAGCGGAGGGGCTCTCGGGCCGCACGGAGGCAGCCCAGGTCTGTGGCGGGCGTCGGAGCCCGCCCCCCAGGCCCGGGTCACCCACCCGCGGAGGGGCTGGGGCCGGGGGGATCCAAGAGATGGGACGCCCGCTGCTGCCTGCGAGGGCCGCCGGCTGGAAGGCAGGCGACCGACGGCTGTGAGCGCGGTGGGGTGCGAGGGGCCAGGGTTGGGGCGGGGGCTTGCGGTGCAGGCCACGCCAGGGGTGGGGCGGGGGGGGGTGGGGGGCGGGAGAGGGGGCGGGGGCTAAAGGAGAGGGGAGGCAAAAAGCCTACAGCATCCGGTATTCCCAGGCGGTCTCCCATCCAAGTACTAACCAGGCCCGACCCTGCTTAGCTTCCGAGATCAGACGAGATCGGGCGCGTTCAGGGTGGTATGGCCGTAGACGGAGGCGGCTGCCTCCAAGCGCCCTAAGAGCCCCGCGCCGCGCCGCGCCTCCCTTTCGCTGTGACCTGCCTGCCGGGCGGGCCAGCCGGCCGCACCTCTCCAGGGGCCGCGCGCTGTACCTGAGCCGGACGACCCGCCACCGGACTCCGGCCGGCCAGGGCCGGCAGCCCGGCGGCCGGCCGACGCCGCCCCGCCCCCGCTCACCATCCCCGTGCGTGCGTGCGGGGGCGGGACGGGCGCGGAGGTCTCGGCGCTCTCCCACCCCGGGCCTCTGCAGGCCCGCCCCCGCTGGGCGGCGCCCCCACCCCCAGCCCGTTCGCTGCACAGGGCCAGGTGGCCCCGGAGGTCTCTGGCTTCCGGGCCCGCCGCTGCCCGCCGCCCGCGGGCCTCTGAGCCTCCTCTGGGCCTCCTGCGCAGCCCAGCTGGAGCCCTGAGCGCCCATCCTGCCCGGCACCTGCCCGGTGCCCAAACCCACGGGGAGCCAGCAGCGCGGCCGACAGGAGCGCGTCAGCCCCGCCCCTTCGCCCTATCCAGGCCCCACTTGCCCCCACGCCGCCCGCCAAGCACAGGACCGTCCTGAGAGAGCAGACGGCCGACAGGCAGGCACACGGACAGACACACAAGACACTCGCCTCACGCACCCACGCCAAGTGAGACAAGCCGGCTGGCGCAAGCTCGTCAGCCAGAGCCAGGGCCCCAGCAACCTGTGAGAGGCCGGGGCCAGAGGAAGGGACTGGAGGCCGGGTGTCAGGAGACACAGAGGCAGAGAGAGACTGAGGTTCAGAGACAGACTCGAAGACAGGGAGAGGGAGATGCAGCCGGACAGACAGACGGGAGCGCGCGCGCACGCAGACACACACACACACACACACACACACACACACACACACACAGAGGGAGACACAGCGACTGACGGACAGAAAACGGGAGGCAGACACGGGAGAGAGGATGGCATCCGATCCGAGACAGACACAGTGGCACAGTCCCTGACCCACCTGAGAGAGAGGCCAGGCGGAAGAAGCAGCTTCCCCAAGGGAGGGGGCATCAGCCTTGGGCCCCGGGCCCCAGCTGCACGCGGTGCCCTGGGGCTGGCAGAGCCCCGTGGGATCCCCAAGACGTCTTGGCAGCCGAGGTCTCAAAGGTCCCCTTCGGCTTGGCTTCCTAATAAGGCAAGACCCAGCCCCCGCCCAAAGGCCAGAGCGTGAGTGTGTGAGAGTGTGTGCGTGAGAGTGTCAGGGGGCAAGGGTGTGGGCGGGCCGACTGGGGTCGGGGGTGGGGGGGGTGGGGGGGCGGGGAGGGGGGGGGGAGGCCGGGGCGGGATACCCAGAATGGAGGGGGAAGGGTGTGGAGCTGGGGGGTTGCAGATCATGTGGGGTCCAAGCATACCGGACGGTCATCTTGTTTCTTGCAATCCGAATGCGGAGTGGCCCTCCGGCCTCTTGGAGGCAACCCAGGTCTGCGTTGGGAGTCGGGGCCCCGGTCATCCTCCCGCAGAGGGGCTATGGCCGTGGCGCTCCAAAAGTTGGCACGCTGCTACCCGCCATGCCCGCTGACTGGCTGGCCGGCTGGCCAAAGGCCCTGTTGGCTGGAAGATAGGCTACGGCTTGAGGGCGTTCGGGTCATATCTGGTTTTATTCCGATGGTGTGCCTCATCCTAATGTTACTTGGTTGATGATAGGAGACTCTCTGAGTGACACTATTTCCTTGCTTTTCAATGGATCCCTTTTGTTGCAGAACCTTTCCCTTGAAAGTGAAGGAACCTATGTCTGCACAGGCACTAATGCTCTTGCAAAGGCAAAAGCAATTCCGTCCTCCACTAGCTTGGTAAGCACCAAGTCCTTCTTGTCTTCAAGTGCTTCCTATAATACGTGCAAAGGAGGACCCGGTTTTGTGGATTCTGGAGTCAGGGAGTTAACAAGTGGACGTTACATGGTTTTAAGCATTGCTGTCACTGCCCACTTACAAACCGCCTCTAAATTTAACCCTCTGTCTTACCTGTTCTTCTCTCAGAAGGCTGTGACTGCCTTGCTGCTGCTTGTCTGCCTAAGAACCCACAATGAGGTGTTAACTTTCTGCCCAGAATCAAGATCCTTCATACTCTGCCTCTGTGTGCATGCTTGTGTGCCACGTTGCTTCAGTCCTGCCTGCCTGACTGTTGTGACCCCATGGGCTGTAGCCCGCCAGGCTCCTCTTACTGTAGGAGCCTCCAGGCAAGCATGCTGAAGTAGGTTGTCATGTCGTCCTCCAGGGGATCTTCCCAACCCAGGTATCAAACCCACATCTCCTTCATTCCCTGCATGGGCAGACAGGTTCTTTACTGCTAGCACCACCTGGGAAGCGCATTCTGGCTCTACATCTCCTTAATTTATAACTAAACTCTGTTCTAGGCAACGCAGTTTCCCGCACTCTGATCCAACACCACACACACGCACACACACACAGAGGGAGACACAGCGACTGACGGACAGAAGACGGGAGGCAGACACAGGAGCGAGGATGGCATCCGATCCGAGACAGACACAGTGGCACAGTCCCTGACCCACCTCAGAGAGAGGCCAGGCTGAAGAAGCAGCTTCCCCAAGGGAGGGGGCGTCAGCCTTGGGCCCCGGGCCCCAGCTGCACGCGGTGCCCTGGGGCTGGCAGAGCCCCCCCCCCCCCCACCGTGGCGTCCCCAAGACGTCTTGGCAGCCGAGGTCTCAAAGGTCCCCTTCGGCTTGGCTTCCTAAGGCAAGACCCAGCCCCCGCCCAAAGGCCAGAGGGTGAGTGTGTGAGAGTGTGTGTGCGAGTGTGTCAGGGGGCAAGGGTGTGGGCGGGCCGACTGGGGTCCAGGGGCATACCCAGAATGGAGGGCCGAGGGTGTGGAGGCCGTGGGTTGGGAAGCCTGTGTGGTTCTCTTGCTGTTTCTCTCTCCCTCTTTCTCCATCTCCCTTACCTGTGGTTTCTGGCTCCTGACCTGTCTCGGCGGCGGGGTGGGTGTGTGGGTGTGTGTGTGGGGGGTGTGTGTGTGTGTGTGTGTGAGCCCGCGGGAGAGCACGCGCAGTCGCGTGCGAGGATGGCACTAGGGTTGCGGGTGGGGCTGGGGCGTGGGGCAGCCGCCCCCCCCCCCCCCCCCCAGGATTACCTGAGGCTTGCCTAGGGAGCCCCAGACGGAGACTGGAAGGTCATCTGGTTTTCTGGAAGCCGAAAGCGGAGGGGCTCTCGGGCCGCACGGAGGCAGCCCAGGTCTGTGGCGGGCGTCGGAGCCCGCCCCCCAGGCCCGGGTCACCCACCCGCGGAGGGGCTGGGGCCGGGGGGATCCAAGAGATGGGACGCCCGCTGCTGCCTGCGAGGGCCGCCGGCTGGAAGGCAGGCGACCGACGGCTGTGAGCGCGGTGGGGTGCGAGGGGCCAGGGTTGGGGCGGGGGCTTGCGGTGCAGGCCACGCCAGGGGTGGGGCTGGGGGAGGTGTGGGGCGGGAGAGGGGGCGGGGGCTAAAGGAGAGGGGAGGCAAAAAGCCTACAGCACCCGGTATTCCCAGGCGGTCTCCCATCCAAGTACTAACCAGGCCCGACCCTGCTTAGCTTCCGAGATCAGACGAGATCGGGCGCGTTCAGGGTGGTATGGCCGTAGACGGAGGCGGCTGCCTCCAAGCGCCCTAAGAGCCCCGCGCCGCGCCGCGCCTCCCTTTCGCTGTGACCTGCCTGCCGGGCGGGCCAGCCGGCCGCACCTCTCCAGGGGCCGCGCGCTGTACCTGAGCCGGACGACCCGCCACCGGACTCCGGCCGGCCAGGGCCGGCAGCCCGGCGGCCGGCCGACGCCGCCCCGCCCCCGCTCACCATCCCCGTGCGTGCGTGCGGGGGCGGGACGGGCGCGGAGGTCTCGGCGCTCTCCCACCCCGGGCCTCTGCAGGCCCGCCCCCGCTGGGCGGCGCCCCCACCCCCAGCCCGTTCGCTGCACAGGGCCAGGTGGCCCCGGAGGTCTCTGGCTTCCGGGCCCGCCGCTGCCCGCCGCCCGCGGGCCTCTGAGCCTCCTCTGGGCCTCCTGCGCAGCCCAGCTGGAGCCCTGAGCGCCCATCCTGCCCGGCACCTGCCCGGTGCCCAAACCCACGGGGAGCCAGCAGCGCGGCCGACAGGAGCGCGTCAGCCCCGCCCCTTCGCCCTATCCAGGCCCCACTTGCCCCCACGCCGCCCGCCAAGCACAGGACCGTCCTGAGAGAGCAGACGGCCGACAGGCAGGCACACGGACAGACACACAAGACACTCGCCTCACGCACCCACGCCAAGTGAGACAAGCCGGCTGGCGCAAGCTCGTCAGCCAGAGCCAGGGCCCCAGCAACCTGTGAGAGGCCGGGGCCAGAGGAAGGGACTGGAGGCCGGGTGTCAGGAGACACAGAGGCAGAGAGAGACTGAGGTTCAGAGACAGACTCGAAGACAGGGAGAGGGAGATGCAGCCGGACAGACAGACGGGAGCGCGCGCGCACGCAGACACACACACACACACACACACACACACACAGAGGGAGACACAGCGACTGACGGACAGAAAACGGGAGGCAGACACGGGAGAGAGGATGGCATCCGATCCGAGACAGACACAATGGCACAGTCCCTGACCCACCTGAGAGAGAGGCCAGGCGGAAGAAGCAGCTTCCCCAAGGGAGGGGGCATCAGCCTTGGGCCCCGGGCCCCAGCTGCACGCGGTGCCCTGGGGCTGGCAGAGCCCCGTGGGATCCCCAAGACGTCTTGGCAGCCGAGGTCTCAAAGGTCCCCTTCGGCTTGGCTTCCTAATAAGGCAAGACCCAGCCCCCGCCCAAAGGCCAGAGCGTGAGTGTGTGAGAGTGTGTGCGTGAGAGTGTCAGGGGGCAAGGGTGTGGGCGGGCCGACTGGGGTCGGGGGTGGGGGGGTGGGGGGGCGGGGAGGGGGGGGGGAGGCCGGGGCGGGATACCCAGAATGGAAGGGGAAGGGTGTGGAGCTGGGGGGTTGCAGATCATGTGGGGTCCAAGCATACCGGACGGTCATCTTGTTTCTTGCAATCCGAATGCGGAGTGGCCCTCCGGCCTCTTGGAGGCAACCCAGGTCTGCGTTGGGAGTCGGGGCCCCGGTCATCCTCCCGCAGAGGGGCTATGGCCGTGGCGCTCCAAAAGTTGGCACGCTGCTACCCGCCATGCCCGCTGACTGGCTGGCCGGCTGGCCAAAGGCCCTGTTGGCTGGAAGATAGGCTACGGCTTGAGGGCGTTCGGGTCATATCTGGTTTTATTCCGATGGTGTGCCTCATCCTAATGTTACTTGGTTGATGATAGGAGACTCTCTGAGTGACACTATTTCCTTGCTTTTCAATGGATCCCTTTTGTTGCAGAACCTTTCCCTTGAAAGTGAAGGAACCTATGTCTGCACAGGCACTAATGCTCTTGCAAAGGCAAAAGCAATTCCGTCCTCCACTAGCTTGGTAAGCACCAAGTCCTTCTTGTCTTCAAGTGCTTCCTATAATACGTGCAAAGGAGGACCCGGTTTTGTGGATTCTGGAGTCAGGGAGTTAACAAGTGGACGTTACATGGTTTTAAGCATTGCTGTCACTGCCCACTTACAAACCGCCTCTAAATTTAACCCTCTGTCTTACCTGTTCTTCTCTCAGAAGGCTGTGACTGCCTTGCTGCTGCTTGTCTGCCTAAGAACCCACAATGAGATGTTAACTTTCTGCCCAGAATCAAGATCCTTCATACTCTGCCTCTGTGTGCATGCTTGTGTGCCACGTTGCTTCAGTCCTGCCTGCCTGACTGTTGTGACCCCATGGGCTGTAGCCCGCCAGGCTCCTCTTACTGTAGGAGCCTCCAGGCAAGCATGCTGAAGTAGGTTGTCATGTCGTCCTCCAGGGGATCTTCCCAACCCAGGTATCAAACCCACATCTCCTTCATTCCCTGCATGGGCAGACAGGTTCTTTACTGCTAGCACCACCTGGGAAGCGCATTCTGGCTCTACATCTCCTTAATTTATAACTAAACTCTGTTCTAGGCAACGCAGTTTCCCGCACTCTGATCCAACACCACACACACGCACACACACACAGAGGGAGACACAGCGACTGACGGACAGAAGACGGGAGGCAGACACAGGAGCGAGGATGGCATCCGATCCGAGACAGACACAGTGGCACAGTCCCTGACCCACCTCAGAGAGAGGCCAGGCTGAAGAAGCAGCTTCCCCAAGGGAGGGGGCGTCAGGCTTGGGCCCCGGGCCCCAGCTGCACGCGGTGCCCTGGGGCTGGCAGAGCCCCCCCCCCCACCGTGGCGTCCCCAAGACGTCTTGGCAGCCGAGGTCTCAAAGGTCCCCTTCGGCTTGGCTTCCTAAGGCAAGACCCAGCCCCCGCCCAAAGGCCAGAGGGTGAGTGTGTGAGAGTGTGTGTGCGAGTGTGTCAGGGGGCAAGGGTGTGGGCGGGCCGACTGGGGTCCAGGGGGATACCCAGAATGGAGGGCCGAGGGTGTGGAGGCCGTGGGTTGGGAAGCCTGTGTGGTTCTCTTGCTGTTTCTCTCTCCCTCTTTCTCCATCTCCCTTACCTGTGGTTTCTGGCTCCTGACCTGTCTCGGCGGCGGGGTGGGTGTGTGGGTGTGTGTGTGGGTGTGTGTGTGTGGGGTGTGTGTGTGTGTGTGTGTGTGTGTGTGTGTGTGTGTGTGTGTGTGTGTGTGTGTGTGAGCCCGCGGGAGAGCACGCGCAGTCGCGTGCGAGGATGGCACTAGGGTTGCGGGTGGGGCTGGGGCGTGGGGCAGCCGCCCCCCCCCACCCCCCCAGGATTACCTGAGGCTTGCCTAGGGAGCCCCAGACGGAGACTGGAAGGTCATCTGGTTTTCTGGAAGCCGAAAGCGGAGGGGCTCTCGGGCCGCACGGAGGCAGCCCAGGTCTGTGGCGGGCGTCGGAGCCCGCCCCCCAGGCCCGGGTCACCCACCCGCGGAGGGGCTGGGGCCGGGGGGATCCAAGAGATGGGACGCCCGCTGCTGCCTGCGAGGGCCGCCGGCTGGAAGGCAGGCGACCGACGGCTGTGAGCGCGGTGGGGTGCGAGGGGCCAGGGTTGGGGCGGGGGCTTGCGGTGCAGGCCACGCCAGGGGTGGGGCTGGGGGAGGTGTGGGGCGGGAGAGGGGGCGGGGGCTAAAGGAGAGGGGAGGCAAAAAGCCTACAGCACCCGGTATTCCCAGGCGGTCTCCCATCCAAGTACTAACCAGGCCCGACCCTGCTTAGCTTCCGAGATCAGACGAGATCGGGCGCGTTCAGGGTGGTATGGCCGTAGACGGAGGCGGCTGCCTCCAAGCGCCCTAAGAGCCCCGCGCCGCGCCGCGCCTCCCTTTCGCTGTGACCTGCCTGCCGGGCGGGCCAGCCGGCCGCACCTCTCCAGGGGCCGCGCGCTGTACCTGAGCCGGACGACCCGCCACCGGACTCCGGCCGGCCAGGGCCGGCAGCCCGGCGGCCGGCCGACGCCGCCCCGCCCCCGCTCACCATCCCCGTGCGTGCGTGCGGGGGCGGGACGGGCGCGGAGGTCTCGGCGCTCTCCCACCCCGGGCCTCTGCAGGCCCGCCCCCGCTGGGCGGCGCCCCCACCCCCAGCCCGTTCGCTGCACAGGGCCAGGTGGCCCCGGAGGTCTCTGGCTTCCGGGCCCGCCGCTGCCCGCCGCCCGCGGGCCTCTGAGCCTCCTCTGGGCCTCCTGCGCAGCCCAGCTGGAGCCCTGAGCGCCCATCCTGCCCGGCACCTGCCCGGTGCCCAAACCCACGGGGAGCCAGCAGCGCGGCCGACAGGAGCGCGTCAGCCCCGCCCCTTCGCCCTATCCAGGCCCCACTTGCCCCCACGCCGCCCGCCAAGCACAGGACCGTCCTGAGAGAGCAGACGGCCGACAGGCAGGCACACGGACAGACACACAAGACACTCGCCTCACGCACCCACGCCAAGTGAGACAAGCCGGCTGGCGCAAGCTCGTCAGCCAGAGCCAGGGCCCCAGCAACCTGTGAGAGGCCGGGGCCAGAGGAAGGGACTGGAGGCCGGGTGTCAGGAGACACAGAGGCAGAGAGAGACTGAGGTTCAGAGACAGACTCGAAGACAGGGAGAGGGAGATGCAGCCGGACAGACAGACGGGAGCGCGCGCGCACGCAGACACACACACACACACACACACACACACACACACACACACACAGAGGGAGACACAGCGACTGACGGACAGAAAACGGGAGGCAGACACGGGAGAGAGGATGGCATCCGATCCGAGACAGACACAATGGCACAGTCCCTGACCCACCTGAGAGAGAGGCCAGGCGGAAGAAGCAGCTTCCCCAAGGGAGGGGGCATCAGCCTTGGGCCCCGGGCCCCAGCTGCACGCGGTGCCCTGGGGCTGGCAGAGCCCCGTGGGATCCCCAAGACGTCTTGGCAGCCGAGGTCTCAAAGGTCCCCTTCGGCTTGGCTTCCTAATAAGGCAAGACCCAGCCCCCGCCCAAAGGCCAGAGCGTGAGTGTGTGAGAGTGTGTGCGTGAGAGTGTCAGGGGGCAAGGGTGTGGGCGGGCCGACTGGGGTCGGGGGTGGGGGGGGTGGGGGGGGCGGGGAGGGGGGGGGAGGCCGGGGCGGGATACCCAGAATGGAGGGGGAAGGGTGTGGAGCTGGGGGGTTGCAGATCATGTGGGGTCCAAGCATACCGGACGGTCATCTTGTTTCTTGCAATCCGAATGCGGAGTGGCCCTCCGGCCTCTTGGAGGCAACCCAGGTCTGCGTTGGGAGTCGGGGCCCCGGTCATCCTCCCGCAGAGGGGCTATGGCCGTGGCGCTCCAAAAGTTGGCACGCTGCTACCCGCCATGCCCGCTGACTGGCTGGCCGGCTGGCCAAAGGCCCTGTTGGCTGGAAGATAGGCTACGGCTTGAGGGCGTTCGGGTCATATCTGGTTTTATTCCGATGGTGTGCCTCATCCTAATGTTACTTGGTTGATGATAGGAGACTCTCTGAGTGACACTATTTCCTTGCTTTTCAATGGATCCCTTTTGTTGCAGAACCTTTCCCTTGAAAGTGAAGGAACCTATGTCTGCACAGGCACTAATGCTCTTGCAAAGGCAAAAGCAATTCCGTCCTCCACTAGCTTGGTAAGCACCAAGTCCTTCTTGTCTTCAAGTGCTTCCTATAATACGTGCAAAGGAGGACCCGGTTTTGTGGATTCTGGAGTCAGGGAGTTAACAAGTGGACGTTACATGGTTTTAAGCATTGCTGTCACTGCCCACTTACAAACCGCCTCTAAATTTAACCCTCTGTCTTACCTGTTCTTCTCTCAGAAGGCTGTGACTGCCTTGCTGCTGCTTGTCTGCCTAAGAACCCACAATGAGATGTTAACTTTCTGCCCAGAATCAAGATCCTTCATACTCTGCCTCTGTGTGCATGCTTGTGTGCCACGTTGCTTCAGTCCTGCCTGCCTGACTGTTGTGACCCCATGGGCTGTAGCCCGCCAGGCTCCTCTTACTGTAGGAGCCTCCAGGCAAGCATGCTGAAGTAGGTTGTCATGTCGTCCTCCAGGGGATCTTCCCAACCCAGGTATCAAACCCACATCTCCTTCATTCCCTGCATGGGCAGACAGGTTCTTTACTGCTAGCACCACCTGGGAAGCGCATTCTGGCTCTACATCTCCTTAATTTATAACTAAACTCTGTTCTAGGCAACGCAGTTTCCCGCACTCTGATCCAACACCACACACACGCACACACACACAGAGGGAGACACAGCGACTGACGGACAGAAGACGGGAGGCAGACACGGGAGCGAGGATGGCATCCGATCCGAGACAGACACAGTGGCACAGTCCCTGACCCACCTCAGAGAGAGGCCAGGCTGAAGAAGCAGCTTCCCCAAGGGAGGGGGCGTCAGCCTTGGGCCCCGGGCCCCAGCTGCACGCGGTGCCCTGGGGCTGGCAGAGCCCGCCCCCCCCCACCGTGGCGTCCCCAAGACGTCTTGGCAGCCGAGGTCTCAAAGGTCCCCTTCGGCTTGGCTTCCTAAGGCAAGACCCAGCCCCCGCCCAAAGGCCAGAGGGTGAGTGTGTGAGAGTGTGTGTGCGAGTGTGTCAGGGGGCAAGGGTGTGGGCGGGCCGACTGGGGTCCAGGGGGATACCCAGAATGGAGGGCCGAGGGTGTGGAGGCCGTGGGTTGGGAAGCCTGTGTGGTTCTCTTGCTGTTTCTCTCTCCCTCTTTCTCCATCTCCCTTACCTGTGGTTTCAGGCTCCTGACCTGTCTCGGCGGCGGGGTGGGTGTGTGGGTGTGTGTGTGGGGGGTGTGTGTGTGTGTGTGTGTGAGCCCGCGGGAGAGCACGCGCAGTCGCGTGCGAGGATGGCACTAGGGTTGCGGGTGGGGCTGGGGCGTGGGGCAGCCGCCCCCCCCACCCCCCCAGGATTACCTGAGGCTTGCCTAGGGAGCCCCAGACGGAGACTGGAAGGTCATCTGGTTTTCTGGAAGCCGAAAGCGGAGGGGCTCTCGGGCCGCACGGAGGCAGCCCAGGTCTGTGGCGGGCGTCGGAGCCCGCCCCCCAGGCCCGGGTCACCCACCCGCGGAGGGGCTGGGGCCGGGGGGATCCAAGAGATGGGACGCCCGCTGCTGCCTGCGAGGGCCGCCGGCTGGAAGGCAGGCGACCGACGGCTGTGAGCGCGGTGGGGTGCGAGGGGCCAGGGTTGGGGCGGGGGCTTGCGGTGCAGGCCACGCCAGGGGTGGGGCTGGGGGAGGTGTGGGGCGGGAGAGGGGGCGGGGGCTAAAGGAGAGGGGAGGCAAAAAGCCTACAGCACCCGGTATTCCCAGGCGGTCTCCCATCCAAGTACTAACCAGGCCCGACCCTGCTTAGCTTCCGAGATCAGACGAGATCGGGCGCGTTCAGGGTGGTATGGCCGTAGACGGAGGCGGCTGCCTCCAAGCGCCCTAAGAGCCCCGCGCCGCGCCGCGCCTCCCTTTCGCTGTGACCCGCCTGCCGGGCGGGCCAGCCGGCCGCACCTCTCCAGGGGCCGCGCGCTGTACCTGAGCCGGACGACCCGCCACCGGACTCCGGCCGGCCAGGGCCGGCAGCCCGGCGGCCGGCCGACGCCGCCCCGCCCCCGCTCACCATCCCCGTGCGTGCGTGCGGGGGCGGGACGGGCGCGGAGGTCTCGGCGCTCTCCCACCCCGGGCCTCTGCAGGCCCGCCCCCGCTGGGCGGCGCCCCCAGCCCCAGCCCGTTCGCTGCACAGGGCCAGGTGGCCCCGGAGGTCTCTGGCTTCCGGGCCCGCCGCTGCCCGCCGCCCGCGGGCCTCTGAGCCTCCTCTGGGCCTCCTGCGCAGCCCAGCTGGAGCCCTGAGCGCCCATCCTGCCCGGCACCTGCCCGGTGCCCAAACCCACGGGGAGCCAGCAGCGCGGCCGACAGGAGCGCGTCAGCCCCGCCCCTTCGCCCTATCCAGGCCCCACTTGCCCCCACGCCGCCCGCCAAGCACAGGACCGTCCTGAGAGAGCAGACGGCCGACAGGCAGGCACACGGACAGACACACAAGACACTCGCCTCACGCACCCACGCCAAGTGAGACAAGCCGGCTGGCGCAAGCTCGTCAGCCAGAGCCAGGGCCCCAGCAACCTGTGAGAGGCCGGGGCCAGAGGAAGGGACTGGAGGCCGGGTGTCAGGAGACACAGAGGCAGAGAGAGACTGAGGTTCAGAGACAGACTCGAAGACAGGGAGAGGGAGATGCAGCCGGACAGACAGACGGGAGCGCGCGCGCACGCAGACACACACACACACACACACACACACACACACACACACAGAGGGAGACACAGCGACTGACGGACAGAAAACGGGAGGCAGACACGGGAGAGAGGATGGCATCCGATCCGAGACAGACACAGTGGCACAGTCCCTGACCCACCTGAGAGAGAGGCCAGGCGGAAGAAGCAGCTTCCCCAAGGGAGGGGGCATCAGCCTTGGGCCCCGGGCCCCAGCTGCACGCGGTGCCCTGGGGCTGGCAGAGCCCCGTGGGATCCCCAAGACGTCTTGGCAGCCGAGGTCTCAAAGGTCCCCTTCGGCTTGGCTTCCTAATAAGGCAAGACCCAGCCCCCGCCCAAAGGCCAGAGCGTGAGTGTGTGAGAGTGTGTGCGTGAGAGTGTCAGGGGGCAAGGGTGTGGGCGGGCCGACTGGGGTCGGGGGTGGGGGGGGGTGGGGGGGCGGGGAGGGGGGGGGGGGGCGGGGGCGGGATGCCCAGAATGGAGGGGGAAGGGTGTGGAGCTGGGGGGTTGCAGATCATGTGGGGTCCAAGCATACCGGACGGTCATCTTGTTTCTTGCAATCCGAATGCGGAGTGGCCCTCCGGCCTCTTGGAGGCAACCCAGGTCTGCGTTGGGAGTCGGGGCCCCGGTCATCCTCCCGCAGAGGGGCTATGGCCGTGGCGCTCCAAAAGTTGGCACGCTGCTACCCGCCATGCCCGCTGACTGGCTGGCCGGCTGGCCAAAGGCCCTGTTGGCTGGAAGATAGGCTACGGCTTGAGGGCGTTCGGGTCATATCTGGTTTTATTCCGATGGTGTGCCTCATCCTAATGTTACTTGGTTGATGATAGGAGACTCTCTGAGTGACACTATTTCCTTGCTTTTCAATGGATCCCTTTTGTTGCAGAACCTTTCCCTTGAAAGTGAAGGAACCTATGTCTGCACAGGCACTAATGCTCTTGCAAAGGCAAAAGCAATTCCGTCCTCCACTAGCTTGGTAAGCACCAAGTCCTTCTTGTCTTCAAGTGCTTCCTATAATACGTGCAAAGGAGGACCCGGTTTTGTGGATTCTGGAGTCAGGGAGTTAACAAGTGGACGTTACATGGTTTTAAGCATTGCTGTCACTGCCCACTTACAAACCGCCTCTAAATTTAACCCTCTGTCTTACCTGTTCTTCTCTCAGAAGGCTGTGACTGCCTTGCTGCTGCTTGTCTGCCTAAGAACCCACAATGAGGTGTTAACTTTCTGCCCAGAATCAAGATCCTTCATACTCTGCCTCTGTGTGCATGCTTGTGTGCCACGTTGCTTCAGTCCTGCCTGCCTGACTGTTGTGACCCCATGGGCTGTAGCCCGCCAGGCTCCTCTTACTGTAGGAGCCTCCAGGCAAGCATGCTGAAGTAGGTTGTCATGTCGTCCTCCAGGGGATCTTCCCAACCCAGGTATCAAACCCACATCTCCTTCATTCCCTGCATGGGCAGACAGGTTCTTTACTGCTAGCACCACCTGGGAAGCGCATTCTGGCTCTACATCTCCTTAATTTATAACTAAACTCTGTTCTAGGCAACGCAGTTTCCCGCACTCTGATCCAACACCACACACACGCACACACACACAGAGGGAGACACAGCGACTGACGGACAGAAGACGGGAGGCAGGCACAGGAGCGAGGATGGCATCCGATCCGAGACAGACACAGTGGCACAGTCCCTGACCCACCTCAGAGAGAGGCCAGGCTGAAGAAGCAGCTTCCCCAAGGGAGGGGGCGTCAGCCTTGGGCCCCGGGCCCCAGCTGCACGCGGTGCCCTGGGGCTGGCAGAGCCCCCCCCCCCCCCACCGTGGCGTCCCCAAGACGTCTTGGCAGCCGAGGTCTCAAAGGTCCCCTTCGGCTTGGCTTCCTAAGGCAAGACCCAGCCCCCGCCCAAAGGCCAGAGGGTGAGTGTGTGAGAGTGTGTGTGCGAGTGTGTCAGGGGGCAAGGGTGTGGGCGGGCCGACTGGGGTCCAGGGGCATACCCAGAATGGAGGGCCGAGGGTGTGGAGGCCGTGGGTTGGGAAGCCTGTGTGGTTCTCTTGCTGTTTCTCTCTCCCTCTTTCTCCATCTCCCTTACCTGTGGTTTCTGGCTCCTGACCTGTCTCGGCGGCGGGGTGGGTGTGTGGGTGTGTGTGTGGGGGGTGTGTGTGTGTGTGTGTGTGAGCCCGCGGGAGAGCACGCGCAGTCGCGTGCGAGGATGGCACTAGGGTTGCGGGTGGGGCTGGGGCGTGGGGCAGCCGCCCCCCCCCCCCCCCCCAGGATTACCTGAGGCTTGCCTAGGGAGCCCCAGACGGAGACTGGAAGGTCATCTGGTTTTCTGGAAGCCGAAAGCGGAGGGGCTCTCGGGCCGCACGGAGGCAGCCCAGGTCTGTGGCGGGCGTCGGAGCCCGCCCCCCAGGCCCGGGTCACCCACCCGCGGAGGGGCTGGGGCCGGGGGGATCCAAGAGATGGGACGCCCGCTGCTGCCTGCGAGGGCCGCCGGCTGGAAGGCAGGCGACCGACGGCTGTGAGCGCGGTGGGGTGCGAGGGGCCAGGGTTGGGGCGGGGGCTTGCGGTGCAGGCCACGCCAGGGGTGGGGCTGGGGGAGGTGTGGGGCGGGAGAGGGGGCGGGGGCTAAAGGAGAGGGGAGGCAAAAAGCCTACAGCACCCGGTATTCCCAGGCGGTCTCCCATCCAAGTACTAACCAGGCCCGACCCTGCTTAGCTTCCGAGATCAGACGAGATCGGGCGCGTTCAGGGTGGTATGGCCGTAGACGGAGGCGGCTGCCTCCAAGCGCCCTAAGAGCCCCGCGCCGCGCCGCGCCTCCCTTTCGCTGTGACCTGCCTGCCGGGCGGGCCAGCCGGCCGCACCTCTCCAGGGGCCGCGCGCTGTACCTGAGCCGGACGACCCGCCACCGGACTCCGGCCGGCCAGGGCCGGCAGCCCGGCGGCCGGCCGACGCCGCCCCGCCCCCGCTCACCATCCCCGTGCGTGCGTGCGGGGGCGGGACGGGCGCGGAGGTCTCGGCGCTCTCCCACCCCGGGCCTCTGCAGGCCCGCCCCCGCTGGGCGGCGCCCCCACCCCCAGCCCGTTCGCTGCACAGGGCCAGGTGGCCCCGGAGGTCTCTGGCTTCCGGGCCCGCCGCTGCCCGCCGCCCGCGGGCCTCTGAGCCTCCTCTGGGCCTCCTGCGCAGCCCAGCTGGAGCCCTGAGCGCCCATCCTGCCCGGCACCTGCCCGGTGCCCAAACCCACGGGGAGCCAGCAGCGCGGCCGACAGGAGCGCGTCAGCCCCGCCCCTTCGCCCTATCCAGGCCCCACTTGCCCCCACGCCGCCCGCCAAGCACAGGACCGTCCTGAGAGAGCAGACGGCCGACAGGCAGGCACACGGACAGACACACAAGACACTCGCCTCACGCACCCACGCCAAGTGAGACAAGCCGGCTGGCGCAAGCTCGTCAGCCAGAGCCAGGGCCCCAGCAACCTGTGAGAGGCCGGGGCCAGAGGAAGGGACTGGAGGCCGGGTGTCAGGAGACACAGAGGCAGAGAGAGACTGAGGTTCAGAGACAGACTCGAAGACAGGGAGAGGGAGATGCAGCCGGACAGACAGACGGGAGCGCGCGCGCACGCAGACACACACACACACACACACACACACACACACAGAGGGAGACACAGCGACTGACGGACAGAAAACGGGAGGCAGACACGGGAGAGAGGATGGCATCCGATCCGAGACAGACACAATGGCACAGTCCCTGACCCACCTGAGAGAGAGGCCAGGCGGAAGAAGCAGCTTCCCCAAGGGAGGGGGCATCAGCCTTGGGCCCCGGGCCCCAGCTGCACGCGGTGCCCTGGGGCTGGCAGAGCCCCGTGGGATCCCCAAGACGTCTTGGCAGCCGAGGTCTCAAAGGTCCCCTTCGGCTTGGCTTCCTAATAAGGCAAGACCCAGCCCCCGCCCAAAGGCCAGAGCGTGAGTGTGTGAGAGTGTGTGCGTGAGAGTGTCAGGGGGCAAGGGTGTGGGCGGGCCGACTGGGGTCGGGGGTGGGGGGGTGGGGGGGGCGGGGGGGGGGGGGGGGGGGCCGGGGCGGGATACCCAGAATGGAAGGGGAAGGGTGTGGAGCTGGGGGGTTGCAGATCATGTGGGGTCCAAGCATACCGGACGGTCATCTTGTTTCTTGCAATCCGAATGCGGAGTGGCCCTCCGGCCTCTTGGAGGCAACCCAGGTCTGCGTTGGGAGTCGGGGCCCCGGTCATCCTCCCGCAGAGGGGCTATGGCCGTGGCGCTCCAAAAGTTGGCACGCTGCTACCCGCCATGCCCGCTGACTGGCTGGCCGGCTGGCCAAAGGCCCTGTTGGCTGGAAGATAGGCTACGGCTTGAGGGCGTTCGGGTCATATCTGGTTTTATTCCGATGGTGTGCCTCATCCTAATGTTACTTGGTTGATGATAGGAGACTCTCTGAGTGACACTATTTCCTTGCTTTTCAATGGATCCCTTTTGTTGCAGAACCTTTCCCTTGAAAGTGAAGGAACCTATGTCTGCACAGGCACTAATGCTCTTGCAAAGGCAAAAGCAATTCCGTCCTCCACTAGCTTGGTAAGCACCAAGTCCTTCTTGTCTTCAAGTGCTTCCTATAATACGTGCAAAGGAGGACCCGGTTTTGTGGATTCTGGAGTCAGGGAGTTAACAAGTGGACGTTACATGGTTTTAAGCATTGCTGTCACTGCCCACTTACAAACCGCCTCTAAATTTAACCCTCTGTCTTACCTGTTCTTCTCTCAGAAGGCTGTGACTGCCTTGCTGCTGCTTGTCTGCCTAAGAACCCACAATGAGATGTTAACTTTCTGCCCAGAATCAAGATCCTTCATACTCTGCCTCTGTGTGCATGCTTGTGTGCCACGTTGCTTCAGTCCTGCCTGCCTGACTGTTGTGACCCCATGGGCTGTAGCCCGCCAGGCTCCTCTTACTGTAGGAGCCTCCAGGCAAGCATGCTGAAGTAGGTTGTCATGTCGTCCTCCAGGGGATCTTCCCAACCCAGGTATCAAACCCACATCTCCTTCATTCCCTGCATGGGCAGACAGGTTCTTTACTGCTAGCACCACCTGGGAAGCGCATTCTGGCTCTACATCTCCTTAATTTATAACTAAACTCTGTTCTAGGCAACGCAGTTTCCCGCACTCTGATCCAACACCACACACACGCACACACACACAGAGGGAGACACAGCGACTGACGGACAGAAGACGGGAGGCAGACACGGGAGCGAGGATGGCATCCGATCCGAGACAGACACAGTGGCACAGTCCCTGACCCACCTCAGAGAGAGGCCAGGCTGAAGAAGCAGCTTCCCCAAGGGAGGGGGCGTCAGGCTTGGGCCCCGGGCCCCAGCTGCACGCGGTGCCCTGGGGCTGGCAGAGCCCCCCCCCCCCACCGTGGCGTCCCCAAGACGTCTTGGCAGCCGAGGTCTCAAAGGTCCCCTTCGGCTTGGCTTCCTAAGGCAAGACCCAGCCCCCGCCCAAAGGCCAGAGGGTGAGTGTGTGAGAGTGTGTGTGCGAGTGTGTCAGGGGGCAAGGGTGTGGGCGGGCCGACTGGGGTCCAGGGGGATACCCAGAATGGAGGGCCGAGGGTGTGGAGGCCGTGGGTTGGGAAGCCTGTGTGGTTCTCTTGCTGTTTCTCTCTCCCTCTTTCTCCATCTCCCTTACCTGTGGTTTCTGGCTCCTGACCTGTCTCGGCGGCGGGGTGGGTGTGTGGGTGTGTGTGTGGGTGTGTGTGTGTGGGGTGTGTGTGTGTGTGTGTGTGTGTGTGTGTGTGTGTGTGTGTGTGTGTGTGTGTGTGTGTGTGTGTGAGCCCGCGGGAGAGCACGCGCAGTCGCGTGCGAGGATGGCACTAGGGTTGCGGGTGGGGCTGGGGCGTGGGGCAGCCGCCCCCCCCCCCCCCCCCAGGATTACCTGAGGCTTGCCTAGGGAGCCCCAGACGGAGACTGGAAGGTCATCTGGTTTTCTGGAAGCCGAAAGCGGAGGGGCTCTCGGGCCGCACGGAGGCAGCCCAGGTCTGTGGCGGGCGTCGGAGCCCGCCCCCCAGGCCCGGGTCACCCACCCGCGGAGGGGCTGGGGCCGGGGGGATCCAAGAGATGGGACGCCCGCTGCTGCCTGCGAGGGCCGCCGGCTGGAAGGCAGGCGACCGACGGCTGTGAGCGCGGTGGGGTGCGAGGGGCCAGGGTTGGGGCGGGGGCTTGCGGTGCAGGCCACGCCAGGGGTGGGGCTGGGGGAGGTGTGGGGCGGGAGAGGGGGCGGGGGCTAAAGGAGAGGGGAGGCAAAAAGCCTACAGCACCCGGTATTCCCAGGCGGTCTCCCATCCAAGTACTAACCAGGCCCGACCCTGCTTAGCTTCCGAGATCAGACGAGATCGGGCGCGTTCAGGGTGGTATGGCCGTAGACGGAGGCGGCTGCCTCCAAGCGCCCTAAGAGCCCCGCGCCGCGCCGCGCCTCCCTTTCGCTGTGACCTGCCTGCCGGGCGGGCCAGCCGGCCGCACCTCTCCAGGGGCCGCGCGCTGTACCTGAGCCGGACGACCCGCCACCGGACTCCGGCCGGCCAGGGCCGGCAGCCCGGCGGCCGGCCGACGCCGCCCCGCCCCCGCTCACCATCCCCGTGCGTGCGTGCGGGGGCGGGACGGGCGCGGAGGTCTCGGCGCTCTCCCACCCCGGGCCTCTGCAGGCCCGCCCCCGCTGGGCGGCGCCCCCACCCCCAGCCCGTTCGCTGCACAGGGCCAGGTGGCCCCGGAGGTCTCTGGCTTCCGGGCCCGCCGCTGCCCGCCGCCCGCGGGCCTCTGAGCCTCCTCTGGGCCTCCTGCGCAGCCCAGCTGGAGCCCTGAGCGCCCATCCTGCCCGGCACCTGCCCGGTGCCCAAACCCACGGGGAGCCAGCAGCGCGGCCGACAGGAGCGCGTCAGCCCCGCCCCTTCGCCCTATCCAGGCCCCACTTGCCCCCACGCCGCCCGCCAAGCACAGGACCGTCCTGAGAGAGCAGACGGCCGACAGGCAGGCACACGGACAGACACACAAGACACTCGCCTCACGCACCCACGCCAAGTGAGACAAGCCGGCTGGCGCAAGCTCGTCAGCCAGAGCCAGGGCCCCAGCAACCTGTGAGAGGCCGGGGCCAGAGGAAGGGACTGGAGGCCGGGTGTCAGGAGACACAGAGGCAGAGAGAGACTGAGGTTCAGAGACAGACTCGAAGACAGGGAGAGGGAGATGCAGCCGGACAGACAGACGGGAGCGCGCGCGCACGCAGACACACACACACACACACACACACACACACACACACACACAGAGGGAGACACAGCGACTGACGGACAGAAAACGGGAGGCAGACACGGGAGAGAGGATGGCATCCGATCCGAGACAGACACAATGGCACAGTCCCTGACCCACCTGAGAGAGAGGCCAGGCGGAAGAAGCAGCTTCCCCAAGGGAGGGGGCATCAGCCTTGGGCCCCGGGCCCCAGCTGCACGCGGTGCCCTGGGGCTGGCAGAGCCCCGTGGGATCCCCAAGACGTCTTGGCAGCCGAGGTCTCAAAGGTCCCCTTCGGCTTGGCTTCCTAATAAGGCAAGACCCAGCCCCCGCCCAAAGGCCAGAGCGTGAGTGTGTGAGAGTGTGTGCGTGAGAGTGTCAGGGGGCAAGGGTGTGGGCGGGCCGACTGGGGTCGGGGGTGGGGGGGTGGGGGGGCGGGGAGGGGGGGGGGAGGCCGGGGCGGGATACCCAGAATGGAGGGGGAAGGGTGTGGAGCTGGGGGGTTGCAGATCATGTGGGGTCCAAGCATACCGGACGGTCATCTTGTTTCTTGCAATCCGAATGCGGAGTGGCCCTCCGGCCTCTTGGAGGCAACCCAGGTCTGCGTTGGGAGTCGGGGCCCCGGTCATCCTCCCGCAGAGGGGCTATGGCCGTGGCGCTCCAAAAGTTGGCACGCTGCTACCCGCCATGCCCGCTGACTGGCTGGCCGGCTGGCCAAAGGCCCTGTTGGCTGGAAGATAGGCTACGGCTTGAGGGCGTTCGGGTCATATCTGGTTTTATTCCGATGGTGTGCCTCATCCTAATGTTACTTGGTTGATGATAGGAGACTCTCTGAGTGACACTATTTCCTTGCTTTTCAATGGATCCCTTTTGTTGCAGAACCTTTCCCTTGAAAGTGAAGGAACCTATGTCTGCACAGGCACTAATGCTCTTGCAAAGGCAAAAGCAATTCCGTCCTCCACTAGCTTGGTAAGCACCAAGTCCTTCTTGTCTTCAAGTGCTTCCTATAATACGTGCAAAGGAGGACCCGGTTTTGTGGATTCTGGAGTCAGGGAGTTAACAAGTGGACGTTACATGGTTTTAAGCATTGCTGTCACTGCCCACTTACAAACCGCCTCTAAATTTAACCCTCTGTCTTACCTGTTCTTCTCTCAGAAGGCTGTGACTGCCTTGCTGCTGCTTGTCTGCCTAAGAACCCACAATGAGATGTTAACTTTCTGCCCAGAATCAAGATCCTTCATACTCTGCCTCTGTGTGCATGCTTGTGTGCCACGTTGCTTCAGTCCTGCCTGCCTGACTGTTGTGACCCCATGGGCTGTAGCCCGCCAGGCTCCTCTTACTGTAGGAGCCTCCAGGCAAGCATGCTGAAGTAGGTTGTCATGTCGTCCTCCAGGGGATCTTCCCAACCCAGGTATCAAACCCACATCTCCTTCATTCCCTGCATGGGCAGACAGGTTCTTTACTGCTAGCACCACCTGGGAAGCGCATTCTGGCTCTACATCTCCTTAATTTATAACTAAACTCTGTTCTAGGCAACGCAGTTTCCCGCACTCTGATCCAACACCACACACACGCACACACACACAGAGGGAGACACAGCGACTGACGGACAGAAGACGGGAGGCAGACACGGGAGCGAGGATGGCATCCGATCCGAGACAGACACAGTGGCACAGTCCCTGACCCACCTCAGAGAGAGGCCAGGCTGAAGAAGCAGCTTCCCCAAGGGAGGGGGCGTCAGCCTTGGGCCCCGGGCCCCAGCTGCACGCGGTGCCCTGGGGCTGGCAGAGCCCGCCCCCCCCCACCGTGGCGTCCCCAAGACGTCTTGGCAGCCGAGGTCTCAAAGGTCCCCTTCGGCTTGGCTTCCTAAGGCAAGACCCAGCCCCCGCCCAAAGGCCAGAGGGTGAGTGTGTGAGAGTGTGTGTGCGAGTGTGTCAGGGGGCAAGGGTGTGGGCGGGCCGACTGGGGTCCAGGGGGATACCCAGAATGGAGGGCCGAGGGTGTGGAGGCCGTGGGTTGGGAAGCCTGTGTGGTTCTCTTGCTGTTTCTCTCTCCCTCTTTCTCCATCTCCCTTACCTGTGGTTTCAGGCTCCTGACCTGTCTCGGCGGCGGGGTGGGTGTGTGGGTGTGTGTGTGGGGGGTGTGTGTGTGTGTGTGTGTGAGCCCGCGGGAGAGCACGCGCAGTCGCGTGCGAGGATGGCACTAGGGTTGCGGGTGGGGCTGGGGCGTGGGGCAGCCGCCCCCCCCACCCCCCCAGGATTACCTGAGGCTTGCCTAGGGAGCCCCAGACGGAGACTGGAAGGTCATCTGGTTTTCTGGAAGCCGAAAGCGGAGGGGCTCTCGGGCCGCACGGAGGCAGCCCAGGTCTGTGGCGGGCGTCGGAGCCCGCCCCCCAGGCCCGGGTCACCCACCCGCGGAGGGGCTGGGGCCGGGGGGATCCAAGAGATGGGACGCCCGCTGCTGCCTGCGAGGGCCGCCGGCTGGAAGGCAGGCGACCGACGGCTGTGAGCGCGGTGGGGTGCGAGGGGCCAGGGTTGGGGCGGGGGCTTGCGGTGCAGGCCACGCCAGGGGTGGGGCTGGGGGAGGTGTGGGGCGGGAGAGGGGGCGGGGGCTAAAGGAGAGGGGAGGCAAAAAGCCTACAGCACCCGGTATTCCCAGGCGGTCTCCCATCCAAGTACTAACCAGGCCCGACCCTGCTTAGCTTCCGAGATCAGACGAGATCGGGCGCGTTCAGGGTGGTATGGCCGTAGACGGAGGCGGCTGCCTCCAAGCGCCCTAAGAGCCCCGCGCCGCGCCGCGCCTCCCTTTCGCTGTGACCCGCCTGCCGGGCGGGCCAGCCGGCCGCACCTCTCCAGGGGCCGCGCGCTGTACCTGAGCCGGACGACCCGCCACCGGACTCCGGCCGGCCAGGGCCGGCAGCCCGGCGGCCGGCCGACGCCGCCCCGCCCCCGCTCACCATCCCCGTGCGTGCGTGCGGGGGCGGGACGGGCGCGGAGGTCTCGGCGCTCTCCCACCCCGGGCCTCTGCAGGCCCGCCCCCGCTGGGCGGCGCCCCCAGCCCCAGCCCGTTCGCTGCACAGGGCCAGGTGGCCCCGGAGGTCTCTGGCTTCCGGGCCCGCCGCTGCCCGCCGCCCGCGGGCCTCTGAGCCTCCTCTGGGCCTCCTGCGCAGCCCAGCTGGAGCCCTGAGCGCCCATCCTGCCCGGCACCTGCCCGGTGCCCAAACCCACGGGGAGCCAGCAGCGCGGCCGACAGGAGCGCGTCAGCCCCGCCCCTTCGCCCTATCCAGGCCCCACTTGCCCCCACGCCGCCCGCCAAGCACAGGACCGTCCTGAGAGAGCAGACGGCCGACAGGCAGGCACACGGACAGACACACAAGACACTCGCCTCACGCACCCACGCCAAGTGAGACAAGCCGGCTGGCGCAAGCTCGTCAGCCAGAGCCAGGGCCCCAGCAACCTGTGAGAGGCCGGGGCCAGAGGAAGGGACTGGAGGCCGGGTGTCAGGAGACACAGAGGCAGAGAGAGACTGAGGTTCAGAGACAGACTCGAAGACAGGGAGAGGGAGATGCAGCCGGACAGACAGACGGGAGCGCGCGCGCACGCAGACACACACACACACACACACACACACACACACACACACAGAGGGAGACACAGCGACTGACGGACAGAAAACGGGAGGCAGACACGGGAGAGAGGATGGCATCCGATCCGAGACAGACACAATGGCACAGTCCCTGACCCACCTGAGAGAGAGGCCAGGCGGAAGAAGCAGCTTCCCCAAGGGAGGGGGCATCAGCCTTGGGCCCCGGGCCCCAGCTGCACGCGGTGCCCTGGGGCTGGCAGAGCCCCGTGGGATCCCCAAGACGTCTTGGCAGCCGAGGTCTCAAAGGTCCCCTTCGGCTTGGCTTCCTAATAAGGCAAGACCCAGCCCCCGCCCAAAGGCCAGAGCGTGAGTGTGTGAGAGTGTGTGCGTGAGAGTGTCAGGGGGCAAGGGTGTGGGCGGGCCGACTGGGGTCGGGGGTGGGGGGGGTGGGGGGGCGGGGAGGGGGGGGGAGGCCGGGGCGGGATACCCAGAATGGAGGGGGAAGGGTGTGGAGCTGGGGGGTTGCAGATCATGTGGGGTCCAAGCATACCGGACGGTCATCTTGTTTCTTGCAATCCGAATGCGGAGTGGCCCTCCGGCCTCTTGGAGGCAACCCAGGTCTGCGTTGGGAGTCGGGGCCCCGGTCATCCTCCCGCAGAGGGGCTATGGCCGTGGCGCTCCAAAAGTTGGCACGCTGCTACCCGCCATGCCCGCTGACTGGCTGGCCGGCTGGCCAAAGGCCCTGTTGGCTGGAAGATAGGCTACGGCTTGAGGGCGTTCGGGTCATATCTGGTTTTATTCCGATGGTGTGCCTCATCCTAATGTTACTTGGTTGATGATAGGAGACTCTCTGAGTGACACTATTTCCTTGCTTTTCAATGGATCCCTTTTGTTGCAGAACCTTTCCCTTGAAAGTGAAGGAACCTATGTCTGCACAGGCACTAATGCTCTTGCAAAGGCAAAAGCAATTCCGTCCTCCACTAGCTTGGTAAGCACCAAGTCCTTCTTGTCTTCAAGTGCTTCCTATAATACGTGCAAAGGAGGACCCGGTTTTGTGGATTCTGGAGTCAGGGAGTTAACAAGTGGACGTTACATGGTTTTAAGCATTGCTGTCACTGCCCACTTACAAACCGCCTCTAAATTTAACCCTCTGTCTTACCTGTTCTTCTCTCAGAAGGCTGTGACTGCCTTGCTGCTGCTTGTCTGCCTAAGAACCCACAATGAGGTGTTAACTTTCTGCCCAGAATCAAGATCCTTCATACTCTGCCTCTGTGTGCATGCTTGTGTGCCACGTTGCTTCAGTCCTGCCTGCCTGACTGTTGTGACCCCATGGGCTGTAGCCCGCCAGGCTCCTCTTACTGTAGGAGCCTCCAGGCAAGCATGCTGAAGTAGGTTGTCATGTCGTCCTCCAGGGGATCTTCCCAACCCAGGTATCAAACCCACATCTCCTTCATTCCCTGCATGGGCAGACAGGTTCTTTACTGCTAGCACCACCTGGGAAGCGCATTCTGGCTCTACATCTCCTTAATTTATAACTAAACTCTGTTCTAGGCAACGCAGTTTCCCGCACTCTGATCCAACACCACACACACGCACACACACACAGAGGGAGACACAGCGACTGACGGACAGAAGACGGGAGGCAGACACGGGAGCGAGGATGGCATCCGATCCGAGACAGACACAGTGGCACAGTCCCTGACCCACCTCAGAGAGAGGCCAGGCTGAAGAAGCAGCTTCCCCAAGGGAGGGGGCGTCAGCCTTGGGCCCCGGGCCCCAGCTGCACGCGGTGCCCTGGGGCTGGCAGAGCCCCCCCCCCCCCACCGTGGCGTCCCCAAGACGTCTTGGCAGCCGAGGTCTCAAAGGTCCCCTTCGGCTTGGCTTCCTAAGGCAAGACCCAGCCCCCGCCCAAAGGCCAGAGGGTGAGTGTGTGAGAGTGTGTGTGCGAGTGTGTCAGGGGGCAAGGGTGTGGGCGGGCCGACTGGGGTCCAGGGGGATACCCAGAATGGAGGGCCGAGGGTGTGGAGGCCGTGGGTTGGGAAGCCTGTGTGGTTCTCTTGCTGTTTCTCTCTCCCTCTTTCTCCATCTCCCTTACCTGTGGTTTCTGGCTCCTGACCTGTCTCGGCGGCGGGGTGGGTGTGTGGGTGTGTGTGTGGGGGGGGTGTGTGTGTGTGTGTGTGAGCCCGCGGGAGAGCACGCGCAGTCGCGTGCGAGGATGGCACTAGGGTTGCGGGGGGGGCTGGGGCGTGGGGCAGCCGCCCCCCCCCCACCCCCCCAGGATTACCTGAGGCTTGCCTAGGGAGCCCCAGACGGAGACTGGAAGGTCATCTGGTTTTCTGGAAGCCGAAAGCGGAGGGGCTCTCGGGCCGCACGGAGGCAGCCCAGGTCTGTGGCGGGCGTCGGAGCCCGCCCCCCAGGCCCGGGTCACCCACCCGCGGAGGGGCTGGGGCCGGGGGGATCCAAGAGATGGGACGCCCGCTGCTGCCTGCGAGGGCCGCCGGCTGGAAGGCAGGCGACCGACGGCTGTGAGCGCGGTGGGGTGCGAGGGGCCAGGGTTGGGGCGGGGGCTTGCGGTGCAGGCCACGCCAGGGGTGGGGCTGGGGGAGGTGTGGGGCGGGAGAGGGGGCGGGGGCTAAAGGAGAGGGGAGGCAAAAAGCCTACAGCACCCGGTATTCCCAGGCGGTCTCCCATCCAAGTACTAACCAGGCCCGACCCTGCTTAGCTTCCGAGATCAGACGAGATCGGGCGCGTTCAGGGTGGTATGGCCGTAGACGGAGGCGGCTGCCTCCAAGCGCCCTAAGAGCCCCGCGCCGCGCCGCGCCTCCCTTTCGCTGTGACCTGCCTGCCGGGCGGGCCAGCCGGCCGCACCTCTCCAGGGGCCGCGCGCTGTACCTGAGCCGGACGACCCGCCACCGGACTCCGGCCGGCCAGGGCCGGCAGCCCGGCGGCCGGCCGACGCCGCCCCGCCCCCGCTCACCATCCCCGTGCGTGCGTGCGGGGGCGGGACGGGCGCGGAGGTCTCGGCGCTCTCCCACCCCGGGCCTCTGCAGGCCCGCCCCCGCTGGGCGGCGCCCCCACCCCCAGCCCGTTCGCTGCACAGGGCCAGGTGGCCCCGGAGGTCTCTGGCTTCCGGGCCCGCCGCTGCCCGCCGCCCGCGGGCCTCTGAGCCTCCTCTGGGCCTCCTGCGCAGCCCAGCTGGAGCCCTGAGCGCCCATCCTGCCCGGCACCTGCCCGGTGCCCAAACCCACGGGGAGCCAGCAGCGCGGCCGACAGGAGCGCGTCAGCCCCGCCCCTTCGCCCTATCCAGGCCCCACTTGCCCCCACGCCGCCCGCCAAGCACAGGACCGTCCTGAGAGAGCAGACGGCCGACAGGCAGGCACACGGACAGACACACAAGACACTCGCCTCACGCACCCACGCCAAGTGAGACAAGCCGGCTGGCGCAAGCTCGTCAGCCAGAGCCAGGGCCCCAGCAACCTGTGAGAGGCCGGGGCCAGAGGAAGGGACTGGAGGCCGGGTGTCAGGAGACACAGAGGCAGAGAGAGACTGAGGTTCAGAGACAGACTCGAAGACAGGGAGAGGGAGATGCAGCCGGACAGACAGACGGGAGCGCGCGCGCACGCAGACACACACACACACACACACACACACACACACACACACAGAGGGAGACACAGCGACTGACGGACAGAAAACGGGAGGCAGACACGGGAGAGAGGATGGCATCCGATCCGAGACAGACACAGTGGCACAGTCCCTGACCCACCTGAGAGAGAGGCCAGGCGGAAGAAGCAGCTTCCCCAAGGGAGGGGGCATCAGCCTTGGGCCCCGGGCCCCAGCTGCACGCGGTGCCCTGGGGCTGGCAGAGCCCCGTGGGATCCCCAAGACGTCTTGGCAGCCGAGGTCTCAAAGGTCCCCTTCGGCTTGGCTTCCTAATAAGGCAAGACCCAGCCCCCGCCCAAAGGCCAGAGCGTGAGTGTGTGAGAGTGTGTGCGTGAGAGTGTCAGGGGGCAAGGGTGTGGGCGGGCCGACTGGGGTCGGGGGTGGGGGGGGTGGGGGGGCGGGGAGGGGGGGGGGGAGGCCGGGGCGGGATACCCAGAATGGAGGGGGAAGGGTGTGGAGCTGGGGGGTTGCAGATCATGTGGGGGCCAAGCATACCGGACGGTCATCTTGTTTCTTGCAATCCGAATGCGGAGTGGCCCTCCGGCCTCTTGGAGGCAACCCAGGTCTGCGTTGGGAGTCGGGGCCCCGGTCATCCTCCCGCAGAGGGGCTATGGCCGTGGCGCTCCAAAAGTTGGCACGCTGCTACCCGCCATGCCCGCTGACTGGCTGGCCGGCTGGCCAAAGGCCCTGTTGGCTGGAAGATAGGCTACGGCTTGAGGGCGTTCGGGTCATATCTGGTTTTATTCCGATGGTGTGCCTCATCCTAATGTTACTTGGTTGATGATAGGAGACTCTCTGAGTGACACTATTTCCTTGCTTTTCAATGGATCCCTTTTGTTGCAGAACCTTTCCCTTGAAAGTGAAGGAACCTATGTCTGCACAGGCACTAATGCTCTTGCAAAGGCAAAAGCAATTCCGTCCTCCACTAGCTTGGTAAGCACCAAGTCCTTCTTGTCTTCAAGTGCTTCCTATAATACGTGCAAAGGAGGACCCGGTTTTGTGGATTCTGGAGTCAGGGAGTTAACAAGTGGACGTTACATGGTTTTAAGCATTGCTGTCACTGCCCACTTACAAACCGCCTCTAAATTTAACCCTCTGTCTTACCTGTTCTTCTCTCAGAAGGCTGTGACTGCCTTGCTGCTGCTTGTCTGCCTAAGAACCCACAATGAGATGTTAACTTTCTGCCCAGAATCAAGATCCTTCATACTCTGCCTCTGTGTGCATGCTTGTGTGCCACGTTGCTTCAGTCCTGCCTGCCTGACTGTTGTGACCCCATGGGCTGTAGCCCGCCAGGCTCCTCTTACTGTAGGAGCCTCCAGGCAAGCATGCTGAAGTAGGTTGTCATGTCGTCCTCCAGGGGATCTTCCCAACCCAGGTATCAAACCCACATCTCCTTCATTCCCTGCATGGGCAGACAGGTTCTTTACTGCTAGCACCACCTGGGAAGCGCATTCTGGCTCTACATCTCCTTAATTTATAACTAAACTCTGTTCTAGGCAACGCAGTTTCCCGCACTCTGATCCAACACCACACACACGCACACACACACAGAGGGAGACACAGCGACTGACGGACAGAAGACGGGAGGCAGACACGGGAGCGAGGATGGCATCCGATCCGAGACAGACACAGTGGCACAGTCCCTGACCCACCTCAGAGAGAGGCCAGGCTGAAGAAGCAGCTTCCCCAAGGGAGGGGGCGTCAGCCTTGGGCCCCGGGCCCCAGCTGCACGCGGTGCCCTGGGGCTGGCAGAGCCCGCCCCCCCCCACCGTGGCGTCCCCAAGACGTCTTGGCAGCCGAGGTCTCAAAGGTCCCCTTCGGCTTGGCTTCCTAAGGCAAGACCCAGCCCCCGCCCAAAGGCCAGAGGGTGAGTGTGTGAGAGTGTGTGTGCGAGTGTGTCAGGGGGCAAGGGTGTGGGCGGGCCGACTGGGGTCCAGGGGGATACCCAGAATGGAGGGCCGAGGGTGTGGAGGCCGTGGGTTGGGAAGCCTGTGTGGTTCTCTTGCTGTTTCTCTCTCCCTCTTTCTCCATCTCCCTTACCTGTGGTTTCAGGCTCCTGACCTGTCTCGGCGGCGGGGTGGGTGTGTGGGTGTGTGTGTGGGGTGTGTGTGTGTGTGTGTGTGTGAGCCCGCGGGAGAGCACGCGCAGTCGCGTGCGAGGATGGCACTAGGGTTGCGGGTGGGGCTGGGGCGTGGGGCAGCCGCCCCCCCCCCCCCCCCAGGATTACCTGAGGCTTGCCTAGGGAGCCCCAGACGGAGACTGGAAGGTCATCTGGTTTTCTGGAAGCCGAAAGCGGAGGGGCTCTCGGGCCGCACGGAGGCAGCCCAGGTCTGTGGCGGGCGTCGGAGCCCGCCCCCCAGGCCCGGGTCACCCACCCGCGGAGGGGCTGGGGCCGGGGGGATCCAAGAGATGGGACGCCCGCTGCTGCCTGCGAGGGCCGCCGGCTGGAAGGCAGGCGACCGACGGCTGTGAGCGCGGTGGGGTGCGAGGGGCCAGGGTTGGGGCGGGGGCTTGCGGTGCAGGCCACGCCAGGGGTGGGGCTGGGGGAGGTGTGGGGCGGGAGAGGGGGCGGGGGCTAAAGGAGAGGGGAGGCAAAAAGCCTACAGCACCCGGTATTCCCAGGCGGTCTCCCATCCAAGTACTAACCAGGCCCGACCCTGCTTAGCTTCCGAGATCAGACGAGATCGGGCGCGTTCAGGGTGGTATGGCCGTAGACAGAGGCGGCTGCCTCCAAGCGCCCTAAGAGCCCCGCGCCGCGCCGCGCCTCCCTTTCGCTGTGACCTGCCTGCCGGGCGGGCCAGCCGGCCGCACCTCTCCAGGGGCCGCGCGCTGTACCTGAGCCGGACGACCCGCCACCGGACTCCGGCCGGCCAGGGCCGGCAGCCCGGCGGCCGGCCGACGCCGCCCCGCCCCCGCTCACCATCCCCGTGCGTGCGTGCGGGGGCGGGACGGGCGCGGAGGTCTCGGCGCTCTCCCACCCCGGGCCTCTGCAGGCCCGCCCCCGCTGGGCGGCGCCCCCACCCCCAGCCCGTTCGCTGCACAGGGCCAGGTGGCCCCGGAGGTCTCTGGCTTCCGGGCCCGCCGCTGCCCGCCGCCCGCGGGCCTCTGAGCCTCCTCTGGGCCTCCTGCGCAGCCCAGCTGGAGCCCTGAGCGCCCATCCTGCCCGGCACCTGCCCGGTGCCCAAACCCACGGGGAGCCAGCAGCGCGGCCGACAGGAGCGCGTCAGCCCCGCCCCTTCGCCCTATCCAGGCCCCACTTGCCCCCACGCCGCCCGCCAAGCACAGGACCGTCCTGAGAGAGCAGACGGCCGACAGGCAGGCACACGGACAGACACACAAGACACTCGCCTCACGCACCCACGCCAAGTGAGACAAGCCGGCTGGCGCAAGCTCGTCAGCCAGAGCCAGGGCCCCAGCAACCTGTGAGAGGCCGGGGCCAGAGGAAGGGACTGGAGGCCGGGTGTCAGGAGACACAGAGGCAGAGAGAGACTGAGGTTCAGAGACAGACTCGAAGACAGGGAGAGGGAGATGCAGCCGGACAGACAGACGGGAGCGCGCGCGCACGCAGACACACACACACACACACACACACACACACACACACACAGAGGGAGACACAGCGACTGACGGACAGAAAACGGGAGGCAGACACGGGAGAGAGGATGGCATCCGATCCGAGACAGACACAATGGCACAGTCCCTGACCCACCTGAGAGAGAGGCCAGGCGGAAGAAGCAGCTTCCCCAAGGGAGGGGGCATCAGCCTTGGGCCCCGGGCCCCAGCTGCACGCGGTGCCCTGGGGCTGGCAGAGCCCCGTAGGATCCCCAAGACGTCTTGGCAGCCGAGGTCTCAAAGGTCCCCTTCGGCTTGGCTTCCTAATAAGGCAAGACCCAGCCCCCGCCCAAAGGCCAGAGCGTGAGTGTGTGAGAGTGTGTGCGTGAGAGTGTCAGGGGGCAAGGGTGTGGGCGGGCCGACTGGGGTCGGGGGTGGGGCGGGGGGGGGGCGGGGAGGGGGGGGGGAGGCCGGGGCGGGATACCCAGAATGGAGGGGGAAGGGTGTGGAGCTGGGGGGTTGCAGATCATGTGGGGTCCAAGCATACCGGACGGTCATCTTGTTTCTTGCAATCCGAATGCGGAGTGGCCCTCCGGCCTCTTGGAGGCAACCCAGGTCTGCGTTGGGAGTCGGGGCCCCGGTCATCCTCCCGCAGAGGGGCTATGGCCGTGGGAATCCAAAAGTTGGCACGCTGCTACCCGCCATGCCCGCTGACTGGCTGGCCGGCTGGCCAAAGGCCCTGTTGGCTGGAAGATAGGCTACGGCTTGAGGGCGTTCGGGTCATATCTGGTTTTATTCCGATGGTGTGCCTCATCCTAATGTTACTTGGTTGATGATAGGAGACTCTCTGAGTGACACTATTTCCTTGCTTTTCAATGGATCCCTTTTGTTGCAGAACCTTTCCCTTGAAAGTGAAGGAACCTATGTCTGCACAGGCACTAATGCTCTTGCAAAGGCAAAAGCAATTCCGTCCTCCACTAGCTTGGTAAGCACCAAGTCCTTCTTGTCTTCAAGTGCTTCCTATAATACGTGCAAAGGAGGACCCGGTTTTGTGGATTCTGGAGTCAGGGAGTTAACAAGTGGACGTTACATGGTTTTAAGCATTGCTGTCACTGCCCACTTACAAACCGCCTCTAAATTTAACCCTCTGTCTTACCTGTTCTTCTCTCAGAAGGCTGTGACTGCCTTGCTGCTGCTTGTCTGCCTAAGAACCCACAATGAGGTGTTAACTTTCTGCCCAGAATCAAGATCCTTCATACTCTGCCTCTGTGTGCATGCTTGTGTGCCACGTTGCTTCAGTCCTGCCTGCCTGACTGTTGTGACCCCATGGGCTGTAGCCCGCCAGGCTCCTCTTACTGTAGGAGCCTCCAGGCAAGCATGCTGAAGTAGGTTGTCATGTCGTCCTCCAGGGGATCTTCCCAACCCAGGTATCAAACCCACATCTCCTTCATTCCCTGCATGGGCAGACAGGTTCTTTACTGCTAGCACCACCTGGGAAGCGCATTCTGGCTCTACATCTCCTTAATTTATAACTAAACTCTGTTCTAGGCAACGCAGTTTCCCGCACTCTGATCCAACACCACACACACGCACACACACACAGAGGGAGACACAGCGACTGACGGACAGAAGACGGGAGGCAGACACGGGAGCGAGGATGGCATCCGATCCGAGACAGACACAGTGGCACAGTCCCTGACCCACCTCAGAGAGAGGCCAGGCTGAAGAAGCAGCTTCCCCAAGGGAGGGGGCGTCAGCCTTGGGCCCCGGGCCCCAGCTGCACGCGGTGCCCTGGGGCTGGCAGAGCCCCCCCCCCCCCCCCCGTGGCGTCCCCAAGACGTCTTGGCAGCCGAGGTCTCGAGGTCTCAAAGGTCCCCTTCGGCTTGGCTTCCTAAGGCAAGACCCAGCCCCCGCCCAAAGGCCAGAGGGTGAGTGTGTGAGAGTGTGTGTGCGAGTGTGTCAGGGGGCAAGGGTGTGGGCGGGCCGACTGGGGTCCAGGGGGATACCCAGAATGGAGGGCCGAGGGTGTGGAGGCCGTGGGTTGGGAAGCCTGTGTGGTTCTCTTGCTGTTTCTCTCTCCCTCTTTCTCCATCTCCCTTACCTGTGGTTTCTGGCTCCTGACCTGTCTCGGCGGCGGGGTGGGTGTGTGGGTGTGTGTGTGGGGGGTGTGTGTGTGTGTGTGTGTGAGCCCGCGGGAGAGCACGCGCAGTCGCGTGCGAGGATGGCACTAGGGTTGCGGGTGGGGCTGGGGCGTGGGGCAGCCGCCCCCCCCCACCCCCCCAGGATTACCTGAGGCTTGCCTAGGGAGCCCCAGACGGAGACTGGAAGGTCATCTGGTTTTCTGGAAGCCGAAAGCGGAGGGGCTCTCGGGCCGCACGGAGGCAGCCCAGGTCTGTGGCGGGCGTCGGAGCCCGCCCCCCAGGCCCGGGTCACCCACCCGCGGAGGGGCTGGGGCCGGGGGGATCCAAGAGATGGGACGCCCGCTGCTGCCTGCGAGGGCCGCCGGCTGGAAGGCAGGCGACCGACGGCTGTGAGCGCGGTGGGGTGCGAGGGGCCAGGGTTGGGGCGGGGGCTTGCGGTGCAGGCCACGCCAGGGGTGGGGCTGGGGGAGGTGTGGGGCGGGAGAGGGGGCGGGGGCTAAAGGAGAGGGGAGGCAAAAAGCCTACAGCACCCGGTATTCCCAGGCGGTCTCCCATCCAAGTACTAACCAGGCCCGACCCTGCTTAGCTTCCGAGATCAGACGAGATCGGGCGCGTTCAGGGTGGTATGGCCGTAGACGGAGGCGGCTGCCTCCAAGCGCCCTAAGAGCCCCGCGCCGCGCCGCGCCTCCCTTTCGCTGTGACCTGCCTGCCGGGCGGGCCAGCCGGCCGCACCTCTCCAGGGGCCGCGCGCTGTACCTGAGCCGGACGACCCGCCACCGGACTCCGGCCGGCCAGGGCCGGCAGCCCGGCGGCCGGCCGACGCCGCCCCGCCCCCGCTCACCATCCCCGTGCGTGCGTGCGGGGGCGGGACGGGCGCGGAGGTCTCGGCGCTCTCCCACCCCGGGCCTCTGCAGGCCCGCCCCCGCTGGGCGGCGCCCCCACCCCCAGCCCGTTCGCTGCACAGGGCCAGGTGGCCCCGGAGGTCTCTGGCTTCCGGGCCCGCCGCTGCCCGCCGCCCGCGGGCCTCTGAGCCTCCTCTGGGCCTCCTGCGCAGCCCAGCTGGAGCCCTGAGCGCCCATCCTGCCCGGCACCTGCCCGGTGCCCAAACCCACGGGGAGCCAGCAGCGCGGCCGACAGGAGCGCGTCAGCCCCGCCCCTTCGCCCTATCCAGGCCCCACTTGCCCCCACGCCGCCCGCCAAGCACAGGACCGTCCTGAGAGAGCAGACGGCCGACAGGCAGGCACACGGACAGACACACAAGACACTCGCCTCACGCACCCACGCCAAGTGAGACAAGCCGGCTGGCGCAAGCTCGTCAGCCAGAGCCAGGGCCCCAGCAACCTGTGAGAGGCCGGGGCCAGAGGAAGGGACTGGAGGCCGGGTGTCAGGAGACACAGAGGCAGAGAGAGACTGAGGTTCAGAGACAGACTCGAAGACAGGGAGAGGGAGATGCAGCCGGACAGACAGACGGGAGCGCGCGCGCACGCAGACACACACACACACACACACACACACACACACACACAGAGGGAGACACAGCGACTGACGGACAGAAAACGGGAGGCAGACACGGGAGAGAGGATGGCATCCGATCCGAGACAGACACAATGGCACAGTCCCTGACCCACCTGAGAGAGAGGCCAGGCGGAAGAAGCAGCTTCCCCAAGGGAGGGGGCATCAGCCTTGGGCCCCGGGCCCCAGCTGCACGCGGTGCCCTGGGGCTGGCAGAGCCCCGTGGGATCCCCAAGACGTCTTGGCAGCCGAGGTCTCAAAGGTCCCCTTCGGCTTGGCTTCCTAATAAGGCAAGACCCAGCCCCCGCCCAAAGGCCAGAGCGTGAGTGTGTGAGAGTGTGTGCGTGAGAGTGTCAGGGGGCAAGGGTGTGGGCGGGCCGACTGGGGTCGGGGGGGGGGGGGGGGGGGGGGGGGGGGGGGGGGGGGGGGGGGGGGGAGGCCGGGGCGGGATACCCAGAATGGAGGGGGAAGGGTGTGGAGCTGGGGGGTTGCAGATCATGTGGGGTCCAAGCATACCGGACGGTCATCTTGTTTCTTGCAATCCGAATGCGGAGTGGCCCTCCGGCCTCTTGGAGGCAACCCAGGTCTGCGTTGGGAGTCGGGGCCCCGGTCATCCTCCCGCAGAGGGGCTATGGCCGTGGCGCTCCAAAAGTTGGCACGCTGCTACCCGCCATGCCCGCTGACTGGCTGGCCGGCTGGCCAAAGGCCCTGTTGGCTGGAAGATAGGCTACGGCTTGAGGGCGTTCGGGTCATATCTGGTTTTATTCCGATGGTGTGCCTCATCCTAATGTTACTTGGTTGATGATAGGAGACTCTCTGAGTGACACTATTTCCTTGCTTTTCAATGGATCCCTTTTGTTGCAGAACCTTTCCCTTGAAAGTGAAGGAACCTATGTCTGCACAGGCACTAATGCTCTTGCAAAGGCAAAAGCAATTCCGTCCTCCACTAGCTTGGTAAGCACCAAGTCCTTCTTGTCTTCAAGTGCTTCCTATAATACGTGCAAAGGAGGACCCGGTTTTGTGGATTCTGGAGTCAGGGAGTTAACAAGTGGACGTTACATGGTTTTAAGCATTGCTGTCACTGCCCACTTACAAACCGCCTCTAAATTTAACCCTCTGTCTTACCTGTTCTTCTCTCAGAAGGCTGTGACTGCCTTGCTGCTGCTTGTCTGCCTAAGAACCCACAATGAGATGTTAACTTTCTGCCCAGAATCAAGATCCTTCATACTCTGCCTCTGTGTGCATGCTTGTGTGCCACGTTGCTTCAGTCCTGCCTGCCTGACTGTTGTGACCCCATGGGCTGTAGCCCGCCAGGCTCCTCTTACTGTAGGAGCCTCCAGGCAAGCATGCTGAAGTAGGTTGTCATGTCGTCCTCCAGGGGATCTTCCCAACCCAGGTATCAAACCCACATCTCCTTCATTCCCTGCATGGGCAGACAGGTTCTTTACTGCTAGCACCACCTGGGAAGCGCATTCTGGCTCTACATCTCCTTAATTTATAACTAAACTCTGTTCTAGGCAACGCAGTTTCCCGCACTCTGATCCAACACCACACACACGCACACACACACAGAGGGAGACACAGCGACTGACGGACAGAAGACGGGAGGCAGACACGGGAGCGAGGATGGCATCCGATCCGAGACAGACACAGTGGCACAGTCCCTGACCCACCTCAGAGAGAGGCCAGGCTGAAGAAGCAGCTTCCCCAAGGGACGGGGCGTCAGCCTTGGGCCCCGGGCCCCAGCTGCACGCGGTGCCCTGGGGCTGGCAGAGCCCCCCCCCCCCCCCACCGTGGCGTCCCCAAGACGTCTTGGCAGCCGAGGTCTCAAAGGTCCCCTTCGGCTTGGCTTCCTAAGGCAAGACCCAGCCCCCGCCCAAAGGCCAGAGGGTGAGTGTGTGAGAGTGTGTGTGCGAGTGTGTCAGGGGGCAAGGGTGTGGGCGGGCCGACTGGGGTCCAGGGGGATACCCAGAATGGAGGGCCGAGGGTGTGGAGGCCGTGGGTTGGGAAGCCTGTGTGGTTCTCTTGCTGTTTCTCTCTCCCTCTTTCTCCATCTCCCTTACCTGTGGTTTCTGGCTCCTGACCTGTCTCGGCGGCGGGGTGGGTGTGTGGGTGTGTGTGTGGGGGGTGTGTGTGTGTGTGTGTGTGAGCCCGCGGGAGAGCACGCGCAGTCGCGTGCGAGGATGGCACTAGGGTTGCGGGTGGGGCTGGGGCGTGGGGCGGCCGCCCCCCCCCACCCCCCCAGGATTACCTGAGGCTTGCCTAGGGAGCCCCAGACGGAGACTGGAAGGTCATCTGGTTTTCTGGAAGCCGAAAGCGGAGGGGCTCTCGGGCCGCACGGAGGCAGCCCAGGTCTGTGGCGGGCGTCGGAGCCCGCCCCCCAGGCCCGGGTCACCCACCCGCGGAGGGGCTGGGGCCGGGGGGATCCAAGAGATGGGACGCCCGCTGCTGCCTGCGAGGGCCGCCGGCTGGAAGGCAGGCGACCGACGGCTGTGAGCGCGGTGGGGTGCGAGGGGCCAGGGTTGGGGCGGGGGCTTGCGGTGCAGGCCACGCCAGGGGTGGGGCTGGGGGAGGTGTGGGGCGGGAGAGGGGGCGGGGGCTAAAGGAGAGGGGAGGCAAAAAGCCTACAGCACCCGGTATTCCCAGGCGGTCTCCCATCCAAGTACTAACCAGGCCCGACCCTGCTTAGCTTCCGAGATCAGACGAGATCGGGCGCGTTCAGGGTGGTATGGCCGTAGACGGAGGCGGCTGCCTCCAAGCGCCCTAAGAGCCCCGCGCCGCGCCGCGCCTCCCTTTCGCTGTGACCCGCCTGCCGGGCGGGCCAGCCGGCCGCACCTCTCCAGGGGCCGCGCGCTGTACCTGAGCCGGACGACCCGCCACCGGACTCCGGCCGGCCAGGGCCGGCAGCCCGGCGGCCGGCCGACGCCGCCCCGCCCCCGCTCACCATCCCCGTGCGTGCGTGCGGGGGCGGGACGGGCGCGGAGGTCTCGGCGCTCTCCCACCCCGGGCCTCTGCAGGCCCGCCCCCGCTGGGCGGCGCCCCCACCCCCAGCCCGTTCGCTGCACAGGGCCAGGTGGCCCCGGAGGTCTCTGGCTTCCGGGCCCGCCGCTGCCCGCCGCCCGCGGGCCTCTGAGCCTCCTCTGGGCCTCCTGCGCAGCCCAGCTGGAGCCCTGAGCGCCCATCCTGCCCGGCACCTGCCCGGTGCCCAAACCCACGGGGAGCCAGCAGCGCGGCCGACAGGAGCGCGTCAGCCCCGCCCCTTCGCCCTATCCAGGCCCCACTTGCCCCCACGCCGCCCGCCAAGCACAGGACCGTCCTGAGAGAGCAGACGGCCGACAGGCAGGCACACGGACAGACACACAAGACACTCGCCTCACGCACCCACGCCAAGTGAGACAAGCCGGCTGGCGCAAGCTCGTCAGCCAGAGCCAGGGCCCCAGCAACCTGTGAGAGGCCGGGGCCAGAGGAAGGGACTGGAGGCCGGGTGTCAGGAGACACAGAGGCAGAGAGAGACTGAGGTTCAGAGACAGACTCGAAGACAGGGAGAGGGAGATGCAGCCGGACAGACAGACGGGAGCGCGCGCGCACGCAGACACACACACACACACACACACACACACACACACACAGAGGGAGACACAGCGACTGACGGACAGAAAACGGGAGGCAGACACGGGAGAGAGGATGGCATCCGATCCGAGACAGACACAATGGCACAGTCCCTGACCCACCTGAGAGAGAGGCCAGGCGGAAGAAGCAGCTTCCCCAAGGGAGAGGGCATCAGCCTTGGGCCCCGGGCCCCAGCTGCACGCGGTGCCCTGGGGCTGGCAGAGCCCCGTGGGATCCCCAAGACGTCTTGGCAGCCGAGGTCTCAAAGGTCCCCTTCGGCTTGGCTTCCTAATAAGGCAAGACCCAGCCCCCGCCCAAAGGCCAGAGCGTGAGTGTGTGAGAGTGTGTGCGTGAGAGTGTCAGGGGGCAAGGGTGTGGGCGGGCCGACTGGGGTCGGGGGGGGGGGGGGGGGGGGGGGGGGGGGGGGGGGGGGGGGGGGGGGAGGCCGGGGCGGGATACCCAGAATGGAGGGGGAAGGGTGTGGAGCTGGGGGGTTGCAGATCATGTGGGGTCCAAGCATACCGGACGGTCATCTTGTTTCTTGCAATCCGAATGCGGAGTGGCCCTCCGGCCTCTTGGAGGCAACCCAGGTCTGCGTTGGGAGTCGGGGCCCCGGTCATCCTCCCGCAGAGGGGCTATGGCCGTGGCGCTCCAAAAGTTGGCACGCTGCTACCCGCCATGCCCGCTGACTGGCTGGCCGGCTGGCCAAAGGCCCTGTTGGCTGGAAGATAGGCTACGGCTTGAGGGCGTTCGGGTCATATCTGGTTTTATTCCGATGGTGTGCCTCATCCTAATGTTACTTGGTTGATGATAGGAGACTCTCTGAGTGACACTATTTCCTTGCTTTTCAATGGATCCCTTTTGTTGCAGAACCTTTCCCTTGAAAGTGAAGGAACCTATGTCTGCACAGGCACTAATGCTCTTGCAAAGGCAAAAGCAATTCCGTCCTCCACTAGCTTGGTAAGCACCAAGTCCTTCTTGTCTTCAAGTGCTTCCTATAATACGTGCAAAGGAGGACCCGGTTTTGTGGATTCTGGAGTCAGGGAGTTAACAAGTGGACGTTACATGGTTTTAAGCATTGCTGTCACTGCCCACTTACAAACCGCCTCTAAATTTAACCCTCTGTCTTACCTGTTCTTCTCTCAGAAGGCTGTGACTGCCTTGCTGCTGCTTGTCTGCCTAAGAACCCACAATGAGGTGTTAACTTTCTGCCCAGAATCAAGATCCTTCATACTCTGCCTCTGTGTGCATGCTTGTGTGCCACGTTGCTTCAGTCCTGCCTGCCTGACTGTTGTGACCCCATGGGCTGTAGCCCGCCAGGCTCCTCTTACTGTAGGAGCCTCCAGGCAAGCATGCTGAAGTAGGTTGTCATGTGGTCCTCCAGGGGATCTTCCCAACCCAGGTATCAAACCCACATCTCCTTCATTCCCTGCATGGGCAGACAGGTTCTTTACTGCTAGCACCACCTGGGAAGCGCATTCTGGCTCTACATCTCCTTAATTTATAACTAAACTCTGTTCTAGGCAACGCAGTTTCCCGCACTCTGATCCAACACCACACACACGCACACACACACAGAGGGAGACACAGCGACTGACGGACAGAAGACGGGAGGCAGACACGGGAGCGAGGATGGCATCCGATCCGAGACAGACACAGTGGCACAGTCCCTGACCCACCTCAGAGAGAGGCCAGGCTGAAGAAGCAGCTTCCCCAAGGGAGGGGGCGTCAGCCTTGGGCCCCGGGCCCCAGCTGCACGCGGTGCCCTGGGGCTGGCAGAGCCCCCCCCCCCCCCACCGTGGCGTCCCCAAGACGTCTTGGCAGCCGAGGTCTCAAAGGTCCCCTTCGGCTTGGCTTCCTAAGGCAAGACCCAGCCCCCGCCCAAAGGCCAGAGGGTGAGTGTGTGAGAGTGTGTGTGCGAGTGTGTCAGGGGGCAAGGGTGTGGGCGGGCCGACTGGGGTCCAGGGGGATACCCAGAATGGAGGGCCGAGGGTGTGGAGGCCGTGGGTTGGGAAGCCTGTGTGGTTCTCTTGCTGTTTCTCTCTCCCTCTTTCTCCATCTCCCTTACCTGTGGTTTCTGGCTCCTGACCTGTCTCGGCGGCGGGGTGGGTGTGTGGGTGTGTGTGTGGGGGGTGTGTGTGTGTGTGTGTGTGAGCCCGCGGGAGAGCACGCGCAGTCGCGTGCGAGGATGGCACTAGGGTTGCGGGTGGGGCTGGGGCGTGGGGCAGCCGCCCCCCCCCCCCCCCCCCAGGATTACCTGAGGCTTGCCTAGGGAGCCCCAGACGGAGACTGGAAGGTCATCTGGTTTTCTGGAAGCCGAAAGCGGAGGGGCTCTCGGGCCGCACGGAGGCAGCCCAGGTCTGTGGCGGGCGTCGGAGCCCGCCCCCCAGGCCCGGGTCACCCACCCGCGGAGGGGCTGGGGCCGGGGGGATCCAAGAGATGGGACGCCCGCTGCTGCCTGCGAGGGCCGCCGGCTGGAAGGCAGGCGACCGACGGCTGTGAGCGCGGTGGGGTGCGAGGGGCCAGGGTTGGGGCGGGGGCTTGCGGTGCAGGCCACGCCAGGGGTGGGGCTGGGGGAGGTGTGGGGCGGAGAGGGGGGGCGGGGGCTAAAGGAGAGGGGAGGCAAAAAGCCTACAGCACCCGGTATTCCCAGGCGGTCTCCCATCCAAGTACTAACCAGGCCCGACCCTGCTTAGCTTCCGAGATCAGACGAGATCGGGCGCGTTCAGGGTGGTATGGCCGTAGACGGAGGCGGCTGCCTCCAAGCGCCCTAAGAGCCCCGCGCCGCGCCGCGCCTCCCTTTCGCTGTGACCCGCCTGCCGGGCGGGCCAGCCGGCCGCACCTCTCCAGGGGCCGCGCGCTGTACCTGAGCCGGACGACCCGCCACCGGACTCCGGCCGGCCAGGGCCGGCAGCCCGGCGGCCGGCCGACGCCGCCCCGCCCCCCGCTCACCATCCCCGTGCGTGCGTGCGGGGGCGGGACGGGCGCGGAGGTCTCGGCGCTCTCCCACCCCGGGCCTCTGCAGGCCCGCCCCCGCTGGGCGGCGCCCCCACCCCCAGCCCGTTCGCTGCACAGGGCCAGGTGGCCCCGGAGGTCTCTGGCTTCCGGGCCCGCCGCTGCCCGCCGCCCGCGGGCCTCTGAGCCTCCTCTGGGCCTCCTGCGCAGCCCAGCTGGAGCCCTGAGCGCCCATCCTGCCCGGCACCTGCCCGGTGCCCAAACCCACGGGGAGCCAGCAGCGCGGCCGACAGGAGCGCGTCAGCCCCGCCCCTTCGCCCTATCCAGGCCCCACTTGCCCCCACGCCGCCCGCCAAGCACAGGACCGTCCTGAGAGAGCAGACGGCCGACAGGCAGGCACACGGACAGACACACAAGACACTCGCCTCACGCACCCACGCCAAGTGAGACAAGCCGGCTGGCGCAAGCTCGTCAGCCAGAGCCAGGGCCCCAGCAACCTGTGAGAGGCCGGGGCCAGAGGAAGGGACTGGAGGCCGGGTGTCAGGAGACACAGAGGCAGAGAGAGACTGAGGTTCAGAGACAGACTCGAAGACAGGGAGAGGGAGATGCAGCCGGACAGACAGACGGGAGCGCGCGCGCACGCAGACACACACACACCACACACACACACACACACACACACAGAGGGAGACACAGCGACTGACGGACAGAAAACGGGAGGCAGACACGGGAGAGAGGATGGCATCCGATCCGAGACAGACACAATGGCACAGTCCCTGACCCACCTGAGAGAGAGGCCAGGCGGAAGAAGCAGCTTCCCCAAGGGAGGGGGCATCAGCCTTGGGCCCCGGGCCCCAGCTGCACGCGGTGCCCTGGGGCTGGCAGAGCCCCGTGGGATCCCCAAGACGTCTTGGCAGCCGAGGTCTCAAAGGTCCCCTTCGGCTTGGCTTCCTAATAAGGCAAGACCCAGCCCCCGCCCAAAGGCCAGAGCGTGAGTGTGTGAGAGTGTGTGCGTGAGAGTGTCAGGGGGCAAGGGTGTGGGCGGGCCGACTGGGGTCGGGGGGGGGGGGGGGGGGGGGGGGGGGGGGCGGGGGGGGGGGGGGGGGGGGGGGGGCGGGGGGGGGGATACCCAGAATGGAGGGGGAAGGGTGTGGAGCTGGGGGGTTGCAGATCATGTGGGGTCCAAGCATACCGGACGGTCATCTTGTTTCTTGCAATCCGAATGCGGAGTGGCCCTCCGGCCTCTTGGAGGCAACCCAGGTCTGCGTTGGGAGTCGGGGCCCCGGTCATCCTCCCGCAGAGGGGCTATGGCCGTGGCGCTCCAAAAGTTGGCACGCTGCTACCCGCCATGCCCGCTGACTGGCTGGCCGGCTGGCCAAAGGCCCTGTTGGCTGGAAGATAGGCTACGGCTTGAGGGCGTTCGGGTCATATCTGGTTTTATTCCGATGGTGTGCCTCATCCTAATGTTACTTGGTTGATGATAGGAGACTCTCTGAGTGACACTATTTCCTTGCTTTTCAATGGATCCCTTTTGTTGCAGAACCTTTCCCTTGAAAGTGAAGGAACCTATGTCTGCACAGGCACTAATGCTCTTGCAAAGGCAAAAGCAATTCAATTCCGTCCTCCACTAGCTTGGTAAGCACCAAGTCCTTCTTGTCTTCAAGTGCTTCCCTATAATACGTGCAAAGGAGGACCCGGTTTTGTGGATTCTGGAGTCAGGGAGTTAACAAGTGGACGTTACATGGTTTTAAGCATTGCTGTCACTGCCCACTTACAAACCGCCTCTAAATTTAACCCTCTGTCTTACCTGTTCTTCTCTCAGAAGGCTGTGACTGCCTTGCTGCTGCTTGTCTGCCTAAGAACCCACAATGAGGTGTTAACTTTCTGCCCAGAATCAAGATCCTTCATACTCTGCCTCTGTGTGCATGCTTGTGTGCCACGTTGCTTCAGTCCTGCCTGCCTGACTGTTGTGACCCCATGGGCTGTAGCCCGCCAGGCTCCTCTTACTGTAGGAGCCTCCAGGCAAGCATGCTGAAGTAGGTTGTCATGTCGTCCTCCAGGGGATCTTCCCAACCCAGGTATCAAACCCACATCTCCTTCATTCCCCTGCATGGGCAGACAGGTTCTTTACTGCTAGCACCACCTGGGAAGCGCATTCTGGCTCTACATCTCCTTAATTTATAACTAAACTCTGTTCTAGGCAACGCAGTTTCCCGCACTCTGATCCAACACCACACACACGCACACACACACAGAGGGAGACACAGCGACTGACGGACAGAAGACGGGAGGCAGACACGGGAGCGAGGATGGCATCCGATCCGAGACAGACACAGTGGCCACAGTCCCTGACCCACCTCAGAGAGAGGCCAGGCTGAAGAAGCAGCTTCCCCAAGGGAGGGGGGCGTCAGCCTTGGGCCCCGGGCCCCAGCTGCACGCGGTGCCCTGGGGCTGGCAGAGCCCCCCCCCCCCCCCCCACCGTGGCGTCCCCAAGACGTCTTGGCAGCCGAGGTCTCAAAGGTCCCCTTCGGCTTGGCTTCCTAAGGCAAGACCCAGCCCCCGCCAAAGGCCAGAGGGTGAGTGGTGTGAGAGTGTGTGTGCGAGTGTGTCAGGGGGCAAGGGTTGTGGGCGGGCCGACTGGGGTCCAGGGGGATACCCAGAATGGAGGGCCCGAGGGTGTGGAGGCCGTGGGTTGGGAAGCCTGTGTGGTTCTCTTGCTGTTTCTCTCTCCCTCTTTCTCCATCTCCCTTACCTGTGGTTTCTGGCTCCTGACCTGTCTCGGCGGCGGGGTGGGTGTGTGGGTGTGTGTGTGGGGGGTGTGTGTGTGTGTTGTGTGTGAGCCCGCGGGAGAGCACGCGCAGTCGCGTGCGAGGATGGCACTAGGGTTGCGGGTGGGGCTGGGGCGTGGGGCAGCCGCCCCCCCCCCACCCCCCCAGGATTACCTGAGGCTTGCCTAGGGAGCCCCAGACGGAGACTGGAAGGTCATCTGGGTTTCTGGAAGCCGAAAGCGGAGGGGGCCTCGGGGCCGCACGGAGGCAGCCCAGGTCTGTGGCGGGCGTCGGAGCCCGCCCCCCAGGCCCGGGTCACCCACCCGCGGAGGGGCTGGGGCCGGGGGGATCCAAGAGATGGGACGCCCGCTGCTGCCTGCGAGGGCCGCCGGCTGGAAGGCAGGCGACCGACGGCTGTGAGCGCGGGGGGGTGCGAGGGGCCAGGGGTGGGGGCGGGGGCTTGCGGGGCAGGCCACGCCAGGGGTGGGGCTTGGGGGAGGTGTGGGGCGGGAGAGGGGGCGGGGGCTAAAGGAGAGGGGAGGCAAAAAGCCTACAGCACCCGGTATTCCCAGGCGGTCTCCCATCCAAGTACTAACCAGGCCCGACCCTGCTTAGCTTCCGAGATCAGACGAGATCGGGCGCGTTCAGGGTGGTATGGCCGTAGACGGAGGCGGCTGCCTCCAAGCGCCCTAAGAGCCCCGCGCCGCGCCGCGCCTCCCTTTCGCTGTGACCCGCCTGCCGGGGCGGGCCAGCCGGCCGCACCTCTCCAGGGGGCCGCGCGCTGTACCTGAGCCGGACGACCCCGCCACCGGACTCCGGCCGGCCAGGGCCGGCAGCCCGGCGGCCGGCCGACGCCGCCCCGCCCCCGCTCACCATCCCCGTGCGTGCGTGCGGGGGCGGGACGGGCGCGGAGGTCTCGGCGCTCTCCCACCCCGGGCCTCTGCAGGCCCGCCCCCGCCTAGGGCGGCGCCCCCACCCCAGCCCGTTCGCTGCACAGGGCCAGGTGGCCCCGGAGGTCTCTGGCTTCCGGGGCCCGCCGCTGCCCCGCCGCCCGCGGGCCTCTGAGCCTCCTCTGGGCCTCCTGCGCAGCCCAGCTGGAGCCCTGAGCGCCCATCCTGCCCGGCACCTGCCCGGTGCCCCAAACCCACGGGGAGCCAGCAGCGCGGCCGACAGGAGCGCGTCAGCCCCGCCCCTTCGCCCTATCCAGGCCCCACTTGCCCCCACGCCGCCCGCCAAGCACAGGACCGTCCTGAGAGAGCAGACGGCCGACAGGCAGGCACACGGACAGACACACAAGACACTCGCCTCACGCACCCACGCCAAGTGAGACAAGCCGGCTGGCGCAAGCTCGTCAGCCAGAGCCAGGGCCCCAGCAACCTGTGAGAGGCCGGGGCCAGAGGAAGGGACTGGAGGCCGGGGTGTCAGGAGGACACAGAGGCAGAGAGAGACTGAGGTTTCAGAGACAGACTCGAAGACCAGGGAGAGGGAGATGCAGCCGGACAGACAGACGGGAGCGCCGGCGCGCACGCAGCACACACACACACACACACACACACTCAACACACACACACACACACACACAGAGGGAGACACAAGCGACTGACGGACAGAAAACGGAGGGCAGACACGGGAGAGAGGATGGCATCCGATCCGAGACAGACACAATGGCACAGTCCCTGACCCACCTGAGAGAGAGGCCAGGCGGGAAGAAGCAGCTTCCCCAAGGGGAGGGGGCATCAGCCTTGGGCCCCGGGCCCCAGCTGCACGCGGTGCCCTGGGGCTGGCAGAGCCCCGTGGGATCCCCAAGACGTCTTGGCAGCCGAGGTCTCAAAGGTCCCCTTCGGCTTGGCTTCCTAATAAGGCAAGACCCAGCCCCCGCCCAAAGGCCAGAGCGTGAGTGTGTGAGAGTGTGTGCGTGAGAGTGTCAGGGGGCAAGGGTGTGGGCGTGGCCGACTGGGGTCGGGGGGGGGGGGGGGGGGGGGGGGGGGGGGGGGGGGGGGGGGGGGGGGGGGGGGAGGCCGGGGCGGGATACCCAGAATGGAGGGGGAAGGGTGTGGAGCTGGGGGGTTGCAGATCATGTGGGGTCCAAGCATACCGGACGGTCATCTTGTTTCTTGCAATCCGAATGCGGAGTGGCCCTCCGGCCTCTTGGAGGCAACCCAGGTCTGCGTTGGGAGTCGGGGCCCCGGTCATCCTCCGCAGAAGGGGCTATGGCCGTGGCGCTCCAAAAGTTGGCACGCTGCTACCCGCCATGCCCGCTGACTGGCTGGCCGGCTAGCCAAAGGCCCTGTTGGCTGGAAGATAGGCTACGGCTTGAGGGCGTTCGGGTCATATCTGGTTTTATTCCGATGGTGTGCCTCATCCTAATGTTACTTGGTTGATGATAGGAGACTCTCTGAGTGACACTATTTCCTTGCTTTTCAATGGATCCCCTTTTGTTGCAGAACCCTTTCCCTTGAAAGTGAAGGAACCTATGTCTGCACAGGCACTAATGCTCTTGCAAAGGCAAAAGCAATTCCGTCCTCCACTAGCTTGGTAAGCACCAAGTCCTTCTTGTCTTCAAGTGCTTCCTATAATACGTGCAAAGGAGGACCCGGTTTTGTGGATTCTGGAGTCAGGGAGTTAACAAGTGGACGTTACATGGTTTTAAGCATTGCTGTCACTGCCCACTTTACAAACCGCCTCTAAATTTAAACCCTCTGTCTTATTCTGTTCTTCTCTCAGAAGGCTGTGACTGCCTTGCTGCTGCTTGTCTGCCTAAGAACCCACAATGAGGTGTTAACTTTCTGCCCAGAATCAAGATCCTTCATACTCTGCCTCTGTGTGCATGCTTGTGTGCCACGTTGCTTCAGTCCTGCCTGCCTGACTGTTGTGACCCCATGGGCTGTAGCCCGCCAGGCTCCTCTTACTGTAGGAGCCTCCAGGCAAGCATGCTGAAGTAGGTTGTCATGTCGTCCTCCAGGGGATCTTCCCAACCCAGGTATCAAACCCACATCTCCTTCATTCCCTGCATGGGCAGACAGGTTCTTTACTGCTAGCACCACCTGGGAAGCGCATTCTGGCTCTACATCTCCTTAATTTATAACTAAACTCTGTTCTAGGCAACGCAGTTTCCCGCACTCTGATCCAACACCACACACACGCACACACACACAGAGGGAGACACAGCGACTGACGGACAGAAGACGGGAGGCAGACACGGGAGCGAGGGATGGCATCCGATCCGAGACAGGACACAGTGGCACAGTCCCTGACCCACCTCAGAGAGAGGCCAGGGCTGAAGAAGCAGCTTCCCCAAGGGAGGGGGCGTCAGCCTTGGGCCCCGGGCCCCAGCTGCACGCGGTGCCCTGGGGCTGGCAGAGCCCCCCCCCCCCCCCCCCGTGGCGTCCCCAAGACGTCTTGGCAGCCGAGGTCTCAAAGGTCCCCTTCGGCTTGGCTTCCTAAGGCAAGACCCAGCCCCCGCCCAAAGGCCAGAGGGTGAGTGTGTGAGAGTGTGTGTGCGAGTGTGTCAGGGGGGCAAGGGTGTGGGCGGGCCGACTGGGGTCCAGGGGGATACCCAGAATGGAGGGCCGAGGGTGTGGAGGCCGTGGGTTGGGAAGCCTGTGTGGTTCTCTTGCTGTTTCTCTCTCCCTCTTTCTCCATCTCCCTTACCTGGGGTTTCTGGCTCCTGACCTGTCTCGGCGGCGGGGTGGTGGGTGTGGGGTGTGTGTGTGGGGGGTGTGTGTGTGTGTGTGTGTGAGCCCGCGGGAGAGCACGCGCAGTCGCGTGCGAGGATGGCACTAGGGTTGCGGGTGGGGCTGGGGCGTGGGGCAGCCGCCCCCCCCCCCCCCCCCCAGGATTACCTGAGGCTTGCTAGGGAGCCCCAGACGGAGACTGGAAGGTCATCTGGTTTTCTGGAAGCCGAAAGCGGAGGGGGCTCTCGGGCCGCACGGAGGCAGCCCAGGTCTGTGGCGGGCGTCGGAGCCCGCCCCCCAGGCCCGGGTCACCCACCCGCGGAGGGCTGGGGCCGGGGGGATCCAAGAGATGGGACGCCCGCTGCTGCCTGCGAGGGCCGCCGGCTGGAAGGCAGGCGACCGACGGCTGTGAGCGCGGTGGGGTGCGAGGGGCCAGGGTTGGGGCGGGGGCTTGCGGTGCAGGCCACGCCAGGGGGTGGGGCTGGGGGAGGTGTGGGGCGGGAGAGGGGGCGGGGGCTAAAAGGAGAGGGGAGGCAAAAAGCCTACAGCACCCCGGTATTCCCAGGCGGTCTCCCATCCAAGTACTAACCAGGCCCGACCCTGCTTAGCTTCCGAGATCAGACGAGATCGGGCGCGTTCAGGGTGGTATGGCCGTAGACGGAGGCGGCTGCCTCCAAGCGCCCTAAGAGCCCCGCGCCGCGCCGCGCCTCCCTTTCGCTGTGACCTGCCTGCCGGGCGGGCCAGCCGGCCGCACCTCTCCAGGGGCCCGCGCGCTGTACCTGAGCCGGACGACCCGCCACCGGACTCCGGCCGGCCAGGGCCGGCAGCCCGGCGGCCGGCCGACGCCGCCCCGCCCCCGCTCACCATCCCCGTGCGTGCGTGCGGGGGGCGGGACGGGCGCGGAGGTCTCGGCGCTCTCCCACCCCGGGCCTCTGCAGGCCCGCCCCCGGCTGGGCGGCCGCCCCCACCCCCAGCCCGTTCGCTGCACAGGGCCAGGTGGCCCCGGAGGTCTCTGGCTTCCGGGCCCGCCGCTGCCCGCCGCCCGCGGGCCTCTGAGCCTCCTCTGGGCCTCCTGCGCAGCCCAGCTGGAGCCCTGAGCGCCCATCCTGCCCGGCACCTGCCCGGTGCCCAAACCCACGGGGGGAGCCAGCAGCGCGGCCGACAGGAGCGCGTCAGCCCCGCCCCTTCGCCCTATCCAGGCCCCCACTTGCCCCCACGCCGCCGCCAAGCACAGGACCGTCCTGAGAGAGCAGACGGCCGACAGGCAGGCACACGGGACAGACACACAAGACACTCGCCTCACGCACCCACGCCAAGTGAGACAAGCCGGCTGGCGCAAGCTCGTCAGCCAGAGCCAGGGCCCCAGCAACCTGTGAGAGGCCGGGGCCAGAGGAAGGGACTGGAGGCCGGGTGTCAGGAGACACAGAGGCAGAGAGAGACTGAGGTTCAGAGACAGACTCGAAGACAGGGAGAGGGAGATGCAGCCGGACAGACAGACGGGAGCGCGCGCGCACGCAGACACACACACACACACACACACACACACACACACACACAGAGGGAGACACAGCGACTGACGGACAGAAAACGGGAGGCAGACACGGGAGAGAGGATGGCATCCGATCCGAGACAGACACAATGGCACAGTCCCTGACCCACCTGAGAGAGAGGCCAGGCGGAAGAAGCAGCTTCCCCAAGGGAGGGGGCATCAGCCTTGGGCCCCGGGCCCCAGCTGCACGCGGTGCCCTGGGGCTGGCAGAGCCCCGTGGGATCCCCAAGACGTCTGGCAGCCGAGGTCTCAAAGGTCCCCTTCGGCTTGGCTTCCTAATAAGGCAAGACCCAGCCCCCGCCCAAAGGCCAGAGCGTGAGTGTGTGAGAGTGTGTGCGTGAGAGTGTCAGGGGGCAAGGGTGTGGGCGGGGCCGACTGGGGTCGGGGGGGGGGGGGGGGGGGGGGGGGGGGGGGGGGGGGGGGGGGGGGGGGGGGGAGGCCGGGGCGGGATACCCAGAATGGAGGGGGAAGGGTGTGGAGCTGGGGGGTTGCAGATCATGTGGGGTCCAAGCATACCGGACGGTCATCTTGTTTCTTGCAATCCGAATGCGGAGTGGCCCTCCGGCCTCTTGGAGGCAACCCAGGTCTGCGTTGGGAGTCGGGGCCCCGGTCCATCCTCCCGCAGAGGGGCTATGGCCGTGGCGCTCCAAAAGTTGGCACGCTGCTACCCGCCATGCCCGCCTGACTGGCTGGCCGGCTGGCCAAAGGCCCTGTTGGCTGGAAGATAGGCTACGGCTTGAGGGCGTTCGGGTCATATCTGGTTTTTTATTCCGATGGTGTGCCTCATCCTAATGTTACTTGGTTGATGATAGGAGACTCTCTGAGTGACACTATTTCCTTGCTTTTCAATGGATCCCTTTTGTTGCAGAACCTTTCCCTTGAAAGTGAAGGAACCTATGTCTGCACAGGCACTAATGCTCTTGCAAAGGCAAAAGCAATTCCGTCCTCCACTAGCTTGGTAAGCACCAAGTCCTTCTTGTCTTCAAGTGCTTCCTATAATACGTGCAAAGGAGGACCCGGTTTTGTGGATTCTGGAGTCAGGGAGTTAACAAGTGGACGTTACATGGTTTTAAGCATTGCTGTCACTGCCCACTTACAAACCGCCTCTAAATTTAACCCTCTGTCTTACCTGTTCTTCTCTCAGAAGGCTGTGACTGCCTTGCTGCTGCTTGTCTGCCTAAGAACCCACAATGAGATGTTAACTTTCTGCCCAGAATCAAGATCCTTCATACTCTGCCTCTGTGTGCATGCTTGTGTGCCACGTTGCTTCAGTCCTGCCTGCCTGACTGTTGTGACCCCCATGGGCTGTAGCCCCGCCAGGCTCCTCTTACTGTAGGAGCCTCCAGGCAAGCATGCTGAAGTAGGTTGTCATGTCGTCCTCCAGGGGATCTTCCCAACCCAGTATCAAACCCACATCTCCTTCATTCCCTGCATGGGCAGACAGGTTCTTTACTGCTAGCACCACCTGGGAAGCGCATTCTGGCTCTACATCTCCTTAATTTATAACTAAACTCTGTTCTAGGCAACGCAGTTTCCCGCACTCTGATCCAACACCACACACACGCACACACACACAGAGGGAGACACAGCGACTGACGGACAGAAGACGGGAGGCAGACACGGGAGCGAGGATGGCATCCGATCCGAGACAGACACAGTGGCACAGTCCCAGACCCACCTCAGAGAGAGGCCAGGCTGAAGAAGCAGCTTCCCCAAGGGAGGGGGCGTCAGCCTTGGGCCCCGGGCCCCAGCTGCACGCGGTGCCCTGGGGCTGGCAGAGCCCCCCCCCCCCCCCCACCGTGGCGTCCCCAAGACGTCTTGGCAGCCGAGGTCTCAAAGGTCCCCTTCGGCTTGGCTTCCTAAGGCAAGACCCAGCCCCCGCCCAAAGGCCAGAGGGTGAGTGTGTGAGAGTGTGTGTGCGAGTGTGTCAGGGGGCAAGGGTGTGGGCGGGCCGACTGGGGTCCAGGGGGATACCCAGAATGGAGGGCCGAGGGTGTGGAGGCCGTGGGTTGGGAAGCCTGTGTGGTTCTCTTGCTGTTTCTCTCTCCCTCTTTCTCCATCTCCCTTACCTGTGGTTTCTGGCTCCTGACCTGTCTCGGCGGCGGGGTGGGTGTGGTGGGTGTGTGTGTGGGGGGGTGTGTGTGTGTGTGTGTGTGAGCCCGCGGGAGAGCACGCGCAGTCGCGTGCGAGGATGGCACTAGGGTTGCGGGTGGGGCTGGGGCGTGGGGCAGCCGCCCCCCCCCCACCCCCCCAGGATTACCTGAGGCTTGCCTAGGGAGCCCCAGACGGAGACTGGAAGGTCATCTGGTTTTCTGGAAGCCGAAAGCGGAGGGGCTCTCGGGCCGCACGGAGGCAGCCCAGGTCTGTGGCGGGCGTCGGAGCCCGCCCCCCAGGCCCGGGTCACCCACCCGCGGAGGGGCTGGGGCCGGGGGGATCCAAGAGATGGGACGCCCGCTGCTGCCTGCGAGGGCCGCCGGCTGGAAGGCAGGCGACCGACGGCTGTGAGCGCGGTGGGGTGCGAGGGGCCAGGGTTGGGGCGGGGGCTTGCGGTGCAGGCCACGCCAGGGGTGGGGCTGGGGGAGGTGTGGGGCGGGAGAGGGGGCGGGGGCTAAAGGAGAGGGGAGGCAAAAAGCCTACAGCACCCGGTATTCCCAGGCGGTCTCCCATCCAAGTACTAACCAGGCCCGACCCTGCTTAGCTTCCGAGATCAGACGAGATCGGGCGCGTTCAGGGTGGTATGGCCGTAGACGGAGGCGGCTGCCTCCAAGCGCCCTAAGAGCCCCGCGCCGCGCCGCGCCTCCCTTTCGCTGTGACCCGCCTGCCGGGCGGGCCAGCCGGCCGCACCTCTCCAGGGGCCGCGCGCTGTACCTGAGCCGGACGACCCGCCACCGGACTCCGGCCGGCCAGGGCCGGCAGCCCGGCGGCCGGCCGACGCCGCCCCGCCCCCGCTCACCATCCCCGTGCGTGCGTGCGGGGGCGGGACGGGCGCGGAGGTCTCGGCGCTCTCCCACCCCGGGCCTCTGCAGGCCCGCCCCCGCTGGGCGGCGCCCCCACCCCCAGCCCGTTCGCTGCACAGGGCCAGGTGGCCCCGGAGGTCTCTGGCTTCCGGGCCCGCCGCTGCCCGCCGCCCGCGGGCCTCTGAGCCTCCTCTGGGCCTCCTGCGCAGCCCAGCTGGAGCCCTGAGCGCCCATCCTGCCCGGCACCTGCCCGGTGCCCAAACCCACGGGGAGCCAGCAGCGCGGCCGACAGGAGCGCGTCAGCCCCGCCCCTTCGCCCTATCCAGGCCCCACTTGCCCCCACGCCGCCCGCCAAGCACAGGACCGTCCTGAGAGAGCAGACGGCCGACAGGCAGGCACACGGACAGACACACAAGACACTCGCCTCACGCACCCACGCCAAGTGAGACAAGCCGGCTGGCGCAAGCTCGTCAGCCAGAGCCAGGGCCCCAGCAACCTGTGAGAGGCCGGGGCCAGAGGAAGGGACTGGAGGCCGGGTGTCAGGAGACACAGAGGCAGAGAGAGACTGAGGTTCAGAGACAGACTCGAAGACAGGGAGAGGGAGATGCAGCCGGACAGACAGACGGGAGCGCGCGCGCACGCAGACACACACACACACACACACACACACACACACACACACACACAGAGGGAGACACAGCGACTGACGGACAGAAAACGGGAGGCAGACACGGGAGAGAGGATGGCATCCGATCCGAGACAGACACAATGGCACAGTCCCTGACCCACCTGAGAGAGAGGCCAGGCGGAAGAAGCAGCTTCCCCAAGGGAGGGGGCATCAGCCTTGGGCCCCGGGCCCCAGCTGCACGCGGTGCCCTGGGGCTGGCAGAGCCCCGTAGGATCCCCAAGACGTCTTGGCAGCCGAGGTCTCAAAGGTCCCCTTCGGCTTGGCTTCCTAATAAGGCAAGACCCAGCCCCCGCCCAAAGGCCAGAGCGTGAGTGTGTGAGAGTGTGTGCGTGAGAGTGTCAGGGGGCAAGGGTGTGGGCGGGCCGACTGGGGTCGGGGGTGGGGGGGTGGGGGGGGGGGGGGGGGGGGGGGGGGGGGGGGAGGCCGGGGCGGGATACCCAGAATGGAGGGGGAAGGGTGTGGAGCTGGGGGGTTGCAGATCATGTGGGGTCCAAGCATACCGGACGGTCATCTTGTTTCTTGCAATCCGAATGCGGAGTGGCCCTCCGGCCTCTTGGAGGCAACCCAGGTCTGCGTTGGGAGTCGGGGCCCCGGTCATCCTCCCGCAGAGGGGCTATGGCCGTGGCGCTCCAAAAGTTGGCACGCTGCTACCCGCCATGCCCGCTGACTGGCTGGCCGGCTGGCCAAAGGCCCTGTTGGCTGGAAGATAGGCTACGGCTTGAGGGCGTTCGGGTCATATCTGGTTTTATTCCGATGGTGTGCCTCATCCTAATGTTACTTGGTTGATGATAGGAGACTCTCTGAGTGACACTATTTCCTTGCTTTTCAATGGATCCCTTTTGTTGCAGAACCTTTCCCTTGAAAGTGAAGGAACCTATGTCTGCACAGGCACTAATGCTCTTGCAAAGGCAAAAGCAATTCCGTCCTCCACTAGCTTGGTAAGCACCAAGTCCTTCTTGTCTTCAAGTGCTTCCTATAATACGTGCAAAGGAGGACCCGGTTTTGTGGATTCTGGAGTCAGGGAGTTAACAAGTGGACGTTACATGGTTTTAAGCATTGCTGTCACTGCCCACTTACAAACCGCCTCTAAATTTAACCCTCTGTCTTACCTGTTCTTCTCTCAGAAGGCTGTGACTGCCTTGCTGCTGCTTGTCTGCCTAAGAACCCACAATGAGATGTTAACTTTCTGCCCAGAATCAAGATCCTTCATACTCTGCCTCTGTGTGCATGCTTGTGTGCCACGTTGCTTCAGTCCTGCCTGCCTGACTGTTGTGACCCCATGGGCTGTAGCCCGCCAGGCTCCTCTTACTGTAGGAGCCTCCAGGCAAGCATGCTGAAGTAGGTTGTCATGTCGTCCTCCAGGGGATCTTCCCAACCCAGGTATCAAACCCACATCTCCTTCATTCCCTGCATGGGCAGACAGGTTCTTTACTGCTAGCACCACCTGGGAAGCGCATTCTGGCTCTACATCTCCTTAATTTATAACTAAACTCTGTTCTAGGCAACGCAGTTTCCCGCACTCTGATCCAACACCACACACACGCACACACACACAGAGGGAGACACAGCGACTGACGGACAGAAGACAGAGGGAGACACAAGCGACTGACGGACAGAAGACGGGAGGCAGACACGGGAGCGAGGATGGCATCCGATCCGAGACAGACACAGTGGCACAGTCCCTGACCCACCTCAGAGAGAGGCCAGGCTGAAGAAGCAGCTTCCCCAAGGGACGGGGCGTCAGCCTTGGGCCCCGGGCCCCAGCTGCACGCGGTGCCCTGGGGCTGGCAGAGCCCCCCCCCCCCCACCGTGGCGTCCCCAAGACGTCTTGGCAGCCGAGGTCTCAAAGGTCCCCTTCGGCTTGGCTTCCTAAGGCAAGACCCAGCCCCCGCCCAAAGGCCAGAGGGTGAGTGTGTGAGAGTGTGTGTGCGAGTGTGTCAGGGGGCAAGGGTGTGGGCGGGCCGACTGGGGTCCAGGGGGATACCCAGAATGGAGGGCCGAGGGTGTGGAGGCCGTGGGTTGGGAAGCCTGTGTGGTTCTCTTGCTGTTTCTCTCTCCCTCTTTCTCCATCTCCCTTACCTGTGGTTTCTGGCTCCTGACCTGTCTCGGCGGCGGGGGTGGGTGTGTGGGTGTGTGTGTGGGGGGTGTGTGTGTGTGTGTGTGTGAGCCCGCGGGAGAGCACGCGCAGTCGCGTGCGAGGATGGCACTAGGGTTGCGGGTGGGGCTGGGGCGTGGGGCAGCCGCCCCCCCCCCCCCCCCCCCAGGATTACCTGAGGCTTGCCTAGGGAGCCCCAGACGGAGACTGGAAGGTCATCTGGTTTTCTGGAAGCCGAAAGCGGAGGGGCTCTCGGGCCGCACGGAGGCAGCCCAGGTCTGTGGCGGGCGTCGGAGCCCGCCCCCCAGGCCCGGGTCACCCACCCGCGGAGGGGCTGGGGCCGGGGGGATCCAAGAGATGGGACGCCCGCTGCTGCCTGCGAGGGCCGCCGGCTGGAAGGCAGGCGACCGACGGCTGTGAGCGCGGTGGGGTGCGAGGGGCCAGGGTTGGGGCGGGGGCTTGCGGTGCAGGCCACGCCAGGGGTGGGGCTGGGGGAGGTGTGGGGCGGGAGAGGGGGCGGGGGGCTAAAGGAGAGGGGAGGGAAAAAAGCCTACAGCACCCGGTATTCCCAGGCGGTCTCCCATCCAAGTACTAACCAAGGCCCGACCCTGCTTAGCTTCCGAGATCAGACGAGATCGGGCGCGTTCAGGGTGGTATGGCCGTAGACGGAGGCGGCTGCCTCCAAGCGCCCTAAGAGCCCCGCGCCGCGCCGCGCCTCCCTTTCGCTGTGACCTGCCTGCCGGGCGGGCCAGCCGGGCCGCACCTCTCCAGGGGCCGCGCGCTGTACCTGAGCCGGACGACCCGCCACCGGACTCCGGCCGGCCAGGGCCGGCAGCCCGGCGGCCGGCCGACGCCGCCCCCGCCCCCCGCTCACCATCCCCGTGCGTGCGTGCGGGGGGCGGGACGGGCGCGGAGGTCTCGGCGCTCTCCCACCCCGGGCCTCTGCAGGCCCGCCCCCGCTGGGCGGCCCCCCCACCCCCAGCCCGTTCGCTGCACAGGGCCAGGTGGCCCCGGGGGGCTCTGGCTTCCGGGCCCGCCGCCGCCCGCCGCCCGCGGGCCTCTGAGCCTCCTCTGGGCCTCCTGCGCAGCCCCAGCTGGAGCCCTGAGCGCCCATCCTGCCCGGCACCTGCCCGGGAGCGCGTCAGCCCCGCCCCTTCGCCCTATCCAGGCCCCACTTGCCCCCACGCCGCCCGCCAAGCACAGGACCGTCCTGAGAGAGCAGACGGCCGACAGGCAGGCACACGGACAGACACACAAGACACTCGCCTCACGCACCCACGCCAAGTGAGACAAGCCGGCTGGCGCAAGCTCGTCAGCCAGAGCCAGGGCCCCAGCAACCTGTGAGAGGCCGGGGCCAGAGGAAGGGACTGGAGGCCGGGTGTCAGGAGACACAGAGGCAGAGAGAGACTGAGGTTCAGAGACAGACTCGAAGACAGGGAGAGGGAGATGCAGCCGGACAGACAGACGGGAGCGCGCGCGCACGCACACACACACACACACACACACACACACACACACACACACACACACACACACAGAGGGAGACACAGCGACTGACGGACAGAAAACGGGAGGCAGACACGGGAGAGAGGAGGGCATCCGATCCGAGACAGACACAATGGCACAGTCCCTGACCCACCTGAGAGAGAGGCCAGGCGGAAGAAGCAGCTTCCCCAAGGGAGGGGGCATCAGCCTTGGGCCCCGGGCCCCAGCTGCACGCGGTGCCCTGGGGCTGGCAGAGCCCCGTAGGATCCCCAAGACGTCTTGGCAGCCGAGGTCTCAAAGGTCCCCTTCGGCTTGGCTTCCTAATAAGGCAAGACCCAGCCCCCGCCCAAAGGCCAGAGCGTGAGTGTGTGAGAGTGTGTGCGTGAGAGTGTCAGGGGGCAAGGGTGTGGGCGGGCCGACTGGGGTCGGGGGTGGGGGGGGGGGGGGGGGGGGGGGGGGGGGGGGGCGGCCGGGGCGGGATACCCAGAATGGAGGGGGAAGGGTGTGGAGCTGGGGGGTTGCAGATCATGTGGGGTCCAAGCATACCGGACGGTCATCTTGTTTCTTGCAATCCGAATGCGGAGTGGCCCTCCGGCCTCTTGGAGGCAACCCAGGTCTGCGTTGGGAGTCGGGGCCCCGGTCATCCTCCCGCAGAGGGGCTATGGCCGTGGCGCTCCAAAAGTTGGCACGCTGCTACCCGCCATGCCCGCTGACTGGCTGGCCGGCTGGCCAAAGGCCCTGTTGGCTGGAAGATAGGCTACGGCTTGAGGGCGTTCGGGTCATATCTGGTTTTATTCCGATGGTGTGCCTCATCCTAATGTTACTTGGTTGATGATAGGAGACTCTCTGAGTGACACTATTTCCTTGCTTTTCAATGGATCCCTTTTGTTGCAGAACCTTTCCCTTGAAAGTGAAGGAACCTATGTCTGCACAGGCACTAATGCTCTTGCAAAGGCAAAAGCAATTCCGTCCTCCACTAGCTTGGTAAGCACCAAGTCCTTCTTGTCTTCAAGTGCTTCCTATAATACGTGCAAAGGAGGACCCGGTTTTGTGGATTCTGGAGTCAGGGAGTTAACAAGTGGACGTTACATGGTTTTAAGCATTGCTGTCACTGCCCACTTACAAACCGCCTCTAAATTTAACCCTCTGTCTTACCTGTTCTTCTCTCAGAAGGCTGTGACTGCCTTGCTGCTGCTTGTCTGCCTAAGAACCCACAATGAGGTGTTAACTTTCTGCCCAGAATCAAGATCCTTCATACTCTGCCTCTGTGTGCATGCTTGTGTGCCACGTTGCTTCAGTCCTGCCTGCCTGACTGTTGTGACCCCATGGGCTGTAGCCCGCCAGGCTCCTCTTACTGTAGGAGCCTCCAGGCAAGCATGCTGAAGTAGGTTGTCATGTCGTCCTCCAGGGGATCTTCCCAACCCAGGTATCAAACCCACATCTCCTTCATTCCCTGCATGGGCAGACAGGTTCTTTACTGCTAGCACCACCTGGGAAGCGCATTCTGGCTCTACATCTCCTTAATTTATAACTAAACTCTGTTCTAGGCAACGCAGTTTCCCGCACTCTGATCCAACACCACACACACGCACACACACACAGAGGGAGACACAGCGACTGACGGACAGAAGACGGGAGGCAGACACGGGAGCGAGGATGGCATCCGATCCGAGACAGACACAGTGGCACAGTCCCTGACCCACCTCAGAGAGAGGCCAGGCTGAAGAAGCAGCTTCCCCAAGGGAGGGGGCGTCAGCCTTGGGCCCCGGGCCCCAGCTGCACGCGGTGCCCTGGGGCTGGCAGAGCCCGCCCCCCCCCACCGTGGCGTCCCCAAGACGTCTTGGCAGCCGAGGTCTCAAAGGTCCCCTTCGGCTTGGCTTCCTAAGGCAAGACCCAGCCCCCGCCCAAAGGCCAGAGGGTGAGTGTGTGAGAGTGTGTGTGCGAGTGTGTCAGGGGGCAAGGGTGTGGGCGGGCCGACTGGGGTCCAGGGGCATACCCAGAATGGAGGGCCGAGGGTGTGGAGGCCGTGGGTTGGGAAGCCTGTGTGGTTCTCTTGCTGTTTCTCTCTCCCTCTTTCTCCATCTCCCTTACCTGTGGTTTCAGGCTCCTGACCTGTCTCGGCGGCGGGGTGGGTGTGTGGGTGTGTGTGTGGGGGGGGTGTGTGTGTGTGTGTGTGAGCCCGCGGGAGAGCACGCGCAGTCGCGTGCGAGGATGGCACTAGGGTTGCGGGTGGGGCTGGGGCGTGGGGCAGCCGCCCCCCCCCACCCCCCCAGGATTACCTGAGGCTTGCCTAGGGAGCCCCAGACGGAGACTGGAAGGTCATCTGGTTTTCTGGAAGCCGAAAGCGGAGGGGCTCTCGGGCCGCACGGAGGCAGCCCAGGTCTGTGGCGGGCGTCGGAGCCCGCCCCCCAGGCCCGGGTCACCCACCCGCGGAGGGGCTGGGGCCGGGGGGATCCAAGAGATGGGACGCCCGCTGCTGCCTGCGAGGGCCGCCGGCTGGAAGGCAGGCGACCGACGGCTGTGAGCGCGGTGGGGTGCGAGGGGCCAGGGTTGGGGCGGGGGCTTGCGGTGCAGGCCACGCCAGGGGTGGGGCTGGGGGAGGTGTGGGGCGGGAGAGGGGGCGGGGGCTAAAGGAGAGGGGAGGCAAAAAGCCTACAGCACCCGGTATTCCCAGGCGGTCTCCCATCCAAGTACTAACCAGGCCCGACCCTGCTTAGCTTCCGAGATCAGACGAGATCGGGCGCGTTCAGGGTGGTATGGCCGTAGACGGAGGCGGCTGCCTCCAAGCGCCCTAAGAGCCCCGCGCCGCGCCGCGCCTCCCTTTCGCTGTGACCCGCCTGCCGGGCGGGCCAGCCGGCCGCACCTCTCCAGGGGCCGCGCGCTGTACCTGAGCCGGACGACCCGCCACCGGACTCCGGCCGGCCAGGGCCGGCAGCCCGGCGGCCGGCCGACGCCGCCCCGCCCCCGCTCACCATCCCCGTGCGTGCGTGCGGGGGCGGGACGGGCGCGGAGGTCTCGGCGCTCTCCCACCCCGGGCCTCTGCAGGCCCGCCCCCGCTGGGCGGCGCCCCCACCCCCAGCCCGTTCGCTGCACAGGGCCAGGTGGCCCCGGAGGTCTCTGGCTTCCGGGCCCGCCGCTGCCCGCCGCCCGCGGGCCTCTGAGCCTCCTCTGGGCCTCCTGCGCAGCCCAGCTGGAGCCCTGAGCGCCCATCCTGCCCGGCACCTGCCCGGTGCCCAAACCCACGGGGAGCCAGCAGCGCGGCCGACAGGAGCGCGTCAGCCCCGCCCCTTCGCCCTATCCAGGCCCCACTTGCCCCCACGCCGCCCGCCAAGCACAGGACCGTCCTGAGAGAGCAGACGGCCGACAGGCAGGCACACGGACAGACACACAAGACACTCGCCTCACGCACCCACGCCAAGTGAGACAAGCCGGCTGGCGCAAGCTCGTCAGCCAGAGCCAGGGCCCCAGCAACCTGTGAGAGGCCGGGGCCAGAGGAAGGGACTGGAGGCCGGGTGTCAGGAGACACAGAGGCAGAGAGAGACTGAGGTTCAGAGACAGACTCGAAGACAGGGAGAGGGAGATGCAGCCGGACAGACAGACGGGAGCGCGCGCGCACGCAGACACACACACACACACACACACACACACACACACAGAGGGAGACACAGCGACTGACGGACAGAAAACGGGAGGCAGACACGGGAGAGAGGATGGCATCCGATCCGAGACAGACACAATGGCACAGTCCCTGACCCACCTGAGAGAGAGGCCAGGCGGAAGAAGCAGCTTCCCCAAGGGAGGGGGCATCAGCCTTGGGCCCCGGGCCCCAGCTGCACGCGGTGCCCTGGGGCTGGCAGAGCCCCGTGGGATCCCCAAGACGTCTTGGCAGCCGAGGTCTCAAAGGTCCCCTTCGGCTTGGCTTCCTAATAAGGCAAGACCCAGCCCCCGCCCAAAGGCCAGAGCGTGAGTGTGTGAGAGTGTGTGCGTGAGAGTGTCAGGGGGCAAGGGTGTGGGCGGGCCGACTGGGGTCGGGGGTGGGGGGGTGGGGGGGTGGGGGGGCGGGGAGGGGGGGGGGAGGCCGGGGCGGGATACCCAGAATGGAGGGGGAAGGGTGTGGAGCTGGGGGGTTGCAGATCATGTGGGGTCCAAGCATACCGGACGGTCATCTTGTTTCTTGCAATCCGAATGCGGAGTGGCCCTCCGGCCTCTTGGAGGCAACCCAGGTCTGCGTTGGGAGTCGGGGCCCCGGTCATCCTCCCGCAGAGGGGCTATGGCCGTGGCGCTCCAAAAGTTGGCACGCTGCTACCCGCCATGCCCGCTGACTGGCTGGCCGGCTGGCCAAAGGCCCTGTTGGCTGGAAGATAGGCTACGGCTTGAGGGCGTTCGGGTCATATCTGGTTTTATTCCGATGGTGTGCCTCATCCTAATGTTACTTGGTTGATGATAGGAGACTCTCTGAGTGACACTATTTCCTTGCTTTTCAATGGATCCCTTTTGTTGCAGAACCTTTCCCTTGAAAGTGAAGGAACCTATGTCTGCACAGGCACTAATGCTCTTGCAAAGGCAAAAGCAATTCCGTCCTCCACTAGCTTGGTAAGCACCAAGTCCTTCTTGTCTTCAAGTGCTTCCTATAATACGTGCAAAGGAGGACCCGGTTTTGTGGATTCTGGAGTCAGGGAGTTAACAAGTGGACGTTACATGGTTTTAAGCATTGCTGTCACTGCCCACTTACAAACCGCCTCTAAATTTAACCCTCTGTCTTACCTGTTCTTCTCTCAGAAGGCTGTGACTGCCTTGCTGCTGCTTGTCTGCCTAAGAACCCACAATGAGGTGTTAACTTTCTGCCCAGAATCAAGATCCCTCTGTGTGCATGCTTGTGTGCCACGTTGCTTCAGTCCTGCCTGCCTGACTGTTGTGACCCCATGGGCTGTAGCCCGCCAGGCTCCTCTTACTGTAGGAGCCTCCAGGCAAGCATGCTGAAGTAGGTTGTCATGTCGTCCTCCAGGGGATCTTCCCAACCCAGGTATCAAACCCACATCTCCTTCATTCCCTGCATGGGCAGACAGGTTCTTTACTGCTAGCACCACCTGGGAAGCGCATTCTGGCTCTACATCTCCTTAATTTATAACTAAACTCTGTTCTAGGCAACGCAGTTTCCCGCACTCTGATCCAACACCACACACACGCACACACACACAGAGGGAGACACAGCGACTGACGGACAGAAGACGGGAGGCAGACACGGGAGCGAGGATGGCATCCGATCCGAGACAGACACAGTGGCACAGTCCCTGACCCACCTCAGAGAGAGGCCAGGCTGAAGAAGCAGCTTCCCCAAGGGAGGGGGCGTCAGCCTTGGGCCCCGGGCCCCAGCTGCACGCGGTGCCCTGGGGCTGGCAGAGCCCCCCCCCCCCCACCGTGGCGTCCCCAAGACGTCTTGGCAGCCGAGGTCTCAAAGGTCCCCTTCGGCTTGGCTTCCTAAGGCAAGACCCAGCCCCCGCCCAAAGGCCAGAGGGTGAGTGTGTGAGAGTGTGTGTGCGAGTGTGTCAGGGGGCAAGGGTGTGGGCGGGCCGACTGGGGTCCAGGGGGATACCCAGAATGGAGGGCCGAGGGTGTGGAGGCCGTGGGTTGGGAAGCCTGTGTGGTTCTCTTGCTGTTTCTCTCTCCCTCTTTCTCCATCTCCCTTACCTGTGGTTTCTGGCTCCTGACCTGTCTCGGCGGCGGGGTGGGTGTGTGGGTGTGTGTGTGGGGGGTGTGTGTGTGTGTGTGTGTGAGCCCGCGGGAGAGCACGCGCAGTCGCGTGCGAGGATGGCACTAGGGTTGCGGGTGGGGCTGGGGCGTGGGGCAGCCGCCCCCCCCCCCCCCCCCAGGATTACCTGAGGCTTGCCTAGGGAGCCCCAGACGGAGACTGGAAGGTCATCTGGTTTTCTGGAAGCCGAAAGCGGAGGGGCTCTCGGGCCGCACGGAGGCAGCCCAGGTCTGTGGCGGGCGTCGGAGCCCGCCCCCCAGGCCCGGGTCACCCACCCGCGGAGGGGCTGGGGCCGGGGGGATCCAAGAGATGGGACGCCCGCTGCTGCCTGCGAGGGCCGCCGGCTGGAAGGCAGGCGACCGACGGCTGTGAGCGCGGTGGGGTGCGAGGGGCCAGGGTTGGGGCGGGGGCTTGCGGTGCAGGCCACGCCAGGGGTGGGGCTGGGGGAGGTGTGGGGCGGGAGAGGGGGCGGGGGCTAAAGGAGAGGGGAGGCAAAAAGCCTACAGCACCCGGTATTCCCAGGCGGTCTCCCATCCAAGTACTAACCAGGCCCGACCCTGCTTAGCTTCCGAGATCAGACGAGATCGGGCGCGTTCAGGGTGGTATGGCCGTAGACGGAGGCGGCTGCCTCCAAGCGCCCTAAGAGCCCCGCGCCGCGCCGCGCCTCCCTTTCGCTGTGACCTGCCTGCCGGGCGGGCCAGCCGGCCGCACCTCTCCAGGGGCCGCGCGCTGTACCTGAGCCGGACGACCCGCCACCGGACTCCGGCCGGCCAGGGCCGGCAGCCCGGCGGCCGGCCGACGCCGCCCCGCCCCCGCTCACCATCCCCGTGCGTGCGTGCGGGGGCGGGACGGGCGCGGAGGTCTCGGCGCTCTCCCACCCCGGGCCTCTGCAGGCCCGCCCCCGCTGGGCGGCGCCCCCACCCCCAGCCCGTTCGCTGCACAGGGCCAGGTGGCCCCGGAGGTCTCTGGCTTCCGGGCCCGCCGCTGCCCGCCGCCCGCGGGCCTCTGAGCCTCCTCTGGGCCTCCTGCGCAGCCCAGCTGGAGCCCTGAGCGCCCATCCTGCCCGGCACCTGCCCGGTGCCCAAACCCACGGGGAGCCAGCAGCGCGGCCGACAGGAGCGCGTCAGCCCCGCCCCTTCGCCCTATCCAGGCCCCACTTGCCCCCACGCCGCCCGCCAAGCACAGGACCGTCCTGAGAGAGCAGACGGCCGACAGGCAGGCACACGGACAGACACACAAGACACTCGCCTCACGCACCCACGCCAAGTGAGACAAGCCGGCTGGCGCAAGCTCGTCAGCCAGAGCCAGGGCCCCAGCAACCTGTGAGAGGCCGGGGCCAGAGGAAGGGACTGGAGGCCGGGTGTCAGGAGACACAGAGGCAGAGAGAGACTGAGGTTCAGAGACAGACTCGAAGACAGGGAGAGGGAGATGCAGCCGGACAGACAGACGGGAGCGCGCGCGCACGCAGACACACACACACACACACACACACACACACACACACACACACAGAGGGAGACACAGCGACTGACGGACAGAAGACGGGAGGCAGACACGGGAGAGAGGATGGCATCCGATCCGAGACAGACACAATGGCACAGTCCCTGACCCACCTGAGAGAGAGGCCAGGCGGAAGAAGCAGCTTCCCCAAGGGAGGGGGCATCAGCCTTGGGCCCCGGGCCCCAGCTGCACGCGGTGCCCTGGGGCTGGCAGAGCCCCGTGGGATCCCCAAGACGTCTTGGCAGCCGAGGTCTCAAAGGTCCCCTTCGGCTTGGCTTCCTAATAAGGCAAGACCCAGCCCCCGCCCAAAGGCCAGAGCGTGAGTGTGTGAGAGTGTGTGCGTGAGAGTGTCAGGGGGCAAGGGTGTGGGCGGGCCGACTGGGGTCGGGGGTGGGGGGGTGGGGGGGTGGGGGGGCGGGGAGGGGGGGGGAGGCCGGGGCGGGATACCCAGAATGGAGGGGGAAGGGTGTGGAGCTGGGGGGTTGCAGATCATGTGGGGTCCAAGCATACCGGACGGTCATCTTGTTTCTTGCAATCCGAATGCGGTCCGGCCTCTTGGAGGCAACCCAGGTCTGCGTTGGGAGTCGGGGCCCCGGTCATCCTCCCGCAGAGGGGCTATGGCCGTGGCGCTCCAAAAGTTGGCACGCTGCTACCCGCCATGCCCGCTGACTGGCTGGCCGGCTGGCCAAAGGCCCTGTTGGCTGGAAGATAGGCTACGGCTTGAGGGCGTTCGGGTCATATCTGGTTTTATTCCGATGGTGTGCCTCATCCTAATGTTACTTGGTTGATGATAGGAGACTCTCTGAGTGACACTATTTCCTTGCTTTTCAATGGATCCCTTTTGTTGCAGAACCTTTCCCTTGAAAGTGAAGGAACCTATGTCTGCACAGGCACTAATGCTCTTGCAAAGGCAAAAGCAATTCCGTCCTCCACTAGCTTGGTAAGCACCAAGTCCTTCTTGTCTTCAAGTGCTTCCTATAATACGTGCAAAGGAGGACCCGGTTTTGTGGATTCTGGAGTCAGGGAGTTAACAAGTGGACGTTACATGGTTTTAAGCATTGCTGTCACTGCCCACTTACAAACCGCCTCTAAATTTAACCCTCTGTCTTACCTGTTCTTCTCTCAGAAGGCTGTGACTGCCTTGCTGCTGCTTGTCTGCCTAAGAACCCACAATGAGATGTTAACTTTCTGCCCAGAATCAAGATCCTTCATACTCTGCCTCTGTGTGCATGCTTGTGTGCCACGTTGCTTCAGTCCTGCCTGCCTGACTGTTGTGACCCCATGGGCTGTAGCCCGCCAGGCTCCTCTTACTGTAGGAGCCTCCAGGCAAGCATGCTGAAGTAGGTTGTCATGTCGTCCTCCAGGGGATCTTCCCAACCCAGGTATCAAACCCACATCTCCTTCATTCCCTGCATGGGCAGACAGGTTCTTTACTGCTAGCACCACCTGGGAAGCGCATTCTGGCTCTACATCTCCTTAATTTATAACTAAACTCTGTTCTAGGCAACGCAGTTTCCCGCACTCTGATCCAACACCACACACACGCACACACACACAGAGGGAGACACAGCGACTGACGGACAGAAGACGGGAGGCAGACACGGGAGCGAGGATGGCATCCGATCCGAGACAGACACAGTGGCACAGTCCCTGACCCACCTCAGAGAGAGGCCAGGCTGAAGAAGCAGCTTCCCCAAGGGAGGGGGCGTCAGCCTTGGGCCCCGGGCCCCAGCTGCACGCGGTGCCCTGGGGCTGGCAGAGCCCCCCCCCCCCCCCCCACCGTGGCGTCCCCAAGACGTCTTGGCAGCCGAGGTCTCAAAGGTCCCCTTCGGCTTGGCTTCCTAAGGCAAGACCCAGCCCCCGCCCAAAGGCCAGAGGGTGAGTGTGTGAGAGTGTGTGTGCGAGTGTGTCAGGGGGCAAGGGTGTGGGCGGGCCGACTGGGGTCCAGGGGGATACCCAGAATGGAGGGCCGAGGGTGTGGAGGCCGTGGGTTGGGAAGCCTGTGTGGTTCTCTTGCTGTTTCTCTCTCCCTCTTTCTCCATCTCCCTTACCTGTGGTTTCTGGCTCCTGACCTGTCTCGGCGGCGGGGTGGGTGTGTGGGTGTGTGTGTGGGGGGTGTGTGTGTGTGTGTGTGTGAGCCCGCGGGAGAGCACGCGCAGTCGCGTGCGAGGATGGCACTAGGGTTGCGGGTGGGGCTGGGGCGTGGGGCAGCCGCCCCCCCCCACCCCCCCAGGATTACCTGAGGCTTGCCTAGGGAGCCCCAGACGGAGACTGGAAGGTCATCTGGTTTTCTGGAAGCCGAAAGCGGAGGGGCTCTCGGGCCGCACGGAGGCAGCCCAGGTCTGTGGCGGGCGTCGGAGCCCGCCCCCCAGGCCCGGGTCACCCACCCGCGGAGGGGCTGGGGCCGGGGGGATCCAAGAGATGGGACGCCCGCTGCTGCCTGCGAGGGCCGCCGGCTGGAAGGCAGGCGACCGACGGCTGTGAGCGCGGTGGGGTGCGAGGGGGCCAGGGTTGGGGCGGGGGCTTGCGGTGCAGGCCACGCCAGGGGTGGGGCTGGGGGAGGTGTGGGGCGGGAGAGGGGGGCGGGGGCTAAAGGAGAGGGGAGGCAAAAAGCCTACAGCACCCGGTATTCCCAGGCGGTCTCCCATCCAAGTACTAACCAGGCCCGACCCTGCTTAGCTTCCGAGATCAGACGAGATCGGGCGCGTTCAGGGTGGTATGGCCGTAGACGGAGGCGGCTGCCTCCAAGCGCCCTAAGAGCCCCGCGCCGCGCCGCGCCTCCCTTTCGCTGTGACCTGCCTGCCGGGCGGGCCAGCCGGCCGCACCTCTCCAGGGGCCGCGCGCTGTACCTGAGCCGGACGACCCGCCACCGGACTCCGGCCGGCCAGGGCCGGCAGCCCGGCGGCCGGCCGACGCCGCCCCGCCCCCGCTCACCATCCCCGTGCGTGCGTGCGGGGGCGGGACGGGCGCGGAGGTCTCGGCGCTCTCCCACCCCGGGCCTCTGCAGGCCCGCCCCCGCTGGGCGGCGCCCCCACCCCCAGCCCGTTCGCTGCACAGGGCCAGGTGGCCCCGGAGGTCTCTGGCTTCCGGGCCCGCCGCTGCCCGCCGCCCGCGGGCCTCTGAGCCTCCTCTGGGCCTCCTGCGCAGCCCAGCTGGAGCCCTGAGCGCCCATCCTGCCCGGCACCTGCCCGGTGCCCAAACCCACGGGGAGCCAGCAGCGCGGCCGACAGGAGCGCGTCAGCCCCGCCCCTTCGCCCTATCCAGGCCCCACTTGCCCCCACGCCGCCCGCCAAGCACAGGACCGTCCTGAGAGAGCAGACGGCCGACAGGCAGGCACACGGACAGACACACAAGACACTCGCCTCACGCACCCACGCCAAGTGAGACAAGCCGGCTGGCGCAAGCTCGTCAGCCAGAGCCAGGGCCCCAGCAACCTGTGAGAGGCCGGGGCCAGAGGAAGGGACTGGAGGCCGGGTGTCAGGAGACACAGAGGCAGAGAGAGACTGAGGTTCAGAGACAGACTCGAAGACAGGGAGAGGGAGATGCAGCCGGACAGACAGACGGGAGCGCGCGCGCACGCAGACACACACACACACACACACACACACACACACACACACACACACACAGAGGGAGACACAGCGACTGACGGACAGAAAACGGGAGGCAGACACGGGAGAGAGGATGGCATCCGATCCGAGACAGACACAATGGCACAGTCCCTGACCCACCTGAGAGAGAGGCCAGGCGGAAGAAGCAGCTTCCCCAAGGGAGGGGGCATCAGCCTTGGGCCCCGGGCCCCAGCTGCACGCGGTGCCCTGGGGCTGGCAGAGCCCCGTGGGATCCCCAAGACGTCTTGGCAGCCGAGGTCTCAAAGGTCCCCTTCGGCTTGGCTTCCTAATAAGGCAAGACCCAGCCCCCGCCCAAAGGCCAGAGCGTGAGTGTGTGAGAGTGTGTGCGTGAGAGTGTCAGGGGGCAAGGGTGTGGGCGGGCCGACTGGGGTCGGGGGTGGGGGGGTGGGGGGGGGGGGGGGGGGGGAGGGGGGGGGGGGGCCGGGGCGGGATACCCAGAATGGAGGGGGAAGGGTGTGGAGCTGGGGGGTTGCAGATCATGTGGGGTCCAAGCATACCGGACGGTCATCTTGTTTCTTGCAATCCGAATGCGGAGTGGCCCTCCGGCCTCTTGGAGGCAACCCAGGTCTGCGTTGGGAGTCGGGGCCCCGGTCATCCTCCCGCAGAGGGGCTATGGCCGTGGCGCTCCAAAAGTTGGCACGCTGCTACCCGCCATGCCCGCTGACTGGCTGGCCGGCTGGCCAAAGGCCCTGTTGGCTGGAAGATAGGCTACGGCTTGAGGGCGTTCGGGTCATATCTGGTTTTATTCCGATGGTGTGCCTCATCCTAATGTTACTTGGTTGATGATAGGAGACTCTCTGAGTGACACTATTTCCTTGCTTTTCAATGGATCCCTTTTGTTGCAGAACCTTTCCCTTGAAAGTGAAGGAACCTATGTCTGCACAGGCACTAATGCTCTTGCAAAGGCAAAAGCAATTCCGTCCTCCACTAGCTTGGTAAGCACCAAGTCCTTCTTGTCTTCAAGTGCTTCCTATAATACGTGCAAAGGAGGACCCGGTTTTGTGGATTCTGGAGTCAGGGAGTTAACAAGTGGACGTTACATGGTTTTAAGCATTGCTGTCACTGCCCACTTACAAACCGCCTCTAAATTTAACCCTCTGTCTTACCTGTTCTTCTCTCAGAAGGCTGTGACTGCCTTGCTGCTGCTTGTCTGCCTAAGAACCCACAATGAGATGTTAACTTTCTGCCCAGAATCAAGATCCTTCATACTCTGCCTCTGTGTGCATGCTTGTGTGCCACGTTGCTTCAGTCCTGCCTGCCTGACTGTTGTGACCCCATGGGCTGTAGCCCGCCAGGCTCCTCTTACTGTAGGAGCCTCCAGGCAAGCATGCTGAAGTAGGTTGTCATGTCGTCCTCCAGGGGATCTTCCCAACCCAGGTATCAAACCCACATCTCCTTCATTCCCTGCATGGGCAGACAGGTTCTTTACTGCTAGCACCACCTGGGAAGCGCATTCTGGCTCTACATCTCCTTAATTTATAACTAAACTCTGTTCTAGGCAACGCAGTTTCCCGCACTCTGATCCAACACCACACACACGCACACACACACAGAGGGAGACACAGCGACTGACGGACAGAAGACGGGAGGCAGACACGGGAGCGAGGATGGCATCCGATCCGAGACAGACACAGTGGCACAGTCCCTGACCCACCTCAGAGAGAGGCCAGGCTGAAGAAGCAGCTTCCCCAAGGGACGGGGCGTCAGCCTTGGGCCCCGGGCCCCAGCTGCACGCGGTGCCCTGGGGCTGGCAGAGCCCCCCCCCCCCCCCACCGTGGCGTCCCCAAGACGTCTTGGCAGCCGAGGTCTCAAAGGTCCCCTTCGGCTTGGCTTCCTAAGGCAAGACCCAGCCCCCGCCCAAAGGCCAGAGGGTGAGTGTGTGAGAGTGTGTGTGCGAGTGTGTCAGGGGGCAAGGGTGTGGGCGGGCCGACTGGGGTCCAGGGGGATACCCAGAATGGAGGGCCGGGTGTGGAGGCCGTGGGTTGGGAAGCCTGTGTGGTTCTCTTGCTGTTTCTCTCTCCCTCTTTCTCCATCTCCCTTACCTGTGGTTTCTGGCTCCTGACCTGTCTCGGCGGCGGGGTGGGTGTGTGGGTGTGTGTGTGGGGGGTGTGTGTGTGTGTGTGTGTGAGCCCGCGGGAGAGCACGCGCAGTCGCGTGCGAGGATGGCACTAGGGTTGCGGGTGGGGCTGGGGCGTGGGGCAGCCGCCCCCCCCCCCCCCCCCCAGGATTACCTGAGGCTTGCCTAGGGAGCCCCAGACGGAGACTGGAAGGTCATCTGGTTTTCTGGAAGCCGAAAGCGGAGGGGCTCTCGGGCCGCACGGAGGCAGCCCAGGTCTGTGGCGGGCGTCGGAGCCCGCCCCCCAGGCCCGGGTCACCCACCCGCGGAGGGGCTGGGGCCGGGGGGATCCAAGAGATGGGACGCCCGCTGCTGCCTGCGAGGGCCGCCGGCTGGAAGGCAGGCGACCGACGGCTGTGAGCGCGGTGGGGTGCGAGGGGCCAGGGTTGGGGCGGGGGCTTGCGGTGCAGGCCACGCCAGGGGTGGGGCTGGGGGAGGTGTGGGGCGGGAGAGGGGGCGGGGGCTAAAGGAGAGGGGAGGCAAAAAGCCTACAGCACCCGGTATTCCCAGGCGGTCTCCCATCCAAGTACTAACCAGGCCCGACCCTGCTTAGCTTCCGAGATCAGACGAGATCGGGCGCGTTCAGGGTGGTATGGCCGTAGACGGAGGCGGCTGCCTCCAAGCGCCCTAAGAGCCCCGCGCCGCGCCGCGCCTCCCTTTCGCTGTGACCTGCCTGCCGGGCGGGCCAGCCGGCCGCACCTCTCCAGGGGCCGCGCGCTGTACCTGAGCCGGACGACCCGCCACCGGACTCCGGCCGGCCAGGGCCGGCAGCCCGGCGGCCGGCCGACGCCGCCCCGCCCCCGCTCACCATCCCCGTGCGTGCGTGCGGGGGCGGGACGGGCGCGGAGGTCTCGGCGCTCTCCCACCCCGGGCCTCTGCAGGCCCGCCCCCGCTGGGCGGCGCCCCCACCCCCAGCCCGTTCGCTGCACAGGGCCAGGTGGCCCCGGAGGTCTCTGGCTTCCGGCCCGCCGCTGCCCGCCGCCCGCGGGCCTCTGAGCCTCCTCTGGGCCTCCTGCGCAGCCCAGCTGGAGCCCTGAGCGCCCATCCTGCCCGGCACCTGCCCGGTGCCCAAACCCACGGGGAGCCAGCAGCGCGGCCGACAGGAGCGCGTCAGCCCCGCCCCTTCGCCCTATCCAGGCCCCACTTGCCCCCACGCCGCCCGCCAAGCACAGGACCGTCCTGAGAGAGCAGACGGCCGACAGGCAGGCACACGGACAGACACACAAGACACTCGCCTCACGCACCCACGCCAAGTGAGACAAGCCGGCTGGCGCAAGCTCGTCAGCCAGAGCCAGGGCCCCAGCAACCTGTGAGAGGCCGGGGCCAGAGGAAGGGACTGGAGGCCGGGTGTCAGGAGACACAGAGGCAGAGAGAGACTGAGGTTCAGAGACAGACTCGAAGACAGGGAGAGGGAGATGCAGCCGGACAGACAGACGGGAGCGCGCGCGCACGCAGACACACACACACACACACACACACACACACACACACACACACACACACACAGAGGGAGACACAGCGACTGACGGACAGAAGACGGGAGGCAGACACGGGAGAGAGGATGGCATCCGATCCGAGACAGACACAATGGCACAGTCCCTGACCCACCTCAGAGAGAGGCCAGGCGGAAGAAGCAGCTTCCCCAAGGGAGGGGGCATCAGCCTTGGGCCCCGGGCCCCAGCTGCACGCGGTGCCCTGGGGCTGGCAGAGCCCCGTGGGATCCCCAAGACGTCTTGGCAGCCGAGGTCTCAAAGGTCCCCTTCGGCTTGGCTTCCTAATAAGGCAAGACCCAGCCCCCGCCCAAAGGCCAGAGCGTGAGTGTGTGAGAGTGTGTGCGTGAGAGTGTCAGGGGGCAAGGGTGTGGGCGGGCCGACTGGGGTCGGGGGTGGGGGGGGTGGGGGGGGGGGGGGGCGGGGAGGGGGGGGGGAGGCCGGGGCGGGATACCCAGAATGGAGGGGGAAGGGTGTGGAGCTGGGGGGTTGCAGATCATGTGGGGTCCAAGCATACCGGACGGTCATCTTGTTTCTTGCAATCCGAATGCGGAGTGGCCCTCCGGCCTCTTGGAGGCAACCCAGGTCTGCGTTGGGAGTCGGGGCCCCGGTCATCCTCCCGCAGAGGGGCTATGGCCGTGGCGCTCCAAAAGTTGGCACGCTGCTACCCGCCATGCCCGCTGACTGGCTGGCCGGCTGGCCAAAGGCCCTGTTGGCTGGAAGATAGGCTACGGCTTGAGGGCGTTCGGGTCATATCTGGTTTTATTCCGATGGTGTGCCTCATCCTAATGTTACTTGGTTGATGATAGGAGACTCTCTGAGTGACACTATTTCCTTGCTTTTCAATGGATCCCTTTTGTTGCAGAACCTTTCCCTTGAAAGTGAAGGAACCTATGTCTGCACAGGCACTAATGCTCTTGCAAAGGCAAAAGCAATTCCGTCCTCCACTAGCTTGGTAAGCACCAAGTCCTTCTTGTCTTCAAGTGCTTCCTATAATACGTGCAAAGGAGGACCCGGTTTTGTGGATTCTGGAGTCAGGGAGTTAACAAGTGGACGTTACATGGTTTTAAGCATTGCTGTCACTGCCCACTTACAAACCGCCTCTAAATTTAACCCTCTGTCTTACCTGTTCTTCTCTCAGAAGGCTGTGACTGCCTTGCTGCTGCTTGTCTGCCTAAGAACCCACAATGAGATGTTAACTTTCTGCCCAGAATCAAGATCCTTCATACTCTGCCTCTGTGTGCATGCTTGTGTGCCACGTTGCTTCAGTCCTGCCTGCCTGACTGTTGTGACCCCATGGGCTGTAGCCCGCCAGGCTCCTCTTACTGTAGGAGCCTCCAGGCAAGCATGCTGAAGTAGGTTGTCATGTCGTCCTCCGGGGGATCTTCCCAACCCAGGTATCAAACCCACATCTCCTTCATTCCCTGCATGGGCAGACAGGTTCTTTACTGCTAGCACCACCTGGGAAGCGCATTCTGGCTCTACATCTCCTTAATTTATAACTAAACTCTGTTCTAGGCAACGCAGTTTCCCGCACTCTGATCCAACACCACACACACGCACACACACACAGAGGGAGACACAGCGACTGACGGACAGAAGACGGGAGGCAGACACGGGAGCGAGGATGGCATCCGATCCGAGACAGACACAGTGGCACAGTCCCTGACCCACCTCAGAGAGAGGCCAGGCTGAAGAAGCAGCTTCCCCAAGGGAGGGGGCGTCAGGCTTGGGCCCCGGGCCCCAGCTGCACGCGGTGCCCTGGGGCTGGCAGAGCCCCCCCCCCCCCACCGTGGCGTCCCCAAGACGTCTTGGCAGCCGAGGTCTCAAAGGTCCCCTTCGGCTTGGCTTCCTAAGGCAAGACCCAGCCCCCGCCCAAAGGCCAGAGGGTGAGTGTGTGAGAGTGTGTGTGCGAGTGTGTCAGGGGGCAAGGGTGTGGGCGGGCCGACTGGGGTCCAGGGGGATACCCAGAATGGAGGGCCGAGGGTGTGGAGGCCGTGGGTTGGGAAGCCTGTGTGGTTCTCTTGCTGTTTCTCTCTCCCTCTTTCTCCATCTCCCTTACCTGTGGTTTCCAGCTGAGCTGTCTGGATGGAGTGGTGTTTTTGTGTGTGTGTGAGCATGTGTGTGTGTGTGTGTGTCCATGTGTGTCTGTCTGTGCGCGCAGGCACATGCGGTCAACTACGAGGCTGGGGGTGGGGCAATTTGAAATATATGTGCAACCAAGCATGCACTGGACTACACTTTACAACCACATAAAGATATTTTTTATTGGGAGATAAATGGATAAAGAAAAAGAGACCTATGTACCCAATGGAAGTTGACTCTGCCAGAAGAAAATGACATAATGTGATTTTCAGGAACATTGAGAAAGCCAGGTTGATCAAACCACGTGAATAAAATCAAAATAAAAAAAGATATATATCTTTAGATATCATTTATAGCTGGAATTAATAAACACCCATCAATTTATTCACTGAGAAACATGAAGACTCAGAGACCTAGAGAACAATCTTCTGATTATTAAGGAGAAAGCAAGTGGAAAGGGATAAAATAGAAGGTTAGAGTAAGCAATTATAATAATTCCATGTAAAAAAGGTAATCATCAAAGACCTAGGTATAACAAAGGATTTCTGTGAACACACTGTAGTGAATTCCATGGGGAAAAATGCAAATATGAATATATATATATATACATATATATATATATATATGTATTCGTGTGTGTGTGTAAAACTGAAAACACTGTTTTTTGGGGTTTTTTTTTTTTTGGTTGGATGAGGTAATTTGGCCTAAAGGCTTAAGGAAATCTGTGTAATATCTAGTGGAGTCCCTTGCTTCAGTTTATTAGATGTCAGGGTTTCCTGCATAATAAACTCTCCTGGCCTCTAACGTAGAACTCACCTATGAATCCTGTCTGACTTGAGCTTTTCTGTATGTCAACATGATGTGGTTTTGTTTGTTTGCTTGCTTGTTTTTGATTAAAATATTGAAGTGTTGGCTTTACAAAAGAACTTTATAAAATGCAGAGACACAAATACGAAAGAAGTAAAATAGCTCAGTATCCTTCCACCTAAAGGTAGCGGCTGCAAACATTTTTATTAATTTCTGATTCCCTTCCTAGGCATGGACACACTTACCTGCATTAAATGTGGTTAAGGCTTACATTCTTCTCTAATTATTGCCTTTTATCCCCAAATTTTTAAAAAGAAATTTCAAAATCCATAGAAGTTCGGAGAAAACTAACATCCATCTGACTTCATCAAATTGAACGTTTTGTCTTGTTTGTGTCAGATTTTTTTAAGGGAGGGGTGGGAGGAGAATAAAATAGTCCGTTGGTATTCCTTTTGTGTGTTTTCCTAACAGCCTTCACTCCTTGTCCTGTTCCCTCCATCCTTAGAGGCACTTTGGTGTGTTTTCTTCCAGTTCATATGCTTGTGGTTTTACTACTGCATTTTCGCATGGATATTCACATTTGTTGGTGTTGTTTAGTCCCTAAGTCATGTGTGACTTTTTGCAACCACATGGACTGTAGCCTGCCTGGCTCTGTCCATGGGACTTCCCAGGCAAGACTATTGGAGTGAGTAGCCATTTCGTTCTCTAGGGGATGTTCCTGAGCCAGGGATAGAACCTGTCTCTCTTATGTCTCCTGCATTGGCGGGCAGATTCTTTAACACTAGTGCCACCTGGGAAGTCTGGATATTCACATACTTATCCCTTTATCTATAGGTGAGATAGAAAATGCTATGTGTGTTTCTTTTAATGTAATTAAATCTGTCAGTCTTTTCCTTTAGGATTTCTACCTTGGTTGATGTATACAGTACAATCTTTGTTGCATCAAGTCTGTGTGACTTTTAATCTATAACTTTTTTACTATTTTACAGTGGTCAAACAACTCCATTTCCAGAAGACATGTCTTTTCTATGGTTTAAAAAAAAATGGGCATTTACAAGATACACGATTTTCTAACTTGACTTTATCATACTTCAGCAACCTCTTTGTATCTAAAAGGCCTAGATATAGCGCGAGTTTCCTTTTGCAAGGTTGAGTGAAAAGTTGAGAGCAGCTTTTTCATATTATAAACATAGGCCTTCTATAAATGGACAGTAAGTCTTCCCAAAGGGCGATGGGCAGTTCCTATTGGCTGCATGCGGTAAGTTATTCCACCCTTTCTGTTAATATCTTTTGAACCGTTCATTTCTACCTGTCGCCCACGACGGCCCCGCTCACCTTCCGGGCCGTTAAGGTCTTTGTCAGTCTTCATGCGTGAGCGGTCACCTCAGGTACCGGATCTGCACGGGTCCAAGGCGTCCACACCCACCCGCGAGGGCCTGGCGGAGGCTTGGCCTAAGCCCTGCAGCCTTGGGCCAAGAAACCCGGTGGTTGGTCAGCGAGATCCAGGCTCTTGAGCGGCCGCCGCCATTAGGGGGCAGAGGTGAGGGTGAGGGTGAGGTTTGCTGCGACTTCCAGTGGGTGGCGGTGGTGAGAGCTCTGAGGCCTCGCAAGACGGAGCCCAAGCTGAGTGAGTGCGCCGCCAGTTCACCTACCCTCCGGGGTCCTGGCCCAGGGGCCCCCAGTTCACCCGCCCGCAGGAGGTGCCGTCCGGGGCCCCTGTTCACCTGCCCACCGGAGGCCAGAGGACCTGGAGGGTCCCCGGGTTGAAGGCTGCCATCCGCTTCTCACCGTGCTCCCTGCCGGAACTGTATGTAATGTTCTTCAAATGCAAAGATTATAGACATGTAGAACAGATCAGTAATTGCCTGGTATTAAAGAAGCAGTGGGGTGGGTGGAAAGGAGATACAACTGTAAAAAGCAACTTGAGGGATCCTTGTGATAGAAGTGTTCTCTATTGACTAAACTCTTTGCGACCCCATGGATTGTGGCCTACCAGAAACCTCAGTCCGTGGGATTTTCCAGGCAAGAATACTGGAGTGGGTTGCCATTTCCTTTTCCAGAATTAATGTCAACTATACCGCAATTTAAAAATTGGTGGAGAAAGGGTGAACATTCAATACATGGGGTTCAAATATGATTATTAATATCCAAAGGAAAAATATTAGAAAATGTCAATCCATTAAAGAATAAATTCCAGGTGGATTAAAATCTACTTATGAAAAGTAAATCTTAAAGCATTTAGAAAAAGAATATATAGAATATCTGTATGATCTCTGGGTGATGTTTGTGTCCTTAACTAAGATACAAAGGGCATAAATTGCGAAGGAAAATATTTATAAATTCAAGCAAACACCTTTGTGTCATACAAATGTATACTATGGGGACTTACCCTGGTGGTCCAGTGGTTAAGACACTGCGCTTCAACTGCAGGGGTCGGGGTTTGATCCCTCGTGGGGGAACTAGGATCCTGCATGCATGTCCTGTGATGTCAGCACAAAAAAAAAAAAGGAAAAAAGAAGAAAAGCATAGAGTGTGAGAAAATCTTAATAATGAATATAACCAATAAGGAATTAGTGTATGAGATATTGAAATACAATAAAACAAAAGCAAAGTGAGCTAATAGAAGAATGGGAAAAGGATATGAACAGGAAATTCACAGAAGGAGAATCTGCATAGTCTAAAACGTGAAAATACTAACCTCACTAACAAAAATGCAAAAAATATAAAGATATTTCATATTCTTTATTTTTTTTCTTAATTTTTATTTATTTATTATTATTATTTTTTTTTTGTCATACATTGATATGAATCAGCCATAGATTTACACGTATTCCCCATCCCGATCCCCCCTCCCACCTCCCTCTCCACCCGATTCCTCTGGGTCTTCCCAGTGAGAGTGGGAAATTTTTTAGTTAAAAATGCCAAATATTGGCCTTGATGTGTAAAAACAAGAACCTTTCTGCACTACTAAAGGGAATGAAAATTGGTATTCCACCTTAAAATGACAGTTTGTCATTATCTGCTACTAGTGAAGCTCTCAATGTCCACAACAGAGCAGTCTCACTAGAGTACGTATCCCAAAAAATGAGTGCAAATGTACCCTTTGTTGGAGTTGTTCAGTCACTCAGTTGAGTCCGACTCTTTGCAACTCCATGGACTGTGGCCTACCAGGTTCCTCTGTCCATGGATTTCCCAGTCTAGAATGCTGGAGTGGGTTGCCATTTCCTTTGGGGATCTTCCTGACCCAGAGATTGAACCCATGTCTCCTGCATTACAAGTGGATTCTTTAACACTGAGCCACCAAGGAAGCCTGGAATTGTAGTACCGTAGGTGACAGTATAAGATTGCTTATTGCAGAACCAACGTAAATCTTCATAGGCTTTTAAGAAAATTGATCAATAAAAAAATGAAAAGAATTGATGAATCAGGCTATATTTATAAATTAGATTACTCTGGAGTCATAAGATTGAATTCATTAGAATTGCATCTATCAAGATGGATATTTGTTGAGACAAAAAAATCAAGCTGTGAAAGGTTAGGCAGACTATCATACTGTTTACTTTGTTACTTCTCACCAAGGGGAGGGAGGCAGGGGATTGAGGAGGTTTGGCAGGGGGCTTCCACCATATTTGTAATGACACGTTTCTTAAATCCGAAGAAAACTTTTAAGAAATGATGAAGCTTACGGGTGTGTACAAGAGTTTGCATTGTCCTCCTGACCTTTTTTGGACCTAAAATATTTCACAGTAAAGTAATTGTAGGGACCCCAAAACAGGTCTGTCCTAAATATTGCTACTGTATTTAGAGTCGCCATTCCTGAAGTAGTCCGTTGTTTTTTTTTTTTTTTTTTTTTTTTTAGTATTTATGCGGTATTATTTAGTCTGTTTTGTCCATATCTTAACCTATATTTTAAAATTTACTTTTGGGCCCAAGAATCTCCAAATTTTTTCTTGCTCCCTGAGCTCATCTAATTTGAATACATATTTGAAGATAGGGAAGATTCTATACCAAATATAAAAAAAAAAATTAAATGAGAGTGTAGTGTGTTCTGAGGTATTTACAGGAAAACAAGTGTGTGGTGGAGGTGATCTATGTTCTCAGCTTAGCTCCTGATACAAGGTCAGGCCTGTGATACACCCTCTCTTTCCATGATTCTGATAAGAAACAGGGGTAGTAATGTTTTTTCTCTGCATAAAAGTTAGATTATTTTAGAGGAAAGGCATCAAGATCATTAATAATTCTCTCATCCCTGCTCCCCATCTTTTAGGCAGCCCTAGGCCTTACGTACCCCCTCCCATATTGAGATGTTTCACTGTAACTTGGGAAGTACTCTGAGATTATTAGGAAGGACATCTACTTCCCCTGGAAAGCTTATCAGGTCTTCTTAACCTTGAACAGCCTTGAAAGTGAAAGTTGCTCAGTTGTGTCCAATTCTTTGGGACCCCATGGACTGTATAGTCCATGGTATTCTTCAGGCCCAAGCAGGGATCTTACCGGGGTCTCCCTCATTGAACAGCCTTAGAGACTCATTGAGGTCGCTTAGTCGTGTCCGACTCTTTGCAACCCAATGGACTGTAGCCTACCATGCTCCTCCATCCATGGGATTTTCCAGGAAAGAGTACTGGAGTGGGTTGCCATTTCCTTCTCCAGGGGATCTTCCTCACCCAGGGCTTGAACCCCAGGTCTCCCGAGTTGTAAGCAGATGCTTTACCGTCGGAGCCACTAGGGAAGTCCTGTTAAATCTTCATAAATATTGAGCTTTTGTGGTCAGCTTTTCTTGGAAGAGGTATGCGGAGGGGGGGTTACATAAAAACCAAGGAGAAAGCTATTCCAAAGCTTTAGAAACCTTTTCAGTGCCTTCTCTTTTTATTGTTATGCTCCTTTAAATTCATGATTTAGGAGAGGGCATGAGCATGGCTCTTTTGCTCATGTGTTTCTTTGTGGAGAAATTTATTTCAGAATTTGATTACATTTAAATCCACACTCAGTTCTCTTGCACTGTGGACCATACACCAGCCAGAATGTCTCTTTAGCTTGCAGAAATTTGCAATTTGATATTCTAGTCAAGTGCCAGTCATGGGAAAGATAGGTTTAAGTTAACTACTATTTTAAAAGATTAATATATTTCTTTTCTTCAAAACATATGCTTCTCAGTTTTTAAGACACTAGCATTTGAGTCAATATATCAGCAAGTGAATGCAATAAATTATAAACTCTAGGGAAAAATTATTAATGTGTTCTTATGTGGAATCAACATTTTTTTTATATATTTATAAAATTTATGGCTTCAAAAATCTTCAATTTCAGGGTATTATGAATGTTGTAATAGAAAATATATAATTATGAAACAATGTTCTTGAATTTTCATATACTACTGATAATCATTAGCTCTTGCAAATAATAATTAGAATGAAATTAAAAACTTATAAGTCATATTTCTGAAGCTCAGCTGCTTTGAGCCAAAATAATTGTTTCCACAATAAGCTGGCAGGTTCCTGCTTGGAGAATTAGGACTTCAGTGTCCTTAGCTTTAAAATAACTTGTGTTTCATTTCATGCATGCTTCATAAAGTGGCCATTCATTTTTGTGCTAAATTGTAAGCAAAGCATGCCACATCAATAGAGGCTAGTCAGTGGGTTCAATGTGTGTTGTTAGGTTGGACAAAGTGAAGTAGGGTGTGAAAAATGTCTGCCAGATGCTTGGGTTAAGAAACCCTTACTACTGACTTATTAAGGGAACTGAGAGATAACCTTCCTGTATCCTTATGTCCACATCCTAGTACATGATAGGTTCACCATAAAAAGTCACTGGAGAAGGAATGTGTCCAAAATGGTACTTTATATTTTGAGAATCCATGAAATGAAATGCTCTTCTTTTTCATATCACTTTGCTGCAGTTGTAGTGGGAATTTTAGTAGAGATATATTTACATTTTAGGTTTAGATTTTCAGGCCCAACACTCAAGATGCAAGTTAGTGCCTCATAGTTAGGATATAGCAGATAGCATTGGGGTATAGACCCCAACCAAGTGGTTATGAGACATAACCATAGCTGCCTGTCAGCAAATGTATGTTTTCCTTTTAGTGTTAAGTTTTTCAATATTAGTTTTGTTTTTCATTTAAATCATTAAAATGAAACAATTACTAAAAATGCATCTGAAAAATTATTTCTGAAGTTCTAACACACTATTAAAAAAATATCATCCTTTTTAAGTTTCCACAGTTTTTGTGTTCCTGTATTTAGATGAACTCAAATACAGTCTTAAGCCATGTTTTTGTAACTTGCCTGCCTTTTGAAATTAGAATCAAAAGCTTTTTAGGGTTATAAGTCAGCATGATACAAGAAGATTTTGGTCATCACTTCCCTAATCTGTTAGTTGCTTTCCTCAGTTGGGGCCTTTCCAAAAAAAATCAGAGTACTTCAAATTACTCTTTCACTTTTTCTGTAATCCATTTTCTTCCTTTATCCACACATAATAAGCACAATGAAATAAGTCATGTAAATAGATGACCTAGTCCACTGGCAAGGCTGTTGTTTCCCAGGAGAATGGAGCTGTATCCTTTTGACCAAGAGAGAGAGAGTTCTCCACCCTCATAACTTTCCCCTGCCAGACTCCCAGTTTGGTTTAAAATTTAATGTAGCCTGGCTGGGAGTTTAATAAATTTTAATTTATACCTTTGATGAGTCACAAAGATGGAATTACACAGTGTTAGAAAATACTAAGCCTGGGTCAGCCTATTGTGATAATATAGAAAGATGTTCTCAGTGAACAGTCAAGAGAACTGTATACCTGGATACTTGTTTCTATAAGTCCCATGTAAGCTTACCATGAAACTTGCCACATCAATTTGGAGCTGTATCTTTGTATCTTAAAACTAATTTGCTTTCATTTCTGTATCACCAGCACTCAGCCCTGTGCCTAATACATACATTGTACTCAAATAGTTTTGATTAATGAATGATTGTACATACATTGTACATACATTGTACTCAAATAGTTTTGATTAATGAATGATTGTATAACTCAAAATAAAATATATCCTAATTCATTGTTTAAAAATCAGAACAGACTCAGATACTCAGGAGTGTCACACTAGTTTAATTTGTTGCTAGTTTAATTTGAACTAGTTCAATTTGTTACCTCCATATACCTCAAGGACAACTAAATCTTATCTTTGTTGAATTCTGATATTTGGACGTTAAATTGGTGATTCTCAACCAGTATGAGGTCTGTAACTCTAATGTTATGGGTTTAGTTTTATAACATTCATCTTCATAATGTATAAGGGAGTGAACGCATGTATAAATTTTTAATATAAATATTTGTATACATTTATATATGTTTTATATACTATATTATATATGTATATGTTTTACATATATTTTATTTATAGACATATTTATATATATTCAAATATAATAAATTAAATACAAAAAATTTTAAAAATAAAAAGGGGAAACTAATTGGGTACCTCGTCTGTATTTCAGTTAAGAAATGTAACTATCATTTAGGTTATGCTTTCAGAGGCAGCCGTAATGCTGTTCATTTCACTCCAAAAAGTCTTTCCTGCCTTATATTTTCTAACTCCCATTAGGGATTGCACCTCCCAGAAAATAGTTATGAAGAGACTAGGATATAAACTGCAATTGGAACGGAAATAAGGTGAGGATAGTTTGAGACGGAGATGGAGAAGGGTGAGTTCATGAAGGAGTACAAAGAAAGAAAAAGTGTATCAGAGTTGTTCCCTGGTGACCTTGCAGTTAGGATTCCAGGCTTTCAATTTCACTGCTGTGACCCAGGTTCAGTCCCTGGTCAGGGAACTGAGATCCCTCATGCTGCACAGTGTGGCAAAAAAAAAAAAAAAAAATTGTATCAGATAATAAAATACAAGATAACCACTACTGCTGCTGCTAAGTTGTTTCAGTCGTGTCCGACTCTTTGCAACCCTATGGACTGTAGCCTGCCAGGCTCTTATGTCCATGGGATTGTCCAGGCAAGAATACTGGAGTGGACTGCCATGAAGAAAAGCAGTCATGTGGAGGGATGTCTGTAGGAAATTTCTTGGAAGTATAAGAGAAGGTCAAATGAATGAGATATAAATTAGAAAAAAATCATAGATCAATAATAGTAGCAGAGAAAAGGAACTCTAACTTAAGAATTACAGATATTCTTGGAACAAGAGCAGTAATCAAAATTATAATCTGAGAATAATATACAGTGCTGAAAATAAAGACCTTGAGTATCCAGTCAAAAAGGCCAACCATTTTGGGCAAAATAAATGAAAATAAACAAACAACTATTAACAGGTACACCCTGATTGCAGTTTTTACTTCAAGTGCTAACAAGCAAAACCCTATATGTTTCCATGCAGAAAAATAAAATACATGTTAAAAAGTATAAAACTCAGACTTCTGCAAATTTAAATGTCAAAGGTCAGTGATGCATGTCTACAGTTTTGAGGGGAAAGGATCATGAAAAAAAAAGTAATGTATCTTGCAGTATTGCCTTTCCTCTGTGAAGTACAAAGGTCAGTAATGTGGGAGACATTTACCCTTCTTGAAGAAACAACCAATCAAATAATACTTAGCCAACCAAGAGTTAAAAATGCATGCACGAAAAAGTTGTAAAATGAAAAGACTGGTATTTGTTATCCATTTCTAGATATGTATCCTAAATTTGAACAAAAATGAAAGCATAAAAATGTTTAGCAAAAAATTATTATGTAAAATAAGGAGACTCAGCAATCCCTCTTCTGAGTATTTACCCAAGAGAAATGAAACGTTGTGTTCACACAAAACCCATATGTGAATGTTTATGGCATTTGTGTTTATAGTTGCTAGAAGCTGGAAACAACCCAAACATCCAGCTGGTGAATAGGTAAATAAACTGTGTGATACACACAGTGGAATACTGTTCAGCAATTAAGGAATGAACTACAGGTACAGACATCAACATGAATGGATTTCACATGCATTATTTTAAGCGACAGGAGTTAGTCTCAAAAGACTATGTACTGTATGATTCCATTTACAGGACAAGGCAAAATTAATGGGCGCAGAAAATAAGTCAGTGGTTGCCAAGGGCTGAGGGTGGAGAGAAGTTGGCTACAAGGGGCAACCTGAGGGCATTTATGGGATGATGGATCCGTTCCACATGTTGATTGTGGTAGTGCTTACACAACTGTATGGGTTTGTTAAATCTCATGGAATTGAGCACCCCCCCAAAATTTTACTGTACGTAAATTTTAAAAGTAGAGAAAATGAAGAGACAGCACAGGTGCCCACAAAAGGTAATGTCTGTGTATGTGTGTGTGTATTAGTTACTCAGTCATGCCCGACTCTTTGCAATCCCATGGACTGTAGCCTGCCAGGCTCCTCTGTCCATGGGATTCTCGAGGCAAAAATACGGAGTGGGTTGCCATTTCCTACTCCAGGGGATCTTCCCTACCCAGGGGTCCAACCTGGGTCTCCTGCACTGCAGGCACATTCTTTACCATCTGAGCCACCAGGGAAGCCCAGTGTCTGTACAGCAATGTGAACATACTTACAGTCTTGCATAGTATACTTAAAATTGGTCAGGATGGTAAATTTTATGTGATACATATTTTACCACAGTTTAAGAAAATTCAAAACTGTAAAACAGATATTATATATTTATTATGGATTATTGTGAACTCCTTAAGCAATTTTTTCCAAGGAATTATTAATAAAATGGGAATGTGGTTATAATTTTAGATTAAACTGAATACAAAGTTGAATGGGCTATAAATAAATCATGGCAGAAACACTGGAAGAGGAATTGCTAAAATATTAAAGGTAAAGGTCTTGATGATGGGATTTTTTAATGATAGATTTTCCTCCTTTATACTTCTTGGCACATTGTTAGTTTTCACTAATTCTTGTTGTCAGTTCAATTCAGTCTCTCAGTCGTGTCCAACTCTTTGCGACCCCATGGACTGCAGCACACCAGGCTTTCCTTTCCATCAACAACTCCCAGAGCTTGCTCAAACTCACGTCCATCGAGTCGGTGATGCCATCCAACCATCTCATCCTCTGTTGTCCCCTTCTCCTCCCACCTTCAATCTTTCCCAGCATCAGGGTCTTTTCAAATGAGTCAGTTCTTTGCATCAAGTGGCCAAAGTATTGGAGTTTCAGCTTCAGCATCAGTCCTTCCAATGAATATTTAGGACTGATTTCCTTTAGGATTGACTGGTTGGCTCTCCTTGCAGTCCAAGGGACTCTCAAGAGTCTTCTCCAGCACCACAGCTCAAAAGCATCAATTCTTCAGCACTCAGCCTTCTTTATGGTCCAACTCTCACATCCGTCTATGTCTACTGGAAAAACCACAGCTTTGACTAGACGGACCTTTGTTGACAAAGTAATGTCTCTGCTTTTTAATATGCTGTCTAGGTTGGTCAAAGCTTTTCTTCCAAGGAGCAAACGTCTTTTAATTTCATGGCCACAGTCACCATCTGCAGTGATTGTGGAGCCCCCTAAATTAAAGTCTGTCACTGTTTCCATTGTTTCCCCATCTATTTGCCATGAAGTGATGGGACCAGATGCCATGATCTTAGTTTCCTGAATGTTAAGTTTTTTTTTTTATTTTTTTTTATTTTTTATTTTTTTATTTATTTTTATTTTTTTTTCTGAATGTTAAGTTTTAAGCCAACTTTTTCACTCTCCTCTTTCAGTTTCATCAAGAGGCTCTTTAGTTGTTCTTCACTTTCTGCCATAAGGGTGGTGTCATCTGCATGTATGAGGTTATTGATATTTCTCCCGAATATCTTGATTGCAACTTGTGCTTCATCCAGCCTGGCATTTCTCATGATGTTCTCTGCATATAAGTTCCTTCCTAGCTGTTTTCTGTTAATTAAACATAGCTGATTTTGTAAAGCTTGATTGGTTTGGGGGGTTTAAGATGTTCAGGAGTCAGACAGCTAGCACTTGAAGTTCCTAGAGCATGCTTAGGATGGTAAGTGAGCCTGATGCAGGGGAAGTTATTTTTACCCTGCTCTTATACCCTCTGGTTTGGATTTCAAAGAATCAGATATCGAGAAAATTGGTTGAGAAAAGAGGTGAGATAATTTTATTACTGATAATCTTCTCTATGGCTAGATGGAAGACAAAACCCTTATTCCAAGAAAAAAATGTCATCCAACTTTAATCCTGTTTAATTTGATTCTTTCTTCCATAGGTGTGACCTTGGTTAAGGGTTAATCTTGCTAAAACAAAGAAAAATGTGGACACAATATAAGATTTTAGATTGATTCACAGTAAAGTAATACAACTAATTCCAGGGGAAAGTTTATTAATTATATTTTATTTATTCCCTACCTACATTTAAAAAGAATTTGAGGTTCTTTATGAAGGCCCAAAGCATAAGCACAATAAAATACAAAAATCAAGTAGGAAAGGGGGATAAATAAAATAAATTATATTTTAAAATTCTGGCTGGTAATCTGTTAATAACTATTTCCAAAAAAATAAAGTTTGAGTTCTACCTTACCCCATAGATCAAAATAAATTCCAAATGGAATAAAGAGTTATACTTAATCACTAAACTATAAAAGAACTAGAAAAATATATTTAAGTATTTATCTGTTTTCAGGTCAGGGTGGGAAAAGCATATCTCATTAGTAAAGAAAGCTTAAAATGACTACATAAAAATGTAATACTTCTTGACTTCACAAAGCACCAAAAACAAGAATTAAATGGGGAAAATATTTCCAGTACAGATGACAAAGAATTGATAACTTCACTATGAAATGTATGATATGTAATAGCTTTACCTGTTAAAATAATAAAAGCACAAACATTCCAATAAACAAATGAAGGGCAGAAAACAAGAAAATTTTGAAGACTTAATGCAAAAAAGCAAATTACATGAAAAGACATTAAACCTAAGTAAGAAAGAAATGCCAATTAAAGCATTGAAAATTAAAAAAAAAAAAACTGAAACTCTATTTAACACTTATGATTAGAAAAAATGTTAGAAAATTATATCCAAACTGAGAAGAGGTACTGAGAAAAGGGAACTTAGGTTGCCTGATGATAATAATATCAAGACCTTCCTGGAGGGCAATGAGGCAATATGTTGAAAAATCTCATGAAATATACCCTTTTTCTCAGAAATTTCATTTCCAGAAATTTGTCCTTGGGAAATAAAACATTTCTTCAAAGATTTATGTATAAGAATCTTTGTAATTTTTTTTAATAGAAACTATTCGCAGAGTTTTTACAATGAATGTCTATTTCTTTTACAATACAAAAAAAAATTACCTTTCTGTATCTGTTTCCTTTGATTAGGAAGTGAATTCATCCCCATTAATTGGGAAGTCTGTGCCAGTTTTGAAGAGTAAAGTGATGTTTTTGTCATTCAGCATCTTGCTTTGGAACTATCTGATGAGATCGGTTAGTGATTAAAGAAGATCTTTGAGTTACCGAGTCTTGTACAAACACTTCTTACTATTAGTATGAGAGCTCCTTGGGTGTGTTTCTTTGCTTCTGTTGTAGACAGGGTTTGAAAAAGCTATGTTATCTCTTCATGTTCTAGAGCCAGTGCCAGGCAGGCACTGGGTACCAGTAAAGAAAGAGTGATGGCTGGAGGCCTGAGAGCCAGAGAGGAAAGGCGATGAACTAGACGACAAAGACAGTGAAACAAACACAAGTTCCCACATCAGTGCAGCAGTTTGGGGCCAGTTAAAATAATGGCTAATTATCATTTACGTTGAAATGGCTCCTGAGCATGAATGATGATTAATATTTCCTATGAAGACCTTAGATCACCTGGAAAACAAAAAAATCCCATTTCCCCTTGTTTCAAAAAGAAGGAGGTTGTGTAATGTATTTGAAAATTAATAATATGGTTGAAATAGAACAGAATCTGGCATTCATGTAGGGTAAGCTTTAATTATCTGGAAAAAACTACCTGAGTGGAAAAATAATCAGAATAAGTGAGGTGATCCCCTCCGTGATCAGAGAGGTACCAGTAGAATTCCACACTGAAGATTCTGTTTTGAAGTTAAAAAAAACAAATCGAAGGAACGAAATGACTTTCGGAGAGAAGCAGGTGGGGTCTGCTCTCATGGGGCTCGGGGAAACTTGCTCAGCCTTGCACTGGCCCAGCTCACCTTGAGATGTGCCTGTGGCCCTTTTTCTCTGCCTCAGGACTGCCCTCTGGATGCGGACAACTTCCGAGCCCAGCAGTGTTCAGCCTACAATGATGTTCAGTACCAGGGATGTTATTATGAATGGCTTCCACAGTACAGTGACCCTGCCGCCCCCTGCATGCTCAGGTGTCAGGCACGGGGACAAAACTTTGTCCTGGACGGGACTCGGTGCACCGCTGACCCCTTGGACATGTGTATCAGTGGCATCTGCCAGGTAAGCCACACCGGCTTCCCAGACCCCTGGCTCCAGTCGGTCCCGCGACCACTGTCAGTAAAGATAACCTTTCTCTTCTGTACTTCTGTTCATGCAGATAAAATACTGTCTTTGAGAATTTTAATGTAAGATGTATTTTCAAGAGTATTACTTACCTGAAGATTATGTTTTACTTATTTAAAATACCATGATCAGAGAGGTAACAGTAGAATTCCACACTGAAGATTCTGTTTTGAAGTTAAAATAAAGGCAAAGGAATGAAGTGACTTCTGGAGAGAAGCAGGTGGGGGTCTGCTCTCATGGGACTCAGGGGAACTTGTTCAGCCTTGTGCTGGCCCAGCTCAGCTCGCAGTGTGCCTGTGGCCCTTTTTCTCTGCCTCAGGACTACCCTCTGGATGCAGAGGACTTCTGAGCCCAGCAGTGTTCAGCCTACAATGATGTCCATGTTTTGGACATCATTTTGCCCACATAAAGTCAAAAGATTGTAATGTATGACTTGTGGATTTTTTTAGATCATTGGTTCTCCAACTTGAAAGTACATCAGAATCACCTGAAGGACTTGTTAAAAGCAGTGTTCTGGGCCTTAATTCCAGAGCTTCTGACCCAAAGGTTCTGGGAGAGGGTCTCAAAATTTGCTTTCTAGCAAGTTCCAAGGATATGCTGCTGATGCTGGCTCAGGGACCCCACTTTGAGAAACACTGGTTTATTGGTATCGATAGGTTCTCTGAATTCTCTTGTTAAATTTGTCATTTGAGGCCTGTGGGAGCAATAATTTATTTACTAAATAATTAGTGTGAATGTACTCCAGTAAACTTTTCAGAGTAGACTTTGCAGAGCTGTGATGAATGTGGCTGAGGTATAACCCCCACAGCTTGTAATGGGGGTGAGAACTCAGGGGACAATGACAGGTTGCTGAGAGAGTGTGGGGATCATAGGGAAAAGATCGAATTCTACTCCATTCCTTTGATCACTGGAAAAAATTGTAAGCATAGTGAATGCTTACTATTCCATCTACCCTATTTTGTTCATAACAAAAACAGCAGTAACAGTAGCAAATGACCCTAACCATCTACTAAGTGTCAGACCCTGCCGGGCACCTCTGACTTCATATGCTTAGAGGAAGTCATGGTCTTGCTCATCAGATGAGCTTCTCTTTCCCGCATCCTTCATCTAGAAAACAACCTCCAGTTGCTTACCACAAAACCTTGGAGTCATTCTTTAAAAAAAAAAAAAACTTTTATTGGAGTATAGTTTATTTACAACGTTATGTTAGTTTCTGCTGGACAACAAAGTGAGTCAGCCATACATGTACATATATCCCCTCTTTTTTGGATTTCCTCCCCGTTTGTGTCACACAGAGCATTGAGTGGAGATCCCTGTGCTGGACAGTAGGTTCTCATTCAGTTCAGTTCAGTCACTCAGTCGTGTCCGACTCTGTGGCCCCATGAATTGCAGCACACCAGGCCTCCCTGTCCATCACCAACTCCCGGAGTTTACCCAAACTCATGTCCATCGAGTCGATGATACCAACCAGCCATCTCATCCTCTGTCATCCCCTTCTCCTCCTGCCCCCAATCCCTCCCAGCATCAGGGTCTTTTCCAATGAGTCAACTCTTCCCATGAGGTGGCCAAAGGACTGGAGTTTCAGCTTCAACATAAGTCCTTCCAATGAACACCCAGGACTGATCTCCTTCAGGATGGACTGGTTGGATCTCCTTGCAGTCCAAAGGACTCTCAAGAGTCTTCTCCAACACCACAGTTCAAAAGCATCCATTTTTTGGCACTCAGCTTTCTTTACAATCCAACTCTCACATCCAAATATGACCGCTGGAAAAACCACAGCCTTGATTAGATGGACCTTTGTTGGCCAAGTAATGTCTCTGCTTTTTAATATGCTGTCTAGGTTGGTCATAACTTTCCTTCCAAGGAGTAAGCATCTTTTAATTTCATGGCTCCAATCACCATCTGCAGTGATTTTGGAGCCCAAAAATAAAGCCTAACACTGTTTACACTGTTTCCCCATCTATTTCCCATGAAGTGATGGGACCAGATGTCATGATTTTAGTTTTCTGAATGTTGAGCTTTAAGCCAACTTTTTCACTCTCCTCTTTCACTTTCATCAAGAGGCTTTTTAGTTCCTTTTCTCTCTCTGCCATAGAGTGGTGTCATCTGCATATCTGAAGTTATCAATGTTTCTCCCGGCAATCTTGATTCCAGCTTGTGCTTCAGTCCAGCCGAGCGTTTCTCATGATGTACTCTGCATATAAGTTAAACAAGCAGGGTGACAATATACAGCCTTGACATACTCCTTTTCCTATTTGGGACCAGTCTGTTGTTCCCAGAGGTGCCTAACTGTTGCTTCCTGACCTGCATATAGGTTTCTCAAGAGGCAGGTCAGGTGGTCTGGTATTCCCATCTCTTTCAGAATTTTCCACAGTTTATTGGGATCTACACAGTCAAAGGCTTTGGCATAGTCAATAAAGCAGAAATAGATGTTTTTCTGGAACTCTCTTGCTTTTTCGATGATCCAGTGAATGTTGGCTCATTGGTTATCTATTTTATACATGGTAGTATATATGTGTCAATATCAATTTCCCAATTCACCGCACCCCCCTTTCCCCACATGGTGTCCATATGTTTGTTCTCTATGTCTCTGTCTCTGTTTTGCAGATAGGCTCATCTGTACCATTTTTAAAATAATTCTTGATTCTTCTCTTTTAATCTACACATCTAATCCATTACTGAGTCAATTCTACCCTCAGACAACATAGTTGGATCTTGTCTTTTGAACTACCGTGACATTCTTTATCTTTTTAACTTGTGCATTTCAACTCACTGCCATACCCCTGTACTCCCACAATGTCCCCATCAAAGGTCCTCGCTTAAAAACTGGTTGAATAAATGAGTCTTATCTACTTGCAGATGCAACGATTGTTCATATCTCTTGGTCTCTCTTTTATTTCTGTCTCGACCTCCAATCTTGAATTTTCTGGTTCAAGTTTGATGTCCATTTTGGGAGATTCCACAGATTCCTCCAATACAACATGGGAATTCCACCAGTCCTCACCCTTTCTCAAATGAACTAGTATTGTTCTTCCCAGATCCACTAGTTATTCAAACTGCTATTTCTGTTCATTTCTGTTTATGACACCACAATTCTCAGTGTCACCTTCCTGAATTCATGTTGTGGTCACCGAGTGTATTTGCTTACACGTCCTTTATCCTGGTACTTCTATCAAATTTCTCACATTTCACTTTTCTTCCCCCTCCCACTTTCACCTTTTTACCCCAAAACTAGGGTAGCCAATCTCCTTTGGTGGCCTAACCAATCACTCTTCCTTTCTCTTCTACTCTTAAACCATCTTATTTGATGTTTACTGTTGACTAATCTTCCCAAAGGTCAGAGTTTGACTTTATTCTTCTATTATATATGTTGTCAGTGATTTCCCTTTTTAACCACCAGTTAACTTTTGGGCTCTTCCACAAAATAATAATAATAGCTATTTTTGGTCAGTGAAATTATGCTTTTTAGTTTTCCAAGTTTTTGACAGTGAATTGTTGATTCACTAAAAACAATCTAGTCTGGGATAAAGAGGAGCAATGCAATCCAGGTAATGTTTGGACACTGAGGCTTTGAAGACTAGAGTAAAAGTTACATAAACCAAGATGAGGAAGAGAATACCAGGCAGAAGAATAGAGTTTGTAAAGAGATGTGACAGTAGCTGTGTTTAAGCATCTTTGACTCATTCTGTAGAGTTGAGGTGAAAAAATACCTGTGGGACAATGCTAGGAGTTGAGGTTGCAGATGTAGGTGGAAACCAATCATGAACTGATTCTCAAAGTTGTAAGAGGAGCCAGTGAAGAATTTTATAAGAAATAGCTTGGTTGGAATTGTCTCTGGGAAGGTCACTCAAGTAGCAGTGTGGCAGATTATCTGGGGAAGATGGGGTCAGAGCAGATAATAATAGGTTAAGTTGGGATAACAAGAGGGCTTCCCAGGTGGCTCAGTGGTGAAAAAAAAAAAAAAAAAAAAAACCAAAACAAAAAATCTGCCTGTCAGTGCAAGAGACCTGGATTCAATCCCTGGGTCAGGAAGATCCCTTGGAGTAGGAAATGGCAATCCATTCCAGTATTCTTGCCTGTGAAATGCCACGGACAGAGGAACTTTGTGGGCTACAGTCCATGGGGTCACAAAGAGTTGGACACGACTGAGCGACTGAGCAGGTACATAGGATAAAGGTTGTTTTCAGTGCTGAATTAGTGCCTCTAGAATGTGTGCTTCCTGGGACTTCCCTGGCAGTTCAGGGGTTAAGACTCCACGCTTCCAATGCAGATGGTGGGGCGCAGGTTTGGTCCTTGGTTGGGGAACTAGGATCCAAATGAAAAAAAAAATAAGGTAGAATGTGGGCTTCCTAATATGTTTTTGTTAGTCTGTTGGACAAGCGGATTTTTGGGGCAGGTGGTACCTTGCTGAAAGCTGAGTGCTCTTCTGGCAAGGCCATTCAGGTCAAAAGAATTGTATGCACTTCTTCAGAAGTGACTCACATGCTTCTCAGTTGAATTCAGTATCTCGCTTTCCGCGGGATAGTGTTCACATAAATTCCCTTTCCTGGACAGTGTGGCCGTGGCCGTCCACAGTTGTCAGAATGGGAGAAAGTAAACTGTGTGGTTCTCTCTGATTGCCTCGGGATCAGTGAACTGAGCCCTGATGCTCACTTGGCAGAGACTACAAACAAACAATTTTTGCAAGTGTGTTTACAGTTTGTTCTCTTACATGACTGTGTCAACATGCTCCTAGCCTACCATGAGTCTGAGCACAGCATCTAGCATGAGACAACAAAACTCAATGAAATTTGCTTCTGCTTTGGGGCCCTGATTTTTACCCGAAACAGGACCTGGTTGGAACCAGATCTGCAGAGCAAGTCCATTCTATCTTTCAGGTTTAGTGAATTCCTTAACGACTGGGTAAATGAAGAAATCACTCTGTGTTTCTAGTAAAAAGAATAGCATCCAACACACACTGGATGCTTACTCAGGGTCAGGCACTGTCTAAGCCCTTGGCTGTGTTAGCACATCAGACACTCTGGGATAGTCATTATCCTCAGTCTGTTCATAAGGAAATTGGAATTTGAAGAGGCTAAGTGATTTGCCCTGATGATACAGCTAGAAAATGGTAGAGCTGGTATTTGAACCTAGGAAGCTGAACTCTATTCAGGAAACCAAAATCTATTTTCTTAACTGTTGTGCTGTATTGATGATATTTGTACTTTTTGTGTTGCTACAAGTATTACTGAAGTTTGTAACTGGAAATGAGATGCAATTCTAGTAGACAACAGTCAGCACAATAGGTGTGTGATACTTAGATAGTTTAGGATAGAGGTTGAAACTCAAATATCTACACCCCCCTCAGGGAGGAAGACTGCTCAGGTGTAGTCATAGTGAGTCACGAGGGCTGTCATGAGCTGGAGAATATATACCTGCTTGTTGATGTGCTCAAGGGATCAACCATGTAGAAACATGTATGTCAGGGCTTTTGTCAACAGGTGCCAGAAATCTTGATTTTAATGTGAACTGTCCAGTTTCAAACAACACCATGATGTTAATGACCTTGCTCTGTCCATTAATGGTTAAATAGAATTCCAGTATCATACAGGCTAGGTTTTCCTTCAGTAATAAGCAACCCCCCAAAAACTCTGAGCTTAAAACAACCAAAGATAACTTTTAACTCATGCTACTTGGTCAGTGTGGGTCAGCAAGGGTCTCTGCCCTTGCATGTCTCAGAGACCCAGTCTGAGGGAGGCTGTATTTGCACACACGTTTTGCATAATAAGTATAGTAGCGAGGGGGGGAATGTGTGACTTACGCACTGACCCTTGAAGCTTCTAACAGAAGTGAGAGAGACACTTAGACTCATATTTCTTTAGCCAAAGATAGTCAATGATCACACTTAATTTCCAAGGGAGTGGGGAAGTGTAGTCCTCCATGGGCTGAATATTTATGGATATTCCTAATGACTACCATAGCTCCATATACTCTGATTTTGCAGGCAGAAATGTTAGAATTTTTTGTAATGTAGAATTCAATTTTCAGAGCTCTCAAACAGAAGTTGACTCAAAAAATTATTTGTTTCTTGGAGGATTAAATTTGACTGATCTGGAAAATTCACACTTTGCTTCATCTGGAGTAAAGACCCTTATTTAAACACTGACTTCTATGAACAGATTAAGAAATCATAGGCCGAAACTATGAAATAATCCTTCGCTGAAGTGATGATTTATGTATCAGTATTTATTCCCCCAAAGCACTGCTCATATAGCTTAAGTTTTTATTTATATTATCCTCTATCTTGTGTAACTTGTCTCATCAACTGCACTGCAAAATAGGAATCCTGTCTTATCAATTTAGACTCTGTAATGCCTGGCTCTATACACATTGGCTACGTGGATGTTAATAAATTTTATTGATGTGTTTATCAATTAGTGATTTTTAAATCATTACAGCTAGCAATCTTGACTTCAGGAGAAGTCACTGAACTTGAAAATACTTCTGGCAATTCTTAAAAAGTTGCTCATCGTTGATTATGATGAGATCTGAGAGCCAATATTCAGTAGTCCCTCAATTTCAAGGGCAGTTTAGGCTTATCCCCTGTGAATCACAAGGCAATCAGATATTTTCAGATATTATTTTTCTGTGATGTTTTCACATGCTTTTCTTGGCTGCAAGATTTGGAAGAATTGTAACTTTAAAAATTATGAAATAAATGTCAGTGCTCAGGAAGGTATTTGATTGCCCAAGATCCTGCAAGGCTCTAAGCATCCTTCAAAATAAGCCCATCCTAGCTCCTAAACCCACACCCTTTCTGGATGACCAGATAAAGAGCGATTGTCATTCTCATGAAATGCAAAGTGCTCAGGGACTCGCGTGTATGAGGACAGAGCTTGGCCCAGGAACAGTGTTTCTATAATTTAATGGTAGAATTACTCCCCTTGGAGAAATTTGCCTGACCACAAATTACTCATTGATTGAATCTCAAGCATGCAAGTATGGTTCCAGGCTTTGCTGTCAGTTCCCTAGACTAGAAGCCTGCCATCATTCTTTGCCTCTTGCTCATTTTTACCCTGTCTGTAATTAACTACTGAGTTTTGAAGTCATATCTACTAAAATCTTTCTCCATTGCAGCTCCTTCTCTCCATCACCACTGCCATCCTTGTTCAGGTCCTGAGATCACGTACCAGGACACCTACAATAGCCTTCTGATTCGCTCCCCACTCCATCTCCTCAAATCCACCCTCTAACCCAGAGTAGCCTGGCTAAGGCACAAGTCTGATCTTTCCTCATAATGTTCTGCATTTCCCGAAGACTAACGCTCATTCACCAGCCAACAAGTCATAGCGGGGTATCACCCTTCTTGGCTCCCAGCCTCATCTCTGGCTGCACACCCCGCCGCCCCCCGTCTCCTGCTTAGACTGGAATGGGGTGCTCCAGCACTCTCTGCTGTTGGCTGTTTCATGCCTGCAATGAGCTGCCACTCACCTCCTTTGCTTTAACCATGTTCTCCTCTCTGTTGGGAATGGCCTCCACCTGGATTTTAAAAATCTTTTTTTTTTGTTATAGAAAATATCAAGCCTGTATGAAGGAGGAGAGAACAGTGTGGTGACCCTGCCCACCATGTGTCTGTCACTCAACTGCAACAGTTAACTCAGGGCCTCTCTTGTTTCCTTTTCACCACTGCCTCCACCCCAGTGGGGCATTTTTGAAACACACTCAGAGAGCATGTCAGTTCATTCATAAATAATTCAGTGTGTAGCTCTAAAAGAGAAAGGTCTGCTTTTGATAACCAGAATACCACTATAAAAAAATTTTTTTTTGGCCATGCCACACGACATGTGGGATTTTAGTTCTCAGACCTGGGATGGAACCTGTGCCGCCTGTATTGAAAGCTCAGAGTCTTAACCACTGGGCCACGAGGGAAGTCCCCACAATACCACTTTTTAAAGTGTGGTCCTCAGAGTTTCTTTAGAAGCACCTGTGGTGCTATTTAAAATACAGATTTCTGGACCTCACCAAGTCAGGCATTCTGGGAGTAGGTCCAATTGTGGTAAAATAGACATAACCTAAAATGGAGCATCTTAACCCTTTTTAAGTGTACAGTTCACTGGTATTAAGTACATTGACACTGTTGTGCAACCCTCACCACCATCGATCTCCAGGAGTTTTCATCATCCCCACCACAAATTCTGTACCCAGGAAGCACTGACTCCCCATCCCCTGTCCCTTCTCCTGCAGCCCATGGTCATCTCTGTTCTACTTCCATCTCTATGGATTTGTCAGCAGCATGTTTTAGCAAACACCCTGGGTGACCAGCGGGGGCAGGGGTACATCCAAATTTGGGAACTATTGTACCAGATAATCTCTAGGGTCCCTCTTGGTGGTGGTGGTTTTCGTCTCAGTCATATGCAACTATTTGGGCCAGGATCCCCTGTCCTTGGGATTTCCCAGGCAAGAATACTGGTGTGAGTAGCCATTCGCTTCTCCAGGAGATCTTCCCTATCCAGGGATTGAATTCATGTCTCCTGCATTGGCAGGTGGGTTACCGACTGAGCCACCAGGGAAGCCAGGGTCTTTCTTAAGCTTTACCTAACTGGAAAAGGGCCACATAGTGTAAGTTGCAGCAGGGTCCAGCCCCATGTTCATCCTCAAGCCTGCATGTTCTGTCAGTCCCACCTGACTTTGGTGGTGGCTCTTCCTGCTCACACTCACTGAGCAAAGCTGATCCGCCCTCTCCTCCTGTGGGACTGCTTCTTCCTCCCAGCGCCTGTTTCTGGTCCTGAGGGGCTGCTTCTCCCTACCTTCCCCCTCCCTCCCTCTGTGGTCTCTCTGCAGTTTTCCTTTATAATTCACCCTGCCTGGCAGTTTCTGCCCTATTCCCGCTGTCTAGTGTGAAGTTTATGGTTTCCTCCCATCACCCTGACTCTAGTCATTCCCTTGATTTCCAAACAAAACCACAACACATCTCAGCTTCCAGTTCATCCTTTTACTCCCCCTGTCTTTTATGGTTTGGGGATGCTTGCCTGTTGATAGTGAGTGAGAAGATGAACATAGCTGTATTTTGGATTCCTTGAGGAATGTCTGCCAAAGCCACCTGGAGAAGAGAAATATTTCTGCCTCTGTGGTTTACCATGACCCGAGCTCTGAAGTTACATAGAGAGCAGATGTTCAAAAGGCTCTTCTTTTTAATTAGGAAAATAAAAATTGCAGCTTATAAAGTGAAGCCAGGGGAACTGCAGTTTTAACCTCCTTAGCTTTGAGCTGTGGAATGTGTCAGCAGTTGATTTGGTTCATCATTGTTTTAAAAACTCTTCCCTGGATCCTTCCTAGTTTCTATGGGATTCAGAGTTTCCTTAGTCATGCTGCCTTCCCTTCCATTTTGCCTGTGTAAGAACCAAGGAAATGAAACAGATTCAGAACACTTTGTGTATTTTCTCCACTGCCATGTTAGCCTCTCCATTTGTACTTGCTCAAATTGAATCAGGTTAATTTTGGGCCTGCTGGTTTTCTCACAACAACAGCCGCAACAGCTAATATTGGGGACTTTGTGCCAGACTGTGTCCTCAGTGTTGTATGTGGATTAATTCTGATTTAATTCTCACAATGACCCCATGAAGAGGCATTATTATTAGCTTAATTTTGGGAACAAGGAAACAAAGGTGTAGATTAAGGAATTATCTCCCAACATTTCAGATCTACTAAGTGGCAGATGGTGATGCTCTGGCCTGTGATATGAGGAAGAGCTCCAATTTTGTGTTAGGAGACCTGAATTCGAGGTTTTTCCATCCTTGGGTTGGTCTCATAGGGCAGACAGAGAAGTTAGCAATTAGATTGTTGTGTTGTGAGGCTTAAAGCTCAGGGATGGCTTCCTGGGAGAGCTGGTACATGAAGTGATGCCCTAAGATGTACATGGGTGTTAGAACAGCACATCAGGCATTGAGGTTGTGTGTAGGCCAGCTGGTCCATGGGGGCCACCACACCTGGACAGTGAGGGTACTGAATGTGGAGAGGGGGCTGGGGGCTGAGGAGGTGGTAATGGCAGCTGGGAAAGTGGGCAAGTCTTGGAGGCCTTTCATGGCTCATAAAGGAATTTGGACTTCATCTGGAGCCAGTGAGAGTCATTTAGGGATTTCTAACAAGTGATGTAATCATAATGATTGCATTTTTAGAAAGATCTTTCTGGCCTTCTGCAATTTGTATCTAATTATTCACTATGATAAACTGTAGCAAATCTCAAATTGCACCTCTCTACATCTCTAATTGTCTCCTTAGGACACATTTACTATGCTGGAAGTTGGGGGCCAGAGGATGGGTTCATTGAAGGCATTTAATTTCCATCACCAAATTTCCTTTTTAAAATTTAAGCAAAACATAATACAGTGTTCATGCAGTACTGAATCTTGTTTTGTTTTTGTTTTCTTCCCATAGTAATTTTTAAAATTCTCATTAAATGAGAGTGTATCTTTCTGCATTTTTTTCTGGAAGCTTATATAGATGGCATAATGTCTAAGACTCTCTATTTAAGAATGCCTTTCTTATACTCTCAAATGAGCAGAAGTATGAACTCTTGTTTAATAAACTGTCTTCTTTTTATCTTAAAACTCTGAACACATGGCTCTGAATAATGAAGAGGAAGTATTTGTGCCTAAACTGTCCTTTATCCTTTTGTTGTGAGCCTTTTCTTCCCGCTTAGAGATTAGGTTTTTCTTCATATACTTAAAATTAGAGGATTTTTCTAGAATAAGTCCAGGTATTATTTTCTTTTCAAAAATTTTGGTAAGCAGAATTTTTAGGACATAGACTCAAATCTTTCTTGGGTGCCTGAAAGTTTTCTCCTATTGTACGAGTGCCTCTTTTCTATTGTTCTTCTGTTATTTTAAAGGTTCACCAACTCTCTGTGTTGACTCTCTTCTCTGTTTTTAACACATGATACTTCCCTTGCCTGTTTGTGTTTTTTCCCTCTGTTTTGGATGCACATCTTCCCTTCAGACAAAACTACTTGCTGTCCTTATCATGAATGTATTTTCTATATTCGTTTGGATTTTCTTCTGTCATAGAGCAAACTTTGCATTATTTTGTATTTTTTAGTCTTTTCTCAATGAAGCCAGGGGTTTTTCCCAGCCGTGTTTTGGCTGGTTGTTTTTTTTTTCCTGCCTCGGTGTTTGTCGCTGTGTGCTCCTTCTCTAGTTGCGGTGAGCAGGGGCTCCTGTCTAGTTGTGGTGTTCAGGTTTCTCATTGCAGTGGCTTCTCCAATTGTGCAGCAGGCTCTGGGTGCACGGGCCTCAGTAGTTGTGGCACGTGGGCCTACTTGCTCTGCAGCATGTGGGATCTTCAGGAATTGAACCCTTGTCCCCTAAAACGGCAGGCAAATTCTTAACTCCTGGACCACCAGGGAAGTTCATGTTATGACTGTTTTAGTCTCATCATTTATCTTTTGTTTTATAGAACATTTCCTTGAATTTTATTGTCATTAAATTTTAAGAAGATGCTGTAACGTTTCCTTCTGTTTCTGATAATATTCTTCTTAAAATATGCTTTCCTTTCACTTATGTATGTTACATTCTTTGTCTTTAATAGCAAAGAATTATTTTAACAAGTGGATATTGCTGTTTGTTTATTCATTTTTGAAATCAGAAAAATACATGCCCCAAAATATTATTTTTGAATTTTCCTAGGATTCTTTGTCACCTTGGATGACCTTAAATTGCATCTCTCACCTGTGATATTGCTGAGGCAGGGTAAAAGAATGCCAGTAGTTACTATGTTATCCTTGATAAATTACCCTCCGTTTCCTCATCTCTGGGCTTCCCTTGTGGCTCAGCTGGTAAAGAATCCATCTGCAATGTGGGAGACTGGGGTTTGATCCCTGGATTGGGAAGATCCCCTGGAGAAGGGAAAGGCTATGCCCACTCCAGTATTCTGGCCTGGAGAATTCCATGGACTGTATAATCCATGGGGTCGCAGAGTCAGATACGACTGAGCAACTTGTACTCACTCTTCATCTGTAAAATGAGAATAATAATACTACTTTCCTAATGGGTTTGTTGCTAAGAGTAAATGATAAAATACATGTGAGGTACATAGAACAGTATCTCACACAAATAACAATGTAATGAATGTTAGTTGTTGTAATTGTTGAACTTTTTACTCTGACATCTCATTTAATCCTTACCGAACCCCATGAGGTTGCTACTATTACTGTTGCTATATGACAGGAAATTATTGCCTTTGTATTTGAATAACAATTTGACTGGAGATAATATTCTTGGGACCCCAATTCTCTCTCTCAAAACTTCTGTTCCATCTTTTCCTGGTTTTGAATGTTGCTGTGTCTGAAGTCCACCTGGCTTTTTATTCTTATAAGGGACTTGATTTTTGTACCTAGATGCTTATACAATTCTTTTTTTCATCCTCAAAGTCTTAATTTTTGAGTTCATTCATTTACATAAACTTAGTGCTTTAAGACAGCACAAATGTATTATCTCACAGTTCAGTGGGTCAGAAACCCAGTAGATTCAGTGATTTCTATAGGTCCCACTAGGCTAAAATCACAGCATCTGTCAGCCTAATCTCTTCTCTGGAGGCCCAGGGTGGAATCCACTTCCAGGCTTATTCAGGCAGTTGACAGAGTACAGATCCATGCAGTTGCAGAGCTGACATCTCCATTTCCTTGCTGGCTCTTGGCCAGGAGCTGTTCCCCACTTCTGGAGGCCTCCTGCATTCCTTGGCTCCTTGCCCCTTCCATCCTGGAGCCAGCCACAGTGGGGTGAGTACCTCTCATGCTCACTCTTGCCTCTTGTTCTGCTGCATCTCTCTAACTCCAGCCAGAGAATTCTTTCTGTTTTTAAGGACTTGTGTGATTAGGCCCACTGGGATAATCACCCTATCTTGAGGTCCATAACCTTAATCACATCTGCAGAATCCCTTATGCCATGTAACAGCATATTCATATATTCTAGGGGTTAGGGTGTGGGCATCTTTAGGGAGGGCATTCTGCTGAAAGCTTGGGGTTTTTACGTTAAACATTTTTTATTGCTTTTTGTTGGAAGACAGTGTAACCTACCAAGCTGTATTTTAAGCACATTTTCACATATCTTATTTATCAACATTTTTTTCTGTTTCATGTGCTGAAACCTCTACGTGAATAACCCAGCTATCCTCAATATTGGATTCTCTCTCATTTTATCTCTAAATACTACATTAAAAATTGATTTTAGAGAGGTATTGTTTACAAACAAAAGCTGTGTCAATCTAAAGTGATGAGTTTTAACAGGTGGACCTGACCACAGAACCCCAGTCCCACTCATGATACAGAACATCTCCGTCACCCAGAAGCTTCCTTTATAGCCCAGCCCTCTGTTCACCCCTCTGATTGCCTTAAAACTTTTCTTTCTCCCAAACACTGCATTCACTTCCAAGTCTTGTTTCTGTGTCATTAATTTGACCTTCAGCCATGTTTCTTCTGTTTTTTTTTTCTCTTAATTCTGTTAGTTTTTAATGATATTATGTTTCACAGTTTGTTTCCTCAACTCTGTAGTTTTCCATTTTATTCTGTGGTTTTATCATCTCATGGTTAAGCTCTCATATAAGTGAATTGTTGATCTTTTTGTGTGTTCTGGGGCTTCACTTGTGGCTCAGCTGGTAAAGAATGCAATTGCAATGCGGGAGACCTGGGTTTGATCCCTGGGTTGGGAAAATCCCCTGGAGAAGGGAAAGGCTACACATTCCAGTATTCTGGCCTGGAGAATTCCATGGACTGTATAATCCGTGGGGTTGCAAAGAGTCAGACACACTGAGCAATTTTCACTTTCACTGGGGTGGGGGGCAGCTAAAAATACGTTCTGTTCTACTTTGCAAATGATATCATACACCACTTAGGACAAATATTCCAAAATCAAAAGGAAGCACTGAAAAACAATGAAGTTAAAGGCATAGGTATACTCGGTGGAGTACAGCTGTGGACACAGCTGGTAACTACTACTTACTTGTGATTATTACGAAAATATGGCACTTTCTGTAAATCATACACAAATCGGTCTTCGTCATGTCCTACTTTATCTTTTTACCCAGTGTCAAAAGGGAAGGGAAAGGCTGCTTGGAACGAGGAGTAAAAGGAAAACAAGCCAGGATTACTGGAGCTGGTCAGTTTCAACTTTGCTAAAGGAAACTCCCATTTTCACCTTTCCTGAGGGCTCCATGACAAATTATTTATTCAGCTTCAGGACTCATCTGAAGTTGAGAAAAAGAATTAGTGGAGAAGTAAGAATGGAATTGAAATATATCTTGAACCTGTCTGCTTAATCCCTGCTCCCTGCTAAATCATCTTTCATCTCTCTTAGTCTGATCCACTTTTTTTTTCCATTTATTTTTATTAGTTGGAGGCTAATTACTTTACAATACTGTAGTCGTTTTTGCCATACATTGACATGAATCAGCCATGGATTTACATGTGTTCCCCATCCTGAACCCCCCTCCCACCTCCCTCCCCATCCCCTCCCTCTGGGTCATCCCAGTGCACCAGCCCTGAGCACTTGTCTCATGCATCCAACCTGGACTGGCGATCTGTTTCACACTTGATAATATACATGTTTTGATGCTGTTCTCTCAAATCATCCCACCCTCACCTTCTCCCATAGAGTCCAAAAGTCTGTTCTATACATCTATGTCTCTTTTTCTGTCTTGCATATAGGGTTATTGTTACCATCTTTTTAAATTCCATATGTATGCGTTAGTATACTGTATTGGTGTTTGTCTTTCTGGCTGACTTCACTCTGTATAATGGGCTCCAGTTTTATCCATCTCATTAGGACTGATTCAAATGTATTCTTTTTAATGGCTGAGTAATATTCCATGGTGTATATGTACCGCAGCTTCCTTATCCATTCGTCTGCTAATGGGCATCTAGGTTGCTTCCATGTCCTGGCTATTATAAACAGTGCTGCGATGAACATTGGGGTGCACATGTCTCTTTCAGATCTGGTTTCCTTGGTGTGGTTGCCTAGGAGTGGGATTGCTGGGTCACATGGCAGTTCTATTTCCAGTTTTTTAAGGAATCTCCACACTGTTCTCCATAGCGGCTGTACTAGTTTGCATTCCCAGCAACAGTGTAAGAGGGTTCCCTTTTCTCCACATCCTCTCCAGCATTTATTGCTTGTAGACTTTTGGATAGCAGCCATCCTGACTGGCGTGCAATGGTACCTCATTATGGTTTTGATTTGCATTTCTCTGATAATGAGTGATGTTGAGCATCTTTTCATGTGTTTGTTAGCCATCTGTATGTCTTCTTTGGAGAAATGTCTGTTTATTTCTTTGGCCCATTTTTTGATTGAGTCATTTATTTTTCTAGAATCGAGCTGCTGGAGTTGCTTATATATTTTTGAGATTAATCCTTTGCCTGTTTCTTCATTTGCTATTATTTTCTCCCATTCTGAAGGCTGTCTTTTCACCTTGCTTATAGTTTCCTTTGTTGTGCAAAAGCTTTTAAGTTTCATTAGGTCCCATTTGTTTATTTTTGCTTTTATTTCCAATATTCTGGGAGGTGGGGCATAGAGGATCCTGCTGTGATTTATGTCAGAGAGTGTTTTGCCTATGTTCTCCTCTAGGAGTTTTATAGTTTCTGGTCATACATTTAGATCTTTAATCCATTTTGAGTTTATTTTTGTGTATGGTGTTAGAGAGTGTTCTAGTTTCATTCTTTTACAAGTGGTTGACCAGTTTTCCAGCACCACTTGTTAAAGAGGTTGTCTTTTTTCTTTTTTTTTTTTTTTAAGAGGTTGTCTTTTTTCCATTGTATATTCTTGCCTCCTTTGTCGAAGATAAGGTGTCCATAGGTGTGTGGATTTATCTCTGGGCTTTCTACTTTGTTCAATTGATCTATATTTCTGTCTTTGTGCCAGTACCGTACTGTCTTGATGACTGTGGCTTTGTAGTAGAGCCTGAAGTCAGGCAGGTTGATTCCTCCAGTTCCATTCTTTCTCAAGATTGCTTTGGCTATTTGAGGTTTTTTGCATTTCCATACAAATTGTGAAATTATTTGTTCTAGTTCTGTGAAGAATACCGTTGGTAGCTTGATAGGGATTGCATTGAATCTATAGATTGCTTTGATCCACTTTGGAGAAAGAGAACCCACTAGGGCATTCCCTGGGAAGACCCTCCTCTTCTGTTCTCTTGTCTCTGCTTGCAGAGTCCTGAGGAGCTGGCCCAAGAGTATCTCCTCCTTTTCTGGGACTTTGCTGGCAGATCCAGCTGGTCTGTGACAGCCCCTCTCCCAGGCTATGGTCCAAGGGCTCCATCCTGGTTGCCCACCCACCCCCACCCCCGCCAGGTATTACAATGAGCTAGTCAGGGGAAAATGAGATTTAAAGGACCCCTTTGCACCATCTGATGGTGGATTCTCTGTGTGCTACTCAGAGAACTTGACGGGGGACTAACTAGAAAGCAGCTCGTGGTGGTCTTTGGCTGGGTTGTCTCCAGCCCATCATCCCTTCTCCTCCAGTGGCCATCTGTGACATTCCTTTTCTTTCTGCAGAGACTTTCTGGGAGCTTGGCAACTGGACTCATTGTTCTGACACATGCGGCCAGTTGGAATCCCGAATTCAGAGACCCCAGTGCCTGATGGCCAACGGGCAGGAAGTCATCGAGGCCTTCTGTGACCAGCTCTGGAAGCCACAGGCTGTGTTCCAGCCCTGTAACATCCGGAGCTGCCCCCCGAGGTGTGTGCAGTCACTCTTCTCTCCTTATCACCAGGGTTTGACTTGTTTTAAAATGCACAGTAATTTGGACTGAATAATTCAACCACTAACATTTGTTTTACAAGGACTGTATGAGGTGCTTAGCTAAGTAGTTTATGTGGATCACCTCACAGTCACCTATCAAGTTGAGATTATTCATTTTCTTTTTTAAAAATTAAAAAAATTTTTTTTGGTTGTAGTAAGCTGCATGCGCAATCTGAATTCCTTGACCAGGGAACCTGAGCCCCCTGCACTGGAAGCTCAGAGTCTTCACCTCTGGACCTCCAGGGATGTCTCCAATGTTTTTCATTCTCTATTATACAGTTGGGAAAAGGTCCCCTAGGCCACACAGGTGTGAGGGCCAGAATTCAAGTTGAGTTAGTCTGATTTCAGAGCTTCTGCTCTTAACTGCCATGCTCACCTGCTCCCTGCACTCATAATGGACCTCAGAGTACAGGGAAACTGACTTCATGGGTTCACCTAGGAGATAGGTCAGTGGGCCAGCATCACAAGAGGTACTTGTGAAAATCACCATTCCTTAGACTGTACCTCCAGGGTGTTGTTGTTTAGTTGCCCAATAGTGTCCGACTCTTTGTGACCCCATGGACTACAGCACACCAGGCCTTCCTGTCCCTCACCATCTCCCCAAGTTGACCCAAGTTCATGTTTATTGCATTGGTGATGCCATCCAGATAACTCATCCTCTGACACCCTCTTTTCCTTCTGCCCTCAATCTTTCCCAGCATCAGGGACTTTTCCAATGAGCTGTCTGTTATATCAGATGACCAAAACTGGAGCTTCAGCCTCAGCATCAGTCCCTCCAATTAATTTTCAGGGTTGATCTCCCTCAAAATTGGCTGGTTTGATCTCCTTGCTGTCCAAGGGACTTTAAGGAGTCTTCTCCAGCACCACAGTTTGAAGGCATCAATTATTAGGTGTTCTACCTTCTGTAGGTCCATTTCTCATAACCATAGGTGACCACAGGGAGGACCATAGCCTTGACAATACAGACCATTGTCAGCAGAATAATGTCTGTGCTTTACAACACTGTCTAGGTTTGTCATCGCTTTCCTGCCATGAAGCAATCATCTTCTGATTTCATGGCTACAGTCACCATCTGCAGTGATTTTGGAATCTAAGAAGAGGAAATCTGTCACTACTTCCACCTGTTCCTCTTCTATTTGCCATGAAGTAATGGGGCTGGATGACATGATCTTAGTTTTTTTTTTTTTTACTATTTATTCTTAAGCCAGCTCTTTCAATCTCCATCACCCTCATCAAGAGACTCTAGTTCCTCTTCACTTTCTGCCATTAGAGTGGTATTATCCTCACCCCCAAGAGTAAAACCATTAATAACCTTTCAGTGTCACAGATGACACAAATCAATCGTTTTAAAGGTATTCAAAATCAAGCTTGTAATCTCCACCAAATCTGATCTGCCCGTAGTGTTCCAGATCACAATGACTATATCCTAAGCTAGCTACCCCCCTTTCCTCTCACTTCCTTCCATTCCTGTCAATTTCCCACTGTCATTGTCATTCCTCATGAATGCCTCATCAGGAGCCTCCTGAGTTTTTTCTCCTTCCTAGAGGGACTTCAGAATTCCCTGATAGCTCAGTTGGTAAAGAATCTGCCTGCAATGCTGGAGAACCCAGTCCAATTCCTCAGTGAGGAAGATCCAGTGGAGAAGGGATAGGTTATCCACTCCAGTATTCTTGGGCTTCCCTTGTGGCTCAGCTGGTAAAGAATCCGCCTGCAATGTGGGAGACCTGGGTTTGGTCCCTGGGTTGAAGATCCCCTGGAGAAGAGAAAGGCTACCCACTCCAGTATTCTGGCCTGGAGAATTCCATGGAGTGTGTCCATGGGGTCGCAAAGCATCAGACACAACTGAGAGACTTTCATGTAGAGTGCCTTGTCACTCTATAAGCAGAAACATCTTTTATTTTACTTTGTTTTTTTTTTTTTTTAAATATAGTTGCTTTACGATGTTTGTTAGTTTCTGCTGCACAGCAAAGTGACCAGCCCCATATATACATATATCCCCTCCTTTTTGGATTTCCTTCCCATTTAGGTCACCACAGAGCACTGAGTAGAGTGCCCTGTGCTGTCCTTTGGGGTCTCATTAGTTATCTGTTTTATACATATCAATGTATATATATATATATCAATTGCAATGTTCCAGTTCATCTTCCAAGATGGCGCTAGTGGCAAAGGATCTGCCTGCCAGTGCAGGAGCTGAAGGAGACACAGGTTTGATTGCTGGGTTGAGAAGATCCTTTGGAGGAGCAAATACCAGCCCACTCCAGTATTCTTTCCTGGGAAGTCCCATGGACAGAGGAGACTGGTGGGCTACAGCCCATGGGGTTGCAAGAATCAGACACGTCTCAGCGACCAAACAACACCAACAAGGAGCACCCAGGTGCTTCCTCCTTTTTTCTTCCCTTTGGTTTCAATGAGTTGAAATCCACCTTTTTGAAATTTCCACCTAATTTTGCTCTAGCTCTGCTCTCTGAGGCCACATAGATGATGGCTTTCACATCCCTGAGGATGACTTTATCCCACCTCCATGCTGTTGTCTCTACGTGGCAATTCTTTTGCTTCTGAGTGAAAGAAAATCTGAGAATATGGCTGGGAATTATATGTGCTGCTGCCCATTCCCAGATACGTGTGTGTAGGCCCTGAAACAATCATAATGCTAGGATGGGCTTTCCCTTTGGAAGACAGTCCCCATGGGGTCTGACCTACTAAGCTCCTGTAGTTTTTATTCTCAGGTGGCTCACAGGCACGTGGTCAGAGTGCTCTGTGTCTTATGGTGAAGGATTCCAGAGTGGGCAAGTGACACGTAAGCACACAAGATCCAACGGAACGGTGCAGGCGTTGCCACCGAGAGTGTGCGTCCCCAGAGTGAGGACTCTGAACGGAGGAGCCAGGTAGTGCTAACAAATGCAGTGTTTCACATCTTCCAGTCCCTGCAGTCAAACCCATGCATCAAAAAAGGACTCCCCCTGGCAGTCCAGTGGTAGGACTTTGCCTTCCAATGCAAGGGGTGTGGGTTCCATCCCTGGTCAGGGGGCTAAGACCCCACATGCCAAGAGGTCAAAACATAACACAGAAGCAGTGTTCTAACAAAGTCCCACCCATCAGGACCCCTCCCCACAGGGGAGAGGAGAGCTCCCAACTCTTGCAGGACATTCAGGAAACTCATCTGCACAGGGAGCTGACCACACCACACACCAGCAGGTTCAGGGGACTTACTATCCTATCCTAGACGTCCCGGTCCTGATTAACTCAGACTGCAGAGATCAAAAGTTCCCCTCAGCCCTTCTGAAAACGTTCAGTATTGTCAATGCAGGAGGATAATACACTGTTTCTGCATTTCTGCCCTGCAGTGCAGCAGTTGTCTCTCTTGAGAATGATTGTGCTAATTCTTAGGTCATTAACTCCAAGTCCACCTGACTACACACTTCTCTAACTGGAGAGGATGCAGAACTGAGGGTGATACTTCTTTCTGGAGAAATGAAGTTTATTAAAACTATGAAGAACCACGGAGTTGGCAAAAACTAGCCCCTCCACCACCAACATCAAAGGGGGAATGTGTAGGAAGGGGGACGTGCCCTGGGGGATAGTCCAGTCTGTGATTTTTTACCCAGTGAGGGAGGAGGGGTGGCCAGGCCAGGGTGATGCCTCATGGTCGCCCAGGCCACTCCAGACCATCCTTCTAGCTGGCCAGGGTTTCTGAAGGCTGTGGAGGTGCTGGATTTGAAAACCACATTCCACTTGACAGGGTCCCAGGGAGCTCGGCAGCTCTGACCTTTTGTCTCCGTTAGTCATCCAGAGGTCATTTCTGGGACTATTGTATTTTTATGCCTCTTGCTGGGGAGCCTGCAACAGGAATGTTTCACAATAAGATTTCATATTCTCCCAGCCAGCCCCTTCTTTTTCTGGCTGAGGCCAGAGGGAGTGGCTGGGGAGTGGGGCTGCCCCACTTGGGAGGAGCTTCTGATGGTGTTGGCCACACTCAGGGGTCAGTTGTTTCCCTCTGAGGCTTTGATGCCGGTGCCTCGGGTGCTGCGGGTGTCTCAGGTGCCTCGGGTGCTGCGGGTGTCTCAGGTGCCTCGGGTGCTGCGGGTGTCTCAGGTGTCACGGGTGCTGCGGGTGTCTCAGGTGTCACGGGTGCTGCGGGTGTCTCAGGTGCCTCGGGTGCTGCGGGTGTCTCAGGTGCCTCGGGTGCTGCGGGTGTCTCAGGTGTCACGGGTGCTGCGGGTGTCTCAGGTGCCTCGGGTGCTGCGGGTGTCTCAGGTGTCACGGGTGCTGCGGGTGTCTCAGGTGCCTCGGGTGCTGCGGGTGTCTCAGGTGCCTCGGGTGCTGCGGGTGTCTCAGGTGTCACGGGTGTTGCGGGTGTCTCAGGTGTCACGGGTGTCTCGGGTGTCACGGGTGCTGCGGGTGTCTCGGGTGCCTCGGGTGCTGCGGGTGTCTCAGGTGCCTCGGGTGCTGCGGGTGTCTCAGGTGTCACGGGTGCTGCGGGTGTCTCAGGTGTCACGGGTGTTGCGGGTGTCTCAGGTGTCATGGGTGTCTCGGGTGTCACGGGTGCTGCGGATGTCTCAGGTGCCTCAGGTGCTGCGGGTGTCTCAGGTGCCTCGGGTGTTGCAGGTGTCTCAGGTGTCACGGGTGCTGCGGGTGTCTCAGGTGTCACGGGTGTCTCGGGTGTCACGGGTGCTGCGGGTGTCTCGGGTGCCTTGGGTGCTGCGGGTGTCTCAGGTGCCTCGGGTGTTGCAGGTGTCTCAGGTGTCACGGGTGCTGCGGGTGTCTCAGGTGTCATGGGTGTCTCGGGTGTCACGGGTGCTGCGGATGTCTCGGGTGCCTCGGGTGCTGCGGGTGTCTCAGGTGCCTCGGGTGTTGCAGGTGTCTCAGGTGTCACGGGTGCTGCGGGTGTCTCAGGTGTCACGGGTGTCTCGGGTGTCACGGGTGCTGCGGCTGTCTCGGGTGCCTCGGGTGCTGCGGGTGTCTCAGGTGCCTCGGGTGTTGCCGGAGCTGCTGGTGTCTCAGGTGCTGCTGGTGTTGTGGGTGCTGCAGCTGTCGCTGATGCCGCTTGTGGAGGGGGAGGCCCCAAGGTCTAGACTTGGGGTGATGGCCCTTGCCTCCGGACAGAGTGCGGTAGTAGGCTTGGTGGTCTTCTCCTGTGAATCATGGGTTGTCTCCTGCCTAGAATGGTCTCCCACAGGAATAGCCAGGCCAGTAGGAGGGTGGACGCCTCAGGGCTTGGAGGCTGGAGTTCTCAGCTGCTGAGGTTCTTGGAAGAGGAGGGAGGGTCTCACAATAATGGTCTGGAATCCCACCTTGCGTCCCTTCAAGTGCAGGCTCTGGTCCCACCTTGAGCCCAGAATCATCCCCACTGTCACCCCCGAGTCCTCTTCACAGAGTGGCAGGAGCAGCTCCTGGCCCATCTTAACCTATGGATGCTTCCAAATATCAGCTAAGGTACCTCTGCTGACAACCCCTACAGGGTTAAGAGTCAGCATATTTGCCAGTAAGCTTCTTTCACACAGTATGTAGTGTGGGCCACATGGTATTGCCCTATGAGTGCGCTATGCCAGAGCTGCCAGAAATCTTGTCCCTGGAAGGGGAAGGACCCGGTTACCATGATTGCAGGATGACACCAAGGCTCCACACGTCCACAGTGGGCCCATGTAGCTCTGCCCCAGGATGAGCTCAGGGGCTGTGTAGGTGGCAGTGCTGCAGAAAGTATCTAGCTTCCCTCTTGGGTTTTACTCATTGCTCAGACCGAAGTCTGAAATCTTCACCTGGTTCTCATCAAGGAGCAAGTTGCTCAGTGTCAGGTCCCAGTGAATGATGGCCCGACTCTTTTGCAACTTCATGGACAGGACTTTAACCCACCAGGCTCCTCTGTCTCCATCCTCACATAACCTCTTCTCTGTGTACACACAGGAAGAGAGAGTTCTGGGTGTCTCTTCCATTTCTTATAAGGACGCTTCCTATGGGATTAAGGCTCCATCCTTTGGCCTCATTTAACTTCTAACCTTCTTTAGACCCTGTCTTCAAATATAGTCACATTGGTGGTTAGGACTTCACTATATAAATTTTGAGGGGATACAGTTTGGTCCATAACATTTTGCCTTTTAACCCCCGAAATTCATGTCCTTCTCGTGCAGAATACATTCACCCCATCTCAACATCCCCAGAATTCTTAAGCCATTCCAACATCAATTCCAAGTCCAAAATCTCATTAAAATGTCACTTGATCAGGTATGGGTGAGATTTGACACATAAAATTAATCCTCACAGAACCCATAAAGAAAAATGCAACATATTGTTGAAACACATAACAGAAAATCTGTGCAAGTAAAGGTACTCTGAGTGCTATAAAGGAGCACATACCCTTAAATGAGCTAGAACGCATACTTCCAATTCAAATTGCTGTAGAATTCTTTTTTCAGAACTTCATATAATTTTGACATTCATATGGGAGAGTGAGTTAAGGACAAGAGACTTTTAAAAAAACAAATCATTAGGATTATGGAAAGACTTCCCTTATCTGATGTCAAAGTGTCCTGCTAAGCTGTTGTAAGTAAAAGGGTATAGTGTCAGTGCAAAATAGACATGAGTTGTGGAGTATAAGAAGAGTACAGAAACAGACCTATGTTAAATGAATTTAAAGTCCAAAATCTGTTAATCATAGAGGGAAGAAGAGTTTTAAAAAATGAACAGTATAAAACTACAGAAAGTCTTTTTTGATGACATTAAAGAAAATGTGTTAGTCAGTCATGTCCAACCCTTTGTGACCCCATAGACTGTAGCCCATTAGGCTCCTGTATCCATGGCCTCCTCCAGGCAAGAATACTGGAGTGGGTAGCCATTCCCTTCTCCAGGGGATCTTCCTGACCTGGGGATCAAAGGCAGGTCTCCTGCACTGCAGATTCTTTACCATCTGAGCCACCAGGGAAGCACAAGGACTGCTAAAGAAGACCTAAATAAATGAAAAGGCATTGTATATTTATGGATCGAAAGACTTACTGTTATTCACCTGACAGTAAATTGATCTGCAGATTCAACACAATCCCTATCAAAACCCCAGCTTCTTTGCAGAAATTGGCAAGTTGATCCTAAAATTCATATGGAAATATAAAGGACCCAGGATAGCCAAAACAATCTAGAGAAAGAACAAAGTTAGAGGTCTCAGACATCTCAATTTCAAAACTTACTACAAAATGGTGATAATCAAGACAGTAAGGTACTAACATGGACTTCCCCAGTGCATCAGCAGTAGAGAACTGGAAGATGTGGATTTGATCCCTGGGTCTGCAAGATCCGCTGGAGAAGGGAACGGCAACTCAGCCCAGTATTTTTGCCTGGGAAATCTCATTGACAGAGGATTCTGGCAGGCTGCAGTCCATTCTGTCCATGGGATTGCAGAGTTGGACATGACTTAGTCACTAAACAACAGCAGCAACGTGGTGCTAACATAGCGTAGACACATAGACTGATGAAACTGAATTGAAAGTCTAGAGATATATCCATACATCTATGTCAATTGATTTTCTACAAGGGTGAAAATACAAATTCAATGGGAAAAGAACAGTTTTTTCATCAGTGGTAAAGGACAGCTGAATATGCACATACAAAAGAATGAACTTGGACTCCTAGCATATAATGTTTACAAAGCATTAACTCAAAATTTATCAGAAACCTAAATTTAATTGCTAAAATAAAGCTCTTGGAAGAAACTGTAGCCATAAATATTCATGCTTTGGATTAGGAGATGGTTTCTTAGATATGACACAAAAAACATAACCTACAGCAACAACAAAAATAGATAAATGGGGCTATATCAAAATTTAAAGTTTTGTTGCTACAAGGGACATAATCAAGAAAGTGGACAGCCACAGAATGGAAGAATATATTTAAAAATCATATACATGAAAGGGAACTTGTTTCTAGGCCTGTTTGTAAGTCCAACAAAGTTAGCCTATGTACCCAACAAACACAATAGACTATATAGTATTGCACTGTAATAGGTTTATAATACTTTTCACACAAATAACACATAAAAAACAAACACACAAAACATTTTTGATCTTACAGCACAGGACCTTGAAAAAGTACATTAGTACAGTTATAATAGCTGACATACAGGGGCACAGTCATGTCTTTGAAAGTTCTCAACTTGAAGGTTCATATGTAGGGGAGGGACTTACTGTAAAATGTATACATTAAGCAGTGACTTTTAGGGTATGTGAATTATATCTCAATAATGTGGGCAAATTAAAAAAATTGTATGAAGGAAATTGTTCAACTAATTTAAGAAAAATATATAAAGTGAGAGCCCAAACTCACAGTGTACAACATAATAAATTCAGCCTTGAATAAAGTGTTTTAGTGTAAAAGTCATTAAACTGGAATAGAACTACCAGGATGCGAAGGATCGTTTCAAGTATAAAACAAATGACAAGAAAAAATTGACAAGTGTTATTATTTTTTTTTTCTGTAATTGAACTCACCCCCTACACACAAGCCTCCATTTTTGCTCTAAGCAGGAAAACCCTAACTTGGCTGTAGCTTATGGTTTTAAGCACAGTGATTTCTGAACCTTAACCTGGTCAGTTAAGAGATTGGCCCTGTCCTTTCTGCCCCTTCTCCCCAAGGATGGTCTCAGTTTATGAGGAGGAAAAGAGGGTGAAAGGATACTTAGGTATCTGTCTGGCTCTGAGGAGGGTAGTCTGATCCTCAGAGCTGGGCTTCCAGCCGCTCTTACTTATCTGAACATTCACTGGAAGGACTGATGATGAAGCTGAAGCTCTAATACTTTGGCCACCTAATGCAAAGAGCCAATTCATTGGAAAAGACCACGATACTGGGAAAGATTGAGGGCAGGAAGAGAAGGGGGTGACAGAGGATGAGATGGTTGGATGGCATCACTGACTCAATGGACAGGAGTTTGAGCAAACGCTGGGAGATAGTGAAGTACAGGGAAGCCTGGCGTGCCGCAGTTCATGGCGTCACAAAGAGTCAGACACAACTGAGCGACTGAACAACAACTTCCCTTGGGGACAGCTGACCCCCTGTAGCTCATCTCTGGCAATGCTGCCATAGCACATGGTTTTGGTGCCCCAGCACGCATGAGCTCACAAGGTTGTTTTCTTTTAATTTTTTAAGATCAGTCTTTATTTATTTTTGCCATGCTGCACCGCATGCAGGATCTTAGTTCCCCACCCAGGGATCAAACCCCGGGCCCCCTGCATTGGGAGCACAGAGTCTTAACCAGACCGGCAGGGAAGTTGCTCTCAAGGTTGTTTATACCACACTGTGCTTTTGTTTCAGTGTCCTGGACGTTGCCTGGGTCGCATTGTGAGGATGCAGCAGCAGCATGTACTCTGTCAACAAGCCAAGAGTTCTGAGTCCAGCTGTGATGACACAAAGGGGTACTGGCCCCACCCTAGGGCAGCACACAACCTCTCCCACCTCAGATAAGGACTATGATGCCTGGAAATGGCATCACCCCTCCCGTACACCACCTCTCATAATGCACAGTTCCTACTCAATTATGATTTCTTATGGTGCCATCCTCAGTGGTGTATGTTATGCTGTTGCTGTTCCATCACTAAGGCATGTCTGACTCTTTGCAACCCCATGGACTGCAGCATGCAATCTATAGGGAAGCCCTGTCCTTCAGCATCTCCTGAAGTTTGCTCAGATTCATGTCCATTGAGTTGGTGATTCTTTCTAACCATCTCATCACCTTGATTTCCTTTAGGATTGATTGGTTTGATCTCCATGCTATTCAAGGGACTTGGAAGAGTCTTCTCCTGAAAGCATCACAATTTGGAAGCGTCCGTCTTTCTTCAGTGTTCAGTTTTCTTTATGGTCCAATTCTCATATCTTTACATGTTCAGTTCAGTTGCTCAGTCGTGTTCGACTCTTTGCGACCCCATGAACCACAGCACGCCAGGCCTCCCTGTCTATCACCAACTTTCGGAGTCCACCCAAACCCATGTCCATTGTGTCGGTGATGCCATCCAACCATCTCATCCTCTGTCGTCCCCTTCTCCTCCTGCCCCCAATCTTTCCCAGCATCAGGGTCTTTGCAAATGAGTCAGCTCTCTGCATCAGGTGGCCAAAGTATTGGAGTTTCAGCTTCAGCATCAGTCCCTCCAATGACCAAAGGACTGATCTCCTTTAGGGTGGACTGGTTGGATCTCCTTGCAGTCCAAAGGACTCTCAAGAGTCTTCTCCAACACCACAGTTCAAAAGCATCAATTCTTCGGTGCTCAGCTTTCTTTATAGTCCCAACTCTCACATCCATCCATGACCACTGGAAAAACCATAGCCTTGACTAGATAGACCTTTGTTGGCCAAGTAATGTCTCTGCTTTTTAATATGCTGTCTAGGTTGGTCATAACTTTCCTTCCAAGGAGCAAGTGTCTTTTAATTTCATGGCTGCAATCACCATCTGCAGTGATTTTGGAGCCCAGAAAAATAAAGTCAGCGACTGTTTTTCCACTATTTCCCTATCTATTTCCCATGAAGTGATGGGATTGGATGCCATGATTTTAGTTTTCTGAATGTTGAGCTTTAAGCCAACTTTTTCACTCTCCTCTTTCACTTTCATCAAGAGGCTCTTTAGTTCTTCTTCACTTTCTGCCATAAGGGTGGTGTCATCTGCATATCTGAGGTTATTGATGTTTCTCCTGGCAATCTTGATTCCAGCTTGTGCTTCAGTCCAGCCCAGCATTTCTCATGATGTACTCTGCATATAAGTTAAATAAGCAGGGTGATAATATACAGCCTTGATGTACTCCTTTTCCTATTTGGGACCAGTCTGTTGTTCCATGTCCAGTTCTAACTGTTGCTTCCTGACCTGCATATAGGTTTCTCAAGAGGCAGGTCAGGTGGTCTGGTATTCCCATCTCGTTCAGAATTTTCCACAGTTTATTGTGATCCACACAGTCAAAGGCTTTGGCATAGTCAATAAAGCAGAAATAGATGTTTTTCTGGAACTCTCTTACTTTTTCGATGATCCAGTGGATGTTGGCAATTTGATCTCTGGTTCCTTTGCCTTTTCTAAAACCAGCTTGAACATCTGGAAGTTCTCGGTTCACATATTGCTGAAGCCTGGCTTGGAGAATTTTGAGCATTACTTTAACTAGCATGTGAGATAATTGTGCAGTAGTTTGAGCATTCTTTGACATTACCTTTCTTTGGGATTGGAATGAAAACTGACCTTTTCCAGTCCTGTGCCCATTGCTGAGTTTTCCAAATTTGCTGACACATTGAGTGCAGCACTTTCACAGCATCATCTTTTAGGATCCTTACATGACTACTAGAAAAAACCACATCTTTGACTGTATGGACTTTTGTTGGCAAGGTGATGTTTCTGCTTTTTAATACGCTGTCTAGGTTTGTCATAGCTTTCCTCCAAAGGAGCAAGCATCTATTAATTTCATGGCTGCAGTCATCATCCTCAGTAATTTGGGAGCCTGAGAAAAGAAAATCTGTCACTGCTTCCACTTTTCCCCCTTCCATTTGCAATGAAGTGATGGGACTGGATGCCATGATCTTATTATTTTTTTGAATGTTGAGTTTCAAGCTAGCTTTTTCACTCTCTCTTATCAGGAGGCTCTTTAGTTCCTCTTCACTCTCTGCCATTAGAGTGGAGTGTTATCATCTGCTTATCTGAGGTTGTTGATATGTCTCTCAGCAATGTTGATTCCAGCTTGTGCTTCATTTTGGATGATATACTCTATGTATAAGTTAAAGAAGCAGGGTGACAATATATAGTCTTGACATACTCCTTTCCCAATCTGGAACCAGTCCATTGTTCCATGTCCGGTTCTAACTGTTGCTTCTTGACTTGCATACAGGTTTCTCAGGAGATAGGTAAGATGGCCTGGTATTCCCATCTCTTTTGGAATTTCCCACAGTTTGTTGTGATCCACGTGATCCACACAATCAAAGGCTTTAGTGTATTCAATGAAGCAAAAGTAGATGTTTTTTCTGGAATTCTCTTGGTTTCTCTATGATCCAGCAAATGCTGGCAATTTGATCTCTGGTTCCTCTGCCTCTTCGAAACCCAGCCTGTACATCTGGAAGTTCTCAGTTCACAGACTGCTGAAGACTAGCTTGAAGGATTTTGAGCATAACCTTGAGCACACTTGTACAACAGTTTAATCATTCTTTGGCATTGCCCTTCTTTGGGATTGGAATGAAAATTGACCTTTTCCGGTCCCGCGGCCACTGCTGAGTTTTCCAAATTTGTCAGTTCTCTTTAATGTACAGATTAAATCTGGATCCTAGTGTTTTCAATTATTCTAAACTTAGTCCTCTGTTTAAAAACTGTTTGATTAGGATGTTGGGACAGTGGGTTGGCAGAGAATAAAATAAACTTTTATCTTGTTGAGGGGCTTACACAAGAAGAATGCTTCCATCTGGTATAAAAGTCTGAACTGGTAGATGGTTTAGAGGGTAGAAGAGCTGTGCTCCTTGAGGTCACTGTCAGATGCCTTCCGTCTGGCGGCTCCACCACCCTAGAGGAATGTACTCCAGCCAGAGAAAGTGAGGAGAGAGTTGAGAGGGCTACCAGTGGAATCTGGAGTTCTGCCACTCTCTTCTTGGTGTAACTTTGAACTTGCTAACTTCCTAATTGTCACAATGGGGTGTTATTGTCCGTGTCAAATTATGGTTGGGAAGTTGTTTTTAAATTGTAGTTGATTTATGATGTGTGTTAATTTCTGCTCTACAGCCAAGTGATTTAGTTATACATATATGTACATTCTTTTTTAATATGCTTCTCCATTATAGTTTATCATAGGATATGGAATATAGTTCTCTGTGCTATACAGTAGGAACTTGTTTATCCGTCCTATATATGAAAGCTTACATCTGCTAACTCCAGCCTCCCCTTTCTTTTTCTGACATTTCATTTAGTGTGATAATGTCTAGTTGCATCCACGTCGCTGAAGATGGAATTATTCCACCCTTTTTTGTGGCTGAGTAGTATTCCATTCTATATGTGTACTACATCTTCATCCATTCCTCTGTCAATGGACCCTTAGGTCATTTCCATATCTGGCTGTGTGAATAGTGATGCTATGAACATCGGGGTGCATGTATCCTTTTGAATTGTAGTTTGTCCAGGATATACCCTGGAGTGGGATTGCTGGATCATATGGTAATTCTTGTTAGTTTTCTGAGGAACCGCCGTACTGTTTTCCAAGTGGCTGCACCAGTACACATTCTCACCAGCAGGGTAGGAGAGTTCCCTTTTCTCCACACCCTCTGTAGCATTTATTTGTAGACTCTTTAATGATGATCATTCTGACTGGTGTGAGGTGGTTCCTCGCTGTAATTTTGACTTGCATTTCTCTAGTAATTAGGGATGTTGAGCGCATTTTTCTGTGTTTGTTGGCCATCTGTATTGCTTTTTTTTTGAGAAATGTCTATTTAGGTCTGCCTATTTTTGGATAGGCTTTTATTGTTGTTGAGTTGTATGAGATCTTTGTACATCTTGGAAATTAAGCCCTTCTTGGTTGCATCATTTGCAAATATTTTCTCCCATGCTGTAGATGGTCTTATGTCTGGGAGGTTTTGATTAATCGGTTTAGTGTGAAGCACTTAAACAGCCTGAGTCATAGCAGATGCTCACTCTGTGGCTCTTCCTTCCTCCACATTGTGAGTCTTGCTGGGGAAAATGAGATGACCTTGACCATTGGCTCAGTTTCCATTTTGAGCCTTCATTAAGGTTTGTCAATGTAGTGTCAGCTGCATTTCCTATTACCAGCACAATTCCAGCCAGAACCATTCTCCCTGAATGGAAAATGTTCAGGACAGTTCCCTGATTCTCAACAGAAAACCTAGTTTCCAATTTTGCTTTAGTAGCTTATGGTGGACATCTGGACCTGACTGAGTGAGAAATCTACCTTTTAAGATCACTCTTCCCTCTTCACCTCTGAGATCAATCTCAGTGAATCTGTGAAGGGCTTCCTGTGGTCTATCTAGGAATTTACCAGCTCTTCCTTCTCTCCTTGTTTTATTCTTGCTAGTTTGGCATAGTTTAAAGTTTTAGCATGTGGTCGCCTGAGTCCTTCTAGAACACATCGGACAAAGTGACTCTGGTCCCATCTTTCTTTAGCCGTGTAATAGTCCCAGCCTGGTTCTGTTGTCAGGACTGCCTGATTCCCAGTAGGGAGGGTGGCTATCTTGTCCTCTATCTTTCCTGCTGATTCATTACCAAGGCATTCATTTCCATAGGCAACAGCTTTCTCCAAAACTCGAGTTTTTGAGTTAGGAGTTAGCATCTGTCCCAAGACATACATCACATCTTTCCAAGTAAGGTCATAGAACAGAATAACACCCTTAAAGACTCTAATATATTTCTCTGCATCCTCCAAATAGTTTCCCAGATCCTCCTTAATTCTTTGTATTGATAAGAAAAGGGGTACTTAACTCTCACAGACTGGTTATTCCTCCCCATGGGTCCTTCCTGAAGAGGCAACAGCTTGTGTTGCTGTTCCTCAGCCTCTCTAGCTACCCTTTGGAAGAAGTCTGTTTTTCCTTATCTCTGTCTCCTACCCTCCGTCTCTTCCTCCATCTCATCTCCTTTCTCATCCTGTATTTTACCCTTAGTTTTAGTTGCCTGAGTTTCCTTTATTTCTACTGAGTTTCTGTTGAAACCACAGTAGTCTGAGGTCATATTGAAACAAGGATTGCCTGAACCTCTGCTGAGACTGGAGTAGTTTGAATTTCAATATGAATTTCTACTGAGACCAAGGCAGCCCTTCCTAGAGGGGTGCCCTGACTTTCAGTTTGTTTAGCTGGGAGCCCCCAGATACGGGGGGAAAGTAGGAGAACAGGAGGGAACTGAAAGTTTCACACCCAAATCTATACCCTTAGGACATAAGTCTGGCATGTCTCACAGAGAGAAAAAGAGCAGCACATGTGTCACTTCTACCCATTTCTTTTGTTTTCTACAGAACCAGTCTAATTGTAAAATGGTATAATTAAGAGACACTCTAACCAGCCACTGTTTGCCATCCTCCAATGGATACAGTGGCCATGCAGTTTCACATAGGAAGGTCAGGTGTGTCTTCTTTAAGCCCTGGGAATGGAATCTATCCAAGTTTTTCAGGATACAGTCCAAAGTAGTAAGGCTGGAACTGTTAGCTCCCATTTGTAAAAGAGAAAAAAGCAGTGTCTAGCACCTTGGCTCTTTTCTACGCGAGGTGTCCCTCCTTGCTGTAGATGGGAATGGAGATAGGTCTTCCACCTAAGCTTCCTTCCCTAGCTGGAGTTAACCTGTCTCTTACCGACACAGGTGCCTCATCACTGGCTTTCTCTGTTCTATCACCGAGGCGGGATGGAGATGAACCCAGGGGTAGACCTGACGGCATCCCAGACTGATGTCCAGTTGTTCACCATTAAGACCTTTTCCTGATTTCTGCTCTTCCTCTGATGTCACCCAGGGTGCAACAGAGTAGCCTTCCGGAATGCCTCCCAAGCTAAGACAACTAGAGGAAACATTCGTCTGCTGGGTGCCTATGCACAGTCCTGAATATATTCCTGACCACAATAAAACTGGTAAACCATAAAGGGACAAACATAAAACCCAAAATGTCCCTTCAGAGTGTCACGACACCAGTATATGTCATCGTGAAAGAGGTGGTGAAGGGCCAGCCAGAGAGGAAAAAGTGATTTTTGTCTTCTAGCTATTAGGGCCAATCCTTTCAGCTCATTTCCACAGATTCCACAGGAAGAACATCTAAGAAGTTGAGACAAAAGTCACTGGGGAGCCTCCTCTGGTCCGCTAAGAGCTAGTGTTACCAAAGGAAGAAGCCCATTGCACTTCCAATCTGACCAGATCCTAGAATTTCCATTCTGTGTCCTCAGAAACCTCATGATTGCCAGCAGTGCCTCTAATCCATGTAGACCGGAGGCATAGCTGTGACAAGCACTCACTTTCAGGTTGCTGGCCCCTGAGGCAGGCAACTAAGAGAGCAACCTCTAACCTGAGAGATGTTTGTGGAGCTAGAGCTCCACCTAGCTCCAAACCGTGCTCCTGTCTGCAGTGCATGAGAATACAACCAAGGTAACTTTCGGCTCCTAGAAAGGCTAGGTGCTTCATGACTATCAATCCAAACTTGGGGTCTAAGTCAAAGTACACAGTAACAGCATGGATCACAAGTCCCTTGAAAGTCTATTATTAGATTAGGTTAGTAGTTTCAATTTCCCAGGCAGTTACAAAATGGTCAAAGAGGCCAGGAAAAGTTGACTGAGAAAGAAAAGTCCAGTCCACGCGTTTCACCCATTTCTGGCTGCTCCCCTTGCAGGGACGTCAGATGGCTCTTGGCATTGGCAGGTAAGTATAAACCCCTGACTGGCTCATTTTGGGGCTACCTTCAGTCGTTACGAGGCTCCATGGAACCACAAAGCCAGTCTCTACTCTTGCTTCACACTTGTTTGTGCATCTCTTCCATATAGCATTCACACAGGCACACTGTGTTAGTAAAGTACAAAACATGTTTACTAGGAGAACCAAAGAACTAGAGCTCTGAATGTCTTTACCATGTCTTGAACATCCTGGGAGAGCCCCCAAGATGAAAGGTTGTGGTTGTGAGCTAAGAATGACACCAGAATTCTTGGCCTCCAGATGAGAGTATTTCAATATGGGGCCAGATATGAGGCTTGATCACTCGGAGCTTTTGTGTAGCAAAGTTTTATTAAAGCACAAAAAGGATAGACAAAACTTCTGACAATAGACAGCAGAAGGGGGCAGAAAAGATAGCCCCTTGCCAGTTTTTAGCAAAGCATCTTATTTCCTGTTAGCAAGCTGTTGATCATAGAAGAAACACTTCAAGGTTGAGAGAGTTGCACCAGGTTTCTCTCCCATAACATACATATCTGCACAAGGGGAGTCCTCTCCAGACTAGATGTCTCTGGGTGAGATATATTGTATCCACAAAACAACTGATGTAAGTCTTGAAGGAAAACAGACCTCCAAACAAAACATAGTTTCATTAACATAGCTTAAGGAAAACTTTTTCATGAGTAAGATATATTGTTTCTTTGGGCAATCAGCAGCTCAAGCTTTGGGAAACAGGTACTTACAGATAGAATCCATTGTCATCATAGCAATACAGGATTAAAAGGAGCCTCCTACTCACGTGACTAAAGCGAGAGCAAAGGAATGTAGGAATAAAGGTCTACTGCTTGCCATTCATTTCCTCCTGCCACCTGGGGACCTCTGGCCTCCCTAGCATAACTTGCCAAATAGTGGGGCCTTAATATGATAGGAAGTGTCCTTATAAGAAGAGGAAGAGACACCCAGAACTCTCTCCTTCTGTGTGAACACAGAGAAGAGGTCATGTGAGGATGGAGACAGAGGATCATGGTGGGCTACAGTCCTGTCCATGGGGTTGCAAAAGCGTTGGATACGACTTGCGACTAAACAACAGCAACAGTGTTGGAAGAGGGATGTCTACAAGCCAGTAAAGGAAATATGACTGAAACCAACTCTAACAACACCTTGATTTTGGACTTCTAGCCTCTAGAGTTGTGAAAAAAATTAATTTCTGCTGTTTAAGGGATCCAGTGTGAGCTTTTCTTTTGTGGTGCTCTGAAGACTACTGGGGCTTCCCAGGTGGCACTAGTGGTAAAGAATGTGCCTGCCAATGCAGGAGATGTAAAAGATGTAGGAGACATGGGTTCAATCCCCTGGGTTGGGAAGATCCCCTGGCAGAGGGCATGGTAATCAACTTCAGTATTCTTGCCTGGAGAATCCCATGGATAGAGGAGCCTGGCAGGCTACAGTCCATGGGATTGCAAACAGTCAGACATGGCTGAATGGCTAACACTACGCAGACTACTACTAATACAGGGTCCTACACATTACTTTAAAAATTTGTGTAGATTTTCTTTTTTACCATATTATTTGAGGTGGCATTTGGAATAGGAGGTTCTGAGACTTTTGTGCATCTGTTGATAGTGGTCCTCAGCTCCTTTTCCTGAAGCCTGCTCTCATTGCTATTGCCTCACATCAGTCTATCTTGTAGCTTCTGTTACTGAGCTGCTGCATTCAAAGGGACCTGACCCTGGTTTACCTTCATATTGGAGGACAAAGACACTGCAGTTTCCAAATGCTATCCTTGAAGTCAGGCACATACATTCATTTTTAGAGACCAATCAGAATTTTTATCCCAAAGTTAAAAAAAAAAAAGTATTAGAAACAGATGATGATTTTTGTGTGTGAATGTTTATTACAAAGTAGTCTCAAATCAAATTGAAAACAAAAAGCGGAGCTACAAACCAAAGGTACAATAGTACTAGCTTTTCATTTTTTTTAAACTTCTGATTTTATACTGGAGTACAGCTGATTAACAATGTTGTGATAGCTTCAGGGGGATAGCAAAGGGACTCAACCATACATATACATGTATCCATTCTTCCCCAAACTCCCCTCCCATCCAGGCTGACATAGAGCATTGAGCAGAGCTCCCTGTGCTACATAGTAGGACCTTGCTGGTTATCTGTTTTAATTATAGCAGTGTAGCACGAGCTTTTCTAGTCACCCATCTTTCTGTTTTTACTGGAGATCTTTATCTCTTCATAAGGCTTTGAGTTACTGTCAAAAATCCTGCACTCCAATCTGAAGGACTCCGTGCTGAGGCAGAACTCCCTCAACTCTTACAAACTGGGCATGTCTTAATTTCTCCTTCATTTTTGAAGGACAGTTTTGCTACACATAGGATTCTTGGTTGACAGATTCTTTCCCTTCAACACTTCAAATACACTGACCCATGTCATCTGGCCTCTGAGGCTCCCTATGAGAAATCTGTTCATGATCCTCCCAGAAAATCTCTCAGCTTTGCAGACATTAATTATGTGCCTTATGAGTGTCACATGCAACAGGACAGTTTCTGATAGTATAGTCAAGTTCATTTAAATGGTCACTTTATTTTGAGACCAGAGTTTAAGGAAAAGGAATTGAATATTGCAAGTGTAGATGTTATGAGGTCCTTAACATCATTACTGATTTTCAAACTAGACATGGGAAGTCTGCTGAAGAATTTTACAGCTTTCAATTTCTAAGAAAGTGAATACCAGTCTCTCATAGCACATATAAAGAAAAATCTCTTTAGGATCCTGTTTCCTAAGTGTAAAGGGGCCTTGAACCTGAAAAGGGAGAAAACCATTAGGATTTATCCTCAGCCATGATTGGTCTGTTTGCTGCTCTGTCCTCACAGGGCACAATTGTGATGAAACTCACTAAAGACCTTACATAAGAGCCCACCTGGCCCCAGATTTTTGGTCCTTAGAGCCCAGGAAGCTGATACTGGTGACCTGACGACTGGATCCACAGTTAGCGTGTTTTTTTCCCTGTGTTTTTGCCATTCTGTTGATTTTATTTTTCCTTTTTTTCCTCTCCTCTTTTTTATTTTTCTCATTTTTCTTTTCCTTTTCTTAATTAAAAAAAATTTCCTTTTTTCTTTCATTTTGTTTTTTCCATCATTTTCTGTTTTTTTTCCCCTTAATTCTTTTCCTCATTTTTTAATTTTAGTGTTTCTCATTTAAAATGTCTTTCTTTTTCTTTTTTCCTTCATTTTGTTTTTTACCTTTTTTGTTTTTGTTTTTTTCCCCCTTAGTTCTCCTTAGAGAACTTTTTTTTTTTTTTTTTAGTTTTTCTCGTTTGTAGAGTTTTTCTTTATATCATTTTCTTATTTTGCTTTTTCCCATTTCCCCCCCTTAATTCTTGTTCACATTTTATCTTTTTATTTTTTTAGTTAGTGCTGTTAGTATTAGTATAGTTAGTATCATTGGTACAGTGAGCATATTTGGTATAGTTAATAGTTTATTAGCATAGTTAGTATAGGTAGTATTAGCATAGTTAGCATTGTTAGTGTATGTGACATAGTTAGCAACGTTAGTATAGTTGGCATAGTTAGCATTAGTATAGTTGGCATAGTTTTGTTGCTAGTATAGTTGGCATAGTTAGCATTCATTAGTTTAGTTGGCATAGATAGCATTTGTTTCTTTAGTTGGCATAGAGTAGTTAGCTGGTAGAGCAGTTAACTGGTAGAGTAGTTAGGGTTTACCACCATGCAGGACCTAATGGCCAGGTGTTCAAATAAATGAGCTCAAATAGAGAATTATGAAATTGTCCACACTATTGGAGAAGGATGGCATGCTACAGTTCTGTTGGCCCGGCATGTTGTGGCCGGGACCGAGGTGGCCCTTAAGGTAATAAAAGCAAACTGAAATTCCACTTGTCCTAGGGTTCTTGTGTGAGAGGAGACATATGCAGCTGTTAGACCATGAAAACATAGTGAAAGTCCTCGATGTTATTGACACGGAAGACTCTACCATCACGGTGATGGAATACATGAGCAGGGGAGACATGCAAGCCTACCTGGATGACCAGGGCCGCATGACGGAGCAGGAGGCCCAACGCCTTTTCCGGCAGCTCCTATCAGCCCTGAACCACTGCCACAAGCGGGGCATCGTGCACTGGGACCTGAAACCAAGCAACTTGTTCCTTGATGTGGACCACAATGTGAAGATCGCACACTTCAGTCTGAGCTACGATTACTGCCCTGGAGAGAAGTTAGGTACATTCTGCAACACCCCTGCCTTCGCAGCACCTGAGATCTTCCTGGAGTTGATGTACTTAGGCCCACCTGTGGATGTGTGGAGCCTTGGTGTTATCCTGTACATCATGGTGACTGGGTTTGAACCCTTCCAAGGACAAGACTACCAGGAGATGAAGCAGAGTGTGCTCACAGGACATTATCATGTGCCCAATGATCTAGCAATCATCGTTAATAGCAAGCATGCAACATTAATAGCAAGCATGCTGACCCTCGACCCAACAACCAGAGCTCCTTTACCCCATGTTCGGCAGCATCTATGGGTCAAGATGGATGAGAAGAAGCCACTCCAGCCAGTCAGAAGATGGCTTGGAGGTGACAGTCCAGAACACCAGCGGCACCCGTGATACCCGTGGCAAGAGCGGCACCCATGGCAAGAGCGGCACCCGGGACACTCGCGGGAAGAGCAGCACCCAAAACACCGAAAGCACCCGTGACACTGTGGCAAGCGCGGCACCCAGGACACCAGTGGCACCCGTGACACCCAAAGCAGGAGTGGCATCCACGGCAAGAGCGGCACCTGGGACAAGAGCCGTATCGGAGACATCAACAGCACCCAGGACAGGAGCGGCCACCTGGGACACCAACGGCACCTGAGACAGGAGCGGCACCCACGGGAAGAGCGGCACCCGAGACTCCAGCGGCACCCGGGACACCCACGGTACCTGTGACATCAGTAGCACCCGAGACTCCAGCAGCACCTGGGACAAGAGCGGCACCCAGGACACCCACGGTACCCATGACATCAGCAGCAAGGCCCCAGAGGGAACCCACTGCTCCCTCAGTGTGGGCAACACTGCCGGAAACTCCTACCAAGCTGGGCAGTCCCACTCCCCAGCCACTCCCTCTGGCCTCAGAAAAAGAGGGGCGTGGCTGGGAGAATATGGAGGTTTATAAGAAAACATTGTTGCTGTGGACTGCCCAGCAACACCACACAAATAAATCAGGCCCAGAACAACCCATGGATGACTGACCAAGACAAAAGGAGCCCTGCCGAGCTCCCTGGCACCCAGTCAACTGGACTATGGGATTCAAATCCAGCACCTCCACGGCCTTCAGGAGCCCTGGCCTGCTCAGAGGATGGTCTGGAGTGGCCTGGGAGACCAGAAGAGGCATCACCCTGACCCAGCTGCCCCTCCTCTGCCACTGGGTGAAACTTCACAGGCTGGACTCTCCACCCAGGGCACGTCCCCCTTCCCCAACACTCCCCCCTCCATGTTGGTGGTGGAGGGGATAGTTCTTGCCAACTCCTTGGTTCTTCATAGTTTTCATAAACTTTATTTCTCCAGAAAGATGTATCTCCAGCTGTTTTGCATCCTCTCCAGTTAGAGAAGTGTGTAGTCATGTAGGACTCGGAGTTAATGACCTAAGAATTAGCACAATGATCCTCAGGAGTAACAACTGCTGCACTGCAGGGCAGAAATGCAGAAAGAGTATATTATTCTCCCAAACTGACAATACTGAACATTTTCAGAAGGGCTGAGGGGAACTTTTGATCTTGGCAGCCTGTGTTAATGATGACCGGGAGGTCTAGGATAGGAGAGTAAGTCCCCTGAACCAGCCGGTGTGTGGTGTGGTCGGCTCCCTGTATAGATGAGTTTCCTGAATGTTCTGCAGGAGTCGGTGCTCTCCTCTCCCCTGTGGGGAGGGGCCCTGATGGGTGAGGTTTTGTTACAATATTGCTTGTTTTATGTTGTGGCCTCAGGGCATGTGGGATCTTAGTTCCCCGACCAGGGATGGAACCCACATTCCTTGCATTGGAAGGCAGAGTTCTAACACTGGAATGCCAGGGGAAGTCCCTTTTTGGATGCGTGGGTTTGACCACAGGGACTGGATGATTTTAAAACACTAGATTTGTCAGCATTACCTGGTTCCCTTGTTCAACGAGCCCCTGAACACAGGGGTGCCTGGAACAGGGTCTTCTCCCCAGAGGCCTGTCTCTGGGGACGCACACTCTCAGCGGCAATGACTGCACCATTCCATTGGTTCTTGTGCGCTTACATGTCACTTGCCAACTGCGGAATCCTTCACCACAAGACACAGAACACTCTGCCCACGTGCCTGTGAGCCACCTAAGAACAAAAACTACAGGAGCTTAGTAGGATGATCCCTATAGGGACTGTCTTCCAAAGAGAAAGCCCATCCCAGCTGTATGACTGTTTCAGGGCCGACATATGTCTCTGGGAGTGGGCAGCAGCACAGTAACTCCCAGCCATACTCTCAGATTTCCTTTCACTCAGAAGCAACAGAATCACCGTGCAGACACAATAGCATCGGGGTGGGATAAAGTCATCATCAGGGAGGTAAGAGCCATCAACTGTGTGACCTCAGAGACCAGAGATAGGGCAAAATTAGGTGGAAATTTTGGAAAGGTGAATTTCAACTCATTGAAACCAAAGGGAAGAAAAAAGGAGGAAGCACCTGGGTGCTCCTTGTTGGTGTTGTTTGGTCGCTCAGACGTGTCTGATTCTTGCAACCCCATGGGCTGTAGCCCACCAGGCTCCTCCGTCCATGGGATTTTCCAAGCAAGAATACTGGAGTGGGTTGCTATCTCCTCCCCCAGAGGATCTTCCCAAGCCAGGGATCAAACCTGTCTCCTGCAGCTCCTGCATTGGCAGGGAGATTCTTCACCACTCGCGCCATCTGGGAAGATGAACTGGGAGACTGGGACTGACATACACACTACTGTGTATAAAACAGATAACTAATGAAAGCTACTGTATTGCACAGGGAACTTTATTCAGCATGCTATGGTGACCTAAACGGGAAGGAAATCCAGAAAAAAGGGGATATGTGTATACAGGTGACTAACTAACTTTGCTCTACAGTAGAAACACATCGTAAAGCAACTATACTCCAATAAAAAATAAATAAAAGATGTTTCTGCTTATAGAGTGGACAAGGCATTCTAGAGAGGAGACAAACTCATGAGGTTCCTGATGTGGCCCGTACAAGGAATGACAAAGACATTGGGAACAGTGGGAAACTGACAGGAATGGATGGAAGTGAGAGGAAAGAGGGGTGGGTAGCTTAGGATGTAGTCATTGTGATCTGGAACACTCACTAGGGGCAGATCAGATTTGGTGGAGATTATGAGTTTGATTTTGGATACTTTTTAAACTATTGATTTGTGTATGATATCAAAAGGTTATTAATGGCTTTACCCCTGGGGATGCAGATGATACCACTCTAATGACAGAAAGTGAAGAGAAACTAAAGAGCCTCTTGAGGGTGAAGGAGCAGAGTGAAAGAGCCAGCTTAAGACTACATAGTAAAAAAAAACTAAATTCATGGCATCTGGCTACATTGCTGCATGGAAAATAGAAGGGGAAAACGTGGAAGTAGTGACAGATTTCCTCTTCTTGGGCTCCAAAATCACTGTGGATGGTGACTGTAGCCATGAAATCAGAAGAGGACTGCTTCTTGCCAGGAAAGCAATGAGAAACCTCGACAGTGTGTTGAAAAGCAGAGACATTATTACTCTGCCAACAAAGGTCTGTATAGTCAAGACTGTGGTCTTCCCAGTGGGCATGTGTAATTGTGAGAGCTGGACCACAAAGAAGGCAGAACACCAAAGAAGTGATGCCTTTGAACTGTGGTGCTGGAGAAGACTCATGAAAGTCCTTTGGACAGCAAGGATAGCAAACCAGTCAATCTTAAGGGAGATCAACCTGAATATTCACTGGAGGGACTAATGCTGAAGCTGAAGCTCCAGCATTTTGGTCACCTGATGAGAACAGATGCCTCACTGGAAAAGTCCCTGATGTTGGGAAAGACATAGGGCAGAAGGAGAAGAGGGCATTAGAGGATGAGATGGCTAGACGGCATCACCAATGCAATGAACAAGAACTTGGGCAAACTCCGAGAGATGGTGAGGGGCAGGGAGGCCTGGCATGCTACAGTCTATGGGATCACAAAGAGTCAGACACGACAGGCGACTGGATAACAACACCACCCATGGGGGTAGAGTCTAAGGAATGGTGCTTCTCATGAGTGCCTCTTGTGATGCTGCCCTTCTGCCATATCTCTGAGGTGAACCCATGAAGTCAGCATCCCTATGCTCTTAAGGTCCATTTGTGAGTGCAGGGAGCAGGTAAGAGTGGCAATTAAGACCAGAAGCTCTGAAATCGGACTAACCTGATTTGAATTCTGGCCCTCGTACCTGTGTGGCCTAGGAGAGTTTTTCCAGCTGTATAATAGAGAATGAACAACACTGGAGACATCCCTGGAGGTCCAGTGGTTAAGACTCTGAGCTTCCGGTGCAGGGGACTTGGGTTTAATCCCTGGTTGGTTATGTGGTGTAGCATAACTGAAAAAATAAGTGAAATAAAATAATTTTTTTATAAAAGAAAATGAACAATATTGACTTGATAGATGACTATGAAGTGATCCACATAAACTACTTAGCTGAGCACCAAGTATAGTCCACATAAAACAAATCTTAGTGGTTGAGTCATTCAGTCCAAATTACTGTGCATTTTAAAACAAGTCAAACCCTGGTAGCAAGGAGAGAAGAGTGACTGCACACACCTCAGGGGGCAGCCCCGGATGTTACAGGGCTGTCCCTGTGGCTCCCGGAGCTGGTCACAGAAGGCCTCGCTCACTTCCTCCCATTGGCCACCAGGCACTGGGGTCTCTGACCTTGGGCTCCCAAGTGGCCACACGTGGCGGAACAATGAGTCCAGTTGCCAAGCTCCCAGAAAGTCTGCAGAAAGAAAAGGAATCTCATAGATGGCCGCCGGAGGAAAAGGGATGATGGGCTAGAGACAACCCGGCCAAAGACAACTATGAGCTGCTTTCTGGTTAGCTGCCCATCGGGCTCTCTGAGCAGCAGACAGAGAATCTGCCATCAGATGGGGTAAAGGGGCCCTTTAAATCTCATTTTCCCTTGACTAGCTCGTTGTCATAACCACGGGGGGTTATTACAGCCAGGATGGAGCCCTTAGTCCTGCAGCTGAACTGGAACCCAGTGTGTCTGTTGCCAAATCTACCTCTTTCAAAATACTACCTCACATTTCACAAAGGCCCCTTGACAGTTCAAGGCAAGACATACAGCCTGAGAAAGAGGTTGTCTCAGGCCAGCTAGATCTGCCAGAAAAGTCCCATAGAAGGAGGAGAAACTCTGTGCAGTGGGCCGGCTTCTCAAGAGTCTCCAAGCAGAGCCAAGAGGACAAGAGAGGAGGGTTTCTCCAGGGGATGCCCTAATGGATTCTCTTTCTCAAAAGTGGATCAGATTGAGAGAGATGAAAGATGATTTAGCCAGGAGAAGGGATTAAGCAGACAGGTTCAAGATACATTTCAATGCCATTCTTACTTCTCCACTAATTCTTAATCTAAACTTCAGATGAGTCCTGAAGCTGAATAAACAATTTGCCATAGAGCCCTCTGGAAAGGTGAAAATGGGAGTTTCCTTTCTGGGCATACACACTGAGGAAACCAGATCTGAAAGAGACACGTGCACCCCAATGTTCATCGCAGCACTGTTTATAATAGCCAGGACATGGAAGCAACCTAGATGCCCATCAGCAGATGAATGGATAAAGAAGCTGTGGTACATATACACCATGGAATATTACTCAGCCGTTAAAAAGAATTCATTTGAATCAGTCCTAATGAGATGGATGAAACTGGAGCCCATTATACAGAGTGAAGTAAGCCAGAAAGATAAAGAACATTACAGCATACTAACACATATATATGGAATTTAGAAAGATGATAACGATAACCCTATATGCAAAACAGAAAAAGAGACACAGAAATACAGAACAGACTTTTGGACTCTATGGGAGAAGGTAAGGGTGGGATATTTCAAAAGAACAGCATGTATACTATCTATGGTGAAACAGATCACCAGCCCAGGTGGGATGCATGAGACAAGTGCTCGGGCCTGGTGCACTGGGAAGACCCAGAGGGATCGGGTGGAGAGGGAGGTGGGAGGGGGGATCGGGATGGGGAATACGTGTAAATCTATGGCTGATTCATATCAATGTATGACAAAACCCACTGAAATGTTGTGAAGTAATTAGCCTCCAACTAAAAAAAAAAAACAAAAAAAGCTGAAGCTGACCATCTCCAGTAATCATGGCTTGTTTTCCTTTTAGTCCTCGTTCCAAGCAGCCTTTCCTTTCCCTTCAACACTGGATAAAAAGATGAAGTAGGACATGACGATGACAGATTTGTGTATGATCACAGAAAGTACCAGATTTTCTTGTAATAATCACAAGTAAGTAATAGCTACCAGCTGTGTCCACAGGCTGTCCACCGAGTACACCTATGCCTTTAACTGAACTGTTTCCTGGTGCTTCCTTTTGATTTTGGAATTTTGTCCTAAATTGCATAACACTTGCAAAACAAAACAGTACACATTTTTTAGCTGCCCTACAGTTTATGTAAAACATTTTTTTAGAAATAGCTAAGCTTATTGAGAAGTTTCCAGGTGATAGGTACTGAGTTAAACACTTCAACATCAATTTTCCATTTAATTCTCACAGCCATCTTGTGATTTAGATTATTTTTACTTGCAGAGGTAGAAATGGAAAGAAGCTATGTGACTTTTCCAAGGCCCTGCAGCTGGACTGGAACCCAGTGTGTCTGATGCCATACCTAACTCTATGTCACATTTCACAAAGGCAAGAAAATAAGAGCTACCAAGGGACATTTCATGCAAAGATGGGTACAATAAAGGACAGAAAGCAGAAGATATTAAGAGAGGTGGCAAGAATACACAGAAGAACTATACAAAAAAGATCATCATGACCCAGATTACCATGATGGTGTGATCACTCACCTAGAGCCAGACATCCTGGAATGTGAAGTCAAGCAGGCCTTAGGAAGCATCACTATGAACAAAGCAAGTGGAGGCAATGGAATTCCAGCTGAGTTATTTCAAATCCTAAAAGATGATGCTGTGAAAGCGCTGCACTCGAAATGCCAGCAAATTTGAAAAACTCAGCAGTGGCCACAGGACTGGAAAAGGTCAGTTTTCATTCCAATCCCAAAGAAAGGCAATGCCAAAGATTGTCCCAACTACTGCACAATTGTACTCATCTCACTCACTAGCAAAGTAAGGTTCAAAATCCTCCAAGCCATGCTTCAACAGTACGTGAACCGTGAACTTCCAGATGTTCAAGCTGGATTTAGAAAAGGCAGAGGAAGCAGAGATCAAATTGCCAACATCTGTTGGATCATCAAAAAAGCAAGAGTTCCAGAAAACCATCTACTTCTGCTTATTGACTATGTCAAAGCCTTTGGCTGTGTGGATCACAACAAACTGTGGAAAATATTTCAAGAGAGGGGAATACCAGGCCACCTAACCTGAGAAATCTGTATGCAGGTCAAGAAGCAACAGTTAGAACCGGACATGGAATAACAGACTGGTTCCAAATCAGGAAAGGAGTACATCAAGGCTGTATATTGTCACCCTGCTTATTTAACTCATATGCAGAGCACATCATGTGAAATGCTGGGCTGGATGAAGCACAAGCTGGAATCAAGATTGTTGAGAGAAATGTCAATTACCTCAGATATGCAGATGACACCACCCTTATGGTAGAAAACAAAGAACAACTAAAGAGCCTCTTGATGAAAGTGAAAGAGGAGAGTGAAAAAGTTGGCTTAAAACTCAACATTCAGAAAACGAAGATCATGGCTTCTGGTTCCATCACTTCATGGCAAATAGATGGTGCAACAATGGAAACAGTGAGAGACTTTATTTTGGGGGGCTTGAAAATCACTGCAGATGGTGACTGTAGCCATGAAATTAAAAATGCTTTCTCTTTGGAAGAAAAGCTATGACCAACCTAGACAGCATATTAAAAAGCAGAGACATTACTTTGCCAACAAAGGTCCATCTAAACCAAGGCTATGGTTTTCCAGTAGTCATGTATGGATGTGAGAGTTGGACCATAAAGAAAGCTGAGCACTGAAGAACTGATGCTTTTGAACTGTGGTGTTGGAGAAGACTCTTGAGAGTCCCTTGGATGCAAGGAGATCAAACCAGTCAATCCTAAAGGCAATCAGTCCTGAACGTTCATTGGAAGGACTGATGCTGAAGCTGAAACTCCAATACTTTGGCCCCCTGATGTGAAGAACTGACTCATTGGAAAAGACCCTGATGCTGGGAAAGATTGAAGTTGGGAAGAGAAGGGGATTACAGAAGATGAGATGGTTGGATGGCATCACCAACTTGATGGACATGAGTTTGACTCAATTCTGGGAGTTAGTGATGGACAGGGAAGCCTGGCATACTGTGGTCCATGAGGTCACAGAGAGTTGGACACAACTGAGTGGCTGAACTGAACTACACTGCCCCTTCTCCCAGGCAACTGCTTCTCTATTTCTGTCAACATACATCAGTAGTATCTGTTCTTGTACTTCATACAATATGTACTCTTTTCTGTCTGGCTTCTTTTGTTTAACATAATGTTTTTGAGATTCACCCATATTGTTGTGTATATCAGTAACTCATTCTTTTTTATTGCTGAATAGTATTCCATTGTATGAATATACCCTGGTTTATTTATCCATTCTCCTATTGATGGTTATTATGAAATAAAGATTTCAAAGAACATGCTTGGATGTTTTTCTTTTTTTTGTGAACATTTTTCTTGCGTAAATACCTGTGAATGGAATTGCTGGGTCAAGTGTAAGTGTGTGCTTAACTTTATTAGAAACTGCCACATAGTTTTCCAATGTGGTTGTCCCATTTTATCCATCTATTTGCAGTGCATCGGGAATTTCTACTGATGCCCCAAAGTTTATGTCATCAGTTGATTTTCACTCTTCTGGTAGGTGCGATACTGCATCTCATTGTGCCTTCAATTTTCATTTTCCTGATTCCATCTGTCAGTCTTTTTTGTGAACTTCAAGTCTTTTGCCATTGTCTTCCTCGCGGAGGGGAGAGTTCATTGTTCAACTGTAATAGTTCCTCATATATTCTGGATATAAGTTCTTTATCAGACACAGGTACTGCCAATCTTTCTGCCAGTTAAGGCTTATGTGTTCATATTCTTAATAGTGTCTTTGATTAGCAGATTTTTTATGAGGTCCAATTTGATTTTTTTTTTCATTTTATGATGAATGATTTTTGACACAAATGAATTGAAAAAGTAGATCATTATTTCCTCCAATATAGAACTCCTCAGTAGCTTCTCATGTTTTGGGAATAAAACTCCAGTCTTTATGTGGACCTTCAAATCCTTGAATGATTTGGTCCTCAGAAGCTCTCCAGCTTCGTCTCACACCCCTTCTCCTACCCCACTGAGCCCTCACCACACGAGTCTTCTTTCTGTTCCTTGACCAGGCAAAGCCTGTGCTTACTTTAGAGTCCTCATGCTTACTGTTCCCTCTGCCAGAAATGCTCTTTCCTCACCTCTTGGGATGGATGGCTCCACCCCATCCTTTAGGTTTGGACTCACATATCACCTCCTCAGAAGGCTAAAGTAGTGATGCGCAATCACCATTGGGTTCACCACCCTATTTCCTTTTTTTCATAGCACTTTCCACAGAGAAATAACCTGTACACTTATTTGTTTACTGGTTTCTTATCCATCTCTCTGACTAGAATGGCAAATTCTTGAGACTAGACATATTATATACTTATGTGCTCAGCCAGTATTTGTTAAGGTGACAAATGAATTTCTTTGAAATGCTAGCCACTGAAGGGTTGGCATATTCCACAATGTACACACACGTGTGCGTGTGTGTGTGTTGCATGTGTGTGTGTGTGCAGGAGGTGGGAGAACAATGTAGGTAGTTTCAATAAATCAAAGTTTTAAATATTCCAAAGATGTCACCTTTACCAGCAATTTCAGCCTCATGATCTTTTAATTATCTGATTTAAAGGCATTCATTTGATTTTCATGTTCCATGCCACATGGAACTTCTCTCTGCCTTTGCACACCCTGATTTCTCTGCCTGGAACATTCTTCTTTCTCCTCCCAGAGCAACATCCTGACTTATGTGGAAACCTGGTTGGCTTCTCCAGAGAGCATTAGGGACCCCTCCTCAGAGCTACTGTGTCCTTTGGAGCTAACTCACTGGAAAAGACCCTGATGCTGGGAAAGACTGAAGGCAAAAGGCAAAGGGGGTGGCAGAGGATGAGGGATGAGATGGTTAGATGGCATCACCGACTCAATGGACATGAATTTGAGCAAACTCCAGGAGACAGTGAGGGACAGGGAAGAGTGGCATACTGCAGTCTACAGGGTCTAAAAGTGTCAGACTTGACTTAGTGGCTGAACAACAAACAACTATTACAGTGCTTATCACTCTGCTTCAAAATATCTGTTCACACGACCATCTCCTTCTCTAGACTATGAGCTTCTCAAGGGCTAGGTCATCTACATATTCCCAGCTCTGGCAAAAGCAAGCAAGCACTGGGGAAATATTTGTTGAACATTGCTATGTTTGTGTCTCTCTAAGATTTATGTGTCAAATCCTAACACCCAGAAGGTGGGGGCTTTGGGAAGTAATTAGGTCACATAGGCGGAGCCCTCATGAATGAAATTAGTGCCCTAATGAAAGAAACCCCAGCCCCTTCATCCCTTTGGCCATAGGAGGACACAGCAAAAAGATGACTGTCTGTGAACCGGGAAGCTGGCCCTCATCAAACATCAGATCTGGTCCTACCTTGATCTTGGATTTCCCTGCCCCCAGAACTGCAAGAAATAAATGCCTGTTGTTTATAAGTCACCTCCTCCATGCTGGTCTGCACTATGTTGTTATGGTGGTGCAAACAGACTAAGATGAATGTTGAATGAATGGATGAAGATGCTTGTAAGGATGGTAGTGTGATGTCTAAAAGAAGAGAAAATGGATCACTTAAATATCCCTAGATAATGATCTCATAAGTAACATGAGCTGGCTTGTTGAATGGTGACTCAACACGATTTTCTCCTTCTATGCTCTCCCTGCATCCTCATCTCTAGAATCTCTATCTGCAGTTACATTCTACATGACATAACCTGAAAATGAAAGATTTAAAAGACTGAAATGATGTAGCCTTTACTGTTCCTATACAGTAGACATAATAAAACATGAGGTCAGACAGCAACTTCTGTGTATCCTTCGCAATTGACTCATTTTAAGCTACAAGGAGCTGAGATCAGCAGTATGTGTTCCCTGTGATTCAAGCATTTCTGACTTTTGTCTTTATCTTAAGTATCAAGGATCTTTATTCTCAAGTCTGATATTGAATCTGTAGCTGTAGATATGTCACTATTTTGAGAATAAAGAGTCCCATCATCTTCATGCTTTGCAAGTCCTCAGCCACAGAGTTAAACCTCATTCTCATAAACGTTTTGATTTTCTTAACTCTGCCCCTCTCTCTTGGCCTCTTAAAGAGTTTTGCAAGACACACTTAAATTAGGTTCTTGTGACTAAGCACTGATACATAACAAAGTTAATATGTGTGGGAAAACATACTTGTGAAAGAAGACCAATGAAAGAATTGAGTCAACAATCCTTAGCAAATCTTGCCTCTATAAACATTTACCAAGTTAGCAATCATTTTGCAACTAGAAAACCAATACCTGTGTTACCACAACTAATGATGGGCATTTGGGATATGAGATCCATGGGCTTCCTCAGGAGTGAATTTTTTTTTAAAGCTTCCATATGGAAGGGACAAGTTGAACAAGTTCTTAGCTACACTAACATATAGCATCTCTATATGTTTTCAGGGTTTACAGCCTAACTAACAAGGTAGGAAGAAATACATTCACCAGAATTCCAGAAGGGACTGGAAGAAGCAGCTGGGGCTGACAGGCTCCTCCCATCCAGACAGCTTTGGCAACAGGACAAGGGGTGATGCTTTGCCTCATAAGTGTAAGAGCAGACGATGGTGGAGGGATGCTGTATATTGTGTGATGTCATTCTTGACTTCTCAGTCACGTGACTAGAGTCATGCGCTGCCTGACTGCAGAGAAGAGGTGTGTGGGGCAGAACTGAGACACCATGCAGACTCCTGAGTGGAAGGGGGAAGGAAGGGGTAAGGCCAGGACTGACTTCTCAGGGATCTGAGGGAAGGCACTAGCATTAGACAGGCTAAGCCTACCCCATCTGTTGAAAATCTTCCATATTACGATCCTAGAGGACCACAGAGGTCTTTGGGCCTGGCGTGCTGCAGTCCATGGGGTCACAATGAGTCGGACATGACTTAGAGACTGAACAACAACAAGAAGAGGTACACCAGGGCCTTTCTGGCCAGCACTGAGAGTCCAGGAGGGTGATAGGAGGAACACTGAAAGAGACAACTATATATTTGGGCTCTTGCACACACTTTTATGAGTCTCAGCTTTCCTCATTTATACAACTGGATAAAATATTACTGCCCCCAACACTGCGCTATTGTAAACATCAGAAGAGGTATGGACATGAAAGTGCTTCCTGCGTGACTATCCCAACTCCCCATCTATTTATGTCCCCATGCCTGCACGTGTGCTCGGTTGTGTCTGACTCTCTACAACCTTATGGACTGCAGCCCACCAGACTACTCTGTCCACAGGATTTCCCAGGCAACAATACTGGAGTGGGTTGCCACTTCCCCCTCCAGGTGATCTTTCTGATCCAGGGATTGAACCTGGGTCTCCCGAATTGCAGGTGGATTTTTTACCGCTGAACCATTGAGGAAACCCATTTATGTCTCTGGGCTCCTCTAACTGCCAACAAGAAAAGCCATGGAGAAAGCTCTTTCTGTCATCCCCTTAGTTCAGCAGTGGATTATATGTCATGCCACTTCTGCCATTGATCCAATATTATCCATTTATGGGACACTTATTTAATACTTACACCTGTCTGAGGTGCTGGAGATACAATGAATGATGTCTCATGTCAGTCTAGCTGACTTATGTGATTAACTCTCAATTGCTTCCAAACTCTAGGGGGAAAGAGGAGCATTATTTATTGAGTCTTCAAACCGTTGCAACTTGAAGCTCATCCTGGTGACAAGAGTTTCCTGAGCTCCAGATATTGTCCCTGAAGACAGCAGCAGAAGCATCCAAATGCCATCCTGTGCCAGGGGCTCACTGCAATGACCTTTCCCAAACTATAATAGTGACTCCACTGTAAGCTGTCTTAAGACTCCACTGACTAGAATCTTTCTAGACAAGGCTGTTGAGGAGGAGGGAGTGATTGAAGGGGGGGTTGACTTAGCGTGCACTGCGCCCCTCGGGATTGTTATTGCGCGTGAAACGGCTGCTTTTGGAAGGCTATTGCCCAGAAGAAAAGATGTTTGGTTTTCACAAGCCAAAGATGTACCGAAGTATAGAGGGCTGCTGCATTTGCAGAGCTAAATCCTCCAGTTCTCGGTTCACTGACAGTAAACGCTATGAAAAGGATTTCCAGAGCTGTTTTGGGTTACATGAGACTCGTTCAGGAGATATCTGTAATGCCTGTGTCCTGCTTGTGAAAAGATGGAAGAAATTGCCAGCAGGATCAAAAAAAACCTGGAATCATGTGGTAGATGCAAGGGCAGGACCCAGTCTAAAGACTACACTGAAACCAAAGAAAGTGAAAACTCTATCTGGAAACAGGATAAAAAGTAACCAGATCAGTAAACTGCAGAAGGAATTTAAACGCCACAATTCTGATGCTCACAGTACAACCTCAAGTGCCTCTCCAGCTCGGTCTCCCTGTTACAGTAACCAGTCAGATGATGGCTCAGATACAGAGATGGCTTCTGGCTCCAACAGAACGCCACTGTTTTCCTTTTTAGATCTCACATACTGGAAAAGACAGAAAATATGCTGCGGCATTATCTATAAAGGCCGTTTTGGGGAAGTCCTCATCGACACACATCTATTCAAGCCTTGCTGCAGCAATAAGAAAGCAGCTGCTGAGAAGCCGGAGGAGCAGGGGCCAGAGCCTCTGCCCATCTCCACTCAGGAGTGGTGACTAAGCTTTATGTAGAAGGGGAGCAAAAATGATTTAAATTTTGGAAAACAAAGCAACAAAATGACCCTCCTATTTTTAATTTGGATACCTGCTATTCTGCCAAAAGATGGATTTGTAGAATAGTTTTGAATGGGTTATTTTTCCTCCAGTTCCACAAACTCTGAAGCCAGTGAAGCTTACTAAGAGATAAAAAAGAAGTGTACATAATATTTAAGATGCTGAGTATTTCATAGGAAAGCTGAATGCTGCTGTAAAGTGCTCTTTAAGTCTTTTTTAAAAATCCCCTTCTAATGAATGAAATTAGGGGAATTTTCAGGGGACAGAGACGGGATTTGTTGTATAATAAACGTATGTAGTTTTTAGTCTTTCTATTTTGAGAAGCAGTGGTTGGGGCATTTTTTAAGATGGCTGGCTACACTTGTTTTCCTTCATTATAATAAATTTGTCATAACTCAGTAAACATGGACTTGCCCCTAGAGGTAGTTGTTAATAACTGAAATATTAAGGTCTTGCCAAGGTTCTGGTGATTCAAACCTGTACTACTGAATATTAAGCGGGACAGACAGCTCTCTGGTGCAAATATCTTGAAGGAGCAATTTCTAAATAGGCAGAGGTAACCTGACTGTATATGTTGGATCCTGTGTCACCTCCCTCCATGTTGATATTTGATACAGATTTTAATTTATATGAAACTTAAAAAGCAGAATCAAAACTTAAAGCAGAATCAAAGTTCCTCTTGGGGAAATGTCAAGTCTTTAGGATAAGCAATCCTATATGAATAGTACCAAAGCATTACCACTTGGTAGAGAACATTCTCTATTAAAAATGTTAGATTATCTGAAAAATAACAATGTGCAAGTCTTTAGGATGGCACACGAAAAAAACAAAGGTTAATGCTTCTTGGGGCACGGTTCTTAGAGGGCTTGCAAGTGTGTAAATAATTTATGTTACGTGACTGGTGACTTCACTGAAAAATCTGCACAATTCAGTTTTAGCTCTGGATTACTTCAGTTGACCTTTGTGAAGGTTTTATCTGTGTAGAATGGTTGTTTGACTTGTTTTAACCTGTTAGGGTTTTAGGTTTTTTTTTTTTTTTTCATTCTATATTAAAATTCTACTAAAAGAAAAAAAAAAAGACTCCACTGACTAGTAATTATTGAGCACCTGCTGGTTGCTTCATACTATATTATATACTTAGGGCACAAAAGAAACATTAGACATGGCCTCTACCATGAAGGGACCCACAATTTAGTGGAGGAAACAACTGGAGACTAATGTGTGTCAGGACTCAGTCAGGGACCAAGCGGTGAGACCTGACAAAGGAGAGGTCCAAAACAGTCAGAGAAGGATTAACATAGATGAGAATTCAGGTGACTTAAAGGATGGTGAGATAGCTCATTCTTAGGTAGGAGAGCAGGACCCTGGAGGAGAATGGGACAAAATTTTTTCCTACATTCCTTGTCTTAGTCACTTAAGACATTTTTTCTTAAGCTCTGAGTTGCTACAACAATCCATTTCCCCTAAGACTAACTTTCATTAAGTCCAGAGCTAACTAATGATTATATAACAACAATGTATCTTGCTTGAAGACATGTTTCTCCTTCTTAACAAAAACCTTCTGACTAATCCTGTTATTTTAAGATGTATGTTGTGGGACTGGGTCTAGAAAGACGTTTAAAACCTCGAGATATTCTTTTAATCTGTTGCTAGAAACCAATTCAAAAAGTATATAAAGCCACACCCAAACTTGTGAGTGGGGGCATTCACCACCCCCTTCTGATGTCTATGTCAGAAGCTTTCTCTGTCCCTTTTTCACTGTAATAAAACTTTGGCCATATGAAGTTCTGAGGGACTGAAACTGTGTCTTTGATTCCAAAGCAAAATTCTTTCCTTTGGAGATCATGAATCCGAACTGTTCACCGTGAGTTATCAATGGGAGGTATTGGGGCAGCGTGACTAAGGCAGTGAAGACCACCTCTTCCTCGGAGAACAGTATGAATGTAAGTCAGATTTCAAGGAAACCTGCATAGTGTGTGTGTGTGGTGTTGGATCACAGGGTGGGAAGCTGTGTGTGTTTGTGTGTGTGTGTGTGTGTGTGTGTGTGTGGTGTTGGATCACAGGGTGGGAAGCTGTGTGTGTGTGTGTGTGTGTGTGTGTGTGGTGTTGGATCACAGGGCGGGAAGCTCTGTGTGTGTTTGTGTGTGTGTGTGTGTGTGTGCGTGCGCGCGCGCGTGTGTGTGGTGTTGGATCAGAGTGCGGGAAACTGCGTTGCCTAGAACAGAGTTTAGTTATAAATTAAGGAGATGTAGAGCCAGAATGCGCTTCCCAGGTGGTGCTAGCAGTAAAGAACCTGTCTGCCCATGCAGGGAATGAAGGAGATGTGGGTTTGATACCTGGGTTGGGAAGATCCCCTGGAGGACGACATGACAACCTACTTCAGTATGCTGGCCTGGAGGATCCTACAGTAAGAGGAGCCTGGCGGGCTACAGCCCATGGGGTCACAACAGTCAGGCAGGCAGGACTGAAGCAACGTGGCACACAAGCATGCACACAGAGGCAGAGTATGAAGGATCTTGATTCTGGGCAGAAAGTTAATATCTCATTGTGGGTTCTTAGGCAGACAAGCAGCAGCAAGGCAGTCACAGCCTTCTGAGAGAAGAACAGGTAAGACAGAGGGTTAAATTTAGAGGCGGTTTGTAAGTGGGCAGTGACAGCAATGCTTAAAACCATGTAACGTCCACTTGTTAACTCCTTGACTCCAGAATCCACAAAACTGGGTCCTCCTCTGCATGTATTATAGGAAGCACTTGAAGACAAGAAGGACTTGGTGCTTACCAAGCTAGTGGAGGACGGAATTGCTTTTGCCTTTGCAAGAGCATTGGTGCCTGTGCAGACATAGTTTCCTTCACTTTCAAGGGAAAGGTTCTGCAACAAAAGGGATCCATTGAAAAGCAAGGAAATAGTGTCACTCAGAGATTCTCCTATCATCAACCAAGTAACATTAGGATGAGGCACACCATCGGAATAAAACCAGATATGACCCGAACGCCCTCAAGCCGTAGCCTATCTTCCAGCCAACAGGGCCTTTGGCCAGCCGGCCAGCCAGTCAGCGGGCATGGCGGGTAGCAGCGTGCCAACTTTTGGATCGCCACGGCCATAGCCCCTCTGCGGGAGGATGACCGGGGCCCCGACTCCCAACGCAGACCTGGGTTGCCTCCAAGAGGCCGGAGGGCCACTCCGCATTCGGATTGCAAGAAACAAGATGACCGTCCGGTATGCTTGGACCCCACATGATATGCAATCCCCCAGCTCCACACCCTTCCCCCTCCATTCTGGGTATCCCCCCCCCCCCCGGACCCCAGTCGGCCCGCCCACACCCTTGCCCCCTGACACACTCGCACACACACTCTCACACACTCACCCTCTGGCCTTTGAGCGGGGGCTGGGTCTTGCCTTAGCTAGCCAAGCCGAAGGGGACCTTTGAGACCTCGGCTGCCAAGACGTCTTGGGGACGCCACGGGGGGGCTCTGCCAGCCCAAGGGCACCGCGTGCAGCTGGGGCCCGGGGCCCAAGGCTGACGCCCCCTCCCTTGGGGAAGCTGCTTCTTCCGCCTGGCCTCTCTCTCAGGTGGGTCAGGGACTGTGCCATTGTGTCTGTCTCGGATCGGATGCCATCCTCTCTCCCGTGTCTGCCTCCCGTTTTCTGTCCGTCAGTCGCTGTGTCTCCGTGTGTGTGTGTGTGTGTGTGTGTGTGTGTGTGTGTGTGTGTGTGTGTGTGTGTGTCTGCGCGCGCACGCGCGCCCGTCTGTCTGTCCGGCTGCATCTCCCTCTCCCTGTCTTCGAGTCTGTCTCTGAACCTCAGTCTCTCTCTGCCTCTGTCTCCTGACACCCGGCCTCCCGTCCCTTCCTCTGGCCCCGGCCTCTCACAGGTTGCTGGGGCCCTGGCTCTGGCTGACGAGCTTGCGCCAGCCGCCGGCTTGTCTCACTTGGCGTGGGTGCGTGAGGCGAGTGTCTTGTGTGTCTGTCCGTGTGCCTGCCTGTCGGCCGTCTGCTCTCTCAGGACGGTCCTGTGCTTGGCGGGCGGCGTGGGGGCAAGTGGGGCCTGGATAGGGCGAAGGGGCGGGGCTGACGCGCTCCTGTCGGCCGCGCTGCTGGCTCCCCGTGGGTTTGGGCACCGGGCAGGTGCCGGGCAGGATGGGCGCTCAGGGCTCCAGCTGGGCTGCGCAGGAGGCCCAGAGGAGGCTCAGAGGCCCGCGGGCGGCGGGCAGCGGCGGGCCCGGAAGCCAGAGACCTCCGGGGCCACCTGGCCCTGTGCAGCGAACGGGACGAGGCTGGGGGCACCGCCCAGCGGAGGCGGGCCTGCAGAGGCCCGGGGTGGGAGAGCGCCGAGACCTCCGCGCCCGTCCCGCCCCCGCACGCACGCACGGGGATGGTGAGCGGGGGCGGGGCGGCGTGGGCTGGCCGCAGGGCTGCCGGCCCTGGCCGGCCGGAGTCCGGTGGCGGGTCGTCCGGCTCAGGTACAGCGCGCGGCCCCTGGAGAGGTGCGGCCGGCTGGCCCGCCCGGCAGGCAGGTCACAGCGAAAGGGAGGCGCGGCGCGGCGCGGGGCTCTTAGGGCGCTTGGAGGCAGCCGCCTCCGTCTACGGCCATACCACCCTGAACGCGCCCGATCTCGTCTGATCTCGGAAGCTAAGCAGTATCGGGCTTGGTTAATACTTGGATGGGAGACCACCTGGGATTACCGGGTGCTGTAGGTTTTTTGCCCCCCCGCCCCATCCCCTCAACCCTACCCCACGCCTCCCTAGCCCCATCCCCGCCCCTGGCGCGGATGTGGGTTTGCAGACTGGGGTCCGGGGTATACCCAGAATGGAGGGGGAAGGGTGTGGCGGCAGTGGCTTTGGAAGCCAGTGTGGTCTTCTTACTGTCTCTCTCTCCCTCTTTCTGTGTCTCAGTTACTTGTAGTTTGCATTCGAGAAATATGTTTCAATGTATGTTAAGTCCCAGTTTGTTAATGGAGGCCTGTATCTACTCTGACTCATTTCTGGGTTAATTCTTTGCTATTATGGGATTGTTATGTGAAATTCAATTGAATCTTGGAGAGCACCCTGAATTTGTTTCTGAAGCTTGTCTCAGTATCAGTCTTTGGAGTAGATCAGATGGTTGATGACATGCAATCAGAACTGGAAAAAGCCATAATTAGGGACTGTCTCCAACCTGCATGAAAGGACCTTTTTATCAGGTACTCTTAACTAGCTCATGCACAGTAAAATTGAAGGGAAATTTACTCTTGGATTAATTTCCCCTTCCAAGAGCTGCCACACTGGTCTAATCTATAGAGAGGACTGATGACCTGAACTTACCTTAAAATGAAGCTTAAACAGAGGAAACTGCACTACACCAGGAGGAGAAGAAGGTGACAGAGGTAGACAGGTTGCCCAAGGTTCTGTACTTGATTCTTTGATAATTTTTATGTTTTCCTGACTTCCTTGACCTTTACATATAAATCAAATATTTTTCTATTGTAAGCATGATACTATGCTAGTTTTAAAAGTTAATCCAGTTGTTTTCAAGCCAATTACCTATGTGTAGTTGTGGGTTACCTTGCTGAATTTCTCTAGTCCAAGGCTCTATTTGGTTGGCCCTGAGAATATTTACTTTAAAAGAAATTATAGTCATATTCAGGTCACTATTGATATTACTAGATGGGATCCCCTCACCTGGCCAATTAATAATGCCTGCTCTGATCCTGGCCATAAATTTGAGTTTTCTTCTATTACTCAAGCTCAATCAGAACAACAAGCAAAGTTTCAGCAAAGGAGAAAAATCTTCCACAATTATATTTACATAGGAAACACCAGGCTATGGTAATTTAGGTTTAAAGTCTCCTCCATGTTGGAAACAATTAAATCATACTAAGGCTAACCAGTTTAGTAACACTAGGAAACTGTGCTATGTGCCTTATAGACAGTGTCAGTATATCATTTGCCTGGAAGATAAGGATTCGTATAGAATAGACTAAGTCAGACGACCTGGGGTACTTGGCTACATTTAATGAAAGCTCTTACCTTAAGTCTTATTTATAACTTTATTAATACTGCTGTTATTTGCATTTTGCCTGTTTTACAAAATTGCTGTTTCTTACACTGCCAAATGTGTGACTGAGTCTCTGATAAAATAAAATATACTTTCATATAAGATTGATGATGGTAACAGTGTAACTAGATATGTGAAGAAGCAACAAGAAGGAATGTTTTCCTGGACCAAGAGGCTAGTAAGACAGGTGGTCCAGAGAATTTTGAATACTGTTTTATGGCCTTGTCCAGTAACAGCACATTGAGTGACCAGCCAGCAAATTCTTTGCCAGCTGTGAAAATGAACATTCTCAGCACCATTGGACAAAACAGTCATGAAATGCCCCCCGCCCCAAATCATGGACAAGCTTATGACCATGAAGGGGCTCTGCCATCTAGAAACTGGTACTTGCCATCTACCTCTACAAAGATTAAATCATGGCCACTGCAGCTGTTAACCTTCAACATCCCTGAAAGTAGTTCAGGGTGGATATCAGAAATGAGGCCCTCTGTGCTCTGGGAAAAACTGGCAGAACAGGCCTTCAGATAGTTAGATATCTTCAGGAGAAAATTTTATGAGTCTCAATCCTTGCATCTTCTCATACATAGAAGACACTAAGATTGTTAACTGTAATATATGCTTTGGCTATTAAGGAGAATATTACAATTAAAAGCCAAAATAAAGTAGCTATGGTTCAGACATCCAAGGAAATAACTAGGTGACCCTATGGGTGTAATTTCAGACTAGTCCTTATATTGCTAAAAACTTGAGCTTTCTGAGTTGTGTAAGACTTAGATACCACTGGACATTCTCAAAACAATGTCTGCTGGCAGCTAGTAACTGCAACCTTACTTTTTATAAAACTAGGCAACTGGCTACCTGGCTACCAGTCTCCCCAAAATGCCAGGTCCAGACTGGGTTTCAGGCCTATTCTTATGAAAAGAAATGAGATTTATTTCGTCTACCAAAATTCCATCTGTCACTCCTCTGGCTACTTCTCATTAGGTCTGCTACACCAAAATGGCAGACCAAGGGATTGAGATTTTAATCACACAAGACTCATATCTAGGACTTGAAACTCAGGAATACTTCCGATTCAGTGTCTAGTCTCCAAACTGAGACTGCCCTATGCCCCATTTTGACAGGAAGTTATCAGAGACATAGTTCCCCAGTTCCATAAATTAAAACTGAGCAGGATCCTATGGGGCTCTGGAGTACAGATCCTTTCTGTGTTCCCTGTTTCTTTTTTTAGGATATAGCCTTCATTCAGCCTCCTTGACCTCCCTTGAGTCCCAAAGGACAGGTCCAAACGGTTACTGGTCAGAGAATGGAGGCAATACAGAAACAGAGGAGGAGCAATCAAATGGTGGTACAACCTTGGAACAGGGTCCTGGTTCCTACTGGAGAAATATGCATAACAATGTCTTTGAGTTCTTCTGCAGGACTGGGGTCCCCACCCAGGTGGAGGATGGTAACTTCAGGCTGAGCTCAAGATTCCTGGAGCACCACCCTGTTGCCTCACCACCAACCAATCTGAAGAAAGTCACACACCCTGCAGTCCTCACCCCAAATGTTGCCTTCCATTTCTGGGGCCTGGTGATGACCATCCTGTTAGGCCTCCTGTTTTGCCCTGTCTATTTCATCTCTGACGGGGTCCAACAGTTTCAGGTTAAATTGCTATTCCTACGAGGGTAAGTGCTGGTTTCAGGCACAGAATACCTTGACTTAGATCAGGTAGAGAGAGACTTCTGCTCTGCTAGGCAGGCCTACACATATGCATAGCAGGAAGAAGTTACAGAAGAAGGAGACCTCTGCCCCCATTCCCAAGAAGTATCTTGAGTATGAAGTCTCTCAGGGGGTAGTTGTTAGGGGAAGCACAGTGACTGAAACCACCCACCCTGGCCAGGCACCACAGTAACCATTTGCATGAGTTGTTTTACAACAGAAGGTCCTCGTAAGGAACAAGGAACTAATAAGCCACCACCAACTGGAATAGTTCAGGAAAGGTCAAAAGGAGACATCATGTGTCCAACCAGAATGCTTCTCGCTGGGATCCATCTTGCCTGAGCAATGCATGCACCACCAGGAAGGACTCTGAGTCAGATGATTGGCTAAAGACAAACCAGAAACTAATCCTATCACCATAAAACCCAAGACTGTGAGCCACTGTGGCAGAGCTGTTCTCCTGGGTTTCCCTACCCTACTGCTCTCCACCAAGGTGCCCCTTCCCAATAAAATCTCTTGCTTTGTCAGCACACGTGTCTCGTCGGACAATGAATGTTAGACAAGAGCCCACTTCCAGGCCCTGGAAGGGGTCCCCCTTCCTGCAACATAAGCAGTTTTAGCAAAAGCAAGGGGAAACCTTGGCAGCTTGGCTTTTGTGACTCTGAGACACAGGGATGGCCTGGTGTCTGTGGGGGGTTTTGTGGGTCCTTACTGGGAGAAGTAGAGGGATGGTATGCAAGATGCCATTTTGAAAGTGTGAAGACCCTAAAGGGGGCCCGAGCTGGTAGGAGTCCCATCTGGGTTATGTGGATGCAAATGTGGGCTGATTTGTGTGGAGGTATATCATAGAGGCTGTGTCCTATGCTGTAGATTTAGAACAGTGTACTCTAGGCTCTGTCCTCTCTTGTAGATTTAGAACAATGTACTGTAAATGCCGCATCCTATACTGTGTGCTGTAGATTTAGTCTGTGTCTTGTGGTGTGCTACTCGCCTTTGATTTTCTTGCAAATTTGGAGCACTGTGAAAGCATTTGGAATCATGTGGGTGGGCTGTGAATGCTGCAAAAACCCCCTCTTTGAAGGGGTGGGCCCCACGCCTGTGGGGGATTTTGCTGCTCCTTAATAAAAACTCCACAGGGGTGGAGTTGTTCCTGTGGAGGCTTTCCTGAAATTTCAAAAGGACAGATGGTGGACTGGATTTGGCCATGGAAGATAAAGGTACTCCACAGGCGGTGGGTGGCTCTTCTAGCCTTGTGAGAGCAAGGACTGCAACCTGAGTTCCAGGTGATATATAGCATTGGGTTTTGCTATATGTTGGAGATGTAACTGTTTGTTGTTGTAGCTACTGCAGTTGCAAGAGGTGAATCCAAGGGTCACTGTTGCTCACCAAGGGAAAATCAAGGAATACGAATTGCACATATACTGAGAGGCAAGAGACCCTGAAGGGGCTGAATGCAGGGAAAGTGCAAATTAGCCAAGACGGCATGGTCAGGCTCTCTTGCCCCATGCCCTTTGGCTCTTGCCCCACATTTTGTAAATAATGATTATGTAACAGCTGAGATCGCTTACAGCACCGAGCATGTGCATCATGAGGTATTCACTTGGCCATGGGCTATTTTTGTTCTGTAAGCATATATGAGTTTCACCTGAAAAGCCCTGAACGTTGTGTTACATTCCCATTATGGCTATGTTAGGCTGCGTTTTTGTGGCAAGGCTGCATTACGGCTGTGTCCGCTGTGTCAACCACAAGAAGAGGGAATGCAGCGTGTCTGCTGCTGCTACAGCTGCTGGGCCAGCCCGCAGAGAATAAACATGTCTGCAGTTCCTACGGCTCTTCGAGTTTTCTTCTGGTTTTCCCACTTGTGCCTTGCCTACCCTAGGTTCAAGGAACAGTGTGCGCAGGGAGATACAGATTAGCAAGACGGCAGGCAAGTAAAGAAGCAAAAGATTTAAGAAAATGACCCTGGGTCTCTAATACTCAGTGAGTAAGACATTATCTAGAAAGAGTAAGTGCTGCAACGAAAAGACACAGGAAGAGACGAGGACAAAGAAGGCTGGAAGTGCAAGTTGGAGGCAAATTAATGTCATTCTAAGAAGGATCATCTATTTCTGCTTCATTGACTACACTAAAGCCTCTGACTGTGGATCACAACAGACTGCGGAAAATTCTTAAAGAGATGGGACTATCAGACCACATTCCCTGCCTCCTGAGAAATCTGTATGCAATTCAAGAAGCAACAGTCAGATCTGGGCATGAAACAGTGCTCTCTGGTGCCCTGTTGTTCAGATGTTAGCCACTAGATGGCGGGCTAGGAAGTGAAAGTGAAGTCGCTCAGTCGTGTCCGACCGACCCTTTGCTACCGCATGGACTGTAGCCTACCAGGCTTCTCCCTCCATGGGATTTTCCAGGCAAGAATACTGGAGTGGGTTACCATTTCCTTCTCCAGGAGATCTTCCCGACCCAGGGATTGAATCCGGGTCTCCCGCATTGTAGGCAGACGCTTCACCGTCTGAGCCACCATGGAACAATGGTCTGGTTCCAATTTGGGAAAGGAGTACGTCAAGGCTGTATATTGTCACCCTGCTTATTTAACTTATATGCAGAGTACATCATGAGAAATGCTGGGCTGGATGAAGCACCAGCTGGAATCAAGATTGCTGGGAGAAATATCAATAACCTCAGATATGCGGATGACACCACCCTTATTTCAGAAAGCAAAGAGAAACTAAAGAGCCTCTTGATGAAAGTGAGAGAGGAAGATGAAAAAGTTGGCCTAAAACTCAACATTCAGAAAACAAAGACCATGGCATCCAGTCCCATCATTTTTTTGGGCTCCAAAGTCACTGCAGATGTTGACTGCCTTGGAAGAAAGCTATGACCAACCTAGACAGCATATTAAAAAGCAGAGACATCACTTTGCCAACAAAAGTCCATCTAATCAAAGCTATGGTTTTTCCAGTAGTCATGTATGGATGTGAGAGTTGGACTATAAAGAAAGCTGAGTGCCAAAGAATTAATGCTTTTGAACTGTGGTGTTGGAGAAGACTCTTGAGAGTCCCTTGGGCTGCAAGGAAATCAAACCAGTCCATCCTAAAGGAAATCAGTCCTGACTGTTCATTGGAAGGACTGATGCTGAAGCTGAAACTCCAATACTTTGGCCACCTGATGAGAAACCTGCCTCCTTGGAAAAGACCCTGATGCTGGGAAAGATTTAAGGCGAGAGGAGAAGGAGATGCCAGAGGATGAGATGGTTGGGAGTTGGTGATGGAAGGGAAGCCTGGCGTGCTGCAGTCCATAGGGTCACAAAGAGTCGGACCTGACTGAGCAACTGGACTGAACTGAACTGAAGGAGGATCCACTTAAGTCTGTCAACAATTAAAACTGAAGTCCATTGAAGGTTCTGAGTTGAGAAGCAACAGGATACTGTTCTGAGAGTCTACAGAGGAATTTGAGGGTTTTAGAAGATAAGGTATTCAGAACATGACAGTGTGAGTTCCGGTTAAATCAAACAATTTCTTAAGTCAAATGTAACCTTTTCAACATATATTCTATTTCCAAAAAACACTTTGTTTTACTTTTCTGAAAGCCTTAATTAGCATCATTTGACACTTTAGGGCTGTTTCTCTGCTTCTTTCTCTTCTTGAGAGTTGATCTGGTGCAACCCTCAATTACTCCCTAGAGCTATTATTAAAAGAATCTTTAAATAGAAATGTTTTAAAAGCTAAGAAACTTAATCATTTCATTCAAACCAGAGTTTGTGAGATCAGAGCTTTTACGTTTTGGTATCTTACTGTATAAAGATAAAATTTAACTATTACAAGAAAACAGAATATAAAGTAGTGATCAATCTTGTATAGCAGTCCATTGATCTCAAAATCTCTCTTGTTTAGTGTTGTGTAGATGTACCAGAGTTTTAATTATGATTCTATGACTTGTTAGATTTAGACGAATTAGTTAAATCCCCCTTATCCTCAGTTTCTTAATCAATAAAATAAAAATAGCTATTTCATGGGGTTTCTGTGATGTTTCAATGAGACCATATCATATATGCTTAGCACTTTGTAGTTACTTGAATTGCATTTTACTAGTAATATTATAATATGGAGTTTCTGTTTTGGATAATAAAAAATTTGGAAATAGTGGTAATGGTTTCACAACACTATAAATGTACTTAATGCCACTGAACTGTACACTTCAGATGAGTAAAATGGTAACTTTTATGTTTTATATATATAATATATAAATAAAATATTAGTGTTATGTATTGATATATCAATTATGTATAATCTATGTTTATATATAATATAAATAAAAATGAAATATATAGTTATACATATTCCAGGTGGTGCTAGTGGTAAAAGAACCTGCCTGTCAATAAGAGACGTTGGTTCGATCCTTGAGTCAGGAAGATCCCCTGGAGGAGGGTATGTCAGTCCATTGCAGTATTCTTGCCTGGAGAATCCCATAAGCAGAGGAGCCTGTCCGACTACAGTCCATGGGGTCATGAAGAGTCCGACACAACTGAAGCGACTTAGCATGCATGCACATACTAAATATCAGTCAGTCAGTTCAGTTGCTCAGTTGTGTCTGACTTTGTGACCCCATGGACTGCAGCACACCAGGCCTCCCTGTCCTTCACCAACCAGCTCCTGCAGTTGCTCAAACTCATGTCCATCCAGTCAGTGATGCCATCCAACCATCTTATCCTCTGTTCCTTTCCCCTCCTGCCTTCAATCTTTCCCAGCATCAGGGTCTTTTCCAGTGAGTCCGTTCTTCACATCAGGTGACCAAAGTATTAGTTTCAGCTTCAGTATCAGTCCTTCCATTGACTATTCAGGACTGATTTCCTTTAGGATGGACTGGTTTGGTCTCCTTGCAGTCCAAGGGACTCTCAAGAGTCTTCTCCAGCACCACAGTTCAAAAGCATCAATTCTTCGGCGCTCAACTTTCTTTATATTCCAACTCTGACATCCATACATGACTACTGGAAAAAACCATAGCTTTGACTAGACAGAACTTTGTTGGTAAAGTAATGTCTCTGCTTTTTAATATGCTATCTAGGTTGGTCATAGCTTTTCTTCCAAGGAGCAAGCATCTTTTAACTTCATGGCTGCAGTCACCATCTGCAGTGATGTTGGAGCCCAAGAAAAAAGGAAAAACATCTGTCACCGTTTCCATTGTTTCCCCATCTATTTGCCATGAAGTGATGGGACCTGATGGAATGATCTTAGTTTGGAACTGTCTTGCATTTTTGATGATCCAGCTGATGTTGGCAGTTGGATCTCTGGTTCCTCTGCCTTTTCTAAATGCAGCTTGAACATCTGGAAGTTCATGGTGCATGTACTGTTGAAGCCTGGCTTGGAGAATTTTGAGCATTACTTTTACTAGCGTGTGAGATGAGTGCAATTGTGCAGTACTTTGAACATTCTTTGGCATTGCCTTTCTTTGTGCTTGGAATGAAAACTGACCTTTTCCAGTCCTGTGGCCACTGCTGAATTTTCCAAATTTGCTGGCATATTGAGTGCAGCACTTTAACAGCATATAAACAAAAAATGAAAGACAACTTCATATTTATAGTTTATACTACATTTAGCAATGTTTCTAAATTTCTGTTTCAGAGCTGCAGTAGACACTTTACTGCTTCATTATGTGACAGCTTTAATGTTTAGTAATCCAGCCACCTTGAGCGCCAGTTCGTTTTCAGCAGGTGGGACTGTATCCCCGGACCTGTGAGAATGGTGCCCTCTACTGGTGAATATGTGGCATTGCGACCACTGAGGCATTATCACAGCCAGCATTTGGTACCAGGATCAAGTTTTGAAATCCCGAATTTCTAATTTTTTTTTTTTAATGCTTTGATCATTAGAATTTTAAAAAAGATGAATTTAAGGAAGAATGGTGAGCTGACTAGTAAAAGAGAATGAATGTAACTCCTTTTCTATTATATAAGTGGGCTGTTGTTTGCTTATCAGGAAGCTGGGAAGCACAGGAAGGGAGAAATCCTTGGAGGTCTGCTCCGTCCCTGGCACCAGGCAGGTGAGACATGAGGAAGGCCATGATTTACATCAGTCACTAGTAACCGTCTGGTCGTGAAGGAAGCTAATCTTACTGTGAAGATTCAGGGTATATATATATATATATATTTTTTTTTTAAAGATGATTTTTAATAACAGCTTTAGGTTCTCAGCAAAATTGAGCAGAAAATACAGAGTTTCAATCTACCCTCTGCCCCCAGGCATGCTCAGCCTTCCCCACTATCAATATCCCCTACCAGGAAGGACATTTGTTGCAATGGATGAGCCTATACTGACACATTATCATCACCCAGCTTCAACACCCAGAGTTTACATTACAGTCCCCCTTGGTGCTGGGCATTCTACAGGTTTGCTCAGTGTATAATGACACATATCCACCATGACGCTATCATACAGAATATCTCATTGTCCTAATATCTTGTGCTATGCCTTTGACCACTTCCTTCCCTTAACCCATGGCAACCACTGCGCTTACTGCCTCCATAGTTTTGTCTTTTCCAGAATGATGTATAGTTGGAATCATATAGTATGTAGCCTTTTCAGACTGACTTTTTTTTATCTGATCATATACATTTGTTGGGGCTTCCCAGGTGGTGCTAGTGGTAAAGAACTTGCCTGCTAATGCAGGAGACATAAGAGAAGCAGGGTCCATCCCTGGGTTGGGAAGATCCCCTAGAGAAGAGTATGGCAACCCAGTCCAGTATTCTTGCCCGGAGAATCCCATGGACAGAGGAGCCTGGTGGGCTACAGTCCAAAGGGTTGCACAGAGTCAGACACGACTGAAACAACTTACCACACATGCATGCATACATTTATTAATAGGTTCCTTAAGGTCATTTCATGTCTCAATAGCTTACTTCTTTTTAGGGTTGAATAATCTAGTGTTTGGATGAACCAGTTTTTCCATATTGAAAGACATCTCAGATGCTTCCAAATTTGGCAATTATCATTAAAGCTGCTGTAAAAATCCATGTGTAGTTTTTGTGTGGCCATATATTCTCTAGGTTATGATCTTTTATCATTAGTCCTCAGTATCTGAGAACAGTGACTACACAGTTGGACCCAAGCAGTGCAGCTATTAATCTAGTTTCTGCTTTGCTTCCTCACTGAGCAACCATCCCAAACAACAGCAACAATACAAAGGTTGAAAGAACCACACCAGAAGTATTTAATCAAATCATCCAGAGTTTATTATACTTGGGAATGATTGGACCACAAGAATGCAGTCAGTACATACTAAAAACAATTAGACTTCCTTTTGATTTCATAAGACCTTCAAGCATGCTATGGTTGCTCTTGGCCATAAAAAGCTTAGGCTATAACTATGGAGGAGCTGTGTGTAAATATCTTACACAGCACTTTATAAAGGTCATGACAGCTGGGATGTATGGTGCGCAAGATAAGTTTAATTCAGATCCTGGTGACAAGTGAGCCCTGAAGGCCTGACTTCAGTAGATGTGTAGAATTAAAGCTCACAGATACCCAGAAAAGAAAACCCAATGTGTATTTCAATGAAATATATAAACTCTTGAAATATAATCTTAAAAATGTCATTATTTTGTTGTTTTTTTCAAAGAATTATAAAGTATGTAAATTTTTTTCTTTTTCTCCCAGGCTTTGGGATTCTTTCTTATTGAGGATGGATCATAATGAAAGCAAGGGAATTCCAGAAAAACATTGATTTCTGCTTCATTGACTATGCTAAAGCCTTTGACTGTGTGGATCAAAACAAATTGTGAAAATTCTTAAAGAAATGGGAATCCCAGACCATCTTACCCATCTCCTGAGAAACCTGTATGGGGTTCAAGAAGTGACAGTTAGAAGCTTACATGGAACAATGGACTGGTTCAAAGTTGGGAAAGGATTTCAACAAACCTGTATATCATCATCCTGTTTATTTGACTTATATGCATCATGCAAAATGATGGGCCAGATAAATCACAAGCTGGAATCAAGATTGCTGGAAGAAATGTCAACAACTTCAGATATGCAGAAGATACCACTCTAACGGCAGAAAGCAAAGAGGAACAAAAGAGCCTCTTGATGAGGGTGAAAGAGGAGAGTGAAAAAGCTGGCTTAAAACTCAACATTCAAAAAACTACGATAATGCATCTAGTTTCATCACTTCATGGCAAATAGAAGGAAAAAGAGTAGAAACAGTGACAGACTTTATTTTCTTGGGCTCCAAAATTAATGTGGATGGTGACTGCAGCCATGAAATTAAAAGACGCTTGCTCCTTGGAAGGAAAGCTATGACAAACCTAGACCGAGTATTAAAAAAGTAAAGAAGTCACTTTGCTGACAAAGGTCTGTAGAGTCAAAGCTATAATTTTTCCAGTAGTCATGTATGGATGTGAGAGCTATAGTAAAGAAGGTTGAGCACCAAACAACTGATGCTTTCGAATGGTGGGGCTGGAGAAGATTCTTGAGAATCCCTTGGACACAAGGAGATCAAACCAGTAGTTCTAAAGAAAATCAACCCTGAAGATTTGATGCTGGAGCTGAAGCTCCAATACTTTGGCTACGTGATGTAAAGAAATAACTCACTGGAAAAGACCCTGATGCTGGGAAAGATTGAAGGCAAAATGAGAAGGGGGTGAAAGAGGATGAGATGGTTAGATAGTATCACCGACTCAATGGACATGAGTTTGAGCAAACTCTGGGAGATACTGAAGAACAGGGAAGCCTGACCTTTTAGTATGATTCTTTTATTATGTTGATATGTTTGCTTTCCTAACATTTTGCTGAAGGTTTTTGCATGTTTGTCAGAGATATTAGTCTGTAACTATCTTTTTTTGTGTTGTCTTTTCCTGGTTTTAGTATCAGGGCCTTGTAGAGGAACATTCCCTACTCTTCAATTTTTGGGAAGAGTTTGAGAGAGATAATTATTACATCTTCTCTGAAAGTTTGGTAGAATCCACCTATGAAGCCATTTCATCCTGTACTTTTGTTTTATGAAAGGCTTTTGATTACTGTTTCAATATCTTTACGGCCGCTGCTAAGTCACTTCAGTCGTGTCCAACTCTGTTCGACCCCACAGACGTCAGCCCACCAGGCTTCCCTGTCCCTGGGATTCTGCAGGCAAGAACACTGGAGTGGGTTGCCATTTTCTTCTCCAATGTATGAGAGTGAAAAGTGAAAGTGAAGTCGCTCAGTTGTGTCCGACTCTTCACGACCCCATGGACTGCAGCCCACCAGGCTCCTCTGTCCGTGGGATTTTCCAGGCAAGAGTACTGGAGTGGGGTGCCATTGCCTTCTCCGTCAGTATCTTTACTAGTGATCAGCCTATTCAGATTTTCTATTTCTTCATGATTCAGTCTTGTAATGTTGCATGCATTTAAGAATTTATTCATTTCTTTTAGGTGGTCCAATTAGTGTATAACTATTCATAGCATTCTCCTATAATCCTTTGTATTTCTTTGGTATCTCTTATGATTTCTCCTCTTTTATTTCTGATTTTATTTATCTGAGCCATCTCTTCTTCTTTCCTTAGGCTAGCTAAAAGTTTGCCAGTTTTGTTTATTTTTCAAAGAACCAGTTCTTAGTTTCATTGATCTCTTCTATTGTCATTTTAATCTCTATTTGCCTCTTTCTGTCTGATTTTTGTTATTTCCTATCTTCTACTGACTTTGGACTTTGTTTTTCATTTTCTAATTCATTTTGGTATACAATTTGATTGTTTATTTGAGATTCTTCTTGTTTCTTGAGCTAGGCCCGTATTGCTATAAATTGCCCTCTTAGTACTGCTTTTGCTACATCCCACAATTTTGGCATATCATATTTTCATTTTCATCTATCTTTAGACATTTTTAAAATTTCTCCTTTCAGTTCTTCATAGATCCAATAGTTGATCAGTACATGTTGTTTAATTTCCATGTATTTGTGATTTTTCTAGTTTTCTTTTTGCGATTGATTTCTAATTTCATACAATTATGGCTGGAAAAGATGCTTGATAAGATTTTAATCTTAAATTTATTGAGACTTTTGTGTCCCAACATATGGTCTACCCTTGAGAATGTTCCATGTGCCCTTGAAAAGATTATGTATTCTGCTACATTTGGATGGAATGTTCTGTATGATTCTTTTAAGTCTACCTGGTCTAACATTTCAATTAAGGCTGCTGTTTCCTTGATGACTTTCTTTCTGGATTACCTATTCACTGATCTAAGTGGGATGTTAAAGTTCCCTACTATGATTTTCTTGACATGAAGGTCTCCCTTTAGGTCTGATAATAGTTGCATATATTCTGGTGCTCCTTTGTTCAGTTCAGTTCCGTTCAGCCGCTCAGTCGTGTCCAACTCTTTGCCACCCCATGAACTGCAGCACACCAGGCTTCCCTGTCCATCATCAATTCCCGCAGTTTACTCAAACTCATGTCCACTGAGTCGGTGATGCCATCTAACCATCTTACCCTCTGTCGTCCCCTTCTCCTCCTGCCCCCAACCCCTCCCAGAATCAGGGTCTTTTCCAATGAGTCAATTTTTTGCATCAGGTGGTCAGAGTATTGGAGTCTCAGCTTCAGCATCAGTCCTTCCAATGAATACCCAGGACTGATCTCCGTAGGATGGACTGGTTGGATCTCCTTGCAGTCCAAGGGACTCTCAAGAGTCTTCTCCAACACCACAGTTAAAAAGCATCAATTCTTCAGTGCTCAGCTTTCTTTATAGTCCAACACTCATATCTATACATGACTACTAAAAAAACCATAGCTTTGCCTAGACGGACCTTTGTTGGTCAAGTAATGTCTCTGCTTTTTAACGTGCTGTCTAGGTTGGTCATAACTTTTCTTCCAAGGAGTAAGCATCTTTTAATTTCATGGCTGCAGTCACCATCTGCAGTGATTTTGGAGCCCCAAAAAATAAAGTCTGACACTATTTCCACTGTCTCCCCATCTATTTCCCATGAAGTGATGGGACCGGATGCCATGATCTTCATTTTTTGAATGTTGAGCTTTAAGCCAGCTTTTTCACTCTCCTCTTTTTCTTTCATCAAGAATCTCTTTAGTTCTTCTTCACTTTCTGCCGTAAGGGTGGTACCATCTGCATATCTGAAGTTATTGATATTTCTCCCAGCAATCTTGATTCCGGCTTGTGCTTCATCCAGTCCAGCGTTTCTCATGATGTACTCTGCATGTGAGTTAAATAAGCATGGTGACAATATACAGTCTTGATACTCCTTCTCCTATTTGGAACCAGTCCTTTGTTTCATGTCCAGTTCTAACTGTTGCTTCCTGACCTGCATACACATTTCTCAGGAGGCTGGTCAGGTGGTCTGGTATTCCCATCTCTTTCAAAATTTTCCACAGTTTATTGTGATCCACACAGTGCTCAGATGATAGGTACATATATATTAAAAACTGTTGTGTCTTTTTGATGGGTTGTCCCTTTTATCATTATATAATGTCCATCTTTGTCTCGTGTTACCTTTTTTGAGATCAAATCATTCCCAAGAAAAAGAAAATGCAAAAGGCAAAATGGCTGTCTGAGGAGGTCTTACAAATAGCTGAGAAAAGAAGAGAAGCAAAAGGCAAAGGAGAAAAGGAAAGATATACCCATCTGAATGCAGAGTCCCAAAGAATAGCAAGGACAGATAAGAAAAGCTTCCTCAGTGATCAATGCAAAGAAATAGAGGAAAACAATAGAATGGGAAAGACTAGAGATCTCTTCAAGAAAATTAGAGATACCAAGGGAACATTTCATGCAAGATGGGCACAATAAAGGACAGAAACAGTATGGACCTAACAGAAGCAGAAGATATTAAGAAGAGGTGGCAAGAATACACAGAAGAACTTATACAAAAAAAAAATCTTAATAAACCATATAACCATGATGGTGTGATCACTTACCTAGAGCCAGACATCCTGGAGTATGAAGTCAAGTGGGCCTTAGGAAACATCACTGTGGACAAAGCTAGCAGAGGTGATGGAATTCTAGCTGAGCTATTTCAAATCCTAAAAGATGATGCTGTGAAAGTGCTGCACTCAATATGCCAGCAAATTTGGAAAACTCAGCATTGGCCACAGGACTGGAAAAATCACATTTTGTTCCAATCCCAAAGAAAGGCAATGCCAAAGAATGTTCAGACTACCACAGAATTGCACTCATCTGACATGCTAGCAAAGTAATGCTCAAATTTCTCCAAGCTAGGCTTGGAGCTAGGCTTCAACAGTACATGAACTGTGAAATTCCAGATGTTCCAGCTGGATTTAGAAAAGGCAGAGGAACCAGAGATCAAATTGCCAACATCTGTTGGATCATCAAAAAAGCAAGAGAGTTCCAGAAAAACATCTATTTCTGCTTTATTGACTATGCTAGGGCCTTTGATTGTGTGGCTCACAACAAACTGTGGAAAATTCTTGAAGAGACAGGAATACCAGACCACCTGTCCTGCCTCCTGAGAAATCTGTATGCAGGTAAAGAAGCAACAGTTAGAACTGGACATGGAACAGCAGACTGGTTCCAAACTGGGAAAGGAGTACATCAAGCCTGTATATTGTCACCCTCCTTATTTAAGTTATATGCAAAGTACATCATGTGAAATGCCAGGCTGGATGAAGCACAAGCTGGAATCAAGATTGCCGGGAGAAATATCAGTAACCTCAGATATGCAGATGATACCATGCTTATGGCAGAAAGCAAAGAAGAACTAAAGAGCCTCTTGATGAAAGTAAAACAGGAGAGTGAAAAAGCTGGCTGAAAACTCAACATTCAAAAAACGAAGATCATGGCATCCAGTCCTATCACTTCGTGGCAAATAAATGGGGAAGCAATGGAAACAGTGGCAGACTTCATTTTCTTGGGCTCCAAAATCACTGCAGATGGTGACTGCAGCCATGAAGTTAAAAGATGCTTGCTCCTTGGAAGAAAAGCTATGACCAACCTAGACAGCATATTAAAAAGCAGAAACATTACTTTACCAACAAAGGTCTGTCTAGTCAAAGCTGTGGTTTTTCCAGTAGTCATGTATGGATGTGAGAGTTAGACTGTAAAGAAAGCTGAGTGCCATAGAATTGATGCTTTTGCACTGTGGTGTTGTAGACTCTTGAGAGTCCTTTGGACTGTAAGGAGATCCAACCAGTCCATCCTAAAGGAAATCAGTCCTGAATATTCACTGGAAGGACGGATGCTGAAGCTGAAACTCCAATACTTTGGCCACCTGATGCAAATAATTGACTCATTGGAAAAGACCCTGATGCTGGGAAAGATTGAAGGTGGGAGGAGAAGGGGACAACAGAGGGTGAGATAGTTGGATGGCATCACTGACTGGCTGGATGTGAGTTTGAGCAAACTGTGGGAGTTGGTGATGGACAGGGCAGCCTGGTGTGCTACAGTTCATGGGGTGGCAAAGAGTCAGGCATGACTGAGTGACTGAACTGAACTGAACCTTTTTTTAGCCTCAAGTCTATTTGTCTTATATGAGTTTGGCTACACCCACTTTCTCTTGGTTGCCATTCATTTGGAGTATCATCTTTCACTCCTTCACTTTGAATCTATGTTTGTCTTTAGAACTGAGATGAGTCTCCTGGAAAATGTAGGTAGGTGGGTCTTATTTTTTAATTCATCCAGCCACTGTGTGTCCTTTGACTGGTGAATTCAGTCTATTCACATCTAGGATGATTATTAATAGATGAGGACCTAGTAGTTACATTTTATCTTTGTTTCCTGGCTGCTCTCTATTTCCATTGCTTCTTTTTCTGTGTGTCTCTGTCTGCCATTTTGGTTTTATGGTTTTCAACAGTGTCTTCCTCAGTTTTTTTCTTTGTGTTACATGTCTCTGTCCTAGATTTGTGTTTTGTGGTTACCACAAGGTTTGTGTGAAAGGTCTCATAGATAAAATGGCCCTTTTCCTGATGACAGCATCTCATCTTCATTTGCCTATAAGGGTTCAGTTCTTTTTCTCTTCCCCTTTTGTGTTTTGTTGTCTCAATTCATCCCTTTTTATGTTGTGAGTTCACTACCAAATTTAGTGACTATTTATTTTTACTGCCTCTTTCTGCATTTAACCTTTATGGTCTAAGTGTTTCACAATTTATTCTTATGTAGAGTTGTAATTTTCTGATTTTCTCTATCACCTTACTCAAAGTTTTGTGTACTTTGCAGTTTTCATTTCAGATATAGAGTTCATTTCAACATTTCTTGTAAGGCAGCTTTGGTGATAACGAACTCTCTCAGCTTTTCTTTGTCTGGGAGAGCCTGTATTTCTCCCTTATATCTGAAGGATAACTTCCTTTAGAGTATTCTTTGCTGACAGTTTTAAATATTTTATTATTTGAGCATGTCATTCCACTCTCTCTTGTGGAGTTTATGCTCAGAAATCTGCTGACAGCCTAACGGTAGTTACTTCCTTTTTTCCCCCTGGTTGCCTATATAATTCTTTTCAAAATTGTAACTTTTGACAACTTTAATATAACATGTCTTGGATAATGTCTTTTTACACTGAGGTACCTAGGAGTTCTCTTAACTTCATTGACATGTATATCCAGTTCCTTCCCCAGTTTGGGAAGTTCAACTATTCCTTTCAATAACCTCTCAGTTCCCTTCTCCCTCCCTTCTCTTTCTAGGATACCCATTATCCTAATGTTGCCTTTCTTGATGGAGTCAAATAGTTCTTATAGAATTTCTTCATTTAAAAAAATCTTTATTTTCTGTCATCTTCTACCTGAATCATTTCTGTATTTCTGTTTTCAAGTTCACTGATTCTATCTTCCATATGATCTGCTCTATTTCCAATACTTTATAATGCATTCTTTATCTTGTTCTTTGGCTCCAGAATTTCTATTTGATTCTTTTTAGAGTTCTAATCTCTTTGGTTGAGTATTCCTCCTGTTCATTAATTTTATTCCTGAGCTCACTGAACATCCTTTCTGACTTTTCTTGTAACTTGTTAAGTTTCTTCATGACAGCTATTTTGCACTCTCTATCAGTTATATCACAAACTTCTGTGATTTTAAGTTTAATTTCTGGAGGATTGTCCTTTTCTTTTTGTGATATTGTGTTACCATGGTTTTTCATGGTGATTGATGAGTTGTTCCTCTGAGGGTGCCTTTGAAATAGCCAAAACCTTTCCTATTTAGGTAATCTTTTTTAAAAAACATGCATATATTTATTTGACTGTATCAGGTCTTAGTAGCAGCACTGGGCTTCTTGTGGCCGTGGGCTCTTTAGGGGAGGAACCTGGGCACGGTAGTCATGGTGCAGGAATTCAGTTGCCTTCTGGCAATGTGGGGTCTTAGTTCCCCCACCAGGGATCTGCGTCCCCTGCATAGGAAGGTGGGCCACCAGGGTAGTTAGTCCCCGTAAATCCTTTTTTACATTGATCATCACAATTGAGCGGCTTCACAAGTCGAGGTCTTTCTTTGGTTCTCCAGTAGGTGGCGCTAGAGCACAAGGCTTTGGTTCCCGTGCCTGCGCAGCCTCTCATCACATTTGAGAACCGGCGCTTTGCACCCCCCTGACCTCTGCCGGCGCTGGTGCGGGTGCCCGTGGTGCTGCTGGCACCTCCGGGGTCGCTGCTGGCGTCACCGTTGTCACTGACGTTGCTGCTGAGGGCGTGGGATGGCAGGGTCCTCTGCCATACATGGCGTCACCGGAGGCAGGCACTGCACCATGGGGTGGGCAGTGGGAGAGAGGGGGATGTGGGGTTGCAGATGCCTTCTCCATGGGCGGGGCTGGGTTGGCAGGTGCAGATGAAGCTTGAGGGACTGGAGCCCACACAGTGTGGGCCCTGCCACCGCCACTGCCCAGTTCCCTGTGGCCATTGGTGTGGCTGGGTCTGGGGCAAAGGGTGCCGGGCACTGCTGGCGTCCGCCCTCTCCGCGTGTTCTGTCACCCGCCTTCAGATGCGTAGGTATGAGGAGCTCTCCGGAGTCTCGGTGTGCTGGGCAGAGCACCTTTGCTGAGTTGTGGATGTTTTACTCGCTGTAGGTTGAAGGAGTGAGACAAAGGGAGCTTCTCATGAAGCCATGATGCTGACCCCACCAACACAGTGGTTATGATTAAAGGTAAAAATGTTTTAAACTACTCAGGGGCTTTATGAAATCTTTTATTTTCTAATTATCCACGTTATTCTTACCTGCTATCATGCTGTGTTTCCGACTCTGTGACATGGACAGTCCATGGGGATTCTCTAGGCAAGCATATTAGAGTGGGTTGCCATGTCCCCTTTCAGGGGATCTTCCCAACCCAAGCATCAAACCCAGGTCTCTGGCATGCAGGTGGAGACCTTACCGTCTGAGCCACCAGGGAAGCCTGACAATACTGGAGTGGGGAGCCTATCTCTTCTCCAGGGGATCATACTGACCCAGGGATCGAACTGGGGTCTCCTGCATGGCAGGCGTATTTTATTTTTAACAACTGAACTACCAGGGAAACACTTCCACCTCTACCACAGGGTAAAATAGCACAGAAGACCCTGCCTTTCACCTGCTACCCACTCGCATCCCTCTCCAGGACCTAAGGAAGAATCTGTTAGGGCACAGAGATTAGAGATTTTAGTTTCTTGATTAGAGTCTATGGTTTCTTGTTTTGCAGATGTTCCCTCTCTCTTTTTTTTTTTTTTTGCCTAATGATTCTGAAATCAGTGTTTACAACATTTGTGGATGTGCCCTGATTTAAGAAAATCTGATATTTACTTAACAAAAGAGTGTTGTTAAAGTTTTTGTTGAACAACTCTTAAAATATCAAGTACTCCTGATGCTGCTGTGGGTTCAGAAGCACATGGATGGCCTGGAAAGAAGATGCCAACAGTTGCCAAGTTGCCTCTGTGTCACTCCCTTCCCCCTTTCCACTAAAAATAACACTTTTAATTGAAAAAAAATCAAGCTTTCCAAATGCATTATAATAAATAACTGAAAAGTTGAATTTATTATTTTTATTTATAAAAGTTGAATTTATATATAAATTTGCAGAAGCACCCATAACCCACATTCAGTGGGGCCTCCAACTACTCATTTGGATTTCACTCAGTGTTCAGTAAGGTGGGCTCAAGGCTTTTTAAATAGGGAAAGTTGAGCAAGATAAACAATCATTGCCTTCAGTAATAATTAAACCTATGAGTTATTAATCCATGTCTTAATAAAAGCAATAAAACAATAAATCAAAGCTTTTCAGTAACAACAATTATGAAAGTAGGCTTAAGCAAAGGTGTTTTCATTTACAATTTGAGTTCACACATGACCTGGGATATGTGGAATTGCTTGTTCTCTCATTGTGAACTGACCTCAACCCGTCCATCTGCCATCAACAATAAGTTTCCAGGCTGGTAAATTTCAAGCCTCTGAGAATTTTAGTTTTATTTGGTCCCAAGATAGGATTTAATTGACTTGCAGTGTGTTAAAGGAAAGTATTGAAAGATATTCAAGGAAAAGAAAATTGATAATCAACTCAAATATAGAAGTCACATCATTATTTCAAGTTAATAATTAACTTGAGGCTAATTGACAACTGTGTAAGCTAAACAAAGCTGATTTTTGAATTATTTTTATTGAGGCATAATTGACATATAGCATTGTGTTTCAGATGTACAGCATAATGGTGTGATATTTACATACATTGAGAAATGACCACCACATTAAGCCTAGTTAATCTCTTTCAGCATATGTGTTACAATATTTTTTCTTGTGATGAGAACTTTTAAGATCTGTTCTCTCAGCAATTCTCAAGAGTGCAGCCACAGTATCATTAACTCTACTCACCATGCAGTACATCACACCCCCAGGGCTTATTTATTTTGTTAAGTTGGTTAGCTAGATAATACCTTTTGACCATCTTCACCTATTTTACTCAACCCCCATCTCCACCTCTAGGAGCCACCAATCTATTCTATTTCTATGAGCTCACATTTTTTTTTGTTTTTGTTTTTTTCAAATATTCCACATAAAAGTGAGATGATCAAAGATGATTTTTCTGTTTTCCTTTATTTGCTTAAATTAAAGGGTAGTTAATTTACAATGTATTCATTTCAAATGTACAGAATAGCAATTCAGTTATATAAGTGTACCAATGTATATATATTCTTTTTCAGATTTTTTCATTATAGTTTATTACAAGGAATTGAGTATAGTTCCCTGTGCTATATAGTAGGACCTTATTGTTCATCAAAGATGATTTTTCAAGTTAACATTACCTATTACAAGGTAATATTTTTTTTCTTCCAAGGATTGGTGATAAATGAAAGCATTAGAATAATAGGATTTTAGAGCTGGAGGAAAAAAAAAACTTTTCCACATGAAAGTTCAAAGATTTCTCCCATCTAGTGTCTGTGTTCCACGAATCAGTTTCGGCAAGACCATAAATCTACTCAGTGCCAGACGATATCTCAGAATTTGCAGTTTTGTGTTTTTTCCATCGCTCCACACCCAGTTAAGACTGCCCAGGATGAATACTTCCTTCCAGAAAGTGTTTGCTCAGCTCGTCAGCTGGGAGGATACCCTCTCATTGCAGTTCTGTGCTGGGTCACAGTTCTGCGCTGGGGCTCTTCCCACACGCTGACTTCAGCAACTGAGTGGACACTCTTACCATCAGCTTCTGAGCAATCAGGCCAAGAATTCTGGACCTACGTGTGGATACAAGAGACCATTTTATTCCTGATCTGTCTTTTGATTAGGACAGTGGCCTGTTTTTTGTCTTACTTGCTAAGTGCAGCATTAGGAAGATTATTTGGCACCTCAGTTTCTCAAGATATGAATAGAAGCAAAATGAGGAATATAAGTTGCAATAAATAAAAGCAAGGGAATATGGCAAGAGCAGGCATTTGGAATTTAAGAAAATAATAATCAAAAAGCTAACAGTTATAAAGTTGCAATTTGGGTTAATGCTTTCCCTTGCTTTTCTTTATTTTTCAAAATTTCTGCATTATTGCATGTATTTTGTATGAAAACTTAAAAACATGCTTTTAAAAAGCTCAATCCCTGGACACATTTATTCTGAGGCTGCTTCACCTCTAAAGAAATTGACTTGTGCTCAGCAGAGAGTTCCAAATAGTAGATCCTGTGTCTTTTTTCCTATTTCTTAATCATTAGCAGAAGAATTAAACTAAAGAGAAAATTTCTATTACATGTTTTTTTTTTCTCCCCTTGGAAGAAAGTTCCTTTGTGATTCATTATTTTATACTTGAAAACATTTTGAGTTGGATTATCTTCTTTTCTGTTTCTCTTCTTTCCTGTCTTTCTCATCTTAATAGTTTACTGTCTGACACACACACAGGTTTTTAGATTTTATCTTTCATCATTCCCACAATATGCTAAAAATGATGTCTGATATTACTGATAAGTTCAAGTAAAGGAAGTTGGCAAGTAATAATAGCTGTTTTTTTAAAGTTTATTTTAATTGAAAAATCATTGAGTTGCAAAGCTTTGTTGCAGGTGTACAACAGTTATATGTATATATATATTCTTCATATATATTATTTTCATATTCTTTTCCATTATGGTTTATCACAGAATATTGAATATAACTCCTTATAGAGTCAGACCTTGTTGTTTATTCACCCTTTATATAATGGTTTGCATTTGCTAACCCCAACCTCCCATTCCATCCTTCCCCCAACCCCGTCCCTCCTGGGCCACCACAAGTCCGCTCTCTGTGTTTGTGGTCTGTTTCTGTTTTGTAAAGAAGTTTGTGTCATATTTTAGATTCTACACATAAGTGCTATCATGTGGTATTTGTCTTTCTCTGTCTGACAGAGTTCACTTGGTATGATGATCTCTAGGTCCCTCCATGTAGCTGCAGAGGGCATTATGCCATTCTTTTTTATAGCTGAGTAATAGTGCAGTAGTCCAATTGTGTGTGTGTGTGCACTACATCTTCTTTATCCACTCATCTGTCAATGCACATGTAGGTTGTCTCCATGTCTTGGCAATTGTATATAGTGCTGTTATGAACATTGGGGTACATGTATCTTTATGAATGATGGTTTCTCCATACACATGATCAGGATTGGGATTGCAGGATCATATGGCAAGTCTGTTTTTAGTTTTTTGAGGACCCTCCATACTGTTTTCCATAGAGATTGTTCAATTTACATTCCCCCATTGAGAAATAACACTTAAGAAATAAGGAAAGCCCATAAATGCCCTTGAAGTTTTAATTCTGCCTTCTACATATTCCTGCCAAATGTGATAGTTTAATGATCCCAAGGTGCCTCAGGACCACACTGCTAGGCCCTAGACTCACTGGGATCACTGAAAACATAACCTGGTCAGATGTAGTAAAAATAAAAGTGATTAGGACTTGGCACTCTCACTGCCAGGGGCACGGGTTCCACACCTGGTCAGAGAACTAGGATCCCACAAGTAGTGTGGCATGGCCAAAAAAAGGCGTTTAAGAAAAGAAGAAACCTCTTACAGGTGTCTTGCCAGCTGAACACTGTATGTCCCTGTCTTGCAAAAGGTGAGGCATTCCTGGATTGGGGAGATCCCACTCCCTCAAAAGGGGGGGCAGCTGAGATCAAGCGTATTGAGAAGACAGAGATGTGTTGGCACCGTCATATTTACTGTAGGGCTGATCCTCCTCCCCGGAAAAGCAGGCTGCCTATCCTATTATGAAATGTTATCTTGTGTAAGGTACAAACTCCCTCACTTTTCTTTTTGTTTCTTTTTCTACAGAGAATAGGCATGGAGACCCAGGCAAAGGCTTGGGCTGCAGTCAGCCAATCTTCTGGAGCTGGCCCAGGGGGTGGGGTGGGGTGGGGGTGGGGTGGGGTGGGGGTGGGGTGGGGCGGGGGAGTTAAGCAGTTGTTTGCTCGGGTGACTCACAGCAAGGCTAGGGTGCCAAGACTTCCCTGGGAAAAAACCTAAAGGCAGGGGAGATAGGAGACAGAAGCTCCGAAACAGGTTTATCATGGTGAACCCCACCCTCCTTACCACATCTCCCTGGGGAGCCAGAGGGCACCCCTTCACTGACATGTTGAGAAATTTGTCAACAGTTTGTTGTGAAGTGCCAGCATTCTTGAAGAGCTCTGTGGTTGCTGTCCTCTGGGGCCAGGATTGGTGGCAGATGCTGCCATTGAGATGCACTCCTTGATTTCAGAGAGCTTTCAGACTGGGGAGGAGGCAGGATCCCAGGGAGGAGGAAGGATCCTAGGGAGGAGGCAGGATCACAGAAGCACTATGAAACCAGTAAAAGCAGATCTTTTATGGGTTGTTGGGACTAAGTTGTCATCAGTATTTTGAACTATAGGATATTTGAGGAGAGCTAATGGGTCACGGTATCCTTAGGAGTGAAATAGGTGTGCAATCTATACTTAATCTATATAAGAGTAATGATTATTGCTTTGGGGGAAGTAATATTCCCTTTATATGAAATGCGCAGAAAAGGCAAATCCACCTGCAATGAGGGAGACCTGGGTTCGATCCCTGGGTTGAGAAGATCCCCTGGAGAAGGGAATGGCTACCCACTCCAGTATTCTGGCCTGGAGAATTCCATGGACTGTATAGTCCATGGGGTCGCAAAGAGCCAGACATGACTGAGCGACTTTCGATTTGCTAGAGACAAAAAGTAGATTAGCTGTAGCCTGGGCTGGGGTTGGAGTGGGGATTGTGGCTAAACTGGGACTGGTGAATCAGGGGATATACCATTGTGTGGACCAGTAGGCTTCTCTTTGTAGATGTGTGTACTTCTTTGCATAGGGCTGGGGAAACTGGAAGAAAGGTCTGCAGAAAAGCACCTTTCAGCTTCCAGCTCCAGGACGCCAAGCCTGGGCTCCACCTCTGACCAGAAGCACACCCTCCAGGCAAACCCCTCCCGGCTTCTGATCTGGTCTTCTGAGCTTGGGCCTGCCTGGTGCAGGTGGAGAGTCTGCCTGGGATCCAGGTCCAGCCCTGTCCTGGCACCTGGATGAAGTGGCCACCCCTGTCCCCACCCCCACCCCCCAGCTCATCCGGATTCTGAGCTTCTGACGCTCAGTCCCTGATGTGCAATTCTAGGTCTTCTTACAAATATTCACACACACAGTAAATTAAAGCAATGATTTATCATTATCTTTCATAATTCTGTGAATGATTCTCTTTTATCGTGGTTAAATATATATAATATACAACTTGTCATTTTAACCATTTTAAAACGTACGGTTCAGTGGCATTAAGTCTGTTCACATTGTTGTGTAACCATCACCACCATCCATGGACCCACAGAATTTTCCACCTTCCCAAATAGAAACTTTGTCCCCATTAAGTGTTAACTCCGCATCCCCCTCCCTCAGCCCCTGACATCCACCATCTGCTTTCTGTCTCTGTGCATATATGAGGCTCTAGGTACCTCATATAAGTGGAATTATTGGGCTTCCCAGGTGGCGCTGATAGTAAAGAATCCACCTGCAGTGCAGGAGACACAGGTTCCATCCCTGGGTCGGGAAGATGCCCTGGAGAAGGAAATGGCAACCCCATCCAGTATTCTTGCCTGGAAAATCCCATGGACAGAGGAGCCTGGTGGGCTACTGCTCCATGCGGTTGCCGGAAACGACTGAGCGAGCAGGCATGCATGTGCTCGCATGCACATACACACACACACGCACACACACACACAGAGCATTTATTCCTTTGTGACTGTATTATTTCCGCTAGCATAATGCCTTCAAGATTCATCTGTGTTGTAGCCTGTGTCATAATTTCCTTCCCCTTTGAGGCTGAATAATTTTCCATGGTATGGACCACAGTTTCTCATCCATTTATCTGTTGATAGGTAGGCTTCCCTGGTGTTGCAGGGGTAAAGAATCTGCCTCCCAATGTAGGAGATGTGGGTTCAATCCCTGGGTTGAGAAGATCCCCTGGAGAAGGAAATGCAACCCACTCTAGTATTCTTGCCTGGGGAATCCAATGGACAGAGGAGCCTGGGGGTTACAGTCCATGGAGTCGCAAAAGAGTCAGACATGACTGAGCAACTAAACTACAACAGGCATTTGGGTTGTTTCTATCTTTTGACTATTGTTAATAATTCTGCTGAGCACACTGGTGTACCAATATCCAGAGGAGTGCTTGCTGCTTCCAATCCCTTTGAGTAATAAACACCCAGGCTTATATGGTAATTTTCTGTTCAATTTTCTGAGGACTCACCAGACTGTTTCCACAGTGATGCATCCTTTTACATCCCCCTAGCAATGCATCAGGGTTTCAATTCCTCCCCATCCTGCCAAAACTGTTTTTTTGTTTTTGTTTTCATAATAGCTGTTCAGATGAGTGTGAATGTGGTGGTTCTTGCCTGGAGTCTCTCAGTGAGCTGCAGTCAGACGGGAACTGGGGTCAGGGATCCTCAGATGCTTGCCTCACATGTCTTCTATGAGATTGGGGTGGGGGCAATAGCTGGGGTCGTGGGCAGTGTCCCTGCAAGCAGCCCTGCCACATGGCTAGTCTGGTCTTCCTCACAGCATGGAGGCCTCTGGCTTTCCTGGAACAATCCAAGAAATAGGAAGTGGAAGTTGCCAGCATCTGAAGACCTGGGCCTGGGGTCTGATATGCAGCACGGTCCCCCTTGTTCTCTAGTCAAGCACTCAGCAGTTGCACCAGTGTCAAGGGGAGATGCTGAAGTGTCCGTGTAAGAGGGGCCGGGAGCCCCTGAAGGAGGTCCCTGTAACTGCCTCGCCTATAAACTGTGATCTCCTTTTAGATTTCGCCTAAAGCAACAGAGGCTGCCTGCTAACTAGCTGTACCCTAGAGAAAGGAAGCGATTCTCCTCCTAGGGCTTCCTAGACACTGGGTTCTAAATTAACACACACCTGGACCTTCAGGGGGCTTCCTTCATAGCTCAGTCAGTAAAGAATCTGCCTGCAATGCAGGAGACCCCGGTTCCTGTGTCGGGAAGATCAGCTGGAGAAGGGATAGGCGACCCACTCCAGTATTATTGGGCTTCCCTGCTGGCTCAGTGGGTAAAGAATCCTCCTGGACTGCGGGAGACCTAGGTTTGATCTCCTGGGTCGGGAGAAGGGGAAGGCCCAGTGGGTCTGCAGACACTCTGTGGTCTGAAATGTGTGGCTGAAAAGACACCCCCAACAACCTGGGCCACTGTGGCTGGTGGAGTGAGGGCTTTAGGGCTGGGTGGACCAGGGGTAATTTTGCGTGCATGCATGCTAAGTCGCTTCAGTTGTGTCTAACTTTGTGTGACCCTATGGGCTGTAGCCCACCAGGCTCCAGGGAAAGTTTGCGTGTGTTCACGCTACGTCACTTCAGTCGTGTCTAACTTTGGGTGACCCTATGGGCCAGGCTCCTCTGTCCATGGGGATTCTCCAGGCAAGAATACTGGAGTGGGTTGCTATGCTCTCCTCCAGGGAATCTTCCTGATCCAGGGATCGAACCTGTGTCTCTTACGTCTAACTGCACTGGCAGGTGGCTTCTTTACCACGAGTGCCACCTGGGAAGCTCCAGGGGAAAGTTTACCAAGTAAACCCAAGCCCTTTCCCACCCTTGAAGAGAAAGGAAGACTTGGAAAATGAGAGGAAATTCAGATCACATTCCCACTCGAATTTGCCTGTTAACCTGTGAAGGTGACTGGGTCTCAGAGAAATCACTGTGGAGTCACAATAAGCAGGCTGTGCTTCCAATTGCAACAGCCCTTTTGTTAATTATGGTGTCTTTATGGGAGCAACCGACAGCAGCTGCTGGGATTCAACTACTAATCTAGAAAGTGCTTTTCATCCACGGCAATTTGCAAGGAGCTGGAACTCCTCAGTGCTTCAGCTCTGCACACAGCCTTGCAGAGAAACTGCAAGGTTCTTTTTTTTTTTAGTTTAAATATCATTGATTTACAATGTTGTGTTAATTTCTGCAGTACAGCAAAGTGACTCAAATATATATATATATATATATATATATATATATATATATATATATATATATATATTCTTTTTCATATTCTTTTCCATTATGGTTTATTCCAGGGTATTGAATATAGTTCCCTATGCTATACAGTAGGACCGTGGTTATCCATTCTATTTTTTTCTTTTTGGCCAAACTGTGACGCCTGCCTGTGGAATCTTAGTTCCCTGACCAGGGATTGAACCCCCGGTCCTCAGCAGTAAGACTGCCAAGTCCTAACCCCTGGACCTCCATCCATTCTCTATATGCTAGAGACACTGGTCTCCTTGACATCCCACAGAATGTTACCTGGTTGTTTGCAGAGATGAGATTGTGCTTAGGGGGCCTGGTGAGGAAGAAGGTATAGGTGCTATAGTTACAGTTGAGGATTTGGGGGACTGTGACTGGAATTTTGAGCCGAAGCATGAAACTTGGGGGGCTTCTGTCCCCCACGGGGCATCCTCTTGACTTCCCGGGAGCACCTCCTGTCCGTTTCCTGGTTTGCTCAGCACAGCTCTCCTGCTGGTTTGCTTCCTATCATCCAGGGCCCCTCCTTGTTTTCCTCTGCTCTGCAGTCCTTCACGTAGCAACTATATGTTGGGGTTTCCTAAGGCTTAGTCCTAAACCTCCTAGTTTCTCCCTGCTGGGGTGTGTGTGTGTGTGTGTGTGTGTGTGTGTGTGTGTGTGTGCATGCGCACTCAGGCGCCTCAGCCATTTCTGACCCTTTGCAGCCCCATGGACTATAGGCTGCCAGGCTGCTCAGTTCATGGGATTCTTCAGGAAAGAGTACTGGAGTGGGTTGCTATGTCCTCCAGGGGATCTTCCCGACACAGGGATCAAACCCATGTCCCCTGCGTTGGCAGTCAGATTCTTCACCACTGAGCCACCAGGGAAATAGATAACCATATATAGAATAGATAACTCATGAGAACCTACTGTATGGCACTTTATACACTAAGCACTGAGTTCCCTCAGAGTACTCTGTGCTCTGTGGTGCCCTAAATGGGAAGGAAATCCATAAAGAGGGAATATATATATATATATATATATATACATACATACAGCTGATTTACTTTGCTGTACAGTAGAAATGAACATAGCATTGTAAAACAATTCACTTCAGTCGCTCAGTCATGTCTGACTCTTTCTGACCCCACGGACCACAGCACACCAGGCCTCCCTGTCCATCACCAACTCCCAGAGCTTACTCAAACTCATGTCCATCAAGTCAGTAATGCCATCCAACCATCTCATCCTCTGTCGTCCCCTTCTCCTCCTGCCTTCAATCTTTCCTTGCATCAGGGTCTTTTCCAATGAGTCAGTTCTTTGCATCAGGTGGCCAAAATATTGGAGCTTCAGCTTCAGCATCAATCCTTCCAATGAATATTCAGAACTGATTTCCTTTAGGATTGACTGGTTTGGTCTCCTTTTAGTCCAAGAGACTTTCAACACCACAGTTCAAAAGCATCAATTCTTTAGCACTCAGCTTTCTTTATGGTCCAACTCTCACATCCATACACTGGAAAAACCATAGCTTTGACTAGACGGACCTTTGTTGGTGAAGTAATGTCTCTGCTTTTTAATACACTATCTACATTGGTCATAGCTTTTCTTCCAAGGAGCAAACATCTTTGAATTTTATGGCTGCAGTCACCATCTGCAGTGATTTTGGAGCTCCCCCAAAATAAAGTCTGTCACTGTTTCCATTCTTTCCCCATCTATTTGCCATGAAGTGATGGGACTGCATGCCATAATCTTCGTTTTTTGAACATTGAGTTTTAAGCCAACTTTTTCACTCTCCTCTTTCACTTTCATCAAGAGGCTCTTTAGTTCTTCCTCACTTTCTGCCATAAGGGTGGTGTCATCAGCGTATCTGAGGTTATTGATATTTCTCCCAGCAATCTTGATTTCGAGACTTCCCTCATAGCTCAGTTGGTAAAGAATCCCCGTGCAATGCAGGAGACCCCCCGCTCCCCCACCTCACTGCTCCCCACCAGTTTAATTCCTGGGTCGGGAAGATCCCCTGGAGAAGGGATAGGCTACCCACTCCAGTATTCTTGGGCTTCCCTTGTGGCTCAGCTGGTAAAGAGTCCGCCCGCAATGCAGGAGACCTGGGTTCAATCCCTGGGTTGGGAAGATCCCCTGGAGAAGGGAAAGGCTACCCACTCCAGTATTCTGGCTGGAGAGGGGTTGCAAAGAGTCGGACTGAGTAAGCAACTTTCACTTTCAATCTTGATTCCAGCCTGTGCTTCATCCAGCACATTTTGCATGATGTACCATGCATATGAGTTAAATAAACAGGGTGACAATATACAGCCTTGACGTACTCCTTTCTCTATTTGGAACCAGTCTGTTGTTCCATGTCCAGTTCTAACTGTTGCTTCTTGACCTGCAAACAGATTTCTCAGGAGGCAGGTAAGGTGTTCTGGTATTCCCATCTCTTTAAGAATTTCCCACAGTTTGTCAAAGTTTTGGCATAGTCAATAAAGCAGAAGTAGATGTTTTTCTGGAACTCTCTTACTTTTTTAATGATCCAGCGCATGTTGGCAACTTGATCTCTGGTTCCTCTGCCTTTTCTAAATCCAGCTTGAACACCTGGAAGTTCACGTACTGTTGAAGCATGGCTTGGAGGATTTTGAGCATTACTTTGCTAGTGTGTGAAATGAATACAGTTGTGCGATAGTTTGAACATTCTTCGGCATTGCCTTTCTTTGGGACTGGAATGAAAACTGACCTTTTCCAGTCCTGTGGCCACTGCTGAGTATTCCAAATTTGCTGGCATATTGAGTGCAGCATTTTCACAGCATCATCTTTTAGGAGTTGAAATAGCTCCACTGGAATTCCATCACCTCCACTAGCTTTGTTCATGGTGATGCTTCCTAAGGCCCACTTGACTTCACACTCCAGGATGTCTGGCTCTAGGTGAATGATCGCACCATTGTGGTTATCTGGGTCATGAAGATCTTTTTTGTATAGTTCTTCTGTGTATTCTTGCCACCTCTTCTTAATATCGTCTCCTTCTGTTCTGTCCATACCATTTCTGTCATTTGTTATGCCCATCTTTGCATGAAATGTTCCCTTGGTATCTCTAATTTTTTTGAAGAGATCTCTAGTCTTTCCCATTCTATTGTTTTCCTCTGTTTCCTTGCACCGATCTCTGAAGAAGGCTTTCTTATCTCTCCTTGCTATTCTTTGGAACTCTGCATTCAGATGGGTATATCTTTCCTTTTCTCCTTTGCCTTTAGCTTCTCTTCTTTTCTCAGCTATTTGTAAGGCCTCCTCAGACAACCATTTTGCCTTTTTGCATTTCTTTTTCTTGGAGATGGTCTTGATCACTGCCTCCTGTACAACGTCACAAACCTCCATCCATAGTGTTTCAGGCACTCTGTCTATCAGATCTAATCCCTTGAATCTATTTGTCACTTCCACTGTATAATTATAAGGGATTTGATTTAGGTCATACCTGAATGGTCTAGTGGTTTTTCCTACTTTCTTCAATTTAAGTCTGAATTTGGCAATAAAGAGTTCATGATCTGAGCCATAGTCAGCTCCTGGTCTTGTTTTTGCTGACTGTATAGAGCTTCTCCATCTTTGGCTGCAAAGAATACAATCAGTATGATTTTCATATTAACCATCTGGTGATGTCCATGTGTAGAGTCTTCTTTTGTGTTGTTGGAAGAGGAAAACTGTAAAACAATTGTACTCCCATAAAAGTTAGTTGAAAAAGACATTTTTTTCTTCTAAAGATTGTCTTTTCAATTTTGATATATATCTGGGATTTTATTTAGATGCATTATGGTAGGAAGCAGTAGAGAGAATGGGATGCGAACTTGATGAATTCTATCTCTGGAAGTCTTCCATGACTGGTCCCGGAGGCTGTTGGTGGGCGTGAGCCCCAGTCCCATGTATGGCAGGTTCTTGCTCTAAGGTTGCTCTCCTCTCTTTGACACCCCTTGGCTCACCTTGTCCCTACAGACACTCTCTGCCAAGAGAATGATCATCCAGGTGTAGGATGGCCACCAGGAAGGCAAGGAGAAAGGATTGTGATCAACAAGGAGTAAACACCCTGCATTAAGCTGGTGGGCAAGGTTGTGCTTCTGACAGCTCCCGTGGAGAAGCAGACAGAAGCATTTCCTCTGATTCAGTCCTGGCTTTTTGAGAACGTGAAACTCCAGCCCAGCAGTCCAGTCTCCGACCCACTACGTTTTCAGTCCACGTGGCACCCTGTGCAGTCTGGCCTCCCACCCCACTGGGGCTGAGCAAGCAGAGACAGTATTAAGGCCCCTGAGGGCCAGGTGCACCAAAGTTAGGTCCCAGTGAGGACAGGTAAAGAGCAAATCTCACCTGATGCCAATTTGCTACACACCAGGAGTCTGGGTGTGACCCATTGAGGGAGGTCTGTTTTCTGCATTTGTTCTTTTCTTCTGGGCTTCTGCATAGCCATGTCAGGCAGGATGTAGCAATGTAACCTACTTGGCGTTCCAAATCCAAGTGATAGACCACTTATTTGTGGAAAAATCATTTTATTTTAATATAAAAAAATAGACTGATTAGAAATATCATTTTACAAGTAAGAACTGTGAATTTTAGATAGTTCCTGGAGGTAGGGTTTGTGGTCACATGAAAATTTGTTCCCAGGTCCAGTAAAGATTTGGGAAGAGAGAGTCTATGTTTAATACATTTTATTTTTTTCTCAAATTTTAAATGTGAAAATGTCATATGTGCCCAAGGATCTATAAAGGTAAATGTGTCACTTAAAAAACCTAATAAAATGAGCATATGTATCTTAGGATTCAGGTTAAGATGACAAAGATTACCATCATCTCAGAAGTTCCTTACATGCTCCTGTCAAAGGCTTTCCATCATCCCTCCACAGGGGGTAACTATATCCTAATCCCGTGTTAATAATTCTTTTTTTTTTTTTCCCACAATGTTTTACCACTCATGTATGAGCCTCAATCATAAATGGTTCAGTTTTGAAAAATCAAGTTGCAAGAGGATGGCATTGTCCTTATTATATGAAGGATCCCAGGAGAGGAAAAGCTGAACAAGGTCTCTGAGTCATAATTAGGTTCTTCTTTTTCTAGTTTCTTAAGGTGGAAGCTTAGATATGTTAGTTTTCTTTAATGGTCTAAATTTCTGTATGAAAATGCTACCAGTTTCTCTCACATTGCTGCTTAGGTTGCAGCCTACAGATTTTGATATGTTGTGTTTTCATCTTCACTTAGTTCACAATATGAGACTGAGCTCATGAGTTATTAAGAAGTGACCTTGTAGGCTGTAGATCAGGCTCCTCCATCCGTGGGATTCTCCAGGCAAGAATATTGGAGTGGGTTTCCATTTCCTTCTCCAGGGGATCTTCCCAACCCAGGGATCGAACCCAGGTCTCCCACACTGCAGGCAGATTCTTTTGGTCACCAGGGAAGTCACCAGGGAAGCCCCATTAAGAAGTGAGCTGTTTAATTTTCACATAATTGGGGTATTTTCTAGATTGTGCTATTATCAATTTTTAAAAATTCATTATGGTCAGAAAACAAATGCACTGAATTGTGATTTCAATTCTTTTAAATTGTGTACAGTTTATTTTATGGTTCAGAATATGGTCTACCTTGTTAAATACTTTATGTTCACATGAAAAGAATGTGTTCTGCTGGTGTTGAGTGGAATGTTCCATAAATGTTATTTAGATCCAATTGGTTGATGGGTATCATTCAGTTTTTCTACATCTTTGCTGATTTTCTAGTTACTCTATCAATTGCTGAGAGAAAAAAATTGAAATATCAATTATAATCTATATCAAGTATATCATCAATATAATTATGGACTTGTATTTTCCTTTCAGTTTTCTTAGTTTTCTCCTGTTTTTCTTTCCATTAGTATTTTGAAATGCTCTAATTAGTTACATTAGTGTATCTTCTTGGTGAACCAATTACTTTTATCATTAGGTACTGTTCCTTTTTATTCCTGGTGGTTTTCCTTCTCCTGAAGTCTGCTTTGTCTGATGTTAATTTAGCTACTCTGACTTTCTTTTCATTTGTATGACATATCTTTTTCCACCCTTTTTATCTGGCTCTCAGTTTAGTTTTTGGCTTGCATTTCTCTTATGATGGGTGAGTTGAATATCTTTTTGTATATTTAAGGACTGTATTTATGTCTTTGTGTGAACTGCCAAACTCATGTTGTTTGTCTACTTTTTTCAGAATTTTCATCATTTGTTCTTTCTGTTTTTAAACAGTGTTTTGCATATGAGGAAGATTAGCTTTCTCGCTGTGACATATATTACAAATATTTTCTCCCAGTTTGCCAGTTGTATTTTAACTTTGTTTAGCTTTGAGTATTTTGTTTCCATGTTAAAGTTTTCATTTATTTATTTTATGTGGTTACATTTGCCATTTTTTTTTTGTTATTGCATCTGGGTTTTGAGTCATAGTTAGAAAGCCTTTTTACATTAGTCTCAGAATATATTCTAAATATTATGTTCAAAAGTTACTTAGGTTAGTACTGTCCTCCTGTATATATCTCCAGGTTAAAGAAGAATTCACCCATGTTTTCTTCTAGTATTTGTTTTTGTTGTTGTTCAATCACCAAGTTGTGTCCAACTCTTTGCAACCTGATGGACTGCAGCACACTAGACTTCTCTGTCCTTCACCAACAGCCAGAGTTTGCTCAAACTCATGTCCATTGCGTCGGTGATGCCATCCAACCATCTCATCCTCTGTTGTCCCCTTCCCATCCTGCCTTCAATCTTTCCCAGCATCAGGGTCTTTTCCAATGTTCTTTGCATCAGGGTGACAAACTATTGGAGCTTCAGCTTCAGCATCAGTCCTTCCAATGACTATTCAGGGTTGATTTCCTTTACGATTGACTGATTTGATCTCCTTGCTGTCCAAGGGAGTCTCCAGAGTCTTCTCCCAACACCACAGTTCAAAAACATCAGTTCTTTGGCCCTCAGCCTTCTTTATGGTCCAACTCTCACATCCATACATGACTACTGGGAAAACCATAGCTTTGATTATAGGGACCTTTGTTGGCAAACTGATGTCTCTGCTTTTTGATATGCTGTCTAGGTTTGTCATAGCTTTTCTTCCAAGGAGCAAGCGTCTTTTCATTTCATGGCTGTAGTCACCACCTGCTGTGATTTTCGAGCCCAAGGGAAGAAAGTCTGTCACTGTTTCCATTGTTTCCCCATCTATTTGCCATGAAATGGTGGGACCAGATGCCATGATCTTCGTTTTTTGAATGTTGAGTTTCAAGCCAGCTTTTTCACTCTCCTCTTTCACTTTCTTCAAGAGGCTCTTTAGTTCTTCTTCACTTTCTGCCATAAGAGTGGTGTCATCTGCATATCTGAGGTTATTGATATTTCTCCCTGTAATCTTGATTCCAGCTTGTGCTTCATCCAGCCTGGCATTTTGCATGATGTACCCTGCATATAAGTTAATAAGCAGGGTGACAATATACAGCCTTGACGTACTCATTTCCCGATTTGGAATCAACCTCTTGTTCCATGTCTGGTTTTAACTGTTGCTTCTTGACCTGCATACAGGTTTTTCAGGATGCAGGTCAAGTGGTCTGGTATTTCCATTGCTTGAAGAATTTTCCACAGTTGTGATCCACATAGTCAGAGGCTTCAGCGTAATCAATGAAGCAGAAGTAGATGTTTTTCTGGAACTCTCTTGCTTTTTTGATGATCCAAAAGATGTTGGCAATTTGATCTCTGGTTCCTCTGCCTTTTCTAAATCCAGCTTGTACATCTGGAAGTTCTCATTTCAGGTACTGCTGAAGCCTAGCTTGAAGAATTTTGAGCATTACCTTGCTAGCAAGTGAAATGAGCGCAATTGTGCAGTAGTTTGAACATTCTTTGGCATTGCCCTTCTTTGGGATTGAAATGAAAACTGACCTTTCCCAGTCCTGTGGCCACTGCTGAGTTTTCCAAATTTGCTGGCACATGGAGTGCAGCACTTTCACAGCCTCATCTTTTAGGATTTGAAATAGCTCAACTGGAATTCCATCACCTCCACTAGCTTTGTAGGTAGTGATGCTTCCTGAGACCCACTTGACTTCACACTCCAGGCTGTTTGGCTGTAGGTGAATGACCACACCATCGTGGTTATCTGGGTCACTAAGACCTTTTTTTGTACAGTTCTTCTGTGTCTTCTTGCCACTGAGTATTTGTTTGACTTCTTAAATCCACAATTCATTTGGAATTTATTCTTATGTGTGGTATAAGATATGGACTTGATTTTATCTTTTACCAAATGACTGTCCAGTCTCAGCACCATTTATTAAAAATCCCATTTTTGCCCTGGTGATTTGATACATACATTTGTCATATTCCACGGTTCTGTATGCATGTGTGTGTGATCCATTGTTCAGTTGTCTTATTCTCTGTAGCCCCATAGACTGGAGCTCGCCAGGATCCTCTGTCCATGAAATTTTCCAGGGAAGAATACTGGAGTGGGTAGCCATTTCTTCATCCAGGGGATCTTCCAGACCCAGGGATCAAACACTTGTCTCTTGTGTCTTCTGCTTTGGTAGGCAGACCCTTTGCCACTAGCACCTCTGGCAAGCCCCTGTGTGTATGCGGGTCCATTTCTTGGCTTTCTATTCTACTATACTGTTCAGTCTGTGCCAAGAGGCTTTAGAATATATTTTAATATTTGGCAGAGCTAATCTTCCATGTAGATTAAAAAATATACTCCTTTCTATTCTTGGTTGTTTTTCTATATGAAGCTTTAGCATAAACTTTCTAACTCCTTTTAAAAAAAGGTGTATTTCTTTTTCATTGAAGCACAGTTCGTTTACTATATTATATAGTTTCAGGTATGCAACATAGTGATTCACATTTTTAAAGATTATATTCCATTTATAGCTATTGTAAAACATTGATTGTATTCTCTATGTTGTACAATACATCCTTGTAGCTTATTTATTTTATACACAGTAGTTTGTACCTCTTAATCCTCTCTCCCATCTTGCCTCTCCCTCCTTCCTCTCCCCACTGGTAACCACTAGTTTGTTCTCTGTATCTGTTAGTCTGTTTCTTTTTTTGTTACATTCACTAGTTTTCCTTTTTTAGATTCCACTTATAAGTGATATTATATAGCATCTGTCTTTCTCCATCTGCCCTATTTCACTCAGCATAATACTGTCCAAGTCTATCTGTATTGTACCTTGTTAGTAATTTTATTGGTCTTTCCTCTCCAAAAAAATTGCTTTACAAAAATACTTTCTCTATGTCAATAAAGATACTTGAGAGAATTGCCTGGTGGTCCAGTGGTTAAAACTTGGTGAGGACTTGGCCATTTCACCGCCAGGTCTCATTAGATCCCTGGTCCGGAATTAAGAGAGTGCAAGCTACATGGTGTGGGGAAAACAATAACAACAAAAAACCCCCAAACAACTAAGAGGTCTGGGAAAAAGTTTGTGAAGTGGAATCATCTAACTGAAGAACAAGCAATGTCTTTTTATTTGTTCCAGTCAACTTCCGTGTTTTTCAGAATCTTGAAAAGTTCTCTTCATACAGATTTTGCATATTTATTGCTTTAATTAATTCCTAGGTTACTTTATCTTCCTGGTTGCTGTTGTAAATGAGTTTTTCCCTCTCATTTTACCAGCTAACTTTTTAGGAAAGCCAATGATTTCTACATGTTACTGTTAGAACCTGTTACTTTACTGAATTATTTTTATTTTAATCATTGATTATTTTGAGTTTTACAGTTACCTGATCAGCCTCTCTGCAAATAGAAATGGTTTTGATTCTTTTCAGTTTTTACTTGCCCAATCTGTCATTGCTTTCCTCTTGCCCAATTGCATTACTTTTAATACCTCCAATATTAAAAGTATCTTAGTTCCCCAACCAGAGATCACACATACACACCCTGCCTTGGCTGATAGTATTAACCATTGGACCACGAGAAAGTCTCATTAGATGAATACATTTTGATGTATCCATATAATGTTAATCTTTATGTTGATCTAGCTATGATTAACAAAATGTCAATGAATTCTTATTTTCATTTGTTTTTTACCACAAATGAATGTTGACTTTCATAAAAGGTTTTGTAGCATCTATGCCGGTAGTCGTTGATTTTTCTCCTTAGATCAGTTAACAGGTTTTATTACATTAATAAATTTCTTAGGAGTGACCCCTCTTGAATTTTTGTAATAGTCCCTATCTTGTCATGATGTATTATTTTCTTAACTTGCTGTTAAATTCTGTTTATCAATATTTTATTTTGAAATTGGACCTCAATTTTCATATATCATATTGGTTGCTAATTTTACTTTTCTCTGCACTATCTTTAACAGGTGCAGGCATCAGAGCTATATTTGCTTCAGAAAATAATTAGGAAAACTTTCTTCTTTTTTAGTGCTCAGACAATTTAGGGGCTATCTTATTTTTGAAAGTTTAGTAGTACTTTCCCCTGGAATCATCTAGGCCTCACACATTTTGAGGCTGTAGTTCCTTGGTTACTTTTTTCATACATTCCATAAACATTAGTCTGAGCTTTCTAAATCTAAAAAGGTCAGTTTTGCTTAACTGTATTTCCCTAGGAAATTATCCATTTCACCCAGTTTTTCAAATTGATTTGCATAGGTGACTGCAAGATACTAAATTTTTTCTCTTTTAACAGTTATTTCTCCTTTGTCATTTCTTATTTTGTATTTTTGTGCTTTTTTCCGTTCTTTTTTTTTAAGTTAGTAAATGGCTTATTTATTTTGTTATTTGTTTTTAAAAACCAGAAATTTGATTTAGTCGTTAGAACTACTATTTTTCTACCTACCTAATTTCTTATATTTTTAATTTTTCCATATTTGTGTTTTCCTTTAGTTAGTTTTTGTTGTTATTGTTCTAGCTGAACAAAAAAGTCTTGGTTCAAAGAGATTTTTGAGCTGGGAATTTAATTCATTTATTTAAAATCTTTTACTGTTGTTAACAAACGTGGTTAAGGCCATGAATTTTCCTATGGTCACTGCTTTCAGTGTGTTGTGTTTCCTCTTCTGATATATTGTGTTTCTGTTATCATTATGCTTTAGAAGTTTTACTTTATAATTTTCCATTCATCTAAGAGTCCTCAGTGGAAACTTTAATATGTCCAGGTGGAACAGCCATTTTTGTTTTTTGTTGTTAATAATTTTTAGTTTTATTTCATTGCAAACAGAGGCTGTTGTTTGTCATAGCTCTACTTTATAGAACTTTACTGATATTTTCTTTGTGACCTGATAGATGACCTTGTTCCTTATGAATGATCTTTGTACCTTGAGAGGAGGTTGTATTTTCTGTTATCAGGGTGAAAAGTCATGTGATACCTTTTTGATTATGTTGCTTAGCTCTTGTATCTTCATTTATTTTTGGTTCACTAGATTTGTCTTGTTCTGAGTGGTGTGTTAAATCTTCTCATTATTGGTGGGTTTTTTTACCTTTGCCTCTTTACGTCTCTTGCAATTGCCACTTTGTAAGTGTGGAGTTCTGTTGCATTATTTCATCCTGTGGTATGTAGGTCTTTATAATAAAAATCACTTCATTGTGATTTATGACTTTTAGCTTTAAAACACATAGACTTTTTTTTTAAAGCCCATATGACTTTCTTCCCGAAATGCTTTTCTGCAACCAACTCACTTCATGTAATTCCTGCTTATCTTTTCCATTGGTGTTTATATGTCATGCCTTTCTCTGACTTCCCACAACTTAAGTTGTCCCTTTATTATAATTTCTCATGATGAATCTATAAATTCGTCAAATCTCTCTTTACATGTTAGGTTCTTCCTATGTGCCAGGCAAGATTCCAGGTATTGAGGAAGGAGTTGTGAATAAGGAAGCAAGAATGTACTCTCAGACAGCTCACAGACATTATCTACTTTTTTCCTAACATTTAATAAATTTATTATTAAATATTTAACAGTGCCTGTCTGTTTGTTGTCTGTAGGCCTCATGAGAAAAAGGGCAGTGTTTTGTTCACTGCTGATACAATAGGCACATATGGTGGATACTCTGTATGTATTAGATGAATCTATGCCTCAGATGGTAAAGAATCTACCTGCAATGCAGGAAACCTGGGTTTGATCCCTGGGCTGGGAAGAGATCCCAGAGGAGGGCATGGCAGCTCACGCCAGCATTCTTGCCTGGAGAATCCCCATGGACAGGGGAGCCTGATGGGCTGCCCATGTGGTTGCAAAGAGTCGGACGTGACTGTATGATAAGCACACACAGCACACATGAATTTATAGATCTATGTTTATTTTTATATTTCACATGTTTTATTTTCCAGGCTAGTAGAAACTAGTCAGAATTACACACACACAATTTTTTTTTCTGTTAAACTGCATGTTTTTCTCATTCAGGTGCAATCTGAAACGTCTCACAAAGAAATTTCACTGAGAAACAGTATAGGCTTCCCTTTCTATTCAGCAAACATTCCCCTCACTTTCACCTTTGAATAAATGGGTGAATTAATTTTCTTATCCAGGGACTATAAGCCTGGAACCAGCTGGCTCTCCTGTAGATGTCCCAAAACGAATGGGCCGTGGTCCATGAGGAGGCTGCACTATTCTGATGGGTAACAGAGCCGAAGGAACTGAACTTAGGAGTCAGTCACTGAAACCAAAGTTCTGTCTTTCCCAGGAGAGTTTTATTGTTTTTATTATTATTAAATTTTTTTGGCTACATAATGTGACTTGTGGGACTTTAGTTCCCTGACCAGGGATTGAACCTGGGCGCTCAGCAGTGAGGGTGGAATCCTAACCCACTGGACCATCAGCAAATTCCTGAGGAGAGTTTTAGAAGAGCAAAGAATTTTGTATCTTTTAAAACCCAAAAGATGCCTTTTGGACAGGTCAGGCTTGAAAGGATACCTGGCCTGTGGTGATGCTGTGTGGCTGACAGAAGCCCCGAGCACAGTATAAGCAGAGCACCAGCGAGGTTTGGAACACAAGTAATTCATAAGCAACAGTGTCCCCGGGACTGGAGAGACCGCCCTCTGCTTCTAGGTCACATGTTGTGTTCATATCACTTTGGAGGAGGGTTTCTCAGATGTCAGGGAGAATATCCAAGTCACCGTGAACTGTAGAGCCCCTTAAAGTGTATTTAGTTGCACCATGGAGGGGCAGGTGGGTTGGGGAACAGACACAGTAACCACCTACCACCCGGGCCCGTCAGTGTGGAAACCACTGCCTGGGTGAGGGGCTGCTGCAGAGCCGGGTGGATGCATGCATGCTGGCGTCTTGGTGCAGGAGAAAGTTGAGGACAAACTTTAGCAAGGGGCTTCCCATGTGGTGCTAGTGATGAAGAAGCTGCCTACCAATGCAGGAGATATAAGAGATATGGATTCAATCCCTGGGTGGGGAGGAGCCTCTGGAGGAGAGTATGGCAACCCACTCCAGTATTCTTGCCTGGAGCATCCCATGGACAGAGGAGCTTGGCAGGTTACAGTCCATAGGGTCACAAAGAGTGGGACATGACTGAAGTGACTTAGCACACACGCACACACGCAACTTTAGTGCTACGGTCTTATCAGAGATGACACTTGATTGGTTAATGAGAGTGGTGTCCTAGTCCTTGTCAGTACATCCAATTCTGTGTTCTTGGACCAAAGCCAGCACCTTTGAATCCCCCAGTAATTCAATAGCTTATTCAGGATCAGAAGGGGATACGAGTGGAAGGATCAGGGTGAGTCCATGCCCCTATTCACACATGTGACTCACAGGATGTGTCATGTCTGCATATATTTCATGCAGATTGTTTCCCCTGGGTTAACTTCCTCTGTGAAAAGTATGTCTGTTCTTATTCTATATATAGAATATAGACTCTATACTAAAGATAATTTGATATTAAGAAGTAGGATTCCAGAAGGCCTTTCCTTGGGGGACACTGAAATGAAATCACAGTGAGGATCTGGGGATGTGAGGGGAAGGATGACACCCCGAGTCCCTTCACCCTCCACAAAATCTGCTTCTCCACCTATTAATTCCTAGTGGATGGGCTGAGAGGAAAGAGGACTTTGAACAGAAAGACCAGGAGTTCACTTCTAGGCATGAGGGAAAGATGTTCGGATGATGCAAATAAGCTTTGAGGACAGACGAATCCATTATCAAGGTTTTGGGTGCTTGGGAGGTTTATTCGTTTTTATGGGCACCTACGAAGTGAACACAGGACATAGTGGCCTAAAACAACGTTTATTATTTTCCAGCTCACGTGGGCAGGAATTAGGGAGCAGCTCAGCTGTGTGGTTCCAGCTCTTGAGACTGTGGCCATGGTATTGGTTGGGCTGCAGTCTTCCAGGGGCTTGACTTCGAGATGGTGCACTCACATGGCTGCTGTTATTTCTAGAATATTCTGTAGGTGATATGAGTCACCCCTACTCAGAATGCGAGGGGACTGCAGAGGGTGCGAATGCTGGGAGGTGGAGTCACTCGGGGCGGCCACCAGAGGAGGTCATGCCTGGTGTCAGCATAGAAGGGTGTAGGAAAGCTGCAATTTATTAAAGGTAAGAACAGCCTCATCAAGTGGATAGGGGAATGGGTTGGAACAAGCATTGGACAACAGGAGCCCAGAATCTTAGGGAACTTGGGAGAGGAAGGAGGGAAAAGATATGCAAAGTAATTTTTTTTTTTTTTTTGCATTTCTTTGAGAACAAAGGTGTTCTCAAGCTTAGAAGTAGAATGTTTGGGGGATGTTAGAAAGTTGTCTTCCTCATCTAGAAACCTGGGACTAAGGTGTGAACTGAGAAGACTGGGATGGTAATGGGGTGAGGTGAATACCTGGATGCAGGACACGATCTGGGGGAGGTCCATTCTGCAGGTGACCCAGGATGCAGACCATGGGGAGCTTTTGAGAGCTAGTGAGGATCACACGAGACTTGATGGCAGCACCAAACCAAACGGCCTCGGCGACATGGTTGATGGAGCAAGAGGTGCAAGGCTTTACAGCAGAGACATAACCTGTAACAGCAGCTACTCCCCTGCACCTACCTTGAGAGAGCAGCCAGAGCACAAGTAGGAGCGAGACTTCCTGTTGGATTCACCAGCCGCAGCCATGTCAATATTTAGCTGGAGACCAAGTGAGACTCAAGAAAAAGTCCTCATACGTTTCTGTTATTTTGCTTTCCCATCCATTCATCCATCCATCCATCCCATGTTTATTGGTTTTTTGCTTTGTGCTTTGATTCGCTAGACAAAAACCAAAATAGTTGAATTTTCAATTCATAAAATTTCAATTCATAAAATTCCCAAATCAAGACCACAGTATTCTGTCTTGAGCATGTAACCACAGTAAACAAGGAGAAGGGAGCTAGTATTTGTTGAGGGTGGAAGTCACACAATTAACAAATGCAAAACTGAAACTAAATTCAGGTTAGTCAGTCTGTCTACACCCTTTGGATCACATCACCCAAAATGATTTGTTTTTTCACTTAGCTCAGTAGCTCTCTCTCTCCTGATCCTAATTGTTGTTGCTTCTTTTGAGAAGGCTCCTTGCCCCCAAGCATACCTGAAATAACTCCAAAGAAAATTACATGACACTATCTCCATTCCTTAAAGAAAAGTTAGATGTAAGTAACCTTTGGTAAACATCTATATTGGTCTCACACATAATTGTAAGGATTCCTATTAAATTATGTGCAATCAAGCAAAATTCATTTTTGGTGTGTGTACGAAAAGAAATACTTAGAAACAGAACTTTGGTTAATAGATATAATTCTCAACAGATAATATGTTTATAATACTCAATATACAACAAAGCATAGTATAATACTCTCTACAAGTTGTGCTTCCACATTTTAAAACATTTTATTTTATATTGTAATATAGTTGATTACTAATGTGTTAGTTTCAGGTGCATAGTAAAGCGATTCAGTTACAGATATATATGTATCTACCCTTCCTCGAATTCTTTTCCCATTTAGGTTGTTACATAATACTGAGCAAAGTTCATTGTGCTGTACGGTAGCATTATCCATATTGTTATGAGCTGATTTGTGTCCCCCCAAAATTCATGTACTGAAGCTCTGACTCTCACACCTCAGACTGTGTGACAATATTTGGGGATAGGGTCTTTAAAGAGGTAACTAAATTGAAAAATGAGGGGTTTGGGGTGAGCCCTAATCAAAAAAAACTAGTGACCTTATAAGAAGAGGAGATTAGGATACAGACAAGCACAGAGGGAAGCTCATAGGAGGATCAGGGGAAGACAGAGGGAGAAGGTGGCCACTGGCAGGACAAGGTGAGCGACCTCGGAAAGGACCACTCATGCTGGCGCCTCAATCTCGGACTCCCACCCTCCAGAACAGTGAGCGACAAATGTCTTGTTCTTTAAAATGCCCACTTTGTGGTGTTTTGTTGTAACAGCCTCAGCAAATTAATACACATGTTTTACAGATGAGGGGATTCACCAGTTGACAAGTGAAATGCTGCACAGGTATGAGCCCTCTCAGGCTCAGATGTGGGCCCACCCGACCAGGAAGCCCTGTCCTGCACCCCAGCCCAACAGAACACGCCCCAGGGAAACGATAAATGCTAGCTATGGTCTTACAGCCCTCCCTGGGTCCTCTCACCAGCCCTCTTCACGGGAAGCCCTTCTCAGGTTTGCAGAGCAGACCATGCTGAGCCTCTGAGCTTGTTTTCTGGCTGGACTCCCACTGTGCACTTTGAGAATTCAACCGCCACCTTAACTTTTAATACTAACTAGAAGAGTTTCTTGAATGATTCCGAAGATCCAAGAAAACATTTTTCTTCCTAAGACATGCTTGTCCTAAACAAGGTATTTTACTGCTTTTAAAAAGGAAATGGATGGCTGGAGTTTCATTATTAGTCACAGCAAAGCCTGAGAGCCCCAGTGGCCACCTCTTCAAGCCTGAAAGCTTGGAATAGACGTGGGCTTCATCCGGCAGAGCCAGCTCTGGTCAGCTCTACTTACTGACACAGCCAGCTCAGTGTCCAGATCTAGAGGGCGTGTTGTGCAAAGAAAACCGGCCTGTTGGGTTCAGGACTGTGCCAAAGACACACCCTCATGCTCCCCCAGATTCCTTTTGCTCCAATCTTGGTCACCCCCTCCTTCACTGAAATTCAACCGGCACCAGAAACCAGTGAAGTAACTGGTTTGCACAGAGGGTGTCTCCAGAGCTACGTCGGGTTTACTATTTGCCACCTTGTAAACAAAGGCGCCGAGGGCTGTTTTCCATTCCCGAGGGTTCTGATGGCTAAGTGTGCAGTCGGGCACCTGGCGGCTGTGTAGGCAAGCTAGCTCTCACTCTGGCTGTGCCCTGGGCAGGCATCTGGTCACTGCTGCCTCCCCAGCTTCTGATATTTGGCCTTAGTATTTCTAGCTTTTTAAAAATTTTTATTATATTCAAGTATAGTTGATTAACAATACTGTGTTAGTTCCGGCTGTACAGTGATGTGATTCAGTTATACGTGCATGTGTGCTAAGCTGGTTCAGTCATGTCCCACTCTTTGTGATGCTGTGGACTGTAGCCTGCCTGGCTCCTCTGTCCTTGGGATTCTCCAGGCAAGAATACTGGAGCGGGTGGCCATGCCCTCCTCCAGGGGATCTTCCCGACCCAGAGATCAAGCCCATGTCTCTTGTGTCTCCTGCGTTGGCAAACAGGTTCTTTGCCACTAGCACCACCATATATATATATGTGGGCTTCCCTGGTGGCTCAGATGGTAAAGAATCTGCCTGCAATGAAGGAGACTCCAGTGTTCTTGTCTGGAGAATTCTATGGGTAGAGGAACCTGGTGGGCTACAGTCCATGGGGTTGCAAAGAGATGTAACTGAGTGACTAATACATATGCTCTCACACACACACACACATATACATTCTTCTTCATATTCTTTTCCAATGATTTATCACAGGATATTCAATATAGTTACCTGTAATATTTTTAGCTTTTTAATGTTGATGCTTTTTTTGACCCCAGAGTCTCAGGACTCAGTCCTTGGCCTCTGCTTTCCTGGGTCAGCACTCCTCTTGCCTGAAATGTCTGCCCCACGAGGAGCGCTTTGCACCCTTGTGCTCATCCACAGAGTCCAACCAGCATAGTCCTCAATGCAACGCTTAATAATGGCATTTCTCCTATATGGTTTTCTCTATTTATTTATTTTTTTCAGACGTTAATCTGCACAGTATGTGATCTTAATTCCCTGACTGGGGATCAAGCCTGCACCCCTACATTGGGGGTGTTGAGACTTAACCACTGGACCATCAGGGAAGTCCCTTCAGTTTCCATTATTTATATTGAGAAGTGCACAGTCTGAGGAAGAAGGACAAGCATGTAGAGTTTCTTTTGTATTACTCTAAACCTGGCGGGGGGTTGTTTTTTGAGTTCTCCCCTGTGACCAGGGCAGTTTTAACTTACATTAAATCTATGTAACTTGGGTTCTTCCTCTTTCATTGTGTTCATCTCATCCTGGTCATTTAAACACCTGCTTTGACTCACAGAGACATTCAACAGTTGAGGGCTGAAGCAAGTCAGGTCAAACCAGGCAACTTCTACTCCTTTCCAGGAACAAAATCGCCTGAGGTGCTTGGCTGTCCTTGAGTCCTTTTTCTTCTGACGTCTTTCTGTGTCTTTTCATTTATTCTCTATTTTTTTAAAATCTCAGGACTCCTGTTATAGGAATTAAATGAAAAGAAAACTAATATTTTTAGCATCACAAAACCTTTCTTGCTGCTTATTTTCATTTACGAAGTTATTTCAAATGAACACATTTGAAGGCATTCCCTTGGAGTACAGGAATTCTGTCTGTGAGATCGAAAGGTTCAGAGTTCAAAATTTATAGAATCTAGATTCCAGTGGCTACCAGGCACAGTCTATATTGCTAGGGAAGAACAGTTCAGAAGAACTCAGCCTGAAGTTCTGATATCTGGTTTCCTGCCCTTGCTTGTGAGGTCCAGAGCTCCAGGCTCAGAACCAGGCCTGTGTGGGTGTAGCAACCCAGGGAGTCATTGCTAAGAGGCCTGCCTATAAACTGCATCTCTCTCCACCTTCCACCCCTGAAAGCCCCACTGAGAGGGCCTGGGAGGAGGCAACACCCTAGGGTCTGAGGATCACAGGGAGGGCTCTTCCCAGGGCGAGTGATGGCCATACCTCTGGCCAGACTCACAAAGACCGTTGTGATGTAGTTCAGTCAAGGCGATGGAAAAGGGTCTCCAGACAGTGGTAACACTATAAAATACTTTGTGTGTGTCTGCTAAGTGGCTTCAGTAGTGTCCGACTCTGCAACCCCGATGACTGTAGCCCCCCCAGGCTCCTCTGTCCAGGGGATTGTCCAGGCAAGAATACTGGAGTGGGTTGCCATGCTCTCCTCCAGGGGATCTTCCTGACCCAGGGATCTTATGTCTCCTGTGTTGGGAGGCAAGTTCCATACCACTAGCACTACCTGAAAAGTGCATAAAATATTTCATAACGAGACTTAAAACTTTCCAATTTTTACTGTTTAGGAAACCATCTGAATGAACAAACCTTTACAATTACATAAAAAATGTAAAACATAAAATATTAGATTATTAACAAGTCCTTATGTTAACAAAGGGACTCAATCAGTATTTATGAAATTGATGTAATGAATAGACAAAATGACTTTAGTGATATACAGGTATGAAGATGCTATTTCCGTGGGATATGAGTTCCACTTCTCAAATTCTTAAGACTTCCCTCTATAATCCACCTAATATCTTAATAAACATAAAAAAAGCTAACAAAGGGATAATTTTACCTCAGTATTTTAAAAAAATACTTCCAAACTGTTGTGGGTTTTCTATTCTCTTTTTTTCTTCTTTATTCTCAGGTTTTATTATCTTATGCACATTTGCAATCTTCTCCGCTTGATAGCAGAAGACGTTAGAGACCTGCTTCTTCTATCTTTCCTGAATGATCAGGATCTCCTCGTGTAGTCTGTGCAACCCAGATCGAGTCAATGATCAAGGTACTGCTGTGTGACATGCTGCTGAAGGCTTGCTTTTTATTTTTTAAGTGTCATTATTAAAATTACCACCTTGTTTTGCTGGCTCGTGTATGTGTGATTGTTTACCGGCAGATTATAAGGTACAGTGAAAACCTCTCACTCTTGAGAGTCACCAGCTGGGCTACTTTGGGTCCCTCGGAACTGCTGTTTCCTAATCTATAAAGTTGGGGAAATAATAGTGCACATTTCAATTTTTTGAGCATTAGATATGACAACACACACCAAATGCTTAGGAAACTGTGAGCTTCATAAGTGTGGCTCTAATGTGTTGAAGTTTTGTGATCAAAAGAAGGGGGAACAGGGAGGAGGGTCTCTTGGGGGCACAAGGTTGCTCTGAACCATCTTATGACTCATCTTGAAGGAAGGGGGTTGGCGTTCTCCCACCCAGAAGCTGGTCCTGGGCACCCCTGACTTGCTATTGTACTTTGCACATCCTGTTACTCCGCCCTAAGTCTTTGTTTATTTTTCCCCTGAGGTCCCACCACCACCACCACCCCACCAGTCCCCTGCCTCCCATACCCTCTCACCCACCCGCCTCGTGCCCCACTCTTCCCAGCTGTTGCTGATCCCCCTTAAGGGGAAATACTCCCATCTCCATTCCTGTAATGGAAATGGGGTAATGGAGAGGAGCTACACTCCGCCCCCATTGCAGTTATTTTATAGATATTTACTCTCTTACTGGGGTTATAAACTCCTGCAAATCCAGATCCTACTCTAAGCGTATCTGTACACATATCACCACTGTTCTTGCTGGGGAATGCTCCACCCAACCACTGGGCCAATAACTGTATCCCTTCCCCTCCAAAATCAAACTAATGACACCATTTCACTGTGCCAAGGGCAGTATCCACCTTTTAACACTTTCTAGGTGCACATGACAGAGAAAGCGAGCCTCCTGTTAGGGCATTCCTTCTCAAAGAGGGACTTGGGCATCTTTGGCATTCGGATGCGCACATTCAAAGCATTACACAGCCACTGCAAACTCAGGAGCAGATTGTGAGCCCTATTTCAATGTATGAAAATTCCTTTCTCTTCCCCATTGTAGGATTGTGGGCAATCCTTCCCTCAGCTGGGAAGATCTAGAAAGGAGAGGTGATTGCAGTTTCTAGAAGGGAAGAAGACAATCCTGTCATTTCAGAATTGCTGGCCCAGGCAATTACAGCTGCTGGGAAAGGATTGTGTGGTGAGTTCTTATCTTCAGGGTGGCTGAAAAATTAGAGGAGGTCAGGGTTTTGCAACAGCTAAGAGGGATTTCTAAAGAGTTCTTATCATCTGCGAGGATGTAGGCAGCTGGGAAATGTCTGGCCTGGGGAGTTTCTGTGATGTGTATTTGGGGAGGGAAGTTGGAAACATATCAGTTGTTACAAGGGTCTGGGGAGGAGAATTTTTTACAGGAAAGGTCAGAACAGCTGGGAGGGCACGTCATCATTGGGAGGCTGCAGCAGCTCTGAGGGAATGGAAATGGGGGTGTTTCCCCTTTAGGGGGATCAGCAACAGCTGGGAAGAGGGGGGCACAAGGCCGGTGGGTGGGAGGGAATGGGAGGCAGGGGACTGGCAGGGTGGTGGTGGTGGTGGGACTTCAGGGGAAAAATAAACCAAGACTGAGGGTAGACAGTGTCCCTCAATGTTGCCCAGCCTTGCACAGCATCTGTCCTCAGCATTCATAGTGCTCCCAACGCAAGTTTACCTGCCGTCCTTCCAACAGCTCTCCCGGGGCAGTGGGGTGGGGGTGGGGTGTCATTTTTCTCCAGGGACTTACGTATATATAAATCACCATTCACCTCTTTTCTGTTGTAATAATCCTGCTGGACCAGTTTAGTTTGCTAAAAATATTTAAACATCTATCAGTAACATTTGTGCAAGATGATACCCTTACTAAAAATAAATATTAGAGACGTAAAAAAATGCACAGTCATACTTCATGATGTGTTCCTGGGAAAGTTCTGTAGAAAGAGGATTTGGGCCAATCAAGTCACATTTAAGTTTTACTTCACAAGTTTGTTATTTAACTCAAAAGGTGCACACGGGTCACCAGCACTGTGCTAGGTTTTAGCAAATAGCTCATTAAGATGCAAATAACCATGAGTCTGATTTAATGAACTTATAGGTTTGACTACTTTTAACCATCATAATTTCGAAATATAATGCAATTCCTTAAAACAAATGAAACAAACATATGGCATAAAGAATTAAAGTGAATACCTATGTAACCATCATTCAGGTCAAGAAACAGAACATCTGAACATGAGAAGCCCCATATGGCCCCTCTCCTTCCCAAATGTAACAATTATCCTCAATTATTTTGCTATCTAACACTGTTTAGTTCTGTTCATTTCTTTAGAAATGCAGTTTATTGCATATACGTCAAATTCGATAGTTTACGCTTTTTTTTGGTGTCTGGCTTCTTTCACTTCTCTTTCTATTTGTGAAGTTCATTATTGTCATTGTATTTATCTGTAGTTCACTCCTATTCCTTACTAAGTAGTATAGCATAAATTACAAAATTAACTCATACTTTTTACTGTTTTCGACATTTAGATAATTTCCATTTTTGAGCTCTTACAAAACTGCTGTTGAACACATGGTGCACATGCAGAGCTGTGAGCAGAAATCATTTCTGACACGAAGCATTTCATAGTTGGTAGATGACTTTCCCCACTCTTTCCTGGAAACCCTGTGTGTCCAGGAAGCCCTGTGTTTCCTGGGCTGCCTAGATGCCAAATACAAGCAACTTGGATCCCTGGGCCACCACTTGGAAGGGCGCTGCCTTGGAGAGCCATTTGATCTGCAGTGGATTTTGTGTGCCTAAATATTCACTCCTGTGTTTCTAGACATTAAGATTTTGAGTTTATTTATCACTCTAGCACAGCCTGGCCTAATCTGACCAATAGAAACAATATAAACATTTTCTTTTCAGAAGTAGTTTTTACAATGAAAATTAACGATTGATTTTCACATCTGAAATTTTCATCAAGTTAATGGGAACTCTTATTGAGTTAAAAAAAAATCATTCATTCTCGTTACCAACAGGCAAGTGACAAAAGAACATCTGGAGACAGGCACTAATTTCAATATGTGGGACCACGTCTGTGGCCCCTTACCAGAGCAGTAGCGGATGGGAGAGTCTGGGGTCAGCGATTAATGACTAAGATGGAGGTCTGGTGACATTTATATGACTCTCTCATTTTCTCTAGTGAGAAATGCCAACATTATTTTCTTTGTCAATTATTTTCCCCGAGGCTGGCATCCCTGGTGTGAAAAAAAAAGCACTAAGGATGGGTACACTCAGGGCTCGGTCAGGAAAACAGCCCTTCCAAGGTATAGGGTGAAGGAAGGAAGATTTCATGAGCCTGAGAATTGCAGGAGAGAGGGAAACAGCCACTAAGCCTGTCCAGCTGAATCTGGGACAGGGCTCCAGCTGGAGCTTTCGAAAAAACCCAGTTGTCCTGCAGGTGTGGGCACCAGCGGAGCCACGAAAGGGAACTTAAGGTATGCTGCACTGGGGGCATGCCCTCTGCGGTTCCTGTGAGCTGGGGCTGCTGTGAGCACAACAAGGCGGGCACAGAGCAGGAGGAGAACGAAGGCACGTTGGGCCCTCCGAGTCTGCCCGTCATCACATGCAGCCCTATGACGGCCCTCCACTTCCCACTTCCCAGGGGTTCCTCTCACTGGACAGCCATAGCCTGGAACACACAGAGATAGACGCTCTGGGGAACACGAGCCCAACCTCTGATGGAGACAGGGGGCCCTTTTGGCATTAGACAACCCAGCACAGAATCTTTAGTCGGTGAGAAGTAATTTTCTTTTTCTTCTTTTGTGGCTTTTCAGATCATAATTCCTCAACCCAGGATTGAACCTGGGCCCTCAGCAGTGAATGTTCAGAATCCCAACCAGTGGACCACCAGGGAACTCTGGAGAAATAATTTTCTAACTAGCAGTCTCTTACAGGACATTTAAAAAGTAGGGCAGTGCTGAAGGAAAGAAGTTTCCTTCAGAGATGAACGTGTCCTAGGTCAACAGTGATGGCTTGGAGAAAGGGCAAACACTCAGAGCTACACGACCCACTAACATGAAAGATCCAGTAACCACAGGCTTCTGATTTGGTTCTTTGTTGTTATTTATTTATGGAAGATGGGTAAATAGTGAAAAGTTACAAATAGTGTAAAAGAAAAAAAAACCTTTATATTGAGTTTGATAATGGAAATTATACCCTGGCCAGAATGTATTAATCAAAAATTTATTTTAACTTATTTCTTGAATATGTTAAAAGATAGGTGAAAGGTATGCAGTATAAAGTTTATTGGCACAGTTTCTACTATATTAGTACCAAAATAAAAATTTATGATAATTAGTACATTTGAAATTTTGATATTCTGCTAGTAGAACAGGTAAAAGAGTTTTATTTAAAAAAAAATACAAGAAAATGTGGTGGAGAGAAAGAGTTTGGTGAAGCAAGGGTCCTGCTTTTTAGGCGATTAAGAGCAAGTGTCAGTAGTTACTTCAACAAAGTGCTATGACAGGGATTAGGCATAAATGCACCTACCTAAGGGCATTGGGTCACACTCCCCAGAGGAGGTAACATCTGAACTGAGACCCATGTGGTCAACATTAGCAGGTGAGAGGAAGAGGGGGAGGCATGCAGGCTCTCAAGCATTGGAGAGAGGAGTGTGCCCAGGTCCCTGGGGCCATGGGGAGTGGGGTGGGGTGGGGATGGATGGGTGGCAGTGGGGATGGGGTGGATGCTGGAAGACCCAGAGGAGGAGCTCCGGTGTGGTGGGTGAATGCGCACAGCTGGGCTGGAGAGCTACGTAGGCACCAGATCTTAAGAGTTGAAAAATTTTTTCCCCCACAAATGATAGCATTTCCCAAATTTACCAGATACAAACGAAACATTGCACAAACTGTGCCATCCTGGTAGATACAGATGGGAGTACAGGAGGGGTAAGGTGTCCACAGGGAGCAGAGAAATGGTCTATCTTATTAATTGCTGCAGGACTCATGTGTTCTCAAAATATTTTATAAAAGCATAAAACAGAAAACAGTAGCCTACTATTTTCCTTGCAAGGATGAACAAAATAAAGTTCCTGACCTCCTGGGGCTTGAAAGGGAGACAGACAATAAACAAACAAGAAAGTACATTAGATGATCTATTGATTTATTGTAGGAGTCACTGATAGACTGTACACTTGGAGGGGCCTCCCACAGCCCTGGTCTCGGTCAGCACTGAGTTCCAGGCCTCCTCCCTAACTTTGGACTTGATACCATGGGCTGCAGAAGAGCCTACTAATAGTGGACAATTAGTTCTGGGGATTTTAGGTAAGGCTGCAGGGGGTTGATTAAGTTGGATCTAGAAAGATGGGCCAAAACAAGTGGAATGGGACAGTACTTGACACAAGAAAGGGAATAAAGCAAAGTCATTGGCTACGGGATACTAAAACTACCATATGACTGAAGGCAGGGGAGACCCACATTTTGTAGGGCCTGAAGCTGATCACATTTGGGGCCCTTATTTAAGAGAAAGGGTAAATGTTTAAGAATAGAAAATTAGGTACAAAAATATCAATTTAAAATGAGACATGCATCACAACAAGCTATGCAATTTAAAAGGCCAACAGCCACCATAAACTTTAAAAGTATCTGGAAGAAAACATTTAATAAACCTCCTGACACACATGGATCATACTATTTTTTCCCACATTTCTTGGCTGCACATCCTCCCCCAAACTTTACTGAGGGTCTAGATTACGATGAAAAATTGTACATATTTAAGGTGTACAACTTGATGATTTGATGTACATATATATTGTGAGATAGTCACCTGCGTGTGTGTTTTTTTGAGAACACTCAGAATCCACACTTAGTAGATGTAAGGGTACAATACAATATTGTTAACTCTAGTCACATGGGTGTGCATTAGATCTCCTGAATGTATTTATCTTGCATAAGTGAAACTTTGTGTCTCTGGAACACCACCTCCCCCACATCCCCCTGCTGCATGCCATTTGACTACTTTCTCAATTCTTTAATTTTGCAATATGTAGAGAACAATGAAAACCTATTTCACTTGCTGGTGAACTTGCTGTTTGTGGTCCTCAGACAGGTTTGCGTCCTCACAAATACAGGAATTCACATCAATTCTCTTTCATGTGATTTCCTTCAAAAACATATGGTGCCTGAATAAATGTATTTGCTGCATTTAGAGTTTATTCCTGCCAGAAACTTCCATTTTGACCAGGTATAGGTGGGAGAGCCAATATCCCTCTAACTATTGTTGTTTAGTCCTTAGTCATATCCAACTCTTTGTGACCCTATGGACTATAGCCTGCCAGCCTCCTCTGTCCATGAGATTTCCCAGGCAAGAATACTGGAGTGGGTTGCCATGCCCTCCTCCAGGGGATCTCCCCAACGCAGGGATTGGGCCCGAGTCTCTTACATCTCCTGCACTGGCAGGTGGGTTCTTTACCATTGAGCCCCCTCTAACAATACTGTGTACTTTTTGATGGAAAGAATAGCCACAAACTAGTTTCTGGCTTCAAGAAGCTACTTCCCAAACTCTAGAAAACCTTGTGTTTTTTACTGGAACCAGTGCTGGGGAAAGTGGGAAAGTTCAGATGGAAACCTGTAGGCACATTACTGGCCACCATTTCTATACCCAGAAGGCAAGAAATAAGGTAACTACACAGAGGAATCAAAAATCACACAAATACATCCCATCAGTGTCAGGGCTGTGGAGAGGCAGGCCAGAAACCCAGGTGCTCATTCTCTGGGTCAGGTAATTGCAAGGTTGGTCCCTTGAATTTTGTTCCCTTCACTCCTTCCTTGTCTGACTTTAGTCCCAGCTCTGTATCCATTAAACCCAAATGAAACGTCTCTCCAAGTTCACTTTCCTTGGCTTGATGCTCAGAATGTCCACTGCCACATCAAAGCCATTCAATATGAGAAGTTAGAATTGAAACAATATTGGGCTTAGTTGGTAGTGGTTAAAATATATGAATTTTTTTCATATAAATTTTTGTCAATTTTTGCAAAATTGACAAAGATGTAACCATGTGTTCACACTGCTAGGGCCCCCAGGGAGGTTCTCTGCAAATGAGGGCCCTGAATTCAAGCCTTCAGCCTCTTGATAAATCCACCTCTGCATTTCCACCACAGCCACACTTCCAAGGCTCAATTTATTACTCTGGCTTGATTTTGCTTTAAGGACACTGGGTAAGAAAGAACTCAGGCTCTGGAGCCCGACTGCTTGAATCCTGGCACTGCCACTCCCTAGTTTGTGAGACCTCAGCATTTTATCTAGTACCTCTGTGCCTCAGATTTTCTCATCCTGTACCCATAAAATGGGCTTTCCCAATGACTCAGAGGTTAAGAATCTGCCTGTAATGCAGGAGACGAGGGTTCAATCCCTGGGTCAGGAAGATCCCCTAGAGAAGGAGATAGCAACCCACTCCAGTATTCTTGCCTCAGAAATCCCATGGATAGAGGAGCCTGGTGGACTTTGGTCCATGGCGTTCGAAAAAGAGTTGCGCACGACTGAGAGACTAACAATTTCACCCATAAAATGGGTATAACTAATGATGAGATGACAGTAATTAGCTCATGCGGAGTGCTTACCAGTGTCCAGCATGTAAGAAAGGCTCAACGTTTATTAGTTACTGTGACTTTTATTATTAGTATCACTATTTCTGCTCACAGTATGAGCCTCTTCTCACACCACAGCATAAATCTCTGGGGAACCTTTGCGTCTAGACTATGCCCAGAGAGGTTTCCCTGTCTTTCCGATGGACTGTTGACTAAATGTAGGAGGAAGGAGTCAGAGAAAAACGGATTCCCGGCGCCCCCCCCCCCCCCCCCCCAATAATATCAATGTCACCAAATTACATTTAAGTAGATGAAAGAATTGGGGCTATAAAGCCATCTGTTGGCTCAGGGCATCCTCAAAAGTCACACTAGCATTAACAGTGGACCTGCGTTCCTTTGCTCCCAAATGATAGATGAATGCATTAGAAGGACCAAAATCACACGATGGGCTTCGGCTGCATAAAAGTTGCCTATTAACTCTGCCTCCTTCCGACGACTGTCGCCCAGGCCCTGCACTGCGCCCTCGGGTGGAGCGCTGTAGCCTGCGAGGCAGGGACCGCTGGGAGGAGGGGGCGCGGGGCCGGGAGGAGCAGGGCCGTCGGCCGCTTGGGCGCAGGAGGCGGACCGCGAGCCCCTCGGCGGTGGCGGCAGGGTCGGCGCCGGGAAGCCGCCCTCCGCTGGCCTGGTTCCTCGGCACTGCCCAGATTGGGCACCTAGGGATCCCCCGTGGGTGTCGGGGTCCCTGTCCCCGGTCGCGGTCCCGCCCCAGCGCGCGCGGCTCCGGCTCTAGCGCACCGCGCGGCGCGCAGGCGGGGGCGCTGTGGGCCCGACGCCGGGACCTAGCGGCCGCCCCGCCTTCTCTCCGCGCCCGCCCCCCCGCGCGCCGGGCCGCCGGGAAGCAGGAGGAGACAGCGCCGGGCCCCGCGCCGCTCGGTCCGCAGTCCTCAGCCGCAGAACAGAGCCGGCGCCGCCGGAGCCTGAGCCCAGCCGGACCCACCCGACCGCCTTTGTCTGCACCGCGCGGCCGGAGCCGCGGCCCCCGGGTCGGGGACGGCTCCCCCCGCGGCGGGCGCGGGCCGATGCCCCCGCAGCAGGGGGACCCCGCGTTCCCGGGCCGCTGCGAGGCGCCGCCCGTGCCGCCCCGCCGGGAGCGCGGGGGCCGTGGGCCCGGGGCGCCGGGGGGCCGGGGGCGCGCGGGCGGCGCCGAGGGGCGCGGCGTCAAGTGCGTGCTGGTCGGCGACGGCGCCGTGGGCAAGACCAGCTTGGTGGTGAGCTACACCACCAACGGCTACCCCACCGAGTACATCCCCACCGCCTTCGACAACTTCTCGGGTGAGCGGGGCCGCGGGTGCTGGGCAGGGGGGCCCGGGGACGCAGGGCCGCCGGGAGCGGGAGTCTCAGCCCGGGCGCGGGGAGCGGAGGGCGCCTCGCGGCTCGGGGACGGACGGCGGAGCCGCGCAGGTCGCGCCCAGGTGGCCTGATCAGTTCCTGAGTCGAGCAGTTGCGTCAGGCCGACGTGGCTGGCGCCGCTGCCGCCTTTCGATCGGAAGGTGACGCGCAGGTGCCATTACCTGTGATTCGAGGGTCGGTCTTTCCCAGTCAGCGGCTGCTCTCCCGAGGGCGTCTCCACTTTCAAGAGCCGCGGAGAGCAGGGACGAGAGTGGATTTAGTGAAAATGGCATTGGAGGCGCTGGGGAAGGCTAAGTTTTGGATTAAACCAGGATAGTAAAGATGACTTCTTGCCTCTGAGTCCCACCGCCCCGGTTGGCGCTGTTTTTGATTCTTAGTGTCTTTTCGGTATCTCTTAAGCTCCCGAAAGCTCTTATGTATGCGGTGCTATGTCATTTGGTTTGTAGCCACCAAGATAAAATGATCCTTCATCTTGATTTTTCAAGTCTTCTTGAAATTTATGAAAAAGTTAACATCCATGGAAGCTGGAGTGAAATGCTTTCTCTTGTTCTTTAAAAACAAACAAAAAGAACTTCTTGATCTTTCACAAAGTTTTGATGGCAAGGACTTGCTGGAGGCACCCTAGGTAAAGCAGTGCTGTGCTGGTGGGTTTCCCACCAATACCATTTGTGTGTGTGTGTGTGTGTGTGTGAATCCCCTTCCTTAACTGAGCAGTACAAACATTTATAAACAATTTAGAAAGTTGTATTGAGACGAAACTGAGTGCTTCATCAAATAGAGCTCTCTGAGCAGCGCTCTGATGCAGGCCTCTCCCCAGATACCCCTTCCTAGTGGAAAAGTGGACACGGTTTCCTTTTCTCGCTTAATCCTCTCTTTGAGCTGACATGAAGAGATAAGCGGTGCCCTCCTTTATAAACAGGACAATACCGGCCGCCTGTGTTTACACATGTTCTCAAAACAAGCTGCGCTTTTGTGACAGACCCTGAAGTCACCAAACGTTTCCCAAGGGAAAACAGAGTTATTTGTGAGGTTTTCTCCTGATTTAAAACCATGAGGTTGGTTCCCACTTACCCCCCAGTGTTGTTTTTGCGTTTTTTGAAACACGTGCCATAGGAAAATAAATCTTCTGGGGTTGGGAGAAAACTCAGACCCTTCCAGGGTGCCATCAAAGGCCCTGGGCCTCTCTGCCTTCTCTGGGGGCATGGAGCAAATTGCTGGCCTGGCAGGTTTGGATTAAAAAAAAAAAAAAGCTTCCATGGAGTCCCCTTGTTTTAGGCAAGTCTTGAATTTGTTGGGGCCCCAGAATAGGAGCTGAAGGGTTTGGAGTGAGAGTGTTCATACAAACTAAAATTATTGTTCTTCTGGAAAGGGTTAAAAGAGACCCTCCCAACTACTGACAGTCCTCTCTGTCTTCTTTTTAAGCTGTGGTTTCCGTGGATGGGCGGCCGGTGAAACTCCAGCTCTGTGACACTGCAGGACAGGTCAGTATCACATCACTGCTCAGTGCTGGGCAAGAACAGGGCCTTTAAAGGCCTTCAAATACTGCCCCTTCTCCTTTACTGGGCCATTCTAGAGCCCCACCCCCTCCTCACAGAGGGTGGAGGTGGCGGGGACAGAGCCCCACACCAATAAAACAGGGTTTGGCACCGCTCCTTGTGGGCGGGGCAAGGGAAACAGGGTCAAGGGCGGTTCTTATCTTCTGGGAGTTTCTGATCTTATTTACTTTCTGGTTTTTATTAAAAATTGTCAATGATGCTTTGTACTCATTTCTCAGAGTAAGTTGGCGATGCCTTATAATCATTTTATTAAAGGTCAGCAAACCAAATTCTTAAGATATTGACTCAAGAAAAAGATGGCGTTCATGTCAGTAAGTGTTAATATTTCCTTTCCTAACCTGGAGGAATGAATGAACTGGGACTTGGTCCTTCAGAATCGTGAACTTTTATTTTTGTCTTGAGGGCCAGGCACTTGGATGAGACAGCCAGGGATGGGGAGGGCTCAGTATGAAGTCCCCTCTGGGGTGTCCCCGAAGAGCTGGGGTTCTCTAGTCCCCCTGCATGGTGCTTACATCACTGAATTCTCACTGTGTCCTCTGAGAGCCCAGGGTCTGTCTTTGTTGTTGTTTAGTTGCTAAGTTGTTTAGTCTGACTCTTTTGCGACCTGTTGGACTGTAGCCTACCAGGCTTCTCTGTCCATGGGATTTCCTAGGCAAGAGTACTGGAGTGGATTACCATTTCCTTCTCCATGGGATCTTCCCGACCCAGGGATCAAACCTTCATCTCCTGCATTGCAGGTGGATTCTTCCCCGCTGAGCCATCAGGGAAGCCCCTAGGGTCTGTCTTTAGAGCTTGCCAAAGCCACAGTTAATAAGCACGTATTTTCTCCAGTACTTGCTAGAGTTTGAGAAAGTGCTGGGGTAATTTATCGACAGATAGAAGTGTTCACTTCCTTTCAAAAATGTCATATGACCACCTACACTTAAGAAGTATCTGACTTTCCAGTGTCCCTAAGAGCCTTCTCCAAACCAGGGCTTCTTAGTCACTTACCCACTCCGGGACAGCAAATTCAGGGCTTTGTTTTTCAAACTTCAAAGTGACACAAGACTGGGCAGCCTCAATCCCCAGCTGAACATTGGTTTGGCAGTGGCCACAGGGCGCATGTCATTGCCCAGCTGCCTCTGCTGTCTCCTTGCCCTTCTACTGGAGCAGGAAAAAAATAAAAAACCAAGCAATCTGTATTTTATTGCATATGAAAGAGAAAAATCAAAGAACATATATCCTTCTCATACTTAATCTTTCTGGATGTCCTGCTGCTATTTATAATTAAAGCTTAATTGCTTTGTATAAATAAAAAATGTTTTTCCTACCTTGGGTCACATTTTCTGATCTTTACACTGAAGGTTGGGTAGCACCTCAATAAACAGAGGCCTCCCTGCTGAAGCAAGAAGTGGCAGTTGAAGAGTCCGAGAATAAGAAGAAGGCAGGAAAACTCAAGAAACCAAAGGGCATGCCTATCTGGGGCCCTTTAGGGAGGAGCAGACAGCCCAGGGCAGGCAGCTCCCACCACTGGCTCACCTGTCAGGTTCTGATGGCAGACACAGCTTCCTGGGCTGGAGTTCCCTGCCTCATGCCTGGTTGGTGCCTGGCCCATAGTGGAGTTTGCTTGTTTGTAGACTGGATTGATAAATGGAGTGCTAGGTCCTGCAAACTTAAGTCATGGCCTGCCCCTTGATGGACTATAGTCCATGGGGGAAAACAAACCATTTAATATTGGATTGGCCAAAAAGTTCGTTTGGATTTTCCAGTAGGAACTTACAGAAAAACCCAAATGAACTTATTGGCCAACCCAACAGAACTTGTGAAGAAATCAGCGAGGTTACAGGAGGAGGAAGGAGACATTGGTTTGAGGGACAGGATGGGTAGACCCAGGAGGAAAACCTCTGAGCAGTTTTGGAAGAGGATTAGGACTTTTACCGGGAACACTTTGTAGAAATGATCCAGAATTATCAAGGAAGAGTTTGATTTTTTTTCTTTAGTGATCTGTTTCAAAGTTAAGGAATCACAAGAATCATTTTAGAAATGGTTTCATGAAAAAGCTTGTAATTTGGGAAATGAAAAGGCTTCAGTGCAAGTTGGCACACTTTGGTTTATTTGGAAATTTTCCTTCTGGTTTCTCAGCAGTGTTTTCGTTGAGATTCACTGTATTTCTTACCTGAAGGAGTGGTTAGTATGCCTAATAGTGTAATGTGTGAGGTCACCATCTACAGATTTACGGAAAACCACATCTTCAAAAAAACCACATCTTCAAACTATGAAAAATACACAGCTGGGGCTTTCCTGGTGGTCCAGTGGTTTAAAACTCTGTGCTCGCCATGGAACTTTGCTCAGTGTTATGTGTCAGCCTGGATGGGAGGGGGGTTGGGGGGAGAACTGATACATATATATGTATGGCTGAGTCCCTTCCCTGTTCACTTGAAACTGTTACAACATTGTTTATCAGCTGTACCCCAATACAAAAAAAGAAAAGTTTCTTCTTGGGGGAAGAAAAGACTCTGTGCTCCCAATGCAGGGGGCCTGGGTTTGCTCCCTGGTTGGGGGAACTAAATCCCACATGCAACTAAAGATCCTGCATGCCACAGCTAAAGCCCAGAGCAGCCAAATCAATAAAAATAAATTAAAAAAATACACAACTGGTGAGATAAAGTCAGTTTTTCCCCGGCTCCCCAGCTATCAATTAGTACTTGTTTTGACCATTAGTAAAACTGGACAAGGTGATAGTCTTTTCCTATCCTCCCTACTCCAGATCTGATAACCTCCCTTTTTAAGGGACTTGATTTGACGCCTGCCACGTTTCCAGCCTGTGGTGGCACATTCCCCCAAGCGGTCATCATGGTAGCTTCCTGGGGATAAAGGGACTCAAGCTGCCTCCTTTCCAAACACTAGGAGAATGTGGGCACAGGTAGCTGTTGCCTGGGAATCAGACATAAGTTTCACATAGCAGCTGAGAGCTGGAAAAATAACTAGGAATTGCTTCTTATGCCTTAGGGTTTTCTTGGGGGCCTGGTGTGCATATAAAAAGTGAAAGGGAGTTTTTAACACTGGACTCATTATGGAAATTTCACTGTGATCAATTTCACTCCAGTGGAATTTCACTCAATTGATCAGACTGCAGTAGCCTGTCCAATAGCAGGTGAAAACTCTTCAGCCTTCTGACTCATGAGGCACCTGGGAAAATCTTTATACTTTAAAAAAAAAAACAAACTCCAGTTGCTGCTAGACTGGTGCGGCTGTCCAGCAACCTGTCAGCCCCACCCAGCCCTACCCTGAATCCCAGGCAAATCTCTGGGTCTCAGAACTCGTTTCTCTAAGGGTCCATTCCAACTGGACTCGTCACACGTACGTGTGTGGCATTTATTTCTGCAAATAGCTAAGGTTTCTGGTCAGGTGGTGAGCAGCAGGGTTTAGTTTCTGCTTTGCTTCCTGAGTCCCTCAGCCAGAACCAGCGGAAGTCTGGGAGCCAGGTTGCCGAGGCCATGCCCCAAGGCCCAGGGCTGGGTTTGCTGTTCTTTTTATTGATAATGCAGCCCCTGATCCAGGGCCCGGCCAGGCATGATGCCTGCCAGCAGTGAGGGCAGAGACTGTCCTGTGCTGCTTTCTTGCAGGCCGCTGAGAACGGGGGGAGCATTTCATTAGAAGATCCTCGGGGCGGGGCTGCTGGCCACCTGGTTGGGCTTCTGTGTTTCTTCTTTCAGCACAAAGTTGGCACTGAGAAATCCAAGACTTCTTTTTTTTTTTTTTCTTTTTAACTTTTGCATATAGAATGTGGAGAATTGGCAGTGACGTGGTGAGACGCCGTATTCCTTCCTGAGGATTTAGCTGGTCAACTTCAATATTGTCACTTGGTCATCGCCCTACAAACTGAAATACAGGGCCTCAGATGAGGCACGTAAACTCAAAAGATCCAGGCTTTCTTCATCCCTAGAAAAAGTCCACAGATGCAACAAAACATGCATGTAAATAATAGTTTGTAAATAATCATAAGGGCTTCCCACGTGGCTCAGTGATAAAGAATCTGCCTGCCAGTGATGAGCCACAGAAGATGTAGGTTCAATCCCTGACTTGGGAAGATCCGCTGGAGGAGGGCCTGGCAACCCACTCCAGTATTCTTGCCTGGAGAATCTCATGGACAGAGGAACCTGGTGGGCTACAGTCCATAGAGTTGCATAGAGTCGGACGCGACTGAAGCCAGTTAGCATGCAAGCATGCATTTCCCTGTAAGGACTGAGGCCATGTGTGTCTGTTCCCAACCAAATCCCCTAGGTCTGGTGTCCAGTGTCCAGAGTCCTGTGTGCATCTCTGTTAGTGAATGCGCACAGTGAGGCACTCAGCAGGGTGATGGTTGGTTTATATAGTCAGCTCTGACTTATTCCATTCAGTTCTTCTTGGAAGTAGGATGGGTATGCCCTTTCTCTGGTCCTTTATCTTCCCAAAGCATCATTTCTGGAGGCCTCTGGGGTTCGCAGAGAGAAAATAAGGGGAGGGAAAGTAAGAGAAAAGGAAGGAGGGAGAAAAAGATAAAGTGAGATAAAAGGTGTATCCAGCAAGTGTGAGAACGTATTCATTTGTGTTGTAAGTGACATTGAGAGGCACACATTCTCTGGGTCGCTGTGAGAGTGTCCAAGCCTAGGTCCTCAACTCCAGTCCTGTGTCTGAGTCCCATGATTCTGCACCAGATGTGCCCTGAGTGTGCCCTGGGTATGCACGGCACAGATGGGATGAAGCGAGCCAGGCTCACAGCTGCCATGAGGATGGGCAGAGCTACTGAGTTCACAGACTGGGGTTTCCTGGGGACTGCGTGAAGCCCCGAGGATCAGTGTGGGTGCCATCTACATTTTAAAAGCCTGACTAAGTACCAGAGTTGAAGCAGTAAGTCTGAGTTACTCTGGCCTGAAGGCTAGAGAAAGTAAATTTTATTTTGAAAATCCATCTAACATAAGGACTTTTTCTACAGTAAGTTGCAAGCAGGTCCTGAGCAGTGAGGAAGGTTTTTGGGCAAGTTTGGCAGAGTTGGGAGTGAGGCCCCGCTTGGCAGCAGGGGCCTTTATAGGACTCTGGTTCTTCCTTCCACTGCCTGTGGGCTTTCTGTTACCTGCCAGACCCTTTCCAGAAAAATGTTCAAATGGTCTCTGTGCTGATAACTGATGTGAAAGATAACATTTGGGTGCTTGACTCCCTTGTAGGATGAGTTTGACAAGCTCCGGCCTCTGTGCTACACCAATGCCGATATCTTCCTCCTGTGCTTCAGTGTCGTGGGTCCCTCCTCCTTCCAGAACGTCAGTGAGAAATGGGTGCCAGAGATCCGGTGCCACTGTCCCAAAGCCCCCATCATCCTTGTGGGGACACAGTCGGACCTCAGAGAAGACGTCAAAGTCCTCATCGAGCTGGACAAGTGCAAAGAGAAGCCGGTACCCGAGGAGGCGGCCAGGTTGTGTGCCGAGGAGATCAAAGCCACCTCCTACATTGAGTGCTCGGCCTTGACTCAGAAGAACCTCAAAGAGGTCTTCGATGCAGCCATTGTGGCCGGCATTCAGTACTCGGACTCCCAGCAGCAGCCAAAGAAGTCCAAGAGCAGGACTCCCGACAAGATGAAGACCTTGTCCAAGTCCTGGTGGAAGAAGTATTGCTGTTTCGTATGATGCTGATGGGGACCCCAGCAGGCTGTGTTCCAACAAAACCCACACTAGAGGCTATATTAGCTGAAATGACTCTTTGACTGTGTAGGACTTGTATAGTGAGCGCGTGTGTATATGGATTATAGGAGGTGCTCCAATTTATGTTCTTCTTTCTTGCATTTGACCTTCTTGTTTGTTTGAGCTGAGGGATGATATACTTATGCAAGATATCTTGAAGTAAGTTAAGAATTTTTCATAACTCTGGAAATTTAGAGCTTTAGACCTTTTGATTAATTTATATCTAATATGAAAAAGGCACACCTTTGCTATGAGATAACACACGGAAGAGCAAAGAGGAAATGTGTGGTTAGCCATCCCTTCCCTGAAGGCTGGCTATGGTCAGAGTAACTCAGCTTTGAAACCTCATACTTTTTTCCCCTTTATTTTAAGGGAAAAAAATCTGAGGAAAAAAAAAAGATTTCTGCCTGTAAAACCTCAAATCAGACACTTTGGTTATATTCTTTTACTCCATTGCTTAAGATTTAAAAATAACCAACAGAAAACATCCCACTGACAATGGTCCTGTGTAGACCAAAAAGGAAAAATTGTTGATGGGGGTTTTTCATCCTGAAATCATGTGAACAGCCAGAATGCCATGAGGAGTGCAGTGGCAGCCCGGAGCTCTCTTTTCTTTAGGGAACGAACGACTCACATTGAGACCAGAGTGTGATGTTTGCTGTCATGCACGTGAGCCAAGCTGCCTGAACCTGTATGATGACAGTGCTCAGGAGACCTGCCTGGATTGGTTCTAAACTTCTGGGCTTTCCCTGCCCCACCTTCAGGGAAATGAACACTCTAGCAGGGCTGGAGCAGGCAGGTGTTTCGGGAAATGAAACAAAATGTCTTTTTTTTTTAAAGTCAGCCCAAAGGTACTTCTTTGTGTACACACATGAGCACAGATATATATGTGGCTGTTCTTGCTGCAGATTCAGACTTTTAACTATGGAAAAAAAAAAAACGTGGCCACAGGAACAGCTGTGATGGAAGCCTGGCTTCCTCTTTTAACACTTTTTAGAACAGAACTCTTTTTAATGATACCTGAGATGTGATTCTAAGTGTATCTTCACACATTATGGAGCCTATGTTAAAACATGTACATCTCTTAGAACCTGTTTTAAAATGAATGCCTCTTCAGACCTACTAAACCCACAGATACCTCTCAGGAGCTGGCCACAGAGACAGTGTGTAGGTCAGGGGCCGTGGTGTTGGTAGTGGCCGGGACCACAGCACCCTTGCTCACACTTTCTACACTGTAGAGCAGTCAGAAAACCACAGACTGTGACATATTTGTGTTGTTCCAGGTGGTGGCTTTTAGGGCTTTATGTTCTGGGGGAAAAAACGTGCCACATCGGGGGAGCAGGTTTACTTTGGGATGGGGTTGCTTCTGAGATGCTGAGAAGTAGCTGAAGGCAAGTTGTGATGTCAGGCTTGCACTGGTGATGCAGATCTACCAAAATCTGCCAGTAACTGGGGAAATTTCTCTAGTGCCCATAGGTAGAGGAGTTTATCTTTCTGTGGATCTTGTCCTTTTTATATTAAAAAAAATCCAATTTGTGTTTCTTCATATAAAAAGTAAATGATCAGGCTATACTTTAGGTTAGGGGCTTCTTTTTTTCTGTTAGTAAATAAAATTAACTAATTTCTTCATTTAAAAACTGAAATACATACTGTTTACTATTTATTTTTCAGTACACTGAAATTGATATCATAGTGTCCTGAAGCATTTAGTGAATAAAATGCTGAGTGAATACAACCTGAGTGAATAAAATGACTCCATTTGTGGAAATGCCACAAATGGACCCAATGAAATGCATCTGAAGCTTGGTGATTGGTTCATGAACTCGTGAACTTCCCAGATGGGGCTCTGCCCGCCATGGTGTGGAGTGGGGTGACGGAGGGCTATCTGACTGGTAAGTGATTTCAAACAGTATTTTTATATTAAAGCAAATGTCATGGAGTACAATGCAAGTTAATTTTTAAGACCGAACACAAAACTTGAAAGAAATTTTATGCCTGCAACAGCATGTGGGGCCACTCTTGGTCTGCTGGAGTGGGAAGCCTTTGCCACCCTCTGCCTTTAGGACCACTGATGGCCAGTGGTTTGTGAGGAACACCTTTGTGGTCTAGGTTCTAGAGCTTTACTCAAGTGTTTTATTCTTAACTTAGCTTGATTAGAGCTAATCCCTTAGCTCTAATGAGCTGTCCCATTAGAGCTAAAAATCTAGAAGGTTGACATTGAAATGCAACAGGTTTTCATATGTTGCCAAATTTGTAACAGTACAGGTGGGACTGTAGTTGACATTTTCATCCCTTTTTACTTCATGATGAAAAGGGAGACTTGGGCAGAAAATTTTTTTTTGGCTGCACTTTGCAGCATGCAGGATCTTAGTTCCCCGACCTGGGGTTGAACCCGTTGAACCCTCCCCTCTGCATTGGGAGTGCAGAGTCTTAACCCCTGAACTGCCAGGGAAGTCCCCAGAATGTTTTAAAAGTATGTGCTTGAGTTTTTGATTTACTTCCAAGCTCAAGCGTTGTTAAATTTACTGTTTGATATTATTGCGTAGCAGACTATCATAGTTGTGCTTTGGGAAATGCCCTGCGTTAAGTTGCGCAGGCCAGTCATAATGTAACAATACAGGGTCCACCCTTTTCACCAAGTGTGTGGAAATGAACCTTTTGTAATGTTAATTGCTGTGCCTGACAGACTTAAGAGAAATTTCTAAGCTCTTACACAGGGCAGGTCTTCTCCCCTAAGTCATGCTTTTCTTTTTTTAAGCAAAAATAATGGTGAGCAGAACACTCCTTTTGAAGATGCTCTCCAGGTGGTAGCAAACAAATTCTGACCTACAGCTCTTAGGGCACCTGCCTTTTCTACTAAAGAATTTCTCTGGAAGTGAAGGGAACATAAGGGAGAACACGTGGAGAAGCAGGCCCCAGAGGTGTCCTGGGAATGTGTCCCCAGCCAACATTAGATGCCTGTTCAGGGTGGGGGGTGAGAATTCCAGGGCTACGGCTGACACGAGCAGCCTCTGGATCTTCGTGTGTGAGGGGCCAAGTGCTGGCCTCCGTCCCTGTTCTCGGAGCTGAGTCCAGGCTCAGCAGCGCTGAGTGTGGGGTGACGCTGAGGGCACGGAGGAGCCTTGGTTTCCTCCTGTGTGGACAGGGCTGCCCTGCTCACTGGGCTGTTGGTGTCCTGGGTGTGTGCACATGCGGGGTGAGCGTCCAGGGGTGCCCTGGGCCCCGCCAGCTTCACAGTGAAGGCCAGCAGGGCTCCGGATCCCTCATCTCCAGGGCCTGGACAGCACTCCCGGTCACCTAGTGAAGGGCAGTTCAGTCTCCTTTGTTCCTTGTGTTGCCTCTGATCTCAGGATATGGTTTCTTTGTATCCCCTGACCAGTCAACCACAATGGACTGGAAAACTGGGCAGAGAGCAACTCAACCCATTGCCCATCTGCTTGTGTTCCAGAGTGCTGAAAGGCAGCGAGCCTCCTGGCCTCCATGGGCAACCTGACCCTTGCCCAGAGCAGCCTGGAAGTCTCTCCTCCCTCAGTCCCAGTCCCATCTCCCTTATCTGGGACAGGCCTTCCCAGGATACAAGAAGAGAGTTCTCAGTCCCTCAGAGGAGTTCAGAATGTCTCCACAGAGATGACTTGAAAGGAGGGGAGAAAAGTTTTCTAAAATGAATAGCAGCTGCAAAGGCCCTGAGGCAGAGCAGCATCTGGCCTGTCCTGGGGGCCTGTGCAGGCAGGGGGTTGGGGATGCCGTGATCTCAGAGAGAGGCAATGATCCCGCGGTCAGGCTGTTTGGGCTTGAATCCTGGTTCTGCTGCTTCCTGGTTGTGGTTCCTTAAGTAGCTTAACCTCCTAATCTCTCTGTGCCTAAGTGTCATGTCAGTACAGGGGCAAGTGTGGCGCCTGCCCCGGTGGCTGATGGGTTGTTGTATATAAAGGTTACAGGGGCCCATAAGCCCTAGGAAACATCCGCTCATTTTTTTGTAATGTCTTCTGGTCAAGACACACAGTTGATTCAACTTGGCGACAGGCCCCTAAAGGCTTTCATCTTCATCTCTGTTAAATTTTATGAGGCTTATACTTTTTATGCTTAATAACAAATTCATTTTTCAATTTCCACTCATTTTTATAGAAGAGAGAAATACTTCAATTACTGCAGGTACATGGCACAGGGTGAATGGGTGGGTGGCAAATGTGCTGGCTCCTCACCCCTGGCTGGAAGGTACCAAGACCCAAGACTACGATCAGAGCCCCGAGGTAGCCTGGGGTGTCGAGCGAGGCTGGAAAGTGGGTGTGGGGCCCTGCATTCCCAATCAGGCTGGGCCTCCCTCCACCTGCTTCACTTGGGAAGGCCTTGCCCAGCCAAACGCACTCTTGTTTTTGTGCTCTTTTGAGCCATTTCTAGAACCTTTGTTTATTGGAGTTACCAACTGCAACATCCCCTGTCACCCCAGGAAGCATCTACCCCTAACAATGAAACCAGGTCCTGAAGACGTGGGTCTGCATATAACAGAGGTGCATGGGTGGGAACAAATGCTCCTCCTAAAAGGAGGCACATTCCTGGGTAGCATCTCCTCTCAGTCCCCTCTAATGCCCCATGGCCACTTCAGAATTAACTCACTGTTGAGGTTGTTATGTTACAAATGATGACAAACTCAGTGGCTTTAAAAAAGTGCAGATTTCTTACCTCTGGTTCTAGAGGTAAGATTCTGAACTGGGTCTCCCTGGCTGAAGTCAAGTAATGGCCGGGGCTAGGGTCCTATGTGCGGGTGCGGGGGGACTCATCCTCTCCCTTATTGGAGCTCTGTGCTCACCTGTGTTCCTTGACTTGGGGGCTTCCTCCACCTTCAAAGCAGTGATGGCCCGTCAAGTCTTCCTCATGTGGAATCCCGCTGATGCTTTGACCTCCCCTTCCACATCTTTTTGTATCGAGTTGACCCAGAGGGTCCAGGGTGATCTCATCTCAGGGTCAGGATGGGTGATTGTAATTCCACCTGCAACTTTAATCTCCCTTTACTGTGTGGCCCACCTGGGCACAGAATCCAAGGCTTAGGGTGTGGATATCTCTGGGGGTCATTCTGCTGACCACAGTCATCCTCCGTCTCATGGCTCTCCATCACCCCATCCTCTGAGCCCCTGTGCTCACAACACACCAACATAGCCACTCACTGGTCCAAACAAGAATCGGTCATCAGCCCAGACTCCCTTACCTGCACGTTCTCACCTGATGGGCCACCAGGTCCTGTCTGTTGGATGTCATCCTCATTGTCCTCCCCTTTCTGCCACCAGGGTGCTGCCACTCAGCACCCTCCTGACTGCCGCCTCCTGTCTCTTCCTCTAGCCCAGACCATTTGGCTTCTCTCCATGGCACCTGTGGGCCAGCAGGGACTTTTTTTTTTTTTTAATAAGATTAGCTTTTCATGACACTCCACGTTTAGCATTGATCTCCAAACATTTTATTATGCCTTCGAATTTTGCCAATCTCACACGATAATAGTTGCACTTTTACAATTTCTATCAAAATACATAGTGAAAAAGAGCTCATGTCATTATAATTTTCAAAGCCTTTGTGAATTAAAAAATGACATTCATTTCATTTTGTGTTTGGTAACACTTTCAGTAGGTATGGCATTAATCATGAAGCGTCTACATATAATTGAAAAGCAGGAGAACATTTATGTGCTTGGGGTGCCTGTGGACCTTCCCATCCCATCATGAATGCCACTTCCCCAGGCTCTGTGGCCCTCAGGTGGCAACCACAGGCCTGCAGAGCCTCCTGCTCAGGATCTCAACTCCTGTCTGCCGTGTATGTCCTGCCCCTGTCCCACCTGCTTCATACCCCAGTGCCCCTAGATGAACCCTATACTCTTATGTGCCTGGACTTCGGTGCATTCACCTCCACAGTGTGGAAGCCCTCCACGAACATGTCTGTAAAAATCAGCCCCTCCTCAGTCTCAGGGTTAGTACCACCTTCTCTGAGGAGCATTCTGATGCCCCCTGCAGACTAGCTTCTAGTGTCTCTCTGCAAAGCGGACATACTTTTAGGAAAACATATCAATCACATGTAGCTTCCTCCAGCCTTCAGAAAAGGTCCCCTCCACATGCTTTTACTCCTCAGATGGGGGCTCCCAGACACTGGACCCATGGCCCTTCCTCCTTCTTTGCCCTCTTCTCCCTACTAATTGGTACCTGGATGATACCTGTTTTCCTTTTGCTGAACATAGGTACAAGAGTGAAACAAAAGCAAAACCCAATAAAGGACAGTCATGTGTGTGCGTGTGTTCAGGTGTTAGGGATGCTATGATCTGCCACTGGTAGTTGAAGGCCAATGTGAAGATGGTCTCCAAGGATGTGAAGGACAGGGCCTTCAGGGTGTCCTCTTCATACTCAAATAAATTGATAAGTGAACACAAAGTGGAACTAGGCAGAGAGACCGGCTCCAAGGCCAACAGAACTTGGGGACCAGCTGCCTGAACTCACAGCCACATGGAGAGGGTTCCTGGCACGTGTTGGCTGAAGTCTTGGTCCAGATGGGAGAAGGGGGTCCCCGGGCAATGTCGGCAGGATGCTCCTTGACTTTACTGGTTGACCAAGGATGGATTTGCCAGGTCATCCCTAGTTGGGTGAGAGCTGCTGAGGGAAGTGGTCAAAGATTGTGAATATTTCTGGTCCCACTGGCAAAAGGGCATCTCAGGAGGTCTCCAAATGGAGGGTACTGCACCCACCATACCAACTACTCGACTTTCCCTTTCCAAGACAGTGCTTTGTCGTATCATCTCAGTTGAGTGACTTCTGATCTGAACTTGGGAGAAAATATATTGAAAATGCTGATGTAAATATGTTATGTCTTTGCCTAGTTTCACAGAAGGTGGAGAAACATTCTCCATAAGGCCCATTCTAGGATTTCCTCTCAATCAAACAGCTGGCTGTGTAACATTAATTTAGCAGTTGGTGGTAGTCACTCCAGAAGCATCCCTGAGGGCACATGTCCTTCCTGTCCTGCTGCTCTGGAACCTTTACACTTCCAGCACAATGAGAACTTAGATGCTTGTGTGGACCCCCTGAAACCTAAGTTGTCTTCATAAGCCTAAGCATCAATAACACTCTGACAGGTGCTGAGTAATAACTGGTTCAGGTGTTAATTTTAAGATGGGAACCATTATCATTTGTGGCTGATGGGAGGGGACTGTGGTGCTTGGAAGCAAATACCACACATGATGTTTTACCATGGAAATCAGGAAGCCTGATGCTACTGGATTTATATTTCACCAGATCCTGCTGGCTGGGCCTGAATTCCATTTTGAGCCTGCTGAAGGATCGGGAGAGGCACTTGGTGGGGCTTCAAACCCTACTGTCTAAAGTGTCAGCAACCATAGCAATGACAACGGAAACAGTTTGGCTTGGGTTTATTTATCAAAGATTTAATTGGTAAAGATCACACACACACACACACAATTATACAATCACCCAGAACCCCCAGACAGTTCCCTCCACTCTGACTTCCCCACACCCTACTGTCCCTTCCCTCTCCTCACCTTTCTGAGTTCCTGCTTTTCATTCTGGATGAACTCTCAGTCTGGACCACAGAGCCAGGAGGACTGTATACAGGCTCGTATTGTTCATACATGATGGAAACCAGACCTGGTGACTCATAAGTGGATTTTCAAAGCATTTATTTGATCAACACAATTTACCTCCTCTGTCATTTTATTTCAGAATCTGAGGGATGAAGATGGGTGTGGGGATATGACTGTCTTTGGGACAACCTCCCATGGTTGTTAAGACTGGTCCTTACCCAGGTTAGATGGTCTTTGTGTTGGCAGGAACCAGGCTCTTGCCTGCACCACCTCACTATCACCTCCACGCTGATGGGTGCTGAGCATCAAGTGTGTCTATTTCAAAATGGGGAAAAGTAGAAGGGGGTCAATTATTGATTGGATAAACAACTGTTTGGGTGAAACAAGTAAATTTTTCCTTGTAAAATATTGGTAGAGGAGACCAGGGAACAGAGAGGGTTGATAAGAGGAGAAAATGTTTGGGTGATATTATAATATCTGACAATTATGAAGGGCATTCATTTCTTCAGCATGAAGAATATTTTACTTATTTCCATAACCTGTCTAAATCTTCTCTAAATCACACTGTGATATAAATGAATACAGACATATAATACAATGTCTCTCCTAACCTCACATCACCCATGATGGGCACACATTAGATTAGCTGCTATTATTTTTAGAGAAACAAAAAGACTAATTTGCTAAGGACGGAACTCGAGGATTTAGTGGTAGAACTGTTACTCAGCAAGGGTATTTTAGGCCTGAATTTCCTTTTTCCTTCCTGCTCTTGTACAGAAGATATAGATGAACCTTTAAAAACCCTAGTGGGGATGTACTAAATCAAGGATCTATTTCTGTAGAGCAAGCCACCCCCTCACTTAGCTTCAGGGCTCAAACAATAGCTGCTTATTCCGCTCTTGTGATCCAGTGGGCTGGCTGGGCACAGCTGGGCAGTTCTGCTGAGGTCACATGCAACTGCGACCTTCCTCGGGGAGACCATCCAGAGAACCCTCAGGTCTCTGACTGTTCCCTTGAATCTTCCAACCTGAGTTTCTTTGCAGCATGGAGGCTGACTTCTGCAAACATGTGTGCAAGGGCTCACCAAGCCTGTTTGCACTGTGCTTTTTAATGTCTCTGGGTCCAAGCAAGTCCCAAGGCTAAGCCCAGAGGCAGTTCGGGTGGGAGGGGTAAGTGTTGCACAAGTATGTGAACACTGGGAGGGGGTTTTCTTGGGGCCCACCGACTGGACTGACGAGGGGGAAGTTCGGTTCTGAGGCTGCCAGGGCTGGTGCAGCCCGTTGCTCATGTCTGTCCTGGGTGAAGTGTGGAGAATCCGGCTGGTCAGGCAGTTAGGACTTCTGCAGATAAAAGGTGTACTTGTCACTCACATTGTTTTCTTTGGGGTCAATTCAAATGGGCAACACAATGTGCTGCCTACAACTCTCACTGAATCTTCCTCCTCTGGGCGGAGAGCACCTGCCTAAAATGGGTGAAGATTGGCACCTGGCCAAGTGTGTGGAGTGCTGGATGACAATGAAGATGTTTCTATTCTTTCCCTGTGCCCCCTTTCCAGCCAAAGGGACAGATTCCAGTTGCCCTGGGACAAACGTAGAGCAGAGGGTAAATAAAGCACTTTAAAAAACCTTGTGTTAGGACTATCACCATGATGGGACTTCCCTGCTGGTCCCGTGGTTAAGGATCTGCCTGCCCATGCAGGGACATGGGTTCCAGCCTTGGTTCAGGAAGATCCCACATGCCGCAAAGCAACTAAGCCCGTGTGCCAAAACTACTGAGCCCACATTCTAGAGCTCATGTTCTGCAGCATGAGAGAAGCTGCTGCAGTGACGAGCCCACACACTGCAACTAGAGAAAGCCCTTGGGCAGCAATGAAGACCCAGCGCAGCCTAAATAAATAAATAAGTAAATCAAGCCAGACTAGTGCCATGATGAGCACGACTGACAGTGGAGAAGTCTGCACAGAACTGAGACCACCCTGCACCCAGTCCCAGGGGAGCAGAACTGGGTTCCAGAGGAGCTGTTCCCCTGCCTCCCTCCCCAGAGCACCGTTACCAGTGGTCATGCCTGGGGTCCTATCTGGATAGAAATTGACTATGAGCTTGGAGTCAGATTTGACTCTGATTTGACTTATGTTGTTGCTCTGCTGCTGTGCCCTGTCCTCACTTCTGAGACGTTAGTTTGCTTTTCTCTTGTGTGCGGTCTGCAATATGCCCCCATTTGGGATTTAAAGGAGAGTGAAGCCCTGGGGGAGGAGCCATCGCAAGGCCATTAGAGGACACAGAGTTAGGGGTCAGGGACGCCCAGTGTGACCAGGATTCCTGGGGCCTCACCTTGCCTTTGCCATGGACCAGCTCTCGATGTTTAATTTCTCTGAGCTTTAATTTCTTCAACTTTACCAGGAACTAGAGCTATGAACTCTCCACTGCCCCTTGTCTGTATAATTTTAAGATAATCACACTTCTTTTCAGCCTTGATCTGCATTGGCTTAGGCATTGTCATCTTAACTAAAACCAATGTCAAGTTAAGAAATCATTAATTCTCAGTAACTTCCAAGTACAGAAAATGATGCCTGGAGGCTATTGGGATTAGTAGGCTGGGGGCTGGTCCCCGTGTCTTCTACACAGAGACGTGGAGGGAAGAGGCAGCTGTGCTTCTTGTGAGCATGGCAAGCTGCCTCCTGGGGAAATAAAAGCTTCTCCAGGAAGACAGAAAATCTCTCACTTTCTGATGCATGATCCGATCAGCAAGTGACTTTTCATTAATCAAAACTTGTGACCAGCTCAACGACAGAGGTATGGATAAAAGAAAATGGGTACATATATACAATGGGATACTACTCAACCATTAAAAGGAATGATAATGCCATTTGAAGCAACATGGATGGCCCTAGAGACTGTCATACTGAGTGAAGTAAGTCAGACAGAGAAGGAGAAATATCATGACATCCCTTATATATGGAATCTAAAAAGAAATGATACAAATGAACTTATTTTCAACACAGAAACAGATTCACAGACTTAGAGAATGACACAGTTGCTAGGGAGGAAGGATGAGGGGAAGTGAGTTAGGGAGTTTGGGATTGATGTGTACTTACTGCTAGAAAAATGGATAACCAGCAAGGTCCTACTGTATATAGCACAGGGAACTCTGCTCAATGTCATGGGGCAGTCTGGATGGGAGGGAAGTCTGGGGGAGAATGGATACATGTACATGTGTGACTGAGTCCCTTTGCTGTCCGCCTGAACTCATCACAACATTGTTAATCAGCTGTGTGTGTTGTGTGCTAAATTGCTTTAGTCGTGTCTGACTCTTTGTGACCCTATGAACTATAGCCCAACAGACTCCTCTGTCCATGGGATTCTTCAGGCAAGAATACTAGAGTGGGTTGCCATGCCTTCCTCCAGGGGATCTTCCCAATCCAGGGATCGAACCTGTGAGTCCTGCATTGCAGGCGGATTCTTTACTGCTGTGCCACCAGGGTAATCGCCTGTGCCCTAACTCTGCGTCCTCTAATGGCCTTGCCATGGCTCCTCCGCCAGGGCTTCACTCTCCTTTAAATCCCAAATGGGGCATATTGCAGGCTATACTCCAATATAAAATAAAAAGTTAAAAAAAAATGATAAGGAAAAAAACTTGTGAAAAGTTAAAGGAAAAAAAGAAAAAAATGGAAAAGGGAGAAGGGTACAATAGTACAAGATAGAGAAAACAATGAAGCAAATTAAAGTGAACTTATGCCATGAGGTTTGTTGGTTGTTACCTCCATCAAGAAAAGAATTTCTCAGGGACATGGCTGTGCCGTGCATGTGATACTGGATGCACAGAACCCTTGCCCTTTAAGAACCCAGTCTTCTGGATGTGGAAAGTCTTGTAGAGAGGAATACGCTCCCTCTTTGATCTATTCTTGTAGAGATTTCCCAAGTTAATTAGTCTCTCTTGGGGAGATGGCGTTATCTCTTACTGACTCAGTAGCAGTTAACTTTTAACAAACTAACCAAGGCTTTTCAACCACAAATATGCCATAGTTTAAGCAATATCATAATGTCCTTAACGGACAAAAATGGGTGAGTCCTCAAGTACTTATTAGTTGGGGACCTTTATCCCCAAAGCACTGTGTTGCATGTAGGTCTGCTAGGCCTCCAGGAGTCTGAGGATTTGATGAGTAATGAATGCTGGCGGTCATCCTGCACCGTGGCCAAGCCTGCTCTGTCCCAGAGGGTAGGGGAAGGGTGACGGGAACTGAACGCCAAGGGAGAAGTTACCTTAGGAAAACTATTATTAACAACTGCTTATTTTAATACCTTTTGGATCATAAGTCTAAAATATTCTCTGTCCTCAACAAGTAGGACTGTGTTATTTATCCGTTTTATACATAATAGCTTAGGTCTGCTAACCCCAGGCTACCACTCCATCCCTCCTCTAATGCCCTTCCTTTGCAGTCTCGTTTGATAAACCATAATGGAAAAGAATATAGAAAAAAGAGTGTGTATGATTATATATATATATATATAATATAACTAAGTCACTCACATATTGGAGTACAGTTGACTAACAATGTTGTGATAATTTCAGATGGACAGCAAAGGGACTCAGCCATACGTACACATACATGTATCCATTCTCCCCCAAACTCCCCTCCCATCCAGGCTGCCACATAACATTGAGCAGACTTCCCTGTGCTGTACAGAAGGACCTATACAGTCCTATCCAGTAGGACCTTGTTGGTTATTCATTTTAAATACTGCAGCAAAGTGATTCAGTTATACATGTATCACTGCATGGATGACAACGGTATGTCAACCATGCTTCAGTTAAAAAAATGAAAAAATAAAAGTATTCTCATTATAAGAATATTGGAAAAACTGGAAAACGCAAAAGGAGAAAAACAGCCACAGTCCCATCCCCTCCTTGACCCTTTGTTCCAGTCCTTCCTCTTGCACACCATGCTTCCTCTTCACTGTCTGTCCTTGCTCCCGATGCATCATCACGTGTGTCTGTCTTTGAGCTGATGAGTTTAAACTCCCTTTCTACACTGATGGGAGGTGGGGAACCTCCTCAGGGCCTCTGCCTTGGACAGCTCACTTCTGCTGAGACATGTTTTGACTTTTGTCTTGTGAATGTTCTTTAATCTTTCACAATAGTTTGTTCTAAGTGAGGGACGCAGCGCCCCTACTCCCTGCCCTGCTTTCCTCCATATGTGAACATCATGCTGAGTTGGCCCATAGGTCCTGGGGCCCAGGGAACGTTCACCTAAGCTCCAGCCCCTGATAGGAGGGCTTCTCCCCACTCATCTGAACACCTGTCTCCTTATTGGTGACAGAGATTTATTGTATGGTGCAATTGGCCAGCATCTGATGTTTTATCTCCATTCTTAAGCAGCGTGAAAAGGAAGTTCAAGTCCAGGCTGGCTGTACAGACTTTGAAGAGCCCATGTTGCCCCGTGGGTGGGTAGCCTTTCCAGGAGCTCCTTTCCAGGCTAAGCTCCCCCTCGGTACCCATCACAGAAAGTATGAGAGGGTACCCACAAAGGCATAGGAATGCACATTTGGGAAGAGCTGTTGGTACCCTCCCCTCCCCACCCCAAGGTTCTGTAGCCCTTTAGGATGTGGCCATGCTGAGAATGGAACACAGCCTCAATTCCATGCGGAGTTGGCATGATATTCAGGAAGTACATATTTTTTAAGAGCCAAAAAAACTTTGTGACTGCCATGTTGCCTGACTGCCCAGTGCGAGAAGCAGTCAGTGCTCCAGGCCAGGATGCAGAATGTCCTGTAGTGGCCGAGGGCTGGCAGCTGAGTGGGCACCTGGTGGGAGGAGGGCTAGTCTTCACACCGCAGCCCGCCAGACAGCTGTGGGCAGCTCAGGTGTCAGCGGAGAGCACCTCTGTTGGGCAGTCAGAGTGGGGATGATTTAGGCCCACACTGTTCTACAGGAACACTGAGGAGGGATGCAACGATTGGGGGGAGGGTGACTCTGCAAGTTTACAAGATCAAAAGGATGCAACCAGGTGATGCCCACAGAGGACACATGTGATGCAGCCCATGGTGGTCCTGCTAGGGATGTGAGGTCATTGAAGTGACAGGTTCAAGTCTGTGACTCGATCAACGCACAACAGTCTTGTACAGAAATTATTCTCTTCTAAGTTAGTTTCTGGAAGGTGGTGAGGGGGATAAATTAGGAGTTTGAGATTAAAGATATGTGCTCCTATATAAAATACGTAATCAACAAGGACCTCTTGTATAGCACAGGGAACTCTACTCAATATTCTGTAACAACTTATATGGGAAAGGAGCCTGAAAAAAAATAGATACTTGTATATGTATAACTGAATCACTTTGCTATACACCTGAAACTAACACAGCATTGTAAACCAACTAAAATTCAGGTGAATTAAAAATTTAAAAAGCAAGCAAAAAAACCAAATTGCTTTGGGTTTAACTGTGAAGGAGAAGGCCTTGTTCTCACTGTTCTGAGACTTGGTTGAGGGTCTGAAGAGCCACAATGCAGGGGGCCAAGAGGTCAGACAGATCAGCTCTGAAGTCCAGGGCTCTGCATTCTGTGACTGTAGAACTGTGAGCACTATCTTTCTATGCCTCAGTTTCTTCCCTAAAAAAAAAAAAAAAATCCTCCTTCCAAGGACAGTTTTGAGAGTAAACCAAATTAAAGAACCAGTAAGGTGTTCTAGAGAAGAAAACCTCTCATGATTGCTGATGTTTGATGTGGTTACCAGGCTTCCAGTCTTCTGAAAACTCACCAGATAGTGGGAATTTGATGGCCCAGTGCTGACTAGGGACGATCCTGGGCTTGGTTCAACTCATTTTAGGGTTCTAGCCAGGCCTGGATGTGATCGTCAGGAGAAGGACAGCAGGAGCTTTGGTGGAGACTTGCCCTGCTCCTCAGGAAGCCAGATCTTAAAGGGGATCCATGTGATTGCTGGCTACCCTGCCCTCTCCGTCCATGTTAGTTCAGATTCTCCAGGAAGCAGATCGTGAGCTGGGGTTGGAGGTGTGGGTGGTTTACTGGGGGAGTGATATCTGTGGCAGATGGAGGAGAGGAAGCAGGCTGGGTGGGGTCCCCAAGATAGAGATGCAGGTGGGATAGTCTTGGTCAATCCACGGGAACCCCTGGGTTCCTTCAGGGCAGCCCCATCTGGGGCAGGAGGAGCCAGGCCCTGGGACCCTCCCTGCTGGGTCAGCTGGGGTTGCCTGGACAGCGCGTGGCCTCAGCCTGCCTGGCTGCTCCCCGTGCCCCTCCCACCTGGGGTGCCCGCTCCATCTGGCTGGTGGGCAATGACGGGAGCCTTGGCCTGTGGCCGCCCTGACCAAATGGACTCAGACCTGAGCGGTTCATGTGTTCATAGGTTGATGGTGATAACTGTGACTGTGCATTGGACTCTGGTATGTGCTTGACAGAGGTTCAAATGATTGTATTTAAGCTTAAAAAAAACTGTGAGTTCATTTTTATTTTCTATATTTGAAAGTGAGAATTAATCTTAGAGAGCTTAAGCAGCTTGTGCAAATCCAATATCTAGAAAGTGGCAGAGTCAAGGAAACTGAACGCAGGAAATAAGATCATTAATGCAGGGTAGAGACCTGTCTTCCATTCTTACAAATGTAGAAGGTGTGCATCAGATAGCACAGGGGTTTTGTCCTGGTTGTAGAAGGACTAGTGTCCTCAGAGCCACTTTCTTCCAGAGTATTGGCCTGAAAAACCCCACTCACGGTATGTCAGATTCAGGAAATGAGCACAGGAGCAGTAGGTAATTGGGAGGAGGTGGGGAGGGAGAAGAGAATGGACCACATTTTGAAATAAAACTGGCAAAATTAATTATCCCTGTAGAATTAACAGTTATAAATAAGTTAGAAATAAGAATTAGAGGCGAGAGGATTTCCTGGTAGTTCAGAGGTAAAAAATCCATCTGCTTGCCAATGGAAGAGACATGGATTTGATCCTTGGTCTGGGAAGATCCCACATGCCACCAAACAACTAAGCCCACGGGCCACAACTACTCAGTCTGTGCTCTAGAGCCCCGGAACCACGGCTGTTGAGCCCACACACTCAACTACTGAGTCTGTGTACTCTAAAGCCTGTGCCCTGCAAGAGAAGCCACTGCAATGAGAAGCCTGCACATGAAAGGAAGAGCAGCCCCTGCTCACTGCAGCTAGAGAAAAGCCTGTGCGCCGAAAAACACCCAGCACGGCCAAAAATTGATTTTAAAAACGTTTTTCCTTTTCATAAAAAGAGAATTAGAGCCCAAACTAAACAATATTGGGTGACAGACATTGGCTTCCCTAGATGGCTTATTTAATTTGAATCTGCTGATACACCCAGTGACTTTTATCCAGTCTGTTGGGGCAGTTTCCATGGGTGATGAAGATGGAAACACGGGACTCCCTGGGGTCACCGGGACAACCGCTTCCATCTCAGGTCTTGGTGGACCAGCCCCATTCTACCTCTGAGGTGTTGTTGCACTTGGGCTTTCAGGAAGTGGTAAGAAATTTATCTTCTGCTTTGAATCTGATAACATTCCAGGGAGTGTCTTCAGAACTCCATTTCACTAACCTAGACCAGGGGCTTCCCAGGTGGCGCAGTGGTAAAGAAGCTGCCTCCAGTTCAGGAGACCCAGGTTCAATCCCTGGAGTAGGAAATGGCAATCCGAGCTCCAGTACTCTTGCCTGGAAAATTCCTTGGACACAGGAGCCTGGTAGGCTACAGTCCATGGAGTTGCAGAGTCGGACACCACAGAGAGACTAAGCAGGCACACACAACTTAGACCAGGCCCTTCTGATGCCCAACTGTCCTTATTGAACCAGGACCTGGAAGGACTGGCCCTTTTCTCATCTGTCCACAGGCTAAATGGAGCCCACTGAAGTTCACCCAAAGCCCGCTGACAGGTAATGGAGAGGAAACCTCTGTCACCCGATGTTTATGGTGGAATCGTGATGGCCCCTCAAAGAGCAGTGGGTGACTAGAAACAGGTGAGCCCCTTCCCCCATTTCACACAGCTCACACTCCTGTTCCTACATGCTCAACACTGAGAACAGACCCCAGGATTCCTATGCCGAGGAGTCAAGTGAGGGAGAAATCGTTGCTTTACTCTTGGGAAAGTCGGCTATCTGTCCCAACAGCCCTTCTGGGGGAGGAAAGGTGTCAACCTGCACCAGACAAGGTGAGGCCATGGTTGGGGATGGGCCAGACGAACTTGACGGTGATTCAAGAGATGGCCCCCAAACAAGGCCTGCCATGCAAAGGTTGGGACATACTTATACTAAACAATTATTTGTTGTCTGCATGAAATTTTAAAAAAAATTCTGCAGTTTGTGGGATCTTCGTTTGCCAAACAGGGAGTGAACCCATGCCCTTGGCAGCTGAAGCGTGGAGTCCTAACCACTGGACCACCAGGGAATTCCCTAAAGTTCAAAGTTTTTTGACTTTGTATTTTAATCTGAGTATTATCTGTATTTATGTATTTTAAAATCCTGTGTTTTATCTGGTAGCCTGACTCTAACCACAGTCTGTGAAACTGAAGAACAGACCCAGTGTCAGCCCAGAGGGGTCTACAGAATGGTGGTTTGGCAGTGGGGTCAGTTAGAGATTCCAGATCAAAGCAAGAGCTTTTGAGTTGTTGGAATCCATAGAAGTCATTGGCTGATGGAAACATACCAAATGCAAGGTTACAACATCTGATGAAGGCAGGGCAGTGACTACCAAGGGAAATCAAAGGGGCAGGTACTATCCGCATGCCTGTGCCCAGGAAGCCGAGACTCCCAGAGTGCAGGAGGCCTTTCCCAGGAAGCACAAGTGATGACACTGGGACTTGAATCAGAGGAGTCTGCCTCCCCAGGCCACACCTTGCAGATCTTGGTACTCTGATTAGAGAGCTTTTCTCTGTCATTTATTTATAAAAATAGATGCTTAAAAGCTTAAAGATATCTGAAGACAGTTCTTCTCTGAGTGGGTTAGGGTTGGCTTAATGGAGGGAAAAATCAAACTTATCAGATCTTCTTTAATATTCACTAATTAATAAAAGACATTGTTTTAGAAATTTTAAATAATGGTAATATGGGATATTCAGACTTAAATTGAAGAAAGTAGGGAAAACCACTAGACCATTCAGGTATGACCTAAATCAAATCCCTTATGACTATACACTGGAAGTGAGAAATAGATTTAAGGGACTAGATCTGATAGACAGAGTGCCTGATGAACTATGGACGGAGGTTCATAACATTGTACAGGAGACAGGGATCAAGACCATCCCTATAGAAAAGAAATGTAAAAAGGCTAAATGGTTGTCTGAGGAGGCCTTACAAATAGCTGTGAAAAGAAGAGAAGAGAAAAGCAAAGGAGAAAGGGAAAGATATTCCAATTTGAATGCAGAGTTCCAAAGAATAGTAAGGAGAGATAAGAAAGCCTTCCTCAGTGATCAATGCAAAGACATAGAGCAAAACAACAGAATGGGACATCTCTTCAAGAAAATTAGAGATACCAAGGGAACATTTCGTGCAAAGATGGGTTCAATAAAGGACAGAAATGGTATGGACCTAACAGAAGCAGAAGATATTAAGAAGAGGTGGCAAGAATACACAGAAGAACTATACAAAAAAGATCTTCATGACCCAGATAACCACAATGGTGTGACCACTCACCTAGAGCCAGACATCCTGGAATGTGAAGTCAAGTGGGCCTTAGAAAGCATCACTACAAACAAAGCTAGTGGAGGTGGTGGAATTCCAGTTGAGCTATTTCAAAGCCTTAAAGATGATGCTGTGAAAGTACTGCACTCAATATGCCAGCAAATTTAGAAAACTCAGCAGTGGCCTCAGGACTGGAAAAGGTCAGTTTTCATTCCAATCCCTAAGAAAGGCAATCCCAAAGAATGTTCAAACTACGGCACAATTGCACTCATCTCACACACTAGTAAAGTAATGCTCAAAATTCTCCAAGCCAGGCTTTAGCAATACGTGAACTGTGAACTTCCAGATGTTCAAGCTGGTTTTAGAAAAGTCAGAGGAACCAGAAATCAAGTTGCCAACATCCGCTGGATCATCGAAAAAGCAAGAGAGTTCCAGAAAAACATCTATTTCTGCTTTATTGACTATGCCAAAGCCTTTGTGTGGATCACAACAAACTGTGGAAAATTCTGAAAGAGATGGGAATAGCAGACCACCTGACCTGCCTCTTGAGAAACCTATATGCAGGTCAGGAAGCAACAGTTAGAACTGGACATGGAACAACAGACTGGTTCCAAATAGAAAAAGGAGTATGTCAAGGCTGTATATTGTTACCCTGCTTATTTAACTTATATGCAGAGTATATAATGAGAAACGCTGGACTGGAAGAAGCACAAGCTGGAATCAAGATTGCTGGGAGAAATATCAATAACCTCAGATATGCAGATGACACCACTCTATGGCAGAGAGTGAAGAGGAACTAAAAAGCCTCTTGATGAAAGTGAAAGAGGAGAGTGAAAAAGTTGGCTTAAAGGTCAACATTCAGAAAACTAAGATCATGGCATGCAGTCCCATCACTTCATGGGAAATAGATGGGGAGACAGTGGAAGCAGTGTCAGACTTTATTTTTTTGGGCTCCAAAATCACTGCAGGTGGTGATTGCAGCCATGAAATTAAAAGATGCTTGCTCCATGGAAGGAGAGTTATGACCAACCTAGACAACATATTAAAAAGCAGAGACATTACTTTTCCAACAAAGGTCCATCTGGTCAAGGCTATGGTTTTCCCAGTGGTCATGTATGGATGTGAGAGTTGGACTGTGAAGAAAGTTGAGCACCGAAGAATTGATGCTTTTGAACTGTGGTGTTGGAGAAGACTCTTGAGAGTCCCTTGGACTGCAAGGAGATCCAACCAATCCATCCTAAAGGAGATCAGTCCTGGGTGTTCATTGGAAGGACTGATGCTGAAGCTGAAACTCCAATATTTTGGCCACCTCATGCGAAGAGTTGACTCACTGGAAAAGACCCTGATGCTGGGAAGGATTGGGGGCAGGAGGAGAAGGGGATGACAGAGGATGAGATGGCTGGATGGCATCACGAACTCAATGGATATGGGTTTGAGTAAACTCTGGTGGTTGGTGATGGCCAGGGAGGCCTGGCGTGCTGCGATTCATGGGGTCGCAAAGAGTCAGACACGACTGAGCGACTGAACTGAACTGAACTGAACTGACCAGGCCCATTGTGAAAGAACTCATTCTGTACATATCATCGGTGTAAATATCCAGTACTTGAACAGCCACATGCAGAATATCTATCTTAAACTACACAGTGGCAAATTTTTATAAATAAAGATTTTATATAATATACATATATTTGTTCTTGTTGTTACTTGTTAAATCATGTCTGACTCTTTGCAAGCCCATGGACTGTAACCCACCAGTCTCCTCTGTCCATGGGATTTCCCAGCAAGAATACTGGAATGGGTTGCCATTTCCTTCTCCAGGGGATTTTCCTTACCCAGGGACCGAACCTGTGTATCCTGCACTGGCAGGCGAATTCTTTACCACTGAGTCATATATATATATATGTGTGTATATATATATATATATATCTCACCTAAAGAAGTCCTACATAATTGATGAGGTTTTACAAGGAAGAAATGAAATCACTCAGGACAAACACTTGCTACATTTCCTTAAACATATTTTGAACTGCCCTAAGACATATCACAAAAAACAAAGGAGGATGTTCCGGGGAAGAAAATCTTAACTTCTGTGTGAGGGAAAACTTTCTAACAGTGTGAGATCCAAAAAGAATGTACAGTTTAGCTCTATCATTTCAGTTCAGTCGCTCGATCATGTCCAACTCTTTTCAACACCATGGACTACACCTTGCTCAAACTCATGTCTATTGAGTTGGTGATACCATCCAACCATCTAGTCCTCTGTTGTCCCCTTCTTCTCCTGCCTTCAATCTTTCCCATCATCAGGGTCTTTTCCAAGGAGTCAGTTCTTCGCACCAGGGGGCCAAAGTATTGGAGCTTCAGCTTCAGCATCAGTCCTTCCAATGAATATTCAGGACTGATTTCCTTTAGGATGGACTGGTTTGACCTCCTTGCTGTCCAAGAGACTCTCAAGAGTCTTCTCCAACACCACAGTTCAAAAGCGTCAATTCTTTGGTGCTCAGCTTTTATTATGGTCCAACTCTCACATCCATACATGACTACTGGAAAAACCATAGCTTTAACTAGACGGACCTTTGTCGTCAAATAATGACTCTGCTTTGTAATATGCTGTCTAGGCCACTGCTGTCTAGGTTGGTCATAGCTTTTCTTCCAAGCTTGTTTTTTTCTCTATTAATTTCCTGGCTGCAGTCACCATCTGCAGTGGTTTTGGAGCCCAAGAAAATAGCCTCTCACTATTTCCATTGTTTCCCCATTTACTTGCCATGAAGTGATGGGACTGGATGCCATGATCTTAGTTTTTTGAATGTTGAGTTTTAAGCCAGCTTTTTTACTCTTCTCTTTCACTTTCATCAAGATGCTCTTTAGTTCCTCTTTGCTTTCTGCCATAAGGGTGGTGTCATCTGCTTATCTGAGGTTATGGATATTTCTCCCAGCCGTCTTGATTCCAGCTTGTGCTTTATGCAGCCTGGCATTTCACTTGATGTACTCTGCATATAAATTAAATAAGCAGAGTGACAATATACAGCCTTGATGTACTCCTTTCCCAATTTGGAAGCAGTCTATTGTTCCATGTCCATTTCTAACTGTTGCTTCTTGACCTGCATACAGGTTTCTCAGGAGGCAGGTAAGGTGGCCTGGTATTCCCATCTCTTTAAGAATTTTCCAGTTTGTTGTGATTCACACAGTCAAAGGCTTTAGCATAGTCAATGAAGCAGATGTTTTTCTGGAATTTTCTTGCTTTTTCTATGATCCAATGGATGTGGGCAATTTGATCTCTGGTTCCCATGCCTTTTCTAAGTCCAGCTGGGAGTTCTCCATTCACATACTGCTTAGAGAATTTTGAACATTACTTTACTAGCATGTGAGATGAGTGCAACTGTGTGATGGTTTGAACATTCTTGCCATTGCCTTTCTTTGGGATTGGAATGAAAACTGACCTTTTCCCGTCCTGTGGTCACTGCTGAGTTTTCCAAATTTGCTGGTATATTGAGTGCAGCACTTTCACAGCATCATCTTTAAGGCTTTGAAATAGCTCAACTGGAATCCCATCACCTCCACTAGCTTTGTTCGCAGTGATGCTTCCTAAGGTCCACTTCACTTCACACTACAGGATGTTTGGCTCTTGGTGAGCGGTCACACTATCGTGGTTATCTGGGTCATGAAGATCTTTTTTGTATAGTTCTTCTGTGTATTCTTGCCACCTCTTCTTAATATCTTCTGCTTCTGTTAGGTCCATACCATTTCTGTCCTTTATTGTGCCCATCTTTGCATGGAAAGTTCCTTTGGTATCTAATTTTTTGAAGAGATCTCTAGTCTTTCCTATTCTATTGTTTTCCTCTATTTCTTTGCAATGACCACTGTGAAAGACTTTCTTATCTCTCCTTGCTATTCTTTGAAACTCTGCATTCATATGGATATATTGTCCCTTTTCTCCTTTGCCTTTCACTTCTCTTCTTTTCTCAGCTATTGGTAAGGCCTCCTCAGACAAATATTTTGCCTTTTTGCAGTTCTTCTTGGGGACGGTTTTGATCATGTTCCTGTACAATGTTACAAACCTCTGTCCATCTGTTCAGTTCAGTCACTCAGTCGTGTCCGACTCTTTGCAACCTCATGCAACTCTTTGCAACCATTAAAGCATGCCAGGCCTCCCTGTCCATCACCAACACCCAGAAGTTACTCAAACTCATGTCCATTGGGTTGGTGATGCCATCCAACCATCTCATCTTCTGTCATCTCTTCTTCTCATGCCTTCAATCTTTCCCAGCATCACGGTCTTTTCAAATGAGTCAGTTCTTCCCATCAAAGAAGTGGTGGCCAAAGTATTGGAGTTTCAGTTTCATCATCAGTCCTTCCAGTGAATATTCAGGACTGATTTCCTATAGGATGGACTGGTTGGATCTCCTTGCAGTCCAACGGACTCTCAAGAGTCTTCTCCAACACCACAGTTCAAAAGCATCAATTCTTCAGCACTCCCCTTTCTTTATAGTCCAACTCTCACATCCATACATGACTACTGGAAAAACCAAACTTTGACTAGGTGGACCTTTGTTGGTAAAGTAATGTCTCTGCTTTCTAATATGCTGTCTAGGTTGGTCATAGCTTTCCTCCCAAGGAGCAAGCATCTTTTAATTTCATGGCTGCAGTCACCATCTGCAGTGATTTTGGAGCTCAAAAATATAAAGAGTGTCACCGTTTTCATTAATTTCATTTATTTCATTCATTCCACTGTTTCCCCATCTATTTGCCATGAAGTGATGGGACTGGATGCCATAATCTTTGTTTTTTGAATGTTGAGTTTTAAGCCAGCTTTTCCACTCTGCTCTTTCACTTTCATCAACAGGCTGTTTAGTATTTCTTTGCTTTCTGCCATAAGGTTGGTGTTATCTGCATATCTGAGGTTATGGATATTTCTCCTGGCAATCCTGATTCCAGCTTGTGCTTCATCCTGCCTGACATTTTGCATGATGTACTCTGCATATAAGTTAAATAAGCAGGGTGACAATATACAGCCTTGACAGAGATAGCAAGAGTGAACATTGACATTTTCGGAATCAATGAACTAAAAGGGACTGGACCTGAGTTAAATAGGTGAATGTAACTCAGATGACTGTTGTATCTACTACTGTGGGCAGGAATCCCTTAGAAGAAATGGAGTAGCCCTCACAGAAAACAAAAGAGTCCGAAATGTAGTACTTGGATGCAATCTCAACAACGACAGAATGATCTCTGTTCATTTCCAAGGCAAACCATTCAGTATCACAGTAATCCAAGTCTATGCCCTGACCCGTAACACTGAAGAAGCTAAAGTTGAATGGTTGTATGAAGACCTACAAGACCTTTTAGAACCAACACCCAGAAAAGATGTCCTTTTCATTATAGGGGACTGGAATGCAAAAGTAGGAAGTCAAGAGATACTTGGAGTAAAAGGCAAGTTTGGCCTTGGAGTACTAAATGAAGCAGGACAAAGGCTAACAGTTTTGTCAAGAGAACACACTGGTCATTGCAAACACCCTCTTCCAACAACACAAGAGAAGACTACACATGAACAACACCAAGTGGTCAATACCGAAATCACATTGATTATATTCTTTGCAGCCAAAGATGGAGAAACTCTATACAGTCAGCAAAACAAGAGGAGGAGCTGACTGTGTCAGATCATGAGCTCCTTATTGCAAAATTCAGACTTAAATTGAAGAAAGTAAGGAAAACCACTAGACCATTCAGGTATGACCTAACTCAAATCCCTTACCATTATATAGTGGAAGTGACAAATAGATTCAAGGGATTAGATCTGATAGACAGAGTGCCTGAAGAACTATGACAATGTACAGGAGTTGGTGATCAAGACCATCCCCAAGAAAAAGAAATGCAAAAAGGCAAAATGGTTGTTTGAGGAAACCTTACAAATAGCTGAGAAAAGAAAAGGAGTGAAAGGCAAAGGAGAAACAGAAAGATATATTCATCTGAATGCAGAATTCCAAAGAATAGCAAGGAGAGATAAGAAAGCCTTCTGCATGATCAATGCAAAGAGTTAGAGGAAAACAACAGAATGGGAAAGACTAGAGATCTCTTCAAGAAAGTTAGAGATACCAAGGGAACTTTCCATGCAAAGATGGGCACAATGAAGGACAGAATGGTATGGGCAGAAGATACTAAGAAAAGGTGGCAAGAATACACAGAAGAACCATGCAAAAAAGATCTTCATGACACAGATAATGATGATGGTGTGATCACTCACCTAGAGCCAGACATCCTGGAATGTGAAGTGAAGTGGGCCTTAGGAAGCATCACTATGAACAAAGCTAGTGGAGGTGATGGAACTCCAGTGGAGCTATTTCAAATCCTGAAAGATGATGCTGTGAAAGTACTGTACTCAGTATGCCAGCTAATTTGGAAAACCCAGAAGTGGCCACAGGACTGAAAGAGGTCAGTTTTCATTCCAATCCCAAGGAAAGGGAATGCCAAAGAATGTTCAAACTACTGCATAATTGTACTCACCTCAGACGCTTGCAAAGTAATGCTCAAAATTCTCCAAGCCAGGCTTCAATAGACATGAATTTTGAACTTCCAGGTGTCAAGATGGATTTAGAAAATGCAGAGGACCCAGAGATGAACTTGCCAATATCTGTTGGATCATTAGTAAAGCAAGAGAGTTCCAGAAAAACATCTACTTCTGCTTCATTGAGTACATCAAAGCCTTTGACTGTGTAGATCACAACAAACTGTGAAAAATTCTTAAAAAGATGGAATACCAGACCACCTTACCTGCCTCCTGAGAAATCTGTATGCAGGTCAAGAAGCAACAGTTAGAACCTCCGTCCAGAGTTCTTATCTTTTTATCTATCTATCTTTCTTAGGAGGCAGGTCTATCTATCAGATCTGATAGATAGATAGATAGATAGATAGATAGATAGATAGATAGATAGATTCTTGCCCACAGTGGTAGATATAATGGTCATTTGAATTAGATTCACCCACTCCAGTCCATTTTAGTACATTGATTCCTAAAATGTCAATGTTCACTCTTGCCATCTCCTGTTTGACCACTTCCAATTTACCTCGATTCATGAACTTAGCATTATAGGTTCCTATGCAATATTGTTCTTTACAGCATCAGGCTTTACATCCGTCATCAGTCACATCCACAACTGGGCATTGTTTTCACTTTGGCTCAGCCTCTTTATTCTTTCTGGGGCTATTTCTCCACTCTTCTCCAGTAGCATATTGGGCACCTACACAACCTAGGGAGTTCATCTTTCAGTTTCATATCTTTTTGACTTTTCATGCTGTTCATGGGGTTCTCAAGGCAAGAATACTGAAGTGGTTTGCCATTGCCTTCTCCAGTAGACCACGTTTTGTCAGAACTCTCCACCATGACCCGTCCATCAAGGGTGGCCCTACATGGCATGGCTTGTAGTTTCATTGAGTTAGACAAGGCTGTGATCCAAGTGTTCAGTTTGGTTAGTTTTCTGTAATTGTGATTTCCATTCTGTCTGCCCTGTGATGGATAAGAGGCTTGTGGAAGCTTCATGATGGGAGGGACTGCCTGTGGGGGAATCTGGGTCTGATGGGTGGGGCCATGCTCAGTAAATCTTTAATACAATTTTCTGTTGATGGGCAGGACTGTGTTCTGTCCCTTTGTAGTTTGGCCTAACACCAAACTATGGTAGGGTATTGGCTACTCCTTCAAAAAGACTTATGTCAGAACTGTTGTATTCAGTGCCCCTGATCCCTTGGCAGGGCACAGTCAACCCACACCTCCACCAGAGACTCCTGGACAGTCACAGGCAAGTTTGGCTCAGACTCTTTTGGGGTCACTGTTCTTTTCTCCTGGGTTCTGGTGTGTACAAGGTTTTGTTTGTGCCCTCCAAGAGTCTCTTTCCCCAGTCCTCTGGAAGTTCTATAATCACATCCCACTGGCCTTCAAAGTCAAATTCCCTGGGAGTTCTCAGTCCCTTTGCTGGATCTGTTGGTTGAGAAATCTGTTGTGGACCCTATAACTTTCACAACAGTGAGAGAACTTCTTTGGTGTAATTGCTTTCCAAGTAGTGGGTTGTCTGCTCCGTGGATCTACGGTGGGGCTCACACAGCACACCTCCCAGGTCTGCTGCAGCCAGAGCCCCTGTCCCTGCAGCAGGCCACTGCTGACCCGTGCCTCCTCAGGAAACACTCAGACACTCAAAGGCAGGTCTGGCTCAGTCTCTTATGGGATCCCTGGGTCCTGGTGCACACAAGGTTTTGTTTGAGCCCTTCAAGCATCTCTGGCAGGTATGGTGTTTGATTCTAAAAGTGATTTCACCCCTCCTATCATCTTGCTGGGGCTTCTCCTTTGCCCTTGGACTTGGGGTATCTTCTTTTGGTGGGATCCAACATTCTTCTGTCAATGGTTGTTCAGCAGTTAGTTGCAATTTTGGAATTCCCACAGGAGAAGATAAGTGCACATCCTTCTATTCTCCCCTCTTGTGGATAAGATGAGTGCAAACAGACCGTAATTACCAGATGAAGAGTTACACTTTCTTTTTGTGTATAAATTATGTTCATTTTCCACCAGCCTCATTTCCATCTTCTGTCCTAGGGTCTGTGGAAGGATAGCATGTGACCATCCTGTGGCCACTGGCATCGGGTCATGCCAGGGCATTCTACGCTGCCTGTCATAAGGATCACTTGGTTTTGGTTTTTGGTCTTGTAACCTGTTCTGGCCCTTAAAAGAAAATCGCATGAATTTAATAACATAAACAGATTTTAGAAAAAAGTTTACTAGGGCGTGCCTGATAATCTCTCTTAATGTAGAACTTGCTCTCCCCCCTCCGCCGTTGTATGCAAAGAGCTAAATTTTTTTTCTCTCCATTTATTTTTATTGCAAAGAGCTGAATTTTAAAGAGCCTTGAGGAAAAATGGATTCTTGCCAGAAATAACTAGCCGTTAGTAGTCTTTTGCGTTTTGGAGGGTGTGATATTAGAAAAGTGTCCTCACCATGTGTTAGTATGTGTAAAGCTGTTAGAACACTTACCAGCTCATAGTAAGCACTGGATAAGGGCCTGCCAGCATCATTGTTAGTATTTGACTTTGGCAACATCTTTTCACACCACGGTTCCAAGTCCGGTAGCACTCTGCTCCAATAGTGGGCTCTGCCGCACCTCCCCAGTAGCGCGGGCATGCCCTTTCCCTTGGCTCCCCTATCAGCTGCACATCTGTGGGAGTTGCACCTGGTCTCTGCTTCTGCACCTGCCCTGCAGGGGCTGAAGAGGAAGAGCAGGGCCTTGCTCTGCAGGCTGTGACCCAGGGGTGCTCCTGGGGCCTGCCTGTTCCTCACCTGCGGTTGTCTCCTGGCTTCCTACTTCATGCTCTGCTGCCTTGGCCATGACCCGATGCCAGTGGGCACAGGGTGGTCACATGCTATCCTTCCATAGACCGTAGGACAAGAAAAGTGTGACTCTTCATCTGGTAATTACAGTGCAAATACTTGCACTCAACCAATGGCCAGTTACAAAGAGTCGTCAAGAACCTGTAACTAGATTCAGATGTTCACACCACTGATTAGTTGTTTAAACTTACTTATGTGATAACTAAATGGAATGTTTCTCTTTTGCACTTTTTATTTTCTCAAAATAGTTCAAGTCTTTGTGAGATTCTGGTTAACTTGCACTTTTATACGGCATGAGGATTATTTTTATTTCTTGTAAAAATGTAAGTAGTGTTAATTAATCCTTGAAGTTACCACTTTTAAATACATAACTCATTGCGGTGGGAAAAACCTGTGAAACGTCTTAATAGAGGAAAACTCAGAAGTAGCTATTTCTTCCAGCATTATATAAATGTTGCCCTCTTTTAGATATGGATCCATTTTTTTGTTGTTGGTTTAACAGAAAAAAAAGTGTCATTGCTCACCCATGAGCTGACTTTAAAAAGGAAGCTGTTCCTTATTAAGGAAGTCTGATGAAACATCACTCAGCAGCAAGAACCCAGCAGATGGGGCATTAACAGCAGGTTCAGTTCAGTTCAGCCGCTCAGTCATGTCTGACTCTTTGCGACCTCATGAACCGCAGCACGCCAGGCCTCCCTGTCCATCACCAACTCCCGGAGTTTACTCCAACTCATGTCCATCGAGTCGGTGATGCCATCCAGCCATCTCATCCTCTGTCGTCCCCTTCTCCTCCTGCCCTCAATCCCTCCCAGCATGAGGGTCTATTTTCAAATGAGTCAGTTCTTCGCATCAGGTGGCCAAAGTATTGGAGTTTCAGTTTCATCGTCAGTCTTTCCAATAAAAATTCAGGGCTGATCTCCTTTAGGATGGACTGGTTTGATCTCCTTGCAGCCCGAGGGACTCTCAAGAGTCTTCTCCAACACCACAGTTCAAAAGCATCAATTCTTCGGTGCTCACCTTTCTTTATAGTCCAACTCTCACAATCCATATATGACTACTGGAAAAACCATAGCTTTGACTAGACAGTTTATTTTATTAGCAGGTTACTTGCATTCAATTCAGTAAGTGATTTTTGATCAATCGTCACATTCTAAACACTATTCCTGGCATTGTAAAGTCAGAAATGATGAAGGTTCCGTGTCTTAAGAACCCCACAATTTCCTCCTGAGACTAAAAGCTATCTCACTGTAAGGAATTCTGTAGCTGGACCCTGATGGGATGCCCAAGGCTGGTGGTTCTTTCCTGGGTTGTGTCCCCTCTGGTAACCAGCTCTGGCTGGAGGACAAAACCATGTTTTTCTTGTTGTTCTATCCTTACCAAAAGTTCAGCATTAAGTTTATTTTTTCTTAGGAAAAGTATAAAGAAATAGGTGGACAGGAGGGAAGAAAGGAGGGAGGGAGGAAAAAAAAGTCACAGAAATGTAATGAAAGAGAAAATTATTGAGTCATACATCAAAGGATGTGTATGATTTTTCTAAATCAGGAAAGGAAGAGGGAATTATTAATTCTACCTGAAATGGGAAAAGAGTCAGCAAAGGTATCAGAGGAAAGGTGATCTATAAGTCAAAACGTAAAGGGCACCAGGATTTGCTACATGGAAAAGGAGAAAAGAGGGTAAGTTATAATAGGAGGGGAGATACATTTATAAAGAAACGTAAATCCTTGGAAATGAGATTCCATCAGGCATGTTGAACATGTAGGCTGGGTGTGGACAACTAAGGAGATTTGAGGTGACTACAGATTGTGAGACCATGAGTGGTGGACCAAGAAAGCAGTTCATACAGTAGAAATAATTGATCTGCTCTTAGATTTAGAGAGAACCCTCGGGCAGAAGAAGGGAGGTTTGAAGACAGACTGGGAGATTAATGTGGACCCTTCACAGTGGTGCAGACAGAAGGTGATGAGGGTCTGAGCCAGACATGGGGCTGGGGAATGAAAAGTTGAGGTCCAGTATTAACACTATGGGGCAGAACCTTTAGAAATGATTGACCATGGAATAAGTTGCATTCAACATCAAAAAGAAAATCTTAAAGGGAAGATGACTACACCACATGCAGAGGGACATCTCCCTTGGATCTGTCTGTCCCCACAACACAGTTTCTCCTCGTTCAGAATGTTTGTGCTAAACCCACTAACCCAGCCATGCACAGAGCAGAGATAATAGTATCTGGGTTACAGTGTGAAAGGGCATTTGAATCCAACAGATTCGAGTGGGAGGAACAGCCGATGTGACCACACCTGGGACCAGGAAGGCTCTGAGGCGTCTTGGTAGGGGCCCAGTCTGGCAGGCCCAGCAGGCTCTGATTCGGGGGGCGGGGTACAGTAGAGGGCCCATGGTGTGGGGCTTGCCCTTCTGAGTGGAGACAACCACATAAAGGGCCTAGAATGGACGCTGTTCTGGGAGATGACTATGAGGATGGTGCCCAGAAAAGATTGTGGCAAACTGTTAGAAGTTGTAATTTGAGAGATGCTACCCATTTCTCATTCAGATTATCAGGAGTGTTCTGGAAAAGAAAACAGTAAGAAGTTCAAAGGTGTAAGCGAGGTGGAAGCTGTATGTATGTATTCTGTCCTCTCTGCACTTGACATGTGAAAGAAAGCGGCTTCCCACAGGCTTACTCGGAGACGTCTTGTTTATGACAAACTGCTCCAGGAGAGCTCTTTTCTCTTCTCATGTGACTTTTTCTGAAGCCCTTTCTGGCCCTCGTTTCCACTTCTGTGCTTTTAAAGTAACCTGCATCTTTGAGGGGCTCCCAGGGTCATTTCTGCCTCCGATGAATTAGCAGCTGGGCTGGAAGCCAAGATCAGGCAATTTCATGTTTACAAATGGCCTTGTTGCATCTGCCGGGCTCTGTCACGGTTGGTGGGCCAGTGGCCACATGGATCTTGCTGTGCCCCCAGGAACGTCTTCCGTTTCCTAGTGTCCCTTCTCTAATCAGGGTCATTACACTCGCATTTCCTCAAATGCTGCCACTGACTGATATTTCTGTTTCATGAAAGAAAGTAATTGAGTTGGTGTCTTTGCCACGAGGATGCCTTGACGTCTATAGCAGCTGCTCTGAAAGGAGAGTGGAGACTCGGAGTTGTGAGCAGGCTTGGGGAGCAGTGGGGCCCCCTCGAGTCTCCCTTCCTCCCAGTGCATCCACACGGCGTCTGGGAACTGTGCTCAGCCAGCTGTCTCCACTCTGCTGAAAACTGCCCGCTGTTTTCATGATCTGCTATTTAGGTAATAATCTCTTCGCTGTCCTGGGCACTTGACCCCTTCACAGAGATTTTTACAGCGTCTGTGGGGTCCCTTGGCTAACGAAGCACAGAATAATGTACAACAGTCAGCACAGCATGTAATACCCACGTGGAGAGAAAGAATGCTGGCTGCTTACTGTTAAGTTTCCGAATATCCTGTTTCTTTTTGCCCTTGTTTGATTTTGCTTTGTTTCAGGAAACATGAGCATAGAACACTCAATTTGGCTTTACTCCTTCCTGGATTAGAAGTTAATGAATTTTGTTGGTATGTGATCTGACCACAGGCTATTTTATTAGCTAAATAAAAGTTTCATTGATTTTAGTGATCTCATAATTACACTGGATGGGAGCCTCTGGTGTGAGTAGGTTGCAACACTGTCCTCATACAGCTTCATCGTCTGTATTTTCCCTTGGGATGAGCAGTGTGATCCTGATGATGTATGTAACTACTTAAATACAGATTGCAAAACAGCATCTAAAATTGGATACTGTCATTGTTCTGTGGGTAATCAGAGGCTGCTTCTTTGTGGGGATGGTCTGCCTCCAAAAACAGGGCCCCCAGGTCCTGTGGGAATGGAACAGGCAAGAAGACAGACAAAACCCATCAGGCACCTGGAGAACTTGGCAGGCTCTGACGACACAGGCAAATCACGGCTCCCTTTCCCTTGTCATTTCTTTTTCATAAAAGAAAGAACTTCAGATCCATTATATGAATATGCTTAAAATACAAATAATCCTTTACTCCTCCTGGTAGCTTTTAAGACAAGTAGAAGAAATGATCGCACTAAATGGCATTTGAATTGTACAGCTAGAACCTAATTCTATCTATTCCTTTACAGTTAAAAACATTCAGAGTGACACCACACACAGTGTGGGTGGATCTCACAAAATGTAAAGCTGAGCAGAGGAAGCCAGACCGAGAAGATTCCATCCCACACAATTACTTTATATAAAAGGAGGCAAAACTAATCTGTGGTGTTAGGAGACCAAGGAGTAGTTATCACTGGGGTTTTAACAGGAGTGGGGCATGACGTGGGCACCTGGGGGGCTGGTGATGCTCTGATCCTGGTCTGCTTCTGATCCTGGTCACATGAGTCTGTTCACTTTGAATTAGGTCATAGCAATTTTTGTAAACAGGCTGCACTTCAACAAAAAAATAAAAAATCAATAAAAGGCACCTATGTGGGAAAAAGAGTCTGAAAAGGAGTGGATGTGTGTTTATGGATAACTGAGTTACTTTGCAGTACACCTGGAACTAACACAGCATTGTAAACCAACTCTGCGTGTGCATGCTCAGTCATATCTGACTCTTTGAGACACTATGGACTCCTCTGTAATGAGAGTCTCCAGGAAAGAATACTGGAATGAGTTGCCATTTCCCTCTTTAGGGGATTTTCTCAACCCGGGGATCAAGTCTGCATCTCCTGTGTCTCCCGCATTGGTGGATTCTTTACCACTTGAGCCATCAGGGAACTCAACTATACTCCAATATAAAATAAAAATTAAAAAGTCAATAAAGGGAAATAACTTCTCACAGAAAGAGAGGATTCACATGAACTATTTCATTTAACTTCCTGACAACAGCTTGTGAAGGAGGCTGTGGGGTGTTAGGACCCCGCTCTGGAAGGGCTTTGGGCCTTGGAGGATACCTCTCTGCTCCTGAAAGGAGGAAGGCCCAGCCCACCATCCTCTGAGGGGGTCCAGTGTGTCCCCTCCCATGGCCCCCAGCTGGGATGTGTCAGCAGAATCAAGGGAGATGGGAGGAGGCAGGGAGCCCTCCTGACACTAGGTGCAGAGGAGAAGCAGAAGGCATGCAGGTCCCACACTTTGATTCACAGGGAGAAAAAAAAGATGTGAAACACGTGGTTTCAAAGCTAGCTGGACCTTTTGTGAGTCTGCTCTGCAGGTGGCGATGGCCTTCGTCTCTCTTCCTGCCCCTGTGCGTCAACGCTGTCACAGCTGGAGGTGTCCACGTGTATGGGGGAGGAGATCGGACAGGGCAGGTCATCCAGAAGGTCATTTCCACTCTGGGGCTGTGTGACAGTGTCCTTCTCTTTGGGGGAAGCCTGTCGCCTCTCCAATCATGAACTGCCAGTGAGGAATCCTTCTAGCTGCCTGTGTGGGAGTGACTCTCCTCACTAGGACAAGCACTGTAGTTCTGTCACTGTCCTCCACCCAGAACTGACCAGTTCCAAACAGGAACATCTCAGAATATCTGCTCTGAGGCCTGATTCTTAGGGACCTCTGAAATACAAGAGCAGTTTAAAGTGGGAAGGTCTTTCTTCTTTATTTGCATTTCCTTCCAATGAAGGGATTGAACTAGGTCACTTCCACTTGAATAGTTTATGCTTTTTTTTTTTAATTAAAAAAATTTTTTTTTATTGTATTGGTTTTTGTCATACATTGACATGAATCAGCCATGGATTTACATGTATTCCCCATCCCGATCCCTCCTCCTGCCTCCCTCCCCATCCCATCCCTCTGGGTCTTCCCAGCGTACCAGCCCTGAGCACTTGTCTCATGCATCCAACCTGGGCTGGTGATCTGTTTCACCCTTGATAGTATACTTGTTTCAATGCTATTCTCTCAGAACATCCCACCCTCACCTTCTCCCACAGAGTCTAAAAGTCTGTTCTGTACATCTGTGTCTCTTTTTCTGTTTTGCATATAGGGTTATCATTACCATCTTTTTAAATTCCATATATATGTGTTAGTATACTGTATTGGTGTTTATCTTTCTGGCTTACTTCACTCTGTATAATGGGCTCCAGTTTCACCCATCTCATTACAACTGATTCAAATGAATTCCTTTTAATGGCTGAGTAATATTCCATGGTGTATATGTACCACAGCTTCCTTATCCATTCATCTGCTGATGGACACTAGGTTGCTTCCATGTCCTGGCTATTATAAACAGTGCTGCGATGAACATTGGGATACACGTGTCTATTTCAGATCTGGTTTCCTCGGTGTGTATGCCCAGGAGTGGGATTGCTGGGTCGTATGGCAGTTTTAACTTCTCTAGGGTTTCCAATTACACATAGAGGCTTGAACCCATGCTCTCTTCCAAACCCCATAAAATGACAGTGAATGAATGAATGAGTGAGTGAATGAGATAAACCCATAAGGACAAAGAGAGAAGTAGTGCTGAGTCTAGAAGACAAGGGACATCAGCGAAGTTTGGGCAGATGAGGGCAGTACCTGAGCAATGGGCAACACTTGGTACCTGAGCAACAGAACAGAGAAAGAACACAAGAGGCGGGGCCCTGCTACTGCAGGGCCCAGAGGGGCTGGAGGCCCCAGGACCACAGGAGGCCACATGACTGGCTGGTAAGGGGCAAAACAGTAGAACTGGTTGAAAATGTGTCCAAGGGGGTAATTAGGTACCTCCCTCTCTACTCCCTACTCTATCTCCTTTGTTAACCTATGCAACAAGGAGAAGGAGGGTTTATTCTGCAGAGAAAACAAATTATACTTGGGACTTAGTGATGCAAGCAAAGATAGGGATGAGGCACCCTACTGAAATGAGGGAGAATACATGAAATCCTGCATTCCGAGGGGGTGCAACCCAAGAAAGAGAGAGGTGGAGCTATGAATATGTGAAGTTTTCCAAGGAAACAACGGGGCTGTACAGCCTGTCACCCTGTGTGTTAGAGTCCATGAGATGCCAGCTTCAATCGGAGTTTTAGTGCCTCACCTCTAGCAGACAGAGAATGCCACCAGACACCTCAGGAGAGATTTTACCATGAAAGGGAAGAACCAAAACAATTTAAAAAAGGAACATTGAAAGAAGTGAGAAAAAATGCCAGCATAAAAGAAAACTGTAGTGCATATCATCAACAGATGAGAAAGGCTTTTGTATTCATGAAATAAGAACAGTATGGTATTAAAAAACTTTTGGAAAACAAGAAAGAAAGAGCCCTTGAAAATTAAAATATAAGAGCATAAATACAAGTTCAAAAGAATGTTTTTGCTTTTTATCAGAATAAAAGTGTGAAAACCATTACTAAGTCTAAGATCAAAAGGACCCACATTAACATCCAAATTGGTTTAAGGGCAGATTGAGGCACATCAACCTCTGCTGGTTGCCTGATTTCAGATGGAATGGAGTCAGCAAGAGAACTTATGGGAGGCGCACTGCTTTGCAAAGAGCTTCTTCAAACATAACTGGGTCATAAATAAACTAAAAATTAGGTAGGAACATGGATCCCACTAATGTCTCCTTACAGGTATCTGAAACCTGCAAGTACAAGGTGACCACCACTGATGGCTAATGCAGGACTTCCTTCTTGTTGCTATAACAAGTAACCACAAGCTTAATGGCTTAAACAACAAGGATGTATTATTTTAAATGTGTTGGGATGTGGGTGTGGATCTCACTGGGCTAAAATCAAAGTGTCAACAGGGTGGCTCTCCTTTTTAGAGGCTCAAGGGAGAATCTATTCTCCTGAGCATTCAGGTTTTTGTAGACTTCAGTTCCCTGTGACTGCAGCCCCAAAGTCTTCATTTCCATGTGGAAGGTCAACCCCAGCATCTGCTAAGCTGTTGCCTTTCTGGCTCCATCTTCCAGCCAACAACGGTGGGCTGAGCCCCTCTCTTGCTTCAAGTCTCTCCTGCCTCCTTTCCATCTTCTTTCTCTGGCATCAGCTGGGTTCTCTACTGTTAAGACCGCATGTGGTTAAAGTATGCCTCCTGGATAACCCAGGATAATTGCCCCATCTTGAGAATCCCCATTTGCCACGTGATGTACTTTAGCCATCTCTCAGCAGGGATGAGGATGGGGACATCTCTGGGGGCCACTGATTGTCCTAGCCTCAGAACATCTACCAAAAACATGATCAGACTCACATCTCAGTCTCACTCTAGTGACTACTGCTGTGCTGAGGATGAAAACGTGGCTGATGACTCAATAAGTCGGGGAGATATGAGGAAGTCACTAAAGACGTCAGATGTATATTTAAAAGGATGTACAGTAGGCACTTAATACGTACTGGGATGAAAGAGTAGATTATTTATGGGGAAAGCATTCTCTCTCAGCAGCAGAACATCACCTACCTATGCCAGCAAGTAACTCACGTTTGGAAGCCGGAAGCCGTGGAGAGCGGAGTCCTCAGGCACAAGGGGCCTGCGTTCCTCTTATCAACACTGCGGAGGCCATACTGGGGATGACTTTGAAATGCAGTTTTGTCTGCGTTTCACTTCTGTACGGTTGCAAGCTTCCTGAGACTTGGCCTGCTCTGCACGTCTTGCCCTGCACGTTCTCAAACTTCAGTTGTTTTAAGATGTGCCTCGGGAGATTGTAAAAGTGCAGGTTCTCTGGCTCCACCCCCAAGGGGTCCTGACTCAGAAAGTCTGGAATGTGACCCAGGAGTCTGCATTTTTACAATTACTCAAGAACCTGGTGCTTTGTTCTACGATAATCACTATGGAATGAACTTAGTACTTAGGGCATATTCTGGAAAAATTGCTTACTGGATTAAATCATGTGCTTCCAAAGACCCCCTCTCGCCTCTGTGGGTGTAAGTTCAGAAGTGGTTGGTGGGAAAGGGCCTGCTGATTCCCCAGGGTCTCTGGTAGAGGGAGGCCCACGTTAAGGAGTAAGACAGTAAGTAGGGGTCAAAGGACATGGCAGTAGGTGAGTTACGTGCTGAAGAACAGAAAATGACCAGAAAGGAAGCAAGTCCTTTTACGTGGTTGCATAACTATGTTCTGCATGTGGAGGGTCAAGTCAGAACAAGTGACACGAGGCCAACCATGAGTCTGCTGCCCACAGCGCAGGAAGTCTTGGGAAGAGGGGGCAGGGTAAGAACACGGGGCCCTGGGCACCAGCTCAGCCTGTGCCCACATGATGCTGGCCCTTGATCCTGGGCCCCGCATCCCCATCCTGTGGCACAGGGCCCCGCCCTTGGTGGGGCTCATAACACGTGTCTTCTTAACTGGAAAATGTTGTAGGCAGCAGCTAGGTGGGAATAAGCCCTGAATAGGATGCTATATGGAAAATGAAAGGAGAATTTTCCAAGGCAAATAAATAAGGGGGTTGTCAACATTGACAAGATGGTCCCAGGCAAAAGTCAGCTGTGCTCCGGAGTCATATGCAGAGTGAAACAAAAACAAAAACAAAATTAGAGTTGAATCACAAAGAACAAAAAGGTTCTTTGTCTCAATAGAAAGTGTACTGCATCTCAGAAGTGAAAGAACCTGAACATCAGCTCACTGGGGAGGCAGCCACCAAGGGCAGGGCGGGGCCTGGCTGAAAAAGACTCTAGCAGCTTGAGACATCTTGGCAGCCATGGGAGAAGGGCGGGCTTAAGCAGACGAAATAGATGCGGAGCCTGGCGAGAACCAGCGTCCACACACCGTCCAGTTCTAAGTGTGCTTCTCTGCTGTGACTTAAGCAGCATGGCTGGGAAGGAGAGGAGATTCAGTTACACTAGGCTGTTGTCTCATCATCCTCTCTTCTGCTAGGGACATGCCCCACTTGCCCACAGTGATGCCTATTCCCTGTGCTTTGGGGGAATTTAACTGCATCTGGATGTTATGTGTTAGTGATAGTGGCCAGCAATATCTGTTTCAGAGGTGGAGGTATCTCACCTGACAGTTGCTTAAAGACTTGAGCTTTTGTTTCAAGGACAGATGCCAGACTCTCTAAAGAATGAGAAGTCTTCTTATCCCACATATAATACTCAAGAATTCTTTAGGGGTGTGTGTGTGTGTGTGTGTGTGTATGTGTGTGAAGAAAGACAGCTACAGAGAGAGACGTTTTGGAAGGTCACTTCCACGGGAATGATGGGTGTACTGTCACTCATTTCAGAGCTCAAAAGTCCATCAAATTTGCCTTCAGCCGGCACCTTGGACTTTGTCCTAGAGCCCAGATGAGTCATCCATAGTGCTCAGTAAGAAGCCCCATAAGGACGTAATTCCTCAGAGGTGAGGCAGCGTACTCCGTCCTCTTCCAGGAATGAGGATGTGGATGGAGGGGAGGACAGATGACATTTTCTTTCCCTCTTTTCACCCCTGATTGGAAGGGAAGGTGCATGTCTTTGATTCCTGTGTCTGTTTCCTTGACTCTCCTGGTGGCTGAGGTCTCTCCTCTCTTCTGACTCACAAATCTCCTCTGACCACCTGGCCCACCCGGAGTGGGGCCACCGCAGGCAGGAGCGTGGTCTCTGGCAGTGAGTGCATGGGTTCAGTCTGATTCTGCTTCCTGGGCTGGAGAAATCACTGAACTCCTCCTCGGTCAGGTGGGCTTGACTACACCTGTCCTGATGCCCGGTGTGGGGATGACGCAACATGCCTGGATTGTAGCCTATTGGCTGGTGTGGCTGCTGCTAATACAGCTACAACCACCTCCCCAGCTGCTGTTAGACAGTTAACAACCAATTAGACACAGGTGAGGCCATCACATGTGGATTCGTGCTGGGCATGCAGGACTTGGCAGCCCATCCGAGGGTCTGGATCTCCATCAGTCTCCAGTCCAGTGGGGGAGCAGATGGTCTCCAGGCTTTTCTGTGACCCTTCCCCACTGGATGTCACACCCTCCCCTGCAAGCTCAGTGCATCCCATGCTGAGGCTGGGGTGACCTCCCAAGCCTGCTTCTCCCTGGCCTTCTGTCTGCCCTCAGCTTCTCCTGTGTCCCAGTCACTCAGCCTCAGTGATCCCTGCTCCCCTTCACGCCCTCCCACTATCAGGAGGCCCTGGGACTTCCCTCCAGCCTGTCCCTGCCACCCTGCTGCCGCCACCTGTACAGAGCTGAGTCTCCGCCACCAGCTATGAAAGGCCAGAGTTGCCTGGCGGTCTCCCACGCCAGGTGGCCCCAGCCGAGACGTTGCTTTTAATCACCCCCTGCCTGCCCCAAGCCTCTCCAGGAGGCCCCTGGTTCTCCCCTGGGGCTCTCCTCCTCCAGCCCCCCAGCTCCTCTCTGAATCCTCCACAAAGGAGGCCCCAGCCAGCAGCCCCACCCTGCCCTCCCAGCCCCTGAATCTGCCCTTGTCCTTCTCCAGTTCTTGTCTCTGCCTCGATTCTCTTCTCTGAGTCCCTCCTCTCCCCACCCCTCACAGATGTGGTCCTGGTCAGTGTTGCTTCTATTAGAGGAATGAAGACGCCCCTCCTGACGTCTGGCAGCAGCAGCTCTGAATCAGACCACTTGGCCCCGTCCTGGAGGCCAGATCCCTCCACGGACTGCACCTGCAGGTCTGAGACCAAGCTTGCACTCCGTTTCAGGGGCTGTCTGTATTCTTTCACATTCCTGGCACTAGGCCCTCCTTTACAATCTCCTAAAATTGAGAATCTGGACAGGACTTCAGGCCACTTGAAGCCGCCCCATCCCCCACTGTCACTCCCCACAGTTCACCACGGGGCACCAGGTGGCCTTTGTTCTGTAGCCTCACATCTGTCCCGGCTTCAGGGTCCCTCCTCCCATGGCGTCTGTCCAGGACCCTGGGGACTCTACTTTAAAGACCCAGAGAGGCTTCTAACCTGGAACCACCTCCCTCACCGTACACCTCCACCCCTGCCTGCCTGCACTCAGGTCTCAGGATTACGTGTGGAGCACTCTTGTCACCGCCTTCACTCTGGGCCTCTTCCTGCTCTGCTGCCTGGCCTGCCCCAGCACCCCGTGCCAAGTCCTTCCCCGTTGGAGGCACTGCTGCACACAGCTCAGTTCCAAAGTCCCTTTGTTGTGGGTTGAGGCAGGCTCCTCCCTCTTTACAAATGCAGGTCCAGTTTTATTAAGCCTGAGACCCTCTGGGGACCCTGCCCTGCCCTACCGTGAAAACCAGCCTTACTGGCTTCCCTTGCAGGCTCAGCCCCATCTCTACTCCACAAGCTCCTGCTTCCCATGAGCCTGGTCAGGGCTTTCTCTGTTTAGGGCCCTCTGTTTGTAGCATTTACCACCCTGGTGCTTAAAGCGCATGTGTGCCTGCTAAGCCGCTTCAGTCACGTCTGATTCTTTGAGACCCCATGGACTGTAACCCACCAGGCTCCTCTGTCCATGGGATTCTCCAGGCAAGAATACTGGAGTGGGTTGCCATGCTGTCCTCCAGGATATCTTTCCAACCAAGCGTTTGAACCCATGTCTCTTATGTCCCCTGCATTGGTGGGCGGGTTCTTTACTACTCAGCACCTCCTGGGAAGCCTGGTGCTTAAATAATTCTCAGCAATTATTGAATAACTTGTGATGAGTGGTTGGATATACGTCTATGGTGCCAACATGTTAGCTCCATGAAGCAAGGATGCAGAAAGTCAGTTCTGTTGACCTTTGTACCCCCACGACCTAGCACAGCTGCTCTGAACAAATCATGGCTCCCTGAAACACCACCACATGACCTGCTGGGGGCCACATCTGCTGCTGACGTGATCAGGGCCTCCTGGCCTTGGCAGTTAGAATAGTATGTTAGAGAGGAGAGTCGAAGTCAGGGTATTTATGAGGCTTAGGGATGGGCTTCAGAGGATCTTTCAATGCTGGGGTGGGGGATTAGTTTGGATTGGGTGAAGTTCATGACATCAGAGTTAGAATTTGAGCACAGCAATGTGAGATGTAAATAGTCCTTAATGCTATCTACTGAAAAGTCTAATAGTTTAATGATCCTTTGAATGGACTTTACTAGAAATTTCTTGAAACAAATTTATTTGGAACTTTTACTTTCCTGGGCAGGGATTTCCTGAGAGAGCAAAGTCATGGTCACAGAGACAGTAAGCTGTGAGGATCAGATGATCTGAACTCTCAGAATAAAGGATTCCAGATGTCTCCAAGCCCCCTAAACTTCAATAGAATCACACATGAAACTACAGGATGACGAATACCAGTCCTGTGCTGCAGAGTTTCTGAGAGATCCCAAGGGATACTTGCATTTAGGGGATAACCTGTCCCCACTGTTCAAGAGGTGGTCTGTTCTGGGTTCTTCTGAAACCACCCTCCACTCCCCACCTTCCCTGGCACAGCCTGCAGGGCCTTTTCCCTGCTCCAGCAGAGAAAGTGAAATTCCTTTCTGAGAGGACAGAGAAAGACAGAACAAAAACAGAAGAGGGACTTCACTTTCCTGGTGGCTCAGCGGTAAAAATCCACCTGCCAGTGCAGGAGGCATGGGTTCAATCCCTGATCTGGGAAGATCCCACCCACATGTCTCGGTTCAACTAAGCCCATGCCTCCCAACCACTGAACCTGTGCTCTCCAGCCTGGGAGCCAAGACTACTGAAGCCCGCACACCCTAAAGCCTGTGCTCTGCAATAAGAGAAGCCACTGCAATGAGAAACCCGCTCATGGCAACTAGAGAGCAGCCCGCCCCTGCCATGACTAGAGGAAAGCCCACTTGGCAATGAATACCCAGGATGAATACCCAGTCAAAATTAAATAAATAAGTACATAAAAATTATTTTTAAAAAGCAGAAAAAACCTTGAGAAGGTCATGATTTGATTAAGCAAAGCAGTCCTGCCATCTCCCATCTTTTGCAAATGCCCATGAACAAAAAACAGTTCACTCCCGAAAGAGGAATTCTATTGTTACTAGCAAACATATCTTCCTCCCAACTCATCTATAAGATAGGAATTCCATCAGTGGCTGAAAATATTGGGTTGAATCAGAAGACACTGTCATTTTGTAGATCAGAATGGTCAAATAGCAACAATTTCATGTTGGCCACCATGAAGATAAGTAAAACACTAAGATAATAAATTAATTTGGATTACTCTTGGGAATTAATTTTCTTCCTATGACTAAGGAATTCTAGCAAGAAATGTGAAAGTGTGCTTATGACTGTAAACATAAACTGTAAGGATAAGAAATCATTTTAGGACTCTGAAGGTGGAGGGACAGCTGGAGCCTGGACATGGAGCAGGCTGGCTCCATCTCACTGACTGCCATCTCATTTCTAGGGAATCAAACTACCACTGAAAATGACAGCCGGTTCCTATTGAAGCAGGTTCATTTGTAGGTTGGAAAGGTGGGCAGAGTCTCAGGTGAAGGTGCAGCTGGGGGAAAAGAGAAACCCTGACTCCTGAGTGAGTGGGAGAGCATGAGACCTAGCCTTCATGGGACCCAGTGCAGATGGCTCTGAGATGCTGCGGGTACCGACAACAGGAGGAGTGGAGAGCAGGCCTGGAGTGAGTGGGCTGAGCTTGTGGTGGGGTGGTGGGCGACCCTGCACGCGAGAACTGGCTTGTTTGGCTCAGGCTCGGGCGCTTGTGCACTTGAGCCGTGTCATCTGCTCTCTCCCTTGGACACAGGCACTGGCTCCTGGTGAAGGGGTGGAGGGGTGGAGGGGACCCTTGTGGAAGGAGAGGGGTCAGTATCAGGGAAAGATATAGTTTTCAAAGCCATGCCCCATCAAGCAACAGCCTGGCCAGTGGGATGCCCCACGCTCACTGGTGGGCACGGATGGAGGTATCAAGTTCTTCATCATATCATGAGGAGCCTGCCTCTCCCTAGCTCTCTCTGGGGTGGGCAGGTCCCATTCCTTGGGATCCAAGGCCAGGCCACCCTCTGCTTGTTCAGAGAATTACACCGAGCTTTGCTTGGGTTTGTTTCACTAGGAGTTGTGACCTTCCCTCCACTGGAGCCTTCCATTTGTCAGCACACAGTCCCATTGCACCCAGGCGTCCTGGAGCCAGAGCGTACCTCTCCCCCTCCTCCTGTACCGCTCATCTCCATCAAAGCCCCTACCCCAATCATGAACCGGATCATCTGAGGCCTTCCCTTGTCTTTGCTCCTCACTGATGCTCTTTAGCTTCTAAATATTTGTAGTCTAGTCCTTTGTCTCCCCTTCCCTCATCTTGAATTAGACCACCCTCCCCACTCACCTGCCTCTTGTAAGAGCTTCCCACATGATCTGTCTCTTGCATTGCTCCCTTCAAGTTCATTTCCAGTTGTCCAAGTGATGGTCGTGTCTTAAAGAAATCTGCCCACTGACTCCCTTACTCAAAGCCTGTCCCTCAGCAAGCATTTCGCTGCGGCTTCCAAGACCCTCCTGCCCAGTGCTGAGCCGCCGTTTCAACCCTTCTCAACAGACTGCCAGTTGGAGACCAGGGCGGGCAGTTCTTGCTTGGAGACCCACTGCCTTGGGTCATCGAGCTTCCTCATCTTCTCTGTTTGTCTGAGTCCTTGGCGCCCTCACATAGGGAGGTTCTTTGCATCCACCCAGGGACACAGGTCTCAGTGAGACAGCCCTGGGCAGCCTCTCCCGGCCCCGAGGCTTCCTGTCCCGAAGCTCACTTGGACAGGACAGCAAACACCAGCAGGGCAGGGGATCTCGTCCTATTCTTCTCCCACCCCTGGTGCTCTGGGTGCCTGTGGATCCCCTCCCTGTGGACCAAGCTGTGTCAAGGTGGGCCAATCACTCGGTCCTCTGGCCTCGTTGTTGTCACATCAAGAGTGGGTGACGACCCTCATAGGCTGTCAGGAGGGTCAGAGCCCCCATGGGTGGGGAAGCCAGTCTGTGTGGACGGAGTCACCTCTTCCAGCCTCTGGAGTAGCTTTGTCTCCCCATTCTTCACTTTCTCTCTCACCTTTTAAAAAAATACTCAGTGAACCGAGGTTCCTCTGCTTATAGGCCAAAATTTGCCCAGGATGCTGAAAGGGGGGCGGACGCCTATGGCAAGGGGCACCAGGGGGCCCTCCTCCATGCCAGCAGAGCAGACACGTGGCTCAGAGCATGTGTTTACAATCTGCACCGTCACAGAGAGCCCTGGGCTCCCTCCCCTTTAGAGGGGTGAGTCGAGATCTGATGAAGGGGGCTGGGTGGCCCAGCCAGTGTCCACAGCAGTACTAATCCTACGGATGATCTAGTCCTCTTCCGGGAACTTAACCTGCCTGGGGGAAGATTCTGGAAGCACCCATGTAGAGCAGGTTCCAGGGCGGGCTCTCTAGCATGGACAGGGCTTGAAGGGGCGTGTCAGCATCGCCCTCCATCTGGTCTAGGGTGAGAGAAGCAGAGCTGTGTCTAGGCTGTGTACCTGGTCATGTGCACACACAGCCTGTCACCTCTTACTCCATCAGTGAACGAGCTCTCCCTGCGTCTGTGTCTTCTGAGCAGGCTTGGTGCCCAGACTGTCCTCTGTAGGCAGCAAACAAGCTGCATCATCAGCTCACCTCCCGGGGGGAGCCAGCAGGAGATGGTAAGGGATGGGCCTGAGAGTAAGGGCAAATGACCAGCTCCTAGGGCCTGTGGGCTGCAGACCCTGCCGTTTGGGGGAAGCTCTTCCTTGCTCATCCCTTCCCCCCATGATGGGATAAGGAAACACAACAGACCCAGGACTTGTAAGCTAAGCTGAGATGAAGGTGTTGCTGTCCACTGTTGGAGAGGTATCATTGTTTTAAGTCAACCTCAGGGAGCCTGAGGGAAAACATGGACGGGAGAGGGGGAAGAATGCTTCCAGATGAAATCCAGCTTAGGGGTGAGGTGACAGGCAGTTCTGGTCAGGAGAATGGGAACTGGAAGAGGAACTAGAAAAAAATACCCATGAACAGACAGAATGAGAGGTGCTGCTCCAAACTGGTAACACCGGCTATCCGTAAATGACCTTGTGCTTTCAGACTGACAGTGGTGGGGACCATGAATGATCATGTGTGATCGTGGGTAAGTGTGCGTGTACTGGGGGTGCATGGTGTGGTGAGATGAGGGCCCGAGGATAGAGAAGTGTGCCCTTTCCTCTGGAGCTCTTATTCCAGTGGGGGAGATAGACAAACACTTGTTTATGGAATATACACATGAAAAAGCTCTTGAGGAATAAACATCTACTGAGGAGAAGACAGCTATCTGGAGTATTTTGGTTTACATTGACTTAGCTTTCCTTCTGGCTCCATCTACTACCCTCTGTAGCTGCTCCTTTCCTACATTCTGTCCACCCACCTTGGGATAAACACACCTGTCACTTCCTTGGGTCAGTCATGTGGCTCCTCTGCACCTTGGCCTCTTACCTGGGCATGAAGCTGAGACCCAAATCTGCGATCCAACAACAGACTCGTGTGTCCATCAGGCTTTGTCAGTGTATCTGGCCTCATCTCTGATGTCCAGCCCCAGACAAAACGCATGGCTTTTTCACTCCCTGGCCTCTTGTCCTGCTCCTGGGATGAGCTAAGAAAGCCTTTCTCCCTGAGACGGCCAGTGGGAGCTCTTGAGGGGTGCAGTGTGTTTTTGTCCCTCCAAACTCAAGTGGTTGAAACCCTAATCTCTGAAGTGATGGTATTAGGAGGCAGGCCTTTGGGGGGAGTTAGGCCATGAGAGTGGAGACCCCATGAATGGAATTGGTCTCACAGCAGAGGCTCCAGAGAGCCCCCAGTCCCTTTGAGCATGTGAGGACACAGTGAGAAGACAGACGTCCCTGAGGAAGCGACTTCGACTGAACCTGCCAACACCTAGATCTTGGACTTCCAGCCTCCAGAGCTATCAGAGACAAACTTCTATTTTTTATTAGCCACCCAGGGTATGGTGCTTGGCTATAGCAGCTCAAGTGGACTAAGAACATGAGGTGTGGAGCCACTGAGGCCTTTCTCACATGGCACGTTGTTTCATTTCTGATTTGGTTATCAGCTTCGCTTACATTCTCTTCTCTCATTTCACAAATACGGAAGTGTCTGCAATGTGACAGATTCCAAGCTAAGTACTAGGAATATGAAAGTTTATAAGAAGCTATCTTTACTTAAGAAGCTTGCTGTTTAGTAGGGTGTATGGATGAGGAAATAAATATCCCTGAATAGTGCAGTAAGTGACCCAGGGGGTGAATGTGAAGCATCGAAGAGCCTGGAAAATGGGGACCAGCCAGAAGGGCACTCGGGGGGGCGGGGCTGATGGGAACAGAAGGGCACTGAAGTATAGTTCTCAAAGATGAGCCAGAATTTGCAGGCAGAAGAGGCAAGGGAGATCGGGAAAGACTGGGTCTAAGGTAAGGGGGTGGCAGTAGGTGAGGCTGAGGAGGGACAAGCCTGCATGGGTGAAGGATTCGGGTGTCCTGCTTAGGAATACACATTTCATCCTGGAGAGGGGAGAAGAGTAGGTTTTAAGGCAGACCTGGATTTTGGCCAGTTGGGAGTGATGGATGTGGGAAGACACTGTAGACATACAGATTTGTTTGGCTCTAGGTTGCAGACAGGAAGAGGCGTGGGGGTGAGGGGGGTTCCTTGGGGTGCCTTCCACAGAACTTGCTTGCTGGAGAGGGTTAAGGGTAAGGGAGGATGAGGATGACTCTGAGGTTTCTAGTTGGACAGCTGAGTGAAGGGGAAGAGAAAATTCAGGACAGGAGGAAATCATTCAAAGTGACATCTCAAAGTGCCCCAGAGAAAACTTTGGAGTCGTTGTTTCTGCAGAATATGTCCATGTGCTGGGTCCCTCCCGAACCCCTCCCCACTGGCCTGCTTTGGTGTCTTTGTTGGAGTCTCTGCTCTCTTTGGAAGAGAGCCTTCCTTTGAACTTCCCCAAGGACAGCGACCTTGGACATCCTTGACTGCACGGTCCCCAGCCTGCCTGGCTTCATCCTTCCCCAGGCCCTGCTTCAGCTTCTAGAATCCTAGCCCAGGAGCCCCAGTGGTCCAGGTTCATAGACAGGGAAGATGAGAAGAAAATAACTTGTGACAAGTCAGGCTCAGTGTGCCTGGGGGACATCTGTGCAGAAATTTCTAGTGGGAAAGAGTTCAGAGGAGGAAGAGAACTATGTTTGGAAGCCAAAAACATAGGGGGATGGCCAAAATCACTCAGAAAGAGTGTCAGTGGTGGAGAAAAAAGCCAAGGAAAGCAAAGATTGGCCTCTAAACAAAGCCAACATGAAGTGAACAGGACTTGAAAGCCAGTGAAGGAGAATGAGGAATGATAATCACTAGGTCCCCATGGACCAAGCAGAGAAAACGTACCAGAAGCCAGAGGAGGCAAGCTTGAAGGAGGCCGTGAGCATCTTTATAAAACTGTTGCACACAAGTAATTTTATCTAGACGTGAAAACACTGGCCAGCTTTCTACCATGTGACACATACTGTGTCAAGAACAGCAGGCCTGCAGTCTCTCCCCTTAAGGACCTTACAGTTTAGCAGAAGAGACACATAACTAGAAACATGGGGCAAGTTGCATAGTGGGAAATGGAGAGGGTGGGATGATCTGAGAGGATAACACTGAAGCATGTACATTAGCATATGTAAAACAGACAGCCAGTGGGAGTTTGATGTGTGACACAGGGAGCCCAAAGCCAGTGCTCTGTGACAAGCTGGAAGGATGGGGTGGGGAGGGACGTGGGAAGGGGTTCGGGAGGGAGGGGACACGTATGCCTGTGGCTGATTCATGCTGATGTATGGCAGAAACCATCCCGACATTGTAAAGTAATTACTGCCAATTAAAATAAATAGAAAATTTTTTAAAAAAAGAAAAATGGGGCAAGCTATAGGATATGTGGGGAACTCAGAACCAAAAAATTGAACAGCTGGAGCAGATGGTTGGGGCTTCAGAGAGGAGGTGACTTTTAAGGGGAGAGAGGTGCAGACTTTCCCAGGTGGGCAAACCAGAGTTAGTGGGAGCTCTCACAGGCTGTCTGCATGAGCATGGGGGTGGGGTAAAGTATGAAGACAGGGGCTGCAGAGAGAGGTGGGTCTGAAGAATAAATATGCAGGCTCCAGACTGCTGAGGGCTTTATAGTTTGGAGCAACAGAGTTTTAGTCAGAGTATGTTTCCTGGAGCTGCCATAAGAAATCACAGACCTGATGGCTTCAAGCAAAATAAACGTTCTATCACAGTTCTGGAGGCCAGAAGTCCGAAATCAAAGTGTTGGCAGGCTGCAGCCATCCTCCAGAGGCTCTCGGGGAGGGTCCTTGCTTGCCTTTCCCAGCTTCTGGAGCTGCTAGCGTTCCTTGCTGCGACCTCGGTGCTCTGTAATTGTGCCGTGTCCCCCTCTTATGAGGACACTGATGACGGCGCTTGTGGGGTGCATCTGGATGACCCAGGATCATCCCCTATCTCAGAATCTTTCACTTAATTGCATCTGCAAAGACCCTTTTTCTGTATAAAGTCTTATTTCCAGGGTCCAAGGATGAGTATTTGCATATCTTTGGGGGCCTAATTGAGTCGGGAAAATAAAATAGTATGGCTGGCAATTGGGTAGATTATCTTCCCAGAAGAGAATAGAATGGGCTGGAGAAGCCCATATTGGAGTCAGAGACATTCATCACCTTAGAGATTACTGGTGAAGTATCTATAAGGTGGGGGAGAGGGCTTTGCGGATGGCTCAGTGGTAAAGAATCTGCCTGCAATGCAGGAGAAACAGGAGACGTGGGTTTGATCCCTGGCTTGTGAAGATCCCCTGGAGGAGTGCATTCCACTCCACTCCAGTATTTTTGCCTGGAGAATCCCATGGACAGAGGAGCCTGGTGGGCTACAGTCCATAGAGTCACAAAGAATTGGACACGACTAAAGTGACTAAGGATGCAAGCAGGTATGCACATCCGTTAGAGGTGCCCAAGGCCTGACCTCCATCAGCACTGGGCTGGATGGCAATAAGATCCCAGCTGGAAAGTGTAAGTCATGTTAAAGTCTTTAGGTTTTGGGGACAAAAGTCTAGTCACAGGGGTTGAAAGTCACAGGAGACTTCACTTCTTTTTAACCATTTACTGGATGCTGAGCTAATTATCAAGTGCAGTGATGAGCCTGCATGTGTTTGGCAGTGTGGGGTGGAGCCTAGAATATGATGTCAGAAAGGAAAAGGAAGTGGAGAAACATGGCAGCTTTGAAAAAAATCAGTGCCAAGTTGAGGCAACCTGTCTCTGTTTTATTGCAACCAGCAACCAGAAGCAGGTAGAAGATTTTTGTTAGCTAAGAATCTTATAGATTTTTGAGTCTTAAATAATTTCATCTAATAAATTTGCTTAGAAATGGGCTGTGAAATAGGAAATCTGGTTTCCAAACAAAGTGACTTATAAGCCCAGCCTTCGTGTTCACCAGGCCACCAGCCATCAACTGTTCTGCCCCAGCTAGGGTCCCAGGCCAGGATCTAGCTGCCCAGACTCCTCCTCCTCTTAACCCCCAGAGGTCCAGCTATCCCTGGATGATGGAGCAAGAATCCTGAACTTCTAACATCGAGGGGCCCAAGAGGTAACCAAGTCATTTGCACACAAAATCCTGTAGAATTAAAGTTCTTTACTCACAGGAACAGATTAGCAGAGCTTCTACAGGTTGGTTGGCTTCTGGGTACCTGGGGTGTTCCATGAAAGATGTAAATTCTGGAACAAGGAATCCCATCAGTCTTGGTCTCCCTCCCCCAACTCCCCACCGCACTGCCTCTTGCCCCGGCTGTTGACTGGCTGCCAGTAGGTATGACTGGCGTGACTGCTGTCCTCCTGGGTGCTGCCAGCCTCAGCCCTCAGGTGCCAGGCTTGAGCTGGGTCATGTGGCACCCTCTCAGCTTGCAACTCTTCTCCTCATGGGCTCAGACTGAAGCCCCGGGCGCAGGACAGGAGGTCAGCCATCAGATTTCTACCCCATCCTGAGACCCCGCCTCCGTCTTAATGCTCCCCTTCCTTCTCTGCCTTTACCAGAAGAAGCCTCATGCAGGTTTGTTCTTGTGAGACCTTCCTCAGTTTGGGTTGATTATGAGGCCAACACTATTCATTACGTACACATTGGTTAACAAAACAAATGTGAAGTGTAGGAGATGTGCCCCAGATGCTCCAAAAAGCACCCGTGTTGATGAACTGATAGATTCACAGGCCCAAATGCTGCTAGGCTGGCTGCAGGGCATTAAAAAATCCTTCTAAAAAGGAATAATTCTAACTTTTCCTTGAGGCTCTTTTCTTAGGAACTAAAGTTCTTGACTGGGACCTTGCTTTCTCTAGTTCTATGTTCTTTTTATTATTCTTTTCTATTTGATTTCTTTTTTGAAACTTTATTGACGTATAGTTGATTTACAATGTTATAATTTCTGCTGTACATCAAAGTGACTCAGTTATGTATACACATTATTTTTTATGTTCTTTCCATTATGGTTTATCTCAGGATATTGAAGGTAGTTCCCTATGGCACACAGTAGGACCATGTTGTTTATCCATCCTAAATGTAATAGCTGGTAGCTGCTAACCCCAAACTCCCAACCTTTCCCTCCCCCACACCCTCAATGTTCTTTTTGAATGTAGGAGAGGAAACCTATCCTGCCATCAATTATGAAGGGGGCTTTGTTGCAATATCATTTTAAGATGCTATCATTTTTATCATAAAATATAAAGGTTATCAAGTAGGTTTTAAAGTTTCTTTGGCCATAAATACCAACACATAGACACACACAAAGACATTAAAAACAATCACAAATCTGTGTGGTAAGCAGTCAGAGCAGTTAGAGCTGGACCTGGCCACTGACCGCTGGGTACAGAGTTCTGGTCTGCCAGGCAAGTTCACTGGGACTCTGTGCACCATGGGAGGTGGACCCACAGGCTCTCCTGTGAGTGTGTGTGTGTGTGTGTGTGTGTGTGTGGACATGCGTGTACATGCACATGAAGTCACCACCACCCCTGTAGAATTCTGGTGTGGAGTCAGGCGTGGAGAGGCTCATCTTGTAAAACTCTCAGCTTTGTCGCCACAGCTGCAAGAAGAGGGGTATCCGTCCAGTGAGGGCTGTGCGTGGGTATGGCTGCAGGGGCACTTGTGTCCGACTAGACAGGCTTGGAAAGGCAGGGGCACCAGGTAAAGTTCCTCCAAGGGAACCAGGAGCAAGGTGGACAGTCAATGGGGCCTTTACAGCCATCACTGTCAGCAGAGCCTGGGGACCAGGTTGGAGGGAGCTGGCAGGGGACACTGATGGGCATTTTATTTTCCTGAGAACCAGCAAGGGTTATTAGACACTACCTCAACAGCAAGGAGGAAGAAGGCTGTTCTCTGGGAAGTCAGGTGGCTTCAGGATGGCCAGGGAGAAGCTTAGCTTCAAGCCATGACAGCACGCGGCAGACAGCTGGACATCTTGGCTCTCCCAGCTGGGGTGACTACTGTATGCCCAACAATTTTCTTTAAATGAGAACCCAGTGGAGGACTTTAAAGATGAGTGTCCCTCTCCGACATAAATCACAGCAGGATCCTCTATGACCCACCTCCCAGAATATTGGAAATAAAAGCAAAAATAAACAAACGGGACCTAATGAAACTTAAAAGCTTTTGCACAACAAAGGAAACTATAAGCAAGGTGAAAAGACAGCCTTCAGAATGGGAGAAAATAATAGCAAATGAAGCAATAGACAAAGTATTAATCTCAAAAATATACAAGCAACTCCTATAGCTCAATTCCAGAAAAATAAATGACCCAATCAAAAAATGGGCCAAAGAACTAAACAGACATTTCTCCAAAGAAGACATACAGATGGCTAACAAACACATGAAAAGATGCTCCACATCACTCATTATCCGAGAAATGCAAATCAAAACCACAATGAAGTACTGTTACATGCCAGTCAGGATGGCTGCTATCCAAAAGTCTACAAGCAATAAATGCTGGAGAGGGTGTGGAGAAAAGGGAACCCTCTTACACTGTTGCTGGGAATGCAAACTAGTACAGCCACTATGGAGAACAGTGTGGAGATTTCTTAAAAAACTGGAAATAGAACTGCCATATGACCCAGCAATACCACTTCTGGGCATACACACTGAGGAAACCAGATCTGAAAGAGACATGTGTAACCCAATGTTCATCGTGGCACTGTTTATAATTGCCAGGACATGGAAGCAACCTAGATGTCCATCAGCAGATGAATGGATAAGGAAGCTGTGGTACATATACACCATGGAATATTACTCAGCCATTAAAAAGAATTCATTTGAATCAGTTCTAATGAGATGGATGAAACTGGAGCCCATTATACAGAGTGAAGTAAGCCAGAAAGATAAAGACTAATACAGTATACTAATGCATATATGTGGAATTTAGAAAGATGGTAATGATAACCCTATATGCAAAACAGAAAAAGAGACACAGATGTACAGAACAGACTTTTGGACTCTGTGGGAAAAGGTGAGGGTGGGATGTTTTGAGAGAACAGCGTCAAAACATGTATATTATCTATGGTGAAACAGATCACCAGCTCAGGTTGGATGCATGAGACAAGTGCTCGGGCCTGGTGCACTGGGAAGACCCAGAGGGATCGGGTAGAGAGGGAGGTGGGAGGGCGGATCGTGATGGGGAATACATGTAAATCCATGGCTGATTCATGTCAATGTGTGACAAAAACCACTACAATATTGTAAAGTAATTAGCCTCCAACTAATAAAAATAAATGGAAAAAAAAAAAAGATGGGTGTCCATTCTACTGTATTGCACTGATCTGGGGATTCTACTTTATAATGAGGTTTTACTTAAAAAAATTTTTGGCCATAAAAAAGCCAAAGACACCAATTCTCCCTTGTCAGTACTGCCTTGGCCACCACCTAAGGAATTGCAGGGCTCCAGCCTCTTAATTTTTTAATTTTATGTTTTTTTGGCACAACATGTGGCTTGCAAGATCTTAATTACCTGACTAGGGATTGAACCTGAGCCATCAGCAGTGAAAGCATAGAGTCCTAACCGCTGGACCACCCGGGGATGCCCTGACCTCTTTAAAGGTACATGTGGCATCAGGTTCTGCCATTCCAGCCCCTCACCCTCTTGGCCCGTTCCCTCTTCTCCTGTATCGAGAGATCTAAAATACACCCTGAGTCCACTACTTAAAGGCTGGTTCTGCTTAGTGTCAGCTAACGCTTTATACAAAGTCCAGGGAGTAAGCGTTTCAGCCTTCGGGGGCCGTGTGGTCAGTCTCAGCTGCTCAGCTCTGCTGTTGGAACAGGAAAGCAGCCACAGACAGGAGGCAAACCAGTGAGCATGGCTGTGTTCCAGTAAAACGTCCCTTAAGGATGCCGAGATTTGCATTTCGTATAGTTTTCCTGTGTCTCAAAATATTATTCTTTCTTTGACTTTTTTTCAACCCTTAAAAATGTAAAAATTGTTCTTAGCTGATGCACCATACGCAAGCAGAAGGCAGGCCAGCTTTGGCCCAGGGTTGGGTTTTCTGACGCCCACCCTACTGCACCCCAGGGTGAGGAAGCCCCAGGTGATGGCTTTCCGGGTGAGTCAGGTAAACTTTAGATATGTGACTCTGGACTACTCAACCCACAGATAACTCAGAACTCTCTAAGTTCTTTCTGTTTTCTTCCTCTCCTTCTTTTCTTTCCTCCCGAATATTCCACGTCCGTGCCCTCTTCTTCCAGAGTCTGTCTCTTTCTCTGTCTGCAGGCAGTGGGTCTGTGTGGACCCTGGTGGAAGCTGGCCCTGCCGGAGCTGCTCGTGTTCCTTGGCCCCTGCCCCCAACCCTGACATCCCCAGCACCTCCGTCTCTGTCCTGCCACTTCACTCCTCTACGTGCTGTGGGTGAGCTCTGGGCTTCACTGTGGAATTTATTGGCAAATCTCCCATCTTGTTGAAGACATCTCCCTTCAGTTGGCATCCTTTTGATTTGGTTTTGGAGGATTAAACGGGAGGGGGGGGGAGCACTTAGAGATAGGAGGCATGGGAAGTAATGGGCTTAGATGTTGGACTGAACGAGTACCTTGAATGGCCTTTTGATTTACTTGTCCAGAAAAATCACAGAATGGGGTGGGATTGTCCAGCTATGGCTACAGATACCAAAATAATGCCAGGAATCGCAGGAGAAGAAGAAATGCTGAGGTTTAATCATGTCTCTTGCCTAATAACCTTGTCTTTCCCCAGTGAGGCCTGTTCAGCCAATGACCCCATCACCCACACAGCTGTTCCATCAGAATCCCAGGCGTCCCAGCACCTCCTCTTCACAGAGGTTCAGTTCAGTTCAGTTCAGTGGCTTAGTTGTGTCCAGTTCTTTGTGACCCCATGAACTGCAGCATGCCAGGCTTTCCTGTCCATCACCAACTCCTGGAGCTTGCTCAAACTCATGTCCATTGAGCCTATGATGCCATCCAACCATCTCATCCTCTGTCATCCCCTTCTCCTTCTGCCTTCAATCTTTCCCAGTATCACAGTCTTTTCCATTGAGTCAGTTCTTCGCATCAGGTGGCCAAAGTATTGGAGTTTCAACTTCAGCATCAGTCCTTCCGATGAATATTCAGGACTGATTTCCTTTAGGATGGACTGGTTTGATCTTGCAGTCCAAGGGACTCTCAAGAGTCAGAGGTTGATCCTATGAATTAGTGGGTGTCCAGGGCCATGAGGTCAGTGACCCTGAGCTGCTACTCCTGGAAAACCATTGGGAGGGAGGCCCTCCAGGCCCAGCATTTGGTCAAATGTAACCTTGTCTTGGGGGTGGTTCTGTTTAGACCCTTGATGTGTGCTGCAGACCTGATGGCATTGGGCAACACAGTAGCAGTGCCAACTCAGGTTCCTTTCACACTGTTGCTCTGGTGAACTGTCCCCCGGCCGTACACACAGATACTATTATTACTGCTTTTTCTTCAAATGCAAAAATTTGGACTTAGTGTGTTTAGTAAGCTGCTCAAGGTCATATCCAAGCTAGAGCAAAGATGTTGAGCCACAGCTCAAGCTATCAGTCCCTGCCCACCACCCCCGGGCCCGTACTGGGAGTAGCTACCTTCCAGCACATTAAGCCTTCTGGTTTGACCCAAACTTCCATCATTTTCTGTTTAAGTTCAGAGTTCTGGAACATCATGGAAATGGAATATTCTAGAGAACAGAGCACTCTGTGGTCCTTGGGGTTGTGAAGGAACCTCTTCCTGTGCCTCCCCAGTGCCTGGGCTCTGTGTGAGAGTGTGTCAGATCCAGAGAAAACCATTCATCTGGGACTCAGCGTAACAGGGCGTTTGATGGGCTTGGACATTAGGCCTTGTGGTCGCGTGCATCATGAAGGGAAACTGCAGCGGTGACAGGACAGAAGGTGTCGGCTACCATTCAACTTGGGAATCATGCTCTAGACCTGACATTTTGTTTCCTTATAGGAAGAAATATGACCTCTGTTGATAAGGCATGAGTCAATTTTTGATGGGACAGTGATTTTCAGGTGCTCTCACATCCCCGCCAGCCTCCGGGGCTCAGGCCACGGTCCAAAAGGACAGCTTGTGCCCAGAGTGGGTGCGAGTCTGGCTTGGAAATGGAGAAAACCCCTCCCATGGGATGTGGAACCAGCATCGCCGGGCTGAGCCCTGCCTGCTCTGAGGAATGCAGCCCTGTTTCTTGCAGGGAGAAGCCTGTCCAGAAGCCGCTTTGAAGCCTACTTCTCTATCAGTGCCGGGGGGCTTTGCAACAGGAGCTTATCATTAGAATAGCTGCCCGGCAGCCCCTCACGGCCACACAGCAGAGAACATTTTGAACTATGTTGGCTGCACATCTGCTCACGCCCAGATGCCCAGATCCTTGTGGGTCCCTGGTTTTGGACTCAGGCCCCTCTGATACGGGTGCTGGGCCCGCCTCTCTGCTCCCATCCTACAGTCTGCTCCCACCAACATGGTTTTCTGTGGCTGAGTTAGAGGGACATAAGGCCAGTGAAATACAGCTTGAGGGATCATTTATATGTGGAGTCTTAACAAATGATACAAATGAACTTGTTTACAAAACAGACTCACGGACATGGAAAGCAAATTTATAGGTACCAAAGGGAAAAGGGGGAGAGGGATGAATTAGGACATTTGGATTAATAGATACACACTACTGTATATAAAACAGGTAAAAAACAAGGACCTACTCTATAGCATGGGGAACTCTACTCAAAATCTTATAACAATCTATAATGGAAAAGAATCTGAAAAAGAACAGATTTAGATATATATGTGTAACTGAAACATATTTTGCTATACATCTGAAACTAATCCAGCAGAGTAAATCAACTATACTGCAGTCAAAAATAAATAAATAAAATACAAACAAACAAAACCCTAAGCTCAAAGTGTGTAGTATTGGGAACAATTACAGAGATGGAGTAGTGAGTTTCTGGAGAGGAGAAATGATTCATGTTTATACTGACCCCTCCCCTCGCCAGTTTGCCTTCTCGTTTTGCACAAACCCTCTTGAAAGCACTGGGCTGGTGTGAAGTGTGGCGCCTGACCCCGTGGCCCTGGCTGACCATCCCTTCTAGCCCAGCGACCCCTTCCTCCTGCGCTTTAGTTGGAATGGCTGGGCCTGGTGTCAGAAGATGGTCACTGTGAACAAGCTGTCCTCTGGTCAGAAGGTCAGCTCTTTCCAAAAGCAGACCAGTGTACTTTGACACAGGAAGACAAAAATCCCTTGTAACTGGGGAGCAGGTGGCTTTCCCAGGCCTGCTTAGCTCCCAGCTTGAGGAGGCAGCCCTGTGACGCTCGCCCCTGTGTGCGAGCTGCGAGAGGCTTCTGCTCCCAGGTTCCCTCCGGTATCTAAGATGACCTTCTGGCTCTCACCCAGGTACCCACCTCAGGTGCCAGATCCCGCCCGGGTGCGTCAGCACCTTGCATTAGCCCCACTCATGCCGCCCGGGGCAACTGAGCCAGACTCGAGGCTGACTGGTTTCTCTGGGTCTGGGGTGCGAGGGGAGAGGGCCGGGCAGGAGCTGGATGCCTGGCTTCACTATGGAAACATGTTCTGGGCTTTAGGCTAATCTCTGTTTTTCTTCCTTAGCCTGTACTGGTGAGCCAAGAGTCTTAACCATGGCCACGTGGGGTGCACAGGGATGTACCTTGGATTCTGAGCCCCAAGCCTTACTTTCTCTGCTTGTAAAACTAGAAGCAGGAGCCTGTCTGAGTGTCTCACTAGGCTGGTGTCTGCACGGGGGTCCTGCTCATGAATCACAGCCCCAAGCCAAGAATACTGGAGAGAGATGGAGGGAGAGAAAAACACACACACGAGACTGCTTACAGGAAGGAGCAGTACAAGCTGTTAAAATGCTAAATGGCCAGGCAGCCGGCAATGTCCCTTTGGTCTCTTTTATGCCTTTTACTGGAACGCTCAGGCATGAAATCTTCCCTGAAACAATAAAGAGATAATTTATCAGCTGGCTTCATCTCCGCCTTGACGCTCTGCTTTTTCAGGATGCTGTCCATCCCCAGAAATCTGAGAGGCCTTTTCCTCTTTTTTTGTTTGCATTTTCTTGGTTTGACGGCGTCTCTCTTACTTGCTGTTTCCTTTTCCTTTTGATGACTGACTTTTAGCATCTTTTCACTGTCTGTAATCAAATAATGGAAGCCTCTGGCTCCCTCACTGTGTTTCTAAGTCTCACATAAATACAAGTGCATTGTGTCCACAGATTGGACTGAGCGATTTTAAAACCCAAATACTAAGCCTTGGTTTTAGGCATTTATCAGTGGTTGTCTGCATGTAGTGGGCACTGTGCCAGTCGAAGGAGGCACAAAAGTGGTGAAGCGCAGTGGAGAGATAATCAATAGTGATTTTGGAAGCGTAATAAGCAGGTATGGTTGAGAGTGAACTCAACTGAGACAAGCGACAATAAATTTACAGAGGCCGTGCATCACTTAGGAGTGACTCAAACAGGGTGCGTGACTGGAAGTCTACCTGAGGCAGGGGTCTGCGTTGACTTCTGAGGCTTGGGATGTCAGGGTCAGGGTGGGCATCTGGCTGGGCTCTCAGCCTTGCTCCAAGGTCAGAAGGTCCGCCTCAATGCACCTTCATGCAGGTGAAGGGGTGCAGGCAGGTGAAGAACCAGGAGCAAAGGTTGGGTTGATCCACATCTGCCTCAAGCCACCCTGGACTGAAGGACAAGAGGTTGGAGGTGGAGCTGTTTACAGTGAATGGCTGAAAGATGGAGGAGACCAGACAGTCCATAGATGACAGCAACAAGGGGATTTAGAGGCAGCTGTGTCCAAAAGCACTCACTGCAAAGGAGCAGTGATTTAGGAAACAGTGGCGCCAAGAGAGCAGATAAGATGCCCAGTGAGTTCCGGGCTCACAGCACAGAGACAAACCGCAGTCCCTGGGTGAAGGGTTGGGGGCTGCAGGGATTTGGGGAAGAGGCATATGGGGCTTCCTGGGTGGCGCCACGGGGGAAAAACTGCTTGCCTGTGCAGGAGATGTAAGAGACTCAGGTTTGATTCCTGGGTCAGGAGGATCCCCTGATGAGGACCCGGTAACCCACTCCAGCGTTCTTGCCTGGAGAATCCCATGGACAGAGGAACCTTGCAGGCTACCTAAAGCCTCTTTAGGGTCCTAAAGGGTCAGACACAACCGAAGGGACTTAGCATGCACTGGCCCTCTCAGGCGGCAGCTGTGGAGACACGCCCAGGATCCAGGTTGGGGTGACATCTCACAATGACACATTTAGAAATTCTGAAATTCTGGAGGCTGCTGTTATTTCAGGGACAGACATTCCTCCTCTGAGCAGCCCTTGTCTTCTTGGTAGCCTAGGAAGTAAGGACGGCTTTATCTGTTTTCCCTCTGCCTTGGGTTTTCACTGATACACTCCAGGTGGGAGCGTGCGCAGAAGAGCATCCTTGTGTGGACCCATCCACTCTGCATCTTCCTAAACAGAGAGGAGGCGGCCTCTCTGAGTGGCACACTGTAAAGGAAGAAGCCACTTTTGCTTTTCCTGCTTTGCCAAGAGATACTTGGCCCAGACATCACCCCTCTCTCAAGACTCTGTAAATCAAAGCCAATAGTACTTCTTATCTGTGCCTCAGAAAGTGTGCTCGAGATCAAGGATGCTGCGGCCAACTGCCTGGAGGAAAGCAGGCCAGCTTGTAAATAGCTCCTTCTAGGAGCACTGGGTGTCACGCCGGACCAGAAATTCATTTCCCCGGATGAGAATCAAACCCCGTCAGGAGAGGGGTCCTTCCCTCACCAGCCCAGGCAGCTGGGTCAGTGATGTCCCAGGTCCCTGGGGGGCCACGGCAGGTGTGGGTCATGGCCGGTCGAGGTGCAGCCAAAGATCCAGCAGGAGCGCAGTCAGATGGAGATGATGGTGGGAGGTGATGGTGAGAGGTGGGGGGATGGAGGGTCTTCCCCTCTGAAGCGCCTGGAGCCTTGAGGCTGGGGTGCAACAGTGCAAGAATGGAGGCCAGGACAGGGGACCCCACCTGGCCATTTTGGGTGTGTTTTCCCTTTCAATTGCATATGTTATTGTTTAAAAGCCTTTTTAGTGTTTTAACCTATGGCTAGGTTAACTTATCAGTTTACTATTATTAGCAAAACAATAAAATAACAGATTAAGAAGTTTGGAAAATAAAGAAAAAAATCACCTACAGCCCGACTACCCTATTGCAACTTGATAGATGATTGATTTATTTAGAACAGAGAAAAGCTGTTTTTTTTTTTTTTTTTCCATGCATTTCTTTCTTCGGTGTTCAAATGTCTGAGATTTGCACAGTGACACGAGTCACTAAATCTTCAAATCGCTGCATCATCAGATTACTTTGCCTTCCGTTTCTTCCTTTTTCTCTTGGGTGCCTTCCATGCATGTTTAGTCATGTCTGACTCTTTGTGACCCCATGGACTGTAGCCCGCCGGGTTTCTCTGTCCATTGAATTTCCCAGGCAAGAATACTGGAATGGGTTGCCATCTTCTATGCCATGGGAACTTCCCAATGCAGGGATCGAACTCTTGTCTCTTGCATATCCTGCATTGGCAGGCAGATTCTTTATCACTGAGCCGCCTGGGACACCCCATTCTCTTGGGTGGTATCACTTAAAATTCCTTTTGCTAATTGAGAATTCTGTTGCTAGTGGACTCATTTTTTTTTTTTTTTTTACTTTTCTACAGTTTCCTCGTCTTAGGTTCCATATTTCCTTAAAAGCACTGGTCCCCTAATGTGACAGCCATGGACATTTCAGGCCACAGACATTTCAGAATCCAAAGGCCACCATGAAACAAGCACTGGGAGCTCGCTTATATGCACCCCAGGCTGGAACAGCTCTGAAGACCCATCTGTACCCTATGTTCTGGGAACTTTCTGGAGGAAGGACATTACTTACTCATTCCCACTCATCTTTAAACAAAAACATTGAGCTAATGGTCCATAATATTGACCTAAACTGTCTGGAACTTAACACACCTCATTTCCCAAGGGACTCCTGGAAAATTTCACTCCTAATGACCAAAGCTGATTACAGGATGAGATACACAGCTGTAGACACACACTCCTCCCTGAGGCTAGGAGACACCTTTGTCCCCTCTGTCCCTTTGGGGGACTGGGGCCTTGCTGTCATCAGCATTGCAATCTCTCCACTTGTATAAAGGGGGCTTTTGACACTACTTGGCAGGATGTTACATCCTTGGACTTCTAGATGAGATGCCAATGTTAGTGATGACTTGCTCACATTAACATAAGCTCTACATTTGTATCTCAGTAGAGCACCGCTCCCTGAAAAGGGGTTAAATTTCACCCTTCTTTCTCTCTCGCAGCCCCTCTTTCATCATTTATACTGCCTGGGCAGTTATTGAACTCAGCGACAGTGCATTTTGTCCCCATCCTGTTCAAACAGCGGGGCCAAATGGGTATCATAGGGACTCTTGGAGAAGGAGTCCTGCCCCTGATACAGGTCACAGCAAGAGGACTCAGGCTGTGAAAGTGCTAGAACCACAATACCAACCAAATTAACCTGGGAGGAACATTCTGGATTTTCATAACTGAAAACACTTGTGATTTTAACTTAAAAGACCAATTATGTATTCTACGTATGGGTATGCAGAATCATCCTTAACTTTTAGAAGGCTATTCAAATTTTGTGAGAATTATCATCTATGAAAGGAATCAGTCCAGTCCTAGAATGAGCACTTTTTCCTTTTCTAGTTTTATTGAAATGTAATTGTATAAACACTGTGTAAGCTTAAGGTGTACAGCATAATGATTTGGCTTTCATAAACTGTGAAATGATATCACAATAAATATAGTTAACATCTATCATCTCATATAGATACAAAAAAAAAAAAGAAAAGAAAAGTTCTTCCCCTTGTGATGAGAACTCTTGGGATTTACTCTCTTCACACACCGCCCATTTAAAATGTACTGTATAGCAGTGCTAACACTAATCACCTTGTTGCCGGTTACATTCCCAGTACTTATTTATCTCAGGACTGGAAGCTTGTACCCTTTGACTATCTTCCTCCAATCTCCTCGACTCTCATCCTGCCCCTGCCTTTGGTAACCACAAATCTGATCTCTTTTTTTGGTGAGCTTTCACATTTCACGTATAAGTGAGATCATATCATGTTTATCTTTCTCTGTCTGACTTATTTCACTTAGTCTAATGTCCTCAAGACATACTGTCACAACTGGCAGAACTTCCTTTTCATGGTCCCGTAATATTCCATTGTGCACAATGGAATACCTTTTTATCCATTCATCTGTGTTATGTCTTGGTTATTGTGAACAATGCTGCTATGAACATAGAAGGGAAGGTATTAATAGCTCTTCAACATAGCGTTTTCTTTTCTTCAAATATATTCCCAGAGGTGGAACTGCTGGATCATATGGCAGTCCTATTTTTAATTTTTGAGGAATCTTCATACAGCTGTCCACAGTGGCTGCACCAATTTACAGTCCACCAGCCATGCACAAGGCTTTCCTTTTTTCCACATTCTCACCAGCATTTGTGATCACTTGTCTTTTTGACAATACCACTCTGACATTGTGAGGTGATATCTTATGGTGGTTTTGATTTGCATTTCTCTGATGATTAGTGATGTTGAGCATCTTTTCATATACTTGTTGGTCGTTCATATCTCTTCTTTGAAAAAAAATGTCTGTTCAAGTCCTTTGTCCATTGTTTAACAGGATCTTTTTTTGTTCCTTTCTGTTGAGTTGTATGAGATCTTTATATATATTGAATATTATCATATAAGTGGTTTGCAAATTTTCTTCCCACTTTGTGAGTTGCCTTTTCACAATATTGATTCTTTTGTGGTACAGAAACTTTTTTGTTTGATGTGGTCCCACTTAATCACTTTTTCTTTTTTGGCTTGTCCTTTTGGTGTCACATCCAAAAAGTCATTGCCAAGACCCCTGGCAAAGAGCTTTTTTTAATGCTTTCTTCTAGGAGTTTAATGGTTTCTAGTCTTACACTGAAATCTTAAATCCATTTCAAGTTAAATTCTATGAGTGATGTAAGATAGTTTCATTCTTTTGCATGTGAATATCCAATTTCCCTAGTACCGTTTATTGAAAAGACTCCCCCCCCCCCCATATTGAGTATTCTTGGCTCCTCTGTCAGATTAGTTGACTGAATGGGTTTATTTCTAGGATCAGAATGAGCACTTCTAAAATGTGTGCCTGGGCTTGGCAGACTCCTTGTGTGTGTATATTAAGAGCATTTCAGATCCCAGGGTCATGACGGGGAGGCAGCTAGAATGGAAACCCCACTGGCCTGGCATGCTGGTGCTAAGCCCTGAATTGCAGCATTTATAATCTGCTCCGTGGCTTTATCACATTCTTCAGGATGCTTTTGCTCCAAAAGAGTTATTCCGGTTTTGTGTTTGATGCCCAGGGCTGATGTCTGGCCCATTCAGAAGCTGAAGTGAAAAGCTATGCTACACTGTTCAACCTAGTGCCAGTTACTGAACAAAAACCTATGCTATGCTTGCTCACCACCTTAGTAGATGCTATGAGGGAAAAGATAGAGATGCATTCTAGACGACTCAGAATCTGGAGGAAGACAGAGCTGTGCAGTGAGGATGCATCTTGTGGAAATGTGGGAGAGAGTGCTGAGTCATGGCCTGGTGACAGGGAGCCTCACAGACACGCTGACGTTAGTATGTGCCCCAGTGAACAAGAGGGATTCTCAGGGCGAAAGGAGGGAATGGGCTCCCCAGGCCAGAGGAGCGGTGTCTACAAGGACACATAATGATGCAGATCAGGGGCCAGGCCAGGAAGTGTGAGCAGTTTGGTGATAAGAATGTGCAGCACTGTGTTTGGAAGGGCATGGCAAAAGTGGACAGTGGCTAGAGAAGAAAAGCCTTGTTGTTTGTCGTTCTGGGTTTTTTACACTTATTAGTGAAAACCTTACTATGGCTTTATAAAGAAATAACAAATAACAAAACATCATAGCAAAGCTTTCTGTCAACAGCATGGATGCAGTGAATTTTCCTAGGATTCTCCTAGGCAGCAGTTCTCCTATCTTGAATTCTCCCAGGCATTAAACATTAAAAAGAAAATAGGGAGACAAGATGAAAAGACAAATGCATTCATTCACCAAGATCTTAACTGAATTGGAAAAATGATAAAGCCAGGAGGTAGAGGGGACTTGCTCCAGATGGCAGAAGTGGTGTCTGTTAATTAATCATCAGTGTAGTTAATTAAACATTTGGAGGAACATAATGAAAGATCATTTGAGAAGCTTGACTGAAAGGTTAGTTAAAGTTAACCTCAGCTGAGAGAGTTGGCTTCGTTCCATATAAGGAGTTACAGTTGGAGAAAGTGATAGTATACTTTTCACCTTTCATTTTGATTGATTGCTATTTTGGGGAAGTCAACAAAGAGAAATAACTTCACCAAAGCTCCTGCTTTATTTCTCAATTACAAACACATCTTCTAGAAATTCATGAAAGAAGGGTTACAGTCAGCTAACAAATATATGACGGAGAAGGCAATGGCACCCCACTCCAGTACTCTTGTCTGGAAAATCCCATGAACGGAGGAGCTTGGTGGGCTGCAGTCCATGGGGTCGCTAAGAGTCAGACACGACTGAGCGACTTCACTTTCACTTTTCACTTTCATGCATTGGAGAATGAAATGGCAACCCACTCCAGTGTTCTTGCCTGGAAAATCCCAGGGACGGGGGAGCCTGGTGGGCTGCCGTCTATGGGGTCGCACAGAGTCGGACACGACTGAAGCGACTTAGCAGCAGCAGCGGCAGCAACAAGTATATGAAGAGACGCTCAACCTCACTTCTAACCAAAGCCATGCAAACCAAAATATCAGGAAAGAATCACTTTATGCCCACTAACTGCCTAAAATATGGCCATAGAAAAGGTTAGCAAGATTGGTGATGGCAAAAATAGAAAGTACTCATTCAACAAAGTTCTGATGACCAAATTCTGTATATTAGACACTAACAGGATATACAGAATAACAGAAGACTTTATCTCCTTTCATTGGTAACACAGCCTTTAGAAATATCTTAGGACATAATCTTTACCCTTACTCTACTCCAAAGAAAATCCTGCACTAAGTGTATCACATAAGCAAAGATAGTCACTACAGCATCATTAATTATAAATACCTGAAAAACCACAGAAGTCACAATGCCCAATGATATAAAAATGTGTATTAAATTATGACATTATATTGATAGTTCATTACTGCATTTGTCAGATAGGATAGCTAACGGTAAAAATAAATAATTTCAGAAATTACAGTCACCTAACACGCCAAAGGCTTGTCTCTTGCTCATGTGATGCCCAATGTGAACAGCTCACCAGAGAATCTGTCTCCAGCCAGTGTCTCAAGGGGCCAGACCCCTGCATGATGGGAGATACCCTCTCAGCACATGGCTTCCAGTAAGGGGAGAGGGAAGACACGGAAAACTGACACCACCTCCTACAAAGTCTGACTGGTAGTGATGTATCCCTTCTGCTCAGAGCCCTTTGTGTAAAACTAGTCACATGGCCTCAGCCTAGCTACTCAGTTTTGCCCATTTTCTGACTGGATTGTTTGTTTCCTACTATGGTGTTTTAAAAGGTGTATTATGAAAAAAATATATTCTGGATATGAGTCTTTTGTCAGATAGATGGTTGAAAACTATTATCTTCCCTTTTGTGGCTGTCTTTTTATCCTCTGAACAAGATCTTTTGTACAGTAGAAATTTTAAACATTGATGAAGCCTGATTCACCAATTTTTTCTTCTATAGATCAGGCTTTTGATGTAAAGTCTATGGGCTCTTCGCCTTGCCCTAGTTCTTAAAGGATTTTGCTTGCATTTTTTCTCCTGCAAGTTTTATAGTTTTCATGCTTTACATTTTAAGTCTATGATCCACTTTGAGTTGGTTTTTCAAAAGGTATGGGACTGACCTTGAGGTTCTGTATTTACCTATGTTTATCTATTCTATTGCCTTTGTCTTTCCATATAGAATTTAGAATAATTTTGTCTATCCATTTTCAAAATTGTTATTCAATTTCATTTTCAAAGTCATTTATCTATTCTAGTGCCTTTACCTTTTCATATAAATTTGAGAATAATTTTGTCTATAGCTACAAAAAAATCTTGGTAGGATTTTCATGGTAATTGTGTTAAACCCATGTATCAATCTGAGGAGAGCTCACACCTTTACAATGTTGGGTCTTCCAATCTTATATCTCTCTTAATTTAGTTTCTATTTCTTTCATCAGTTTTGTGCAGTTTGGAGCATATAATTTCTGCATGTGTTTTGTAGATTCACACCTAAGTATTTCATTTTTAAGTGATTACAAATCACTTATTCCATTTTTAATTTCAGTTGCTTATGTTTGTTGCTACTATATAGAAATATAGCTGATTTTAATTTCATATTCTGTGACTAGCCTTTCAATCCACGAATATCATCAGTTCAGTTCAGTTCATTTCAGTTGCTCAGGCATGTCCCACTCTTTGGCAACCCCATGGACTGCAACCTGCCAGGCCTCCCTCCATCACCAACTCCCGGAGCCTACTCAAACTCATGTCCATTGCGTCAGTGATGCCTTCCAACCATCTCATCTTCTGTAGTCTCCTTCTCCTTCCATCTTCAATCTTTCCCAACATCAGGGTCTTTTCAAATGAGTCAGTTCTTAACATCAGGTGGACAAAGTATTGGAGTTTCAGCTTCAACATCAGTCCTTCCAATGAATATTCAGGACTCATTTCCTTTAGGATGTACTGGTTGGGTCTCCTTGCAGTCCAAGGGACTCTCAAGAGTCTTCTCCAACACCACAGTTCAAAAGCATCAATTCTTTGGTGCTCAGCTTTCTTTATGGTCCAACTCTCACATCCATACATAACTATTGGAAAAACCATAGCTTTGACTAGATGGACCTTTGTTGGCAACGTAATATCTATCTCTGCATTATTCTCAGTCTTAGAGGAAAATCATTCTTTCTTTCACTACTAAGTATAATGTTAGCTATAGGCTTTTTGTAGGTTCTCTTTATCAAGTTGAGGAAGTTCTCTCTATTCCTATTTATCTGAGATGGCATATTGAATTTTGTCAAATTATTTTCCTGCATCAATTCATGCCATTATGCACAACACTGCAATGCAATTCAGATGCGAATTCACTGGATGTTAGTATAGCGTTCAGTCCTCAGGCAAGTTGTCCTCATTCTGGATGTCAACCATGACTTCTGTGTTTCCCAGGCCACCTGAACTTCTGACCAACTGGTTACAAATTCAGGGGTTCCACCTCAGGTTTGATAATTCACTAGAATGACTCACAGAACTCAGGAAAACCCTACACTAACTCTTAAAGTTTTACATTAAAAGATATAAACCAGGAGCAGCAAAAAGAAGAGATCGGAAAGGTATGGTCTGGAAGGGCCTCAGTGCAGAGCTTCTGTGTCTTCTCCTGAGGGACTCAGGCTGTCTCACCCCCTGGGCACATCAATAAGTTCACCAACCAGGAAGCTCAACCAAGATTTGGTGCCCATAGAGTGTATTGGGGTTTCATTACAAAGGCATGATGGATTGAATAGCTGCTCACATGGTTGAACTCAATCTCCATTCCTCTCCTCTCCCTGGACACTGGGAGACTGAGCTGATACCATGTAGATTAAAGCCCCAAGCCTTTAATGATGTGGTTGGCCTTTCTGGAGTAACCAGTCCTCATTCTGAAACTATCTAAGGGCCCATCACGAGTTACTAAATTAGCATAGCTCAGACACGGTCCCAGGACCCACAGAGAATGACAAAGATGCTTTTGTCACTGGGCGATTCCAAGGGTTTAGAAGCTCCTTCCCAGAAACCAGGAACAAAGACCAGACAAAATTTTTATTATATGACATCATATGATTTTCTTCCTAGCTGGTTAATATGCTGTTAATACTGATTGATTTTAAAATACTGAAATATCCTTGCATCCCTAGAATAAAGACCACTTGGTTATGCACAATTTTTAAATATGTTGCTAAATTTCATTTGCAATGTTTTGTTAAAGATTTGTGTTTCTATATTCATGAGGGATATTGGCATGTGGCTTCCTTTTTTTCTTTGAACTATCTTTGCCTGAATTTGAAGCCAGGGTAATACCAAGTTCATAAAATCGATAGAGAAGGAGTCCTTTTTCTTCTGTTTTCTGGTAGGGGTATGTAGAATTGGTGTTAATTTTCTCTAAATCTTTGGTATAAATCTCCACTCAGAGGTTCTTACTTTGGGAAGTTTTAAACTATGAATTCAATTTTCATAATATTCATAGGGTCATTCAAATGATCTATTTCATATTGGATGAGCTATAGTAGTTTGTATCTTTTGAGGAATTAGTCCATTTCATTGAGCTGTTAAATTTATGTCTGTAGACTTATTCAGAAAGAATGAAGTGACGGAGACAAAGCAAAAACAACACCCAGTTGTAGATGTGACCGGTGATGGAAGCAAGGTCCGATGCTGTAAAGAGCAATATTGCATAGGAACCTGGAATGCTGGGTCCATGAATCAAGGCAGTTTGAAAGTGGTCAAACAGGAGATGGCAAGAGTGAACATCGGCATTTTAGGAACCAGCAAACTAAAATGGACTGGAATGGGTGAATTTAACTCAGATGATCATTATATCTACTACTGTGGGCAAGAATTCATTAGAAGAAATGGAGTAGCCATCATAGTCAACAAAAGAGTCAGAAATGCAGTACTTGGATGCACCCTCAAAAATGACAGAATGATCTCTGTTCGTTTCCAAGGCAAACCATTCAGTATTACGATAATCCAAGTCTATGCCCCAACCAGTAATGCTGAGGTTGAATGGTTCTATGAAGACCTACAAGACCTTTTAGAACTAACACCCAAAAAAAATATCCTTTTCATTATAGGGGACTGGAACGCAAAAGTAGGAATTTAAGAAACACGTGGAGTAACAGGCAAATTTGGCCTTGGAGTACAGAATGAAGCAGGGCAAAGGCTAATAGAGTTTTGCCAAGAGAACGCACTAGTCATAGCAAACACCCTCTTCCAACAACACAAGAGAAGACTCTCCACATGGACATCACCAGATGGTCAACACTGTAATCAGATTGATTATATTTTTTGCAGCCAAAGATGGAGAAGCTCTATACAGTCAACAAAAACAAGACCGGGAGCTGACTGTGGCTCAGATCATGAACTCCTTATTGCCAAATACAGACTGAAATTGAAGAAAGTAGGAAAAACCACTAAACCATTCAAATATGACCTAAATCAAATCCCTTACAATTATACGGCAGAAGTGAGAAATAGATTTAAGGGACTAGATCTGATAGACAGAGTGCCTGATGAACTATGCACAGAGGTTTGTGACCTTGTACAGGAGACAGGGATCAAGACCATCCCCAAGAAAAAGAAATGCAAAAAAGCAAAATGGCTGTCTGAGGAGGTCTTACAAATAGCTGTGAAAAGAAGAGAAGCAAAAAGCAAAGGAGAAAAGGAAAGATATTCCTATTTGAATGCAGAGTTCCAAAGAATAGCAAGGAGAGAAAAGAAAGCCTTCCTCAGTGATCAGTGCATAGAAATAAAGGAAAACAATAGAAGGGGAAAGACTAGAGATCTCTTCAAAAAAATTAGAGATACCAAGGGAACATTCCATGCAAAGATGGGCACAATAAAGGACAGAAATGGTATGGACCTAACAGAAGCAGAAGATATTAAGAAGAGATGGCAGGAATACACAGAAGAACTGTACAGAAAAGGTCTTCATGACCCAGATAATCACAATGGTGTGATCACTCACCTAGAGCCAGACATCCTGGAATGTGAGGTCAAGTGGGCCTTAGGAAGCATCACTACGAACAAAGCTAGTGGAGGTGGTGGAACTCCAATGAGCTATTTCAAATCCTAAAAGATGATGCATGAAAGTGTTACACTAAATATGCCAGCAAATTTGGAAAACTCAGCAGTGGCCACAGGACTGGAAAAGGTCAGTTTTCATTCCAATCCCAAAGAAAGGCAATGCCAAAGGATATTCAAACTACTGCACAATTGCACTCATCTCACACACTGGTAAAGTAATGCTCAAAATTCTCCAAGCCAGGCTTCAACAGTATGTAAACCATGAACTTCCAGCTGTTCAAGCTGGTTTTAGAAAAGGCAGAGGAACCAGAGATCAAATTGCCAACATCCGCTGGATCATTGAAAAAGCAGGAGAGTTCCAGAAAAACATCTATTTCTGCTTTCTTGACTATGCCAAAGATTTTGACTGGGTGGATCACAACAAACTGTGGAAAATTCTTAAAGAGATGGGAATATCAGACTGCCTGACCTGCCTCTTGAGAAATCTGTATGCAGGTCAGGAAGCAACAGTTAGAACTGGACATGGAACAACAGACTAGTTCCAAATAGGAAAAGGAGTACATTAAGCCTGTATATTGTCACCCTGCTTATTTAACTTATATGCAGAGTACATCATGAGAAACACTGGGCTGGATGAAGCACAAACTGGAATCAAGATTACCAGGAGAAATATGCAGATGACACCATCCTTATGGCAGAAAGTGAAGAACTAAAGAACCTCTTGATGAAAGTGAAAGAGGAGAGTGAAAAAGTTGGCTTAAAGCTCAACATTCAGAAAACAAAGATCATGGCATCCGGTCCCATCACTTCATGGCAAATAGATGGGGAAACAGTGGAAACAGTGGCAGACTTTATTTTTGGGGGCTCCAAAATCACTGCAGATGGTGACTATAGCTGTGAAATTAAAAGACGCTTACTCCTTGGAAGGAAAGTTATGACCAACCTAGACAGCATATTAAAAAACAGAGATATTACTTTGCCAACAAATATCTGTCTAGTCAAGGCTATGGTTTTTCCAGTAGTCATGTATGGATGTGAGAGTTGGACTATAAAGAAAGCTGAGCACCGAAGAACTGATGCTTTTGAACTGTGGTGTTGGAGAAGACTCTTGAGAGTCCCTTGGACTGCAAGGAGATCCAATCCGTCCATCTTAGAGGATATCAGTCTTGAGTGTTCACTGGAAGGACTGATGTTGAATTGAAACTCCAATACTTTGTCCACCTGATGTGAAGAACTGACTCATTGGAAAAGACCCTGATGTTGGGAAAGATTGAAGATGGGAGGAGAAGGGGACGACAGAGGATGAGATGGTTGGATGGCATCACCGACTCAATGGACATGAGTTTTAGTAAACTCCAGGAGTTGGTGATGGACAGGGAGGCCTGATGTGCTGCAGTCTGTGGGGTCCCAAAGAGTTGCACACGACTGAGTGACTGAACTGAACTGAGACTTATTCACAGTATTTCCTTAATATATCTTTGCTATTTGCAGGGTCTGTATTGATATTCACTGTTTTATTCCTTTTTTTTTTTTTTGATCCACAAGCAATACCTTAACTTTATTGTACCACACATCATGTAGTGCATGCTGTATTTACTAATTTTTTTGCTTACTATCTTTTTTCTTCCTTCCTAATATTCCAAGGTTTCTTTTATTGGGTTTTTTTTTTTTTTCTCTTCTGTTTAGAGAATTTCTTTTAGCCCTTCTTTTAGAGTAGGTCTGCTGGTGACAATTCTCTTAGTTTTCCATAATCTTAACCATTTTACAGTGAATAGTTCAATGGTACTAATAACATTTACTTTGAAACTCATTATCAAAGCATCTTACCACAGTTGCTTAAAAATTGTTGTCAGATTCTTGTAACGTTTCTCTCATCTCATTGTTGGATCTGTTGGTTGTCTTTTTTTTCCATTCATTTTGAGATCTTCCTGGTTTTTGGTATGATGAATGATTTTCAGTGGAAACCTCCACATTTTCATATTCTGAGATTGTGGATATTATTTAAACTTCTGTTTTAACTGGCTTTCTCTGACACTGCTCTGTGTCAAAATTAAAATTAATCTGCCTTAGTACTGCCAGCTGGAGATGGCAGCTTTAGGCTTCGCATGTGGTCTCCTATGGGGAACGAGGCCTCATACCAGCCAGTCAGGGTGAGAGTCCCAGCTTCTTACTGATCTTCTCTGACTGCATCCTAAAGGGGTGTTGGGCATTTGTTATATTGTAATGAGGATAGAAGTCCAGGCTCAGGTTTGGTTATGGGTGGGAGTGAGGTCCCAGCTTTTCTGTGATGTTGCCTAGAGCAGAACAGTTATTGTCTAAAAGTTTTCTGCTTTGCTGGGATGGCCTTCCTGGCCCTTTGACTGAGACAGTAGGCTTCTGTTGGGACTATTTTTGATCTTTTCTCACTGTCGTATCTGTCTTGCCAGTTTCTCAGCTCCAGTGATGTCTTACAGAAGATGAACAAACCGAAGCCAATAAACAAGCCTAGAGCTCCCACCACCATGTCATTTGCCAGGTCCCCAGGTCCCCACCTTCTTTTCTCCACCTTTCGTTTGTTACATGATACACTGCTCAGGGCTTTTAGTTGTGCTCAGGAGGTATAAGAATAAGAGTGTGATGGATGTCTACATCATCTTCTTGGGCTGCTTGCCTTACGTTTCACTTTCTGCTCTGCCTAGCTTCAGGTTTCCAGAAGTTTCTGGAGGGAAAGCCTGGCAGAGTGACAGGTCCACTTCTCTGCCCTTTCATTCTCATTGAAATAATAGATCCCTCAACTATCCATGAAAACTCTTAAAGCTCTGTCCCAGTGGCACCTTTGCCCTGGAAGAACCCAGCGTTTCAGCCCTTGACTTGTCCTCAGGCTCAGCAAATGCCCCAAGGGTTAACGTAGTTGCACAAAGCTGGCCCATTCATCCATGCCTCTTCCCTCTCCGGAATCCTGGACCCTCCAGTCCTCTTTGCTTCAGTGGCTCTCTGATGCATGGAAAATGATTTTTAAAATGTTTAATCCTGCTTTTAAAGTTATTTTTGGCAGGAACATTAATCTGCCGGAAGGTACTCAGTCATAAATGAAAGTGTAAGTTGGTTTCTCAGAATCCATGTGACAGTATCATATGTGAAGGACTTTATCTCAAAAGCACCTTTTCCATTGGTTAATGTACTCTGAGTAGTAAAGAAGAGTGTCAGAGAGGGTGACTAGAAGTGTGCGCTCTGAGCTGGAGGTCCTGACTTGGAACACTGGCACTCTACTGAGCTTCTGCTCTGGAGCTGCTGCTGCTAAGTCGCTTCAGTCGTGTCCGACTCTGTGCGACCCCACAGATGGCAGCCCACCAGGTTCCCCCATCCCTGGGATTCTCCAGGCAAGAACACTGGAGTGGGTTGCCATTTCCTTCTCCAATGCGGGGAAAGTGAAAAGTGAAAGTGAAGTCGCTCAGTCCTGACTGACTCTTAGCAACTCCATGGACTGCAGCCTACCAGGCTCCTCCGTCCATGGGATTTTCCAGGCAAGAGTACTGGAGTGGGGTGCCACTGCCTTCTCCACTCTAGAGCTAGCATGCTTCAATTACTGAGCCCACAAGCCAAATTACCAAAGCTCCAGCACTTTAGAGCCCATGCGCTGCAGCAAGAGAACCCATCACAATGTGAAGCCTGCATACTGCAACTAGAGAGTAGCCCTTGCTCGCTGCAACAAAGACCCAGTGCAGCCATAAGTAAGCAAGTAAATATATATATAAAATTTTTTAAAAATGGAGAAAGTCTTAAAAATAAAAATAAGATTTAAAAAACAAAAAATTTAAATGGAGAAGGTAATGAATTTGTAATGACCACCAAAACAGAGAGAGACAGAGAAGGTCCTCCATTTTCACTATTTGTTGCAACAAAGAATCAATTTCTTATCTAAAGGTTTTAAAGCATAATCATTCATTTTCTCCATTCTGCTGGCCAAATTGCTTCAGCTGGTAAAGGAAAGATTTACTTTAAAGAAGAATGCCAGGGGGACTTCTCTGGTGGTCCAGTGGTCAAGATCCTGGGCTTCCACTGCAAGGGGCACAGGTTCAATCCCTGGTCAGGGAACTAAGATCCCATAAGCCGCAGGGCAACTAAGTTGTGAGTTGCGAGTGCTGAGCCTGTGCTCCACAACAAGAGAGAAATGTCCCCGCGCTGCAACTACTGAAAGCCCGTAAGACACAATGAGCACCCAGTTCAACCAAAAAAAAAAAAAAGAGAGAGAGAGAATGCCAGTAAAAAATTGTAGAAGGGATGATAGATTAGAAAATCATTGATTTGTGGCTAACAAACACATGAAAAGATGCTCAACGTCACTCATTATCAGAGAAATGCAAATCAAAACCACAATGAGGTACCATTACACGCCAGTCAGGATGGCTGCTATCCAAAAGTCTACAAGCAATAAATGCTGGAGAGGGAGTGGAGAAAAGGGAACCCTCTTACACTGTTGGTGGGAATGCAAACTAGTACAGCCACCACGGAGAACAGTGTGGAGATTCCTTAAAAAACTGGAAATAGAACTGCCATATGACCCAGCAATCTCACTGCTGGGCATACACACTGAGGAAACCAGATCTGAAAGAGACATGTGCACCCCAATGTTCATCGCAGCACTGTTTATAATAGCCAGGACATGGAAGCAACCTAGATGCCCATCAGCAGATGAATGGATAAGGAAGCTGTGGTACATATACACCATGGAATATTACTCAGCCATTAAAAAGAATTCATTTGAATCAGTTCTAATGAGATGGATGAAACTGGAGCCCATTATACAGAGTGAAGTAAGCCAGAAAGATAAACACCAATACAGTATACTAACACATATATATGGAATTTAAAAAGATGGTAACGATAATCCTATATGCAAAACAGAAAAAGAGACACAGATGTACAGATCAGACTTTTGGACTCTGTGGGAGAAGGTGAGGGTGGGATGTTCTGAGAGAATAGCATTGAAACTAGTATACTATCAAGGGTGAAACAGATCACCAGCCCAGGTTGGATGCATGAGACAAGTGCTCAGGGCTGGTGCACTGGGAAGACCCAGAGGGATGGGATGGGGAGGGAGGCAGGAGGAGGGATCAGGATGGGGAACACATGTAAATCCACGGTTGATTCATGTCAATGTATGGCAAAAACCACTACAATATTGTAAAGTAATTAGCCTCCAACTAATAAAAATAAATGAAAAAAAAAAAAACAAAAAAGATAATCATTGATTTGAAATTTCTAATGAAATTGTTATCCAATAGTGCCCCAAAGGGAAAAGTCAGAAAAAAATAAATTGATATTTATAAATTGTCCTAGCATTAACTTTCTTCTAAACTCCAAACTGTGCCATGAGAATAGAGTTCTTAATTTTAAGGGATGATGATAAATGAAGGTGAACAAGGTGGTGACAATTCTGGTGTGAAATTATTGCTGAAGTTGCAGTTGGGTTGAAGAGAAGAGATTGAATGTCTTCAATCCTGTGGGGTCCCTTGTGCAGCTGACAGAGTACTTTACTGCTGAATGGCTCCCAAAGGCAGGATGCAAACCAGATGAGGGATGAGGGATGTTCTTGTTACCAGCTGAGGTCGTTGGACTCTTTGATCAATAGAAATAGGATAAGAGGGAAAGAGGCCAACAGGAATTCAGGCAAGGCTTTATTGGGGCTGCAGCATGAGAGAGTGGGAACAAGTAATAGGTGCTCTTGCTTGATGCCTGGGGAGGCAGGCTAGCTGGTTCCTTAGACGGGGTGAGGGCAGGGGTGTCGTGGGTGGTCTGTCTGCCTCCGAGGCGGTGCTGTGTGCGGGGATGGTGAGCAGGACGCTGGCTTTGCTGCAGGCATCTCAGAAGTGGCAGTTGGTTTTGACCTTTTGGTATCCTGTTGTTTACAGTTTGCCCCACATGCTCAAATACACAGTTATTTTTAGTACCTCATAGTTTCTTTGTGTTTGAGGGGATGTCTGTCCAGGTGAAAGCACTGCAACCAAGTATCCCAGGTCCCATCCTGTGTCATTCTGGAGAGTCAGAAAGGACAGCTTTGGTTAGTGTTGAAGAGAGAAACAGAAGTAGAGGGAGGTACATGCTGGGTGAAAAACAGGAGGTTGAGTCACCAAGTCCTGGGACCCGAGCAGAGGGGTCTGATGGAGCCAGGCCAGGGCCCACAAGGCTGCGAGTCTACGAGTCTGGCCCAATCCCTGGACACTTCAGCTAGCTGCTCACACCCATCTGCTAACGTGCATGGTTGGTCTCTGTCTGCTGCTGAGAAATCAGGTGGGCTTGTTGGCCGGGAGGGCGGGCTCTGTGCTTACACCAGGGACGGTGTTCTCACCTCAGACTGCTTCCCGGCTGGCATGGTCTCCCAGTCACTGGGCAGAATAAATGCAGACCAAACCCAAGAGCTCTGCTGTTTCTTTGTGGTTTAAAAAACAAGGCAGCAATTGCACATGATGAGCAACTGTCTGATCTTTACTTGGAAGCCAATGAATGGTGCATGCATCTGGGGTCACCCTCCTGAGTGGACGGGTGGGGGCCAGCCCTGGAGGAGCCCTGGCTGAAGGGCCTCATCCTGCTCGCTGGGTTCCGGTGGCTGTGTCTGTGTGGGTCGCCTTGTGCACACACACGCAGGGAGTGCTTCCAGTGAGCCTTTCTGTATGTTTATCTCAGTACTTCATCAGTTCTCCCAGCAGGGAAATCTGGAAATCACCAGGCCCCAGAGTGAGCTGGGCCCCCATGTCTACAGAACGTCCCCACGCCCTGAGCTTCACCTTTCCTCTCGTGATACTTCATCTTAATTCCATCTTGAGGCAGTGGCCCTCTGCTGTGCAGAGAACCCAGGCTGGGTTGGGACTTAAAGCTGTACTGGGTGCAGGAGTTCTGAGCCCTGGCCCCCTGCTCCAACCTCAGTCAGCTGACCACTCAGGGGCCCCTCCAGGAGAGCCCCTCGGACCTCCAGGAAAGAGCCTTTAGCCCAAGTGGCTTTGACCTTCAGCATTGTCAGAGCACACTTTGATCTTTGCCCCTCTTCCTGATTCTAGTCTTGCTGTTCCATTAAGAATCTTTTTTTGGTTTGCTTTAATAAACTTTTTATTTTAGAACAGTTTTAGATTTATAGAAAAGTTGCATAAGTAGTATAGAACCCCCATGCGCCCCTGACAGCTTACTCTATTATTTGTAAAGAACTGATGAATTCAGCCTGAGTGAAGGCCATGCTCTGTTCAGATTCCTTAATTTCTGCCTTTCCATGTCCCAGAAAGTCACCCAGGACATCACAGTGCATTTAGTTCTCATGTTCCCACAGCCTGCTTTTGGCTGTGACAGTTTCCGACTTTTCTTGAGTTTGATGACTTTGGCACTTTTTTTGTGTGTGTGGTAAAAGGCAATCATTAAGACCATTTTAAGGTTTGGTGCTGAAATAGCTGAAATGCCCCCAAATATTGCCACTTGCTGTGAGTTTTTAGGAGCAACTGTGGGAATCTAGACTCTTCCTTTGAACTCTGGTTCTTGCTTGTGGAGGTTACTTAGACCTGGGCCAGATAAGAGGACATGAATGTGCTGTATCTCAGCCCATTTCAGTGTTTCTTTGTTGAAAATGCCTCTTCTTTTCCTGCATATGTTTCATGGAAGATTCACCTTGATGAATTGGTCAGATGGACATCGTGGCTCCCAAGCACCCACCTCTTTTCTTAATCCTACAACGTTTCCTAACTATGACAAACCTAGACAGCATATTAAAAAGCAGAGCCATTACTTTGCTGACAAAGGTCTATATAGTCAAAGCTATGGTTTTTCCAGTAGTCATGTATGGATGTGAGATTTGGCCCATAAAGAAGGCTAAGCATTGAAGAATTGATGCTTTTGAACTGTGGTGTTGGAGAAGACTCTTGAGAGTCCTTTGGACAGTAAGGAGGTCAAACCAGTCAATCCTAAAGGAAATCAACCATGAATGTTTATTTGAAGACTGATGCTGAAGCTCCAATAATTTGGTCACCTGATATGAAGAGCCAGCTCGTTGGAAAAGACCCGGATGCTGGGAAAGATTGAAGGCAGGAGGAGAAGGGGATGACAGAAGGTGAGATGGTTGGATGACATCACTGACTCATTGGACTTGAGTTTGAGCAAGGTTTGGGCGATGGTGAAGGACAAGAAAGCCTGGCATGCTGCAGTGCATGGGGTCGCAAAGAGTCGGACACGACTGAGCGACTGAACAACAATAAGAACAACATTTCCAACAACAGCTTGTGCTGTGTTGCCCTGTGTAACTCAGCAGCTCAGACTGCCCTTGGACTCTATCAATTTGGCTTCCCAACTAAACTGGAAGGTCCTTGACATCAGTCGTTATACCCTTCACAACAGTTTCATTATTTCATAGATTGGGCACATGGAAGGGAAGGTGAAGAGGCTTGGCTGAGGCTGCACAGAGGGTCCACCAACACCTAGCCTGGTGACAATGAGTGACATCCATTTCCAGCGTCCTGGGGCTGCAGCTGAGAAGGCAGGGGAGGAACCTACCTGCTGTGCAAAATTGAAGAGGGCACTGGAGAACTCAGTAGTCAAGAGGAATAATATTTTAATATAATAATGCAAAGATCCATGGTGAGCAAAATGTCAAAATTGTATATGAAAACAGGATGTCATCATTCTTATGACCCGTGTTACTGTGCAGTGAAGCAGTGGTTTCCAGTCAGCCCAGGTACCTCAGGCCCATGTGTTGATGCCCCACCTCACACAGGTAATGGACAAAGTTGATTATGACAAGGCCGGCTGTAGATGGGGTCAAATTTTTGATGGTGGAGCTTTAATTAACTCTTCACCCTAGGTTCAAAGTACATGAGGATATTTCTACAGACGCATGTAAGGCTATACATTTTTCTGTCTCCTTTTTCCTTTGGCTCCTTTATGGCCCTTTTAGGCACTACAATTTACAAAGAACTTTAGCACTGTCATTTCATTTAATCCTCAGAAAAACAGTCTGGAGTAGATGATGTTACCTTCATTTTTGAAAGAAAAGAAAGTAGGCCTCAGATTAAGTGCAGAGCTGACCAGTGGAGAAGCTGGGATTCTGACGTCTGCTGTCTCAGGCAGGTGGTCTTTGCGCCCACACCAGCCTCTGTTTCCCCTTCTCAGCTGTGGACTAGCTTCCAGGGGCCATGTGCCTGCTTGTGTGAGGATGTTGGTACATGGATGTGTGTGTTCAGAGTGTGAGAAGATGGGACAAAGAGAATAAAAGCCTGCAAAGGAGGGCTGGGGCTGCTGCGGCCAGACTGGCCTTCTGCAACACAGCTGACGACCTGGAACCTGTCTTGAGAGTTCAGAGAGGATTTTACTTCCCCTTCCATCTTCAGAAGCCCTGCCAACACCAGTGGCAGAGCAGTGGTCTGTCCCCCTTCTCAGGCTAAAAGGAGAACACTCAGGGTCTTGGCGGGTGATGCAGGAAAAGCTGCCAACTTTGTGGTTATAAGAATAACAGTCACGTGTGACTTGGGGGAAATTCTGTTTGCGTTTTCCAAAGCAAGGGCCTGAAAGACTCCTGCAACTGTGTGGCCCAGCTTCTAGGGTGTGGATGCAGTACTGGGGTTTTTCTTGGGATACATCAGGACTTGTTTCACAACAGGTAAATATCCTCTGAAATGCCCCCTCCTTCCCAAACTCGAGTTCAGGTAGTCTCATAACCTGAGAAACCACTATCAGTCCATCCCTCCGATACAGGGAGGACCACACACGAGCAGATTTCTGCAGTTCCCCTGGCTAAATATTGTTCTACCCTGCATTCGTTTGTATAGAATTAGTCATGGAGTCCTGATAGAAAAGTCCCGGGACCCCTGTAGGCTGGACAGCTTATTAAAACACTGTTTTATTTGCTTGCAGTTTGCAAGCTCCTGGAGCCTTGGGAGATGGTTTTAAGTACACCACCTCTCAGACAGCCTTTTCCAGAGCATGAAGCCAGATAGGGGAGAGCAGCTGAGTGTCTGAAGATGCTCGTTTAGGGAGGGAGGTGAGGTTGCCTCACCACTGGCAGGCCTGATGGCTGTGCTGGGCCTCAGCTGTGCTCTGGGCTCAGTGGCGGGTTTAGGGCGTGTGGGCAGCAGGGGGATCCACAGGTAAGCATGGTTGTGTTGAAGGGAGGCTGAGGAACCAGCTGGTGAGAGCTTCGAGAGGACAGTCCAGTGCACTCCGTGCCCTGCTGTGGACCATGGCATACACGGCCCCTCTGAAGGCTGGCAGCCCTGCTCGAAACACCAGGGCGATGGGCCTATTACCAGTGGTTACAGTCTCTGCAGCTGCTTCAGGTACCTAACCTGGAGGAGTGGCTGGTGTCTGAGCAGCGTGCGGAATCTCAGACTTAGGACACTGGGAGGAAGGATACTGATTTTGGATTCTATCATGCCCAGGGTGTCGATGTACAGATATCATTGACTTGATGGAAAAATAATATAACTAATATAAATGAATATCCACCTCACTGTTGTTTTTTATTGCAGCAGGCTATATGCTTTCTTCTGACTTTTTAGGCAGTCTTTAAAAGATCACAAAAGAATGAAGCCAATATTATGCTAGTTTTGTGTCATTTATCTTTTTTTCTAACTAAAACTATCCTAAGCCTTGCTGTTTTATGTATTATCACTTTCAGCTTCTGTTGTCATAAAAACATTCCCTCACGTTGTCTCAGACTTCCCTTCTTCAGATGCTCTGAACCTGTGGTGGGTCCGTTCCTGACCCCTTGGCAGAGTTGCCCACTTCTCAGCTGGGGGTGGACTCTAGTCGATGGACGCCAGGCCCCGGAGGTGTGCTCAGTGGACAGATGCACAGGAGCCGCCTTCTGCACGGACAGGGTCTTCCACGCGGCTCCCTCCACTCAGCTCCCTTTTCGCTCCTCTGTCTGTCCCCAGAAGCCTGCTGGTCCTGAGAGTCACCCTGGAGGATACACCTTGTTGACCAGGATGTCTGGAATCTGACAATCTCTGTTCTTCCAAAGTGATGGAGTCACTACTTCACGGAGCTTTCTCTGAGTCTCCCAGTCTAACGTTCATTGATCCTATAACCCCTGCACTGCACACATGGTCCACCCTGGTGAGAGTGTACTTCTTTATGTATGTCACTATCCGTTATCTTTTTATGTGCATTTTGCTTGTTTCTTCCTTTGAAGGAGGATACCTTGGGGGCAGATATGCAGTCCTTTATTTCTTCTAAGCCTGCTCAAGGCCTCTAAGAGCATCTGCAACTCAAGTATCCCTGGCAAACTGGGTGACCTGAGCATTTTAATGAACCAGAGCACAGATGGAGGCTGTGCCAGCAATGGGCTAAACTATCCTGAGAATCAGGCTCACGTTCATTCCTCAGGTTTCGGTGTGTTTACAGGGCAGTTTACCTGGCAGTTTGAGTCGCTCTGCTCCCGTTTGCCCCACGAACCAGTGCTGACAGCGCCACTCAGCCTTTCAGATGGGTGACTGGACCAAGGCAGACATGCTGTTTGGTTTGTTGGCAGGGTTGGGTAGCTGTTTCTGTTTTTATTTGTTTTTAACTGGAGTGTGTGTCAGGACCACATCCTCTGCTTCGAAGAAAGATAGACAGCCTGCGTTTCCAGGCCTGTGTTTATTGCATGTTCATGTTTATTACCTGTATTATAAAAGCAGTATCAACAAGAGTAGGAAAAAAGTAGTGATGACTGGTATACTCAAGTTAACTTAACCCTTAAGAGAATGCACTCTAAATTGCTTGGTTTTGCTTTTTTTTTTTTTTATTTAAAATGAATTTGGAGTCTGTGAAGACCTGATGCTACAGGAGGTCTCTGGTGAGAGACAGCATTTCTGAGTTATGTGTCATTTCTGAACATCTTGTCATGGTGTCAAAGATATATGTTAGAATATGTGAACTCCCATAAATCCTCTTATCAAAAATGAGCAAACAGCAAAACCTCTTTCTGTGCTGCTCTCAGAACAAGGCTGAGCTGAATTATTTGTTCATCTTACTGTGGGGCCATGGCTGTGTCCCTTTGGGTGCCCTTCCAGCTTGTGGGCCTCCTCAAAATGCCTGCAGCTGATCCCCACAAGCAGCCTGAGGAGGAGTGGTTCCCCCCCCAGGAGGGGAACCAGGGTACATGGCTTCCTTCTGTGGCTCAGTAGGGTTTGGGGGCTCAGCAGCAGGCCAGACCCCAGTCTGCTCCCTCAGACAGCCCTCTCCTGCACCCTCTCACATATACAGTGGGGAGTCAGGTCCAATTCCCCCATTTTACACATGAGCAAATGGAGGCCCCATGAGGCTGGGGAGACCTAGGTCAGGGCTCTGGTCAGGGCCCACCTTGGGGTCTGGGGGCTTTTGTTCTTCCATGGACACTGGGACTGCGTCCTGACGGCACGTTCACCCAGACCGACTGGGTCCGCAGCTGCGGCCTGCTAACCTTTACTGGGTGTGGACAGACCCTCCTGGGCTGGGGGCCTTCGGTTGCAGAACAAACTTCCACAGTTATAGAAGCCAGTGCAGGGGGCCGACCACGGAAAAGTTTTAATTCCTGTTCTAAGTTGCACTAAGGAACAAGTCTGGAGAGGATTATCCCAAGTGGGAGACATAAGCAGACGGAAAAGCTGAGGTCGGGCTGTAGCCAGATGCACGGGTACCTTCTGCCCATCGCTGCAGCTAGCGCATCATCAGTATGAAGCCTATGCTACCGGGCTGGCCTGGACCTAGCACGTCAGCCAGGGCCGCGCAGGCGCAGACGGGCTGGAGGCGCAGGCGGGTGCTCTCGGGGCTGCCCTCCGAGAACAGGTTTAGTTCCCTTTCCCTTCACTTCTCACCTGTATCTGCGGATCAGACCTCCGTTTGCTTTGAGTTGGAGCCAAAATGACCTCAGAGGTCAGAGGCTCTCGCTGCTGGCCTGTGAATTGTACTGGGTGAACCTTACGTAAGGCATTTCGCCTCCGAGGGAAGGGCTGGCTGGGTTACTCTTCAGAGTAACCACTCCTGTGGTTATAAGCACTCATGTGGTTTTCTTTGATGATTTAAGCCCGTGTCCCATAGGATCCTGGGCAGGAAGAAAACTTCCGTCCAAGAGTTTAAAGGGTTGTTTGGATGATAACTAAACTCCAACTGGACAAAGTGACTAAAACGTCTCCCTTCACCTCCCCAGTCCCCCAAACCCCCAGATCTGGGGAGGTCATTCTCAAGGACGGCCCCATACCTGGGCTTGGCCCCCTGGGTCAGGCAGGGCTGCTTGTTTTATTTGAATCCAGTCGGACTGCTGTGGTCTGACTGCTTGTGTGTGCTCATTTGCTCACTTCTGTCCTACTCTTTGCGACCTCGTGGCCTGTAGCCCACCAGGCTCCTCTGTCCGTGGAATTTTCCAGGCAAGAATACTGGAGTGAGGTTGCCATTTCCTCCTCCAGGGGATCTTCCGGACCTAGGAATCGAACGCACATCTCCTGTCTCCTGCGTTCTCAGGTGGATCCTTTACAACTGTGCCACCTGAGAAGCTCCTTAATGCTTGTGTCCCCTCCTAATTCCTATGCTGGAATCCTCACCCCAGCGATGCTGGTCTGTGGCCTCTTGGAGGTGCTGAGGTCAGGAGGGGGGACCTCAGGATGAGATTACTACCTCACGCCTTTCACAGTGTGAGGACAGGGAGAAGATACCTATGATGACTCAGGAAGAGACCTTCACCTGACCTTGTGACACCCTGATCTTCCAGCCTCCAGAACTGTGAGAAATACATTTCTGTGGTTTATAAGCCATCCAGTCTATGGGATTTTGTTATAGCAGCCCAAATGGACAAAGACACACACAGCAACCACACAAATAGACACTTCCCAACAGAGAAAAGACCTGGGGAAAGAGGTGATCTCAGCTTTTATCTGACTTTCTTCCGGTGCAAGGCTGGGCATCCCTGTAAACGCTCTCCCCTGGCCTGGTGGGGAGGAGGCACAGGCTCTGTGGATGTTGGTGCCTTTCCCAGCCTCGACCCACCTCCCCTCACCCCTGGGCTTTCGTACACGCACCCTCAGTTGCTCTTACCTCTCAACAACCAGGTCCCTTGGACAACATTATCAGTTCCAGTTTGCAGATGAGCAAATCGAGGCTCAGATATTTAAGACACTTGATCAAGATTATGATTCTGCCAAACAGCTGAGACTTAAGGGCATCTAGCCTCCCGCACTGGTCTACCACATCTGCTGTTTGTGTTTTTAATGGTCAGAGACTCAGCTAAGAAGGTGGGGCAGTGGGGCTGTGGATGAGAGCCTGATCATTATGGAGGGCCCCTGGGGCAGCTAAGCCCACCTTGTATGGAGAAACTACCTCAGTTGAGAGGGTCGAGGACTTGGGGTCATCAGGCACTATATATGGTGGCTCCTGCCCATTTACAGAGGGGCTGGTGGCTTGGGAACAAGGACAAGAGAGAGATGGCAGTTTAGAGCATCTTAATCAAGCAATTTGTTCAGTTTTCCATAACTGGAAGGGGAGGGGACAAATTGCAAATGATAAACAACTGATCCAAAGCCCTGCTGGGACTATGCTGATGAGGCTTCTGGCCCCTTACTCTTACAGAGAGGCTTGGGTACTCACACACACACACACACGTGAGCACACACACACACACACTTTTGTTTTGCTATGTCTGTTTTCACTACCACTGAAAATCTATTCTTCCATTAAATAACACTATAGCATGCTGAATTATCTAATAGCAGCTGCAATTTTGCCTTAGACTCATGCTACTTTTTAAGATTTTTTCCCCTCATATAGAAACTGAGAAGAGTCTGAAAATTTCACTCAAGGAAAAGTCATTTAACACTTTTCAAAATAATTGCAAGTTGATCCAGAACTTCATCATCCTCATCACAATTGGAGTGAATGAGCTACATGATTTGTTTGCTGTCTGTTTCTCCTATATTCTAGCTTCTAAAGGCCAAAACCAAGCCCGTCATTTATTTGTTACATTTTTATGGAGCTTGCATGTACCGGATACTGCTCTGCATGGTGAGGATGTAAGAGGGAATGAAACACCCAGGACTCTGCAGTGGACGATCTCGGTTGGTTCCGTGTCCACAGCCCCTAGGGGTCCCTGACATTTGCACAGCCGTGGTTAACTGGTACCCTTGGATAAGAGGTGTACACACTGCTTCCCCACATCATCCCTTAGTGAGAGATTTGGGACCACACCGGCCCCCAGGACAGGCTTCCACCCCTGCTCCTTGGCACACTGGCCTGTGGTCAAGGCCACTCTGCCTGCCCTAAGCACGGGTGGCAGACGGATGGAGGAGAGGAACCTGGGCTGTCCCAGTGGGAGGCTGGAAGAGCAGAGGGAGCTGACCCACATTTCTGGTCTAACTGGGGCTTCCCAGCTGGGCCCTGGGGCTCTGGGGGCGGGACAGCCGTGCTGGCCTCCCTGACCCCTGCTCTGAGCTGCATTGTTCTCGGGGCAGTGACGTGGGTCAGTGCAGTGGATGAGGGTGAGTCACCAGTAGAGCTGCTCAGTGGTTGGAGAAAAAAGGAGCCGGCAGAGCAGAATCCCGTGGGCTCAGCTCGCAGAGGGAAGGTCAGCCTGCCCACTGGCCTGAAGACAGAGCCTACGGTGCCACTGGGCTCATCCCCTTGTCCACAGGCTCGGGCAGGTCCCCAGACCTTCCCTCTGTGAGGGAGCAGAGAGAACCAGAGCTTTAACGAGGGACACATGGGCATGTTGGCCCTGGAGCCGCCCCAGCCCAGAGTGATGATGTCTTTCCAATTCGCTAAACCTCAATTTTCCTTTCTGGAGATGGGATGGTAATATCTACCCTAAGGAACTGGTGACTGTTAGCAAGGTCACTTGCGCAGCACCTGGCACTTAAGAAATGATGGGCATCATTTCCTAGGCCCCCCAGTTGGGACCTGACCCAATTTTGTGCTCATAATAACCGTGTATCACAAATCACAGCGTCCCTCCTGCAGGTCACGGCTGTGAGGACAGAGGGGTGACCTGCCCCAGCCTCCACTCACCCTCTTTGGGAAGAAGGAGGTGAGCCATGCTCTGTCTGGTCCTGCTGGTGACGGGTGAGGTGCCTGAAATTCAGCTCCTGAGCGAGGCCCGCCTCTGAGCACAGCTTGCCCCGAGGGTGCCCAGTCATTGCCTACCCTTTCTCCAAGGTCCTCACTCTCCCCCCAGCTACCAATGTTTCCTTTCCTGCCCGTGGAAGTGAAATGTCTCAGAATCTTCCCCAGGTCTCCTTTAACTACTCTCTTCTTCCTGCTTAACCTGAAGGAAGGGATTCCCCCTTTCACAAATAGGAGCACTCCTGTGCACGCCCTCCATATCCCAGTTTCTACCCACTGCTCACCTGCCTCCCTTCTGTTCCCTCCAAACCGTCCTCCCCATCCAGCCTGTGTGGCCAGTCCTCCTGGGCAGTTCTGTGCTGCTGCGCTTTCTGAGACATCCTTGGCCACCTCACCAAGAATCACCGGGGCATCATCTTAATACACAGATTCTCAAGCTTTTCTCCCAAAGCTCAAACAGAATAGGGGGGCCTGGGAATCTGGGTAACATTTGAAAAAGTCTCTCCTTCAAAAACCATTTTTATATATGTTTAAAAAGTACACAAATACGAAAACTAAGACATGGAAGCAACGTTAAGTGTCCATCAACAGAGGAATGGATGAAGATGTGGTACATAGACACAATGGAATATTACTCAGCCATAAAAAGGATGAAACAGTGCCATTTGCAGCAACATGGTTGCAACTAGAGATGATCATACAAAGTGGAATTGGAGAAAGACAAATACCATGTGATGTCACTCATATGTGAAGTATAATTTAAAAAGTGATATAAATGAACTTATGTACAAAACAGAAGTAGAATCAGATTTTAGAAACAAACTTTTGGTTACTAAAGGGAAACATGGCGGGGGGAATAAGTTATGAATTTGGGGTTAATGTTCACATACTACCATTGAGACATATACAATAGATAACCAACGAGGACCTACAGTGTAGCACAAGGAGATCTACTCAATGTTCTGTAATAACCTAAATGGGAAAATAGTCTCAAAAAGAGTGTATGTATGCATATGTAAAACTGAATCACTTTGCCATCCACCTGAAATGAACACAGCATTGTAAATTAACTACACTCCAACAAAATTTAAACAGAACTACACAATGACACAGTACTACAGCATAAGTCTGTGTAGACAGTCACAAAGATCTTGCCAACACGTTCCCTCTTCTCCCCAGGGAACCAAAGTCAACAGATTTTTGTCTTTCTGGCTGCATCTTTCTCACTCATCATCCAAACATATATGCACATAGAGAGAGAAAACTGTATTGTGGATTTTTACAGAAATAAGATCATGCTGTGAAAATTACTCTGCAAATTGCTTTCCTCTTATATCAACACAGTCCTCCAGGTCAATATACAGTGCTACCTCATTCTTTTTAAAAGTCGTATAATATTCCATAATGTAAATGAACACCACTTATAAAACCATGCCTCTAGTTATGGGCACCAAAACTGTTTCTAGTTTGCATTTGCTTGTTATCATTAGCAATTCTCTATAACATCCTTGCGTATATTCTAATATGTCGATGTTTTTATTTCTGTAGAATAGATTCACAAAAATGAAGTAGGTTTATATGTCATTTTAAAAACAGATTTTGTTGTATTACTCTCCCAAATTGGAGTCACTCCCATTCCCCCCTAGCAATGTGCTCCTCTGTCTATTTTTGGTATTCTTGAGAGCATTAGGTATTATTCTTTCGTTCTTTTTCTTCTAAAAATGTTTGTCAATAGCATGATATAGAAGTTATTGCCACATGTTACTTTGTTTTACATTTTTCCAACTTTCAGTGAAATTGAGCATTTTTTCCTATGTTTACTGACCTTCTGGATTTCTTCTGGATTTTTTTCCTATAGATTTTTTTCACTCATAGTTTGCTTTTTTTTTAATGATACAAAAACCGGACATTTTTATTTGTTCAAATATTTCCTTTCTTCATGGCCTCTAGGTCTCGTCTGGCTTGGGAAGAGCATCTATACTGTAAGTTTACACAGATAACCTCTTTAATTAAAAATATTCTTATTATTTGTATTTTAAAAAATATTTAAGTCTCGAATCCTTTTGGAATTTATTTCTGTATATAGTGTGAAGTAAAAATTTAGCTATTTTTTCTTTTGGATGAAGAATTTATTATACCAGCACTATTAATTATTAAAGTAACTATTTTCTTTCTAAATTGAAATATTACTTTAGTTATTACTGTTCTTTATGTCTCTTGAATCACTTCCTAGGCTCCAATCTTGTCCATCAGTCCATCCAGCTATCTCTGTGCCAGTGGCAAACGTCACTAGATTACAGTGAATTGGGATCATTTTACTATGTGGTACATAAGGACAGAATCTGCTTTTTTTTTTTTTTTTTTTTGCTGGTGGCCCTGTGGGTAAAGAGTTTGCCTGCAATACAGGAGATACAACAGAAGTGGACTCAGTCCCTGGGTCAGGAAGACCCTCTGGAGGAGGGCATGGCAACCCACCCCAGTATTCTTGCCTGGAGAATCCAATGGACAGAGGAGCCTGTTGGGCTACAGTCCATAGGGTTGCAAAGAGCTGGACATGACTGAAGGGACTCAGCACTCATACACTCAACAGAATGCAAGAGGGTCTGGGTCGCCCCACCCCAACCAAGCAGAGAGCCGGAAAGCCAGGCTGAGCCACTCTAAATCCTGTTTGGAAGAAGAAACAGCATAAATAACTAAGGAAGAAACTCTGCAAACTAGGATAATAATGAAAATAATTCAGAAATGAACTTCAGTGAGAAGTCAGTGTTAGTACTGAGAAGTTGAGCAACACCTGCTTACAAGTGATACTGAAGGTGATGCAGATGAGCATCTGCATGAAGGTGATGAGAGAGGAGGTGAAACGGCTGAGAAGGAGCTGCACGAAGACAACCAGGGGTCCCAGAAGAGGAAGGGCCAGCCCTGGGGCAGAACACTTGGTGGCCACGAGAGGGGAAGGGCAGGGACACAGTCAGGGCATCCTACAGCTGAGCTGTGAGGAAGCCAGATGTGGTCTCACATTTCCCAAATAAAGAATCTGTAGCTTCCAGTACAGAAATTAATTCACCTTGCCCCAAATCACAGCATCAGTAAAGAGACTCACCAGGATTCCCCTGGGCTTCCTGCCCTCCCATGCCTCCTTCTTTGTGCAGACCACACCGCTCCCTGATCACATCCTGCCATAGTACCCTGCTGTCTGCAAATACCCACTGAACTTCTTTGAAGAATATAGGAAACTCTCCAGGTTCTGTCTAGATAACAATTTGGGGTTGGAGGGCTGTTTTCTGTTTGTAAGACTCTTTTGTTCATGTGTGTTTTAACGTGATCACAAAAAGAAAGGGTTCATCCCTTTGAAGGAAGTTTATCAACCTGATGGGAAAATGCAAAGGTGAGCAAAACATCCCTTCTAAGTGCCTGCAGTTAAGGAATCAGCGCCATTTCAGCGGATGGAGGCCAGGGGAGGATGTTGCTGCTTCCCCTGACCCACTGGTCTCAGCAGGGCCTCCAGGGGAGAACTTGCCTGGGACCAAAGTCCTTTTCTTTCCTGCAAATGAGGTGCAGGCACAAAGGACCATCCGAAGAACCAGGAAGGCAGTGAATACAGCACTCAGAGTAGGAGAAAGGCAAAGAAACTAAAACCTTGTGCGTATTAAAGAATAACAGATGACAGGTGAAGATTAGCAGGGGCGCGTTTCTATTAATAGCTTTATCTATTAATAGTGTGGCCATGGGCTGAGTTTATTGTCAGCCAAGTCCTGTGTTAAACATGCAAAGGGCACTGTTTCATTGCATCCATGCTACAGGCAGAAGGGGAGGGGCGGCAGGGCTCCCAGGTATCAGAGGGAAAATTGCTCTGGTTGTGAAGTAATTCTCCTGGACCTCTGGCTGAAGAGCCTGTGTGTTTCCTGTGGTGTGAGGCAGTTCTTCTATAAAGCTGGGAAGAGATCACTTAGTGAGACAATGCTCTGTTGGAAGAAGAGAATCTTTTTTCCTAATTGCCCCAGAATTGGGGAGGTTGCTCCCAGGTCACATCAAATTTCCCTCCTTACCCACTTTTCCAATTGTGACTCCTGGGATCTCCCAGGAATGAGAAACCACCTTTTTACAGAGTCCCGCAATTCTTAGAGCTTTTCCCTCAGATACACAAAGATGGGGTCACCAAAGCTTTGAAATGACTGGGTCACTTCTTGCTTCAACCCGCTTGCATTTTTTTAAGACAGGAAACGTCTTCCTCCTACATCAGTGTCAGCGCATTGCAGGAGTGTATCCATTTTCCCCTTGCATTTAGACACTTGAGGGTGTGTTGACTGTAAAACACACATTCTGCTGTTCACACAGTATTGCTGTTCTAGCTACATATTTTCTTGCATTAATAAAACTGCACTTTCCTGGGGAAAGCATCAGTGACTTGGAGGTTTTTAAATTTGCTGGCTCAGGCTCTGGTTATCCTTGGGAAAAGCCTGGATGGTTGGCTCCTTCTACCAGAGCCAAGGTGGCCTGTTTACCGGAAGGCCGATGCGAACACTCTGAAGCAGGACTCGGATAACAGTTGTTCTGACCCTCTTACTCGGTGTCTCCCGTCTGTAGCCTCACCCCTCCAGGCCAGACCACCAACTGCAAGTCTTTTCTTGGTGGACCTACTGTCTTTTGCAATCATCAGTCTAAAGTTCACTATTTCATCCTCTCCGGTCACACAGTTCTTTAAAGGTATGATCTCCAGTAAGGGCTGCACTGAATATGCCTCATTTAGTTTGCAAAATGGAGCTCCTGTGATTTTAATTTATGGATGTTTTGTAAATAGAATCCGTTTAAATGCAGCAGAGGAACTTTCTGTTTGAGTGAATGCCTCTGGAATCCCTATGTAAAGCAAAGAGCCCTTTTCCATCTTGAAAATGTGAATTGATCTGTTTTGCACCTCAGATATATAGATTTTCTAACAGTGACCATTTGTGTGTTGAGGGGGTAAACTTACAGTAACAACATGAGGGGACACCCAACCGGCTGTCTCCACCTTGTTTCCGAGGAAGAGATGCTTCCTCTCCACCCAGGTGGCCAGTTTGGATGTGAAGAGTCAAATTTGCCGTGACGTTACATAGGCAATTGTGGCAGCCCCTGCTAATTTAAAAGATTTCTTGTCAGACTTTTAAGTCCTTTGGGAGGTTCTTTTTATCCTCTTATGGAAGGAATGCTGTTCTTGACTCAGTTAACTTGGAGGAGGATTTAAAGCTGCAGATTCCTTGCCAGTGCTTGGCTGTGTACAGACAGCATTGGGTCCCACAAAATTCTATATGGTTTACACGTTAATCACATATTTTCAAGAGGTGCTATTAAGCAGAAGTGGATTAAGATCCCTTCAAATATTATAACTCTCTCACATTTTGACATTTTGATACTTTCCTGCCTTCACCATGAGGGAAGCCACAATTCTCCTGAATAGTTGTTAAGTAATAGTGAATCAGATACTAAAGCTGTATTTTTATATCATTCCCCACTTGCCCTTCAGCCATGATAACCAGAGATGACACTGGGGACTCGGACATTAGCTGGGCTTGTCCACACGTGTGAGAGGTGATCTCCTCAGGGAGAAGTGTGAGCAAGGAGGACTTGGGATACAGCCTTACCACGTGATAGGCACTTGGAACAACACACACACCAAAACACAGCCACGCCAACACACACAGACCTCTCAACACACAGTCACACACACACATCCCAGTACACAGGCACACAGATACACACACATACTCTTCAAGCACTGTCAGATATCCTACCCAGGCAACCTGGAGCTTTACCTTGGCTGGGAGACGTGATAGTGTTAAATTAGTTTAACAAGGAGGCCCTTAGACTGAAAGGTCTCATATGCCCAGGCGCCTCTACAAGCAAATGCAAATCTAAGCCTGTAGATGCCTCAAGGTTACAAAAGTGAAACCTGAGGACAGCCAGTCACAAACAGTCAACCAGGCTTTAAGCCACAGAAAATCAGTAGCCTCCTTGGTCTGCTTCCGTCCCTCCTCTGTGTAAGTCTCTCCCCAGCTCCTCTGGCTGGAGCCTCCTAGCCACGTCTGACTTGACCAATTTAGACTGATTTTTTTCTCCAATTAAATTACAATTAAGTCAAATTAAAAATTTAAATATGCTTGTTTATCTGTTTTCAATTTAATTTTTATTTTATATTGGAGTATAGTTGATTTGCAATGTTTTGTTAGTTTCTGGTGTACACCAAAATGATTCAGTTATACAGATACATACATCCATTGTTTTTCAAATTCTTTTCCCTTATGGGTTATAACAGAATTTGGTTATCTATTTTATACATGGTAGTGTGCATCTGTTAATTCCAAACTCCTAATTTATCCCTTTTCCAATCTTTCCCCTTTGGTGACCATAAATCTGTTAATTGAACTGCACCTCCAGTCCTGGTGGGGTCAGGCCATTTTGCTTGATCATTTGCTGGGTCAAGAATGATTCTAGGTCAATGGCCTTCAAATGCTTTGCTCATGTATTTCCTAACATTTTTCATATGTAAAATTATGTACCCCTCATGTATTTTTGAGTTGCCATCTAAAATTTTTATATTTATTTAAATAGCCACAGAGAAGAATTTTCAGCATATTTTAAATATTGACATTTTAAAACAAAACTGCTATGTCATTCTTTACAAGGACTCTAATGAAATCATAATAATTTGATAATCATCAATATCTGTTTTCATGGATGTGTGTGTGTGCTCAGTTGTGTCTGACTCCTTGCAACCCCATCAACTGTAACCCACCAGGCTCCTCTGTACGTAGAATTTTCTAGGCAAGAATCCTGGAGCAGGTTGCCATTTCTTATTCCAGGGAATCTGCCTGACCCAGTGATCTTGTGTCACTTGCATTGGCAAGCAGATTTTTTTTTACCATTGCACCACCTAGGAAGTCCCATTTTCATGGATACATAACCAAATTATTCTTTGTTGATAATTTCACATGTTCCTTTTTCCATTTGAATTTCTGTTTCCATTTTACCTCCTGCAATTCTAGTCTAATTTTATCCCTAAAGTTCTAATCTAAAATCTTTTTGTTGATCATCCCATCTCAGTTCAGTTCAGTCACTCAGTTGTGTCTGACTCTTTGTGATCCCATGGACTGCAGCATGCCAGACTCCCCTTCCATCACCAACTCCCAGAGCTTACTCAAACTCATGTCCATCGAGTCAATGATGCCATCCACCCACCTCATCCTGTCATCCCCTTCTCCTCCAGCCCTCAATCTTTCCCAGCATTAGGGTCTTTTCAAATGAGTCAGCTCTTCGCATCACGTGGCCAAAGTATTGGAGTTTCAGCTTCAGCATCAGTCCTTCCAATGAATGTTCAGGACTGATCTCCTTTAGGGTGGACTGGTTTGATGTCCTTGCAGTCCAAGGGACTCTTAAGAGTCTTCGCCCATCTTAGTTCTCTGACAAATATATATAAATTGAAATTTAAAATTTTTAGATGTAGAGAACAAATGTATGGATACCAAGGGGTTCAGGGAGGTGGTGGGATGAACTGGGAGACTGGGATTAACAGATATACACTATTGATGAAGAAGGAATTCATAGGGCCTGGACTCCATCTCAGGCCTGTCTGTGCTGATCGTGCGTGGCCACCTCTGGGCAGTGGACTCTGAACTCTGTGCTTAGCGCCTGTGGGAATGACAACGGAAGGATAAGACCCCCCTCTGGGCAGGGGAATCTTAAAGACGAGAAAACAGACACTAATCACCCCTGCCTCCGGACACTATCTATCAGAATGTAAGCACAGGCTTATCGGTTATTAACTATTTGGAATGTAACTGCGGGCTTATTGATTATTGACTGTTTGAACACATAACACGTGAATGATGGGGTTATTGTGGTTGTATTTACCCTTCCTTTGTTTATGTAAGTCTCAAGGGAATTGGGATAGTGGGTTTGGACACATACATATGGGGTATAAAAGATCTTCACAAATGCTGGACGGGGTCCTTGGCTAAGAGGAGACTCTGCCTTGGGCCCACCGGTGTAATAAACTGCACTTCACTATCTGCATTGTCCTTCTGAGTGAGTCTGTTTCCCGGAAAGCGTGGCTATAACATTGATACTATATATAAAATAGATAAATAATGAGAACCTAATATATAGCACCAGGAACTCTACTTGATGCTCTGTGGTAACCTAAATAGGAAGGAAATCCAAAAAAGATGTGATACACGTGTATGCGGAGATGAGTCACTTCACTGTACCGCAGAAACATAACATTGTAAGGCAACTGTACTCCAATAAAAATTAATTAAAATATGTATTAAAGATTTTAACACTGTGGTGATCATGAACTCTATTTATTAAACTTGTTTTTTCTGAATTGCATTCTCATTATAGTTGACAAAACAATAATATAGCATACATTTTGACAAATTTAAATAAAAGATTTAATTTCAATTCAAAATATTTTTCTAATTGAAAATTAGATCTTCTAAAATCAGTAGCACAGATACCATGGACAATCTCTATGGTTGTGTGAGACAGCGCAGCATTAATTCTATTCCTATTTTTCCTCTTTATACTGAAGGAGGAAACAGAAAGAACAGGCTCCATCTTGAAAGCAGGACTCCATCTTGGGCCGGACTGTGGACTCTGAGCTCTATGCCCAGTATCTATGGAAACGACATACCAACTGGAAAACCAGACCCCCCAGATGGAAGAGCCCCAGGGCTTGTACCTAGACTTTCCATTGCCTAAAAGAGTACCTTAATTATCTGTGTAACTGAATAGAATCATAAATTCTATTACACTTATTGGGGTATGACCACAGGCTTATTGGTAATTGTCCACTGTTAACTACCTAGGCTTAGGGCATACGAATCATGGGTTACCTTTGATTGTATCTTTCTTTTCCTTTGTTCAGACTAGTTTCAGAGAATTTGGGGAGATGGGTTCAAACCCATCACACTACCCAACACGTACACTTAGGGTATATAAGGTTTTCAAAAAAACTGCTCCGGGTCTTTGGCTAAGAGGAGACTCTGCCTTGGGCCCGCCGGTGTAATAAACTGCAGTTCACTATCTGCATTGTCCTTCTGAGTGAGTTTGTTTCTCGGAATGGGCGGCTACAACAATACAAGTAAAGAATAACAAGTATTGGCCATAGAGATGCATGGCAGTGAAAGGAACTGAAAATTTCCCTCAATTCTTTGAACTCTTTCTGAGTTGCATGCCAGTGATTTTATAATAACTTGACACATCAAAAGTTATTTTTAAAGATCTACGAGCATATAGGATAAGATATTTTTCAATTGTATTGGAAAAAGAAGAATTATATGCTTTGCCTCCCCTCTCCCTCTACCCTGTAAAAGTGTTAGTCACCTAAGTATCACAGTGATTCCCTTAAATGATCTCTTAAGTGCCCAGGGAGATTATGTGAAAGCAATGTGCCTTGGAAACAATGCACCAAAATATAAGAGTTGTCTATTTCCTCCAGGAATGTGCATACTGCAGTTCAAAGGTTATTCCCATTGTTCCCCACTTAAAATGGGTGGGGATTAGTCAGAAAATAAGATCTAAACTCTAGATTGTTAATATAGATATTATTCCACCTTGACCTTCTGTTCTATTTAAAGCAATAAAAATAATAGCTACAATCTATTTAGCATATATATGGCTTTTCAGATTGATTCTCTCTCTGGTTGTGTACATATCATATCAAGATATGTAGTTTTATGTTGAGTGTGAAATGAATTCTGGTTCTCAGCTGTCTGATGAACTGGGGGCGGGTCCCTTGCCAGTGATGTTTGAATATTAACACTGATGTGATTTTAGTTGTATTCACAGGACAGTGAGGCCTGAGGACTTTGGAGCCCTACTCACAACAGCCTTGCAAGAAAGATGTTATGACTTCCATTTTTTAGACAAGGAGACAGAGGCTCAAAGAAGTCAAGTTTCTTGCCCAAAATCACACAGCAAGTAAGTAGTAGAGTTGCCATTTAGACTTTTAATGTCATGGAAGGCAATAATAAAAGATTCTTTAGTGAGTGAGTGTGGGACTCACCATTTGCAAGGTTATTTTACCGTGATTGGCTGCATCACCATCTACTGTAGCTATGCAGAGGAAGGTCACAGCCACGCAAGGAAATGCTAAATTCCAGCTTCACATCCAAGGAAACGCAGAGATGCAAAGCGACTGATCAGAGATCACATGATGATAATCAAAGCTATAATAACATAAAGTACTGGTTGCTCACTCCTTTTGAAAGTAGTACAGCATATGGTTTTTCCAGTAGTCATGTATGGACGTGAGAGTTGGACTATAAAGAAAGCTGAGTGCTGAAGAATTGATGCTTTTGAACTGTGGTGCTGGAGAAGACTCTTGAGAGTCCCTTGGACTGCAAGGAGATCCAACCAGTCCATCCTAAAGGAGATCAGTCCTGGGTGTTCATTGGAAGGACTGATGTTGAAGCTGAAACTCCAATACTTTGGCCACCTGATGTGAAGAGCTATCTCATTTGAAAAGACCCTGATGCTGGGAAAGATGAGGGCAGGAGGAGAAGGGGACCACAGAGGATGAGATGGTTGGATGGCATCACCGATTCAATGGACATGAGTTTGGGTGGACTCCGGGAGTTGGTGATGGACAGGGAGGCCTGGCGTGCTGCGGTTCATGGGGTTGCAAAGAGTCGGACATGACTGAGCAACTGAACTTAACTGAACTGAACCACATAGTGGCTAAGAATAATCTGGAATCCCATTGATTGTGTTCACACCTCAGATCCACCACTAAGAAGTTCTGTGACCTTGGATAAAGTAACTTTTCTGTGCCTCACTTTTTTTTTTTTTGAAAAATAGGCATTAGGATAACACCTGTTTCATCAGATTATTATGGAAATTAAATAAAATAACACAGGTAAAGTGTTTGGGAGTGCATCTGGCTGGCACATAGAAAGAACTCAATAAATACGAGCAAGTGTTGGGAAAAATAGAAAGAGTTAAAAAATATTTACTTTTTAAGAATTGTGGTATAATATACCACAATTTTATACATATAAAATTTTATTACTTTAATCATCTTTAAGTGAACAGTTCAGTGGCATTAAATACATTCACAATGCTGTGCATCCATCACCGTCTATCTCCAGAATTTTCTAATCTTCCCAAGCTGAAACTTTACATTTATCATACAACAGCTGCACATTCCTCCCTCTCTCAACCGCTGGCAACCACCATTCTACTTTCTGTCTCTATGAATTTGACTCCTCTAGGGAGCTCATATAAGTGGCATATACAGTATCCTTTAGTGACTGGCTTGTTTCACTCAGCCTGATGTCCTCAAGCATGTTGGTCCATGCTGCTGCATGTGTCAGAGTTTCATTCCTTTTTAAGGCCAAATCACATATGTCATATACCTGAAAACAGTCACAGCAGTATTTGCTGGCCGTATTCATAGCCACAGTAGTCACAAAACCCTAAAGCTGGAAACAACCCAAATGTCCTCTGATTAGGAAATGAATGAGCAAAATGAGGTACATACATAAGCAGTTCTATTAAATTTTGCTTCATATATTTAGATGATCTATTGTTAAATATATAAGTGTTTATAATTGTTAAATCTTCTTGCTATTTGAATCTTTTACTAATCTATAAGGCCCTTCTATGCCTGTTGTAAGCATGTCTGATTTAAAGTCTGTTTTACCTGGTGTTAGTACAGCCCACTCATGCTCTCTTTTGTTTCCTACTTTCATGGAATATCTGTTTCTATGCTTTTATGTTCAATTCATTTGCATCTTTGGATCTGAAGTGAGTCTCTTGTAGACAGCATATAGTTGGGTCATGTTTTTAAAATCCATTCTGCCAATCTCTGTCTTTTTATTGGAGAATTTAATCTATTTACATTTAAAGTAATTACTGATAAAGGGGAACTTAGTTCTGTTATTTTTCAATTTGTTTTCTATATGCCTCATAGCTTTTTTGTCCCTCATTTCATGCATTACTATTTTCTTTTGTGTTTAGTTATTGGTTTTGGTAGTAAAATATCTTAACTCTCTTCTCATTTCCTTTTGTGTACATTCTGTAGCTATTTTCTTTATGGCCATCATGGCAATTATATTTAACATCTTAAAGTTATAACACTAAATTGAATTTATACCAGCTTAATTCAGTAACATAAAAACTCTGTTCCTATACAGATCTGACTTCATCAGTTTCAGTTACTGATGTCATAAAATCCATTTTACACATCTTCTGTCTAAAAATATAGACTAATCATTGTTTTTTATGCATGGTTTCTTAAGTCATTTAGAAAACAAAAGTGGAAATAGATGCCAAAGTTAGAATAATACTAGGTTTTATAATTACCAGGGTGTTTATCTTTGTCAGAAATCTGATATTCCTACAGATATCCTATCAGAGATCTGATATTTCTTCCTAAAACTTGAAGGACTCTCTTTATCATTTCTTTCAGGGCAGATCTGGAGGTAACAAAATCTCTCAGCTTTTATTTATATAGGAATGTTTTAATTTCCTCCTCATTTTTTACCACTAAGCCCATTTCTGATGAGGAATTGGCTGATAATACCACCAGGGACCTTCGGATGTGATGAATTCCTTCTATCTGGCTGCTTTTAAGAGTCTCTCTTTGTCTTTTGCTTTTGAAAGTTTGATTATAAAGTTCATGTGGGTTTCTTTGCTTTTATTTGCTTGGAGTTTGTGGAGGTTCTTGGGTGTTTATGCTCATGTCTTTCATCAAGTTTGGGGAGGTTTTGCTCACTATTTCTTCAAATTGTCTTTCTATCCCTTCCCCTTGCTTTCCTCCTCTGGGCCTCCCACAGTGTAAATGCTGAGCATCCTGATGGTGCCCCTCAAGTCCCATAGGCTCCGTTCACTTTCCTTGGTCATTTTCTTTCTGTTCCTCAGATTCAATAATTTAAATCATTGTACCTTCAATTGTTCTTTGTTCTTCTTGTCAAACATGCTTTTGACTAAAAAAATCACTGCAGTTCATCATATCATTCAGTCTAGTGAATTTCTCAGTTTGGTTATTGTAGTTTTCAACCCCAGAATTTCCTTTTGGTTCCTTTTTAATGTTTTCTATCCGTTGACATTTCCATTTTGTTCATACATTCTTTTCCTGACTTTGTCCATATTTCTCTTAGCTCTTTGAGCATTTTACAAACAGCTGTTTTGGAGTTTTTGTCTAGTAATTCCGCCATATGGTCTTCCTCAGGGACATTTTCTGTTAATTAATTTTTTCCTTTGAACAGGCCATACTTTTGTTTGTTTGGTTTTTGACCTGTCTTTTTTTGACTTTTCTGGTTGAAAACTGGGCTTTTGAATCTTATAATGTGGTAACTCTGGTCCAATTCTCCCCCTCCCCCAGGTTAGCTGTTTGTTGCTGCTATTATGGGCTTCTCTGGTGGCTCAGACAGTGAAGAATCTGCCTGCAATGCAAGGGACCCAGGTTTGATCCCTGAGTTAGAAAGGTCCCCTGGAGAAGGGAATGGCTACCCACTCCAGTATTCTTGCCTGGAGAATTCCATGGACAGAGAAACCTGGTGGACTGCAGTCCATGGGGTCACAAAGAGTCAGATGTGACTCAGTCAGTGACTGAGCAACTATATGGGCTATCTCTCTGCCAAGGATCAGTCTGAGGTGTAAACTTACAGTCTTCTCAGGTCTATTCTGAGCTTATAGTTTTTCCCTGGGCTACTCAATGACTCTATAAAATGTTTCCTCATATGTGGTTGCTTTTGAATATCCCAGTCCTTAAATGTCTGGCTCTTATAAAGGGAAAAGTGAAAAATGAAGGGAAAAAATGATTTCCAACATGCCATTAAATCCCCTTGAAGTCACTTTGGCCAAATGGGGGAGAGTCTTAACAATAGAGCTTGCCCACTTCTGTGTCTGTATCTCAACAATCAGAGATAACAACTCATGACAAAAGCAGACTCTTATCATTTGGAAACAGGGTCCTTAGTGCCTGACAGCTCCCACAAGCTGTGGGTAAGTTGCTCTTGGAATGTATGCACAGCTTCTTATCCTGGGGCTAGAGGTTAGAGGACAGGTGTCTGCTATTGTGTTTAGAGCTGAAACTGACCAAAATTAATCACTATTCACTCTTCAAGTCTTTCCTTGGAAGCTGCAAACCTTCAGCAATCTCTCATTATAGACTGAATTAAGTTCTCTCCATATTCATATGTTGAAGCCCTAACCCTGAAAAATGGAATATTTCCTGCCACATCAGCAAACAAATGATGTCACAGTCATCAGTGACTGTAGCCCTCCAACATGAATGGGTAATTCCTGAAGAAACTCAAAAGGAGAATAATATCTGCCATCTAGCAGCTATCAGACTATAGTTACTCTCTATGGTGAGCCCTGAAGAAGCTCAGAATGTGAAAATGCAAGATACTGGCCCCAGATAGCTGAGGTGCATATCGAAGGAATGATTTCAGTGAACCTAGACTCTTGCATCTTTCCATGCATAGAAAAGTGCTAAATTCCTTAACTTGGGCTATCTGGTTTTCTTTAGTTAACAATAATCTTTTGATGTTCGGACTGCCTCCCCTTTGTTCCAAAACTTCTATATAACCTGGCTCCCTGCTTGCCTCTTTGGAGTAGTTCTCTCAGGGTTACTTGAGATACTGTCTCCCAGGCTTGAAGTCCCCCAAATTCCCACCAAATAAAGCATAACTCTCAAGTTTTAGGATGTGCATATTTTTAGTTGACATTCTTTTTGTGACCATCTTTGGAGATAGGGGTTTTAGGGAAATAATTAAAGTTAAATGAGGTTATAAAATTGTGGCCCTAATCCAATAGGACTAGTGTCCTTACAGGAAGAGAGAATAAGAGTTCTTTCTCTTCCCTCCTCTTGCTGCACAGGGAAGAGGTCGTGTGAGAATAGCCATCTACAAGCCAGAAAGAACTGTCTCACCAGAAACCAAATCTGATGACACCTGGACCTAGGACTTCTAGCCTCATAACTATGAGGAAATAAGTTTCTCTTGTCTAAGCCAACAACTCTGTGGTATTCTGTTATGGCAGCCCAAGCTAACATATCTCTAGAGTTCCAAATAGTTACATCAGACAGCTTCTGCCAATGCAATTGTTGTCAAGGTGGGGAGATAGATTCCTGGTGCTTCCTACTTACCATCTTCCCTCTAGAAAGAACTTTTCAACAGATCAGAAAGATTTCTGCTTGCTTTCAGCAGAAACCATATGTTACCTGGGGCACACATTTGTGAGTTTTCTGATTCTGTGCAGTTTGCACCTTTCATTGACTTTGAGCTATCTTACAACTCCTAAATTGCAGACAACTGCAACAAAGCAAATGATTCTTATTGCTAGACATGCAAATAAATTCTATTGATTTTCTCCTTCTATACATTCCAAGATTAATATATGTTGTATCTCAAGATTCTTTTCCTCTGCACAAAATATTCATTCATTATAAATCTGACAACTTTCACTGAAGTTTTTGAAAATAGGTTTAATCATTTTTATTAAAAACATTTTGTCTAATTTTTTTTCTTTGGAATGGCTTTATTTTCTTTGCTTTGTACGTGGAGAAATAGCCACTTTTTTTGGCCAGATGCATTAGTTACTCTTATTACAACCTCTCATCAGAACTTCTATTTAAAAAAAATTATCAGTAATAAATTAACCATAGTTATTAAGTCTTTGTCATGTACAGATTGTTTTTTACTATACTCTGAGGCTTGCTTGAGGTTCTGTGATAAAGTGCAGACCAGAGATTGTATCTTCAATAAACACTATCTCAGTGACTCATGGAAAAGAAGTGTACCAGGTAATTCAAACTAACATTTCAAATAGACTCCTGGGTACAGGTTTTTGAGCTGACTTCACTCAGAGAACTTCTAGACTATGCCAGGAGTCTGAGTCTGGATTTCTAGAACTTTTCAGTTGAGACACATATGGCTTCATGAGAATAATAACCCAAGATTCTGCAAAATAGTAATAATTTCAAAGGACCGAATGAATTAATAAAGGAAATTTTTATTGTGGTTAACTCTTTGGTATACTGGGGATTTGTTTTAAAGTTCTGCTCTCTAGATATACAAATATGCTCCTTTTCTTTCTTCTTAAGCTATCCTTAATCCACAGAAATTCAGTAAATTCCATTTCTGCAAAGTAAAACTTTAAAAATTGATACCAGATTTTCACTGAGCTCATGGAATTCAGAAACTTACTAAGTCTCTTTTATGCACTTGGAGATAGAGTTATTTGCATAGGCTTAGTAAGAAACTGTTTTCCTTTGCACTAGGATACAACTAAACAAATATTTATCTGGAGTGTCATATTTGAGGACAATGCTCAATGATTCAGCCACTTTAAAGGCATAAAGTTCAACTGTACTTTTGAAGACAATGTCTACAAAATCTTTCAAGGAAAACTGACCTGGGGCCTGGCTTGCAGGTACCAGACTTTCTAGCAGGTCAGGAACCTTACGATATTTGAGAAGCCTCCAGAAAAGAAAAATTCACCCAAGTTTATAAGACTGCAGGTTAAATCTGGTGGAGAGAGTTTCTTGGTCTCGGTTTTCTAGCCTCAGGATACCAGATAATAGAAGCTCTTACAATCCAGTCTGATCCCTTATGCAAACTCCAGATAGAAAGCAATTGTGGGCTGCCTCTGGATGTTGCAAAGCTCTCCCAGGGAGGCCTGGGAGTCATTAGCTCTCTTGCTGCACCCATGGAGATACCCAAGCTAAACCTCATGAAAGCTTTATTTTGTGGTCAAAGTAATCTTTCTTTGAGACTGTTATGATTGCAAAGGAGAGATTGTGTCAGGGAAGAAAAGTGAAAGAATTTAAAATGACTAAAAAGATTCCTGGGTGTCCTCCATGGAAAACTTCTGAGTTATCTGATTCCTCTTTTATCATCTCTGAGCTAGTTTTCAACTCTGAAATGTGTAAGTAAAGGACAGCAAAGAAAACAATCCTTGTCAAGAGGATGACATTTCCACTGTCATGGAAAAAGGCAGTTTTGTATCTATTTTTATTTGTAAATACATTTCATGGCTTCTATTTCTGCTCCTGGAACTAGTGTGCTGTCTTATTCCCTAATAAGTTAAGTACAATCTTTGACTTATGTTTAGTTTATATTGGTATGCAAGTAATGTTTTTATCTTTAAAAAAAAATTATCCATAACATGACAACTACTTCTACTACAATTATTTAGTCAACATCCCACAAGCATTTGTGAGACTCTGGGCCCTGGGAATATCTAACTAGTCTGAAGTCTTCCCAAGGAGACCATGATTTAGGGAAAGAGAGAGTCAACCACAGATGCCATGCCGTGTTTTAGGTTTGTGGCAGAAGAGGCGACACGGTCTAAGAGCCCTGGGGAGGCCTGGGTTCTGCGCTTTTGTCAGAGTGTGAGGGTGTGTGTCTGCGGGGACGGTTCTCAGGGTGCTGAGCCACCAGAGCGTGGCCTGTCAGACCAGCCTGTTTCCGGCCACCTGGAATGGCCTCACCCTTTCTCCTGAGATTTTGGCTGCTCTGTAAATTGCATGGACAATGTCCCTGTGGCTCCTCACTGACCAGTCCCCATGGACATGGGCTGCTGTGATGGCTGATTTTATGTGTCAACTCAACTGGGCCATAGGGTGCACTGTTTTCCAGTTAAATATGACTGGTGTGACTGTAAGGGTGTTTTTTCACACTTAAAATAAATTTAATTATGTATATTTTGCCACAAAAATGCACACAGTCCCCTCTCCCCAATATTTGGGTCATACTTATACAACATATGTGGGGCATACTTACACTAAAAATGTATTTGTTGTTCATTTAAATATTCAGGACATATGCTACAAAATTGTTAACTATCTGAAATACCAATTTATTAAATGAGTCTCCTGCACAGTTTTATCTGCTCAATCTGGTGGCCCTTTGTGGGATGTGGGGAGAAACCTGACTGAGTCCCCTGGGCTTCCCACCACACGAGGGTGTGCATACATGAGTACTCATTTCTGGGATCTCACTCAAGCCAGCAGCTGGAGGGGAGAGGTGGCTGTCAGAGGGGGGTGGTCTGCCTTCCCACCATCCCCAGCCTCCTTGGAGATGGATGGGCCTCACCATTCAGTCAATAGGAAGATACAATTATCCTCATCTTACAGGTGGGAAGACTGAGTCTGGGAGGGTTCTGAGACTTGCTCAATGTCTCAGACCTTTTGCCTAATGCTAGTCTCCTTCCACTGGCCTGAGTGCCTACCTATCTTTACTGCAGGTGAGTAAATGATAGCTCTGGGCACCCAGGGGCCCACTGGCAGGTTCCAGGAGATGAAGCCTCCTGGACGATGAGGGCAGAGTGGGTCTACTGGAGCCAGGCCTGATCACCCTGCTGGATGTACCATCCTGTCAGTTGCTAAGAGCAGCTGAGACCTAGGACACCACCAGGCAGCTGAGAGGAGACTGAAGGGCCAGCAGTACCCCCACCCCGCCGGGGTAGGTACATCTGCCTGGACACTCCTGCCAGCAGAACAAGCCCAGAAGGAAGGGCCCCTAGCAGCCGAGCGCAGGAGGGCTCCCAGCCCTGGAGCAGACAGGGGACTGCTTGCTTGACTCCCCAGAGGCGGGACCCTGGCCTTCTGTGGGTCCTGGGGGCAGGTGGGAATGGGAGACCAGCCTGTTTCCTGAGTTCTCCAGTTCAGTTTCTCAGGGATGGTCAAGCTGAAGTATCCATCAGAGATGGGCCAGGTCTCTAAGCAAGTGGGGATTCTGCTCCCCAGGCACCCGGCGTCTTTGCCCCCTCTCTGTCCAGCCACGTCTAGCAGTCAGAGATGGGATGGTTCTGCCCAGGGCAGTCAGATTCTGGGGCACAGAGCCCCATTCCCAGAGAGGGCCAAAAGGACAGTGCCAGGCTCCATGTGAGCCGGGCAAGGAGAGAACTGTGAGGGTCTTTTTGGATGAGAGGAACATTTGAATCCATGGGCCGAGCAAAGCAGACGCCTTCCCCCGTGTGGGCAGGTTTCATCCAATCCATTCAAGGCCCAGTTAAAACAAAAAGCCTGACCCTTCTGCTTATAAGAGGGAATAGCTGCCTGACTGTGTTGAGCTGGGACAGGAGGTTTTCCTGCCTTCAGAATCAATCTGAAATATCAGTTCTACTAGATCTTGAGCCTGGTAGCCTTTGGAGAGCTACACCATCAGTTCTTCTGGGCCTCCAGCTTGCTGACTACAGAGGCTATGGCATGACAGCCTTCAGAATTGTGTGAACCAACTCCTTATAGTATAGCTCTTTATATATAGATATATAAGTGTATATATACATATATATATATATACACTGCACATATATATATAAATATCATATATAAAAATATATATGCACACATATATAAATGTACTCCTCTAATGTAATATATAAAAATATATCTACATATATATATACACACATGTACATATATATATATAAACACACATACATACACATACGTGTATATATATGTGTATATATATATATATATATATATATATGTATATCCTATTGGTTCTGTTTTTCTGAAGAATCTTAACTAATATGGTTGCCTTGGTCCTAACTATCTGCTTCTTTTCTCTCCTTTCAGCCCCAGAAAAAAAAAAATCCCCCTTGCTCTTCCATTTGACATCACTTTTCCTGATTCACTGAAGAATAAACCCAAATGACCAATTCTCTTTTGCCACCAGAACAAACTCAAAATCCTAGGAACAGCTCTGCTCCTAGACCTCATTCAGACGTGCTCGGACCTGGCCAAACCATAGTGCGGCGTGCTAAGTCACCATCTGGTCACTCGGGCCAAGTCACATGCTTGTGGTCACCTGTCTGCCAGGTGGGGGTGACGGGCCTGCATCTGCTGGACCTCCCCACTCCCAGCCAGGGCCCGTTGCCTTTGGCCACTGGCTGGCAGAGGAAAGATAGCACTTGGTGTCACAGCACTGGTGGGAGCGGCAGCAGGGCCCTGCCTCTGTGAACACATTCAGAAGCAAATAAAAACCACCCTGACAGGGTGAGAAAGCCCATGGGAGAAAGGCAACGCTTTGCATTTGTGTACCTTAGTGACACTTTTATCCCGCCCTTCAATCAGGAGGTCCTGCAGTTTCATCTCGCTCTGGGGGCGTGTCATGGAGTGTCCTGATGGTCAAGCAGATGAGAGAAACCATCCCTGCGCCCAGGGAGCAGTGCCTACCTCTCAGCTTATTCGCCCGCACTCCCCACCCCAGATTCCCTTTCAGAATTCATTCTTTGGACAGAGTGATGGCTATTATTGCAGGTCCACAAGGAAAGAAATCTTCATGCGTCAGTAACAGTAATGGATATTCCCAGAGTAGGTGGCCTGTCAGGGAGAAAAGATTGATACGAGGAAAAACCAGTTAGGGCTGAATGTGGTTCACCCAGTAAATCAGCATGGGTGATGCTCTATCTTACAGGAAAAACAGACTTCAGAAAATAGTGCTCTTTAGAGGCAGAGGCAGCTAGCTTATCAACCTTCATTGTTGTTTTGAAAATAGCTGAATGAATTAGAATCTTTCATTTGAAACACAGAATATATATTCTGTTTTAAATCTAATCAATGCATGCACAGTGTTATGGAGAAACAAAGGCATAAGTTGCTGGTGGTTAGAAGTCTGGACAGGGCCCTCCCCACCCCTCCTCGGTTCCCTCTTTGGTCCACTGTGAGTGACATGGAGAGTCACGTGGAGACTTCAGTGGTCACTGGGCTGGGGACACAGGGTGACACAGGGTCACACCAAGGACAGGAAAGGGACCAGACTTCGTGTTCCCAAGTCTGCACTGCCTAGAGGCAGTGAGCTGAAGCTGTGGGTCCTCCCGTATGGTACCACAGCTAAGGAGCATGGTGGGCGAGGAGAGCATACCCAGAGCAGTGGATCCTGCCTGGCAGAACCCTCCATCTAGGTGCACAGATGAAGCTCACAGGTCAGATCTCATTTGGCCCATGAAGCAGGGAGACTATGGCTGCAGTTTTCTTCCATTTAAAGAACCTGGGAAAGAAATGTGTACAGAGAGGTATTTTTGATATAGAGAAGAACAGACATGTCTAGGCTCCTGGCCTGACGATCTTCTAACCTACTGACCCACATCTGCACTGCATACGGACAAGGCTGCTACCCAGCACTGTTCCTGCTGCTCATACTGTGGCCGGTCTCCTGGGTGGTGGATATCCTGGGTGGCTGGTGCTCTGCATCCTGGACAGCAGGCTCCTGGGAACAGGGCTCTTCCTGGAGGACTTCTGATACTCAGGGCAAGTCTGTAGTAAGAGCAGCAACAAAAACCTCATCAAGCAATTTGGCTTCAACTGCATGAATTACCTTAGTTGCTTGTCTGGGTTGATTAGGCAGGGCAGGTATAAGATTGCCTTCTTGCTATGGTTCTGAATCTATAAAGCAATCATTGGGTACCACTAAGTAATTGGAGCACAGCAACATCAGAGATGGAGAAGGCAATGGAGCCCCACTCCAGTCCTCTTGCCTGGAAAATCCCATGGATGGAGGAGCCTGGTAGGCTGGCAGGCTCCTCCATGGGGTTGCTGGGTCAGACACAGCTGAGCGGCTTCACTTTCACTTTTCACTTTCATGCATTGGAAAAGGAAATGGCAGCCCATTCCAGTGTTCTTGCTTGGAGAATCCCAGGGATGGGGGAGCCTGGTGGGCTGCCGTCTATGCGGTCACGCAGAGTTGGACACGACTGAAGTGACTTAGCAGCAGCAGCAGCAGCAGCATCTGAGTTGGGATCATAGGACACTGGGTGGCCCAGCACCTGGCCTAGGTGAGCTTTCTTGCTCTGGCCTCTGCCTGCTGGAGCTCTGGGTGAACCCAGGTCCTCCCTGTCACAGCATCCCTGTGGTCCTGAAGCTTCTGGTCCTGAGGCCAGCTGTCCACAATCCTAGCACAATCACATCCAAGCTGACCTAAGGGGCAGGGGTGGGGCTGGATTTTGAGCAAAAGGACTGCAGAAGGGAGAAGCTGGATGGAAGGGCTGCTCTTGCCTGGGTCACCCTGAGGGCCACCTCGATTGACAGCGGGTGTCTCAGGGAGGGAACAGCTGTGAGAATGAGACAAAGGGCACACCTCTGGGAATGGACACAATGTCAGAGCCTCGTTAGAGCTCAGAGTCATGCAGCTCATGGGAGGCTCAGATATGCCCAAGACACAGTGGTGGCTCAAAGGGAGAGCCAGGCTGCCTGGCAAGAGCACCAGGAGGCAGGGGCTGAGTCTAAGAGGATAAAGAGAGGCTCTCCAGGCAGACAGAGCTCCAAGGAGTGGCACACACATAAACTATTAGTTTAAATCTTAATTAAGCAACTGACTTAAACATTAGGTCCTCTGTGGCACTGGCCATCTTTCAAAGTTACACGTGGCAAGCTGTTACAATGGGTGGCCCGGATCTGGGCCGGTTCCCTCAAATCTGGAGAGCGCTGGCGGATGGCTTCTGTCTGGGTGGGGAAACTGTGGCCTGCTGGGCCAAGGCTTGGATTGCAGACTCAGCGCTCTAATCAGCTCATCATTCAAAGCCTCCAGCAGACAAGGGTTCAGCTCACACACTCGGCAGCAAGAAGGTGGTGGTGGTGAACATGTTCCCTGTGGTTTGGGAGGAGACGGTCTCAGTTTTTGCGATGATTGTGTAGTTCTTCTGAAAGCTGAAGGGAGTGGGGAGCTGTTTACTCGTGTATCGCGGGTGGCAATGGGTCTTCACTGCTGCGGGCGGGCTTTCTCTAGTTGCAGGGCTCGGGGTCCTCCTTGCGGTGGCTTCTCTCTGGTCTCGGGGCATAGGCCCCAGGCAGCAGTTGCGGGGCTGGCGCTCAGAGGTGGTGGCTGTCAGCCCTACAGCGCTCACGTTTCAGCAGTTGGGGCTTGTGGGCTTGCTCCATGGCATGTGGAGCCTTCCCAGACCAGGGATGGAACCCGTGTCCCCTGCACTGGCATGTGGATTCCTATCCACTGCATCACCAGGGAGGTCTGGAGCTGTTTGTTTTTAATAAGGATTTTTTTTTTTTTTTTGAGGACAGTCACTACCTGGAGCTGAAAGGCAAGCTCAGAGGGTACGAGGTCTGGGCTTGCAGAGGGGCTGATCAGAAGGTCTGAGCCCAGTGAGGCTGGGCCTTTGATAGGTCATGCCTGCTCTGTGCTAACACTTCCTTCCTTCTCTCATCACCCAAACTCCCACTGCCCTTCCCTGGCACGGTCACATCCATGCTCCCAACAAGGGCACACACCTCCTGTGGCTCCCCCACATTACCCACTGAGCCCTAGCTTTGATGGGGGCTCCTTCTACCTGAACCTCTGAAGCCAGCCAGGTGTCTGAGGAGTAAAGTTGGGTTCCCAAACACTCCCTTCCCAGAGGTTGTCCCTAGCCATTAGGGTCTCAGAGAAACAGTGGCTGTAAGTCATTCAAATACTGGAGACACCCGAACAGGTGAGTGAAACACACCTCTCCCACCTGTCATGGATTAGTTTCTGTCTGGCATTGGAAGTACAATGACAAAAAAACCTCTCCCAGTTCCCAAGGACCACCTCTCCTGGCCAAGGAGAGAGAAATGAGAGCAGAGATTCCAGTTTCCTGAGTTGGGCCACGTGCACAAACCATTCATTCATCCCTCTGCCCAACTGGTACCTCCAGTGTGGTGCCCACCACCATGCCAGGGCCCAGGGCTTTAAATCTCACTAAGACCTGCTTCCTTATTTAAGGAGCTTGCATCTAAGTATCCAAGAAATTAGCCCCAGTTCCATGACCGGGGCTGCGGGAACCATGGGAGGCTCAGATATGCCCAAGACACAGTGGTGGCTCAAAGGGAGAGCCAGGCTGCCTGGCAAGAGCACCAGGAGGCAGGGGCTGAGTCTAAGAGGATAAAGAGAGGCTCTCCAGGCAGACAGAGCTCCAAGGAGTGGCACACACAAAGGCAAGGAGGGGAGAACCAGTGTGAAAGATGTGTAGATGTGTGCGGGGTGGGGCGGGTGAGTTTGGAGGGATAGGAAGGTATCAAATTGTGGACCCACAAATTCATATGTTGAGGCCCTAACCTCAATGTATTTGGAGATGGGACTCTGGGGAGGTAATTAGGTTTAGATGAGGTCATGAGGGTGGGGCCCATATGATAGGATTAACAGCTTTATAAGAAGAGAAAGAGACATATTCACTCTCTCTGCCACATGAGGACAGGGTGGAAACACCACTCTTGAGCCAGGAAGAGGCCTCACCAAGAATCAAATCTGCCTGCACCTTGATCTTGAACTTCCAGCCTCCAGAACTGTGTCAGTTGCTAGGCCCCCGCCTGAGGTATTTTGTTACAGCAGCTTCAGCAGATAGAGACTGAGACGCATGGTCTGCTGAGGATTTTAATTCAACTCAGGAGACAAGGAGAGGTTTAAGGCATGAGAGTAGATCTATGGAAACTGCACTTGCAATGATGCAAAAGGCCTGGTGGAGGAGGAGAGGGGTCCTGGCTGATGAGCTGTGGCCAGGGCCCAGGAGAGCCTGCTCTGGCCAACCGAGGAGCCCAGGCCTGCCTCTACAGCACTGCCTGGATTTGGTAGTCATGGGGAGAGGGTGGAGAGGAATGCTAGGAGTCTCACCTGGGCTGGGGCATGAGCACTAGTATTGGAGATGCAGGAGGTCCTGGTGACAAGGCCACTTCCATGCAGGCAGGACCACAGCTTTGGGAGGAGTGGGTACTTACTGTTGTCCAAAGTAACTGCTATGGACTGTCTATTTGTTCAATAAACCTTCCCCACCTTCTCTTGTTTTCCTTCTAACCCCAGGGGTGGAGGATTGAGTGGTTTGTATTCCCCTGAGACCATGTCTTCATCTCCACTTTCTATTCCATGCCTTCCTTGCTCAGGGCAGGTAGCCACACTTCTTTTGCACGCGGCTTATGAAATACATGTCTTTCAGTTCTAATGCATTTACAGCTGGTTATCATTGTGTTCTGATGGAGAGAGCTCAAGCATTTCTTGCCTTTCACTCTGCATCCCCATGGCTCAGGGTGCTTCTCATCTGCGCTGATTCTAAGGTCCTGTCTCCTGGGTCCATGACGGGCACTGCGGGAGCCTTTCCTTTCCCTGGTCCTCCCCACACCGCTGTTCAGCAGGGGCCCTCACCCTCACTGCACACCGGATGCACCCACCTTCTTAACCCGCCCCCCTGTGTGATGACCGGTGTGTGTGTGTGTCTGAACACTTAAAATGTGCTGGTTATAGTTTGGTGTTTTCTGTACATTACTTGCATTTTGGGTTCCTGTCTCTTTTTGTTTATTCAAACTTATAGGGACTTTTGCATGCTCTAGATATTCATGCTTCATCAGTTTTAGATGTTAGAAAAATTCTCTTTCTATATATCATTCATTTCTTAACTTCACTTGTGATGTCCTTTGTACACAGAAGTTTTAATTTTCATGTAATTAAATTAATTTCCTTTTTGCCTTATGGTTTGTACTTTTAAGTTTTTATTTCAGAAGTTTGTACTTTTAAGTTTTATTTTCATAAATTTTTCCTCATTGGTATGTAACAAAGCTATCTTTACATACAACTTTATAAATTCCTTATTACCTTCATAGCTTCACTGTTTACAAGAAGGTCTTTAATCCACTGAGAATCTAATTGTCATCATCATAGCCAATAATGATGAAGTGCTTGGTATATTTCAGGCATTATTTTCACTGCTTTAAACTTTTATTTTTGGTTAAAATTTATGTTTTAATTTTTTAAAATTGTGGTATAGTTGAATGTACCGTATTATGTAAGTTTCAGGCACACCACATAGCAATTCACAATTTTTAAAGGTTATAGTCCATTTATAGTTATTATAAAACATTGGTTATATTCCTTCTGTTGTACATTACATCCTTGTAGCTTATATAAAAAATATAAGCTTTATACGTAGTAGTTTGCACCTCTTAAGCTCTTCCCCTTTCCCTCTCCCCGCTGGTAACCCCTAGTCTGTTCTCTATATCTGTGTCTGTTTCTGCTTTGGTATATTCACTAGTTTGTTTTATCTTTTTAGATTCCACATATAAGTGATATCATATAGTACTTGTCTTCCTCTGACATTTTACTTAGCATAATATCCTTCAAGTACATCCATATTGTTACAAATGGCAAAATTTATTTACAATAGCCAAGATATGGAAGCACTCTAAGTGTCCATTGACAGGCAATTAGATAAAGAAGATGTGGCACATGTGTGTGTGTGTGTGTGTGTGTGTACACAATGGAATAGGACTCGGCCATAAGTGCTTTTAACTATTACTTCTCTTAGCTTCACAGCGTGACAGAGAGGTGAGCTTCATCTTCAGTCCTGTTGCAGCTGAGGAGGTGAGGTCTGGGGACGCTGCACGTTCTCCATCAAGACCTGCCACTAGTAACCTGCTCTGATGACCGGTCTTCCCTGAAGGCTGCAGCGCTGCCCTGCTGTGTGCTGAGCTTGGTTGGGCTGCAGGACGTGGCCCTTGCTGTACTCCTTGCATTGTGTTGGGGCAGAAGCCAAACAATGCAGCATGCAGTCCAACCCAGATTCACAGATGGCGACACAGTCCACGAGGAGAACTGGAAGTACATGTTGAGGCCTGATGTGGTCTGGCAGATTGGGGGAAGCTTCCTTACATGAAACTGAAGCCTGGAAGATCAAGGGATGTTAACTTTGCCAGGGGACAAAATGGCAAGTGGAGAGAACGAAGAATCTTCCAGAAGGAAGGAACCATGTACCCAAAAGCCCTGAGGTGGGAACAACACGATACCTGAAAGGAGCACTGTTGTAAAGCAAATTCTGTGAGGGCTGGAGGGCCTTCCGGCACATTGAGAAGGCTGGACTTTATTTTAGAAGTAACGGAGGTGTCTCTGGCTACATGAAAAAAGTAGATGTAGAGCAGCTGGATGAGCAGGGAGGCCAGCCCAAGGCCATCACAGAGGCTCAGGTGCGGGCAGGTGGTGGCTTGGGCTCAAAATGAGTGGCTTATCTGGTATCGGGTGCAGCTGATCCACTGATGGGTCCCAGCAATGCTGGGAGGTTGGCATGCGAACTCTCCCTGCCCAAGGTGGGCACACAGCTTCCCGTGGCTGAGCTCAAGGGTGCTCAGATGTGAGTCCAGCAGTGTGAAGCCATCCCTGGAGAAGCAGCATCTGGACTGTATCCCAGGCCTGCTGAGTGCCCAGCAGTGTCTGCCAGCCTCTCAGCCTCTCTCGGTAACTTGGCTGGGCTTTGGTGTGGGGGTGGGACCAGATAGTGAGTCACCTGCTGGGGGAGGAAGTGAAGTGAGCGTGGAAGCTCAGTGAACTATGTTCTGATCATATCCTCGAAGTTTAAATCATTCGGTTCAGTTCAGTTCAGTCGCTCAGTCGTCTCCGACTCTTTGCGACCCCATGAACCACAGCACGCGAGGCCTCCCTGTCCATCACCAACTCCTGGAATCCACCCAAACCCATGTCCATAGAGTTGGTGATGCCATCCAACCATCTCATCCTCTGTTGTCCCCTTCTCCTCCTGCCCTCAATCTCTCCCAGCATCAGGACCTTTTCAAATGAGTCAGCTCTGCCCATCAAGTGGCCAAAGTATTGGAATTTCAGCTTCAACATCAGTCCTACCAATGAACACCCAGGACTGATCTCCTTTAGGATGGACTGGTTGGATCTGCTTGTAGTCCAAGGGACTCTCAAGAGTCTTCTCCAACACCACAGTTCAAAAGCTTCAATTCTTCTGTGCTCAGCTTTCTTCACACTCCAACTCTCACATCCATACATGACTACTGGAAAAACCATAGCCTTGACTAGATGGACCTTTGTTGGCAAAGTAATGTCTCTGCTTTTCAATATGCTTGTCTAGGTTGGTCATAACTTTCCTTCCAAGCAGTAAGTGTCTTTTAATTTCCTGGCTGCAATCACCATCTGCAGTGATTTTGGAGCCTAGAAAAATAAAGTCAGCCCCTGTTTCCACTGTTTGCCCATCTATTTGCCATGAAGTGATGGGACCAGATGCCATGATCTTAGTTTTCTGAATGTTGAGCTTTAAGCCAACTTTTTCACTCTCCTCTTTCACTTTCATCAAGAGGCTCTTTTGTTCTTTTTCACTTTCTGCCATAAGGGTGGTGTCATCTGCATATCTGAGGTTACTGATATTTCTCCCGGCAATCTTAATTCCAGCTTGTGCTTCCTCCAGCCCAGTGTTTCTCATGATGTACTCTGCATATAAGTTAAATAAGCAGGGTGACAATATACAGCCTTGACGTACTCCTTTCCTGATTTGGAACCAGTCTGTTGTTCCATGTCCAGTTCTAACTGTTGCTTCCTGACCTGCATACAGGTTTCTCAAGAGGCAGGTCAGGTGGTCTGGTATTCCCATCTCGTTCAGAATTTTCCACAGTTTATTGTGATCCACACACTCAAAGGCTTTAGCATAGTCAATAAAGCAGAAATAGATGTTTTTTTATGGAACTCTCTTGCTTTTTCGATGGTCCAGCAGATGTTGGAAATTTGATCTCTGGTTCCTCTGCCTTTTCTAAAACCAGCTTGAACATCTGGAAGTCCACGGTTCACGTATTGCTGAAGCCTGGCTTGGAGAATTTTAAGCATTACTTTACTATCGTGTGAGATGAGTGCAATTGTGCGGTAGTTTGAGCATTCTTTGGAATTGCCTTTCTTTGGGGTTGGGATGAAAACTGACCTTTTCCAGTCCTGTGGCCACTGCTGAGTTCTCCAAATTTGCTGGCATGTTGAGTGTAGCAGTTTCACAGCATTGTCTTTCAGGATTTGAAATAGTTCAAGTGGAATTCCGTCACCTCCACTAGCTTTGTCCGTAGTGATGCTTCCTAAGGCCCACTTGACTTCACATTCCAGGATGTTTAAATCATTATTGACAATTTAAAAAACAAACCCAGGGTTTAGAATTGGGGATAAAGCCCAATCAGACGCCTAAAAGCTCTGTGAAGGTGGTGAGCTGGTAAAGACTTCAGACCAAGTTCTCTTAAAAATTCTGAGATCTGCAACTGCTTTGTTTGTTGTTGTTGTTGGTTTGTCTGATTGGCTGGATTTTTTCTTTTTTGGTAACATTTACCAACTACTTAGTACTTAACCAGACACTGTGATCAGAGTTTCAAGACATTGTCTTTAGTTATTAAAACTTACTCTAAAAGGGCAATTTTATCATAATGCTTTTAATTTCATTTATATTTTAACAGCTTGAGAAACTGAGGTTAAAAGGTAATGACACTTGTTCCCTGCCCCTCTCACGCGGCGTCAGGGGCAGTGAGCACAGCAGTGGCGGCATTGCCTCTGCCTCCTCAGGCAGACTCTCAGGGCCTGAGGTGCCAGGTGACGGGGCGCCCGGGGAGCCGCCTGAGGAAGAGTCTCGGCGCTCGCAAGCCTGAATACCGAAAAAGGTCTGGTAAGACTTCGCTCAGCGCTGCCCCATTGGGTTTAATGTGCTCAGAGACCGCTCCTGCCCCCAGGCCAGGCAGACAGAGGCCCCACCACCACCCCGCCAACCCCACCCACTGGCCTTATCCCATCCAACCCCCCTAGCCCGATCCACCTGCCTCATCTCATTTGGGGACACTCAACATCCCCATCCCATTAACCCCACCCCATCAGCCCCACCCACCAGCCGGATCCATCCAGCCCCACCCCATTAGCCCCACCCACCCACAAGCCTTATCCTACCCACAAGCCTCTTCCCACTCAGACCCACCCGACTAGCCCCACCCACAAGCCTCATCCCACTCAGCCTCACCCCACTAGCCCCACCCACAAGCCTGATCCCACCCAACCCCACTCCATTAGCCCCACCCACAAGCCTCATCCCACCCAACCCCACCTCATTAGCCCCACCCACCAGTCTCTTCCCAACCAGCCGCAGCCCGCCACCCCCACCCCACCAACTCCTAAGCCCACTGCTCTTCTAGGCCCCTCCAAGGAGCCAGAGGGAAATGCCACTGAAAACAAAACAGATTCACTTTCCAAAATATTCTCCGATGAGTCGTCTTCTCCCCTGGGGTCTCCATGGTGAACAGAACCCCAAGTGCAGGCTGAGACCCTTTCTCCTGCCTCTGCTTGGCACCCACCGTGGCTTCAGGCGAGTGGCCGCGGGTCTCTGTGACCCCTGATCTCAGACGACTGCGGCAGCCACGCGGGCCCACACTGGTGTGGGGGTCCTTCACAGAAAAAGGAAAGGGGTACCAGCTGCGTCGTAACAGCCGCCTTTTCACCGACTCACGTGCTCAAACTCTAACCCAAACTGATTTTGGTAGGTCACAAAGGAAAACAGAAGAGATCAGGAAGAGAGGATGAAAACTAGGGGAGGACCCCATCTCCCCCTCCATACCCCGCCACCTCCCAGCTCTGGGAAACCGGTGGGAACATCTGGCCCGGCTGCCCCTCGCCCGCCTAGCATTCCGCGTGTTTACATTCGCCGGCCCTGGGATCCGGACAGATTGTTTCCCCTGCAGGTTCTCAGCAGCATTTTGTAGGTGGTCTTGTAAAGGAAAGCAAATATTTAAGGCTTTCCCCTTCCCTCTCCCTGATTGTTTACCTCGGAGAGAGGTACCACTAACTCCTGATAAGAACGGGCAGAGCCGGTGGGCAGCCATCCAGCACGTGGGCGCTGGGCTCCAACCCAATGGCTGGAGGGGGCGGGGTCCCGCGCGGGACATCTGGTGGAAACATCTATGCCATCATGTGTGGCCCAGATGTCTCTGTATGCACCTGCTTAGAGGATGGGGATTTGACAGGCAGCACAGATAGATACCCACACTTTGCATTTATATGATTAAATGTAAGCCGCTTGGATATCTGTATTCCACACGCCTGAAACAGAGAAGCTGACCATGTTGCACATTAACATATAGGGCGCCGCCTCCAGGCCGGTGCTTGCCAGAGCAGGGGCCCAAGTCTATCCATCAAAGAAAACATCTATCGAGCACTTAAGAGTTCTATGAATTACCGTACGAAGTACATGGCCCTTTTAAGGAATTTATGATCCAGGGAAAACAGTGTTACATGGAAGGAGATTAAAGCCTGGAATGTCTGTAGTCACAGTTGAGATCTGTAGATAGTTTTATGGGGTACAGAGTCCTCTTACTATGTTTGATCACATGATCTTCACCATGTCCTGTGAGGGTAAATGTCCTGTTGGAGGTCACACAGCTGCTGAGCGAGTGGACCCGTCTTCTGCTGCTGGGTACCATGTCTTGGGGCAGAGCCAGAGGCGTGAGCAGCAGAGGCCTTGCTGTGAGTGGCTCGGAGGCCCGAGTGATCTCCACGTGGAGGGAAGGGTGGGTGTACAGAGGACGGTGAACTCTTGCCAGATGGGCAGAGGCTGAGAGGGGGCTCGCCTCGAGGCCCAGGCTTGTTAGAGCAGGGACCCAGATCCATCCAAGTGTGTGACTTCTGCTGGAGAGTGGTGCTGGGTGGTCCCGGGGAGGGGCACTGTGGAGGAGGGGTGGGTGGAGAGTGCCCACCACCTTCAGGTGCAAGATAGCAGCCTCACTTCACTCACAGGTCCCTCACGGGACCCTTTACTGCCCCGGCTTCACTGCTGAGGGGACAGACGAGCAGAGCACTCGAGATCATGTCCAGGGCACACGGTGGGTGAGTCAGAGCTGGACTCCAGCCCTCTGCCTCCTTGAGGCCTGAACGCTCAGCTACTGTGCAGCTGTCTTCCAGGTCTAGGGAAGGGCCACCGGCAAGGATATGAAGATGGAGTGAACTCACAGGTGGGACAGAAGCAGGGCTTGAAGAGTGAAGGTCTCTGAAGCTGACCTTCAGTTGTGGCAAGATCCAAACAGTATGACAAGTCTTAATTACTGCCATTCTACTGTTGATATCATTACCTGTATTAGCAGCTGGTAGGTATTACTATAGTATTAACAGACCAAAATCTAAATACAACATTTTTGATCGTGCAAGAGGGGGAGATCCAATCCTGTATCAACATTTATTTTGAATTTTTGGACACCCTGAAGTATATGTAGATCTTACTGTTTTTTTCTCTGCATTTAGAAGGTGTTTCTTCAATTTTAGGTGCTATTAATTTTGTTACCACAATTATTAACATGAAACCCCCTGCCAACTGAGAGTGACCTCAAATCTGTCAAAATGGCAACAACACTCTTTTTTTAGAAGCATGAAGGAAAAAGGGTTTGAATCTCGGCCACGTTACCCACCATAGTTTCCTTCAGTAAGTCTTAGTTTCCTCATCTGTAAAATTAGATAACCACAAAATCTTTTTTACGGTATTATAAAGATAAAATCAGGTAGTGTATGTTAAAGAACTCTGTAAACTGCTAACTGTTGAGCAGATGTAGTTTTCTTAGTTTAACCCTGGGAAGTTCACGTCAGTATTTGATATAATTTAAATGTTTCATAGTTAAAAGGAGACTTATGGAACCCTCTCGCAAATAAGGATGAGGATGACCACTATAAAAAAAAGAAGAGAAAAGAACATGATGGCATCATGTGGAGATATTGGGACACTGATTTTTTGCTGGTGGGAATGTAAAAGGGTGCAGCTGCTATTGAAAACAGTATAGTGAGTCCTCAGAAAATTAAACGTAGAAACCATATGATCCAGTATTTCTGGGTACAAGCTCAAAAGAATTGAAATCAGTGTCTGAGATGTTTCTACATCCATGTTCATAGAAGCATTATTCACAAGAGCCAAAAGATGGTAGAAACCCAAGTGTCCATCAATGGATTAATGGATAAGCAAAATGTGGTCTATCCCCATGATGGAATACTCTTCAGCCTGAAAAGAAAGGGAAATTCTGGCACCTACTACAACATGAATGAACCTTGAGGATTTTATGCTAAGAGAAAGAAGCCAGTCACTAAAGGACACACATTATATGAATCCACTTATCTGGCGTTCCTAGATGAGTCAAATTCACAGAGACAGAAAGAAGGGTGGTTGCCAGGGGCCAGGGAAGGAAGAAGGGGAGTTTTTGTTAAGTTGGGACAGAATTCCAGTTTTATAAGATGAAAAAAAGTTCTGAGGATGGATGGTGGTGATGGTGGCACATGTACTTAACACCACTGAACCGCACACTTAAAAAGGGTTAAGATGGTAAGTTTTACATTATGTGTATTTTACCATAATTAAAAAAAAAAAAAAAGGCTGATAGGAGCCACCTGGAGGCTTGCAGAGCAGTGACCACCAAGAGTACCTTCTGTCCTGGGCTCAGGAATGGCTGTGATGCTTGGGGACCTGGCTGATTCTCGGCAGAATTCAAATCCTTTCCTGTGTTGGGTTTGCTATCGTGGGGAATTGGGTGGCCCGAGACTCAGTCCCTGAGTGGGTACGCCAGCTAGGTGATGCCCCAGCACAAGTGCAGGACCAGCCCATGCCTGAGTGCACAACTTCAGAAATCGCGGTGCCTAAAATAAACTGTTAGGGCTTCATTGCTTCCCTCTGATTCTGCAGTGGCTGCTGTGGGAAGTATTCAGGGATTTACTGCAACTTTTCAGAAAGAGCCATGTTTTGTGATTCCTCCCCCATCCCCGCTGCCCAAAACCATTAGCAGGTGTCTTGATGCCTGTCCCCGGTTAGTTCTTGTATAATTTTTTTTTTTTTTTGACCATGTGGCTTGTGGGATCTTAGTTCCCTCACCAGGAATCAAACCTGGGGCCCCAGCATTGAGAGCACTGAGTCCTAACTACTGGACGACCAGGGAAGTCCCTATTTTGTGCTCTTTTAAAGAACACTTTGTGTATAGAAGGTCACCAACTGGGACTGGGGGCAGAAACCTATCTTATGTGCATCTTTTCAGGCTCAAATTGAAGGGACCTCTGTGACATTTTGGGGGCTTCCCTGGTGGCTCATATGGTACAGAAATCGCCTGCAATGCAAGAGACCCAAGTTCAGTCCCTGGGTTGGGAAGATCCCTTGGAGAAGGGAATCATTACCCATTCCAGTAGGGCTTTCCAGGTGGCACTAGTGGCATTTTGGAGGATGGAGAGGTCTTCCCATAGGAAGAAGGCCCAGAAAACTCAGCTGCAGTCCCCAAGTCCTGGATCTGGTGGGAGGGGTGGTGCAGGGACCAGGGCAGCTGAGTCCTGAAAGGGAGGGTACCTGAGCCCCCCAGGGAGAGAGGCCAAGAGGACAGCTACTCTAAAGAGCTCCTGGAGGCTGGTCTGGATCTTTTCTGAAGCAGACCTGGGTTAGACGGTTCTGGAGGAGCACATGGGCCCGAGTTCATGCGACCCTGTGGGCCAGGGGTGCTTGGGGCCTTGGGCCTCCACCACACCCTTCTGTTTGCTTAGACCGAAGGGCCCCGTGGGCAGAGCCTGAGGACACACAGGAGGCCTCCTCCATCAAGGTGGCCAAGTCCTTTCTCTTGGAGGAAGCCTGCCACATCCAGGCTGTGTCCCCCCAGCTGCTCCTCCTGCCTGGCCTCAGCCACCGTGGCTGCCCCTGCTCCCTCCAAGAAAGATGATTTCCAGCCCTTTTGGGAAAGCAGCTTTGCTAAGCCACACACCATGAATCAAGTGACTTTCCCCAACAATCTGCATTGATAATGTCCTTGGCTCCCTTTCTGGAAGGACGTGCTGGTCTGTCCCCTTCAAGGAGGGGCAGAAGGGGACCCTGGAGGATGAGAGAGCCTGAGGTTGGGGGTGGGCCCTGTGGGCTGAGGGTGCCCAGGGCAGGGTGAGGTGGCTGCAAGGGGGAGCAAAAGAACATGTGAAATCCTGTGCAGAGGGGTCAAACCCTCTCTGCAGAGATCTCTTTGTGTCATGTGGGTGTTAGACCATGGGGTGGGGACCAGAGACTGCAGAGTCACATAAGAACAAAAAACACTCTTGCTCACAAGGAATTCACCCAGGAAGGTAGAAATGACATAAACAGAAATGAAGAAATGAGTGAATGAATATATAAAGATTTCCTTTTCCCAGAGAAGACATCATTCTTGCCTAAGGCTTCAACACATTCAAATACAGGGCTGATTTCACCCCCAAAGCCTTTAGGGAAGCTCCCTAGATCTGCTCCTCAGGGCTAAGGCTGAGTGATTGAGGCCTGGAGGCATCCTCTGAGGGTGCACTCCCTCCACACGGTGGGTGGCTGTTACTGGCTGAGCACCGGCCAGAAAAATCTCAGATGGCCCCTTCAGATGGCACTGACCCCTTTCATCATGATGGTTCAGCTCCAGGAACAGAAAACTCTTAAGAGCTGGGCCTAGAAACTGTGGCAGCATGACCTTGGAGATCCTTCACTGGCCAAGAAGTCTTACAGAGCCTGGGTTCAAGAGGTGACCCTCTCCTCTCAGTGGGAGAACTGTTGAAACACACTGGGTCATGTTTTAAAACTGCCACAGTGGTTTCTCTCCCAGTCATGGGATCACAGAATTTTCTGCATGGAAGAACCACACTGCAGGAATCTTGCCTTGGCACACTCAGCCTCAGCTCATCCTGCATCGTGAAGCTGTTCCACACCAAGGGGAGCACTGAAGCCTCAGCAACATAAGTAAGAACATGAGAGAAGTCATTCCATGTGAGACTCTTAGCCCCGCCCAGGCCCCCATGCCATTCAGGGTGACCCAGGGGCCAAGAGGGCGCTCTGAGTGGTGTAGCCACAGCAGCAAGGAGAGCGCTCTATGCAGAAGTGGTGGTACCTAGGATCTTCTCTCAACGTCATCAGCCTGTCATTATCATCATCACCATCACTGTGATATTCATGACACTTCTCAACATAGCTGCACTTCTTAGCACTTACTGCTTGAAATTTTTATTTTGTGGGTGCTCGCATATGTGTGTATATGACTAGGAAATCCATCTCCTCTACCGGAAAATAAGCTTCATGAGAACCAAGGCTTTGGATATTTTGCTCATCACTGGTACCCACTTCTGGAACCGTGTCTGGACTCTGGAGGCATCCAGTAAATAAATGTGGGGGAATAAAGAAATCACCAGCATCACCAGCATCAATTTCATCTCCCCATGGCTCCCTGCTGATCACCATCCTTCAGTGTTTCTTGAATCTTATACTTTCTTTTAATCTTTCTTTTTTCTGCTAAAAAGACAGAAGTTGCTGAAATGGTTGACGAGCGGTTAGTTGAGAATCTGCTTCTCTTTTTTTCTGCCAAACAAGTGACGCGACCCTCCCCTGTTCTTGGCTTTGATGGGAAGAAGTGTTGGATTAGCTGTTCTCTCTAAGTTTACTTCTAGTTCCAAAATATGAACATGTAAACTCGAGATGATTGCACTTTGGCCATGTATGCCAAAAATTTCCTTTTGCAAATTCTGATGACTTAATCAGTTTGTGTTTGTTACAGCAAGCTTAAGAATGAAAGAAAACTGTGTTCCTTATGGGTCTTTAGTTTAGAACCGCAACCTAGTAAGGATGTGAATTTCTTTAAAGCAATATGCTTTCATCTTGAAATGAAGCCATTGTTAAGCTTAAATTATGATGTGGAAAAAAAAATGGAAGGGAAGAGAAGTTCTGTTTCTTATGAATTAACACTTAGACTCTTCCTGCTTTGGCTTCTTCGGGTTCTCATCGATCACTGAATGCTGTCACTTCTGACTTCTGTCTTCAGGAAGCTGCTTGCCTGCCATGACTGTTTCCAGTGACACTGCTGCTGCTAAGTCACTTCAGTCGTGTCCAACTCTGTGTGATCCCATAGACGGCAGCCTACCAGGTTCCCCCGTCCCTGGGATCTCCAGGCAAGAACACTGGAGTGGGTTGCCATTTCCTTCTCCAGTGTGTGAAAGTGAAAAGTGAAAGTGAATTCGCTCAGTCGTGTCTGACTCTTAGCGACCCTATGGACCGCAGCCTACCAGGCTCCTCCATCCATGGGATTTTCCAGGCAAGAGTACCGGAGTGGTCTGCCATTGCCTTCTCCGTCCAGTGACACTACATGGTTCCATATCTGAGAGCCTATTCAGGCTCTGGTCTCTGTCCATCCGTGCACTCTCCACCCCACGACCAGGTTAGCAGATGCCTCACCAAGGTTGGTGGTCCACGGGCATCCCCAGCCCACAGGCAGCCTCGTGTCCTGCAGCCTTACCTCCCTCGACTCACTCACCTAGCCACAGTGCTTTGCTCTCTTAAAGACTCTGTGAGCATCCTGGTGCCTCAGGGCTGAGCCACTCCTTTTCCTTTGGGATGATATTGCTCCTTCACTATTTAACAAATACGTGTCCTGGGGAGTATTGTGTGAGGGAGCCTAAGAGAAAAATTGCACAGTGATATGTGTGTGTGGGTCACTTCAGTCGTGTCCGTCTCTTTGTGACCCCATGGACTGTAGCCCTCCAGGCTCCTCTGTTTATGGGATTCTCCTGGCAAACTGGAATGATTTGCCGTGCTCTCCTCCAGGGGATCTTGCCAACCCAGGGATTGAACCCATGTCTCTTACTTCTGCATTGGCAGGCAGGTTCTTCACCTTTAGCGCCACCTGGGAAGCCCACAGTGATCTGAGTAAACACAAATGACTGCATCCTTCTCTGCTGGTTTATCAGATCAGCTCCATGGTGGAATGGGCTTCCCGTCCAGTTCTAACACTGAGTGATTTGGGGTCGGTGACTCAAGCCTATTTTTGCCTCAATCACCTCATTCATGAAATGAAATAATAATAAACATTTATCCAATTCTTGCTAAGAACTAGACACCATTCCAAATGGCCTGGGATGTAACATGTTTAATCAGCATGGCTGCCTCCTGACAAGGGTACTGCGGTTATTGCCGTTTCCCGGATGAGACATGGAAGGACCAAGGAAGCTATGAAGCCACTCGTGACGGGCACGTGACTCGTGTGGCCGTGCTCTTCCCTACCACCGGGCGCTGCCTCCTGAGGAAAAACCTCATACATAGTGTTGGGGGTCCAATTTCACTTCATGCGGAGACTGTGGGACAGCACCCAACCAAGAGTAAGTGCTGGGAACTGTGGACCTTGTTGCCCATCTCATGCTCCCTTCCAGCCCTGTTTAGGTTTGCCTGCACCCCGAAGCTGCATCCCTCATCCCCAGATACGGTGACGTCACACACCTACCAAGTCCCTTTAGCTCTGATTCTCTGAACTGTTTATTTGAATCTTAGGCCATTTCCTTGTACTCTTTTTTTTTGCTGTACTGGGTTTTTGTTGCAGTGCACAGGCTTTGTCTAGTTGGGATGTGCTGGTTTGGTTGCCCCACAGCATGTGGGATCTTAGTTACTCTACCAGGGATCGAACACAAATCCCCTGCTTTGGAACTCAGATTCTTAACCACTGGAACACCAGAGAAGTCCTCATTTCCCTTTATTCTTAGTTATCTTCATATATGCATGACTCATCTCTCCATCCAGAATTCAAGCTGCAGGTGCTTGAAAACACAGTGTATGAATGGAAAACTTAAGTCATGAAAATCCAGAGCAGATTGCCATTGGAGAGAGAGAGTGTTACTCAGAGTTCCCACAAGGAGGGCAACCCGGGGCTCGGGTGTCTGGGCTAATTTCCCTGGAAGTGTTTGTTTATATTGGCAATGTTTTAGAAGGTTGCATTGCTTGCCTTCAAAGTTCAATCTACTTTATTTCCTTGAAGGCTCAAAAGGGACTTTTCACTTTTGAAGTGGACACTGTTGGATGTGTGGCCGTGTGGCATGATTCTCTGACCCTCCTAGGGGTTCTGGGAGTTACCCAGGAACCTGTGATAAATCTCTCCAACAACCCAGACTAATTATCCTCCAATGAGTGAGTTACTGAAATTACCAAGTGGATCCCACCCAATGTAAGACCCACCCAAATGCATCTTTCTCTGTGGCTTTGAACACAGCTCTGCCCTCTCTGTGCCCTGGTTTTGCCCCTTCACTGTTCTCAAGTGGAACCTCCACTTGTTTTGAAGACTTCTACCTGATTCCTTGGAATAAAAGTTGCTGAGAAAATTTAGTGTTAGGTCATGAGAACTCATTGTATTACTTGTAATCTCCCCCTTTCTTCCTAACTGTTCTATTTCCTGTCCTTTGTTGTGCTGGCCTGGGTGTGTCTAATTTAGGTCACTCTGCTTCCCTTCCCTTAACCACTATTGATGTGCAAATGCTGGGTGTGAGAAGTCAAGGGTAGTTGGTGGTGTGAGAATAAAGTCAGAAACTCCTGCCACATCACTACAACCCCTGGGCAGATCCACTGGGCACCACTTTAGTATCACACCAGATGCCAGCCCTACCCAGCTCTTGGCACTCTTAAGTCCAAATTTTAATATTAAAATCAGCAGTTCAGTTCATTTCAAACTTGAGAAGTCTGTGGTTTTTCTGGTTCTGTTCAAAGAAAATGAGCATTTTCCTTTTAGTCTTGTTTAGACAGTTGTATTAAATGGATCTGTCAGTCAGATGGTACAAAACATACAGCCCTTTTCCTCTAGATGATGGAGTAAGGGTTGTAAGAGTGATAATGATGATTGATGGCCATGAGCTGCCTCCTCTGGGCTGCTCCTGCCAAGGAGCTAGGGTTTTTCAGAGGAACATTCCTTCTCCTTTGAGAGGGAGGAGCTGGCACGGTAGGTATGAGGGAGACATATTTTAAGCTCCCTGAGAATTCTGCTTGGTCTTCTAGAATGCCCCCGAGGTAAAGATGGAGGGGATGCTCTGGCCCAGAAACCTCACTCCACCCACCTTCTCAGGGATACCATGGTGAGTTCCACCACGCGGCATCTCGGGGCTGCTGAGGACCAGTTGCGATGTGGTGTGACGGACATGCCCAGGAGTACAGAACTGCACATCATGCTAAACCGCAGCCGTCCTGTCTTGCCGCTCCTGCTCCTGATGTCAGTCGTCTTGCTGTTCACACTGTTCACTGAGCCCAGGGTAGGCCAGGCACAAGCTAAGAGGCTGGAAGGAGACTCAAGGAGCCGTAGGAGCTGCAGACACATTTATTCTCTTCTGGCTGACACAGCAGCCGTAGCTTAACCTAACACAACATAACCTCTCTCCTGGTGGACACAGCAGCCGTAGCATAACCTAACACTGTTGCAGCCACGCATTCCGGGAAACAAACTCACTCAGAAGGACAATGCAGATAGTGGAGCGCAGTTTATCACACCAGCGGGCCCAAGGCAGAGTCTCCTCTTAGCCAAGGACCCCGACCAGTTTTTGTGAAAACGTTATATACTCTAAGTGTATAAGGTTCCCTGAAACTAGTCTGAACAAAGGAAAAATAAAGATACAATCAAAGTTAACCTATGAGTCCTGTGCCTTAAGCCTAGTAAGCCGAGGTAGTTAACAGTGGACAATTATCAATAGGCCTGTGGTCATACCCCAATAAGCATAATAGAATGTATGATTCTATTTGGTTACACAGATGATTAGGGTATTCTTTTAGGCAATGAAGAGCCCTGGGGTTCTTCCTTCCAGGGCCTGGTTTTCCAGTTGGTGTATCGTTTCCATAGATACTGGGCAAAAAGCTCATAGTCCGGGCCTAGATGGAGTCCTGCTTTCAAGATAGAGCCTGTTCTGTTTCCTCCTTCAACACAACATAACCTCTCTCCTGGCGGACACAGCAGCCATAGCAGTAGACACACTATTTGCTCTGCTCTCATGGCTGACCCGAGGGACACAGCTGTGATGCTACAGTAAGTGCTGCTGTTTTCTGGGTGGAGCTCATGTCGCAAAAGTAGCCCATGCCCAAGCGAGTAGCTCGTGATGCACATGTGCCGTGCTATAAATGATCTGCTACATGGTCATTATTTACAAAATGTCAGGGAAGAGAGCCTGAAAAAGCCATCTTGGCTAATTTGCTCTCTCCCCACACGTCCCCCTTTGGAAAGTGTGTCTCCCCATCCTGCCCAACTCAGAGCACATACCAACATCAGTGGAAACATGCTATGAAATACCAAGTCACGGTGAGAGTGTTATGTGTTTTAAACATCCCCTTTTCCCAGGGATGCAGTGTATTATTTTCTCATGAAAAGCTGAAACTAAGAGGCAGTGGATGACTTGAGTTGATAGGGTGGCCAGGCAGAATGCATTCCCAGGACCCCAGTAGCCCCGGCATCTTCTCACCTCACTTGTCCTGACTGCCGTGCCCTTGAACTTCTCCCTCAGAGAGTCTACGACTCCCTGATCTGGGCCAACACTGCCCTGTCCATATATTTCACACATGGGTACTCTCTTCTCTCCAGTTAAATCATAAGCCACACAAAGGACAGAATGTCTGTCTTAGGATCTTCATGCCTCAAGAAGTGCCTCTGCTGCTGGACACTAGGGTCAGAGCATCAGCCAGAAGGGCCCATAGAAACCTCTGGTGAAGCCCTGCACCTTCCTTTCCCAGGGAAGAGAATTCCGCCGACGGAGACAGCGAGCTCATGGCCTGTGGAGGCGGCGCGGAGCTGCTCCTGGGGCTGTGACCCCCTAACCAGACCACCCAGGGACGTTCCCAGTGACTGGGAGTCACTGGGGTGAAAGATAAGCCGTATCTTCCAGGTAGAGCCTCTCAGACTCTACTGGGCCCGGAGGTGTGTGGCCTGTGCTGATTTTTCCATTTGAGGGTTTAATTTTTAAATTTGCACATCTAAGGGCAAGAGTGAAACATGCCTTCTAACCCTGGGATTCAGGGTCCTTGTTGGACAGTCAGACCAGGCCAGTGAGGCCAGGCGGGGCCTCTCCACAAGGAGCAGCTGCCCCGCAGGATCAGGAGGAGACAGAGAAGGCCTGCTCCTCAGGAAAGGGTGACAGGCTGAGAAGAATACACAGCTACTCACGCTGTGTTTCCTCCTCAGATTGAATTATTCCTCCCCTTGGGCAGAATGAGAGTGTATAGGGGCCAAGAGAAGCCAGGCTGTCACAGGATGCAGATGGCAGTTCCTTCCCCCAATGTTCCCAGGGTTTTTTCTTGGTCTCTATGCAGTCTCCAACCCCCAAGCTCATTCTCAGAAGAAAGCAGTCTGGGTAGACAGTTCTCTTTGGATTTCTCAAAGCCACAGGGCCAGGCCACACCTCATACATACAATACCTGGTGGGTTTGGGGCAGGTAGACAGTGGATGGTGCAGATGGCAGGCCCTGCAGGCAGATTTGCTAAGTTCAAATCTCAGCTCCAACAGTTCCCACTGCTGTGTCACTGGGCTCAGGGCCAGAACCAAGTCCCTCCGGCTGGGGGACTTGAAAGCAGAAATGTATGCTCTCCCAGTACCAGAGGCTGGAAGTCCAAGATCAACGTGTCTGCCCGGATAGTCTCCCCCGAGGCATCTCTCTTTGGCATGGAGACGACTGTCTTCTCCTGTGTCATCACATGGTCCTGCCTCTGTGTGAGTCTGTGTCCTGATCTCTTCTCGGAAGGACACCAGTCAGATTGGATCATGGGTCACCCTCAGTCAGTTCAGTTCAGTTGCTCGGTCGTGTCTGACTCTTTGTGACCCCATGGACTGCAGCATGCCAGGCTTCCCTGTCCATCACCAACTCCCAGAGCTTGCTCAAACTCATGTCCATCAAGTCAGTGATGCCATCCAACCATCTCATCCTCTGTCGTCCCCTTCTCCTCCCACCTTCAATCATTCCCAGCATCAGGGTCTTTTCAAATGAGTCAGTTCTTTGCATCAGGTGGCCAAAGTATTGGGGCTTCAACATCAGTCCTTCCAATGAATATTCAGGACTCATTTCCTTTGGGATGGACTGGTTTGATCTCCTTGCAGTCCAAGGGACTCTCCAACACCACAATTCAAAAGCATCAATTCTTTGATACTCAGCTTTCTTTATGATTCAACTCTTACATCCATACATGACTACTGTATAGAAAAACCATAGCTTTGACTAGACAGACCTTTGTTGGCAAAATAATGTATCTGCTGTCTAGGTTGGCCATAAATTTTCTTCCAAGGAGCAAGCATCTTTTAATTTCTTGGCTGCATTCACAATCTGCAGTCGTTTTGGAGCCCAAGAAAATAAAGTCTGTCACTGTTTCCATTGTTTCCCCATCTATTTGCCATGAAGTGATGGAACCGGCTGCCATGATCTTCGTTTTTTGAATGTTGAGTTTTAAGCCAGCTTTTTCACTCTCCTCTTTCACTTTCATCAAGAGGCTCCTCCGTTCCTCTTTGCTTTCTGCCATAAGGGTGGTATCATCTGCATATCTGAAGTTATTGATATTTCTCACCACAATATTGATTACAGCTTGTGCTTCATCCAGCCGGGCATTTCGCAAGATGTACCCTGCATATAAGTTAAATAAGCGAGGTGACCGTATCCAGCCTTGATGTACTCCTTTCCCAATTTGCAAACAGTCTGTTGTTCCATGTCTGGTTCTAACTGTTGTTTCTTGACCTGCATACAGATTTCTCAGGAGGCAGGACAGGTGGTCTGGTATTCCCACCTCTTTAAGAATTTTCCACAGTTTATTGTGATCCACACAGTCAAAGGATTTGGCATAGTCAGTAAAACAGAAGTAGATGTTTTTCTGGAACTCTCTTGCTTATTCTATGATCTAGCAGATGTTGGCAATTTGATCTCTGGTTCCTCTGCCTTTTCTAAATTCAGCTTGAACAGCTGGAAGTTCATGGTTCACATACTGTTGAAGCCTGGCTTAGAGAATTTTGAGGATTATTTTGCTAGTGTGTGAGATGAGTGCAATTGTGCAGTAGTTTGAACATTCTTTGGCATCGCCTTTCTTTGGGATTGGAATGAAAACTGACCTTTTCCAGTGCTGTGGCCATTGCTGAGTTTTCTGAATTTGCTGGCATATTGAGTGCAGCACTTTCACAGCATCATCTTTTAGGATTTGAAATAGCTCAGCTGGCGTTCCATCACCTCCACTAGCTTTCTTCATAGTGATACTTTCTAAGGTCCGCTTGACTTCACACTCCAGAATGTCTGGCTCTAGGTGAGTGTTCACACCATCATGGTTGTCTGAGTCATTAAGATCTTTTTTTTTGTATAGTTCTGTGTATTCTTGCCACCTTTTCTTAATATCTTCTGCTTCTGTTATGTCCATACCATTTCTGTCATTTGTTATGCCCATCTTTGCATGAAATGTTCCCTTGGTGTCTCTAATTTTCTTGAAGCAATCTCTAGTCTTTCCCATTCTACTGTTTTCCTCTATTTCTTTGCATTGATCACTGAATAAGGCTTTCTTATCTCACCTTGCTAGTCTTTGGAACTCTGCATTCAAATGGGTATATCTTTCCTTTTCTCCTTTGCCTTTAGCTTCTCATCTTTTCTCTGCTATTTGTAAGGCCTCCTCAGACAACCATTATGCCTCTTTGTATTTCTTTTTTTTTGTGGATGTTCTTGTTGACTGTCCCTGTACAATGTTATGAACCTCTGGCCATAGTGTTTCAGGCACTCTGTCTATCAGATCTAATCCCTTGAATCTATTTGTCACTTCCACTGTATAATGGTGAGGGATTTATTTGATTTAGGCCATACCTGAATGGTCTAGTTGTTTTCCCTACTTTCTTCAGTTTAAGTGTGAATTTTGCAATAATGAGTTCAAGATCTGAGCCATTATCAGCTCCCAGTCTTTTTTTTTTTTTTTCTGACTGTAAAGAACTTCTCCATCTTCAGCTGCAAAGAATACAATCAAAATGATTTCAGTACTGACCATCTGTGTATGTGCATGTGTAGAGTCATCTCTTGTGTTGCTGGAAGAGGTTATTTGCTGTGACCAGTGCGTTCTCTTGGCAAAATTCTATTAGCCTTTGCCCTGCTTCATTTTGTACTCCAAGGCCAAGATTACCTGTTACTCCAGGTATCTCTTGACTTCCTACTCTTGCATTCCAGCTCCCTATGGTGAAAAGGACATCTTTTTTTGGTGTTAGTTCTGGAAGGTGTTGTATGTCATCATAGAACCATTCAACTTCAACTTGTTTGACTTTAGTGGTTGGGGCATAGAGTTGGATTATTGTGATATTGAATGGTTTGACTTGGAAACAAACAGATCATTTTGTCATTTTTGAGACTGCATCCAAGTGCTGCATTTTGGACTCTTTTGTTGTCTATGATGGCTACTCCATTTTTTCTAAGGGATTATTGTCCACAGTACTAGATATAATTGTCATCTGAATTAAATTCACCCATACCAGTCCATTTCAGTTCACTGATTCCTAAAATGTCAATGTTCACTCTTGCCATCTCCTATTTGACCACTTCCAATATACCTTGATTCATGGACCTAACATTCCAGGTTCCTCTGCAAAGTTGTTCTTTACAACATCGAATTTTACATCCATCACATCAGAACTGGGCACTGTTTTTGCTTTTGCTCCATCTCCTCATTCTTTCTGGAGTTTTTCCTCCACTCTTCTCCAGTAGTATATCGGGCACCTACCGACCTGGGGATTTCATCTTTCAGTGTCCTTTCTTTTTGTCTTTTTATACTGTTCATGGGGTTCTCAAGGCAAGAATACTGGAGTAGTTTGCGATTCCCTTCCCCAGTGGGCCATGTTTTGTCAGAACCCTCCACCATGATGCATCTATCTTGGGTGTTCCTACATGGCATGGCTCGTAGTTTCATTGAGTTAGATAAGACTATGGTCCATGTGATCAGTTTGGTTAATTTTCTGTGATTGTGGTTTTATTCTGTCTGTCCTCTGATAAATATGGATAAGAGGCTTGTGGAAGCTTCCTAGTGGGAGAGACTGACTGGGGGGAACTGGGTCTGGTTCTGATGGGTGGGGCCATGCTCAGTAAATCTTTAATTCAATTTTCTGTTGATAGTGGCCTCATTTTACCTTAATTACTTCTCTACAGACCTTGTGTCCAAATGCAGCCACATTTTGAGGTACTGGGGTTAGGATTACCACATGTGAATTTTAGGGGTATTATTTGACCATAACTAGTTAGTGCCTTCTCTAAGCCTGTGTTCTCATCTGTGAGATGGAGATCCCACAGTGGCTGCCTCCAGAGTCTGCCTTGCTTCCTTTTTGAATATTCTCTGCCATGACACTGGGCCCTGTTCTGGGTCCCCTCAGGCTGGTGAGGGAGGTGTCACCCCTTTCTCTCTGCAGGCAGAATGCTCTGGAGAATTCTCTGGGCCCCTTCCAGCTGAGTGGCTGCAGCTTTGTGAGGCAGGACGGGCTGCTTACATTTTTGACTCTATGGGAAACTCAGAAAGAGGATCATCCCATTGCACCTGTCAGGCAGTAAAAGTGCAACTTCAGGGACTTCCTCTGTGGGCCACTGGTTAGAGCTCTGCCTTTCAATGCAGGGGGCATGGCTTTGATCCCTCACCCTCTGAACCTGATTTTGATGTAGACTCTTCACTGCAGATCAGAGCCTATCATTCCTGTTCATTTAATTGATTTTGGTTTCATAAGAAAGTGTGAGCATGGGGAATATATTCTATTGCTTTAAGAAAAGAAAAAAGCATAATTTGCTGTCTTGAGATTTTTTTTTAGACCTGTGGATAAAATATTTGAATGAGAATATTCTCTTAATCAGAGAACATCATTCATCTATTTATTTCATATTTTATGGAACTACTTTAGGCAGGAAATAGAACTAGTCTTGTGAATGATGTGTAACTGAGTAAGAATTTCTGCCTTTGAAAAGTTTAAGTGTTATTAGGGGGGATGGACCACACACATTAATGTCAGCATTAGAAATTATAGCTAAAACTCTGAGGAACCTCAGAGGAGGGTGCATGTTCTGTGGAAAGGCTACGGGAAGTGACCCCAGAGGAGAGCCAGGCTTGCAGCAGACAAGCCTGGTGTTGGGCCAGGTTGTGAGCACAGCATGGGGACAGCTGGGGTCAGGTGGTGGGCAGGCCCAGCAGAGAACAGGACGGGAAGACGAGAGGTGTGTGGAGACCACCCAGGTCAGGCCCCAGTGTTGGAGGTTGAGAAGGTCTGATTTCCCAGTGTGGGTGGAAACCACGGAAACAGTCATCATTGTAGTCACCCAATGGGCACTTCCCCTTCATGAGGACTGCCCTGCAGGACCAACTGGGACACTTCAAGGTGGAAGATGAAGCCCACTGTGGTATTCTAGGCCAGACAGAGGGAGGGCCTGAGTGAGGGACTAAGAGAATGGAGAAGCGCTGTCAGGAAGAAAACCTTTTTGAAAAAAATAAAAATAATCTTTTATTTTTATAAAAGCCTGATTCATAAACCAGCTCTTTTGAAACCTCGTCTCCTTCTGCTTCAACCTGGGAGGGCTCGTGGCAGGGCTGGTGGGTCCCCAAGATAGAAGCAGCCAGATCTTTGAGCAACTGTGGGTAGCAGAGCCCCTCCCCCAACTTCCAATTACAGTATTCTTCTTATAAGCCACTGTGCATGTGCCTCGTAAAGAATACTTTTTTAAAAGTTAAAAAATAAAAATCAGATAGAGGGACTTCCCTGGTGTTACAGTGGATAAGAATCTGTCTGCCAGTATGGGACACATGCTTGATCTCTGGTCCTGGGAGACCCCACAAGCTGCAGAGCAACTAAACGTGCACACCATAACTATTGGAGCCCACAGTTAGAGCCCATGTTCTGCAACAAGAGAAAACGCCACAATGAGAAGCCCGCACACCACAGTGAGCAGAAGCCCCTGCTCACCGCAATCAGAGAAAAACTGTAACAATGAAGACCCAGTGCAAACAAAAATAAAAAACAAACGAATGGATAAATTATTAAAAAGTAGGATAAAAATAGTATATTCCACCACCCAAATATCACATGATATTTCAGTAGATATACTTTTAATAGATTAGGCATATACTCCTGGTTCTTTTTCTATGTATGTGTATGTGCTGCTGCTAAGTCACGTTAGTCATGTCTGACTCTGTGCGACCCTATAGATGGCAGCCCACCAGGCTCCCGTCCCTGGGATTCTCCAGGCAAGAACACTGGAGTGGGGTGCTGTTGCCTTCTCCGATGTATATGTGCACATGCACATTTATATAAATATATTATCTTATTTTGATAATATAAGTGTGTACCTGTATAGTGTCAATCTAAATAAAGGAGATAAGCTGAGGCAAGCTCAGATAGCCAGAAATTGTGTTTATCAAGGAACAGCAGAGGACTTGCAATTCAGGAAGTCAGTTGAGGGCTTGGGGAGGCTCTAGACAAGGAGTGAAAAGAGGGAGTGCCCAGCTGGCATTCAGACAGTGAGTTCATTGGCCTGAGGATGGGGAGGGACACTTGGTGGGTTTTCCCTGGTCAGGAAACAGGTTTCTGTCTTCGGTAAAGCAGGCATTTAAGGGAAATTCAGTGTCTCAGTTACTCAGTTTTGTTTCCTGAAGAAGGGTGTGTGAGAGTCTTCATCCTCTCCCCCTTTTCCATTTCAGATGGAAATCCTTTCACCTATGTAAGCAATAGATATACATTTATATACACATTACCTCCCCTGGAGGAGGAAATGGCAACCCACTCCAGTATTTTTGCCTGGGAAATCCCATGGACAGAAGAGCTTAGTGGGCTACAGTCTATGGGGTCACAAATAGTCAGACACGACTGAGTGACTGAACACGCAGGCACAGGTCACTTATATTTCTTACCAAAATGAGATTTTACTTTATCTCCTTTATCTGTACATACGCACATATACACATGTAACACATGTATATATGTATCTTTAACCAAAATTATGTTAAACTGTGTGTTCTGTATTGTAATGCTTTTAGTTAAAGATCTCCACTTCTTCATCTTAGTAAATTTTGAACTCATAGAATACCTACCATGTTCAAATTTTTCCAACTAATTACCCAAAATTTTAGTTTACTGCTGCTTTATCTAAACAATGTTCAATCCATTGTTGATTGTGATGGCAATTTGTTTTTATGTCCCTTAAAACTTCTTTATTGTAAAAAAGTCTCTTAGAATTACATTTGATACGTTAAAGGGACTAAGCAGCTGCCAGCAGGGTGTCCTATTTTCTGTTTTTTTTTTTTTTTTTCTGGTGACTGTCTCCTATATTTCATGGAACTTATATCCAAACATTGTTAGCTAGAATATGTCATAGCTGATCAGGAGACATATAATACTTGTTTGGCCCATGATCAATTAGTATGATGGAAGCCTAATCTCTCTATTTTACAGTTATGTTTTGCCCTTGTGACTATACTCATGTGATATTTCTGAAGGTATAATTAGTTTTTCACCAACTATTCACATAATGGTTTTAACATCAACTGATAAAATATAAAGCTTATAAAATGACTTTTAAAATAATTTTATCATTCATTCAGCATTTATTATTTCATCAACTGGGACTACTTGTATATCCCAAAATACCCATTTTCAAAGTAATGCAGTATTTTAATATCGATAGCTATCTCAATCGCTCAGTCATGTCCGACTCTTTGCGACCCCACGGACTGGAGCCTGCCAGAGTTGCCTGGAATTCTCCAGGCAAGAATACTGGGATGGGTTGTCATGCCCTTCTCCAGAAATGGTGATAAGTGAGTTTTTCTGACTTTATACGTTTTTGAAAGCATCATTGTGAGTTCACAGATTTTCATTGATTCAATGTATTTCAATCCATCATAATCATTATACTTTTTGATGTTTGAATTATCATGACTTTTGTAAGTGAGCCCTTTTTCATGCTATTTTGTCTGTCCTTTATATATGACCTCATTAACATTTGAAACTTTTTTTACTTTCTAGTACAGTGAGATGTCTCAGGCTGATTCTGGACCTGATTCAGAGAGAAATTAGCCATTTTTTCCAAAGACCTCTGATTCTTTCAGTGGAAATGGTGATAGAGATCATGCTGTGGTCTTTTAAAATCAACTTTATTTATGATATTATTGTACATTATAAAATGTATTCTCATGTAACCATCACTGTGATCGAGATTGTACGTCTCCAGAACATTTCCCACCTCAAAGAGTTCCCTCCCACCACTGTGAAGTCAGTCTGTTCTGATCCCCACTCCAAGCAAGCACTGATCTCTTCTGTCACTATAGATTAGTTTTTAATGTTCCAGAATTTAATATAAATGGAATCATATAGTAACTGCTCTTTTGCACCTCTTTAGCTTTTTTCCTCTCAGAAAAAAAATTTCCTTTTGGGGTGGGAACAATAATAATAATAAAATTTCAGGAAAAAAATTTACAGAAAAGTTGCAAGTATAATCTAAGAAACATTTTTACTCTGAACCACTTCAGATTACATTGCTGATATGATGCCATTATTCTGAATACTTTAGTGTACATTTCCTAGGTCACACCATCAAAATTGGGGTATTAGTGGTACATTAATACCTTCTAATTATCAGGTCCCATTCAAGTTCCAGCAATGTCTCAAAGTCAAAAGAACACAAAACAGAATTATACATTCTATGTAGTTATCCTATGTGTTAGGTCTCCTTCATTCTGGAAGAGTTTCTCAGTCTTTGACTACAATACTTTAAGATTGCAGGCTATTTATTTTGTGCAATAACACTTAATGTATATTTCTTTGGCATTGTTTCGTATTTGGTTTCAGCTTATAAGCAATGCATATTCTTATTGTGTCATATATGAGGTAGCCTAGGATTTCTGTTTATCCCATCGCTGAAGTCTAGTTTATTGATGTGGGTTCCGCTAAGTTTCTACACTGTGAAATTATTTTAACAAGGTTATAATAAAAATACAATGCATCAAAATCTGTGGCAAACAGCTAAAGTTTATAGAGAGGTATATAGCTTTAGGTGCTTATATACAAAAGTGAAACAGTCTATATCAATGCAATTAAGATGCTTAAAAAGGGAGGGGCAAATTATACTCAATGTAAGTAAAATGATGTAATAAGAAATCAATGAAATAGAAAAAGACAACTAAAAAATCAGTGAAACCAAAATGTTGAAGTGACTAATACATCCCTAGTTAGACTGATTAAGAATAAAGAGAAAGCACACAGTCAGAATTGAGAACAAGAGTGGGAACATCAAAACTGACCCTGTGGACATTAAAAGGAAACTGAGAATAATGTGAGCTACTTCCTGCCTGTACATGCAACCACTTAGATGAGATAAACAAATGCCTTCAAAGACACATTACCAAAGCTGTCAAAAGAAAAACTAGAAATTCTTAATACTTCTCTATCTATTAAAGAAATTGAATTTAGTAATAAAACTTTTCCCATAAAGAAAACTCCAGGCCCAGAATTCTGTATTGAATTTCATTAAATATTTGAGGAAGAAGTAATACCAAGCCTACACAAATTCCTTCCAAAAATGAAGGAGGAGAAAACATTGCCAGCCTCGCATCACCCTGATATATACTTCTTTGTCACATGTGACAAAGACATTACAAGAACAGAAAACTACAAGCTCTTTTCTCTTATGTATATAGATGTAAAAATCCTCAGCCGTGTATTAACACCACACTATGGGGAAGATCATGTGGTTGTCACAATAGCTGCAAAAATAGCATCTGGAAATACTCAGCTTTTCAGGATTCAACAATATTTAACAAATTTCTCCATTCTTCCTGGCCAGAACTTGAACATGTCACTGCCTTGTGTGAGTTTAGCTTACACCTTCCTTATGGTTCCTTGCCCTGTTCACGGAGGTCTTTTAATATTTGCTCTGTTAGTATTCAGTAATGAACTCAAGGAGTCCCCTAGGCAAATAGGTGGACTCTTTCTCTTCCTGCCTCCTCTGGTCTCTCTGCCTGCATGACTTACAGCTAACCCAGCCTAGTCCTGGCCTCATTTCCAAGGACCCCTTGCATTGGCTGTGGCAGAAAACTGGGAAAATGGCAGCCTCACATCTCTTGGGGATCCACAGCCCTCCCAGCACTGGCCAATGTCTGGAAACAGCTATTTTATTTATTTTCCCCAGGTTCCTGGTTTTTCACTCTGACGTGTTCAGAGGTTGGATTCTTGGCAAGGGATTTTGAAGGTGGCCTCACAACGACAGTTGAGAGGATTCATGAGAACTTGGTGACTGGTTCCTTTAGAACACAGAAGGAACACAGTATCTCTTCTTAGTAAAGGAAGAAGAGGGAGTTTTAAAAATGCCAAGCATCTGAGTTGGCTGCCTGCAGGGAAAATGCTGGATAGTGACTGAGGGACTCGAAAGGAATGTTCAGATGGACAGAAACACAGACTCTGGCCTGGGAGGGATGTCCATCTCAGAGAGGACCACTTGGGATGTGCCCACGGCCGTGAGAGGAGAAGCTGTTGGAATGGATGGAATTGCCAGGGAGACAGAAGAGAGGGGGAAAAGGGAAAGAAGGCAGAGAACAGGATTTTGGGAAGAACTTTCTCTGTACTGAGGTAGAAGCCAGAGAAGATGCAGAGGATAGAATTTAGTGGGGCAATTTAAGGGAGGGACCATTAAAGGTTGTATCTGGCACTGAACAGGTCATCTGCTGAAAGATTTCCAGTCAGTGATGGGGCTTGATCACAGTGGGTCCATGAGGAGTGGGTGTTGAGGAAGTGGAGGCAGGGGCAGAGCAGGTGAGGGAAGAAAAGTGATCTCGGGGCAGCTGGAAGATGATGAGTAGGTGTCCTTCATTTAGGGGAGACCTAAGCAAAGGGAGTCATTGTTCCTGAAGTTATGTGTTAAATCTAGCTTGCTGGTGGTGTGGGTGTTTGGATAATAGAAATTCCATGTTCATTTATTCATGAACAGGTGTTCCTTGCTTTATTGCCCTTTGTATATAATGCTTTTTCTTTTCTTTTTTTTTTCAACAAGTTGAAGGTTTGTGGCAATCCTGTGTTGAGCAAGTCTATCAACACCATCTTTCTAACAATATTTGCTCACATCATGTCTCTGTGTCACATTTTGGTAATTCTTATAGTATTTCAAATTCTGTCCAATTATGACTGTATTTGTTATGGTGATCTATGACCTGTGATCTTTAATGCTACTATTGTGATTATTTTTCGGTGCCACAAATGGTGCCCATATAAAATAGCGAGCTTAATCAATAAATATGATGTGTGTTCTGACTGCTCCATTGGCCAGCCCTCCCTTCATCTCTCTCCTTCTCCTTGGGCCTTCCTATTCCCTGGGACACATTAATATTGAAATCAGGTCAATCAGTAACCCTACAATGGCTCTAGGTGTTGAAATTAAAGAGAGAACTGCACATTTTCACTTTCAATCAAAAGCTGGAAATGTTTAAGCTTAGCGAGGAAGGCAGGTTGAAAGCTAAGATGGGCAGAAGTCTGGTAGACATTTTGTACTGAATAGTTAGCCAAGCTATGAATGCAAGGGAAAAATTCTTGGATGAAATTAAAAGTGCTACTCCAGGTACACACAAATGATAAGAAAGCAAAATGGTCTTCTTGTTGATGTGTAGGAAATTTGAGTGAGTTGGCTAGTAGATGAAACCACTCACAACATTCCTGTCAGCCAGAGCCTCATCCTTAACCTTCTTCAATTCTATGAAGGCTTAACAGGTGAGGAAGCTGCAGAAGAAAATTTGAAGTTAGCAGAGTTTGGTTCATGAGGTTCAAGGAAAGAAGCTATCTCCATCGTATAAAAGTATAAAGTGAAGCAGCAAGTGTTGCTTTAGAAGTTGAAGCAATTTATCCAGATGATCTAGTTAAGATCATTCATGAAGGTGGCTACACTAAATAGCAGATTTTCAGTGTAGAAGACAACTTTCTATTGGGAGAAGATGCTATCCAGGACTTTCATAGATGGAGAGAAGTCAATGCCTGGCTTCAAAACTTCAAAGCACAGGCTGACTCTCTCATCAGGGACTAAAGCAGCTGTTGACTTTAAGCTGAAGCCAATGCTCCACTTGAAAATCCTATGACCCTTAAGAACTATACTAAATCCTCCCTATCTGTGTTCTATAAATGGAACAGCAAACCCCTGATGACAACATATCTGTTTACAACATGGTTTATTGAATATTTTAAGCCTTGTTGTGATCTACTGCTCAGGAAGAAAGATCCCTTTCAAAAGCTTAAGTGCCTTGACAATGCACTTGGTCACCAAAGAGCTCTGATGGAGATGGACGAGAAGATTTATGCTCCTATGCCTGCTGACACAGCATGCATTCTGCAGTGCATGTATCAAGGAGTCATTTCAACTTCCAAGTCTAATTATTTAAGTTATATATATATATATTTTAAGGCTATAGCTGTCATAGTGATTCCTTTGATGGATCCGGGCAAAGTAGATTGAAACTTTCTGGAAAGGATTCATCATTATAGATATCGGGGAGAACATTTATGATTCATGGAAAGAGGTTAAAATATTAGCATTATTATGATACAGATGGCCTTATTCACAAAACAGAAGCAGACTCATGGACATAGAAAGCAAACTTGTGGTTACCAAAGGGAAATGGAGGGGGAGGGATGTATTAAGAGTTTACTTTTGGCACTGGAAGATGGCAGAGGAGTAGGGGGACGTGGAGTACATATCTCTCCATGGATACTCAGAAATACACCTTTACACAGAAGTGCATGCAGAACACCAGCCGAGAGTGGACAGGAGTACCTGACCAGTGGAAAAGAATATATAGAACCATGCAAAACTCGGTAGGATGAAGGAACTAGGGGGAAAAACAGGAGTGTTAGTAGGATTGGACCTGCCCTCGCAGGTGGGGGAAGTGAAACAGGGGTCCGATCCCCATAGCGGGGCAATTGTCTGAGTCAGAGGAGAAACACTTAAGGCTGAGAGTCAAACAGCTGATCTGTGGCAGCCTAAATGGAACGAGAATCAGACAGTCCTTGCCACAGCCATACACCCCTTACAGGAACACGGGTCTCCTGGAAGGCACAGTGGCTGGAAGCTGGAGTTTAGGGATTGTGGAGCAATCCCAGGGCGAGGACTGCTGATGACTGCAGAGAGACAGATGGAGGGGATGTGAGGGAGGAGACTGTGGTGGGAAATGCCAGTGGAGGAAAGCTGGGCAGCCATGGAAGCAAGGTGAAACTGCTGAGTCACGCGTAGAGGGTGGAGCCATCACCATAGCCTCTCTCTCCCCACACTGCCAGCATAGACAGCTGAACAATAGAGAAGCTGTCCCATCAAACGCCTGAGGCACTGAACTACAATGCAGGATCCTAGCCAGGGTGTCCCTTTCAGTGACTGATGCGCCAATCTACGGTGTAGGAGCCCAGCCAGGGGGCCCCTCTATGTGCCTGATGCCCGAACGACAGAGAAGGACCCCAGGCAAGGGAGCCCTCCAAGTGCCTGAACTGGCAGAGGTATGAAGAAAGACTGGCGAAAGAGGCCTTCTGATCACCAGCTACAAGAGGCTCGGAAAAAAGACTCTGATAGGGCCATAACTCCTGCGGTGGAGGCAGTCTGTGTTCCTGCGACTTGGCACCACCAGGGTCCCCACAAGCCAAGCAGCTGCACCACCTTCACGGTCAACTCTCACTGGGGCAGAGCTGCCACAGGCCAGAAAAAGACTTGCATCTATGTGTGCAGGGTTGCTTCGGTCCTGCCTGACTCTTTGCAACCCTGCAGACTGTGGCCTTGGAGAAGGCAATGGCACCCCACTCCAGTACTCTTGCCTGGAAAATCTTGTGGACGGAGGAGCCTGGTAGGCTGCAGTCCATGGGGTCTCGAGGAGTCGGACACGACTGACTGACTTCACTTTCACTTTTCACTTTCATGTATTGGAGAATGAAATGGCAACCCACTCCAGTGTTCTTGCCTGGAAAATCCCAGGGACAGGGGAGCCTGGTGGGCTGCCATCTATGGTGTTGCACAGAGTCAGACACGACTGAAGCGACTTAGCAGCAGCAGCAACAGACTGTGGCCTGCCAGGCTTCTCTGTCAGGGAGTTCTCCAGGCAAGAATACTGGAGCATATTGACCAATACTGGTTGCCATACTCTTCTAGAGCACTATATTTCCTGCTGCCCTAGCCGCCAACACACCTGAGTACCTGGTGCTGCCAGAACCCCTGCGACCCAAGCAGCTGCACCACCTCCACGCCTGGTCCTCACAGGGGCAAACCCAAGCCCTTCAGCATAGCCTCAGGAGCAAACCCCAGTGGACAAACCCACATGCAGAGGCGGAAATAAAACCACAATTGAAACCCAGGGGCAGTGTGGCTAAGGAAGAAGACCCAAAACTTCCCACCAGCTGTACAAGCTGCAGATTAAATCCACACAATCAATCAGGCAGACTCTGTGTCTATGGAATATATAAAAGGCCACTGAGAGCTCCCACAAAGGAAAACGCACTAGCTCTGATAGCTGTGGGCATTGGAAGCAAGAACACACAGGAGTAGGACCAGGTTAGAATCTGAGCGGCCCCCACAGCAGGTCCAGAGACGAGTACAGTGTTGGAGGGCATCCTGGGGAGGTGAGGTGGACTGTGACTCCCAGCGAGGGAAAGGACTCTGACAGCAGTGACTCAGGAAAAATATTTATTATTCTTATTTTTTGACTTGTTCTGTAGATTCTTTTGGATTCCCGCCCTCCCTTCCCCGTTGTATTTGTTGATTTTATTGGCACTAAGAAATCCAATTAAGCTTTTGAGCTTCCCGCCCCCGCCCCAGTCACATTTTTTATTGTTGTCATAAACCTCTGCCTCTATATTGGGCTTTTGAAGTTCTGTGGAGTTTTCCTCTTTTTTTTTTTTTTTTTTTAATTTTCTCTTTTTTTTTTTAATTTTTAATTTTTTAAGCCTAATAGGTTTTTTCTATGTTTATTCCTTGTTTGCTTTTCCTACTGTTCTTTTGCCCTTGCAGTTAATCTTTAATGTATATAAATCTTCATCTATTTCTATTTAACTTTGCATATGTATTCTTTCCTCCTTTTCTTTCTCTCCTTTCCTCTCAACATATTTGTTAGTTTTATTTTCATTGCTTTATTCCCCAATTGGCACCTTGCTTTAGTTTTTGTTTCCTAGCTTGTGCTTTAACTAGTTTTGTTCTGGTAGATATAATTCTTAGTTTCCTTTGTTTGCTGGGTCAATCTATTGTACTTCATTTTTGTTGGACTGTTATGATTTTACTTATGGGTGTATATGTATACGTATATATTCAGTCACACTTTCTATTGTTGTTATAAACCTCTGCCTCTAAGTTGGGCTTCTGCAGTTCTGTGGAGTTTTCCTTTTTTATTTCCTTTTTCCTTTCTTCCTCCATTTTGTTAATTTTCTTTTTAAATAATTTTAGTTTTTTGAACGTATTATATATTTTCTACATTTATTCCTTTTTTGCCTTTCCTACTGTTCTTTTCCCCTTGCAGTTAATCTTTAATGTATATAAATCTTCATCTACCTCTATTTAAGCTTGCATATCTGTTCTTTCTTTCTTTTCTGTCTTTCCTTTCCTCTCAACATGTTTGTTAGTTTTATTTTCATTGCTTTATTCCCCACTTGGCACCTTGCTTTAGTTTTTGTTTCCAGTTTGTGCTCAAGTTAGTTTAGTTCTTAACTGGTAAATATAATATTTGATTTCCTTTGTTCACCAGGTCAATCTACTGTACTTTATTTTTGTTGGATGTTTTCACTTTGCTCATGGGTGTATGTGCATATGTGTATTTCATTTTAGTTAAATATTAAATTAAATAAAAAAGTAAATATTAAATTTAATTGAATTGAATAAAATTAATTCAATTCAATTAAATATTATAATTTAATCATTATTTTAACTATTATTTGCCTGATTTTGTAACTGCCACTTGTCTGGGGTTCATCTTTGGTTTCTCATTATTGGATATTTGTTTTAATCTCACTTAATGCCATAACAAACCACTTGTGGAATCTCTGTTTCTGACCGGAGATCAAGCCCTAAACCTTTGGAGTGGGAGCACTGACCCCAAGACCCTAAACTACCAGAGAACTAACCCTAGGGAGTATCAAATAGTGAGAACTCACACAAAGGAAACCACCTGAGTACAAGACCTGGCATCACCCAACCTCCAGTAGCACCCGTGCAGGACACCTCATCTAAACAACAAACAGAACAGAAATACAAACCCAATCATCAGCAGATAGGATTACCACCTCACTCAGCCTTGCCCATCAGAGGAAAAACAAACAAACAAACAAGCAAAAACTCAGCACAAACTTCACCCTGTTCAAAGCTCACACAAACCACTGGACCAACTGTGGGAGGGCAGAAACCAAAAGGAAGAAAGAATTCAAACTTCTTCAAGGAAAGAATTCAACTTTCCTTGAAGCCTGGGAAGGAGACCTCAAACACAATAACTTAAAAAAAAAAAAAGATGAAAAGGCAGAGAAAATACTGCACAAATGAAGGAACAAACTAAAAATACAGAAGTCCAAATAAATGAAGAGGAAGTAGGTAAACTTCCTGAAAAAATTTCAGAATAATGATAGTAAATATGATACAAAACCTTGAAAACAAAATGGAGAATATGCAAGAATCAATTAACAAAGACCTAGAAGAATTAAAGAATAAACATACAGAGACAAACAACACAATTATTGAAATTAAAAAATACTTTAGAAGGAATCAATAGAAGAATATCTGAAGCAGAAGAATGAATCAGTGAGCTAGAAGATAAAATGGTGGAAATAACTTCTCAAGAGCAGAATAAAGTAAAAAGAATGAAAAGAGCTGAGGACAGTCTCAGAGACCTCTGGAACCATATCAAACACACCAACATTTGAATTATAGGGGTCCCAGAATAACAAGAGGGAAAAAAGGGTATGAGAAGATTTTTGAAGAGATTATAGTTGAAAATTTCCACAACATGGAAAAGGAAATAGTCAATCAAGTCCAAGAGGCACAAAGAGTCCCATACAGGATAAACCCAAGGAGAAACATGCCAAGACACATACTAATCAAATTAACAAAGGCTAAACACAAAGAATGAATATTAAAAGCAGCAAGGGAGAAGCAACAAGTAACATACAAGGGAAACCCCATATGATTAACAGCTGATCTTTCAGCAGAAACTGCAGGCCAGAAGGGAATGGCAGGATGTATTTAAAATACTGAAAGGGAAATGGCAGGATATATTTAAAGTACTGAAAGGGAAAAATCTACAACCAAGATTACTGTACCTGGCAAGGATCTCATTCAAAATTGATGGATAAATCAAAACCTTTTCAGACAAGCAAAAGTTGAGAATTCAGTACCACCAAACCAGCTTTACAACAAATGTTAATAGTAAAGAAATACAACAGAAGAAAAAAGATCTACAAAATCAACACCAAAAATTAAGAAAATGGCAATAGAAACATATGTATCAATAATTACTTTAAATGTAAATGGGTTAAAAGCTCCAAGCAAAAGATACAGACTGGCTGAATAGATACAAAAACAAGACCCATATATATGCTGTCTACAAGAAACCCACTTCAGACCTCAAGACACATATAGACTGAAAGTGAGAAGGTGGAAAAATACATTCCATGCAAATGGGAAGCAAAAAAAAAAGCTGGAGTAACAATCCTCATATCAGACAAAATAGACCTTAAAATAAAGAAGATTACAAGATAATATAATGATCAAGGGATCATAATGATCAAGGGGTCAATCCAAAAGGAAGACATAACAATTGTAAATATCTATGCACCCAACATAGGAGCATCTCAATACATAAGACAAACATTAATAGACATAAAAGGAGAAATTGACAGTAACACAATAATAACAAGAGATGTTAACACCCCACTCACACCAATGGACAGATCATCAAAACAGAAAATTAATAAGGAGACACAAGTCTTAAATGACACATTAGATGAGATGGATCTCATTGATATCTTCAGGACATTCCTTTCAAATGCAGAGAAATACACCTTCTTCTCAAGTGCACACGGAGCATTCTCCAGGATAGACCACATCTTGGATCACAAATCAAACCTTAATAAATTTAAGAAAATTGAAATCGTATCAAGCATATTCTCTGACCACAACGCTGTGAGACTAGATATCAATTACAAGAAAATAACTGTAAAAACCACAAACACATAGAGATTAAACAACACATTTCTAAATAACCAACAGGTTACCGAAGAAATCAAAAGGGAAATCATAACATTTCTAGAAACAAATGACAATGAAAGCACAACAACTCAAAACCTATGGGGTGCAGCAAAAGCAGTTCTAAGAGGGAACTTTACAGCAATACAATCCTACCTCAAGAAACAATAAAAACATCAAATAGACAACCTAACTTTACACTTAAAACAACTGGAAAAAGAACAACCCCCCCCCCCCCCGCAATTAGTAGAAGGAAAGAAATCATAAAGATCTGAGCAGAAATAAATGAAAAAGAAATGAAAGAAAAAATAGTAAAGACTAATAAAGCTAAAAGCTGGTTCTTTGAGAAGATAAACAAAATTGACAAACCTTTAGCCAGACTCATCAAGAAAAAAAGAGAGAAGAATCAAATCAACAAAATTAGAAATGAAAAAGGAGTGGTTACAACAGATGATGCAGGAATACAAAGGATTGTAAGAGACTATTATGAACAGCTATATGGCATAAAATAGATAACCTGGAAGAAATGGACTGATTCTTAGAAAAGTTCAATCTTCCAAGACTGAACCAGGAAGTAATAGAAATTATGAACAACCTAAACACTGAAATTGATCAAAAATCTCCCAAAAAACAAAAACCCAGGACTGGATGGCTTTACAGGAGAATTCTATCAAACTTTTAGAGAAGAGTTAATCCTTCTGAAACTCTTTCAAAAAGTTGCAGAGGAAGGAACACTTCCAAATTCATTCTACAAGGCCACCATCACCCTTATACCAAAACCAGACAAAGACAACACAAGAAAAGAAAAATACATATCACTGATGAATATGAAAAATTGTCAACAAAATTTTAGCAAACAGAATTCAGCAACACATCAAAAAGCTCAGATCCCATGATCAACTTGGGTTTATTCCAGGGATGCAAGGATTCTTCAATATACACAAATCAATCAATGTGATACACCATATTAACAAACTGAAAGATAAAAACCATATGATAATCTCAGTAGATGCATAAAAAACCTTTGACAAAATTTGGCACCCATTTATGATTAAAACTCTTCAAAAAAAAGGACATAGAAGGAACTTACCTCAACATAGTAAAGGCCATATATGATAAGCCTACAGCAAACATTATTCTCGATGTTGAAAAATTGAAAGCATTCCCCCTAAGATCAGGAACAAGACAAGAGTGTCCACTTTCATCACTATTATTCGACATAGTTCTGGAAGTCCTAGCTACAGCAATCAGAGAAGAAAAAGAAATAAAAGGAATCCAGATAGGAAAAGAAGAAATAAAGCTCTCACTGTTTGCAGAAGACATGATACTGTACATAGAACATCCTAAAGATAGTATCAGAAAATTGCTAGAGCTAATCAGTGAATTTAGCAAAGTTGCAGGATACAAAATCAATACACAGAAATCACTTGCATTTCTATATATTAACAATGAAAAATCAGAAAGAGAAATTAAGGAATAATTCCCATTCACCATTGCAACAAAAAGAATTAAATATCTAGGAATAAACTTACTAAAGGAGACAAAAGAACTGTACACAGAAAATTATAAGACACCAATGAAAAAAATCAAAGATGACATAAACAGATGGATAGGTATTCCATGTTCCTGGGTAGGAAGAATCAATACTGTGAAAATGACTATACAACAAAACACAATCTACAGATTTAATGTGATCCCTATCAAATTAGCAATGTTATTTTTCACAGAACCAGAACAAAAAATTTCACAATTCATGTGGAAACACAAAAGACCCTGAATAGCCAAAGCAGTCTTGAGAAAGAAGAATGGAACTGGAGGAATCAACCTTTCTGACTTCAGGTTATACCACAAAGCTACAGTCATCAAGACAGTATGATACTGGCACAAAAACAGAAATATAGACCAACGGAACAAGATAGAAAGCCAGAAATAAACCCATGCACCTATAGTAACCTTATTTTTGACAAAGGAGGCAAGAATATACAATGGGGCAAAGACAGCCTCTTCAATAAATGGTGCTGGGAAAACTGGAAAGCTACATGTAAAAGAATGAAATTAGAATACTTCCTAACATCATACACAAAGATAAACTCAAAATGGATTAGAGACCTAAATGTAAGACCAGAAACTATAAAACTCTTAGAGGTTAACATAGGCAGAACAATCAATTACATAAATCAAAGCAAGATCCTCTATGACCCACCTCCTAGAGTAATAGAAATAAAAACAGAAGTAACCAAGTGGGACCTGTTTAAACTTAAAAGCTTTTGCACAGCAAAGGAAACTAAGCAAGGTGAAAAGACTGCTCTTGGAATGGGAGAAAATAATAGCATATGAAAAACTGACAAAGGATTAATTTCCAAAATATACAAGCAGCTCATACAACTCAATGCCAGAAAAACAAACAATCCAATCAAAAAGTGGGAAAAAGACCTAAACATACATTTCTCCAAAGAAGACATTCAGATGACTAACAAACACGTGAAAAGATGCTCAATATCGCTCATTATTAGAGAAATGCAAATCAAAACTACAATGTGATATCACCTCACACTGCTCAGAATGGCCATCATCAAAACATCTACAATCAATAAATGCTGGAGAGGGTGTAGAGAAAAGGGAATGCTCTTGCACTGTTGGTGGGAATGTAAATTGATACAGCCACTATGGAAGAAGGTATGGAGATTTCTTAAAACACTAGGAATAAAACCACCATATGACCCAGCCATCCCACTCCTAGGCATATACCCTGAGGAAACCAAAATTGAAAGAGACACAAGTATCCCATGGTTCACTGGAGCACTATTTACAATAGCTAGAACATGGAAGCAACCTAGATGTCCATCAACAGATGAATGGATAAAGAAGCTGTGGTACATATACCCAATGGAATAATACTCAGCCATAAAAAGGAACACATTTGGGTCAGTTCTGATGAGGTGGATGAACCTAGAACCTATCATATAGAGTGAAGTGAGTCAGAAAGAGAAAGATACATATCATATTCTAATGCATATATATGGAATCTAGAAAAATGGTACTGAAGAATTTATTTACAGGGCAGCAATGGAGAAACAGAAAATAGACTTGTGGACATGGGGAGAGGGGAGGAGAGGGTGAGATGTATGGAAAGAATAACATGGAAACTTACATCACCATGTGTAAAATAGATAGCCAATGGGAATTTGCTGTGTGGCTCAGGAAACTCAAGCAGGGGCTCTGTATCAACCTAGACGGGTGGGATGGAGAGGGAGACGGGAGGGAGGTTCAAAGGGGAGGGGATATATGTATACCTATGGCTGATTCATGTGGAAGTTTGACAGAAAATAGTAAAATTCTGTAAAGCAATTATCCTTCAATAAAAAATAAATTAATTAAAAAAATTTTTTAAAAAGAGTATACTTTTTTTTAATGGTTGCAAACTACTATATGTAAAATAAGAAAGATTCTACTTTATAGCACAGGTTTATATATTGAATATATATTCAATATTTTTTAAAAAACAGATAGTGAAAAAAATATATAAGTATAACTGTATTACTTTGCAGCATACCTGAAACTGATACAGCATTGTAAATCAACCCATACTTAAATTAAAAACATAAAAAAATATCAGCATTAATAGGAGTATGGAAGATGTTGATTCCAACCCTAATGGATGCTTTGAGGGGTTCAAGACCTAAGTGGAGAAAGTAAACTGCAGCTGTGGTAGAAATAACAAGAGAACTCAAATTAGAAGTGAAGCCTGAAGAGGTGATGAAATTGCTGCAATCTCAGGCTAAAACTTGAGTGGATGAAGAGTTGCTTCTTATGGGCGAGCCAAAGAAAAAGTTTCTTGAGATGGAATCGACTCCTGGTGAAGATGCTGTCAAAATCGTTGAAATGATAACAAAGGATTTAGAATATGATGTAAACTTAGTTGATAAAGCAGTGGCAGGGTGTGAGAGGACTGGTTCCACTTTTGAGAGCAATTCTCCTGTGAATCAAATGCTATCAAATAGCACTGCATACTACAGAGAAGTGTTTAAAAGTGTTATCTCACTTAGAGAAATTGCTACAGCCATCCACCACCATGATTTATCAGCAGGCATCAACAAAGAGGCAAAATCCTCCACCAACAAAAAGATTACAACTCGCTGAAGGCTCAGATGATGATTAGCATTTTACAGCAAAAAAACTGTTTTTTACATAAGATTGTGTTTTGAACATGATGCTTTTGAACAATTAATAGACTACAATATAGTGCAAACATAACATTGATATGTGCTGAGAAACCCAACACTGTGTGACTCACTTTATTGCAATATTTCTTTTATTGTAACGGTCTGGAACTGAGTGTGTGGCATCTTCCTGTGTGTATGTATTTACTGCCTGCCTTGTTGCAGAAGGGATCCAGTTGGCCTAATTCCTGGTCTGTCCTGGACCCCTAGACTCAGCCTCCCTTTGGTGCCTGCATTTCATGCTATAGAGGCTGGTGCAGGAAACTGGGCCAGTGTCCAAATTTAGGGAGGGCTCCCAGGGCAGAGGAACCAGAGAGAGATCACTGTAACACTCAGACACCATCTTCCCTCCTTGAGGAAGTCATCTCAGCAGACAGACTCCTTTTGGTTCAGCTGCTTCTACAGATTGCTGACTGGTTGGTTCCACACCAGGTCCAGCCCTGGGGTCCCTAAGGAACCTGACAAGTGGTGGTCAAAACCATGTTCTGCTGCCCATGACACCTGCCCTCCTGCTGCCCTGGCCCAGGTGAGGGTCCCTGACATGCTGAGGGACCCCAGCCCCCAAGGTGTGTCTCATTCTGTTTTTTTTTTTTTTTCACTTTTAATTTTATTCAATTTTAAATAAAATGCATTTTATTTTAAAACTTTTATTCAAGGTCCCCCAAATTCACCCATTTCTCCAACTGCCACCCCCACCCCTGACAAACCCCCATCTGTGGAGACTGTGGTTCTGCTCTGGCTTCACAGCTGTGGGCCTCACTGACTCACCTCTGCTGTCCTGTCAGGGCAGAGGTGACTGGGTAACCTCGCAAACTCTAGGACAAGCTCTATCCTTTAGGGCTTTTTATCCACACAAGCCTCCTCCTCTTCCTCACCTGTTGAGATAGCTTTAGTTCAGCTTTTCTAAAAATGCAGGCAGCTTCTAAGAGTTCCTTGGCTTTTGTCTAGTCAGACTCAACTCCCTGACTGTTCCAGTTGTCAGTGGGGTCAGCTGAGCCCTGAGAGGTCAGACGACGCCTCCACAGTCACAGGGATGCACTGCGATGGAGGAAGTGCTGGCATCAAGGCATCTACTTCTCAGTGAATTAATTCCACAGACTTGCAAAGGACCTGTATCTCCCCGTGAGAAAGCACGATTTCTTCCAAGTCACCATCAGGGTCTAAGTAAATATCCAGTATAACCCAAATGCACCCCACAGCCCTGCGGGGTCTTGAGGGGAATTCTGTCCATCTGAAGACGCCGAGCCCTTGAGTGTCAGGTCCGCGGCCAAGCACGCGGCCTGCCTCTGCCTCAGCAGCCCACAGGGGCCATGGCCCCCGTGTACCCAAGCCTCACTGCTCACCCAGGAGGCAGGCCTCATTAGCTCATTTTCCTGATGACAGAAACTGAGGCCCAGAGAAGCCAAGACGCGTCTCTCGGTCACACAGTCACTACGAGGAAAGGCAGGACCCCTACTCTCCAGCCCCTCCTGCCCACCCCTTTCTAGCCCAGCGCCTGAGGCCACTGGGCAGAGCAGAAGAGGTTCCAGCTGGTGGCCAGTCCAGTGAGAAGGGGTGTGGCTGCAGTGCTGGTTCTCCAGCACTGAGTACAGGGCGACTTTTCTGGTTAAAAGGAGCCAAAAGCTAAAAAGGCCATGATTTTTCCTCTGTAAACAGAGGGTGGCTAAAAGTGGGACAAGGAGTAGGGGTGGTGTGGGGGCTGGGAGCTGGAGCTGAGGCTCCTCCAGGGTTTCCAGGAGAGGCTGTGGATGTTGCTGGGGCCAGGCTGGCGCCTAAGGATGATTAATAACAAAATGTGTCTCCCGCAGCATTGCTGCCAGTGCTGGGCAGTCCCAGGGGTCACATGAGGTGAGAGTTACATGCCGAGCTGTGGGCTCTGTGGACACACCAGGTGAGCAGAGAGGGGCAGGGGAAGCTGTTGGAGTCTATGGTGTGGATGAGAGATACCATCGGGACTTGATTAATCTGTAGGGTTTGGGAAAGAGGGCAGGGATTCTCACTGTTATCAAGCTGAAGAAATGCAAACAAATTGTTAGCTTTGTTTTTTGTTTCTGTGTTTTGGTTTCTCATTTTTCTTGGTTCCTTTCATATGGGAATTTCAAGGGACCGATCTGTGGTCCATTTCTCACCAATTACAGGATGTGAGAGCTGCAGGGACACACAGCAGGCAGAGAGCCCGCCCCGCAGCTGAGAGGAGCGGGCGTGAGGGTGGTGGGTCAGCCCTGCGGCACTTTTGCTGACGGGACCCTCCCCCTATGGAGGAGACTCTCCCCTGCTGGACAGCAGACTCCTGCCCTGGGGATGGGCATCTCACACTGTGCTATTCAGACTTTCTTGTTGAGAGGATCCAAGCACCCTTCAGGTCCCCTCCACCCCTGGGGTGGAGAATGTTACTTTAAGGACACACGTGACCTCACAGGAACCACACAAAGATGAACAAGCAGGCTGGTCAAGAAGGCCACGCTGGACCGTGATAACAGGCAGCCTGGAAGTTTCTTCCAGATGTTTCGCAGGCCCGGCCCCATCCTTCTCACTTCCGGGGCTGGGTGGGGACAGGGCAGACCTTCATCCCTTCACCCAGCAGGATCAGGTGGGCAGCACCCCCATGAGAAAGTAAGGCAACGGTGGGCACAGAGGCAGGGGTTCAGCACATAGATGAAGACATCGTGTCATTGACATCTCAACAGTCCTGAAGTGTGTCTCTGGGAGGCGCATGATGTGAGGGGAGGTGGGGTCTGGGCCTCCCTGAAGTTGCTAGAAAATGTATGTATGGGCATAAATACATTTTTTTTCTTTCCTGGGGAGAACATGCATAGTTTTTATTTTTATTTTTTAAAAATTTTATTATTTTATTAACTTTTATTAAGCTTCCATGTCCATACTGTGAGCATATTCATATATTGTTATTGCTCAGTAGCTCAGTTGGATCCGACTCTTTGCGACCCCATGGACTGCAGCATGCTAGACTTCCCTGTCCTTCACATTTATAAGCAGTTAACACTAATAGAATCCAGAAGAGTTTGATATTTCTAAAAAATTAGAATTCGTGAGAATAAACTCCTGAAAAGTTCCCTTGTCATCACTAACCAGTTGTTGAACTGGGCAAATCTTTTCATGTAGAGGTTTTAATCACATGCTCAAGGGGGTCTCAACCTAAACGTGGTGAAGAACTCTGACCACAGAGCACGGGGGACTCTGCCCAATGAGATTATCAAAGACAAGCTTATTGATTTGTCTTTTGCGGAATCAAAAAGCATTTGATGCTTACGGGAAAACAGGAAAAATAAGTAATGGAAGACTAAAGGGCCATGCAGAAGACACAATGGAGCTTTTGCTCTGCAAAACGCCTCTCCATTGAGTGGTTGCACTGGCGGCTGAGGATACAGCAGCAGTGAAGAAAGCAGACCCAGATCTTTTCCTGTTTGGAGATCGCAGTCTGGGGGGCAAGGTAGAAACACACCGCAGCAGCCCAGAGGAGGGGCAGTGGAGGGCACTGGGTGGTCAGCTCAGAGCAAGGTCAGGGAGCGGGGTCAGGGTAGGAGTGGGGCAGCGGGGAGGCCTGCTGTGAGGCCCATCAGGGGAGCCTGTGGGGGCCTGGGAGGCTCTAGGCAGGTGGAGGAAGGCAGGGAGGCAAGTGCAAAGGCCCAGAGTCCAGTGGTTCTGCTCCCAAAATGGAATGAGCCTGCGGGGGCCAGCTCCAAAAGGTAGGACAGCAGCTCCCAAACGATCACCGCTGGAGCCCGACAGAGGAGTGAGAGAAGGCAGGACCCCGAACAGGCTTAAGGACTACATGGGCTGGAAGTCAATGTGTGCTGTCTGTCCCCGTGGGGTGACCGCTCTGGGATCCTCCAGCAGCCCCCTGACCCACACATGACCCAAAACATGGGTGGATTTGGGGGTGAAAAGAAAAAAGTCACTCTTGTGGAAGATTTGGAAAACACAGAGAAGTGAAAACAAGCAATGTGGCTCTTAGATATGTCACAGGCTGTTTTTCACTTGCCAAGGGGCAAGTGGAGAAATCTGGACCCAGGACAACTGGCAACAAACCCTAAGCAAGCCCATCTTCTCTCTCTTTTCCAAACAGCTGCATCACATTGGCCACCACTCTCCTTGACCTCATGAGCTCTTGTGAAAAGCAACCAGGCATGTGATTTGAAAGAGACTCTATCATCACTGTGGTGCCATGAAAATACTCTGGGGAGCTCTTGCAGGGTCCTTTCCAAAGACCAAGGCCTCTGAGGGCTCTGTTCCCTAGCAGCTCTCCTGTGTCTGATGGGCTCAGGCTGTGTGTGTGGTGGGGATTCGTCTCATTCTGGCAACCCGTCTGTTTTGATGTCAGATGTGTGAGATCTTGATCAAGCAACAAGGCCCCAGGAGAGAGCGTTCTCCAGGTTCCTGAAGTAATAAAAGTCCTCTTTCTTGGTGAGAAGCACCTTAGCATAAAAGGGTTCCTTGCTTATCACTGCAAACTACAGCTCCATCCAGTGTATAACTGGGCCACAGAGAACGTGTGTGGGATCTCAATTGAGCAGAGAGAGGACAAATTCTGGCATTGGGGATGGGGCTGTTTTGACTTTAAAGGTCATTTTTGTGCTTGAATGTGTGTTTGCTTCCTTTCCTCTCTAACATAAATGTGTGCTGACTACACAGAGGCCCAGGCATCAAGGCGACACACATCTTCCTTGAAATTCAGCAATGGGCTGGTACACCTGGGCGTGAAACTTTGTGCAGGATGCAGTTCTCCCCACTTTTTCCCTCCAGAAAAACCCCTGAACAGTTGCTGTTGGGAGTTACTCCTTGAAGGACATGAGGCAGGCCCAGTACCCATGGTGCTGGGTCTTTTGCAAGTTTTGGATGTGGGCTTGAAACATGAATCATAAGGTTTTATGTGACGTGTGGGTCACTAGCTCTTCCTGACTTGAGGTACAATCTCCAAGCTGGCAAGGGGCCCAGTGGCCCTGGCTGAGAGCTTACAAGAGCCCCAGAGGCATGGTCAGAAGCTTGGGAAGAGGAGACAGACAGGATGAAGTGGGTTGTTTTCACGAAAGTATTTGCAAGACTTTGGGATGATGCCACCTTGTATCGAGGCTCAGAGGAGGAACTGGGACAGAGCTGGGAAGAGACCTTCTCCTCACTTTTGCATGGGACACAGCATTCCCTGGGGGGCAAGCCTAGAAAGAGAATGTTGTGTCTTTAGATGCCTCATGGGTTCTTCAGCTTTGGGAATACTCAGGTGGGGCCTGGAGGGCACCAGCAATGGGGGGAAATGGTCAAGACTCCTGAGGGGTCCCTAATGCCTCCAGCAGCTTCTGAGTGAGAGAAAGACAGGTGAGGCCTGGAAGTGAGCATGCATGGGATTGTTCAGCTCCCAGAGAGCCGGGTGCTGTGGTAACTGTACATTTCTTTCTCTATCTATCCATCCATCCACCTATCTATCATCTATTTGTTATCTATCTATCCATCATCTATCATCTATCTCTGTATCATTGTATCTTATCTATATCATCTATGCTAAGTTGACCCCATAGACTGTAGCCCATCAGGCTCCTCTGTCCATGGGATTATCCAGGCAAGAACACTAGAGTGGAGATGTCATCTTCCTTGAGGAGATATTTCTTCAAGGAGATATCATCTATATCTATCATTTACTATCTATATCATATCTATCTATTATGTATCATCTATTATTTATTTGTCTTCCCTCATCTATCTCTCTAGCCATCTAACTAAACATCTGCTGCTGCTGCTAAGTCGCTTCAGTCATGTCTGACTCTGTGCAACCCCATAGATGGCAGCCCACCAGGCTCCTCTGTCCTCTGGATTCTCTAGGCAAGAACACTGGAGTGGGTTGCCATTTCCTTCTCCAGCTAAACATCTATCATCTGTTTCTTGTCTATTTATCCATCATCTATCATCTACCTCTATGTCATCTCTATCATGTTTATATCATCTATATCTATCATTTATTATTGATCTCTATCATATCTATCCCCAGGAAGATCCCCTAGAGAAGGAATAGCTAATCGCTCCAGTATACTTGCCTGGGAAATCCCATGGACAGAGGAGCCTGGCCAGCTGCAGTCCATGGGTCACAAAGACTTGGATATGGACACATCTGAGGCAACTTAGCATAACATCGTATGTATCATCTATCTATTATCTATCTATCAGCTGTCTTTGAGCTTGTCCTGTGAGGTCAGTTGAGGATTTTACTGTTAAACATTTGGAATCTAAGGGCAGCTAGACTAGGCTCAGTTTGCTAGCATGTCCTGTCCCATTGGTCCCAGCCAGAGGTGAGGGTTTGGGACTCTTTGGCAGCATGGCAAATGGGCTTAAGGCCTGCCTGGTTGAGGAAGCCTGTGCCTTGCAGGAAGCTCTCAGAGGAGGCTGTTAGGAAAGCATGCAAGAAACGGCTGTTTCTCAGGAACCACTGCACTCTGAATGATCGCTGTGGTAAGCTACCAGGAACAGCGGCAAGATGCCCAGAGCTAGGCTTTTCTTAGCCTCTTTCGTCACACACTGCAGGAGATTGTGGTTAGTGAGCCTGTTGGCCCTGCTCCAGTGTTTACATTTGATCATTTATTCCCAATTCCCATGAGTCAACCAGAGAGCTCTGCCAGGACGGCCACCCCATCATGCTGTTTTTTCTGGGTTAGTTCCATAGCCTCTACTCTAAATTTTTCCTGAAGGAAATGGAGGAAGGTAGCTCTACGCAGGCAAAATGTGTACATATGTTTTTGACGAAATAAGTGAATTGGTTCAGCTAAAACAAGGACCAACCCAAAGCTGAAACCAATGCAAGGGCCAGGAATGGCTGTTAAAAAGGAATGATCTGAAGCAGCAGAAGAAGGTGGGGAGGCAGGCATTTTCAGTCCTGTTTCACAGGCTCTTCTCTGGCAGTTGTTGTGAAGGCAAAACCATGTTCCATGGAGGTCCTTGTGGGGGTGGGAGTACGGATCTTCCACGCTGCTCCCTGATGGTGGTGCTGGGTGCCCTGGACTGATGACTCTGCTTCTCCCAAGGATCCCCTGGAGATGCCCTTTGCCAGAGCCTGGATGCTGAAACAGACGATCCCCTGGCCTGAACTCAGGTGTGACTGGGTTCTGTCAACCACATTCCCTCCTAGAAGATCTGGCTGCAGAGCTGAGCTGAGTGAGGCAGGCAGCTGACAGTTGAGCATTGTCGAGATGTGAAACTGTAGCTATGAGACCCTAGTTCCAAGGGCAGCAGATGGCTCATGGCTTTCTGATGTCCTGGGGGCAGTCTGTGCTGCTGTTCTAGGGAGGTCTCCTGGGTCAAGGGCAGCTACCACTGCAGCAATTTTGGCAGCCAGTCCTGCAATGTAGCTTTGGGGGTCCTTCCTGGCCTCTGGTCTTTTTCCTCAGTTCTCCCAGTGATTCTGTAAGCCATTAAAAACCTCAATCAATCCTCTGATTCACCTACAAGATCTGCTCTTCTCTGCAATTCTACACCATGTTAATATTAAAAGTACAAGATGGATTTGCCACATCCACTCCACGACCTTATAGGATGGAAGGGAGGTCTGAGGTAATCTTGATGAGCTGCTAAATCTAAGCAGAATTTGAATGGTTAAAGAGAACCTTGTTAACTTTTCTACCTTCTTAGTTTTAAAACTTCTCACTAAGAGCAAACATTTAAGAAATGTCTGTTGTCTAGAAAATAGTCAGGTCATAATACCACTTGATAAAATGTTTGCCTATGTATTGACTCCTGTCTTCAGTACCAAGGAGCTAAGGAAGCTTCACAAGGTCTTCAACTAGGAAGTGCCTACAGGTGGCCTGGCCCTGTTGCTGCCGGGCCCACTGTACCCTGCCCTGCTTCAGCATGGGCAGGTGACTGGGAGCAGGGACAGGTACTGGCTTGGGCCAGGAGGGCTGCCAACAGAGAAATGGAAGGTGAGCACTGTCTTCAGGGAGTAAGAGGATGACTCTGGCAGTGGCAGCAGCTGGGAGCCCAGAGGGCCAGGAGCCAGGAAAGAGGAGCAGGAGGGACCGGGTAGAGCCAGGAAGAGCAGGAGGCCTGGGTTTTCCCACATCAGGCCTCAGAGCACCTGAGACTCAGCTCAGGCCTGGAGGAGACGGGGGAGCCAAGGCGGGGAGACTGGGAAGGTAGGATCATAAAACAAAAGGGTGCCAAAGCCCCTCAGCCTGGCTGCAGGAGAAGTAAGGAGACCCCAAAATTTCATGAGCAGGTACCTACTGTAAAATACCTACTATATTTTATCTGATTAAGAACATCACTTTTTTTTTCTTTTTTTTAACATCCTGAAACCAAAAAATGTTCAAACTACCACACAACTGCACTCATCTCACATGCTAGCAAAGTGAAGCTCAAAATTCTCCAAGCCAGGCTTCAACAGTACATGAACCGTGAACTTCCAGATGTTCAAGTTGGATTTAGAAAAGGCAGAGGAACCACAGATCAAATTGCCAACATCTGTTGGATCATTGAAAAAGCAAGAGAGTTCCAGAAAAACATTTACTTTTGCTTTATTGACTACGCCAAAGCCTCTCACTGTGTAGATTATAACAAACTGTGGAAAATTCTTAAAGAGATTGGAATACCAGACCACCTGTCCTGCCTCCTGAGACATCTGTAGGCAGGTCAAGAAGTAACAGTTAGAACTGGACACGGAACAACAGACTGGTTCCAAATTGGGAAAGGAGTATATCAAGGCTGTATATTGTCACCCTGCTTATTTAACTTATATGCAGAGTACATCATTCGAAATGCTGGACTGGATGAAGCGCAAGCTGGAATCAAGATTGCCGGGAGAAATATCAATAACCTCAGATATGCAGATAACACCACCCTTATGGCAGAATGCAAAAAAGAACTAAAGAGCCTCTTGATGAAAGTGAAAGAGGACAGTGAAAAAGTTGGCTTAAAACTCAACATTCAGAAAACTAAGATCATGGCATCTGGTCCCATCACTTCATGGCAAATAGATGGGGAAACAATGGAAACAGTGAGAGGCTTTATTTTTTGGGGCTCCAAAGTCACTGCAGATGGTGACTGCAGCCATGAAATGAAAAGACGCTTGGTACTTGGAAGAAAAATTATGACCAACCTAGACAGCATATTAAGAAGCAGAGGCATTACTTTGCCAACAAAGGCTTGTCTATTCAAAGCTATGGTTTTTCCAGTAATTATGTATGGATGTGAGAGTTGAACTATAAAGAAAGCTGAGCACCGAAGAATTGATACTTTTGAACTGTGGTGTTGGAGAAGACTCTTGAGAATCACTTGGAGTGCAAAGAGATCAAACCAGTGAATTCTACAGGAAATCAGTCCTGAATATTCATTGGAAGGACTGATGCTGAAGCTGAAACTCCAATACTTTGGCCACCTGATTGAAGAACCTACTCACTGGAAAAGACCCTGATGCTGGAAAAGACTGAAAGGAGGAAGAGATGGTTGGATGGCATCACCCACTTGATGGACGTAAGTTTGAGTAGTCTCTGGGAGTTGGTGATAGACAGGAAGGCCTGGTGTGCTGCAGTCCATGGGGTTGCAAAAAGTTGGATACGAATGAACAACTGAACTGAACTGAACATCCTGTGGTACAGTTGAATGTGTTGTAATCACTGCCCCTGTCTGGGTGTGAGTGTGGCTGCTGTTCATGGCTGCAGAGCTGACCGCTGTAGCTCTCTGATCTTCCAATCAGCAAACAAGATAATTCAAGGAAGTAATCTGAGTCACCTTTGTGCAACTGGATTTCAGTGGAAGAGCTTTTATCAACTGATCATTTCTGAGAAGTTCATGAAAGTGCTAGAATCAAAATTTGCAGAATGGGCCTTAGGGTCTTAGAAAAAGATACTGGAAACAATCATAGAGTACTTTCTAAGAAATGTTTCATCTCAAGCTTGTGAAAAACCATCAAAACATTGAGTTAAAGAAACCTGGAAGAATCAGACTCTGGCTGCAAAGAAGTTTTAGGAACCTTTTTAACAGCTTATTTCAATCATATTTTCCTTTTTATTATGCCTGCACAAATGTGATATTTCAATATAGGTTTTTAAAATAATATAAATCTAAAAGAGCTCTTGTAGTAAGTATAAATTTAAAGCACTAAGACAAAAAAGCCTGGTGCTATAAACTGGCGACATGTTCCTCCTAGTATTTATAAAATAATGGTGCATCTTATGATGTCTTGAATTGTACAAAATGTATGATGTCTTGTACAAAATCTAATCATTCTCTCTTTAGTTCTGTGAATCTGCTATCAAAGTCACCAAAGGGATTTTCCATTTTAGATATTGCATTTTTATTCCTATAAGTTCTACTTGGTTCTTTTTCAAGAACCAACGTGCTTGGTCACTTTTTATAGATTCTTATTACCTGCAGATATTTTCAAGCCTGTTTTATTTCTTTAAATACAGGGCACGTAATTGTTTGATAATCTTTGATAATTCCAGTATCAAAGACATACCTGTTATGTTTATTGTTTTGGTTGTTTTTTGTTTCTAATGCCTGTTTCCTGTGTGCTTGATTATTTTTGACTGTGTGATGCTCACTGTCCTTTCAACGTTTATCACCTACATTATGGAAACATTAATCCATAAAAGGATTTGTGGTTGATTCTTCCAGGTTCCCTCAGCCCATGACCACACTAAATCAATCCATGGTGTGAAATCTCCCGTACTACCTAGGCAACAAAATGGCTGAAATTTCTGTAAAGAGAAATTTTTATGTCACTATTTATTATTATCCATTTTATGGCACATAATCTGTGGTACTAAGACCTTCTATATGCAGGGTGAGAATCAAAGACAGAGAGGCAAAATTGCCACCGAGAAGGAAGAAAGCCCTTAGGGGCTTACACAGGAGAAGTCACAAAGGGGATGAACTCAACAAACATATGCTTGCATTTCCCTGGACAGACACTTTCCTCACTGTTTTCAGGAGGAAAGAGGCCTGGTTGTTCTCTCCTACCTGTGACTTTAGTATCTATGACCTATGTGGTCTATGACACTTGGTATCAATAACTTCAATTTGATGCCCAGTCAGATGTAAATTGTAGTATCATTTTACTCTTTCGTGAATGGATCCCTTGACAATATTGTGATCCTTGAAGGTGGGGCTATATCTTGTCCTTCCTCGTGTATTTCCATTAGTCAGAACTCTTGATATTGTTGGGCAAAAACTCATTAAAAACAAGTTGGTTTGGTTGATTTGCAGTTCTAATAAAACTGAACTTAGAGGTACTCTCCTACCCAGTTATTTCATTCCTAGAAATATCCCCCCACCCACAATGCTCCTTTATGTCCCAAAAGACATGGATAAGAATGCTTGTAGCAGAACTTGAAATGATTCATATTCCCATCAATGGTAACATGAAAAAATAAACTGTGGTACAGTCACCCAATGGAATATTATACACCCACAAAACAGACAAGCTACAGCTGCACACAAAACATAAGAGAAATCTCACAAACAAACTGTGAGCACAACACATCAGCAAGGACACAGTTCACACTGAACGGCTCAGTGTAGACAAAATTCAGGAAGAGGCAAAACTACCCCGTGGTGTTAGGAGTTAGGGTCCAGTCTGAGCGCCTGGGGCTGCTGGTGGGGAAGGAGCACGAGGGTGGGAGGGGATGGGGGGATGCCTCTGGGTTTTCTCTTGGCTGCACGTCTGTCACCGTTTTAGTCTCTCTTGTGAACTGAGCTTGTGAATATTTAACTGAATATTTATGATTTATGCACTTTTTTCTCTGTGAGTGTGTGCGTGCTCAGTCATTTCAGTTGTGTTCGACTCTTTGTGACCCTATGGATAGACTGAAGCTCACCTGGTCCTCTGTCCATGGCATTTTCCAGGCAAGAATACGGGGGTGAGTTTCTGTGCCCTCCTCCAGGGGAGCTTCCCAACCCAGGGATTGAACCCACATCTCCTGCCTTCCCTGCACTGCAGGTGGATTCTTTACCTACTGGGCCACCTGTCTTCTATTACAATTTTTTCAAGGTAATAAAACATACTTTAACATTATTTTTCTAAAAAGGACCATCTCTGTTCAATTTTTGTAGATAAAGAAGTACAGGGTCCTTCTCCAAATGGCTTTTGGATTATCTCTGGGAGTTAACGTTAGGGTAACAGCACCGCAACTCTGAAAATAATTGCCAGGACCTGGCGTCACTAGGGCAGTTCAGAAAAGCTGCAGAGAGCAGTGCAAGGCACCATCAGTGTACAGACCTCCGCCTTCCCCAAGAGAATCTTGTGTTTTACTCATTAAAATATAGATTTTTACTGTTTGCAGCTCCTTCTCTCTGAAGGCAGTGACGATAAGGGTCTGTTGACAAAATTCAGCCTCCATCCCTGGGGGGGTTCTTCTTTCTCCCCTGCCCACCCAGCCCTTGATCCCATTGGCAATTGCTCTCTCTCATCTCCTGAAGAGCAAGGCTGCTGGGAGGGGACCAGGAGGGCCCAGGGGAAGGGGCTTTTGTTTCCCACTGTCCTAGAGGTGGTTCTGGGTGGAAGGATGGTGTTGAAAAGGAGGAAAGGACATTACAAATGCACATGGATCATCCTGGGTTTTGTTGCTCAGGACCTGGTTTATCTCTGAATAGAAAAATGATTTATCCTTATGTCTCTGGATTGAGGGTAGACATGTGTGGACTCACCAGCGTGACGTGTGCCTGCCCCGGATGGGCGAAGAGGGAGGGGCACCAGGCAACCCCCACCCCACTGGCGAAAGCTCTGAGGGCATCTCGAGTTGGGTGACTTTAGGAGAAAATGAAGCAACATTTTAAAATCCAACAGCAATTCTCATCACAACTAGGTGGTTGTTTCAATGTTATTGTTTCCTCTTTGCCGAGCACATCTGTTTTCAGAAATATTCTATAACAGTGGGAAGGATTTGGAAAGATAAATAGGGGTAGTGAGTGGTAAGTGTGGTGGGAAGTAGAACCAATGACTTTATGGAAAATATTCTCCCCACTTTTCAGAGGGAAAACCTTAAGAAATTCGTGGGAAGAGGCAATCCAGGTTTCTACATCTGCTCAGTGCTGAGATACAGACACTGGCAAGTCCAGATTTTGAAGGACTTGAAGTTGTAAAACTTAGGGGACCCTCATTAAGACAAGTAATGCAAAACTACAATTGCAAAACTGCCATGTCCTTGAACAGAGTGAGGGACCCTGAAGATCTCACTTCATTAGCTTTGTAGTAATGCCTTTGGTCACAAAACACTTTATAAAAGAAATACTGCAAACAATCATATATAAAGTAGTGGGTAATCTAGGGTGCATTTGAAGACAGAAAAAGATGTATAATATAAAAAGTGGTAATATACAGAGCAGGACAGAGGGTAGGTACCATAACCACTGATTGATATATTAAGTGCTATTGGAACAAAATTTTCCATTTGAAAGGAAATAGGCTAATCAGGAAATGTCTGATTTAAAATTTCAAGATAAGCAACCCAATGTCCACCAGTGGATGACTAGATAGACAAAATATGAAATATTACTCAGTCTTAAAAGGAAGGAAAGTCAGACACAAGCTACAGGAGGGGTGATTCTGGAAGATGTGATGTTCAGTGAAATAAGCCAGTTGCAAAAGGACAAATACTATATGATTCCAGTCATATGAGGCACCTAGAATAGTGCAATTCATAGAGACAGAAACTAGAATAGTGGTTGCCAGGGGCTAGGGGTGAGGGATGGCAGTTAGAGTTTAAGGGACAGAGTTTCAGTTTTGCAAGATGAAAAGAGATCTGGAGATGGATGGTGGTGAATGTCACTGGATGGTGGTGAATTGGCACAACAATGTGAATGTCACTGAACTGTACACTTCAAGATGGTTAAGATGGTAAATTTCATCTTAGACATATGTATGTATGTGTATATATATATATGTGTATATATATGTATGTATATATATATATAAAAAACCACAATTGAAAAAATTGCAAGAGAGTTTTGCAGCTACCATTCCTCCTGCTTTCTAGCTGGGAGAGACTTTCCAAAAACAATTCCTTTCTGGCTTAGAACTTTCCAAGTCAAATATCCTCAAACATGGAAAATTTCAGAAGACATGCCTGTTTATCTGGTTTTAGGACATCAGAATGTGGTTAACCTTGCTTAAATTGAAAAAAAAATCCAAAGATCTTTTTCTTTCAAATGATTAAAAAGTAATGTGACCCCAGAATCTGATTTGGCCTCCAAAGTACACATACAATCCTGCAAAGCGAGCTCCGTTTCTGCCTGGAACAACCAGACTGGTGGGGTAGCTGAGCGGCTCCCAGGACGCAGCTGTGTGCTCTGACCTCTGAAAGGTCCCCAGGACAGTCCATTCTTGGCTGCTGGTGGTGGCAGCAGCAATGGCCACTTCCTTCTCCCCAAACCCAGCTATAAACTCTGGTTAGGGCTAATGGTACCCTGTTCTTTCAGCTACCTTAGGGAGATTTGGAGAAGACTAATAAGAAATGGGATGGGAAACACGACAAGCTTGTTGGCAGGAGGCATGATACAATGCAAGGTGGTTTGAAGCTCCCACCACCCTGGCTCCACAGTGGTGACCTCCCATGCCTCCAAATCTGACCTGTAAAGAGACGAAAGAGAGACCCCAGGCAACCAGAGACCCCAGAGACTCAGAATTCAAAACCTGATCATGAAGGAAGGGGCTGCTCTCTGCTAATGGCCTCCCAGGGTGAAGTGTCCTGGCCTCAGCCAAGCCTGCTCTTAGCTCTTCTAATGTATTACCAATGGCTATAGGTTTTTTACAACACTCAAGGCTATGATTTCTATTTAAAATGATGTATTAGAGAGAGGGGCTTACCTGGTAGCTCATCTGGTAAAGAATCCACGTGCAATGCAGGAGACCCCAGTTTGACTACTGGTGCAGGAAGATCCCCTGCAGAAGGGACAGTCTACCTACTCCAGTATTCCTGGGCTTCCTTGGTGGCTCAGTTGCTAAAGAATCCACCCGCAATGCAGGAGACCTAGGTTTGTTTCCTGGGTTGGGAAGATCCCCTGGAGGAGGGCACAGCAACCCACTCCAATATTCTTGACTGGAGAATCCCCATAGTCAGTGGGGCCTGGTGGCCTACAGTGCATGGGGTTGCAAAGAGTCAGACATGGCTGAGCGACTAAACATAGAACATTAGTGAGAGACCATTATGCCAACCGTCATGCATACATATATATGACAGATATAACCATTCACTTATGTTTACATACATAAACTATATGATGTATAATACATGCTTTATTATAAAGTAAGAATAGCTTTGTAAATCGTGTAAAAATGCTGCCTTGTCCATGTCAAAGGTTGATTTTTAGTTTGTTTTTAGAATTCTTTTCCTTTTTAAAAAATTTTTTGTTGTTGTTTTACTAGTTTGATCACTTCCAAGGCTGCTGGTAAAATAACCTGTGCTATTTTTCCAGAAGAGAATGACTCCATAAGAGGACTTACATTTAGAACTGGGGTCACATGATTTCTTTTAGAATTAAAGAGACTGTAGAGGTTTTTCTAGTTTCCTCATTCCCACTTCACAGATGAGTCCGTTGAGGTTGGAAGAGATGGAGAGATTTGCTTGATACAAAAGTCACATTTGGTCATAGTGCTGGACTCGGGGGAAGTCCCACTGAGCCTTGCTCATCAGTCCTGCACCCTCCTCCAACTGTTTGGGCCAAACAGTTTATTTGTTATTCTGAGCCTGTTTTACTTTTACCCACCTGATCCCACTTGGATATTCATCAATGGAGGAAGGCAAAATGCAAGGTGAGGGGACACAATGGCTTAAAAAAGAAATGTTGAAACCATCAGTAAGCAAGCCTTAAATTTTTGAAACACTGCTTGTACCCCTCGTAATTACATGACAGAATACAAGTTGGCTCATGTAAGGTCTCATCACTCTCTCTAAGATGATGACATTAAGCATTTTTTACTGGACATGTATTAGGTGTCAGCTCCTTGCACTGACTGAAGTGCTTTATGTGCATTCATTCATTTAGTTTTCATAGCCTCCACTATGACATTAACATAGTCTTGTCATCGTCACGCCTATTCTACAGATGAGGAAAGCGAGGGCTTAGGTCAGTCTCTCTTGCCTGCCCCGCATTCTCCCCAGCACATAGACACACAGCACCGATACTTATCACTTTCTGTCTCCATCTGCGGGGCGAATAGTCATGGAGACTCAGGTGTTCAGTGCAGGCTTTGGGGGTCCAGAATGACTAAGACAGCAGGGGCCTCAAAGCTCACACGGCTTGTATGTGTGGGGCGGAGGGGGCTGTTCCACAAGGACAGCAGAGAAAGACTGAGAAGGCCCAGAAGGGTGGATATGACCTCACAAGCCCCCATGGGAGGTAAAAACTCCCTGGGAGGGGGCTGGGAAGGTATTTTCACACAGAAGGTACAATTTAAGCTGTGTATAAAAATGAGATAGGACTTAAACAGTCAACAGGGGTGGGGCCAGTCAATGGGTTTAAAAAAAAAGGGGGGGCATTTGTGGCAGGGAACATTTCACAGGCAAAAGTCCAGAAGCCTGCAGGAACATCCACTTCATTCAGGCCCTCCAATGTGCTTCACACTTAAGACAGTGCTTGCTGCTTTAACAGGGATACTGCACGGCAGAAAGAGGAGCGCTCATGGGTCATTCTCCCTAAATGCAGTGTCTCCCCGGACATCTTTGGCCTCCATGGAGTGGGAAAGCCACAAGGGGTGGGATTAGGGATTACGATCAAAAGATGATGAAGGGAGACTTTCTGTGGAGGTGCCTCCCAGGAAACAAGCAGTGGTGAGATGCAGCTCCCCACTGAGATGAGCCATTGAAACTGGAATGAGTTCTGTCCTTTCCAAGTAGAAGGACTGGGCCATGCTTGAATTTAAACTAGGAAAGAACTTGGGTGTTGGGGAAGACGTTTTGCAAAACAATAATGGAAAGAACTTTCAGCACAGAAGCAGTGTGGGAACATGCTGTGTGCAGAGGAGAAGGTGGCCAGTTAAGAGCACTTCATGGCAGAATCCAGGGTAGGGGTGATGGTGAGGAGGTGAAGGACAAGAAGGAGAACCCTGGACCAGCCACTGCACTGACATGGCTGGGGAGACCAAGGAACAATGAGCTCTGACCTTGGGCTGGAGTCTAAAATAGGGACAACAGCTTGAAGTGACCGTCATGCAGGCAAGGCTGGGCAGAGCCCAGGGCCCCTGATCTCCCAGGGAAGCCCCAGGGGGCTGTGTTGCTGATGCAGGTGTGCTTCCCAGGGATGCCCAGCTCCAGGTGGGGAGCAGCTAGATTGGTGCCTCTCTGTCTCTTCTTCTCTTCATCTTTACAAGGAGGTACTTCATGTTTTGATGTCTATCCACAGATTTTTTCCAATGTATTCACTCAAATTCCATATGCCCATGACCTTGTTTGGTAGAGCAGACAGTTTAATCATTACACTAATGGAAACATGGATTAACCAGAGATTAGAGTGGGTTGAGGTTTGTTCAGAGGGAGGGAACTGTTGATAATGGGATGATATTCATCAGGGCCCAGGGCCCAACTGGGAGAGATCGGGCAGGGAACAGGGTGGCGGGGAGGTGACATGAAGGCTTGTTTCCTCTGGAACAAACCAGAGCCTCTAGATGCTTCTAGTCACCATCCTTTGGCCCATCAATAACCCTTATTCCGGATGTCTGCAATTTTCTGTGTCATCATCCACGAGTGGGTAAGATGGCATGGTGGTGCTTGTGTGTCCAGCTCTGGATGTGGTTTTGAATTTTGATTGTCACCTCTGCCGGCAAAGTGAGGTCAACTAAAGAACAGCTCTGCCATTAGAAGGGCTCACCTGATGGTCCGGTGGCCAAGACTGGGGGTCCAGGTTTGATCTATGGTTGGGAAACGAAATCCCACATGCCCCAACTGAGTTCACATGTGGAAAACGAAATCCCACATGCCCCAACTAGAAGTCCATGTGGCACAAAGAAGATTGAAGATCCCGAGAGCTGCAAGCAAGAACCAGCACAACCAAATAAATTAAAAATATATATATTAAAAAAAAACCCACAAAGAATGGCGCTGTCATTAGATTCTAATATTTGCTAAACAAATACACAGGCTTCAGAATCATGAATTAGCTGAGCTCATCTGTCCCGGGAGAAAAGGCTTTGCCAGGCAGCGACCTCACTTCACTCCAGGCAGCAGCCCTGGATGCCATATATTGGACTTTCATGGTCAGCAGCCTCACTTCACTCCAGGCAGCAAGCCCGGATGCCATACATAGGATTGTCATGGTCAGCTGCATAGCAAGGTCACCAGTGACCTTCTGCTCAGAGCTCAGAAAGGAGTAGCTGATGAAGGCTCTAACTCTGACCAGGTAAATCCATCCCTCCAGAATCTCAGGGAACCTTAGCAGGCATGTAGAGGGGGCACAGCTCATACACAGGGCGGAGCTCCACTGTGCCTGGATCTCCCAAGGGCCCTTTTAGAGCCGAGGTGTCGTTCATCATGGCTGGTGACTCAATCCACACAGAGGTTCTTTCCTCCATACTGGCAATGATACCAACAAAAGCTTCTCCCTGGTTTGCCTGGGTTTCCCCACCACAGGATATCTTGGTGCTCAAAAGAAACAAAAGAAGGAGGAAATAAGATAGGTGAACACTTCCAGGTGAAAGAGTAGGCTGACTTAGGATTTTCAGTAAAGGTTTGGTCCCTTTATATTTTGTTTCAGAGATTCATCCAAAAGCCTGCCTCTCTGTATGAACCATGTCGTTTATTTTCTATATTCTGATGTTTTGACTTCTTGGGGCCTTGCTGATCCTGGAGGGACTGCCCCTGCCAGGGTTGCCAGTTCCTAGGCATGGTTAACAACTCACTGCTAGCACACTTTCCAAAGGCAAACCAGTCAATCCAGAGCCCACCTCCTCCCACTTCCTCTGTGGGGCTTTCACCAGGCCCCTGCCCTGATCACCCAGGTCAGGTACCAGTCAACCAGGGCAGCCCTACACCCAGAGCCCTGAAATGATCCAAACCAGTCCGTCCTGAGCCTGCTGACCCTGCCTTGCCACTTCTTCTCGTGGAAACCACAATCCTATCCATGCATCTGCCCCGCTCCTTCTCCTCCCAACCACCCCGGGCCTTCCCCGTGTGGCCCTTCCCCCAAGGCATGCCATGCTCCCTCCTCCTGGGAGCTCTGAGCACCAAGCTTTCTCTCCCATGTTACCACCTGCTGACCTGCTGACCTCCCTGCACCTGAGTAACAAGGGGGCCTGCTTCATGACAGGCTCTCTTCATGTGGCTGACTCAGGGGTCACTCAGGGGGCACTGTGCCAGGGACGCCCTGTTCCCCTCATGCTGAGCCCAGCCCGCCCACCCTTTACCTTCAGCCATGTCTTCTCTCACCACCCATTTGAAATTGGTAGCAAGTAGTTTTTCTACATCAACTTATTAAAAAACCAAATGAAAATCTAAGAGAAAAACTATCTTCCTTCTCCCTTTGCCGCATGAAGGAACTGGCTTTCGTCTGGATCACTTTGCCCATGGGAGCAGCCTGACAAGTCCGCCCAGTTTAAAGTGGTTGGAACAGGATGGGGCAGAGAGGTCGCGTGGGCTGTGCTCTCCTTTGAAAGCCTTTCTTCCGGGACCCCAGTTAATGCACAGATGGCGTTCTTCCAACAGGTCCAAAGTTAAAATGAAGGATGTGATTGCATTAAAAATCTCTATTATTTTTGAAAAAAATCTCTCTAATTCTCTATTTTCTCCCAGCCATCTTGGAATCCTTTCTTCACATTAAAAGAACCTCATGCAGCTGGGAAACACACCCCTCTCCAACAGGTCAGGCAAGTTTAGCTAGAGGGTGTGAAATAAGAAGTAAAAAAGACCAAGGGTGCCGGGAAAGTCTTTAACCTGGCAGAGCTGGTCACATTCCTGTGAGGCCAGTGGCTGGAACTGAGTTTCTGACTTCGAGGGCAGCATAGTCAGGGACTCCTGATGCCAAGGGGTTATTGGGCCCTGGCAGGTGGGCAGAACCCTCCTCAGGTGCCCACTGGGTGGCCAGTGAGATGGAACCTTCTCAAGGCTCATCCTCAGGGAGAGTGAAGGTTTTCTAAGAGGAGCATCCAAGGGCACGCGGGACATGTCTGCTGTGTCCCCCTCTTCCCTCCTTGTCCTGTGTCCCGGGCATTTCCTCCCCTCCTGTCTGTCCCTCCCATTGCTGTGTCCCCCTCTTCCCTCCTTGTCCTATGTCCCTGGCATTTCCTCTCCTCCTGTCTGTCCCTCCCATTGCTGTGTCCCCCTCTTCCCTCCTTGTCCTGTGTCCTGGGCATTTCCTCCCCTCCTGTCTGTCCCTCCCATTGCTGTGTCCCCCTCTTCCCTCCTTGTCCTATGTCCCTGGCATTTCCTCTCCTCCTGTCTGTCCCTCCCATTGCTGTGTCCCCCTCTTCCCTCCTTGTCCGATGTCCCTGGCATTTCCTCTCCTCCTGTCTGTCCCTCCCATTGCTGTGTCCCCCTCCACCTTCATCTCTTTCCCATTTTGCCTTTAGATGAGGATGCTTTTGGACACTGAGAAACCAATTTGGAAAAACCACAGCCTTCACCTCAGTTATAGAGACAGTCCTAACCACAACCCTACCACCACCTGGCTCCAAACATGGCAAGCATTTCTGAGTGGCTGCCACATCTCACACCTGTGCTCAAAGTGGGCACATAAGGTTGAGGTGCTTCTGCCACCCCAGGGCATCCACATGCAGCAAAACTAGCCTGTGCAGGCAAGAACCAGGCCCAGGGCATGGTTAGGGCAGCAGTGGTCCTGGGACTAGGACTTAGGCAGAAGAGGGGTTTCCTGTGGAGATGCAATGTGATCACACCTTCCGGTACTGGAGGGCTGAGAAGTGTAGGGGATACCTGACTTGGCCTTTGTTTTCTCCAGGTTGAAGACCACGATCTAGGAAGGCAGTCTTGGAGATACCTTTGGCTAAGAGGAGGAACCAAAGTCAGCGTTCCAGGTTAGCATGAGTTCCTGGTTCAAGAGAAGTGGTTCCAACACTGATTCTCTAGACTGATGGATTGTGCTTTATCCATGAATATTCAGGGGGGAAAATCACAGATGAATGAAGATAAGGAATCTACATCATGAATGCAATACTGAAAGGGAACTGAAAAAGACATTTCCAGAGTTTAGAAAGCTAGCTTTGTGTGTGTGTGAGTGAGTATACAACTTACCAGGGAAGTTCTAGGGATGGACTGAAATAACTGTAAACCTACATGCTAATGGGGTGGTTACAATGATAGTCTCTGTGATTTTATTACTTGATGCAGTCATGGGAAATGAATCAAGATAATCAAAATTACAAGGCTTTACATACAGTAAATGCTCAAACGAATTCAAGTACGGTAAATACTTTATATACGGTAAATGCTCAAGTGAATTTACATACAGTAAATGCTTGCTGACTTATGTATTGACTTATTTCATCCTACAGATCAGAAAACTGAGAAGGAGATATCTGCAGCTTAAAGAGATGGGCTATCATCCTGGATACAGCTGTCCTGGCTCATGATCCTAGCAAAGCACTCAGCTCTCTGCCTTCTTTCTTGTTTACTTTGGGAGAAGATTGAGATTCTCTATAAAATACTATTTCTAAATTCAATGTGCTATCATTGCTGCTTATTGTTCTTATTACTGTTGTTGCCCTGTCTTAAATATAAGAAAGGTTTTCAGCCAGAATGACATCTTCCTTACCAAGGAGAAAGAAGGTAGTGTGCAGACATAGCTCTGAGGGATGGTGGAGAAGGAGGAAAAAGGGAGTGGGTGCAGCCAGGTGATGCTACAGAGGCGCTGTAATTGGGAAGAACACATCTGACTCAATATTGGATGCTTCTTTTACTTTAACATTATATTCTGTTGCTTTTGCTACAAGTTAAGAATGTTGCCTATAGTCTGAAATATACAGGAAAGTCCATTCTCAAAACTCTGACCTTTAAAGATGCAAAACTTTTCCATTCATATAGAGATAAAAAGTTACAAGATGGAGTATAATGTTTCCTCTTGTTGGAGGTTGATAGGAACATTGTGACCTGATCTACAAGGACAGCTACAAGAGCAAAGGATTGCTACATCAAGAAGTTTGCAATGACCAGCCACACTCCTTCCCATTTTAGTATAAAAGAAACCTGAATTCTAACTCAGGTATGATGTTTCTCTGGGACACAAGTCCACCATCTTCTCAATCTGCTGGCTTTCTGAATAAAGTAGCTCTTCCTTGCCCCATCACTTGTCAGCCACCTGAACTTGGGGGCTGTTTGTTACTGCACTGTGTGGAACCAGCGCTGACTGGTACACTCCTAACCTCAGTCTCCTCATCTGCAAAATGAACATCAAAGAGTCTGTGATGAGAAGTGTAGTGACAATGATGAGGGTCCTTGTAATAGTAACTTTCACAGAGCAGGCACTTCTGATGTGCCAGGCACAGTTTCAAGTGCTTTACACAGAGTAGCTATTTACTCCTCAAAAAACAAACCCATCACAGGGTCACTATCATTACTGACATTTACAGAGGAGGAGACCCACACATAGGGCCTCATGTATATGAAGGAGGCTGGATCATGGCAGGAAATTATTGAGTCAATTTCTCTTCCCTTTCTTTTATAATGACCACTCCCCACTCCCCACTCCCTAACAGTTCAGGAAAAACTGTCAGAGGCATGAGGGAGAGATTTTTTTTTTTAATTGGCAGAAGATACCCCCTGCTGGGACCTCCATCAGCCATGAGCCATGGGCAGATGCCATGTTCCGTGGATCTTCCCATGCAAGACATCACTGCACCTTGCCCACAAGTCTGTCTGACACCGCATGTTGTGTCTTCTCCTAGGGACTAGTCTCTGTACAGTGAGGAATCCATGATCTTGTGGTCATCTTCAATCACTATAATGCCCTCATTTTATATGTGGTATGATTGTTCCTGTAGTTTGTTTTAATAAGATGAAATTTTCTTCTCTCTGTGGCAAATTCAAACCATTTTCAAAAGACATAGCTTGGGAATTTTGAGTGAGGATTGGGTTAGGGAAGAGACCATCCAGGACTTTTCCTTTTATTATTAACATCCTAGGGTAGTAGTTAGCACAAGGATCTAGATCAGGGAATAAAAAGATCAAGATGCAAAATAGTAGACTCAGAAGTTGCTTTTCCCTTCTCTGAAAAGCAGCAATCATAATTACCTGCCACTTCTTAATGTTTTGAAGGCTAAGAACACCTGCACGCCAGTGTTCCCTGCTCTTTCTCCCCAGGTGTCAGCAAGGCAGGTGTGTTAGGGCCCAGCGTGCGTGTCCTGCCCTGCCGGAGCCACACGTGGACTGTTTGATGTTTTCTTTGCTCCCCGGTGGATCTCATCCTGTTTGAAAGAAAACACATACACACTCTTGAAGGTGGTTTCCCTGCTGTGAGTGGTAGAAACCGTCAATATGATTATAATAAATCACAGGACTATTGAAAAGGTTACTTCAGGCCCATCTGCCTGAAACTGAACTGGGCTGTCCCCCCACAAAGCCCTCTTTTCTCTTCCATGTCCTGGAAAATGCCACCTGCTTTCACCAGTGGAAACCTGGAGCCTTCCTGATGTCATCGTCTACCCCTCGCATGCTGTCTGCCACCACATCCTGACTATCTTACTCACTCTCACCTCGGAGGCATTTCGTCAGCCCCTCACGCCCGCCACCCAGCCCACTCCATCACCCTTCACGCAGGTCCAGCCTCTGCTGCTGCCTCCCTTACTGCACAGCCTCCTCCGGTAGCAAGCATGATCTGGGCGCCATCACGATCCGGAAGGCCCCAGGCCATGCTCGTCCACTTGTGTCCTTGACCCTTGATTGATGACTCATCGCCCCTCACGTTTTTGTCATCTCCTCTAGATGCCAAAATCTCCTCACCTCATGACTTTGCTCGTCTCTCCTTTAGTCCTCAAGTCCTACTCACCTTCCAAGTGTCAGTTCAGATGTCACTTCCTCAAAATACTCTCCCCTGATCCCACCACCCGGTCAAAGCTTTGTTCTTCTGTCCTGATCCTCCACTGCCTCCATCATTAGCTCCATTGAAGACACAATCATAATCTGAATATCTGTTTTTGTTGGATGGCCCTTTGTTTACTGGGGTCCTGCTGCCCTAGACTGGAGCAAGGCCAGACGCAGAGCTCACAGCTTGTTACTGTTTCAAGGTGCAGTTTGTGTGCATGTGTGTGTGTGTGTATGTCCGTGTGTGTGCGTGTGAGTCTGTGTGAGAAGACTGGGAATCAGTGATAGTCAATGGTGAGGGAGGTAGCCTGGCAAAGGATTTCACTAGTAGACTCTTTAGGGGACCTATGTGAACATCTCAGCGGATAGAGACTTAGAATCAGGAAACTGGTGTAGGCTTGTCAAGTGTTGAAGAAGAGCCAGGCTGGGAAGGCAGGGGGATGTGCCCAGAAAGGACACGTTTCATCTGTGATGAAGACAACAGTGCGGGTCAAGGGTAAGTGTCCCAGATACAAGAGAAATGGGAAGATGGGCATGCAAAAAGTGGAAGCATACAATTTAATGGACTTTTAAAAATCATGTTGCTGTGCTGTGCTCATTCAAGTCTGACTCTTTCTGACCCTATGGAATGTAGCCTGCCAGGCTCCTCTGTCCTTGGGATTTTCCGGGCAAGAGTACTAGAGTGAGTTGCCATTTCCTCCTCCAGGGGATCTTCCCAATCCAGGGATTGAACCTGCATTTCCTGCATTGCAGGCAGATTCTTTACCACTGAGACACTGGGAAAGCCCTTAAAAATCATGCTAAGCTTAAATTTTCTAAGAAGTTTAGAAACATTTTCAATATCACTTGCAATTTTCTTGTTACTCTGGATTTTTAAAGAAACTTTCACTTTGTAACTTATGAAATGCCAAGAGAAGGAAGCAGGGAGGACTGTAGAGCCACAGACAGTGGCTCGACCGAAGTTGGGGGCAGACCCTGGCTTCTCAGCACTGCTGGCTCACAGGCCGCACTTTCTTCTCCCGGGCTGTGAGTCTGTGACTTCATCTTTCCCTGAGCTCCCCAGCCCTTTGAGCACACAGGTGGCCTGTCCTTGGTGTCAGAGTGCAGCAGAAGTGCCTCCAGGGAAGCACCCACTTCACACCACTGAAGAGGCCCCTTGTCCACAGGCACACCTGGGTCTGAGTACTGTCTCTATTAGCTGGGTGGTCTCAATGTTAACCCTTCCAGTTCTCAGCCCTGAATTCCACCATTCAGCCTGGTCACGTATTTACTCATGAACCATTATGTACTGAGCTCCATCTGTGGGCCAGGCCCTGCACACAGGGCTGAGCAGATAACTGCAGGCAAGATGGGCAAGGTGCCTGCTCTTATAGGGTTTGCGCTTCCTGCAGGGAGGTAAACACTGAGCACATTTCCAAGTTTATAACTTTTCAGCCCCAAGGGAAGGGGTAAAACATGGCTGCTCCTCCAACACCTCAGTACCACCTCCTTGCTGCTGCCTCCAGGAAGGGATATTTGGTGGCAAAGAGAGGGTTACTTTTTATTCAAGGGGACAACTCTCTAAAGTTAACACACAACTGAAACATTGATCTTTTCCTGCAAAAATTTCGAGAAACTGCCACACTCCTCACCCTCTGGAAGTGAGGAGGAAGCAGGTGTCCCCAGATGGCTGTCCCTGCTTGACAGGAGCTGAAAGGAAGATCCAGTGCAGCCATGCAGCTGAGGCAGTGAAAGGAAGACTCTGTCCAACAGACTGTGATAACCATGGTGCCTGTCTGATCCTACATGTGACCCACCCCATGTGCTAGTGTGGAACGGAGGGGAGGGTGGATACAAGAAAGACCCTGAGGATAAGAGGCAAGAAATGAAGATGACCCGGATGGGGCAGAACAGGGAGATTTCCTCCAGCCCATCTGACTAAGAGTCCCACCAAGCCATTAGGGAGGGATTGAAAGTAGTATATCTGTGTGCTCCTTGCAACTTTGGCATGCATAATTTGTACTTAAGATACTAGTTGAATAAATGAGGCATATTTCATTTCATAGCGTGGTACAGCTATTCCCAATAAGACTTTCTTGTTTACATATTATAGTGAATGAAATGCAAAACATACATCTAACAAACACTGAGGATATAGCAAGAATTCTTTAAATTCAATTACAAGAATACAAATTATCCTATTTCTTTTAAAGTGATTAAAAGACTTACCAAAGTAAATACAAAGATGACAAAACAGTACATGAAAAGACACTCAACATCATTATCGTTAGGGAAATGCAAATCAAAACCATAATGATAATTCACTGCACATCTATGAGAGCAGCTAAATCAGAAAAATGGGTTATATCAAGTGTCACAAGGGCATGGAGAGACCAGAACACTCCGATGTTGCTTTGGGAAATTGCCTGATAGTTTCCTAATAGTTAACTGTACGAGTCTTTCAAGATCCACCATTCCACTCCTAGACTAGAGAAGAATGAAAGCATGTGTCCACATAGACACTTCACACCAAGTTCAGACAGCTGTATTGAACTAGCCTCAAACTGGAAACAACACAAACATTCTGCAACAGATGAATGTGTGAGGAATTCCACATAGTGGAAAACTACGCAGAAACCAAAAGAATAAACTACTGATATATGCAGTGATGTGAGTGAATCTCAGGGTATTAGGCCAAGTAAAAGAAGCCAGATAAAAGGAATGCCTACTGCAGGATTTCATTTCTGTAAAGTTCTGGAAAATCCAAATGTACAGTGACAGAAAACTGATCAATGATGGCCTGAAGGCACTATGCCGGTGAACACAGGAAGGAAGGTTGTAAAGGGCACAAGGGAACACAGACACATCCGTCCCCGTGATGGCAATGAGGTTCACATGTGCACACAAAGGTCAAAATTTGCCCCATTGTACACTTTAAGGATGTGCAGATTATTTTATGTTAGTTCTTCATCAATGAAGCTATTAAAAAACATGTATATACTCCAAGATGGGGAATAGTACTGGAATGGAATGAAGTAAGCAGTGTTTGTCTTTAAGGTTCTGATAGCCAGAGTGGGCAGGTATCCAGGAAGTGAACCTGAAGCCTGATGTCTGGGTAGTCCCGTTTCTTCTGGGGGTGCCCCCAGCTCCCCAGGACCCTTGTATGCTCCCACCAGCCATCTCACACTTGGATTTCCATGTATGACATAGCTCTGACTCCCTGTCTACACCAAGTGAGCAGGGTTGGAGCCTCCGATACTCTATCTTATGGACACGGGTCTTGCCTGTTTAGGTCCATCATCATGAAGAGTCCCAGGTGAGAGGCAGGTATACAAGCAGGAGAAGTATGGACAAAAGTGTGAGAATAAAAGGCAGTGGGAATCCAACCCTTGCAGGATATTTCCATAAACATTCTATGTCCATATGGTGACACGTGTCAAGAACAGGCACCAGAATCCTTAAACTGATGTAGGATTTTTCCCTAAAGGGAGTGAATGGGAAGGAACGAGCTGGTGAAAGGAGGAGCTCTGCTGGGTCTTTCTGCACAGCAGGAGGTCTAGGCCACCTCTTCCTTGCACCTCAGCTCCTCCACCTGCAAAACAGACATAACATCTCACAGGAGTGTTGTAGGATCAAAAAGAAAGTGAATACAATTTTTTTTTTTCTTTTAAACTAGTTAACCATTCTCTACAAATATTAGGTATTTCCAAGTACTGCCATAGCTAAGCACTGGAGACCAGGGCTTCAACAGACATTTATCTTCTCATGCAATTCTGGAGGCTGGAAGTCCAGGGCCGAGGTGTCAGCAGTGTCAGTTTCCTCCAAGGCCTCTCTCTTTGTCTATATGAAGATCATCATCTCCCTGTGTCCTCCTGTTGGTCCTTCATCCCTCTGTGCTTGTCTGTGTCCTTGTCTTTTCTTCTTATAAGGATGTAAGTTGTATTGAATTAGGGCCACTCCGATGACCTCATTTAACTTAATTACCTCTTTAAAGGCCCTACAGTCAAATATAGTCATATTTGGAGGGTCTGAGGTTAGAACTTCAACAGATAAATTTGTGGTGGACACAATTTAACCCACAACAGGGCGATAGGCAGGGGTGATAGGTGTCTGATTGAGAACTCTTTTTTCAAGTCAGAAATTATATTGGAAAATGGACAGTATCAAATACAGCAGAGCCAGTACAATAGCCTAAGGTGATGAGTGTCCGTGATGAAGAGTCCATCACTATGTATGTCTCACTGGTTTCTGTTTCTGTTTGGTCTCTTTGTCCCTGTCTGTGAGAGTCTCTAAATCAGTGGTGGAGTCAGATGTGAGTCTGGGACTCCACCTCCAAGAACACAGTTCCAAGTGGCCCATCAGTCCCTCCCTTCCCTGAGGAGGGGTCGGAGAGGGCTGTGGGTGAAGTGACACTGAGGTGGGGACCCAGGTGCAGGGCTGTGAGCTATCTTGCACAGATTTGTGTGATGGAAGCCAAGGAGTCATGTTCGGACACTTTTAGCTGCAAGTGGCAATGAGGGATTTAGAATGGGCTACTGCAGTGTGGCCTTGGTTCATTAAAACAATGCAGTTAAAACAACACTTATCTGTTGCCTTTGCTGCAATCGAACACAGCACTTGCAAAGCAGACAGGACGGGAACTAAACCAGGGCTGGCCAAGGGAGCCCTCTTAGGCAGGTGCTCCTGATAAGGTCTCATGTGTAAAACGACTGTTCAAGGGCCTCCTGGAGGGGTGGGGGTCAGTGGGGGTTTCCTGGGACCTGTCTGCTGAGAGCATTTCATTTCATCTCAGAGTGAATGAAATTGAGGCCCCTGAGCCCTGGTCAGTGGAACTGCAGAGGTGCACCTGGCAACGCGGGATACAGCTTCATCCCAAGCTGCTCACAGGGATCTGCCCCTTGGGAAGGAACATGGGAGAGTGGGTACCTGAGGGTCAGTTCAGATATGTACCCAAGGCAGGGCCAACAGCGCGGGTCACAAGGGTGCAGATGGGGGAGTCAGGAGGGCACTGACTTCCTCTGGGCACATCCTTCCCCACCAGTGACTGCTTCCCACATCACTTCTCACACAGGCTTTTTGCCAGGGTCTCGAGACAGGGCTGCATGCCTCAAGATCCCAGTGAACTGCTCCTGGCTTTCACCACCCAGTTTTTGCCGGCATATCAACAACGGGCTTTTCCCCAACTCTTTACACTAGTGCCAAGGTGTACGGCCTTTGAGGTTTGTGTAGAAGGCTGTGTCTGTTTTGTTGCTGTTTTTTGTTTGTGTTTTTAATTTTTGTGTGAAAAACACAAACAAACAAAAACAGCTGAGCTACCATGGAAAGTACATCATGCAAAATGTTGGGCTGGATGAAGCACAAACAATAATCAAGATTGCCAGGAGAAATGTCAATAACCTGATATGTAGGTGACACCACCCTTATGGCAGAAAGCAAAAAGGAACTAAAGAGCCTCTTGATGAAGATAAGAGAGGAGAATGAATAATCTGGCTTAAAACTCAACATTCAAAAAACTAAGATCATGGCATCTGATCCCATCATTTCATGGCAAATAGATGGGGAAACAGTGGAAACAGTGACAGACTTTATTTTCTTGGTCTCCAAAATCACTGTAGATGGTGATTGCAGCCATGAAATTAAAAGACACTTGTTCTTTGAAAGAAAAGCTATGACAAACCTAGACAGCATTTTAAAAATCAGAGACATTACTTTGCAGACAAAGGTCCATCTAGTCAAAGCTATAGTTTTTCCAGTAGTCCTGTATGGATGTGAGAGTTGGACTATAAAGAAAGCTGAGCACTGGAGAACTGATGCTTTTGAACTGTGGTGTTGGAGAAGACTCTTGAGAGTCCCTTGGATGCAAGGAGATCAAACCAGTCCATCCTAAAGGAGATCAAGCCTGAATATTCATTGGAAGGACTGATGCTGATGCTGAAACTCCAATACTTTGGCTGCCAGATGCGAAGAACTGACTCATTTGAAAAGACCCTGATGCTGGGAAAGACTGAAGACAGAAGGGGAAGGGGACAACAGAGGATGAAATGGTTGGATGGAATCGCCAACTTGATGGGCATGAGTTTGAGTAAGCACCAGGAGTTAGTGACGGACAAGGAAGCCTAGTGTGCTGCAGTCCATGGGGTCATAAGGAGTCAGACACGACTGAGTGACTGAACTGCACTGAACACAATTTTAAAGGATGTTTTTCATTTATAGATATCACAAAACATGGGCTACATTCCCTGTGCTGTACAATATATCCTTGGGCTTGTCTTACATCCAGTAGTTTGTACTTCCCCCTCTTCTACCCCGCACTGGGAACCATGAGTTTGTTCTCTATACCTGTGAGTCCACTTCTTTTCTGTTATATTCACTAGTTTGTCATATTTTTAAGATTCCACATATAAGGGATATCATACAGTATTTGTCTTTCTCTGTCTGGCTTACTTCACCAAGCTGTGTCTGTTTTGAGTGTGTATGCAGGCAACTTTCTGGGGGGAGGATTCATTAGACTCTGATCAGCCAAGAGAGCCAGGGTGGACTGAAGGGTCAATTACTCACTGTGGTGTCCCGCGTAAACAGAACTAACACAGATTGATGGGGGAAAACCTGGCAGTTATCTCAGGAACAGAATCTATTTCTAAACCTTCATAATTTATACTTATCACCAGCCTGGAGACTTTTTCAAATAATAAGCCAACACCCTAGTTTTCTGAGGCTTCTGTAACAAAGTGCCACACACAGAGTGGTTTAAACAACAGAAATTTATGGTCTCCTGGTTCTGGAGGCTGGAATCCAAGGTCAAGAGGTTGACAAGACTAGTTCCTTCTGAGGACTGGAAGGGAGCCTCTGCCCCAGGCCTGCCTCCTAGTTTCTGCTGGTCTCGGTGTTACTGAGCCCATGCTTGCTCTGCTTCCTGCATGTCAGGCCAATTAACTGAGAAATGAGCTGCTGAGGTAAGGAATATGACTTTAATCAGAAAGACAGATGACGGCCAACTATGTCTCAACCATCTTATCAGGGTCTGGATGCCAGGTTCCTTTACAGAACAGAGGGGGAGAGAAAGTGAGGAAATAAAGTTAAAAAGACATTTATCTTGCAAAATAGAAGGGGATGTGTTCATTTCTTCTTTTCTGCAGTCATTCATAGCTGGGCTGTGTCAGATTATCTCTCTGTGAGCTGAACAAAGGCACTTGAGTTTAATAGTCAGGAAGAGGAGCAGGGTTCCCCAAGGCCAGCTATGATGTATGATCATAATAACAAGAACAACAAAAAGCAAAGGTTAAAGTCAACGAAACATGTAGATGGCATCCTTCCTGTGACTTCAAATAGCCTTCTATCTGTACCAATCTGTCTTTGTGTCCAAATTCTCCCCTTTCTTTAAACAAAAATTGAAGTATAGTTGATTTACAATGTTGTATTAGTTTCAGGAGTACAGCAAAGTGATTCAGTTATATATATATATATTCTTTGTCTGATTCCTTCCATTATAGATTATTATAAGATATTGATTATATATCTCTGCATTATACAGTAGGTCCTTGTGATTTATCTATTTCATAGATGGAAATACCAGACAACCTGACTTGCCTATTAAAAAACCTGTATGCAGGTCAGGAATCAACAGTTAGAACTGGACATGGAACAACAGACTGGCTCCAAATAGGAAAAGGAGTACGTCAAGGCTGTATATTGTCACCCTGCTTATTTAACTTATATGCAGAGTACATCATGAGGAACACTGGGCTGGAAGAAGCACAAGCTGGAATCAAGATTGACAGGAGAAATATCAATAACCTCAGATATGCAGATGACACCACCCTTATGGCAGAAAGTGAAGAAGAACTAAAAAGCCTCTTGATGAAAGTGAAAGAGGAGAGTGAAAAAGTTGGCTTAAAGCTCAACATTCAGAAAACTAAGATCATGGCATCCGGTCCCATCACTTCATGGCAAATCGATGTGGAAACAGTGGAAACAGTGACAGACTTTATCTTTTTTGGCTCCAAAATCACTGCAGATGGTGATTGTACCATGAAATTAAAAGACACTTACTCCTTGGAAGGAAAGTTATGACCAATCGAAACAGCATATTAAAAAGCAGAGACATTTCTTTGCCAACAAAGGTCTGTGTAGTCAAAGCTATGGTTTTTTCCAGTAGTCACGTATGGATATGAGAGTTGGACTATAAAGAATGCTGAGCACAGAAGAATTGATGCTTTTGAACTGTGGTGTTGGAGAAGACTCTTGAGAGTCCCTTGGACTGCAAGCAGATCCAACCAGTCCATCCTAAAGGAGATCAGTCCTGGGTGTTCATTGGAAGGACTGATGTTGAAGCTGAAACTCTTATACTTTGGCCACCTGATGTGAAGAGCTGACTGATTTGAAAAGACCCTGATGCTGGGAAAGATTGAGGGCAGGAGGAGAAGGGGATGACAGAGGATGAGATGGTTGGATGGTATCACTGATTCAATGGACATGAGTTTGGGTGAACTCCGGGAGTTGGTGATGGACAGGGAGGCCTGGTGTGCTGCGGTTTATGGGGTCACAAAGAGTCGGACACGACTGAGCGACTGAACTGAACTGAACTGAAGTGTGTGTAAATTTCCCCTATTTATAGGAAATCATATTAGCTTGATATCTGTATAGACTCTATCCTCAAATAGCCCCTCAAATTCATGGGTACTGGGACTCAATATCTTGGTGGGGGGACACAATTCAACCCACAACTACCCCCTCTCTACAAATCCCATCCTCTCAGTGCTCATTCATTGGGCACTGGTGGCCTGTGCAGCCTCTTCAGTGTACTCTGAAGGTGTCCTGCCTGGCTTGCTTGTGCCAAACCAATAATGGGTTTATCATTTGGAGTCCCAGATGGACCAAACCTTGAGGGGCATGGAGAGACTGGCTGAGGAAGTCAGACCATCACAAGCTTCCACCAGAAGTTACCAGCATTTGTGAGAAAATACTTGGTATTTCCAGAAGGAGTTTGGAAATTCATCCTCCTGTTGGTACACCTTCATCTATATTATTCCCTCCCCACCCCCCTCTTTCTGTACTCATTCCCAACTCTTGACACTCAGAACTCACTTGTCATCCCTGGGGTCTTTCTCAGTCCATGAGTTGGATGTGACTCTGAGTCTTCATTGCTTTTGGAGCTCATGCATGAAGGACATCAACCCTGCCTAAATCCCATTCCAGCTGAGGATGGGGTGGGTACCTCTGGGACCCTTGCCTCTGCTCCATCCGGCAGAGATTCTCTGATGTAGAAGGACCACACAGTCTAGAACCTGGGCCTGAATCTTCAGATGCTGCCTGGAATCAATTCCACTCACCCAGGAACCACCCTAATCAGCCAAGGGTCTCTATCCATAGAGAATCACTCAGACACCTTTACCAAGAATTCTTCTTACCTTCAAGGTCACCCCCAAGGTGAGCCTTCTGGGGGACACAAGTCCTCTCAACAGAGTTGGATTACTTAACCACACAATGCTGGACTCAGGGCCCGATCATCTGCAAAGCTCGAGCTGCCCCAAACTGTGGCTCCTGGTGGTGACTTGGTCCTGAGTTAGGGTCCCTGTGGAGAGCAGGTACAGACATGGGTGGTGTCTTCTCCAAACCTGACTTGGAAGAAAATGGTCTTGCTGAAAAGATGCTGCAGACACATCCTCCCCGAGTGACAGGCTGCCAGGCTTTCTTGCCATTGCTGCTCTGTCCCTCTGCTTGCAGCAGCCCCTGCCCTTAGCCTGGATGACTCCTCATCCTGAGACACATCTCACTGCTTCTCTTGTGAACAGCTGCCTTGGCTCCTCACACTCCCACCATCTTCCACACCTCAGATGGAGGGGCTCCCTCCACCTCTGGGTTCCTGCAGCGCTTTGCCCTCTGTGGACATGTTGAAGGCTGGTTTTCACGGTCAGTTTCCCTGCCTGTCCCCAGCTGAGGGCAGGGACCATGCTGGTTCACTTCTGTCTTCGACCTCCCAAGTGGTTCTAGGGATCGGGGTTATTTTACTCTGAATAACCTCAGGCCCGCTTTGTTCCAGATGTGAAGACCCATGTGGCATGTCTCTGACATATATTCAGGACCTTGGCCTGAAAGCAGATGTATTCAGTGCCAATGATGGGTCAGCCCTTGTGGCTGACTGCCCTCAGGATCCTGCTCAGACATGTTGCAACCAGGAAGCCCAAGGACCCAGAGGCCACACCTGGATGCACCTACAGATGTAAGGGCAGCCGAAGGTCGTGTTGTTGAAGACAAACAGACGGCAAAGTGAAGCCAAGGACTGAAACTGCTCTAGAGCTGTGGCTCCTTAGCACCAGTCATTTTATTACTGTTAAAAAACCCTTTTTTTCTTTGGACAAATGTCTATTTAGATCTTCCATCCACTTTTTGACTGGGTTGCTTGTTTTTTGATATTGAGCTTCATGAATTATTTGTGTATTTTAGAGATTGATCCCTTGTCAGTTGCTTCATTTGTAAATGTTTTCTGCCATAAAAATTTTTCAAAAGCCCCTTCTTTGAAGAATTGGGGAGTCATTGCAGCAGTGAAAACTGTCTTTTTAAAACACGCATTTTTGGCAAAACAGATCACTGACTAATATACGAAATCCAGAAATCTGGGACAGCCTGTGACTGAAGCAGCACCTGCCAAAGAGGCTTATCTGATAGTCCCACTATAATTATTAATTATCATTCACTCCTACCACCGGATACCACAAGAACATCTAAGACAGCCTTGCCTTCAAGGGTCTATGGTCTGAGGACATAAGGCTCCTGAGGACGTTGCCTTGGAAGAGCTCACAATGTAGGGAGGCAGGTTCTTGTGTAAACACACAGCACCTCAGAGGTCAGAGGACACTAGGCCCACGGGAACCTCTGGTGATCAGCTGGGTCCCCCTCCTGCTCCATCAGGTCACTTCTGCTTTTGCCATTTTCTTGCTATACTGGGGCGGCGGGGGGGGGGGGGGGGGCTTCCCTTGTGGCTCAGCTGGTAAAGAATCTGCCTACAATGCGGGAGACCTGGGTTCGACCCCTGGCCTGGGAAGATCCCCTAGAGAAGAGAAAGGCTACCCACTCCTGGAGGACTCCATGGACTGTATAGCCCATGGGGTTATGAAGGGTCGGACATGACTGAGCGACTTTCACTTTATATACTGGGGCTATACATATGTTTTATTTAAATGAAAAGTTTCTGCTTTTAAAACAAAAATTGGAAAAGCAAAGAAACGAAATCCTAGGAAATCACCCATTTTGTCTCTGTTCCTTACTTCTGGGTGAAGAAACACAGGCCTTAAGCAGCCTTGCTGAGTGGCCCATTACACGTGGCTACTTGGCTGGAAGGTGGCAAACACAAGCCAGAACCTAGCCTCCTCCTGGTTTCTGTTCATCCCTCTCGCGTCGTATGTGTCTCTTCCTTTTGGAGCAAGGACTCAGACCTCCTTTCACTTGTGTTAAACACGGGGGTGGAGAAATATTTCTGCTCTTTGGCATAGCAGGTAGCACGGTGTCTGTCACAAGTGGTCAGGAATCCAATCTTTACTCAGAAATGGATATCTGCAGCCCACCCAGCCCAGGGCTGTGCTCAGCTCAGGGCTCCATCCACAAAAGCACCAGGCATGGGGCCAGAAGGGCAGGGATGAAGATTACGGATGCCATCTGAATCTTCACATTTCAAATTCAACACATTTTTACTGAACTCCTGAACCAATGTCTGTATAGTTTATATTCCACTAAACACTAAAGTTCTTCCATAAAAAAAAAAAAAAGATTTCATGGTTAAGTACGGTTGGATCATCTCATTATGCTTTTCTTCTTGGAAGCCCTGAAGGGAAAGGTTGGGTTTCATGATTATATTGAGATACTCAAAACTTCTTCCTGCCCCTACACCTAGCTTTTGGGAACCAGCCTATCTCCTTTCCAAGAGAATCCCTCCCTCTACCCCTGCTGAGTAAGAAGTGGGTCCTGCGGCTTCCTCCCCCTCAGCTGATTGGCCCAAGACTCTCAAGCTGAAGAAATTAGGTTCAATGCCCTGGCACTCAGCTTTTGAGACTTAGAAAACTGACATAGTCAATTAGGGTGCTGGACAATGATGTGACTCAGCCCTTAGGGTTGAGGCTACCATGGTGATGTGTCATTTTGGAGCTATTTACCATAATGAGAAAGATGAAAGAAACAGTCTTTAGGGTGAAGAGGAGAATGGAATCAATTTGCAGAGAAAAATATAAGGCAAAAAACCACCAGGGGACTTTGACTTCACAAAATGGTGGAGTAGGCAGCTCTAAGCTATTGAAACACCAAAAACTCCTGGAGGAAAACATAGGCAGAACACTTTGGACATAAATCATAGCAATGTTTTTTTGGCTCCATCTGTTAAAGAAAGTAAAAGCAAAAGTAAATAAATGGAACTTAGTTAAACCTGAAAGTTTCCGCACAGTAAAGGAAGTCATTGACAAAGTGAGAAGACAAGCTGCTAAATGGGAGAGGACATTTGCAAATGGTATTACTAATAAGGGTTACTATCTGACAAATATCAACAGTTCACACAACTCAACATCAAAAAACAAACAAACAAACAATATGGTTTAAAAATGGGTAGAAGAACTGAATAGACACTTTTCCAAAGAGGATATACAAATGGCCAACAGGCATATGAAAAGATGTTCACCATTGCTAATCATCACAGAAATGCACATCAAAACCACTGGGAGATGTCACCTCACACCTGTCAGAATGGCTATCATTCAAAAAAACACAAATAAAAATTGTTGGCGAGGATATGGAGAAAAGGGAATCCTCCTACACTGTTGGTGGGAATGCAAATTGGTGTAGCCACTGTGGAAAACAGTATGGAGAGTTCTCAAAAAACCAAAAATAGAACCATCATATGACTCAGTAATGCCACTCCTGGATATATATTTGAAAGATACATATACTCCAATGTTGATAGCAGCATTATTTGCAATAGCCAAAATATGGAAAATGACCTAAGTGTCCATCAACAGATGAAATGTTAAAGAAGATATGGTATAATGGAATATTACTCAGCCATAGAAAAGAAGACTTAGAGGGCATTATGCTAATGAAACGTCAGACAGAGAAAGGCAAATACTGTATGATATCTTTATATGTGGAATCTAAAAAATTCAACAAACTAGTGAATATAACAAAAAAGAAGCAGACTTGCAGACAGAGGACAAACTAGCAGCTACCAGTAGGGGTGTGAGTGGAGGAGGCGGGTACAAACTAATGGCTATAAAGTAGAAAGAATGTATTGCACCACATGGGAAATATAGTCAATATTTTGTAATAACTGTAAATGGAAAGTAACCCTTAAAATTGTATAAATATTAATCAATTAATAAATTCAAACAAACAAAAAATGAGCAGAAACAGCCAGACCCAAATTTGTCAGGACTCTAGAGAATAGACAAAGTTTAGAACAAGTAAATGCATGCTGAATCAAGAAAAAGATGGCTTCAAAATTGTAGGAAGGATTGGCAATATTTCCCTTGTTTTAGTCCAACCTCTCCTGCTTGGCAGGAATCTTGAAGATGGCAGCCATATTCTCAATGTGGAACCTTTGCTAATTATTGTGGGTGTCTCTTCTAACCTGTCTGGGGGCTACCTGTAGAACTTACACAAGGGAAGCAATGTCTATTTTGCCTGACTCAGAACTGAGGCTAGAAAGGCAGTGCCATTCCTTGAAAATACTGCAAGATGAACTGTCAACCCACAGATGCCTGGGGCAAAAGATGATGATGGAAACATAAACAGCCAGCTGAACACATCCATAGATGGCCTAGTACCTGGGAGCAAAAGCCTGAGAGTTCCTTTGGGAAATTAGGACATTTAAAACAGTTAAAATTAGGACCCTGGAGCCTATGCACGTGCCTGGGCCAGAGAGACAGGATGTGAAAAAGCCCTCAGTCTCACTTGGGGCTGATCTTCAGGCTTGGTACAAGCCTGGCTTGGTGTTGAAGGAGTGACCTGGAACAGAGTCACTTGGCAATGATTAGAAGTGATTTTTGTGTTTCTTTGGTTTTGGATTTTTAGCTCTGAGCATTCAAGGAAATCTCTGTGAAAACACTAACTGCGCAAAACTAAAGAACAGAAACTTCGTTAGCCACACATGACAAGGAAAACAGTGTCTGCGAAACAAGTTAGGGAAAATCACTAAGCAAATGGACTACTATAGCCTTCCCAAGGGAAAAGAATCCAGCAAATCCTAGGGAATGAAAAGAATCTGATTTCCAGATATACCACTTTATAAGATTCAAATGTCCGGGTTTCAACAACAACAAAAAATTACAAGATATCTAAGAAACAGGAACACGTGGCACAGGCAAAGGAACAAAATTAATTGATAGATTAATATCTGGAATATTTATCAATATTAACATTGATAGATTAATAGCCAAAATGATTGATAGATTAATAATCTATTAATATAGATTAATAGTCAAAAAAATCTCAAAAAATAAGGACACAGTCTCAACTACCTGATTTTAAAACTAACTATAAAATCTATAGTAATCAAAACAGTGTGGTACTACACAAATACAGACATAGAGAGACCAGTGGAATAGAATAGACAGTCCAGAAATAAACCCTCACATATATGGTCAGTTGATCTTTGACAAGGATGCCAAAACTTTTCAATAAAAGTTGCTGAGAAATGCAAAAGAATGCATTTAGACTTTTATCTCACACCATTTACAAATAACTCAAAATAACTCATAGACCTGAAAGTAGGAGCTAAAATCATAAAACTCTTAGAAGAAAACATAGGTATAAATCTTCACATCCTTGGATTTGGCAACAGGTTCTTAGCTATGATACCCAAAGCATAAGTAACACAAGTAAAACAAATAAATTGGATTTTATCAAAATCAAAACTTTCATGCATCAAAGGACATTATTGAGAAAGAGGAAGGATATAATGGAATGGGAGAAGATATTTGCAAAATATTATCTTATATAGGTTTTTTCTTTATTTTTAGATTTTTATTTTATTTATTTATTTTTAACTTTCGACTTTACAATATTGTAATGGTTTTTGCCATACATTGACATGAATCAGCCATGGGTGTACATGTGTTCCCCATCCTGAACCCCCCCTCCCATCTCCATCTCCATCCCCATCCCATCCCTCTGGGTCATCCCAGTGCACCAGCCCTGAGCACACTGTCTCATGCATCGAACCTGGACTGGTGATCTTTTTCACATATGATAATATACATGATTCAATGATCTTCTCTCAAACATCCCACCCTCACCCTCTCCCACAGAGTTCAATAGACTGTTCTATACATCTGTGTCTCTTTTGCTGTCTCACATATAGGGTTATTGTTACCGTCTTTCTAAATTCCATATATATGTGTTAGTATACTGCATTGGTGTTTTTCTTTCTGACTTACTTCACTCTGTATAATAGGCTCCAGTTTCACCACCTCATTAGAACTGATTCAAATGTATTCTCTTTAATGGCTGAGTAATATTCCATTGCGTATATGTACCACAGCTTTCTTATCCATTCGTCTGCTGATGGGCATCTAGGTTGCTTCCATGTCCTGGCTATTATAAACAGTGCTGCAGTGAACATTGGGGTACACGTGTCTCTTTCAATTCTGATTTCCTGGATGTGTATGCCCAGAAGTGGGATTGCTGGGTCATATGGCAGTTCTGTTTCCAGTTTTTTAAGAACTCTCCACACTGTTCTCCATAGTGACTGTACTAGTTTGCATTCCCAGCAACAGTGTAAGAGGGTTCCCTTTTCTCCACACCCTCTCCAGCATTTATTGTTTGTAGATTTTTGGATAGCAGCCATTCTGACAGGCATGAGATGGTACTTCATTGTGGTTTTGATTTGCATTTCTCCAATAGTGAGTGATGTTCAGCATCTTTTCATGTGTTTGTTAGCCATCTGTATGTCTTTGGAGAAATGTCTGTCTGTTTAGCTTTTTGGTCCATTTTTTGATTGGGTCATTAATTTTTCTGGAATTGAGTTGCAGGAGTTGCTTATATATTTTTGAGATTAATTCTTTGTCAGTTGCTTCATTTGCTATTATTTTCTCCCATTCTGAAGGCTGTCTTTTCACTTTGCTTATAGTTTCCTTCATTGTGCAAAAGCTTTTAGGTTTAATTAGGTCCCATTTTTGCTTTTATTTTATTTATTTATATATTTTATTTATTTATTTATTTTTTATTTTATTTATTTATTTTTATTTTATTTTATTTTTGCTCTGGGACGTGGGTCATAGAGGATCCTGGTGTGATTTATGTGGGAGAGTGTTTTGCCTATGTTTTCCTCTAGGAGTTTTATAGTTTCTGGTCTTACATTTAGATCTTTAATCCATTTTGAGTTTATTTTTGTGTATGGTGTTAGAAAGTGTTCTAGTTTCATTCTTTTACAAGTGGTTGACTGGTTTTCCCAGCACCACTTGTTAAAGAGATTGTCTTTTCTCCATTGTATATTCTTGCCTCCTTTGTCAAAGATAAGGTGTCTAGAGGTGCGTGGATTTATCTCTGAGTTTTCTATTTTGTTCCATTGATCTATGTTTCTGTCTTTGTGCCAGCACCATACTGTCTTGATGACTGTTGCTTTGTAGTATAGCTTCAAGTCAGGCAGATTGATTCCTCCAGTTCTATTCTTTCTCAAGATTGCTTTAGCTATTCGAGGTTTTTTGTATTCCCATACAAATTGTGAAATTATTTGTTCTAGTTCTGTGAAAAATACCATTGGTAGCTTGATAGGGATTGCATTTAATCTATAGATTGCTTTGGGTAGTATACTCATTTTCACTATATTGATTCTTCCAATCCATGAACATGGTATATTTCTCCATCTCTTTGTGTCCTCTTTGATTTATATCGTACAACTCAACAACAAAAAAGACAGCTCATGTGAAAAAATGGACAAAGGACTTAATAGACATTTTTCCAGAGAATATATGCAATCAATAAACAGACAAAAAGATGCTCAACATCATTATCCATTAGGAAAATGTAAATCAAAACCATAGTGAAATACCATTCCATGCCTACCAGAGTGGTTATAATTAAAATAGTTTTTTAAAAAGTGTTGGCAAGGATGTGGAGGAATTGGAACACTTGTACTTTTGTTGTATGAATGTAAAACGATGCAGCCACTGTGGGAAATGGTTCGGTGATTTCTCCAAAAAGTAAACTTAGGATTACCATATGATCCAGCAATTGCAGTTCTGGATGTATACCACAAAGAATTGAAAACAAGGGCTCAAGCAGATACTTGTAGTATATCAATGGCCACAGCAGTGTTACTCACAAGAAGTGGGTAGTTATTGCATAGTGGATACAGACTTTCTGTTTGGGGCAATGGAAAAGTTTTGGAAATAGATAGTGGGTAATGGTTGTATAATATTGTGAATGTAATTAAAGCCACTGAATTTTACTCTTAACAGTGGTTACAAGGGTTAAAATGGTTTATAGTTCCACATGTACAGAGCTTGGAAGTCACCATTCCATCTTAAAAGCAAGTAAAAGGATGAAGAGACTGAAAAGTTGATCAACACTGTTCTTGGATCTTTAAGAGAGGGGCGGACAGGACAAATCACTGTCCTCAAAGTTGGAGAGACAGATGGGTGATACAGGGATTCTCAGCTTCCTGAAGCAGAGACAGAATGGAAACCACTGTGGGAAGCAGTTTTGGGACAGGAAAACCTGAACTGTAACTGGTGAATTACTGGCAACTGAGTATAGATAGATCTGAGAATGAGAACTCCAGGAGAACCCAGTCATGGGTGGTAGGTACATTACTATAGAATTTACCTCTGGGAACTAGACCAGGTTCTCACTGAAAATGTCAAGGGGAAATCTCTTCTGGCTTCTAGGAGAGGGAAGGTAAAGAGGCCAGTTTGAAATATACCAAGGTGTGTCCTCAGGGGAAACTAGTTACCCAGAGCCTAACTGACCTGAGGGAGGGGAGTATCCAGCTGCAGCCAGCTCTGGTCACCCTGCTCCATCAAGTGAAGGAGAAAAACACTGAAAAACACTTGTGAAGTTCACAGCCAGGGCACAGACAGAGAATGCATCAGGACAGTGGGAAGCCTTCCATCCCACACCTCATGGCATCACTGCTGCTGCTGCTGCTAAGTCGCTTCAGTTGTGTCTGACTCTGTGTGACCCCATAGATGGCAGCCCACCAGGCTCCTCTGTCCCTGGGATTCTCCAGGCAAGAATACTGGAGTAGGTTGCCATTTCCTTCTCCAATGCATGCATGCATGCTAAGTCGCTTCAGTCCTGTCTGACTCTGTGCGACCCCATGGACAGCAGCCCACCAGGCTCCTCTCTCCACAGAATTCTCTATGCAAGAATACTGGAGTGCATTGCCATTGCATGACATCGCTAAAGGCCTCCTAACAGCAGTGCTACATCATGTCTGGGTGTCAAGAAAAAATGAAGGGACATGAATAGCCAACAATTGAATTTGAAGAGATGGACAAACATCAGAACCAGATACTGAAGGGGTATTGGAATTTTAAATGGTGAAAAGACAAACTTTGTGTTATATAGATTTTTTTATTATAAAAAAATTATAAAAAGCAATTCCCCAGGTTACTAGTATTATGAACATATCAAATTTAAAAAACAATAACCATGTGGCTTATTGAGGAGAGTTCTCAGCTCTGTAGGCCTTTCAGTTCTTAGATCTCATCCCTTATGGACTCCTCACCACATCCAGCCCTTGGAACTGTTCAAGTTAAATTAGTCTTTAATGAAGCTTCCTCAAGTGGGTTCCTATTTCCTGTAACCTAATGATCCCCGATTTGGAGTGACTTTCTCTCACCTGGCCTCTGCCAGGTGACCCTGCATTGTCCACAGGGTCCTTCTTATGGGCTAACACTTCTGGGTTCACAGGAGGAGCTTTCAGGGACTGCTCGGTTGTGTACACGTTCTAGGGTATAGCTCAGCAACATAATGTTGTAGAATACACTGTTGGTCCCTCATCTGGAAGTTATTAAAAAGCTTTCTAAAACTAACTTTACAAATTAGCTATAAATTATGCATTATAATTTCTTCCAGAGCCATGAAGCATTTAGAGTATTGCATTCTGGGTTTAAGTATGTAAAATCTTTTCCAGCTGCATAAAGCTAGTACTTCACTTTCTGTCAGCTTTCTCATGAGTCGGCTTAGTCTAGTCATCAGCTCCTCCAGGAAGTCCTCCCACCTACTCTAATGGCCGCCCCTCTCCAGGACAGCACAGGTAGTGTTTTCCACAGCATAGTAGTTTCTTGTTTATTAATTTATCTGTTGGATGTACACTGCCCACCTTAAGCCAGAATGTAAGCCTCATGAGACCTGGAGCCCTGTGACTTCATTCACCATAATGTTTCTCAGACCCTAGGATGGCACCAGGCACTCAGCACCTGTGGAATGAGTGAGTGAAACTCCCAGAGCTGCCTCCCACCACCCTCTGAGGTGGTTCCTCACCACAGACGGGTCCTCCACCTCCAGCCTCAGCCCTGACACCACTGTAGCTCTATGGCTACAAGCTTCCTCTCTTTCTCTGGACCACTTAGTCCAGCACTTAGAGCTCATCTCTGACATTTAGTTCATTCAGTAAGAAGCTCCTGTTTTCCTTCCGAGAAACATACTCTGCTCAGGGATGGCCATCCAGTCTTTTCCTGCCATAATGTTTGGAAATTTTGCATCCTTGGTTATGAAGAGGGAGTAACAGCAACTTACTCCAGCTGGCTGCACACTTCACACTGTGAAGATCATCCAGTGTGGCACAGAGATGCAGGGTGGGTGAGGCAGGGAGGACATCGATCCTGCACATCTGTTGGCTTCTTCAGGGCAGCACATGGAGTCTTGGGGGGGGGGGGGGCGGCATACACATCATTTGTCTAGAAGACTATGCATGCCCGATGGTGCAGGCTGTTCTCTGAGCTGCACCACTTGGAGGTGTGCCATCTTGGAATGGTCACCGCTGGCCCAGTGACCTCACCCATATGTACTGAGGGGGTGAGTGCTGTGGTGCATGCTCATCTGACACTGTCCCTGCAGTAGGTTTACCTACTATTGTTTGGGCCTCTCAATGATCCTGAAGCAGTTATTATTACTAGTTTCATAAAGGAGGAAATTGAAGGTTAGAGAAATGTCTGAGTGCTGAGAAGAGATTTTTGGGGTTGGAACTCAGACTTGTCCAACTCCAAGCCCTCTCTCTGCCTCTCCACACCAGCTCTGGATGGAGGACCATTTGTGTCTTTCTGTCCTCTGAACAGAACTTTCCTACAGCTGATGTTCTCAGGAGCAACAGGGGCTCCACCAAGGCATACCAACCTCAGAGGCTCCATCTTAGCTTCCCAAGAAGAAAAAAAGCTGCCTGAAGCCTGGCCCTTCTCAGTGTGGTTTGTAGTCAAAAGTTAAAGACTGAGGCCAAAGCCCAGGATGTGGCAATTACCCCAGCCTCAAAACCACAAATGACTACACACAGCCCCTGACTGAAGAAACCACGTCATTTCACACCCAATCCCCAAACCCCTAAATCCTTATCTCTGCATTGCTTCTTTTTTCTGTACTAAGAAATGGAGAGGGAATCCCAGGCAGATTCCAGGGAGCCACACACGGTGTATAATCCCTCTCCTCCCAGGCAGATTTCAAGGAGCCACACATGGTGTATGATCTCTCTCCTGCCTGCCTCGCCTGTCTGGACAGCAAATCTAATTGGGAATCTGTCTGTCCTTCTCCCTCTTTCTTTGCTTGTGTTGGATCAAGCTACTGGGAAAACAACAACAGTAACAGCAAAACTGTTAAGCCTCTGCTGCATATCAGATATCGTTTATTGCATGCATGATGTGTGCATTAGAAGTCTCTTCAGTCATGTCCATCTTCTCACGACCCTATGGACTGCAGCTTGCCAGTATCTTCTGTTGATGAGATCCTTCAGGCAATAATACTGAAGAGAATTGCCAGGCCCTTCTCGAAGGGATCTTCCTGACCCAGAGATCAAAGCTTCATCTCTCACGGCTCCTGCATTGGTAGGCAGGTTCTTTACCACTAGCACAATCTGGAAAGCACACTGAAGCATTTAAAAGTTTTTGTGACACACACAAGCAGATAATGTCACCCTCATTTATGGAGTTGGGGGCATTGATGTTCTGGGAGTTTTGGTCACACCCCAGCAAGGGGTAGACCTGACTTCCATCTCATCAGGTTGTTTCTCTTCATGGCTGGGCCTTGTAGCCTCTCTTCACTCGTTTTGCAGAGATACCAGGTTTGTACTCCCTAAACTGGTCCTGAGCACTCAGCATCTACTGAGCTGGGGAACAGCTCAAAGTGAAGCCAGGATGACCTGCTCTGAGCAGCAAAGAGAACAAACTTCTTGGAGCTGAGCAGGGCAGGGCCAAGGTGAGCAATGGGAACCAGCCTTTTGCAGATATTTTCATTTCCCTGCTGCCCTAAAAGTTGCAGGCTGAAACTAAAATGACTGCTCACAGGGGTGGGAGGGACCCTAAAAACCCCGGGGCCTGTTTTGGGAAAGAAGATTCTGGTAAGTCAGTGACTTGGTTGGTTCCTACTCAAGTCACAGCCCGTGTTGGATTAAATGCAAAGGTTAGGGGTTGAGGAACAAACCTTTTTTGAAGGAGGGACTGGCTTAGGGCTGATGCTATTTATTTTCAACTCCCTTTTTCTGGTTTTTGGACCATTTTGAGAGGATGCTGACAATCATCAGTTCCCTCCCCAACTGGTGTTTGTAATGTTCGCCCCTGTCTAGGTGATGCTCATGTGTGTTTGGCATGCACTGATCCCTTACCAGCTAGGAGGGGCAAAGACACAGAAGTTGTGTGGAAAACTAACACAGGAAAACTTAGTTAGAAAGAATGGCCTGAAATCCTTAGGCCTGCTTCTTGAGCACTTTCTGTCTGGTGCTAAGTGTTCATTTGATCCAGCAGCTCTTGTGAGATCAGACCCCCACTCCCTCTACCTCCTCCCTCTTCCTCCAAGAGCAAGCTGCCGCCTGGTGATGTTAGGGCATTTGCTGCCATGGCTGAGCCAGAATGCCAGCCCAGGTTAGGCAGACTTCAGAGCCTCATGCAGACAACTTTTTTTATGGGAGGACACATTACCATCTACAGGATCCCATTTTCTCATTATTTTTGTTCAGAAAGTTAGCGATCTGGTGTTTTTGGATGTAGCGGAGGTATCACAGAGGCAGCTCTGGGCACCCTGGGTCCTGGTCTACACGTCTGTTTTCCTGCATCCCTACTTCCAGGGCCCCTCCTCTGCCTCTCTCTACCTGGAAGCCATGAGATGCTGAAACTTGGTCCACAGACCCCAAAAAACTGAGAATGGGAGAGCCCAGGTCAATTCTGGGCAGATTGAGGGGGTGCTTGATGTAAGCAGCTTGGGGAATTAAAACACCCTATGCTGGCACTGCCAGCTGGGCTAGAAAAATAAATGTCCTGTGGCTTTGTGCGCCTGACAGAGGAAAGGGGGACAATTAGTGAGATGCTGGAACATCCAAGCTGGGAAGCTGGGACAGAAACACTCAGGTCCGTGGTGATGCGTTCAACACAGAGACAGGTTTTGGGAAGTGCAGTCAGAGCCTCCGTAGTCTGAATGATAGTCAAAGAAAGCAATTGCTCTGGGCTCTTCCCTGGCTGTCCAGTGTTTAACACTGTGATTCCACTGCAAGGAACATGGATCCCACATGCCACGCTGCATGGCCGAAAAATAGGGGCATGGGTGGGGGAAGGCAAGCAACTGCTTTTGTTAATTGATTCAAAGGCCTAGGCTCACTGACACTTGTCCAAGAAGTGGAATTTACCACCTTAGTGAAGATTTTTGTGATGGCACCTGCACGGCTGCTTGCACAGGGACTTGGTTTTCTAAGAAGACCTTCTTGTCCCACTTTAGCAATTCCTATTTTGAAACATGGTGAAATCTATCATTTGAAAACGTCAGGCTCTACCTAAATTCACAGTGTCTTTCTGGAGTACAGGCCCAGATGAAACAAAACAAAGCCTCTATAATTTCCCAGCCACAGTTCCCAAAGCCTGATGCAGTGCTTTTTGAGAGCGACCCCAGGGAAATGGAGGAGGCAGAATGATTGTCCCCAATGGGGACCCTGCCACCACCTCCCCCCAGGACAGGCCCATTGCTTCCCATGCTGGATTAATGAATAATGGTAAGGGGTACTTAACATGTTAATGGGGTTATTAATTATTACTTAAACTCTGAGGGATTCTAGGGAAAACAAATAGTGAAGCCCTGAAACCTGGAGTGAATGCCTTCAAAACCACCATAGTCATGATGAAAATAACATAAGTAAAAACCAAGGCTGCCTAAAATCCTTGGTTGTCAGTTGCTTATGTGAGGCTGTCCCTCTGTGTGAGTAAATTTAGGAGCAGAGGTGAGGACAATCTGGCCATGCATCTGGCAGAAAAAGCTCTTTCACTTGTACTATCTGCTTTGATCCCTGCCAGTCTCAGTGCAAAGGGGACTGAAAGTGTTTGTAAGAACAACCATTTCCTCAAGAAGCCCAGTGGAAGTCACAGAGAATGTTTGAGTTGGCTCTTGCATTTTGATATTTTTAATTGTAATAGAGCCACCAAGGGTCAAGTAAAGGTGGTTATAGCCATGACTGGATGTTAGCAGATGTACTAACTAGCTCCCTTCTCCCGATGCTGAGGATTGCACACTTTATTTCTCATAATGTCCTTTCCCAATCAATTTGGTGACCCTAAATTCCTCCTCTATATCAGTTCTAGAATGGTCCCAATTACTTCAAAATCTAGGGTTGCCAGGGCTTCCCTGGTGGCTCAGTGGTAACGAATCCACTTGCCAATGTAGGATACATGGGTTCGATCCCTGGTCCAAGAGGATCCTACATGCTGCTGAGCAAATAAGCCTGTGCACCACAACTATTGAGTCTGTGGTCTAGAGCCTGGGAACTGCAACTACTAAGCTCACATGCCACAACTACTGAAGCCTGCATGTCCTAGAGCCTGTGCCCCACAACAAGAGAAATCACAACATGAGAAGCTGGCACGCTGCAAAAAAGAGGAGCCCCCGCTCCCACAACTGGAGAAAAGTCAGTGCAGCAACAAAGACCCAGCATAGCCGAGGTCATGTACACACTGCTATAGTTGAAATGGATACCAACAAAAACCTACTGTATAGTACATGGGACTCTGCTCAATGTTATATGCCAGCCTGGATGGGAGGGGGTTTGGGGGAGATACATGTATATCAAGGACTGAGTCCCTACTACACTGCTGACCTGAAACCACAACATTGTTAACCGGCTATACCCCAATACAAAATGTCTTTGGTGTTTTAAATTAAAAAAAAAAAAAACCAGCACAGTCAAAAATAAATAAATAAAATTATATATGTATATACACAAAAAGAATCTAGAGTTGCCAAATGATCTGTTGACTGTCTCTAACTTTTCTCTCTCATCTCAGAACAGGAAGAAGATCATCTGTATGAGAGAGAACACACATTTCTATATTTATTTTATCATTTGCTAAGCTCCAATGAAATGGAAAATAGTTTCCCAGGTTGAGAGCAAGACTTAGGAAGGACAATCAATTCAGAATCTGAGCAGGGAGGCCCAGATGAAGCATAAGCTTAGTCCTTACCTCTGGAGTTTAATTGTGGTTGGAGACAGAAGATGTGTGAAGGGGAAAAATATAAGAGGAAAGTTAAGTAGTGGAGAGAGATGCCTAGATTTGTCCTGCCTGCAGAAAGGTTACAATCCAAGCTTGAGGAAGATGGCCCAAGCCTGTGCTCTTATTGCCAGGATGTGAGAGACATGGCTGCTTGGAAAGCAGAGGCCTGAACAGAGCAGGGCCAGGAGGGCAGGAGAGGGAACTTTGGCTGAGGATGGATTTATGACCCCTAGCATTTATTCCCATCTAAGTTTCTACCTTCTGAGACTCTTCCACCTCTCAGTGGTTTGGGGTTGCCATTAATACTACTACCAATGGCTGGTATGTTCTGAGCCACTTACCCTGGCCAGGGTATACTAGCTGCTTCAAATGCATAGTCTTATAGAATATTCATGATAACTGAATAAAGGGAGACGATTATCCTCATTTTACAAATGAGAGGCCAAGGCTCCAAAAGTTTCAGGAGCTTTCTAGGGTCACCAAGTTGTATGTGGCTGGGCCAGGTCTGAGTTCACGCTCCAGGGATCAAGTCTGCCCCCTCCTAGGTGCCAATGGGTGGTGTGCAGAAGTTGCCCCTACCCTTCCCCATGACTCAGCATCTCTTCCCGCTGTAGAAATAGTGGGAGAAGTTCTCAGAGGTGCCAGCAGGACCCGGCAGGGACCACTTAGAAGGGCAACCCACTTGACCTCTAAGCCTGACGCAGGGCTACTCTTGGGTGCTGCTGTCAGGACCTCTGGTACCTCTTCCCTTCTGGAAGAGGCATATAACATTGAGCATAACATTCTGGAAGTTAGACATTCGCTTAAGGGCTGGGCAGGTGATCTTTACTGATTTTCCCCAAACATGCAATGAGGAGACTGAGGAAGTGCTTCGAAGTCTGGATTCTGCTTCCAGGGTTCCCGGCCCCAGTGACCTGTCCCAGCTAGCGTTCTCGCCCCTGAGAACAAAGCTGTGTCCTTGGGGAGGAGGGGCTCTGGTTAGGTCCAGCTGAACAGTGGGAACTAAGAAATCACTGACTTCTGGGATTGGGGAAGTTAAGAAATCTGCTTCCATGTAAGCAATAGACCCGGCAGGATGCATTTCCAGTGCCCTATCTGAGAATAGACACAGTGGTCTCCAAGGACTGCATGGCCCTGATCTGTCTTCCTGCACCCATAGAAGGGACTCAAGATGGAAGCTGGAAGAAGGAAGGAGACCGGACCACAAGATGGGAAGTCTTCATCTCTGTTTCTTTCTGCCTTCGGAATGAGTCTCTGGTGGATGCTGGCTCTTTGCAGGCACCTGCAAAGCTCAAGCTCAAGAGACACAAATGGACAGAAATTCCTCCCCAAATTTGATGCTTTAGTGTATGTGAGTTTGCTTCTATTTTTTCTTCCCAGATTTTTTTATTTTTTAGTATCCACTAACTACAACCCATTCCACACTGAAAGTGTGGGGTTGGCACCAGAAGATGGGAAAGAGATTAAGAAGATTAGGGGCGGGAAGAGGATTTCTGTCCTGAGGTTTAGGGACCAGGACAGGAAACTGAGCACAGAAGGGTCCACCTCTGAGCTGCCCCTTAGCTTCTGAAGGGAGGAAGCAGAACCAGTGTGGCTTTGGGGTGAAGAGATCACAGGGAAAGCTTGAGCAGGACAGCTAACCCTCCCCCCCAACCCCATCACCCTTCCCACTCCCTCCTTCAACTTCCCCTCCATGCACTGGCTGAAGGGGGCTAGAGGAGGGGCTGAGATGTACCCTCCTCTCTGCTCATCAACCTGGTTTAGGGTCAGGCCAAGCTAACCAAACTCTAGGACCATGGGGTCCAAATGAGTCTAGTCCAAAGTTCAGAGTACTGGGGTAGGGGACACACAGGTGAAAGAAACGAAGGAAGGAGAGGCAACGGTGGGAGGGAGAAGAGGGGAGTGGGGAGCTGTCTATGATGCCATTATCTAGAGCAAGGCAAAATCAAAACATAAACATGCTGGAACTAAGGAACAGAAGAAATGGGAAAATTTTAGTAAATAAAGCACAATAAATGGAAAAGAGATAAATGGACTATAAAATAACTATTTCTTGAAATAATTTAAAGTATATAGAACATCAGTAGCTTTTTATTTCCTGATGTGTGTGTGTGTGTCTTAATTTGAATGAAGGTTAAAAAGAATCACATTCCTTCTGTGCCTGGAGCTCCCACTGCCCTGGCCCTGAAGCTGGAAGCCCTTCAGAGACCCGGTTCCTGACTGGACAGAGCTGCATGCCAGTGAGGAGACAGGGGCGGGTGTGGACCAAGAACTAGAGGCTCCATTCCCGGCTTATAGAGACTCAGGAGGCCTTTCTCTGAAGCTGTTGCTGTGTTTTCAAGCAGTTTTCTGCCGTCTAATTGTGGGAGGTGCTCTTCTCCTCAGGGCATCCAGGGTTGAGGGGATATCTCATCAGGGCAGACAACTGGAGCTCCAATCACAGAGCTGAGCAGACCAGGTGACCTGCTTTGTGTGGATGGTGGGGCATAGCACTTCAAGAATGAGGAGCCCTCATTTCAGCAGATGCTGAGCCCTCCCACTAGATGGACATCTATAATAAATGTATATGGAAAACCTATATACAGCCTTTCTCTTCCTGTGTGTTTCTCTACTTTCACACAGAAAACTCCACTTATGACCCTTTTGGTCACCAAATGTGTAGCGTTTTCCCCCACACCAAGCAATTCTCTGTGACAGCAGCTGGATGTCCTATAATTTAACTCAATTCTTATATCATCAACCTGGGTATACTCTTGGATCCCACAAGTTCAGAGATCAGTCCCATAAGATTGCCCCTATTTCAGATGTCTATTGTGAGTACGAGATTCCCAGGCTATGCACAACTTCTGTCCAACCTACCTACAAATTAGAAGTTTCCCTTAGACCCTCACGCATCACTATGAACAAAGCTTGTGGAGGTGATGGAATTCCAGTGGAGTTATTTCAAATCTTAAAAGATGATGATATGAAAGTGCTGCTCTCAATATGCCAGCAAATTTGGAAAACCCAGCAGTGGCCACAGGACTGAAAAAGGTCAGTTTTCCATCTAATCCCAAAGAAAGGCAATGCCAAAGAATGTTCAAACTATCACACAATTGCACTCATCTCATATGATAGCAAAGTAATCCTCAAAATTCTCCAAGCCAGGCTTCAACAGTACATGAACTGTGAACTTCCAGATGTTCAAGCCGGATTTAGAAAAGGCATAGGAGCCAGAGATCAAATTGCCATCATCCACTGGATCAGCGAAAAAGCAAGAGAGTTCCGGAAAATCATGTACTTCTGCTTTGTTGACTACACCAAAACGTCTGACTATGTGAATCACAACAAGCTGTGGAAAATTCTTAAAGAGATGGGAATACCAGACCACCTGTCCTGTCTCCTGAGAAATCTGTATGCAGGTCAAGAAGCAACAGTTAGAACTGGACATGGAACAATAGACTGGTTACAAATTGGGGAAGGAGTACATCAAGGCTGTATATTGTCACCCTGCTTAATTTATATGTAAAGTACATCATGAGAAATGCCAGGCTGCATGAAGCACAAGCTGCAATCAAGATTGCCAGAAGAAATATCAATAATGTCAGATACGCAGATGACATCACCCTTATGGCAGAAATCGAAGAACCAAAGAGCTTCTTGATGAGAGTGAAAGAGGAGAGTGAAAAAGCTGGCTTAAAACTCCACATTCAGAAAATGAAGATCATGGCATCTTGTCCCATCACTTCATGGCAAATAGATGGGGAAACAATGGAAACAGTGAGAGACTTTATTTTTGGGGGCTCCAAAATCACTGCAGATGGTGACTGCAGCCATGAAATGAAAAGACGCTTTCTCCTGGGAAGAAAAGCTATGACCAACCTAGACAGCATATTAAAAAGCAGAGACATTACTTTGCCAACAATGGTCCATCTAATCAAGGCTATGGTTTTTCCAGTAGTCATGTATGGATGTGAGAGCTGGACTATAAAGAATGCTGAGCACCGAAGAATTGATACTTTTGAACTATAGTGTTGGAGAAGACTCTTGAGAGTCTCTTGGACTGCAAGGAGATCCAACTAGTCCATCCTAAAGAAAATCAGTCCTGAATATTCATTGGAAGGACTGATGCTGAAGTTGAAATGCCAATACTTTGGCCACCTGATGTGAAGAGCTGACTCATTGGAAAAGACCCTGATGCTGGAAAAGATTGGAGGTGGGAGGAGAAGGGGACTACAGAAGATGAAATTGTTGGATGGCATCACCAATGCAATGGACATGAGTTTGAGTAGGCTCCAGGAGTTGGTGATGAACAGGGAAGCCTGGCATGCTGCAGCCCATGGGATTGCAAAGAGTAGGACACGACTGAGTAACTGAACTAAACTGAACTGAACTGATGATATTTGTGGATTGAAAGGCTAGACAGAATTGTTGATTCTTTCTGAAAATGTTTGTATAGAATTAATAAAATTGTAATCAATGTCCCAGCAGCATTTGTTGTAGAGACAGACAGGCTCCGGGAGCTGGTGATGGACAGGGAAGCCTGGCATGCTGCAGACCATGGGGTCACAAAGAGTCGGACATGACTGAGGAACTGAACTGAACTGAATTGAGCTCCTCCTCTGGCTTGATTAATTTGCTGCTGCTACTGCTGCTGCTTAGTCACTTTAGTCATGTCCGACTTTGTGCAGCCCTATGGACTGCAGTCTCCCAGGTTCCTCTGTCCGTGGGATTCTCTAGGCAAGAGTACTAGAGTGGGTTGTCATGCCTTTCTTCACAGGATCTCCCCGAACCAGGGATCGAACCTGGGTCTCCTGCATTGCAGGTAGAATCTTTACCGCTGAGTAACCAGGGAAGCCCAATTAATTTGCTGGAGAGTCTCAAAGAAATCAAGGGAACATTAACTTACTTCTGCCAGTTTATTAAGGGACATGACGAAGGATACAGATGAATAACCAGATGAAGTGATGGATAGAGTGAGGTCTGGTCCTAAGTGCAGGAGCTTCGGTCCCAAAGCCTTTGACTGTGTGGATCACAACAAACTGTGGGAAATTCTTAAAGAGGTGGGAATACCAGACTACCCTACCTGCCTCCTGAGAAATCTGTATGCACATAAAGAAGCAGCAGTTAGAACTAGACATGGAAAAACAGACTGGTTCCAAACTGGGAAACGAGTACTTTCAAAGCTGTATATTGTCATCCTGCTTGTTTAACTTATATGCAGAGTACGTCATGTGAAATGCTGGGCTGGACAAAGCAATCAAGATTGCCTAGAGAAATGTCAGTAACCTCAGATATGCAGATGACCTCTTATGGCAGATAGCAAAGAGGAACTAAAGAGCCTCTTGATGAAAGTGAAAGAGAAGGGTGAAAAAGCTGGCTTAAAATTCCACATTCAAAAGACGAAGATCATGCCATCTGGTCCCAACACTTCATGGCAAATAGATAAGGAAACAATGCAAACAGTGAGAGACTTTATTTTTTGAGATCCAAAATCACTGCAGATGGTGACTGTGGCCACAAAATTAAAAGATGCTTCTCTTTGGAAGAAAAGGTGTGACAAACCTGGACAGTGTATTAAAAAGCAGAGACATCACTTTGCCAATAAAGGTCCATCTAGTCAAAGCTATGGTCTCTCCAGTAATTGTTTATGGATGTGAAAGTCAGACCATAAAGAAGGCTGAGTGCCAAGAATTGATGCTTTTGAACTGTCGTGCTGGATAATACTCTTGAGAGTCCCTTGAACCGAAAGGAGATCAAACCAGTCCATCCGAAAGGAAATTAACCCTGAATATTCATGGAAGGACTGATGCTGAAGCTGAAGCTCCAATACTTTGGCCACCTGATTGGAAGAACTGACTCATTTGAAAAGACCCTGGTGCTGGAAAAGATAGAAGGCTGGAGGTGAAGGAGATGACAGAGGATGAGATGATTGGCTGGCATCACTGACTCAATGTACATGAGATTGAGCAAACTCTGAGAGATGGTGAAGGATAGGGAATCCTGGTGTGCTGCAGTGCATGGGGTCGCAGAGTCAGACATGACTGAGCAACCCAACAATGAACAGCCCTCTCTCTGGGGGATGGAGAGTGGGGATGCACTGGCTGAAAAATCCAAGCTTCTAATCATGGCTTCATGTTTCTGGTGACCAACTCCCATCCAGGAGCCAGCCAGATGCCCACCTAGAGTCACCACATCAGAATTAAAGATGCTTCTAGTGCTTTATCACTTAGAAAATTATAAGAATTTTAGAAGCTTGTGGCCAGGAACTAGGGGGGCAGAGGCCAATATATATATTAATATAGATATTTTTTCTATTGTCTCACAGATGGTGCATTTTGTTTATCTGCTCAGCTGGCAATGAGCACGTGGGTCATTTCCACCTTTTGATTCATGAGAATGATGCTGCTATGAATACTCATGTGTAAGTATCTATTTGAGCCCCTGATTTCCATTCTTTTGCGTATATATATATATATATAATATATATATTTGGGGATGAAATTGCTGGGTCTTAGGATAATTCTATGCTAAAGCTTTTGAGAAACCACTAAAAAACTGTTTTCCACATCGTTTGGGCCATTTTACATTCCCATCAGCAGTAAACAAATGTTCTAATTTGTCCACCTCCTCATCAACAATTGCTATCTTCTTTTTATTTTTTATTTTATCGTAACGACTCTAACGGATGTGAAGTGGTATCTCACTGTGGTTTGACTTGTATTTCCCTGATGACTAATGATGAGAAGCATTTTTCTGTTCTTGTTGCCCATTTGCTTTTCTTCTTTAGGGAAACCTCTATCCTAGTCCTTTGTGTGGTAGACACAGCTTTGCCTTATCCTGAAGGTTTCCTTGTGTTCTTTGCTAACAGAACCTCAATTCTGTTTAGGTGTCCCTCTAGAGAAGAGATCCTGTCCTCAGCTCAGGGCAAGTCCTAAACACTGCAGCAATCCATTCCCCTTGCTGATTGTTTTAGCATGGGTGAAGCAGATGTGAGAAGAGGCTTGCTGGGGGGATGGGAGGAGTTGCTCTGAGAAAGATTTTTCACACTTAAGAAGTGCACAAGGAAAAGACAGCCCTTTACTTTCTGTTTGGGTGCAGTGCCTGGATCTATGTAGCCTTTTTGCACATTGGGGCAGTTGTCCATGGGGACAAAGCCAACCTGTAGAAGGTGGCAGAGCAGAAAGAAGAAGGTCTCTGATCCTCAAAGCTGTTGTTGAGTTGCCAGATTAGCCAAACTCAGACCGGCCACACCTTAGGTCATCTTGTCATAAGACATCATACATCCCTAACTGAGGAGGACATTGGAATCAGATTTTTCTATTTCTTGCAACCAAAGCCATTCTAATTAGAATTTTAAACATTTCTGCTCTGAAATGCATGCAGTTATACATATAAATATTACTTAAGTCACCTAATACTTCTGGTGGTAAGTGTCCATTTCATCTTTGTTAAATACTCTCATAGCTCACAATCTTCTTCGGAAGATAAGCAGAAGTGATGTAAAACCTTGTTTCAAAGGAAATACACACACAGTAAGGGGTTCTGAGAGAGGAATGAGATTAGGGACTGGAGCAGGGATCCAGGTAGAGGTGGAGGCCACTGATGGGCTAGACCCTGAGGGCACATAGGATGGGGGTCAGAGGAAGGGAAAGGAGGGCTTTCTCCCTCGTCCTTTTAGTGACTTCTTCTCCCACAAGAAGAAATAATGCACATCTGTCAAGGGCAGAGCCGAGCAATTTCTGACAGCAACTGAAAGCAATTCTTCTCTCAAAGCAAAAATCAGTTTTGAAAACCTCACCCTCCCCACATTCCTTGAAGTACAAACCATTTTCAAACTATTCTAGCACATTTTTTGCAAGCTGTTTTCATCATTTGGAACTTGCTATCTCACCTAAAAAGAATGTGGCTTTATTCCGTTCAGAGGTTTCAAATGTGATAGGAGGAGGTGTGAGCTGAACTCTGAGAGACGAAAAAACATCTGCCCAGGGGCCGCTCAACGAACTTCCTGAGTGGGACTTTTCAGAGTCTGACATGTTGTGCAAAAGAAAAATGACATGGAAACCCCAAAACTGCCTTTCTGAAGGGTCAGTCTGACTGGGTATGGTGGAGGGGCTGGAGAGAGAGGAGAGGCTGAGTCCCCAGTTCAAAGTGGCCTGTGTCCCCTCTGCTGTTTTGTACGTTGAATGACGGCCAGAAAGACGCCTCCAGTTATCTGCTGTGTAAGTAAATATCATTCCCAGGAAGGGCGGGCCAGGATGAGCCTCTTGATCCCCGAGGAAAGGCCATGGGCCTCTAAGAAAAAGCGCAGAGGAGGGGTTCAACCGCCAGGCCTGGGTCTGTGCCAGGACTGGGAGGGATCAGCAAACCTCCTGCTTCCTCAGCATTGAAACAGAACAACTCTGGTGGCCTGCTAGTGCTGTGAGCAGGAAGTTAGGCAGTTTCTGCAGGTCTGTTGCTGGCGACCTGGCAGTTCTGAGTGGTGGGAGGAGCACTGTTGGCCTTGGTGTTACCTTCACAGACGGTGTCACTTCCAGGCATATACTTGTATTTTTAATGAGTTCATCCACAAATGTGAGTATGTGTGTATGTGTGGTCTGGAGGGGAGTATATTAAAACACGAATTTCTTAAATGTAAGCATTTCATGCACTACACATTTTATTTGGGGTGATATAGAGACCCCAAGGGGCTTCCCTGGTGACTCAGATGGTAACTGCCTGCAATGTATGAGACCTGGGTTTGATCCCGGGGTTGAGAACATCCCCTGGAGAAGGAAATGGTTACCCACTCCAGCATTCTTGCCTGGAGAATTCCATGGACAGAGGAGCCTGGTAAGCTATAGTCAATGGGGTGGAAAAGAGTCAGACAGGACTGAGTGACTAACACTTTCACTTTTTCACAGAGACCCCAAACGTCACCTTTTCCTTTTTAAAAGTAAACTTTTGTTGACACAGAACAAACACACCAAAAAATGCGCCAGTCACATGTGTACAGCCCAGTCAGCACATCTGCTCAAGTGGAGCCCACCCTTGTCATTCCACCGAGATGAAGGCAGAATACCATGACTGGGACCCCAGTCCGCATGCAGCCCCTGCTTTCCAAAAGTCACCACTCCCTCACTTCTAATAACTTGAATTACTTTGGCCTGTTTTTAACCTTTATGTAAAAAATTAAACAATATGTGTCCCTCTGTTTCTAGCTTTATTTGTTCAACATTATGGTTATGATTCATATATGTAATTGCACATAGCATATTTTCATCATTGTAGAGGACTCTGTTGTATGAATATACTACAATTTGTCAGTTCTACTGAGAAGAGTTTCGGTTGTTTCTGGTTTTAATTTTTATAAATTATGCTGAGAAGATATACTTTTGGTTTATGTGTTTCAGGGACAGGCAGAAAAATCTAGGAGTAGGGTTGCTGGCTCATGGGGTAACATGGTTGGGTCTGACAAACAGCTGCCCAGATGGCTGATCCTGCGGCGTCACACCTTCCTGAATTTGGGATACTGTCAATCTTCCAGTGTGGACTCTTCCTGTGTTTGTGCGGTGGGATTTCATTATGGCTTCCATTTGAATGTCCCCGCTGGTTAATAAGGTTTAGTACCCTTTCATATGTTTATTACCGTATTTGCATGATCTCATTCGGGAAGCACTTACTCAGATCTTTTGCCAATTTTTCTACTGGTGAGTGTCCTTTTTACACTGATCCACAGGAGTTCTCTATATAGTCTTGATATGAGCTTTCTTTTTACATGTTGCAGACATCTTTTAATAGTGTGTTCTGATGAACAGAAGTCATGAATGCTAATATAGTCCAATTTATTAATCTTTTCCTTTGTGATTCTTCACCACAGAGTCCTGTAGACTTTCTCCAATGTTATATTCTACACACCTTATTATTTTATCTTTCACATTTTGATCTTCAGTCCACCTGCTTTCTATGAAAGCAGGTTATTATTTTTTGATATTCAAATGGATATCCCACTGACCCAGCATTACTTAATTAAACAAAAAAATCTTTCCCCCTCGTTTTATGTGCCACGTCTGTCATTTGCACATGTCCTTGCAGTGTGGGACTGGATTCTGCTCTGTTTCATTGGTCAAACCACATGTTCTGGCTACAGTACTGCACTGTCTACTGTCACCTTATGATAATATAATAGGAAAGAAACTTTGTATTCTGCTACAGATTCAAGAAGATGTTGCCTATAAGCTTGAATTATACATAACAGCCCATCTCTGTGAACCCTGCCTCCCAGGTAATGAGCGTTAAACTAAAATAACATTTGTTTATCTCACAGGAAACATTCTGACCAGGCCAACCAGTGAATGGCTGCAGGAAAGAAGAAATTAACACATTCTGGTCATAACCAAGACTTCCTCCCTCCCTTTTAGTATAAAAGAAGCCTGAACTCTAACTTGGGAAAGATGGTTCTTTGGGACACAAGTCCATCATCTTCTCAGTCTGCTGACTTTCTGAATAAAGTTGCTATACTTGCCCCAACACTCCTCTCTTGATTTATTGGCCTGTCAGTTTGTAGGAAATTGGATCAGTAACAATGAGTCTTGATATTGGTTGTGTTTGCTCTTCAACTTTTTCCAGTTTGTTTTAGCAATCTCTAGCCCTTAACATTCTTCCCAGGTGGCTCAGTGGTAAAGAATCTGCCTGCCAGTGCAGGAGAAGCAGGAGGCCTGGGTTCAGTCCCCAAGTTGGGAAGATTCACTGGAGGACAAAATGACAACTCACTCCAGTATTCTTGCCTGGACAAGATAGAGGAGCCTGGTGGGCTACAGTCCATGGGGTCACAAGAGTTGGACATGATTGAGTGACTGAGGATGCATGAACCCTTAGCATTTCACTATAAAATAATATAATATTGGTCTGTCTGTTTTTACAACAAATGCTGCTGGGACACTGATTACAATTTTATTAATTCTATACAAAATTTTTTCAGAAAGAATTAAAAATTCTATCTAGCCTTCAATCCACGAATATCATCAGTTCAGTTTAGTTCACTTCAGTTGCTCAGTCATGTCCCACTCTTTGCAACCCCATGGACTGCAGCACACCAGGCCTTCCTCCATCACCAGCTCCTGGAGCCTACTCAAACTCATGTCCATTGCGTCGGTGATGCCATCCAACCATCTCATCTTCTTTTGTCCCCTTCTCCTCCAGCCGTCAATCTTTCCCAGCATCAGGGTCTTTTCCAATGAGTCAGTTCTTCCCATCAGGTGGCCAAAGTATTGGAGTTTCAGCTTCAGCATCAGTCCTTCCAATGAACACCCAGGACTGATCTCCTTTAGGATGGACTGGTTGGATCTCCTTGCAGTCCAAGGGACTCTCAAGAGTCTTCTCCAACACCACAGTTCAAAAGCATCAATTCTTCGGCTCTCAACTGTCTTTATAGTCCAACTCTCACACCCATACATGACTACTGGAAAAACCATAGTTTTGACTAGACGGACCTTTGTTCACAAAGTAATGTCTCTGCTTTTTAATGTGTTGTCTAGGTTGGTCACAGCTTTTCTTCCAAAGAGCAAGTGTCTTTTCATTTCATGGCTGCAGTCACCATCTGCAGTGATTTTGGAGCCCCCCAAAATAAAATCTCTCACTGTTCCCATTGTTTCCCCATCTATTTGCCATGAAGTGATGGGACCAGATGCCATGATCTTAGTTTTCTGAATGTTGAGCTTTAAGCCAACCTTTTCACTCTCCTCTTTCACTTTCATTAAGAAGCTCTTTAGTTCTTCACTTTCTACTATAAGGGTGATGTCATCTGCATATCTTAGGTTATTGATATTTCTTCTGGCAATCTTGATTCCAGCTTGTGCTTCATCCAGCCCAACATTTCTCATGATGTACTCTGCATATAATTTAAATAAGCAGGGTGACAATATACAGCCAACATACACTATATAGCTTTTTTAATGTATATGCAGAGTACGAATATCAAATATTTGTTTAATTTTTCAGTTTCTCTTGGGATGTTTTACAGTTTTACATGTAGAAGTTTTCTGTCCTTTGTTAGATTTATTTGTAGCTATTTGAACTAATTTTTACTTCATTTAATAATTGTTTGATGATATTATGTAGAAATATCATTGATTTTTATATATTAACCTTGTACCCAGAGACTTTGGTGAATTTACTAATTGATGCTACTAGTTTATGTATAGATCCTTTTGGATTTTCTACATATAATAAATATCATGTAATTTGGGAATAATAGCTTTATTCCACCCTAATCTGTATATATTTTATTTCCCTATATTTTCTGTATGCTTTATTTCACTGACTGAGATCTCCAGGATCATGTTTAATAGAAATTTAGATGGTGAGCAGACATCTCATTCTCAACCTCAGAGTGGAAAACTTAACTTTATCATTTTGTATAATGCTTACTGTATTTTTAATCAGATAAAGAAGTTATGTTCCATTGCAAGTTTGTTGAGTTTGCTTTTAAAAATCATGAATAAAGATTGAATTTTATAAGATGCTTTTTCTTATACTATTGAGCCAATAATATGTTTTTTTCTTCATTAGCTGTTAATGTAATAAATTATCTTGATTGAGTTTCAAATGTAAACTAAAAAGCTAACCTTGAAACTTGATCTCGATACCCTATCTTTTATATATATTTTGCCGGGCTCAGTTTGCTAGAATTTTGTGTTGGAGTTTTCTAGTCTTTGTGAGAGAGAGTGCCCTGTAGTTAGAATAGCGATGAGCACTCAGATGCAGTGGGGACAGAGCTGGTGAAAAGCCAGCCATGGTGCTGACTCGGGGATTCGCTGTCCATCCAGCCCTGTTTGACTCCCTTGCTGGGACTTGGGCTCCATCTGAAATGGCAAGTTCTTGATGAGCACTCCTTGGCATCTTCTGCATTCATTTTGTCTCTCTCTCATGGGAGCACCCACAGTTCTGGTTGCTCAGCTGAGCAGCCTCTGTTTTGCTCTGGGACTGGCTGTGGCCATGTAGGAGCTACAGCCCCAGTGCTGGGGTCACCTCTCTCTGGCTGTCTCTTGGTGGCCTGGCCCATTCTCGCTGCCTTCTCACATTATCCTCTGCCTGCAAACACATTTTTTATCTTTTTCTAGTTTGTCCAGTGCATCTAATTCTCTGCAGTAGAAAAAGTGGTCCAAGTAGTGGTGAGCCATGGCTCCCCTTTCCTTTGACTCCCAGACCATTCTCCCACCCAGCCTCAGCCCCTCACACCAAGAACAGCCATGCCTGGCTGCTGGGCTGCACTCCTCTGTTCATCCTTTGCTGTGCTGATACGGTGATCTCTGTAAAGCATGGCCTTGCACATGGCACCCTCCTAAACAAGAGCCTGAGTGACTTCTGAGGCCTTCAAAGAGATGGCTCCCCTCCACGCTGCGCTGCTGCTTCCTGCCTTCACCAGCTACCCTCCGTAGAGCCACCCTCCATCCTGTCCTGGGCTGAATCACGGTCCCCAGAACCCGTAGAGAACTTGCCCCTCTTCCTCTCCTGCCTAGAACCCTCCGCCTCCACCTCAGGTTGCCTTCATCCTGCTGCTCCTCTTCTGGACTGATCCAAGTCGTTGCCCTGGACCCATGCGGTTGTCTTGGCTCCCACACTCTAGGCGTGGCCCCTCAAGAGGGTGTCAGAGGCCTTCTGACTGCCTTTCAATGGCCAGAGAGTGGCTTTGTGTCATTTGTTGACTTCTCACATCATCTGGAACTTCTGAGACTTCTCCCGGCCAGCTGGATGACCCTCTAGAAGGCAGCCTTCCAATCCTTTTGTGGCTCAAAGCCTGGCCAGGGAGATATTTTCAGGTGATGGGGACCGTGCATCACACGTGTGGCTCCTGCTGGCCCGGTCCCCAGTCCCAGGGCTGTGCTACTCAGGCTTTCTCAGATGAAGCGAGGCTGTGTTACTGGTTTGGCCTGTGAAACATGGTAGAAGAGATGTGTACCTCTTCAAGGGAGAAAATTTAAAAGCCAGTGCACAGATTGCCTCTTTCTCAGTTCCTGCAAAGCAGAAGTCCTGCCAACCCACCTTGGTCTATTGAAAGAGTGAAAAATAGGCTTTCCATCTCCTAAGCTGCTGAGCACTTACCCTTGTCTGTAACTGCACGTGGTTTCGCCTCCTGATGGAGATGATGGAACCGGGATGCTCATGCTGAGGTTGCTGCTGCTGCTGAAGAAAGTAAAAGAAGACACAACCTCGCTTCCCATCACGGCCCTCAGGCACCTTCTCCTGTAGGCCAGAGGACAAGACTGTGCTCCTGAGGGTTGCCCCTGAATAAATATGGTAACAGTATCGAAGGCAGTCTGTCAAAATTCTTCGGGCAGTGAACGACTTAAACTTGCAGAATGACTATGAGACAAGAATGATGCCACCTCCCTCCAGCCCCTGCTCTTGCTCTGGCACCTTCTTGATCGTCTTGAACCTCCACAACCTGGCAAGGTAAGCCCCATCAAATCCCATTCTACAAATATGCTGCCCCCACCAACCCCACGATTCTGATCATTTCACTTTCAGCATATGTAGCAGGAATATAAGTACTAGCAGAGACCATTTCTGCATTCAAAGTGTCTGTTTCAAAATCATGAGCAGATGTGCATGTAAAAAATAAACTGTTAAAGTCAGCACTATGAGCTGGTTATGATCTGGTCCCTGAATTAATATACTCCTGGTTCAGCTGGTTTTGCTCTCTGTTACCTCTTAGCAGACCAGTGGCAGGAGATGTTACGGCTTTAAGAAACCTTTGGAAGAAATGCGAAAATAGGGAATGTTCTGTCTGTTAATTTAATTTCAGTTTAATTGGAGAAAAAATCCCTCTGTTGTTTCATGCTGGTCCAGGAGCCCTCTGCCAGACCAGGAGGCTATGTGGGGCATCACTGAAGAAGCATTAGGGGGCCCCTCTGCCATCCACCCCCCAGTCTGACTTCGCTCCCTTCTAGCTCTGAGGGAAGACAATTCAGCCAGTGGGTGGGAGTCAGCTGTCGGCTTCCTGAAGGAAGTCCATATGGATGGGCAACTTGAATTGAGCCCTTTTTTGTGATGTTGAGCCCTGGGGATCTACTCACTGGGTTTGGGCTGTTACCTCATTTCACAAATACTGTGAGTCAGAGAATCGCTAAACTTCTGACCCAAGCAGGGGAGGGATGGCCTGGATTCCCCCCTGCCTCACCTTGAGCTCTCCAGATGATCTTATTTACGGTCTTACCCATTACGCCATGCTCTTGTGGCAGTTTTCAGACCAGGTTTTATAGAGAGAATAGGGGCATGGTGTCTTGGACAGCAGGCTGTGAATTCAGGCAGACAGTGTTCCCACCCGGCCCTGCCTCTTCCCCAATGTCTATCTCTAGCCTAGTCAGGGCCCCTGGAAGCCTCAATAACTTTTTGAGTGATAATAACCATGCAGGGTTATTTTAAATATTAAATGGAATAGTATCTGGTACATTCCAAATACTCAGTGAATGGTAACTATAATTGGAATATGGCAAATTCCTTCTGAAGCTATAGTGTGACAAGTTTAAAATGCTCCCTTTCTGCTAATTATGGATGTAACAGGATTGATTTCACGAGAAAACACTGTCAGTGACACTGAGACAATAGCAGAGGAAACATGCAAAGGAGAGATTTACTCTTTAGGTGGTGGTGGGTCTCCACCCCCTTGGCCTGTGACCCGAGTGCTCAGGGACACACGACCCGAGTGCTTCATCCCTGGGATGTGTGCTCCCTGGACGACCTCCCTGGGGCCCTTCACTCCCAGTTAGAAACCCCTCCACTCCCACTTCCCCCCATCTCTGCTCACCCGGAGGCCTCATTCCAACCCTGCTTTTGTCTAAACATCCTGGGGCATGACCCCAAGTGCCTCCTTGCCCCCAGACAGGCCCCTGGGGCTTTTGATCCCATCCAGGCCACTCTCCTTTTTGAATTTTATTGGAGTAGAATTGATTTACAATGTTGTGTTAGTTTCAGGTGTGCCGGGCAGTGCTTCAGTTAGACAAATATGTATACAGTCTACTCTTTATTGACCTGCATTTATGCACCCAGAGAACGCACTAGCTCTTTAGAGATAAGCCCCCAAAGTAGAGCCCGGGGCAGCGGACACCGAATCCTCATTCTCATTATTCCTCTGGACCCAATTTCTGGGCCCCCGCCTTCCACCCTCCCCTTCCCCTGGGGGGCTCCCAGAGCAGCTCTAACACCTCTGGAGCTAATACCTCTGGCCGCTGTGGGGATGCCACTTAGGGACTCTTTATTACCCCTCCCAGGGAGGAGAATTGTCTCCAGCCCTTGACAACTGTTAGTGAGGTAACATGAGGTCCCAAGTGGCTCCTGCCGCTAGCTTTGTGTGAGGTTTGGTTTTGTGTCTGCATTTTCTCACCTGGCTCCAGACTCAACCCTCTGGGCTCATGCAACCTCTGCTGATGCTGCTTCCTTGCCTTTCTCCATCATTGATCTGAGCTGCCTCACGGACCAGAGCACCCTGCTATTGGGGGTGCTGGGGTGCTGGTTGCCCCATGGGTGCTAATTATCCCTGGCAGCCATCAACACAGCCTGGGGAGCCAAGGGTGATGATGACAGCCTCCTTCTTTGATGTGTGGGGCTGATGGAGGGCTCAGGAGCAAAACCCGACTCTCAGGGTCTGGGTACATCTGCCACAGGCCCCTGGCTCTGAAATCACATTGGAAATAGCTCTGGCCTCTACTCTAGGATGAGTCCCACCTAATAAACCCTCTCATCTAAAGCTCTTGGGGATTCTAACCTTGGAGACAAGTCCCGGGAAACTCGGGCCCAGGGTGGCAGGAGAATGGAAGTGGGAGGGAGGCACCCACAGATCATGGGCGAGGTGTGGTCCTGTCTGAGGAGGGGAAAGCACAGATATTTGTGTGCACTCCCTCTAGCTGCTCCTGTGTGACTTAGGGCAAGATGCTTCACCTCTCAGAGCCTCAGTGTCCCCATCTGTACAATGGGGGTGCCTCTTGCTTTGAGTAAGAATGAAATGAGATAATGTAAGAGCCTCTAGAAGTGGGAGTCCCTCTCCCGTGGAAGAAGAAAGGATGCCCTATAAACCCCAGTGACCCTGGCAAGCTAATACATGACTCTCACTGACCAGAGGAAATCTAAAAGAAGGAAAGAGAAGGCAAGGACAGGACATGGTGGAGGAAGAAAGGGCTCAGCGAGGACACAGTTTATAAAAGACAGAAGTTACATGCAGGGCTCCTCTACCCAATGACAGACACCTGGGCCCTCGCCTTGGCCCTGCCGTCCTGTCCTGCCCAGGCCTGGGCTCCCCCTCCTGCTCTTTCTTTTCAGCTTCCAGCAAAGTCTGAAGGGCACAGAAGCTCCGACAAGGGACTAAGCAACAATTGCGGGAGCCCCAGGACCACGATTGTGAAGCAGCCCTGATTTCTTCAGCAGCCGAGGCTGGGCCAGGTTCTGAAGTCACATCCTTGCCTGGCCCTGCGTTTCCTGCTTCCACTTCCATCCTGATGCCCCAGTGCAGTCAGGGGGCCAAAGTGCTAGTGACCAGAACCAGAGCCCCTCCATGGCCTGCATGCTGTCACCCGCGGAGGGAGAGCCTGCCTGCGCTCTGGTGGGAGCTCCTCTTCGCTGCTTCCTGCCCTCCGCCCTCCTCTCCTTTGTCTGCTTCACACATGAACCTCACTCACAGCCCTGCAAGATTCCCCATATGATCTGTGTTATCCACGGGCTAGCTCTGCTTCTGGGTTTCATTAGTTCTCCATCACCTTATAAGGAAAGAGAGCAGTGTATTACCATTCTGGTTGTCTACTGGGCATTCAGCAGTTGTTTTCATAAGTCAGTGAATAAATATTTTCTCATGAGATTAAGCAAAGGAATATTTCGTTCACTGTTTGTTCATGCAGCCCCCATACCTCCTCCATCCCTGGCTCTGTCCTGGGTCCTGGGGTAGAGACCTGCCCAGGACTCTGTAGGAAACTTGTGCTGTTGCTGCCCCGATGAAGAAGTTTGGGAAGTTTGGAGATGCGTTTTTAGCCTTGGAGACGTCACACTGGGAAGTGTGCTTTTGCTGTCCAAGCTGAAATGGCATACTTTTCAGAGATGGTCTTTCCGTGCTTCTCGCAGACTCTGGGGCCCCCATCTCGGGATGCAGAAACAGGAGGCCGGTCGGGTGCACGGGGTGAGACTGACCTTCCCCGTGGTGTGTGGCTCTCTCCACGTGACCACTGTCCTGGGCTGCAAGTCTGTCTCTGACTCCTCTGAATGGTTCTTGTTTTGGCCCCGTGTCTCCCCCCAGATGGGTAAGGCCTGGCATCCCTAATGTGCACCGGGAGATGGTTACTGCTGCTGCTGGGGCCCCGAAGGCACTGCAGAGACGAGGGTCGGTTATATATGGTGCTGGGACCTGAGCTCTAGGGACAGAGTATTACTTGGATGTACTGTCCATGAAGCCTAGAAATATGGGGATCTCTGAACCTGATATGCAATCACAGGCACCACCTTGCCAAACAAAGCCTGGGCCTGTAAACAAAGCCGTCCTCTCTGAATTTCCCTGAATGTGCCTCCTGACAAGGGTGACAGTGCAGACCTGTGCATGGCCTGGGAGTCACAGTCTGGGTTCAGGCCCAGATCTGTATGGTTCCAGCAAGTCATCAAGATCCAAGATCCCCATGCCATCTCTGTGATGCTTCTGCCCTGCAGGAGGCAGAGCGAGGAAGACCATCAGATGGAAGAGTCTGAACCCACTTTTGAGTCTACCCATCAATTTCCAGCCAGACACTGTTTTCTCCTCACTCTGGGCAGTGGCTTTCACGTGGGCCAGCTGGTCCCCTCAGAATCTCATTGCCACTTACAGACCTGTGATCTAAGTCTAGAGTTTTATCCATTCTTTTTGAAAAGCTGCAGTTTTTCTGTGGAAAATAACACCCTGTTTCTTTTCAGTGACAGAACCCGTTCCTTTTCCGCTTAGGGTAACCTCATTGCAGGGATCAGGATCCAGGCATCCGTGATCTTGGATCACTCACCTCTCCTAAGCTTCTGGTCTGTAGCGCTGTCAACAGCCCAAAGTTCATCTGGGGAGGTGAGTGAGGCAGACAGTGGAGAAGAACTTGACCCCTCCCTTCTCCCATGGCACTGCATCACCTGCTTCCTCCTTTGTATTTGCTCTCCCCTTGGCCTCGTCTAAACAAGCTCTCAAAAGAGAATTGGGCAAACCAGTCCCTCTTGGTTATAATCAATAAGAATTTATGTACAACACTACAGAAGTTTTTTAAAGAGGTTAAGGCCTCAGTTTAAAAGACAGTAGCTCCGGTTATGGAATTTCAGGTCCAGAAACTTAATGAGAGAGAGAAAGAGTGCGTGCGTGTGTGTGTTGACTGGGCAGAGTGTGAGTGGGAGATGGAGTTAGGGAGGAAGCTTTCTCTAGTTCTGAAAGTCAAATTGTCTTCATTCATTAGAATTTTATTGTACAATTATGTGCCAAGCATTGTGTAAACACTGAAAGTGAAAATTGCTCAGTTGTGTTCAACTCTTTGCCACCCCATGGACTATACAGTCCTTGGAATTCTCCAGGCAAGAATACTGGAGTGGGTAGCCTTTCCCTTCTCCAGGGGTTCTTTCCAACCCAGGGGTTGAACCCAGGTCTCCCACACTGTAGGCAGATTCTTTACCAGCTGAGCCACCAGGAAAGCCCAAGAATACTGGAGTGGATAGCCTGTCCCTTCTCCAGCGGATCTATGTAAACACTGGGAATTTAGAAATAGAACCAGAATCTCTAGCCCTGCTTTTCTCCTAATTAATTAGATCATGATAGCTCTTGGAACATTTAAGTTTTTCATTTATTTTTAATTAATTAATTTATTTTAATTGAAGAATAATTACAGTATTGGGGTGGTTTTTGCCATACATCAACATAAATCAGCCACAGGTGCACATGTAGCCCCCCATCCTGAACCTTCCTCCCACCTCCATCCCCATCCCATCCCTCTAGGTTGTCCCAGAGCATTGGCTTTGAGTGTCCTGCTTCATGCATCGAACTTGCACTGGTCATCTAGTTTACATATGGTAATATACATGTTTCAGTGCTATTCTCTCATATCACCCTACCCTCACCTTCTCCCACAGAGTCCAAAAGTCTGTTCTTTACATCCGTGTCTCTTTTGCTGCCTTGCATATAGGATCATTGTTACCATCTTTCTAAATTCCATATATATGCATTAATATACTGTATTGGTGTTTCTCTTTCTTTCTGACTTACTTCTTTCTGTATAATAGGCTCCAGTTTAATCCATCATTAGAACTGACTCAAATGTGTTCTTTTTGATAGCTGAGTAATAGTCCATTGTGTATACATACCACAACTTCCTTATTCATTCATCTGCCGATGGACACCTAGGTTGCTTCCATGTCCTAGCTACTGTAAACAGTTCTGCGATTAACATTGGAGTACACTTGTCTCTTTCAATTCTGGTTTCCTCGGTGTGTATGCCCAGCAGTGGGATTGTTGGGTCGTATGGCAGTTCTATTTCCAGTTTTTTAAGGAATCTCCACACTGTTCTCCATAGTGGCTGTACCAGTTTGCATTCCCACCAACAGTAAGAAGGTTCCCTTTTCTCCAAACCATGTCCAACATTAATTGTTTGTAGACTTTTTGATGGTGGCCATTTTGATCAGTGTGCAATGATATGTCATTGTGGTTTTGATTTGCATTTCTCTAATAATGAGTGATGTTGAACATCTTTTCACGTGTTTATTAACCATCTGTATGTCTTCTTTGGAGAAATGTCTGTTTAGCTCTTTGGCCCACTTTTTTGACTGAATTGTTCATTTTTCTGGTATTGAGCTGTATGAGCTGCTTGTATATTCTGAAGATTAGTTCTTTGTCAGTTGCTTCCTTTCCTATTATTTTCTCCCATTCTGAAGTTGGCCTTTTCACCTTACTTATAGTCTCCTTCATTGTGCAAAAGCTTTTAAGTTTAATTAGGTCCCATTTGTTTATTTTTGCTTTTATTTCCACCACTGTGGGAGGTGGGTCATAGAGGAGCCTGCTGTGATTTATGTCAGAGAGAGTTCTGCCTATGTTTCCTCTAAGAGTTTTATAGTTTCTGGTCTTACATTTAGATCTTTAATCCATTTTGAGTTTACTTTGTCTATGGTGTTATAAAGTGTTCTAGATTCATTCTTTTACATGTGGTTGACCAGTTTTCCCAGCACCACTTGTTAAAGAGATTGTCTTTTCTCCCCTGTATATTTTTGCCTCTTTTGTCAAAGATAAGGTGTCCATAAGTTCATGGATTTATCTCTGGGCTTTCTATTTTGTTCCATTGATCTATATTTCTGTCTTTGTGCCAGTACCATACTGTCTTGATAACTGTAGTTTTACAGTATAGTCTGAAGTCAGGAAGGTTGATTCCTCCAGTTCCATTTTTCTTTCTCAAGACTGCTTTGGCTCTTTGAGGTTTTTTTGTGTTTCCATACAAACTCTGAAATTATTTGTTCTAGTTCTATGAAAAATACTGTTGGTAGCTTGATAGGAATTGCATTGAATCTATAGATGGCTATGTGGTCTTTGCACATGCCAGGCTGCCCTCACTGGAGGATACTTATTTTTGATGTTCCCTCCATCATAACACTTTTCCTCAGCAACCTCATGGCTCATTTCCTCACCTCATTCTTGTCTGTTCAGATTTGATTCTTCTCCCTTTTATTCTTGATGAGTCTGGTTAATGGCTTGTCTATTTTATTTATCTTCTCAAAGAACCAGCATTTAATTTTGTTGATCTTTGCTATAGTCTCCTTCGTTTTCTTTTTTAAAATTTCCATGTGAATTGCTTTACTTCAGGAGTCATCATTACTCTGCTTTCTGAAATCAACAGACCACATAGAAGTTCTGCTTCGTAAAGATACTTTAAAAGGTCATTCCTTAAGCAACAGTCATTAGTCACATGCCAACCAAATGTCCAGTGTGCACTAGACTGTCCACAGCTCACGCACTAAGTGTAAAGCACAGCAAATGAGATACAGCTGTTCCCACCTCCAGGAAGCCAGGAGAGACACTGGTGGTCCTGAGCAAAGCCCACTGGCCAGCCCTGCTCTTTTCTTCCAGTTACCAGGCAGTCCATGTTCCCAAAGCTTTCTTTTCTTTTTTCCTAAGCAGCTATCAAGTCACTGTGCCCCCTACTCCTCCCCTGAGAGAGGGGAGCTCCTACATTTAGGCTGAGGACCCCTGGCTCTGTATGGGTTTGCTGGTACAGTTCATTGGTAATGAACCTGGCCCAGGACTTAGTCTCATGTCAAATGTTTGTCTCATTTCCCAAGTGCCCCCAAGTGAAAGTAAGTGACAAATGGAACCAGTTAGTGTAGAGAGTTTTCTCCAGAGGAAAGTTCAGAGACTTTCAGGGAAAAGCAATAACAGATGTGGCCGAGATGCAGTCACTTCTGGGTCCCCTGCATTTTCAGCTGATGACTGGGGTGGTCCCCTTCCAAATTCATCATTTTGAAAAGCAAATCTCAACTCTGGACTGGTTCCAGGCAAAGTGTCAGCCTTCATGAGCCCAGCAGGATCAGACTGGCAAATGAAGAGCAGGGGTCAGGTGTCACACCAGAGACTGTGGCATCATATGGAGCAGCTTTCCTCTCACCTGTGCTCATCCCAGCATAGGCACCAAGCCCAGCTCAGGCGCACACCATGCACTGCAAGGCGTGACGAAGGCCAGCCCTCACCTTTGCAAATGCCCTTGCCTGCGGCTTTGGGGACTGGAAGTTGTTGGAACAGGGAAAGTTGAGAAGAATAGGCAGCCACTCTGCCTATTCATCAGTTTAACTCCTTCAGTGACATATTAATTCATGTATTAACCCCATGAGCATTTATTGGGGCAGACACTTTACAGGCAGTGAGGGAAACAAAAGTGGGAAAGAGAATGCCAGCCTCCCAGTTCAGGGCTTTCAAACTTTTTTGATCATAGTTCATATCAGAATGTAAAAAATATACCTTACACTGTGACCCAGTGTGCACTTGCACTCATGCACACACACAAAGAAGGGAGAAACAAAAGTTCGCAAATGAGCTGATCTATACTGTGTGGGACGCATCCTGGTCTGGTCTGCTCTCTTTTTAATACCAACTAGGTTTCCATGTGTCTTCCTTCCTAAAGCCACGGAAGGCAGCATTTGATGCTTGGGCTGTTTAGATAGAGTGAATGACCCTGGCAAGACCACTTACATCATATGGTGTAGTGGCATCATCACCACATTGCAGGACTTCCTGCATTGGAGCTGCAGTGGACAGGATGGCTCACCCTGCATGTCATGTGACAGTGTATGCCACGTGCTGTATGAGGTACACATTGAGACTGATTGCTTTATCTGCTCAAATGCAGTAAGATGGCATAAGAATCATACGGTCTGGATTTTATTATCGTAACTATTCATATTAAAGAGGATCTTCTGAAGAAATAGCACCCAAGGCCATCCTGCCTGGCAAATGACCTGAATAAATCCAAGAATGGTAGGTCAGGCCTGAGGGACGTTCTGTTATGATGTGTGTGGTACGCCTGGGATCAGGTCAGATCAGAACCATCCTGTTTTCCTTCCTACTTTCCCAGGGAGGGAGGGCTTTGCTTGCTCCATGGAGGGAGGGAGCAGCAGGCAGGGCAGCCTAGCTCAATCAGGAGCCAGAAGCTTATCTTTTGGGCTGGAGCAGATTCTCCCCTTCTCTGGGTTCTACAGGGATGAATCAGTGTAGACAGGGCATGGTGAGCATCACAGTTGCGGTGACACAACCCGCACTCAGGCATGTTGATGCCTGGCCTGCTCTCCTCCTTGGGTTTGTATCTTGTGATGCGTGGTTCCCCTTCCACGGCATCCCTGGCCGTCTCTCCATGCCCTGTGGTCCAGGGCACTCAATGCCTTCATGCCAGCCTTCTCCCATCACTAATACTGCATATTCTTAAATTAAAAAAATATGTATTGGACTTATTTTATCACCTGGATTACGAGCTGCTTTAATACAAGACAGTGATGCTGACGTCTTTATTCAGATATATGCCCCAGTGGATGAGGTTTCCGCCTGGGTTTCCCTCTTGATTAATATGGTGTTAATAGCTATGCACGAGGCCCGGGGATGTTTGGTGGCAGTGGGTACAAGGCCAAACAGTAACAAGAGCAACAACAAAAACATAGTCTATTCCAGAACAGAATCCAGTAAAAGTGCTGAGTGCTGACAAAGCAGGGAAGCTGGGTAACCAGTTGTCCTGGGCACAGTAAAAGCACTGAGTAATGACCCAATAGCGAGACTGGGTAACCAGTTGTCCTGGGTGAGTGAACCCACCTGGAGACACAGCCATCAGTCAGGTGTTCTCTCCCCTCATGGCAGCTTGAAATCCAGGCAATGTTTCCTTTCTGATTTCCTTTGTGTGTGTGTGCATGTGTGTGTGTGTGTGATGCTGCACTTAAAATTTTCTTGTATTGGGGTATAGTTGCTTTACAACGTTGTGTTAGTTTATGCTGTGCAATGAAGTGAATCAATTATATGCATACATATATCCCCTCCCTCTTGGACCACCCCTCCCCCTCCCGCCCCACACATCTAGGTCATCGCAGAGCACCAAGCTGAGCTCCCTGGGCTATACAGCAGGTTACCTAAAACCATTTTTGCTGCATCCCCAAGACTGACATCACTTTTCCCCCACGCTCACTTAGTTCATTTAAAAAAAGCAATGACCCATTCATTCTGTGATAGACTATTCAATTCAGTTCAGTTCAGTCGCTCAGTCATGTCCAACTCTTTGTGACCCCATGAACCACAGCACACCAGGCCTCCCTGTCCATCACCAACTCCCTGAGTCCACCCAGACTCCTGTCCCTTGAGTCAGTGATGCCATCCAACCATCTCATCCTCTGTCGTCCCCTTCTCCTCCTGCCTTCAATCTTTCCCAGCATCAGGGTCTTTTCAAATGAGTCAGCTCTTCGCATCAGGTGGCCAAAGTATTGGAGTTTCAGCTTCAACATCAGTCCTTCCAATGAACACCCAGGACTGATCTCCTTTAGGATGGACTGGTTGGATCTCCTTGCAGTCCAAGGGACTCTCAGGAGTCTTCTCCAACACCACAGTTCAAAAGCATCAATTCTTCAGTGCTCAGCTTTCTTCACACTCCAACTCTCACATCCATACATGACTACTGGAAAAACCATAGCCTTGACTAGATGGGCCTTTGTTGGCAAAGTAATGTCTCCGCTTTTTAATATGCTGTCTAGGTTGGTCATAACTCTCCTTCCAAGGAGTGTCTTTTAATTTCCTGGCTGCAATCACCATCTGCAGTGATTTTGGAGCCCAGAAAAATAAAGTCTGCCACTGTTTCCTCTGTCTCCCTATCTATTTCCCATGAAGTGATGGGACCAGATGCCATGATCTTAGTTTTCTGAATGTTGAGCTTTAAGCCAACTTTTCCACTCTCCTCTTTCACTTTCATCAAGAGGCTCTTTAGTTCTTCACTTTCTACTATAAGGGTGATGTCATCTGTGTATCTGAGGTTATTGATATTTCTCCTGGTAATCTTGATTCCGGCTTGTGCTTCATCCAGCCCAGCGTTTCTCATGATGTACTCTGCATATAAGTTAAATAAGCAGGGTGACAATATACAGTCTTGACGTACTCTTTTTCCTGTTTGGAAGCAGTCTATTGTTCCATGTCCAGTTCTAACTGTTGCTTCCTGACCTGCATACAGATTTCTCAAGAGGCAGGTCAGGTGGTCTGGTATTCCCATCTCTTTCAAAATTTTCCACAGTTTATTGTGATCCACACACTCAAAGGCTTTGGCATAGTCAATAAAGCAGAAATAGATGTTTTTCTGGAACTCTCTTGCTTTTTCGATGATCCAGCAGATATTGGCAATTTGATCTCTGCTTCCTCTGCCTTTTCTAAATCCAGCTTGAACATCTGGAAGTTCATGGTTCACATATTGCTGAAGCCTGGCTTGGAGAATTTTGAGCATCACTTTACTAGTGTGTGAGATGAGTGCAATTGTGCAGTAGTTTGAGCATTCTTTGGCAGTGCCTTTCTTTGGGATTGGAATGAAAACTGACTTTTTCCAGTCCTGTGGCCACTGCTGAGTTTTCCAAATTTGCTGGCATATTGAGTGCAGCACTTTCACAGCATCGTCTTTCAGGATTTGAAATAGTTCAACTGGAATTCCATCACCTCCACTAGCTTTGTTCGTAATGATGCTTCCTAAGGCCCACTTGACTTCACATTGCAGGATGTCTGGCTCTAGGTGAGTGATCACACCATTGTGATTATCTGGGTCGTGAAGGTGTTTTTTGTACAGTTCTTCTGTGTATTCTTGCCACCTCTTCTTAATATCTTCTGCTTCTGTTAGGTCCCTACCATTTCTGTCCTTTATTGAGCCCATCTTTGCATGAAATGTTCCCTTGGTATCTCTAATTTTCTTGAAGAGATCTCTAGTCTTTCCCATTCCATTGTTTTCCTCTATTTCTTTTCATTGATCACTGAGTATAGAGCATACTAAAGAATTTGGTGTTGACTCAGTCTTTTAAAACTAAGTTGAGGGGAAATAGTTCTACTATTAACAGCAACAGTCAGCAGCGAGAGCAACGGCTTGAATAAGTTTCACAACATGTCCTCAAAACAGCCTCTCTGTAGCATCATCATCCCTGTGTGATGAGTGAGGAAGTGACAGCTCAGGGAAGCCACTAGATGCCCATGCAGGGATCAAGGGTGAGTCACATCCCCTGTGCCTGAAGCCCACAGTAGTTTTTGCTGCTGTACATTCTAGAGACGTAATTTATTTTAAGGTTAGCATATACAAAAAATTACCAAAACAGGAAGATGCTGTAGGGGCTGCAAAAACAATCTATCTAAGGTAATACACTTTCTCCAAATCAAAACTACTGTTTCCCCCCTCTCATCTGTTTTAAATTATGTTGTAGGAATTTCCATGGCATTCCAGTGGTTAACGCTCCATGCTTCCAATGGAGGGCATGCAGATTTAATCCCTGGTCAGGGAACTAAGATCACAAGTACCCTGCAGTCAAAAATAAAAGAAATTTAATAAATAAATATATTATATTGTAGACAAGGTCGCAGCATGGAGGATATTCCCCATGTATGGAGCAGAGATGGGGCTGCAGCAGACATAGAGCCGAATGATGGAGGAGGCAGCAGGCGAGGGCAGGGGAGCTGTCCCCTCTGTGGTGCCTTGTAGGGTCTGGGGCAGCAGGACCAGCAGAAGATCAAGGGCCTGAGTCTAGAGGCTGTGCAGCCACTGGGTCCAGGGAGACTCAGGAGCTGAGTGACCTTAGAGAGAAGGAGAGTGGCCACTGGATGCTGCCGGGATAGAAGAGGCTTCTATGCATGAGCCTGGGGGAGACGAACTGTGGGGCTTAGTCTCCATTGCATCCTTTCCTGGGGACACCAATGTTTACCTGGCATCAACCAGGGCCAAGGAGCCCTCCTGGAGCTTGGCATTGAAGCTAAATCTGGCTTCTGTACCACAACACCAAATGAAATCTCGACAGTTTTGGTGAAATAGAATAGAATAGCTTTATTGATTTGCCAGGTAAAGGAGGCCCCAGTGGCCTAATTCTCTTAAAATTGTGTTTCCCAGCCGAGGTGAGCCTATGAGGAATGCCATAGTCCAAGGGCAAAATTGCTGATGAGAATCAGAGTGAACATGCAGGGCCTGCATTCCTTCAATCCAGAGATCATCTGTCATCAGGTGATGATGGGCAAATTGTGACCTTCTCTGAAATGAAGAATGCTTCATCACGTAGTTAACATCTTCCATTTGGTGAGGGTTTCAGTTCTGCAGAAGAGCTCAAAGCTCCTGACATGTGTATTCATTGAGGGGGAACCAGGGCCCTACCCCGAGCCTGCACTGTGGTTTCTTGGCTGCTCCTCTCTTGTCTCTGTATCCCCTCCTTTCCCTGGTTAGACTGTTTGAACTAGCCCTTTGGCACTCAGAGAAGGGACACAGCAAGACGCTTGTGTTCAGGAGCCCCCCTGTGGTCCTTCTCAGGTCCAGATGGACCTGGGGCTGCCAAGTGGCGTCAGCAAAGATAGCCCTGTCACAAGGGCTTCGATGTTCAAAGGCATCCTCGTTCCTGACAGAATCCAGAAGAGGATACAGTGAGGGAGTGGTCTTAAATCTCTAAGGACTGGCAGAGGCCAACCCAACCAAGACAGTGGGAGGAGACCAGGTGTCAGCGACATAAGCAGAGCACAAGCAGCACTCGAGGGTGTCCGTGTCAGCTCAGAGACCCACAGCAAAGCCCTCCCATGGGGTGGCCCAAACAGCTCTGGAGGCTGGAAGTCCAAGATCAGGGTCGGCAGGGCGACTCCCTCTGAAGCCTCGCTCCTTGGTCTGTAGATGGCTGTCACCTCCCTGTGTCCTCACACGGTCCTGCCTCTGTGTGTGTCTGTGTCCTAATCTCCTCTTCTTATAAGGACACCACTCAGATTGGATTAGGGCTCATCCTAATGGCCTTGTTTAACTTAATTACCTTTTAAAGACCTTGTCCCCAGATACAGTCCACTCTGCATTTGAGGGACTTCCACAATTCCTCCACAACCCTGGGGAAATACAGACAGCATCCACAGGTCAGGGTTCTGGAGAAAATGCCAGATGCAGCCTGCTCACGGCGGGGACATAGGAGCTTGCAGCTCCTTCCAGGGGTTTAATGAGCACAGTCATTAAAGCCATTAGTCAGGGTCCCCTCGGCCCCCAGCTGACCTGGTTGCCTGTGGTTCTCTAATTAAGCTCCAGCGCTGAGATCCCCTGGTGTCTCCACAGAGTAGCCACCAGATGAGCTAATTTGCCTCGAGTCACTGCTCCGGAAGGACTACCAGTTCTCTGGAAAATATTCTAAAGATAATCCACACCCTTGGCTGAGCTAAGGAAGGCTTGTCTATTTTGTTCTCAACTCCTCCCCACTCCCAGTACTGAGGCCTTGTGTTTAACAGGTGTTTCTGGCACAAAGAGCGTGGGATGCAGTGAAGGAGCTTCATCACCCCCAGTGCTCTTCCTCTTCACAGAGAATACCCTTCCACACACAGGTATGTGGGCTTCCGCATGCTTGCACACATGCGCACCCAGTTTCTGGAGGCCCGCCTAGCAGAGTCAGACACACCTTCACACGGCACATGAATTATTGCCCTGCTGCTGCAATCAGGTTCCTCTTTTGGAGTCACTTGGTCCAGCTGGGAGTTCTGCTCAGCTGCTATTTGCCTTTGTGTCACTTATGAGAAGAGTGCTAAAAAGCTAATTCATAGTAAACACAAGCTTGGGGCAGACTAAATTTCCTTGGCCCAGGCTGCCTGTTTTGTGCCAATGGTGTTTGCTGTAAATTACAAGTCAATTGACACTTCATTACGTGCTCCACGTGGTGTTGGCTTAGAAATGCTTCATCAACCCGAGTTCAGTTGCCTACAGATGCATGGAACAAAATGGCATTTCTTAAGAAAAGAATCTGCATGGCAGACTTGCTTAATTCAGACCACCACTCCATCCCACTCATCCTGCCTGGCGGGAGTTTGCTACCCCCTTCCTGGTGGCACCCCTGGCTTTGCAGAGGCCTCCCTGTGGTGTCCTTGAGTAGGTGCTGGGGTCGGCGGCCTAGAGCTGACCTGCTGGGCTGAGAGCTTTCAGAGGCAGGGGCCCCTGTTGCCCTGCTAAGGAGGAGGTGGCTGTGAGCTCCCAGTGGGGACTCAGCTCAGTGGACACCCACCTTTTCAGCTGCACCTGACTTGGAATAACAGCTGAGACTTCCTCACTTAAGCAGGACTGAAATAATGATATATTATTAATAATAATATGGACTAACCAAAATTCCAAAACATGCCAGGCCCTCTGTAACACAGAGATGAATCTAGACTGTGACCAACAGCAGAGAGACAGATGACTCACCAAACAGGGCCAGAGGTCTCAGAAGCAGTGAAGGTGATGGCCCTGTATCATGCTGGGACCTCGGGGAAGTGCAGGGAGCAGGGGACTTTCTAGGACAGGAGGTGGCAAACCTCCTGCAAAGGGCCAGACAGTACACGTTGTAGGCTGTGTGAGGTACAGCGTCTTTCCTAATGGAGCAGAGACATCCCTGGATGAGTGGTGGTGGGCAGCCTGCCGACTCTGAGCTGGGATGGGGGGAAGGAGTGGATGCATGGGGCTGCATCTACTTCCAGGACAGTTTAAAGGTAAACTGTTATTACTACCCTTCTCTCTCTCCTTTTCTGATGGTGTTAATCTACTGGAGTGGTGTTTTAAAATAATGATTATGTTTTCCCTTTCTTAAAAATTGTGAAGGAAATATGTAGTCATTATAAAATTATTAGAGAATAGAGGAAGCCAAAGGGAAGAAAATCAAATTACTGGGCTACCTTTCAACTTGTTTCTTCTTTTGCTTTGCTCACAGACACTCATAAGTAGGGGTGGGGAGTGACAGGGAAAGGGAGGTAGCACAGTCTGGGGCTTAGAAATAGAAGGTAGAGCAGGCTGGGGCTCATGGCCGCTCATCACCTCCTGGTCCTTGCAGATCGAGCCTCCCCGGTGGGTGGGTGTGTGTCTCCCTGTGGGAGAGCTAATGGGTCTCTGCTGAAGGCTTGCCCCAGCAGGAGCAGTCTTCCAGCCTCTGGCTGCAGTGACGGCTGCAGGCCTGTCTCCAGTGGCGGGAACTCCTTCGAGGTGAGCGGGCTGGCAGCGAAGCTGGTCCCACTCAGCCTCTTCATTCTTTCAGTAAACGTCTCCTCTGTGCCCAACAACCTTCTAGGCCCTGAGCCAACAAGACAGAACTGGGAGCTTTCACTCTCACAGGGAACCTGAATTAAAAGCAAACAAATATCGTGAGAATGATCACTTAAATTTTGTGTGGTGATGCCTGCAAATAATACACTGGGAAGTAGGGTGGTCCGTTTAGGGGTGGCAAGGAACCATCCCTAGGGGGGTTATAAGGACATGGGGGTTGAGTGGTCCAGGCAAAGAGCAAGTTCAAACTTCCTGGGAGGGGCCAGGGTTGTGACCAGAAGGGCCCTGTGGGTAGAAAGAAGGATTCAGATGAAGAGCAGAGTGGGAAGGGTTGGGGTCGGGGGGAGGACTGGGGTTGGCAGGGCCTTTTGCTGTGGAGAGACTTAGATTTTATGAGCGCAATAGGAAGTCCATAGAGGATTTCAGGCAGGAGAGCCTGACTTAACACTTTCCAAACCTGGCTGCTGCTGTTTGGGGGGGAACAGGCTGGGCAGGAAGAGGGGAGGCAGGAGGGGCTGCAGGGCAGGCGCTGGTGGCAAGGATGCACTGGTCCTGCACTTCTGGAGTGGGGAGCTGGCAGGACCCCCCGAGAGCTGGGAGCAGAGAGAGGGCAACCTGAGAAAGCCCGGCTCTGAGGTCGGAAGGTGGGCTCCTGGACGGGGGAGCTGGGGGCCCTTCAGCATGCAGGGCGCTGGGAAAGTGGCTCAGGTGGGTCGGGAGCTCTTGCGAGAGGACTTTCTGGGCAGTCCTGACCAGTGAGCCTCCTGGCCTGCAGTGACGGTCTGTAACAGCCTGTGCCCTCCCAGCCCCCCACCGCGACCCCAGGCCTCCCACTGACCTGACAACCTCAGGCCAGAAGGGCCACCCAGGCTGTCCCATGCACTCCAGCTCAGCCCATCCGGGCAGGCAGCCTCAGGTATCCACGGAGAAGCCGGGGGGGGGGGGGAGGGGGGGGTCCAAGAGCCCCCATGGGGAGCTGGGTCTCTGCACAGCCCCCGTGGGCCCAATTGTCCCTTTGGAAAGAGGCGCTGGACACTCTTGTGATCAGCAGTCACACTGCGGTCTTACTCCACTACATCTGCAAAATAAGCAAAGCTTTCAGTATTTTGTTTTCTCTGCGTGAGTGTGTATGTTTCTAATCAACTCATGGCGACTGTAAAGGTATCTAATGAGAGTTGTAAATGGTGGATGCCTCTGCATGAACAGCCCTCTGCTCTGACCCAGGCTGCCCCACGGGACATCCTCAGGAGGCCACACGGGGCCCACCGCTTTGATGTACGCTCTGGGCTGGGGGCAGGGCAGGGCGCTGGGAAGGGGCTGGCTGATGCCCTGTGTACATTACAATCCCCCTGCGGGCCCAGGCTTCCCATAAAAATGGTAGCGAAGGTGCTGGTGATGTAGGGGACCTGGTTGATCAGGAGTCCCCACGCTGCACACTGGTGGGGGGGGCGGGGGTGGGCCAGGGGCTTCCTGCACTTCGTCCCCTCCTGTAGCTGAGAAAGGAGTGGGACTTGGCAGGCCTGTCTGTCAGCTCCTTCCCTGCCTTCTCTCCACTTTTGGCTCCGGCACTGAGTTTATGGGCCACATGGCAGGAAGTCCGCAACAGCTATGCTGACAGAAACCAGGAGAGAGGCCATTTTCCAGAGACCCAGCCCAGACAGGCCTGCCAAGAGGTACGGGAGGAGGCCCTCCATGGGACCATGGCCACGCAGAGCACCAGGACTCCCTGTTCTGTAAAGACATTGTCTATCATAAATTCAGAGAACTCCAGAGCTGGAAATGTCTGTACAAATCATTTTGTTTATTGTCCGTTTTACTGTTAAGAAGACACAGGGAAGGGAAGCAGCTTTCCCAGAATATTGACAAAGGCAGGACTGGTACCAATTTCCTGATTCTTCAGTCCCAGGAAGAGAACATAGAGCACTTTACCCTCTCCAGTGAAGATGCCCAGGCCTCCTGGGCAGGACTTGCTAGACCTACCCAGGGCCACGGCACTCACAGAAAAGAATAGCTTTGCACGGCCTCCTGTGATAAAGGGATGAGGTTTCTTTGGGAACAGACAAACTCTGTAGGGGAGACCTGCCACCCCATACCCACCGGGCTTTAGCACACCTGCCAGAGAGTTCTGTGCATGCATGTGCATACGTGTGTGTGTGCATGGCCAAGTGTGTCTCTGTGTGTGTAGCTACGTAGAACGGATTTTGCACTCCCCTGCCTATCTCTAAGAATCCATTATAGATTACGAAGTTCATAGAGAATGAAACCCATCCGTTCCTCCACAAATCTCTATACACTTTCTTTTTAAAAGAGACTAGTTCACATGCCTTTTCTCAGGTGGAAGGAAGGAAAGCCACAAATAGATAAAATAATTTTCTTAGATCATTCAGAATATTTGTGATGAATTGAAATGTGATGAGTATCCGTGATGAACTGAACCCACATCCCCAGACCCAGAAAAAGATAGAAATCAGACAAAGTATTAAAAAGCAGAAATTAAGGCCCAAAGTGTATTGTATTTTGTGAGTACTTGGACACTCTCATCAGACAGCCAACTACATTAGTTCCAAAAAGTAGTGCCAGAAACTAAGTTTGGAATTCACATTTAAGATTGGTTCAGACGTGACTGAAGTGACTTAGCACACACATATGCATACACCTGCATGGTGTTTTCTGAGGAGCACTTAGAAGTGTTAAATGAAAAACAAAGGAGTTATGCAGGGAAATGTGTTTAGAAAACCCTTTGTAGCTCTACGCCAGCCCTTCAAGATGCCGAAGGGAAAGAAGGCCAAGGGGAAGAAGGTGGCCCCGGCCCCGGCCGCGGTGAAGAAGCAGGAGGCCAAGAAGGTGGTCAACCCCCTGTTCAAGAAGAGGCCCAAGAATTTTGGCATTGGACAGGACATCCAACCCAAGAGGGACCTCACCCGCCCTGCTATATCTGGCTGCAGCGGCAAACGCCTATTCTCTATAAGCAGCTGAAAGTGCCTCCTGCAATTAACCAATTCACCCAGGCCTTGGACCGACAAACAGCTACTCAACTGCTTAAGCTGGCCCACAAGTACAGACCAGAGACAAAGCAGGAGAAGGAGCAAGAAGAAAGCCTCCGGCAAAGGCGATGTCCCCACCAAGAGGCCACCTGTCCTTAGAGCAGGGGTCAACACTGTCACCCCCCGGTGGAGAACAAGAAGGCTCAACTGGTTGTGATCGCTCACGATGTGGATCCCATCGAGCTCGTGGTCTTCCTGCCTGCCCTGTGCCGCAAGATGGGGGTTCCCTACTGCGTCATCAAGGGCAAGGCCCGGCTGGGGCGCCTGATCCACAGGAAGACATGCACCACCGTAGCCTTCACACAAGTCAACTCGGAGGACAAGAGTGCCCTGGCCAAGCTGGTGGAAGCCATCAGAACCAATTACAACGACAGATACGATGAGATCCGTCGTCACTGGGGTGGCAATGTCCTGGGGCCGAAGTCAGTGGCTCACATCGCCAAGCTGAAAAAGGCTAAGGCCAAAGAACTGGCCACCAAGCTGGGCTGAGTGTACACTATTGAGTTTTCTGTACATAAAAGTAATAAAAAAGGCTTCTTCAGCTGGTAAAAAAAAAAAAAGAAAAGAAAAAAGAAAATCCTTTGTAAACAAAATTAAGCAGGTTTCATAGAGCAGTACTTCTCAGGACCTTGAAAATGCTGGCATGCATTGGGGCTCTCCAAGAATGAAAGCAAAAGATAGTTCTGAATTTATTTGACTATAGACTATTTTTCATCAAAGACCTCACCAGGAGTTGGTGATGGACAGGGAAGCCTGGTATGCTGCAGTCCATGGGGTCACAAAGAGTTGGACACGACTGAGCGACTGAACTGAATTAAACTGAAAGACCTAAATGGTCAGCTATTTTTCCAAAATACCTTTTGGGGGAGAAATACGTCTAGATAGGGCTTTCTAGTACAGTCAAATACAGCGGCTCCTGTCTAATGATAGAAGTGGGGCAGGATTTACAGACAGCATAGTAAGGACCTCCACAAAAACAATGGGAAATAAACTTTCAGATTCTGTAAATTAGCGAAAGGCTTGCAACAATTCAAAGGAGAATTTATCCAAGATACATTGCTGAAGGTAAAAGCAACAGGGTTGTGGCCTTTGAACTCCCCTCCCACCCTGTCCAGTTCCACGTCAGCCTTGATAACTAGCAGCCTGACAATCCCAGTGGTTGTGAAACCCACCAACCTTGTAGCCAGCAGAGGAACCAGGCTGGGTTTGAGTTTCCTCAAAATGTCTCTTCTCCAGAGCATTGCCATTATCTACTTGTCTTGAAGATTTCTGGAAAAGTCCCCTGTATGTGGGCTTGTGTGCTTGCTCAGTCATGTTTGACTCTTTGTAACCCCACAGACTGTAGCCCACCAGGGTCCTCTGTCCTTGGGATTTCCCAGGCAAGAATACTGGAGTGGGTTGCCATGTCCTCCTCCAGAGCATCTTCCCAACCCAGGGATTGAACCTTAGTCTCCTGTGTCTCCTGCATTGCAGGCAGATTCTTTACCCTTGAGCTACCAGGGAAGCCCCATTGTTGATATTTGGCCTGACTCAGAACTCACTCTGCAAGAAAAGCTCTATCCCTGAGAATTTGACAAGAACTATCAGCTGCAATACCAGTTGAGAGAATCAAGAGTCTGGGAAAAAATGTAAAAGGAATATCTGGGTACTGAGATACCCCTAGGGGGCTCTGCATTATTTCTGGGGGTCAGGAAGCCTGGGTGCCTGTGCAGACCTGAGAAAGTCCTAATCACTCAAGTCAGGTTGACCCTGAGGTTCAGCACAAGCAGGAAGTAAATACTAAAGCAGAGCTGTAAACCACACACAGAGAGCCCCCTGAAAAGGGGAGAAGACTTATTAGTTCAAGGCATTTAAGGAAAACTCTGGGCAATCACTAGGTGACTACCAAGCTAACTGAGCAGAAACTTCAGTGACTGCACAACAGGGAAAACATACTTTACAGAATTAGTCCAGGAAAGCCATTAAACAAACTAAACCATCAAATTAACAAATACAAACAACAAACCAGCAACAACAAATCCTGGGGGTAGGGCAGCAGTGGTGGTATGTGTGTCTCATTTTGAAAGTCCCATGTTTTAGTATCAAAAATATTCCATTTTCAACAAAAACTCTGTGATACAGGAAAAGAAACAGAAATTTCTGGCTCATACACTGGAAAATAGGCCTTGAAGAGGCCCAGATATGGCACTTACTAGGCAAACACTTTAATTTATCTACTATAAATACGTTCAAAGAACTCAAGGAATTTATGAAAATGATGTCTCAACAAATAGAAAATATCAATAAAAATATACAAATTACTAAGAAAGAACCAAATAAAATACTGAAGTTTAAAAGTATAATAAGTAAAATGAAAACATTATTAAAATTGGAAATTTGAGCTATTAGAAGAAAGAATCAATGAATTGAAGATAAATCAATAGAGACAACCCAGTTTAAGGAATAGAAAGAAAAAAGGATGCAGAAAAAGAAACAGAACCTCACAGACCTGTGGAACATTATCAATCATGCTGATATGTACCTAGAGGGAGTCACAAAAGAAGAAGAGAAAGGGAAAAGGGCAGAAAGAATATCTGAAGAAATAAAAAGTGAAAGTGAAAGTCAGTCAGTCACGTCTGACTCTTTGCGACCCCATGGACTATACAGTCCACGGAATTCTTCAGGCCACAATACTAGAGTGGGTAGCCTTTCCCTTCTCCAGGGGATCTTCCCAATGCAAGGATCGAACCCAGGTCTCCCACATTGCAGGCAGATTCTTTACCAGCTGAGCCACAAGGGAAGCCCAAGAACACTGGAGTGGGTAGCCTATCCCTTCTCCAACAAATCTTTCTGACACAGGAATTGATCTTCCCGACCCAGGAATCAAAGCAGGGTCTCCTGCATTGCAGACAGATTCTTTACCAATTGAGCTCTCAGGGAAGACCAATAATGACTTAAAATGACCCCAATTTTATGACAAACATTAATATACATATCCAAGAAACTCAGGAAATTTCAAGTGGGATAAACTCAAGGAGATTTATACCTAGATACATCATAGTCAAACTGTAGAAAGCCAACCACAAACAGCATCTGGAGGGCAGCAAGAAAAAATGTATCATCACATACAAAAAGGTCACTGCAATAAGATCAGCAGCTGATTCCCCACTGAACATCACTGAGGCCAGAAAACAGTGGGACAGCATATTGAAAATGTTAAAAGAAAAATGTAGTCAACCAAGAACTCTATATCCAATAAACCTATCTTTCAAAAGTAAAGAAAAAATGAAAATATTCCCAAATAACCAAAACTAAGAACACTCTTCACTCAGAATAGCCCTATGAGAAGTACTAAAAGAAGTCCTGCAGGCTAAAATGAAAAGGCCCTATGCTTGAATCCATATGGAGAAATAATTGCACTGGAAAAGGTACCTATATACTTATAAAAGACAGAATAAATGCATTTTATACCTCGTTTCTTCTCCTTCTCCTTTTTTTCTTGCTGCCCTCAAGATGCTTTTTTTCTTCCCCTTGATTTTTAAAACAATTTCTAAATCAATAGTCATAACTATATTGAGGGATTTATAATACATAAAGATATAACTCCTATGATAATAAACAATAAAGGAGAGAGAAGGGTTGGAGCCATATTGGAGCAAAGTCTACTAATGCAAGTAAGCTAGTGTCAGTCCAAATTGACTTGTAATTGTAGTCCCAATGACAACCACTGAGAATTAACTAAAAACCATATAGTGAAGGAATGTATGACAGAATTAAAATGATATCTAGAAAATAACATAAAGGAAGTTAATGATGGAATAGAGAAACAAAGGCAGAAAATATATAGAAGACAAATGGCAAAATGGAAGGTGCAAATCCTGACATTAGCAATGACAATAATATAAATGGAATAAACATTTAAATCAAAAGCTGAAATTAACAGAATGGAATAAAAAATTATTAAACTCTATGTTCTCTATAAGAGGCACTTTTATATCTAAACCCACAGATAGCTTAAGAGTAAAATGGTGGAAATGTACACAACATGCAAACAGTAATTAAAAGGGAACTGAAGTGGTTATACTAGTACCAGGCAAAATACACTTTAGATTAAAAATTATTGCTAGTGACAAGGGAAGATATCTTATAACGATAAAAGTGTCCACTTATCAGAAAGATATATGATTATATGCATAAATGTACCTAGTAACAAAATCCCCCCAAATACATGAAGCAAAAACTGAAAATAAAAGGGAGGCATAGCTAACTAGATAATAACACACAGGTTGTGTGTGTGTGTGTGTGTGTGTGTGTGTGTGTCCCTCAGTCATGTCTGAGGGACATGGATCCTCTGTCTATGGGGTTTTTCTGGCAAGAATATTGGAGTGGGTTGCCATTTCCTTCTCAAGGGGATCTTCCTAACCCAGGGACTGAGTCCACATCTCCAGTGTCTCTTGCATTGGCAGGAAGATTCTTTACCACTGAGCCACCTAGGGAGCCCAAAAGGGAGACATAAACAATTGAAAAATAATAACTGGAGACATCAATACTCCACTTCCAATGTGAATAGAATAACTAAACAGAAGGTCCACAAGAAAATAGAAGATTTGAACAACAGTATAAACTAACTAGACCTAACAGACATCTATTGTACACTCCATATAACAGCAGGATGCAAATTCTCAGTTACATGTGGAAGATTCTCCAGAATAGACCATATGCTAGGCCATAAAACAAGCCTAAATAAATTTAAAGGGATTGAAGTTTTACAAAGTATTATCTCCAACCACATAGAACTAAAGTAGTTCTTCAATAGGGCTTCCCAGGTGGCCCTGGGAAGAACCAGTGGTAAAGAACTAGTGGTAAAGGACACGTCTGCAAATGCAAGAGACGTAAGAAATGTGGGTTCACTCCCTGGGTTGGGAAGATCCCACGGAGGAGGGCATGGCAACCCACTCTGGTATTCTTGTTTGGAGAATCCCACGCACAGAGGAGCCTGGCAGGCCACAGTCCCTAGGGTCACAAAGAGTTGGACACAACTGAGGTGACTTAGGGTGCATGCACGCAGTTCCTCAATAACAGAAGAACATTTAAGAAATTCACAAATATGTGCAATAAACAACACATCCCTAAATAGCCAATGGATCAAAGTAGAATACACAAGATCAATTAAAAATATTTTGAGATTACTGAAAATAAAACCACAATATACCAACACTAATGAAATATAGCTAAAGCAGTATTTAGAATGAAGTTTACAGCTTTAAACATCTATAGTAAAAAAGGATTTCAAATAACTAGCTTAACCTTATAACTTAAGAAACTAGTAAATGGAGAGCAAACTCAAACAACAAGAGAAAGAAGTAAATAATAAAGGTTAGAGTGGAAATAAATGAAATAGACAATAGAAAACCAAGATAATATCAGTATTTTAATATTGATATCAAACTTTTTCAAACCAAAAATTGGAAAAGAAGAACAAAATTAATAAAACTTATTTCAACTAACCAAGAAAAGTAGCAAAAAGTATCAAATTATTAAAATCAAGAATGAATGAGGGAATGTTACTACTGACTTTATAGAAGTAAAACATAAGTACAAGAAATACAATGTACAAAGAAAAGAAAGTGAAGTTGCTCAGTCGTGTCTGAATCTTTGCAACCCTATGGACTGTAGCCTACCAGACTCCTCTGTCCATGGAATTTTCCAGGCAAGAGTACTGAGTGGGTTGCCATTTCCCTCTCCAACAATGTACTACTATATGCTAATATATTTAATAACAGATAAGATAAATGGTTGACAGAAAATATACTGACTCAAAAAGAAATGGTAAATATGAATAGACTCAAAAAACAAGAAGACAAACTGAATTAGTAAGTTTTAAACTTTCCACAGAGAAAAGCCCATGGCCAGATAGCTTCAACTGGTGAACTCTATCAAATATGTAAAGAACAATTAATGCCAATTCTTCATAAACTTCCCCCCAAAATAAGAGGAGAGAATACATCCCAACTTGTTTTATAAAACTAGTATTACCTTGATGTCAGAGCCACACAGATGCATTACAAGAAAACAACACAATTACATTCTTCATGAATATAGACATGAAAATCCTTAACAAAACACTAACAAACTGAATCCAGCATATATATATAGGATTATGCATCAAGAACAAGGGGGATTTGTTTTAAAAATGCAAATTTAGTGTAATATCTAAAAACCAATCAATATAATACACCTTATTAATAAAATAAATGACAAGACTTTGACCTATGATTACTTCAATAGATGTAGAAAATACTTGACACAATCCAATATCTTCTTATGATAATGACACTCCACATACTAAGAAAAGAAGGGAACCTCTTTAACATATGAAAGAACATCGCTGAAAATTCCACAGCTAATATATTTTGGAGAAGGAAATGGCAACCCACTTCAATATTCTTGTCTGGAGAACCACATGGACATTATGAAAAGACAAAAAGATGTGACGCTGGAAGGTGAGCCTCCCAGGTCTGGGGGTGTCCAGTTGCTACTGGGGAAGGGCAGAGGACATTACCAAAACCTCCAACAACAATGAAGTGGCTGGGCTAAAACAGGAACAACATTCAGCCATGGATGTATCTGGTGGTGCAAGCAAAGTCCAATGCTGTAAAGAAGTATATTGCATAGGAACCTGCAATGTTAGTTCCATCAGTTCTGTTCAGTCACTCAGTCGTGTCTGACTCTTTGTGACCCCATGGACTGCAGAATGCCAGGCCTCCCTGTCTATCATCAACTCCCAGAGCTTGCTCAAACTGATGACCATAGAGTCGGTGATGCTATCCAACCATTTCATCCTTTGTTGCCCCCTTTTCTTCCTGCCTTCAATCTTTCCCAGCATCAGGGTCTTTTCCAATGAGTCAGTTCTTTGCTTCAGGTGGCCAAAGTATTGGGGCTAGTAAGTTCATTGAATCAAGGTAAATTGGACATAGTCAAGCAGGAGATGGAAAGATTAAACATCAACATCTTAGGAACCAGTGAACTAAAATAGATGGGGATGGGAGAATTTAATAAATATCCCTTAGAAGAAATGGAGTAGCCCTCATAGTCAACAAAAGAATCCAAAATGTAGTACTTGTGTGCAACCTCAAAAACGACAGAAAGATCTTGGTTACTTTCCAAAGCAAACCATTCAACATCACAGCAATCCAAGTCTATGCTCCAACCACCGATCCCAAAGAAGCTGAAGCTGACCAATTCTACAACAGCTTCTACAACTAACACCAAAAAAGATATCCTTTTCATCATAGGGAATTGGAATGCAAAAGTAGGAAGTCAGGAGATACCTGTAGTAACAGAAAAGTTTGACTTTGGAGTACAAAATGAAGCAAAGCAAAGGCCAACAGAGTTTTGTCAAGAGAAAGCACTGGTCATAGCAAACATCATTTTCCAACAACCCAAAAGAAGACTCCACATGTGGACGTCACCAGATGGTCAATACTGAAATTAGATTGATTATGTTCTTTGCAGCCAAAGATGGAGAAGACTCTATACAGTCAGCAAAAACAAGACCAGGAGCTGACTGTGGCTCAGATCATCAGCTCGTTATTGCAAAATTCAGGCTTAAATTGAAGAAAGTAGGGAAAACCACTAGACCATTCAGCTATTACCTAAATAAAATTTCTTATGATTATACAGTGGAGGTGATGAATAGATTCAAGGGATTAGATCTGGTAGACAAAGTGCCTGAAAGACTATGGATGGAAGTATGTGACATTGTACAGGAGGCAGTGACCAGAGCCATCCAAAAGAAATGCAATAAGGCAAATTGGGTGTCTGAGGAGGTTTTACAAATAGCTGAGGAAAGAAGAGAAGCAAAAGACAAGGGAGAAAGGGAAAGATATATCCAACTGAATGCAGAGTTTCAAAGAATAAGGAGAGATAAGAAGGCCTGCTTAAATGAACAATGCAAAGAAATAGAGGAAAACAATGGAATGTGAAAGACTGGAGATCTCATCAAGAAAAGTGGATTTATCAAGGGAACATTTCATGCAAGGATAGGCACGATGACGATCAGAAATGGTAAAGATCCTAATAGAAGCAGAAGAGATTAAGAATAGGCAGCAAGAACACAAAACAAAAAAGGTCTTAATGACCCAGATAGCCACAATGGTGTGATCACTCACCTAGACAGGGACATCCTGATGTGTGACCTCAAGTGGGCCTTAGGAAGCATTACTATGAACAAAGCTAGTGGGGATGACAGAATTCCAGTTGAGCTGTTTAAAATTCTAAAAGATGATGCTGTTAAAGTGCTTGCACTCAATATGTCAGCAAATTTGGAAAATTCAGCAGTGGCCACAGGACTGGAAAAGGTCAGTTTTCATTCCAATCCCAAAGAAGGGCAATCCCAAAGAATGCTCAAACTACTGTACAGTTGTGCTCATTTCACATGCTAGCAAGGTAATGCTCAAAAAGTCCTCCAAGCCAGGCTTCAGCAGTAAATGAATTGAGAACTTCCAGATGGACAAGCTGGGTTTAGAAAAGGCAGTGGAACCAAAGATCAAATTGCCAACATTTGTTGGATCATGGAGAAAGCAAGGGATTTCTAGAAAAACATCTACTTCTTCTTCATTGACTATTCTAAAGCCTTTGACTGTGTGGATCATAATTAACTGGAAAATTCTTAGAGAGATGGGAGTACCAGACCACCTTATCTGTCTTATGAGAAAACTATATGTGAGTCAAGAAGAAACAGTTAGAACTGGACATAGAACCACAGACTAGTTCAAAATTGGGAAAGGAGTACATCAAGGCTGTATATTGTCACCATTTATTTAACTTATTTGCAGAGTACATCATGTGAAATGCCAGGCTAGATGAGTCACAAGATGGAATCAAGATTTCTGGGAGAAATATCAACAACCTCAGCTATGCAGATGATACCACTCTAATGACAGAAAGTGAAGAGGAATAAAAGAGCCTCTCAATGAGAGTGAAAGAAGAGAGTGAAAAAGCTGGCTTGAAATTCACATTCAAAAGCAAAGATCATGGCATTCAGTCCCATCACTTCATGGCAAATGGAAGGGAAAAAAGTGGAAATGGTGACAGATTTTATTTTCTTGGGCTCCAAAATTACTGTGGATGGTCACTGCAGCCATGAAATTAAAAGATGCTTGCTCCTTGGCAGAAAAGTTATGACCAACTTAGACAGCATTTTAAAAAGCAGAGACATCATTTTGCCAACAAAAGTCCATATAGTCAAAGCTATAATTTTTCCAGTAGTCATGTATGGATGTGAGAGTTGGACCATAAAGAAGGCTGAGTACTGAGAATTGATGCTTTTGAACAGTTGTGTTGGAGAAGACTCTTGAGAGTCCCTTGGACTGCAAGGAGATCAAACCAGTCAATCCTAAAGGAAGTCAACCCTGAATATTTATTGGAAGGATTGATGCCGAATCTCCAATACTTTGGACACCCTGATGCGAAGAGGGGACTCATTGGAAAAGAACCTGATGCTGGGAAAGACTGAAGGCAAAAGGAGGGTGGCAGAGAATGAGATGGTTAAATAGCATAATTGAGTCAATGGACATGAATTTGATCAAGCTCTGGGAGATACTGGAAGACAGAGGAAATTGGTGTGCTACAGTTCATGGGGTTGCAGAGAGTCATACTCAATGTAGAGACTGAACAACAGCAGTATTATGTTTAAAGACTGAATGCTTTCCCCCTAGCATTAGGAACAAACTAGGGTGTTCACTCTTGCACATCTATTCAACACTAGACAGGAGGTTTCAACCAAGACAGTAAGGCAAGAAAAAAGAAATAAAGCACATCCAGATCAGATACAAAGTAAAACTATGTTTGCAGTTGACACCACCTCTTATGGAGAAGGTCTTAGGGAATCCATAAGAAAACTGTCAGAGTGAATAAATGATTAAAGCTGTATATCTGCAACATTGCAAGATAGAAAAATAAATATCAATTGTATTTCTATACACTTGCAATGAATAATCCAAAAATAAAATTTAGAAAATAATTTCATGTACAGTAGAATAAAAAAAATAAAATTCTTAGGAATAAAAATATAAGACTTGTGTACTGAAAACTATAAAAACATTGAAATAAATTAAAGAAATACATTGAAATACATTGAATACATTGAAATACATTGAAATACAAAATACATTGAAAGATTCCCTAGGTTCGTGGATAACAGGATTTAACATTGTGCAGGTCACAATTGTCCTAATTGATCCACAGATTCAATGTAATCCTTATCAAAATTACACCAGCTTTTTGTGAAAATTGACAAGTTGATCCAAAAGTTTATATAGAAATGCTAGGGACCCAGAAGAGCCAAAATAATCTTGGGGAAAAAAAGAAAACCAAAGTTGGAGACCTCACATTTCCTGATTCCAAAATTTACTGTAGAGCTTTAGTAATCAAGACAGTATGGTAATAGCATAAGGAAAATATATATATATCAATACAAAAAGAATAGTGTGCCCAGAAATAAACCCTTACATTTATAATCAGTTGAATTTCTGCAAGGGTACCAAGATAATTGAGGGAAAGAATAGACTTCTCAACAAACAATGTTGGACAACTGGGTATCCACAAATAAAATAATAAAGTTGGACTCCCACCACACACCATACCCCAAAATTAACTCAAAATGATCATGGACATAAATGTAAGAGCTAAAATCACAAAACTCTGGAAAGAAACTATAATGAATTTTTGCAACCTATGGTTAAGCAACGGCTTCTTAGATACGACACCAAAAGCACAAGCAACAACTGTTGCTGCTAAGTCGCTTCAGTCGCATTGGACTCTGTGCGACCCCATAGATGCAGCCCACCAGGCTCCCCTGTCCCTGGGATTCTCCAGGCAAGAACACTGGGGTTGGGTGGCATTGTCTTCTCCGACAAGCAACAAAGGAATTAGAAAAACTGGACTTCACCAAAATTAAGATCTTTTGTGCTGCAAATGATACTATCAAGAGAGGGAAAAAAAATCAACCCACACAATGGGAGAAATATTAGCAAATTAATCTGATAAGGGAATTGTATCCAAAATTTATGAAGAACTCTTACAACTCAAGCATATAATAATGACAAATAGCCCAATTACAATTAGGCAAAGGATTTGAATATACATTTCTCCAAAGAAGATATACAAATAGCCAAAGGTCACATGAAGACATGTTCACCATCACTGATCATCAGGGAAATGCAAATAAAAATCCCCGTGAGATACCACCTTACACTCACTAGGATGACTACAGTCAAAAAACAAACACTAACAAGTATTGGCAATTGGAGAAACTGAAACCCTCATACAGAGCTTAATGGGAGTGTAAAGTCAAGCAGCCATTTTGGAAAACACTTTGGCAGATCCTCAAAATGTTAAATCACATGATCCAGCCTTCTACTCTTAGGTATACATGCAAGAGAAATGAAGTCCACATGGCACGTGTACATGAACATTCATAGCAATATTATTTATCATAGCCCAAAAGTGGAAACAGCCCATACATCTGTCAGTTGATAAATGGATAAACAAAAGGCAGTATATCCATGTAATGGAATATATTGTTTCTCAGTAAAATGAATAAAGAACTGATATATGGATGTATCTCGAAAACATTATGCTAAGTGAAAGAAACCAGACACAAAGAATTGCTTTATGTCCATTTATAAGACAAGCCCAGGAGAGGCAAATTTAGACACAGAAGTAGAATACTTACCTTGGACTGAGATTGGGGACTGGGGGGGTGACTGCTAATGGGTACAGGATTTCTTTTGAGATAATGAAAACATTCTAAAATTAGATTATGCTGATGGTTGCACAATTTCTATATGTTGTTGAATATAACAACAACCTTGAATTGTACATTTTCGAATGGTTAGATTTTATGGTACATGAATTAATCTCAAAAAGGCTATTTTTAAAACTAATTGGAATTCAGACTAATCCAGATTTTTCTTCTTCCATGTGCATTGTATCCTCTTGTGGGAGAAGAAAACCTATTCATCCTTTGGCACACACTTTGAAACCACACTGTACTTCAGTTCAGTTCAGTTCAGTTCAGTTGCTCAGTCATGTCCGACTCTTTGTGACCCTATAGATTGCAGCACACCAGGCCTCCCTGTCCATCACCAACTCCCAGAGATTGCTCAAACTCATGCCCATTGAGACAGTGGTGCCATTCAACCATCTCATCCTCTGTCATCCCCTTCTCCTCCTGCCTTCAATCTTTCCCAGCATCAAGGTCTTTTCCAATGAGTCAGTTCTATGCATCATGTGGCCAAAGTATTGGAGCTTCAATATCAGTCCCTCCAATGAATATTCAGGACTGACTTCCTTTAGGATTGACTGGTTTGATCTCCTAGCAATCCAAGGAACTCTAAAGAGTCTTCTCCAACACCATAGTTCAAAAGCATCAATTCTTTGGCATTCAACTTTCTTTATAGTCCAACTCTCACATCCATACATGACTACTGGAGAAACCATAGCTTTGATGAGATGGACCTTTGTTGGCAAAGTAATGTCTCTTCTGTTTAAAATGCTGTCTAGGTTGGTCATAACTTTTCTTCCAAGGAGTAAGTGTCTTTTAATTTCATGACTGCACTCATAATCTGCAGTGATTCTGTACAGAAAGGAGTACGTCAAGGCTGTATATTGTCACCCTGCTTATTAATTTATATGCAGAGTACATCATGAGAAATGCTGGACTGGATGAAGCACAAGCTGGAACAAAGATTGCTGGGAGAAATATCAGTAACCTCAGATACGCAGATGACACCACACTTACAGCAGAAAGTGAAGAACTAAAAAGCCTCTTGATGAAAGTGAAAGAGGAGAGTGAAAAAGTTGGCTTAAAACTCAATACTGTACTTGCTACTGGAGAATTGAGCGGACAGTGGTTCTAGGGCCCACTATGAGGACCAGTAGACAAAATCTTACCTTTTTCCTGGTGGTTCTTACACTAGCACTTCTTTTTTTCCTCTCTATTGTTGTTGTTGTTCGGTCACTAAGTCGGGTCTGACTCTTTTTGACTCCATGATTTGCAGCACACCAGGCTTCCCTGTCCTTGTTTATCTCCCAGAGTTTGCTCAAACTCATGCCCGTTGAGTCAGTGATGCCATCCAAATACCTCACCCTCTGTTTACCCCTTCTCCTCCTAGCATCAGGGTCTTTTCCAATGAGTTCACTCTTGAAGTCCAAGGGACTCAAGAATGTTCTCCAGCACAATTGGAGAGCATCAGTTCTTCAGTGCTCGGCCTTCTCTATGGTCCAGCTGTCCCATCTGTACGTGACTGCTGGAAAAACCATAGCTTTGACTATATGGACATTTGTCAGCAAAGTCATGTCTCTGCTTTTTTTTTTCTTTCACGACCCCATGGACTGTAGCCCACCAGGCTCCTCAGTCCATGGAATTTCCCAGGCAAGAATACTGGAGTGGGTTGCCATTTCCTTCTCCATGTCTCTGCTTTTTAATACACTGTCTAGGTTTGTCATAGCTTTCCTTCCAAGGAGTATCTCTCTTATTTCAAACACATAATAACTCTATTAATTCTCATTAAGTATTTCCAAGTGTAAGTCCTGCTGGGCTTGCTTTAGTGAAAAGAGCTGATTCATTTATAATTAGCAGCACTCATTTGAAGTAAGTATTTTTCCTGCATCCTTTAAAACCTGACTGAAACGAGCCTTCCAGAAAAAAAGATCTATGTTAAAACCTTCCTGAGCAGGCAATCTTAATTGTAGTCATTTCTTTATTCCTCATACCATTGATGTTCATATGCATACCATACTCACTATTAATTCATATTTACTGACAGGGTTCAAATCCTACACACGCACACACACACACAAATCAGTGATAACAAATTGTTACAGTGTCCTACCCAATGGACTATAATTCTTTTGGTTTTAATGCAGCAAAACTTTGTGCTCCAAATCTTTCAACATAATAAGATTGCTTTGTTTCCCATATTTATTAATTATAAAAAAAATTCCAATACATTGACATAAATCTAATTTCTCAATCTCATTCATTCTTTATATGTGATAATCTACTGCTTGAAGCACAAAAGGGCACTGTGCTCTTTCTACTGAAAGATAGGAGTTCCATGACCTTCTGAGTGTAAGTGGGCTTGTGATGCTTTGCTTAGTTGGCTGTGATGGAAGTGATGCTGTGGCATTTCCAAGGCCAGTCTTAAAAGGCCTGGTGCTTTCCATAATTCGTCCTCTGGGACCCTCGCTCTTGGTGCTCTGGGCACTGTGAAGATCCCACGCTTCACAGAGGGACCACGTGGATATGCTCTGACCAACAAGCCCAGTCCAGCTCAGCCTATGGTTCACCCCAGGCCAAGCACCTGCCTTGTGAGTTGTTGGAGGATTCCAGCCCCTCTCAGCTGAGGCCCAGACAAGATGAATCAGAGACAAGCCAGCTCCGCCCTGGCCTGTCCAAATTCCTGGACCACAAAACTCTTGATGAGAATAAAAATGTTGCAGTCCTTCAGACCACTAAGTTTCAGGGTGTTTTGTTCTTTGCAGCGAAAGACAGCTGAGGGTCCTTGGAAGGGACCTCTCCTGTTGAACATTCCTCAGACGGTGCTGCGGAAGTTAGTGGGTTAGTGATTCTCCCCTAGTACCCTCAAGACCTGTTTAGGGACTTCCCTGGTGGTCCTGGTTAGGACTCTGTGCTTTCACTGCAGGGGGCACAGTTTCCATCCCTGATCAGGAGAACTAAGATTTGGTGCACATTTGGTGCAACCAAAAAAAAAAAAAAGACCCATTTCAAGAAACTGCCTTTGTTTGAATTTGGGTCCATTTGCCACAAGAAAAGAATCGGGGTTCCTCCTGAAGTGTTTTGTAATTGGATATCACTTACAATTTGCTAAGCATTTTTAATAATTTAGGAACGTCTGTCCAATTTTTTCCAACTACATTTTAAATGCCTGTCTCCTTTGTTCCCTAATCTTTCAGTAAATGAAGCATCCCATGAGGGCTCAGCAAGTGCAATCTGAATGACTTTTGGATTGCCTGAGGGTGACTGGCCCTGGGGCTTTGGATGGTTGGTTGGGTTTCTGCGCCTGCTGTTTATAACTAGGGGGATGGGCTGGTATAAGAAAAGGGGAGGAGAGGCTGCACAGGCTGGTAAGCAGGAGGCCTAGGCTTCACTGAGGCTTCCAGCGCTTGATGCTTCTGGGATCTCTTGTCAAGTACCAGCTTCTGGGAGTCTCCAAGAAATGGGAATAATAATTCATTCCTGGGTTGTTCTGCAGTTCAAATGAATTGATAGAGGTAAGAAGGCTTTTCAAATTGAAATCATTTTGCAAATAAAAGTAGAGAATTATTATTATCTGCTGTATGCATTTGCATAAATTACATTCTTCTCTAGGCTTCCATGAAATGGGGTTAATGATAGTTATTACCTCTTGCCAGGATTACTGCCATACCCTCCTAACTGGTCTTCCTATATCTATTTTTGGGCTCTTAAAAGCTGTTCTTCATAAGCAGCTGGGCCATTTTTTTAATATGCAAATTAGACCATGTGCTTCTTCTGTTTAAAATTCTCCAGTGGCTTCATGGAAGGGGTAGTCCCTTAGTTGTGCCTGACTCTTTGTGACCCCATGGACTCTAGCCACCAGGCTCCTCTGTCTATGAAATTCTCCAGGCAAGAATACTGGAGTGGGTTGCCATTCCCTTCTCCAGGATATCTTTCTGACTCAGGGATCAAACTCGGGTCTCCTGCATTGCAGGCAGATTCTTTATCATCTGATCCACCACGGAAGCTTTTCATATTGCACAGCGGCTTCATATTGTACTTAAAATCAAATATAAATCCCACATCAGAGTCTACAAGGCCCTGCATCATCTGGTCCCCCCCCACCCCCACTGCTCTGACCTGGTGGCTTGCCCTCTGCTCTGAAACTCCCGTGCTCTTCTCTGGGCTTCTGAAGCTCCCCAGCACCCTCAAAGTCCCAGGACATTTGTACATGCTCCCCTCTTACATGGCTCATGGTCTGGTCCCAGCCCTTAGAAGAGGCTTTCCCTGACCATTCCTCCAAAAGTAGCCCTCACTTCTTTCTTACTCACATTACCCTGTTTTGATGTGTTCAGAGCACTAATCACTATCTGAAATGTCATTGTTTAAAGTTTCTTTGGTTGCTTTCTTCCACCCCTAAAATGTGAGTGTCATGAGAGTAGGGCTGGGACTGCTTAGTCAGGCATAGTGTCTGGCACACAGTAGGCCCTTGATAAAGCACTATTGATGAGGGAACAAGTAAACAGTTGAACATTTCAGAGTGCACTCCACCTGCCCCACCGTGGAATAGAAAGTTTACTTCTGGTCAACACTGCAGAGGAAAGCCTCCAGGAAAGGAAGGAGTGATGGGAGTGATGCACGGGATACCTACATAGGAATTAGACGTGGGGTTAGGGTCAGGGTCAGAAAAGACCCTGATGCTGGGAAAGGTTGAAGGCAGGAAGAGAAGGGGATGACAGAGGGTGAGATGTGGGATGACAATACCAACTCCATGGACATGAGTTTGAGCAAACTCTGGGAGATGGTGAAAGACAGGGAAGCCTGGCGTGCAGCAGTCCGTGGGTCACAGAGTCAGTCAGACACCACTGAGCGACTGAACAACCACAGGGTGAGGATTAAGCCTAGGGATGGCCTGAGAACTCATTCCTGAACTTTGTGGCAGGACCACTCTTGTCGGCTGCAATTACCCTTATCAGTGAGGACAGCATCAAGCACAAGCTTTTCAGCAGCACAGGAGTTGTTTGGGTCCTTAGTGGCAATGTCTAAATTCATGAGAACCTGTGAGGGGACAGGAGCTGACTTCAAGTTCTGGCTTCTGCTCAAGAGCAGGACTTCTTGTTCTAGCACAGTCAGTTCCAGGGTCTTTTCTCCCAAGATTTTCCCATGACATTTTTCACAATGTGGATGAGGCCCTTCTCCTTAGATAGGACCTAGTCAGAACAAGTAGAAAATGGAAGCAGAGCTTATCCATGAAGGCCCTGGAAGAGGGCTGTGTCCCAAGTACTCACACCCACAAGTAACTTCTCACATGAGCATCTAAAGGTAATAAAAGTGCTCCAAAGCACATGGCCCAGATCATGGGAAATGCTTCTTCAAGTTCATCCAAGGACCCCGTGACCTTTTTGGAGACCCTGCAGAATTGTCCTCAATCCACAAAGGGTGGAGGGGTACCAGCATGTTCTGTTAGAGATAAACTGCATCCACCTCTGCTCACGTCCTTTTTGCCCAAATTCCATCCAGTGGTCCATACCTAGGCACAAGGGAGGCTGTGACATGTGGTCATTTATGCGGGCAGCAGTGAGCCCTGCTCAGGCTGAAGAGAAGAGGCAGTGATTAGGGAAGGACAGTTTACAGTTCCCGTCATGCACCCAGGCAGGGGCTGGCCAGTTTGGCAACCCCAGAGTCTGAGGTTCCTACACATGCTCACACGTACAGAGGAGGCTTCCATAGGACTTAAGAAAGTAGAGGTAAAGAAGGGTGGCTTTTAGAAAACTGGAGATGATCAAGGTTTTTTTCTGGTGAAATTTCTCAAAATTACATACTGTTCTTAGATATATTTTTCCTAGCATGAAAATTTCATTTCTTGCTATAATCCAGCATATTCACAGATCAAAATCTTTTAAAATTTTATCCTTTTTGGATTGAACTCTTGTGTTTTGGAGTTTAGTCCAGAGGCAATTTTTTTAAAGATGGAAAGTTTGAACAATCTCCATCTGGAAGTTTCTAGAGCAGAGAAATAAAAATCTCTCTTACATCACATATTTTGAGGTTTCTTAAAGTTTGGTTAACTCAGGAGTCAATGTGCTGTTATGAATGTTGGGGGCATAAAATGGGCATGAGAATCTGTGGTCCTTTGTATGCAAACCATTACTACTAGGAGTTTCTGAACATAACCCTCATCATCCTAAGATGTTTCTGGGCAGCCTTTCAAACAGAACATCTTGCTCTTTCATTTCAAACATGGGCGAGTAACACAAAGTGCCAGGAACATATATCTGCATGACAAGCCCAGTACAGTCCTGTTGCTGGTGTGAAAACAATCGTCACTTCACTTGGGTTTTCTGCCTTGTCCTCTGGGCCCCGGTTTCTGACACTGCAATGAGGTGAGAAATAACTAGTTGGCCCCTCATAAGCATCAGCTGCTCTTAGGACCAGACAGTGCTAGGTTTTCTCCTTCATAGTTTGGAGTAGGAATTACTACACTGGAAGCTGTCAGACTGCCCTGGGCTGGCCTCTCAGTTCCCTCTGGTTGGTTTGGGAAAAATGTGAGGCAGTGTCACCTGAAACAGCTTGACTTGAATGTTTCAGATCATTTCCAATTCTAAAGTTAAGAGAGTGAAGAGGGTCAGAGAAGTGAGCCTAGGAAATGATGTCTGCTGACCGCTGTGAAGAGGGGAAGGGAGCATGGGGGGATGAAGGTTGGGGGATGTGCAAGTGAGCATGCATCATCCTGCAGGGAACTGTGCGCAGACAGACAGAGTGCCCCACGGCTCGTGTGGACAGACACACACCCAGATGAGAAGACGGAAGCCCAGGGGAGCCACAAGTCTTGATTTCTTCCTCCATAAAAGTTAAAGTCAGGGGGTGTGGGGGGCTCCCACACTAGTCTGTAACACTGTGGACATTTTCTGAAATCCCCCCAAATCAAGGACGTATTTATCAATTCGGCACAGATTCATCTGTTGGCAAAATCTGACCTGAACAAACATGGTGGCAAAAGAAACACGAGGTTATACATATTCTTTATTTATCTCTTTAGTTCAAATATGTACCTGTATTAAGATATCAATCCATGGACACATTATCTGTTTAACTTCAGAAATGTGAATGTGTTTGATTAAGCTGCCATCTCAGACCCACTAGGTGTGTTCGGTGACACTGATAAAATTGAAGGAATTCGAAGTCCAGACACGTCTGACCCCAGGGGTGTGGGTACAATGGGGATACTTCTCAACCTGCCCTTTGGGTCTGTGGTCTGGGCCACCAGCCGCGAGGGTGACCATGGTGACCACGATGTGTCTGTCCCCTGTGCAGAGGGTAGCCTTTCCCAGGCCCCCTGTGGTGACCGTATTAATCCCCTGAGGCCGCCGTGACAAAGGGCCACGGGCGAGGAGGCTCAAACAGCAGCATTTTTATCATCTCACGGTCTGGAGGCCAGAAGTCTGAGATGGAGGCATCTGTCGTCAGGTTAGATTCTCCTGACGCCTCTCGTGTTGGCTTGTCAGAGGCCATCTTACCCCTGAGCCATCTTATCACACAGCCGTCCTGTGTGTCTCTGTCTTAACTTTTTTTTCTTACTTGAACCCCAGTCGTATCAGACCAGAACTTACCCTAATGGCCTCATTAGCCCCAATCACCTCTTTAAAAGCTCTGTCTCCAAACACTGTCAGGTTCTGAGGAGCTAGGGGTCAGAGTTTCAACATGTGAATATGGGGGAATACAACCCACCCCACAAGTCACCATATAGGCCATTTCAGCAGCTGGTGCCCTTCTCCTGGCTCTACACTGACATCTGTGACTTTCTATGAATTATACCTGAAAACACACCTGCATCCAGGCCAGGCCTGGGTTACAATGGAGACAGGTGTGCCTGGCTTGCCTGCCTGCCTCCCCTCCTACCGTGGGTCTGATTTGCCTGTGGAAGTCTGGATTCTCACATCAAGAACCGATTCTCATGAAGAGAAGTTGTAATAAATAATTAGAAGTACATCTGTTGACTCTGAAACTTTAGCACAGGCCCCCACTGGGCCGGTGTGAAATGGGATGCCAATAATCCCACCCCACAGGGTGTCTCCCTTTGTCTCTCCTGCCTCGGGTGCAGGGGTGGAGGAGGAGAGTCTGAGTCCCTGGTGCCCGGCTGCCTGCGGGAGGCCACTCGCTCTGTGCCGAAGCTCAATGACTGCACAGCTGGGGAGGGATGGCCCAGCGGAGACAGTGTCACTCCCTGGCCAGACCATCCGTCTCGGCTTATTGTCCCCTGGGGCATGGCAGGGCCTCCCTAATTTCTGTGATCACTGAGTCAGGGGAGGAGGCTGTCAGCCAGCCAGGATGCACAAACCTCCTGTGGCCCTGGGCCCGGGTCACACGCTGGAGGAGACACTCTGGCTGCACCATTGTTAATCAGGACAAACACCCAGGTGGGGGGCCCTGGAGGGGTCTTCTCACCTCCAGCGTGGGCTCCACAGCAACCCCACAGCAGACGTGGGCCTTCCTCAGGCCTCTGCTGTCTCAGGCAGGAGCCATGACTTATGGGTCATTTTGCCATCTGTCTAGAGTTTGTCACAGAGCCTGCTTTGCCACAGCGATGCAGAGAATGAGCTGGCTTGTCAGTCGATGGACACGCTTCCCTCCTCCAGTACCAGTCCTCCCGGCCCACGTGTCAGCAGATATTCCATGAGATAGACCCACCCCCGCTCCAGGCGCTTGACAATAGCCTGGGAACGCCTGCTGCAGGGACCATAGCCAAGGATTGTAGTGACCCTCAGTCATGAGCACAAGGATGATTTCCCTCATCAGGGTTTCACAGGCCCTAAAACAGTGTCACGGAGGCAGACCGGGAAAGCCGTGGCTGTGCTAGTCACATATAGCTTTTTCTTTCAAAGTTTTGGACCCAAGGGTTGCTTTAAGGGATTAGTGAGTTGGCAGCCCTGAGATCATCAGCATCCTCACAGTTCTCACTGAGGCAGGAGACTAGGAAGGCCTGGGGGAGGCCAGGAACCCTTGCTCCCGCCCTGAGACAGCCTGTGACGGCTTCCTGTCCACAGCTGTTTTTCTTTGCATAACGGTTGAGAAAGGTCTGGCTCACGGAATGATTTTGATATAATTCACATTGCAACCTCAGGAGGCTTTCATCAAAGTCATTCAGATCAGGGGTAAGTAAGCTGTTTCCTGTAAAGGGTCAAGCAGTAAATATTTTTGGCTTTGTGGATGTTGTGGTATCTTCCCCATCTCCCCAAAGAAGCCACAGGTCATAGTAAACAATTCAGTCAGAGTGTGTTCCAATACAGCTTAATTTACGGACACAGAAAAATTTGTTTCAGATAATTTTCACAAGGCACAAAATATTCTTCCTTTTATTTTTTTTTAATCATTTAAAAATGGGAAATCACTCGTAGCTAACAGGCCATACAAAACCAGGTAGTGAATTGCATCTGGCGTGCAGTTTGCTAACCGTTGATAAAGATGCTCAAGAGTAATAGGAGAATATTTTCATTCCAAGTTTGAACCACTAACCAAAAAAAACCTCTACATGACTGTTTCATTAACTAGTAAATATACAAGCTAAAGGAAATGAATGTTTTTTCATTTCTTACAAAAATATTGTCATAATATATCTTTGAAACATTTTGACATCAATGTCATTTAAAAAACAAAATCTTAGATATTTCAATGCCCATCTCTGCAAGATAGTGAAACAAAGTTTTAAATCAGTTAACTTTATTTAATTTTGCAGGTTGGGTTCAAACTTTTCTTTTTTTCATTGTCAACAATTCTACTACAGTTGTAATCATCATAATGTTGTAACCCTCACAACCCAAATCAAATCTGTTCTGTTCATTAAGAGTATCAGCAGAACATGGGATCAACCATGTTGTATCTGGCAGTGTTTAGCTGGGTAGAGTTTCTACATCAGTGAAAAAATATGTATTATTTATATAGTTGACCCTTGAACAATGCAAGGTTTGGGGTCCCTACCCTCCAGACATTTGAAAATCTCTGTATAACTTACAGTCAGCCCGCAGCATCCATGGTTCCATGTGTGTATTCAACTAACTGTGGATTGTTTTGTATTATAGAACTTACCACTGAAAAAAAGGTAAGGTGGACCAGTGTAGTTAAAACCTGTGCAGTTCAAGGGTCAGTTGTACACATACACACACACGCACACACACATATATAACATACAGTAATTTTGTGTCTCATTTAAATATTCCTACCAGAATTAGATCTTCTCTAGAGACAGATCTGAAACTTCATTATGGAAAAGCAAGTTCTTACATACCATTACAAATAGTTCTTAGTAAAGGTGACAGTTTCTCTTTTTTTAATTTTTATTTTACATTTGGAGTACAGTTGATTTACAATGTTGTGTTAGTTTCAGGGGTACAGCATAGTGATTCAGTTATACATACACATATATGAATATTCTTTTCCAAATTCTTTTTTCCGTTTAGGTATTACAGAATATTGAGCAGAGTTCCCTGTGCTATGTAGTAGGTCCTTGTTAGTTATCTGCTTTTAAATATAGCAGTGTGTACATGTCAATTCCAAACTCCCAATTTATCCCTTCCCCCAGCCTTTCCCCTTTGGTAACCATAAATTTGTTTTCTAAATCTGTGAGTCTGTTTCTGTTTTGTAAATAAGTTCATTTACATAATATTTTTTAGATTCTGCATATAAGCATTATCATACGAAATTTGTTTTTCTCTACCTGACTTACTTCACTTATTATGATAATCTCTTTCATATTGCTTAAAATGGCGTTACTTTATTCCTTTTATAACTGAGTAATATTCTGTTGTATATATAATATATACATCTTCTTTATTTACCCCTCTGTTGATGGACATTTAGGTGGTGTCCATGTCTTGGCTATTGCCAACAGCATTACAACGAACATTGGGGTACATATATCCTTTTAAACCGTGGTTTTCTCCAGATATAAAAGCAGACAATTTCTATAGCGTTATTCAGTTGGAAAGATCCTACCGTCATGCTCATCTATGCAACTTACCATATTCCGTCAAATCACAGACGTCTGGACTGTAAGCTGACAACATAATCTTTAGCACCACTAAGGACAAACACCACCAGACAAAGATTCAATGCTTTCTTACAATTACACCTTACAATTTAATTTCATAATTGTCAGAAATTTTCTTTTAAACATATTTTAAAATTTAAAAGCCACATAACCTTCTTTCAAAAAATAAAAACTATACATAGAATAAAATTGGTTCAGATGTTTATAAAGCTTCACAAAGTTAGATCCAGCAGAACATCTTCTGAGCTCACCAAGTGAGGATGATGCAGCTCCAAAAAGCACACCCTGTCTTGCGCCCAGGGTGTCCCTCCTGCCTCCAACCTGGGCTTCGTTGCAAGGGCGGCAATGTCAGAGTCCGGCCAGCAGGGACCAGCATGCAATCCTGATGTGTGAGCCCATTTCACAGACCTTAACTGTGAGGAACATGCACCCAGAGCCAACAAAGCACACACGGCATTTGGCTCCTCCTCCTGGGGCCCAGCTGTGGCTGTGGACGGTGCCGCCTTTCTCCTGGCTTACTTGATAGTGCATGTAATCACTAGACTTTGGCATGTGAGAACGTGTCAGGTCTCACACAAGTCTTGCTCACCTACGTCAATGCATTTTGCAAAAATAAGTAAGATGAAGAAACCTAGAGCTTGGGCACCCTGACCCAGAGAACCCCAGGGGGCCCCTGCTCTCAGACATTGAACTGAGCCCTTAAGTTCTGGAAAAGCTCTCTGGGTCTGTGTCTGGACTCTGTTGCCAGAGGGTGGCATTTCCCAAAGCCCACTCAGTTTATACAATTTATGTCGTGACCCCAAATAAGAAAGGGTTTCCTCCCACATTTTACAACTTCTGTTTCCTGTGTGTAAAAAGCAGAGGTCACATTTTTGCTTACTCCTACATGTGTATTTTGTGTTCTCATTTCATTTTTCTTTTTTACATTTTTTTGGGTAGCATTTAATTTGCACTGAAATCAGATGAAAATTCTATTTTCATGTTTACTCTGTTTTATTTTCAAAAGTACTTTAATTTGGCAGAGGCAGCACAAGTACACAGAGGGTGTGAGAGAGTGTCTACCACAGCCAAGCGCTGAGCTGGGGCAACGGGAAATTATGACATTGCACCTAAACTTGGATGGTCTCTTCATACCCCTTTGCCTTTCCATCCTGCAGCATTGTCAGAGTTGAATGATGTCATTTTACTGTCAAGCATCAAGCTTTATTTCTCCTTTGTCCCACCACGTAACTTTCAGGGTCTTAATTTCCAGACCAGGCATTGGGCCCACAGTGGTGAAAATGCTGAGTCCTAACCACTGGATGGTCAGAGAATTCCACCCCACTGACTCTTTTTTTTACATTTTTAAAATTTATTTTCATAAAGCTCTTTAAAAAATTTTATTTTGTAAAAAAAAAAAAAATTCATTTTTAAGTAGTCAAGTTCCAGTTTTGGAGTCATTGTTCCACTCTGCCTGGGGGAAGAAAGCATTTATAAACATAAAAGTAGACTCAAAATCATGCAAAACTTATAAACCACAAAACCCACAGTTATGTCTTGACAAGATCACACGCCAAGCAGACACAGTTGACGACAGTGATCAGTCATAGTAGCCAACACTGCCTGGGCCCTACCACCAGCCAGCATTCAGGAGCTGCCTCTCAGCTGTGTTGCTGCTACTGCTACTGCTAAGTCACTTCAGTCCTGTCCGACTCTGTGCGACCCCATCCCTGGGATTCTCCAGGCAAGAACACTGGAGTGGGTTGCCATTTCCTTCTCCAATGCATAAAAGTGAAAAGTGAAAGTGAAGTCACTCAGCCATGTCTGACTCTTCGCAACCCCATGGACTGCAGCCTACCAGGCTCTTCTGTCCATGGGATTTTCCAGGCGAGAGTACTGGAGTGGGGTGCCATTGCCTTTCCGGCTGTGTTGCTGAGGTAGGTACAATTAGCGCCAATTTTACAGATGAAGAAACGGAGGCCCATGGAGGGAAACTGAGGTCCCGGAGATAGAACAACAGCACTGACTGGGACTCCCCAGGGATCTGGACCTGGCATTGCAGGGACCGCCTTGACCAGTGGCCACACACAGAGATACAGACGTCTAAACATCACTCATGGGAAGGAAGAATAAATAAGTGCAGAGAGGGTGAGAGAGGCTTTACTTAGAGGCTGGTACAGAGACAGTCTGGTGAATATGTATCATTTTGTATAGTTCAGCCCAACTGGGTATGTGTGACTTCATAATTAAAATACATATAGAATATATACATATATATGCATATTCATGTGTGTGTGTTTACTGGCTCTGCACATTTAAATCTTTAAAATTTTCTGGTCACATAAAATCTGTTTGTTGAGTGCATGACCACTGGCTATTACTCTCTATATTTTTATTGTCTGGTTGAAATATTTTTAAAATATTCCATAATTTGAAAGAAAAAAAAGAAAGCAAATCAAATGTTTGCAGAACCCCTGAAACTTCACAAGGGCTGAGGTCACACTCCCAGAAGCCTGGGCTTTGAGGGACAAGTGTGCGCACTAAGTCACTTCAGTCGTGTCCGAGTCTTTGCGACCCTAAGAACTATAGCCCGCCAGGCTCCTCTGTCCATGGGATTCTCCAGGCAAGAATACTGGAGTGGGTTGCCATGCCCTCCTCCAGGGGATCTTCCTGACCAGGGATCAAACCTGTGTCTCTTATGTCTCCTGCATTGGCTTCTTTACCACTAGTGCCCCCTGGGAAGTCCTGAGGAACCAACAGGGCTGCCCAAATGGTTTGACCTCAAAGTGATGCAAAGCTTCCAGAGGCTGTCTGAGTAGCCTTCTCATCCCTCCCTGCCTCTTAGAGGTTCCGTCCACAGTCTCAGCATCTCTCCTCACTCTCTCTGGGCAGCACCCTCACCTGTGCTGTTCATTTTCTCACCTGTTCCTCATTCTGCAGTGGTCCTGGGTGCTCCAAGTCCACCCAATAGCAGACACTCATCTGTCAGTGAGCAGAGCAACCAATGCAATAGCTGATCCAGCCTTGGGGGCTCCTTTTGATTCTGCCCAGGCATCTTGACCCACCCCCAACCACAGACCTTAGCCAAGCTTGTTTTCTACCCATGATCAGGAAGCCATGCAGAGGAGGCTCAGGGTCCTCGCCTTTGATTGAGAACTTGCGCCCAGCCTGACTGCTCTTCATGGAGAAGGTGGGCTGGGAGGAGGAGAGTGAGATGCCTGGACCAAACCAACGATGGTGCAAGACTTTGGGCCCACATCGATGTGCCAGGAGGCGCTTCAGTAAAAGCTCCCTGGGGGGCCAGAGTAGGGTAGGGAGACACATGCACAGCAAGAGGAGGGTGGTTGCAGGATAGGGCTGTCAAAGTGGGCTGGGCCCAGGCCACTCGAGGCCCTGGGGCACCAGAAGTGGGAGGGAGGAACAAGAGATCGGGGAAGGAGGCTGGGCAGAGAGAGAGCAGCTTTCTGTGCCAGCAGGCTGGCAACGGTTTGCTCCAGGCGGCCCAGACTCTATACCTAAAGCACAAGGCATTTCCGCATAATCTTATGTGATCCTTTCAATGATGCATAAATGCAGGGAGATGGGAAGTGGTTCCTGTCCTCACTTTACAAGTGAGTGTACTGAGGTCCAGAGAAGCTAAGGTACTTGGTCAAATATCTACACAGGTAAAGAGGTTAGGAGAATGGAAAATGGAAATTTTGTTTCTCTCTAAGACCCTAGAAACCCTCATCCTCTAGGTTTCAAACAACATTTGTGTGGGATTGATTCCTTCAGCACATCCTTTTTTGCCTGATGAGAAAACTTTTTGACTCGGGTCACGCACAGCATTGACACAGGGACAAACTAACCCAGAATTTGAGATGATCCTCAGAACAGATATTCAGAGTTGGCTCTGGGTGTTGGACTGCTGGGGATGTCAGCCTGGTCCATCACGTCTGTGGCTGTAATTATGGAAAGTGGCTGAGTTATGGTCTGTGGCTTCCAAGTGAAAGGTTATATACATCCCTGGGGAGGAGGCCAATGAAAAGCAGGAGTGAGCTGGGGCTGAAATGTTGCTGCCCCCATGGACTCCTTGGCCTCTCCATTCCCTGGGAGCCCCACCTGGGGAGCCCTGGACTTGAGCACTCACCCCAAGGGGCTGTCAGAGCCTGGTCCGTGCGTGGATGAACACAAGCACCTTCCAGGCTTTCCTTGGCCTCCTGCTCATTCACCATATGGTTCTCCCTCTCTGGAGCTGCCTGTCAACAGGAAGGTGCTGGGGGCCTGCAGCATCTAGTTTGGGAGTAAGAAGCCCACTCTCTCTGAGCTGGGCCTGGATGATGTGAGCGGAACCCAGGGACCTGCCCCACCACTCACTCCAGGGTCCAGAGAAGTCTTGGCATTTGCATCAAGAAGAACTTACAAAGAATCAGGCCATATTTAAAGGGCAGCAACTGAACTGGTTCAGGTGGGGTTGATGGTGGCGGTCTTTTGCTTCCACGTTGGGGAAGCCCTTGAGATGGTATAAGAGGCTGGAGGAGAAACCAGGCCAATTCCACACAGCATTCAAAGTGGATCTGATCCTACAGCCTCCGAAGGGGAGGAGTACATAGACCCCAGGAAGGGGAAGAATCTCAGAATGGCTGGGATCAGTCATGCCTTGAAAATTCTGCTGGTCTTAGAGCCCAGGAGCACTTGGAGGGTTCTCTATGGGATCCTAGTCCATGTGACCGTCCTTCAGTGGAAAAGCTGAACAGCAGAATCAGATTTGACTTCCTTGCTGCCTGGTGGCCTTTGGAGCATCACTGAGCGGCTCTGCTACAAGAGGTAAGCCTGAGGACCCTGTCTTCTACCTTCACTGCAGGGCCTCCCTCCCCCACCCCCTGCCCACCTGCAGACAGAAGTCTCAGCAGAGCCTTTCAGGGCTCATGCGGTGGGCAGGAGGTGCCCAGTGGGCATCCATGCCACTAGCAGGAAGGCTGAGGGTAAGGCTGGCAAAGCTCGAAGCATCACAGAGTCCAGTCCTGGGAGCATCAGGGATCCTTCAAAAATGTCCCAGGTTTCCTTTGACCATCCCCTTCCTTATGGTGAATTTGTCATCTCTACCCACAGCCACATCCTCACTGCCTACACCCTCCCAAATTTACCTTCCCAGATTTGAATTTCATGTGGAAAATGTAACATTTTAAGACTTCAGGCATTGTTCTTCTTTATGCCTCATAGTATTGTAGGAGGATTCCCCCCGGGATTCACAGAGATGCTTCCATGATCCATAAATCTCTATGATTTGTTTGTGAATAGCATCTACCATTCAGTTCTTAGAAACCTCTCTGCACCTTTTGTTAGTTTCCTACCCAACCCTTTCTGTTTTCATACACGGAGTTGAAGTTTTCAAGGACTATTCCACTCACACTCTGAACCCCCCTTTCCTGTTTATCTTAAGTAGGATTTAGACAGTGTATGGCTCAGTGTGGGGTTGGGGCAGGGAGAAGGAAGAAATGGGAGCAGGAAGGGGAGGAAAGAATCTTCTGGAAGGAAAATGCCAACAGCACAAGAAAGCAGGATGAATGTGCCACAGGCCTCTTCCTCAAGGTCTAGGGTCTGTGACAGATGAGGCCAAGGCAAGCCTTCACCCTGCAGGAAGCTGGGGCAGGTGGCTTCATCCCCTGTGTTTAGAGGACCTCCCTTTGCAGCCCGTGAGCTGCTAGCTTTCACCTCCATATGCTGTCAAGAAAACTTTTTAAAAATGCAATTGATCTTTTAATCCCATGGTGAATAATTGCCAGGGATCTCAAAAACTAGTGTCTACCTCTTATAAACATTTAATAAAGCCCAAAGAAATAAACCTTCCTCTTCAGAAGTTGTCTGCTTGATCCTGGCCAGCCCATCAGGTCCCCTTTCCACATGCAGGACTCCTGGGTGAGTCACTGGGACTCAGCAAGAATAACAGAGACCTGAGGAAGTAATGGTTCCCAATGGTTTGCTTGCCTTGTGCATGAGACTTTGCTCAAGTCCTAACCAGGTTCTGGGTGACCTCAAAGGCCCCCTCTTCCAGGATGTCTTCCTTCCTTGGTTCTCCACATTAGAATTCCTGACTCCCTCTGAAAGATTCCCATAGACCTTAGTTTCTACTTTTAAAAAATTATCTCTTCCTCTTTCTGACTGCTGTCTTTCTTTCCCAACTGCTTGAGGGCCTGGCTAGAAGTTTGCATAGAGCAGACCCAGTACATGTTTGTCATATCAATAAATCTACTTCTAATGTCTTCAGTATCATAAGCATCTGAAGTGGGCATTAGAAGTGGGTTAACTCCCTCCAGCTACTGAGGAGAGCTCAGCATGTGGGTCCCCTTTCCACCTCCCTGCCCTGAGCCTTTGACCTTCCTGTGTCCCTGAAGAAGGGATGCAGAGCCCTGGGCTTTGAAGGGCCCCACTCTTGGTTTGATGCTCTGATGTCACCACCTTGAAACCCTTAACATGTTTTGAACAAAGGACCAACATTTTCATTTTGTGTTTCTGTCTACAAATTAAGTAGACCATCCTGATTTCTCCATTTACAAATGAGCATGGACTGACTTCCTTAATTTTACTCATAATAGGACAGGACACATTCCATCCTAGGAGGCGTCATAAGAGAGGTTGTTAGGTTGTGTGTGTGCTCACTCACTCAGCTGTGTGACCCCATGATTACATGGAGGTAGACAGTTTTTGAGATCCCTAGCACTCACCATGGGTTTAAAAGTTCTTTGTAACCCCACGGACAGTAGCCTGCCAGGTTCCTCTGTCCATGGAATTTTCCAGGTAAGAATACTGGAGTGTGTTGCTATTTCCTAATTTTGCACTGTTAGGGGAGTAATTACAAAAGGGATCATTAGAAAGCTGGTAATAATAGTTCAAAAAGAAGAGGTTGATTTATTCAATGTCTTATAATAACTTATAATGTAAAAGGATCTGAAAAAGAATATATATTTATGCTGAATAATTTTTCTGTATTCCTGAAACATTGTAAATCAACCATATGCCAATAAAAAACAATTTAAAAAATTCCAGAATTAAAAAGGGGGTTGATAATCTGCAGAAGATAGAATGCTTATTGAACTATGTTAAATATTTTATTTCTCCCAATCTGTTTGTACTCCTAATACACATTATTTATAAAAAATGGGCTATTTTTATTTGCATAACTTTGCAGTTTATAAAAGTTGTTTGTTCATATTATCTCACTGAACCCTTACACTTTGGGGAAGTATGTACTTCTACTATTATTTCTATTTTACAGATGAGCAAATCCAAGTTAAGAAACTAGTGGCCTTGCTGGGAAAACTTCTCGGTATAACTAGAAGCTGAACCCTCCCACTCTGGATCCTAAATTTGGGACCCTTCACTGTTCTGACGGTATTCACTAACACACAGTTTATCAAGGAACAGAAATGTCAATCCAGGCACTGGATGAATTACAAAATTTCAATTACTTAAGCAAAAGTTTCTAAGATTAACTAAATTTCTAAGTTAACTTGTGAGCAAAAGGGTGAAGTCTCTTGAGAGGATCAAGCCCTGACTCCTACCTAGAGTCCTCCTGTCTCATGAAGGAAAATGAAAACCATTTTTAAAAAGCTAGAATTTTCTCAGTTGTTTTGAATTAAGTGCCTTGTTCAGTAACTTTAGAAAACCTGAAAGAGGAAACAAAACTCTGAAAGCCCTTTCATACGCTCTCAGGCTGTTTCACCCAAGGGTGCCTCCGTGCGTCAGCCAGGTCTGGCTTAGTGATAACCCCGGGGAGGAGTGAAAGGAGGCTTTAGAGACAGCTGCGGGGCGAGCCAGGGAAAGCGCAGGAGGCGACTTCCCATGGGTGCAGCCCGAACCTTCACACACCCGCAGACTTGCCCAGGAGAGACCGGCATTCAGAGAACAGCAGGGTCCCAGCAGCGTTTAGGGACTGTGTTCCAAGAGTTCCGGGAGCGTGTAAGCTGAGCCCTGTCAGAGGCTGAACACCCTGTCTCTGCCTGAGCAAGGTCAAGTCTGTCTGGGGCATTCTCAGCTGCTGTGGACACCTGTGAGAACTCAGAGGTCATCTAAGGACAAAGCCAGGATGCTGGCGGTGGAAACCTAGAGGGGAGGGGGAGAGTTCATCTGACTTGCCGATTAAGAGAAAAAGTGTAGACATCCATAGGGCATGATTCTGTTTTAGTTTTATTTTACTGAACAAATGCTTGCAGAGTTTTGTGCATCTGAGGGGCTAGCTCAGTCCTGTACTAATCATTTCACCCTCATGGTGCCCATTCAGCTGTGACCATTATCATCCTACTTTACAGATGAAGGTCAAGGCCAGTGAGGTAAGTAGCTTGCCAAGTGGCCACACTGGGTCTTGGCCCCAGCAACTTGGTGTCACGGGCATGCCCACCACTCTGGGCCTTCCTGGGGATACCCCAACTCATGTGAGGAGCCCCGTGATTCTACTTCGGGGCCAGTTCTCCCTCTGAAGAGGGGTCTAAGAAACAGTTAGGTCCCTTGGGTCTTTCCTCACCCGATGCTGGAAAATTCTCTTTGCTTTTGCCCTTTCCTGGTTTTATCAAATCTTTTTCTCTGGTCTATTGGGCCATTCCTCAAGTCCATCAGCAGACATTACTTTTTTTTCAGTTGAGGCACACGAGCTCCTAGCTGGAGCATGTGGGATCCAGTTCGCTGGGATCAAACTCTGGCCCCTGCACTGGGAGCTAGGAATCTTGGCCCCTGGACCACCAGGGAAGCCCCGGTAGACATTACATTTTTAAGTCAGCATTTCTCCAGCTGGGTCCTACAGAATTCTCACTCAGGGGTGGGCTGGAGAGCACCCAGATTCAAAGGGCCCCAGCGGTCATTGTGCCCAAAAGATGAATTCTCTGCAGTTCTGAATCACTCCTAAACATGGGTTTTACACTGTAAATGTATACTTTACACATATGTAGGCACTGAATCTACTATTCTGCAAGGTTTTAAACCTTAAACGAATAATCTCACACTTCATTTGTCATTTTATGACTTGACTTTCTCTGCAAAATTGTTTGGCAATTTATCCTTGTGGGCGCAGCTAGTTTGAGTTCTTTGAATGCCACAATGTAATTAAAAAATTTCTAGTATCCACATAAAAAAAGAAAAGGGTAATATTAATCTTCGTGACATTTTACTTAGTCACATTTTACTAAATAGTACTTCCCCCCATTTTACAAATGAGGAAAAGGAATGATTTGCCCAAGGTTTCATGCCAATAAGAAGCAAACTGATTCAAATGTATTCTTTTTAATGGCTGAGCAATATTCCATTGTGTATATGTGCCACGTTTGAATCAGTTCTAATGAGCTGGATGAAACTGGAGCCTATTACACAGAGTGAAGTAAGCCAGAAAGAAAAACACCAATATAGTACACTAATGCATATATATGGAATTTAGAAAGATGGTAATGATAACCCTGTACGCGAGACAGCAAGAGAGACACAGATGTATAGAACAGTCTTTTGGACTCTGTGGGAGAGGGCAAGGGTGGGATGATTTGGGAGAATGGCACTGAAACACGTATATTATCATATGTGAAACGAATCACCAGTCCAGTTAGATGCATTGAGACAGGGTGCTCGGGGCTGGTGCACTGGGATGACCCAGAGGGATGGGATGTTGGGAGGGGGGTTCAGGATGGGGAACACATGTACACCCATGGTGGATTCAAGTCAATGTATGGCAAAACCAATACAATGTTGTAAAGTAAAATAAATAAATAATTTAAATTAAAAAAAAAAAGAAGAAACAAGCTGAGATGCACATCTGGACCCTCAGTGCTGGACATCTGCCCAGAGGGACCCGAAGGCCTAGTCTTTAGCCCTCATTCCCCCATGGAAGGACCAAGGATAAGGGTCCTCTCTTGCTGGGGATCTAACCACTCCATGCCCTGCTGTTATGGGAAACCTGAAGACTATGGAGATGGCTCAAGGGTGAGGGTCAGAGGCACCCAGAGGGATGAAGGAGCCTGTTTCGTGAAGAACTGGCCATTCTGTCGGGCAGCCAGGTGGGCAGCCGGACAGCCCCACCTGCGTCCCGACCCCAGAGCAGCTGGCATGTTGGGGGTAATGCAGAGCCAGGATCCAGGCCCAGGCCCATTTGGGGTCTGGGTCCTACTCCCGATGCATTCTCTCTCTTGCATTTTCACACCTTTTATTTTTTAAATCCCTATGTTTTCTGCATCAGCCTCTAGCTGTTTTGCCCAAATGCCTTTAGAAGGTTTGTGAATGTTGTTATCTGCCCTAGTCCTAAAAGTACCTGAATTGTAGCTAATAAGTAATGATTCTCTATGAAAATGCCTCATAGACAGCCACTGTGCTGCAGAGTCCTGTTTGTTACTGCCTTCTTTGCCCTCAAAATGTACTGGTTCTCTTCTCCCCATGGTGGCTCCATCTAGTTCAGCTCCCAGCTGGGCACGAGGGTGAGCCCTGCCCAGCCAGCTGAGTCCAGAGTCCGCGTTCTCATCCTCTTCTCAGGCTACCTCTCAGGAAGGGAGCACAGACAGTCTGCTCTTGGTTTCCCTTGGTTTTTTAACTTGTTATTGTACAAACATATACAAAGTCACAAACAATGTCCAATAATACAACATACCAAATTACCTGGCTCCAACAATTATCAACATTTGATGGCTGCTCATTTCACCCACAGTAGCAAGAAGTGAAGCAAATACCAGGTATCATATCATTGTATGTGTATTTCAACATATATATATATAGCAGATAAAGACTATTCAAAATGTACAATTGTAATAACATTATCATTACATCTTTAAGAAAATAATTTAAATCCTTAATCTCATTATGTATCCAGACAGTGTTTCCATTTCTCTAATTGTCTTATTAATTTTTAAAATTTCATTTGATTGATTTGGGATTCAAGGAGAGCCCCACACTGAGACCAATTGAGATGTCCCTGAAGTCCTTTTTCATCTGTACATCCCCCCATCCCCCATTTCCTCTCATTTCCTTCCCACATTGCTGTGGTTGGAGAACAAACCAGGTCACTGTCTTGTAGAGTTTCGCATCATCTGGATGTGCTGGTGATTCTCGCGGTGTCACCCAACATGGTCCTCTTCCTTCCACTTTTTAAAGTGAGGGAAGTCGCTCAGTCGTGTCCGACTCTTTGCGACCCCATGGACTGTAGCCTACCATACTCCTCCATCCATGGGATTGTCCAGGCAAGAGTACTGGAGTGGGTTGCCATTTCCTTCTCCACCACTTTTTAAAAAGTGGTAAATAAATCCAGAGTATGTAGATCACAATTGGAATTGATTTTCTTTTTGTGGCTGTGTATTTGCCCCAGTACTAACCTTGGCTCTTAAGACTCTTGAATGAAAACAAAATATTAATAATAATAACAGCAGCTATGGACTCCACGTGGAGATGAGGCTCTGGACAGGAACTTCCCTTCCAGCTTTCTAAAGGGAACGTACTGAGTAGGGGTAGTTTCGAAAGATTTCAGTTCTCTTTCTGGTGCTTGGCACTGTGATAATCACAATATTTGAATCGGGGTGGAGTCAGTGGTATGATGTGTTGTAGCTGAAGGAACAGAACAGTTCTAGGGGGAAAAAAAGCATCGTGTGTCAAGGCAACAGGAGGCCAACTTTCACGTGACCACCACACCATGAGGCAGCTTTACACCAGTTGAAGATAAGTAATACAAACCAAGTTGACTTATTTGTGTGTGTTGTCATGTCTGACTCTTTGTGACCCCTTGGACTGGAGCCCACCAGGCTCCTCTGTCCATGGGATTCTCAGGCAAGAATACTGGAGTGGGTTACCATGCCCTCCTCCAGGGGATCTTCCTGACCCAGGGTTGGAATCTGCGTCTCTGGTGTCTGGTGCATTGGCAGGCGGATTCTTTAACCACTGTGCCACCTGGGGAGCCCTTATTTGAAGCATATTTCATGTGGAGACGCTGCTACTGGGAATTTTCTCTGTGGAGTTGCAGGCGACCGGCCCTCAGAGGGGCCCCATGAAGGCTCACGGGCTTTACCATCAGACGATTGTGGGTTCAAAGTTTGGCTTCCACCACATTCTAGCTGAGCAACTTTGCACAAAACCTCGATCCCTTGATGAGAAAAATTGAGCTCTTATTGGGCTCTTTTTGCATCACCATGACTGTTAGAGAAAATGAGTACAAAGTGCCCAGTGCAGTGCATAGCCTGGGTCGGCTCGGCCAATACAGATGTGTTACCACTGGGGCCACAGTCTATGAAAACAACAATGTGAATTATCTCCTGGGGATTTGGGAGGGGATTATTTATTAAAAAAACGCTGGAGCCATCTAGACACAGTGAGTGGTGAATGTAATTTGAGCTTGAGAACCATCGTCTATTCAAAGGACTACAATTTCATTAACTCAAAATCCTGCTTGAGTCAGGGAAAGTGGGGTCCTGGGAGAGATGCCAGGTGTCAAGGTTAGGCTTGGTAAGCACAGGAACGTCTTTGTAGCCAGCTGCCCGCCACCCCCACCCCCTACCCCTGGCTCCCCTGGGCACGTGGAACAAAGGGTGTGTTGTAGCCGCTACAGGGGCCTGCACACTAGAAGGAGGCCAGCGGGAGCCAAGGGGAGGCTCGGATCACCAGAAAACAGGACTTGATCCTTTCGTCTTGATGAAAGCTTCTCTCCTGATAAGATTTCCTCAAACAGAACAAAAGGAAAATTTAAGGCATCTCTGCCTAAGCAGCCAAAGAAAGGAAAACTGGGGCGAAGTTCATCATTACTTTCTTCCTGGTTCTCCAGGAGGCGATTCCCAATGATGGGAATAAGAACCATGTGGTCACCTGCGCTTGTTCTCCCAGAGAAATGACCCCTGTCCTTGCAAACAAGCAACACAGACCCTCTGCAGCCTGGGTCTCGCCAAGGGCGGGTATGCAGCCAGAGCCCATCGTGTGCTGTTTTCAGCAATCAACAGAGGTCCCTGATCTTACCTGACCCACAGATTCTACCCTACAAAGCTCCTCTCTGGGGGAGGGAGACACTGAGTGGGAGAATTCATTGCACATATGGTGAGTCAGTCCAGGGAAGGGTGAAGAGCCCCCTGGGGAAGGGCAGGCCACTCTGGATGTGCGAGAAAGACCACACACACCAGTGCTTCAGTATCACTGAGGCAGAACTCTTAGGTGGCTGGGCTGTCCTGCCAGCATGAAGTTACCCACAAGATACAAGGTGCTGCGCATGACAGCTCACCTCTGATCTCAGCATGAAGACTCTGCCTCGTTCAGGCTATGGGACCTTGATCAATTCCTTGACCCTCAGGGAGCCTGTGTTCTCATCTGTGAGGTGAGGAGAACCACAGGATGGTGGTGGGCCTAGGGCAGAGGGAAGAGTCTCCCGCAGCCTTTCGGGAAACTACAGGCCGCCGTCAGCCCAGGGGGACACAGCTGTCAGCACCTGGAGTCCTCCTTGCCCAGCCTTCCATGGAGGAGGGGAGCTGATAGCCTGGTGGGGCTGAGCCAGCCACAGCCATGGATGCACCATCCACTTGTGGCCGTGCAGGCTCCCCAATGCCATATCCAGGCGGCTGAGTCCTCCTGGAGCCTGGCAACTACAGAGGATTCACAGTTCCTCTAGAGGGCAGGTTGCTCTGGGTCATGCCTGGATGGCCCAGCGTGGGGTGGTTCCTGCCGTATGAAGCCTGAGCTTCACCTGGACCCATAAGTGGGCCAAGTTCAGGGCAAACAGCCAGACACAGAAGGAAACAACAAAGTGTATGGTGTTTCCCCAGTTCCTGGCATCTCAGGTGGCTCAGTGATAAAGAGTCCACCGATCAATGCAGGAAACACAGGAGACATGAGTTCAATCCCTGGGTTGGGAAGATCCCCTGGAGAAGAAAATGGTGACCCACTCCAGTATTGTTTCCTAGGAAATCCCATAGACAGAGGAACCTGGAAGGCTACAGTCCATGGGGCAGCAAAGAGCTGGACACGACTGAGCGACATAGCACTTCCCCAGTTCCTAGCCCTGTGGACTCCTGGTAAAAAATGTAGGACTCAAGACCTCTTGAGAAACCTATATGCAGGTCAGGAAGCAACAGTTAGAACTGGACATGGAACAACAGACTGGCTCCAAATAAGAAAAGGAGTACGTCAAGGCTGTATATTGTCACACTGCTTATTTAACTTATATGCAGAGTACATCATGAGAAATGCTGGGCTGGAAGAATCACAAGCTGGAATCAAGATTGCTGGGAGACATACCAATAACCTCAGATATGCAGATGGCACCACCCTTATGGCAGAAAGTGAAGATGAACTAAAGAGACTCTTGATGAAAGTGAAAGAGGAGAGTGAAAAAGTTGGCTTAAAGCTCAACATTCAGAAAACTAAGATCATGGCATCTGGTCCCATCACTTCATGGGAAGTAGATGTGGAAACAGTGGACACAGTGTCAGACTTTATTTTTCTGGGCTCCAAAATCACTGCAGATGGTGATCGCAGCCATGAAATTAAAAGATGCTTACTCCTTGGAAGGAAAGTTATGACCAACCTAGACAGCATATTAAAAAGCAGAGACATTACTTTGCCAACAAAGGTCCATCTAGTCAAGGCTATGGTTTTTCCAGTGGTCATGTATGGATGTAAGAGTTGGACTGTGAAGAAAGCTGAGTACCAAGGAATTTATGCTTTTGAACTGTGGTGTTGGAGAAGACTCTTGAGAGTCCCTTGGAGTGCAAGGAGATCCAACCAGTCCATCCTCAAGGAGATCAGTCCTGGGTGTTCATTGGAAGGACTGATGCTGAAGCTGAAACTCCAATACTTTGGCCACCTGATGCGGAGAGCTGACTCATTTGAAAAGACCCTGATGCTGGGAAAGATTGAGGGCAGGAGGAGAAGGGGATGACAGAGGATAAGATGGTTGGATGGCATCACCGGCTTAAGGGACATGGTTTGGGTGGACTCCGGGAGCCGGTGATGGACAGGGAGGCCTGGCGTGCTGCGATTCATGGGGTCGCAAAGAGTCGGACACGACTGAGCGACTGAACTGAACTGAATTGTAAGACTTCTTCAGCGGTTTAACCCCCCCTAATTGTATAAGCATGTGTTGTACACTGCTGCTAAGTAACTTCAGTCGTGCCCAACTCTTTGCAACCCTGTGGACTGTAGCCTGCCAGGCTTCTCTGTCTATGGGATTCTCCAGACAAGAATACTGGAGTGAGCTGCCATGCCCTCCTCCAGGGGATCTTCCTGATCCAAGGAATGAAACTGCATCTCTTGAGGCTCCCGCATCACAGGCAGATTCTTCACTGCTGAGTCACGGGGGAAGCCCCAAGTGTTGTATAAATGTGTAAGTGAAATTGTTGAGTCTGAGGAACAGAAATAGAAGAGTTTAAAGACAAGTGAACAGGGCCTAAGGGACTTACGGGCCACCATAAAGTGGACTGACATATGCATAGCATATGAAAAGATGCTCAGTATTGCTAATCAGTAGGGAAATGCAAATCAAAAACACAATGAGATATCACCTCACACCCATTAAGATGGCTGCTATCAAAAAAAAAAAAAAAAAAACAGAAAATAGCAGTTTTTGACAAGGCTGAGGCTTCCCAGGTGGCCCTAGTAATAAGAAACACACACACACACACACAAAAACCCAAAAAACCTGTCTGTCAGTGCAGGAGATATAAGACACATGGGTTAGATCCCTGAGTTGGGAAGATCCTCTGGAAGAGGGCATGGCAGCCTACATTAGTATTCTTGCCTGGAGAATCCCTTGGGTAGAGGAGCCTGGCAAGCTACAGTCCATAGTATTGCACAGAGTCAGACAGAACTGAAGCGACTTAGCACACCCGCAAATGTATAAGTGAAGCAAGCAATCAAATGACATTTCCATGCGTGAGCAGCTTCCCTGAGCTCAGCCTATTTCCAATTCACCTTTTAGGTCAGCTGGGGCCCTAACAACTCAAGCATGGTCAGATCCGTCCCCACATCTGCCAGGCCTGGTCTCTGCAGACCTGGGAAGGTGAGCAGGGAACGTGGACCCTGGAGAGCGTGGACCTGGGCCTCCTGTCTCACACACTGCAGCGCAGGCCCTTGGAGGAGCAGCGGCAGGGAGGTGTAATTGCCTTCAGGCTGTGGCCACAGGACCCTGGGCACCCCCCAAGTCCACTCCCAGTCCTCCCAGGATGAGCTGCCCCTGAACGGCTAGAGGGAGCTGTGGGATGTGCAGGGTGTGGCTGGATGCTGCTGGGACTCCTGGCAAGAAACCCTCCATGGAAACAAAGAGGCCAGCATCTTGCTGAGAGCTTCCCACTCGTAGGCCCCTCAGCGCCCCCCAGCCCCTCTCCCTTTTTCTAACCAGCCTGGCCATGCAAAGGCTCAGCGTCCCTGGGCCTCTCTGGCTTTAATGCACAGGAGGGAAAAGCCAAAAGGTGCTGCAGGGCAGAGGCCTGTGCTACGAACAGCCCCAGTGTCTGCATGGGCGGAATAAAGGCAGGACTTGAGGAGGTGCCAAGAAGAAACACTGACTCCCTCAGTCCTGCTGGACTGTACTGGAGATTCAGAAGAGGGAAACTCAAGACCATCCAACCACATGGGAGGGAAGGAGGGAGCCAGTGAACAGGCTGTAGGGCTGCTGCTCATCATCCCTGAGACTTGAGAAAGAATAACAGAGGGCTTTTCTCAGGAATAATTTCCTGCCATTGAAACCAGTGATAGGCAAGTAATTTTTTAAGGATGGACTGTTCCTTCCCTGTTTCCTAAAGCTGGAGCAGCACTGAGGTTCACCAGGATGCCCCCTCAGCCCTTTATCTGAAAATAAGGTTTTCTCCCCCTTTTCCTTAAGAAAGATGATTTTTCAAATTTATCCATTTTGGGAGTGGGAGGGAGGCTCAAGAAGAAGGGGATATTTGTATATAGTTATGACTGATTCCTGATGTTGTATGGCAGAAACCAGCACCACATTATAAAGCAATTACCCTCCAGTTAAAGAATTAAAAAAAAAATTTATCCTTTGATGTGTCTATATTAGCTTGAAGTAAATGGCCCTCCCTCTGGGTCAGCCTCGGAGGAAGGTTAGACCCTCTGAAATGGCAGTTAGGTCGTTAGCCTGTGGGACGCGTTTATTTACACAGAAACAGCCCCTTCTGCTCAGTGTCAGCGCAGCTCTGCTTTTGTTTAAAGCTTCAAAGTTTGTCTTGGAGATAAAGTTCTAGTTCCCCATGTGATCCTGAGGGTCCTGCTCTGGGTGAAGGATCACGTGGGTCTCAGACATTTGCTTTGCATCCTTGGAGGCGCTGGGCATCCTGGCGATGCTGCCGGGCTGGACTCCGAGCTGGTTCATCCTTTATTCTTCAGAGGCTGAGCTGCTCCTTCCACAGGCTTGCATTTCAACCAGCATTCATTTTATCGTTCTGTTTGTTTTTTCAGATGTACCCCACTTTATGTTAAGTGTAATGGGGATAAAATACATAGGGCACTAAAAGAAAAGATTCAGTGAAAAAATTATTTTAGAAATAAAATAAACAGGTTGATATGAATTCCAAATGCTTGCTCTTTGACTGATGTGACCCACCAAGGATGAGACGTAAATGGGAAAGACGTGCTCCTTAAAAATGGAGATGATCAAGACACCTGCCAAGTTTACTTAGAGCAAGGGAAGCTGCCTACTGCAGGTCTGCTGTTGTGCGGCCGGAAGTCGCCTCTGGAGCCCCCTGGACATTGCTGCTTCCTTCCTGATCCCCCCACATGTGTAAGGGGGAGACGGAGCCCCTCACTCAACTGAATGGGAGCCACAGCTGCCACTGAGGCCTGCTGTACCCAGCAGGGTTGGAACCCGATGCTCTGCCCGTCCCGCCCCCCACCCTGCCCTCCACACAGCCCGTCCTTCTCAGCTTCGCATCCTGGGGTGCCCCTCCCTGACCCCTCCCCGGCCCTTCGTGGATCACGGCTTGCCCGACGGTCTCTTCAGTCTGTAACGATCTTGTCTCCAGACCCAGACACCGAGGAACTCTACTTCTATAAGTATCTGATACATCAGAGGGTAGCTTTTAAACTTTTCTGCTTACAACCCACAGTCAGAATATGCTTGCACACACAAGCACACACACTGTGCACACACGTCTGAGTCAGTTTCACAAAGCAATACTTCTCTTTACTACATACAATGTGCTCTGTTATTTCCCTGTCCTATTCTCTCCACCCCACCCCACCCCCACATTTAAAACGTGCTGGTTGAAACCCACTAACTGGATTTCTAATCCCCTAATGGTTAGGATCAGCAGTTTGGAAATGTTGTCTGGAGCACTAATGAAAGTGCAGAAAGGCACCCTTCAGCTCACGTCCCACAGAGCCCTCCCCTTCCCTCTGCCCCATGGCCACAGCCCACCAGCCACTTTGATTAAGTAGCAGCTTAACATCTCTAAACCCCCCTTTTCACTCAAGGACTAACTCAATTAGGACTGAGCTGGTGGGAGCTTGAAGCACATTCAAGGAAGACAAAGGGTGCTTTGGGGTTTATCTTCTGCTTTTGTGTTTCTAGGAGCTCAGCTGTCTTCCTAGCCTTAGTCCCAGGCGTCAAAAGGGAGGAAGGGAGAGGAAGGAGGGACCTTGATGGTCCAGTGGTTAGGACTCTGAGCTCCCACTGCAGGTTCAACCCTTGGCTGGGGAGCTAAGATCCCCAGTGGAATGTGTTGCAGTGCAGCCAAAAACAAAACAAGAGTAAAATAAAATAATTTGGGGGTGGGAGGAAGGAAGGAGACCCCTCACCTGCTGAGGGTAACCAGGTGGGGACCAGTCACCACCTGCCCCAGCTCCTTCTGTCCAGATGAGCCTGGCTGTCCTGCGGGAACGTGGAGCTTCTTTCCCTCCCCCGCCCCTTGCCCCTCTCTCCCTACCTTTCCTTCCTCCCCTCCTCCACCAGACCAGCCAGCCAGCCGGCAAGGAGGCCGTGGGTCTCCACTACCTGCTGGCCTCCCCGCAGGAGGGCGGGCAGCTCCCCGCTCTCCAAGTGGTCGAGGCCTGAGAGTCCCCTCAGGGTCACACGGTGTGGTGTCCGCAGAGGAGGGAGAAGCTCACTGTGCTCCCACAGCTCCCCGGCACCGTCCTGGCCTACATGCTCCCCTGAAATGCCCACAGTCAAGGTGGCCACCTGTGGGCTTTCCTCCCTGTGGCCTCTATAAGGCACACTGCCATGGCAAACATCCTTAGGAAGGGGTCAAGACTCCATGCTGCATTGCAGGGAACATGGCTCTGATCCCGGGTCCAGGAAGATTCCACATGTCTAGGGAAAACTAAGCCCGTGCAGACAGCTACAGAGCCACTTTGTTCTGGAGCCCTCGAGCTGCAACGATGAAAGCCCACAAGCTCTAGAGCTTGGGTTTGAAACTAAAGAAGTACCCTCTGTGAAGCTTGCACACCACAATTAGAAACTAGTCCCTGCTTGCTGCAACTAGAGAAAGACCACACACACCAATGAAGACCCAGGAATCTTCAGTTCAGTCACTCGGTCGTGTCCGACTCTTTCCGACACCACGGACTGTGGCCCGCCAGGCTTCCCTGTCCACCATGAACTCCCAGAGCTTACTCAAACTCATGTCCATCTAGTCAGTGATTCCATCCAACCATCTCACGCTCTGTCATCCCCTTCTCCTCCTGCCTTCAATCTTTCCCAACACCAGGGTTTTTTCCAATGAGTCAGTTCTTCATATTAGGTGGCCAAAGTATTGGAATTTCAGCTTCAGTATCAGTCCTTACAGTGAACATTCAGGACTGGTTTCTTTTAGGATGGACTGGCTGGATCTCCTTGCAGTCCAAGGGACTGTCAAGAACCTTCTCCAACACCACAGTTCAAAAGCATCAACTCTTTGTTGCTCAGCTTTCTTTATGGTTCAACTCTCATATCCACACATGGCCACTGGAAAAACCATAGCTTTGACCAACCACACCTTGTTGGTAAAGTAATGTCTCTGCTTTTTAATATGCTGTCTAGGTTGGTCATAGCTTTTCTTCCAAGGAGCAAGTGTCTTTTCATTTCATGGCTGCAGTCACAATCTGCAGTGATTTTGGCGCCCCCAAAAATAAAGTATGTCACTGTTTCTATTGTTTCCCTATCTATTTGCCGTGAAGTAATGGGACTGGATGCCATGATCTTAGTTTTCTGAATGTTGAGCTTTAAGCCAACTTTTTCACTCTCCTCTTTCACTTTCATCAAGAGGCTTTTTAGTTCCTCTTCACTTTCTGCCATAAGGGTGGTGTCATCTGCATATCTGAGGTTATTGATATTTCCCCTGGCAATACTGATTCCAGCTTGTGCTTTATCCATTCCAGCATTTCTCATGAGGTACTCTGCATATAAGTTAAATAAGCAAGGTGACAATATCCAGCCTTGACGTACTCCTTTCCCAATTTGGAACCAGTCTGTTGTTCCATGTCCATTTCTAACTGTTCCTTCTTGACCTGCATACAGGTTTCTCAGGACACAGGTAAGGTGGTCTGGTATTCCTATCTCTTTAAGAATTTTCCACAGTTTGTTGTGATTCATACAGACAGAGGGTTTGGTGTAGTCAATGAAGCAAATGTTTCTCTGGAATTCTCTTGCTTTTTCTATGATTCAACGGATGTTGGCAATTTGATCTCTGGTTCCTCTGCCCTTTCTAAATCCAGCTAGAACATCTGGAAGTTCTCAGTTCATGTACTATTGAAGTCTAGCTTGGAGAATGTTGAACATTACTTTGCTAGCATGTGAGATGAGAGCAATTATGTGTAGTTTGAATATTATTTGGCATTGCCTCTCTTTGCGATTGGAATGAAAACTGCCTTTTTCCAGTACTGTGGCCACTGCTGAGTCTTCCAAATTTGCTGACATATTGAATGCAGCAGGTTCACAGCTTCATCTTTGAGGATTTGAAATAGATCACCTCGAATTCCATCACTTCCACTAGCTTTGTTCGTAGTGATGCTTCCCAAAGTCCACTTGACTTCACACTACAGAATGTCTGGCTCTAGGTGAGTGATCACGCCATTGTGATTATCTGGGTCATGAAGATCTTTTTTGTACAGTTCTTCTGTGTATTCTTGCCACCTCGTCTTAATATCTTCTGTTTCTGTTAGGTCCATACCATTTCTGTCCTTTATTGAGCCCATCTGTGCATGAAATGTTCCCTTGGTATCTCTAATTTTCTTGAAGAGATCTCTTGCCATTCCCATTCTATTGTTTTGTCTATTTCCCTGTATTGATCACTGAGGAAGGCATTCTTCTCTCTCCTTGCCATTCTTTGGAACTCTGCATTCAGATGGGAATATCTTTCCTTTTCTCCTTTGCCTTTCACTACTCTTCTTTTCTCAGCTATTTGTAAGGCCTGCTCAGACAACCATTTTGCCTTTTTGCATTTCTTTTTCTTGAAAATGGTTTTGATCACCAACTCCTGTACAATGTCATGAACCTCCATCCATAGTTCTTCAGGCACTCTGTCTATCAGATATAATCCCTTGAATCTACTTGTCATTTCCACTGTATAATCATAAGGGATTTTATTTAGGTCATACTTGAATGGTCTAGTGGTTTTCCCCACTTGCTTCAATTTTAGTCTGAATTTGGCAATAAGGAGTTCATGATCTGAGCCACAGTCAGCTCCCGGTCTTGTTTTTGCTGACTGTATAGAGTTTCTCCATCTTTAGCTGCAAAGAATATAGTCAATCTGATTTCAGTATTGACCATCTAGTAATGTCCATGTGTAGAGTCCTCTCTTGTGTTGTCAGAAGCAGGTACTTGCTATGACAAATGTGTTCTCTTGGCCTTTCAGTTAGCCTTTCAGTTCAGTTGCTCAGTCATGTCTGACTCTTTGTGACCCCATGAACCGCAGCACACCAGGCCTCCCTGTCCATCACCAACTCCCAGAGTCCACCCAAACCCATGTCCATCGAGTCGCTGATGCCATCCAACCATCTCATCCTCTGTCATCTCCTTCTCCTGCCCTCAATCTTTCCCAGCATCAGGGTCTTTTCTAACAAGTCAGCTCTTCACATCAGGTGGTCAAAGTATTGGAGTTTCAGCTTCAACATCAGTCCTTCCAATGAACACCCAGGACTGATCTCCTTTAGGACGGACTGGTTGAATCTCCTTGCAGTCCAAGGGACTCTCAAGAGTCTTCTCCAACACCATAGTTCAAAAGCATAAATTCCTTGGTGCTCAGCTTTCTTTATAGTCCAACTCTCACATCCATACATGACCACTGGAAAAACCATAGCCTTGACTAGACGGATGTTTGTTGGCAAAGTAATGTCTCTGCTTTTTAACATGCTGTCTAGGTTGGTCATAACTTTCCTTCCAAGGAGTAAGCGTCTTGTAATTTCATGGCTGCAATCACCATCTGCAGTGATTTTGGAGCCCAGAAAAATAAATTCTGACACTGTTTCCCTGTTTCCCCATCTATTTCCCATGAAGTGATGGGACTGGATGCGATGATAGTTTTCTGAATGTTGAGCTTTAAGCCAACTTTTTCACTCTCCTCTTTCACTTTCATCAAGAGTCTCTTTAGTTCATCTTCACTTTCTGCCATAAGGGTGGTGTCATCTGCATATCTGAGATTATTGATAGTTCTCCCAGCAATCTTGATTCCAGCTTGTGCTTCCTACAGCCCAGCATTCCTCATGATGTACTCTGCATATAAGTTAAATAAGTGGGGTGACAATATGCAACTTTGACGTACTCCTTTTCCTATTTGGAACCAGTCTGTTGTTCCATGTCTAGTTCCAACTGTTGTTTCCTGACTTGCATACAGGTTTCTCAAGAGGCAGTTCAGGTGGTCTGGTATGCCCATCTCTTTCAGAATTTTCCACAGTTTATTGCAATCCACACAGTCAAAGGCTTTGGTATAGTCAATAAAGCAGAAACAGATGTTTTTCTGGAACTCTCTTGTTTTTTCGATGATCCAGCGGATGTTGGCAATTTGATCTCTGGTTCCTCTGCCTTTTCTAAAACCAGCTTGAACATCTGGAAGTTCACGGTTCACATATTGCTGAAGCCTGACTTGGAGAATTTTGAGCATTACTTTACTAGCGTGTGAGATGAGTGCAATTGTGCAGTAGTTTGAGCATTCTTTGGGATTGCCTTTCTTTGGGATTGGAATGAAAACTGACCTTTTCCAGTCTTGTGGCCACTGCTGAGTTTTCCAAATTTGCTGGCATATTGAGTGCAGCACTTTCACAGTGTCATCTTTCAGGATTTAAAATAGCTCAACTGGAATTCCATCACTTCCACTAGCTTTGTCCATAGTGATGCTTCCTAAGGCCCACTTGACTTCACATTCCAGGATGTCTGGCTCTAGGTGAGTGATCACACCATCGTGGTTATCTGGGTCATTAAGATCTTTTTTGTATGGTTCTTCAGTGTATTCTTGCCACCTCTTCTTAATATCTTTGGCTTCTGTTATGTCCATACTGTTTCTGTCCTTTACTGTGCCCATCTTTGCATGAAATGTTCCCTTGGTATCTCTAATTTTCTTGAAGAAATCTCTAGTCTTCCCCATTCTATTGTTTTCCTCTATTTCTTTGCACTGATCACTGAGGAAGGCTTTCTTCTCTCTCCTTGCTATTCTTTGGAACTCTGCATTCAAATGAGAATATCTTTCCTTTTCCCCTTTGCTTTTTGCTTCTCTTTTCACAGCTATTTGTAAGGCCTCCTCAGGCAACCATTTTGCTTTTTTGCATTTCTTTTTCTTGGGGATGGTCTTGATTCCTACCTCCTGTACAATGTCACGAACCTCCATCCATAGTTCATCAGGCACTCTTTCATATCTAGTCCCTTAAATCTATTTCTCACTTCCATTGTATAGTCATAAGGGATTTGATTTAGGTCATACCTGAATGATCTAGTGGTTTTCTCCACTTTCTTCAATTTCAGTCTGTATTTGGCAATAAGGAGTTCATGATCTGAGCCACAGTCAGCTCCCGGTCTTGTTTTTGTTGACTGTATAGAGCTTCTCCATCTTTGGCTGCAAAGAAGATAATCAATCCGATTTCAGTGTCAACCATCTGGTGATATCCAGTGTAGAGTCTTCTCCTGTGTTGTTGGAAGAGGGTGTTTGCTATGACCAGTGCATTCTCTTGACAGAACTCTGTTAGCCTTTGCCCTGCTTCATTCTGTACTCCAAGGCCAAATTTGCCTGTTACTCCAGGTGTTTCTTGACTTCCTACTTTTGCATTCCAGTCCCCTGTAATGAAAAAGACGTTTTTTTTTTCTTTTTCTTTTTTTTTTTGATGTTAGTTCTAGAAGGTCTTGTAGGTCTTCATAGAACCATTCAACTTCAGCTTCTTAGGCATCAGTGGTGGGGCATAGACTTGGATTACTGTGTTATTTAATGGTTTGCCTTTCAATGAAGACCTAGTGAAGCCATAAATAAATAAATTTCAAAACAATTTTTAAAGGAGCTCAATATACTTTACAATAGCCAAGACATGGAAGCAACCTAAATGTCCACTGATAGATGAATGAATAAATAAGGTATTTTATACATACAGTGGAATACTACTCAGCCATAAAAAAGAATGAAATAATACCATTTGTAGCAACATGGATGGATCTAGAGATTGTCATACTAAGTGAAGTAAATCAGACAGAGATAGACAAACATTATATGTTATTGCTTACACATGGAATATAAATTATGACACAAATGAACTTTATAAACAGACTCACAAACTTAGAGAACAAAGGGTAGCAAAGGGTAAAGGTTGTAGGGGAAGGGATAAATCAGGAATTTGGGATTAACATGTACAATCTACTATACATAAAATAGATAAACAGTAAGAAATTACTATATAGCACAGGGAACTGTAGACTTCCCCTTTACTGGCTCAGCAGTAAAGAAACTGCCTGCAATGCAGGAGTTGCCAGAGACACGGGTTCCATCCCCGAGTTGGAAAGATCACCTGGAGGATGAAATGGCAACTCACTCTAGTATTCTTGCCCAGATAATCCCATGGACAGAAGAACCTGTCAGCCTATAGCCCATACGGTCACAAATAGTCAGACACAACTGAGCAACTGAATACACACACACACAGGGAATTATGCTCAATATCTTGTAATAAGGAATTGGAAAAAGAATAGATATTTATAGATATGTACCACTAATCACTTTGTTGTACACTGAAAAATCAACTATACTTCAATTAAAAAGAAAAACAAAATTAAAAGGTAAAGTGCTCAATAGCTGCACATGGCCTGAGGCTGCTGCCCCGGGCAGGCCTCAGGGTCCCTCGCTGGGCTCAGCAGCAAGGCAGTGATCAGGGCCACCAGTCACAAGTCACAAAGCTGGCTGCTTCAAAGAGGCTGCCACTGCAGCCTCTCCTCGCCAACCCCACGTGTCCCCTCCACCTGGCGCTGACCCCGCCCGGCATTGCATCTCATGAGGGGAGAGGGCAGGGGAGGCAATAAAAGGAACCTGGAGAGTCCTCAGAAAGGCATGAGCAGCTGCCCCAGGCCATCTGGCCGCCCCAGGGAGGAGCCTGTGCTGACCCACGGCTGGCGGCCCCCTCCCCGCCGCCGTGGGGAGCAGCCTGGCAGCCGGGCTCTGCTGGCTGCACAGGGCCCCACACCAACAACAGCCGAGGTCAGCATCTGTATCCATGACGTGCTTTCTGAAGCCCGGCAGCCTTCACTCAGTCTCAGCTGGCTTTTCTGGGCTGGTGGAGGCATCCAGACAGGCCACTCAACATGAGCTCATTTTATTAGAAAGAATCCACTCTAGGGAGCTTTTCAGCAAGTCAGCACACCCTTTTTCAATCCATGCTTTTCAGGCTCCTGGGTTATGAGCTGGTCCCTCGGAAGAGTTCACAGCTGAGTCGGCCTCTATGTGAGGATGACTCAGGTGGAGCACAGAGCTGTCCTCATTCTCTCCTCATCCTGAGGATTTTCACTTTTCTTGTAAGCACAGAGCTTTCTTTTAAGTGTAAATGATAAAGACAGGCATCCACAGGGTTGGGAAGAAGGCATGGAGCTGCCGTCCCAGCCGTCTCCCCGAGCATCTCCATGTGGTCAGTGCTGGGAACCCAGGGCTCCAGCTCAGCCACTGTCGCCACCAGCAAAGCATGCGCTCTGGGACAGAAGTTGGAGCCCCGCACTCAGATCCCAAGGCCTCTCTTAGTGCCATGTTCTTCCAGAAAGCTCTGAATCGCTTTGCAAACAGGCAAGTGATCTCTTGCTTAGAAACGCGCTGTTGAAGGGATGGTTAGGATTTACAGAAAGCTAAATGAGAGGCTCTAGCAGTGGATTTCACCGTCGCTTCTTCCATCCTCACAGCGATTCGACAGTTTGGCCACGTTCACGTCATAGAAGTGGAGACTGAGGATCAGCCATGTAACCCCCACAATACTGTGCAGCCAGTCACAGGGGGGCTTGAACTCTGCCTGACCCAGAGCCAAGGCTCCAGCGTTGCCTCCAAGGCAACCCAGGCTTGGGGTGGGGCAGGTGGTTTCCGCAGCACATCCTCACAGAAGAGGCATCATTAGGAGCAGTTAAGGTTCACAACTGCCCACAAAATCTAAAACACAGTCCAGTGGTGTTATATCCCCAGCCCAGACACTACTATCCCTCCTGCCTGAAGTACCAGGAGCTGCTCGTAGTTGGACCCTGTACCCCCAGAGACTCAGGTGCCAGGGGTCCTGGTTCCCTGAGCCCCCAGCCCCTTTGAGGCCAAGTTTGTGGAGACTGGTCCCCTGAGAAGATGGGCTGGAGAGGAGATTGGGCCACTGCTGAGGAGGGGATGTTTAGATGGGGAAGATTTGACGCAAAATGTCAGGGAGGGACCTGGTGGGGGCATTTGGGGACTTCAAAGCACCATCAGAGGAAGCTCTAGATAGGGGTGGGGATGTCAAGGAAGACTCAGTGGGGATGGGAAGGGAGAATCCAAAACATGGGGACAGGGCAGCTCTCATCATTCAGGTTCATGGGTCAGGGATGCCTTTGCATGTCTGGCCATACCTGAGAGCTGTACTTGGCAGATGAGAAATGCTGCGTGGACAGATCCTGGAACCAGACTCTGGGCGCAGTGGGGACCTCTACTCAGAGAGACTTAAGACTCATCCACCCCCTGGTCTGCCTCTCCATCGGCTCAGAATATTCCTTTTTTTTTTTTTTTTTTCTTTTTTTCTTCTTCATAGATTTACACTTATTCCCCATCCCGATCCCCCCTCCCACCTCCCTCTTCACCCGACTCCTCTGGGTCTTCCCAGTGCACCAGTCCCGAGCACTTGTCTCATGCATCCCACCTGGGCTGGTGATCTGTTTCACCATAGATAGTATACATGCTGTTCTTTTGAAACATCCCACCCTCACATTCTCCCACAGAGTTCAAAAGTCTGTTCTGTATTTCTGTGTCTCTTTTTCTGTTTTGCATATAGGGTTATCATTACCATCTTTCTAAATTCCATATATATGTGTTAGTATGCTGTAATGTTCTTTATCTTTCTGGCTTACTTCACTCTGTATAATGGGCTCCAGTTTCATCCATCTCATTAGGACTGATTCAAATGAATTCTTTTTGACAGCTGAGTAATATTCCATGGTGTATATGTACCACAGCTTCCTTATCCATTCATCTGCTGATGGGCATCTAGGTTGCTTCCATGTCCTGGCTATTATAAACAGTGCTGCAATGAACATTGGGGTGCACGTGTCTCTTTCAGATCTGGTTTCCTCAGTGTGTATGCCCAAAAGTGGGATTGCTGGGTCATATGGCAGTTCTATTTCCAGTTTTTTAAGGAATCTCCACACTGTTTTCCATAGTGGCTGTACTAGTTTGCATTCCCACCAACAGTGTAAGAGGGTTCCCTTTTCTCCACACCCTCTCCAGCATTTATTGCTTGTAGTCTTTTGGATAGCAGCCATCCTGACTGGCGTGTATGGACACCTTATCTTTGACAAAGGAGGCAAGGATATACAATGGAAAAAAGACAACCTCTTTAACAAGTGGTGCTGGGAAAACTGGTCAACCACTTGTAAAAGAATGAAACTAGAACACTTTCTAACACCATACACAAAAATAAACTCAAAATGGATTAAAGATCTAAATGTAAGACCAGAAACTATAAAACTCCTAGAGGAGAACATAGGCAAAACACTCTCTGACATAAATCACAGCAAGATCCTCTATGACCCACCTCCCAGAATATTGGAAATAAAAGCAAAACTAAACAAATGGGATCTAATGAAACTTAAAAGCTTTTGCACTACAAAGGAAACTATAAGTAAGGTGAAAAGACAGCCGTCAGATTGGGAGAAAATAATAGCAAATGAAGAAACAGACAAAGGATTAATCTCAAAAATATACAAGCAACTCCTGAAGCTCAATTCCAGAAAAATAAATGACCCAATCAAAAAATGGGCCAAAGAACTAAACAGACATTTCTCCAAAGAAGACATACAGATGGCTAACAAACACATGAAAAGGTGCTCGGCTCAGAATATTCCTAACCAGCTGCCACCATAGTCTTTGCTGAGCAGAGACCACAGGCTAAGGTCAAAGGCCACAGAGGCCCAAGGAAGAGCCCTCAGGGGGTCCAGCCATGAGGTACTGTGGTCCTGGGATGGGGGGCTCTAAACCAGGCCCACCCTGTTGCTGCCGTCAATGGCCCACCCTGAGGCAGCAGAGCCAAGACAAACAAGGTGCGTCAGCTCACAGCATGAGCGTTCAGATGTGCTATCTGTCGGAAATGTGGACTTTGGCCTGAGGTCTCAACAGGAAAAAAATAAGCATGAAATCTTGAAACAAAAGAATGTTAACTTGAACCATTTCATTTTATCTTAGAGCTGTTCAGATCCAAACGTCACTCATGGCAAAGCCAAGAATTAAATGGGCCTTTCGGGAAAGAAGTAAAATGGGTGGGGCGGGTTCCAGAAAAGGATAAGGAGGTTAGAAACTGCAGGACCTCCAGACTTGAAAAAGGAAAGTACCAAAGCAGCGCCAGGCACTGCCGTGAACTCTGACCCCAGGGGTGGAACACAGAGCCCATTCCCTCCTGCTTTCTCCGGTTGCTCTGTTTTCTGTCTCTGTGGCACAGGACAGTTTGGAAAGCAGGGAGGACACCCTGGAGAAAGAAGGGTGGAGGAGGGCAGCTTGTAGGAGCCACAGACCAGGCCGGGGCACCAGCTTCCGTGTGTTTTCAAGGCAACGGCTTCTGCACGTTCACGTCCATGTTCACGTCTCACTCCAGGGAAGGGTGTTGGTGGCCCGGTCAGAGGAATGAGGCCTGAGTGGCCGATAGAAGCCAGACCTCAGGAAGCTCTGAGAGGCTGTGGGCCTGGCCGTGCAGGGGATGGTGGACGGTCCCCACACAGCTGTGCTCTTGAGGGGGTGATGGGCGACCACCCAACCTGGTCTGGAACTAGCCATCCCAGTGACCCCCTCAGAGGCAGGCCTAAGGTGCCAGACAGTGTGGAGTGGGGCCCAGAAGGAAGAGGCTCAGAGGTGGGGAGACGTTTTGTCTAGGAAATGTGCAGCCTGAGGGCCTCAGAGAAGGCTGGGTGCAAAGTGAAGTCGAAAGTCGACATTTGTTCAGCTACGCAGTCCAGAGCAGGACAGAACCAGAGACCAGACTAAGGGACTGAAGAGGGAAACGTGTGTGTGGCCTTCATGTTTATACTTAAAAGCTGGAGAGGGAAGTACGAGACAGCCAACAACACTGACAAAAACTGGGGCCTGCCTCATTAACTGCTGAATCTCCAGAACCAGACCCAAGGCCCTGCACAGTGAGGAATTGATAACTGTTGATTGAATTAATAAATATATATTCTTGGCTGTCATTTCCAGGGAGGAAGTTAGGCAAGTGCTAGTCAGCTAGTGCTGTAGGGATGCGTGTGACAACCCCACGGCCGGTGACTCAGGCCCCAGTCTGTCCTGCATGGCCCGTTTTGGGACTGAGCGTGAGGAGCAGGGGTCACCTCGGGTAGGCTTGCTCACGGCCAGCACTTATAGAACCACTACTCAAGTTGTGGTCCAGCCCAAAATCAAGAGGCAAGAAGCAGATAAACAAAGGAAAGAGCATAAGCATGAGCTTCAGAGCTCAAGGGAATCAGGTTGAAATCCTGATTGTAGCATCAAGGAATATATGAACTCACTCAAAAAATTCATTCACTTTTTTTCTTATATTTTATTTTTTAAATTATGAAAGCATGATAACACCTTTATAGGAAACTTGGAAAGTACAGAACAAAATTACATATAGTTCTACTATATATTACAATTTTTAAGTATAAAAATTAACATTTTAGTTGGAGTTTCCCATTATCAAACTCTCAAAAATTAGTAGAATGAATAGACAGAAAAGTAGAAAGATATAGTAGACCTGAAAAGCACTATGAACCAATTCAGCATAATTAAGATTTATACAACTTTCACACAACTGCGGGATACAAATTCTATTTAAATTCCCATAGACTATACACCAAGAGTCACTGGAACATATCCAGGGACATAAAACAAGGTGCAAAAATTTCATGATCTAAAGGTATTGAAATCATACATAATCTGTTCTCATCACTATGGAATTATGTTAGAAATCACTATCAAAAGATATATGAAAATAACCCACATATTTTCAAGTGCAATGTGACTTTTACCAAGAGAGATCTTGACTCAGCCACTGAGAGACTCAGTAAAGTTAGAAGACTGAAAAAGGAGAGAGGGTGATTGCAGAGAAGAAAGCATTTAAATGAGAAATTAATATCAAAGATACTTTAAAAACCCATGTATTTGGAAATTAAATGTTCACTTTTAAATGATGGGTGTATCTAAGAAGTCATAATAAGGAAAATTAGAAAATATTTGTTACAGAGTAAAAATGAAAAGAGAATTCATCAGAAATCATTGCATGCAGCTAGAACTGCTCAATGCATCTAAATATAATGTGGAATCTTGAATAAGATATTAAAACAAATAACAGACACTAGCATAAAATTTTGTGAAATTTGAATAAAATCTATACTTAGTTAATAATATTGTATCACATGTTAATTTCCTGCTTTTTTATGACATAGTATTTCTTCATATTCTCAGAACTGTATTAGAAGTTTCAAGCCTCATAAGAAATTTTTCTTAAAAAATCGCTAAAATAATGTTTCCTAGACTTTTAGCAGTAATACTAGATGCCAGAATAGATGGAACTATATCAAAGTTCTGAGTGAATATGAATTAGAAATCTAGCATTCTCTTCATACTTAGTCAAACAAGTGAAACCAAAATGTCATAAATGTTTTAGCTAAGCAAAAATTCATGTTTTCTCAAATATATATATTATATTAATATTATTCATATTATATATATGTGTGTGTGTGCAAAAGCTTTGCTGCTGCACTTGACAAAGGCTTGAGAAATAACAACAAAAAAAGACATGGTGAAATCAGTTATCATAAAGTAAATGAAATGGGAGCATTGACATTGAAATGGAAAAAATAAACTAGAAAAGTAAAATATCATCATAGAGTCCAGTTGTTTTAAGCATGGCTGCTCGTTAAAATCATATCTGGAGCTCTGAAAGAAAAAGCAACATCTGGACATTTGTATTTTTCAAAAAATTTCAAGATAATTCTAATGTGCATCTGGATTTTAAAAAGTGATTACAGGTTTTTCTACTAAATGGTAGTTTTAGTGATATAGAATACTATTATTTTCTGTTGACCAATCATGATACAATGGTATTAAAATGAATAACAGTTATATAGTCACAATAGTAAAAGATGTTTATCAGTTTTCACAATCAATAGCCAGACAAAAAATAAAAGATAATTACAATTGTAAGCCATAATGGAAATATGATTAACCTAACACTATAAAATAATTATATACAATTTGGGGGGTTAAGTAGAGTGATGTGGTAAGTGGAGGTGCATGTATGCACATGTTTTCATTGTCTATGTCTTTTGGTTGGTGCATTTAATCCATTTACATCTAAGGTAATTATCAATATGTATGACCCTATTACCATTTTCTTAATTATTTTGGGTTTATTTTGTGTAGGTCTTTTCCTTCTCTTGTGTTTCTTGCCTAAAGAAGTTCCTTTAGCATTTGTTGAAAAGCTGGTTTAGTGGTACTGAATTTTCTTAACGTTTGCTTACCTTGAAAGTGTTTGATTTCTCTATCAAATCTGAATGGGAGTCTTGCTGGGTAGGGTATTCTTGGTTGTACGTTCTTCCCTTTCATCACTTTAAATATATTATGCCATTCCCTTCTGGCTTGTAGAGTTTCTGTTGAGAAATCAGCTAATAACCTTATGGGAGTTCCCTTGTATATTATTTGTCATTTTTCCCTTGTTGCTTTTAATATTTTATCTTTGGCTCTAATTTTTGTCAGTTTGATTACTATGTGTCTCAGTGTGTTCCTCCTTTGATTTATCCTGCCTGGAACTCTGCACTTCCAGGACTTGGTTGACTATTTCCTTTCCCATGTTGGGGAAGTTTTCAGCTATTATCTCTTCAAATATTTTCTTTGGTCCTTTCTCTCTCTCTTCTCCTTCTGGGGCTTTTATAATGGGAATGTTGGTATGTTTAACATTGTCCCAGAGATCTCTTAGGCTGTCTTAATTTTTTCTTTTATCTATATTCTGTTTGGGTAGTGATTTCCACCATTCTGTCTTCCAGGTCACTTATCCATTCCCACTGTCATCTAGGCCCACTTATCCATTTTCCTGCCTCAGTTATTCCTTCTAGTGTATTGTTCATCTCTGTTTGTTCTTTAGTTCTTCTGGGACTTTGGTACACATTTCTTGCATCTTCTCCATTCTGTTTCCAAGATCCTGGATCATCTTCACTATCATTATTCTGAATTCTTTTTCTGGAATATTGCCTGTCTTTACTTCATTTAGTTGTTTTTCTGAAGTTTTATCTTCATAAATAATCCTGCCTTTTCATTCTGATTAATTTTCTGTGATGTAGTTTTTGTTCTATTTGCTACATGATTATAGTTCTTCTTACTTCTTCTGTCTGACCTCTGGTGGATGAGGCTAAGAGGCTTGGGTAAGCTTCCTGATGGGAGGAAAAAACTGGGTGGGTCTTTCTCTGATTGGCAGGGCTATATTCAGTAAAACTTTAATCACTTGTCTGCTGCTGGGTGAGGCTACACTTCCTCCCTGTTAGTTACTTGGCTTGAGGTGACCCAGCCCTAGAATTCACAGGCTTTATGGTAGAGTTATAGTGACCTCCAAGAGGGCTCATGCCAAGGAGCGCCTCCCAGTCCTGCTGCTACCAGCGCCCGTGTCCCATGATGAGCTGCTGCCAGCCCACTCCTCCAGAGGAGACCCTCCAACCCTGGTGGGTAGGTCTAGTTCAGTATCCTGTGGGCTCACTGCTCCTTTCTCTTGGGTCCTTGCGTAGACAAGAATTTGTTTGTGCCCTACAAGAGTGGAGGGCTTCCCTGGTAGCTCAGACAGTAAAGAATCTGCCTGCAAGAGACCCAGGTTCAATTCCTGGGTTGGGAAGATCCCTGGGAGAAGAGAATGGCTACCTACTCCAGTATTCTTACCTGGAGAATTCCATGGACAGAGGAACCTGGCAGGCTATAGTACAGGGGGTCACAAAGAGTTGATCATCACTGAGTGGATAACACTACAAAAGTGAAGTCTCTTTTTCCCTCAGTCCTGTGGAAATCTTTAATCAAATCCTGCTGGCCTTCAAAGTCAGATTCCCTGGGGATTCCTAGTCCTTTTGCCATACCCCTAGACTGGGAAGCCTGATGTGGGGTCCAAACCTTCATAACAGAGGGAGAATTTCTTCAGTATTATTGTTCTCCAGTTTGTGGATCACCCGCTTGGTGGGTGTGGGGTTTGATTTTATCATGATTGTGCCCCTCCTGCTGTTTCATCGTGGCTTCTCCCTTGTCTTTGGATGTGGGGGTATCATTTTTGGTGGCTTCCAGTGCCCTCCTGCGGATGGTTGTTTAACAGCTAGTTGTGATTTCAGTGCTAAGGAGATGAGAGCACGTGCTTCTACTCAGCCATCTTGAACCAATCCTCCTGCTATTCACTCACTTTCAAAATGGGTGAAGTAGCTACTTTTAAGAGTTTTAAGGATTAAAACTAACACACATGAAGCACCTCCCAGGTTACTTGACATGTGGCAGGCAGCCACAAGCAGGAGCACTGTGGTCTGGGAGCTGTCTTCAACCTTGGCCTTGAGTCTGAAGAGCTCATCTGTGCCCAATGCCCTCTGTGGCTCAGAGGTAAAGACCTCCCTGGACATGGCCTCCAGGATGTGCCTGGGGTCAGGGAAAGGGTCAGGGTTGGAAAGATAATCCAGAAGTCAAGAGGCAGCAGCTGCCATCCCAGCCTTTGATCAAATGCTTCCCAGTTCTGCTGGGGCTGCTGTCTCATTTTTATCTAGTTCAGCCCCACACTGCTGCCTAGAGATGTCCTTATGCAAAATCCTCTCACTTCCCAGGCCTGGCCTTTAGTTCTGCCTGTGTCTTGAGTGAGACCAAATATTAATGAGGAATAAAATGCTGCAGGCAAACAGCTCTTCCAAATAGTACTTTTTCCAGATTGCATTTGAACTAGACCTTGGCCTGAAATGCAATATCCAAAGCTGACTTTACAGCTTGCAAGGCCATTTTCCATGAAGGCTTATATAAAGATGCAGAATTCATAAGATCCAGTGAAATGTCTGGCGCTGGTCCCAGATTTATCCACTGAAGGCTATTTTCTTTTGTCCTTATCCACTACTTTGTAAATTACTAGCATAATTCTCAGAGAAAGAGACGATAAATGCTGTTTTTGTCATCCTGATTTCATAATTCCCATGCAAAATGTTCATCTTTATAACTCTTATGAGGAGGATTTCTGTAATTCAGCATTCCTTCTCAAATCTTCAACTACATGTTTTCTTTGACTTTAATTCATTCATTCCCCAAGTATTTATTGAGTGCCTATATGTATCAGGCACTGTGGTAGGGGGTGGGAATTTAGTGAGAAATAAACATGCAGCCACTACCCTTGTGTACAGATGAGAAAGCAGAGGCTCAAAGAGGGTAAAATCTGGCCCAAGTCACACCACAAGTTTGAATCAAGATTGGAAGTCACATATCGTAAAAGGAACAGCTGTATACTTTGCAAAGATGGTAAATGAAATTATGGGGCCCTTTTCCAAAAATTATTAAGAATTTCAAGACATCAACAGCAGAGCATTAAATCAAACTTAGGGCCCTTTGGTCTCATGCCCATGCAGATGGCCCAATTCTCTGGATCATATTATTTTTTATCAGTTTCTACAAATTGCATAATTACTTGAGGATGAAATTAAAAGGGAGGTGCTTCTGAGGAAAGAAGGAACCACCAATAATGCCAATGACAAAGAGCAAACAGGAAGTTCACAACTGATCTTTCTATCTGCCAGTTTGTGTTCAAAGTTATTGTCTTGATAGGTCTTAAGCAGCAGAAACCCCCAGCTTGAATTCTTGACTGTTCCCATCACACATAGGGAAGTTCACAATTTCAAGCACACTCATCTGTGCACAGATTCTGAGGACATAACCAGCCAGTGCCCAAACTGGTCAGTAGTTCACATTACATGGGCTACCTCTGTGGCTTTGCTGGTGTCTTTCTTTTTAAGGGGAGCCTCAGATCCTGAAGGAAGGGAGCCAAGGACCACTCTGCCTTTGGTTGAGGCTGTGCACCAAAATCACGCTGATCAGAGAGAAAGGTGTGGTCCTCTTTTCTGAGTGGGATGGGGGCGAGAGGGTGGGGAGAATAGGAAGACATTCTCCACATGAGGTTGTGAAGGATTTTAGAAGGAGTTCACCAACTTTTGAGGTCCTTGGAAGGGACAGTGAGCCCAGGTTCTCTTAGTTTCTTAGGGTAGGAGGTAAGGGGTGGGGAAACAGACGGGAGGCTGGTGAGGTGGATACTGCCCTCTCCATAACATGTATGCACATACACACATACAAATTGGTAAATAATAAAATAATTTATAAGTTTCTACCAGATTGGTAAACTAGCTGCAGAGAATTTTGAATGACTTTGAGTTAGTTTCTCTAGAAAAAGGAGAGGCATGTCTTCACAGCAGTTTTTCTCCAGGATTTGATATCTGATCAGGGAACTGAGATGCCACATGCTGTGGGGCAACTCAACTTGCCCACCACAACTAGCAAGCCCATGCATCACAGCTAGGGAGCCTGAGCCCTGCAACTACTGAGCCCACACGCTGGACTCTGAGCCCACACTCGGGACTCTGAGCCCACACTCGGGACTCTGGAGCCCACACTCCACAATAAGAAGCCCTTGGGTCACAATAAGAGAAGCTCCTGTGCTGCAATGAAGACCCAGTGCAGACAAAATAAAATCAAACAAAAACACATAGCTAGAGATGTTGCTGGAGGACGGATGTCAGCAGAATGGCAGATTTGAAAGCTCCAAACTGTCTCACCCCACAGAAATATCACACACAAAAAATCAGAAACTGTATGAGCCAATTTTGTGGGAGTTTAAGAAAACAGTCAAAGGTTTACAGTAACCAAGTAAATTCCCAACCAAGAAAAAGTGATCTTCAAAATGTTAGGAGAGCTTTATGGTGTTTTACTCCCCTGACCCTGTCCCCTCTCCAGGCCACAGAATAATTTTCAATAGGTTTAAAAATATTGAAATCACAGAAATTTTCTTTTCTAGTCACAATAGAATGAAACTGGAAGTTTATAACAGATGGAAAATCAGAAATGTCACAGATAAGTGGAAATTAAGCACCACTGAAGCAATCAATGGGTCAGGGAAGAAAACATGAAGGAAATTATAACTACTTTGAGACAAATGATGATGAAAAAAAAAAAAAAACATAAGATGCAGCAAAAAACAGTGCTAACAGAAAACATATAGTTCTAAATGTTTACATTAAAGAAGAAAAATCTCAAATCCATAATCTAAATTTACACATTAAGAAACTATAAAAGAAAAAACTAAACCTAAAGCTAGCAGAAGGATGATATTAAATAAATAAAAATATTAGAGAAGATAAATTAAAGAATAGAAAAGCAGAGTTCTCCTGGGTTCCCTTACCTACTGCTCTCCACCCAGGTGCCCTTTCCCAATAAAATCTCTTGCTTTGTCAGCATGTGTCTCCTTGGACAATTCACTTCCAAGTGTTAGACAAGAGCCCAGTTTCGGGCCCTGGAAGGGGTCCCCCTTCCTGCAACAAATGGCGACCCAGATGGGACATCTTCGCTGACCACTGACATCCTGACCACTCGGGGTACTCAAGGGCCAGCTTGCCTGCCAATGGACCAGACCCAGCGGCCGCAACTGGGACCCTTTTGTCCCTGGTCTCCTCCTGACGCGGACAACTGGCCAGAGTGCCCCGACCGGTAAGAAACAAGAGACTTTATTGACCTCCCTCCCCTTCCCTCTTTCTTTCCTCTCCTTAGCCCTTCCTATCCTTCCCGTTTTTCTAGTCCCCCAGTCCTGGACGCAGGAATCTGGTCGAAGGGCCTCAGCTTGAGCTGAGGATTGGAGACTGATCACCTCCTCTTGGCAGAGAACTCGAATTTTCTGGTCTGGTTTCTGGTAGGGCCGAGTTCCAGTCCTCCCTTTTCTGGAAGCCCAGGGAAAAGTCCCGTAATGCCTGGGCGTCTGTAGGTGGCAGGAGACGTCTGTAAGGCCACCCCTTTTGCCCCCCTTTCCTGCCTCCTCCCCCTTCTTTCAACCTGGCTTCCTTTCCTCCTTTTGAAATCTTTGAAGACATCTGAAGTTTTGTGTCTCTATAAAAGGTTTTCTGAGAGACTGTATTCTTGTATTTAAGAGAGTGTCTGATGAGGACTGCCAGGTTTATATGTGTGTGTTTTAACTCTGTTCTGTGTTGTGATTTGTGATGGCCATTTTGCTTTGTTTGGCTACCATTTAGACCTGCCACCATTTTGTTAGAGCTTGATTTTCTTTCCCTGTGCCTTGAGACCAGGGCTCTCAGGAACACTTATCTAGACCATCTCTAACTCCTGAGACTGAAAAAAAGAAAAGAAAAAAGCCTTTAAAAATGTTATTTATTTCAGCTTATTTTATAAACTAGTAAATTTTATATTGTAATATCTAATTCATGGCCAAACTTAGAAAATGAAGCGAGATCTTACAGTGTGTCTGTCTAAATATGTCTTGGTATGTTTTTGTCTCTGGGTAATATTTTTAGGTTAATTTGTAAATGAGCTCTATTTAATTGGCTTAAAAAAGGTAAGCGCTTACAAATCAAATAATTCTAAATTAAACAATAAATTCCAGGTTCAGGTGAACTAGGAAATATTCAGTATTAAATACCTGATATTAATGTTTTTTGTTGACCTATCTAATATAGACATGTCTTAGAGTAATTAACATCAAGTCGAATATTTTCATTGTACCTAAGTTAAATATAAGTTAAATATTATACCTATTACAAGTTTGTCAACAAAGAAATTACCTCGAGTGAAAAAACTTCTAGAAAATGTAAATGAGGTATGAGTTTATATATAAACTCTATTAAGAATAATTATTCTTTAAAAATATCTGTCTACAATAGTCTCTCCAGATTGACGTAACTTGAATTTCTAAGGGTTGTGCTAAACTAAGTATTGAAAGTCTATTAAATAATTAGGTCATTTCCAAATGAAATAAGATTTTGAAACATTTACTACTAAACACTGATTTCCTTTTACAGAAAAACTAAAGAGATTTGGGACTATAAAAGAATAATGTTTGATGCCATCCTAAAATGTTTTCAGAAAGCAAGGGTTTTAGAAATTATCACTGGTATTTATGCTCACCAATCTATAAAATGCTAATATAAAAGTTAGCTCTTGGTTGCTAAAGGAAAGCAGGAAGAGTGATTTCAGTAAAAAAGTATGAAAAAAATACTAAAAAGAGTTATGCATGATCAGGATTTTCTAAAATTGGATTACAATTAGTTAGATAAGTGGATTTTGTTAGGAATGACATGGTTGTAAGAAAACTGCTTAGAGCCAATTAGGTCCAAGATGGCGGAGCTGACTTTCACTAGACCTTGAGCCTTGGTATTTGTGCCCATTGTGACATATCAACAAGCTAAATGATACACCCATCAACATTGACTGAATCTGACCAAATGTTCTAAAGCTTTTAATTGATCTTTTTGATAAAACTTCCTAAATTGAATTCTTTTGAAGTTTCTTTGACATCTAGCTAACTTTGGGGTGTTTCAGAGGGCCCCTGAAACATCCCAAAGAGAGATATTAAACTGTTTATTTGGTTGGTTAAATTACATGAAAAAGATTATCAAATGAGTAATAAATCCGCTCATGTTATAATGTATAAAAAGTTACTAATACAGATATCCTAGAAATTATATAGAGTTCTTAACATTTTGATATGTCTTGGTATTCTGATGAAAAACCTGATGACTTCACAAAAGTTAACAAAGGACTGAATGAACCAGCGAATATGCTTATAACTTTTATGGTTTCTATCTGAGAAATTACAGGTTTAAATTGTGTGTTTTCCGGGAACACAAAAAACCTTCCTCTTAAACTAATTATAAAAATAATTTGGTAAAATTACACATTATAAACAAGACAACTGTATTTTCTCTCTATCTGACTCCTCCAGAAATTTAAAACTCTTAAGTTTCCAGTAAGTTTATCAAATGAGCTAAAAAGGTTATCTCACTAACAGGTACAAAAATCTCAAGGAATTTTTGAGACCTTAAAAGAAAAGAGTTCACCTAGATTTGTTAGGCAAAATCTGTGATAAGCCTTTGGTGTGAGTTTTCCAGCCCTGTTTTATATTAAAAGTTCAGTTTGAGATTCTATAAGTGTTTCAGCAAAATAAAAAGTCTATAATCAATTATGGTTATATAAATCATCAGACCAAAATTAGTGAAAACAGACCTATTTTGCAAAAAAACTAGCCTTAATTTGGTTATATTTGATAAAATGAGGGTAACTTTGGGGAAAAAGATATTTCAAAAAATGTTAAATCCCAGTTTGTTCATGGAGGTCTGCATGTAATAAGACTCATTTCTTGGATAGTTCTTTGCTGTTATGTGATATTAATGTAAAATTTAATTGAATTCTTAAAGAACACCCTAAGTTTGTTTCTGAAGCTTACCTCAGTAATCTATCTTTGGATGAAGATCGGATGCCTTATGACCTGCAACCAGGACTGGAAAAAGACATAATTTAAGGGACTGTCTCCAACCTGGATGGAAGGACTTTTTATCAGGTACTCTTAACTAGCTCATGCACAATGAAACTGAAGAGAAATTAACTCTTAGATTAATTCCCACTTCCAAAGGCCCCTACACTGGATTGGTCTATAGAGAAGACAGCTGACCTGATCTCACCTTAAAATGATGCTCAAACAAGAAAAACTACAGTACACCAGGACGAGAAGACAACGACATCAGAGGTAGACAGCTTGTCCAAGATACTGGACCTGATTCGTATGATCGTTTATAGTGTTCTCTTGACTTCTTAGACCTTTGTATATAAATCAAATGCTTTTCTATCATAGGCCTGATACTATGCTAGTTTTAAAAATCAATCCAATTGTTGGGTTTGTGGCCAATTAAAAAAAAAAAAAAGAAAGAATAGAAAAGCAATAGATAAAAATTAGCAAAACCAAAAGTTGGTTCTTCAAAAAAATCAACAAAATTGAGAAAACTTTAGCTACACTAAGAAAAAAGAAAGAAGATTGAAATGACTAACATCAGAAATAAAAGTAGACATTTAATTACCTCCAATTTTACAGAAATAAAGAGTATTATAAGAGACTAGTACAAACAATTGTACACCAACAAATTGGATAACCTAGATGAAATTGAAAAATTCCTAAAACCACAAAGTCTACCACAACTGACTCACGTGGAAATAGTAAGTTTAAATAGAACTATAACTACTAAGGAGATTGAATTACTAATCAAAGACCTCCCAACAAAGAAGAGCTCAGGACCAGACGGCTTCACTGTGAATTCTACTAAATATTTAAAAAGAATTAACACCAATGCTTTTCAAACTCTTTCAAATAATTAAAAAGAAAATACTTCTTAACTTATTTCATAAAGCCAGGATTAACTTGATACCAAAGACAAAAAAAAACCTACAAGAAAAAAAGACCAATATCCCTTATGAATATCAATGGAAAAAACCCTCAACAAAGCAAATTTGGCAGCATATTAAAAGGATTATACCCTATGTCCACATGGGACTTATTCTTGGAATGCAAGAATGGCTCCACATATGAAAATCATTCAATTAATACATCACATTAGTAGAAAGAAGGGGAAAAAACACATGATCATCTGAATTAATGCAGAAAAAGCATTTAGCAAAATTCAATACCTTTTCATGATAAAAGCACTAAAAAAAAATAGGAGGAAACTTTCCCAACATGATAAAGGTCATATATGAAAATCCACAACTAACATGATACTCAATGGTGAAAAACTTGAAGTTTTTTTCCCTAAGAGCAGGAACAAAACAAGGATTTTCAGTTTGGGCACTTCCCATTCAGCATAGCAATGGAAGTTCTAGTCAGAACAATTAAGCAAAAGAAAGAAATAAAAGGTATAAAAATTGGACAGGAAGAAAAATTATCTCTACTCACAGATCACATGTTCTCATATGTAGAAAACTCTAAAAATTACACACACGCACATTCAGCAAAGTTACAGGATAAAAAATCAACACACAAAAATCAGTTGCATCTCTATATTCTAATAGTGAATGACCAAAGGAGGAAATTAAGAGAAAAACTGCATTTATAATACATCAAAAAGAATAAATTATCTAGGAATAAAATTAACCCAGGAGGCAACAGACTAGTATACTAAAAACTATGAAACACTGCGGAAAGTAAATGAAGAAGCACAGCCAAATGAAAGGACACACTTTGCCCATGGATTAGAAGACAGATTGTGAAGATGACAATATTATCCAAAGGAATCAACAAATTGAATGGAATCCTTACCAAAATCTCAAAATTTTTTGCAGAAATAGAAAAATCCACTCTAAAATATATATGAAACCTCAAGGGGCCCCACATAGCCAAACAATCTAGAAAAAGAAGAACAAATTTGGTGTCCTACATTTCCCAGTTTCAAAATACAACAAAAGAGGGCTTCCCTTGTAGGTCAGCCGGTAAAGAATCTGCCTGCAAAGCCGGAGACCCCCTTCAATTTCTGGGTCAGAAAGATCCCCTAGAGAAGGAAATGGCAACCCACTCCAGTGTTCTTGCCTGAAGAATCCCAAGGACAGAAGAGCCTTGTAGGCTACGGTGCAAGAGGTCGCAAGAGTCAGACACAACTTAGTGACTAAACCACCACCACAACAAAAGCAGAACAGTACAGTACTGCATGAGCCAACATACAGGCCGATGAAGTATAATAAAGGCTCAAAATCAAGCCCTTGTATGTATGGTCAACTGATTTTCAACATAGATTTCAAGAGCATTCAATGGGGGAAAAAAGACAGTCTTTTCCACAAATAGTATTGAGAAAACTGGATATCCACATGTAAAAAAATACAATTGAATCCAACCTTACATGATATAAAAAATTAACTCAAATTTGGTCAAAGGCCTAAGTGTGAAAAATAAAACTATAAAACTCTTAGGAAGAAAACATATAGGAGAAATTTTATGACATTGGATTTGACAATAGTTTTTTGGAAATGATGGAAAAAGCATCAAAATGAAAAATAAGAGTTCATCAAATTTTCAAACTTTGGTGCATCAAAGGATGGATACCATTGAGAGAGTAAAACAAAAACTTAGAGAACAGGACAGAATATCTGCAGATCATATATCTGATTAGGGATTAATAGCCAGAATACATAAATAACTCTTAAAACTCACCAATAAACAACCCAGTTGAAAAATGGCAAAGGACTTGAATAGACAGTCCTCCAAATAATATATTCAAATGTCCAAGAAGCATGTGGAAGGATGCTGAACTTCACTAGCCATTATTGAATTGCAAATCAACATGACAATTAAATACTGCTTCACATTCATTAGGATGGCTTTTATTTCAGAAAGAAGAAAATAACAAGTGTTGGTGAGAATGCAGAGAAATTGAAATCTGTGTACATTGCTGAAAGGAACATAAAATGATACAATTGCTGTGGGAAATGGTTTGGCAGTTCCTCAAAACGTTGAACATAATATTAGCCATGTGATTCAGCAATTCCACTCTTAGATGTTTATCCCAAAGAACTGAAAGCGGGGACTCTAAGAGATGTTTTTACACTCATGCTGACAGCAGAGTTATTCATGACAGCCAAAAGGTGGAAGCAACCCAAACAGTGGGTTGGATAAACCAAATGTGATACACACATTTAATGGAATATGGTTCAGCCTTAAGAAGAAAGGAAACTCCGAACCATGCTCTAACATAGATGTGCATGCCAAGTCTTTTCAGTCATGTCCAACTTTGTGCGACCCTATGGCCTGCACACGCCACTGTCCATGGAATTCTCCAGGCCAGAATACTGAAGTAGGTTGCCATGCCCTCCTCCAGGGGATCTTCCCAAACCAGGGATCAAACCTGCATTTCTTAAGTCTCCTGCATTGTCAGGCAGGTTCTTTACCAGTAGCGCCACCTAGGAAGCCTTGAAGACATTATGCTGAGTGAAATAAGTCAGTCATGAAAGGGCAATTACTATATAATTCCACTTACATGAAGTTCCTAGAGTTGTTAACTTCATAAAGACAGCTGGGAGAATAGAGTTTACCAGAGCCTGGGTGGAAGGGGATGGAACGTTCTTGTTTGATGTGTATAGAGAGACACCTGCGTCTTTTTTCACCAGATTGTAAACATTTAAGTTAATTCTACCTGACTCACCCCTTTCTGGAAGAAGCTAATGGTAAAGAATTTGCCTGCTAATGCTGGAGACACAAGAGAGGCAGATTTGATCCCTGGGTCCAGAAGATCCCTGGAGTGGGAGTCAGAAATCCACTCCAGTATTCTTGCCTGGAAAATTCCATGGACAGAGCAGCCTGGTAGGCTATAATCCATGGGGCCACAAAGAGCCAGACACAACTGACTGACTGAACACACACACACACACATACACATGCCTGACTCAACCCTTTCCTCCTCTGTTCTGACCAGGCTGGGCAGCAGGATGTGGGGGCCCAGCCAGTGTGGATGGGGGACCCACACTCCACCTGTCATGGCGGGAGCCTCCTGTGCCTGCCCACACAGCCTCGGGCTGGGGTCTTGGGGTTTATACCCACCAACCCTCTCTCTCCCAGGGCCACCCTCAGAGTCCACTCCTGCTAGAATGGGGTGAGGGGGGAGGGAGGGCGAGAGGACTTCGCACAAGTCAGGGTCTGGGACGGTGACGCAGGCCCAGGAGCCCCGCCCCTTGGACGGGCGGATTGCAGCCCAGAGGGGGTGAATGACCTGCCCGAGGTGGGCAGCAGCAGGGTCCCATGCAACGCTGGCACTGAGGCCCGAACCTCCCGCAGAGACGCCCACCTGACCCTTGTCCCTGGGCTCCCAGTGGGAAGTCACCCCGCCCCTCCTCATCCTCTGAGTCCGGGGCCTGTTGCTTGGCAGCTGTGCGCTAATTCCACATGGCTGCCTCACAGGCTTTTCTGCAGGGGCTGAGAATCTGGGCGGGTGAGAAGTGTGGTTTCCCAGTGAACTTGGGGAGTGAATGTCTCTGTGGCCACAGCTGGGCTGTGAGGCTGACCCTGGGCAGATTCGTGCCTCTGGGCATGGAGGGTCCTGCTCCTCATCAAGGTTCCGGCCGGAAGAGGGTCCTGACCAAGCACACCTGCCCGCTGCTGGTTCATATCATCTTTCTTCCAGACACTGGGACCAGTAAACAAACAGAAATAAATCCAAACCTTCCCCTATCACCCATGCATAGTGTGCTTTCCACTGACCTCTGGACCAGGAGGCTGCATACACAGAGGCAAAGAAGGTCCCCCCACAGACAGCTTCCCAGTGCATCCCTCCCTCCCCAGAGCCTTCTGCGTGAGCAGCCCACTCCCATGAGCTCCTCCCTGCCTGCCTGCTCCCTCCTGTAGTTCTGGGGCCCCTGGATTGCATCCTCAAGAACAGCTGCCCCCCCAGAGCATCTCAGGTCCTCCTTCCTGTTACCTCCCCTCCTCTGCCCTCATCCTCCAGGGCCTGACTCTTTCTGGCGCATCCTCACCAGGGTAGCAGCTGCATCCTCTGGACATGTGTCCTAAAACACAAAGTGTTAATAGAAAACATGAGGTGGGGTGAGAGGATCACTCCATTGAAAAGATAGTCTATTACTCATTGCTCCCAAGAGGAAGGGGCGCAACACACTCTTCGGAGTTCAGGGGCTCAGCAGGGAAAGCTCGGGTGGTCAGGTGGCAGAGAGAGGGAAATCACGGGCAGGAGCCTTTGCTGTGGTTTCTGGGGGAAGGAACGGGCGAGGCAGGGTCAGCAGGGCAGCACTGGCTGGTTTGGATCATTTCTGGGCTCTGGGGCACAGGGGCTGCCCCTGGTTGTCTGGTGTCTGGCCGGCTGACTAGGGCAGGGGGACAGTGGCCCCAGGTGAGAGCTGCATAGGAGTTGGGGGGACAGGGGTGGGCTCTGGGCTGTTTGCTTTGCATTTGAAAAGTGCTCCCCCTGGGGAATTTTTTCTCATCTCTGGGAACTGACCTGTCCTGGGAGGGGCAGCCCTTCCAGGGTCAGCAAAGCCCCAAACAATAAAAATGAAAGACATGGCTAATTCAGTACAGGAGCCACTTGCATATGGTGACACGCTTCCCGGGGCTGTGCTGGCCCCTCTGGGCCCCGTCCCTTCTCTGGAGCCTCTGCAGGAGAAGCAGGAGGCAGCCTGGGCAAAGCAGGGTGTGAGGCAGGACAGCCGCACCGTGTCTGCTCCCAGAGCATGGAGCAGGGGGCAACCTGCCTTCCCAGGCCTCCTGCGGGAAGTCACAGAGTGACGTCCATGCAGCTGGGCCAAGACGAGGCCCCAGCCCTCCCTCCAGGCCTGTCACTGGCTGAGCTGCTCTCCGCTCCCAGGCCCACCCCTCCCCCGGGCTCGGCCTGCCCATGCGGCCATCGGACCCTGGGACCCGTGGGATTCCATCACTGGACACACCACAGGCTCCCACCCAGGACCTGCGTAGCCCATGGAGCTCATTTTGGAGTGTTTTTTTTTTTTTTTTTCACATAACATTATAGTGTAAATGTTTCTCATGTTATTAAGCACTCCTCAGAAAATCATTTACTTATTTGGAGAATCGTCCGTCTGGAGCACGTTCGCCATGAGCAGACCTGGGAGAGGAGAGGCCAGCTGCAGTCAGGTTTCTCTTGTTTCCCTCACCGCCTGCCCCCTCAGCTTCCTAATGCTGCACCTGCTCACGCAGCACTGGGGAGAAGTGAGCCCGGAGGAAGCTGAACTCCTGAGAGCCTGATCCGACCCCTCCCTCCCTGAGGCTGGCTCCAGCCAAGGGAGCATGCGAGTGAGGACACAAAGCCATCCTTTGTAGAAATGACACTGAGCTCCCGGAACCAACCTCCCAGCGTCCCTGTCTGGTATGGTTACTCCTGGGGATACTGAGTATTTTGTTACATGTTTGCTTCCAGCACAGCACCAGGCAGGCCCGAGCTGTCCCTCCTTGAAGGAAGCCTGCATTCTACAGGGAAGTGAACTGAGGGACCAAGGAGGGAATCAGCCTCCTGAGAGCCCGGCCTTAGACCATGGACAGACCCCGCCCTGATCCCCATCAGCGCATGACTCACTCCAGAAGGCGGAGCTCCAGACCTGCCGGAGGGTCCCTGGGGGCACTCGAGGGAGCCGGATGGTGGGATCAGATGGACAGAGAGAAGCACAGAGTGGACACAGCTGGGCTGGGTGATGGAGGGAAGCCTAGAGGAGGGGTGGCGATGAAGGTCTGCCCCTGCTTGGCTGCTTCGGGCTCCACGCCCTCCTCTGCATGCGACACTAAGTGCTCCGAACGATGCTAACTGGTCAACTAATAATTATCCAGAGTTCCAGTCTATAATTCAGAAGACCAAAGATTGTCAGAAGTGACTCAAAACAGGTTGACCTCAGCCGATTTTTCATCTCTGGGGCAGGGACTGCCCACAAGTCGGGGGTCAGCTCTGAGGTGTGGACTGGGCCGGGGTCCTCTACACAGGAGGGCACCAGATTCACCCCAGACCTTCCTGACACTCGGATGCCAGGATCCCTCCAGGCCTGGCCTCGGAGCCCAGATGCCTGCATTTTCGTGATGCTCGGCAGAGTACCCTGACTCAGGCCCAGCCTGGATGCTGTCCTGGAGCGGGAGGCTCACTACGCTTGCCCCGAGGGAAACTTTTCCCCTGTGCTTCTTCCTGGTCACTGGAGGTTGCTGTATGTTGTATAAGCAGTGCTTTCTCCTGCACAGTTTTTCTGTTTAAGAGCAATTCTCCCCCAGTCCATGGCCAGCCCCTCAAGATCAACCCTCAGAGATGGGCCTGCTCCAAGGGCTGACCCATTTCTCCCACCCTCCTCCAAGTCCATGTCTTAATTCTTCCCTTGAAGTGGCCTCTCTTCCCCCGTTCAGAGTGTCCCACCTCCACAGTATTAGCAGCTACCTAGCCGAGAGTCTGGGGTGAAACCTCGTTTTGTGACTTCCCGTTCTACCTACCCTGTTCCTGCTCCCCGCTCCACGGCCCACATCATGAGGTCTCTCCACATTGTGCGTGACTGTCACATAGGCTGATCTGAGGATTTGAAATGTCTGCCATAGACACTGTTCAGGCCCCAAAAGGCCCTGGAAATGCGTATGCCTACGTGTATTTGTGTGTATATGTGTGTGTGTCTGTGTGACTCTCTGGGTGTGTGTGTGTGCATGTGTGTGCCTGTATGTAGGAAAGACAAACGGACAGACAGCAGAACCAACGGAGTGCAGCGGGCATAGTACAGACGGGCGTTTCAAGGGGCGCCTCCCACAGAGGGCAGGGGTGGACCTCTCTGCCTCTTCTTCAGCTGCTTCGCGATGTTCCTGGGAGACAAGCTCTGTGAACACAGGCTGGCTAGAGACCATGGGTGCGAGAGACTCCAGGACAGGCCGTTTGTGGCGTCCATGTGTCATGTCACTGGGAAACTGATTTCAGCAAAGCCCTGCCTGTTTCAGACCTGGTTACTACCTTTAGGGCTTGAATCTATTCTGCCAGCCATGCAACAGATGTTGGAAGACCAAAGCCAAGGAGCCCGCAGAGGGCCGACAGAACCGGGACCGAGTGTCTGGGAGGTGAACTTGGAAGTGGGAGCGAGGTATGCGTGAGTGAGAAGCGGTCTGGGCATCCAGCACCTGGAGGAGCTGTGCCCATCCACAGCCAGCCCAGCCTTTCCTGGCTCCCCAGCCCTCTCATGAAGTGACCCCAAAAGTGAGGCTGAAGTGCTCCGGCCTGGTGCACTGGGAAGACCCAGAGGAATCGGGTGGAGAGGGAGGTGGGAGGGGGGATCGGGATTGGGAATACATGTAAAACCATGGCTGATTCATATCAATGTATGACAAACCCACTGGAAAAAAAAATAATAATAATAAAAAAAAAAAAAAGAAGAAGAAGAAAAAAAAGTGAGGCTGAGTTTGGGGAAAGTGGCAGCTCTTTGGGGTGAACGGGCTTGTGGCTGGCCCCCTTTGGCACATCCCAGGCAGCCCCCATTGACATCCCCCAGCTTTTCCTCCATCACAAGGGGCTCTCAGTACTTCCCTGAGTGATGCCAGGACCCCACCTGGTCCCTCTGCCTTTCTAAGATGATGCAAGGGTGCCAAATAAGCTGGTAATAGAAGACAATGGCAAGCCACTCCAGTACTCTTGCCTGGAAAATCCCATGGACAGAGGAACCTGATAGGTTGCAGTCCATGGGGTCGCGAAGAGTCGGACATGACTGAGCAACTTCACTTTCACTTTTCACTTTCATGCATTGGAGAAGGAAATGGCACCCCACTCCAGTGTTCTTGCCTGGAGAATCCCAGGGATGGCGGAGCCTGGTGGGCTGCCGTCTATGGGGTTGCACAGAGTCAGACACGACTGAAGTGACTTAGCAGCAGCAGCAGTGCTCTTTAATTTGGCACCTAAGTAACACCAGCATGATGGCTCTGCAAACACAGCTGGATCTGATGATTCTACCACCCTACCCACAACCAAATTTCTGAATCCATGCCCCTACCTTGCAGAAATCCTGGAGCTCCCAGGTTCCAGAATAATCTTTTCTGACATCAGCCAGGGCCTCTGTACACAGCACTAAGTCAGAGGCTCTGCCTGGTGAGGGGCAAAATGAGCCTGTAGGTCTGAGTTAGTTCTGAGGACAGCCAGTCAGCAGAGAGTTCATGGTCTCTGCCCTTCAGATAGGAAATTGTTTTCTGGTCTTTCTCCAGAAAACGGCACTAATTGATGCCAATTAAAACAAGACAGGAAAGATGGCCCTGCCCCTAGTAAAGGAGTTGATGGCAAGCATGTCCTGACTGGAAACCAGTCTGCTCTCTCCTTCCTGCCAGGCAGTGAGGGGGAGGTGGGAAGCAGGGCCCCCAGGACCCAGGCAGACAGGCCAGGGGACATGTGGGTGGAGGAAAGGATGCCTCCAGTCCAGGATACAAGACCAAAAACACAAGCAAGTTTCTGGGAAACGCCTGTCCAGTCTCATTTCCTTCAGATTTCTAAGAAAAGGTGAGGTTGCACTGCTTAGGAGAGGAGACAAGATTTCCTGCAGGCAGAGAAGACAAGTCTTTTTCTAGTTTTTTGACAGTGATAATCATCATGTGCGGATGAGGTTATATGTCTAATTTATTAAGAGTTTCCTAAGTGCCAGGCCCTGTGCTAAGCATGTAGCCTCTGTCTTACAGAGAAGGAAGCAAAGATTTGGGATAGTTTGTCCAAAATCTCACAGGGACAGTAAGAGCTGGGATTTGAACCCAGGTCTGCATGTCTCACTAGGAAACACACCCTCACTGCGCAGAGTGTGGTCTTGTAGCTATCAGGGCTGTCCAGAAAAGCAGAAAGCAGAGCCAATGTGGGTGTGTGTGGGTAGGTGTGTGTGTGTGAGAGAGAGAGTGAGAGAGAGAGAGAGAGAAAGTGATTGGTTGACTATTTTAAGGAGTTGGCCCACAGGATTGTGGGAGCTTGGTGAACTCCAAATCTGCAGGGCAAGCCAACAGGCTGGGACCCAGGAGAGCCACAGTTCACTTCCAAAGGCCCTCTGCTGGCAGAATCCCCTCTTCTTCCAAGAAGGTCCATCTTTATGCTCCTGAGACCTTCAACTGATTGGATGAGGCCCACCCACAAATGGGGGCGGACGATCCACTCTCCTTTAGTCTACTGATGTAAATATTCATCTTATTTTTAAAAATGCCTTCACAGAAACATCTTAAATAGTGTTTGACCCAGTATCTGGGCACTGTGGCTCAGCCCAGTTGACACATAAAATGAACCATCATGGGTCCCATTGGCACATCGGCATCACCTGGGGGCTTGTTAAAGACCCCAAATCAGGTCCCGCCAGACCTACTGAGTCAGACTCCGCATGGAGAGCTTGAGAAATGCTAAGACCTCCTACTCGCCTACCACCAACGCCTGTAACAGCTCACTACTGGTTTCTACCCACTCTCTTCCACATGGCTCCTGCTCCACAGTGAGGGAAGATGACATCTGGATGCTCCATGAAGGGCGAAGCGCTTCATGGAGGGATGCCTGCTCTCTCCTGGAGCCTTCACTGCCTCGCTACCCACACGCCTCCTGGACTCCTCCAGGCCTGGAACATGCTCCCTCCTTGGTCCCTCCAAGGTGTTGAGATGCCTGCCAGCTTCTGTCCTCTGCCACCAGGGTGATGACACTGTGGGGGTGGGAGGATTCCTGGGCTATGAGTCAGGAGAACTGGGCTCTGAGTGCATTTCCAACTCTGGGTGACTCCAGATCCACCACTTACCTTCTCTGGTCCATCATTCTCCCAGGTATAAAAGGAAGGCTTTGTCCTCCACAAGTGACATTCAAGTCCTTCCTCCTCATCCTCAGCCCCCAATCAGTGGGATACTTTTAGGTAAGTGAAGTGTTACACAGAACTGGAAGTGCATAACAGATAAGACTAGAGACTCTTTGATGATCAAAGACAGTGCGTGCGTGCTAAGTTGCTTCAGTCGGGTCCCACTCTTTGTGACCCTATGGACTATAGCCCAACAGACTCCTCTATCCATAGGACTCTCCAGGCAAGAATACAGGAGTGGGTTGCCATGCCCTCCTTCAGGGGATCGTCCCAACCTAGGGATCGAACCTGCATCTCTTACATCTCCTGATTTGCAAGCGAGTTCTTTATCACTAGCGCCACCTCGGAAGCCCCAGTCAAGGAGAGAGGTAGACAACCTTGACCGAGCCCTCCCCAGGCTCTCCTGCCATCCCTCATGCCTGCAAGCTGCTCCCAAATGCAAGGAGGCAGGTAGCTCCCTGAGTAGCACCACCTCCGAGACAGAGAAGGCAGAGGGCTCTTCCAGCCCCTGAATTTCTCTACTGAGTCCAAGAGGCCTGGCTTTTCTAGGGCAGCATGATGGGTGAGGAAGTGTGGACTTTACAACCAAGCAATCAGAATTCATTTCCCATCATCCCTACTCACTATATATTGGTCTGCTGGGGCTGCAGCACCAAAGTACCATGCCTGGGAGCCTCACACAACAGACAATTATTTTCTCACAGCACTGGAGGCTGCAAGTGCAAAATCAAGGTGTGGGCAGGGGTGGCTCCTTCTGAAACCTCTCCCTTAGCTTGTCCATGGCCACCTTCTCACTATGTCCTCCAGTGATGACACTCCAGATGGGGTGGCAGAGGAGGGAGAGGGAGGCAGCAGTGCCACTCCTACTGGCCAGCACCCACCTTCTCTAAGGTGCCCAGGAGCCTCTGCTCACCCAGAAGGCCAACTCCCCATCCACCTCTCTGCTCCCTCCACAAAGGGACCCTTCCTCTCCACTAAGTTTCCTGACCTCAGACTTCAAAAGGCTCTAAGGTGTCAACCATCTGATTTGATTAGTTAATCGATGCCAGTGATAAAGGGCCCAAATAACAGAGCTCTTCCTATATCAAGTTTGCGAATAACTAATCATGGCAAATAGATGGGGAAAAAACAATGGAAACAGTGGCTGACTTTATTTTTCTGGGCTCCAAAATCACTGCAGATGGTGACTGTAGCCGTGAAATTAAAAGATGCTTACTCCTTGGAAGGAAGGTTATGACCAACCTAGACAGCATATTTAAAAGCAGAGACATTACTTTGCCAACAAAGGTCCGTCTGGTCAAGGCTATGGTTTTTCCAGTAGTCATGTATGGATGTGAGAGTTGGACTATAAAGAAAGCTGAGTGCCAAAGAATTGATGCTTTTGAACTGAGGTGTTGGAGAAGACTCTGGAGAGTCCCTTGGACTGCAAGGAGATCCAACCAGTCCATCCTAAAGGAAATCAGTCCTGAAAATTTATTGAAAGGACTGGTGCTGAAGCTGAAACTCCAATACTTTGGCCACCTGATGCGAAGAGCTGACTCATTGGAAAAGACGCTGATGCTGGGAAAGATTGAGGGCAGGAGAAGAAGGGGACGACAGAGGATGAGATGGTTGTATGGTATCACCGACTCAATAGACATGGGTTTGGGTGGACTCCGGGAGTTGGTGATGGACAGGGAGGCCTGGCGTGCTGCGGTTCACGGGGTCACAAAGAGTCGGACACGACTGAGTGACTGAACAGAACTGAATAACTATTTAGAACACAGTGATGCAGAATGGGGTCATTTTTCCTGTATATGACAGGAAACTGGTATATTTTTCTACTTCCATCTATTAATCAAAAAAATATAAATCATGTTTTGCTAATATTAAATTCACTTTATTTTACTTGATCTTAAGGAATTTTTGAAAAAGGAGAGGAAAAGGAAAGCTCCGGGAGCAGAACTCAGCTCTGGAACTCTGGGCATTGGTTATATGCTCTGACAGCACAAAAGCTAAAACCTAAAGATGTAGGTATTTTAAGAATAAGTTTTGATAGTTTGGACTAGTTAGTAATTTTTAAGAATACGTCACCTATATCACCTATATCTTTTTCCTGAAGGGAAAAAGAAAGTCCTATCTGATAACAATCTGTGCTGTCGCCTTTATAAGAGAACTCACTCTCACCTCAAGGGCTTTTGTGAACCAGAAAAATATCATTTACTTGGTTGAGATGCAAGAGACTGTTTCATTTACCAATAAAAGGTCAAGGTCTCAGAATTTTTTCTCAACAGCCAGGCACAGTAAAATACTCGGAGGCCTATGTCCCCAGAATATGGTGCTGAATATGTTGCAAAGATCTCAGTGAACCCATCAGGAAACAGAATCCTGCTAGGCATGGGTGGTCCACAGCCGTGCGCCTTCATGGGGAGCCTAGTTGAAGGGTCTATGGAAACCTTGAGATGGTGGTCAATGACGTGTATCTTCATGCTTAGGGTGAGAGGAGGCGTGGCAGGGCCTCCGGGAGAACGTGGTGTGGCCCCACTGGCGGATGCTCAAGCTCTGCTCGCCTCTTCCCTGGGGAAGAGCGCAGGCGCCAGGACGAGGGGCCAGCCTTCACCTCCAGCCCTGGCCCCCACCCTCCCCTTATACCCCCCTCCCCCCTGCCTGCTGAATGCCGGAGGGCAGGTGGCCTGGAGTGAGCCAGGGTGGGGGGCAGCAGGGGGTAGTGAAAGCAGAAATGAGGTCCCCCTGGAGGCGGCGGCCTGTCTGAGAACAGTGCCGGGTGAGCCCCGGGGGAGGGGCGACAGGCGGAACATTCTGGGAATCGGTTCTGCCTTTTTTGGTGCCACCGGAGCTACGCGGCATATGGAAGAGATTTTATTTCTTCTCAAATGTTGGTGCTAATTTTGAAATCTTTCTATTCTAACGAGACATCAAACTATATAACAGGAGCACACACAGATGGCTGCCAGAATGACAGCTCTCCCGAGGGAGAAGAGCCGCCAGGCTCCGCTCTGCTATCACAGGCCTGTGCCGCCTGGCGGGCCCTGTGCGTGCCCCGCTCCGCTTACTCCACCCTTTCACCTCCTTCTTACCCCAGCCCCGCCCTGCATTCCGTGTCCTGGCTGGGATGGCAGGGAGGCCCGCAGGGTCGCCACACTCCTCATCCTTGTTCCCAGATATGCTGGAGGTGAAATGTCATCCCAGACTAGGAAAAAAGCACCCACCGGGGGCAGCTTCTGAGCAGCAAAACCCTCCAAGGCGAAGTCGGAAGCAATCCCTGTAGGATGAACCGATGGACCGTGAGAACTGTTCAGCAAATGTGACTTTTTTGCTAAATGAGTAAAGGTGACTTGAGCTGGAATTTACATGGGATGCCAGTGTTAGTGCCTGGGACCGAAGGAGTGAAAACGCAGGCGGAACTCGTCCAGAGGCTCTTAGATGAAGGCCTGAGGCAGCCTCCTGCCTCTGCTTCTCTGGCCCCTCCTCCCTCCCAGGGCCGACAGCAGCCTACAGGGCTGCCACACGTTTCCCCAGTACAGTGATTTTTCTCCTCCAGTCACAGAGTACCTACTCAGGGACCAAGAAAAGCCCCCCGCTGGACGCTGCTCTCATCCAGAGCCAGGGCAATGTGCAGCTCCGCCCAGTCCAGGCCGAGTGACCACGGAGCACTCAGGATCCTCCCTGCGCCCAAGCCTCCAGCCCTGAGCTTCCCTTCCCCGTCAAACCTCCCCACATCCTCCGCTCTCTGAGCCCAGCTGGTGCCACTTCCCAAGCAACTGTTGGATAGGACCTGCTTGACTGCAGCAGACGCTTTCAGGATTACCCTGGAAAAGCAGCCTTTGAAAAGGACGGGACATGAACATGTGGACTCCAGAGGCTGACCTAGAAAGGAAACACGCTCAACCCCCACCTGCCTCTTGGAGAGACAGACATTCACACTCAGACTGCAGCCACCCAGGGGCCCTCTCCCCAGCTTCGGCCTCAAGGACAGCTGGTGGTTTTGCTTTTTCCTGACCCATGTTTTGTACAGGGAAAGACACATCTTCCAGCTTCCATTGATTACCTATGAGGCCTGTGTAAGAATAATAATAGTCATTAGAGCTAAGATGTGTTGATACTGAAGTTGAAGCCCCAATACTTTAGCCACCCGATGCAAAGAGTAGACACATAGGAAAAGACCCTGATGCTGGGAAAGATTGAAGGCAGGAGGGGATGCGGGCAGTAGGGGATGAGATTGTTGGATGGCATCGCTGACTCAATGGATATGAGTTTAAGCAAACTCCAGGAGACAGTGGAGGACAGGGATGCCTGGCATGTTGCCATCCATGGGGTTGCAGAGTCAGACACAACTGAGTGACTGAACAACAAGAAGATGTGTTGACCACCTGCTGTACACCCCACCCTATCCTAACATTTTCTGAGACTTATCATCATCACCACCCTCACGTAAAAACACTATGATTTTTAGTGTCCAAAGAACTAAAGCTCTGAGGATTTAATAACACACAAGATGTCACAGTCTGCAGCATAGAAAATGTTTCAAAGCCAAAGCCCTGAATCACCACCCAATTCGGTCTCCCCAAACTCGCACCAATAGTATCCCCAAACTTGCATTGTCTAACGGAGAAGTGGGGAAACTCATGATCTCCAGGATCTCCAGGGATGTGGTCCTGAGCCATCCCATGATGCTCTAGACCTTGGGTGAAGAGGGGTGCAGAAGTTCTTCACTAAAGCAGGCAGAGACTTCTGTTCTGTCTGCAGCCCACCTTCCACGTCTGGTCTGCTTTCTTGCCCTGGTCTCTGGGCTCAGCCAGATCTGCTGCCTGAATGCCTCCCCTGGCCGGCTCTGCAGATGCCACTTCTGTGCACCCACAACCCTACACGCTTCCTCTTTGCTCCTGACTCCAAGGCTTTGAGTGGGTTTCTCTAGGTCTTGCTCCAGGCTCAGCCTTAGGACAGTGGTGGCTCCTTACCAGGCCTGTGGCTGCCCCGTACCTGGACAGGCCATAGAGGCACTAGCAAAGCCGTAGAATGGTGCTGCAGCCAGACCCGGGCGGCTGAGCCCAGCCTCGACTAACATCATGACCACTTTATCAATTTTATGACTGCTGTATTTTCCTCCTCCCAACAGTCCTAGGAAAGAAGCATCATTATTCTCAATCTATGGTAAAGAAACAGAAATTCAGAGAAACTGGGTAACTTGTCCCTGGTACCATAGCCCCTGGAGCCCAGGTGCATGGATGCCGTCAAGCCTGGCTTTTCTCCTGTGCCTTCTTTGAATGGGTAGTGGCCTCCTCGCTGGCAGGTGGGGTGAGGCAGGTAGAAGGATGCCTCAAGACAAATCCAGACAGATGGACCCTGCCCCATGCTCCGGGGTCCAGGGGATCAGGCACAGAAGCTCCCCACAGAGGGCAGCTGTGAACCCGATGCTGGGAGAGCCAAGGGCCATGGGGAATGGGGAAGAGAGGGATGTGGGGACACGTGTCCTGGGAGGAGCCCCTGTGTTGGAACAGCAGGAACACCAGCCTGGCCCAAGTGGGTGGGGGAGAGGTAGAGGGAGTGTGTGGCCCTCAAAGATCTGGGGATGAAAGAGAGCAGTATTGGGGGTTGACCTCCAGGTGGCAGGTGGGCAGGGCAGGTTCTGTGTAACAACGGCCCAGACAAAAAAAACCCTGGAGATGTGAGAAGTTGGGAAGGATTTTGTTGCAATAAATCAAGCTCCATCCATACCAAACCTTAGCCAGGTAAGCGAACACCAAATCTAATAAGTTTACTAGATGACCTCGCTAATCCAAGAGGCTGGGCCTTAGCTGGGGCATGAGAAGCCAAACTCCCTGAATTGCCCCCCAGGCTAGGGTGCTTGGCCCATCTCAGACCAGGGGTGGGGTGGGGTGGGGAATCTCCCACAAAGGGGACATGAGGCTGCAGCTCTCTTGGCTTGGCTTCTGCCAGCTGCTGGGAGAAATGGTGAGGTTTTGCTTCTCTGAGGGTGACATCACAGCAAGTGGGAAGTTTTCCAAATGTGGATTTCTAGGCCCAGCTCCAGCACTGCTAAACCAGAGTCTTATGAAAGGGTGAGTGGACCCCAACGGTCTGGACTTCTCTTAATAGACTTCATCTTTTTAGAGCAGTTTTTGGTTCACCCGCAAAATTGAGTGGAAAGTACAGAGAGTTTTCATAGACCCCTTCTCCCACACACACAGCACCGCCTCCCCCACCAGGGAGGTCTGTGTGTTACAGTGGATGAAATTGCATCAACAGATAGTCATCACCCAGAGTCTGCCTTAAGAGTCACTCTTGGTGTTGGACACTATGGGTTTCAAGTGTCTCATGAATGACTTGTATGGGTGCATGTGTGTTAAGCCGCTTCAGTCGTGTCCAACCCTGTGAACTATAGCCCTCCAGGCTTTTCTCTCCATGGGGATTCTGCAGGCAAGAATCCTGGAGTAGGTTACCATGGCCTCCCTCAGGGAGTCTTCCTGACCCAGGGGTCAAACCCGTGTCTCTCGAGTCTGCTGCGTTGGCAGGTGGGTTCTTTACCACGAGCGCCACTTGGGACGCTCCCATGCCGTGTATATCACTGTATGACAGTTTCATGCAGAGTAGCGTCCCTGCCCTAAAACCCTCTGTGCTCTGCCTGTCATCCCTCACTCCCTGACAGTCCCTGGCAACCACTGGTCCTTTCACTGTCTCAATGATTTTGCTTTTTCCAGAATGTCATACAATTGGAATTATACAAAATGTAGGCATTCCAGGTTGGATTCTTTCACTTAGTCACATGCTGCTGCTGCTGCTAAGTCACTTCAGTTGTGTCCGACTCTGTGCAACCCCATCCATGTTCTGCAGGCAAGAACACTGGAGTGGGTTGTCATTTCCTTCTCCAATGTGTGAAAGTGAAAAGTGACAGTGAATTCGCTCAGTCGTGTCCGACTCTTAGCAACCCCGTGGACCGCAGCCTACCAGGCTCCTCCATCCATGGGATTTTCCAGGCAAGAGTACTGGAGCGGGGTGCCATTGCCTTCTCCTTAGTCACATGCATGGAACTTTAATTCATGTGTTATTATGGCTTGATAGCTCTTTTTTTTTTTTTTAGAGCTAATATGCTAATATTCCATTTTCTGGATGGACCACAGTTTATCCATTCATCTTAAAGGACACCTTAGTTGTTTGCAAGTTTTGACAATTTGTAATAAGGCTGTCGTAAACATTTGTGTTCAGGTTTTGTGTGTTTTTCCAACTCCTTTGAGGAAACACAAAGGAGCGCAATTGCTAGAGCGTATGGTAAAAGTATATGTAGTTTTGGAAGAAATAGCCAAAGGGGCTGCACCGTTTTGCATTCCTACCAGCTGTGATGAGAGTTCCTATTGCTCGACATCATTACCAGCATTTGGTACTGTCAGTGTGGATTTTCACCGTTCTCATATGCATGTATGCATGCATGTATGTTCAGACGTGTCTAACTCTGTGACTATGCAGGGCTGCTCTGATCTGCCAGGCTCCTCTGTCCATGGGATTCTCCAGGCAAGAATACTGGAGTCGGTTGCCATGCCCTCCTCCAAGGGATCTTTCCGATCCAGGGATCAAACCCCCATCTCTTAAGTCTCCTGCATTGGCAGGCAGGTTCTTTACCACTGGTGCCACCTGGGAAGTCCCATATGCATGTATAATCTGTATTTATAACAATCTCCCCTGGGTAAGTCTCATGTTTGCTGAGACTGAGACCACGCTCTGGAACTGCGTCCTGTCTGAGAAACTGGGAGCAGCTGTGTTGCGGGAGCAAGTGGAGTTTCAGAAAAGCGGACCCAGGATCCCCGGAAGAGCAGCTGCCCAAGGACTTCAGGTCCGCGTTTAATGCAGCTGCAGGGGGTTAACAATCGCTGAGTAATCTCAGCCTGGGATTTTAGGAGCTCCCTTCCTAGAACCTGGGAGAAGTTTTGTGAAGAATCCTCTGATGATGATGGGGGCTGTTGCTTTATTTGTTTGGGTTTTTTATCTTTTTGAAGGAGCCAAATCCAAGCCTCAAATGTGTATCCAGTTGCCCTCTCCCACAGCAGGCTTTGGTCTGGCTGGTTATTGCTGGAGCATAGGGCAGCAGTCGTGTGTGGCAGCTTCATCCCCAGGCACTTGGCGAGCTTGCTGGGTCCCCACCACCCCCGAGGGCCCAGCGAGGTAGAAGCTCTGTCGAGTTTGCAGCAAGAAGAGGCTGCGCCTTCAGCCATCCTGGGACAAGGGGGCTGGGCCACCCCGCACGCACGCCTCCAGTCCCAGAGCCTGTAACCAGGGCTTTGCTGACATCAGGGCTGGCCTCAGTAAACTTGTCAAGCGAGCCGAGTGCGAGCTCGGTTTCCCCTTGAGGACCCCGCAGAGGCTGGTCCACTCCAGGATGAAGCGGCCGTGACTCAGGGTCTCAACGCCCAAACAGCACTGCTGTCCGTGGCACTGGGATTTTTTGCCCGGGCCCCTGCCCCTGTGAGCGTGGAGGTGAGGGGGCTGTGTTGGAGGGGGTGGGGGGTGGGATGGGGGTGTTGGGGGAGGAGGCCACCCTCTTCCTGTGGGATGGGGGAGGGGAGTGGTGGGGTGGAGCTGGGCTGAGGGGAAGTGATGGGATTGAATCTCTGTTTTTCGATGGGATCCAACTCAGTTTGTTCAGTGGATTCAGGACACAGGGCTACAGCCCCCCTGGTAAAGTTGCTTCATTTCACGACGGGATCCTGCTACTCAGCCAGCAGCTTCTCCGTGGGCATGTGGATTCCACAATGGCAACCCTGAGTCCTCTGCAGAAGAAAGTCAAACCAGTCCCCCTCCTGCGGGGCCAGTCTCACATTCTCAGAGATTCAGCTCCATGGATGTGCAAGGTCACTCCTGCGATGGAGCCTGGCTCAGCAGTTTCAATCTGAAACAAGCTCTAACAGGCACTGCATTGGAGAGAGTCCATCAGACAGGCTTTGATTGGGGAGAACGATGTGAAGTAAACACAATTGAAACGCCACTGAGGCTTGGGGAAGGGTCATCTTTCCCGAGGGATTCAAAGACTGTCCTTTACAGCAGAATAGACTTGATAGACTCATTCACAGCCTGGGATGGGAGCGTCATGGTCAAGGCCTGTGCTTTGCTAAGGGCAGGGCACACTTCATTGACTTCACTATCTTGAGTTACTCCTGCCACTTTCTCCAGAGGAGAATCAGTGCAGCCAAAGTTTAAACCCAGAGGTGGTTAAATTTTAACCTCAGCCAAATGTTAACCGCAGCAAAATGTGGAGAGCCTTTCAGGACGCTGGGGATGGAGCAATGCTCTCAAGAATTCTGTCCACAGGATGCTGCGTGAACATCTCAAACCCTCCTGCAAACCCACCCTGGGGATGGTGCTGCCCAGGCCTGGGGAATACGCCCCCACCCCCAGGGGACAAGAAGAAGTTTTCTGGTGATGTGAGGTCCATGAATGACAGTAGCTCACTTACTAACACATCCTCTGTGAGTCTCATTCAGAGTGAACACTCAACCTGTGGCTAGCAGGAGACCTGCAGACAGAACAGAGGTGGGGGGTTGTTCGTCTGTAGGAGACCACACACCTTCAACAACAGAAGCCTATGTCCTCATAGATCTGGAGGCCGGGCATCACAGACAACAGTGCCGGCTGGGGGAGTTTCTCCTGATGCCGCTCCTGGACCTGCAGATGGTCACCATCTCCATGTCTTCACTAGCCCCCTTATGACCTTGTTTAATTTAATCACTTCTTCAAAGACCCTGCTCCCAATGCTGTCACATTCTGAGGTACAGGCGTTAAAAATTCAATGTATGGAGGGGGTGGAGGTGTGTAAGGAACTCAGTTCAATCAGTAACACCTGGTGAGTCCATCTCTCTGCCAGCATTTTCCCCCTCCTCTGTCAGCCTTGACCTCCCTAGGACTGGAGCCTTAATGGAGGCAAAGTAGTCTCTCTGCCCAGGTGTGGAGCCCGGGGGCCATAGCACATGTGGAAAACTGACCTTTCTCTTGGTGGTGTCTTCTTGGGTCCTCTGGGAGCCTCTCGCCTCCAGCTCTCCTGAGAAGGCTGACGCCCTGCCCAGCCAGCCGTGACAACTCCCGTTCAGGCCCTGGTCTGGAGCTCCGGGAACCTCTCACTGTGGTGTTGGGGGCAGAGGCCCCAGGCCTGTCCAGGGCAGACTGGAGCCTCCGCCGGAGCGTCCTTGCACAGGTGCCTCCACCCCCGACAGATGCCGTCTCACCTCCTCCAGCCAACTCAGCCCATTCCTCCCCTTGGGGTCGCAGGCCAGCACCAAGCGCGTGTCCCCGTCAGCTCCCCAGTGTGTCTGCTTAAAGCCCCTCTTCTGAAGCTGGAGATGAGGGGCTGGGCCCCGACTCCTTCCCCACAGACGGGAGGGTGCGCTGGACACCGACGGGACAGGAACCTCCCTTAACCCCCTTGCTCTCTCCACCCTCCTTCACAGGTGGCCAGATGCCATCCAGAGGCCCCGTGTGAAAAGCCCTTGCTGACTGGACTGGGGCCTATGCTGGGAGCACAGGAGCACTGGCCGTTACTGACTGGCCTGCCTGCTCAGTCATGTCAGTCATGTCTGACTCTCTGCAATCTGAAGGACTCTAGCCCACTGGGCTCCTCTGTCTGTGGATTCTCCAGGCAAGGATACTGGAGAGGACTGCCATTTCCTCCTCCAGGGGAATCCCTTCCCCAGGGATTGAACTCGAGTTTCCTGTGCCTCCTACATTCTTTACCCCTGAGCCACAGGGGACGCGCCCAGGGGAAGCTTTGGCAGAGGCACATCTATCACCCTGTTACAAAGTACAACATTAATCAGGGGTAGAAGCTGGCAGCCGGTGGAGGGGAAGGTGAGGGCCATGTGCACCACCACCTGAAGGGCAGCCAGAGGAGGCTTTGCGCTCTTAACCTCAGCTGTGGGTCTGGAAAAGCCAGTGCCAGGCTTCAGGCTTTGTGGTCTGAACAACCTACTTCCAGAGACACCGTTAACCCAGTGGTACTTTTCCAGGACTTCTGCTCACCCTATTCAACGACAGACCAATTAAGACAGCAAAACAAAATAGTGACATTAGTGTACAAACACTTCTATTTATTTATTTATTTATTTTACTTTACATTATGGTATTGGTTTGGCCATACATTGACATGAATCCGCCACAGGTGTACATGTGTTCCCCATCCTGAAACCCCCTCCCACCTCCTCCGCTGTCCCATCCCTCTGGGTCATCCCAGTGTACCAGCCCCGAGCACCCTGTATCATGCATCGAGCCTGGACCGGCAATTCGTTTCACATATGATAATAAACATGTTTCAATGCCATTCTCCCATATCATCCCACCCTCGCCCTCTCCCACAGAGTCCAAAAGACTGTTCTATACATCTGTGTCTCTTTTGCTGTATCACATACAGGGTTATCGTTACCATCTTTCTAAATTCCGTATATATGCGTTAGTATACTGTATTGGTGTTTTTCTTTCTGGTTTATTTCACTCTGTATAATATGTTTCATCCACCTTATTAGAACACTTTTAAAAAGACAACACAATTCAGGTGAAGTTCAAAGAAACGCAAACAAGTCCTAGAGGCAAGAGAGAGCTCAAATGGAAGAGGAGTGAGGAGGTAAGTAGGGGATTTAGCCCGAGGGCTTGGGCACTGCTATCACCAACATCAAATGGTCCTGAATCTATTTTGCAATTATCTTAAAAATACTGAATCTGAGTCTCACAAATTCCTAACGTTCAATGTCCCTCTGTTTATGTAAACATCCCTGATGTTCAGAGCTAAAGCTCCTCAGAGGCTTGTTTGTTCTGTCATAGGCAATGCATTTGTATATCTTTTCTAATCCCAGAAACAATATTAGCCGGTCTTTCCCTGCACCACAGCCCAGAGTTTCTCTTTTTCCTCTCCCTCTGTGGACAGATGCAGGGGCACACCTGCAGGGTGTGCACACCCGCCAACCACCCCCAGCCCGCCCAGCCTCTCCTCTCCACTGCTGCTCTGTGGCCCCCAGAGCGCCCTCTGCAGATAATGCCCCTGGAGTGGGGTGCTTTTCCCTGGGGCCTGGATTTGAACAAATCCAAGTTACCGTCCCCTCCATCAGTGGCATGATACCGCCGTCTACCTTGGGGAGGCTGCCCAAACACCCAGACAGACACTCCTTCCTCGTGGCCCTCGTCCCTGCTGCTGCACCCACTCTCACATCACACAGCCGCACCCTGGCCCAACTTCCTCCCAACCCTCCTCCCACACATGTGCCTCCATCCACGAACAGTGCTATTTGCATGTCATTGGATTTACATCAATAACATCCTGCATGGGGACTTCTCTGGTGGTCCACTGGTTAAGAATTCACCTTGCAATGCAGGGGTCATGAGTTCAATCCCTGGTCAAGGGACTAAGATCCCACATGCCATGGAGCTACTGAGCCTGCTTGCTGCAACAAAAGATACAGTGCAAAGATCCCACGTGTAGCAACTAAGACCTGAAAGAGCCAAATAAATGTAAAAAATAAAAGACGATGCTGTGAAAGTGCTGCACTCAATATGACAGCAAATTTGGAAAACTCAGTAGTGGCCACAGGACTGGAAAAGGTCAGTTTTCATTCCAATCCTAAAGAAAGGCAATGCCAAAGAATGCGCAAACTACCACACAATCGTACTATCTCATGCTAGCAAAGTGATGCTCAGAGTTCTCCAAGCCAGGCTTCAACAGTACGTGAACCAGGAACTTCCAGATGTTCAAGCTCAATTTAGAAAAGGCAGAGGAACCAGAGATCAAATTGCCAACATCCGTTGGATCATAGAAAAGGCAACAGAATTTCAGAAAAACATCTACTTCTGCTTCATTGACTACACTGAAGCCTTTGACTGTGTGGATCCCAGTAAACTGTAGAAAATTCTTAAAGAGATGGGAATACCAGGCCACCTTACCTGCCTCCTGAGAAACCTGTATGCAGGTTAAGAAGCAACAGTTAGAAATGGATATGGAACAACAGACTGCTTCTAAATTGGGAAAGGATTACATCAAGGCTGTATATTGTCACCTTGCTTATTTAACTTATATGCAGAGTCCATCATGTGAAATGCCAGGCTAGATGAAACACAAGCTGGAATCAAGATTGCCGAGAGAAATATCAATAACCTCAGATATGCAGATGACACCACCCTTATGGCAGAAAGCAAAGAGGAACTGAAGAGCCTCTTGATGGAGGTAAAAGAGGAGAGTGAAGAAGCTGGCTTAAAATTCAACTTTCAAAAAACTAAGGTCATGGCATCCGGTCCCATCACTTCATGGCAAATAGATGGTGAAACAATGGAAACACTGAGAGACTTTATTTTCTTGGGCTCCAAAATCACTACAGATGGTGACTATAGCCATGAAATTAAAAGACACTTGCTCCTTGAAAGAAAAGCTATGACAAACCTAGACAGCTTATTAAAGAGCAGAGACATTACTTTGCCAACAAAGGTCCATCTAGTCAAAGCTGTGGCTTTTCCAGTAGTCATGTATGGCTGTGAGAGTTGGACCATAAAGAAAGCTGAGAGCCAAAGAATTGATGCTTTTAAAATGTGGTGTTGGAGAAGACTCTTGAGAGTCCCTTGAACTGCAAGGATATCCAACCAGTCCATCCTAAAGGAAATCAGTCCTAAAAATTTATTGAAAGGACTGGTGCTGAAGCTGAAACTCCAATACTTTGGCCACCTGATGTGAAGAGCTGACTCATTAGGAAAGACCCTGATGGTGAGAAAGATTGAAAGCAGGAGGAGAAAGAGATGACAGAGGATGAGATGGTTGGATAGCATCACTGACTCAATGGACATGAGTTTGAGCAAGCTCCAGAAGATGTTGAAGGACAGAGAATCCTGGCATGCTGTAGTCCATGGGGTCACAAAAAGTCAGACACAATTGAGCAAATGAATAACAACAAAGCAAAAATCAGAAGAAATATAAAGGAAAAGAAAAAATATATTACCATAGTGAGACATATTAACATTTATCTGAAAATATTTTATCAACTGCAAAAAAATAAAAATAGGAGCATCTTAAATGATATCATTAATAAATATAATAGATTTATATTTAACTGATTTATATTTTGCTTTATATATCTTTGTTTCTTTGCTGTTAGGTGTCTAATGGTTTATGCTGTTTATCTTCTTTGGGAATTGTACCTTGTATCTTTAAAATATTCATCTTTGTTTCATTTAAAATAAATTAATTAAAAAACATTTTTCTTTAGAAAAAAATAATGATATACTGCATGCTTCACTCTAATTCTCTCCGTTCAGCATTATGTTGTTGAATTCGATTCATGCTGACAAATAGAAATCTAGTTCTTCCTTTGATGGCCCCCAGGAGGCTTAGATCTGGGAGGTCCTTGGGTCCACTGGGAGCCAGCGTGCAGGAGGCGAAGCTGTGTTGAGGAAAGGAATGATGTAAAGTGACCAGTGGGTCATATGCAGGCTGCACAGAAGAAATGAGTTCCAAGTGCTGTGGGAGGGGTTGTGATCATCTACATGCAAAAGCTTTATGCCATCCAGTCTCTGCATTCTACACTGTTGCTGAAAGCACCCATGAGATCTTTCCTGATGAACTTCAAACAAAGAGCAGTCTTTTTAAAAAAAAAAAAAAACACCTTCTTTCTTTTAGCCACATTGTGCAGCTTGTGGGATCTTAGTTCCCTGACCAGGTATTGAACCCTGGCCCTTGGCAGTGAAAGTGCAAAGTCCTAACCACTGCGCAACTAGGGAATTCCCAGAGCAGGCTTTTCTGAAAACAGGAGACCAATTAGATGATCTTCAAGTTTCCTTGCCTTCCATGATTCTACCTACTTCTCCATCACAGACAGCCAAGAGAAAGTGTCCAGCAGGTCTTGAGTGTGGGACAAATTCTGGAAGGGACCTTGTCAATTGGGATCTGCCCACAAACACTGGCGCAATCCCCCTGTGTTCACAAACATGACCACTCTGTTCCTCATTATGTTGATTTTGCATTTGTCTCCATGACAGTGTCTATGCCCTCAGGGCATGAGCCCGGTCTTCGGCATGTTCACTTAACAAACGTGGCATGGACTCCATGGACTCCCATCACATTTTTAGAGCCTAGAAGTATCAGCCAATATTCATATTGGCCTTCAGTTTTTTCATTTATTTATTCCTTCACTTACCTAGGATTGACTGAGTCTGCCCAGGTCAGGACGTGGGGAAAGCATGAATAGAAAAGATCCCCACTCTTAGATGATTTCCATCTTGTAAAGAAGTCAGGAGACTAAATGTGAAAGTAAAATATGGTCAGATAAGGAAAGTGACCAAGGAAACGTGTTGGTGTGGGGAGCACTCATCTGATGGAGAGGGCAGGGAGGGTCCCAGCAGAGGCAGGGGGGTGGGGGGTAATATCTAAGCTGAAATAAGAAATAAGGAGCAAAAGAGGGTTGAAGAGGGAAAAAAAGGTATGAGAGCAAGTATCCCAGCAATGATGACATCCTAGGAGCAGCAAGAGCAAAAGGAATTCTCACCAAACTGGGGTGAGGACGGCTCTCAGGTCACAGGGGCAAAGGTGGTGGGTGGGTGGGGGGTGGAGGGGTGCGTTGAGGGGAGGCGAGACCAGGTCAAGTGTTGCATCTTGTCAGAGGGCCCTGAGAAGCTGTTGGAAAGTTTTCAGCAGAAAAGTGACATCAGGATCAATACATGTTTCTGCTGCCATTGGGAAAGACATAGCAAAGCCTGGTTTGGACCAGTCAGGAGTAGTTTCAATAATCTATTCATGCTGCAAATGTTTGTGGAGGGTCTAGAATGTGCCAGCCCCCTGTTCAGATACTGGGGATGAGATGGCGGCGAAAAGAGACAGAGAGTTCGGCTCTCATGAGTGTTACGATGAAAGTGAGGTGGGAGGGTCAGAAAACCCACAGCAGTGGTTGTGTAATTACAGAAACACATTCTCTGCTGGAGAAGAATGGGGCTCCTTGAAAATACCTAACAAGAAACCTGCCCTCCAACGGGAGAGAAGGGCAGCATAGGCTGAGGTAGTTAGAGAAGGGGAGGGAAGTCAGGAGCCTGCTGGGCCTGTGGATGTGGAAGTGGGTGTGGGCGGGAGAAGGAAAGGCAGGGCCACGTCTCTGGCTTAGGCAACCAGGGGGACACAGGGAGGTTTTCAACAGAGGACATGTCAGGTACCCGGAGGCAGAGCCAGGTTCGGGGCTGGACCCACTGGGAGTGAGCACCTGTGGACTTCAAAGGAAAGGCGCCATCCCACTGTCAGGGGCTGTGTTCCCAGAGTTCAGGGGAAAGAGATCAGGCATTGTCAGTTCATAGGTGGTCTTCATTTTGAGTTCATTATGGATACCATTAAAGGCTGTTTTAGCCCTGTGGATATACAGTCTTAGCAGCAAACAGAAGTTGATCATTGGGGCCCAGCATACGGGCTGAGCAATTTGCCTTCTGATTTCTGTCCAGCCGTGGCAATTTCTTCCCAATATTGCACAACAAGACAAAAGGTATTTCAACATCCTGGGAAACAATCTCAGTTTGTCCCTATAAAATTCCACATGGATGCCCAATGGCTGGTCCAAGAATGGAATCAGTGGAGCTTGTATTTATTCTTCTGCTACTCTCTCCAACATCCAGAAATATAAAATTATTATAGCAATAGCTACAGAAAGGGGGGATTCAAAATAGAATGGTAATATAGGAAGACCAGGCTTCCCTGGTAGCTCAGATGGTAAAGAATCCACCTGCAATGCAGAGAACTTGGGTTCGATCCCTGGATCAGGAAGATCCCCTCGAAGAGGGCATGGCTACCTACTCGAGTATTCTTGCCTAGAGAATCCCATGGGCAGAGAGCCTGGCGGGCTATAGTTCATAGAGTCGCAAAGAGTTGGACGTGGCTGAAGCAGCTTAGCATACAAGTACACAGGAAAACTGCTCAGCTGGACCCCACTAACTTAGAATCCTCAAGGGGCTCAGGCTTAGCTAACTTTCGAGTTATCTGTGAAAGAAAACTTCTCTGCTAAACAAGTAGGATGGCAAATACTACTACAGGGTGAAGGTTTATTTACTGAAAAGGAAAAAGTTCTTTATAGGTTCTTCAGTTTTCTTATCTGTGTGGTTAACGGTTTTGTAGTCCAATGGTTTACTATTAAAAGGCTTTTCTCTGATCAGGCAAAATGCAGATAGAGAAACACCGTCCTGAACACCCCGCACTGTCAAATGTGTTACTGACTGCTTGGTATCAACATGCCCATGCCCCAGACTCTGGTCTGTCTCAGCGCTTGGGTCACTTCTATCTTTCCAACTGCTTTGCCATTCTGACTTAGGCATCTGTTCAGTCAACTCTTGATTCTTTCTTTTCTTACTATTTTTTTAAATTAATAGATTGATTTTTACAGTAGCAAAATATTTTCACAGTAGTAAAATATAAGAAAAATTGAGCAGAGAATATCTTTTCATTCTCTTCACAGTATATGTCATAGAGCAAAGCCTTTTTTTGTTGCTCTGGGATTTTGTTCACTTGTTTTGTTTTTTGGCTATGCTGGGTCTTTGTTGCTGTGCATGGGGTTTCTCTAGTTGCAGAGCACTGGCTCTGGGCTGCTAGGGCTCAATAGTTGCAGCACATGGGCTTAGTTGCCCTGTGGCATGTGGAATCTTCCCAGACCAGGGATGGAACCCGTGTCCCCTCCATTGATAGGCAGGTTCTTAACTGCTGGACCACCGGGAAAGTCCCAGAGCAAAGTTTTTAATTTTAATAAAGTTCAATTTTTTTTCCTTTAAGGGGTCATACTTTTAATTTTATATCTAAAAAGATATCACTAAACTCCAAATCACATAGCCTATAGCCTATGTTACCTTCTAGGAGTTTTCATGGTTTTGCTTTTAACATTTAGGTACAAACCATTTTAAGTTTGTTTTGTTGAAAGATAAAAGGTCTGTGTCTAGATTCTTGTTTTGGATGAATCTTTCAGATGACCAGTTGTTTCAGCACCATTATTTGAAAAGACTATCTTTTTTACCATTCAATTGTCTTCGACTTTTGGTCAAAAGTCATTTGACTGTATTTATGTGGGTCAATTTCTGGGCCTTCTTTTCCATTCCATTGATCTACTCCTCTGTTTCTTCACCAAAACCACACTCTCTTGATTATTACAGCTCTATGGTAAGTTGTAAAATTGGAGAGGGTTGGTCTTCTGGCTTTATTCTTCTCCTTCAATATTGTATTGGCTGTTCTGGGTCCTTTGCCTTTCCATTCAAACTTTAGAATCAGATTTTCAGTATTCACAAAATAACTTGCTGGTATTTTAATTGAGACATCATTGACTATATAGATCAAATTGAGAAGAATTGACATCTTGAAAATGTTGTCTCCTTGTTGTTGACAGAATTGTGTCATTCCTAAAATTCATGTGTGAAGCCCTAACCTCCTATACCTCATAATGTGACTATATTTAATGACAGGGCATTTAAAAGAGGTAGGTAGGTTAAAATGTTCCTCAATCCAATCCAACTGGTGCTCTTATAAGAAGGGATTAGGACACAGGGACTGAGTTACCAGGGATACACACATAGAAGAAAGGCCAGGTGAGGACACAGAGAGAATGCAGACACCTGAAAGCCGTGAAGAGAGGCCCAGAAGAAATCAAACCTTGGACTTTCAGCCTCTAGAGCTGTGAGGAAATAAATTTCTATTGTATAAGCCATTCAGTGTTTAGTATTTTGTTGTGGCAGCCCTAGCCACAACACAAACTAATACACTCGCTATCCATATACACGCACTATCTTCCCACTTATTTAGATCTTTGTTATTTTTCATCAGAATTTTGTAATTTTCCTCATATGGATCTCATACATATTTTGTTGGATTTATACCCAAGTATTTCTTTTTCTGTTTGGTGCTTATGTAAATGATACTGTGTTTTCAATTTCAAGTTACAACCCTTCATCACTGGCATATAGAAAAGCAATTGATTTTTGTATCCTGCCTTGCATCCTGAAACTTTACTATAATGGCTATTACTTCCTAGAGTTTTCCTTCTTTCACTGGCTCTTTGAGATTTTCTGTATAAGTAATCATGTCATCTATGAACAAAGTCAGTTTTATTTCTTCCTTCACAGTCTATATATGTGTTAATTTCCTTTTTTTGTCTTATTGCTAAGCTTCCAGTACTATGTTGGGTAGGGGTGGTGAGAAGACATCCTTGCCTTCTTACTGATCTTAGTGGGAAAGCCTGTAGTTTCTCAACCATTAGTTATATAGACAACATATGGTTGGGTCTTGGGGTTTTGTTTTATTTTTTTTTAACCTACTCTGCAGTCTCTGTCTTTTAATTGGTGTTAAAGTTAGAGTTAGTAAATGATATTTAAAGTAATTATTGATATAGTTGGTTTAATATCTACCATATTTATGTATCCTCTCCAGTTTTCATTGAACATTTTATATGATTTCATTTTCTTTCCTCTCTTAACCTATCAATTAAGATGGTTAATTTTATGTGTCAACTTGACTAGGCCACTGAGTGCCCAAATACTTGATGAAAAATTATTCTGGGTATGTTTGTGAGGATGTTTATGGATGAAATTAACATAAAATCACTAGACTGAGCCAAGTAGATTGCCCTCCTGTGTGAACAGGCTTCATCTAGTCTGTTGAAAGCCTGAATAGAAAAAAGATTGAGCAAAAGATAATTCACTCTCTCTACTTGATGGTCTTGAGATGGGACATTGGTCTTCTGGCTTTGGACCTGGACTGGAAATTATACCATTGACTCTGCTGGTTCTCAGGCCTTCAGACTCAGACTGGAACTTATCAATGGCCCTCCTGGGTCTCCAGATTACAGATCTTGGGACTTCATGTTCTTGCATGAGCCTATCCTTTGTTTACACTCATAAACATATCCTATTGATTCTAATTTTGGAGAACTCTAATACATCAATTACAGTTCTCTTTTAAATTGTTATTAGTGATTTCCCTAGAGCTTACATTATACATCTATAACTAGCCCAAGGCCACTTCCAAATAGCACTGTGCCACCTCACAGGTAACACAAATACCTTCTAATAGAGGATCCTATCCCTGTGACTCTGCTGTCATTCATTCAATTATCCATAAATTAAAATCACCAAATACATTGTTACTGTTATTATTTTGAACAAACTGCTTTTTTAGGGGGGAGGGGTGGGCACAGTGCATGGTTTGTAGGATCTCAGTGCCCTGACTAGGGCCTGAACATCAGCCATGGGAGTGAAAGCCCACGGTCCGAACCACTAAGGAACTCCCTGAAAACACTGCTTCTGTTAGAATATTCAACACTGTGTGTGACAAGTTGAAAAATGGATGAACAACTGGTGAGGGGTTTTTGTCACTAATGACAGTGAGAGAGCTAGAGCTACTTGTACTTACAAGGCTAAATCTCAAAGACAATTAAGTTCAAAAAGCCAGTTGCATGCACCACATAATAAAATTAATTCAAAATGAATTAATGACCTAAATTTAAGATCTAAAACTATAAAATCCCTGGAAGAAAACAAGGAAAAACTTCATGACCTTGGATTTGTCAAGGATTTCTTGGGTATCACACCAAAAACATAAGAAACAAAAATAAGACAAATGGGACCACATTAAACTTAAAATTTTCTGTACAGTAAAGGAAACAAGGAACAGAGTGAAATAATAATCCACAGATAGGAGAAAATATTTGTAAACCATGTATCTGGTAATAGTTTAGCATCCAGAGTATAGAAAGAATTCCTACAATTCAATAAAGCAAACAAATAATCCAATTAAAAAATGGACAAATGACTTGAATAGACACTTTTCCAAAGAAGACAGACAAATGCCCAACAAGCACATGAGAAGATGCTCAACAACACTAACCATCAGGGTGATACAAACCAAAACTACAATGAGATATTACCTCACACCCATTAGGACAGCCATAATTTAAAAAAAAAAAAAGGAGAGAGAGAGAGAAAACAAGTGTCAGTGAGAATGAGGAGAAATTATAACTATTGTGCAGTGTTAATGGGAATGTAAATTGGTGCAGTTGCTATGGAAAACCGTATGGAGGTTCCTCAAAAAATTAAAAGTAGAAGTATCATGTGATCCAACAACCCACTTTTGAGTATATACCCAAAAGAATTGAAAGTAGGATCATAAGAAGATATTTGCACCCCTATGTTCATAGCAGCGTTATTTACAAGAACCAAGATGTGGAAGCAACCTAAATGTCCATCAATGGATGAAAGCATAAATAAAACGTGGTCCATCCACACAATGGAATGTTACTCAACCTTGAAAAGCAAGGAGATTCTGATACCTACTACTAACACAACATGGATGAAACTTGAGGACATGCTGCTCAGTGAAATAAAGACAGTGAAAAAGGCAAGTTGTTGAATCATCTCCTCATTCTTGTTGACACTTGTTTTCTGATTCCATTTGCAAGAGTATCTATTCAGAGAATGTAGGGAGTTGGAGGCCTAGGGTTGGAAGAGGAAGAGGTGAGGAGTCACTGGGTGTAGAGAGTTTCAGTCATTCAGGATGAGGGCATTCTGGGATTTATTACACAACAATGTGTGGGCTGTTGACAATATTGTATTGTACTCCTAGAAATTATTGGGAGAGTAAATTTCATGTTGTGTTTTTTGGCCACAGTGTTTCTTAAAAAGCCAAGTGCAGAATCATATATACAGTAGAAAATCATTTAAAGGAAGTTGAGAAGCACAAAAGAGTATCACATGGATGTTCGATAGATGCAGGTTGTAAAAATGTTAAGGCGAGCATGAGAAACAGAAACATAAGTCGATGGTAGCAATGACCTCTGGGGAGAGAATTACAGCCTACGGTCAGTTTCTAGCGGACAATTGTGTTTTATTTCTGTTTCTTAAGATCTGGAGTGAACTGGGAAAACTTCCTTAGGATTTGTTTTTTGAATTGCCCTAGTTTTTCCTTTGTTTGAGAAAACAGATAATTTAAAATGAGAATCTAGCCTCTCCTTCCTGCTCTTTTCTCCAGAATCGCTGGTCTGGCGAGCCTGCTGGCTTTCCTGGGCAGACCGTGTTGGTTTCCTTCTGCTTTGTCAGTGTGATGGAGAGCTGGCATGCTCTTGTGATTACTGGACCTGATTGCTGAATTTATTTATGTCACAGGCCAAAATAATTATCCCTTCCTGAGAGCGACTTCCTGGCTCTGGAATGTCTTGGAATGAGGCTCCTGGGAGCCCTGGACGCACACACAGGGCCCTGCTCACTGGGCAGCAGTGGGGCTCCTGCCCGCAGGGAGCAGGGAGAAGCGCTGGGAACACTCCACCCGGGCCACTCTGCCTAATGGCCCCCTTGCTGCCAGGAGCAGTCAGCGGTCAAGGGATGGGGTGACAGTCAGAGGGGCAACACTCCTTTTGCTAGAGAGCCGAGCCTGAGCTGGATAATCCTCTGTCAGAGTCAGATAAACCCCAATACACATCCAACCTGCTCATCTCTATTTCCCCCAAGGGCCACATGTTAGCCAAGGTAACTCCAGGTCAAGCTCAGGACTGGGATATGATTTAAGGAAGAGCCAGATTCGGTGTCAGGACAGTCCCTGATGCCCTGTTCCCCTCAGAGTCCCCTGATAACTTAATCACTCATGCCTGCCTGAACGTGATGAAGCTTCCATGAAAACCTCCATGAAAGGATGACTCCATGAAAGGATGGGTCTTCACAGCTCCTGGACTGCGGACCCTGTGGAGATTCGAGGAGAGTGAGGAAGCTCCATGCCCTTCCCCAGACTTTACCCATGCATCTTCTCCACCTGGCTGTCCCCTGAGTTATATGTTTTTACAATAAACCAGTGGTCTAGAAAATAAAAAGCTTCTCTGAGTTCCATGAATTGCTCTAGCAAGGGGTGCTTCTTTGGAGACTCCTATCTCTACAGGCCATTGGTCAGAAGCCCAGGTAACAACCTGGGGTTTGCAATTAGCATCTAAAGGGGATAGGTGCTTCCCATGGGGCTGAGCCCTCCACCTGTGGGGTCCGAGGCTCTCTCCAGGTAGACAGAGTTAGAACTGAGCTGAACTGTTGGACAGCCAGCTAGGGCTGGAAAACCCTGGACACACCAGAACTGGGTGCAAAAACAATAGTATTTATGCAAACTTTTAAAACAAACATTATAATATATTGTTTATATAATTCCTGTAATACTTAAAACATAGGAGAAAGTGATATACACCAAATTCATACCAAGTGCTGCCTCTGGGGAGAGGGGGAGGAGAGAGGTCTTTAATGAAGAAAGTAATTAAATTAATTAAAAGGTTAATAGGGGGCCTTGAGCTGTCTATGCCCTGGTTTTATTCCAGACATATATGAAGCAAATACAGCAGATCATTAGGATCTGTCATTCCAGGGGTGAGTACCTCAGGACTTCTTACAATATTCTTTGTCCTGTCCCCCATGTTTAATTTTTTTTTCCCTGAATGGCAGAGTGGGGAGAACGGATACACTGCAGGTTTGGGGCCCCAAGTGCTTCCTCACACCTTCATGCCCCTCAGGCATGACAAGCAGGACCCCACCCTTTGTGTATCACAGGTGAAACAAAGGGCTCATAGAAGTGCTGCTTCGGTCAAGGCTGGTGAGCCTTGGCTGACTGGAAGCGGCTTCCCTGACTCCAGGTTAGGACCCCTCTGCTCCGCACCACCTGTCCCTGCCTCACCCGACACCTTGGTCTCTGGGAGGAAGATACTGTTACTTAAACCAGTTTTCAGCGGAGGCCAGGGGAAGGATGCCTGCATCTTCTATGGGCTCATGGTGCCCAGCAGACTGGGATCCACAGGGCGGGGTGAGAGCTTATGATGAATCCATCACTGGTTAACAATTGTTTAGGACCTCTCACCGTGACCCGTGCCCCTTCTAGACATCTGAGATACAAACCATACGCCCGACATATGGACACAAACCCCTTGTGTTCCAGAGGAAATGTGGGATGCTCTTGTGCTCCCTTGGAGAGAAGGCTGAGACGCCTCCTGGGAGAGGGTCCTTGCCCCTCTCTAGAGTACAGTTCCCATTCAGCTCTGGACCAGAGCCTCTCACAGAGCATGCATGAAGGGTCCAGTAGGTCCCACCCATGGGGAAGGCACGGAACCCTCGGGAGGGTCTGCCACGCACACACCTCTGCTCCTCTCTCCCCTCCCCCACACTTCCGCCTGGTATCTGGGGGGAGGGGTTCCCTTCTGTCACTGCCTCTGCTCCAGTCTCTTCATTTATTCCCCTCCCCATCTGTAACATTTGTTTTAAAAGTTTGCACAAATAATATGCAAAATCTATTACTGATTTCCCCCAGCATCTGGTGCCCTAACCAGCCTCCCCCCTTTCTCCTTCTTGGTAAAGAGACCCAGCCCATCTGTCCTGCAGCCACAGCCATCCTTCCGGAAGTGCCACTGATGTTCCCTTCTATCTAGGGCTCTTTCTGTTCCTGATCACCCCTCTTCCCTCTCAAAGGCTCCGCCACAACTCCAGATCCTCCTTATCCTGCTGTTTTTATCCAAAACACAACACACTATCTTCTAACACAACATTTATGGATTGTGTTTGCTGGCTGTCAGCAACCCCCCACCCCATTGCAATGTAAGTTCAATGCTGCCAAGGCAGAGAGTTCCGTCTATTTTGCTCCTGCCACATCCCCAGCACCTGGAACACCACCTGGCACACAGCACTTTGTTTAATATCTATACGTAGAGTGAATGAAAGGGAGAGAATTTTATTCATCATAGGTACCGGAATCCAAGCATGTGGTCCCAGAGATCTGGGCAGCGGGTAGACGCTGGCAGGACAGCAGGACAGACATGGGCACAAGCGAGGAGAAAGGAAGGCCGCTGGACAGAGCCCAGCTCTCTGCCGTGTGAGGGCTCGCCGAGGGGTGAGGGGTCCACTGGATTGCAGCCTCCCGGGATCTGGGGAGGGAGAGCCAGGCTTGTCGCAAGGCCCTACATCCCGAACGAAGGCTGACCTGCAAAGCTCACAGATCTCAGGCTTGCGATGCTGTCTCCACGGCTCCGGGAACACTTCAGGATGACACTGATGCAGGTAAAGCTTTTAGGATGAGACTGCTACCTCTTTTTGAAACCTCACTCTTCAGTTTATTCAGAATTTGGAATATACCTAACAAGAGATCTGAGCACAGTCTTTGAGGGCAAGAAACCAAAGAAGCCAGCTTTTTTTGTACCAAACTCAATTTTGCACAAATATTTATTGAGCATCTCCAGTGCACAAAGCTCTCTCCTAGCTGTGAGCTGCTTCTGACAGCCCTTCTCCCCCAGGGGAAGCAGGAGACAGCGTCAATCCGTTTAACATGCAAATGTGAGCAGTATTCCTCTCCAGGCAAAGCTCCATTGCTGGCATTGTATTATAGCTTCTTCTTTCCCAAGGAATGGAGCTTCCCAAGAGAAAAATCCACATTTTCAATCAGCACTGTTGATTGTTCCCAGCCTCCCCGCCCCCCACCCCGCACCCCTCCCTTGCTAGACTCAGTTTTGATAGCTGCATCCATGAGATTTCATATGGTTCACCTCCAAGCCTCATTTCACTTTATAGCCACATTTTCTGTCTTTTCTATGAGCAGATGAGGCTGAGACAGCAGTTTCTCAGATTGGATTACTCGGGAAGGATCTTTGACATTCAAAGAGCTATTTGTTCTCTTCAACACTGCACATTGGGGGTTCATTCTAAGCCCTTATACTTTATTCATTACTCTGATGGCAGCTCAGGCAGCAGGTCAGAGAAGGCATGCCTCTCCTACTTTCCGTCTGGGAGCTGGAGTGAGGCACGCTATCACCACGTGAGGGCCTGAGTCTTCTCTCTGTGAGCCATCTCCTCATGTGCTGCACAGATACACTTGGCTTTTAGGGACGGTGGGAAGTAAAAACAGACGGTCCCTCTGGGGCAGCCACAAGCTGATCGCTAGTGTGCTGTCCTGAGTCATAGTTGCTGAGTTGCCCGTGGGCCATGGTAGTGGCTTTCCTGGTGGCTTAGATGGTAAAGAATCTGCCTACAATACAGGAGACCCGGGTTCAATCCCCTGGGTTGGGAAGATCGTCTGGAGAAGGAAATGGCAACCCACTCTGGTATTTTTGCCTGGAGAATCCCAAGGACAGAGGAGCCTGGTGGGCTACAGTCCATGTGGTGGCAAAGAATCGGACATGACTGAGCAACTTTCATTTCATGGTCGCTGAAGTGTGGCCTTCCCCCTGGCCGAGCAGTCCTGATTCTTTATTCCTGGCTGGACACCATCCAAGTCTGCTCTCTGGCCCTCCTGGAGACTCTCACAACTCCCTAGGACAACGCAGGAACTCCTCCCAATCTAAACTAGACAGATGGGACTTTGGGGATAGTGAGAATAATTCTGCTAATTCCAGAGTCTAATTTAATAATTGCTCCTAAAGCAATGGACAGTGTTTCATTTGAAAAGGACCTTGGAAAAACGGACCATGCCTTTAGCCAACTTGAGATTTTGGGTTTTAGCCTGGATATTATTTGAAAATTTTTTTTACAGTTTTATCTATAATGCATCATTTATTACATTTAAATAAAAAGCAAAAACCTTTGCATGTAAAACTAGAAGAAAGCACCCAGTCTAAAAGCAGGAGGCCTGGAGCTGCAGTGCTCAGACCAGTCAGACCCTGAGCTCGGCCCCACTATCTGGTCCCCCAAGCCCTTAAGCCCCCCACCCCCGCAGCTCCTTCCTGTCTGTGACCTCTGGCCTCATCCTGACACCACAGCTCCCGTCGGCCCTGAAGGCAGGGATGCTGTGTCCTCTTCAAACATCACCACTTCCCTGCACCTCCGTCCACACCCGTGGCACAGCATCCATGTTTGGCTATTTGATGTTGAGTTATATGAGTTCTTTGTATATTTTGGATATTAATTCACATAGTAAAATATACTTTGTATATTTCAGATTATCCACTTATCAGAATATCGTTTGCACATATCTTCTCCCTTTCAGTAGGTGGTCTTTTCATTTTGTTGATAGTTTGCCTTGCTGCTTAAAAGCTTTTCAGTTTGATGTAGTCCCGTTTGTTTATTTTCGCTCTTGTTGCCCTTGCCTGAGGAGACAGATCCAAACATTCATCACTAAGACTGCTGTCAAGGAGGTTACTGCCTTTGTTTTCTTCTGGGAGTTTTGTGGTTTCAGTTATTTCATTCAGGTCTTTAATCCATTGAGTTAATTTTTGTGTATGGTGTAAGAATGGTCCAGTTTCATTCTTTTGCCTGTGACTGCCCAGGTTTCTTAACACCATTTATCGCACAGACTCTTCTTTCCCCAAGGTATAGCTCCTTTGTTATAGATTAATTGACCATATATCCATGGGTTTATTTCTGGTCCCTTGACTCAGCCACACTGATCTATATGTCTGTTTTTTATGACAATATCATATTGCTTTGATTACTCAACCTTCATTATTCATGACAGTGCTGTGTGCAGAGAGGGAGAGAAATCTTGAAGAAAAAAAAAACAACTCACTGGGCACCAACAATTAAGATACATCCAGAGGTGGGATCTAGTCTGAGCTTAAGTTTCCAAATGTTCACACTTTCCTGAAAACTAACAAAAACCTTGTGCTATATATTTCGAAAGGTTTCCCCACCGCATCCTGTAAACCCAGCCTGGGAAGAGAGGAGGAGGAGGTGGGAGGGGGAGACCGTGTTCTTTCCCAGCCTCTCTGTTTGTTTTACTCTGTTTTCTTTAAACTTGAAAAAAAAAAAAGAAAAAACAAACAAATACTCCAAGGAGCAATAGCTAGGATGCTGCACAGCTCCCAAGTTTTGATCAGAGAAACTGGAGACTCCAACTGAGAACATGCCAAACTTTGGAAATGACTCTCAGAGAGAGAAAGTGAGGGAGAGAAAGCCAGACCTGCCAGAAAAGGGAGCAAGAGGGAATCCTGAGCCCAGAGGTCCATCCCTCGGGGCAGTGATGCAGGGCTCCTCCCCGTTCCTTCATTTCTTAATGAAGGTGACCTTCACCCTGGCTCCATCAGGGGCCATCGCAACCCCGGGGCCATCTCACAAGAATCTGGAAACACTGAGCCCGCTCCAGGAAGGTCTGAGCCTTCCAGGCTTCCTGCTTCAGTGTGTGTCTTCTGCACGAGGCTCAGGCAGCCTGCCATTCGCTTGGCCCTGCTCAGAATCCACCCCCACTCCACTCTAACTGACAGGAAATGCAATCCATGTGTCTGGGACAGAGGCCTCCTGATTCATCACTGTGTGTCTCTGCCACGGAGGGTTGAGTTGGCTTCTCTTTGCATCCCCTGGGACTCAGGAAGCTGGGGGCCAGCCCTCCATTCATAGGAGATGGGGCTTCCTCGCGCTTAGACTTGCAGATGCCCCAGCAAGGGATCCACTCACTTCTTGGCTCTGATCTGAGTTTAACTTCTCTCCCGGACCTCCCCCGGCCAGCTGCTCGGCCCTTGGCACAGCGGCACGCACACCTTCGTAGCATCCTCTGTTTCAGAATCTTCCAGGACTCCCTATGGCCAGTGGTGTAAATTCTGAACACCTGTGAAAGTACCTGTCAAGATGACCCGTGGGCTACAAAGTCAGCAGAAAATACTCGTTTCGACATTCCTCCTTGTCAACAGTGAATGTTACCCTGAGCACAGCACGCAGATGGGACTGTTGTCCGCAGGTGTAAAAGCAGCCACTCCCCTGGCCTGGAACCTTGGGGAGGTCCTGCTGGCTGTCCTTTTAGGGTCGCCGACAAGCATCCTGCAGGCAAGGTCTGCTCTGCCAGCAATGCCACGAGAGTGTGACCACTAAGCCTCCTACTCATTCAGAACAGAAGGGAGAGGAACCAGCTGAGGTCCCCACCAAAAGCTCTATCAGACAGAGGGGTAGCCAGGCACCCTATCTTCACATCTCATCACACAACCTTCCTGCAACCCCGTGTCCTGAATACCCCACTTTTTTCATCAGTGAAAATCATTTCTAACGTCTCACCTGCTAACGGGCTTTCTGTGCAGATTTATCCCGTGATGTCTGAAGCTCTTGCTAAAGCTGTCTGTCAAGTGGAAGTTCTTGATCACTTACTAACCTCTCCTGGGGTATGAAGTTAACTCCCCACTTTTATAAACACAAGACTGGGTCACACAGAAGGATTTTGAAATTTATGGCAAACAATAGTATACAATGATCCGGCCCTAACCAACTTCTTTCAGATTTTTTCTCATCACTTCTCTATGCAGCCCTCAAACTCTAGCCAGACTGTCCAATGTAACCCTCAGAGAATCAGGGTCTCCTAAGGAAAAGATGGCACTAATTCACATGAGAAGTTTAATCATAACACAAATACAAATAAACAATACAAATTATGAGCAGACAACAAGAGATGACACTACACCCATATAGGTCACTTAAATACACAGTCCAACCCATAGCTCCATGGGGTTGGCAGTGCCCAGGGCCTTCCCAGGATGTCTTGATTCTGACAAGCGACTACCTCCCCCCACTTCACTTCAGACTGCTGCTTCTACTTGAAATCTCAGGTAAGAGTTGGGATTGGTGTCCTTTCGAAAGAATATCTAAGAAGGTACATGATCATTTCTGGTTTCTTCATCTGCTTTGCCAGATGTTCTATAGTTCAGAAACTAAAAAGCCTAATCCTAGCCTTCCCCCATCCCTGCAGCTACCGCTGTTACTAACCCTTCCTCCAGAGTGCGCACAGCCTCTTCCTCTTTATTCTTCAAGGGCTTCCCAGCTGGCACTGGTGGTAAAGAATCTGCCTGTGAGTGCAGGAGACTTAAGAGACGTGGGTTTGATCCCTAGGTCAGGAAGATCCCCTGGAGGAGGGCATGGCAATCCACTCCAGTATTCTCGCCTGGAGACTCCCTCGGATGGAGGAGCCTAGTGGGCCACAGTCCGTAGGGTCGCACAGAGTCGGACAGGACTGAAGCTACTCAGCATGCACACACGACAAACAGCAGGCCACTGGTCCACCCATCTATTCCTGATGGTCTGGGATTAGGAACACCTGAGACCCCAGTGTTGGCCTCATTCTTTCTGTGCTTCATTCATGACTTCTTCTCCCAGGCACTTGAACCCCTGTCTCTTCTCCCAGAGGCCAGCTGGTTGTGGCATTGCAGGGAATCAATCCCCCTTCCCAGTTCGCAGGTCCTGGGACCTGTGTCTCTAGCTACCACACGGACAAAGCAGTGTCTGCCTTACCCTCTCCTCGGGTTAATTTTTATATAACCTAAGAGTCACTGATGTGTTTCACAGACCCAGGACACTTCAGTCTTAGAGGAGTTTTGTTAGACCAAATTGTCCTAAAATTTGGAATAGCACTAGACCAAAAATTTCTCCATTTCCCCATTTCTAAGGCTGTGTGTGTGTATTTTCACAGGTTTAGGTACTAGATAAAGATAATTTCTTAACAAATTTGTTTTCATTGTAATAATCTAGGAATTCAAAAACAAATGTATTCTGTATCTTCTTGGTGACTCCAGTAGCCCTGCTGATGTTTCATATTTATTTTTACTTATGATCAGCTTGGCACAAGCAATCACCTACAGTGTTTCATTTGTGTAACCTCAAAACCTGAGAGTTTGAAGGACTAGTCCCGGGATCTGAAATGGTTTTCTTTAGAAGGACTGGTGTGTGCTCAGTCGCTTAGTCATGTCTGACTCTGCAATCTCATGGACTGTAGCCTACCAGGCCTCTCTGTCCATGGAATTTTCCAGGCAAGAATCCCAGGGGATCTTCCCCACCCCGGGATGAAACCTGCATCTCCTGCATTAGCAGATAGATTCCTAACCACCTCTCTACCTGGAAAGCCCTTAAAGGGACTGCAGAGTACTTAATACTATAGTGAATATATAGTGACTATGCATATACTATATATATAATGACTATATGTATGCTGTATATGCTACATATTATATATGTGTATTATATTTGCATATATAATAATGTATACATATATGTATTCTTTGTGTGTATATATACATATGTGTTACATATGTGTGTATACAATAATATATACATATATACACACACTATATTATAAGTATAATTTGTGCATATACTACTTTACATATTAAATAGTAGGTAAGCGTCTAGATCCCGAAGCTGGTCACTATGGGGGGGTGCGGTTTTGTATATGCCTATAACTTCATTTGGCCTATATGTAGTCATTGTGCGCGAGTGGCCAGCTTCAGGTTGTGGGGATGTCCCCCTGCTAGAGTCCCAACCCGCTACTCCACTGCTCACACCTTTCTGCCGAGTTATCCCACTGGCTTCCCTGCCGTCTGCTCATCTACGGTGCAGCTTATTATCTCAGAGAAGCTGATTCAGCAGCTGCCTCCAGCGTGGCCCACTCAGGCTCTTGTCACTCTCACTCCCCTGGCAGGACAGGCAGGTCCGCTACCTGAGGCCACATCTTGGAAGGGGGAGAAAATTAGCATCATCCAGATGCCTTAAATTCCCCCCTAATAGTCTCATTTTCTCATTCAATTGGTCTTGTGTTCCCCCGGAACTTATGTATTATTCATTTGTCATTTGATGTGTATATTCATTAAAGAAGCCTTGTACTTCCCTAGCAAAGACTGATACACGTCTGCTTTTAAAGTATGTATTGTGTTTGGCATGAAAAGATGTTCAACATCACTCATTATCAGAGAAATGCAAATCAAAACCACAATGAGGTACCATTACACGCCAGTCAGGATGGCTGCTATCCAAAAGTCTACAAGCAATAAATGCTGGAGAGGGTGTGGAGAAAAGGGAACCCTCTTACACTGTTGGTGGGAATGCAAACTAGTACAGCGCTATGGAAAACAGTGTGGAGATTTCTTAAAAAACTGGAAATAGAACTGTCATATGACCCAGCAATCCCACTCCTGGGCATACACACTGAGGAAACCAGATCTGAAAGAGACACGTGCACCCCAATGTTCATCGCAGCACTGTTTATAATAGCCAGGACATGGAAGCAACCTAGATGCCCATCAGCAGACAAATGGATAAGGAAGCTGTGGTACATATACACCATGGAATATTACTCAGCCATTAAAAAGAACTCATTTGAATCAGTTCTAATGAGATGGATGAAACTGGAGTCCATTATACAGAGTAAAGTAAGCCAGAAAGATAAAGACCAATACAGTATACTAACGCATATATATGAAATTTTAAAAGATGGTAACGATAACCCTTATATGCAAAACAGAAAAAGAGACACAGATATACAGAACAGACTTTTAGACTCTGTGGGAGAAGGCAAGGGTGGGATGTTCTGAGAGAATAGCATTGAAACAAGTATACTATCAAGGGTGAAACAGATCACCAGCCCAGGCTGGATGCATGAGACAAGTGCTCAGGGCTGGTGCACTGGGAAGACCCAGAGGGATGGGATGGAGAGGGAGGCGGGAGGGGGGATCGGGATGGGGAACACATGTAAATCCATGGCTGATTCATTTCAATAAATATTATTTAAAAAAAATAAAGTATGTACCGTGTTTGAGTCTTTCTGGGCAGGTAAGTTTTTCTAATTTACACTTTGGGTATTTTCACTCCTCACTCAAGAGATGAAGAGAAGCCACAGGCGGGCAGCCAGCAGAAAAGGCTAACGCTCCAGGCAAAGGTGGGGCAAAGGCTCCCAGGCAGGAAATGGCTTGCCTGTTTTTTGCACAGGGCCAGATGAGAGCACGTAGCTGGACAGGATGCGGAGAGATGCTGGCCACTTAATTAAAGTCGTGCCTGCCTGCCTGCTGAGTCGCTTCAGTTGTGTCCGACTCTTTGCGATCCTATGGACTGTAGCTTGCCAGGCTCCTCTCTCCATGGGATTCTCCAAACAAGAATACTGGAGTGGGTTGCCATGCCCTCCTCCAGGGGATCTCCCAACCCATGGATCAAGCCTGCATCTCCTAAGTCTCCTGCTTTGGCAAGTAGGTTCTTTACCACTAGCACCACCTTGGAAGCCCCATTAAAGGCATATTCAGGGGCAAAGTTCTGACACGTTGACCTTGGAGCCTGTGAGGGATGAAAGGGACTACTGGTGGGTTCTTCTTTGATTCCAGTTGGAAAAGGGTTTGGAAGTAAATAAGAGGCAGGGAGCTGGAACGTGGAGGGGTCCTGGTCCCTGATTCACATAGATTCTACTGGTTTTAACACCTGTGAAGTGGGCACACTCTCTTGAGTGTTTCGGCTCAACTCCCCAGATGAAGTCCAAGCCCCTAGGTGACCAGCACTGCTCCTGGCTTTAAGGGGTCCATCCCGGGGTCCCCCCAGAGCGCATGCAGGAATGCTTCAGTTCTCTTGTTTACCATTTTGTTTTTTCATGAATCACAGGTCTGTCAAAAATACCTTTGACAAGGGTATGGATATTTATCTTTGACAAAGTAGGGATAGAGGGAACATATCTCAACATAATAAATGTCACATAGGACAAACCAACAGCCAACATGATCATCAGAGGTGAAAAGCTGGAGGAGGAACTTGGAGAGGCTGAAAGATCAGGCAGCACTGTCTCTGGGCCCAAGGACCAAGTCAGCTGACAGTGGTGCGGGGTCTGTGCGCTTAGATTCCGCCCGAGTTCTAACGTGTGGGTGTCCAGCAGTGCCTGGTGGGAAAGCAGGAGCGCCTACAGGGTGTGGATTCACACCGAAGGCCCCCTCTGGGGCCTTGAAGGAGAGACTGGGAGGACTCTGTGGAGGGGCCAAGATCCTAACTTTGACTGTTAATATAGATGTGATTTTCTGAGCCTTCTAGATACTTGAGAATATCTGGGTAATGATTAGAAAAACTATTGACTATAGCTGATAGCACTGTATTTTCTAACTGAAGTTTGCTAAGAGAGTAGAACTTAAATGTTCTCACCAAAAAGAGAAAAGTAAATGAGGAAAAAAAAGAAAACTTCTTAAGTCAGTGGACTGAACCACTGATCTACTGAAGCTGTGAAAGAAAAACTGGTTTTTAAGTGGGTCAGTTTTGAAAATTGTTTCCCCTGTTCCCCATCCCAACACTAACATCGCCTTGCTGCCCCCACCCTTGTGTCTGTTTTTCTTTCACTGGATGTCCTGGAGTGACTCTAAGCTTTGAATCAGAACACATCTCATCCCTGCCCTGTACCCTCCGTGTTGTAAGATGCTTTTGCTGTATATTTCAGAGACCATTGTCAGGTTTCTGACACCAACCAAATGCCAGGAGGCCCCTGGGCTGAGCATGTTGAGCTTATGCGCCTTTGCAGCGAGGGGGGGTACACACAGGAGCCACCCCATGCCTCCACCCAAGAGCATCTTGGTCCAAGGCCTCAGAGAACACATGCAGGACTGGGCAGTGCTGACTGACCTGGGGAAGGACCGTAAGAAAGGGGACTTGGGTTGGATGCTATCACAAACAGGAGCCATTTGTGACTGGCTATCTTAACCAGCTCATGTAGAGTAAGGGCAGGCTAGGCCCACCTCCAGCCTGGAATTGGCACAGAAGAGTTAGCCAGGGAGGGATGTGTTTGGTGCTCTGTGGTTGGAATATGCATGTTGTCTGGGTTCAGACCTGATTGCAGAGGAGTCTTGTCTCTGTCTTGCCCCATCATGGTCATATGTGGCCTTGTCCTTTGTTGGTGTTCTGGAATGTTTCTGTTCAGCAGGAGAGCATCAGGCCTAGCTGCACTCGGCACCTGGAGGACCAGGCCGGCCCTGGTGTGGGGCTGCTGTTTTCACTGTGATTTCAAACTCACTCTATGTTGAATTTATCTCTGGGACTTTTTTTTTTTCTTTACCACCTGGTCTACTATGTAGGATGCAGCTGTGAATTTTGTGTTTATTTTAAGGAAAACAAAAATCATGTCTTTTGGAATCCCTCTTTGTGGCCTCCTGAAGTCCATGGCTCGTCTGTCGAGCAGAGATCAAGACCCAACTCCCCTCGGCTTTTCTCGTTGCGCAGAGCCCTGAGGTTTCAGCCAGCTCTCTAGGTGGACGCTTCTCTCCCATGTCAACATTCTAAAGTTGGACCACAGCTCAAACACAGAGAAGAACTGGGTCACAGCACTGATCTCACGTACTCAAGGGATATGAAAGTGATTTGCTCAGAGGAGAGGAGCTGGGTGGGAGGACAAGCCCACTCTCCATGTTTAGAAAGGCCTTGGCTGTGCTGGGCACCTGGGTTCATTGCCTCAAAGGAAAGCAGCCTGGGCAGTGGGGTGGGGCCTGCAGGCTCCTTTCTCCTGCCCAGCCAGCAGTGGGGATGTGGGTTTCATGTGGATGCTTCGTTCTGTTGCCTTCCTCCCCCTGTGCCTGCATGACCATGACCACAGCACAGTCTGTCCTCTTGCAATCAGATGGGCCCCTGCTGTGTGCTGCAGAAACTGACTTTGGCAAATGATCTTCCCAGGCCAGAAGGATGTAGGGTGTCCACTGTGAAACTCTCACGAGCTCACCTAAGACAAGGTCCACGCACCCTCCAAACCCAAGCCATCTGCTTGCTTTAGCTCAACATGGGGCTGAAGGCGGCCCAGAGACCTACCTATCCAGAATCCCCAAGCTGCCAAGTGTGCAGATGCCCCAGGAGATATGTTAAAATGCAGATTCTTGGGTCCTGTCCTAGGAAGTCCAACACGTAGGTCTGAGGAGGTAACCAGGAATCTGAATTTTTAAGTTGTCTGGCCTGAAGTATTCTTTAAACCACTGGGAGCTTAGGAACCACTAATCTGATCCAGTGTTTCTCAGCTAAAGGAGGGTATGTTCAGTCCGAGGAGCTTTATTTTCCTCCAAAAAAATATGTGTCTTTGTGTCTGTACATGTATATATGTGAGTTTATGTGTGTCTGTGTGTTTGTGTTTGTATGTGTGTGTCCGTAGTGTGTGTCTGGGTGTATATCTGGGTATACGAGTGCATGTACGCTTGTATATGTGTGTGTATGTGTATATATATATGAGTGTATGTATGTGTGTCTACATGTATATTCATATGTGTCTGTGCACATGTGTGTGTATCTGTGTGTATGCAAGTATGTATTTCTATGTATGTCTACATGGTGTGTGTGTGTCTGTAGGTATATGTATACATGCATGTATTTGTCTCTGTGTGTATGTAGGTATGTAGGTAGTCTGTTTGTGTGTGTGTGTATGTGCATATGTCTGTCTGTATGTGTGTGTGTATGACTGTGTGCCTGTGTGTATGTTTGAGTATGTGAGGGCATTTATGTGGGTATGTGTCTGTAGGTATGTGTGTTTGTAAGTATATGTATGTGTGTATGTGAGTATATATCTATGTGAATGTGTGTCTCATTGTATATGTATGTCTGTGTATGTAGGTATGTATAAGTATATGTGTTTGTGGGTATGTATTATGTATATGCATGTATTTCTGTACACACAGAAGTGGATATGTCTGTGGGTATGTCTATGTGAGTACATGTGTGTGTGTATGTGGGGATATATATGTATATACGCATGTATTTCTGTGTGTATGTATGTATGTGTGTATGTGTGTGTGTGCATGTGTGTTTCTGTGTGCATAGGTATGTGATATGTGTGTGTGTGTGTGTAGGTATGTATGTGTGTATGTGTCTGTCTGTGTCTCTCTGTATGTGCGTGTATGTATGCATACGTGTGCTGTATGTGTTTGTGTATGTGTGTATCTGTGTGTGTATATGTCTGTGTGTGAGTGTGTGTATGTGTGTCTGGGTGTATGTGTGTCTGTTTATATGTGTGTATGTGTGTGTATGTGTGCCTGCATTTCTGTGTATGTGTGTGCATGTGTTGCGTGAGTCTGTCTCTGTGTATATGAATGTGTGTGTGAGTGTGTACCCTTTCTTCTCCCCATGTGTTGAGATGCTCTCTAGAGAGAAAAACAAAGTGAGGTTTTGGAAAAGCTGCCAGTTTTTCTAATACCTCCCCTCACACCCTCCTTTCCTGCTGTGGAAACTGCTAGAGGGGAGCAAACTCTGACACCCCCAAATGTGACTCTTTTTCATAAGGATTATCTTGAACTGATTATTTTTAAGAGAAGCTCTGAAATCTAAGTAGAAGTTACCCTTTGTCAGCGACATTTACATTTATAAAGGAAGTCTCCACGTGTCAGAGGTTCGCCCTGGTGGACCAGGAGAAGGGGGTGACTAAATCTCTAGAAATCCTTATCCTTCAACTCTGATCTGCATAACAATCGACAGGCTCTGTCTGGCCGTCCCCCAGCATCTTCTTTTGTCTTTAGCTGGGGGTGGTATTTAAGGTGGTGGTTGGACCGTGGGGCAGGGAGGAGAGGGGCGTTTCTTGGTTTTCCTGGGTCTCTCCCATGTATACAGGAGGTCACATGTTATTAAACTTGTGTTTGTTTTTATCCTGCTAATCTGTCTTTTTATTACAGGGGCTCTCAGCCAAGAGCCCAGAAGGGTGGAGGGGAAGTTATTTTTCCTCCCCTGCCCCATGGATCAAGTGCGGGTTTACAGAGCAGCCCTGAGGCTTAAGTAGGGAGACCGCCTGCTTGCAGGCTCTGGGTCAATCGAACCCTCGACGTGGCCCCCTGAGCCCTGGACTGCCCCTTGCTCAGGACTCTGAGGAAGACCAGAGTGAGGACTGGTCCTGGAAGAAACCGGAGGGGCTCCTCCAGGAAGATTCTTCAGAGTAGCCTCAAAGGGTGAAGAATCAGCTGGGCTGGGAGGAGCCGGTCCTCAGAGAGAGAGGGATTCAAAGTGATGCACAGCTGCCTGCTGGAACAGAGGGCCCCAGAGGCTCCCAGGTTAATTAACTTGCAAAGTAGTTTTCACCTATTATCTCTTCCTGACACTTTCCCCAGGCGGCCCCAGTGCTCTGCTCCAGAAGCTGCTGCTGCTTCCTTGACTCAGGCACCTCAAGAAGCTGCTGTTACCCCACAGCCTGTAATAACAGGGTACCTCAACTGTGAATGCATCCCAGCATCCCAAGGTTTCCTGATGCCTGAGAAAGAAAACACAGCTTCCAAAGGCCCCCTTTTCGTACTGTTCATGAGGTTCTCAAGGAAAGAATACTGAAGTGGCTTGCTATTCCCTTCTTCATGTTTTGTCATAACTCTCCAACACGACCTGCCCATCTTGGGTGGCCCTACATGGCATGGCTCATAGTTTCATTGAGTTAGACAAGTCTTCAGTCCATGTGATCAGTTTGGTTAGTTTTCTGTGATTATGGTTTTCACTCTGTCTGCGATCTGATGAATAAGGATAAGAAGCTTATAGAAGTTTCCTGTTGGGAAAGACTGACTGTGGGGGAAACTGAGTCTTGTTCTTCAAGAGATGGGAATACCAGACCATCTTACCTGCCTCCTGAGAAATCTGTATGCAGACCAAGAAGCAACAATTAGAACCAGGCATGAAATAACAGACTTGTTCCAAATTGGGAAAGGAGTACATCAAGGCTGCATATTGTCACCCTGCTTATTTACCTTATATGCAGAGTACATCATGTGAAATGCCGGGCTGGATGAATCAGAAGCTGGAATCAAGATTGCCAGGAGAAATACCAATAACTTCAAATTTGCAGATGACACCACCCTTATGGCAGAAAGTGAAGAGGAACTAAAGAGTCTCTTGATGAAAGTGAAGGAGGAGAGTGAAAAAGCTGGCTTGAAACTCAACATTCAAAAAATGAGGATCATGGCATCCGGTCCCACCATTTCATGGCAAATAGATGGGGAAACAATGGAAACAGTGACAGACTTTATTTTTTGGGGTTCCAAAATCACTGCAGATGGTGACTCCAGCCATGAAATGAAAAGACGCTTGCCCCTTGGAAGAAAAGCTATGACCAACCTAGACAGCATATTAAAAAGCAGAGACATCACTTTACCAATAAAGGTCCATATAGTCAAAGCTTTATTTTTTCCAGTAGTCATGTATGGATGTGAGAGTTGGACCATAAAGAAAACTGAGTGCCAAAGAATTGATGCTTTTGAACTGTGGTGATGGAGAGGACTCTTGAGAATCCCTTGGATTGCAAGGAGATCAAACCACTCAATCCTAAGGAAATCAGTCCTGAATATTCATTGGAAGGACTGATGCTGAAGCTGAAGTTCCAATACTTTGGCCACCTGATACAAAGAACTGACTCATTTGAAAAGACCCTGATGCTGGGAAAGATTGAAGGCAGGAGGAGAAGGGGACAACAGAGGATGAGATGGTTGGATGGCATTGCTGACACAATGGACATGAATTTGAGCAAGGTCTGGGAGTTGGTGATGGACAGGGAAGCCTGGTGTGCTGCAGTCCATGGGGTCGCAAAGAGTTTGAGGTGACCAAGTGACTGAACCCAACTGAACAGAAAGGCCCCCAGCTCTCTGGGAAAATGCAGACATAAGCGAAAAGAGAGAATTCAAGAGATCTCACTGAAACTTCCAGGTGGAAATGCGGTGGTACAAAGGCTAGAAAATCCACAAGCACAGGCCTCCTGGCCACTCACAGCTGGTGGTGATGGGCCCCCCTCAAAAGTTGCAACTTCAGCTGCTGAACCTGCCCCCAGCCTGTTCACTGAGAGATTAGGCTCAGCCCGTGGCCAACTGGCCATTCCCCGTGTGAAGGAGATTTGCTCCAGGGCCTTCTCAGGGTGTCAACCACAGACAAGTGGGCAGATTTCATTTTCATAGATTTGTGAATTGCCCAGTGAGAAGAGGTTTAGCTCTGTCATGAGGATTTCCTGTTCCTTTGGCTTTCTTGGCTCAGTCAGCATTTGCAGCGTGGATTGACAGTGAAAGTGTCAGTTCAGCTCTTTGCAATCCCAAGGACTGTAGACCACCAGGCTTCTCTGTCCATGGAATTCTCCAGGCAAGAATACTGGAGTGGGTAGTCACTCCCTTCTCCAGGGGATCCTTCCAACCCAGGGATTGAACCTGTGTCTCCTGCATTGCAAGCACATTCTTTACCATCTTAGCCACCTGGGAAGCTTGGCCATCTTAGCTTCCAGGGAAGCCCAAAAAGCCAGTGGATCGGCAGAAACAAACTTAATTCCCAGGGTTAGTGCAGCTCAGTCTCTAAACTGCAAACTTGGGTCACTCAGTCTCTGTTCATCATATGAAACATCATTCTTTCTAATATTTACATTTGGTACAGAGAAAGGCTTTGACGGTGCCAGGGCTGGAAACAGAGACAAGTTCTCCTCCCGAGAATCAGCTTCTGGCATCTCAGTTTCTTCTGAAACTGCATCTTATCAGGTCCTCAGTTACTTCTGAAAATCAGACCTTCTGTTGCTTGACATCTTCATGGGATTCAGGTGAAAGGTTTGCCAGAGTCCTTAGCTGCAGGCGACTGGAATCTATACTAGCTAGTGAGATAGAAAGAGATCTAGAGAGTTTGGAGTTCTTTAGAGGGTTAAAAAGAAAACAGCCTGTAGTCAGAACTTCCAGAGGCAGTCCCTACCCCAGCACCACCAGGTAACCCCCTCAGCAATGACAAGCAATGGGTGGGACTTTTACAATAACAAGAGACACTTTTCTTCCCTACGCCATTGTTATTTGAGGCTTTATATCACTCTCAGCTAAAAATATTCCTAATCAATTAACAATGTATTTGATTTCATCAAGCACTTGCCAGCTAAAGACTGTCACTTGCCACCCAGCTCCAGAGGGTTGAGTCCTTGGCCACTGCAGGCCCTGACCTGAGAAGCTCAGGGTGGAAATCAGGATGAGGCCTTCTGTGCTCTGGGAAAACTGGCAGAAACAGGCCTTCAGATAATTAGATATTTTCTGAAGAAAATTTTATAAGCCTGGATTCTTGTGTTGTCCTATACTTAGAAAAGCTCTAAAACCATTTTCTAAGCTCTAAAACCATTATCTAACCAGAAGCAGCCTTCTACTGAGATGCCTGCTTGGGTTCATGTTCCCCCTTCTCCAAAATTACATGTATACAACTTCCTTAGCTCTTCAGAGCAGTTTCTCATCTGAAAGGCTGTCTCCTGGACTATCGTCCTCAGTAAGACACGGAATAAACTCAACCCACAGCTTTTACACCGTGTGGTGTTTTTGTGTTTTTTTTTTAAGTAGATAAGACCAAACCCTAATCACTGTTCACCTAATACATACAGACTGATTGCTCCTATGTGCTCTTCTCTGCACATCTGTGCTCTTGAGGAGAGACCAGTGGAGGGCTGCAATCTTCTGAGGCCCTTGAGGGACACCGTAGTGCCCCATGGAGGTGCATTCTCTGAGCACCTCCCCAGCTGGGCAAGGAATGGGGAAGGCTTCCCATAGGGTCCTCTCCAAACTGGGTTCCAGAGGGAAAGGAGTTGCAAGTTGGGGACACACATCTAAGGCATGGCAGCTGCACCTGCAAAAGTCAGAAGCAGAAAAGAGCTCTACTTTCAGCGTGGTGGAAAGGAAGAATTGAGAGCTTAGCATGGGAGGTCTGGCCACTGGAAGCTTCGGGACGATGAGGAAACTTGGATTTTGTCCTGAGGGTAATGCAGAATTATTTTGCGACTTGGGAAAAGCGATCAGCTTTGCAGTGTAGGATGCCTGGTCAGGCTGAGGGGTGGCCAGTGATCAGCAAGGGGCAGGGCTCTCAGGGGAAAGGTTGTCAGAATGCTTTCAGCCTGAGAGAAGCCATTCCTGTGTCCGGGCTGCAGGAGACCCAGGATGTGGAAACTAGAGGATGGGTGGGCCTGGGGCCACCGACCTCTGAGAGGGAGGGGCTGGGGAAGATGCCATGTCACGCAGTGTAGGGTTTTGTGAGAAAAGCAAACGCGTTTACGAGGGAGGGCCCGGGGTCCCTCTGAGCGGACACAACCCCTCGCTGTCCAGGGAGGAGAAGGCCGCACTCATTCACTGGTGCTTGACGGTTTGCAAGACCAGTGCCCTCCGGGTAAGAACTGGAGGCTGCCTTGTATTTGCATGATTTGGAAAACATTTTGACACTTTGTTTAAACAACGATTACCCCCGAAAACAGAGTAGGATGAGAACCCCCAGCCCAGCGGAAGGAGACACTGGCGGTGGACGGCGCAGCCCCTCTGCCCGCCCTCTGCCTGCGGGTGGGGGCCGGCAGGGCTCAGCGGCAGCGGCGCTGCCCGGGGGGGATGGCTGCCCGCCCCACCCAGCAGCCACAGCCCGGGAGGGAAGAGTCATGCACAGCGGCACCGCGCTGTCGGGAGGCTGAGGATTCAGGGCAGGTGAGAGGCTGACAGCACAGTTTAAAAGGACTTTCGGTCCTCTGCCCCAGGAGAGCACATTAACAGCAGGTGTTGGCACCAGTTTTCCTGGTCGACCCGCCTCCCTGGTCTGGTTCTGCTTGTCCTCCATCCCACCTCCACCATGGCGGCTCCCCCCTCCACCCCCTCACCAGTCCTCCCTAAGCCGTCTCTGAAAGCATCTACCATACGGCCCCGTAGGGAGGTGCCGTCTCTGTCTTTCCTACGTGCTAGGACCCACTGCATTTCACTCTTAGCCCCCACAGCCTAGCATGTGCCTAGTCATACATGGGAAGGCACACAGGTCCACACAGTAATTAAACAGAGGCTGTGGGATAAACTGATTGTTGAATAGCCTCGTCTCCATATACGGTTGCATAGATTGTACACTGGGCAACCTGCAAAACCAAACATAATGGCTCTGAAAAGAGACAGGACTTGACTGGCTGGGCTTTACGAACAGCCCATGAAAATCATTAGACCATTGCCCACTTTGAACCTGGGCAAACCGCCCATCTTAACGAATCCCTTGGCATTGCTACACACTCTCACAAGGTTATATTCATACTCATGTAAGCCAGCAAAGGTTGTAGTATTTAAAATGGCAATCCTTCCTTGCCTTTCACCATTCCTAACTTGACCCAAGGAATCTCTTTCATCACCTACCAAAGATATTTTAGCTCAGACCACCCTATTTCTGGGATGGCGACATACTCCATCAGGCAGGCAAGACCTAACAATTTTCCTCTCCTAAACCATCGAAAATGGTTCCAGATAAACCCAGGCCTGCCAAGAGCCCCAGCTTCCAACCTGTCACAGAATCCCAGTGTTCATTGTTCACCTTGTCCCAGAGAGACTGCTGTCCAGACCAGCAGGAGGAGGGACCCTGTGCCCCAAGTACACTTCCGTGGGGACCATGCATTCAGTACCCCCCCACACACAGGACCCCGCTCCATGAACAATGCAGCAGGACAGAGTGGATTGGAGACTAAGGGTTTTTTCTAGGGTAACTGATTTTCCATCACTGGGCAGGAGGAGGTGACAGAGCTGGCACAGCTTAGAGGACATCCAACAGCCCCTAGGTTTATAGATGAGGACTCAGATGAGCTCAGACATGACTGCGGGGCTGGCACAGGGAGGCAGAGAGTAGAAAACTCAGCTCCTGGCCTCTACATCTGCATGTCTTCCTGCTCCCCTGCTGCCCTCGCGTCTCCTCAGGGAACTGGCTGCAAGGCCACCTCTGAGAAGGAGTTCTCACCCTACCCCACCACACCCATGTCGACAGAGATACTCATTCCCTTCTTCCTACCCATCCTTCAGCCTGGGGGCTTCTATCACAGAGCTGGTCCAGCTATTTTTCTGCTTAGAACCACCCCCTGCCTTGTGCCTTTCCCCCTTCCACCTCAAACTATCTCCTCCTTGGCTTCTGGTCCTCACTCAGATAATGGATAGCAGCTCCAGGGCATGTAAAAGAAGCACAAAACATCTTCTGAAGCATTAAATACTAGTATTAACATTTAATTGTAATTAATGTTAAATTTAAATGTTAAAAATATTAATTTCAGAGACAAGAAGAACACCTAGGAGATTATTAGAAGACAAAGCCAGGAAGGGTGCGTCTAACCTAATTTATGTAATACCTGGCAAAGTTCATTCACATACATCTTAGTTTCATCCTCTCGACAAGCTCATGCAGAGCTTCTGGTCCCAGGTTACAGGTTAGCCTGGCAGAATTGGGGTTCAAGCTAGGGTTCCCCAGGCCCCAAGCCCCAGGAGTTCCTCTCCACAGACCCTCCAGGGTTTGGTGCAGATGCAGCAGATGGGCAGCCGTCACCACTGTGGGCTGAGAAGCCAAGGAGTCTGATCTGGGAAAGCAGGTGCAGGAGGGGCTGCAGAGAACCAAGACCGTTCAGAAGATGCTACGCCTAGTGCCTCTGTCTCTGTGGCAACACGGAGCTCAACTCGAGGCAGCCAGTGCTAGCAGTCAGAAGCCCTCCCTCCGTAGGGCTGGGTCAGTGAGGTGATGAGCCCTCTTCCCCAGAAAATCCTGGCAAGGAGGGACCAGCACCTCCAGGCCTGGAGACTGTTGTGTCAGCAGGGATGTGAGCTCTCCTTCTGCCAGCTGCAACCTCTGGTTCCCCGGCACTGTCTCCAGGTGGGGAGTCCTCCCTGGGGACCGAACCCATCCCTTCCTGTCCTTGGGCCCTGGGCTGAGCTTCTGCAAGGGAATCCAAGTCCTTGGAGCCTCCTATAGCGCCTGTGCCTCATCTCAGCCGGGGAACCCCTCGGAGACGGAAAAAGGAAAAGCAGGCGGACCACTTACATCCTGCGGAGAAAAGTGAAATCTTTCTGAAGAGAAGGTGGAGAGCCCCAGGAAACCTGATAGAAATAAATGCTTCCAGATTCAGAAAAAGACCATCTCTCTGATGGGGATGGATTTCCAGTGGGGAGGTCGGTGCTGGCTGGTGAGAGCTAGCCCATCAGGTTGGCCCCACTGACATGAGGTCTGGGTGTGGCTCAAACATGTCTAGTGAGTGATTCAGTCCCTGTCAACCTCTCTCCCTCTGGGATGTGGGAAGGTGGTTGAGGAAAGCAGGACCAGTCCTTCTGGGGGAGGGACAGATTGCTTTTAATTCCCCCAGAGTGCAAACCAGCTAAACTTTGCAGAAGTACTTAGAAAAAGGTTGAACCAAACTGGTAACAGGGCCTCCAGGGCATCTTGAGAAAAACTCCCCACTTAATAGAAATCACATGCAAATTCTTTCCTTCTGATGGTGCTGACACTAGCCTGTACCTCAAAGCTGCAGCCTCTTCCCAGGCCTTGCGCTGGGATGCTGGGGACCATAAGACAGGATCACCTGCCTCAGATCACCGTTTGAACAGAAAGTGTGAGTCACTCAGTCATGTCTGACTCTTTATGACTCCGTGGTCTATAGCCTGCCAGGCTCCTCTGTCCATGGGATTTCCCAGCAAGAACACTGGAGTGGGCTACCATTTCCTTCTTCAGGGGATCCTTCCAACCCAGGGATTGAACCTGGGTCTCCTGTACTGCAGGCAGATTCTTTACCATCTAAGCTACCAGGGAAGCCCTGGAACAGAAAATTCCCCAGTATTTGACTGATGTTGAGCCATGGCCTACTCTGTGCCTGTCCCGTGCAGTCATCATGAGGGATGAGACAGTGTTTCTCTCCTGGAAGAGTAACTGGTGAGGTGAGTTCTTCCTGGACCACACTGAGGAAGGGCTGGGATGGGGAGGGGCTGACAGCTGCTGGGCTCTCACTTGGTGCCAGGCACTGCTGAGTTGAAGGCAGAAGGGAGAGTAAGTCTCCCCTTGTGACAGGAGAATTCAGACCCCAACAGAGATGGAAAAGTCAGAAGTCACAGAGGCAAGGGTGGAATGAGCTCTTTTGTTAAGCACCATTCAGAGTGGGAAGGAAGTGGAAGGGCAGGAGGGCGCCTAGGAGCCACACGAGGAGCCTGAGCAATGCTCCTTTCTCTGCTCTCCCGTGAGCCCTGGTGCTAATGGGCCCAGGGCTCTCTGACCTTCACCTCCACTCCAGTGCCCACAACGCCATCTCTGGGCCTCAATACACGTCTGAAGAGTAGATGAGTGGGTGCTGTTCATCTCATAAGTCCATCAAAAGGGCCCTCAGGGGAATGGCCTAGTCAGATGAGATTTTTAGGAAAGCATCTCTAGCAGCTGGTGAGAGAGAAGCTAGGGTGTGGAGGAGGAGGGGGCAGATGGAGGCAGGACATGGATTGGGGTCTCTGATGATGCTCCCTGGGCTGGGTCCCCTCCTTGACTCCTCCAGCACCACTCTGTCACCACCCTCACGGACCCTTCCCTACATCAGTAAAGAGTTCCAAGCAAACATAACCCTGCAGCCCCAGCTGGCACCTGTCAGGAGTCCTGAACTTCACCTATGGGTGGGCTGGGTCTCTGCCCGGAAATGTGGCAAGAAAAGCAGAGCCAGCAGATGGCCTGTGAGCAGTCCCATCCTCTGTGCTCACCTTCTCAGGCTTCTGTAACAAATGACACGGTCAAGGGACTTAGACAGTCGGGATTTACTCTCAGAGGTCTGGAGGCTGGAAGTCCAAGATCAAGGTGCAGCCCACTCAGGTCCTGGGGAGGCCGCTTCCTGGCTTGCAGACAGCTGCCTTGTCACTGGGTCCTCACCTGGTAGATAAGAGAGAGCGCACTCTGGTGCCCTTCCTCTTCTTAGGAAGACACTAATCTCATTGTGGGGGCCCCACCCTCATGACCCCAGCAGAACCTCATTTCCTCCCAAAGACCTCATCTCCAAATACCATCTCATCGTGGGTAGGGCTCCAGCATATGAATCTGGGGGGCTCAGGGCAGCCCGTGGGACCCTCCTCTCCTGGGGGGCGTTCTCCTGAGCAGACAGACTCCCCGGGGCAGGGGCTTGCAGTCTGTGTTCCTACCCATCTTCCCACTTGACAGAGCCAACCGTGTTGCATCCAGAATCTCATTGTGGTGCCAGCTGGAACAGTCTAACCACTTGAGGGAAAGCCAATCTTCCTGGAATAAAACTGTTCTTCTGTGTGGGCTCCAGCCTCCCTGTGGCTTTCTGAGTGGGGATGACTATTCAGAAAGAAAGAAAGAATGATAAAACAGTTGTTCCCGTGTGATAACGGCCTTGATGCGGGAACAGGAGAGAACCGACCACTGACCCCTGACCTCCTAATCATTCTCTCAAGAGCACACATGAAGACTGATGGAGTCTGGCTAATCCTGAGCCTCTTTAAGGATTAGATGGTTGGTTCCTTAATAATTAATCACAGCCCTATTTGCAATTATATTGCTCAAGATAACATTTTTAGGTCAGCTTGCTTTCTATTTCCATTAAGAAACTACTAATAATGGGGATTTAGTAAGAAATTTTTAATGATTTCTTAAGAAAATGGAGAGAAACCTGACCTAAAAAAATTGTCTTAAGCAACAGAATTATGAATAGGATTGTAATTACCCAGTTTATAATTATTTACAAAGATACTCATTTTAAAATTTTTAAGTAAAATAAATATCATAGAATATGCATGTAAATAACATAATTTTGAACCATGCAGAGAGGTTTTTAAAATGTGTCATTGGAAAAGAATATAAAAAAGAAAGTATATATGTATAACTGAGTCAACTGGCCATACAGCAAAAATTACAAAATTTTTTAAAAATGAAAAGGGAAAACAAAAATAAATGAATAAAATGTTTCATTGTTGCCTCCCCAAATTCCTCAACGTCCCAAATTTATGCTGGGAAAATGAACCCTTCCTACCTCACTTCCTTAGGCCTCAAATGCAGATTTTGCTTCCTCTCTGCCCTCAGAAGGAGGTGATCTGACTCTTTCTCAAGCCCCTTTCTGTTGTCCCCCCACAGAATCTCATCTTGGTGGTTACATTCTTCTTTGGAACCTCATTATGTATGAGCTTGTCTCTGGCTCTCACTAAATCTTCATTTCCCAAGGGTCTCAAAGACGGGGCATCTATACCTTGTGTGAAATATTATGGTTTATCCACAACCCACACTTTATAAATGTGTGTGAAATGACTTAAATCAAAATGTGACAGAAAAGTGGCCCACGAGCCACACAGAGCATCCGAGGCCTGGGCAGAACATCACCAAATTGGAATCTTAATTTAATGTCTTATCCAAGCCATGAAGCTGGGAAGATTTAGTTCCTCCCCTAAAAAAAGCTAAGTTTTCCATCCTTTGCAGCATGCCCCTGGTTCTGAGAATATAAGCTGGTGGTCCCTGCCCTTGACCCCTCCAGAGCTAGCCCCACACCCCCTCAAGGCATCCAGCTACACCCTGGCCTTGGGAGTCCCATTCTTTTTCCTGAACCCAAAGTCACTGTATTAAAAATGGACCTTCTTGCACCCAACACACTGCTTATCCTTGAAGCCAGCTTGTCCTTCCTAAATGGGTGCACATCCTCAAAGCCCGCATTTTCATGTTTCTGAGGGCTGTTTTCATGACAAACAGAACTAGAAGATTTGGGAGGTGGAGGACAGACAAAAGCTAGATGGGGAAGGAGTGTGACTATAAAAAATCAAATAAGGAGAGAAGCATCTGGTGTTTTTAAAGATGAAGAAATGTAACCCATCTGCTATTTGCCTCCATGTGTTGCAACGAGAGACGAAAGAATTCTTGAAGGAGCTTGAAAAGTTATTTTCAAATATCTTTCTGAATTACATTACTTGACTAGATGGTATTTCAGGGAACACAGGAGGGTCTGAGGATGTCAGTTTGCTTTGTAAGATGAGGAGCTCAGCAAAATGAAGGGCGCAGAGGGCTCCCTTGGTTGTGGTCTGGGAGGAGATGGCGGGGCGGGGGCGCGGGGGGAGTGCCTGAGAGAGTTAGCCCAGGGGTGGGAAAGGAGAGGGAAAATTTAACTGGAGAAGAGAGGCAGGAAGAGGAATTTAAAGATGGGCTATATTTGATTAAACAACTTAGACAACAAAGACAAAGTCCCCTTGAAGCTTGTTTCAACAAACAGTTCTAAATGGCAGTACCAGAGCTTAGGGGTTTTCAGAATGGAAACCTGGCAGACTAGATCAGACATTTGCCTTCTTAACATGGCAATCAATCAACCAGCCCACAACTGAGTTCTGAGGGCTGGCATATTAGGAACCAAATAAAGGGTACCCCGGGGGGAAGATGGAAGGGTGGGGTACCCCAGGAGGGTTGATCTCAATGAGCCCCAAAGCAAACTTCTGATGGTTAAGAAAGTCTGCAATTAAACTTTTAAAAAGGCCTTCTTGAACTTCCTTTCTGCCTATCCTTCATGTTGTGGCTAAGTTGAGATGGAGATTCTTGACATTAAGGAGTGGATTTGGTTTATTCAGATGAATCCCCAAAAAATGATTGTGGATCCAGAAGAAGTTGAAAAAGCATTTAGAGAAGAGTCACAGAAGGACAGATGTGTATTTCTTCCCCTCCTTTATCCCATTCCATAGTTTCATACAAAACTGAGAAGAATCTCCCCAACCTTTAGTCTTGGGGAGTCTATACAATCAGCCAGCAAAGTGGATTTTCCTGTCTTCTGGTGGACCCCAGGGGAACCTTTTATCCCCAACTCACCAGCTTGTTTCTAGTGACCCAGAATTTCTTTATCCTGAAGGACACCCCATATGTAAGTGGGGGAGAGAGTCCTGGGCTTGCTGAGAGCTCATTTGCTGAAGTCTGTACATGGTGAGAGGGAACCCAGCATTATTCATCTGTAACCAGAGGAAGAAGGCTCTGGAGTGGGTAGAAAGGCAGGAACAGACCACATCCCTTAAGAAGAACCTGCTTCTTACCATCATGAACTGCTTCCAGAATCTGTTCTAATCACTTGCTCTTAGCTTCTATTTGGGCTAGTAAGCCCACAGGACAAGGTCCATCTGAGTTAGCCTTTTATAAAATTCCTGTTATACAGCCAGTTCTACATTAGTTCATTTCGGATACTTTACTGTTTGTCCATTTTACAGGTTAAAAAAAAAAATAGAGGCTATTTACAATAAAAGCTTTGTAAAAAAAACTCACTATTAGTAAGTACCATGCACTATTATATTTTTACATGCATTATTTTCTTTGAATTTCATAACAATCCAGTGAGCTCAGTACTGTTGCTATAGCCAAAGAATAGATGAGGATACTGAAGCTCAGAAAGGTTTAGTTACTGCTCCAAGGTCACACAGCTAGTGAGAGGTGGCGGTGGTTTAGTCGCTCAGTCGTGTCCGACTCTTGCGACCCCATGGAATGTAGCCTGGCAGGGTCCTCTGTCCATGGGATTCTCCAGGCAAGAATACTGGAGTGGGTTGTCACTTCCTTTTCCAGGGGATCTTCCTGACCCAGGAATGAAACCCGGGTCTCCTGCATTGCAGGCAGATTCTTTACTGACTGAGCTATAAGGGAAGCCCTAAGTGAGTGAGCGGTAGAGCCTAGATAACAAGGCTGCTCAGTCTGACCGCAAAGCCTCCTCCCCCTAACTGTCTTCCCCACCCCCTGTCCCTCCACCTTAACCACTATGGGAAGTTAATTATACAAAGGGACAAATAGATCTTTCAACGTTTACTTTTGTTCTTGTAGAAAACTGAAACCCAGCAAATTAGAGCCATAAAATCACCAGACTCACCCTTGGATTTTTCTGGAAAATCAATGTCCCAGAAAGCATAAAGACTTCCGTGAACAGGACAACTAACAATAAAACACCAAACAGTGAAGATTCCCAAGCCCTGGAGGAGAGTGGTCGGGACAGTGAAGGGTCTAGAGACTCCCACATCGGCAGAGCCCCGAGCCGTGGCTCACAGGTCCCAGCCCCACTGCCCACTTAGCCAGTGCCCACGCCTGCTGGTTGCATGTTAGCAGAGGGGATGGAGAGAGAACGCAAATGGAAGCAGGCCGCAGGGCAGGCCACACAGCTGTCCCAGTGGCACGTGGCCGGGACCCTCTGACAAAGCCAGCTCCGGACGCGGGGCCAGCGTCCCACAGCGGCCACTAGATCCCGTGCCCCCGGTGCCAGGTGGGGCTCAGGGCTGCACTGCAGGTAGCGCACGAAGGGACAGCTTGGAGGGAATGGAACCCCTCATGGGATCGCTGGGAGGCTACTGCAGGCCAGAATGAGCCTCAGGCCCACCTGCCACGGCCGCACCACAGGACCAGGCTCCGGGGCCTGGCCTCCTGCCATGATCCAATCAGAGACCCAGGGCCGTGACTCAGGCTTTCTCCAGGACACCGTCAGCAAAAACGTGCCTTTTCCCTGCCCCTGTCTCCCCACAGCTCCGTTTCCAGTCAGTTTTGTCATATGTCTCTGGTCTGCAGGCCTGACATCACAGCTCATGCAAAGACTTTGGGAAGGACAGATTGGTTTCCCAGCGTTTGCAGAATGGGAAGACACAGCAGGAAGATGTTGGAGCAGGTGCTGAAGGTCAGTGAAGGTCAAGGGTGTTTCAGAGGCCCCTGTGCAGGCAGTTCTGGTCATGGCAGAGAGGGGAAAAAGACATCTTTTCTCTCTGGAAGGCAGCCTGGCTCTCAGAATTTCCCTGAGGTGCTGTCTGTAAACTCTCAGACTCCTCCCTTACTCCACCCCATCCTTGGGCAGCTGCCAAATCTGAAGAACATGTTACAACCTGCCCAGGATCAGGGCAAAAGTGGGCATATCATTAGAAACCCCTGGCTCCCAGTCTCCCCTTTCCACCCTGGCTTGTCTGCCATCAAACTCCTTGGACTTGTTTCAGTTCAAAATGTGATGATTTCTAGAGTGAGCCAGGCTGAAAGCAGCAGGTGCCCACCCCTTAGACCCCACTGCCCACCATGATGCTCAAATGTTGAAGTTAATTAAATCCATTTAGTGCCTACCCCAAGTCTTAGCACAGGCTGCCTGCATGGAGATCAAACCCAGGAAACATTTAAATACCATCTCCTGCCCAGCATGACACATGAATCACATCCATCATGGAAAAATCCAGACAGCAAAACAATAGTACATGGAAACCACCTATGCAACAGAGTCCGTGGGGCCCAAGTCCTAGTGTCCAGCTAACACAGGGCACTCAGGTAAGGGGCTGCCAGTTTGGTGGTGGCTGATGGCTTAGGAGATGAAGGTGCCCATCTTTTCCTGTGTACCCCTGCTCATTGAAGCCCAGGAAGTGTGACGCTGCCCCTAGCACCATCCTGCAAAGACAGAACATTCTGCTGGCTCCTCCTGACCTCCTGGTGCCAGAGCCCCCATGTTACCCAAACTTGACCCCTCATCACCCTCGAGTCCCCCTTCACCTCACCTCCTCACCAGGCTGCTTCACTGCCCGTGGCCCCCTCCCTCCTTTACTCCTGTCTCTGCCTTGGGCTCTATCACCCGGTCAGTAACTCATCTTTCTAGATCGCAGATCAGGGTACTGTTAAACCTCAACAAAAGCCTTTCTTTTGCCAGTAAAATGTGATGGACACAATGCATGTTGCTCCTGGGCAGGAGCCCCAGGGCCCACATCTGCCTTATCTGGTCCTCTGGCCACAGAGTCTGGCCCGGGTCCAAGGCTGCTTCAAGGGCCCAGGGCTCAGCGCAGAGACCCAGAGACACCAGCTGTGAGGTGCCCGCAGCTCCAGGGAAGAGCAGAATGACCGACCCCATCTACCCTGAACGATCAAGAGGTGGGAGCATCCGGTTGTTTTCTTCTTTAGAGAATGTCACGCATCCTCAAGATCATGGCTAGTGCACGAGTTAGAACCTGGAAGGTAAAACAGGAAGGTTAAGATAGTATCATATAAAAAATATGACTGGCCTGTGCTCCTGGTTCCAGAGAGGGAGACTCTCTGGAGTCTCTCTGAGTCTAAACTCAGAATCTCTCAAGTAACAGGAGTGTCTTTATTATTCATGAATCCAGGCATCACACATCAGTTTATGCTAATGAGGCGACTCATGGGAGCCCCTAGGTGGTCCCGGGATGGGGGAGTCAGGCTGAAAGACCTAAAGTGTGATTGATTAGAGGGTCGGGGCTCTGAGCCTCTGATCACCCAAACTCCAGACCTTCAAGGAGGGGTGGGGCCTGCATAGAGCCCACTTACGTGGCCACTGATTCAGTCCGTCATGCCAAGGTCATACAGCCTCTGCACAATGAGGTTGAGTGGGCTTCCTGGATGTGCTGGGAAGGTGCTGTGCATTGATTCCCCAGGGCGAGAACACTTGGCCACCCGTCAGAACCCGCCCTCTTCGTTTGGCTGCTTCTGATTTCTATCCTTTATCATAAAACTGTAAACATAAATTATAGCCCTTTCCTGAATTCTGTAAATCCCTCTAGTGAATTATCAAGTCTGAGGGGCTCATGGGGACCTCTCAGCTTTGTGGCAGGTCAGTCGGAAGCCGGAGCAGTCTTGCCGGAGACCCCGCCCTGTAATCTGTGGGGTCTGCTCGCACTCCAGGTGCTTAGCCCAGAACTGAACTGCAGCCCACCCAGGATGGCAGGATCATGGGAAAATAGGTCAGAGCGTGGGTGAAGCTGGGGGATGCAGCAGGAGGGAAGCCTCCTGATGGAGGCGTGGAGATGAAGGCTGTGGAGAGGCAGGGGTGCAGCTCACTGAAACCCGAGCCAAGTAAGCTTCTTAGACCTCACATTCCCAGCTCCTTACAGCCTCATGAGACCCTTGCCTTCCTAGGACTGGGCTCAGCCCGGCATCAGTGGCTTTACCAGAGAAAGCCAACAAATGTCTCACATAGAGAGGGTGAGGTACCCACATGGAGGGTGAGAACAGCCCCACCCACGCTCCAGTTCACTCTGTTCTGCCTGTGTCCTTATTCTGGACATTCATTCATGGGGGGCCAGGCCACAAGCCACAGTTCCCAGGTCCCTCAAGTTTCCTCCTGATGTGCCTTCTAGGAAATTCAAAAAGCTCATCTGAACATCAGGACACAAGGAGAAAGTGCACACACCCCCTACAATGGTCCAGTTCTCTTACATAAACTTCAAAAACTCTGTACCCAAAAGGTGACCCAGATTGAAAGTAGATCATTTCAAAAACAGAGCCAGATGAAGTAAGACACCACTCGGAGCCACAAGCCGACACGCAGTGAGAGCGGGAGCTGGGAGCCCGGCAAAGCTGCAGGAGGGCGGGGAGGGGTGGTGCAGGCAGGGCTGTCCAAGGAACACGGCAGAGCCCCGTTCCTCACGGCCTTGACCATCTATTTGCAGGAGTAAAGTGCATAAAAGTGCAGCCTCCAGGTGAGTTTCGATCAGGGCTCCGTCCCAGGGATGGCATGAGAGAGTTCACTTCACCTCTGGGAAGTCTCCTTCCGTCACTCCCTTCCACAGTCTAGGTCAGGGGTCCCTGCTGAAGGCCACAGCTCTGTTCCTACCTGTTAGTCCCTGCATTCAACAAGTGCTCAAAAAACATTAGTTGCTGCTGTTGCTTGTGGATTGTAAATCAGGAAATCCAGACAGAAACCTGGCAAAGAGCCCATGGGACCATCTGCACTTAGGGAGTCAGTCCTGAGACCATGAGTGAGGCCAGTTGCCACACACAGATGAGACCTCCGGCTGCCATGGAGACTCAGGACACAGCCATCATCTACTCAGAGCAGCGTAGAAACTCCTAGGGGCTGAGGCTTGGCTGGAGGGTCAGTGTGGTCCAGGGACAAAGCCTTGGCTGGATGGGGCTGCGGAACGCTACCAGTTGACACTCTTTGTTAGATTTGCACTGTCCACTTAGAACAACGACCTTCTCTGGTAGCAGCGCTTACTCAAGTGTCAGTGCGCAGAACAACCCTCTGAAAGGCTGTCTTCCTTTCACAGGGAGGAAACAGGCTTAGACCCTGGCAGGTAGCCTCCAGGCCCCACGTCCACCTTCCTGGGGACCTCCCAGAGGTGAGTGCTCTGCAGTGGGTAGGGTCACAGGTGGAGGTTCCTGGCAGCCTGTTTCCACACCCTTGCTCCAGCAGGAGAGCCTCACCTCTCCACAAGGGGCTCCAAACATCCTCCAGTTTTATACCTTAGAGCAGCTCCATCGGCCAGAAGGGCTGAACTTGCCCGGGGTTGGTGGGGTTGGATTTTCCCCACACTGCAAAACTTGCCCTGCCCCAGGGGAAGCCCAGGTATCTGCCTTTGCTGGGTTTCTCTAAATCAGGCCCTGTATTCTCTGAGCTGAGAAACTCCGGGGGGAACCAGACAGTTGCTAACATCTCATCTGTCCCTAAGATCTCAAGTCCCTTGGGTCCTAAATTCATCTGCAGCCACAATCCCAAAGGAAACCAAAAGTGGGAGATTTTGCAGGGCAGGGGGGTAGGGTGCAGAGAGATTGCAAGAATCAGAGAACAGGTGTGGGAAACACGGAAAATGGAAACAAGAGATGGAATGGAAAGACGTGGATATTTTCATGGTAAGATGTGTCTGCACATGGGTTAGTCTGCTTGGACTGCAGTAACAAAAGAACCACAGGCTGGGTGGCTGAAACAGCAGGAATGAGCCGCCTCACAGATCTGGAGGCCAGAAGTGCCAGACCAAGGTGTGGACAGGGTGAATTCCTTCCAAGGGCTGCGTGGGGAACCTGTTCCAGGTTCCTGCCTTCATCCCTGGTGGCCTACTGGCCACCGTTGGGGTCCCTCAGCTGGACATCCTCAGTCTCTGCCTCCGCCTTCACGTGGGCTTCTCCCTGCGTGTATGTCTGTGTCCAAATCTCCTCTTTATATGGACACCAGTCACGTAGGATTAGGTCACCCTAACGACCTCATTTTAACTTGACGACCTTTGTAAAGACTATTTCCAAATAAGGTCAACATTCTAAAGTACCAAGGGTTAGGATACAACATCTGTAGGGGCACACCATTCAACCGATAACAGTATGCATTTTTCTCACTTTTAGGAAGGGCTCTAAGCCTGTGAATTTTAAAGAATTTTTAAAATAGCACTTTAAAAATTAGTCCATCAGGTGATTGTCAACTGCTAATGATCAACCTGATGTCGCGGTGGAAAGCCATGGGGTACTGATCCTGTCACATTAAACCCAATTTCCAGCACGCTCCCTTTCACGATCCAAATCTGACAGAACCAGACTCCTTGGAGCACCACCTCTCTCCTATGGCCAAGACCCATGTTAGGAAGCTCCCTTCTCTGTCTCTCTCTTTCTCGCCTCTTCCACTAGGAAAGGATGACTGTCTTCTTTCCCTGAAGATTCAAGTTCAGCAAAATTAAAAGAAAAGAAAATTATTTTACTTGGTGATATAAAAGTTGCCTTTTTATGGTCAGAATGCCCATCTTTAAAAAGTCTACAAATAACAAATGCTGGAGAAGGTGTGGAGAAAAGGGAAACCTCCTACACTGTTGGTGGGCATGTAAGCTAGCAAGTTAGTGGGGTCACTATGAATAGCAGTATCGGGATTCCTCAGAAAACTAAAAATGGAGCTACCATATGATCCAGTCATCCCATTTCTGGGCATATATCCAGACAAAACTATAATTCAAAAAGATATATGCACCTGCTATATTCATAGCAATACAATAGCCAAGACATGGAAACAAGCTAAATGTCCACTGACAGATGGATGGATAAAGAAGATCCATAAAATATTCCATGGACAGAAGAGCCTGGCAGGTATAGTCCATGGGGTCGCAAAGAGTCAGACACAACTGTTAGAGTCAGATCAATACACACACACACACACACACACACACACACACACAATGGAATACTAGTCAGTCAATTAAAAAGAACAAAATAATGCCATTTGCAGCCACATGGATGCAACTACAGATTATCATACCAAGTGAAGTAAGTCAGAAAGAGAAAGACAAATACCATATAATATCCCTCATGTGTGGAATCTAAAATACAACACAAACGAACCTATCCATAAAAAGAAACAGACTCACAGACATAGAGAAAAGACTTGTGACTGCCAAGGAAAAGGGAGCTGGGGGAGGGATAGACTGAGGGTTTGGATCAGCAGATGCAAATGATTATGTATATACGTAATGGATAAACAACCAGGTCCTAGTGTATAGCACAGGGAACTATGCTCAATATCCTGTGATAAACCATAATGGAAAATAATATTTTTAACAATGCTTGCATATACATACATACATACATACATGTGTGATGTATGTATAACTGAATCACTTTGTTATACAGCAGAAATTAACACATAGTAAATCAGTTACATAAGTAAATCAATAAAACGAAAACTTTTTAATTTTTAACATAATTTTATTTATGTATTTATTTTTGGCTGTGCTGGGTCTTCACTGGCGCATGGGCTTTTCTCCATTTGCAGTGTGTGGCTCCTCTGGTTGCAGAGCATGGCTCTAGGCACGCAGGCTTCAGTACCTGCAGCAAGTGGCCTCAGTAGCTGTGGCTCCCAAGCTTTGGAGCACCGGCTCAACAGCTGCGGCACACGGGCTGAGTTACTCCGAGGCAGGAGGGATCAAACCTGCGTCTCCTGCATTGGCAGGCGATTCCTTACCACTGAGCCACAAGGGAAGCCCTGAAATGAAATTTGTTTAATTTAAAAAAAAAAAAGTAGTTTTCCTAGATTGAACTTGGGGATCTGATGAGACCAGTAACAAATATTTGAGTGGATGAGCTTGAGAATATTGAGGCCCTAGATTTTCCTAAACCCAGTGGACCACCAGAAGCAGCCCAATCTTTTTTTCCTAGAAAACAGTATCCCTTTGCCTAGAAATCAAGCTGTCAAAGACCTTCCTGAAGTAGGTGATTTCTGCACTATGAAGTTTTTCTCCTCAAGAGTTGTTCACACCTTCAATTATTGATTCCAGGTCAAAAGTCACCTGGATCAGAAAATGTAGCCCCTGCTCCAGAACACAGTTTGCATGTTAAAGGAACTGCAGCCCTGGTTAATAAATACTATCAAGAAGTATGAAAACAGGGGAAATAATTTTGAGGGTACTGGCATCAGATAAGGGAGATAGGCTGGAGAGGGGAGAACATATTTAACACAGGAGCCCTCACATGGAACTTAGGTGTCCACATTCTGACAAAGATGCCTGGAGCCCATCCTAAGAGTCGACTGAGATGCCTAGAGGGCACACCTCCCACTCAGATGACAGGGAGTGCATGTGGGATGGCTATATGGACAGCTTTTAAGAGCCTGCAGAGGGCCACACCTTTTAGAGGAGATTTGACAGTGAGAGATGTCAGAGCATTGGGCTCCCTCCTATCAGTGAGGATAATGGAATGAGAGAATCACAGACATCAGGGGGCACCCAAATTAAAAAAGGAAAAAAAGAATGTAGTCATGGAAGACCAGAATAACAATCAAGATACTCTTAGTGCTTGACTGTAGGGACGTGTGGTGATGACTACTGGATCATGTGTTGTCAGCACAAGACAGATGCGAAGCCAACCAGGGTACCACTCAACTTGGACAAAAAAGGCTGGGAGTGAGTCCTTCACTCAGCTCTCAGATCTAAATCATTCTCTGATGAAGGAGAGCCTGGATCCTCTTGAGGGAAGACTCAGTGATGACATCACAAGCATTATGTAGTAAACTTCCCCCATCTTTTCCCCCAAGTGACCGGATTTCATCTGCCAAAGCCACTAAATCCTGGGGGAGAGATCTAGACAGTCACTTCCTGGACTATTAGCTATGGGTGTGAACTGACACAGATGGCGGGTCTGAAAAGCCATTATGCTCCTCCATTTAGAGTTGGGAGATATGAAGACCAGATGACAAACAGAATATTCCCCCAATTCATCTTTGTCTCCAGGGAATGCTGACCACTTAATGCAACCTGCACTTCTCATCACCAAGAAGCACATGCTTGACAAGGTGCTCCAGATCTTAGGGACATCAAACGTGACACTGGAGATACCCCTCTGACCCACTGTTAGGTGAATCCAGATGCTACCAGTCTGGAGTGGGTTACTGAGCAAGAGCCATATAACCCAACAGGTGCCAGAAGATTTTGGAACAAGGACTCCCCCTGTCTTTTGTTGAAGATGAGATCCTGCTGTCACCACTGACAGTGGTCAAATTCATGTCTCAGGACATTCCAGGAGCCATCGAAGGTTAGGAACTGGGAGAGCCTTCAGGAGCAGACCTGATATCTCCATCAGCCTCTCCCCGTTCCTGCTCACAAGGGACTGACTTCCAGCAGATGTAGTCTTGAACCCTGCCTCTGCTTCTTAGAGAACCTGTCCTGCAAAGTCACCCGCTCTGAGGCCAGAATTCACATGCTTGGATTCTTTGTGGGGCTCAGTCTCCCCAAGGACAGAACACAGGATGGGTGAGCAGGTGGCCTGTCCCCACGGGATCCTCCACCACATGCCCACCATGGCATGGACAGGAAATGATCAGGGCCTGGAATTGATCAGGAAACCTCCCCGGGCCTGTTTCCTCACCTGGAAAGTGAGGATGAGGTCATCTGTCCCACAGATAACCAGAGCAAAGCCCCCAGAGCACAGTCACTACTTGCTGATCGCCTGCCATCTCTTTGTCCCCAGGGCCAACTTCCAAGCTGCTCACGGTGTTTGTATAATCACACAATCAATTTTGTTAACCTGCCAATTTTGACTTCAGCTTCATAAGGATTTTCAACTCCCAGGGGCAGAGCTCCCAGCTGCTTGGCTGCCTCTGTGTTGCATCGAGGGCAGGACCGCAGGTACGGAGGCCCAGACCGGCTCCTGACAGGGTGTGCAGACTCCGCGGTCCCCTCTCTTCTGCCACCGTGTCATCAGGCATTATCTCAGCAGCCACAGACCCATCAGGGAAATCTGCCCTTCACCCCGTGCCAGGCCATTCTGCTCAGACTTTCAAATCGGGCCATTACCAGCCTGGAGCTCAATTGTTATTCACTGGGCCTCAGCTTCCAGCTCTTATCTAATCAAGGCACAGACCTAGTTATTCAGCCAGTATTTACATAACCCCTTCCTGCTCGGGGCCCCTCTATCCTCCAGCTGCTCCCCTGGGCACAAAGCTCTGGTTTCACTTGATCAAGTGTCCCAGGTAACAAGCCATTCCCCACCACCCCCCCAACCTGTTTGTTTTGGCAGGACCGGGAGGCAGGGAAACAAAGCACTGAGGCCTCTCTCCTGGAGCTGGGCCCCTGGAGAGAGCCTGTCCTGCAAAGTGACCCGCTCTGAGTCCAGAAGTCACATGCTTGGATTCTTTGTGGGGCTCAGTCTCCCCAAGGACAGAACACAGGATGGGTGAGCAGGTCGCCTGTCCCCACAGGATCCTCCACTGCCTCACCATGGCAGGAAATGATCAGGGCTGGCTGTGCATCCGCGTCAAACTTCTCACCCAGGTCTTCACTCACAGTGTCTTCTTTAACCGTGACCCCAGCCCTGCCAAGTGTTATTATTTCTATTGTTCAAATGGGGAAACAGAAGCTGGGTAGTGTGTCTTTGGACAGGCAGCTTATGAGCGGCTAAATCATTCTGACTGTGAAACTGGCTGACTGGCTGCGTGTACACCTCGACCCCAGCCCAGCCTTGCACAGCTGGGTCCACCCCCTGAAGATCCTGCTTCATTAGACTTGGGGTCGGCCTTGGAATGCTGCCTTTTTAAGGCTCTCCAGGTAATTCCGCTGCATTACTAAGTTTGGGATGAGCCCTGAGTTTCCTTCCATTTTTGCTTGCTTTAGCTGCTAAGTCGTATCCACCTCTTTGCGACCCCATGGACTGTAGTCTGCCAGGATCCTCTGTCCGTGGGGATTCTCCAGGCAAGAATACTAGAGTGGGTAGCCTATCCCTTCTCCAGGGAATCTTCCCAACCCAGGAATTGAACTGGAGTCTCCTGCATTGCAGGCGGATTCTTTACCAGATGAGCTACCAGGGAAGCATGTGTTGGAGAAGAAGCTGAGCTACCTTCCATCTTTAGAAATCCTCTAATTCTGAGAGACTAATCAGAAAGGATGAGTTAGAGGCCCTGGGCCCCTCTTCACCAGCCCCCCTTCACTGCTGTCCCGGCCTCACTGCCCCCACCCCAGCCCCATCAAATCAGGCAACTGGCTTCACAGAAGGACAGCTGATGCCTCCGGGTGAGGCTGGCTCTGACATAAGGCCAGCTTCCTTCTGAAGCCTGCTTGCCGCCTGTGAGGAGGGGCCCTCAGCCCCACAAGACAGAGGACAGAGGAAAAGGGTTGGGTGGTGGGGCCAGAACCGGGGCAGGACAGAATTTACAAATTTTCACCATAAATTTGCCACTCACCAACCTATCTTTGGAGCCTAAAAGGTGGGGAGGAGCCATCTCTGCTCAGGGTAAAGACCCCCATCCTCACCCGAACAGACCCCACTGCCTGGCTGCACGCACCTGGGTAGGAACACAGTCTAAAGCGAGGGCTGAGGGTGAACACGGGGTCTTTGGGAGAAGCCTTCAGTGGAGAGTCCCATCCTGCAGGGCACCTTCAAAACTGTCTGAAAAAAGTCCGCAAAGTGCAGAAGTGACGGGTGTCCCTGTGCAGAGGCCCTGGGGAGAACCCTGAAAGCAGTTGGGAGGCCCCTGAAGCTCCCTTCCCAAAGGCCCGTGGGCCGCAAGAGGCTGTGGCTCACACAGCCGCGAAGCCTGCGGGCCCAAGCTGGCCGGGCCACCGGGCCCCGGTTTCCGGATCACAGCACTGAGCTGAAGGCGAAATCTGAGTGAAGCAGGGATCGGGGCTGAGTTCGGCACTTCTCCATGCTGATGAGAAGTCTGTGGTGCCGGGGGATGAAGCCCGCCTCCAAGCAGGGGCAGCGCAATGTTCGGCTTCCAAATCGGGAGCGGAGAAAGTGGAGCACTGGGCGAGCTTGCTTTCCTCCCCAAGGTCTGAGCCGCGAGGAGGCCAAGGAGGCGGGCATCTCACGCACGCGCCCCGGTGCCCCTCCGCATCCTCGCCTGCTCATGTGCGCACTCACTTCCTGCTTGACCTTCCTTCTGCCTTTCTGTCTGTAAGGTGGGGTCCCCAGGCGGCCTGGGCCTTTCGCTGCCCTCTGCAGATAACGGCGAGGGAGTCTCAGTGAGCAGAGGAAGGAGGCTGTGCGGGCGGGATGACGGTCTATGCAGCAGAGCTCTCCCTCTCCCGGTGACCCAGCAGGCAAGCTCCGGAGGGCGTCCTGGAGGCCAGGTTCAAGGCCTGTACTTGGAACGACGTGCCCCTTGGCTTGAAACCGCTCCCAGGGTTCCGCCCCTTTAGGGGCCGTTGCGGACATGCTTCTGGATCTTGTGCTCCCGAGTGTCAACTGCTCTAATCTCTCGGCACATATGAAGGAATTTCTTTTAACTCATGACATTACAAATCAACAGTCTAATAAGGTGAACAAAATTGAATTCACTCTATAGTATAACATATCCGTGGGTTATTAAACAGTTCAGTTAAACATAAATACAGAGACATTTAGATGGATATCACCTTCAAGTCCTGACTATCCATAGCTGCAGTGTGAGCCTCTTACCACCTTGCCTGCTCTTGGTTCTCAGCCAGTGGCCGGGCCCGGGTTTGTCCAGGTGCTTCCCTTTTGTCACCTGCTGTTTCCGCCCCCTGTGTGTCCTGAGCTAGCCCAGCCTAGCCCAGGTCAGGTTCCTCTCCTCTCAGCGTCCACAGGGCCAGGCTGACTGCAGAGACCTCTCAGTTCTCCGTTGCCCTGGCTCAGGGCTCAGCTGTAGCGGTACAGAGCCTTCCTACAGAAGCACACCGCATCCTCAGAGTCACGCCCCGTGACGGACACAGGGCCACCGCGGGAAGAAGTGTACAGACCAGACCTCAGGGACGCCGAGCAGGGGAGAGGGCTCCTTGTGCCTGTCAGAAGGCTTCCTCTCTGTGACGGCTCCCTGTCTGTTCCTCAGCATCAAGTCTCTCCACCCACCACCCACAGAGATAAAATCCAGAGCTAAAAAGCAACCACTCGGGGCAAAATCTGCCTCACTGAGGTTGTGGGTTTACCCTTTTCATGCTGAGTGTAAAGTGACCAAGATGTGTGGGAGGATAAGACTGTTACCAAACCGGGTTTGTTTCCCTGACACCCAACAAGCCGAACACTGAGAAGCTGACGCATGAGGCAGAGAAGGGGCTTATTCGCAAGGCAGCCACTGAGGAGACGGAGAACAGATCTCACATCCGCCTCCCCCGAGGCGCGAGGCTTGAGACACTTATGGGATAAAGAAACCGAGTGGTCTGAGGCATGGGGAAGGGTGACTGGAGGAAGGGGGAAAGGTGAAGCAATTGGCGTTCTGTGCAGGTGTATCTGAGTTACATGCTTCTTCACGGGATGGATGTTCACAGATGGAGGCACTTAGCGTGCTCTGAGGTGGAGTTTTTGACACTCTGACATCAGAGGCACCTGCACAGGCCCAGCTTTAAGGTCAGAAATCCCAACCAATCTTAGCTGACTTGAACTGGACAGGAGCCGACTCCAAGATCCTGGAAAACAGCTTATGTCCCTGTTACTCTAGCAACCCAAACATCAGCGGTGCTATCTATAGGCGGCGGTCAATGAGTCCAAAAGATAACTAAGGCGAGCTTGGTCAGTGAAGGCAGGTTCCAGGTGGAGGGGGGTTTACCAAGCTGTTCTCTCACCTGCTGTGCTCCAAGACAAGCTCAAGAATTTCTGTTAGTCACCAGTTTCTGTTAACCCTACGGGGCATGGTTTCAGGATAGATTTTTTTAACCCTAACAGGCACGATTTCAAAACAGCTAGACTGCTTAAGGCATAATCCCAGAGAACCAAAAGTACCCATTAACTGGGTTTTAACAAGAGAAACCTTCCTTTGTTTTGTTTTAGCCCTTATGACTTTAAAAATCTTTCTGAAATGTGAACAAGCAGCATCATGTACAAGGAAGCAAATAGGGTTGTTCGCTGGGCACCAGGAGATCTGGGTTATTTTTTGTTTGTTTTTTGTTTTTTAATATTGGAGTATAGTTGATTCACAACGTTGAGTTAGTTTCAAGTGTACAGCCAAGTGATCCAGTTATCCATGCATGAGGAACTTGAAAAAGAAGAGATCTGGTTTCTTTGCCCAAATCTTACAGTTATTTAGCCATGTCTCCAGAAGTGTGTCCTGGGCCTGTGTCTCCTCGACGTAAAGCCAGGGAACTGGATTGGATGGTTTTCAATGCCCTCCCCACGTGGATGAGTCTAGTTCACTTTCCAGTCTAGCACTGAGGACCATGCAAATCTCCCTTTGATCATAGACGGCTATGCAGTGTGTGACCTGGGAGCCCTGGGCCAGTATAGAAGGAGTGGGTGATGGGTGTCCCGCCATGCTCAAAGCTAATTTGCCTGCTAGAGGGGGTTAGAAATGGGGGAAAGGAGGTCTGCTCCAAGGGGATGGAGCTCTAGATTCCTCCCCCACTTCAACCAAGGCAACCCCACTTACATTTTTATATGATAAGATACAGTCTCAGCTCTCATCTAGCCAAAAGTTACATTACACAAAACAGTGCATAGAGGATGCTGAAGGGAGAGGTCATGTTGGATCAGATAAGACTCTGGAACTCACTTTTTCTTTATGTTTCCTAAATGTTTAATGGGAGCTGATTTTCTTATCAGTTACCCTTCTGATGGTGGATGGCGCGGGTGGGGGAACCAGTGTAGAAAAGATTTCAATCAATTGGGAGAATCTGCTTGCTAGTGATTCTGCCATCTTTGGCCTTCTGTGCCAAGGCCAGCAGCAGTAAGTTTGACTGCTTCCCACGGCAGCCTCTGGTTACCCCATAGAAAAATGACACCCCAACACCAGGAAAAAGTTCCTTTACGGGGATTACCTTCTGCTCTTGTTTTCCCCAACAGAAGCGAGGTGTGGAGCTGGGAGGAAATAATGTCTGATTCCGGTGAAGCTCGGCTATGCTTTCTGGGTGCTTGTGCAGTCAGCCACGCAGTCACGTCTGACTCTTTGCAATCCCACGGGCTATAGCTTGCCTGCCAGGCCCCTCTGTCCATGGAATTTTCCAGGCAGGATTACTGGAGCAGGTTGCCATTTCCTACTCCAGGGGATCTTCCCAATTCAGAAATCGAACCTGCCTCTCCTGCATTAGCAGGCAGATTCTTTGCCACTGAGCCACCTGGGAAGCGTTCTACTCCACCTTCGATAACATTTCCTTCCTAAACCACACAGCACCTTGTTCCAGCTGCACTGAACGCATGGATGGGCTCGAGACTATGCTGTGTTTTCCCTTTTCATTTATCTCCTCACCTCCTTTTATCCTTCTTTTCTGATTCCTTAAGGGTGGTACCTGCCACAGGGATATAGGTTTTTCTAAAACTCATGATGTGCTCCAGTTCAGCCCTCCTGACTTTACTCAGGATGGTCCACACCTGCAGCTGATTTTCTGCTCTGGGACAGTGGTGTGTTTACTCATTCTCTCGGGAAACATATTTGGGGTACCTCCACAGTGCCAGGCTGTATTTTAAGCAATAAAGATACAAAGATAAACACAGGCACATTTCTTGACTAAAGCTAAATATGAGATAATAGGGGAGACAGACTGTCACAAAACATGATGCTGTTGAGAGCCGTGGGGACAGGAGGTCCAGGACCTCAGAGACAGCATCTCCCCAGGCAAAGAGGCAGAAGCTCCCTGAGAAGTTGCTCTACAGCTGCATTCTCGACACCCAGTGCTTCAGCAAGGAAGACACGATGGCTTGATACATCTAGCTCTCCTTACCTCACATAAGGAGCAGTGGCCTGCACGGAGAGCTAGGTCAGGTCCCAACACTGCCTGCTGGCCAATGGTAGGTACTGCCATGAGCAGATCCGTGAAACTACCACACTGGGCATGTGTTGCTGGATGGGGGTGGTAGTAGGCTATAGCACCCAACCTTCAAGGTCAGGGTGGAGGCCCCCCAGTCAGCACAGACCATCCACAGAAGCGATCAAATAGGACCCCTGACTCTCCTGTGAGCCTTCCTGCTGCAGGAAAAGTTCTGGCCAGCCATCCTCATATCGGTTACCCAACAGGCAGGCCAGAGGACACTTAGCACAATGACACAATGAGAGAGACTCGATATTTCATCGATTTATAAAAGCAATTGTACAACCTAGATGGAGAAAGCCACAACTTTATTGGACTGCCTGCACTCATTTCTGTGGTTTAGACTTGTTTTGAATCCATGGGGTCATGAACAGACCAAATGTTCTCAGTGCTTTGGGCTCCCCAAAGATCTCACTCAGCCTGTCCCAAGTGTAAGGAACCTGTGTGCTGACAAAGCTTGCCCCACTTGCCTACCTGCCTCCAGGTCCAGAGAGTGGGGGCTGTGTTGCCCTCAGGTCACTCTGCAGCCCCCCTACTGGGTGACTGAGTGGCCGCCCCACACAGCTCCACATCTCCTCTCTATGTCATTCATCACCACCTCAATTAAAATTAGGCAGTGTCTTGCAATTTCTGAGAAATGAGGAGACCTCCCTGCTGGTAGGGTGGGGAAACATCATGTTTTAAAAGGCCTCCTTATCCGACCAATAGCATCTCATTTGGTGTCTCTGAATCCATCTGGACACTCTTGTTTCTGTGGCTCTCTGGTGGAGTTCCCTGCTCTGATGCAGTCAGACGACTTTCCATCAAGCCCCTATACCCTAACCCAGAGTTCAAGGCCCATCTTAAAATGTCAATTCATCTAAGCCTTCACTATCTATTCCAGCCTTCACTGAGTACTTGCCTCTAGATTTCTAAAGCATTTTCAGTTATTGCTATATAGCTTACACTCATTAATATACCTAGTAGACCCCAGAGCCCCTACAATCCAGTTTCAGCAGGCTTCCATGAAAGGATTTCCTGTAGCATTTTTTTTTTCACAGAGCAGTAGAGCAATTTGATTTAAAACCTAGGACAGCATTTGTAAACTGTCCTGTCCTGCCCTCTCCTTTTCAAGTCTCCTGCACCCACAGGTGCTCTGAAGCCTCCCACTCCCTAAACGTCCCACCCCTCACCCATCTGCCTCAACTATGCCCCTAAACCTTAAATATGCATAGCTGTTCCAGATCCCTTGTTCCCATCCCATTTATCCACTCTTGATGATATGCATAGACTTAACCTCTTTACCAGCCACATGAGCCTGATTTACACTCCATAGCAGACTTCCCTGCTCAAAAGCATTCTCTCCAGCTTCAATCTGCTCTAGGTTGTCGGGACTCCAGAGTCAGAGCTTCAGAAGCAGCTCCTCTCTGGGACATGCTGGTCTCATAGCAGAGGAAGGAGAGAGATGGCGTAGCCATGCAACTGCTCTCAAGTCTCCTACTCAGAAATGGTGGAACTGAGCAGCACCCTGTGGGGCTGTGGGCACAAGAGCCTTTCTGTGTCCCCTGTGTTTTGGTTTTCTTCGTTCAGCCTCCATGACCTTCCCTGAGTTCCTGCTGGAAAGTTCAAACAGTTGCAAGTCAGGGAAGGGAAGGGATGCAGAGACAAGGGAGGAGAAGTCAGGAAACAGCAGTGCAGCCTTGCAGCAGAGTCCTGGTCTCCCCTCAAGGGACACATATTACAATATTTTTAAGCTGTTTGGCAGATACTGAAGCCCCCGCCAGGTTGGAGAAGTTAACTGTATGCTTCCCACAAGTCCATTGACCTCCGGCAGGTTTGAACCAGAAGGTTGATGATTCTGACTCCCTCTTACCTCACTACCAACCATTCAGAAGAATGTCCATGAGCTGATCACACCTTTCTCTTTGAACCATTTCTGCAAAACTCCTCGCCACCCACTCCAGGTCAAGTAATACAGGTTTGAGGGTGTGAGCCCACTGTGGTCTCCTTTACCTGGCAAAACAGTGAAACTCTTCTCTTCTACTTCATGCAGAACTCTGTCTCTGAGATTCAATTTAGTAACAGTATGCAGAGGTTGGATTTCAGCTACAGTGGCTCCATACTGACCATCCTGTTCCAGGGCATTCTATATCCAGGAGGAATCATGACCTCTAGATTCCCTCCATGATGTGGTGGAAGGCCCATGGCAAAGGATCTAGAGATCAGTAAATCAGGACATCACTGGCCCAGGTAACTCAGGACTCTGCCCCCATCATCCCATTCAGCCACCTACCTGTCTGGGGCCTGGCTGCTGCCTGGTAGCAAATCTGGAAGCAAGCCAGTCCCAATACACCTTCATGCTGCAAGAAAACTTGTGTCAATAACTGGAGTTCATCTGCCCCAAGTGGTGGGGACCTTCTTTCTAGAAGCAGATCCACCTGGTAAGTGTTCTCTTAATCTTTAGTCCAACTTCTGCTGGATTTTATAGGAAACTCCTTCCCCAGAGGAAGGACAATGAGGCCATCATCAGCCAGGGGATAGTTTCTTTGAAGCAATTTATTTGTTTCCTTGTCTCTCTTGCCTCCGTTTTGTTGTTCTTCACTCAGGAAAAAGTACTAAGTTGTTCCATGAGATAATTAAAGGGGAAATGATTGCACAGCATTTTAGAAAAATATCTCAACAAATGAAAAATAGCATATTTGCTGGAGGAGGGCAGTTGAGAAAACAGATCTTTGACAAGAGTTCAGAACTCCCTGATAAGCATTTTGCTGAAAATATTAGTCTTTACTCTTCCTGCCAAAATTAGGCACCACTATTTTTTCTCTCTAATAACAACCTTGGAGCTTAATCAACAATTGTGTTGGAAAAAGAGTTATGTACTTTAAGTGTGGAGGTTCATGATGTAGAGGAACGCTGAAAATTTCCAGAACCACCCTATCCAGGAACTATTTTCCCTTTTGCCTCTGACCAGATAGCCCCAAAAGTGAACATCTGCTCTTCAGGGAAGGGAGGAAATGACACAAGGAAAAAGACTTGCGCAAATAAGTAAGCCCTGCCCAGGAGATGGTTTCAAGTAAGGTAGATGGGAAAGGAAATCACTAGAGATTTTGAAAGGTGGAGGAGTAAGGATAGAGAGGGAGACTCAGTAACCCCACTGGTCAGCTTCAGAGATGCTCCAAGTGTCCACACAGATTGAGCTCACACACCACCTCCTCAACCCCTCTGCGGCGGCACATAAAATGTATTTGACTCTCTGTCCCTTCTAGTGATACCGACCAGGGTTCTTGGCCTTCCCCAATCAATGGAAATTGGTTAGAGGCCAGACAAGAAATTCAGGCAAGGCTTTTAGGGGGTGCGGGTGGGGGTGGGTCAGGAGTTGGGCCAGAGGGGCGGCTTAGGTGGTTTTCCCACCCCCGTGGTGGTATTGTGTGCAGGGGGCATGTGCAGTTCTCTGCTTCCACTCCTGACACCCTGTTTTTGCTTCCAGAAGTGCTTCATAAATGGCAATTGGGGTTTTTTGGTCTTTTTGTATCTTGTTGTCTATAACTTGCCTCAGCTGAGCGTGCTTGCAGTTACTTTTAGTCCCTTATAGTTTCTTTGTATTCTGTGGCTTGAAGAGCTGTTTATTCAGGTGCAAGCCATGCAGGAAAGGGTCCCAGGTCCGATCTGTCTCACTAGGATGGGGCCACGTGAGACACTGGGCCTTCCCCCACTCAACACACCAGGAAACAAGGAGTAACATACACTTGCAGCCCTTCTGCCTGACTACTTGGGATGCTAACTATCACAGCCTTATTTCTAGCATCCCAAGATGCTAATTCCATGACCTCATACTTTTCTACCGCTTCCCAGGTGGTGCAGTGGTAAAAAATCTGCCTGCCAATGCAGGAGACACAGGAGACATGAGTTCTATCCCTGGGTTGAGAAGATCCTCTGGAGGAGGAAATGGCAACCCACTCCAGTAATCTTGCCAAGGAAGAGAGGGGCCTGGTGGGCTACAGTTCATGGGGTCACAAAGAGTCAGACACGACTGAGTGAGCACAATGCACGCTTTCCAGGCAAGGGGCAGCAGATGAAGTGACAGAGACCAGTTTATAGCAGGAAACTGTGAGGCAACTTCAGCAGAAAGAGAGATATAGGGAGGTAAATGGTAATGATGATGTAAAAGCAAAAACGGAAAGACATCATTTCTTGGGCAATGGCACTTCAAAGATGCTTTATTACTAGGAAGGTTGCATTTACACCCAACGATGGATGAAGAGAGAGACAGCCTGTGAAAGAAACAATGGTCCACCATATATTAGTAAATCAATCTAATTAGATATAAAAATTTAAGTTGTTTTCCCTCCTGCCCCACCCTTGGTCTGGTGGACAGGGATTGGAAACAACCCTCCCCAGCACGTGCTCAGCCAGCAGTTGTTTTAGCGTGTGGAAGCCTTACCACAGTTAGGAAGGGGGAGCTGCTCTCTTTTGTCACTAATGATCTGAGATCCCTGTTTTAAAGCTTCCTTCTGACTTAGTTGTCATGGCTTTGGTGAAAGAAAAGCCTGGAGGATGCCTTGAGTGTGGAAAAGGAACAATGGATCCAGGCAGATGATGGCAGGAGCTGAGAAAGGGAATGATAAACAGAGGAGGTGGGAACAGTCAGAGCAGGGAACCAACTCGGCACCTGCATGAGGGACGTCCATCTCGGTTAGTGGAGCTTAAATGCCCAGAAGCTCCTTCAACTCAGCTGTTTTCACCTGGTCACTCAGTGCTCCCTGTCCAGCCTTATATCATGATCTTGGTTCCACATACCTTGCACACAGATACACACACATGCACACACATGCCATAACACAAAGGAGTCTCCTGGCAGTGTGCTCAGTGGAAGACAGAAGTGCCACCTGTGCCAGGGGTTAAGTTGAACAACTTGAGCCAGACATGGGTGTCAGCACTCATTAGCAATAAACATGCCTTAAGAAACAAAGGGATTTTGTGTATCTGTAATAAAGTAAGTTTGAGGCAAACTACCATAAACTCTACCTAAGGTTGTGTAACATCATGGTGGCCAGCCTCCAGGTGGCCCCGATCATCCTGACTCTGGGTCCTCACACCCTTGTACAGTCCCCCCATGCTGATTCAGGGCTGGTAAGTGTGACCAGTAGAGAGCGGCACAGGTGATGGTGTGTGATTTCCAGCTCCAGTCACATAAAGCACTTCGGCTTTTGACTGGTCCTCTGGGGAAGCCACCGTGCTGTGAGGACTCTCAAGCCTCCCGTGGTGCACACAGGAAAGAGCTGAGGCTCCCAGCAGAACCAAAACCAATTTGCCAGCCAGGGCATCTTGAAAGTGGGTCTTCCAGCCCAGTCAAGTCTTCTGATGATGCGGCCCCAGCAAATACCTCAACTGCAACATCATGAGAGACCCTGAGCCAGAACCACCCAACAAAGCTGCTTGCAAATTCCTGACACACACAGACTGTGCTGTTGTTGTTTAGTTGCTAAACTGTGTCTGACTCTTTTGCGACCCATGGGCTGTAGCCCACCAGGCTCCTCTGTCCATGTGATTTCCCAGGCAAGGATACTGGAGTGGGTTGCCATTTCCTTCTCCAGGGGATCTTCCTGTCCCAGGGATCAAACTCATATTTTCTGCATTACAGGTGGATTCTTTACTACTGAGCCACCAGGGAAGCCCTGTGACTATGAATTGGAAACCTATTGAGGTCACATTCAAGTAACAAGGAAGTATGGAAGGGAGAACTCTCTTTAGATAAAAGGACACTTTTATCTAAAATCCACACGTTATAGATGTTAGAGAGCATCTGAAGTGTTACGTCATCATCAAAGGTTTGGTGATGCTTCCAATAAGCCTGGTCTGGATATCTTGAGGAAACGGTCTCGTCAGATGTCATCTGTTTCAGTTCCAGCAAGTCTTTACTTTCAGGTCACAGGATGATGTGCAGGTCCAGTCAGGGTTTGAGGCTTTCTTTAGGTGCATTCTGTGAATCCAAGTGTCTATTCCTTGAAGTTTGGCAGCACAAGGTTTGGTTAGCAGTACTTGATAAAGGCCTTTTTGTTGAAATTAAAGAGAGTTCTTCTGGAGATATCTTTTGAAATAGAGGAAATCCTCAGTTTGCTAGATGTGACACTCAAGGTCTTCATCTCCTGAGGACTCACTATGAAAAAGTTGCTGTACCTTAACATGGTTATTTTTAGTAGAAGCAATTAGGCCTTTGCAGTATTGGAGTATTGCCTTTTTATCAGTTGTGGGTCAAAAGCAGTAGCAGCCAAGTGCTTTTGGACATCCTCTGACTATCTCAAAGGTTGAGTTTATGGTTTCAAAAGGAGTGGATCTGAGATTAAGAAGGACCAATGACTGTGCTTTTGGCCAAGGTATTTGAGGGCCACTCCAAATTTTGCCGATTGAATTTTAATAATGTCTTTAGTGCATTGGAGTAAATCAGAGGATTGAGGGTGGTAAGTGTATTGAAAGTGTTGTAAAGCCAGCCAAACAGCACAGACATATTAAAACTTCTCACCAGTAAAATGGGTTCCTCAGTCACTATGAAGTTCAACAGGAGTGTCCCACATACGGATAATCTTTTTCCAAAGGACTTTGGCCACAAGAAGAGACAGTAGCCTGTCTGCAAGGGAAGACTTCAGTCCAGTGTGAAAACATACAGACCATGACTAAACTAAATTAATATCCATGAGGTAAAGGGAGTTGTAAGAAATCCATTTGCCAGACCTCAAATGGTCCATTAAGCTGTTCAAAATGTCCCAGGGAAGTAACAACAGGGTTCCCTGGGGTGTTCTTTGGACAAGTAGAGCAAGTGAGCAAGGAACTTTTTTCAACCTTGTTAATGGTTGCCCACCATATTGATTCATGAAGGCTCTTACTGTGTCAGTAGCCTATAATGGCTTAATGCATCTACAGTGGTAAGGGCTGGAAATTTTATAGACTGAAGTTTGCCTCCTATTGGTCTCTTTAAGGGCAGCATTCCTTGCAGAAATGTCAGCAAGATGATTTCCCTAGCTTCAAGAGAGTCAAGATTAGAATGTCTGAGAATCTTAATAATAGCTAAAGTGGTAGGTAAAATTATTGTATGTAATAATTCCTGAACATGGGGACCAATTTTAATTTCTTCTGAAAGGAAGGGAGCTATATTGCTTCCACAACATTCCAAAATTATGAACTACTCCAGAAGCAAATCTGTTACCAGTTTAAATATTGGCAGTTTTGTCCTTGGCCAAAGTACAACCCATTTAAGAGCAAATAATTCAGTCTATTGGGCTGAAAGAGTCATAGATAAAGAAGCTGACTCAAGAAGATCCTGGAGGAAAAAGATAAAGGAGAGGGTGATCTCACAGTGCCCCTAGGTGTCAGATGGGATGGGGAAGAAACCCTGAGCCACTGTTTGTTTTCCACCACCCTTTATGGCCACTGGGGAAACAGCATCCAGAAAGAACTCATTTCCTTTCGAGAAGGGTAAGAGGCTGCACCCTGAGAATGGCTCAAAGAGCTGGAGGTGAGGAGCCCTGAAAGTACAGCACCCAAATCACCTTCCTAGGTGCCTTCCAGTTGAAAGGCCTGGGTGTGGGCAGAGGCATGTGGACACTGGGCACCCTTCCAGGCCACCAGCATGCCACGTCTGACACAGACATAACCCCTTTCAAACCTCACTTCTTCCATTTGCTAAATGGGTTAACAGTGCCAGCCTCACAGGACTCTGGGTGGATAATGTGAGAGCAAGAAGACCAGGCCCTCCTTTCCCACCACCGTGCTCTACTTATGTCAAGGCTGTATCTTGTCACCCTGCTTATTTAACTTATATGCAGAGTATATCATGAGAAATGCTGGGTTGGATGAAGAATGAGCTGGAATCAAGATTGCTGGGAGAAATATAAATAACCTCAGATATGCAGGTGACACCACCCTTATGGCAGAAAGTGAAGAGGAACTAAAGAGCCTCTTGATGAAGGTGAAAGAGGAGAGTGAAAAAACTGGCTTAAAACTCAACATTTAAAAGAGTCAGATCATGGCATCCCGCCCCATCACTTCATGGCAAATAGATGGGGCAACAATGGAAACAGTGAGAGATTTTATTTTGGGGAGCTCCAAAATCACTGCAGATGGTGACTGCAGCCATGAAATTAAAAGATGCTTGCTCCTTGGAAGAAAAGCTATGACCAACCTAGATAGTGTATTAAAAACAGAGACAGAAGAACAAGATGGCGGAGAAGTAGGCAGACATGGAGTACATCTCTCTCTATGAATACATCAGGAATATACCTTCAGACACACAGAAGTCCATGCAGAACACCAGCTGAGACCATACAGGAGTACCTGACCAGCAGAAAAGAATATAGGGAACCATGCAAAACTCAGTAGAATGAAGGAACTAGGGGGGAAAACAGGAGTGTCAGTAGGACTGAACCTGCCCTCAGTGGGTGGGGGAACTGAAGCAGGCATCCGATCCCCACAGTGGGGCAACTGTCTGAGTCAGAGGAGAAACGTTTAAGGCTGAGAGCTGACCTGTGGCAACCTAAATGGAATGAGAATCAGACAGTCATTGCCACAGTCATACATAGCCCAGACAGGGATGCAGGTCGCCTGGAAGGTGCAGCAGCTGGGAGCTGGAGTTAAGCAATTGTGGAGCAATCCCAGGGTGAGGACTGCTGATGACTGCAGAGAGACTGATCGAGGGGATGTGAGGGAAGAGATCATGGTGGGAAATGCCTGTGGAGGAAAGCCAGGCAGCCATGGAAGCAAGGTGATAGAGCTGAGTCATGCATAGGGGGTGGGGCCATCACCATAGCCTCTCTCTCTCTCTCCACACTCCAGCATCAGAGGCTGAACAGAGAGGCTGGTGCATCAAACCCCTGAGACACTGAACTGCAGAGTAGGACCCCAGCCGGGGGTCCCTCCATGTGTTTGACGCCCCAAACAACAGAGAAGGACCCCAGGCAAGGGAGCCCTCTAAGTGCCTGAACTGGCAGAGGTATGAAGAAAGACTGGCCAAAGAGGCCTTCTGATCGCCAGCTACAAGAGGCTTAAAAAAAGACCCTGATAGGGTCATAGTTCCTGCGGCAGAGGCAGTCCATGTCCCTGCACACTCGGCACCACCAGGGTCCCTGCACTGCCACCTTCATGCTCAAGTCTCACTGGGGCAGGGCTGACAGAGACAAAAAAAAAAGTCTTGCATCTATGTGCACAGCGTCACTTTGGTCCAACTCTTTGCAGCCCTGTAGACTGTGGCCTGCCAGGCTCCCCTGTCAGGGAGGGGGTTTCTCCAGGCAAGAATACTGGAGCATATCGGCCAACACTGGTTGCCATACCCTTCTAGAGCACTATATTTCTTGCTGCCCTAGCCTCAAACTCCCCTGAATATCTGCTGGTGCCAGAATCCCTGCAACCCAAGCAGCTGCACCACCTCCACATCTGGCCCTCACAGGAGCAAACCCAAGCCCTCCAGGGCAGCCTCAGGAGCAAACCTCAGGGGACAACCCACATGCAGAGGCAGAAATAAAACTATTATTGAAACCCAGGGGCAGTGTGGCTAAGGAAGAAGACCCAGAACCTTCCCAGCAGCTGTACAAGCTGCCGATTAAATCCACACAATCAATCAGGCAGACTCTGTGTCTATGGAATATATAAAAGGCCACTGAGAGCTCCCACAAAAGAAAACGCACTAGCTCTGATAGCTGTGGGCATTGGAAGCAAGAACACACAGGAGCAGGACCAGGTTAGAATCTGAGCTGCCCCCACAGCAGGTCCAGAGACCAGCAGCATTGGAAGGCATCCTAGGGAGGTGAGGTGGACTGTGACTCCCAGCGAGGGAAAGGACTCTGACAGCAGTGACTCGGGAAAAATATTTATCATTCTTATGTTTTGATTTGTTTTGTAGATTCTTTTGGATTTTTTTTCCTTTCTTTTTCTCCCTCTGTTGTAGTTGTCAATTTTATTGGCACTATGAAATTTAATTACGCTTTTGAGCTTTTTTTTCCCTCAGTCACATTTTTTATTGCTGCTATAAACCTCTGCCTCTATGTTGAGCTTTTGCAGTTTTGTGGAGTTTTCCTTTTTTTTTTTTTTTTTCTCTTTTTTTAATTTTAATTTTTAAACCTATTATTATTTTTTCTACATTTATTCCTTTGTTTGCTTTTCATACTGTTCTTTTCCCCTTGCAGTTAATCTTTAATGTATATAAATCTTCTTTATCTACCTCTATTTAATTTTGCATATCTATTCTTTCCTTTTTTCCTCTCCTTTCCTCTCAACATATTTGTTATTTTTATTTTCATTGCTTTATTCCCCAATTGGCACCTTGCTTTAGTTTTGTTTTCCAGTTTGTCCTTTAGTTAGTTTTGCTCTTAACTGGTAGATGCAATTTTTGGTTTCCTTTATTCACTGGGTCAATCTATTGTACTTTATTTTTGTTGGACTGTTTTGATTTTGCTTATGGGTGTATATGTATACATGTATATTCAGTCACACTTTTTTTTGTTATAAACCTGTGCCTCTATGTTGGGCTTTTACAGTTCTGTGGGGTTTTCCTTTTTTTTTTTTTCTTATTTCTTTTTTTTCTCCTTTTTTCTTTTCTCTCTTATAATTTTAATTTTTAATTTTTTTAGACCTATTATATTTTTTATACACTTATTCCTTTGTTTGCCTTTCCTACTGTTCTTTCCCCCTTGCAGTTAATCTTTAATGTATATAAATCTTCATCTACCTCTATTTAACTTTGCATATCTATTCTTTCTTTCCTTTCCTCTCAACATATTTATTAGGTTGTTTTCATTGCTTTATTCCCCACTTGGCACCTTGCTTTACTTTTGTTTTCCAGTTTATGCTTTAGTTCGCTTTGTTCTTAACTGGTAAATATAATTTTTTATTTCCTTGGTTCGCTGGGCCAATCTACTGTACTTTATTTCTGTCAGACTGTTTTGACGTTGCTTGTGGGTGTATATGTATATATCTATATTACATTATTTTAATTGTTTTTTGCCTGATTTTGTAACTGCCATTTGTCTGGGGTTCATCTTTCATTTCTCATTTTTGGGTATTTGTTTTAATCTCACTTAATGCCAAAACAAACCACTTGTGGAATCTTCATTCCTGACCAGAGATCAAGCCCTGAGCCTTTGGAGTGGGAGCACTGACTCCAAGATCCTAAACTACCAGGGAACTAACCCTAGGGAGTGTCAAATAGTGAGAACTCACACAAGGGAAACAACTTGAATACAAGACCCGGGATCACCCAACCACGAGTAGCACCCTGTGCAGGGTGCTTCATCCAAACAACAAACACAACAAAAATACAAACCCAATCATCAGCAGACAGGATTACCACCTCACTCAGCCTTGCCCATCAGAGGAAAAACAAACAAAAACTCAGCACAAATCTCACCCTACACAAAGCTTACACAAACCACTGGGCCAACCTTAGGAGGGCAGAAACCAAAAGGAAGAAAGAATTCAACCTTGAAGCCTGGGAAAAGGAGACCTCAAACACAATAAGTTAAAAAAAACAATAATGGAAAGGCAGAGAAATACTACACAAATAAAGGAACAAACTAGAAGCACAGAAGTCCAAATAAATGGAGAGGAAATAGGCAAACTACCTAAAAAAGAATTCAGAATAATGATAGTAAAGATGATCAAAAATCTTGAAAACAAAATGGAGAAAATGCAAGAATCAATTTTAAAAAGACCTAGAAGAATTAAAGAAAAAGCATAGAGACAAAAAACACAATTAGTGAAATTAAAAATACTCAGGAAGGAATCAATAGCATAATAGCTGAATCAGAAGAATGAATCAGTGAGCTGGAAGATAAAATGGTGGAAATAACTTCTGAAGAGCAGAATAAAATAAAAAGAATGAAAAGAGCTAAGGATAGTCTCAGAGACCCTCTGTGACAATATCAAATACATGAACATTCAACTTATACAGGTCCCAGAAGAAGAGAAAAAGAAAAGGTATGAGAAAATTTTTGAAGAGATTATAGTTGAAAATTTCCCCAACATGGAAAAGGAAATAATCAATCATGCCCAAGAGTCACAAAGAGTCCCATACAAGATAAACCCAAGGAGAAACACACCAAGACACATACTAATGAAACTAACAAAGACTAAATGCAAAGAAAGAATATTAAAAGCAGCAAGGGAAAAGCAACAAGTAATATACAAGGGAAACCTGATAGGCTTAACAGCTGATCTTTCAGCAGAAAACTGCAGTCCAGAAGGGAATGTCAGGATATATTTAAAGTACTGAAAGGGAAAAATCTACAACCAGGATTATTGTGCCCAGTGAGGATCTCATTCAAAATTGATGGAGAAATAAAAAGCTTTTCAGACAAGCAAAAGTTAACAGAACTCAGTACCACCAAACCAGCTTTACAAGAAATGTTAAAGGGACATATATAGTCAAGAAATACAAGAGAAGAAAAAAGATCTACAGAATCAACCCCAAACAATTAAGAAAATGGCAATAGGAACATATATATCCATAGTTACTTTAAATGTAAATGGATAAAATGCTCCAAGCAAAAGACACGGACTGGCTGAATGGATACAAAAGCAAGACCCATATATATGCTGTCTACAAGAAACCCACTTCAGACGTCAAGACACATATAGACTGAAAGTGAGAGGATGAAAATATATATTACATGCAAATGGGAAGCAAGCTACTCCAGAAACCTGGAGTAGCAATCCTCATATCAGACAAAATAGACCTTAAAATAAAGAAGATTACAAGAGATAAGGAAGAACACTACATAATGATCAAGGGATCAAATCCGAGAAGAAGACATAACAACTGTTAGTATCTAAGCACCCAACATAGAAAACCTCAATACAAAAGACAAACACTAACAGACATAAAAGCAGAAATTGACAGTAACACAATAATAGTAGGAGACTTTAACACCCCACTCACACCAATGGACAGATCATCAAAACAGAAAATTCATAAGGAAACACAAGTCTTAAATGATACATTAGATGAGATGGATCTCATTGATATCTTCAGGACATTCCATCCAAATGCAGAAGAATACACCTTCTTCTCAAGTGCACATGGAACATTCTCCAGGATAGACCACATCTTGGGTCACAAATCAAACCTCAATAAATTTAAGAAAATTGAAATCATATTAAGCATCTTCTCTGACCACAATGCTATGAGATGAAATATCAATTACAAGAAAAAAACTGTAAGAATCACAAACACATGGAGATTAAGCAACATGTTTCTAAATAACCAACAGGTTACTGAATAAATCAAAAAGGAAATCAAAAAATTTCTAGAAACAAATGACAGTGAAAACATGACAGCTCAAAACCTATGGGATGCAGCAAAAGCAGATCTAAGAGGGACGTTTATAGCAATACAGTCCTACCTCAAGAAACAAGAAAAACATCGAATAGACAACCTAACTTTACACATAAAGCAACTGGAAAAAGAAGGGAAAATCCCCCAAAATTAGTAGAAGGAAAGAAATCATAAATATCCAAGCAGAAATAAATGAAAAAGAAATGAAAGACACAAAAGGAAAGATTAATAAAGCTAAAAGTTGGTTCTTTGAGAAGATAAACAAAACTGACAAACCTTTAGCCAGACTCATCAAGAAAAAAAGAGACTTCTTTTTTATTAATTTTGTTGTTATTTTGTATTATCATTTTTTATTATTTTGTTAATCAAATCAACAAAATTAGAAATAAAAAAGGCAAGGTTACAGCAGATAATGCAGAAATACAAAGGATTATAAGGGACTATTATGAACAACAATATGGCAATAAAATGGATAACCTGGAAGAAATGGACAGATTCTTAGAAAAATTCAACCTTCCAAGACTGAACCAGGAAGAAATAGAAATTATAACAACCCAATTACAAGCCCTGAAATTGAAGTTGTGATCAAAAATCTCCCAAAAAACAAAAGCCCAGGACCAGATGGCTTCACAGGAGAATTCTATCAAACATTTAGAGAAAAACTAATGCCTATCCTTCTAAAACTCTTTCAAGAAATTGCAGAGGAAAGAACACTTCCAAACTCATTCTACGAGGCCAGCATCACCCTGATACCAAAACCAGACAAAGACAACACAGAAAAAGAAAACTACAGGCCAATATCACTAATGAACATAGATGCAAAAATCATCAACAGAGTTTTAGCAAACAGAATTCAGCAACACATCAAAAAGCTCATACACCATGATCAACTTGGGTTTATTCTAGGGATGCAAGGGTTCTTCAGTATATCCAAATCAAGCAGTGTGATATACCATATTAACAAATTGAAAGACAAAAACCACATGATAATCTCAATAGATGCAAAAAAAGCCTTTGAAAAAATTCAGCACCCATTTATGATTAAAACTCTTCGAAAGAATGGGCATAAAAGGAACCTACCTCAACATAGTAAAGATCTTATATGATAAGCCTACAGCAAACACTAGTCTCAATGTTGGAAAACTGAAAGTATTCTTCCTAAGATCAGGAACAAGACAAGGGTGTCCACTTTCACCACTATTATTCAACATAGTTCTGGAAGTCCTAGCTACAGCAATCAGAGAAGAAAAAGAAATAAAAGGAATCCAGATTGGAAAAGAAGAAGTAAAGCTCTCACTGTTTGCAGATGACATGATACTATATATCAAAAGCCCTTAAGATAGTAGTAGAAAATTACTAGAGCTAATCAGTGAATTTTGCAAAGTTGCAGGATATAAAATCAGGATACACAGAAATCACTTGCAGTTCTATATACTAGCAATGAAAAATCAGAAAGAGAAATTAAGGAATCAATCCCATTCACCATTCCAACAAAAAGAATTCAATATCCAGGAATAAACTTACCTAAGGAGACAAAAGAACTGTACACAGAGAGGGGGAGGAGCCAAGATGGCGGAGGAGTAGGACGGGGAGACCACTTTCTCTCCTACAAATTCATCAAAAGAATAACTGAACGCAGAGCAAACTTCACAAAACAACTTCTGATCGCTAGCTGAGGTCATCAGGCGCCCAGAAAAGCAGCCCATTGTCTTCGAAAGGAGGTAGGACAAAATATAAAAGATAAAAAGTGAGACAAAAGAGCTAAGGACGGAGATCCGTCCCGGGAAGGGAGTCTTAATAGAGGACGTTTCCAGACACCGGGAAACCCTCACACTGGCGGGCCTGGGGGAAGTGTTTGAATCTAGGAGGGCAACCTGACTGGGAGGGAAACAATAAATAAAACCCACAGATTATGAGCCTAAAAGCAACTCCCAGCAGAAAATTACCCCAGACACCCGCATCCGCCACCAGCAAGTGGGGGCGGAACGGAGAGAAGCGGGCGGCATTGCTTGGGGTAAGGTCCAGGCCTGAGTGCCCTGAGGACAATCAGAGGGAGCTTTTGTGAGTTGCCAACTTGAACTGTGGGAGAGCAAGAGAGAGAAAGAAAATTAACCGCCCGAACACGCTGCCGGCCGTTCGCAGAACAAAGGGACCTAGAAAGTCCAGAGAAGAGCTCGCAGGCTGCGGACCGGCCCAGGCCCGCTGGAGGCAGGAGGCAGAGGGGAGAGGAAGGGGGCAGGCTTGGCCCCAAGGTCCGCATCCCCTGCCTCACTACAAACAGGCCTCCAGTTTCTAATCAAAGACCTCCTGAGATTCTGGATGGTCGACATCCGCTGGGAGGGTCGCGGCGAGACACAGGGCGCAGGCACCCGACCAGCGCGGCAGGGGACTGGGGCTGGGGCCGGGGCTGGGGACGCGGAGGGCAGAAGGCGCACGCATCCGACTGGCGCCGGCGGAAACTGAGACTGGGACCGCGGAAGGGAGTGGGCGCGCCGCACCCGGGGAGAGAGCGCCCGTCAAGCCCCTGGCTGCCTGGACTGCTCTGACAGGGAAGGCACAGAGAGCAGGCGCAGCTTTTTGTTCCACGCTTTTGTGGAACACCCGAGGGCTGGAACCGCGCGCAGCGCGTGGCGCGCTCCATACAGAGCAGCCAGGAGCCTGAGCAGCGCAGACGGAAAGCAGCGCCAGCCCCTCCCCACAGCACCAGCCCCTCCCCGCAGAGCGACGGAACCAGCTACCTGAATAAGAGTCCACCTCCGCCCGCCTGTGTCACGGCGGAAATGAGGCGCGGAAGAGACCGGCAAACAGAAGCCAAATAAACAAAGGGAACCGCTTCAGAAGGGACTAGTGCAATAGATTAAAATCCCTGTAGAAAACACCGACTACACCGGAAGGGGCCTGTAGATATCGAGAAGTGTAAGCTGGAACGAGGAGCTATCTGAAACTGAGCCGAACCCACACTGACCGCAACAGCTCCAGAGAAATTCCTAGATATATTTTTACTTCTTTTTTTTTAAGTAAGAAAAAAAATTTTTTTTTTATTTTTTATTTTTTCTCTTTTATTTTCCTTTAAAATTCCCTATTACTCCCCCATTACTCCTTAACTTTCATTTTCATAGATTTTTACGATTTTTTTAATTAGGGAAAATTTTTTTTTCTTTCTTTTTTTTTTCTTTCTTCTTTTTTTTTCCTTTTTCTCTTCTATTTTCTATTTTTCCTGTTCTCTTATTTCTTTTAAAGTCCTCTAGTACTCTTCTACTACTCCTTAATTTTCATTTTGAATACACTATAACCTTACAAAAAAAAAAAAAGAAGAGAAGCCCTATTTTTAAACCGAACTTCATATATATTTCTAAAATTTTTTGTGTGTGTTTTGGTTTTTGTTTTTAATATAGTATTTTTAAGAGTCTAACCTCTACTCTAGATTTTTAATTTTTGTTTTTCAGTATATGATATAAATTGTGAACATTTAAGAATCCAATATTCAGTTCCCATTTTTATTCAGGAGTGTGTTGATTATTCTCTCCCAGTCTTGACTCTCTGTTTTCTACCTCAGAACACCTCTATTTCCTCCTTTCCCCTTCTCTTCTCAGTCCAATTCTGTGAATCTTTGTGGGTGTCTGGGCTATGGAGAACACTCTGGGAACAGACAACTGCGTAGATCTGTCTCTCTCCTCTTGAGTCCCCCTTTTTCTCCTCCTGCTCATCTCTATCTCCCTCCTCCCTCTCCTCTTCTTCATGTAACTCTGTGAACCTCTCTGGGTGTCCCTAATGGGGGAGAATCTTTTAGCCATTAACCTAGAAGTTTTCTTATCAGTGCTATATGGTTGGAGAAGTCCTGAGACTACAGGAAGAATAAAACTGAAATCCAGAGGCAGGAGACTTAAACCCAAAATCTGAGAACACCAGAAAACTCCTGACTAAATGGAACTTTAAGTAATAAGTAACCGTCCAAAAGCCTCCATACCTACGCTGAAACCAACCACCACCCAAGAGCCAATAAGTTTTAGAGCAAGGCATACCACGCAAATTCTCCAGCAACGCAGGAACATAGCCCTGAACGTCAACATACAGGCTGCCCAAGGTCACACCTAACACATAGACCCATCTCAAAACTCATTACTGGGCACTCCATTGCTCTCCAAAGAGAAGAAATCAAGTTCCACGCACCAGAACACTGACGCAAGCTTCCCTAACCAGGAAACCTTGACAAGCCAATCATCTAACCCCACCCACTGGGTAAAACCTCCACAATAAAAAGGAACCACAGACCTCCAGAATACAGAAAGCCCACTCCAGACACAGCAATCTAAACAAGATGAAAAGGCAGATAAATGCCCAACAGGTAAAGGAACATGAAAAATGCCCACCAAGTCAAACAAAAGAGGAGGAGATAGGGAATCTACCTGAAAAAGAATTTAGAATAATGATAATAAAAATGACCCAAAATCTTGAAAACAAAATGGGGTTACAGAAAAATAGCCTGGAGACAAAGATTGAAAAAATGCAAGAAATGTTTAATAAAGACCTAGAAGAAATAAAAAAGAGTCAATTAAAAATGAATAATGCAATGAATGAGATCAAAAACACTCTGGAGGGAACCAAGAGTAGACTAAGGGAAGCAGAAGATAGGATAAGTGAGATAGAAGATAAAATGGTGGAAATAAATGAAGCAGAGAGGAAAAAAGAAAAAAGGATCAAAAGAAATGAGGACAACCTCAGGGACCTCTGGGACAATGTGAAACGCCCCAACATTCGAATCATAGGAGTTCCAGAAGAAGAAGACAAAAAGAAAGGCCATGAGAAAATACTCGAGGAGATAATAGCTGAAAACTTCCCTAAAATGGGGAAGGAAATAGCCACCCAAGTCCAAGAAACCCATTCGCCTATGGGTACTTTATTTTTGACAAAGGAAGCAAGAAAGAATATACAATGGGGCAAAGACAGCCTCTTCAATAAATGGTACTGGGAAAACTGGACAGCCACATGTAAAAGAGTGAAATTAGAACACTTCCTAACACCATACACAAAGATAAACTCAAAATGGATTAAAGACCTAAATGTAAGATCAGAAACTATAAAACTCTTAGAGGCAAACATAGGTAGAAGACTGGATGACACAAATTAAAGCAAGATCCTCTATGACCCACCTCCTAGCATAATGGAAATAAAAACAAAAATAAACAAGTGGGACCTGATTAAGCTTAAAAGCTTTTGCATAGCAAAGGAAACTATAAGCAAGGTAAAAGGATAACCCTCAGAATGGGAGAAAATAATAGCACATGAAACAACTGACAAAGGATTAATTTCCAAAATATACAAGCAGCTCACACAACTCAATACCAAAAAAACAAACAACCCAATCAAAAAGTGGGGAAAAGATCTAAACAGACATTTCTCCAAAGAAGACAAACAGATGGCTAACAAACATGTGAGAAGATGCTCAACATCGCTCATTATCAGAGAAATGCAAACCAAAACTACAATGAGATTTGTAGTTTCACCTCACACTGGTCAGAATGGCCATCACCAAAAAGTCTACAAACAATAAATGCTGGAGAGGGTGTGAAGAAAAGGGAAAGCTCTTGCACTGTTGGTGGGAATGTAAATTGATACAGCCACTATGGAAGACGGTATGGAGGTTCCTTAATAAACTAGGAATAAAACCACCCTATGACCCAGCCATCCCACTCCTAGGCATATACCCTGAGGAAACCAAAATTGAAAGAGACACATGTATCCCATTGTTCACTGGAGCACTATTTACAATAAGTAGAACATGGATGTAATCTAGATGTCCATCAACAGATGAATGGATAAAGAAGTTGTGGTACACATATACAGTGGAATATTACTCAGCCATAAAAAGAAACACATTTGGGCAAGTTCTGATGAGGTGGATGAACCTAGAACCCATTATACAGAGTGAAGTAAGTCAGAAAGAGTAAGATAAATATATTCTAATGCATATATACAGAATCTAGGAAAATGGTACTGAAGAATTTATTTACAGGACAGTAACAGAGAAACAGACATAGAGAACAGACTTATGGACATGGGGAGAGGGGAGAAGAGGGTGAGATGTATGGAAAGAATAGCATGGAAACTTACATTACCATATGTAAAATAGATAGCCAATGGGAATTTGCTGTGTGGCTCAGGAAACTCGAACAGGCGCTCTGTATCAACCTAGAGGGGTAGGGTGGGGAGGGAGACGGGAGGGAGATTCAAAAGGGCGGGGATATATGTATGCCTATGGCTGATTCATGTGGGGGTTTGACAGAAAGCAAAAAAAAAAAAATCTGTAAAGCAATTATCCTTCAATAATAATAAATTAATTTTTTAAAAAAGGCAGAGACATTATTTTGCCAACAAAAGTCCGTCTAGTCAAAGCTATGGCTTTTCCAGAAGTTATGTATGGATGTGAGAGTTGGACCATAAGGAAGGCTGAGAGCCAAAGAATTGATGCTTTTGAACTGTGGTGTTGAAGAAGACTCTTGAGAGTCCCTTGGACTGCAAGGAGATCAAACCAATCAATACCAAAGGAGCAGAAGCTCCAGTACTTTGGTCACCTGATGCGAAGAACTGACTCATTTGAAAAGACCCTGATGCTGGGAAAGATTGAAGGCAAGAGGAGAAGGGGATGACAGAGGACAAGATGGTTGGATGGCATCACTGACTCAATGGACATGAGTTTGAGCAAGCTGCAAGAGATGGTGAAGGACAGAGAAGGCTTGCGTGCTTCCCATCTGTGGAATCACAAAGAGTCAGACACGACTGAGCGACTGAACAACAATAGACTAGGGCTATTTCTAGCACACTGATGATTATATACAACAGAAACCTCATTTACTAAAGGGATTAGTTGAGAAAAGGATTTCTTGCTTTACAGAAGGATTCAGTTAAAATAGCTCATTGCTTTAAAATAGGCCCCTCCTTTACATTCAAGAATGCTTTATGAGCAATCAGACCTGAAGCCTCTGGAATACTACAATTCAGCCACAGGTGAAGTATTTACACAAATCAGTTGACACAGTTTTTCAGGAATATGCTTCATAGTAACAAGCATTTCAGTATGATGTGCATCCCTGGTGCCCCAGCGTCAAAGACAGTCTCAGTTCACTGCTGAAAGGCAGAGGCAGGCCACAGTTTCCTTCCACTAACCAAAACAGGGCCAGTGCCTGGATAAACAATAGAAATTTGGTGGTGAAAAATGGCCTGTGATTACACTGTCAAGAAGTCAGTTCACATAATCTCCCCAGTGTTGACTGAAAATACAGTCACAACCTGAAAGTAGAGAATTATTTTATTTGGTGGGAATGTTTAAGACCCTTAGCCTGGGAGGGTCAGTATCCCTGAGAAAACTGCTCTGAAGAGGCAAGAGAGAGAGTCAGGCTATCTCTAAGTTTGCAACAAAGAGAACAGGCAGTCTGAACAGCAAAGATTATTGTTCAGTAGTACGGAAAACCAGATATCAAGCTAAGGAATTTTGTGTTCTTCTTTGTATGGGAAGATGCAAGCCTCTGGGCTCACTGAATTCATTCCTTTCACGGGCACCTCAGCTATCTGGGGCCAAACCCTATTTCTTGACTGTTTACATCCTTAATTCCTGTGCATCTCTGGGGTGGCAGGTGTGGTGGATGGTGCTTCTTCTACCCAAGCCCACCCCACCCCCAACTCCTCAGCAGTCACAGCGGTGGGTGGTGGCATCTGCTGGCTCTCAGGCACCGTGTTCCCTTTCGGGAGCCCTCATTCACATTTGGGAGCCAGAAATCGCTGATGGCTGTGACATTTCTTGCCCACTGATATAGCAGAAAATATTTCATTTCACACCAGATTTCATCTTAAATTCCCATCATTAAACAGAACTCCTGCCTGTTTCATGTAAAAAAAAATCCCTCCTATTCCAGTGTTGCTCATAAAGATCCCACAGGGTGTGCAGAGCAGGGGACTGGCTAACCACAACAGTGGAAACCTCTGTCCCCAGAAAGTGTGGAACAGTGGGGTACCTAGACTGTAGTTCACCCCTCTACCAGTCACAGATGTGAAATGGAATATCTCCTGGCATATCAATAAACAAGGATGTCACAGCTAACCATGATTCCTGCCCTCCAAATGTGAACTTCTAGCCATGCACTTCCTACATAAGTAACTTGAGGATGTCATGGTCTGACTCTTTGTGACCCCATGGACTATAGCCTGCCAGGCTCCTCTGTCCATGGGACTCTCCAGGCAAGAATATTGGAGTGGGTTTCCATTTCCTTCTCCAAGGATGTCATAGTCACCAGCAATTACAGCCCTCTGATGTGAGCAAAAGAGCCCTAAAGGAATTCAAGAAAGAGAAGAATACCTCTATAAAAATGCAGGATGCTGGCCCCAGATGGCTGAGATACATACGAAAGGAAATATTTCAATAATCCCAGACCCTTGCATCTTCCCATACATAAAACACTAAATCCCTTAACTTGATATCGGGTTTTCTTACTTAATCTTTGATGTTCAGACTGCCTGCCCGCTATGTTGCAAACTTCTGTATAAACAGACTCCTCCTCCCCGCCCCCACCTTGGAGCAGTTTCTCAGGGCCGCTGAGATGCTGTCTCCTAGGCTTGAATTCCCAAGACTTTCTCACAAGTAAAATAACTCTACTTTCAGGCTGTGACTACTTTTTTAAGTGGACTTAGTCCTGCCCAGTACAACTCCAGCTCTGGGATCTGTCCAGCTTGCAGCAACCCTTCAGGAAGGTGGGTAGCATTGGCCACAAGTCTAAAAAGCTGTAGGACTCATAGGAGCCCTGAATCCAGAGGACCTGGGTTTACTGTGCATGGAGAACCACTCCCCCCAGGTTCCCTCAACTCCAACCAGAAGATTTTACAAGTACTGTGGGCATACAAAAGGAGCATGACAAAAGCCCACAATATCTGTTCTTAGAGCACTCTAAAAAGGAGAGAGAGAGAGCACTTTATAGCATGGAAGATAATATCTAACATCATCATCACACGGGGAATAATTCAGGCCAAAGTGGGAGCCCTCAGTACATGAGGACTTGATTGCTCTGGTCAACTGAAAAAAACACAGAACCTAAAAGTTGAGGATTACATTTTATTCAGTGGACATTCTAAAGACTGAAGACCAGAACATAACATCTCAGATAGCTCTGGGAGTCTGCTCTGAAGAGACAAGGGGGGAGCCAGGATATATAGGAGTTTTTGCAAAAAAAGACTAAGTAGTAATGAAACCAAGCAGGACCCTATGGGGCTCCTGGACACAAAAGCCTTTCTGTGCCCACTTCCCTGAGTTTCAAAGGACAGCTCTAACAGTTGCTTATCAAGTAAGGGAGGGAATGCAAAGACAAGGGAGGAACAGTCAAGAAACAATAGTGTAGCCGAGGGCAGGGCCCTGGTTCCCCCTCAAGGAATACACATGACATTATTTTTGAGACCTTCTGTAGAACTAAAACCTCCACCAAATGGAAGACCTGATGAAGCACTCTTCATTCCAGAGAAAGTCACAGTTTGCCCACCATCACTGACACCACATGATCTCTAGATTGAAGGAATGTGGGCCCTGCATGCACCCTGATCCTTATCAGCAACCCCACCCCTGGACTATAAGGCTCCTTACAAACCCTCCTGGCTTGGGACCCAGTTTGAGGGCATTAGCCCACTGTGATTCCCCCATTTGCCTGGCAAACAATAAAGTATTCTTTTTTACTTCATGGAAAGCTCTGTCTCTGAGATTTATTAATTTAGTGTCAGGGTACAGAGGCCAGATTTGGCTCCAAATTTTTGTGGTTCTGATTTGGGGATGGCCCCAGGAGGGTCTCCTGGTTTGATTGAATGTTCCAAGGTTTTCTCCAAATCAGCTTCTTTTGAGACAGTGGAGGCTAGATTGTCTGGGACTTGCTTGGAAAGGCTGCACCCTGGCCGGACACAGTCCTGGTAGTTGGAACTCCAAGGTGGGAGTGCAGCAGCAGGACCATTCTAGCAGCTATCAAGTCCACTTCCTTCTTCCTCCTGCCTCAGCCAGCCTGGATTTCCTACTCCAAGTAATTATTTTGGGTGAAATAGAAAAGAATAGCTTTATTGCTTTGCCTGAGAAGAGGGCCACAGCAGCCTAATGCCCTCAAAACTGTGTGCCCCACCTTGTGGGGGGAGGAGGGGGCAGAGGTTGTGAGGAGTCTTAGAATCCAGGGATGGAGTTGCTGATAAGGTTCAGGGCGTGTGCAGGGTCCACATTGCTTCAATCCAGGAACCACCTGGTGCCGGGCAGCGATGGGCAAACTGTGCCCTTCTCTGGAATGAAGACTGCTTCATCAAGCAGTTAACACCCTGAGTCCCCTCAGATGCACAGTTGGGTGTGACTGTAGTGGCTGAGGGCTTGGTAGTGGGCATCCCATTTGTCTCCATCATGAGTTCCCTCAAGGCTCACCATTGGAGCAGCTGTAATGTGATGGCGTCATAGCTGCAACATCCTTTGTTTACCGGTATGGTAGGCAACATTTTCCATTCACACTGTGTAACTCAATATGGCAAAGAAGCCCCATGAAGAAGGCAGGTGTGGGATGCACCTTAAAGAGGGGATGATAGCAATAACTACTGCCACATCTGTGTCCTTCTGACTTTCCAGACTCTCTGAAAAGTGCCTTTCATGGGACTCTTTACCATGTCACCCTTCTGCCAACACTTGGACATTGCTATTAATAGCATTTTCATTTTACCTGCAGTAGCTTTGACTTTGAGGTTAAATAAGTTAAATAACTCTAAAGTTAAACAGCAAGCCAAGGGGTAATTACATAATTTTAACACAGATCTCTCTAACCACAAAGTCCATGTTCTTAACTATAGTTCCACACATTAGGATGGGTAGGAGGCAGGTGGCCCTGTGATTTTCAAAAAGGCAAGAGGAAATAGAGACTTGAATGAGCCCAGGATCTGTGACGGGGAGAAAGAAAGACACCCTTGTTAGCCAGCAGGGGTCAATTTACAGAGGAGGGGAAATGAGGTCAAATGTGCTTAGAAGAGCAAGATCACAGTCTGCCTTGACGACCAGCCAGTGGAGTCAGTCCTTGTAATATGTCCACATTAGGTTCTGGAGCAGAGGCTGGGATGGGACCACAAAGATGAGTCCAGGGCCAGCCAGGAGGTTATTGCAGAGATCCAGGTGAGGACAACAGGGTCTAAATAGCAATTGTGTTGAAAGGAAGAAGGAAAGGAGGCAGCAGAGAAGTGTTCCAGAGGGAGATGAAAGAGGAAATGGTGGAGAGAGAGCAGGAGTCAAGAGAAGACTTCTATGGGCCCACAGAACATCTGGGCCCAGGACAGAGGCCACCCAGCTTCTACCCCAGGGTCCAGAGCTATGGTGTGTCTCTCTCCCCAACTAGAGTGGAATTGCCATCAGGTCACAACTTGGTTTAATTTATTGATATATTCTCAAGGGGATCTCCTTCCAACCCCAATTCTTTCTCCCCTCAACATGTACATATAAATTCACACCTTAATTGCTCTTTCTTGTGTCTCTAGATCTCAGGAGGAAGAGAAACAGGAACAGGGAAAGGAAGACTTCTTAGTTGCTGTGTGGTATATTTCATGGCCTCTATGAGCCTCAGTTTTCATATCATTAAAATGAAGATAGTAACCTCCTAGAGGGGTTAAGAGAATACCAAATAGGTGAAATGCTTTGAAGTGTTGAATAATATATGCATAATTAAAATGTACATATAATTTTAATATATATATATATATAATTTTACTTATATAACTAGTTAGAAGTTTTTACAATAGATGTTTCTCCTGTCTACCTGGAGTCTATTGTGGGTAGAATATTGAGGCAGACAAGCAGAAAAATCTTGAAAGCAGCAAGAGAAAATAATTCATCCAGTAAAGTCATCCCAACAAGATTAGCAGCTGTTTTTGCATGAGAGATCATGAAAACCAGGACAGTGGATGCCATATTCAAAGTGTTAAAAAAAAAATGGTTAACCAAGAATCCTATATCCAGTAGAACTATCTTTGTGAAATCAAGACATTCACAGATAAACAAAAACAGACAATGCTTTGTTAGGAAGCATGATTAGAAATACTAAAGTCAGTTTTTCAGTTGAAAGCAAGTTGAAATTAACTCTAGACAGTAATTCAAATCCTATGCCCCCCCCCCAAAAAAACCACCAATATAGGTGATTATGTCATTATAAGAGATAGTATAAATGCATATTTCTTTTCCTTTTTTTAACTCATTTAAAAAGCAATTGTGCAGAGCAATATGTATATAATGTACTATCCAGACTATAACATACAGAAATGTAATAATATATTTGAAAATAGCACCACAAAGGAGAGGGAGCAAAGTTGTGTTGAGGAAAGGAAATCACACCACATGGTGATGCAAATCCACAGGACCAGAAGAGAAACAGAATTTTTTTTTTAAGGGTTTGAATAACCAACTTTATAAACACATACTTTCAATAAATTAGACATCAATTACAGGGGGAAAAAACCTGTAAAAAACACAAACACATGAAAGTTAAACAGTACACTTCTAAACAGCCAAGGATCACTAAAGAAATCAAAGAGGAAATAAAAAACACCTAGAAACAAATGACAACAAAAGCACGTCAACCCAAAACCTATGTTGCTTAGTCACTAAGTCATGTCTGACTCTTTGAAATCCCATGGACTGTAGCCTGCCAGGCTTCTCTGTCCATGGGATTTCTCAGGCAAGAATACTGGGGTGGGTTGCCATTTCCTTTTCCAGGGGATCTTCCCCACTCAGGATCAAACCCAGATCTCCTGCATTGCAGTAAGTCATGTCTGACTCTGAAACCACATGGACTGTAGCCTGCCAAGCTTCTCTGTCCATGGGATTTCTCAGGCAAGAATACGGGGGTGAGTTGCCATTTCCTTTTCCAGGGGATCTTCCCAACTCAGGGATCAAGTCCAGATCTCCTGCATTGCAGGCAGATTCTTTACTGCTACACCACTGGGGAAGCTATGGGATGCAGCAAAAGCAGTTCTATTTTACCTTGTTGGGGTTCTCACAGCAAGTATACTGGGGTCGCTTGCCATTCCCTCCTCCAGTGGATCCTGTTTTGTCAGAACTTTCCACTATGACCTGTCCATCCTGGGCAGCCCTGCATGGCATGGCTCATAGCTTCATTGAGTTATGCAAGCCCTTTCACCACAGGTAGTGATCAATATACCCTTAGAAAAGCATAAGTCAAAAAGACTCATGTACCCCAACGTTCACTGCAGCACTATTTACAAGAGCCAGGACATGGAAGCAAGCTAGATGCCTGTCATTAGATGAATGCATAAAGAAACTGTGATATGTGTACACAATGGAATATTACTTAGCCATAAAAAGGAATGAATTTGAGTCCATTCTAGTGAGGTAGATGAACTTAGAGTCTGTTATATAGAGTGAAGTAAGAGAGAAACAAAGGTATATTAACACATATATATGTTAGGACAATGGTACCGATGAACCTATTTGCAGGGCAGGAATAGAGACGAAAACATAGAGAACAGACTTGTAGACACAGCAGGGAAGAAGAGGATGGGATGAATTGAGAGAGCAGCATTAAAACATACACATTACCATGTGTAAAACAGAGAGTGGTGGGAAGTTGCTATATAGGGCAGGAAGTTCAACCTGGTGCTCTGTGACAACCTAGAGGGGTGAGATGGGGTGGGGGTGGGAGATATGTTCAAGAGTGAGGGGTCATATGTATACTTACGGCTGATTCACACTGTTGTATGGCAGAAACCAACACAACATCGTAAAGCAATTATCCTCCAATTAAAAATAATTGTTTTTTTAAAAAACCCACATACTTTCTACTCACTCTCTCAGTTTCTCTAAAAGGCATAAAGTTATATAAAGTAATAATTACAACAATATATTGTTAAGTTTGTAACATTTATTAGTGCAACATCGGTAGTCCAGAACGGGGGATGAGGGAATAGACCTGAATAGGAGTAATGTTTCTATGTCTCACTGGAATTAAGTTAGTTACTAACAGCTAGTTAGTAAATCTGAAATACATTCTGGTAATTGAAGAAGTACATGGTAGCCCCTAGGGCAACCGTTAAGAAAAAATTCTTCAAAAAAAACCATTAAAGGAATTACAATGTTACAATAGAAAATATTCACTTAATGCAAAAAAGAAAGAAAAGCTCAGATCAAAGCTTACCTGTATTATGAGATCTTAGTTGTGAGTTCCCCATCACCTGCTTAAATTGGCCACTTCCTTCAGTGGATCTGCTTCCACTGTCTGCCCCATCCTGGCATCCTTAAATGTTCACTGCCTTTTCTCTTTCATTTATTTTCCCCACAAGACAGGAAGCCCCCCCAGATACAAGGACACTCTTGAGTCCCCATTGTGTAATACAGTATCTTACACTTCAGTATTTTATAAATGTTGAATCAATAAATACAAATTGACTCTAGTACATGGTCAGACAGAGCTACGGTGCTGGGGCTCCAAATGACCCAGGGAGATGAGAACGTCATCTTGCTGGGCGTTTCAGTCCTTGGCTACAAGGGGTGGGCCCGTATGTCACCCAACATGCTGAGTGTGCCAAAATAGGACGTTGCCATAAGGTACGAGGAATCACAGGTAGACGTAGGGCCTCCCTGTGTACTCCATCCCATTCTCCTCCTCTTCCCACACTTGAAAAGAAGAACCAGGGCCACAGCAAAGGAGGAAGAGCAGGTCCCAGGAACGCAGCCTCATGATTTTCAAGCTGCTTCATCCCTCTCCTTAACGCACTCCCAAGACTGTATTATACAAGCCCCCAGAGCCACCACACGTGCTTTTTCTCCCCATCGTGGTTTGATCCAGGCCGTTGCTCTGAGTCACACACTAACCCAGGTTCACACCTTCCAGGCGGCAGAGCCTACAGCGCTGTGACACTGCCTTTGTCACCGTGGAAAGCCTTGGTGCCCCAAATTACCCAGGTACTGGCTTCTCAGGAGGCAGAGTGGCAAAGTGTCTGCCTGCCAATGCAGGAGACATGGGTTTGATCCCTGCGTCGGGAAGATCTCTTGGAATAGGAAATGGTGACCCTCTCCAGTATTCTTGCCTGAAACATTCCATGGACAGAGGATGCTGGCGGGCTGCAGTCCATGGGGTCGCAAACAGCTGGACGTGACTGAGTGACTCAGTATTACGCTGCACTGCAGGAAAGCTCTTTGCTCTGAGAGAGCACTAGATGCCAGACAACAAACTAACTCTGTAGTTCTCTGCATGTGCTTTTCTGTTACCTGTGAATTCACCAGAAATGCACGTTGAAATAAACGTTACCTTTAATTCAAAAATCTCGTAATGCAAAGTGTGAAAGGTTGAAGCACTGAGGTCAGAGGCTCCTGGGACAAGGATCGAAACACCTGTTTTGGAGACAACTTGTCAGTACTTACTAACAGCCTCAAGAATAATCATTTATTTGTACCAAGAAATTCCACATTTAGGTATTCACCCTAAGGAAATTACCATGTGTATACACAAGAACTTATTTGCAGAATAAAATTTGTCTTTTAATTTTTAACACAGAATTCACTATGCATTTTCTGTCACATCCATACAATTATTTAGATCAATAATTACAGTCATCTAAAATTATGTTGCAGAGTACCACTAATGAAAAGGAATAGCATTAATTTACAATACAAATTTTAAGTGTTACAAAAACTGTATGTACAGTATGGTCCCCCTTGGGAATGACATATATTTGTGTAATTTAGAAGTGCACTTTTATCACATTTTACCATTTTTGCCTTTTCCTTAATTGATGTATAGTTGATTTACAGTGTTGTGTTAGTTTCAGGTGTATATCAAAGTGATTCAGTTACACACACACACACACACACACATATTCTTTCTCAGATTCTTTTCCCTTGTAGATTATTACAAGATATTGATTACAGCTCTCTGCACTATAAATAGGTCCTTGCTGTTTATCTCCTTTATATAAAGTAATGTGTATCCATTAATACAAAACTCCTAATTTATCCCTCCCAGCACCTACCATTTTAGGATTTGAAATAGCTCAACTGGAATTTCATCACCTCCACTAGCTTTGTTCATAGTGATGCTTCCTAAGGCCCACTTGACCTCACACTCCAAGATGTCTGGCTCTAGGTGAGTGATCACACCATCGTGATTATCTGGGTCATGAAGATCTTTTTCTGTATAGTTCTTCTACTGTATTCTTGCCAACTCCATCTTCTACTTCTGTTATGTCCATACAATTTCTGTCCTTTATTATGCCCATCTTTGCATGAAATGTTCCCTTGGTATCTCTAATTTTCTTAAAGAGATTTCTAGTCTTTCCAGTTCGAATGTTTTCCTCTGTTTCTTTGCATTGATCACTGAGGAAGGCTTTCTTATCTCTCCTTGCTATTCTCTGGAACTCTGCATTCAGATGGGTATATCCTTCCTTTTCTCCTTTGCCTTTTTCAACTATTTGTAAGGTCTCCTCAGACAGCCGTCTTGTCTCTTTGCATCTCTTTTTCTTGGGGATGATTTTGATCACCATCTCCTATACAATGTCATGAACCTCTGTCCATAGTTCTTCAGGCACTCTGTCTATCAGATCTAATCCCTTCAATCAAATTGTTGCTTCCACTGTATAATCGTAAGGGATTTGATTTAGGTCATAACTTAATGGCCTAGTGGTTTTTGCTACATTCTTCATTTTAAGTCTGAACTTTGCAATAAGGGCTTCCATGATAGCTCAGTTGGTAATGAATCTGCCTGCAATGCAGGAAACCCCGGCTCAATTCCTGGGTCAGGAAGATCCACTAGAGAAGGAATAGGCTACCCACTCCACTACAGTGTTCTTGGGTTTCCCTTGTGGCTCAGCTGGTAAAGAATCTGCCTGCAAGGTGGGAAACCTGGTTTCAATCCCTGGGTTGGGAAGATCCCCTGGAGAAAGGAAAGGCTACCCACTTCAGTATTCTGGCCTGGAGAATTCCATAGACTGTATAGTCCACAGGGTCACAAAGAGTTGGACATGACTGAGTGAATTTCACTTTACTTGAAATAAGGAGCTCAAGATCTGAGCCACAGTCAGCTCCCAGTCTTGGTTTTGCTGACTGTATAGAGCTTCTCCATCTTCAACTGCAAAGAATACAATCAATCTGATTTTGGCATTGACCATCAGGTGATGCTCATGTGTAGAGTTTTCTCTTTGTGCTGTTTGAGAAGAGAGTTTGCTCTGACCAATGCACTCTCTTGGGAAACTTCTGTTAGCCTTTGTCCTGCTTCATTTTGTACTCCAAGGCCAAACGTGCCTGTTACTTCAGGTATCTCTTGACTTCTTACTTTTACATTCTAGTCCCTTGTGGAAAACTCAGCAGTGGCCACAGGACTGGAAAAGATCAATTTTCACTCTAATCCCAAAGAAGGGCAATGCCAAAGAAAGTTCAAACTACTGCACAATTGCACTCATTTCACATGCTAGCAAAGTAATGCTCAAAATTCTCCAAACCAGGCTTCAACTGTATGTGAACCGAGAACTTCCAGATGTTCAAGCAGGATTTAGAAAAGGCAGAGGAACCAGAAATCAAATTGCCAACATCCATTGGATCATAGTAAAAGCAAGAGAATTTCAGAAAACACCTACTTCTGGTTCATTGACTATGCTAAAGCCTTTGACTGTGTGGATCACAACAAACTGTGGACAATTCCTAAAGAGGTGGGAATACAGACCATCTTACCTGCCTTGTGCAAAACCGGTATGCAGGTCAAGAAGCAACAGTTGGAACCGGATATGGAATAATGGACTGGTTCGAAATCAGGAAACAAGTAAGTCAAGGCTGTATCTTGTCACCCTGTTTATTTAACTTATATGCAGAGTACATCATGAGAAATGCCGAGCTGGATGAAGCACAAGCTGGAATCAAGATTGCAGGGAGAAATATCAATAACCTCAGATATGCAGAAGACACCACCCTTATGGCAGAAAGTGAAGGGGAACTAAAGAGCCTCTTGATGAAAGTGAAACAGGAGAGTAAAAAGTTGGCTTGAAATTCAGCATTCAAAACATGAAGATCATCACTTGTTTCCAGTCCATCACTTCATGGAAAATAGATGGGGAAACAATGGAAACAGTGACAAGCTTTATAGTCTTGGGCTCCAAAATCACTGCAGATGGTGACTGCAGCCATGAAATTAAAAGATGCTTGCTCCTTGGATGAAAAGCTATGACCAAATAGACAGCATGTTAAAAAGCAGAGACAGTAATTTTCTGACAAAGGTCTGTCTAGTCAAAACTATGGTTTTTCCAGTAATCATGTATAGATATGAGAGCTGAACCATAAAGAGGACTGAATGATGAAGAATTGATGCTTTTGAACTGTGGTGCTGGAGAAGACTCTTGAGAGTCCCTTGGACTGCAAGGAGATCCAACCAGTCCATCCTGAAGGAAATCAGTCCTGAATATTCATTGGAAGGACTGATGCTGAAGCTGAAGCTCTAATACTTTGGCCACCTGATGTGAAGAGCTATCTCATTTGAAAAGACCCTGATGCTGGGAAAGATTGAAGACAGGAGGAGAAGGGGTTGACAGAGGATGAGATGGTTGGATTGCATCACCAACTCTACAGGCAGGAGTTTGAGCAAGGTCTGGGAGATGGCGAAGGACAGGGAAGCCTGGAGTGCTGCAGTCCATGAGGTTGCAAAGAGTCAGATACAACTGAGCAACTGAACAACGACCTCCGCTTTGGTAACCATAAGTCTGTTTTCTATGGGACTTTACTACTTCTGAAATGGAATCATCTTACCACTGAAAGTGCTTCCTTTTTTCTCTAAAAGGCTATTAATTGATCAAGAGCATGTCTTAGAAATGATGATACCTTAGAATCAAGAAAACACATGTGCACACTTGGAAGAACATGCCAAAATGTTACCTGTAGTTAAGCTTACAGATGATTTTTCTTTGTTTTTATTAACTTTCACTTTCTAATTTCTCTTCAATAAGCATATATTGAAAATGACACCTAGAAAATGATGTTCATAGGCAAAACACTCTCTGACATAAATCACAGCAGGATCCTCTATGACCCACGTCCCAGAATATTGGAAATAAAAGCAAAAATAAACAAATGGGACCTAATGAAACTTAAAAGCTTTTGCACAACAAAGGAAACTATAAGCAAGGTGAAAAGTCAGCCCTCAGATTGGGAGAAAATAATAGCAAATGAAGAAACAGACAAAGGATTAATCTCAAAAATATACAAGCAACTCCTGCAGCTCAATTCCAGAAAAATAAATGACCCAATCAAAAAAATGGGCCAAAGAACTAAACAGACATTTCTCCAAAGAAGACATACAGATGGCTAACAAACACATGAAAAGATGCTCCACATCACTCATTATTAGAGAAATGCAAATCAAAACCACAATGAGGTACCATTACATGCCAGTCAGGATGACTGCTATCCAAAAGTCTACAAGCAATAAATAAATGCTGGAGAGGGTGTGGAGAAAAGGGAACCCTCTTACACTGTTGGTAGGAATGCAAACTAGTACAGCCACTATGGAGAACAGTGTGGAGATTCCTTAAAAAACTGGAAATAGAACTGCCATATGACCCAGCAATCCCACTCCTGGGCATACACACTGAGGAAACCAGATCTGAAAGAGACACATGCACCCCAATGTTCATCGCAGCACTGTTTATAATAGCCAGGACATGGAAGCAACCTAGATGCCCATCAGCAGACAAATGGATAAGGAAGCTGTGTACATATACACCATGGAATATTACTCAGCCATTAAAAAGAATTCATTTGAATCAGTTCTAATGAGATGGATGAAACTGGAGCCCCTTATACAGAGTGAAGTAAGCCAGAAAGATAAAGAACATTACAGCATACTAACACATATATATGGAATTTAGAAAGATGGTAATGATAACCCTATATGCAAAACAGAAAAAGAGACACAGATGTACAGAACAGACTTTTGGACTCTGTGGGAAAAGGTGAGGGTGGGATGTTTCAAGAGAACAGCATCGAAACATGTATATTTTCTATAGTGAAACAGATCACCAGCCCAGGTTGGATGCATGAGACAAGTGCTCGGGCCTGGTGCACTGGGAAGACCCAGAGGAACTGGGTAGAGAGGGAGGTGGGAGGGCGGATCGGGATGGGGAATACATGTAAATCCATGGCTGATTCATGTCACTGTATGACAAAACCCACTACAATATTGTAAAGTAATTAGCCTCCAACTAATAAAAATAAATGACAAAAAAAAGAAAATGATGTTCATTGAAAATATTTTTATTGTCTGTTTATTGAAAATATTTCAAAGAAATGTGACAGCAGCCCACTCTCCCACCTCAGTCAGTACAAACTGACAACAACGATTTCAAGGTGATGTGGTGTTCAGAGACTTGCTGGGTCCCTAAGTGGTCATCACAAGGCCTGGGAACAATGCTCCCTGGTCTCCATCAAGGTCCATCAGGCCATCGTCAGGAGGGCCTGGGGACGCTGCCCCTGTATCCCCATCACATCACCCACGTTGCTGTGCACCCTGAGAGCAGCCCATGTGCACACCTGGCCCCTCTGGATCTTTGGTAAGTCTTCAGGGAGACAGGCCTTACATCAGGGCCCCAGCCTCCCAGGAGATGCTCTTTTTTAGTGAGCAGCAAAACGTAAGCACACAAAAAGTAAAATGAAAACATATGACAGGAAAAATTTTCAGGTGATTCATGGGTAATCACAGAAAGGCTGGTACAAGCAGAAAGAAACAGTAAGAATCAAAGGTGGCCTTTAGAAGGTGAGAGGGTCTTTCAAAGGCTTCACCCAGGAGTGTAGGCAGATGTGAAGCCAGCCTGGTCCGAAGCCCAGGGACTGGGTGGGAGCGCCCTGTGGGGTAGGTGGAGGGGAGGCAGTCAGGCACTGCGGGGGAAAATGTCCACACTAGAAGGAGGGTTTGGGCCTTATCTGGGAGTAAAAGAAGAATTTTGAGCACAGTTGCACCAAAATGAACAAACTGCAGTGTCATTTTAGTATGAAACAGGAGACTCAGACAAGCTGGTCTCCTTGTAGCCATGATGGGGCAGATACACACACACACACACACACACACACACACACCCCTAGATACTGGGCCTGGATATGAGACCTGCCAGTGGAGTGTGAACAGGAGTGACCCACGCCAGTCCAGGTGCAACTTCGAATGTACCCGAGGATTTGCAGGGACCAGGGGAAGAGCAGTGCCCAGATGGCCAGGCACCTCCCATCAGGAAGCCCCAGACCTGACCTGACCAGGAACAAAGCCAGGCAGCCGCCCTGCCCTGGAGAGAGGAGGAATCACTACAAGATGTCAGTAGTTTGTGGTCCCAACAAAAAGTTGGCTGATAACTTCTCCTGAAAGTCAAGTGTAGGAAGGAACACATCATTCACCTCAAAGGTCTAGTCAAGGAAGTTCTGGCTGTACAAGAATTTGCCATGTGCTACATGAGTATTCCCAGGTGGCGCTAGTGGTAAAGAACCCACCTGCCAATGCAGGAGACATAAGAGAGGTGGGTTCGATCCCTGGGTCAGGAAGATGGCTTGGAGAAGGGTATGGCAACCCGCTCCAGTATTCTTGCCTGGAAAGTCCCACGGACAGAGGAGCCTGACAGGCTACAGTCCAAAGGGCTGCACAGAGTCGGACACGACTGAAGCGACTTAGCGTGAGCACGCACATTAGTATTAACGTGGATCAGCAGCAGACTCCCCAGACTGCCCCGTCTGCTGCTCGAGTCCCCACTCACCCACTCCGGGCAATGGCTGGCTTCACAGCGTTGGTACACCACTGTAGCGTCTTCAGCCTCCCCTCCGAGGGCCCTGTGCCCTTTGACTTTAGGCAATTCTTTGTGTCACAGAAACCTCGTGGGGTGGACATGGAATTTGTCAGGACATCTGAGGCTTCTGCACGCGGCATGCTCAGCCCTGTGGGTCTTCCAGGCGCTGTGGTCACCGCTGCAAACACAGACATGGGGAGGACATCCCTGCCCTGAAGAAGCTTGTGGCCAGCAGGTCCATAAATGTCATTCTGTTGAGTTAGAAAGGGGGAGAGATTCCACCATTATCTTCAAGGTGCCTCTCTGACAGTGACATTAACAAACAAAGGAATAACAAATCCCATGCTCTGATTTGTGGTTTCATCTGAGGAGCCTCAGCATTTCAAGGCCATTTGGGGGAGCACTAGAGCATCAGAGGAAACACAGAGAGGTCCCCAGAGAAAGGTAATGGTGAGTGTGGGTGTGTGGGTGAGGTGGGGAGAGAGGCCGAACCTTCCCACACCAACCCTGGGACAAAGACAGTGCGTCCTCTCACTTCCCGCACCCACCCCACTCCCTCCAGCTCAGGGATCTTTGATCTGGGAAAGTGACCGGGAACCAATAGAAAGAGCATCATTCTTAGGCCAACCTTCAACTCTCTCAACCAATTTTCTTGACCAAAAGGGAAAAGTTATGGAGCATTTATGGAAATGTGTGGGGATGTCTTTGACACCATGAATGGTGTGGGGGACTCTAGCCTTTAGAGCTGAGGGCCCTCACATGCTGAGAGCCCTGTGACGCAGGTGTCAATCCCATGCACCAGGGATTGTGCAGATCAGTCAGGCTCCATGGTGAGACACTCAGATGGATGGTGCCCTGTCTGGTATTTGATGATTCTAGGATCATTTCAATAGTGAAGTGAAAGTCACTCAGTGGTGTCCAGCTGTTTGTGACCCCAATGACTATACAGTACACAGGATTCTCCAGGCCAGAATACTGGAGTGGGTAGCCTTGCCCTTCTCCAGGGGATCTTCCCAACCCAGGGATTGAACCCAGGTCTTCCACATTGTAGGCAGATTCTTTACCAGCTGAGCCACAAGGGAAGCCCTCATTTCAAATGGAGCATCTTAATAAAAATTACCAGAAGACACGCCGATGGACCACCACATTTCCACCATCTATGCCTCCGGACATACAGATTAGTATGTCTAGACAGTGTCAGCATCATGGACTTCTTAACTGCTGTCTATAGAAGCAGTTCTTCCTTCTGCCCTGAACTGGGTCCTTCATGCTTCTTGGGTGACCGCTGGCCCCTTGTGTAGACCACACCATCCTGGCACACTGCCTGGCACCGGCCGCAGCCAGGGCCTGATGTCGTGGGGCCACAACGGCCACAGACACGAAGGGGCTTTGTGGCCACAGCGGAGAGAAGCAGGCCTTTTGTTGCAGACTCAGTCTCCACATCCCTGCCCAGGGGAAGAGCAGAAAACTGGGGGGTCATTATCAACAAATATCCAAGAACTGCCCTGCGGGTGAAATGACAGCTTAATTGCTGACTGAGGAAGAAGCGTGCAAATCCAATCAGGAAGTAACTGGATTTGAAAGCTTAAAACCTTGTATGGATTGTGGGTGGAGCAAATCCTCTAAACATCAGGAAAAATACAGCCTGCAGCTGCAATTCACAACACTACTTTAAAACAATGTCCTCACAAGAAGCGGAAGAATCAAAGACCAATCCTTTGCTCTGCACTTTGGGGTTTTTTGACTAGCACTGCAGTCAGGGATGAAAACATCTGTTCACACAGGAATCCAGCTGTTGAACCAAGAAATTAAGTAAATCCACTGCGAGTGGGGGCTGAAGTGGGGTGGGGGGAGGGGATGGGAAGGGAGAGAAGTAAGAAAAGAGAGATGTGAGAAGGACCGAAAGAAGGATGGAGGGCTGGAGGGAGAGAGGAAAGATAGAGGGAGGAGGAAAAAGGGAGAGGAGAGGGGGAAATACGGAGGGTGGGGCAGTGAGGGGAGGGGAACAGGAGTGAGCTCTGAGCTCAAATCTACAGAGGCAGGGCTTTCTTATATTATTAGGCTCCCACTTTGATGGAGAATCAAAAAAAGAAAGTATCGACTTCATTGGGGGTAAAGACATAGGAACCAAGCAACTCCTTGCATAAGAGCTTCTCATGAGAGACGCCTTCCAAGGGGAAGCGCCCTGCCCACACAGTGGGTTTGCACCTCAGCCTTGACCCTGGCCCCCCCAATCCTCACCCCTTCGACTTGCTTGGACACCACAATGAGGGATGAGCCTGTGACTTGGTATTTTTAATGTGAAGGATACAAAGTCCCTGTTGTCCTGGGGCTGTTATGCTGACATGATCTGTGCATCTTTCTACCCTACTTCTGTTTCTCCCAAGGAAGTGAGGAAAACAAGTTTGACTTCCTTAAGCTAGTATGAGGGGTAGATCTTCCCTCACTAATGGCTGTCACAGCACCCCACCCCCACCCAGACCTGAGCCACCTTAACTCCTGCATCCCCTCTTGAGAGGGTCCTGCTCTTGGACTCCTGTCGGGACTCTCCCCTCCCTGTGGGTTGAGTCTGCAAGTCAGGGACCAGGTACACGACCCCTCTGGGCCAGATCTTAGAAACTCCTGCCACCAAGCATGAGGCAGCAAGCAGGCCTCTTCTCTGGACCCTCTTCTCCAGGACGGAAGATGCTATGTGAACCCCTGGGCTTGCACGGCCATGTGCAGAGGGGAGACCGCCCCACACACATAAGGCCCTGGATACAGAGAGGAATCAGGGCTGGGCAGAATGAGGAAGAGCCTTCCCTGTGCATCTCTTCTTGGGGGTACAAAGGTAGAGGGGGTGCATTAGATACTTTCAAACTTCTCAACAAAAAAAATAAATAAATAAACTTCTCAACAACCTGTGACCCTGTTAGGCGGATGAGCCATTGGAGAAATCAAGTACGTGGAAGGGGAGGTAGTGTGACTAGAGGTGGGGCTTTTAGGAACTGGCGACATCCTCTAAACAACATGGCAAATGCCCCTGCCAGCAGGAATGTAGCAGCGACATGCACAGCTCACCTGAGCACATAAGGCTGTGGGTCTCTGTCACCTTCAGCAGTTCATCCTGACTCTCTCCACACCTTCCCTGACTGCCTGTATCAGCCAGGGCCCCAGGACTTTCCTGCTTTCTTGTCCCTCTACAAGAGAGGAAATGAGCAATGAACCACTTCCCATGCAGCTACGATGCCATCCCCTCCATATCAGATAAGCTTGGCCACACAGCACAGAATCTACAGCACCAAGACAGGCATTGGGGTTTCTCATCACAGGAAAGGATTTCCAGCTGAACTGACTGAGGAAGACTGGTTTTGGACTGATGCCAGGAGCTGCCTTTGCCATGGTACCCCTGCTCCAGGGCTCCTGCCTGAGCCACACTGACCAACAGGACGCGATCTCTGCCTCCTGCCCCGACAGACTTGGCTTAGAATGCAGGTCCCTCCCAAGACATCTCATCAGGGTCCTACATGGTCTCTGGAACATCAACTTCAAGGAGTCTGGGAGGTACTGGGGTGCATCTCCTGGATGGAATCAGAAGGGATGCACACTGAGCACCCCACCCCCACCCCAGCCCCAGCCCCAGCCCCAAAGCATCACCCCTTCCTGGAAGCTCCTCTGCAGATATCTCCTCACTACACTGGGCATAAAGCGTCGCCATAAGAGAAGGTGTCCAACCTTCATCAGGACACAAGCCGGCATTGGAGGGCTCTTGCAGCAGGAGACAGCACACAGGCTGAGGTGCAGATAGAGGGAGGGGCAGGTGCGTGGTGCGTGGCAAGGCCAGGCCCAGCCTGGAGGCGCCCTGTGCTCTGGAAGAGCTTGAAGGAGCAAAGCAAGACAGGACTGGCAGACAATGGTGTGAGGTCTGCTCTCTCCCCTAGCCCACCCTGGCCTCACGTGCCCGGAGAAGCACAGGGTCCCTGCCACCGCTGCCTCCTAGGGTCTTGGGTACGCTGACCCGGCAACCCTTCTCTAAGGGCATTCCATGCCTGGGTCCTCTCTCCTTCTCCCCAAATTTGTACAGTGTAATCTTCCTCCCAGAAAGGGAACTTGTGACTTATGGTCACTGTCACTGAAGCTTCAGCTTCAATAAGCAGCTCAGGAAAGTGTGGCTCTGTCCACTCTCCAGGGACAGTGACCAAAGGACACCAGATGCTATCAGGCAATTTGCTTCTGGGACTTAGGTCTTGGGAAACCCGGATAGCCAGCTGCACACGGCCGCCGGGAACCCAGGAGAGCAGAGCCCTGTTGCAGTCAGACCAAACCACGGGAACTAAGGAGCACTTAACCAGCCTTTCCAGAGAGAGTCCAAGCTCTTACGTTGGCCAGTCTCCAATGACAGTACAGTCTAAGTGGGAGCAGGTCATGGGGTCAAGGAGGAACTCAAGAGACAAAACAAATTTCAGGAATCACCAAGAAACCACACTCTCTTCTAGGCAATTAATATTAATAAAAGTACCTAGAACTCCAATGGAAGCTGTCTTCAGAATCTCAAAGCACCCACTTCCCTGTATTAGTCAGGTGTTTATGTGGAGAACTTAAATGAAAAGAAAGCCATAGTGACCTTGAAGTGAACTCCATCCTAAACTCAAAACAATATAATCTCAAAATATAAGAAGCAACAGCTAACAAACCCATGAAGAGAGTAAGTCAACCATGGGGAGTGGTGACTTAGGACATGTTTCCCAAATACTAGTGGCTCAACAGACCATAAACATGAACAAAGATGCACCACACGCTTCAACCATCAGAGAAATTACAAAATCCTTAGCAGTGAGCTAACGATGACAACACTGCCTATCAAAATCTGGAGGCTTTTGGCCCGGACTGTTTCATACGTAGGTTCTGTCAAATTGTCTTCTTTTTTTTTTTTTTTTAGTGTTTTAAAATTTATATAAACATAGCAAACTAGATGCATCACTCTCAACATTAGGTTTTTAGTAGCTAATAAAATACTCAGCTTGTTTCATCATACACATGTATCAAATTTTACTTAGTTTAGAATATGGAAGGACTTCACTGGTGGTCCATTGGCTAAAATTTTGCACTCCCAGTGCAGGTGGCCCAGGTTCAATCCCTGGTCAGGGAACCAGATTCCAGATGCTGCAGTTAAGACCTGGCACAACAAAATTATTTAAAAATAAAAAATTATTTTTTAAAAAAAGAATATATTGTTTTAAATTTTTTATTATTTCAAACCATGCTGCAATCAATAATCTTTTGCATATATCTTAGCATTTATGCAAGAGCAATTCTATGTGAGGTAAAAAGTGTAATCTCTTTGTTAAAGGATATGTTTATTACACATTAATTATAAAAATTAATTATAAACAATTAATTACAAAAATTAATTGATGCTACAAAATTATACTTCCTCAAAGACTGTATTAGAAAACTCACTGACTATTCTCCATTCATCAAGTGGTATAGCTAGATATTTAGCCAACCTATAAGGCTGAAAATTCTGTCTCAACTTGCAACACTGAGATGATTACATTGCTTTCCTCCTACAACCTATTATGTAGTTACTGTGTTAAAAGATTTTCTAACTTGAAATAATACCTGTATTCCTGAAAGCTCTGTTAAATTTTCAAGGAATAGATATTATGTTTCATTCAGTTCTGTTCAATCGCTCAGTGGTGTCCAACTCTTTGCAACCTCGTGGACTGCAGCATGCCAGGTCTCCCTGTCCATCACCAACTTCCAAAGTTTACTCAAACTCATGTCCATTGAGTCAATGATGCTATCCAACCATTTCATCCTCTGTTGTCCCCTTCTCCTCCCATCTTCAATATTTCCTAGAATCAGGGTCTTTTCAAATGAGTGAGTTCTTCAAACCAGGTGGCCAAAGTATTGGAGTTTCAGTTTCAGCATCAGTCCTTCCAATGAATTTTCAGGACTGATTTCCTTTAGGATGGACTGGTTGGATCTCCTTGCAATCCAAGGGACTCTCAAGAGTCTTCTCCAACACCACAGTTCAAAACCATCAATTCTTTGGTGCTCAGCTTTCTTTATAGTCCAACTCTCACACCCATACATGACTACAGGAAAAACCATATAGCCTTGACTAGACAGACCTTTGTTGGCAAAGTAATGTCTCCGCTTTTTAATATGCTGTCTAGGTTGGTCATAGCTTTTCTTCCAAAGAGCAAGCATCTTTTAATTTCATGGATGCAGTCACCATCTGCAGTGATTTTGGAGCCCCAAAAATAAAGTCTGTCACTATTTCCATTGTTTCCCCACCTATTTGCTATGAACTGATGGGAACGGATGCCATGATCTTAGTTTTCTGAATGTTGAGCTTTAAGCCAGATTTTTCACTCTCACTTTCATCAAGAGGCTCTTTAGTTCTTCTTCACTTTCTGCCATAAGGGTGGTGTCATCTGCATATCTGAGGTTATTGATATTTCTCCCGGCAATCTTGATTCCAGCTTGTGCTTCACCCAGCCCGGCATTTCTCATGATGTACTCTGCATATAAGTTAAATAAGCAGCATGGCAATACACAGCCTTGACATACTCCTTTCCCAATTTGAAACGAGTCTGTTGTTCAATGTCCAGTTCTAACTGTTGCTTCCTGACCTGCATACAGGTTTCTCAGGAGGCAGGTCAGGTGGTCTGGTATTCCCATCTCTTTAAGAATTTTCCACAAAATTATAAAACAAGTTATGTTTCATAATTTGACCCTAAAATAGTATTAAGGAAAATTACAACTAAGTAGGACTCATCTCAGGAAGGCAATCATGATTGAATGAAAAAAAAATTTTTCAGTGTAGGTTTAACATTACTAGAATAAAGGAGATAGTTCTATCATCTCAGTTTTCACAAAACACAGTCAGTAATGTTCAAAACCTATTTTTAACTGGGGGCAGGGGGAAGCTCTTAACAAACAGAAAAAAGCTGCAACTAGAAAGGAAATACCTTAACTTAGAAAAAAGTGATACACAGAACACATACAAGGAGTGTTATAGGGAGTGGTTGCCTATGAAGGGGGAAAAGGAGGAGTGAAAGAGGCCTACAAAAGGAATTAATAATGGAAATTAGAAACTAGAGTGGGATCTTCCACAGACCGTGGTGATATTGTGGCCTCAGCCAAGAATTGGCTATATCTGGGGTTTAAAAAGTCCCCAAACTATGAAACACAATTGGGCCTGATCATTTGTTTTACACAATGGATTCATCTCTCATAAGGTCACAGGGTTCTCTTATCTATTTAGACTATTTTGTCTAAAAAATTAGATTTCCAATAAAACCATTAAGTAATTCATCTGTTGAATAGGGCTATGCCCACAGGCCTCTGGGGAGGTTTGGGTTTTTCTTTTTGAAAATCAAATATGTATCAAATGTGTTTGCTCTCTTTGTCTTGAAAAGATACTTTAAAATACCTTTAGAGCAGATGGTATCCAAAGAAGGTACATGTGCCTCAGAATGAGTCATGCCCATCCACTGGGGGATGGAAAGAAATGTTAGAAATTTAATATTTATCTTATAAAATGAGAAGATTAAACTTTATGATATTTACTCTACAATGGAAGCAGCTGCTTTTCCTTTTTCTGCACATCAGACATTGGCTGCACCATGCAGAGCTCCTGAGGGACCCAGGGAGAACTGGGTGGCAGTGGGAGGATGCAGGGATGTGGGCCTGATTAGATTGTTTGGTTTTAACTAGATTCACTCCTGCAAAATAGCCCCAGAAGATTCCTGCCAGAAGACAACAGAATGAGGACAAGGTCAACCATGCAACTCCAGCCAACCTCTTACCATCCCTGATATAAACCCTTCACTGGCCACATTAACAAGTAAAAACAGAGACAATCTAATCAGACCTGATGGCAGACCTGGCACAATATTGAAATAATCAGGAAGCTGATCTGAAGAACGGAATTGCAGTCACCCAGTCTCCCTGAAGGATGTGTTGTGCTGAGCTATTGGCTAACAATAGCATAAAGCCATCCTGATTAGCAAGACATTTGAAAACTGAGCAAAAACACAGATGCGAGAACATACATCTGCCAGCTCTTCAGCAATGTTTACTGTGAGAAGTGAGGAAATATTTAATTTGTTGCCTTTGAGAACCTCATTGAACTTAATGATAAAATTTTAAAGCCTCTTTCAAGGCTTCTTATTTCACAGCAATAGACTAAAAGAACAAAAATCACAACATTTGAGAAACACTCGCTTTAGAGTACAGATGTCTCAGCTTATACTGTGTGTCTGATTCTGTATCAATAATAAAATATATCTTTTAAAAATGTTTTATATCCTCAAAAATGTCCTGGAGAAGAGGTACTCAGCATTAAATGACATCTTTAATAAAATGACCGTCTTTTGGGAAAACTACGTAAGGTGTCACCAGGTAGGTATCTGCTGCTTCAGCCAGAATTCTTTCTTCTTCTTTTTTTAATTAGAAAGATTCTGGTTATTTGCAAATAAATAACTATGACAAAACAGTGCCCCAATGGTGTGATCACTCACCTAGAGCCAGACATCCTGGAACGCGAAGTCAAGTGGGCCTTAGGAAGCATCACTATGAACAAAGCTAGTGGAGGGGATGGAATTCCAGTTGAGCTATTTAAAATCCTAAAAGATGATGCTGTAAAAGTGCTTCAGTCAATATGCCAGCAAATTTGGAAAACTCAGCAGTGGCCACAGGACTGGAAAAGGTCAGTTTTCATTCCAATCCCAAAGAAAGGCAATGCTAAAGAATGCTCAAACTACTGCACAATTACAATCACCTCACACACTAGCAAAGTAATGCTCAACATTCTCCAAGCCAGACTTCAACAGTACGAGAAATCAAGCTGGATTTAGAAAAGGGAGAGGAACCAGAGATCAAATTGCCAAAATCCACTGGATCATTGAAAAAGCAAGAGAGTGCCAGAAGAAGCCAAAGCCTTTGACTGTGTGGATCACAACAAACTGGAAAATTCTTAAAGAGATGGAAATACCAGGCTACCTTATCTGCCTCCTGAGAAATCTGTATGCAGGTCAAGAAGCAACAGTTAGAACCGGGCAAGGAGCAACATTCTGGTTCCAAATTGAGAAAAGAGTTCATCAAACCTGTAAATTGTTACCCTGCTTATTTAACTTATATGCAGAGTACATCATGCACAATTCCGGGCTGGAAGAAGCACAAGCTGGAATCAAGATTTCAGGGAGAAATATCAATAACCTCAGATATGCAGATGACACCACCCTTATGGCAGAAAGTGAAGAGGAACTAAAGAACCTCTTGATGAAAGTGAAAGAGGAGAGTGAAAAAACTGGCTTAAAGCTCAACATTCAGAAAACTAATATCATGGCATCTGGCCCCATCACTTCATAGCAAACAGATGGGGAAACAGTGGACACAGTGGCTGACTTTATTTTTCTGGGCTCCAAAATCACTGCAGATGGTGACTGCATCCATGAAATTAAAAGATGCTTGCTCCTTGGAAGAAAAGCTATGACCAACCTAGACAGCATATTAAAAAGCAGAGACATTACTTCACCAACAAAGGTCCATCTAGTCAAAGCTATGGTTTTTCCAGTGGTCATGTATGGATATGATCGTTGGACTATAAAAACAGCTGGGCACTGAAGAATTGATGCTTTTGAACTGTGGTGTTGGAGAAGACTCTTGAGAGTCCCTTGGACAGCAAGGAGATCAAACCAGTCCATCCTAAAGGAGATCAGTCCTGAATATTCATTGGAAGGACTGATACTGAAGCTGAAACTCCAATACTTTGGCCACCTGATGGGAAAGGCTGACTCCTTGCGAAAGACCCTGATGCTGGGAAAGATTGAAGGCAGGAGAAGGGGGCAACAGAGAATGAGGTGGTTGTATGTCATCACCAGATCAATGTACACTAGTTTAAGCAAACTCTGGGTGATGGTGAAGGACAGGGAAGCCTGGTGTGCTGCAGCCAATGGGGTGGCGAAGAGTCAGACGTGACTTAGTGACTGAACAGCAACTGTGGCAGTGAGGTGGACATCAATGCATTAGAAGCTGCTCGTGTCACCGATGCGGGTAGTTTGATACAAGCAGTACTTTGAAACTTTTAAATTTCAAAAACCATGAAATATTTGTACCTCAATGGTTGCCTCATGGCAAGATGCTTAAAAGACTTCTCAAACCAAGCATTTTCTTATACCCAGTGTTCCAGATTGACTGGTATTTCCTGTAATTACAAGTGGCAGTCAACAGTATGTCTGCCAGCAGCTATTACAAAGATATGCAAATAATTGTTTTAAATGCTCTTAGTCAGCAAGGTGAAGTTTATATTGTAACTAGGAGTGAAAAAATAACTCTTTTAGAAAGAAAATTGTGTGCTGGAGAATGCATTTTTAAAACTCTGATATTTGGAACTGTTTCCCTTATTATGAGACTTCATTCCTGAAAACCATCTAAGTGCGACACCTACAGAAACTGTCATATCTATTGTTTTAAAAACTTACGAACATCAAGAAAATGAAAAGAAAACACAAAAGGTTGGGGGGAAACAATTGCAAATCATATATCTGGTATGTAACATACTAAGAACACAATAATTTAACAATAAATGATAACCCATTTTTAAATGGGTAAAGGACTTGAATAGACATTTTGCTAAAGAACGTACACAAAAGCCCAAAAAGCACAGGAAAATATGTTCAACGTCATTAGTCACTAGGCAAATGCAAACACAATCCATGGTTGGTTGAACTGTATGTAGTGTTTTGACTACACAGGTTGTTGGCACCCCCAACTCCTGTGTTGCTCAAGGGCCAACTTTCTTTTCTTTTCTTTTCTTGTGGCATCTTAGTCTGGCTTTGTTCTCAGGGTAATGGAGACCTCACAGAATGATCTTGGGGGTGCTTCTTCCTCTGCAATTTTTGGAATAGTTTCAGAAGGATAGGTGTTAACTGTTCTCTTAATGTTTGTTAGAATTCTCCTCTGATGCTGTCTCATCCTGGACTTTTATTTGTTGAGAATTTTTGTCATTACTGGTTTGATTTCATTACTGATCATTGGTCTGTTGTCATTTTTTATTTTTCCTGATTCAGTCTTGGGAGATTTTACATTCTTAGGAATTTGTTCATTTCTTCTAGGTTGTCCTTTTTATTGGCATATAATTGTTCATAATAATCTCTCATGATCTTTATTTAGGCACTGTTGGTTGTAACTTATTTTTCATTTTTGATTTTATTGATTTGTGCCCCCTCTCTTCTTTTCTTGATGAATCTGGCTAAACATTTATCTTTCATTTATTTTTACAAAGAACCAGTGTTTTGTTTCATTGAACTTTTCCATTATTTTCTTATCTCTATCTCATTTGTTCTACTGACATTATGATTTCTTTCCTTCTAATCTTGAAGGTTTGGGGTTCAAAAAACCCGAACAAAAATTTTGGATTTTGTTTGTTCCTCTTTTTCTCGTCCTTTAAGTGTGAAATTTAGTATTTGAGATTCTTCTTGTTTCCTGGTGTAGGCTCGTATGGCTGTGAACACCCCTCTTAAAACTGCTTTTGCTGCACCCCATAGATTGTGGATCACTGTGCTTTCATCTCCATGTGTCTCCAGGCATGTTTCTATTTCCTTAATGACCCATTGGTTGTCTGCCTGAGCATCTCCATGGTACCATATATGCGTTGACTGGGAACTAACAGGTAGGTCATGGGCAGCTGCGAAGCCAGACAGTCACGTTTCAGCCACAATCTGCTGCCCCAGCAGAAGACATGGCAGCAGGGCCCACCCAGCTACCCACTTGGCCATGCCTTACTGGAAGCCCAAAGGCTTTAGGAGCATCAGTCCCCCGCATCTCTCAACAGCAAAGCATATGCTTCCAGGACATTTCTCAGCACCTGTCACCCTTCCAGAGCATTGCCTTCCACGTGGGTGGAGTGGACGTGAGCCTGGGGATTGGATTCAGCTCCTGAGACAAAGCAGAGGAGGTGGCCCTCTGCCTCCTCCTCACTGAGGCCTGTCCTGGTACAGCAGGCTCTTGGCTACAAGGGGTTCAGCATCACCATGGGTAACACCTCACCACACAGACTGCAAGGGAGCTTTTATAAAAGGATTTGCTACAAATATTTCTTGAAGAAATTGAGCCAGTAGCAAGGGCTTAAAAGTTCATTGGGAATTTAAGAAATGAATTTAAGAAATCTTACAATATGTGTACATAACCTTCTCAATCCTCTTGTCCAAGGGCCACAGACTATGTCTGTAAAGGGCCAGAGACTAAATGTGTCAGCTTTGCATGCCATGTGGTCCCTGCAACAATTCAACTCTGCCATGAAAGCACTGGCAAGAGGTGGGCTGTGTGCCCATGAAACCATGGCACAGGCATGGGCAGGGCCAGTGGGAAATGCTGCTGCAGGAGTCCAAATCTGGTCCCGTCCAGTGCCCTTTTCTTATGGATCTGGAAAGAGATTCTTTTCTTATGGATTCGGGGGAGGATAGCATGGTCAGGTCCCCCAGGAACCGACCTCCAGGTATGGACAGCCTTCAGAAACAGACGGATGCTCGAAGCTTGGCAGAGTATCATTCCGAGAAGCACTGTCTCCCCCACTCCAAGGACAAGCAGTTTTACACCAGTCAGAGGGTTGGGGGTGGGTCCCAGAGACCAGACAACTGATGAGCCTTTTCCTCCATGATGTAATGCTTCCAATACAGAACTTCATTGGCTACATGGTTTAGTGCTAACTCACCAAGGTTTACAGGGATGAATCTGTGGAATCCAGGATTTTCTCTGAATAGGAGGCTGGGTTAAGCCCTGCTTGAACTCAATTGCTATTTTCTTGTCCTCAGTTGACTTTTGAATTACACATACGGTTTGTGGGATTCTTGGGCTTTCATGTATTTTACTTTCATTAGCATTTAAAAAAAACCCTCATTAATAGATTTTCCAAAGCAGCAAATATTCTCTGGAATTAGTGCTCCAAACCCTTCAGAGTCCCGCTGTGATTTATATTATTCCCGTTTTATCCATGGAAACAGAGACCCTGGAGCAGAAAAACTTTCCAATTGCACTGAGTCTAGGGGTGAGGACTCTTGGCCCCAGATTTTAAAAGCAGAAAGAAAAGGAAGAAGCTACAAGACCGAGAATGGCTCTGGCAGTTTTTCTGGGCTGTTGATCCCCATCTTCCAGCTCCAATCATTCCATTTCCTGTGTGAACATCCACTGTGAGGCTGGCTGCCAGCCAGGGGCCTGTGTGCAAGGCAGTGTGCTGGGAGACGTGGGCCCCAAGACTAGCTGGGCTGGCTCCGTTACTGCTGCCCAGAGGCCTTGAGCAGGGCCCATGCCTGGAGAATTCCATGGAGAGGAGCCTGGCGAGCTACAGTCCACTGGGTTGCAGAGTCGGATACGACTGAGCAACTCACACACAGGCTTGGGTGAGCTTTTTTCACTTTACACTCACGCTGTAAAGTGAGCCTAACAGTGTCTCCCTGCCAGAGAAATTCAAGGCGGGCACTTGTGTGAGTCCCTGGCACAAATGTGGTGCTCAGAAACAGTAGGCTGGCTTCACACGGTGTCTGTTCCCAGCAGCGAGCTTCAGGAGGCTTGGGGGGTTCCGCCGGCATCCACAAGAGATGTGATGAGGTGACCTTCTGGGCTGTCAGGGCCAGGCACTGAGGCAGCCTCACATAGCACAGAAGCTCCCTTTCCAGGAACATGGGCTCAGCCTTGCCCGTTTGAACCTCCAGTGTCCCCAGGGCAGAGCAGCCCCCCACACACCCACACGGCAGTCACGCTTTCCAGGAGGCGGTTGGGGGCACCACGCATGATCCACCCAGGAACACAGGACTCCATGGGCCAGGAGCCAGGCACCTGAGCCATACCTTTGCTTTGACCAAATACACTTCTGCAGTTTGGCGTGACTTTAGATCTGGCTATTCAAAGGCACACAGGCAGATATGGGCCAGACAAGTATTTTTCCTACAGTATGAGGACAAAGCCACTCTGCTGCCTGGAGAGAAGCCATGTTTGAGGCAGATGGGTCCCACTCGAAGCTTCCTGGAAGATGGAGGGGCACAGGCAGGTGGGCGTGTGTTTGGGCGGGGGAAGGGGGTCTGGGTTCAAAGACTGGGTTCTGAGCCCTCGCCCATCCTCCCTCTATGCCCCCTGCCCACCCTGCACCAGCTCATGCAGCCCATGGGAAGAAAAATGCTGTGATCCCAGAATCACCTCAGAAGCGGGAACCCTGCCAGCTTTCGCCCAGGCCAGAGGAGGAGAGAGGAGCAGGTGCAGCCCGCCCCGCTGAGTGCCATCGCCGCTCAGGGCCCAGGACATGCATGCCCCACGCCCCCAGGAGCTCAGACCACGAGGATGAGACCACTGTGTGCACCACTCGACATCTGAAAATTCCAAGATGCTGCCTCTAACATGGTGATCTGGACATGCGGGACCTCGTTATCTTCCCCGAGTGGCACATTAGTCCCCGCTTTGCAGCAAGGCTGTTTCCAATTTGCAGTGCAGCTCACACCCCGGCTTCCCCGCATTTGGCACATGCAGATCTGAGCACCTGCCTCTGACAGAGTGCCTCAGAAGCTTGTGACTTAGGAGGCTTAATTGCTCACTTGGAGGAGACACAGAATGGCAGAATCAGGGTCTCTCCTCCATCATAAATGCCGTATGTCAAGCCCTCCCATCCTGCGCGTGTGCATTCACATGGAACCCTGATGACTGGAGACTTTCCCCAGGCTGCCCAAATGGTCAGAGATGGAGCGAGATTTCAGTCTGGCCTGTCTCCCTTCAAAACAGTGTTTTTCTCCTCCGCAGCCACAAATCCAGAGGTGAGGTGTCCTTCGCCACTTGACACCAAGTCACCCAGCCCCATGCAGAGTTAGAGCCTGTCCCCCCATCAGGGTGGTCCTGTGAAGGCTGAGCCATTCTGCCCTCTAGCTGTGCAAGGATGGTGGGCAAATTGGCTCCCCTCCTCCCTTCAGTACTGTTGGTGTGTGGGTGGTGGCTACACACCCACAACAGAGAGGCAGCTGAGTGAGTCAAGTGGTGGCTAGCGTGTCCCCTCTGAATGAGCAGCAAGTGAGGAGCCCTGACGATGGCATGACTGCCCACTTCCTTCCCCTACTCCACAGCTTTTGGCTGAACCCCCCCCCCCCAGGGTGTTTGATTCATCTTCCCTAAGCCTGAGCTCTCTCCCCTCCTGGCTATCTCCCGCAGTGTCCAAGGTGGTCAGAGTCTTAAACCTACATCCAAAGTCCAGAACTCAAAACCTGGAAGAGGTGAGCGCCTGCCGTCTTCCCCCCAAGCTGAAGAGGAGCAGGCAGACAGCCCACCACACCCAGGGCCGGGGAAGGGAGGGTCCCACAGGTCGGGCCCCGGCAGCAGGACAGATTTCTTCTGGAGGAAATGCCCGCCACCCTCTCTGGGCCCTGAGCAACTCTCCCCTAAACCACACCCTGGAAGGCTTCTGTGGATTCTGGCCAGGGGTCTGAGAGCTCCAAACGGCAAACCCTCACCCCTTTGCCATGTATCACTCCACTGCAGGATGCTGCCTGGGATGTGTCCAGGGCTGGATTTCACACTTTGAGCAGTGGGAACATGCAGATCCCTGAGCATGGTGAACGGAAGTGGGCCGCCTACCACACCTGCAGGTCTGACGAGCAGCGAGTCTCCTCAGACATTTGACTGTGACCCTGATCCTCCCTCCAGGCTGAGTGGAGGGTGCTCTTGAAACAGACATGAGTCTCTGCTGCAGAGAAGCTGTCTGCAGTATGAGGTCACTTCTTATTACAGCTTTCCCCAGGGTGGATGCTGCATACGGCACACAAAAGATCAGCCTTACTCTTCCCATTATCACAGCATTAATATCAAGCAATCACCTAGTCCTCTACTCTGCCCAGTTAATGAAGTTCTGTTCTCCAAGCTTTGGAAAGAAGTTTCGATAAGGATGGTCAGGTCTGGCCAGCAGGCTCTTGTCAAGGGATCCAAGCAGAATTTTTTTCCAATGGAAGGTCTGCAACAATTTATTCCGGTCAGACTCCTACTAAGCCACAGGAAATGCTGCTGCCATCAGGGTATCAGATTGTAAATGACACTCTGATAAAGACATTTTGCTGGATCCTTCGCAGTTCTACACACAGGAATTCTAATTTATTCGCCCTCTAGGCTCTCCAGGAACAGGGGTGGCACGTCCTGCCCTGACTCCCGCTGTGATGATTGCCCAGTGACTTGCAAATTAAGGTTAGAGTTCAAGAATATCTAAAGATCCCACTGCTTCATCTGTGAGTCCTTTCTAATGACTTTTTATCAAGTAATGCGTGTATGCTAAGTGGCTTCAGTAGGGTCTGACTTTTTGCAACCCCATGAGCTGTAGCCCACCAGGCTCCTCTGTCCAGGCAAGAATTCTCCAGGCAAGAATACCGTACTGGGTTGCTATGCCCTGCTCCATGGGATCTTCCCTTCCCAGGGATTGAACTCTTGTCTCCTATGGCTCCTTCCTTGCTGGCCGATTCTTTACCGCTGAGCCACCTGGGAAGCTCTTCTTAAGTAATAGGACTTTCCAATTGCTTTCCAAATCCCTTGACTGTGACTCAAAGATGAACTCACTCCCTTGCTATTGAGGGAGGAGAGGGGAGGAGGGAAAGCTGGTCCTCCCTCAGCAGCAGGAAGACCGGTCACTTCTGGACCCTGTCAGCTCCTCACTGTGGCTTCTCAAATGCCTGCTTTAGAGATGAGTGAGAAAAGCCTGGGGAGGCTGAACAACTCCAAGATCAGAAAGAAAGTCAGCAGGTGAATCCAGAAATAAACCCAGGAGTCCAAGCTCAGGTCAAGGTCCCTCTCTTTCCATCCAGCGTGGCTTTGCTTAGAAGACCTGAGTTTGTAAGCATCCTCAGCAACAGGGGGAGACTGTGGGTGGTGCTCAAGGCCAAGGTTCTTGGCAGGAGAGCTCCAGAGACACTTTGCTCTGATGATGCAGAGACACACCTAACTCCTGAGAGCTGAGCCCTCTTCCTAACACTACTGCCATTGGGAGGGGTCTGAGGACAGTCTGGGGCCACTCCTCTGAGGCTCGGCTTGCCTGCATTCCTCTCCCTGGGGGCCCAGAGCTCCCGCTGGGCAGGACATTGCCTTGGGCAGCTTCCAGATTATCCTTCCTAAGGAAGGGGCCTTTCCAGTGCTTCAAGCTTGTGGTTTGACGTGAAACAGGTACACCGGTATAAGCACAGTAAGTGGAGTGAAAACAGGGGCTGTGACTTCCAGCCTCAGCTGAAATTAAACTAGAAACAGCGGAGAGTTCATAATGAGCCTGGGTCACTTCTTGACCTCGTGATGCAGGTCTGGCAAGAAACCTGATGGTCAGGAAAAGCAACTCTGCTAGTGACAGCTTACTGGATCCAGCACCCTTATCCCCGAATATGAGCTCTCTCTCCCAACCTGAGCAACCACCTGACACCTTTCATGGTGGAGAAGTCACTTAATCCGTCTGGGGTCATCCAGGCAGAGGAGGCCCTGAGGAATTTACTTCTGGAACAAATGCTTCCATTGTGCTTACCAAGTTCCATGTCTCATCTCAGCACTTTACAGGCACTAATTCCTTAAGCCTTGAAAGAATCCTATTGGGCAGGTCCCATTATTGTTTCCACTTTAAAAGTATGGGGGCTTTCCTGGTGGTCCAGTAATTAAGACACCATGCTACCACTGCAGGGACACTGGTTCAATCCCTGGTCGGGGAACTATAATCTCGCATACCATGCAGCATGGCCAAAAATTTAAAAATAAAATAAAAAATAAAGTAATATATCCCTTCTCACCACTCCTTTCCAGTGTTGTGCTGAAAGTCATAGTCAGTGCAATAAGAAAAGGAAATAAATGATATAAGATTGAGAAGGAAGAAATAAAGCTGTCTTTGTTCATAGAGGGCATGACTATCCATGTAGAAATCTGAAAGAATCAACAACAATGACAAAAATACTCCTGGAATGAATACACAATTATGGCAAGGTTGCAAGATATAAAGTTAATGTAGAAAAGTCAAATGCATTTCTAGGTACCAGTTATGAACAAGTGAAATTTGAAACCAAGAGCCTGCACCCCCAAACTGAAATACTTAGATCTACAAATATGGACAAGATATAATGAGGAAAACTATAAAAATTATGGAAAACTAAATCACAGAGAGGTTCATCAACCTGCCTAAGTTCCCACAGCTTATACAGGGGAAGGTAGGATGTGAAACTAGGTTATGAGGTCTGTGTTATAACCGCCAGGCTACACTGATTGGCTGCTGAGGTTTACTGGCATCTGGGTCTGAGGTACCTACGATTTAACACCCATACACTGCTCTCTACTGAATCTAAGATGTTGAGTGTGAGAACTGGAAAGGACGTTAGGATTCACTGAGCTCCGCTCTCCCATTTGACAGGTGGGGCTGCGAGGCCTCAGGAAGGGACTTCCTAAGCCTCAGACCAATCGTGAGCCTGGAAAGAGCACACGTGCTTTGAGAGTGCCTGGAGTGCTAACTAGGCCCTCCTATTGGCTAGGGCGGGCTTGGCCACATTGTCTGAACCACAGACCCTGAAATCTCAAAGGCTCACCACAAAGGTCCACTACTTGGTCTAGTGTGGTGTGACCTGGGCTGGACACCGGGTGGGGTTCCTCCGTGCAGGGAGCACACTGCTCCCAGGATTCATATCCCTGTAACATCTCGACCCACGACCCGGTTATTCCCGAGTCAAGGAAAGGGCCTGGAAATGGCCTTCATGCCTTCTGCCCACACCTGATTGGTCAGAACCCAGTCATGTGACCCCACCCCCTGCAAGGGCGCCTGAGCCCTGGAGGCTGACGGGTGAGGGAGACAGGACTCGGCAAACGCTGCTGCTACAATAAGCACCACCGTATTTCACCTCCACGTCAGCACCGCAAGGGCACCAGCACTGCTCACTCAGGGAAATTCAGGAAACTGCCCCAGATTCGCCCTGTTGCTGGATGGTGCATCAAGGTTAAAACCAGTCTTTAGACCTCCAGAACTCCAATTTTTGTGCTTCACCAAACCATAAGAATTTCCTGAGTCCCATCTGAGGGTTCTTCGACTGCTCCACGCTGCTGCATCAGCGTGTGAGCAGGAAAGATATCCCCTCCCCAGCTTTGTAGCCAAAGATACGGCTATTCTCTCAAATGCTGGAGCTGAGTATACAGTAGCAGAACCATTCTGGAGAGCAACCTGTTAATATCTATCAAAGTTACAAAGATGCATGTTTTTGACCCAGCAATTACACTTTCAGGAATTTCTCTGACAGATAAACTTTCAAACGTGTACAGCAGCTGTTTGGCACCAAGATATTTATCTCAATATTATCTTTAATAGCAGAAGAACTGCAAACAACAAAAAAGGGACCATGTAAAATAAATACTGAAATATCCATATAGCAAAATACTCTGCACCCATTAAAAACAATGCACTATCTCTACATGCCAACAAGGAAAATGGCTCACTTACAGGGATAAATGTACACAAACAATAATATATATGGGATGATCTTATTTATGCAAAATAAGCATGTATAAGCATATACTATATATATAAATATGTACATATTATGCATAGAGCATTGGAAAGGATTCCCCCAAAAAGTGTTAAAACTGGGTAATTTCAAAAGAAATGTTTATTTAATAACTTTTGACTATTAATTTTTACAATAGACACAAGTTATTTATATAAATAACCAATTTTTTAAAAATATGCTGCTAGAACTGTACAATTGAATGCAATGTTCTGATTAAACCTAGTATCTGATCATTCTTGCAGATACAATGTGAAAACTGTATTATATCTAAACTCACTCTGTTGATTGCTGAAAGTAATAGGACTTCCCTGCTTTGGTCTGGAATTGCTCAAAGCACAGGGTCTGGTGGATTAGCACAGCCTCAGGTCAGTCACACAGCTCACCCCGCTGTCCTCCAGCTTGGCTACATCAAACTCACACTTGCCTTGAACGTTTTGAGGACAGCGCCGAAGCTGCCAAAAGCCCTTGGAACTTGACTTAAAAGAGCCCTAAAGTGAAAGTTGTCTCAGACTCTTTGTGACCCCATGGACTATATAGTCCATGAAATTCTCTAGGCCAGAATCTGGAGTGGGTAGCCTTTTCTTTCTCCAGGGGATCTTCCCAACCCAGGGATCGAATCCAGGTGTCCCGCATTGCAAGCAGATTCTTTACCAGCTGAGTCATAAGGGAAGCCCCAAAATACTGGGATGGGTAGACTATCCCCTCTCCAGGGGATCTTCCCAACCCAGGAATTGAACTGGGGTCTCCTGTATTACACACAGATTCTTTACCAAGCGAGCTATCAGGAAAGCCCAAACCATCTATCAGTTCCAGGTGAAGGCTACACCCCAGCTGTCAAGGGGCAGTGACATGATACAGTGGCTTGTGGGGAGGTTTGTTCTCCGCTGTGCTAAGTGGGCCGGGGGTGGGGAGGGGAGCTTGGAAGAATCTGTTGGTTTGGAAAACACTACACTGACCCCGTGGTTGCAAAGGTCCTGACTCCAGTCTCATCGTTATCATATGTGTCCTCCTCCGCCAAGCTCCCAATTAGCCCTGACCCTCATGTCTCATTACTTCACACTCAGATGATGGTACCAGGTTCCTACTGACATCAAAGCATCTTCCCCACCACATTCCAATGCACTCAGATTAATCACCACAGAACATGGCTTTAATCTTTTTTTTTTTCCATGTATTTTTATTAGTTGGAGGCTAATTACTTTACAACATTGTAGTGGTTTTTGCCATACATTGACATGAATCAGGCATGGATTTACATGTGTTCCCCATCCCGATTCCCCCTCCCGCCTCCCTCCCCATCCCATCCCTCTGGGTCTTCCCAGTGTACCAGCCCCGAGCACTTGTCTCATGCATTCAACCTGGGCTGGTGATCTGTTTCACCCTTGATAGTATACTTGTTTCAATGCTGTTCTCTCAGAACATCCCACCCTCGCCTTCTCCCACAGAGTCTAGAAGTCTGTTCTGTACATCTGCGTCTCTTTTTCTGGTTTGCATATAGGGTTAAGGCTTTAATCTTTTAAAGAACTTCCTTTGGATCATCTTAATCCCTGATTGAAGCTTCTGAGCCAGGGGTGGATGGGGTCCCAGGGCAGGTCTAAGCAGCATGACCCACTACTGTGCACTTGGGCAGTTTGGGGTCTGCCCACCTAGAGGAGAGAGAAACTGATAGCCTGGTTGGACCCAGGATGGAGGCTCTTGGGTCCATCAGGGAATCCAGACCCCCTCTCAGCCTTTCGAGTGTTGACATGGATCCAGACGTCTGCCCTGACAGGAGAGCTTGTTGAACTGGGGGATAGAAAAGCAGTATCTGTGAAGAGGAATGATTGAAAATAGATGGCACAGAGAAGTATCCATACCCCCATGCCCACACCCCAGAGGACGGGGCCGGATGTGGGGTACACAGGGAAGTCAAGAAGATCAGAGAAACCTCTGAGGACAAACCTCCAAGAAAAGAGCCAGCAGACACGTGGGCTGCACGAGAACCATCACGGTCACATCTCTGGGGCCCTGGTTGGCATGCAGGTACCTGGGCCCTCTCTCCCCAGACCTCCTCACAGGAGCTCCCAGGATGGGAGTCAAACTTTGCACCTTAACAGGCCTCCCAGGCCCTGAGACAGTGCTTCAGCTGAATAGCAAGAAAGCAGGGCTTTCTGAGAGCACCAGCTGTTGGGCTAATAACTGGTCTTCAAACGAGGAGGATAGAGTGGGGAGGACACCACTAGAAATAGAGTATCTGCGGTGTTGGGGTCCCCAAGATCCCCTTGGGCTCAGTAACTCACTAGGAGGACTCCGGGGCTCTGTGAGAACACAGCAGAGGGAATGGGCTCCGAGGTGAGGTCTAGAGGAAACCAGGCTCCCTTCTAGGGCCCTGGGGAGACAGGCGGCACCAATTCTCTGAGGAAAATGCTCATGAGACACTCGGTGCTCAGGGACTGTACCGGAGCTGAGCCTGTGAGCACACCTGCCCAGCAGGTACCCTAGGCCCCCGGAGGAGAGCCTTTTGAACCTGCCTGTCACCTCCCACCCCACCCATCCCGCCCCTCTAGGTTGTTATAGGTTGGCTGAGTTGCCTGAGTCATACCGACAATTCCCACTGGCCATCTAGTTTACATGTGGGAGTGCATGTGTCACCCCGCTGCTCTCTCCATTTCACCCCCTTCTCCTTACCCCACCACCCCCGTGTCCGTAAGTCTGTTCTCTAAGTCTGTGTCAAGGAGACTGAATTTTAAGTTAATATACAGAAATAGTTAACGAGGTCTCCTTTAGTATGCACTTGAATTAATCACGATGACATAGAAGATATATTAAAGAGTAATTTCTGGTAGAAAAGAAAAATTACTTTAAAAAAAACCTCAAGAAACAAGTGAAATTCCTATAAAAATTTAAAGTGTTACTGTAGGACACATAAAAAATATATCCTGAGTGAATAGATAAGTTGCTCAGTCATGTCCAACTCTTTGCAATCCCATGGACTGTAGCCTATGAGGCTCCTCTGTCCATGAAATTTTCCAGGCAAGAGTACTAGAATGGGTTGCTATTTCCTTCTCCAGGGGATCTTCCCAACCCAGGGACCCAACCCAGGTTTCCCGCATTGCAGGCAAACGCTTTACCGCTTTACCATCTGAGCCACCAGGGAAGCCCTGAGTGAATGGAAAGGCCTATTGTATTCTTGGATTGAGAACCATCATAAATGTCATTTCTCCCAGCTTACTATCTAAATAAATAGCCCATAAATTAGCAATCCAAATAAGATAATAACAAGATTATTTAACTAGGTAAACTGATGATGAAGATAAGATGTAGAAATAAGCAAGCAAAGCTGTCTGAACATTTCTGAAAAAGAAGAGTGATGGGGGTCAGCCTAGGCATCTATTAAGACAGTTAATCATGGGAAGAGTGTGATACTGATGAAAAAATAGTCAGATAAATGGGATGGACTCAAGAGTCCACAAATAAACCCAAGCATAAGTGAAAATATAGTGTGTGAAAGGATAGCATGTCAAATCAGTGCAGAAAATATGACATTGGGACAAGTGGGTAACCATCTGTGGAAGCACGAAGTGGAATTCACACTTCACATCTTACACCAGGATAAATGTAGTGTGGATTTAAATTTTTAACATAAAAAATTAAATCATGAACATATGAGAAGATCCCATGGGATAGTTTTAAAAAATAATTTTGGTATAAAGAATATTTTCCTAATCATGAAACAAATTATAGAAGCCATAAAAGAAAAAATTGGTCAGCTACTTACATACAAATGTTTTAAAATCTGCATGGCAAAAATCAATATAAGTAAAGCTAAAAGACAAATAATCAACTGAAAAATACCTTTTGCAATTCATATCACTGACAAGGAGCCAGTCTGGTCTAATATATAAAAAGCTCCTTTTCAATAAAAACAAAAATAACTTAATTGAAAAAGATAATGACCAAGGGAAAGTTCTTCTAAAACAAAATGAAAATAAAACATGAAAAATGTACAGACCTGCTCATAACAAGAGGAATGCAGGTTAAAATATCATTGAGTCTTCATTTTTTTCACCTACAAAACTATAAATATCAAAAAAATGGTAACTATTATGGCAGCAAGTGTGGGGTAAAATATGCGCTGATAAAATGGCTGGTGGGCATGGCAATCAGTACTTCAGTGGAAGGAAATCCAGCAGGATCCATGAATATCCTTTGACTCAGCAACTCTGCTTTTAGGATTTTCACCTGCATTATATTTGTATACATATTATAATGGGAGGAGTTTGGAAAAAACCTAACCAACCATTAATAGAGAATCAGTTAACTAAAGCACAGGTCATATATATAATGGAATAAATGCAGTCACAGAAAGAATGGGACAAGCCTCACTTACTAATGGTGTTAGGGGAAGCACACTGACTGAAACCGCCCACCCTGGCCAGGCACCATAGTAACCATTTGCATGAGTTGTTTTACAACAGGAGGTCCTGGTAAGGAACACAGAACTAATAAGCCACCACCAACCGGAAGAGTGCGGGAAAGGTCAAAAGGAGACACCACATGTCCGACCACCTCCCAGAATCCTTCTCTCTAGCATCCATCTTGGCTGAACAAGGAAGGACTCTGAGAGTGATTGGCTAAAGACAACCCAGAAACTAATCCCATCACCATAAAACCCAAGACTTTGAGCCACGCGGCAGAGCAGTTCTCCTGGGTTCCCTTACCGCCTGCTCTCCATATGGGTGCCCTTTCCCAATAAAATCTCTTGCTTTGTCAGCAGATATGTCTCCTCGGACAATTCATTTCTGAGTGTTAGACCAGAGCCAAGTTTCGGGCCCTGGAAGGTATCCCTCTTCCAGCAACAATGGTGCATTACCTCCAAGATGATTTTTTTTTTAATTTTTATTGAAGTATACTTGATTAAGAGTGTGTGTGAGTTTTGGGTGTACAGCAAAGTGACTCAGTTATACATATAAGTATATATGTTGTAGCCATGTGATGCGGGAAACAAACTCACTCAGAAGGACAGTGCAGATAGTGGAGTGCAGTTTATTACACGGGCTGGCTCAAGGAAGAGTCTCCTCTTAGCCAAGGACCCCAACCAGTTTTTGTGAAAACTTTATATACCCTAGGTGTACATGTGCCCAAACCCACCTCCCTAAATTCCCTGAAACTAGTCTGAACAAAGGAAAAGAAAGATACAATCAAAGTTAACCCGTGATTCATATGCCTTAAGCCTAGGTAGTTCACAGTGGACACTATCAATAGGCCTGTGGTCACACCCCAAGAAGCATAATAGAATTTATGGTTCTATTCGGTTACACAGATAATTAGGGTTTTCTTTCAGGCAACGGAGAGTCTAGGTATGAGTCCTGGGGCTCTTCCTTCCGGGGGCCTGGTTTTCCACTTGGCATGTCCTTTCTGTAGATATTGGGCATAGAGCTCAAAGACCACCGTCTGGCCCAAGATGGAGTCCTGCTTTCAAGAGGGCGCCTGTTCTGTCTGTCTCCTCCTTCATATATCTTCTTTTTCAGATTTGTTTCCCATGTTCTGTGCTCTGCTTAGTTGCTCCTCCGTCCATGGGATTCTCCAGGCAAGAATATGGACTGGGTTGCCTTGCCCTCCTCCAGGGGATCTTCCCAACCCAGGGATTGAACCCAGGTCTCCCACATTGTGGGTGGATTCTTTACTGTCTGAGACACCAGGGAAGGAAGTTCCAACATTCCAAGATATATTTAATGTTTTATTTTTTAAAGGTATTTTTGAAGTGGGCCATTTTTAAAGTCTTTACTGAATTCATTACAAAATTGCTTCTGTTTTCTGTTTTGGTTTTTTGGCCTCAAGGCATGTGGGATCTCAGCTCCCTGACCAAGGATGGAGCTCACACTCCCTGCATTAGAAGGTGAAGTATTAGCTTTTGGACTACTGGGGAAGCTCCCCCAAGATATATTTTAAATAAGTGAAAGATGCAAATACAAAACAGTATCTAAAAGGTACTAGAATTTGTTCTTTAAAATGAAGGGAAATGCATACCTTAATACAGAGACTATCTGTGGAGAAAGACAAAAGAAATACCTCCTCTGGGAAGACTGGCACCTGGGAGGAAGGACAGACCCTTTACGTTCTGTACCTTTTACACCTTTTACTTTCCAACTCTGAGCACTTTACCTATTCAACAAATAAGTGGTAAACAAAAGTAAGTAAGAACCAAACAAATGCATTTCCTTTTAGAGAAGAGAGGGAGGTGGTTGAGAACTTCCCTACAAGGAGAAGCCAGAGGCAGCCTGGAGGTAAGGCCAACACGGAGCCTGGGCATGGGAGTCACTCATCTGCTGGAAGACAGGGACCCCTGGCACCAGAGAGGGGAAGGGTCCTGAAGTTTTGAAACCCCTGATTCTCAAGACCACTATTGACAGCTTGAGATGAAAAGCTTTGAGTTTGGGGGCTTTTTTTTTTTTTTTTAATGTGGACCATTTTTAAAGTCTTTGCTGAACCTGTTACGACATCACTTCTGTGCCATGTTTGGGCCTCCTGGTTGTGGGGCATACGGGATCTCAGCTCCCTGAGCAGGGATCCAACCTGCACCCCACATATGGGGTCTCAGCTCTGTGACCAGGGATCCAACCTGCACCCCACATATGGGATCTCAGCTCCGTGACCAGGGATCCAACCTGCACCCCCACATTTGGAAGGCGAAGTCCCAACTACTGGGCCACCACCAGGGTCCGGAAAACTGTGAGTGTTAAAATAGTTACTATTATTGGGACATATAGTTTGAGTTCTACCTGTCAGGCTGATGGGACCTGCAGAAAAGTTGGTTCCCTGATATTCAAGAATTCCCCCTCATCCCCCACCACATGGCACCAAACTTTCTAACCAGCACCATTTCCCCTTCATCCACTCACTTCACGAGGCTTCAGCGCACATCAGGGCCAGCCTTCTTCCTCCCGGGCCCCTGCAAGCTCCGGTACAGAGCAGGGGCTGTACCTGCTGTTATACTGTGAGTCTCATGTAGGGCCTGGATATGCGGCCATAGAATATTTGGTGAACAAACACACAATCTCAAACCCACTTTGTGCTCCGCCCCCCTACACTGTGCCTGCCTTTCGCCTGACCTGGTTTCTTTGCACCGTCACTCCCTTCCTCTCTCCCAGGTCCTCAATTCCAGCGGTTCCGTCATCCACTCGCATCGGCAGCACCTCCACCGCCTCTTACGGAGCCCTCCCTTGGTGTCAGTACTGTCCCCCTGCGTCTGGAAGGACTGAAGGACTCTGAGACCCTCTCTAGGGACACCATGTCCACGGTGTCAGCAAAAAGACAGGGAAAATCGGGAGTCTGGTCAACACGGGACACCCCTGGGTCAGGGTGGGTGACTGAGGCCTCTTGAGAAAGGAGATAGATAGGCCCCAGGTTAGACACCTACAGCTAGCCTCCTGTTGATGCTTTGAGACAAAGATAATAACAGGAATAGGATAAGCAGCTGGACTCTGTCTCCTGTGGGCACTTCAAGATAAAAGGAGTGGCTGAACAGAGAGGGGTTAAGCCCTGCTTAGGTCAGTGATAAGGAGGCCACACATTCCTCATTCTTGGGGTCAGGGAGACCTCCCAGACTGTGCATGCTCAGAAAGGATCCTCAGGGGAAGGGGCACTCGCCCATAAAATGTCTGCAACCCTCTCAGAGACCCTCGCACTGGAATCCACCTTGGCTAAAAGATAAGCATGCACACAGGGGAGTGCCCAGGTCTCTCCCTCTCTCTCTTTCAGCCAAGGGCTTTCTCCCCAGGTATCTGCTCTGCTAATCAACACTCTACTTGCCTCACTACTCTTCATCTCTTAATTGAACTCTTTCTTCAAAGCAGACGAGAGCTGAGGCCCGGCTCCCGGCCACCGGCTGCAAGCTGCCCGGCCCTATAGCCGGCGGAGATCATGCCTGTCTCAAAAGGGTTAGCGCAGAACTGAGTCTGCACAGTGCCGGCAGGACTCGGATGAGCCGGGGACAAGGGAGGTGGGATGAAGAGGCTCCACCAGGGCATATCCATCTATCCATGCAGACTGTGAGCACACTTTCCTGGAGAAGCAATGTGTCTTTTTTTTTTTTTTTCCCCATTTATTTTTTATTAGTTGGAGGCTAATTACTTCACAATATTGTAGTGGTTTTTGTCACATTGACATGAATCAGCCATGGATTTACATGTATTTCCCATCCCGATCCCCCCTCCCACCTCCCTCTCCACCCGATCCCTCTGGGTCTTCCCAGTGCACCAGGCCCGAGCACTTGTCTCATGCATCCAACCTGGGCTGGTGATCTGTTTCACCCTAGATAATATACATGTTTCGATGCTGTTCTCTCGAAACATCCCACCCTCGCCTTCTCCCACAGAGTCCAAAACTCTGTTCTGTACAGCTGTGTCTCTTTTTCTGTTTTGCATATAGTGTTATCGTTACCATCTTTCTAAATTCCATAATGCGTTAGTATACTGTATTGGTCTTTATCTTTCTGGCTTACTTCACTCTGTATAAGGGGCTCCAGTTTCATCCATCTCATTAGAACTGATTCAAATGAATTCTTTTTAATTGCTGAGTAATATTCCATGGTGTATATGTACACAGCTTCCTTATCCATTTGTCTGCTGATGGGCATCTAGGTTGCTTCCATGTCCTGGCTATTATAAACAATGCTGCGATGAACATTGGGGTGCATGTGTCTCTTTCAGATCTGGTTTCCTCAGTGTGTATGCCCAGGAGTGGGATTGCTGGGTCATATGACAGTTCTATTTCCAGTTTTTTAAGGAATCTCCACACTGTTCTCCATAGTGGCTGTACTAGTTTGCATTCCCACCAACAGTGTAAGAGGGTTCCCTTTTCTCCACACCCTCTCCAGCATTTATTGCTTGTAGACTTTTGGATAGCAGCCATCCTGACTGGCATGTAATGGTACCTCATTGTGGTTCTGATTTGCATTTCTCTGATAATGAATGATGTTGAGCATCTTTTCATGTGTTTGTTAGCCATCTGTATGTCTTCTTTGGAGAAATGTCTGTTTAGTTAGCCATGTGTGTTAAAGCAGCAGCTGCTCACCTCAGGCTCAGGCCGAACCTGCTGGAGCAGACACACCCAGGCACTCTAACACAGCTGGGAAACATGCCCCAAAAACATGACCCTAAGAGTTCCCTACCTTCTACTTTTCAACTTTGTAACTTCTTATTTTGAAACAATTTCAAAGGAGAGAAGTAATTTAGGAATACTGCAAAAGACTCCCTATATCCCATCAGTTATTCACATTATGCTACATTCTTTCTCTCCATATGTGTGTGTGTGTGTGTGTGTATGTATATATATTTACATATTTAATAATTGTTACTTTCTGAAACATTTGCAAGTAGCTTGCAAAAAGAGCATTCCCTTTTATCCTTAAATATTTCAGCATTTTCCCCTAAGAACAAAGATATTCTTTAACATAATAACACTAAAATTTTCAAATTCAGAGACTGATGCAACTATATATTTGTCATCCAAATACCAACTTCTTCAAACGTCGAATGGTGGTCCTCTACAAACAGCCCAAGATTCAATCCCGGCCATACGTGGGTTTAGCTGCCTGTCCTGCTCCATGCTTACTCTCCCCCATGGACTGCTGCATACAGGCGTGGCTGTGTCTCTCCTCTCCCTGGCTGGGACCCTGCGCCTCTGATCACAGGTGGACACACAGGAGAGGACAGAGTCAGGATGACAAGGCCGGGCCCTGACGACGTGATGCTGTTGTGTCCTGCATGACCCCTCCACCCAAGAGGACAGTGTGGCTCCCATGGCCCAAGGGCTGGTTCCCGGAGCTTCAGGAGAGACACACGATTGAGACCCAGAGACCTGGGCGGCCCAGCATCACCCAGCTGAGATCACTTTAAACCACGTGCTCTTCCCAAGTGGGATTCCAGAAGCTGAGCCACTAGTTTCCTCCTCATGAATACTTCAACCTCCAAGCCTCCTGCTCAGGGTCGGAGGCAGAGTCCGGAACTACCGACTGCTCTGTGTCCTGCCACTCCTGTAAGGCAGATGCGTCCCGGTCCCCCCCCTCAGCTGCCCGCCCCGTCCCCCCAGTCGCCCCTTCCCATGGCTCCCAGTCCTCTCTTTCTGCTTTTCCCTCCTACTCCTGCCGCTGTCGCTGTTTTTCTCATCATTCTACTTCGAGACCAGAGCATCTGGATTTGCTCTCAAATATGCTTTTCCTGGTATTTGCTTAAATCAGTAGGGATGGGAGGGGCCTGGCCCTAGAGGGAGTGTGAGTTCTGACTGCCGGTTACCATGACCAGTGCTTCATCGCTGTCAGGGAGCCTCTGAACAGGAGTCCCCACAGGGACCGGACAGACCAGGACCAGGTTTCCAGGCAGATAGCAGAACTCGGGCTTCAGGGGAGAACCGAGGGGAGAGGGGTGGGTGGAGAGTGGCTGAGTGATGTGCTAAATGCAGGCATGTTTCTGGAAACTTTTGCAAAGTAAGATTCTTTATATTTTTTCCTTTAAAAAAGCCACCCTAATTTTATAAACTACTACCCTGTGAAACTGCTGTCCATTCTTATATATACAGATAATATTTGTATGTGTGTGTGTGCCTACAGTAGGAAATACAAATAGACACATGCATACATAGATAAATACAGCATATAATAATAGTGTCCTCCAATGAGATCGTTTAAGGAAAATCAAAATTTAGATGAAAACATTAGTCTGGAAAAGAATATATATATATATATATATATAAACCAAATAACTTTGCTATGCAGCAGAAATTAACACAGCATTGTAAATAAACTCTACTTCAATTTTTTACATTTTTAAAATTAAAAAAAAATTACTTTGACATTTCTTTTTGTTTTCAAATAGATGGGTAACATACTATCAAGCTGACCAAACTATGCCTACTAAAGACCTGTCCTGAATGTTTTGAGCAAAACACCAGACTGAAGGAAGTTTTTTATTCTTTCTGTCTCTCTCTCTTTTTTTTTAAGATGACTGGATTCTTCCTGGTTTTCTAATCCAAACACCACTTCTCCGGCTTTCTCTCTCCCAGACACAGTCCACGCGTACAGAAATCTGCTGCTAAAATGCGCAGCCTTTGCTGAAGAAACAGAGGGCCCAGTTCACAGGATGACCCCACGTCTCGCCTGAACACCAGTGCCTGGAGTGTGCTGTGGGTCCTCTCTCAGCCCTCCTCCAGGTGTCACAGTCCTGGGAGAAATACCACTCCAGCCAACTGTCTTCCCATCTAAACTCATATTCATCCTGTCCTTTTCATCAATAGGCAACCTCATTCAAGAAAATAAAGACCATTGTTCATCTTACTAGTTATTCTACTTGAAATATCCTTAAAAAATGCTGTTTGCAGATGATATGATCCTCTACATAGAAAACCCTAAAGACTCTACCAGAAAATTACTAGAGCTAATCAATGAATATAGTAAAGTTGCAGGATATAAAATTAACACACAGAAATCCCTTGCATTCCTATATACTAACAATGAAAAAACAGAAAGAGAAATTAAGGAAACAATACCATTCACCATTGCAACAAAAAGAATAAAATACTTAGGAGCATATCTACCTAAAGAAACAAAAGACCTATACATAGAAAACTATAAAACACTGATGAAAGAAATCAAAGAGGACACAAACAGATGGAGAAACATACCGTGTTCATGGATTGGAAGAATCAATATTGTCAAAATGGCTATTCTACCCAAAGCAATCTATAGATTCAACGCAATCCCTATCAAGCTACCAACGGTATTTTTCACAGAACTAGACCAAAGAATTTCACAATTTGTATGGAAATACAAAAAACCTCGAATAGCCAAAGTAATCTTGAGAAAGAAGAATGGAACTGGAGGAATCAACCTGCCTGACTTCAGACTCTACTACAAAGCCACAGTCATCAAGACAGTATGGTACTGGCACAAAGACAGAAATATAGATCAATGGAACAAAATAGAAAGCCCAGAGATAAACCCTCGGACCTATGGACACCTTATCTTTGACAAAGGAGGCAAAGATATGCAATGGAAAAAAGACAACCTCTTTAACAAGTGGTGCTGGGATAACTGGTCAACCACTTGTAAAAGAATGAAACTAGAACACTTTCTAACACCATACACAAAAATAAACTCAAAATGGATTAAAGATCTAAATGTAAGACCAGAAACTATAAAACTCCTAGAGGAGAACATAGGCAAAACACTCTCTGACATAAATCACAGCAAGATCCTCTATGACCCACCTCCCAGAATATTGGAAATAAAAGCAAAAATAAACAAATGGGACCTAATGAAACTTAAAAGCTTTTGCACTACAAAGGAAACTATAAGTAAGGTGAAAAGACAGCCCTCAGATTGGGAGAAAATAATAGCAAATGAAGAAACAGACAAAGGATTAATCTCAAAAATATACAAGCAACTCCTGCAGCTCAATTCCAGAAAAATAAATGACCCAATCAAAAAATGGGCCAAAGAACTAAACAGACATTTCTCCAAAGAAGACATACAGATGGCTAACAAACACATGAAAAGATGCTCAACATCACTCATTATCAGAGAAATGCAAATCAAAACCACAATGAGGTACAATTTCACGCCAGTCAGGATGGCTGCTATCCAAAAGTCTACAAGCAATCAATGCTGGAGAGGGTGTGGAGAAAAGGGAACCCTCTTACACTGTTGGTGGGAATGCAATCTAGTACAGCCGCTATGGAAAACAGTGTGGAGATTCCTTAAAAAACTGGAAATAGAACTGCCATATGACCCAGCAATCCCACTCCTGGGCATACACACTGAGGAAACCAGATCTGAAAGAGACACATGCACCCCAATGTTCATCGCAGCACTGTTTATAATAGCCAGGACATGGAAGCAACCTAGATGCCCATCAGCAGATGAATGGATAAGGAAGCTGTGGTACATATATACCATGGAATATTACTCAGCCGTTAAAAAGAGTTCATTTGAATCAGTTCTAATGAGATGGATGAAACTGGAGCCCCTTATACAGAGTGAAGTAAGCCAGAAAGATAAAGAACATTACAGCATACTAATGCATATATATGGAATTTAGAAAGATGGTAACGATAACCCTATATGCAAAACAGAAAAAGAGACACAGAAATATAGAACAGACTTTTGAACTCTGTGGGAGAAGGTGAGGGTGGGATATTTCAAAAGAACAGCACGTATACTATCTATGGAGAAACAGATCACCAGCCCAGGTGGGATGCATGAGACAAGTGCTCGGGCCTGGTGCAGTGGGAAGACCGAGAGGAATCGGGTGAAGAGGGAGGTGGGAGGGGGTATCGGGATGGGGAATACGTGTAAATCTATGGCTGATTCATATCAATGTATGACAAAACCCACTGAAATGTTGTGAAGTAATTAGCCTCCAACTAATAAAAATAAATAAATAAATAAAGTAAAAAAATTAATAAATAAAAAAATTTAAAAAAAAATTGACCAAGTGTTAAATACACTCATTTTCTAAACTTTCCATAATAAATCAAAGAAAAACCTTGTTCTTACTCACAGTAGCTCTTCTTAGAAGTTCACGGGACAGGATATTGTCATTGCTCTTCTTTTTTTTTTTTTCTTTTCATTGCTCTTCTTTTTATAGAAACAGCCTGTGTTTACTAGGCCTGGTAATAAAACCAGAAAGATTGTGGGAACCTAGGCAACAGAAAGACTGCGGGAAGGATTCCCTCTTCTGGGGTGCCTTAAAAGCCACACTGCTCCCCTTGAGAACCTCAAAGCCTGACATGGCCCCGAGCCACTTAGGGCCTTTGCAGAGCAGAGCTGAATCCACTATCAAGTGCACCCTTGGGGTCTGGGGCCAGTGGTTTGTGCGGTGACAGCTAGGCATTCAGAGGGGCCTCTGAGGAAGCGATTATTTACTCTACTTCCGCAGAAAGAGAAGCAAAACCTGAAACACCAAAAGCAGCTCTCGCTTACTGAGCCAAGACTACACATGTGCTTTTCATGCATTCTCTCATCTAAGCCTCAACAATGAGATGCTGGAGGGCTGTTACCAAACAGATGAGAAACAGAAAATACCAAGTACTGACAAGGAAGTAGAGAAACTGGGCCCCTTGGGAGCTGCTAGTAGGAATGTGAAATGGTGCAGTCACCATGGAAAACAATATGATGGTTTCTCAAATAATCAAGAACAAAATTATCATGACCCAGGGAGGCCACTCCTGAGGATATACTCAAAAGAATTGGAAGCAGGGGTTTGAAAAGACATTTGTACACTCGTGTGCACACGAAAAAGTTCATTTGAACTCGTGTTCAAAAGAGGGAAACAACCCATCAACACATTAATGGATAAACAAAATATGGTATATATTCAGCTTTAAAAAGAAGGGAAATTCTGACACCTGCTACAACATAGATGAAGCTTGAAGACATTATGCTAAAGGAAGTAATCCAGTCACAAAAGGACAAATAATGGATGATCCCATTCACATGAGGTACACGGAGAAGTCAGATTCAGAGATGGAAAGTAGAAGGGCGCTGTATGCTGGGGGAGGGGAATGGGAGTTAGTGTTTAGTGGAGACGGAGCTTCAGTTTTACGAGATGAAAAGAGATCTGGAGATGGATGGTGGTAATGGCTACACAACAGTAAGAATGTATTTAATCTCACTGAACAAACAGTGTACTTCAAATAGCTCAGATGGTACATTTTTTGTTCTGTGTATGTGTATTTTACCACAATAAAAACCAACCCCTACAAGTGAGGTGTTTTTATCTGGCATGCATGCTCATTTGGGTCCAACTCTCTGAAGCCCCGTGGACTGAAGCCCACCAGGCCCCTCTGTTCATGGGACTGTGCCAGCAAGAATACCGGAGTGCGTGGGGATCTTCTCAGGATTGAACTCCCGTCTCCTGCGGCTCCTGCATCATAGGTCAATTCTCTACTGCTGCAGCCACCAGGGAAGCCCTATTATTTTTCAGCATAGCAACTGAAGCATAAAGGCGGTACTATAAGAAGGAGGCAGAGCAGAGCCAGGACCCTCACCAGCCAGGTGGACTCCAAGGTCGGGGAGCCAACACTACCATCTGCCATTGGCCATTGACCAATGGCCATGGATATTAACCATTGATCATATACTCAGTAAAAATAATAAACAAATTAAGTAATAAAAATATCCAGTCTTGCCCTGGGCAATCAGAGGGCCAAGTGGCCTGAGACTGATCTCCCCAGGGCAGCTGGTTCCAATCAGAGACTAACCTCCCAACCCAATCAGTTGCAATGTTGTCTTATTCTACACCATGAAATGGAAACTGCACACAGAACTTACAAAACAGGAGTAAGTTTTAGCAATTCTTCGGTCAATTCACTGATTTCTCAGACGTCAGTGAAGTCATTTCCAAAGTGGTTGTTCCTTCCACACACCTGTGCTAGCCCCTCTGACAGTCATGAACGGTGTTGTGCAGGTGGTTGGCCAGAGTCATTGAGAGGTTGTTGTGACTTGGTCATCTCCAGAAGGTCACTGGGCACTTGGTAACTTGATCTGTTTCTCTGACTGAACTACAGTCCAGCAGGCTCTGGCAGTGGGTGTCTGGGTCCCCACTGGTCACACCCCATGGCCATGGTCTCTCCAGGTTGTGGCACCAGCTCCTCTGACTCTCCCCTCTGAAGGAGGAAGGGGCTGGGGAACGTCTCATCGATGAGACAGCACCACCCCCTCCGAGGGCCACAGGCACAGGCAGCCGATGTCAAGTGTGGGGCTTAAGAGCCAAAGAAAGAAGGAAGGAGTCAAGCAGAGAACCTGAAAAGCAAACATCACAAAACCTCCAAAACCAGACTCAGAGGTGCCCTTACTATGGGGACAGGCCAGTTAGCAGCTCTTCCTCTGGACAATGTGATGCTTGTTTAGCTGGAGAAGAGTTCGACTGGGTGGGGGGTGTGAGAGTGTGTGTGTGTGTGTGTGTGTGTGTGTGTGTGTGTGTGTATACGTGTGTGTGCGCACAGGACATGGAAGCTGGGAGGCTAGGGACCTCCGTTAGCACTCAGAATGTCCACCCTCTGAGTCACAGAGGGGCCAGCTCTCCAAGGCTAGTAACTAAACATGGGTGTGGACTCCAGAAAGAAAAGGACAGGCCTAAATAACCATGTTAAATGCCTCCTCTACCTGGACATAAAAACATTTTACACAACAATCTATAGCTAGAAATGTTTTACTGTAGCCCAGCACACACACACACACACACACACACACACACACACTTCATAAAAACAATGCTTGCCCTTACTACTGGTGAGGTACTCTGATACTTTTTTATTCTATTTTTTATATTGAATTTTTAATTGAGGTCTAACACACCTTAATAAAGTGCATAAATTTCAAACATACAGCTTGAGGAATTTTGTAGGGCTTGCTAAACTTTTTTATATATAGCTTTTTTGAGATATGGTTTACATAGCACAAAATTCATCCAACGTGTATAACTCAATAGTTTTCAGTAAATTATAAAAATTATTGCCAAAATAACTTTGAAGCTTCTAGAATTTTTAAATTTTCATCAGTTCAAGGATAAACTTCATACTTAACACCTATTCTATTTTATTTATTTATTTTTTGGACACACGTCCTCAACCAGAGATTAAACCCACAACCCCTGCAGTGAAGCTGAGTCTTAACCACTGGACCACCAGGAAAGCCCTATTTATTTTTTAATGCTAGTCACAACACAGCAAATTTATTCCATTAGTGGGCCACAACTGCAGATGATAAAACCGGAGTCAGATGTTTTACTGAAATAGCTCATTTGCTCCTTACAAGAGTCCTGAAAGATAGGTACCACTATGCTCATGTAGCAGGAAAACCAAGGAGCAGGGTGTCACAGGAATTTCAAGCTTCCAACATTCACCAGGGACAAAGCAGGAAGTCAAAGCTAGTCTGCAGACTCATGAGAGCTGCTGTCCATCCCTGAAGGATGGAGGCTGATCCGGAGGGCAAACCAGTGCCCCCAGTCCCCCCACCTCAGAGAGATGCTGGACTTGGTCAGCATAGTGACCTACTGCCCAAAATGTATCAGTCAGAAAGGTTGCCAGACAAGCTGAATTCAAACTCCATTGACGCAGAACTCGGCGATGGCCTTTGTAACCTGTGTGGGGCTGGGTAACACTAACCATAGTGGGATTTGGGAGAAGAGCTTGAGGAGCAAACTAACCACATAAAAAAGCCTTCAGGGATGTTGCTGCCTCAAATTCTTTAGGCAGGTAGCAGGTGACCATGTTTCAGAAGCTGCAAAGCATAAAAAGTATATCTATTTTTATAGCATTAAACTACTGTTACCAGTAAAATTTAGAGCAGTTTCAACCAGGCATAGGTTGAAAAATCCTACAGCATATTGTGAAAAAGTACAGACATATGACAAGTTCATGTCCTCTGAGTCAATCCTTCAACCAGTGGGAGGACCTGGGGTCAGAGGGGTGGGGGAGGGGTATACATGTGTGTGTGTGTGCGCGCGTGTGTGTGCATGTGTGTGTGTGCGCGCGCGCACTCATGCACACCTTGAGGGAAATGGGAACACTCAATCCTCACCTCCACTCAGAAGGACCCAAAAATTGGAGATATAAAACAACAGGCAAACACATTGTAGCCCAAGATGCCATGAATTATGTGGACACAGATGCCAAATATTTGCCCACTGGCCACAGGAGAGGCTCAGCCAAACACCAAAGTGAAAGAAGCCACAGAGGGCCTGGGCTCTGGATCTCTGACAAACTGAGCCATCCTGAGGCTGTCTGATCCCTGCGGAATGGAGGCAGAGGGCGAAGGGACAGAAATCAGGTTGCAGGGGACTGAGAAAGTGCAGCCAGCCCGCCGCTGGTCACATCAGCACGTTAATGAGCATATCTTATCCCTTACCCTGGGGCAGTACTGGAGTGTGAATGTCATTAGGGGAAGGGAAATGTATAAAATGAGTTTTCCCCTTGCACACTAGCCCTGTGCTATTTCTAGATACCTGTAAGTTACTAAACTGGATTCCCTTTGGAGAGCCCAGATTCTTGTTCCATGTGAAGTGAAAGTCGCTCAGTCATGTCCGACTCTTTGCAACCCCATGGACTATACAGGGGGTCCATCGACTTCTCCCCATCGACTATACCCCATCTACTTCTCCAGGCCAGAATACTGGAGTGGGTAGCCTTCCCTTCTCCAGGGGATCTCCCCAACCCAGGGATCGAACCCAGGTTTCCCGCATTCCAGGTGGATTCTTTACCAGCTGAGCCACCGGGGAAGACCTCTTGTTTCATAAGTAGAGTTTATTCATCCATTCAACAAGATTTTCCTGAGCACTTTAAGTACTACCAACTGGGACAGAGGGCAGAGAGCTGCTTCACTGTTCCCTAGAAACTCTCCACAGGTGGAGGGTAGCAGCAAAGATGTTTACATACAAACATCATGAGAGCCTGCATACAGCTGCTCCTGGGGCTCCCCGTCACTCGCAGGGCCCAGGGTCCCACGAAGAGCCAGAGTGTGATGGGCGCACGGCCACCATGGCCCAGAGCGTGGCTCCGCCACACCCTTGCTCTGGGCTGAGCCTGACATCTGCTTCACGGGGCCTATGGCCAGGAGGGTTCCTGCTTCAGGATGCTGTGTGGGGTCAAAGGGCACCGCCTGATCCCACAAAACCTACCAGAGCTGGTCTTGGTGAGGTTGGGCCTCCCCTGCCCTGGAGCCAGAGGCCCTGACATTGAGAGCAGCAGGACGTGGCAGGGGCGCCGAGGCCTTAGGACCCCCGACCAAGGTGCCGCTGCAGCTGGATGGCCCGAGGACATGCGTTCCTGGGACCTTCTCAAAGGTCTGGAAGAGAGCCTGACCTTTTCCAAGCTCTGCCGCGGGCTGTGTGTGGCGAGGCAGGGGGTGAGAGGCAGAAGTCAGCAAGCTGCTGCGTGCTCAGCCCAGCTCCTGAGGCCGCGCTTTGGGGTAGAGCACCGGCTCCTGGAGCCTTGGTCAGGCGCCCTGTCTGGGGCCAAGTCTGTCTTTGACCCCCTCCCTGCTGTTCTCCGGAGGATGGAGGCCTGGCCCACCTTCACTGGGGGCTATGAGAGGTGCCCCTGGCCAGGCAGTGCCCGCTCTGGGGCTGGGGAAGGTGCACGCCCTCCCTTCCTAGTGTCCTGTCCCCCAAAGGCCACATAGCCCTCCTGCAGGGATCTCACCTGAGGTGGATGCCTTTTGTGCTATAGCGCGGGGCGGCCGGTGTACCGAGGCCCAGGACTTTCAGGGGTGTGACCAAGACAGTTTGGTCACTGTACCTCATCCCTCCACAGAGAGGCTCGGGGTCTCAAACAAACTAAACCTGCCTTTGGTCAGAAAGCATCAGAACCAGCCCCCCAGCTGCAGGGCGTGCCCGTCCTCACTGGGATTTAGAGGACAGGGTGCATGCCGACTCCCAGACCTGTCCAAAAGCAAACCACCTGGGTTGACCCAAACCAGAACAGTCCTCCAGCCATGCCCAGCCTAGACCGAGCCTGACCCCCTCCTACCCAACGGCCGCCACCAGGCTCCCAGTGCCCTGAGGCAGCCCCCACGGCTGCCCTGCTGCCCGGGCCTGATGCAGATGGAGGCCACCAAGGCAATGACCACACAGCACTGCCAGCTCTGCTCCCGGGGCTCTACAGACCGGTCTCCACGGGCCAGACTCCTGGGACATCTCCCATCCCTGCTGGGGTGGGGTGGGGATGGGAAGAGGCTTGTGGCTCACTTTGCCTTCCAAGTGAGCAAGAGCCCAGACGCCGTCTGCAGAACGCCCCTACAAGGTGACGTGAGAGCAGGAGAGGGGCTGCCTGGCCTTGCTCCCAGCACCCTGGGGGCTCACCCCTCCTCTAGTCATCCTGGCCCAGCGGGATGGGCCAGGGCCGCCTCAGCATCACTGTGGGTGGCAACCTTCACCTTGCAGGGGGAGCAGAGTCAAGGAGAGGAAAAGGAGGTGGGGGCAAGGAGGAAAAAGATCAGCGCAAACGGCCAGGCCCCAAAGTCACCTCAGTGGCTAAGATCTCTATCAGCCACCCAGCGTTTCCAAGAGCTTCACCCCCGCACCACTTCCGAGCCACCTTCCTGGTCCCTCAGGTGGGTAGAACCCAAGGAAGCAGAACCAAGAAGCCTCACCACGGGGCCGTCTGATTGCAAAGCTCTCAACAGCTATTATACAGCACACAGTCTTCTGCCTTCTCCACGCTGCCCAGATGCACAGCCGAGACCCCGAGCTAAGGGACAGTCCTGTCCTCCCGCAGCAGGATCTCCGGAGCAGTTGCCACTCAGGCCGGGTCTGAAACTGGGACGTGGCCGCTCAGCGCCCCCTGCCGGCTCCTCCGAGAGCGCCGCGCACGCAGGCAGGAACCGGAGACCAGCAAGGATGCTCAGAACAAGGGCAGCCTTGCTCCGAACTGTTCTGGGCTTGGAACACATCCTGCAGACGTAGGAGGAAAGACCTGAACACTTCAAACGAGAGCTGATCCTAAGACGCAGATGACCTTTCAGAATGAAAAGTACCGAAGTCAGGTGGATGTGTTCCCACGGTCTGAACTCAGAACGCAAAAGACCCAAGTGAGGTCTGATCCTTGACTAAAAATAAAGCAACAGTAATAAAGGACAGAAATGGCATGGACCTAACAGAAGCAGAATATATTAAGAAGAGGTGGCAAGAATACACAGAAGAACTATACAAAAAAGATCTTCATGACCCAGATTATCACGATGGTATGATCACTCACCTAGAGCCAGATATCCTGGAATGAGAAGTCAGGTGGGCCTTACAAACCATCACTACGAACAAAGCTAGTGGAGGGGATGGAATTCCAGTTGAGCTATTTCAAATCCTAAAAGATGATGCTGTGAAAGTGCTGCACTCAACATGCCAGCAAATTTGGAAAACTCAGCAGTGGACACAGGCCTGGAAAAGGTCAGTTTTCATTCCAATCCCAAAGAAAGGCAATTCCAAAGAATGTTCAAACTACCGCACAATTGCACTCATCTCACATGCTAGTAAAGTAATGCTCAAAATTCTCCAAGCCAGGCTTCAACAGTATGTGAACCGTGAACATTCAGAAGTTCAAGCTGGATTTAGAAAAGGCAGAGGAACCAGAGATCAAATTGTCAACATCCATTGGATCATCAAAAAAGCAGGAAAGTTCTTTAAAAACATCTATTTCTGCTTTATTGACTATGCCAAAGCCTTTGACTGTGTGGATCACAACAAACTGTGGAAAATTCCGAAAGAGATGGGAATACCAGACCACCTGACCTGCCTCCTGAGAAATCTGTATGCAGGTCAAGAAGCAACAGATAGAACTGGACATGGAACAACAGACTGGTTCCAAATCGGGAAAGGAGTATGTCAAGGCTGTATCTTGTCACCCTGATTATTTAACTTATATGCAGAGTACATCATGTGAAATGCTGGGCTGGATAAAGCACAAGCTGGAATCAAGATTGCCAGGAAAAATATCAATAAACTCAGATATGCAGATGACACCACTCTTACGGCAGAAAGTGAAGAACTAAAGAGCCTCTTGATGAAAGTGAAAGAGGAGAATGAAAAAGCTGGCTTAAAGCCCAACATTCAGAAAACTAAGATCATGGCATCTGGTCCTATCACTTCATAGCAAACAGATGGGGAAACAATGGAAATAGTGAGAGACTTTATTTTTCTGGGCTTCAAAATCACTGCAAATGGTGACTGCAGCCATGAAATTAAAAGACACTTGCTCCTTGGAAGAAAAGCTATGACCAACCTAGACAGCCTATTAAAAAGCAGAGACATTACTTTGCCAAAAAAGGTCCATCTAGTCAAAGCTATGGTTTTTCCAGTAGTCATGCGTGGATGGAGAGTTGGACTATAAAGAAAGCTGAGCGCCAAAGAATTGATGCTTTTGAACTGTGGTGTAGGAGAAGACTCTTGAGAGTCTCTTGGACTGCAAGGAGATTGAACCAGTCCATCCTAAAGGAAATCAGTCCCGAATATTCACTGGAAGGACTGATGCTGAAGCTGAAGCTCCAATACTTTGGCCACCTGATGGGAAGAGCTGACTCATTGGAAAAGACCCTGATACTGGGAAAGATTGGGGGCAGGAGGAGAAGGGGATGACAGAGGATGAGCTGGTTAGATGGCATCACCAACTCGATGGACATGAGTTTGAGTAAGCTCTGGGAGTTGGTGATAGACAGGGAAGCCTGAAGTGCTGTTATCCATGGGGTCACAAAGAGTCAGATACGACTGAACAACTGAACTGAACTGAAAAAACATATAAGGACGGACAGGAAACAGAAAGTCTGTGTGCACTTTCTGTGAGCCGGGCACTGTTCAGGAGCTTTGCCTTTACTGTCTCATAGTGCTCCTCTGCAATGATGCTATTATTAATTAAAATTAGCAGCTGCAAGGGGTGGGGCACAGAGGTGGGAAGTAACCTGCGAGGCCACTTGGCCAGAATGGCAGGGCAGACAGACACAGCAGCGAGGGCCGCGGGAGCAGAGTGTGTGCTTAGGTAACATCCCCTCCCAGGTTACGCAGGGACAGCGATCCCACCCTGGGTGTGCAGGAGTGGTAACACCCCCACCCACCCCACTCCACCCCCTAACCCTGCTGATATGTAGAGTCCATGATCCCAGAGCAGCATGTCTTGTCTGTCTGCTACTCCGCCTATTCGTTCTGCCCTGGTGACTAAAACCAACCCACCAAGTGTGTGTGAGTCCACGGTCAGATGGGCCCCGCCACCCACATGTAGAAGCCCCATGTCCCATCCCAGAAGGCGATCCCCTGCACCTGCATGGTGAAGCTGGAGGAGGGGGTGGGGGGAAGGGGTGGGGCAGGCTGAGGACCCTGGAGCGGCTGGGCAGCCTTACTGAAGTCTTGGGGTTTGGGGTTCATCCTGGAGGTGCAGGGTCACCTGAATCTGCCTCCTCGGCTCCTCGGAGTCACTGCCCGTTCTTCTCTCCCACTTGGTTTTCTACTAAAAGATGAAGTTGTGCCTATCTGCCTAGCAGAGAGGTCAATGATTTCAGGGGGCAAAGTTCAGCCCTATTGACTCGCGTGACTCCCAGTCCTTTCATAAAATACAAACAAGAGCAGTCACTGGGTGGCTGCTGGCATCAGGGGCAATAGGGCGCCCTGAGCCAGACTCTCCACACTGGGAGCAAGGAGAGCAAGCCCGTGACCTGGGCAGATGCAGGGCAGGGAGTGCGTTTAAACCTCCAAACTGGCAGTACCTGGGGACCCTGGCAGGGGCTCAGCCTCTCCTCTGCCCTCGGGGGACAGACAGGGCTGACCTTCAAGATGTCCCTGCCTTACTCAAGGGCAAAGTGCAGCTTTGGCAGCTCACCCGGGCACAGCCGTGCCAGGGACGCACCCAGAACAAAGCACAAAGGAGAAAGAGCAAATCTGGCTTGTCCGCGGGTCAGAGCGTCATCGTGTTTATCCAGCAAGACAGAGCTGGTACAGTGAGGAATCATCCCTGCCAAAGGCAGATCCTCTCGGGCCAGACCCTGAGCACCAGCCTGGGCCCAACACTCCAGGCCAGTCCCTCTAGGATTTGGGAGATCAGGCAGCCTGGACAGTGTCCACCCCCCACCCCACCCCCAGGGGGAGCAGGGCAAGCAGGGGCCTTGGGAACCCAGCTGGAAGGGAGTGCTGCGGGGGCTGTGCTGTCCCGGATTGATGGAGGCCTTTCTGGGTCAGAGTGACACAGTCCGCCCTCGTTTATATCCTCAGGGCTTTAAATCATGGTGACAGCCCCGCTGGGCTCTGACCGCCTGGGGGCTTCCAGGGCCAGCTCGCGGCTCCTCACCTGCGGGGAACGAGGGAACAAGGGAGGAGTGGGCTTGCTGCACTGCACTCCCCCTCCCATCTGCTCCAAGCCACACCCCAGGTCCTCTTGGGCCTCTGTTTACTCAGATCATCATCAGAGCCAGACTCTCTTTTCACTGACTAGATGCTTCCTAAACAGAAAATATATATATATATGTATGTATAAGCCAGAAAAAAACTGATTGACACAACAGCTCACACTTACCTTGTATTATTGCTAAGCTTCAAAGCAAACACCTGCTACTGTCAACAGAGCAAATGCTAAAGCACTAGGCTGACTAACTTCTTTCTTTAAACAAATTCTACCAAACCTCTTCAATCCTACTGGGCTGGAGGAAATTCTGAGTGCCCACCCAACTTTCAGTGCCAAACCAAACCTTTGAAGTCTACTGCCTCTTGCAGTAAAAGAAAAAAAGAAATTAAAAAACACAGCACACAAGAAAGCCTTTTTATTTTTTTGAGGGGGAGGCCACAGTAGCTCACTCTCCATATGGTAGCTGTAGAAGCAAGTAGAAACAGAAATTAGGCAGCAGGTGAAAACCAGGCTAGCCAGAGCTGTAGGAAAGTTTGAGGCAGCAAAGTGACAAGGAAAAGGGAAACGGGTGGATGACTTCTTCTCTGAGATCAGATCTGAACTCCCCAGCTAACACCAGGGCGAGCCATGCAATTACCAGGCAGCAAGTAGGTGTTTCTTATGCTCCCACTCTGTGTTGCTGCTGAGTTCAGAATTAGAGGTTGTCTCTGAGATGATCTTGGCTCTCCTGGAAAAAGAAATCCAGCCTTAGAAATGTAAATCATCCAGAGATGCCCATGGAGCCTTTCCTGTCCTGCTTCTTATGACAGAAGAGATTCTGTTTCTGACACAGGGATGCCAGAGATGCACTGTGATCCATTGATTCGACTCAAGGGAGATGCTCAGGAGGCCAGGAGACTCCTCAACTTGCATTGTGGTTGGTGGGCTGTCCCGTCACTGTTTCCTCCAAACAGGAGGCTAGGGTTGGGACTTCCTTCAAAGGGTTTAGTGGCTGCCAACACCACCAACATGCGCTGCTCAGAGAAGGCACCTGGGCAATTTAGAGTTTTATTCTTTTATTATCAAAGTGGTAATTGAGGGGGCATTGTAAAATGGGGCTCTGATTAGGACTCCGAATTTATATTCCAGCTGGGGAAAAACACATGACAAACTGCAAAACTCTATGAGCTATTGAAATGAGTAAGAGACACATCATACCAAGAGTAATGGAAAGAGCAGCTGCTGGCAAACCCCAGACAAAGCAGAGGGCAGAGTGGGCAGGGGTCTTGGCCTTTTTGAAGGAGGATTGAGATGATTTGTGACAAGAAAAGGCAAAGGCATAGCTGTCAGGGGCACCTAACAAAGTGGGCTGAGATGGGAAGTGCACACAAAACCTACAGGTTTCTGAAGACACATGATCCACCCAGCAGGTGGGGAACTTTCCCTTGAGAAGGACAGAGAGGACGAGGTCATCAGTCATATGGGAGTCATTGGGCTCTTATGGAGGAGAATCAAGATATTGAAATCACCGTTTTACAGAGATTCATCTGGTATCAAAGAATAGACAGGATAGAAGACAGAAGAAAAACAGAAGGTCTCTAGGAAGCTCCCAGACCCTACGTCCTGAGGACCGCAGAGACAGGAAGAAGCAGCCAAGGTGACCGCTGCCCCACATTGCAAAGGGCAAGGCTCCAGGTCCAGGTGACCACAGCAGGCAGAGGGGAGGGAGGCATATGCACACACTGGGCTCTGTTTCCAAATAACTGGGTAGAACCTTCCATCGAAGCTTCTCTAGCTGCCACCACTGTCACATCCAAACTCTACCTGCACATTGGAATCTGCTCCTGCCAGTGGACTAAGCTCTGAGGCCCCTTGGGGCTGTTTTCATTAGAAAAAGTTTCAAGTGTTCTCACAGAGACCCCAAACATCAGAACTACAGGTAGACATGGATTTATCTCTCCTGTAATCATCCACATTTCATGTAAAGACAGGCACAATAAAGGACAAAAATGGTATGGACCTAACAGAAGAAGAATATTAAGAAGAGGTGGCAACAATACATAGAAGAACTATACAAAAAAGATTTTCATGACCCAGATAACCACGATGGTGTGATCTCTCACCTAGAGTCAGACATCCGGGAATGCGAAGTCAAGTGGGCCTTACAAAGCATCACTACGAACAAAGCTAGTGGAGGGGATGGAATTCTAGTTGAGCTATTTAAAATACTAAAAAATGGTGCTGTGAAAGTACTGCACTCAATATGCCAGCAAATTTGGAAAACTCAGCAGTGGACACAGGCCTGGAAAAGGTCAGTTTTCATTCCAATCCCAAAGAAAGGCAATGCCAAAGAATGCTCAAACTACCGCACAATTGCACTCATCTCACATGCTAGTAAAGTAATGCTCAAAATTCTCCAAGCCAGGCTTCAACAGTATGTGAACCGTGAACTTTCAGAAGTTCAAGCTGGATTTAGAAAAGGCAGAGGAACCAGAGATCAAATTGTCAACATCCATTGGATCATTGAGAAAGCAAGAGAGTTCCAGAAAAACATCTGCTTTATTGACTATGCCAAAGCCTTTGACTGTGTGGATCACAACAAACTGTGGAAAGTTCTGAAAGAGATGGGAATACCAGACCACCTGACCTGCCTCTGAGAAATCTGTATGCAGGTCAGGAAGCAACAGTTCTGGACATGGAACAACAGACTGGTTCCAAATAGGAAAAGGAGTATGTCAAGGCTGTATCTTATTTAACTTATATGCAGAGTACATCATGTGAAATGCTGGGCTGGATAAAGCACAAGCTGGAATCAAGATTGCCAGGAAAATATCAATAAACTCAGATATGCAGATGACACCATTCTCATGGCAGAAAGTGAAGAAGAACTAAAGAGTCTCTTGATGAAAGTGAAAGAGGAGAATGAAAAAGCTGGCTTAAAGCCCAACATTCAGAAGACTAAGATCATGGCATCTGGTCCTATCACTTCATGACAAACAGATGGGGAAACAATGGAAACAGTGAGAGACTTTATTTTTCTGGGCTTCAAAATCACTGCAAATGGTGACTGCAGCCATGAAATTAAAAGACACTTGCTCTTTGGAAGAAAAGCTATGACCAACCTAGACAGCATATTAAAAAACAGAGACATTACTTTTCCAACAAATGTCTGTCTAGTCAAAGCTATGGTTTTTCCAGTAGTCATGCGTGGATGGAGAGTTGGACTATAAAGAAAGCTGAGTGCCGAAGTATAGATGCTTTTGAACTGTGGTGTAGGAGAAGACTCTTGAGAGTCCCTTGAACTGCTAGGAGATCCAACCAGTCCATCCTAAAGGAAATCAGTCCTGAATATTCATTGGAAGGACTGATGCTGAAGCTGAAACTCCAGTACTTTGACCACCTGATCAGAAGAGCTGACTCATTGGAAAAGACCCTGATACTGGGAAAGATTGGAGGCAGGAGAAGGGGAGACAGAGGATGAGATGGTTGGATGGCACCACCAACTCGATGGACATGAGTTTTGAGTAGGCTCTGGGTGTTGGTGATGGACAGGGAAGCCTGGCATGCTGCGGTTCATGGGGTCACAAAGAGTCGGACACAAGTGAGGGACTGAACTGAACTGAATCATCCACGTGTGATGGCCCACGGTTGCCTGCATCGCAGACCAGCTCCCCCCTCCCCAGTGGCTCCACTGTCCCTGTGGTATTCTCTTCTTGGTTTTCCCCGAACTGGCTTGCTCCAGCCTCCATGGTCTCGGCAGCAGGATGGCGGAAGGTGTGGAAGGAGAGAGCACCATATCCTTTTAAGGAAATGACCTACAAGTTGCACCTACAAGTTTCACAGCCCTTTGGCCAGACCCAGTGTGTTGCCACATCCAGGGGCAGAGAATCTGGGAGATGGAGTCGGTGTCATGGGCAGCCTGGGTGAAAGTTCCATAACCGTGAAACAAGGGACAGATGGCTGTTGAGGGGTCACCTGCAGTTTCTGTTACAAAAGCACTTCACCTAAATTAATAAACCAGACCTTTCTGAGCAGTGTGGAAAGAATGGCCCAAGAAAGTGATGGGACCATTAACAGAAACAAGAGGAGTGAGGAGGGGCCAGCAAGACAAGTGAGATGATTAATTCGTGTGGGGATGTTGTTTGTTTTATTGAATTATGGTTGATTTACAATATTGCATTAGTTTCTGGTATACAACAAAGTGGTTCAGTAATACATAATTCTTTTTCAGATTTTTTTCCATTATAATTTATCTGACAAGATAGTCAGTATCCTTCCCTGTGCTACAGGAGAAACTTGTTGGTTATCTATTTTATGGAAGGTTGTATCTTCTTGTAGAAGCTTGTATCTCCTGATCCCACACTCCTAGTTTGTATTTCTCCACCTCCCTCTGTTGGTAACCATGTTTGTTTCCTATGTTTGTGAGTCTATTTCTGGTTTGCAAGAGAGTTCATGTATCAGAGTTTAGATTCCACATGTGAGTGATAAATCACATTTGTCTTTCTCTGCCTTACTTAGTAGGGTAAGCTCTAGGTGCATCCACATTGCTATAAATGGCATTATTTCATTCTTGTCTGTGGCTCAGTAATACTCAATTATGCATATGTACCACCTCTTCTTTATTCCTCTGTCCATTCCTCCATCAATAGACAATTAGTTTGCTTCCGTGTCTTGGCTATTGTAAACAGTGCTGCTATGAACATGGGGGTGCATGTATCCTTTTGAATGTTTTCATTTTTTATGGATATATACCCAGGAGTGGGATTGCAGGATGATAGAATAGCTCTATTTTAGTTTTTTAAGGCACCTTCACACTGTTCTCCATAATGGCTGCACTAATTTACCTTACCACCAGCAGTATAGGAGGATTTCCTTTTCTCCACGTCTCACATGGGGTGTTCTAATGAACCTCCCCAGGGACACAGCTCCTACATTTGGAGACCTGGCCCTGGGTCTCAGGGATACAATGGGTTTGGAAACCCACAAGACAGTCATGATGGCAGAGACCATGAATGCCCTGCCCTAGGACTGAGAGATGAGCCTTCTAGAGGCCTGTCCAGCAGGCTCACAGCACTGTGGTGAGTTCCTAGATTGTCTCCAAAAAGACACCGTAAATCCTAGTCTCCATTACTGTTGCATGTTCCCAATGGCACTGGAGCTTAACCTTGGGGGGAAAGAATCAGTATTTGAAACTCTGATGGATAATGACTCCTCCTTACTAAGCAAGCTGCTGCCTTCTTGATGTCAGTCCCTTGTTGTATGTGTGCGTCTTGGTGGGAAAGAGACAAAGACAAAACAGAAGCACTGAGAATTTTCAAGCCACCTATGAAGCACCAGCTGCCTTTTCTTGTGGTCGCCAGCATTTTAAAGTTTCCCGAGTGTTTCATCCCCATGGCTCTGTCGACCCTTTTTAAGGTCTTTACACCAAAAAGTAGGATTAGTGTCAAATGGATGGATGCTATCACTTTCACTTGGCAGAAGAAAAGGATCTCTGGCTGGAATAAAGTTGGCCCCAGAATATAAAGTGGTCCCTGCTCCAGGCTGCTTAGCAAGATTCTAGCTGAACTGGGAGCCAGCAGCCCAGTGCTCTAGAAGGTCAGTGTAAATGTCAAGTGCTAAGGGAATGTGTCAGATGTGGCAGAAAAGGGGGGCAGTTTTCTAACCCACAGATCTGAGGAAGGCTCTCAGAATCACAACTATAACAATGCTATTTTGTCTGGTGGCTTTCTGTGCATCAAAAGATAAAGTTTATATTGAATTACAAGATCAGGAATGTCGTACAGGATGTTTGGATTTACCCTGTGTGCAGGGTAAACCAAGAGTAAAATGAAGTCAGGGTGATGCTTGGCAGTTTGCGTTTCTTGCCAGCCAGCAAGGTACAGTTAGCAGAGAAGTACGGTCATGCCCACTTTAGTAGCTCTGTGTACCTCTCAGGCAAATGTAGCAAAGAGGCACCTGATGCCTTTGCTTCCAGCACAGAAGGAAACTAAGACTGATGGAATACGTCATGCATGCGGGACACTTTACATATGCCACCTCATTTACCATCCCAACAATCCTAAGGAAGGGATTTTGTTACTCCTACTCTACAGATAGGGAACCCAAAGTTCTGAGAGGTTAAGTCACTCACCCAAGGTCACACAGCTAGTAAATTGTGTGGCCAAGATACAAGCCCAAGTCAGTCTTCACCCTGTAACTTGGGGAAAAAGGAGGTTTAAGAAGAGGGTCTTCCCTGGCAGTCCAGTGGTTAAGACACCACGTTCTAAATGCAGGGGGGCATGGGTTCAATCCCTGGTTGAGGAACAAAGATCCTGAAGGCAAAATAAAGAACAAACCATGCTGAATTTATTTCAGCTTAATATTTATGCCATGTCTTAAATAGGGCAGGATAAGACAAAACTTAGGAGTGACGTATTGGATACCACTTCATAGGATGAATGAGAAGTGGTAAAAACACATTGTCAAAAATAAATGTGCAGGATATACATGAAGAGGGGTACAGAGAAGGGTGAAATCATCATAAAGGGACTATACCAAGAATTTTTTACTAGGTAGTGTTGTATAAAATCCTGTACAGTGTTTCTATAAAATCTAATATCTATAGATTAGTAAGGTTAAAATCTATTTTAAAACTAAACTAAATAAGAACAGAAAAGTAAAAATACAATATGTGGCAGCATTCTAGCTTATTGAAAGAAATATGGAACCTACCAGGATGATTAAAAATAGAGGACTGAAAATACCAAATGTCAGTAAAAGTCTAAAGCAGCTGAACTCTCAGACACCACTTGGTCAGCAGTTAAACTGGGTCTTTTTAAAACTGTTTAACATTATCTACTAAAGCTGAACACACACCTGCACTCTAGCCCAGTAACTCCACTTCCAGGTAACCCAACACAACGCTTGTCTGCCAAACACCCAGGTGCTCATGGCAAGTCTGTCTGTGAGGCCAGTAACTGGGCAGAGCCCAGACGTCTCTTCAGCAGATGGACAGTTCCATCCCTTTGGCTTTAAAGCCATTCACTATTTCCTGCTGTTTCACTGGTCCAACTTTATCCTCCATTCCTTTTCCTTAAAAGCTCAAAGTTCCAAAAAGGCAAAGTACCTCAGTACAGGCCCCTGTGGGTGCTGCAGGGAAATGGTGCTGGACACCCTGGGGGTCATGCAGGCAAGGCAGCTGGGGTCAGAGGATGAAGGGTGCTGAAAGGACTTGGGAGTCACACTACTATATATAAAATATGAAATTAATAAGGGCCTATTGTATAGCACAGGGAACTCCACTCGATACTCTGTAATGACCTATGTGGGAACAGAATCTTAAAACCAGTGGATATATGTCAATATAGATGCATAACTGATTCACTTTGCTTTACAGCAGAAAGTAACCCAACATTGTCAATCAACTACACTCCAATAAAAATGTGAAAAAAGAACAAGAAGGCCTAGGGAGTCAGACAGACAATTCACTACCCTGGGAAGGTCTGCCTGTACTTACATTTCAAAGTGTAATAAAAACTGGATCCACCCACTTCTGTTCCAAAGGGCCATAACAATCCAAGGACACCAGTGTTTTGATTTAAAGAAAGAAGTGATTCACAAAAGGGCTAATAAACATATAATAATGTGCAAGCTCATCGATACTCAGAAAAGAAACAAACTCAAAGCCCAGCACAATGTTTTGCTTATCAATTTAGTAAAGAGTGTGTAAATGTTTTGACATGATGTGGTGGAAAGGTGGAGATAAGCCTCCCCACTCACAAGGGGAGGGAAGTGGGCAGAGGCACCTTGGTACTAACTGAACGCCTGAACTCACATACACACCTTGTCTTCTTTTCGAATCATCCAGGGAAATGACAGTGGATCCATGCAAAGCACAGGGTAATCTTGGTAGCAAACCTAATAGACCAACCACAGGAGGTCGATAAAATAAATTATGGTGTATCTATCCATTTTGAAATGCTGCGGGAAAATAATGACACAAAAACATATTCACAATATATCATTTGCAAAGTGTATTGAACATATACATAAATCTATGCATAGACACATGAACAGAAACACTCAAAGTCTGTACACCAAATTGGTGAGAATATGCGATGTTTAAACGTCCTTCCTTCTATGTTTTTTAAGTTTTCTAAAATGAACTACCATGTCTACTGGATTAAGAACAACAATAAACATTATTATGTTCAATAATAGAGAGGAGTCAGCTGAGAACTGGATGCAGCCTCGTGGCTCCCGGGCAGGAAGGAGCCCACCCCACACCGGCTCCCACCCACCCACTTCCTCCTGCCCCTGGGCTTCTCCAGCCTCTGTGATGGGGGCTGGCGAGAGGGTAGGGAGCTTGTGACGCTCCTGGGCTCCTGGGGGAGGAGGAGTGAGATCCCGTCAATGTCTCCTGACCCTCCCCCCACACACATACACACACACACATGAACGCTCCCAGACGACTGGCCAGTCTTTGCAGGATTAATAGGTGAGGTCCCTAAGAGCTGAATCCGTGTAACTGAGCTGGCTGCCACCTCACCATCACACACGACATCGTTTCTAGGAAATACACTCCAGGTTCCAAAACACTGACTTATTGGCAGTTTTTGGCAGCTGACACACGAGTAAACAGGAAAATGCCCAATTGCCTCTTCTGGCAACTGGGGCTTGTTCAGTGCCAGCCAACAATGATTCCTAGAGGAGGGCTGCCCTCAGAGGTTCCACCTCTTGCTACCGGCTCGGCGACCGTTAAGTGAGTCCACGCTGCGTGACGGGGGAATCCGCAGGTTCACTGCCCCTGGGTACGGGGTGGTCAGCTCTGCCAGGCCCCACGGAGACACCCGGAGGCGCTGAGGGTGACGTCACAGGACCCCACCGAGGCGGCTGTCTCAGGGGGCCGTCAGACCCAGGGCAGTCAGGCTAGAAAGATAAGCATCGTGTGATATCACTGACACGTGGAATCCAAAACAACACAAATGAACATACCTGTGAAATGGAAATAAACTTACAGACAAAGAGAATGGACTTGCGGTTGCCGGGGGGAGGGCGTTGAGGGAGGAAAGGATTGGGAGTTTGGAGTTAGCAGATGAAACTCAAAGTATATACTATACTATATATAGTAATATAGCACAGGACACTAGACTCAACATCCTGTGATAATGCATAATGGAAAAGAACATGAAAAACAATATATATATATATGTATATACATATATAAAACCAAATCAGTTTGCTGTGCAACAGAAATTAAACACAACATTTTAGATCTAAATAACTAAAAATATCAGAGCTATGTATAAAGTCATGTGTTCTTATAGCCACGCCGCTTTCACAAGGTACTTCAAATATATCCCTCTGCCCTTTTTCCTCAAGCGTCTTGACGTTACTGTCATTTATGTGTTTACTTTATTATTTTTATTTTTGGCTGTGCTGGGCCTAAAGTTGCTGCTCTCCAGTTGTAACTCTCTGGCTTAATTGCCCCATGGCACGTGGGATCTTCCTGGACCAGGGGTCGAACTTGTCCCGCACTGACAGGCAGATTCTTAACTGCTGGACCACCGGGGAAGTCCCCGTCAAGCTTCTTACAGCTACATTAAGGACCAGCGTCTGTAGCTCATGAATCTAGTTAATCAAAATGATTTGTTAAGCCCATTGATTGTCCAGAGTTCAGGTTTTATGAACAGAAGCCAACAGACTCTGGGCTATGGCAGCTCAGGGTAAGAGCCAGCCTCCCGATGACTTGGAAATTGGCGAGTTTGTAGGGTTTGCTCACCAACACCTATGAAGCAGGCAGAAACGAAGCTGAGTTTGGGGACAACACTGTCCTCAGGTCTAGGCCGTGGGGCTGCCCTACGAGTGGGTGACGGAGCTCAGCAGTAGGGCCAGGCCTCCCTCAGCAGCCACGCAGGCAAGTCTAGAAGGAAGACCAAGAAATGGGAGTGGAAACAAACTGCTTTTCTGTGCCAGAGTGCAGTGTTAAAGTTTTAGAGTATCCATTCCAAAAGCAAAACGTACAGTGATTTAACTGTTCTGTGCCCAGCTTTGCTGGGTGCCAGGATGCTGAAAAGAGTACCCGGGGTTACAGCCCTGAAGCGACTGATGCTGCTTGGGACAAGCATTTACAGGACTACCAAAGACTATAGGGACACCTATTTACAGGGCAGGGGACATTTAAGATGAACTTTGAAGGATGTGTAGGAGCATGCCAGAAATAAAAAAGGGGAGCAAAGCCCTGGAGAGGTGAGCAGATGTGGAGGTTTGGGGGATCTGAGTGGAGTAACCAGAATATAATGGGGCTTAACGGGGGTTGCTATCACACGAGACAGGAAAGAGAAGGGTCAGATTATGGAATATTTTATGCATAATGCTAGGAAGCTTGTGTCAGTTCAGTTCAGTTCAGTCGCTCAGTCGTGTCCGACTCTTTGCGACCCCATGAATCGCAGCATGCCAGGCCTCCCTGTCCATCACCAACTCCCGGAGTTTACTCAAACTCATGCCCATCGAGTTGGTGATGCCATCCAACCATCTCATCCTCTGTCGTCCCCTTCTCCTCCTGCCTCCAATCCCTCCCAGCATCAGGGTCTTTTCCAATGAGTCAACTCTTCACATGAGGTGGCCAAAGTATTGGAGTTTCAGCTTCAGCATCAGTCCTTCCAATGAACACCCAGGACTTATCTCCTTTAGGATGGACTGGTTGGATCTCCTTGCAGGAAGCTTGTGTAGTCTGATCATAAAATAGAGATCTCCTGATGCTTTACTAGAGCCTTGCTTCTAAGCATCATCTGATCTCTTAAGGATGAAAAATGGCATTCTTATCTCATTTCTTTCTTCATCTTTATAATCTCAACTGAGTGCTTTAACCATCATCATTTCTTGTTCTTTCTTACTCTGACATGAAGCTGCTCAACAATGGAATAATTCATTTCTTTATTTTTCAATATTGCCCTTTTGAAGATTTTAGGTTTTATAAGAATCTAAACACTCATGGCTATTGTTTCACAGGGGTAGCCTGTAGGTACTTCCAAAGCACAGCAGAGAGGCTAGTTTCCTGGGGACAAACGGGACTGCGTTAGATCTGATCCTAGGGCTCTGGCACCAGGGCACTGGGAGGGAGATTAAAATGCAGAGTCGGAAACTGAGCTGAAATCCACGTTAATATCAGCAGCGAGCCCAGCTGCACAGTCTCCACAAACCGTCTCCCACGACGCTGAGAATATATGTATTCACGGCACAGTAAGTATTGCCAGGCTTCATAACCCCCTTCCTTTCCACTCATCCCAGATAGCTGTGATACCAGCAGTATACAGCAGCCTCACATTTTATTTCTCTGACTCTGACCTCTTTTGACTCCTGAATCCACCTGCTTGCACAGCATCCCAATTCACACTTGACAGATCTTGATCTCCGCATTCCTCCTGTGGCAGGATGTATTTCCCCAAAAGGGCAACAGGATATCCACCACCCCGTATACTCCTCTAGAATGTGATGCTGACACGCCCCATGGAGATCCAGGGTCCCTGTCCCCTGCCCTTGAGCTTGGCAGACCTCTATGACTCCGTCAAGCAATAGAGGAGAGTAGGAATGAGCCAAGGGACTTCGGGCTGGCGCATAAAATGCCACACCCTTCCACCTCATCTGAGTCTCACTTCTGGAGCCTGGCCTCCCGGCAGGGAGGGACAAAACACTGGTGCAGAAAGGCTAGGTGTGGGGGTTCCACCCAACAGCCCGTGTCAGCAGCAGGCGTGCCCGGAGCCTCGGCCGGCCCAGCCAGCACGCGAGCCGCCTCGCCCGCCAGGTCCCCGCTGAGCTCTGCCCGCACAGGAGGCTCGTGAACAGAACTGAGTTCAGGATGGTCTGTCACTCAGTGATTGATCGCTAGAACCCCCAGTCCTGCTCCCTTCTCCCCGCCCACCCCAACCAGCAGCTTCTCTTTCTCAGATAATAGAAATGTTGTTTACCCCATGGCTCAGGCCAGTGCCTGGAGACACTGTTTGCTCACTTCTCACATCTAATCTATCAGCAGATTCAGTTGATTTTACCTTCAAAATACACCCAGAACCCATCTACTTCCCATTACTTCACTGCCCCTGCCGCACAAGCCTCTATCATCGTGGAGGATGGTGGCAACAGCCCCCGCTCTCCAGCATGTGGAACTACCCCCTCTTCTCCCAGAGAGGACACATTCCGTACTGACTTGTTATTTCCCTCGAGTTCTGTCTCCTCCAACATATAAGCGAGCTGCAGGGGGCAGGACCATGGCTTGGCGCGCTCCTGCAGCCCTGGGAACAGAACAGACCCGGAACTGACAGGCATACAGTGAACGTCTGCGACCCCGACTCTGAACCCTGCAGCAGAGGGCACTGTCAGCCATAGGACATGAGTCAGCCAGAGGAGCCACCTTCGTTTCTGTCTCCTTAACTCAGATTGTTTTTTTGTAATGGACAATACAACCCAAATTGGCTTCTTTCCAAGATATGGTTTTAGATGAGCCATATCTCGGCTCTAGCATTTTCCTTGTCTCCAAAACAGGAAGAGTAAAACTCAGTTCTTGCGGGGGTCTTTGAAGGATGGGAAAGAGTGTGAGAAGTCCCCACCTACAGAGGACTGTGAGTGTGATGTTAGCACTGCTGCGGATATTAATAAAAGTAAGTGGCAATCAGATTGGGCCATGAAGGAGTTTTTATCCTGGGGGTCTGGGAGTCATGGAAGGATTTTAAACAGGAAGTCACCCAGTAGGATTTGTGTTTCACAGAGCTCTCTGTGGACCTTGGAGCCTCTCAAAACTCTCTCTGGGACATTCTGTGCTGTGGATGCTTGGGCTTCACTAGAGTGTCCCTCAGTGAGTCTGCGGCCCTGTTAAGGTCAGTACCACTGGGAAGGGAAGAAGGTGGTGAGGTAAGCAGGCAAGGGCAGTGGGAAGCATGAGGAGGTGCCAAGTCAGGAAATCATTCACGGGGACCTACAGAGACCACGCAGTAAGGGCCTGAGGCTTCCCATCAGCAGTCACGTGAGGGCGCCGCCCTGGCATCGAGCCCCAGCCCGTCTGAACTTCAGACGCTGCAGCCTCTCAGGAGACCCCAAACCAGAACTGTCTAGTTAAATTGCTCCAGATTCCCAAGTCACAGAATCTGTGTGCAGCAACACACTTATTGTATTAAGACACTAGTTTTGGTCTAATTCGTCACAGGGCAATAAATGACAGATCCCTTTAACTTCCTCCAACTCCATTCCTGGGCATCACTCCTTTGACTCATTTAATAATCCTGTCTTTATGATATTTCTGCACATGGACCAAGGCAAATGGACATCAGAGCCTAGCTCTTAGACTCTGCACTGCGCAACCTCCCAGCTTCCCTTCCATAACAATATAACATTTGCATCACACTCTAAAGCTTACAGATTGCATGGTCACACTTCATCTTCACAGGAAACTTAGGGTAAGGGAAACACTTGTATTTTCCCATTTCGTAGTTCAAAAAATTGACGCCCAGGGGAACTGAAATGATTTGTCCAAGGTGACAGAGGTAGTGAGTGGTAACAGGAATTCAAAACAGGTCTTCTGATTCCAATCCCAGCCTCTCTCTGTGTTAGTTTGCTGGGGCTGCCATAACAAAGTAGCATGAAGAGAATGGCTCAAAGCAGTAGAAAGGTATTCACTCACAGATCCAGAGGCTGGAAGTCCAAACTCAAGGCGTCAGCAAAGTCCTCCTGGAAGCTCTGAGGGAAGATGTGCTTCACACCCTCCCGAGATCCTGGTGTTGGTCTTGCCCACAAGTCCCCTGGCTGTGACTGCACCATCTAATCTCTGCCACCATCCTCACGTGACCCCAACTTACTCTGTGTCTCTGTTCTCTTCTTTTAAGGACACAGTGTTACTGGAGTAAGGGTCCACTCTAAAGACCTGATCTCACTTCTTAACTACATCTTAACTATACCTGCAAAGACCCTGTGTTCAAATAAAGTCCCATTCACAGGTACCAGGGCTTAGGTTTTCATCATATCTTTTGCAGGGACACAAATTAACCCAGAAAACCTTCATAGTTATTTTCTTGCCTAGTAGACAATCTACAGACAGTCACTGAACTGGGCCTAACCTGGGAATTCTTGGGATCCTCCTTGCCCTGAAGTGCAGCCTGGGAGAATTCACAAATGACCACGAGGGGGCACCCCTTGACCAGACAATAACTCTATAATATGTGTTGGTTTATTACTCTTTCATGAATTGTTTCTTAATTTTATTTCTTATATAGATAAATGGAACAAAATAGAAAGCCCAGAGATAAATTCACATACCTATGGACACCTTATCTTCGACAAAGGAGGCAAGGATATACAATGGAAAAAAGACAACCTCTTTAACAAGTGGTGCTAGGAAAACTGGTCAACCACTTGTGAAAGAATGAAACTAGAACACTTTCTAACACCATACACAAAAATAAACTCAAAATGGATTAAAGATCTAAATGTAAGACCAGAAACTATAAAACTCCTAGAGGAGAACATAGGCAAAACACTCTCTGGTGTAAATCACAGCAGGATCCTCTATGACCCACCTCCCAGAATGTTGGAAATAAAAGCAAAAATAAACAAATGGGACCTAATGAAACTTAAAGGCTTTTGCACAACAAACGAAACTATAAGCAAGGTGAAAAGACAGCCTTCAGAATGGGAGAAAATAATAGCAAACGAAGCAACAGACAAAGGATTAATCTCAAAAATATACAAGCAACTCCTACAGCTCAATTCCAGAAAAATAAATGACCCAATCAAAAAATGGGCCAAAGAACTAAACAGACATTTCTCCAAAGAAGACATACAGATGGCTAACAAACACATGAATAGATGCTCAACATCACTCGTTATTAGAGAAATGCAAATCAAAACCACAATGAGGTACAATTTCACGCCAGTCAGAATAGCTGCTATCCAAAAGTCTACAAGCAACAAATGCTGAAGAGGGTGTGGAGAAAAGGGAACCCTCTTACACTGTTGCTGGGAATGCAAACTAGTACAGCTACTATGGAGAACAGTGTGGAGATTCCTTAAAAAACTGGAAATGGAACTGCCATATGACCCAGCAATCCCACTTCTGGGCATACACACCGAGGAAACCAGATCTGAAAGAGACACGTGCACCCCAATGTTCATCGCAGCACTATTTATAATAGCTAGGACATGGACGCAACCTAGATGCCCATCAGCAGATGAATGGATAAGGAAGCTGTGGTATATATACACCATGGAATATTACTCAGCCATTAAAAAGAATTCATTTGAATCAGTTCTAATGAGATGGATGAAACTGGAGCCCATTATACACAGTGAAGTAAGCCAGAAAGATAAACACCAATACAGTATATTAACGCATATGTATGGAATTTTAAAAGATGGTAACGATAACCCTATATGCAAAACAGAAAAAGAGACGCAGATGTACAGAACAAAGTTTTGGACTCTGTGGGATAAGGTGAGGGTGGGATGTTCTGAGAGAACAGCACTGAAACAAGTATACTATCAAGGGTGAAACAGATCACCAGCCCAGGTTGGATGCATGAGACAAGTGCTTGGGCCTGGTGCACTGGGAAGACCCAGAGGGATGGGATGGGGAGGGACGCAGGAGGAGGAATCAGGAAGGGGAACACATGTAAATCCATGGCTGATTCATGTCAATGTATGGCAAAAACCACTACAATATTGTAAAGTAATTAGCCTCCAACTAATAAAAATAAATGAAAAAAATTTTTATTTCTTAAATTAGGATCTTCCCATTTGATAGTCCAGAGAGATTCAAGGATTTACTGGTTTTCCAATTACAGGTTTCTGAGCAACTTTAAAACTCACCGCTCCCACATTTGGAGCCAAAAACTTGGAGACACCCTGTGCTGCCAGGCTCTTCAGGAAGAGGGTGTCTCCCTGGTACTTATTCGGGACACTCCCTTGGGATGAGCTCAGTTAGAGGGGCCAGGAGCGCCCACTGACCCTAAGATTCAAGTGAGTACAAAAGTACATGGAGGAGCAGGAGGTCATCCCTCTAAGACTGGCTCAAGCTCCTATCTTGCTAAGGGAATTTCAACTCAGCGAAGCTGCCCAAGAACAGAAGTGTGCTCTGGCCACTGCGTCCTCCCCCACCCGCCCCCTCACCCCACTCTCTTTCCTCATGTCCCACAGACTCGCTCCCAAGTCCATAACACACCAGGTCCCAGAAAGCCCTCAAGTTCCCCAGACCACATATCCAACAAAGAAAATCACCAGTTCCCTGAGGGTCAGTACTGAAGAAAGGCCCCTCATTACCCACATTCCATGTGCAGCTTGTAAGCTGAGCAAGAAAGGGCAGCAGGAAAACCCACAGAAGCAGCCTCAGAATAACTGTCCCTGAGTCCCAGCCCTGAGTGGTTCACCCATCCTGGAGATGCTGGCTTGCAGCCTTGGCACGGACTGGGGCTCCCCTGGGATGGTTTAAAGACTTGTCATGGTCTCCATGGGGCCTCCCTGGGGGCTCAGACGGCAAAGAATTCACCTGCAATGCAAGAGACCTGGGTTCAGTCCCTGGGTTGAGAAGATCCCCTGGAGAAGGAAATGGCTACCCACTCCAGTATACTTGCCTGGAGAATTCCATGGACAGAGGAGCCTGGCAGGCTACAGTCCTCGGGGATCGCAGAGTCAGACAGGACTGAGAGGCTAACACACTCACATAATCTCCACAGCCACTGTTCCTGTCCCCACACAGGTGGCACCAGCTTCCACTGACCCGGTCACTCATCCCACACACATTCGAGGGCATCTAAAAAGTGCCTGGACCCAGGGCAGGTGCTAGAGGGGGAAAGAAGGGAGCACAGCAGCGGTCACGTGGGTCCTCAGACACCCCTGGTCTGAGGCTCCAGACTCCCGGCCCAGTGACGCTGAGCCATCGCTCAATCACGGAGTCAGGAAACTAAAAGAAAGAAACTGAACAAATCGGGCTGTAAGAATGGAGATAGGCCATCTCAACAAAGGGGATCAGGGAAAGTCCTGAGTTTCAAGAGCCTCCTGAGGATGGTGAGAGAGCGAGGAGGGGGCCCTGCACGCCCACTGTCTCCCCACCTCTGACGGCTCACACGGCGTGGCTGCAGCCCTGGAGAGCTCTGCTGACTGCGAAGTGGGGGGAGCGTTCTTCAAGGGGAGAGAGCAGCCCCCCAAAATGGATAGCTTGAACTTTAGGCCACGGTGTATTTTCAGCTCTTCTATACTTCTAACCAGAGGACTACCTCCCTGCAAGACATCCTCACTTCCAGACAGGGTAGCCCCAACACCCACTGCATTTAAATACTCTACTTAGCCTCTGCCTGCTCCCTTGCGTGTCCCTTAGGCAGCTAGGGCCCAAGGCCTTCTGTAAGGAAGCCCACCCCACCCAGCCCATACCAGGATTCCTCATGTGTAGGGACCACCTGTATCAGAAAACTGAGAAGTTGGTTAAAAAATACGCAGATCCCTGGGCCCTGATGCAGGACCAGTGAATCACAGGCCCTGGAGTTGGGATCCAGAATATGTGTTCCCACCAGTCTCCTAAGTGTTTACAGTTTCAGACTCTGCAGAAGCAAGAAGACAGTGGGACCTACATACTGTGAACCCTCGTGCGGCACTTGAGTGATGAAAAGTGTTACTGATGGGTTGAATTGTGTCCCCACCCCCACACCCACATGTTGAAGTCCTAGCCCCTAGTTCCTCAGAAAGTGAACTTTTATTTTGGGTCAGGTTTGTTGCAGATGTTATCCATTGAGGTCATTGGGGTAGGCCCCAGGTGGTGCTAGCGGTAAAGAACCCCCCTGCCGATGCAGGAGACCTAAGAGATGCGGGTTCAGTCACTGGGTTGAGAAGACCATGTGCAAAGGGCATGGCAACCGACTCCAGCACTCCTGCCTGGAGAATCCCACAGACAGAGGAGCCTGTCGGACGACAGCCTGTGGGGTCTCAAAGAACCAAACGTGACCGAAGTGACTTAGCACACATGCGGCAGCTTTAATTCAATATGACGGGCGTCCTTAAAGAAAGGGAAAATGTGGACACAGATACACACACAGGGAACAGACCACATGAAAATGAAGATGGGGGGTGCCAATGACCACAAGAATCTGGGAGCAGCGGGAACAGATCCCCCTCCCCAGCCTCAAAGGGAGCCAACCCTGCCCACACCTTGATCTGGGTCATGTTGCTGCCAAGACTGGGGGACAGTAAACGTCTACTATTTAAGCCCCTGAGTCTATGGAATTAATACTTTGTCACAACAGCCCTGGAAAATTCATAGAGGAATAGAGGTGGTATTTGGCACAGTTTGGGTCCAAATAAATAGATGTGGAGACCAACAGAAAATTCCGAGTTTGGAGGAGGGAGGGCAGGCTGCAGATGGAGGATAAGGCAGGTGTCCTCACAGTGGGAAAATCTGCCCTCCCTGCCCCGCAATTTCACAGAACACATTATATTTTCCCATATGAAATCCAGTAATCTTCTACCAGAATTTCTTAAAAATCAGCCTAGAGAGGATTGGGAACAAGCATGAAAGAGCTTTTAGGGTGACATAAAGATTCTATCTCACGATGGTTGTTATTGGTTGTTCAGTCAGTTCAGTCCAGTTCAGTCGCTCAGTCGTGTCTGACTCTGTGACCCCATGGACCCCACGGCTTCCCTGTCCATCACCAGCTCCTGGAGCCTACTCAAACTCCTGCCCATCACATCAGTGATGCCATCCAACCATCTCATCATCTGTCGTCCCCTACTCCTCCTGCCTGCAATCTTTCCCAGCATCAGGGTCTTTTCAAATGAGTCAGCTCTTCACATCAGTAGGCCAAATTATTGGAATTTCAGCTTCAGCATCAGTCCTTCCAATGAATATTCAGGATTGATTTCCTTTAGGATGGACTGGTTGAATCTCCTAGCAGTCCAAGGGACTCTCAAGAATCTTTTCCAACACCACAGTTCAAAAGCATCAGTTCTTCAGCACTCAGCTTTCTTTATAGTCCAACTCTCACATTCACACATGACTACTGGAAAAACCATAGCTTTGACTAGATGGACCTTTGTTGGCAAAGTAATGTCTCTGCTTTTTAATATGCTCTCTAGGTTGGTCATTGCTTTTCTTCCAAAGAGCAAGCTTCTTTTAATTTCACGGCTGCAGTCACCATCTGCAGTGATTTTGGAGCCCCCCAAAATAAAGTCTCTCACTGTTTCCATTGTTTCCCCATCTGTTTGCCATGAAGTGATGGGACCAGATGCCATGATCTTAGTTTTCTGAATGTTGAGCTTTAAGCCAACTTTTTCACTCTCCTCTTTCACTTTCATCAAGAGGCTCTTTAGTTCTTCTTCACTTTCTGCCATAAGGGTGTGTCATCTGCATATCTGAGTTTATTGATATTTTTCCTGGAAATCTTGATTCCAGCTTGTGCTTCATACAGCCTGGCATTTCACATGATGTACTCTGCATATAAGTTAAATAAGCAGGGTGACAAGATACAGCCTTGACATACTCCTTTCCCGATTTGGAACCAGTCTGTTGTTCCATGTCCAGTTCTGTTGCTTCTTGACCTGCATACAGATTTCTCAGAGGCAGGTCAGGTGGCCTGGTATTTCAATCTCTTTAAGGATTTTCCACAGTTTGTTGTGATACACACAGTCAAAGGCTTTGGCATAGTCAATAAAGCAGAAGTAGATGTTTTTAAAGAACTCTTTTGCTTTTTCGATGATCCAACAGATGTTGGCAATTTGATCTCTGGTTCCTCTGCCTTTTCTAAATCCAGCTTGAACATCTGGAAGTTCACGGTTCATGTACTGTTGAAGCCTGGCTTGGAGAATTTTGAGCATTACTTTGCTAGCATGTGAGATGAGTGCAATTGTGCAGTAGTTTGAACATTCTTTGGCATTGCCTTTCTTTGGGATTGGAATGAAAACTGACCTTTTCCAGTCCTGTGTCCACTGCTGAGTTTTCCAAATTTGCTGGCATATTGAGTGCAGCACTTTCACAGCACCATTTTTTAGTATTTTAAATAGCTCAACTAGAATTCCATCCCCTCCACTAGCTTTGTTCATAGTGATGCTTTTTAAGGCCCACTTGACTTCACATTCCAGGATGCCTGGCTCTAGGTGAGTGACCACACCATCAGGGTTATCTGGGTCATGAAGATCTTTTTTGTACAGTTCTTCTTTGTATTGCTGCCATCTCTTCTTAATATCTTCTTCTGTTAGGTACATACCATTTCTGTCCTTTATTGTGCTCATCTTTGCATGAAATGTTCCCTTGGTTGTTACATGACTGTATGAAATTTGTCAGGACTCATTGAATTCTATATAAAACTGGTGAATTTTGTTGCATGTAAATCATACCTCAGGAAAGCTGATTATTGGAGAAGGAAATGGCAACCCACTCCAGTAATCTTGCCTGGAAAATCCCATGGACACAGGAGCCTGGTGGGCTACAGTCCATAGCATTGTAAAGAGTTGGACACAACTTAGCATAAATGACAGTGATGATGACCTGGATAAAGCTGATGCTGAAGCTGAAGCTCCAGTACTTTGGTCACCTGATGCAAACAGCCAACTTATTGGAAAAGTCCCTTTTTCACTGGGAAAGACTGAGGGCAGAAGGAGAAGAGGAAGACAGTGGGTGAGATGGCTGGATGGCATCACCGATGCAATGGACATGAATTTGGGCAAACTTCAGGAGATGGTGAGGGACAGGGAGGCCTGGTGTGCTTCAGCCCCTGGGGTTATAAAGAGTCAACACAACTGGTCAACTGAACAACAAGAAAGCTGATAACAGCTTCCCAGGTGACGCTAGTAGTAAAGAACCCACCTGCCAATGCAGGAGACATAAGAGACGCAGGTTCAACCTCTGGGTTGGGAAGATCCCCTGAAGGAGGGCATGGCAACCCACTCCAGTATTCCTGCCTGGAGAATCCCTTGGACAAATGAACCTGGCGGGCTATAGTCCATGGGGTTGCAAAGAGTTGGACATGACTGAAGTGACTTAGCACACATGCACACAAAGCTGATTAAAGTAAAAATAAATCAGTCCAGAAAAGAAAATTCAGGTAAAATTAGTTTGGTGGTGACTGGGGAGAAAATCTGAAATAACAACATAACAAAAAATTTTTTTAAAAAGCACTTATTCTTGCAAACCATCTTTTAAGCAAGAAATCAGGCTACCAATAGGCCATGTGATTTGAAACATAGTATAGAAAGAAAGGGGCTTCCCTGGTGGCTGAGACAGTAAAGAATCTGCCTGCAATGCAGGGGACCTGGGCTCTTTCCCTTGGTCAGGAAGGTCTCCTGGAGAAGAAAATGGCAAACCACTTCAGTATCGTCTATAGGGTCACAAAGAGTCGAACACATCTGAGCAACTAACACACATATGTATGCGTGCTAAGTCGCTTCACTTGTTTCTGACTCTTTGCGACCCTATGGACCACAGCCTTCGAGGCTCCTTTGTCTGCGGGATTCTCGAAGCAAGATTACGGGAGTGAGTTGCTATGCCCTCCTCCAGAGGGTCTACTCAACCCAGGGATGGAACCTGTATCTCTTATGTCTCCTGCATTGGCAGGCAGGTTCTTTACTGCTAGCGCCACCAGGGAAGCCCCTAACACACACACACACACACACACAGAGAAAAGAAATAGAAAAATATAATAAGTATAATTCCATGGTATTTTAATCAGAAAAATGGAAAGAAAATAAGTTTTGTAGTATACTCAGGCAGATAGTTAATCTGATACAGAAAATATAATAAAATGAGGAACAAGAAAATCTTCTTCTTCTGAAAAAAAATTAAAAGAATTCATGAATAATCCCTGAATATAAATGTTATTAAATTCAGAAATAAGCAGAGAAGCACTACCATTAGAACTAATGGAAGATTCACTGGCAACTTTCAAATTAAAAGATGAAGGTGGGGAATAACCATGTCACTGAATTGTACCCACAGCTCCATCTTCAACTGAACACTGTCCACTGTGTACTCACATAGAGCGTTTGCCATATAGCCTGGTCAGGGCAACAAGCCTGCGTGCTTTTAGGGGAAGTCCAAAGCCTTGAGCTTGGTCTTCAGTGTCTATTCTGTCTTGCAACCAGAAGTGCTCCCGTGAACTCTCTCCCTCTCACAGCTGCATACATTCAGCACGGTGGTGCCCAGGCAGAGCTGGATTGGCACGTCCTTGGCTACAAAGGAGGGTGACAAGAGCTGCCGGGCAGGCGTCGTGGGGGCCAAGAGACAGCCAGCACCCACACGGGGCGTTGTTTCTTAGGTTCCCCAACCTGAAACAGCTTAATGCCTTTTCAAGTCATGCTTCTGTGTTTTTGATTGCTTTTATACTGCATTTTTCCCTCTTACCCAGATTATAGAAAAAAGGAAGACATGTCTAGTTTAGTTTGGCTTTCAAGAAAAATCCCAACATTGATACATACTGGGGCAAAATATATACCCATTCAGACCTTTAATCCTGACCTGCAAAATGAGATGATACCTACCTTATGAGTTTGTTGTGAGCATTGGGCTCTATAATACATGTAAAGCACTTAGCACTACATCTGATGTTTAAGTCCTCAATAAGTAGCATTAGATGATACTTTCAAATGGCTTTCTTGCAGTCTTTCCATAATTACATGGTGGCATATAAAACACTGACTTTCAAATTTCCCATAAATCAACAAGTTTAAAATTAAGTTCATTATATTAAATTAATCCAAGTTAATAAAGAGCTTCTGAGTTTTATTCCAGTCATTCCTCATTCAACAGCTTTTTAATTATTGAAGCTATGTGACCAGTACTATTTTAGGTATGAGGACAGAAGAGGGAATAAGACGAATGCATCCCCCTCCTTTACAGAGCTTACAGCCTAGAGGACAGCAGACAACATATTAATACTAATAAATGATGCACAGGGTAAATGCTGCGGTTGTGGGGGGGCAAAGTAGGAGATGTGTGAAGGACCAGGGAGGGGAGGAATCACTATTTGCATCTGAAAGCGAGGGCCCGAAGGTGAGGTGACATCTAAGCAGAAAGCATGAAGGCTCTGGAGATATACGCATGGAGATGTCTGGGACAAGAGCATTCCAGGCAGAGGAAAGATCACTGCAAAGGCTCTGAGGCCAGAGAACGCCCTGTGTGTTCAAGCACAAGGAGAAGGCCTGTGCGAGCAGACCCAAGAGACCACTTGTGAGGGTGGTGGTGGGAGGAGAGTATCAGAGGAGAGGCAGACACAGAGCCCTGGCAAGTGATGAGAGGAGGGTTCTGAGCAGAGCATGATCGCCCCCTAACCCCACCATCATCAGCTGCTCTAAAGGACTATTTATGATTTGCTTCAGTTCAGTTCAGTCGCTCAGTCATGTCCGACTCTTTGTGACCCCATGAATTGCAGCATGCCAGGCCTCCCTGTCCATCACCAACTCATGTCCATTAATCCAAATGAATAAAGAGCTTCTGAGTTTACTCAACTCATGTTTACTCAAACTCATGTCCATTGAGTCGGTGATGCCATTCAACCATCCCATCCTCTGTCATCCCATTCTTCTCCCACCTTCAATCTTTCCCAGCATCAGGGTCTTTTCAAATGAGTCAGCTCTTCACATCAGTAGGCCAAAGTATTGGAGTTTCAGCTTCAGCATCAGTCCTTCCAATGAACACCCAGGACTGATCTCCTTTAGGATGGACTGGTTGGATCTCCTTGCAGTCCAAGGGACTCTCAAGAGTCTTCTCCAACACCACAGTTCAAAAGCATCAATTCTTCTGCACTCAGCATTCTTCACAGTCCAACTCTCACATCCATACATGACGACTGGAAAAAACATAGCTTTGACTAGAAGAACCTTTGTTGGCAAAGTAATGTCTCTGCTTTTTAATAAGCTGTATGTTGTGCTTATCTACACTTTAACAGGTTTGCTGCAGCAGCTATATAGAAAGTAGAAGGCAGGGAGGTCAGGAGAGACGCAGGGAGTCCAGTGAGGAGCAGAGGGCATGCGGGGAGGGCAGCACAGATGATAAAGGTGGAGCCCAGGGGACTTGCTGGGGGTCAAATGCAGGCAGGCGCGACAGAGTAGAGTTGAGGACTGCAAGGTTCTGTCCTGAGCAAACTGCCGTGTGCCGAGACAGGAAGGCCCACGGAGGGCACGGGTTTGTTGAGAACTTTGATGTTTCAGTTTTATTTTCTGGGTATTAAGAAACCTCATATGTGTTTAAGTGAGAGACACCAAGTAAGTGATTGTATACAAGAGGCAAGAGGAAGATCTGGAAGGATCAACTTGACAAGATATTTAAAGCCCTGCGACCGGATGAGATCAACTAATGAGGAAGCGAGTGAGGATAAGAGACCAAGTACTGAACATGGTACACACACACCCAAGACCCACTTCCAGAGATGAAACCACAATGTCTGAAATAGAAAATACCCTGGGTGGGGTTGACAGCAGATGAAACACTGCAAGAAAGATTAGTGACTTTAAAGACAGGGCAACAGAAATTATCCAAAATGGAACAGAAAGAAAGACTGGCCAGAAATGAACAGAGTAGCCACTAATGGAACAAATTCAAATATATGGGTGATCTAAGTCATCAGTGCAGAAGAAGGGGAGGGGCAGAAAGAAAACCTGAAGAAATACTGGCTGAAAAACTTCCAAATCTGATAAAAACTAGAAACACACACACACACATACCTAAAGAAGTTTAATGAAACTGGAGGACAAAAGCCATGAAGAAAACCACACCAAAGCACACTGTAGCATATCATAATCAAACTGCTTAAACCAGCAATGAAGATGAAATCGTAAGTATTGGCAGAGATAAAAGACACCTTGCCTACAAAGGTATAAAGATAAGAGTGACAGCAGACTTCTGACCAGAAACAACATAAGCCAGAGAATACTTTAATAAGGGGGGAAAACACATCAATTTAGAAATCAAAATTTATCAAAAATATTCAAAAACAGAGATGAAATAAAGACTGTTTTAGATATACGCAAGCTGAAATAACTCACCACCAGCAGATCTGTGCTTAAGATCCGCTGGGCAAGTCCTGCAGGCAAAAGGGGAATCACAGCAGTGGAGATCTGCATTCTCACCAGGAACTGGGGAATCCTAGATATGCTACCTATGGGCTAAGTATGAAATGCTTGCTTTTATTGTTGAACAAGGAATTTGCTGGAAAATGTGGTAAAACATACAGTGGAATATATAAGAAGGTGATTCTGACATGGGCTACAACATGGATGACCCTGGAAGACATGATTCTCAGTGAAATAAGCCAGTCACAAAAGGACAAATATGTGATTGCATTCACACGATGCAGTCAAATTTGTAGACAGAGAAATGGAATGGTCGTTGTCTGGGGTAGGGGGTAAGGGGAATGGGAGTCAGTGTTTAATGGGTACAGTTACATTTTTGCAAGATGGAAATAATATTGTGAATGAAGGATGTGATGGCTGAACACTGTAAATAGAGGTGACCCTTGAACACTGCAGATTTGAACTGCAGGGGTCTAATTATACATGGATTTTTTTTTTCAATAAATATAGAGTGGACCCTCCATATGCATGGGTTTCACATCCACAGATTCCACCAACCACTGATTGAAATTTTCCTCTATGGTTGGTTGAATCTGTGGCTGTGGAACCACAGAAACAGAGGACCAACTGCACATCATTTTATCCAAAGGACTTGAGCATCCAAGGATTTGGGTATCCACAGGGGCTGCTGAGACCAATCCCTGACAGTCACAGAGGGCCTGAATGACTGAACTGTACTCTTCAAGTCAGATGGTTGAGATGGTCAATTTCATGAGAGGAACTTTATCACAGTTTTAAAAAGAGAGTAAACTGGCTGCTTAAAGCAAAAACAGTAACAACAACATCCATGGGGTGTATAAGAAATGTGAGGATAGAAGATGCACAGCACAGAGGGTGGGGAAGCTAGGGGTGAGCTGCTGGGAATGGAAGGTGGACAGTGATAAGGTAAAGAATTTACCATAAAATTGTTCTTTTCAGAAAATCTTTTATTTTTGGCTGTGCTGGGTCTTTGTTGTTACATGGTTTTTTCCCTAGTTGCAGCGAGCAGGGGCTACTCCCCAGCAGTGGTATGAGGGCTGCTCAATGCCGTGGCCTCTCCTGTTGCAGAGCAGGGGCTTTAGGTGCTCTGGCATCATTGGCTGTGGCTCCCGAGCTCTAGAGCGCAAGCTCGATAGCCGCTGCACACAGGCCCAGCTGCTCCTCGGCATGTGGGATCCTCCCAGACCAGGGCCTGAACCTGTGTCTCCTGTATTGGCAGGCGGACTCTAACACCAAGTGAACCCAAAGTGAAGTGACTGTTGCTCAGTCATACCTGGCGCTTGGTGACCCCACTGTACCCCGCCAGGCTCCTCTGCCCGCCAGGCTCCTCTGTGCATGGGATTCTCCAGGCAAGAATACTGGGGTGGGTAGCCATTCCCTTCTCCAGGGGATCTTCCCGACCCAGGGATCGAACCCAGGGCTCCTGCATTACAGGCAGATTCTTCATCATCTGAGCCACCAGGGAAGCCCCAAGACCTAAAACAACCACTAAACTACCACTAGAGACCCTAAAACAACCACGAACATAATCTCACATGTACTTATTCCTAATAAGCAAAAAGCAGATGAAACAGAATCATTAAAAAATGCCTCTGTCCACCTTAAAGGGACATCCAAGTAGCAGTGACAACAGGTATACACAGACACCAAAAATCACTGAAGTGTGCAGTTTAAATGTCAGTTATACTTCAGTGCAATTGTTCAAAATAAAAGCAGAAAGAGCTTCCTGCACAGGTGAGAGTCCCAGGGGCGGAGGTGGCAGGGGAGGGCAGGGAAACGTCTCTCCACAGCCCTCTCTCTTCTCTCCCTCTGGAGCAAGAATGACATTGTGCTCTCCGCCTGAGCTGTAACCACACCACTTGCTTTGACCTGTGAAATGTCAATGAAAGCGATTCTGTCAGCTCCCAATCGGTCCTCACAAGCTATTCACGTGGCACCATGTCTTTCTTCTGCCCCAGAGATGGTGGGAGTCCACGCACAGCTGAGCCTTGGGTCAGCCTGGGTCTGCCAACAGCACGCGGAGCCGAGTCTCTGCCAGGACGAGGGAGTGGGGCAGGCAGTCTGAGGGAGAGAGGGCCTTCACGGACATGTTGGGGCCTCTTTGTTACTGTAGCCAACTTAGCCCATGCTGACTGAATACCCCCTGACAGCACACACATCCCGTTACAGAGGTAGTTCTGTTTGGCCCTAGAAGGCAAACCAGTCCAGCAGCTTCTGGTCTCCTCCACCTTCAAAATATGAGTTATATATGTCACAGGTGTCACCAGCCTGAGTGTTTAACTAAGGGACCTTTTCAAGCCTCCACCAACCTGTGCAGAACTTGGCACCTTCTCACAGTATCATCCAGATACTTCTGAGTCCCCAAACACTCAAACACAAGTTGGCTCCTGTTCTTCACCTCCAGTTAGCAAGGAAAGTTGCTGGGACACAGACTGTGACCAGTGCCTTCCGCCAAGCCTGACACTGCCAAGATGCCACGTCCTTTTGCTCCCAGTGTCACTGTCCCTGAAATGTCAGGGTCATGCAGGATTCTCACCCCTAGATCTTTCTAAGGCCTCTCCAGGGGATGAGGCCACTGCTCCAGGTCCAGCCCTGTGCATAGGAGCCCATCTGTCCCGCTGTCCCCGCCCATGCGGGCTTCTGCCAGTCCTGGGGAACAGGACTTTTTGGGAGCCTGGCAGTCTCCAAAGCTCCTAATTGCTTGTTAAATGTGAGGCATGTCAGGGAACAAAAAGGAAAGTGCCAGCTGACCTGAGGAGGAGGTAGTATCTATTTTGGAAGAAATCCTTCTCCCTTCATTTCCCTCAGAAGTAGCTCCAGTGTGCCTTGGCTTATGGAAGCCTTCCCTGAGGAGAAAGGAGAGAAGAGCTGAAAAAAAACACAAATTAATTTTGTGGTAGTTTCCCTTACACACAATCATCAGTCCTCAGAATCAAAGCAGTCTCCAAGAACACTTAGGAGAAACAAAAGTTGCTGAGATGCAAATCACCTTTCACATTATTCAAGTAAGCCTGACTCCTTCAAACCTCAGTTCTTGAGTATTTCCCCTTCCAGTTGTGATGTTTGGCTTTATATTTGCAAACTAAAACAAAAATGGCTTCTCCAGGGTGGTTTTTCCAAAACAGTCTTTCCTGAAGGCTCATCTAAGTATTCGTCTTCTAAGGAAAACTGCTCTCACTTTTGAAACAGTCATTTAATTTTTATTTCTGTCACCCTGTCCAGGTTTCACAGTTCATCAGGTCCAGTTTCAATAATTCGTTGATTTCTTTCTTGTCATCCACAGAAGTTCCTGACAAGAACACTTAGATGTAAAGAATGGGATCACCATCTTTCTTCTGAAATAGCTCTAAACAGAGGAAGACTACTATACTCAGCAGTGTAGATCAAACCTAACCTGAAGAAAGCAACAATGTGTTCCGGCCACTGAACCAGGGATACATACAAAATAATCCTAGAGAATTACAATTCCTACCACATTGCTCAGCGGGGAGGGGGCGGGGGAAGGGCTCCTCTGTGATGTAGAAGCAGAGTATCTATTTTCTAGGAGAATCAGAGAGAGGAACCATGTAGAGCCAGACAGCCGCTGGGGAGGAGAGGAATGACCCTAGGGAAGGACTGATGCCAATTTGGAGGACATACTCAAATGGACTTGAATAAAATGTATTTTCTGGCATTGCCCCCACCATCCAAGTCACTTGGGAGCTTAGCCAGGGCATCCCCTCAGCATTCTGTGTCTTTTAAACAAGGTTGAGTCTTATGCGATACCACGTGGTCCTGATCATGCTCCAATGGAGCAAAATCCCATCCAAAAATCTCTTCCTGTTTATCCCTACATTGCCAACAGAAGGGGATTCTGAATTCAGCTGTGCTCCTTACATCAAAATATTCAACCAACGACTCCTACCCGTAGAAAATGCACCCGCGGCTGAGGGCCGAGAGATGCTTCCTGTCCAAAGGCCACACTCCCCTAAACTGGAGTGCAGAGGGGCGATGACTACAGTTTTCTAGGGACTCTTCGGAACAGGTACATCCTGAGATTGTGCCAGCTTTCCCCGGACGCCAGCTCAGCCTCACCGGCGAGGGCCCCGTAGGTGAGGAGTGAAAGCTCCGTCCCCGGCAGGTCAGCCTGCCTCCCAGCCGGCAGCGCTGGCCTCCCGCTGGACACCTGCGGCCACCGCCTCCTAGTTACACATTCCGCCCGACCCGGGTTGATTATTACAGCTCAGAGGAAGTCCTTCCTTGGCCGAGTGCCCCAGATGACAACGACCAAGTCTTTGCGGAGGCGGCCCGCCTCGCAAAGGACGGCCTTCCTCTCCAAGGCGGGCGCTCAGCCTCCTCTGTGAGGGAGCGGACCCTGCTGGCTCAGCCCCGGACCCCCCCAGCCCCTCCCTGTCACCCCCGGGCCTGCGGGCCGCCGGCTCCTCCCCGACCCTTGCAGCCTCTGCAGGCCCGCCGCGCCCCTCCGGCCTCCCCGCGCGCCCCCGCCCCCGGCTCGGCGGCGCCCCTCGCCAGACCCGCCCCAGCAGTCCCGCGCGCGCGCGCCCAGCGAGGGCCGGGCCTCGCGGCCCCTCCGCCCCCGCCCGCCCCTCCGCGTCCCGACCGGCGGGGCGGGGCCGTGCGCCTGCGCGGAGCCCGCAGTCCGGCGGGGCCGCAGCCGCTGGGGGCCGGCAGTTGCCGTGGGGACCGCGGGCCCCTCCCTGCTCCGCTCCGCTGCCCCTCGCGTGCCCCACCGAGGCGCGGCCGACCCCTGGCCTCCCTGCGGCCGGTCCGGCGGAGCCGCAGCGGCGCCCCGCGAGAGGCGGAGCCGCTCCCAAGATGTCGCAGACGGCCATGTCCGAGACCTACGGTACGAGGCGGGGGGCGCGGGCCGGGGCCGGGGGCGCGGGCGGCGGGGTCCGGGGACCCGGATCCCAGTGCTGGGGCGCGGCCGCCCGAGGGTGGCCCGGCTCTATGATCTGCTTCCCCGAGGGTCTGCTTGCTGCTTCTCCGCGTACTTGCCCGTGGGGTTTGCGTTTCTTGGTCTGCTCTTAGTTCAGGGTGTAGGGAAGCCCATTAGAGACTGCGATATTGTCCCCAGCGAGGGATGCGTAGGACTTGGGGCGACGCCTGCAGTTGAGTGTGTTCTTCGGCTCTTCCACGTTGAGCTTCCCTTGCTTCAAATCCCTTCCTTTGCACTGAAATTACAAGGACTTATGAAAACGCATTTCTTCCTTCGGAGACCTTTCAGGCTGTATGATAGCTGTTTATAAATGTGTCTTTGTAAGACTATAAACACCTCGGAAGCAGAGCCTATTCTGCTTGATCTTTGCTTCTTCTGTAGCACTCACACCCGAAGGCACCCAGCAGAGATTTTTTTTTTTAAAAATGAAAGCCTTCCCAATTCATAATCTGTCTGTTTTTGTCCTGCGTGGTAAAAATCAACAATAGAGTACATCTCTACTTTGTATCAAGGTTTACTAGTGTTTACCAGTCTGGAGTCACTCTCAGATGTGTGCATTCTCAGATTAAGTCTGATTTGGATTTTACAGCCCCAGGGAGGGGCTCGAGTTCAAAACCATTACCTCTAGTTAGATCCCTCATGTCTTCCGTGTGCCCGGGCGTCCGCCCCTTTCTGTCAACAGATAGGTGTGGGCCGGCTTTATGGGCTGCTGTGGTTTCCAACACTGCAAGGTACCCGCCTGCACTGCTCTGGCCTGGCAAGCTTACAGTCCATTGGGGGATGCAGTGTTAATCTACTTATGATACTAATGAATGTTAAAAACAAACCAACCCAGGCTGGAGTTCTGAAGGAATGTGGTCTCTGAAGGTATGTTAAAAAGAAACCTGACTCAGACCTGGGGCACGGAGGCGTTAACTGGTCTACAAGTGCCCAGGCCCTGAGGGATCCAGAATGCCTGTAAGAGGACTGTGGTCCCTCAAGCACTCAGGCATTTGCCCCACCTTCAGCCACTCCTATGCCTGCTACCTGCCCTGTTCTTGGTAAGGCTGGGAGCAAGACAGCTATTCCTAGAAGGTGTAGGAAGTCCAAAAGGACCCTGGCTTGTAAGGATCGGTGTCAGAGCTTCTAATGCTACTGCACTTGCCACATCCACGTGGTCTGCCTCTCTGTAGAGAACCATAGTCAGATTTCCTAAAAAAAAAAAAAAAATCCCTTTCTCCAGCAAGTGTTGGTTATGCTTTTGCTTTTTCTTTATTTTCAAGTGCTCCTTTCCCCACACTTTTTTTTCCTCTCTGACCTGGAGAAGGAGCACATGGGCGCAGTGGGAAGTCCAAGTAAGAAACCAGGTGGGGTTATGAGTTAGGAGGCGGACTGGAAGATGCAGTTTCTATGTTTCTTCTGTCTCATGTGAAACATGCGTGCTAAGCTGCGTCAGTCGTGTCCGACTCTGCGCTTCTTGGACTGTAGCCCTCCAGGCTCCTCTGTGCATGGGATTCTCCAGGCAAGAATACTGGAGTGGGTTGCCATGCCCACTTCCAGGGATCTTCCCAACCCAGGGATAGAACCCACATCTTTTATGTCTCCTGCATTAACTGGCGGGTTCTTTACCACTAGCACCACCTGGGAAGCCCCCATATGAAACAGTGTTTGCGTGCTAAGTCACTTCAGCCATGTCCAACTCTGTGGGACCCTATGGACTGTAGCCCGCCAGGCTCCTCTGTCATTGGGATTCTCCAGTCAAGAATTCTGGAGTGGGTTGCCATTTCCTCTGAACTGGAGACACCATATTTTGTATGAAATGATAACCTTGATAAAATATGGTGTCGAGCATCACAGGTCAACTGATCAAATTCTGTTCATCAGGCTTTGACCTTTAGTACTCTTATTTCATGGTATCTTCCAAATATGTTTTACTTTTTACTAGTTGTAGTCCTTCCCTCTAATAGAGGAAATTAAGTGAAACACATAGAAAATTAGTTTTAGCAAGAGCAGGTGTGGTACTTTACAGTGCTAACCCAAAATATAAGTCACCCCAAACCAAGCTGTCACCTTCTCTTATCATTGGTGGGTTTGCACAGCATTGTCTCCCAGATGGAAAACAGTTCCCCTCCTTCCAGACGTTTGTCTGTTAGGTAGGTGGTTTGCCTAATCTTTAAACTTCTTTGCCTAAAGGAATGTTTGCCTCGTCTTTAAACTTCTTTGTACTCTGTGCTCACTTTCTTTCTTCTGGAAAAGGAATCTCTGTAGCTTGACAGGGGTATGATGAAAAATGAAGAGCTGTTGCTTACCAGTATCCTGTTAATGAATATACGTTCATGAGCTGTGTCTGCATGCCTTTTAGCTTATTAAGGCAGTATTTCACCTTCCAGTGACTAGTGTTCAACATTTTGCTGCACCAGAAGCACCAACCACATGAATACCATACCTTATATAATACTTTATGTAATATTGCAATACAACATTGAAATCTCAAACATACAGGTTTCTGACTGAAAGCTCCTGCTGATTATCCCTGAACTGAAACAGTGCTTCACAAATACTGTTAGATTCACAGCATTCTTAAAGGCCTGGCCAGTTGGTGTGGCTTGGGACTTCCCAAGGAGCTTGATTGGCTGATCACAGATTGGCTTTAGGTAATTCCTGATACCAAGATTTGTGAGACAAAAACTAACAAATCAGATATTAATATCAAGCAGTGATGTTCAGAAAGGAGCTAAAAAGTGTAAGTGGTATAGAAGGCGCTAGAAATTAAAAAAAAAAAAAAAGATTTAAGGGCTGATGCAGTTTGGAAGTGAGGGAAAAAATCTAAGCCAAATCTCTATACACACTGTAATTTATGCATTCTACCGTGACAGCAGTTTATGAAGCAAGAACACAAATTCTTGGTCCTGTACTAGCTTTATTACAGTATACTCTTAACATTTTTATTTTGTGCTTTAGTTTGAAAGTATTACAGCATTTACCATATAATTTTGAGAACTACCAGGGTATTTTCTTTTTAAAATGTTTGACTGTATGCTGCTGTGGGTTGCATTGTATCCCCCAAAAGGTACGTTCAGGTCCTAAGCCCAGGCACCCTGTGAATGTGACCTTATTTGGAAACAGGGTCTTTACAGGTGTAATCAGGTTCAGATGAGGTCATGTCGGGTTAGGCTGAGCTCTCATGCATTGGAGTCCTTGTAAGATGAGAGGAATTTGGATGTGGACTCACTCAGGAAGGAATGTGGTATGAAGACAGGCTGAGGTTGAAGTGATGTAACCACAAGCCCAGGACCACCGAGAGTGGCCAGCAGCCCCCAGAAGCTAGGAAGAGGCAAGGAGGGAGCCCTTCCCTGGAGTCCTCAGAGGGGCTGACTGGCAGCTTGACTTTGGGCTTCTAGCCTAGAACTGTGAGACTACGAACCAAGCGATCCAGTTTGTGGTGTTTTGTTGTGGCAGCCGTAGGAAGCCAATGCGTGGTAGTCACACTATGGTTCCAGGAGAGACTTAGGCTTGATAAGGCAAAGTGGAGTAAGCAGAATATTCTAGGCACAGGCCATGCGTCTTCAAATTCACCTTGGTTCCAGTGAAGTACGAGATGACTCGCTGTTAGGGAGATCACTTAAATTGCCTTTACTGTATTTTGTTAGGGCATATGGAAAAATGTCAACAGAGGAAGCACGTGACCTCAGAATAAAGGGTGTTTCCCTAAATTGGATGAATTTGTCATTTTAAATGTTTGTATTTTTGTCACCATGGAAAATTGGTGAACAAAGACCAGAATTTGGGGAACACTGCCACCGTGGTTCTCAACTGCACGTGCCACAGCCCGCTGGTGTGTTAAAGACACAAATTCTGGCTTTGCATATTCACTTCTGCACCTGCCCAGCTCCCTGGCCATGCAGGTGCTGTTGGTCTAAAGACCACAGTTGCATATCAGGGCACTATTCTGTGTGGTGCCTCCAGGCCATGGAATTTTGAAAACATTGATCTTTCAGAAATCAAAAGTTTATGAGAACTTTTCATGGTCATTCAAACTATAAGGCATTCCAGTCCTTGCTGTTACTTGCCTTTCTCTGAAGTCTCCTAAGTATTTCCAGCCACATCAGTCCTTCAAGCTAAATACCTTTGTTTTCAACTTCCTACCTACTTCTTCCCTATGGATGGCCTAGGGGTAGCCTGTCCTATGTCCCAAATCCAGCCGATTACCCACTGCTATTCCACAGACTCTTGTTTTCCCCATTTGCCTAGGAGATAATCTTAGCTCTGAATATTTTTTGGAATAAGAAGGAAGCCAAAGTTTCTTTGTTTTTTTCCTTTCCTCTTAAACCATCCTCTAGAAATTGCTCAGACCAATGTAATAGATTTTTTCCCCACTTCTAATAACCATTAGAATACTCGCCACTGAGAATAGTTTGAGGGAAAACTTTTGATTCCTGTGTATCCTGTAACACTTGTCTTTGGATGTCACAGCTTTCCCTGCCAGTCTCATCTTAGTAATGGACTGAGTTCTGTGTGTTTGAAAAATACTTTTGCTTCTCTTTAGCTGTGACTATGAATCAAAATCTGAAGTGATGTGCAGGGTACTGTCATTTAAAAGATGGATCAAGAAACAGATGTAGAGGATAGTGGACTTCAGCACGACACATAAGTCAAAGGACTCTGTCTCTACAAATTGTCTCCCTTGGTAATCCCCAGTGAGCTTTCTAAACAAAAATAAGTTTGCATTGAGAGAAATTTGGCCAATAAACAAACCCCTGATAATGAGAGATGTGATACCTGGAGGAATCACACTTGGTTGCTCTGCCACAGCCACATGCAGCCCTGCACTCAGAATGGTACCTACTTATGTGATGACATTTAGTGACCTTGGCCTTGTACGCTTTCTCTTTCTCTTATGTGCTAGGTTTTGGGCATTGAAGAAGTCTTAAAAAGTGGCTGATGTTTAGATATGGAGGGAAGGACACCATTTATAAAGCACTAATAATTTACGGATGAGAATATTATGTTATTAGTTAACTTTATTTGGCTGTGTCGGGGCTTAGTTGGGGCACACAGGCTTCGTTGCTCCTTGGCATGTGAGATCTTCCTGGACCAAGGATCAGACCAGTGTCCCCTGCATTGGCAGGTGGATTCTTTTTTTTTTTTGATGTCTGATCTTATTTATTTGTTGCTCTTAGAACATCTCATTTTTGACTGGACTCAGAAGTAGAAGCTCTCAGAGAGGACAGCCTCCATCTCTTGGCAATCTGTTCCTGCCGTTTTTCTTTGGCCTCCTTCATTCTCTTGGCCAAAAGTTTAGCATATTCTGCAGCCTCTTCTTTGTTTTTCTTAGTACGCTGTTTCTTCAGAGCAATACGCCGGCGTTTGTGTTGCAGAACTCGTGGAGTCACGAGACGCTGAATCTTGGGTGCTTTAGTCCTAGGTTTCTTACCTTCTTTGTTTAGGGGCTTTCGCACAACATACTGGCGGACGTCATCTTCTTTAGAGAGATTGAAAAGTTTGCGGATTCTGCTAGCTCTTTTGGGACCCAGGCCACGAGGCACTGTAGTATCAGTGAGTCCAGGAATATCCTTCTCCCCTTTTTTCACGATGACCAAGTTGAGAACACTCAGATTGGCATCCACAATGCAACCCCGTACAGATTTGCGCTTTCTCTCTCCAGTCCTCCTTGGTCTGTAACAGGAATGCCCCTTACTCAGTAGCAGGCGAACTCAGCCATGGGTCAAGACACCCTGCTTCATGGGGAAACCCTGCTTATCGTTCCCGCCACTGATTCGGACCACATAACCCTTCCATTCTTCACCCAGAGCGTCAGCAGCAACTTCTGTGGCCATACGCTTCTCGTAGAAGGTACGAAGTTTTCGTTCATCGTCCACTTCAATGAGCTTCTGGCAGCCAGTGGCCGGGAAAGAGATGTTCAGCTTCATTCTGAAGTGGCCGACAGCCTCCGAGGCGCCACGAAAAAGAGCTGTCAGGTGGATTCTTAACCACTCGACTCCACGGAAGTTGAGAGAGGATGTACTTTAGAAGGAGGTTTATCATTTTTAAATATGAATTTTTAATCTTCCAGAAAAGAGACTGAGGACTTAAAAACACAGCATCTCCCTTCTTGGTTGTAATATTACAATATTATTATGTGCGATGTGCTCACTTCATTACAGTTGTTTCTCTGGCTCACTTGCTTACATGGGTTATGACAGCTGTCCTCATAAAATAAACACTCTTTGCTGCCTGTGGGGACTTGGCAGATCTGTTTTGCAATTCAGTCAACTGTCAGTGGTGACAAAGCTCATCTCTTTTGAGATCAGACCACAGACTCTTTGAAAGTAGGGGATTGCTTGCGTGACTGTCTGTCCCGCATGCTGTGACCAGTCCCTGCAGGGAAGGCTGAATGAGCCTTTGCTTTGATTCTACTAGACAGGTGGTCTGTTTCCCTCTCCACTACAGAAGATGAGACAGAAGGCCAGGGTGAACAGAAAGCCAATTTGAAGATTAGTTTAATTCTTTTCTTTGTGGTAGAAGTCTACCAGTGTTTTACATTGTATGTGATATAAACGCAACTTGAATTAAGACGTCCCCTAAAGAGGTTACCCAGGCATTCTTTTTGTAAATAGACTTCCCTCAAGAAGTCACAGGTGAAATCAGCTGCCAGTGCCTTGGAACTGAGGGTGCTCAGGCACCTTTGCTGTGCTTCTTGGGTGCCAGCACTTGACCCCTGCCCAATTGAACGTAGAGAGAACACAACAAGTTAGGTGGCAGCTGACTGGCTTGGAGCTACGAGAGCCCAGAGGCAGGCCTTGGTGTGCCATCAGGCGCTTCAGGGAGCCGGGCGCCCTGCCCCAGAGCCTGGGGCACCCAGGCAGACCTCTCCCCACCGAAGGGATGGACCGCAGGTGACCTGAATCTGTGCTCACAAAATATTAAAATACCTAGCAGTTGGTAGTTATTAAATATGTATTTGTTGAATGTACTCCCCTGGTTTTATATCCATGTTTACTTAACCACCTTCTGTTTATAAATTGACTGTACATGACCAAAAATTAAAAAAAAAATTTTTTTTAATTATGCTTAAAAGAAAATTTCTGTTCAATATATGTAAATAATTAGCTCTTTTGGTGATTTTATCAGGTAGGTTTCCAACTGCAGGTGGCATGGATGATAAGAAAATGTGTTTTTGCAAATAGCTATAGATGAGGTTTCAGGGCTGCTTGATTGGGAAGCACAGTCATATTAGCAGGAACCTAAATTCTTAGCATCTCTCTCCTCTGACCCTGTTTCCTCTTCCCTCATTTCCTGGGTCATAAACGGCTACTGCTTGTAATCTGGTACCCTTCCTTGTTTACATCCACAGAAAAGAGTGCCTCCCCATGTTTGTGAAATAAAGTCCTTCCTTCCTATGTATTTGGGCCAAGTTAGGTCAAGTGCCTGCCCTGGACCAGTTACAGGCAGGTAATGTCTGGCTCTGATTGTCTTAACCCTGTGTTTCTGGCTTCCCAGGTGGCTCAATGGTAAAGAATCTGCTTGCCAGTGCAGGAAACAAAGGAGATGCAGGTTCGCTTCCTGGGTTGGGAAGATCCCCTGAGTTAGGAAATGACAACCCACCCCAGTATTCTTGCCTGGAAAATTCCAGAGGAATTGTCTGAGGAAGAAAATTCCTCAGACAGAGGAGCCTGAATGTTAGGCAGACATCTACTGCAGTAGCGCCTCTTAGTCTCCAAATAAATGTCAGCTGCAGTTCAGTTTGAACTTAATTTGTTCCATTAGTAATCTTACTGAAGTGGATGACAAACTTAGATGTCTCTTCTCCAGTGTGGAAGCTGCCGCAGAGCTGTGGAAAGGGCATGGGCCCCGCCATGGGTGTGTACAGGTCAGAATCCCTGGTCTTCGTAGGAAGAGTGAAATTTTTCTTATTTTGCAGACACAATATACTTGCATTTAATCTTAGTTCTTACTGTCTTTGTGAACCTGATAGAAGTATTTGGTATTTTGAAGACTAACATTCACCTTCAGAACCATCTTGACCATGACAATACTTTCGAGGGGAAATGAAAGTCAGTTATTTGGTGACCATTGCTGTTTCCCCACTTTCCTTAAATTATCACCATGAGTAATTCTGTCATAAATACATAAGTAAACTAGGATACTATACCTGTCACATACCTTTATAAGAATGAAGTCCTTATTTTGGATTGTCTTTCTAATATTAAAATTCATAGAGACCTTCCTAGTCTAAACATCAATAAAACTTTATTGGTAAAATTGATATTAAAGTTTGTTATTACATAAACAAGTTCAATAAATATTCACAACTATAAAAAGCATTATAAGTTAAAACTGTCCCTCTCTGTATTTCTTCTTATATGTATTATTTAGTAACAAAGTAAATTTTCCCTAGTTACATTTCCCAAGAACAGTGTCATTTCTAGCAGTCATGTGACTAAAGTACCTTTCAGGTCAATATCGTTGAATAAGATTCTTCTCGTATTGACCTGTTACTGTTTCCCTTGTATTATGAAATCTTTCCTTTTATTAAGGAAGCCATGGGTATGTCAGCCTGAATTATAATCTTAATCTCTAGATAAAGGGTGAAATTAGAATAATCTACACAAAGTACTCTCTGTCCTCATTAGGTAAGGTAAACCCTGGGACCCACTTACAGGTGAGGGAACTAAGAGGCTAGGTGTCTGCTCAAGGTCCCAGAGCTGAAGGCAGCGGGGCTGGTGTTTGAACTCATTCTCAAAGGTAGTCAAGTTCTTACTCTGTTTTTCTTTCCCATACACAAATCTGTCTCCTCCTCATACTCTTTGATCAGTGATGACCCCCTGGATCGCACAGCTCTAGGGCGTGTTCTCCACAAACATTGGATATTTGATATGAATCAAAATCTAACTCTTAACTCAAGACAGAATTGGGAAGTGGGTGCTAATGCTGGAAACCTCTCCCATTTGGGAGGGGTGCTTTCATAGATCTGTGTGATCTCTAAAGTTGCAGGTACTGTTATGTACTCAATGCTTGCTTCAAACTTGTGGTTTGGAGAGATACACTGTGTGAATCCTCAAATACAAAAATAACAGTTCAGCTTCTCCCTTTTTATTACCCTAGTTGTAGTGTTCTTTAAAACTTTTTGACAAACAACTTGCCTTTATTTCTTTAAACGATTGTTTCCTTTGAAATACCTCAATCAGATTTAACATTCTACTCCTTAAAGGATCCTAACTTGTTTCCTGGTTAAGGATAGTTGTTTTTTATTTAGTTCTCTTCATTTCTATCTACTTCACCAGCCACCAGCTTCCTTTTCTGAGTCATTTTCTACTTCAGGAGAATAATTTCTTTTCTTTTTTTAAAAAAATACTGTTACATCAAGTAGAAATCACCTAAAAACCTATGGTTTTGATGCTGGGTTGCTGGCTAGGCTTCCTCACCTGCTGAGGAACCTGGATGCACACCTCAGACCCGCAGTGTGGTGTCAGGTCCACACAGTACAGAGCCCGCCCTCCGCCTGGAGCAGCACTGGGGGCCCGTGCCTCGGACGGGAACTCACAGCGTCACGGTCCTCTCTGCGGTCAGGTGGCTCAGGCACAGCCCAGCACCCGGGCCTGAGCCCGGGCGCCGTGTGTGTGTGTGCATGTCTGTGTGCGTGTGTGTGTGCATGCGTGTGTGTGTGCATGCATGTGTGTCTCTGTGTGTGTCTGTGTGTGTGTCTATGTGTGTGTATGTGTCTCTGTGTGTGTCTGTGTGTGCGCATGCGTGTGTGTGTCTGTGTGTGTGCGTGTCTGTGTGTGTGTCTCTGTGCATGCATGTGTGTGTCTCTGTGTGAGCGTTTGCGTGTGTGTGCGCGCACGTGTGTGTGTCTCTGTGTGTCTGTGTGTGTGCGCGTGCGTGTGTGTGTGTGTGCATGTGTGTGTATGTCTCTGTGTGTGCATGTCTGTGTGTGTGCATGCGTGTGTGTGTCTGTGTGTGCGCGTGTCTGTGTGTGTGTCTCTGTGTGAGCGTTTGCGTGTGTGTGCGCGCACGTGTGTGTGTCTCTGTGTGTCTGTGTGTGTGTGCATGTGTGTGTATGTCTCTGTGTGTGTGTCTGTGTGTGTGTGCGTGCATGTGTCTGTGCGTGTATGTGTGTGAGTGTGTGCGTGCACGTGTGTGAGCGTGTGCATGTGTGTGTGTGTCTGTGTCTCTCCCTGCCACTTGCAGCTCACTGCTCTCCCCCCGCCACACTGACCACCTGGCCTCAGCCAGCGCTCCGCTGGGGGTTCTGCTGCTCGACTCCTGCCCCCCAGTAGATCAGAGCTGTGTTTGAAGAACATGTGGTCTGATGTTCTGTGCCTTCCCAGCTCCTCCCCGTTGCTGTTCCCTGGCGTCCTTGCGACTGTTCCTTAACCGCGCCCCCCGCAACGTCCCCTATCCTGGGGTCCTGCTCGCCACCCCAACTCCTTGCCCAGCCTGGGCAGCCGCAGGGCCCCCACGCAGGAGTCACTCGACAGCTCTGGCGTCTCGCTTCCTTGATGTCATCGCCAGTCCCCTCACAAGCTTCCCTTCTGCCCCACTCCCAGGCTCTTAGCTCTCGCTCCCCCAGTTGCTCACTGGCTCGGGGCCCGTGCCCCTCCGGCCCCTTCTGTTCAGGAGGTGAGCCGCTGTCTCCAGCGGTGCCGCCCGCAGCCCTGCCTTCCCCGGCCCCTCCTCGGCTGCCCTCGCCCCGGGGCCCCGGCCTGGCTCTCCACCAGCTGCCCTGCCTTCCCCGGTCCCTCCTCGGCTGCCCTCGCCCCGGGGCCCCGGCCTGGCTCTCCACCAGCTGCCCTGCCTTCCCCGGCCCCTCCTCGGCTGCCCTCGCCCCGGGGCCCCGGCCTGGCTCTCCACCAGCTGCCCTGCCCGCTGCCGGTGGACAGCGCTCCGCTCCCACCGAGATCCTGCGGGCCCGGCCACCCGCCCCCTCTGCTGGCCCTCTTGCTTTTCCTCTGCATCAGTTGTTTCCAGCCTTCCCTGTGATCTCCCTAAGCCCCAGGCTCCCCTCCGCTGGGTGACTGGGGGAGAAGGGGGCCGCACCGAGGAGCCTCCCTGCTCTCCCGCCCGTTCTCCACCTGTGTCTGCCTCCACGCCTCACGTCCACGCTATTCCTGCTGCCTCTGTCCCAGCTGAGACTCAGCCCTGCCTTTTGCTCGGACCGCGTCTCTCAAGTCTCAGGGACGGGTGTCACCAGTCATCCCCTTTTCTTGTGGTCTCTTGTCTGCTGGTGTCCACACCACCCCCTCACCTCACTGCCCCGGCTCTCCTTTCCATCCTACCTAAGCTTCTGGTGAGAGCTGCTCGTGACGTTTCTCTGCATCCTCTCGCTTCCCCGGCTCTCCTGCGGCCTCTCGCGGCCCCCACCTCAGGTCGCCTGGCTCCCCTCGGGGTCGGGCCCTGGGCATTTCACGGCCGACCCTCCCGGCCTCCCTTCACACTCGGCCCTCACAGGCCCTGCCCCCCCAGAGCTCCTCCGCGGTCACAGGTGTAGGCTGTGAGTCTGCTTCTGCCACAGGGGTGCGTCCTCCGGACCTTCAGGCTTCCTTATCTCAGTCGCTGGTGTCAGAGGCCAGAAACCATTCTCAGATGACCCCACTGACCCAGGAAGTGAAATACATGGAGCCGATCCCGCAGTCAAGGCCATCTTCCACCTGTGCTTCCTTTCAGATCTTTGGGAACCTTAAAAGCAGAACCAGTGCTTCTGGGAGAAGCTAGGAAGGCAGAGGGCATCTGGTCTACCAGCATGACTGTCTCTGAAGGCCGGGGGCCAGCTGTTGGCTGTGCGGTGCTGTCTCTGAAGGCCGGGGGCCGGCTGTTGGCTGTGCGGTGCTGTCTCTGAAGGCCGGGGGCCGGCTGTTAGATGTGCTGTCTCTGAAGGCCGGGGGCCGGCTGTTAGATATGCTGTCTCTGAAGGCCGGGGGCCGGCTGTTAGATGTGCTGTCTCTGAAGGCCGGGGCCGGCTGTTGGCTGTGTGGCGCTCTCAGCGCCCCCTCTTGGCCCAGCGCCCTGCCACTGGCCGCCGTTGTCCCTGTGGCCACCGCCCTGCTGTAGCATGTGCTGCCAGCCTGCCGTGCTCCAGGAAATTGGAGATTGCTTGAAATGATCACTAAAACGAGTCAGTACATTCCAAATGAGGTTTCTCCCTGGGGTTACTTCCCTGGCTTTGTGTTAGCTGTTTCAGTGGAGGCCATTTTTTTCCTGATGTGAATTCGTCTGTGTTCCTCAATGACTGACTTTTGCCCGACTGATTTCTAATTATTCAATACCTTTCCTGTTATTTCATTCAACATTTATCATGCAAAATTAAAAATATAGGGGCTTCCCTGGCAGTTCAGTGATTAAAACTCTGAGCTTCCACTGCAGGGAACTAATATATCCTGCATGCCATGCAATATGCCCCCCCCCCCAAAAAAAGTGCATTAGTAGCATATATCTATTTTAGATTTTCTGTTTTAGAATATGGTCTTTCCCCCACCCTACAGCTTAACTCATTCTGAGGAAACCCTCATCAGGTGAATATAATGATCATAAGTTGTATGCAGAAAATCTTTGTAATTTTGAGCAAAGTGACATCCACTGTAATAAAACAACATCAATCCCATTAAAGTGGACATAACTATTTAGTTCACACTTAGTTATCATATACAACCTAACAATGTATCTTATATCCCTCCATTAATTGCTCTGTAACACAGCTAGTTTTCTGTTCCTGGTGAGCCTTTTTGTAGCTGTTAGGCACTGTGCACTTCACATGTAAAACATACATGACCTGCAACATGTATGCCATCCAACTTCAAGCAAAGAAAGAGAAAAAAATCCCACAGATCGTAAAAACAAATTAATTGGTAAAATCAGCACGTTTTCTACTAAATCCATGGCTGTGTGCCTGGTGTGTTAAGAGACTTGCTGCTGTGATAAGCCACCCAACCTCATGCTCCAGGGGGAGAGCGTTTGTATGGGAAGGCACTCAGCTCTGAGAGAGGCTGTGAAATTCACATCCCGTTGTGCGCAGGAGGAACTTAGTAGAAACTCTTACTAAGTTGGATTCTTGTCACCTACAGGGAATGAACTGTTCCCCATTGTGGCGCTTGGTTGTGTTTGCATTACCCAAACACATGCATCCCCAGACTGGAAGACATAGGACACACACCCCGCGTCTCACCTGCTCCCTTCCCTCTGGGTATGACTTCTGTGAAGCCCACCCTTCAGTAGTCCTTTCAGTTTGGGATGTGCAGAGTAAACTTACAGAGTCATTGTCCTTTTGAGATCTTCATAGATTCATAGCCAGGTTTAAGAAAAATAGAAAATTTTCCCGTCCCCCCTGCAAAACTGTCCAAGGTAACCAGGATGTTGATGTTGCCATAACTGCTGATACATATCACTTCTATCAGCAGAAGTATCTCTCCTGTGCCCCCGAATACTCTTTCTCCCTGTCCCCATCCCTCCCTGTCCCCTGGCAACTACTAATCTTTTCATCTGTTTCAAGACTGTTTTGTAAATGGAATCATGTAGTGTAGAATCTTTGGGGATTGGCATTTTCACACAGCATAGTTCTCTGGAGATCCATCCAGCTTATTGCAGTATCAACGGTTCACTCCTTTTTATTGCCGAGTAGTGTTTCTTGATCTGCATGTATAATTTGTTTAACCAGTCACCTGTTGAAGAACATCTGGGCCCTTTTCAGTTTTTGCCTGTTATAAATAAAGCTTCTATAGACATTCATGTACAGGGTTTTGTGTGAACATAAGTCTTCATTTTTCTGGGTAAATGCCTGGAAGTTCAGTTGCTGAGTCATCTGGTGGTTGCGTGTTTAGTTTTTTGAGAAACTGTCAAGCTGTTTCCTAGATTCACTGTTCAATTTTATATTTCTTCCAGCAATGTATGAGTGATCTAGTTTCTGTGCATCCTGGTCAACATTTGTTGTTGTCATTACTTTTTATTTAAGCCTTTCCTGATAGATGTGTAGTGACACATCATGATGGCTTTATTTACATTTCCCTAATTATTGGTTAATGATCTTAAGCATATCTTCACATTCTTATTTTTCATTTGTATATTCTTTTAAGTGAAATGCCTCTTCATAATGTATGCCCATTTTCTAACTGGGTTTGATTTTTTAATTAATTAATTATTGAATTATAGTTCATTTACAATGTTGTGTTAGTTTCAGGCATCTAGCAAAGTGATTCATTTACATACTTTTTGCAGATTATTTTCCCTTCTGGGCTATTATAAGATATTGAATATAATTCCCTGTGCTGTATGGTAAATCCTTGTTGCTTATCTATTTTTTGTATAGAAGTTTGTTAATCTGATACTCTAAATTTATGCTTTCCCCCCACCTTTCCCCTTTGGTACTTAAAAGTTTGTTCTTTATGTTTGTGAGTCTGCTTCTGTCTTGTATATAGATTCATTTGTATTATTTTTTTAGGTTCCACATATAAGTGATATCACATAGTATCTGTCTCTAACTCACTAAGTATAATATTCTCTATGTTGCTGCAAAGGGCAATATTTCATTCTCTTTATGACTGAGGAATATTCTACTGTACATATATACCACATCTTTTTTTTTTTTAATGTCCTCTTGGGTCAGTGATGCACCACTTCTGTGGACCTTTGTTTTATTTTTTAGCTACACCACGAGGCATGTGGGATCTTAGCTTCCAAACCAGGGATAGAACCCACACCCCCTGCATTGGGAGCACAAAGTCTTAACCAGGGAGCACCAGGGAGGTCCCTATACCACATCTTCTTAATCCAGTTGCCTGTTGATGGACACTTGGGTTGCTTCCATGTCGTGGCAATTGTACTTAATGCTTCCATGAATATTGGGGTGTATCTTTTCAAATTAGAGTTTTTTTGTCTTTTCTGGATATATACTCGGGAGTGGTATAGCCAGATCATATGGCAACTTGTTTTTAGTTTTTTAAGGAACTCTTCTCTGTAGTGGCTGCACCAATTTACGTTCCCACCAGACACATAGGAGGGTTCCTTCAACCGTCTCCAGCATTTGTTCTCTGTAGACTTTTTGTTGGTGGCCATTCTGACCAGAATGAGGTGGTACTTCATTGTGGTTCTGATTTGCATTTTCCTGATGATCAGTGATGCTGAGCATCTTTGCATGTGCCTGTTGGCCATCTGTTAGTCTTCTTTGGAGCAACGTTTATTTAGGCCTTCTGCCCATTTTTCAATCGGATTGTTCATTTTCTTTATATTGAGTTGGATGAGCTCTTTTGTATAGCCTGAAAATCAATCCCTGGTTGGTCTCATTATTTGCAAATATTTTCTCATTATTTGCAAATATTTGCAGCCGATAGGGTGTCTTTTCATTCTGCTAATAGTTTCTTTTCCTGTACCAAAGCTTCTTAGCTGATTAGGTCCCATTTGTCTATGTTTGCTTTTATTTCTTATTTCTAAGAAAATATTGCAACCATTTATGTCTGAGTTGGTGTTGATTCTTTTTTGAATGTCTATAGGATTCTCTAGTAGAACCATCCTGGCCTGAATATTCTTTTGTTTTAAAATTACCAATTCAGTTTCCTTAATATCGATATTTAAATTACTTACTTTACATTGGTGAGTTGTAGCGCTCTTTGTTTCCAAAGAATTGGCCTGTTGCCTGTGCTGCGGCCGTCAGATAAAGTGTGCGCCGTTGCTCCTTCGCTGGCCTGCTGGGTCTGGTGCTGCGCCCCGAGACTGGCTGTGTGCCCTCTCTCTGTTGCTCTTGTCAGTGTTTGGTACATAAATGAGTTAAAATGGCCCTGCATGTCGGTCCCTCTGTGGTTTTCTTCTTCATAACCGGCCGAGACGATAGTTCGAAGCCTGCCAGCACCAAACTCTGTTCTTCATGAGAGGGTAACAGGCAGGAAGGCCAGGGGTCGCCAAACAGAGGAAATAGGCTGCAAGTGTTAGACATGTTTTTAATTTCTCTTCTAAGCGGCAGGAGGCAACACTTTTACAAGTGTCAGATTTTTTTCCTTCTCTATACAAAATTAAAAGGAGATTTCTTTTAAAATCCTGTGTTGCCATGATGACACCTGGTGTATTTACCCTAGACTCTGTCTTCAAGTTCCTCTTAAGAACTTTAAGATTGTGCTTAAGACTCAGAACCTATAAGGGCTCAACAAGCCAGTATGTTTTACCCATACATTGTTCTCCTAATCTATGTTAATGAGACCGTGTATCTGCCTGGAAACCTGCCTTTCTTCAAGATTCATGTCAACTGTTTTATGGCCCGGGATGACTCACCTAGTGCCAATGTTATCTCAAAATGCATGTTGTGGGTGAGAGGCCTGGTGCCGCTCTGAGTTTGGGGACATCTCCTTTCTTTAATTAACAGCCTGCTAATAGGTGTATAAAGTATGCTAAAGGCTAGCATGGGGCACGCTTTCTGCCCCCTTCTGATGTCTATGTCAGAAGCTTTCTCTATCTCTTTTATACTTTAATAAAGCTTTATTACACAAAAGCGCTGAGCGATCAAGGCTCGTCACTGGCCCCAGATTGATTCCTCTCCTCCAGAGGCCAAGAATCCCAGCGTCTTTCATGGCTCAGCAACAACCTTTTACTTGTACACTCGGTTACTTTAAGTGTAGCCCCAATATGCATATTTTTAGCCATTCAGAGGCTGCCTGCTTTGAATACCCTGTGAAGCCACACACTCATCCACTCATCTTTGCTTAAACAAACTGGGGCTGTGACAGAGCTCCCGCAGGTGCTGCCAGCCCGGCTGCTGAGCAGCATGACGTGGACGCTGAGTTCCCTGGGGTGTGATGCTGGATGTCTGGGCGCCCCTGGGCCCTGTTCCCCCTTGGGAGACAGTAGGAAGGTCTCCTGTGATGAGGGGTTTCCCTCCCATGCACCCTGTCAAAGTGCTACCAAAGCAAAGCTGGTGTGTGCTGTGACCATCTCAAGGACCCCTCCTTTTCCTTGATCAACTTCCAAACCTTGAACTCATCAGTTATGCTAGACGTTTGTCAATTTTATTGGCCTTTTCAAGGAACCTGCTGTATCTTATGGATTTTCTTTGCCTTTCATTTCCCTGATGTCTGCCCTTTATTTCCTTCCTCTGTTTGCTTTACATTTATTTTGCCCTTCTCTTGCCAGGTTCTTCAGGATGGGTGCTTAGATAATTGATTGAGACTTTTCCTCTTTTCTAATATGTGCGTTCAGTGCTCTGAATTTTCCTTTCAGCACTGCTTTAGTTGTAATCCACAACTCTTGATGAGTTGTAGTTTCATTTCCTTTTGGTTCAGTGCATTTTTCGATTTCCCAGGAGACTTCCTCTTTAAATCATGGTTTATGTAGACATAGATTGGTTAGTATCCAAGTATTTGGAGATTTTCTTTGTTGTTCAGTCACTCAGTCATGTCCGACTCTTTGCATCCCTATGGACTGCAGCACGCTAGGCTTTCCTGTCGTTTACTATCTCCCATAGCTTGCTCAAACTCATGTCCTTTGAGTTGGTGATGCCATCGAACCATCTCCTCCTCTGTCGTCCCCTTCTACTCCTGCCTTCAGTCTTTCCCAGCATCAGGGTCTTTTCTAATGAGTTGTCTCTTCGAATCAGGTGGCCACAGTATTGGAGCTACAGCTTCAGCATCAGTCCTTACAATGAATGGAGATTTTCTTATTGTATATATATTTCGAATTTCTGTTTTCATTCCCTTGTGTTTGGAGAACACATTCTACATGATTTGTTTTATGGCCCAGGGTGTTGGGCTATCTTGATACATGGGTCGTTGGAAAGAATGTGTCCTGCTCCATCCTGTTGGTTTTCCATGCTGAATTCTTCTCTATCTTTGCTGATTTTCTGTCTAGTTTTTCTATCAGTATTGAGAGAAAGGTGTTGATGTCTCTGCCACAATTTTGGTTTTGTCCATTTCTCTTTTTAGTTCTGTCAGGTTTTAGTTGAATGTGTTTTGTAGATCTGTTTTATGGTGCACACATTGAGGTTTCCTGTCTTATTGGTGGATTTTCCCTTTTATCGTTACAGTGACCATTTCTGTCTTTGGTCATTTTCTTTGCCCTGAAGACTATTGTATCTGATAATGATAATGATTTACTTTGATTAATATTTGCATGATAGATCTTTTTTCATCCTTTTACTTTCACTCTGCCTGAACATCATAACTGAAGTGAGTTTTTTGTAGGCAACTTGTAGTTGGGCTTTTTTTCCTCTTTTCTGCCAATCTTTGTCTTTTAATTGGTATATTTATGTAGTTTGTATTTAATGTAATTATTGACCTATTAGAACTTATTTTTGCCATTTTATATTTTTTATTTCTGTTCTATTTTTCATTTTTCTCTTTTCTCTTTCTAGTCTTCCTGGGTTTATGTGACATTTTTTAGAATTCTTTTTGAATTACCTGTAATGTTTTTGAGTATATCTCTTTGCATAGCTTTTTTAGTGGTTGCTGTAGGTATTACATTATAGGTACATATTGCAGTCTACTTGTGTCCTTGTTTTACTAGTTCAAGCAAAGTGTAAAACCTTCCCTTCTCTTACAGGCATACCTTGTTTTATTGTGCTCCACAGAGACTTTTTTTTTTTTTTTAACAAATTGAAGGCTTGTGGTCTGTTGGCATCATTTTTCCAATAACATTTGCATACTTCTTGTTTCTGGGACATGTTTTGGTAATTCTCAAAATATTTTAGACTTTTATATTATTACTATACTTGTAACAGTGACCAGTGATCTTTGATGTTACTCTGGCAAAAGATTATGAGACTAAGACTTGCTGAAAGTTCAGTTAATGGTTAAGGTTTTTCACCAATAAAATACTTTTAATTAAAGTGTATGCATTTTTTAGACATAACGCTGTTGCACACTTAATAGGCTGAAAAATAGTATAAACATAACTTTATATGTACTGGGAAACCAAAATATTTGTGTCACTCATTTTATTGTGATTTTTGCTTTGTTGCAGTGAACTGGGACTGAACCACAGTATGTCTGAGTTGGACTTGTGCATACCTTTACCCTCCCTCACTCATAACGGTCTTAAATATTTCCTCTTGTTATAGTTAAGAGTTACATCAAACGGTGTTAACCATTTTTGCTTAAACAGCAAAATGTGTTTGCCTATGTTGTTATTTACCATGTTCTTCCTTTGTATAATGTTCCATTATTATGATATTATAATTCCTTTTATCACTTCCTTTCAGGCTTTATTTATTTTATTTTTGTGGGGGGGGCATGGCTTTTGAAACTGTAGTTCCCCCACCAGGGATTGAACCCTGGGCTCAGCAGTGGAAGCACTGAGTTCTGACCCCTGGACTGCCAGGGAATTCCTTTCCTTTCAGTTTGTAGGACTTCCTTTAGCCATTCTTCTAGGGTAGATATGTTGGTGGCAAATTCTGTTGGCTCCTTTTTTCCTCTAAGAGTGTCTCAGTCCTTCGCTCTAGAAGGATATTTTTAGGATATAAGATTCTGGATGGAGCACTCTTTACTTTCAGCCCTTGAAAAATAGTGTGCCCCTTCAGGCCTCAATGGTTTCTGATGAGAAATGTGCTGTCCTTGGTATTGTTTTTTTCCCTGTAGGTAAGGTATCATTTTTCTATGGCTACTTTCAAGATTTTTTTGTTTACTTGTTTTAAGTTTAATTACGATGTGCCTTGGCATGAATGTATTTAGATTCTTGTTGGGAAGAATCTGGCTTCCCTGATAGCTCAGTTGGTAAAGAATTCGCCTGCAATGCGGGAGACCTGGGTTTGATCCCTGGGTTGGGAAGATCCCTAGAGAAGGGAAAGGCTTGCCCCCTGCAGCTTTCTGGCCTGGAGAATTCCATGGACTATACAGGTCGCAGAGTCAGACACAACTGAGCATCTTTCACTTTGACTTTGGAATAATCTAGCTTTTTGAATTGCCGTCTTGCTAAATTTAGAAAGTTTTCAGCCATTATTTCTTTTGAGTACTTTTTCAACCCTATCCTGTTTTCTCTCCTTCTGAGACTCTGGTGACATGAAAGTTAGATTTTTTTTTTTTTTTGGTAGTCTGAAAGGTCCATGAGGCCTGTATCAGTACATTTTCAGTCTGTTTTCCCTTTGTTGTTCAGACTGGATATTTTCTATCAGTTTGACGCTCAGTTCATGCTTCCTCTACCCCATTTTGTTTTGAGCCCATCCACTGAGCCCCGTACTTCAGTTATTTTATGTTTTAATTCCAAAACATCCATTTGGTTCTCTTTTGTGCTTGCTTTTTCTTTGATGATACTCTCTCTCTTTGGTGAAGAGTTCTGCCTTTCATGTGTTTCAAACATGTCTTAACTGCTAGTTGAAACATTCATGAGGCTGCTTTAAAATCTTTGGCAGAGTTTCCACATGTTTCTGTCATCTTGGCATTGGAATCTGTTGATGTTCTTCCTTTGTTTGAGGTCTTCCTGGTTCTTGCTGTGATGAGGGGTTTTTTTCCGAAACAGGGACATGTTTGTATCATGTTGGAGACCCTTGATCTTAAAGTCTCGTGTAGCTCATCTCTGCTCCTAGCCGCCCTCGTTACCGCCAGGTCGAGGTGGAAGTCCAGGCTGCCGTCTGAGCGTCCGCGGACGTCCGGGCGGAGGGGCTGCTCCCTGTGCTGCCGAGTGGGGATGAGAGCTCTTGTGACCTGCGCCCTCTGCCCCCTACCGCTGCCGTGTCTCGCCTGGCATGCAGTGAGGGCAAGGACAGCTCAGAGCTGGCTTGCAGCCCCGGCCCTGGTCTCTGAGACACCACCCTGCTGGTGCTGGGGGACCCTCATTACAGCCTCCAAAGGGTGGCTGTCCGGGTTCCCACCCATCCTTTGCTGGCGTGGGTAGGGTGAGACCTGGGGTGAGTTCTTCCTGTAGTGTTTGGAGTAGAGCAGTTTTGTGTTAAGTTTTCCGTCTTGCTAGGCTGGCCTTTCCTGGTCCTATGAGTAGAGAGACCAGGCTTTTGCTGGGGCTTCTTAAAATCTGCCTCCATTGGCTGTTAGCTTGTTCAGCTCTCTGCCTGGGAGAGAGGAGAGAAAAGGAGAAAACCCACGGAAAAACCCACTGTGTCATTCCCCAGGCCCCTGGGTCTCTGGCCAGCTTGTCACCTCCTCTACACTTTCCCAAGGCTCCTTTGGTTTCTTTTATGTGTGATGCCTAGGATCCTTGGTTGTACTGAGCAGGAGGAGTGAGGAAAAGTGCATCTTTCTGCTCCCTCTTTTTGGAAGCAGAAGTCCTCCTTGGTGTTTAGGGTGATCATTGCATGTTGAATTCTGCATTAGACACTGTGTTGTTTCTGTGCTCCTCTCTCAGCACTGAAGACGATGACCTTTGATTAACCCCAAAGGAACCTAGTTTCTTCTAGGGAGTTTTCCCTTTCTTATTGATTGTTGTTACAGTTTAACATTGACTTTCTCTACCGCATTCTCTCTCGCGCTCTCTCTTTTTATTCCAAAATACATATCAGACTTGTGTTGGACCCTTTCTTTCAATTCTGCATTTTTCTTAAACTCTCACATTGTCTCTCTCTTCAGTTCTCTATTTTGCCTCATGGTAATTTTCTCCAGTCTCTATTCCAGTTCACTAATTTTCTCCTTAGTTTTGTTCATTCTGCTCTTTAACTTATCCATTGATTGTTTCTAATGACTGCAGCTTTTATTTTAGACACATTCCAGAAATTGATCTATTCTTTCAAATCATTTTATTCTTCACTTATGGATTCAATTCCTTTTTTATGGTATTAATCATGTTGAGTATATTTCATCACATTCCTTTTTTTTTTTTTTTTTGACCATGAGGCATGTAGGATCTTAGCCCCCCAGTCAGATCAAACCTGCATTCCCTGCATTGGAAGGCACAGTCTTAACCACTGGACCACCAGGGGAGTCCCTTACCAGGTTCTTTTTAAAATCAAATTCTCAAGGGTGTAATATCTTTGGACTGCTGACTCACTCATGATGGATTGTTTCCTGGAGTGTTTTGTTGTTTTAAATTGTGAGCTCATCTTCAGAGAAGCTATAAGTCCGGGACTCCTGAGTATCCTGGTTGGAGGATGTGTCCTTCCAGTGTGCTAAGTCCCTTCAGTTGGGTCCAAATTCTTTGCAACCCTATGGATTGTAGCCCTCCAGGCTCCTCTGTCCATGGGATTCTCCAGCCAAGGATACTGGAGTGGGTTGCCATGCCCTCCTCCAGGGTATTTTCCCAACCCAGGGATTGAACCTGAGTCTCTTATGTCTCCTGCATTGGCAGGCGGGTTCTTTACCGCTAGCATCACCTGGGAGCCAGTGTGATTCCAGAGTGATCTGCAGAGTGATCTACTTTGCTTCTTCCAGGCATCCTGGTGACATCACTGTCTAGGGCCATTTTTACTGTTTTAAATTTCTTGACTTGGAGTTCCACCATCCACATGTTTTTTGGTTTTAATTTCAAACTCCTGTGGAGCCAGCTCATAATAAATTTTCAAAGGGGAATGGGTTTTTGTTTTTTTTTTTTTTGCTGAGAGGCCAGACAGAGTCAGAGAAGGCTCCTTGTCCCCCTGAGCTGGTGAGAGGATTTCCCAGCCTGTCCTCCACTTCAGGCCGAGCCTTGAAGAAAGTTCAGGTTGACCTCTGTCCTCCATCCTTCACATGCGTACACTCTTGAACCCTGTCCCACATGTCTTAAGACCCAAAACTGACAGCCTTCCAGGGCCCCTATTGCTTTTTCCAGTCCTTCTTCCTGAAAGGTCAGCTGTAGAGTTTTTTTTAAATGTGATATGTTTTATCCAGCATTTCTAGATGTTTGACTCCAAAAGCATTTTCAGACAAAAAGGTTTTCTATTTTAAGTAAGAAAACTTACCTCTTTGAGCTACAAGATTCAGAGTGTGAAGAGTTTTCTGGAGAATTAAATATTTTCATATATGGAAATTGCACATCTTACTTGTCTTTTGTCCAGCAAGGTGAAATCAGTTGACATTGTTACCCTTTTACCTGTTGAGACTGTGGTGTAATCTGGAAAGCAGTTGCCGTGTGTGTGTGTGTGTGTGTGCGCGCGCGCGTGAGCGCGTGCACACACACGCGCTTAGTTGCTCAGTCATGTCTGACTCTTTGCGACCCCACGGACTGTAGCCCACCAGGCTCCTCTGTCCAAATGAAGTCCATTTAAGCAGAACTTCCAAAGCAGAAAATAATAAGGGAACAAGCTTTAAGTCAAAGTCTGTGCTTAGACATGAGTTTTGTTCCAGGATTAGATGGATTAGTGAAACTCCTTTTGCTGTGTACATATGAAGCATGAGAAACACTCCCATTTGTGTTTGCAAATTACTTTCTCAAGACTTACTTTTGCCTACACGGTGGCAGCATTCTTACCTGGTTCTCATCTTCCTGTGGTTACAACTTATACAACAATGTATTGGGCTTTATTTCTCAGAGAGGACATTGAACAAAATTGAGAAATTTTAGTATTGTCATTTTAACTTGGATATTTTAATTTCTTGGGCTGTAAAAGCTGTTCAGTGCAAATGATCGGACCTGGCATGTTTTATTTTGTGTGTGTGATAAAATGCGCACATAACATGAGATTTGCCATTTTAAAGTCAGTGGCATTGAGTACATTCACATTCACTGTACAGCCATCATCACCATTCCTCCTCAGAACTTTTCCAGCTTTCCAGACCGATGCTCATAACCATTAAACGCTGACTGCACATTCCCTCTCCCCCAGCACTCCTACAACCACCATTCTACTTTCTGTCTCTCTGAGTTTGAGCACTCCAGGCCCCTTATGTGAATAGAATCTTCTGGTATGTCTTCTTTTGTGTCCTCTTATTTCACTTAGCACAGTGTGAAAATTCATCCATACTGTAGCATGTATCAGAATTTTCCTTCCTTTTCAAGGCTGAATAATATCCAAAGTTTATATGTACCACATTCTGTTTACTCTATCTGTTAATGGGTAGTTAGGTTGCTTGCATCTTTTGGCTGCTGTGAATAGTGCTGTCATGAACGTGAGTGTGGCATGCTTCTAAAACAGTCAGTGAGATGCATAAAAATGTATTTGTAAATGCTAACAATCCTAATAGCACTGTCTTATAAGTTTAAATGCCTGTAAATATGAGAGGTGGAATAGGCTTCATCTTTGAGTGATAATGAATGTAGTTCTTAGGAACAGGGCTGGGCCAAGCACAAGCTAAGAAATGGACTGCTTGGGCTTAGCTGGGGGAGAGAAGGAGCCAGGGCTGGGAGTGTGTGGTCAGGTCTAAAATGGGAGTGTGGAGGTGATAGCATCAGAGGTGCAGCCACGGGAACCAAGAGCACAGAGCAGGGCCTTCAGAGCAGCTACAGGTGAGCCTTGCAGCCTGAGGGTGGGCAGAGGTGGGTGGCCGTCAAAGCGTGAGGGTGGGAGCTGTGCTCGCAAGGCTAGGCTGAGGCAACTAGACTTCTTTGCCATCAGAAAAAGCAACATGAATCACCAGGGCAGTGTCAGGCTACTCGTGCCCCTCATTCTGACTCACAGGTTCCATGCTAGAAAGTTTCTCTTTACAGTTTATGCAAAATAAGATCCCAAATTAAATATATTCCTCTGTGTAAAGAAGTGAAGAGCTCTCCCTATATTGAATGAGACAAACTTCACACGTGGAATACTGACCAAATTGGGCAATACTGACCAGAAGCAGCCTTCCCATGAGCCCTGGGTGCGGGGACAGAGGCCAAGCCACAGAAGCAAGGGCGGGGAGAAGTTGCACCTGTTTTTTTGAAAGAAGAAAGGAGTGAACTTCTCAAAGCCCATGAGTCTACCAAGTTTTTTCCTCTGTATAGAAAGCATTTGAAATTTCTAAGTGATTTTTTACTTCTCACTGGATATGCATATTTATTTGAATAGCAAAGAGAGATTTTAGTCACTTTTGTCATTATAGTTATTACATTTCAAACTTGCAGTATCAAAACAAATTATCCCCAGAGAAGTTAGAAAAGGCACTGGGTTAGCAAGTAAGCCAGGTATTGAAAAGGTGGAAAGGTAAGTCAATATGTTTATTGCCATTTTCTCAAAATATTCAGTTACCTCTTTTTTCTGTGATGTTAACAACTACAATCTCATTAAATTTTATGACTGTAGTCTAAGTTCATAGCACCTGTTTTAATGTTACTGTTCACAGTCTCTTTTTGTGTTTCAGATTTTTTGTTTAAATTCTTGGTTATTGGAAATGCCGGAACTGGCAAGTCTTGCTTGCTTCATCAGTTTATTGAAAAAAAATGTAAGTGACATCATTTGGTCAGGGCTCCTTTTATGTCGTCTTCTGAGAGTGTGCTCCTACACAGATTTGTTTACGGCAAAACTTCTGAATATGTTTGCAGGAAGAAAGTTGTAGTTTACAGATATTTTTAAATGACAGTAAAAGTTTATGTTATTAAATGTTTAGTAATCTGACTTTTATTTAGCACTTCAGTTTCATAGTGGGTCATTGTTCATCATGTAGTAAATTGTCCTGTACATTTTCCAGACACTAAAATACCTTATAATGCTGTGGAATTCCATTTCCTGACAGGGAGTGGCCCGATAACCCTAGTTGTACACTTTGGATAAAGTAGTGTTTGGTCCCCAGCGGCCTTGTGTTGTCGTTAAGGCAGCTGTTGTCATCAATCGTGTTTTACAGGTAAAGAAACAGGTAGTGATTGTAGATGTAAGACTCAAACCCAGGCCTTTTGCCCACAGAAATATCTTTTGCCATTGACTTGCCCCACGTTGTAAGAGAGGTTACATTTTGTATTCCGAACTATTGTAAAACATGGTACGTTTGAAAGGCCCTTAAAATATACTGTTCTTTTATAATTATCGAAAGACTTGTGGAGAATGACCTGTCTATATTACTATAGTCAGGTGAAGGCACAAAAACAGAATTAATTTCATTTAATGAAGTTCATCCTAAATAAGGGTGTGTGAGATATGTTAGATGGTGGGTAAAATGCAGACAGAGGGTGTCCTGGGAAAGAACTCAAAGAGTAAGACTCTAGGATGTTTTCTGCTGCTTCCATTTCCATCAACCAGGAGCTCATTGGAGTCTCTGTGTGGTGATGGAGACGCAGCGTGGCTTAGTCACGGAGCCAGTGCCCACTGCATTGACAAGCGTTCGTCTGCTGGGTGGGCCCAGGGTTCTGAACCAGCCACTCAGTCGTGTTGTTCCATCTTAGAAGAGAGCACGCTGGCCAGATGCCAGGCCGGGGCAGGCACTCCCCTCATACAGCCTTCCTTCGCTCCTCATGACCACAGTGGTGGTATTTCTCTCAAACGCGTGTTAACCTGGCTTTTAGCTGTCACCTTTGGAGGCGTTTCCCCCCAGGCTGGCCCAGTAGCTGGGTGCCGGTGAGTGTCCACACTGGCTCTGCATCGTCCAGGATGAGACAGGCTGCTGGACTCAACCTTCTCCTACCCCCAGGTCCCCAGCATGGAGGGAACACAGCTGTCAGATGATTTCTGTTGCAATTAAATTCTATCCTATGGTTATGAACCATAACCAGTCAATGGACTGTATAGCCAGGATGTTTGTTTTATTCCCTTTTTATCATCACAGATATTTTCTTTTATAGATAGCTTATTCCAGTTGGGTTTGGCAAACTACATATTTTGCCTGCATCCCTGCCCATTCAGACAGTATTGATTTTGCCAACAAATTCATTCCAAATGATTGCCACACACAATGCTGAAGTTCATGAAAATCGACAGCTGTAATAATGTGCATAGAGGTCTTGGTTTTGGGGGGTTTATTTGCATTTTTTTACTCTATCCTTTCCTCTTTTCCCCTTAATATTTGGTATCCATCGAGTTTCCTTCTTGGGCTACAGTGCTTTTCCTTCCCTTAACTTTTTTTGTTTAGAATATTTGTCCAAACAGTTGAAACCATCACTGGCCGAGTTGCAGCCTGTCACTGGGCAGTAAGCCTCTCAAGATGGTGCCCAGTATTTTGTACAGTTATCATTCTTGAGAACCTTAGCAGTGGTCAGGTGGATATGGCCTCACATGGCAGGGTCACCACGCGTTTAAAGCGTTGGCTTTAAAGTATATGGCTTGTTTAGGGGTTTGGGGAAAAAACTTGATTGGCTCTTTGAGAACAGAAACTGTATGTATTCTGTTTAAAGCAGTGAGTGCTTTTTATCATTTTACTTTTGGAGAAATGAATGGCATAAGTAAATTACATTCTGCATTGACTTAACTCTTGATTTGAATGTTACTTGTTTAAATTTATAAGCTTGTTACCTTAATGTCCTAAAATTAAATTTCTTTTTCTTTTGCAGTCAAAGATGACTCAAATCATACAATAGGAGTGGAATTTGGTTCAAAGATAATAAATGTTGGTGGTAAATATGTAAAGTTACAGATATGGGACACAGCAGGCCAAGAACGATTCAGGTAGCTTTTTCTCTAACTTAATAACAATATTTGAAAGTTTGGTTTGAAATAATCGATAATAGTCTGTTAATGTATATAATCCCTTCCTCCCCACCACAGGTTTTAGAAACGTCACCTGTGAAAGTGTTAAGACAAGCTAAAACTCTGTTTTTCTCCACTCAGCATTGATTTATGGAAAAATATGTTAGAACAGTGGTCCCACTCAGCGTTGATTTATGGAAGAATACGTTAGAACAGTGGTCCCACTCAGCGTTGATTTATGGAAGAATACGTTAGAACAGTGGTCCCACTCAGCGTTGATTTATGGAAGAATACGTTAGAACAGTGGTCCCACTCAGCGTTGATTTATGGAAGAATACGTTAGAACAGTGGTCCCACTCAGCATTGATTTATGGAAGAATACGTTAGAACAGTGGTCCCGAACCTTTCTGGCACCAGGGACTGGTTTCACAGAAGACAGTTTTTCCACAGACGAGGAGGGGGTGTGGTTTAGGTGGTAATGTGAGCGATGAGAAGTGATGGGGAGTGGCAGATGCAACTTCCCTGGCTGGCCCAATTATCTCCTGCTATGTGCCCTGGGGGTTAGGGACTCCTGCCTTAGAATCACTTCCAAATGAACATTTTCTAATTTGGAGGATAATTTATTCTTTGAGACTTAGTGGCACATTAGGAGGGTGTAGCATTGCACATAAGGAATTTTTTAAAATCTCTTTGGAAGTTGGTTTTGCTTTACATTAAATAGTCCACAGAATATTCTCTCCTTAGCACTTTCGTTACACTCAAGTCATAATCAACATTTGGAATAATAACCGCCAGATCACTGCAGATAAGTTCCATGTTTGATATTCCATAACTACTGAAGTGGGCTCAGTGGTCAACAGTCCACCTGCCAGTGCAGGAGGCGTGGGTTCGATCCCTGGGCCGGGAAGATCCCTGGGGGAGGAAATGGCACCCACTGCAGTATTCTTGCCTGGAAAATTCCATAGACAAAGGAGCCTGGCAGGCTACAGTCCATGGGGTAACAAAAGAGTCAGACACAACTTAAACCCTAAACAACAAACAATAATTGCTAAAGCAGGAAAGTAAATTAATATTTTGGTTGTGTTTTTTGAGTCGATATACAAAGTCAAACAAAAGATATTCATAGTTTCAAAATTCAGTTAAATAAAACTCAATCCCAGTGCAAGCATTTCACTTAAAGTCAGGTATAGTATTTTAAATGCTTAATAATTGTTTGCTTCAAAAAGTATCATAACTCCCTTAGAAAAAAAAAAAAAGTATCATAACTAGACTTCAGGCAAGAATACAAAGCTACAGTAATCAAAGCAGCATGGTATTGCACCAAAACAGACATATGGATCAATAGAACAGAACAGAGAACCCAGAAATAAATCCTCACAATTAATCTTCCACAAAGATGGCAAGAATATACAATGGAGAAAAGACAGTCTTGTCAATAAGTGGTGCTGGGAAAAGGGGACAGCTACATGTAAAAGAATGAAATTAGAACATTCTCTAACACTGTACACAAAAATAAACTCAAAATGGATTAAAGACCTAAATGTGAGACCAGATACTATAAAACTTCTACAGGAAAACAGAGGTAGAACACTCTCTGACATAAGTCACAGCATTTTTAATGGAAATAAAAGCATGGGACCTAAAAAATAAAAATGGGACCTAATTAAACTTAAAAGCTTTTGCACAGCAAAGTGAACCATAAACAAAGCAAAAAGACAACCTACAGAATGGGAGAAAATACTTGCAGATGATATGACTGACAAGGGATTACTAAATTCCAAAATACACAAACTCATATAGTTCAATATAAAAAAAAAACCCGATCAAAAAAATGGGGAGAAAACCTAAATAGGCATTTCTCCAAAGAAGACATACAGATGGCCAACAGGCACGTGAAAAAATGTTCATCATTGCTAATTATTAGAGAAATGCAAATCAAAATTACAATGAGATATTACCTCACACTTGTCAGAATGGCCATCACAAAAAATCTACAAACAGTAAATGCTGAAGAGGATGTGGAAAGGAAGGAACCCTCCTACGCTGCTGGCGGGAATGTAAGTTGGTGCAAACACTAAGGAGAACAGTGTGGAAATTCCTGAAAAAACTAAAAGTAGGGGCCCATTCGGAGAAGGCAGTGGCACCCCACTCCAGTACTCTTGCCTGGAAAATCCCATGGACGGAGGAGCCTGGTAGGCTGCAGTCCATGGGGTTGCTAAGAGTCGGACACGACTGAGCGACTTCACTTTCACTTTTCCCTTTCATGCATTGGAGAAGCAAATGGCAACCCACTCCAGTGTTGTTGCCTGGAGAATCCCAGGGATGGGGTCGCACAGAGTCGGACACGACTGCAGCGACTTAGCAGCAGCAGCAGCAGGGGCCCATTAGAGGGCAGGGGTAAGTGAGGCCAGGACTGGAAAGGTGGACGTTAATTGAAAACTGCTGACCCTTATCTCTTCCCCCACCTCCTCTCAGTTACTGGCAGCCAGGTGTGTATTTCTCAGGCAGAGGAAACGATTCTTCTCCACAGAAAAATAGCTGCAAGGAAAAGGCTTAAAGGTACTAACATTTTGGTTTTCCCAATGAAATAGCCCAATCTCTGTCCAGCCATCTCACAGTAGAGCCCCCAGCCCCACACGTAAAGAGCATCTTTTACACTTTGGTATTCCTAGTTCTGAATATAAATGATCAATATAAATGATCTGTGGCTTGCCAGACAAGTGAAGAAAGTTTCCAAAAGAAAGAGCCCAAAATAAGTAAGAACTCTCAGGGAAGAGACAAAAACTAAAAACTACTGTATCCTCACAGGTAAGAGCAAAGGTTGCATCAAGGAAACAAAAACAAAATTAAAATGTAAAAAGATAAATTATAATAATGTATTAAGTAGAGTAGTACTCTTCCAGAAAGTTAAACAGTAAACTCGAGGTGAGAAAGAGAAGAGAGCATGGAGAATCATCCAGAGTTAGTCCAGGAAGGCCAAGACCTGACCAGTGACACCTTCCTGAAGGCAGAGGAGGAGAGGAAACAATAAAAGCAACAGTTGAAAATTTTCCACTGAAGGAAATGAGAGTCTATAAAATTCTATCTTACACCAAACACAGATGAGGCCAGGGTCTGCCACGTGAAATCTCAGAACGCCAGGGGTGGGATGGAGATACCGGAGATGCTAAGAAGGAAAAGCAGGCACGTCTCAAGGATCAGTATGACCATTGCACTGGGCTGTCCAGCAGCAGCAGTTGAAAGCTGGAAGATAATTACAACCTTGACTTCAAAACTCAACATGAAAATTTTTTTCCAACCTAAAATTGTACGCTCAACCAGACTCTCCATTAAGTATGAGAGGGAAATCAGAGTGTCTCCAGTGATGCAACTGGAGTGGGCTGTAACGCAGAGGGAGGGGGCAGGGGGTCCAGGCAGAGGGGGAGGGCAGGTGGCACTGGGTCATCTGTCCGTGCCGCTGCGTGGCCCAGACGGGCTGTGTCGTGGAGGAGGAGGAGGAAGAGGCACTGCTGAAGCAGCCAGGAGAAGTGTGGGTGCAAAAGAACCCCCTTTGGAAGAGTAGCAGGAGCACCCTGCTGCCTGCACCATGCTTGTTCAAGACGGGAGGTGCCAAAAGCACGTTTTATTCTGCCCCTGGGAAAATCTCATGAACAGGGAAAGAGTCACGATTCAGGCAAGTGTTTACTGAAGGAAAACTCCCGGAGGTTGTGAGAATGGACGTGACATACCTGGGTGGACACTCGGTTCAGACTGGTGTGCCCCCAGGAGGGAGGGAGCATGAGCTGCACCGCCGGGCCTGGGGCAGGGTGTGCGATGGCCCATGTCCTGGAAGACGTGGACCCGAGGCGAGCAGAGGAGCCACTGAGGTCCTCGTGCGCTGTAGCCTTGCTGCCTCCTTCTGCCTTTCCCCTACATGTTCTCAAAGGTCCCCTCAGTCCTACAGGGCCTCCCCCACTCCATAGAGGGTCACACTTGTCCCCAGCCTCGCGGCCCCGCCCCCTCATCACTACTGTGATACTGTTTTGGACACAGCAGCCCTTCCTGTCTGCTTTCAAATGTCTTTGTATCATTTCTCTTTAGAGCGGTATCTGTCACTGTATTGCAGTTGTCAAGGCAGAAAATGGGTGTTTTGTGTGGGAGGCTGCTGCTCATGAGCAAGGGCTCTGCTCCAGTGAAAGTAAAAGCCTGTAACTCTTCCAGGTCTGTGACGAGAAGCTACTACAGAGGTGCAGCGGGAGCACTGCTTGTCTACGACATCACCAGGTAATAACACCCCTACTCAGCCTGTGCTCCCCGGGGTCCGCACCTCCCCATAGGCGGCCGGTGCGTCAGCGGACAGCAGAGGTGGGACTCAGCAAGACCCCCCGCCCTTTTCCTGAGGGTCTTGCAGGTTTTCAGAGCAGCCCCTTTCACCCCTTTACCCTGTGAAACGTGTTCCCAAGTTTCAGATAGATAAAGCATCTCCAGTGTCATTGTGTTTCCTTAAGGTCCGCAGCTTGAAGCTTGGCACGTGGTAAATTGTTAGTAATTGTCCTCCATCAAGCACGGGCCATATGCTGGGATGGCCTGGGTCCACATCCTGGCTCCTGTCCCCAGGCAGTGTGAGCCCTCTGGACTTTAGTTTCCGTGTTTGTCCCACTGAGCCATGATGACCACACAGTACTTGTGAGGCTGTTGGGCGGTTAAATTGGTTCCTATAAAGCTCTTGGCCCAGCGTAAGGATCTGAGTGCATGGTCCTGCATGGAGCTGGCACCTTGGTGTCACAATTAAATTCAATTAAAAATTCAGTTCCTTGGTCGGTCCTTAGAATATACAAGGATTTTGTCCTTAGATAAATAAGAGCTGAACACAGTCCTGGAGGCAGACAGACCTGGTCACGTCCTGGCTCTGCATGTGTGACTTTGGACAACTTAACTAGTCTCTCTGGGCCTCAGGTTTCTCGTGTAAATGGGAGATGATAAGAGGGCGTCACAGAGAATCAGTGTGATAAATTCCTGTGAAACAGAGGACCATCATGTTGCACGGATTTGTTGAGTGACAGCAGTTAGCCTTAGGTCTTGCTCGCATGTTGCATGGACCAAGACCCCAGCGCATACTGCACGCTGCTTGGGGAAGCAGCAGGTGGCAAGCTGTCCGACTCGCTGGGGCATCTCCCTGGAAACAAGGTGGAACACACCCTTAGCATGTGGTGTGCCCTTGGGGCGCCCAAGTCCTGAGTGCTTCGAAGGTCGTGGGCACTGCCCTGTGTGTAGAGGCGGTGTGAGTGGTGTGAGTGACTGGAAAGAGTTGCTAGCTTTATAAAATACATGTACTGTTCTCACAATCTTATATTACGCAGCCGAGAAACCTACAATGCGCTTACTAATTGGTTAACAGATGCCCGAATGCTCGCGAGCCAGAACATTGTCATCATCCTCTGCGGGAACAAGAAGGACTTGGACACTGATCGGGAAGTCACTTTCCTGGAGGCCTCCCGATTTGCTCAGGAAAATGGCAAGTGGCCTTTCACCTGTCACAGCTACTGGAGGTTTAAGATGAAGCTGTATTTGGGGAGTGTGGAACCTCCTATTGTTTTTTTATTATACATTTAGACATTTAGCATACTTTTAGCCTATTGCATTGTGCCTGCAGAGGTTCCTATGATGATAAAAGCTAATCTCTTTCATTCTGTGATGGTGTTTCAGTTTAGGGTCTTTAATATCACAGCTCTTGGTTTGAAGTGAAAATTATAACAATTTTTAAAGGCCCTAATCAGATGATGTTATCATTTTTAAAATGTAATTTGAAGTTAATTTGGTGAAATATTAGATCTAAATATAAGGTGAAGCAGTAGATGAGATACTGGACTTAATGGCTTTATTTTGCTTACATTAAATTTAAGTCATTTGGCTAAAGATGCCTTTGAAACTTGCTGAATTTTTATGTAGAATACATAAGTATGACACATAAAATGAATGATTCCTTATGGACAGCAGAGTGACGAGAATTCAGACATTTTAAAATAACTTTAATTTTTAGAACCAGTCAGGAAATAAAATATGCTAATAGCAACTTTCAACAGGAGTCTAGGACTGCCAACCCTACACTCTCACAAACAGGTTTTCTGCTAAGAAAATAAGCATGCAATAACAACATAAGCCGTTATGAGTTTGTAAAGAAGCTGTTTAGAAGTATGTAAGCTTAGAATGTTAATGCTCAAAAGGAATTTCTCTATCATTTACATGCACCTCATTTTTACTAAAAAGGAAACAGGTGTTTGGAGAGGTGGTGGTTTGCTCACAAAAGCAAGGAGAGCAGCCTTCCCCTGGGTGAGTGACCGCCTGGTGGAAAGCAGAGGGCTCGCTCGTGTACACTCTCTCGCTGTCAGGGACCACATGGCCTGTGGCCCCCGACGCCAGCACTTGCAGGCTGTGCTGTGGCGACGGAAAGGAAGCTGCTGCTTTGTCCTAGGTCAGCAGCTGGGTGCCTTCAGCCAGCCTGCTTCCCTGCCAGCATCCTGCTTGCTTAGTTTCTTCTTCAGCACATGTAAGTGCTGGCACACACTGCTAGTTACTTTTCAGAAGAGTTAGAGTTCTTTTAAGACTTAAAAAATATGTATGTATTGACATTTATTGATTTTATATTTGCAGAAATACCTGGTTTTAAGGACAAAATTCTCTTTTGTCTGCTATTCTAAGAGAATAGGATACTAAGCAGGTGGTTATGAGTTGAATAATTGTGATTATCTTCTAAGTATGGCTTCCTGTTTTGTTTGATGCTGGTTTTAGAGCTGATGTTTCTGGAGACAAGTGCGCTAACAGGGGAGAACGTGGAAGAGGCCTTTGTACAGTGTGCAAGGAAAATACTCAACAAAATTGAGTCAGGTGAGAGCTTTCCATTAATAAACTTTCCGGGAGCACGTTTTCCTCTCTAGCTCGGTCGTGTCACTTTGCAGTATTTCCAGGAGTGATTTGGTCATGGAGTTTCCTCTCTCACCTGCCTACCTGCAGTGGCCTCTTACGGGTTTGAAGGTCTTGTCTGCAGTGGAGGTGGAAGCCCAGGCCTCCTTCACAGGGACTTCTTCAGCTCTGTGGTGGCAGGGAAGCAGCTGTGTGACGGGAAATGAGTTATGGGCACCTCGCCTAATGTTGCTGGTTGTAAATCGGGCATCGTGGAGAATTTATTTCTGAAGCTAACTGAGCATGTCACAGTAGTAACTGGTCTCATTATTGTTCTACTTGTTGCTTCAGTAAAAATAAGCTTAAAACAACCCTCCTATAGGCAGCTGACACAATAATATGTAGTTGTCGTTTATTAGAGTTAATTTTTATTTAAATATCACCAAAATCACATGTGGACATTACATTTTTTTTTTTGTTTTTTTTCTTTGGACATTACATTTTTAATTGATTCATTTAACTGAATGCCTTTGTCAGGTGCTGGGATACAAAAATAAATTGATCCCAACCCTTGCCCTCAAGAAACTGTCTTTCATGGGAAACAGTGAAAAGATAATTATAACAGGGTGTGGTGAGTACAGTGACGGAGAAGCCACCAGATCTCGGGGCCACAGAAGGAAGGGGAGCCCTCTTGCTGAGGAGGTGACAGCCGGAAGGGCTTCTAGGAAGAGACGCTGACTGGGCTCAGGCTGTCAGTGTGAGGAGGAGGACGGGCCATGGGGTGGGAAGGAGGGCAGGCCATCAGAGGGCAGCACGGGTGAAGACTGCGGGGAGCTGCAGTTACTGGAGATAAAGACCACAGTGGGGACTGCAGGAGAGGAGATGAGGAGCGGCAGCAGCCAGGCCAGTGATCGTCACCCAGGCTCTGGACTTCACTCCGCGGGTGACTGGGTCTCCACCTTGGCTGGACGCAAGAGTCGCCTGGGATACATACACATTTGAATTCTAGGCCCCACCTCTGGAGATGCTGAATTAAAGCCTCAGCAGCATCATTTTAAAAGCTGTCCCATGTGACTCTCATGTTCGTCCAAGATAGAGGACCACTGCTGTAGGGCTGGGAAGCCTTGTGATCGGGGAGGCAGAGAGTGATGTGGTCAGGCTGTGCCTGGAGACTCGTGGTGTGTGCAGGCGGTCACATCAGAGACGGACCAAAGGGAGCCCAGGGCTGATGGCCAGGATACCAACCACGCATGTTTGAGTGATTCAAGGAAAGATGCCTGATGAAAGCTGTAACAAGGATTGGAAGCAGAGATGAAGGGACATAGATGAATCTAAGAAACACATTGGCAGTGGCATCCTGGCTCAGATGCAGCAGGGCAGGGCCTTTTGACTTTGTGGGGTGTTGGGAGAGCAGGGGTCAGAAGAGAGGAGGAGCCACAGGGAGCTCCATGTCACAGCTGGGAGACTCAGCAGGAGAAGCCCGTCAGGGAATCAGGGTGGTTGTGCTTTGAAATGTTCCCTGGGTGGCATCACTGGAGCAGGCTCAGGGCGCCGTCCAGGGACCTGTGGGAAGAATCCAGCTGGCGGTGCCCACTTGGGAGCCGTCGGTCTATAGGACCAGGTGCAGCTGTGGAGGGAATGTGATCCTCCAGAGAGCAGTGCAGAGTGGGAAGAGCAGTGGCCCAGAACAAAGCCTTGGAGACGAAGAATGAAAGAGAGGAGGAGGGGAAAGGCCAGAGATGCAGGAAGATACCCAGGAACACGAGTGGCACTTCTGCCCACGTTCAGCCAAAAGGCTGTTCCTTATCAAATACAAGGGAGAAAAGTCTTGTAAGCTCAGACTTGAGCTGAAAAGTATCCAGTGGGGTGGGCAAGAGGAAGTCACCAGTCTTTGTTACCAGCAGAATGATGCAGGGAGGAGATGGAGCAATTGAGCACAGAGGAGATGAGGAAGCAGAGCCTGGCGCCTCCCTGGAGGAGGAGGCAGAGGGCTAATTTAACATGAGAGGTTTCAGGAATGGAAGAAGTCTTAGCACCTGTAAATGCTGAGGGAGAAGAGAGAGGAAGGTAAGGGAGAGAAGGTGAGAGGGGGACTGACAGAGAGGGTGCGGCAGGGAAGGTGGTGGGAGAGTGTCAGGGCCCAGACCTCTGGTCTCAGCAGATAGAGGGGTGCTCCATCCCTCTGTGGGCTTTTGGTCTGAAAACAGCAACTATAAAATAGTTACTCAACTTGGTACAGTACTGTTATTTTTTTTAAGAGTCTATAGCCTAAGTAGTTAGCATTAAAATTGGCATTGTGTTGAGTACAATCAGGCTCAACTTATTTAGATTACCTTCCCCTCCTTTGGTATCCACCCATGAAGACAGTGCATATAAGTTAACACACATAAAGCTTTCAAGATCTTTTTCGCCTAAAATCATCAAAATCATAATTACATCAAGTGAAAAAATATACAGATGTGTTAGACTTCTTCAGCAGTACTTTTTCATTGTAATCTTCTAAATAGGCAGTATATTCATATGGTTCAAAAACCTTTATTTTCTCTACCACTTTATACAGAAAGGTTAGCATACTATACATTCTGCACTTACTGTACCTACCAATCATTACAAATCAGTATTAGAGACTTCCACATACACATTATGCTAATGTATATATACATGCATAGTGTGTATGTATAATATTCAATTTTGTATATTACCATAATTTATCTAACCAGTCTGCTTTGGACATTTGAGTTGTTGCCAGATGTCACAAACAATGTTGCAGTAAATAGCCTTTTGTATATCATTTCACATGTGTGTGAGTGTATATGTAGGATAAATTCCCAAAAATGGAGTTGTTGGGTCAAAGAACATAGGCATTTGGAATTTATGTAGAGGCTGTCAGATTCCCCCTTTCAGGCTTGAAGCAGTTTATTATCCCACTAGTATGAATAAAGGTGTTTATTTCACTAAAGCCATGTCCACAGGGTGTATTATCATGTTTGTGTCCTTACCAGTCTCATAGTGAAGAATGGTATCTTTGTGGTTTCATTTCAATGCTTTTTGTGTATATTATATATTCACATAATTCCAGATTCAAGTAAAGAGGATACAGTAAAAGTCACCCTCTACTTCCCCCATCTCCTATCCCCTAGCATCTTGAGCTCTTTCTTGAAGTCAGCCACCATTACCAGTTTTTTATGTACCCATCCAAAGATATTTTTATGCCCATGCAAGCAAATATGTGTGTGTTTTTCCTCTTTATTCAAAATAATGTTTTATATACAGTGTTCTGCACTTTGCTGTTTTCACTTCATATATTTTGAGGATCACAGAAACATAAAAACTTTTTCTAAAGACTTGCTTGATCCTCAGGTGAGCTGGACCCAGAAAGAATGGGCTCGGGTATCCAGTACGGAGATGCGGCCTTGAGACAGCTGCGGTCCCCCCGCCGTGCGCAGGCCCCGAGCGCACAGGAGTGTGGCTGCTGAGGCAGCTCGGCGCACAGGTAGGCGCCCACGTTGCGGCAGTCCTGTCGCCCTCAGACCTGCCCTCTCTTTCCCACCCAGAGCCCACACGGGCTTCCCAGTGGAGGTTGTTGCTTTTTGGAGCTGCATTATGAAAAGGAGAGGTGATTGTATAATTAAAAGTTTATTCTCAGCCGTGGAATACACATTCTTCTCCAGCTTACATGGAGCACTTGTCAAAACAGACCACATCCTAGGCCATACAACACATTTAAAAGAACAGAAGGCATTCCGTGTCTTCTCTCAGAGCACAGTGGAGTAAAACTAGAAATCTGCAGTGGGACGATAACTGGGAAATCCAGAAATGTGAGCATTATGCAGCATACTTCTAAATAAGTGGGTCAAAGAGGAAGCCTCAAGAGAAATTTAATAGTACTTTGAACTAGATGAAAAAAACACAACTTATCAAAATTTGGGGGAGATTCAACACAAATAGTACTTAGAGTAAAATTTGTAGCATTGTATTAGAAAAGAAGAAAGATCTAAATGTAATCATATGTGTCCTCCATAAAAAAACTAGAAAAAGAAGAACACATTAAATCCAAAGTAGAAAGAAGAAAAGAAATAATAAAAATTAGATCAGGAAATCAATAGAAAATAATTAGTGAAACCAAAGTTGGTTCTTTGAAAAAAATACAGTAAAGTCAATGACTCTAGCCAGGCCAAAAGAAAGAAAGAAAGAAACCAGTATAAACTACTAATATCAGAAATGAAAGCAGGGACATCACTGCAGATTGTATGGACATTTAAAGGATAATAAAGGAACACTATGAACAACTCTGTGCCCACAAATTTGATAACATAGATGAAATAAACCAATTCTGTTTGCCAAAACTCACACAAGAAGAAACAGATAATCTGAATAAGGCCTATATCTGTTTTAAAGAACTTGAACCAATAACTAGTAACCTTCCAAAACAGAAAGTACCAGACCCACGTGGCTCCACTGGTGAATTCTACCAAACATTTAAAGAGATCATACCAGGTCTCTGCAGTCTCGTTCACAGAACAAAAGCAGACAGAACACTTCCTAACTCATTCTGTGAGGCCAATGTTACCTTAATCCCAAAGCCAGACAGAGATGTTACAAGAAAAGAAAACTACAAACTATTATCTCCTGTAAACATAGATACAGAAATTCTCAACAAAATAGCAGATTGAACCCAACAATGTATAAAAAGAATTACATACTTCTAAGTGGGATTTATCCCAGATATACAAGGCTGGTTCAACATTCCAAAATCAATTAATGTAATTAATCATCACATCAACAGGGAACAAAAATCACATGATTTCATCAAAAGATGTGGAAAAATCAGTTGACAAGTTCCAATATCCTTTTGCGATGAGAACTCTCAGTAAACTAGGAATAGTGGGGAATCACCTCAACTTAGTAAAGTCTACCAAAACCTACTGCTAAAATTAGACCTAATGGTGAGAAAGTTGAACTTTCTTATCAATATCAGACACAAGGCAAGATTGTGTCCTCAGCAGTCCTTTTCAACATCAAACCAAAGTCCTAGCTGATGCAATAAGAAAAGGAAAATAAGGTATACAGATTGGGAAGGAAGAAATTAACTAACTTTGTTGGCAGATGACATGATTAGATAGAAAATCCAAAAGGATCCACAAACTCCCATATAAGTGATTGTATATTAATAGCACAGTTGCAAGATATGAGGTTAATATACAAAAGTCCATCACTTTTCTGTATGCCAGCAATGAACAAGTCCAATTTGAATTGAAAAACACAATACCATTTACGTTAGTTTCCCCAAAAAGGAAATGCTTAGGCAGAACTCTTAACAACATCTATATGAGGAGAACCAAACTGATTCTAAAGTTCATGTGGAGAAAAGACAAAAGACCCCTAATAGCCAACACTGTATTGAGGGAGAACAAAAATGAAGGACTTTCACTACCCAACCTCAAAGCACTGTAAAGCTATCGTATTAGTCAAGACAGTATGGTGTTGGTGAAATAAGAGATCAATGGGACAGAAGAGAGCCCAGAAATAGACCCACGCACTGATGTTTGACAGAGGAGCAAAGGCAGTACAGTGACGCAGAAATAGTCTTTTCAGCAAATGGAGCTGAAACAATTGGCCGCCCATATGCAGAAAATGAATCTAGACATCAGACCTTATACCCTTTACAAAAATTAGCTCAAAATGAATCATAGATCTAAATGTAAAATGCAAAATCTTAAAACTCTTAGAACACAAAATAAGAGAAAATGTAGATGTCCTTGAGTATGTTGATGATTTTTTAGATACAACACTAAAGACACAACCCATGAAAGAAATAATTAGTAAGCTGAACTTCATGAAAAGGAAAAACTTCTGCTCTACAAAAGACAGTGTCAACAGAATTAGACAAACTACACACCAGGAGAAAATGTTTACAAGAGATATATCTGATAACTGTTACTGTAATTATACAAAGAATTCTTAAAACTCAGTAGTAAGAAAGAAAACAAACCGAATTTAAAAATAGACCAAAGACCTTAACAGATACCTTGCCAAGGAAGGTATCCAGATGGCAGTAAATACAGGAAAAAATACTTCATAAATGAGCTGTCACTAGAAGCCTATTAGAATGGCCAGAATCTAAGACAGTGACAGCAGCAAATGCTGGTGAGGATGCAGAGCAATAGAAATTCTCGTTCATTGCTAGTAAGAGTACAAAATGGTGCAGCTACTTTGAAAGACAGTTTGACATTTTCTTATAAAACTAAGCATACTCTTACTATATAATCCAGCATTCTCACTGCTTGGTATGTACACAAAGTAGTTGAAAACTTATGTCCACACAAATGCCCACACATGGATGTTTATAGCAGCATTGTTCACAATGGCCAAAACTTGCAAACAAACGGGATGTACTTCCGAAGGCAAATGGGTTAACTATGGTCCATCCAGACCATGGAATATCATTCAGCACTGGAAAGGAATGAGCTATCAAGCCATGAAAAGACTTATAATGCATATAACTAAATGAAAGAAGAACCTTCAATGCATATAACTAAGTAAAAGAAGCCAGTCGGGCTACATGCTGCCTGATTACAACTGTGTGACATTCTGAAAAAGGCAAACTATGGGGACAGTGAAAAGATTGGGGATGAGGGGGATGAGGGATGAATATATGTCTTCTTGTATTTGTCCAAACCCATAGAATCTACAAAAGTGAACTGTGGTTTAACTGTGGGTTTGGGTGATTGTTATGTGTCAGTGTAAGTTCATCAACTATAACAAATGTTATATGTTGATGTTGGGGATGTATGATGTATGGGGATGTTGATAATGGGGGAAGCTGTATATGTGTGAGAGTTGGGGGTGTTTGGGAACTGTATATAATTTTTTCCTCCTCAGTTTTATTGGGAACCTAAAACTGCACCAAAAAAATTAAATCTTAAGAAAAAAACCCAAAGCAACCACTGAAACAACACAACAAAGAGTTTTGGCAAATTTAAGTCAACATGGGAATTAAAATGGAATAAACACATAATTAAATAATCTGAAAGAAGACAGAAAAAGAAGGAAAAGGACTTAGGACAAATGGGGAAAATATGAAACAAAATGCTAGAGTAAACCTTCCCAATTAAAAAAAAAATTAGATATTCTGCTTGAAATAATTTGTAGGAAATCCGTATGCTCTTGCTCAGAAAGAAAGGAAAGTTGATGGGAATGATTTGGGTTAGAGACTCTTCTGCCTTCATGTCAGTGACGAGTCCTTCTTGGGTTAGTTGAAGTTTAATCGAATGTGCCTCTCGCTAAGGCTCGTTTATAAAATTTGCAAATTGAGATTTTTAACTTTCTAAAGCTTCCTCTTTTTTATGTATAGTCAACATTATCCAATAGGCATAAGTAAGTTTAAATAAAAGTTGGAAGTATTCACTGGTTCCCTTTGTGACTTTAAGCTATGTTTGGACATTTATAATTATGCATATTTCTAAATCGTTCTTAATATTTTTTTAGGTATTCGTACAGTGGTATTTGGGACACAATTATTGAAGCTTGAAGAAGGTTTTTTTAACCACCGTTTTTTTCTACTTTATATGGAAGTAGATCTTTGTGCAAAAAATAATAATAATAATTTGGGGTGTTATGCAAACTAGTAGATGTGGCACAGCAAACTGTATAATAAATCCAGTTCGAAGGACGAGACCGTTAAATGTATACATGTATGTAAAAGTGTTCTGTTCCATATTCACCCTTTCACTCTGGTTTGGATCCTGGCTGTGTACTGTATATATGCTTGTCCAGCGCATCTCCACAGCATGGTATCTGATGTATGGTATGATAGAGCACTGCACTAAATGCAGTCTAATACTTTATTTTTTTTTAATCATCTGAACTAAAATCTGTTCATTGTGAGGTGTGCTTTGATCATTATGTTGGTTATATTGCACAGTTGGTTATGTTTGTGACCTGATATTCAGAGATTCTGGCATTGATGGCCGATGCAATACTTGGTTAATTCCATTTACCACAGTCCACAAGGTATTACATGAGCCACACTGGAAATACTAGATCAGAATTTACTCACATACTGAAATAAATCAGTAAATGAAAATTTCTCATGAACTTTACACTGTCTAGCACTCTGATTTTAAAGCATCTTCATCAGATCAGTTCAGGAAGTAGAGCTGAGCACCTGATGTGTTTCAGGCACTAAGGATGCTGGTACCTTTCACCAAACTTCCTAGGCAACGGATGCTACTCTCAGCATTGGTCAGTGCAATAGCTGAACCAGGGCTGTTTACCAGGTCTCAGTTTGCTGATCCATCTGGTCTTCCTGTTAGAAAACACATTTTTGCTACTGTGCTTTTTCTGGGATTCAGTATTATAGCATCACTGCCTCCTTTTTAGTCTTTTATTGTTTTGCATTCATTTTAAGGACACCCACTAAAGTTAATATTAAAGGGACACCTCTAAGAAATTTCTGTACACTTTTGCTGAATACTTAAATGCCTTACAACAGTTATCAAGTTGACATGTTTTTAATTCACATGAGTTAATGTATATTGTATTACAAAGACGTGTTCTAATATTTTAAAATGTTTATGCAAAAATATATAATAGAACTTTTCTTTAAAGCTAAAATACAGTACTATTTAAAACTGAAAGGTTTAAGTAGTGTTCTTCACCTTACACGTGTTCTTCCACTGTGACTTTTAGCTCAGACTGGTAAATTTGATCACCTTTAAGGCAGAAGCTGCCTACTGCTTCTGTTGTTTTGTTTTAACCAATAGAACACAGCAGCACTACAAACTCTGGAAGAGACTTGGATAAAAATATCAAGTTGTAACTGTTTTAGATATTTTAATTTTGCTTCTTTATATCTTGAATATTTGATTTTGAAAAGTCAGAATATGAAGCAAATTCTCAGACTGATCTGCTTCTAGGACCTCACTGGAAGAATGTTTCATTTAGTGTCTTGTTAACAGTGGGTTTGCAAGCTGCTCATTTTGGAACAGCTTTTTGCATGGGGTAGGAGCATGTCTGTTTGACCACATCAGTTTATGCAAAAGCAAAATTTTTTAAAAATAAGATAAATGTTGGTTTATAAGTGAGCCTGTTAATTTAAACCCCAGGTATTGCATATAATTCCACATACCTTGACCAATAAAATTTGCTGGAGAACCAAACCATGGTGGTTCTTAATAAAGGCCTCTAGGAAAAAAGGAAGAGGAGAGAACATTTGGTATTTGGTCCCTGGAGTGTTTTCTACCACCAGCCAATCCTCTGATTCTTCTGACACCAGATGGTTCTGTTCTGACATTGTCTACCTGGAAATGGCATCAGATCACACAAGTTAAAGCCTGAGTCAACACCTACCACCACCCAAACCAACACATTTTAGACTCCAGTCACAGGTCCAGGGTGTCACCTCTGCTTTTCACCAGCCGGCCCTAAACCTGAGGTTCCTGTGACCCACTCCTTGGGTTTGATTAATTTCTAGAGCAGCTCACAGAACTGAAACAGTTTCCTTATGAGCTTCTGGTGTATGCTAAGTCGCTTCAGTCGTGTCTGACTCTTTGCCACCCCATGGACTGTAGCCCACCAGGCTCCTCTGTCCATGGGATTCTTCAGGCAAGAATACTGGAGTGGGTTGCCATGCCCTCCTCCAGGGGAATCTTCCCAACCCAGAGATCAAACCCATGGCTCCTGCATTGCAGGCGGATTCTTTACCGCTAAGCCACTGGGGAAGCCCATGAGATGACTGGTTTGTTACAAAAGGTACATATGAACAGCAGATGAGGAGGCACATAGGGCCAGGCCTGGAAGGGTCCCAAGCACAAGAGCCTCTGTCCCCATGGAGTTTGGGGTGCCCCACCCTCCTGGCTCATGGCTGTGTTCCTGTTCACCAACCAAAAGGCTCCTCAAATCTTGTTAAGATTTTTTCTAGATCTTAATCTCTAGCACCCCCTTCTCTGAAGTCAGTGGGTGGAGCTAAAACTTCCTTAGATCTTTCTGGTGACCAGCTGACCCTGAACCTCTCTAGGGTGACCCTGAAGTCATTTCATTGGCATAAACTGTGCTCAAAAGGGACCCCTAAAACTCAGGAAATTCTTAATCTTTTAGGAGCTTTGTGTCAGGAACCAGAGATAAAGACCAAATATATCTAATAGTGAATGTTATGAAATGTGTCCATTTCCCACAATTTGTTAAGTTTGCAGGATGCCCTTAATTTACATTTCTAGAAAAGCATTTTCTCAGTCTTCCTAGAAGATTCTACACTCCATTTAGACTTGAGATTTTATTTTTTCATAGTTCCAACATCTAAGTGAAAATGAAAACATTACAAATTGGGGTACTGTAATGGTTTTATTGAAAACATAATAATTGTGACTTATGTAAGAGTTCTTGAAATCTTAGGAACATTGATTCCTAACAGATCAATATTATTCAGAATGAAGAAAATGCTAAAATTAGTCATCTATATGATTTGCATTTCATACTGTGACACGGTAGATGGTACTTTATTTTCTGTCAAATTTGTCCTGTTTTTTAGCTTTTTTTTCAGAGGGGAAGGTTAGCCTTTAAAACACCTGTACATTTTAAGTAATTTTTTGTCCTAGTTATAAAGTGATTTTACTAATCAATTGAAGACAGTCCAGGTTTGTCCCAATTGTCACTTGGTTGCTTCCTGATTATGTTTACTTCTTTAAGGAGTTGTTTTTAGAAATTTTTAGAGGGATTTATTTGAGAGCAGCCAACTGCCAGGTTCAGGAAGAACAAATAAGCTGTCAGCCATCACCCTCTGAAGGTAGAAACTAACTGCTGGAAAATAATGTGATCAGGGAGTCTTTTTTCTTTAAGAATAGAATATATGTTTCCTTTTTTTAATTTTTATTTTGAGGATTTTTGAACATACACAAGTACGAAGAAAATAGCTTATAGAACCACTACATCAACTAGTTTCCACAACTGTCTATTCATTATGCCAATCTTGCTTTATCTACCTTTGCCTCACTTTTTTTACACGGTAGTATTTGGAAACATCCAAAACCTTTGTCATTTCACCCAAAAATAGTTCAGCATACATCTCAACAAGAATATATTTTTTAAATTTTTTATTGTTGACATACCATTGGGAACTTCAGAAGAGATGCTATTACAAGTCAAGAATGGTTATGGTTTTTTTTTCTGGGAATTATATAAAGTTGTTTTTCTGGATGTACTGAAGAAGCAAGATACACATCCTTTATCCAGCATTACTAGAGGTGACTTCCCAGCATGTGGCTGATTGTCCTGGAAGTTCTGTCTCCGAGCCCGGAGGACAGTGTACCTTCAGGAGGGACGTGGGGCAGCCAGCCTGCAGCCACAGCCAGTGCAGCCTCAGCCGCAGGAGCCCTTGTCGGGCTGGCTGTTAGGACGCTCTCAGTATCACCCCTGCCACTGTCGTAATGCAAGGCCCTCTTAATTGATCCTCAGTGTGTCCCCATGAGGGAATGTACCGGACTTGATGCACACATCTATGGAACTTAACGCTAACCAAGTGTGACGTGGTTGAGTCTGCAGTAATGTCAGCTTGCTCCTTCACGCTAAAGGATGGGTGTTGTCCTTCACCTGTGGGAACTGGATGAAAAGTAGCCTGTGCTCTGAAAGCCCCCTTCTCTGATTTCTTGATGTCATGTGTAAACTTCATTTTAAAGGAAAACTAGCATTTGAAGGAAAATTTTAAGAAAAAATGCTAAATTTCTGAAAATGTCACATTCCAAAATACCATAGAAATAATTGGATTCATTAAATATTTATGGGCCAGCTAACTCTGTATGAGAGTAAAAATGCTGATTTCTGTATGTTGGGTGGGGAGCCCTCAAATCATTTTACACTGGTTAGGAAATTTTGTGATGTGATTATTTCTGGGTAAGTCTACAACATCTGAAAAGTCATCATATTGGTTTCTGTGGTCATAAACATTGGTCATAGGCCCTCATGCTGTGCCTGTTTCCTGGGGAAAATGGTGCTTTTATAGGACACTCGTGTTTGTCTGAACGCCCCTTGATTTCTCATCACCTCTGTGCCTTTGTATGGACTGTGTTTTGTTATCCTCACCTATACTGCACGCTGCTGTTTGTCCAGGTCTTTCAGGCTGAAGCCCCCTGTCCTGACAGGTGCAGCTGGGTGCTGTCCCCAGCCCCGACCCCTGACGCCTACAGACACACTGCTCCAGTTTCTGTCCTGACCTTTCCTTTGCTCTTGGTCACAGGGATCCGGGTACCGTCTTTGTCTTCTCTGCTGGGCTGAGATGTCCTTTGAAAAGGGTGCCTTCTGTGTGCCCCGGGCCTGGCACATAGAAGGGACTGAAGTGCTTGTGAAAAGAACAGATGATCGGAGTTCGGTTTGTTCCCAAGTCCTTCTAAAGTACATGGACGTCAAGCCTATCCACTGCAAGGTGCCTGTTTTACAAAGTCCCCTAAAAAGTGGTCATATGATCCCACTCAGTCCCTTCCTTCCTGGGAGGGAGCCTCTTAACTCCTAGAGCTCATTTTCAATTGACATCACCGAGATGGTGAAGTAGGAGGCCCCAGCCGCCATCCCCCCACCCACCCGCCCAAAGACCAACAATTAGCTATCTGCAAAGATAAACAGCTCTGAGAGAGCTCAAGAGTCTACTTAAGAAAATTCAGCAACTCAGTGGTACATAAACCTGAGAATAATGACACAGAAATGGAAGGAAAAAGAGCTTCGTTTTGTCTGCAGTCTCCCATCCCCTAGGCAGGCTCTGCTCAGCCCCAAGAGGAACCTCCCAGACTAGGAAGAGTTCCCCACCCCAGGAAAGGGCGTGGGCATGACCAGCTTCCCCAGCCTTTTGGGGCATCACACAAAGGACCTGTTGAGTTTATCCCACTCAGAGACCAGCAAAGCTGAGACAGAAGAGTGTCAGCCATGCAGCTGTTAACAACTCTGGTTCCTAGTGCCCTGGTCCACAGGCCTCTGCAGCTTTCCCCATGGGAATTCCAATCCCCAGCCATCTGCTACCTGCTCCCCACCCTCCCCTGGCCCCACCCGAGCCCAGGATCTGGACTGGCAGCCTACCCAGACCTCTGAATCTACACGGTGCCAGATACCAGCCTAGGCCCCTGAGGTTGCCCTCCCCTGCTAGATGCACACTTGTGACCTGCCCCTTCCAGCCGTGTACCTGCACACGCCCAGGCTGATCCCCATCGCCAGCTTCCACTGCTGGGTACATGCCTGTGGGAAGACGCTGCAGCCCTGGGGGAGCACACCACCTGCCTGACGGGCCCACACTTGGCCCAGACCCTTGCTACCGGCTCTGTTCCCCACCACCGTGTGTGTCTACAGCCAGCCCCTGCCACTACACGTGCACCTGCAGCGGGCCTCCCCAGCCAGATGTGTGCGTGCCTCGAGCTCCCGGTCATCACTGCTTCCTGCCCTGATCAGCGGGCCTCCCCAGCCAGATGTGTGTGTGCCTCGAGCTCCAGGCCATCCCTGCTTCCTGCCCTGATCCCTAGATGCTGAACCTGGAGGTGCCGCTGGGGAACCCACCAGCCCTTGCAGACACTGCAGACCCCCCACAGTGCTTGTCAGGAACCACACAGTTGATGCTGTGACCCTCCATGACCTGAGTCAATGACACAGTATCCCTCCCACCCAGACACAAGCCTGCACTTGACACCCTGTACCACTGGGCCTGGGTCACAGCATGTTCCAGCACATCCCCACCTAAGGTGAAGGTCTTATACCAAAATCAGCTCATAAAGTTTGGGTGAGGTAACTGCATACACACCTATGCAAGACTTCAGGGATCACAGAGAATCAGGGAGTCATGAGACCAGCAAAGGAATATGGCAGACTTCCAGCAACTCTCCCTAAAGAAATGGGGATACATGAGTTGCCCAACAAAGAACTCAAAATAATTGTTCTAAAAATGCTCAGAGAGCTACAGGAGAACATAGATAAAACAGTTAACAAAATCATGAAAGCAAGAACAAAATGAGAAGTTTAATAGAAAGCATAAAGAAGAACCAAATTTTGGAGCTGGAGTACAATGACTGAACTGAAGAACTTAATACAGAGCTTCAACAACAGACTAGATCAAGCAGAAGAATCAGTGAGCTTGAAGACAGAGCATTTGAAATTAACCAAACAGAAGGGGATGGGGGAAGGATGAAGAGAAATGAAAAGCTTACAGGACTTCTGAGACACCATTAAGAAACAGTCTGCACATCAGTGGAGCCCCAGGAGAAGAAGAGGGGGAGGGAGGGCAGGAGGCTTGTTTGAATAAATGATGACTGAGAACTTCCCAAACCTGGGTAGGCATTGGGACATCCAAGTTTCAGTCTGAAACACTCTTCTCCAAGACACATTTTTAACAAAACTGTCTAAAATCATAACTCCCAGAGCAGCCTCTTCATTTGTGACTGTTGGCTTCAGTGCATAGTTATCCAGTTGTTTACATTCTAGGTCAACAGCCTTACTGTTTAATTTGGATCAGCATTTCTTGGAAACACTATCTGTCCACTCTTAGTTGGCCTCTTGTTATGTGACAGCACAGCCTGTGGGCAAGCAGTTGTCCAGGATGCTGTCTGTCTGCGCTGACCTGTACATGAGGCTGTGAGGGGCAGCTGAGGAGGTAATTGTCAATAAATGTCTGCTTTCAGGCCTAGACCCACTTAGCTATCCAAGACTTGCAGGATGGGTCATCAATGCTTGGGGTGAAATGTGTGAAACCTCTCAATTTTGTTAACACACACTCTGTTACAGTTGACAAGTCCTTGTGTTGAAGCAGAAGCCAGAGCTATAAAAACGAACTGCTGCTCTTTCAAAGCAGTATTAGAGGAATGGCAAATAGTAGTTTCCCTACTCTAATTTTAAGATAAAATGGTTTCACCTGAAGCTTTTAAATTTGTTTTTCTATTTAGGTTGTTTATACCTGTTTTTAGCTGATTTTTCCAATGCTAGTCCTACCTGAGCTGTGAGAAGTCTACTTTTGCACTTGGAGAAATTCAGTACCCAAGTGCTGCTTTTGTTATTCACTGTGTCTCCGATCAAGGTATAGGATTTCGTGCCCACTTTTCTTTTCTTCCTTAAAAAAAAACAAAAAACAAAAAAACCCCAGTTTATTGAGAAATTATGGGAGAATTTTTAGTTTAACACTCATTTTTCATATTGTCATTTGAAATGTCTTTAACTGAGACCTGAAGGGGCATGGCACTTTTTACACTTTAAAAGTGTTCTCACATGTAACATTCTGATCGAACCTTCAAAACAGCCCTTTGCAGTGGCACAGAACAGACAGTAGGCCCATTTCACAGCCCAAGTGCCTGAGATGCGGAGACAGGGGCCACCACCCCGAGGACGTGGACGGCAGGCCCAGGGGAAGCCCTGGGCTCCCCCGGGCGGCACCGTCAGACAGAGCACTGGGTTTTCTGTTGACTGGAATCTTCTTTTTTTCCTTCAAAATTGATGGCAATTTCAAACACATGTTTATTGGGATTTCAAGAGCCATAAAACATTCTTTTTTAATAATTAATTTATTAGTTTTAATTGGAGGATAATTACAATGTTGTGATGGTTTTTGCCATACATCAGCATGATACAACAGGTATACATCAGTCGCCCCCCCATCCTGATCCCCTCTCCCACGTCCCTCCACACCCTAACTGGTAAGAGCATTTTCCATGTTTAAAATGCCTTTAGTGCTAAGCCATTCGAGGTGGGAAACAAGTTGAAGCCATGCTTTACAGAGAAGTTTGCAAGTTTGATAACTTGTTTTATTGTCCTTGCCTTCAACACATTGAAAATACCATCAATTGAAAATGCACGACTGAAAATGCATGCCGACTGGTTTTCAGAACGCTTGTGACAATGTTCTTGTGTTTTGTGGTGAAAGCTATATCGCGGTTGCTGTGGGTCAGATGTTACTCTAACGGTGAGGCCCTGCCTGAGGGCCTGTGCTGCGGCCATGGCCTTCCCGGCCTGGGGGTGGTCTCTGCCTCACAGCCCTCCCCGCTGCATGCACTGTGTGTGGTTACTGTGGCCGCATCCCTGTGCCGTCTGCCAATAAAGTCCTGCCGCCGGCCCTCATCTGAGCTGCCTCTCTTCTCTGCTTATTTAACTTGGTCCTTGAGCAAGAATAGAAGAAAAATGTCTCTACGCACTTATTTTTACTTGATTTGTAACCACCTGATTGTTCTACTCTGGCCTTCCTTTTTTAATTTCCAAGAGTAATGTTGGCTTTAAACACTGGTGGGTGACTTCAGACTTTTACCCAATTCAGTTACATTTTGGGATCCGTGTATCGACCTCAGCTTTAGGCCCAGTCTACTGTTTGTCCTCGGGGACGTCCCAGGGGGTGGTGTCTCACTCATTGTCAGAGCTATTCTCATGGGGGGACCTCACACCAGCAGAGTGCTTGACGGGGTGTGGGTATAAGTCTAGTTCATAGAAAACACCGTTGAAGGCACAGCCAGCAGTGTTGGGTGGGAACCGTCCCCGAGGGACCAGGCGCAGTGCCTGGCGCGGGGCCCCAGCAAGGTGGGGTGTTGAAGGGGGCTCTTGGCAGGAAGCAGGCATTCGGTCCCGACCCCCAGGGTTCCTCTCAAGGGGCAGAAGGCAGCATAGAGACAGAAGACTCTCCCTCCGCCCCATTCTTGTGAAGTCCTCGGTGATCTCAGGCCACAGTCAGCACCTAGATCATAAACCCAGTGAAGGATGGATTAACAGCGTGACACTTGTCACAAGTGCTTGTGCGCTTAGATGCTCACCGTGTCTGACTCTTTGCGACCCCACGGACTGCAGCCCACCAGGCTCCTCTGTCCATGGGGTTCTCCAGGCAAGAATGCTGGAATGGGTTGCCATTCTCTCTCCAGGGGATCTTCCTGACCCAGGGATTGAACCTGGGACTGCTGCCTTGCAGGTGGATTCTGTACCATCTGAGCCACCAGGGACGCCTAGTTGTCACAAGTAGTCACTCTTAACTAGTTCAATCTACCTCTCATAGTCAACATGGCCAATGTTTTGGCTTTAAATTGAAGCCACATTCACACCAAGATCCTAGGCAACAGGCATAGTGTCCCCTCCCCACAGGCCACCAGGCTTCCTGCCCCTGTGCAGATGTGAGCAGAGGAGATCTGCTGGACCTTCCTGATGCTGAAGACACCCCGCACTTCTCTTTCTTCATTGCATCCCCTGTAGGTAGCTCCTGATGGGCGGAGGGGGGTAGCATGTGAAGGCACCCCCTTCTGCTTGGGACGCTGCATTGTCATCAGCTCCCTGGGCCAAGGAATATGCCCGCGTATGGATGTGGGGGGAGCCTGGGAGTGGGCTTGCCCCTCAAAGATGTGCTCATCTTTAAGGGCCATAAAGCCAAACTGCCCTCCAGAGAGCTTGTGCCAGCCTACCCTCCTACTAATAGTGCGGGAGTGCTATGCCGTGCTTAGTCGCTCCATCGTGTCCAGCTCTTTGTGACCCCGTGGACTGCAGCCCACCAGACTCCTCTCTCTGAGGGGATTCTCCAGGCAAGAATGCTGGAGTGGATTGCCATGTCCTCCTCCAGGGGATCTTCCAACCTAGGGATCAAACCCAGGTCTCCAGCATTAAAGACAGATTCTTTACCTTCTGAGCCACGAGGGAAGCCCAGGAATACTGAAGTGGGTAGCCTGTCCCTTCTCCAGGGGATCTTCCTGACCCAGGAATTGAACCAGGGTGTCCTGCATTGCAGGCAGATTCTCTACCGGCAGAGCTACCGGGAAGCCCAATAGTGCAGGAGACCCAAACTTAAATTCATGCTGCTTACCAAAAAAAGCAGTGTTTTTCTTTTTTTTTTCAATTAAGGTTTACATTTTGTCTTTATTCAATTTTAACCTTTGGCGGTCATGAAGAAGGTATTGTTTAATCTATAAACAGCTGTCACAGGCTAGGAGTGCTGTCGTCATGCAGTGGACACCAGTCATTTCTGGGAAGTCAGTCCTGCTATAGGGGAAAGTGGAGCAGAGTTTGTGTGTCCAGAAGGGAACGCTTGAAAAACCAGCAGCCTGGCTCACCTCAGCAAGCCCTGGTTCTTCTGAAAAACTTGATAAGCTTCTATTGTTACTGTAATCAAGTTAAAAGTTTTATTCCTAGGAAAGGTTAGTCTATTTGGTGTCAATTCAGGGCTTATACCTCGCTACCCAACAATCTCCACGTTTTGAATATGGTAAAGAATCTGCCTGCCCGTGCAGGAGACTCGGGTTTGGTCCCTGGGTCAGGAAGATCCCCTGGAGAAGGAAATGGCAACCCACTCCAGTATTCTTGCCTGGAAAATCCCATGGACAGAGGAACCTGGCAGGCTACAGTCCGTGATGTTGCAAAAGAGTCGGACACAACTTAGAGACTAAACAACAACAAATGTTCAAGGTATGCTTCCAACCGGTTCAGGCCCAGGACAGGAGGCTGTGGTCCACGGCCCTACAGGCCCCAGCTGGCCCTGCTGTCAGCCTGGCTTAACCATCACAAGCTTGCTTTTCAGGGGGATGCATGGTTTCAAAGAGTGGGTATTTAGTTTTTGCTTTTATCTGTTTTCTCATATGTCAAAAGTCAAAGCAGTGAGGAAAGTCACCCAGGCTGCCTTGCCTCCCTTGGCTCCCCTCTTCCCCTGCACCTAATAGTGACCACTGGCTAGTCTGTGTATCCTTCCAGAGCCTCTTGACATGGATACAGATGTTATTCCTCCTAGCTGTCTTACACAAAAAAGCAACATGTTACACACATTGTCTGTTTCCATATGCATTGCATCTTGGAGTGAGCTTTCTCCTCACTGAAGGCTGCAGAATGTCCCATTGTGTGGATGTGCCATGTTTTCTTTAACCAGCTCCTTACTGATAAACAACTGTGTTGTTTCCAGTTCTCTGGTTCTCATGAGGTAATTCCAAAATATATGATTAATGACAGCATCATCAATTTCTATCTTCATTCACATTCATTAGAAAAGTAACATCATTCCTCCTAGTTCAGCCTCTTCTTATGCAGAGGCAAGAACAATTTACAAAATCAGGTGGAAGGGGGAAAAGAAATCCAGCAAGAAATATGAAAGACTTTTTCAATGAAAACTTTATTAAATAAATACATGAAGACCCAACTTAAATGGAGACATATTCTATTTGGGGATACAAAGACTCACTACTACTATAAAGATGTCAATCACCTCAAAATTAGTGAATTCAATACAGTTTAACAAAATTGCCAAATGGAATGTTAAAATAGAAATCAACAAGCTCATTCAAAAGTTCATATAGGAAAGAAAAGAACCCAGGAAAGTAAAGAACAAGGTAGGGGAGGGGAGACTTGCCATACCAAATATTAAAATGCACTGCAAAATTAAAACCTTTGAGCTCAGGTGTAGATCCACAGAGGACCAGCATCTAGAACCTTTCCCTTGTATCTGTTGCAGTTTACAAAAAAGTATGATGTGACATTTTAAGTCAGTAAGAGCTCTTCACTGGATGGTGTTAAGTCCTTTTTCTACCCATTTCATTGTTTTTTTCTAAAAAAACATTGATCTCAAATTCAAATTCACCAAAAATTAATTCTAGTTGGATTAAAGGTCTAAAAGCGAAAGGTGAGATTTTTTTTTTATTTTAAGACACTGGAAGAACATACAGAATTTTCATTAAGACCAAACAGTGAATCTTTCTGTAGGTGATGCTAAATACCTCACCTGTAAAGAAAGTGTTTGAGCTTTGACATCACAAATTAGTATTTCCTATACAACAAACAGAAGCAGAGGAGATTAAGAAGGTGGCAAGAATACACATAAGAACTATATTTAAAAAATCAATGACCTGGATAACCACAATGGTATGGTCACTTACCTAGAGCCAGACATCCAGGAGTCTGAAGTCAAGTGGGCCTTAGAAAGCATCACTATGAACAAAGCTAGTGGAGGTGATAGAATTCCAGCTGAGCTATTTCAAATCTTAAAAGATGCTGCTGCTAAAGTGCTGCACTCAATATGCCAGCAAATCTGGAAAACACAGCAGTGACCACAGTACTGGAAAAAGTCAGTTTTCATTCCAATCCCAAAGAAGTGGACAATGCCAAAGAATGTTCAAACTACCACACAACTGTACTCATTTCACATATTAGCAAGGTAATGCTCAAAATCCTTCAAGCTAGGCTTCAACAGTATGTATGTGAACCGAGAACTTCCAGATGTACAAGCTGGATTGAGAAAAGGCAGAGGAGCCAAAGATCAAATTGCCAACATCTGTTGAATCATAGAAAAGGCAAGGGAATTCCAGGAAAACATCTACTTCTGCCTCATTGACTACACTAAAGCCTTTGACTGCGTGGATCACAAGAAACTGGAAAGTTCTTAAAGAGATGGGAATACTAGACCACCTTACCTGCCTCCTGAGAAACCTATATGCAGGTCAAGAAGTAACAGAACCGGACATGGGACAACAGACTGGTTCAAAATTGGGAAAGGAGTATGTTGAGGCTGTATGTTGTCACCTGGCTTATTTAAGTTACATGCAGAGTGCATCATGAGAAATACATCTAACATGTGTTGGATGGATCACAAGCTGGAATCAAGATTGCCAGAAGAAATATCAACAACCTCAGATATGCAGATGATACCACCCTAATGGCAGAAAGTGAAGAGGAACTAAAGAGCTTCTTAAGGAAAGTGAAAGAGGAGAGTGGAAAAACGGGCTTAAAACTCAACATTCAAAAAACGAAGATCATGGTATCTGATCCCATCACTTCATGGCAAAAAGGTGGGGAAAAAATGGAAACAGTGACAGATTTTATTTTCTTGGGCTCCAAAATCACTGTGACTGCAATCATGAAATTAAAAGATGCTTGCTCCTTGGAAGAGTAGGTATGACAAAGCTAAGCTGTCAGTGTATTAAAAAGCAGAGACATCACTTTGCTGACAAGTTCTGAACAGTCAAAGCTATGGTTTTTCCAGTAGTCATGTACTTATATGAGAGTTGGACCATAAAAGAAGGCCAAGGCCCAAAGAATTGATGCTTTCGAATTGTGGTGCTGGAGAAGACTCTTGAGAGTCCCTTGGACAGCAGAGAGATCAAACCAGTCAATTGTAAAGGAAATCAACCCTTAATATTCATCGGAAGTACTGATGCTATAGCTCCAATACTCTGGCTACCTGATGCAAAGAGCCAACTCATTGGAAAAGACCCTGATGCTGGGAAAGATTGAGGGCAAGAGGAGAGAGGAGCAACAGTCTTGATTGCTCCAGAGATGGTTGGATGGCATCACCAACTCAATAGACACGAGTTTGAGCAAACTCAGGGAGACAGTGAGGGACAGGGAATCCTGGTGTGCTACAGTCCATAAGCTCAAAAAGAGGAGGATACCACTTAGCTACTGAACAACAACAAAAGAAAGCATAAAGTTAGCATTGGGCTAAGTTTAGTGAAATTCAAATTCATATAACCACACTTTATTTCTGATATTGCTAATCTTTGGCTTGTTCTTTTTTGTCAAGCTTGCTAGAGGCTTATCAGTTTTATTGATCTTTTCAAAGAAACAGCTTTTGGCTTCATTTGTTTTTGTTCTCAATTTCCTTGATTTCTGCTCTTTTTCCTTCATTGAAGATGTGGTCTTGCTTTGCTTATTCTTTTCTAGTCTAAGATGGGAGCTTAGATTATTGCTGAGACCATCTTTCTTAACATAAGCTCTCAATGCTAATCAGTTCCTTCTAAGCACTGCTTTAACTGTGCCCAAAATTTTTAAAATGTTGTAATTTCATTTTTCTCCCATTTAAAATATCTTCTAATTTCTCTTTGAGATCATCTTTTTGGTGGATTATTTATGAGCAGGTTATTTAATTTCCAACTGATTGAGATTTTCTCTTCTTTACTGATTTCTAGTTTAATTCCATTATAATCAGAAACATGAGTTGTATGATTTTTAATGTAAGATTATTTTAATAACCAGGATATGGACTTGTCTTGATGAATGTTCCATGTGCATGTGAAAATTTTTTGTTCTTTTTTTGGGTAGAGTGTTCTATAAATGTCAGAGTGAGTTGGTTAATGGTATTGTCTAGCCCTTCTAATAGCTTTACTAATTTTTTGTCTACTAGTTCTATTACTGATAGGTCTTTATAATTGTAAATTTGTCTAGTTCTCCTTTCAGGGGTCAGATGTGTTCCTTCATAATATTTTGCCTCAGGAAAATTTGCTTTGTATTTTTTTAAATAGAGTAATAATTTTTATTTTGTTGTATAATCCGTATTAAAGACAGTGATTTAAATGGCTCCTGTGATGTATGGAGTATTCGATATATCAAAGGCCCTGAGTCAAGGCTCTAAGAACCTTAGAACTTTATAAGATGATTCGCATGCATTTTTTAAAAACTATTTACTTTCTCCCTTTTACTGGAAGACCAGTTTATGGGACCACACTAGGAGGACAGAGGAAGGGGGAGTAAACCCGCCCATCGAGCCACCGCGTCTCCTGTGACAGTGCTGCTCTCCCCATGCGTGCAGAGAGCCCCAGCCCATCTTGCATCCTGTCAGCTTGTAGAGACGCTGTCTGCCACACTTCCCACAAGTCTGCCAGATTCTAGGGACATGCACAGCTCACTCTCACTGCGGCACAGATGCTCGTCTCTTGGGAAGCTCTAGTGTCGGGGTCTGAGTGAGAGCCCGCTGCTGTGTCTCCCCCACTGTAACACTCTTCCGCCTCTGCCCAACTCTGACCCCAGGTGAGAAGAGGCTTCCACATATCAAGCAGTTTTTCAGCCTCAGCTAAGTGTCCTTCAGTTCAGCTCAATTCTGACAACGTACTTGGAGAGAGTGGCAGGTCCCACGAGTTAAGCACTCAGCCCCATGAGCCTGCCCCCATCCCAACTGCAGACGCCAACCACAGGTCCAGGCTGTCACCCGTGCTTCTGAGCAACCACCTGTAAACTGGAGGTTCCCAGGACCCCCTCGTTGGGTTCAACTAATTTGCTAGAGCAGCTCACAGAAGTCAGAAAAACAACTTACTTACTTGATTACTGCTTTATTGTAGAGGATATAACTCAAGAACACCCGGAGGGAAGCCATGTAGCGGCATGGTAGGGGGAAGGGTGCAGTTTCCTCTCTGGGCACGGTTCTCACATCTCCACACCTGTTCACCGACCAGAAAACTCCGTGAACCCTGGGCTTCTGGGTTTTACAGAGGCTTCAGCACATAGGTGAGAGTGATTAAGTCATTGGCCATTGGTGACTGACTCAATCTCCAGCCCCTCTCTCCTCCCTGGAGTCAAAGTCCCAACCCTTTCCTCCCAGTCAGTTTCCCTGGCAATCAGACAGCATTCTTAGGGCTGGCCAAAAGTCACTTCAAAATGTGTGTTGAAAAGGGGGCTTATGAATGACAAGGCATGCCTTCCACCTTTCTGGCTCTGGAGCTATTTCTGAGACTGAGAACAAATGACCAAATTCTAGAACTGCTGTTTTCATTCCCCATGCTCCCAGCCTCCTTTGGTATCACTTCTCTCCTGTCTGAATACATCCTTTGGCTGTTTCTTTAAAGCAGGTCTTCTGGCTATCAATTCTCTTAGTTTTCCTGCATCTGAGAATGTCTTCATTTCACCTTCATTCCTGAGGGATATTTCACTGGATACAGAATTCTAAGTTGACAGTTCTTTTCTTTCAGCACTTTAAGAAATGTGCCACTTACTTCTGGCCTCCATAGTTTCTGATGAAAAAAATGCATGGGCATATGAATTGTTCCCCTGTAGGTCATCTCTCACTTTTCCCAGGCTGCTTTCAAGATGTCTGTTAGTTTTCGACAGTTTATGATGTATCTGGGCTTGAATTTCTTAGGTTTATTCTGTTTCAGCTTCACTCAGCTCTCCTGGAAGAATTTTAGCCATCATTTCTGCAGATGATTTTAAAGCACTACACTCTCTTATCTTTCTATGATTCCTATAACACAACCTGGAAACTTTTCTTCAGCCCTTTTCTGTTGTTCAGATTGGATGATTTGTATTGATCTATTATCTTTTGTCATCTTCAACCTGTTACTGGGTCTATCCAGCAAGATTTTTTAAATTTCAGTTGGAGCATTTTTCAGTTCTAATATTGTCACTTGGTGTTCCTATTATCTATTTCTCTATTGATAATTTCTATTTTAATACTTATTTCAAGAGTGTGATTGTTCATTTGAATTTTTCAATAATAGCTTCCTTCAAGTCTATGATGGCAGCTACTGACTGCCTTTTTCCATGACAGCCGTTTTCATGGTTTCATATGCTGAGTAATTTGGAGTGCCTCATAGGGATTTTGAGTATTACATGATGAAACACAACCAAGTCCTATGGAGTATGCTGGCATTTTTGTTTTATCAAGTAATCAATCTGTTTAGGCTCAGGCCCCAAGTCCTGGGGTGCTTCTTCCAGTGCCAGTTCAGCCTTCAAAGCTTTTGCAGTGCTCTTTGGACCTGCCTCACACGTACAGAATTTTGTGGTCCGTCTGAGACCCGAGGAGGGGTCTGCCCGGCGGCCCACTCTCAAAGGTGCTCGGCTGGCTAATTAGGATCGGGGGACAGTGTGAACAAGGAGAGCAGGTGAGGGAAAGATGGGGAGTTACAGAATATGTATAGCATTATTCCATATTTGTGAATAAAACAAACAAACAGTGTATATGTACCTCCAAGTGCCTGGAAAAAAGGTCTGGTTTCCTCTAAGAAGGGATGTAGAATATTGGTGAGGGGGTGGTGTTGAAAGGAACTTTGACTTTTTACTCTATACTTCTCTTTGAGTTAGGGCTTCTCTGGTGGCTCAGCAGAATCTGCTGCCAGTGTAGGAGACTTGGGTTTGATCCCTGGGTCAGGAAGGTCCCTAGAGAAGGAAATGGAAACCCACTCCAGTATTCTTGCTTGGGAAATCATATGGACAGAGGAGCCTGGTGGGCTATAGTGCATGGGTTCACAAAGAGTTGAATGCAACTAAACAACAAATCTCTTTAAGTTACTTTTGTCCATGCCCTATCCCTTTTGTAATTTTTAAAGCAATAAGGTATGTGGGAAAGACTGGGGGAAATGTGGAGTTTAATTCAAAGTGTATACACAGAAAGTATCTTTTCCTGGATGTAATACACCTTACTAAATATCTATCTAATGAAAAATACATTTAGGAGTCAATATAATCATTGAATTCTCTTCAACCATTAATGTACTAATCAGAATTACTGCCCACAAAACAGAAGCTTAGCCTGTAGTATTAATGAACTTTATTCACATTTTTCCAAGTAACTGCAATATTAAGTACAAGCTAAAAGCAACATACAGTTCTTAGAAAACACAGCCCCGAGTTCCCACCGCCTGAGCGCTGTGACTGTGGGTGCCCAGCCTTAGTACCTTCAGAATGTTAAAGTGAGTGCAGTGCTCAAAGTACATACCCAGCACAGGGGGACAGCTCTTAAAAACAGTTCTGCTAATTATAAAGAAATCCAAAAAGAGCCCTCTAGTGTATCACGCAGGTGTCCTGACTTTCAAAATGGAAATAATGAAGGAGCGGCTTTCCAGGCTGGGAGGAAGCCTGGGCCTCAGCCCTGGACATGGCTCCTTTCACAGAATTTGGTACTAAGTGGACAGCTCCCTATTCAGCCTATTGCACAAAGTCCATTTCAAATATTATACATGGTCACACTTTTCGGATCACTTTTTAAATACTGTTTAACTGATCACAAGACTATGGTAAGGACCCATGAGTCAGGCTTTGGCAGTTTGATCCCAAACCAACTACAGAATCAGACTGTATAAATATTAGCACCATTTTTTAACTAGTCCAGTGAAATGTAAAACTGCCCACTAAGCTATTTTTCACTGAAGCAGTCAACAAGACAGTTGTTTTCACTTCTAACATATGCTTGGCCCCTCTTCCTCTTTGCCAGTAATACATTTGAACACTTTGATGAGCAAGTACTAACATTTCCGCTGATAGTTTATGTTCAGCACAGCCTCAGCACTCAAAAGCCACCTTTGTGTTATTTTAGCTGGGTCATGCAAACTCAGACAGCTAAAATGCACAACAGAAAGGGGGCTTTTGGGTGCTGAGGCTATGCTGGACATAAACTTTATCAGCGGAAATGTTAGCACTTGCTCATCAAAGTGTTCAAAGCTTTCAAATTACTAGTAATCTACATCTGATGAATCAACGACAAAGCTATTTCATAAAAAGCACCACAAATGTGTGCTTACATTAATTCAGATAAACTATACCCTATTTTACTTTTAGTAGACTTTAAAAGAAATGTATATAGGTACTTGGGAATTTTCTGGCAGTGGGGGAGTACAAGCATTTTGACACCTCATAAATAGAGCAGTCTTTTAGGTTTTAAAAGGAAGAAAAAGGACAGATTCCTAGTCTCATTCACCTCAGCCCAGCAGAAGTATTCTGGTGTTACTTAATATTCTATTATTGCTTTTAGTAAACACAGGAAATATGTTACAACAAGTTGTTTTAATTAAGAACTTAAAAGGTAAAATTTTAAAAAGAGACTCTTATGCAGCAGTTATTTCAATCTATATTTTAAATATCAGTGGATTCTCAGTTTCAAACTTTTCAACATGAAAGGCAATTTTAAATTACCTCACTATTTCATAAGTTGTCTCAAGGAATAAGAACATGATCACAATGACATTAGTGAGAAGGAAAAAGTAGGACATCAAGTTGTTACAACTTAAAAATTTTGTAGGTTCAAAAGGTCATCTTTACCCCTAAAGAGAAAGAACAAAATGAAACCCTAACCTACTAATGGCTTGGACACAGGAAGGGGACTCCTAGTCACTTCATATTGACTCATTCATTGTTCACGCACATTAAAAACACTTAAAAAAATCTTGTTCATTGGTCTTCTACTTAAAAGGGGGAAAATACTGGCCAATATCACCTTCTAGGTTCTTCCAGATCTGCATGTGGAGTTTGCAGTAGTAATTAAGCATATTAAATACAAGTCTGTGTTTTAAAGGAGAGAGTCGGGCTTGCTCAGGACCCTGAGGGGTCGGGTCTCTAAGGCAGTCCATCAGCATGGACCTGAGCTACTCCCCACTTCCTAAGACTGTCAGCTACAACGAACAGAACACTGGAGCTGGTGGTTGAAACTATACATGCAGGAAGTGGTTTTAAAGGAACAGTTTCCACCACCACATTACCACAGAAATTTCATCTTTAGGTACCTGCAGTGTTTAAGGACTATAATAACAGCAAGATTCACCAGAATCCCTAGCAAGGACATTTTGGACAACACACAGACCTTTCTCTTACCAAACATACATCATAGTGACTAGGAGGGCTCTCTATATATTCACCTCAAAATAACGCACACATTTTAAGTTTTTTTAAAAAGCTCATGATTCTTCAATATGAATTTGCAAAGCTTAATATGATTATGTAAGATGATACTGTGAAGATTTTATATGGAATGAAACATCTTTGTAGAAATCAACCATAATACTTCAAAGACCCAGAGTAAAAATATCAAGGAAATGCTCAAATGCATATCAAACACCAAATTTTCATTCATACATCTCTACATGGTAAGCTGGCAAAGTACTTTTTTCTCTCATCAGGAATTTAGCATTCATCCTTACTGTAGATTCCTACCTCTGCTAAATGGAAAAAATGTTTCTCAAAACCACTTTCTACCCCAGAAGCAAATGTCCTGGAGAGAAGGAAACACTTCATTGAAATGCTTGCATCTACGCCCATACACATAGCAGCATCCCCTCACATTAGCTTCTACACAAAACCTACCAGCTAGGAACCTATGAGGAATGTATTTCAACCAAAAGTCTGAACAATGTACATCATCAAGCCTTTGTTATTGGTAAGTTCCATGGAGGAGAAAAGTAGGGGTGACCCACATCTCTAATAGGTAGCTTAAAATCTGTCCCCCATCCCCAGTAAGACAATGTCAATTTACTAAGCGAAATTTTAGCTTTTAAATTCTAGTATCATTGCTAAACTCTTCTAGCAGAGGCAAAACTCCACAGTGGGTGAGTGCCAAAAGGCCAGATTGCAGCAAGTGACTGGTACCCCATTAAGTGTCCTTAAAAAATCTCAATAAAAAGTGACAGTCTTTGACTCAAAAGAAACTTCAGTACTACTTCTAAACATTTCATTTGGAATGCACTTGAACTAAACTATTAATAAGTGCCTAGATGACAATTTAAAGAGAAAGGATGACCCTCACCCAGTCCAGATAGTTCTTAAATATCACAGTCCACATGAAGTGATGCTTGAACTGAAACGCAAAAAAACATTTAACTGTTTAGGAACTACCAATGTTCTACAATGCTTTCACTATACATGGTATCAACAGCAGTGCTGAAATTCACTTTTAACTTGATGTTCTTTCCCAAAGCAAACTACACATAAGGAAAAGGAATCTTCTGTGGCAAGCTGGCGTGAGCTTGCCAGCTCTGGAATCTGAGGAGCTGTTCAGAACAGGAGGAAAACAGGCTTCACCTAACCTGAAGCTAAAAACTGAAGTTAAGCATCTGTCAGCCATTTAAAGGCATGTGGTGTCAGTATCTTAAAAGATTAAGATGCTTTAAAACAAAACCCTTAGAAGAATATCAAAGATTTAGGGAATTCTCATAAATAACCGAATGTCTATGGCTTCAGTTGTCACCCTGCTCCTGAGGCGGGTGACCAGGATTCATCAAAAGAGACAATCTTTTGGAAATTCCCCAAGAAAAACCTTGCATAATCAGTTGGTTTCTTAAACCTGTGTCCAGTTACTTTTGGTAGTTTTTGTTTTGTTCTTTTCTTTCATTTACACTTTTAAAAAGAGGTTGTCCAAGCAACTGTTCCTTCCCTCAAGCTCTGGCAGAGTAGCATCTCATATACTCTGTCATCCATGGGTTCTCTGAGGAGGCAGGCTTGACCCGCCTATTTTTCTCCACATCAGCAGAGTGAGCCCGCTGCCTCTGAGCCGCCAGCCGCCTCTTCTCCACCTGCCTTCTGCTCTTGGCTCGCAGTGCCGATTCATGGATCTAAGGGGAGTCAGAATGAATGAACAGTGGCTTTGGCACTAACTTCCCAGAGTATTCACAATGAAGCTTCCTCCAGGTCACCTGGAGCAGGGCAGAGGCAAGTCAGTCTCACCATATTCAGGACTTCTGTGAATAAAAATTTCTCCAGAAGATCCATTTCCCTGAGTTCTCTCTTACCCATTGTCAGAAGTAAAGAAACTCGGCAACAGAAAATGTCCACCAGACTAAATTTCAGTTTAAATGGTAAGCAACTAATCTACACGTGCCTTGAGAAACTGGCTCTGGAAAAGGATTGGAACTCCTTAGCATTAAGCAAGAATAAGTATTCCATTGAAGGAACTTACATATTTTACAGCAAAATACTATCAAATTTCAAGATTTTACCACCTAAGATGTTTAATGAACCTCATTCAACTTAACTCCACAGGATTGCCAGAGGACAACTCTGTTGTCCTCAAACAGAGTTATTTGAGATAACTCTGTTATCTCAAATATCACTCCAAAGACCACCATCTGCTAGAGTTGAGAAGTCTGTTCAGTAAGAGTTGAGAAGTCTGTTCAGTAAGAGTTGAGAAGTCTGTTCAGTAAGACTTGGACCGTGGCACTTAATGACTGCATCTCTGCTTCTCTTCAGGCCCTCTTTGCTTTGGGCTGGTGGATGCCGTTGGCACTAACACAGTCATTGCTCTGTGACCCCACAGGTGAGGGGCCCTTGTCGGCCCTTTGACTAAACCTTGGGGGAGGGATGAGCAGGGGACATGCAATCACTCTAATTTAATCCAAAGAGAAAACAGGAGTCTAGATAGATGTGCAGAACCAAAGCAGATGCGATCTGATAGACAGACAGCAAGAAAGGGGCTGAGGCGCGAGATGCGAGTTATCAAGTCCAACAGAGCAGGAGCCTCTCAGGAGGCCAGACGCAAATCTAGACGGGCAGCTGCCAGCCCTGGCTATGCCCCTCGGCTGTACCTCCTGGGCCCCAGGAACTTGAAAGCCCCGTGTCCTGCCCCTTCTCCACCCGGCTCGGTGTCAGTAAAACCTTCCAGCTACCAGTTAACTCCCAGCAAAACCCCAGTCTCTAGGTAGCTAACATCCTGCATCCTGTTTGCGATCAGATGCCCAGTCCCGGGCTTTCCTTGGCCCACCTGAGACCTCCCACGTCCCAAAACATCACAGCAACCACAGTATGATGGCCAGTGCCAGCCAGGCCAACCCCACCCCCAGGGGAAAGCAGAGAAGCCCGTTCACCGGCACCTACCTCCCGCACGGGGGCAGAAGCACAGACGTTGTGAGTTTTCTGGCTTCCTGTGTCCGTCTGTTTCTCTCCCCACCCATAGAGGGCAAACGGGTGCTTCTGTTCTTTTATCTTAGTGGATGACCTCTGAGGACTCTTGATGGCTCTCCTGCTTCCTCGGGCAGCTAAGGCACTTGGTGGTTGCTGAGGGTCAGGACCGCTGGCTGATTTTTCAGGGTCTCTCATCCTGATCTGTCGTTCAGGTTTCTCTTTTACATCTTTCACTGGCAGTGCTTTTTAAAAAAAGAGATAAAACAGGATGGATGCTTTAAATTCAGGTTTACATATAATTACACATAATTTAAATATTTGGGATGGAAATTCATAATGCCTAGTTAAGTCAGTAACTTTTTTACTTACAGCTCAATTCTACAAGTGTCACTTAAAATGGATGGACAGAAATAAATTAGTCTATCCTATTTTAAAATCAACAATAAATACACCAAGATTGAACCAAGCCTATTCAAAAGTAACAACCATCATTGGCATTCTGAGGTTATGAGTCTCAATTGAATACTAAAAGCTAAAAAGCTAGAAAACACCAGGGCCTACTGGCTTTCCCCATGATAAATCCAGTCATTTTACCATTTTGCTTCAGGGACAGATCTGGATTTGTGACAATCATTCATCAGCTGCAAAAGGTAAGTTTTTAAGTTACTCAGCTGGAGTTTCGGGATTGTACTGCTTTGTGATGCTCCATGACTGTGGAAAATGCTCCTTTCAGCTCTCCCGAGCTCCTTATAAGAGCTGGCTGGTGACCTTAACATGAAAAGCCTTCCATCACAATAAGGAGCGGTTTCCATAGCTCCTCACCTCCATGTACAGCTGGGTGCATCCAGGAGGAGAGCTGGGAAGAGGGCTCTTATTCCTGACAACATGAACCAGGGCCCCTGGCCTACACAGTCCTAAATCTGTCAGCAAGGCTGGTAAAACTCTGGTGGGGAACAGACTGCCCACCTGAGGTGTACTCAGATATTCAGGACACACTCGAGAACATAGCCATTTCCCCTAATTACCCTTTATGACTGTCCAATCATTACTTCTATAACCATCTGTATAATCCTATATGATCTTATAATCTTATGTGATCTTACACAGGTTGTATTCCTTGTGTAAAGCCCGAGTGAGCCTACGTTTTCTGAGTAAGAGCCCCTTGTGCATCCAGGGCACCACCTTATAGACCCACTTGCTCCCGAGGCTCCAGAATTTGGCTCCAGACACAGTGCACATGTGTGAACCCTGACGCATCACCTGCATTTCTGTCTTCAGCAATGACCTTTATCTACCAAATCATTTCCTTTATTACTAAGCATTTTAAATAGACAGCATGCGTCCAGCCCTGGGGTTCAGCACTTCACACTGCTGTGCACCATATCTGTAAACCCAGCACTCAGGCTATCTGGGGACACATGAGATGCCAGTCTTACACTAAATCCTGAGAACCCAAATCCCCCCATCACTCACTCTTCTGAGTAATGTGTCCACACCTCATCCTCTTTCCTCCCCTGGATCTAGGAAGAAGGGAAAGAGCCCATCAGGACCAAGACAATGGGAGGTAGAAGGGAGTCCAAGCCTGGCGTAGTTACAACACAGAGAGGGGGAAACAACTCCACTCATCTTCAGGGATTCATTTCCTTCTCTTCCTCTCCCAGCCCCCATATGTCTAACTCAGACCTTCCAGAGAGCATGTCCACAGGAGATGATAACAATTCGGTTCTCGGGACAAGCTGAAGCCAATCAAGGAGAGATTAGGAAAGAATTCCAGCAAGTGGGGAACTGGCTTCTACAAAGACATGAAGAGAAGAAAGAATAATTTAAAATGACAGGTACATAGTCTATGGATGAAGGCATGAGTGGGTAGCAGTGGGGAGATAAAGACCTTCTATGCCAAACACAGGAGTTTTATTTTTCCTAAAAATGAAGAAGAATCACTGAAGGATTTTAGGCTGAAAAATGCTATGGTCCTATCTGCATTTCAGGAATGAGGCGCCTAGCAACAAACATGCCCCAAAGAAGTAGGGGCAGAAAGGATGGAGAGTCCAGGGTAGTGGGTAACCCACAATGCTGGCAGGCGCAGAACAGGGAGAAAAGGCCCAGATAGCGCCCACCACCCCTGGCTGGTGCTCAGACTCACCTGGGCACCTGTGAACTGGGAGGTGGTACCCCGACCTCTCCAGAGAGCCCAGCCACAGAGGGCTGAATGGGCAGCTGAGTGGGTGATGCTGGGAGGCAAAGAGGAAGCTTGGGCCCCTACAGGGATTGGGAGTGGACGGTCACACTATCCTCAGAAGGCCATCAAAGATGGGGAAAGGGTATTTGACGACTCAGGTATGAGACACCCCTGGGACCACCAAGCAGGCCACAGCAGGACCCTTAATCAGAGGCCCAAAAGAGAACGTGGAATTGGAGAGAGTCATAAGCGGGCAGGTGGGGGCTGAGGCTCAGATGCAGAGCAGATCCCCCAGAAGGAACGCAGAGTCAGGGGAAGGGGAGCAGAGGTTGGCCCCCTGGGACACCAGCGCCTACTGAGCCAGTAGAAGGGATGAGGAGAGCCAGAGAGGGAGCCAGGGAAAGAACAGCCAGCAAAGTCCAGAAGCTTCCAGGAGAGAGGCTGGAGAAGGATGTTCAGAAAAGCACAGGGCAATTAACAGAGCCAAATTTTACAGAGAGGGCAGGAGAATGAGGACAAAACAACACTGGGCATTCTAGGGTTTAGGAGACACAAACGACCATGTGAACACAAACAGCTACAAGGGCACGCTGCAGGGCGCAGGGGATACGGCCAACACTCTACTCTAGACGGAAACTGTGAGTCACCATGTTGGACACGAGGGCTTCCCTGAGAGCTCAGCTGGTAAAGAATCCGCCTGCAATGCAAGAGACCCCGGTTCAATTCCTGGGTGGGGAAGATCCACTGGAGAAGGGATAAGCTACCCACTCCAGTATACTTGGGCTTTCCTGGTGGCTCAGCTGGTAAAGAATCCACCTGCAATGCAAGAGATCTGGGTTTGATCCCTGGGTTGGGAAGATCCCCTGGAGAAGGGAAGGCTACCCACTCCAGTATTCTGGTCTGGAAAATTCCATGTATAGTCTATGGGGTTGCAAAGAGTCGGACATGCCTGAGCAACTTTGACTTTCATGTTGTACACCTGAAACATATAAATCAAATATACCTCAATAAAAAAATCAGATGGTTAAGTTTTATGTTAGGTGTACTGTACCACAATTAAATAAAATAAAGCAACATAAGATAAAATATCTACACAAGTTTTTTAAAAGACAGACTTGGCTCTGGGCAGTCAGGCTGTCTCACATGACAGAGAGGAGCATAGGGGATGGGGAGAACCAGGTCACAGCAGGTTGCAGATCAGGGAGACCCCAATGATCTCCTCACCATGGATCACTGAAAGGTCTGACATTAAAAACAGTAGTATCCACCAGTACCCAACACAAGAAACTAAAATCCTCTCTAGGGAGCCTGGGTCTCAGATTATTCCTACAGATAATTTTCTAAACACAGCAGTGAGTGTCGTGGGGATAATGACCAGTCACACAGGAGACAAGACAGTAAGGAAGTCCAGCAGGAGCAAGAGACTTGGGAAAATGGGGTTATCACTGACAAACCATAAAACTAACATGTATTTAAAGAAGGAACACAAGCTCAAAAATATCTGTAGCAGGAGAAAAAAGATGGAAAACACAGAAGAGAGAGAACTTATCACTATAAAATTAATACTTATAAAACTCTTGAAACAGTGCCTGGTACAAGATAAGTGTATATACACTTCAAAATCCCATTCAAAGTTTTAAATAAAGTCATTTCCAGGCAAATAAAAACAGTGTCATCACCAATTATTGTGGAAGATGCTAATAGCACCTTTCTCAGTAACTGACAAAAATCAACTCAGCCTTGATTTAGGACTATGCTGTTCATTACAAAAGCCATGAAGCAGAGGTGACTTACATATAATTTTACATTAATCAAAATTAGCTAGAAACAAACTTTCACTCCCTCAGTTATACCAGAGTTCAAGTGCTCAAACATGTGGCTCATGGTTAGCATGTTTCACAGTCCAGACAGAGAAACTGCCCATCATTACAGGAAGTTTGACTTGAACAGACTGATACAGACTGGTACATACAGAATACTGCACCAAAACCACAGAATATACAATCTTATCAAGCACATGCAGAACATTTACAAGAATTTACCCAGCCAAAGCTATAAAGAAAATCTTAATAAAGTCACAAAACTGGAATCATACAGTATATAGTCTCTGACTCGTGTGCAATTAAGCTAGATCATGCTCATCCTCAGTCACTTGAGTCGTGTCCAACTCTTTGCAATCCTATGGACTATATAGTCTGCCAGGCTCCTCTGTCCACAGGATTCTCCAGGCAAGAATACTGGAGTGGGTTGCCATGCCCTCCTCCAGTGGATCTTCCCAACCCAGGAATCGAATCCCCTGCTTACAGATGGATTCTTTACCGCTGAGCCACCAGGGAAGCCCTAATTAAGCTATATACAACAGCAAAAATATCTTTTACAATCTCCAGCTATAAGAGGATCCCCTGGTGGTCCAGTAGTTAGAACTCCATGCTTTCACCACTGAGGGTCAGAGTTCAATCCCTGGTTAGAGAACTAAGATCCTGTAAGTCTCGTGGCATGGCCAATAAATAAATAAATAAAATCTCCAGTTATAAAATTAACATTTCTCTTTTTTTCTTAAATTGAACCACAATATGGTATTAGTTTTAGGTTACAGCCAAGTGATTCAGTTATATAAATATATTCTTTTAGGTTACTTTCTACTATAGGTTATTATCAGATATTCAATATAGTTCCTTGTGCTATACAGTAAATCCTTGTTGCTTATCTGTTTTATATGTGGTAGTTTTTATCTGTTAATCACATACTCCTAATATATCCCTTTCCTTAAAAAATTTCTAAATAATGCATGGGTCAAAAACAAATCATATGATTTCACAAAAATGTAAGTGTTCTCCATGTCATTGAGCTATACACTTAAAAATTGTTAAAATGATAATTTGTGTAGTGTGTTTACCACCATTTTTAAAAATAAAAAAGTAATGGCAATAGAGAGCATCAACCCATTCTTATTAGAAATATTTCTAAATTTTTTCATTAAGTATGATGCAGCTAAAGCAGTAATCAGAAGTAAATCTAGAGCCTTATATCAATATATCAAGAAGAAAAACAGGCAAGGGAAGAAAAAAAAATCAATGATAAGCAATCCATCTTAAAATGTTATAAAAAGGGCTTCCCTGGTGGCTCAGTGGTAAAGAATCCGCCTGCCAATGCAGGAGACATGGATTTAATCCCAGTCCAGGAAGCTCCCACACGCGACAGAGGAATGAAGCCGGTGCGCCAAGCTGCTGAGCCTGTGCTCTGGAGTCTGGGCACCACGCTGCAGAGCCCGTGCGGGACAGCGACTGAAGCCTTCGCACCCTCAACGAGAGAAGCCACTGCAAGGAGAAGCCTGCACACTGCAGTGAAGAACAGCCCCACTCCGCAACTAGAGAAAAGCCCAGGCAGCAAAAAAGACCCTAGCACAGCCAAAAATAAATTTGAAAATAAAAAAAGAATATTAAAAAAATTATAAAAATAAGCACTAAAAAATGAAACTAAGGGGAAAAAATCATGAATTAATAAACACATAATAAACAAAATGGACATGGCCAAGGGTTAGCTTGGAACAAAAATTAACAGAATTCACAAACTTCTAGCAAGTCTAACAAAGAAAGAGGGTAAAAAATAAAAATAAGTAAAAATAGAGCGAGTGAAGCCGTCAGGTTAAATGTGCACTGGTGACCCGTGATCGTAGTCCTTTCCTCTTCAAACCCCACTACAGTGAAGGAAGAAAGGCCAAGGAGCAGAGGGAAAGGACAACGAGCAAGCAGGCAATGACACCAGACAGATTCTGGAAGGTGCAAAGTGATGAGGAGAGAGGAAAGACTCATGGGACTCAGCAGGATGATGCAACCGGACACAGTGGCGCCATGCAGTAACCGGCATTGAGGCACCAGGCTTCCCAGAAGGCGAGGCCCAGCCTCAGTCAGCGCCCCAGGCCATGTGCTCCAATGACAGGTTAACAAGAACGCGCCTCGGCTGAGAACCAGGGTCCACACTGCCTGCCCGTGAAACTGGGCAGATGTTTGTGAGCAGAGAATGGGGTGAAAGAGGTGCCCCATGGCTCCTGGAAATAAGCCATGATGGGCAATACAGCAGCTGCCCAGCTCTCTCTCAGGAGTGCTCACCATTGGAGGCCGGCCTGCAAGAGATGAGGAGGGCCAGGCACACGAAGAGGTCGCCTGCAAGTGTCTAGCAGACAGCTGCAGTCAGCACGCAGCAGAGACAAGCCACGCCCTGTGCCCTAGCCAAGTTCTAATTCACAGAAACCATGAGCTCACAGGTGAGACCTGGAACCTGAAGTACTAGTTTCCAGGGTAAGCCTGGCGTGCAGCAATGGATACTCCCTCAACAGTCCTTCCTCTGGTCCTCAAGGCCGGTGGCTGACCCCACCCCCCCACCCCCCCCCCCACCGGTCCCCAGGCCAGGTCCCTAAAGGAGGAGGACCAGAGGGCAGCAGGCACAGGAGAAGGGAGGGGGGCAGGATGAAAACAGGATGAGGTAAAGAACGCGGTCCCTCCTCCTCTCCCCCAGCTGTGCCCAGGATGCTGACAGGCAGGCTTGGGCCCCCCGGCAGGAGGACGGAGGAGCAGGGTCTGGCAGGCTGACACAAACAGGCAGGCACCGACGTGGGCAGCCCCCGGAAAAGCAGCAGAGTCCCCCCTACAATCACAGTCACAAGGTCCTCCACGCACAGCTCCCAGAAAGCCCTTCAAGCTTCCCTCTTAAAGAAGCAGACAGGCTAAGAGCAAGCATTCGAGTACCTCCTTTAATAAGAAAGAGACCAAAATATAGAGGAAAAAACTAGGCTTGGAATATAAGAGATCTCTCAAAGGATATTTATGGCTTGGGGAGGGTGGGGGGCAGGGGGGCTGGAGAGAGGAGTTAGAGAAAAGGATGCTATTTTTTGTTAATTTTTAAAAGAACATTTGGGACAAAAAAGCAATCTCTTTGAAATTAAAAACCAGAATGGAAGAATTTAAAATTTCAACAGAAAATTTAGAAGATAAAATTGAAGCATTCTCAAAACAAAACCAAAGTTCCAATTTAAAAAAAAAAAATAAATAAAAATATTAGGGTTTGCTCCAGGAGGCATACAAACCAGCTAAAAATAGCTATCAAGAAAAAAATGAATAGAAATATTTTAAAAGTTTTTTTAAGTCTTTTTTGGCCTCTCTGCATGGCTTGTGGGATCTTAATTCCCTGACCAGGGATCAAACCCATACTCCTTGCAATGGCAGTATTGAGTCATAACCACTGGACCGCAAAGGAAGTCCCCAGAACAGAAATTATTTTAAACAGTACTAGAAAATATCACTGAACTGAAAGAAGTGTTTCTAGATTTAAAAGGCTCACCACGGGATTCCGCTAGCAGTCCAGTGGTTAACTCTGCACTCCCAATGCAGGGAGTATGGGTTCAATCCCTGGTCGGGAAACTATATCCCACATGCCATGAGGTGTGGCCTAAAATAAGTTTTTTTAAAAACCTAAATAAAAAGTCCCACCAAGTTATCAGCCCAATGAATGAAAAATAACACACAGTATTTTAGAATACCTAGGATAAAGGGACTGTCCTAAAACTTGAAAAAAGAAAAAGGTCACATATACAAAACAAGTGTCAGAATGACATGGCACTTCTCAACAATAAGACCAAAACCTAGGATTCAATATAATACCTTCAAATACTGAAATGTCTAACCTAGGAAGGCTCTATCTTGCCCAAATGGCAATCCAGCCTTGGATAAAGGCATTTTTAGACTTCAAGATGATTTTTACTTCCCTTTCAACATTTCTCAGGACTTAGAGAGGATGTGCTCCACCAAAAGGAAGGGAGATTGGAGGCTTCTAGAACAGGGATCAGATAAAGGAGGTAAGCAAAAGGAATACTCAGCTAACATGGACAGAAGTCCCAGCTTGACAGCAGTGTCAGACCTGGACAGCATAAAGTCTAAATTAAAACAAGAGAGTCAAGGGTTCCCCAAAATTATTTCCCCAAGGAAAATAATGCAACAAATAGAACACCAAATGTGCCTGGCATATAACACATTTTACAATCCCACTAGACTATTTCAGGCTAAATTATAAAAGAAAAAAGAGAAGCAAATATAAAAGTAAAGCAATAATTACCTCTAGGAAAAACATAAATAACAAAGAAAATATAATCAAAATGTACTGTATGGATTATCTGCAAATAATATTTACAGAGCCATGATCATGCAAATATAGAATAGTACTTAAATGAAATAGTCATATAGTTAATACTGTGGGACAAAAGAGGTGCTTGTGTATATCTAGGTGGGAGGAAGGGAGGGTTTGAGGAATGGCCAAGCTAAGATCTTAAACTAAATCATTTCCCATTATGGGATGTCAATATACAATTTTCAAAATAAAAAAGCCAACATTAGTCTGAATCATTGGCCACAGCACTGAAAAGAAAGGTAAAGAGTTACTCCAGGGAGCAAGGGGCATGGATGGTGAATGGACCAGGATTACTTTTTCATTTTAAGTGTATTTTAAAAAATTATGCATATGCATAACTGGTTTAAAACTAAAATTGAATTTAAAAGGAAATGTAAATATGAAGAAAAGAACTGGAGACATTCTAGACACTCTTGAAAGCGTGTTGGCTACAGAGAGAAGGCACTTCACAGTGAACAAGCATTCCCACACCCACAGCCCACACACAGGCGACTTCCCAACAGCTTTTTAGTACCATCTCTCAAATGAGAACAAGAAGCCAAGAATCATTAGACATTTGAGGAAAGTTGCTAACTTGAAGTACAGGATTACAAATTACATTAAAAAAAAAAAAAAATCCAGAGAGGGAGGGGAAACCTGTGCCAAAGAAACATGCAAAAACTAAAAATTCCTAGTCCTCAGCAGGACAAGTGAGGATACTATACATACAAATCAAGAACAGAATACTGTTTTTTTAAAGAGGATTAAAGAGAAGGAGAGAAGGAAGGAAAACCCAGAAAACAATTCAACAGGTTCTTAAGACAGATGGAATGGAGGCCAGGGTAGAAAATTAGATATGTTTGTGAAGTCTAACATCCAACTAAGGAGTTCAGAAAGAAAAGAGAAGAGAAAAAAATAGTAATAAGAAAACAATTCAAGAAAACTTCCCAGAATTACAAGATAGGAGTTTGACTGCAAGGACTCATGAAGCACATTAGAGGAAAACAGGCCTAGACAAGAGGAAAATTTTCAGAACAGAGGACGAAGAGAAGACCCTAGAAGCTTCCAGAGGAGGGAGCACGTTATCTATGAGGGATTAAGAGTGAGAACAACACGGGAGTGTAACAGCTACTTCACAAGTCCCAGTACCAGACAGCACCGCCTCTAGATTTTGTAGAGACAAAAACTTCCAACCTAGAATTTCATGCCTATTCACAAACTTGCTGAATTGTGAGGCTAGAATCTTTTGACATGCAAGATCTCAGAAAATTTAGCGTCTCACACACCCTTTCTCAGGAAGGTCAGGCAAGAAGATGATGGGAGAGCCACACAACAGAGGGTCCTACAGAGGGAAGGCAGGTGTCCCTGGGGTGGCAGCCAAGAGCCCTCCCAAGAGGCAACAAGGCAGCAGGCTGCCAGGACAGCGAGCAGGCCAGGTGGAAGTAGGTCAGAGGCCCCGAAGGGATGTCTTAAGATGGGGAGGGCGACAGTAATCCTGATGCGTTGGTGGCATTGCAACAGAAAGAAAAGGGAGTCACAGCAAACAATATGGGGCCGCTCTAAGCAACCTCGTCCACAGCCCTAACTGAATCTAACTAATTCTCTGACGACTACACCAGAGGGTGAGGATGCACCGCGTGTACCGGTTAGGAGGTCACTAAAAGGAATGAAGGGCTTCCCAGGTGGCTCAGTGGTAGCGAATGCACCTGCCAGTGCAGGACATGTGGGTTTGATCCCCGGGTCAGGAAGATCCCTTGGGAAGAGGAAATGGCAACCCACTCCAGTATTCCTGCCTGGGAAACCCCATTGACTGAGAAGCTTGGTGGGTTACGGTCCATGGAGCTGCAAACAGTCGGACACTGAGCAACTGAGCACGCACACAGAAAGAATGAGAGCCAGTAGATAGTACTAAAAATCCAATCAAAAATCAACAATCTCAATAAAAGCCATGTTGGAAAAGCAGACTTACACACCAAGGAAAAACCAGAGGACTGGGAAGGGGTCACCTAGGGAATAGGTAATTGGGATGGGGGAGGAGGGCTGCTGTATCTCCGTACTAAGCCATACATAACCATATGATTCTACGTGTACATATGGCTTCAGTTAAGACAGGAACTAAATGTTCATGTTTCAGAGAAACTCAAAAGAGTGCTCCTCATTCTGTCCACTTAAACACAAGGACTTTCAATCCTGCCAGACATAGGGATGAACAGAGGCTGTGATAGGCATGAGCAAAGCAAAAAGATCCTGGGATGGGGAGTCCTGAAAGAAGAAACACTTTTTCTTCCCAGATTCCTAAACCAGAAATATTAGCAAAGAAGAAATTACCTCAGCCAGCCCCTGGGAGGATTCAGTGTCTCTAAGGGAACCACAAAAATCATGAACTCTTACAAACACAAGCCCCATACTCCATACTACAATGCTGTCTAAAAACTGCATTTATATACACCTGGAAATAATTGACAGCTCTTTCATAAGCAATGAAGGGAAAGAACGAAGGAGAGAGAAAAGCTCATGCAGTCTGATAAAGTGCATCTCATAATTGAGCTAGTAGCTCAGTGCCCCATACCCTCCCCATCTTCTGTTATTCAAACTTCTAGCAAAGGTCAGGCAGAGAAGGCAATGGCACCCCACTCCAGTACTCCTGCCTGGAAAATCCCATGGATGCAGGAGCCTGTTATGCTGCAGTCCATGGGGTCGCTAAGAGTTGGATACAACTGAGTGACTTCACGTTCACTTTTCACTTTCATGCACTGGAGAAGGAAATGGCAACCCACTCCAGTGCTCTTGCCTGGAGCATCCCAGGGACGGGGGAGCCTGGTGAGCTGCCGTCTATGGAGTCGCACAGAGTCAGACACGACTGAAGTGACTTAGCAGCAGCAAAGGTCAGGAATCAGTGGGAATTCATAAGTAACATGTGAGGATGGAGGGGCAGCCCTGCCACATGATGAACTGAGAACAGCTGGGAACAGTATAACAAGACTCAACTTCCTCTCCTCCTCAGCATCTCACAGACAAGCGAGGATGAGAATCCTGAGAAAAGTCTGATCAGAGTACCACTGACAAGGTGGTAAACAAAAATAATCATCGATCATTGATTCTGAGCTTCTATTTCTTCGTCTATAAAATCCAGGTAAACGAGGTGAAAACTACGGTCCTACCTCTTAGAATTGTTTTTGAGTGTTGACTAAGAAAATATATACTTTAAGATCGGTGACTGAATGCATGACAAGCTCTCAGGCCATTTTAGTTATTTGGCTCACTGGGATCTCTTTAAAACTGAGTGACGTCGGGTGGTGCCTGGTCCAGGTTGGAGTAGAATAGAACCCCACGGGGTTCCTCCAGGCTGTATCTGGGGCATTCATTCAACTGGGCCCTGAGCACCAGCGCCCACTCGGCCCGCCTCACACTCCGAGAGCCCGCCTCTGCGATCCTCCGGCAGCAGAGAAGGTGCAGGGCCCCGCTGGGAGCAGCAGATGCACCACCCCCAAGAGCCATTTTCCAGCTGCCGCTCCTCAAGCTCACAGTAGCAGCTGGAGGAGAGGAGGCGAGCGAGCAGCCGACAGCACCCGGCATTTAGAAGGATTATCTCCCAGCAGCGGGGATTTATGCAACAGTCTGCGGAAACAAATACAAAATATTCCTAAGGGAAACCGCGGTCAGGTCAGGGTGTTAACACAGAAAACAACAGCCCCAATCACAAGACAATGCGCTTAGTTAGTTCCCAACCTCTGGCGGTCTGATGAAAGCTGGGCTCCTCTCATAAAACAAATGAGCGTTTAGAAATAAATAGATGGGAGTTCAGTGGTCCAGAGGCCATCAAGGCTACCTGGTGAAAATCTGGACTTCGCCAGCGGCACGTCTACGGTGTTCACAGCTGGCTCAACCCAGAGACACACTTTACGGAAATACAGGGTGGGACGGCGGGGGCGGGGCCGCCACCTTCCTTATTTTGTCAAGGGTGGCGGAAAATACGCCACCCTACCAAAAATAGATTAAATAAAATCAAGAGCTCGCCGGGAGCCCTCGCTGCGAGAAACGGCTGCGCAGTTCAGGAGACGAGCGATCCCGCGAGCTGGCCCCTCGCAGCCCCCTCCCCGGCCCGGTACCTGGCGGCGCCGCGTCCTCCGCGTCCACGGCGTCCCTGGTCTCCGCGTCCCCCGCGGCCTCCACGCCCCGCTCCTCCGGCCCTACGCGCGCCTCAGGCTCCGCGGGCGGCGGCGGCGAGGCCGGGACGCACTGGGGTGCGGGGGCCCCGGTGCCCGACGACGCCGACGACGCCGAGTCGTCCGAGGCGCCGGCCTGGCCCCAGTCGTCCCAGAGCCAGGGCGCGTGCGCCTGCTCCAGCAGCCGGCGACCCAGGCGGTAGTGGCGCAGCGCACGGTAGCACGGCCCGTACTCGTCCCAGCGCGGCTCCTGGTAGCGCTTCATGTACTCGCTCTTCACGCCGCTCCCCGGGGACATGGTGCCCCGCGCCGGCCCCGAACGCCCGCCTTCCGCGCCGCGCGGTCGCCTACGGAACCCACGACACGACACAGAGGCACGCCACACCCCTCCGCCAGCCCGGCCCGCCGCGACGTTTAAACCCAGCGCCCCGCCCGGACGGGGCGGGCTGGGGCGGAGCGTGGGAGGGAAAGATGGGGGAGGGGAGGAGGAGGGGGAGGGGCGCGGGGGCGGTGGGGCGGGGGCGGGGCGTGGGGCGGGGCGGAGGGAGCGCGCGGCCCGCCTGGGGAGGGGCGGAGACCTGGGGGGGCGGCCAGGGGGCCTGGGAGGGCCGGGCGGCCGGGGCTGCCGGGCTCGGGGGTCACCTGGGCGGGCGGCTCGCGAGCTCAGAAGCCAGAGGCCGCGGGAGCCCGCGGATGGGAGGGGAAGAGGCAGGCGTGGGCGCGGGGAGCCGGGCAGCCTCGGGGTCTTGGGCGCGGTGAGCGGGGCGGCCTCGGGGTCTTTGGAGCGCCCTCCGAGCGGGACGTGTGGGCAGGAGGGGCAGCCCCGCTTACCTCCTTCTTGTGCCTCCAGCCGCGCGCCTCCGGCGGGTCCTCGGCGCGAGTGGCGCAGCAGCCCAGATTCGCCCGCTCTCCCAGCGCTTTCCTGCCGAGCAAGATGTCGCTCCTGCAGCAGCCGGTAGGGGAAGGCGCCGCCTCAGCCCCGGGAGCAGTCGTCTCCCGCGCGCGCTCCCGGCCCCCGGCCCCCACCCCTCTCTCGGTGGGGGCGGCGACTTCGGCGCCGGGCGTGGGGTGGCCCGGCGACTCGGCTGGCCCAGCACCCTCGCCAGGTCCCCGCCCGCCCGAGGCGCCCACGAACCTTGTTGTGGGAGGCGCTGCCCGGGGCCCCCGCCGCATCCCGAGGCGTCGGGGAACGGAGCCGCCCACCAGCCCGCGACGCTGTGTTCTCTTCCCGACACTTGCCAGGGTCGCGCTTCCCAGAAACAGCCCCAAGTGCGCGCGTTGGCTCTTGCTTTCTGTCCTCTGCTCACAACACCTGTTACTCTGGCTTTTAACTCCTTTCACTGCTTTAGTGCAACTCCTTTCTTGTCTACACCCCGAACATTTTGTGAGGCTATTGGTTAAAACTGCCAAGCCACCCTCCCAGAGGCCCAGGTGCACCGAAAGCCTTGGCGGACTGGGTTGCGGTGTGCTAAGTATACAATGTTGCGCTGATTGTTACAGTTTCCAGAGTGGTCCCGTGCAGATACTTACCCTTTATGAAAAGGAGCCCGGATACATTAGTAACAGAAAGATGTGAAAGAAAAGAAGTTGGGGGAAGTCAAAACATTAGCAGTTAAAAAGCAGGCCTAGGTTCTGGCTTCCATACTGGATTTCCACCGACTCGCGTCTGTTCTCCCTTCTGCCTCCGCGTCCTGCCCCGCTCCCCATCATAACCAAAAGATCAATAGGTAGACACTGCCCAAGCAGGACGAGTCAACCTGTTCTGAGAACTTGAAGGTAGTTGTCCAGAAGTCATTAACACTAATTGCTAACGGCAGTTTTCTGGAGAAACGCTTGTGATCTCCGCTGATGACACCCACACGGTGGCCCTGATTTCTCCCCTCCTCAACTTTATCTTCTATAGCTTGAAATATCCCAGGAACCTGCTAATGCATTTCTCTTTAAACTGGTTTCCCATGGCTGCAAACAAAAGAACCTTAATAAATATATTAATAACGTGGGGGGAATGACGATGTGTGGCTACATCAAAAATTCAGAACACAATCTGTTTCAGTTAGCCTTGGTTGCATAATTAAGCACCCTAAAACTTGTGGTTTAAAACAGAGATGTATTATTTCTCACAGTTCTATGGGTTGAAGTGAAGTGGCTCAGTCGTGTCCACTGTTTGGGACCCCATGGACTGTAGCCTACCAGGTTCCTCCATCCGTGGGATTTTCCAGGCAGGAATACTGGAGTGGGTTACCATTTCCTTCTCCAGGAGATCTTCCCAACCCAGGGATTGAATCCGGGTCTCCTGCATTGTAGGCAGATGCTTTACCATCTGAGCCACCAGGGAAGTCAGCTAGGCCATTCCAAAGCTGGTTTCACTCTGCTGGTTTAGACTCAAACAGTTGCATTCAGCTGGAGGGAGAACTGGTCTGGAAGGTTCAACATGGCTTTACTCACATGCCTGACACTGGGGCTGGCTGTGGGCTGGGCTGTCTTGATACCCTCCCTGTATTCTTGTCCTCCAGGAGGTTATCCTAGCTTCTTCACCTGGCCCTTTCTTCTAAGCGGTTAATAGCATAAGTTGGAAGGCCTCTGAAGGTCATATACATCTCTCCTGCTGCAAGCTAATGCTCAAATAAGTCCCAAGGCTAGCCCAGATTCAGAGAGCAAGAAACCCCACCTCTCCCTGAGAGGAGTAAATGCAAACTTAAGTTGCCAAGTGGTGTGCATACTGGATGGAAGAATTTGTGGCTGTATTTTACAATCACACAACCACGCACACACAGTATAGAAGGTATGACACCATTTTCTGTATAACTGAAAAATAGGGTTAGGAATGATTTTTTTGCTTTACATTTCTCTATTGTGCACATAGGTGCACGCCATTCATTCTAATTTTTTAAAGTATTATTATTCAGGGCTTACCACTTGGAAGTGACAAAAACCTGATTCAACTAGCTTAAACAGAAAGGGTATTGATGGGCTCTGGCAAGCCTAGTCCCACGAATCCAGTCAATATCATCGGGACTCACTTCTCTCTCTTGGTCTCTGAGCCTTCCTCTGGGGGCTGGCCTTTTCTTCCACTACAGTGGACTTCCTCTTCACAGCTGGAGAAAGTGCAACTTGTACTCCAAGCTTGTATTGTCTTAGCTGAGGACCACCAGCAACAGACAACTTCTTAGTATTCCAGTTATAGAGAAAGCTTCTTGGCAGTCGCCAGGGGTAGGAGGTGATATGACTGGCCAGGCATGGGTCATGTTTCCATGCCTATGAGTGGGGATAGGGTGGGAGGCTGAAACTGACAGCCCCAGGAGACACAGGGAACAAGGAAGGGCTGGCTCCCCAGAGGAAGGAGCAGTAGGCAGACAAAACAACATATGTTCATCCATATATTCGTCTTTGTGTTTAAAAAAAAAAAAAAAAACAGGATGAGAAAGATCTAATTTGACAGCATGTGTGGGGAGAACCTTCTGGGACCTAGCTGACCATAAGTAAGATGCAACTGTTAAGACGTTGAATACAATCATAAGCAGTAGCCACAAAGTTGTATTTCTTTATCAGGGGCAGTAAACCTTTCCTGTAGAGAATCCTCTGTTCCCAGAGCACTGAAGGACTGCCTGTGTAGAAGACAGTGTTGTTTTGTTTTACAGATAGAAGTAGGACCGACAAGCAGAGATTAAAAGCTACAGCTGTGGCAAATATGGACCTGCAACTGGTTTCTGAAGCAAGAGGGAGACTTTAGGGCTGGTCTGTGGCGCTCACAGAAGAAAGAGCATAGAAAACAGACAGACACCAAAGGGACATCAGAGGCCGGACAGCAGGGTCCCCAGAAGGACAGGAGAGGGCTTTGGTAGAAGGAACCTTCAGTGAGAGGCAGCCCTGAGTGGGTCCATCTACAAGAGAGAGCGGGAGCTGATAGAAAGGAAGGTCAATGCTAGACTCCGGAAAGGTCATAGAAAGATAATAGAGATTTGCTACCCAAATATACAGATTCCAGGTATGAAAACCTGCTAGTGACCAAGTCTGACAGCCTCACAGAGTGGCAAGCCCCGCAGGCTGGCCTCCTTCGGGGTGCTGGGCTGAACTTCCTAGCTCCCTGCCTCCAGAGTCCTGCATCCTGAGGCCCAGACACTGCCACTCCCTCCCCTCAGGGTGCCATCCCATCTGTGTCAATATCTGTATCCTTCTGAGCTAAGAGAGGCCATCTTCCGAGAACCCCCCAATTCACCCTTCCTTCCCCCTGAGGTGTTCTTTCCAGGCATGTGCCTCCTGCCTTTCCTGACCCCTCCCAGCCGGTGCTCCATCAGCTTTCATCTTCCCTTTTGTCTCTGGATTTTGCTTCTTTTTCTATTTCCCTCTCCCTTGCCTTTTCCCTCACCTTCTGTCTCCAAACACAGACTTGGGAATCCACTATCCACTCTACCCTTTTTATAAACCCACCCCCCAGTGTAGAAGCTCACATGCTAATGTGCTAAGTCGCTTCAGTCATGTCCGATTCTTTGTGACCCTATGGGCTGTAGCCTGCCAGGTTCCTCTGTTCACGGGTTTCTCAGGGCAAGAGTACCTGAGTGGTGTTCTGTACCCTCCTCCAGGGGATCTTCCCAATCTAGGGATAGAACCCATCTCTTATGTCTCTTGCATCAGCAGGCAGATTCTTTAGCACGAGTACCACTTGGGAAACCCCTGGATGCTACAGATGCTAGATATTTTCCACAGCATCCTTTGCAGCTATAATGTAGGTCTGTGACTTGAAAGTGAAAGTCGCTCAGTCATGTCTGACTCTTTGTGACCCCATGGACTATACAGTCCATGGAATTCTCCAGGGCAGAATACTGGCCTTCTTCAGGGGATCTTCCCAACTCAGGGATCAAACAGGTTTCCCACATTGCCAGTCGATTCTTTACCAGGTGAGCCACAGGGGAAGCCCAAGAGTACTGGAGTGGGTAGCCTATCTCTTCTACAGCGGATCTTCTTAACCCAGGAATTATGGGTCTCCTGCATTGCAGGTGGATTCTTTACCAAATGAGCTATAAACTGCTAATCAGATACTCCTGCCCTAGGCTTGGAATCAGGGTCTGATGGTGCTGAGAAGCAAGGACCAAGAAGGTTTCTCTATGGCTGAAATGCCAATTTCAGAGCCAGGTTCCTGGAGCAGTAGTGACCCCAGCACTTGGACAAATGCCTTTGTCCAGAGCCAACAGTGTCAGGGAGGTAAGCTCCATTAGTCTCCACTGGTGTTCTTCCTCTCAGAGCCCCAAACCTGTTCCAGAGACTCTGGAAGCCACCCAAGCAGTGTTTAAATATTAATATGTCTTTTCTCCTAAAATTAGCAGTGTTGATTTCTCTGAGCAAGCGCCCTGATGCACTGGACTGTCCTAATTCCTTCCTCCTCACTGACTGGTATCTGGTTTCTTTGGCAGCTTCCTATTCCTCCTCCTCTGTTTTCTTAAATGTGTCTATTTGTTTATTGAGAGGTGTGCTGGGTCGTTGCTGCTCTGGCTTCTCTCTAGTTGTGGTGCGCAGGCTTCTCATTGTGCTGGCCTCTGTTGTTGCAGGGCCTGGGCTCTGGGGCACACAAGCTTCAGTAGATGTGACTCCCCAGCTCTTGGGCACAGGCTCAGTAGCTGTGGTATATGGGCTTGGTTGCTCCACAGCATGTGGGATCTTCCCAGATCAGGGACCAAACTTGTGTCTGTTGCATTTGGCAGGCAGATTCTTTACCACTGAGCCACCAGAGAAGCCCTCCTCCTCCTCTTTTTAAAATTCAGGATTCCTCATTCTTTCTGCACCTCTCCCCACCTACGTGCAGAGTAGTGATGCCTGTGTCTGCTATGGCATCAATGCCTCTGTGACCCCCAACCCCCAGGGCCAGACCACTGTGCAGCTCACTGGCCATTCCCCCTTGGTGCACAGCTTGCCAGAAGCTCATATTCAGTGTTCATATTTACCATCTTACTCTCCCACCAAGCCCTTTGTTTCTGTTCCGCATTTTGTTAATGGCATTTTCATTCTCCCAGTCATGGAGTCAAAATGTCAGGGTCATCTTAGAGCCTGGGTGCCCACATGCTAGGCTAGGGTGATCTTGTCCATTAGACAGTGCCTCCTGAGTTCAACCCCCTTATCACGTTGGTCAGGGATGGGAGGCACAACTCAGGCATCATGCCCCCTTCGTGGCCTTGCAGAGAACAAGGACCTGATCCAAACAAAGGGTCTGCAGCAAGGGCAGACCCAGCTGTGTCACCGCACCCTCAGCCCCACCCCCATGCATGACTGCCAAGGGAAGCCACTCCTGTGGCTCGGGATGGGATGGGGCTGTCAGAGCCACAGGCTGGTCCAGACTGCTGAATGTGGGCAGAGAAAAATCATACTTTTAAAAAATCATCAAATACAACTCAGTACTGTTTAACTGCTCTCTTTTTCTTCTTGTCTACAATGAAGATAGTCAGGGACTACAATATAGAAAAATACATATGAACAGTTCCCTTTTTGTGGATAGGATCTGGGTGAAACATTTGTTTCACTGGATCAGTCCTGGTGGTCATAACCTTATGTCTGAACACCGTACCAGCAACAGAAAAAAATCAAGAATATGCATTGAAAACAACAAAATATTTAGCTTGAGTTCCTGCCAAGAAGCCTGGGGAAATACCCCCAGCTTGATAACCTGGAGCCTGTTCTTCAGAAGAGGATTCCCAAACAGCAAACCCCAACCTGTGTGCAAAACCGTCTGTCTATGCAACAGTGAGGTTGCCCAGACTCCTACTTATCTCTAGGGCTCTGGAGTTGTTCACTTCCTGAGAAGAGTAAAAGAGAGGTTCTGCGCCAGGACCCACTGACCGCAGACCCTGGCCTGGGCCCCCAGTTGAGCTCTGGCCTGAGAGGCTACTCAGCCCTAGGCCGCCTCTCAGGTGAAGACGCATGTCAGTCTGATCAGGTCACTATAACAAAGCATCACACACTGGACAGCTTATCAACAACAGACCTTTATTTCTGACAGCCCTGGTCAAGCTGCCAGAATGGACAAGTTCTGGGGAGAATCTAGTTCATCCCTCACAGACTGTGTCCTCATATGGTAAGAAAAGGGGTGAGGGAGCTCTCCGGTATCTCTTATGATAGCAGAATCCAATTCATGGGGGCTCCACCGTCAGGACTGAATGGTCCTCCAAAGGCCTTACTCACCCCTTAGTATCATCACCTTGGGGGGTAGGTTTCACCATATGAACTAGTGAAACAAGGACATTCCATCCATAGCAACCCCTTGCTGCCTCTTATCTTCTAAGGCCTTTCTGGAACAGCCCCCAGCTCCTCCCTCCCTCCCCCTCTCCACCCTTCCCCTTCCAGTTCTGCCTGTCTCCCATTCCTTGGTGTTCCCACTCTTGCTTCCATCTAACAAAGAAGCAAAAATATCCCCAATTACCTTGACTACTTGATAATAAGCCATCAAATCCAGAAACAGTGTGATTACCATGGCAATTTGTCAGAACATGGAATTCTGTGTGCAGCTCTCTGACAGCAGCAGGAACGCCTGTTTTGAGAGTGAGCCCAGACTCATATCCCGACTGTCTTGCTCTGTGTGGGAATGCTGAGCCCAGGACCACCTAGCTGTGTAAGTTTCTGAAGACACTCTTGGCCAGACTGCCTGTATTGCATCAGCCCATCACCATGCATGTAAGGATATCTGTCTTTCTCTGAGGCTTCAGAATTTTCATGAGAGGATGACATTCTTAGTTAAGCGGCACAGACTCCCTACATTTCAATTCCCTCCCCCCCAACCAGGTAACAGAGTCTCTAACTCTACCAGGCTGGGGAGCAAGAAAATATCGTTCTGGCGGATTCCCTATTGAATATGCACTCTCTCCATGGCTCTAGAATTCCAAAATCTATTTTTTTTCCCCTGTATTCTAGCCAATTTAGTAGAAAACCATGTACTTCAAGAGCACCGCTCTGGCCCCTCACAGAACTGCTTTTTCGGAATTGCATCTGGACAGGAAACAGCCAGACAGAACTGTTGGATCTGGAAAGGGAGGTGACCTGGTCCTCATTTTGTGCATAATCCTCTGTGACAACCCATGACAGAAAGTCATCTCAGTCTTTTATTGACAAGCTGACTAGTTTTTACATCTTGAACATTGGAAATTCTGATTTTTTTTTTCTTTGCTTCAGCTGCTATTAAGTATAGAGCCAAATTTGTGGTGCACTTTTGGGCATTAACATACTGGGGCTGTATTCTTTTCCTTGCTCTAAATTCCTTTCTTACAGATTTGATCTTCTTGTATTTCAGAATCACATGTATTTCAGAAGCTGACTTAAAATTTTTTTTTTATTTTTGAAAATTGTTATTCTCCAAAATTCATGTAAAATGTGAACCTTTTAATTCAATGTGTTTTGCAGGAAATATGTAATATTTAATGAGATGTAATATGAGATTAAATATGTAATATGTAATGAGATCCTACACAGATCTCACATTTGTGTATAAGATACATGCTGCTGCTGCTGCTGCTGCTAAGTCACGTAAGTTGTGTCCGACTCTGTGCAACCTCATAGATGGCAGCCCACCAGGCTCCTCCATCCCTGGGATTCTCCAGGCAAGAATACTGGAGTGGGTTGCCATTTCCTTCTCCAATTCATGAAAGTGAAAAGTGAAAGTAAAGTCTCTCAGTCGTGTCCAACTCTTTGAGACCCCATGGACTGCAGCCCACCAGGCTCCTCCATCTATGGGATTCTCCAGGCAAGAGTACTGGAGTGGGTTGCCATTGCCTTCTCTGATAAGATACATAAGAGATATTAAATAGCTTAATTGGAAATCAGTATCTAAATACACTTGAATCCTGAATATAAATATATATGTATATATATATATCCATTTATACACATATATATGCATGCATAAATGAATCACTTTGCTATACACTTAACACAACATTGTATTAGGTTGGTACAAAAGTAATTGCAGTTTTGGACCCATGAATTTTAAGTCATTATAACTAGGCTCAAACACATTTTTATTCGTCAAAATAGGAACCATTAAAATCAGCACATATTGCATATGAGAAATAAGTTTGTTTATCCCTGCAGCATAAAAATCCATGCTTTAAGATTCGACAAACTCTTGGAAAGCATTTTCTGCCTCTTGCTGGTTGTGGAAGCATTTTCCCTGTGCATCCATGGGTGCTCCAGGCAGAAAGATCAACCGGCCACGACCTGAGCTGAAGAAGAAGCTGTTCAAATGACAGCAGATTTTGAACCAGGATCAGCGACTGAAGCACCGGGTGTCAGAGCTGTGAGCGTGTTTATGCAGTACCACCTCAAGAAGTGGACATCCAGTGCCAGCATGACTCTGGGAAGAAGCACAGAAAACTCCAGCAGATCAGGCTTGCCTGGAAAGAGAAAGCAGCCATGGAAGTGGACTAGTGAACCACAGCCCAAATCAAAAAAGAAGACAAAAGCTCCCTAGAATGTAGGCATGGAGGACTTTGAAGATTAAGAGCTAACTCTGAATCTTACCCTTCTACTGGATTCTTAGCTGGAGCCAGGAGGACTTGATGGTTGTTTTAGACTGGAGAAAGCATTGCTCCTTTTCAGTCTCCACATATTTCTCTTCCATGATGGCCTACTGCCCTGTCCTGAAGGGATGCATTGAGAAGAGTGTAGAAAAGAAAGATTGGAGAGGGAGTTCTAAGCAGTCAACTGCATTTGTAATAAAGCCCTAGCAATCTCACTGAGATGTGTGTGATTAAATGTAGGAATGGGGATGGGCCAGGAAAAGGGATGGTGAGCATGGAAACAACAGTTGGGAAACAGGACCCACAGTGCTTACTTGAGCAGAGGCAATAAGAGTTAACCTCTTGATGGCCCTGTCTCCCCAGTGAGTGATACTGCAACTTTCTATTTCTGACAAAAATAAAGATTATCATGGAGATGGCAGAGGAGGAAAGGTTCTTGATACCAGCCCTGCCACTTCCCTGTGTGACCAAAGTGGACAAGTGACTGTGATTGTCTTTGCTTCCTTTGCTGGATTATATTTTTAATAAAATGAACAGTCTTTATCACTAAAAAAAAAAAGTTGTCAAGATGCTTGAAGAAGTGGTAGTCAGTTGACAAGCGGTCAGCTGAATACGGCAGATGGGGTAAAATTTCATAACCAATTCATTCAACTTTTGAAGGATTGGTTGTGTGACCTGTGGTCAGACAGTGTTGTGGAGAAGAATTGGGCCCATTCTGTTGACTAATGCTGGCTGCAGGCTTTGCAGTTTTCAGTGTATCTCCATCTATTAGCTGAGCATGCTTCTCAGATATAATGGTTTTGCTGGAATTCAGAAAGCTGTAGTGGATCAGATGGGCAGCAGACCAAACAGTGACCATGACCTCTTTTTGCTGCAAGTTTGGCTTTAGGAAGTGCTTTGGAGCTTCTTCTCAGTTCAGCCACTGAGTTGGTTGTTGCTGGTTGTATAAAATCTACTTTTTGTCCCATGTCACAAATTGATCAAACAATGGTTCATTGTTGTCCCATAGAACAAGAGAAACACATCAAAACAATGATGTTTTTATTTTCAGACAGCTCATGAGGCACCCACATACAAGTTTTTTCACCTTTCTTTCAAATGCCAAATGTCCATAGAATGGTCAACGTTGAGTTCTTGGGCAACTTCTTGTGTAGTTGTAAGGAGGCCAGCTTTGATGACTGCCCTCAATTGGTCGATGTCAATTTTTGATGGCCAGTCACTGTGCTTCTCATCTTCAAGGCTCTTGTCTGCTTTGCAAAACTTCTTGAACCACCCCTGCACTATACATTCATTAGCAGTTCATGGGCCAAATGCTTTGTTGATGTTGCAAGTTGTCTCCATTGTTTTATGACCCATTTTGAACTTGAATTTTAAAAATTGCTTGAATTTACTTTTTGTCTAGCATCACTTCTATAGTCTGAAATAAATATAAAATAAACAACAAGTAATAAATCAATAGCAAAAAATAAAGTGAGGAATGGACATTAAAGTGATACAAAAATATTAAATATATATATATGTATGTATGTATTGTTGTTGTTTAGTTGCTAAGTTCTGTCTGATTCTTTTGCAACCCCATGGACTGTAGCCCACCAGGCTTCTCTGCCCATGGGATTTTCCAGGCAAGAATACTGGAGTGAGTTGCCATTTCCTTCTCCAGAGGATCTTTCTGACTCAGGGATTGAACCCACAACTCCTGCATTGGCAGGCAGATTCTTTACCACTGAGTCACTTGGGAAGTCCCATGTATGTGTGTGTGTGTATATATATATAATTTTTGAATTGTGGATGAGTATAACAAACGACAAGTAGAATGGTAAAAATTAAAATAAACACTTTGTATTTCCACTCTTTACACAGCAGTGATAGCTTATGGTGAATGATGTCAGATTTGTGATCTCTGAAGAAGACGATTTAGCTTGGGGATGACCAGCTTTGATCATCCAAGGAACCAGGTTTGATCACCCAAGAGCTTTTGTATAGCAGAGTTGGACAGAGAAAGCTTCTGACACAGACATCAAATGGGGGGTGGAGAGTGTCCCCCTTCCTTACTAGTCTTAGCAAGGAGCTATATACTTTTTCAATTGGTTGTTACAGTAAATAAAAAGAATGTCTCTAGGTTGTAAAGGTCTTACAGGCCCACTCCCACAATTTACATTTTAAGATAACAGGATTAGAACTAACAATAGAAAGATCTTACCAGAAAAGCAAGAGAGTTCCAGGAAAACATATATTTCTGCTTTATTGACTATGCCAAAGCCTTTGACTGTAAGGATCACAAGAAAGTGTGGAAAATCTTGAAAGAGATAGGAATACCAGACCACCTGACCTGCCTCTTGAGAAACCTGAATGCAGGTCAGGAAGCAACAGTTAGAACTGGACATGGAACAACAGACTGGTTCCAAATAGGAAAAGGAGTACGTCAAGGCTGTATATTGTCACCCTGGTTGTCTAACTTATATGCAGAGTACATCATGAGAAACGCTGGGCTGGAAGAAGCACAAGCTGGAATCAAGATTGCCAGGAAAAATATCAATAACTTCAGATATGCAGATGACAACACCCTTATGGCAGAAAGTGAAGAAGAACTAAAGAGCCTCTTGATGAAAGTGAAAGAGGAAAGTGAAAAACTTGGCTTAAGGCTCAACATTCAGAAAACTAAGATTGTGGCATCCGGTCCCATCACTTCAAGGCAAATAGATAGGGAAACAGTGGAAACAGTGACAGACTTTATTTTGGGGAGCTCCAAAAACACTGCAGATGGTGACTGCAGCCATGAGATTAAAAGATGCTTACTCCTTGGAAGAAAAGTTATGACCAACCTAGATAGCATATTAAGAAGCAGAGACATTACTTTACCAACAAAGGTCCATCTAGTCAATGCTATGGTTTTTCCAGTAGTCGTGAATGGATGTGAGAGTTGGACTATAAAGAAAGCTGAATGCTCAAGAATTGATGCTTTTGAACTGTGGTGTTGGAGAAGACTCTTGAGAGTCCCTTGGACTGCAAGGAGATCCAACCAGTCCATCCTAAAGGAGATCAGTCTTGGGTGTTCATTGGAAGGACTGATGTTGAAGCTGAAACTCCAATACTTTGACCACCTGAGGCGAAGAACTGATTCATTTCAAAAGACCCTGATGCTGGGAAAGATTGAAGGTGGGAGAAGGGGATGACAGAGGATGAGATGGTTGGATAGCATCACTGACTCAATGGACATGAGTTTGAGTCAACTCTAGGAGTTGGTGACGGACAGGGAGGCCTGGCATGCTGCAGTCCATGGGGTCGCAAAGAGTCGGACACGACTCTGCGACTGAACTGAACTGAACCAGACAGACACTGTAAGATGACAGGGTTACTCAGAAGTTTCTTAAGAAGGAGAAACATGTCCTCAATCAGGATACATTGTTGTTATATAATCACTGGCACAGAGTTGAAGGAAGAGCAGACCCTTGAGCAAGATGAGTTGTTTTGTTGTGTAATCATTAGCTCTGGGCTTAAAGAAGAAAAATTTGTCCTTTTCTTCTCTTGGAGAACCCCAGACCCCTTTCTCATCCCTGGGGATCCCAGACTTCTTTTCAACCTAAGAACTGACTCATTTTCCCCTTTTTCTTTTAGGACAATTATGTTGCCAAGGAAAAGGGGTGGTGTTTTCATTCCATAACTACTTCCTGCTGGCATGGGGCACTGTCCCTAAATTGTTGAGGCAGCATATTCCCCTAACCCTCATATTGAGAGTCTCTGACCCAGGGGCCCCAAGTAATAGTTGAAGGAGGCTGTGGCACTCTAGGAGCCTGGACAACCATTTGTAACTTAAAAGCTTTCACAGGGTTAGAAACAAGTCCAGTTACACAGTTACAGATGCAGGAAGCAAACAGTAAAAACAAAACAGTTAGAATTGTTACGATTAAGACAGTTTTCCACCATGGGGGCTAGTTAACATTTCCCAAAGTGAGGCGACTGAGGCTTCGGGAGAATCCATAGCCTGAATCATCTTGTTCATGTGTTTAGTAAAGTGGGTAACATTAGCGCTCATATGTGGTATATATGTACAGCACTGGGTGTGAATAATGGCACAAGTTCCTCCTTGTGCAGCCATTAGAATGTCTAAAGCCAATCTGTTTTGCAAAACCACCTTTCTAATTTGTATTTGTTCAGCATTAAGGGCTGAAATAGACTTTTTGAGAATCTTGTAAAGTCCGTTGAGTAAAGTTAGTCAGAGCATCAACTTGTAGCATAACCTCTGTAGTTCCCAGAGAGGGAAAGATTTGCAGCCAGATAATCGTACCAGTGAAATACATACCTGGTCCAGTGAGTTTTAAGGCGTGGCAGATTAGCAGGCTTCTCTGGAAACTGAAAACATGAAGTCATGAATAAAATCTAGACCTAGGGTGCATCTCCCTATCCAGCCAGGGGGAAGCCATGCCCATAGGTAAGAGCCACACATCCAGTGGGTCCTGTCTGGAGCAAGCCAGCATGACTGAGGGATCCAGTCCCAATTAGCGCCTGGCCAGGCAAAAGGAGGACCTGAACTGGGGTTGGAACACATAGGAATGATTACACTGCTTGTTTCTTGGGGCAAAAATCCCAATTGTTTGTTATAATTAAGTTGTTGGCTCACTTCCGGGGATGGCTCTATTGGTTCCCAGCATATGGGGGTGTTAGATAGTAGGTGTCCCTTTCAGGAGTTAGCCATATGACCTCATTCCATATTTGATAAACATAAGAGAGAAAACCACCAGTTCTAGATCCATTTACCTACTTATGTGAAGCAAAATAGTCATTAAACCAAGATAATGTATAATGAAAGTTAAAAGTCAGACAATAAAGTATAAGGATTAGGTGCCATGCGGTGTAAAGAAACCATAGCCTCATTTATTATTCATAAATCTTGAACTAGTCTCCATTTATCATTTGACTTTTTTTTTACACTCAAAATAGGAGTGTTGCATGGGCTGTTACAGGGAATTAATAGCTTTTGTTTCTTTAAATTTTCAATGATGGGTTTTAACCCTTCCTTAACCTCAGGTTTCAGTGGATACTGCTTTTGATATGGAAATAGATGAGGGTCTTTAGCTTGACAAGGATAGGAACAGTATTTTGTGCTCGACCCACAGTTTTTCCATCAGTTCACACTCTAGGATTTACATTTTGTTCAAATAATGGGAGAGAGCAGGCTCCATACTATGAAAACAGAGGCCTGGACCTTGCTCAGTACATCCTACCCAGAAGGCATGAGGGAGAGACTCCAGCACAATCAGAAACTCATGAGAAACAGCGTAGAGTCCCAGTTACAGCTTAAAGGATGACTGAAATAGTGTTTGGCTCATCCAGACAGCCCCAGTAGAGGATTGGGAGGAAAGCAGGCTTCAGTGAGTACAGAGAAAGTTGCCCCAGTGTCCAAAAGAAAATCAACTGGCTGGCCCCCCACAGTTATTAATACCCGGGGTTCCTCAGGTGTTATTAGGATGGGGACTCACGTGGGGACCTCCAGGCACCTTCAGTCCTGATTGTCCTGAGTGTCTGACCCCTGAGGCCCACGCCTCTGGGGGAAGTCTCTCCTCCAGTGTGGTCCTTTACAGACTGGACAGGGAGCGGGGCGGCTTCAATGCCTGAGGGCAACCTCACTTGAGATGGCCCTCCTTTCCATCAGTAATAGCAATGCTGTCCCTTTTCACCTGGGTTCCTCTGGGCATTTTTGAGGCTATTTTAAAACGGACCTGAAAGCCATTGTTACGGCTTCAGTCTTCCTGGTCTTTTTCTGCCTCTCCTCCTCCTCCTCCCTCCCATAGTAAACTGAGCCAGTTGCAGCAGTTTATCTCAAGACTGATTTGGTCCGAATGCCTGTTTTAGTAGTTTACGGTGGATGTCTGGAGCTGACTGAGTGAGAAATCTCTTTTAAGATCATTCCTCCCTCTGTACTTTGGGGTCAATGTCAGTAAACTTGTGGAGAGCCTCCCATAGTCTCTGTTAGGAGTTTCCTTTTCTCCCAGTTCTATGTCAGCCAACTTAGCATAGTTTAAAGTCTTAGCATGTGCTTGCTCGAGTCCTTCAAGAGTACATCTGACAAAGAAGGCTCTGATCCCATCTTCATTTAGCTATGTTATAGTCCCAGTCTAGCTCGGTTACGGGAACTGCTCAGCTCCCAGGAGGGAGGAAGGCTATTCTGTGTTCTCTCTTTCCACTTGTCTCACATTCAAGTCATTCATCTCCAAAAGTAGTAGCTTCCCCCAAAACTCGAGCTCTTGAATCAGGAGTCAGCATCTGTCCCAAGACATATGTTACATCTCTCCAAGTAAGGTCATAAAGTAAAGTTAGTCCCATAAAGGCTTCTATGTACTTTTTGGATCCTCAACCACAATTGGGACTGTTTGAATTTCTACTGAGGCTGAGGCAACCCCTCCTGGAAGGGTGGCCTGATTCTCAGTCTGTTCAATTGGAAGCTCCAGATCCAGGGGCAAAGTAAGAGGACAGGAGGGAGCTGACTGTTTCACACTCAAATCTGCACAAGTCTGGCATGTCTCACAGAGAGAAAAAGAGCAACACATATGGCACGTCTACCCATTTCTCTTGTTTTCTACAGAACCAGTCTAATTATAAAACAATATTATAATTAAGATACCCTCCAACCAGCTAGCGTTCGCCTTCTTCCAAAGGATACTGTGGCCATTCAGTATCACAGAAGATCAGACATGTCTTTTTTAAACTCTGGGGATCAAACTTGTCCCAGTTTTTTTAAAAATACTTTTTAAAGGAGTAGTTCTTGGAACTGCTAGCTCCCATCTGTAAGAGAGAAAAAAGCAGCATCCACGGCCATGGCTTTTTTCCACCGGAGGTGTCCCTCCCTTCTTTAGATGAGGGTGGAGACACTTTCCAGCAAAGCTTTTCTTTCCTAGTCTGACTTAGTCTGTCCCTTACTGACACAGGCACCTTACTCATTCCCATCAGCCCGCTCATTCTACCATTGAGGCAGGGCAGAGATGCACCAGGGGTAGACCTGGTGCATCCCAAATTGATTTCTAGTTTCTTACCACCAATACCTTTGTTTGATTTGCCTTTTTCCTCTGATGCCACCCAGAGTGTAACAGAGTAACTTTCCAGAATATTTCCCAAGCTAGGGCTACAAGGAGAAGCTTCCGTGTTCTGTGTGCCCATGCACATTCCTGAGTACAGTCCTGACTGCAGTAAAAGTGGTGAGTCATAAAGGGATGAACAAAAAACCCAAGATGTCCCTTCTGAGTGTCGCCACACCAGTACATATGATAGCAAAAGAGGTGGTGAAGGGGCAACCATCTAGGAAGAAGTGACCCCTGTCCTCATTCCCAAACGTGCTCCTAGCAAGTGTGGGTTCCTCATGACTACCAAGTTTGGGGTCTAAGTAAAGGTACACGGTAATGGCATGGATCACAAGTCTGTTGAAACTCTATGATCCAACAGATTAGGTTAGTAGTTCTAATTCCCCAGGCAGTTACAAAATGGTCAAAGACACCAGGTAAGGTGACTGAGAAAGGACAGCTTGGTCCACACACTTCACCCATTTCTGGCCGCTCCCCTTGCAGGGATGTTGGGTGTCTCTTGGCATTGGCAAGCTGGTATAAACCCCCGACAAGGTTCCCCTCTTGGGGCTGCCTTCAGTCATTATGAGGCACCACGAAACTGCAGAGCAGGGCTCAATGCTCACTTGGTACTTATTTCCGTATGTATCAGGCTCTCCGTCAATCACATACACAGACACACCATATAGTTAGTAAAGTAAAAGGACAAACATGTATACTAAAAGAACAGGTGAGCTAGAGCTCTGCGTGTCCTTACCTTGTCCTGAAGATCCCAGACAAGCCCCCAAGATGATAGCTTGCAGTGAATGATGTCGGATTCATGATCTCTGAAGAAGATACAGCTTCAGTACTAAGGACCAGCCTCGATCACTCAAGAACTTTTGTAGCAGTTTTATTAAAGTATAAAAAGGGACAGAGAAAGCTTCTGACATAGACATCAGAAGGGGGATGGAGAGTGTCCCCCTTCCTCACTAGTCTTACCAAGGGAGCTATATACTTTTTCAGTTGGTTATTACAGTAAATCAAAAGAATGTCTCAAGGTTGTAAAGGTGTTACCAGACCCATCCTACAATTTACATTTTAAGATAATGGGATTAGAACTAACGATAGAAAGATCTTACCAGACATACACTTTAAGATGACAGGATTAGTCAGTAGATTCTTAAGAAGGAGAAACATGTCCTCAAGCAGGATACATTGTTGTTATATAATCATTGGTACAGAGTTTAAGGAAAAACATATCCTTGAGCAAGATGAGTTGTTTTGTTGTATAATCATTAGCTCTGGGCTTAGAGAAAAAAAGTTTGTCCTTTTCTCCTCCTTGAGAATCTCAGACCCCTTTCTCCTCCTTGGAGACCCTGGACTTCTTATCAACCCACGTAAGAATTGCCTCTCGGTACCTGCTATTATTTTAAGGACTTGAGTGAAGGCAGGGCAAAAAGAGGTAACACAGACTTCCCATGTAAACAGTCACCCCCTTCCCCCACGTAGCAGTCAGCTAGCAGTAAAGGTCATGATGCGGCTTGGTTGATGTCATCAGTCTCCTTTTCCAATGCAGCATTTGGGATACCCAGTTTTGAAATATTGTTATTGGATTAAAGATGTGATTTGGAAATCTTTTAATAGTGAGCATTTTTTCCCCACATTGCACAGCTTGTGGAATCTTAGTTCCTGCAGGCCATGACAGTGAACGTGCAGAGTCCTAACCACTGGGCTGCCAGGGAGGTCCCAAGTGGGCGTTTTTGAATGGAATGAAGACAGGTTGGTAACATCAGGGATCTCACCATCACGGGCCTTGACTTAGCTGCTAAATTCCAGTGGGATCCAATTCTATGCCCCCTGCTGAAAGCTTGCTGTGTGCCCAGCACTGTGATCAGGGGAGGAAACCTAAAAGACCTAAGTCCTGCTGTGGCCCAGCTGTGCTGAGGGCAGGACACGTGAACAACTCAGGTTTCAGCCTCGAGGCTCACTTGAAGTTCAGTAGTTCCCAACTTTTGGGGAGTTCCATATTCTCTTGGGAATATAGTAAGAGCTATAGGTTTTCTCCCCAGAAAAAAATCAATGTACACACAAGATATTTGCCTGCCTGCCAGCCTCTCCCCATGCTGGCTTGTGGATCCTAGGACAAAAATCTCTATCCTGCATTCAAGAGAAGAATAATATATGATTAGCTGGCTAATAGAACTAGCATCAAATGTCTGCTAATATCAGGCATTTTATTTACATCATCTCAATTAATTCTCACAGAAACTTTTTGAAATAGAATCTACTATTGCACCCATTTTATAGACAAGGAAACTGAGGATTAGACCTAATAAATAACTTGACCAAGATTACATGGCTATTCAGTAGCAGAGATAAAACTGGAACCCAGGTATGACAGTCTCCAGAGTTAATCCTCATGTTGTTAGAAGGACTGATTGAAACAAAAAGAATTTGGCTGAGCAATAATCAGCCAGGTGCTCTAAGACAGAGAGAGAGTAGTGAGGATGGAGATGACATGATGTATAGGTAAGTATACCAGATTGCCTGAGCTTGAATCTTGACTTCGCCACTTACTCTGTGACTTTGGTCAAGTAACTTGTTTGTGCATTAATGTCCCAAGGTATAAGATAAGTTTAATTGCCATTTTTGTGAGGATTGTACAAAGTTACAGTTTATGAAGTAGTTAGAACTGTGTGCATTTAATAAGCAATCAATAGATGATAGGTCTCTCTATTAGAATAACATTGCAGCATGTATATTATCCTGTGTGAAACAGATCGCCAGTCCAAGTTTGATGCATAAGACAGGGTGCTCAGGGCTGGTGCACTGGGATGACCCTGAGGGATGGGATGGGGAGGGAGGTGGGAGGGGGGGTTCAGGATGGGGAACACATGTACACCCGTGGCTGATTCATGTCAATGTATGGCAAATGTCATACATGTCAATGTATGGCAAAACCACTACAGCAATGTAAAGTAATTAGCCTCCAATTAAAATAAAGTAATTTTTTAAAAAAAGAAAGCAGCACAGCAGGATGACACAGGGCCTTGAGGATGAACCCAGGCCCATCATGCTGGGCCCTCATTGAAGGGCTAAATACATCTTTGACACTTGTTCTCCCTGTATTTGTAAGTCATGCTGACAACTTTGGGGGAATTACACTGTTTGAGCCTGCTCAGCTGCCATAACAAAATACAACAGATGGAGTGCTTAAACAATAGGAATTTTTCCTGCAGAGTTCTAGAGGTTATGAGTCCAAGACCTGCATCCAGTATGATGAGATGCTGGGAGAGCTCTCTTCTCAGCTTGTGGGTGGTCGCCTCCTTGCTGTGTCCCCAAGTGGTGGAGAAAGAGCTCTGCTGTCTCTTCCTCCTCTCATAAGGATACCAGCCCTGCCAGATTAGGGCACCCTTATCACTTCCTCACAGGCCCTATCTCTAAACACAGTCATAGTGAGGGTGGGGCTTCAACAAATGCATTTGGAGGGGGCACCATTCAGTCCATGCGATATACTTGGACAGTTTTGGAGATCCCAATGTGATGTCAAAGTAAATTCAACTTTCAGCACATCATTGCCCCAAAAAAGTGCACCCCTTAGGCCGGGTAAGCCCAGGAACGTATTTTGTTAGTCCCCGGAGTGAATCCCAAGTGGTAATAGGAATCGTCTGTTTGACTCTGCTTCTCTGCCCTCCATCCCTGCTCCATGGTTTTGGTTGTTTCAGGTCCTTAGACAAGCTTGCTTCTGGCTCTGATTTGGACATGGCTAATAATGTATTCCTCATTGCAGCAATGATTAGGAGTCTAGTCTAACCGTGTAGGAGGATGCTGATAAACTTTCTCTACCACATGAAATACAATGGAGACTTGGGTAATAGTCTTGTTTGTCTATTTATGAACTCAAGTCAATTACATAAATATTTCATGCACACCATGAAGGGGGTCAGTTCTCTGAGCTATGAACTTGCTCTGCTCTAAACTATTAATACAGACTCTGGAAGTTGGATTACAACAGGGAATGATGGTCTTAGGATGTTGGTAGAAAAGATTTTACCAGAAATGTCTAACAATCGATACCTCAAGGAGTAAATTTATAGCTATAGACTTCCAAGTTGATGCTGCTTGGACAACTCTCAGTATGAGATCAAGTCAAAATTTCCAGAACTCTTACTAGTAATTCCCAACCAGTAAGGATGTGGCATTTGCCAATGTCTGGGGACAATTCTGGTTGTCACACAGGGGAAAGAGTGCTAGTGGCATCTAGGACAGAGATGCTACTAAACATCCTACAAGGCACAAGACAGTGTCCACAACAATTAATCTGTCCCAATATATCAGTAGTGCCAAGGTTGGGAAACCCTGCTCTAGTGATATGTATCTTGCTTAATTATTGACTAGACATTTTTAAATTGTGTAAGGAAGTATCAGTGTTAACTTATAAAAATGCAAATGATTTTTTATTGTGGTAAAATATACATAAACCCAAATTTACCATTTTAAGTGTACAATTCTGTGACATTAAGTATGTTCACACTGCTATGCAACCATCACCACTACTCACCTCCAGAACTTTTTCATCTTCCCAAACTCAAACTCCATTCACCCTAAACAGTAATTCATCTCTCCTTCCTCCCCCAGACTCTGGCAACAAGCATTCTGCTTTCTGTCTCTATGAATTTTGACTATTCTAAGTACCTCATATAAGTGGCTCCATAGGGTATTTATTCTCCTGTGACTGACATACCAATTAGCATGATGTCTTCAAAGTTCATCAATTTTGTAGCATTTTTAGAATTTCCTTCCTTTTTAAAGCTTAATAGTACCCCATGTTTTGTATACCACATTTTGTTCATCCATTCACCTATCAATAGACATTTGGGTTGTTATCATCTTTTGGCTATTGTGAATAATGCTGCTGTGAACATGAGTGTTTAAGTCCCTGCTTCAATTCTTTTGAGTATATACCTAGAACTGGAATTCCTTCATCATATGGTGATTCTGTGTTTAATTTTCTACACAGTAGCTTCACCATTTTACAGTCCCACCAGTGATACACAAGGATTCCAGTTTCTCCACATCTTTTCCAATACTTCTAATGTGTATGAAGTGATATCACATAGGGGTTTTGATTTGTATTTCCCTACCAGTCAGTGATGTGAAGCATCTTTTCATGTGCTTCTCGGCCTTTGTACATCTTCTTTGGAGAAATATCTATTTAAGTATTTTACCCATTTTTAAATTAGGTTATTTTAATTGTTGTTGTTAAGTTGCAGGAATTCTTTATAATTCTGAATATTAACCCCTTATCAGATCTATGGTTTGCATATATTTTCTCCCAATCTGTGGGTTGTCTTTTCCCTCTGTTCATAGTGTACCTTGAAATGCACAAAACTAAATTTTGATTAAGTCCAATTTATGTATGTTTTCTTTTGTTACTGTGCTTTCTGTGGCATAGCAAAGAAATTGTTGCCAAAGCTAATGTTATGAAGTTTTTCTTGTTTTCTTCTGAGAGTGTTATAGTTTGAGCTCTTACAGTTAAGTGTGTGATCCATTTTGAGTAGACTTTTTGTATATGTTGTAAGGTAAGAGTACAACTTCACTCTTTTGCATAAGGATATCCAGTTTTCTAGCACAATTTGTTGAGGAGTCTGTCTTTTCTTTATTGAATGGTCTTGGCATCTTGTGCAAAGGTTTATTTACGTGAAAAGATTTGTTTGGGATCTCTCTATTCTATTTCATTTGTATTTGTGTATGTCTCTATGCCAAGTATCTCACTTTTTAAAAAAAATTACTGTAGCTTTGTAATAAGTTTTGAAATCTAGAATTATGAGTCCTCAACTTTGTTTTCTTTGGCTATTCAGGGTACCTTGAATTTTAAGATAAATTTTTCTATTTTTGAAAAAGAAATCATTGGGATTCTGATAAGGATTTCACTGAAGCTGCAGATCACTTTGAATAGTATTGCTTCCCAGGTGTCACGATAAAGAAGCCATCTGCGATGCAGACCGGGGTTTGATCCCTGGGTTGGGAAGATCTCCTGGAGTAAAAAATGGCAACCCACTCTAGTATTCTTGCCCAGAAACTTCCATGGACAGAGGAGACTGGCAGGCTACAGTCCATGGGATTGCAAAGATTTGGACACAACCGAGCATGCACACATGGGATAGTATTGGCATTTTACAACATAAAATCTTTTCAATCTGTGAACAAATGATGTCTTCCCATTTTTTAGTGTATTCTTCAATTTCTTTTAAGCAATGTTTCACAGTTTTCAGGGTACAAGACTTTTGCCTCCTTGATTGTTTATTCCTAAGTATTTTATTTTTTTCTGATGCTATTATAAACAGAATTGTTTCCTTAATTTCCTCTTTGGATTGCCATTGTTTTTGTATAGAAATGCAACTGATTTTTGTACAATGATTTTGTATCCTGCAACTTCGCTGAATTCATTTATTAGTTCTGACAATTTTATGTATAATTTTTTGGATTTTCTACATACATGATCATGCCATCTGTGAACAGAGATCATTTTACTTCTTCAAGAAATTGCAAAAGAGGAGCATCCTTTTCTTGTTCCTGGTCTCAACAAAAACAGCTTTCAGTCTTTCACCATTGGATATGAAGGTTTTCTTATGTGACCTTTATTATGTTGAGGAGATTTCTTTCCATTCCTAGTTTACTGACTCTTTTTTATCATAAAACGGTGTTGAATTTTGTAAAAAAAAAAAAAAAAAAAACTCTGAATCAATTTCCATAATCACGTGATTTGTTTCTTTCATTCTATTAACATTTATTACATTAATTGATTTCCATATGTTGAACCATCATTGCATTCTGAGAGTAAATCCCACCTGGTCCCAGTATATAATCCTTTTAATATGCTGGTAAATTCAGTTTGCTAGTTGAGGATGTTTACATCATATTCAAAAGTAAAAGTGTGTAGTTTTCTTTTCTTGTAGTATTTTTGTCTGGCTTTGGTATCAGAGACATGCTGGTTTCAAAGAGCAAGTTAGGAAGTATTTCCTCCTCTTCAATAGTTCAGAAGAATTTGAGAAAGATTGGTAGAAATCCCAAGAGAAGCAATCTGATCCAGGGCTTTTCTGTCTTGGGAAATTTTTAATTAATGATATACTGTCCTTACTAGTTAGAGGTCTATTTACATATTCTATTTATTCGTGATTCAATCTTGGTAGGTTGTGTGTTTCTAGGACTTTGTAAATCTCATCTAGGCTATTCATTTTGTTGGTCTACAATTGTTGCTACTACTTTCTCATATTCCTTCTTATTATATTTCTATAAAGTAAGTAGCAATGCCTCTGTTTTCATTTCTGTTTGTCGTAATCTGACTTTTCTTCTCTTCCCTTTTTTCCCTAATCAATTTAGCTAAAGATTTCTAAATTTCATTAATCTTTTTCAAGAACCAAATTTTGGTTTCACTGATTTTTTTCCATTGTGTTTCTATTCTCTATCTCATTTGTCTCCATTCTAACCTTTTCACTTCCTTTTGCTAGCTTAGGGTTTAATTTTTTCTTCTTTTTCTCAATTGTAAAGTTAGGTTGTTGAATTGAAGTCCTTCTTTTTAAACGTGTTTACAACTGCAGATTTCCCTGTTAGCACTGTTTCTGATACTTCATTTAAGTTTTGACCTAACATAATTATGTTTTCTTTTCATTTTCATTTGTTGCAAGATATTTTCTAATTTAGCTTATAATTTTTTCTTTGACTTATTGGCTATTTGAAAGAAGTATTTAATTTCCATATATTTGCATATTTTCCAGTTTTCATTTTGTTATTGACTTCTAGTTTTATTCTATTGTAATCAGAAAAGATATTTTATATGTGGTTTAACAGAAATAGGTATAAAATAATTTTGCTAATATCACTCAAAAATTATTGTTATCCAAAGAACTTTGTCCTATAGAGATGCAAATGATTTATATAGCTTATAGAAAATAAAACTCCAACAGTTATTATTCCTCTATGGAACATTAACCAATTTGTATGGAATTTTGTAATCTTCCAGCTTCTTTGCTGCTGCTGCTGCTGCTAAGTCACTTCAGTCGTGTCTGACTCTGTGCGACCCCATAGATGGCAGCCCACCAGGCTCCTCCATCTATGGGATTTTCCAAGCAAGAACACTGGAGTGGGTTGCTATTTCCCTCTCCAATGCGTGAAAGTGAAAAGTGAAAGTGAAGTCGCTCAGTCGTGTCCAACTCTTAGCGACCCCACGGACTGCAGCCCACCAGGCTCCTCCGTCCATGGGATTTTCAAGGCAAGAGAACTGGAGTGGGGTGCCATTGCCTTCTCCAGCATTCTTTCTGTGCCAATAAATATTTCTGTATCTCCCATAACCCTTTGAACTAGCTCTCTCAGCTTACTGGTTCCTTTAGTCATGAGTTAAATAAATCTTTGGCATGTGTTTGATCTAATAAATAACTCTAATAGAAAACTGGGATATAATTAGATGAAATAAAAATGTTTATCAAAGGAAAAAAAGACAGGTGTAACTTGTTCATATTTGGTGAAGAAGAAAATCTGCGGAGAGAAACGGGTAAAAGAGGGGTAAATGAGACCTCGTGCACAGGCAGAGGTCTTACCCTTCGGAGCCAGAGTGTCGTCCGTTTTCTGAGCCTGGAGAGAGACAAAAGTGGTGTGTGAAAGGGAATTGAGTGGCAGTGACAAGTCAACTGCCGCTTCTGGGGCTGCTGATACAGTTCCACATCTCATCATGCTCCTTTTCAGAACCCAGGGAGCTGGCAACCATGCCCGAAATAACAACACCAGTCAGAAGCCAGGTTAAGCCTCTCCCCACCTTGGGCTGCCTGAGCTGCCGGCGCATGTAACACGTGACGCGTCATGACCGCCGGCCAGTAGAGAGGACAGGGCTAAGACGTGTAAGGTAGAATATGTCAGCATTAACTCTGGGTTCTCCAAGCACAACAGCAGGTAATCAAAACGCATTTACTGTGGGTGGTGCAGTTGACTCTGTTTTGTCTCAAACAGAAAACAAATTTTTGGGTTTTTTTTAAGTGAAGTGAGTGAAGTCGCTCAGTCGTGTCCGACTCTTTGCGACCCTGTGGACTGTAGCCCACCAGGCTCCTCCGTCCATCGGATTCTCCAGGCAAGAGTACTGGAGTGGGTTGCCATTTCCTTCTCCAGGGGATCTTCCCAACCCAGGGATCGAACCTGGGTCTGCCGCATTGCAGGCAGACGCTTTACCCTCTGAGCCACCAGGGAAGTAACTGTTATTTCCAAGCATATCTAAAAGAAAACATTTCTGCATGTGTAGTAAGAATGTTAACATTGACCAAAAGGAGGGTTGACTTAGCCCCCATCCCATGGTGGGTAATTTCCAAGCCCTTGGAATGCCATACCTGGTGAGTGTCTTTGTTGACTTGATGTTTCGGACTGCACCAGGATATCTAACAATGTGTTGATGTGGGGGCTTCTGAGTCATGCTGTATCAGCTCAACCTCTAGAGACTGAGGTCAACCACATGGATAGCTGACCTTGGAGCCCCAATAAAGTCTTTGGGTGCCAAGACTTGGGTGAGCATCCCTGGTTGGCAATATTCCCCTCATACGGCCTCACATCTTTGCTGAGAGGAGTTAGCACCATTCTTGTCTGCATGCGGGAGGAGGCTGGAAGGCTTGAGTTGGAAGCCCACCTTATTTCTGAGTCTTACTTTTCCTTATTCTTCTGCGGCACCACTCCCTCAGGTTGGTTCTTTGTTGGGCTGGTCCTGACACACATTTATAAAGTCCTAATGGACGGAGGAGCCTGGTAGGCTGCAGTCCATTGGGTCGCTACTAGTCGGACACGACTGAGCAACTTCACTTTCACTCTTCACTTTCACACATTGGAGAAGGAAATGGCAACCCACTCCAGTGTTCTTGCCTTGAGAATCCCAGGGATGGGGGAGCCTGGTGGGCTGCCATCTATGGGGTCGCACAGGGTCAGACATGACTGAAGTGACTTAGCAGTAGCAGCAGTGAAGATTTATAAGGTACTAGTGAATGTCCCACAAGGTCACACCCTACTGACAGAGCTGCAGAATTAAATCCTTCATTTGGTTCATTCACATGGACGAAGAGGACTTCTGTAGTGGTCCAGTGGTTAAGACTCTGCACTTCCACTGCAAGGGCCATGGATTTGATTCCTGGTCAGGGAAGTTGTGCATGCTCCAAGGTGCAGCCAAAAAAAATCCACTTCCCTTTACTCCCACATGGAAGAAGATACATTACATTCTGTGAGATCCACCTGTTATAAACCCCAAAGATAACTCTGAAGAAAACTGTTGTCTATGATTTACAATAAAGATGTTTCAAAATATAATTTAGATATACAAGATGTTGTTGTACCCGGATCGCGGAATCCCACCAAACACCACAGGAGCCGCGGATCGATGCAAAAGCAGTGAGGAACTTTATTACAAGCTCGAGCAGGGACTCTCTTCACACAACAGCGAAGGAGCCCCGAGTGAAAGCGGCGAATCTTTTTTATACTGTATAGCAGGGAAAGCGGGAAGGGAAGCTTAAGGGGATTGGTTAATTCTTCAACTAAGGATGTCTTGTTAGCTACTGATTGGTGGGTTAGAGTAAGGGGGTGAGGGACTTTCCTGTCCTACCCTGATTGGCTCGTTGAGTTTCTTTGTCTTAAAGTTTCGTTTTCTCTCCTCGGGAGGGGGTTTTACTCAAAATGGCGGTGCTATGTTTTCTCTCCTCCAGGGGGGGTTTCACATTTCACAATGTTAAAATAGCAACAAAAGCACAGCACAAGATCCTGAGACCAATGGCAAGCATTACCCTTCATCCTTCCCTGTGATGTTGAAATGTACTATGTAATATTCATCAGTTCTGCTGTGTGAAACCTCTCTCTGCAATGAACAGCTTGCCGGAAAGTCTCCTCTTGCTCTGTCCCTTTCTTGAACAGACCCTTTGTCTCCTTAAAATGGAAAGATGCATACAGAATATAGTGTAGAAGGACAATGATGACTCATGAATTCTTCATGATTCATTTATTGGAGACCTGGGATTCAGATTTCACCTCAGGATGAAGAACTTTCTGACAAATTAAAATGGACCAGAAATGTGATTGACTGCTCTATCAAGTAGACTATGGGAGACCCTTGCTGGGACTCAAGCACTAGTGGAAGTGAAGTGAAGTCGCTCAGTCATGTCCAACTCTTTGCGATCCCATGAACTGTAGCCCGTCAAGCTCCACTGTCCATGGGATTTCTGGGCAAAAATACTGGAGTGAGTTGCCATTTCTTTCTCCAGGGGATCTTCCCAACCCAGGGATGGAACCCAGGTCTCCCACATTGCAGGAGCACTAGTGGAGAATAAGCTATATCAGCAGAGTCACTTAGCCATTAGGAGCAAGGGCTCTGCAGTCAGACAGACCTGGACTGAGAACCCAGCTGCCCCACTTAGCTCCACTGTGCCCCAGGGGAGCCATCTGCCTCTGTAACCTCAGCTTTTGAACCTGAAAAATGGGAATGGTAGCAACACCTCTGTCATAGAGTTGTTGGAACATTGCAGCAAGATGTACACTGGGGGATTCACAAGACTTCTAAAACCGTTTACCTCAGACTGGGACCTGAACCCATGTGCCAGAATTTGAACCCAGTCAAGACCCATAATCTTCCAACTGAGACCACAGACCTGGTTTCAGGGCCAAATGAAGCTCAAGTTCTTGATGTCTCATCACAGAAATAATTCAATGAGAGACAAAGTGATAGCTAAGAAGTGGATTTATTCAGAGAGAAGCGCACTCCACTGACAGAGTATGGGCCATCTCAGAAGGTGAGTGCAGCCTTGAAATGTAGTGTGGTTAGCTTTGAGGAGCTGGGTAATTCCATAGGCTAATTAGCGGGAGGATTATTCCAATTATTTTGGGGAAGGGGTGGGGATTTCCAGGGGTTGGGCCACCACCCAATTTTTGGTCTTTGATGGTCAACCTTGCAACTGTCATGGTGCCTCTGGGCGTGTCATTTAGCTTGCTGATATGTTATGATGAGTGTATACTGAGGATCAAGGTCTAGTCAAGTTGACTTGTCTGACATCTTGGACCCATTTGGTTCTAATCAGTTTATATTGTGCCCTCGGGCTATGTCATTCTTTCAAAAGTTGTGCCCTGCCCTCTTCCCTTCTGTTTCACTTTCATAAATGTTAGGAAATTTCATTGATTTTGTGCCTTTTGAAAAAAGAGCGGAAGTATTTCAGTGTAGACCATCTGACAAAGGACATTTAAACAAGTGAAACAGATGAAACCAAGGTCACAGTCCTCACTCTCTGGAAAAGTAGGGAAGTCTGAGCAGGTTTTTGCTGCTTTTCATCTCATCTGGATAAGATAATAGCTTCCATAAACACTTCCTACTTAGTCAGTGTATTAGATAGAACAGGAAACCACCCAGCTTCTCCAGAAGACAAACACAAACATCTCAGGATCTACTACTCAGCCGGAATGAAACAATGCTTTTTGCAGTAACATGAATGGATCTCAAGATCATCACAGTATTACTGAGCCCAAGCTCACTCTGCTCACTGCACAACAGGTCAATGAATCCATGAGACTGAGGTGTTGAGGCAAGGAATACAACTTTATTTGAAAAGCCAGCTGACTGAGAAGATGGCAGACTAATGTTTCAAAGTAGCCATCTTGTCAAGGCCTGACTGGATGCCAGATTCTTTTATAAAACAAGAGAGAGAAGCTGTGAGGAACTAAAGTCAAAAGAGAATACAGAGGGAGAGGTAGTGAGGAAGTAAAGAGGGTCTTCAGTCTTGCAAAACATCTCTGGGAAGGGTCAACCTTTGAAAAGGGATGTGTTAATCGCTTCTTTTCTGTGGCCATTCACAGGTGGGCAGGGTCAGATTATCTATGAGCTGAACAAGGGCACTTTAACAGTCACCATAGAAGGACAGGGTCCCTTGAGGCAGGCCATTATATAATTATAACAACAGCGATGAAAAGCAAGTCAAAGAAATGGTTCCAACATGGAGTCAGAGTTGGTTCTTCTCTGCAACAACACTAAATGAAATAAATCAGATGGAGAAAGACAAATACTATATTGTTTCAGGAAGTGGGGTCCCTTTCAGGGCCTGAGAGTGGACTGTTGTCTAACACTCAGAAATGAATTGTCTGAGGAGACACACATACTGACAAAGCAAGAGATTTTATTGGGAAAGGGCACCCAGGTGGAGAGCAGTAGGGTCAGGGAACACAGGAGAACTGCTCTGCCATGTAGCTCACAGTCCTGGGTTTTACGGTGATGGGATTAGTTTCCGGGTGGTCTTTGGCCAGTCATTCTGATTCAGTCCTTCCTGGTAGCACACGCATTGTTTTGTTCAGCCAAGGTGGATGCCAACAAGAAGGATTCTAGGAGGTGGTCAGACATGTGGTGTCTTCCTTTGACCTTTCCCAAATACTTCTGGGAATGAAGTGGCTTAGTGGTGGCTTATTAGTTCTGTGTTTCTTACCAGAACCTCCTGTCATAAAATAACTCACACAAATGGTTATGATGGTGTATGGTCAAGGTGGGTGATTTCAGTCAGTGTGTTTCCTCTAACAATAAGATATTGTTAGGTAGTTAGAATAGGAAAAAGGAGCCCAAAATGATGGTGGCTAAAAGACAAAGAGAAAAGCCTGCAAAAATGGAACAAAAGAAAATCTGTGGACTGAAGTGAGAACTTCAAGTGAAACAAACATGCCCCTTCTTGGCTAGCCCAATGTGCATAGGGCAGGCTCAAGGAGGGGAGGAGACAAACGTATAAAAGGAAGAAGCTAAGACTGAGGTCTCCCCTTTGGGGCTGGCCCACCCTCATGTGTTGAGGGTGTACTATCCTTTGTTTGCTGAAAAAAACTCTGAGCTATAACTGAGCTGTAACACTGGTCCGCTATATAAAATCTTTGCTGCAGTGAGACAGAACCGAGGAAATTATACACTCCCCTGACATGTGGGTGCCATGTCTCAAATGTAACCTGGCTGAAACAACCTCAGCTTGGCCCCAGCGAGGTGGAGACCAAGCCCAGCAGAAGCCCAACTTGCTGAAAGCTCATGTGGTGGAAGCTGAATGGAAAGGAAACCCAGCACAGCAGAAGTGACAAGAAGCCCTGCGTGCTGGAAACAGGGACAACAAAAACGAACTTGGCAGAAAGCTCATGCAGCTCAGTCTCAGACTCCAGAAGATCTCTGGTTAAGGTAGGAGGTCCTTGCCCCTTCCTTGGCTGGAAGGACATATGGCTAACAAAATCTTAATCCCTTTACAGTCTCTCATTTCTTGTTTCCTTGAAGCCCCTGTGAACAAATGAGTTGCAGTGGTGCAACTGAGGGACTCTAGCAGGGGTTACTCCCCAGTGTGTCCCAAAGTCTCCACTATCTGCTGCATCTTAGTAGCTGTTGCCCAAGCCAGTGAGGGTTCTTCTGTCCTTAACCTCCTTTGTGCCAAGGATCAGGCCAATGAAAATTGTGGGCACAAATCAGGCATTTAGCAGTTTCTCCAGCAAGTTATGAAAGGGCTTCCTCGGCATGTTCTTCCCACAGCTTTTTCCTCCTATCCTTCAGCTCCTCTCTCCATCTACGCCACTGTGTACAAAGTATTAGGCAGGTCATCATCTTTCCATTTCTGAGAGTTGTGCTTGAGACCATCTACCTGAGATTGGGACTCAAACTCACATGGCAGGGACTCTTGCTATGTTTAGTCACTCAGTCGTGTCCAACTGAGACTTAGTAAAGTAAGTAAAGTTGCTCAGTCATGTCCAACTCTTTGCGACCCCGTGGACTGTGGCCTACAAGGCTCCTTTGTCCATGGGATTTTCCAGGCAAGACTACTGGAGTGGGTTGCCATTTCCTTCTCCAGGGGATCTTCCTGACCCAGGGATGGGACTCAGGTCTCCAGCATTGCAGACAGATGCTTTAGCATCTGAGCCACCAGGAAGCCCCTTGAGACTGGCCCAAACCCATGGTGCCTGGTTTCAGGACCTAATGAAGCTCAGGTTCTTGATGTCTCATTGCAAAAAGAATTCAGTGAGACACAGCAATAGATAAGAGGTGGATTTGTTCGGATTCAGAGAGAAGCACAGTCCACAGAATGTGTGTCATCACAGAAGGTGTATGGGTGCCCATGAAATGTGGTATGGTTAGTTTTTGTGAGCTGGCTGATTTCATATGCTAATGAGTGGGAGGATCATTCCAACAATTAAGGAACCATCCACTCCTTGGTCTTTTGACAGTGCCTTGGAAGTGTCATGGCACCTCTGGGTGTGTCCTTTAGCTTGCAGATTGAGGATCAAGGTTTAGTTGAATTTGACTTGTCTGCTGTCAACTACAAACTGGCACTTACCGAGAACATTACCAACGACTGAACAACAAAGGCGTTTGCCATCTGCCATGGAGATTGAACCCCAGGCTGCTATAGTTGTTGACCTTCAACACCCCCTGAGGGAGTTCATGGTGGAGTGAGGCACTCTGTGCTCTGGGGAATCGGGTCTTTAGATAGTTGGATGTTTTTAGAAACAGATTTTATGATCTCAATCCTTGCATCTCCTCATATCTAGAGAAGCACTAATCCCTTCATGGTGACATCAGATCCTCATGACTAACAAAAAACCTTTTGTAAAATGAGTGCTTTGTGGTACTAAACTTCCCCACTGCCACTTTGGAGCAGTCTCTCAGAGCTGCCTGAGATGCTGCCTCCCAGGCTGTAGTCCTCATTTTGTCCCGAATAAAACTTAACTTGCAACTCTTAAGTTGTACATCTTTTTTTAGTCAATACTGCCATCTTGGACCCATTTGATGTTAATGGTTTATGTTATGCCCTTGGGCTATGTCATTCTGTCAAAAGTTGTGTCCTGCCCCCTTCCCTCCTGTTTCATGCTTTTTTCCTGAGCCCTGTCCAGGCCCGCAATGTTGCCTCTATAAAAGTCTGGAGGGACAATCAGAAAATAGTTGGCCCTTGGGAAGGAAATACTGTATAATGTCCAACCCTTCTAGAGATTCAGGCCTTCATCTTTCATGTTTCCTATAACATGTGTGTCAACAGCATCTCTCAGTGAACCCACTAGGGTGGGTGACAGGCACACAATGCCTGCTAGAAGTCCATCTGCTGGCATCCCTTCAAGGGCAACTGGGCTTCCAAGGCAATGTTTGCCACTTTGGGAGTTAGCTCTGTATGCCATTTGGGCCCAAACCATTACCACCCTTCTCCTAAAGCTACAAACTTATCCCCTGGATCAAATCTCCACTCCAGTTTTAGGGAACATCTGGTCTGTTGCCTCTCATCAGTTTGTTCTTAAGCCACTTACTAACTCCTACAACCAGGACCCTGCCCCTTTTAGGCAACATCCCTCCACCCTGCTTATTATTAAAATACTCTAATGCCTCTAACACGACCAAACAACCCACTCCTTTGTCATTACTTCTGTTATTACCTAAAGTGGGTCTATGACGATGAGATGTTTACCACTGGAGACACCCTAAGCTGCTCTTAGGGAGGACTAGGGAAGGAAATCAGTGACTTAACATTCCCTTAGAGCAGTAAGAGGATAAGGCTTCTGACTGTTTCACCAGATTCTCAGTCTCAGTGTACAGGCTTGGATTGCTTTACATCATGATGTCTATTCCCACCCACTGTAGACAAACTGGCAATGAGTTAAGATTACAACCCCTTAATCCCACCCAGCACTAGTCATGCTGGAGACCTTGGGGATGCCCAGCTCCAGCCTGGGGATCCCAAGATGTCAACCTGCCTTGATCTGCCTAGGGATCTGGTCCCTGGGAGGTTGTCATGCCTCAACCTGCTTGGGGATTTGCCAGTCCAGGGGTCCCAGGAGGTCAACCTGCCTTGACCTGCCTGGGGATTTGATCTCCAGGAGGTTGCCATACCTCAACCTGCCTAGGGATCTGCACCCTGACCCGGGGACACCCAGGTATCAGGTTGCAACAGTACTGAGTAGGGTAAGCTTCAGAAAGATTCATGCCTAAGGAAGTCCACCTATGGAAATAGAAGGAGGCCATTAGTTGTGGAACTGTGCCTGGTCTCAGCAATAACTCGGGAGCCCAACAAGAACCCCATTGCCCTTCTGGAAAGGCTAAAAGAGGCCCTCCAAAAGTTTACCAATCTGGATTTTAGACTCTTATGAGGGACTGGTGATTTTATTTATTTATTTATTTATTATTATTTTTTTTTATTGAAGGTCAAGTTTAAATTTAATGACTTTGGTATTAACTACACACATACTAGTAAGTACTAAGACTTAAAATCTTCCGGTTCAGTTGTGACTCCAGACAGGATCCAGAGAAGAGTTCTAAAAATCTCTTCTCTGGGTTTTATGGAGACTTTCTTTACCCTCCTGTGTTAGCCTCTTATGGCACTGTGTCAGCCTTAAAAGGGCACTGGAAAGGGTGAGGGACTGGTGATTTTAAAGGACAAATTCCTGTCCCAGTGTGCATCAGACATCAGGATAAAGTTACAACAGCTACAGCAGCAGGACCCTGCTGTCTCTTTAGATGAGATGGTCCAGACAGCCACAAATACCTTTTATAACAGAACAGGAGAGGGAGGCCAAGGCCCAGGAAAGGGAGAGAAGGAAAGAGCCAAGGTAAGCCCAGATGCTAGCTGCCCTCCGGGGAAGCCCTATGGCAAACCCTGAGTCCTTGAAGGACAAGGCATGAGGCAAATGCCTAATCTATAGACAGGCAAGACATTGGACCAAAGAGTGTCCAAACCATGACAAGTCTCCTAGAACGGCTTGCCACTAATGCCATCAATTGGGACATTGGGTGGCACTCTTCCCTGAGGAACCAAGAAACTCAAGGTCAAGTGTCAAGCCTTCCCTCACAATGGTTCAACAGGGCTGAAGTGGACTGCTCCAGCTAGCCTGTCTGTCACAGATAACCATCATGGGCTGAAACCAAGGGTAAAACTGTGAAATGTGAAACCCAAACGACTCCATTTTAGGATAGCACCGCCATTTTGAGTAAAACCCCCGCCTGAGGAGAGAAAGAAACTCAACGAGCCAATCAGGGGAGGACAGGAAAGTCCCTCACCCCTCTTACTCTAACCCACCAATCAGTAGCTAACAAGACATCCTTAGTTGAAGAATTAACCAATCCCCTTAAGCTTCCCTTCCCGCTTCCCCTACTATACAGTATAAAAAAGATTCGCCGCTTTCACTCGGGGCTCCTTCACCGTTGTGTGAAGAGTCCCTGCTCGAGCTTGTAATAAAGTTCCTTACTGTTTTTGCATCAATCCGTGGCTCCTGTGGTGTTTGGTAGGATTCCACGATCTGGGTACAACAAAACTGGATGTGGTAGGTAAGTCCAAGAATTTCTCGGTTGACACAGAGGCTACCTACTCTGTCCTGACCTCCTGTTCCAGAGCCTTCTCTCCTCAAACCTGTACCATTTTGGATGCTAGAGGAAAAACAATTACAAAAAGATTCACTTGAGCACGTCTTTGTTGCTGGGATGGACAAATATTTTCCCACCAGTTTCTAGTGGTCCCTGAGTGTCCTACTCCATTATTGGGAAGAGTTCTTTCCCTGTCTTTGAAATCTTGCAGCTGTTGCAGTCCTGATAGAAGATGTTTTAAAATTTCCTCTTGGGGGTAAACTAACTATTTTTACTAGCCACCAAGTGAAACAACTCCTAAATGGGAGAGACTATTCATGGGTGTCTGATCAAAGGATCCTCAGATATCAAGTACTGCTGATGGAAAATCCAGGCCTGACTATATCCCCTTGTGAGGTTCTTAACCCAGCCATCCTCCTGCCTACTGCCGAGGGCTCTCTCCCCTTTCACTCTTGCCTAGAAACCTTGGACCACTGGACAAAACCCTGAGAGGGATTGTCAGAAGATCTTCTGGCCAATCCTGAGGAAATGTGGTACACTGATGGAAGCAGCTTTGTCTTAGATGGAAAAAGAAGAGCCAGATATGCAATAGTTTCCAATTTCGAGACCATACAGGCTATATCTTTGCCACCAGGTACTTCAGTCCAATTGGCTGAGCTCATAGCCCTGACTTGAGCTTTCAGTTCAGTTTAGTTCAGTCGCTCAGTCATGTCTGACTCTTTGCGACCCCATGAACCGCAGTATGCCAGGCCTCCCTGCCGGGAGCCAGCACATGAGATCCCACCCATGACAAGGTCATGAGGAGAAGACCTGAGAAGCAAGGCAGATCAGGACTTCAGGAATTTTGAAAAGCTGCCCCGGCGCTCACCTTAAAGATGATCTCTGTCTTTCTGATGCTTGCTATATTAGACTACTCCCTAATTTCTGTGACACATGTAGAAGGCCTTCCCCAATCTCTCTCCAAACAGAATCAACTTAGAACTTTAATCAATATGTCCCCCAGACAGCGGTATCCTATAAGATTATCCAGGATGAAAGGAGTGTTTCAATTTAGACCCCTTGGCTGGCATTCTAGCCTGCTTGGCAAATGCGTACTAATGTACATGACTGCTCACAACACCTTAATCATGAACAGCATAAAGAACCTGATCACACTAAAGGCCCTAATAGGCACAGAGCCCTTCGGGGGGTGAGGAAGCCCTATTAGAGAACACAAAAATATTATTTTAAAAGTGGTTAGGATTGTTCATTTTAACCAGGAATGCTAAACAGGGGCTGCCTCGCCGGAGCTGCAGAGTCTTTGTGTTGTAAACCTTTTAGATAAATTTAACTAATAACTTCTGCAAAAAGACTGACCTTTGTGTTCATTAAAGAATAGATTACAGGAAAACAGCTTTGCATTCACCTAGGTCATAAAATGTCAATAGGCCCCGAGGCCAGAAGATAATGTGTAAGACTCTCACAAAGAAGTTGCAGGAAACACCCTGGTTTCATGAAGGACAAGCTGATGTAATATTAAACTATCTTCCCCTTTAAAATGTACTAACTTAGAATATAAAAGCTACAGTAAAAAATAAAGATTTGCCAGACTCTACTACACCCCCCCAGTCTGCTCTCTCTCTCTCTCTCTCTCTCTTTTTCTCGCCAATGCCATTCATTCTGAGGGTATCCCCTGGATCCTGCTGGGGCTGGACCCCGGCACCTCCCTGTCCATCACCAACTCCCGGAGTTCACCCAAACTCAAGTCCATTGAGTCAATGATGCCATCCAACCATCTCATCCTCTGTCGTCCCCTTCTCCTCCTGCCCTCAATCTTTCCCCAGCATCAGGGTCTTTTGAAATGAGTCAGTTCTTCGCATCAGGTGGCCAAAGTATTGGAGTTTCAGCTTCAGTGTCAGTCCTTTCAATGAACACCCAGGACTGATCTCCTTTAGAATGGACTGGTTGGATCTCCTTGCAGTCCAAGGGACTCTCAAGAGTCTTCTCCAACACCACAGTTTAAAGCATCAATTCTTCTGCACTCAACTTTCTTCACAGTCCAACTCTCACATCCATACATGACCACTGGAAAAATCATAACCTTGACTAGACGGACCTTTGTTGGCAAAGTAATGTCTCTGCTTTTTAATATGCTGTCTAGGTTGGTCATAACTTTCCTTCCAAGGAGTAAGCGTCTTTTAATTTCATGGCTGCAATCACTGTCTGCAGTGATTTTGGAGCCCAGAAAAATAAAGTGAGTCACTGTTTCCACTGTTTCCCCATATATCTGCCATGAAGTGATGGGACTGGATGCCATGATCTTAGTTTTCTGAATGTTGAGCTTTAGCCAACTTTTTCACTCTCCTCTTTCACTTTCATCAAGAGGCTCTTTAGTTCTTCTTCACTTTCTGCCATGAGGGTGGTGTCATCTGCATATCTGAGGTTATTGATATTTCTCCTGGCAATCTTGATTCCAGCTTGTGCTTCTTCCAGCCCAACGTTTCTTATGATGTACTCTGCATATAAGTTAAATAAGCAGGGTGACAAAATACAGCGTTGATATACTCCTTTTCCTATTTGGAACCAGTCTGTTGTTCCATGTCCAGTTCTAACTGTTGCTTCCTGACCTGCATTCAGGTTTCTCAAGAGGCAAGTCAGGTGGTCTGGTATTCCCATCTATTTCAGAATTTTCCACAGTTTATTGTGAGCCACACAGTCAAAGGCTTTGGCATTGTCAATAAAGCAGAAATAGATGTTTTTCTGGAACTCTCTTGCTTTTTCGATGATCCAGCAGATGTTGGCAATTTGATCTCTGGCTCCTCTGCCTTTTTTAAAACCAGTTGAACATCTGGAAGTTCACGGTTCAAGTATTGCTGAAGTCTGGCTTGGAGAATTTTAAGCATTACTTTACTAGAGTGTGAGATGAGTTTTAGAGCTGGGGAAAGGAAAAAGATTAGCCGTTCACACTGACTCCGAGTATGCCTTTCTGATGCTACATGCACATGCTGCTATTTGGAAAGAAAGAGGCCACTTGACCACCTGAGGGTCCCCAATCAAATATGGTGACCAAATCCTTAGACTCTTGGAAGCAGTCCATCTGCCCACTGAGGTTTCGGTCTCTCACTGTAAAGGACATAAAAAAGGGAGCGTGGAAGTAGCATGAGGGAACCAAGCAGCTAATCAGGCAGCTAAGAGAGCAGAGTTACAGAACAGTGGCCTAATAGGGATTGCCACCTTAGTTCCACAGACTAATTTGCCAGAAACTCCCTCATATACTGAAGGTGAGACTCTTAAAGTTAAGAGTTAGGGCTTTCAAGAAGATCATATGGGGTGGTTCCAAAAGGAGGGACTCCTTTTTCTTCCTGGAAACCTCCAATGGAAGTTGGTTAACTCCTTACATGCCACCATTCATTTAGGGGAAAAGGCCCTCCAAAGATTACTAGAAAGTTCCTTCAGAAGAACAGGCCTCCAAACAACTATAGGGCAAGTGGTCTCCTCTTGTCCCACTTGCCAATTAAACAACCCCCAAGGAGCTCAAAGAACCCAGCTGGCCCAGCCCATCCAATGGCGTGGGACCAGGAGAGGACTGGCAGATGGACTTCACACAGATGCCAGTTTCTCAAGGGTATAAATACCTATTAGTCATGATAGATACATTCACAGGATGGATTGAAGTCTTTCCCACCTGAACTGAGAAGGCTGAGGAGGTGGTAAAAAAAACTGCTCCATGAAATCATTCCGAGATTTGGGCCTGCCCAGGTCATTACAAAGTGACAATGGGACATCATTTACTGCTAAGGTCACCCAAGGGGTCTCTAAAGCATTGGGCATTACTTATTATCTCCATTGTGCCTGCAGGCCTCAGTCTTTAGGAAAAATAGAAAGAGCCAACCAATTCTTAAAATCAACAATAAAAAAGATAACCCAGGAGATCTCCCTGGATGGAAGGAGGCTTTACCAATAGCTCTCCTCCACACCTGTATTGCCGCTAAGGAACAGATTGGTCTTAGTCCTTATGGGATGCTATAAGGGAGGCCTTTTGTTTATGTCAATGACCTCTTCCTAGATGCAGAGGCTCAGACCCTCCAGTCTTATACCATGGCCATTGGGCAATTCCAACAAGAAACACACATGTGGGGTGTCAACCAGGACCCAAAAGATTCTAAAGAGCCACCACTATATGCTCCAGGGACTCAAGCCCTAATTAAAGTCTGGAAAGATGTGTCCTCAAAGGCTCAGCTCTAGCCCACATGGAAGGGCCTCTACCCTGTAATACTTTCTACCCCTAGAGCAGTCAAGGTACCAGAACACAACTCCTGGATTCACTACTCATGAGTCAAGCCGTGGAAGAAAACAGAAGAGGACACTCAATACACCTGTGAGCCCCTGGGAGATCTCAGATACCTATTCAAAACTACAAGTGAGTGCCATTCCAATGAACACCCCCAAAACTAAGTTTCTGGGGATAAGATTTCTCAGGATACCTCTGTCTCTTGAGTGGGGAATTTTAGATAGTTAGACTAGGAAAAAGGAGTCCAAAATAGTGGTGACTTTTACAAAGATAGAGAAACAAAAGCTACTCCTACTGTTCTTATCATTTGGGAAATTACGTGGGTTTTAGGAGTTCTATGCCTGGAACCAAAGACAGAGACTATATGTGTGTGTGTGTGTGTGTGTGTGTGTGTGTGTGTGTGTATACATACATACATATATATATGTATGTATGTGTGTTCTATAATTTCTTAGGAATGGAGGAGACACACCAACTCTTAGTATCCATGGCCATTGAAGTGACATACATCAATTTTAGATTTGGTCACATGAACTCAACCAATTGCAGAGGAAATTGTAGGGGAGCTGGTAGGGGTCTATTGACCATGTGTCTGCCAAGGTCAGCCACCTGGACCTGCAAACATGACCCCTCTGCATCCTCCACCTGGAGCCACTCTGCTGTCCCTAACTCAATGCAGGCCTTTGTCCTCCCAGCCCTGCACTGCCTCTCAAAGAGACCCTGAGCGCTTCTTCTGGCCTGCCGGGACCTACCTTGCGGGGTCGGGGCTATCTCCTCTGCCCCGAGCCCACGAGGGCTGAGGCAGGAGCCAGCAGCAAGGCCTGAGCTCCCAGTGTGTGCCTGGCTCTGGTATAGGAGCAGGTGTGACAGTGTGAACAGAACCTGCCCTCAGTGAGGGCACAGCTTCTCCAGGCAGGCAGGGCAGGCTTGTGCGTGTGTTTTAGTCACGTAGCACTGTGGTTTATTTAACTTTCCAATTACTTTTCACATGAAATGCCAAGATGTTTCTCCCACACTTAAAATTTGTTTTGTTTTGTTTTTAATTTTTATTAGAATATAGTTGATTTACAATGTTGTGTTAGTTTCAGATGTACAGCAAAGTGAATCAGTTATATATATACATACACCTCCTTCTTTTTTCATATTTAAAATTTTAAATCCAAAGTCCACATTCATCTTGGTTAGTATTTTATTCACTGATCTGATCTAAGTAATACTTTATATTTCTTTTTTTATGACATTGCAAAAATACTCCTTGGGCTTCCTCTGAGGCATTAGCTGAGCGACACTATCTAAACAAGTTGGGGTGTGAGGTTGGCATGACCTGCAAGTTCTGAACTAGCTCAGACCTGCAGCCATCACCATGTCCATTTCGTGACAGTCACAAATCATTCAACAATCAATTCCAGGAGTGTCCTGGGGAGCAATGCCAGGCAGCTATACCGTTTCTTAGGATCTATTATAAATTCCTTTAAAAATGCTTTTCTTACCTTTTTGTTTGATTTCTACCATTCTGAATGATTCTTCAAAATCACCAAAGAAAAGGGGGTTCCAAGTGACATTTAGGAGCATCTACTGAAGGCTCAGCCGTAGGCTCGCTGGGTCTGGGGTCTGGGTGGTTTAAGCATCATGCTCTGCCCTGGGCCTTGCTGTTGCCTAAAAAGGACAAGGCAGAGGATGGCGAGGCAGAGGGAAATCTGATTTCCATTAAAATGTGCGAGAACTGCTCCAAGGGCATAAATTGAGAAAACCGAGTGCTGTAGCATTCCCAGCACCAGTGCCTTTGACAGGTACAGAGTTTTCCAACCTACCAGCTGGGGTCCTCAGGGACTGAATTTCCCTTGGGGCCCTGGTTCCCTCAAGGGCTCAGATGGCGTCCCCGGGCAGCAAGCCACCTGGAATTAGAAGGTAAATGACATCATGGCCAGATTCAGACTGGGGTATCTGTTCCGACCTCCCCAAACTTCATGCTCTGTATGAGCCACTTGCCAAGGCAGGCATCATCATGTGTCATATTTATAAATAGCTCCAAACACCTAGGGGCTTGGGGCCCCTGGACACAAAAGGGATGTCTGTCTTTCTTCAATGGTTGCTTTGCATGAAATAAAAGCAATGAACCAAGCCCAGACAGAATTGAGGATTTTCAGATCAAATCCTTTTTGAAGTTAGATTTGGGGTTTTAGGACAATAATGGTCAGCACCTGACCAGAAGTTTTCTTGGAGGTTAGGGAACTAAGTTTGGGAGATGTGTAAGAACTGAGATACTAAAAAGAAGACAGCTCCCAAAGAAGCTAATGGCTTGAATTTTTTTCTTTTCTTTTTTTTTTGAGAAGCTGGAACCTGAATCTCTGCTTTCTGGTCTGATGCTGCTTTTGGTCTGGTCCTCTTCAGGCACTGTGGCCAGGAGGGCAACTCTGTACCAGCTCACTGATGGCAGCTGAAGGTCCCGACCTGGCTTCTCAGATCTGAAAACAAATAAGCAAAGGTGGACTGGACTGGGGAGTTCATTTGAAGAGTGGCCAGCAGAATTGATCGATTCTAACTGCCAAAATCCTTGCCCCATGGCATTCTACACAAACTCAGGCAGCTTGTAAAGTGCGCAGGACTGTGGTCTGGAAGAGAAGCACTTCACCCGTGGAGGAGGGAGGGGCGTCAAAGATGCCGAGTGTCTGCTGAGTGGCTGCTCGGCTGGCTTGTGTGCCCAGCAGGAGGCTGCTTGCAGTCCAACCCACAGAACGTGGCCGTTCTGGGTCAGCATCGCAGTTTATCATTGAGCACAGACTCACAGGTGTGAACCAGAGTGTGGGGGTGGGGCACCGAGGTCCATCTTCAGAGGGCGACAGATCTGGTTCTAGCCTGTCCCTTAGTCCTGTGGGAGGCAAGGGCATGCCTTGGCTGGATCAGGGTGGGGAGAGGCCCCCAAGGAGGATGCGGCCACCCAGCTGAGGAGTGAGGCAGGAGCCAGGTGGGTCCAGCTCCCAAAGAACAGGATCCATCCAGTGGGGATCTTCAAGGCCACCCCTCACAGGGGCCGGAAGAAGAGTCTTGATTTCTAGATGAGCATCTGAAATTGCTTTCCCACCAGCAGGTCAGACAATGGGGTTCACTGGGCAGGTGGAGACCAGCCAAACTGCATGGGTGAAAACAAACAGCATGGCTTTCCTCCCTCAGGTCCCCCAACCCCTGACTCCTCTGCCCCCCCTACAGTTAACATGTGATGGCCATCCACCTAATGAACTTGGTTCCCAAACCCACACAGTGGGGCCACAAAAATACCTCCGCTGGGATCTGTCCCTTATAATCCAAGGTCCCCATTCTGATTTCCACTCAGAAACCTGAATCTGCAGACCTCAGCAAGCATACTGCCTCCCCACCTCCCCTTCCAGCCACCACAGGGATTGAAGAAGTAGGAACAGCAGCCCCCAGCCTAGAAGGCGGAGTTCCCAGATACAAGTGTGAGGACCCGCCTTGGAGCAAGAATCAAGGCCATGAGGGAGCGCAAGTACCTCTTGTGAACAGTGTTCCACATCTGAGTGCCCAGGCCTAGGCTGGCTCTGAGGTCAGCTCCAGGGTCCCTGCTGCCCAGGCAATGCCCAAGAAGACTCAGGAATCCATCCTGGACTAGATGTCCCAGGTCTCTGTGCTGGAACCAGAGCTCCTCGAGGGCAGGTGCAGCTCTGATGATTCTAGCACTGAGTCCAGTGTAGGAGTGGGAGAGGCGCTTTTCCCTACACCACCAACAAGCAGGGCTCTGACCCCAGCTGGGGGTCCTACAAGTCAACTCGGTTCTGACACTCTTCACCTGGAGAGAGCATCAGGTCCCACAGGCTGAAGGCTCATCCCCGCAAGACCACCCCTACTTCAGATGCCAGTCACAGGCCCAGGCTGTCACCTGTGCTTCTGACCAAATGCCTATAATTTGGAGGTTCCTAGAACCCTCTCCTGGGGCTTGATTAATTTGTTAGAGCAGCTCACAGAAGTTAGAGAAACATTTTACTTACTAGATTACTGGGTTTTTGTTGTGTTGTTCAGTTGGCAAGTTGTGTCCGACTCTTTGCGGCCCTATGGACTGCAGCACATCAGGCTTCCCTCTCCCTCACCGTCTCCTAGCTTTTCTCAAGTTCAGTCCATTGCATCAGCGATGCAATTCAACAATCTCATCCTCTGTCACCCTCTTCTCCTGCCTTCAGTTTTTCCCCGCATCAGGGTCTTTTCCAATGAGTTGGCTAAGTATTGGAGCTTAGATTCAGCATCAGTCCTTCCAATGAATATTCATAGTTAAATGGAGAAGATGCAGATGGCAAGTGAGTCAGGGGGAAGGACATGGAGCTTCTCTGCACTCCATGAGGGCACCACTCTCACCAGATCGCTAACTGTTCCCCAACCCGGAAGCTCTCCAGACTCTGTCTTTTTGAGTTTTACGGAGGCTTCACTCCATAGCCTCTATTGATCAAGCCATTGGCCACTGGTGACTGAGTCAATCTCTAGCCTCTCTCCTTCCAGGAAATCAGGGGATGGGGCTGAAGGTTGCACCCCTCTATTCATGGTTGGTGCCCCTGCAACCAGCCCCAATGTGCAGGCACTTCCAAAGGCCTCCTCACTGACATCAGCCCAGCAGTGGTGGAAAGGAGCTCGTTGTGGGAACAGGACACCCATTTCACCTTGTGGATCAGACGACAAGAGCCCGAGCGGAACAAAAGATGCTTCTGTGGCTCTTACTGCTCAGGAAGCCCCAAGGGTTTGGGGAGCTGTGAGTCAGAAACAGGGACAAAGACCAAATGAGTATTTCTCATTATAAATCACAGGGTCACAGTGTCCTTTACTCAAAGCAGCACATATTTACTAAGCACAGAGGTGGCCTTTCACTTCGGGGACCCCCCCCACTCACCTTGTTCCTATCAAGGCTGCAGGAGCGATTCTACTGACACTTTCAGAAAGTCATAGGTTTTGGTAAAATTTGCCAAGTGAGATATTTTAACCACAACTTTCCCAGTGCATTTCCTTTCGTAGGTGATGGGGGTGGCTGCTGGTAATTTGGGGCCTGGCTAGTGGGATGTTGAGACAGCGATACTTAAGTTAGAGTTGGGGGTGGGGGCTTATGTACTTGGTTGCCCCCATCATCACCATTCATCCCAGGGCTGGCTCAGACCCTGCCCTCTGCTGACCAGCCAGGGTCCCGAGGCCACCATGTAGCCCCAGGGCCACACTGTGACCCTTACAAGCCTCACTGAGCCCAGCCCTGGGAGATGTGGAGCCACAGCCTCAAAACATGTGGCAGTGGGATTTCCCTGGTCGTCCAGAGACTAAGACCTGTGCTCCCAATGCAGGGGCTCCAAGTTCAATCCCTGGTCAGGGAACCAGACCCCCACATGCTGCAAGTAAGAGTTCACATGCCACAACTAAAGGTCCCACGTGCTGCAACTAAGACCCAGTACAGCCCAATAAAACTGGTCTGTGTGAATGTGTTACAGATGAGTCAGTCAGCTAGTTAATGTGATTATACTATTTTCCTGTATCTTGTATATTTGTGGCCTTTGTAGGCTTTTAAACTCTTAGAATTTGCTGTTTTCTCATGCTAAATAATTTATTTTGAACCAATTTTTCAAAGAGTTTTGAATTCTTTTTCTTAAAGAGCCTCTTCCAAATCATGCAAGCTTCAGGCCCATACACCCTGTGCTGACCATTAACTTGGTCTGGCTTGTCTTCTTCCAGGCTCTAAGGGTATGACTGTGAGAAAAACAGACAAGTCCCCTGCCCCATAGATTTGCCAGCACTCAGCACATGCCTAATAAATACTGTCTAAACCCAATTGCACCCTGGAAAGAGTCTGCTCCTTAGCGGGGCCGAGGCTGACCCCAACCGCACCCAGCGTCACTGGGACAGGCTCCCAGAACCGCTCCTATCCCTTGAGAGTTACACGTCCAGGCTGGCTGAGCTGCCCCACCTCTGCAGGGCACACAGTCTGGGAAACACTTCTGAGGTGTGAGCTGGTGGCTGGAGGCCGGTGGCCTGCCCTCCCCTTTGTCCTGTCCCATGACCTGAGACATTTCCTCACAGGTGACTTTTTGTGTTTCTTGGTTTCATCTTGTTTTTTCACTTAACCTCTACATTCAAGGCCCACCATTTAATATGGTAGTGTCCTTGAGAATATATCTGCTGCCTTATTATTCCCTTAAGAGAAATTCATGAGAGTAAAATCACAGAATAAGAGATTGTCATGGCTTTTGGTTTTACTTTCCCAAGTTGCTTTCTTAAAAGTCTCCAATTTACAAGCCCCCAGCTATGTTGGGAAGAGTATACTTCACCACTCAGTACTGAGTTGGGTGTTTGCTTCTTAAATATGGTAAATTTGATATATGGAAAGTGACAACTCTTTGCTTAAATGCTCATGACTTTGATCACTGATAGAATTAAATAATTTTCTTGTGTATTTTTATTTTATATATTTATTTGTATTCTTTGTGCTTCTATATATTATCTGAAATTATTGTTTACACATGTCCTTTGCCTGTCTTTCTGTTGATTTTTTTTTTAAGGTCAATTTTCTATTTTCTTAGGTAAGAAATTTCTTAGGTAAGAATTTTCTACTTCTTAGGTATGAACCATTTCTCTAATTGTGGTGAGTATTTTCCCTACTGACTGTTAGAAAATGAATCTGATGGCTGGGTTCCATCAGTTCTACTGCCTCCATGGCAGACAGATGGCTGACTCTAGATCCATTCAGAGTGCCAACTGGGGCGTGAAGGGTAGTGGAAGAGCTGACCTACAATGAGATGAGCACTGAAGTCTGCAAGGATTTCTCTGCTAGCACAGCACAGAGCTGGCACATCCCAAGGCCTCCCTCTCCAGGTGGGCAGACGCAAGGCCTGCCTGTGCCTCCTCCAGAACCCACTCCTAAAGGGTCCTTTGCATAAGGCCTTAGAGGAGCTCCTGCTGGCAGTGGTGGGAGCCAAACCCCTAGGCAGGTCATAGGAAGCCTTTCCTGCTCTGGCCCCTGCCTGCCTTTCTATCCTCCCCTCCTTGAGCCCATGCTGGCCTCAGCCTCAGCATCAGCATTGCTGGCTGCTTCTGGTTCCTTGAGTGGGAGAGACCTTCCAGCCGCAGTGTGCTTCCCTATAAGACTCCTGCTCAGCGTCCAGGGCCCAGAGCAGGCCTTGTGGCTTCAGGAAGCTTCCCTCCTGCTGCACCACCCTCGTCGCACTCACGACAGGTGTTCTGATTGCCTGTCTGTCTCTGCACTTGGCCGTGCACACCCTGATGCCAGGTGCTGCCTCCCCTCTGCATTGCCCACTGCACCTGCCAGGCACCCTGTGTATTCAAGGAGACGGAAGCGGGTGGGGAGGCGGCTCGGGGTCTCTGTGGATCTGGCTCTGCGGAATTGTTCTTTCAAAGTGCAAGTCATTTCACACACAAGGGACACCATCACTGCTATGGGAGATGGTGGTGACTTTAGGGTCATTATTAAAATGAAAGTAGAAATCATCTGTGTTAAAATGAAAGTAGAAATCATCCGCAGGTCCACCCTGGGCAGGCAGACAGATTTCGTGGAAGATAAAACCATTGGTTAAGGGTGACATTTCTCACTTGACATGAGAAATGAATATATGAAGCAAGGGTGGTGTAATTACACTCTAATTGCACTCTTTTTCTAGAGTTTCAGCAGCCGCTAGATGTACATGCCAAGGGGACCACACCATCTGCTCATGTGATCAGATCCCTACATGGTTTGTCACCTGCAATTTTCAACCGTGGGACCCAGGGCATGTGTGCTCTGCTGGGAGCTGGGGCAGGGCCGTGTCCGTTCTGCTAGATGCCCTGCAGGACGGTGCATCTTCTGGGAGGTGCTGTGTCCACCATGGAGGGTGCTGGCACTGCCCCGAGGCAGCATCCTTGGCTAGCAGCCGGAGCCCTGCCGGCCAGCTCTGCCCGTTTCACCAGCCTCATGCCCTCAGTGAAGGCTTGGGGGATTCCCCTCAGCCTTCCAGGGATGCTCCATGGAACTAAGTCAGGGGAGGGCCCTTCCCCACCATCTCCCCACCAGTGCTTTCCTAGGTGATTTTTCTCTTAGGCGGCATTTCCCTCAAAGTCTTCTTTATGCCAAGACTTGAACTGATGCTTATTGAAGCCATCCTACGAAGATGACCTCCTGTTTCCAGGACTTGGAGGGCCAAAGCTGGAGGCCCAAAAGGAGGAGGCCATGCACACAGCGGCAGTACAGACCCACAGGCCACTGTGACCCCGGCTCAGTCCCAGGGCCTATGAGTCTCTCTGCTCCTGGAGCAGCTGCTTACCAACCTCTGTCTGCCGGAGCATCCTTTGGGACTTTATTCATCTAAGGCTGCCAGGTATCCTCCCTAGATTTGGACTGCTTGGGGCCTAGCCACCACCCCTGCACCAAGGGGACTCTGATGCTGATCTCTTGAGGACCCATTGGATAGAGAGAATGAACCGGAATCTAGAGGGTCAGTACTGAAACTGTGGTCCACCAACCAGCGGCACTGCGTCACCTGCAGTGTGTTAGAAAGTGCAATCTCAGAGCACCTAAGTCTACTGAATCAGAATCTTCATCTAAATAGGACCCTCGGGCAATACTATGGACCAAAAGAATTTAAGACCCACCAACCCAACCACGGGGGAGGCAGAATTGAGATACAGGCAAAGGAGCCCTATAAGATTCAAAAAGAAACTCAAGTCAGCGTGGGGAATGTTGGAGGTATTTGGAGGCAGAGTGTTTGCTCCCAGGTTGTGAATTCTCAGTCTAGGAGACAGGCAAAAGGATGCCTGTGTTATGTGACCCACATGAACGAGCCGGGAGCGGGGTTCCCTCCAAGGTGCTGGATACTCTTTGTCAAAAACAAATACACAGTCCAAAGCCTGTGGCTTTGAAATGGGTGACATTCTCAAGTGGCACGAAAAGGAAAATGCAGGCTGATTTGGCTTTTCATTCCAAACTCACTTGCTTATTTGGGATAGAACACAGACAGCCGCTGTCAACCCTTACATCGTAAGGTCTAAGCTTGTTGGGCTGAGACCCTTCCCTGGCCCCATGATCAATCTTGGGGCCCATTCGAGTATAAGACTCCCATGTCTGTGACCCCATTCCCCATCCCCCCACCCCCCGCCCCCACCAGCCCCTGCCTCTGGGTCCTCCATGGACGCAGGCTATGTGTGCCTGCTCCCTGGCAAAACTGAACTTCTGCAGCTGCTCCCCCCAGAGGCTCACTTACCCAGAGCTTTTGGTGAGTTTATTTTTTTAAGATTGCGAGTAATTCAGAAAGCTTATGTTTCTCACTGGCCCTTTTCCATCCATCTCTTCCTATCTCCATTTCATCACCAAACAAAACAAGTACTGTTGGATCAATTTGGGAATCTCCTTCTGCGGCTTCATTCTACCTGTGGGATTTCATTCTGTGGACACACGCTTCCAAATAAATACCTGTGCTTCCCTAAGAGAACTTTTGATAAATAATGTCTCGTCCATCTGTGGCACGGTATGCCCAGTTCTTCTTAAGGCTGAAAGTGAGATAAGATGACCTGAAACAGATCCTCACTCATTTCTCAGACTAAAGGGAAGGTTCACCAACCAAGTCTCATTCCTCCTCGCCACCTCCTTAAAAACTAGTTTCCTGGTAGGGAATCAAGGCTGGAAGGAGAAAAGCGAGAGTTCAGGCTTCAGTGGGACCCCAGCTGAGGCTGTTCTGTGACCCTAAGACTAGATCTCAAGGTAGCCAAATGGCCCTCTGGCCATAGGGCCTTCCTGGACTCTGGATATTGTAACCTGAGGCCGTGTTTGTGGACATAGTTGTCACTCGCAGTAACATCCCAAACGCCCGAGCCCAGGACCTTCCTGTTGAGGAGGCAGGGCTAGGTGGGCCGCTCACCCTCCTTCACCTGTGCCCTGGAAGAGTAAAACCACGTGGAAAAGGGAGGCCACCCTCCCCACCACAGCCGTCCTGGTGCAGGCCTGCAGCCAAGGGCGATCAAGTGTGGAAGACAAGGCTAGGGGGCCAGGAATTCTCAGGCTGGGTTCTCCTTTCTCTTTAAGATAATATGGTGTGTTCTTTCTCTGCAGGGAGACTCTGGGAGCAATTTTTTGCCAATGAATTGAAGGAAAATAGCTTGAAGCAGTTAGGCCTTCCACTTGCAAGGAAATAGGCCACCCACAGTCTGTAGCCAATAATAACCCTCCGTTTTCTTCCCTGAATAAGGACAGTGCCCCCAGGTGAGGCCATCATAACTTCCAGGAAGCATCTTTATTTCTTGAATATTTGCATTTTCTTTTCCAGTTAGATTCTTTGTGGGGAATTCTGAAATGCAGGAGACACACACAGAGAACAAAAAAGCAGGTTAAGAAAAGGAGATTCTGCATCTCAAGCAGCACTTTCTCCACCTCTTTGTGGAGCAAAACAGACCCAGTCCTTCCCCCAACATTTAAGCCGCATTGCACACCCCTGCCCCAAAGGATTAAAGGATGGTTCAGAGTACTGACAGTCCTGAGTGACCCCTACCCTGTGCCAAGCAGTTGGGACCTTGAGTCAGATGAATCCAGATCAGAAACATCTGACAATCAGTTTTCGGAAAGTGGAGTGGGAAGGGGGTTCATCTTGCCTCCACTGGAGTGAGAGAAAGTGTTAGTCACTTAGTTGTGTCTGACTCTTTGCAACTCCATGGGCTCTACCCACCAGGCTCCTCTGTCTGTGAATTCTCCAGGCAAGAACACTGGAGCAGGTTGCCATTTCCTTCTCCAGGGGATCTTCTCGACCCAGAGGTTGAACCACAGTCTCCTGCATTGGCAGGGGGATTCTTTACCATCTGAGCCACCAGGGAAGCCTGTGGGGTGAGAGGCTCCCTTAGTCTTTTCCCAGCCCTCTCTGCCCCACTGCCCCATCTGTGACTCTGCTGTGTTCATGCACAGGAGGGAGAGCTCTGACCACCCTGCTCCGAGTGTGCTCCGAGGAAGCTGAGGCCTGCACGGGCCCAAGGAGAGGACTCACTTTTTCTGCATGCCCTGGCACATGAGGACCCAGAAGCCACAGGAAAGGTGCCTGAGGAAGCGGCAGGCCAGGCGGGGGCCCCCTTGGAACCGGATCGAAGGCTGGAGGCTGCGTGACCAGAACCAGCTCAAGGGAGATGTCAGGAGCATCTCTGAGTTAGCCTCCGGGTGTGCTAGGGAGAGGATAATCCCCAGCCCTCCTGGCTTAACTTCAGCCCAAGTGAGAAGGACAAGAGTAACTTTCTCTCTATATACCCACTCAATCACTTACCACCAGATTGTTTACTCTTGGGGCAACAAATTATACTCAGCCCACCTCCTCAGGACACACAGATCTAGCTGGTGTAGAGAAGTTCTGCCCCCTGCCCCTGCACCCAAGGATGGGTAGAAAGACAGGTAGGCGAGTGTTGAAGGGGTGGATGATGGCGTGGGTGGCTGGAGGAAGAGGAGGAGAGGAGAGGTGGAAGGAGATGGGCAATGAGGAGCAAGTTTGGCCTCCAGCAGGGCTCAGAGATGTGTATCTGCAGAATTGGAACAAGCCCCCTGGGGACTAAAGAGCAGGATGAAGCATCAGTTATAACCTCCCTTGGTACTGCCTGGTGACATGTGACATAGGCCTGGGATTGTCCTTTATGCTGGCCTCTGGCAGGATACTTGTGCTCCCACTAGTGGCGGGAGACGGGGATCCCAGAGAGGACCACAAACCCCGGGCGTTCTCTGGCACCAGTCAGCCCCTCGTCCCATGTATAATGAGCAGGATGGACTCAGTAGCTTCTGAAACCATTCTCGTTTTAAGGTTCTGTGATTCTGGATCTGAGAGATTTAATACTGATTGAAGATTCACACTCAAATCCTAGAGGTAATTGTAGTCTAGGATGCCTCATTAAGTGTCAGGTAAGTAAAACAATTATTTACCCTCAAAGTTCGGCATTAAGCAACACTGCTGGCAGAAAATACTTTTAATGCCTTTATTGTCTCTGCAAAGGCAAATCGGCTGCTTCGTCAGAAGGAGAGCAGCACAACGGGGTGAAGGCCTGCCCAGGAGGCCCTGCCCGCACCTGTCTCACCAGTGCCTGGCATGTGTTAAATGCCCATCAATGTTTGTTGAACTAAATTGACTTGAATGAAATACCCCTACATATTTTGTTAGTGCTTGTTAGAGATTGCTAGTTATCGCTTTAAGTCATTCCCTTTTCTTACATGTTTATAGAATTCCCACTTTTTTGAGCACATGGCTACTCAGATTCAAAACTGCTTTTCTTGGTTATCCTTAAAACAATGCATATTGACCAAGATTTGCCCAATGAGATGTAAATGGCAGTATCCACCTGGCAGCCTCCAGGAACTTTCCAAAGAAGACAGTTAGGCATAGCCTTTGCTTTCCTCCTTCCCACTAGCTAAATATGTGTGTGACGACTGGACCTGGGCAGCCATGTTGGACCAGAAAGTGATTACGTGAAATGAGACCACGCAAAGCAAGAGAAGAGTTCTGGGTGCATGAGGACCTTGTGGAGTTGTGGAGCCACACCAGTTCTACACTGTCTACTCCCAGAGTTTTACAGGAAAGAGAAATACTTTTCTGTCTTGTTTAAGTCGCTGATATTTTCTGTTACTCCAAAGTGTTGCACAATGTCTTTGATGCCTAGAAGTCCTCAGTAGTGTTTACTGAATGAATAAATGCCACAGCAATACTGTTCATTATGGAAAATTAATTAAAATGAGAAAATACAGGCAAACTATTTTCCTGTAAGGACAAAAGAGAAACTCTGAGACTTGTTTGAGTCTTGCCTATAGCTAATAATCAATAACTGGTATTAGTTGGAGTGAAATAGCTATTTTACTAAACACCAAAATATCTTACTCTGACTTCCCTAGTATCTGTGAGCTCAACCATGAAAAAGAACATACTTTTTCCATGATAATGTTTACTTTTGTCTTGAGCCCCTATTTTCTCCCAAGAGTAAAAATAACTTGTGGTTTCCAGACAAGCTTTGTTTATGACTATGGAGCCATTTCAGGCTTTAAGTTCAGATGTTTCTCCCCTGCTCAGCCCTGGGGAGGAGTCAAGGCTCTGGGGGACCCAGAGAGTGCTGCGGCTGTGGAGAAGAGGTGCTGGCCTAAGTCCAACTCTGCCCATGTGGCCTCTCTATGAGGTCCTCATTCTTATGCCTCTGCATCCCCCACAGCCCAGCCATGGTTCTGGATGCCAGGTCCAGGACCTGAGTATCTATCCCCACCCCCAGCAGAACCATGATCCCTCCCCAGATCCCCAGCTCTCTGAATGTCTATTCCCACCCCCACCAGAACCATGATCCTTCCCCAGATCCCCAGCTCCCTGGGTATCTATTCCCACCCCCACCAGAACCATGATCCTTCCCCAGATCCCCAGCTCCCTGGGTATCTATTCCCACCCCCAACCAGAACCATGGTCCTTCCCCAGATCCCCAGCTCTCTGGGTATCTATTCCCACCCCCACCAGAACCATGATCCTTCCCCAGGTCCCCAGCTCCCTGGGTATCTATTCCCACCTCCACAAGAACCATGATCCTTCCCCAGGTCCCCAGCTCCATGGGTATCTATTCCCACCTCCACAAGAACCATGATCCTTCCCCAGATCCCCAGCTCCCTGGGTATCTATTCCCATCCCCCACCAGAACCATGATCCTTCCCCAGATCCCCAGCTCCCTGGGTATCTATCCCCACCCCCTACCAGAACCATGATCCTTCTCCAGGCCCCCTGGCTCTCTCAGCACCTCTTGGACCTCCTGGGGTCTCAGGACCTTTCCCCGATCCACCCTGAACACCATAGCACTGGTTACCCAAAGACCCTGATTAGATGCTGTTCTGAGCCCTGGTCCATGCTGGCTCCTTCTTAGGGCACAGATCCCAGTGCTCAGGGGCCTCACCAACTTATCAAGGAGTCATGATGACTCATTTGGCCTGCATGTGCCTGACCCAGAGCTCCTTTCTGGAGACTCACAGCTTCAGTGGCCTTCCCTGCTACAGTGAGTGTGTGCTCAGTCCTCGATCATGTCCGATTCTTCACAGCCCCATGGACTGTAGCCCACCAGGCTCCTCTGTCCATGGGGTTATCCCAGCAAGAAACTAGAATGGGTTGCCATTCGCTCCTCCATGGGATCTTCTCCACCCAGGCATCAAACCTGCGTTCCCTGTAGATTCTTTACCACCGAGCCACCTGGGAAGCCCCCACTTGCTACATTACCATCTAATTGGAATGACTGTCCTCCCTGTAGCTCAGAAAAAAAGGCTTCCTTTTCTCATTCTGTGGAGGAGAGATTGGGCTAAAAGGTCTTCTTTTCAATTGTCATTTCTAAATAAATGTCATGCACTCAGCTCTCCACTGCGATCCTTCTGGTCCCCTCACCCCACCCAAAGGCTAGACTCTTGTTAATTGGAATCCTTAGCTTTCAAGACACTCCCTCTGCTATGATTTTTACAAGCCTATTTTATTTAGAGTCAAGGCTAAGAATTTGACTCCATTTTCTTTCTCTGAATTTGACCTCTAATGTTAGAAAGAAATGTCATGGGATAGAAAGGAATACCAAGAATAATAATGATCAGTTAGCATTTCAAAATATTTTCTTACTACATTATGATAAGATCTACTAAGGCTTGGAAGATACTCAATGGTGGAGCAGAAGACCCCCAAAGAATCACAAAGAAATCAAGTTCTCCCAGAGCTATGAATTCTGTGGATCTGCCCAATCCTGACCTTTGGTGTCTAAGCCTCTTTGAATCAGTTTTTCATCACTTGCTGCTGAAAGTGTCCTAACTGATACCAAGGCATTCAGTTGTGGATTTGCTTTTGAGGCTTTGCTTACACCATGACTAAACATCCTCTTTAAGAGGACTCACAGGAGATAATTACCTCTGGCCTCAATTTTACAAATAATTGTGCTTCTGATCAATTGTCTCTTTTTTTCTCCTTGATGCCACAAATTGCTGTTGTAAGACTGTGCCAGAGATTTGTTTTACTCAGGTCTGGTAAGACACACAGGCATGGAAACATCTGTCACAAAGGAAGAATTTTTGCACTCTCACAGGTCCCTGGAAATGAGATGCAGGGCCATACAGGGAAGCCCCAGGGTCAGCCAGGAGACTGAGGTAGTGGGGAAAATTCAGCCAAGAGCCTTTATTATGGTTTCCACAAGAAAGGTAAGGAGAGGTAGGGTAAGCAGATTCAATATTGGCTACTTTGATTTTGAATAATTGAGTTTGAATAATCTCAGTGAATTTGGGGACATAGGTGTCTGCTACCTGGGCCTGGGTGATCAGGGCAGGGGGATCTTGGGAGCCCCTTAGACAAGTAGGGTGTGGTATTGGTTGTTTTGCATTTGAAAAGTGCCTGAAGGCCAGTTGTTTACTATCTCTGCTCAGTCGTGTCCAACTCTTTGCGACTCCATGGACTGTAGCCTGCCAGGCTCCTTGGTTCATGGAATTTTTCAGGCAAGAATATTGGAGTGTGTTGCCATTTCCTCCTTCAGGGTATCTTCCTGACCCAGTGACTGAGTGCACATCTCTTGCATTGGCAGGTGGATTTTTTCACCACTGTGCACCTGGGAAGCCTAGCCTATCTCTAATTGTTTACTGTCTCTGGTCCTGGGAGGGAAGTGGTCATCACAAGGTCATCAAGGCCCCAAGACATCAAAGCATCAGAATAAAAAGACAAGATTAATACACACATATACTGACTCATCCTTCTCTCTTTGTGTAAAATGTTAAATTTATGGTTCATTTATACCCACCTGTCTAATTAACTTTACTCCTATATTTATCTTAGATTTCCACCTTCCATGGTCCTGTTGCTTTGCTTATTTGTTTTTATTTTATCTTTTATAATCTTATATAAACTATCACAAATCCTTTCTGGAACATGAAAGTGTATAAACAGACATTTCAGTCTCTTGTAAGGACTTTCATACAAACTACTATATGAATGAAAAGTGAAAGTCACTCAGTTGTGTCCAACTCTGCAACCCAGGCCAGAATATTGGAGTGGTTAGCTATTCTTCTCCAAGGGATCTTCCCAACCCAGGGATTGAAGCCAGGTCTCCCACATTGCAGGCAGATTCTTAACCAGCTGAGCCACCAGGGAAGCCAAAGAATACTGGGGTGGGAGCCTATCCCTTCTCCAGGGGATCTTCCCTATCCAGGAATGGAACTAGAGTCTCCTGCATTGCAGGCAGATTCTTTACCAGCTGAGCTATGAGGGAAGCCCAATGAGAATGAAAGCATACAACAGTTTTATAAGGAATCTGAACTCTACAGAACACTGCCCTGCAGCTGGATCATGAACATGACCTCCTAGTGTACAGGCCATGATACGTATTTTTTATACATTTTATAAAAATACTTTTGCCTTGGAATTTAGCAGAAAGCTTGGAGTAAGGAGAGTTTCCTTTCTTGAAGGGCTCTCTGTAGAAATGGGAATGGCAGTGTTCCTTTCCTCTGGATAAATTTCCCTATAATAAGCAAGTGGAGGCCTTTGGATTCATCTGCTGCTGCTGCTAAGTCACTTCAGTCATGTCTGACTCTGTGCGACCCCATAGACGGTAGCCCACCAGGCTCCCCTGTCCTTCGGATTCTCCAGGCAAGAACACTGGAGTGGGTTGCCATTTCCTTCTCCAATGCATGAAAGTGAAAAGTGAAAGTGAAGTCGCTCAGTCGTGTCCAACTCTTAGCAACCTGATGGACTGCAGCCTACCAGGCTCCTCCGTCCATGGGATTTTCCAGGCAAGAGTACTGGAGTGGGGTGCCATTGCCTTCTCCTTGGATTCATCTAGTTACACTTAAATCTGCCTCAGAAATAAGAACATTCTTTTCAACAGCAAACTCTTGTTTGGAGCACCTGACTGGGAGGCCTTAAGCTCAGTCATAATGATTGGCAGGTGTTGGAAGCTTTCTTCTTTCATGAGAAGCTGGTCTTCTCATGACCAGCAGTCTCTTTAAGGGTGGCCTAGCCTGTCTCACAGCTGAGAAAACAGGCTGGAAGCGTTAGCATCCTGCACTTAGGACCAGGATCACAACCCAGGCATCTGTGCCTTTAACAACTAGGTAGCTGCCTGGGTACCAGGGACAGCCAGGACAATTTTAGGTGAAAGTGACAGAAACCCAAATGAAACTAACTGAAGCCAAACAAAGATGGGAAGAAAGTAAATTTGCATTTCTGATACCACGCAGGGCCCTGTGGGGCTCCTGGGCACAAGGTCTTGGTATCCCCGATTTCTTTAATTATAGGGAACAATGTTCATTCAGCCTCCATGACCTTCCCTGAGTTCCAAGAGGCAGATTCAAACAGCTGTTAACCAGGGAAAGGAGGGGATGGGAGACCAAGGAGAAACGAATGATCTAGCGCAGTTTTGCAGCACTGTCCCTTTTCCCCATCAGCAGGCACATACAACAAAATCTTGGAGCTGTTTTGCAGCTACTTGAAACCCTCCAGCAGGGAGAAGTTAACAATTAATGGTGGTATGCTGCCCACAAGCATGTAGACCCCAGAGAAGCTGGACCTGAAGGCTGGTGATGCTGACTCCTACTTACCTTACCACCAACCCATCAGAAGAATGTCCACGAGCTGATCATGACTTCTTTGAACCACCGCTATAAAACTTCTCCCTATCTTCCCCAAGCTGGGACACTTGTTTGAGGGCTGAGCTCACTGTGCCCCCCCTTCATCTGGCAAAGCAAGAAAGCTCTCCATTTCTACTTCCCCCAGAACTCTGGCTCCGAGATTTTATTTGACACCAGTAAACAGAGAAACTGATCTTTTGGCATCATTACTCAAGCAGCGCCCCCACCTGTCTCTCTGTCTCCCAACTCCTTGCCTGGGTGTGTGGGGCGCTAGCCACATAGGACTCCCACCCGGATCTGGGATGCCCAGATCCCACAGAAGCAGCCCCATCTCTGCCCTCTGCAAACCAGTCTGAGCGAGGGCTCTCCCTGGAGCATTTGATCACAGGTTCATCCAGGACTGAGTGCCATTTCTGGCTCATCGTGGGTCATGCGCCTGGTCCTGGTTTGTGGGGATGGGGGAGCACAACAGTGTGACTGACAGTGCTCGGCAGCACCGCGAGCCAGTCCCCAGGAAGACAGGAGGTGTGGCCAGACGTCTACCACGAAGCGGCCAGGCATCTCAGCACCCGCCCTGTGCCCACACAGCAGTGCCTCCTCCCTGGACGCCTGCAGGGCAGTTCTTCTACCCCAAGGAAGCCTCCGTGCTGGGAATGTCCACGTGCAGATCCTCTCACTAAGGCCGAGCAGCAGCGATGTGGCAGATGCTCTGCTAGCAGCCCCCTGCCGTGGGGAGAAAGCTTGCGTTACGATGTGATGCAGGCGTGATACCGGCAGCTGCCACAGGCCGCTTAGAACCTTGAGTTTTGACATTGAACCAGAAACACATTGAGAGCTCGGCTCTCCGGCTCTCCATCAGAGCTGAGGCTGCCGGCACAGCTTCCTCTAGGGAGGGTGGCCTCCAGGGTCCAGGAGGGCCGGTGGAAAGCAGGCACACAGCTATAGTGAGCACAAGCGTGGATTTGCGGTGCAGAGGTGGTTTCAGTTACGTACGTCTGCTCCAGGGACCAGGCCACTCATCTCCATATTTCTTTCCAAATACATGGACGCCGACAAATGGCCCTAGGTGATGGAGACTTGGTTTGAAAGTCATCAAAGTCCTCCAGGACCACAGCAATATCTCCTCGCCCACCTGCAATCCCAGGGCTAGATGCTTCTGTAAAGAAATGAAGCTGAGCGCAGTCTATTGCACGGAATAAACATGGGCCAACTGAGGTAAATCTGTGATCAGGCTTCCAGTGAGGCTATTTCTGTCCTTTGAACTCTGACACTGATTTCATGTGGAAAGAGGTTCCAGCCCTGGGATGGAGCCGTGGTAGAGCTGGCACTGGGGCTCTGGGCCCTGTAAATGTCCCATGTGGCTCTAGGAAGAGGGACATGTATGGCTTTTCAAAACTGTGAGATCAAATTCATTGATTCTATCTGTCAAGGCTAGTTTCAGAGGCAAAAAGTATTTCAAAATGAAAAAAAAATATTATTTGCAAAAAAGGCGAGGGAATCATACATCAATAAAACCGATAAAAAAAGATCCAACAATATCTAATATTACAAACCCCCAAAAGATCATCATTTTACATCTATCTGCTCATGGTGGGGAAAAGATCAGCTCCTTACATCCTGGTGTTGTGGTACAGCCTCAGACATTAACCCAGAGCCAGGATGATGTGGTTCCTGCTGAGAGTCCAGGCTTACAGGAAACGCTCAAACTTTTGTTCTTTGCAGAAACCGAAACTAGACAGAGTGGCAGTATTATTTTTCTTTTGTATGAAGGTACAAAGTGCCTTTTCTCCCTGCTTGTGGGAAATAAGCTACATGGTGATAACAGGGCTGAATCAAGGGCTGGTCTCCTCACGATGAACTTTATTTACATTTTGATCCATTTCTCCTTATTACAGTATCATCCAAACCCTTCAAAGATGTAATCAAAATCAGTATCACTCCTAAGAGTGATCAGGAAGTTCCTAGCGTGGTGAGGAAAAGTGGCTTAAACAAACATGACAAGTGTCATTTCACGTTGAAGAAGTCAGACAACGTAGAGCCAAAGTTGCCTCCTTCTATTTCTTTCTGTTTTTTTCTTATTTCCTGAACACACTCTGAGACACATGGGTCTTTACATCTGTTGATCTTGATGAAGCAGAATATCCTGAAATGTCATTCTTCTCAGCACTTCCTCTCTATCCTGTGACTCTTTCATTGTTCAAGAGGCTGCTGTTTGTTGCATCAAGAGAGGCTGAGTATCTTTGGCTTTGATATAATTTTTCATTTTTAAATTAATTTTTATTGGAGTACAGTTGATTTACAATGCTGTGTGAGTTTCTGCAGTACAGAAAAGTGAATCAGTTGTGCATACACATGTGTCCACTCTTTTCCTGTATAGGTCATCATAGAGCATTGAGTAGGGTTCTCGGTGCTATCCAGTAGGTCCTTATTAGTTACCTATTTTATATATAATAGTGTATATACATCAGTCTGAATCTCCCAGCTTTATCCTTCACCTTCTTTCCCCTTTGGTAACCATACCTTTTTTTTCTACATCTGTGACTCTATTTCTGTTTTGTAAATAAGTCCACCTGTACCATTTTTTAGATTCCACACATAAGCAGTATCAAATGATATTTCTCGTTCTCTGTCTGACTTACTTCACTCAGTACAATAATCTCTAGGCCCATCCATGTTGCTGCGAATGGCATTATTTCATCTTTTTATGGCTGAGTAATATTTCGTCGTATATATGTACATCTTCTTTACCTATTCCTCTTCAATGGACATTAAGGCGGCTTCCATGTCTTGACTATTGTAAACAGTGCTGCAGTAAACATTAGTGTGGAAATAGTGAGAGATTCTATTTTCTTGGGCTCCAAAATCACTGCTGACAGTGACTGCAGTTATGAAATTAAAAGACGCTTGCTCCTTGAAAGGAAAGCTTTGACAAACCTAGATAGCATATTAATAAGCAGAGACATCACTTTGCTGACAAAGGTCCATATAGTCAAAGTTATGGCTTTTCCAGTCGTCATGTACAGATGTGACAGCTGGACCATAAAGCAGGCTGAATGCCGAATTGATGCTTTCAAACTGTGGTGCTGGGAAAGACTCTTGAAAGCACCTTGGATAGCAAGGAGATCAAACCAGTCAATCCTAAAGGAAATCAGTCCTGAATATTCATTGGAAGGACTGACGCTGAAGCTGAAGCTCCAATTTTTTGGATACCTGATGCAAAGAGCCGACTCATTGGGAAAGACCCTGATGCTTGGAGAGATTGAAGGCAGAAGGAGAAGAGGGCGACAGAGGATGGAATGGTTGGAGAGAATCACTGACTCAAAGGACATGAGACAGTGAAGAAGAAGGATGCTGGCGTGCTGCCGTCCATGCAGTCGCAGACTCAGACACGACTTAGTAACTGAATAACAGCGACGACAAACACCGGGCTGCATGTACTATGTCAAATGATCGTTTTCTCTGGGTAAACACCCAAGAGCGGGGTTGCTGGGTGACATGATAGCTCTACTGTGAGGTTTGTAAGGAACCTCCATGCTGTTCTCCACAGTGGCTATACCAACTTACGTTTCCACAGAGTAAGATTTCCTTTTCTCCACAGCCTCTCCAGTATTTATTGTGTTTATTTGTTTATGGTCTTTTTAGATGAGGTCAGTACCAAGGCCCAGAGAAATTCTGGTTCTTGCCCAGAACGTTCTACAAGTCAAGAGGCCCCTGTCCCAAGCTCTAGTTGCCAGCATCATTCTCCCGGTCACCCCACGACTGTCTGCCGTCCCCCTGCCTCACCCAAAAGCAAGGCTGTCACAGAGCTGCCCCGCCCACTGGAACTCTCCCTCCTGTTCAGCCAGACTCCAGAGGAAGCAAATTTATCAGCCCTAGTGATGAAGAGCTTTTCTTGTCAGCATTAAACTCAAAACCAGACTAGCCTGTACGTGTGATCCACGCTGATAATGTGTAAATACCTACAAATCCACCACCATGTCTCAAAATGAGGAACCACAAAAAAAAAGAAAAGAAAAACAGATTCAACATATAAATTTTCTCAGAAGCTGGAGTGAAGCTTCCTTTCAGACTAATCAGGAAACTGGATGTATTTTTCAACAGGCCCATCACAAACGGTCAGGTTTGGCTCAGTGAGCATATAGCACGCACGCGCCACAAAAACAAACTTCAACTCACTAGTGAACAAAGAAAAGCAAATGAAGTCAGCAACCAAGACCTTTATTCCCAATCAAATTTCTAATAGAAAAAGTGATGCTACCAGTGTCAGGAGGGTCCCCCAGACCCCTTCTGTCCACACATCTCCCCTCCCCTTCTTCCCATTTTTTAATTCCTTTTTTCTACAGCTGGGAGTTGGCAACTACCTATCTCGAGTCCTCATTTTCTTCCGGTTGCAAAAGTCACTTTCTTGGCTCCTCAGCCAAGGGGAATTCGTCCATGTCTAGGGAAAACCAGCCGCACATTAGGCCGCTGTGGAGGGCTGGGTGGTAAGGAGCCAATTCTGTTGGAATTAGCACAGCATCACTTCTCAGCAGAGACCTGGTCTAGAAAACAAGTCAGCTGGAGACAACATATCCTTTTAGCCAAAGTACAAGCCTCCCTCTCTCTTGATGCTTTCAAAGCAAACACTGCCCCCAAAAGTGGGGGAGGAGTTGATAAGAAAATATGACGTGGGCTCCAGGGGTGCCTGCCTCCTTCAGCCTGCAGTTTCCCCTCCAGGCACCACTCTATCATGAAGTCATGAGTGGGAATATTTGTCAGAACATTTGGGAGATCTGACAGTCTCCATTTCAGGACTGCCAGCCACTAAGACCAGGGTGTCCCACTTGGGGGAAAAAAAAAATCACACAGATGTACAATTAGGGCCTTAGTAAAGCAGTTCTTAAAATTTCAGTTTCAAAGCAAACATAATTTCATTCACTTATTGTTTCACTATTGGGTTTCTACTAAGTGCTAAATGCTAGGAATACACAGGAAAAAACAACAGACGTGGCCTCTTCCCAGAGCCGGCATCTAGCGGAGGAGCCAATAGAAGATACCATGGATGCTGTCTGGCCGAATCACTCTGCTGTACGCCTAACACTAACACAACATCATAAGTCAACTATACTTCAACATAGAATGAAGATTAAAAAAGAAGGAAAGAAAATACTTCATACATTTTTGGCCTAGGAAGGCTCCTGTGATAATGATGTCTCCTATCTCCTGTATTCTCAGACTTTAACATGTGAAGAATACCTGGTTGTTGTTCAGTCGCTCAGTCGTGTCCAGCTCTTTGTGACCCCACGGACTGCAGCGCGCCAGGCTCCCCTGTCCTTCACCATCTCCCAGAGCCTGCTCAAACTCATGTCCATTGAGTCGGTGACGTCTCTAACTATCTCATGCTCTGCCAACCCTTCTCCTTTTGCCTTTCCTCTTCCCCAGCAAACACTGGAGGGGCTGCCAATTCCCAGGGAGAGTTAAATTACCCCAGGAGCAAACATTTAAAATGCAAAGCAGCCAACCCAGAGCCCACCCCACTGACCAGCCGCTTTATGTGACTCCACTCAGGATCCCCATCCCCTGCTCTAAAGGCTCCTGGGCCACACGACCTGGGACTCCCACACCCAGCGTCCCCTGAATGATCCAAACCAGCACGCGTGGAGGCTGCTGACCCAGCCTTGCCCTCTCCTTCCCACACAAGCCATAACCAGAGCCCGTGCCCACACCGCCCCTTGTCCCCCTACCTCCTGACCAAACGGGCTTCCCCTAGTGGCCTTGCAGTGCTCGGCACCTCCTGTTTCTAGGGAACTTTGGTATAAAAATATTTCTTCTTCATGGCAGTCATTCCGGGGTCTGAGTGTCTTTCCTGATAAAAGAAAGTAGATCAGGGTGGGGTGGGGGGCTTCTGCAAAGTGGAGGTTTAGCTGCTCCCTGAAGCAGGAGGAGTTATTACATCAGAGATGGGAGCAGGGAAGACATTGCAAACATAGGCCTTAAGGCGGAATGAGACTGGCTTTCTGAGGGCCTGGAGGAGACCTTAGGGGCCAGAACCGGGGGAGCAGGGTAGGGCCCCATTCACAGGGTGCACCCTCCATGAGCACCTTCTGCTCTGAGACCTGGGAGCCTGTGGGGCCATGGCTCCTTCTCAGGGTCCTTGACATGAGGGGCTGTGGTACAAATGCAGACAGACTGTCCTTGTAGGGTTCGAGGGACCCCACTCTGAACAGGACGTGGCCTGAGCTGACACAAAAAATTCAACTGGAGAAAACACTGTGAACTGCCATAAAAAAAGGTTTGAGAGGATATTTGATCAGTTAACATGGTGTTTAATAAACAAGGCAGAAAGAATCTCTCAAATACTAAGGGCTAAAGCCCAATTTCAATGTGTTTTCTCATAAAATCCTTCCTCAATGCATTGCCTGGTGCATCTTCGTTAGGATTTGACAACCGGGTCCCATCTTTGAGGACTGAGCTGTGGTGTGATGTGTCCAGTGGGAGCATCGGAACCCTCTTGAGAATCAGATCAGCTCCTGGTGAGAAGGAGCCGTGCCTGCCTCCCCCCCACAAACCGTGCTTCCAAAGCGGTGAGGGAGGGAGCAGGCCCCGGAGTGCAGTGCAGGGCTACAGACCTATCTGATGCCCCAGGCACTGTCTGGGGCATGTTTTTTTTTTTTTTTTTTTTCCATTTTAGCTTTTTATAGATCTATAATATATATCCAGCAAAATGTCAGATGGTGAGTATGCAGCTCAACGAATTTTCACATTCTGAATTCACTTGTATATTCCACAGCCTGATTAGCAAACAGCATCACCAGCAATCCAGAATCCCCTCAGAGATTCACTTTGGCCACTATAGCTCTGCAGGCACTCACTATCCTAAGTGTTCTTATTGAGATAAAATCGATATGACGTCAAATGAACCATTTGGAAGTGAGCGGTTCAGTGTCACTTCATGCATTCACAATGCTGCGCAACCATGCCCGCCTCTGTTTGGCTCCAAAACAGTGTCATCACCCCAAAATAAAGCCCCTCATCCAGGAAGCAGTTCCTCATCTGCAACCTACCTCACCTCAGCTCCTGGAAACCACCTCTCCGCTTTTTGTTCCCAGATTTATCTACTCTGGATATTTCGTACAAAAGGAGTCAGGCAGCATGGGACCTTTCGTGGTCGCCTCCTTTCCCTTGGTGTGAGGTTTGCAAGATCCACCCACTCTATAGCGTGTATCAGGGCTCCATCCTTTGTACTGCTGAACTGTATGAATGGGCTACATTTCCTCATGCATTCATCTATTGATGAGTTATTATCACTTTCAGTCTATTATGAATAGTGTTGCTCCAAACATTCATGTACAAGTGTTTGTTTTAGTACCTGTTTTCAAATCTTTTGCGTATATATTAAGGAGTGGGATTTCTGAGCCATAAGGTAATCCTATATTTAACTTTTTGAGGAACTGCAAAACTGTCTTCCAAAGTGACTGCACCATTTGACATTCCCACCAGCAATGCCTGAGAATTCCAGCTTCTCCATATCCTTGCCAGTATTTTTTATATCTTTTTCACATCTGAGTGGGAACAAAGTGGCCTCTCATTGCAGTTCTGACCCACGGTTCCAGAAAGACATTGAAAATCACGTGCTTATTACCCATTTGTTCATTTTTTCTTCTGTAGAAAACTCTATTTAAATCCTTTGCCTATTTTTAATTAGGTTACTCACTTTTTACTGTTGAATTTTGGGAAGCATTTCTCTTTTCTGGACACAAGTTTCTTATCAGATACATGATTTGCAAATATTTTCTTCCATTCTGTGGGTTGTCTTTTCACTTTCTTGACAGTATCCTATGAAAACAAAGGTTTTTAATTTTGAAGCTCTGTTTCAAGATGGTCACATAGTAGGACCCTGAACTTTTCTCCTACCATAGACACACAGTCTATAGCTACATATGGAATAATTTCCTCTGAAAAAAATAAAAGACCCCATAATTGTCTAAATAACTCCTAGTACATTGGATGAGTGAGAAAAAACTCACATCGAAGTGGGTACTAGAAGCTGAGACACAGTCTCACCATACACCCCACCCTCAGATGGAGACCCACAATCGGGAGGGAACTCCCATCCCAAAGCTGCTCCCTGAGAAGTGAAGGGTCTGAACCTCACATCTGGCACCCCTACTTTCAAGACTTGCACTTGGGAAATGAGCCCTTAAAACATCTAACTATGAAAGTCGCTGGAGCTGTCTATAAGATACATGAGGCTGTCATAATCAGAAATAGCTGTGAAGGGCAGCATGAACTTGCTCGCCCTCCCAGGGCCTGGCGCAAGGACAGTGGCTGAAAAGAGCCCAGACTTTCTGTGAAAGAGGCTTGTTTAGCTTGAAGCATCGGACTGAGGGGCCGGCCTCTAGCTTGACACCCTCTGGTGTTCAGAGGGTCCTCTCTGCAGGCCAGCAGGGGCCATCTTCCCTCTCTGCCTCACTCCACGCTGCCACTATTGAGCTTGTGTCCTCATCTGACACCCCAATTTTTGCAGCTGCCACCCAGGAGACACCTCTTGATTGCCTGGCTCTGCTGGCCAGTGGGCTGATGCTTGTGGGTCCCACAGGAATGTAACAAATGGAGAAAGGGTTTCAACAGACACAGCAAAGACAGCAGACCAAGGGCTGTCAGCTCATCTCCACGGCTAAAGCCTGAGGGGCAGGCTGCTAACAACATGTCTATGGACACTGTAATCCTTCCCAGAGGCCTGGAGGGCAGGCACCGTCCTCACACTGTCCTCTGCCGTGTTCCAGAGGGCACTGACCTCCCAGAGAGGAGCTGTACACATCTGGTGCTCCAGTTTTCGCATCTGGTTCCCTGGTTTTCACATCTGGTGCCCTGGTTTCTGTGGTTGACCCCCAGGGATGCCCCTGGACGCCCTGGCTCCGGGAGCCAGTGGGCTTGTGTTTGTGGGTCTCAGGGGACTGGGACAAACAGAGGGACAGCTCTTGGCCCAGGGCAAGCTGCCACCAGGGCACAGAGCAGACCCTGCAGACTGTAACTAACCCCCTTCTTTCTTTGAAAGGGGCCTATTGACTGACCTTCAAGCTCTAGCCTAAAGAGCAGAGTTCTCATTAAACTTGTATCTAGGGGCTTCCCAGGCAGCTCTAGTGGTAAAAGAATCTGCCTACTAATTCAGGACACCCAAGAGAAGCAGTTTTGATCCCTGGGTTGGGAAGATGCCCCTGTAAGAGGAAATGGCAACCCACTCCAGTATTCTTGCCTGGAAAATTCCATGGACAGAGGAGGCTGGTGGGCTACAGTCCATAGGGTTGCAAAGAGTTGGATACCGCTGAGCACACACACGTTGTGGGGCTGAGTGCAATCCTCTCCAGAGACCAGGGAGGCTGGTGGGTGCCATCTTCAAGCTTGCTCTCTGCCCTGCTCGAGGTCATCGCTGTCTCCAAGAAAGGAAGTTGTGGCTTTTCTGTGCTATCCAGACAGGGTCCATATGGCATTGTTCTGGATTCCCAGCATAACTTAAAGGGAAACTTTCATGATACCTGGAACCCTTGAGGTACTGCAAATGAAGGAAGAACATATCCTCAAATTCCTGCAGGAACCCGCTTAGGTGGCATCAACATTAACTTCCAAATGGAACAGTACATCTACAAAAGGAAAAGTGATGGCATCATAAATCTGAAGGGAACTTCAGAGGAGCTTCTGTTGGCAGCTTGTGCCACTACTATCACTAAAAACTCAGCTGACGTCAGCGTCACATCCTTCAGGAAGTTTACTGCGGCCACTGGAGCCACAACTATTGCTGGCCACTCACTCCGGGCGCCTTCCCTAACCAGATCCTGATGGCCTTCCAGGAGCAAAGAGGCCTCGTGGTTACCGGTTTCAGGGCTGACTGTCAGCCTCTGTGAGAGGCTCCACATTAACCTGCCTGTCATTGTTCTGCTCTGTGCCGTGTGGACACTGCTGTCCCATGCAACAACAAGGGAGCTCGCTCAGTGGGTCTGATGTGGGGGGTGCCCGCCTGGAAAGTTCTGCACATGCATGGCACAGTCCCCAGTGAACACCCATGGGAGGTCATGCCTGATCTCTGCTTCTGCAGAGATCCTGGAGAAACTGAACAGGAAGACCAGGCAACAGCTGAGAAGGCTGTGACCAAGGAGGGATTTCAGGGAACACGGACCACTCCAGCTCTGGGGCTCACTGCCGTCCACCCTGAGGTGGCAGACTGGTCTGACGGCAAGTTGGTGCCCTCGGAGCCTACTCAGCAGCTCCCCACTGGGGACCGGAGCATCCCAGCCTGCCATCGAGGACTGGCCTGCGACTCCCAGTGCTCAGGACACTGGATGGGCAGCAGGGTCTTAAGCTCTTCTTCTACAAACTCGTAAAATGGAAACTGCTTTCAAATGAAAGAATAGAAGAGACTGTGTACATGTCTGTTGCCTAGCTCTTGTGTGTTCTGCCCAGAGGACACATTCCCTGCTAGCCTGGCTCTGGCAGCCAGTGGGGCTTGGGTTCACAGCTTCAACAGGATGGTAGCAAACAAAGACACAATTCTTCACTGGCTACTACCCCGGGCTTAGTGAAAAAGGAGCAGAGAAGAATGCCCATCTCTCAGCCTTCTCCAAAAGAAGTATATTTATATACTTTTGTGTGTGTGTGTGTGTGTGTGTGTGTGTGTGGCTCCTTTTACTTGACATGATGTTATCAGGGTTTGTCCTTGTGGTGGTGGTATCACTATCTCACTGGTGTTTATGTCTGAACAGTGTTCCACTATATGCATGCACCGCATTTTGTTCTTCCATTCATCAGCTGACCTACGGATGAGGTTTTGAAGAATGAATGTAAGAGGTGACTAACGTGGGGAGCGGCATTCTAAGCAGAGGACAAGATGTGCTTTAAAAAATTGTTGTTTAGTCGCTCAGTCGTGTCTGACTCTTTACGACCCAATGGACTGTAGCCCACCAGACTCCTCTGTCCGTGGATTCTCCAGGCAAGTAGACTGGAGTGGGTTGCCATTTCCTTCTCCAGGGTATACTTTAAATGCTGTTGCCAAAGAGTCTGGCTTTCAATCAGCCTGCATCTAGATACTGACCAGGATCCTCCCCTTTGGGACACTGACAAGTCTTGGTACAGCCTCAGCTCCTGGGAGCCAACAAGAATAGACAGTCCGGACAATCACAAAGGTTTGAGACACAACCAAGAGCCAGGGCAGGATTGAACAATAAGGTTTGTCTCCTGCACAAGGTCACACCTTCAAGACTGAGAAAAGCGGCTGTTTTAACTAACACACAGAAACCAGCACAGAGGGTCATGGAAAATGGAGGAATATGTTCCAGATTAACAGAAAAGATAGAAACTCAGAAAAGGCCTTAGTGACACAGAGGTAAGTGATTTACCCAATAAGATTGCAAAATAATGGTTATAAAGATGCTCATCATGCTTAGGAGAAGAATGAATGAACAAAGGGAGAATTTCAACAGAGATGGAAAATATAAGAAAGCACTAAAAGAAATCACAGAACTAAAGAACACAGTAACTGTGCTGAAAAATAGAGAAGAAAGGATCAGCAAACTCTAATCCAGGGCAGTTGGAACCCACTTAATCAGAGCAGAAAAAAGAAAAAAGAATGAAAAAGGGTGAAGGTGGCATATGAGACAGTATCAAGTGGACCAGCATTCAGATTCTAGGGATCTCAGAGGAGAAATGAGAAAGGGGCAGAAGGTATCTTTGAAGAAATAATGGCTGAAAACTTCCATAACCTGGGAAAGGAAATCGGCATCCAGATCAAAGAAGCCAAGAGGGTTCCAAAGATAAGCCCAAAGAGACCCACACCAGATTACATTACAATTAAATTGTCAAGAGTTAAAGACAAGACAAGAAGAGGATCTTAAAAGAGTAAAGAGAAAAATAACTTATGTCCAAGGGAACCCAAATTAAGATTATCAGTAGATAATCTTATTATCAGTAGAAAATAACTTTGCAGAAACTTTACAGGTCAGAAGCCAGTGGCATCATATAATTAAAGGGCTAAAAGACAAAAAATTGCAACCAAGAATACTCTCCACAACAAAGTTGTCCCTCAAAATTGAAGAGATTTCTAGACAAGGAAAATCTAAAGGAGATCATCACCACTAAACCTATATTATAAGAAATATTAACAAGACTTCTTTAAGTTGAAGCAAAATGCACTAACTAGTAACAGGAAAACATATGAAAGTATAAATCTCACTGGTAAAGATATATATATATATATATATATATATATATATATATTAAAATTCAGAATAATCTAACATTGTAAATGTGGTGGATTAATCACTTACAAAGCTAGCAGGAAGGTTAAAAGATAAAATTAGAAAAATAACTATAATTACAATGATTTGTTAAAGGATACATAAGATAAAAATATGTAAATTGTGACATCAAAAATATAAAACATGGTGGGAAAGTAAAAATATATCTATAGAATGAATTCAAGCCTAATTATTATCAACTTAAAGTATTATAAATATAAATTGTTTTATATAAGTCTCATGGTAATTATAAGGTAAAAAACCTATAGTAGATAAAAAAGATAAACAGAAAGGAATCTAAGCATACTGCTACTGAAAATCATCAAATCACAAATGAAGAGCAAGAAAAGGAACAAAGGAATTACAAAATATCCAGAAAACAAGTAACAAAATGGCAGCAAGTAAATGCCCATCAATAATTACTTTAAATGTTAAAGACTAAATCAAATTGAAGTGACTGAATGGAAAAACGGAGAAGGCAATGGCAACCCACTCTAGTACCCCTGCCTGGAGAATCCCAGGGATGGGGGAGCCTGGTGGGCTGCCGTCTATGGGGTCGCACAGAGTCGGACATGACTGAAGCGACTTAGCAGCAGCAGCAGAATGGAAAAAAAAAAATCTATATGCTTCCTGCAAGAGACTCACCTCAGATGTAAACACACAGAGAATGAACATGAAAAGATAGGAAAAGATATCCCATGCAAAAGGAAATCAAAAGAAACCTCGGTTATCTCCATTTTTATCAGACAAAGTAGAGTTTAAGACAAAGACTCCAATAAGCAACAAACAAGGGGATTATATAATGATAAAGGGTTCAATCCAACAAGAGGACATAACATTTGCGAATATTTATACACCCAATATAGCAGCGCCTAAATACATAAAGCAAATGCTAACAGACCTAAGGGAGAAACAGATAGAAATGCAATGATGACGAGACTTTAATATTCCAGTTTCATCAATGGCTATATCATCCAGACATAAAATCAATAAGGTAATATTGGCCTTAAACAACAGGTTAGACCAGATGAACTTTGTCGTTCAGTTGCTCGGCTGATACTCAACAGTGTCTGACTCTTGGCGACCACATGGACTGCAGCACGCCAGGCTTTCCTGTCTTTCACCATTTCCCAGAGTTCACTCAAACTCATGTCCATTGAGTCGGTGGTGCCATCCAACCATCTTGTCCTCTGTCATCCCCTTCTCTTCCTGCCTTCAATCTTTCCCAGCATCAGGGTCTTTTCCAATAAGTCAGCTCTTTGCATCAGGTGGCCAAATTATTGGAGCTTCAGCTTCAGCATCAGCCCTTCCAATGAATATTCAGGACTGATTTCCTTTAGGATTGACTGGTTGGATCTCCTTGCAGTCCAAGGGACTCTCAAGAGACTTCTCCAACATCACAGTTCAAAAGCATCAATCCTTTGATGCTCAGCCTTCTTTATGGTCCAACTCTCACATCCATACATGACAACTGGAAAAACCATAGCTTTGACTAGATGGACTTTGTCAGCAAAGTAATGTCTCTACTTTTTAATAATGTCTAGGTTTGGGACTTCCTTGATGGCCCAGTGGCTAAGACTCCATGCTCCCAATGCCGAGGGGCCCAGGTTCAATCCCTGTCAGGGAACTAGATCCCACATGCCACAACTAAAGATCCTATGAGCTGCAACTAAATAAGTATTAAATAAATATATATTAAAAAAAAATAATGTCTAGGTTTGTCATTGCTTTTCTTCCAAGGAGCAAGCATATTTTAATTTCATGCAGTTACCAACTGTAGTGATTTTGGAGTCCAAGAAAGTAAAATCTGTCACTCTATCCATTGTTTCCCATCTATTTGCCATGAAGTAATGGGACCAGATGCCATGATCTTAGTTTTTTGAATGTTGAGTTTTAAGCCAGCTTCTTCATTCTCTTCCTTCACTTTCATCAAAAGGCTTTTTAGTTCCTCCTTGCTTTCTGCCATAGGAGTTGTATCATGCGTTACAACTCCTGAGGTTATTGATATTTCTCCATACAATCTTGATTCCAGCCTGTGTTTCATCCAGCCTGGCATTTCGAATGATGTACTCTTCATATGTTAAATAATCAAGGTGACAATACTGTCACCTTGATTGTCGCCTTGATGTACTCTTTCTCAGTTTTGAAACAGTCAATTTTTCCATGTCTGGTTCCATACCCATGAACAGCATGAAAAGGCAAAAAGATAGGACACTGAAAGATGAACTCCCTAGGTCGGTAGGTGCCCAATATGCTACTGGAAAAGAGTGGAGAAATAGCTCCAGAAGGAATGAAGAGGCTGAGCCAAAGTGAAAACAATGCCCAGTTGTTGTGACTGGTGATGGAGGTAAAGTCTGATGCCATGAAGAACAATATTGCAAAGGAACCTGGAATGTTAGGTCCATGAATCAAGGTAAATTGGAAGTGGTCAAACAGGAGATGGCAAGAGTGAACATCAACATTTTACACATCAGTGAACCAAAATGGACCAGAATGGTTGAATTTAATTCAGATGACCATTATATCTATTACTGTGGGCAAGAATCTCTTAGAAGAAATGGAGTAGTCCTCATAGTTAACAAAAGTGTCTGAAATGCAGTACTTGGGGGCAATCTCAAGAACGACAGAATGATCTATGTTCTTTTCCAAGGCAAACCATTCGCTGTCACAGTAATCCAAGTCTGTGCCCCGACCACTAATGCCGAAGACAGACTTAGCAGACATTTATAAACTATTCCATCCAAAAGAAACAGATTACAGATTATTCTCAACTGCACATAGAACATTCTCCATAACAGATCATATTTTAGGCCATGAAACAAATCTTAATAGTTTAAGGAGACTGAAATCATATAAAGCAAAAAAAAAAAAATCATATAAAGCATTTCTTTAGACCACAATGATATAAAACTACAATAATGTTATAAAGCTGTGTGTAAGTACAATTACATTAAGAAAAAGCTGAAAAATTCAAAATATGTGGAGAGTAAATACATGCTACTGAACAATCAATAGGTCAAGGAAGAAATTTAAATGTTCCATAAGACAAATGAAAATTTACAAGATGCAGCAAAAGCAGTTCTAAGAGGGAAGCTTATAGTGAAAATGCTTACATCAAGAAGCAAGAAAAATCTCAAACAAGCAATCCAATATTAAAATTCAAGTAAGTAGAAAAAAAAGGAAAAAATGAATTCCAAAGTTAGCAGAAGGAAGGAAAAAAAAGATCAGAGTAGAAATAAGTAAAATAGAGACTAAAAAGGAAATAGAAAATATCAAGGAAACTAACAGTTGTGTTTTTTTCTTTTTATGATCAAATGTGACAAATCTTTAGATCACAAAGAAAAAAAAATAAAATAAAATTAGAAAGGAAAGACACTACAACAGATCATAAAACACTACCTATGAACAATTACACACCAACAGGTTAGATAACTTAGAATAAATTGATAAATTCCTAGAAACAAACTACCAAGACTGAATCATGAAGTAAAAGAAAATCTAAACAGACTGATTACTAGTAAGAAGATTGAATCAGTAAACAAAACCTCCCAAAAAACAAAAGTTTAGTACCATATGGCTTCACTGATGAATTCTTCCAAATATTCAAAGAGGAATTAATACCAATCCTTCTCAAACTCTTCCAAAAAACAAAAGAGGAGAGAATTCTTCCAAACTCATTTTGTTAGGCCAGCATTACCCTGCTACCAAAACCAGACAAGGATACTACAAGAAAAGAAAACTATAGGCAAATATCCCTGATGCAAAAATCCTCAACTAAATATTAGGAAACCAAATCCAACAATGCATTTAAAAGACCAAAAACTGTTAATAAAGTAGAACTTATTCCAGAAAGGCAAGGATGGTTCAATATCCACAAGCCAACCAATGTAAAGACTAAAAACCATATGATCATCTGAATAGATGCAGAAAAAATTCATTTGATAAAATTCAGCATCTAGTTATGATTTAGAAAACAAATTTTCAACAATATGATATAGAGGGTGTGTACCTCAACATGGTAAAGACCATATATATGACATACCCACCGCTAACATCACACTTAATGAAGAGAAGCTGAAAGCATTTCCTTTAAGATCAGGAACACATATGGAGAGGGTAAACACATGCTAGGAGGCCCACTCTCTCTACTTTCATTCAACATATCGGGTTGGCCAAAAAATATTTGTTTGCATTTTTTTTGACCAACCCAATAGCCATGCAAGTCCTAACCACAGTAATTAGACAAGAAAAGGAAACAGAAAGCATTCAAACCAAAAAGAAAGAAGCAGAACTGTCACTATTTGCAGATGACATGACACTACTTATAGAAAACTCAAGAGACTCCACCAAAAAGGAACAGAAAGGTTGGTCTATAAACAAATTCAGTAAGTTTCCAGGATATATTATCTCTATACATATGAAATAATAAGGAATATACATATATACTGGTCTTTGTCCCTAGTTTCCAGCACAGAGCTCCTAAAAACCCTCATAAATTCCTAAGTGATAAGGAATCATCTAGGATCATCTCTTATTGCAATAGTTCTCTTAGACTTCATCCCTGACACAGGGCTCCAAAACTGTAAATTCCTAAGTGGTAAGAGCCCCAGGAGCATGCTTTGTTCTACTGAGATGACTCTGGGTGGGCCCTTGCATGGGTCCTGTATGGGGGCTGGTAACCACAGAAAGATCAAACAATGATCAGAAGTTTGCAGCTTTCTGCCCTATTCTGTTTTCCAGAGAAGGCAGAGCTAGAAACAGAGTTAATAATCGATCATGTCTATGTGAGGAAGCTTCCATAAAATCCCAATATTATGAAGTTTGGAAAGCTTCCAGATTGGCAACACATCCACGATGGCAGAGTTATGCACCCTGACTTCATGAGGTCAGAAGCTCCTGCACTTAGGACTTTGAGCGGTTAATATCCAAAGTATATAAAGAAGTCAGGATAGTCAATATCTTGTAATAACCTACAATGGAAAATAATTTCAGAAATAATATATGTGTCTATGTATGGTTGTATCACCTTGTTGTGTACCTAAAACGTTGTAAATCAACTATACTTCAATGAAATACATAAAAAAGAGAAAAAGAAGTCAGGGACTTCCCTGGTCGTCTGAGTGGCTAAGACTCTGCGCTTCCAGTGCACAGGGCCTGGGTTGAGACCTTGGTCGGGGAACTAGATCCCACATGCTGCAACCAAGAGTCTGCATGCTATAACTAAACATCCCCCATGTCAGGACTAAGACCTGAAGCAGCAAATAAATAAATATTTTTAAAAGAACTTGCAAAAATCAATAGTAAACAAAACAAACAATCCAGTTTGAAAGATGGGCAGAGGATCTGAATAGACATTTTTCCAAAGAAGACATGTAAGTACTTTAAAAGGCCAACAGGTACTTGAAAAGATGCTCAACATCACTGATCACCAGGAAAATGCAACTAAAACCACAATGAGATATCACCTCACACCTATTGGAATGGTTATTATCCAAAAGACAAGAAAGAGAACCCTCGTACACTGTTGAAGGGAATATAAATTTTTGCAGCTACCGTAGCAAATAGTATGGAGGTTCTACAAAAAATTAAAAATAGACTTTCCATATGATCCAGCAACTCCTATTCTGGGTATTTATCCAAAAGGAAACAAAAGCAGTCACTCAAAAAAGATATATGGACCCCCATGTGCACTGCAACATTATTTATAGTAGGTAGCATGAAAGCCACCTAAGAGTCCATCAACACATAAAGAGAATGTGAATATTGTGAAATTACGGAATATTATTCAGCCATAAGAAAGACGTCAACATTGCCATTCATGACAACATAGATGATCTTTTGAGGGCATTGTGCTAAATGAAATAAGTCAGACAGAGAAACACAAATACTGTGTGACCTCACTTAAATGCAGAATCTAAAAAAAATTACAAAACAAAATTGGACTCATAGATACAGAGCACAGATTAGTGGTTGCCAGAGGCAGGGGGGTGAGGGGTGAAAGGTGAAATGGATGAAGGTAGTCAAACAGTACAAACTTCTAGTTGTAAAATAAATAAGTCGTGGTGATATAATGTACAGTTGGTCACTATAGTTAATAATGCTCTATTGTATGTTGGCTAAGAAAGTAGATCTTAAAAGGTCTTGTTACAAGAAAAAAAATTGTAAATATATGTAGTTCTATGTCCATTATATCTCAGTTAAAGAAAAAAGAAGATGCAGAACTTGGAAAAAAGCTTTTCACTTTGATGAAGTCCAATTTACCTATTTCTTTTGTGGCTCGTGCCTTTGGTGTCATCTCACCTATCCCATGGACACAAAGATCTATTGCCATGTTTCTTTTAAGATTTTTATAATTTTAGTTTTTGCATTTAGATTTATGTCTGATTTTGTGTTAATTTTGTGTCGGTGTAAGGTAGGGGTCCAACTTCATTCTCTTGCATGCAGTAGTCTTGCAATTTTGTTGAAAATCAATGGAGCATCCCTCAGTCAGAAAGGATACAGGATACAAGGTAATCCAGATTGAGTTATAGGCTCCAGGGTGAGGCAAGTGAGGCATCTGACAGCCACCTGGCTTCCGACCAAACACCTGCCTCACCAGCGCATTAGACAAAGAGCCCAGGGTAGTCCCTGCCATATCCCTCAGGGACGAAGAAGCAGCTGTCAGTTGTGAACTGAGAATAGGTTTAAGATGCTATATGATGTGCAGGGCTGCTGTCTGAGCGCCATCATGAACGGCAGGGCACGGGGCGTGGGCTCTGCTGGTTTCCTCACGGCATGTCTGTGACATGCCCAGGGACCTCCATCTGTGGAGGGTTCTGCCTGCAGGGAGCCCTCCCCAAAGGGACGTACTCCTCGTTAAGTCTGAAATCAGCTAGAGTGTACAGAGAGTAGTGGGTTTGTTGCTTCAAGGCTTCCTCGATCTCGTGGAAAATTCAGTCCATCTATTTCTGGAGTGGTAAGAGCACATGTCACCCACAGCCTCACATACACGTGCACACAGAAATGTCACCATTCTGCATGCCTGGCTCCGCCGAGCCGCGTCTCCCTCAAGACACTCTGTTATTTAGAAGGGAAAAGCAGTGTGTGGAAGTAAATCCTCAGGCAGGAGAGGGTCTGCCTGCGGAGTATTGTTGTCATCTTGATATTCGGGAAACGAAGAGGCTCTAAATAGCAAAGGCAGATAATTACTGCCTTCAAAAAGAGAACAGAAAGCAAATCTGCTTCCATCCGAGTCAAGTGGATGCATACCATCAACGTGCTTTTGATGTGGAGGTGGTGGGAGCCCAGTGTCACTCCCTGACACAGACCCCGAGGAAATGAGTCCACTTCACAACACGGTGTCCGTCACTTCTAGACTGCCTGTGGTCCAGGACGAGAGGGAAGTCAGCCCGAGAAAGGGCCCTCTTTCATAAAGCGCTTGTGTTAGTTCCTATTGCTGCTGTAACAAATGCCATTTGGCGTTTCTGGAGGCCCGAAGTCTGAGAAGGCCATCAGCAGAGCAGCGCTCCTCCTGGCGGGAGTGGCCATTTCCTTGGAGGTTGCCTGTCTTCCTTGGTCCCCGGTCCCTGCTGGAATTGCATCACTCCCGTGATCACGTCTCTGACTGAATCCCTGCCTCCCTCCCATAAGGACTCCTATGACTACGCTGGGTCCAGTCAGATAATCCAGGACAACTTCCCCTTCTCAAGGCCCTTTCCTTGGTCACGCCCGCAGTCTCCTTGGACATATTCGGCACCAGGATCACGGGTTCCGGGGGTTAGCACGTGGACATCTTTGGGGGCAGTTTGTCCTCAGTGACCCCATTGTAGGCTTTTCTGCATCCAAGGGCACAGGTAAGGAGTCCCGCTTCCCTGGCCTGCTCGCATCTGAGGCAGAAGCAGAAGGGCCCACCACGGGCACGTGCTCTGCCCTTTGTGCCTCTTTGAAGATTCCCTGGGAGCTTGCAATGACAGAGGCAGGCAGGGGCCTTGGACTTGGTCTCCGGAGGTGGGCACTTGGAGGAATCCCTGGCCAGCACCCCTACTAACAGGGCGGTCTCCTGTGCCTCTTTCTTCCAGAAACTGGGCCCTTCAGGCAGGAAAGATGTCTCTTCTTCCTTTGCCGTCTCCCCAGCTGGTCACAGTGCTAGGTGCACAGTGGGTGCCCAGCAAGTGTCTGCTACCTTGGCTTACCTGCTTCAGATTCCACTCTGTTTCCCTCCCTGGGAGCACGGTTCCCTGTGGGATCAGCACTGACGCAGCCCCAGCCTGGAGTGCTCCCCACCAGCCCCACCTGCACCCGGTGTGAAGCAGAGGGGGTTATAACTCATTTTCACAGTACTCACGTCTCTTCCTCTCCCTTCAGCCTTGATGCTTCCAAGACCTCTGATGCTTCCAAGACCACGTGTCCTTCAGACGTGCCCTCTGTCCCGACTCAAAGAGGAGACCTCAGGCCCAGGCGGTGCAGCCCTTCTGTACCCAGGCAGAGGAGGGGGCTGGCAGCAGACTGGCCCTGTGGCTGGCGGCTGGTCAGTGCCAATGTCCCCAAAGGTGAAGGCAGAGCTCCGCTACGATGGCAGAGATGGACAGGATTGCACTGGGCAAGAGCCTGGGCTAGGCTTCTCCTACAGAAGTGAAGACCACATTTTTTAGAATCCTGGGGTCAAGACAGCACCTTCTGGGCCCCTCCCTGTGGGCACTAATGACCCAGCCTCCTGGGCTGTATGGAAACTTCATCATAAGTCATGTGTGTGTGTGCTAAGTCACTTCAGTCTTGGCTGACTCTTTGTGACCCTGTGGACTGTAGCCCACCAGGCTCCTCAGTCCATGGGATTCTCCAGGCAAGAACACTGGAGTGGGCTGCCATTTCTGATGAATCATCAACTCCACTTTCAGCTCTTCTCAATGGGGGGTGGGGCTGACAATTCCAGGATTCTCATCCTGCCTGGATCTTGCTGGTGACCTGCCCTCACCCAGGAGCATCCCCCAAAGTCACCTCATTAGAACAGAAAACACTCCTATCACTCAGGAAATCACAAGGCTCATAGGAGCTCTGTGCCAGGAACCTATGGCAGGGACCAAAAATACATGTATTTCCTAGTATCTTATCCAACCTGAAAGAGCTTCTATTGCCAAATCCAGAAGGATTTGAACAATAGGATAAATAATATAGTATTGGGTTATAACCCAAAGTACAAAATAACTATATATACATATAGTTATATACATAAAACCCATACTAATGAAAATCATTGTTGAATAAGTATATAAATGGGTGAGAAGGGGCTGCTTCTCTTTACAAGGGATTTCTGACAGTATATGGACGCAGTCCCCACTCCAGGGGGCGGGCACCTCACCCCCCTCCTCTGCGCCTGGGATCCAGAGAATATTGTGGGGACAGTGGGAATAGTCCCTAGGGAGGAGAACGCTGTCGGGCAGTCCTCAGCCACGTGCCATGCCCTTTCAAAAACCCATAACCCAAGCCGGATCATGAGGAAAGCACCGGCATAACCCAAATTGAAGGACCTTCTATCAAATCCTTGACCACAACTCCTCAAAACTGTTGAGGTCACGAGAAACGAGCCAAGACTGAGAAACTGGCCCAGACCAGAGGAAACGAATGTGATAATACTGTGCGACGCGCTGTCCATTCTGGAGCAAGAAGAGGGCAGCAGAGGGAGAAACCCAGAGAAAGCCTGGAGTGGGTGACAGCGCCCCACCAAGGCTGCTGTGAGAGTGACAAGGCCTCCAGGAAGCAGGAGCGGAACCGGACGGAGGAGGGAGAAGTGATGCCTGGGAGTCTGTGCCCTCCCAGGGAAACTCCCCTTCAAAGCTAAACTTTTTCCAAAATAGAAGCTCCTTTTTGAAAAATCTCTAATTGAGGTTTTTAATAATAAATCCCTAATGCATTCAACAACCATGTATGTTGCACTTACCCCCTTCAGGATGCTTTTCCGGGCGGCCTGAACATCACCTCTCCCTCTGACACAGCGGTGACCGTGGTGGCCCACGCTGGCACGCAGAGGACAGAGGGCACAAAAAGGGCCCTGGCCCCGGTGCTGCGAGCTGGGAGGGGGGCAGGTCTCCTTCCTCAGGGCGGAGGGCCCACCAGCACCGCCATTGCCGAGAGGGCCTTCAGGAGCCCACGAGGCCTGAGCTGGCATGGAAGGGCAGGCAGGATTTCAGGGCTGGGGCTGAGAGGCCCCAGGGAGTGACTGCAGTGCCGCTTGTTTACAGATGCTGAAGACAAGACTCCGGGGCACAGAGGCAGGAGGGGCTGTCCCCAGGAGCAAGGGTCCCTGGAGGAGGTGGGGGCACCAGAGCCATGAGAGCCCAGGGGAGACTGGCCCTGGGGCTGCCCGCTGTGGGGGAGGTGCCCTCTGAAGAAAGGCTGCAGCCCTCACCCAGAGCCACCCCCTGGGAAGGGGGTGTCACCAAGGGGTCAGGCCAGGGATGAGCGTGAGGCGCCCGCCCCGAGGGATGGCTTCTCCTGCAGCTCCTGCCTCAAGCCCGGCCTCCCCAGACCAGGTTCTCACCTGTGCTCAGACGCAGATGAGGAATGAAGACGAGGATCAGATCTCCTGGAGAATTCCAAGAGCCAAGCAAACTGAACTGAGTCAACACCAGGTGACAAAACCTGAGGATGTAACTGGGAGCTGCCATTCTGTTATGGCTGCTTTTCAAACTTTTGCTCATGAATCTGATAAAATCTGGATCTCCCGTAGTTTTAAGTCCAAGCCCCCTGGACACTGTAGTTCTTTTCACCCTTTGCTTAAACAATTCATTCTCCACAGCTCACTAAGCTGAAGAAGCCTGGGAATAAACCCTGAAACAAATGTTAATGAAGTTCTTTGCCTGTAAACAAAAGATTAATAATAATAATGATAATCAAATCAAACTAAACTTGCCCACTAGGGCTGGCCTTGGCTCTGAGCCCCCAGAGCAGCAGGCAGGGAGCTTTCCTTGTTGAAGGCAGAGAACAAGGGGCCTGTCACTCCATCCCCTTGGTGGCAAAGCTGCTCAGCCTCTCCCCTCTCATAGTCGTTGCGGAATAGTGTCCGGGCATCCGTCCCTTCCCAGGACTCAGCAGCCAGGCCAGGCCTGGGCACGGGGGTGCCTCTGTGCCCACCAGGGCAGTGTGGTCCCAATTTCCAAAACTAACTCTCCTTGCAGAGTCATGGCATTAATTGCCCCAATAAACATAAACACGCTCCAGTGTTACCAGGGAAAAAAAGCAGTGAAGCCTCCATCAGCCATGTACCAGTTTATAGAACAGAAAGCAGCCCTGGGAGGCAGAGGGTGCAGGTGGGACGGCTGAGCATCAGGAGCTCAGAGACAGGTGGGGAACAGAGAGAAAAGGCGCTGACAGCTCCCCAGGCCCCTTTTCAATCTGCCGGCAGGAGCTGGTCGGCCTGTCCTCTCAAGTGGGCTGGAGGACCCCCGACAAAGTCCGAGTTCTGGGACACGTTCCCTTCACAGACAGGCTGGGCCCCACCTTCTGAGGATCGCCCAGGGCCGCAGGAGTCCTGAGACCTAATAATACACACAAATCAGAACACGGGCTGCGGGCCCTGGCCATGCAAGGACAGAGGGAAAGCTGACGCCCAGCCCGGCCTGCTGGCCTTGCCCTAAAGCAGCAGGGCGCCGGTCCTTGGAACCAGGCCCCCGGCTGTGCCAGCAGCCCCTATATCGAGAGAATGAGCCCGCTGAGGGGAATGGCAGGCATGCGGCCCAGCTGTCGCTGAGGCGGCCCAGAAAGCCAGCTCCCCCCACACCCTCGTTCCTGTCCCCAGGCTGCAGCCCAGACTGAAAGGTAATGAACCTGTAAAACTGCAAAGCAGAAGCACAGAGCGTGGGGAGGCCACTTAGAAGAGGGAAAAACAGCAAGCCTGTTATAAAGGAGGTGGTAGCTTTGTCCTCAAAGCTGACTGTGACTGAGGGGACGTGGGAGGGCCGTGCCCCTTTAGTCTTTCCTCATAAGGACCCTGACTGTTTCCAGGGCTGCCCCAGGCTTGCCCACCATCCTCACCACCACATTCCCCCATGCAGCCTAGGAGAAATAACCAGCATCCTGGGATTGTATCATCGCCTCTCAGCCTGGACTTTCCAATCTGCAAAATGGGAAAACTTCTAGCTTTCCTCTGGGGCTGGCAGCTCCTTGGCACAGGGGCAGGGGGCAGGGAAGACCTCCTGACCGCAGGTCACCATGGGAAGAGACCCACTGCTGGGCCAGCTGGCCCCCAGAGCCAGCCCCCACAGGAAGAGCGGAAGGGCTCTGGGGGGCTTGGCCACCACTCCCGAGGAGCGCCTGAGATTAACAAGACCGTGGCCAGGCACCTGAAGCCAAGGAGAGCCTCCAAGAAGCTCAGGGCCCGAGTGCCTCTCCCTGGGGGCCATGCCTTGCCCACTGACTGGGGCCATGGGCAGAACAAGCTTTCCAGATTCCCAGCAGGAAGGGGAGGGCACACAGTGGCCAGGGAGAAAGGAGAAAAAACTGGCCACTTGGCGCTGTCCCTCTGCTTCCTTCTAGGGTCAGGTGGAGTGTGTGCAGGGGAGGACAGCTGCCTGCCGCGGAGTCCCCAAAAGGCGAGGCTGTGCCAGTGGCCAGGCGCCTGCTCTGCGGCCGTGACCCTCGGGGCTCTGCACTGCTCCGGGTCAGGGTCAGCCTGGCTAGCCCCAGCCTCAGGACACAGGCAGGCCCGGGGCCTGGACCACCAGGTTCTCGCTTAGAACATCAGAGCGGAGACCCAAGACTCATGGCTGTTCACCAGGCTTGGAAGCTGGGGGGCTGGTGGGGCCGGCGCCCACTCCACAGAGCAAGCCAGAGGGGAGCGCTGTTCCCAGCCCACCCCTTCCCTCCCAGTGAGAGTCAGCCCTGACTCCGTCTTCCAAGGGCCTCTAGACCCCAGGCTAGCAATATTCATCCTGTGATTTGATGCAAACACCTAGCTTCAGGAGCCGGGAACCAGTAGCAGCCTCTGACTGGATGCACCAAATAAAGAAGGGATTGAAAGTATAGAACCTCAGAGAAGCTATGACCTCTGAGAGACGATCTTGATCTACCTGAGTGCAGACTGAGCCCCATAGGGGCCCAAAGGGACATGGCAGAGCACCTCTAGCCCTTGACCCCTGCTGGTGACCTCAGAAAGGCTGCAGTACCTGTCACAGACCTAGGCTAGTGCGCAGAGCTCTTCTCCAGACACAGCCGGGTGGAAGAGCTAGTGATTTGCTGAGATCCTTCCACCCTGCAGGGCTGGGCTCGCTGCTCCCTCGCACAGACCAGAAGGGGGCTCACAGACGCCACGGGCTTGCAGGAGGCGGCACTGCCCAGAGGAGGGAGCCTCCTCGGGCATCTGACTGCCAGCCCGCGGCTCCTGCCCGAGCTTCTGAGGGCTCCTTAGAGTCTGTTACCCACCGCTGTTCCCTGAGGCCGTCACGCCGCCGCCGGGTGGTACAGTTTCCACCCAGCCCCCCTGCAGCTGCCACCGTGCTGGGTTCGTTCGCTGCCAAATCCAGCCTGGTGTCCGGGGTGACACTCTGTTCTGTCCCCACAGCTCTGACGGCCTGGCAGGGGCACCGCAGACCAGGGAAAAGATGAAGATCTCGCAAGGGAGAGGGATGGCTTCATAATGCCCCTCCACCACCGGGAGGCTGATTCAACCAGCGAGATATGAACAGGCACTGATATAAAAATAGAGGCAGGTGGTGGGGGCTGACTGCTTGCGGCCGGACAGCTGCCGTCCCTCCCCTCCCCCTCCTCCCCTCCTCCACCCGCCCCCTCCTCCTCCACCCCGCCCCCCAGGCCCCTCTGAACAAACCCTGGATAAAGCAGTGCTATTTGAGGCAGGTTTCTCCAAGGCTCATTTATCATTTACGATTTCCTCGCTTCAGTGCCTGGAGATGGGAGGAAAACAGCACAAACCCTCATTCTCCTGTGGTTTTTCTGAGTTTTCTATAAAGAACGTTCCAGAATGGAATGAGGGAAAGTGAGAGGCTGAAGCCCACAGCACACTCCCGCCGCAGGACTCAGGCTGTATGCCCCTGCTCAGGGTCCAGCTGCAGCCCGATCCTGGGACCCAGCGTGCACCCCTGTCTCAAGGCCGGGGCTGCACCTCCCCTCAGGGTCTAGGCTGCATCCCCTCAAGGCCAGGACCCCTCCTGCCTGGGACCACCAATCTGCCTGGCTCCCACACAAGCCACAGCTCACAAACTCCAGGAGCCATTGCTTCAGTGGGCATCCACGGGTAAGTCAGAGGCCCGAGAGGCATCCTGGAACCCCTTTCTGCCCCAGCAATGCAGCTTCCCCCTCTCTCTCTGCTTGAAACAGTTTCATGGTTTTCCATCACCTTAGAATAAAGAGAAAATATACACTCAGAGCTGGTGGGTCTTCAGGCTGTGTCTGCCTCCCTCTGTACCCTTGCTGCCCACCACTCTTCCCCACCCCCATGCCCAGCCACGCCCACCTCTCTGCTGGTGGAAAACCTCCAGCCTCCCCAGTTCACCGGCTGCCTCCTCCTCATCTTCAAAGTACCTCAAAGACTCTTGCTCAGGAACCCATCCCCCTTGGCTTCTATATTGTCACATGCCATGCCTCTTGTAGCCTGTGCTAAATGGACAGACTTACATCCATTTGTATCATAGTCCAATGAATTCTGAGCTGGGAAATCAACCCTGAATATTCATTGGAAGGGCTGATGCTGAAGCTGAAATTCCAATACTTTGGTCCCCTGATGCGAAGAGCCAACTCACTGGAAAAGACCCCGATGCTGGGAAAGATTGAAGGCAGGAGGAGAAGGGGGCGACAGAGGATGAGATGGCTGGGTGACATCACCAACTCTATGGACATGAGTTTGAGCAAGCTCCAGAATATGTTAAAGGATAGGGAAGCCTGGCGGGCTGCAGTCCATGGGGTCGAAAAAAGTCAGACACGGCTGAGCGACTGAACAACAACTGATAAATGTGGTCTCCTCCACGGGCTCCCTGAAGCCAGACCAAGACTGTCCAGTGGGCCTCCTTGTCTCCCAGCACAGTGCTTGCACATAGTAGGTGCTCAGTAAATGTTTACTGAGTAAATCAGCAAATTGATTGATAGCTGCAGGGTATGCCAGAGTGGAGTGACAGAGTTCTCGGTGCTTTTGGAAAACGAGCTAAAGAATAATAAGACTGGATGTTACATGTCTTGGCTCCTCAGCTGAGGGAAGGATGGCCCCACGCCTTTGTCCTTGGATAACCAGGAAGACAAGTGAAGGAAAAGGACACTTCCCTGGCTATGAATGAACCATGACCCCGTGCTCTCCTGTGGCCGGGAACAAATCTGTTTGCCTCACAGTGCCTGGATTGCCCTTTGGAAAAAGTATGACCACCCAGTGCAGGGCTGGGACTAGGGAGCAGCCAGGAAGGCGCTGGGGAGTGGGGCACAGAGACTTGAGGAGGCCCAGCTGTGAGGGCACCGCCAGGCCCTGCTGGAACACTGTGTGTGCCCCCGTGTCAGCGAGAGATGCCCTATATATGTGCTAGATCCCCAGCTTTCAAATTCCTGGCCTCCACAGCCAGGGCAGTGTAGGAAGAAATAAATAGTTTTTCTGGAAGGAGGCAAGTTCTGGGCATCCCTGGTGATCCCAGCACATGGGCTGCCTGGGGTCTGGCTTTCCACCTGCCTGCCCTGCACCCGCGCTAGAGGCCAGAAACAAAGTTCAGAGGAAAACCCAGACTCCAGAGAACCTTTCAGAGATGGGAAGCATCTAAGGCATCCTTTTAAAGCATTTACTGAAGTTCAAGTGCAATGTAGTTATCCCACATAGTACCTCTCAGCACCTCAATAGAAGAGACAGTCAATAAATATGTGTTGATGAATGGAGATGAAGGAGCAGGGTTGTGAGTGCTCTGGCTTAAGAAGGGCAAAGTGCACATGGAGACTTTCAGAACTTCACAGAGAACTTGGAGGTAGAGAAACTCTTTAGAGCACTGGAATCTCATCTTCTCAGTTCATCCCCTTCTCTTCATCCTGAGGGCTTCAGAACCACCTTCCCTTCCTGTCCCAGGGGTCCCAGGCAGGAGGAGTTGGAGGGGAGCAGGATTACAGGCAATCAGAGGAATGGGGACCACCTTGAGCTGACCTCCCCACTGCTGTTACCCATGGAAGTCAAATCATCCACTGAGCCAGGGCTGGAACTCAGAGACTCCTCCCAGTGCTATCTGCCCAGCTCACTCGGGAGCTCAGTCTGAAGAAATGGAAGAAGCAGGTTTAGTCCTTTTAGCAGATGCTGCCTTGGGATCATGCTGGACACAGCCATCCTCTGACTCCCGGCCCAGCCCAAAGTCCTAAGCTCCTCTGTCGGGCTCAGCTTCCCTGCATCCCATCACCGCTTTGGCTGCAAATGGATCTGCCCAAACCCATATCTGCTGCTGGAAATACCATTCAGGGCTGTGAGTATAGACAGGGCTTTTCTCTATTAATTTTTTTCATTTTTCACTTAAGTATCTTTAATAATAATATAGCATATATATCTTGAAAAAAAGTTAAAAAAAATAATGAAGTATAAAAAGTAGGAAAAAAATCACCTGTCATCTCCTCGAGAGAAAGCACCGTGGTGATTTATCACCTTGAGCGAGTTGCTCTGACCCTTTGCCCTTCACTCCCCTGGTCCAGCGGGCCCCTGCTGATGTGTGGCACATTAGTGCCGGCGTCAGGGCTCCAGGCAGCTCTGCCTCCCAGTTGGCTCCCTGTCATCCTTGGTAATTTTCAGACCCAGTGCATTTTTAGGCCCGGAGGGAAAAAAAATAACAGCTTTAAAATAAAGCAACAGAATTTGGGGCAAAACTTCTTAAGCCTGTGTGTGAGATTTGAGCTGCATTTCTGTGGTGGCCAAAGCCAGGCTTGCACAGTGAGAGATGTTGAGTTCTATTTTTAGGGAATATGACAGGCTGAGTTCTTGGAACAACACTCCTGTGGAAAACAGCTAAGAAGTCAGATCAAGTATTTTGAACATCTTACAGGCACTGAAGAATTGACAAGGAAGTAAAAAATTAGTCCACAATCTGGCAGGAGCCAGCAAGGCCAGTGATTCTAGAAAAAGCTCTTGCCCCAAGAACATTTGCTTATCTCATTTACTTTGCACTTGAGGGCCAGAAGTTTCGCAGAGCTTGGTACCTCCCTCATGAAGCTGGGCCCCTGAAGCCTACACCATGGGTAAGCGTGGTGGAGTGAGCCGGGAGGACGCCCTGCCCCGTGTGGAACTCAAGGGTCTGAAAAGCCCGTGGCCTTATTGCTGATTGCGTGCTAGGGGCATGGGGTGCAGATTCCCGGGGAGCTGTAAAGTCAGGCTGAGCTCACGCGTATATTTGCAGCCCATGCCATCTAGGGGGACCAAGAGGCCTATGGGTAGAGTTTCACATCGTCTCAGATTAGTAGCATCCTAGGAGATCCCTGGCAGAAGCAAATACAGTCCTTTCCGAGGACAATCATCTTTGTTCTGGGTTTCTTCAAAGACGTTGAACACAGCACTGTCAGGCACACACAGAAGAGGGTGGTATGAGTAAGAACCAAAACAGCAGGTGGCAGACACAAACTCCAAGACTTCAGCCACTTAGGACTGTTAGATTCACACGCTTGCTCTATTACAGAAGTGAGGGACAAGTTAACAAATATCCACAGGACAGAAAACTACACAAATATGACCTAGTTAATTTGAAAAGTAGTAAAATCATTTTTAACATTTTTTAAAAGTGCTATGGCTGATTCATGATGATGTAAGGCAGAAGCCAACACAATATTGTAAAGCAAGTGTCGTTTAATTAAAAATAAATAAATTTTAAAAAAATTTTCTAAAAGTTAAAAATTCAATACCAGAAATTTAAAACTGAACAAAAGGATTTAACAAGAGATTAAGTAAGTGAGAAGAAGATTAAAAGATCAATTAAAGGAAATTATCCTATGTAACTCAGATGTAGTTCAGATATACATCTTAAAAAGAAAAATACAAAAAAAAATTAATGTAGAAAGTATCAGAATTTCTGACATTCTATTTTTTGCTTGCAGTTTTTTCTTTTGATTAAAATGTACATAAAATGAAGTGGACAGATCTTAATCATACAGTCACTGTATTTGACCTTTGTAATCCCAACCTGTATCAAGATATAGAACATTTCCATTATTCCAAAAAATCCCCTCATGCCACTTTTCAATTTCCATGCCACTCCCAGAGGCAACCATTGCTCTGATATTTTTCTATACCATAGACTAGCTTTACCTATTCTAGAATATTATATAAATGGAATATCACAGTATATATTTGTTGTGCAGTTGCTAAGTCATGTTCAACAGTACATATGTTTCTGTGTAAATTTCTTTTTCACTTAGGATGTTTTTGAGATCCATTCATGTTGTTATGTGAATCTGTAGTTTGTTCTTCTTTATTGCTGAATAATATTCCATTTTACAGCTGTACCTGATTGTTTATCCATATGTCTATTGATGGACACCTGGTCTATTTCCAGATTTTATTACTATGAATAAAGTTGCTATTAGCATTCTTGTATAAGTCCTTTTGTGACTATAATTTTAATCTTATTGGGTAAATTCTTAGGAATAGCACTATCTGGTATTAGAGCAGGTGTATGTTTAGCTTTATAGGAAACTCCCAAATGTTCCCCAAAATGGCTGTACCCATTTACAATTCCCAGAGGCTGAATTCCAGTCGCTCCACATACTTGACAAAATTTTAGTGCCAATCTTTTTCATTTTAGCCACAATGGTGAGTATATAGAAGTATCTGTTCTTTTATTTTGAATCTATCCGATGACTAAAAACATTGAGCACTTTTTCATATGCTTATCATTTTTTTCAATTGTGGTAAAAACATATGACATTAAACTTAGCATTTTACGCATCTGCAAGTGTCCAGCTCTGCACATCATGCACACTCACATTGATGTGCAACCACCACCACCTTCCATCCACAGAGACTTTTCATCTCCCCAAGCTGAGACTCTGTTCCTGTTGAATGGTGGTTCTCCACTCCCCTCTCCCCAGTCCCTGACGGTCACCATTCTACTTTCTGTGAGTCTGACTCCTCTAGCGACAGCCTATAAGCAGACTAGTACAGTGCTTGTTCTTTTGTGACTGGCTTCCTTCTCTTAGCATAGTGTCTTCAGGCTCACCCATGCTGTAGGGTCAGAATCTCCTTCCCTTTTAAGAGTAAATAATATTCCATTGTACATATACGCCACACTTCATTTACCTATTCCTCCATTAACAGACATGGGCCACTTCTACCTTTTGCATATTGGGAATAATGCTGCAATGAATATGGGTGTGTAAATAACTCTGAATCCCTGGCTTTTATGTCTTTAGAGTATATATTCAGAAGTAGAATTGCCATGTCTGATGGTAATTCTAACATTAATTTTTTTAGAAATTGCCATAATATTTTCCATAGTGGCCATACCATTTTACATTATCATTAGCAATGCACAAGAATTGTAATTTCTCCATATCCTTGCCAATACTTGTTATTTTGTTCTATTTGTTACAATAGCCATTGTAATGAGCATGATTGTATGTTTATTTTATCATCCATTTATATGTTCTTTTGTGAAGTGTCTGTTTAAAATATTTTGCCTATTTTATCACATTTTTGTCTTTGTTATTGAATTTTAGATTTTTATATAGCCTGGATACCAACCTTTTGTCAGATACATGTTTTGCCAGTGCGTGGTTTGAATGTTCATTTTCTTAGTGGTGTTATTTTGGTGAATAACTATTTTAATTTTGGTGAAACCCAATCTGTCAATTCTTTAGAATGAGAGGAGAGAAAAAATGGAATTGAGGCAATATTTGAAGAAACACAGGCTGATAATTTCCCAAAGCTGTTGAAAGACAGGAATCCACATATTCAAAAGCTCAAGCTAAGTAAAAAGAAACCTATCTTTAGATACAACATAGAGAAACTGCAGAATATCAAAGACAAAGAGAAAAAAAAATTAAGCGAGAATGTGGGGCAAGGGAAATGCAGATTCCCTCAAAGAAGGTCTAGACTGACTGCTGACTTTTCACCAACAGTGATGGCACTTGGAGGGCAGAGAAATGTCATCTTCATTACAACAAAGAAATAACCATTATCCTGAAATTCTATATTAGGAAAAAATTGTCTTTTAAAAATGAGGGAGAAATAAGAACATAAGTAAACAAGCAAACAAAAACTGAAAAATTTCACAACCAACACTTCATCATGAAAGGAAATTCCAAAGACTGTGCTTCAGTCATAGGGAAATAATCTCCCTTGGGAGGGACCTATAGGAAGAAGAAATGAACAGAAAAAATTATTGATATGCAAGGGAACCTCAACTCTATAAAATAATTACAGTCTTTGAGGAGGTTAAAACCATGACTGATGTATGATAAATAATAATAGATAGGGATTTATGAAGATAGAATAAAATATGTGACAAGTCAGAAGGAAAGCAAATAGATGAACTAGCAGCCTCAATGGGTCCCTGTGTGGCTTCCCTGGTAGCCCATCTGGTGAAGAATCCACCTTCAATCAAGGAGACCCTGTTCGATTCCTGGGTCAGGAAGATCTGCTGGCGAAGGGACAGGCTTCCCACTCCAGTATTCTCGGGCTTCCCTGGTGGCTCAGCTGGTAAAGAATCTGCCCGCAATGCAGAAGACCTGGGTTCAGTCCCTGGGTTGGGAAGATCCCCTGGAGAAGGGAAAGGCTGCCCACTCTAGTGTTCTTGGGCTTTCCTGGTGGCTCAGCTGGTAAAGAATCTGCCTGCAGTGTGGGACACCTTGATTCAATCCCTGGGTTGGGAAGATCTGCTGGAGAAGGGAACTCACTCCAGAATTCTGTTCTAGAAAATTCCATGGACTATTCCATGGGAAGAGGGTAAAGATACTGATTAATTTTAGATTTTTAACAGGGTGGGCTAATGTAAAGTGATAGGTTTAATCCTAAATATGCCAGTAATCACACTGAATATAAATGAACAAAGTGTCTCAATTAAAAGACAAAATTCTCAGGCTAGAAAAACTTTTCAACCTATGCTATTTACAAGAAATATATATAAAATATAAGGGTAATAAAATATAAGGGTACATCAAAATTGAAAATGAATAGTTTAAAAAAGGAAATAATAGTGTCAGGAGTTATAAAAGTGTTTGCTACTTTTACTAATCTATAAACTTAATTTATAAACTGTTTATAAACTTGGGCAAGTCACTCAGTCTTGAGACCTCACTGTTATCAGTTATAAAAGCAGAATAATAATCCCTATCCTAACTACTTTAAAAGATAAAATAAGCTAATGTGTTTGAAAGTTCTTCATGTAGCACCAGATACAATATTAACATAAGAGATGCATAGACTAATAAAATGAAATGTTAATGGTAATCTCTTCTATAGTGGGTTAAATTTTGCTCCTATTGTGGGCTGAATTGTGTCATCACCACCCCAAATTCGTATGCTGAAGTCCTAACCCCCAGGATCTCAGAATGTGACTGTATTTGGAGACAGAGTATTTTATTTTTTCAGAATGGTATATTATGAGGAAGTGTGGACACACATGTGGCGAAAGGGAAGAAGTTTCTAGAAGCCAAGGAGAGAGACCTCAAAAGGAGAAAACTCGGCTTAGATTTGGGGTTCTAGCACTCAGAACTCTAGGGAAAACACAATAATTCCTATTGTTTCAAGCCACCTAGTTTGTGGTAACTTGTTACAGGAACTTAGTACAGGTCCTGTAAAGGAAACTAGGAAGGATGGGGTGGACGAGGATCCAGGGGTACTAGGGCCCTCTTGGCTCATGATGTAGAGTGACCACTACTCCCGAGGCCAGTTCCTCTGGTCCAGGGACCAGAACCATCTACATGGGAATAATGCTTAGGAAAGCCCAGTGTTTGTCATCTGAAAGGCAATCCTGATTCCGCGGGCACCTCTGAGAACTACAACATCACTTTTGCACATTTCACAGTCTTTCTTTCATGTGGTCACCACCCCCAGAAACTGTTCAGTACCAGTGCTACTGAACTGTAGTCTGGACACTCATCATCGAAAGATAATATTGCAGAGGCAAGTGTTGGTAGAAAGGAAAGCTTGCTTTATTCTGGAGGCCTGTGACCTGCAGAAAAAGCACACTCATATCCAAAGGCCAATTCCCCCCTGCCAATCAGATGGCAATAGCTTTGAAAGGGGAGCTTCAGGGATGCACAGGCAGAGGGAGGGGTTAAGTTGGTGCAAAAGCAATTGCAGTTTTGGACCTTAAATTTTAAATCATTATAACTAGGCTCAAACACATCTTTATTAATCAAAACGATTACAATCAACACATTTTTTCCAACAAGAAACGTTTGTTTATTCCTGTAGCATAAAAATCTGAGCACTGGGATTTGATGAACTCTTGGAAAGCATTTTCTGCCTCCTTCTTGTTGTGGAAGTGTTTTCCCTGCAAAAAGCTGCTGAGATGCTTGAAGATATAGTAGTTGGCTGGCGAGAAGTCAAGTGAACATGGCATATGAGGCAAAACTTCGTAGCCCAATTTGTTCAACTTTCGAAGCATTGGTTGTGGAATGTACGGTTGGGTGTTGTTGTGGAAAAGAATTGGGCCCTTTCTGTTGAACAATGCTGGCTGCGAGCATTGCAGTTTTCAGTGTATCTCATCGATTTGCTGAGCTTACTTCTCAGATATAATGGTTTCACCGGGATTCAGAAAGTTGTAGTGGATCAGATCAGCAATAGTGGACCAGCTGATCCACTACTGATACTGGCCTGCTGATCCAGTACCACAGTGGGTCAGTTCTCGTGGATTAGCAGATAACCGAATAGTGAGTATGATCCCTTTTATGGTGCAAAAAGGGTTTGGCTCTGGGAAGTGTTTTGAAGCTTCTTCTCGGGTCAACCACTGAGCTGCTCATTGCCGGTTGTCATATAAAATTCACTTTTCATTGCACGTCACAATCCAATCAAGAAATGGTTCGTTGTTGTTGTGCAGGATGAGAGAAGATGACACTTCAAAATGATGATTGTTTTGATTTTTAGTCAGCTCATGAGGCATCCACTTATTGGGCTTTTTCACCTTTCCAATTTGCTTCAAATGCCAAATGACCGAAGCGTCAACTGGTCAACATTGAGTTCTTCGGCACCTTCTCATGTAGTTGGAAGAGGATCAGCTTCAACGATGGCTCTCAATTGTTGTTTGTCAACTTCCAATGGCTGGCCATTGTGCTCATCTTCAAGGCTCTCATCTCCTTTGCAAAACTTCTTGAACCACCACTGCACTGTACATTTGTTAGCAGTTCCTGGGCCAAATGCATGGTTGATGTTGCAAGTTGTCTCTCCTGCTTTATGACCCATTTTGAACTCAAATAAGAAAATTACTCAAATTTTCTTTTTGTCTAACATCATTTCCATAGTCTAAAATACCTATAAAATAAAAGAAAGTAGTAAGTCATTAGCAAAAAGCATAGAGCAAGAGATGAACATTAAAATGGTATATAACATAACCACATTTATTTAAGGATGTATTCCAATATTAGATAGCAAATTTCAACAATGCCAAACTGTAATTACTTTTGCACCAAACTAATACATGCAGAAACAGCACAATAGGGTCCGATAAGGGAAAGGGAAATTGCTCAGTTGTGTCCGACTCTTCGTGACCCCATGGACTGCAGCCTACCAGGCTCCTCCATCCATGGGATTTTCCAGGCAAGAGCACTGGAGTGGGGTGCCATTGCCCTCTCTGAGAGTCACCTTGAAATCGGTCATGCAGTGGTCTGATCAGTGTCATCTAGATTGTTTCAGTACAGTTCATCTTTGGTTCCAGGGTCGATTTGTACCCATTTCTTGGAATTGTGGCAGCTTATGTCATGGCTACACCTGGTCATCATGTAGTTAACTTCTTCCACCTGCTGGCAGTTTCAGTATCTATAAGACAGCTCACAGAACATGGCTCAGAATATTACCTATAACCCTTAAGGAGGACCTAAAGTCTTTGATTTTGTTTAATGATTATTATTATACCATCCTCTTTGACTACTTTCTTTGCTTCTGCAATTTCTCACTTCTTTGATTAAATTTATTCTTTGGCTGAAGTTTTTTCTACAGACAAGAGGCAGGCAGATGGCATGTGGTGGAGAGGGCAGTGTCTGTTCTAGGAAGACTCCATAGGATCCTGCTCTGTTTCATTAGGATAAGCCATCAAGAAACTGACAAGCAGAGGCAGGGTCAAGCAACGGGCTCAGGACTCTGTACCCAGCAACAGAGCCACCCTTAGTGAGGGGCCCTTGCTGCTCATTCATGTTGGCTACCTCCAGCTGCTTTTGCCACCCTATGCCAATTCCAGAAGTTGCAGCCCTGGGCCTGCTTGGAGAAGTGGCTCTGACTGTAGGTGACAAGGTTGCAAGTGGACCCGGAGCCCTGGGAATCACCGTGCTGCCCACCTCACCAGAGTGCCATCAAAGCAAATCTTTTCAGCTTCTCTCTGAGTTGCAGCCCAGACACAGAGCATTAGCTTGTGGAAACTCCCCAAATGAACTGTGACATATCAACAGTGCTAAAGGGGATAACTTCCAAGGACAGTACCAGGCAGAGAGAAAACAGAAATGACAAATGAGGCAAGACAGAAAAGGAGCAAAACATGCAGGTGGGCTGGCCACACGAGTGCCCTCAGAGGTAGGGCTGGCCTATGGCCTGAGCCCTCTCTGCCTCCTGTCCTCAGGGCAGAGGTACTGCTAGATGAGAGGTGGCCATATTCTATGTCCTTCTGCTGTACAATGAGGGATGCTTCCCCACAAGAATCTATATCTGGAACCATCCAGCCTGTCAGAGAACAAGGCTGTGTGGAAAGGAAGCCAGCCTGGAGGTGGTGAGAGCAAAGCAGTCCGAAATCCGCAGCATCCAGTGGTCATGTTCCAGGGTGGCCTCCCTGTTCCCGCCAGCTCCTCCAACAAGTCTTATGGTGATCCAAGTCAAGGCATCAGTGCCTGGTGATGGCGGGGTAGTGACACAAACTCCCAGGAGGGAACCACATCTTAGCTGTCTCTGTACCCCTTGCACAGAGTAGAAGGGCAATAAAATATTTCATGAACCCCTTGTGGGTTCTGCCATATCTGGGGGACAATTCAGGAATTAATGCATCTAGGAGGTACCCTGACATTCCATGGTCTAATTATATTAATAACTTCCAATGGTTTAAGTTATAAAGCCAAGGTGTACTCCAATCCCAGATTCTTCTATTTTTTCCCACTCAGTCTAATCCTTCTTTTCAATCCTGACATAGCCTCTCTTCTCATTTTCTTCTTTGTCTCTTGTTTCTTCAACTGAGCACCAGTAAAATAGATTTGGTGTGAATAAAAATTGTGGCAATTTATTTTGATAGAGGAAAATAACTGCAGTTAGATCCCTGAAGACTTACCAAGTCTAAGGAAACACACCATAAGTGATCATCAGAAAGTCTTTTGTTGTTTTCAATTCTCTCACAGGTCCAAAAATTGGAGCTCTGAGATGGCTTTTCAGTGGGAAATCAGCCATAACACTATTCCCTCTAGTGTGAGTACACTGTTGCCACACAGCAATTTCTCACTTCTTCCTACTGCAAACACACATAAGTGCTGCTGGAAATAGTTATTTCTCTCCTCTCCCAGCACAAAGATGTGGATATGTTCTATACACAGTGGGCATGTGCATTTTATATGTATATATATATATAGTATATGTATATATGTATATATATATATATAGTTGTTTAGTGGATAAGTTGTGTCTGACTCTTTCTGGGACCCCACGGACTGTAGCCCACCAGGCGACTCTGTCCATAGGATTTTCCAGGCAAGAATACTGGAGTGGGTTATCATTTCCTTTCTCAGGGGGTCTTCTTGACCCAGGGATCTAACCCTTGTCTCCTGAATCGCAGGCAGATTCTTTACTCCTGAGGCACAAGGGAAGTCTATTCCACCCAGGGAATATATATAAAGTATTTATTGCTGCTGCTGCTAAGTCGCTTCAGTCGTGTCTGACTCTACACCACACCAAAAATCTTCTCTCAGGTCTAATATAGGTAACACAATTTACCAAATAACTATAATCACAAACTACTTGAGAGAAGGAAAGATACAGAAAACTAATGAAATATGTGATGTTCATTTCTTTTTAAAGAAGTACCAGAAAAAGAAAGGTCATTTGGCACACTTCCAGTGAAACCACATAATTTCTAAATTTTGTACATGCTTTCAGGAGAAGAAAACTGTCAAAGACGAGGCAGGAGGAAAACTTCTGTTAGTCACTTGATGATTATGATCACAGGAGAAATGGCTCATTACTGCCTTAAATATCTTACTAAAATTCTAATTAAGAGACCTGGGTTTTGGCTTAAAAAAAAATAAAGATTTAACCTGCCACTTAGCTGACTCATGTAATTCTGATATTTTTCAGTAAAACTTGGGTTCCTCTGAAAGACTAGAATTTAGCCCATTTTTAAATCTTTGTCCACCCCGGGTAGATAGATGGTTTTCAATGGATTTGGTATCATTTGCTTGTTTTATTAAAATCCTAAGTTCTACTGAATGACGGGTTCTCTTGATAGCTGGGTTTGGCAGTATTCCTACCTTGGAAGCTTCAAATATTCCTGAAGCTTCTCAAAAGGCCACAAAAGGAGAGCATAAACGTGGCAAGGTGGCATATGATATAGCTGTATTGTTAATTCCTATAAATATATTTCTGAATGAGTGTATTACCTTCTTTGAGTCAGAATCTATTTCGTTCAGGAAACACTTTTTCCAGGAATTTTGAGAACTCCCAGGAATTCTCTCATAGAAACACAAACTTCCCTTGTGTTGTGCCTTTCAGACTCTGCAGGAGTGGAGCAGGGTTGCTTCCTCTCCGCTGCAGACCTCTTCTCAGCACGGTCTCCACTTCCTTCCCTGAAGGCATTTCCTCGCTGGCCCGCTCCCCACGCCTGTCCCCGCTGAGGCCGCGCTGTCCTTCTCTTGGAGCGTTCACCTGGTCCTTTCTCGCCTGCTTCCACCTCTGGGCGCGGCTCCTTCCCCTCCCCACTCTGGAAAGGGCGCTTCGTCACCCAGATGAAGCAAAGGCCTTCCCGAGAAGTGGTTATCTTCACTTAACAAAGGAGAACTGGTTCCTCAAATGCAGAACGTACCCTTTTCAGTTTAGATCTCAGATTCAGGAGGGAACCCGGCTTCAGTAAGGCCACGCCCGCCGCGGGTGGAGCGGGAGCGCGCTCTGCGCCCGGGATCCCGGGCCAGCACCACGGTCAGCGCCCTGCCCGCGGCGCGCCCCGGCCACCCGAGCGCCGCCCCCGCGCCGCCGCCTGCAGATCGCCCTGCAGGGGACACGCCCCAAGGTCAAGTCGGGCCACGGCGCGGGTGCAGGTCTGAGGAGTAGAGCTGAGCCAGAGGGGAGGGCCGTGAGCTGCGGAAGACTTAACTCACGGCCTTGTAAGGCCTGCACTCATTTAGGGTATTGTGAAAAGTGACGGAGGAAGACGGAGTCCCTTTTACACCCCGACCCCCACAGCTCCCCGCCCCCGCAAATAAACACAACAGACCCCTTTACGCAGCAAAACAGAACGGCTGAGTTTAATGCTTCAAGTTTTCCATTTCCTTCCACAGGGTTTCGTTCTACAAATAACAAAATGAGGTAAACAATGTATGTACACATTATAAACAGCGTGTCAGTTTGCGGCAGCGGTAATGCAGATGGTTGGAGAGCAGCTGCCGCGCGGTGGCTCGAGGTCAGCCGCCTGCGCCGCGAGCAGATTCGTCGTCCTGGGGAGAAGTCGCGGCTGTCGGAGAGGCGTCTAGAAGCACTTGCGGTGGACGATGGAGGGGCCGGCCTCGTCGTACTCCTGCTTGGTGATCCACATCTGCTGGAAGGTGGACAGCGAAGCCAGGATGGAGCCGCCGATCCACACGGAATACTTGCGCTCAGGCGGGGCGATGATCTGTAAGACAGTGAGGACTTGTCGGGTGCGCGGTCGCGGCCGGGGAGCCCCTCACAGGCCGGGGGTTGGGGGAGGGCGCCACCCACCTTGATCTTCATGGTGCTGGGGGCCAGGGCGGTGATCTCCTTCTGCATGCGGTCGGCGATGCCCGGGTACATGGTGGTGCCCCCAGACATGACGTTGTTGGCGTACAGGTCCTTCCTGATGTCGATGTCGCACTTCATGATACTGTTGTAGGTGGTCTCATGGATGCCCGCCGATTCCATGCCTGGGGGCCACGGAAGGGAGCGTGAGACAGAGGGCGGGAGGCCCCGGGGGCCCGCGGGGCTGGCACCGGCCGGATGGCGGGGGCGCGGGGCTCACCGATGAAGGAGGGCTGGAAGAGCGTCTCCGGGCAGCGGAAGCGCTCGTTGCCGATGGTGATGACCTGACCGTCGGGCAACTCGTAGCTCTTCTCCAGCGAGGAGGAGGAGGCGGCGGTGGCCATTTCGTTCTCGAAGTCCAGGGCCACGTAGCACAGCTTCTCCTTGATGTCACGCACGATCTCGCGCTCGGCTGCGGGGAGCGGGGCGGGAGAGGAGCCCTCAGCGCGGGGTCCCGGGGACAGCGCACGGTCTGCCGGCCCGCCCGCCTGGGGAGCCCGGGGCGCCGCGCACCTGTGGTCACGAAGGAGTAGCCACGCTCGGTGAGGATCTTCATCAGGTAGTCGGTGAGATCGCGGCCAGCCAGGTCCAGACGCATGATGGCGTGCGGCAGCGCGTAGCCCTCATAGATGGGCACATTGTGGGTGACGCCGTCGCCGGAGTCGAGCACAATACCTGCGCGAGGGTGGGGTCGGGGATGAGCGGCTGGGCCCTGCTAGGCGCTCGGGGAGGGGGGCGAGGCTCTCGGGAAGAGGGGCCGGGGGCTCCTGGGCTCTCACCGGTGGTACGGCCGGAGGCATAGAGGGACAGCACGGCCTGGATGGCCACGTACATGGCCGGAACGTTGAAGGTCTCAAACATGATCTGGGTCATCTTCTCGCGGTTAGCCTTGGGGTTGAGGGGGGCCTCAGTGAGCAGGGTGGGGTGCTCCTCGGGGGCCACGCGGAGCTCGTTGTAGAAGGTGTGGTGCCAGATCTTCTCCATGTCGTCCCAGTTGGTGATGATGCCGTGCTCAATGGGGTACTTGAGAGTCAGGATACCCCTCTTGCTCTGCGCCTCGTCGCCCACGTAGGAATCTTTCTGCCCCATGCCCACCATGACGCCCTGCGGAGCGGATATACCAAGCTCTCATCACCGGGGTTCCCAGCAGAGCGGGGCTAGGCCGCGTGGAGACCCGGCCCGGCTCCCTCCGGGAACTGGCAGCCTGACCTGGTGACGAGGGCGGCCCACGATGGACGGGAACACGGCCCTAGGGGCGTCATCGCCGGCGAAGCCGGCTTTCACCAGGCCGGAGCCATTGTCGCACACGAGGGCGGTGGTCTCGTCTTCGTCACACATGGTATCTGGTTTCTGCAAGGACGGGAAGGCCATGGAGACTCTCAGTGTTTCAGGCAAGAGGCCTCGCTGGCCGGAGCGCCCTCCCTCCCCGGGGACCTATGGACACCTCCGGCCTCCAGCCCCCAGCCCCCAGCGCGGCGCCATCCTGCGGGGGAAGCAATCGAAGCCGCGCCGGCGGAGCTTCGCTGCTGGGAGCTCTGCTGCGAGGAGACCACAGAGAGCGTTTCTCCACCTGGGAACTCAGGACACACGGTCCCGAGAGTTCTCTGCCTTCGCTGCAGTCACCGCCCTCTCTGCCCCTCCCTGGCGTCGCATGGGGGTCAAGGTCCGCGAACCCTGATTGCTGGGCCACTGTGAGGGTGGAAGGAGACGCCGTGGAAAGGGCTTGGGCACTCCACCAGGGCACGAATGGCCTATTTTGGACCTCCATGACACTTCAGACTCACAGCCCAAGCGCCCTTGGGACTGATGGTGAGCGAGGGGAGTCCCTTCTACTGCCCTTTGGTTCTGTTGGGAAGGAACTCTGGGGAGGACTAAAGCAAAACCTTTCATCTACCTCGGCACTCGCTAAGTGTCAAGGAGAGCTGCCCCAAAGGGCTGGGAATAAGTCTGGAGATCTTTCCCAAGGATCGCTGCTTCCTGTCTCTTCTTTGGAGCACACCGCTCCGACTCCGGGTCGGAGGCGCGGCTCTCAGGACGCGGGGCGGGGGCTGATGCAGTGAGCGGGCGCGCTCTCCCCGGCGATCTCCGGGCTCCCGCGGTGGGGCCCTTCCTCCTGTCCCCACCCCGCCCCTGCCTACCTGGGCGGGTGGCTACACCTGCGGCTCTCCGGCTCCGGTCCCGGTCACCGTGGGAAGGAAGCGAGACTTCTCTGGGCGCTGTCCGCTGCGGTGGCCGCTCGTCCCCCTGCTCAGGTTTTATATAGCCCCGGGGCGCTCCCCTCGCGCCGCCCCGCAGGAATGTCGCTCCCCTTCTCGAGCCATATTTGGGTGTCGGGCACCAGAGCCCCCTCCCCCGACCGGTTCAAGGCCTGGGTCCCCGCCCGGGTCCCCTGCGCTGACCAAAGAAGGAGCGGTCTGGCCTGAGCCCAGGTAACACGGGCCGGGCCGTATATGGAGCGTCTGCCCGCCGGGCGGCCCCTCCCGACCCGGCCCAGTGGCCGGGCGGAGGGCCTGGGGTGCGGCGGGGGTCACGGAGTGTGCGGGGCGCGCCAGGGAGCCTGCGCCCCGGCTGCACCTGTCCGCAGCCGCCCCGCCCCCGGCCATTCGGCGCTCCGGAGCCTCGGGAAGGTGCACCCGCGTTTCACCTCTTCTTCGGGTTCTTTACCCCCTAACTCCTCAAGTGTGACTCCACCGAGGAGGACTCTATATCCTAGTGGGGGGCCCGAGAGGACCGGAGATGCAGTCACTGCTGGAGTCCCGAGCAGGGGAGGCAGGCGGTCCCTCCCCCCAGACTCCCAGCGAACTCGGTCTCTCCCCCTACCCCGAGCTCCCCGAATCCAGAGGGCTGACCCCGTCGGCCCCCACCCCCACCCACCGGAGAGGGTCACCAGCGGCCGGCGGGGCGCAGCTGTCGCGAGGACAACTGGCGGCGTGAGGAGAGGGTGGAGAGTCGGGGAGGAGGCGCTGAGCTCCAGGGACAGGCCCCGCAGCGGCTCCCGCAGCCTCTGGCGCTGAGCCAGGACCCCCAAAGCTGCCGCCTCGGGGACGCGCTGTGGGCTCGGGACCTCATGAAGGGAGTGAAGTTGAGTGAGTAACTGGCCGGCTCCGGAGTGTGACAGGCCGAGCTGAGCACCCTACTCCCGCATCCTTGGCGGGGCTCACCGACATCCCAGTCCTGGGGCGGGAAGGCAAGTGTCACAGCCCTAGGGTGGGAACTGAGAGGTGCTCTTACTAGGTGAGGCCTCACCCGTCCCTCCTCCCTGTAGAGAGGACAAGGGCATCGAGCTCTAGGATGGGCAAAACCTTTCCCTTCTGCAAAGGCTGAACAAACTCATCGTTATATTTAGAGGGTGATGCCCAGCCAAGGCCAGCTGATTCCCGATCCACCTTGGAGAGTCACCGTCCACCAGAGCTTGCCGAGTGGTTCTATTTATACCACTGATACACTGGGATCTGTCTTTCTAATTTTCTAGTAGGATTTGGATGTACTTATGGTAAAGGTGGAGTAGGGGTCAGAGGAGGTTATTAAGTTGGTGCTTCTCACTGTTTTTTCCCCTGGGGGGAACAGTTCTAACCTTGCTGTGGAAAGTACAAGGAGGAAGAGTTTTCTGCAATGAACTCAGGGACATGCTTTTAAGGGGTACATCAGTGATGTGGTGTGAGCCAGAATGGAACCACTCATTTCTCTGATGTGCTCAAGTGTTCCCAGAATAGGAACTTGGTGGTGGAACTCAGCAACTGGGACAGGTGTGGGTCCTCGAAGAGGGATATAAAAGCACATACGAAACCCTCCTTCCCAGCCGCACACCACTGCAGGCCTTCCTAAAAATGACCAAAGTCAATTACAAATTCGGGAGTTAGTACGGGGCCTCTGTAGTGTGTATAAAGCCAGTGTGCCTTCATATTCAGCCTTTTAAATTAGAGAATGAATGAATGAGTAATGGACAGAACTACATTTCAATACCTTGTGTTCTGCTGTGGCAGTCTGACATGGAGACCCTAGAAAAAAAGAACCTGGCAAATGCACTCTGTGTGCAGTGTGAGGGGAATAGCTTCAGTTTTGGTCTTAAAGGTAGAAGTATGCTGCCACTGACTGAATGCCTCAGAACTTGGTGACATCTTAAACGGGAAGGAGGTTGTAGTTTTCAAAACTCTTGCTCAGGGCAACACTTCTCAGTGCAAGCTTTTGTAAGCTCAGGATCTATTAGATTCAAACACATGAAAAGCTATGAATCAAGCTTTTGTAAGCTCAGAGTCTGTTAAGAGTCAAACACACATGAAAAGCTATGAATCAAGCACTCACAAGCTCACAGAGACCTGATGGTACTGCAAACCCTGGGGAGGTGGGCCCTAAGAACACCAGCTGGCATCTCTGCCCTCTGCCCTGGGTCAGGCTGGTTGAAATAGTCCTGGAGGGCCACTGCGGGGTGGTTGAACTCTCATTGGCTCAGGAATGGCCCGAAGAGCAGGTGGAAGGCAGTCTCCATACATGTACGCTCTGGGGATCACCCCAGTGCCTTGCGTCTGAGTAAGCAGGTCACTGCCTGCACAGCCTTTTGAGAGTGACCCTGGAAAGGTCAGCCATGCAAGCTATGCTCAAAGGAGAACTCCTGCTTCTAAGTTTGCAGGGGCAGCCGCAGCTCAATCATCTGGCAGGCCCGTCTGCCACAGCACAGGGGATGTGCTCACATCCCCTCAGCCGCGTCCCTCACCTCCTCTCACATTTGTGGATCCCAGCCTTGTGCTGTTGGTTTCTGACCTATTTAGACATGAACTTTTAAAATGCTTTGTATGTTTTCATATTGTTCCAGTAATCCTGTAACTATCTGGAGATACGTGAGACAGTACTGGTTACACTAGCTTTAAACATAAGAAAACCAAGGTCCAAGGAGCTAGACATGTCCTGGGTACCTTACTGCTGGGAACACGCAGGGGCTTGGAAGACTCTCCCTTCCCTAGGAGTGGTCGGGCTACCTTCTGTCTCCCTCTAAACTTGTTCAACACTTGGTATGTTCTGGAACTTAACAGATCCTCAAGGGATCTTCTTCAAGGAAGGGCCAAAGACATCTTCAAGTCACGGCTTCACACATGGCCATCCTGTCATCTCAAAAAAAGAATAGTGGGGGGGGGGGGGTGCTGCCTGGCAACACAAAGTCAGAAACAGTCCAGCAACCAAGTGGGTAAAGGGAAAAACCCAAATTCGCTGTCCTCCTAAGCCACACCTCTAAAAATGTGCAGGCAACTGCAGCAATCAGGAAGAGAGGACCTCAATCTTCTACTGGTGGCTTTCTCAGCCCAAGACTTGTTCTGCTTGGTCATCTCTAAGGGACTCATGACTCCACCGGAGCCATTCCTGCCCCTTCCCTCTACTTGCCACTTCTCCCCTTGCCACTTCCCACGTCAGCTGTCATGAAATCAGTTAAAAAGTTTTCCTTCAGTAAAGCCCATTTGAGTGTACCTGTCCTCTGATGGGCTATGTGACCTGGGGCAGGTGGCTTCCAGAGACAATCAGCCTTCTCAACTGAGGATGCCACCTACTCTTTAAGACTGACTTGAAGGTTGAAACTAGGTAAGTGCATGGAATACACACACAAAAAACAATGGTACACTATCTTTCTTCTAAAAGGGTCTGGAGGCGGTGAGAGGGATGAGGTGTTAAGAGTGAGCAAAGGACACTAAAAACCATTACAACTGTTCACTGAGCACTTAGACAGGAAAAGTCAATGCATTCTAAATATATCTGGAGTGCACAAACATTTTTGTACAGAGATTTATTCCAGTATTTATTTAAAATGGTAAAAAATAAACAAACCAACCCAAGACCAATAACCCAGTGTTTTAAGACTGTTGAGAAGAGAGACAGAGATCTGTTAAATAAATTATAATACAGCTATATGGTAAAGTGTCAGGCAGTCATTAAAAAAAAATCTATCTTGAGGAATATTGAAGACATGCATTCTTGAAGGAGGGAAAGTTAGTTCTCAGGAGGTTAAAAGAATCTGATATTACAATGATTTGTGGCTCCAAAGGCTGTGGTACATAAAAAAGATACACAATATACCTGTGGTATAAATTTTCATGGAGGTGGGAGTGAAGGGAAAAAAGTGACTAAAGAAAATTGTCTTTAAAAGTCTCCTTAGGAGGAATGATAATGAAAAAGAAGGTTGAGAAATACTGGACTAAAGATACATAAAACTGCTCATAATCAGTCAGTTCAGTTGCTCAGTCGTGTCCGATTCTTTACGACCCCATGGACCACAGCACGTCAGGCCTCCCTGTCCATCACTAACTCCCGGAGTTTACTCAAACTCATCTCCATGGAGTCGGTGATGCCATCCAACCATCTCATCCTCTGTCGTCCCCTTCTTCTCCCACCTTCAATCTTTCCCAGCATTAGGGTCTTTCCAAATGAGTCAGCTCTTCACATCAGGTGGCCAAAGTATTGGAGTTTCAGCTTCAGCATCAGTCCTTCCAATGAATATTTAGGACTGATTTCCTTTAGGATGGACTGGTTGGATCTCCTTGCTGTCCAAGGGACTCTCAAGAGTCATCTCCAACACCACAGTTCAAAAGCATCAGTTCTTCGGTGCTCAGCTTTCTTTAAAGACCAACTCTCATATCCATACATGACTACTGGAAAAACCATAGCCTTGATGAGATGGACCTTTGTTGGCAAAATAATGTCTCTGCTTTTTAGTATGCTGTCTTGGTTGGTCATAATACCTCACATCAAAATACATAGGTTATAAAATTGTGATACATGTACAATCTAGGACTATTTCAAAATGGTAACTGAAGTTATTTCTGGCTAGTGGGATTACAGGGGTTTATTTTCCTCCATACATTTTTAAGAGGTTTCACATTTCCTACGGTATTTTTTAACTTTCAGAATTACATAAGTCTATGTAAAAAATATACTTTGGTATTCAATGAGTTAAGTTTACATAAGAATATAGACAGCTGTTTTCTCTAGAAGTATTCCTTGAATAAACTGTCCAGGAAAAGGTAGGTGGATTACACTGATACTTCTGTAGTTATCAAATATACCCATGCATGGGGAGAAAGGCTAAGATCATCACAGTGTGGCTCTCCTCCAGGTCTAGTTACGTGGAGGACTGTGCCACACACCCTAATTCCCCCAGACAGCCCCTCAGTACTTGGAGGGTGATGGATGATTCAAGAAAAGTATGATTCAGACTCCAAAGATAAAAAGAAACACAATCCAATTTCTAAAAAATGTTCTTCAAAAACAAAATCCCCAAACAAAGGGCATCAGTATCAGTCGCCTTCTACCTCACCAAGAATTCCAGCATGTCTCTTGCTGTGATTCTCAAATTCTGTCTTAATCCTTGACACATTCACAAAGCCACAAGGCCTGCTCCTCACAATCAAACCCACAACCTTGTTGTTTGACTGGGGCCAAAAGCTGTGAGTTTCTGAGTAGCATTCAAAGACAGGAGCAAAGAAAACCTTTTCCAAGTCAGAACCATTTCAGTCTCCTTAATAAACACGCTCACCTTTATAATACTTTCATAATTTATCATTATCAACTACTCAGTTTGTGAAAGAATCAGTTATTTTCTGAGAAAACTATGTTGTGGAAATTTTTTAAAATTTAGAAGGAAAAAAGTACTCAATATCTTTAGGCTTTAATTACGCTATTACTGTTAAAATGTTTGTTTTTTAAAAGCCCCAACCATCTTAGAGCTATGGCCATCCCTAACAGACAGAGGTGGCAGAGCCTCTTTCTCTGTGAAAATGAGACAATCAGCCGTCATGCCGTGAGAGCAGCACTTCACCCCGTGGTCAGCGGGCCAGGGTCACAGTCACTGCCTCCCCTCACACGGGGTAACTGGGTTTGTGGCACTCAAGGAGGCGGCACGGTCCTGGGTCCCCAGAGCACAGTGTCACATGACAGGATCTCACGGGTAAGAACTAAGTCCCTCTGAAACCAACACCCTTTAACACAAGAATCCAACCATTTCTTACGCCCTCTGAAACCTCTCTCCCCCTGACCTCACGCTGCCTCACCACGGCAATGCAGGCAGAGGCCAGGGGCCGGGCAGGCCCTTCCTGCCCTCTGGTTAGCACTGCGAGCGGCTCAGAGGCACCCTCTGCAGCCTGCAGTGGGGCCCACATGAGGGCTGAGCTCTGCGAAGCCAGAACCGGACTCTCTGCACCACATTTAACTCCTGACCTTTTCAGCTGCTGGAGCAAGTTGTATAGTGAGTACTCAACTGGGCCAAAGCCTGAATACGCCAGCAACTCCGTCTTTATTTAAAGACAGATTAAAAACTGCATGATGACATTGGCCAGGACACAGAAGCTTTGAGAACAACTACTTTTCAGTTAAATCAGTTGCCATATTAAGAAAACCTATAAAGGTTTCTATAAAGGTTTCACCCCTTACATTAGCTAGACAGACTGAGGTGAAGCTGGAATTCAGTGTAAATCATTCTGAAATGCATGAAGCTGACTGAATAGGTTGTGGTGGTTTAATTGCTAAGCCATATCGGATGCTTTGCGACCTTACGGACTGTAGCCCGCCAGGCTCCTGTGTCCATGGGATTTCCCAGGCAAGAATACTAGAAGGCCACATGAATATGCTTTATTCACCAAAATATATTTATTAATACTCTATTATTCATGTGGAAAAAACTGACATTTCCCAATGAAGTAAAGTTATCAAGCTCACACTGAATTGCCCCACTCTGTCTGTTTCATAAATTAGCAAATTGTGACACTTATCCCACTAGACATTCTGCTCCCAGCCCTAATCAAAATCAAAACAAAAATTCCAGACACTTTCCAGTACGTACCATCTATGATTCACAGCAATTTCAGAGACGACTTAGTGCAATCTTGCTGTTTTTAGAGTTATAGAACTAAAGCCTAGAAGTGGTCTTTGCATACAAGAAGCTAGAACCAGGACCCTGGATGGAGTGAGATAAAAAGGAACGGTAGTAGGTATGAAAACTGATAAACCTCGATGGAAAAGAGGAAGAAAAAAACAATATCATGTAACTGAATACCAAAAGTATAGTCATACAACTATTTTGTAGTAGCTTACAAATAAAGTATAAAAAAGTCAGAAATATGTGATATAAAACTGTACAAACTTCTAGATGTTTAAGGTCCAAACTTTTTATAAGGACACACTTATACAAATTTTCAGGAAAAACGACCATTTTTATAAACAATCACATTTGTCCCTGGACATAGTATTCATAATTGGCTTTCAAAACAAACTCAAAGTAAGGGCTGGACTTCAAACTTCCCAGCTGGTCAGCCTGCAGCAGCTCCTTCACCTCGGGGAGGTACTCGCTGAGCTGAATGCCTAAAAACACAAACACAGAAAGTTGGTGGGTTTTTTTTTTTTTAATTTTCACATAATTCTCAAATGAATCAAGATGACGGATGATAGAAACACCTGTGCTTCTATTTAAAATATAACGTCACTCTGCTATTGGAAAATACTCTGTTCTAAATTCCTTCTATCTGCCAAGCATACTTACAGGCCTGACAATATGACATTCTTCACTTAGTAGGGGCTACATGACTGTTCTACATATTCAGGCTACATGTTTGACTCTAGTGGTCAAAAGAGCCATCAAAACAGCCACTCCATTTAAAGTCTTTATGACAATCTGCAATATTTTCATTTTTCTCCATAGCTTAAGCCATTCCTTCAGGGTGGAAGTTTTAAGTTAATAATCACTTGAAAACAAGTATTTCAAGACCAAGCAAACAGTACTCTAAGCAGCTATACAGTAAAAGTAGTAGAAGGCATCAGTGAAAGATTGCTTATAAACCAGCTGCAAAATTTACAAGACAGGAATCCTGAATTATCAAGGAAGACAAAGTTATGCCACATCCTCTTTAAAGACTTTCAGACATTTATCTGTCCCCCAGATCAAAGACCCACTGTTTTACCTGGATGGGTGGTCTCCCCACACTCCAGAAATGCCTGAGTGCAGAGGCGCTTATTTGAGAACTGGTTTTTAATGTTTTTTTCCTAGGGTGATTGGTTCACTTAATTTTTTAAAAATTAATTTCCAGTCAACTTTGGTAATATATATTTTCCTTGACTTTGATCAGCTTTATTTTGTATTTCAAGTTTATTTTTGAAAAGACATAAAATTCTTTAAAAATTAAAAAAAAAAAAAGAAAAACAAGTATTTCCAACAATTCTGTATTCTCCTATTCAGGAAATAATCTAGTAGAACACTGCCATGAATGCTATCTGCAGCATCTCCTAACACACTGACAGTTTCTCTCTGAGATTAGAAGCAGGAAACCATGCCTTCGTCAGTCCTCGATGAGGCTGGAAAGCCAACAAGCATCTGTGTAGTTACATAACAGTATATACAATTTTCTCATTTGATAAATAAAGGAAATTGGAAAAAACATTTTAAATTAATAAGGTAATATTTTATAACCTGTCATATTACCACAAGCTTCTCAAAATCAAATACTGTTTATTTTTAACATCATCTAAGTGCATAGTGCCATTTTTGGTACTTAGTATACAATAAAAATCTTATGATAAATGTTATGAGACTTAATCTGCAATTTTATCATTCATTACAATCAACACACTGTCAATAAAGACTTTTTCTCTGCGAAACAGTATTACACTTGTGAAAATATCAATTTCCTAAAGATCAATTCTCTTAAAAACTTAGGACCCCATTCTAAGTGGGAAGTATTCCATTGGCTCTAGGTGATGGCCACCAGGTTAATATTTCAGTCTAGTGTAGCAAATCTTTGGATTTTTAAGAGAAGTAAGAAAACAAAACATTAAAAAAAATTTATTTATTTCAATTGGAGGCTAATTACTTTACAATATTGTGGTGGTTTTTGCCATACACTGACATGAATCAGCCATGGGTTTACATGTGTCCCCCATCCTGATCCCCCCTCCCACCTCCCTCCCCATCCCATCCCATCCTTCTGGGTCATCCCAGCGCACCAGCCCTGAGCACCCTGTCTCATGCATCCAACCTGGACTGGCAATCTATTTCACATATGACAACATACATGTTTCAATGCTATTCTCTCAGATCATCCCACCCTTGCCCTCTCCCACAGAGTCTAAAAGTCTGTTCTTTGCATCTGTGTCTCTTTTGCTGTCTCGCAATAGGGTCATTGTTACCATCTTTCTAAATTCCATATATATGCATTAGTATATTGTATTGGTTTTTTTCTTTCTGACTTACTTCACTCTGTGTAATAGGCTCCAGTTTCATCCACCTCATTAGAACTCATTCAAATGCATTCTTTTTAATAGCTGAGTAATATTCCATCGTGTATATGTACCATAGCTTTCTTATCCATTCGTCTGTTGATGGACATCTAGGTTGCTTCCATGTCCTGGCTATTATAAACAGTGCTGCAATGAACATTGGGGTACATGTGTCTCTTTCAGATCTGGTTTCCTTGGTGTGTATGCCCAGAAGTAGGATTGCTGGGTCATATGGCAGTTCTATTTCCAGTTTTTTAAGGAATCTCCACACTGTTCTCCATGGTGGCTGTACTAGTTTGCATTCCCACCAACAGTGTAAGAGGGTTCCCTTTTCTCCACACCCTCTCCAGCATTTGTTGTTTGTAGACCTTTTGATAGCAGCCATTCTGACCAGCGTGAGATGTAGGTACCTCATTGTGGTTTTGATTTGCATTTCTCTGATAATGAGTGATCTTAAGCATCTTTTCATGTGTTTGTTAGCCATCTGTATGTCTTCTTTGGAGAAATGTCTGTTTAGTTCTTTGGCCCATTTTTTGATTGGGTCATTTATTTTTCTGGTATTGAGCTGCAGGGGTTGCTTGTATATTTTTGAGATTAATCCTTTGTCAGTTGCTTCATTTGCTATTATTTTCACCCATTCTGAAGGCTGTCTTTTCACCTTGCTTATAGTTTCCTTCATTGTGCAAAAGCTTTTAAGTTCAATTAGGTCCCATTTGTTTATTTTTGCTTTTATTTCCAATATTCTGGGGAGGTGGGTCATAGAGGATCCTGCTGTGACTTATGTCAGAGAGTGTTTTGCCTATGTTTTCCTCTAGGAGTTTTATAGTTTCTGGTCTTACATTTAGATCTTTAATCCATTTGGAGTTTATTTTTGTGTGTGGTGTTAGAAAGTGTTCTAGTTTCATTCTTTTACAAGTGGTTGACCAGTTTTCCCAGCACCACTTGTTAAAGAGATTGTCTTTTCTCCATTGTATATTCCTGCCTCGTTTGTCAAAGATAAGGTGTCCATAGGTGCGTGGATTTATCTCTTGAGTTTTCTATTTTGTTCCATTAATCTATATTTCTGTCTTGTGTCAGTACCATACTGTCTTGATGACTGTGGCTTTGTAGTAGAGCCTGAAGTCAGGCAAGTTAATTCCTCCAGTTCCATTCTTCTTTCTCAAGATTGCTTTGGCTATTTGAGGTCTTTCGTATTTCCATACAAACTGTGAAATTATTTGTTCTAGTTCTCTGAAAAATATTGGTAACTTAATAGGGATTGCATTGAATCTATAGGTTGCTTTGGGTAGTATACTCATTTTCACTATATTGATTCTTCCAATCTGTGAACATGGTATATTTCTCTATCTATTTGTGTCCTCTTTGATTTCTTTCATCAGTGTTTTATAGTTTTCTATATATAGGTCTTTTGTGTCTTTAGGTAGATTTATTCCTAAGTATTTTATTATTTTCATTGCAATGGTGAATAGAATTGTTTCCTTAATATCTCTTTCTGTTCTCTCATAGAAAATAAGCCTTTTGTAAGAGCTCTTCTCAATTATTAAATGCCAGAGACTAATTAGGAAAGATGTTAAATTCCACGCAATGACACACATTTTTTTTCCTCTATGGCAACCTATTCCAGTATTCTTGCCTGGAAAATCCCATGGATGGAGCAGCCTGGCAGGATCCATGGGGTCGCAAAGAGTCGAATATGACTGAGTGACTTCACTCACTATAATATACTTTAAAACTGAAAAGCATATTAAGGAAGCATATAAATATTTAAAAAAAAAAAACCAAAAACTGAATAGCTCCAGGTGGGTAACTTAAAAATATCTACAGCCTAAATTCATCCCACAAGCTGAAGTAATTGTTAGGCTGCCTAAGTCTATGAAATATAATGGAAGCTATCTATATCTACCTTCAGAATCTGCCCTTTAAAAACATTTACTCTTGTAAATGTAAATAATATGGAAGTCATATTATTAAAAAGATTCCAAAGATAAATGCCTTTGGCTTGGTATTGTTTTATATACATATAATAAATATATATTATTACATATATTATATCATTATGTAATACATATAATAGTTTCCACTTGGTTTGTCCTTTGGTCAAAACTTAATAATCCTTTTTGTAAAATTATAGGTTTTTATTCATTTTCAATCTATAATATATAATCTAAAGATAGCAGAAACTGCAAGGTGAACTTTAAATATTACCATATACTTAATTAGCCACAATTCGGTTCAGTGGCAACTTTACAAGAACTAACTTCATGGAAAGCATCAGATTTGGATCCAAATGAATCTCTTTGACAGCACAAAGAAATCAACCATATCCAGTTATTTCTTCAATTCCAAATATAGAAAAGAGAAAGCTTAGGAGATATATTTTAACTGTCTGAATTTCAAGTATTTTTAAGCAAAAGATATTTTCTTTTGTTATCTCCATTATTTAATTTAAAATTTTTATTTTTTGACAATGAAATGGCTTAACTGCCTTTGTGTTATTTATTCATCTTTGAAAATAAAAGTGTTCATTAAACCTAACTGTCAATGTGGGGTAGTCAAGAGTCTATTTTTCATAAATAAACCTCCAGGTCAGTACTGAGGTCAACAGTTTGATCCAGAGTGAAACTTGTGGCATGTAAGCACCAAGAATTTGCTGCTCTTTCACCTCACTCACATGTTGGCTGGTGTGGTGAGCTCCGCGGTTCTCCTCTGAGGCCCTCGTCATTGCAGTTAAACCAGGGATTCTCAATCAGAGGACCGCAGCGTGGAATCTACTACAGAAGAACTGCGGATGTGAATCTGCAAAATAATTCTAGCCTTTCAAAGAACAACAGTTTAATGAGTGACTACTATGTACCAGGCACTGGGCTGGGCATGTCTTATACAGATCAAATAATGTGTCCTGCAGACGTAGGTATGGAACATTTCCAACTATATGTAAATGTCAGCATCGTGAATAAAATTCACATCCATCTAGAAGGACTGCTAAGTTTACAGTAGTTTCTGTCATTGTGTACTTTTTTCCAGGTGGTTTTGAAGAGAATGTCTTTATATCTTAAAAGATTGGTAAATATTACATTAGCCTATTTTGCACATTGCCTGGATTTAACATCATCTGTTTTGATTGAATAATTCTATAATAAATGAGCTATACTTGTCTTTGTGTATAAAATGCACAATATCTCTCACCTCTAGTCTAATATTCTCCATATATTAGTTATATGAAAGGAAGTAAAAGTTAAGTGTCCTCTACTTCATCTCCCTTCATAACAAACATTTAACCATAAAAGCCTCTTTACTTATTTGGATCTTGATCAGGAAATAGAAGTTTTGTTTTCTGTCTCAGGTATAAAACATATACCAAAGATACTCCCTTCTTGTTTTTTATTTTGTCCTTAAAACTAATTTTAATATCCAAAATGAATTGGTAGAATATTTTGTGGTTTGTTCTTAAGCATGGTATGGCCAGTTTAGTGTGGGACACACCAAAAAAACTGCATTTCAGATTTTCAACCTTCACAAGAGTTAACTGGCCAAGCAGATGACAACTCTACCATGACACAGCTCCCTCCCTTTATTTTAAACAAATCTAAGTACAATACCATTTAATTTTAACCTTCTGGTATTTGATATCTGGGCAAATCTCCATCACTCTAAGACTTCAAACCAAGGAGTGACACTGTAATTTCCAATATTAACCAACCACTTACCATCTTTTAAAAGTTTCTGTAAGATTTTCACAAATATACTGTCTTTAGATACTTCAATTGGATCATCTTTACCATCCGAACTGGACCAGCTAGAAAACAAAACCACTGTGAGGAGAAAATGAAACCATGGCCATAATCTGAAATAAATGACTTGTTTGCTGTTGCGGATTTGTTTTGATATTTGTAGTGGGCTTCCCTGGTGACTTAGAGGTAAAGAATCTGCCTCCAGTGCAGGATACTTTGGTTCAGTCCCTGGGTTGGTAAGATGCCCTGGAGAAGGAAATGGCTACCCACTCCAGTATTCTTGCCTGGGAAACCCCATGGACAGAGGAGCTTGGTGAGCTACAGTCCATGGGGTTGCAAAAGAGTCAGACACAACTTAGCGACTAAACAACAACAGCAACAACAGGGGTAAAGAATCTTGAATTTTGTGACACTATTGAAAACTGCTTAAATAAAGGAGCTTCAAATTAGATATACCCAGTCTCTAGATATACCCAGAGTCTCTATATTAGATATAAGATGCTACAGCCAGGTAGCATATATTTAATGTCCAAACCAAGTAGTAAGGTATTTTCCCCAAGAAAATTTTGTAAGTAAGTAACAAACCTAGTAATGACCCCAAAGTATGACTTTTCAGAGCACAGGCAATAGTTTACACATAGTTTAAATATATTATAATATATTCTGTTTTTTATAAAATGGCAAGCAGTGTCTGATGTAACCTAAATTTTCTTTATCTGGTTGAGATTATCTGCTACTGAAATACAAACCCACAGAACCATGCTCTGTAGTATTCAATGGCTACATCCCTCACACTTTGAAGCCAAGACAAGGAATTCCAGTCAAATGACATAGTAAGCTTTTTACAACTGGGAAGGAGAACCCAACAGGCAGAGCTAGATGCTTCAGAGGATGACCTCCAAGACCATATCTGACAACAATTTAAACTATCTATGAGTGATCACAGGAAGAAATGCTTTAGTAAAAATAGTTCCACTTCAATTTCTCAAAGCCACAAGAAAAAGGAAAACTGAGTAGAGAAGGCCTTTAGCACTCAAGTCATGCTCTCTTTAAAATTCTTTTCTGGGCCAAACATTTTTTTAAAAAAAGCATGGACTTCCCCTGGCGGTCCAGTAGTTAAAATTCCACACTTTCACTGCAGGGAGCGTGGGTTTGAGTCCTGCTTGGGGAACTAAGATGCTGTATCCTGTGCAGTGTGGCCGAAATTTTTTAAAAAATTCTTTCCCTGGGAGAAATCCATCTCTACAACTGATTATTCTCAGTCTCTAATTGCCAATGAATCTTACCACCACCATTCCAGTGGACAGAACACCTTCTCTGCAGGGAGATTACAGTGAAAAAGAGGTCTCAGTAACTTAGAAGACAATATTGATTCTCAAACTGTACTAATCTCTTATTTTAAAAAAAAGTAGCCTCAAGTCTTCCTATGAAGAACTAGCCCAATTACTGAGAAAATAAGGAACATATATATATTTCTGTACAAATTGACAGTGCAAAATTTAAAATCAAAAGTAGAGAATCATTACTCCAGTGGTCTTAAATCCTTAAGCAATTCCTTAATTATTGAATAAAAAAAATTAGGATTGCTAATGAAACTATTAACATTTTCATAATAAATTTTACCATACAGTTAGGTTACAAAATGATTTGATGCATATCACAATCTTCCTAAAGAGTCCTTTCCTAAAATCATGTCTTAGATTCACACTATGGGAACTTACTTATCTCTCTGAAGAGCTTTGCAAAGGATTTCCAGTTTTAGATCATTTATATTTACATCTTCCTCCTTCACAGCAAAACAAAAAAAATCCTCATTAAATCCTGATTTTAAAAAATACATGCTTAAATTTTAGTTATGTCAGCTCCTAATACTATATAAATATTATTAAGCTTTACTTTATAATTTTAAGAGTTTCCCTGGTAGCTCAGCTGGTAAAGAATTGCCTGCAATTCAGGATATCCCAGTTCGATACCTGGGTCAGGAAGATCCCTGGGAGAAGGGAACAGCTACTCACTGCACTATTCTTGCCAGAAGAATTCCATGGAGAGAGGAATCTGGCAAATTTCCCTTTCTGTAAGATGTTAAAGCTGACTCAGGAGAGTAAGACTATCAATAATTTTATGTGAAATTGTTTCTGATTATTCTGAGATAACCTGATTTTATCAGGAAGCATGAGAGAGTCAAGATTTTAAACAGAGTAACATAAAAATCAACATATTATGTCTTTATAATCTACCAAACTACTCACAGCTGCAGGGCTTACTATTTACCCTACAAAATTATCATTACAATCTTTTTTTTCAAAGCAGGCTGAGAAACAGCTTCTCTTAGGGTGAGTACTATGAAGAATAAATTGACAAAGCAGACTATCAGTTTGAGAAACTAACAATGACTTATTAAATACAAAAGAAAAAATGTCAGGACCTTGAAAAGCAGTTTTTATTTTTGTAGAGAAAAAGATACCTGGAAATGTGTGAGAATTATCAGGCGGTGAGCTCTTCTGACAGCTTTTCTAAAGACTTTTATGTACTCCAAGAGTTACAGGTAGCTGAACCAGGTAGTCTTTTAAAATTAAGACATTTTCAAGATGTACTCAGTTCTTCAGAAAACTATACACAAATTGTGATCCTTACCTGAGATTATCAAGTGACTTTACATACCTCATCAATATATTCCAGCAAGTCCAAAGCCTTCTTGAAATCATACTCATTAGCTCTTCTGTTTTCTTCACAGATATACAGCTGTAGCAAGTTAAAACAAAGGGAGAATTATTGTAACATCCTATAAATAAGACTAGAGAGATTTACAGAGAAGTTACCACATTTACAGGTATCTTTATAGAAAAGAACAGTGGCATATTTGGAAATTAAACTCCATCTACCTCACAACAAACTGTCTTTTAAAATACACCTATGTTCATTCAGTAATTAACTTGTATAAGTTGGTGTATATATAGCTTTAAAATATCAGTAAATTGCTCTTGCATTTTTAAAGTTGGTGATAATGCTTTTGAAATGTCCTCGTTCAATAGTTTTTTGAACACTGAGACTGATGAGAAAGCATGCAGTTGGTCCACAGTTTACTCAGAAGACAAGAAAACACACCAACATGTTACCAACAGTTATCCCTTGCTAGTTAGATCACAGCTAACTATACAATCACTAATGTCCTGTTCACATCATGAATGTCCTACTAATAACACTGCTTTTTAAAATACTGCACAAAAGCCTTTAACAGCAAGACAATATTCAAACCATTTCAGAAAAAAAGCTACCCACTTGTCATTGTGTTACAATACTTTAAACAATATTTTATTTGTTTCTGAACCTTTCTTCCCCAGTGTCAACATCTTTGAAATTGGGATGCAGTACTAAAATTGATAATGTATCAGAGTAAAGCTGGTAAAACTTTTTCCATCCTAACAGTATATAAAACAATGGTGTTACAGGCAACAGTTCCTCAGGTTTTTAAATTAGATATGTTCTATCAGGAGAAGCTGCTGTGAGCTCAATGTGAGCTCAATAGGAAATCTGTTATTAATACTAACAATGGCTACATAATTAGCTCTTACATTTGAAATACTTTCTTGAAAGGAAAAGAGAGAAGAAGAATTAAGGGTGCAGCTGTATGCAATAAAACTGCCTTATTCTGGGTTGCAGCCCCTAATCTAGCTACGTCCTCAGGAGCCTGCTATGCTGCAGAGCAACGATGCGGATGGCACTTAGAAGCTGTGCAAATCCAGTTCCTAAAACCATCCTTCTTTTAAAGAACAGGAACTATATCTCTTCGTACATGTCTGTCTTGTGCTAGAAAAGCACAATGGAAGCAACGTCTTCTGGCCACCTGGACAAGCATCTTGAAGAACAGACAGAGAGCTGCTGGGGGCTGACCCTCCGCCTTCTGTTAACGGGCGTCCTGCTCCTAAGCAGCGCTGACACCTGACTCCAGAGGACAGTGACCAAGAGAACAGGAAATGGAGATGTCTACTCTGAGAGACTGTACTAAGGGGCCACGGAAACACAGGCTGCTCTGAGACTAAGACGGTGTAGGACTGTGAAAAGCTCATACGCCAATGAGTTGCGATGCGGTCAGCACAGGCATGGCACTGAGACTCAGCTGTTTCTCGGCTAGCAGCTGTTCAGGCAGCGTCTCTTGGTGCAGCAGAAAGCGCTCTTGCTCAGCCATTTCTAGAAGACAACACAGGGAGAGATATGAACATTCACTTTTGCTCTGTCATCAACATAAATTTAAAAAGAAAAAGGAACAGCTCTGAAGGTAATCCCATCACTATTCAACGATCTGAGAATATTATTAATTCTGCTTATTCTTGATCCCTATGTTACAAATACTCATGGTCTTATCCAAGTCATATGGATTGTCCCAGCAACCAGAAATATCAGGGAGAGAAGAGCTAAGAAAACAAACCTGATCGAAGCAACTGCAGAGCAAGATGGCAATTTCAGAGACAGAAGCCCCCCAAACCTGAAGTGTCTGTTTTAAGGTTGCTCTTGTAAAGTACCTCTTTTTACCTTATGAGAGTGTCTCGAATAATCTCATTCACTAAGGGACATGATGAGAACTTTCCAGGAGAACACCACCCAGAGGACTGCACCAATCCTATTACCCAGCAATGGTTATTTATCTCCATATGATGAGGTAACAGGGCCTTGGGTCTGCATAAACCATCATGACCTGGCTTCACCCATGAGAACAAGCTGGGTTGCAGGAAAAAAGGGCTGAGAACTGTTTGCTAACAGCAGTTACAGCAAAATGGAATGACTAAAGCACAGATATGCTCATTTAAATACTGGCATCATTCCATATGATCCCAATCTTGTAAAAACTAAATGGAATTTTTTGTGCAATTTCCATACCTAAGAAAACAGACTGGAAGGATACAGAAAAAAGTCACAGTAGTTATCTCTTGGGTAGAGGGATTATATTATTCTATTATCTTCTTGTTGTTATTTTTCTATACTTTACAAATTTCCGTAAGGAAATTTTTATATAACCAATATAAAGTCGCCTTTTAAAAATCTATTCCCTTCAACTAGACATAATGTGATAATAGTCTGCAGGAAATTATTGAGGCTTGAAAATACTCTCATTGTACTAAGAAAGCAAAAACTAAGAAGAAGCAATCAGATGCAAAACAATAGCCAGATGTAAGCGGGAAAAACAGAAGCAAAACCTCGTGTTAAAATGTTTTGACTAGGGACTTCCCTGCTGGTCCAGGGGTTGGGAGTCCACCTGTTAATGCAGGGGACATGGGTTTGATCCTTGGTCCAGGATTCCACATGCTGCAGGGCAGCTGGGCCCGTGCACCATGACTGCTAGAACCTGCATACCCTAGAGCCCGTGCTTCACAAGAGATGCTTCCATAATGAGGAGCCTGGGCACCGCAATTGGAGAGTAGCTCCCACTCACTGCAACTAGAGGAAGCTTGCATGCAGTAACAAAGACCCAGCACAGCCAAAAATAATAAAAATAAATTTAAAAAGATTTTTTTAATATTTTGATTAACATGCTCTCTCTCTGACGGACAGGTTAAAATATGGCTCCCCCTGCAGACTACTAACCAGCCTTGCAAAACATATACACACTTCTCTAGAACAACAGGCACCATTAGCATTTAAAAATAAAAGACAGTGAAAAATAATTTCAGTAATAAAAGTTAAATGCTAATCCTATGATTTGAGTACTCAATTTTACAAAAAGTAGAACATTTTTCTCAAGGAACACCCAGTGTCTCTGATTGTTAGAACTACGCATTTTGTAGTGTACCCTGGGTCACTACTATGGGCTTTCCTCATAGCTCAGTTGGTAAAGAACCTGCCTGCAATGTGGGAGACCTGGGTTCAATTCCTGGGTTGGGAAAATCCCCTGGAGAAGGGAACAACTACCCACTCCAGTATTCTGGCCTGGAGAATTCCATGGACTTTATAGTCCATGGGGTCACAAGGAGTCGACACAACTGAGCAACTTTCACTTTCACTTTCTTCCCGGGTCACAAAGCTAGTCAGTTGGAAAAAACATGTAAAACAAGATTGGTCTAATTTCTGTTCAGATTCCTTTCACTACATCTACTCCTTGGAGGAAGAAAGTGACAGCAGTGGAATGTGAACCCAGACCCCAGACAGACTACTCCTGTTGCCAATACCCCCATTTACATATACTTCACCCTGAACCACATGGCAAGACACCTCCCCGAAGTATGGGATTAGGTATATTCACGCTATCCGGGGCGATACTGCTCTTAGGACTTTTCAGGGGACAGCCAAGAAATACATTCAGAGAACAACCATGACTCCATGTGATACATAAAATTCAAATGCAGTAATACAGGGTTCTTCCTCACCTTCCTTCTATACTTATACCTCCATTCCCTTTGGTTCTCAAAAATAATATTCTCAATCATTTTTTCAGTCTGCAATATACAGACTGTGAAACAGAATAGCTTCACTACTATGACGTCAACAATTTTTGAATTCTGAAATCAAGAGCTTCAGAATTACCACCACCTACAGCAAACCCACTGAATAAACGTCATGTTTCTTGGCATGGCCGTTCGTTCTTAGCATGTGATTCACTAAGCGTGTAATCAGAGTACTCTGTCCAAGTCATTTGAATTTATTCTTTAGGAATTCTTATTTAAAGCACAAACTACTTTTCTATAAAAAGAGAATCCCAATTATATAACTGAGTAATTGTCTAAGAACACTGAATAGAAAGGGGATGGCTCCTGCCTCTAGAGGATCCCATTAACTGATAACAGGAATGCATTCTAAGATTACACTGACTGCATGACTGACTTGTAAGTCTTCTTGTTCAAATACTGCCTTTTACCTTCAATTTTTTCTTGCAGTGTATCTTCTGAAAAGTCTGAAGCTAATGCCGCCAATTTACTCAAGCCAAGAAGGGTTTTTTTCTTTGCAAAGTAACGAGTTTCCCTATTTGCCAAACCCAGAAGTGTTGCATGAGCCTACAATAACAAAATATGAAAATTGTGGTAAAATTCTCAGTATTAATTCAAGTTAAAATAATGATTAAGTAAAACCCAAACTTGGTTTCCCCCCTTAAGCTATATCAATGAAAAATCAAGTCACTATTAGCAAAACTTAAAACAGATCAGCAGCATACTTTGAGAGTAATTACACAATGAAATATCAGCCACTCACACTAGTCACTGGGAAAAGAGACATGTATAAAACGTTTGCTCTATAATAATTATATGTTCACTACAACACCTTGTCAACGAGAAACTTGAATTTATTTAATGTTTTTACTGATAATTTGAACATTTCTATTATAAGAAAATACTCATTACAAAAAACGGCCAATGACTGCTATTTATGTGTTGAAGTTTTGTGCTTTATTTTATTGTAATAACAGTCAAATTATAATAGGCTCCATTTCTTTTAACTGAGATATAACAAGTAACGGCAATACCATCATAAATGAAAAATACTTTTATCAAATTATGTGAGAGAAAGATACACATTTAAAAAAAAATCTGTAGTATTTAACTCCAAAAAAAAAAAACTAGCTACAAACTAAATAAAAAATCGCCTAAATCTGATCCATACAGCTGAAACCTTACCTTTTCTAATTCTTGGCTGTTAATTTCGTGTAACCAGCTGAGATGTTCATGAGCTTGTAAAAAATTCGCCAACTGTCCATGCTGAGAAGTGGGCTGAGATAATAATTTGCCTCGCTTTCCTTTCTCCAGATACCAACGGAAGAGAAAGTCTGAAAAATTCTGTAAAGAACAAAGCAAGAATCCAATAGTATTCAGTAATACAGTTTCAAAAAATACATTTCTGATGAAAAAGTATTAAGTTTTTTCCCAAAGGTCTTAAGACTCCAGCATGGAAATCCTGTTTTTTAAACACCAAGTTCCTAATTGTAGGGTCCTCAAATGACTTCATCTGACAAAGGAGGACATTCAGATTCAGAATGGGGATCTTGCTCAACATCACCCAGAATCTAGATGTGCTCTGTCCAATATGGTAGTCACTGCTCACTTGCAGCTGTTTAAACTTAATCTAAAATGTAAAAATCAATTCCTCAGAGACATCAGTCACATTTCAAGTACTCAAAAGGCCATCTGTGGCCGGAGACTCCCATTTTGGACAGCACACATGAGCAAGGTCTCATTACCAGGAAGGTCTACTGGACACTACTGGGACTCCATCCTTCCAGGATGAAAGATTCCAGGGTAGAACTGTGTTTCAGGCATTGATGTGAGCGGCATGATAAATCAGAATTTAGTGAGGCTCCAAATGCCCAGGCAATTTCCCTTCCAGGGCATTTGCTGGATCCGGTAGTAGAGTAAGAGGTTGGGCTGGAAAGGAAGACAAGTGTCCTGCAGGCTCACACATTACTTACGAGATGCTTCCACAAAAGGGGGAATTCTACAACGAACCACCAGTCCCATTAGACATTTGAAACCAATTAATTCATTGGAATGAATGAATGTAACAGAGGCAGCAATGAAGCCCTGGCCTACCTCTATTCTTGATGAATTGAGTGATCTGCCTTTCATTTTATCTGCCTTCCAGGGGGAAGAACCAGTACTGATTTCCATCTTTATGGTTCACACAAACAAAGTCCAAAATACAACTTAAAAATTGTTAGATATAGGAAGCAGAAAAATATGAATATGTAGATAACAGAAGCAGACTTAAGAATGATCATTTTGGAATTAGCACAAAAGGACTTTAACTAGTAAACAAAATTTTTTTAAAAAAGTAAAAGAGACAAAGTAGAATGCATGGAAAATGTCAACAGAGAATAAGAATCCTTAAAAAGAATAAAAATTATGATAAGCACAAAGTACTTACTTTAGCACTGTTATGAAATACAAGATAAGTCAGGTCCAGAAATCAGGTAGTGATCAAATAAGTTATATCCAGTCTACGAAATACCATAACACCATTTAAAATGTGGTTGTGTGATATTCAATGATATGGACAAATGTCTGTTATGTATTAAGTGAAATAAGCAGTTAATAAAACATGCTTCATAGATTAAAAAGACTATAAACCAAATGTTTAAAAAAGAGTTCTCTCTGGTGGTAGAATTATGAATGACTTTTTATCTTCTTCTTTCTTTATGGTGGTTTCCTGAATTTTATACAATGTTATGTTTATAAAAATCAGTTTTTACATAAAGATCAACTGGCTAAATAAACTGGTTTTAAGGAACACCTTAAATTTACATAGTGTCATAATGGGAACTTTAAAAAAAATATTAGAAATTAAAAAAAAAGGAAGCATGATGTCAAAGAAGGAAAACAAGAGTCTTAGGTAAATGGGAATTTGAGCTGCATCCTATGCTCCCAAGATCATCCATTCAAACTGTGGAACTCTACCAATATTACTACACCTAAGTACTTTGAAAATATAAAAATAGAAATAAAAGTCTTGACATATTTTTCAAAGGTCAAAGAATCCTTCTGTAATATTTATATATAAAAAATTGTCTGACAATTTACAAAGAAACATAATGTACAAATTAGTATCCAGTAAACTGCAAAAGGACTGCATCATCTTCCAAAAACACCAAGTAAGAACTTCCCTGGAAAAAAAAAAAAAAAAAAAGAACTTCCCTGGTGGTACTATGGATGAGAATCTGCCTGTGCAGGGGGTATGGGTTCGATCTCTGATCTGTGAAGATTCCACATGCCATGAACCAACTAAGCCCAAGTGTCACAACTGAGCCTGTGCTCTAGGGCCCAAAACCTGCAAATACTGAAGCCCATGTGCCTAGGGTCTGTGCTCTGCAACAAGAGAAGCCACTGCAAGGAGACACCACAGGCTGCAACCAAGAATAGCTCCCACTCACCGCAGCTGGAGAAAGCCTGCATGCAGCAACGGAGACCCAGTGCAACCAAAAATAAATAATTAATAAAATTACACATATTAAAAAAAAAAGAAAACTAAGTAAGATGTAAAATGGTAAAGCCTTCTTACAGGATCCACTGCCTACACCCCTGTGCTCATTACCTGATCAGCAAACTGGGTCATGTAGCGCTGCAGTCTGGTCTGGTTGTCAGTCTGCTCACACATTTGTACCAAGATATCAAAGTCACAGTATTTTTCTGCCAATGAAGCAGCCCATGGGTACTGGCCTAGTGTGACTGTGGGAATGAGAACAGATGGAAAAAAAATCCTGTTAGCGAAAACTTAGTACATAATAAAAAATAATATTCCTTGAAATTTTGCCTTCATTCCTATTACATACTAAAAGTAATTAATGGAAAGCTTTCTAGTTATTGGCACTTAGTTTCATAATCCATATAAACTCATTAAAGATGTATATTCAGCCTTTCCTCCATCACTGCCCACCTAAGATGCTACTCCCCTGCTTCACAGAGCAAGACAAGCTCCTCCTCTGAGTCTTGACTGTGACAGGCTGGCTGCGTCCTCTGCTGCAGCCTCATCACCCATCCACACCCTCAAATGGCCCTCATCTGCTCTGCCCAGTGGTCGAGCCATTCCTATGAAGGTCTCAGACCATACAAGTTCTTTGAGGGCAGTCTCCACACGCTGATAATTTACTCCTTTGTAAATCATCTTCAGCATTGTCTAGGATACTTTTACCAGGTAAGTAATGAAAATAAGGCCGAAGAGATGAACACAGAAAGCCATACATATGAAGAGTTGCTTAAGTTCTGACCTACAACTGGGTTGACAATGTTGTACTGAAAACCACTGCCTGAATGATCTGACTCCTCCATTCATCCTGTAGACTCAAAGACCCACAGCCCTCACTATTAAACATCATGCACTTACGAAGCGGAGATAAGAGATCTGATCTTTTCTGTAGGTATTCCATTTCCAGATTGCTATATCTCTCTTGATCATTGGATTTGTCCACAGACTTGAGCTGAGAAACATAACCATCCAGGAAGCCATCAATCAGTGCTACTAACTGCTCTGTTAGAACGTTTCGGAGGTTGCTGTCTGCCTGAGGATAAACCATCTTCAGGACAGTCCTATGCTGGCGCACTATTGCTGTTCGGATGCCAGCAGGACCACTGGTTGCTGTGAAATCACACAAAATAAAAGGACAAGTAAGGGTTCCATAATGGCTACAGAGAAGACCAACTGCCTAAAAATTACATCCTGTCACCTTTGATGGAAAAAGAAATCAAACAGGGGGTCAGTAGACACTTGTCTATGTACTGCTCAAAACCATCTTCTCTATGGAGATGGCCTTGGCAAAGTCAAGTAAACCTGACTCTTCTTCCTTCTAAATTCCTTTAAAGCTACTCCACTTACTTCTGTGTGTTAAATTAACATAAAATATAGTCACTACTTTCAGGGCCTGCTTCTATGAATAACTATACACACTAAAACCTAGTAGATGCACAAGTATCAGTTAAAAAATTAAGCTATAGAGACAGCTGCAAATTATTTCAAAGGAATAAAGTGATTTTTCATAAGAACTGCTCATTTTGGAGATGTCACTTATATTATTTTTTATTTCACTTACAAACTTGTACTAGGAGAATAATATGACTTCCTAAAATAACAGACTATTAGAAATATATTTTGGGACATCCTAGTGGTTAAGAATTCACCTGCTAAGGCAGGGACACAGGTTCAATCCTTGGTCTAGGAAGATTCCACATGCCAGAGAGCAACAGCCCACGTGCCACTACCACTAAGCCCACATGCTGCAGCTGCTGAAGCCTGTGCGCCTAGAGGCCGTGCTCCACAACGGGAGAAGCCAGTGAACGGCAATGGGGAGGAGCCCTGCTCGCCACAACCGAGAAGAGCCCTGTGTCCTGGTGTGCAACAAAGAACCAGTGCAACCAAAAAAAAGAAAAACATATATAAACTGAACAACTGCTAATGAATCTGAAAACTGGGATCGGTGCTTGCAATCTCACCTGTCCATGGAACATACTCAGGTTCTTTATCTCCTGGCTCTTCTCTTTTATACAAGGAGTTTCTATTTTGTCGATAGTGACTAGCAGCTTGCAGCATGTCCTGGAAAACGAAATGTGTTATCACACGCAGGAAATGAGGGATCCCAGGATCTCTGAGATTATCTGAAACATCAACTTCTATTATTACAAAACATTACTCAGTACAGGCCTGTAGAATTACTTTTTGATTCTTTCTGCATTTGAAATTTGTTTTACTCCACAATCTAACTTCAATTATAGAAAATTATGGTAATCAAAGTAGGAAAATCATCACTATAATGTCCATGAGGTAAAATTAAATGGAATGTTTTAAGTAAGCTTTTGAGTGATTAAAAAAGAGAAACTTATTTGTTGTTGCTCAGCTGCTAAGCGGTGTCTGACAATTATTTAGATAATTACAATAAAACTGATATATTTACAATGATATATATGTCCTTCTCCAAAATAAAAGGCTTATTCTACCAAACAGAAACTTTTAATATGCAAAAGGCACACACTCAAAATGTCTAACTGACTGATAAAATTACTGATGTTTTCCTAACTTTTTGGAATTAACTAATGGCTAACCCATTATGGATTGCTGGTGATGCAGAGTAGGAATATGGAAACCACTTTCTCCTCTGTCCATGGTCTGGGCTTTGATTTGCTAGACTCTTCATATGTTTGTACCTTGAGAATACTGTTCACATTGATCACCACTTCCGCCCACTCAACTGATTCCATGGATGTGTCCTTCAAGACTTGTTCCTCATGCTCCAGTAAACACTCACAGATGGTATCTACCTGGGACACCTGCAGAGGACAGAGACCGCACCCACTAGTAAGAGAAATCATGCTGACAGGTGACAATCACAACTGCCTGGAATCGACCCAGCAGGCTTTTTTCACTAAGTTACATCCTCTGCTTAGTAGTCAGGGGTGTAGTCAGTGATAAAAACAAATTTTAAAACCAAGGAAAGTTAGACTCTCCTAACTTTTAAAAGGTAGCGAGCCCAAATAACAGTCTGATAAATAAGCAAATTCTCAACCGTTAGCAGGTAGACTTATTTAAATATCAAGTAACTGAAATATTTGTTTATTAGAGTTATGAAGGCTCAATGCCACCTTTAAATAGTATTAGGTTACAAATAATGTCACATTACAACGTAAGACCCTAAACTACTGAATTAAACAAATGAATCAACAGATTAAAATAGTGATTCAACTGGCTAATGAACTGGCTAATTTCTTTCTTTGAGGAATTTATTTTCTTTAGACATAATAGAGATGTTTGTAGAATAGTAGTAGCTACATAAAAACTAAATATATAACTTGTAACTGTTCTTTTCTATCATTAATTATTAACACATAAAGGTAACTGAGGAAAAATGTTAAGCACAGAAACATTTGCTTCCAGTTTCAGCTCAGAAGTTAAGCTTTCACCCCCCTTTATTTATCAAGTGGATATCTGCTTGGTAGTTAGAGTTGGCATAGCATTGGGCACGCAAAGATAAGAAGAAATGGAAATCAGATTTGCTGCCCTCAAGGAGCTTACTAACCAGCTGAAGGAACAAGACAAACACATGCACAATGCAGCCCAAATAAAATCACTGTCTTGCAAGTCTTATTCTTCCTTTAGTGTTTCTGATGTCACTCAAAGTCATCCTAACAGCCCTAGCAAGAAACCTCTGGCACACTGAATTTGTGAGTTCTTTTTACACTGTTACTGTGAGAAAGATAATGAAAGCAAATGTGACATAAAGGCAGAAAATGACACAAAAGCAAATGAAACGCCAAAACATTTGCTAAATACCCTATCACATGTTACATGTTCAGTGGTTTCACACACTGCTCATAAGCTGTACCAACACAGTTGGAAGGCCTGTTCTGAAGCTGTGAACCCACTTTTTAAAGCCCCAGGAGATGTGGGGCCCCTTCCCAGACTGGAGGCAAGGTGGAGGGTGCATCTTCAAGCAGCGTCTGTATTATTTTATCTTTCACCTGGACTGCGAGATCACATTGCCCACTAATTAGACCCTGACTTGGGTTAACCAGTCTCTTAAAATGCTAACACCTGTTTGTAATGTAATTTAGCACTTCCAAGAGGATGGACAGGTAAAAAAAAAAAACTTGATACATGGTAAACTTATGTGTTCCTTCTTCAGTTCTCTTGAATTCTCTTTTTTTGTTATGATTATGCTGTGTGGGAGGACCTTTAGAACTTTACCCAAAGACCAGTAAATGCAAAGAGAAGTGAAGATAAATGGTGATGTAAACAATCTTAACTACTATCATTTTCTACATGGAGCGCTCTTTTGAGGAAGCAACCATATTTTAGTTTTTTTCTCCTGTCATGTCCTACGGTGCTACTCATCGATTATGCATCCATCTAACTGATAAGTCTCAGACTCTTCTTTTTTTTCCCAGTTAACTGGGAAATGGACACACACTCAATTAACCAGTATGTTCTGTACTTTGATCTAAAAGTAGAATCAGGCTCTTACTCAATTCAATCTGCCATTAATCATTAAAATAAAAACCTTTGTTTTATCATGTAAAATTATGTATGAGTAAAGACAAAAATGTGGAGAAGGAAATGGCACCCCACTCCAGTGTTCCTGCCTGGAGAATCCCGTGGAGGAGGAGCCGGGTGGGCTGCCGTCCGGGGTTGGACATGACGGAAGCAACGTAACACGCAGCACGTCCCAGACGCCGCACTGACACCAAGGCTCACCTTCCATTTTCCATAGTTCAAATCTTAAAGTCCAGGGGATGAGCAAGTAAATTATTTTACTTCTGTTTACTTTCTCTGGTGACAATTCCGTCATGCCTTAAACAGGAAAATGTCCAGTTCTGGCTAATTTACCACTGTTATGCTTATCTTATCCAAGTCCACCTAAACAGTGCTGTCCCTTCAGAATATTATGAACATAAGCGATTTGATAATTTGTTGAATTACTGAGTGCACCTTCCCAATAAAACAGAAACTGGTCAGGCGCACTGTTTCTGCCTGACCTGAGCTGAACTGTGCTCACAAGCCACTCTCCCTCCCCTCACAACAGAAGATCTGTGCAAATGCACCAACCCTGCCATGTGGCGAAGGCGGGAAAGGACAATTAGGACATTGTATCTGGAGGACAAATCCACCTTCTCCTGTCCCATCCTCAGTGGGGTGTGAGGAGCAGTTATGGGACATGTGATGTCCTGTGATGCCACAGGACCCGGAACTACCCTTCTCTTTGGTGATTATACTTTAAAAAATGACCTTGTTTTGTGTATTTTTTTCTGTAACATATTTTCAGTGCATCTTTTTCCTTATTAAATCCAATATTCAAATAAAATGGTGAACATGGGGGAAAAAAGACAAAAAGGGACACAAAAAATGACAATAGTTTGGTTAGATATTGAAATCTGAGGTGAATTGTCTTTCTTTGCTTTAATTCAGATTTCAGGCATACTTCCTTGATTAAAAAACAAAATAAAACAGAAAAGTGTTTTGCCTTATATTCCCTAGAAAACAAGCCCAAACATATAAAATGATGCCTTCTTCAAACTAGATACATTTATGGAGTCAACAGATCTGAACATAGTTCAGTGTCAAATTATTTTCAGGTTATAGTATATCAAATATTTAGAATAAAAGAGACTCTTGGCAGAGGCTACTAGTTGCTAGATTATAGCTAAATTGTAGGAGGAAGGAAACAAAATTAGAAGCATCAAACAGAGAAGTTTCCCAAATGCAAGAAACAATTCCACATTCCACAGAGTTGGGGGAAGGCTAGCACTGCTTATAAACTCAGGTAATGCCACAAAGGTAGGAGGGGCAGCTCCAGGGAAGGACTATGAACTCCAGAAGCAACCTATTAGCATGCCCAAAACACTGCTGCAGGTGGCTCCGAGCAGAGTCTGTGGTCCCCACTGAGACAGGTGGCCCTTGGGTCATGGTATGAGTGCTTACTCATGGAGATGGGAAGGCAGCCCCGTCCTTCACAAGGCTACGAGGGGTCACTCAGGCACCAGAGCTGTGGGCTGATCTCCAGCACCTTCATCTCTTCTCCCTCCCAAGTTTACAGTAGGTTTTCCTTTTCTCTGAAAATAAATCTGACTTTAAAAGTGAAGTGGAAAAAAAAAAATAAAAGTGAAGTGGAGGGCCCTCCGAGGTGGCCCAGTGGTTACGACTTCACCTGCCAATGGAAGGGACAAGGCCGATCCCTGGTCCAGGAGGATTCCACATGCCATGGGGCAACTACTGAAGCCCTCGCTCCTAGCACCTGTGCTCCACAACAAGAAAAAGCTCACACACAGCAATGAAGACTCAGCACAGTAAAAAATAAATAATTTTTAAAGAAAGATGCAGAGCAGGATCCTAGCAGGCAGCCGAGAAGAGTTTAGAGAAGGGACTGTCTACAAAGCTGTGGGCAGGAGTAAGCGCACCCGGACAGGACGGCGTAGCCTCGGGCTACAAGCGGCGGGGAGCCACGACTGGCTCCAGGCCTGAAGGGGCGCTGGGATGGAGCAGCTGCTGGACGTACAGAGAGGGCAGCCAAAGAGGAGGCTGGTCCGACAGCAGGCACAGTAAACAGGCAGAAGCAGCAAGGGAGGAAGGTGGGGACAAGGCTCCATCAGACCAACAGGAACGGAGGGGCCAGGAGCCCACTGTGGAGATGTCCCCCAGGGGGACAAGAGGGCTGCGGAGAAGCACAAGGAAACATCAGACACGTCGTCAGCTTCCCAAGCTCTCGCCCACAGGGAGTGATCAGTGAGTGACGCTTCTGAGTGATAATTTACCCAGAAAACACGGAGTTCAACGCAAAACTCAACGAGATCTTCTGTCCTCAGCGCTCTCCTTGCTGGGGGTCCATTCAGTAAATGGCAGTGCTCCAGAGTCATGCTAAGGGGAGGAGGGCGCTCAGCTCACCTCTCTGAAGAAGACGTCTGCAGGGGTCAGGTTGGACGGGACGTCACAGTCCCTCTTGTTCAAAGCCATCAGGATCGCTGTGTTCATGAGGTCAGGAAGCCTCGAGTGGTGGTTCTTGAGGATGATGGCGGCAGCCAGCTTCTCGGCGTGCTCACAGAGCAGCAGCCGTGTGGCCATCGGCGTCCCTCTCACTGGAAAAGTGCTGAGGCGTCTAAAGAGGCCGACCTTGTGGAAAGACAAACACATGTTCTTAGAGAGCATTCAAAGTAAAACACAGGAGGATGCCGTCGTATCTCCACCAGAAGCACACTGGGCACAGAGAGGCTGGCCCCAGTCTCCCCCAGAAAGATCTCTGGCTGCTGTCTTTGAGGCTGTTACACACACACGCACACACACAACCAGCCAGGGCAACTTACAAGGAAGTATAGGTGCTTCTTTTCTAAGGTTACACTGACCCCAGAGATTCTGTCAACTACTGTTGTCTCTGCCTGCCTTACTCCTCAAATTATTGTTTATGGTTATCAAAGAATTATAAAATTGTTCTTTTCTACCTACATTAATCAACTCCCCTCAACTCTAGACCTTTGGAACTAGAAGCTCAGCAGTCCTCATGTTCCAGAATGCTAAAGCCAGGGGGAGGATGGGGTCTCTAACCCTCTGCATCAGCTGCCTCTTTACTTGATGCCCATTTCTGCCTTGAGAAGGAGAGTTTATATTTAAAACTATTTCCGTAGATACAAATATGTAGTTGTACATTTCCCCTGATTATTAATGCAAATCTTTCAATGAAATAAGCTCCAAATATTAAAGGAAATATAGAGGCATAGGCAGAGTGGGACTTTTAGATCTGGATAGACATTCCTTTGCAACAGACACTGCTGCCATCAGCTGCGTGACTCCACGAGGTCTGAGCCCAGGGAGGCTGTGACAAGAGATGCTGCAACAGCTCCAGCTCCACGGCTCCCACCCCCTAGGAACTACACGTTCCCTTAGGGTGGCGTGTGAGGGCCACAGATTCTCCCATCCCAACACGCCCACTCTCTGGCAACATGACCTTGTCACTTCTCCCATCTAGAAGCAGAGTCAATTCCCCAATCCCTTTCATCTGGCCTAGCCTTGTGATTTATTTCAATCAATGGCACTTTGGTGGAAATGACAATATGTGATGTCTGAAGCCTACAGCCTTAAGTTCACCTCCTCAGAGTGCTCCCTGGAGGACAGCACTGGCATAGGAGGCCAGTCTAGCCGAGAGGAGGATGAGACTAGGTAGGGGGGAACCAAGAGGCCCCAGCAGATTGGACAGCACCGCCTGCTAGTCAGGCAAGACACCCGGGGATGTGCCAGCTCAGCCAGCCAACCCCAAATGTGGTTCAAGGAGGGGGCCCAGTGGAAGTCAGCAGGACTACCCGTCAAACCCACTGATTTGTTTCAACTTAGTACATCCTGGGGTGTTTGTTTTGTATTAATAGTTAAGTGATACACTTAACAATTATATCAGGAGAAAATGTGTTTTTTCCCATTGATCTGTAGCCCACCTAAAATACTAAGAAAAGGAAGAACTCAATGAATAAATAAAGTTGTCTTGTCACGACAATAAGAGTAGACAGGAGCCAAACCATGCATTAAAATTGAAGCAGTATGCAGGATTAGAAACCACCAAGACATTTCTGGAATAGTATAGAATCACACTGTCCAAAAAGGTAGCCACTATCCAACAAAGTGGTGACTGAAATGTTAGTCAATTAGAAAAAAAAAATTCAGTCCCTCAGCTGCAGCAGCAATTCCAGTTCCTCAACAGTTGCTGGGGACGGAGGGTGCCACGCTGGGCAGCCCGGACACAGGCCAGTCTACCGCCACAGACTGCTCTGTTACACGGCACTGGCTTCAGTCTTTTTAACAGAAGCGTTTCTAATCTGGGAGAAAAACACAGAAAATGGGAATAATCTAACTCCTCTGGATTATGCCTGGGATACAACCGATCAACAAGGCAAGGATGGGTGATTTTATGTTAACAACTCTGTCTAGCAACAAAAACACAGTCTAATTTTAGGCATGATATAAATGGGAATTTCCTTATCCCTTAAAAAAAGGGATACTTTAAATGAGTACTTGATGCTAATGGCACGTCGAAATTAAACATTTACATATTAGAAAAACCTGTCATCACCTTCAGAGTCTTCACTGTCTAATGATACAAATCAACTCAGGAAAACCTAAGTTTTAAAAAGCACACAGTACATCTGAATGAAAAGCAGGGTGTCACAAAATGTAACAAGAAAAGTTAAAATAACATTTTTGCTGCTGCTGTACTGCTGCTTCAGTCCTGTCTGACCCTGTGCGACCACATAGACGGCAGCCCACCAGGCTCCCCCGTCCCTGGGATTCTCCAGGCAAAAACACTGGAGTGGTTTGCCATTTCCTTCTTCAATGCGTGAAAGTGAAGTCGCTCAGTCGTGTCCGACTCTTAGTGACCCCGTGGAGTGCAGCCTACCAGGCTCCTCCGTCCATGGGATTTTTCAGGCAAGAGTACTGGAGTGGGTTGCCATTGCCTTCTCTGAACATTTTTGCTAAAGTATACTATTTTTCTCCTTTTCATCTTATTTTCAATGCAGCTTTGATTCTTGCAGTAACAGGTTCCTACCAGCCCTGGAATTATTTACGTAAGTCAGCAAAGAAAATGGACAACAGGAGTCATGTCCTGCCCAATGAAACACCTCAGAATTAGCAAGGAAGGGTCTCCCGCTGTCACGAGAGAGCCACAGGAGGCACAGCAAAGTCAGGAGTCCAGCCATTCGGGTTCACAGCAACTGGGATGCTTACTTGGTGGATGAAGTCCATGAGGAAAGAGTGGGCTTTCATCTTGTCTTCCAGCTGGTGGAGAATAATCAAGGACGTGTTACTGAACCCAGGTGCTTCTGGTGAAACAACAAACACAAGACAGGCTGGCTTGACAACAACTGCTGTGACTAAAAGCTGAGAAAAATCTACACAAAAGGGAAGAACTGGCGTTTCCATGCAATTATTAATTACATTACCCAAGAGGTTCAAAATTTATAGGAAACCTTTGGGGCTTTGAAAAAATTCACACCACAGTTATTCAAAACACAAATATATTACTACTAGCTTCATCACTTCGTATCATTCTAAGCCTGATAGTTCAAAACAGCCAAAGAAAGAAGGTGAGCACTGCTGTTTCCTTCCCAAGTCTCCAAGGAGCCTATTGCTACTTGCTAGGTAGGAAATTAGGGAGAGAAAGGAAGCTTGAGACAGTTCCATGGTCCTTGGGAACCACCCTAGCCCAATGCTGCCTGGAGGGTAAGAGAAACAATCAGGAGAAGACCCAGGGCAGAGAGGAGAACATGTGCCCACTTCTAGAGGCCGAGGTTTGATCACTGCTGCTGTTAGAAAAACATATAATTTCTACTGGCCAAATTCAGGAGTTACACTAAAATTATCATTTAATTTGGGGCTAGTAAGTGCCAAATGTTTGCCTATGCCAGGAATTTCCTTTTAGAAATAAAATGCTGACAACATGTAGGATTTGCTCCAACATTTCCTCAGTTTCTGTTCTACTATGCAGATCTGTTCTGAGCCCTTTGTGTGTGTGTGTGTAAGTAAAATAGATGAGGTAGGGTTTTTGTTGTTGCTGTTCCTTATTTTGGGTGTGCTGCAAGGCTGGCAGGATCTCAGTTCCCTGACCAGGAGCTGAATGAGGCCATGGAAGTGAATGCTCTTGAACTCTAAACCACTAGACCACCAGGGAACTACCTGCACTGAGCCCTTTTAAAAATCTGCTATAAGGAAAGTTACAACCTTTCACAAAATACTGAATTAATACTAAATGGTTTCAGAAAATAAAAAAAATATGCACCGAGAAATGCTTAAACAAAAGAACCAGAATATTCTTGTCGCAACAGACCTCCCTGTAGCATTACACTTCAGATGCTCTCACCCTCGGGCACAGACTCAGCCCAGCGCGGGTCGGAAGCCGGGTAGTCGTCCAGCAGGTCCACGCTGATTTGGGTGACAGCTCTGTCTAGCTCACAATCGGAGTCCAAATCAGCCTGAGAGCAAAACAGCTCATCAACTATCATTTGAGCATGACCTAAATCTTTCCTGAAATAAAATTAGAAAACAAAAGCATTACAACTCAAAGTACTAAATTCACCATGAAAGTTAATTGTGAAGCTAAAATCCCATATGTTAGCCCAATGTTTATCACTTCTAATAACATTTATTTAAAAGGGAGACAACAATCATCCATTCCTTAATTCAACAAATATATGATGAACATTTACAATATGCAGGCTCTGGAGACAGGACAATAAACAAAGCATCAGAAGCCCGCCCCACGACGCCACAAAGGCTACGGTGGCAGGAGTGAGACAACGGCAGTGACGCGCACACGGAAGCTAGCAGCGGGCCACGAGCACACAGAGGAGAAACAGGACCCGCCAGAGGGCAGGGCCTTCTCGGAGGAGAAGGTGCGGAGGCTGGGGGACTGCAGGAGGGACGCACAGCCGCAGAGACAGCTCCCCGCACACCTGTGGCAAGAGAAGCAAAGGCCTGGGGAATGGCGACCACCCAGAGAGGAGAGAGGGAAGAGGGGTCCAGGCAGACCTCCTAGGAACACCAGCAACTGAAGGACAGTGTACAGAAGGTCTCAGAAAACGTGACAGAGTGTGAGCTCAGAAGGAAATGTGATCTGTTCTAGTGTTAAAAGATCATTCTAACTACGCTATGGAGATGGGAGATCAGACATGAGGGGTAAAAATCCAGAGAGGAAGTTACTGCAGAAATTTGTCCAGGCAAGAGAGGATAGGAATTTCCACCAGCAAGAGCTGCAGCAGAGAAGGAGACAAGTAGACAGCTTTGAGAAAGAGATACAAGAGGGAAATTCTGGCCATTGGTTAGATCTGACATGTAAAGATGAGTCTCGACAACTGAATGTGGCTGGAACATAGGCTGGGAAAGAAAGAATAATCTTTGGAGAAGACAAGCAGTTTCATATGTGTTACAACCAGCTGCCTGTGGAACACACAACTGCTTTTGAACATTCATCATTATATGTACCGGCCCAGAGCAAGGTAGATTTGTGTTTCTTTAGCAAATGAAGCCTGGGAAGGAGAAAAGATTGTGCAGGGAGTAGAGAGAGGAAAATATGGAAGACAATAACAACTGGAGACAGCTTCTCAGGTAGTTTAGCTATAAACAGGAACAAACAAAAGAGATGCTAGATCAAAGGGGGACACAAAGACCTGGTCTTTTTTAAAAATGGCATGTCAGAGATATAGGACAGGATAACTAAGAGAGTACAGTCTCAAGGGAAGCAGGACCCAGTGGCACTCAGAACAAAGATGGAGACTGGCCTCAGGAAGAATACTCCTTCCTGCTCTCCAGGGAGGTAAGGAGGAAGAGGAGCTGGGGTGCAGGGAAGCCTGTGCGTGCTAAGTACAGGGAGCTGTCTCAATGGCTTCTGTTATCTCTGTGGAACAGGAGGCTGAAGCAACTGCTGGGCTGTGGCGGGGTGGAAGGGTAGAGGAGAGATGGGGACAGAGGAGGTGAAGAAAGGGTTGAAATGGTCTCTGGGCAGAACAGGAGACAGAGCTGATCAGAGAAACACAGAGGAACTGCCAAAAAGTGTTAAAGGCAAGGTTGAAGCTGGAAACCTAGTTGTGCTAGAGGTTACGGGAATACAAAGTGTACTACAGCAAGATCACTCAGTAATGAAGTGTTTTACTCAAAAGACAAAGTTTCTTAAAATTCTCATGAACAAGATTTTATATTTATACTAAGTTCAGCAAAATGAAAATCAAAAGAAAATTAATTTCAAAGAAACCATACTAAAAAAATAGTAATATTACCTTCACAAAAAAACTAAACAATAGTTTAAAGTTCTACCCACCAACTTGGGCCCTATGGAAATAATCCTGGTTGTCACAGGCTGGGGGAAAAGGATGCTACCAGCATCAAAAGGGAAGAGGCCAGAGATGCTGCTAAACACTCTACAATTCACAGGACAGCCCCACAACAAAAATTATCTGGCCTCAGAGGTCAATAGTGAGAAGACTGAGAAACGCTGCTTTAAAGGTATCATAATTTCATTTGTGAAAAGTCTTAATTTTTTAAAGACTATTGGCTGATACCATCCCAGAAATGATTACTTGTTCACTTCATGGTACTTCATGCTAAGCAGTGTAAGTAGAAGGCACAATTGTGTTAGAAGCTCAATAACACCAGTCCGAAGGTTACTATACTCTCAGCACTTAAGGTCAGGGACCCCTTCTGGACTTAATCATCTTCTCCAGTAAAACGTTTAGAAATGACTATGCTGGGTGGAATGGTGTTTCCCCCAAAGCCAAGTACACTCAGAAACTCAGCATGTAACCTTATTGGGATTTGAGTCTTCTGAAGATGTGATCAGGTGAGTTACGGTGAGGTCACACTGGGTTAGGGTGGGCCCTAACTCCAATGACTGGTGTCGTTACCAGGACATGTGAGGACGGGAGCACAGGGAAGACAGCCATGGATGACACTGGCCACAAGTGGAGGGGCGCAGACGTGGCCCAGCAAGCCAGGGACCAGCGGCCACCAGGAGCCAGGGAGACGCAAGCAACGGTCCTGGCCCAGGGTCTCAGAGGGAGCTGGCCACGCTGGTACCTCGATCTTGGACCCCAGGCTCCAGACCTGTGACAGAATAGATTTCTATTGCTTTAAGCCACCCAGTTTGTGGCAATTTATTACAGCAGGCACAGGAAACTAGTACAATGACTCTATTACCATATAAACGTTGAGATGTGACAGGACTGTCAGAATTGTTAATTAAAGTATAAAATTATACAAGATAAAATCATAGTATTAATCCAAATCTTGGCAGTCAGACTGAACACTACGCAATAAAACAAGATTAAAAGAATATTATATAAAAACAGAAACCAAAAGCTGATCTAATGGTGCCCTCCTCTGGACAAGAAACCAAGTTCCGTAGACCTCGTCACTACAATGGCCCAGAATTTTCAACATGTGAGTGCACCGCCCCTTTCAAGCTGTGTGCCCCTTTGGTGAGAGGGAGGCTCCGTGCACCAGACACCACTAGGAGCAGAATTACAGGACCATGAGCTGAGAGTGAGGGAAATGGAGGCAGTACAGTATGAATATCTCTTCAAAACAAAGATCTGCTGAACCAGAACTCCAGAAACGATAAGCGGTCTGTCCAGTCTCACAGCTAACTAGGGGCAGAGCAAAGGCTGGATCACAATGTTCCTGAGTGTTAATTCCAACATTAATGGAATGCACACCATTTAAGGAAGGTACCAGACACATACTATGCAGAATGTGTGTGGGGGACAAGCGGAGATGACTGTACCCAGTCAGCAAGTGTGACGGAGCGAGAGCAGTTGTCTGCCCCACCCTGTGCATACCCTCCTGTGAGCGTCCTCCCCCGGACCTCGCCAGGGCCCCTGGGATATTAGCAAACATGACCAGACAGAGACTTGAGGAGTGCTCACGTAGCAATGCTTGCCCTCTCCTGCTCCCGGAACCCTGAGGCTTGAGAGAGGCCAGGGCAGCCTGCTAGATGAAGAGACACCGGCCCCCAAAATGTGGGCAAGTGTAGCCAGACAGCTGGCTACTGACCACAGACCATGCACGAGCTCAGGCAGGACCAGGAAAACTCCCACCCCCGGCGTAACCCCAAACAGCCCAACTGCAGGACCAGGAGCTGTATTAAGTAAGCCAGTGAGTCCTGCGGTAACTGCAACAGTACAAAACTCGACCACCAGGCCAACACTTTACAACAGCTGGGATGACCGTCTGTGTGCAACTTCACTGCCTTCACATCACACAGAACAGATGCTCACAAGCCACCTTACAACTACCATTTCTAGTGCTGCACTGTTGCAACAAGAGCAAGGGCTGTGTTACATCATGTTCTTCCCAGCCTGGCTGGAATCCTCCCCTGGCTACCCAAATCAGAACAAGAGGCTGTCAAAGTACTAAGCTCAGAAAAACATCTCGGTGATGGCGTCATTCCTTCAACTCACTCCCACTAGTCAACAAATAAGCAGCAAATGTCAGTAAAGTGTCCTTGGACATCAAAAGAGCCATAATTTTAAAAACTTGTTATACCTGCAGAATTGCAGAAAAGCAGCTTTGAGCAATTTGGTTTTATCTTCCTGGGCAATAGTTTCATTCTTGGTAGAAGTATCAAAAACCACACTCTGTAAAATAATAAACTATAGTTTAGAGTTGAAGGTATATAAGAATATTCTTAGTTACTGCAAAAAAAATTAGACCAAGCTATGAGGAAAACAACACAGACACACAAGCTGTTTGCCATATTCTCTGTATCAATGACATATATACTTAAGACATTTACGGAAACATCAAATGATTACAGTCCTACAGAAAATGTACATATAATTCAGGAATTATATTGTGAGTAAAATTATTTGGGGACTTCATCACAACACAACCTTTGGATAGGTTTACCCTTATATCACAGAGTATATTTCTAATCATAATGGTTGATTTCAAGCTTAAAGAAAAACTTGGAGAAATTTAAAAGAAATGGAATACTGTTAAGATAGCTTCAGAATACATAGCAGGATTGTGAAAACTACATGATTACAAAAGAATGAAAGTTTTTTAAAAAGTTACTTTCTGTTCAAACTGTTACTAAATCATTTTCATTTTGAATTACACAAAAAGTCTATATACTTTACATATTCTTCAAACAGAAATTACCCAAAATAGTATTAATGCTTAAAAGAATGATAAAAATCTCACAGATAATGAGCTTCAAGATGACAGTGAAAAAAATGACAGTTTTTACCCCGCTCTCCCCTCAAAAATCATCCCTAGAATACCAAGAAGAAAAAGAGACTCAACCACCCCCTCCCCCCCACATCTGTGGTTCCAGCTACACAAAGAAGGAAAGCAGAGGGAAGAGCAGCAAGTGACAGAAGGGGAGACCAGGCAAACGCAGGCGGTGCGCAGATGCTGAGGACAAGGAGCAGGTGGTTCCAGGCAGACAGCAGGCACAGGGTCTCTATATGTGACCGGGCAACGCTAGACAGAAAGTCATCTACAGAGCTGCTGGAACGTGCTGGAGACTAAACCCGGCATCAGACAAAAGTGAGCAAATATACAATTAGTCCACTCCAAGCATCACATGAAGTTGTACACTACATTAAAGAAATATAATCAGCATACTGCTTCACTCTGGACTGTAAAACAACATTCACATTGTGATTAGAATGGAAAAAATGTATACTGGAATGATAAAGGCAAGGCAGAGCCATGGAAGTGACCCCAAGTCCTCATCTTCAATAACAGGAGGTCTACAGATGATGAAAAATAACGAATGAGAGAGACAGCAATACACACATATTACTTAGAAATATGGAGGAAAACACAAAAAAAACCCCTAAAAGACTTAAAAGTAGTTGCTTCTGAATAAGAGGACAAAGGAAACGAGAGAGATAAAAGAAATAATGTCTTCATCATAACTCTTTCAAAACTGTATCACTTTCAAACATTTATGGGAAACAGCCCAATAAAAATGTTTAAATCCTTTGTAACAGGCTTCCTTGGTAGCTCAGTGGTAAAGTATCTGCCTGCAATGTAGGAGACGTGGGCTTGATCCCTGGGTGGAGAAGATCCTCTGGAGAAGGAAATGGCAACCCACTCCAGTATTCTTGCCTAGGAAATCCCATGAACAGAGGAGCCTGGAGGGTTACGGAGTCATAGGGTTACAAAGAGTCTGACATGACTTAGCAACTACACAACTACAACAAAATCAACTATATTTTAAAAAAAAATTATGAAACCACGTTACCTCATTGCCTGGTCCAGCAACTGAAGATGCTAAGGAATCTTCAAGATCTTCTGCTAATATGGACACATTTTCCCTTGAAGTAATAGACACCAATCCACTGTTTCTAGAAAAAAGGATAGGTATACCCCCACAGGAACCAGCTCCTAAAATACTGTCTCCTAAGAGAAAGGAAAATACGAATCAAATACATATTACCACACAATCCCCTCCTGAATCTACTTCCCTAAGCAGAAGAGCCTGCTGACGGCCCTTTACCGTGCTACTCCTACTCTGCACCCAGTTATGACCCTGCATCAAGTCAGGGCTCCCTGCTATCTGCAGAGGCAGGCTGAGTCCTCCACGGTGCTGCTCAAAAGCAGTGAGCCAATCAAGAACATCGTCCCTTCCGCAAGACACAGAGCAGCAGCTCGTCAACCCCACTCTGACTCACCGAGTGAGCCCGCGGCAGGGCAAGGAAAAGGTCTAAGCTTGCCTGCAGCCGAAACAGCATCCCCTCAACCAGTTAAGGCCCTGGGGCTGGGACCAGACCATCAAGGAGCCATGCTGCTGCTCACCTCGATTTTGTCCTCTGCCCCTTCAGATAAATACTACCTGCTTGTTTTTCCCACTCATGGTTGGCTCCCCCCGCCCCCTGCCCCCCGCCACAGTCCCCTTGCATGAGTCCAGTGCCTGGGACTCTTCTCACTCAGGGGTCTGAACAAACTTGTTTAAAGAATATCAACTCAGAATAAGTCACTCTTACTGACCAGGAAGAAGCAATTACTTGTCTGAGCATCAGTTCTTTCCTTCTTGGCCTCTTCTGGGGAAAATGCTACTATTTTCTGTCTATAGTAAAACTCGGCTCTACCACCCCACCCCCAGTTTCTCAGCTACTGTAGGTATGGTGCTGAATTATCACAAGTATCATGCTTGAAGCAAAGCTTATGGAAAGAGAACAAAAACTTCTCAGAATGACCAATGAGTTCCTGATCCTAGTTTCTAAAACCGATGACCCACCTTGCGCATTAAAAACAATCTTCTCCTGAGGGAGAGAAAACTTCCCGGTCCCCGTGGAGCACATGTAGATGGCGCTTTCAGTGTACAGACAGGCAGTCTGGTTTGAAAAGTTTGGGACCATCAACCGACATACAGTCAAGGCTTCAGACTGAAAATTAAAGGTTATATTTAATAAGAATTGAAACAAAAAATACTTTTGTATGACTTCATAATTCACACTTTTGTACACTATCTCATAAAAATGACAAAGTAATTTACTGAATATCCTTGTGAAAATTACCTGACATGATTTACAAAACATGACAGACATAAGTTTATAAACATCAATTAGAGAAATCATTTGCTGAGTTGCAAATAACTAGCAAAGTTTGAAAATGTTTCCATGGTGGTAAGATTTCAACTAAAAAGCCTATTAACAAACATGAGAAAGAAAATAAAATTAGTTCATTATTTTAGAATTTAGAGATACTTTTAAAACAACCCCTGATAAATATTGCTTCTTTCTTCACTGTGCAGATATCAAGCACAAGAAAACTGAGTTAATTTGTTCATATATGAAATTAGAAACAGAAATAGAAATAAGACTTAGTAAGTCATATAATTAGCAAAAGCTCAAAAGGATACTTTGCTTATTAAAAGAATTTTACAAACATCAAAGTGGAATTCCATGATTTTTTAATTCTCAAATTGTCTTCTTTATCCCTTTTGCATTGTCTGAAAAAATTTTTAACACTGAGTGTACTTTTCTTGTATAATCAGAACACATAAGGTTTATTTGTTTGAAATGAAAGATCAAATTAAGATTTCCTTACAGTAGTCAGTTATGCAAATTGTATTAAGAATAAGTTCAAAAGAATTAAATACTATACAAGGTTAAATGAAGTTAACCTTGTGTAGGCCTCTCCTAAATAACAGCAGTTATTAAACAATGTTAAATTGCTATCAAGAAGCTTAAAATTAGACAGCTTGTCTTTTTAAAAAATTTACTCGTTTTTAATTGGAGGATGAATGCTTTACAATATTGTATTGGATTCTGCCATATATCAACATGAATCAGTCAGAGGTATACATATGCCCCCTCCCTCCCACCTCTCAGCCAATCCCACCCCTTTAGGCTGTCTCAGAGCATCTGCGTTCCCTGTGTACGCAGCAAATTCCCACTGACTACCTGATTTTACATATGGTAATGTATATGCTTTAATGCTATTCTTTCAATTCGTTACCCAGCCCCGCCCTGTCCCCTCATGTCCACAACTCTTGCCTTTTAACTATTCACATGAATTTTGATAAATATATAATGCGGTTACCTACAAATATAACCGTATTTGAGCAAAAAGAGGATTTTTCTGTAATACACAGCACTCAAAACAGAAGTCCAATTCCCATCAAGTTTCTTCCTATTTTTCACTCTGCAGTTCATTGTCAATATTTTCTTTCTACTCAGTAATACAGAAATGAAAATCCTATCACAGAGCTACTGCAGGAGCAACATGCTGCTGTCAAGGGCTCCCACTCTCACTTCTCTTTAGCTAAGGCTGAACAGAGGAATGACTATGAGATGGCAAACAGAATGCAATGCCTAAAAACTAGCTATTTAAAATGTATTTCTGGGAACTCCCTGGTGTCCAGTGTGGACTAGGACTCTGCTTTAACTGCTGAGGGCCCGAGTTCAATCTATGGTCAGGGGACTAAAACCCTGCAAGCTGCACGGTGTGGCTATTAACAATACATAAATAAAGGGATTTTATTTTAGAAAATGTATTTACATTTGACAGCACCAGGTTTTAGTTGGGGCATGTGGGATCTTTTATTACAGCATGCAAACTCTCAGTTGCAGGATGAGGGATCTAGTTCCCTGACCAGGGATTGAACCCGGGCCCCCTGCATTGGGAGCACAGAGTCTTAGCCACTGGACCACCAAGAAAGTTCCCCAATAAAGAGATTTTTTAAAAATTAAATTAAACGTATTTCTAAGCCTTACAGATGAATATCTCAAAGAATCTGACCTTGCAACTGTTAGGGAGAAAAAACTCAGCAAGTTACTGTCATTGGTCATTTAGCTTATAAACAGAAATCTTACCTGAAAAGGTGGGTTATACTGAGTGACTTCCACAGTCACTGAATCTGACATTTGGTAGCCATTATCTTCTACTGTTATCAGAGAGTAATAGACAAGGCAGGGGCTGTCGGCCAGGTGCCATGCTGCTGCCAAAATTAGGAGCCCATCGCTAATCAATGAAAAAGAAAGAGATACTGTCTCTTTGGAAAACAGTTTGGCAATTTCTTAAAGAGATAAACATGCATTTACCATATGACCTAGCAAGCCCAGTCCTAGGTATTTACCTAAGAGAAATAAAAACTTATCTTCACACAAAAACCTGTGTACCAATGTTTATAGTGACTTTACTCATAATTGCCTAAAAATGGAAACAACTCAGTATCCCTTCAACTGCTGAATAAACAAATCCTGGTAAAGCTACTCAGCGGTAAAAAGGAAGGAACCACTGAATGAATATCAAATTCATTATGCTAAGTGAAAGAAATCAGACTCCAAAGGCTTTATACTGTATGATGCCATCTACACTATAGGGACAGAAAAGACATCAATGGTTGCCAGGAGCTGGAAGTGAAGGATGGGGTTGAAAAAGGAGTGTGTGCATACATACTCAGTCCTGTTTGACTCTTTGTGACCCTACAGACTATAGCCCATCTGGTTCTTCTGTTCGTGGGACTTTCCAGGCAAGAATACTGCAGTGGGTTGCCATTTCCTCCTCCAGGGGATCTTCCCAACTCAGGGATCAAACTTGTGTCTCCTGCATCTCCTGCACTGGCAGGTGGATTTTTTTTTTTTTTTTTTAACCACTGAGCCACCCAGAAAGCCCCTGACAAAGGAGTACAAAGGAATTTTCGGAGTGATAGAATTGTTCTGTATCTTGATTGTGGTTGTAGTTAAATGACTATGCACTTGTCAAAACTCATCAAATTATACACTAAAAAAGGTACAAAATATTTACTGTATGTAAAATATAACTCAATAAATCTGACTTTAAAAGACCAACAAATCATCAAACATAGGGATTAGCAAAGTGCAGCTCTCAGGTCAAACTGACCACAGGTGAGTTTCTGTAGATGAATCTGTCCTGCAAGACGGCCATGCCCACTTGTCTGTCTGCTGTCTATGGATGCTTTAATACTACCACTGGTAAGTAAAAGAGCTGCAATGAAGAACACGTGGTCCCTAAAGCCTAAAAATATAGTTTTGGACCCTTTATAGAAAAGGTTGCTAACCCCTGATCTAATCTGCTTTTTAAAGTTTACTTTTGTACAGAAGAAAAACATTTTGGTTTTATCTTTAATAACCAATCATAGAACTGCTACTGTATATTCAAGCTGCTGTATGTGAAAACAAACTTTTTTCCATCTTAAAAATGTATGTGGTCCTCTTAAATCTATCAGAGTTGTTGCCCCCAACATAAAAAAAAATTAAATGGTCTCTAACCTCAACTCCTAAAACATTTAGTAGCATTTTTATCAACTTTCATTCAAGTTTCAGAAATATTAACAGGATGACAAGCACTCTCTGCTGACAACTAAAAATAATAAAGCAAGCTACTGACTAGAGGACATGCACCTCAAATCCAGCAGTCTTGATACAACTCTCATTTTCCTTCTCCACTGTTTCCTTTCCTCAGATCCCCAGCTCTTATCACTTCTACCTGAATTCCCTCGAAAACTTCAAGGACACTGGTCCAAATGGGAACATACCGGCAGTGACCTAAACAGCTCCTGGGTGAGAGCTAAGCGGGCAGTGAGTGAGGCCCCAGGGAACACAGTAGGGAGGCAGAGACGGCCATGCTGTGGTGAGTCAACTGAAGTTACTCCACAGACTGGACTGCCGTGGGGTGAGAGGTGCCAATGAGGCCCAGAGACACGGCTAATAAAGAACTCCTCAGGAAGTGGTGCTTAGATCAGCTTCATTTGACATCTTTACCAAAAAAAAAATCTTCATGATTAAAATAACATGAAGCTATTTTGGATAGTAAAGATGATAGAAAGATAATTAATTTTGCAAATCAGTAAAAACTTGAACAGTTGATCAAGGAAGAGCAACAAGCACCAGGGAGACACATGCTTCTGAAACAGAAGACACCTGTCCAGACATGGAACAGTCTACAAGGATCAGTGGAACTTGAGGATATAGAGTGATGAGCGGATCGTTTGGAGCACTGGCGGGAGGGGCCAAGGAGGAGGATAAGAGCTGCATCTCACCGGCCCCACAAGAACCAAGTCCTGCTGGCACGGCAGCATTCTGGGTCCGCCTCAGCACAGCAAGTCCTAAGCACGCGTCTCTGTGCTCAACCTGTGTCTCCATTCTGAAAATTACATGTGAAAAAATGTCACATCCTCTTCCCCACAGTTGGCTGCATCCTGGCACCAGTTCTAAACTTATGACGGAGGTCCAGTAAAGATAAATTAAAACAAGATACACTGTATTTAATTAAAATGTTTTTGGAAATTAAGCATATCATTTTTACTTCTTTGATACTTTACATACAAATTTTTCAGAAATTATAAAGAAGGATCCTGACAAGTCTCAACAGTCCATGAGAGAAAAATTAAACAGCAGAACTGCAAGCCAAGAAACAAGTAGAATTATTCTACTAAACTACTCTAAAACACATAAAAATTATCCTAACTTCCAGTAAGCTGTGTTTTAAAGAATTACAAATCATATGTTTGCACTCATTATAAACTCTATCACAGAAGCCCTATTATAAATGGCTTTTCAGTTCTATATGACCATAATATTAAAGCTAAACAATAACATGGGATTAAGTAGCTTTATCAGACTAACTTGAGATCTTAAGCACCACTAAGAGCATTGGTTCTTTTTTTTTTTTTCATTTATTTTTATTAGTTGGAGGCTAATTACTTTACAATATTGAAGTGGGTTTTGTCATACATTGACATGAATCAGCCATGGAGTTACATGTATTCCCCATCACGATCCGCCCTCCCACCTCCCTCTCTACCCAATCCCTCTGGGTCTTCCCAGTGCACCAGGCCCAAGCACTTGTCTCATGCATCCAACCTGGGCTGGTGATCTGTTTCACTATAGATAATATACATGTTTCGATGCTGTTCTTTCGAAACATCCCACCCTCGCCTTCTCCCACAGAGTCCAAAAGTCTGTTCTGTACATCTGTGTCTCTTTTTCTGTTTTGCATATAGGGTTATCATTACCATCTTTCTAAATTCCATATATATGTGTTAGTAAGGAGCATTGGTTCTAAGAGGAAATTCACTCTGAGTGACTCAGTCATAAACCATGACTGAGTTCTAACTTGTACTCTGAGTTCTAACTTCTAACTTTGCCAGGACAAAACCTCATGCATCCTTCCTTGATTTAATACAGCCACACAATCAGGCTGAAGCTCCTTCAGCAACAAGAAAAGGACTGGAGAAGAGCCCCTAGAATCTCCACTGAGTCAGTAAAGACAACAGCATGGCGCACATCCAGCAGCAGGGCAGGCAGCTCTCGGACGCTCCGGCCATGCGAGCAGAACAGATGATCCCTAACAAGGGCAGACAGCTAATGGGACACGCAGCAGAAGGCCGAAAACTGCCCACACTTCTGAGATGAATTAGCACTGCCAGACAGAACAAAGCAATTCAGGAAGGTGGATTAATAGAAGATTAGGGTTAGAGACGGAGAAGGCAATGGCACCCCACTCCAGTACTCTTGTCTGGAAAATCCCATGGACGGAGGAGCCTGGTGGGCTGCAGTCCATGGGGTCGCTAAGAGTCGGACACGACTGAGTGACTTCACTTTCACTTTCATGCATTGGAGAAGGAAATGGCAACCCACTCCAGTGTTCTTGCCTGAAGAATCCCAGGGACGGGGAAGCCTGGTGGGCTGCCATCTATGGGGTCTCACAGAGTTGGACATGACTGAAGCAACTTAGCAGCAGCAGCAGGGTTAGAGAGACATCAGAAGAACAGAGAGCAAGGGTGCTTATTATTCTATAAAAAACATCAATCTGTTTTTTCCAAACAACTACCTATGTTCTTCACGACAAATGAATTGCTTACCAGTTTTGCTTCAAATCCAAATACCGAATGTTGACCCCTTCTTTAATAGCTTCATAGTTACTTTCAGATCCCTACATGAAAATATCAACAACGTAAGCTCCTTCAGTATAGGAATCATTTCTTTTCACCTTTATATACCCCGCATCTACTAAATTGCCTCATCCACAGTAAGTTAAACTTAATGAATGAATAATGTATGCATTTAAAAAATTAAGTAAACCAGTGAGTCCCAATACTTGTAAAGATTGAATACGCCATCTCTGCTTATCTGACGGCTAAAACTTGATGTATTACACTGAAATGTGTTCTAATAAACACAACTAAAGGAACTAGCAATCTTATATAAATAAAAATGACAGAGATGAATGTTACTGTTCCTTACCCAGATAGCGTCAATAATGTTTTCCTTCAGGACTCTATTTATATCCCAGCTATGTGCTTGTTTTTCTGAAGAATCATCTAATTCCCATTTACTGATGTTTGAACTTGTCAGGCTATAAAAGCTCGCTCTCTCTCTATCCCAGAGGACACTTGAAAGCTGTATGGAGAGGAGAAAAAAAGTTTATCGATCATTAAATTCTAATGTCAATGATGATTTTTCTGAAATTAAAAAATCTTATATTTTATAGCTATTTGATTAGTAATTCTAGCAGAATTCTTCATTTAGGATTCAAGGGAAGAAGTGATCCTGAAATAGACCTTGAGAGTAAGGAGGATTTTCACAGGCAGAAGGCCCAGGAAGAGCAGAGTAGGGAGGCAGGAAAGTCAGAGGCTCTTTAGAGAACAAAACACAGTCCTGCTAAACTGGAATGTGGATTATAGCTAAGAAAGAAGCAAAACTAAGGTTCACACACAGCACAGTCTTGAATGTGAGTTTGTAAACCAAGTAAGCTAAGGAGATAGTATCAATAGCTTGTGAGCAGAAGAGCTGTGTTACAGGAGAAGGAATCTGGAGGGGTGTGTGTAGTTCCACACGGTTACATCACTTCATCTTCCTTGCTTCTGAAGAACACATCTAACCCAACTTAAAAATTGCATATGCATGACTGCTGAACTAAAACCCTAATTGTCTCCACTGGTCCGGTCACCATGACTCAAATCTATAGAACCTGGCAAATAATCTGTTCCATAAAGAGAGGGAGACACACACAGACACAACCAGGACTTTATACCTGGGTCTCTGAAAGAGGCGACAGTGCCATTAGAAATAGACAGCTCAAAAGAAAAATGTGATTTGTAAGCCAGTAGGAGAGAAGAGAACATGAGCAATTCTTTTCTAGACATGCTAAGGTTTAGGTTCAAAGAGCACTTGAGGAAGCAGATAATGAGAGCAGCCTGAAATCAGAGGGAAGAGCACAGTTTGACAAAGGATGTGCAGTGTTTAACACGGCCAATGCACAGCACGGGATCTCTGCTCAGCGTCACGTGGCAGGCTGGGCGCAGGGGGAGTCTGGGGGAGAACGGACAATGTGTATGTACGGCTGAGTCCCTTTACTGTCCACCTGAAACCACAGCAATGTTACTCAGCTGTCCTCCTGTAAAATACAATGCTTAAAAAAGTCATGGGCGGGGCCACGTGCTCTCAATTCACACAGATGTGGGCATGCATCTGCCGCTGAGCAGTTTTCAACTTCGGGCAGCTTTAGTAGCCTCACTGAGGCCATTTCCTCATTTATTTAACACAAATTGGACATGAAGCTCCATACACTACAGATGACAATAACAACAGGAGGTGACACACACAGGGCAGCTGGCAGAGCAGATGCCCCACATGTCAGTTCCCAGCATCTTCACCCACCATTTCAGAGCCTGGGGCAGAGCCCAGCAGCCACAGATCTGAGCCATCCACACAGACAGCTGGAGGCGCGGGGGTGGAAAGCACACTTTTGGTTACTAATCCTTAAACACATTTATAATTTTACATCCTAGTTTTAATTCAAAAAATGAACTTGTAAGATAATCTATAAAACTTAAGAATAATCAATGTTACAGAGGATGCAAGAGGGTTAGTATGGACTCATCTGATCATCATAATAAAAATGCTTCATTGATAGATCAAAGTTTTCATCTCATGTACACCACTGTTCATACAGTGGCAACGCTAACTTCATAGGAGTCTGCCAAATTACTGATTTCACTAAGAAACAAGCTAGTAAAACAAAGTTACTGTATCAACTTACAATGAGATCACTACTAGGAGATAAAATTCCCAAAAGAGAAGAAACCTTCCGACCAATTCCTGAAAGCACGCCTTGTCCTTGAGGCAGGATATGCTGATGAATTTTTCCTATACTTTCAGGTATCAGGCGGATTAGTTGGCCCCCCGATGAGGATAATATAAAACTTCCTCCCTGTGAACAAACGTTGTGAAATTAGTTCAGTTAAGCATTTAAGACTAAGAAAAGAAAATGAACACAAATCACTTTGATACACTTTGAGGGAAATCATCTGTACCTCAACATAAATCTAAAAGAATAAAAAACGAACAGTGCTACTTTTTAAAAATCATTTATTTATGAATCCATTCACTTAATACTACACAGAAAAACTTCGTAGCCATTTTCTTAATTGCATGTTTGCCTTTTTTTAAATTCTGATTTTTAAGTTATAGGTTCACATTATGTAGGTTCAGCAAATCAAGAATCAGATTTTATTTCTTTGGTAAACCAGGAGAACATGTATTAGCAAACCATTCCTCCTCTAAGTTGCTGAATCACTCTCTAAATATGTTTCTGACAGAAACAAACACCACTGGCTACTGTGCTCCGCTGACACATCAGAGTCCTGCAAGAAGGGCTTCCCTCGGTCTAAGTGCTCAAATCCTAGATCCTTACATTCTTTCCTCGCCTCTTTTGTGATCTCCTCCCACCCCTACCTGTATGATCTGCTCAAAATCACAAATTTTTAGTCATTCAAACCTGATTTCCAAGCCAAATGACAGTTCTCCAATACATATAAAAGAATATCCATCGTATACCTGTACTGCTGTTAGGAAACTGTAGGTCTTATCGCCTCCCAGATCTATGAACGTCTCCGTGTAGGTGTCTTCACTAGCAAGGCTTGGCCAGTAGCGGACAGATCCTTCTCTGGTGGCAACCATGACAGCAACAGCCTCGAAACAAGACCATAACACTCAGCAGACACAAGAAAAGGAGCCCAAGGCGGTAGTCTGACGACACTGACATAAGAAACCAGGGCAATGTACTACTGATTAACAGAAATCAGGGGAAAAAATTCCTTTTTTCCATATTTAAAAAATTATCATACAGTAAAACTGACATTTTCTCCTTCTGTTTTATAATTCTATGAATTTTTATACCCTTGTTTCTCTTCAGATCATACAAAATGTTTTGCTTTTTACAGTCCTATGAAATTTAAAACACGTGATGGACCAGATGGTAAAGGATCTACCTGCAATGTGGGAAACCCAAGTTCAATCCCTGGGTTGGGAAGATCCCCTGGAGAAGGGAATGGCAACCCACTCCAGTATTCTTGCCTGGAGAATCCCACGGACAGAGGAGCCTGGCGGCTACAGTCCATGGGGTCACAAAGAGTCAGATATAACTAAGTGATTAAAACTTTCACTTTTAGACTCAAGTCCCACCACAATAGGGATATAGGAGAGTACAGCAGCACCAAAGCTCCGTAACACTTTCCCTTTGGTCACACCCTCCCCTATCCTCACCCCGGCAATCCCCATTTCCATCATTATAGTTCTGTCTTTCTGAGAACGCCAAACAAACAAAATCATATAGAAAAGAACCTTTTGACAATGGTTTATCTCGTTTAGCACAATGCCTTTGAGATTCACCCATGTTGTTTCATGGATCAATAGCTCATGTCTTTTTACTGCTGAGCAGTATTTCATCCTATGGAAGAATCAGTTTATTTATCCATTCACTTGCTAAAGGATATTCAGATTGTTTCCACCTTTGGCTATCATAAATAAAGGTGTTATGACATTAGTGTATTGTGTGTGTGTGTGGGGGGGTGTGTCTGTGTGGGTATGTGAACATAAGCTTTAGTTTCTCTAAAACAAACAGCCAGGAATGGAATTGTTGGGTCATATGGCAAGGGCACTTTAACTTTCTAAGAAAGTGAAAATCAGTGGCTGCACCATTCTGCATTCCTGTCAGCAAAGTATGAGGTTCCAGTTGCTCCACATCCTTACCAGCAGATGGCAGTGTCAGTGCTTTTAATTTCAGCCATCGTAGTAATAGTGACCTGGTATCTCACTTATTTGCATTCCCCTAATGGCTAACGATGTGAATGTCTCTTCAGGGCTTGACATCCTTATATTCTCTTTGGTAAAGTGTTCAAGTCCTACGCCTTACTTTTTAAATTGGGTTGTTTTCTTACTAAGTTTTGAGAGTTCATTTTATGTTCTGGATACAAGTCTTTTATTGGATGTTTGATTTATAGTATTTCCTACCAATCTGTAGCTCTCTCTTCATTTTCTTCTCAGAGTCTTTGGCAGAGCCAAGTTTTAAATTTTGATTAAGTCCAACTTATCTATTTTTCTTCTTTTATGAGTCACATTTTTGGTGATTTCTAAGAACTCTTCAACTAACCCCATGTCATGATGATTTTTTTTCCTATTTTCTTCTAAAAGTTTTTAGTTTTACAATTTACATTTAGACCTATGGTCCACTGGGGGTTCATCTTTACATGAGGTTTAGGAGGAATGTTTTTTTCTTCCTAAAGATGGTCGATGATTCCAACATCATTTATTGAGAAGACCATCCTCGTGTCACTGAGTTTCTTCTGCACCCGTCAGAGCTCAGCGTGCCATCTCTGTGTGGGTCTGTAGTGTACACTGTTCTGTCCCACTGCCCCGTGTGTTACCATTCTGTCTTGATTCCTGCAGCTTTAAAGCTATGGTTCAAAACCCAACTCGGTGATCCCCCCAACTTGAGAACTCCCTTATCTTAAAAAAATGTGCTTCAGTAAGCATTTAAGTCACCCACCTGCGTGGAATGTGCTTCGCCGGATGTGGTGGAGTAAGAGAGAGCCACCAAGTTGGCAGTCCAGTGGAAGTCACTAGGTGGCAGCTGAAGTTCTTTGCAAACAGATAACTGTAAAACAAATCCAAACAAAAAATTTTTCATTTCAAATCCAATTTTTGAACATGCACCTGACTTCACTTTCTCTGCATACTTTAGATTCTAATTCACTGCTAGAAATACTATTCTAGAAATACTTTCTTATCACATCTTTTTGATCAGGCTTCCATCATCATTTTCACTCATTTTAAAACAAAGTATTTTAAGAGATATAGAATCAGGAAAACTTAGCAGCTAGACCAGACCCTTAACACAAACTACTCCAATCTCTTCCTAGACCGAAAAAAAAGTCTATTGGTTGAAAGAGCTGTGTAGACTTCCTATGGAATTTTCCCAGTCTAATCTTGTGTTGAGTTGACATTGAAAATTGGCATGACTAGAGTATGTATTCCAAGTCGCCTAGAAAATATTTCTGAGACTCAGCCAGAATCAGGCTTCCTCTGCTAACTCAGGATGCCCACCGCAGGACCTCTCCCTCACCTGTGCTCCTAACCACAGTCATGGTCTCCTAGACAGCAGGTGTACAGAGGCCAGTAGGCATGAAGAGTTTAGGGAAGCTGGAGCCTCAGTCCCAGTGGGCACAAGTATTGCAAGAGAGGATGCCTGATCTGGAGTGGACAGAAAGAGGCTGCTGAGAGTATAGCAGCGAACATCAAATTAAAGTCCCCATGTGAGAAGCTGACAATGAAGAGTTAAATTACCATTATAAAAACTGGTATAATTTTTTCCTATTTTCTTACACATGGTTCAGTAGATTCAGTGCAACACATTCCTATCCTCTTAGAGACAGTTCACTAGTTAATGTGGATGGATTTAGTCTTAGACTTCACTGCACAGAGGGACTAGCAAGACACTCATTAAAAATGCCAATGTCTCTAGCTTTATTACATGTAAATAAAATATATCTTGTTTAAAATCATGATAAGGAGAGAAACCTTTTTCCCAATACACAAATGTGCATTCATGCTTGGTATTTCATATCACTATAAAAATGCAAATCTATAATGCTTGAGTCAATTGAAATTACAGATTTCCAACAACTCTAAAAAGTTAGGGTAAAAATTAAGAGTCAATTAGGAATCTCCTCCTCTCTCTCCCTCCAGCTCTTTAAAGAATCATTACCTTAGTGATAGGGGACAGAGCAATCTTCCAAATAATGAGTTTCTCTTTGCAGACCAGACAAGCCCATCCACCTTCATCTATGTGAACAGTCAGCTGATCATCAACTAAAGAAAAAAACAAGGTATGCAATGAATCTTACAGTATGAATTAAAACTGAGAAAATGTCTCATATCAAAATCCTCCTCACTGCCATACTCTTCACCCAAAAAAGTAACCACCACACATACAAGATTAACTCACAACAAAAAATACTCTTGAATAATTCAAGAGTTCTTAATATCCAAAATAAGAGATCCATTTAATTTTGACAACCACTCTTATAAATATATTGAAAGGTAAAAACTATGTTCTGGTCTTAGGTTTAATATTTCTTATTTTTTGTTACAAACTTATCTCACTTTTTATAATATTTAGTAACATTCATAATTTTATTTTGATAAAGCAACACAAATAATAAACCCCCTCATTAAATACATAAAACATTTCAAGGAAAAATCATGTTCCTGCAAAAGAACAAGATTTTCAAACAAGAGCTCTTTGAATGTGATGAATTACTTTATTATATGCTAACCTAAAGGGCTTAGGTTTCCTCAGCTTCACCTGTTGCTTCAGTTATTTGCAGTCCACTGGGGCCTGAGATATTACATGGAAAAGTCTGGAAATAACACTTCCAAGTTTGTGATGAAACCTTGCAGTGTCCCACTGTCCTGATGGGGATGTGAATCATTCCTTTGTCCAGTGTACGGACGCTGTGCCCATCACCCATCCATTACCCACTTAGTAGCAGTCTAAGTTATCAGAGCAACTGTCTTGGTGTTGCAGTCCTTGTGTTCAAGTAACCTTGTTTTACTAAACGAGGCCACAAAGCAGAGAGAAGTGATGCAGCACTGTGGATATTCTCTTACTGTGCCTAACTGACAAATTAAACTTAATCACAGGCAGGCATGTATAGGAAAAACATAGTATATACAGGGTTCAGTGCTATTCTGTTTCAGCCAACCCCTGGGGCTCCTGGAATGTCTGCCTGTGGCTAAGGGAAGACTACTCTATTGCTGCTCTAAGTGTTGCTGCTAAACCTGTGTAAATGCATTAACAGCCCTAGAAATTTAATCAATATGAGCTTTGCTCTTCATTTGAAGACAGGGTAGAGGGGCAAAATAAAAGGCACCAATAAAGTACAAGCTGAAATATAAATATCAAATCATACCTAGGTTGAGTGTGGGCTTTTTGCTGAACTGGAATACCTGACTGGTACCTTCTTTCCCTAAAAGAACTGTGGCAGCTTCAAATCCTCCACTGGTGAACCCTTGAGGACCCTGACTCAGTACACCAACTGACTAGGGCTTGGAAATTTCCATGTGAGGATGAGATCGTCTCAAGTTTACATAGTCTTCAGTTTTCACATCCTGATTTCTAGAAAGTCTCTCCTCTGAGTCTGTGTACTATTTGCTATTAACATGATCTGATGACATGAACCAGGAGTGTGTCAAAGGCTTAAATGCAATTTAAACTGAAATTTTTAGAAGGGAAAAAATATATATATATTTAAACCAGGAACAATGCATGACAGAGGTTAGTAGAAGTTTAGTTGTCTGAAAATAACTGTACCTGAAGCTCCCATGGACTTACTGGTAAAATGTGCTAGTTCAAGTTGATGAGAAATATTCCTTTTTATGGAATGGAGTACTTTAAACTTTTTTGACTGTCATTCACAGTATGAAATACATTTTACAGCATGATGTAGTCATACACAAGTTAAATAAAACAAAATGAGATACACTCTGACATTCTGAATCTACTTTACTTCATTTTTTAAAAAAATGCTGGTCATGAACCACTAAAGTGATTTCAGTCACTACCTGCAGTTTGAAAAACACTGTTCCAGGAAATCAAAGGATGCTCTGAACTTTGCTCTTAGAGTCACCCCAACTTCTCATCTTTAATGGCATCTTTCTGAAGCGCATGTTGACCACACCTTCCACACTTCCACTCTAATTCTCTACCAGTGGGGCATCCCTGGTGGTCCATTGGTTAAGAATCTGCCTTGCAATGTAAGGACACAGGTTCCATCCCTGGTTCTGGAAGATCCCACATGCTGTAGGGCAACTGAGCCCACGGGTCACCTCTTTGACTGCACTCTGGAGCCCATGCTCCATAACTACTGAAGCTAGCGTGCCCTAGAGCTTGTGCTCTGCAATAAGAGAGGCCGCTGCAATGAGAAGCCCATGCACTTCAACTAGAGAGTAGCCTCTGCTCGCTGCTAAAGAAAGCCTGGGAGCAGCAATGAAGACCCAGCACGGCCAAAAATAAACAAGTGTTTTAAAATAAATGAAAATAATAATTTTCTGCCAAGAGAATCTTCCAATGGTGCACAAAACTGATAACATAAATTTGGCCGGCGCGGCAGCCCAGCCCGGCACGGTGCAGAGCAGTCGGCCTGTGTGCTCAGCACAGCGAGGAGGGTCCCTTGGACACACTGCCTTCTGCTGCTGCTCAAGCCAGGACAAACCTCCACCCTTCTTGCCTCTTCTACCTCTGAGCCGCCACTCCTCATGCGGTCAGCACACACCATGACAAAGACAGACAAGAAGTCCTTCAAACAGAGTCTGGCCAAGTGGAAGGTCTTCATCTACAACCTGACCACCAGAGAGTTACTGGGGTGCACTGCTAAGAGCTGAGTTTGATCTTGCTCTTCCACCTACTCTTTTATGGGTTCCTGGCTGCACTCTCTTCATTCACAATGTGGGCTATACTTCAGACTCTGAACAATGAGATTCCAAAAGATCATGACCAGATTCCAAGTTCAGGACTTAAATGGTTTTTCCAAAACTAGTGATGGTATTGGATTTTCATTCAGCATGTCTAATCCAGAGTCCTATAAAAGGTACACTGATGACCTTAAGAAACTTCTAAAGCCATATGGCTTAGAAGAACAGAATCTCACAGAATGTAACAATGGAAACTTTTCTGAGCCGAAAGGTCCAGATTATACTGCATGTCAGTTTCCTTTTGCCTTACTTGAAGCATGCAGAGGTGTGGATGATGCCAAGTTTGGCCACAACACAGGAAACCTTTGTACTCTTGTGAAAATGAACAGAATGATTATATTAAAGCCTCAAGGAGAACCAAGGATAGAATGTATTGCAAAGAATGAAAGCCCAGCAGTTCTATCAACTTATCTTCCCAGTGGAAAGATAGATATAAAATATTTTTCATGTTACAGGAAAAAACTGCATGGGAGTGATCTACGGCCACTAGGTGAGCTATCTCTAGTTCATCTTTGGTAATAAGGATGACATAAAAGAAGTTAACAGTTGAGTGCCAGATTGATGAATCACCCAACCTAAAAACCCAGAATGATCATGACAAGTTTTCAAGATGAGTTGCATTCAAGATCACCATACATGCATAGTAGGAGTTGGGATATCTCCACAGGGTAAATGTTGTGTTGTCGTCTTTATTCTGTATCAGCCAGACCTGCCATTCCAGAATCATCAAGACTACCCTGGAGAAAGGTGGAGTGGTACATGACCCTGGAGTACCAACATCATGTTCTTCCGATCATGGTATTCCACGTCCTTCAAAGTAACTTGCCTCTTGCCTCTGCTGCCTTCTGAATCATGTACAATCACCAGATAGGGGCTGCACCAGACAGGGGCTGTGAACACCTGATTCTGAACATGTAGGACAAGGGTCTTGTCCAATTTTTATGTGGCTTAATTGCCAAGTGTCTAATGCTTAAAGTGCTGAGCTATATAAATATTTTATAGGTTTAACACTAGTTAACTGTCATATTTTGATGCCACCAAAGTTTTAGGGGATAAAATGGTACCTGACCAACATCAAATGACTTTACAGCTGTAAGAAAATTGGTGGGTGGAAAAGTTCTTATGTGAGAAGGAAAAGGGAAAATAAAAATGAGCACGAAAGGTTAAAAAAAAAAAATTATGCATACAGCTTCTGGGGTACTACACAGATCCAAAATGGAAGTAAGACTTCATTCTATTGCATTATTAAACCCAATAATGTAAGGCAGTTTTTGGATTTTTTTAAAAAGCTAAACTTCATATACTCAAACAACTTTTGAAATTGGACTGAGTTTTGCATACACAGTATGTACAACCATAAATACTTCATTGTGCTAAAATAAGCTCATTCTGCTTCCCATATTTGTTATATTTCTCAAACACAATGAAAAACCAAGTAAGTCACCTATTTCTCCCCAAGGAAGTGAAGGTACACCAGTGAAGTACAGTGAAAGTCGCTCAGTCATGTCTGATCTTTGCGACCCCACAGACCATACAGTGCATGGAATTCTCCAGGCCAGAATACTGGAGTGGGTGGCCGTTCATTTCTCCAGGGAATCTCCCCACCCCAGGGATTGAACCCATGTCTCCTGCATCGCAGGCAGATTCTTTACCAGCAAAGCTACAAGGGAAGCCCAAGAATACTGGAGTGGGTAGCCTATCCCTTCTCCAGCAGATATTCCCAACTCAGGAATCAAACCGGGGTCTCCTGCATTACAGATGGATTCTTTACCAGCCTGGCAAGAGAAAGCACAAATTTCTATCTTCATGCCAGACCTAGGCTTCATTTGAATTGCTAATAGAGACAAATGAAAAATGACACCCACCTTCAGTCAATGTTAAGGCTTCAATGACTTTAACAGGGAGAGAAGATCCAAATGTTTTCACATCATAATTCACAGACTCAGTTATGGAATGGTGTGGTAATATTCGCGTAGGTGTTCCTCTAAAGAAATGAGGCCATATTATTTTACTCATAGCTTAAATTTTTTCCATTATTCATTATAATGTTATATATATTTTTTCACAATGAAGAGAAAATCTTTGATAAACAAGAAGAAAGATGAAGCTTAACAGTGAAAAACTCTGGCTCATGTATACTGTGTATACATGTGTAATGTGTGTAAATGTATTTTTCATTAAAAAAAAAACTAACAGAATCTGGCTTCGATTCTCATGCTTCAGTAATTAGATGCATGATCTAGTCACTTAAACTCTTTATAATTCTGCTTCCTTAACTGTGAAATAAGAAGGTTGGACTATATCAGTGTTTTTCAAATTATAGGGTTTCTCAAATTTGAGGGTTTCTCACTCAACATTTTGAAAAACAAAATACAGAGTACAGTTTATCATATTCTATGGTCAAAAAAGTTTTACAGACATTGGGTTACATTATCTTTACGTTCTCATCAAATCTAGAAATGTAATATTTTACCAGAAATACAATCAAAATCAAGAAATTAAGTAGGGTCATGAGTATCTGCTGTTACCTCTTCTTCAATAACAGATACAGCAGTAGAGATTATATTTCCTTCTCACCTTCTTCTTAATATTCAGAAAAAGTATAAATATATCAATATGAAAGTTATTCTCTTATAGGATTCTCTTATCATTAAATGAGTGCACATACAGAGTGGTTGACGGTATTATTTCTGACTGAATATAACAAAGGTTTTTCTTTGAGCTGATCACCAAAAGAAGAAATTAAAATAAAAAGATGAAAACAAAGTATGACTTTTATTCACTGACTTTTGTCAAAAGGAGTAGAAAACAATCACAAGATCACCATTTGAAGAGCACTTTACAAATTGCAAAAATCAAGGAATACAAGGTACACAAGGTATTCTTTAAAAATCATTTCTCCTTTAAAATATTGCAATTTTCTATACATAAATTTTAAATATAAGTTCAAGACTCAATATTACCATTTTCTTACAGAGGCAAATTCATTTTGATAGATGAATTCAAAGGGAACCACTCAAAAAACATACGTGCTTCTTTTCTAGATTAACTATGAAAGGAGAGATGCAGAGCATGGTCTCACAAGTGACGTGCACTGGTGTGCCACACTTTTATTTGGTAACATAACAACTATTCTTATTTCGTTGCTTATGGAAAGTCTCTTCCCTATTAATTTAGCTGCAGGGTTAACCTCTGTAGCTAAAATCCCTTTAATTATCAATCAGCAGATGTTAACAGGGAGTTAGTATGTTAGGCAAATAAAATGATTCTACAGGGTTGAGGCCTTCATTGCCACCATCACTTTACATCTGCATCGTAGTATTTCATTTTTACTCCTTTGGCAGGCTCAGATTAGGTTCATTACTGCCATTCCGCAGATGAAGAGATCATGTGTGACCTACACTAGATTACAGGGGTAACAGGAACAAGGCAGGTAACCACCTGATTCTAATCACCAGATTCGAATTCAACACCTCTGTTGTTGTTGTTTAGCTGCTAAGTCGTGCTCGACTCTTTGCAACCCCATGGACTGTAGCCCCCCACGCTCCTCGGTCCATGGAATTTTTCAGGCAAGAAAACTGGAGTGGGTTGCCATTTCCTCTCCGGGGGATCTTCCTGACTCAGGAATCGAACTCGCGTCTCCTGCATGGCAGGCAGACTCTCTCCCAACTGAGCCACCTGGGAATCCCCCTTTCCCCCCTCAGTTCAGTTCAGTTCAGTCTCTCAGTCGTACCCGACTCTTTGCCACCCCCATGGACTGCAGCACGCCAGGCTTCCCTCCATCACCAACTCCCGGAGCTTACTCTACCTCTACACAAAGGTAAATCCATGCAAAGTGTGTGAAGCACACACTTTGTGATTAATTCAGTTGATGAATTAATCAAAGCGAGGCTGAAATAATCACACGCAAGGGTGCAAGGGTGACGGATGTCTATTTTCCCAACACTCTGGCGTCCCTAGCCGCCCCTGGTTCCGTGGCTTCTGCAGGGCCGTGAGCCTGTGAGTCGCCGAACCCAACCCAGGATGACCACTCACCGCGAGCTCAGGGAGCTCCGACGGCCGGCCGGAGAGAAGAGCACGGGGGAGCTGACAGAAGACCCCAGAGTCAGACCCTTCCTGCTGGTCGCCCGGGGCGTGGAGCCCGGCCCGACTCCACCCAGGGGGCCTCTTCGAGTCCCGGTCCCCGGGGTCCGCGGAGAGGAGACTGCCGGGAACATGACCGAAAGGAGAGGCAACAGACAGCGCACGTTCCAGCCGTGGGGATGGAGCGCAGCCCGCGCGCGGAGCTCCAACACCTGATGGGCGGGAGGGCGCGCGATTAAGACGTCAAAGAGCAGCGCCAGGCTGTGTGGTGCGCTGTGTTGACGTCCAAGGTCTGCGCGAGCCTCAAGGCGCGGTCGAGACCTCAGGAAAAATTGGGAGGTAGGGTGCGCTGTGGTGACGGAGGTGCAGCGCTGAGTCTCGAGGCTTGGCCGGGCCGGCAGGAGAAACCGGAATGGGGCGCGCTTTGATGACGTAAAGGAGACCGCCGAGCCGTGGGGGCGTGGTGGAAGCTGCGGATCGTCGAAGTTGAGAGGGAATCTGAGCTAGAGACCCTGGAGCGGAACAGTGGAGGGGAGTCCAGAGTTTCCAGGGAAGTGAAACTGGAAAAGCACGGGCTCTTCTCCGGTCTGCAGGGTGGGACTGCCCCTCCAGCAGCTGAAACGCAAAGCCCCGGCACGCTGGTCCTTCCTGAACCTCTTGGGAAGTGAAGAGAGTTCATTCCCTGGTCCAAAATAAGGGACCTGTGAAGTCTCTCATTCGTGTCCGACTCTGCGACCTCATGGACTGTAGCCTACCAAGCTCCCCAGCCCATGGAATTTTCCAGGCAAGAGTACTGGAGTGGGTTGCCATTTCCTTCTCCAGGGGATCTTCCCAGTCCAGGGATCGAACCCGGGTCTCCCGCACTACAGGCAGACACTTTAAAACTGTAAAGCTGACACTGGTTTCACATTCAGTGTTATAGATGTTATTCCCTAGATTTGTCATTTCTCCTTCATGCTAGTGACATAGCAAGTTTATCTCTTGCAGGTCCTGATCAAAAACCATAGGCTTCTGACAGCCCTAGTGGACCGCTTTCCACCTGGATGTCCTGCTCATGCCTCACGATCTACTCATTAAAAGCTGAATTCAGGTTTTCTTTAGGACTCCTGTTTCACTACCACCTCTGGCCCGTTGGATAAAATTGGTTAGTTGGCCAGTGGAAAAAGAAGAGCTCTATCCTAGATTCATCCTTCTCGGTTTCCTCCACTGTAACACCTGGGACACTGTACTCCTGAGCATCTCTAGTAGAAAGCACATCTGCATTGCCTTTGCTCTGGTTAAAGTGCTCACACTTCCCTCTTTTTTAGCCCTTTGCCTTCTTTTGGGTCTTCTCGCCTCTGGATGGTCTTCAACACGATCCTTCCACACTACAGCTGATAAGTGGAATATTGCCTGCCATATAAGTAAACAAAGGATGTCATAGTCATCAGTGATTGCTGCCACCATGTGAGCTGGTGAGCCCTGAGGAAACTCAGGCTATGAAAACACAGGATACTGACCCCCAGCTAGCTGAGGTGCGTATTGAATGATAATTTCAGTAAGCCCAGCCTTTTGCATCATTCCATACTATGTGACTTGACATGGAGTCCAGATGTTGGAGGATGGTGAATTCATTCATTCATTCTGGATTTATTGACTACCTTCCATGTGCCAGCCTGTATACTAAGTGCTATGTTTTCTAACTGTAAACAAAGCAGACATGGGCCCTGCCCTTGTGGAGATCACAGGCCAATGAGAAAGACAGGTCCTGAATAAATGAACACAGATTTATTTACACAACCACGAGTTGATATGTGTACAATGAAAGAAAAGAGGAGGGTGTCTGACAGAATGACTGGGTATCTGACTTTGGAGGAAGATCTACAAAGGCCTCTGAGAGAAAAGGACATCTCTGCTGAGACGTGCCCTCAGCCAGGCAAAAAAAAGAGGAAGAATATTTGAAGCAGTGGATCCTCTGGCAAGGACCGGAAGCAGCAAAGAGCGTGGTACATTCCAGGATCTTTAGACAAACAAACCAATGACAAGTGACTAAAAGTGGAGGAATCTGGAGAAATGAGGGCCCAGGAAGGGCCTTACTATCAAACAAGATCCTAAAGGAAACAGATAGCACTCTCAAGCTGGGTAGAGAACTTAATAAAGGATTGTTAGAGATTGTATAGAGCCCTGAGGCTCTAAGAACAAATGGGCCAAGAAAAGAAGGGGTCACCAGGCCATGGCTGTGGATCAGGAGACACAACCAACTCAAGGCCACCCAGAAGGAGGGAACGGCTGGGAATGGAAGTGCCCTGACCTCAGTGTGAGGAGGCCAGAATGTGAAGGAGGAGAACGTGAGGACCATCCTCTTGGTGGGAGGGCCCACCTCCTGGAGGAAATAGTGGAGAAGGCGAGTAGAACAGAAGATGTGCAGCACATATGCCTTGGGGAAGCCACCCAGGTACTTGTTTACCCCTCCCTAGTGCTGTCATGGGGAAGGCAATGGCACCCTACTCTGGTACTCTTGCCTGGAAAATCCCATGGACAGAGGAGCCTGGTAGGCTGCAGTCCATGTGGTCGCTAAGAATTGGACACCACTGAGCGACTTCACTTTCACTTTTCACTTTCATGCACTGGAGAATGAAATGGCAACCCACTCCAGTGTTCTTGCCTGGAGAATCCAGGGACGGTGGAACCTGGTGGGCTGCCGTCTTTGGGGTTTCACAGAGTCAGACACGACTGAAGTGACTTAGCAGCAGCAGCAGCAGTGCTGCCATTTCCCTATTTATCTTTTCACCTCTTTTTATCTAGTGTAGCCAGTTTAGAAGTCCAGAAGGAAGAATGGTGTAGTGCAAAGGCCTCTCCAGCCTAAGCATCGCCTGGAGGGCTGGTTAAGCTGGATAGCTGAGCCCCACCTCGGTGTCTGGCTGAGGGCTGAGAATCTGCATTTCTAACATTTGCATTCCTAGGTGTTATGGAGACGTCTGTCTTCGGACTTTTTTTCTGGTCTTAGGACATTTTGGTAACTACAGTGTGGTAATGAAGAGGGCTTCCCTGGTTGCCCAGTGGTAAAGAATCCACCCACCTGTCAATGCAGGAGACTCTGGTTTGATCCCTGGGTTGGGAAGATCCCCTGGAGAAGGAAATAGCAACCCACTCCAGCCTGGGAAATCCCATGGACAGATGAGCCTGGCGGGCCACAGTCCATGGGGTCACAAGAGTTGGATACAATTTAGCGACTAAACAATGAAAACAACAGTAATTGAGAGAATGCATAGACTCTGGAATTAAATGAGGCTTGTTTCAAATCCCCACCTTTTCTCTCTACTATCTGTGTCACCTTTTTGAGTCTCTGTTAAGTTGCTAGTAAACTAGAAAAATCAAATAGGGTACACTTTTAGAAATTTGAAAAAAATAAATCATAACAAAGATAGACAGGCAGCATTGTTTATGACAGCAGAGAATATAGAAAGATAAATCTAACAATAGATTTGTAATATACTAACATTATAGAATGCTATAGGTTAAAAAGAACACATGTGGTTGTGTGTAATGAATACTTAAAAATGTAGGGAAACATTGTCATCAAATGTAAAAACAGGTTGGTTAAAAATTAATATGTCCAATGTAAGTCCATTTTTGTTTTATTAAAATAAAAAGAAAAATCCCTCACAAGTGCAGTATGTGTATGTGTATGAGATGCTCAACCTACATGTGCTTCCCTCTGTCCAGCTTCCTAAAATGCAGCTTTTTCAGTGAGGACCAAACTGATTGATGTAGAACTCATTACTGCAGTCATCAATAGGAAAGCAGCCAGGATTATTTCCTGCAGATGTGGTAGGATTGTCAGAATTCTATTTTCAGCGACACAGTAATTATGATCCTCTTCAAATGGGAAGGCAGGGGCACAGTGACGAACTTATCGTGGATATTATCCAGGGCTCAGTGGTAAAAAAATCACCTGCAATGCAGGAGCAAAGGAGCCATGGGTTTGATCCCTGGGTGGGGAGGATTCCCTGGAGGAGGACATGGCAGCCCGTCCCAGTACTCTTGCCTGGAGAATCCCACGGACAGAGAAGCCTGGCAGGCTACAGTTCACAGGGTCACAAAGAGTCGGACACGACTGAGCATGCATGCACACAATCATTTCCAAGGCTTCCCTTTAGTCTCATCTAGTGGCAAGGGAATTTTTTGAAATAACTCTAAATTTCAGCATAGTTTAAACATCCTTCAAGCAGTGAAGAACATGTGTTGTTATCACCAGCTCTGGGGGCTGCAAACTCTTTCTGTCAAGGGACAGAGAGGAAGAGTCCCTGGCTTGCAGCCTGTTGCCAAGTAAGTGTGGCTGCGTCCCAATAAAACAACTTATGAACACTGAAATTTGAATTTCATGTAACTTTCAAGTGTTATGAACTTTTTTTTCTTTTTATTATCTTTTGTTGTTGTTGTTATGAACTTTTAAAAACCATTTAAAACTGTAAAAACCCTCGTTAGCTTCGCAGGCCACACAAAACAGGTAAGAGGTCACAGCTGTAGACCACCAGTACCAATTTCCTGAGGAAGGCCCAGCCAGCACTAGCACAGAGCTGAACAGAACAGAAGATGCTCCAGAAATGTTTATTGAATGAGTTGAATGGAGATTACCAGCTAAGCTCGACGATGCTTCAGATGTAAAAACATAGAAAAACACCCCCAAACAAACATTTACAATGCAGTTTCCACAAACTTCTTTCACTAATATACTTAATGTTTTGTGACACATTTGTTTTCATTTATTTTCTAACAGCTTTGGCATTTTTATGGAGACATGGAGCTTAAATGGAGTTCCTCAGTGGAGCCCTACTTTATAAAGGTTCAAATACAGGGCATAGCCTATCATGGTTTAATTTGTGATTATTTCATGGGAACCAGCAAGGTCCAAGGTTAGAGACATTGCAGAGAGGAGCCTGGATGAGCAGACAACAAAGCACTTGGTCCATTAATGTGATGTTTTATCTTCACACGGAGGTTTTCACACAATTTAAGCTTTCTTTCTGCCATCTTTATATTGCCTACATGAGTTACATGTCCTTCAGTGGCTCCCCATGCACACACAATGAGAACTGTTTCCCAAGTGGTGGTGATGGCCCCTATGTCAGCCCTGCCCATTTTTCTGGCATATTCCTGTATGCAGCATCAAGGCTGGCTGCATCAATGCAGAACTTGCCTGTGCTTCCGTCCTCAACTGTGAACAGGGATCGGTATTTATCTAAATTACAGGGTTGTCCAAGTAACCACTGTGGTAACGTGCAGTCTGGAAACAAAGAGTGGCACAAACTCTGTGTTAGCTAACTATCACAGAGGTGTTGTTACTGTTTTCTTGTCATTAATTCTTTTATATACCTGACGGCTCCTTCTACACTGGAAGCTTCTAGAGGGCAGACACCACACCTCACTCATCTAGCACCAGTTCTACAGCACAGTTCCTTGTCTGACACGTGGCAGGAGATGCTCCCTTACTGTGCTGAAGCAACTGAACAATGTTTATAAATAACAAGTGAGCACATTCAAAGCCTTAGATTAGGGGCTTCTCTGGTGGTGCAGTGGGTAAGAATCTGCCTGTGAATGCAGAGGACACTTTCGATCTCTGGTCTGGGAAGACCCCACATACCAAGGGGCAGCTAAGCCTGTGTACCACAACTGCTGAGCCCACAGGGTCAGCCCGTGAGAAGCCCCAAAGCCAGACCAGAGAGTAGCCTCCCGCTAGTCGCAACTACAGAAAGCCCATGCACAGTGACGGAAGCCCAGCACAGCCAAAAATAAGTAAGCAAAATTTTTAAAACAGATTAGAATGAAAGGAATGGAACTTATAATTACTCCCACTTTCCTATGTTTGTAATGTTTTTTTAGTCTTGAATCTTTATAAATTCTAGTAAGAAACTGAATGTAGTAAAAAGTTTTACAAGAAATGACAAACACAGATAAAGTTCACTATAAATTTTAATCCATGATATAAAAGGGAATACCTTGTATTAGAAAGTAAAATATAACGATTACATTCAATTTTGTAAATACTTCTGTGGCACAAAGATATTTCCTTTAAATTCAACCTTGTAATTGTGTTTTGTCTGCTTTTTGAGAACACCACCATAGTAGTAAACCATGAAGAATATGGGTAAACTTGTTAAAAATGATTGTCACAGATGTACTGTTTAAATTCAAAGAACAGAGTTCATTTATTCACTGAATTCATTAATGAATTCCCTTATGTAGAATAAAATGTAATACTCCATGCTTATCATGAAATAGTGGTTTCTTCCAGTATAATCAGGAAGTTAATCACAATACTTAGGACCTGAGAAGACTTCCTTTTTAGTCATATCAACGTTGTTACTTCTTAGGTTCTGACATTATCATTACAGAAAAAGTACTTTTTCTTGAGGGAACGGCAACTTAATAGTGCTGACATGAATACAACAAATCCAAAGCAATGCTCAAAACATTGCTTGAGGAATTTTTGAGAAGTTTAGCTTTAACTATAACAACAAATAGAAGAAAGACGGTTAATTATATCCTCTTTTCAGAGGGTGACAAGCTCTTAAGGTTTCTTGACATTTTGTAGAATGTATAAGCTTCCTTCAAATGTTTTAAGATTTAAATTACAGCTATATTAATAATTTTGGAATTTAGCCTCATTGAATGAAATGTCATAACTATTTAACTGAAAAAACACTGTAAAAGTTGACTAGGAATGATAAACTCTTAAAAGATAATTTTCAAGATACATGCTTACAGACAACCTAAGGGTAAAATTACATCTTTTTTGATAATACCTGGCAGTTCATGCCTCACTTCCCAAATACACGAATAATGAAAACAGAAGTTCTCATATTCAAAGGATGGGGCTTCTTCCCTTTTTAAAATCCATCAGGCTCTCAGGTGCCGAAACCGTGAAAAACTGCACACATGCAAACACAGTCTCAGCCCAAAAGAACACATGTTCCTGTACTTTCATCCCTTCGAAGACAGAGGAGACAGGAAATATAAACGAGCCCTCCTGGCCATGTGACATTACCTATTTCTGTATATATATGTATTTCCTAAAAGAAATCAACCCTGAATATTCATTGGAAGGACTAGAGCTGAAGCTGAAGCTCCAATACTTTGGTCACCTGATGCAAAGAGGCAACTCATTGGAAAAGAACCTGATGCTGAGAAAGACAGAGGGCAAGAGGAGAAGGGGACGACAGAGGATGAGATGGTTGGACGGCATCACTGACTCAATGGACGTGAGTTTGAGCAAGCTCCAGGAGATGGTGAAAGACAGGGAAGCCTAGCGTGCTGAAGCTCATGGGGTTGCAAAGAGTAGGACACGACTTAGCAACTGAACAATATATGTATAGGTTGCTTTATGAGATTAGCAGGATAAAATAAAGGGTTAGATTTTTCACCATCTATCATGCTACGGGGTAAGATGAGACCCAAAGTAGGTAGAGTACTACCAAGAGATTACACAGTGATTGGTGAACTGGCCTAAAATAATTAGGCTTTTTATTTATAATTCCCTTTTAAAAGTTGTCGTATGACAATAACTTCAATTTATAACAGCAGATAAAAGAAAATGAGGTGCCATGCTCTATTAATCAAAATATTCTAAGATAAAAGAAAATACAAAACCTGAAAATAACATCAGTGCTCTAGACCATTTAGAAAGTTATAATTATTAAAATTCTAAATAAAAAGGTCTTCAGAACAGATCCATCTCAAAACTATTTTACAAACTTTGGAAAAAATAGGCAGATTTCAATGACTTGAAGTCTGATTTACAGATTTCATACAGTCTGAGTGTTTTTCCCCACACAGTGCAGCTTTGCTTTAAAACCTCTCATATTAAGTTTCCCAGTAATCGCTTCTTCATGCTGAAACAAAACTCTGTTTGTTCATTAACTTCCTGTACATCCCATCTGGTTTCAAAAGCAGCTCTTCATGTTTCCCACACTCGATGATTCTCCCCCGGTCAAGGACAGCTACCACGTTGGCGTTCTTAATCGTGGACAGACGGTGGGCAATGATGAGCACTGTCCTTCCTTCCATCAGTCGGTCCAGGGCTTGCTGTACGAGGTGCTCGTTCTCAGCATCCAGTGCGCTAAACAGAAGAGCCCACAGGAAGGCGGCATCAGTGCCACGTACACTGTTCACGCATGTGTTTCCCGGTGCACATACATGAGGGCCTCGTAAGCAGCTGATCCCTGCTATGATCAAGGCTGCAACTCCCTGGGCCAACTGTCTAAATTTTATAAAGTGACTATCAAAAAAAGAAGCTCTGAACCCTTGATCTTCAGAGAACTGCCATGTAAGTTAAAAAGGATTTTTCACATCTGCTGATAAGTGATGAGGGATTCATCACAAAGGTCTGAATTGGACCTAGAACCCTCAACTCACAATTCATCTTGTCTCCCAACTGTCATGATTAATTCATATCCCATCCCTTTAAAGTGTAAGGTGTTCTCAGCCACGTCACTTGAAATACAGAAGAGTAAGTTTGTGATAAAGAAAGAATTTGATTTAATATAATTGCACATTAAGATATCCTCACCTGGTTGCTTCATCTAGGAGAAGAATTTTGGGATTCTGAAGAAGGAAAAACATTAAAAAGATAAGAAAGATATAATTTTATTAGGAAAAAAACCTCTCAGAAATAAAAAGAAATAAAGCATTGATACATGATACAACATGGATGACCCCTGAAAACACCCTAATGAAAGGAGCTGGACATAAAAGTCTATGATTCCATTTACAGGAAATGTCCAGAACAGGCACATCTGTAGGGACAGATGTGTGGTCACCTGGGGTTGAGGTAAATGGGGAAACAAGGTACGTGGGTATGTGTGAATGTTATTTTGGTGATGAAGAAAAGGTTCTAAAATTGATTACAGTGATGGATGCACAACTCTGAATACATGAACACTGAACTATATGCTGTGCATGGGTGAACTATATAGTGTGTGAATTCTACCACAATAAAGCATCCACAAAGGATGAAAAATAGTTCATATTGTGCTTGAGATGAGCTCATAAATGGAAGAGTTAGAGATGACTTTAAACCATTATCACAGTGATCAATGAACCGGATGTTTATAGTGCAGCTTTATTCTGCAGGTGAAACAACTAAAAGTATTAGATGGGGCTCTAAAGTGAGTCAGATAGTCTAACTCTCAGGGTCCTCTTGGAGTTTAGTTGGGAGCAGTACACACAAAACTGAAAAGAAAGAAGAGTCAGCCAATGTATATAACAGATAAATTCTAGTCTTGCCTAGGAATCTATCCACAAGAAATGAAAACATAACCATATACCAACTTGTACACCATTCAGAGCAGTGTTATTTCTAACAGCCCTAAACCAGAAATAACTCAAGTGTTCATTAACCTATGAGCGATAGACAAATTGTGGTCTGTCCATACGAAGGACTGGAAAGGAATAAAGTACTGATATGGCTACAACATGGAGGAATCTTAGAAGCTCTACTAGGAAAGGAGGCTACAAGCAGAAGACCACTGTCTGCTTTCATTTACCTGAAATGTCCAGAAAGGCAAATCTAGACAAAATCAAAGTATATTATTGGGAGGTGGGGCTGGGAATGCAGAAAGGTTGCTCAGGTATATCAAGGTGATGGAAATGTTCTAAAACTGGATTATGATGGTTGCACAACTCTGTAAATATACTAAAAGTCACTGAAAAGTACATTTAAAACTGCTCAATTTTATGATATGCAAATCATGCTTCAGTAAAGCTGGGTTTTTTTTTTTTTTAATCACCTTTAAATCTGAGGAGAGTACTTATCTAACAAAGGAGAAGGCCATCATTTCCTAAAATATGCAATGCCTATGAACTTCAGCTTTTCCGTTTCCTCTTAGGAGTCTTGTGTAAGCATTTCAAGTCTGTACCATTCAGTGTGTTGTGCTCATTCTCCATCCTGTCCTTTGTGACCCCATGGACTGTAGCCCACCAGGCTGCTCTGTCCATGCGATTCTCCAGACAAGAATACTGGAGTGGGTTACCATTTCCTCCTCCAGGGGATCTTTCCGACCCAGGGATTGAACCTGCATCTCGTGCATCTTCTGCATTGGCAGGCGGGTTGTTCACCCCTGAGCCACCAGGGAAGCCCACCATTCAGTTGGGCAGGTTATTAAATACTATACAAGTAAGTATACTTGTACTGTTTTGGTATTTTGATATAGTTACTGTTTCTCCAGTTAGAGACTGCATGCTTCTTTAATTTTATTACTTTTTATATTGAAGTACAGTTGATTCACAATATCATGCAAACCTCTGCTGTATAGCCAAGCAACTCAGTTATACACATACAGACATCCTTTTTTATTTAATACTCAGTAAGCTACTTGACGGAAGGTCTGTGTGTTAAGCTTTTCTCCCTCTGATAATCCCAGCACTGTACTGGGCTCCCAATGCCCAAGAAATACTTGTTAAATTTGAACACAGTCAGTGGAATTCCCAACTCATCTTTCACCAGAGCTGTCAACAATATACCTACCTACCTCCTCCAAAAAGAAAGGAGAAAAATTGTACATTACTAATTACAAGGTCCCAGGTTAAGAACAATGCCCAAAACCCCCAGCCAAGTGGCTTCAGCCTTACCTTAAGCAGAGCACGGGCAATTGCAATTCGCTGTTTCTGCCCACCTGACAATGACAATATATATATATATTTTAAACTGAAGGTCTTAACAAAAATTCTTGGTAATAGGCTTTACTGATAAGCCATATGGCAATCTGAAGGTAGCTTCTCCCAGTTGGTCAAGTTGAGATAGATGAGAGAATAGAAACATATCTTTGAAATATATTATTTCCTCATCACTCTAGAGATTAATAATAAGAATTATTATCATGGCTAACACTGAGGAATTCCTATGTACCAGGTATTTCCTAAATGCATTACACATATTATTTCATTTCATCTCAACAACAAGCCTGTGAAGTAGATTCTATAATGATTCCCTTTGCACAGATTAAAGACTGTGCCACGAACACCCTGCAGGCGGCCTCACAGCGGGCCAGCGCACTGCCGAGGTCTGACTGTGCATTCAGTTCAGTTCAGTCGCTCAGTCGTGTCCGACTCTTTGCGACCCCATGAACCACAGCACACCAGGCCTCCCTGTCCGTCACCAACTCCTGGAGTCCACCCAAACTCATGTCCACTAAGTCAGTGATGCCATCCAACCATCTCATCCTCTGTCATCCCCTTCTCCTCCTGCCCTCAATCTTTCCCAGCATCAGGGTCTTTTCCAATGAGTCAGCTCTTCACATCAGGTGGCCAAAGTATTGGAGTTTCAGCTTCAACATCAGTCCTTCCAATGAACGCCCAGGACTGATCTCCTTTAGGATGGACTGGTTGGATCTCCTTGCAGTCCAAGGGACTCTCAAGAGTCTTCTCCAACACCATAGAGTCTTCTCCAACACCATAGTTCAAAAGCATCAATTTCTCGGCACTCAGCTTTCTTTATGGTCCAACTCTCACATCCATACATGACTACTGGAAAAACTATAGCCTTGACTAGACGGACCTTGGTTGTCAAAGTAATGTTTCTGCTTTTTAATATGCTGTCTAGGTTAGTCATAACTTTCCTTCCAAGGAGTAAGTGTCTTTTAATTTCATGGCTTCAATCACCATCTGCAGTGATTTTGGAACCCAAAAAAATAAAGCCTGACACTGTTTCCACTGTTTCCCCATGTATTTCCCATGAGGTTATGGGACCAGATGCCATGATCTTAGTTTTCTGAATGTTGAGCTTTAAGCCAACTTTTTCACTCTCCTCTTTCACTTTTATCAAGAGGCTTTTTAGTTCCTCTTCACTTTCTGCCATAAGGGTGTTGTCATCTGCATACTGAGGTTATTGATATTTCTCCCGGTAATCTGGATTCCAGCTTGTGCTTCTTCCAGCCCAGCGTTTCTCATGATGTACTCTGCATATAAATTAAATAAGCAGGGTGACAATATACAGCCTTGACATACTCCTTTTCCTATTTGGAATCAGTCTGTTGTTCCATGTCCAGTTCTAACTGTTGCTTCCTGACCTGCATACAGGTTTCTCAAGAGGCAGGTCAGGTGATATGGTATTCCCATCTCTTTCAGAATTTTCCAGTTTATTGTGATCCACGCAGTCAAAGGCTTCGGTGTAGTCAATAAAGCAGAAATAGATGTTTTTCTGGAACTCTCTTGCTTTTTCGATGATCCAGCGGATGTTGGCAATTTGATCTCTGGTTCCTCTGCCTTTACTAAATCCAGTCTGAACATCTGGAAGTTTGCGGCTCACGTGTTGCTGAACTGTGCACGGGCTGTGCTTATCACCACACGTTTGCTCCCCCTCCCCCAGCAGAGTGTCTCTTGTAGGAGGAAAGGCAAAGGAAACTCAGGGGAGCTGGGGTTCGAGGCAGGGCGTGAACTGATGAGAGCGAAGGCAGCTGGAATGGTGACGCTCCTGTCTGCCCAGAGCGTGACCCTGTGCGTCCACGCTCAGCTGGTTCTCTTTCCCACCCGGGGAACAGCTTGCACGCGTGCGCCTGGGGGTGGCAGAGACAGCAGCTACTCTAATCCCCTCCTGCCTTGTTTGTCGGCTCTAACGTTACTAAAAAAAGGGGGTGGGATGCGTAGGGGAAATGCAGAAGGACAGGAAGTGCTAACTCCCCTCCTCAATTCTGTCCCACTGGCCCTCTGCTCTCCTCCAGGGCCACTAGCCTAACTCAAAGCTGATGGAGTCTCACAGCAGGACACAACTCACTCCTTCTAACTTAGCTCATCATGTGAGAAAACTCAGTTCCGTCCTCGGTAATTAATTGTATTGGCTGAACATACTTCTTATTTCATCTAAAAGAAGTTAATCACTTAAAGTGAAATGAATGGTACTGCTGAAAGCTGTCCTCAACTAGGCAATCCCATCCTCACAACGAGGGAGGGAGGAAAAACCCTTTCTATCTGAACCTCTCTGGTTGGTGGGGGTCCGAATGCTCAGTGTGGGTGGGCAGAGTGGCCAGTGAGGGCTTTAGTCAGCTCTGAAAATCCCAGGTGCCAGTGAGCACACAGGCGTCTGCTGCTAGAAGCCCACCCCTTCCTCCACAGTGGACTGAAACCTTCGGTTCCTTCACTGGGAGACAGAGCCTGGGAATCCTGGTGAAGGGAAGACACACAGAGTCTGTCCCCAGGGAGCAGGTGATGCACCGCTGGGCCGCGCACAGGCACCCCCAGCTCTGCACCTCCATCCCCGTCAGCTCCCAGCATCCTGCCCGAGGACACGCTGTCCCAGAGACGCAGGAACAGTGCTAGGCTGTAACTTACCCCATCCATCAAAAGCAGGTTTCCATCTACTGCCTATAGTTTTAACAAATCATACACAACAATCTTAAAACATTTTTTAAACTATCTGCAGGCTAAGTTCAAGCAGAAAGTTTAGTGTTGGAAAGGATTCCTGCACCAACCTTCACTCTGACATGGAGGCCTCCCTCCCCTGCTAGTGCAGATCCAGTGACAAAGATCATCATGAAAGGAAGCACCTCTCAATATTTGTAATAAAAACAAAACAGAACTGTGTTTAACCAAAATTTTACTTCTCTATTTTTTTTGGGGGGGACTCCAAATGCACTGAAGATGGTGACTGCAGCCATGAAAAGATGAAAAGATGCTTGCTCCTTGGAAGAAAAGCTATGACCAACCTAGACAGCATACTAAAAAGCAGAGACATTTCTTTGCCAACAAAGGTCCATCTAGTCAAAGCTATGGTTCTTCCAGAAGTCATATATGGATGTGAGAGTTGGACCATAAAGAAAGCTGAGCACCAAAAAACTGCTGCTTTTGAACTGTGGTGTTGGAGAAGACTCTTGAGAGGCCCCTGGACTGCAAGGAGAGCCAACTAGTCCATCCTAAAGGAAATCAGTCCTGGGTGTTCACTGGAAGGACTGATGTTGAAGCTGAAACTCCAATACTTTGGCCACCTGATGCGAAGAGCTGACTCATTGGAAAAGACCCTGGTGCTGGGAAAGATTGAAGGCAGGAGGAGAAGGGGACGACAGAGGATGAGATGGTTGGATGGCATCACCGACTCTATGGACGTGAGTTTGGGTAAGCTCTGGGAGTTGGTGATGGACAGGGAAGCCTGGCGGGCTGCAGTCCATGGGTCTGCAAAGAGTAGGACATGACTGAGTGACTGAACTGAACTTACCTCTCTATTCATTGGTCCTACTTTTGCAGTTGAAAGCAACAGAACTGTTTCTCTTTCCCTCCTGTAACTCGGCCCCCATAATGCAATCTGACTCGCTGCCTGAGCTGACGTCACAGGGAGTCCCAGCACTGGAATCCCAGTGGTGCCACAGGCCTGCAAGCCCCCACTGTCCAGAACAGGACGTGACGGGCTCTGCCTGGGTCAGGTCCGGACCAGGGCCTCTCTGTGGTTATTACATTTGAAAAGAGTTGTTTAAAAAAAAAAGATGACTCTGTGACAGAGACCACATGTAGCCTACAAACCTAAATCATCTACTCTCTGGTCTTTCATAGAAAAGCCTCTCAGTCCTGGGTCTACACACAATCTCCTCCAGCTGCACATCTCCTCTGGCTCAGTCTCTGCCTCCCAGGACAAATCATCCTGCCATCCAGTGTCTGTCTTACTTTCAAGGATCTTGAATTGTAAAACATCTATTCTCAGATGAGAAAAAGAGGCTGTGGCTGAATACTACCCAGTGGGACCTCCAGTGGGAGTCTGGAAAAACACCTTTGGGGAGAAAGTGAAGGGAATTGGGGAACTGTCACATACAAAAGAGATCTGAGAAAACAAAAATGTTAATTTCATGAACTCTAAGGACAAAAGCCTAATTAAAAAATAACAGCGCGATAGGAAATGTTTGGAGAGTTTTTTGGAGCAGAGACGTTTTGCGACGAAGAGTAACAAAAACGCACCTGAGAGGAGAACACCCTTTTCTCCGACCACAGTGTTGAATCCTTGAGGGAAATTTTGGATGAAAGCAGCTGCATTGGCTACAGCAGCTGCCTGCTCTATCTGCTTAGTGGTCACTGAGGCGGGGTCGTCTGCACCATATGCAATGTTCTCCGCAATTGAGCAAGAAAACAAAATTGGCTCCTACACATTGGAAACAAAACATACTTATTGAAAATTTCAAAAGGCCAGTAATACAGTGGAGCTTAGTACAATATTTATATCTAAGAACTTTTCCCAGAGAATATATACTGGTTTTTTGGGGGGCGGGGGGTTCTATTTTCTCATTCTCCATCAATTTACCCCACAGTGACTAAATGATTCACATGTTAGCACGAGCAGGACTGACTTTACCATCTGAAGATCACCACTGCAGAATCCTGCCCTCACCCTGAATGTAGCAGATGCTCTGTAAATTCAAGTCCCCTTTCCCGAGGAAGACCTCGGCCCCGTCTGCGTTCTCCAGCTGCCTGCCTTCCAAGGACGAAGGGAGAGTCCATCTCTTTCTGTCACTTCTTGAAACACAAAGCAGATGGGAAAGTGGCATTTGCACAGAACTGTTCTGTGGAATTGTCCTAAAAAGCTAATAAACTCCCAGCTTCTTGCTCTATCCTTAATGAGGACATGGCACCGCTGTTACCCTAGCACTCCCGAGCCAAGCCCATCACTGTCCCCGACCCGTCCCCAGAGGAGTGGGGCTGAGGGGGGGTTTCACTGGAGGGAGAGGCCCAGGAGTGGGGGAAGGCTTGGGTTTGTCTGTTGTGCACAAAGCTTGGTAATAAAAATATAAATAGCTTGTCAAAATTCCTCTGCACTAGGTGGTCTTGTGAAAAGAGCTTCATCAAAGAGACCATATTAATGTTCTTGAAATCCTCTACCTTTTGCAAGGGGACCTGGCTCTTGGCATAGTCTTTGCTTGCTTATCTCTGAAACCCTGGCAAAACAGTAGACCGGCTACTAATGAACATGAGAACTGAGAAAGAATCAAAAGAAGCTAAAAAGCTGTATCTTTTTCTCCCCAATCTTCTGGACTACCTGCATTACAAGTAATGACAGTGTCCACCTTTGGAAAAAGGTGGTTAAAGTGGTTAAAGTGTCTAACGTCTTCAGGAAACAGCACTACAAACCTAAACAATCTGCCTGATGAGGTTAGTTTACTACATCTGAAAAACATCCATTCTTTTTCTTTTGAAAGGTCCAAGACCAAGAGAAAAGCAAATGACAAAAGCAATTTTAAAATAAAGTGTAATAAAAATGGACCCCTCTCCTCTTACCTGACTCACTGTCCCAATCTTGGATCTCAACCAGACTGGGTTTAGCTGACGGATGTCGTGGCCATCCAGGCTGATTGTTCCTTGCAGGGAAGAAGGGAAAGAGGTCAGTGGGTGCCATGGGGGCAGTGACTGACAGAAACACAGATGGGATCTGGTGGGAAAACTCCAGACTCAGTTTTTTAAAGATTAGATACTCAAAATCTCCAAACAAATCTAAAACCAATGGGTTTCAGTGACTTTCAGAGCTGGAAGGGACTTTTCTGGATCATGTGCACCTACTCTCTCCCTGTGATGACTGGATGACCAGCACACCTAGCTCATCCCTCCAGCTCACCTTCCGTCCTGTGTCAACACAGATGTAGAAGAGTCTGCTATCTGACTGACAGGATGGCAGAGTTTCAATGTCAGATGTAATTCTTTGACCTCAGCTGACAGAATTACCTTTACACCCTGAGGGAATGAAATCATGCCTCCTGATTACGATGACAGTGACCAACACAAGAAATCCTATTCTTTCTCAGTTAGCTATATGACACTATACAAGCCAAAAATAAATTTTCATACACCTACAAAAAACCCGAGGTATTGACTTAGAAAGCATAAGCACTCTGTACAGGCTCCACAAGGCAGGAATGTAACTGCAGTTGCTTTTCTCCCTGATCTATTCACTGTGATGAAGAAACCACAGACTCAATGTTTTGCATCCCTCTCGCTAGGATTTTCCTAAGCTCAGAATTTTATAGCAAGTAGAAGGTAAGTCCAGGCAGTGATTCCAGAGGCAGACAGTGTAGTGATATCCACTTTAACACACTTGGTGGTTTTGCACATGAGATCACTCCCTGGCACACAACCAGCTCTCACAGTGTTCTAACCAAAAAGACTATAAGACCTACTCTTTAAATTCATGGTTTTAGGGAATTCCCTGGTGGTCCAGCAGTTAGGACTCCAATCTCTCACTGCTGAGGGCCCAGGTTCGATCCCTGGTCGGGGAACTAAAATCCCACAAATCACAAGACCAAAAATAAATAAACCAATTTTTTATTTTATATCAATGATTTTTTTTCTTGTCAAGAAACGTTTCCTTAATCCAAAAATAAACCAACACATACAGAATATCTTCTCTAAACTCTGATATAAAGAAGGATATCAACTACGTGTGGTAAGGGATGTTAACTTAACACACTAACATCACACTAATGATTGTGTGATCATTTCACAATATATACACATAGTGAATCATTATGCTGTACACCTGAAACTGTTAAATGTCAATTATATCTCAGTTTTAAAAAGATATAAGTAAGTAACAGAATGTGTTGTTTGCTCTATAAGATGCTATAATCCACTTAGAAACAGAAACCGAAATGAGAAAATATCTACTACTTGAAGAGAGCCTCAGGAGCAGCACACGAGTGGGTCACTGACGCCCACGTGCCCGGCCTGCACGCCGGCGCCCGGCGGGAGGACCCTTCGGCACCTGCGCAGCTCGGATGGCGAAGGCACACGCTCTCCACGTGCGGCCAGCAGCGCCGCACAGAGGCCCCTTTCTGCTCCCCTCTCCGGGTGCAGGGGACGCTGCACAGGAGATGAGGAGCTGACACAAAGGGTACGATGCCCGATAGGCCTGGGTGAGCACACAGCCCGAAAAGTGACACCGCTGTTTAAGGGGCTTCCTCCCCGGGAACACACCCTCTGGCACTCAGAACTCACACAGTGCATGGCCTCTGCAACACTCGGACCCTCTCCCAGGGCTCAGGAGTATAAGGGCTCAAGAGAGGCCCCTGTCCCACAACACGCTGAACCACTCACCAGAGCCAGGGTCATACAATCTCAGCAGGAGGGAAATCACTGTGGATTTGCCAGCACCACTTGGGCCAACCAGTGCTGTGACGGATCCTGATGGGATGGAAAGGCTGAAATCCTGGAATATGGGCACCTCTGGGCGAGCTGGATAGGCGAAATGCACGTTCTTGAACTCCAAAGCGCCCTGGAAGTTTTTCTCATTCAAAACAGCCCCCTCTGCAAGGTAAGACAGGACACGAATCACTCAGCGCTAAGCACATGAGCACAGCTGAGCCCAGGCTGCACCCACCTGACCACGGCCTCCGCCCAGCACAGCGAGCTCAGGCATCGGGAGGCAGCCGCGGCCCGCGCCCCCAGCCTGCTCTGCACCAGGGCACTGCAGGCCTGCCGCCGCGCTGGAGCCTTGCAGCCGCAGAGGCCAAGGCCGCATCCCAGTCCTACTGATCGAGCAGCAGCTGATGGAGCTTCCGGCCCAAGAGCTGCGGGCCGAGTCCAGTGGCATTCTCCCTGTGGGCTGCCTCTGCAGGCCCCCCATCCAGGGTTTATCTCACCTTCTCTAAAGAGTTGTTTTAAGAGCGTGATGAACAGGCAGGCACTGCACAAAAGCCCCAGAGCTCGAGGGGGTCAGAGGTCAGTTCTATCCCGGGGTGACCTTGCTGTTGACTGGGAGAAGTGGCTCCATCTCTCCCAGTCGGGCTCATTCCTGCCAGTCTATCACAGTGGAGAATGCTGGCATTCACTATTGCCCTGGGGCCAGTGAGTAGCTGACAGTGATCGCTGCTTCTTCCACTGAGCCTGGCTGCTGGGCCCAGGCCACAGCTGCCTCAAACACTGGCTTCCAGTGAAGCAGCTCACGAAGGAGATGGTTCAAAGCCAATTAGCATCAGCATCCTCCACCCCATCCCCAAAGCCAAGCAACTCAGAGGCTTTCCTATGCACGAACCCTCTTCCTTTCCTCCCCGCCCCCAAATGTCAAAATCGCCAAGGAAGACAGTTCTGGTGGCCCGGCCAGGCCCTTCCTGTCTGCACTCCTGAGCGGCACGCACTTCCTCCTGCCATTTGTGGTAACACATCAGCTGCAGGAAGGGAAGCGGTCGGTGCACGCTGTGTGGTCAGGGCCCCCACCTCCAGGGATGCCCTGGGCCCCCCAGCAGCACCCAACAGCAGTCTGTCCTCACGGTCCACCCTCCGATGGCCCCGTCCCTCCCTGTCGTGGTAAAGACAGGGTCTAGTTCATGCTCATCCTTCCCAGGTAGGGCAGGAAGCTGGTCTCACTGTCCTAAACCACACATGTTCAATCCCAGCAAAGAAAAGTAAACCCAGTTCAGACCCACCATTGAAAGGAAGCTCAGGTTCTCTCTCAAGGAGCTCCCAGAGGCGGCTTCCAGCACCCAGTCCCTTCATTAGCTCTGAGTAGAAGGAGCTGAGACCTGAGGATGAGAAGCAAAGGCGCACATCCATCATCGGCCAATAAATGGCCCTCTGCCACCCCCAGCCCTCTGGGGACAGTGACAATAGCCTGCTTTTAACATAAAATCTGCTACTTTCAAACAACAGGGTTTGAAGGGTTTGAAGCAGCTTCCTGGGAATCTGTCAGAATTCCCTCTGTCTCATACCCTTGTTTTCCTTCAGCTTCTCCTCCTCCAATTTCATTATCTCTCATAAGGCTTTGGTTTGATCCGGGGATTTACAAATATATATAGTCATACTAGTCAACCACTGAATTAAAATCACAATGTTACAGAAAAGTCTGCTTAGTCAAAAGTCAAGCAATAAAAATAAAATATAATGCTTATCTCATATTAAAAAGGAATACAAGGTACCCCAACATTCATTTAAAAGGCACATCCACAAAATTAACCCATCTTTCCAACTCAACAAATAAAACATTACTAGGCTGAAAACTGAAAAGAAATTTGGCAATGTTAGATACACTAACAACCTCTGCTTAAAAGTCACCTTTGAACTATGATTTAAAACCCCAAGTCCACTGGTCCACATCAACTGCCAGAACATATACTTTGTAACACTTTCCCTCAGTAAGGGTGCTGAAAAAATGCAATTCAGATATCCTCGGGTATATGAATATTTGTATAAGATACAGTGGACTAATACCTTCAGGTTAAATTAAGGATGCATCGGGTAGAAACAGAGCCACATAAATATAGTCAATCAACCTTCAATAGTTGAGCAAAGGCAATTCAATGGAGAGAGGGTAGACTTTTCAACAAATGGTGCTGCAACAACTAGATTTCCATGTGCAAATAACAAATAGGGACACAGGCCTTACACCTTTCACAAATTAACTCAAAATGATCTAAACATAAAATGCAAAACTATAAAGCTCCTAGAAGACAACATAAGAGAAAAACTTACATGACCTTGGGTTCAGAGATGACTTTTTAAGTATATTAAAAGCACACTCCATGAAAGAATATATTGTTAAGTTAAAGTTCATTAAAATTATAAACTTCTAAGAAAGATCAAGTCAAATGTGGCAGAGAGCACAAGACTGGGGGCCAGGAGGAAAGCTGACGATGGCTAAGCGTGAAACGTGCACAGAAACGTCACAGAGAGGGAAGGTGGCGGCCAGCACATCTGTTCAGAGCGGGAAACATGACCACACGGTGTGTGACCCTACCGCCTGTCAGACCCAACCCCAGGGTTGGAAAGAAAGGAACAATACTGTCATCGCGCCAGCATCCTGAATGGGTCTTGTCTTGCAAGTCACTCAGCACCCAGAAACATCTTGGACCAGATTTTTCTTCAAGACCAGCCAGCAGGACTAAAATGTTATTTTAAACAGATCTCTGGAACTCTCAGTCCAGAAAAATCCTTGCTTGCCTGCGGATGTCTAAGGAAAAGCCTCTCCTTTAACCAGGAGAAAACTCTGGCACCCTGAAAATAAAAAGTTGAGGTGACCCTGTGGGATACCTGAGCTCCTTTAACCAGACTTGAAGCTGTTGATCTAACCTTTCCGTCTCGGTTTTCAATGAAAGGAAGGAAAACAAAAAGCAGGAAATCATGGGCTCCAGGTTGGTTGGGGCTTTGTAGACTCCACACAATTCTGCCTCCAAGGAGCTTGCTTCCCTTCACTCAGTGGGACAAGGAAAGCTGGGCTCTGAGAGACTCTTTACAAAAGCAAGCAACTGTGTCTCATGTACTTTACCACTTCTATTTTGGATTGTTCACTAGTTTTGAACATGGCTGCCTTCTCCCCACCAGCAACCTGCCTATCATGAAAGCATCACCATCAGAGGATGAGGGTTCCTGCACATGCCTGTTCATACCATCCTTCCCCCCAGCATCCATGCTACAGTGAAAGAGAACAGGTTGCCCTGCATGCTGGCTGGGAACAGATCCAGTGAGACCCTGTGCTCTGTGAGCTATGGGGGGGAGGGGGCCTGTAAAAATCTAACACTTCTCAACCCAGGGAGGATCACAGTCATCTTTATTCCGTCCTTCAAAGTCAGGTTGGTGTAACATTCTAGGAAATGTTTTTGCAGTTCGTTAATTGGTGAGTGGTGGAGTAATGGGAAAGTTAGGTTTTCGTTTCAGAAACTATAACCTGATTTTTCATTAATTCCCCAAGCCTATTTAAATTATATACCTCCGACGCTTACTCCAACCCAGAAAGCATACATTAGGAAGGAGGAGAGTTCGCCCACTGTCATGTGGGCACTGCCCATCAGCAGCCCACCTTTGTACAGGACAGAAAGCACGATCAGGTTCCCAGAGAGCCCAGTCTGTGGACAGAAGAAAACACAGGTGAGAAGTCAGGTGAGAGCCAAAGGCCCCCATGCAGAAAGCACTCACACTGTGCAGACCCCCTTTATGCATGTAACCACCAAGCAAGATTCTTCCAAAACACTACATTTTAGTCTAAATTTTAAAATTCTTTTTTTTTTTTTTTTGGCTGTACTGCACAGCATATGGGATTTTAGTTCTCTGACCAGGGATCAAATCTCTGCCTCCTGCAATGGAGGCATGGAATCTTAACTGCTGGAAAGTCAGGTTAAGTGCCTCAAAATTATTTTTGAAATATTGTAATATTGAAGGCAATAATCTCATAAACATAGAAACCTAGATACTAAGCTACCCATCAGATTCCTATTTTACTCAATCTAATCAATTTGCAAAGGAAAAAAAATGATATTCAGGATGCCTCCCCTAAGTGGAAGAAATCGATGTGTTCTACCATGGTGGGCTGGGCAGGCTGCACCGGGAAGCAGATAAGATACCAGGCTCACCTGCTCTGATGTGCATTAGGTACACAGTCTCTGTAAGCGTGCCTCCTCAGGGCTTCCCGTCTGTTCAGTTACGGCCGCTACTGAATCACCCCTACCATCTTTCCACTTTGAAAGTACTGTGACTCTGCCATCATGGTGATTTTCTAGCTCGATGTCCTACCTGAGCTCCTTGTGATCAATGTGGTCAACTTTCTTATACCCCCTTCTTGAATACACTGAGGTTATTTTGGCTAATCCTCAGTGGGTTTAAAACTGCCTACACCAGAATGACCTGGTGCTAAAGGACAGATCGCCAGCTGCATTCCAAGAGTTTTGTGGAGCTGAGGATCTGTGTGTCTAACCAGTTTCCAGGTGAAGCTGATGTGCCCAGTCTGGACCATACTCTGAGGATCAGGGCCTGATCCCACAGTTTTGGTCTCACCACCTTTCCTTTAATTACATATACTTGTTTTCCCCCTCCTTCACAAAAATATTTTTAAGAATGGTAATTCTTAGTCTTGAGGGAGAAGGGAAGTATTTTCTATGTATGGCAAGAGCCACAGAATAAAAATCTCTCCTGATCACGGTGTCTACACTTTTCACTCTTTCCAAAATGATCAACTTACTGCTCCAAAGAAGCCAGCCCGAGCAAATGCCTCTTTCCTTGCTAACTGCATCACATGGTCCACTTTGCTGGTGTATTTCTCTATTTCAGTCATTTCTTTCCCAAAAGCTCGAACAGTTCTGATGTTTCCAATACGTTCCTCGGCTAGCTGGGAGAATAATACAAACATTTCAGGGGAGGCAAAATTAAAATGTGGTTCTCATGTTTAAGATACTATCAACGGAAAGCTGCTTGTCATATGCGACTAAGTGAAAAACAGATTACAAAGCAGAGTATATGAAGAATCCTGCTTTTGGAAACAAATATGTATCTGTACATACATGCATCATATATATAGAGGTAGACAGAAAAATAAGTGAGAGGGTTGGTAGATAAATAAATATATTTTTATGCAGTGAGAAAGGTAAGATAAAAAGGATAGACTCCAAAATGTTAATAACATTCATTCAGAGCTAGGATTATGCATTTTTTTCTCCTTACATTTCTCAAAATTTTATTTTCATAAATATGCATGGTTTTTGTGACAGAAATATAATGATTATTTTTAATTTTTAAAAAAGACAAAACTGGACAGCATTACAAGGACAGCACTACAAAGCTATTTTTATTAGTTGATAAAGGACAGAGTATCATCCAGGACAACTATTTTCAGAATATGATTGGCCTTTTCATCCTATAAAAAACAGTGACATAAGTTCATATGATGTAGTCAAGTGGGATCAGTGCTGCGGTGTGGGTAGAAATCTAGTCTAGAAGGCAGAGTGCTTGGGGTTTCTAGGATCTGCAGGGCTAACACGAGGAAAATGAAGTACTTTCTGGAAAGGTTAAACACATTCCTTAGGGTCTGCCCACCGATAACCTGGCTCTGAGACCGCACCAGGGGGAGGCCTTTACCTGAGTGGCTTGTGCCAGGGAGTCCTGAGTGACTTTGGTCAGTTTCCGTAGGTATCGACCATAAAGCACTGCGATGATGGATATTGGAGGCACCACGCTCAGAACAAAAGTGGCCAGTTTAGGGGAGACAAAAAACTGTCAAAAAAAACCCAAACGTACGTGTTACACAGAGTAGCAAGATACTCTCACTGCCCACCGTAAACATGTGTATGTTTAAATTAATAGGTAGGCCTAAAGGTGCTGTTTGGTAGAACTTTTCAGACATTCTCAGTCTTCACGAAGCCCCGTGAATGTTCAGCCTGCCACACGGGAGTAAGGTGACAGCCAGCCTCTGAAGCTGTGGGGCTCCTTGACCCTGCAACGCTGCCCCACTGCCGGCACAGTGCTGGACCAGTGTGATGTGCACCAGACGACACTGCTCAAGAGAGCAGGGGGGACAGGCTGGGAACGGAGGGAGGAGACCCCGTCTGCTCCACACTGGCCAGACCACGCCAGGAGTTCTGTGTTCAAGTCCCCATCAGTGTCTCCCTGAGATGACTCAGATGGCAGCAAGACCAAAATCCCCACATCAGGTGACAAAGCTGAAGGAGGAGGTGCAGAGGTGTGGAGGTGTGACAGCCAAGTTAGAGCTGCTTCCATGGCTCACAGGACTGGAATCTCAGACAAATGGATCTGGACTCAACAAAAGGAGGATCTCCTAACAACTGGAGTTGCCCAAAGAGGACGTAACACAATAGGGTTTTCCTATAGCCAACCCTGCAATTAGGTGATTCTATTTTAAACGGTATTAGCATCATTATTAATTATAAAATAGTATCTTCATTGTAAGACTCTCCTAAAATGCTGGGGGAAAGCTGCAGACTGAAATGTAAAGTGAAGGATGGATCAAGCAATCATTCACTTATTTACTCATTCAACAACTGAGTACCTAAGGCCTACAGGCAGCATGCATGATCCTAGGCACCTGGGAGGTAACTGACGCACGGGGTGTTCCATCTAAGGGGAGAGGAGAGGTGGGAGCCAGAGAGAAAACAGGTGAGACACAGAGAGAGGGAGAACCCGGAGTGCCCTGTGGTCTTGGAAGAGAAAGTGCAAGAGGTCCTGAGGCGGCAGTGAGCTCAGTACCTCAACCTCTGGGGACGGGCCACGCTGAACAAACAAGCAGGCACTGGGGTGTCCGTGGCCTGCAGGACACAGGCAGAGCAGCAAGGCAATCGGGCAGGTCTGAACACAACACAGCCCAGGCAAGCTGTCTGCACGGCAGGGCAGGAACACCCCCTGGTGTCCCTGAGCCTGGGGACGGTCTCAGGACGCTGCCTCCCTCTGCTCCAGCTGCATGCTCAGAGATAACCTTCTGAAGGATGAGGCAGGTGCTGTCATGGAAAGGAGCACTGGAGAATCAGGAACACACCTCTCAATGCGGGGAGGAAGACCCCACATGTGAACTACTAAACTGACAGTATGGTACAGACATCATTAGGTTCTAGGAAGCAGGCTTCCCACAGTCAGGTCCAGGGACCCGTGAGAAAGAATGAGCATGTCAGTCCCTCCAGAGCTGAAGGCCAGATGCCAGGGGACCTCTCCTCATAAGGCCCTGTGATAAGCTGGCATCTTCGTCCCCCCAAAACTCACAGGCCTTACACCCCACGGGGCTGGGTGTGGACGGAGCCTCGAGGGAAGGAATGAAAGTAAAATGAGGCTATAAGGGTGAGGGCCCTGAGCCTGTCTTCATAAGAGAGTAGCCAGCTCTCTGCACAGAAGCACAGGGCAAGGCCATGGGAACAATGCTCCCAGCGAGAGGGCGACTGCACGCGAGCCCAGGGAAGAGGCCTCAGCACGAACCACTGTGTCAGCACCTCGGCCTGGGACTCCCAGAGCCCAGACCCGAGGGAAACGCACTTCTGCTGCTTGAGCCCCCACTCGTGGGGCTGTGATGCAGCTCAAGACACTGGGACAGGCCCCCTCTGATGCCCTGCCCTTCAACTGCCACTCTTCCTGAGCCCCGGACTATTCTCATCTGGAAATGGTGCTTTATTTGGTACAGGAGGGCCTTCTCCCAGAGCTTGGCTTCTCTCTTGGCTGCGTGTACACAAGAGTTCAAAGCTGTCTTCCATTCTGTATGGTAGACCTTACAGGCTCACTCTGGCAACAGAGCCTTCTGCTCCGGACTGAGTGCTCTCTGGGACACTGGTCAGAAACCTCAGCGTTTCCACCTGTAAGGAAAAATCAGCCACAGTCCTCATTCTAGGGTCTAGAACTGCACCGAGATGACAGCATTGATGGCTAATGGTCACCTGAGAGGTGGTCAGTGTGCTAGGGAACTACATTTTAAATTTTAGCTTTAATTAAAATTAAATCTTAAAAGCTGATATTCCATTTCTATTCAGTTACTAGTAAAGTTTTAAGTATGTCTGGAGATTTCCGTGTGTGCTTCTTCAACCACAAATTTTACAAAATCTAAATACTGGTTATTTGCAATGAAAGCCTCCAGACTTCGATGTTCTGTAAGTATAAAATATACAGTATATTTTAGAATCCTAATATGAAAAATATTTGATTAATAATTTTTATATTAAATACATGTTGAATTGATAATACTTTGTTTATATTAAGTAAAATTATTATCAAAATTAATCTCATTTCACCTTTCTGTTTTATTAAAAAATTTTTTTGGCTACTCCACACAGCTTGCAGGATTCAACCTAGGCCCTCAGCAGTGAAAGGGTGAAGTCCTAACCACTAAACTGCTATTGAATTTCCTCTTTTTGCTTTTTGAAATGTGGCTACTAGAGAAATATCAACAACTTCAGATATGCAGATGATACCACTTTAATGGCAGAAAGTGAGGAATTAAAAGAGCCTCTTGATGAGGGTGAAAGAAGAGAGTGAAAAAGCAGGCTTAAAACTCAATATTAAAAAAACCCCTAAGATCATGGCATCCGGTCCCATCATTTCATGGCCAGTAGAAGGGGAAAAGGTGGAAGCAGTGACATATTTCCTCTTCTTGGGCTCTAAAATCACTGAGGATGGTGACTGCAGCCATGAAATTAGAAGACAATTGCTTCTTGGCAGGAAAGTTATGACAAACCTAGACAGTGTATTAAAAAGCATAGATATCACTTTATATATAAAGGTCCATATAGTTAAGGGTATGTATGGTCTTCCCAGTAGTCATATATGGATGTGAAAGTTGGACCACAAAGAAGGTAGAACAGCAAAGAATTGATGCTTTTGAACTGTGGTGCTGGAGAAGACTCTTGAGAGTCCCTTGGACTGCAAGGAGATCCAACCAGTCAATAAAGGAAATCAGTCCTGGGTGTTCATTGGAAGGACTGATGCTGAAGCTGATGCTCCAATACTTTGGCCACCTGATGTGAAGAGCCAACTCATTGGAAAAGACCCTGGTGCTGGGAAAGATTGAGGGCAAGAGGAGAAGGGGGTGGCAGAGGATGAGATGGTTGGATGGCATCACCGACTCAATGGATATGAACTTGGGCAAACTCCGGGAGATGGTGAGGAACAGGGAGGCCTGGTGTACTGCAGTCCATGTATAGTCAGACACTGCTTGGCGGCTGAACAACAACAACTAGAAGATTTAAATTGCACACGTGGCCTGCACTACATTTCTCTCAGTCAGCAGCACAGGAGAAGGTGTGTCTTCAGACACCTGGTATGCAGGGAGGCAAGCAGATGTGAGGGCCTCCAGTCCCCAGCTAAAGAGAAACAGATGTGATGGGTGGAGAGGGTAAATGAGTGCAGAGCTGCCTGTCTATGCAGAGGGAGCCCACCCTGCCCCTGACAGGAGGAGGACAGGAAGCAGCCCTCAGGTCCTGCAGAGATGACTGACAGTGGCAGCTTCCTGCCTTCGAGGACGGATGGCTGGACAGACTGACAGACTGGTGTTCCTCCTCCGTCCAGCACTGGGCACCCAGGGCTCTTCCCACCTGTGGCTCATTCCCACCGCGTTCTTAGAACCCAGGCAACAAGGTAAGCTTTTGTAAAAGCCACAGTCTGTTCTCCCCATAAGAAACAAAGGTTCAGGTGCCAACAAGGCAACTGCCCCGGGTCCCCGAGGCCTCTGCACGGTACTGCGCACAGCTCACCGGAGTGGTCTCACCCTGCCAGGGTGCACAGACGGGACGCAGCAGCTGAGGGACGTACCATCATGCCGATGCCAACCGAAGCCTGTGCTCCAGCCCTGAGCCCGTCTGAGAGGTTCTCCGTCACTGAGCGCCCCAGGAGGGCTGCGTCTGCGGACAGACGGTTGATAAGCTCTCCTGTGCGTGTCTTGTCAAAGAAAGCCACCTCCTGCCTCAGCACTGAGGAGAAGAGCGAAGCTCTCAACCTATTCACGATGCGCTGACCTGCAAGGCAAAAGCAGCGGCCTCAGTGGGGGCTCCGCTGCAGACCCGCAGCTGCCCAGGTCCCGGCCTGGTGGGAGACCACGCACACCCAGGCGCCTGCGCTCTGCACCCAGCGCAGAGCTCCGCGCAGAGACCACAGCCCGGGGGCCGATGACAGAGGACAGTGACCAACAGTGCAGTGTACAGTTTTACCACGCTCACTGCTCACAAGCTAATTCTGCTTCTTTCACAGTCCTTTCCTGGATTGAACTTTCAAATGGCAAGAGCTGGTTAATTATCTACAGAGCATTTTATCAGCTAAGCGGCCAGCAATCGACGTGGAGTCGGGTGTCCCAGGCTCCGTCACCAAGGTGGTCAGTGCCCATCAACAAGCAGGCCTCAGAGCGACACTGAGCAGCCTCACCCCGCCACGGGCAGCTCCGCGGGGACGGACACGGGGAGGGGCCGCAGGGTGTCCAGGGGACACACAGCGACGCAGCAGCCTCAGCCCGCCACTGGCAGGGCCGCCCCGCGCGGGCAGCTCCGCGGCTGCGCACCACCACCCAACCTCCTGGAGGCCCCCAGGCCACTGAGCTCTAGTGCTGGGCAAGGAGGGGTGAGCAGAGTCCCTTGCCCACCAGGATCTCCAGCCTGGGGCTGGCCCTGCCCTCGGGGCCGGAGCACAGGGAGCCCACGAGGCCCGCCCCACCCAGGCCGCCCAGGAGCAGGGTCCCGGCACCTGACGTCTGCATGAGGTAGACACGGACGGCATTGGCCGCGGCGCCACACAGGAACACGCCTCCGAGCGCCAGGCAGAGGCGGGTCAGGCTGGAGCTGCAGTCTGCAGAGGGGTCTGTGTAGATGACGTCGATGATCTTCCCCAGGAAGAAGGGGGCGGACATGGTGATGACACTGGACACCGCCAGAAACCCAACTGCAGCTGGAAAACACAAGTAACTCTCGGGTTCATCGGTGCTTTGCCCAAGGAACAGGGTGCTGAGTTCATCAACTTCTTTCCCGAATAAACTTTTCAGAGCATGTGATGCTCTCAGAGGCTGGGAGTCTCCTCCCTTTAGCCCCTGGACCCCCGACTAAAGAGGAGAGCCAGAAATGGTTCTGGGCCACATCAGGCAGGGTGTCTGTAGAGGGCACGGATCCTATCCAAGTATACAGACCAGATGACCTGGCTTTACCCTGGTCTGTTTCTCTCTTCTTCCCCAGGAGTAACTGAGAGCTAATCACAAAAATCCTCTCAGGTATCCCTCCTGCCTCTTGATCTAGGGGTTCAACTCAGATGATGTTTTTCCTACATTCATGCTATATGTTGTTACTCCTTGGCATCTAACTGTATCTTAGCTTGAAGATCAAACTATGCAGGTAAAGCTCTTGATTATGTCTAATATTTCACAAGACTGTAAGCCATGGAAAACAGGTATGGGCATCCACTACACATGTGATACCTTCCTTCTTAATATGACTGCTTTGGGAAATAAAGTACCAGAGTATCACCATGATTATAAAAATATGCAAGAACACAACTGTTCACACTCCTTAAAAAAAAAGACGAAGGCATAGAATCTTTTCAGAAAAGAAAATATTGAAAAAATCCAATTAGGAAAAGCATGTATCACAGCTAACTACTTTCATAATAAGGAATGCAAATTTAAAACACAAAGATGTATCATTTTTCATCTACTGGATTGGCAAAGCTCAGAGTTTGACAACACCCTGTTAGTGAACCTGCAAGGAAGCAGCATTTACACTGTTAGTGGCTATGCAAATGGGCACAGTCGCAGTGGAAGGTGATGAGATCCTACCGGTCAAATGTAAATGCACGTTCCCTTTCGTCCACCAACTCGATCTCTAACATATAGATACACTCCCATATGTGTATGCAAAAAAAAGGTACACTCAGGGGTGTTCATTAAGACATTGCTTATACCAGCAAAAGATTCAAAATACTCTAAACATTCCTTAGTGAAGAAAAGTTAAATCAATTATGGAACATGTATTTTATACATATTATGCAGTCATTAAAAACAATGAGGTGACTCTATAGGAAACAACATGAAGCAATCCACTAAGACACACTGTGATCAAGAAAAGCCGAGGACACAAATGTCTGTGGGGCTTTTTTGCTAGTTGGTTCTTAAGTTCATGTAGGCACAAATAACCCCAGAAATTCGTTAGCCCGAAGCTGTGTACCCAACAGGCAAATGGCTCAGTTTCTATATGTTGTCTGAGTGTCTGGAATGTACACTTGGTACCTCTCCACGGGCATCCACAGTTTAAGAAAGTAAATAGAAACTTTCAAGGAGGATCATGGTTTCAGACCTGCATTGTGACCAAAGGCTCTGCCCACCTACTCCTACTTCCTTTTGCCTTATCTCTCACATGTGTTCACCCCAGTAGATCTCTTGTACATCTAATTCTGTTCCGACATCTGCTTGTTGGAAGCCCTAAACTGACACACCCAATGATCTTTCAAAAATAAACACATACATCCACATGTTTACCTTTACAGATGGGCCATGGTCAAAGAACTTCCCAGGTGGTGCTAGTGGTAAAGAATTCACCTGCCAATGCAGGAGACATAAGAGACGCAGGTTCGATCCCTGGATCAGAAAAATCCCCTGGTGGAGGGCATGGCAACCCACTCCAGTATTCTTGCCTGGAGAATCCCATGGGCAGAAGAGCCTAGTGGGCTACAGTCCACAGGGTCGTAAGGAGTCAGGCATGACTGAAGCGACGCACGCACATCTCCAGAGAAGTAACACAGGAGTAACAGCTTCCTTCTGCAGAGTGGCACCAGGTGACTGGGGCAGGGTGCATATGTATGCCACTGTGAACCTTCTGTCCTCCTGGGGCTCCCTCTGTCCCTCCTGGCCCCCCACCCCCCTGCTAGCACCATCACTGAACAGTCAATGGCGAGGACCCTAAGTGGACACAGTGTGGGGGATGGGTGCTCCCAACACCCTGCAAATAGCTTCTCTGTGTCTTGCCTAAAGCCAACACTTCAGTGAAAGGCTTCACTTTTACAAAACCTTAATACGAAGAGTTAAGCGTAAACTCTGCCAACCAGTAGTTCAGCTGGCAAACAGCTCTAGGAGAAATATGAGCTTGTTAAGTCAGGAATACTGCCCATACTCTCTCCCTCCTGGGGTCTTCTAACACCTCTCCTCAAAGGCGGCCTGCTCTGCAACCCCATCTATAATACAGACCCCAACACACCTTTCATTCTCTTTCCAGCATTTCCCAGTCTTTGGGGAAAGTTTCACTTATCTACTGTATCTCTCCGTTAGGAGAAAAGATTTCTATCTATTTTGTTCACTGTTATATCATGACTGCCTGAAGGGACAGGCATATAGTATAAGCTCAATAAATACTGGCTGGATGAATGAACAAACTGAACTGTGGCAAAGGAGGGAGAAAAGCATGTCAGAGTTCATCAACAGCCTAAAGAGAAACACAAGATCTGATAGCTCAGAAAGCCCGTGTGGAAATGACTCCTTTACAAGAGCCAGGAAACCCACGTGCCTGGCTTAAAAAAACCCCTTCCTCACAGCCTGACTGCATAATATAAACCTGGCCAAGTGCCATTTTATTTTGCTGTAAGACTCAGGATCTTGTTTAAAACTCAGTGTTCCTGATGACTGTGCTCAGAAGGACTGAAAGCCCAAGGGTCCTGGGAGCATGTGTAGCTTAGGTTCTGCAGGGCACGGCCACAGAAACCAGTGTGCTGGCGACCCAGGAATTAACCTGGAAGACCTGGTTCATCTGTCATCAGCAGGCAGTTTCTCTAGTCTGGTTCTTCCCTTTGGCAAATATTTCCGTAAGTGTAACGCATGCCAAGTGCTACCAAGATTCATCTCTCCCTCCCGTCTCCAGTTTTCAAATTCAGTTATGATTCCAAAATAAGAACCTGTACAGCATGAATACACACTAGTTCTAACATAGTAATGACAATGATCACAAAGAAAAAGGAATTTGGCTGAACTAAAATCCGTTCCAGGGACTTCCTGGCAGTCCAGTGGTTAAGAATCCACCTGCCCATGCAGGTGACGCAGTTTTGATCCCTGGTTGGGAAACTAATCCCACACACGGCAAGGCAGCTAACCCCACGTGCCACAGCTGCTGAACTGGAGCCTGTGTTCCGCAACCAGAAGCCGCTGTGGCGAGAAGGCCCTGCGCCACGAGGGCACAGCCCCACTCGCTGAAACTAGAGGGAGCCCACACGCAGCAATAAAGAGCCAGCGAAGCCAAAATAGTCCATCTTAAAAAAATCACTTCAGGATCTCCCCTTTAAAAACAAAAACAAACAATTATTATTGCCATTTGCCTCTTTCTTCTACAAGTTCAGTTTAGTTCAGTCACTCAGTCATGTCCAATTCTTTGTGACCCCATGGACTGCAGCACATCAGGCCTCCCTGTCCATCACCAACTCCCGGAGTCTACTCAAGCTCATGTCCATTGAGTCAGTGATGCCATCCAACCATCTCATCCTCTGTTGCCCCCTTCTCCTCCCACCTTCAATCTTTCCCAGTGTCAGGGTCTTTTCAAATGAGTCAGATCTTCCCATCAGGTGGCCAAAGTACTGGAGTTTCAGCTTCAGTCCTTCTAATGAATATTCGGGACCGATTTCCTTTAGGATGGACTGGTTGGATCTTCTACAAGTTAAATGTATACAAAGTAAAAAAAAAATTTCTGCTTTGGGTTAGCTGGATTTCTGTTAAGGTTTTACTACACAACACCGTCTCTGACATTCATGAATCATGTAGATTTGCACCACAACTATCATCTCTGATTCCTCCCCAAACCTGATGAGCCAAGTAAACCACAATCCTTCTGGATATTCTCCACCTTTTGCCATGGTTCAGCATTTGCTACTCCTCTTCCTTGCCTGACTGTTACTGTCTCTTGACAGGTATTTTCAAGCATTTTTCTGTTACCCTAAGTCTACCCAGTCATGGCATTCAAAGAATGAGAGCAATCTCCTTGAAAAGAAAGAAGGAAAACCTGAAAGGCAGGCTGCTGGGAGAAGGGCTGTGGCCAGTACCCAGGTCCTGGACCAGCAGGTCTGGGGGCAGCAATGGCTGCACAGCCTGTCTACCATCGCTAGACACAGGACAGAGCTTTTAAGGACTCATCTGCCCACAGAGCTAGGCAGGTGCAGCAAGCCCCATGTCACTCACGGACTAAGGTACTAACTACCCACCACTATCTGAAGCATTTGCTATGCACTGTCTCCTCCAACAATGCTCTCACCATCCTCATTTTCCAGAGAGGAAACTCAAGCACTTAGAGGGAGCTTGCACAAGGTCACCCAGTTCATCTACTGCAGAACCACACTCCGAGACAAAAATCTGTCTTCTTCATCTTGGCACAACCAAGCTGAGAAAACACCAGGGACCTCTGCTGGGGAAGGTGAGGACAGCCAGGGAGCAGAAAGGCTGCCGGTTAACACTGGGATAGGGACTGTGTTCGGAGAAGGCACTGGCGACCCACTCCAGTCCTCTTGCCTAGAAAATCCCATGGACGGAGGAGCCTGGTAGGCTGCAGTCCAGGGGGTCGCTAAGAGTCAGACACGACTGAGCGACTTCACTTTCACTTTTCACTGTCATGCATTGGAGAAGGAAATGGCAACCCACTCCAGTGTTCTTGCCTGGAGAATCCCAGGGGCGGGGGAGCCTGTGAACTGCCGTCTATGGGGTCACACAGAGTCAGACACGACTGATGCGACTTAGCAGCAGCAGCAGCAGGGACTGTGGTGCAGAGAATAGGTAGGAGGCTCCAGGCTCTCAGAACAGGGCCGCTGCAGCAAGGCAGGCCTAACAGGGCCTCAGGCTGGGGAGTGAGCCGGTCAGGTCTGTATTTTAAATGATTCACTCCGGCTGCAGAGTAAAATGAAAGGACCCGAGGCTGCCCTGCTCCAGGCAAGAGGGAAACTGAGGTGAAGTGGGGAGGAGGGGCAGTGGGGATAGGATGGTGACAAGGAATGCAGGCATTTTTAAGAGCTAGTCTGGGGAGTTCTGAAGTTGGGACTGACAGGATCAGTGCCCTAGCTCTGTCCTCTAGCTGTCTGACCTCCACTGACTCATTCAAACTCTCTGCACCTCAGTTTATTCATCTAGAAGGTGGCAATAGAAACAACCTCTCCCTCAAGGAAATGTGAGAAATTACACACACACATGACGTCTCCAGCCCAGTGTCAGTATCCAGCCAACGACAAGTATCCACTATTATCTATTAACATACTGGGCTTCCTAGCTGGAGCTACTGGTAAAGAATCCACCTGCTACTGGGAGATCCCTGGGTTGGAAGATCCCCTGGCAAAGAAACTGGCAACTCTCTGCAGTATTCTTGCCTGGAAAATCCCATGGACAGAGGAGCCTGGTAGGCTATACAGTCCATGGGGTCGCAAAGGGTCAGACAGGACTGAGCGCACACACACGCAGCATCTGCATCACAGCTGGCATCGTGAGTCGTCAGGACTGACCTGGGCCCCTCTCAGCTGGGTCCCACTCTCTAACAGCAGGGACAGAGGAGGAAAGGAGTTTTCAGTGTCCACAGAGAACACAGGAATAGAGGGCCCGGGCAGGTGAGAAGCTCAAGTGAAGGAGGCTGGCAAGTAGCTAACCTGGACAAGGCAAGAGGTAGCCAGGGCCACCGGTCAGCAGGAAGTGGAGCGCTGAGGAAGCCTCTGAGGCTGTGGAGAGACCTGGAGAGAAAGGTCTGGGCCAGGCTAGAGTGCAAGTGACAGAGCTGGCATCTGTGCTGCAGGGACCACAATGGGCCTGCCCACGACTGGCACTTCTGTCCAGCACACGTGCCACGCGAGCTGCCCACAGAACCTAAAATCTTCTAGTTGCCGCGTTACAGAGAAACAGGTAATATTAATTTTAATGACACATTTTATTTGATCCAATATATCCAAAGTATTAGTCTTCAATGAACATTAAAAAGTAAAGAAAATTCACATTTTTTCCCCATACTAAGTCCCTTCAATGTCTGGTATTTCACTCTTGAATCAACTCCGACTAGCATGTTTCACAGCACAGCTAAAGGATGTTCAGGTTTTCTCTGGAATGTGGTATTTCCAAAGCAAATACACACTGCAGGCTTTCTGGAACAATTCTGTTTCTGGGTTCAGCCTCACTGCTCCACGAGCACTGTCCTTGTCAGAATTTTCAGCCCTGACCTGGGCTGCAGGATGTAGCCATTCTAAGCATGGCTCTCCCTCTACTTGCTTACCACACCCACTGGTTTCATCACTCCTCATTCTGGTCACTTAACGGTCTGGCTCCATAATATTCAACTATGAGTGGAGCAAAAGCTCCTGGCGGGCATCAGACTCTAAGAACTGTCCTCGTCTCAAACCACACAAGTCCTTACCAGTGTTTAAGTGAACAGCTTGGGGGTGGAGGCCTGGACATGCACCTTCCACATTTGACCAGTGACTTACCAGGGAATATTCCCTGGTGGCTCAGTTGGTAAAGAATCCACCTGCAATGCAGGAGACCCCGGTTCGATTCCTGGGTCAGGAAGATCCGCTGGCAAAGGGATAGGCTACCCACTCCAGTATTCTTGGGCCTCCCTGGGGGCTCAGCTGGTAAAGGATCTGCCTGCAATGTGGGAGACCTGGGTTTGATCCCAGGGTTGGGAAGATCCCCTGGAGCAGGGAAAGGTTACCCACTCTAGTATTCTGGCCTGGAGAATTCCATGGACAGTCCATGGGGTCACAAAGAGTCGGACACAACGGAGTGACTTTCACTTTCTTTCTTGCATCTGGGAATTATGAGCAAGATAGTCTCCGTGGTGGCCACTGCACCAAGACCCTCCATCACTATCATCCCACTGCCCCCTAAGGCCCTGGGCTCACTCCTAGCTCCCACCTCCATGCACAGCGCTCCCACCCTCTCACCCACTGGACGCCCCAGCAGCCTCTTCTATCTGCCAGACCGGGAGCAGAGCTCAGACCAGTCCCCTCTTATCCCCTCGGCCACAGGGGCGCCTCAGTGAGCTCCTTCATCTTCTAAGGCTCCTGTGACCAAGACGATAAGACTTATTATCAGTGAAAAGTGACTGCAGAGCAACCTTGGAGGCCACAGCTGTGGGAAGATAGCTGCAAATTCCAACACAAAGTGAGACACAGGGAGGAAGGGCCACGGGGCGCATCAAGGACTGTGGTTCCTTCAGAAGACAGATGGACATGACAGTCTTCTGCAGACACCTGCAGCCACCTTGGACGGCAGACCCTGCTTTTAAAGTTTCGGATACAGATGATTTAAGAGCAAAGCGTTCTGGTCACAGTTCAGGCACATTTTCAGCAAACTGCTGAACACAGATGAAAACACAGATTCAATCATACAGTTAAACTTCTGAAGAAGAATTTTTGTATTCCTGTTTCTAAAAATTAACAGTGGAATTCCTTCTCTTCAATTCAGCTTTTTTTCAGGCCTCTTGACTTAAAGTACACACACACACACACACGCTAGTTATTTCCAGCATTGCAAAGAGATGGGCCAACATCTAAGGCTGCTCCTACAAGAATAAGTTACAAATTAATGGTGATCCCCCCTCAACGTTCTCTTAATCTTACAAATGTCATCATTCAGAGTGGCTGCAACATAGTATACAGAATATCTTTTGAGGCAACCCTATGTCCTAATAACTTCTGAGGCAACCCTATGTCTTAATAAGGAGCTTTCATCATATTAAATACAATATGTATATACTGTTTGTTTGAAAAGTGAAAGTCACTCAGTTGTGTCCAACTCTTCATGACCCCATGGACTATACAGTCCATGGAATTCTCCAGGCCAGAATACTGGAGTGGGTAGCCTTTCCCTTCTCCAGGGGATCTTCCCATCCGAGGGATCAAACTGGGATCTCCTGCACTGCAGGCAGATTATTTGTTTGAAAGGTGGGAAAAAATTAGTGTACCAATCCCAGACTTACTCCCTCAAATTATACAGTCACACTTATTCAAGGCAGCAAATCTAACTAGCTCCCCTTCTTAAAATAAAAGGAGGTACAGCTCTTGCCTCCTTAAAGGCTGTCTTCTGAGCAGGCTAACAGGACGTGTGGGAACAAGTACAAAGGTATAGGGAGCGTGACCATGCAGACAGGTGGGGTTGGGCCACCCATCATGGCCAGAACGCGTGGGCGCCCAGAGCCTGATACCTAAAAGCTTCCTTGACATCTAAAATTTCAGGAACAAAACTGGATTTCCTAACTTATTTTTAATTACATATGAAGATGATGGACACAGCCTGCAGTGCTCAGGGTTTCTAAACTCAGGTTTCCATGTGGGCCTGGTCGGACCATCACTTATTCCTTCTTTGAAGGCACACTATGCCCGATTCTGTGCCACACACACACGCTAAGGACCAGACAGGAAGATGAAGCAGACACAGCTCTTTTCCCAAGAAGCTCATAGTCCAATGAGGACTCCCAGTCTCAAGTTTTTCTTTTAAAAGAGAAACAAGGAAAAAAAATTTCCATCAAAAATACACACACAAACAAGTGACAAGATTACTCTCCTTATACCTCAGTAACACCAAGATCCCACGAAGCTGTAAAAGTCAGGGAGAGGTAAAACGTTCACACTCTGTTGCCCTCTACCACACCAGCCTGCCCTATACCACAAATCGCTCTCTAGGACTATCCTTCCTGAAGCAACAGATGTGTAACAAAAAATGTGGGATTCTCACCTGCTTCAAGCCTGAGAACATTACAAGCCCTCTTTCCGAACCCTCATCAAACCTGCAGTTTTATCTCTAGTCACATGATCTTTTCATTAATGCCCCTTCAGTACTAAACTGCAAGCCCCAGCAGGAGCAGGAACCAGGATTCCTTCCGCTCATCAATGGAACCCAAGGGCCTAGCACACAAGACTCAATATTTATTAAAAGAAATGAAGATTTGGAGAAACCTCAAAGCTGTTTAGATATTACAAGGACTTTGCACTGAAACATTTCTTCATTTTATGGCTAAAAATGAGACTATACAAAATCTGAATTTTGTTTCTAAAGATATTCATTTTTACTTTTTAAAATTACTCAGTTATGATTTAGCTGCGTTATGATCTACAGTTTCTCAACACTTCTAGAGTTTACCGATCACTGACTATAGCCAGTGCTGACTCTTCTGAAGAGCTTAGTAACTTCCTGCCTAGCACTCAGTGAGGCAAAAACGGGACAAACCTGAAAGGTTTACATCATTTTGTTTCACGGAATAAAAATAATGTTGGCTGCTTAAGAAATTAACCTGAAGCAAATAATGTGTTGTGTTTTTTTTTAGTGCTTCAAGTGCATATTACAAAATAGGCTTACTAGAATCTACGATTCATTTTACAAAGATAGGGTAAAAACAAACAAACAACCCAGGTCACTTGAGAACGTTGGCAAAATAAAAGCGAAACAGACCTGACGACTGTAATAAGGAGATACCTCTCTATTTGCATAATATGCTACAGGTTGTCCGCGCACCTGCGGATCCACACCGCTACAGCAGGCGCGCTCCGTCCGTACCCCCAGGGAGGACGCCCAGGTAAAAGCACCCTGTCCTCTTCACCGAGTCCAATGGCCCCAGGCCCCCTGCCGCCCGCTCAGTGCCCCTCTCGCCGGCCCCGGACCTCGCAAGGGGAAGGTCGCCAGTGACCGAGAGGAGGGCCCTACCTGCCAGCCTCCGGCGCTCGGGCTGCGCCAGGCTCAGGAGCTTCTGCGCCTCCGAGCGCCTGGCCGCTGCGGGCCAGGCCGGGTGACGATCGGGAGTCGCCGCGGCAGCAGGCAAGGCCGGCCCGCGCCGCCAAGCCTCCCCCGCGGCCCGCGCGACCAAGGTCGAGCAGCCAGGAAGCGCGGAGCGCGCGAGCCTGGAGGCGACGGGCCCGGAGAGCGCCCAGCACCTAGACAGCCCGGGGGGGCCGCTCCCAGAGCGCCAGGAGCCGCGCCAGGCCCGCGCCGCCCGCGGGGCCGCCGGGACCCCCGCCCGCCCATCGCCGCGGGGCTCGCGCGGCCCAGCCACCCGCGAGCAGCGCCGGCTCCACGCCCCCAGGCCTCGCAAACGCCGGGTGCGTCGACAGCGTCCGGGTCTCGGGGGAGCGGGCGGCTGCGCCGCGCCTCAGGAGCAATCGCAGCGGCCAAGCCGGGGGGCCGCGCATGGCGCCGCGTCCGACCGTGCGCCTCGGTCCGCCACTCCCGCAGTTCGCCGCCGCCGCCGCTCGCCAGCCCGGTTGGCCACCCCCGCGCCCGCCCCATCCCCGCCCGCGCGGCCCCGCCCCGGGGCGCCGAGTCCGGCCCCGACCACCCCGGGGGCCCCCGCCCGTCTCCGGCGCCCGTCGGCAGCGCCCCCCACCGGGCGGCCCAGAGCCCGGCGCGCCGCGGGACCGGCGGTGGAGCAGGCGGAAGGAAGCGCCTTGGGCCGCCGCGCCTGCGCACTGCCGCGCACGGCGCGTTTCGCGCTCCTGGACAGCTCGGGGGAAGTCGGGGCGGCGCGGGCCTCTGGTCACGCCGGCGCACCGGATCGCGCAGGAGCGGTCACACGTGCCGGCTTCTGACCGCAGCGGGCTACTGGTGTTCGCGGGCTTGGCGGAGGGTGAAACTCGGGTAGCTCTGAGAGGAGAGGGCCATCTCATACGGTGGACAGACGTGCATTGAGCGGAGGTGGCCCGGCTGCGCCGGCTGGCTGCTCCGGGTAAGGCCGGGCAGAACGCGCTGTGTAAAACCCGAGTGCGGGAAGCCCAGATTAGGGTCAAAACCCCCCGGGACGCGGGGACTTCACGGCCTGGCGTCCGTACTCTAGGGCCTGGTCCTTATCTAAGAATGGTGTTTTAGGAAAAGTGGATAGCTTTTTGTCGACCTGTCACTATTTTAAAGGCTGGGACTCGGATGAGGCCAGTGCAAGACAGTTACCTCCGTTGCAATATTTATGGATTCGAAAAAAAAAAGTTAATGATCAAGATAAATATATTTTAGTTCAAATTTTTAAAAAGTCAAAATTAATGCAAAAATCCATGATAAACAATGTATCAAAATTTGAAATGAACGATCTGTCCCTGCACTTGGACAAGCCCACCTCTCTCTCTCACATTGATCCCAGCCCTCAAAGTTTTGTTTACAAAATCAAGCAATTAGCATCTTTGTTTGCAATTTGTTTTCAATTTTTTTTTTTTTTTAGAATACCGTTTATCTTGATTACTGGAGCTATTTAGAGTTTCCCTAAATTTTGCCCCCAGGAGAGTGCCTCACTTACCTCTATCTGGGGCCCTGGTAGGTAAAGAGTGTAGGACTTTTGAGGTGAAGTACTAATAACCGAGAGGTAATGTAGGATTAAATCCCACCTAAATACCCCTATGAAGACAACAGGAAGCATGCCACCCTCTAAGTTCCAACCTCTTGAACCCAGAGGGGCAGGGAGTCCATAGTTCACCACTCCACCCCCACCGCCTCTCCTTGGTGTCTACCTCCTAGAATGCAAGCTGTAATGTGACTGAACCTTACACTGCTGATTTATGAGTAAGCAAGTCCTCCTGAGATTTTGTTAGATGACTTCTGAAAGCAAGAGAGATATAGTGCTGCATACCCCACATCATGTCAAATAATGACCTCCCAGTGGGAGAAAAAGTGACAATTTCTATTCAAGTCTAGTCTTCCTCTTCTTTTCTCTTTTCTACTTTTCAGAGAACTGTTGCTGCTGCTGTCTGGGGAAGGTGAGACTGGCATTTTCTTTCTGCCTTCTTCAGAATGAAGTCCACCAGACTTTTTCAGCCAGCACTCTCTGGGGTCTGGATTCAAAGAAGAAAATACCTGAAGTGTAGCTCATGAAGAAACCATAACTCTCTGTGTTGCCTGCACTTCTAACAGTCGGTCAGATGATAATCTGAAAATTATGCCTGACAAAATTGTCATGCTTTGAAACAAAAAGCCCACCCAGCTATCATATGATATACAAGCAAGATTTTTTTTTATTTCCTAGCATAGAATCTAGAGAAAACAGCCATGGTTCTTTTAAAAAAACACACAATGAGGGGATGGAGCAGGGAATAAATATTGGCTAAAGGATCATCTGGACTTATATGGTCATCACACCAAAAAAAGAAAAAGAAAAAAAAGTGTTCAGTTGCTCAGTTGGATCCCACTCTTTGCAACTCCATGGACTGCAGCACGCCACGCCTCCCTGTCCATCACCAACTCCCAGAGTTTACTCATACATATGTCCATTGAGGCAGTGATGCCATCCAATCATCTCATCCTCTGTCATCCCCTTCTCCTCCCACCTTCAATCTTTCCCAGCATCAGGGTCTTTTCCAAGGAGTCAGTTCTTTGCATCAGGTGGCCAAAGTATTGGAGTTTCAACTTCAACATCAGTCCTTCTAGTGAACATTCACTGATTTCCTTTAGGATGGACTGGTTGGACCTCCTTGCTGTCTCAAGACTCCTCTCCAACACCACAGTTCAAAAGCATCAATTCTTCGGTGCTAAGCTTTCTTTTTAGTCCAACTCTCACATCCATACATGACCACTGGAAAACCCATAGCCTTGAGTAGAGGGACCTTTGTTGGCAAAATAATGTCTCTACTTTTTAATATGCTAAGTTGGTCATAACTTTCCTTCCAAGGAGTAAGTGTCTTTTAATTTCATGGCTGCAGTCACCATCTGCAGTGTTTTTGGAGCTCCCAGAAGTAAAGTCTGCCACTGTTCTACTGTTTCCCCATCTATTTGCCATGAAGTGATGGGACTGGATGCCATGATCTTAGTTTTCTCAATGTTGAGCTTTAAGCCAACTTTTTCACTTTCCTCTTTCACTTTCATCAAGAGGCTCTTTGGTTCTTCATTTCTGCCATAAGGGTGGTGTCATCAGCATATCTGAGGTTATTGGTATTTCTCCCGGCAATCTTGATTCCAGCTTTTGCTTCTTCCAGCCCAGCATTTCTCATGATGTACTCTGCATATAAGTTAAGTAAGCAGGGTGACAATATACAGCCTTGACATACTCCTTTCCTGATTTAGAACCAGTCTGTTGTTCCATGTCCAGTTCTAATTGTTTCTTCTTGACCTGCATACAGATTTCTCAGGAGGCAGGTCAGGTGATCTGGTATTCCCATCTGTTTAAGAATTTTCCACAGTTTATTGTGATCCACACAGTCAAAGGCTTTGGCATAGTCAAGAAAGCAGAAGTAGATGTTTTTCTGGAACTCTTGCTTTTTCGATGATACAGCGGATGTTGGCAATTTGATCTCTGGTTCCTTTGCCTTTTCTAAATCCAGCCTGAACATCTGGAAGTTCACGGTTCATGTACTGTTGAAACCTGACTTGGAGAATTTTGAACATTGCTAGCATGTGATATGAGTGCAATTGTGCAGTAGTTTGAGCATTCTTTGGCATTGTCCTTCTTTGGGATTAGAATGAAAACTGACCTTTTCCAGTGCTGTGGCCACTGCTGAGTTTTCCAAATTTGCTGGCTTATTGAGTGCAGCACTTTCACAGCATATTCTTTCAGGATTTGAAATAGCTCAACTGGAATTCCATCACCTCCACTAGCTTTGTTCATAGTGATGCTTCCTGAGGCCCACTTGACTTCACATTTCTGGATGTCTGACTCTAGGTGAATAATCACACCATTGTAGTTATCTGAGTTATGAAGATCTTTTTTATATAGTTCTGTGTATTCTTGCCCACCTCGTCTTAATATCTTCTGCTTCTGTTAGGTCCATACCATTTCTGTCCTTTATTGAGCCCATCTTTGCATGAAATGTCCCCTTGCTATCTCTAATTTTCTTGAAGAGATCTCTAGTCTTTCCCATTCTATTGTTTTCCTCTATTTCTTTGCATTGATCGGTGAGGAAGGCTTTCTTATCTCTCCTTGCTATTCTTTGAAACTCTGCATTCAAATGGGTATATCTTTCCTTTTCTCCTTTGCTTTTCAATTCTCTTCTTTTCACAGCTATTTGTAAGGCCTCCTCAGACAACCATGTTGCCTTTTTGCATTTCTTTTTCTTGGGGATGGTCTTGATCCCTGCCTTCTGTACGGTGTCACGAACCTCCATCCATAGTTCTTCAGGTACTCTGTCTGTCAGATCTAATCCCTTGAATCTATTTCTCACTTCCATTGTATAATTGTAAGGGATTTGATTTAGGTCATAAAAAGGAGTACGTCGAGGCTGTATATTGTCACCCTGCTTATTTAAATTACATGCAGAGTACATCATGAGAAATGTTGGGCTGGAAGAAGCACAAGCTGGAATCAAGATTGCCGGGAGAAATATCAATAACCTCAGATATGCAGATGACACCACCCTTATGGCAGAAGGTGAAGAGGAACTAAAAAGCCTCTTGATCAAAGTGAAAGAGGAGAGTAAAAAGGTTGCCTTAAAATTCAACATTCAAAAAACTAAGATCATGGCATCTGGTCCCATCACTTCATGGCAAATAGATGCGGAAACAATGGAAGCAGTGTCAGACTTTATTTTGGGGGGCTCCAAAGTCACTGCAGATGGTGATTGCAGCCAGCCATGAGATTAAAAGATGCTCACTGCTTGGAAGGAAAGTTCTGACCAACCTAGATAGCATATTAAAAAGCAGAGACATTACTTTGCCAACAAAGGTCCATCTAGTCATGGCTATGGCTTTTCCAGTGGTCATGTATGGATGTGAGAGTTGGACTGTGAAGAAAGCTGAACAGCGAAGAATTGATGCTTTTGAACTGTGGTGTTGGAGAAGACTCTTGAGAGTCCCTTGGACTGCAAGGAGATCCAACCAGTCCATCCTAAAGGAGATCAGTCCTGGGTGTTCATTGGAAGGACTGATGTTGAAGCTGAAACTCCAATACTTTGGCCACCTCATAAGAAGAGTTGACTCATTGGAAAAGACCCTGATGCTGGGAGGGATTGGGGGCAGGAGGAGAAGGGGACGACAGAGGATGAGATGGCTGGATGGCATCACCGACTCGATGGACATGAGTTTGAGTAAACTCCAGGAGTTGGTGATGGACAGGGAGGCCTGGCGTGCTGCGATTCATGGGGTCGCAAAGAGTCGGACATAGCTGAGCGACTGAACTGACTGAATGGTCTAGTGATTTGCTGACTGTAAATACACACACACACACATGCTGGTTATATACTGGTTTGGCCAAAATATTTGGGTTTTTCAGTTAGATATTACAGGAAACCTGAACAGATGTTTTGGCCAATCCAGTATATTGGCGATGACATATCTATATCTAGATATAGACATATATATATATACATTTCCCATTTTAAAATAAGGATAGGCCTTCCCTGGTGGTCCAGTGGTTAAGAATCTGCCTGCAAATGCTGGGGACATGGGTTTGATCCTTGGTTTGGGAAGAACCCACATGCCTCAGAGCAACCAGTCCCAGGCAGCACAGTTCCTGAGCCCTTGTGCTGCCACTACTGAGCCTGTGCTAGAGCCCATGGGCCAGAGCAAGAGAAGCCAGCGTGATGAGAAGCCTGCAACCACAGCTAGAGAGAGCCCGACCAGAGCAACAAAGGCCTAGCGCAACCAAAACAATTAAAAACAACAATAACTTTTTATTCCCTTTCTAGAAATTAGCATAAAATCCCTTGGCCACTGAAAAGGGCAAGAAATGCTCTAAAATGTGTTTGGGAAAGAAGAGAACAAACCACCTAGATGTGAGTGGATTAATAGTACAAAATTCCTCAGGAGAACAAGGAAAGGCTGCACGTTAATTCTGAGAAAACCAGCAAAAGTTCAAATGCTACCCACAGTGAGACAGAGGACTCTTGGTGGAGGGGTAACTGAACCAAGCAGCAAAATCTGGCCTTTGTTGAATAGACTTTTAATAGGTTAGGTGGCCAACAGGTGTCAAATTCAAAAAGGACGGCTTTTGGTCGAAACTTTGATCAGTTGAGATTACTTCAGGGACAGCGCCACCTGTGGGTTCTTGTCTTTTTAAAAAGGGGACAAGGTGGACGGCAGGAGGCGGCCCCCACGAGGCACAATAGCCCAGGAAGTGGAAAAAGTCTCCCTGGCCTACAGTCTGGTCTGTAATCTGACTTTGGGGCGGGGGTCATTTCACCTTTCTTAGTGCGTTTCTTTTTTTCTCCAGCTTGCAACTCATCCCGTCAGGGCCAGGGTGGCAGGGTGATGACTGAAGATGGAGCCTGCAGTTCAGTGAATCACCAACCAGGAAAGGGGTGGGCTCCACCGGGGCCAGACGTGCCCCGTAAGTTCCTCTGAAATCTAAGCTTTTGGTGACTCCTCATCGTGTGCTTACAGCCAGTGCCCACATGGCTCAGGTGGGCTGAGTGCTGTGGATATAGGTGTCAAAATCTTTGACCTTCACCTTCTCTCACCTTCTCCCAAAATAATCTGGTGAAAGGTTGCTATGGATTAAATTGTGTCCCTTCATAAGAGGTATGTTGAAATCCTAAACCCCAGGACTTCAGAATGGGACCTGACTCGGAAATGGAGTTATTGCAGATGTAAAGATGAGGTCGTCCTGGATTAGGGGTGGTGTACCCTTATAAGAAGACTGCCCTGCAAAGATGGAGACCCACAAGGAAGATTTCCTGTGATGGCAAAGCAGCTATGGCAGTTACACGGCGGCATGCCAGAGATGGCCAGCAAGTCACTAGAAGCTGCCAAGAGGCAAGGAAGGACTCTTCCACAAATTTCAGAGGGAGCATGGCACTTCAAAAACCTGATTTCAGACTTCTAGCCTCCACAACCATGAGACAGTAAATCTGTTTTAACCTATCCAGTTTGTTTTTATTGTATTAAGGTAGCTCTAGGAAAGTACTACTTTCCTAGAAAGTACTGGAGTACCCACTCCACTATTCTTGCCTGGGAAATTCCATGGACAGAGGAGCCTTGTAAGCCACAGTCCATGGGGTTGCAAAGAGTCGGATACGACTGAGTGACTCCACTTTCACCCACTCACAGGAAAGTAATAGAAAAGTCAGTGTCTCATTTGATACTGCAATAGATGCTCACTATTTGTCAGTTTCCTAGTTTTTAGCCTCCCCAAAACCCAATTGAATTATTCAGGCTACTTTAAACTGTCAGTTTGCAGATCACATATGCTACAGTGCTTAACTTTGTTCTACTAAAAGCATGTTCAGCAGCTCTCCAGATTTTAGGCTACACAAAGAACCTTGCATGATCTAAGGAAAGGTCAGGACTGTAGACAGTGCACTTGATTCTATGCTGTTTGTAACATTTAGGTAGAGTATTTTTCCTTATGTTAAGAGGCTGATATTGTATCCAGATATATAGAAAAAGTACCCATATCCTATGACTTTTTTCATTCTGTTCTAATTTCATCTCATGCTTAAAGATGCAAAGTTGACTGTGGAGTATATGATGACTGTATTTTTTGATCCAAAATATAAGATCTCAATACCATCATTCCCATTCCAATTTGTGTATTTCTAACTCTAAAATTAGATGCAGACCTAACTGAAAAATATGGAAAGAAAATGAACAGACATTTCACCCCCAAAGGACATTCAAGTGACTCAGACATAATACAAGAAAAAAAAGATGTTCTATCTGATTTATAATAAACATGAAAATTAAAATGATAAGCAGTTACCCTAGTCCATTACCAATTTAGCAAAGATCAAAAAGTTCAGTTACATTGTATTGATGAGGGTGAGTGGAAATATAGGCAATGCTGATGTAAACTGTTGCTGTATTTATGGAAAGCTCATTATATCTATTAAAAACTTAAGTGTATGTGTCCTTTAACCCGGAAATATCACACCTATGACTTTAAAAGTGGACTTTTTCTCGAGAAGTTTTAGCAAAATTGAGTGGCAATTACGGACGTTTCCCACATACCACCTTTGTCCACATAGGTTCACAACCTCCCCTACCACCACATTCCCATGTTGGGAATTGGTTACATTTGTTATGGGACATTTGTTACAAAGGATGGATCTGCGCTGACACATCATTATAATCCAAAGCCCGTAGTTTACATTACGTTCATTCCTGGTGTTGTCCATCCTGTGAGTTAGACAAACGTGTGAGCTGCCCTGGTGGCTCAGACGGTAAGTGTCTGCCTGCAGTGTGGGAGACCCGGGCTCAATCCCTGGGTTGGGAAGATCCCCTGGAGAAGGAAATGGCAACCCACTCCAGTACTCTTGCCTGGGAAATCCCATGGACTGAGGAGCCTGGTAGGCTATAGTCCGTGGGGTCGCAAAGAATCGGACATGACTGAGCGACTTCACTTTCACTTCACATAGTGACGTGTGTCCACTGTTATAGTATCATGGAAAGCATTTTCATTGCCCTCAAAATCCTCTACTCGTTTCCTATTCATCCCTCCCTCTGTAGCTTCCAACAACCACTGATCTTTTTACTGTCTTCATAATTTTGCCTTTTCCAGAACACAACACTGCTGAAATCATGCAGTATGTAGCCTTTCAGATTAGCCTCTTTTACTTATAACATGCCTTTAAGTTTCATTCATGTCTTTTTCATGGCTTGATAGTTCATTTCTATTTATTGTTGACTAATACCCCGTTGCCTGGTTGTACTGCAGTTTATTTATCCACTCACCTAGTGAAAGATATCGTGGTTGCCTCCCAGTTTTGGCAATTATAAATAAAACTGCTGTAGACATCTATGGGCAGGTTTTTGTATGCACATAGTTTTCTACTCCTCGGAGTAAACATAAAGGAGAACAATTGTTGGGTCATATCATAAGAGTATGCTTAGTTTTGTAAGAAACCGTCAAACTACCTACCAAAGTGTTTGTACATTTTGCATTCCCACCAACAGTGAATGAGAGTTCCTGTTGCTCCACGACCTCATCCGCATTTGGTGTTGTCAGTGGTGTGGATTTTAGCCATTCTAATAGGTGTGTCATGTAGAATAATAATGTGTACAAAAATATTTATTACAGTATTGTTTACCATAGCAAGACTGTAAATTTCAGTCCAGCATCAGGACATTAATTAAATGAACTAAATTGAGGTACACTCAAGCAATGGTAGACCATGTAGAGACAGCTCTACATGGACCAGTTTGGACCCATACCCTAAGATGTACAGTGAAAACAGTAAGGTGCAGAACTGCATGTGTAGTATAGTATATTTGTGTAAAAAATAAAAATATAAATACACTGATAGGTACTTATACTCACATTCACGGAATATGTTAGGAAGGATACACAAGAAACAGTGATTGCCTCTGGGGAGAAGTGAATGGTATATAAGGGTAAGTGTCCTTCTGTAACTTTTGGATTTTTCACCATTATTCAAAAATCAAAGAAAACAATTAAAGATAATCTATGTAGAGATAAAGGAAGAAGAAATTTTTTAAGATACTAAGGATTACCTAAAAGAAAAATGTGGAGGAGTTCCTGGTGGTCTACTGGTTAGGATTCAGGGCTTTCATTGCTATGGCCCAGGTTTAATCCCTGGTTGGGAAACAGATTCTGAAAGCTGGGCAGCACAGCAAAATAAAAAAAGAACAAAAGAAAAGAAAACGTGGTAAGTTGTTTCCAAATTTTTAAAGAGTAATTAATTTTCATTGTGTCAAATCATAGAAAAATATAGGTTTCTTAATTCAATTTATGGACTTTATTAGTCATTATGAATAGCAGCTTTATTCATAATTGCTGTTAAAGATATCCACAAAATCAAAACATAGACAAATACCAGTATATAAATGGAAAATTTCTTAACAACAAATCAAATTCAGTATAATGTTAAAAGACTTAAGAAAATATTATTATTATTAAACTAACACAATAAAAATAGAACTGCCACTTTGTACAATGCACACCCGATTTAAACAATACTATATCAAACCAGCATATGGTGGGCAATTTGATCTCTGGTTCCTCTGCCTTTTTAAAATCCAGTTTGTACATCTCGAAGTTCTCGATTCATGTACTGCTGAAGCCTAGCTTAAAGGATTTTGAGAATAATCCTGTTAACGTGAAATGAGTGCCAGTGTATGGTATTTGAGCATTCTTTGGCATTGCCTTTCTTTGGGATTGGAACGAAAACTGACCTTTTCCAGTCCTGTGGCCACTGCTGAGTTTCCCAAATTTGCTGGCATGAATGCAGTGCTTTAATAGCATCATCTTTTAGGATTTGAAGTAACTCAGCTGGAATTCCATCACCTCTACTAACTTTGTTCGTAGTGATGCTTCCAAAGGCCTGCTTTACTTCACACTCCGAGGATGTCTGGCCCTAGGTGATCACACCTTTGTGGTTATCTGGGTCATTAGTGCTTTTTTGTACAGTTCTTCTGTGTATTCTTGCCACCTTTTCTTAATCTCTTCTGCTTCTGTTAGGTTCTGGCCATTTTTGTCTCCTATCATGTCTATCTTTCTCTTGGTATCTCCAATTTTCTTAAAGAGATTTCTAGTCTTTCCTATTCTATTATTTTGCTCTATTTCTTTGCATTATTCACTTAAGAAGGTTTTCTTATCTCTCCTTGCTGTTCTCTGGAACTCTGCATTCAGTTGGGTATATCTTTCCCTTTCTCCTTTGCCTTTTGCTTCTCTCTTTTTTCTCAGCTATTTGTAAGGCCTCCTCAGACAACCACTTTGTCTTCTTGCATTTGTTTTTCTTGGGGATGGTTTTGGTCACCACCTCTTGCACAGTGTTACAAACCTCTGTCTATAGTTCTTCAGGCACTCTGTCTACTGGATCTAGTCTGTTGAATCTATTGAACATTCAAAAAGCAAAGGTCATGGCATCCCGTCCTATCACTTCATGGAAAATAGATGGGGAAAGAGTGGAAACAGTGTCAGATTTCATTTTCTTAGGTTCCAAAATCACTGCAGACAGTGACTGCAGCCATGAAATTAAAAGATGCTTGCTGCTTAGAAGAAATGCTATGACCAACCTAGACAGTTTATTAAAAATCAGAGACATCATTTTGCCAACAAAGGTTCATATAGTCAAAGCTGTGGTTTTTCCAGTAGTGATGGATGTGAGAGTTGGACCATAAGGAAGGTAAAGCACCAAAGATTTATACAAACTGTGGTGTTGAAGAAGACTCTTGAGGTCCCTTGGACTGCAAGGAGATCAAACCAGTCCATCCTAAAGGAAATCAGTCCTGAATATTAATTGGAAGGACTGATGCTGAAGCTGAAGCTCCAATACTTTGGCCACCTGATGCAAAGAGCCAACTCATTGGAAAAGACCCTGATGCTGGGAAGGATTAAGGGCAAAAGGAGAAGGGGGCAACAGAGGATGAGATGGTGGGATGACATCACTGACTTAATGGACATGAGTTTGAGCAAACTCAGGGAGCGAGTAAAGGACAGGGAAGCCTGGTGTGATGCAGCTCACAGGGTCTGTGAACTGGAGTTGGACATGACTTAGCAACTAAACAACAAGAACATATCAAACCATCAGCTTCAGTTATGCTTAGTAGTTAACTACTAGAGACACTTCTTATCTAAAACAGAAGTAAGACGAAGATGCTGATCATTCCTGCTACTGTTACACGTGTGCTGGAGGTCCCAACCATTGGAAGAGACAACAGTCAATGAGGTGTCATTATCAGCAAGAAAAAGATAAAATATCATTACATGCAAATGATAGTGTGTCTCCTTAAAAAACTAAGGGAGTCAAGTGAAAAAATAGTAAGAGAATTCTACAAGGTAGTTGAATACAAAATTGAAAAAAACAATAGTGTTCCTTGATGAAGGTAGAGAATACACTGCAAAAAATAGCATTAAGAATTGCAATACAAATATAAAACGCCCAGGAGTCAAATTAAAAGCAAAAGGCAAGATAATTGTGAAGATAATAAAATTTTACTGAGGGGAAAATAAGAAGATGCAAATTAAATAGGAAATTAAAATTTTCCTGAAGTAAAGACTGAATGATGATATGACTATAATATAATTAGTCTCTTGATAAGTACCACATCCTGTGGCTGAGTCTTCCTTCCAGTGCAGGGAACTGGGGTTCAATCCCTGGTTGGGGAACTAAGGCCACACATGCCATGGGGCAACTAGACCCAAGCATTGCAACAGTGATCCAGAACAACCAAAAGTGAAAGGAAATAAGTGGGAAAAAATTCTGATCACCAACTATCTTTTTAAAAAAAAAAAAAAAGTCAATCTAAGATGAGAAGAGAAAGGAGAACTTAAGGATGAAACTAAGTTTTTAAAAGACGGTGTTCTAGTGGGTCAAACACTGACTACAAGGCAAGAAACTAAAAGTGAGCTGGACCAAGGTAATTGCCTCAAAGAGGGAAAAGGAGAAGAGGGGAGGAAAGTTTAAAAGGAAAGGAAAAGTATTCTTTGAAGATTCGGTGGTACAGAGAAAAAAAGAGGAGGAAATTTGGCATTATAAGAACTGAAATCAAAGGTCATAAACAATTTTTTTCTCTTCCTTTCCAAAAGAAGGTCATTCATTAAAGAAATTGAACTTTATTACACTGACAAGAGAGGGCAGTCCTGAGCTATGATCTTATGATCTAACTCTAAACCACCATTCATGGAATGGAGAATTTTCATCAATACAAAATCATTGTAAGTAGGAAACAGATAAGGAAAATAAAAGCACTTCAGCTGATAAAAATGGAAAGTGAAAGTGTTAGTTTCTGAGTCATGTCTGATTCTGCCATTCCCTTCTCCAGGGGATCTTCTGGACCCAGGGATCGAACCCAGGTCTCCCGCATTGCTGGCAGATTCTTCTTTACTGTCTGAGCTACCAGGGAAGCCCTCCTTCCCCCTAAATGAGCACAAAGCATAAGAAAATTATAATACGACACACAAAAGCAAATGAATTATCTCCAAATAAGCATTTGGGATATGAAGAATGTCTTGAATAAGAAATTAATGAACTAAGAACAAAATATACAAAAAGTAGGAAATGAGTTGATTGAACTCAAGAAAGAAAAGGAAGAAAAGCTCATCTCAAATTAAAGAAAAAATGCCAAAGTGCCCAAGCCCAAGGGAGAATAGTTTAAAGTTTAAAAAATCTGATGAGAGGTATTAAAAGTCAGAAAAGCCATCAAAGAATAAAAATGAGAAAAAGAAGTATAAAGGGCCAGAGAATAAATGACTGAAATGGCAGGTAGGTAAAAAAGCTCCAAATTTTCTATAATTGGAGAAGCAAATCAAGACAATAGACCGGAACTAATATTTCAACCTATAATCCAAGAAAAATTCCAAAAATGAAAATAACTTGAATCTACTATATAAAGAACCCACATGGAGGCTCCCTGGTGGCCTCACGGCTAGGTCTCCAGGCCTTCACTATTGTGGCTCATGTTCCGTCCCTAGCTGGGTGACTGGGATCCTGTAGCCATGAAGCAGCCAAAAAAACAAATAAAACACTAATCTCCATCATTCTTTATAAGAAAGAAAGAACCCACAACTGTTTGAGAAAATTGACACAGAATGGTCAATTCTGAGACCCAGTATAGTAAGTTATACCATAAAGAAAAAATTCTCAGAGCCTCCAGGCAAAAGGGTTAAATAACTTGCAAGGCCAGGAGAATTAGACAGCCATCGGACTTCAGACTTCTCCCAAGTAACATACAAGGCAGGCAATCATGGAACAGCACTGAAAAAAAAGTGTGAACTGAAGATTTCAGTCCGTGTTAGTTGCCTACAGCTGTCGTAGTCAATTACCAAACCTGATGGCGTAAAACACTGGACATTTATTCTTTCAGAGTGCTGGAGGCCAGAAATCTGAAATCAAGGTGATGACAGCATTCGCTTCTTCTGGTGGCCCTGAGGGACAATCTGTTCCAGCCTCCTTCCTAGTTTCCAGCAGGTGCAGCAGCTCTCCACATTCTTGTCTTGTAGCTGCATGGCTCCAATCTGTCTCTGGCTGCACATAGTCTTTCCCTCTGTGTCTCTGTGTTTAAAATCTCACCTTCTTTTTTCTAGAAGGACATCAGTCATTGCATTTCAGGTTCGTACTAAACCCAGGATACTCTGATCCCAACACAGCAGATATTTATTTATTTCAAAAGGGCTTCCCACGTGGCACTAGTGGTAAAGAACGCACCTGCCAATTCAGGAGACATAAGATCATGGGTTTGATCCCTGGGTTGGGAAGATCCCCTGAAGGAGGGCATGGCAACCCATTCCAGTATTCTTGTGTGGAGAATCCCATGGACAGAGGAGCCTGGTGGGCTAGAGTCCATAGGGTCACAAAGAATCAGACACGACTGAAGCGACTTAGTACACACACATGCATATTTGCAAAAACCCATTTTCCAAATAAGTTGATGTACGGGTATCAGAGGTTAGTACTTGAACATCTTTTTTTGTGGGACACCACTCACACGACTGAGCGACTGAACTGAACTGAACTGATTCAACCCACTATGTTGTTCTTCAAGTCTTAAAACTATAGAAAAATTGTTTTGAGTGTGCAAAAGCTTGGGAAATATGGAGTTTATGAGCTCCTTTTGAAGAGTCTATTAGAGGATTAACTTCAACAAAGAGATGTTGGAGAAATCTTTTATAAAGCCAGTATAGCATTTATACTGCTTTCTGCTTAAAATAATAACAAAAATAATTACATATTGATGTCACTTATGATTATCAAGGCTAAGATACTTATTATTTGCTAGGGCTGCCTAAACAAAATACTACAGACTTGGTGGCTTGAACAACAGAAATTTATTTTCTCACAGTCCTGGAGGACAGCAAGTTTGATTTCTTCTGAGGCCTCTTACTTGCCTTGCAGACTTTCTCCTTTAGTCCATACATGGCCTGGCCTTTCTTCCGTATGTATGCCTGTCTGGGTCCAAATCTCCTCTTCTTGTATGGAAACCAGTCACATTGGATTAGGACCCACCCTAAAGACCTCATTTTAACTTGTCACCTCTTTAAAGACTCTGTCTCCAAACATTCTGAGGTACTGTGGCTTAGGACTCAACATTTTCAGTTCAGTTCAGTTGCTCGGTTTTGTCCGACTCTTTGTGACCTCACGAACTGCAGCATGCCAGGCCTCCCTGTCCATCACCAGCTCCCGGAGTCCACCCAAACTCATGTCCATTGAGTCGGTGATGCCATCCAACCTTCTCATCCTCTGTCGTCCCCTTTTCCTCCTGCCCTCAATCTTTCCCAGCATCAGGGTATTTTCCAAGGAGTCAGTTCTTCGCATCAGGTGGCCAAAGTATTGGAACTTCAGTTTCAACATCAGTCCTTCCAGTGAACACCCAGGACTGATCTCCTTTAGGATGGACTGGTTGGATCTCCTTGCAGTCCAAGGGACTGTCAAGAGTCTTCTCCAATACCACAGTTCAAAAGCATCAATTCTTAATCACTCAGCTTTCTTTATAGTACCAACTCTCACATCCATACATGACGACTGGAAAACCCATAGCCTTGACTAGAGGGACCTTTGTTGGCAAAGTAATGTCTCTGCTTTTTAATATGCTAGGTTGGTCATAACTTTCCTTCCAAGGAGTAAGTGTCTTTTAATTTCATGGCTGCAATCACCATATGCAGTGATTTTGGAGCCCCCAAAAATAAAGTCTGCCACTGTTTCCACTGTTTTCCCATCTATTTGCCATGAAGTGATGGGACCAGGTGCCATGATCGTAGTTTCCTGAATGTTGAGCTTTAAGCCAACTTTTTCACTTTCCTCTTTCACTTTCCTCAAGAGACTCTTTAGTTCTTCACTTTCTGCCATAAGGGTGGTGTCATCTGCATATCTGAGGTTATTGATATTTCTCCCGGCAATCTTGATTCCAGCTTGTGCTTCATCCAGCCCAGCGTTTCTCATGATGTTCTCTGAATATAAGTTAAATAAGCAGGGTGACAATACACAACTTTGATGTACTCCTTTTCCTATTTGGAACCAGTCTGTTGTTCCATGTCCAGTTCTAACTGTTGCTTCCTGACCTGCACACAGATTTCTCAAGAGGTAGGTCAGGTGGTCTGGTATTCCCATCTCTTTAAGAATTTCCCACAGTTTATTGTGATTCACACAGTCAAAGGCTTTGGCATAGTCAAGAAAGCAGAAATAGATGTTTTTCTGGAATGCGCTTGCCTTTTTGATGATCCAGCAGATGTTGGCAATTTGATCTCTGGTTCCTCTGCCTTTTCTAAAACCAGCTTGAACATCTGGAAGTTCACAGTTCAGGTACTGCTGAAGCCTGGCTTGGAGAATTTTGAGCATTACTTTGCTAGCGTGTGAGATGAGTGCAATTGTGCAGTAGTTTGAGCAATCTTTGGGATTGCCTTTCTTAGGGATTGGAATGAAAACTGACCTTTTCCAGTCCTGTGGCCACTGCTAAGTTTTCCAAATTTGCTGGCATATTGAGTGTGACATTTTCACAGCATATTCTTTCAGGATTTGAAATAGCTCAACTGGAATTCCATCACCTCCACTAGCTTTGTTCGTAGTGATGCTTCCTAAGGCCCACTTGACTTCACATCCCAGGATGTCTGGCTCTAGGTGAGTGATCACACCATCGTGATTATCTGGGTCATGAAGATGTTTTTTGTACAGTTCTTCTTTGTATCCTTGCCACTTCTTAATATCTTCTGCTTCTGTTAGGTCCATACCATTTCTGTCCTTAATTGAGCCCATCTTTGCATGAAATAGTCCCTTTGTATCTCTAATTTTCTTGAAGAGATCTCTAGTCTTTCCCATTCTATAGTTTTCCTCTATTTCTTTGCATTGATCACTGAGGAAGGCTTTCTTATCTCTCCTTGCTAGTCTTTGGAACTCTGCATTCAAATGGGTATATCTTTCCTTTTCTCCTTTGCTTTTCAATTCTCTTGTTTTCACAGCTATTTGTAAGGCCTCCTCAGGCAGCCATTTTGCTTTTTTGCATTTCTTTTTCTTAGGGATGGTCTTAATCCCTGCCCCCTGTACAATGTCAGGAACCTCTGTCCATAGTTCTTCAGGTACTCTGTCTGTCAGATCTAGTCCCTTAAGTCTATTTTTCACTTCCACTGTATAATCCTAAGGGATTGATTTAGGTCATACCTGAATGGTCTAGTGGTTTTCCCCACTTTCTTCAGTTTAAGTCTGAATTTGGCAATAAGGAGTTCATGATCTGAGCCACAGTCAGCTCCCGGTCTTGTTTTTGCTGACTGTATAGAGCTTCTCAATCTTTGGCTGCAAAGAATGTAATCAATCTTATTTCGGTGTTGACCATCTGCTGATTTCTCTATGTAGCATCTTCTCTTGTGTTGTTGGAAGAGGGTGTTTGCTATGACTCAACATTTTAGGTGGACACACTTCAGTCCTTGACAGATACTAAACAATGTAGTAGTGGATAGAATCTAATACCACATTAAGAAAACAATGCATCAGGACTTCTCTGATGGTCTAGTGGTTAAAACTCCATCCTCCCACTGCAGAGAGGCACAGGTTTGATCCCTGGTTGGTCACATGCCACAAAGTATGGTCAAGAAAAAAGCAACGCATCATGTCCAAATACAATTTAATCTTGAAATGCACGGTTGGTACAGTATTAGGAAATTCATTAATATAATATAGTTGACCCTCGAATAACATGTGAGTTTGGGGCACTGATCCTCTGTCAGTTGCAAATCCAACAATAATTTATAGTTGACCCTTAGTATATATATAGTTTCTCTGTGTCTGAGGTTCCTGCACATCCCCAGTTCCTGTCTGAGGATATGGAGGTATCCAATCATGGATTGTGTAGTACTACACTGGTGGTTCAGATGGTAAAGGCTCTGCCTGCAGTGCAGGAGACCTGGGTTCGATCCTGGGTCCGGAAGGTCCCCTGGAGAAGGGGTTGGCTACCCATTCCAGTATTCTTGCCAGTATTCTCTGCCATGGACAGAGGAGCCTGGAGGGCTACAGTCTATTAGGTTACAAAGAGTTGGACACTACTGAATGACTAACACTTTCACTTTCATAATATTTACTACTGAAGAAAATTTGAGTGTAAGTGGACCCCTGGAGTTCAAACCATGTTGTTAAAGGGTCAGCTGTTTATCATATTAACAGATTTAAGGAGAAAAATAATATTATATCCCTAGACTATGAAAAATCATTGACAAAGTTCAACTCTTACTCCTGATTTTTAAAAAAAATCCTAAAAATAGAAATTGATGGATACTTTCCATATATATATTTATATGTAATATCATATATCTTTGCTCTAAACTGCCATCTCACTTAAAGGGAAAATACTAGAGGCATTTCTATGAGGTCAAGTAAAGGAAAGGATGTCCATTATCTACATGACTATTTAACATTGTACTAGAGGTATTAGCCAGTGCTAATTAGAAAAGTAAATCAACTAGAGGCAGGAGAACTGGTGTAAAAAAGCAGAAGTAAAACTATCTCTGTTGCAGATAATACAATAGTGTCCCAAAAAACCTCAGAATAAATGGTAAAACTGAGTCCACAGAAGGTTCCGTTAAGGTAACAAAATACAGTAACAGCATACAAAAAAGGGCCTTCAGACATACAGCTAGACAGCTTAATATAGCAAATGTATTTAAGGGTGGAGACTAAAAATGAATATGAATTTGAGGACACTTTGAAACACTTCTAAAAGATAAAAAAGTGAATTTTAAACAAATGGAAATACATCCAGTGTTCCTGGATAGAATATCCCAGTATCAGAAACACATGAGTTCTTTGTAATTTAACTTATCAATTTAACACAACCTCAATAAAAATTCCAGTAGTCTTTCTAGGATCTAATCAATTTGATACTAAAGTTCATGTGGAAAAATAAACACACAAGTAGGAAAACATGGCCAAAATATTTGGAAAAGTATTGACCTTACTAATAATCAAATGCTAATTAAAGTCATGAAATATCAGTCTGTTAAATAACCAGTTATATTAACCACTATAATAAACCAAAATATTTGAAAGTACAATACCCCATTTTGTGGAGAATAAAAAAAAACCAGCACATTCATAAATCTATTGGTGGAATTCTTAATTGTACAATCTTTTTGGAAGACTATTTGGCAACATGTTAAAAAATATTTGACAAATACACTTCATTTTAACCTTCCACTTCTAGGAACGCAGCCTAAAGAAATTGTTAGGACTTTGCAGCAACCTGAATAGTCCATAATTCAATGGTCCATAGTTCGTCAAATAAATTTTGGTACCTCCCTAGAATGGACAACTTTGAGGCCATTAAAAATCATGCAGAACAATATTTGATGACAAGGGAAAATATTTATGAAAATTGTTAAATGAAGTAAGGAGATGACATTAATAGCATCTTAGGTTTCATCCTGATTCTGCAAATGGAATCAGTTGGTTAAACAGGTGAACATTGCTCAGTTGTCTCTGAGTGGTATAGTTACCTGTAATTCCAATATATAGTTTTATGATTATTGGTCTTCTCCAAGTAGGCATCAATAACATAAGAACCTTCTTTTAATTACAAGCAATCTCATATGTTCCTACATGTATCTATGTATCTATGCCAAAATTCAAATACCTAACAAAATGTTTGACATGAGGATGTTTTAGTTCCATCTTCCCAAACAGTGGTACCTCACGTTACTCTCAGGATTGATTGGGGGATGAAAGGAGTGTTTGAATTGGGGTGCTGTCTCGATTTTTAGTCTTTTTGGACTGCCTGAAATCTTCCTTTTGCTTAATCAATAAGGATCATCATTGTTCATTGTTGTTGAGTTGCTAAGTCATGTCTGACTCTTTGTGGCCCCATGGCTCTGCTGTCCTCCAATGTCTCCTAGAGTTGCTCAAATTCATGTACATTATCAGTGATGCCATCCAACCGTCTCATCCTCTGCCACCTCTTTCTCCTCCTGCCCTGATCTTTCCCAGCATCAGGGTCTTTTCCAATGAGTCAGCTCTTTGCATCAGGTGGCCAAAGTACTGGAGCTTCAGCTTCAGCTTCAGTCCTTCCAATGAATATTCAGGACTGATTTCCTTTAGGATTGACTGGTTTGATCTCCTTGCTGTCCAAGGGAGTCTCAAGGATTATCATGCCTATTTACAAGCCATGCACTTCCTTTGTTCTCCTAATACACTGCCTTGGCAGCTATTTCCAAAGTAAATTCCTTGAAATATGGTTCCCAGGGACGTCAGTGAGCTTAATGAGATTAGGAAAAAAGCTTATAGGGTTTTGACAGCCAAGTAAGTTTTGGAAACAGTTGTGAAGTTTAATTTTCAAAAAGTCACAAAGCATGACTATTTCATCCATATATAAAATCACAATGTGTCAGGGGTTGATTAAGTCATTAATGAGGGGACCAGCAGGGTGATAAAGCTTCAAGGAGCATTTGAGGAACAAGAGTCCATACGTTAATCAGGAACGAGTTTTTTTTTAAATGTAGAATGAGATTGCTCCATTATTATAAGCATGGCTAATTTCCCACAGAGCAATAAATGATGGTTTTGGATGTCGTCTCTACTCTTAAGACAAATATCATTTGCTGTTCTTCACATTAGTCATCTTTAGAATTGTAAAACAGCCCGATCAATACTAAGAAGATTTTTCTAGCAAGCTTGTTAGAAACTTTGAGCTGAACACAGAAATAGCACCTAGTAATCCCCTTTGCCTCTTTCCAAATTTTGGATTACTTTTCTTAGTAAGCACCTTAAGCCGAAACTAAACAGATTTCCTTCCTACTGGGTGTTGATACGCATACAACTGGTATGTGAAACAAGCAGTGTTTGTAACATACTTTTCGTCTCCCACAGCCCTTATAAAGTTTATTGAACAGAGGTAATCTTCCCTTGTTCTTAGAAGAAAAGGCAGGCAGGCACAAGGATTTCCTGCTATTCAGAGGTAACAGTAAGTTCTAACTAAGCACCAAATCTCCTTACCTTCTCCACTGTGGATCAGGGCAGGTCCCTGTGGAACAGGACAAGGCTTTGTCCCTTTTTCCCTGTCTTGCAGTCAGCCTCTTCTTCTCTCCCAATCTTCCTGCACCCGCATCATATCCAGTTTCTTGGTTTCCCCCTCCAGTGTTGGAAAAGGATGTGAGGGGTGGAGAGGCATGTGGAGAGGCAGATGGGGTAGGAAAGCCCCTCTTTGAACTGGCACAGTCTTCAGGCTGCCTTCTGCTCTCTGGGCAGGTAGACGTTTCAGTGACTAATGAGTCAGTTGCCTCTTACAGGTGGTACCATGGGATCCCAGGAGAGCCTATCGGGGATCCTTGTTCCCGTGATCCAGGCTGATGCATCACTACTGGAAGAACTCACTTGGTCCTCCTTCCTCAGCCCTTAGGAGTTGAGCCTTGGGTCCCCTCTGGCCTCGCAGAGGATCTGTAGGGCACACGATGACCACATGAGGGCACTCTGGCATGACCCTCGTCTGGTCCACATCCTGACAGATGCTGGGAGTGGAGGCTAATCCCAGCACAGTTTTGCTCATCTTGTGCACACACCCCATTTGAGCATTTAGGTAGAATCAAGCACTGGTCTCCCACATCTCCAAATTCAGGGTCTGCTTTCCAGGCTCAATAACTGGCATAACCATACACTCACAGAATGAAAGGTGGTAGGGGAAGATGTTACCCTTGTATTAAAGAAACTTGAGTCAAATGTAAGACTGTATACTATGAAACTCCTAGAGAAAAACATAGGCAGAATACTTGTCCACATAAATTGCAACGGTATCTTTTCTGATTCATCTCCTAGAGTAATGAAAATAAAAACAAAAATGGGAGAAAATGATGCAACTGACAAGGGATTAGTTTCTAAAATATACCAACAGACTCATGCAACTTTTTTATATTAAAAAAAACCCAACCCAATCAAAAAGTGGAGAGAGCTAAATAGGCATTACTCCAAAGAAGACATGTCGATGATCAACAGGCCTATGAAAAAATGTTTAACATTGCTAAGTATTAGAGAAATGCAGATCAAAGCTATAATGAGGTATCACTTCACTCCCTTCAGAATGGCTATAATCAAAAAGTCTAAAAATAATAAATGCTGGAGAGGGTGTAAATAAAAAGGAACCCTCCTACACTGTTGGTGGGAACGTAAATTGCACCACTATAGAGAATAGTACAGATGTTCCTTAAAAAAACCAAAACTAGAGTTACTATATGATCCTGCAACCCCACTCCCGGGCATATATCTAGAGAAAACTATAATTCAAAAGGAAACACAAATCCCAACATTCAGAGATGCACTATTTACAATAGTCAAGACATGGAAGCAAACTAAAAGTCCACTGACAGATAGACAAAAAGATATGGTATAAATATACAATGGAATATTACTCAGCCATAAAAGAGAATTAAATAATACCATTTGCAGCAACATGAATAGACCTAGAGGTTATCATATTCAATGAAGTAAGTTAGAGACAAATATCATAAGATATCACTTATATGTGGAATCCAGAAAAATGATTTTCAAAACAGAAATAGACTCACAGACATAGAAAACCAAGTTATGGTTAACAAAGTGGGGAAAGAGGTGAGGAAAGGGATAAATTAGAAGGCTGGGATTAACATATACATATATATATATATATATATATATATATAAAATCAACAAGGCCCTACTGTATAGCACAAGGAACTATACTCAATATTTTATAATGGCCTATTAATATAAGGGAAAAGAATCTCAAAAAGAATATATATATATATACACACACACATATGTATTACTGAGTCACTGTGCTGTATCCTGGCACTAAGAAGACATTGTAAATCAAATATATTTCAATAAAAAAAGAAGAAGAAGAAATATGATTTTCTTTTGAGTTGGATTCACTTTAGATTCCCTGGGTTGGGAAGATCCCCTGGAGAAGGGAAAGGCTACCCACTCCAGTACTCTGGCCTGGAGAATTCCTGGGAGGAGGGATGCAGGTGCCAGGAGGTGAATTCATAGTCACAGGGAGGTCCAAGGTGATGGTAAAGTACAATGTTAACAGGTTTACAATGTGACTCTCAAATAAATACAAAAGGAACAACTGTCAGAGATTGTATTCAACTTGATACTAGTGGGGAACCAGTAAGATGACAAACTTGGTTCAGAAGGGAATTTGAGAAGTAGAGATTTGCATAGTCAGTTCAGGGACTATTGAACTGGCTAATGGCTTAATGTCCTACAGGACAATGACCTCTGGGCCAACCTTTTCAACTGAAAGAAATCTATATTGCTGCTTCACAGTATCGGGATTTCAATGAAATGATAAATAGCAAAGTCAAACATGGTACATCCTGCTAGACAACTGAGTAATTCTTTGCGTAAACTGAATAGACATGTCACCCACCTTTTTACCTTTTGTGTTAGTTGGGGCCTCTGGAAGCAGACACCGAACGCAAGTGAGTTATTAACGGTGTGTAAGTTGCATCATGTTCCGACTGCCAAGAAAAAAGATATGTTGAAACCCTAACCGCCAGCACCTGTGAACGTGACTATTTTGAAAGAGGATATTTGCAGATATAATTAAGATGTAAATTGGGAGGTGGTCACTCGGGGAGGGTGGCCTTTAGTCCGACATGAGTGGTGCCCTCAAGAGAAAAGAAGCCACCACACAGGACAGAGCACTGTGTTCAGGCTGGGGCAGAGATCAGGCTGACCCAAGCTAGGAACACCAAGGGTTGCCGGAGCCCAAGCCCCGGAAAACAGGAGAGAGGCATGGGCCCATCCCTCCGTCAGCCTACCGACACCTCCACTTTGGACTTCCGGCTCCAGAACTCAGGCACTCCAGACTGCTGTTGCGGGCTGCCACCCAATTTACGGCCGTATGTTCATGGAAGGCAGGGAGTGAGGTGGAGCTTAGGGAAGACAGAGGAGCAGGAGCAGAAGCAAAGCTAGGCAGGAAAGCTCGCAGTCACAACGGGGGCCTGACCCACGGGGAAGGAGCGGAGGAAGGAGGCAGAACAGGCGGGGCGGGCCTCGCAGAGGACGGCCATCTGACGAAGCCTGCTTAGCTCAGTGGGAACACTGGGGTCGATGCTGTCCCTGCAAAGAGTCCAGCTTTGGGCAAACAAGGTCATGCCCAGCCCTTGACTGGGAGGTCCTGGAAGAGCGTGGCGGCAGATGGAAGGCTGGACGGAGCCCCCAGACACTGTGGCCACAGCGTCGCTGCCAGTGAGCTCGGGCTTGGACAAAGGCTCAGGAACGCAGCTCCTGGCAGCCCTGGCTGCCTCCATGCCACAGGGCTTCACACTACCTGTGGTTTGGGGAGCAGCTGCTCCAGGGCACTTGGGTGTGTTCATCCCCAAGGGGCTCCTGACCCAGGGATGGTAGCATGTCACTGCTCATGGATTTGGGGCCACAACCAGCACACACTGGCTGTTCTAATTCCCCCTGCCTCACCTGTCATTTCTGCTAGTCCTGGTGGCTGGCTGGCTGCTGTGACCCCAGCCCTCATTTCTGAGGGTACAATCTTCTTCCCAGCTTGGGGTTGTTTCACTCGAACATTTGTGGGCACGATGGGGAAGGGAGAGTCCACAGGTCAACATGGGCTGACCACCTGAGTGACCACTGCCCCTGTGGTCAGGCAGCGGCTCTGCTTCTTCCTGATGCCCACAGCCAGGTACCCCTGCCACGATGGGGGCTTGTCCTCTTACCTCTGGGTCTCTGGACCCACGGGTACCAAGCTCCCAGATAGCAGCCGTATCCACTTCATTCTGTACACTGTTTTGTGGCAAGGGTGGGCTCCCTTTGGGACCCCTGACTCTCCAGAGTGCAGAAGGGTAGGGATGGCAGTGGGCTCTGGAGAAGGATGGTGAGCAGGCCACTCCCACGTCAGCCCCTTGGTTCTTGCATCCTTGGATCCTGTCTAGTGGAGACACAGCTGCACAGAAGTCTCAGACCCAGAACACGAGGCCTGGAAGAGGCCGTCTCATTCTGGCAGAGTGTTGTTTCCAGCTGGGCTCCTCCGCTGAGCTGGGGCAGGGCCTCCCCTCGGTGCCTGGGTCCTGCCTGTGCTGGGACATGTGGGACGCTGAAGTGGGTCTCTAGGGCAAGCGCCAGGTGGGTCAGGCTCTTCACAGCCCCCAAGTTTGGGGCTGGCTGGAGTTCTCTGGGAAGGAAGGGCAATCCTGCTTGGAACAGGGTTTATTCCTGTAGGACAAAGTGTGAACCTTTCCAGGGTGATGTAAAGTTGCCACTAGGTAGGTGGTTGGTTCTATCAAAATATAGTGCCACCGTGGGGGCTCAGGGAGGTGGTAGGCTGGACATTCACAGACAGTGGTAGCTAGGTCAGGCTTGGCCAGTGCAAGTCCACATGACGGGCTGCATGTCAGCCGTCCATCTCTGGCACTATGGTCATTCCACATTTGTGTCCGTCTTTCCAGCGCTGGGGTGGCTGATGACGAAGATCGGCTGACATCCACAGGCTGAGTTGGTCATCGATGTAGCTGATTGGTGCCTCTTCTGCAGTGGATGCTTTCTGCTGAGCATGGCATGCTCTTCCCAGTTCTTCCCACCCTGAGCCCAGGCCCTGATGGCCATCCACGTAGAGGTCCTCCATCTCCAACCTCCTTGTCCTTGGTCTTCCATGGCTCTGAAATAGCCAGCCAGGTCATTCACCACTGCCCATGAGCCTGTATATATTCTCATTCTGGGCTGCCTTTCTTTTGCTCAGCACACATAACCAGGTACACTGCGCTTTAGGAGATTTCCCCTTTCTGCTGTCTTTCAGGGTCACTCCCAAGTGTTGCTACAATGAAGCTGCAATCCATTTTCTGACTTGAATTTTCTCATTGAGCCCCTGCCTCATAAATCGAGTCAGAGCACTTTCTTCCTGCTTCAACTGTTTGTAGGGGAGCCCCTCAGGTGGCTGTCCACGTCGGCTGAGGGAGGGGTGCCGCTGCAGCCGTGCTGGGCGGGGGTTTGGCTACTGCTCACATGGCCCACATGTGCCCTCTTGTCTTGCCTGGGCTCAAACTGGATGCAACATCTTGAGATGGGCTGTCTCTGGGTTCCCCCGATCCTGTGAACTGAAGCGTCTGACACAACCTAGCACATGTTGGGCAGTGCTGATGCAGGGCCCTTGAGCCCTCCCAGAGCCTGTAGCATGAAAAGTGGAATGTGTTAGTCACTCAAGTCCTGTCCCATTCTTTGTGACCCCATGGACTGTGGACCCACCAGGCTTCTCTGTCCATGGAATTCTCCAGGCAAGAATACTGGAGCAGGTAGCAATTCTCTTCTCCAGGGGATCTTCCTGACCCAGGGTTTAAACCCAAGTTTCCTGCATTGCAGGCAGATTCTTTACCATCCGAGTCACGTAATCAGGAGCTATTTTTCAAGTAGCATATAGGACAACCTTGTTCCCCAGCTGGGCTTGCATCATGCCTCTCCCTTGAGCTGGCCATCGGCCCCTCACAGCCTCATCCCCACTAGCTTCAGGACTGTTGGATTGTGTGGCCCGCGCAGAACTGTTTTGCCTGCAGCCTGGGCCTGGTAGTTTCTCGCTGTTCCATGCCCCATGCACAGGGGCACCTTTGTGTCACGGGGTGTATGGACTGGAGGGCTTGCCCTGAGGGTGGAATGTCTCACCAGAATTCAGAGAGGCTGCAATTGGTCTTTTACTTAGCACGTGTGTCCCAGCAGGCCCCTGACCTGATGGGCGAGCTCCTGAATCTTTGTGGGGATTATCTTTGTGTCTTATCACAGCTCCTGCACGCTGACCACTGCTTGCTTGTCCAGCTGGACCAGCTTGACACCAGCACTGCATGTTGTATATGCCTAGAAGGGTTGGCTGCCTTCTCACGGGTTGACTCAGGCACATAAAATGGTAGAAACACAAGACCTACATCTCTGTGGTCTTAAAGCAGTAAATGAATGATTAAGAAAAATAGTTTGCCAATTTTCCACTTTTGTATGGGACCAGATCATTAGGTCAGAGAATGCATAACATGAGAAAAAAAATGAGCTAAGTTTTAGACAAAGTGTTGAAATTTGTCATCAAACTCAATTTTGAGCATTGTTTTAAATCAACTAACCTTAAGAAGAAATTTGTTTTTACTTAATAGGCTAGATCTAGGGCATTCAAGTTCTTTGGAACTGCTTAAATGACTGGGTACAAAAAAGCCCCCACAAAACAAGTTACTGGGAAGGCTTAGCAAATGTTGTTAGTGTTCGACCTACATGCCAACATTTCAGGTATCTGAGTACCTAGTCACATATCTGACCTCTCCGTTAACTGAAAGATGGAGGTACCAGTTAAACAAATCTGGAAGCGTGAAATAGTTACCCTACATGACACAGTCTTGATAACCTCTTCTAGAAGTGGGCACCGCCCACAAATATTGAAAGGGCTTAGTTGATGTAGTTCTAAGTGTAATACATTTTTTCTTACATTATCTTAAAATTCCTGGACACACTTAACATTCTTCTCTTTGAACTTGCAGGATACCACATCAGTGGACAGTGCCCTGCGTTGCCTCACCCCTGCTGACCTGCTGGGAGTATTTTAGGTATTTGTTTTTGATAAGAGGTCAGATATGCAGTATCACAGCTCACAGGAATTTCATGGGCTGTTGTGCACACTTCTAAGAAGCAGGTAGATTATTACGCTGCTGACATTCCACCCGTAGGCAAACATTTAAGTTCAGTGATGTCTGAGTGCCTGCTGAGACCATGGCCTCTCTGGTAACTAGAAGACGGAGGTGCCAGCCCTGTGCCAGCTCATCTGATTTATCACAGAGTCTCTGGTGTCCAGCCTGACGCTTGGCACACGCGGTAGAGTCTATAAGTGGTACCTTTTATTATGATCCTGCTCCCTTCTTTTTTATCTACTCCCCTCTCCCCTCCCACCTCCAAATGTCTCAGTTACCAGAACATTGCCCCGGAGAGTCTCTTGTTATCTACCATAGCTTTGCTTTGGCTTAACACTGATGACAACCTAAGGCCCAGTCCTGCTGCTTCCCTGTGGGGCTCCACAGAGAAGAACCACCTTTAATCTCCTCAAAGGGTTCACTCTTTGCATTTCACCAAGAAGATGAAAGGATGGGGGCAGTGAGGGAAGCTCTCCAGGACCTTCAAAAAGGAGCGAGCTAATTGCACAGTGCTAAAGAATTCACCTGCCAGTGCAGGAGACACAGGAGACTCAGGTTCAATCCCTGGGTTGAGAAGATCCCCTGGAGGAGGGCACAGCAACCCACTCCAGTGTTCTTGCCTGGAGAATCCCCCACGGGCAGAGGAGCCTGGTAGGCTACAGTCCATGGGGTTGCAAAGAATCGGACATGGCTGAGCATGCCTGCAACCACTGACTTTAAGAACTATGTCATCAGAGCATAAGACCCTGTGAGAATAAGTCTAGAAACGGGGGAGAGGAGAGGCAGGTCGTGCCTGGCTTGCCTCCCGGTCATCCCAGTATAGCTCGGAGCAGAGCAGAGTGGGGTGAGGCCAGGCAGGGATGCGCTGTGGCTGCCAAGGCACCTGAGGGGTCTCAGAAGGGTGCTGCTTCTCATGGAAGCCAGAGGGAAGCAGCGTGGAGGGGCTACAGGGGCTCAAGTCCAGGCTGAGGGCAGCAGGGTCACTGGGGCTGTCCCAGACAAGATCCCAGCATCAGGGCAACTCTCTAGTTCTCTGGTTTTTTCCTTCATATTTTGAAAAAATAGTCTCAAGTTCAGAGACTAAAAGTCACTTGCTCCAGGAAGCATATCGGTCATCAAAACTGAATGATGTGAACAAAACCTAATACAGAGATAATCCCAGTGAGCAAACATATGTGGGTCCTGAAGCTCATTCTTTAATCTACAACCCGCCTCCCTTGCCCTTGCTTTTCCTTGACTCCTGCCGCCAAGCTTCTCTCTGCCAGCAACGTGCCTCTTGCTCACCTCTCTCCACTCCGGGCTTCTCTTGCCAGCATTCAGGAGGCCTAGACAGCACTGACCCATCTGCCTGTCACGGCCTCACTCAGGGGTTGTGAACTTCTTTGGTGGGGTGGCTGCACGGCTTGTGAGATCTTAGTTCCCCAGCTAGGGATTGAACTCTCAACCAGTGGACCACCAGGGAAGTCCCTTGTGGGCCATGAACTTAATACAGGTGTTGTGACCAGTATTAAAGGTAGTATCTCACAGCACATCATACGTGGAAATGGTTTTCTATGTGCTGTACTCTTCTGAGGCTACAATGGAATTTATGAAACACACTTTTGAACATTTCTGGAATCGGGAGAGGACGGGCCTCACAACTGGATGCCACCTTGGCCAGGTGGCAGCTGTGACATGTGAAGTCGTTTGTCAGTCCAGGTGCCAGGCCCTCAACACTGCAGTCACTCATTAGTTCTGTCAGCAAAATATTTAAGGATGATTTAGGAAGGAATAAGAAGCCTGTATGCTTTCAGAAAGCTTCTATTGACACCAAGATAAAGAAGGTGCCAACAGCAAGCCTTGCCAAATGGGTATTGATGACCTGGAATAAAACCCTGGGGACAAGAGCCTGTCTATTCTAAGCTATCTATTCCATCAAAGTTGTATTTGGGGTCAAAGAGGGGCAAACTTAGACACTGATGCTTGACTCAGGAAGTTGGACTCAGGGTGAGGAAGCTTTAGGAAAACCCGTACCAATGTATTTCACTTATAAGACTGTGTAAGTCAGAAAGTGCTTCAAATAAACATCAGTTCAATTCAGTTCAGTTGCTCAGTCATGTCTGACTCTTTGCGACCCCATGGACTGCAGCCCACCAGGCCTCCCTGTCCCATCACCAACTCCCAGAGCCTGCTCAAACTCATGTCCTTCGAGTCAGTGTTATCATCCAACCATCTCATCCTCTGTCACCCCCTTCTCCTCCTGCCCTCAATCTCTCCCAGCACCAGGGTCTTTTCCAATGAGTCAGTTCTTCACATCAGGTGATCAAAGTATTGGAGTTTCAGCTTCAGCATCAGTCCTTCCAGTGAATATTCAGGACTGAGCTCCTTTAGGATGGACTGGTTTGATCTCCTTGCAGTCCAAGGGACTCTCAAGAGTCTTCTCCAACACCACAGTTCAAAAGCATCAAATAAACATAAAATAAAACTTACAAACAATAACAAAGCATTGTTCATCATTTGATGAGAATTTAAAAATGCCTCTTATGTTCAATGAAACCCTGTATCTATGTGTTCTCTGTCACAGTATAAAATATATTTTTTTCCTGTAGGTTGAACTCTAAAAGTTTAAAAGCCTTGCTTTGGGAACTTTCATTAACATCAACAAAAACAAAAAAGGCAAACGAATTCTGTCTGCTTCCACACGTGTTTCTGCCCCTTTTAAGACATCTCCTGCACTAGCTCCACTCTCCACTCTCAGCTCAACTTTTTACTCTTTTGGAAATGTTTTAAACATAATGGAAATAAAGCTTACCTGCACCACATAACACATAAGGGATGGTTCTCAAGTGTCCATGGGGGTCACCACTGCCTAAGTCACCCGGACACACTAGTGGCCCCTTCGGATCTGGACTCCAGCCCTTACAGTTTGTCTTTGAACACATATTAGAAAATAATATGGTTCATTCTGTGAGATTTGAACTCTGTGTAAATGGATATTCTGTGGAATTTTCTTTCTCTTCACCCAACACTGTGAGGGACAGCCACTTCATCGCCGTGGCTCTGCCGGTTTTTCTTGCTGCAGTTTATCACCACGTGACTACTCAGTAGTGCATGTCTCCTTTCTCCTCAGGAGCACTTGGTTTGTTTTCAGCTCTTGGGAATGGAGAACGCTGTTGTGTGGATGTTTCAGGGTCCACTCCTGGGCAGTGTAAGCCTGCCGCCCAGACAGCGGTGGGATGATAGGTGATGGCAGAGTCTGCCTTTCTCCAGCTTCGCTGTGTAATTCTAGACTGTGTCTGAAAGACATCAGGAATATCCATTCCCAACCTGTGTTAGGAGGGTCCCAAAACACAAACACTTAGAACTGTTGAGCTTTAATGGTGTTGTTAGTCTGATGTGTCTATAATAGAATCTCACTGTTTTTAAGTTGCATTTTCCTGAGTAATACAAGGATGAATAATTTTAAATTTGTTTACTGGCCAATTGAGTTTCTTTTCTGAAGTGTCTCTTTAAGACTTTTGCTTTTCTTCGCCATTGACTGTAGGCTTTTTTTCTCACTGGTTTACACGATTTCTTCATAATTTAGAATTCTGCAGACTAATATGTTAGACAGTCTCAAGAGGTTAGTTAAATTCATTAAATTAAAAAAACCCCACATCCTCCATTACACTATCACTATTTCAAATGCTGACATATGCTACCAGCTACCTTCCTGGACAGCAGAGAACAGAACATTCCCAGCCCTACAGAATGTTCCACAGGACAGAACCAGAGCACATTCCCAGCCCCGCAGCTGATTCCACTGCGAAGTACTGCTGCAGACTTTTGTCTCTGTCCCTCCCACGTTACAGGTAGCTGCTCCCATTCATACCCTGCCCATGATTTCTTTTTGTGGTTCTTTTGATGAATGGATGTTTCTGAATTTAATCAATCCTTTTCTTCTTTCCTGTCTCAAAGCCATGAGGATATTCTTTTAAATGCTTTGTATTTCTGTCTTTCACATTTAGGTTTTCATTTACCCCAAACTGATTTTCACATGCAGTGAGGTAGGGGTCTAATTTTAACTTTTCCCCTGTGGACGGCCAGTTGTCTCGGCGCTGTGGTCCAGTTCTGTCCTTCCGTTTTCTTGGTGCCACCTTCACAGTCTTCATATTTGCTTCCTATTACCCTTTTACTTTTTGGGCACTTTCAATGCTCTTTCTAATTCATTATTCAACCGTAACTTTTAGTGCTATGCCCCTACCCCTTAAATCTAATGGATATTCTCGAATCCTTATCTCATTTGAATTCTTGGTAGTAAGCTGACCACTCTGATTTTGAAGCATTTTCTCCTCCAGGCTTCTGGAGGAGAAGCCCACGCCTGTTTTTCTTCCTCTGTTGGCTGTGACTCCTTTCTGACCTAAAAATGTCAGAGAACTTCAAGGCATAGTTTTAATCCCTGACTGCCTCCCGATTATCCTTGGCCACCACATCTATTTCCAAACTTTCCAATTCCAACTACACGTCAAGGATTCTTGCCTTTGTCAGGGCCTGGCTCAGTGATTGGCAGGCCTAATTCAAATTGGAGGTTTGACGCCAGTTCTACAAAGGTCACATGCCTACGTGACATGGATGAGGGGCTGTCTGGCTGTCAGAAGCCATCTCACAACCTTGAGGAAAGCCGGCCTATGAGGAAGGCAGCCAGGAAGAGCAGTGGATCACAGACAGAGCAGAATCCTCAGTGAGAGCCCATGAGATAGCTGACCTCTCCACTTCGTTGTATGAACTAATAAGAGTCCTTACCTTAAAAGCCACTTGGAGTCCTGTTTCTGTTCCGAGGGGCAGAAAGTGCTGTAATGAAGACAACCCCTGAACTAGCCGGTCAGGCTCGACCTCTCCTGAGCGTGTCATCTGTCCCTCTCTAAAGGCCAGTCTGACATCTTCACTTGGTTCTCTCATAAGCACCTCAAACCTAAGAGGTGCAAACTATCTTTTCCTGGAAACTCTTCTTCCTCTAGTATTTTCACCACAGTGGGTAACAACACGAGTCACCAGAAACACAGGGGTCAGCCACGTGTCCTTTCTTCTTCCCTCCCGTCCCGTCCAGAGCAGAGTCCAGCCAAAGCCCACTCTGAAGCACACAGCGCATCTATCCTCTTCTCCCCATGCCTTCTGTGGCCACTCTGGCCCAGCCGCCCGCCTCCCTCCCCTGCACGACTGCAGTGAACTTCCTTGGGCCCCCTGCTCTGTGTTCCTTCTGCCTGCCACTGATCGTTTTTAGAATCAGTAATTCTGTCATTATCTGTACTGTACTAGTTGAGAGAGTGGACTGTGGAGTGCGACAGATGGGCTGGTTATCTATTGCTACACAAGAAATCAGCCCAACTCCAGTGTGGGCCGGGACCCTGTACACTTATGCAGTGCCTCTGCCTCCGGGTCAACCAGGAGCAGCCATATTTGAAGGCTTGGCCAGGCAGAGTCTGCACCCAGGCTCACCCGTGTGGCTGTCGGCAGAATTGGGTCCTCGCTGGCTCCTGGTTGGAGGCGGCTCTGAGTTCACTGCCCCAGGGGCCACTTGGTAGGGCAGATGGCTTCCATCTCGCAGCAGTGCCCTGCAGTGCCTGGCACTGTGGGTTCAGTAAACAACGCCTAGTTATCCTGACGTTGAATTCCAGTTGTGAACGTGAAGTCTGTATGCCCCGTTGCCAGTGACATTAACAGGGAAACTCTTCTGTATCCTGCAGTGGCCCCCACCACACCAGGGATGAAACCCAAACTCCTGATGGTGTGCAAAGCTGTGCCAGTTACATGTGGGCTCGTCACACTGCCTCGGCCCTGCTGGACCCCTTGGTGTACCGGGTCCCCTGCTGGACCCCACCTGGCTAACTCCTTCCCACCCTCCAGGTCTGAGCTGAACTACTTCTTCAGGTCCCTGGGTTCACGCTTCCACAGCATCCACAGCATAGTACAGCACACACCACACACTGAAATTACGTTTCAATGTGAAACAGTCCACAGCCCACTCTCTCAACTAGTAATCTGGTTATCGTTTGATTAATACCTGCCCCCCTCTCTAAACTCAAGCCAGGGACTTTATCCGTTTTATTTCCACCCACTAACACAACATTTGATGATAACAGACACATTACATTAATGTAACTTTCTTTGAATTTCAGTCACTCATAGGCGAGTATCCAACTTATTGAAAAAGCAAGAGGGTTCCAGAAAAACATCTATTTCTGCTTTATTGACTACGCCAAAGCCTTTTACTGTGTGAATCACAATAAACTGTGGAAAATTCTTAAAGAGATGGGAATACCAGACCACCTGACCTGCCTCTTGAGAAATCTATATGCAGGTCAGGAAGCAACAGTTAGAACTGGACATGGAACAACAGACTGGTTCCAAATAGGAAAAGGAGTACGTCAAGGCTGTATATTGTCACCCTGCTTATTTAACGTATATGCAGAGTACATCATGAGAAACCCTGGGCTGGAAGAACCACAAGCTGGAATGAAGATTGCCGGAAGAAATATCAATAACCTCAGATATGCAGATGACACCACCCTTATGGCAGAAAGTGAAGAAGAACTAAAGAGCCTCTTGATAAAATTGAAAGAGGAGAGTGAAAAAGTTGGCTTAAAGCTCAACATTCAGAAAACTAAGATCATGGCATCTGGTCCCATCACTTCATGGCAAATAGATGGGGAAACAGTGGAAACAGTGGCTGACTGCATTTTGGGGGGCTCCAAAATCACTGTGATTGCAGCCATGAAATTAAAAGACGCTTACTCCTTGGAAGGAAAGTTATGAACAACCTAGACAGCATATTAAAAGGCAGAGACATTACTTTGTCAACAAAGGTCCATCTAGTCAAGGCTAGGGTTTTTCCAGTTGTCATGTGTGGATGTGAGAGTTGGACTATAAAGAAAGCGGAGTGCTGAAGAACTGATGCTTTTGAACTGTGGAGTTGGAGAAGACTCTTGAGAGTCCCTTGGACTGCAAGGAGATCCAACCAGTCCATCCTAAAGGACATCAGTCCTGGGTGTTCATTGCAAGGACTGATGCTGAAGCTGAAGCTCCAATACTTTGGCCTCCTGATGTGAAGAGCTGACTCACTGGAAAAGACCCTGATGCTGGGAAAGATTGAGGGCAGAAGGGGATGACAGAGGATGAGATGGTTGGATGGCATCACTGACTCAATGGACATGAGCTTGGGTGGACTCTGGGAGTTGGTGATGGACAGGGAGGCCTGGCGTGCTACAGTTCATGGGGTTGCAAAGAGCTGGACACTTTGAGTGACTGAACTGACTGATCCAAAGTCTCCTTCAGTGGGTGAAACTGACAAGGAATGTCTGCATTCTTTAAGCTCCACAGTGAAGATTTTCTGTTCCCCACAAAGCAGTTTGAGTCATCTGGCTGCTATGTAGGTGACAATAATATAGAGTCTTGGTGTCAGTTGGGCATAGATACAATGAACACTTTTCTAAAACACACAACTGAAAGACAAGTTGAAGTACAGACTAATCTTTTAATTCATATACTTAATATCAATCTGGGCAATAGCAAAATCAGAAGCCTACATGTGCAAGTTTTTTTTTTTTAAATACAAACAAGACATTTTAAATACAGGCATGAAACAAATGAATAACTAGGAATCATGGATATCCTTAGAAGCTGGATCTTGAACATAACTGTAAATTGTTTCCTGTCTTATGTCTTTCATTACTTTCTTTATCCTAGTTTTTGCTCTTTTGGCCAGACTATTGCTAAATTACAGAGATTTCCTAAGAAATTTCAGCTGTTTTCTTCCCCCACCTTACACACTTTGCAGAGATTTATCATTGTATTTTAAAATAACTTAATATTCTCAGGTATCTAAAAAAAAATAAAAAAAAAATATTCTCAGGTATCTTTCATCTATATATTGAGTTTTTTCTTACTGCCAGTTCTTGATCCTGCTTATTGTTGACCTGGCAGAGAGAAGCACGAGTCTTCTAACTGTTGCCGGGAATACGGTTACTACAGACCGCAGGCCACTCTTTTACCTGGTTCTGTGGGGATGAAGGGAAACTGCAGGAAGCATGGACCCTGAGCCAGACTGCCTAGTTCAGATTCTGACCTCATCAGTTACCAGCTGTTAACTGATGACCCTTGGCAGGTGACTTAACCCTTCAGTGCCTCAGAGTCTTCATCTGTAAAATGAGGATAAAAATGGCACTTAATTCACAGGGATGTTATGGAGATAAATTAATTTTCATAAAGTAATTAGAGTTTCTGGCAGATAGAAGGCACTATATACATGCCTTCTAAATTTATTTATATTTCCTTTTCAGAGTTTTTTTTTTTTTAAGTTTTTCTATCTTCAGGGCTATATCCTTTATCTAAAACTTGAATATTTGGAATATAGACCCTCTCTATAACATACCTGAGACATGACTACTCCATGTTGGGTATAGATAGATAAAACAGTTCTTCCAGGTATCTTAGTATTTCATCTACAAAACGGTAGTATCTCTAGTCCTGTCTGCCTCACAGGATTGCTCTGAAGATAAAACAAGAGAGGAGCCTGAAGAGCTGGGTGTAACCATGTTCTTAGGCACCTTGTGGACATAAGGACACACACAGACCATTACAATGTTTCTAAGATTCTGGGAAAGTAGTGAGGGGCATTCTATAAAGTTAGATTACTCCACATTAAAATTAATCCAGAAAAGAAAATGGCCAAAGACGCAGCTCATTAAGAGCCTGAAATGAAACCACAGTGTGTATGTGATCTGTAGTATGAAGGCTGACCAAACTAAGGCACTTTTGTGTTTAATCAAAGAAATTCTGCCTTAAAAGACAAACATGAAACCTAAAATCAGTGATATTTTCACTTCTGAGAATGATTCAGCTCAATTTAGGAACTCATGGTTTCTAGCAATATACCACACAATCTAAGAGCTCATTTATTACAGATAAGAACACATCTGAATCCCAGGCTTAACAGTAGACCATGTGGAAGGTGATGCTGTCTGGCTAAGTTGCCAAAGATTTCTTAGAATGTCTCAAATACATGAGTTTTTATGAATAAGAAACATTTCCTGTTAATTAGTATTTTAGGCTCAAGTTAAAAAAAACTTTCTGGGCATAGAATTCTAGTGTCCTTGTCAGAAAATTATGTTTTAAAAGTACATTAAAAAAATTCACACATCATTTACATCTTTAAATAAGTCCTTTACCTGAAATGGTTCAAAAAATGGTTTGAGTTAATTAAATGACATCATTTGTAATGCCCCTTAGGGATTTTATCATGGGGTCTTTAAAGAAAACTGAAGTAGGATCTCACCAAATAACTATAGATAGAAAAATATATGTCATCTCTGGTCAGCAACTGGCAAGTTTGGATGTGTGAAAAAAGTGTTAAATGCTTTCAATAATCCCTGTGAATGCCAAGATGAAACACAATCTGAAGCCAGCTGAACAGAATACAAGGGGAGACAAGAGGGCATCTGGGGAGTCCAGTCTGCACCACCGGCTGTCACTCCGAAGAGAGGTGTGCTGTGCCTTCCAAAACAGCTCACACACCCGCCTGTCCTCAGTTTAAATGAGATGCCAACACTGTTTTTTTGAAACTAAACACATTTTAATAGAAAACAAAATACAAAATAACTCTTTTCAGAAAACAGAAATATTTAATCCTTTTCCCACAAATTAGAAGTCGCTTCATCCTCAGAGCATAGTTTTCGATGCATGTGTTCGTACTTATGATTTGTTTCACAGACTGTTCGTTAAACTGCTATCGCAAAGCAGGTGGGAGGGATGATCTCAGGAGGAAAAGACGCTGGAAAAGCCACACCTCGGAATCATTTGGAAATTCAACATTTTTTAATTCTTTCTTTTGACTTTTCACTTCTAATTATTTTCATTTCTTTACCACAATCCGACCTTTTGGGGGAGAGAACTGTTAATAGAAGTGCAGCCACAAAAAGAATCTTTCTTTCCCACCATTGCTGCAAGAGCCCAAGACTTTCTCAGTCAAATCTGCCCACCCACTTCTAGAAACATATCAGCTGGAGTGGTCCAACTGTCACCCAGAAAATTTCCCTTTCTCCCAACACACTGTGCGACCAAGTTCTCTGAATTCCCTGAACCTCAAAATTCCAAGTGTCACAGCCAGTGCCAGGAGTAAAACCTGAAAGATGAGAGCAGAGAAGCCCCCTCTGCCAGTGCTAGGTCTCCTCTTCTCAATAATAATTATAATAACAATAATAAACAGTTCTGGTTCTCTGTAATCACAGAAAAGGAAAAACATTTGCCAGGATGACCCTGCCCCCTTGCCTAATTCTCACCCCCGCATTCCTACCTGGAGAGAGTCCCTTCTACCCGGTGACCCTGCGGCACTGCTCCTGGGGAGGGTGCCTGGCAAACATCCTCAGGTCAAGTGCAGCCCCAGCGAGGCAAGGGCACCTTGGTGCCAGAGATAGGGAGGGGCCACACGAGGACACAGTGGGGTCTCCGTGATTCCTATCTCACGTTTGCTCCCCGTCACCACCCTTCCTGCCCCTGTGCTTCCAGACCTGGGGGCTGAGTGGAGAGTGGTGGGTTCGGAACATCGGCAGGGCAAGGGGGGACACGGGGAGTCTTTCACAGTCAGTCAGGGATTCTGTCTGTCCTAAGACTTGCCATCTGGAGCCCTTCGCACGCCCCAATCTGTCATATCAAAGATCCAAATCAATGTTCCTGACTTTCTTGTGTGATTCCGGTCACCAGCAGGAGGTTGCAAGCCATAAACTGTACGCTCAGAACATTGCTCATCTGGCCGGTATAGACGCCCACGAGCTCACTGGACGAGCCGTCCGCGGGGGTGCTGCAGTGCGCGCTTCTGATGTCCCAGACGCGCACAGAGTTGTCCATGGACGCGGACGCGATCAGGCTGCTGTCCGGGCTGAAGGTCAGGCTGGTGATGTTGTCCGTGTGGCCCCGTAGCTCTTTGTAGAGGGTCCCGGATGCCAGGTCCCACAGCTTCAGCCGCTGGTCCTCGCCCGCGGACGCCAGGTACTTACCGTTGGGGGAAAAGGCCAGGGAGAGCACAGGGCCGCGGTGGCCCGTGAAGAGCCTCACTGAGTTTCCCTGCTGGGTGCTCCACAGCCGCACCGTCTTGTCAGTCGAGCCCGTGGCTAAGTAGTTTGAATTGGGGTGGAACTTGACGCAGTCCACGTCTGCCAGGTGCCCAGCGTAGATTCGCAGTGGGTACGTCCGATCAAATGACCAGAGCCGGGCCGTGCGGTCGTGGGACCCGCTGGCAAAGTACAGGCTGTGCGGGCTGATGTCCAGGTCCCACACGGGGTAGGCGTGGCCCTGGTACCGCACGGTGTTGGTGAAGCTGCCCAGGTCCCAGTACCTGATGGACATGTCTTCGGAGCAGGAGAGCAGCCCTGAGCTGTCTGCGAGGAACCTGGTGCTGTACACTGGCCCGCAGTGTCCCCGCAGGACCTTCATCTCCGTGCCCGCGTTGTCGTCCTCATCATCCTGGGGGTCGTGGGGACACACAGGAGAAGAGTTTAGCGGTCTGCCATGGAGAACAAAATGTCCAGAAACAGAGAGACCTGCTTGGGAAACAGCATCTACCCAGTACCTGACTCTGTCCTTCAGGGTGACCCCAGGAGAGCACCTTGTAACTGTGTAACTGAATAAAAAGTCTCCTACAACTTATAAATTTGCTTTCTTTAAATTCACCTTGCAGCTAACACTCTAGCAAGGCTACTACTGCAGAGTAATGACCGTGGACCTTACTCTTACGCTGAGCACAGACTTCAAAATTCAGAAGTCCATCAGTAGAAAAAATTTATTTTTGATGTTATGTTCTTGGATTCTTTTATTCTACGGGCATGTCTTCACCTGTCAGTCTTGGCTGCTTTGCAGGCCACAGTGCTCCCTGCTTCTAGTCCATTGAGAAAAATCACCCGACAGCTGGGGTCAGTGATGGAGGCAGACGTGGTTTCACTTCAAGATGTATACAGAACCGCTGTGGGAGTTTAGCCAAAAATAAAACCTGGACATATCACGGAAATAACCGTGGGCCAGGCAAATGCAGTCATCGGTAACTTACACCCATGCTCTGTAACCAGACATGAATGGCTGGTACCCAAAAAGAAAGAACAGTTTTGAAACCGTGACTTTCTGCATCGGCTCAAATATTTTCCCAAAGTAAAAAAGGAGGCAAGGATTCAGAATTCCTCTCAGAGTCGAGTGACTCTTGTGATTCCTGGAAATAAACCCCTATGTGTGGGGATAAGAAAGACAACTCCTGGTAAAAGGGGCAGGGGTTGGGGGGAGGCCCCCTGCCGCACGCCCAAGCATATTCTCTGGGTTCAAATCTACTTTCCTTTTGTTCTTGCAGACAAGCTCCTTATAACTGCAAATATCTCAATCCTGGAATTCATAAAGTCAAATGAGTTTCAGTTTTACACTGGAAGAATAAGGAGTTAAGATGAAGCTTCTTGAACCAAATGGGCCTTGCTGGCTGAGAAATAAATACCTTTGTGAGCTTTTGTACAGAAAAAGGTCATCCTTTTAATTTCTATTTGAAAACTATTAAATTAAAAATAGAATGAATGCCTCCAACGTATACATTTTTGAGAAGAGTTAAGAGAAAATAAACATTGATGTTCATAGATATTCAAAATGGCTATTCCGGATAATCAACATTGAAAATACATAAGTATTTGGGAGCTTAAGGTTCTACTGAGTATTACCAAGAATATTAGTAATTTTCCTTTCCAAAGAGGTTACAGTAACACTTTAAAATTTCAGGAATGACTCACTGCTCTACACCAGAACTTATCTCTGAGGTGTAAGACATCTTCGTGTGGAGCAGGAAGTCCTGGCATTGGTCTCGCCTCCGAGTGCTTGGGGCAGAGAGAGGAAGACGCACTGGGAGACAGGCGACCTTCTCTGGGGCCCCATGACTGTCCCGAGCCTGTGCAAAGTGCCTGCTGACTCTATAAACCAAGAAACAGGGAAACCAGAACAGTCCTGCAGGCTAGCCCTATCAACTCCCTGCCAGGACCACAGCTTAAAATAGTTTGGCCACATTTTCTTCTGTGGCTGAGGCAGCCCCACAATGGCCTCAGTGCAGCTGAGCTGAAACCCTGAACAAGCAATGGGTCACCCATGCCTGACCATACAGACCCCTCCCATGCTAACAGGACAATACCCCAAATGTTCTCCAACTGTCTAACCACCACCCCCCACAGTAAATTCTACCCCAGATGCATCCCAAATGGGAATTTTTAATTTGTAAAGTACATTCACGTAATAATGAACTGTATTATATACATTATAAGATATGCTTAAAATAGAAATTTTAAAAGAATAAGAAAAATAAGTATGAAGGCTCTTTGAATACTGCAGTCTGCTGACCCTGCCTTAGACCAAGGAGCCCCCAGCACCCTAGCTACAGTGCAGTCAGTCCTCGGTCAGCGTGCTTTGGGATCTGAACAAGCCTTGGGTTGTTCTCCAATCAGCCACCAACGGAGCTGAAAGAAATTAAATATGGCTGGGCTTGGGAGTGGGTAAGACCTGGAAGCAGGTGAGACACTGCTACTGTGTGAGCAGAGAGCAGCCTGATCGAGGAGAGAAAAGGTGGCTGCTGGCCAGTGTAAATGGACATGTGCTATATGTGTAAATACACAAGGGCTTCTAAGGCTTAGGACTAAAAGGCAGAACGTAACAGATTTCATTAAAACTTTGAAAATACTGCTTACATGCAGAATGACAATATTTTGGCTATAATGAATTGAAAATACATTATTAAAATTAATATCAACTACCTCTTCTTACCTTTTTAATGTGCTGACTAGAAAAACTTGAATTACATATATGGCTCACACTGTATTCCCATTGGCTAGCACAGATCTGCGACAGTCTGGTACACAGCTACAGAACTGAGCATTACTGACAACACTGACTTCACTTCTCAAACTTGAAGATGGCCAGGTTGGGGCAGAGTGAGCAGACGTTAATGAACTGAACACAGAGCGGCGCTGCTGGGTGGAGGCTGCTGTCCTAGCCACAGCATGACTGGACAGGAGGGCAAGTCCTCCTTTCTGGTACCTGTGGTTTTATCATGCTGCACAAACATTAACAACGTGCAGCTGCCGATCGACAAGCTCTCTCCGTCGTCCAGTACGGCGCAGAGTGGGAGGGCAGGCCCGCTTTCCACTCCGCACGTCTCCACCAGGAGGAGGCTGCTGCCACCGGGGTGACAGGAGCAGCAGCGCTGCACCAGCAAACAGATTCCCAAGGCTAATCAATATTCTCTTCCAGTGGAAATGGCAGAAGCTGAGGCCAGTGCTGTAAATCCAGCTGAACTGGGGGTAATTTTATGCTTACACAGAAGGTTTTGGTTATTGCTCTTGATTTTTTAAAAAATGAGATAAAATTCACACATAAAATTCAGTGGTAGCCAGCGGGGAATCTTAAAAATTTTTATTTTAATCTAATGTTCTTTCCATCTTTGCACCTATCTTTCTACCTTTGCTATCTTCCTTTATATTATTTTTTAATGCCTAGACTAATCCCCAAACCAGTATCATATCATTAAAACTAGTAAGGTCAGCAGGAATAATTTTTCTAAATAGAAAATTGAGAGTAAATGAGGGCAGTATCCCTCACGGCATGTGAAGAGCCCCCAAGAAGCTAGAACTGTCCCCAATGAAGAAAAACTTGATAATTCAAATATGTGTGCAATGAAAAATATTCTGGAGGGCACTACAGATTCTAGAAATCAAAGTTCGTGCATCAGAATTTAGATTCTTTATTCATCATAACAAACTCCTCTAATTTTCCTGTTTCAACTTCAAGAAGCAAAGACTCAAAGGCCATACTAACTGGAAAATGACTCAGAAAACAGGAATAGGTAAAAAAGGCTGACTTTGTACATCCAATATTCTTGACATCCTTACCAGCAACTGGAAATTAACTTGAGTGACCTTTTTTTTTTTAAAAAAATCCTTAACCTTTCAACCTAGTGCAAAGAATTTTCCATCTAAAGTAAGTTGAGTCTGAGCTACCTGAATTCCAACGGTGATATGAAAAAGGTATTCTCCCCGCAAATTCTGAGGCACCACTCTCAGGCAAGGTGAACTCTGTGACGTTCCATGTCTATTTCCCTTTGCCCTCACTTTCTCTGAGCCAGTGCTTCTCAGTGACCTGAAACTCAGGCCATTGGGCCGGCCCTTTTCAATGACCACCCCCAATCAAAGCAAACAAGATCATTATGCTGACTGCTGGACGAAAACAGGACACCCTGGGTGAAGTCAGAGGACTGCACTGCTGTGAAAGGCCAAGGGCACCCGGGGGGGCCGGGGAGGGGAAAGAGAAACAGCATCCTAGTTTACTCTTGGGAAACGGCAATATATCTTTTGACCCAGTAATCCTACTTCTGATTGCTTATACATGCACACATGCACACTCACACACATAGCTAAAGGTCTTTAGGCTCAGCAATGATATCCACATTTCAGGTAGTAATACATACATACTGACCATTCATTAATGATGTTCAGCTCATGTTAACATTTTCCTCTTGGCCAAGGTTGGCCATTAGCAGGAATTCACTGGTTACAGGTTACCAGGCATTAGTCTGGCATTAGTTATATGAGGAGGAATATAATGAAGTCCATTTGCGATAAGATCTGTCATGCTTGGTAAGAATACTCGAAGCACATTAGTAAGGCAGGTGCAGGGAAGAAAAACCGATATACCTACCTCCTCCTCTAGGATATCACAAGCCAAGTGGATGCGGGACACGTCTACTTGATGGGGTTCTGACTTTAACTTTTTGGAGCGCAGACTCCACAGTTTTATACAGGAGTTGTCAAAGCCTGCTGCGAGCAGCTTGCTGTCCGGGGAGACCTCTGCAGTGTTCAGCAGCTGCTCTGTGTTGTAGAAGGCGTAGAAGCAGATGGTGGTGAGCGAGGGGGGGCCGTCCTTGACGCGCTTGATGCTCTCCTGCAGGAGCTCCAGCGCGGCCTCATTCTGCAGGATGGGCGCTGGCACGTCGGCGGGCTCCAGGCCACCGCCCTCGCCGCGGGAAGAGCCCCCGCTGGCGTAGAGCTGGTAGTCCGTCCTCTTGGCGGGCTGCACGTCCAGGTGGATGTGCCAGGCGAGGACCCTGCACAGCGCGGTGTTGTTGTCACTCTGGAGGTAGCGGAGAAGGTAGTTGTAGCTGTCTTCCTGCAGACGAACCACGTACTTGTTGTCCAGGAAGGCTCGCAGCCGGAAGTTAGACAGGATGTCCTGGATGGTCTGTGTGGTCTGGAGCTGCTCGATGACATCCTTCTGGCTGGCGTTCTGCAGAAACATTCCATGGAAGCGGCTGTAAAAGCTTTCCACTGTGCTCTTCGGACTGTTCTGGACCAGGTTGAGATGGAGGTAGACAAAGAGAGGGTAGAGGAGAGGCATCACTTCGTGGCTGTGCTGGGAGTCAGAATCTGTAAGGAAAAAGAAGTGAAGCCTTTACAACCAGCATGGTCTCCCGTGGAGCGCACAGTCCCCTTCTGGCCAGGACCCTACTTCCTGAGGCTCTGGATTGAAGTATAAGCCCAGCACAAAGTTCTGGAAACTTGTAGCCGAAGCCTTTGGACCAAGGAAGGAAGATCATAGACCCAGAAGGCCAGCAAGTCTGGAATCTGATGCCCAACAGTGTGCCTCTTCTTACACACATGCAAAGGAGCTTGCATCCAGGCCTTTGGGTTAGCACTTTCCCCGAAGTATTAGCATTGCTCAAATTGGGATCTCAAACCTCGGAGAGACCTTACATGGATTCTGGGGATACCTGAGTCCTTCACAGAAACTTTAACTTGACAATTTAAAAAGGAAACACAGGTAAATTCAGGGTTATCTGGATGGCCTTCAGCAAGTACTGGCACAGTTTCTGTGCTCTCATCTCCTGCAGTGACATCGAAGCTCTGAGTTTAGTGGGCTCACGGACATGTACAGTTCCAAGGTTGGCACGTCCCAGCGCTAAGACGACACTGTTCATCCCTACGTGTCTCACATCTCTCAGTGTACTCATTTTGATTTTGCTGATTAAAAAGGACAACTTCTCTTTGCAGCGATAATTTGTAAGAGGAACATTTTCATGTCATTAAAACTAAACCATTTACCAATGTGAGACTTAAACAACATGAAACCACATGACAAAGAATGTTCAAGTAAGTGTATACTTTGGTCACAGGCTAACGAGAACAGCACAGAGGTGTGTGTGTGACACCTAAGTGAGGGAAGGCAGAGAGCTGGGACAGGGCAAAGGTCCCACGGCCACGTGCACAGAAGCAACGGCCAGCAAGGAGGGACGCCGGTGCACCAGCGCCTCGGGGGAGCCAGGGAACACCAGCCCCTGGTCTGTGTGGCGCAGTGAGCTATTTACGGCAAAATCCATCTGTCACATTCACTGGCTAATCTGAACTTTAGTTTTTGTGATTTTGCTTGTACTTTATTTGTAAATGAGTTTAGGTTCAAACAAAATAAATGAAGCTTAAAAGTTTCATGTCTAGTGTAATGTCTGTATGTACCTAAGTAAATTAATATAAAAATGCTTTAAGTTAGCACTTATAGAACATTCTGCTAGCATTTTCCTTTTTTATTCCATGAAAAGGAATCCACACCTGTCTCAAGATTCAGGAATACTGAATTAGGGCACTTATCTAATCGGAAGGGAGATGATTCCAGCACGCTACCTCTGCTTAATGCTCTATTTCATCTTACCACAGGTGAATTAACTGCACAGTATGTGCATTTAAGGATAAACATGCCCCCACTCAAATGCATTCTTAGAAGATGAACTTCAATTACAGTGATCTCACACTGAATTGGGGCTGCTGCCCAGCTGCTTCAGGCTCCTGCCTCTGAGCTGACAGGCGCAGGGTGCTCTGGTGCTGGCTGCGCGACTGAGCCTGACTGCCGAGGGGAAGCTGCCCTGCTGCTCCACAGCGGGGGAGAGGAGAGCGTGTCCATGATATAGGAGGTCACGTACGGCACCTCAGTGCGACCACCCCTGAGGCGACGGTTGGTAAAACAAACGCAGCAATCCAACCAAGGCAGGACCACGTAAAGAACCAGGACCAGCTGAGGTGCTAACTAAAGGTAAAAGCAATCCTGAATAGGGAGTAGAAGGTAGTTAAGGACGAGCTATGACCATGTGACCAGTTTCAGACCCCAGAACTGTAACTATCATGAGCACTCCTCCTCATTTTATTGTGAACATGTTGGTGTGAGTATCTGTACATAAGCAAATATCTTTGTTTTCTTTCTTTTCTTATCCCCTACGACAGAATATAAGTTACGCTGACTTTGCATCATAGTATTTACTCTTCTTGTTGGCTGGGCCACATGGCATGCAGGGTCTTAGTCCCCTGAGCAGGGACTGAATGCATGACCCCTGCAGTGGCAGCACAGAGTCCTGACCACTGGACCACTAGGGAAGTCCCTATATCAGAGCACTCAAACCACAGGATTTCAAGAAGAGCAAACACTACCTGTGGGCTTTGTTTCTTCTTCTGAGAAAGTGATTAGGAAATTTTTGGCTGCTGTTGTTCAGTGGCTAAGTCGTGTCTGACTCTATGTGACCCCCACGGACTGCCAAACTTCCCTGCCCTTCACTCTTTCCCAGAGTTGGCTCAAATTCATGTCCATTGAGTCAACAATGCAATCTAATCATCTCATCCTCTGCCGCCCCCTTCTCCTATTGCCTTCAATCTTTCCCAGCATCAGGGTCTTTTCCAATTAGTTGGCTACTCACACCAAGAGGCCAAATATAGCTATACCGAGCGTTAGGCAGAATTATGACCTTGTTAATCATCTTTATCTGGAGATTAATTATGCTTTAAGAAGATGGGTATGAGTGTCAAGTTCATAGTGGGTGGACTTGTGATTGTTAATTTTATGTGTCAATGAGGCTAGGAAACAGTGCTTAGATTTTGGGTCAAACATCCTAGATGTTTGCGTGAAGGAAATTTTTTAGATGAGATGAACATTTAAACCGGTAGACTAAGCAGAGGGGGTTCCCCTCCATATGTGGGTGGGGCTCATCCAATCAGCTGAAGGTCTAGGGGCACAAAGAAGAGAGGAGGGGACTCTGCCAGCAGACTGCTTTTGGACATGAACTGTGACTCCCCTGGGTCCCGGTCTGTAGGCCGGCCCTGAAGATCTTGGACTTGTCAGTCTCTGCAATCATGTGTGTCAGCTCCTTAAGATAAACCTCTTTATATAGACATTCCATTCTGTTGGTTCTGTTTCTCTGGAGAACCCTAATAAAGATTTTGGTATTTCTTTGAATACTATAATTCTTTAGAAGACCTCCGGAAAATTTCAACCTCAAAATACTAACAAAAAGATTCAATTTTATGAATTAGACATCCAATATATTCTATTGGGGTGAAGGGCTGTTTTCAACTCCTTACAATCTTAAGTTTCAGGCTAATTTTTGAAAATGAGAGGTATTTCAATTTACTAAGCTCAGGATAAAAAAAAAAACACTAGCCATCTAGAAATAAGGATGCAGTACTTTAAAACTTAACTGATATTCACTGCTGTTTCAGTTCATAGTTTCAAAAGTTGTTTAATTATTCCCTCTTGTCTGAAAAGAACAGTATATTAGGTATAAAAATACCCATCAACACATCTGGAACAAGGTGAGATTAACTTGAAGTTTTAGCTCAATTTTAATCTTGCTCCTTTGCAATCACAATATACACCTCATGTTTTACTGAAGGAGACTAAGTCAAACAAACACCGGTCCTCATTCCCTGGCCTTTGTCCACAGGGCTGGGCCTTCAGACACAACCCACCTCCTTCCTCTGTCTGTAGGCAGCACCACTGGCCTGACCCTTCCCATCCATGCCTGTGGACTCCTCTTCCTCCCTTGCTCTTCAAAGGCTCACCTCACTTTAGGGAACTAACACTGCGTGTGTGCCTTCAATAAGCCAGGTACTTACACCCAAACTGTATCTAAGAGTCCCAGGTATCCCCAGGTTCAGATCCAGAGTGACTGACTGCAGTTGATGCTCTTCCTACTGTGTGCCCTGGAGAAAAGGCCCTCAACAGGTGAGCTCACAGAACCTCTCACGCTATAGCTTCGAGAGGAGAAATATGTTGCAGGTGCCACAGCCTTAGTACTCACTTTCTCCATTATCTCCTTTAGGAGTTCTCATCTCCTAGCCTTTAATTTGTCCTTTCCCACAGCTGATGCTGAGTTCTGTACCTTACATGCTACGCAGCAGGATGCCATCATCCTAGCCATGTAAACCTGACTTACCTCTGCTCAGTAAAGCCCGTCATTCTCAGCTCTCCCTCCTTTACTCCTGGATATCCCACCTTGACGATGAACTATGGACTCAAGACACCGCTTTCCACTTCTGCAGCCCTGTTTCCCTCCTCAGGGCCTCTGTGGACTGGGGCTGGCCTCCATCACCCCTTAACACACACTCTGTCCACTGCTCCCATACCCACAGTCACACCCAGGCTGGTCTCCATCACGCAGGATGAAGGTCACACTTCTCAGCCTTTCTCCATTCTGTCTTTCTCTTCAATCTGAATGCCCATTTTCAACAAAGGGCTCCTTCAAGGTTCCTGAAAACATAATCACCACCTCTGCCCCTGTCCACCTCAGGCTCTGCTCCTCACAGAGCCCGAATCCTTCTACTTCTCTTCCACAGATGTCTGAACTCCAAGTGCTAATGTAAAGCCCACCCTCCTCAAGAAAGCCGCCTCTAAGTGCCACACCCCCACCTCTCCCCCTTTACTTCAAATGCGGACTCAATACCTGGCGGCTGATTCCACATTGGTCCATGAGAACACTTCCCTCCTGTCACATCTCATGCAAAAACGGTGATGTTCAGCCCTCTTACTTAGCGTTAACCTCAATTCAGATTAATGACTATATGTTATACTTCCATCTTGGGGCTCAGGAGATAACTATTCATTTGATTTGGCTGACTACTCTTCAGAGACCTGATGGTAGAGAAAAATGTTCCAGGAAAAAACATTCTGTAAGGAAAAACCTTATATATTCTCCCTCTCAAGATAGCCTGTGACCAAGGACTGAAGAATCAAATTATAGACAAATAGGCAACTTTCTCAGTTGTGAAACAAGATGAGAAATTACACAGAAAAAGGCTAATAGAGATTATCTCAGCGACAGATTTGGAGCTTCCCAAGTTGTCTGGCTCCTTCATCAGAGGGCAGGCCCCCCACCAACACACTCTACTGTTACCCCTAGCCCCAGTGCAATCAATGCCTCATGTACATACAGTCCGAACGGATACAAGAGAAGGGCTAAATGAGGCCAGGCAACTCTTTCTAAACCACCTTCATCACTAGATTGATGAGAGAAATCTATTAAGGGGAAATCATAGCTGTATTTTAAAAACCAAGTGAAATAATTTTCTAAAAACAGATTTTAAAAAATTTAAAAATTGCTTAAAGCCTCAAAAACCAATGCCAATAGTTAAAAATATCTCATCTCCAAGTTCTTGCTTACCTCTGATTGAAATTCTTTTTATAAATCCAATTTTTCTTTTTTTATCTTTAGCTGACACAGAAAGCAAATGATCACTATTCTGAGATATTTAACATTCATATGATATAATGATCTTACTGGAGTTTCTTTCCAGTTTAAACATAATAGACTCTTTTTATTAAACTGTTAATCTTCACAATTTTTTAATTTCTGTAACAATTTAACAGACTATTCTCTACTTATGAATCCCATCACTCAACATCTGTGAAACTGATAAGATAACCCTCTCTAGGGTTTTATTTTGTAACCTTTATCTCCTGTAACACTGTGGTCATTTTGCCCAACTACAGAATGCAGGAAATGTGGATTCTTTGCTTTAAAACACTAGCCGCTATGCAGGTGAAGTAAAATTAGAACTCTGTGTGTAATCAGGTATATTATTTTTGGTTTATATACTGATTGCTTACTAAAATTATTAACTCAAGGATTGTTCAAATAAGGAAAGAAAAATAGAACAACTTCAAAGTATTTGAACTATAATTTTCTATTAACCGATATGTGGCGAATTACTCTCCATTGAGGACAGAAAAAGTTTTGTATTTCTCGCACCTCAAGGTGTTTTGTGTAAGGAAAGTACTCAACAAAAGACTCTGATTAAGAACCAGAATTAACGTAGTCACTTTTATTGCAATCATCTTTCCAACATTAAAAATTATAATCAGCCGTCCTAGGACTAGTCAAAATCCCTTGGTTTTGCCTTTGAATAGCCTCGTTCACTCCATGTATGAGGAACTACACGCACCAGGCAGGCTACATGACTGCATTTTCAAAAGTGAATTATGAAACCTCATTATAATTCATATCTACTGGTTCTGTATTTCCACGGTTATTACACCACCCACAAACTGCTCTAAATTACAACTTCTAATTTTTTGTGTTGCTGATTCATGAGTATGATAACTCTCTTGCACTTTTGGAAAGAAGGGAAAAAGGACATTTTGAGATGTACTGTCTTACCAGCAGTGATAGCAACGTCCATTTCACATCCGCTGCATGTAAGGAGGCATCCTTACAGGGCTGACTGAGCCTCCACTTATGCAGCACAAGTTACAGTCACTATGCTGAAGGCCATGGACTAATGAATAGCATGCTCAGAGCCCTTTAGCACCCTGATTTAACTCTCTCAGGAGTTCCAACAAACTATAAGTTTGAATACAAGACTTGTGTTCAACTACCTTTGGATCCTTGGCACCTAAACCACAACTGGAACATAGCAGGTTCTGAGGGAAATGTGCATCACCCCTTTTTAACAAGAAAAGGGTGCTGGTGCTGAGTACTTACCGGTGAGAAAATTCCGCAGCCGTCCGAACTGTACTTCATACTGCTGGGGCTCTGCCTGGCAAGGGGCTGCGGACACTATGTTGGCACAACCAGATTCTGATTGGACTACAGAGGAAGAGACACACAAGATGCGGACAGAAAGACAATCATTAGCCTAAAACATGGCGGGATGGGTGGTAGCTGGTGTTGAGGGGCGTCAGTGGCACTGGGCATCTCAGGACATTTTCAAAGGACACTGGGCTTCTGGTTAAGTATGACTGACACATCTACCTGCCCAGCAGAGGAACGAAAGGTATAAAGCACAGGATACACAAGCCGGATGAGAGGAGAGGTGCAGAGACTCATTGGGATGCATCTGAGCCCAGGACCTGGTACTGCACCATCACGTGCCCTGGGATGGGTCTACCTTCAACCTCGGTGCTGGGCATTCGGGGGCCCTTTCACTCTGGAGATTCACACCTTGCAATTCTGAGACATTCTCTTGAGTCATTTTGTTGACACTCTCTTGTGTTCTCTTTCCGTGACTCCTACAATTTCTAGATAGGCCTACCGAACTGATCCTTTAACCTCTCCCAGATTCCATTTTTTATCTTTCTGCTCTACTCTCTGGGAGGCTTTCTCAACTTTCAACTCTTCTAATGATTTTTCAGTTGTACTGTCATGTAAATACATGTATATACATAAATAAGTGGTTCTGAACTGTGGTGCTGGAGAAGACTCTTGAGAATCCCTTGGACTGCAAGGAGATCAAACCAGTCAATCCTAAAGGAAATCAAACTGTGAATATTCACTGGAAGGACTGATGCTGAAACTGAAGCTCCAATGCTTTGGCCACCCGATGCGAAGAGCCGACTCATTAAAAAAGAACCCTGATGCTGGGAAAGACTGAAGGCAGGAGAAGGGGATGACAGAAATGAGTTTGAGCAAGCTCCAGGAGTTGGTGATGGATGGAGAAGCCTGGCGTGCTGCAGTCTGTGAGGTCACAAAGAGTTGGACATGACTGAGCAACTGAATAACACCACAAATATTTGAACATTCTTTTTTCTCTCAAAATAGCATTCTCTTGTTTCAAGATTATCAGTGATGGTATTTCTGAGGTTTTTCTTCTTTCTGCTGTTTGTCTTCTCCAAGATGCTTCTCATCATTTCTTTTCACTTCCATTTTTCATGTGAAGTAGATCAGTTTCTTTCAAGGTCTGAACCAACAGTCCCTAGTTTTCTGAAAGTCAGCATCACAGAGCTGATAAGAACTTTGGGCGTGGGTTTTATCAGCCAAGAGGACCCGGGTGGCATCTTCCTGGTGATGTCTTCAGGTCTCTTCTGTTGGACAGGGCGGATCCACCAGAGATGAGCGATAGTTAATCACCTTCCTGGTCAGCAGGTGCTTGGCTACCAAAGTTCTCGGTAATGGGAGGAGGAAGAAGGCTGGAATACTCAGGATGTAAACATACACTTCATCACCATTTTGTGAGTTCATGCTTTCCAAAAAGAAAAGCAAAGTTCTCCTACCCTCGTTGCTGGGAATTTGAACCTCAGGACTGGAAAAAGGTGGCTGGGGGCTGAGGAGCCATCTTTGGCAATAATCCAGATAAAACACTGACACACGTGTAATTAAGCATGGAGGTAATTAATGCAGCAGGGCTGTAGAGCCATGACATACAACACACAGAGATGGGGAGATGGGTGAGAATAATCAGTGTCCCCTCTGCTACTCAAGAGACTTGATGGAAGGCTGCACATGTAGGAACAGCCTCCTCCTGCTGCCCCTCCATGAGGAAGCCAGTCTCGAGTCCTGTCATGAGTCCTCCCTGCACTCTTCTGATGACTGCCTTTCAGCTCAGACTGTCCTCACTTCAGACTGGCTCATACCGGAGGCTTCTGAGTAGCTCCCCTGGTTCTCATCTGGCCCTTCCTCGGTTAACACGGACACTAGAATCATCTTCCAAAAATCCACATTTGGTACCTTGGATGCGCCCCTTCAACTCTCCCCCTGATAAGCTCCTAATGGTTCTTTGGAAACTCAGCTCATTCTTTCTATGATTTACTGACCCCTGACTATATGCTGGGAACCACCAGACCTTCTGGGAAGCCCTCTTGACCTGCGGATCTACCTGTAAAGAGTATGTTCTTTGTTTGCATGGAGGCTGAGCATGCCCCTCACCGGACTCACTATGTCGCTCTCCCACGAGTGCTGATTTATCTGCCTCATTTCCCGACTGTAACGTGAAGCACCTCAGAAACCAAAATCAAGTCTCAGCTCTCTTAGAACGTCTCAGCACCTGGCCACCGGCAGGCCTTCAAGATCATCTGCTGAATGCAGACATAATTATTCAGATTACTCAATTAAATTATTCAGGATAAAATTTTATGGTAATCACATTTCATGCTTCTCACTTTTCCTGGCAGTTTTCTAGAAATAACAGGCCCTCTCCTGATATGCCATAATATCTAAATCAAGACAACTGAGAACACAAATTTAACAGTTTGGTTTAACAGTAGGTTGCCCTACTATCAGCAGCAGCACAGGTTCCAATGAACACAAGGCAGCAGGAGCTTACCAAAGACTGTGATGCCAAGCTTAGAAGGAGTTACTCATGTCCGGGACCCTGGCCATCTTACTAGAAACAGTACTGCATTCATTAATCTATTCCATCACCTGGCCCCGCCCTTGTCAGGGGAACCCAGTTGAGTCTGAAGGGGAGGGAGAGTGAGTGAGTCTGACATAGAAGATAAGGAGGCAGATGCCTGCTGGGCTTCTTATGAGGAGCCAGTGCTGAGCTAGAGAATGCACTGTAATGTCAAGCTTCACCCTTGGCCATTTAAAGACGCTTATAACCAGTCTAAAAGTACTGCAGGAAAAATTTCTCAAAATTTTTTCTAAAAAATCCAAATCCAATTTCAAACAACAAAAGCAGAAACACATTCTAAGCCTCAGGAATATGCGTATGATGCCAACACTTACAACCACTTCCCAAAGGACTCATTCTGGAGAACCTGGCCTTCCATGAGTAAGGCCCAGGTGAGACGGGAGGGGCCCATGCAAGAGGGAAGAGACGACCCTGCCCCGGTTCAGGGAAGGAGAAAGTCGCACACAACATCAGGTACAGCTCAAAGGCCCTGGGATTCCAAGGGAGGACGTGTCATGATGGGTTTTCAAAGAGGCACTTGGGCCAGCTGCTGCCTCTGGGAGAAGGGCAAGGTACCTGCGAGGCTGGCAGCCATCTCCTCGGTACTCTGCGACAGCCGCAGGCCTTGCTTCAGTGGGCCGTCCGCATCCCCGTACTGCCGGCGTTTGAGGTAGCAGGACACGGCCATCTGGATCTGCTCGGTGCGGACCCGTTTCATGACCTGTGGGGGAGTCACATGGACAGCTGGATGTCATGATGGGTAGGGGCCACCTGGCCGACTGGAGAGCCTCAGTGACCAACCTCACCCTCTCTCCCACCTGATCTACTGTCCCAATGACCACCTGGCCAACTTCAATCATGGAAAATGAGAATAGCTTAAATATTAGGTTGGTACAAATGTAACTGTAGCTTTTGTGTTGTTAAATTTGCTGTCTGATGCTGGAATACATTTTTAAATAAATGTAGTTATGTTATACAACATTTTAACGACATTTCTCACCTTATGTTTTTTTGCTAATGACTTATTACTTGCTGTTTACTTTATATTTATTTTAGACTATGGAAATGAGGTTTGACAAAATGCAAATCTGAACAATTTTCTTATTTGAGTTCAAAATGGGTCATAAAGCAGTGGAGACAACTTGTGCCATCAACAATGCATTTGGCCTAGGAACTGCTAATGATCAATTAGCTAATGTGGTGGTTCAAGAAGTTCTGCAAAGGAGACAAGAGCCTTGAAGATGAGGAGAGTAGTGGCTGGCCATCAGAAGTTGACAGTGACCAACTGAGAGCAATCACTGAAGCTGATCCTCTTACGACTACACAAGAAGCTGGTGAAGAATGCAACATCGACCATTCTACAGTCATTCGGCATCTGAAGCCAGTTGGAAAGGTGAAAAAACTTGGTAAGTGGGTGCCTCAGGAGCTAATCAAAAAAAAAATCATCATTTCCAAGTATTGTCTTCTCTTAATATACACAACAATATACCATTTCTCAATCAGATTGTGATGTACGACAAAAATATATAACAACCAGCGATGGCCAGCTCAGTGACTAGACTGAGAAGCAGCTCCAAAGCACTTCCAAAAGCCAAACACGCACCAGAAAAGGTCACAGTTACTGTTTAGTGGTCTGCTGCCTGCCTGATCCACTACAGCTTTCTGAATCTCAGTGAAACCATTACATCTGGTAAGTATGCTCAGGAAATCGATGAGATACCGTGAAAACTGCAATGCCTGCAGCCAACAATGGTCAACAGAAAGGGCCCAATTCTTCTCCATGACAACGCCTGACTGCACGTCACACAACTAATGCTTCAAAAGTTGAATGAATTGGACTACGAAGTTTTGCCTCATCTGCCACATTCACCTGACCTCTCGTCAACCAACTACCACTTCTTCAAGCATCTGACAACTTTTTGCAGGGAAAATGTTTCTACAACCAGCAGAAGGCAGAATCTGCTTTCCAAGAGTTTGTCAAATCCCAAAGTGGGCCTTTTTATGCTACAGGAATAAACTTATTTCTCGTTGGCAAAAATGTGTTGATTCTAACAGCTCCTATTTTCTCCTATTTTGATTAATAAAGATGTGTCTGAACCTAGTTATAATGATTTAAAATTCATGGTCCCAAAGCGCAATTACTTTTGCACCAACCTAATACTAGAGCCCCACAGGGAGAACGGTTACATGTATATGCACGGCTGTTCGCGAGTCCCTTTGCTGTTGACCTGAAACTATCACAGCATTGTTCATCGGCTGTACCCCAGTACAAAACAGCTAAAAAACAGAAGCCCCACAGACTCCCCCCTCCATTCAGATCAGTGTGTTTACATGTCAGTCACGCTGTCTGCCTCTCTCCTGACCTGTAACACCAGGTACAGACAAGCACCCAAACAATAAGGGGACGTGTGGACGCATCAGAAAACTTCTCACCAATCCTTCTATTTGAGCCGCACAGGTTCTCACTGCGGTGACCTCCCTTGTTGCAGAGCACCAGCTCTAGGGCACACGGGCTTCAGCGGTTGTGGCTCTTGGGCTTAGGTGCCCCACGACACGTGGCTATCTCTTGGACTAGGGATTGAACCCATATTCCCTGCACTGCCACGTGGACTCTCAATGGACCACCAGGGACCACCAGGGAAATCCTCTCATGAATTCTTTTAAGCGAGAAAATGCAGGGGTAATATTCAAACTAATTTGAGGTGGTAATTCAAGCTAGTTTGAAAGTTCCCCTTCAAAAGGACTGTTTTCCTTGACTGCTAAATTTATGATCAAGAATGACAGAAACTCCTTGGACTTCCCTAGTGGTCCAGTGGTTAAGACTATGTGCTCCCAATGCAGGGGGCCCAGGTTTAACTCCTGGTCAGGGAACTAGGGGCTTCTCTGGTGGCTCAGATGGTAAAGAATATACCTGCAATGCAGGAGCCCCAGGTTTGATCCCTGGGTCAGGAAGATCCCCTGGAGAAGGGAATGGCAACCCACTCCAGTATTCTTGCCTGGAGAATCCCATGGACAGGGGAGCCTGGTGAGCTACAGTCCACGGGGTCGCAAAGAGTGGGACACAATTAAGTGACTAACACTTTCACTTCAGGGAACGAGCCCACACGCCATAACTAAGACCTGGCCCTGCCAAATACATACACACACACACACAATATCAGGAACCGCTGACCCTGCTACTGGCCTCAAATACTCCTCTGCCTGGAGTAAAGAATACTGCAGTCCAGATGAACACTGACAGCTGGATGAATTTTCTAAGTTCACTCCGGTGATGTAAAAAATATTTTCTTCTTCAGAATCAAAACATGGTGTCCATTCTGGAATGCAAACAACATTATCCGTACACATGTGATTGTCCCCATTAGGGTAACTTTCTCTAAATCAAGGGCTTCTAATTTTTCTGTCTGTGTGTAGAAGATGCGTTTTTGATAATTTATTTGGATATGTTTAAGTTTTCAGTTTCAATTATAGGCACTGGACTTCTCTTTTGTGATTTCCTCCATTTGTTTTAAGATTTAAAATTCCTCACGTTTCAAAAATCTGTTATTCTTTAAATATTAAAAAAATTTATCCATATATAATTTTTATCCATTGGAATTTCTTTCAGTGAATAACCAAATAACTATTTTATCCATATACTGCACCAAACAAGCTGTTCCAAAATCACTGACAAATAATCCTTGCAAACTGATTCATGTTAACTCTTTCAAAACATAATCTAAAGATTTTTTAAAAACATAACCTGAAGATTGACTTTTCATTGCATAAAAGTCATACAACAGAAGAGTAAAGCTGGAGATATACATATACAAAAACACATATATTTATATACAAATATAAAATATTACAACATCATAAATGTTATTTTAAAGCAAGTGTACAGAATGATTATATTATCTAGAGACAGTATCAAATATTTGTTAAAAAGGAGAGGCAGTGGGTCTGACATGGTTGAGTCAGTGATAGAATTCTTAGTCTCCAAGCTCTTCCAAAGCAATCGAATTCCTCATATTTTAGCTGAAACTAAAACTTTTCCAGATTTCCTACTAATCATCTCTTATTGCCATGGGAATGCAAACTATCAATGTATGTCCCTTAGTGTCTCAAATAAGATGGGAGTTAAGAGGTTACCTGTCTTGACAGGAAAAAAATGTACACAGGAAAAGACATGGGAAAACTGACAGAGCAGACCCTGAAATGACAAGTGAGCCCAAGGTGGGACAACATATATGTATGTTTAAAGAAGGGGAAAAGAGACAGCAAAGAGAAAGCAGCTAGAACAACAGTTAAAAAAAAACAAACAAACACAACTGGCCCTATTGGGGATGACTAGAAACTAGTTTGTAAATACAGATTCTAATGAATTTGCCCAAGTTAGCTGCCCCAAACAGTAGTTTCTGGCTCCAAACCACCACTTATGAGGACGTTCCCTGAAGGTAGGCAGTGCATCATCTGCAAGGCCATGGATCTCAAGGGGAGGAACGCAGGCACTAAGTCTCTTTTACAGCTGCACTCAACTAAAATATCAGAAACATGAGCCAACCGACTTCCCTGGACTAGATTCCAGTGCACACGTATTTTAAATGAAATAAATAACTAGTGGAAAAAGTTCTGCAGAGAAATCAGTCCCTCTTCCTTGACTGATTTCCCTAGATGCTGTGTTGTTTTTCAGTAGCTAAATCGTTTCTGACCCTTTTGCGACCCCACAGACTGTAGCCCAGCAGGCTCCTCTTTCTGTGGGATTTCCCAGGCAAGAATGCTGGAGACGGTTGCCATTTCCTTCTCCAAAGCATCTTCCTTACTCAGGGATTGAACCCACATCTCTTGCTTGGCAGGTGAATTCTTTACCATTGAGCCACCTGGGAAGCCTGATCTCCACAGTACGAACACCCATAAATGGACACATGAAGAAAAGAAAAAACAAAACAAAAGGAACCCTTCTTAAAATGGACCTGTCTTTTTGAGAGACTCAGGCATGAGACCAACACTGCAATTCCCTTACCTATTTATCTTCTCCCATATTTATAAAATATTTTAAATTTAAATTGATTTTCAATCTGATTACATCTTTGTCAAAAAATTTCAGGTTTTCTCTTAATTTTCAATTGACATAAAATATTTTAACTTTAAAGTTAAAAATACATACATACATACCTTTCTTTTCATATCACATTATTAGTATTTATGGAAACTAAAATGAGGATTCTGACCTAATATGTATCTATTTCTCATGCATTAATAGTTGTCTACTATTTAATACTTCAACAAAATTGCTACAGAAGAGCAGGACAGGATCACCTTCCTGCCTCAAAGTAATGCCAGGAAGAAAGAACCACAGCTGCTCTCTTAACACTCTCCCCTGCAGCCTAACCCCACCCACATGTTCAAATGTGTGTGGTTGGAGGGGTGCTTAAAGAGGCAGCCCCAGCCCAGCACTTCATGGGCTAAGGACTACCCAATTCCATGAGATGCCAATAGAGTACCATGTGAATAGTGTGTCTCCCCTCACTCCTAAGATACAAGGTGACAGCTCTGAGGACAAATGAATTCAAAACAAATCTAGGCAAACTTACCACCACTATCCTCAAATCAATTCTCTGAGTATATGGACAGCAGCTGTGTTTCTGTTTTTTTTAAGTGCATGTTTTCCAGTTGTAACTATGTTTAAAAACTGACAAAAATCATTTTATACTTTTGAAATGAGATGTAAAGTGCCTACTAAGGAAGGACTCACATATCAGTTCTCTTCTTTCACTGCAGCATTCTACATGCTTGCAAAATCCACTGACAGATCATTCTAAGTAGCATCTAAAAACCTAAGTTTTTGCATTAATCATCATGATTAAATGCTTTGTGGAAATATAAATCATAGCTTAAAAATAAATGAACCAGACTATTCTTGATTTCAGTCATACATCATATAATTTTAAAACTTGCAGAATACACTTGAATTAAAAGCTGTGCTCTTTCCCATGGTGTCCTAAGAAACAAATGCTGCAAGAATAAGGCTCACAGCTCGGGGCTCAGGAAGCAATGTACAATCTGGGAGGGGATAGGGTGGAGCAGAAACCATACAGTCTGGCAGCCAGATGACAGAGAAATTGATCTTCTCTAACATCAGCTGAGACCTCCATAAAGTCCCAGAAGTCTTTTCTTATCAATTACTTTCTTTTCCTATAGCTTCCTACCCCCAGCCACTCCAAACCTGCACTAGGCTCCTTACCCAGCCAGCCAACACTGGCGAGCTGTTTACTAAGACTTGAGATTCCTCAAATCTTGTCAAATCTAAGTCATTGTCCCCCTACTATCTTACATGGTTTCCAGGCTGCTGAACACCCACCTCCCCTGCAGGCATGTCTTCTGGTTCCCCTTTTCCATACTTCACATTCCCTGCATCACAGCACCGTGACACAAGACTCTATGCTGTTTGTAGTCAGATCACCTTTCTGAGCTCAAGACTGAAAGATTTCTCTATCTGGATGCTGCCAACATCTGAAATGCAATGTGCTCAAATTCTCTTCCTTCCATACTTCCTCCTTCTAGTTTTCCTAGCCAGCTTAATGGTGCCACCAACCACCAACACAGACAACAACAACAACAAAAACCAAAACAAAACCAAACAAGCAAAAACTAGTGGTCATCTTCTCTTATCTCCCCCAACCTCACTTCTAAACGGCCATCATCTCCTTCTATTCCAGACAGGATTGTCTTGGAGCCACTGTGCTACTATATCCTCACTGCTGCTTTTTGACAGCACAAATCACTTCTCATCTGGACTATTCCAACAGCCTCCCACCTCTAGGCCTACCTCAAACACCCTTTCAAAGGTGGTCAGAGAAAAAGACAAATCTGATTATGCTGCTCCATGCTAAACATCGTCCTCCACAACCTAGGCCAGCTGCCCTCTCCTGCCACCACTGTTGCTTAGCTGCCCCAGATAGACAGTTCCCTAGAGCAGGGCTTTTATCTTGGAAATTCACATTAAAAATAAAGTGAGCTTTGTCTAGCTCCTGCTTGGAATTCTCAACGGTTTACTTTGCGCGCGTGATTTCTCTGGATTTTTATGAACCAAGAAAGCCACGAATATTTAATTCCTGCTTCAACACTGTTTTAGGGCTCAGAAAACTTATTTCTATACAAAACTGTGTTAATGTGAAAGGGTATGGCACAATCTATAGAATGGCTACCTATATCTATGATGTCTGATTTTATAAAGAAAACTTTTCACATGTACTCCATTTACAACGTCTGCAGACAGAAGAAACAGGATATTGTGCTCTCAGAATAAGGGGGATATGGTTTCCTATGTTTATCATTCTCTCTGAAACAGAATTCAAATGAGGTTTTGGAGATGCTTTAGTGACATTAAACCCTTGTGTGTGTCTCAGTGGAAAGATCACTTTTTTATTCTAGAGCAGTACTGCCCACATGCTTCCCATCTGCCAGTACAGGAGATGCCGGTTCACTTCTTGGGTCGGGAAGATCCCTTGGAGAAGGAAATGACAACCACTTCAGTATTCCTGCCTGGGAAATCCCATGGACAGAGGAGCCTGGCGGGCTATAGTCCATGGGGTCACAAAAGACTGGGACATGACTTAAAAACTAAAACAACAGTACTACCCATAGGACTTCCTGCAGTGATGGAAATGTTGTACATCTGCACTGTTCAGTGTGGCAGCCACCAGCCACAAAGGGCTATTTAGCAATTAAAATGTGACTAATGCAACTGAAGAACTGAAGCTTTAATTAAAGCAACCACACGTGGCCAATGCTTACTGTATTGAACAACACAGTTCCAGAGCATGGTATTATTTTGTAAAAGTAAAGCAGCAGTGTCATAACTTAAAACTGTCAATTCACAAAGTTTTGAAAAATACTTCTGATTACTGAATTGTAAAATCTCCAAAAGTTTAGTATTTTGCTTGTAAAAATGGTACTACTTTTTTCTTATTCTCAAATCCTGTAAGGTTACTAAGATAACAGATACATTTAAAAACATCTTACCAGAAAGGTATCTTATCTGATTGCTAAACAAAGATTTATGAATGGGAATTTTCTATAGTATTTTCTAAAGCTTGCCAATATACAACATTCTTCAAACCATCTTCAAGTTAAAAAAAAATAAGAAGGGAAAAGGGAATTTGTTCCAGCAGACAAGCAGAGCAGCAGTTACTTTCTGTAAAACATTCAAATAAAAACAAGCTCAAACCTAAGACAACTTTACCCTTGCAATAGGAAAATTAATAAAGAAAAATATTTGGTTAACTTAAAAAAAGGTTCCATTCCTAGATCAGGAAGATCCCCTGGAGGAGGGCATGGCAATCCACTCCAGTATTCTTGCCTGGAGAATCCTATGGACAGAAGAGCCTGGCGGGCTCTCGTCTATAAAGTCAGAAACCACTGACCAGCAAAGAGGCAGACACCACTGAAGCAACTTAGCATGCACGCAAGCATCCACTTATGTCTTCAACATCTATGCCTCTGTGGTCACTTTAGCCACTCTGAATCATCAATTCCATTTTCTATAACACGTCACCTTCACATCTATCAAATCACCTATGACACAGCACTTCTTGAACCCACACATCACTGGAAATCTCAACAAAGCCATCAATACCCATTCAGGTGGGCATACCTTTTTTACTTATCACTTATTAATACTATACTGATTGTATAAATAATCCCAAACTAGCACTGACTGAGATTGTTTCAGTCCAGTACCTTTCACAAACGGCACCTTGTTGTTGGAAAGCGTAATTATAGTGTTTGTAATAGGAGACACTTAAGCGTGTGATGACACTTTCTTTTAAGAGGGATACTTTGCCAACAAAGGTCCATCTTGTCAAAGCAATGGTTTTTCCAGTGGTCATGCATGGATGTGAGAGTTGGACTATAAAGAAATCTGAGCGCAAAAGAACTGATGCTTTTGAACTGTGGCATTGGCGAAGACTCTTGAGAGTCCCTTGGACTACAAGGAGATCCAACCAGTCCATCCTAAAGGAGATCAGTCCTGGGTGTTCATTGGAAGGACTGATGTTGAAGCTGAAACTCCAATACTTTGGCCACCTGATACGAAGAACTGACTCATTGGAAAAGACCCTGATGCTGAGAAAGACCGAGGGCAGGAGGAGAAGGGGGCGACAGAGGATGAGATGGTTGGATAGTATCACCGACTCGATGGACATGGGTTTGGGTGGACTCCAGGAGCTGGTGATGGACAGGGAGGCCTGGCATGCTTTGGTTCATGGGGCCGCAAAGAGTTGGACATGACTGAGTGACTGAACTGAACTTCACGGGGGAGGTGGGGGGGGAAATCCTGCCTTGTAGTTAGGCATATACAATACATCCCTAAAGATCTTTTCAAGAGAAAAAGTTGCCTGGAATGGTCTCCAGGTTTTTTCATGCCTTCTCAAAGTGCTCTCTAAGCTTCCAGATTTGGATTAAAATGCCTGCCTCTGTTAAGCAGTCCTTTTCCTTTCAGAGTCAAAAGGCAGACACAAAGCTACCAGGACAAGTGGCTGAGCCTTCCCTTCTTTCAATTCCACATTACTACAGGTATAATCTTTCCAAAAAGCTAATCCGATGCCATCTGTGATCAGCTTAAAAACTTTCTCCTTCCTCCACCAGTGGGGAAGATAAAAAAAAAATCCCATCTCCACCTAGTCATATCAAGGTTACTCTGATCTTTGTTTACAAAGCAGGTGGGTACCACCCCGTTGTCTAGCCTTAGGGGCTTTGGTCTGAGGCTCCTTCTTAATCTGGAGGAAGCCCTCCCCCTCCCCTCTCCCCCAACTGGCACTCCCACCTGGTTTACCTAAGTCTCACTCATGCTTCACAGCCCAGCTTGGCCATCTCTTCCTCGAGCCTGATTCCGTCTGCCCACCAAACCCAGGAACAAACTTCTATCCTGGGAATCACCACACTATTTGTTTCCTACACCACCATGACACTAATACCTAGCACTTACTGACCCATAGGGTAGGGAACATTCCTCAGATGAGAAAGTTGAGGGTCACAGAAGTCAGACAGGTGCCGTGGGGTCCACAGTGTCAGGAGGGGCGCTTGGGTCACCTGGCTGCTGGGTCTGAGCTCTTCCCCTTTATGTCTTGCTGCTCCAAGGGTTCTCTTGGGGAACAGAATAGTGAGAACTTACCACACGCTTGTTGAAGGCATGATCATAATAGTTACCACCTGAGAAGCTGCCTGTCACAGAGAGGCTAGGAAGGGCTTCCAGCACTGTCCTGGGTAACGCTGTTTAACAGCACCTTTGGGGCCTCCTTCCAACTGAATCATCAAACAAACAAAAATCCTTTCTCCAAAGACGTCCTTCGTAGGTATTATGAAGGATGTCTGTTTGCAGAAGTAAAACCAAAAAACTGGTTGACCGCACAGTTAAAGGAGGCCTTTACCTAATTCCCCAGTGACAGAACCAAGTATAAACTTCACACATTTAGAGGCAGAAGCATCAAAGTCACTCCCTAACACACTAATCTGATTTACTGTTGATAACCAAAAACAAACAAAAAAATGCTCAAGGTAAGCCCACTTTTCGGTTTTCCAGTTTAATACAGATTCTTAAGGCAGGAAATATTTATAATTCATAAAAAGCAAAAGTTAGCATGCTTCACATTTAATGCAAAAAACTTACGCCCACAAGGAACCTACAAATTACCAAAAAAGTAACTGTAATAGCCGATAATTAGTATTAACAGAACACATCCTATTTGTCAAGCATTTTCATATACGTTATTCCTTTTTTGGGTATCCTTTAAAAAGTCCACTTTTAAGTTATCAGTCAATACCCCAGAAGAAGAACCGAATGCTCATTGAGATTATAGGTAGTTACATGGTTTCCACAGAAGGCCGATGTAGTCACGAAGCCCATCCACTACGAGAAGCTTCCCTGAGTGTAAGGACAGGGCCCGAACTCCTCTTCTGACTTCCATCCTCAAGCAGGGCTGGGACCCAGACCGAGTTCGGCCACCGCAGTCCCCTGCCCCCCACCCCGCAACGCTGGGTCACCTAGGAGCAAACGGTCCCCGCGCGCCCCGGGTCCCGCAGGCCGACTTTCAGCTCCAAGACCGCCACCTGCAAGGTCAGAGGTCAGAGCTCAGCCGGCCTCCGCGGGGGGCCGGCCCGGGGCGCCCCCGCCGCAGTCTGAAGGGCCGCACTTCCGCCGAGCCCAGGACGCCGGCTCCCTCACCTTCGGCTCCCCGCCCACGCCTCGCCCAGGCGCTCCGCGGCCTCGGGCTCCGCGGCGCACAGCCCGCAGCCGGCTGTCAGGGGTGCGGCCGCCTCGAGGGCGCCCTTGCAGGTGGGCATCGCCGCGCTCGTCAGCGTCCTCCCCGCCACCATGTGCCAAGTTTCATCCCGACTTTGGCCCAGAGACACTCCTCTAGCTTAAACGCCCGAGAGAGCGGGCCCGCGCGCCGGGCCTCCGGGCGGGGCCGCCGCCCGCAGCCACGCCGCCCCGCCGGCCCGCCCCGCCCCCACTGCCTAGGCCGCGCCGCCACCCGCGCCCGCGCCCGCCGCCCGCACTCACTGAACATCCCAGGCGGCTCCCGCTTCCCCCGCCGCCCCTGCCGCCGGGGTCGCCCCGCGTCCGCCTCCGTCGCCTTCGCGGCAGGCTCACTCTCCGCAGCCGGCTCAGCCGGACCCCCGAGCCCCGAGCCCCGCCGCCCCCGCGGCGGCTCTGGGCGGCCGCCCCATGACTGACTAACGCGGAGCCGCCGCGGGCTGGGCCGGGCCGCTCGGGCCTCGACGCGCAACTGTCTCCGCCAATGGGCGCGGCGCCTCGGCGCTCGGCTGGCGATGCCTGGCGCGCGCGCCGCCCCGCCCCCGCGCTCCTTCCGCCCCGCCCAGCACCGCCCAGCCCAGCCCTGCGCGGAGGGCTTTGGGCGGAAGAAGCCAGGCCCTCACGTGGTAGCTCCGGGGTCGGTCCCGGCGTCGCTCCCGCTGTCGCTGTCAGTCCCCTCGAGGTCCCCGTCCGGGACTGACCGCCGGGAGAGCTCCCGACTCGGGGACTGCCCTCCGACCAGTCCGCTGCCCCTCACGGCGGGGCCTGTGTGAGTTCCTCACCTGAGGTGGCCTGCAGGTGAGTCCCCTCCCGGCCGGCCTTCCGTCCGAATCGCGGCTCCTACCAGGTGACCACGTCCCTCCAGGTGGGCTCCCCACCAAGGCACGGCCCTCCCCGCTGGGTCGCTCCTTCGGCGGCCTCTCGTCTGGCTCCTGGCTGTTAGCTTCCTTGAGTTCCTCAGGGTTCCGGCGTGTGAACGCGCAAGGACGGACACGGCTTTGCGCTCCTCGCGGGTTTGTGGTCCTCAACCCGGCTTTCCACGCCCGCTCGCAGAGATCGTTGCGGTCACCGGGAGCCCAAGGTTGGCAGGTCTAGGAGAATTGTCTGGGGCGTCTTTGTAGCTAGTTCTTCAGACGCCTTTTAAGTACTTTGTAGCTGTCGTGATGGTCGTGATGGCTGTCTAACATTGAATTTAGCAGTTAGTAACGTTTGGATGTATATTGGATGTTTTGACACACGGGCAGACTGACATCTTTTGACTGTTCTGGTCTCTGTAGCAGAGGAAGGGTACTTTCATTCCTTATTCCCTTGTAAAGATGCCTACTGAGAATTAGTTCTGAAGGTAGGTCTGTAGAATTTTGGACCCCTTATATTTAAAAAATCCAGTGATCCAGCTCTGAGGAGAGCAAATTCTTTTCGTTTGAGAGTATTTAAATTAGAATCGTGAGGCTGCGATTTTTTTGTTGTTATTTGTAGTGCTGTGGTCAGTTGCCTCAGTCGTGTCCGACTCTTTGCGACCCTATGGACTGTAGCCCACCAGGTTCCTCTGTCCATGGGGTTCTCCAGGCAAGAATCCTGAATTGTGTTGTCATGCCCTTCTCCAAGGGATCTTCTGGACCCGGGAATGGACTTGCATCTCTGTGTCTCCTACATTGCAGGCATATTCTTTACCCACTGAGCCACCTGGGATCTCTTTATTTCAGTGTTAAGTATCATGAAAAACTTTCCCCTTTGAGGAACTGGCTTGTTTACTTTTATATAATGAAAATGATTTAACCTGATATGTTTTCCATTTTTATTATGACTTTTAGGAAACTCAAAGCTACATTTACCTCAGTCTTATAGGATTATAAGTGGTTGGTATGTTTGTATTGCTGCTTTAGTCATCATTTTTTTAAAAATTTTATTAAAAAAATTTTTTTAGTCATCATTTTTTTAATATTGTATTTTTCCAGCATTAATTGTATAACTACTGTATTCTGTAGAGTCTTTATAAGCAGTGTATTTTGGTAAATTAATGAAGTTACCGTTGCAGCTGAAATAAGTCTTTCTATTGGGACTGGGTTTATACTTTATTTCTTTTGAACTTGGAGAAATATTATCATTTCCAAATACTGCTTATCTTTTTAAATTGTTTAATGGAGTGTATCCTAATACATACTGTACAGTATGTATATATTAGAACATTTTTGCAGTAACAACCTTTTCAATCTAAAGCCATGTGTGAAAATAAAGTAATTTGAGTGTTCACAAGTAATTTGAACACTTTGGGTTTTATTTTAGCGAATTCCTGCACACTGATCTCTGAGGATGTGATGTTTGCTCACAGCAGGAATACTTGTACACATGTCTGTAATCCATCTTCTGTCTGCTCTCATGTGAATTTCTTCTAGAAAACTCAAGCATCTTATATATTGACTTCTGTCCAACAGTGTTTTAATTCATTGAATAATTTTTTTAAACGGAGTATAAGTTATGTAGACAATAAGGTACATAATATTCATTTTTGGTGCCTATTAACTTTGACCTTTATATAATGTTTTTTTTTTTTTTTCCGTTTCTTTAAATTGTAGGTAAAGTGCCGAAATGGCAGCTGTTTATTCTGGCATTTCTGTGAAACTTAAAAGCAAGGGAACGTCCTGGGAAGATAAACTAAAACTAGCTCACTTTGCTTGGATTTCCCACCAGTGTCATCTTCCAAATAAAGAACAAGTAAGTTTAATGTGAAAGTTACATTTTTCCAACCTAAACTAATGATCACTTATTAAATTGCATATTGATGTTCAGTTAAAATTTTAAAAGATTAGAGAAAAGGTTGGAGAAGGAAGCATAGTTAGAAAGTTAAAAGTTTCAGTGAGAAGAAGTTAATAGATACTTCGCTAACAAACTTTTTCTGTTACAAAACCTCAGCATTTCTTTTATGTTTGGAAATATCTCTTATATTCCAAATTATGTGGGTGTGTGCTAAGTTACTTCAGCCATGTTCAACTCTTTGTGACCCTATGGACCATAGCCTGCCAGGCTCCTCTGTGCGTGGGATTCTCCAGGCAAGAATACTGGAGTGGGTTGCCATGCCCTTCTCCAGGGGATCTTCCCGACCCAGGGATTTAACCTGCATCTCTTATATCACCTGCATTGGCAGGCAGGTTCTTTACCACTGGTGCCCCTTGGGAAGCCCCAAGTATGTGCATCAGTGAACAAATTTGGACTGGGGTTACAGGAATTAGGTTCTGAGTCTGTTGGCAGTTTCATTTATTTGTAAATCCTAAGTGATGCTCCATAAGCAATTCTTATTGGTGCTTTTTAAACATGTTTGGAACTTGATGAATCAAAGGTTGGGAAGTAGAGAAGCTTTAGCATTTGTAATAACCCGAGGGAAAATAGATTATAAACCGATAGATTAGAAACAAATTAGGAACCAAGAAAGACATGGTTCTTTGTTAACATTTCTCAAACTTATCTGACTAAGAAAAACTGTTAATATAATGGAGACACCAGGATGATGAACTCATTAAATTGGATTAAATTGGTGCCTCAGCAGTAAAGAATTCACCTGCCAGTGCAGGTGATATAAGTTCACCTTATATCACACAGGAGACACAGGTTCGATGCCTGGGTCGGGAAGATCCCCTGGAGAAGGAAATGGCAACCCACTCCAGTATTCTTGCCTGGGAAATCCCATGGACAGAGGAGCCTGGTGGGCTAAAGTGCGTGGGGTTGCCAAAGACATCAGACACAACTTAGTGCTAAACAACAACAATAAAGTAGTTCAAAATGTGTGAAAGATGGATTTCAGCTGTTGGAATGATGAGATCCACTCTGTACAGCACCAGCAGAACTAGTAGTTTCTAAATCTGGCTGTGCGTAAGAATCGTTGCTGCCTGAGTGTCCCCTGACAGCTGTGGCAGGCAATTTGGTCAAGGTTTCCACTCTTCTTGGGAGAGTGTTTTCCTCTTAGCATTTGCACTATTCATGCTGTTATTGACAGTTCTGGTGTCTTGAGCTGAGGCCTCACCACCTTTCCTTGTGTTTATGAATAAGGAATCATGTCACAATAATGAAAACTATCTTATGTTCAGCCCTCCTTCTAATACAGCATTTGTGAATCATTCATGGAAGATGCTGTCTTCTGAATGCAGGAAGTAGGTTTAGAGATGAAGCTGCAGGTAACTCAGGAAGCCAGGACACAAACTCTGGTCTCCTGACTCTGCGTCTTTGCTTTTGTGTGTCATTCTTTTTGTGGCCATCCTGAGCAATTGTTGTGCTTTTAACTTTTAAAATTTAAAAGTGATTAGTTAGAAGAAACTGTTTCACTTGAAACTTTTTATTGGCCCCAGGTGAAGGCAAAATTAGTTTTTTTCTTTTTTCTTTTATTTATTTATTTGGCTGTGCTGGGTCTTATTTGGGGCACACAGTATCTTTGTTGCGGTATTCAAGATCTTTTAGTTGTGGTATGTGGGATCCTGTTCCCTGACCAGGGATGGAACCCAGGCCCCCTGCATTGGGAGCATGGAGTCTTAGCCACTGGACCACCAGGGAAGTCCCCAAAGTTAGTTGTTTTTTTTTAATTGATTGTTTAGTAAACATATTTTAAGGTACCAAAACATAATATTACCAAAGTTAAGTTTTTAAAGAAAGTTCTTCCCCCTGGCAGTTGTATTTGGTTATTCATGGGATGTCCCTATAAATGTCCAGTGTTTTTCTTGATAAAGAAATTCATTTATTTTTAAGTATATTTTTTTCCAAATTCAGGTATTGCTTGATTGGGCAAGGCAGTCGCTGGTTGCATTTTATAAGAAAAAACTTGAACTGAAGGAAGACATTGTTGAAAGGCTTTGGCTCTATGTAGATAACATTCTACATAGCAGAAAACTGCAGAACCTCCTCAAGAATGGAAAGACAGTTAACCTTCAGATTTCCCTCATCAAGGTAATTAACAGTTTCCTGTGTTATCGTGTATGTGTTACATGTATCTTTGTTGATTTCCTGTTAATGCCCGAGGCTTAATTGTCTTATGGTTAATTATATCAAGATGCAGAAAATATAAAGGTAGGAGGGGAGATGGCTTCCCAGGTGGTGCTAGTAGTAAAGAATCCACCTGCCAATGCAGGAGATGCATGAGACGTAGGTTCGATCCTTGTGTCTAGAAGATCTCCCGGAGTAGGAAATGGCAACACGCTCCAGTATTCTTGCTGGAAACTTTCATGGATGGAGGAGCCTGGTGGGGTACAGTCTATGGGGTGGCAAAGAGTCGAACGCGACTGAGCACACACACAGCACAACAGCAGGGGAGAAGAAAAAGTAGTACATTTGGAGTTATAATAATGATTGATATTTATTGAATGCTTACCAAGTTCTCTACACCAGGTGTCCCTAAGCCCTGGGAGTTAGGGACTGGGCTGTGCAGCAGGAGGTGAGCGGTGGGCAGGCCTCATCTGCCATGGCTGTCACTACTGACTGAACTAAGCACTTTATATTATTTAATATTGAATAAAAGATGAGAACTTTTTCATAAGCTGGTTAATTACCTTTTTAAAAAATTTTTTATTTACTTATTTATTTATTTTTAATTACCTTTTTAATTAGAGAAGGTATCCAGCAAATGATGCTACTTTATACCTTTTCCCCCCCACCTTTTTGTTGGACTAGAGGGAGATCAAAGGTCAAAATCTAAATGAGAATTTCCTCAAAGGTTTCTGACTCAGTGGGCAGGAGAAAAGCAGTAGAGGCTGCGAACAGAGGAATTAAATGGTTGATGCCTGATGGTCCACAGGCTTTAGTGGTTCTTGAAGTTATGTTCTGAATTGCGTCATTTTTTAAAATAATAGGTCAGGGGTTACCAAACTGGATTATTCTGAATGGTCCTTTGGGGATGTGAGAAGAAATCTCACATCTTTATATGATCTTTAAAAGGCCACCTTAATTTTTATGTATGCTTTATAATTGTATAAAATACTCGTACTATGGTGCATGTGTGTAATTTATAACCTTATCAGGTATAAAAGTGGAAAAAGTTGTATAATCAGAAATATTTGGCGATTACCGTAGTAGAGTGCTGGCATTTAAGTACAAAGTATTTTTGGTTCAGCTTTTCCAGAGCCAGCAGATACATGGATGGAGATAAACACATCTGTGTCATTGGGCTACTCATAACTTAGCACCTGGGATAGATTTGATTCTCAGATGCTGTGAGGCTGTAAGCAAGTCACATAGCCTGTAAGTGAATTTTGGAATCTGCCTGGCCCTCATGATTTCTGGTTTTTGTGAATTTCAGAATTTTGAAAGCTGTAGACTGGGTTTGCTATTATCATAAGTAGTAACTGGCAACGTTTGCTTTCTTCTTTTAAGAGTGCCTTTTGCTTTGGGTTTTTTTAGATACAAACAGTATTACTGATTATAAAAATGTGTTTTGGACCACAGAATCATAACCAAAGGCCACTGCCCCATCTACCAGTAGCATCTAAGTTGACTTATAGGTTTAGGTTCCAAGAAAACATGAAGTCTTTGGACTTTAGGCCTTATAAAACTTTGCTATTTAGAAAGGGACAGAAGATATATAAAGGTATGGAGCTCTTTTCTTGATTTATATTGGTAGGAGATGGATGTGTGTAGGAATTAAGACGGGTCCTCTGCCTTCCTTTGATGTGCTAAGGAAAAGTCAAGTTCATTTAGATGTGCTTATCTGGGCATTTCTTTCTCATTAAGATCAGGGCAAGGAATGAATTTGCTCATTGTGTTGTGTCTTTTGAGTGTCTGCGGGTTTAGGGTCAGTGACGAGTTTCCTTTCTTTCTTAATACTCAGATCATCAATGAAAGAATAGCCGAGTTCTCTCTTTCGGGATCCCAGAGGAACATATGTGCTGTGCTGAGCTGCTGCCAGGGTATCCTGTCGACACCCGCCCTTGCTGTCATCTACACGGCCAGGCAGGAGCTGATAGTTGAGCTGCTGAGCCAGCTCTGCTGGTCGGCCTGTCGGCAGCCAGGAGCCGTAACACCCCAGTTGTTTGAAGTCATTCACCTGAGCCTCGGCCACTACCTCTCACTTCAGCAGCAGCAGGTCAACCCGAGGCGCGCCTTTGGGGAGTTGACTGGGCACTTGCTCCAGCCCTGCCTGGTCTTGAGACACTTTCTCTCGGGGGGCACATGGACTCAGACTGGCCAAGGCCAGCTGCGGCCAGTGCTCGGCCGGGACATTAGGAATCAGATTGAGGCCGTGCTTCGCGGTGGAGCTTTTCAGCCCGAGCTGCTCCCTTCGTACAAAGAGGAGCTCTTGGACCAGCAGCAAGGCGACTCAAAGATGGGGGCCATGAAGAATCTCCTAGCTCCCCTGGGCACTATGATTGCCAGGCTGGTGGATGCCGGCTCCTGTGACCCTTCCCTTCAGGCTTTAGTGGTGGCCAACTCCGTGGCCTTGCTGTACAAACTCTTTGTAGAGTCTTACCTCAAGGAGGGGAACCAGCTGCTTTGCTTCAAGGTGCTGCCTCGACTTTTTGGCTGCTTAAGAATTTCCCACCTGGAGGAGCAGAAGCAAGCCCTGTCCGTGTCCGACTGGACCACAGAACTCCTGGTTGTGGAACAGCTTCTAAACTCAGTGGCCAGTAACACTATCTACAACATCGCTGCTGACCGAATCCGGCATGGTGAGGCTCAGTTCCACTTCTACCGTCGTCTGGCTGAGCTGCTGCTAAACCACCCACAGGCCCTCGTGCCGGCCTGGTTCCGCTGCCTCAAGGTTTTGCTCTCCCTGAATCATATGATCCTGGAGCCAGACCTGGATGACCTGTTGGCTTCAGCATGGATCGATGCAGAAGTCACAGAGTTGCGGACCCAGAAAGCCCAGGAGGCACTGATCCACATGCTCTTCCAGACATATGCCAAGCTCCGGCAGGTGCCCCGGCTGTTCGAGGAGGTGCTGGGGGTGCTCTGTCGCCCCGCGGCCGAGGCGCTGAGGCTGCCAGTGCTGGCTGCCGGCCCTGCCACGGTGCTCCAAGAGTGCCTCCCGGAGCTGCCCATGAGCCAGGTCCTGGACACGTGGGCCTGTGTGCAGGAGCGGTTCCAGTCTCTGGTCTTGCCTGGCTTGCAGGGTGACGAGGACATGGCCCTGAAGTCCCTGTCGCTGAGCTCGCTGCTGTACTGTGTCATGGTCCACGCGCGGAGCCTGGATGCTGGCTCACCCCTGCCCGTGGTCAGGCGCACACAGCAGGCCATGGATGGGTTGCTGCAAGGCCTTGTGAAGCCCCTGCTGGACCTCCTCCGCAAGCCCTGGCCCTCAGCGCCTGAGCTCTGGCAGCAGAAGGTCGGCGACTCTGCCCTTCTGCTCGCCCACACCTGGGCCCAGGTGGACACTGTGCTGCGCTTGAGCTGCAGCCCGTACCGCTCTGAGCCCGGGGCCCTGGCGGGCGCCGCCCCAGAGCCCTCGGGCCCCCTTCCGCTGCTCCCAGGCGTGGAGGCCAAGCATTGGGAGGAGATAGAGGAGTTCACGGTTCAGTCCAACTCCCTCGGTCGGTACTGCTTGGAGCAGCTCCACCTTCAGAGAATGAAGAACACCTTACTGCAAGCCAGTTTCCAGTCTGAAGAAGCCCTCTGTGCTCTGAGGCGTGATGCTGCCTACATCCTGGGCTCTGGGAAAGCAAGTATGATCCGGGGGACATCAGCTTCCTGGGACGGCCAGGTCGGGACAGTGAGTGCGCTCACCTACCCCATCGCCCACTGGCACTTGGTCATGTCCAATCTCATGATTTTAACATCATATCTTGGTCCAGATGACCTGCAGTACCTGGCCAGCATCCTGCTGAGAACTTTGCCAGTGAGCAAAGCCCAGGAAGGCTCAGCGGAGGAGGAACCAGATATCACACTCGGAAAGATCTCCCAGGCCGTCCTCCACAGCCCTCTCTTCCCCGAGATGCAGTCCCTCCACTCCGCGTTCTTCCTGGGCTTGACCGCGCGCTGCGGCAGCATCTTGTGTGCCGCTGCCCGGAGGCAGCCGGCTCTTCTCCGCCAACAGCTGCCCTGGCTCTTTGAAGAGGATTACATGGTCATGGCTCACTGGGAAAGCAGATTCGCCAAAGTTGGATCTGAAGGTGTAGAGCCAAGAGGAGAAATTGCCCAGAACGTACTCTCGTTGGTCAGGGGTGACTCCCCCGTTCAGCTGGAGGGGGAGCAGTTGGAGAGCACCCTGCAGCTTTTGGGGGTTCTTTCTGCTCTACAGCTGGACAGCCTCCTGGCACCCTGCCACGTGCGCTGTTTCCTTCTGTTACTGTGTATGGCCGTCTCCTCGCCGGGCAGCTCTTGTTCCTCCTCCCTGACCCTCAGGTTTCTGAGGACGTGCTACCAGCTTCTCGGTTGCCTGCAGAGAGGCAAGAGTGCCCAGGCAGTGCTCAGGGTCATGTATGTTAGCGATATCTTTGAGATCACACTGACCTCCTTGTTCAGAGCCAGCAAGAGGTTTCTTGTGAGTGTGGATGACCCCTCTTGGCTGGAATTCCTCCAGGTGGTGGGAACGTTCTTAGAACAGCTCCTGCAGATGCTCATCCAGAGAAAGCTCAGCCTGGGGCTCAATTTTGGGAAAATCCTTGCATTCCTCTCAGGGCACCAACTGCACAGTGAAGTGACTTCAGGCAAACGGTCAGGAAATCAGACTCCTCTGGGCCAGCAGCTCGTGCTGGTGTCCTTAACCAAGGTGTGCCAAGTGCTGGGGCCTTTAGTCAAGGAGCAGAAGCAGCAGGACGAGGCCCCGGAAGTGCTGCCCAAGCTGTTGGAGGAGGCGGTGCTGCAGGCGGGGGCCCTGCTCCAGCACTGCGTGGCCCCTGGGGCTCCGGGCCGCCTCCCGCCCGCTGTCATCTCGTCCGTGGGCTCGCTCTTGGAGGCCCATGTGGCCCTGCACTCCAGGCACAGTCGGACAGATGTTTCCAAAGAGACAGACAAAGGGCTGTCCGCTTACACTGCCCTCTACCAGACCATCTATGCTCAGGTCCTGTTGGAGTTGCCAGCTCTGGTGGGAGATCCCCCATCTTTCCAGGCAGCTGTGCAGTTTTTAACTCTGTTCATTTTGGTCCCAGAGCTACACCCTCAGAAGGATTCTGTGTGTACCTCCGTGTTTCATTCTGTGAGAAAAGTCCTTGCAGGTGAGATGTTTTCTCTTGAGCTCCTTGCGTATTGCAGAGCTTTTGGTGAAAGGTCCCTGAGCGGCAGCTGTTTTTGAAACAGGTGTGCGTTTCAGAGGGTACTGCGCCGGGAGCTGGTAGACGCCATCCCTGGTGTTTGTCTCCAGCGTCTCCCTTCTTCGTGCATGTGAACGTTACCCACAATTGTTTCCCCACTTTTACACAAGTAGCAGCCTTCTAGATACAGTGTTTCGCACTTTAGTTCCTCACTTACTTTGGAGGTTGTTCTAGTCTGCAGTCTGGAGTCACTCTTCTCTGATGGAGTCTCTTTGTCCTGGCCCCAGAAGCCAGCGTAGATGGCTTCATCCCGGTTTTAGGCCCTCCAGGGTCAGATCTTCAGCACCACCAGTGGACCTCAGAAAGATTCACCTGCCAGCTTTTTAAAGTTGCAGGTGACTTAATTTATAGGGAACCTCATGAAATTCCTAGAGGGCGGATGTCATCCCCCAGGCCTCAGTGGCACTGGCCATTGTGGGGCCGTGGGTCCTGATTACAGCGGCTTGGCCCGTGATGTCATTGCAGTGTTTTAGCTGGATGTCACCCTTGCAGGCCAGCTAATCAGGACCAAAAACCCAGCCAGTGTCCTCATGCAGAATCCACTCCCTGCTGTCCCCAGGTCAGAGGTCAGCAGACCAGAGTCCCTCCCTAACTTGATCTCCTCAAGGTAGCACTGTCCCCAGTTGCTGTGGGCCTGTTTTCTTCTTCTTTGGCTGGGGCAGGGGGCCCGCCAGCCTAGCCCAGCCCTCACAGTGCACACTGACCTCTCTCTTTCCTGGTGGGGAGGCTGTGGTGGCAAGCTGGGGCTATGGTCTGCTCACACACACAGATGTTCTTGGGCTCTGCAGGAAGAGAGGCCTCCTGGGCCACGGCCAGGGCAGAGGGCTGCTCCCTCTCTTTGTGGTCTGCTCTGGGTGCGGACTGACTGATGTGCCTTGGTCACGTGTTCTGTGTTCTGTTTCACTCTGTCAGCGACTCTCTTAGGGAATGGTGTCACCTTCTTAATGGGTAAAATCCAGTCTTCTGTTAACTCATTTAACACTTCTGTTAGAGCATTTAAAACCAGTGTCCTGAGAAATGGCCCCTGGTGGTCTAAAGCTCTGGCCCCCTTCCCCTTTGTTAGATAGAATGGAGTGTCCTCCTTTATCCCTGAGACCCCTGTGATTGGAGGTGGCTTCTGAGTCCTAATTATGTGTCCCTGGACTTGTGGTACCTTTTACCCCGGAGACAGATCTGGGTCAGGGGGTGAGGCCTCATACCCCACTGCACCCCCAGATCACAGGCCTGAGTATTGCCAGGGTTGCCATGGGGGCAGGCCTCATGCACCTAGACTTGCCTCTAGAAGGGACCAGGGTGGTGAGAGGTCTGGAGGAAAGGCCTAGGATGGTGGCCCGGGGCTTCGGGCTTGGAGAGGGAGGGTTAAGGTGACTACCTTGGTCCTTGGGGGTGAGTCAAGTAGGTCTCAGCTCAGAAAAATGAGCATTTGTAAGAAATGCTGGCTGACAGGAGAATTGACTACCTCGATTCAGTTATAAAAAACCATCACGTTTAAAAATGCTTCCTATATGTGTGGAACTGTGTCCTCCGCACAGATGGGCAGAAATGAATGAGGTGTTGGTTTTGACCTAATTTAGTAAACAGATGTTCACACAAATTACCTGAGTCACAGGGTGAAGAAAGGCTTTGAAGTGACCAGCACGGTGGACTCTGGCAGGCAAGGCCTCCCAGGGGATGGGTGAGGCGGGGGCAGCGAGGTCACGGTGCCGACGTTCAGCCATCCAGTGTCTGACCAGCTATAGGAGCTGGTGCTGTCCCACCCGTTTCACAGATGGGAGAGTTGAGGCTCAGGGAGGTCACACCTCCAGGATCCTGCGGCTGTGGGACACTTGGACCTGGATGTTCTCTCTCAGAGCCCTGGGCCTGTCCACCCGCCCCCAGTGCTGCGCGTAGTAAACAAAGACTGGGGCATAGGAGCTTGCTCAGGGTGGCTCATCTGCTGGCTGGAACAGTTACGCTGGGGTCAGAGCGTAAAGGGCCTTGGGCCCGCTAACTGTGTGCTCTCTGATGAACCTGTGGACCCTGGGTGTACTTCATAAGACTGTCCTGCATTAAGTAGGGGTACCGGGGTGACTGCAGCAGGCAGGCGCCACGAGCCTGGCTTCTTTCCATCCCTTCAACATCCCCATCTATGTAAAAGTACCATCCCACCCCTGAGCCCCTACTGATTTCATAAAAGAATACAAGAAAAGTAGAGAAGAGTATGAAGCAATTGTCAGTCACCTGCCTCCCACGGTCCAGAGATAAGCCCTGCTAAGCATCGCCATCATCATCATCCTGGACTCCTTGCACTGGGTGCACAGGAGCTGTGGGCAGGGCGCAGGGGCCAGTGTGAGAGGGCAGTGTCAGGCTGTGAGCGTGCCCTGCTTTTTCACTTGCACCATGACTCTCTCCATGTCCCCGAGGTACTGGCCCTTACTGACTGCACACCACTTCATCGTACTGAAATGGTTTACTTAACCTGCCCTTGTCTGCCATATCTCAGCAGTCCTGTTTCCCTCACAGATCCTGCGATTCCGGCTCAGGTAGTTGAGGAGATTGAGCCTCACCTGGGAGCCTTGTTCACCCAAATGTTAGAGGCTGGGACGACAGAGGACTTCCGCATGTGGCTGCAGTGTATCCTCCAGGGACTGGATGTCAGTAACCTGTGGAGAGCAGATCTGCAGGTGGGTTGCTCCTTTGGCTTCAGTGGGAAAAGTTAGGAATGCCTGTGTCAGCGCTGAATGATACAAACGTGCAATATCAATCCGACAGAGACTGTAGGCCCTGAGGAGTTTGGGACAGAGCTGTGGACTCGGGAGCCCAGGTCCTCAGTGCACGGAGGCTGTTTCCAAAGGGGAACTCTTTCAAATTAGAAGTGTGTTCTTATCATATGGAATACTGTTGGGCTTCCCAGGTAGTGCTAGTGGTAAAGAACCTGCTTGCCAGTGCAGGAGACAATGGAAGAGATGTGGGTTCGATCCCTGGGTCGGGAAGATCCCCTGGAGACGGAAATGGCAACCCACTCCAGTAGTGTTGCCTGGAGAATCGCCAGAGGAGGAGCCTGGCAGGCTACAGTTCATAGGGTCGCATAGAGTCAGATACGACTGAAGAGACTTAGCATGCATAGCACGCACACACTCATAATACTGACACACAAAAAGTTAAGTCCTACTCTCCATTGCTTGAGATCACTCACCTCATACTTGTGAAAATGTTACTTGGTTTAGTCGCATACCAAACGTGGCTCCCACTTGAGACTCTCAGGGTAGCGAGCTGCTCTTGGGCCCCCTGCCCCAGCCTCCTCGGTCGTTGCTAACGAAGCCCTGCCTTCACACTAGGTCAGTGTGTACCAGGAGCGTCTGCAGAGCCAAAGTGCTCGGGTTTGGCCCCTAACCCCCTGAGCAGCAGGCCGGCTGGAGGCTGTCACTTGCACAGGAGGGCAGATCTGGGGGCTCACTGGGTCCCAGGCTCTCTCTGCTTCACGAGGGCTTTCTTGAGTCCTGGTTAGAATTGGCACCCAGAGCTGGGTTTTGATGTGAGTGGGAGGAGAGCTGGTGGGAGGCAGACTGGGGGCAACGGGGAGCTGGCCTCTCCTCCATGTGAGCCCCGCCACAGCACGTGCTTGCCTCTCTGGGAGTTTGCACTGTGTGTCTGTGGCCCTGAAGGCCTAGCTTGGAGAAGCCTCTGGGCTTCCCTTCAGTCAGCCAGTGGACACAACCCAGGAACTTCAGTTCAGACCTGGCAGGGACTGCCCTGGCATTCAGTGGTTAAGACCCTGGGCTTCCACTATGGGGAGTTCGGGTTTGATCCCCGGGCAAGAAACAGATCTTGCATGCAGTGTTTATTTATTAAAAAGAAAGAAAGATACCCATCAGCTAGTCAGAGGAACGCCGTGGAGGAGGTGAGGCTGAGCTGAGCTCAGAGATAAAGAGGATTTGGATGGAACTGGGGTGTTGCTGTGGAGACAAGGGAGGTGGAATGGGTGAGTGAGTGGGGAGATGGGTGGCAGGGGTGGGCAGTAAGCAGGCCCTTGATGGGGAGACACAGCCTGCAGGGAGGTGGAGAGGGGAGTGGATCTCAGCAGAGAGAGTGGGGGTGTCTGGTCAGAGGGAGCAAGGGCAAAGCGCAGAGGCGAGGATTTTGTGGTGGGGGAGGCTGCAACATTAGGAGAGGAGGAGGGGCCCCCATGAGGCCCGAGTTCATGGGGTGAGACACCCACATGGGTCACAGTCACTTTCCTTCCTTCTCATGGTTTAGAACCATCGCCGGTCATCACGGCACCTGGTCTGCTTGTCATACTCTGCCCGCGTCTCCCGCTGGCCGTGCTTTTTGTCCCTCAGCACAGATGGGTCTCGTGGGTAAGGTGCGGTGGCGGCCTGGTGACAGCGCCGTGATGAACGGGGGCTCCGATTCAGGTCTCCGCAGACTCTTCTGTCTCTCTGTCCTGGCATGTTTATGTGTTGGGCTCAGTGAGGCGCTGCAGAGAAAGCTCTTCCTCTGCCACCATTCTGCCTACTCGGTTCATGTATTCCCTCAGGCGGTATAAAGGATGGCACCCTCAGGACTTGACCTGAGCTGAGTCTCATTCCCACCCCAGCATGGGGCTCCGACGGCCTCTGCTCTGTCACAGCACCGTGACTGGTCTGCTTCCTGAGATGGGCCTCCTTCCAGAGCCAGCTCCTTCCACTGCTAGTGTTTTCACTTGTCCCCTAGGCTGTGTTGTCGGCTGCGACATTGGTTAAGTTACTCCTGACCTGTCCATGCAGTGACGAGAAGGCCCGTTTATTCTGGCACGCGTGCCCGCAGATGGTCACGGCTCTGACGGTGAGTACCTCTGGGCTGTGCATACCCCTGTCCCTGCCTTTCAGTCGCCTCTGCTTCTGTCACGTGCTGGTTTTCTGTCACGTGCTGGATTTATTATGCAGAGCGTGTTTCTGGGGCTGTGTCATGAAGTCAGCTGTAAACACTGTGCTTACAGCTTGTGCTTATGTCATTATCAGCTCTGAGTCTAACTTGTGCTACATGAGCATGGCCCTGGATTAGCACATTCTCAGGGCGTAGGGTCTAAGCCTTCTCTCTGATCTTCTGTTTTGTTGCTTTGTTGTTTCCCTGGGAATCTGCATTAGTGGGCAAAGCCCCTTTGTACTTAGGTGTGGGTAGGGGGAGCATCAGGAGGAAGAGGGTGGGAGTGTGAACGGGGGTCAGGGTGGGACCTGGTCAGTGCTGGAGTCTGGACTTTCTTACCTCTGTCACTTCGGCTTTGGGGCTATTTCCCTGGAGATTTGCCTTCATTTTCTGTCCCTTGTTCCTTGCCCTGTAGCTGCAGACCCGAGAGGCTTGTCAGGAGCAGCCCTCGGCCCTGGCTCTGGTGGGGCCTGTCTTGGAAGTCCTGGCTGCGCTGCTGCGGCAGGGGGAAGGGACCATCAGCAACCCGCACCACGTCAGCCTGGCCTTCAGCGTCCTGCTGACCGTGCCCTTGGACCACCTGAAGCCCATTGAGTACGGGCGTATCTTCTCGAGGGCACACAACGTGCTCTTTTCAATCCTGCAGTGTCACCCAAAGGTGAGGAGGGCAGGGTGCATGTGGGCAGGGAAATGCACCCTTCAGAAGAGCAGCAGCAGGAGAAGCGTAATGGTTTGCAATCATTGCAGTTTTTGCTTCCAGTGGTTTCCAGGGCCCAAGCGGTTTCTAACGCACAGGAGTGTTTGACGTTCACATCAGGCTGTGCTGAATCTGACGCTTCAAACATATCTGTGTAGTAGGTGTTTCTGGAGGCCCATTAGAAATTATTCTGTTTTTGCAGTTGTTGTTTAGTCACTAAGATGTGTCTGACTCTTTGTGATCCCTTGGACTGTGGCCCACCAGGCTTCTCTGTCCATGGGATTTCCCAGACAAGAATACTGGAGTAGATTGCCATTTTCTTCTCCAGGGGATCTTCTCAACCCAGGGATTGAACCTGCATCTCCTGCATTGCAGGCAGATTCTTTACTGTTGAGACATGGGGATCATATATTTAAATGTCACTCACTGGCTTAGATCTCATCTCAGGTTTATAATTCAGTTGGATACAGTGAGTGAGGCATCCTGAGTTCTGGTTTTATAGTATGCTGCTTTTTAAATAAAATGAGACTAGGAACAAATGCTTCATAGAAGAGACTTCAGTTCAGCTGACATTTACTGAACATGTGCTGTGTGTCTCGTTTCACCCCTGCAGCAACTCTGTAGTCAGTGACGATCCCATTTCATTGGTAGAGACACTGATGCTCAGAGCTCCTGAATGATTTGATCAGTGTCACCCCGCTGAGTCTGAATTTTAGCTAGAAGACTGGATTTCCTTGACCAGTGTTTGTTTTGCTGTGCCACTGCTCTACGTGATACATGGGAACTTCTAAATAGGACAGATACACATACACACAGGCACGTTCAAGTGTTTTTAAATGTTTTAATGCTCTAAGTTTGGAGACCTGCCAATAGTGTAGTTTTTGAAAAATTTATTTTTTGGTAAGCTAAGCACTCCATCCAATGTCCTCCCCACTTAACAATCACCTTTGACCCTGCCCATCTTGTCAGCATCTTTGTTTGTTAGATCCCTGCTGATTCTTAGATTACTGTGTGACTGTCGCGTATACATGCAATAAAGTGGAAGTGAAGTTGCTCAGTCGTGTCTGACTCTTTGCGACCCCACGGACTGTAGCCTACCAGGTTCCTCCGTCCATGGGATTTTCCAGGCAAGAATACTGGAGTGGATTGCCATTTCCTTCTCCAGGAGATCTTCCCAACCTGGGGATTGAATCCAGGTCTCCCGCATTGTAGGCAGACGCTTTACTGTGTGAGCCACAGGGAAGAGGTCAATACCAATCAGTTATAAGCTGGAACTGCAGGTCTTGCAGAAGCTGTGGGATTTCATGCAGCTTTTGAAAGTAACATTGGAAAGCTGTGTGCATCTCCTGCAAAACCAGTGATGAATAACCATTGAGCAGAATTAGACCATTTAATAATAGGAGAGAAGTGACAAGGATAACAACATGGTGTTGCAGTAAAGAAGGATGTGACCTGTGACAGCCTGCCGGGCACATTGCGGGGAGCAGGGCCTGTGCGTTGGGTCATGTGTGTAGTAGGTGATACAGAAGGGTTGATCCAAACCCCCGGCTGGAATCTGCTCGGGTGAATCTGAAGGGAACAGCACAAGTGAGCCCAGCCAGGGTACCCGGCAGTACAGCAGCTGGTGCCACTCTGAGCTTTTGGTATCTTTTACCTTACTTGACCCTCATGACAACCTGTCACTATCCTCAGTTTGCAAGTGAGGAAATAGGCACAGGAAGACTCAGTGCTCTGTCCAGGACTGCATGTTCAGCCGGGTGTGAGCTCAGGTGGTCTGACCTTGGGTCTGTGTGCTTCTCATCACTGGCATCAGGATGAAGCGAGGGCCTCAGTACGCGTGGTGACACGCTGACAGACTTGGCAAGATGACTTCTTTCTGAACATGTTGCTGAAGTTGATGGTTTGGCATAAAGAGTGGTATATTATGCTCTCCAGACCTTGCTTGAATAAACTGTACCAAAGAAAAGAGTCCTCGCCTTTGATTCACTCCTTGTTCACCCTGGGCCTTAGAGCAGTGCTGCCCAATAGAACTTCTCCTGGGCTGGGGGTGTTTGTACCTGCGTCTCCCACGGGAACTGCTGGCCATGTCTTGACCGTGTGAAATGTGGGCTAGAAATTGTATGATTAGGAACTGAATTTTAACTTAATTTAAATTTCAGTAGCCACATGTAGCTTGTGGCTGCTTTATTTGACAGTGTCTTGCTTTGATTATGATCTCAGGATCAGTTCAATTCAGTTGCTCAGTCGCGTCCAATTCTTTGTGACCCCATGGACTGCAGCATGCCAGGCTTCCCTGTCCATCACCAACTCCCAGAGCTTTCTCAAACTCATGTCCTTTGAGTCAGTGATGCCATCCAACCATCTCATCCTCTGTTTTCCCCTTCTCCTCCTGCCCCCAATCCCTCCCAGCAGCAGGGTCTCTTCAAATGAGTCAGTTCTTTGCATCAGGGGGCCAAAGAATTGGAGTTTCATTTTCAGATCAGTCCTTCCAATGAATATTCAGGACTGATTTCCTTTAGGATTGACTGGTTTGATTTTCTTGCAGTCCAAGGGACTCTCAAGAGTCTTCTTGAACACCATAGTTCAAAAGCATCAGTTCTTTGGCACTCAGCTTTGTTTATAATCCAACTCTCATACATGACTACTGGAAAAACCATAACTTTAACTAGACAGACCTTTGTTGGCAAAGTAATGTCTCTGCTTTTTAATATGCTGTCTAGGTTGGTCACAGTTTTTCTTCCAAGGAGCAAGTGTCTTTTAATTTCATGGCTGCAGTCACCATCTGCAGTGATTTGGGAGCCCCCCAAAATAAGTCTCTCACTGTTCCCATTGTTTCCCCATCTATTTGCCCTGAAGTAATGGGACCGAATGCCATGATCTTCATTTTCTGAATGTTGAGCTTTAAGCCAACTTTTTCACTCTCCTCTTTCACTTTCATCAAGACACTCTTTAGTTCTTCGCTTTCTGCCATAAGGGTGGTGTCACCTGTGTATCTGAGGTTATTGATATTTCTCCTGGCAATCTTGAGATCTCAGGACGGTTGAGTATAAAAGAATCCTGTGTATAACTTAGATATCATTTTTCAAGATAAAGTCCCAGCCAGACCTTTTCATTGCTAAAAAATGAGAAATTTTGTTTCTCATTTTAAATGGGTTTGCTTTATGTAATCTTTTTCTCTAGTGGCCATTGTACTTGAATACATTGGCTACTGTACTTTTTGTTATTTGTTTCTACCCATATCCAGAATGCACCAGAAACAACTTAGAGTAAAAGACAGATTCAGTAAATTCTAAACTAGGATCCTTCATTAGATTCCTAAAGTTATGCAGTGTGGGAGCCCTACTCCAACCATGAAAACAGGATGTAAAGCAGTTAAGTAGAATGAGCATTTCCCTAGAAAGTCCTGGCTAGAAGGAGTTGCTGCAACTGTTTTGAGTATTAAAGTTAAGAAGGAAATAAATACAACTTCCTTTAAAGTAGAACTTGAAATAAACAGTTGCCTCTGTATTTTTATATTCTTTTGTCTCTTATTGCAGGTAATGCTGAAAACTATCCCTTCTTTCCTGAACTGTTTTCATAGATTGGTGTGTTCAGTTATACATGAAGGACGGCAGAAAGATAAAGGTAATTCAGAGAAACGGTATTATGCACAATTTCAAATGTGTTTATTTTACAGGTGTCTTTGGCCACACATGTTACCAAAGGTAAAAAACCACCCAACTTAAACAACTCAGTGAAGTTTAAATAAGGTACATATTCAGATCATTAAAGGAATACTCAGAACAGTTTTTTAAAATGTCACATTAAAAAAAAAAACTGTCACAGTTTTTACTATATCCACAGCAGTGAATGCATTTGACATCCCCTAATTGAAATAGTTCTTTTCTGGAGGAAAAAAAGTGTGCGGATTCAAGAACTACCTCTGGAGCTCGTAGGTCAGTGGGGAGATTAAAGGGGAGCAGGCAGTGGCCGAGCCAGCTCATCACTCATCTTATAAAAGGGTGGAGTCTCTGCAACTCACCATTCCCACTGTATCTCGGCAAGGTCATGTTTGTTTAACAGTGAAGCAAACTGCCATATGGCAATCGCATAACTTATGTGTACAGCTGGTTTTCCAGCCTTGAAGTTGGTTGATTCTTGCTAAACTTCTAATTTGTGGGAGATTCTCATTATTTAGAAATTTGCATATAAAGTGAAGCTCTCTATACTGCGCTGTTTCAAAGTTTTGTAGCATGAACATACCGTGTGATGTGCCTGGCACAAGGGTGGGTGTGCTGGGTGCTCGGGACTACAAAGGAGGGCCTCGGAGCTCAGCTTGGAGGGCATCGGGGGGAAACCCCAAGGCAGTAGTTCTGGACTAGAACTATATAATCACCCAAGTATATGGTGGTAATCCCCACTTGTGAATCAGGTTAATGGGTTTAGATTTGGAGATTTAAGCTACTTAACCAGTTACCTTTTGCAGAAGGAGAAAAGGTAAAGTTATTACTGACTGTAATTCCCAAGTTATTCTGCCTAATTTTGGGGTCAGCTAGTAGCACGATTAGGTATTTCGCATTCTCTTGTGACTTTTTGAGTCTATCTGGCAACAGGATTTGGAAGCAGGCTCCTGCCCGTGTGCTGGCCGTGGGCGTGACCCCAGCTCTGTGCTCAGGCTGCTGAGATCAGCTCTGAGCTCACGAGCGAGAGCCTGGCTCTGGCTGTGCCGTCCACTGCGGCAGCGGGCCTGGTCCCGGCCCGGCGGTCAGGGTGGGTTGGATGTGTGCAGCATGTGGTCATCAGCATGCCCCGAAGTTTGGTCTTGGGCTCTGGGTTCTGCCTCGTCGTTGCTGGTGTGGCCCAGTCACCTCCCGTCAGGCCAGACTGGGCTCGCTGATGTGTTCATGGCTTAATCGCAGAGCCTGTTAGCTGGTTATTTTTTTTTATGGGTGGTTATACTCTTTAATGGCCACATGTTAAATTTGGACTGGAATAACAGGTGCCAGGCATTCCTGTGTGAACCACATGTGTCTTCAGGGTTTCAGGAGGGAAGATGTGGTATAGATTAGAAGCTAAAGAGGCTCACTCATGTGTGCCACTTATTGACGCGTTCAGTGGAGTGATGGTAACCGCTGATGCATTTCCATAAAGTAGCGTTCACCGAGAAGAATTGCTTATGTGTAAGATATCTCTGTGTATGTTCAGTGTCTAAAAAAAGGCATTGTGCATTCCAAAAATTAAGCTCATTGTTGCATAATATATGTGTGAGAAGCTGCATCCGTTTGAAGTATATACTTCAGTGAGTTTTGATGGATAAATTCATGCAGGAAAGCACCATGACAGTTAAAAGAGCATTTGTTTCATCCCCAGAAGAGCCCTCTTGGGGTCCAGCCCCAGCCCCTGGTAACAACCAATGTGCTTTTTGTCATTATAGGCTTGTTTGCATTTTCTAGAATTTAATAAAAACAGTGTATTACTATGCTGAGGGAAAACCAGGGAGGTTGCTCTGCTGTGCCGGGGTACCCGGCCCACCCTGCTGTGACAGACTTGGGGGGGCATGTGTACCCTGGGTTGTGGTACATTTCAGACTGTTAGAATTCTGAGGAGGAGTTTAAGGCCTGGGTGATCCTGGCACTCTAAGGTGGGAAGAACTAGGAGTCTGAAATAAATCTGGGAAACTGGGTAGATCTAGTAATGTTAGTTGAGTCATATATATATATATATATCTGACTATGAAAGAAAAATCCTAGACAACTTTTGAAACTTAACGAGGCAAAGACACAATTAGGCCATCTTATTTTTAGAACCATTTGATATCAAAAGCCTTTTTTTAAAGATGGTTTTTCTTTTTTCTCCCCCATTTAAATTTTTCTTTTAGATATCCGTCTCCTTTTTAAATACAATAGCAATCCTAGATTCATCCTGAAATCTTGGTTATTCTAGTTCATCTCTTAAAAAAACAATCATGGACTCTTGAGTATTGTAAGTGTTCTTCTCTTTGTAATATAGATAAATATTTGGATACATTGTCTCCCCCTAATTCTGTCTTCAATTTGAGCCAATTAAAGTCTAGGAAAACAAACAAAACAGAAACAGAAGGTTTGAATAACTGGGGCATGTTGAAAGTGTAAAACTGAAGAGTTAAAATGCACGGTCTCTGAATTAATCGGCCTGGGAACGCTGCCCCCACAGGAAGTGCAGAGGACCTGCCGGTGGTGCTGGAGTGTGCCCGCCTCCTGGAGCGGATGTACAGCCACGTGGCGGCGCGCGCCGAGGAGTTCCGGGTGTTCTCCCCCTTCATGGTGGCCCAGTATGTGGTGGAAGCACAGAAGGTAGGCCGGGCCGCCTGCCCCCGAGGGCTTCTGCTCACAGCCCGCGATCACAGGCCTCCTGGCGGTCCTCCCTGGTGGCAGCTGCCCCGTGACTGCAGCAGCCCCGCAGGGCCACCGAGACGGCCACACACAGACGCAGAGGCTGGCGGCACGGGGCTTGCCGGCTCCTGCAGCCACCCTTAGGTCTCTTATGCTCCAGCGCAAACCCTGGGCCTGCTTTGCTTGGTCTCTTGGGTCGTGAGGGAGAGGAAAGGAGGGACCCAAGTTCTAGAGCAGGAGACAGAAAGAGGTCCTGGGGTCCCTCAGCAGCAGAGGGCTCAAGGGTTCATTGTGCATGTGACTCAGCTGCTCTCACTCAAATAGGTGACCTGGGGAAGATCCTGGTAGACTTGTTCAGTCAGATTAAAGGCTGTAGTCCCAGATTGTCTGACTTTAGGCTTCTGGATAATTCATTCATTCTTCAGCAGTGATCTCACTTTGGCATGTCAATGTGCTATTTTTGTAATTCCACAAGACCCCCTGTGACCTGTGTATTAAGTTCATTATAATACTTCATGTCTTATTTGTTATAATGGAAAGTCAGAGGCTTAAAGTACAGTATGTTCAGGTGTGTATCTGTCTACTTGTGTAGGATATCTTGCTCCCGATAGAATATCCTATTGTGAATCTTGTAAGACTGGTGGTAAGCAGCTGGTAAAGTGTTACATTAGAGGAGTCAGCGTTTCCTCAAAGGAGGGTCATCTGAATGGGATTCCTCAGAAGCCTGGCATGGTCTTGGCTTCCGTCCGGACCCTGTTTCAGGGCATTTCCACAGCCCTGACCCTGCTCCCTCCATCAGCAGAGATGCCCATCATGTGGGCAGGTGGGTGGGTGGCTGGGAGGCAGGTGTATGGGAGCCAGAGCTGCACGCAAGAGCCCCTTCAAGTCATCCTTTGAATGAGATGTGGGCTTGGAGTTTGGTTTCCTTGCAATTATTTAGCATTTTTATAGACTCTTGGTATTTCCCAGGCAGTCATTAATGTGAGAGCTTTTGATGGAACACGAGCTGAAGAACAGAATGAGACACCACAGTATCACTTACCTAAGGACAAGAGGGGAGTCTGTAATTTGAAGTGTGAAGTCACTGATTATCATCCCGAGATTTACTGTATGAAAAGTCTTTTGCATCTCAGCCTCATTATACATGTCTAATTTATGCGTATCAGTATTTTTTGATTTTTAATCTTGAAGACCAAAGGCTTTGGGAATTATCTCAGGGAGTTGTGTCCCAGAATCCATTGGCAGGACAGTCTACGTTTTACCTTTATAATTTGTTTTTAATATTGGTAATGAAGAAAGTATTCCATGTGCATTAGCAGCTTCTACTGAGAGAACCATAAATCTTTTGAGACCAGGAAGACGTGTTGTTTTAATTACAGGCTGGATGGCAGGGGTAGCTCGCCTTCCCCTCGAGTTCTGGAGGCAGGTGCCGTCGGTGAAGGTGTGTCAGTGATTGGGGCTGATGACAGCGAGACAGCCTCGGTCAGGGAGAGGCAGCTGCTGCTGAAGACCTTGTTCCTTCCATGCAGTGCTGTGTTACCCTGGGTGTGTGTCAGGGAAGTTATGGTCACTTTTATCTTCTCTTTTACCCATAGATCAGATATACAGTTTTCCCTCTTTATTGATAGCTTTGGGTAAATTGTTTGCACTACTCACCTGGCCTAGGGTCCTTTTAAAAGTTACCTAGAAGTGTTTTCATTCATTGGCCAGTGTTGTAGAAACTGGCTTCCCCCGCCTTGTTTTCTAAATAAGTTGTCTAACGTGAAGATGTGCAGTGCTTGTGTTGTCCTGATCCTACTGCCTTCCTGTTCCCGCACCCGACCCCACCCCATGCTCTGGGCTTTGCCTTCACCAGGAGACGCCAGGTAAAAGGATTGCGACATCTGAACTCCAGCACTCGGTTCAGATATCTGTTCTGCCCCTGGGGAAATAACTGTGCCTCTTCTTGCCTTTGGAAGGGGGATTATTTGTTTAGTGAGTGATGTGAATGAGTGAGCAAGTTCTCACCCCAGCTAGTGAGGCTAAGGACTTCTGTTTTTAGTTTGTTTCATTTTTTCTTTCCTTCTGTAATACCTTAGTATGGAATCACAGACCAGTCATTCCTCCTGCTGTCCTTGAATGTTCTTATCATCTATAAAACAATAAAATTTAATTAAGGTGATCATCTGTCAAATGCTTTTTGAGCGATCATGTGAAAATAACCATAACTGTGAAGAATAGCATCATTAGTGGTAGAAACAAATCGCCTCTTTAGGACTATGCCTCCCAGAGGTTACCTTGGTGAATCATGCTGCTTCTAGTTAATAAACTGTATCCTTGCTAGAAGCTGCATGTTTGCAGAGAGGCCTGAGCTGCTAGGTCATCAGGACACTAATAAAGAACCAGCCACCCCCCAGGCTTGTCGGCCCGAACCTTCCTGCTGCTTCTGGTTGCAGCTGCTGCGGTGTGCAGACTCTGTGCTGCCCAGGTCCCGCTGGAGCCTGCGAGGCCCTGGCAGGGTGAGCAGTGCCTGCTGTCTTAGCCTTTTTGTCCAGATACCAGTCTGAATCTCTGATCTGAGAGTTTGTGCCAGTAGCAGATGTGGTCATCTGCTAATCTGCTAGTCCAGATCTGAACTGCCCACTTCTCCTGCTGTGGCTCAGATTTTGGTTAACCCAGATTCTTTAAATGGTAATTAGAAATCACATCTGATGCTGGGCCCTGTGACGAGATCTATCAGGGATCTGCTTGGAGAATGCTGCCCGCCTGCCCTGCTCTGGGGAAGGTGGTGACTTTGCTGCCCTCATCCCACAGGTAGGATAGCTTCCAGTGAGACTGGCCACATGGAAGAATGTGACCCGTAAGGTGACTGTTACTATACGATTTTTAAATCTAAAGCTTCCAGTTTTTAAACACCCCTGGTAAGCACAGAAGCATCATTTACTGAATAGCAAAGCCACCTCTGTGCTTTCATGATGTTTTACTCCAGGTTTTTGTTGGCTTGAGTTGACCTCTATTTCCTCCAAATAAAAACTTTTAATATTCAATTAAGTTACGTGCAAAATGACATTTTATTTGTTTATTTATTTATTTTTTAAATGACGTTTTAAAAGGAGCATCTTTTCTCAAATTGGCAGCCAAAGTTGGACTCCCTCATCAGGTATTCTAGGGCCTGGCATCTGCCTGTTCACTCTCACAGATAAATGTATCCCCTCATCCCAGGTCACTTTGTATCCGGCGGTGAAAGTCCTCTTGCAAGAGGGTATCTACCTCATCCTGGACCTGTGCATTGAGTCTGACATCCAGTTCCTGCGGGCCTCACTGCAGCAGGGGGTGAGAGACGTCTTCAAGGAGCTGCATAGTGACTATGTGAAGTACCACAAGGCCAAGCACGAGGGAGAGAAAAGATATGCTGTCTAAGCTGTGCCAGGACATGCCACCATGGCCCTGGGCCTGGGCGAGCTGGAGGATGTCGGGCTTCAGATGCTTGAATTCACAGCATTGAAACATGTGCAAAATCCTTTGGGGTTGATATAATATGTATTGCCTTTTACAGTTATTTTTTCATACTGAATATTTTTTAATGTATTTTTTTAATGCAGTAAACATTACAATAGCATCCTGAAAATAGATCCTGGTGAGTTGAATAAAAATTGCCAGATCTCCCTTGTGGCTGTTCTGAATGTGGTTCTTTGTTAGTCCAGCGGTTTAAGGTCCCCTCTTCCCGCTAGGAACTATGTACTCAGTTGCTTAGTCATGTTAGACTCTTTGCAATCCTATGGACTGTAGCCAGCCAGGCTCCTCTGTCCATGGATTTTTCCAGGCAAGAGTAGTGAAGTGGGTTGTCATTTCCTACTCCAGGGGTTCTTCCCAGCCCAGAGATCGAATCCACATCTCCTATGTCTCTTTTGTTGGCAGGTGGATTCTTAACCATTGTGCTACCTGGGAAGTCCCTAGGAATTATGTAGGACTTGTTTTTTTCACTTCAGGTACATGGTTATATAATGAAGCCCAATTTAAATCTCTGCCTTTTACGTTCTTCAAGCAACATGCGGCATGTTCTTGACACACGGCTTTTCTGCCCTCCTCTCGAGGAGGTGCCTTCCTCCTGCACCTTTGGGTGGAGCTGGGCACGTTGGAGCATTGAGACGTGGTTGGCATCAGCCGGGTGGCTGCTCTGGGCGGGGATAGTGACCCCTACTGTGCAGGTGGATGCTTGGTGAGAAGATTCTAGGCCTGGGGTTCCATGTCCTTCCTGCTTCCACACACAGAAGTTTATTTTGGAATTTTATTTTCTTCTATTTTAAATTTTAATTTAATATTAAATACTCTTGTTTTTCTCATATTGCCTAAGCAATACATTCCATTGTAGCAACCTCAGAAAATAAAAATAAAGGAAAAAAATGTAGAAATATCCCGTCTTAGTTGCCCAGACAGCCACAATCATCTTTCCACCCATGCATATATATATATGTAGATGTGTGTTTAAGTAAATGTGTAGTTGCTAAATTGGATCATAAATAAATTTTTTTGTTGTAATTACCTGGCTTTTTTTCCTGGGTAATAATTTAGTAACATCTTAAGGACTATACAGATACTAGACGCACTTTGTAGAGGCTGCATAGTAATCTGCTGAGCAGATGCAGCTGTTTTATTTAATAAATCCCCCATGATAGATGTCAGATTCTTTCCAAATTTTCTTTTACAGACGATGCTTGCAGCCACCTCTTTACTTCTGTCTAATTATTTCTATAAGATAAATTCCCATAAGTTGTATTGTTTGTCAGAAAATCTTGTTGGTTTTTAAGGATTTATATAAATATTGGCAAATTGCTCTCCAGAAAGTGTACAAATTTATTTTCCCTCCAGTGAATCAACTTCAATTATTATTGATTTTCTTTGTTTTAATGGCTCTTTGATGGTGAAATGTTATTTTGTTTTGAATTTCTCTAATTACTAAGAGATTTTTCATTTTTTATATCTACCATTTTATTTCTTAAATAAATTATGCAATTATGTGTCTTATGTAATATTAGCCTGTTTCTCAATTGGGATATTTGCTTTTTTTCTTACACATTATCTTTGTGGAATTTATGTTGGAATTCTCTTGATGCCCCTTTTTTAGTCAGCCAAAATATAAACTTGAATTATTTGAAGGATCATCACTAAGCAAAAGGCTTTTTTTTTTAGTGCTAATTTTTCAAGCACCTGTAATTGTAGCAGATAATATAAAATAGATTTTTGGGCTGCCTAATGGAAATACCCCATTTTCAGGCCTCAGATTTGATTGTATTTCTTGTGTTGGGTGACTGAGCCTGTGTAGTGCTTTACTGGAGGTGGGTCCAGGGCTTTCACATTTTTTACTTCATGCTCTGTGTTGGCGGAATTCTGTCCATGTGTCTGGTTCTCTGCATCATCCTCTGAGGGGTTGATGGTGTTACATCTCTTCACACCTGGAGATGGTGTGCTAGAGCCGGTTGGGGAACTTTCAAGGACACAGATTATAAACAGAGCTGGAATTAAAACCATATTTTTGGCTTAGCCTCCTGGTCAGATACCCCGACAGGAGAGTCACTGATCTACAAGACCCTCACAGATTTTACGCCTGTTTTTTCTCTGCCAGAAGATCAGGAATGCCCCTGCTTTGGGACCATCTGAGGGCACAGGCCTGGAGCAGTTCCATGGGTGTCCTGGTGGTGGCACTGCAGGGCCACGCTCCAGGCTCAGAGGGCCTGCAGCCTGGGAGAGTGGATTAAGGGGGCTGTGGATCCAGGCATCCCTGCAGCGAATGACCCCACCCCCACCCGCCCCATCATTTCCTCAGTCATCTCTGCTTGAACTCTAAATCTTCCTTGGAGGAGGAAAAATTTTCCACTGTTTTGGTTATAACAGGGAAGAGGAAACCACATTCTTAGTGATAATCATGGGAGCTCAGCTGTGCTCATTTTTACTTTATTAGACTAGACTTCGGGGCTTCACTGGTGGCTCAGTGGTAGAGAATCTGCCTGCCAATGCAGGAGACTCAGGTTTGATCTCTGGGTCAGTAAGCTCTCCTGGAGTAGGACATAGCAACCCACTCCAGTAATCTTGCCCGGGAAATCCAATGGAGAGAGGAACCTGGTGGGCTACAGTCCATGAGGTTGTGAAAGAGTGGGACATGACTCCGCGACTAAACAGCAACAGACTAGATCTCGTGGGGAGAGGGGTGGCCCCAGCGAGCAGGCGTCGGTCCATCTGTGCCAGGTGATGTGGTCTTTGTGGAGCTGGCTGCCTGCTGGGGGTGCTGACTGAGCCCACCACCAGGTAAGCAGGGTCACTGCAGGGGGCATGAGTGCAGGCACTGGGTGAGGGCAAGGCTGCCCTGGGCAGGTGACGTCTGGGATGACACCTGCCTGAACGACTAGGAGCCAATAGGGGCCTTCAGGAGGCTGCACAGACGTCACTTGTCTCACTGGTTTGGCCAAGGACAGGCACCTGAAGGGTGAGACAGAGGTGTTGGAAGTTGGGTAGAGAGAAGGATTAACGTGGGGGCTCTGCCTGGGATGCGATTTTGTGGGGCTGCTCTGGCTGTCCTGGGGAGCAAAGCCCTGTCTGTGCCATACCCCATGGACCAAAGCAGCCGGGCCTTCGCAACCTGTCTTCTTCCTCCACAGCTCCCCAGCATCAGGTCAAGAAAGGCTCATACTTTCCTGGGAGGGATTTGGGTTGAAAGTTTCTTTTGCCTGATTTCTCATGTTATCTTCAAAATAATTCAGCTGCAACTCTGCCTCTTCTGTCTAATCAGCTTTATGCTTTGAGTTTTATGTCTACTGCATAGGCCAGGGCTAGATCACTTTTGACTCTTTGTTCCCTGCTGTGTATTCCTAACACTCTTGTTTATCTTTCTTGTTTCACTTTCCTTTCTGAGGGTGTCAAGCCTCTCAGTGCCTCTCCTCCTCACCCTAACGGGTGTCACTTGTGTGATCCTGGGCTGGAGCACCCTGGTTGACTGCTGTTGTGGACTCTGCCCCCCTGTCCACTCCCGCTCCCTCCAAGCCCCCCAACTCCCTCCAAGCCCCTCCCACTTGCCCGCGATGTGGCTCTGGGTCCCTTCCCCCTGTCCACGCCCACTCCCTCCAAGCCCCTCCCACTCCCTCCAAGCCCCTCCCACTTGCCAGCGATGTGGCTCTGGGTCCCGTCCCCGCTGTTCCCTGCCAGCCCCCTGGCCCCACTTCCTAAGGTCGCCACGCCTGTCCCCACTCGGCTACCAGGCGCCAGCAGCTGCCCCCCCCTCAGAAACCTCCACACACCAAGGGCTTGTCCTCGGTGTCACCTCCCCTCCACACGGCGCCGCCTCAGCCTGCCGGGCGTCCCTCCACCAGCGTGCCCACCGTACTCTCACAAACATCCTCTCCTTTGTTGTTCTCTGGCTGTCCTGTGCCCACTCCCGCTCCAGGAGGGCAGCACACTTGTGGCAGTAGGAAGTAACAACGACAGTGATTCTCCACAAAATCCTATTCTCAGTCCTCACCTGGGCCCACCTGTTGGGAGGAAAATGTCGTCTTCCTCAGAGGGAGACGTGTGTCTGAGGCAGTACAGCTTTGCAGTGGTCTGAATGAGTGGTGACTGGACTGTGGTGATGATTTTGTATGAGGTTGTGGCTGATTGTAGGATATAAATGTCATGGGTGAGAGAAAGAGGTTTGAAAAATGTCCATCCCAAATGCAGCTGAAAAGAGTGGGACAGGGTTCTCCTTACAAAGGAGCGATTCATCGGGATGGGTGCCGGGTGCTCTGCAGGCGGCCGGGCCAGGCTCCATGGGCTCCGGGATGAGAAACATATTCAGGGAAACAGGACCATGAAGTTCCCAGCAGAGTGTGCCTGGTGGATGCCACAGTGGTGATGAACCCCACAGCAAGCACGGGGGCAGCCACGCCAGTCAGCATGCAGGACGTGGCCACCGAGGCCGCTCTCAGGACTGAGGTGGCCGCCCCGTGTGTTCAGATGCGGGTGCCCACAGCATGCAGGGTCCTGGGTCTCTGGCTGCTATCGTCTCTATCTTCTGTATTCTGAGCTCTAATCACAGATTAAACTAGTCAGACGGGCTTCTCCAATGACTCAGTGGTGAAGAATCGACCCGCTGTGCAGGAAACATGGATTTGATCCCTGATGTCCCCTGGGGGAGGAAATGGCAACCTGCTCCAGTATTCCTGCATGAAAAATCCATGGACAGAGGAGCCTGGTGGGCTACAGTCCGAAGGGTTACAGCAAGTCAGACGTGACTGAGTGACTGAGCACACACGCACACAAATGAGTCAAACAAGCCTTTTCCCATCTTCTCACCACATCCTCTGTCCCTCTTCTCTCCATTTCCCTTTCTGTTTACCAGTGTACCCAGAATATCCTCAATTTAATAAACTTGATTATCGGTCCTGTATAACCACCCAAATCACCCCAGCCTCTTCTCCTGACCACCAATGAGATATAAGGAGTAGTCTATGCTTGGGGTTCCTATTTACCTTCACATCCCTCCTGCTGAAGCTGCTCTTGAGAAGATCCTGGGCCCAGTTTGAACCACCCAGCTCTGGGGCTCTCGGGTTGGCCCTCTCTTCCTCATCTCCAGGCACCTTTGGCTTTTCTGCCTCCTTCAACTCCAGGGTCCCAGGTGCTCACTCTCCCTCAGACCCCATGTCCCCAGGGGCCACTCCCAGTCTCAGCTGCTTCCTTTCCATCTCTCCTCTATCACCAATTTCCTCTGAGCAAAGTCCCTCACAAAATTTCTAGTTTCTAGTCCTTGAGTTGCCTTTTCTCTGGAGTTGATGACCATAGAGGGCAGTGTGGCTGTTAGGTCATCCGCCTGGACTGTTACCTAACCCTGCTGGGCTCCAAGCACCCACCACCAGCATCCACCCCACATGCCAGCCCCTGTCTTCCCTCTGTCTCATGCTCCCTCTGGTCATCCATCCCATACATTTTGTCTAAATGGTTCAAACCTTAAAAACCTTTCAGAACCCTTTTTCTTCTAAAAATCACTGTCTTATCCTGGCATTGGAGGTGCTCTGTGATCTGACTACAGTCCATTGACAGCCTTTCTAGCTGTCAAGGACAGACCTTCACCAAGGTGTCTGCTGTCCTCCAACACACCCTGCTTATTAAAACTGCATCTTGTTCCCTCCACCCTAATTCATTGCCTCCCCTGGTCCTTGTAGCTTAAAACAGAGGCTTCTGTAGGCTAGATCTCTAGCTCAGCAGCAGCCGGATGCTGCCTTTTACCATGTCCCGTGTGCACTCCCTCACCTCACTTCCTGGCTGTGCTTCCTTGAAGGCAGGTCTGTGCATCTCGCAAGCCCAGCCTGACCGTGGTAGAGAAGGGTCAGGGAAACAGTTCTCTGAGCTCTGGTAAGTTGCAAACTCTATGCCAGGTGCTCTTTCTCCAAGCCTCCTCGACTGGGTGGGCAGAAAGGGAGGGTTAGATGTAAGTCAGATATCCAGGATGCTCAGGCCACAAATGACCAATCTGGGAGTTGAACCCAGCACCATCTTATTCCAAAGGCTTTCATACCACATGGCTGAAAACTGTTCCTCCCTTCCTTTAACAGTGAATGATTTTCCAATGCAAAGTCATCAGTAATTTTAACAGATGAAAATAGGGCTACCACAATGAAGTGCCTGGGTGTCTGGCACAGCTTGCTTTGCCCTCTCTTCCCTTCCTAATTCCCTGCTGCTTCTGGCTCAGCCTCCCTCCCCCTTCCCAGGCTCTGCTCTTCCTTTCCAGTTCTTTCCTCCCCTCCCTCTTCCTCTTCTGAGCTTTGTCTCCCCCATAGTTTTCTGGCTCTGCCTCCTTCTCCCCCTACTACCCTTGTTGGACCACCAGGGTCTCCTTTTCTTTCAGAGCTTTACTTGAAAATCTCTTTCTCTGGGAAGCCTTCTCTAGAAACCCAAACTAGAGCTCCAGACTCCCCACATTGAATGTCCTGTTCCCATCACTGCATTATCCCTTTTCCCTCAGTATTTATACTCCCAACTTATATGTATTTTACTTGCTAATTCTGCCTGGTGTCCCCTCTCCCGGTAGAAGTTGAACTCCACTTGAACAGGGACTGTGCTGTTTGCTGCTTTTTCAGCACCAGGGACAGCGCCAGCACATAGTAGGTGCTTGGTTCATGTTTGCTAATGAAAGCCCCTTGGATATTCTGGGCTATTAGCAGAGCAGTTTAAAATCCTGCTCTCCCCCTTCCTGCTTCCACAAATGTCAATGAAAGTGTCTTTGCAGAATAAATATTTGAGAGAATGAGCGAGTGGGCTGATGCTGTATGGCCTGAACCTCTGAGGTTGCTATTTACCACAGGGAAGCTTTACTGCAGCCTCCTTCCACTTAAAGCCCACCCACAGCTTACGTTTTAGTCACATCTGGAACTGTGATGCCAGCATTGTATTTTTTTAGCTTCTTAATTGTTGCAATTTCCAGATCCATCATCTGTAATCTGGCACATGTCAGGAGGGTGCTTTTAGCTGCAGAGGCTGAGGTTTTCTGAACCTGTTTGCCAGGTGCCTAGTTTTTGCTGTTATTTAGATTTGAGACCAGGCGAAAGACAGCTGTGCTGAATTTGAATTCCAGTGAGGCTCCTGGCCACACGTCCTGCTGCTGGCTCATCACCTCGCAGGGCTGGAAACGCAGGGGCTTGTGGTGCCCTTTGCAATGGGGGTGTGAAAAGCGGAGAAAGTATCCAGAGGAGATGAAGTGGGTTAAAGGCAGCCAGCCTGTCTGTTTGTCTGTAGTGACTTTGCATAAAGCAGGAGCACTGGGCAGATCTGAGTGCTTCCTTGCCCCTTGGAGGTTCTCTGGGTAGCTTTTGGATGTCACTGCTGGGTGTCGGTTGACAGGCTCTCAGAATGATTAGCCTGCATGTCCATTAGCTGTGTGTCCCGCGATTGCTGACCATTTCCTCCAGCTCCTTCCAAGCACATCTTCATAGAGGCAGGCACCTGGCCATAGGGCTGCTTCTTCCCTCCTTAGAGGGGATGAGGGAGAACCTTCAGGTCTTTCAGTGTCTCTGGTCAACTCTAGGTGACCAAACCTCAATATCTTAAAATGTCAGCATCCCAATTTCCAGTGGAAATCTCTCAAAGAGCCACATCTAATAACAAAACCCACCCAAATCCCAGGTGGTAGGGCGTGGCCACAGGGTGTTGGGGGAGGGGTGCAGTGGTTTAGGTGTCTGGTCATGTGGGATAGCTGGAGGAGCTGTGGTCTGGGCAAGTAGCCCTTCCCGTTGGTGAGCTTCTGGACCATGAAAAGTTTCACTACGAAATTTTCATGTTATTGAACAATTTTGATGCATCTTGCTGATACAAAGGGCATTTTGGGAAAAGACCATGTGAGCTGAGATTGGTCCAGGGCTGAGCAGTGGGACAGGAACACACTTTCCCCTCAGATTCATTTCAAAGTTCCCTCCAGCTCTTCGGGAGCCTCTGATAGCTGCCTCCCTCCCATCTGCTTTCTGCTCCTTGTGCTGTTTCAGGCCCCTCTGTGCTTTGTTGAGCTCCCCATGATCAACTCTTGAGCTTTCCCGGTGTCAGAAGTCCTGGGGAGTCTTCATGAATAAGAGAAGCAAAGTATGTGTCTGCTTTGAAACTACTACCTACCTGCCTAGGATGGAAGGTCTTAACCTGGCCTGCAGGGGAGCCATGAACCCACTGAGACGCCATGCCTCAGTTTGCTTGCATGTGCATTTTTCTGGGGAAGGGGGCTTCTGTTGATTCTCTCTTAGCCTGGGCTCACTAGAAAGCAGCGTGTGAGCCAGAGGACATGTGTGATCTTACTTTGTTTCTGGAATATGATCCAGGGAGCAGGAGCGAGGGCGGGACCATGAAGCAGAGAGAGAGAGATTAGAGAGGAAGTTGTGTTCTGCTCCTGTCCCTTGGGCTGCACTTGCTTTGTTAGGGCTTCAGGTGGGAGATGGGGAGGAGGCTGCTGTCCAGAGAAGCTCAGGGGTAGGATGCTCAGTGAGGCCAGCTTGTGTCAGCAGGAGGTCACAGTCCACACAGAGCCGGACCAGGAGACAGGTAGTGTCCAGGGTCCAGAGGCTCTGAAAGAGATTCTCCAACTCTCTGCCTGCCTTCAGGGCTACCGGGTACAGGTGTACAGTTGGTGCACTGCCCCAAATTTCCTGACCTGAGTTCTGTTTGCTGAGACTTGTATCCAGGGCCCTGTGCCCGCCTACAGCTAAAAGCCTTTTTCTCTCGGCTCTGAGGGGATCCCGCTCACCTGCTTTTCCAGCGTGACCAGTGCTGTCACCCATACCACCTGTGCCTGTGTTCCAGCTCGGGCTCCCCGAGTGCAGCTCACACACCTCCTCATGAGTGCTCGTGGCGTGCACCAACTGCTCCAAGTTTGGTTCTGGAACCTGCTTCTCAGAGTCCGCTGGTGTTGCCTTGTGTTTCCTGTGACTGTTTAGATGTGAGAATTTGGCCCTGGGTTCTTTCTCTCCATCCACCATACCCTCCCAGTGTGCCTGTGGTAGGGGTGTCAATACATCTAGCTTATGGAATCTGACAGCCTCTGTGTTTTTATTTTTAAATTATGAAACTATATATTTGGGCTTTCATTCAGCAAACGCTTGTTAACTTTGTGTAGCAAGCACCATTTCTTAGTGGTGAGATTCTGGGGAAATGACTTAATTTCCCAAGTTTCATTTTCTCCTCTGTGATATGGAGATAATTATTTACCCCAGAGGGGTCCTGTCTTTTAAGCAGGATAATGGGTATTAAAGGACCTCACCCGCTATCAGCCGTGGAAGGAGTTCTACATGTGTGGGTATTCTCCCCTGTCAATCCCCCGTCTCCCCCTCGGAGAGTAATATGATGCCATGGCCACTGCCAGCGTACTCACAGCCAGCCCTGCCTTCACCCTGTTCCCGTGTGACAAGCTCTCCGGGGACGGCACCTCCCACCCTGCCCTGCAGTGGTGAAAGGCATGTTCTGGAAGTATGCTCCAAGGCTCTGCTTACTGCCTGTGGCTTCGGTGCCTCATTTTCCTCCCAGAACACAGGTCACAGAGTGGTTGGAGGGTTGAGTTAGGTAGTATATGAGCGTGTTCGGAAGAGTGACTGGCACCCAGCAAGTGTTCAGTAAGCAGGGACTGTTCTCAGTATCATCACTATTCTATTACCAATGAGAGAGAAATGAGCCGAAATCCAATTTAGCTTTAGAACCAGTAGTATTTAAAAAAAAAAAAAAAAAAGAACCAGTAGTATTTGAATTAACTTGTGTTGGCTCTAGGATGGAGAAGATCATCCTAGTTCTTAGAGACAATACACCAAGCAAATGCAAAGCCCTGGTGATGTCAGGGGACAAGGCTGCTCTGGTCCTGTGAGCAGGTCTGCCCTTGGCTGCTGTCAACATCAGGGTCCTGAATCAAGGTTTGAGTTTTTCTAAGTTCATATCCCACTGCTGCTGGATCCTCAGAATAAATTCCTAGGAAAATGCCTTTTCTGAATGTTGATTCTTTGTTGTGAATGCTGAGGAGACAATACATTTTTCTGGTTCAGAACACAGAGTCCAAGTTAGACATACTTAATTTGAATCTTCCTTGTCATTTATTAAACTGAGTGAGTTTGTGCAAATCACCTAACTTCTCTTTTCCTTGGTTCTCCTGTCAGGAAAAGTGGGATAATAGTAGCACCTACCTTGTCTAGTTGTTTCAGGGAGTAAATGTGATAATGGACTTTTAGTACATTTTAGCATAGTCCCCGGAAGAGAATAACTGCTATTATCATTATTTCAAAAAACTTGCCCTCAAATTTTTCTTGTAAAAAATTCCACAATTATAGAAAGATCAAAGTATAGTACAACAAGCACTCATATGCTCTGCACCTGGATTGAAAAATGTAAATATTTAGACATATTTGCTTTATCTCTCTGTGAATGTGTCAAATTTATCTGTATCTACGTATGTAAAACTTTTGCTAATATAGCGTCAAAGGAAGTTGCCAACATCATGATGTTTCACTCCTAAAAACTTTTTCTTGTTCCTAATAATAAGGACATTCTTCTACATAGCCACAATCCCCTTATCACACCTAAGAAAAATTAAAATAATTTTATAAAATCATTTAATGTCAGTCTATATTAAAATTTTTCCCATTGTCCCAAGAAAGATGTGAAGTATCATCCCAAGGATTACTTGCTGAGTACAAGGAGGGAGGAAGGAGTCTTTGGTAAAGAGATCTGGTAAAAAAAGTCTTTGGTAAAAGAGAGATCTCACCATGTTAACATACCACCACTAAGTAGTGACCTGCTTACACATTATCTCCTGAGAAATATTGCTGCCAGAATCCAATCAAGTCTCCAAACATGTACTATTTAATGTGGTAGCCACCAGCCAGTAATATGTGCTTGAGATGTGCTCTAAGAATAAAAAAACACATGTAATGTGCACCCATGGCTGATTCATTCAGTGTATGGCAAAAACCACTACAATATTGTAAGTAATTAGCCTCCAATTAAAATAAATGAATTAATTTAAAAAATGTTTCATGTTTTGAAGATTTAGTATGAAGAAATACTGTAAAATATTTCATTACTAATCCAAAAAATACTAAGTGTTGAAATGATGTTTAGTTATGAAAAGAGTTTAGTTATGGGACTTCAGTATATTATTAACATTAACTTCACCTGTTTTTAAAAATTTTTAGTGGGGAAACAGGCAAATTTATTTATTTATTTAGTTTTTATTTTAATCTATTTAATTGGAGGCTAATTACTTTACAGTATTGTAGTGGTTTTTGCCATACACCCACATGAATCAGCCATGTGGTCCCCATCCTGAACCCCTCTCCCACCTCCCTCCCCACCCCATCCTTCTGGGTCATCCCAGTGCACTAGCCCTGAGCACCCTGTCTCATGTATCAAACCTGGACTGGTGATTCATTTCACATATGATAATATACATGTTTCAATGCCATTCTCTCAGATCATCCCACCCTTGCCTTCTCCCATGGAGTCCAAAAGACTGTTCTATACATCTGTGTCTCTTTTGCTATCTCACATATAGGGTTATCATTACCATCTTTCTAAATTCCCTGTATATGCATTAGCATACTGTATTGGTGTTTTTCTTTCTGAATTACTTCACTCTGTATAATAGGCTCCAGTTTCATCCACCTCATTAGAACTGATTCAAATGTGTTCTTTTTAATGGCTGGGTAATATTCCATTGTGTATGTGTACCACGGCTTTCTTATCCATTTGTCTGCTGATGGACATCTAGGTTGCTTCCATGTCCTGGCTATTATAAACAGTGCTGCGATGAACATTGGGGGTACATGTGTCTCTTTCAGTTCTGGTTTCCTAGGTGTGTATGCCCAGCAGTGGGATTGCTGGGTCACATGGCAGTTCTATTTCCAGTTTTTTTAAGGAATCTCCACATTGTTCTCCATAGTGGCTGTACTAGTTTGCATTCCCACCAACAGTGTAAGAGGGTTCCCTTTTCTCCACATCCTCTCCAGCATTTATTGCTTGTATATTTTTGGATAGCAGCCATTCTGACCAGCGTGAGATGGTACTTCATTGTGGTTTTGATTTGCATTTCTCTGATAATGAGTGATGTTGAGCATCTTTTCATGTGTTTGTTAGCCATCTGTATGTCTTCTTTGGAGAAATGTCTGTTTAGTTCTTTGGCCCATTTTTTGATTGGGTCATTTATTTTTCTGGAATTGAGCTGCAGGAGCTGCTTGTGTATTTTTGAGACTAATTCTTTGTCAGTTGCTTCGTTTGCTATTATTTCTCTCATTCTGAAGGCTGTCTTTTCACCTTGCTTATAGTTTCCTTCGTTGTGCAAAAGCTTTTAAGTTTCATTAGGTCCCATTTGTTTATTTTTGCTTTTATTTCCATTCCTTTAGGAGGTGGGTCATAGAGGATCCTGCTGTGATTTATGTCAGAGAGTGTTTTGCCTATGTTCTCCTGTAGGAGTTTTATAGCTTCTGGTCTTACATTTAGATCTTTAATCCATTTTGAGTTTATTTTTGTGTATGGTGTTAGAAAGTGTTCTAGTTTCATTCTTTTACAAGTGGTTGACCAGTTTTCCCAGCACCACTTGTTAAAGAGATTGTCTTTTCTCCCCTGTATATTCTTGCCTCCTTTGTCAAAGATAAAGTGTCCATAGGTGTGTGGATTTATCTCTGGGCTTTCTATTCTGTTCCATTGATCTATATTTCTGTCTTTGTGCCAGTACCATACTGTCTTGATGACTGTAGCTTTGTAGTATAGCCTGAAGTCAGGTAGGTTGATTCCTCCAGTTCCATTCTTCTTTCTCAAGATTGTTTTGGGTATTTGAGGTTTTTTTGTATTTCCATACAAATTGTGAAATTATTTGTTCTAGTTCTGTGAAAAATACCATTGTTAGCTTGATAGGGATTGCATTGAATCTATAGATTGTTTTGGGTAGTATACTCATTTTCACTCTATTGATTCTTCCAATCCATGAACACGGTATATTTCTCCATCTATTTGTGTCATCTTTGATTTCTTTCATCAGTGTTTTATAGTTTTATATATATAGGTCTTTTGTTTCTTTAGGTAGATATATTCCTAAGTTTTTTATTCTTTTCATTGCAATGGTGAATGGAATTGTTTCCTTAATTTCTCTTTCTGTTTTCTCATTGTTAGTGTATAGGAATGCAAGGGATTTCTGCATGTTAATTTTATTTCTTGCAACTTTACTATATTTATTGATTAGCTCTAGTAATTTTCTGGTGGAGTCTTTAGGGTTTTCTATGTAGAGGATCATGTCATCTGCAAACAGTGAGAGTTTTACTTCTTCTTTTCCAATCTGGATTCCTTTTATTTCTTTTTCTGCTCTGATTGCTGTGGCCAAAACTTCCAAAACTATGTTGAATAGTAGTGGTAAGAGTGGGCACCCTTGTCTTGTTCCTGACTTTAGGGGAAATGCTTTCAATTTTCCACCATTGAGGATAATGTTTGCTGTGGGTTCGTCATATATAGCTTTTATTATGTTGAGATATGTTCCTTCTATTCCTACCTTCTGGAGGGTTTTTATCATAAATGGATGTTGAATTTTGTCAAAGGCTTTCTCTGTATCTATTGAGATAATCATATGGTTTTTATCTTTCAATTTGCTAATGTGGTGTATTACATTGATTGATTTGCAGATATTAAAGAATCCTTGCATTCCTGGGATAAAGCCCACTTAGTCATGATGTATGATCTTTTTAATATGTTGTTGGATTCTGTTTGCTAGACTTTTGTTAAGGATTTTTGCATCTATGTTCATCATTGATATTGGCCTGTAGTTTTCTTTTTTTTTGTGGCATCTTTGTCAGGTTTTGGTATTAGGGTGATGGTGGCCTCATAGAATGAGTTTGGAAGTTTACCTTCCTCTGCAATTTTCTGGAAGAGTTTGAGTAGGATAGCTGTTAGCTCTTCTCTAAATTTTTGGTAAAATTCAGCCGTGAAGCCCTCTGGTCCTAGACTTTTGTTTGCTGGAAGATTTCTGATTATGGTTTCGATTTCCATGCTTGTGATGGGTCTGTTAAGATTTTCTATTTATTCCTGGTTCAGTTTTTGAAAGTTATACTTTTCTAAGAATTTGTCCATTTCTTCCAAGTTGTCTATTTTGTTGGCATATAGTTGCTGATAGTAGTCTCTTATGATCCTTTGTATTTCTGTGTTGTCTGTTGTGATTTTTCCATTTTCATTTCTAATTTTGTTGATTGGATTCTTCTCCCTTTGTTTCTTGATGAGTCTGGCTAATCATTTGTCAATTTTATTTATCTTGTCAAAGAACGAGCTTTTGGCTTTGTTGATTTTTGCTATGGTCTCTTTTGTTTCTTTTGCATTTATTTCTGCCCTAATTTTTAAGATTTCTTTCCTTCTACTAACCCTGGGGTTCTTCATTTCTTCCTTCTCTAGTTGCTTTAGGTGTAGAGTTAGGTTCTTTATTTGACTTTTTTCCTTGTTTCTTGAGGTAAGCCTGTATTGCTATGAACCTTCCCCTTAGCACTGCTTTTACAGTGTCCCATAGGTTTTGGGTTGTTGTGTTTTCATTTTCATTCATTTCTATGCATATTTTGATTTCTTTTTTTATTTCTTCTGTGATTTGTTGGTTATTCAGAAGTGTGTTGTTTATCCACCATATGTTGGAATTTTTAATAGTTTTTTCCCCCTGTAATTGACATCTACTATTACTGCATTGTGGTCAGAAAAGATGCTGGAAATGATTTCAATTTTTTTGAATTTACCAAGGCTACACCTATGACTCAGGATGTGATCTATTCTGGAGAAGGTTCCGTGTGCACTTTAGAAAAAGGTGAAATTCATTGTTTTGGGGTGCAATGTCCTATAGACATCAATTAGGTCCAACTGGTCCAGTGTATTATTTAAAGTTTGTGTTTCCTTGTTAATTTTCTGTTTAGTTGATCTATCCATAGGCGTGAGTGGGGTATTAAAGTCTCCAACTACTATTGTGTTATTGTTAATTTCCTCTTTCATACTTGTTGGCATTTGCCTTACATATTGTGGTGCTCCTATGTTGGGTGCATATACATTTATAATTGTTATATCTTCTTCTTGGATTGATCCTTTGATCATTATGTCTCTTTGATATTTGTCTCTTTTCACAGCCTTTATTTTAAAGTCTATTTTATCTCATATGAGTATTGCTACTTCTGCTTTCTTTTGGTCTCTATTTGCATGGAATATCTTTTTCCAGCCTTTCCCTTTCAGTCTGTATGTGTCCCTTGTTTTGAGGTGGGTCTCTTGTAGACAGCATATATAGGGGTCTTGTTTTTGTATCCATTCAGCCAGTCTTTGTCTTTTGGTTGGGGCATGCAACCCATTTACATTTAAGTTAATTATTGATAAGTATGATCCCGTTGCCATTTGCTTTCTTGTTTTGGGTTCGAGTTTATACACCCTTTCTGTATTTCCTGTCTAGAGAAGATCCTTTAACATTTGTGGAAGAGCTGGTTTGGTGGTGTTGAATTCTCTCAGCTTTTGCTTGTCTGTAAAGCTTTTGATTTCTCCTTCATATTTGAATGAGATCCTTCCTGGGTATAGTAATCTGGGTTGTAGGTTTTTCTCTTTCATCACTTTAAGTATGTCCTGCTATTCCCTTCTGGCCTGAAGAGTTTCTATTGAATGATCAGCTGTTATCCTTATGGGAATCTCCTTGTGTGTTATTTGTTGTTTTTCCCTTGCTGGTTTTAATATTTGTTCTTTGTGTTTGATCTTTGTTAATTTGATTAATATGTGTGTTGGGGTGTTTTGCCTTGGGTTTATCCTGTTTGGGACTCTCTGGGTTTCTTGGACTTGGGTGATTGTTTCCTTCCCCATTTTAGGGAAGTTTTCAACTATTATCTCCTCAAGTATTTTCTCATGGTCTTCCTTTTTTTCTTATTCTTCTGGGACTCCTATGATTTGAATGTTGGTGCCTTTAACATTGTCCCAGAGGCCTCTGAGGTTGTCCTCATTTCTTTAATTCTTGTTTCTTTTTTTCCTCTCTGTTTCATTTATTTCTACCATTCTATCTTCTACCTCACTTATCCTACCTTCTGCCTCTGTTATTCTACTGTTGATTCCCTCCAGGGTGTTTTTGATCTCATTTATTGCATTATTCATTATTGATTGACTCTTTTTTATTTCTTCTAGGTCCTTGTTAAACATTTCTTGCATTTTCTCAGTCGTTGTCTCCAGGCTATTTATCTGTAACTCCATTTTGCTTTCAAGATTTTGGATCATTTTTACTATGATTATTCTGAATTCTATTTCAGATAAACTCCCTATCTCCTCCTCTTTTGTTTGGTTTGGTGGGCATTTATCATCTTCCTTTACCTGCTGAGTATTTCTATGCCTTTTCATCTTGTTTAGATCACTGTTTGGGGTGGCCTTTCTGTATTCTGGCAGTTTGTGGTTCTTCTTTATTGTGTAGGTTCCTCCCTGTGCGTGGGGTTGGACAGGTGGCTTGTCAAGGTTTCTTAGTTAGGGAAGCTTCCATTGGTGTTCTGGTGGGTGGAGCTGGATTTCTTCTCTCTTGGGTGCAATAAAGTGTCCCGTAGTGAGTTTTGAGATGTCTATGGGTTTGGTGTGACTTTGGGCAGCCTGTATATTGAAGCTTAGGGCTGTGTTCCTGTGTACTGGAGAATTTGCCTGGTAAGTCTTGCTCTGGAACTTGTTGGCTCTTGGATGGAGCTTGGTTTCAGTTTAGGTATGGAGGCTTTTGGATGAGTCTTGTTGATTAATGTTCCTGGAGTGAGGAGTTTCCTGGTGTTCACAAGTTTTGGATTTAAGCCTCCTGCCTCTGGTTTTCAGTCTTATTCTTACAGTAGTCTCAAGACTTCTCCATCCATAGAGCACTGATGATAAAACATCTAGGTTAATGGTGAAAAGATTCTCCACAGTGAGGGACACCTGGAGGGGTTCACAGAGTTAAATGGAAAAGAGAAGAGGGAGGAGGGAGATAGAGGTGACCAGGAGGAGAAGAGGGGGAATCAAAAGGGGAGAGAGCAAGCTAGCCAGTAATCACTTCCCTATGTGCTCTCCACAGTCTGGATCCCTCAGAGATGTTCATGGAATTACACAGAGAAGAGAAGAGGGAGGAAGGAGATAGAGGTGGCCAGGAGGAAAAAGGGGGAATCAAAAGGAGAGAGACAGATCCAGCCAGTAATCAGTTCCCTAAGTGTTCTTCACAGCCTGGAACACACAAAGAGATTCACAGAGTTGGGTAGATAAGAGAAGGGGGAGGGAGGAGATAGAGGCGACCTGGTGGAGACAAAGGAGAGTCAGAAGGGGGAGAGAGCAATCAAGCCAGTGATCGCACTCCCAAGTAAAAATGGGTACTGAAGATTGGGTTCTTAAAGGTACAAAATTGATAACAAATACCAAAAAGCAAAGGTTAAAAATCTAGAGTAGAGATTAGACTCTCAACAATATAATATTAAAAAAAAAAAAATCATAAAAATTATATATGAAGTTTGCTTTAAAAACAGGGTCTTTTTTTTTGCAAGGTAATAGTAGGGTATAAAAATGAAAATTAAAGGAGTATCAGAGGACTTAAAAATAAAAAAATTTTTTAATAACAGAAAATGATAATAAAAATATATCTAGGACTTTCTCTGGAGCTGTCGCAGACAGTGTGGGGTCAGTTCATTTTAAGATAGTTCCTTGATCTGGCTTATACTTCTCAAGATCTGTAGGCCCCTTCGTATGTAGTCGGTGCTAACTGCCGGGTTTTAATCTGTTGCACCTGTCACTTCCAAGGCCCTTCTCTCTGTTTATTTTGGCTTCTTCTGTTTGCGGGCCTCTTCAGTGTCTAATTTCCGCCCTGACACAAGGGGGCGCTGGTGGTCACTTACTCAGGCTCACTTGTTCAGTCCTGTGGGGAGGGAGGGGCGCTGCAGACAAACATCCCTGGCGTGTGGGGAGCGCTCGCAGTGTCTCGGCCACACTGGGTTTGCCCCGCTCACGGCGTGTGTGCTTTCCCCGTCTACACTGCTCAGGCTCCAGGTTGCTCTGCCGGGAACTGTCTGAGTCGGGCCCTCGGTTGCGTGCACTTCCCAGGCCTAAGCCGCTCAGGTTCAGGTTCAGGTTCTCGGGTACTCCACGAGGCGCAGACTGGGTTGGGCTGTATTTTGTGCCCTTCCCAGGTCCGAGCAGCTCAGGCGACCAGGTGCTAGGGAGTGCTCTCTCCCCAGGTAGGGGCTGCGTCTTATCGCCTCCCCGTCCCAGCCGCTCGGTTTCCTGGGTGGCAGCGGGAGCAGCGTCTCAGGTGTGCCTGTGTGTCTCTTCTGGGGAGCTGGTCTCTGGCTGCAACCCTCCCGGCAGATGTCAACCGTCCAGAATCCCAGGAAGTCTTGGTTATAAACTGGAAGCCTGTTCGCAGTTTGGTAGGAGATGCTGTCTCTGGGGCGGAGTTTGCCCCTTTCCGGCTCTGGCTGGCGCTCTCCTGCCCCCTACCTCCGGTGGGGGATGGGTCAGTCCCCACCTGCTAGCTCTGAGCTGGTATTCGCTCAGTCCCTTGCTCTGTGAGCAGGCCGGCAGTGCCTTAGGTGAGGGCTTTTCACAGGATCGTTCTCTCTCTTTTTTCCCTCTCTCTCTGGCTATCCCACAGTCTGGGTTGCTATCTCACGTTACCTCCCTCACATTGCCCTCAGGGCATTCAGGCCTGGTCCTTACTCTAAGCAATGCAGCCCTCTCCTCCCGGTTCAGCCCTCACTCACTGGTGGCAGATGCGAACGTCTGGGCTACTTCTCTGCTGGGAGTTGCGGTTAGGCATGTAATCTGCGGGTTTTCTTTCTTTCTTTTTATTTATTTTATTTATTTTCCCCTCCCAGTTATGCTGCTCTCTGAGATTCCAAAACTGCCCACAGACCCTGCCGGTGAGAGGGTTTCCTGGTGTTTGGAAACTTCTCTTTAAAGACACTCCCTGGGATGGGTCTCCATCCCTAGCTCTTTTGTCTCTCTTTTTATCTTTTATCTTTTGTCCTACCTCCTTTCGAAGACAATGGGCTGCCTTTCTGGGTGCCTGGTGTCCTCCATCAGCATTCAGAAGTTGTTTTGTGGAATTTGCTCAGCATTCAAATGTTCTTTCGATGAATTTGTTGGGGAGAAAGTGGTCCCCTATCCTATTCCACCACCATCTTAGGACCGCCCCCCCCCAAAGGCAAATTTAGAATCATGTGTGATACACATTGTACATCTGTTGGTCAGCACTGTTCTAGATCTAACTTTCAGAAAGTTGAGGGTTAGAGGAACAACTTAAGTGACACTGCAAGAAAACAGTCTGACAAAACAATCTTTGGGACATTCTAGAAAACTCATCAGAAAGTCAATGTCCTGATAAAAGAAAAAGTGAGAGGATATTCTAGATTAAGAAATTACTGAGATAACACAAGCAATCCTTGAACCTGGATTAGGTCCCACGACAAAAGCAACCAAACAGCGCTGTGCTCCTATAACCAAACAGAAAGTCATAGGAAACATTCTTAGAAAATGTGATTATTAAAGATAAACAGGAACTGGGTAGTGAAGGGCATGTTTTGTATTTGGTGAGGACAACGTAGAGAGTTTAAGAGGTGCTTGTTATTAGTTGTGGCTCTTTGGAAGATATCCACTGGAAACTGGGATGCTGACATTTTAATATATTGAGGTTTGGTCACCTAGAGTTGATCAGACAAGATCCATCCCATCTCTGGGCCAGAGAGGGACAGGATGTTTATGTTGAGGGATCCCCTTGCATGAAGTTGGGGTTTGGTGGGTTTTTCTTTTGGACACTGAAGTTGCTCTTGGAGGTGTCAGAAATTGGGGTTTAATAACAGAACCAGAAAAAGAAAATGTGAAATTTAAGAAAAACCTTGACCTTCTTAGCCATTACTATCTTTGTGGTCCTTGCCCTTAGGTCATAGACTTGCACTGATAGCCTTCACTCCAGGCAATGCAAAAATTTTAATATGTAGATAGAAAGACATTTGGGTTCCTAAAGTGGACAGAATCTACCAGAATCAGAACATCCTCTGAGGTGGCTGGATGCTGGGGGTTTTGCACATGTTTCCTTTTTATTTGCTACTTCTTTGAATCCAGTCACTTTCCGGGAGCTTTGGAATTGTTTCTACTCTATTTCATTTTAGAAATAGCTAAACACCAACTGATAGAGATGAATTTTACACTAGCTCTGGGCTTTTCTCCATCCAAATTACACATTTGTTGAGAATAGCTATGTCTATAATTTTCACTGAAAATGAAAAGATCACTTAAGCAAATTGATAGGCAGGGCACTATGTACCTTTGATTACATTTACAGTGTATTTCTGATTTGGATATTTTTGTAAAGTTTTTGTCATTTTATTTCCATTTTAGCTGTTGGCAAGAGATCTGTCACTTTTTCCTCTCCTGAGATGTGAATCTCAAATCAGCCATGTTAAATCAGAAATATTGGGATAGTCTAATTTCTTACTGCTGGGGAAAGGTATTTGGGGGTTTTCTGTGCTTATTTTCCCCAAGAGTTTCTGTGATTCTTGGTGACAGAGTCGCACCTGTGTCTCACATGGATGGCTGTATGGACACGTGTGCCCATTCCATTGCATCTTCTAGTTGAGAGGCAGCCGTCCTGGTATAAACACACACGTTTAAGCCATGAGGTCACATGCTTGGCGTTAGGCTAATTCTGTTGCCATGAGTCATGCCAGTGATAGAAATGCTGAGGTGGTATAAGCAGGCCACCCGTATCGGCAGGGCTTGCAGTGGATCAGACCCCTAACCCAGGGTCCCCCTGTGGTCTGGTGACATACATTCGTGCTAGTTTGGGAATCTTCACCGTATCAGTGAGCCCAGTGTCAGCTAGTTTCTGGGTTAACTCACAATGTTATGATCCCCAAACTTGGAAGAGGTTTACAGGGGACAGATCTGTTGATGGTGATTCTTACTGAATGTGCCAAGCCCTACCTAGTTTCAGAGTCCTTGGGAAGCCTGTTCTCATCCTTTGTGGGTGATGTTTGTGTAAAGGTATCTGCAAGGTCCTTCACATGGGTTTTTACATCATTCCTCTGAGCTTCAAATGCTGACAGTACCAACCTGCTCCTGGGCTCCACCTGGCTGTCTAGCCCAGGCAGCTGCACTCTCCCCCACCGCCAGCTTTAAAATGTGGTCTGTGCCTTTCTCCCCCTCCCCATCCCTGTTGTCTGTCACGTGCTTGTCTGATGGAGTCCATGGGCCACCAAAGCCTTGCTTGTTCACACAGGTGTGCCAACCACAGCTCTCTGCCTTGATCTTCAGAGTCCTGTTGAAATGAAAGACAATCAAGGAGAGATATAATTTGCAAACTGTAACTCATTTACAAACATCAACATTTTAATTCTACTGGTGCCGGATTACCCTCCCCTGCAAAATAGCCTACAGATGCCCCCCTACCCCATGCCAGTAAAGGACCGACACTGTCCTTCTGTGTCCATCTTCCCTTTGCAGAGGAAGAGAGTCACCAGGGTCATGGTCACAGAGCATAAAGACTATCTTTCCAGCCTACCTGGTGTGGCCATGTGGCTACTGACTCACAAACTGATGTTGTGTGCCCATCTGCCTGGGCATTCTCCAGGAGGAAGTAGATTGGGTTCTTTTTCCTGTTACCTGGAGCAGAGTCAGGTAGACAAGAGAAATACCTGGAGGTTGGCAGGTGACCAGGCAGAAGAGCTGGATGATGCCCATGAGCATCTGTCTGTTCTTGCAGAGCCGGAGGGTGGGGGGGGTCACAGTTCACCTCATGTTCTCATGCCCGCCTTTCCCTGGCAGCGAGACACAGCCATGCTCAGCCTTCCAGGATGTGTACCTCTTCTCTGAGGCCCTTGCAGCTGGTGGAGATGCAGGTGTGAGGAGCAGATTCACAGGGGGCTTGAGATGTAGTGAGTGTCTTACCATTTGGATCAGTGTGGACAAGTCTTTGAAAAGTGGAAGTGGTAGTCACTCAGGCGTGTCTGGTTCTTTGTGATGTCATGGACTGTGGCCCGCCAGGCTCCTCTGTCCATGGAATTCTCTAGGCAAGAATACTGGAGTGGGTAGCCATTCCCTTCTCCAGGGGATCTTCCCAACTGAGGGATCGAACCCAGGTCTCCTGCACTGCAGGAAGATTCTTTACCATCTGAGCCACCAGGGAAACCTGTACAATTCTTTACTACATGGATAAATGAATCATCTGTCCATCCCGCCATTCCTTCATCCACCCATCCGTCAACCCACCCACACATATATCCCTTCATCCCTCTATCCATCCAAACCAAAAAAAGTCTCTACCCTCATGGAGCTTATTTTCTTACAATTAAGGTAGCCAGAGGAAAAAAAAATTCTTAATCATTGACGCCCCCTGCCCCCCATTTACCAGATCCCATTCTGTTACTTAATTTTTTCCAGCAACATGTAAAAAGTTAGTCTTTTATTTTCTTGGCTGCCATCATGTTATGTCATAACTTCCTAGTACTATAACCCATATCTTGATTATATTTTGTTGTTTTTGTTTAGTTGCTAAGTCATGTCCAACTCTTTTTTTGACCCCATGGACCATAATCTGCCAGGCTCCTCTGTCCAAGCGATTTCCCAGGCAAGAATACTGGAGTGGGTTGTCATTTCCTTAATCTTCCTGACCCAGGGATCAAGCCCACATTTCCTGCATTGGCAGGCACATTCTTTACCACTGTATATCTTATTAATGTCATTTTCAGAGAGTCAATTTGTTTCCAAGTTTTTGAGGCATTTACGTCTGTGTCTAAATGACATTCATTCACTCATTCAAAAGGATTTATTCTTTTAACAAATGCTTCTTAAGCAGCTATTGTGTACACTGTTCTAGGTGCTGGGGGGTATAAGAGAGAATTGGACAGGCAAGTCTTCTCAGTGATGCAACTGGGAGCAACATGCCATTTGGTTGTGATCGCAAGGGCATATGTGAGTGAGGCCAAAAGAAAAAGGAAGTATTTAACCAAGTTATTTTCATTCTAGTTAAAACTAAAACTAGAAAACTAAAAATGGATGAATTCACCTAAAATCTGCATCCTAACTTAAACATCAATATATAACTGTATGTCACAGCAGTAAAGATGTTTATAAGTTCCACATTTTTCTTCAGTGAATTTTTTCTGGTTTCTGTAATTGGTGTCATAAAGACATCAGCCCATTTTCACTAATCATTATCCCATTTTTTCTCATTAAATATACACACCATTCATTTTTTGCAGAGGCCTTGGATCTTAGCCACCATTCAATTCAGTCTGTATTATGAAAACCATTTCACAAGCAAAAACTATCACATGATTCTAAAATGAATTTAATAGTTTTCTTTTATGTTGAAATCTAGGAATTCTTTTTGATGAGCCAAATTGTGAATTCTTCACTTCATGGTAATAGGCCTACTAGTTTTTCATTTCATTCCTGACTTAAATAGAAACATCAGAATATTTTGTTCCCAATTTTAAGCTGTATGCTGAATACTACCTAGCTGACATTCCAAGTCATATTTTATTTGACATTTTCATATATTTTGATGTACTTTCTACTAATATGTCTTGCTCACCAATTCCACCTCATTCCAAGTTCATTTTGTCCTCATTGCTTTCTTTCAATTCTTAATAAAAACTTCATTTATAAGGCACTTTATTTCCATTATAAAGAAGAGAGGAAAATCTTTCAAACAATTCTTTATTGCATGATCAAAGCTATACTTTAAAGGGAGCTGCCTCATTTGCTCCCATCTATAATTCAACTGCTCACACTGGCCATTGTTTATTAGTTTGTTAAACTGCTATTCTTTTCTTTTATTATTTATCATTTTTGGTTGCATTGGGTCTTTGTTGCTCTGCGTGGGCTTTCTGTAGTTGTCACGCGTGGACCGTGGAGCTCAGGCCCAGCAGTTGTGGTGTACAGGCTTAGTTGCCCCGCAGTATGTGGGATCTTCCTGGGCCAGGGATTGAGCCCGTGTGCACTGTATTGGCAGGCAGGTTCTCAACCACTGGACCACCAGGGAAGTCCTACAATACTTTTCTATTTAGAATTAAACAGTAAGAATCGCTACTTTATTTTCAAAACAATTGAGAGAACACAAAATAGCATTGGCATATGAATTTGTATTTCATGTATTGTTCTTAAAAGAACAATTCATAGAATTTCATAGAATTCAAAAAATTTCATATTAATTCAAAATTGAGAGAATTTTGCTTGCTTGCTTAGTCACTTCAGTTGTGTCTGACTCTTTGAGACGCCATGAACTAGAGCTGGCCAGGCTCCTCTGTCCATGGGATTTCCCAGGCAAGAATACTGGAGTGGGTTGCCATTTCCTTCTTCGTGGGATCATCCTGACCCAGGGATTAAACCCAGGTCTCCTGCATTGCAGGTGGATTCTTTACCACTGAGCTACTGGGGAAGCCCCACTTAGGTAGGAGTGAAGGCAAAAAAGGAAAGTGATTTACTCTGAGATATTCGAGGCTTGAAGCTACACATGCAATGGCACCTCCCCTCTTGAAATACCTTCATTCTTTGAGAACTTCTCTGTATTCTCAATGGAAAATGATGGACGAGGGATCAGAAGACATTCTGACAAACATTCAAGAAGGGGACTCCCGGGCTCCTTTTACTGAAGTAGCAGGCAGTGACTGCTGTCTTACATATGGTCTGCTGTGAGTGACTTTACATTGCTTATTGATATTTAAAAGCAATATTTATAAAATTGTTGTTGTTTAGTTGCTAAGTCGTTTCTGACTCTTTTGCGACCCCATGGACTCTAGCCCACCAGTCTCCTCTGTCCATGGGATTTCCCAGGCAAGAATACTGGAGTGGGTTGCCATTTCCCTCTCCAGTCAATCTTCCTGAAACTCCTACACTGCAGGCAGATTCTTTACCGCTGAGCCACCAGGGAATAACAGTGATCAAAACCAAATTATTCCACATAGACAGGGCAACCATCCACCCAGGTCCATCTTCCTTAGTACCTTAATTTTAACAGAAATCACAATGAGGGCTCCCTGTATAACTCCTAATCAAATACATGCAGAGGATTCCTTGAATAAAGTGCAGGCTGAACACACACACACACACACGTACACCCTGGCTCAGATCAGTTCCTCAGAGAGCTGTGAATTGGATTGCAATGGTTTGGCCTCACACAGAACTTCTCAAACTCACACATTCTTTTGTTTTATCCTAACTGTGATGAAGTGTGTGAATTGCAAGTGTAGGATGTATAAAGCTCACAATTGTATTTATTGTAAAGGTGTGGTCAGGACATTATCCATGACATCATACAGTATTATTCTCTTTGTGAAGACGCATGGGTAAAATTCACAATATCAGAAAAGTTGGGCTGTCCTAAATTTGTTTTTATCTTAAGGATATTGTGACTCATAATCAGTATTTGTTTTTGCTTTGTCTGCTGGGAATCTTTAGTATTTCTGGCTCATTTCTGATTTCCAATCAGGATGATACGGAATGCAATTCTAGGGTATAATCAGGTTGCAATTTCTTAATTATGTTTTTCCTTTACCTTGACTTTTCAGCTATTTAACCTAACAGTTAAGAGCTTAAGGCCTTGGACCTGACTTGAATTCTAGCATTACGCCGTACTAACTGTATCACATTGTGCAAATTAAAGTCTCTTTAAATCCCAGTTTTTTCATCCAAAAAAAATGGAGATGGTAATACTGCCTACCAAAGGGTTATTGTAGATAAAATGCAATGGTGTAGGTAAAAGCTCTAGCATGTGCCTGCTGCATGGTAAATGCTTAATAAGTAATTTTTGAAAATTATGTATTTTTGTAAGCCTCTCAGAAACCTTATAAAACCAAGTCATTATATCAGCAAACAAACCAATGAATAGCTTTATGAGCTTTTTTTGTACTTGCTTAGACTTGCAAAATATTTTTCTACCTAAGGCGCTATTGTGATGAGCAGAGGAAAGAGCATGGGCTTTGAAATTGGATAGGGTTAGCCTCAGCACTCAACCTGCAAGTTACCAGCTGTGTGAACTTGAACTGTGAATCCTTCTGGTTCCCTTGGACCTCCCTCAGGTCCTGAGTTTCCAACCACTGCCTTGCTAGGACTGTCTTGGTTCTGGCTTTAGAAAACAAACAAATGAACCGATGAATGAACAAGCAAACAAATGTATGTAGACCAAGCTTGTGTGCAGCTGCTTTATTCAAAACGGCGTGCCCCTCTCTGTCCCACTGTGTAGACGCTGGGGCCCCTCTGCATGGTCCTCTGTGCTTACCACCGACCATTGGTCCAATGTGATTGTTTATATTCTGATGCTTCCCACCCACCATAGCGGACACCTCTTGTCTTTTTTTTTTTTCTCTTGTCCCTCAAATCCACACTGTAGGGATGTTGGCCTCCTGTAGCTACCTCCAGTGTGTGATCGTGTCTCCCTTGTAACAGTCCCTGGGCCAGAAAAAGACAGCTAATATAGGCCAATTACTGTTCTTTACTTAGGCCATAGTTGAGGAATTGATGGGTAAATACTTGTCCTCAAATATCTCTTCCAAGGATGTGGGATTATACCAGAGGGAGTGTGTCTAGACCAGTATGCAATTGTGGTTACTCTCCTTGCTGTGCTTCTGATCAGGTGTGTCCTCCTGAGACGTGTGAGAGCTGCATTTGGCTCCCAGGGGCTGAGAGGGGCTGGCTCCCTCCTGTGCATTGTCAGAGACTGAGGCAGGGCAGATGGAGGGCAGTCCAGGCTGTACTTCCAACGGCAGTGGGGCTCTGCACATCTGAGGGGCACGGCCCACCCAGTCTCTCTGAATCAGAAGTTTCTGGATAATACTGGGCAGCCAGGGCTGAGAGCTCATCTGGGGCCCCTTTTTCTGCTGGGGGCAGTGCTTGTGGGAGGCAGGCCTCTGTTGGTTCCAGTTGGATGGCGAGATCAGAGCCGGAGGAAAAGGCAGTGGGAACCACCTCACCCAACTGGCACAGACCCCAGCTCATCGTCACCTTTGCTGATCACACTGGGGAGATGCCATCCCACCTAACAAGCTGCACCTGCTGGGTGTGGCCCCACAAGCTGTGAGGCTGGGACTGATCTGCTGCAGGACTCTCCTGCTGGGTCAGGGCCACCTTGCCACCTGTGGTCTCCCTTCATTCCCAGTCGAACCTGTCCCTTGAGCAGTGAAGTTGGGAGAGGCATTCAGATTCGAAGGATATCTGGTCCTATGGAGTCTGAGCACTGGGTATTTTTCCATTAAACCAAAGGCAGGCCTTTATGTCAAGATTTGGCCTGTGTCATCTGAAAGGCAGGTGATGGGAAATTGTCACATATGTTTGTGGTTGGAATTTTGGCCATTTCAAATGACAAAGGTATACAGAATTTGGCCCCTGAGAATGAATTCTGGACTCTTCTGGTAACTTCTAGAGAATGGCCTGCCCCCTGGCACCTCTCCAGCAGCATCCCTCAGGTCTCACAGGTACATTGGGGTCGTCCAGGTGTGCAGCTGCCCAGCACTTCACTTTGTGCCCACAGTTTTCCTATGCCCAGACTGCTTTCATCCTTGCTGGCTGGGATAGCACCAGTGCATTCTTCAAATCTCAGGTCAGGAGTCACGTTTCCTGGAAACCTTGAAGGTTCTGTCTCCCCATCATGCCCAGGTCAGCGTTGGTCAGAACACATCACTGTTGACGTGGGCAAGCGCAGTGCCCTGCCAGCCCCAACTCCCTTGGGTGTCAAATGGGAGTAAAGACATCCTGTGATCATGTGGCAGGGCTATGCCAGCTCACCTGTGCCAAGTATTTAATTCGTGATCTGAGGCTTAGTAAATTTTCAACAAATGACTGCCGCTGTCTCCTACTGACACATTGGGTTAGAAATCTCCAGAGAGTAGTTCAGATCGTGGCACTGAGGGGCTACTCAGTAAGGGTCTGAAAGTGAATGTCTGAGGCTTGAGAAGGTAACAGCCTGGTGGGGTGGGATGGGGAGGGAAGAGGTCGGGTGTTCATGTGGGAAGGGACATGAACATAGGTGAACCTATGGCTGATTCATGTTGATGTTTGGTAGAAAGCAATGCAATACTGTAAAGCAATTATCCTTCAGTTAAAAAATAAATAAATTTAAAAAGAAGAAAGAAAAACTAGTGGCTCAGATGGTAAAGAATCTGCCTGCATTTTTGGGAAGATCCCCTACTCCAGTATTTCTTGCCTGGAGAATTCCACGGACAGAGGAGCCTGGCGGACTACAGTCTATGGGGTCGCAAAGAGCTGGACAAGACTGAGCAACTAAGAACCATGTCAGTCAGTAAAATTAATGGTGATTATAACCATTTTTTGAACTAGCGGTCAGTTGTGCCTAATTACTAGACAGTACAGTAAAGTGCTCTACAAAGTTAACAAGCACTTCCGTTACATTTTCTATGTTCTGGACACGTTTAGGTATAGTAACTCCTTTAAGACTCACAGTAACCCTATAAAGGGTGCTCAGTCACTCATTCATGTCTGACTCTTTGCAGTCCCATGGACTGTAGCCCACCATGCTCCTCTACCATGGAATTCTCCCGGCAAGAATACTGGCGTGGGTAGCCATATCCTTCTCCAGGGGATCTTCCCAACCCAGGGATCGAACCCTGTTCTCCTGCATTGCAGGCATATTCTTTACCACTGGGGCCTTATTAATTTTAGTATCACAATTTACATTTATAGATGAGGAGGCTGGGGCAGGGCAGGGTTAGTAAAGTCATCCTAAGGTCAAGCAGCACAGCCAGAACTTTGGCCGTGTGGACCAACATGATGCTGCAACACCCTTGCCAGACTCCACCATGATAAGCCACACATGGAACCCACCCAAGTGAAAGAGGGCCCCTGTGGCTCAGACCTTTTGAGACCAGAGGTGGGTGGTCTTTGGTCTTGGATGGGATGAGCATCCTCCAGAGAAGGCACAGCTTTGCATTAATATTCCAACTATGTACACAGTCCCAGATGGAGCCCCTCAAAGCAGGAAGCTCAGGAAGATGGAGGGGCTGGGCATGGAGAACGGAGCTGAAGAAGGGGCAGTGAAGGGGTCGCCTCCCCACAATAAGGCTCAAGAAGACCCCTCCAGGATCTGCTTTGGCCTCAGCCGCCAGCCCTGCCGAGGGAGCCCTTCTCTCCCCACAAAAATCGAGCCCTGCTGCCCCTGTGTGCCTGTGTGGCATCCTGAGACATGGAGGATGTGAGTGGCTTTACAAACAACTACTTCATCGTAGTTGTGCACTTTTTATTGATGTATAATATACACACAAGGGGGTGACCAGATCACATGTTGTATTCATCACATCTTTTTATTTTCTGTATTTCTGATGTTTTGATGTCTTGAGACCTTCTTGACTCTGGAGGGCCTGTCCCTCCCAGGGTTGGCTGACTCCTAAAGACAATAAACTCCTTTTATATACAAACCAACCAATCCAGAGCCCACATCCCAACCACTTCCCCTATGAGACTCTAACTCAGGGCCACTGTCCCCCTGCCCTGATCACCCAGGGCCAGGTACCAGACAACTAGGGAAGAGCCTACTCCCTGGAGCCCTGAAATTATTCCATTCAGCCAGTCCTGAGCCTGCTGACCCTGCCTCACTGGTTCATTTCCATGGAAGCCACAGTCCAGGCTCCTGCCCGTGGTTCTCCCTCCCTCCTGACACCCTGGTGCCTTTCCTTTATCTGCCCTCACCCCTGTGGCACAGGGCACCCCTTCCTCATGGGAACCATGACTAATAAACTATCTTTACAATAGTAGTTGTCTCCTGATCTGTTGGACTGGCCACATCTGAACAAGAATGAAACCTATGTTTTGAAACTTGTTTGTATTGCCAATGGATGTCACCAGCACCCAGGTCAAGAATCGACATCAGCAGCCCTTCCACACCTTGCTCTTTCGTGATCCAACAAATACTCAGTGCTTCCCTCTCCCTCGGACAATCACATGCTCACCAACTATTTACCAGTTATGTGCTGTGTGCTGGAGAGTGTGCTGTGACTCACTGAAGTGCAGAGACGGCAAAACAGAGTGTTCAGCTTCACCAAGTGTGTCTATTAGTGGATAAGACAGTCCTTAATCAAGTAATCACACCCATGAACATGTAGTAGCAGAGGATGACAAGTGCCAGCCGCTAACCTGCTCTGTGCAGGTCACAATCATGAGTGACCTGCTTCAGAAGGCCTGTTACGTGGGCATCTGGGCATCAACATTCTGCACATTGAGGACACGAAAACGAGGCCTTGCCCCAAAGTTGTGCGGCTAGAGAGGCAGAGCCAGATTCATCCTCATGCACCCTGCCCATGCTGCCAAGATCTCACCAAGCCACTGACTCTGAGATATGACAGACTCCTCAGGCTGGAGGAGCCATGCCAAAGTCTCATTATGCTGTTTGCCCCTCTCTTATGCCTGATGTTTGGGAGCTAATATACAGGAAGTCCCTACATATGAACAAGTTCTGTTCTGAGAGTGCATTCATAAGTCCAATTTGTGAGTCCATCAGATTTAGCCTAGGCACCCAACTAAACAATTGGTTATATAGTACTGTACTGTAATAGGTTTGCAATACTTTTCACACAAATAATACATAAACCATAAACCAAAAAAGTAAAAAAAACCAAAAACCCAACATTTGAAGCCTTACAGTACAGTACCTTGGCAAACACAGTAGTACAATAGAACAGCCAGCACACAGGTGCTGGAGTTGAGTGAATAGGCAGGAAGAGTTACTTGCTGGAGGAGGGAGAGGAGGTGGGACGTAGAAGAGCTGAAGGGTCGTCAGCAACAGGAGAAGGAGGGCAAGCTGCAAGTTCACTCATGCCTGATGTTGACAGAATGTTATGGTCACACCTTTGAAAGTTTGCAAGGTGAAGCTTTGTATTTAGGGGCCTTATTATACTGAATTAGATGCCCAAGGGAAGTGGTGAGGAGCTGGTGAGCAAGGTCCTCTCTGTGGGGTCACGTTGTGAGAGACCATGGGCCCCAAACGTGTGACACTGACCCTTACCCAGAGGGGTGCTGTGAGCATGTCACGGCCTCGGGTGATAGAGAGCCCACAACCACAAGAGAGCCTGGTGGGCTGCCAAACGGACGGCAGGTGCCACAAGGGGGTGTACACCTTACACAGAGAGCGAGGCACTAGCCTAGCTAACGCATGAGGACCTTAGGAGGGGGTAACATTTGACCTCGGCCTTGAGGGAGGGGTGGGATTCACCCTCAGAGTTTGGTCCATGCTGTGGGGCTGGGTGCCACTGACACGAAATCCCCATAGCCCGGGGGTTGGGGCACAGTACTGGCTCAGCATCTCTGGCTCTCTGCCAGCGTCCAGGCAGCTCTGCCCCCACAGAGAGCTTCCAAGGACCATGCAGTGACCTCGGGTGGAAGGGAAGTTGTTTTCTAACTCAGTCTGGGATGAACATCTGACATCCTTTGGGAGTCAGGCCAAAACAAGCCTCTGACTGTCAAAAGGGGCTGCACTGAGGGCCAGGCATCTCACTCCTGGGCAGGGCTCTCACTGAGGGCAGGGTTACCTTGGGCAAAGCCTTCAAACTTCACTTCCTAACTGGGGGTTTGGACAAACTGGCATTTCACATCTTCTGAAGAATCGTTGAATCATTGGCTGACAGAGTGTCTCAAACAGGACAGATGAAAACCACAGTTAGAGACTCCCAAAAAATAGCCCTGGCAAAGCTTGGCCGGCCCAGTGAGGCTGATCCAGGATTATAGGCTGCTGTCCTTCCTGAGATGCAAGTGGAAATGTACTTCAGGATGGAGGCAGCTGGTGCCTTGAAGGAAGGTAGGGCTTTAACAGGATTGAATTCTGGTTTGGTCACTTATTAGCTGTGCACCCTTGCATAAGTTTCTTAGCCTCACTAAGCTCCAGTGGAAATACAATGTAAGTCTTGTTCGGTTGAGTTAGAATAGACTTCAGACATGTCTGGATCTTGCCCAGCGTGGAGCAGGCAGCTCTGGTGCTCTGCTTTTACTCATCCACATGGCCACATTCTTTCACAGCCCTGGGCCACACGTGACAGTCATAGGGTCAAAGAGCTAAGCCAAGTACTCTGGCAGCAGTAGGCTGACCCTCAGTGGTAGCACAGGGATACAAGGATGCTATGTTTTTTTGTATCTTCTTACTTTTTCCCCCTCTTCTGGGACTCCCCATGCAAAGCCACTTAAACAGGTACAAATGTGGAATCAGAGACATTCTCCAAATTTTGGGGTTGGTCAAAATGTTCATTTGGGTTTTCTGTAAGATCTTAGGGAAAACCTGAACGAACTTTTGGGCTCATCCAATATTACTGTGCACAGACATAAGTGACCTTAAATACACCCACCCTTGGCTGACCTCAATTTGTAAACACACACTGCTCAGAGGCTTATCCCTCAGAAAACCTTGCTATGTAGTTTCCCCAGGAGCATAAATGTCCAGGAAATATTTCCACACCAATGAGAGACAGCTGGGCCCCCATTTGTGACTTGGAGGAGAGAAGTGTGCTTGGAAGAGATTAAACTCTCTCTTTAGTTTTTCTATGCTGTTTCCTTGTTCCCTGTCTTGACCCAACAGTGCCTCAGAAGTTCTGAAAGAAAAAAGTCTCCACAATGTAGAAATGACTTGAAGTCATGTAATAATTTAAATCTTTTACACAAGTCTTAGTAATTTCCATTAAATATGTCAAAAAATAACAGGAAAAGATGCCATAAAAATGACTAGTTTTGCCCACACACATACTCATCCTATATGTATAGAAAGTACTGTTCTCAGTCTTGATAAATCCACAAATCAAATTATGTTTGCTATGCTTGGGGCAAGGAGATACATTTTGAGTGCCGCTCTATTTCTGGGACTGAAATATCTGCCCTTTCTAGGTTAGAAAGTTATATTTTATCTGCTTTTAGGGGCAAGAATCAGGATTCAGGGAAGACACATTCTTTGGTTCCCAGACTTAGGATAGATTTTGCCAGCTGCCAGCACATATTGTCCTTTATTGTAAATGCTGGAGTCATGTTGTCCCCCAGCTTTGAATGCGGGTGGAAGGATATGTATGTTAATCTATGATCATATGATGCTAATTCTGATAATGAAGATTCACTAAGCTAAGGGTACTCCAGAGACCATTTATCTTGCTTACCAGATGGTATCAAATATGCTAGTCTTTGAGAGGGCATTGGGATGGTTTAACAAGGAATTATATCTTAGTATATTAGCCTTAAGTTTTTAAAATCAAAAGTAGAAAACCTACTGCAGGTCTAATCTTTTTTTCCTTCCTCATTTCAATGTCTTGTAACCAGCTTCTCAGTTATGTGATTAGCATTTACCCTGGCTCATCTCACAATCAATATCGTTTCTCCCGTTTGCCTTGTTTCTCTAAAAATGTTTTTATTAAATATCTAGTTAAATATTTTGTTAGCTATTAAGTAGAATTTTCACTGCTACTTACGATGCAGAAAGCTGCAAGGTCACATTGCTCCTGCTGCTGCTGCTGCTAAGTCACATCAGTCGTGTCCGACTCTGTGTGACCCCATAGACGGCAGCCCACCAGGCTCCCCCGTCCCTGGGATTCTCCAGGCAGCAACACAGGAGTGGGTTGCCATTTCCTTCTCCAATGCATGAAAGTGAAAAGTGAAAGTGAAGTCGCTCTGCCGTGTCCGACTCTTAGCGACCCCATGGACTGCAGCCCACCAGGCTCCTCCATCCATGGGATTTTCCAGGCAAGAGTACTGGAGTGGGGTGCCATTGCCTTCTCTGACATTGCTCCTACCTGATGAGAAAAATCTAAACAACCTGCAAAATTTTAACTTTTTAAAGGCCTGCCTAGAGCTGAGGCTGTTGAGTTCCTAATGAAGGTTCACAAAGGGAGCAGCTGAGCAATGGTTTGCTGGTACCTCAGACAGATCAGATGCAAGAGTGTCAGTCACACAGAAGCTCTCTGAGGAGATGAAAGTACTCACGGTTAAGGGCCTTGCGATGGGGAGATTGATCCTGGATTATGCAGGTGAGTGCAATGTAATCACACAGGTCCTCGGAAGTGGAGAGGTTTTCCTGGCCACAGAGAAATGGCAGCACAAGAAAGACTCTGCCCTCTGTTCCTGGCTTTGAAAACGGAGGCGGGGGATCACAAGCCAAGGAACATGGGTGACCCCACTTTAATTAAATAGCAAATCATATATAAGATAAAAGTCAGTTGATGAGAACAGTAAACAAAAGAAAGCTGGAATGGTTATTACTATTAGACAAAACCAATTCTTAAGCCCAGAATCTCACCAGGGTTAAGGCAAGTCTTTTTGTGACAAAGGACTCCATGCCCTAAGAAGATGTAGTAGCTCTAAGTGTGTATGCATCTAAAAATACAGCTCCAAAATGCATAAACAAAAAATGACAGAACTTCAGTTCAGTTCAGGAAAGTCATATTCACAATTTCAGCTGCACATGTCAGCATTCCTCTCCCAGTAACTGATAGAACCCGCCGCCACACAGCAGTAGGACACAGAAATTTGAATAGCGCAGTTGTGGGATCTGGTGTCTGCTCCTCTGGGTCCTCCTGTCTGCGTCTCGCAGGGCTGAGCTGTGGCCTGTGTCACAGTGGCAGAAGTGGCGGCATGCCGCGTGCAAGGTGAGGTTTGAGAAGACAGGGACTCCTGTCCTGGGGCTCACACCCTCTCTCTCGGTCTGCTCCGCAGTGGGGGAAGCCAGTGCGTGAGCAGCCCTGGAGAGGACAGTGTGGCAGGAACTGAGGCCTTGAGGCCGTCTGCCGATGGCCTCATAACGGAGCTTGGCCCTGAGTGCTCCAGCTCCAAACAAGTGTTTAGCAACTCTGGCCAACAGACTGGCCGCAGCCCTGCAAGAGACTCTTGAGTCAGAACTACTTACCTAAGCCCTCCCAGAGTCCTGACTCTCAGAAACTTTGTTATTTCGGGGTACTTTGTCACACAGCAATAGGTAATACAACTGCCAAGATTTGATATAATTGTGATTGTAGCCTACTCCACCTAAAAAGAGCAGAATATACGTTCTTTTCAATTACCCAAAGAACTTTCGTTAAAATAGATAATATGCTGAAACATAAAACAAATCTCATCACATTGCTCATAATTTAATTTTTTCAACTTTGTTTCTCATCATTTCTTTTCTTTTTTTTCCCTGTGGTTTTTGAATTTTTGTTTGCTTGTTTGTCTTGACTGTACCACATGATATGCAGGATCTTAGTTCCTTGACCAGAGATTGAACCCATGTTCCCTGAAGTAGAAGCATGGAGTCTTTTAACCATTACACTGCCAGACAAGTCCCTATTTTCTTTCTTCCTTCCTTTCTTCTTTTTTTTAATTAGACCTCCCACCATGGGTATATTTCCTGGTGCTTGAAATATATTCATCAGAATTTATTTCTAAAAACTAAGGATCTGTTTGTGCTTAATTTACAATTTTTATTTATAAGAAATAACTTTTTTACCTCTTCCATCTGTGAAAGTTATTTTGACTGATATAATTTTGGGTTGGTGGTTCTTTTCTTAGCACATTGAGGACATTATTCCACTGTCTTCATTTTGCTATTAAGAAGTCAGATGCAAATCCATTTGTCATTCCTTTGTAGGCATTCCTTTGTCTTTTCTCTCTAATTGCTTTTAAGGTGTTTTGTCCATGCTAGGCATCAACAAACAGCCTGCGTACCAAATCTGATGCACCAATGGTTTTTGTAAATAAGGTTTTGTTGGACTACAGCCTGGCTCACTCTTTTGCATACTGTAGCTGCTTTTGTTCTTCAACAGCAGAATTGAGTAGAGGTAATGCCAAGAGTTTGGCCTGCAAAACCTAAGCTTTTACCTAACTGACAGTTTTCAGAAAAAGTTTGCTGACCCTGGGTCTATGGTATTTTGCAATTTGAATTGTCTTTTTTTATCCTGCTTGAATCTAATGATTTTTATCTTTTATAAGTTTCAGAAAATTCTCAGCTATTGTTACTTTAAATACTGTCTCTGAAACTATTTATCTGTTTCTTTTGGAATTCCAATATTCATTTATTAGTCCTTCTCACTCTTTTACCATTTCTCTTAATCTTTCTTTTAAATTTTCTCTCTCTTGTTCTTTATACCTCATTCTACATACTATCTTCATATTTATTTTCCATTCTCTAATTTTCTCTTCATCTCATCTGCTGTTAAACTCAACATGGAGTTTTATTTTATTTTATTTCTTCATTTATTTTTATTAGTTGGAGGCTAATTACTTTACAATATTGTAGTGTTTTTTGCCATACATTGACATGAATCAGCCATGGATTTACATGTATTCCCCATCCTGATCCCCCCTCCCGCCTCCCTCCACATCCCATCCCTCTGGGTCTTCCCAGTGCACCAGCCCTGAGCACCCGTTTCATGCATCCAGACTGGGCTGGTGATCTGTTTCACCCTTGATAGTATACTTGTTTCAATGCTATTCTCTCTGAACATCCCACCCTCGCCTTCTCCCACAGAGTCCAAAAGTCTGGTCTGTACATCTGTGTCTCTTTTTCTGTTTTGCATATGGGGTTATCGTTACCATCTTTTAAAATTCCATATGTATATATGCATTAGTATACTGTATTGGTGTTTATCTTTCTGGCTTACTTCACTCTGTATAATGGGCTCCAGTTTCATCCATCTCATTAGAACTGATTCAAATGAATTCTTTTTAATGGCTGAGTAATATTCCATTGTGTATATGTACCATAACTTCCTTATCCATTCGTCTGCTGATGGGCATCTAGGTTGCTTCCATGTCCTGGCTATTATAAACAGTGCTGCGATGAACATTGGGGTGCACGTGTCTCTTTCAGATCTGGTTTCCTTGGTGTGTATGCCCAGGAGTGGGATTGCTGGGTCATATAGCAGTTCTATTTCGAGTTTTTTAAGGAATCTCCATATTGTTCTCCATAATGGCTGTACTAGTTTGCATTCCCAGCAACAGTGTAAGAGGTTTCCCTTTTCTCCACACCCTCTCCAGCATTTATTGCTTGTAGATTTTTGGATAGCAGCCATTCTGACCTGTGTGAGATGGTACCTCATTGTGGTTTTGATTTGCATTTCTCTGATAATGAGTGATGTTGAGCATCTTTTCATGTGTTTGTTAGCCATCTGTATGTCTTCTTTGGAGAAATGCCTGTTTAGTTCTTTGGCCCATTTTTTGATTGGGTCATTTATTTCTCTGGAATTGAGCTGCAGGAGTTGCTTGTATATTTCTGAGATTAATCCTTTGCCTGTTGCTTCGTTTGCTATTATTTTCTCCCATTTGAAGGCTGTCTTTTCACCTTGCTTATAGTTTCCTTTGTTGTGCAAAAGCTTTTAAGTTTCATTAGGTCCCATTTGTTTAGTTTTGCTTTTATATCCAATATTCTGGGAGGTGGGTCATAGAGGATCCTGCTGTGATTTATAGTCGGAGAGTGTTTTGCCTATGTTCTCCTCTAGGAGTTTAATAGTTTCTGGTCTTACATTTAGATCTTTAATCCATTTTGATAAACTCAACATGGAGTTTTAAATTTCCATTATTGTGTTTTTAAATTTTCTCAACCACATATAGGGCTTCCCTGGAGACTCAGTGGTAAAGAATCTGCCTGCCAATGCAAGAAATGTAAGTGAGACCATTCATCATTTGTCTTTCTCTTTCACTTAGCATAATGCCCTCAAGTTCCATCCACATTGTTACAGATAGCAATATTTCCTTCTCTTTTATGACTGAGTATGTTGTGTTCATATAAATGTATACAGACATGAACATATATCTCAAATTTTTTGTATCCATTCATCCATCCATTGATGGACACTTAAGTACTTACATTGCTTCCACATCCTGGGAATTATTAATAATGCTGCAATGAACATGCTTTGGGAAGAGGGCATAGATCTTACAAGAGTAAGCTCTTAAAATGTATAAGACATGGGTTCAATCCCTGGGTTGGGAAGATCCCCTGGAGAAGGAAATGGTTACTCATTCCTATATTCTTGCCTGGGAAATCTCATGGACAGAGGAGTCTGGTGGGCTATAGTCCATGGGATTGCAAAAAGAGTCAGACATGACCTAGCAACTACACAGTAACAGCAAAAACCTCATTTAAAACGTTTATTCTGTAAACATTTATTATATAAATGCTTTTATATTCTGTCTAAAAAGAGTTCTAATTTTTCAATTTTTTGTGGATCTGATTCTGCTGTTTTTTTTCCTGGGTCTGTCTCATGGAGACTTTGGAGAAGGAAATGGCAACCCACTCCAGTATTCTTGCCTAGAGAATCCCGTGGACAGAGGAGCCTCATGGGCTGCTGTCTATAGGGTCGCACAGAGTCGAATATGACTGAAGCGACTGAGCATGCATGCATGCATTGGAGAAGGAAATGGCAACCCACTCCAGTGTTCTTGCCTGGAGAGTCCCAGAGACAGAGGAGCCTGGTGGGCTGCTGTCTATGGGGTCGCACAGAGTCGGACACGACTGAAGCAACTTAGCAGCAGCAGCAGCATGGAGGCTTATTTCCTTGATATTAAATGATATTTTTATTATGACCTCATACTTATTGAAATTTTAGCTGTGGAAACTGAGTTTTCCTGTGAAAGTGGTTTTCTCTAGGGATGGTTTGTATCTGTCAGTTGCCTGGGGATACTCAGGAGTTTTTTTTTTTTTAACCAAGAACTAATTGACATATAACATTATATTAGTTTTAGGTATACAACATAACAATTTAATGTTTGTATATATCATGAAGTGATCACCACAATAAGCCTAGTTAACATCCTTCAACACAATAATTACAAATTTCTTTTTTGGGGGGCAGTATGTATATATACTGCCAATGCAGGAGACTCACGAGATGAAAGTTCGATCCTTGGGTTGAGAAGATTCCCTGGAGGAGGAAATGGCAACCCACTCCAGTATTCTTGCCTGAATAATCCCATGGAGAGAGGAGCCTGGTGGGCTAAAGTCCATGAGGTTATAAAGAGTTGGACACGACTGAGCAACTGGGTATGCATGCATAAATATGTATATATTCAGCTGTGGACTTCTCTGTAGCTCAAATGTTAAAGAATCTGCTTGCAATGCAGGAGATCCAGGTTCAACCCCTGGATTGGGAAGATCCTCTGGAGAAGGGAATGGTAATCCACTCCACAGAGAAGCCTGGAGGACTACAGTTTGTGGGGTTGCAAAGAGTTGGACATGACTGATAAACTAACACTTATATATTCAGCTGTGCTGGATCTTAGTTGCAGCACGTAGGGTCTTTGGTCTTCATTTTGGGTCTTAGTTGCAGTATTCAGGATCTCTGATCTTCATTACAACATGTGGGATCTTTAGTTGCAGCATGCAAAACTCTAGTTGTGGCGTGTGGAATCTAGTTTCCCAGCCAGAGATTGAACCCAGGCCCCCTGAATTGGGAGTGTGGAGTCTTAGCCATGGGAAGTCCCAAATTTCTTTTCTCTTGTTATGCAAACTTTTTAAGATCTACTCTCTTTATAACTTTCAAATATACAATACAGTATTATTAACTATAGTCATTATGCTGTACATCACATGCCAAGGACTTACTTATTTTATAACTGGAAATTCACACCTTTTGACCACTGTCACTCATTTTTCCACCTCCAACTCCCTGCCTCTGGCAACCACCAATCTGTTCTTTCTATCTATGAGTTTGTCTTGTTTTGTTTTTTTGACAATTCCACGTAAAAGTGAGACCATTCATCGTCTGTCTTTCTCTGTCTGACTTATTTCACTTAGCATAATGCCCTTAAGGTCCATCCACGTTGTTGCGAATGGCAAGATTTCCTCTTTTTTGTGACTGAGTATGTTGTGTTCATATATATGGATACACACATACACATATATCTCACATTTTCTGTATCTATTCATCCATCTATTGATGGACACTTACATACTCATGTTGCTTCAATGTCCTGGGAATTATAAGTAATGCTGCAATGAACATGATATAGGAAGAAGGCATAGAGTGACTTTGTTTCCTATGGATAAATACCCAGTAGGCGAATTGATGGATCATAGGGTAGTCCTATTTTAATTTTTGAGGAACCTCCATATTGCTTTTCATAGTGGCTACACCAATTCGCATTCCCATCAGCAGTGCACAAGTGTTCTTTTTCTCCACATTTTGGCCCAAACCTGTTATTTCTTGTCTTTTTGATAGTAGCCATCCTAACAGGTGTGAGGTGATATCTCATTGTAGTTTGAACTTGTATTTCTCTGATGATTAGTGGTGTTTTTATACTCTTGTTGGCCCTTTGTAGTTTTTTTTTTTAATTTTTATTTTTTAATATAAATTTACTTATTTTAATTGGAGGCTAATTACTTTACAATATGGTAGTGGTTTTTGCCATACATTGATATGGATCTGCCACGGGTGTACATGTATTCCCCATCCTGAACCCCCCTCCCACCTCGCTCCCCATCCCATCCTCTGGGTCATCCCAGTGTACAAACCCCGAGCACCCTCCCTTTGTAGTTCTTCTTGGAAAAATGTCTGTCCAGCTCCTGTGCCCATTTTTAAATTAGGTTAAGTTGTATGAGTTGTTTGTGTGTGTGTGTGTGTGTGTTAACTACTTATTGAATATGTAATTTGCAAGTATTTTCTTCCATTTAGTAGGTTTCCTCATTTTGTTAATGGTTTCCTCTGATGTGCAGAAGCTTTTTAGTTTGATGTAGTCCCACTTGTTTATTTTTGCTTTTGTTGCCTTTTCTCTTGACATGAAATCCAAAAGATCATTGTAAAGGAGCTTACCTCCTGTATTTTGTTCTAGGAGTTTTAAGTCTTCAGGTCTTACATTCAAGCTTTTAATCCATTCTGAGTTAATTTTTGTGTGTGGTCTTTGATAGTGAAACAGTTTCATTCAATTGCATGTGGAAGTGCAGTTTTCCCCACACAATTCATTGAAGAGATTGTCCTTTCTCATGGCATATTCTTGGTGCCTTTATTGTAAATTAATTGACAATATATGCAAGGATTTCTTTCTGGGCACTCAATTCTGTTCCATTGATTTATGTATCTGTATGCCAAACTATATTGCTTTGATTACTATAGCTTTGTAATAGTGTGACATCAGTGTCATATTTCTAGCTTTGTTCTTCTCTCTCAAGATGATCAAGATTTGGCTATTTTGGGTCTTTGTGATTCCATACACATTTTAGGATGGTTTGTTCTATTTCTGTGAAAAATGTCATTGAAATTTTGAAAGGAATTGTATTGAATCTGTAGATTGCTTTGGGTGGTATAGACATTTTAACAATGTTAATTATTCTAATCCATGAACAAATAATATCTTTCCATTTATTTGCATCTTTAATTTCTTTCACCAGTGTCTTATAGTTTTTATTGTACAGGTCTTTCACCTCATTGATTAAATATATTGCTAGGTATTTAATTCTTTTTATGCAATTGTGAGATTGTTTTCTTCACTTCTCTTTTGGATAGTTCATTATTCACATATAGAAACCCAACTGAATTTTACATAGTGATTTTATATCCTGCAACTTTACTGAATTTGTTTGTTCTAACAGTTTTTTGATGAGGTCTTTGGTTTTTTTTTTATTTAATATCATGTTATCTATAAATAGAGATTTACTGCTTTCTTTCTTAGTTGGATGCCTTTTATTTCTTTTTCTTGCCTAAATTTTCTGGCTAGGACTTCCAATATTATGTTAAATAAAAGTGTCTAGACTGGGCATCCTTTTATTGTTCCTGATCTTAAAGAAAACACTTTCAGCTTTTCACCATTGAGTTTGATATTGGTTCTTATCTTTTCAGAAATGTCCTTTATTATGGTGGGATATGTTCCTTCTATATCCACTTTGTTGAGAGTTTTTATCATAAGTGGATATTGAATTTTGTCAAATGATTTGTCTGTATCTACTGGGATAGTTTTCATTTTTATTTTATATGATTTTTATTCTTCATTTTGTTAATGTAGTATATCACACATACTTGTTTGCAGATATGAACCATGCTTGCATCTCTAGAATAAATCCCACTTGATCACAATGTGTGATCCTTTTAATATGTTTTTGAATGTATTTGCTAATATTTTGTTGAGAAGTTTTACATTTATGTTCATCAGGGTATTTGTCTATGGTTTTCTTTTCTTGTAGTGTCCTTGTCTGGTTTTGCTATCAGGGTAATGCTGGCCTTGTAAAATGAATTTGGAAGTCTTTCCACCTCTTCTGCTTTTTGAAGAGTTTGAGGAGGATTGGTATTAATTCTTCCTTAAATGTGTGGTAGAATTCACCAGGGAAGCCATCTGGTCCTGGACTTTTGTTTTGGGGAAGTTTTTGATTGCTGATTCAATTTCATTACCAGTAAACAGTCTGTTCAGATTTTCTGTTTCTTCATGATTAAGTCTTGTTAGGATGTGTGTTTCTGGAAATTTATTCATTATTTTAGGTTGTTCAATTTGTTGGTATATAATAGTTCATAGTGGGCTCCCAGGTGGCTCAGTGGTGAAGAATCCATCTGCAATGCAGGAGACGTGGGTTTGATCCCTGGGTCAGGAAGATTCCCCCGGAGAAGGAAATGACAACCCACTCCAGTATTCTTGCCTGGGAAATCCCAGGGACAGAGGAACCTGGTGGGCTACAGTCCATAGGGTTGCAAAAGAATCAGACATGACCTAGCAACTAAACAACAACAACAATTCTTAGTAGTAGTCTTATAATACTTTGTGTTTCTGTAGTATCACTTGTAACATCTCCTGTTTTCTTTCTGATTTTATTTATTTGAGTCTTCTCCTTTTCCTGGTGATTCTAGCTAAAGATTTATCTATTTTATTTATTTTTAAAGAAACCAAATCCTCTTACTTTCATTGGTAATTTCTGTTGTCTTTAGTCAATTTATTTCTGCTCTGATATTTGTTAGTTTCTTTATTCTACTACATTTGGGTTTTATTTGTTCTTCATTTTCTAGTTCCTTGAGGTGTAAAGTTCAGTTGTTTATTTTAGATATTCCTTGTTCTTGATGTAGGCATTTATCACTATAATCTTCCCTCTTAGAACTGCTTTTGCTGCATCCCATCTTTTAGTATGCTATATTTCCATTTTCATTTGTCTCAGGGTATTGCTTTATTTCTTTTGGTTTCTTCTTTGAACCATTGTTTAGTTAGTAAGATATTGTTTAATCACTGCTATTTGTCAATTTTCCAGTTTTCTTCTTATAACTGATTTCCAGTTTAATATTATTGTGGTTGAAAAAGATGCTTGATTTGATTTCAGTGTTATAACATTTATAAAGATTTGTTTTGTGGCCTAATATATCATCTGTCTTGGAGAATGTTTCATGTGTACTTAAGAAGAATGTTTATTCTGTTTCTTTTAGATGGAATATTCTATATATGTATGTTGAGTCCATGTGATCCAATTTAAGTCATTTAAGACTGATGTTTCCTTACTGATTTTTCTGTCTGGATGCTCTATGCATCGATGGAAATGGGGTATTAAATATCCACTATTATTATATTATTGTCTATTTCTCCTTTTAAATTTGTTAGTACTTGCTTCATATATTTAGGTGCTCTTATGTTGGGTGCATAAATACTTATAAATATTGTATCTTCCTATTGGACTGACCCCAGGACCTGGTTTTGAAGACTGAATTTGAGATTTTCAAATTATACAGATAGTGTGAATTCAGGCTGAAAACCCATGTGAGAACTACTGTGTAGTTACGAATTTCAGGGTAGTTTCTTCCTCCACTCCATCCAGGGCCAAAGTGAGTCAGCAATTTTTACTGTAGCTTGCTGTGGGTGAGGACAAAGTTACTTCTGATTCACCCTTGCACTGAGAGTATAGCCCTTGGAATCCTAGCATAATGGAGGTCTCTCCTAAAAATTTCCCACCTTGGGCAGGCCCTGATTTTTCACTCTTGTGTCATATGTTCCTTGGAGGTGTAAAATCTGAAAATGAAACTCACTGCTTCACTTCCCTCTTCAGTTCTCAATTCCTTGAACTGTTGCCCTTTAGATATTCCTTCGCTTCTCCTCAGACTTACAGTTTTTAAAAGCTGTATCACATATTTTCAAGCACCAAAACTACTTTACAATATAATATGAAAGTAATCCTGTAGGGTTGAAGTCAAAGTAGATAAACAGCCATATTGTGGAAAACAAAATATTTTCCTGTCCAGAGATTTGTGGATTAAGATAGTGTTTTTCAAAATGTTCTAACAACATTTTGAAATGTTCTCTGCCCTCTACATAAGGACTGTTTACTTAAACTACAGGGTATTAGGTCTCAATGAAACCTGTTGAATCAAAGTTTCCTATGGGATGGGGCCTAAGAATCTTCACTTTTAACAAGCAATCTTGGTGATTTTGGTGTGTACTCTTTTGTGAGAATCATTCCACTAAGTCTTTCATAAAAACTGAGTAATTATCATCTAACCTCACTGGAGTATTATGAAAATTAACTAATTAAAGCCTATGAAGTTTTTAAAGATTAAAAAAAGCACTATTGTAAGAGGGCATTGACAAAAAGTCATTAAACTAAACTAGAAATCTATTAAAGCCCTTAAATGGACTTGATTGAAGGAATTAGTCAATAAATTATAAAGTAACAGAAAACCCGCTTTAATGTACGCATTCTACAGTGGATTGTTGAACTTAACATCAATGCTTGCTTGGTGACACTGCAAAATGTTTGAATCCTTGAGGGAAGAAAAAGTGCTAAATTTTCCCCAGATATATATGAATGGAAAAAATATAGGCATCTTCAAATGAGACAGAAATTGTTTACCTTTTATTAGCTAATAAAAATAAGTTATTTGTTATTCTTTAATAATAATTCACATTCTAATTTTTAAGGGAAGATTAAGGACCTAACAAGGAAATAGAAAATATTTGTAATTGAATAAAAATGAAAAGAGAATTTAACAGAATTTGTTGCATGCAGTTGAAGCTACTCAATACAATGTGGACTCTTGAATAAGGTATGAAAACAAATAATGGACACTAGCATAAAATTTTGTGAAATTTGACCAAACTCTGTACTTCAGTTAATAATGCTGTATCGTAAGTTAATTTCCTGTTTGTTTGTTTTTTTAACAGCATAGTATTTCTTTATATTCTCAGAACTGGATTAAAAGTTCCAAGCCTCATTTAAAAAAAATTTTTTTTAAATCACTATAAGATAATAAACTTTCTAGACTTTTAGCAGTAATATTAGATGACAAAACACATGGAAGTATATACAAGTTTTGAGTTGTAAAAAGAACTCAACAACTAAGAATATAAATTAGAAATCTAGCATTCTATTCATATGCAGTCAAACAAGTGGAATCAAAATGTCACAAAACTTTTAGCTAGGCAAAAATTCATGTTATCTAAAGTATATATATTGTATTATACATTATATATATATGTGTGTGTATATATATATATACACACATTATATCTATATATAATATATATAATATACATTATATATATATGTGTATATATATATACACAAAACTTTTAGCTAGGCAAAAATTCATGTTATCTAAAGTATATATATTGTATTATACATTATATATATATGTGTGTGTGTGTGTATATATATATACACATTATATATATAATATATATATATAATATACATTATATATATACACACACATACACAAAAGCTTTTCTACTGTGCTTGATAAGGGCTTGAAGAAGAACATCAGAAAAAAAAAAGAGATGGAGAAACTGGGAAACATAAACTAAATGAAATGGGAGCACTGAATATGAAAGAAAAAGTGAAACAAACCAGATTAAAGTAAAAGATCATCATATATTCCAGCTGTTTTTAAACATGACTTCTCATTAGAAACACATCTGGAGCTTTGGAGAAAAAAAGCAATGCTTAGCATTTGTATTCTTCAAAAAATTCCAAGATAATTCTGAAATGCATTCATGCTTTAAAAAGTGATTGCAAGATTTTCTATTAAACAGTAATTTTAGTGATATAGAATCATATCATTTTCTGTTGACCAATCATGATACAATGGTATTAAGTGAACAATAATAATTAAGTTCCATAATCACAATAGTAAAAGATGTTTAGTAGTTTTCACAATCAATAGCCAGACAAAAAAGTGTAATTACAATTGCAAGCCATAATGAAAACATGATTAACTCAACAATATAAAATAATTACATACAGTTTGGGGGATTAAGTAGAGTGATGTGGTAAGTAGAAGTGCATGCATGCACATGTTTTCATCTGACCTGCCAATATATGTCTCTTGGTTGGTGCATTTAATCCATTTACAGTTGAGGTAATTATTGATATGTATGTATGATCTTATTATCATTTTCTTAATTTTCTTGTTTTGGGTTTATTTTGTGTATGTCTTTTCCTTTTCTTGTGCTTCCTGCCTAGAGGAGTTCCTTTAGCATTTGTTGTAAAGCTGGTTTGGTGAACTTAAATCTCCTAACTTTTGCTTGTCTGGAAAGATTTTGATTTCTCCATCAAATCTGAATGAGAGTCTTGGTGGGTAGAATATTCTTGGTTGAGGTTTTTTCCTTTCATCACTTCAAATGTTTCATGCCATTCTCTTCTGTTCATGGTAGACACCACCCTTATGGCAGAAAATGAAGAGGAACTGAAGAGCCTCTTGATAAAGATCAAAGAGGAGACTGAAAAAGCTGGCTTAAAACTCAATGTTCAGAAAACTAAGATCATGACATCTGGTTCCATCACTTCATGGCAAATAGATGGGGAAACAATGGAAACAGTGACAGACTTTATTTTCTTGGGCTCAAAAATCATTGCAGATGGTGACTACAGCCATGAAAGCAATGAAGCAAGCCATGCTTTCTCCTTGGAAGAAAAGCTATGACCAACCTAGACAGCATATTAAAAAGCAGAGACATTACTACTTCATGACAAATGTCTGTTTAGTCAAAGCTATGATTTTTTCAGTAGTCATGTATGGATGTGAGAGTTGGACCATAAATAAAGCTGAGCACCAAAGAATTGATGCTTTTGAACTGTGCTGTTGGAGAAGACTCTTGAGTATCCCTTGGGCTGCAAGGAGATCAAACCATTCAATCCTAAAGAAGATCAGTCCTGAGTATTCATCGAAAGGACTGATGTTGAAGCTGAAGCTCCAATACTTTGGCCACCTGATACAAACAACTGACTCATTTGAAAAGACCCCGATGCTGGGAAAGATTGAAGGCAAGAGGAGAAGGGGATGACAGAGGATGAGATTGTTGGATGGCATCACCGACTCCATAGACATGAGTTTGAGCAAGTTCCAGGAGTTGGTGATGGACAGGGAACCTGGTGTGCTGCAGCCCATGGGGTTGCAAAGAATTGGACACAACTGAGCAACTGAACTGAACTGATTCTCTTCTGGCTTGTAGAGTTTCTGTTGAGAAATTAGCTGATAACCTTATGGGAGTTCCCTTGTATATTATTTGTCATTTTCCCCTTGTTGCTTTCAATATTTTATCCTTGTCTTTAACTGTCAGTTTGAAGATTATGTGTCTCAGTGTGTTCTTCCTTGGGTTTGTCCTCTGGGACTCTCTGTTTCCTGGACTTCGTTGACTATTTCCTTTCCCATATTAGGGAAGTTTCCAGCTATTATCTCTTCAAACATTTTCTCAGGTTCTTTCTCTCTCTGTTAACCATAAAATGTGAATTTTGGCTTATTTAATGTTGTCCCAGAGGTCTCTTAGGCTTTCTTCATTTTTTCTTTTTCATTCATTTTTCTATATTCTGCTTTATGGCAGTGATTTACACCATTCTATCTTCCAAGCCAATTTCCATTCTTCTGCCTCAATTATTCTGCTGTCAGTTGCTTCCAGTATATTGTTCATCTCTATTTGTTTGTTCTTCTAGGTCTCTGGTAAACATTTTTTTTTTTTTTTTGCACTTTCTCCATTCCCCCCCCCCCCCCCCCCCCCCCCCCCAACAAGATCCTGGTTCATCTTCACTATCATTATTCTGAGTCCTTTTCCTGGAAGGTTGCCCTTCTCCAGTTCATTTGGTTATTTTTCTGGGGTTTTATCTTCTTCCTTCATCTGGGACATAACTCTCTGCTTTTTCATCCTAATTAACTTTCTGTAATATGGTTTTCATTCTAGCTGCTGTGGGATTATTTTTCTTTCTTCTTCTGTCTACTGTTTGGTGGATGAGGCTAAGAAGCTCGTGTAAACTTCCTGATGGGGGAACTGGGTGGGAAAAACTGGGTCTTGCTCTAGCGGGCAGGGTCTTCCTCAGTAAAGCTTTAATCCAATTATCTGCTGGTGGGTGGGACTGAGCTCTGTCCTTGTTAGTTGTTTGGCCTGAGGTGACCGAACCCTGGGGTCTACAGGCTCTATGATAGGGTTAATGGCGACTTCCCAGAGGACTTACACTAAGGGGACCCTCCCAGGACTGCTGCTACCAGGGCCCCAGTCCTGTGGTGGGCCACCACTGACCCGCAGCTCCAAAGGAGACCCCCCAACAGTAGTGGGTGGGTCAGGTTCTTCACTGCTGTAGTGTCAGCAGTGTCGCTGTGGTGTCATTCCTTCCTTCCCCCGAGTCTTTTTGTGCATGAGGTTTTGTTTATGCCTTCTAAGAGTGGAGTCTCTGTTTTCCCCAGTCATGTGGAAGTCCGACAATCAAATCCCGCTGGCCTTCAAAGTCGAATTTCCTGGGGATTTTCCCGTCCCTTTGCTGGATCCCCAGGCTGGGAAGCCTGATGTAGGGCTCAGACCTTCGCAACAGTGGGAGAACTCCTTTGGTATTATTGTTCTCCAGTTTGTGAGTCACCCACCTAATGGGAATGAGATTTGATTTTATCATGATTGTGCCCCTGCTACCATTCACTGAGGGTTCATCTTTGTTTTTGGACATGGCGTATCTCTTCTTGGTGAGTTCCAGTGTCCTCCTATTGTTGGCTGTTCAACAGCTGGTTGTGGTTTTAGTGCTCTCACGGGAGGAAATGGGCACATGTCCTTCTTCTGCCATCTTGAATTGGAAGCCTCCATTTAGATTTAATTGCAATTGTTGATAAGGTATGGTTTGCATCTGCCATTTTGCTATTTGATTTTGGTATGTCATGTCTTATTTGATCTTCTATTCCTTCATTACTACCTTCTTTTTAGTTAGATATTTTTAAATGTGTTATTCTTATTTCCTTGCTATTTCTTTTACCATATTTTAAAGTTATTTTCCTAGTGGTTTCCTTGGGAGTATAAATTAGCATTTTAATTTAAAACAATATGGTTCATAATAAAACTGACTTCATTTCAGTAATATACAAAAACTTTGCTCCAAAATAGCTTTGTATTTTTCCCCTCCTTTGTACTATTTTTATAATACAAATTAGATCCATATACATTATAAGTCCACCAACACAGTTTTATTAATAGCACTGTGTGCAGCTTTAAAAAAAAGTCAGGTAGGAAAATAAAATTACAAACAAAATACATTCATGTTGTCATATTTACCTATGTGGGTGCATGCTAAGTTGCTTCAGTTGTGTCGGACTCTTTGCTTCCCTGTGGACTGTAGCCCCCCAGGCTCTTCTGGCCATGATATTCTTCAGGCAAGAATACTGGAATGGGTTGCCATTTCTTCCTGCAGGTGATCTTCCTGGCCCAGCTTTGGAAACTGCATCTCTTAGGTCTTCTGCATTGGCAGGCAGGTTCTTTAACACTAATGCCACCTGGGAAGACCATTACCTATGTGGTTACTATTATTGGTGCTCTTTACTCTTTCCTGTGGATTCAAATTATTGTGCAGTGTTCTTTAATTTCAGCCTGAAGGACTCCCTTTACTATTTCTTGTGAGCCAGTCTGCTAGTGATGAATTCTCTGAGTGTTTATTTTTCTGGAAATATTTTAATTTCTAGAAAATATTTTATGAAAGATCATTTTGCTGGATATAGAATTGCTGATTATCTTTTTCTTTCAGAAATGAATGTCATTCTACTACCTTCTGGCCTCCATGTTTTCAGCTGTTAATCTTGTTGGAGAGCCTGTGTATATGATGAGTTACTTCTCTATTGTCTTTTGACAATTCGACAATGGTGTGTCTAGGTGTGAATCTATTTAAGATATCCTACTTAACCTTTATTGAACCACTTAGATATGCAGATTAATGTTCTCCATCAAGTTTGAGAAGTACTTAACCATTATTTCTTCAAATATTCTTTTTCTCCTCTCTCTTTCTTTTCTCTCATGTGAATGTTAGTTGGTGGTCTCTTTTAAGGTCTATTCATTTTTCTTCATTCTTTGTTTTCTTTTCCTCAGCCTAGATGATCTCAATAGATCTGTCTTCAAGTTTACTGATTCTGTCTGCTGCCAATTCAAATCTTTGTTGAGCTTCTGTAATGAATTTTTTGTTTCAATTCTGTGTTTTTCAAATCAAGAATTTCTATTTGGTTCTAAAATTTTCCATCCATTTAAAGATATTCTCTGTTTGGTGAAATATCATTCTAAAGATTTCTTTTAATCCTTAGACATAATTTTCTTTGGTTCTTTGAACATATTTAAAATAGCTTATTTAAGCTGTTTTTCTGGTAACTCCAATATTTGAGTTTCCTCAGAAATAGTTTATCTTGACAGTTTATTTTAACTATATATGAGCCATACTTTCCTGTGTATCCTCATCTTTTTGTTTGAAACTGGAAGTCAAATAATTATAATATAGTAATTCTAGAAATAAAATCACCTTGATCTCCAGTTGTTGAACTAAACAATCTTGTTAGTTGTTTTTGTGTTTGTTTAGTGATTTCCCTGATATAAATCTATATACTCTGTATTATGTGTAGCCATTGATATGTGTGTTATGTGGAGCCATTGATATCTAAGCTCATTCAACATACTGGTCAGCTAATGATTAGACTCAGATTTCTTTAAATACTTCGGATCAATACATCTGTTAGTGTTTGCCAAGTGGCTATGTGTGTGTGTTTTGAGGTATGCTATCAATGGTGCTGGCAGGCAGTTAAAAAATCTTCCTTATAGTCTTTACGTTTTGCTTATGTAAAATGTGAAGGTCAGCTAGAAGTAAATTAGGGCCTTCTCAGGTATTTCCTAGGCATGTACATAACTCTGTACATTTGTGTGACCTTATAGAGTTTTAGGATTATGTTGGAAACTTTTCAGTTCAGTTCAGTTGCTCAGTCATGTCTGAATCTTTGCAAACCCTTGAATCACTGCACGCCAGGCCTCCCTGTCCATCACCAACTCCCGGAGTTTACTCAAACTCATGTCCATTGAGTCAGTATTACCATCCAGCCATCTCATCCTCTGTCATCCCCTTCTCCTCCTGCACCCAATCCCTCCCAGCATCAGAGACTTTTCCAATGAGTCAACTCTTCGCATCAGGTGGCCAAAGTATTGGAGTTTCAGCTTCAGCATCGGTCCTTCCAATGAACACCCAGGACTGATCTCCTTTAGGATGGACTGGTTGGATCTCCTCGCAGTCCAAGGGACTCTCAAGAGTCTTCTCCAACACCACAGTTCAAAAGCATCAATTCTTCAGCGCTCAGCTTCCTTTCCAGTCCAACTCTCACATCCATACATGACCACTAGAAAAATCATAGCCTTCACTAGATGGACTTTTTTTTTTTTTTTTTTACTAGATGGACTTTTGTTGGCAAAGTAATGTCTCTGCTTTTTAATATGCTATCTAGGTTGGTTATAACCTTCCTTCCAAGGAGTAAGCGTCTTTTAATTTCATGGCTGCAACCACCATCTGCAGTGATTTTGGAGCCCAAAAAAATAAAGTCTGATACTGTTTCCACTGTTTCCCCATCTATTTCCCATGAAGTGATGGGATCAGATGCCATGATCTTAGTTTTCTGAATGTTGAGCTTTAAGCCAACTTTTTCACCCTCCTCTTTCACTTTCATCAAGAGGCTGTTTAGTTCTTCTTCACTTTCTGTCTTAAGGGTGGTGTCATCTGCGTATCTGAGGTTATTTATATTTCTCCTGGCAATCTTGATTCCAGCTTGTGCTTCTTCCAGCCCAGCGTTTCTCACGATGTACTCTGCATATAAGTTAAATAAGCAGGGTGAAAATATACAGCCTTGATGTACTCCTTTTCCTATATGGAACCAGTCTGTTGTTCGATGTCCAGTTCTAACTGTTGCTTCCTGACCTGCATACAGATTTCTCAAGAGGCAGGTCAGGTGGCCTGGTAGTCCCATCTCTTTCAGAATTTTCCACAGTTTATTGTGATCCACACAGTCAAAGGCTTTGACATGATCAATAAAGCAGAAGTAGATGTTTTTGTGGAACTCTCTTGCTTTTTCTGTGATCCAACGGATGTTGGGAATTTGACCTCTGGTTCCTCTACCTTTTCTAAATCCAGCTTAAACATCTGGAAGTTCCTCGTTCACATATTGTAGAAGCCTGGCTTGGAGAATTTTGAGCATTACTTTACTAGTGTGTGAGATGAGTGCAATTGTGCAGTAGTTTGAGCATTCTTTGGCATTGCCTTTCTTTGTGATTGGAATGAAAACTGACCTTTTCCAGTCCTGTGGCCACTGCTGAGTTTTCCAAATTTGCTGGCATATTGAGTGCAGCACTTTCACAGCATTGTCTTTCAGGATTTGAAATAGCTCAACTGGAATTCCATCATATCCACTAGCTTTGTTCGTAGTGATACTTCCTAAGGCCCACTTGACTTCCCATGCCAGGATGTCTGGCTCTAGATGAGTGATCACATCATCGTGATTATCTGGGTCACGAAGATCTTTCTTGTACAGTTCTTCTGTGTTTTTTTGCCACCTCTTCTTAATATCTTCTGCTTTTGTTAGGTCCATACCATTTCTGTCCTTTATTGGGCCCACCTTTGCATGAAATGTTCCCTTGCTATCTCTAATTTTCTTGAAGAGATCTCTAGTCTTTCCCATTCTATTGTTTTCCTCTATTTCTTTGCATTGATCGCTGAGGAAGGCTTTCTTATCTCTCCTTGCTAGTCTTTGGAACTTTGCATTCAAATGGGTTTATCTTTCCATTTCTCCTTTGCTTTTGGCTTCTCTTCTTTTTGCAGCTATTTGTAAGGCTTCCTCAGACAGCCATTTTGCTTTTTTGCCTTTCTTTTTTTGGGGATGGTCTTGATCCCTATCTCCTGTACAATGTCACAAACCTCCGTCATAGTTCATCAGGTACTCTGTCTATCAGATCTAGTCCCTTAAATCTGTTTCTCACTTCCACTGTATAGTCATAAGGGATTTGATTTAGGTCATACCTGAATGGTCTAATGGTTTTCCCCACTTTCTTCAATTTAAGTCTAAATTTGACAATAAGAAGTTCATGATCTAGGCACAGTCAGCTCCCAGTCTTGTTTTTGCTGACTGTATAGAGCTTCTCTATCTTTGCCTGCAAAGAATATAATCAATCTGATTTTGGCATTGACCATCTGGTGATGTCCATGTGTAGAGTCTTCTCTTGTGTTGTTGGAAGAGGGTGTTTGCTATGACCAGTGCGTTCTCTTGGTAAAACTCTATTAGCATTTGCCCTACTTCATTCTGTACTCCAAGGCCAAATTTCCCTGTTACTCCAGGTGTTTCTTGACTTCCTACTTTTGTATTCCAGTCCCCTATAATGAAAAGGACATCTTTATTGGGTGTTAGTTCTAAAAGGTCTTGTAGGCCTTCATAGAACTGTTCACCTTCAGCTCCTTCAGCATTACTGGTCGGGGCATAGACTTGGATTACCATGATATTGAATGGTTTGTCTTGGAAATGAACAGTGATCATTCTATCGTTTTTGAGATTGCATCCAAGTACTGCATTTCGGACTCTTTTGTTGACCATGATGGCTACTCCATTTCTTCTAAGGGATCCCTGCCCACAGTAGTAGATATAATGGTCATGTGAGTTAAATTCACCCATTCCAGTCCATCTTAGTTTACTGATTCCTATATTGTCGACGTTCACACTTGCCATCCCCTGTTTGACCACTTCCAATTTGCCTTGATTCATGGACCTAACATTCCAGGTTCCTATGCAATATTGCTCTTTACAGCATCGGACCTTGCTTCTATCTCCAGACACATCCACAACTGGGTGTTGCTTTTGATTTGGCTCCACCTCTTCATTCCCTGTAGAATTATTCTCCTTTACTTGAGGATCCTGTTCTTCAGGTTTTCCTTTTAGATTTTTTTGTTCAACCAGTTTTCAGCCCTCAGAATATCCCTTGAGGTATTCTGCCTTAGGCAGCTGAGATGTTAAACAATTACTACTGATTGTTTTTGACAAATGCCCTGGGAATAGGACTGCTTGCTCTGAGTCAGGTCAAATAAAGACAGGTCCTGAGAATGGAGTGTTTCAGTCAGCTGTTAAACTGTTGAAAGAGTGATAATGCTCTGGAGACAACTTTTTGGAAGAGTTTCAAACCCATTCTCCCCACTTTAGTGGTTGTTTGGCTGAAGAATTTCATAGTCACTCTATTGTTGGGCTCTTGGTTTTCGAGGCTAATATGGAGCTAGGGAGATGGGAGTGGCATTAGGACAAGTGAAAATACCGCAAGGCTCATTGTTCTTACCAATATTCAACTGTTTTTCTTGAATAAAATTTTTTTTTGAATTGTTGCAAGACTTTGGTTAACTTTGAGAATTCTGAAACATCGACTTTGGTAAGTTTCTTTCTAGTGTTATAGTTGCTGTTATGGAGGAGCTGCGATTTGGAGATCATTACTCTGCTGTGGCAGAAGTGCTTCCTATCTTCTCACTTCAGATCATTTTAAAAAGCATGTGGAAATGAGGGCCCTTTCCTGGAGAAAGGATACGTGGAACTGGCAGTTGTTTTCTAGTGTAGAGGGGCTAAAAAAGTTTTATAGCCCAGTTCTCTAGGTAGGAAATGAGTTAGGGATTTGAGACTAAAAGTTGCATAGGTCTAGACTGTTTTCTAAAGCGTTTCTTCTCAACCCTTGGGAATTCGTTGATGTAGCAGGTGGCACTCCGAGTTTGGGAGCCCTAAGGTTACTAATTACAACCAGCAGGTTGGCCACCTTTACCCTACACCAAGGATTTCTTCATTCTTAGAACGTTCCGTTTTCCAAAGTTCTTTCACACGTGTGAGTGTGAATGTTGGCTCATTTCCCCAACAAATTCACTTATCTGTCCACCTTCTTCCACTATCCTTTCTTTCTGTTACCTCTGCCATCCCTCTCTGTTTCTTAGTTCCTCAATCTGAGTTCTAATAGTACTTTATAATTTTAAAGACCACTGTATGGGTCCCAATGTCATAGTTTAGAAAAACAATCTGGGTATAGTAGGAACATGGAGAAAAACCACACAGGAAAACCCCTATGATGAAAAACGGAATACATCCTGTCACCTAAAGTAAATTTGATAGAGACAGAGTAAAGGGACAAAGTAGGAGATTAAATAGTTAATCTCACCAGGGAATTGTATGTAAAAAAAAATATGGAAATATGGGAGACCCCCGTAAGTTAATGATTACACAAGAAAGCAAGTTTGATTAACCACAAAACCAAGCAGGCTTGCTTAGCAAGAAAGCCATGCAACAGACGCACAAGATATGCCCCCAAACGATAAAACAGCAGTGGCATGACACCCACATTGTGCCCAGTGAGCTCAGTAAGTTAGGACACACTCTGCACACAGAAAAAGCAGTAATTTGAAGACCTAGCCTGAACATGGACTTCCCTTGTGGCTCAGATGGTAAAGTGTCTGCCCACAATGCGGGAGACCCCGGTTCAATCCCTGGGTTGGGAAAATCCCCTGCAGAAGGAAATGGCAACCCACTCCAGTACTCTTGCCTGGAAAACCCCATGGATGGAGGAGCCTGGTGGGCTACAGTCCATGGGGTTGCAAAGAGTCAGACACGACTGAGCGACTTCACTTCAAACACGTAGGGACAAGGAAACTTCCCTGCCCCACCTTGAGGAGGAGCTGACGATAGAAGCATGATGTCAAGAATGACAAAGAATTCTTGTCCACATTTCCTTCTATTATAAGGAAATCTTTCCCTCCACCTTTCCTTTGATTATGAAATGGTAGCTCGCAAAGTTCTCAGAACATGGTACCTTCTTGCCCACCCACTTGTAAGCCTCACAAGTATACTGTTCTAATAAATGACTTCTTATCTATCACTTTGCTTCTCACTGAATTCTTTCTATGCTGAGACATAAAGGACTGGGAGCTCTTCAGAGCCTCCCTGAAATGCCACCCATGTGTTTCAAATTTATTAGTTTTTATGTGATAAACATATAATATTGGTAATTGCAAAATTTTATGATAAATGACAACTGCAGGGTGGTAGTTTATATGGAGCTTAGAAAAAGAAGGGTTCAGAAACAAAGAGTTTGTATTTATGTAGCATTGCCCAATGGGGATAAAAAAGACTGAATTTAAAAGAAAGATAAAAATTATAGTCTCTTCAACAGTAAACTCTAGTTCAGCCCTGAGACCATTCTCCATGGTCTTCCCTAAACTGGATAAAATAACCCATAAAGCTCCCTTTGCTCTGACTCTGCTTAATTTTCCAATGACTACTTCAGATAAATTTATAGTGAGATGCCCAGGACAGTGACTCTTAGTGTTTCTGTCTGCACACGCACACATATCTCCCCCTTCCACATCATGCTGTCATTCCCAGGCTGTACATCAGCCTTCTCCTTTATAATTCTGTCTCCCATGGCCTTAGCTGCTGAGATTTATCCCCTTAGAGACTGGTCTGAGATCTGCAGAATTCCTAGAATCCTTTACCTGGACCAATCTCTCTCTTTGCTCTTCATTACAACATTGGAGAAATACAATATCACGAACATAAAGGAAAAAGGCCCCATGAGAAGGCAGTACATCTTTTTTGGGACCAGTGTGGTTAAAAACGACAGTCAGTAACCTTGTTTGCAAATAACTAGGTCCATTTAAAAGCACTGTGGATATGGGTAATTCCAAAACAAGCATCCAGCACAAGGATCTGAGTGGTACATGTGCATGCCTGTGACGGAAGCCCTCTCATTTACCTACAGTGCTTCAGGTCTTATTTAAAAACATACCATTTTCCTTACCCTGTCAAATGGAAGCCACATTCATTTATACTAGCGAGGATTCTCAGGACCTCTGGGTTTATGGCTAGTCTCTCCAGACCGCTGCTCCTTGCCTGAGCCAGGCTGTGATATGCTTTCAAGCAAAAGGAGCATCTCCACAGAAACGGTGGCTAACATCCCCGCCACAGTGTGCCCTCACCCTGTGATTTTCCCTCCAAATTTGCATTCGTGCTGTCAGTTGGGAAATTGCATAGAATGACAATTGATGCCACCAGTGAAAGAAGCTTTGATGGTAATGAGGGATGGGGAAGAAGCAGGCTTATTAATTAATGGCTCCAGAAGAAGGAATAGGCTCTCTCTACTCACATAAGCTGCTTGAACTCAAGTGGGGTTAATTGTTTCCTGTGTGAGTCCATGGTAGCTTTCATCTTGGGAGATGGCAGAGAATGAGCCTTAATTAGCCAGGCTGACCTAATCTCATGGTCTGTTCCAGGTATAACATCAGTGGTTTGCCCTCAGTTCTTCTGGAGTAGATGCATGTGTGTGTGTACACACCCACACCCCCCACCCTGCGGTTAGTCATCCTTTCAGCAAGAGGTGTGGGAGAAAGTGTTCCTTTGTCATTCTAAAACATCTGAATGAGCCTGTTTGTAGATGTGGTGTGTAACTGTCCTAGATTAGATTAACGTCTTCGCTGAGAGACAGACTCTGAGCTGGAGATAGTAAGGGGGTTAAGGGGTGGGGGAGGGCTCTGGGGTGCAGCCCTGTAAGGGAATGGGCATGCTCAGGGGAAGTTGACTGTGATATGGTTCTAACATAAGCTTCAGTTAATCTCCCAGGGACTCTGCCATGGGGTCAGCTCTCTGGGTTGTCTTAAATGAGGCCAAGGGACTGGGACTTTGGTTTCCACATGACGAGTCCCCAGGAAGGAGTGTAGCCTGGTGTCCTGGAGTTCCGTTCACGTGATGGGGATCCTCAAGGAACAGCTTGGGTGGGGCTCTCAGCAGCCTTGGTCCTGGACCTGGGACCTAGAGGGGCGGGCAGGGCTTCGTCACAGGGCTGATGCCCCTTTCAATGAATGGGCCAGGAGGAACTGTGGGCCATTACCTCACTCCCTGACCACCCGCCGGCTTTCTATTCAGAGCAGAGTTTAGAAGGTGGTTCTGGCAAGAAGCAAGCAAGCAAGAAGCAAATAGTCAGTCTTTCACTGAGGTAAGGGATGAAGGACCAGCCCTCAGTTCTCCTGTGAAGCAGGACTCAGACACCAATGGGCTCTGCATACTTTGTGAAATGCGTAGCCCATATTCAGGGGTAAATGGGTGACATGAAGTGTCTGAGTGTCGCGAATCAGTTGGCCCAGCACTAGTTTATAACAGAGCTGGGATGCCAGCTCTTCTTCTTCTTTTAAATTAATTCATTGATTATGTTTGGCTATGCTGGTTCTTTGTTGCGGTTCTTTGTTTTTGTTGCTGCACGTGGGCTTTCTTTAGCTGCAGTGTGTGGTCTTCTCATTGTGGTGGCTTCTCTTACTGTGAAATGTGGGCTCTAGATGCACAGGCTTCAGTATTTGTGACTCAGGGCCGCTAGAGTGTGGATTCAGCAGTTGTGGCCCATGGGCCCCATTGTCTCATGGCATGAGGAATCTTCCTGGACCCAGGGTTGAAACCATGTCCCCTGCACTGGCAGGCAGATTCTCAACCACTGGACCATTAGGGACGTCCCCACCATGTCTCCTTAAGCCTCAGGACAGTTAGTGCCGCTTCAGTTTCACACGCTGCCTCCAAAATACGTCCTTTTTTAAAAAGTAAGGGAGGTCACATTTGCAAATGTTGGCTTTTCTGTGATGTGGCTTACTCCCTCTCTCTTTTTTTTTTTTAGCTATATTGAGATATAATTGACATATAACTTTGTGTAAGTTTAAAGTGTCCAATGTGCTGATCTGATATATGTATATATCTCGAAATCATTCCAAAATGTTAATTAACATCTCCACCAACTCACGTAATTACTTTGTCTGCATGTGTTAAAAACACTTATGATCTACTCTTTAGCAACTCTCCAGTTATGATACAGTTGCTGTTGTTCAGTTGCTAGGGTGTGTCTGACTCTTTGCAACCCCATGAACTATAGCATGCCAGGCTGCCCTGTCCTTCACTGTCTCCTGGAGTCTGCTCAGACTCATGTCCATTGACTTGGTGATGCTATCCAACCATCTCATCCTCTGCTGCTTTATTTTCCTTTGGCCTTCAATCTTTCCCAGCAACAGGGTCTTTTCCAGTGAGTTAGCTCTTCACATCAGATGGCCAAACCATTGGAGCTTCAGCTTCAGCATCAGTCCTTTCTTTAGGATTGACTGGTTTCATCTAGCAGTCCCAAGGGACTGTCAAGAGTCTTCTCTAGCACCACAATTTGAAAGCATCAATTCTTCAGCACTCAGCCTTCTTTATGGTCCAACTCTCACATCCATACATGACTACTGGAAAAACCATAGCTTTGACTATATGGACCTTTGCTGGCAAAGTGATGTCTCTGATTTTAATATACTGCCTAGATTTGTCATAGTTTTCCTCCCAGCAATCAGACAGTATTATTACCTATAGTCACCATGCCGTACATCACATCTCTAGAGCTTATTCATCTTACTGACGATTGTACTTTGGCATGGTTGTTTTCCTTTTTATGGCTGAATAATATTCCATTGTGTGTGTATAGTATAAATATAGGTTTATCTATAAATAAAATATAGGTGGATCACATTTTATTTAACTACTTATGTTGTTTCCATGTCTCAGCTGTAATACTGCAGTGAACATGGAGGTGCAGATAACTCTTCAAGGTAGTGTTTCATTTTCTTCTGATAAATACCAAAAAGTGGTATTGCTGGATCATGTGTGTGTTGTGTGTTGCTCAGTTGTGTCTGACTCTTTGCAACCTCATGGACTGTGACCTGCTAGGTTCCTCTGTCCATGGAATTCTCCAGGCAAGAATACTAGAGTGGATTGCCATTTCCTCCTCCAGGGGATCTTCCTGACCCAGAGACTGAACCCAGGTCTTCTGCATTGGAGGCAGATACTTCACCATTTGAACCACCAGGGAAGGGTTGGATCATATGGTAACTCTGTTTTTAATTTTTGAGTAACCTCCATACTCTTTTCCATAGAGGTTGCATGAGTTTACATTCCTACCAACCATGCACAAGTGTTAACCCTTTCCTCCACATTCTCATCAGCATTTGCTATCTCTTGTCTTTTTTTTTTTTTTCTCTTTTTCTCTGTGTCCCGGCGCTTGAGGATAGAACCGGCGGATTGCTGGCCGCCGGTACCGAAGACATGACGCCGAGGGGGCTAGAGCCCGTTCCCTCTACCTCCGTACATTACGCGGATCGGGACTGCACGCCCGACCCCCGCCAAGAAAAGGAGGGTTCTTGTCTTTTTTATAATAGTTCTATGACTTTAAACCGATCTTGAGCTAACAGGTAGAGACTGACCCCTGAAGGGTTTCTAGGCTCATGTGTGGCCTTGAAAATCTGAGTTACTTGAGAAGCAAAGTAGTTGAAGTTCATTCCCTATTTTTGCTCTACCGAGACCAGTGGCTCAGCGGTAAAGAATCTGCCTGCAGCATAGGAGACAAGGAAGACCCTGGTCTGATCCCTGGGTTGGGAAGATCCCCTGAAGGAGGGCATGGCAACCCACTCCAGTATTCTTGCCTGGAGAATCCCATGGGCAGAGGCGTCGGGGGGCCACAGTTCATGGGGTCACAGAGAGTTGGACACGACTGAAGCGGCTGAGCACACACAGACACCAAGACTGGAACGAAGGGTTCCCTTGTGGTCTTGCTGGTTCCACGTGGCACAGACTCCTACCAACCTCATGGGTCTGGGCCATCACCCCCTGTGGAGCCCTGAAGCTTGGGAGGAAAGCAGGAGGCACAGGGCAGGCAGAAGGGGTTCTGGTCTCAGGGTGGAGCTCGGGATGGCGCACTCCTTAGGCAGCTACAGAGACTGCACCAAGCCCGCGGGTACCCCAGTCTCTTCCTTGTTCTTCTTCCTAATCTTTTTCTGCCTCCTCCCCTCCATGCTGTGGGAAGGGGCGTTTCCTCTGAGGGTCAGCGCCCAGAGCGCACAGTAACTGCTTGATAGATGTTTGTGGATGACTGAATGTTGGTCCCAGAGGCTCTCAGGTGGGCCCTGGGAGAGAAGACAGGATCTTATCAGTCCTCCCTGTTCACACTCACTCTGTGGCCCACCTGTATTTGCTCCTCAGACTGAAGTGATATTTGTGTAACTTTTCCTCTTTTACCATGCGAGCAGCTTACATGCCAATGGTCACAACTTATGGCCAACCTCTTCAAGTGTCCTAATCGTGATGTGGTCCCAGCCGAGGGGCCTGGAAAAGGGGAATGTTCTGAGCACCAAGGAACCCTATCTTCACACAGCAGGAATTTTAGCTGTGGATAGGCTGCTTGTCTCACAATTCTAGAACTTGCTGAGGGCAAGTACAGCCTGGTCTTCAGGAAAGTTTATCTCCAGGCTGCAGTCCTTTGCCCAGATTGGGCTGCTTCTCCTAGCTTTTTCTCGTTGCTGTGAATGCACTGGGATGGTATATGCAGCGGCCCTGACATCTGCTTCTTTCTTTAAGAAACAAGTTATCAGCAAATGCAGAAATGGGGGCAGGGAGAGTGGGGGAGCTGGATTGTTTCCAGTCGATTGAGGAGCTAGAGAAAGTGAACGTGACAAAACTTTAAACAGACTATTTCCTTTCCAGGTGTTCTCATGAAGGAGGAAAGACACACATGCATATGCACACACACACACATACACACACACACGCACTTTATATTTTACATAAAGGTATTATTGTGCTAAACAAACACATATAAGCTCTTGGGAAAGGAATCAAACCAGAAACCTCGAGACCAGGTCTGACAGGTGGCAACCTCACTACCCAACATCTGACTCCATCTCTCCTGTTGACTTGTAGTGTTGACTTAAGCAAGTCAATTAACCTTTCTGTGACCCACTCCCTAACCTTCTAAGTGGAAAAGAACAGCGGTGGCCCAGCTCCAAGGGGTGCCAGGAGATTAACCTGTGTCTTCCAAGAGCTTATCATCATTAGCGTGCTGTGTAAGGGCAGGTGCCATATTTGTATTAAAGGCAGGATGACTATTCATGAGTGTGTCAGTGCTGACACTTTCCCCAGCCTCCCTGGATCTTGCTGAGCTGTGGGGGGAGGCTCCTGGAAAGTGTAAAATGGAAATGTCCCGGGCCTCAAATTGTCTCTGCAAATAGCACACTTCAACAGTGTGTATTTACCAATGAAATGCTAAAGAACAGGAATGACATTTGGGTGTGAAACCAAATGGAACTCTCAGGGTGGCAGGGGTAGTGGTGGGAGAAGAAGTAACATTTCAGCAGCACCACGTACGGCCAGCACTTCTTACCCAGTGTAGTTGGACTGGGGCTGTGGGCTGTGGAAGTTGAAGTGGGGAAGCATACAGAGTGGTATCTTCAGACTTTAAACATTTCACTTTAAAACATGATTCTGTTCATTTTGGGGGATGATCTGTGGATACAAGGCCGAAACTCTTCCTTTGAGGACAGAAACTGACTGGTGTTTCATATGTTATTCTTGCATAAACCACTTTTGTGATCTATCTGCTAGGATTTCCAGTTTGAGATCCTCTTAAGTGGAGCAAGGACTTAAAGGTATGTGGACCAATGAAGCAAAACATCTTTATAGATTTTAACTGTTTCCCCACTCTTTCACAGATGTCTCACGTGTATGAAATCTGATAGTAATTTATTTAACAACTTGCCTTTAGGAGACTTTCCAAAGCATTCAAGTTGTCTTTCATAGAAACAATAGTGTTCTTTCCTTTTGCAGTCATATTTCATGGATTTAAGTAATATTGAGTTAAATTACATAATTCCATTGGGAAGTACAGCCAGCACACAGGTTTGATGACAGACACACCTGATTTGCATGCCTCTGATTCTGCTGGTGGTAGCAGAAGTACAGTATCAATCCATGGTGTCCATGGGGATTGGTGCCAGGACTCCCATGGGTACCCAAAGCCACAGATGTTCAAGCCCCTTGTATGATATAAAATAGTGGAGTATAGACAGCTCTCCACATCCAAGTGTCTGCATCTGTGGATACAGAGGGCTGATTCCATGGGGAGGACAGGCAAGAGCATGCCGGCCATGAACCTGAAGCAGGCCTAAGTCAGGAAGATGGAGAAATTAAATGGGCAAGTGGGTTGCATAGCAGTTGGGTGGGAGAAGAGCTCCTGCATGTTGATTTTGCTCTCTTTCCTCTAAAGCTTGTGACAACCCATCAGTTTTCTGTTACCACATCTATTTTGTGCTGTGCTTAGCTGCCCAGTCATGTCCCACTCTTTGTGACCCTGTGGACTGTAGCCCACCAGGCTCCTTTGTCCATGGGATAATGCAGGCAAGAACACTGGAATGGGTTGCCATGCACTTCTCCAGGGCATCTTCCCAACCCTGGGACAGAACCCAGGTCTCCCACACTGCATGCAGATCTTTACTGTCAGAGCCACCAGAAGCTCTATACAGTCATCAAAAACAAGATCAGGAGCTGACTGTGGTCCAGATCATGAACTCCTTATTGCAAAATTCAGATGTAAATTGAAGAAAGTAGGGAAAATCACTAGACTATTCAGGTATGGCCTAATTCAAATCCTTTACAATTATACAGTGGAAGTGACAAATAGATTCAAAGGATTAGATCTGATAGACAGAGTGCCTGAAAAGCTATGGACAGAAGTTTGTGACATAGGAGGCAGTGATCAAGACCATCCCCCCCCCAAAAAATGAAAAAAGGCAAAATGGTTGTCTGAGGAGGCCTTACAATAGCTGAGAAAAGAAGAGAAGCTAAAGCAAAGGAGAAAAGGAAAGAAATACCCATCTGAATGCAGAGTTGCAAAGAATAGCAAGAAGAGATAAGAAAGCCTCCTCAGTGATCAATGAAAAGAAATAGAGGAAAACAATAGAATGGAAAAGACTAGCAATCTCTTTAAGAAAATTAAAGATACCAAGGGAACATTTCATGCAAAGATGCGCTCAATAAAGGACAGAAATGTTATGGACCTAACAGAAGCATAAGCTATTAAGAAGAGTTGGCAAGAATACACAAAACTATACAGAAAAGATCTTAATAACCACGATGGTGTGATCACTCACTTAGAGCCAGACTTCCTGGAATGCCAAGTCAAGTGGGCCTTAGGAAGCATCACTAAGCTAGTGGAGGTGATGTAATTCCAGCTGAGCTGTTTCAAATCCTCAAAGATGATGCTGTGAAAGTGCTGTACTCAATATGTCAGCAAATTTTGAAAACTCAGCTGGAAAAGGTCAGTTTTCATTCCATTCCCAAAGAAAGGCAATGCCAAAGAAAGTTCAAACTACCGCACAATTGCACTCATCTCACACACTAGCAAAGTGATGTTCAAAATTCTCCAAGCTAGGCTTCAACAGTATGTGAACCATGAACTTCCAGATGTTCAAGCTCGATTTAGAAAAGGCAGAGGACCCAGAGGTCAAATTGCCAACATCTGCTGGATCAGCTAAAAGGCAAGAGAATTCCAGAAAAACATCTACTTCTGCTTTATTGACTATGCTAGAGCCTTTGACTCTGTGGATCACCACAAACTGAAAAATTTTTCAAGAGATGGGAATACCAGACCACCTTACTTGTCTCCTGAGAAATCTCTATGCAGGTCAAGAAGCAACAGTTAGAACCGGACATGGAACCACAGACTGGTTCCAAATCGGGAAAGGAGTGCATCAAGGCTGTATATTGTCACCCTGCTTATTTAACTTATATGCAGAGTACATCATGCAAAATGTTCAGCTGGATGAAACACAGCCTGGAATCAATTTTGCTGGGAGAAATATCAATAGCCTTAGATATGTAGATGACACCACCCTTATGGCAGAAAGTGAAGAGGAACTGAAGAGCCTCTTGATGAAAGTGAAAGAGCAGGCTGACAAAGCTGGCTTAAAACTCAGCATTCAAAAAACTAAGATCGTGGCATCCAGTCCTATCACTTAATGGCAAATAGATGTGGAAACAATGGAAACAGTGACAAATTTTATTTTTTTGATTCCAGTATCGCTACAGATGGTGACTGCAGCCATGAAATTAAAAGACACTTGCTCCTTGGAAGAAAAGCTATGACCAACCTAAGCAGCGTATTAAAAAGCAGAGACATTACTTTGCCGGCAAAGGTCCATCTAGTCAAAACTATAGTTTTTCCAGTAGTCATGTTTGGATGTGAGAGTTGGAGTACAAAGAAAGCTGAGCATTGAAGAATTGATGCTTCTGAACTTTGGTGTTGGAGAAGACTCTTAAGAGTCCCTGGGACTGCAAGGAGATCAAACCAGTCAATCTTAAAGGAAATCAGTCCTGAATATTCATTGGAAGGACTGATGCTGAAGCTGAATCTCTGATACTTTGGCCACCTGATTTGAAGAGCCAACTCATTAGAAAAGAAAGTTGTGGTACATATACACAATGGAATACTACTCAACTATTAAAAAGAATGCATTTGAATCAGTTCTAAGGAGGTGAATGAAACTCAAGCCTATTATACAGAGTGAAGTAAGCCAGAAAGGAAAACACCCTATTAATGCATATATATGGAATTTAGAAAGACAGTATCAATGACCCTATATGTGAGACAGCAAAAGAGACACATACATAAAGAACAGATTTTTGGACTCTGTGGGAGAAGGAGAGGGTGGAATGATTTGAGAGAATAGCATTGAAACATGTATATTACCATTTGTGAAACAGATGACCAGTCCAGGTTTGATGCATGAAACAGGGCACTCAAAGCCGGTGCACTGGGACAACCCAGAGGGATGGGATGGGGAAGGAGGTGGGAGGAGGATTTGGGATGGGGGACACATGCACACCCATGGCTGATTGATGTCAATGAATGGCAAAAACCACCACAATATTGCCAAGTAATTAGCCTGCAATTAAAATAAATTAATTTTTTAAAAAAGAAAAGACTCTGATGCTGGGAAAGATTGAAGGCAGGAGGAGAAGGGGATGACAGAGGATGAGATGGTTGGATGGCGTCACCGACTCAATGGACACAAATTTGAGTAAACTCCAGGAGTTGGTGATGGACAGGGAAGCCTGGCTTGCTGCAGTCCATGGGGTCACAAACAGTCGGACACGACTGAGTGACTGAACTGAACTGAACTGAGCCATCAGGGAAGCCCATTCCTATTTTAAGGTATAGTATTTGAAGTTCAGAGAGCAACTTATTCCACCCTGTTACACAACTAGTGAGCAGCAGACTCAGAATACCAATCCATTTCTGGTTTTGCCTTTACGGGTCTCATTGAGGACTAACTTCCTTCAGAAACTGGTTTCTTTACCTGTTTTATTGAGTAAAAATTTAATAGTCACATACACAAAAAGCTGTATTGCTTTCTCTTTCATTCTTATTAAATCTGGCTTTCTGTATCCTCCACTTAGGGTGGTAAGAGATTCAGTTATGTTTTGGGCTCCCCAACCTAGGATTTTGAGAGGAATCTAAGGCTTTACATATTTACTTTATATTTGAGCAGGGGCCTTGTTCTTTAACAATGGTGATTGTTCTTGTAAATCAGTAGTTCTCACTGTGTGGTCCCAGACTGGCAGTATCAGTGTTACCTTGGAAACCTGTCAGAAATGCAAATTCTCAGGTTTCATCCCCAATCTGTTGAATCAGGAGCTCTGGGCCCAGCAATGTATGTGCTGACAAGGCCTCCAAGGATTCTGACACAGAGATACATTCTGATATCACACAGTTTGAGAACTGCTTCTTGCTAACATTCATTCATTCATTCATTCATGCATTCAACAAATATGTTTTGAGTGTCTGCTATGAGTCAGGGGCTAGTGATAAAAAGACAAATGTGGACAGTGTATCTGTCCTCATAGAGCTGACGTTCCAGTGACATACCCAATTTCCTGGCTTTGCCCAGGTCCTAATGCTCCAAGCAGGCTGAGATACCTCTCCTTGGCTGCAGGCCTAGCCAACAGACCACCTTCATAGGCCCGTGAGGTTCTTTTTCCTTCTATTAAGCAGGACACTGCTCCTTGGCACTCAGGGGAACATCTAAATTTATGTGTCTTTTGCAGTGCTTGCAAGAAGTTATCAACCTCCACTCATCTACCTGGGTTGATCTTTTTATTTTATTTTACATTTTATTTATCTAATTTATTTTTGGCTACACTGGATCTTTGTTGCTGCACAAGGGCTTTCTCCAGCTGCAATGGATAGGGGCTGCTCTCTAGCTGTGGCATGCAGTCTTCTCATTGGGGTGGGTTTTCTTGCTATGGTGCATAAGCTTTAGGGTATGCAGGATTCAGTAGTTGTGGTGCAAACCTAGTTGCCTCGTGGCATGTGGGATCCTCCCAGACCAAGGATTGAACCTGTGTCCCCTGCATTGGTAGGCAGACTCTTAACCAATGAACCACTGAACCACTAGGGAAGCCCTATTTTATTTTATTATTTTTATTTTGTGATAAAATACAAAAACTTTTGCCATTTTAGCCATTTCTATATTGTGACAAAATACAAAAAAATTTCCTCTTTGAACCATCTTAAGTGGACAATTCAACTGCATTAAATACATTCACACTGTTGTATAAGCACCACCACTATTCAATTCCAGATAATTTTCATCATCCTAAATAGAAACTCTGTACGCATTCAACAATACCTCTCCACTACCACTCTGGGCAGCCTTGCTATTTCTACTTTCTGTCTCATGACTTTCCCTGTTCTATATACCTCATATAAGTGGACTTATATGCCATATTTATTCTTTTCTGTCTGGGTTATTTTATGTAGCATAATGTCTTCAAGGTCATGCATATTGCAGAATGTCAGAATTTCTTTTTTTTTTTTTAGGCCTAAATAGTATTCTGTTGTGTGGTTTCTTTCTTAAAAATGTATTTATTTTTAATTGAAGGATGATTCCTTTACAATACTGTGTTGGTTTCTGCCATACGTCAACATGAATCAGTCATAGGTACACATATGTCCCCTCCCTCTTCAACCTCCCTCCCACCCCATCCCACCCCATCCCACCCCTCTAGGTTGTTACAGAGTCCCAGTTTGAGTTTCCTGAGTCATACAACAAATTCCCATTGGCTATTTTACATATGGTCCTGTGTACGTTTCTATGTTACTCTCTCCATTCGTCCGACCCTCTCCTTCTGCCCCCTACCCCCAACCACAATTTCTTTATCCATCCATCTGCTGAGGGATTTTGAACTGTTTGCACCTCTTGGTATATTGTGAATAATGCTGCTGTCAGCATGAGTATAAAAGTATCTGTTTTGAACACTTGCTTTCAATTCTTTGGGCATATACTTAGAGTTAAATTGATGGATCTTATGGTAATTCTATGTTTACCTTTTTGAGGTACCCACTAAATGGTGTGATGTAGCAACTCTAACATTGTACGTTCTCACCAGCAGTGTATAAGTGTTCCAATTTCTTCACATCCTCACCAACACTTTTTATTTTCTAATTTTTCATAATAATCATGCTAGTGGATATGAAGTGGTATCTCATTGCAGTTTTTTGACTTCCATTTCTCTAAAGACTAAGGTTATTTATATCTTTTCATGTATTTGTTTCCATTTGTATATCTTCTTTGGAGAAATGACCATCAAATCCTTTGCCCATTTTTGATTTGGGCTGTTTGATTATTTTGTTGTTGGGTTTTAGAGGCTCTTTATATATTCTGTATTTTAACTGTGTATCAGATATATGATTTACAGATGTTTTTTGCAAATATTTTCTCTCATTCTGAGCATTATACTCTCACTCTCTTGATGACATCCTTGGTGGTGGTTTAGTCACTAGGTCGTGTCTGACTCATGCGACCCCATGGACTGTAGCCCACCAGACTCTTCTGTCCATGAGATTTTCCAGGCAAGAATACTAGAGTGGGTTGCCATTTCACTCTCCAGGGGATCTTCTCAACCCAAGGATCGAACCCAGGTTTTCTGCACTGCAGGCACTCTTTACCGACTAAAGTTATTCTCTAGTGGCTTTTAATTTCAGTCTGAAGAATTCTCTTTTGCATTTGTTTTAAAGCAGGTCTACTGGTGATTAACTCTCAGCATTTGTTTATCTAGAAATATGTTAATTTATCCCTCATTCTTGAAAGATAGTTTTTCTAGGTATAGACTTTTAGGTTGATAGAAGTCCTACTGTCTTCTGGCTTTTATGGTTATTGAGAAGAAATTAACTATTTATTTCATTGAGGATTGCTTGGCCATAATGAGTCATTTTTTTTCTTGCCACTTTCAAGATTCTCTGTTGGTCCTTGTGTTTTAACAATTTGGCTCTAATGTGTTTCTATGTGGATTTCTTTAGAATTTATCCTTATTGGAGTTCACTGAGATTCTTAAATGTGTATATTCATACCTTTCCTCAGATTTGGGAAGCTTGGGACTATTTTCTCTCAAATTATTTTTCTTCACATTTCTTTCTTCCCCTGCAGAAGTCCAAAATGTGAACATTGGTGCATTTGATGGTGTTCTATAGGTCCCTCAGCCTCTGGTCATTTTCTTCATTCTTTTTTCTTTCTGTGCCAAAGACAGGATAATTTCAATGTTCTTCTCTTTAAATTCACTGATCCTTTCTTCCACTTATGCAACTTGCTATTGAACTCCTCTGGTAAAGTTTTTATTTTAGTTATTGTACTTTTTGGCTCTACAATGTGCTCAGTTTCTTTTTATAATATGAATATTTTGATTACTGTTCTTAGTTTGTTCATATATTGTCTCCCGGATTTCCTTTTGTTTGTTGTCCATGATTTCTTTTAGCTCACAGAACATATTTGAGACAGTTGATTTAACATCTTGAGTAACAATTTCAATGTCTAGGCTTCTCTAGGGATCAGTCAGTTCAGTTCAGTTGCTCAGTCGTGTCTGACTCTTTGTGACCCCATGGACTGCAGCCCGCCAGGCTTTCCCGTCCATCACCAACTCCCAGAGCTTACTCAAATTCATGTCCTTTGAGTCGGTGATGCCATCCAACCATCTCATCCTCTGTCATCCCCTTCTCCTCCTGCCCCCAATCCCTCCCAGCATCGGGGTCTTTTCCAATGAGTCAACTCTTCCCATCAGGTGGCCAAAGTATTGGAGTTTCAGCTTCAGCATCGGTCCTTCCAATGAACACCCAGGACTGATCTCCTTTAGGATGGAGTGGTTGGACCTCCTTGCAGTCCAAGGGACTCTCAAGAGTCTTCTCCAACACCATAGTTCAAAAGCTTCTTTCCATTAATGGGCTATGTTTTCCTATTTATTTGCAAGTTTTATAATGTTTTATTGAGAAGCTGGATATTTTGGATATTATGGTGATTCTGAAAGTCCTCAGGAATTGCTTGTTGAGAGTTGGAGCCATCTTTTGTGACTTTTCCAGACTATTTTTGCAAAGTGTGTATTCCTTGTTGTGTATTATTGCTGAAGTTTCTATTCCATTTTCTCTGTGGTCAGTCAATGTCTTGACAAAGATTTACTTAAATGTTTGACTCCAAAAAGGAGAGTCTCTTTAAGTTCTTGGGAAGCCACCGCAGCCCATGGGAGCTGAAACAGTGACTGCTAGTCCCTCAGTGATCAAAAGCAACAACCAGCAATCAGAATACACAGTATTGACATTTGGAAGAGAAGGTCCTATGTCCAGCCTGGTTCTAGGAAGCCACACCAGGAATGCTGGCAATTATCCCCACAGATGCCTGCCACAGGTTAGGCGCTGGTGACTGGTAATCTAATATGCAATAGGCTGAAATTCACTGAAACATGCTGGCCTCTTTATCAAGGTCTCCCCTGGATACTGCACATGTTTAACTAGATGATAGGGTTCAAAAATTGTTACTCCAGACAGTTGTGGCCAGTTGGATCATTGTTCAGGTGGAAGGATGGATTGCTTGAACTTCCTACTCTGCTTTACTGTCACCATTTCCATCTGTACAATAGTGTATGCATTAAGTATTTTATTGTGTTTGTCCCTTGTTATTTTATAAAAATGAAAGGAAAATGAAAGTGCCAATAATAGTGATAAAAGTATAGATATTATCAACTTAATTTGATTAAAACAATGATACAAACCATCAGGTATGCTGACAGTGAAACTTTAACCTCAGTTGACTGGTATTTACAATTAAGCTGGTTGAGAATGTGTTTAATTTCTTTAAAAAATTGTCAAAGAAAAAGTACAAAATTTATGAATGTGTAAAGAATGATGAAAATGTCATAAAATATGAAATGAAAGGGTGTGAGGAGCAATTTTATAATTTTTTTTTTAGCTCTTTGGGAAATAAGGTCCTCTTACAGGATGTCTTCAAACTGTGGTGCTGGAAAAGACTCCTGAAAGTCTCTTGGACAGCAAGGAGGTCAAACCAGTCAATCTTAAGGGAGATCAACCCTGAATATTCACTGGAAGGACTGAGGCTGAAGCTGAAGCTCCAGTATTTTGGTCGTCTGATTTGAAAAGATGGCTCATTGGAGAAGTCCCTGATGCTGGGAAAGATTGAGGGCAGAAGGAGAAGAGGGCATCAGAGGATGAGATGGCTGGATGGCAACACCAATGCAATGAACATGAACTTATGCAAACTCCAAAAGATGGTTAGTGACAGGGAGGCCTGGCATGCTGTAGTCCATGGGGTCACAGAGTCAGACGTGACTGGGTGACTGAACCACAACAACAAATAAGATGTAAACACATTTAAAATTTTCCTTTCACTTTATCATGGTTTTTAAGGGATTATTGATATCAAAGTAGAGGACTTACTCAGGTTTCTCAAACCATTAAGGTAAAATGTTGTTGTCTGCTTTTCTTTCTCTTTACTCGCTGATGCAACAATGATTGAGTATCTGTGCCAGATATAGGCCAGGTCCCAGAGAAACTACTGTGGATAAAATTTTATACTAGGTTTACACTCTAATGAGCAAGAGGGATGTTAATCACATAATCACTAGAATAAATATAAAACTACCCCTGGAAAGAAGGGTTGACACTCGTAGGATGGCTGGAGCTCAGGGCCTGGGGCTTCTGAGGAAAGGGACACAGGAGCCAAGATCTGAAGGGTGAGCAGTCAGGGTTTCCTGGGTCATTGTTGGGGCACAAGGCTCTGGGTGGTGAGAGGTGACATGGGGGGCTCTAACAGGGAGACAAGAGACAAGATGAATGCATATGGGTCATGGGGAGGATGTAGTCTTTACTGAAAGATATTACTTGAAAATATATTGTTATATGCATTACTGTTACTTAATTCTGTTAGGTTTTAGATCTATGCAACTCACTACAAATACCTTATAACATAAAAAAGTGAGATGTGTGAATTATGTTCCAGCCTCTAATCTTTGGCTGTGGTGACATTCACAGTCAGAGGTGGCTGGGCTATGTTTGAGGCTGCCTTTCTTCCCCCATCTTTCCCTGAGCTGCCAACTGTTGCAACAACCACCTCCTCAACCACTCCACATCTAGTCGGCTTCTAAGACTAAGTCCAAACCTGAACTCCTGGTCATTCTCACCAAATCTCTCTTCCTCTAGTCTTCTCAGCAAATGGCAAGCCAAACCTCCCGGCAGCTCAGGGCAAAGTTCAGACATCATTTAACCCTCTCGTTCCCTCACACTCCATGTCCAAATCATCACCAAATGTTGACAGCTTAACCTTCAATATACATCTAAACCCTGACAACTTCCTTCACAACCATCACTCCCACCCTCATCCCAGCTACTGCCATCTGTCCTGGATTATGGCAATTGCCTTCTAACTGGCTTCTCGGCTTGCAATCAGCCCTAGACAGTTTCCTCTTCTTGCCAAATACTCCAACAGAATGATATTTAAAAAACAGAAGTTAGGTCACACCATCTCTCATTCTAACTCCTCTGGGGGCTTGCCGGCTCTCTCAGAATAAGACCCAAAGGCCCTGCACAATTTGGCCCCCTGTTACTCTAGACACTGTTTCCTCTCACTTTCCTTTCTTCCATCCCATCAAGCCACATGGGTTTCCTTGCTGTCCCTCCAACATCCCTGGGCTTGTTTCTGCCCTAGTGCTTTTTCTCATTCTCTTTCTTCTGTCTGGTTGTTCTGCCCCCAGAAACCTGAATGGTTCATTCCTCTCAATCCCTCTGTTCCTTAAGATCTCTATTCAAATATAACTATAATAGAGTGTCTATTTCTGGCCTTTCTGTATAACATAGGAACACATACCAGTCCTGCCAATGTACTCGTTTTACCCTTCAGTTCAGTTCAGTTCAGCTGTGTCCAACTTTGCGACCCCATGAATCGCAGCACACCAGGCCTCCCTGTCCATCACCAACTCCTGGAGTCTACTCAAACTCATGTCCATCGAGTCGGTGATGCCATCCAGCCATCTCATCCTCTGTCGTCCCCTTCTCCTCCTGCCCCCAATCCCTCCCTGACTCTGTGTCATTCTCCATAGACCTTACCATCTGAAATGCTATATATTTCCTTAATCATCAGCTTCCTTCTCTATCATGAAAACTCCATGAAGGTGGGACTTGTCTATTTTGTTCAGTGGTCTAACCTCCAGTGTCTCCAAAAGTGCCTGACACATAGAACAAGCTCAATAAATAAATAAACTACTCCATCACCCTCTGATCACTTCTCTCAAGATGTTTCTGTTGGTGTTTTTGATCTTGGGAAGATAGCAGCAAGTGGTCTTGAAGCAGAGTCTTAGTTCCTTGCTAGGAACTGAACTTGGGTAGCCTGGATGGAAAACCAGGAATCTTGGCCACTAGACCACTGAGAACTGGAAACTAGAAGCGAAGTTTCCCTGACTCTTGCCCTGTTTGAAAACTTAATTTCTCAAAGAGGCAAAACCTGTAGAGATGGGTACAAAGTTTACTCTTAGAGATAGCACAGCAAGTGGCAGAGCTCACAGAGAAAGAGTTTGTTAAGTTAGGATAGAAGCAGGCAGAAATACGCACCTGGAGAGAAAGGGTGTGGGCGTCCTCCCTGAGGAAGAGCACCAGAAACAGGTGATTAAATCATTATATACAGCAGTTTTACCTCTGGCCAGTTATCACACTCCTTTTCCCACATCTGATCTGTCCTAGGACCCTCCCCCATCCGCATGCATATCTTTTTGCTAAGACGGATTCCAGCGCAGAGGCCTGGGGGAGGCTTGGTATCACCTATTATGGGGTGGTGCCCTCTTCTTTTTGACTCCTGAGGAGGCTTTCTGCACATGTTTAGTTAGGTAGATCTCCTTGACATCAGGAGTGGTCATCTTATCTCTTTACTCCAGCAGAGCTCAGCTCCTGTCATTAATTTTGTCCTTGGAGTCTCTAGGAAAACAAAGCTTCAATTTTACCCCACTTGACAGACACCAGGTGTCCAGCCAGGGGCCCATCTACCTCCTACCTCGTTTCTACTGTCCTTATTGCTGGTGATCTGTGGAAGACTTGCCGCCTCTTATTCATAGGAAAATTGGTTTCTTTTACTCTCTTTCTCCTAACTGTGGTCTATATTCCTTGAAATCCATAATATTTTCTATCATTTATCCTCTTGTTTTATATTTTTCCCATTATTCTCTTTTGCTGCTGTTACATATCTTAAGAGATGCCATTATTTCTTTATCCTCAGGAAATGTCTGGCTTCCTGACAATGACACCAGGAAGATAGTTCAATGGGAAACAACCCATGGCTTCTCCAAAATTTTCTGGGTTCTTGAAAATGTTGGTGAGGAAATGGAGAAATTAGAACATTTATGCACTATTGGTGGGAAAATAAAATGTAAAATGGTATCAGTTCAGCTCAGTTCAGTTCAGTCGCTCAGTTGTGTCCGACTCTTTGTGACCCCATGAATCGCAGCACGCCAGGCCTCCCTGTCCATCACCAACTCCCGGAGCTTACTCAAACACATGTTCATTGAGTCAGTGATGCCATCCAGCCATCTCATCCTCTGCCATCCCCTTCTCCTCCTGCCCCCAATCCCTCCCAGCATCAGGGTCTTGTCCAATGAGTCAACTCTTCGCATGAGGTGGCCAAAGTATTGGAGTTTCAGCTTTAGCATCAGTCCTTCCAATGAGCACCCAGGACTGATCTGCCTTAGGATGGACTAGTTGGATCTCCTTGCAGTCCAGCCACTGTGAAAAACAAGGCCTTGAGCAGATATCTGTACAACCATGTCCACTGAAGAATTATTCAAAATACCCAAAAGGTGGAAACAACCTGTGTCCACCCACAGACGAATGGATAAACCAATGTAATGCACACATACAATGAAATACTGCATGAGTGTTCAGTCGCTCAGTCCTGTCCAACTCTTTATGACTTCACGGGCTGCAGCATGCCAGGCTTCCCTGTCCTTCACCATCTTCTGGAGCTTACTCAAACTATATCCATCGAGTCAGTGATGCCATCTAACCATCTCATCCTCTGTTGACCCTTCTCCTCCTGCCTTCAATCTTTCCCAGAATCAGGGTCTTTTCCAATGAGTCGGCTCTTTGAATCAGGTGGCCAAAGTTTTGGAGCTTCAGCTTCAGCATTATTCCTTCCAATGAGTATTCAGGACTGATTTCCTTTAGGATTGACTGGTTTGATCTCCTTGCAGTCCTAGGGACTCTCAGGAGTCTTCTCCAACACCACAGTTCAAAAGGATCAATTCTTCAACGCTCAACCTTCTTTGTAGTTCAACTCTCACATTCATACATGACTACTAGACAAACCACAGCTTTGACTAGACCAACCTTTGTCAGCAAAGTAATGTCTCAGCTTTTTAATATGCTGTCTAGGTTGGTCATAACTTTTCTTCCAAGGAGCAAGAGTATTTTAATTTCATGGCTGCAGTGACCATCTGCAGTGATTTTTGAGCCCAAGAAAATAAAGTCTGTCACTTTCCATTGTTTCCACATCTATTTGCCATTAAGTGATGGGACCAGATGCCATGATCTTAGTTTTTTGAATGTTGAGTTTTAAGGCAACTTTTTCACTCTCCTCTTTCACCTTCATCAAGAGGCTCTTTGATTCCTCTCTACTTTCTGCCATAAAGGTGGTGTCATCTGCATATCTGAGGTTATTGTTATTACTCTGGCCATCTTGATTCCAGCTTGTGCTTCATCCAATCTGGCATTTCTCATGATGTACTCTGCATATTAGTTAAATAAGCAGGGTGACAATATACAGCCTTGACGTACTCCTTTCCCGATTTGGAATTGGTCTGTTGTAATCCTAATGTACATTACCATCAATCTATTCTTTACCACAATTCTATTATACATTGGTACTTTTTTTTCTGGAGAAGAATCTGGCAGCAGGTAATAAGACCTTTAGAAAATGCTTAATTCCTCTGGCTTGGTTATTTCACTTTGGGGAATCTTTTTCCATTCAGTGAATAGTCACTAACCACTCACCTTCCCTGTGTCAGACATTGTTCTGGGTGTTGTGAACACAATGGTGAAGTCTGCATAATCCCTGCACTCAGAGTTTATAGTCCTATAGGGAGAAGGAGACATATTAATGTTTGTAGTGGACTCCATGCTCCTTCTTTCTGACAACAAGAGTCCAAATCTTCTTTAGGAAACATCCTCAGTTCCACCATGTGAATAGATTGACCACTTACCCAGCCACCCCTAATTTAATTCTGTCACTGTATTTCACCAACCACTGCAATCCCCCAGCCATGGTAATTGGTTCAAAGATGGTATATAACTCATTTGGAGCCAATGAGACCAATAAAGATGTTTTCTGGGGCTTGTGGGAAAGGTACATTTTCTTTTACTATATTTTATGAAGATGTGAGCTTGGCAGCTGCTGTTGCCTTCACAGTTCCATGGAGTATATCAGCAGAGGATAAAATCAACTCCTGGAGAAGGTGGAACAAAGAGATTAGAAAAATGGCCAGCTGATGTACTCTGAGCCTCTGCTTTGAAGCACTGTGGTCAGCCCTGCCCTTGCCAATAAGGTCTCTTCTGTGTATAAGCCAGCCTGAGTTGCACGCTATCACCTATACAGAAGGAAAACCAACTCATCACATTTGTCATACTGATGGCATGTCACAGTAGAGTGATGGTCTATGTGAGGAAGGGACCTATGGAAGGGAGTCTTCAGGCATATGCCTAGGGACATAGCTAAGAAAAAATAGTGATATATCCCAGGATGTTTATAGCAACCTTATCCCTAAGGGGAAAAGTGGAAATAACTCAAATGTTCAATGATAGGTACATTATTAAGCACATCATTGCATCTACAAAAAATGTAACACACACCAGTGTGATGAAATGCCATCAAAACTGACAAATATGTGCACTATTTAGGTACACAGTAATACTCAGTCTGGTTCTGTCAAACTCTCGAAAGTTAGTGAGGTGTTAACAAGAAAAGTTTAATGCTTTCCCAATCACTGTACTCCACCAAGTCCGCCTTTCCTTACCATGGCAGCATTTTGGGCCAGTTTCACAGTTTCCGTTCTCTTTCAGTTATTCAGACTCCAGATTAAGATGTAACTTCAGGCTAAGTTTGTCTGCTTCCCCAGTGCTGAACAGCCCAGAGACCTCTCTTGGGAGGGAAGGAATGTGAGCTTCTCTGTCACTGTGTTCTCTGCAATGTTTAGAAGGAAGATGATTTTGAGCTTGTTATCATCTCAACTCCCACTGATTTTCAAGGTCTAATTCCCATAGTGTTGGGGATTGGAAGAGGAGGAGGGGCGAAGATCTTATGGGCCTGACTTGAGAGTGCCCTTCTTGACAGGTGGCTGCTGGGCCATCATCTTGGCTTTGATCTTCTTGTCTCTTCCACACTTGGGGCTCTCTGCCTGTGGGGCTGCAGGGACTCTGCTTCTCCCTTCCAATTCTCTGAGCTGGGAGAGGATGTTGAAAATCCTTTCCATGAGGGTCACAGCACTTTCTTTTCCTTCTGCCTTCAGCTGCTCATATAGGCTTCTTGCCTCCAGAAATTTCCAGAGAGGGAAATGTCTTTATCAAACTCACAGGTGCTGTAGAACTTCCAGGGATATGGATCAAGTTCTCCCAATAATTCTCATACTTCTCTCCACACATGATGGTGGGCCTACTGGCCTACTGTTCACCAAGGATGCAGCCAGTGGAGAGATGGTAGTCTCTCCTTCAGACAAGTCATCTCAGATTCTACACGGGATTCTACTCCTAAAACTGTGCTGGGGAGGCTCTTTAATATGAACCTTGGACTCCTTCCAAGGCCAAAGACTTCCAACTTTTCCTCCTAACAATTGTTTCCTCATATGGGCTAGTGGAGAGGCAGGTAGATATTAGTTGGAATGAAGGTAGGGAGTAGTAGTAGGGCTAATTTGTCTGTCTCTTAATAAAGCGGTGTTGGCTTCCATTTTTGGCAGCTTTCTTTAGAATATTGGATACTTAGAGTCTCTTGTTTTCAGCTATAGGCCTTAGTGCCAATTCCAGGACAGAAGTCTTACTGAACATCCTATTTTATGTATCCTTGAAGTCTTATACATCACTGCCAATTTTCTGTCTACTTGTTGTATTATTACTGAGATAAGAATAAAAGATTCTCCAGCTGTGTGGATTTGTCTATTTTTCCATACAGTTCTATCAGTTTTGCTTTATGTTTTTTGAAGCTTTGTTTTTACTCCCAATGAATTCACACCTCTATCAATATAAAATGTCTCTCTTTATTCCTGGTAGTATTTCTTGTTCTGAGATCTACTTTTCTGATATTAATATTGGTATTCCAGCTTTGGGGGGAATAGTGTTTGAATAGTTCATCTTTTTCATTTTTTACTTCTAACCTACTTGTGTATATTAAATGTGAATATCTTATAGTCTGTATATAATCCAGTTTTGATTTTTAAATCTAGACTGGCAATACATGCATTTTGATAGTAGTGTTTAGATTCTATAATAGTTATGGACATGATTGCTAAGTCTAACGTGTTGCTATTTTTCTTTTTATCCCTTATTATTGAATTGAAGTCACTAAGTCAGGTCTGACTCTTTGTGACCTCAAAGACTGTAGCCTACCAGGCTCGTCCATCCATGGAATTTTCTATGCAAGAGTACTAGTTCAGTTCAGTTCAGTCTCAGTCATGTCTGACTCTTTGCGACCCCATGAATCACAGCACGCCAGGCCTCCCTGTCCATCACCAACTCCCGGAGTTTACTCAAACTCATGTCCATTGAGTCAGTGATGCCATCCAGCCATCTCATCCTCTGTCATCCCCTTCTCCTCCTGCACCCAATCTTTCCCAGCATCAGGGTCTTTTCCAATGAGTCAGCTCTTCGCATGAGGTAGCCAAAGTATTGGAGTTTCAGCTTCAACATCAGTCCTTCCAATGAACACCCAGGACTGATCTCCTTTAGGATGGACTGGTTGGATCTCCTTGCAATCCAAGGGACTCTCAAGAGTCTTCTCCAACACCACAGTTCAAACGCATCAATTCTTTAGCACTCAGCTTTCTTTACAGTCCAACTCTCACATCCATACATGACTACTGCAAAAACCATAGCCTTGACTAGACAGACCTTTGTTGGCAAAGTAATGTCTCTGCTTTTTAATATGCTGTCTAGGTTGGTCATAACTTTCCTTCCAAGGAGTAAGCATCTTTTAATGTCATGGCTGCAGTCACCATGTGCAGTGATTATGGAGCCCCAAAGAATAAAGTCAGCCACTGTTTCCACTGTTTTCCCATCTATTTGCCATGAAGTGATGGGACCAGGTGCCTTGATCTTAGTTTTCTGAATGTTGAGTTTTTTTTTCCATTTATTTTTATTAGTTGGAGGCTAATTACTTTACAATATTGTAATAGTTTTTGCCATACATCGACATGAATCAGCCATGGATTTACACACTGAATGTTGAGTTTTAAGCCAACATTTTCACTCTCCCTTATCACTTTCATCAAGAAGCTCTTTAGTTCTTCTTCACTTTCTGCCTTAAGGATGGTGTCATCTGCATATCGGAGGTTATTGATATTTCTCCAAGCAATCTTGATTCCAGCCTGTGCTTCCTCCAGCCCAGCTTTTCTCATGTTGTACTCTGCATATAAGTTAAACAAGCAGGATGACAATATACAGCCTTGACATAATCCTTTTCCTATTTGGAACCAGTCTGTTGTTCCATGTCCAGTTCTAACTGTTGCTTCCTGACCTGCATACAGGTTTCTCAGGAGGCAGGTCAGGTGGTCTGGTATTCCCATCTCTTTCAGAATTTTCCACAGTTTATTGTGATCCACACAGTCAAAGGCTTTGGCATAGTCAATAAAGTAGAAATAGATATTTTCCTGGAACTCTCTTGCTTTTTCGATGATCCAGTGGATGTTGGCAATTTGATCTCTAGTTCCTCTGCCTTTTCTAAATCCAGCTTGAACATCTGGAAGTTCACGGTTCATGTATTGCTGAAGCCTGGCTTGGAGAATTTTGAGCATTACTTTGCTAGTGTGTGAGAGGATTGCAATTGTGCATTAGTTTGAGCATTCTTTGGCATTGCCTTTCTTTGGGGTTGGAATGAAAACTGACCTTTTCCAGTCTTGTGGCCACTGCTGAGTTTTCCAAATTTGCTGGCATATTGAGTGCAGCACTTTCACAGCATCATCTTTTAGGATTTGTAATAGCTCAACTGGAATTCCATCTCCTCCACTTGCTTTGTTCGTGTGATACTTACTAAGACCCACTTGAGTTCTCATTCCAGGATGTCTGGCTCTAGGTGAGTGATCACACCATCATGATTATCTGGGTTGTAAAGATCTTTTTTGTATAGTTCTTCTGCGTATTCTTGCCACCTCTTCTTAATATCTTCTGCTTCTGTTAGGTCCATACCACTTTTGTCCTTTATTGAGTCCATCTTTCCATGAAATGTTCCCTTAGTATCTCTATTTTTCTTGAAGAGATCTCTAGTCTTTCCCATTCTGTTATTTTCCTCTACTCTAAGAGTACTGGAGTGGGTTGCCATTTCCTTCTCCAAGGGATCTTCCCAACCTGGGGATCAAACCTGTGTCTCCTGCATTGCAGGCAGACACTTTACCATCTGAGCCACCACGGAAGCCCTTATTATTACTTTTCCATATTTCCTGCTTTCTTTGGATTAACCATAGCTTTAGGATTCTATTTCATCTCCACTGTTGGCTTATTAACTAATCATGTTTTCTTTTTACTAAATGTGCTGCCTAAGCAAGTTCTGTGTTCTTTTCTTTTTAATTGTTGCTCTAAGGCTTAAATATGCATTTTTAACTAATCACATTTTGCTTTCATATACTACTTCAAGCATAGTGTAAGAAACTAACAGCAGTGTACTTCCATTTACCCTTTCTTAACTTTGATGCTATTGTTTTAATGGATTTTATTTTTATATATTGTCTCTCACATAATTCACATAATTGTTATTATTTTGCTTTGTAGTCAATTATTTTTTAAGGAAATTTAAAGTGACAAAAATGTGTTACATTTACCTATATATCACCATGTCTGGAATTTTTTGTGTAGATAGAAGTTTTATCTGGGTTCCTGCTTCCTAAAGAATTTCATGAAGAGTTGCATTTCTTTTTCTTTTAAATTGAAGTATAAATTGACCCTGAGGGATGGGAGGGGGAGGGAAGTGGGGAACACATGTACACCCATGGCTCATTCATGTCAATGTGTGGCAAAAACCACTACAATATTGTAAAGTAATTAGCCTCCAATTAAAATGAATAAATTAATTAAAAAATAAGTAAAATAAATTGAAGTACAATTGACCTGCAGAATATATCAGTTCTATGTACAAAACATAATGGTTCAAAATTTTTATAGCCACTGTAAGTCTAATTGCCATCTAGTACCATACAAAGATATTACAGTGTTGTTTTCTATGTGCCCCATGCTTTACATTTCGCCCCCTGACTCATTTATTTTGTAACTGGAAGTTTGTACCTCTTACTCTCCCTCACCTGTTTCACTCATCCTCCCACCCCCTCTCCTCTGGCAACTGCTTGTTTATTCGGTATGTCTATGAGTCTCTTTCTATTTCATTATGCTTGTTTTGCTTTTTAGATTCTGCGGGTAAGTGAAATCATATGGCATTTTTCTTTCTCTATCTGACATATTTCACTAAGCAGAATACCCTCTAGGTGGAATTATGGCAAATGTCAAGATTTCCTTTCTTTTATGGCTGAATAATATCCTAGTGTGTATGTGTGTGTGTACACAGACATATACACACATCTTATTTATCCATTCATCCATCAGTGGACACTTAGTTTGCTTCCATATCTTGGCTGTTGTAAATAATGCTACAATAAACATAGAACTGCATATATACATTTTTTTCCATTAGTGTTTTTCTTTTCTTTGGAAAAATACTCAGAAGTGGAATTGCCAGATCATATGGTGGTTGTATGTTTAATTTTTTTGGGAACTTCTATTCCGTTTTCCACAATGGCTGCACCAATTTACATTCCCACAGCAATGTATGAGGGTTCCTTTCTCTTTACAGCCTTCCCTGTGGTTGTTATTTGTTGTCTTTTTAAATAACAGCCATTCTAACAAGCGTGTGATGATATCTCATTGTGGTTTTGATTTGCATTTCCTTGATGGTTAGTGATGTTAAGCACCTTTCCATGTATTTGTTGACTGTCTGTATGTCTTCTTTGAAAAATGTCTATTCAGATTCTCTGTCCATTCTTTAAGTCAGTTTTTTTTTTTCTTTTTCTGGATGTTGAGTTATATGAGTTCTTTGTCTATTTTGGATATTAACCCCTTATCAGTTACATTATTTGCAAGTATACAGTTACATTATTTGCAAGTCCCATTTAGGACTTCCCTGGTGGCTCACACAGTAAAGCGTCTGCCTACAATGCAGGAGACCCAGGTTCGATCCCTGGGTCTGGAAGCTCTCCTGGAGAAGGAAACGGCACCCCACTCCAGTGTTCTTGCCTAGAAAATCCCATGGATGGAGGAGCCTGGTAGGCTACAGTCCATGGGGTCGAAAAGAGTCAGACACGACTGAGGGACTTCACTTTCACTTTCACTTTTCTCCCATTTAGTAGGCAGCCTTTTCGTTTTGTTGTGTACGAAACCTTTTTAGTTTGATGTAGTCCTATTTGCTTATTTTTGTTTTTGTTTCCATTGCCTGAAGAGGCAGATCCAAAAAACAATTGCTAAGACTGACATCAAGGAACTTACCACTTGTATTTTCTGCTATCAACTTTATGGTTTCAGGTCTTACATTTAAGTCTTTAATCCATTCAGTGTTTATTTTTCTGTACAATGTGAGGAACTAGTATGGTTTTGATTTTTTTTAAAAAAAAATACAATAAAGTCAGAGGACACAAACAGATGGAGAAATACACCGTGTTCATGGATTGGAAGAATCAATATTGTCAAAATGGCTATACTACCCAAAGCAATCCATAGATTCAATGCAATCCCTATCAAGCTACCAACGGTATTTTTCACAGAACTAGAACAAATAATTTCACAATTTGTATGGAAATAAGAAAAACCTCGAATAGCCAAAGTAATCTTGAGAAAGAAGAATGGAACTGGAGGAATCAACCTACCTGACTTCAGACTATACTACAAAGCCACAGTCATCAAGACAGTATGGTACTGGCACAAAGACAGAAATATAGATCAATGGAACAGAATAGAAAGCCCAGAGATAAACACACGAACCTATGGACACCTTATCTTCGACAAAGGAGGCAAGGATATACAATGGAAAAAAGACAACCTCTTTAACAAGTGGTGCTGGGAAAACTGGTCAACCACCTGTAAAAGAATGAAACTAGAACACTTTCTAACACCATACACAAAAATAAACTCAAAATGGATTAAAGATCTAAATGTAAGACCAGAAACTATAAAACTCCTAGAGGAGAACATAGGCAAAACACTCTCCGACATAAATCACAGCAGGATCCTCTATGACCCACCTCCCAGAATATTAGAAACAAAAGCAAAAATAAACAAATGGAACCTAATGAAACTTAAAAGCTTTTGCACAACAAATGAAACTATAAGCAAGGTGAAAAGACAGCCCTCAGAATGGGAGAAAATAATAGCAAATGAAGCAACAGACAAAGGATTAATCTCAAAAATATACAAGCAACTCCTGCAGCTCAATTCCAGAGAAATAAATGACCCAATCAAAAAATGGGCCAAAGAACTAAACAGACATTTCTCCAAAGAAGACATACAGATGGCTAACAAACACATGAAAAGATGCTCAACATCACTCATTATCAGAGAAATGCAAATCAAAACCACAATGAGGTACCATTACACGGCAGTCAGAGTGGCTGCTATCCAAAAGTCTACAAGCAATAAATGCTGGAGAGGGTGTGGAGAAAAGAGAACCCTCTTACACTGTTGGTGGGAATGCAAACTAGTACAGCCGCTATGGAGAACAGTGTGGAGATTTCTTAAAAAACTAGAAATAGAACTGCCATATGACCCAGCAATCCCACTTCTGGGCATACACACTGAGGAAACCAGAACTGAAAGAGACACATGCACCCCAGTGTTCATCGCAGCACTGTTTATAATAGCCAGGACATGGAAGCAACCTAGATGCCCATCAGCAGATGAATGGATAAAGAAGCTGTGGTACATATACACCATGGCTGAGTAATACTCAGCCATTAAAAAGAATTCATTTGAATCAGTTCTAATGAGATGGATGAAACTGGAGCCCATTATACAGAGTGAAGTAAGTCAGAAAGATAAAGACCATTACAGTATACTAAACCATATATATGGACTTTAGAAAGATGGTAATGATAACCCTATATGCAAAACAGAAAAAGAGACACAGATGTACAGAACAGACTTTTGGACTCTGTGGGAGAAGGCGAGGGTGGGATGTTTTGAGAGAACAGCATCGAAACATGTATATTATCTATGGTGAAACAGATCACCAGCCCAGGTTGGATGCATGAGACAAGTGCTCGGGCCTGATGCACTGGGAAGACCCAGAGGGATCAGGTGGAGAGGGAGGTGGGAGGGGGGCTCGGGATGGGGAATACATGTAACTCTATGGCTGATTCATGTCAATGTATGACAAAACCCACTTCAATATTGTAAAGTAATTAGCCTCCAACTAATAAAAATAAATGGAAAAAAAAAGATTGCTGGGAGAAATATCAATAACCTCAGATATGCAGATGACACCACCCTTACGGCAGAAAATGAAGAAGAACTAAAGAACCTCTTGATGAAAGTGATAGAGGAGTGAAAAGGTTGGCTTAAAAATCAATATTCAGAAAACTAAGATCATGGCATCTGGTCCCATCACTTCATGGCAAATAGATGGGGACTTAATGGAAACAGTGACAGACTTTATTTTCTTGGGCTCCAAAATCATTGCAGATGGAGACCGAAGCCGTGAAATTAAAAGATATTTGCTCCTTGGAAGGAAAGTTATGACCAACCTAGACAGCATATTAAAGAGCAGAAACATTACTTTGCTAACAAATGTCCATCTAGTCAAACCTATGGTTTTACTGTAGTTATGTACAAATGTGAGAGTTGGACCATAAAGAAGGTTGATGGTTGAAGAATTGATGCTTTTGAACTGTGGTGTTGGAGAAGACTCTTGAGAGTCCCTTGGCCTGCAAGGGGATCCAACCAGTCCTTCCTAAAGGAAATCAGTCCTGAATGTTCATTGGAAAAACTGATGCTGATGCTGAAACCCCAATACTTTAGCCACCTGATGCGAAGATCCCTGATTTGAAAAGACCCTGATACTGGGAAAGATTGAAGGCAGGAGGAGAAGGGGATGACAGAGGATGAGATGGTTGGCTGGCATCACTGACTCAATGGACATGAAAGAAAGAAAGTGAAGTGGCTCAGTTGTGTCTGACTCTTTGCGACCCCATGGACTGTAGCCTACCAGTCTCTCTGTCCATGGGATTTTCCAGGCATTAGTACTAGAGTGGATTGCCATTTCCTTCTCCAGGGGATCTTCCTGACCCAGGGATCGAACCCAGGTCTCCCGCATTGTAGACAGATGCTTTACCATCTGGCCACCAGGGAAGTCATCAATGGACATGAGTTTGAGTATACTCCAGGAGTTGGTGATGGACAGGGAGGCCTGGCGTGCTGCAGTCCATGGGGTCACAAAGAGTTGGACATTGACTGAGTGACTGAACTGAACTGAATCATCTTTAGGTTTTATTTGTTCTTCTTTGTTTAGTTGCTTTAGGTATAAGATTAGGCTGCTTGTGATTTTTCTTGTTTCCTGAGGTAAGATTGTATCGCTAAAAACTTCCATATTAGAAATGCTTTTGCATTTTGGCTTGTTGTGCTTTCATTTTCATTTGTCCCAAGGTGTTTTTTTAATTTCCTCTTTGATTTCTTCAGCAATCTATTGGTTGTTGAGCAGCATGTTGCTTAGCATTAACATGTTTTTATTTTTACACTTTTTTTCTTCATAGTTGATTTCTAATCTCTAACCATTGATATGATTTCAATTTTCTTAAATTTACAGAGGCTTGCCTTGTGGCCCAACATTGAACTACCTGGAGAATGTTTCACTGTGACCTTGGGAAGAATGTATATTCAGCTGCTTTTGTATAGAATGCTCTATCGATATCAATTAAGTTCACCTGATCTGATGTGTCTTTTAAGGCCTGTGTTTCTTTATTAATTTTCTGTCTTTATGATCTGTCCATTGATGAGAGTGGGGTGTTAAATTCCTCCACTATTATTTTGTTACCCTTGATATGTCTTTTTATGACTGTTAGTTTTTGCCATATATACTGGGGTGCTATTGTATATATGTGTGCATATATAATCACAATTATTATATCTTCTTCTTGACTGGTCCCTTGATCATTATATAGTGTCCTTCTTTTCTCTTGTTACCAGTCTTTATTTTAAAGTCTATTTTGTCTGATATTAGTATTGCTGCTCCAGCTTTCTTTTGATTTCCATTTACATGGTGTACCTTTTTCCATCCACTCACTTTCAGTTTGCATGTGTCTCTAGGCCTGAAGTGGGTCTCTTATAGATGGCATATGTATGAGTCTTGATTTTGAATCTGTTTAGCCAGTCTGTATTCTTTGGTTGGAGCATTTAATCTATTTACATTTGAGGAAATTGTCAATATACATGTTCCTATTGCTATTTTCTTAATTGTTTTGTCTTTGTTTCTGTAGGTCTTTTTTCTTCCCTTTCTCTTTTGTATTCTTCTCTTGTGATTTGATGACTGACTTTAGCGTTGTGTTTGGATTCCTTTTTCTTTTTCATGTGTGGATCTATTACAAACTTTTGGTTTGTGGTTATCATGAGGTTTTGATATAGCAGTCTGTATATTAACAAGACTATTTTAAGTTGCTGGTCTTTTAATTTCAAATGCATTTCAATATCCTCCATTTGTACTTTCCTCAAAATTGCTGGTTTTGATATCACATTTGTCTGTGAATGATGTCCTACATTTACTGTATGTTTGCCCTTGCCAATGAGCTTTGTCATTCATAATTTTCTTGTTTCTAGCAGTTTGCTAGAATTGCCTCTGCCAGTGTCTTTGTACCTGCAGTGAACCACAGCTACCCTCCACCACAACAGGAGACTCTCCAATACTAGCAGGTAAGTCTGGCCCAGTCTCCTGGGATATCATTGCTTTTCCCCCTTCATTCTGGTGTGCATGAGATCCTTTGTGTGCCCTCCAAGAGTGGAGTTTCTGTTTTTCTCAGTTCTGTGGAACTCCTTCAGTCAAACCCCATTTGTCTTCAAAGCCAGATTCTCTGGGGGCTCCTCCTCCCATTTCCAGGCCCCCAAACCGGGAAGCCTCCCATGGGGCTCAGGACTTTCACTCCTGTGGGAAAACTTCTGTGTTATGATTCTTCTCCAGTTCGTGGGTCACCCACCTAGTGGGTATAGGACTTGAGTTTATTACTGTCCTCCTACTGTCTTGTTGTGGCTTCTTCTTTGTCATTGGATACAGGATAATATTTTGGGTCAGTCAGTTCAGTCACTCAGTCATGTCCGACCCTTGGCAAACCCATGGACTACAACATGCCAGGCTGCCCTGTCCATCACCAACTCCCGGAGCTTGCTCAAATGCATGTCCATTGAGTTGGTGATGCCATCCAACCATCTCATCCTCTGTCATCCCCTTCTCCTCCTGACTTCAATCTTTCCCAGCATCAGGGTCTTTTCCAAAGAGTCAGTTCTTCACATCAGGTGGCCAGAGTATTGGAATTTCACCTTCAGCATCAGTCCTTCCAGTGAATATTCAGGACTGATTTCCTTTAGGATTGAGTGGTTTGCTCTTCTTGCAGTCCAAGGGACTCTCAAGAGTCTTCTTCAATGCCACAGTTCAAAAGCATCAATTCTTCAACATTCAGCCTTCTTTATGATCTAAGTCTCACATCCACACATGACTACTGGAAAAACCATAGCTTTGGAAAAACCATAGACAGACCTGTTTTGGTAAATTAATGTCTCTGCTTTTAAATATGCTGGCTAGATTTGTCATAGCTTTTCTTCCAAGGAGAAAGCATATTTTACTTTCATGGCTGCAGTCACCATCTGCAGTGAGTTTTGAGCCCAAGAAAATTAAAAGTCTGTCACTGTTTCCAGTGTTTCCCCACCCAGTTGCCATGAAGTGATGGGATTGGATGCCATGTTCTTAGTTTTTTGAATGTTGAGTTTTAAGCCAACTTTTTCACTCTCCTCTATCATCTTCATCAAGAGGCTCTTTAGTTCCTCTTCACTTTTTTGCATAGAGTGTCTGAAGAACTATGGGCAGAGGTTCATAATATTGTACAGAAGGCAGTGATCAAGACCATCCCCAAGGAGAAGAAATGCAAAAAGGCAAAGTGTTTGTCTGAGGAGGCCTTACAAATAGCTGAGAAAAGAAGAGAAGTGAAAGGCAAAGGAGAATAGGAAAGATATATCCATCTGAATACAGAGTTCCAAGGAATAGCAAGGACCAATAAGAAAGCCTTCCTAAGTGATCAATGCAAAGAGATAGAGGAAAATAATAGAATGGGAAAGACTAGAGATCTCTTTAAGAAAATTACAGATACCAAGGGAATATTTCATGGAAAGATGGACTCAATAAAGGACGGAAATGGTATGAACCTAACAGAAGCAGAAGATATTAAGAAGAGGTGGCAAGAATACACAGAAGAACTATACAAAAAAGATCTTCATGACCTAGATAATCATGATGGTGTGATCACTCATCTAGAGCCAGACATCCTGGAGTGTGAAGTCAAGTGGGTCTTAGAAAGCATCACTGCAAACAAAGCTAGTGGAGGTGATGGAATTCCAGCTGAGCTGTTTCAAATCCTAAAAGATGATGCTGTGAAAGTGCTGCACTCAATATGCCTGCAAATTTGGAAAACTCAGCAGTGGCCACAGGACTGGAAAAGGTCAGTTTTCATTCCAATCCCAAAGAAAAGTGATGCCAAAGAGTGTTCAAACTACTGCACAATTGCACTCATCTCATACGTTAGCAAAGTAATGCTCAAAATTCTTCCAGCTAGGCTTCAACAGTATGTAAACCAAGAACTTCCAGATATTCAAGCTGGATTAGAAAAGGCAGAGGAAGTATAGATCAAATTGCCAACATTCGTTGGATCATAGAAAAAGCAAGACAATTCCAGAAGAACATCTACTTCTGCTTCATTGAATACACAAAAGATTTTGACTGTGTGGATCACAACAAACTGGAAAATTTTTTTTGGGTAGGTTCCAGTATTTTGTTGTTGCTGTTACTGATGGCTGCTAAGCAGTTAGTTGTGATTTTGTTGTTTTTGTAAGAAGAGGTGAGCTCACATCCTTCTACTTTGTTATCTTTGAACTCCCTTCTCCAGTTTGATTTTTTGTATGTAGCTCTCTAGTTTTCCCAACACCCTTCATTGAAGAGGTGGTCTTTTCCTTCTTGTCTATTCTTACCTCCTTTGTCATGGACAAACTGACCATAGAAGTGTGAGTTCTCACTGTGAGCATCCATTCTTTTGAGTACATTGAACATCTTTATGATTATTACCTTGAAGTTTTTATCAGGTAGATTGTTTAACTCCACTTCACTTAGTTCTTTAGGAGTTTATCTTGTTCCTTCATTTGGGGTATATTCCTCTGTTGCCTCATGTTACCTAATCCTGTTTTGTTTCTATGTATTTAATAGGTCAGTTACTTTCCCAGTTTTGAAAAACTGCCCTTATGTAGGAGGTGTCCTGGCAGGCCCAGCAGTACCTTTGCTGTGGTCACCAGGACTGCATGCTCTAGGGGCACCCCCTGCCATGTGGACAGTCTGTGTCCTTCTGTTGTGGCTGAGCCAGCCACTGTGGGCATACTGGTTGGCAAGGTAGGGTCCCCATCCCGTTGGCTGCCAGGATTTCCTGGTATGGAGGTTTCTGGCTACTGATGGGAAGGGCAGTGTACTGGTATAGCTAACACTGTTGCCTGGAGCCTTAAGGGCTGGTGCCAGCTCACTAGTGGGCAGGACTGGGACCTTGGTTTTCCTAGAACTGGCTCCAGCCTGCTCATGGGTAAGGTCAGGTCCTGGGCCTGCTTATGGTTGGGACTGGGTCCTGGGGCTGCTGGTTGGGAGAGTTAGGGGAGTGGTCTATGGCCAGTGCTGACCAGCTGATAAGCAGTTAAACCCCAGGTGCTAGTAGGTGAGAGGGAGGACTCCAAATTGCCCTCATCAGCACCAGTGTCTTCACTGTTTTATGAGCTTTCAGTAATTGCTGCCCCCAGTGTCCCTATCCCCAAGGGGAAGCACCAGCTGCTTCCTGCCTCTCTTTGCAGCTCTTTAAGTTCAGCAAGTGGGTGTTATCCAGGCTGCTTAAAGACCATTGCCTCCCACCAACAGTGTAAGAGGGTTCCCTTATGTTCATCGCAGCACTGATTATAATAGCCAGGACATGGAAGCAACCTAGATGCCCATCAGCAGATGAATGGATAAGGAAGCTGTGGTACATATACACCATGGAATATTACTCAGCCGTTAAAAAGAATTCATTTGAATCAGTTCTAATGAGATGGATGAAACTGGAGCCCATTATACAGAGTGAAGTAAGCCAGAAAGATAAAGAACATTACAGCATACTAACACATATATATGGAATTTAGAAAGATGGTAATGATAATCCTATATGCAAAATAGAAAAAGAGACACAGAAGTACAGAACAGACTTTTGAACTCTGTGGGAGAAGGCAAGGGTGGGATGTTTCAAAAGAACAGCATGTATACTATCTATGGTGAAACAGATCACCAGCCCAGGTGGGATGCATGAGACAAGTACTCGGGCCTGGTGCACTGGGAAGACCCAGAGGAATCGGGTGGAGAGGGAGGTGGGAGGGGGGATCAGGATGGGGAATACGTGTAACTCTATGGCTGGTTCATGTCAATGTATGACAAAACCCACTGAAATGTTGTGAAGTAATTAGCCTCCAACTAATTAAAAAAAAAAAAAAAAGATCATTGCCTCTGCTCTGGGTCTTGGATCATGTGAAGTTTTGTATGTACCCTTTAGGAGCAGAGTCTTTGTTTCCTATAGCCCTTGGCTCTCCTGTGTACAAGCCCCACTGGTGCTTGGGTACCCAAGGCGGGGCTTGGACCCCTTCCTTCTTGGGGAGAAGTCTACTATTGTGACTATACTCCTGCTTGTGGGTAGCCCATCTGGGGGGTGTGGCTCTTGACCTCATCATGCCCCCTTACCCGCTTGTTGTGGATCTTTCTTTATACCTTCAGTTGTCGATTCCCCTTGATGGTGGCTCCATGATAGTTGTAGTTCTGGTTTCGGTGGCAGGAGGTGAGCCAGAATCTTCCTATTCTGCCATCTGGCTACCTCTCAAAATTATATTTCTTATAGGGTGTGTCTGCTGCTGGGAAATTATTTCAGCTTTTTCCCATCTGAAATTTTTACTTTGCTTTTAGTTTTACACTGGGTATAAAATTCTAGTGATTTTTCCCCCTTCTCAGAACTCTGTTGTCTTCAGGCTTCTGTAATCTCAATCAACAAGTTCACAGTAATTCGTATCTTTCTTCCTTTGTCTATAATATGCTTTTTTCTCTGGCTAGTTTTAAGGTTTTTCTCTTTATTACAAATTTTCACCAGTTTGATCATAATGTTCTTTTGTATAGTTTTCCTTGTTGATTATTGTGCTAGTTGGGATTTGTTACGTTTCTTGGATCTTTTCTTTTTTTCTTTAATTTTAATTAAAAAAATTTTTTGGCTGCACTGTGTGGCTTATAGAATCTTGGGTCCTTGACCAGTGACTGAACCCACAGAGTCCAAACCACTGGGCCACCCATCCAGAGAATTTCTGGATCTTTGGGTTTAGAGTTTTCATCAATTTTGGAAATTTTTCAGGCATCATTTATGCAAGTATTTTTTTCTATTTTCCTTCTCTTTCTAGTTGTATTTATCCTAGATTATTTGATAATGTCCCAAAGACCACTGAGGTTGCCTTTTTTTTTTTCCTATGATTTTTTCTTTTGTGTTTCATTTTGAATTCAAGTTCATTGTTCTTTTATTCTGGGATATCTAGTCTATAAATTCTACACTGTAAAAATTGTAGAAATGCAATTTTTTATGTTGTATTTCTCATTTGCTTCTTTTTTACACTGTTCACTTTTCTCCCATTATATTTGTATTTTTCTTTGAATCTTTGAGCATACCACACATTTATTTTTGAGCACATCACATTTATTTGAATGTTTTCCTGATAATTCAGTTTCTCTACTATTCCCAGGTCCTTGTAATTTTTGAGGAATATTTATGTCTATTTTTATTGCACTTAAGCAATAAACTAGATTTTATTCTGACATTTTTGCTTTATTTACTTTATTTAAAAACTTTTTATTGAAGTATAGTTGATTTATAATGTTATACTAGTTTCAGATGTGCAGCCAAGTGACTCAGTTGTAATACTTACATGTATGTTTATATATCTATCCCTTTTCAGATAACTTTTCTTTGTAGATTTTTACAAGATATTGAATATAATTCCCTTGCTGTGCAGTAGGTCCTTGTTGTTTATGTAGCTTATATATAGTGGTGTGTATCTGTTAGTCCCACACTCCTAATTTGTCCCACTCCCCAACTCTTTCCCCTTTGGTAACCATGAGTTTGTCGAGTATATCTTTGAATATCTTTCTGTTTGGGAGTTTTATTGCATCATTTTTTTAGATTCCACATATAATTGATATCATATGATATTTATCTTTGTCTGACCTAGTTCACTTAGTATGATAATTTCTAAGTCCTTTCATGTTGCTGCAAATGGCATTATTTCATTCTTTTTTATGGTTCAGTAATATTCCACTGTATATATATCACATCTTATTCATCTATACATCTGTCAATTGACATTTAGGTTGCTTTGATGTCTTGGCTATTGTAAATAGTGCTGCAGTGAACATTGTGGTATATATATCTTTTCAAATTATAAGTTCTTCTGGGTATATGCCTAGGAATGGGAATATGACCAGGAATATGACCCAGGAATGCTGGGTCATATGGTAACTCATTTTTTAGATTTTTGAGGAAACTGTTCTTCATAGTGACTGCACTGATTTACATTTTTATGTGTCCTTTTTAATCAAATGATTTTTCTACTAGTTATGTGACACACCTTTCCTGCTTCTTGGAAGTCTACTAATTTTTTGGATATAGGACATTGCATTTTTTTTTTCATTGTTGGGTGCTAGGTATTGTCTTATTCCTTTATGGTGTGTTTGAGTTTGACATGCAATTAAATTACTTGTGGATTAGTTTGACTCTTTCAAAGCTTGTTTTTAAAGCTCATATAAACTAGTCTAGAGTAGCCTTTACTTTAAGGGTAGTTTAGTCCCATTTTAAGATGTGACTCTTTGGAGTTTATGCTAAATGTATTCAGTGGTGTTCCCTTCACTCTGGCAGGTAGATACTCATATGATTCCAAGCTGTGTGTGAGCTCTGGGAATTACTTAGCTTGAAACACCTTGTAATGCTCTTTTCTTGGAAGTTCTCTTTGCCTCCTTGTGGAGCTTTATCCTAAGCATGTGCAGGTGGTTTTTAAGTCAGAGACGGAAGGGGACATCATTCAGATTTCTGGAGCTCTTTCTCTGTGTATCTCCTCCTATCTGTAATCTCCCCTAAATTCTAGCTGCCTTGGCCTCTCTGAACTCTCATCTCTGTGTCTAAATTTGATAAGACTGCTGGGATCTGAGTTCTCCCTCAGCCTGAATAGCAGTTCAGAAATCGCCTCCAGGCAGGTGGGCCAGAGGGCTACATAACTCATCACTTGTCCCTTTTCCTCAGTGATCACAGTCCTGTACTGCCTGCTGTCCATTGTCTGAAAGCAGTTTGCTCTGTTTTCTGCCTTTTTTAAATGGTAGAAGTGATGCAGGAAAGAGACAGGCACGAGAGGATGGTCACATTGCAAGTCACATTTGAGTCCCTGGGATGGCCTCTAAGCATAGGATATTGGCTTCATGCAGGAAAGAATTCAAGAGTGAGCCATAGTAAAGTGAAAGAAGGTTTATTCAGGGAGCAAAAAACACTCCCTAGACAGAGTATGGGCCATCTAAGAAGGCCAGAGAGGCAAGAGTGGAACCAGGATATGGGCTTGTCAGCTTTTATAAGGGATGGGTAATTTCATAGGCTAACGAGTGGGAGGAGTATTCCAGTTATTTGGGGGGAGGGGTGGGGATTTCCAGGCTTCCCTCATAGCTCAGTTGATAAAGAATCTGCCTGCAATGCAGAAGACCCTGGTTTGATTCCTGGGTCGGGAAGATCCACTGGAGAAGGGATAGGCTACCCACTCCAGTATTCTTGGGCTTCCGTTGTGGCTCAGCTAGTAAAGAATCTGCCTGCAATGTGGGAGACCTGGGTTCAGTCCTTGGGTTGGGAAGATCCCCTGGAGAAGGGAAAAGCTATCCACTCCAATATTCTGGCCTGGAGAGTTCCATGGACTATAAAGGGTTGAACACGACTGAGAGACTTTCACTTTCACTTTTCACTGGGAAGTTCCAGAAATTGGGCCACCACCCTCCCTTTTGACCTCTTGTGGTCGTCCTTGGAGCCAACATGGCACCTGGAATATGGCGTTTAGTGTGCTGATGTGCTGCGGTGGGCGTACACTGAAGCTCAAGGTCGAGTAGAAGTTGACTAGTCCGCCATCTTGGACCTACTCGGTTTATGTTGTGTCATTGGGCGAAGTCATTCTTTTAAAGGTTGTGCCCTGACCCCTTTGTGTCTCAGGAGGTAATTTTAGACTCTCTCATTTTTTTTACTTCTTTCTTTTGACTAGAACTAAAAAAGACCATAGACATACAAGGCGCTAAGTTCATGGGACTTTTACAGTGAGGTGTAAAATGAAATGAAAACAATGTGTTTAACAGTATAAGCCTATGGGTGTGAGGCAAGTGGGTCTTCTCTGCAAACAGATAAAAGTTTTTCTAAAGAAAGAGCCAGACCTACAAGGTCTGGGTCAGTGGTTCTTGAACTAATAACAAAAAGAAGCATTTGGGTGTTAAAAGGGCAGATTCTAGGTTTCCTATGAAAGATCCTGTTCACAAGGTCTAGGGTGGGACCTCATACTTTCTGTTTTTAATAAGCACTCTAAGATGATTCTGATGCAGGTGGTCTGTGGACATTTGTTGGAAAAACCTCAGCTAAGGATCCCAATTGGAGTGTACTGGTGTTACTATAGAAATCCATCTCGGGCACATGAGCGGGCACATTACTCCACATTGGTAAGAGACTAGCAGGGGAGCAAGAATAGAGTAACAAAGGGCCAATAAGAAAGAGCTAGCCTTCCCAGCCAGATAGAATGTCGAGGGATGGGAGAGTGTGAGCAGGAGGTAAGAAGGCATTCAGATCCAGAATTGCTTTCCCTCCACAGGCTGCATAGACTGTGTATGGAAGGTGCTCTTCAGGATAAAGGGGCTGAAGCCATCCCACACAGGAAGGTTCAAACACAAGAGCAGCCCAGAAGGAAGACAGCGAAAGTCAAAGCAGCAAGGAAACCTTGCTTTGCTGGCAACGACAAACACTGATTTAGATGAACTTTTGCCTCTGCAGTGGTGTGGCCTATTTCACGAGATGCTCCTCTCCATTTCCATGAGCTCTCTAGGGACACAATTTTAGCTTTGTAGTGATTCATGCTAGGTTGTTATGCAGCTCAAATTGCCCTAGTGCTTTATCGGAGAGCTGAGTACAAACAGAGGAAGTGGGGTTGATCTCATCATCAAGGTTCCTAAAAGACCTGTCTCAGTAGGAGTTTAAAAATTCAGGTACACTGAGTGCAGCTCAGAATCCTTTATTAACTTTCTATTGATGTATCACCTGTGAGGAGTCAAATCTTCCTATCTTCCATCAAAATCCACTAACCACCACTGGTGCTTGGAGTAAAAAGAGAAGTCTTTCAACTACAGATAAAGGAACCACATAAAAGGAGTCTTTGGGGACAAACAATGCACATTCCAACAAACAGGCCCACTACGTAGCTTCTTTAGAGCAGGATGTGCACTTGGACCTGTGAGCAGGGAGAAGACATTGGACTTTCACGTTAATGACACCAGGAAGCTGAGAGAGGAGGGAAAACATCAGGAAAATGTCTTTGTGACTTATTTTATGATCTTCGGTGATTACAGACAGCTCATAAGGCCAGAAAGTGATCCTGTCCAGAGGGGACTGGCATTAACCTGTTGTGTGAGGAGTCAAGAGACTGCAATGTTGTAGGACTTTGCAACCACAGTCGCAAATTGTCAATCACAGTTCCATGGTGGGTGTTCTCACAAGAATAGTCACAGAAATCTTATTCTAGGAAAGGACTAACAAATTTAGAAAGAGACTTGACTAAATAAAGAACAGAAAGAACTCTTCATTTTGTGGAGAAAAAAACTGTTTCAGCTAGTGTATCCTAATTAAGAATCCACAGATTATTTTTCTTGTATGAATTGTAGCAGCATTTTCCAAATGTGTTTTGCCCAATATTCACCTATTGGGGTGCCTCATAGAAAAAGAGTTTCATGGTCAAATTTTGGGAAAACACTGCCTACTATAACATTTTTGTGGAATGTACAGAAGGCTATTCAATTTAAAAAAAAAGGAGAAATAAAAAATATATACATGTTTGCTTATATTTTTTAAAAAATGGAAGGATAAAGCATTAAAAATGGTATGTAGGTCAAGAAGCAACAGAACTGGGCATGGAACAATGGACCAGTTCAAAACTGGGAAAGGAGTACATCAAGGCTGTATATTGTCACACTGCTTATTTAACTTCTATGCAGAGTGTACATCATGTGAAATGCCAGACTGGGTGAATCACAAGCTAGAAGCAAGATTGCTAGGAGAAATATCAACAGCCTCAGATATGCAGATGATACTGTCCTAATAGCCGAAAGTGAAGAGGAACTAAAGAGCCTTTTGATGAGAGTGAAAGAGGAGAGTGAAAAAGCTGGCTTAAAACTCAACATTCAAAAAACTAAGATCATGGCATCCAATGCCATCACTTCATGGTAAATAGATGGAGAAAAAATGGAAACAGTGACAAATTTTATTTTCTTGGGCTCCAAAATCACTGTGGACAGTGACTGCAGCCATGAAATTAAGATGCTTGCTCCTTGGAAGAAAAGCTATGACAAACCTAGACAGCATATTAAAAAGCAGAGACATTACTTTGCTGACAAAGGTCTATATAGTCAAAACATGGTTTTTCCAGTAGTCATGTACGGATGTGAGAGTTGAACCATAAAGGAGGCTGAATACTGGATTGATGCTTTTGAACTGTGGTGCTGGAGTAGACTCTTGAGCATCCCTTGGACCACAAGGAGATCAAACCAGTCAATCATAAAGGAAATCAACCCTGAACATTCATTGGAAGGACTGATGCTGAAGCTGAAGCTCCTGTACTTTGGTCACCTGATGTGAAGAGCAGAATCACTGGAAAAGACGCTGATGCTGGAAAAGATTGAAGACAGGAGAAGAAGGAGATGACAGAGGATGAGATGGTTGGATGGTATCATTGACTCAAGGGACATGAGTTTGAGCAACTTCTGGGAGAGGGTAAAGGACAGGGAAGCCTGGCATTCTGCAGTCCATGGGGTCACAGAGAGTTGAATGTGACTTAGCAGCTGAACAACATCAATAGGAGAGGGAGGCAGTAAGGTAGAGGGAGTGTAGATAGAAATTAGACTTGCCTAAATATACATCCTTTTGTATATTTAATCTCAGACTCATGTAGATATTATGGAGAATTTTAAAACAAAGCTAAACAAATTTTAAAAAGAAACCACTGAAAATTGAAAGTAAAATAAAACAAATGAACTTTTTCCTAGCTAGGACATAGTTCTAAAAAGGAATTATTCTGATTGGCTTTATTAAAGAAATAGTTATTTGTTTGGCTCACTTGGGTTTTAGGTGTGACACATGGACTTTCATTGATTGATGTGGGTTGTTGCCATGCACTGACACTCTGGTTGTCAGACACAAGCTTAGTGGTAGTGGTGCATGGGCTCAGTTGCTCCTCGGCATGTGGGGTGTTAGCTCCCTAACCAGGGATCGAACTCATATCCCTCCATTGCAAGGTTGATTCTTAACCACTGGGCCACCAGGGAAATCCCTTTAATTGACTTTAAAAAGGAATCAAGTAACTGTATGTCCCATGTTGGGGTATATCCTTAGCATGTAAACCAAAACAAACCAAACCACCCAACCAAATGAGAAAACCCCAAAGTTATGAAACTGTTTTTAGTAATCATATTGCTGATAATAGTCTTGATGTTGTTATTTGGAGACTTTTGTGTGTGTTATTATAGGAAAAGTAATTACGTTTGTGGTGTTAAGAATTGAGATTTTTGTCATGGTTGAAAAGAAATACAATGTAAAATTGATGAGGTTATGTTAAAAGTTCATAGAACTGAAATTGAATTGAAAATATTAATATGAACTCATGATGTATTTTATCTTCAACAAAGCAACAGTTATTTTTTAGTCCCATCCACCAAAAATGCCTAGAAACAATGACCAACCCAGTAGCAATAAGCACCCCCACAACCTAGACTATGTTTTCTATATGTCACTTGCCACTAAAGGAACCAGGACTCTTTGGAGAAATGGTTGCTTCCAGGTTTGTGACATCAAAAAACCTGAAAACTTTGTCATGCCAGAAAGAAAAGGAGCCATTAAATACTACCAGAATGATGTCAAAAGACTGAACAGTTACCTGAATAAGTTCTCCTTGACCAAAGATGGGATGCTTTCAGCATCACTAAGGATAATCAATGCAATGTTTACATGCAAAGGTTCACAATGAAACAAAAAATGAAAACCTCCATTGGATATCCTTAGAGCATTTTAGAAAACCATCTCATTAAAAAAAAAAAGAGTGAATTAAAGAAAAGAATCAGAAGTTTATTTTGGCTTTTTGTATCTCAGGGTAACCAAAAATAGATAAAGAAAAATTTCTCTTTAAAGGAAGTTAACTGTTAAATGAAGAAATAGCAAACTTGAGATATCATCAATTCAGTTCACTCATTTGTGTCCAACTCTTTGCAACCCCATGAACCACAGCATGCCAGGCCTCCCTGTCCATTACCACCCAAACCCATGTCCATTGAGTCGGTGATGCCATCCAACAATCTCATCCTCTGTCGTCCCTTTCTCCTCCTGCCCTCAATCTTTCCCAGCATCAGGGTCTTTTCCAATGAGTCAACTCTTCCATCAGGTGGCCAAAGTATTAGAGTTTCAGCTACAACATCAGTCCTTCCAATAAACACCCAGGACTGATCTGCCTTAGGATGGACTGGTTGGATCTCCTTGCAAGCCAAGGGACTCTCAAGAGTCTTCTCCAACACCACAGTTCAAAAGCGTCAATTCTTTGGCTCTCAGCTTTCTTTATAGTACAACTCTCACATTCATATAAGACTACTGGAAAAACCATCGCCTTGACTAGACAGACGTTTGTTGACAAAGTAATGTCTCTGATTTTTAATATGCTGTCTAGGTTGGCTATCACTTTCCTTCCAAGGAGAAAGCAAGCTTCCAAGGAGTAAGCGTCTTACTTACTCCTTGTAAGTAAAATATCATCAGGCAATGACGACTAGTGATTGATGGCATTGCAGAGATAGATTATCAGACATCAGGTACCTCCTAAAGTAGTAATCCTGTCAAGAAAGAAAAAAGTTAACCTAAATCTGGTCAAGACTCTAGATCCTATAACTGATTTACAGAACCACCAGGGACAGAGGAACATACTGAATGATAGACAGAGACATAATCAACAAATCTCAGACTGTAAAACTTTATAAATGAGATCCTGTTTCTTCAAAAAATATTTTAAGTGTGAAGGGAGAGATGGAGAAAAATATGTGGGATAAAAGAGACTTAGAAGATTGGAGCAATTCCAATTCCAAGCAATTATTCTTCTTATTTTGATTCTGATTTAAATAAACTATAAACAAGATTGTAATAAGGTCAGGAAAAGAAACTGAGCATATTGGCTATTAAGAAATTGTTAACATTTTTAGATCTAATGACATTGAAGAAAGATCTTTACTAACTTTAAAAATAGTATTGAAGAGAACTATCATGAGTTAAAGGAAAAAGTTCTTCTCTTTCAGAGCAGAGGTGGGCACACTAAGCCCTGCTGGCCACTCTGGCCACTGCTTGTTGTGTAAGTAAAGCTTATTGGGACTCAGTCAGCCCCATTTGTCTGTGGCTGCTTGTGCACCATAGCGGCAGAGCTGAGTAGTTACTACAGAGACCTCATCTGACCTTTCCCAGCCAACCCCTGTCTTAGAGATACCTACTAATGAAAACAGATACCTACTGAAGAGGGGTGGTGACTGGGATTTGCTTTAAAGTATTCCAGGGATGGGAGAATGGGTGATGATATAGATGAATCAAAACGGACCATGTTGAATTTTGATTCATTATACTGTTCTCTCCACTTTCACTTGTTTTTGAAACTTTTCATAATAAAGTATTTAAAAAATAAGGTAAAGCTATATTTGATGACATAAAAAATATTTTCATGATACATTGTTAAATGAATAAAGTAAGTTTCAAAATGGTATGTCATAATTCCATTTGAGTAAAAAAAAGTCTATATACACACACACATATATATGTATATGCATACAAATGTGTATAATAGAAAAGACAAAACTGTTAGGAGTGGGAATGGCAATGGTGGAATAGGAAATAGGTAGTTTTCTTTTTCACTTCTTATAATTCTCTTCTGTTTGATATTTTTTTAGCAATGTATTGTTATAGAAATTTTTTTAAAGTTATAGACTGTGTCACAATTTCTCTATCTTCCCAATTGAATTCCAAAGAAAATGGATGACCACCTCTTGATGAAAGATATTTCAAAGACATTTTCATGCACATTTGTCTGATTTATTTATTGGTCAGCATCTCTTATATATCTCTTCTATTTTAAGGAAAATTCCATAGCCCCACTTTTCCAAAATAAAAGTCAAGACTCAACTTCCCAGCCTCCTTTGTAGCTGGTGAGTGGGTGTGAAACCCAGGCCCTGCCATTGAACAAGCCCGGGTAGGTGGGGGTTGGAGATGGGAGTGGCAGGAGAGAGGGGCATGTGGGCTTCACCACCACATGGCCAGTGGGCCAGTGGAGGCTCGCTTTCTGGAGCAGCTCCTGGCATTTGACCCATGCTCCATCAGCATGAGTGGGCCCTGGAACCCACTGTGCTGCTGCCAGGAAAAGAGGTGGGGCTTTGCTGGAGCTGCCCTTGGATGGGGGTGGGGGGTGTCTTGTTTCCAGAGGCAGTGTCTATAAACCTCTCACATACTCTAGTAAATCCTTTTCTTTTAAACCAGACTCAGCAGATACTTTTATTTGCAACTATGAATACTGCTGTACATTATCTTTAGGTGATTATAATAGCTACTGTCTTTCTTTTCCTTATCTTTTTTTTTCTTCCATTTAAAACATGATTCTATAGATTGATTCAAGGTGGCAGAGTAGGACATGCACTCAGCTCCTTCCATGAGAGCACCAAAATCACAACTAGCTACTGAACAACCATCGACAGGAGGATGCTGGAAACCACCAAAAAAAAAAAAAAAAGAAGAAGAAGATACCCCACATCTAAAGACAAGGAAGGAGCTCCAATGAGATAGTAGGAGGGTCACAATTAAGATAAAATCAAATCCCATACTGGCCAGGTGGGCAATCTATAAACTGGAGAACAGTAATATCAAAGAAGTTCTCCCACTGTTGTGAAGGTCTTGAGCCCCATGTCAGGCTTCCCAGTCTGGAGATCTGGCAAAGGCACTGGGAATCCCCAGGGAATCTGACTTTGATTGATGGCCAGGAGGATTTGATTACAGGACTGCCATAGGACTGGGGGAAACAGAGTCTCCACTCTTGGAGGGCACAAACAAAAGCTTGTTCATACCAGGACCCAAGAGAAAGGAGTGGTGATCCCATAGGAAACTGAACCAGGCCCACCTGCTCGTGTTGGAGGGGCTCCTGTGGTGGTGGAGGTCGGCAGTGGTTCACTGTGGGGAGGGGGGGCTGGCAGCAGCAGTCCTGAAAGGAGCTCCTTGGCATAAGTCCTCTTGGAGGCCACCATTAACCCTACCATAGATCCTGTAGACCCCAGGGCTGGGTTGCCTCAGGTCAAACAACTTGCAGGGAGGGAGCACAAGCCCATCCATCAGCAGACAATTAGTTTAAAGTTTTACTGAGAACAGCTCTGCCTACCAGAGGAAGATCCAGTTTTTCCTACCACCAGTCCCTCCCATCAGGAAGCTTACACAAGCCTCTTAGCTGCATTCACCAGAGATAGGCAGAAGAAGCAAGAACTACACTCCCACAGCAGCTAGAATGAAAACCACATCACAAAAAGTTAATCAGAATGAAAAAGTAGAGACTTATGTCCCAAATGAAGGGACAAGATAAAACTCCAGAAAAACAACTAAATGAAGTAGAGATAGGCAACCTTCCAGAAAAAGAATTCAGAATATTGATAGTGAAGATGATCCAGGATCTCAGAAAAAAAAAAAAAATGGAAAAGATGCAAGAAATGTTTACTCCACCAGCAAGATTCCTCATTCAGATTTGATGGAGAAATTAAAATCTTCCCAGACAAGCAAAAGTTAAGAGAATTCAGCACCACCAAACCAACTTTATAACAAATACTAAAGGAACTTCTCTATGCAGGAAACAAAAGGAAAAGAACAGACCTACACAAGATAAACCCAGAACAATTAAGAAAATGGTAATAGGATCATCCATATCAATGATTATCTTAAATGTAAATGGATTAAATGCACCAAGCAAAAGACATAGACTGGCTGGACTGATGAAAACATGTGCATGTATGCACTTCCACTTACCACATCACTCTACTTAACCCATTAAAACTGTATGTAATTATTTTATTGTTTTATAATGTTAGGCTAATCATGTTTTCATTATGGCTTGCAATTGTAATTATCTTTTAAATATTGTCTGGCTATTTACTGTGAAAACTGATAAAGATATTTTATTATTGTGATTATGCAGCTATTATTCACTCAATACCATTGTATCATGATTGGTCAACAGAAAGTAATAGAATTCTATGTCACTAAAACTGCCATTTAATAGAAAAACCTGTAATCACTTTCTAAAATCCAAATACACAGTAGAATTATCTTGGAAATTTTTGATAAATACAAATGTACAGGTATTGTTTTTTCCTCCAAAGTATCTTTGATATTAATTTCTCATTTTAATATTAATTTCTAATTTAAATACTTTCTTCTCTGCAATCACCCTCTTGTGTTTTTCAATCTTTTAACTTCATTGAGGCTTTCAGTAGCTAAGTCAAAATTTCTCTTGGTAATTGTCACATTGCTCTTGAAAATACCTGGCTTATTTTCAAATATCTCTTGATATTGATTTCTAACATAATTTCACAGTGGTGAGAGAATAGACTCTATGACTTCAATACCCTTCTGCCTATTCATTCCATTAATTTTTGAGAGTATGATATTGAAACTCCAGCAAATAATATTTATCTACTTAAATAATTGTAATATACACCAGAACTATATGTATCTTTTTTTCTATATTTTAAAGTCTCCTGTAAATATATTATACTTTCATAATTAAAAAAATCCCAGATCAAAAAAACCCCCATAATGATGCTTAACAAATATTTGTTGAGTGGATGAATTAATGGTTAAGTCTGTTTATGGGGCCCAATACAAGGGCAGATTTTAAATTTATGTACACGGAATGTTAAAAACTCCCAGAATTGATCCCAGATTGCAGAAGGAGCTCTCTCTGACTCAGGACTTGGGAAGCCTGTCGTGGGTATAGCTGGGACTAGCACCTGGAACTCCTGCTTAATAAGCTGGTCTTCTCATTCCTGTTCTCCGTGTACTGTTGTCAGATAATTCTCCCAGACTTAAAGTCAAGGCCAGGAATAGGTTAGAAAGGCACGAGACTGGGGATGAGGTGGGGAGAACTACAAAATACAGGGGCCTGGGGAGCTCATTTCCTACTCTTTTCTAACCCTGGAATTTTATCTAAAACTTTCTTCTGTACCAAAGACCTTTAAAGGCAATGGCAAGCAGACTTGTGGTTGCCAAGGGGGAGGGGGTTTTTATTAGCGCATGTAAACTAGTGTACATAGGATGGATAAACAGCACAGGGAGTTGTATTACTATCCTAAGACAAACCATGATGGAAAAGAATATTAAAAAGGATGTATATAAATATATCTTCAGATATAACTGAATCACTTTGCTCTACAGCAGAAATTAACACAACATTGTAAATCAACTCTACTTCAATGAAAAATTGATTGAAAAAGGCAGTGACTCTGATACACCTGGAAAATAAAGGAGAATATTAAAATACCTTCTTCCCTGTAAAAAAAAGGGCAGTGGTAAAATTATCATTTTTTTGTCCCAATTAACACCAGGTATAATGCCCTATAAAAATTTTCAAGATCTTTGAAAGTCAGGGCGTTAGATTACCTGAGAATAACACTTCCCACGAGCTCAGTAATTCAGACAACTTCCATTGAAGAAGGAAGAGTTATGCTCCAATAACCCATTTCCCCATCTTTAGCCTTCTGCTTTCAGTCCTTCTGACCCGGAAATGATAGATCTTCTTTAAGATGGGGTGAAGAACCTTCTTGAGTATAGCATACCCAGTCCCTGTGGTCATGTCTCCCAAGCAGGACAGGAAAATGTGAGGAGTCCAGTCAAGGCTGGCGAGAGACCTCCCTCTGCCTCCCACTGCCTCGCTCTCCAGGCTTCTGGGCACAAGCTTGCCCTTGTTGAGGGGAGCCTGATTCACTCAGGGAAAACTATTTGGCTTGGCAGGATTTTTTAGATCCTTGTTTAACACTTTGTTGGTGATGTTTTAAAATCTAAAGTACCTGGAATAATCTAGAAGTCTGAAGTATCTAGACATATACTTTAAGACCTCATGGTGAAGAGGTCTGACAGAAGTGTTTATATTGACAAGCTTACTCTAAGTTTCTCTAAGTTTTCAGATTTCATCTGTGCTCATTGAGAAGTTCATTCAACTGCCTATGCACCAGCTCCTTGGAGGCAAATGCTTTCTTGGTTTCTTGAAATACTCTTCTACAAATTCCTTCATGATTTGCAGAACACGAGGGGGAGCCTCCCCCTCTTCTTCTCTGGAAAAGACCCTGGTCACATATGACAGATGGAAGCACATTGATTAAATCTAAAGCTACTGAATAATAAAAACTCATGAAATATAAATGTGCTCAGAGAAATAAGCCTTTCTATAGCAGCCCGTTCTGTCATATTTTCCTGACAGCCTATCTAATTTATGATGGCAATTCCATGGCAATTCCTCTTAATTTCCTATTATGGGTAGTTTATTTTTTCCACTTCTGGATGCATAGCATAAAAGTTTTTATTGCACACATAAGGGAGAAGAAACAGCTTCCAGCACAGAACTGATGCCAACATGACATCTTGAATTGCCCCTTGGATATAAGCTTCTGTAAAAGCTAATCAGTTGAAAGTCTGCATAGCAAGAACAGTTTTGATTGGAGCCTCCATTTAACCCCTGGATGCAAGGAAAGGTGGGAAAAGATGGAGCAGCAGGGCTGCAGTGTGCCCAGTGGACAGACACTGGTTCACACAAGTTGACAAGTACAGCTTTGCCCACTCTTTGACCAATAAATGTGGATTCCATAATTCTAACTATCCTGCCAAAGAAGGCTGAAACTGTCCCCTCACATACAGAATGAAGAGCAAGTATCTAAATTTCTAACAGCTGTGACATCGGTGGGTTTCCCTGGTGGCTCAATCGGTAAAGAATCTGCCTACAATATAGGAGACGCAAATTTGATCCCTGGGTAGGGAAGATCCCCTGGAGAAGGGAACGGCAACGCAATCCTGTATTCTTGCCTGGAGAATCCCATGGACAGAGGAGCCTGGCGGGCTACAGTCCTTGGGGTTGAAAGAGTGGGAGGGTGAGAGCCCTGCTGGCTTGTTCTCTGTTGTGTCCCCAGAGCCCAGCCCAGAGCCTGGCACCTGGTGAGTCCTTCTCAAATAGCTATTGGATAAATGAGAGTATTTCTTGAGGGAATAGTGTAATGCCACATGATCACAAATTCAGGTTTTTTTAGGACTTGCATTTTATAATCACAATAGCATGTAGATTTATCTGGAATATTGTTGATAAACATGTGTAGGCTAGTTCCAGAAGCCACCCTGCTTACAAAAGGTTGGGTTTCAAAGGCTGTCTATAGGTCTCTTTCTTTGTCCAAAATGGGATGACGCAAGCAACAGTGATGGTGGAGATGATGCGTTTTTGCTGATATTAACATGTAACAAATTTGGCATTCTTACCACATGCCAGCATTCACGCTGGTGCTTTATATGTGTTACGTCCTTTAACCAACAACTGTCTGAAGGTGTTGTAATAACACCCATCTTACAGCCAAGAAAACTTAAGCTCAGGGAGGTGAGTGGTGCAGCCGCTTAGCTGCTGGCAAGCCACAGGGTCGGGATTGGAATGGCAGCAGCTAGTTTGGGGACTTAATCACTATAGACTGCTTTTGTTTATGATATGAGTTTCTGAACTAAAAAGTTGTGAGTGGAATGTTTTCCATTTTGCTTTTGTTTATTGGCCATGCTTGGTGCTCAGATGGGGCCCTGTGTGTAGGTACAGGTTTGTTCTAGCTTAACCCCCAAAACACAGTCCCTGTGGCTGTTTATTCATTTTCAATCCAACATGTGAGTCAAACTTATCTACAAGTCCGTTAGAATGGAACTTCCCCCAACCTGGGCTTCAGGGCAGCATTTAGGGTCAAGTTTCTTAATTAGAGTTCCTCTTCCAAATTTCTCTGCTCAAACTAGAGCTCAGAACGTAAGCTCCCACACCTGGGGCCTAGGGCACCCTCATTAGTGTCTTAGCCTCCTCCCTGTGGGTCTATATAGAACCCCCATAACAAATAGTTTCCAAATGCACAGCAGATCGAGCACATTGGAAGTTTATTTCACCTTCAAAGAGTTAAGCCCAGTGGTGGTTTTGGTTGTTAGGGGGTTCTGCTCCTGTAGTTATTCAGGGATTCTGACTCCTTTAAGTTTGTTGTTCCACCAACATCTAGGGTATGATCACTGTCTATACTCAGAAGAAGAGGACCAAGAAAAGGGAGGAGTCACTGCTATATCCTGAAAGCCACTCAGATTCCCACGGACTAGAATTTGTTACTCATGGCCATCTCTAATTGCAAAGGAGGTGGAAAATGGAGTTTGGCTATGTGCTCAAATAGATAAGGAAAGCTTTGATTCTGATAAACAGATAGAATTCTGGACCACTGGGATTGAATTAGTTAGGATTAGCCTAGGCCACTGTGAAAGAGCTAATTATCCTTTGGACAGGTAAGAGGATTTCTCTCAAACATGAGTCAGGAGTTCAGCTGCCCAGGTCTAGTAAAGTGGTTCCACAGACCCCAGGTCCCCATACTCCTTCTTCTTTGCTGTTCCTCCAACCTAGCATGTGTCCTCATGGTGCAAAATGGCTGCTTGAGCATCGGACACCACACTCTCCCCAACCCTTCTGCTCACATGTCACTACCCAGAATTCAGTCATATGTCCATACTTCCTCACTAGAAAGCTGACAAAAGAGATCTTTTATTGTGGGTCTGGTATGCTAAGCCAACATTGAGATTTTATTGCTAAGAAAGTAGAAGAGGTTGGAGGGCTAACTGCATGCCTACAGGCCTTTCTTTATTTGCAGTATGCCTGGGTCTGGTAAAGAATCTGCCTGCACTGCAGGAGATCCTGGTTTGATTCCTGGGTCGGGAAGATCTGCTGACAAAGGAGTAAAGGAAAGCGAGCCACAGTGCAGTGTCAGCCATACACAGAACAATACTCCATGGTATCCCTGAAGTGGCTCAGAGGGTAAAGAATCTGCCCGGAATGTGGGATATCCAGCTTTGATCCCTGGATCAGGAAGATCCCCTAGAGAAGAAAATGGCAACCCACTCAGTACAGTATTCTTGCCTGGACAATCCCATGGACAGAGCAGCCTTGTGGGCTACAGGCCCTGGGGTCTCAAAGAGTTGGACAGGACTGAGTGACTTTCACTCTTGGGTCTCTGGGAGGTACGCAGCCCCACACACCCACCAGCTCCTTCCCCTGGACACTGATTGCTGTTCAGTTTGTTCTGTCAGCTTGAAATGTTGCCACAAACTAACAGACAAATGTCTGCCTTTGTCAAGACAGCAATGGTGGAGAAGCAACAGGAAAACATAAATGTGTATTCAGAAAAGGGGGGGCGCATGGGGGATACACCGCAGGCCAGCAGATATTTCGCATCTGTAGTTGGTTGTTGTTACAAAGCCCTGTTGGGCAGTGAACCAGGTTTCCTGCCTCAGCCTCCCAGGCAGCTGTGCTTCTGCTTTCTGGACCTCACTTTGACCTCTGGGGATTCTTTGTCATCTCTTTTTTTTTGTGGCCCAGTGCTCTGCTTTTGGGTTTCAACCTGCAGACTGTTAACCAGCGAGGTTGGGATTTCTTTAGAATGACGTTTTCCTGAAAAACTTGGTAGCTTTTAAGTTCATCTTCTTTCATCTGGTTCTATGTGTAAATAATCAACTAAGGATCATCATACTAAGTGAAGTAAGTCAAAGAAAGACAAATATCAGATGATATCCCTACATGTGGAATCTAAAAAAAGGACACAAATGAACTTATTTACAAAACAGAAACAGACTCATAAACTTAGAAAACAAATTTGCAGTTACCAAAGGGGAAAGTTGGGGTGAGGGATAAGTTAGGAGGTTGGGATTAACATATATTCACTACTATGTACAAAATAGATAATCAACAAGGACCTACTGTATTGCACAGGGAAACTTACTCAATATTCTGTCAATAACCTATATGGGAAAAGAATCTGGAAAGGAATAGATATATGAATATGCATAATTAAATCACTTTGCTGTAACACCTGAAACTAACACAGCATTATAAATCAACTATACTCCAATATAAAATAAAAAATTTAAAAAATCAGTTAAAGATCTTGTCTGTACATGGTTTTCCAGCCTGAAGATTCTCGTCTTTTACTGTTTGCTCTGTCCTCAGCTTGGTGCCTCTGTTTGAGGCCATCTAAACAATGGGCTTTGTCATGAAGGCGAATCTCCTTGCCAGCAGTCTCACTGCCTCTATGTGGAGATCACCATCTCATTTCCTCTAAATGGCTGCTTTCTAGCTCTGCTAGGATGCAAAAGCAGGGGCTGTAGGCAGACAGTCCCTCCTTCAGCTCTGCAGTCTCCTTACCTTCTCTGCCCAGGGCCTTAATCACTGTGCTGAGCTCAAGCTTGCCCTCTCTCTCTCTGTCACACACACATTTGCATGCAAAACTTTGTGAACAGAGATGCTGAATCACTATGCAGGACTGGCTACTTAAATTGCTGGACCCAATGCAAAGTGACAATGCAGAGTCCCTTGTGAAAGGGATGCCTTTTTCTTTTTTTCCCCTTCCCATTTGCCCATTTCTGTCCCCTCTAACCATAAAAGAACCTACTTGTAGGAATGAGATCACTAGGCAATTTAACCTAACCCCTGACTTATGTGCTCCTGAATGCACATCATGCCTTGTCTACCTTCTTAATTCTTTTCCTAGATGAAAAGAAGGAAGAATAAAGAATTAAATAGTTAAAGAATCTCCAGCTCTATAACTGCAACGGCTTCCTTAGCAATACTGCAGGCAGATCATTTCTGAGGAGAGAGTAGGCCAGTTCACACTCAGTGGAGAAGGATGCAGAACCCAACTTCCTGCCTTGATGATTCATTCAGATTCTTCCTCCCACCCCATTTTCCCCTTTAAAAACTGTCCTAGGTGAGCAGAATCTTCGGAGTTGGTCTCTGAACACAAGTCCTTCTTCTCCCCAGATTGCTGGCTTTCTGATTAAAACACTTTAAAAGTCCTTTCTACTGACACACACCTCTTAGGCTATTGGCTTCTGAGTGGCAAACAGCTGAACTTGGGTTCAGTAATACTTGTTCCAGACTTGTTCCAAAGTTCTGAATGTCAACAAGGCGACAGCACACCATTCGCTGAAGGAAGGGTGCTTAGAGGTGGGATCCTGCATGGATTGCACACCTGCGCAGCCAGGAACACACATCTGTAGAAGGCTGCAGAGAATGGGGCAGAGATGGGTCAACTGCAGCTTCCCACCAAAAAGGCGAGCCAGCAGGTCAGTGATGCTGGGGGACGTGAGGGGAACCACACAAAGCCTGCTGCTCCCCCGGCCTCCAGGTCTCAAAGGAGGTTCTCATGTGGCCTACCTCATGGGTGCCTGCAGGAAAGGGCCTCCTGGAAGGTAGTCTGGCCTGAGCAAGTCGACTGTAAACGTGTTGTTGCAGCTCCCACCTGCTAACATCCTGAACTCTCCCCACCCAGTCTCCCTGCCCAGATTTCAGTTTCTGAACCTCAGGTTCGGTTTCTCATCCGAGGGTCAATAGGTGACCGTTTTACCAAATGCATGATCGCTATGTAACACGCTGACCCACTGCTCGGCTTAGAATTTGAGCCCTTGTCACCTGCCAGCCGATATTACATTAACGACACTTAGATTTCAGGCTCTACCTCTTGTGCCATGCCACTCCAGGTACCACTTATTTGCCACGTTGCGTCGAACTAAATGTGATCTCAAATTTAAAATAATAGTGGTTTAATAAAATGAAAGGTTATGTTTCTCTCACAGAAAGAATCTAGAAATACAGTCCCAGCTAATATGGTGGCTCTAAGGTCACCAGTAACCCAGACACTTTTCTAGCCTGGGTTTCATGACATACGATGGCTACTGAGCATTAGACACTGTCCCCTGATGAACTTCCCCAGGCATTCCAGATAGCACTTCTGCTTATATTTCATTTTCTGGACTTTGTGGCCACATGCGGCTGCAAGGAGGCTGGGAAATGGTCTCACCCCAAGTGATAGATGCTGAGATGCAATAATAGGATTCTGCTGCTGAAGAAGAGGATACATATGGACAGACAACCAACTCTCAGTCTCGGGAGTGAGACCAGCCCCATCCAACTTTGCTTTTGTTGTTGTTCAGTCGCTAAGTTATTTCTGACTCTCTGTGATCTCATGGACTACAGCACACCAGGCTCCTCCATCCTCCACTATCTCCTGTAGCTTGCTCAAATTTGTGTCTATTGAGTTAGTGTTGCTATCTAACCATCTCATCCACCTCCTCCCCCTTCTCCTTTTGCCTTCAATCTTTCTAAGCCTCAGGCAGGGTCTTTTCCAACGAGTTGGCTCTTTGTATTATGTGGTCAAAGTATTGGAGTTCAGCTTCAGTATCAGTCCTTCCAATGAATATTCAGTTGATTTCCTTTAGGATTGATTGGGTTGATCTTTTTGCAATCCAACAGATTCTCAAGAGTCTTCTCCAGCACCACAATTTGAAAGCATCAATTCTTGGGAGCTTGGCCTTTTATACGGTCCAACTCTCACATCCATACATGACTACTGGAAAATCCATAGCTTTGACTATATGGACCTTTGTCAGCAAAGTGATGTCTCTGCTTTTTAATATGCTGTCTAGATTTGTCATAGCTTTCCTTCCAAGGAGCAACTTAGCAGCCCCCTAATCCTGGGCTGGGCCATCCTCTCAGTAGAGGATCCATGCTGGGCATGCCTGAAGTGGACCTGGGTGTGCATCAGCGTGGCCCCAGGGGAATCCCTTTCCCTGCTCTTTGGCTGCAGGAGTGGATCACCTTGATAGAAATTTTGCCTTGAAATCACATGGTCTGCTAAGTGTCACAGAAGCAGTTGCTTGTGCAATAATGGGTGCTTTGCTGTGGACAAACTGGGGCTGTGGGTGAGATGGAAGCAGATTATTTGCAAGTGTTCTTCAGCAATGGGAACATTTCTTCAACTGCATTCTGAACCCACAGCCCCATGGGAAGAGGGATCAGAGGTGAGATGCTTCTATTAAAGATGGGGGTCTGCTGCCCCCCACCTTCCGTGCAGGTTTCCAGGCCACTGCATTGAACCCCATGGGCCCTCTGGTGCCTTGTCCAGATCAGCTATTCTAATCCATGTCTCTTGTTTTGCTGATGAGAACACGGAGTCCCAGGAAGTTGTGCCCTGGACCGAGCTAGAGGCAGGCTGGCTTTGTCCTGGTTGGTGTGTGTGGTGCTGGGGCTCCCAGGCCTCACTGGCAGAGTTCTGAGACCAGTGAGGCCCTAATGGTGTGCTGACATGTTCACATGTGACTGAGACCTCCTGTGGATCACAACAGGCATCATTCTTTGTCCAAAGGGTCTGTGAGCACTGGGATCAGACTAAACTGACCCTTGTTGTTGATTTTGTTCACATTGGTGATGGGCAGAGATTTCTGCTCCCTTTGATTGACTCAGAGGCAGAGTGTAGGCTGTGCTTTAGTTTGCAGCAGAGTAAGAAATAGGTGTGTGAACACCTGGCACCAGATTGCCCTTAGTAGAGAACCACCTTTGCTTAGGAAGATGTGCTGAGAAACCAACAGTGCTGGAAGGAGGGCCCAGGGCTCTGGGCTGGTGGTGAGGCTGTTTGAGAGGCCCCGGGTCTCCAGGGTCGGGGCACCCTCTTGTATCCCCGCTCCTCTCAGCTTGTATCCCCATCTGCTCCACTCTACCCCTCCTCCCCCGGCTTCCTCAGCTCTGCCTGACTTTTCTTTCCCAGTAACTTTGGCTTGCTCATGGCCAACAATGGCTGCCCCAGCTCTTTAATCATCTTGACCTTTTAGCTTTTGTTTCTCTTGTAATTTCTTCTTCCTAAAGCACTTTTAATTCAGATTTCCGAGATAAGTTATGGGTTAGAATCAGCTCCTCTTTCAATCAGGTTGCAGATTGAAGGTCATTGGCCTGAAAAATGGCTGTCATGGATGGTGCCCACCTGGACTTCTTAGCCGTGACCCCCAGAGTGGGAGGGGCCACAAAGGGAAGTGGGAATATGGAGGGGCTGCTGCTTTAGCACTCGTTACAGGCTGCTTTAGCACTACTTCCAGGGAGGAATAGTCTCCAGCACAGCTATTTTTAGTATCTGATCAAGCTGAAACAGCGTTCTAGTCTCCTGGATTCAATTGTTTAGGGAAATTGCTAGTCTTCTTTTGCAACCGTATACTCAAACCCTCCACTGCACCTTTTTCTGATCACTGAAATCGCTTTCTAGGCATCTGATTGCATGTGGTGCCAGGAGAGCTGTTTTGCAGAAAGAATGAGTTGCTGTGTTTGAATGAAGACTGTCACAGAGGATGCTGACCAGAGAAGATACCCATCTCCTTGCTGACTCTAATTAATTCTTTATGACTCCATGGACTATAGCCTGCCAGGCTCCTCTGTCCATGGAATTCTCCAGGCAAGAATACTGCAGTGGGTAGCCTATCCCTTCTTTAGGGGATCTTCCTGACCCGGGAATTGAACTGGGGTCTCCTGCATTGCAGGTGGATTCTTTAGCAGCTGAGCTACCAGGGAAGACCTTTCTAAAGCAAAGAGCCCAAAACTCAGGAATATTTGACAGGTATTACAGCAAAAGAATTTCCCCCATGTGCCTTCCATTTCCTGGTCAAGACAAGTTTGAGTCATAATCAGTTATCACCCGAGCTCTCCTGCAGCCCTTTGTGAGGAGTTACAAACACCAGACCATGGAGACCCTTCCTGTGGGAAGATAGGTCTCGAGTTGGGTCCAGGTTTCAGCTCTGAGATCCCGATAGAGCTTCAAACCCAGGTCCTCTCCTTTGTAGCTGAGACAGTTGTGCTTGATGACACCACAGTGACCCCTATTCTGACTCCAAACTTCCCATTCCCCTTCCTGAAGTAGGTGGATACATCCTTGTTTGGTCCTAAAAATGTGAGCGGCAGTGAGGATGTGAAGATGTGGGCAATTTCAGGGCAGGGGCTTTCAGAGTTGGTGTAGCTTGTGGAGTCCCCACTGTCTTGCCATGGTAACTGGAAAAGTATGTGTGACAACATGGCCTCTCACAGCCATCATGTCTGACTAACTTCCACTAACAAAGCCTATTTTATTGTTTAAGCCACTGACATTTTTGTGTTTTTGTTACTGCAGCATAACCTAGCCTATCCACTCACACACTATTTATGACAACTCTTTTCTCACTAGTAGGCTGAGAGGTGTCCAAATGATTTTTCAGAGTAGCTGTACCATTTTACATTTTCACCAGCAATGATGCATGACCCAGTTTCTCCACATCCTCACCATCACTTGGTGTTATCACTATTTTTTTTACAAAGTCACTCTGATAGGTAATGTTACTGACTAGGATTCTTTGCCTCCTTAATCAATAGAAATTGACTAGAGGACAGACAAGAAATTCTGGCAAGGCAAGAAATTCTGGCAAGGCAATTCTGAGGCCCCTGAAGCAGTTGGGTGCAGGGGAGAAGTGAGAACAAGCAACAAATTTCCTTGCTTGCTTATTCCCCAAGTGGGGACAAGCATGTTCTTTCACATGGGGTGCGGGTAGGGGTCAGGCTGGATGGGTGGCTCAGGTGGTTTGTCATGTGCTTATTTACCATTTGTTTATCTTCTTTTTTTCCCAATTAATTGATTTATTTATTGAAGGATAATTACTTCACAGAATTTTGTTGTTTTCTGTCAAACCTCAACATGAATCAGCCATAGGTATATATATATATATATATATCCCCTCCCTCCTGAATCCCCCTCCCATCTTCCTCCCCATCCTATACCTCCCAATTGACATAGAGTTTCCTCACCGTGTTTGAGTTTCCTGAGGCATACAACAAATTCCCGTTGGCCATGTATTTTACACTTGGTAATGTAAGTTTCCATGTTACTCTTTCCATACATCTCACCCTCTCCTGCCCTCTCCCCATGTCCATAAGTCTATTCTCTATGTCTGTTTCTCCATTTCTGCCCTGTAATGAAGTTCCTCAGTACCATTTTTCTAGATTCCGTATATATGTGTTAGAATACGATATTTACCTTGCTCTTTCTGACTTATTTCACTCTGTATAATAGGCTCTAGGTTCATTCACGTCATCAGAACTGACTCAAAGGCATTCTTTTTTATGGCCGAGTAATCTTCCATTGTGTGTATGTATCACAGCTTCTTTATCCATTCATCTCTCAATGGGCATCTATGTTGCTTCCATGTTCTAGCTGTTGTAAATAGTTCTGCAATGAACAATGGGATACATGTGTCTTTTTCAATTTTGGTTTCCTCAGGGTATACGCTGAGGAGTAGGATTGCTGGGTCATATGGTGGTTTTATTCCTAGTTTTTTAAGGATTCTCCATAACATCTTCCATATTGGCTGAATCAATTTACATTCCCATCAACAGTGCAAGAGTGTTCCCTTTTCTCTACACCCTCTCCAGCATTTATTGTTTGTAGACTTTTTGATGATGGCCATTCTGACTGGTGTGAGGTGTTATCTCATTGTAGTTTTGATTTGCATTTCTCTAATAATGAGCGATGTTGACCATCTTTTCATGTGTTTGTTAGCCATCTGTATGTCTTCTTTGGAGAAATGTTGGTTTAGATCTTTTCCCCACTTTGTGATTGGGTTCTTTGTTCTTCTGCTATTGAGTTGTATGAGCTGCTTGTATATTTTGCAAATTAATTATCTATCAGTTGTTTCATTCACGATTGTTTTCTCCCATTCTGAGAGTTGTCTTTTCACCTTGCTTACAGGTTTCTTTGCTGTGCAAAAGCTTTTAAGTTTAACCAGGTCCCACTTGCTTACTTTTGTTTTTATTGCCATTATTCTAGGAAGTGGATCATAGAGGATCTTGCTTAGATTTATGTGGAGTGTTCTGCCTGTGTTTTCCTCTAAGACTTTTATAGTTTCTAGTCTTACATTTAGTCCTTTAATCCATTTTGAGTTTATCTTTGTATATAGTGTTAGGAAGTGTTCTAATTTTATTCTTTTACATGTAGCTGTCCAGTTTTCCCAGCACCATTTATTGAAGAGGCTGTCTTTGCCCCATTGTATATTTTTGCCTCCTTTGACAAAAATAAGGTACCCTAGGTGCATGGGCTTATTTCTGGGCTTTCTATCTTGTTCCATTTGTCTATATTTCTGTTTTTGTGCCAGTGCCAGTACCATACTGTCTTGATGACTGTAGCTTTGTAGTATAATCTGAAGCCAGGAAGGTTGATTCCTCCAGCTCCTTTCTTCTTTCTCAAGACTGCTTTGGCTATTCAGGGTCTTTTTGTTTCCATATGAATTGTGAAATTTTTTGTTCTAGTTCTGTGAAAAATGTCATTGATAATTTAATAGGGATCACACTGAATATGTAGATTGCATTTGGTAATATGGTCATTTTCACAACATTTATTCTTCCTACCCAGGAACGTGGAATATCTTTCCATCTGTTTATGTCATCTTTGATATCTTTCATTAATGTCTTATAATTTTCTGTGTATGGTTCTTTTGTCTCCTTAGGTAAGTTTATTCCTAGATATTTATTTTCTTTTTGTTGCAATGGTGAATGGGAATGGTTCCTTAGTTTCTCTTTCTGAATTTTCATTGTTAGTATATAAAATTAAAGTGATTTCTGCATTTTGATTTTGTATCCTGCAACTTTGCTAAATTCACTGATTAGCTCTAGTAATTTTCTGATAGTATCTTTTGGTTTTCTATGTACAGTATCATGTCATCTGCAAACGGTGAGAGCTTTATTTCTTCTTTTCCAATCTGGATTCCTTTTATTTCTTTTTCTTGTCTGATTTCTGTAGCTAGGACTTCCAGAACTATGTTGAATAGTAGTGGTGAAAGTGGACACCCTTGTCTTGTTCCTGATCTTAGGAGAATCCTTTCAGGTTTTCACAATTGAGAATAATGTTTGCTGTAGACTCATCATGTATGGCCTTTACTATGTTGAGGTAGGTTCCTTCTATGACCACTTTTTGAAGAGTTTTAATCATAATTGGGTGCTGAATGTTGTCAAGGCCTTTTCTGCATCTCTTGAGATTATCATATGGTTTTTATTTTTCAATTTGTTATTATGGTGGATCACATTGATTGATTTGCATATATTGAAGAATCCTTGCATCCCTGGAATAAACCCAAGTTGATCATGGTGTATGAACTTTTTGATGTGTTGTTGAATTCTGTTTGCTAAAATTTTGTTGAGGATTTTTGCATCTATGTTCATCAGTGATATTAGCCTGTAGTTTTCTTTTTTTGTGCTGTCTTTGTCTGGTTTTGGTATCAGGGTTATGATGGTCTCATAAAAATAGTTTGGATGTCTTCCTTCCTCTGCAATTTTTTGAAAGTTTTAGAAGGATAGGCATTAGCTCTTTTCTAAATGTTTGATAGAATTCTCCTGTGAAACCATCTGGTCCTGGGCTTTTGTTTTTGGGAGATTTTTGATCACAGCTTCAATTTCAGGGCTTGAAATTGGGTTGTTTATAATTTCTAATTCTTCCTGGTTCAATCTTAGAAGACTGAACTTTTCTAAGAATCCGTCCATTTCTTCCAGGTTATCCATTTTATTGCCACATTGTTGTTCATTATAGTCTCCTGTAATCCTTTGTATTTCTGCATTGTCTGTTGTAACCTCTCCTTTTTCATTTCTAATTTTGTTGATTTAATTCTTCTCTCTTTTTTTCTTGATGAGTCTGGCTAAATGTTTGTCAAATTTTTTTATCGTCTCAAACAGCTAGATTTTAGTTTTATTAATCTTTACTATTGTTTCTTTAATTTCTTTTCCATTTATTTCTGCTCATATCTTTATTATTTCCTTCCTTCTACTAATTTTGGGATATTTTGTTCTTCTTCTTCCAGTTGTTTTAGGTGTAAAGTTAGGCTGTCTCTTCAATGGTTTTCTTGTTTCTTGAGGTAGAATTTTATTCCTATAAACTTCCCTCCTGGAATTGTGTTTACTGCATCCCATAGGTTTTGAGTTATGGTGTTTTCACTGTTATTTGTTCCTAGAAATGTTTTGATTTCCCTTTTGATTTCTTCAGTAACCTGTTGGTTATTTAGAAATGTGTTGTTTAATCTCCGTGTGCTTGTGTTTCTTACAGGTTTTTTTTCTTGTAATTGATAACTAGTCTCATAGTGTTGTGGTCAGAGAAGATGCTTGATATGATTTCAATTTTATTAAACTTACTGAGGCTTGATTTGTGACCCAAGAGGTGGTCTATTCTGGAGAATGTTCCATGTGCACTTGAGGAGAAGATGTATTCTTCTGCATTTGGATGGAATGTCCTGAAGATATCAATGAGATCCATCTCATCTAATGTATCATTTAAGACTTGTGTTTCCTTATTAATTTTCTGTTTTGATGATCTGTCCATTTGTGTGAGTGGGGTGTTAAAGTCTCCTACTATTATTGTGTCACTGTCAATTTCTCCCTTTATGTCTGTTAGTGTTTGTCTTATGTATTGAGGTGCTCCTATGTTGGGTGCATAGGAATTTACAATTGTTATGTCTTTCTCTTGGATTGATCCCTTGATCATTATGTAGTGTCCTTTCTTATCTCTTGTAATCTTCTTTATTTTAAGATCTATTTTGTCTGATATAAGGATTGCTACTCCAGCTTTCTTTTGCTTTCCATTTGCATGCTTATTTTTCCATCCTCTCACTTTCAGTCTATATGTGTCTTGATATCTAAAGTGGGCTTCTCATAGACAGCATATATATGTCTTGTTTTTATATTCATTCAGCCAGCCTGTGTCTTTTGGTTGGAGTATTTAATCTGTTTACATTTAAAGTAATTATTGATATATATGTTCCTATTGCTATTTTCTTAATTGTTTGGGGTTGATTTTGTTGATCTTTTTCTTCTCTTCTGTTTGTTGACTATGTAAGTCCCTTTAAGATTTTTTTGTAAAGCTGGTTTGGTGGTACTGAATTCTCTTAACTTTTGCTTGTCTGAAAAGCTTTTTTTTTCTCTATTAATTTTCAATGAGATCCTTGCCAGGTACTGTAATCTTGGTTGTAGATTTTTCCCTTTGAGTCCTTTAAATATATCCTGCCATTCCCTTCTGGCCTGCACAGTTTCTGCTGATAGATCAGCTGTTAAGCGTATGGGGTTTCCCCTTGTATGTTACTTGTTGCTCCTCCCTTTTAAAGTTCTTTCTTTGCATTTAGTCTTTGTTAGTTTGATTAGTATATGTCTTGGCATGTTTCTCCTTGGATTTATCTTTTATGGGACCCTTTGTGCCTCTTGGACTTGATTGACTATTTCCTTTTCCATGTTGGAGAAATTTCAAACTATAATATCTTCAAAAACTTTCTCATACCCTTTCTTTTTCCCTTCTTCTTCTCAGACCCCTATAATTTGAATATTGGTGCATTTGATATTGTCCCAGAGGTCTCTGAGACTGTCCTTAGTTCTTTTCATTCTTTTTCCTTTATTCTGCTCTTCAGAAGTTATTTCCACCACTTTATCTTCCAGCTCACTGATTTGTTCCTCTGCTTCAGATATTCTGATATTGATTCCTTCCAGAGTATTTTGTTGTTGTTGCTTTTTTTTTTTTTACTTTACAATATTGTATTGGTTTTGCCATACATTGACATGAATCTGCCATGGGTGAACATGTGTTCCCTATCCTGAGCCCCCCTCCCATCTCCCTCCCTATCCCATCCCTCTGGGTCATCCCAGTGCACCAGCCCCAAGCACCCTGTATCATGCATCGAACTTGGACTGGCGATTCGTTTCACATATGATAATTTACATGTTTTAATGCCATTCTCCCATATCATCCCACCCTCGCCCTCTGCGACAGTGTCCAAAAGACTGTTCTATACATCTGTGTCTCTTTTGCTGTCTCGCATACAGGGTTATCGCTACCATCATTCTAAATTCCATATATCTGGTTTAGTATACTGTATTGGTGTTTTTCTTTCTGGCTTACTTCACTCTGTATAATAGGCTCCAGTTTCCTCCATCTCATTAAAACTGATTCAAATGAATTCTTTTTTATGGCTGAGTAATATTCCATTGTGTATATGTACTACAACTTTCTTATCCATTCATCTGCTGTTGGGCATCTAGGTTGCTTCCATGTCCTGGCTATTATAAACAGTGCTGCGATGAACATTGGGGTGCACGTGTCTCTTTCAGATCTGGTTTCCTCAGTGTGTATGCCCAGCAGTGGGATTGCTGGGCCACATGGCAGTTCTATGTCCAGTTTTTTAAGGAATCTCCAGTATTCTCCGTACTGGCTGTACTAGTTTGCATTCCCACAAACAGCCGCTCAGGTTCAGGTTCTCGGGTACTCCACAAAGGCGCAGACTCAGTTGGGCCTGCATTTTGTTCCCGTCCCAGGTCCGAGCAGCTCAGGTGACCAGGTGCTTGGCAAGCACAGTCGCCCCCAGTTGGAGGCTGCGACTTATCGCCTCCCCCATCCCAGCCGCTCGGTTTTCTGGGTGTACAATCAGCGTGCCTTCTCAGGTGTGCCGTGTGTCTCTTCTGGGGAGCTGATCTCTGGCTGCGACCCTCCTGGCAGATGTCGACCTTCCAGAATCCCAAGAAGTCTTGGTTAGCAGCAAAGCCTGCTTGTAGTTTCGTAGAGGATGCCTCTCTGGGGCCGTGATTGCCCCCTCCCGGCTCTGGCTGCCCCCACCTGCCTGTCTCCAGCGGGGGATGGGCCGGTCCACAGCAGGCTAGCTCTGCTCAGTCCTTTGTTCTGTGAGCCGGCCTGGAGGTGTCTTAGGTTAGGGCTTTTTGCGGGATAGCTATCCCACAGTGTGCGCTGCTATCTCAAACTAGTTCCCTCAGATTGCCCTCAGGGCATTCAGGCCTGGTCCTTACCCTACGCAATGCAGCCTGTGCCTCCCTGTCCAGCCCCCGGTTGCTAGTGGGGGGTGGGAGGGTCTGGGCTGCTGCTCTGCTGGGAGTTGCTGTTAGGCACAAGTAATCTGTGGGTTTTAATTATTTATTTATTTTCCCTCCTGGTTATTTTGACTTCTGAGATTCCAAGGCTCGCCGCAGACCCACCGGACAGAGTGTTTCCTGGTGTTTGGAAACTCCTATCTTTTTTAAGACTCCCTTCCTGGGATGGATTTCCGTTCCCACCTCTTTTGTCTCTGTTTTTATCTTTTATATTTTGTCCTACCTCCTTTCGAAGACAATGGGCTGCCTTTCTGGGTGCCTGATGTCCTCTACCAGCATTCAGAAGTTGTTTTGTGGAATTTGCTCTGTGTTCAAATGTTCTTTCCATGAATTTGTGGGGGAGAAAGTAGTCTCCCTGTCCTACTCATCCACCATCTTAGGACCGCCCCCAGAGTATTTTTAATTTCAGTAAATGTGTTGATTGTCTGTATGTTTATTCTTTAATTCTTCTAGGTCTTTGTTAATGGATTCTTACATTTTCTCCATTTCGTTTTCAAGGTTTTTGATCATCTTTACTATCATTATTCTGAATTCTTTTTCAGGTAGTTTGCCTATTTCCTCTTCATTTATTTGGACTTCTGTGTTTCTAATGTGTTCCTTCATTTGTGTAGTACTTCTCTGCCTTTTCACTATTTTCTTTTAACTTATTGTTTGAGGTCTCCTTTTCCCATCCTTCAAGGTTGAATTCTTTCTTCCTTTTGGTTTCTGCTCTCCTAAGGTTGGTCCAGTGGTTTGTGTAAGCTTCCTATGAAAGAAAAGTGAAAGTGAAGTCGCTCAGCCGTGTCCGATTCTTTGTGACCCCATGGACTGCAGTCCACCAGGCTCCTCCGCCCATGGGATTTTCCAGGCAAGAGTACTGGAGTGGGCTGCCATTTCCTTCTCAGGGGATCTTCCCGATTCAGGGATTGAACCCGGGTCTCCCGCATTGTAGGCAGACGCTTTTACCGCCTGAGCCACCAGGGCTTCATTTTTTGTTGTTGTTGTTACTGTTGCTGTTTGTTTGTTTGTTTTTCCTCTGTTGGGAAAGGCTGAGTGAGGTGGTAATCCTGTCTGCTGATGATTGGGTTTGTTGTAATTTTGTTTTGTTTGTTGTTTAGATGAGCTGCCCTGCACAGGCTGCTACTGGTGGTTGGGTCATGCCGGGTCTTGTATTCAAGTGGTTTCCTTTGTGTGAGTTCTCACTATTTGATACACCTTAGCAATATGTGAACCGAGAACTTCCAGATGTTCAAGCTGGTTTTAGAAAAGGCAGAGGAACCAGAGGTCAAATTGCCAATATCCACTGGATCATTGAAAAAGCAGGAGAGTTCCAGAAAAACATCTATTTCTGCTTTATTGACTATGTATGCCAAAGCCTTCGACTGTGTGGATCACAATAAACTGTGGAAAATTCTGAAGGAGATGGGAATACCAGACCACCTGACCTGCATCTTGAAAAGCCTGTATGCAGGTCAGGAAGCAACAGTTAGAACTGGACATGGAACAACAGACTGGTTCCAAATAGGAAAAGGAGTACGTCAAGGCTGTATATTGTCACCCTGCTCATTTAACTTATATGCAGAATACATCATGAGAAACGCTGGGCTGGAAGAGCACACGCTGGAATCAAGATTGCCAGGAAAAATATCAATAACCTCAGATGTGCAGATGACACCACCCTTATGGCAGAAAGTGAAGAGGAACTAAAGAGCCTCTTGATGAAAGTGAAAGAGGAGAGTGAAAACGTTGGCTTAAAGCTCAACATTCAGAAAACTAAGATCATGGCATCTGGTCCCCTCACTTCATGGCAAATAGATGGGGAGACAGTGGAAACAGTGTTAGACTTTATTTTTCTGGGCTCCAAAATCACTGCAGATGGTGACTGCAGCCATGAAATTAAAAGACGCTTACTCCTTGGAAGGAAAGTTATGACCAACCTAGATAGCATATTAAAAAGCAGAGACATTACTTTGCCAACAAAGGTCCATCTGGTCAAGGCTATGGTTTTTCCAGTGGTCATGCATGGATGTGAGAGTTGGACTGTGAAGAAAGCTGAGCGCCGAAAAATGATGCTTTTGAACTGTGGTGTTGGAGGACTCTTGAGAGTCCCTTGGACTGCAAGGAGATCCAACCAGTCCATCCTGAAGGAGATCAGCCCTGGGTGTTCATTGGAAGGACTGATGCTGAAGCTGAAACTCCAATACTTTGGCCACCTGATGCAAAGAGTTGACTCATTGGGAAAGACCCTGATGCTGGGAGGGATTGGGGGCAGGAGGAGAAGGGGACGACAGAGGATGACTTGGCTGGATGGCATCACCGACTTGATGGGCGTGAGTTTGAATAAACTCCGGGAGTTTGTGATGGACAGGCAGGCCTGGTGTGCTGCGATTCATGGGGTCGCAATGAGTCGGACACGACTGAGCAACTGAACTGAACTGAGGGTTAGTTCTCTGGTAGTCTAGGGTCTTGGAGTCAGTGCTCCCACTCTAATGGCTCAGGGCTTGATCTCAATAAGGGTATTGTGACAAATCACCACTGTTGTGCCTTTTCTAATGCTGTTGCCAGGTCTATGATGTAAGTCACCCCAGGTCACAGCTTAGGGACCTGGACTTTTCATTTAGGTATTTCCATGGCCTTAGTGTTAGCTTACTGTGACTTTCTTATCCCAGTTGTAATTCACTCCTTTGTGCTGGAAGAGGGTCCTGCTTTCTTGAAGATAGGAATTTCCTCTCAGTTCCTGAACAAACTCAAGATTTCAGCTTGCAGAGTAGAAACTCAGGAGTTGAAATCCTCCACAGAAACCAGTGGTGAGGTATGGAAACTTTATCTGTAATTGACAAATCACTGGAGGCCACTTGTGGGCAAGTCGGATTAGTTTAAAACTCCAGAGGGAACCACTGACACTTCTGTGGGTTTTACCTCCATAAGTTCATCAGTTCCTCACAGTAAATACCGGAGAAAAATCCCTTTGTGCTCTGGCAGGAGCTGGAGGAAGGGAACCACTTAAAAATACACCAGAGCATCTGTTCATCATCTGTTTACCTTCTTTGGTGAAAGAGTAATTGATTCAATTCATTTGCCCATCTTTCAATCAGCACAGCCTCCTGGGTTTTCACTGCCTCCTCCTTCATGTTTCCAGTGGACAGGCTCCAAGAGTTCCCACCAAATGATGCCATCACTTTCAAAGTGATCCTCCCTCCTAGACTCGACTTTTTGGAACTTTCATGCCAGCTGGATATTAGGACAAGAGATGGGACTGAACCATTTGACACTAAGCAGTAGATTGTTGAGTGTCCACTTGTGTTAGAAGAAACATCTTATCTGCCTAGTAAGAATTTCCTTAACAGATGGGCTTTCAGACAACATGCCACATCTTGGGCAGTGTGGAAGTTCCCTGGTTGTTTTCCAGGGAAAAAAGGAGAGATAAGGAAGGTTTGGCTTTGGTGTTCTCAGAAAAGCATATTCCCAGGAATATTCCCTTAGGTGCATCTCCTGCAGATTCCCAAAGTTAGAACTTGCCTTGTTTTTGTTTTGTTCTTTGATCTATTTGTGGCTTGAGATAACAGAGAAATCTTTCCAGGGTTCATCTTTCTCCACATTTGCTCCCTATACTTCAGGCCCAACTTGGGGAAAGCCTTCTTTAGCTTTGGCCCCAGATTCACCTGCATGAATCCCATAGGAGCTGGAGAGGGGAAGGGGCAGGCCCTTGAATGAAAAACTGGGACTCCAGCCGGAGGACAGACCTTGCTATCCAGTCTTAACTGACCCTCCTCTTCACTTTTAACTAAACTCCATGCATCTTTGGAATTTCTTGCCTAACTTGGCCATCTGTTTACAACTTTAAAAGCTGAAGAAACCATTTATTATTATTAGCAGATATAAATACTAATGTCAGCCACTATTAAACAGCTATTTGGTCCAGACACAATGCTGGGCACCTGATTTCTTTTTAATATTTACATGCTAAGTTACAGTTGAGTTATTATCCCTATTTGAATAATGAGAAAACAGGCTTATTCATGGTCAAATTTCTTACCTAAGGTCATAGTGCTAAGTATAGATGAGAATCATGTATGAGGGACTCCAGATTCATACTCATCCCCTTTATTTATTTATTTATTTATTTTACTTATCCCCTTTAAATGTCCATCTTGTGTCTTCTGCTCTGATTTAAACTTGAGGAGCAGGGAGTAAGAAATTTGGCTGGGAGAATCCTGCCCTGAGTAATTGCTTTGACCTAGAACTCTCACTAAGTTCGTAATAGTCCCTATTTGAGTGTTATGAAAATATGACTTTTAAAATCTGATCTTTCTAGAAGGTTATGAAGTTAGCTACACAATTATATATCAAAACCTTTCCCTCTTACGGAAATTAGTACTTTTTGTTAAACTCCACAGCATTGTTGAAATGATAAATTAAATTGTGCATTGCTAAGAGCTTTGAATTTTTCAGTAGGGAAAGCCCTTTACAAATGCAAGCCGTGGTTATCCTTCCTTCCTTTCTTCCTTGCTTTCTGACCTTGGGCAAGTTAAGCCACATCTATTTGCCTCCAGGTCTCCACCTGTAAAGGAGAGATAACAGAGGCTGCTTATCCAGGTTAGGACCTTAACAGGAGAGGTAATAAGTGAGTACACACCTCAGAAAACCCATACTGTTATTTGATTCCATCAAGATTAATATCACTTACACACAATAATAAGTTCCCTGAATACAGATCATGATCATTATATCTTGGACAATTCTGGATGCACTGTTGGTACTGTACTCAGAAATATTGATAAGGTTAAAAAAGAAAAATATATAGCTAAGACACTGAATGCAGAAAGCAAAAACAATATATTTAAAGGGTTCAGGTTCGTTGTGTAAACTTTTGCGCAAGCAAATATGAACAACAGATCCTTGTATCTTTAATGACTACAGCCTGTGTGAAACATTGTTACCATGCCCATTTTATAGAAGAAAAATGGAGCCCCAGCTACAGGTGTCTTCCCAAGACCATGCAACCCCTTTGGAAACAACTGCCATTGGTGTTGCCCTGTGGCAGCCTGTGCCAAGCATCAGGAAGAGCAGGAAAAGAGAAAACACAACCTTGGTGCTCAGGAAGTCACAGTCTGGACAATGGACAATAGGTACAAACACTCAAGTAAAAGCAGAATTACAAGTGTATGTGTGTGCTCAGTCACTTAATCCTGTCTGTCCGACTCTTTGTGACCCTGTGGACTGCCAAGTTCCTCTGTCCATGGGATTTTCCAGCAAGAATACTGGAGTGGGTTGCCATTTCCTTCTCCAGGGGATCCTCCTGACCCAGGGATCAAACCCACATCTCCTGTGTCTCTTGCACTGGCAGATGGATTCTTTTCCACAAGCCACCTGGGAAGCCCAATTACAACTGTAATTGGTATCAAAGGAAGTACAAGTAGCTGGGACAGCATGTGTGCATGCTAAGTGGCTTCAGTCATATCTGACTCTTTGCGACCCTCTGGACTGTAGACTGCCAGTCTCCTTTGTCCATGGGATTCTCCAGCAAGAATACGGGAGTGGGTTGCCCTGCCCTCCTCCAGGGGATCTTCCCAACCCAGGGATTGAACCTGCATCTCCTGTGACCCCTGCATCGCAGGAGGATTCTTTACCATTGAGCCACCAGGTAAGCCCATTCAGTTCAGTTCAGTTCAGTCGCTTAGTCGTGTCCTACTCTTTGTGACCCCATGAAGGGCAGCATGCCAGGCCTCCCTGTCCATCACCAACTCCTGGAGTTCACCCAAACCCATGTCCATTAAGAGGGGGATGCCATCCAACCATCTCATCCTCTGTCATCCCCTTCTCCTCCTGCCCTCAATCTTTCCCAGCATCAGGGTCTTTTCAAATGAGTCAGCTCTTCGCATCAGGTGGCTAAAGTATTGGTCCTTCCAATGAACACCCAGGACTGATCTCCTTTAGGATGGACTGGTTGGATCTCCTTGCAGCCCAAGGGACTCTTAAGAGTCTTCTCCAACACCACAGTTCAAAAGCATCAATTCTTCGGTGCTCGGCTTTCTTTATAGTCCAACTCTCACATCCATACATGACTACTGGAAAAACCATAGCCTTGACTAGACGGACATTTGTTGACAAAGTAATGTCTCTGCTTTTTAATATGCTGTCTGTGTTGGTCACAACTTTCCTCCCAAGGAGTAAGCGTCTTTTAATTTCATGACTGCAATCACCATCTGCAGTGATTTTGGAGCCCAGAAAAATAAAGTCAGCCACTGTCTCCACTGTTTCCCCAACTATTTCCCATGAAGTGAGGGGACCAGATGCCATGATCCTAGTTTTCTGAATGTTGAGCTTTAAGCCAACTTTTTCACTCTCCTCTTTCACTTTCATCAAGAGGCTCTTTAGTTCTTCTTCACTTTCTGCCATAAGGGTAGTGTCATCTGCATATGTGAGGTTACTGATATTTCTCCTGGCAATCTTGATTCCAGCTTGTGCTTCCTCCAGCCCAGCGTTTCTCATGTAAGTTAAATAAGCAGGGTGACAACATACAGCATTGACTCCTTTTCCTATTTGGAACCAGTCTGTTGTTCCATGTCCAGTTCTAAATGTTGCTTCCCGACCTGCATACAGGTTTCTGAAGAGGCAGGTCAGGTGGTCTGGTATTCCCATCTTTTTCAGAATTTCCCACAGTTTATTGTGATCCACAAAGGTTTTGGCATAGTCAATAAAACAGAAATAGATGTTTTTCTGGAACTCTCTTGCTTTTTCGATGATCCAGCAGATGTTGGCAATTTGATCTCGGTTCCTCTGCCTTTCTAAAACCAGCTTGAACATCTGGAAGTTCACAGTTCACATATTGCTGAAGCCTGGCTTGGAGAATTTTAAGCATTACTTTACTAGCATGTGAGATGAGTGCAATTGTGTGGTAGTTTGAGCATTCTTTGGCATTGCCTTTCTTTGGGATTGGAATGAAAACTGACATTTTCCAGTCCTGTTTCTGGTCCAGTCCTGACCATTTCCAGTCCAGACCTTTTTCTGTTTCCGGTCCAGTCCTGACCAGTCCAGTCCAGACCTTTTCCGGTCCAGTCCTGACCGTTTCCAGTCCAGTGGAAAACACTGCTGAGTTTTCCAAATTTGTTGACATTTCGAGTGCAGCACTTTCACAGAATCATCTTTCAGGATTTGAAATAGCTCAACTGGTATTCCATCACCTCCACTAGCTTTGTTCATAGTGATGCTTCCTAAGGCCCACTTGACTTCGGACTCCAGAATGTCTGGCTCTAGGTGAGTGATCACACCATCGTGATTATCTGGGTCATGAAGATCTTTTTTGTACAGTTCTTCTGTGTATGCTTGCCACCCCTTCTTAATATCTTCTGCTTCTGTTAGGTCCATACCATTTCTGTCCTTTATTGAGCCCATCTTTGCATGAAATGTTCCCTTGGTATCTCTAATTTTCTTGAAGGGATCTCTAGTCTTTCCCATTCTATTATTTTCCTCCATTTCTTTGCATTGATCGATGAGGAAGGCTTTCTTATCTCTCCTTGCTATTCTTTGGAACTCTGCATTCAAATGGGTATATCTTTCCTTTTCTCCTTTGCTTTTCACTTCTCTTCTTTTCACAGCTATTTGTAAGGCCTCCTCAGACAACCATTTTGCTTTTTTGCATTTCTGTTTTCTTGGGGATGGTCTTGACTCCTGTCTCCTGTACAATGTCATGAACCTCCATCCATAGTTCATCAGGCATTCTGTCTATCAGATCTAGTCCCTTAAATGTATTTCTCACTTCCACTGTATAGTCATAAAGAATTTGATTTACATCTTATCTGAATGGTCTAGTGGTTTTTCTCCACTTTCTTCAATTTCAATCTGAATCTGGCAATAAGGAGTTCACAATCCAAGCCACAGTCAGCTCCCGGTCTTGTTTTTGCTGACTGTATAGAGCTTCCCCATCTTTGGCTGCAAAGAAGATAATCAATCTGATTTTGGTGTTAACCATCTGATGATGTTCATGTGTAGAGTCTTCTCTTGTGTTGTTGGAGGAGGGTGTTTACTATGACCAGTGCGTTCTCTTGGCAGAACTCTAATAGCCTTTGCCATGCTTCATTCTGTACTCCAAGGCCAAATTTGCCTGTTACTCCAGGTATTTCTTGACTTCCTACTTTTGCATTCCAGTCCCTTATAATGAAAAGGACATCTTTTTTTTGGGTATTAGTTCTAGAAGGTCTTTTAGGTCTTTATAGAACTGTTCACTTTTAGCATCTTCAGCGTTGGTGGTCGGGGCATAGACTTGGATTACCATGATACTGAATGATTTGCCATGGAAACGAACAGAGATCATTCTGTCGTTTTTGAGATTGCATCCAAGTATTCCATTTTGGAGTCTTTTGTTGATTATGATGGCTACTCCATTTCTTCTAAGGGATTCCTGCCCACAGTAGTAGATATAATGGTCATCTGAGTTAAATTCACCCTTTCCAGTCCATCTTAGTGCACTGATTCCTAGAATGTTGATGTTCACTCTTGCCATCTCCTATTTGACCACTTCCAATTTGCCTTGATTCATGGACCTAGCATTCCAGGTTCCTGTGCAATATTGCTCTTTACAGCATCAAACCGTGCTTCCATCACCAGTCACATACAACTGGGTGTTGTTTTTGCTTTTGTTCCGTCTCTTCATTCTTTCTGGGGTTATTTCTCCACTGATCTCCACTGACAAAATGTGGTCCACTGGAGAAGGGAATGGCAAACCACTTCAGTATTCTTGCCTTGAGAACCCCATGAACAGTATGAGAAAGGAAAAAGATAGGACACTGAAAGATGAACTCCCCAGGTCGGGAGGTGCCAAATATGCTACTGGAGATCAGTGAAGAAATAACTCCAGAAAGAATGAAGGTAAGCCCATGGAAGAGTATAAAACGGAGTAATTGAACTAATCTAGGAGATGGGGAGGGCTTCCTCAGGGACCCGGGAGGGAAGGGCAGCCTCAGTTAAGGGTATGAAGGTGGGGAGAATGCTGTGTAGGTGGGAGAAGAAACAGGTGCGAACATAACGAGTTGGGAAACGACACTCCTGGTTGGAGGAGCTGGAAGGAGCCCACTGGGCGCACAGTGCCGAAGGTTAGGGGCACGGTGAGAAAGAAACCCCAAGGAAGGGTCTGTGCTTCCAGGGACTGAACTCTTCAGGCCCTGTTAGGAATTTTTCTGATAATCAGAACCTATTGCTATTAGAATAAAGATTGATCTTAAAATGAAACCTTGCCGTTTGTATCAACATGGATAGACCTCAGGAGTATTATTCTAAGTGAAATAAGTCAGACAGAGAAAGAAATACCATGTGATCTCATTTATATGTGCAACAAAAACAACAACAAAACACACAAAAACTGAGTTTCAGATACAGAGAAAGGTTGGTGGTTCCCAGAGGTGTAAGTAGGGGTAAGAGAGGAAGCTGGTGAAATAGGTGGAGTCAAAAGATACACCAAAAGATGGTTATAAAATAAGTCCTGGGGATGTGATGCACAGCACAGTGACTAAGTTGATGATACTGTATTGTACCTTCAAAAGTTGCTAAGAGAGTTAATCTTGGAAGTTCTCACCACAAGAAAGTTTTTTGTAACTATGTATGGTTACTGGATATCAACTACACTTACTGTGCTGACCATTTCACAATATATACAAATATCAAATCATCATATTGTACATCTGAAACTACTTTAATATGTCAATTGCATGTCAATTTTTTTTAAAAAGGAGCTTTTCTATATGTGTGTTTGTGTGTAAAGTATAATCAGTTTACGTCCTGATCAGCTCCTTGTGGCTACATTGTTCACTGTGGAAGGAGGGAAGCCCCATGGGTGCAGGAAGATGAGGCAAGGAAGTTTTCTGATAGCCCTGGTGAAAAATGATTGCCACTGGGTGACTGTCCATAGGTCAGTCAGTCTGGGGTGCATCTCCTCAAACCCCCTTGTAGGAAACAACACCTTTTTGTGGTTAACAGGTGAGGGATGAAAGCCAGTTCTACATGCATATGTGTTTAGGAGATTCAGGGCCTGATGCAGTTAAATAGGTCTGCTTCCTCTAGAAGGTACCCACTGAGAATCTGCCCGGGGAGGGGCATAGACACTGTGTCTCCTCAATGAGCACCTCACAACCCACCCCACCATTCATTTAGCATCTTCAGAATATTCTGTGTAACAGTGTAAAGGAATGTTTATCCATTGACACCTCTCTTCAAAATCCATGGTTTTCTATCATCACCAATACAGAAAATGGGTGTTTGAAAACTTTAGCCTTGGGCAAAGGGGATGAAGTGTTGATGTAGACACGTCTAGTGAGGAATGTAGGTGGGAGGAGCACAGTCTCTCTTCTTACAGGATATGTGGATAAAGAGGTGGGAACTAAGGAGGCCGCTGCAGAGGCTGCTGCTGCAGGCTGGCTTGTTTGACCCTTGGCTTGACGACCTGTGGGCATGTCTGTTTCTTGGGCATTGCCCATGGAGCTTGGGAAGAAACAGACCCCAGGAGCCCCTTGATCCTCCTACATTATCAGGTGACCAGGCCAATGATTATTTCCAATATTCACTCAAGGACTCCCCAGCCAATAGCACATTAGCCAAAGCAACTGTGATTAGGAGGCAGAGCTCCAAGTTCTTGGGTGCAGAGGACAGCTGTACTCTGTTGGCGCATGTCCAGCAGGTCTAACTGGCCTCTCTTTCAAGAAAGTGCAAACTCAGGCTTCAGTAAGACTGGGCACTGCCCTAACCATCCATACTGATCGGTCCTCACAGCATGTCCTTCTGCTGTGGAAGCTAGAAGTTCAGTGCTCAGCACTGAATTTAAGAGTTTCTCAAACTAAGGAACACACACCCTGAGAAGCGGGTCTGGGGAAGGACACAGGACAAACATGTAGGCATTTTACTTGTAGATTTAAAAAAGTTATTTTTACATGAAACCAAACATATTATGACTTTCCATGAAAAACAGGAGTTCTTTTTTTTTTTTAAGATTAAATATGAGACTTCAATGAGATCTTATGGGCCTCTGAAATGGAAATAAGGTAAGGAGTTGACTATCATCTGCTATTAGGGGCTCTTAATACTAAAAAGTTTGGAATTATTGTATCTAGTCCAATACTCATTTTATGAGTGAAGAAACTGAAGCCAGAAAGATTAAAGACCTTGTCTTGATCCCCTGGCTTGGAGGACAGTGTTGACTCTCAACCAACACTCATTTCCATCCCTCTACCCCCTGCCCCCTCTTTTTTTTTTTTTTGCTACATAACCTGGGCTATGTTCAGGGAAATGATGTGCTCAGCTGAAAATGCTTGTCTTCTCAGATTCCCTTGTATTTAGGAACAGCCACTCAACACAGTTCTGCCCAGTGGCCCAGCCCAGAGCCCCTCACTCCCTGTGGGGCTTGCAGGAGGTTACGCTTAGAGAAACACTGAGAGATGCTACACTCTCTCCTGAAATCCCCTTTTTATTTTCTCTTTTATTTGAGCTATGGATATTTTTAGCCCTATAAATATGGGAAGCTCCTCTTTTTTCTTTTTTTGCAAATTAATTAATTTTATTTTGTTTATTCTTTATGTTTGAATTTTGTTGCACCTTAATTTTTAAAATTTATTTATTTATTTAATTGGAGGCTAACTAATTTACAGCACTGTAGTGGTTTTCACCATTATTCACATGAATCAGCCATGGGTGTACATGTGTTCCCCATCCTGAACCCCCCTCCCACCTCCCTCCCCATCCCATCCCTCAGGGTTATCCCAGTGCACCAGCCCTGAGCACCCTGTCTCATGCATCGAACCTGGACTGGTGATTTGTTTCACATATAATAATATACATGTTTCAATGCTATTCTCTCAAATTGTCCCACTCTCACCTTCTCCCACAGAGTCCAAAAGTCTGTTCTTTACATCTGTGTCTCTTTTGAGGTCTTGCATATAAAGTCATCATTCAGTTCAGTTCACTTCAGTTCAGTCGCTCAGTAGTGTCCGACTCTGCGGCCCCATGAGCCACAGCCCACCAGGCCTCCCTGTTCATCACCAGCTCCCAGAGTTTACTCAAACTTACTCCCATCAAGTTGGTGATGCCATCCAGCCATCTCATCCTCTGTCATCCCCTTCTCCTTCTGCCCCCAATCCCTCCCAGCATCAGTTACCACCTTTCTAAATTCCATATAGATGCATTAATATACTGTATTGGTGTTTTTCTTTCTGGCTTACTTCACTCTGTATAATAGGCTCCAGTTTCATCCACCTTATTAGAACTGATTCAAATGCATTCTTTTTAATAGCTGAGTAATATTCCATTGTGTATATGTACTACAGCTTTTTTATCCATTTGTCTGCTGGTGGACATCTAGGTTGCTTCCATGTCCTGGCTATTATAAACAGTGCTGCGATGAACATTGGGGTGCGATGAACATTGGGTCTCTTTCAATTCTTGTTTCCTCAGTGTGTATGCCCAGCAGCAGGATTGCTGGGTCATATGGCAGTTCTATTTCCAGTGTTTTAAGGAATCTCCACACTGTTCTCCATAGTGGCTGTACTAGTTTGCATTCCTACCAACAGTGTAAGAGGGTTCCCTTTTCTCTGCACACTCTCCAGCATTTATTGTTTGTAGACTTTTTGATAGCAGCCATTCTGACCAGCGTGAGATGTAGGTTACCTCATTGTGGCTTTGATTTGCATTTCTCTGATAATGAGTGATGTGGAGCATCTTTTCATGTGTTTGTTAGCCATCTGTAGGTCTTCTTTGGAGAAATGCCTGTTTAGTTCTTTGGCCCATTTTTTGATTGGGTCATTTATTTTTCTGGAATTGAGCTGCAGGAGCTGCTTGTATATTTGTGAGATTAATCCTTTGTCAGTTGCTTCATTTGCTATTATTTTCTCCCATTCTGAAGGCTGTCTTTTCACCTTGCTTATAGTTTCTTTCGTTGTGCAAAAGCTTTTAATTTTAATTAGGTCCCATTTGTTTATTTTTGCTTTTATTTCCATTCCTCTGGGAGGTGGGTCATGGAGGATCCTGCTGTGATTTATGTCAGAGAGTGTTTTGCCTATGTTTTCCTCTAGGAGTTTTATAGTTTCTGGTCTTACATTTAGATCTTTAATCCATTTTGAGTTTATTTTTGTGTATGGCGTTAGAAAGTGTTCTAGTTTCATTCTTTTACAAGTGGTTGACCAGTTTTCCCAGCACCACTTGTTAAAGAGATTGTCTTTTCTCCCCTGTATATTCTTGCCTCCTTTGTCAAAGATAAGATGTCCATAGGTGCATGGATTTATCTCTGGGCTTTCTGTTTTGTTCCATTGATCTATATTTCTGTCTTTGTGCCAGTACCATACTGTCTTGATGGCTATAACTTTGTAGTATAATCTGAAGTCAGGCAGGTTGATTCCTCCAGTTCCATTCTTCTTTCTCAAGATTGCTTTGGCTATTTGAGGTCTTTTGTATTTCCATACAAGTTGTGAAAGCATTTGTTCTAGTTCTCTGAAAAATACCATTGGTAGCTTGATAGGGATTGCATTGAATCCATAGGTTGCTTGGAGTAGTACAATCATTTTCACTCTATTGATTCTTCTGATCCATGAATATGGTATATTTCTCCATCTATTTGTGTTCTTTGATTCCTTTCATCAGTGTTTTATAGTTTTCTATGTATATGTCTTTTGTTTCTTTAGGTAGATATTTTCCTAAGTATTTTATTCTTTTCATTGCAATGGTGAATGGAATTGTTTCCTTAATTTCTCTTGCTGTTTTCTCATTGTTAGTGTATAGGAATGCAAGGGATTCCTGCATGTTAATTTTAAATCCTGAAACTTTACTATAGTCATTGATTAGCTCTAGTAATTTTCTGGTGGAGTCTTTAGGGTTTTCTATGTAGAGATCATGTCATCTGCAAACAGTGAGAGTTTTACTTCTTCTTTTCCAATCTGGATTCCTTTTATTTCTTTTTCTGCTCTGATTGCTGTGGCCAAAACTTCCAAAACTATGTTGAATAGTAGTGGTGTGAGTGGGCACCCTTGTCTTGTTCCTGACTTTAGGGGAAATGCTTTCAATTTTTCACCATTGAGGATAATGTTTGCTGTGGGTTTATCACATATGGCTTTTTATTATGTTGAGGTATGTTCCTTCCATGCCTGTTCTGGAGGGTTTTTATCATAAATGAATGTTGAATTTTGTCAATGGCTTTCTCTGTATCTATTGAGATAATCATATGGTTTTTATCTTTCAATTTGTTAATGTAGTGTATCACATTGATTGATTTGTGAATATTGAAGAATCCTTGCATCCCTGGGATAAAGCCCTCTTGGTCATGATGTATGATCTTTTAAATATGTTGTTGGATTCTGTTTGCTAGAATTTTGTTGAGGATTTTTGCATCTATGTTCATCAGTGATATTGGCCTGTCATTTTCTTTTTTTGTGGCATCTTTGTCTGGTTTTGGTATTAGGGTGATGGTGGCCTCATATAATGGGTTTGGAAGTTTACCTCCCTCTGCAATTTTCTGAAAGAGTTTGAGTAGGATAGGTGTTAGCTCTTCTCTAAATTTTTGGTATTATTCAGCCGTGAAGCCATCTGGTCCTGGGCTTTTGGTTGTTGTAAGATTTTTTATTACAGTTTCGATTTCCATGCTTGTGATGGGTCTGTTAAGACTTTCTATTTCTTCTTGGTTCAGTTTTGGAAGGTTATACTTTTCTAGAATTTGTCCATTTCTTCCACATTGTCCATTTATTGGCATATAGTTGCTGATAGTAGTCTCTTATGATCCTTTGTATTTCTGGGTTGTCTGTTTTGATTTCTCCATTTTTCATTTCTGATTTTGTTGATTTGATTCTGCTCCCTTTTTTTGCCTGATGAATCGGGCTAATTGTTTGTCTATTTCATTTACCTTCTCAAAGAACCAGCTTCTAGTTTTGTTGATTTTTGCTATAGTCTCCTTTGTTTCTTTTTCATTTATTTCCGCCTAATTTTTAGGATTTCCTTCCTTCTACTAACTGTGGGGTTCTTCATTTGTTCTTTTTCTAGTTGTGTTAGGTGTCGAGTTAGGTTGTTTATTTGATGTTTCTCTTGTTTCTTGAGGTAAGCTTGTATTGCTATGAACCTTCCCCTTAGCACTGCTTTTACTGAATCCCATAGGTTTTTGGTTTTTGTGTTTTCATTTTTATTCATTTCTATGCATATTTTGATTTATTTTTTTATTTCTTCTGTGATTTTTTGGTTATTCAGAAGTGTGCTTTAGCCTCCATATGTTTATACTTTTAATAGTTTTTTCCCCCTGTAGTTGACATCTAATCTTACTGCATTCTGATCAGAAAAGATGCTTGAAATGATTTCAGTTTTTTGAATTTATCAAGGCTAGGTTTATGGCCTAGGATGTGATCTATCCTGGAGAATGTTCTGTGTGCACTTGAGAAAAAGGTGAAATTCATTGTTTTGGGGTGAAATGTCCTATAGATATCAATTAGGTCTAACTGATCCATTGCATGATTTAAAGTTTGTGTTTCCTTGCTAATTTTCTGTTTAGTTGATATATCCATAGGTGTATGACAGATACATATTATTGTGTTACTGTTAATTTCCCCTTTCATACTTGTTAGCATTTGCCTTACATATTGCGGTGCTCCTATGTTGGGTGCATATATATTTATAATTGTTATATCTTCTTCTTGGATTGATCCCTTGATCATGATGTAGTGTGCTTGTCTCTTTTCACGGCCTTTATTTCAACTTCTATTTTATCTGATATGAGTATTGCTAATCCTGCTTTCTTTTGGTCTCCATTTCCATGAAATATCTTTTTCCAGACCTTCACTTTCAGTCTGTATGTGTCCCTTGTTTTGAGGTAGGTCTCTTGTAAAAGCATATATAGGGGTCTTGTTTTTGTATTCATTCAATCAGTCTTTGTCTTTTGGTTGGGGCATTCAACCCATTTACACTTAAGGTAATTATTGATAAGTATGATCCCATTGCCATTTACTTTGTTGTTTTGGGTTCGAGTTTATTAACCTTTGCCCTGTTTCCTGTCTAGAAAAGATCCTTAAGCATTTGTGGAAGAGCTGGTTTGGTGGTGCTGAATTCTCTCAGCTTTTGCTTGTCTATAAAGCTTTTGATTTCTCTTCATATTTGAATGAGATCCTTGCTGGGCATAGCAATCTGGGTCATAGGTTTTTCTCTTTTATCACTTTAAGTATGTCCTGCCATTCCCTTCTGGCCTGAAGAGTTTCTATTGCAAGATCAGCTGTTATCCTTATGGGAATCCCCTTGTATGTTATTTGTTGTTTTTCCCTTATTGCTTTTAATATTTGTTCTTTGTGTTTGATCTTTGTTAATTTGATTAATATGTGTGTTGGGGTGTTTCACCATGGGTTTATCCTGTTTGGGACTCTCTGGGTTTCTTGGACTTGGGTGGCTATTTCCTTCCCCATTTTAGGGAAGTTTTCAATTATTATCTTCTCAAGTATTTTCTCATGGCCTTTCTTTTTGTCTTTTTCTTCTGGGACACCTATGATTCAAATGTTGGGGCATTTAACATTGTCCCAGAGGTCTCTGAAGTTGTCCTCATTTCCTTTAATTCTTTTTTTCTTTTTCCTCTCTGCTTCATTTATTTCCACCATTCTATTTTCTACCTCACTTATCCTATCTTCTGGCCCAGTTACTCTACTTTTCGTTCCCTCCAGAGTGTTTTTCATCTCAGTTATTTCATTATTCATTATTGATTGACTCTTTTTTATTTCTTCTAGATCCTTGTTAAGCATTTCTTGCATCTTCTCAGTCCTTGTCTCCAGTCTATTTATCTGTAACTCCATTTTGTTTTCAAGATTTTGGATCATCTTTACTATCATTATTCTGAATTCTTTTTCCAGTAGACTCCCTATCTCCTCTTCTTTTGTTTGGTTTGGTGGGCATTTATTTTGTACCTTTACCTGCTGAATATTTCTCTGCCTTTTCATTTTGTTTAGATTGCTGTGTTTGGCATGGCCTTTCTGTATGCTGGAAGCTTGTGGTTCCTCTTTTTTGTGGAGGTTCCTCCCTGTGGGTGGGGTTGGATGAGTGGTTTGTCTAGGTTTCCTGGTTAGGGAAGCTTGCGTTGGAGTTCTGGTGGGTGGAGCTGGATCTCTTCTCTCTGGTGTGCAATGAAGTGTCCAGTATTGAGTTTTGAAGTGTCTGTGGGGTTGGTGTGACTTTGGGCAGCCTGTATTTTAATGCTCAGGGTTATGTTCCTGAGTTGGTGGAGAATCACCTTGGTATGTCTTGCTCTGGAACTTGTTGGCTCTGGGTGGAGCTTGGTTTCAGTGTAGGTATGGAGGATTTTGATTGAGCTCTTGTCAATTAATGTCCCCAGGAGTCAGGAGTTTTCTGGTGTTCGCAAGTTTTGAATATAAGCCTCCTGCCTCTGGCTTTCAGTCTTATTCTTACAGTAGCCTCAAGATTCGTTATCCATACAGCACTGATGATAAAACATCTAGGTTAATGGTGAAAAGATTCTTAACAGTGAGGGACACCCAGAGAGGTTCACAGAGGTTCACCCAGAGTTACATGGAGAAGAGAAGAAGCAGGAGGGAGACAGAGGTGACCAGGAGGAGAAGAGGGGGAATCAAAAGGGGAGAGAACAGTCTAGCCAGTAATCAATTCTCTGTTTGCTCTGCACAGTCTGGAACACCCAGAGAGATTCACAGAGTTACATAGAGAAAAGAAGTGGGAGGGAGGAGACAGAGATGACCTGGGGGAGAAAAGGGAGAGTCAAAAGGGGAGAGAGCAATCAAGCTGGTAATCACACCCCTAAGCAAAATTGGGAACTGAAGATTAGATTCTTAAAGGTACAAAATTGGTAACAAATACCAAGAAGCAAAGATTAAAAATCTAGAGTAGAGGTTAGACTCTGAAAAATACAATACAAAAAAAAAAAAAAAATTCAAAACAAAATCAATCACAAAAATTATTTTAAAAATATATACAAAATTTGCTTAAAAATAGGGTCTTTTTTGGGCAAGGTAATAGTAGGCTATAAAGATGAAAATTAAAGGAGTAATAAAGAAGTTAAAAATAAAAAAAAATTTTAAGTAAAAAATGATAATAGTAAAATATATCTTGGAATTTCTCTGGAGCTGTTGAGGGCAGTGTGGGGTCAGTTCAGTTTCAGATAGTTCCTTGTTCCAGCTTATATTTCTTCTCAAGGTCTATAGGCCTCTTCCAATGCTTAGTCAATGCTAACTACAGGGTTTTAATCTGTTGCACCTGTCACTGCCAGAGCGGTTCTCTCTTCTTTCTTTCTTTCTTTTTCTTTTTTTTTTTGGCTTCTTCTGTTTGCAGGTCTCTTCAGTGTCTAATTTCTGCCCTGACACAAGGGGGCAAAGGTGGTCACTTATTTGGACTCACTTGTTCAGTCGTGGTGCGGGGAGGGAGGAGCACTGTAAACAAATATCACTGGCATGTGTGGGGAGCACTCGCAGTGTGTGGGCCACGCTGGGTTTGCCCCTGCTCAGGGCATGTGTACTTTCCTGGTCTGCACTGCTCAGGCTCCGGATTGCTCTGCAGGGGCACTGTCCAAAGTAGGCCCTGGTTTCGTGCACTTCCCAGGTCCGAGCTGCTCAGGTTCAGGTTCTCAGGTACTCCACAGTGGCACAGACTCAGTTGGGTGTGCATTTTGTGCCCAGTTCTGAGCAGCTCAGGCGACCAGGTGCTTGGCAAGTGCACTGTCCCAGGTGGGCGGTGCATCTTAATCCCCTCCCTGGTCCCAGCCTCTCAGTTTCCTGGGTGCGCAGCGGGAGAACCATCTCAGGTGTGCCGTGTGTCTCCTCTGGGGAGCTGACCTCTGGCTGTGACCCTCCTAGCAGATGTCAACCATCCAGTATCCCAAGAAGACTTGGTTAGCAACTGGGAGCCTGCTCATAGTTTGGTAGAGGATGCCATCTTTGGTAGAGGATGCCATCTCTGGGGCCGAGTTTGCCCCTTGCCTTCTGGCTCTGGCTGTCACCAGCCTGCCTCTCTGCCTTTGGTGGAGGATGGGCTGGTCCACAGCCGGCTAGCTGTCCTTTGGTATTCGCTCAGTCCTTTGTTCTGTGAGCGAGCTGGCAGAGCCTTAGGTTAGGGCTTTTCCAGCAAAGTTTTGTCTCTCTCTTTTTCTTTTTTTTTCTCCCCCCTCTCTCTCTGGCTATCCCACAGTCTGGGTTGCTATCTCAGGTTAGCTCCCTCAGATTGTCCTCAGGGCATTCAGGCCCAGTGCTTACCCTAAGCAATGCAGCCCGCGCCTCCCTGTCCAGCCCCTGCTCACTGCTGGCCAACGCGAGCATCTGGGCTACTTCTCCGCTGGGTGTTGCAGTTAGATGCATATTCTGTGGGTTTTTGTTTTCCCCTCCCGGTTATGTTGCCCTCTGAGATTCCAAAACTCCCCACAGACCTGCCGGTGAGAGGGTTTCCTGCAGTTTGGAAACTTCTCCTTCATGACACCCTCCCCTGGATGGGTCTCCATCCTTAACTCTTTTGTCTCTCTTTTTGTCTTTTATATTTCGTCCTACCTCCTTTCGAAGAGAATGGGCTGCCTTTCTGGGTGCCTGGTGTCCTTCCCCAGCATTCAGAAGTTGTTTGGTGGAAGTTGCTCAGCATTCAAATGATCTTTTGATGAACTTGTGGGGGAGAAAGTGGTCTCCCCATCCTATTCCTCTGCCATCTTAGGACTGCCTCCTCCTCTTTTTGATTCTTCTATTTCATCAGTTTTCAGTCCCCATCTCTTTAGGATGACTCTCCATGGGTGGTTTCCAGACTTGAGCTCCAATGGACCAAATAAACATGTTTCTTTTATTCAAAAAAGGAAACAACCTTTTTGAGGGTTTCTGGAAATGTTTGCTTTGCTGACTTGTATGTTTCCCTTTCATTTTCTCTTCTTCTTTCATATTTCTGTCCAAAACATGAGTGTGAGATCTGTAGGTGCTGCAGTCACCTTGCACTAAGAGGGGACAGCTTAAGGGTTGATGCCAACATGCAGGGAGTGGTGAGACAGGGAGGGAGAGTGAGGCTTGGCCTCCGGTAGTTGAATAGCTTCTCCAGCCCTGGACTGCCCAGACTCAGACATTGTGATATGTTAGAACAATAAACACTTGTTTTTCTGTTTTTTTTTTTTTTAAACACTTGTTTTTAAAGTCCCTTTAACTAGGTTTCCATTTCAGGCAAGTGAATTTCTTACTGATATGCCCAGAGAGCTTGGGGTTGGCATGGAAAGTTTTTACCCTGTCTCACACACACACACACTTGTGTGTGTGTGTGTGCACTCATTCATGTCTGACTCTTTGTGGCCCAAGGACTGTAGTCCTCCAGGCTCCTCTGTCCATGGAATTTTCCAGGCAAGAATACTGGAGCAGTTTGCTATTTTCTACTCCAGGGGATCGTTTGGACCAAGGGATCAAACCTACATCTCTTGCGTCTCCTGCATTGGCAGACAGTTTTTTTTTTTTTTTTTAAATTACTGCTCCACCTACACAATCTTCCTGAATTAGGGGCTCTGACAAAGAATAAGACGGACAGGAAGGCGAGAGGCTGTGATTTTTCTCCCCTGCCTGTAGCAGAGGAGCAGACCTGGTTTCATACAGTGGTCTTCAGAGCAGGCTGTCTGGAGGGGCAAGGCCAGGGCTGTGTGGTGCCCTGCTTGGCTTTGAAAGGCGTATTCCCTCTTTGGAGGTCAGAGGCTCCTGAACCGGAGCTGGGAGAGAAGGGAACTGGGCTTCCCACGGCTTCGGGGCCCTCTGGCTGCTTGTTCACGCAGCGTCTCTGCTGTCCCAGCCCCAGCCCTGCATTGCCATGGTAACAGTCTTGCCCTCCTGGCATTCTCAGTGCCTTTTCTTGAAAGGGCCTCTGTGCTTTATTTATCAATCTCACCCCTTGTCACGGCCTTCTTATTGAGCTCAGGGACACCTTGGTCCCAGCTCTGACCTCAACACCTGCAGGAGGGGCCGGTAATCCCCCCTGCTGAGGACAAAACAGACAAACACAAAGGCCGGGCTCTGCTCCAGGGTGGCGTCTGCCACCTGCGAGAAGGGGACGGAGGTGGCTCCGGCCCCAGCCCCCATGGTGCCCTTCAGCTGCCTCTGAAAATTGCTCCAGGTCACAGAAAACATGGGCCAGCATGCCTCTCCACAACTGGGACTGTTGCCCGGGGTGGCTCTGCAGTTAGGGTTACACTGTCAATGTTCAAAAGAAGACTCAGATGCACTGTGAACAAATTGCAAGAGCAACACGGAAACATATAAATTACCGTTTGTAAAATAGATAGCCAGTGGGGGTTTGCTGTGTGACACAGGCAGCTCAATCCCAGTGCTCTGTGACAACCTAGAGGGGTGGGATGGGGAGGGAGACTGGAGGGAGGGGACATATATATACCTGTGGCTGATTCATATATGGCAGAAACTAGCACAGGATTGTAAAGCGATCATCCTCCAATTAGAAATAAAAATTAAAAAATAATCTTCTCAAAGTGGAAAGAAGTTTGTTTTCTTCTCCTGTAAGTGCAGGGTGGACGGAGTGGGGCTGGAGTGACTGACCAGCAATACCAGCCACCCCAGCCTGCCGGCTCATTGTGGGCTTCTGTTCTTCAGGTCACATCACGGTTCAGAGGGCCTCCGGACCTTCAGCATCCCATGCGCATTCCAGGGAGAGGAAAGGGCAAAGCAGCCTTCCTGTCCATCTGCCTGTCCCATACAGAGCCTCAGAAAGCCTCTCAGCGCACTCAAGTCTCACTCCTTGATCTGAGTCTCACAGCCCCACCACACTACACGCACTCACGGGATGAGCCTTGTGGGTCCTGATGAGGTAGGGGTTTGCCAGTTTGTGGGTATTGAGTAATGACTGTCCCTCTCTCAGATGGCAAAGGGGTATGTGGGAAAGACTCCATCGACCTTCTCCCAACAGGACTGAGTGCCTCTTGTGTGTGCACATCCATTGCTGAGCCTTACCTGTCAGGCTTACCTGTTTCTACCTGGAAAGTGAGAGGCAGTGGAAGCCGCAAGTGCAGACTGTGAAGTGTGAACTTACCCTGAATGGCAGATGGGGCATCACAGATGGCCCCCTCTGTAAAGGATCTAAATGCCACTACTCTCCAGCAGCTAAATGTCCATGCTCAGCATCAGGGGCTAAGACATGCTCAGTGACCTGAATGAAGAATCAACAGAGCCCATTCACTAGACCAACACCAACATCCAAAACTGTTGGTTCACTTTGTCTGTTACCAAGCTGACAGCAAATTAAAGGGTGCAGTCTGTACTAGAATTCTGTATCCCCCAGGAAGCAGACACACAGAGCCCTGAAGGACATGGCAACCCCACTGTTGAGGATGGCCAGGAATGGAAAACAGTTCTCTAGGTTGGCAGCCTCTGCCTGGGCCTGCCTCTCAGCCAAAGAGACTGCCTCTGGCACAGGATGTTTAGGCTGGAGGGGACTTAGAGATGCTATGGCCCACTCCCTTCACCTGCAGGCAAGAAGCTTAGGCCTGCTTAGGCCACGTGAGTGGCTAAGGCTGCTGGACCAGAGGTGGCAGGGCAAGAACTGCATCCTTGGCAGGGCTGTGTGTCTCTAGGGCTGATCTCTGGCTGGGTTTTGGTCTCAAGGCCAGACAGGAGTGTGACCCATGCCACTAGCAAGGTAACAATCATTTCTCTGAGAAGCAATTCCTGGGAGAAGCAGGAAATGCGAGGACTACTGATGAGGCCTGCCAGACAGTGGTACCTAAATGCTAAGTGTGCATGGTTAATTTTACTCCCTTGCTGGCAGGTTGTGCTCTCCACGAGGTGCCTGAGTCATCGCTTCCAAAGGAGCTCAGAGCAGGGCTGGAATCCTCGGGGCTTCAAGGACTTGTGTGCCTGAGTGTTGCTTTGGGACCCCTCCTCCAGGAGAGGGTTGGCATGTGGAGGGCACAGCCCAGCAAGCACTCCTGGGGCCACACCTGAGTGGTCACGGGCTATTAGATGGTTGCACCTGCAAGAGGTTTAATTACCCCACCAGGACCTTGACTGGGCTGCTGGTAGGAGCAGTCAGCTGTGGATTGTCCCAGCTTTTTCTTGCTACATAGGATTTTACAAATTGATGAGAAAAGAAATGCCCCCATGTATATAGTGAACCGGGGCTTCCCAGTTGGCTCAGTGGTAAGGAATCCTCCTAACAATGTTGGAGCTGCAGGAGATGCAGGTTCGATCCCTGGGTCAGGAAGATCCCCCTGGAGGAGGAAATGGGAATCCATTCCACAATTCTTGCCTGGGAAGTCCCATGGACAGAGGAGCCTGGTGGGCTACAGTACAGGATCACAAAGAGTTGGACACGACTGAGTGGCTGAGTATGCACACATGCATAGTGACCCAGCATTAAAGAAAAAGACATCAGAAACTCTGCTCCTGTATGCATTTTTATGGTTGATTCACTATAGGTACATGGCCCTGTCTTGCTCTAAATTTCCTTATAAAATGGAGTGGCTGATACAGTGATGTGTACTCTGGGAAGACACATTTCAGAGTGACTCTTGCTGGGAAAATCCTCCAAGTGTCTTTATATAGTTATTGGGTGCCTAAGTCCAGGCCAAGAATCTCTGCCTTCTTGGGGCTGATTATCCAAAGAGGTGGAGATCCAAAAATACTTAAAACTATAAGACCCACAGGGTGTGGCTGCTGCTTGGGGAGAGAAGGGGAGTGACCACACAAGTGTGGAACTGGGGTGCTCTACAGAAAACCCTTGAAGTATGGATCAGATTTTGACCAACAGGAATGGGGGAAGAGCGTCTTGGGTAAAGAAGGAACGGGAGAGTATATTAGGGTTTTCCAGAGAACGAGAATCAATAGGATGCATGTAAATATGTGAAGAGAGAGACTAACTTTAACTAACTAAAGTTAGTTTAACTAACTAACATGATGGTGGGGTCTGAGAAGCCCACAGTCAGCAGAGCAGGCCGACAGGCTGGAGACCCAGGAAGAGTTGAAGTTCAAGTCCAAAGGCCATCTGCTGGCGGAATTCTCTCTTCAGTGGGAGACCCATCGTTTTCTTAAGATTTTCCAACTGATTAGAGAGGGCCTACCCACACTACGGAAGGCAATCTGCTTTACTCAAAGTCCACCAATTGAAATGTAAACCTTACCCCAAAAAAATTCTTTAACAGAAATATCCAGAATAATGTTTGACCAAACAACTGGGCACTGTGGCCCAATCACACTGACATGTAAACTCAACCACCACAGAAAGCAGATTTGGAAGGCAGGACAGTATGGGCATGTGTAGGGAGAGAGAGTGGTCCATGCATGGGGTGAGGGGACCAGGCCTGCAAGGGAGGAGAGGGTGGTGGATATGCCTTTTGAGGCAAGGTTTAGGAAGTGTGTGCCTTTTGAAGCAAGGCTTAGGAAGTGGGGCAACAGGAGAGGATGATTGGTACTGGTGCAGGATAGGCTAGGGGGAGGCTATGGGAGGGGTTTGAGGAAGAAAGTCATGAAAGGTGGAGGTGGTGGGAAGAGACAACTTGAAGGGAGACTACAAGTGCGCTAGCTTTAACCAAACAGTGCTCTGGTGTTATGCAGTTCTCCTACCCTGAGGGACATCAGAAGCAGCCGTGAGATTCTTCCATGTCTTCCCACGGCATCACAAGCTTTCAGTCTGAAACTTCACGTGCACATAGTTTCTTGTCTTGGTACCAGGCATGGCCATGCTTCTCTTGAACAAGCCTTGGGGCATCGTGATTAGTGACACTGAGTAGTGCTTCCTCTTTTGGTTTGTTGAGCTTGAAGCCATACTTGGAAATAGAGTTTATTGCAGGGTATCACAGCACACATTTTGTGTCGTATTTTGCTTTTATCTTAATCCTCTTGTCCTCGTTTTCTTTCCTTCCTTACCTCATTTACTTAAATCTTATTTTGATGAAGGCTGGCATGCTGCGGTCTGTGAAGTTACAAAGAGTCAGACATGACTGAGTGACTGAACAGCAACTTCTGCAAGTTACTGCAACTCCTCTTTGGAATGAAGCACAGATAGATTAGTCATAGATTAAGAACCAATTGGACTGGAAAATGGATGGGACCCACTCTGGGGTCCAGAATGATTCCAAGCCTTCACCAGAGAAAGGAAAACTGGTCTCTGGCCCGTCTGGAAATGACTCTGAAAATGAATCACTAAGAGAGTGAGCTCTGCCAGATCCTGCCAATCCCAGCTGCCCAAATAATGCCTGCTTCTGGGCTCTGGGCTCTGGAACAATGAGAATCCACAGTGGGTTGGTGTCCACTTGAAGCAACTCCTCTGCAGTGAATTGTGCCGAGAACTGATCTGCTCCTGCACACTATGATCCTGGTGCCAGGTCCTAATGTGAATACAAACCTTCATCTCTGTGTAGCACCTGGGACTCTTCTGCCCTGGGTCTCCATGGAGCCCTGGCCCTCTGGAGGGGTTCCTGTCACCCCCACTTCCCCTGAACTGGGCTTTGCTTCTGGAGTCTGTCACTTCATCCCAGATAATTCTCCCTGGTTTAGGATCTGAATGGACTGAATGTTGATCAGTTACATCACAGACCTTCCTGGTTAGGAATCCAGGTCTGGATCAGACCTGAGTCTTCTGTGCTGGCTTTGATCTCATTTAAGAGTGCCCATTCTCTTTGAGGAAGACCCCTGTCTAAGCTGACCCAACTTCCCAGCCCTCATGCCATGCTTGTTGTGGAAGGGCCCTTTTCCTCCAAAGGTGAGCTTACCGAGTGTGTTGTAATCAGGTCAAGTTGGGAGTCACCAGTGTGAGACTCCACAGGGGTTGTAATCAGGTCGACGCTGGGTGTCACCAGTGTGAGGCTCCACAGGGGTTGTAATCAGGTCCACGCTGGGAGTGAGCAGTGTGAGGCTCCACAGGGGTTGTAATTAGGTCCACTCTGGGAGTCACCAGTGTGAGCCCCACAGGGGTTGTAATCAGGTCAAGCTGGGTGTCACCAATGTGAGGCTCCACAGGTGATCACATCAAGGCATGTGGCAGTCAGTCAGGAAGTTGGAAGCTGCTGCAAGTGGGGACGGTGAGTAGCGTTGATTCAAGAGAGATCCTCGTGGAAGGAAGCAACTGTAGGCATGAGCAGGAATTAAATCACTCAGAGAGTGAAACTTGGTGACAAGAGAAGGACAAGGAGATCACTTCAGGGCAATTACGAGGTCAGGAGAAGAAAGGAGGTCATAAAGTAACCTTGGGTGGCAGGATGGAGAATAGCCACGGAGCACCAAAGGGAATGGCGGGGTACAGGAAACTGGGAGAGGAGACAGTTTCTCAAAGGAGAAGCAGTGAACAGTGATGAATGCTGCAGAGAGAGCAGAGAGGAGAGGGAGTGGGAGGAGGGTGGGGAGGAGGAGAAGGGGAGGAGAAGTGGGAAGGATGGGGGGAGGGGGGAGTAGAAGGAGCGGGAGGCACAGTGGCACGGTGGCCACAGGTTGCTAGTTAGTTTCACTGGCACAATTGAATCATGGCCAAAAGTCTGACTGAACAGATTAAGACATAAGGAAGTGGTGAGAAAATAGATTTGCAGAAAGCCTACATTTTAAGAAATGCCTTGAAGGGAAAAACAAAGAGAACTGTGTGTAGGGAGGAGGGTGCTATAAAGTACAGTGCCACGAAGACCTTGTTAGTGGTGTGTTTAATGGCCATCTGAGCCTTAGCTAGTCATGAAGCCCACATTTCCACGTTCCTCTTTTGGGGGAGAAAGGAAGAAAAGCAGTATTTCTTCCTCCAGTAAGCCAACATGGACATCTCTCACAATACAAACTTCTGGTCAAAGGCATGAATCTTAATATCCTTGAATGCTCTGCAAGGAGACCCAGGACAGATCTGTGACTCTTTGTAAATATGTAGCTACAAGCTCTCAGCAGCACCAGTTATGTGGTTGAGAGACATAGTCTTTCTTTCTGGAATTTCTCATCCAGAACCTGGATATAATATATTTAATATTTTCTATATTTTACATTGAGTGTATTTGTGTGGATGAAAGGATAGAATATTGGTTCATGATAGTAGAGATGGCATTATGGAATTAGAAACGAGTAGTTTTTGAGTGACTATACAAAGAGAGAATCTGACAATTTAAATTCCTACTGGAAAACATATGGAGTTTTATCCACTTCAGAGTCAATTACTTTTAGAGTGACAGTGATTAGCTGTGGAAGTCTCATCTGAATACCAAGCCTTGACTGTCTCTAATCCTTGGAGAAGTAAGTCACATTGAAACTGGATTTTGATGCCTATAAATGATCTGTCTCATGGTCACTGATCAAATCGCAAAACAAACAATCTGAAAGTATTAGCAATTTTTTCACATTTGGGGGTTACTTTATCAAAAAGATAGATGTGGGATTTTTTTTTTTAAGTTGAGAAATTAAAACCTTATTTTTCTCCATTGGCTTCTGATAGCTGTGTGCTTTGGGTCCAAACTCTTAGTGTTCAAAGCTCCTCCTGACCTGGCCTTGCCTTTGACTTTGTAACCTCACACCTGGTGGACACACACATTGCCTCATGTAGGCTATTCTGTTTGCAGCCGGGTCCAGCTTGGTCTTGTGTCTTGGTCTCTGTTGGGTCCCTCTGACCATCTTCACATTCAAGACAAGCAGACTGCTCCCCAGTGACCTATCCTGTGAGCATCCACCCGTCTGTCCTGTTTGAAAAGCTTCACTGTGAATCTCCTGCTCACACCTTACCCCTGCGTCATTCCAGTTTTCTCTGATCCATTTTGTCTTATATCCAGTTTCTGTCTCTTCTCCTGTTTCTTGTTTGTTTGTTTGTTTTTACACATTGGTTTTATTAACTGAACTTTGTATTCCAGTTCATCCCTTAGCGTCCCCGGGGATCTTCGGCTGGGGATTAACTATCTGGCTCCTTTGCTCTGATTCCCTCTAACAGGGCCCCATGTCCTAGCCCAGGACCAAGCTGGCCTGCTAGTCTAGTGCCCTGGATTCCTGGGGGTTTGAGTGCCTAGGTGGGCACATGTGCATGTAAGTGCAGTGCTCAGAAATTTCCCCACTAGGGGTGACCACTCTCTCTCTTATCTAAATAAAATCTGTCTTGCCCAAGATGAGTTCTACTCCATGTGCCTCAATATTCTTCTCTTTAAAAGGAGGATCATAATAGTTATCTCCAGATGTTGTTGGGAAGATTTATATTTTAAAAAAATTACATTGCAAAGTCCCTGTCACATGTAAATTGCTCGCTAAATGGGTGTGATGTTGAAGTGATCTGATTTCTCCAGTCAAATTTCTGGTGGCCTCTTCCTTCTCTAATACTTGGTAGCACTTCCTTCTGAATCCCCAAACTGATTACTCAATCATGTATTCACTTGGATAATCCTCTTGATTCCCAAACCAGGTTGTAGGAAGATTAAGAACAGGAATGACATTATATTTTCTGGTGTCTCCTTCAAAACTAAGCACTAATTTTCAACAGTGAGAAACAGAAGTAAAGAAGATAAGAAAGCAAGAGGTCTAAGAGAAAAAAAGAAGGGAAAAGAAGAGAGGTCTAGGAGAATGTACTTTAAAAAAATTATTTTTTTTTAGTTGCAGAATAATTGCTTTACAGAATTTTTCTGTTTTCTGCCAAATATCAACACGAGAGAACGCACTTTTGAATGAATGTTGCCTATAAAAGGGATGTCCCACCAGGAGAAGAGTGAACACTGGAGCATCTCTGAGTTTACAGATAGATTTCCAGGCTGATTCCATTGCTGCTTACTATGCTCCCTAGAGCTCATAAAGAGAGCAGCCATCTTCTCTGTTCAGAGATGCAATGCTCATCCTTCTACACCAAACACAGGACTTCTTCACATCTCTCTCCTTCTTCCCACCACAGATGTTGGCTCTCGAGTCACAGGCAGCATGCAGAACTCCCCCACACTCCAAAGTGCTGTGAGTGCCCCATATAATGTCACTTGTATTCACTGGGCTGATGGGAATGTGGACACCCCCACGATCTTGATATTAACAGGACCCCAGAGAGCCCCTTCTTTGTCTTCACAAGGACACCCCTGCCTCCTTTGCTTGAACTGGTTGGTGAATTTCTGCTCAATGTCTGGAAGGAATTGAGGAACTGCAGGGTCTCTCTTGGGCTTCCCTGGTAGCTCAGCTGGTAAAGAATCTGCCTGCAATGCAGGAGACCTTGGTTTGATTCCTGGATCAGGAAGATTCCCTGGAGAAGGGATAGGCTAACCACTCCAGTATTATTGGGCTTCCCTGGTGGCTCAGAAGGTAAAGAATCCACCTGCAATGCAGGAGACCTTGGTTCAATCCCTGGGTTGGGAAGATCCCCTGGAGGAGGACGTGGCAACCCACTCCAATATTCTTGCCTGTAGAATCCCCATGGACAGAGGAGCCTGGCGGGCTACAGTCCATGGGGTTGCAAAGAGTCAGACACGATGATCGACTAAGCACAGCACAGGGTCTCTCTTGGGTGCTGACAAACTATGTAAGAGCCCCACGATGGTGTGAGTACCCCCACAACACATGCCTATCTGAAGTCCTCCTCACTGCTTGTCACCATAAATAATATTTTGCAAGGAATTACTTGGGAATGACAGTAGGCAGCCATTTGTAGGAAGCTTCTATGAGTGGGCTCCTCGGGTAGGGCTCATTTTGTGATCAGGGGACCTCACGTATGTGGGTTATATGGCATTTGAGAGGCAGGAGGACAAGCTATTATTTAGTTTTGAATGGAAGTCAGCTGAGCTCTAAGCACCAGCTGGTCTTAATTCCACTCCTGTGTTTAAGTTCTCTTTCTTTCAATCTGAAACCAGTATCAGCAGATTAGTTAGCACAGCTATTCTGAAAGTTTCCAAGATAACTGCCATTCTCTCTTACATAGAAAGGAATTGGGCCAAAGTCGTTACCCTGCCAGAGAAAAGCAGACTCTGCCCCTGCCTCCTCTCTGCTGGAGCACTCACCAGTTGTGTCACTGAATTCTAAGCCTCTTTTTCAGCAGTTACAGCTCCTTCTACTGTGAGCCTGCTGAGAGTTGGTTTGGGTAAAATTTTGCTTATTTTCTTATTACACAAGAAAATCAAATTCTGCTCCTTTGCCCAAAGCCACTGCACCTCTAAACCTGTTCAGGGCTTCTGTCTACCGAGATCAATGACAACAGAAACACAATCAGACTCTGTTCCTCTTGTGAGCCAATCACTCCCGTTGGCAAATCTCAGCAGATTTGTGAGCTGAGATCAAGTCAGCATCAAGTGAGCAACAGCTGGCAGAACCATCCATCAAAACAAACCAGTCAACCCATAAATAAGCTGGGGGAATTCTCATGGGGCTTCAGAAGGATCAACCTTGTCTCATTCTCTTGCTTAGTATGTAATTCCTCTAAGGAGCACTGTGGCTTGTCCACTGCAGCAGACTCTCTGCGAGGTTGATTGCCGACCTGCCAAGGAGCATGCTACTGCCTTTCTGAGGACACTTCAGTAAGATACCTTGGAAAGAAATGCTGTTTCAATAGGGAGACTCTCTCATGGTGTGCTCTGTGCATGACAGAAACAGGGATCGTGTTTTCTCTTCTAATGATGAGGAATTACAGAATTTAGGAGTATTTCCAGGGACCTTGCCTGGACATATGGATGCCTTAGACTTAGCCCACAGATGGCCCAGATTCCAGCTGCATCTCAGGCCTTGTCTCTGAGGTCTTCCCCTGTGTGTTTTGTGAGTTTTGGAAATTATTTTGTGAAGATGTCACATTTTCCTGATTGTTTGGCTTATTCAGATGACAACTCTCAAAGAAAGGGAAAGGCTTATGTCCTTATTTCTGTATTGTATTTATTCACTGATGTTTGTATTCCTCATGTACAGTATGTCTTATACACACTTGCATATCCAGTGCCTGACATTGGGACTCCCATGAGTTGTCTAGACAAAATAACTCAAGGGACTGTAGCAGAGGTCAAAGGCTTTATTCAGCGGGTACATGTTAGGTCACTGACGTAACTCTCCAGTCCCAGCAGGACTGGAACTCTGTATAGTGAGGGAAGGACAGGCGGCCACATCTGGTTTTTGGGTCAGGTAAAAGTTTCTGTCTTTTACTGCTGTGAAATTTGCCCTTTGATGGCTGCCCTGGTTTTCCTGCATCTTGTTCAGGATTGGGTGGTCTCATCCTGGTACCAGTTAGAGCAGTACTTTGAAGAACTGTTTTTGCAAGTCTTGCAGTTTGTTGGTCAGTCAAGGTTCACAGGGTGGGGAATGTAGGGGGAAAAGGGAGAAGGGGTTAGGATTGAAGGCAATGGAGAAACTACGGACCCTCTGTCATGCACGTTGGAGTCTTTTTACAGAGGAAAATACCTAATAAATTTTCGTTGAATGTATGAAGATACAACTAGTCTGAAATGCCTAACATTCTTGTCATTTAACACATGAAAATGATGTGAGTAGGCAGCCAGAGCTCAAAAACTTCCCAGTGACCCAGGTGGAGTAGGAGGGATGAGCAGAGCTCATAGATATGGGACACATCTCTAACTTAATGAAGTGGGCATTTAACACAGGGCATTTCGTGAGATGTTGAAAGAGAGTAGAGTCTCTGTCCCCCAGTAGCAGCATCTCTGCGCCCCCCCACTCCTGTTTCCTCAAGCTTCAGAAACGTGGGTAGAAAACAATACTCAATCTAGAAATTGTGACTCTGTGGGGAAGAAGAAACAAACTGGTCCCAGATAAGGTGAGGCATGTACTAAGGAAAATTCACATTTAATGTTCCAAAAAATAGAAGGTCTAGATAGAACTCTTCTTGTTCAGCATGAGCAAGATGAAAAGAAATGGTCTGGCAACTCTGCAGACACACTCCCACCATACACACAGAATTAAAAAGAAGGGTGTTTATACTGCATTCAAAATACAGAAGAAGAATCCAGCCTGGAGGGAAACATAATCCTTAAACCAGAAACATCTTCTTCATGAGTGTTTCAAACTACATGTGAACTTAAGAACATAAACATTTTAAAAGGAGAGCATAGACAGGAAATGGAACAACATCCATAGAATTCTAAAGGAAAGAGCTATTTGAGAACACTGTTCTAGCAGTTGTCATTTAAATATAGAGACAGCAGATGGACACTCACAAATGTAAAACACTGACAGTGTGAGACCCTCATAAGCTTCTTGATTAAACATTTCCCAGTAATAAAATTCAACAACTTGAGAGGTGAACCAAAGTTAAGAATTTTAAATGGAAAAGTTGTGGTTACCAGGCAAACCCTGATCCTGACTGCTGAATCAATTAAGCTGCTTAATTAAGAACTAAGATTAAGCAACTGGAGCGGGGGGTGGGAGGGTAGGTCAGAATTGCACATCAGAACATTTGTCATGAGGCCTCTGCAAGTAATGATAATGCAGAGAACAGATCTTGGAAGGGTGGGGCAAGGGGTGTTGCAGAGAAGCTTAAGAATACTGGATGTCTTATTTCTCAGAGCAGGTAATCAATATTCTCTGAAACTGAAACATGTAGTTTAAAAAAATGGCTCTAACTTTTTAAACAATTTTTGTAGTCATTTTTCTTCAGTATAACGAGATACTTAAGGAACTAACATCTTGGGAACAGCATCTTCAAACCGTCTATCCACCTATTTATCCATCAAACTGCCTTTTTATATAAGCACAAAGAGGTGTATGTGGTGATGTCACCAAATGTTAACACTGATTATTACTGGGTATTATGATTTTGAGTAATTCATTATTTTCTTCTATTTTTCTTTATTGCCTGAATTTTTTATAATGATTCAATGTTTATTTCATGAAATCAATAACAGCACTATTTTAGTTAAAAGTTAGATGGTCATATCCTTTTAAGATTCTTGCTATTTCCATTTCATTGACCCAATTTTTCTTGTTTGTCAGATGTAAGCCTCAGGTAGCATTTTTTTTCTGATCACATCTTCAATTTCTAGAGCCATTAGCAAGACTAGCTAAGGGGTTTCAAATTTCCTTTCCTTTAAGTTTATGAAGTTTAAAGATATCACCATTACCATTCAAGATAGAATTCAGGAGAGAGAGATGAATGGAAAAAAAGAGATGAGAAAGAAATTCCATTTTTGACTATGAAGAGTCTGATATCATTGTAAAGAGTCCAGACTTAGAAGAGGCACCAACAGGGCACCAGAGAGAAAGCACAGCTTGGAGCCATGGCAACAGCTAGGCTTCACCATGTGACACCACAGGAACACGAGGAAGGACGCAGGGCCTATGAGGCAAGAGATGGAGGATTAACTAGGGTGAAAAGGAAGGGGGTGAGGTATTAAGAGGAACACCAGATCAAGAGCACAAGAAATCCTGGGCAAAAAGGACTCTGTGCAGACTCCTGTCTGCTCTACAGTCTGCTGGAGTAGGTGGGGGTGAGAGGGGCATGGCAACACAGTGAACAAAATAGAAATCCCTCCAATAAAGTGCATACAACCATCTTAAGGACAAAGACTAACTATATATGACCCAGTAGAGTTGGAAAATAAAACCCTTATATTTAGTCAACATGAGGTCACAGGAAACTTAATTGAAACTTGCATGTCCCAATTTACTCTGAGAGACAGCGTGAGTGGGTGAGAGTTATATTTTATTTGCCCAATTGGCATTTCAAATAAAAAATGTAAATCCATTTCTGGGATTTACACTTCTGTTCAACAGGAATAGGTGAGGGGATGAATACCAGTGCCAACAACCACAACAACCACCTCAAAAACAATCACAGTGATGACCACCTCAACAAAGGCAGCCCAGGGCTCATCTTCATTCATTGCCATAAAGAGGATCTAGAAGAGGGACAAGCTAGAGAAAGCCCTGCATCAATTGGAGTTTTTAACCTTTGGTTTGATACACTTTGTCTTGTGGTCAGAACTGAAAGGGCTGAGGCTGCTTTATTTTAAAAGTTGTGTTGATGACTTATCAAAAGAAGCTATATCTGATCTTTCGGGTGAGAGGATCCTGCAGAGTAATTTCTGTTCTACTTAGCATTTATATAGCTCCAGGGAGCACTATAGGGTTATTAATACATGTCTTGGACTTTCAAAGCAATTTACAATCTTTCTGGACAGAACTCTTATCCAAGGGGCTGGGGGGATGAGGTGGGGGTGGGGATGGCCAAGGAATCAGACGGCTTGAGTCTCTGACTTTGGAGCACGTATTTGCTATTCCTGCTGAGGGTGGGCCCTGGGCTCAGAAATCAGCAGCGTTGTCTTCACCTGTGAAGCACAGCCCTTGGGTCGCCTGTGTGCCCTCTGTGAGACGGGCCACCTCCGGGACAAGAGGCACAGAAAGAATCTGGGGACACTTCCGGATACCCTGGACAGCACAGGGGACTGTGCTTTGCCCCCTGTGCCCCCTGTGCCCACTGACCTTCTCCTTGAGGCTCTCCTCCCCTTCCTCTGTCTGTGGCACTCAGGACCTCAGGGTCCGCAGTGTTTTCCGGGAATCTCTCACTGGGCTTCCCCGCCCCCAGGGGCAGTTGGCTGGGCCCTTTCCCCTTCTCCTGAGACTGGAGCCAAACGCCTAGAGCTGAAGACAAACAGGGCAGGGGACCCTGGGGGAGCCAATGAGGACAACCACCACTGCGCCTGCGGCACAAGTGGCCTCCCTCCCCCTGAGCCGCTCCCTCCAGGCCAGGGGCAGAGGAGGGAGCAGGCAGGGAAAAGCCCGCGGTGGCGGCCCTGTGCGAACCTGGTGTTTCCCTCAAGAGGGGATCCCCTTCCTCCCACTGAGCCAGAGGAGGGTGCCTCTAAAGGAGTTACCTCTCAAGGCCGGAGCCTCCTGCTGGGCGGGGCGGCAACAGGGTGGTCCCTGTAAGCCCAGGGCCATTCGAGCTGGGGGCACCCTGGCCGAGGTGAGGGAGCACAGCTGAAGGGGCAGGGTTCTGCAGTGTCCCAAGTGCCCGGGGTGGGGGTGGGGTGGGGCTTACCCAGGAGCCGGCGGCCGAGGGCAGGGCAGGGCCACGGGCTGCAGGCTAGTTCAGTCTGGGGCGGCCTGGATGCGTCCTCTGCACTGTGTGCCACATCAGGGGGCCCATCCCAAGAAATTGGGAGACGGAGGGCCAGAGTGACCCTGCCACTAGGGGGTGCTCTTCAAGGAGCCCGCGGTAGTGGTTGCAGCCACACAGCCTTCCGCGCAGCACGGTGTAAGCCCCGGGGTGGGGGCTGCCCCAGAGGGGGCTGTGGCAGCGACTTGTCCAGGAGACATTCCTCTTTCCTTCCTCCTCTTCTCTGCAACCACGTGACTCATAACCTGATCTCTTACCTTCTGCTTCTGGGAGTAGAGTCGAGTCATAGGTGCGTATTTGGGTATCTTATTTAGATCCTAATGTGATAACAAGTCTTGTTTAACACTGTCAGTTTTAATATCCATAAAATGCATACATTCAAAATTTGAATGTATACATTTGGCATTTGAAAAGTAACTTTATATTATTTTAGGTCTCATTACAATTTATGTCTTATTACAAAATAATACATGTTTTCCAAAAGTTTTTAAAAAAATGTTATTGAGAGGACTCCATAAATCTATCCTTTTGAACAACTATGTTTTTTAAGAAGCGAAATATGAACTGAAATCCCACCACTAAGAAATAACCATGATTAAGCTTTGGAGTACTTACTTTCCAAGCGTTATTGAGTGTGTATGTATGCTCGCATGCATGTGTGTGTACAGAGATGAGACCATACTTCATCTGCTGTAGTGTACATAACGCACTCTTCTATAATGACATTATATCGTAAACTCTTTCCATGGGATTCTCCTGCAGCTTTCTTTCTTTGTGGCATGGGGTTTGTGTTGGACAGCGCACAGATGGAGAAACCCACTTGGAAAGGTCTCCTTGTTTCCCTAAGAGGGTGGCTGTTATTTGAAGTTAGTTTGTGAAAGGAGCTTTCCCTCGGAGACCTCAAACCGTGATGTTTATAAGCCTGAAATCAGAGCTCTTCCTGGTACTTTAGGGAGCCTAGGACATAGAGGTGGAGGGCACGGGTCAAGGCAGCAAGAACAGCATGGGAAGGTGGGACCTCAAAACCTGGGCAAGTGTGGAAAAGAAAGTTGAAGGCTTGTCTGGGCTGGGGTTGGATGTGGCCCCTGAGAGGCTGGCTGAGTTCTTCAGGAAGGCTGAGTGGGAGGCCAGTGACAGGAAGGCTGGGGTCAAACCAGGCAAGGGCTCTCCAATCCACAGGCATGGAACCACGTGGGGCTCTGTGGGGTTCCCAGGCACAGAGGCCTTTCTGCTCCCCATATCTTGTAGGCAAGACTCCAGCTATTATGATCATTATGATCTTCTTCCCTGAGTTCCAAAGAGTGAATTTGAACAGTTGCTAATCAAAGGAGAAGCAACCAAGAAATCACCTGATACAAGATTAAATTGACCGGAGAAGCTCATCAAGATTAGGAGATCAACCACCTGAGGTTAAGGGTCTACAGGCCTTGCTCTGTACACTTAATACACCCTAATCTTGTCAGAGACCCCACCTTGGACCCACTGCTATAAACCCTCATCAAGTTCTCTGGAGTTGGGACACATAGCTTTTCAAGGCAGAAACCTGGTGTGTTCCCCTTTGCCTGTCAAAGCAATAAAGCTATCCTTTTCTACTTCACCTAAAACTCGGGTTTTATTTGGCACCTGTGTACAGAGACTGAACTTTCTATAACACTCACTCCATAAACTCTTTGAGCTCCATGTCAGGAGCTGGCTACACTCTGATGCCAGAAAACCTCACCAGTTCCCACAAAACCAACAGTCCAGTGGCAAGGATTTCTTTACAATGGGATCAATTCCATCAAAGTAGTTTGAATAAACTGCTGTGGGAGGAGGGGACCATGGAGAATGTGGGAAGCCTCAGATGGGGTGACTCCTGAGTGGAGCTGGGATGTGGGTGGTGGGTCACACTATCTAGCACAGATGGTGAGTGTGGCCGGTGGCTTGAAGTGGTGGGTCTCAGTGTCTGGGGAGGAGAGGGAGAAAGTTCCAAAAGTCAGATTTGATTCTGTCCTTGAAGTGAAGTTGCTCAGTCATGTCCGACTCTTTGCGACCCCATGGACTGTAGCCCACCAGGCTCCTCCGTCCATGGGATTTTCCAGGCAAAAATACTGGAGTGGGTTGCCATTTCCTTCTCCTTAGGTTTCTCTAATTAGCTCTAAGAGAGTGGAGGTATGTGGGCTTTGTATTCAGGCTCATTAAAACTTAGTTGTTTAGCTCTGGTCCTGCAAGCTGGGTGACCTCAGGGAAATCCCCTTGCTGAGCACCCGCTCATGGCCCATCTGTGAAAGCAGGGATCAGACCTGACTCTCCAGGCTGTACTGTGGCCCCGGCAAGCCCTGGCTTCCTCCCTCCACCTGCACCCCGAAACCAGCTCCCTTGGAAGGCAGCCCTGTTCACACCCCGCAGATACCAGGAGAGAAGCACTGCCTTGCAGAGGATTGGTGAGCACCCAATCTCAGGCTCTGTCACACAGGAGTGTGGACTGAAACAGTGAAGGTTGGTGGAATTATATCAGTCGTAAAATGTAGGGAAAGCATATCGGTTGTCAACTACAAATTGGCACTTACCAAGAGCATTACCAACGACTGAACAACAAAGGCATTTGCCATCTGCCTCTGTGGAGATTGAAGCCCACGCTGCTATAGCTGTGGACCCTCAACACCCCCTGAGGGAGTCAGGGTGGGGTAAGGCGCTCTGTGCTCCAGGGAATCTGGTGGGACAGGTCTTTAGACAGCTGGATCTTTTAGGAACAGATTTTCTGATCTCAATCCTTGCTTCTCCTCATATCTAGAGAAGCACTAATCCCTTCATGGTGACATCAGATCCTCATGACTAACAAAAAACCCCTTTGTAAATTGAGTGCTTCATGGTATTGAACTCCCCCTTCACCAAAACCTTATATATTGACCTTCCCCCACTGCTGCTTTGGAGCAGCCACTCGGAGCTATCTGAGATGCTGCCTCCCAGGCTGCAGTCCTCATTTTGCCCCAAATAAAACTTAACACACAACTCTCAAGTTGTACATCTTTTTTTTTTTTTCAGTCAACATGGTTAAACATGATATTTCTGTTTATTTCGATTGTACAATCAACTGAATCAATTGTAATTATTTTCATTTGAATTCAGAAATCTTTCCAAACCACAATCTAACGTCTTCTCAAACAATCAATGACAATCTCTCACTATAAGAAGCTAAAGGGGCAACTTTTTCATGGCCGGTTAAGGAGCATCATAGAGATGTCTGTGTTTTCTCAAGAGAACAGACCTCCAGGACTATTACCTAGATTGAACTTGCCTGTGAGCATCAGCCATCTGGGAGCCAGGAGTTTTGGTAATGTGACATTAAAAATTCTTTTCTTCTCAACCCTTCATTTACTATGGGATTCAGGCATGTAGCCCAGTTCCCTTAGAAAAAGGGCTCTGGTTGCAACCTGGGCTCTTTTCAAAAGTGTGTGGAGTCTGTCCTCACAGCTGGCTGTGAACCACCAGGAGAGTCTGTAACAAGACAGAACTTGAATGTTTGCAGGCCTTTTGCTAAGGAGGCCGGGACAGAAAAGATTGTGATCTAGACCAGAAGGACGAACACAGCGCCTCTTTGAGGGGTCCCCCCCAGGCTTCCCTGATAGCTCAGCTGGTAAAGAATCCACCTGCAGTGCAGGAGACCCTGGTTTGATTCCTGTCTTGAGAAGATCCCCTGGAGAAGGGATAGGCTACCCAGTCCAGTATTCTTAGACTTCCCTTCTGGCTCAGCTGGTTAAAAATCTGCCTGCAGTGTAGGAGACCTGGGTTTGATCCTTTGGTTGGGTCACAAAGAGTTGGACACGACTGAGCAAATTTCACTTTCACTTTTCACTTTCCTGCAGCCCCAGCCTCAGGCCCCCCCTCCCCCCCACTGTAAACAGTATCAACCCCAGCACCTCTGTGAAGTTTATGGAAGTTGGTGCAGAAACAATGATGAGGACTCCTCTTAAGAAAAGGAGCAAAAATTATCTTAATTTAGAAATATTTCCTCACATACACAAGCATACAAACACTTTGCAGGGTCCATCTGGGAGTGTGGCAGAGCCCTCCAGGGGTCCCGGCATCTCCAGGAGAGTCACAGGGCTATGACTCGGCCACAGCTGCCTTAAGCCCTTGGGCCTCCGGCAATCTCCCCCCTGCCCATGGCTCTCACACCTTCATGCTTCCTTGAGTTTCAGTGTCAGGTAAAGCAAGAAGCTCTGCGGTTTACTCTGGATCTCAGTATCCCCCTCTGTAAAGAAAGGAGTTGGAACGTGACCTTTTATAAAGTGTCTGAAACATGTTTGGCTCTCGGTAAACATCCTCCTGGGTCTATTTCTTAGACATCTTGCCTGAATTCCTGACTAGTTCCCCAAAATTCTGGAATAAAGTTTTATCTCAGCTAAGCATTAGAAGAAGAATTGTACCCTTCTTCCCATGGTGTAAAAACAGCCCCCAGAAGATAGCAGGGACATTGAGAGCATGAATATTGGGGCTCCTGGCTGAAGATTTGTTTATCATAGAAAATGACCAAACCCAACTGAAGTCTTAAATATCTAACCAGGCAAGATTGGTAAAATGAAGGTATCATTATATGGAGGGATCCATTGCAACTATCAGACTCCTTTTAAATGCTATCAATAGATTTTCATAACATTACTGCTGAGCAGAAAACACAGGCTACAGAACTGTATTTTTAATAGTATTTCATTTTTATAAAATGATATACTTCTACTCATGGGAAGCATGTTTGCCAAATGTGATGAAATGGGCCATATTCTTGTTTCTTGCCTGTGTTTCCCACATGATTGCAGCATAGCAGTGCCCCAGGCTCACCTTGTCCCACTCCTTTTCTCTGTCTAACCCCACTTCAGATTTTTATCATCAAGCAGCTGAGCTATTGTGAGATGGTTTCAGGCTCGTGCTTGTGAATTAGAAACAGTGCACCTTCTTGCCTGTTTTGCGGTGAGTAGAATGATTACTATCTCCATTCTATGGCTCTGATAATTCTTCTGGAAATTGAGCTGAAAATTTAATGTCAAGTGGCTTTGAGAAGAGCATTTTTACTGGAACTCACTGCTTTAACTTCTGAGATGTGAAGCAACATTGCTCTACTCAGAAAAGAGCTTTCTGAGACTGTTAAGTCATCAAATATGGTTCAAACAGGAGGAAACCACATACGCAGGTGATCCTAAACATCAGTCGTCTTTATCACAGCCTTCTTGCATCCAGACAGATCCATTGTGCTTGAAACAGCTTCCTAAGGAGCAGTTGGTTTCATCTGCAATTCTGATCAGTATCAGGGAATCTGAGAAAGAAACGTCAAATTATAATTAAGACTAGTGGCTGAAATGATTCCAATACTTTTATTGTTTTACTACCAATAACAATGTTAAATTAAAAATTGACTTTTGTATTTAATTTTATAGTCTGCAAACTACTTTTTAAAAGAAGTTTTGTTGATATGTAATTCATATAACTGTACAATTCACCCATTGTATTGTATAATTCAATGGTTTTTGTATATTCTTGGAGTTGTGCAATCATCAGCACAACCTAATTTTAGAACATTTTTTTCACCACCAAAAGAGACTACATGCCTATTAGCAGTCACTTCCCATCACCCACCGCCACCCCACATCCCCTGACTTAGGTGCCCACTAACCTACTTCCTATCTCTATAAGACACTGCATATAAATGGAATCATATAATATATGGTCTTCTGTAACTGACTTCTTTTGCTTAAGTGCATAATGTTTATGAGGTCATCCATGTTGTTACACATGTCAGTTATTCATTCCTTTTTATTGCTGAATAATAGTCCATTAGGTTACATTTATCAGTTGAATGCTTGGATTGTTTCTACTTTTTGGCTATTATGAATAATGCTGCTACAAACATTCATGTACAATATTTTTGGTAGATTTGTGTTTTCATTTCTCTCAGAAATATGCTCAGGAGCGGAACTGCTGGGTTGTATGTATGCATGTTGAACATTTTGAGGAACAGCCAGATTGTCTTTCCAAGTGGCTGCACCATTTACGTTCCCACCAACAATGTAAAATGCTCCAATTTCTCCATGTCGTCACCAACACTTCCTATTGTCTTTTTCGTTACAGACTCCCTGCCCACCCCACCAACAACAACCAGTTCTTTAATTTTTTGACTTCAACTGGGTGTCCTAGTGATACTGAAAGTCAGCCCCTGTACACTGGCACTGAATTGAATCTCAGAGAAAGAGTTTGGGTGAAGTAGGAAAAAATAGCTGTCAACTAAAAAGATACACAATGTGTGAGTTGGGAGTTAAGTTTTATTTGGGGCAAAATGAGGACTGCAGCCTGGGAGACAGCACCTCAGATAGCTTGAGAGACTGCTCCAAAGAGGCAGTTGGGGAAAGTCAATATATAAGATTTTGGTGAAGGGGGAGTTCAATGCAATCAAGCTACTTTGCAAAAGGTTTTCTGCCAGTCATGAGGAGCTGATGTTACCATGAAGGGATTTAGTGCTTTTCTAGATATGAGGAGATTCAAGGATTGTGATCATAAAATCAGTTCCTGAAAAGACCTATTCCACCAGTTTCCCTGGAGCACAGAGTGACTCACTCTCCACACTGAATTCCCTTCAGGGAGTATTGAAGGCCAGCAGCTGCAGTAGCACAAGCAGATGGAAATGTCCTTATTGTTGTTCAGTCACTGGAAAATGCTCTTGGCAAGTGCCTATTAGTAGTTGACAGGCAAGGGCCAATTTGTAGTTGACGTGACTTTGTTGATCTGCTAGGCAAGTGAGGCCACAGCGGGGTGATACCCAGAAAACTGTGTGTCCAAACCCAGGGGGTTTGTGAGGAGTCTTATAATCAAGGAGTGGGACTGCTGATAAAGGTCAGGGTGCATGCAGAGACTGCATTCCTTCAATTCAGAAATCATTTGGCATCAGGTGGTTTCGTGATGGGCTTCTGTGACTTTCAAGGTTATTGAACTGTGTGACCGTCTCTCTAGAACAAAGAATGCTTCATCAAATAGTTAACATCTTCCATTTAGCCGGGGGTTCAGTATCTGCAAAACAGCTAAAAATATTGTTATGTGTCTCACTTGATGGGGAGCCAGAACCCTGCCCCAAGCTGCATCACTGTTTCCTGACTGCTCCTCTCTTCTGTCCACATCCCCTCCCTTTCCTGATTAGCAACTGTTTGAACCTGCCCTTTGGAACTCAGGGAAAGTCATGGAGTCTGCATGAAACATATTTCCTACAAACAAGAAACTGAGGACCCAGAAGGAGTCCATATGCAGAGCCCCACAGAGTCCTGTTTGCTTTCATTACCATTCAATTCCATTCTGACACCAAGTACCTGGAGTTGGCACAGATACCACAGGTTTAAGTGCTCAGTCTCACAAGACTGTTTCCACTTCACACTCCAGCTGCAAATGGGGTCACCAGACTACCCACATTTCTGCTGTGGTGACTACAAATTTGGGGTTTCCCATGACCTCACCTCGGGTACAATAATTGGCTGAAATAACACAGAACTCAGGAAACCACTATACTTATGATGGCAGTTTTATTTTAAAGGATACAACTTAGGAACAGCCAAGTGGAAGAGATGCACAGGGCAGGGGTAGTGGGGTGCAGTGCTCGCCTGCCCTGTCCAGGTTTGCCACCATCCCAGCGTGTCAACACACTCACAGTCCAGAGCTCTTTTAGCCTCTTTGTTTTGGTGCTTGTATCAAAGTTCATTGACTAGGCACAACTGATTATATCAATGGCCTTTGGTGTTTGAACTCAATCTCTACCTCCTCTCCCTAGAGGACCAGGACTAATATTTCTAACTTTCTAATCATGTGGTTGGTTCCTCTGACAACAAGTCCCCATGGTGAAGGGCCCACAAAGAGCCACCTCATCAGCATAAATTCAGATCTGATAAAAAAGGCCTCATTTTGAATAACAAAAGACACTCTTACCACTCAAGAAATTCCAAAGAGTTTAGGAACCTTAGGAACCATAGGCCAAAAACCAAGGGCAAAGACCAAATATATATATTTTTATTTTACCACTGTCATCCTGGTGGGTTTGAAGTGATATCTTTATTGTGCTTTTGATTTGCATTTCCCTAATGACTAATGATATTGAGTATCTTTTTATTTGCTTACCGGTCTTTTGCATATCTTTTTTGAACAATTATCTATGTTCAAGAAAACAAACAAAAAAAGGATCCTTTGCCCATTTTTTATTGGATTAGTTATCTTTTCACTGTTGATGGTAAGAGTTCTTTATATATTCTAGATGCATATCCTTTATAGACTTGCCAATATTTCCCCCCATTCTTTGGATTGTCTGTTCATCTTCCTGATGCTATTCCTTTTTAGCATAGAGTCTTTAATCTTTATGAAGCCCAATTCATCTATTTTTTTTTTCTATTGTGTCCTTTTTTTGCCTGTGCTTTTGGTGTCTTATCTAAGAAATGATTGCTTAACTATATTTTCATCTAAGAATTTAATGATTTTTATCTCTTCATTTAGGTTTATGATCTATTTTGAGTTAGTTTATATGACCTGTGTGTGAAAGAGGTACAACTTCATTCTTTAGCTTCTTTTGATATACAACTGTCCCTGTACTATTATTGAAAAGTTTATTCTTTTCACATCGAGTGATCTTGGAACCCTTGTCAAAATCAATTGACCATAAATGTAAAGAGTTATTTCTAGACTCTCAATTCTATTCCATAGAGGTGCATGTCTATCATTACGTCAGTATCACAGTCTTGGTTATTGTAGCTTTGTAGTAAAATTTGAATTCAGAAAGTGTAAGTCTTTCTAATTTGTTCTTTTGCATTATTGGTTTTGGCCATTCTGAATCCCTTTGCATTGCCATACAAATTTTTAGAATCAACTTGTGAATTTTGACAAAAATTATCAATTGGGATTTTGATAGGAATTATGTTGAATCTGTGGAAAATTCTGAAAGAGATGGGAATACCAGACCACCTGTCCTACCTCTTGAGAAACCTGTATGCAGATCAGGAAGCAACAGTTAGAACTGGACATGGAACAACAGACTGGTTCCAAATAGGAAAAGGAGTATATCAAGGCTGTATATAGTCACCCTGCTTATTTAACTTATATGCAGAGTACATCCATGAGAAATGCTGGACTAGATGAAGCACAAGCTGGAATCAAGATTGCTGGGAGAAATATCAATAACCTCAGATATGCAGATGACACGGCAGAAAGTGAAGAGGAACTAAAAAGCCTCTTGATGAAAGTGAAAGAGGAGAGTGAAAAAGTTGGCTTAAAGCTCAACATTCAGAAAACTAAGATCATTGCATGCAGTCCCATCACCTCATGGGAAATGGATGGGGAGACAGTGGAAACAGTGTCAGACTTTATTTTTCTGGGCTCCAAAATCACTGCAGATAGTGACTGCAGCCATGAAATTAAAAGACGCTTACTCCTTGGAAGGAAAGTTATGAGCAACCTAGACAGCATATTAAAAAGCAGAGACATTACTTTGCCAACAAAGGTCCGTCTGGTCAAGGCTATGGTTTTTCCAGTGGTCATGCATGGATGTGAGAGTTGGACTGTGAAGAAAGCTGAGCGCTGAAAAATTGATGCTTTTGAGCTATGGTGTTGGAGAAGATTCTTGAGAGTCCCTTGGATTGCAAGGAGATCCAACCAGTCCATCCTAAAGGAGATAAGTGCTGGGTTTTCACTGGAAGGACTGATGCTGAAACTGAAACTCCAGTACTTTGGCCACCTCATGCAAAGAGTTGACTCATTGGAAAAGACCCTGATGCTGGGAGGGATTGGGGGCAGGAGGAGAAGGGGATGACAGAGGATGAGATGGCTGGATGGCTGGATGGGTTTGGATAGACTCCGGAAGTTGGTGATGGACAGGGAGGCCTGGCGTGCTGCGATTCATGGGGTTGCAAACAGTCAGACACAACTGAGCGAGTGAACTGAGCTGAACTGAACTGATGTTGAATCTGAGGCAGGAGATAGATGAGCTCCAGGTTAGACATTTACAACTGGCCTCCAGTTTGCATTTCATGGGACAGGAAGAAGTAGGCCTCAGGCTAGATACCTACAAGTAGCCTCCTGTTTGCATTTCCTGAGAGAAGAGATGGGTGGAAATCCAGTTAAGGCATTTACAATCAGACTCCTGTTTGCCCTCCAAAGAGGAAGTAACAACAGAAACAGAGTAAATTGCCAGTTTTGCTTCTTGTAAACTCCTTAAGGTAATAGTCATGGCAAGGACAAACAGGGACAAAACCTTGTTCGAGTAAAGGATTAAGGGATCTCCATTTTCCGCCATTTGGGACAAGGGAGACTTTACACATGCACACAATGGCTCCTTGTGGGTCAAAACTTCGGGGATAATGCCAAGCCATAATGAGTCTTGCTTCTCCCAGAAGCCTTCACTTTGGGATCCATCTTGGTTGAGGGGTACATATGCACCCAAGGAGAAGGTCCTAGGGTAGGTCAGATGTAGGAAAAGAAACCAGATAATTAGCTAAAGAAGGAAATGGCAACCCACCCCAGTATTCTTGCCTGGAAAATCCCATGGACTGAGGATCCTGGTAGGTTACAGTCCATGGGGTCGCAAAGAGTCGGACACGAATGAGCGACTTCACTTCACTTCACTTCACTTCAGAGACCAGTTAAGTCATTTATACATGTCAGTTATTCACCAGAAGAGATCTGTGACCTATTTATAACAGGTGTTAGTCATAGGTTTACAGATGAGGGAACTCAGGCTTTGAGTGGTAGATAACTTGCTCAAGACCCCACTGTTACTAAATGGCAGAGGCTTGAATGATTTTCAGGACAGAGTCTGAAAACAGAGCAGGCTAGCCACAGATTCAGTTTTCTCACCATCCAAAAACTCTAAAGGAAAATGTTTAACCTACAAGAAAAAGAGGTTGGGAAAATAGGCAATAATTGATAAGTTTCAACACATTTTTTTTTCCAGGATGGAAAACAGAGCAGCTACTGATTTAGTGGGTTAGAAGAAGTCTTAGCTTGAGTGTTGAAGGCAGAGCAGTAATTTGCAGAAATCCTGAATAAGCCTCAGGACTTGGAAAGTGCAAAGTCCCACAGAAAACAGGGGTGAAGCATGGAGTAGGGATTCAAGGAGATGTGCACACAGCATGTTAAATCCCATACCTCCTCTCCTGTCTCCCTCCACCTAGGAGATATGGAGAGTTTATATCTAGAAAAGCTGATCAGAGATCCCAGAGAGAGAGCGGGTGACGAAGGGTTGGGTATGAGGGGAGCAGTTTAAACAGTGGACTCTCACTCAGCTTCTTGTCAAAGGCTAGAAGCCAGATCTGCACTCCTGCCATCTCTGGATAGCAGAAAAGATGAAAAGACCTCTTTCCAGACAGATGGTGGCTGACACTTGGGATTCCCCCATTAGAAAATGTGGATTGTTGTGAGTCATGCTTGTGGATAGACCTACACCCACTCCCCCCACACACATCTTACCGTCAGCTTTTTGATGTCTGAATTTTTAATATGAACCAATATTTGAGGGTAGTCATCAATATCAAAAAGAGCAAAATAGAAAAATAAATAGAAAAAAGGAATCCAGAGAAAACTCTGATAATGTAGAAGACAGAAAACTAAGAAAACAACCCCAAACTTCTTAATATCTTCAAGGACTGCGAGAGGCCTCTTGGAAATTAAAACTAGGATTTGAAAAGTAGAATATAAACATAGAAACTTCATGAACAGGATTGGAAGATAAACTTCAGAAACTATTCCAAAGAATTGAAATTGGACAACAGAAACAAACCCATGGCAAGTGGAGAAAGAGAACTTAGATACAGTCAGGGAGATTCTATATCTGATGAAGTAGAATGAGAGCACAGAGAAACTGACAGAGAGGAAATTATCAAAGCCTTGATTAAAAACCTTCCAGAATGGAGGGGCCAAAGACTTAACACTGGAAGGGAACACAGAGTGCCCACAATAATGAATTTCTGGAAAAGTATCATATCATCATGTAGGATTACCCAGAATAAACAGAAAGCTTCTAGAAGTTCCAGGTGTGGTTGTGTGTGTGTGTGTGTGTGTGTATGTATGAGTGTATGTGTGATAGGTGAAAGATTTGAAACCAGAATAGCATGGAACTTCATAATAGCAAAACTGAAAGATAGAAGATAATGACACATGCCTTCAATATTCTTAGGGAAAATGACTTTCAGCCACAATTCTATCCTCAGGCAAACTATTAATCAAATAAACTATAAGAGAAGGACATTTTCAGAAAACAAAAGGCTTAAATATTTTACCTTCTATATACTTTCCTTCAGAAGATGTGCTTCAGCAGAAGAAGGAAATTAATCAAGAAAGAGAAAGATGGCACATCACCTACATAACAAATGACTCCACACAAGAATGGGTAGCAGCCTCCAGAATGATTCAGGGATTGGAGCTTTATTAGAGGAATTTGCCAGCAGAAGTGAAGAATAGAACCTCTGTGCATGTGCGTGTGCTAAGCCACTTTAGTCGTGTCCGATTCTGTGTGACCCTATGGACTGTAGCCTGCCAGTCTCCTCTGTCCATGGGATTCTCCAGGCAAGAATAATGGAGTGGGTTGCCATGCCCTCCTCCAGGAGACCTTTGGGATTCAGGGATCAAATCTGTGTCTCTTACATCTCCTGCATTGGGAGGTGGGTTTTTTTAACCACTAGCACCACCTGGGAAGCCCAGAACCTCTGTACTTGAGTAGATATAAATATTGTTACTGATTTTTTATTATTTGGGGTAGGGGGAGAAACCACTGGAACATAGAAAATTTGACGAATGAAGAAACAGAGTCATGATTAACTCTGGGAGGAAAGAAAGAATCGGAGGAGGAAGGACACATGATTATAATGAACATTTTGGCTGAAGAGGGTGTCAACAACAAATTGGCACTTACCGAGAGCATTGCCAATGACTGAACAACAAAGGCATTTGCCATCTGCCTCTACAGAGACTGAACCCCGTGCAGCTCTAGCTGTGGACCTTCAACACCCCCTGAGGGAGTCAGGGTGGAGTGAGGCGCTCTGTGCTCCAGGGAATCTGGTGGGACAGGTCTTTAGATAGTTGGATCTTTTAGGAACAGATTTTCTGATCTCAATCCTTGCTTCTCCTCATATCTAGAGAAGCACTAATCCCTTCATGGTGACATCAGATCCTCATGACTAACAAAAAACCCTTTGTAAATTGAGTGCTTCATGGTATTGAACTCCCCCTTCACCAAAACCTTATATATTGACCTTCCCCCACTGCTGCTTTGGAGCAGCCACTCGGAGCTATCTGAGATGCTGCCTCCCAGGCTGCAGTCCTCATTTTGCCCCAAATAAAACTTAACTCACAACTCTCAAGTTGTACATCTTTTTTAGTCAACAAGGGAATTATATTTTACAGTTATAGCTCACATAAACTGTGTGTATTGACTTGCTCAAAGATGGTGCCATAACCATTTTGGGAGAGGAGTGGAAGGTGGAGTGAGACAGCAGGAGAGCTAAGTCCTTAGCCCACACTGTACACTGTCAGTGGACAGTGTCTATGAATTTAGGGTCAGCACTGCTTCCCAGGTGGCGCAGTGGTAAAGAATCTGCCTGCCAATGCAGGAGACACAAGAGACATATGTTCAGTCCTTCGGTCGGGAAGATCCCCTGGAGTTGGAAATGGTAACCCACTGCAGTATTCTTGCCTGGAAAATTCCATGGACAGAGGAGACTGGCAGGCTACAGTCCATGGGGTTGCAAAGAGCCAGACACAACTTATTTAGAAATGTAGAAGTTAAAGCAAGGGGCAAAGCTAGGCGACTTGAGAGGGCTTGCTTCTGAGAAGAAGCCTGGGAGAGGATGAAGGCAGAAAGGGCACTGATTATTAGCCTTTTGTAACATTTGACTTTTAAAACCATGTACATTTATTGAGAGAGAGGAGAGAGAGGGAGAGAGACAGAGAGCGACAAGTGACTTTGAGTCTCATGTCTGTCATAGCACAATACTGAACTTGACTCCCTCTTTCATGTACAACTTTGTAAACTTTCTATATCAGGGTTTGTAAAGAACTGTACCCTCCCCTCCACTGGCCACCCCTGCTGTGAGCCCCCATGACTCTAAAAATCTCTGTTCTGCATCCGCACATCTCTGTGGGGAGTCCTGTTCCAAACTTCATGGTTCCTGTGGGCAAACTGCAGCGTCAAGCCCCCTGGGCTGTGCGTTATTGAGGAGAAGGCACCTGGCTCACAGATCAGGATGGATTGCCGGCTCCTCTTTGGCCACACTTGGCGAAGAGCCCTGTGGAGAAGAGGTCTGAAACGACTGTCTCTCGGGAAGCCTTTGTGTTTCCGGAGCCTCAACACAGAGAGGGGAGTTCTTGCAGGAAGTGGCCCTGCTGAACTGAAGAACTGGAGGCCAGGAGCCTGTGCCCTTGGGCTGACCTCACACCGAGACTGCTCTGACGGCCAGCGGGCAGCTCAGGCCGGCTGCAGGGACTGGAGAAGGTCTAGGCGGCCCACGAGACGCCATGTGCTGGGCTCTGGGGGAGCTGGGCTCAGCAGGCCTGAGCTGACATGGGGCTCTCCAGAACTGCCGTTTCTCCAGGAGGTGCTTTGGGCAGCCTGCCTGACCGCCTCTCTGCCATGCTCTGAGTGCCTGTGATAGAGGACTGACAGCTGGGGGGCGAGACTGGACAGTTTTTACTTCCTTTCTCCACAGTGGCTTCCTTAAGGTGGGACTGACTTCTTGAGACGGTCGCCTGTGGGGTCAGGCATCTCTCTATTGAATGGGAATAACCCTACCTGTTCGAGTCTGAGAAAGCCTAGAATACCCCAAGAGGTCTTTTCCTCAAAATGTTGTATTTTTTTTTAAATGAGGCACACCTAGGCGTTGTGTTTCAGTGAAAAATGAAACCTCTGTATTACCTCCTAGAGCCCCCTACCTTCCAGCCAGCCCTATTCTCTGCTTTGTGTATGGACCCAAATAATAGGAAAAGAAACTCTCCTCTAATGGCATGATAATATAACTGAGTAAGAAGCTCTTCTGTAATATAGCTGAAAAGCCTCTTTATATTGCATTATACTTTTCTTTTAAAGTGTATCATCAGTGGAAGTTCTTCTGGATGAAAACTTGGGATGGAGCATGAATTTTCTGCTAACACTTGAATAATAAAAAGTCTTGCAGTCACTTTAAGTCACAAACACAGTCTCAATTCAGAAATTAGAATATCTAGTCTAGAATATGCATGTTCAGTCATGTATGATTTTTTGTGACCCCATGGACTGCAGCCTGCCAGTATCCTCTGTCCACGGGAATTCTCCAGGCAAGAATACTGGAGTGACTTGCCATGCCCTCCTGCAGGGGATCTTCCCAACCCAGGGATAGAACCCAGGTCTCCCGCACTGCAGGCAGATTCTTTAGCAGCTGAGCTACCAGAGAAGCCAGAATATAATACCAGTCTAGAATATATGTACTAATAAAAAGTTACAACTTCAATCAAAATTGTCAGCTATTTCCTTTTTCCTCCAACTGAGTCGTGCGGTGGACCAGCAGTTTAGTGTGAGAAAGAGGTGGTGATGGTGGCTCGAACAAACCCTCTCCACTCTCCCCGACCTTCCTCAGCCCCCCACCCAGGCAGCCTACAGATGGGGGAGTTGGAGGAGGAGTCTTCTCTTTCTTACAGGCGTCCCTGCCCCCATCCATGGGCTCTGTTGACTCTTCCCCCTTTCCCTCCCTCCTCTGACTTATTCCCTTTGCCTCTGCTGTTCTTGGCAAGATGGTCGAGTAGAAGGACATGTGCTCATCAACTTGTTGCTGAACAACCATCGACAGGAGAATGTTGGATCACACCAAAAAAAGATGCCCCATGTCCAAGGGCAAAGGAGAAGCCCCAGAAAGATGGTAGGAGGGGTGAAATCATGTTTACAATCAAGCCCCATACCCAGCAGAGATGCTTGGAGGCTCAAACAAAACTTTGGGTGCACCAGGATCCAGACACCCCACAGAGACTGAGCCAGACCTGTGTTTGAGTCTCCTGCGGAGGTGCAGGTCAGCAGTGGCCTGCCGCAGGGGCAGGGGCTCTGGCTGCAGTAGACCTGGGTCATGCAGTGTGTGGCATAAGCCCTCATGGAGGAGGTCACCATTAACTCCACCATAGAGCTGCCAAGCAGACAACCCACAAACTGCAGAACAATTATGCAAGAAACTCTTGCACTGTTAAGAAAGTTCTAGGACCCACAACAGATTTCTCAATCTGAGGATCTGGCAAAGGGACTGAGAACCACCAGGGTACTTGACTTTGGAGGTCAGTGGGGTTTGATTACAAAAGCTCCACAGGACTGGGGAAACAGACACTTGGAGGGCGCAAAAAACCTTGTGTGCACCAGGACCTAGGAGAAAGGAGCAGTGACCCCACAAGAGACTGACCCAGATTTGCCTGTGAGGGTCCAGGAGTCTCTGGCAGAGGCCTGGGTCAGTGGTGGCCTGCTGCAGGGTCAGGGGCACTGAGTTTGGCAGTATTAGCACTGGGCCTTTTGAAGGAGGTCACCATTATCTCCTGTTATCTCCACCATAATTTGGTCTCAGGTCAAACAATAAGGAGGGAATACAGCCCTGCCCATCAACAGAAAATTGGATTAAGGACTTACTGAGCATGGCCCTGCCCATCAGGAAAAGACCCAGTTTTCCCCAGTCAGTCTCTCCCATCAGGAAGCTTCCATAAGCCTCTTATCCTTATCAGAGGGCAGACAGAATGAAAACCACAATCACAGAAAACTAATCAAACTGATCACAAGGACCACAGCCTTGTCTAACTCAATGAAACTATGAGCCATGCCATGTAGGGCCACCCAAGATGGAGGGGTCATGCTGGAGAGTTCTGGCAAAACGTGGTCCACTGGAGAAGGGAATGGCAAACCACGTCAGTATTTTTGACTGGAGAACCCCATGTATGAGATGGCAAAAGATAGGACACTGAAAGATGAACTCCCCATGTTGGTAGGTACCCAATATGCTACTGGAGAATGGTGGCGAAATAACAGCAGAGAGAATGAAGAGACATGGAGCCAAAGTGAAAACAATGCCCAGTTGTGGATGTGACTGGTGATGGAAGTAAAGTCTGATGCTGTAAAGAGCAATATTGCACAGGAACCTAGAATGTTAGGTACATGAATCAAGGTAAATTAGCAGTGGTCAAACAGGAGATGGCAAGAGTGAACATTGACATTTTAGGAATCAGTAAACTAAAATGAACAAAGCTAGCAGAGGAGATGGAATTCCAGCTGAGCTATTTCAAATCCTCAAAGAAGATGCTGTGAAAGTGCTGCACTCAATATGCCAGCAAATTTGGAAAACTCAGCAGTGGCCACAGGACTGGAAAAGGTCAGTTTTCATTCCAATCCCAAAGAAAGGCATGCCAAAGAATGTTCAAACTACCACACAATTGCACTCATCTCACATGCTACCAAAATAATGCTCAAAATTCTCCAAGCCTGATTTCAACAGTACTGAAGTTCACAGCCGTGAACTTCCAGATGTTCAGGCTGGATTTAGAAAAGGCAGAGGAACCAGAGATCAAATTGCCAACATCCACTGGATCATCAAAAAAGCAAAACAGTTCCAGAAAAACATATATTTCTGCTTTATTGACTATGCCAAAGACTTTGACTATATGGATCACAACAAACTGTGGAAAATTCTGAAAGCCATGGGAACACCAGACCACCTGACCTGCCTCCTGAGAAATCTGTATGCAGGTCAAGAAGGAACAGTTAGATCCGGACATGGAACAACAGACTGGTTCCAATTACATCATGTGAAATGCTGGGCTGGATGAAGCACAACCTGGATTGCTTGGAGTAATATCAATAACCTCAGATATGCAGATGACACCACCCTTATGCCATAAAGTGAAGAGGAACTAAAGAGCCTCTTGATGAAATTGAAAGATGAGAGTGAAAAAGCTGGCTTAAAACTCAACATTCAATAAACAATGATTATGGCATCTGGTCCCGTCACTTTATGGTAAATAGATGGAGAAACAATGGAAACAGTGGCAGACTTTATTTTTGGGGACTCCAAAATCACAGCAGATGGCAAGTGCAGCCCTGAAATTAAAAGATGCTTGCTCCTTGGAAGAAAATCTATGACCAACCTAGACAGCATGTTAAAAAGCAGAGACATTACTTTGCTAACAAAGGTCTGTCTGGTCAAAGCTATGGTTTTTCCAGTAGTCATGTATGGATGTGAGAGTTGGACTATAAAGAAAGCTGAGCACCGAAGAATTGATGCTTTTTGAACTGTGGCTTTGGAGAAGACTCTTGAGGGTCCCTTGAACTGCAAGGAGATCCAACCAGTCCATCCTAAAGGAGATCAGTCCTGGGTGTTCATTGGAAGGACTGGTGCTGTAGCTGACACCCCAATACTTTGGCCACCTGATGTGACGAAGTGACTCATTGAAAAGACCCTGATGCTGGGAAAGATTGAAGGAAGGAGGATGAGATGGTTGGATGGCATCCCCGACTGAATGGACCTGAGTTTGAGCAAGCTCTGGGAGTTGGTGTTGGACAGGGAAGCCTGGCATGCTGCAGTCCAAATGTTTGCAAAGAGTCAAACACGACTGAGCCACGGACCTAACTAATGCACTGCTGTTCCTAGGTCCTCACAGCCGGCTCTCCCAGAGGTGGTGCTCAAATCTTTGCCCAGCCTCAGGACCAGATACACAGACTCAGGGCAAAGCCACCTGGGTTCCTGGAACTGAGCCGGTCCCTGGGGTGAGATTCAGATCTTATAAAGCCCTAATGAGCCAGTCTGCCATCTTCCTGGAGAGAGTCAGTTCTGCAGGTGCTGTGGGCTTAGCCCCTCTCTTTGGGCTCCCATCAGCTGAGGAATGAGCACAGGAGGCGGATGCAGTGGAGAGAGGAGCTTCATCAGTCCTCTCTGATTAAAGCCAGCTCAGAGGGCGTGGGCTTGAAGCCAACATGGAGTTTCCTGCCATCTCTGGCCACCTGTGGATGTGGTATGGTGGACACTAGCCCAGCCAGTGGCTAAACTGATCAGGATCGCTCCCCACACAGGCGAGCAGAGAGCAGCAGAGGCCCTGAGGGAGAGTGGGGTGTGCAGGGCTCTTCCTGTCAAAGTGGGCATCTGACCTCCTTCTGCCAGACACATCCCTCTCCCCTCCACCATGGGAAAGAGGAAGAGGGGCACCTCAGAGAGGGGTAGGAACGCTACTGTCCAGGGGCTCCCTTCTCATCAGATCCCTGGGAAGGCACTGGTTCCCCTGCCTCTGGGACAAGATGGCACTTGCTCCTCTATCCAGAAGCCTCCTTTCCCCGGCACTCTGGAACTGGAATTCTGCCCTGCTCCAGCCTGTGATGTGGTCCTGCATCCCTCTGGCTTTTCCTGCTGAAGGATGTATTGGGGTTCCGCCATCTGGAGTTCCTGGATCCATGATCCCTGCCCTTCTGGTTCTCAAGTATCTAATCACTGCCTGGACCCCCGCCACTGGAGCCTGTCACCTTGACTTGTGGCATTGGCACCAGCTATTCCCAATTCGGACAGAGTGTGGTAACCGTTAGCCCCTGCAGGCCCGTGGCTGCCCAGCTGCCTCTTCTGGAGCCAGCATCCACAGCCAGTGGGTCCCATGCCTACTTCTGCCAGAAATTCCAGGCTGATGGTTGCCTGTAATTACCCTGTTCCTATCCAGCTGACTGTGTCATGAAGGAGTCTGGCCAAGTTATGACACTGCTCTTCCTCTTTTGTTACTTCTTTGCTTTCTTTTCATTCTCATATACCTTCTGGGTGGTGATGGGGGGGAGGGCACTGTGGAAAAGGAGGTTGCTCTGAGCCCAGCAGGCACTACTGAGCATCCCCTGGAGGTGAGACAGTGCACAGGCTTTTGTGGGAGGTGCAGAGGAGACCTTGCTTTAAGGAGATCATATTCTAAAACTGCATAGACCCCTCATGACCCTACAGAAAGAGAATCCTCCCACTGAGCCCTGGCTCAGTGCAGGGTGTCTATGCCACCACCGGATAACAGGGAACAGGGTTAACACATGGTCCTCCTGTTTTTTAGGCTTCTATCATTGACTGTGGCTCACATCATGAACTCCTTATTGCCAAATTCAGAGTTAAATTGAGGAAAGTGGGGAAAACCACTAGACTGTTCCGGTATGAGCTAAATCAAATCCCTTATGACTATACAGCGGAAGTGAAAAATAGATTTAAGGGACTAGATCTGATAGACAGGGTGCCTGATGAACTATGGACAGAGGTTCATGACATTGTACAGGAGACAGGGATCAAGACCATCCCCAAGAAAAAGAAATGCAAAAAAGCATAATGGTTGTCTGAGGAGGCCTTACAAATAGCTGTGAAAAGAAGAGAAGTGAAAAGCAAAGGAGAAAAGGAAAGATACAACCATTTGAATGCAGAGTTCCAAAGAATAGCAAGGAGAGATAAGAAAGCCTTCCTTAGTGATCCATGCAAAGAAATAGAGGAAAACTATAGAATGGGAAAGACTAGAGATCTCTTCAAGAAAATTAGCGATACTAGGGAACATTTCATGCGAAGATGGGCTCAGTAAAGGACAGAAATAGTATGGACCTAACAGAATCAGAAGATATTAAGAAGAGGTGGCAAGAATACACAGAAGATCTGTACAAAAAAGATCTTCATGACCCAGATAATCATGGAGGTGTGATCACTCACACTCACCTAGAGCCAGACATCCTGGAATGTGAAGTCAAGTGGGCCTTAGGAAGCATCACTATGAACAAAGCTAGTGGAGGTGATGGAATTCCAGTTGAGCTATTTCAAATCCTGAAAGATGATGCTGTGAAAGTGCTGCACTCAATATGCCAGCAAATTTGGAAAACTTAGCAGTGGCCACAGGACTGGAAAAGGTCAGTTTTCATTCCAATCCCAAAGAAAGGCAATGCCAAAGAATGCTCAAACTATGGCACAATTGCACTCATCTCACAAGCTAGTAAAGTAATGCTCAAAATTCTCCAAGTCATGCTTCAGCAATATGTGAACTGTGAACTTCCAGATGTTCAAGCTGGTTTTAGAAAAGGCAGAGGAACCAGAGATCAAATTGCCAACATCTGCTGGATCACAGAAAAAGCCAGAGAGTTAAAAAACATCTATTATGCTTTGTTGACTATGCCAAAGTCTTTGACTGTGTGGATCACAATAAACTGGGAAATTCTGAAGGAGATGGGAAACCAGACCACCCGACCTGCCTCTTGAGAAATCTGTGTGCACGTCAGGAAGCAACAGTTAGAACTGGACATGGAACAACAGACTGGTTCCAAATAGGAAAAGGAGTACATCAAGGCTGTATATTGTCACCTGCTTATTTAACTTCTATGCAGAGTACATCATGAGAAATGCTGGACTGGAGGAAGCACAAGCTGGAATCAAGATTGCTGGGAGGAATATCAATCACCTCAGAAATGCAGATGACATCACCCTTATGGCAGAAAGTGAAGCACTAAAGAGCTTCTTGATGAAAGGGAAAGAGGAGAGTGAAAAAGTTGGCTTAAAGCTCAACATCCAGACAACTAAGATCATGGCATCTGGTACCATCACTTCATGGCAGATAGATGGGGAAACAGTGGAAACAGTGGCTGACTTTATTTTTGGGGGCTCCAAAATCGCTGCAAATGGTGATTTCAGCCATGAAATTAAAAGACGCTTACTCCTTGGAAGGAAAGTTATGACCAACCTAGATAGCATATTAAAAAGCAGAGATATTACTTCATCAACCAAGGTTCATCTAGTCAAAGCTATGGTTTTTCCAGTAGTCATGAATGAATGAGAGAGTTGGACTGTGAAGAAAGCTGAGCACCGAAGAATTGATGCTTCTGAATTGTGGTGTTGGAGGAGAACTCTTGAGAGTCCCTTGGGCTGCAAGGAGATCCAACCAGTCCATTCTAAAGGAGATCAGTCCTGGGTGTTCATTGCAAGGACTGATATTTAAGCTGAAACTCCAATATTTTGGCCACCTGATGTGAAAAGCTGACTCATTTGAAAAGACCCTGATGCTGAAAAAGATTGAGGGCAGGGGGAGAAAGGGACAACAGAGGATGAGATGGTTGGATGGCATCACTGACTCAATGGACATGAGTTTGGTAGACTCTGGGAGTTGGTGATGGACAGGGAGGCCTGGCATGCTGCGGTTCATGTGTTCGCAAAGAGTCAGACATGACTGAGCGACTGAACTGAACTGAACATAGCTCAGGCTTTCCTGAGCTTGGCTCTGCATGCTCTCCTGTCCCAGCACAGTCATGGCAGCTATGTGAGGCAGACCTACTCCCACCCCATGCTAAGTCTCCGATTCATGTTTGAAGTCAGCCTGCTACCTCAGTTTTCTAACATAGAAAGCTTGGGGCTCAGGCTGCCTTTGATACCAACTCTTCTGGTTCTCACTTGGCTCTATCTATAGTCCAATGAATCCCTCCAAAAGTCAGAAAAACTGGGAGCACTTGTCCCTGAGAAGCAGCCATGGGATGTTTTCCTTGCTACAGCTGTTAATTGGGGGGATCAATAGAGCATCATTTTCCCTGTGATTAAGCAAAGAGAGCTGATTCCAAGTCTTATCGTTTTCCGAGCTGGTTTAGCTGCAGTGTTATCCACTTCATGAATGGAGTGGTCATTGCTGTTTGTCTGAGATGAGTAATAATGAAGGTGGGAATGAGATCCACTCTCTGGGCAGTTCGCCTGGGCAGCCAGAGAGGAAACTGGGCAAATAGGATGAGATAATGGGTGCAAGTACTTTGTAAGCTGTAAAGCAGTGTAGACATCAAGGATTATTGTAGCGAAGCATTCTCTGTGTCTTTTATTGCTTACCTTGTCTCTCCAGGCTTGGGAACATGAACTTCTCTTCAGTGGCTGTGAACTGATCTAACAGCTTTCAGGTGCGGCCCCTCCCTGAGTATCACACTGGCAGGAAGTGAAGGCGAGAGGTGGTGCCCGGCAGGGACGCCAATGACTTTTTGTTGAATGAATAAATGAAGAAAAGCAGAAAGTTGTTTCCTGACAGGCACAGACATGGGTTTGAAGGCCTCCAAATCCCAATTAAGGTAGTTGATTTTAGAAATAAACAACCCTAAAAGAAAAGTTTCAAACCTTAACTTAGACCATGCATGATCATCTTCAACCAGCACCATCTGAGCTCATCAGGGTGCCCAGTACTTGCTTGAAGTGCGTCCCATGGGTCCTTTTATTAAACTTCCCAATATTTCCAAAGATGAGGGTACTATTTCATACTTGTGTCACTATTTTTCTCTACTCACAGCTACTTTAAAGATGAGAAAACTCAGTGTAGAGAGGTTCATTATCTCATCCAAGGGACCCCAGGTCGTGAAGGGCAGAGCCCACAGTGAACTTGGGCCAACCTTTAAAGTCCAGAGAATAACCTTCTGCTGTGGGGCTGACAGAAATCTCTGTTCTCCCATCGTGTTAGACAATGCAAGTTTGTGCACCTGATGCATGGTGAGGCCAAACAAACCAAAATATCAGAGTTTGGAGCAGAGAAAGGTTTATTGCAGTCTGTGCAAGGAGAGGAGTGGCTCATGACCCCCCCAAGACACTGAATGCCCCACAGCGTTTCAGCAAAGCAGCTCCGGAGGCAAGGTGAAGGAGGGGCGTGTGGTCGGCTGTTGCAGACTTCTTGGTGTGGGAATCCTTTGTTCTTGTAGCTGTCCACTCGGTCAGTTCAGAACGTTCTCATGAACCTCCAGTAAGACAAATGTTCTGCAACTTTTTATCTCTATATGAATGGAAAAGTGTTATACCATTGAAGGCCAGTGCCTTGAGAATGGGCTATCCTGTATATTTCAGGCTATAGGCAACAGTCTTAACTGGAAGCAAAAGCTAAAAGTAACAGACCTAATATAGAGTCAGATTTGTTCTTCTCTATTACACTTGCACCATCCTTGGACATGGCAATCAGTTCTGGGCTCTGTATTTTCAGGGAAGGTTAGATAAATAGAGTCAGTTAATAGGATTTGGGGAGGGAATACAAAAGCTAAGTTCACTGCATGACCACACAGGCATCTCAGGGTGTTCCGACTAGACCAGGTTTCTCAGCAATGGTGTTTTGACACCTGGATTGCTCTTTGTTGGGGGCTGCACTGTGGGGTACCCTTTCCTCCTGATGCCACAGCTTGTTCTCCCCCAGCTGTGATGACAAACAATATCTGTAGACATTGCTAAGTGTCCCCTGGGAGATAACCCCTCACTGTCACCCCTGTGTGAGAACCACTGACTTAGGGAAATGAAGGTTCATTAAACCATTAAGTGCTTTTAAAAGTCTCAGTATGCGTGATCTTGATAAGCAGTCACTTGGGCACAGAAGAGCTGGATCTTCTGAACTGTGATATGCGTAGTTAACTAGAAGGAGAGAAGCTGGGAGGAAGACTTCCCTGGATGGAAGAGGGGAAGGTTGGAACCTCTGAGTCACATGTTGAACATTCTGTGCAAGGTTTGGGTTATCAGATAAAGAGAAGATTCAAGTTGTAGTCTTTCCCTTATCTGGCTGTTTGGACAGACTCAGGTAAGAGTTTTCTTACTTTTTAATTCAACACACATTTACTTAGTACATACTGTGTCTGCCATTAAATTGAATGGAATTCTTTCTTTCCATGGGCTTTCCCAGTGGCTCAGTGATAAAGAATCTGCCTGCAATGTGGGAGCCGCAGGTGACATGGGTTCAATCCCTGGGTCCGGAAGATCTGCTGGAGGAGGGCGCAGCAACACACTCCAGTATTCTTGCCTGGAGGAGCAAGGCTACAGCCCATAGGGTTGCAAAGGGTCTGAAGCAATATACATGCCTTGGCATTTCTTTCCATGCCCAGGGCCCAACACACAATACATGCTCACAGTGCTTGTTGAACTTGATCTTGAAATGATCAAGGGGGACAATTGCCTATGAAAATAAGGTCATCTTGGAAATGGGTCTGCCATGGATCTCACAGCTGCTAAAGTATCAATTATCAGCAGGTGATGTGATATTCCAGTCATATACATGCTTATGGATCTATAATGAAATGCAGTGGATTTATTGTTGAATAACTTATTTATCTCCTTCAATGTCTGGCCTCGTCATGATGGTGCTCCTTGCTGTGGTAGAAGTTAGTAGAAACAGATTCTGAGGAAAGTTTTCCAGCTTGGTCATAGGGATGGGAACAGGGATGGGAGGAAGCACAGTCATTGTTAGGCTTTCTCTGAGGCTAGGAGGGCAGGGGGGGCCTTGCTGATTGGCACTCACAGGAGACAGCTCTGGAAGAGACTTGAGAAGCAGCCAGAGACCAGAGGGAAAGTCAAGTGAGCTGGCCCAGGCAAGGGACAAACCAGGAATGTTTCTCATTATATTCTCTCTTTATAAGGAAATTTTGTATCTGTCTATATATATGGGCTTCCCTGGTGTCTCAGACAGTAAAGAATCTGCCTGCAATGCAGCAGACCTGAGTTCAATTCCCCGGTTGGGAAGATCCCCTGGAGGAGATCATGGCAACCCACTCCAGTATTCTTGTCTGGAGAATTCCCACAGACAGAGGAGCCTGGCAGGCTACAGTCCATGGGGTCTCAAAGAGTCGGACATGATGGCAGCGACTAAGCACAGCACATATCTGTATAGATATAGATACAGATATACATATTTTGGCTATAAAATTATGGAGGATCATTGGAGGGAAAAAGAAGGAAAAGACAGAAGAAAATAAGACTCCGCATTTCTTTCATCACCCCACTGATAGCAGATGTTCCTTTGCAGCATTTTTTGTACACATATGACTTCACACTGTGTTTTGATCAATTTCCCATGTCAGTAAAAGATAAACATCACTTCAGTGGCTGCAAAATAATTTATTTGGTATTTCATCACAGCTTATTTAACCTTGTCCTTGTTTCCCAGTTTGTCTCAATTATAAATCATACTACAATTTGGAAAGCTTCTGTGTTGAGAAAGGTCTGTATGAGGTGAGAGAGACAGTAGCTTTAAATGGGATGTGTCTGTAGCAGTCAGGACCTGAGGGAAATGAGTGGCATTGGACTTCCAGTGATTGCCTGCCCTCAGCGACGTCCTCCGGGTGCTGCTGTGAGATTGAGCGTCTTCTATGGGGGCCTCAGTGGGGCACAGGGGGGCAGGGTTGCAGTGTTCTGGGTGCCGCGTGGCTCCCAGGAGGTGTGTGACAAAGGCCTTGCTTCCCAGCCACTGTGATGAAAAGTTGCTGCATCCCAACACAAGGATGCGCTCTGTGGTGACCGACTCAGATTTGCAGTTAGGCCCCATGCTGCTGCCCTTGCTGGCAGACGGGCATGCCCCTGCGCCCTTGTAATGTTGCAGGTGTAGCGTGTTACAGGTATGCAGCATAATAAAAAGGCTGTTTGTTTTTTGTCCGTAGTTCATGGCACAGAGCTCCCCAAACCCATGGGGTTTCCTGATAGGAGTGCCTGTTGTAATTTCCAATGAGCCTCTTCAGATCACACCTGAGCTTATGAATGAGATGAACCTTGGCCCTAGGTGTGGACGGAGACCCTAGAGAGCCTCTGGGTGGGGGCTGACTACTGAGAGAACCAACTCTTTGATTAGCGGCTTAGAACTCAGACCCCTTGAGTCCTGGGAGAGGGGCTAGAGGTTGAGCTCATAGAGGTTGGCCAATAATTTAATCAACAGAAAGTAAAGAAAGTGAAAGTCACTCAGTCATGTCTGACTCTTTGGGACCCCATGGACTATGCAGTCCACGGAATTCTCCAGGCCAGAATACTAGAGTGGGTAGCCGTTTCCTTCTCCAGGGGCTCTTCCCAACCCAGAAATTGAACCCAGGTCTCCTGCATTGCAGGTGGATTCTTTACTAGCTGACCTACCAGGGAAGCCCAATTATCAATAGTGCCCATGTAATAAAACTTTAATAAAAACACCAAAACAATGAGGGTAAGAGAATTTACTGGTTGGTTAAGACCATGGTGTTCTGGGAGGGAGGCATGCCCAATCCCAAGGGAGAGGGCATGGAAACTCTATGCCTGTGCCCACCCCCCACCCCGTACTCACCCATGTATTATCTCTCTTCCATGTGGCCATTCCTGAATTGTACCCTTTTAATAAAACCGTGATGGTAGCATTTTCCTGAGTTATAGGAGTCGTTCCAGGGAATTATTAACATTGCAGGGAGGTAGTGGGAATTCTCTAAATTTATAGCCCACGGGTCAGGTGGGTGGATGGCCCCCAAGGTCTGCGACTCATATCTGAGCTGGAAGCAGTCTTGTGAGACGGGGCCTTTGACTGTGGACTCAGTGCTGAGCCCAGGTGGATGGTGTCAGAACTGAGTTGACTTGTGGAACAGTAGTCCCCAACCTTGTTGACACCAGTGACCAGTTTCATGGAGGAGAATGTTTCCACCAACTGGGGTGAGTGAGGGATGGCTTCAGGCCGATTCAAGCACATGGCATCTACTGTGCCACCACTGATCTGGTGGAGGTGGAGTGCAGGTACTAACACCAGTGGTGGGGAGGGCTGTGAATGCAGATGACGCTTCGCTCACTTGTGTGATGCTCACTTCCTGCTATGAGGCCCAGCTCCTAGCCAGCCACAGATCAGTAATGGTCTGCAGCCCAGAGGCTGGGGACCCCTGTTGTAGGACACACAGCGGGAGCTGACGACTGGTTGTTGTCAGCATTGTGCAGGTCATCCAGCCTCTCTCTCACTTAAGATCATCCCTCTTTGCTCTGATTCTGTTCTCGCTCACCAAACTTTTGATAGCAATTTGGTTTCCCAAATAGACTTTTCCATGGTGGATTGATTGAGTTGACTAACCAACATGTGTTTGACTATTAAATAAATTGGATGGTGGTTTCTCTGTCTCTGATGATTTGCTAGAGTATAATAATGCTATCCTATAAGGTGACCAAATTCCAGTTTTCCTGGAACTTTCCTGGTTTTAAAACTGAAAGTCATCTGCCTTGGAACCTTTCTCAACCCTGAGAAAACTAGGGCTCCTGGGCTCCCCACCACCAGGACAGGAGCCTTCTAACAATCCAGGTTGAATATAAGTCTGGGTCTTGGAGACGGTGGTCCAGTCTCACTGGCACATGTTCATTCCCTCCACAGAAGAAGCCACAGGCTTCCAGGCACTTGAGCAGAGCTCACTGTTTTAACCAAATTACAATAGAATGGCAAATATCTATAAAGCAGATCCAAGGTCCAAAGGCTGTCATTACAACTTTGTACACAAGGCAGAGGCTGCTAAAAGCAGAGAAGTCCAGTCATGAAACTGGTCCTGGTCTGAGGGGTGGGTTTCCTGACAATGTTTCTGCATGTAGCCTTAGTCGCTCAGTCGTGTCTGACTCATTTGTGACCCCAAGGGCTGTAGCCCACTAGGCTTCTCTGTCCATGGAATTCTCCAAGCGAGAATACTAGAGTGGGTTATCATTCCCTTCTCCAGGGGATCTTCCTGACTGAGGGGTCAAATTCAGGTCTCCTACATTGCAGGTGGATTCTTTACTGTTCGGGTCACCAGGGAAACATGACCATGTTCCTAGCACTGGCCATCATGGTGGACCTCAGAGAGAACACCTAGAGCAGAGTTTAGTAAGCATAACAGGATGGGGACTTGTTACAGAGAATATTCCTGGGTGCAATCTCTCTGTATTCTCTGACTTAAGATTTCCAGGAGCAAGGTTCAGGATTCTGAATTTTTAATAAGATTCACCACTAATGGTGATGGTCACCGTTTGAGGGCCATGACCTCAGCAAGTGAGAAAATGAGATGTTTCCACACACTTACCACCTGCATACCCATGCAGTAACCATCTATACAATGTCCTATAAGAAAAGAGGAGAGTAGCTATTAAGCAGAGTGGTTTGGAGGGCTGTATCTGTTGCAAGTGGCATAAAGCTTTCTATCTGTTGGCTCTGCATTTAGAACGACTCTATGAACACAACTCTGGACAGTCAGGAAGATCACTGGAAGCAGGGAAAGCATAATTACAAGGAGCCCAGATCATATTGCCATTGGTTACATGGGTGAGGAGCTTTTGTTTTTCTCTTCATAACTCCTTGAATTCCTCCCAGATGCTTCAGGCTCTGCCTCTGCTCCACCAGCTCCCTGAAGCAAGCACCAAGCAGTCTGCCAGGATAGCCTATTATCAGAGCAAAACAAACACCTTCTGCTTGTGCCTTGCTGCTTCAGTGCGTGTTGGAAGTTTATAAGGCTGATGGGACTTCAGAGGGACACATTTGGCTGCCTCTCCTCACCTACTTAGCTTGTGCTGTATAGAGCAAATGACTTGTTTTCTCCCAAGCGCCTTTAAGATTGCTAACTGGCCACTTATCTGAGAGAGGGGTTTCAGCTGGGGCTCATTTTTTCACTTTATAAAAAATAACAGTGCAGCAGCCCTGCCCTAAAGAAATGGAACAACCCAGGCTCCCACCACCTGTTTGGGTGTGACTAGGAGTCCTTTCTCTGTGGAGCAGATGTTGGAGGGAACCACCGAGAGGACTCGCTGCTCAGGGTGACTGCACCATGAGTTTACAGCACAGGGCGGCCTGTCCTCACCTCCTTGCTTGCTGCTCTCCCCTGGAGAGGATTCAGGTTGCTGTTTGCCTTATCCACCCCCTGCTGTGTGTTGCCCATTTCTCCAGATCTCTCAGGCTCTCTGTGTCACTCTGGGGTCCCCTCTTTGTACCTGCTTCCCAGTGAGTGATGAGTGGCACTCTTTTATGTCCTTATTTGCAAATAGAAACACAGCAATGGTTCCTGGAAAAAGCCCATCAATGTTCAGTTCAGTTCAGTTGCTCAGTCATGTCTGACTCTTTGTGACCCCATGGACTGCAACATGCCAGGCTTCCCTGTCCATCACCAACTCCTGGAACTTATTCAGACTTATGTCCATCAAGTCAGTGATGCCATCCAACCATCTCATCCTCTGTCATCCCCTTCTTCTCCTGCCTTCAATCTTTCCCAGCATCAGGGTCTTTTCCAATGAGTCAGTTCTTGACATCAGGTGGCCAAAGTATTGGAGTGTCAGCTTCAGCATGAATAAATGAATGATTATTCAGTATGTGGCATTCATTCAGCATGAATGAATGAATAAATAGCCAATGAATATTCAGGACTGATTTCCTTTAGGATTGACTGGTTTGATCTCCTTGGAGTCCAGGGGACTCTCAAGAGTCTTCTCCAACACCACAGTTCAAAAGCATCAATTCTTCAGTGCTCAGCTTTCTTTATAGTCCAACTCTCACATCCATTCATGACTACTGGAAAAACCATAGCCTTGACTAGATGGACCTTTGTTGGCAAAGTAATGTCTCTGCTTTTTAATATGCTGTCTAGGTTGGTCATAGCTTTTTTTTTCGAGGAGCAAGCGTCTTTTAATTTCAGGCTGCAGTCACCATCTGCAGCGATTTTTGGAGCCCAAGAAGATAAAGTCTGTCACTGTTTCCATTGTTTCCCCATCTATTTGCCATAAAGTGATGGGATTGGATGCCATGATTCATTTTCTCAATGTTGAGTTTTAAGACAGCTTTTTCACTCTCCTTTTTCACTTTCATCAACAGGCTCTTCAGTTTCTCTTCATTTTCTGCCATTAGGATGGTGTCATCTGCATATCTGAGGTTACTGATGTTTCTCCCAGCAATCTTGATTCCAGCTTGTGCTTCATCCAGCCCGGCATTTCGCATGATGTACTCTGCATAGAAGTTAAATAAGCACGGTGACAATATACAGCCTCGATGTACTCCTTTCCCAATTTGGAACCAGTCCGTTGTTTCATGTCCAGTTCTAACTGTTGCTTCTTGACCTGCATACAGATTTCTCAGGAGGCAGGTAAGGTGGTCTGGTATTCCCATCTCTTTCAGAATTTTCCACAGTTTGTTGTGACCCACACAGTCAAAGGCTTTGGCATAGTAAATAAAGCAGAAGTAGATGTTTTCCTGGAATTCTCTTGCTTTTTCAATGATGCAATGGATGTCGGAGTGCAGTAAAGAGGCAGTTAAATCTATATAGTGTACATCTTCCAGGTTTTTGTTTACCTTTGGCCAATTATCTCACTTCTCTTTCCACACCTGACCTGTCCTAGGACACTCCCTGACACGTATGTGTATCATTTTGCCAAGATGGATTCCAGCCCAGAGACCTATGGGAAGGTTGACAATGTACATTATGGGTTGGCGTCCCATCCCTTTTAACCCTCAAGGAGTGTTTCTGTGCATGTGTAGTCAGGAAGATCTCTTTGACCTCAAGAATAAGAAATTTGTGTTCTCTTATCTCTTACCCAAGCAGGAACCAGCTCCTCCTTGCTCTTGCCATCATTTTTGTCTTGGAGGGTCTGTCCACAGGGAAAAGTTTCCAGCTGCACAGCCTGGGGCCCATCTATCTCCTGCCTCACTGTGAACAAGAGAGTGATACCAGCAAAAAAAAAAAAAAACTTGATGCTAATGGAACTCTGAGAGGTAGCTTGTGACATTGAAAGGATTAAAGGATAAGCTATTGGAAACTAATCCAAACTTAGAAAGGACTATGACACTTTGTCAAGGCACAGAAAAGCTTCTCACTCAGTGTAGTAAGTTATACAACAAAATAACCGCTGTTTCAATGCCTCTTACTAAAGTTTTTAAAAAGAAGTGCAACACCCTGTCAATGTTTTTAATGTTTTAAGTTAATGTGGTAAATAATATTGGTTTACTAGTTTTTTATTTCCATATATATTTATAACCTCTGAACAAAAGAACTGTGGTGTTGGAGAAGACTCTTGAGAGTCCCTTGGACTGCAAGGAGATCCAACCAGTCAATCCTAAAGGAAATCAGTCCTGAATATTCATTGGAAGGACTGATGCTGAAACTGAAGCTCCAATACTTTGGCTACCTGATGTGAAGGACTGACTTATTGGAAAAGACCCTGATGCTGGGAAAGACTGAGGGCAGGAGGAGAAGGGGACAACAGAGGATGAGATGGTTGGATGGCATTACTGACTCGATGGACATGAGTTTGAGTAAGCTTTGGGAGTTGGTGATGGACAGGGAAGCCTGGCATGCTGGAGTCCATGGAGTCGCAAAGAGTTGGACATGACTGAGCAACTGAACCGAACTGAAACAAAAGAACTTTAAATGTTTGGATGGAAATTTTTAGAACTTACTTAATGATCATAATTTTCTCAATGATTATTAAGCTCATTTGAACAGTTTCTTCTGACTACATGGTTTTTTTCCCAGTCCGTCCTTACTCTGCAAAGTGAAGACTGCTGAATATACTGAGATCAAAGATTAGGGATGCCATAGGTGAAGCAAAGCTAATCATCACAATTGTAATTGTTTGTAAATTTGTAGTAATATGATCCTGTTTTTTGCAGAAAAAAAATCTGTGTGTGTGTGTGAGATTGGGAAGTTGGTCAATGGCCTCCCCATTTGTTGAGTGCTGGAGGAAAATATTGTTACTGACCAGGGTTCTTGGCCTCCTTAATCAATAGAAATTGATCAGAGACCAGACAAGAAATCCAAGCAAGGCTTTATATTGGGGTCCCTCCTGCAGCAGGTGGGGAGCAAGAACAAGGAACACATTCTCTTGCTATTTTGTTCACTGAAAAGGGCTTGAGCTGGCTCTTTCTATGGGGTGAGGGTAGGGGTGTGTCCAGGGGGCATGCGAGAGGGGTGGCTCAGGTAATTTGCCCATCCCTTTGATAGTGTTGTGTGCAAGCGGCATGCACAGTACACTGCTTTTGCTCTCAAAACCCTGTTGATGCTCCTGGCTCTTTAGAAGTGACAGCTGGGTTTTTAGTCTTTTCACACCTTGTCCATAATTTGCCCCAAGTGTGCATTTATTGCTGTTGTTATTGTTGTTCAGTCTCCAAGTCATGTCTGACTCTTTGAGACCTCATGGACTACAGCATGCCAGACTCCCCTGTCCTCCACTGTCTCCTGGAGTTTGCTCAAATTCATGTCCATTGAGTTGGTGATCTCATCCTCGGCTGCCCTCTTCTCCTTTCACCTTCAATCTTTCCCAGCATTAGGGTCTTTTCCAATGAGTCAGCTCTTCACATCAGGTGGTCCAAGTGTTGGAGCTTCAGCAACAGAGCTTCCAATGAGTCTTCAGCGTTGATTTCCTTTAGGATTGACTGCTTTGATCTCCTTGCTGTTTAAGGGACTCTCAAGAGTCATCACCAGCACCACAATTCAAAAGCATCAATTCTTTGGCATTCAGCCTTCCTTGTGGTCCAACTCTTATATCCATACATGACTACTGGAAAAACCATAGCTTTGACTGTATAGACCTTTGTCAGCAGAGTGAAACAGCAGTCTCTGCTTTTTAATAGGCTGTATAGGTTTATCATAGCTTCCCTTCCAAGGAGCAAGCATCTTTAATTTCATGGCTGTAGCTTCTTTTGGAGCCCAAGGAAAGTCTGACACTGCTTCCACTTTTCCTCCTTCTATTTGCCATAAAGTGATGTGACCAGATGGCATGGTCTTAGTTTTTTCAATGTTGAGTTTCAAGCCAGCTTTTTCACTCTCCTCTTTCACATTCATCAAGAAGCTCTTTAGTTCCTCTTCATTTTCTGCCATTAGAGTGATATCATCTGCTGATATGAAGCTGTTGATATTTCTCTCAACAATCTTGATTCCAGCTTGTGATTCATCCAGCCTGGCATTTTGTATGATGTACTCTGCATATAATTTAAAAGTCTTGTTGTACTCCTTTCCCAATTTGGAACCAGTCAATTTTTCCATGTCAAATGCTAACTGTTGCTTCTTGACCTGCGCAGAGTTTCTCAGGAGACAGGTAGGGTGGTTTGGCACTCCTGAATCTTCAAGGATTTTTCAGTTTGTTGTGATCCACACAGTGAACAGCTTTAGTGTAGTGAATGAAGCAGAAGTAGATATTTTTCTGGAATTTGCTTGCTTTCTCTATGATTCAATGAATGTTGGCTATGACCAACATGTTCTCTTGAAAAAACTCTGTTAGCCTTTGCCCTGCTTGATTTTACTTCATTTTATTCCAAGGTCAAATTTGCCTGTTATTCTGGGTATCTCTTGACTTCCTACTTTTCATTCCAATCCCCTATGATGAAAAGGATATCTTTCTGATGCTAGTTCTAGAAGGTATTGTAGATCTTTATAGAAAGAACCAGTTAACTTCAGCTTCTTTGATATTAGTGGTTGGGGTATAGACTTGAATTACTGTAATGTTGAATGGTTTGTCTTGGAAATGAACTGAGATCATTCTGTCATTTTTAAGACTGGACCCAAGCACCATATTTCTGGCTCTTTTGTTGACTGTGAGGGAATCCATTTCTCCTAAGGGATTCTTGCCCACAATAGTAAATATAATGGTCATTTGAATTAAATTTGCCCACTCCAGTTCATGGATTTATAAGATGTTGATGTCAATCTTGTCATCTCCTGCTTGACCACAAACAATTTACCTTGATTCATGGAGCTAATATTCCAGATTACTATGCAATATTGTTCTTTACAACACTGGACTTTACTTTCACCACCAGACACATCCACAACTGAGCATCGATTTCCACTGGCCCAGCTGCTTCGCTCTTTCTGGAGGTGTTCATAATTGCCCTCCGCTCTTCCCCAGTAGCGTGTCAGACTCCTTCAGACCTGGGGGCTCATCTTCTTGTATCATATCTTTTTGCCTTTTCACACTGTCCATGGGGTTCTTCAGGCACTCCAGGCAGTATTGGAGTGGGTTGCCATTTCCTACTACAGAGGAGCATGTTTTGTCAGAACCCTTCACTGTGGCCTGTCCATCTTGGGTGACTCTGCACAGCAGTGGCTCATAGCTTCGTTGACTTAGGCAAGCCCCTTCATCATAAGGCTGTGATCCATGGAAGGGCAGCTGCACATGTGTGCAATTATTTTTAGTCCCTTATAGTTCCTTAGTTTCTTATAGAAGCTAAAGGCAAAAGAGAAACAGAAAGATATACCCATCTGAATGCAGAGTTGCAAAGAATAGCAAGGAGAGATAAGAAAGCCTTCCTCAGTGATCAGTGCAAAGAAATAGAGGAAAATAATAGAATGGGAAAGGCTAGAGATCTCTTCAAGAAAATTAGAGATACCAAGGGAACATTTCATGCAAAGATGGGCACAATAAAGGACAGAAATGGTATGGACCTAACCTAAGCAGAAGATACTAAGAAAAGGTGGCAAGAATACATGGAAGAACTATATTAAAAAGATCTTAATGATCCAGATAACCATGAAGGTTCACACCTTCATTCACCTAAAACGAGATATTCTGGAGTCTGAAGTCAAGTGAGCCTTAGGAAGCATCACTACGAACAAAGTAGTGGAGGTGACGGAATTCCAGATGAAGTATTTCAAATCCTAAAAGATGATACGGTTAAAGTGCTGCACTCAATATGCCAGTAAATTTGGAAAACTCAGCAGTGGTCACAGGACTGGAAAAGGTCAGTTTTCATTCCAATCCCAAGGAAGGGCAAAGCCAAAGAACGTTCAAACTACCACACAATTGCATTCATCTCACACACTAGTAAAGTAATGCTCAAAATTCTCCAAGTTAGGCTTCAACAATAAGTGATGTGAGAATTTCCAAATGTTCCAGCCAGACTTAGAAAAGGCAGAGGAACCAGGGAACAAATTGCCAACATCTGTTGGATCATCAAAAAAGCAAGAGAATTCCAGAAAAAACATCTACTTCTGCTTTATTGACTGCGCCAAAGTCTTTGACTGTGTGGGTCACAACAAACTGTGGAAGATTATTCAAGAGATGAGAATACCAGACCACCTTACCTGCCTCCTGAGAAATCTGTATGCAGGTCAAGAAGCAACAGTTAGAACTGGGCATGGAACAAGGGATTGTTTCCAAATTGTCAAAGGAGTACATCAAAGCTGTATATTGTCACCCTGCTTATTTAACTTCTATGCAGAGTACATCATGTGAAATGCCGGCCTGGATGAAGCACAACCTGGAATCAAGATTGCTGGGAGAAATATCAATAACCTCAGATATGCAGATGACACCACCCTAATGGCAGAAAGTGAAGAGAAACTGAAGAGCCTGTTGATGAAAGTGAAAAAGGAGAGTGAAAGACCTGGCTTAATACTCAACATTAAAAAAACTAAGATCATGGCATCTGGTCCTATCATTTCATGGCAAACAGATGGGGAAACAATAGAAACAGTGAGAAACTTTATTTTCTTGGGCTCCAAAATCACTGCAGATGGTAGGTGCAGCCATGAAATTAAAAGACGCTGTTCCTTGGTAGAAAAGTTATGACCAACCTAGACAGCATATTAAAACACAGAGACATTACTTTGCCAACAAAGTAATCCATATAGTCAAAGCTATGGTTTTTCCAGTAGTCATGTATGGATGTGAGAGTTGGACCATAAAGAAGACTGAGTGCTGAAGATTTGATGCTTTTTAACTGCGGTGTGGTGGTGTTGCTGAAGATATGATGCTTTTGAAATGTGGTGTCCGAGAAGCCTCTTTAGAGTCCCTTGGACTACAAAGAGATCAAACCAGTCAATCCTAAAGGAAATCAGTCCTGAATATTCATTGAAAGGACTGATGCTGAAGCTGAAACACCAATACTTTGGCCACCTGATGCGAAGAGCTGACTTATTGGAAAAGACCTGATGCTGGGAAAGATTGAAGGCAGGAGGATAAGGGGATGACAGAGGATGAGATGGTTGGATGGCATCACCGACTCAATGGACATGAGTTTGAACAAGCTCCAGGAGTTAGTGATGGACAGGGAAGCCTGGCGTGCTGCAGTCCAGGAGTCGCAAAGGGTTGGACACGACTGAGCAACTGAGCTGAGTTGATAGTCCTTTTTATTTTGTTGCTGAGGGAGATGTTTGTTCAGCTATAAGCCTTTCAGCAAAATGTTGCAAATATCAAGTTCCAACTTGTTTCACAGTTACCATGATCCCCTTAATCCTCTCTGGAGATTTCTGTTCATTCCTGGGGTTCAGACTAGACCAAGGTCTTGCATCCTTGAAATCTTCTTTGCTTTTAGGGTTCCATCTTTCTCAATGGTGACCCAGCCTCTTTTACTGACATGGACCTGGCCCCTTCTTTTACTTGCACCATGGAAGTCACCCGCACCAGGCTTTTGGAATTCAAGTTTATAAGGACTTGGGAGTCATGAAGAAGCCACCCAGGGAGTGGGCACCATATACTGTTTGCCCTTCTCTTGTTCTGATCTCCTCTTCCTCCCTGGCCCCTCTGAGGGGCAGTCCCTTCCCTGTCCTGAGATATTTACATAAAGCAACATCCTCTTGGCTCTGGGGGTGGGGTGGGGGATGGGGGATGAGGTGGAATGGGATCTCCCAGCTTTCATCTACTTCAAGTTTCTATCTTACCTATCAAAGCCAGTTATTTCCCTGAGAGCAATTTTGGTGCCAGCTGGTTAATGAAGTTTAATATACATCTTTCATACAGTAGATATAAGAGAATTTTATATGTGAAAATAACCTTCAGTGGATACCTCTGGGTGATGAGGATAACGGATGACTCTTATTTTCTTCCTTTTGCTTTTCTTTACAATGAGCATATTTTCTGAAATGTGCACAATGTACATATGTTAAATTTTAATAAGAAAGAAATTACCCAAGCAGACTTTGGCCAGTCCTGAGAAAGGCGAGGCCACCAGGGGCTCAGAAGGGGAAGGAATGTGTGTGTCAGGGCAGAGAGCCACAGGAAGCTCAGGGCACCGGGGGCTGGGGAGCAAACGGAGCTGGGGCAGGGGAAGGAGACAATGGAACAAAGACGTGGGGAAAAATCAGATCACCAATTTAAGGTAACATAATTTGGCTCCATTGTGTTCTTGCATTTAGGAGGTTGACTAACAATTACAAGGATAATTATAACAATTTTAGGTTCGTCTGCACACTGTCATTTCATTATCCTCCAACTTATTGTGCTTGTTCCTAACATCCTGCTACTACAAAAGAGGAAATCGAATAGATGCATCCTTAATTTCAGCTATATTTTATACTTGGCTCTGACACAATTCCATTTTCAAATTGCCTGCATACATTAAAATGTGAATTTCATTGCCCCATCCCGCTGCAATCCATTCAATCTTGTAGTAGTTTAGAAAAGGACCGATCAGTTGGGACCAAAATGATCAATATGTTCTCCACCACCCTTGTGCTCTGTAAACCCCACACCCTATCTTACCCTTCAGCTTTTCTTTTCCTTGCAACTGAGCCTATCAGTACCTGAGACTTGGGGGGCTGTTGTCACTAACGTTTTTTCTTTTTTTACTATTACTGACTACTATGTATTTATTAATAAAAATGCATAGTACAAGTCAGTACAAACCCTTTATCCCAATCTAAGTACTCAGTAAATGATTATAATAAACCCAGGATGGCACAGACATGATTTGCTTGGCATGATTTAAAAATTCAAAAGGAGTAACTTTTTTTTTTCCTTTGGGATTTTTGACTACAGCAGCTGGGACCTGGAAATGGCAAAGTTTTGTCGATGATTAGGGGCTGGCAGTGGGTTGGTGGTGATGATGGAGAGCTGCACCCCTCCAGCCCCACAAGCACTTAAGGGTTAACAGGCGAAATGGACAGTGGGCAGTGCAGCCAGGATTAGGAGTGGAGGAAAGAGTTGGGGATGATCCCCTGGAACCCTTAGGGGCTGTGCTCCCAGCCACTTCACTTTCATCTCACTCATGTCCTTCCCATTGATAATAATGGGCAAAATCAGACAAATCTTTCTTTCCCTGGCATTCTCTTTTCTTTCCTTATTAAATTTCTTGGAAGAGAGATCCACACTTAGAGTACTTCTTTGCCTCCTGTTTGTTCCTCAAACTATCACAGCCTGAATGTGGCCCACCGAGCATGTGCTCTCCTGGAGTCGGTACTGTGTCCTGCTTTCCAAGACTCTGTCCCATTCATCTCCTCGAAGTAGCTAACATTGCTTTATGTTGTGCCCCAAACCTTCCTTCCAGTTCCCCCTGTCTCTTGATCAATGGCTCTGCCAACCAATGGTCACCTGGCCTAGAAACACTGGATGCCCTCAGCTCCTTTTTGCTGACAGTGGAAACATCTATATATGCCCCCTCCTTTTGTCACCCATGGCACAACTTCCTTGGTTGAACCTCACACATCCTTCATCTGAACTCTGATTTCTAAGGTAATTGCATTGTGATTGAGAACTGTGGTTTGCATGATGATTCTTTGAAGTTTGTTCATGTTGTTTCTTGATGTATGTGATCGAATTTTATTAATGTACCATATATACCTGGGAAAGGGTGAATATTCTTGAGTTGTTGGGTGCCATGTTTCCTAGTGTGCAGCAAATCAACCTTATTCAAATTTTCAAATCCTTATTGATGTTCTGTGTATTGAGAGAATTATGTTGAAATGTCCCATTATGATGGTTTGTTGACTTCCTTTTGTGGATTTGTTAATTTTCACTCTATGCATTTTGAAGTTGTGTTTTGGAGGGCATACAAGTCTGAAACTAGAAAATCTCCTAGTGAAATGTGCCTTCTATCTTTTTATGCTTGATGATATTTTTTGCTTTCCATGCATGCTACATTGCTTCATTGTATCCGACTCTTTGCGTCTCTATGGACTATAGCCTGCCAGGCTCCATCTGTCTGTGGGATTCTCCAGGCAGGAATATTGGAGTGGCCATGCCCTCCTCCAGGGGATCTTCCTAACCCAGAGATTGAACCTGTGTCTCTTATGTCTCCTGCATTGCCAGTGGATTCTTTACCACTAGCGCCACTTGGGAAGCCCCCCCCCCTTTTTTTTGCTTTAAAGTCTGATATAATGTCATTATGCCAGCTTTCCTTTGGTTAATATTCAGCTGGTGTGTCTGTCCTTTCACTTTTCCCCTTTTTAGGGCCTTCTGTAGGAGATGGTATAATGCAGAGATTTGCCTGTCTTCAAATCACCATTGTGCTATCTATAGAATTCAGTTCAGTTCAGTCACTCAGTCATGTCCGACTCTTTGCAACCCCATGAATTGCAGCACACCAGGTCTCCCTGTCCATCACCAACTCCCAGAGATTATTCAAACTCAAGTCTATCGAGTCTGTGATGCCATCCACCATCTCATTCTCTGTAGTCCCCTTCTCCTCCTGCCCTCAATCTTTCCCAGCATTATGGTCTTTTCCAATGAGTCAACTCTTCACATGAGGTGGCCAAAGTATTGGAGTTTCAGCTTCAGCATCAGTCCTTCCAATGAACGCCCAGGACTGATCTCCTTTAGGATAGACTGGTTGGATCTCCTTGCAGTCCAAGGGACTCTCAAGAGTCTTCTCCAACACCACAGTTCCAAAAGCATCAATTCTTCGGCGCTCAGCTTTCTTCACCATCCAACTCTCACATCCATAGAAAACTACTGGAAAAACCATAGCCTTGACTAGATGGACTTTGTTGGCAAAGTAATGTCTCTGCTTTTAAATATGCTATCCAGGTTGGTCACAACTTTCCTTCCAAGGAGTAAGCATCTTTTAATTTCATGGCTGCAATCACCATCTGCAGTGATTTTGGAGCCTCCAAAAATAAAGTCTGCCACTGTTTTGACTGTTTCCCCATCTATTTGCCATGACGTGATGGGACCAGATGCCATGATCTTAGTTTTCTGAATATTGAGCTTTAAACCAACTTTTTCACTCTCCTCTTTCACTTTCATCAAGAGGCTTTTTAGTTCCTCTTCACTTTCTGCCATAAAGGTGGTGTTATCTGCATATCTGAGGTTATTGATATTTCTCCCAGCAATCTTGATTCCAGCTTGTGCTTCCTCCAGCCCAGCATTTCTCATGATGTACTCTGCATATAAGTTAAATAAGCAGGGTGACAATATACAGCCTTGATGTACTCCTTTTCCTATTTGGAACCAGTCTGTTGTTCCATGTCCAGTTCTAACTGTTGCTTCCTGACCTGCATACAGGTTTCTCAAGGGACAGGTCAGATGGTCTGGTATTCCCATCTCTTTAAGAATTTTCCACAGTTTATTGTGATCCACACAGTCAAAGGCTTTGGCATAGTCAATATAACAGAAATAGATGTTTTTCTGGAACTCTCTTGCTTTTTCTGTGATCCAGTGAATGTTGGCAATTTGATCTCTGGTTCCTCTGCCTTTTCTAAATCCAGCTTGAACATCTGGAAGTTCATGGTTCATGTATTGCTGAAGCCTGGCTTGGAGAATTTTGAGCATTACTTTACTAGCTTGTGAGATGAGTACAATTGTTCAGTAGTTTGAGCATTCTTTGGCATTGCCTTTCTTTGGGATTGGAATGAAAACTGACCTTTTCCAGTCCTGTGGCCACTGCTGAGTTTTCCAAATTTGCTGGCATATTGAGTGCAGCACTTTCACAGCATCATCTTTGATGATTTGGAATAGCTCAACTGGAATTTCATCATCTACACTAGCTTTGTTTGTAGTGATGCTTCCCAAGGCCCACTTGACTTCACATTTCAGGATGTCTGGCTCTAGGTGAGTGATCACACCATCGTGATTATCTGGGTTATGAAGATCTTTTTTGTACAGTTCTTCTGTGTATTCTTGCCACCTCTTCTTAATATCTTCTGCTTCTGTTAGGTCCATATCATTTCTGTCCTTTATCGAGCCCATCTTTGCATGAAATATTCCCTTGGTATCTCTAATTTTCTTGAAGACATCTCTAGTCTTTTCCATTCTGTTGTTCTCCTCTGTTTACATTGATTGCTGAGGAAGGCTTTTTTTTTTTATCTCTCCTTGCTATTCTTTGGAACTCTGCATTCAGATGGGAATATCTTTCTTTTTCTCCTCTGCTTTTCACTTCTCTTCTTTTCACAGCTATTTGTAAGGCCTTCTGAGACAGCCATTTTGCTTTTTTGCATTTCTTTTCCATGGGGATGGTCTTAATCCCTGTCTCCTGTACAATGTGATGAACCTCTGTCCATAGTTCAACAGGCTCTCTATCAGATCTAGTCCCTTAAATCTATTTCTCACTTCCACTGTGTAATCAAAAGGGATTTGATTTAGGTCATACCTGAATGGTCTAGTGCTTTTCCCTATCTATATCTATACAATAATAACTTAAATTCCAAATCTTTGTGAGTGTGGGCTGGTAGCTAGGAATTTTCGGGAGACTCGTGTTTTATTTTCTTCTGCTTATCTCAGAACTAAACAAGGCAGACAGTTCTCTCCTCTACGTTCTTCTCCTGGGCGGACTTTTCTCGGCTCACCTATGAGAGCCATTGCCCTTCAGAGCTACTGACTTTTCACCAAGTTGTCTGACCTGACTTTGCGGCCTGGCTGGACCTCTGCCTGGGTCTGCACTCCCACCACATGTCACCTGACCCTCTCTCAGCCACCAGGGATCAGAATGCAGGGAGCCTCATGTTCCCGGGTTGTGCTTACTGCTGCAACCATGGATCCAGAAGAATGCTTTCAGTATTCCACAGCATCTTTAGGTGGCCTGTCCCGAGAGGAGCTTTAGGAAATGGAAGTTTCTGAGTGCAGCCTGTGCAATGGCTCAGCTCTAGGTCATGGGCATCCTGTAAACAGTAGGGATAGTGACCTGCCTTCATGGAACCTGAAGGCTTGTGGAGAAGGCAAACATTAAAACTATAAGTAAAGATAGAGTAAAAAACAGTGATTGGCACTCGAGAGGAAAACAAAGCAAGAACACGGAACAGGAGTATGCCAAGACCAATTTGGCTATAGGAGGTCTGGCAGAGAATATCACCTGAGCAAATACCTTTGAAGGTGGGGGCAGGTGTGCGGAGAAAGGGGAGTCACGGCAGCTACTACCTGAAAACTCCTTAGCAAGTGCCTCTTTCTGGGGACAGAGGAAGACTTTTCTGGGAAAAGACATGCTAGGGGCCGTGAAAACACAGAGCAGTCACTTTCACATGCTCTGGCTCATCTCTGCCTGGGCTTCCAGCAGGGAGACCTCCGTGCATGTGGTGTGTCTCTCTGTCCCCACTGTGGGGACAGATGCTTAGGTCCTGCTGTGCCTTCCTCCTCACATACAGATTCTCGTTCCTTCTGTACAATTTCTTCTACTGTGTTAGTCAGAGCCTTGTGTTTGTTTCAATAGACAAATCCATTGTGAATATGACACAGCTTAGCACTTCGCGCTGGTTGGTGATGGACATGCAGAGTTTCTTAAGCCACAAACTTAAAGACACAGCCTTGCCACCTTGCACACAACAGACTGGTCTTCCTTAGACATTTCTCCAAAGGGAGCAGCTAACTGCTTTGCCCATTCCTTTTCTCACTCCCCCATCACAGGTGCCCTGACACCTCTCAGGAGCGCACGTAAGGATGGCGAGAATGGTGGAAGGTTTCTGCTGCAGACCCCAGGCTTGGGAGCAGCCAGGTGACCAGATAGAATCTGTGAAGGATGTCCTGGGCCTCCGGGCTGAGTCCACAATTCACAGATGGGGCGGCCTCCCCAGGGTGGCCCTTCTTTTTCCTTTGGGGAAGCCCTGGCTGGACACTCCTTTTAGAGCACCCTCGGCTCAACTGGACACTGCTTTGGCAACAGAGAGAAGCAGCAACTCTGCTCTGGTGATGCTTTAGGGAGGTGATCAGACACTTTCTTCTCTACTTTCCTTAAGTGCACTTGACCCACAGGGAGGCTCAGCTAAATGATGACCATCCTTCTATTCCCAGGTGGCCTGGGGTCATGCTGGAGGTGGGGTGGTTGAGTTCCCACCTGAGTTCCCTAACCAGGAGTCTCCACCCCAGCAGGACCTGGAAGTCCAGCCTACCTTGACCAGCCTACCACAATACCAAAGTTTATGTGTAGAATTCGTATGATGTTAAAATTCAAGGGAGCATTTCATTCTCCTCAACAGATCCTTGTGTTTTGCTATAATTATATTGTTTTCTCTCTAAACCTCAGTGGGTAGAATTGATGCTCTAGACAGTGTGGCAGATCTGGCTGGTGGCTCTGCCAGACCCAGGTTCACCACCTTCTGCCTCCAGGGAGTGTGTGCCCCACACATGTTGGTGGGAAGAGCAGGCCTGAGAGTCTGGCTCTGGCTCTGCCGCACACGGGAGGCATTGCCCAGATAGCCGGTCATTCCCTGTGAGGCCTTCTCTCTGCTCATCTCTAACACGAGAGCATCCAGCAAGGCGTCCGCATCAGTTGTCTGTAGCTTGAGTGTCCTGGCCTCTCCACTCTGTGCAGCACTTGGTTGCGTTCTTTTAATTTGGGGAAAATCTCCCATCAGAGGCAAACATTTTCTGTTTGTTTTTAGCCCAGTTATAGCATTTTTAGTGACGTTCATGAAAAATGGCTTTAGCTGGTTGTGAATGGTGATGGGGAAAAATAACATTCTCCTCCTAATTTTTAAAAAGTATTTGTATATTTGGCTGCACCAGGTCTTAGTGGAGGAGTGAAGTCTCCTTTGTTGTGGCGTGCGGACTCTTAGTTGCCCATGATTGTGGGATCTAGTTCCCCAACTGGGGACAGATTCTGGACCCTTGTGGGAGCATGGGAGCATGGAATCTTAACCACTGGAGCACTAGGAAAGCCCCTCTCATCCTGTTTTTAAAGCCTCAGTTCTGGCAATCCCCGCGTCAGTGTCTAGGGACACAGCCAAGCCTGACAGCATGCATGAGCACACACCTGCCTGGGTGCTGACCCCCTTCCTCCAAAAATCACCAAGCGAATGATGCATGTTTGCCAGCCTCTGGCCCCATGGGAAGCAGGCGTGAGGCCCAGTGTCTGTCCTGAACACAGAGAGAGAAGACTCACCAGGTCTTGCACCAGGCTGACTTCGGGGCTCAGGCAGCGTGAGTGGCTCTGAAGTCCCGTCTGAAACCCTTTCTCCGAGCACAGGAGTGGAAGACCCACCACTGAGGTGCTTCTGACATGAGATCATGTGTGTGGGAGCCCTCACAAATTGTCTGGTGCTTTATAAACATTTAGTGCCAGCATGAGTAGACGACTGTGTAGAAGATGAGGCATCTGTGTTGCTATTTTCATAACCCATAAAAAACACTTCCTTCCTTCTCCCTGCGTCTCTTCTGTTTGTTCTGTTTGCATTTGAATGCAAATTAGCCTTTTCCTCTTCAAAGGAGTCAGTTTAACCAGGGCATTAAGTGTAATTAAGTAGACATGCATTAAAATCATGCTGGCAGAAAGCAGGGCACCTGGTCAGATGTTCTGCCATTCAGAGGACACAGAGTCACTTTTGTGGCTGAAGAGGGACTGTGGTGTGGTACAGCTTCAGTTCAGTTCAGTTGCTCAGTTGTGTCTGACTCTGCTACCCCATGGATTGCAGCACACTAGGCCTCCCTGTCCATTACCAACTCCCAACTCCCAGAGTTTACTCAAACTCATGTCCATTGAGTCGGTGATACCATCCAACCATCTCATTCCCTGTCATCCTCTTCTCCTCCTGCCCTCAATCTTTCCCAGCATCAGGGTCTTTTCAGATGAGTCAGCTCTTTGCATCAGGTGGCCAAAGTACTGGAGTTTCAGCTTCATCATCAGTCCTTCCAATGAACACCCAGGACTGATCTCCTTTAGGATGGACTGGTTGGATCTCCTTGCAGTCCAAGGGACTCTCAAGAGTCTTCTCCAACACCACAGTTCAAAAGCATCAAGTCTTTGGCTCTCAGCTTTCTTTATAGTCCAACTCTCACATCCATACATGGTCACTGGGAAAACCATAGCCTTGACTAGACGGATCTTCGCTGGCAAAGATCTCTGCTTTTTAACATGCTGTCTAGGTTGGTCATAACTTTTCTTCCAAGGAGTAAGCATCTTTTCATTTCATGGCTGCAATCACCATCTGCAGAGATTTTGAAGCCCCCAAAAATAAAGTCTGCCACTGTTTCTCCATCTATTTGCCATGAAGTGATGGGACTGGATGCCATGATCTTAGTTTTCTGAATGTTGAGCTTTAAGCCAACTTTTTCACCCTCCTCTTTCACTTTCATCAAGAAGCTCTTTAGTGCTTCACTTTCTGCCATAAGGGTGGTGTCATCTGCATATCTGAGGTTATTGATATTTCTCCTGGCAATCTTGATTCCAGCTTGTGCTTCTTCCAGTCCAGCATTTCTCATGATGTACTCTGCATATAAGTTAATTAAGCACGGTGACAATATACAGCCTTGACGTACTCCTTTTCCTATTTGAAACCAATCTGTTGTTCCGTGTCCAGTTCTAACTGTTGCTTCCTGACCTGCATACAGGTTTCTCAGAGGACAGGTCAGATGGTCTGGTATTCCCATCTCTTTCAGAATTTTCCACAGTTTATTGTGATCCACACAGTCAAAGGCTTTGGCATAGTCAATAAAGCAGAAGTAGATGTTTTTCTGGAACTCTCTTGCTTTTTCTGTGATCCAGCAGATGTTGGCAATTTGATCTCTGGTTCCTCTGCCTTTTCTAAATCCAGGTTGAACATCTGGGAGTTCATGGTTCACGTATTGTTGAAGCCTGGCTTGGAGAATTTTTTTTTTTTTTCTTTTCTTTTTTTTTTTTTTTATTTCAACTACAGAGGGCAGGTCTTTATTCCCAGTCCCGATCCCCCCTCCCACCTCCCTCTCCACCCGATTCCTCTGGGTCTTCCCAGTGCACCAGGCCGGAGCACTTGTCTCATGCATCCCACCTGGGCTGGTGATCTGTTTCACCATAGATAGTATACATGCTGTTCTTTTGAAATATCCCACCCTCACATTCTCCCACAAAGTTCAAAAGTCTGTTCTGTATTTCTGTGTCTCTTTTTCTGTTTTGCATATAGGGTTATCGTTATCACCTTTCTAAGTTCCATATATATGTGTTAGTATGCTGTAATGTTCTTTATCTTTCTGGCTTACTTCACTCTGTATAATGGGCTCCAGCTTCATCCATCTCATTAGGACTGGTTCAAATGAATTCTTTTTAATGGCTGAGTAATATTCCATGGTGTATATGTACCACAGCTTCCTTATCCATTCATCTGCTGATGGGCATCTAGGTTGCTTCCATGTCCTGGGTATTATAAACAGTGCTGCGATGAACATTGGGGTGCACGTGTCTCTTTCAGATCTGGTTTCCTCAGTGTGTATGCCTAGAAGTGGTATTGCTGGGTCATATGGCAGTTCTATTTCCAGTTTTTTAAGGAATCTCCACACTGTTTTCCATAGCGGCTGTACTAGTTTGTGGCTTGGAGAATTTTGAGCATTACTCTGCTAATGTGTGAGATGAGTGCAATTGTGCGGTAGTTTGAGCGTGGCGCTGGAGCAGTGAGGGGCCAAGAGGAGATACCCCACATCAAAGGTCAGGAGCAGCGGCTGCACTTCGCTGAACCAGCTGTGTGGAGATACACTGCGTCCAAGGTCAGAAAAACCCCAGTAAGATGGTAGGCACTGGAGCAGCTGTGTGGAGATACCCCACATCCACGGGTAAGGGGAAGCCTCAGCAAGACTGTAGGAGGGGCGATTCACACTTAGAATCACACCCTGTTCCTGCCAGAGACGCTCAGAGGGCTCAAACAAACCTTGAGCGCACCAGGACCCAGGGGCCCCACAGAGACTGAGACAGAGCTGTGTTTGAGCGTCTCCTGTGTAGGTATGGGTCGGCAGTGGTCTGCTGCAGGGACAGGGGCTGTGGGTGTGGGTGTGGCATAAGTCCTCTTGGAGGAGGTCACCATTAACCCCAGTATAGAGCTGTCAGAACTAGACTCTTCGAGGGCACAACAGAGCCTTGCACACCAGGACCCAGGAGAAAGGAGCAGTGACCACACAGGGGACTTGGCTGTGGGTGCCCGGGAGTCTCTGGTGAAGGCGTGGGTCAGTGGTGGCCTGCTGCAGGGTTGGGGGCACGGACTGAGGCAGTACATGCATGGGATCTTCTGAGGGAGGTCACCCTTATCTTCATTCCCTCCACCATAGTTTGGACCCAGGTAAATAGCAGGGAGGGAACACAGCTCCACCCATCAACAGAAAATTGGATTAAAGATTTACTAAGCATGGCCTGGGGGAAGGAAATGGCAACCTACTCCAGTATTCTTGCCTGGAGAATCCCAGGGACAGGGGAGCCTGGTGGGCTGCTGTCTATGGGGTCGCCTGGAGTTGGACACGACTGATGCGACTTAGCAGCAGCAGCAGCAGATCATGGCCCCGCACATCAGAACAAGACCCAGTTTCCCCCTCAGTCAGTCTCTCCCAACAGGAAGCTTTCACAAGCCTCTTATCCTTCTCCATCAGAGGGCAGACAGACTGAAAACCATCATCACAGGAAACTAGCCAATCTGATCACATGGACCACAGTCTTGTCTAGCTCAATGAAACTAAGCCATGCCGTGTGGGGCCACCCAAGACGGTCGGGTCATGGTGGAGAAGTTTGAGAGAATGTGGTCCCCTGGAGAAGGGAATGGCAAACCACTTCAGTATTCTTGCCTTGAGAACCCCATGAACAGTATGAGAAGGCAAAAAGTTAGGACACTGAAAGAGGAACTCCCCAGGTCAGTAGGTGCCCAATATGCTACTGGAGATCAGTAAGAAATAGTGAAGAGAAGGAGCCAAAGCAAAAACAACACCCAGTTGTGGTACAGCTTGAAGGGATCTTAAAGATCACCTGGCTTGTGAGCATCCAGTGAAAAGTGGCTTCCTTGGCCTGAGGCTTTGGCTTGTCTAAGATAAGCTAAGATAATACTTAGCTTAAATCAGTGTTTTGCATCTTTGATTAGAAGATGTGAACAAATTTGGCCTTCTCATGTCACCACTCATGTAAACAAATGTTGCCAGGTGTCGCCCTGGCAGGACTGAGCCATTAATCATGGCAAATGAAGCTGCAGGTAGTTAAGTATATACTTTTGAGCTGTTTAAGTGAAATTCCTTTCATAGTACATTATAAAGCCAGGTATTATGCAGAATTACTGGCAAAAGGAGACAGTGTATAGTCTTTCATTAACTCTTGGTTCACATGTGGCCCTTGTGTGCCAATATGCCATAGTTTCGACATGACCTTGAACTCATGTGTTCTTCGCAGGTATGGATTTCTGATTGAGTCAGCTAAGTGTGTGCCCCTTGTTACAGTGGGAGCTGGGGGTCTTCAGGAAAGAGCAGCAGTGGAGCACATGAGAGGGCCAGGAGGGCGTGGCTACAGGGCTGGAGGAATTTCTGGGCACAGGTGTCCCAGAACACAGCTGGGGTCAGAGGCCAAGGCCAACCCGTCAATACCAGTCCAGGCAAACTTGGTGCCAAGGTGCCCTGCCATGGGCGGTGTGTGGCAGTGAGAGGCCATTGTCCTTCCTCCCTCCCCCTAGGCTGTGTTGAGCTGTAGTGACCATGTGGAGCTCAGGAAAATGAACAAGACTGGTTCTGCAGGGTATTGAACCTGGACCCAAAGATGTCCCAAGAGCTGGGCCTAGTGGGGGAGCTGGAAGAGAAGTCAGCAGACAAGCTCAGCAGAGGGAAGGGTCTGGGCTCTGAGGCAAAGGCCAGAGTGGAAGCAACAGAACAGGAGTGAGAGAACCCAGGGGATCAGAACGAAAGTTAGGCCCTGGTGAGACTCCTTGTGGGCTGGAGCAAAGTCTGGGATGGAGCTTCCCTGACAGCCTGCAGCTCCAGTCTGGGTGGAGAGGAAGTCCTTAGGGACAATGAGCTGCTTGTGATACAGCCAAGGGGTACAGATCAGCAGTCACTGCAGGGTGAGGCCCTCAGGTTCCCAGCCAGCTTCACGCCCATGCCTGGGGGGCCTGGGGTGCAGAAGCCAGCTTCCTGCAGGAGGGGTCTGTGGGCTGGGCGGGGCACCGGGCCATGAATGATGACTGGAATGAGAGTGGGTCCACAGGGAAGTTGGGCTTCTAGACGGAGCAGCTGGGCTATCTAGGGTGGGAGGCCAAGGAGTGTTATTGACTGAATGTCCTCTAAATTTATATGTTGAAGCCTAAATCCCTAACAGAGGAGGTGGGGTTTTCAGGAGGTGATGGAGCCCCCATGATGGGATTAGTGTCCTTATAAGATGACTGGAGAGAGCTGCTTCCCTTCTGTCTGCCACGTAATGACACAGGGGGAAGGTGGCCATCTACCTACCAGGAAGAGGCCTCACCAGAAACCAGGTCTGCTGGCACCTTGATCTTGGACTTCTAGCCCCCAAGCTGTTTAAGCCCCTCAGTCTGTGGTATTTGCTACGGCAGCCTGAGCTGACCCTAGTGGTGGTGGTGGGGCAAATGGAAGCCCACCATCCAGACTTGGGGAACCTAGGGAGTGCTGCCAGCCTCCTCCCCATGTCGGGATCCCCTCACCACTGGTTTTGGGGTCCTAAAGTCAAGTGCAGTCTGTGTCCTAAATGGCCCACACATCCCCCATCGCTCTCTTCACTCACATCCTGACTCTGGCCTGGATGGCCGGCAGTAGCCCCTCACCGGTCTCCCTTGTCCACATCGATCCTAAGAATCTGTTCTTCAGACCAATGTCTCATGGGCTGATCAGCAAATCTAACCACAGTACTCCCCTGTTTGAACCCTTCTCCCACCAGGCCCAATTCCAACACTCTCCCAAGCCAGGCACAGCCCGGCCCTGCTTCCCCAGCAGCCTGCCTCCCTCCCCTCTTAGTCTTCAGCAGGCTGGCCTCTCCCTCAGATATTGCTGACTTCCTTGTTGTCTTGACACAAATACCCTCCTCTCTGGCCCCTGAGGCGGCCCCTTATCTCAGGCCCTGCTCTTCTCCTTGCCACCCTCCTGATGGTGGATACCCAGCCATGTGCTGGGTGCCACGTGACCTCCCGTGACCTTGTCAGTCACCCTGGCAAAGGCACACTGCACTGGCCCCTCACCACCATCCCAGGGCACCTGCTGCCCTCACCTGGTGAGAGCTCACTGGGCCGATCAACAAGCGGATGAGGATTATCAACAAGGTGGAACATTACTCACCAGAGAAAAGGAACAGACTTCTGACACTCGAAACAACACCAGTAAATCTCGGGATGATTAGCCTGAGTGAGAGAAGCCAGATGCAAGAGGGTACATTGTGTTAGTCTACTCATGTAAAGTTCTAGAAAATTCAAATGAAACTAGAGACAGAAGCAGGTTTGTGGTCAGCTGAGTCAGGTGTGGAGAGGGGGTGGACAGTGGCAGGGCATGACGGAATGTTGTGGAGTGATATGGTGCCATCTATGTCTTTGGTGACAGCGATGTTAAAGTCCATCTAATTATACATTTTAAATGAACACAGCTTATTACACATGAATTATGTGTTTAAAATGTTGATTAATTTTTGTTTAAATGTTGCCAAGTGTCCTAATTGATGTCAGTGGACACCCAGGTGGCGCCAGAGGTAAAGAACCCACCTGCCAATGCAGGAGATGTAAGAGACTCGGGTTTGATCTCTGGCTTGGGAAGATCCCCTGAAGGAGGGCATGGTAACCCACTCCAGTATTCTTGCCTGGAGAATCCGCATGGACAGAGGAGTCTGGCAGGCTACGGTCCATGTGATTGCAAAGAGTCGGACACGACTGAAGAGACTTAGCATACACGCACACACGGACACTCGCTGGGTCTGTCCTGTCTAGACTGAGAGTCACACCCAGACCACTGACACTGGTTGGACAACAGCCGACAACAACCATGGCCCTGACTGCACTGTGCCCTGTAGCTGGGCTGCCCTCTCGTTGCAGTCGGCCCGCGGGACGGCCTCTGAGGTGCTGTCTGAGACGCTGCTCCCGCAGCCCCACCCGCCCTCTGCCCTCTGGCCAGTGCCTCTTAGACCAGGGTACGCCTGGATATAGGGCCCCGGCATGTGTCCCAGGGAGCCTGGCACAGCCCTCTCTGCAGGGCACTGAGAAGAAGCAGGTGCTGAGTGGGTACTCTCTGCCTCCCCAGGCCCCACTCCTGGGGAGGGGAGGGGGCAGCGGTTCCCGAGCTTTATTCCCTGAGTCAGCAGCTGTCTTGATGAGAGGAGTATGGGAGGTGGTGAAGATGGCAGGTGTGTGCTCCCTGGAGAGTCCTCACTTCACAGGTTGCTCTGTGGCCTGGTTTCAATGGAAAAAACACACGCAAAGTGGCTTGCATCCCACAGACACACATTAAACACTAATGTAGAAAAATGAAAAAGACAGAGATCAAGAACAAGGCAGTTGAGGGTCAGATGCAGGGCACAGGGGAACTAAAATGGTTTTCCAAGAGGCCTGGGCTTGCAAGAATGCATGTAATTTAGTAGTAAAAGTGGTGTTCATCTTGATGTGAAAGCAAAAATGGTTCTAATTGTCTGATTAAAGGATTGCCCCATTTGTTCAAAGAAACATTTTCCTGTCACTCATTCTAATGGGGATGTGTTAAGACTCCTTTTAAGTGACTGAATAACATAATGAACACAGTGGTATCACAAAGGATTCAGACACTGTCATACGTCCACTTATAGCAAATCTTGATGAAAGGTTAAGCTTCTTTTCTTAGAAGGACATAAGCACAAATTAACAGATAAGCAGGCAGAAATACTTTATGTGGAGTGTGTCCTCTGAGCCCCCCTCCAACACTGAGAGGCTCTGCCGGGCTCCAGCTGGAGTTCTCTCCTAAAGCTGGATTTTCCTTCAAAGGCAATTAGCTCTTATCTCTCTGGAGGCTGACTCCATGAGCGCCATTGGATGGTCTGACACGCATCCTTCCCTGGAGAGGGGTCTCCTGCCTCAGCCTAGCCGCAGTCTGACTGCCCTGGCTCCTCTGCGTGGCCTGCCAAGGGGCGCTGTTGTTGGACTGGCTCGCTCTGAGCCCGAGGAGCAGAGCACAGCTGTGGACTCGCAGCGCCGCCCTGGGACAGGGGCTCCTCCCATGCGGAGGGCAGCCCGGCTGGCCCGTGGTCCCCAGACTGACCTGTCATCCTCTCACCACAATTGTCAGTGATTATTATCTGAAGGGGCTGTGATACAAAGGTGCTGCTGGGGCCCCATTTGTGGGGATTCTGATTCAACTGGCCTGAGGAGGAGACCCAATATCAGGAAACTTCTATGTGCAGGCTGGGGTTGAGACCTGTGCAAAAGAAGATGGCCTAACAACCTCCTCCATCCCCCATAAGGTTGATTGTTCTTAACTGGTAGTAACTGGAAGAGTCAAGCAATGGTCCATCCTCCTAAAAATGTGGCTGAGCCTTGGGTAGGCCTGTAAAACGGAGTACATGGAAGAGTAGGACACTGGTGAAGAAATGTGTACAGTCACAACCAATGTTTTCTTCTCCTCCCGTAAAAGGGAATAGCTGTGTTCACAAGTCACTTTCTTCTCTAAAAGGAAAAACAATATTATATTTACAACATCAGTCTATCCATCCATTCACCCACCCACCCATCCATCCATCTACCTACCCATATTTTCATCCACCTATCCATCTATCTATGCTTCCATCTCATCCATATATACTGTGTATGCCAAAGCTGTGCTAGGGGTGAAGGAAGACTAGGCATGACCTAGGGCAGGGGCTAGGGTGTTTCTCCTGGTTCTGCACCCCTCAGCAAGCCAGCTTTAGGAAAGTCCCTTAATAAAGTTGGAGCACAGGCTGTCTGATAACAGGAGCCTTGGAGTAAAAAATCTTAAAGTAGCTCTATTTCTAAAAGTCTATGGATGTATGTCATGGGCTCTACCATAAAAGTTTACCATGTGGTTGGAGGTACAAGACCTGACAATACATTAAAAAACAGGATGTTAAGGACCACATGCATCTCATTTAAGATAGAGATTCAGGGCAGAATCCCTGCTGGCAAGACTGGTAGCTTCTTTGTTCCAAGTTCTCAGGATGTTTTCGTGCATGGAGGTGTGTGTTTGCGGAGCTGGCAAAGCAGAGTCTGAGTTGTTCTTACAGGAGTGGCCATAAGCTTACGTGTTAACAGGAAGCATCCAAACTCTGCACATAAGGCCAAGAGGCCCGTGTGTGCTTCCGGTGTGGCCTGGAGGCTTCGTCTTACAGGCCTACCCAAGGTTTAGCCACATTTTTAGGAGGATTGCTTGACTCATCCAGTTTCTATTAGTTAAGGGCTCAGATTCTGTGAAGCTCCATGTTCTATTGCAGGTATTTGTCCAATAGACATGAAATGATTCCCTGTCCAGTGAAGAGAGAGAACTGCTGATTTATTGCCCCATAGGACATTAACCAGATTTGCCTCAAACATTAAAGATCTATTTTAGTGAGTCTTTCCCAATGGACTACATAAATTCTAGTACTTGAAATGCCATTTGGACCAGCATTACCAACTTCCTGGCTCACTACTTAATTGATGAGCTTAATAAAATCTTGGGTGTGTGTTCATTCTGTTTTGTTTGAGAGCCATGTTTTCAACTTCCTTCAATATTTTTCCGGGACAGCCCTAACCCAGCCATTTGCCCTCTACCCAGTGTCCTCCCGAGGTGAGTGCAGGACAGGGTCCAAGCTGGGGTGGGGGGGGGGGGAGGGACCTTGGGAGGTACTCTGGCCCACCTGGACAGAGCCCCCAGCACCCTCCCACGACCCCAGCTCCTGGCCTCTCTCAGAAGCTGGCCTTCACACTGATCATCATGCAGGGACATGGACGGCGGGGACCAGGCTGTCTAGGTCAAGCTGGGCTGCTCCTTTGTTCTGCAACCTCAGCAGTCCCACCCTGGAGACCCTGAGGGCTTGTCGCCCGAAAGCAAGGGAAGCATCACTCGGCACCCACATTTCCATCCACCCTGGCTCTTGGGTGGTTGAAAGGTGCACCTGTAAAGAAACCAGGATGGGTATTTCAAGATCATTAAACCTAGCTATTAATGGAACCTCACCCAGGAGATCCAAAGCCCAGGACAAGCACCCAGATAGGGGGGTCTGAAAGCACCATATCTCTATCAAGTGGCTGATACAGTGATTTTGCCACAAGAGGAGCCTGGTGGGCTACAGTCCATGGGATCTCGAAGAGTCAGACACAACTGAAGTGACTTAGCATGCACACAACACAAGCAATAGCAGAGATGGTGGGAATAAAACTTGATGAAGGCAGTTTGGTAGTGCGGGGTAAGGGGCTTGACCATGTTCTGGGCATTTGTGCCAGTAAACTCTATTCCTAAGAAGCTCTGTGAAGGAAACTACCTGGATGAAGACAAAGAATGTTGTGGAAAGACAGCCACTGGAGTTACAAAATTGGGTCAAACCTAAACAGTCAACAATAGGGAACTAGTTAAATAAAGAATAAAGAGCTATAAGTGTGGAGAAATGTAACCATTAAAATAAAAAAGAAATTTTTTCATAAAAAGGAAAATACTCCCATAAAAAAGCCCATCAGAAAAATCTGTCTGTCATCTATCTCTCTCTGATGATTCCAGTCTCCAAAAGAGAGCTTAAATGTGCGTGAAAACCTGAATGAAAAAGATCTATTTAGCAACTGTATCTATCAATAGGTGGTAAGGACACCAGGGATCTTTCTCAGCTACTGTTTTGTGTCTCTAACCTGAGCACATTTTCAACTTGTAATGGAAACAAACACTCTAGGTGAAAGGTATTCATTTTAAAGGCTTGAATCTCTAAAGCAAACTTGGTTTTGGAATTTTGGCCCTCCCTCAGTGTCTGCTGACTGTTTTGCCTGTGTGTGCTGGGCAGAGGCAGGCCAATCTGCAGAATATTTACAATGCCAACCTGGCTGTGTGCAGGGACCCCAGCTCTTTGCCTGCCTCTGGCTGTGTTGGCCCCTGATGGCCAATTAGACTCCCAGACTCCGTAACTGCTGTTGGTGCAAACAATGATGTCACATGTACATGATGCCCAAATTCCACACAAATAACACGGCCTGTGTTCTCCTTCACCTTTTCTCCATGCAGAGTATCCCCACGGCCTTAGCTCCTTGTCAGTGGGTGCCCTGTCTCTGCCTTCGTTGGGCTAAACTTGTGCTTTGAGATCTTTCCTTTGACTCATCTGCTTCTCTGATCTCCCCTGGGCTGCCCCCGTCAGCACTCAGGCCCACAGCCAAAATCTGCAGAGAAAAAGCCCTGCCATCCCCACGTCCAATAATTTATGTTACACAAGCAAACAAAAGAGCTTGTTTGGTTGCAGAGTCCAAGGTGTCTGTGTTTAGGTCAATGGTGCCTTTACAACTTTCTCCAGGAACAAGGACTGGAGTCTCCTTCACTCAGGTTGTTTTCTAGAACAAAGGAAAAGTCAGCATCTAAAACCCATTCGAGTCTCCATAACAGACAAGCCAAAGTCAAAGAGAGGATCATAGTAACAAGAGCTAGTTAGCAGTTACTGGGTATCAGGCTAAATGCTCCACAAAATTACTTCATTGTATCAGATGAAAAAGAACATCATTTCCATTTTCCAGTTGCGCCCAGGGTTAGTAATCTGCCTGAGGTTATAAACTAGCCCATAGCAGGACAGGATTCTGCCCCTGGCTGTCTGCTTGTAACCGCTCTCTTGTGCTGGTGCCTCCTTGCAACATTTCACCAGGAGACTCAGGGATGATGGAAGCTCCCCAGTGCTACCAGGTATGAAGTAAGTCACCAGAGACCTCTGGGTTGCCTCTGAATATCAGGGGACAGCCCTTCTGAGCCTAGCAAGAGCCACGAAACTCCAAAGGGGCGGGGGGGGGGAGGGGCCCCTTCACCCCTCATTCCCGCGTGTCTGCCTGGGCTCCTGGAAAGCAGAGCCTGAAACAGGCTCTGGGTGATCCCCAGAGGTGATCGAGGAGGGGGCATGGCCTGGAGGAAGGAAGCCCACCTCAGGATGTACCTTCCAACTGGTGCTTATGCTGTGACCCCGCAGGGCCGCCTCACAGACTGCCCACCTTGTACTTAGTGTGAATTGAGGGCATTCCCTGGACCACTCCTCTCCTGGGCAAACTGCTGAGAGGGGCCTTGCCAGCCTGAGGCCAAGTGGCTAGAGGAGGCGGTGGGGCCCAGAAGATTGGAGCAGAGCACAGAGCTCTGGGATGTATTTAACTCAGATGACCATTATGTCTACTACTGTGGACAAGAAACCCTTAGAAGAAACGCAGTAGCCCTCATAGTCAACAGAAGAGTCTGAAATGCAGTACTTGGGTGCAATCTCAAAAACAACAGACAAAATGATGAAGGCAAACCTTTCAAAATCACAGTAATCCAAGGCTATGCCCCAATCAGTAATGCCAAAGAAGCTGAAGTTGGATGGTTCTGTGAGGACGTACAAGACCTTCTACAGCTAACACCAAAAAAAGGTGTCCTTTTCATCATAGGGGACTGGAATGTAAAAGTAGGAAGTCAAGAGATACCTGGAGTAACAGGCAAATTTGGCCTTGGAGTATGAAATGAGTCAGCAGGGCAAAGGCTAACAGAGTTTTTCGAAGAGAACGCACTGGTCGTAGCTAACACCCTCTTCCAACAACACAGAAGACTCTACACATGGACGTCACCAGATGGTCAATACTGAAATTAGATTGATTATATTCTTCGCAGCTGAAGATAGAGAAGCTCTATACTGTCAGAAAAAACAAGTCCAGGAGCTGACTGTGGCTCAGATCATGAACTCTTTATTGCCAAATTCAGACTTAAATTGAAGAAAGTAGGGAAAACTACTAGACCATTCAGGTATGCCTAAATCAAATCCCTTATGCTTATACATTGGAAGTGACAAATAGATTCAAGGGACTAGATCTGATAGAGAGAGTGCCTGAAGAACTGTGGACAGGGGTTCATGACATTGTACAGGAGAGAGGGATCAAGACCATCCCCAAGAAAAAGAAAAGCAAAAAGGCAAAATGGCTGTCTGAGGAGGCCTTACAAATAGCTGTGAAAAGAAGAGAAGCGAAAAACAAAGGAGAAAAGAAAAGCTATTCCCATTTGAATGCAGAGTTCCAAAGAAGAGCAAGGAGAGATAAGAAAGCCTTCCTCAGTGATCAATGCAAAGAAATAGAGGAAAACAATAGAATGGGAAGGACTAGAGATCTCTTCAAGAAAACTAGAGATACCAAAGGAACATTTCATGCAAAGATGGGCATAATAAAGGACAGAAATCGTATGGACATAACAGAAGCAGAAGATATTAAGAAGAGGTGGCAAGAATACACAGAAGAACTATACAAAAAAGATCATAATGACCCAGATAACCACAAAGGTGTGATCACTCACCTAGAGCCAGACATTCTGGAGTCCGAAGTCAAGTGGGCCTTAGGAAGCATCACTACGAACAAAGTAGTGGACATGATGGAATTCCAGATGAACTATTTCAAATTCGAAAAGATGATGCTGTTAAAGTGCTGTACTCAATATGCCAGTAAATTTGGAAAACACAGCAGAGGCCACAGGACTGGGAAAGGTCAGTTTTCATTCCAATCCCAAAGAAAGGCAATGCCAGAGAATGTTCAAAGTACCACACAATTGCACTCATCTCACATGCTAGCAAAGTAATGCTCAAAATTCTTCGAGCTAGGCTTCAACAGTAGGTGAAGCAAGAACTTCCAGATGTTCAAGCTAGATTTAGAAAAGGCAGAGGAACCAGAGATCAAATTGCCAACATACATTGGATTATAGAAAAAGCAAGAGAGTTCCAGAAAAACATCTACTTCTGCTTTATTGACTATGCCAAGGACCTTGACTGTGTGGATCTCAACAAACTGTGGAAAATTCTGAAAGAGATGGGAATACCAGACCACCTGACCTGCCTCCTGAGAAATCTGTATGCAGGTCAAGAAGCAACAGTTAGAACTGGACATGGAACAACGGACTGGTTCCAAATTGGAAAAGGAGTACGTCAAGGTTGTATATTGTCACCCTGCTTATTTAACGTATATGCAGAGTACATCATGAGAAACGCTGGGCTGGATGAAGCACAACCTGGGATCAAGATTGCCGGGAGAAATATCAATAACTTCAGATATGCAGACGACACCACCTTTATGGCAGAAAGTGAAGAAGAACTATAAAGCCTCTTGATGAAAGTGAAAGAGGAGAGTGAAAAAGTTGGCTCAAAGCTCAACATTCAGAAAACTATGATCATGGCATCTGGTCCCATCACTTCATGGGAAATAGATGGGGAAACAGTTGAAACAGTGTCAGACTTTATTTTCTTGGGCTCCAAAATCACTGCACCTGGTGGGTGCAGCCATGAAATTAAAAGATGCTTGCTCTTTGTAAGAAAAGCTATGATCAAACTAGACAGCATATTAAAAAGCAGAGACATTACTTTGCCAACAAAGGTCCATCTAGTCAAAGGTATGGTTTTTCCAGTAGTCATGTATGAATGTGAGAGTTGGACTATAAAGAAAGCTGAGCACCAAAGAATTGATGCCATTGAACTGTGGTGTTGGAGAAGATTCTTGAGAGTCCCTTGGACTGCAAGGATATCCAAATAGTCAATCCTAAAGGAAATCAGTCCTGAATATTCATTGGAGGGACTGATGCTAAGGCTGAAACTTCAATATTTTGGCCACCTGATATGAAGAACTGACTCATTAGAAAAGACTGTGATGCTGGTAAAAATGGAAGGCAGGAGGATAAGGGGACAACAGAGGATGAGGTGGTTGGATGGCATCCCCGACTCAATGGACATGAGTTTGAGCAAGCTCTGCAACATGGTGAAGGATAGGGAAGCCTGACATGCTGCCGTCCATGGAGTTGCAAAGAGTTGAACATGACTGAGTGATTGATTGAACAACAACAAAACAGTAATGTACAAAATCTCTTCAAGTCCCTGTATTCAATTATTTTGGATTTATTACCAGAAGTGTGATTTCTGGGTCATATGGTTGTACTATATTTAATTTTTTAGGCCCCTCCATACCATTTCCCACAGTAGCTGCATCAATTTACATTCCTGAGACCAAGTATATAAAGGTTTCAATTTATCCACATCTTTGCCAATGCTTGTCATTTATTGTGTTGTTGGCATTTTGTTTTTTTAAATAACAGCCATCCTAACGGGTGTGAGTTTGTATCTCATAATACCTTTGTAGGACAATCTGTGATTTTCAAATTACACACAAATTACCTACAATTTTCACTACATTGCATGTGAAGTAGTGGGGAAGATGTGATTCCCAGCTCACTGGTGAGGAAACTGATGTGCAGACAGGTGAGATGGTTTTTCTACGATGAAAAAGCTGGTGAACAGCAGCAGTGGGACCAGAACCCAGCACCGCACCCACCCTGGCAGGCCTGGCAGTGGGCCACTTCCTGTGTGGTGCTCGGTGTCTATCAGAGCAATATCCTCACTTCACTGACAGGGTGGCAGAGAGGGAGGCTGAGAGCAGTCCCAGCAGGCCTTGCAGCCTGGAGAGTGTGCCCCCTGTAGCCCCAGCCCTGGGCCACGCCCTGCTCCTTTTCTGAGATCAGAGTCATCACTAGCTGGCTCCTGAGAGTGAAGTGGAATAAAGAAAACCAGGAGGCACTGACTCAGCAGGAAAAAGCGTCGGGAGAGCAGGGCTGTTGAGGGGGTGCCTGGCTCTGTTAGCCACTTACTAGCTGTCTGTCTGAGAGAAGTATGACCTCTGATGTTGCCGTCCTAATATTTAAGATGAGATGGTAATTACAAAGTCCATGGGTGTTCGAAGGACTCACGGTGTGTCTCCTAGCACAGGCAGGCTAGAGGCCAGGACAGCGAGCATCCCTCCTCACCCAGGGGTGCTCCCAGGGCCTGAGCATCTTTCCCCTCCCAGGACCTGAGTGTCTCTCCATCCCAGGCCTGAGTGTCTCTTTATCCTAGGGCCCGAGTGTCTCTCCCCTCCCAGGACCTGAGTGTCTGTCCATCCGAGGGCCTGAGCGTCTCTCCATCCCAGGGCCTGAGCGTCTCTCCATCCCAGGGCCTGAGTGTCTCTCCATCTGAGGGCCTGAGTGTCTCTCCATCCCAGGGCCTGAGCATCTCTCCATCCCAGGGCCTGAGTGTCTCTCCATCCCAGGGCCTGAGCGTCTCTCCATCCCAGGGCCTGAGTGTCTCTCCATCCGAGGGCCTGAGCGTCTCTCCATCCCAGGGCCTGAGTGTCTCTCCATCTGAGGGCCTAAGCGTCTCTCCATCCCAGGGCCTGAGCATCTCTCCATCCCAGGGCCTGAGCGTCTCTCCATCCCAGGGCCTGAGCGTCTCTCCATCCCAGGCCTGAGCAGCCCGGCAGGTCTGCCCCACACCAGCGAGAAGCAGTTGTTCTGTCCTCTGTGGTCCAAGCCAGGAATTAGAAGGGACTTATGAGAGAAGTGATTGAGGAGGCCAGCAGCCACACTCGGAGTGTCACTGGGCCTGCCCCGTCATTCAGCACCAGCCACGTGCCAGAGCCCTATTAATAGCTTCAGAGATGACATTGCAGAGGGTTCTGCCTTGGAAACTCTCTGCAAAGGACACTGAATCACCAGGGAAGTTCATTTACATTCTAGGCAGGACTAGAATTTATGCTATTGAAAATAAAGATTTTATGTATTTGTACATATCTATCTGCGGACGTGCCTATAAACACAATTTACAGTCACCAGTCTCCCTAGCTCAGTCAGCACCCATTCTGTGTGGTGGTTATTAACAGGGTCTGCGAACCAGCCATGGGCCCCTCTGAAATATCATCCTTGTCAGTCGCAGGTTTTTAGAGCACAGCGTGCTCTTTACCATCGAATGATGGCGTTCATATTAGCATGCCTGCTAAGAAATTCTTATGCTACCGATGTGTGCTGCCCTGAAGTGTTTCATGGAAATTAGATTTCAGGAGAACAAAATAGCACAGGGCTCAGAGGCTGCAGGAGGTGGGATCCCTCTTTGTCCCTCATTTGCCCAGTAATTAATTTCTTCCCCAGCACAATTTGAAGGAAAAGATTGTGTTCATTAATTTATCATCCACCTCTTCCCAAGGCTGATTTTGATCACTTTTTAACAGGAGACTTTGTACCCCATAGGGAGATTTAATATCATCCCAAGGGCTGGTATCTGAGCGCCAGAGTGACTGCCCAGGAGGAAACCAGGTGGGCTCCCGCGACTGTCACAGTGAAGTCCTGGGGAGCAGAGCCTCTGCTGACCCCAGAGGGCGCCCTGCTCTGCCTCACTCGCCACCAGGGTTTCCAGAAAGCTAGCTGGGGCCTCCAGGGAGCACCAGATCCCCCTGCCTCCCTGCCCCCTTTTCCACCCAAGGCACATGACTCATAAATGTCTAGAATGTATCTGTAGAAACTCCAGGACACAATCAAGCCCAAGTACAGGAGGCGCACCGACACTGTCTGTGGCAAATCCTATTATCTGGAGCAAATGTGGAGGCTGGAAACCACCAGATGAAATCTTGCCCATCGCCTCATTTTCAGCTGTTTGTTATTTTTTTCTTTAGACACAGAAATCACAGCGTGGTAGCATTCACAAAATTAGATTTAACCCTCATTTAGATGCAATCTGAAAAATTGAATGAAATGTGGATACTTCTCTAGATTTACAGGGAAAATAAAAAAATTTAAACCAGCAAGAAAGACGTTAGATGTTTCTTCTGAACCCAGTGCACATAATACTAGGCTCTTTTTTTTTGCCATCACTGGGACTATTTTCCTGAGCTATAATGGAGGGGAAAATGTGTAGAATTCCGGGGAAGTTTGGGATTCAGGAGAGCTGTCCATTCTGCCATTTAGTCATATATTCAACATATGTCTATGGAACCCAATGGGTACTTGCTCCTGGAGGGTCAGTGGTAAGCAGACCACCCTCCCTCTTCCTGCCACTCACTGTCTAGAGGAAGAAGCTGAATTATCATAACAGATATGACACTGTAGCTGCTAATGTAGGGGCATATGAGGGACAGCTGCCCAGGCTGGGGAGGGAGGGGGAACAGGGAGGCTCCCCTGCACAGAATACTCAGCAGAGCCCAGAAGGAGGAATGATCCTGGAGGAGAGAGGGTGGGGAGGAATGTTCCAGGTGGAGAACGGCATGTGAAAAGGCCCTGTGGTCAGGAGGGACATGGATATGTGGAAAGCTTATAGAGGCCACAGGTGGCAGAAGTGAAGAGTGGAGATGGATGCAGCCTGGAGAGGCAAGTGGGGCTATAGGGGTGGGGGCTGGGGCACTGGACTGAGAAGGGACCTGTGACCCAAGGCCAGGAGTCTTGCTCAGGCTGAGTGGTCAGTTAGAGTCTGACCTCAGACCTCTTACAATCCAAAGCAAGTCTTTGCTCTCCCCTGGCTCTGCTCTGCAGTGTTTGAGAGGCCTGGGCTTGTCCTTTAAACATCTCTAGGCCTCAGTGTCTTTATCTGTAAAATGGGGGTAACAATACTCTACCTTAAGAGGACTGATGTGAAGATTAAATGATTTTACATACCTGGGGGCCAGAATCAGTGCACGGAATGTTCTGTGCATGAACATTATTGTTGTCTTTGTTATTATCTTTAATAGGAGTGCCTCTCACCAGATCATCTCTAGGTGAATTCCAACTCTGATGTTCCATGTTTCTAAAATTCTTTTCAGAGACTTTCATAGTAACTCTCACCTTCATAAATGCAAGGAGTGATGATTTTACTTAATGAGAACAGGGCTGTATTTCAGATACATGGACCCACGGGAAGCCACCGGATGGGATGAAATGACCCAGAGACCGTGTGCCTGGAGAGAGGAGAGGAAGGCTGAAGTCAGGCCCTGAGCATCACTGACCCTGATGGAGCAAAAAGAAAGAAACTAGTGGGGTGGGGAAATTGTCAGGGTGGGACTAGGGCATTCTTAACCCATAAGTTCAGGAGGAGGTGATGCTGAAGGAAGTGGGGAGCTTCTAGGAGGATAGACCCTGGTGATGACCGCCTCCCCCCACACCGGGTGAGGACAGAGGGCAGGACAGTGGATCTGTTGGCCTGCAACTCATGAGTACCTCGTGCCCTTATGATGTCAACATGCAAACTGTAAAGAGACATTGCCACTTGTAGGAAATTGTCCTAATATGTAATGTCTTCCTTGTCATTGGCCTGATGTTCCCCTTTGAGGGTCACCGTGTAACCAATGTCCTTAGCCTGGGTGCCTCTGTTCCTGCTCAGAGTCCACCTGCCCAGAGGGGTGAACACCTGCAGGCGAGCTCTGAGAATGTATCTTTGGAGTCCACCAACTGGGGATGAGGGAACAGTGAGGACCAGTGATTTGGTGGGTGGGAGTTGAAGGCAAAGGCTGGAGTAATGTGAGCATATTTGGAGGCTGAACAGAGAAGCCTGTGGAAAGGCAGAGAAAGAGAACTGGGAGCCCAGGGGAAGGTGCTGAATGGTTATGCCCAGGATGGAGCTTGAGGGGCGCCCTCCAGCTGTGGGCCTGCCCACTCAGCATGGAGACAGCTGTGCTTAGGGGGCTGTGACCCAGCCTGTGCTCCCCCTCACTGGCTTAGGAGATTCTGTGGGCACCTGCTTCTTGTCTGCTTTCACTACCTCTGCCTGGAAACAGAGCCCAAGGACCAGACTGAAAAGCGGAGAAAGGGCATTGGGGCATGGATGCCACACCAGGAAGGGAATCAGAGGGTGTGGCCCTGCAGATCTGTATATCGCAAACATGTATTGAACACTGGTGAGCTATTTTTCAAAGCAAGGCATTGGGCTATTTGCAGGAGAAGAAATACCGGAAGGAATTCAGATTCCTGGGCCCTGCCTGGAATCGCTGACACAGAACTTGTTTCTCCCATGCTCCCCAGACCATTTTAGGCAGCCCAAAATCTGTGGCACATGGATGAGGGGATTAGGTTCGAAGGATATGGTGGTGGCAGGCAGGGGGCAGAAAAGACCTGGCCCCCAGCTGGGAAAACAATGACCAGCATAGAAAGGGAGAGAATGACCCCGAGTGCCAGGCAAATGGAAGGGTGTCTCAGAGATCCTGCCACTCACACCACATCCCACAACTGGGGGCACAGGGCCTGGTGGTGGATGCCCGGGGCGCTTTGCAGAGCCCTGCAAGCTTGGCTCTGAGCCCCAGGGAGCAGGAATAAGGGCACAGGGGGAACTCTGAGGGGCTGCTCAAGGAGAACCAAGTACCAAGGTTGCTCACCTTGGCAGGCTGGAGGATTTGTGCAGGGGAAGGGAGCGAGAGACAGGCTGAAGGGTGCGTTTGTGCCAAATGGTGCCAGGCTTTGTGGGCGATGCAGGAGTGTCCGTGCACCTCGGCAAGCCTGGCTGAGCACTCTCTCTGGGAGATTAATCCAAACAAGACACAGTCTGTCCTCAATGAGCTTGTGGTCCTGTGGTGGAGATGGACAGACACATGTAAGCATCAAGGGGAGTGAGGGTGTAGGAGCAGAGGAAGGTGCCAAGGCCCAGGGTGGGGGCAGCGCTGACCCTCTGTGGGTGTGGGCTAGCTCCCCGGGCAGGAAAACTCCTGGTCCCCGAGTCTCCACATGGGAAGCTCTAGACAGTCATTGGCAATAGGGAGGCCTGGGGGTGCAGAGCCTGGCATTGGGGCCTGACTGCCTCTGCCTCCTTTTTTCCTATTGATCAGTCCAGTTTAAGGGCTTCTTCAGGCACTTAGGAAAACAGGAAAATGGCTTATAGTTTACTATCATCGGAGTGTACGCTGACAAATTTGTTTCAAGGAGGAAGCTAGTGGGCTGGCTTTACTTTGCAGTTATAGTTCAGGTCCAGGGTACTTTTCAGATACCATGACCTTGGACTGTCGGGGATTAATGACAGCTTTTTGTTCCTGTGCACTAAGAAAAGAAGACATCACCAAATATGTCTCTGCCCTCCGAGTGCCCGCTTGTCATCAGGCATCATGGCCTTGTGAGGCCCTAGGAGGAGTGGAAGAGGCAGAGGCAGGTGATATATCTGAAGCATCCTGGAACTATCTGCTGCATTCAGATGGGAGGGAGGTTCTCACTCTCTGCTGTTAGGGCAGGTGTCGTCATTTTCCCCGCGGGAGACCTGGGGGCCTGCAGAACCTTGCAGGAGGCATCATGACTCAGCTTCAGGACTGCGGGTGGCTCACAGCTGCTAGAGATGGGTTTCTGACCCAGCGCCTCTGAAAGGCTCTGGTTTTATGCCTTCCTTTGCCCACAGGGAGGACAAGTTTGTGATGCCCTGGCTGTGTGTGCGTGCGTGCTCTGTATGCATGCACAGTCATGTCCGACTCTTTGTGACCCCATGGACTGTAGCCCGCCAGGCTTCTCTGTCCACGGGATTCTCCAGGCAACAATTCTGGAGTGGGTTGCCATGCCCTCCTCCAGGGGATCTTCCCCACCCAGGGACTGAACCCACATCTCCTGCCTCCCCTTCATTGCAGGCTGATACTCTACCACTGAGCCGCCAGGAAAACCTGCCCTGGCTACGTGTTTGTGAAACCTTCTGGTTGGTGTGAGCGGTGTGAGGATGGGTAGGAGGCTGAGGCTCTGTGCCTGGCGCCACCAGGCTGAGCACTAGTCGGGGATGCTGGTCTCCACCACTCTGTGTGGGCTTCCAGGATGCACACGTGGCTTGAGGCTGGGACCCTGGTCTGGTCCCAGTTCTGACTTCTCTAACCTGTGATGCTGAACCGGCCTGTAGTCCCAGTCGAGCAGGTGTCATTAGATGACCTCTCAGGTCTTGCCCACCAGGCTAACGCTTAACAACCGTCCAAGTATTCAGAAGCCCCAGCTTTGGCTAGACTTTGCTTCTTTGCACTCCCACGGCCCTGAGCTCCCACAGCACCGGCCTGGTGTACAGAGCACCCTGGTGGGTCCCTAGTGAGCTTCCAGTGGCCAGGGACAAGACCTTAATTTTCATAACCCTTGCATCTTTGCTGGTGAACAAGCTAACTTCCAATCTACAGTCCACACAGCAGAAAGGGGCTCTTGAGGCAGCAGCAGTTGAGCAATGGGAGGGAGCACAGTGGTGGCAGTGACCATGAGGTTGGGGAACCAGGTCAGGTGTGACTTTTTGTATGGACAGCAAGGAGGGAGGGGGACCCCAGAAGACCCCACGTCCAGCAGCCATCACTGCATCCCCTTGTAGGTTGAGAAGAAGGAAGTCTCCTTTGTGACACTGTGCCAGTCCTGTGAGTCTGCCCTTTGAGCCCTGGGAGCAGAGGGCCCTCTGCAGAGGGAGATTGGATTGATTATTTTATTAGTTAATACAACACACCACCTTAATGGTCACCACATGCCACTTTCTCTGCTGGGCACCATGGGCCCAGCCTCATGGGAGCAGTGTTAGTCCTCGAGGGCCATCTGAGCACCGCAGACCGGGCAGCTCACACAGCAGAGATCTGCTCCCAGCTCTGGAGGTTTCAAGCCCAAGATGAAGGCATCAGCCGGGTTGTCACTCCACGGCTGTACGGGATCAGCTGTCTCAGGCCTCCTCTCGGCTTGGAGATGGCCATCTTCATCCTTGCGTGGAATTCTGCCTCTGTGTGCCTGTCTCCAAATTTCCCAGACAATGACCCTGTTTTTAACTTGGTTGCCTCTGTAGGGACCCTGTCTTCACATGCTATGGCCTGGATGTTTGCGCCTCTGCCCAAACTCATACGTTGAAACCCTAACCCCCAAAGGTATGATATTAGGAGCAGGGCTGTCAGGAGGTGCTTAGACAGTGAGAGCCCCACCCCCCTGACGGGACCTCACAGACACCCCTACTGCGTGGGGACGCGGCGGGAAGGTGCTGGCTGTGACCCAGGTGGAGGCCCACACCAGAACGTGACTGTGCCGGTGCCTGATCACAGACTTCCAGCTTCCAGAGCAGTGAGAAATAAATTTCTGTCGTTTGTAAACCGGCCAATCTGGCATTTTGTGATAGCAGCTGAAATGGACTAAGACACCAAATAAGGTCACATTCTGAGGTACTGGGTGAAGGCTTCAACACAGGAATTTAGGAGGAACACAGTTCAAAGCATAACAGAGAAGGCAATTTCAGCCCAAGTCCCCTGGCAGGATCCGAGGGGCCTGGAGGTGGGAGGATCATTTCTGGGAGACAAAATGAAAGGTCTGCACGAAGTGTTGGGCCCCAGGGGAGCCCCTCGGTGATGCAAGGGCTCAGAGACCAGCCATAGCACAGGCCTTGGGGACAGAGAAGCTCGGGGACCAGAGGCGGAGGAAGGAAATGTCCTGGCCAGGCCCACCCTCTCCCGGCCCAGCTCAAGGAGGACAAATGGAGCTTCTCTCTGCAGAGCTGCACCCCCTCAAGAAGGCTCGGAAGGAGGGAAGCTCACATCCTGTGGTGTGAGAGCGCAGGCCTGGCTGCCAGGTAAGTCAGAGCGTCTGAGGCTGTGTATGGGTGTCAGAAGATTCTAGAAGCCCCCTGCTCGGTCCCACTCCTCAGCTGAGAGCAGAGTCGCCTGGGCCAGGGCAGGGCATGTTGGGTCTTCTCAGGACTTCTGCTCAGCCCTGCCACCCAGGTTGTCTGTCACCTACAGAACATGTCCTTAATCTGGCAGTGAGGCCAGAGCCCCTCAGCCAGCAGAGGATGGTTTGTGGCTTCGTAGCCTGACAGACACCTGTGGCAGGATGTCCCATTTCAGAAAATGCCAGAGAGGGCTGTAGCCCTGGGGAGGCCATGCAGGCTGTGAAGGGTGGGCAGTTTCCTCAGGCAGCCATTGCACCAAACTTACAAGGTTTTAATTAAATGGCAAAATGGTGCTTCACCATTATAAACAGTACAAACAAATGTTACTTGCAATTATTTTGCCCATCCCCAAATATTCCATTTCCATTTTCTTTATTCAAAATGAATTCATATGAGCTTGTACTCTAGGGTGTGCTTTTCTATTCCCAAACACCTCCGAGAGCTAAGTCGTTTCCAGACCATCCCAACCAACCACTCCTCAACCTACCCCTTAGGGGGAGGGGTCTTCTATTTTTGTGGTCCTGCTCAAGGCTTCTTGGAAAAAAGGTGTGTCTGCACCCCTATCTTATTCTTGGCTTTGAAACCAGTGAAAAACAACAATCAAAGAAAACTGAACCAGGGCTGAAGGGAAGCCTAAATCTAAAGAAGACAGATCTTACTTCCCTTTTGTGGGCAGGGCATAAAGAGGCTTCCCTGGTGAGTCACCCAGAAAGCCCTGCAAACAGAGCCAGCTCCTCTCATGGCAGTGATGGCCCTCTCCTGTGAGTGACACTGACTTCCTCAAGGGAACTCTGCTTTGCTTTTCTTTCTATTCTCAATACATGCGTGGGTATGTGTGTGGGCACATTATGCAACATGCACCCACATAACACACGTACACACACGCATGCATGCGTACACAACTCCCCCGTTGGGTCACACATGGGTTTATGTAGAGACCAAATGAGTAAGAGTGCATTTCCAACCTCACTTCTCTCATTGCCTGCTTCCTCCACTAACACCTGGGATGGCCCTGGGCCTCCATTCCTTCCCGGGCAGTGAGGCTGGAGCCTGACCTAGTGCCTCAGGTCCCTGGGCTTCTGAGTCTTCACATGCAGAGAAAAGTGAAGTGCTCACACACAGCCGTAACAAACACGTCTACCGTATTACTGAAGGAGAGGGTGGTTTCCTCTAAGGAGCACATAAGGTAGTTCTACATCCATTCCGCCTGCTACCACATCACGTTAGCAGACACGTAACCAATGCTCTCATTGCTCTAAAACAATGAATTTTATTTCCCTTTCCCTTATTCCCTAGGCAAGATGTGGGGCATGAATCAGCGTGGTCTGCTGTCAGAACTCAGTCTGCTGAGCGGAACACTGGGTGAGTAGGTGATGTCACAGGACAGGTGAGACCTGGAGGTGGTGACCGCCGGGGGGAAGAGGGCTGGCTGGGGGGCACAGAAGGGGCCATCTCCCACCCTGGGGAGGTGGAGCTCAGCACCCTCATGGGATTGTGGCGGAAATGCTCTGGTAGGGAGAGAAAGGGCATATGTTACTTCGGGAGGACATGGACTTGATGGAAGCCCCGCCCCTGGGCCAGTGCAGGGCTAGGTTCAAGAAAGAAGTGACTGGTGCCAAGTGACGTCTGGGACCTGTCTCTTCCCAGGGCTGTCCAGAGAGTGTCAGTCTCCACACACCTCTCCCTCCAAACCCATTCTGACTGCAGGGTGGAGGAACATGTGCCAGCGTGTGCTAGCAATGGCCCCTGAAATGGTCACCTCCTGAGGGCTTGCTGAGAGTGTCCAGACTCCGAGAGCAACAGCCAGGAAACCGTTGGTGCTCCTGGTGGCAGTGCCCACAACAGCTTCTGCAGCAGCCCCAGTGCAAACAGCAGTCCCAGCTCAGGTCAAGGTCAAGCTTAGGTGACCAAGGGAAATGCTGAAGGAACACCCACTGCTTGGAGCACTCGTGGTGGGTTGGGCTGTTTCCTGAACATTGTCTCCTCATGGTCATGAGTTCACTGATGTGTTCTTCTACTTGTTCCTTTGTGAACTGATGTGTTCACCAAATACATTTTTATGGAGCGGTTACTTTGTGTCTGAAACACTATTGTAGGTCTTCCATCTGCTCCTTCTGTGCCTGCAACGTCGACTCTGTGCCCGAAGCCTACTTCCTCCAGGCAGGTACCACCTGCAGATAATGCTGAATGAACATAGCTTCCCACTCTCACTGGACTTTAAGAGAGGGACAAAGAGTACATAAGAAACAAAGAAAACTTACAGTATGTCATCAGTAGTGGTAAGTGTCAGGAGAAAGATCTAGCAAGGAAGGGCAGTGGGAAATATGGGGCATGGGACCTTTTCGGTGGGGTGGCCAGGAGGTGAATGTTGAGAAAAGATGGAAAGCTATGAGAAAGAGAATGCCCTGGGATCTCTGGGGGTGGAGGGAGAGTGGTGCAGGCTGTGAGAGCAGGAGGAGGTGCAAAGGGCCTGAGGAACATGGGCTCTTCCAGAAAGCTGACCCAGGAGTGGAGAAGGAGGGGCTGGGGTCCAAGGGTTGAGGGGGAGAGAGGGTGTCCATTGTTAGAGTGTAGGCTCAGTCTGCAAGAGGCAAGGGTTCCCCGAATGCCATCTTCCCATTGTTGACCAGGTGTTGATCCCATGGCGGAGGGCATGGGCCAGGGCAAGAAAAGGTAGCCTGTCTAGCAGGGGAGATGGAACCAGCCTTCCAGATAATGGCCATGGTGCTGGCAGGAGGGGGCCCAGTATGGAATCCCTCTCTTTTGGCTGCTCTGAGTCTCCATTGTTGCATGTGGGCTTTCTCTGGTTGAGTGAGCAAGGGCAAGCTGGGACAAGCAGGGGCTACTCCCTAGGTGTTGTGCTTGGGCCATTGTGGTGGCTTCTCTTGTTGCAGAGCATGGGCTCTAGAGCCTGCGGGCTTCAGTAGACGTTCCTCATGAGCTCAGTAGTTGTAGTACATGGGCTTAGTTGCCCTGTGGCAAATGGGATCTTAGTTCCCAGACCAGGGATCAAATCCATGTCCCCTCATTGGCAGGCAGTCTCCTAACCACTGGACCACCAAGGAAGTGGCCATCTCCATCTTAAAGGTGGAGCCAGCAGCATTTGCAGCTGGACCAGATGTGAAGACTGACAGGAAGATAGGGGTCAAGAATGTTTTCAGAGATTCTTTCCTGAGCAGCTGGGCCATTGTGTTGACCTTCATTGAGAAAGGCAGGGCTGCCAGGGAGGGAAGGGCAGGATGTCAGTTCAGGTTGTGCGAAGTATGAGAAGGCCGGGAGCCATCCAAGGACAGAGGTAGAGTGGGCAGCTTGATCAGTGAGTCAGACTGGAGGTCTGGTGTGATATAAATATTGGGTCATTTTGCTGACAAAGGTCTCTATAGTCAAACCTATGGTTTTTCCAGTAATCATGCATGGATATGAGAGTTGGATTATAAAGAAGGCAGAGCACTGAAGAACTGATGCTTTTGAACTGTGGTGCTGGAGAAGACTCTTGAGCATTCCTTGGACTCAAACTAGTCAAGGAGATCAAACCAGTCAATCCTAAAGGAAACCAACCCTGAATGTTCATTGGAAGGAATGATGCTGAAGTTGAAACTCCAATACTTTGGCCACCTGATGCAAAGATCTGACTCTTTAGAAAAGACTGTGATGCTGGGAAAAATTGATGGCAGGAGGAGAAGGGGGTGACAGAGCAGGAGATGGTTGGATGGTGTCATTGACTCAATGGACATGAGTTTGAGCAAGCTCCAGGAGATGGTGAAGGACAGGGAAGCCTGGCATGCTGCAGTCCATGGAGTCACAAAGAGTTGGACATGACTGAGTGACTGAATAACAAAAATACTTGGGAGTCAGTAGCAGAGAGATGGAAACCACAATCCTACATGAGGTCATCTAGTGAGTGACACTCCACAGCCAAGAGCAAGCCTGAGGTCCGAGTTATGGGCTTGGCAACACATGGGGTTTAGAGAGAGGAGACTGAACCAGCCAAAGAGTTTGAGAAGGAAGGGCCAGGGGCCTGGGAAGCCTGTGTCAACAAGGAGCCCCCCCCACCCCACCCCCACCCCGCTCCTGCTGCTAAGCACCAGGAGGAGGGTGACTGGAGAGTGGCTGAGAGTCTGGGCAGTGCTGAGGACAGAGGCCTGGTGGGGGAGTTGGAGACAGAGTGGAAGGAGAGACTTAGGGGATGGGGTGTGTTGTCACCTTCTTGAAGTAGCTCTGCTGGGAAAGGAAGGGGCAAAATGGGTCAAGAGGGGTTCTTTGCAGGAACACCCTGAAAAATCTACTTGTCAATGAGGAAAGACTTCACAGATGGGTGTCTGGACTAAGATCTCAGGCTAGTGAGAGGGGAGGTGGGACCCCAATTCAGATCTGTCCTATTCCATGTGGTTCTGTCCACAGTATCTTGGTAGATTTTTTCAGAAATCTTCGTATAACCCTATAACCCAGGAATTCTACTCCTAGAGACATAATCAAGAGAAATGTGTGTGTAGACACACCAAGAAATATCAAAAAGTATCAGTATTTGTAAAATCACTAAATTGGAAGGAATCCAAACTTCCATCAGCAGTAAAATAGATAAAGAAATTGTGATCCATTCTTATATTGAGAAGGAACTAATTATTGCTACTCTCAAAAACACAGATTATAGCCCACAAATTACAAGGTTGAGCTAAAGAAACCAGACACAAACAGTACACACCATATTATTCAATTTAAACACAGATGCAAAACAGCCAAAACAAACCAGTGGTGACAGAAGCCAGAGAGATGGTTCCTCCGGGCAGAGGTATTGACTCTGACAGTGATGGGAGGTGCTGGGGTGTTTGTAATGTTCTGTTTCTTCATCTTGATGATGGTTACATGGTGATTCATTTTGTAAAAGTACAGTGAGATGTATAGTCATAATTTGTGTATTTTGCTAACTTTTAAAAATATAATAAATGCTTTTTAATTAAAAAAGGAAGTCTTTATATTCTTGAAAGCCACAGAGCTTGGTTGGAAGCTTGGTCTTCTGTTCTCTGGATCTGCTGAAGGTTCTTGTCCAGGAGGCCCTGAAGATAGGCTGGCTGGCTGTCAGGTGCCCACATGCTGCAGGGCCACAGAGCCTGTGTGGCCCCAGCCTGCCCCATGTCCTGCAGGCGCTCAAGTCATCTTCTGCACACAGCCTGGACAGAAGGGCCTGGGGTGCTGAGAAGTACTTGCTGCTTTCACCTCCTGGAGATAACCCCACCCTGGCTCCATCACTTTCCTCTTGCATGCACACATGAACACCTACACACACACATACTCACACACGCACCCCTTCTGCCCACACTACACACAGATGTTTAAGGTGTGTCTTGGACTTTAAAACAGAAATCAGCAATCAGAACCTTGTTTCCACAAGAAAAACCTTCGAGGGCCAGAGGGAAAGGGGCTGGGCTTGAGGTCTTCTTTGTGTGGGGAGGGTGACTTCCTGGCTATCTTGCTCTTCTTGTCTGATCCCTGCAACAGAGTCAGGGGATGCCTGGGAAAGCTTTGTGTCTTTGTTTGTGGCATATGCTTGTGTCTTTTCTGGCTCAAAATCAGAAAAGATATTGATCTTGCCTTTTGCTTCCTTCTGTTTTATTTATTTATTTTTCTTCTTAATAACTGATGAGTGTCGTGGTTTGTGCATGGGTTGGAAAAGAATTTCCAGACATGAGGCAGAGTGAAAGAAGAATAAAGTCTGTTAGAGTGGGGAGGGGAGAGTCTCTGCCAGCACAGTGGGCTGGCTTTCTGATAGTCAGGAAGAGCTGACAGTGAACAGGGGTTCTTGGTTCATTTTGATACCCTGGGTGTAAGGAGCAGGATACGGGTCTTATGGGTCATTTGCTGATTGGATAAGGTAGATATATTGGGTGGGGGGAAAGAGTAAGGTAAATACCTTCTCCCTATATGGAAAAGGATGGGAGGCAGTCTATACTGGTCAGGTGGATCTGAAATTCATTAATAGTTATAACATTTGGGATGGGAAGGAAGGACAACAAGGGTCTGATTTTTCTGTTTCTGCATTCCAAGACCCTCCTTGGTTTCATCTACTCTTTCATCCTTGGGTCACCACAATGAGCTGTTTACCCTGAAAGCAATTTCTCATGTTTGCATTTGTCAAGTGTTCTGAGATTGGAACAATGTGAACCATCAACTCCAATCTGCACAAGAAGGCATGAAAGGGTAACAGGCAGGGAGGCCAGGGGACTCCAAATGGAGGAAATAGGCTGCAAGTGTCATACATTTTTTATCTCTCTTTTAAGCGACAGGAGGAAACAAACTACAAGTGTCAGATTTTTTCCCTTCTCTCTACCAAATTAAAAGGAGGTTTCTCTTAAAATTCTGTGTTGCCATTAGGACACCTGGTTCCACCTGAACTTAACTTTTCTCAAACCTTAAGCTAACCAATGTGTTTTTCTTATGGAAATGTTTTTCTTAAGCTATGTTAATGAACTGTGTATTTACCCTAGACTCTGTTTTTCTTCAAGTTCTACTCAAGACTCAGAACCGATAAGGGCTTAACAAACCAGATATATTTTACTCATACATTGTTCTCCTAATCCATGTTAATGAAATGATATATTTACTTGGAAATCTGCCTTTCTTCAAGATTCATGTCAATCATTTTATAGCCCAGGAAGACTCACCTTGTGCCAAAGTTATCTCAAAATACTTGTGGGTGAGGGGCTGGGTGCCACTCTGAGTTTTGAGACATTTCGTTTCTCTAATTAACAGTTTGCTGATAGGTACATAACATACTGCTAAAGGCTAGCAGGAGGGCACTCCTTCTGCCCCCTTCTGACGTCTGTGTCAGAAGATTTCTCTATCTCTTTTATACTTTAATCAAACTTTATCACACAAAAGCTCTGAGTGATCAAGCCTCGTCACTGGTCCCAGATTGAATTCCTCTCCTCCGGAGGCCAAGAATCCCAGCATCTTTCACGGCTTAGCAACAACCTTTCAGGCATATTCCCATTTCATGGGGGGGCAAGTCTGAGGACTATGATGAGTGACATGCTCTTGTTGGGTGACATTGGGTGATGTATCTTGAAGTCAAACCATAAACCAGCTGCAGGGTGGAAAACTGAGGGACAGAAGATTCTCCACTTCTGATGAATCCACTCAAAGGCTTCAGGCTTTAAGTGAAGAAAGTAGAGATTTGTGCAGGTCAATTTCTGCTCTTCACCCTCACCTCCTCCCTGCGATTTCTGTTTCTCTCTTCTAATTCTTCCTGTATCCCTGTGATTAACCTTCTACCCAATTTAATATTTCAGCTGAACCTACTTTTGTTCTTTGTTTCAAGGATACACATAGCTCAGCTTCTCTCTAGAAGGTCCTTGTGATGTGAAATTAAGGACAAAAATCCAGCTATAAGGCAACTGTTAAAGAATAGGTCAGAGAAAGTTGCCTTTCACATCTCACTCACTTTAGACACATTCTAATTAACTCTGCTGGAAAAATAATTGGTTTAGATCAGGTCGATCTGACTGAGAATCTGAATAACCTTGCTTGAGTGGTATTTATATGTCAGCTTCTGGTCTTGGGTGAAGTTAGTGTGTGGCCTGAATGCTAATTGTACTCTACATGGGGACAAAAATAGCACCGAGGCCCATTGAGTGATATCTACATACTCCCAATCTCCTTGTAATATGTGTGGAGAGAGTTTTTCAAAAGTTCATTTAGCACGGTGGTCTCTCCAAAGTTCACTGTAAGTTGGTTGTTTAGAACTTGCATTATTTCCCCTAAAGAAAGAATATTACCCCCAGTGATTAATTTCACTGGTCACAGTAATATTAATAGCAAAAGAAGTTCTAATGTAACTAGGATAAAGTATTTAGAGAACCAGCCAGAGTCACTGGTCCCAGGTGACAGATGGCATCTAATTTAGGAAAAACCAGAACAGGAAGAGGATCTTCCCCCACACTCCCTGGGGCAGCGACTAAAGAGAGTAGAGATGAAGAGCGATGCCCAGGGCACTTGCTGACCTGGACAGACTGGCCATCAGTATGGAAGGGTGACCAGCCTAATGACTCCTATCGCTGGCCGCAGTTGAGAAAAGCTCATGGTGGGAGAGTAAACAAGTAGCTGAGATGAAGTCCACATGTGAGCCTAGGAGGGTGAGTCAGCATCTGAGAACTGACTTAGGGACCAGATAGATTCTGAAGCTGATTCTTGTAACTAAAGAGCATCAAGACAGGTGAGCAGAATCATAGTAAGTGTGCTTCGAACAGGGGGTAAGGATGGAGTTGGGACAGGTGGAAGAGGGCACAGGATGGGGGGAACCCAGGCAGGAACCAAGATGGATGAGTTATGATCTTTCCTTCCCATGGAAGACTTTTCCTTTCCTATTCTTTAAGGGAACCATGTTTAAGCAGCACTATGAGGTCAAAGACATTTGTCTTTGGCCTCTGCTTTTCTTGCCTTTCTGCCCTACTCCCCATCCCAGTGGTCTCTCCATGGGTTCTGGGTGCTGTGACCTTCTCTGTGCCACCCTAAGCCCCTGATACTCTCCCCTCCACTGGGTCCAACTCCAGGTTCTCAGGAAAAATGAGCTTCACACACTTGATGCACATTGTGAAAGAAATTATCAGTCATTCTTGGTAGCCCTTCCAGAAGGGTTTGACCTGTGCCTGTCCATTTATATGTGAATTTTTTCAATAGTAAATGCTACAGTATTAAGTGATCTGATGTTGGTTGTCTCCATGGATTTGGAATTTTGGGTACAGAGGAGCTATAGTTACCAGGGCTGACTATCAGTTATTTCCACCTGCATGAAAAGGGTCAGTGGCCCCTACTCCCATGTTCTTGTTCAAGGGTTAGCTGTATCTACCTCTATCTATCTATCTATATCTATCTATCTATGAGACAGATTGCTATTCTAGGCGCTTTGCCTCCCTTCAGTTGTCAACCTTAACAACAAGCTGTGAGTTGGTTTCATTATGACTCCCATCTTACTGATGGGAATACTAGGGCTCTGTGTCAGATATGTACTGTCTGATCCCATGGATCCACTTGTCCCGCTGCCTACACCATCCTTTCTGCCCTAGGAGCCAGGTCTAAATGGGCTACATCAATAGGCTTCCATACTCCATAGCCTGCGGTTAGTTCAACCAGTGAGGAGCATCATCAGGAGAACAGAGGGGTGGAGGGAGTGTGGTCAGCATTATGTCACCTTGGCCCCCTCTCTGCAAAGTGGTCACGTGTGTCTGTGTTGCCAGCCTGAGGACTCTGCTGCTTTGGAGGCCGATTTTCCTTCTGGGCTGCACTAACCTCTCTCTGCCCTCGTTACCTCTGTCCTAAGGTGGTGACAACTCCAGCCTGTCACCCTCAGTCCCTGCACTAATCCTGGGTGTCCCCATACCCTGCCTGCATGAATGAATCCCTCTGTGAGTAGACACCCCCTCTCTCAGGCCAAGAATACTAATTTGGGTGTGCCATCTGATTCCTACTGGAACGGTGACTGATATAGACCCCATGAAAGTTAATTAATTTGCCCAAGATTTAGCTTAGCTGGTAAAGAATCTGCCTGCAATGCTGGAGACTCTGGTTCGATTCCTGGGTCAGGAAGATTCCCCTGGAGAAGGGAACAGCTACCCACTCCAGTATTCTGGCCTGGAGAATTCCACAGACAGAGGAGCCTGGCAGGCTACAGTCCATGAGGTCACAAAGAGTCGGACACAAACAAGCGACTATCAGACATCAGACTTACAACCAATAAGGGGCAGATCTACCTCCCACAGTCATGCTTCCAATGACCATCTAGTGGAACAAGCACCAGTCAGGAACCCAGGTTGCTGTATTGTGCTCATTGACCAAGCAAGTAATGCTGCCATTTTAGCTTCCATTTTTAAGGAGTAATGAGGTTGTTGCAGTTCTTTTTAGCTTTCACATGTGATAATTTCCAAACTTCCACTGAAAATAAGTCTCTCCCAGACCTGTACTTTCCATATCTCCCCCTACTATTAGTTGTCATGGCAAAAGCTTGCATTTATCTCTGATAAACAGCTGAGAAAACAATTTGCGGGGGTAACACTGGAGAGAATGAAGTCAGGCTCCACTGTACAATGTGTTCCGCCTCAGGAAATCAGGCCTTCCTCATTCTGGTTCAATGTGGGTCCCTACTTGCTTCTCTTATTTATCTATCCCCCCCCCCACTTCGATTCCATTAAATTAAATAACTATTCCCTTCCCTGCAAAGAGCTTTATGTGTTATGAATAGCTGCAGTCTTCACTCAGAAAAATGCTCAGTTCACCAAAAGTGAGCAAAGTTCTTGCTTTTGCAACTCAGCAAAGCCTGTTTTCTTGTTCATGAACATCAAGTGACTGAATGCCAACTAGAGAAGCTAAGGTTTGGTTGGGAAAAGTGGTTAGCAACATGAACCAAAATCAGTTTTACTCCTAAGTCTGAGAATTTGGGGGACTGAAGACCACCACTCAGGGGTAGGTCAGATCCCTTGGGTTCCCAGCTTGCTGGGAGAGAGGGTTGGAGTAAATGGAGTAAGCGAGGTGACAGTGGGACTGCAGGGGTCGCAGTGGTGAAGCTGGCAAGGGGCACACCCTGGGTGGGTGGACAGTGCAAGCTGAAGACATTTTGTCGACACAACCACCGTAAAGCAGGAGGACAGCTGACAAGTAACCCAGCCCTCATCCCTACCCCTAAATCAAGACAAGGAGAGACTAGAGGGACACTAGATTTTCTAGAATTTATTTAATGTGAAAAATATCAGAGAGTCTTAGTGGACCACAAGTTCACAGAGGTGGCAATTCTTCAAGACAAAGAGTTTAGGGTCAGATAGCTTAAAGTTTTTACTCAAAATTGCATATCTTGGGCAAAGCCCAGACTCAAACTATGACTTTCTCACTATAAAGGCCCATGCTAATATTTTTTAATACTATAGGTTCCCAAGCCTGAGAAATTAAAAAACCATATGGATTTTCAGACTGCCACTCCTGACTTACTAAACCAGAAAATTCAGGGGAAGTAGCTTTGGAATCACTTTTATAACAACATCAAAGTGGAATGATGTTGGCAGTAGGTGCTAAATAATCCAGGGATGGTGGGGGTGGGCAGAATACAAGAGTGGCCATTAGTTGACAATGGCCAGAGCTGAGTGATGAGCTCCTGGGGGGTAATTTCTCTCTGTTTTTGTGTATGTTTTAATGATTTCATCATATACCATCGAAAAAGGAAAAAAGAATCATTAAGCATTCTCTCAATCAACCAGGCTGGAGATGTCTCATCCTATGTTATACACTGAGTGGCCTTGCCAATTTGTAAGCAGGCATTGAGAGAGGGACTGAAATAAGATGTCTCATTTGAAAGGGAATTAAGTATTGTTGGCTCCCCAGAAAATCACCATCAGACACTATAGAATGTAGGAATCAGAGAGCCCAAGGAGTCTTGCAAAGTTGAATCTTCCCCTGAGTTCTGACATCATTGCCCTAAACCACTCCCAGTAAGAGGGTACTCTGTTTCGGGACAGGATTTGCCCTTTTCCTGGGCTTGCTAAGCACCCCGAGAACATAAGCTCACAAGATGATGACAGTCTGGGTGCTTCTCCTGCCCAGCACAGCCAGCACCACCTGCCTGACAGCAGTGGGGAGGCGGGCTACTGTAGCCTCGCTGAGGACAGGGCCCTGCTCTGCAAGCCCAGCGCCTGGGGGAGATGGATGTGCGCATGTCCCACAGCCTGCATTTACCTGTCCAGTCCCTCAATACCTGGTTTAAGATTTTCTAAATTAAATTCTTTCTGTAGAAATCACTGGTGGGGTGTATGATCCCTGACTGGGCCTGACTGGTACAGGATGGGTTGCAGGTGACAGAAAGATGCAGTATCACTAGCATCTGAGAGGTGTGATGGCCACGCTAACTCTATGGGCTATGGAGATGGCTGGGGATTGTTAGGTGCACGGATGCACTGGAGGGAGAAATGGCAGCTCAAGCAAGCCAACCATCTAAGTAAGCCGAAATTAGGAGCCAGAAGTCCTTGGTGGCAGCACCAAAAAGGACTATGTACTGTGGCCGATGGCATACCCTGCTGATAAAAATACGAGAAGTGTGAAGCCATGACCCTAGTGAATATCCTATGCTAAAGTCAAGGGCCTGATTTAGAGGACCCCAGGGACCTAGCATGGGGACATCTAGGTAGATGCACTTGATCACTCTCAATCCTCGGAGTCCCTGGGACTCTCTGGGCTTGAAGATGAGGCTCATTCCTCCTGTAGACAGCTACAGCATCCTCTTTCCTTGAGACCAAGCAGAGTTCTCTGCTGAGGCAGAGGCCTTGCAGGTGATACTCAACCTTCTCAAGATCTCCTCACCAGCCTGCACAGCTTTTAGGTCAGCACACGTTTCCTATAAATGGGCACATGATAGACATTTTAGGCTTTGCAGAATAGTCTCTGTCATAGCTACTCAGTTCTTCCACTATGTCCAAAAGCATCATGCTGTTGTTGTTCAGTCACTAAATCATGTCTGACTCTTTGCAACCCCATGGACTGCAGCATGCCAGGCTTCCCTGTCCTTCACCTTCTCCTGGAGTTTGCTCAAATTCATGTCCGTTGAGTTGGTGATGCCATTCAACCATCTCATCCCTTGTCACCCACTTCTCTTGCCTTCAGTCTTTCCCAGCATCAGGGTCTTTTCCAATGAGCTGGCTGTTTACATCAGGTGGCCAAAAAGTATTGGAACTTCAGCTTTTGCCTGCTTTTTCAAAGGCGCCATAGATAATATGCAAACAAATGGGTGTGGCTGGATTCCAACAAAATCTTATTTATAAAAATGGGCTGTATTTGACCAATGGGCCATAGAGTACCAATCCTGCTCCAGGCCCACACTAAGGCCTCCCACAGCTTGGCCTGAGAGACTCTGGCGCACTTAAGAAAAGGTCACAGAACCTCCCTCACATATACTGACACAACCCAGGAGGTCACATCTGGAAATGAATTTTGGATGGACTGGACTTGGGGTAAGATATAAGCCTGGATAAAGGGGAGGTTATTGATACTCAGGCAGTCCCCCAGGACTCAGGATTTGTATCCTGGCAGGGACACTGAGAGCCAGTCCTGATCTGCTGCAAGTGATAGCAGCCAAGATAGCCCCCTGCAGCTAAGAAATGATGCTGGCCTTGAGAAAATGATATATGAGTGCTAGAACTGCCTGGGTAGCAGCAGAGGCAGAATGTTCAGTGAGGGAAGCAGACAAAATAAATTTATTTTGTAAGGTCAGATTGTCTACCAACTAACTAGTCTTTGGGAGGGTCCAGAGGGCATGGTCTCCACTAGTTAAATAAGGAACATGCCAGCAAGGGGTGGCCAGCATGGTTGAAACCAACCCGACAGTTGGTCTTTCTGTGCTGCTCTGTGTCTCAACTCCCTGGTGTCTGGGGATGACAGATTTGGGGAAGAGTACAGGAGAGTTGGCAGCCCTTAACCATCAAAGGTAAGGCAGACAGCTATCATAACCATAGAAAAGTTGCAAAGGCAACCTGGACTCTTATTTGCAAGACTAAGAGAACACTGGGGGCTTCTCTGGTGGCTCAGATGGTAAGGCATCCGCCTGCAATGCAGGAGGCCAGGGTTCGATCCCTGGGTCAGGAAGATTCCCTGGAGAAGGGAATGGCTACCCACTCCAGTATTCTTGCAGGAGAATTCCACAGCCAGAGGAGCCTGGGCGGGGGGGGCGGCGGGGGGCTACAGTCAATGGGGTTGCAATGAATCAGCCATGATGAAGGACTTACACTTTCACCTTCAAGGGAGCAGTGGCTCACAGACAGTGAGATTGGAGCACTGCTTGAGCTGTGTAACTGAAGACCGAGAGCAGGTGAGCCTGGGACTGATGCCGGCCGCTGCAATGGAGAATCAGGACCCTTTGCCCAGTTTCCAGTTCTGAGCCACTCATCAGAGAGCCAATCTACTGAAGGGGACATGGGTGTCCTTGGGGAACAACCCTGCAATGTCACAGCAAGTTTACACAGGAGTGACAACTTTCATCTAGGACCGAGAGGCCCTAAGACCACTTCTCCTGCAGGACAGAATGTTGCATATCCTCAAAGATCTGTGAGTACAAGATCTGAACTGAAACCAATGCCACAGAATCCAAAATCTATCATAGCCCTCAGTCTGACTCTGAATCCATCTCTTAGAGGTCCAATGGATCACATACCACCTGGTGTTCATTTTCCTGGTCCCTGAGTTTATAATTGGAATAGACATACTTATCAGCTTGAAGAACACTCTTATAGATTAAGAACCATGGTGCCAAGAAAAGCCAAGTGGAAACTCTTGAAACTTCCACATCCCAGCTAAGATAGAAAATCAGAAGTAATGTCTCTTTATGGGCTAGATGCCACCTCAAAGACTTAAAGAAGGCAGAGGTCTACTTAGTTGGCCTGTGATGTTTGTTCTTTGGTGAGTCCAAGAAAAGTTACTTTGTTTGCCACTCTTATTGTTAGAGAAGGAGTGAGTTCATTTCAGTCGCTCATTCGCTCATTCGTGACTGACTCTTTGCAACTCCATGGACTGCAGCACACCAGGCTTCCCTGTCCATCACCAACTCCTTCAGACATTTAAAATAGGATTTAAAAGTGTAATATGTTTTATTTCCTTTTTAAGGTAATTTAATGACCTAATATGATTGTAAGAGTTGGACCATAAAGAAGACTGAGCACCAAAGAATTGAGGATTTCAAACTGTGATGCTGGAGAAGATTCTTGAGAGTCTCTTGGATCTCCCAGCAAGGAGATTAAAACCAGCCAGTCCTAAAGGAAATCAACCCTGAATATTCATTGGAAGGACTGACGCTGAAGCTGAAGCTCCAATACTTTGGCCACCTGATGTGAAGAACTGACTCACTGGAAAAGAGCCTGATGGTGGGAAAGATTGAAGGCAGGAGGAGAAGTGGGTGACAGAGGATGAGATAGGTGCATCCCTGACTCAACGGACATGAGTTTGAGCAAACTTTGGGAGAAGTGAAGGACAGGGAAGCCTGGCATGCTGCAGTCCATGGGGTCCCAAAGAGTTGGACAAAACTTAGTGACTGAGCAATATCAACAACACTGTTCTAATGGATAAACCAAACCTCTCTAGGTCTTTAGGTAATTTTCATAAATCTAATTAATTATGATTATAAACAGGATTCATCTAGATCTTCTTAAATATTCCTACACTGTTCACTGTTATAGTAAATTTCAAAATAAGGACCGTAAGTATAAATCACTTAATTTTACTATAGAATCACAAAGCTGGTCTCTTACTTGCACAGGGTAAGATCCCTTAAGGACTGAAAAAACTTAAACACTAAATATGAACAGAGTGCTTATTTCAAGAATTGTGAGGAATCTAAGATTTTAGCCTACTTTCAAACTCACAGGTTTGGTGGGTTTTGCTGGGAAAAGATATGAGGCCCCTGGGGCAGAGGCACTCACAGCAGGGGTAGCACACAGTGTTCCAGCCTTGACTGGTTCCCCGAGTCCCAGTCCCCACAGTGGGATGTGAAGAGCATGCGCGGTGGTGACAGGGCAGGAGCCCTCAGCGCAGGAGCTGGAACCTTTTCTAGAGGCAATGATCCTGCTTGTCTCCTCAAAGTACAGAAGGCTGACCTCGACTCTGAGGGGAGACTCTGTCTCTGTTTTCCAATATCCCTGAAAAGGTGGTCTAGAGCAAAGGCAGTAATGCTTCAACCCACACGATGTGAAGAAATATGAGAAACTGATGGAAAATTGTCTCTCAACAGCTCAACCACAGGTCACCTTGAGGTGGTCTTCCTATGGGTTGGATGTCTCCAGCATTTCTAAGTTTAAATCTAAATCTGTCTGTGGCTGAAAGGTGTGCTCCTAGTAAGGTGTTGATTCCAAATGATGTTTGAGTTATTTTCTCATGTGACTTTTGTGATTGCCTCTCAGTTGGCTGAGGAGACTTCTTTTCTTTTTTTTTTTTTAAACATCCTTCTCAGGGTTTACTACAACATGTTGTTTCCAAATACAAAAGAAGAGGACAGGACAGGGAGCACGGAGGCGCCGGGGGAAGGGTTCTGAGGTGGGAGCAGGCAGGTGGGTGGGCGGACCAGCCCAGAGGATGGGGGGCCTGTTACCCCTCATATGAGGGGCCAGGGGGCCCTGTTACCTCTCCTGGCTGGACTTTCCAGCAAATAACAGGAGGGGGTTGGGTCCATTCTGGGGAACCCCTGATGCCAAGCCACTGGGCTGGCAGAAGGAGTGGGAAGGGTGAGAGACACTTGGATGGCATTTGGACCCACCCCTTCTCTACCTGGAATGGTGGGTGGGAGTGACCAGGAAAGCGCTCTTGCCGGGGGGCTGGTGCCACCTGCAAGGGGAGCGGGGGTGCCGAGACAGGACCTTCTCCCGTCACAGCTACTCACTTCATCAGCTGAAGGGTCTTAATGGCCCATGGCTCACTGGCTGCAATACTGCCAGGGACTTGTTGGTGACCTTGATGGTCAAGGTGATCCTGGCTTCATGGTCACTGTGCCAAAGTTCTCCAAGGAGGATGTTCTCCCCAACTGGGCACCCGCACTTTCCTTACCCATGACCTCCTCCTATTGACTCCTCACAGACCTCCAGCTGCCACACTGTTTGACTGGATTTGTTGATGTTCAGTTGTTCAGTCAAGTCTGACTCTTTGAGACCCCATGGACTGCAGCACACCAGGCTTCTCTGTCCTTGACCGTCTCCCAGAGCTTTCTCAAACTCATGGCTGAATTTAGCATGCTTATTTACATCATCATCCTTTTTGTATTAGCTCTGTCTTTTCGACCACAAACTTCAGACCTATTTCTGACTAATGCTCTCTACACTGAAGAAGACCAGTTTTCTGGGTTCTTCGATGGGCTAGTAAAGGGGATAATCCTTTGATTATCCCCAGTTCTAGAAGATGACCAACATGCCCTTTGGGCTGCAGGAGAAGGAAATCCTTCCGTGCTGGTCCCCCAGAGACATAATGATTATGGCAGCAGCCCCTGTGCTATGGCTGGGAGTTGGGGAACACCATCCTCCCCAGAACTCTGGGCCCCAGCTGGCAGCCCATCTGCTGTGCCCATTGGCGGAAGCCCAGCCCCATCCCAGGAGGACCACTGTCAGGAGGCTGAGTCCAACACCTGAGTGTTCGCCTTCACGGCACAAAGGCAGCACCCAGAGAAGGGGGAGCTCTTACCACAGGTGCCCCTCCCTCCCACAAAGATGTCACTCATCTCCTGGCATAGCAGCTGTGCTCCAAGGGCTGTCACAATGGGAATGGGTCAGGGAGAAGGGCTGCCATGTTGGGATGAAGCTGCCTACATGGAGATGCGGTTTTGATGGAAATGTGAGAAGAAATCACTGCCCCAAGGCAGCTTCTGGCTTGAACAGCTTGAAACAAACAAGATTTCTCCCCTCTTCAAATTCTAAATTAATGATAGCCTGAGTGGAGTATAGCAGTCAGTCTTCATCATCCTTGCAGTTTGAAGGCCTTCACCAGCCACAGGGCTCTACCGCACAGCCCATAGCAGCCTGTCTGGACTCTGGACTCTTGAGGAAAGCTCCAGTTGGTAACTCATTTCCTCCTCTAAGCAAAGTAAAGATCACTCTCAAGGAAAAGTGGCAGATGTCTTCCCCTTGGCATAGACCACAGATGGATCAGGGGCAGCTGGGGAGGGAGGCCCATTCTGGGAGTGTCTGAGCTGAGCACCAGGGCAACATTGACCAGTCCTGTGACACTGGCTTGGGCTCACAGCGTTTTCTTTTGCAGAATGCATGGCAAACCAAGATGCTCTGACTTTTGCTTTAAGATGGTCCTCGCCTTGATGAGGACCCCAGGACTTTCTGCAATTAGTCAGCAGGTGCCATTGATGAGGAGCCCAGAGACTTGAGCTCTAGTCTTGTCTCTGCCCCTCATTCCCGCCATCCCTCAGCAAGTCACTCAATCTCTTAGTTACCTAAGTCATACAGGAGTGTGATTCTGTCTGCCACAAGTAGATCCCAGGGTTATCATGGGCATCAAATTAAATAACGGGATAATAGATAAGAATGTACTGTGGGAGGCATCATCCTTGCTATACTAAATGGGAGTCCAGGGCTCATTTCTGTTCTCAGGACAGGGCAGAGCTGTCCTGACCCACCTAGGGACTGGGACCAAGAGACCCAAGTTCTGGGCTTGAAACAAGATCCAGGAGCAAGAATGGTGGTCATGGCACTCTGTCTGGGGTGTCAGAATGCAGCCTAGAGCTGGAAGGAGAGGGAAGAACCCCCTGCCTGACCGTGAGAACTTAGGCAGCCACTTGATAAAAAGAAACATTCATATAGGAGGTCTGGGGAAGTTGTTCTGGCTTGTAAATGAGTTAACTTGAATTTTTAAAAAGTATTTATTTTAATTGGAGGATCGTTACTTTACAATATTGTGATGGCCTCTGCCATGTATCAACATGAATCAGCCATAGGAATACATGTGGCCCCTCCCTTCTGAAATCCTCTCCCACCTCCCCGCCCACCCCTTCCCCCCAGATTGTCATGGAACACCAGTTCTGGGTTCTTTGTGTCATACACCAAACTCCCACTGGCTATCTATTTTACATATGGTAATGTATATGTTTCCATACTATTCTCTCAAATCATTCCACCCTCTCCTCCCACTGTGTCCAAAAGTCTGTTCTTTATGTCTGTGGTACATATACACAGTGGAATATTACTCAGCTCTAAAAAAAGAAGGCATTTGAGTCAGTTCTAATGAGGTGGATGAACCTAGAGCCAATTATACAGAGCGAAGTAAGTCAGAAAGAAAAAAAATACTGTATATTAACACAGATATATGGAATCTGGGAAGATAGTACTCATGATTGTACATGCAGGGCAGCAAAGGAAATACAGACATAGAGTTAACTTGAATTTTATGTAACTAAAACAGCCTGTTTGCAGCCTATCAGACATTCTTGTACATCTGCTTTAATTATTAAAGAAAAGGGTGGAATGACCAGCAGTAAAGAGAGTCCACATTAAAATAAAGATTAAATTCCTCACTTCCTGGGAGGCAATGCTGGACTTCCTTCCACGATAACATTCTCTTACCAGGTGCCAAGGCCATACTGACTGTGTACATCTGGTCTATTTTTGTGAAACCTTCAAGGTATGTATCCATAACTTGTTTTGATGTTCTTTTTTCTGACAATACCTGAAACTGTGTTGAAAACCATGCTTCTCTGGAGCAGCTCCTCAGCGTTCTTTGAGAAGTTGTCTTCCAGGATATAGTCCTCAGTGTAACTCAAATAAAGCTTTTTCCTATTCTTGTTATAGGCTTTTTATTGATATTTTCAGTGACACATCTAAATAGACAAGTTTACCAAGGGATATATTGCAGAGAGAGAGGGGGACAGAGCAGGGCAGAGAGCTGGCAGCAATGGGCTGAGCTTGAAGGTTGCGCTGTGTCCTCAAGCTGACTCCAGAGTCCAGGAACATCTCCCCTCCACCTACCTTGCACATTATTTGCCTGCAGAGGCCATTCATGGTCCTCCTGCATCTGCCCAAACACCCTCTCCCTTCTGTTCTCAGGCAAAGTCAGATCCTGCCTCACCTCTCTGAGCCCATGAAGAAGAGGAAGAGCCCAGGCTTCACTAGCCTGCACAGCCCACTCCTTCAGGCTTCACTTCCCCCTGCCCTCCCAGCCACGAGCCCATCCAGGCTTCTGGGCTGTGCCTCTGCAGTTGCCCTGCCTGGACCACTCTTTCCCTGATTCCCCCAGTGATGCTCCATGACTCTCTTCACCACACTTGACTTCATTCAAATGTCATGTTCACAGTGAGGCTTTCCTGCCATCCTGTTATCAATAGAAGCACCACAGACTGCCTGGCACCTTCCTAATCTGGGTTTGTGTTTCCCCACAACCTTTATCACCTACAAAATCACACGATTTAACTCATTCACTATGCTTATTGTTTATATTTTCTCATCCCTCCTCCACCCTCACCCATCAGAAGATAAGTTTCGTGAGGAAGAGGGTATTTACCCATTACTTTTTATCTATGTATCCCAGCAACTTGGAACACTGCCGGCACGGATCAAGTACTCAATAAACATCTGTAGGAAAATGAGTAATTCTGTGGGAAGACAGGGAGGAGACAGTCTCAAGAAAGAGGAAGAATTTGACAATGTCAACACTTTTCAATGCTTTGGGGAGGCCAAGGTGAGAGCAGAGAATGGATGGTGAATGCAGCGCCGGAGGGAGTGGGATCAGTAATGTGCTTAAACCAGGAACAGATCATGAACAATGACCAGATGAATGAACAGAACTAAGTACAGAAACAGTGCAATCCATTGACGGAATGCAGGGGTGAAGGAGCAGTAATAACTTGAGGGGACATCACTTCCAGAAGAGAAAGGCTTTCTGTTGTTTCCATTAAATATTGCTTTTATTTCTAAAATTAATTTGTGCTCATTTTAGAAGATTCAAAAATTACTGAAGCACTAAAAACAAAAATACTTCCATCACCCAGACAAAATTACAAGTAACTTCTGTAGTTGTTACTCAAAGGCTAAGTCATATCCAACTCTTTGTGACACCAAGGACTGCAACATGCCAGGCTCCTCTGTCCTCTAATATCTCCCAGAGGTTTCTCAAATTCATGTCCATTGAGTCAGTGATGCTATCTAACCATCTTGTCTTCTGCCACCCCTTTCAATCTTTCCCAGCATCAGGGTCTTTTCTGATGAGTTGGCTCTTTGCAGCAGGTGACCAAAGTATTGGAGCTTCAGCTTCAGCATCAGTCCTCCCAATGAATATTCAGAGTTGATTTCCTTTAGGATTGACTGGTTTGATCTCTTTGAAGTCCAAGGGACTCTCAAGTCTTCTCCAGCACCACAATTTGAAAGCAATTCTTTGGTGTTCAGCCTTCTTTATGGTCCAGTTCTCACATCTGTAGATGACTACTGGAAAAACCATAGCTTTGACTATATGAACCTTTGTCAGCTGAGTGATGTCTCTGCTCTCTAATATGCTGTCTAGATTTGTCATAGCTTTCCTTCCAAAGAGCAAGCATCTTTTAATTTTATGGCTGCAGTTACAATCTGCAGTGATTTTAGAGCTCAGGGGAAAAAAATCTGTCACTGCTTTAACTTTCCCCTCATCTATTTGCATCAAGTGATGGGAATCAGATGCTATGATCTTGGTTTTTTGTATGTTGAGTTTCAAGCCAGCTTTTTCATTTGTCTCTTCACCCTCATCAAGAGACTCTTTAGTTCCTCTTCACTTTCTGCCATTAGAGTGCTATTATCTGAGGATTTAGGTTGTTGATATTTCTTCCAGTAATCTTGATTCCAGCTTGTGATTAATCTAGCCCAATATTTCATATGATGCACTCTGAATAGCAGTTAAACAAGCAGGGTGACAATACACAGCCTTGATGTACTCTTCTTAATTTTGAACCAGTCCACTCTTCTATGTCCGATTCTAATTGCTGCTCCTTGACCTGCACACAGATTTTTTGGAGGGCGGATAAGGTGCTCTGGTACTCCCACCTCTTTTAAGAATTTTGTGATCACACAGTCAAAGGCTTTAGTTAGTGTAGTCAATGAAGCAGAAACAGATATTTTTTTCTGGAATTCCCTTGCTTTCCCCATGATCCAGTGAAATGTTGGCAATTTGATCTCTGGTTTTTCTTCCTCTTCAAAACCCAGGTTATACATCTGGAAATTCTCGGTTCATGTATTCCTGAAACCTAGCTTAAAGGATTGTGAGCATAACCTTGCTAGCATGTGAAATGAACACAGTTGTACAGTAGTTTGAAGAAAGTTTGGCATTGCAAAGAGAAAAACCTACAACCCAGATTACTATGCCCAGCGAGGATCTCATTCAAATATGAAGGAGAAATCAAAAGCTTTACAGACCATCAAAAGCTCAGAGAATTCAGCACCACCAAACCAGCTCTTCGACAAATGTTAAATGATCTTCTCTAGACAGGAAACACAGAAGAGGTTTATAAACTCAAACCCAAAACAACAAAGTAAGTGGCAACAGGATCATACTTATCAATCATTACCTTAAATGTAAATGGTTTGAATGTCCCAACCAAAAGACAAAGACTGGCTGAATGGATTAAAAAAACAAGACCGCTATATATGTTGTCTATAAGAGACTCACCTCAAACCTAGGGATACATACAGACTGAACGTGAAGGGCTGGAAAAAGATATTTCACACAAATGGAGACCAAAAGAAAGCAGGAGTAGCAATACTCATATCAGATAAAATAGACTTTGAAATAAAGGCCATGAAAAGGGACAAAGAAGGACACTACATAATGATCAAAGGAGCAATCCTAGAAGAAGATATAGCAATTATAAATATATGTGCACCCAACATAGGAGCACCCCAATATGTAAGGCAAATGCTGACAAGTATGAAAGGGGAAACTAACGGTAACACAATAATAGTGGGAAACTTTAATACCCTACTCACACCTATGGATAGATCAACTAAACAGAAAATTAACAAGGAAACACAAACTTTAAATGATACAATGGACCAGTTAGACCTAATTGATATCTATAGCACACTTCACCCTAAAACAATGAATTTCACCTTTTTCTCAAGTGCACATGGAACCTTCTCCAGGATAGATCACATCCTGGACCATAAATCTAGCCTTGGTAAATTTAAAAAATTGAAATCATCTCAAGCATCTTTTCTGATCACAATGCAGTAAGATTAGATGTCAACTACAGCAGTAAAACTATGAAAAGTACAAACATATGGAGGCTAAACAACACGCTTCTGAATAACCAACAAATCACAGAAGAAATTTTTAAAAAATCAAAATATGCATAGAAACAAATGAAAATGAAAACACAACAACCCCAAACCTATGGAATTCAGTAAAAGCAGTGCTAAGGGGAAAGTTCATAGCAATACAACCCTACCTCAAGAAACAGGAGAAAAATCAAATAAATTACCTAACTCTACACCTAAAGCAACTAGAAAAAGAAGAAATGAAGCACCACAGCATTAGTAGAAGGAAAGAAATCATAAAAATTCAGTTCAGTTCAGTTCAGTCGCTCAGTCATGTCCAACTCTTTGCAACCCCATGAACTGCAGCACGCCAGGCCTCCCTGTACATCACCAACTCCCGTAGTTTACTCAAACTCATGCCCATAGAGTCGGTGATGCCATCCAGCCATCTCATCCTCTGTTGTCCCCTTCTCCTCCTGCCTCCAATCTCTCCCAGCATCAGGGTTTTTTCCAATGAGTCAACTCTTCGCATGAGGTGGCCAAAGTATTGGAGTTTCAGCTTCAGCATCAGTCCTTCCAATAATGAACACCCAGGACTGATCTCCTTTAGGATGGACTGGTTGGATCTTCTTGCAGTCCAAGGGACTCTCAAGAGTCTTCTCCAACACCACAGTTCAAAAGCATCGATTTTTCAGCGCTCAGCTTTCTTCACAGTCCAACTCTCACATCCATACATGACCGCTGGAAAAACCATAGCCTTGACTAGACGGACCTTTTCTGGCAAGGTATTATCTCTGCTTTTTAATATGCTATCTAAGTTGGTCATAACTTTCCTTCAAAGGAGTAAGCATCTTTTAATTTCATGGCTGCAGTCACCATCTGCAGTGATTTTGGAGCCCCAAAAATAAAGTCTGACACTGTTTCCACTGTCTCCCATGTCTATTTCCCATGATGTGATGGGACCAGATGCCATGATCTTAGTTTTCTGAATGTTGAGCTTTAAGCCAACTTTTTCACTCTCCTCTTTCACTTTCATCAAGAGGATTTTTAGTTCCTCTTCACTTTTTGCCATAAGGGCAGTGTCATAAAAATTAGGACAGAAATAAATGCAAAAGAAACAAAGGAGACCATACTCAAAATCAACCAAGTTGAAAGCTGGTTCTTTGAGAAGATAAATAAAATAGACAAACCATAAGCCAGGCTCATCAAGGAAAAAAAAAGGGAGAAGAATCAAATCAACAAAATTAGAAATGAAAATGGAGAAATCACAAGAGAAAACACAGAAATACAAAGGATCATAAGAGACTACTATCAGCAACTATATGCCCATAAAATGGACAACTTGGAAGAAATGGACAAATTCTTAGAAAAGTATGACTTTCCAAAACTGAACCAGGAAGAAATAGAAAATCCTAACAGACCCATCACAAGCATAGAAATTGAAACTGTAATCAGAAATCCTCCAACAAACAGAAGCCCAGGACAGATGGCTTCATGGCTGAATTATACCAAAAATTTAGAGAAGAGCTAACACCTATCCTACTCAAACTCTTCCAGAAAATTGCAGAGAAAGTTAAACTTTCAAACTCATTCTATGAGGCCACCATCACCCTAATACCAAAACCAGACAAAAATGCAACAAGAAAAGAAAACTACAGCCAATATCATCCATGAACATAGATACAAAAATCCTCAACAAAATTCTAGCAAACAGAATCCAACAGCATATTAAAAAGATCATACATCATGACTAAGTGGGCTTTATCCCAGGGATGTGAGGATTCTTCAATATTCACAAATCAATCAATGTAATAGACTACATTAACAAATTGAAAGATAAAAACCATGTGATTATCTCAATAGATGCAGAGAAAGCCTTTGACAAAATTCAACATCCTTTATGATAAAAACTCTCCAGAAAGCAGACATAGAAGGAACATACCTCAACATAATAAAAGCTATATATGATAAACCCACAGCAAACTTTATCCTCAATGGTGAAAAATGGAAAGCTTTTCCCCTGAAGTCAGGAATAAGACAAGGGTGCCCACCCTCACCACTACTATTCAACATAGTCTTGGAAGTTTTAGCCACAGCAATCAGAGAAGGAAAAGGAATAAAAGGAATCCAGATTGGAAAAGAAGAAGTAAAACTCTCACTGTTTGCAGATGACATAATCTTCTACATAGAAAACCCTAAAGACTCACCAGAAAATTACTAGAGCTAATCAATGAATATAGTAAAGTTGCAGGATAGAAAATTAACACACAGAAATCCCTTGCATTCCTATACACTAACAATGAGAAAACAGCAAAGGAAACTAAAGAAACAATTCCATTCACCATTGCAATGAAAAGAATAAAATACTTAGGAATAAATCTATCTAAAGTAACAAAAGACCTATATAGGAAACTATAAAACACTGATGAAAGAAAGCAAAGAGGACACAAATAGATGGAGAAATATACCATGTTCATGGATCAAAAGAATCAATATAGTGAAAATGAGTATACTACTCAAAGCAGTCTATAGATTCAATGCAATCCCTATCAAGCTACTAACAGTATTTTTCAGAGAACTTGAACACATAACTTCATAGTTTGTATGGAAATACAAAAGACCTCGAATAGCCAAAGAAATCTTGAGAAAGAAGAATGGAACTACAGGAATCAACCTGCCTGACCTCAGACTATACTACACAGCTACAGTCATCAAGACAGTATGATACTGGCACAAAGACAGAAACATAGATCAATGGAACAAAATAGAAAGCCCAGAGATAAATCCATGCACCTATGGACACGTTATCTTTGATCAAGGACGCAAGACCATAAAATGGAGAAAAGACAATCTCTTCAACAAGTGGTGCTGGGAAAACTGGTCAACCACCTGTAAAAGAATGAAACTAGAACACTTTCTAACACCATACACAAAAATAAACTCAAAATGGATTAAAGATCTAAATGTAAGACCAGAAACTATAAAACTCCTAGAGGAAAACATAGGCAAAACACTCTCTGACATAAATCACAGCAGGATCCTCCATGACCCACCTCCCAGAGGAATGGAAATAAAAGCAAAAATAAACAAATGGGACCTAATTAAACTTAAAAGCTTTTGCACAACGAAGGAAACTATAAGCAAGGTGAGAAGACAGCCTTCAGAATGGGAGAAAATAATAGCAAACGAAGCAACTGACAAAGAATTAATCTCAAAAATATGCAAGCAGTTCCTGCAGCTCAATACCAGAAAAGTAAACTACCCAATCAAAAAATGGGCCAAAGAACTAAACAGAGATTTCTCCAAAGAAGACATACAGATGGCTAACAAACACATGAAAAGATGCTCAACATCACTCATTATCAGAGAAATGCAAATCAAAACCACAAAGAGGTACCATCTCTTGCCAGTCAGAATGGCTGCTATCAAAAAGTCTACCAACAATAAATGCTGGAGAGGGTGTGGAGAAAAGGGAACCCTCTTACACTGTTGGTGGGAATGCAAACTAGTACAGCCACTATGGAGAACAGTGTGGAGATTCCTTTAAAAACTGGAAATAGAACTGCCATAGGACCCAGCAATCCCACTGCTGGGCATACACACTGAGGAAACCGGAATTGAAAGAGACACTTGTACCCCAGTGTTCATTGCAGCACTGTTCAAAACAGCTTGGACATGGAAGCAACCTAGTTGCCCACTGGCAGTCCAATGGATAAGAAAGCCGTGGTACATATACACAATGGAATATCACTCAGCTATTAAAAAAGAATGCATTTGAATGAGTTCTAATGAGGTGGATGAAATTGGAGCCTATTATAGAGAGTGAAGTAAGTCAGAAAGAAAAACACCAATACAGTATATTAACGCATATATATGGAATTTAGACAGATGATAATGATGATCCTATATGAGAGACAGCAAAAGAGACACAGAAGTAAAGAACAGTCTTTTGGACTCTGTGGGAGAAGGCAAGGGTGGGATGATTTGAGAGAATAGCATTGAAACATGTATATTGTCATATGTAGATCTCCAGTCCAGGTTCAATGCATGAGACAGGGTGCTCAGGGCTGGTGCACTGGGATGACCCTGAGGGATGGGATGGGGAACACATACACCCGTGGCTGATTCATGTGAATGTATGGCAAAAACCACCACAATAGTGTAGAGTAATTAACCTGCAACTAAAATAAACAAAAAAAGAATTCTAAGAAGTCAGGAAAGAGTCCAGAAAAAGGTAAATATGATGCAGGGGCTCGGAAGTGAGGCTCTACGAGGAACTGAGAAACACACAGTAGTTGCTTGACCTGGAGCAGAAGCAGACTTGCCATACATAGGATGGACCTAGATATTATCACACTGAGTGAAATAAGTCAGACAAAGAAGAAGAAATATTATGTAACATCCCTTATATGTGGAATCTAAAATGAAATGACACAAATGGAACTACTTGCAAAACAGAGACTCATAGACTTAGAGAACTAATTCATGGTTGTGGTGGGGAAGGGATAGTTAGGGAGTTTGGAATGGACATATATGCTCTGCTATATTTAAATGGACAACTAACAAGAACCTCCTGTATAGCACAGAGAACTCTGGTCAATGTTATGTGGCAGCATAATGTAACAGTGGATGGGAAAGGGCTTTTGTGGGAGAATGAATACATGTATGTATATGCCTGAGTCCCTTTGAAATTATCACAACATTTTTAATCAGCTATACCCCAATTACAAAATAAAATGTAAAAAAAAAAAACAAATGAGTGAGCAAAGAAAGAAGTAGATTTGCCACATGACTTAGGAAACATTAAGGCCCCTCATTTTCATTTCATACCTCCCTGCCAAGGCTCTGTATATATATATATATATATACTTTTTTGCTTTCATTTTCCTACAGAGTGTCCCCTTCCACTCCTAAATTGTATAATCCTTAGGCTCTAAGACAGACTGGATCTACTCTTGGTCTAGAGAAGAGATGACCAAGAAATAAACAGATCTGAATAAAATTTAAAAATATCACTGGCGTGTGTGGGGAGTGCTTGCAGTGTATGGACCACACTGGGTTTGCTCCTGCTCATGGCGTGTGTGCTTTCCCCATCTACACTGCTCAGGCTCCAGGTTGCTCTGCAGGGGAACTGTCCAAAGCAGGCCCTGGGGTTTGTGCACTTCGCAGGTCTAAGCTGCTCAGGTTCAGGTTCTCAGGTATTCCACAAAGGCACAAACTCAGTTGGGCATGCGTTTTGTGCCCTTCCCAGGTCGGAGGAGCTCAGGCAACCAGGTGTGTGGGGGAGCACACTATTCCAAGTGGCCAGTGCATCTTAATCACCTCCCGGATCCCAGCTGCTCTGTTTCCTGGGTGTGCAGTGGGAGCACCGTCTCAGCTGTGCCGTGTATCTCTTCTGGGGAGCTGGTCTCTGGCTGAGACACTCCTGGCAGATGTCAACTGTCCAGGATCCCAGGAAGACTTGGTTAGCAACTGGGAGCCTGCTCACAGTTTGGTGCGGCATGCTGTCTCTGGGGCCGAGATTCGCCCCCCACCCCCACCCCGCCTTCTGGCTCTGGCTGTCACCCGCTTGCCTCTGGCACGGGATGTACCAGTCTGCAGCCAGCCAGTTCTCCTCTGGTACTCGCTCAGTCCTTTGTTCTATGAGCATGCCCAGCTGTGCCTTAGGTTGAGCTTTTCGAGGGAAAGTTCTCTCTCTCTCTTTGTTTTTGATTTTGTTTTTCTCTCCCTGTCTATCCCACAGTCTGGGTTGCTATCTCACGTTAGCTCCCTCAGATTGTCCTCAGGGTATTCAGGCCCCGTCATTACCCTAAACCTGCAGCCCACTCCTCCCTGTTCAGCCCCCACTTGCTGGTGGTGGATGCGAGCATCTGGACTACTTCTCCGCTGTGAGTTGTGGTTAGGTGCATATTCTGTGTTTTTGTTTTTTTTTCCTTCCCGGTTATGTTGCCCCCTGAGATCCCAAAACTCCCCACAGACCTGCTGGTGAGAGGGTTTCCTGGTGTTTGGAAACTTCTCCTCCTTCACAACTCCCTTCCCAGGATGGGTCTCCGTCCCTAACTGTTTTGTCCCTTTTTGTCTTATATTTTGTCCTACCTCCTTTCAAAGAGAATGGGTTGCCTTTATGGGTGCCTGGTGTCCTCTGCCAGCATTCAGAAGTTATTTTGTGGAAGTTGCTCAGCATTTAAATGATCTTTTGATGAATTTGTGGGGGAGAAAGTGGTCTCCCTGTCCTATTCCTCCACCGTCTTCACTAACACTCCTTTCCCTTGCTTGTTACTTCTCTTCCTTCCACAGCTATTTGTAAAGCCTCCTCAAACAACCACTTTGCCCTCTTGCATTTCTTTTTCTTGGGGATAGTTTTGGTCACTTCTTCCTATATAATGTTACAAACCTCTGTCCATAGCTCTTCAGGCACTCTGTCTACCAGATCTAATCCCTTGAATCTATTTGTCACCTCCACTGCATAAGGGATATGAATTAGGTCATACCTGAATGGCTTAGTGGTTTTCCCTACCTTTTTTCAATTTAAGCCTGAATTTTGCAATAAAGACCTTATAATCTGGGCTACAGTCAGCTTCCAGTCTTATTTTTGCTGACTGTATAAGCTTCTCCATCTTCAGCTGCAAAGAAGGAAATCAATCTGATCTCAATATTGACTATCTTATGATGTCCATGTGTAGAGTCATCTCCTGTGTTGTTGGATTTTGCTGTATGTTTGCTGTGATCAGCATGTTCTCTTGACAAAATTGTGCTTTTTTTTTTTCTGGACGTGGACATTTATAGAAATTCTGGTACTTGTAGGGTTGTTTTTTTTTTTTTTCCCCAAAAACATAGACCTGTACATGATACAACTATTTTGTTGTTATATGTCTCTTTTGTAGCTTTAGTCTTATTTAAAATTTTATTATGATTTTTTCCATGTCATCATATATTTTTGATGATGTAATTTTTAGTAGCTGCAAATGATTTTACTCATTAAAGTGTATAACCAGTTTTCTTTTCAGACATTTAAACTTCATCTATCTCTTTACTGTAAACCACACTATAATAAGCATAATTTTTCTTATTCTTTTTTAGGAGAAGGAGAAAATAGAAGTTGGAAGAATGAGTGAAAATAGAAATAACTTATGGAAAAAGGTCCTGAAGAACTCTGAATAAGGTGAGATTAAAGGCAGGTGCACATGAAATGTGACATTGATAGTACAGCCTGTCACTACCTGGACACAGAATCAATATAAGCATCACTGAAGTTGGACAGTGAGACGCGTGCTTCGCTGTGACATGACAGGAGCACATGCATCGTCTGTGGCCCTGTAACCAGAGAGCCTAGAACAGCCAGTGAAGCACACAGACCCCCAGCCTCAGGCAGGTGAGGAGCTTCTGCCAAGCTCCTTTGGTGAGCCCAGTGCTTACCAGAGTTTGAGCCTCTTCAAACTTCTATCTCCAGAAATAGAAATAGAAGAAATAGAAACAGAGCATAGAGGAGTGAGTTAAACAGCACTGTCAGGAATCAGAGAAATCCAGAAAGGGGAGCATTCTATAGGATGTCCTAAAAGTCCCCACCAGCCAGCAACAGCCTGGAAAAATAAATTTGGGGTGAAAAGAGCAGCTTAAGATTTAAAAAATGGTTAAGAGACATAGAAACCAAATGCAGAGTGTGGCCCCTGTGTGAATTTTGTCTCAAGTCAACCAACTGTAAAAGACCTTTTGGGAGATAATAAGGGAAATTTGCATGTAGACCAGTGATGAATGATATTAAAGAATCATCGTTAATTTTATTTTATGTGATATGGTATTATAGCTGAGTAAGAAAATGTCTTTATATCTTAGTGTCACATACCAAAGAATTTATAGTCAATGTGGCAATGTAGACTTTGTTTTATAATATTTCACCGAGGAAAATGGGAACAAATAAGTACATTAAGTCCCCTAGATACAAGCCCTAAATTTGCGAACTTTCAAAGATGCTACTGTGCATTCACATGTCCATTCACATAAATGACTTCACATGTCTGGTGTACATTGTCGCATGTGTGTATCCATTACAAGTGGCTGTGTTTTGGATACTTCACAGTACAGTACTGTATAGAGTACAGTAGTACAGTATCTTTATTTCAAGCCCAGGGTGTCTGGAAACAAGTGTAAAAGCAGCAGTACATAGCCAACTGTGTTAGTTATGTACCTAGGATAACTTTGTTGGACTTACAAATGTACTCTTATAACAGTACTCATTCAAAACTAGGGGATTTACTGTGCAGGAAATGTTGACAGATAAATCTAGGTCCTGGAAATAGGGGGACTTATTTTACTATTTTAGTTACACACACACATACACACAGATGTGTGTGTATATATATACACACACATACACACAGATGTGTGTGTATATATATACACACACACATATATATATATATATATATATATATGACATTTTTAATAGTTAAATGTTAAAAAGGCATGTGGGAGGTTAGCCTTAACAAGTTATAGAGACCCTCTTTCCTCAAAAACTGACTTGAGGGAGACCCAGGAGAAGAGGAGACATTTCCAGGTGTTGTGGGGGTTGGGGGGACCTGAGGAAATTGAGGCTAGAGAGCCTAGTTACCCTGTAGGCAGAGGGGATGGGGAGAGAAGAGATGGGGGCTCACCTTGAAGAAGTTTCCAGCACAGCAGTGCTGCAGGCAGAGTACTGTGAGGGGTCCCCTCCCACCAGACCGAGGTGAGAGTCCCCATCACAAGATATAGTTTTTTCTGGCCCAGTTTCCCTGCCAGGGAGCAGGGTGGGGACAGGGGGAAGTGGAGGCTGGCAGACCCAGACCTTGAAGGGCAACGTGGGAAGGAAGGGGTTCTGTGTCCTGTGGCTTATTTCTGGGTCATGAGGGATCACTTCCTAGAGCTGCAGAGTGGCTGGAGAGTCCTGCTCTGTGGGAGGATTTGGGGAGGGGATTCAGTCAGCATTGTGTGTTTGCCTCAGTGAGGGAGCAGGGGGTGTCCATGGGTTGTTCAAGTACCTTTCATACTGGAAAAAAATAGGTTCATGCCTTCCAAGTCCTGAGAGCCCTGCCTCTCCAACAGCAGAGAGATGTGATTTACTAACCCCGATCCAACTTAGGGAGCACGATCTTCTAGGTGACACCCCCTGCAGCATCACCTGTGTGGTTCCTTTGGGCCAGCAAGGGGGGCAAGCTTAGGACTCTCATCACAGCACACAGCACACTACAGTGTTATAGAGCGTAGTGGGGTTTTGGGGGCTTCCATGTTTGGGGCTTCCAGGGTGGCTCAGCAGTAAAGAATCTTCCTGCAATGCAGGAGACACAGGTTCGATCCCCGGCTTGAGATGATCCTCTGGAGGAGGAAATGGCAACCCACTCCAGGATTCGTGCCTGGAAAAGCCCATGGAAAGAGGAGCCTGGCAGGTAACAGTTGATAGGGTCGCCATGAGACATTCACTACTGAAGCAACTTAGCACACACACACACATAGAGTCATGTTCACATTTATTTTAAATGATTTTATGGCATACATCTCTCTGAAACCTGCAAAAAGATATTACTTTTCTCCCTAGAATAAAATGTACAGATGGCTGCTATGTACAAAAATCTGCATCAAATTTCAGGAAATTCACGAATTCCCTGAGGCTGATGGCTGACTCCCTGGGGCTCTCTGAGATGGAGGTTTTCACAGACATGTTGAGGGAGGTAAGTGACAGGCTGGTCCTGGGAGGCTGAGGGGGGTTCTGGAGGTGGGCCTGGCCTCAGAGGGTGGCCAGGGCTTATGTTCCCAACCCAGCTGCTGAGCCGGAGACAGGAAGCTAGAGTGAAGACAACCTGGGGCATGAGATCCACTGGGTCTCACGGACCTTTGTCCCTGAAAGTGCCCGTCCACTGAAGGCTTCAGGCAGGGGTTGGGCTGGGCTCCCTGGTGTGCAGTTAAGGGATGTGAGGCGGCTCCGACTCTGGAGACCACACGACTTCCCGATGGAAGTCACGTTTTTCATCACCTGTCCATGCCTTTGGTGGAGAGAATTGTGGGGGACACCAAGATAGGGGTGTCTGTCCATGGGAGGGGTCCCTGCTATTTGAGCACATCTGTTAGATTTGGTTCTCAGGCTGTGGACTCACGTAACAGATGTATGACCCCATTTCAGTGGGGTCAGCTTTTTGTCCCCCCATCAGGCACCAATTTAGAATAAGCTGGGTTGGTTCTCTACTTACTTGTCTGGCTTGGGGGAATGGAAAATGTGGTTCTTTCAACCCTGCTCCCTTTGGCAGGTGGTTAGGGGTGAGGGCAAGGATGGCCACAGCCTCGTAAATAGCGGCTGGTCTTATCCCATCTTTGTTCCTCTTTCTCATTACTCCGCTGACAGCTGCAAGCCCCTGGTGATGGCTGAAAACGTTGGAACAATTGAGTTTCTCTGCTTCAGGCCCATCAGCATCCAATAAGCCAATGGGAGAGAGACTGACTGCTGCAGCCACTGTAGGATGAGTGGCTGGCAGTGGGGATGGCTGGGGCAGCGCTAGCCAAGAAAGAGATTTGAATCAACTGGCAGATCTTTCTCTCTCTTTTCAGCAAGCGAATCCTGTGTGTGTGCTTGTGTGTGTGTGCCCAAGTACATATACTTCTTATAACTTGACCTCTGCTCTTCCTGTTTTAAATAATAAGGTTTAGGAGTTTTCTGATAAGTGGAATTAATAAATCATACCTCTATCCCCACTGTACTTTATAATTTTTAAAGTACTTTCACAGCTGTGACTTTAAGACAGCCCTAGAAGCAGGCACAGCAGGCATTGTAATAATCTTGTTTTGCAGATAAGCAAGTTGATACCCCTGGATATAGTTCGTGATTATCATGCTACTAAAAAATGCCATTCTAGTATTATTTCTTTGAGATTTAAGATATATAGTAATACTTTGAGAAGAGTTTCATCTCAGCCTGTCTGGGGTTTAGATACTTAATTTTCAAAATCAGTCTCTTAACTACACACTTCCATTGGTTTTCACATGGTCTAGAGACAAAAGAAGCTGAGGTCACACTTCAAGCCATATTATCCCCAGGTTAATCAAGTAAAGATTATTAGAAGCTAATTTTTTTTTAAACTTTCACAATATGCTAGACATTGGTCTAATTATGTTAATCAACATATTATTTAGTTCTCAAGGTGAACTGTTATATATGTTTTACAAGTGATGAAAAAGAGGTATAAAGGAGTTAAGTAACTTTCCCAAGGACCCACAGTTAATGAGAGTCCAGATCTGATCCCAAGCAGTTGAATTCAGAGTCTGAGAGAGCTCAGTATTTGGGTTTATCAGACACACCAATCATTTCAGAAAAGTGGGGCTAAGAATAAACCAGTATTCCCAGGCCCTAGGTCAGAGTGTCTGGCCTGTTTCTTACTTTGTGAGGGAGAGTGGACGTCTATCTCTGGTGATGTTAGAGGGAAATTTGGAGGAAGCTTTTCCCATTGAGACCAACTACAAAAATTGAAAAACATGTAGTATACATAATTTGAAGGCAAAAGTGACTTGGTTAACATTCAAAAGAAGGGAACCCAAAGAAGAGAGCAGGTGTTTAGGACCTTTTGCCTAGGGGATATCTGTGGTTCCACAAGAGGAGGCTGAGAGTTGACCAAGGTGTAGGAGGACAGGGGCTAGGAGTGACACGCAAGATGGCAGAGTAAAAGGACGTGTGCTCATCTTCTCCCATGAGAACTCCAAAATCACAACTTGCTGCTGAACAACCATTGACAAGAGAATGTCGGATCTGACCAAAAAAAGACACCCCTCATCCAAGGGCAAAGGAAAGCCCCAGCAAGATGGTAGGAGGGGTGAAATCATGTTTGCAGTCAAACCCCGTACCCACCAGAGATGTCTGGAGGCTCAAACAAAACCTTGTGCACACCAGGATCCAGAGACCCCACGGAGACTGAGCCAGACCTGTGTTTGAGTCTCCTGTGGAGGTACGGGACAGCAGTGGCCTGCTGCAGGGGCAGGAGCTCTGGGTGCAGCTACCTGGGTCACACAGCCTGTGACATAAACCCTCTTGGAGGAGGTCACCATTAACCCCACCACAGAGCCGCTGAGCAGATGACCTACAAACTGCAGAACAATTATACCAAAGAAATTCTCCCGTTGTTAAGAAAGTTCTAGGACCCACAACAGTTTTCTCAACCTAAGGATTTGGCATAGAGACTGAGAAGCCCGAGGAAATTTGACTTTGGAGGCCAGTGGGATTTGATTACAGAACTTCCACAGGACTGGGGAAAGAGACTCTAGGAGAGCACAAACAGAACCTTGTGCACCCACGCCCATCAACCAAAAATTGGACTAAAGATTTATTGGGCATGACCCCGCCCATCAGAACGAGACCAGCTTTCCCCCAGTCAGTCTCTACCATCAGGAAGCTTCCATAAGCCTCTTATCCTTATCAGGGAGTGAACAGAATGAAAACCACAATCACAGAAAATTAATCAAACTGATCACATGGACCGCAGCCTTGTCTGACTCGATGAAACTATGAGCCATGCCATGTAGGGCCACCGAAGATGGAGGGGTCTTGGTGGAGAGTTCTGACAAAACGTGGTCCACTGGAGAAGGGAGTGGCAAACCATGTCAGTATTCTTGCCTTGAGAATCCCATGAACAGTGTGATAAGGCAAAAAGATATGATACTGAAAGATGAACTCCCCAGGTTGGTAGGTGCCCTATAATATGCTACTGGAGAACAGTGGAGAAATAACTCTAGAAAGAATTAAGAGATGGAGCCAAAGTGAAAACAACACCCAGTTGTGGATGTAACTGCTGATGGAAGTCAAGTCCAATGCTATAAACAGAAATATTGCACAGGAACCTGGAATGTTAGGTCCACGAATCAAGGTAAATTAAAGTGGTCAAACAGGAGATCGCAAGAGTGAACATCAACATTTTAGGAATCAGTGAACTAAAATGGACTTGGGCAAATTTAATTCAGATGAACATTATATCTACTACAGTTGGCAAGAATCCCTTGGAAGAAATGAAGTAGTCCTCACAGTCAACAAAAGAGTCCAAAATGCAGTACTTGAGTGCAATGGCAACAACAACAGAGCGATCTCTCTTTGTTTCCAAGGTAAAACTTTCAATTTCACAGTAATCCAAGTATATGCTCCAAACAGTAACGCTGAAGAAGCTGAAGTTGAACAGTTCTATGAAGACCTAACTTCTAGAACTAACACCCAAAAAAGATGTCCTTTACATCATAGGGGACTGGAATGCAAAAGTAGGAAGTCAAGAGATACCTGGAGTAACAGACAAATTTGGCCTTGGAGTACAAAATGAAATAGGGCAAAGACTAATAGAGTTTTGCTGAGAGAATGCACTGGCCATAGCAAATACTTTCTTCCAACAACACAAGTGAAGACTCTACACATGGACATCAGCAGATGGTCAATACCAAAATCAGATTGATTATATTCTTTGAAGCAAAGATGGAGAAGCTCTATACAGTCAGCAAAACAACACCAGGAGCTGACTGTGGCTCAGATCGTGAATTCCTTATTGCCAAATTCAGACTTAAATTGAAGAAAGTAGGGAAAACCACTAGACCACTCAGGTATGGCCTAATTCAAATCCCTTACAATTATACAGTGGAAGTGACAAATAGATTCCAGGGATTAGACCTGATAGACAGAGTACCTGAAGAACTATGAACAGAGGTTTGTGACATTGTACAGGAGGCAGTGATCAAGATCATCCTCAAGAAAAAGAAAGACAAAAAGGCAAAATGGTTGTTTGAGGGGGCCTTACAAATAGCTGAGTAAAAAAAGAGATGCTAAAGGAAAAGGAGAAAAGGAAAGCTATACCCATCTGAATGTGGAGTTCCAAAGACTAGCAAGGAGAGATAAGAAAGCCTTCCTCAATGATCAATGCAAAGAAATAGAGGAAAACAACAGAATGGGAAAGACTAGAGATCCCTTCAAGAAAATCAGAGCTACCAAGATAACATTTCATGCAAAGATGGGTACAATAAAGGACAGAAACGGTAGGGACCTAAGAGAAGCAGAATATATTAAGAAGAGATGGCAAGAATACACAGGAGAACTATACAAAAAAGATCTTCATGACCCAGATAACCACGAAGGTGTGATCACTCACCTAGAGCCAGACATTTTGGAATGTGAAGTCAAGTGGGCCTTAAGAAAGATCACTACCAACAAAGCTAGTGGAGGTGATGGAATTCCAGTTGAGCTATTTCAAATCCTAAAAGATGATGTTGTGAAAGTGCTGCACTCAATATGCCAGCAAATTTGGAAAACTCAGCAGTGGCCACAGGACTGGAAAAGGTCAGTTTTCATTCCAATCCCAAAGAAGGGCAATGCCAAAGGATGTTGAACTACTGAACAATTGCACTCATCTCACACACTAGCAAAGTAATGCTCAAAATTCTCCAAGCCAGGCTTCAGTAGTACCTGAGCTGTGAACTTCCAGATATTCCAGCTGGTTTTAGAAAAGGCAGAGGAACCAGAGATCAAATTGCCAACATCTGTTGGATCATAGAAAAAGCAAGAGAATTCCAGAAAAAACATCTACTTCTGCTTTATTGATTACTCCAATGCCTTTGACTGTGTAGATCACTACACTGTGGAAAATTCTTAAAGAGATGGGAATACCAGACCACCTTACTTGCCTCCTGAGAAATCTTTATGCAGGTCAAGAAGAAACAGTTAGAACCAGACATGGAACAACAGACTGTTCCAAATTGGGAAAGAAATATGTCAAAGCTGCATACTGTTACCCTGCTTATTTAACTTTTATGCAGAGTACATCATGAGAAATTCTGGGCTTCTTGAACACAAGCTGGAATCAAGATTCCCTGGAGAAATATCAATAACCTCAGACATTCAGATTATACCACCCTTATGACATAAAGTGAAGAGTAACTAAAAAGCCTCTTGATGAAAGTGAAAGAGAAGAGTAAAAAAGCTGGCTTAAAATTCATCATTCATAAAACTAAGATCATGGCATCTGGTCCCATTACTTCATGGCAAATAGATGGGGAAACAATGGAAAAAGTGACAGACTTTATTTTCTTGGGCTCAAAATCACTGCAGCTAGTAGGTGCAGCCATGAAATTAAAAGATGCTGCTCCTTGAAGAAAAGCTATGACCAAACTAGAGCATATTAAAAAGGAGAGACATTACTTTGCCTACACAGGTTCGTCTACTCAAAGCTATGGTTTTTCCAGTAGTCACGTATGGACGTGAGATTTGGACTATAAAGAAGGATAAGCACCAAAGAACTGATGCTTTTGAACTTGGGGAAGACTCTTGAGAGTCCCTTGGTCTGCAAGGACATCAAACCAGTCAATCTTAAAGGAAATAAGTCCTGAACATTCATTGGAAAGACTGATGCTGAAGCTGAAACTCCAATACTTTGGCCACCTGATACGAGGAACTGACTCACTAGAAAAGACCCTGATGCTAGGAAAGATTGAAGTCAGGGGGAGAAGGGGATAACAGAGGATGAGATGGTTGGATGGCATCACCAACTCAATGGATATGAGTTTGAGCAAGCTCCGGTAATTGGTGATAGGCAGGGAAGCCTTATGTGCTTTAGTCCATTGGGTTGTAAAGAGTCGGACACAACTGAGTGACTGAACTAAACTGAAGGAGGAAAAATTCAAGGTACAGCTCACCAGCAGAAGTAGCCATAGGGTTTGAGTCAGCTGCATCCTATGGGTAAGGGTAAGCCAGAAATAGATCAGTTCTCACAGGTTCTGAAGCCCAATTTGGAATCATCTCAATCTATGCATGAGTTAAGCTCATCTGGGGTTGACAGTGTCCCTACCTACCTGCCAGAAGTAAATGCCAACCATCCTTAGAAAAAGGTAACATTATCTGGAGCCTGAAATTGTCTTATAAAAATTCCACATTAATGTTAGGGATAGAAATTTTAAAATACCATGGTTTCAAAGAGTGAGGCCAACATGATTTTCTAAAAAATATGGGAAACTATAGATCTTAGCAGGAGACCCAGGTGATACAGAAAATGAGGCTATCAAACATGAATTTTAAACTAATATGTTTAATATGTTCAAGAAAAGAAACAACAATTTTGGTAATTTTGGTAGACAGTTGGGAGCTATTAAAAAAAATAACTACACAGAAAGTTCTAGAATTGAGCAATGCAATTATTGTAATTAAGTACTCAGAGGATGGATTTAGAAACATATTAGAACTTAGAGAGAATTATTGAACTTGAAGTTAGGTTGTTAAGAGATAAGTCAGTCATAGAATCAGATGAGAAATGACCCAGATGCTAGAATTACCAAACAGAACTTTATAGTGGCTGTGACTGCTACATTAAATGATGTGGGCAACATGCATGAACAGGTAGGGAATCTTAGCAGAGAGGTGGAAATGCTTTAAGTCAAATGGAAATGCTAGATGAAAAAAAGACCCATATTATTAAAGACTAATTTCTTTCCCAAGTTTAAAAGAGAATTGGATATTGGTGAGGAAAGAATCAGTAAAACTTGAAGACAGGTCAATAGAAATGATTAAAACAGAACAAAAAGGGAATAATCCCATAGCATCCAGAGCTGTGAGAAAAATCAAATGAAATTAAAATAAAAACAAACAAAAATGGATCCTAGAAGGAAAGGAGAGGGAGATAATAGTTGAACTAATAACTAAGAATCTTCTAAAAATAATTAAAAACAACAAAGCACAGATACAAGAAATTCAAAGACTCCTAAATAAGATAACACACAATATCATAATCAAATTTCTGAAAGCCAAAGACAAAGGGAAAAATTTCCAAGCAGCCAAAAGAAAAGGTAACATTAAATGCAGTGGACCAAAGGTAAGAATATCAAGCAGATTTTTTTGTCATAAAGTAGGCAAACCAGAAATAAGAAAGCCACAACCTTAGAGTACTAAGAGAATAAAAAGTCAACTCAGAACTCTATATCCAGCGAAAATGACTTTCAAATATGAAGACTAAATAAAAAATTTTAAGGACAGTAAGAGCTAAGAAAATTCACTGCCAGGAGATCTGAACAGCAAGAAATGATGAAGAAAGTTCTTGAGACAGCAGAATAACACTGGCTGGAAATGAAGAACTCTAGTATTACACACACACAAGTTGTAGAGCTCTAGAAATAAAGCTCTATAAATAAAGTAAAGATAAAAGTATTAATAAATAAAATACAAATTTTCTTATTTTGTATTATTTTTAGTTACTGTGTAAAGGCAAATGATAGCAATGAATTTTGGGGTTTATAACATGTAGAAGTTAAATGTATGACAAAAAATAGCTCTGAATATGGAAAGGAGAAAGTGGAAATATAATGTTGTAAGGTTCTCACACTGTACCTAAAGTACCTAAAGTGGTTACTATTATTTGAAATTAGGTTCTGATAAAGTAATGCTGTACGTGGTAATCCACTGAGTCAGAATGAAATAAAGTATAAAAGAGGTATACCTAATAAGCAAATAGTGGATATAAATGAAATCATGCAATATAATTTTAATACAAAAAAGGGAACAAAGAAACAAATGAAACAATATGAATAATAAGTTGATTTAAATCCACCATATTAATAATGACGTTAGATACAGGTAGACTAAATACCCCAATTTAAAAGGCAAAGATTGCTGCTGCTGCTGCTGCTGCTAAGTCACTTCACTTGTGTCCGACTCTGTTTGACCCCATAGACGGCAGCCCACCAGGCTCCGCTGTCCCTGGGATTCTCCAGGCAAGAATATTGGAGTGGGTTGCCATTTCCTTCTCCAATGCATGAAAATGAAAAGTGAAAGTGAAGTCGTTCAGTCATGTCCAACTCCTGGCGACCCCATGGACTGCAGCCCACCAGGCTCCTCTGTCCATGGGACTCTCCAAGCAAGAGTACTGGAATGGGTTGCCATTGCCTTCTCTGAAAAAGGCAAAGATTATCTGGTTGAATAAGAAAAGGAAGACCCAATGATAAGCTGTCTGGTAAGAAACAAATTTAAATATATATAAATATGCAAGCTAAAAGTAAAAAGATGGGAAAAGATGTGCTATGCAACCACTAATCAAAAAAGTAGGAGTGATTACATTATTATTAGAAAAATTATCAATAGATTTCAGAACAATGAATATTATCATCGGTAAAGACATTACATCAGGGGACAGTTGATCCTGTGTATGCACATAATAACAATACATGAAGGAAAATCTGTTAAAAGTGAAAATCACATTTGAAGATTTTAGCACTGATCTCTGCTTAATTAAAAGAACAAGTAAATATAACATTGCTAAGCATGTAGAAGAGCTAAACAACTTGGACTAAGTGATATGTATGGACTGTTCAACCTGACAACAGCAGAACATATGTTCTTTCAAGTGTGTGAATTCTTTTTAAATGTATGCATGGAGCATTCACCAAGACAGATTTTATTCTGTGTCATGAAACAATTCTCAAAAATTTAAAAGAGTTGTAATCAAATAACTATCTACTTTGGCAACAGAATTAAAGAAACAATCAGTAACAGAAATATATCAAATATCCCTAAATAGTTTGAAATTATATAATAAGTGTAAATAACATATAAACCAAACAAAAACTCAAAAGGGGAATTTGAAATCTCTGTTCACAGCTTTAGCTGTGTTAGCAGCAGCTGCTGCAGCAGAGGGAAATCAATAGTATTGAATACTCATATTACAAAAGAGCAAAGATTTCAAACCAGTGATCCAACTTTCCACCTTAAGAAACTGGATAAAGAAAAGTAAATTATGCAAGAAAGTAGAAGGAAGGAAGTGATGGTAACAATAAGAACAGAAATAAATGAATTTGAAAACACAAAATAAAAGTCAATGAAAGCAAAACTTGATTATTTGAAAAAAATAATATTGCTAAATCTCTAGGCAGATTGAGTAGGAGGAAAAAAAAGAAATATACAGAGAGGACATGAATTACCAATATTAGGAATGAAAGAGATGACATAACTACAGATCCAACAGACAATCAAAGGATAATAAGGAGATGTGGATTTGCTGGTCAATGGATATAATGTTTCACTTGAGATGGGTGAGTATATCCTAGAGACCCACTGTACAACATGGGGCCTACAGTTAACATTAGCATACTGTGCACTTAACTATTTGTCAAGAAGGTAGATCTCATGTAAAATGTCCTTACCATAAAACAACAACAACAAAAATAAGGTAGTATGATATACAGCTACATGAAAGTAAGTTCAGTAGCTTAGATGAAATGGATAGATTCTTTTGAAAACAGTAATTTACCAAAGCTCAGTCAAGAAAACATGAGTATATAACCTGAATATTATTATATATACACATATAAAAGAAAAAGAATGCATATTTTAAAATATTCCATTAGGAAAACTCCACCTCCATGCTTTACTGATTAATCTTACCAACTAAGAAACAAATAACACTGATTCTCCATGAAAAATCTTCCAGAAAATAAAAGAACGGGGAACACTTTCCAACTTGTTCTATGAGACCAGCATCATCCTAACACCAAAACCAGACAAAGATATTATGAGAAAAGAAAGTCACAGACTAATGAAAAGAAATGTAAAAATATTTTTAAAAAATTACCAAGATTTCTGGCAGAATGAAACATTCATACATTTAATGATTAAGCCATAAACAACCTTGAGGCCCTCCATTTCATGGAATGTCAGTCTGTGGAACTGTGATTGTACTACTGCTCCTGGACTCCTACCTCCCATAAGACTGTGCCATGTTGCAAACATTCAGAAAGATGAAGCCTCAGAGCTGCTAAAAGATCAAGACCTGAGCCTTTGGAGTGGGAGCACTAACTCCAAGACCTTAGACTACCAGAAAACTAACCTAAGGGGTATTAAATAGTGAGAACTCACACAAAGGAAACCACTTGAATACAAGACCCGGCATCACCCAACCACCAATAGCACCCTGTTCAGGATGCCTCATCCAAACAACAAACACAAAAAAATACAAACAAAATCATCAGCAGACAGGATTACCACCTCACTCAGCCTTGCCCATCAGAGGAAAAACAAACAAAAACTCAGTACAAATTTCACCCTATAAGAAGCTTACAAAAATGACTGGACCAAACTTAGAGGGAAGGAACCAAAAGGAGGAAAGAATTCAACCTTGAAGCCTGAGAAAAAGAGACCTCAAACAAAATAAGTTTTAAAAATGAAGATGAAAAGGCAGAGAAATACTACACAAATGAAGAAACAAACTAGAAACACAAAAGTCCAAACAATTGAAGAGGAAATAGGCAAAGCACCCGAAAAAGAATTCAGAATAATGATAGTAAAGATGATCAAAACCCTTGAAAGCAAAATGGAGAAAATGCAAGAATCAATTAACAAGGATCTAGAAGAATTAAAGAATAAACATGCAGAGACAAACAACACAATTTCTGAAATTAAAAATACTCTGGAAGGAATCAATAGCAGAATAGCTGAAGCCTAAAAACGAATCAGTGAGCTGGCAGATAAAGTGGCGGAAATAACTTTGAAAGAGCAGAATAAAGTAAAAAGAATGTAAAGAACTGAGGATAGACTCAGAGACCTCTGAGACAATATCAAATGCACCAACATTCAAATAATATGGGTCCCAAAAGAAGAAGAGAAAAAGAAAGGGTATCAGAAAAATTTTGACGAGATTATAGTTGAAAATTTCCCCAAGGTGGGAAAGGAAATAGTCAATCAAGTCCAAGAGGCACAGAGTCCTATACAGGATATACCCAAGGAGAAACACACCAAGACACGTACTAATCAAACTAGCAAAGACTAAACACAAAGAAAGAAAATTAAAAGCAGAAAGGGAGAAGCAACAAGTAACATACAAGGGAAACCCATATGCTTACCAGCTGATCTTTCAGCAGAAACTCTGCAGGCCAGAAGGGAATGGCAGGATGTATTTAAAGTACAGAAAGGGAAAAATCTACAACCAAGATTACTGTATCCAGCAAGAGTCTCATTAAAAATTGATGGAGAAATCAGAAGCTTTTCAGACAAGCAAAAGTTAAGAGAATTCAGTACCACCAAACCAGGTTTACAACAAATGTTAAACAGACTTACATAGTCAAGAAATACAAGAGAAGAAAAAGATCTACAAAATCAACCCCAAACAATTAAGAAAATGGCAATAAGAACATATATATCAATAATTACTTTAAATGTAAATGGATTAAATGCTCCAACCAAATGACATGGACTGGCTGAATGCATACAAAAACAAGACCCATAAATATGTTGTCTACGAGAAACCCACTTTAGACCTCAAGACACACATAGACTGAAAGTGAGAGAATGGAATATATTGCATGCAAATGGGAAGCAAAAGAAAGCTGGAGTAGCAATCCTCATATCAGACAAAATAGACCTTAAAATAAAGAAGATTACAAGAGATAAAAAAGGACACTATTTAATGATCAAGGGATCAATCCAAGAGAAAGACACAACAATTGTAAATACCTATGCACCCAACATAGGAGCACCTCAATACATAAGACAAACACTAGCAGGCGTAAAAGTGGAAACTGACAGTAACACAATAATAGTAGGAGACTTAAACACCCCACTCACACAAATGGACAGATCGTCAAAACAGAACAGTAATAAGGAAACACAAGTCTTAAACAATACATTAGATGAGATGGATCTCATTGATATCTTCAGGACATTCCATCCAAATGCAGAAGAATACACCTTCTTCTCAAGTGCACATGGAACATTCTCCAGGATAGGTCACATCTTGGGTCACAAGTCAAACCTCAGTAAATTTAATAAAATTGAAATCATATCAAGCATCTTCTCTGACCACAACACTATGACACCAAATATCAATTACAAGAAAAAAAAAAAAACTGTAAGAAACACAAATGCATGGAGATTAAACAATACATTTCTAAATAACCAACAGGTTACTGAAGAAATCAAAAGGGAAATAAAAAAATGTCTAGAAACCAACAACAATGAAAACACCATAACTCAAAACCTATGGGATGCAGCAAAAGCAGTCCTAAGAGGGAAGTTTATAGCAATACAATCCTACCTCAAGAAACAAGAAAAACATCAAATAGATAGCCTAATTTTATGCCTAAAACGACTGGAAGAAGAACAAAAAATCCCAAAATTAGTAGAAGGAAAGAAATCATAAAGATCCAAGCAGAAATAAATGGAAAGGAAATGAAAGAAACAATAGTAAAGATTAATAAAACTAAAAGCTGGTTCTTTGAGAAGGTAAACAAAATTGACAAACCTTTAGCCAGACTCATCAAGAAAAAAAGAGAGAAGAATTAAATCAACAAAATTAGAAATGAAGAAGGAGAAGTTACAACAGACAATTCAGAAATACAAAGGATTATAGGAGAGTATTATGAACAACTATATGGCAATAAAATGGATAACCTGGAAGAAATGGATGGATTCTTAGAAAATTCAATCTCCCAAGACTGAACCAGGAAGAAATAGAAATTATGAACAACCCAATTACAAGCACTGAAATTGAGGCTGTGATCAAATATCTCCCCAAAACAAAAGCCCACTAGCATATGACTTCACAGGAGAATTGTATCAAACATTTAGAGAAGAGTTAATGCTTATACTTCCAAAACTCTTTCAAAAAATTCCAGAGGAAGGAACACTTCCAAACTCATTCTACAAGGCCGCCATCACCCTGATACCAAAACCAGACAAAGACAACACAAAAAAAGAAAACTACAGGCCAATATTATGGATGAACATGGATGCAAAAATCACCAACAAAATTTTAGCAAAAAGAATTCAGCAACACATCTAAAAGCTCATAAACCATGATCAAGTTGGGTTTATTCCAGGAATGCAAGGATTCTTCAATATGTACAAATCAATGTGATACACCGTATTAACAAATTGAAAGATAAAAACCATATGATCATCTCAATAGATGCAGAAAAAGCCTTTGATAGCATTCAACACCGACTTATGATTAAAACTCTCCAAAAGTGGATATAGAAGAAACCTACCTCAACATAGTAAAGGCCACATATTATGAGCCTACAGCAAACATTATTTTCAATGGTGAAAAACTGAAAACATTACCCCTAAGATCAGGAACAAGACAAGGGTGTCCACTTTCACCACTATTATTCAACACAGTTCTAAAAGTCCTAGCTACAGCAATCAGAAAAGAAAGAGAAATAAAAGGAATCCAGATTGGAAAAGAAGAAGTAAACCTCTCACAGTTTGCAGATGACATGATACTGTACACAGAAAACCCTAAAGATACTATCAGAGCTAATCAGTGAATTTAGCAAAGTTGCAGGATACAGTATCAATACACAGAAATCACTTGCATTTCTATATACTAGCAATGAAAAATAAGAAAGAGAAATTAAGGAATCAATCCCATTCACCATTGCAACAAAAAGAATTAAATATCTAGGAATAAACTTACCTAAGGAGACAAAAGAATTGTACCCAGAAAATTATAAGACACTGATGAAAGAAATCAAAGATGACATAAACAGATGGAGAGATAATCCATGTTCCTGGGTAGGAAGAATAAATTTTGTGAAAATGACTATGCTACCCAAACAGTACAGATTCAATGCACCCCCTATCAAATTACCAGTGACATTTTTCACAGGACTAGAACAAAAAATCTCACAATTCATATGGAAACAAAAAGACTCTGTATAACCAAAGCAGTCTTGAGAAAGAAGACTGGAGCTGGAGGAATCAACCTTCCTGACTTCAGATTATACTACAAAGCTACAGTCATCAAGACAGTATGATACTGGCACAAAAACAGAAATATAGACCAATGGAATGAGATAGAAGGCCAAGAAATAAACCCATGCACCTATGGGTACCTTATTTTTGACAAAGGAGGCAAGAATATACAATGGGACAAAGACAGCCTCTTCAATAAATGGTGCTGGGGACACTGGACATCTACATGTAAAAGAATGAAATTAGAACATGTCCTAACACTATACACAAAGATAAACTCAAAATGGGTTAAAGACCTAAATGTAAGACCAGAAACTATAAAAGTCTTAGAGGAAAACATAGGCAGAACACTTGATGACATAAATCAAAGCAAGATCCTCTATGACCCAACTCCTAGAGTAACATAAATAAAAGCAAAAGTAATCAAGTGAGACCTGATTAAACTTAAAATATTTTGGACAGCAAAGGAAACTACAAGCAAGGTGAAAAGACAACCCTAGGTATGGGAGAAAATAAAAGCAAATCAAACAACTGACAAAGGATTAATTTCCACAATATACAATCAGCTCACACAACTCAATACCAGAAAAACAAACAACCCAATCAAAAATTGGGAGAAAGACCTAAACAGACATTTCTCCAAAGAAGACATAGATGGCTAACAAACACATGAAAAGATGCTCAACATCACTCATTATTAGAGAAATGCAAATCAAAACCATAATGAGATATCACCTCACCCCAGTCAGAATGGCCATCATCAGAAAGTCTGCAAACAATAAATGCTGGAGAGGGTGTGGAGAAAAGGGAACGCTCTGGCACTGTTGGTGGGAATGCAAACTAGTACAGCCACTATGGAAGATGTTATGGAGATTCCTTAAAAAACTGGGAATAAAATCACCATATCCCAGCCATATCCCACCATCACCAGCAATCCCACTCCTAGGCATACACAGTGAGGAAACCAGGGTTGAAAAAGACACATGTATCCCATTGTTCATTGCAGCACTATTTACAATAGCCAGAACATGGAAGCAACCTAGATGCCCATTGACAGATGACTGGATAAAAAGTTGTTTTACATATACACAATGCAATATTACTCAGCCATAAAAAAAGAATGTCTTTGAGTCAGTTCTGATGAGTGGATGAACCTAGAGCTTATTATACAGAGTGAAGTGAGTCAGAAAGAGAAAGATAAATATCATAATCTAATGCACATATACAGAATCTAGAAAAAAATGGTACTGAAGAATTTACAGGGCAGTAATGGAGAAATAGATATAGAGAACAGACTTATAGACATGCGGAGAGGGGAGGAGAGGGTGAGATGTATGGAAAGAGTAACATGGAAACTTACGTTACTAAATGTAAAATAGACAGTCAATGGCAATTTGCTGTATGGCTCAGGAAACTCAAACAGGGGTGCTGTATCAATCTAGAAGGGTGAGATGGGGCGGGAGATGGGAGGGAGGTTCAAAAGGGAGGGGTTATATGTGTACCTATAGCTGATTCATGTTGAGATTTGACAGAAAACAACATTCTGTAAAGCAATTATCCTTCAATAAAAAAATTTTTAAAAATTACCAAATGGATCCTATAATATATTAAAAAAGACCAAGTTGGGTTTATCCTAGGAATGTTGGTTTATTCAATAACTATACCTTGTATGGTTTAATAACCATACATTGTAATTCACCCAATCTACAGAATTAAAAAGGAAAAAAAAAAAACCCACATAATAAGCTCAGTAGGTGCAGAAAAAAACATTTGGCAAAATTCAACTTCTATTTGTGATTTAAACACTCAGAAAACTACAAATGGGCAGGAACTTCTTCAATCTGACAAAGGGAATCTATAAGATAACATTCAGTTCAGTCACTCAGTCATGTCCGACTCTTTGCGACCCCATGAACTGCAGCACGCCAGGCCTCCCTGTCCATCACCAACTCCTGGAGTTTACTCAAACTCATGCCCATCGAGTCGGTAATGCCATCCAGCCATCTCATCGTCTGTCATCCCCTTCTCCTCCTGCCCCCAATCCCTCCCAGCAGCAGGGTCTTTTCCAATGAGTCGGCTCTTCACATGAGGTGGCCAAAGTATTGGAGTTTCAGCTTCAGCATCAGTCCTTCCAATGAACACCCAGGACTGATCTCCTTTAGGATGGACTGGTTGGATCTCCTTGAAGTCCAAGGGACTCTCAAGAGTCTTCTCCAACACCATAGTTCAAAAGCATCAATTTTTTATGAACTTGCAAAACCCACTTATTAATTTCAGCTTTTTTTCTAGATTCTTTGAGCTTCCTACACAAAAGAGAGTGTTGTCTGTGATTAAAGATAGGCTTATTTCTTTCTCTTGTTTCACATTCTTGACTCATTGTGTTGGCGAAGGTCTCCAGTACAAGACTATGACAGTAAACATCCTTTCCTTGTTCAGTCCTGGGGTAAAGTATTCAGTCTTTCATCTTTAAATATGTATGAGGTTGGCTATAGTTATAGGACTGAACAAGGAAAGGATGTTTACTGTCATAGTCTTGTACTGGAGACCTTCGCCAACACAATGAGTCAAGAATGTGAAACAAGAGAAAGAAATAAGCCTATCTTTAATCACAGACAACACTCTCTTTTGTGTAGGAAGCTCAAAGAATCTAGAAAAAAAGCTGAAATTAATAAGTGGGTTTTGCAAGTTCATAATATAAAAAGTCAATACAAAAATCAATTCTGTTTCTGCATACTAGCAACAAACCATCAGTAATTGAAATTTAAAACACCATTTATAATAGCTTTAAACATATAACATTTAGGGATAAATCTAACAAGATGGGCAAAACTTGGATGCCAAAAATTATGAAGAACTGCTGATAGAAATTAAAGAAGATCTAAATAAATGTATATAATATATACAAATGTATATAATAAAGGCATATCACATTTATGAAGAGGAAAATTCAATATTATCAAGATGTTAGTTCTCCCCAAATTGGTCTACATACATATTGAATGCAAACCCAATCAAAATTCCAGCAGGCTTTTTTTTCTTCCCCTGTAGACATCGATAAGGAGATTGTAAAATATATTTTAAATAAGATACTTTGAAAAAGAGCAACAAGGTTAGAGGATCCCCAACATCTGATTTCAAGTTTTACTATGAAGGTACAGTAATCAAAAGAATGGAGTTTTGGCATAAGAATAGACATGTAGAAACAGAGTATGTAGAAATAGACCCACACACATGTGGGCTGTTGTATTTTTACAAAGTTACCAAGATAATTCAATGGAGAAATGGTAGTCTTTTCATAAGCTTTTAAAAGATCTCAAGCACTTACAACATATACAAAAATTAACTCAAAGTCATAGACCTAAATGGAAGAGCTAAACTATAAAATCAATAGAAGAAAACTTAGGGGAAACTTTGTCACTTGGGTTAGGCAAAGTATTTTTAGATAAGACACTAAAAGTATGAACTATAAAAGGAGAAATGGCAAACTGGATTTCATCAAAATTTTACATTTCTGCTCTTTAACATGAAAAAACAAGCTATAGACATAGAAAATATTTCTATAACACATAAAAACATAAAAGACGTGTATCCAAAATAGATAAATGAATCTTCCAATTGAATTATAAAGAGGCAACTCTACAAAAACTGAGTAGATCTGAATAGATACTTCACTAAAGAAGTTATAAGTATCATAAATAAGCACATACAAATATACCTAGTATTATTTTTCACTAGAAGTTGTGTGCATATTAAAACCCCCAATGGAGGGAAGGATAAATTGGAAGTTTGAGATTGATACCTATACACTGCTATATTTAAAACAAGTAACTAACAAAGTCCATCTAGTCAAAGCTATGGTTTTTCCAGTAGTCATGTATGGATGTGAGAGTTGAACCATAAAGAATGCTGAACGCTGAAGAATTGATGCTTTTGAACTGTGGTGTTGGAGAAGACTCTTGAGAGTCCCTTGGACTGCAAGGAGACCCAACTAGTCAATTCTAAAGGAGATCAGTACTGAATATTCATTGGAAGGAATGATGCTGAAGCTCCAATACTTGGGCCACCTAATGCGAAGAGCAGACTCATTAGAAAAGACCCTGGTGCAGGGAAAGATTGAAGGTAGGAGGAGAAACGGACAACAGAGGATAAGATGAGATTGTTGGATGGCATCACCAACTCAGTGGACATGAATTTGAATAAACTCTGGGAGATGGTGATGGACAGGTAGGCCTGGCGTGCTGCAGTCCACGGGGTCACAGAGTCAGACACAGCTCAGCAACTGACCAACAACATTATAACTGAATCACTTTGCTGTATACCTGAAACTAACATAACACTGTAAATTGACTATAACATAAAATAAAAAATTTTAAATAAATAAAACTTATTAGCTGATAAAAAAAAAAACTCCAAACTCAATTAGTTGTTTTTTTCCAAACCTACAATATCAAGTATTAATGAGGATGCTGGTGACAGTGTAAAATATTATAGCCACTTTGGAAATGTTATTATATATAAATTATACATATAATATATTATATTAATTACTAAATAAACCATATTAAATAAATTATCATAATTAATTATAATTAAATATTATATATGAATATAAGATATTTATATTTATTATATATTACATATTATTTTATATTATATAAAATAATATATCATATTATATATAATATATCATATTATATTAAATAAATTATAATATAATTATATAATATCTATTGCAATATATAAAATATAATTATATTATAATTATAATATAATTTATTAAATTAATACATTATATTAAATAGATTAATATTAATTATAATTAAATATTATATACAATATAGTGATTATATATAACATACTTTATATTGTATTATATATCATATATAAAATTATATAAATTAAATATAAATTATAAATATAAAAATATTATAGCCACCACAAAAACTTATTGAACTATATATACTTAAAAAATATATGCATTAGAATACTTATATATATATATATTTTTACACTTTGTAAATTATACTGAAAAAATATTTTTAAAACACAAAGGAAATTGCAGTCCTGGATGATTTCACTTTGCCAGATTATACCTACTATCTAAGTAAAAGTAATGCCTATCTATCTACAGAGAACTAAAACTTGCAAAAAATAATAGAAAAAGAGGGAACTTCTCTTAACTTGTTTTATCAGGCCAGTGTAACTTTGATCCCAAAATCCACGAAATGGCATATATACATTGTTTTATATATAAATAAACTTATAGACCAATCTCACTCATGAATTGTCCAAAATTTCTAAATAAAATACCAACAAATCTAATCCAGCAGTACATATAAAAAAGATAACACATCTTTACCAAGTTGGTTTAATTCTAAGAATGCAAGACAAACTTTACACTTGAAAACCAATCAATGTTATTCACTACATAGAATAAAAAAAAAAAATCTTACAATTATCTCAATAAATGCAGAAAAAGCACTTGATAGCATTCCGTATCTATTTATTTTTTAAAACTCTTCAGGAAACATTATACTTAACAGTGAGATATATAAAGCTTTCTCTCTGAGGGCAGGATAAGGATGTCTACTATCACCACCAATATTTAACATTATATTAGTGATTCAAACTGATGCAATAAAGCAATGAAAATAAATATTGGGTAAGAAAATTGGAAGGCAAACATTACAACTGTTTTTTCTCAAATAACATAATTGTGTATGCAGAAAAATTTTAATTTACAAAATACATTATTGCAATAAATTGCCAGATACAAGGTCAATACAGAAAATTAAAAAAAATAATTGTATCCTTATACAGCAGCAATAAGTATAAAATAAACTCTAAAACCAATATTATATCACAATAGCATATTAAATCACATGGAACCAAATCTAATGAAAGATATTCAAGGCAAGGAAACAATATTAAGAGAAACTAAAGAAGATTTAAATAAATGGAGGAAAAGTACAATGATCATGAATAAAATAGACCAAACAATAGAAAAAATCAGAGAATGGAGAAAACTTGTAGAGATATTATACTCAAATTGATTGATAGATTCAATAAAACCCCAATACATATTCCCACTGATGTGTGGGTGTGTTTTTGTGTAGAAATTAACAAGCTGATTCTAAAATTTATGGGGAAATGCAAAAGCTATGACATTCTAAAGAAGCACAATCTAAAGGACTTCCTTTATCATTCTTACTTATTATATAGCTAGAATGAGTGACATTAGAGCAAGAACAGACAAATAAGCCAATGGGACAGAATATGAACTGAAAATGGATTCAAAAATATGTGTGTGCAGGAGTAGCACTTGGAAATGGCAAGGGAGAAACAGAGTTTTAGTAAAGGATGATGCATCAGTTAGGTATCCAGATGGGGAGAAGATGAAACTTGACCCTTTAACCACCTCACACCACATACAGAATTAAATTTGGAGTGGACCATAGATTTAACTGTGAAAAGACAAACCAGTAAATCTTCATGAACATACACAGGAGAATTTCTTTGTGACTCTGAAGTAGGCAAGACGCAGAAACCACTAACCATATCGGAAAGGATGGTAACAGTACCCTCATGAAAATTAAGTGGATCTGGTTATTGACTTAGGTATGAGGAACAATTAACGCCTGTGCAACTGTTACATAAACAGTGGAAAGATGAAGAGTATTGCCTTAAATCTAAACTACAATGTGGCACCACCTCACACTGGGGGCTTCCCAGGTGGTGCGGTGGTAAAGAATTCACCTGCCAGTGCAGGAGATGCAAAGATGAGGGTTCAATCCCTGGGTCAGGAAGATCCCCTGGAGTAGGAAATGGCAACCCACTGCAGTATTTTTGCCTGGAAAATTCCATGAACAGAGGAAGCTGGAGGGCTACTGTCCATGGGGTTGCAAAGAGTCAGATATGACTGAGCAACTGAGCCCCCATGCACCACCTCACACTGATCAGAATGGCCATTGTCAAAAAGTCTGCAAATAGAAAATGCTGGAGAGGGTGTGAAGAAAAGGGAAACCTCCCATGCTCTTGGTGGGAATGTAAATTGGTGAAGCTACTGTGGAGAACAGTATGGAAGTTCCTTAAAATCTAAAAATAGACTTATCATATGATCCAGCAATCCCACACTTGGGCAAACATCCAGAGAAAACTCTAATTCAAAAAGATGCATGCACACCAGTGTTCATAGTAGCACTATCTATAATAGTCAAGGCACAGAAACAATCTAAGTGTCAATTAACAGATGAATGGGTAAAGAAGACATGGATGTACACACAATGGATACTACTGAACCATAGAAAAGAGTGAAATAATGCCATTTTGTAGCAACATGGATGACTTAGAGATTATCATATTAAGTGAAGTAAGTTAGACAAAGAAAGGCAAATATCATATGATATCACTTACAGGTGGCATTTTAAAAAAAGATATTAATGAACCTATTTACAAAACAGAAAGAGACTCAAAGAATTTATGGTTGCTGCTGCTGCTGCTAAGTCACTTCAGTCTCTGTGCGACCCCATAGACGGCAGCCCACCAGGCTCTGCTGTCCCTGGGATTCTCCAGGCAAGAACACTGGAGTGGGTTGCCATTTCCTTCTCCAATGCATGAAAGTGAAAAGTGAAAGTGAAGTCGCTCAGTAGTGTCTGACTCTTCACGACCCCATGGACTGCAGCCCACCAGGCTCCTCCATCCATGGGATTTTCCAGGCAAGAGTACTGGATTGGGGTGCCATTGCCTTCTCTGAATTTATGGTTACCAAAGGGCAAATGAGGGGAGGGATAAATTAGGGGCTGAGATCAACATGTGTGCACTACTATATATAGAATATATAACCAACAATGACCTACTGTATAGCACAGGGAACTCTACTCAATGTTTTATAATAACCCATAAGGGAGAACAATCTAAAAAAGAATATATATGTATGTATAACTGAATCACTGTGGTATATACTTGAAACTGAAACAACACTGTAAATTAACTATACCTCAGTTTTAAAAAAGAGTATTGCCTTTTCAAAAAAAGGTTGTCTGACTTCAGATCTCACAAGGAAACAAGTAAGAAATATTTCCCAGACTTTAAGGACAAATGCAGGAATGACAGGAGGTAGGGCCATTTATGTCATCTGGGAAACTCAACTTTCCTTGGTCTCCTGGGTCCAAGCTGAGATGCCTTTCCATAAACCTCTCCTCATCAAGCTTGCTCAGGGTTTCTGCCCCATGGGTCATGGGCCATGGGTCTCCCAAAAGAGCAAATGTTTTATTTATTTTTTTGTTTTTGTTTGTTTTTTTTTTCCATTTATTTTTATTAGTTGGAGGCTAATTACTTTAGAATATTGCAGTGGTTTTTGCCATACATTGACATGAATCAGCCATGGATTTACATGTATTCCCCATCCTGATCCCCCCTCCAGCCTCCCTCCCCACCCCATCCCTCTGGGTCTTCCCAGTGCACCAGCCCCGAGCACTTGTCTCATGCATCCAACCTGGGATGGTGATCTGTTTCACCCTAGATAATATACATGTTTCGATGCTGTTGTCTCGAAACATCCCACCCTCGCCTTCTCCCACAGAGTCCAAAAGTCTGTTCTGTACATCTGTGTCTCTTTTTCTGCTTTGCATATAGGGTTATCGTTACCATCTTTCTAAATTCCATATATATGCGTTAGTATACTGTATTGGTCTTTATCTTTCTGGCTTACTTCACTCTGTATAAAGGGCTCCAGTTTCATCCATCTCATTAGAACTGATTCAAATGAATTCTTTTTAATGGCTGAGTAATATTCCATGGTATATATGTACCACAGCTTTTAAATAGCAACCTGAACAAGTTGGAGACCCAGAAGGGTGAGCCAGCAGTTAAGACTGAAGAAGTTGGGGCAAGGGCTGGGTGTTACACTTCAGTAAACTTCCACAAAGCTTCAGCACCCAGTCACTGAACTTGTGTAGTAAAAATAGCAAGTCGAATGGAGCCAGGATTAGATCAATGAAGTCATTATCTAAACAACCTTGTGAACATAAAAGGGGAGGTAAGACTTCAGGAGTGAAGTCCAGAAGTTATCTCTAATTTCAGAGAGAGTGAATGGCTCTCACATCACTATCTTGACAAGTAACATTTCCAGAAAATTTTATTCCTGCCCCCCACATGCACACACTTTTTTTCTTCCATCTCCTCACTCACTAACTCTATCTTTCTTTTCTCTCTGTTATATTTTATTTCTCATTTCCTCCCTATCTTTCTATCTCTTGACTCCTAATTCTTCCTAAATTTCTAGCTCTTTCTCTTTAGAGTAATCACTTTCCATCTTTTTACTGTCTTTCTCTTCTACTCTGTCTAGGTAGCTTTCCCCTTCGTCTTTCACTCATTTTCTCTCCCTTAGAAGCACTTCCTTTGTGCATCTCTGCCTCTCTGTCACCCTCCTCCCACTTCTTGTTCTGCCGGATCCAGGGTAATATTAGGGGAGGTCACATCAGAACTGCCATCCACCTGGTTCTCACTTTGCTCACCTCTGAAGACACATGTGCCTACAAACCTCCCACGACCCCCCTGGATCCTTTCCAGAGATATATACCTGGAAAGATATATATGAGGTATAAGGGAGAGGGGGGTGGAGATGGGTGAGAAGGATGAGAGCTTATCAATATCCAGGAGACCTGGCATCATCTAGCAGCTGGAGGGAGTTTGTTGTCAGGCTGTAAACCACCCCCCAGTACCATGTGGCTGGTAGATTTTGTTCATGAGTATGATGGGCTCACAGAGGTTTATCAACTTCTGAGTTACTGCATCTCCCTGACACAGTCTTCAAGCAGAATGTGTGAGATGATGCAAGAGGGGAAGAAGAGGAAAGGAAAGAAATCCAGCTTTTGATGTGACTTTGCAACCGTGGGCCAGGGCAAGATTGCTGCCTTGCAGGTCTGTTTTTCCATCACACATTTCATTTCAGATCAGAACCTAAGTCAATTCACTTGAATTTTTTTTCATACATTTATGTACCTTTTTGTTATAGATAGAAAAGTAAATAGTACAGAATGCACTTGCAGTGTGATTCATCAAAACAATTTTAAAAATTGCTTAAGCAATTAGCCAAGAGATCTTTTGTGTTAAAGGCACGCCTGAACAATTTATGAGTTGGTGAAGTCTTCATTAAATCAGTTAATCAGGCGTCCATTGCTGAAGCTGTCAGGCCTGGCTTAGATGATTGCTGCTGTTATGTGAAACTGTTGACATTTTGCTCTGAGTCAGTCAGACGTGATGTATCATCTTGGTCAGAGACCCGCCTGCCCATTAGAGTAAGGAGCTCCTGGAAGTGGGTTCAGAATCTTTGGGTGGGAGCAGAGTAGTCCATGAGAACAATGAACTGTAACTGCAGAAAAAGAAGTAGGATAGGCTCAGGTCAGACAGGCAGGGTCCACGGAGCAGAAATGGTGGGATGGAGACAGGTGGCATAAGGGAAAGGGGAGGGAAAGATCGGCAACGTCGCAGCTGCCATTTCTGTGAACCTGGGGCATACACCACCCACTCAGTCACACAGCTCAACAGTCCTGAAGAGTGACCGCTAATATTCCCGTTCCACCGGTGAGGAAGCTGAGTTTCCTAGCAGTTCACAGAGCACGAACCTCACACTTTGTATACTTCACAAATCTTGTCTCTTGTAATCACCACAACCCCCTTTGAAGGCTTTTACAAATGGAAAAATGGAGGAGCTTGCAGTTGTTTAAGAACTTGCCTAGAATCAAACAGCTGGACACTGCAGAGCGTGGCTGAGCACAGCTGTGGCCGTATCACACAGCCCTCCTTGCTTTCCTGGGGACAGAGGGTCGGGCCGGTAGAGGGAAAACCTCACCCACCTTTCAGTCTACCCAGTGTCATCCCTGATTCGTGGCTACAAAGCTTTTGCTCGAGACCAGGCTTCCATCAGTGGCTTCCCAGAGGTCTAGCTGTGGTGAGGAATCTTGATGCTGATAAAGCTAAATTTAAATTCTGCTTCTAGAATTTTCTGTCTTTTTGGCTTTGGGTGAGTCCCTTGCCTTCCCTGAGCTTCAGTTTCCTCAAGATTGTAGCTTGGAGACTGCTGGTGGGGATAGGGGGTGGAGGTGGGGGTTAAGAACTGGGAGAGGTCAAGCATCTAACCCATGATAGAGTCCCAACCATGGGCTCATTTTAGTATTGTAACTAGTGTATGGACTGAGCTGTATCCCCTCAAATTCTTCGGTCAAAGCCCTAACCCCCAAGGACATCAGAATGTGACTGTGTTTGGAGATGTAGCCTTTACAGAATGATTAAGTTAAGATGGAGTGGGCCCTGATCCAGTGTGACTGGTGTCCTTATAAGAGCAGATGAGGACCCAGAGGGAGGACAGTGTGAGGACACAGGGTCAAGACCATCTATCTCCAAGCGAAGGAGAGAACACTCAGGAGGAGCCGGCCCTGAAGACACCTCAGTCTTCGGCTCCCACCCTCCAGAACCATGAGACGATAAACACCTTTGCTGAAGCCACTTCATCTGCAGTACTGTGTCAAGGCAGTCCCAGCAAACCTACATAACTAGCAATACAGAACTAGAGAGGTCGCCCAGTTTCCCCAGTATCTTTTCCATAGGTGAATGCCTCTAGAGAGGCCTTATGTCATACCACACTAGGGTGGACCCCACCCCAATTACCCTCCAACATCTTCCCCTTACTGGTCAACTGTCTTCTCCACTAGGATATGGATTCCATGAAGGACCTTGCAGGTGTTTCCAGAGCTCACCCAGTGCCTGGCCCCAGGCAAGCTCTACCAAATAGATGGACCAATTAACTAATTCACCTCTTTAAAGTATTCAGAAAGCAAACATGAAAGTGATTCCATCTGTCAAGATATTTTGAGGATCCAGCTTCCGCTGGTCAGTCTCTTTCTCATTCCTAGAAGTGAAATACCCATCACCCCCTATTTTGTGGACTGTCCCTGAGTAAAGAGCTGTCAACTCTGCAAAACACGTCTCCTCTGACACACAGTGTGCACCAGATTTACTGCTTCAATTTGTCTCCTTCAAAGAGTGATCCCCATGGGTCCAGAGTATCCCTGGAAATGTCACTTTCGCACCATCTTCCCCACGGGAGCACCCAGAGGCTGTCTTTGTGTATCATAAGGACTGAGGAGCAGCAACAAGAGTGGGATATGAGACAGAACACCTGTGCAGTCCTCTTTCACGTGTGAATTTCCCCTTTTGAAAAAAAATGTAGGAGATTGTCCATAAGGACACAAGAAATAATTTTTAAATGTATTATGAGGTCATCTAAGTAGGAATTTCTCCTTATTTTAAGAAAAGTGTAGAAAGTTGTCCAGAAAGAAACAACAGCTCTTTTAAAATGTTTTATGAGGTTATGTAGGTAGTTGCAGAGAGGAAACAGTTTGTCTTAACGAATTCCTAGAGTGACACATATTTCTTCCTGTGCTCCTAGGGATGTCTGTTTCAGGGGTCTTACCAATTAGTGGAACACAAGATTAACTAGAGAGAAAGTGGGAGCGGCAGGTAAGTGGAAGCTCCTGCCCACACTTTGTACCCCAGTGCTCTCATTTCTCCCCTCCCTTGATTGGCACTGACGTTGACCCCAGAGATGCCTGCCATGCCTTTGGGCCACACGCCCACCTCTCTTCCCTCTGGAATCTGAGGCCCTAAGGGATGGGATCATGTATCTCCCTTTATACGCTCACCACCTATCTCAGTGCTCAGCACACCATAGGGTGTCGTCTGTGGGCTGCTGAACTGAAATTCAGCAGATGTGAAAGCTGCCCAGAGAGAAGGAATTTTCTGGAGTCCTTTCAAGGTGAGGGAGTAAGTGAAGTGAGTGAAAGTCACTCGGTGGTGTCTGACTCTTTGCGACCCCATGGACTATACAAGTCCATGGAATTCTCCAGGCCAGAATACTGGAGTGGGCAGCCTTTCCCTTCTCGGGGGATCTTCCCAACCCAGGAATCAAAATGGGGTCTCCTGCATTGCAAGCGAATTCTTTACCAACTGAGCTATGAGGGAGTAAAGGGGTGACTTAAAGGCAGAATACTGGCAAATGAAAAGGAGGTAAAGAGGGGATGGTCTGCAGGCTCCTGTCAGTGGTAAATGGTGAAACTGGTTCTTGTGGTATAATCCAAGGTTCACGCATGCTCAGTCACGTTCGACTCTTTGAGACCCCATGGACTATAGCCCACCAGGCTCCTCTGTCCATGGAATTTCCCAGACAAGAAGACTGGAATGGGTTGCCATTTCCTTCTCCAGGGGATCTTCCCAACCCAGGGATCAAACCTAGGTCTCCTGCATTATCGTATGCTTAATTTTGCTTTTGTGGAATTTCACAACTCACAGTCCAAATCATGAGTTTGGGATTTTCACAGGTATCAGAATTGACTTGATGCATGCTTTGGTTCTGATAAAAAGGGAAGTCTAGAGAGAGGTAAGAGAACAAGAACTTAGTCAGCTACAATGATGAATGAATGTTTAATTGGGCCATGCCCCTCCCAAGGTGTTCTGCACAAGCACATATAGCAAAAGCACATTCTGTGAATGCCAAAATAGAAATCCACTAAGGTCACTCTCATAAAACTGCCAAGATAGATGGAGCACCACAGGAACGGACAGGATTGTTTACCGATATGGGTAAACATAGTTGTCGCTAATAGACTTTTCCATCTCTGTGTGAGTATATATCTGTGTTGTGTATGGTATGTATGTGTTTGTGAGCGTGCATGAGCAGATGTGTGTGTGATGGGAAAGACCAGAGTGGCAGAGTCCTGCGGGTGCTCAGAACTGCAGGTTTCTCAAATGTGATAATTAAGGGTCTCAGGGAGAAAGACTCACAAGTCCACAGAGATAAGGTGCCATGCCCCAGACAGAGGTTACCCCGCAGTTGCCCGCGTTTGGTTGCACCTGGAGACACACAACTTGCGAGATACTCTCACCTTTCCCCATGAGAGTCACATCTGACTTCTCCTCCATAAAAAGCCCTGTCTGTTCAACACTGTGGTTTCCACACAGGAGAGCATAGAAACAGTAGTGGGTATCAATGGCATTATAAATCGTTGTTATGAACTATCAGAAAAGCAATGTGAAAATATTTATCAAGAGTGTTAAAAACACTTCTACTATTTATTCTAGTCATTTCCTTCCTAGGTAATTTAACCTAGGAAAACAATCCAACATACAAATCAATATTTCTGTACAATATTTTGACCAAAAACTCATTTATTATATGGAAAAATTATGAACAACCTAAATTTCCAATATAGTGCAACCACTGCATGAAACATTGTGAGTTTCAAAAAGGATACTTAAAAAGACCTTTTAAACATGTAAAATTCCTAAGAGATGGCTTGATATAAGAAGGATGATTTTTAAAGCTATTACAGGATGACAAATATAGAAAAATACAAAGAAAAAATATAAAAGGAAATAATCAAAATGTGAGCAGTGATGGCTTCTGGTTGATGAAATACTGAAATTTCTACTTTTTCAAAATTTACTCTACATTCCTAATTTTCTTTAATGAGCTTGTGTTGTTTTGTAATCATACAAAAATAAACGTAAGTATTCATGGTCAGCTTGCTCTCCAAGGGAGCTCCTCTTTGCCTCCATTTAGGTCTCCTAAAGCTGTGTGATTGTGATTGGAACCTTGCCATTGATAGGGAGATAGCAACTTTCTGTTTTTGTCCTACATCTAATGCCTTAAAAAAAAAAACCTGAAAATTGTACAACAAAAATTGTACAGCTCAATAAATCACTACAAAGCAAGCAGCAATGTAACCTGACCCAGGTCAAGAAAAAGAACACTGCAGCATCCAGATTCATTCTTCATGCATTTGCCTAATCATTATATTTTCTCTCCAGCTCAAATCATTGTATCACTTTTAACACTCTTTTTATATTTCCTATTTGTTAAATTGTAGAAATAGAATCATATAGTTTTGCTCTCTTGCATGTGATTTCCTACAGTCAGCATTGTTCATGAGATCTCTTCATATCTCATATAGCCGTGGTTTGTTCTATTTCACTGCAGTACTATGAATTCATTTTGTGGTAGGAATATTCATCGATTCTATTTTCTGTTCACCTACCCTGCCCCCCTCACCTACTCTACTGATGTCAAATGTAAGTATTATTTATACTCATACTTATATTATAAATATAACTATGAACATTTTAATGTAGTCTCTTGTGGTACCTGTGCATGCATTTACATTGTGTATATAACTAGGAGTGGAGTTGCCAGGTCAAAGGCTAAGCATATACTCCACTTGTATAGCTAATTATTTATTTCCAAAAGTTTGCCATATCCTCATCAGCATCAGGTGTTATCTCTTTTTAATTTTAGGCATTCTGAAGGGAGGGTGGTTGAAAATCTATTATACATTTCAATTGCATTTCCTTGATTATCAATGGGGTTGCAAACATGTTTAACAGTCATTCAGATATCCTCTTTGTGACTTGTTCTTTCAAGTCACTTGCCCATTTTTTCTATTGGGTTATATGTCTTTTTCTCACTGATATATATAAATATTTCACGTCTTTTAGATATGCACCCTTCATTGGTTATTTCAAATGTTGAAACATCTTTTCATATTCTGTGGCTTGCATTTTCATTCTTTTTACAGTGCCTTCCAATGAACAGAAGCTCTTAAATGTAATGGAATCCAATTTGTCAATATTTTCCTTTATGGCTAGTGATTTTTTGTCTTCTGTAAGTTTTCCCTATCATGAATTCATGAGGTTGTCTTCACAGATCATTTTCTAAAAGCTTCGCTTTTTGCCTTTCACATTTAGAGCTTCCATCAAAGTGGAATTAATTTTTATTTATGCTTTATGGAAGAGGTCATTTTCCCAAATGGATATTCAATTATCCTGGCCCCATTTACAAAGACATGGTTCTTTTCCATCTCTCATGTGGTGCCAAAATAGTCATAAATCAAGTGTCCATATATACACTGGGAAGTTTCTGGGTTCTCTTTTCCATCACAGTGTACTATCTGTCTATCTTTGAGCCAATATCACACTTTATTAGTTACTATAGCTTTATGATACATCTTAACATCTGATGTAACAAGTTTATCTACCTTGTTTCGGCCATCTGGATTTTTTTATACACACTTCAGTTTATAACAGAATGGGGCAGCGAGGCTAGGATGGGAGTACTGTAGAGATTTTTATTAGAATCTCATTGAATCTACTCATCTATTAGGGGATGATTCACTCTTGACAATATGGAATCTTCCAATTGATCCACTCTGTATTCTGTTCAACTAGGCCTCCTTGATTTTCTTGATTTTTGTTTCTGATAGCTTGTTATTTGTGTATAGAAACACCACACATTTATGAGTATTACTTGAGCATCTTGCAACTTGACTGAATTCATTAACTGTTTCTGGTTTCATCTTTATGATTTTCTAGGATATCATCTGCAAGCAGTGACAGTTGTACTTCTTTTTTCCAATTTGGATTCCTTTTATTTATTTTTTGTGTTTCATTGCTGTGGCTAGGACCTCCAATACTATATTAAGTGAAAGTGGCAAGAGTCAGTATCCTCGTCCTGTTCCTGATCTTAAAGAAAAATCTTTCAGCTTTTCCCCATCAAATAGAATGTTGCCTGTGGGGTTTTCATATATGGTATTCATTATGTTGAAGTACGTTCCCCCTATACCCACTTTGTTGATGCCCAGTTTGTTTGAACGTTGAGTTTGAACCTTTTTATGTATCAAATATTGAAATGGATAAATGGTTTTTACCTTTCAATCTATTAATGTGATGTATCATGTTTGTTGATTTACATTGTTGGACCATCCTTGCATCCCAGGGATAAATCCCACTTGATCACAGTGAAAATGTATTGTTGAATTCAGTTTGTTAATGTTTTGCTCAGAATTTTTTCATCTGTATTCATCAGGAACAATGTTCTATAGTTCTGTTTCTTGTAGTATTCATATCTGGCTTGATGTGAGGGAAATGCTGGCCTTGTAAAATGAACTGGGAAATGTTCTCTTCTATGTTTTGAAAGAGTTTGAGAAAGACTGGCATTAATTCTTCTTTAAATACTTGATAGAATTCACCAGAAGACAATGTGATTCTGGATTTTTCTTTGTTGGGAGTTTCTTGATTATTGACTCAATGTTCTTACTCATTAATAAGAATTTCCGTTCTACACTTTCTACCACCATACACAAAAATAAACTCAAAATGGATTAAAGACCTAAATGTAAGACCAGAAACTATAAAACTCCTAGAGGAGAACATAGGCAAAACACTCTCTGACATAAATCACAGCAGGATCCTCTATGACCCACCTCCCAGAATATTGGATATAAAAGCAAAAATAAACAAATGGAACCTAATTAAACTTAAAAGCTTTTGCACAATGAAGGAAACTATAAGCAAGGTGAAAAGACAGCCCTCAGATTGAGAGAAAATAATAGCAAAAGAAGCAACAGACAAAGGATTAATCTCAAAAATATACAAGCAACTCCTACAGCTCAATTCCAGAAAAATAAATGACCCAATCAAAAAATGGGCCAAAGAACTAAACAGACATTTCTCCAAAGAAGACATACAGATGGCTAACAAACACATGAAAAGATGCTCAACATCACTCATTATCAGAGAAATGCAAATCAAAACCACAATGAGAAACCATTACACGCCAGTCAGGATGGCTGCTATCCAAAAGTCTACAAGCAATAAATGCTGGAGAGGCTGTGGAGAAAAGGGAACCCTCTTACACTGTTGGTGGGAATGCAAACTAGTACAGCCGCTATGGAGAACAGTGCGGAGATTTCTTAAAAAACTGGAAATAGAACTGCCATATGACTCAGCAATCCCACTTCTGGGCATACATACCAAAGAAACCAGATCTGAAAGAGACACATGCACCCCAATGTTCATCGCAGCACTGTTTATAATAGCCAGGACATGGAAGCAACCTAGATGCCCATCAGCAGATGAATGGATAAGGAAGCTGTGGTACATATACACCATGGAATATTACTCAGCCATTAAAAAGAATTCATTTGAATCAGTTCTAATGAGATGGATGAAACTGGAGCCCTTTATACAGAGTGAAGTAAGCCAGAAAGATAAAGACCAATACAGTATACTAATGCATATATATGGAATTTAAAAAGATGGTAATGATAACCCTATATGCAAAACAGAAAAAGAGACACAGATGTACAGAACAGACTTTTGAACTCTGTGGGAGAAGGTGAGGGTGGGATGTTTTGAGAGAACAGCATTGAAACATGTATATTATCAAGGGTGAAACAGATCACCAGCCCAGGTTGGATGTATGAGACAAGTGCTCGGGGCTGGTGCACTGGGAAGACCCAGAGGGATCGGGTGGAGAGGGAGGTGGGAGGGGGGATCAGGATGGGGAATACATGTAAATCCATGGCTGATTCATGTCAATGTATGGCAAAAACCACTGCAATATTCTAAAGTAATTAGCCTCCAACTAATAAAAATAAATGGGAAAAAAAAAGAATTTCCATTTTTTATTTAGTCTTGGTAGTTTGTATGTTTCTAGGGATACATCCCTAGGAAGCCTGTTAATAATACAGAGTATCCAATTTGTTGACATATTATTGTTCATAAGGGTCTCTTATGATCATTTGTATTTCTGTGGCTCAGTTATAATGTCACTTCTTTCATTTTTTATTTTCTCATTTCTGATTTTATCTACTTGGATCTTTTTTATTTTTTCCTTAGTGTAGTTAAAGGTTTGTCAATTTTGCTTACTTCTTTTAAAAAAAAAAAAAAGGTTAGTTTCATTGATCTTTCCTACTGCTCTTCTGGTCTCTATTTCCTTTCTTCCTCACACACAGCTCTGTTCATGCACTCAGTCATGTCCAACTCTTGGTGACCCCATGGACTGTAGTCTGCCAGGCTCTTCTGTCTATGGATTCTCCCAGCAAGAATACTGGAGTGGGGTGCCATTTCCTTCTCCATGATATCTTCCTGACCCTGGGATTGAACTCGAATCTCTTATATCTCCTGCTTTGACAGGCAGAGTCTTTCTTTCCCCAGGAAGCCCCTCCTTTGTTCCTGCTCTAATCTTAATTATTTCCTTTTTTCTAACTTTGAATTTAGATTTGTCCTTGTTTTTCTAGTTCCTAGAAGTGTATAGTTAGGCTACTTATTGGAGACTGTTTTTTCAATGTAGGTATTACTGTGGTAAACGTCCCTATTAGGACTGTTTTTGCTGCATCCCATAAATTTTGGCATGTTTTATTTTCATTTTTATTTGTTTCAAGATACACTAGTTACCTCTTACTTGTGATTTCACTTTCCATAGCTTCAGTTACCCTGGTCAACCATGGTTTGAAAATATTAAATGGAAAATTCCAGAAATAAATGACTCATAAGTTTTTAATTGTGTGCCATTTTAGTGGTGTGATGAAATGTTGCACTGTCCTGCTCTGTCCTGTCTGGGATGTAAATCATCTCTTTGTTCAGCATATCCCTCCCATTACTCACTTAGTAACTATTTAGGTTAGCAGATCCACTGTTGTAGTATTGCAGGATTTGTGGCCAAGAAACCCTTGTTTTACTTAGTAATGACGCTGAAACACAGGAGCAGTGATGCCATAAAGTGCTTCTTTTAAGTGAAAAGGTGAAAGTTTTCAATATGATAAGGAAAGGAAAAGAGTCGTATACTGAAATTGTTAAGCTCTATGGAAGAATGAATCCTCTGTGGTGATACTGTGACAAAAGTAAAAGAAATTCATTTTTTGCTGTCACACCTAAAACTGGAAAAACTAAGTGCCATAGTGCATGAAAACTGCTTAATTAGAGGGGAAAAGGCATTAAACTTGTGCAATAAGGTGTTTTTAGAGAGATATATACCACATTTACATAACTTTTATTGCCGTATTTTGTTATAGCTTTTCCATTTTATTATTAGTTATTGTTGTTAACCACTTACTCTGCCTAATTTATAAATTAAGCTTTATCATAGGTATGTATATACAAGCAAAAACATAGTATACAAAGGGTCCAGTACTCCCTGTGGTTTCAGGCATCTACTGAGGGTCTTGGAAAGTATCTCTCATGAATGAAAGGGAATTACTATATGTTTCAGTTCCTTATTGATTTCTTTTTTGACCCATTGCTTATTCAGGAGTGTGCTGTTGATTTGCACATATTAGTGAATTTTCCAATTTTCCTATTATTAATTTGTAGTTTCATATCACTGAGTTTGAAAAAGACAGTTGGTATGATTTCAGTTTTCTTAAAATTGCTCAGACTTGCTTTGTGATCTAATATATGATCTATTCTGGGGAATGTTTCATGCACACTTGAGGAGAGTGAGTTTTCTGCTGCTGTTGTATGGAATACTCTGTACATGTCTGTTAGGTTAATTTGATTCAAAGTATGGTTGAAGTCCAATATTCTTTGTTGATTTTCTGTCTGAATGATCTATCCATTGTTGAGAGTGAGGTAATGAAGTATTATTGTATTGTTATCTATTTCTCCCTTCACAACTATTTTGTTGTTGTTCAGTCTCTAAGTTGTGTCTGACTCTTTGTGACCCCATGAACTGCAGCATGCCAGGCTTCCCCGTCCTTCACTCTCTCCCTGTGTTTGCTCAAACTCATGTCCATTGAGTAAGTGATGCCATCCAACCGTCTCATCCTCTATCACCCCCTTCTCCTTTTGCCTTCAATCTTGCCTTCAACCTTGCCAGCGTCAGGGTCTTTTCCAATGAGTCATCTCTTTGCAGCAGGTGGCCAAAGTATTGGAGCTTCAGCTTTAGCATCAGTCCTTCCAATGAATATTCAGGACTGATTTCCTCTAGGATGGACTGGTTTGATCTTGCAGTTCAAGGGGCTCTCAAGAGTCTTCTCAAGCGGCACAATGAAAGCATCATTTTTTTTGGTGCTTAGCCTTCTTTATGGTCCAATTCTCACATCTGTACATGACTACTGAAAAAACAATAGCTTTGACTATATGGACATTTATCAGCAAAATGGTATCTCTGCTTTTTAATAACACTGTCTAGGTTTGTCATAGCTTTTCTTCCAAGAAGCAAGCATCTTTTAATTTTGTAGCTGCAGTCACCATCTGCAGTGATTTTGAAGCCCAAGAAAATAAAGTATCACTATGGCCATTGTTTCCCCATCTATTTGCCATGAAGTGATGGGACCGGATGCCATGATCTTAGTTTTTTGAATGTCGAATTTTAAACCAGGTTTTTCACTCTCCTCTTTCACCCTCCTAAGAGGCTCTTTAGTTCCTTTTCACTTTCTGCCATTAAAGTGGCATCATCTTCATGTCTGAGGTTGATATTTCTCCCAGCAATCTTGATTCCAGTTTGATTCATCCAGCCCAGAGTTTAGCATGTTGTACTCTGCATATAAGGGCTTCCGAGGTGGTGCTAGTGGTAAAGAACCTGCCTTCCGATGCAGAAGACATAAGAGATGTGGGTTCTATCCCTGGGTTGGGAAGAGACTCTGGAGGAAGAAATGGCAATTCACTACAGTATTCTTGCTGGAGAATCCCATGGACAGAGGAGCCTGGTGGGTTACAGTCGGTAGGATCGCAGAGTCAGACATGACTGAAGTGACTTAGCATGCACTCTGAATATAAGTTAAACAAGCAGGGTGACAATATACAGGTTTGATGTAGTCCTTTCCTAATTTTGAACCGGTCAGGTGTTCCATGTCCAGTTCTAAGTGTTGCTTCTTGTCCTGCATACAGGTTTCTCAGGAGACAGGCAAGGTGCTCTGGTATTCTCATACCTGTTGATATTTGCTTAATCTATTTAGATTCTCCAATGTTGAGTGTGTGTATATTTTCTGTTGTTCTATCCTTTTGGTGAATTGACTGCTTTACCATTATATAATGACCTTCCCTGTCTCCTGCTACAGTTTTTTTTTTTTTTTTTTTTTTTTTTTTACTTAAAGTCTCTTTTGTGCAATATAGTACAGCTATTTATATTCTCTTTTAGTTCCATTTGCATGTAATATTTTTCCATCCCCTTACTTTGGGTCTATTTGTTTTCTTAAAGCTGATATGAGCTTCTTGTGGGCAGCATATAGTTGGATATTGTTTTTTATCCATTCACTCTATTCCTTTTGATTCATTTATATTAAAGGTATTATTGATAAGTAAGTACTTACTAATCTTCTCTTATTAACTGTTTTATGGCTAATTTGTTGTTCTTTCTTGTTTTCTTTCTTTGGGAATTGGTCATTTTTCATAGTGGAACGCTTTCATTCTCTTCTCTTTATTTTTTTGTATCTACTGTAGATTTTTGGTTTACAGTTACCATAAAGCTTAAATAAAACATGTTATGGGTATAAAAGTTCATTTTAAGCTGATAATTCAACTTCAATTGTGTTCAAAGCCCTACCCTTTTCCACCCCTTTGCACATTTCATGTATTTTTATGCCATAATTTTCATGTTTTTATATTGTGTGCTCATTATCAAATTAGCAATAATCTGTAGCTATAATTGTAGCTATAATTATTTTTGATACTTTTATCCTTTAACCTTTAAACTAGAGTTAAGTGATTAATATACTATTATATTGTATAAAGTATTTCTAATTTGACTATGTATTTATCTTTACCACTGTGTTTTATATTTTCATATCCTCTCATGTTACTAATTGCATCCATTCATTTTAGCTTGAGGAACCCTTTCAGCATTTCTTATCAGGCTGGTTTAGTCGTGATAAGCCACCTCAGCTTTTGTTTTTCTAGGAAACTTTTTCTCTCCCTTATTTCTAAAGGAAAACTTTGATAAGATATTCTTGATTGCCAGCTTTTCTTTCCAGCACTTTGACTGTATCATCCCACTCTCTCCTGGCCTGCAAGTTTTCTTCTGAGAAATTCACTGTTAGAGTTCTCTTGAATGTGAGGAAATATTTTTTTTCTCTTGTTGCTTAAAATTATATTTTTGTCTTTGATTTTAGACAATTTTATTATAATGTGTCTTGGAAAAGAACATTTTGAGTTGAAATTTTAGGGGACTTAGAGACTTCATGAACTTGGATGTGTAAATCTCTTCCCAGATTTGGGAGGTCCTCAACACTATTTCGGAGAAGGCAGTGGCACCCCACTCCAGTACTCTTGCCTGGAAAATCCCATGTACAGAGGAGCCTGGTAGGCTGCAGTCCATGAAGTCGTGAAGAGTCGGACATGACTGAGCGACTTCACTTTCACTTTTCACTTTCATGCATTGGAGAAGGAAACGACAACCCACTCCAGTGTTCTCGCCTGGAGAATCCCAGGGACGGGGGAGCCTGGTGGGCTGCCGTCTATGGGGTCGCACAGAGTTGGACACGACTGAAGCAATTTAGCAGCAGCAGCCACTATTTGGACTTGCCAGGTAGTGTTAGTGGTAAAGAACCTGCCTGCCAATGCAGGAGATGTAAGAGATGCAGGTTTGATCTCTGGGTCAGGAAGATCCCCTGAAGGAGAGCCTGGCAACCCATTCCATTATGCTTGCCTGGAGAATCCCATGGACAGAGGAGGCTGGCAGGCTACAGTCCATAGGGTTGTAAAGTCAGACATGACCGAAGTGACTTATTAGCAGCAGCCATTATTTCTTCAAGATTTCTGCCCCTTTCTCTCTCTCTTCTTCTTCTGAGACACTAATAATGTGTAGATTGTTCTCTTAATAGTATTGTATAGTTCATGTAGGCTTTCTTTACTTCTTTTCATTCTTTTTTCTTTGTTTTCCTCTGACTGGATAATTCCAAATTTTCTGTCTTCAGAGATTCTTTCCTCTGCTTGATCCAATCTGCTGCTGATGCTCTGTATTACATTTTTTTTTTTTTTCATTTCATACATTGTAGTCTTTGCTCCAGGATTTCTGTTTGATTCTTTTATGATTTCTACCTCTGTGTTAAACTTGTGTTGTTTGTGTATTTCATTGAATTGCCTTTCTGTATTTTCTTGTAACTCACTGAGCTCTTCAATATTCTTGCCTTAAGAATGCCATGAACAGTATGAGCTTCTTTAAGACTATATTAAATTCTTTGTTAGGAAAATTGCTGATCACCATTTCTTTGGGTCAGCCTCTGGAAAGTTATTTTGTGCCTCTGGTGGTGTCATTTTTCATTGAGTTTTCATGTTCCTTAAAGTTTTGTATTGCTGTCTTCACATTTAAAGAAGCAGTCATCTCCTCCAGTCTTTACTGACTGGCCTCTTCAATATGTCCTAGCACAGATTTTTTTCCTTCAACAGTGTGCTGAATCTTCTCCACTGACTCCCAGACTTCCTCAAATGTACTCTCATCCTTAGATGACTGTTAGAAACAGTCTTCTTTCAGAAGAAGACAATAGAAAACTCCTATTCTGCCATTTTGATGACATCTGCCTGAAGCAGTGCCTTCAGGTCTTTAATCAGTTTTGGAGAATACTTAGTCTTTAATCTTGCTTCGAAAATTGCTTTTGCACCATTCTCTATCTTTTCCACTTTTGGAACTGGTAGGATTTCCTCTCTGTCCTGTGTTTTGTGTGGCCCTTATGCTGTTTTCTCAAAACAGTAATGGTTTATGTCTATTATGTATCACCCTATTTAGCACTTTCCCCCATATTTAGTAAAGTATTTGTATTAATTATGTCAAAATGAGCCAGGACATATTTGACAAATCTCTATAGTTCAATTCCTGCTGTAGACTTTTGAGAGGTTCATATGAATTTAAGAAAATTCTCACTTTCCTAGGTGGTTAAATTTGAAATAGGAACAGCAACAACCTATTTTCTTGACTCTTTTCCAGATGTGACTCAATACACCCCTTCCTTTTAAGAACAATATTCAAGGGAATCTGCATGGGGAAAAGTGGGCTTAGTTCCAAGGAGCTAAGGTCAACTAACTCTTCACTTTCTAGAGGCAATGGTAAAAGTAGTTGGCATCCCTGTACTAGCTGATTACTTGTTGCATTGCCAGTAGGGCCATTTCCCATGAGGGTATGGAGCTGCCAGGACACTGTGAGAGGAGTTGGTGGGAATGTGGAAAATTACATATTAGATGTATGTGACAGATGTGTGCAGACTGAGCAGGCCAGTCATTAAGCAGTAGAGCATAATCTGAATGCTGTTACTACTGCTGTTTTGTCTTATTGTCTGGTGTAAGTTTATAAGTGTTTATTTTATTGTTTGGCAATTTTTTTTTCACAATAAGCCCTTTTGTCAACAATGAGTGAAAGTGTTAGTCACTTAGCCATGTCTGATTCTTTGTGGCCCCATGGACTATAGCCCACCAGGCGCCTCTGTCCATGTAATTCTCTAGGCAAAAATACTGGAGTGGGTAGTCATTCCCTTCTCCAGGGGACCTTCCTGACCCAGGGATCAAACCCAAGTCTTCTGCATTTCAGGTGGATTCTTTACTGTCTGAGCCACAGGGAAGCCCTAAAAAGTAATAAGTGTATATTTAATAAAATTAAGTAGCAAATTTTCATTTCTCAAGACAGTTGGTGGCTTGTGTGACTCATATATAGTGTTTGTCATTAATATGCACTATAGGGGCTGTGGGCTTCCCTCGTGGCTCAGTGGTAAAGAATCCACCTGCCAATGCAGGAGTCACAGGTTTGATCTCCAGGTTGGGAAGATCTCCTGGAGAAAGAAATGGTAACCCACTTCAGTATTCCTGCCTGGGAAATCCCATGGAAAAAGAAGCCTGATGGGCTATAGTCTGTGGAGTCAAAAAGAGTCGGACACAACTTAGCAACTAAACAACAACAACAATAGGGGCTGTATCACTGACCACATGGAATTCAGGGGACTAAACACGCTGAAAGGGCACCAGCAGCTACTCTGAAAGTTAATCATCACTTTAAGAAGACTGTGTCCTAAAACGACACTTTAATGTTACATGAGCAGAAGTTTTGTTTGCATGAACTGTGTGAAGCAAGACTCATTTACATCAAATAACTGATCTTCTAAATTAATTTTACTTTTTTGTCTGAAAAGTAAAATTATATTATTCTTGTTACTTTGGAAAAAGAGAAACTTTGAAAACAGATAAGTAATACCAGTAGTATAAGAGTGTCATCAGATGCTTCAAAAAGAATATCTCAACAATGATGTGTAGTTCATACTCTTTCTTGCATCAAAGTAGAGCTTTTGGAAGTTTACTCCACCATGATGAAACATTTGACATCATTGTAAATGCTACTGTAACTCAGTAAAAATATCAACATTAAAAAGAAAATAATATATGTGATAATTATATAGATATAAATTTTGACAAAACATGATATTTTCTTATGAATGATTCTCTTACTAATTAAGAAACCATATTTGGCACTACTTGTGGTTCTCACATACTTAATAAATATGTCTGTAAAAGCTGTGCTATTTTCCCAGTCAAAGAGAAATGATAAGCATCAAAAATTTTTAAATCATATTATATAGAGCAACTAAACTAAAACATCTAGTTGTACAAAGCTGATGTAGATCCTTCAGCAGGGCTGTATGAACTTTATCTCTTTACTGGCCGTCACTAATCAGACATTAGAGAAAGTTAAACCTTTGAAGAATTAATTTGTGAATTTACTGTGTATTTGGCAATGACACTGAAGTCTTTTTTAAGTCCTCTAAATTTGAAATGTAATTTTTTTCAAAATCACTTAGAACTATTTACTCTCAGAAATCAATGCATGGAGCACCAAAAACTTCTGTTAAGAGTTTTTTATATTTTCAGAAAATTCCATTTATTCAAAATAAGATCTGCAAATAGAAAACAGTAAATATATCTCCCCAGAAATGAAGGAGACCCTCAATAAATGAAATGATAAGAACTCAAATAGTGAACAAGATTTAATTTTGAAATTGTTTTCTTGAGCTTTGGAATGTTCATCTCAGTTGATGCAGAAAAAGCGTTTGACAAAATTCAACCACACCCGTGTATGATTAAAAACTCTCCAGAAAGTAAGTATGGAGGGAACATACCTCAACATAATAAAGGCCACATATGACAAATGTTAGGTAGTTAGAACAGGGAAAAGGAGTCCAAAATGGCGGTGGCTAAAAGAGAAGGAAGGGGAAAGCCCGTGGAAATAGAACAGAGGAAGGTCAAAGGAAGGTCCGAGGACCGGAGTGAGGACTTCAGGTAGAGCAGCGCTCCTGGCTGAGCCCAATTTGCACAGGACAGGCCCAGAGGGAAGAAAAAGCATATAAAAAGAGCCAAAGGGCTCTCTCTCTCTCTCTCTCTCTCTCTCTCTCCCGCATGTGTATGCTCTTTCTCTCTCCCTACCTCCCTCCCCCTGAAACCCACTTCAGGGTAGATGTCAGGCGAGTTTATGCTCCTCAGTTCTTGTCTCGTCACAACAATGATTTGGAGCGACGTACATTAAAGCCCTTGGTGCGTCACAGCTCTTGGGTCTTGGATAAACTGTGTTATAGCTCTTAGACAAATCAGTATTACAGCTCTATTTTATTTAGAAGATAGCAGGAGAATCCATCCTCAAAGAAGAGAAGAGAGTGGAGGAGTGTGGGGGGGAGGGGTGGGGTAGAGAGAGACAGAGAGAGAGAGAAAGAGCGTACTCATGTGGGAGAAACAGACACACAGAGAGAGAGCACGTGCTTGGCTCCTCTTTGTATATGTTTTCTTCCTGCCCTATGCAAACTGGCTTCAGCCAGGAGTGCTGTGCTACCTGAAGTCCTCACTCCGGTCCTCGGACCTTTCTTTGACCTTCCTTTGTTTTATTTTAGCAGGTTTTTCCCTTCCTTGTCTTTTAGCCATGGCCATTTTGGACTCCTTTTCCCTATTCTAACTACCTAACATTCCCCATTCAAGAGATGGGAGGCTCAGTTCTTTGGGAATAGGGGCATAGAGGTCTTTCTGGCTACTTCCTGCTGGATTGGGACGGTGAGGGGTATTGGGCCTCCTCTTGCTAGTCTCAGTCCTCAGAGTCCTCATAGAGGTGTCCATCTAAGGGTGAGTGATGTCCATAGTCAGCTGTAGTTTTGTATCTTTGTTGAACTGGCACAGCATGTTGTAGCTTGTTGACCTGAGCAGAGACAAAACAGGTTAGACAATTAATAATGCATGGAACAATCATAAGCAGCATCAGTGTGGTGTTACAAGGACTAGTAAGAGCATTGATGGTGATGGTGAAGTCTCTCAGTCGTGTCCAACTCTTTGAGATCCCGTAGCCTACCAGGCTCCTCCATCCATGGGATTCTCCAGGCAAGAATACTGGAGTGGGTTGCCATTTCCTTCTCCAGGGGATCTTCCCAACCCGGGATTGAACCCGGGTCTCCTGCATTGGAGGCAGATGCTTTAACCTCTGAGCCACCAGGGAAGACTTTATGAGAATTAGCCAATTCTAAATTCCCATCGCCAGGATGGCTCAAGTCCCTCCTTGTTCAGGGATCAGAAGATTTGTCTCCTGCCTGTTTTGGAGTACAATCTCTACCAAGCTGTGTTGGTTCTTTAGAGCTATCCTGAGGAATCATGTCTCTAGAAACCAGGTTTTGGGGGTGTTCATTAGGATGGCACTCATTTGTAGTTCTGAATAGGTATCTGAGATCTCCCAGGGGCTCACAGGTGTATTGAGTGTCCTCTTCTGTTTTCTTCCATGGCTTGACTCATGAGTAGTGAATCCAGGAGTCGTGTCCTGGTACCTTGACTACTGTGGGGGTAGAAAGTATTACAGGGTAGGGGCCCTTCCATGTGGGCTGAAGTTGAGCCTTTGGGAACTCATCTTTCCAGACTTTAATTAGGACTTGAGTCCCTGGAGCATATAGTGGTGACTCCTTAGAATCTTTTGGGTCCTGGTTCATACCCCACAAGCGTATATCCTGTTGGAATTGCCCAATGGCCAAGGTATAAGACTTGAGGGTCTGAACCTCTGGATCTAGGCAGAGGTCATTGACATAAACAAAAGGTCTCCCATATAGCATCTCATAAGGACTAAGACCAACCTGTTCCTTGGGGGCAATACAGGTGCGGAGGAGAACTATTGGTAAAGCCTCCTTCCATCCCAGGGAGGTCTCCTGGGTTATCTTTTTTATCGCTGATTTTAAGAATTGGTTGTCTCTTTCTACTTTTCCTGAAGACTGAGGCCTCCAGGCACAATGGAGATAATAAGTAATGCCCAATGCTTTAGAGACCCCTTGGGTGACCTTAGAAGTAAATGATGTCCTACTGTCACTTTGTAATGACCTGGGCAGACCAAATCTTGGAATGATTTCATGGAGCAGTTTTTTCACCACCTCCTCAGCCTTCTCAATCCAGGTGGGAATGCCTTCAATCCATCGTGTGAGTGTATCTTTCATGACTAATAGGTATTTATACCCTTGAGAAACTGGCATCTGTGTGAAGTCCATCTGCCAGTCCTCTCCTGAATAAGTCCCATGCCATTGGATGGGCTGGGCCAGCTGGGGTCTTCGACCTCCTTGGGGGTTGTTTAATTGGCAAGTGGGACAAGAGGAGACCACTTGCCCTATAACTATTTGGAGGCCTGTTCCTCTGAAGGACCTTTCTAGTAATCTTTGGAGGGGCTTCTCCCCTAAAGGAGTGGTGGCATATAAGGAGCTAACCAACTTCCATTGGAGGTTCCCAGGCAGAAAAAGGAGCCCCTCCTTTTGGAACCACCCAATATGATCTTCTTGAAAGCCCTCACTCTTAGCTTTAAGAGTCTCACCTTCAGTATATGAAGGAGTTTCTGGCAAATTAGTCTGTGGAACTAAGGTGGCAACCCTTTAGTAGGCCACTGTTCTGTAACGCTGCTCTCTTAGCTGCCTGATCAGCTGCTTGGTTCCCTCGTGCCACTTCCATGCTCCCTTTTCTAAGTCCTTTACAGTGAGAGACCAAAACCTCAGCGGGCAGATGGACTGCCTCCAAGAGTCTAAGAATTTGATCACCGTATTTGATTGGGGATCCTCTAGTAGTCAAGTGGCCCCTTTCTTTCCAAATAGCAGCATGTGCCTGTAGCACCAGAAAGGCATACTTGGAGTCAGTGTAAATAGCTACTCTTTTTCCTTTTTCCAGCTCTAAAGCTCAACTCAGGGCTATGAGCTCAGCTAATTGGGTTGAAGGACCTGGTGGCAGAGGCTTAGCCTCTATGGTCTCAAAATTGGAGACTATTGCACACTCCTTTTTCCATCCAAGACAAAGCTGCTTCCATCAGTGTACCAGATTTCCTCAGGATTGGTCAGAGGATCTTCTGACAATCCCTCTCAGGGTTTTGTCCAGTGGTCCAAGGTTTCTAGACAAGAGTGAAAGGGGAGAGAGCCCTCAGGGGTAGGCAGGAGGGTGGCTGGGTTAAGAACCTCACAAGGAGATATAGTGAGGCCTGGATTTTCCATCAGCATTACTTGATATCCGAGGATCCTTTGATCAGACATCCATATATGGCCTCTCCCATTTAGGAGTTGTTTTACTTGGTGATTGGTAAAAATAGTTAGATTGCCCCCAAAGGAGAGTTTTAAAGCATCTTCTATCATTGATTGCAATAGCTGTAAGATTTTGAAGGCAGGGGGTCCAGCCTCGGGCGTTTGGATCAAGCCCCTTGGATAAGTAAGCTACAGGTTGGGGCTCAGATCCCAACCTTTGAGTTAATACTCCCAAGGCTATTCCCTCTCTTTCATGGACATAAAGTTGGAATGCTTTTTCTGGGTCTGGCAACCTCAAGGCAGGTGCCTGAGTTAAGGCCTGTTTTAGTGTAACCTCTGCCTTCTTTTGAGGAGTTCCCCACATCATTGGGGTTGAATCATCTCGTCCCTTTAAGCTTTCATATAAGGGCTGGGCAATTAGACCATAGTTGGGTATCCAGATTCTACAATACCCAGTTAGCCCCAGGAAAGCTCGCAATTGTTTTTGAGTCGTGGGGGAGGGTAACTGGAGGATTCCTTGTACCCGATCAGAAGACAGCCTCCTGGACCCGTGCGTAATCTGAATTCCCAGATAAGTGACCTTTGTCTCAACCATCTTAGCATGGGAGACTTTATATCCCCTTTCTGCCAAAAAGTTTAGAACCTGAATTGCATGTTGTTGGGCATTTTTCCCATCTGGAGAGCAGATTAGTAGGTCATCTATGTATTGTAATATTTTCCCATTAGGTCCCAGGTCCAGATCTAGGAGATCCTGGCTAAGGGCCTGTCCAAACAAGTGGGGGCTATCTCTGAATACCTGAGGTAATACTGTCCAAGTGATCTGTTGGTGTTTTTCTCCTGGGGCGTCCCACTCAAAGGCAAAAAGATCTTGGAATTAAACTGAGTGGGATCTTGGAGGACAATGATGACCAGTTCAGCTTGGTGGTCTCATCCAGGAATTCCCTGGTCCCACACCTGGGGGTTAATTTTGTCCTCCCATAGTTTTTGGTCCCTGTCTATTGGAGATGGTGTAATGGGTTTTTAAGTAGTAACCAGAAGCTGTATGGCTATAGGGGCTGAAAAGCTTCCCATCACAAGCGTGGTCCCCAGTTTAGAGAATATATCTCTTCCCAATAAGGGAGTAGGACACTCAGGGACCACCAGAAACTGGTGGGAAAATATTTGTCCATCCCAGCAACAAAATGCTTGGGTGAATCTTTTATTAGTTGTTTTTCTGTAGCACTCAAAATGGTACAGGTTTGGGAGGAGAAGTCTCCGGAGTAGGAGATCAAGACAGAGTAGGTAGCCCCTGTGTCAACCAAGAAATTCTGGGACCTACCTGCCACATCCAGTTGCACCCTTGGCTCCAGCCCTGTGATGGTTATCTGTGACAGGGGGGCTGGCTGGAGTGGGCCACTTCAGTTCTCTTGAACCATCGTGAGGAAATGCTTGGCACTTGACCTTGAGGCTCTTGGGGCCCAAGGGCAGAGTGCTGCCCAATGTCCCAGTTGATGGCATTTGTGGCAAAGTGTTCTAGGAGACTCGTCACGATTTGGACACTCTTCGGCCCAATGCCCCGCCTGTCTACAGATTGGGCATTTGTCTGTGCTTTGTCCTTCAAGACTTGGGGTTTGCCACAGGGCTTCCCTGGAGGGTGGCCAGCATCTGGGCATGCCTTGTCTCTTTCCTTCTCCCCCTCTCCTGGGTCTTAGCCTCCTTCTCCTGTTCCCTGTTATAAAAGGTATTGGTGACTGTCTGGACCATCGCATCTAAAGAGGCAGCAGAGTCCTGCTGCTGTAGCTGTTGTAACTTAATTCTGATATCTGATGCACATTGGGACAGGAATTTGTCCTTTAAAATCACCTGTCCCTCATAAGAGTCTAAGTCCAGATTGGTAAAACTTTTGGAGGGCCTCTTTTAGCCTTTCCAGGAAGGCAATTGGGTTCTTGAGGGGCTCCTGAGTTATTGCTGAGACTGGGCAGAGACCCACAAGTTTCCTTCTGTTTCCATGGGTGGACTTCCTTAGGGGTGAATTTTTCTGAAGCTTATCCTACCTACTGTTGCAACCTGAGAGCCAGGCATCCCTGGGTCAGCGTGCAGATCCCCAGGCAGGCTGAGGCGTGACAGCCTCCTAGAGATGGGATCCCCGAGCAAGTCGAGGTGTGACGACCTCCTGGGACCCCTGGGACTAGCGGATCCCCGAGCAGGTTGAGGCATGACAATCTTTCGAGGACCAGATCCCTAGGCAGGTCGAGGTGTGATAACCTCCTGGGACCCCCAGACTGGAGTTTGGGCGTCAACAAGGTCTCCAGCGTGACCAATGCTGAGTAGGATTAAGGGGATTGGATATTATACTGTGTTTCTCTCCCAAGGCTAGCTATTTTCTGGTTGACCCTCCAGAAGGTTGTAGAGGCAACATTGTGGGCCCAGGTGGGGCTGAGGAAAGGAGTATGAAACAGAAGGGGAGGAAGCAGAGCACAGGCTTTGAAAGAATGACGTAGCACAAGGGCATAACATAAACCAATTAAAATCAATTGGGTCCAAGATGACAAGTCAAATTTAAGTAAACCTTAATCCCCAATCTGTAAGCCAAAAGACACACCCAGAGGTGGCAGAACAGCTCTAAGTCACTGTCAAAAGATGGAGGAGTGGGTGGCTCCCCAATGGCTGGGATGATCCTCCCACTCATTAGAATTCACCCTGCTTGCAAAACCTAGCCAGGCCACATTCCATGGCCCATATCCTGTAGAATGGGCGCTTCTCTCTGAATCTTAGCAAATCCACCTCCCACTTATCACTTTGTCGCTCACTGAATTTTTGCAATAAGACCTCAGAGCCTGAGCTGGGCATCTTGGGTTTTGGTCGGGCTCGAGTCCCGGGAGAGAGAGCTGAAGGACAGGAGGAAAAAGCAGTGGGAAAAACATGCCAAGGAATCCCCTTCATAGCCTGCTGGAAAATTTGCTAGATATCTGACCAGTGCTCACAGTTTCCATTGGCCTGATTTTGGGCACAGAGAAGAGTAGGGACAGAAGAACCCCCACCGGCTTGGGTAACAGCTACTGGGGCCCAGCAGAGAGTGCCTTTGGGACATTCCCAAGAGTAGCCTCTCCAGAGTCCCTCAGTTGCGCTCACTGCCGCCCGCCTGTTCGCAGGGGGTTTGAGGAAACAAGAAACAAGAGATTGTAAAGGAATTAAGATTTTGTTAGGCATGTGTCCCTCCAGCCATAGGAGCGAGGACTGCCTATTTTAACCGGAAGTCTTCTGGAATCTGAGGCTGAGCTGTGAGCTTTCTGCTGAGTTCGTTTTTCGCTGTCCCGGTTTCCAGCATGATGGGCCTCTTGCCACTTCCCCTACACTGTGTTTTCTTCGCGCTCCACTTCTACCGTGGGAGCTTCACTGAGTTGGGCTCCTGCTGTGCTTGGCCTCTTCCATGCAGAGGTTGTTTCAGCCAAGTTAAACCCGAGTCATGGCACCATAGATGTCAGGCCAGTGTATGCTCCTCGGTTCTTGTCTCGTCACAACAATAACTTGGAGCGACGGACATTAAAGCCCTTGGCGCATCACAGCTCTCGGGTCTTGGACAAACCATGTTATAGCTCTTAGACAAATCAGTGTTACAGCTTTATTTCATTTAGAAGATAGCAGGAGAATCCATCCTCGAAGAAGAGAAGAGAGTGGAGGAGCGCGGGGTTGGGGGGAGGGGAGAGAGAAAGAGAGCACTTGGCTCCTACTTTTATAAGTTTTCTTCCCCCTGGGCCTGCCCTATGCAAATTGGGTTCAGCCAGGAGTGCTGTTCTACCTGAAGTCCTCACTCCGGTCCTCGGACCTTTCTTTGACCTTCCTTTGTCTTATTTTTGCGGGCTTTTCCCTTCCTTGTCTTTTAGCCACCACCATTTTGGACTCCTTTTCTCTATTCTAACTACCTAACAACAAACCTACAGGGCTTCCCAGGTGGTGCTAATGGTAAAGAACCAGCCTGCCAGTGTAGGAGACATGAGAAACATGGGTTCAATCCCTGGGTTGGAAAGATTCCCTGGAGGAGGGTATGGCAACCCACTCCACTATTCTTGCCTAGAGAATCCCCATGGACAGAGGAGCCTGGCAGGCTACAGTCCATAGGGTCGCAAAGAGTTGGCCACAACTGAAGTGACTTAGCACACACACACACAGGACAAACCAACGGCTAATGTTATATTCAACCATGAAAAGCTGAAAGCATTTCCTCTAAGATCAGGAACAATACAAGGATGTCCACTCTTACCACTTTTATTCAATATAGTATTGGAAGTTCTAGCTATGACAATCAGAGAAGAAAAAAATAAAAATAAAAGGAATTCAAATAGGAAAACAAGAAGTTAAACTGTCATTGTTTGCAGATGACATGATACTATACATAGAAAATCCTCAAGATGTTACCAGAAAACTACTGAAGAAGGAATTCATAGGGCCTGGACTCCATCTCAGGCCTGTCTGTGCTGATCGTGCGCGGCCACCTCTCCAGTGGACTCTGAACTCTGTGCTTAGCGCCTGTGGGAATGACAATGGAAGGATAAGACCCCCCTCTGGGCAGGGGAATCTTGAAGAACAGACACTAATCACCCCTGCCTCCGGACACTAGCTATCAGAATATAAGCACAGGCTTATCAGTTATTAACTATTTGTTATGTAACTGCGGGCTTATTGATTATTGACTGTTTGAACACATAACACGTGAATGATGGGGTTATTGTAGTTGTATTTACCCTTCCTTTGTTTATGTAAGTCTCAAGGGAATTGGGGTAGTGGGTTTGGACGCGTACACATGGGGTATAAAAGATTTTCACAAATGCTGGTCGGGGTCCTTGGCTAAGAGGAGACTCTGCCTTGGGCCCGCCGGCGTAATAAACTGCACTCCACTATCTGCATTGTCCTTCTGAGTGAGTCTGTTTCCCGGAAAGCGTGGCTATAACACTACTAGAGCTCATCAATGAATTTGGCAAAGTTGCAGGTTACAAAATTAATATACAGAAATCTGTTGCATTTCTATACACTAATGACAAAAGATCAGAAAGAAATTAAGGAAACAATCCCATTTATCAATGCATCAGAAAGAATAAAATACCTAGGAATAAGCCTACCTAAGGAGACAAAAGATCTGTACTCCACAAACTGTAAGACAGTGATGAGAGAGTCAATTCCTACCTAGGCAGGTTGACAAGAAGTCCAGGACCCTATGGAGGAGAAAGGGGTCTGGAATTCTCAAGGAGGAGGAAAGGACAACGCTTTTCCCCCCTCTACCTTCCTTAGTCTTAGTCACATAAAGCGTTTTTTTGTTTGTTTGTTTTTCCTTTAAGCCCGGAACTGATGGTTATACAACAAGCAATTCAGTTCAAACTCTGTATTAAGGATTATATAACAACAATGTGTCCTGCTTGAGGACAGTTTCTGCTTCTTGAAAACCTTCTGACTAATCCTGTTATCTTAGAATGTAAATTATGGGAGTGGGTCTAGTAAGATATTTACAACCTTGAGACATTCTTTTGATTGATTGTAATAACCAATTTAAAAAGTATATAACTCCATTGCTTAGACTAGCGAGGGGCACTCTACGTCCCCTTCTGATGTCTGTGTCAGAAGCTTTCTCTGTCCCTCTTCATACTTTAATAAAACTCTGCTACACAAAAGCTCCTGAGTGATCATGCCTGGTCCCTGGTCCTGAATCTTCTTCAGAGATCATGAATCAGACACTCTTCATCATAAGCTGTCAGTGATGAAAGAAATAAAAATGACACAAACAGTTGGAAAAATATACCGTGTTATTGTATTGGAAGAATCAATATTGTCAAAAGGGAAATATCATCTGATATTGCTTATATATGGAATCTTAAAAAATGATACAAGTGAACTTATTTATAAAACAGAGAATGAACCTATGGGAAAGTTGAGGCAGGGGGTGGGAATGGGGAGGGATAGTTAGAGAGCTTGGGAATGACAAGTACACACTGCTGTGTTTAAAAGGGATAACCAACAAGGACCTACTTCACAGCACAGGGAACTCTTCTTAATAATATATTGCAACATAAGTGGGAAAAGAACTCGAAAAAGAACAGATACTCGTATCTATAACTGAACCATTCTGCTGTGCACTTGAAAGGGACACAACATTGTTAATCAGCTATACAATATACAAAAAAAATTATTTTATACAATACAAAATAAAACAGTTTAAAAATAATAAAATAAAATTTTGCTTCAGTGAACATTTTTTATTTTTAGCAAGAATTTTCCCCTAAAAGGGTTTTTCAAAATAATATATATCCTTCAATGGATTTTGACCAATTTTCAGTCTATAATTTTAATCATTACAATATGCTCCCAAAATTGTATTGAATTAGTAGTTAAATCAAATGGTCACATATCTATAGTCTCTGATGCTTCCTCCTGCATTTTGCATCCTCAGCCTTTAGGGTTCTGAGTTCTATTCCCCTTCCTCTTCTCCCTCCTCATTGACACCTTGCTTCACAGACCTTTCAGGGATAGACTCATTTACGCATGCTGGTATCAGAATATAGCTTTACACCTTTTTTTCCTTTTTACTCTCTGAGGTGTAGGAATCAATAGATTCATCACTCACTCTTTGATACACTCAATGATCCCTCTCCTGTATTCCAGGTGCAAAGAGAATTTAGGAAAGTGAGACCCTCCCTTTGAGGAAGGTATTCCGAGTTGCTGGGGGCAACTAAGGGTTTTTCCTGCTGCCCTGAAGCATGCATTTCTCTGCCTCCAGCCAGGCCATCCCAGCAGACTGCAAGATAGGTGTCCCTATTGAAACATCACTGCAAATCACTCACCTACAGGAAGAAGAAAAACAATCACAGACAAACCCTCATCCACCTTTCCCTCAGGGTCACTGAAGTGGAGGAGTTGCAAAATCTCACTGGCACAGGTCCCAGGAGCGGTGGGGTTTCACCCCACCCCAGCACATCCTCTTGTCACCTACCTTCCCCTGTCCTGGCCTGCAGGGTCCTTTGTGCCGCAAGGAATCACCTCTGGATGTGAAGAATACAAAGTCCTGGTCACAGGGCCATTCACTCACCTCTGCCCTTGGGCAGGGGTATTTCTCCCTAGCCTGAAGTTAGAGCTGCCAGGGCCCCGGTGAGCAGCAGACCGGGAGCACACTCCCCATTCACTTCAAGGTGTGCTCATCCTCTGCTTTAGCTGAGCCCCCATAATGCCCGTCCCCACCATAACCAGACAACCTACCAGGGGACCCTCCTCCTCCCTGCTGGTCTGGACTCGGCGCCTGTCCAGGACCCCAAAACTTAGCTCTCATCTCTTTCCCTCCTCCACGGGCTGGGCTGGGTAGTTGTTTCACAAGTTCGCTTTGGTTCCTGTGCACCACCCACCCCCCACCCCTTTTTTTAAAGGCTTTGCTTTGTTTACTAGGGATGCTTGTCAATATCATAGTGAGAAGCATGTGGAAAAAAGTCCATGAAAAAGCCCCACAGCACTATCAAAAAAAAAAGTGAATTAAATGCATCAAAGTCTGCGCTTAGGAATTTTAAAAGAAAATAGTAGAACAGAGAACAAAAGTAAACAGATCCTACCCTTGAGGAAAATCCTGCCCAGGAGAGTGAAAGAGCTGCAGGTGATGGAGAGGGAGATAATCCCACAGCACCTGATCCCTGACCCCAAGGCCACAGTCAAGTCCGAGGCAGCCCTGAGGCTCTGCAGTAAGGAGTTTTGGCTATGGTTCCTTCGAGCCTCTGGGGTTGTGTCTTGTTTTTATCCTTTTCCCTTGCTTGTACATGTTTCCTGACTTCTGCACAGGAGACATAAGCTCTCTGAAAAAAATTTAAAGTTATTTTCTAGGATGAACTTTCTTTTGATCTTATTTATATTGCTGGCCCTATTCCAAGCACATTTCACATATTAAACTGTTCTTCAAAAGAGCACTATTCAGATGCTATGATTACTATTACCCCCCTTTTCAGATGGGGAAGAAGAGACACAGAGAGAGTCAGTGATTAGCACAAGCCACACAGCTAGCCAGAATTATGAAGCAAGTGGTCTGGCTTGCTTGGTGAGTTCTTGCTTGGTGAAAAGGGTGGAAATGAGAGAGAATATGGCAATGCGAACTACTCTTTGCCAAGAAAAGGACAAGGATGAAAGGACCAGTCAAGAGGTGAGCCTCAAAACAGTTGTGGTTGTGTTCAATAACCATCCGGCGGCTGTTGACTGCGAGAAAACGTGATGGAAAAGAAGGGATAGAAAAGAGACAATAATGATACTGTACAGGAGACGTAGATGGAAGCATATCGAAAAACATTTTCTTTTACCTGGAAATTGTTTATAGTGAAACTCTACTTCTGAGGACCTTTATGATTAGACTGTAAGAATCACTGAGCTCACATGTCAGGGTTCCTCTAGCTGTCTAGAAAATGCTCTGTGTCTCTGTCAATCCTGGCTCAAAAGTGATGAAGCCAGGGGCATGTCTTTCCTTAACTCTTCCCGTGAGAGCAATGTCTGGTGTCTTACAGTCCACTATTGGGCCCTGCTGGGTGGGGAATCAGGATGCCGCTAACATTCATAGGAACGCATTTCTTGTGCTTCTGCCTCCACCCAGTATGGAGCATCATTCATGGCCACTGTGTTCTTCCATCTCCCCTCTAGGCTCTGGTCACTACATAAACCACTAATTCTTTTCCAGAAGGAAATGAAAGTAATAGTCATTTCTTTATTTTCACTCACCCAAGGAAGTTATGCAAGGGTCAAATGAGGGCGTCTACAATGTTTTTCTAATGCCTCCATCTAAGACTCACTTTTTTGTTGTTAGCAAGTTAGTGGTTTTTTTCTGGAGTTTTTCTTCCCTGCCTACTTCCATTTATTCCTTTTTATTCTTTGTCATATTATAGCTGAGTTTGAGGACTTAGTTTATTCATATATATTTTTAAATCAATATGTGATTTTCTCCTCTGAACAATATAAAAAAATAGATTTTTCTTTTGGCAAGAAGGAAGAATGTGATTTATTACTAGAGCTTGATAAAACTACATATATTTGACCATAAAGGATCACATCTATGGTGTTCTAGACTAATAACTTGTCTCAAGTAGAATTCATAGCTTTTGATAAATTAATGATCTTGTTTGACAGTTTAATTAAGTTACCATCCTGAGCTCACAGAAAAGTGGGTTTAGCCTAATGTTTCTTGTATTCCTTTGTCATTCTTAGAAACCAGCAAGTTCCTTTTCCTTTTTAAAGGAGAAAAGCAAATTCTTAGAGGAGGCAATAGATGGCTTTGTCCTGAATCCTGAGGGGCTTACACTTAGAACAGAGTGTCTTGTGACTGAAAGACTCAGGCTGGCTACAGTGGTGAGTGTATGGGGTTGGTGGGAGCCTCTGCGGTTCTATTAGCAGGTGAAGTCTGATCCCTAGAAGAAGATAAGCAAAAGAGAAGAGGACAACATCACAGACACAAATACTCTATGATCATCTGGGTTAGTTCAACATTAAAAAAATTTTATTTTAGTTGAAATATAGTTGATTTACAATGTTGTGTTAATTTCTATTGTATAGCAAAGTGATTCAGTTATCCATGCTGAATATATATATATATATATATATATATATATATATATATATATATAGTATTTTTAAAATATTATTTTCAATTGTGGTTTATCATCAGATACAGAATATAGTTCTCTGGGCTATACAGTAAGGTCTTGTTGTTTGCCCATTCCATATATAATAGCATACGTCTGCTAACCCCAACCTCCCACTCCATCCCTCCCCCAGCCCCTCCCCCTTGGCCACATAGCTCTGTTCTCTATGTTCATGTTTCTGTTTCCTAGATAAATTCATTTGTGTCATATTTTAGATTCTACATATAAATGATGTCCTGTGGTATTAGTCTTTCTCATTCACTTGGTGTGATAAACGCTAGTTGCATCCGTGTTGCTGTAAATGGCATTATTTGGTCCTGTTTATGGCTGAGTAACATTCCATTGTGTATATACATACCAGATCTTCCTTATCCATTCCTCTGTCAATGGGCATTTAAGGTGTCTCCGTGTTAGCCCAGCATTCAGAGGTGGGTCTGGGGAGGGTGCTCAAGACCTTTGTCATATTGAAGAGCAGGAAAGCAAACACATGCCCAGGCAGGCATCACATGGGTGTTTATCAGATGCTCTATTGGCACAGAACTGCTGTGACTGCCTGCTGTGACTGCTATCAGCATCCCCCAACTCTCACCTCAAGCATCAGTGCAACCTAGAGACCCCAGAGGATAAAGGATCCACGGAAAGAGAGCCACTGGCCTCTCTAGAAGGTGTGCTTAGCTTAGAGGAATGGATTATACATAAATATTCAGGAAAGCTAGGGTGGCTGGAAACAATTAAGATTCATTTAATTCAAGGAGAGAATATCTAACAGAGCCCCTGCTACACACCAGGTGGACTGGATGAGGAACACAGGTGTGTTTGCCCTCAAAATGATCACGGTCTCCTCTGGCTGCTTGTCTGCTCCCCTTCTTCCCCATCAAAGGGGATCAGGGGTCCAGTCAGCACCCATCAGAGTTTAACCTAAGATTTCAGAGGTGCAAGGTCTCACTCCTTTATGACTCACAAAGTAAGAATAAAGATGCAGGTGTCAGTGAATGGGTTTCCCAGCATGAGAAGACACATCTGTCACATAAAGCCCAAAGGAGGGGTGGAGGAAGTGAGGTGGGGGGTCAGGGAGTGAAAGCCTGTCTCAGCCTCTAGATTAAGCCTTTCTACACATCGTGGACTTGCCAGTCCCTTGAGCTAGTTGGAATTTCTGAAAGTGTCATCAGCTGGGTCCTGGCTCTTGTTGTTTCTGAAGCTTGAGAGGCAGAGAAGAGCCCTGTGAACACCATGGGGTCCAGAAGAGTTGAGCCTATGAAAACGCCCTGGGCTTTTTGGAGAGAGGAGAGCAGTGGGTCTCATCTGCAGGACAGTCAGCTCAGGAAAGAAAGACTAGAACCAGGAGCAACCCCCACAAATCCCATGTGAGATGCCAGTGCCCCCATGACCCCTTCCCCAGACAGGAGCACTCCCACCCCATGCTTCCACCTCAGAATACTTCCAATCTTACATAAACTGAGATGAAAATTCTGACTCATGCTCCAGGATTCTGGTGACAATTTTGAAAAGTCTGGCCAGGGCTGCCAATATATGTGGCCAGACCTGACTGCCAGTGGAAAAAACATACTGGTGGTTTAACTAAATTGACCTTTTGGTGATATGGCAAAGTTAATTATTGCTATGGACAACCCAATTACACGTATTGATACAGCCTATAATGAACTCTATTGTCTGTAAGTAGCTAGAATTTTAAACAGGTTACTCAACTTTTCTCAGCCCCACTTTTTTCCCTAGATCTTAAGGAGCAAATGGAACATATCTGGCACAATCAGAAAAGTGTATAAGGATCTCCCCTGTAGCATTTTGAATAATAGCAAAACATTGTTACATATGCATCCAAAGGTGTATCTATAGTACATTCAGATACATCATTGAAAAAGATATAGTCTGCACATTGGCATGGAAAGCTGCTTATGATATATGTGTGAAATGGGAATAAAACTAGGTTACGTGATACCAGGAGCCCCATATAAATGTGTATGTGTGTGTGTGTGTGTGTATATATATATATGTTTACAAATGCAGAGGAGGGTTCACCCACTTCTTAGAGTTATCTCTGGTAAATGTGGGGGAAGGGTGGAAAGAGCTTTATATATATTTCTGTATTGCTTTATTTCTGTTTTACAGCCAGTTTGCGGGCTTTCTTTATAATTTAAAAAGCGTGATAAATATATTTACATTTTAGGAAAAATAACTCACTCATTTTTTCATGTGAAGACAGCGCACACAGAGGCTTTACACAGGCCTGGACCTGGGGGAGCGTCTCCCTGACGGCACCTGCTGCTGTCACTACTATGCTGCCTTCCTTTGTGTCCCACTCCATCAACTTTCATCTTTATGGAGACATTACTTTCTTAGTGAAGCTTTCCCCACGCTCCCTGTTTGTATGGCCGACTCTTTCACCACACACACACACACACACACATTCTACACCTCTTCCCTGTTTGACTCTGTCCTTGGGACATCACTGCCTCATGTGCTTTATTATTTATTTTTTGCTTTGTGTACCATCTCTTTCCTCCTGTGGGAATGCTAGCTCTAAGAGAGCAGGATACTTGAGTCAACTTTGCTCAAGCCTGCTTCTCTAGTACCTAGAACAGGGCCAGCATGTAGGAAGCCCTCAAAAAATGTTTGTAAAATGACTCACAAGGCATGCCTTAGAATGCCATTGCAAACACGGGATCAGGTCATCTACATGCAATCAAAACTGAGCCAGAAGTGACATAAATATTAGAAATGGCAGATAAGGACTTTAAAAGAGTCACTATAATTTTATTCCATATGTTTAAAGAGTTAAGCAGAGGTAGGAAAGATATTAAAAACATCAAATCAAACTTTATTGTATTTCTCAATAAGCTAAATATCAGTGCAAGATAAATAAGAAAAATGACTACAATTGCAAAAAAAACAGTAATAAAAAGAAAATCTTAGAAGCAGTCAAGTTATTAAAATAGAATTCTATACTCGGAAAAAGTAGCTTTCAAAAATAATAGCAAAATAGAGACTTTTTCAGAACTACAAAAGCTGAAAAAATTTATAACCAGCAGATCTGCATTACAAAACATAGTAAGGGAGTCATTCAGGCTTAAAGAGATAATACCAAATGGAAACAGAAACATGTGCACAGATTGAAGAGCAGTGGAAATGGTAATATGAGTGATGACATAAGGATTTTAAAATTATTTAAATGTCCATTAAAAGTAAGTGATTGTTCAAAAGTCATGACAATGTAGCATGGGGTTTAAAGCATGACAAGGTGGAATACATGACAACAGTCACATAAAGATTGGGGGGAGAGGTACAGGCGTACACTGCTTGCTATAAGATACTATAGGTAAGTTGAATAAAATCACTTGAAGTTAAACTATAATAAGCTATAAATGTATACTTTGAACTCTAAATTCACCACTAAAATGAAGAGTAATTTTAAGTAAACCCAAAAAAAGAGCTAGAAAGGAATAATAAAACTTTTCAATCAATTCAAAAGAAGGCAAGAAAAGAGAAAAAGAGGAAGAAAGAATCAGTGGGTCAAATAGAAAACAAATAGCAAGATGATGGATTTAAAGCTAACCATATAAACAATGACAGTAAATATAAAACAAATGTTCTTTTTAAAATTTTAATAGCATATTTTATTTAACTCAAAATACCCCAACTATCTTAATTTCAGTATGTAATCAATGTAAAAATTACTAATGAGATAACTGGTATTTTTGGTACTAGGTCTTTAAAATACAATGCTGCTGCTGCTGCTGCTAAGTCACTTCAATCATGTTGGACTCTGTGTGACCCCATAGACCGCAGCCCACCAGGCTCCCCCATCCCTGGGATTCTCCAGGCAAGAACACTGGAGTGGGTTGCCATTTCCTTCTCCAATGCATGAAAGTGAAAAGTGAAAGTGAAGTTGCTCAGTCTGACTCCTAGCGACCCCATGGACTGCAGCCTATTAGGCTCCCCAGTCCCTGGGATCCTCCAGGCAAGAACACTGGAGTGGGTTGCCACTGCCTTCTCCGAAAATACAATGCAAATGTTCTTAATATCCCATTGAAAGGTAGAGATTGTCAGAATGACCAACTATACGCTGCCTACAAGAACGTCACTTCAAATACTAATAGCAATTAAGTTAAAATGATGGAAAAAGATTAATGGTGCTCACACTGATGAAAAGAAAGTAATTACTTATATTAATATCACACAAAGTAGATTTCAGAAGAAATAATATTAATTGGGGTAAAGGGGTTATTTCATAACGACAGAGGAAATCAGTTCATCATGAGGAAATTACAATATGAAATATGTATACACATAATAAACGAGCTTTAAAATATATGAATCAAAGATTGATAGAACTACAAGGAGAAACAGATAAATACAGAATGATAGAGATTTCAATATCCTATTCTTGATAACTGATAGAACAGAACTAGAAGAGAGAAAACTAGTAAGGACACGGAAGGTTTTTAAAAATACTAGCAACCAACGATGTAGCTGACATTTATAGAACACTCCATACAAGAGCAGCAGAATATTCATCTTTTTCAAATGCACACAGAATGTGAATCAAGACAGGTAAATGGGCCATAAAACAAATCTCAATTAATATCAAAGGATTTTCATACAAAAGGAGTTTCTGATGATAGTAGAATTAAAACATAAATCAATTAACAAAGGATCACTGGCAAATCTCCCAAAATCTGGAAACTCAGCAACATACTGCAAAATAAGCCAAGGGTCAAAGGAGAAATCATAAGGAAAATTAGAAAGCATTTTGAACTGAATTAATATGAAAGCATAACATGTCCATGTGTAGGATATTGCTAAACAGTACTGAGAAAAAAATTTTTTATACTAATCCAAAATACTAGAAGAGAAGACAGGTCCCAACTCAATGACTTCTGATTTTACATTAAGAAACTCTATGGGGGGAGAGCAAACTAAACAATGGTAGTAGAAGAAAGGAAGCAGCAAATATTAGAGTAGAATCAATGGAATAGAAAACAGACAAGCAATAGAGAAAAACCAGTGGAATGAAAGCGGTTCCTTGCAAAGATAAATGAAATTGATATATCTCAAGACAGAGTGCTCAGGAAAAATGAAAGAGGAGATATAAGTTACTAACATCAGGGATGAGAAGGGGTGATACTCATACAGATTTCACAGATATTCAAAGGTTAACAGAGGAATTGTTATTGTATTCATTTCCTAGGGCTACCATAAAAAAGTATCACAAACTGGACAGCTGAAAACAACAGAAATGCATTCTTTCATGGTTCTGGAAACTAGAAGTCCAAATTCTAGGTATCAACAGGACCATTTTCCCTCTGAGACTGAGTAGAACCCTTCCTGGGCTCTCTTAGCTGCTGGTGGTAGCCAGAGATTCTTGGCAGTCCTTGCCTTGCCGGTTGCCACCCCAGACTTCGCCTGTGTCATCATGTGGCATTTCCCTTATGTCCATGTATCCTTCTTCTTCCAAAGACATTAGTCACATTAGATCTAGGGATCACCCTAATCCAGTGTGACCTCTTCTTAGTTAATTCCATCTGCAAAGAATCCCATTTCCAAATAAGGTCACAGTGGACATGAATTTCAACCTAGCATAATCATGAACAACCTTGAGCCAATAAATTTAACAAGTTAGATGAGATGGTCAAATTCCTTAAAAGATACAAACTGTCAAATGTCACTGAAGAAGAAATAGATAACTTGAGTAGCCACATAGTTATTAGAGAAATTAAAGTTGTAAACAACCCCTTTCCACCCCTCCTCCCCACCCCAAAAAAAAACAGAGAACAGAAAACAAAAATCTCCAGGACCAGATGATGTAGCGATGCCAGTGATGTAGATGATCTGGTGATGCCAACAGATAGTTCATCAGTAAATTATACCAAATATTTTAGAAAGAAATAACACCAAATAACTACAAATGCTTCCAGAATACCAATTCTATAAATTGAAGAGGAAAGATTTCTTCCATTCATTCTGAAGCCAGTCTTGATACCAAGCCCTATACCAAAACCAGGTAAAGAAAACTATTGATAAACATCTTTCATGAATATAGATGCTAATTTCTCAAGAAAATTTTAGTTAATTAAATCCAAAACATCTAATAAGGATAATTCCTTTGACCACAATTATTATTTTGACTGTAAAATTAATATATAATTATATATATATTATATATAATATTTGAATATAATATAATTTTTGAATATATATATTCAAAAATATTCTGTAATATAATATTTGAAAATCAACCCATATAATTTACCATACTAACAAACTAAAAATGAAAATCCATATGGAAATACCCCAAATCTTAAATAGCCTAAACAGTGTTGACAAAGTAGAACAGAGCTGTAATGGTGTGAAGATAGACAAATAGATCCCTGGACTAGAATAGAGAATCCAGAAATAGAACCACATGTAGTAAACTGATTTTTCATCAAAATACAATGGCAATTCAGTAAAGTACTCTCTTTTCAACAAAAAGTGTCAGAACAATGGATACACATATGCAAAAAAGTTCTTCAATCCATATTTTGTGCTAATATATAAAAATTGTACTAAATATAAAAATTAATGCAAAATACTTCATAAACCTAAATGCAAAGCCTATAACTATAAAAATTCTAGAAGACAACAGAGGAGAAACCTTTGACATCTTGAGTAAGGCAAAGATATTTTGGATGCAACACCAAAAACACAGCACATAAAAAATTAATGAACTGGACTTCATCGAAATCAAAAACTTCTGTTCTTCCAATGGTATCATGGACTGGAATGAAATATTTGCAGATAATATATGTGATAAAGGACTAGTATGCACAACATATTAAGAATTCTCTTGGTCCTCTGTAATCACCTATATGGGAACGGAGTCTAGAAGAGAACAGATATACACATATGTGCGGCTGATTCACCGCTGTACAACAGGAACTAACACAACCTTGTAAATCAGCTATACACCAATAAAAAAGTATTAAAAATAATTCTCAAAACTCAATAATAAGAAAGCAAACAACATAAAACTTAAAATGGGAAGAAGATTTTAACAGACACTTCATCAAAAAGGATACACACATATCAAAGTAAAAAAATGCTCAACATCATTAGTCGTTAGGAAAATGCAAATTGGAACCACAACAGGAAACCACTAAACACCCGTTAAGATGGTTAGAGATTGCACACGTGTTGGTAAAAATGAGCAGGAACTAGGATTCTCATAGCTTAATATTGGCAATGTGAAATGCAACATCTAACTTTGAAATAAGTTTTACAGTTTCTTAGAAAGTTCGTCATTTGATCCAGCCATTCTCTTCCTAGGTATTCACTCAAAAGAAATGCATGAGTTCATGCAGATATGTGTACAAAAAAGTCCTCAGAAGATTTATTTATAACCATCCCAAACTGGAGACATTCCAACTGTCCACCAACAGGTGAGAAGACGAAGTATGTCACTGCATACTCTTCGGCAGTGAGGAGGAATTAGGCATGATTCCAGTTACGTAAAATTATGTAAAACTGAAGAAAATGCAAACTAATTCATAGTGCCCAATAGCAGACCAGTGGGTGCCTAGGGTGGGGGAGGGGTGGGGAAGGAGTAGGGAGGGGTAGGCATAGGAGGTGGATTGCCAAGAGGCATGAGAAAACTTGATGGTGGCTCAACCTCTTGATGGTTGTCATGATTACATAGGTGTTTACATAGATCAAGATAATAAATTTTATCAGTTAAATATAGGTAGTTTATTTTGTCAGTTATACCTCTATTAAGCTATTTCTATTTTAAAGTCTCAAAACTTTGACCACATATTTTAAGCAATACAAATAATTATATATATAAATCCTAGCATGTATTTTTTAAATGCTAGTTATGATGTCTTTAGTAAATACTGTTCTTCTGCCATCTTTCTATTTATTTACCTCTTTGGGAGGAATTAACTAATATGCAAATTGCATAGATATTAAATGTATAACCCTTTCATGGATCACAGCACTTGTCATGGAAAAGGTGCTTGCATAACTCAGTGAAGTTATAAGCCATGCCATCAGGGCCACCCAAGATGGATGGATCATAGTGAAGAATTCTGACAAAACGTGGTACACTGGAGGAGGAAATGGCAACCCACTCCAGTATTCTTGTCTGGAGATTGCCATGGACACTGTGGAAAGGCAAAAATAAATGGGACCAGAGGAGAGCCCTCTGGGTCACAAAGCGTCCAATATGCTACTGGGGAAGAGCAGAAGGCAATTACTAATAGCTCTGGAAAGAATGAAATGACTGGGCCGAAGCAGAAATGACTCTCAGTTGTGGATGTGTCTGGTGGTGAAAGTAAAGTCCAATGCTATAAAGAGCAATATTGCATAGGAACCTGGAAAGTTAGGTCCATGAATCAAGGTAAATTGGGCAGGGCCAAGCAGGAGAGGGCAAGAGTGAACATAGACATCTTAGGAATCAGTGAACAAAAATGGGTGGGAATGGGTGGATTTAATTCAGATGACCATTATATCTACTACTGTGAGCAAGAATCCCATAGAAGAAATGGAGTAGCCCTCCCAGTCAACAAAAGAGTCAGAAATGCAATACTTGGGTGCATTCTTAAAAATGACAGAATGACCTCAGCTGGCTTCCAAGGGAAACCATTCAACATCACAATTAATCTAAGTCTGTACCCCAGATACTGATGATGAAGAAGCTGAAGTTGACTTGCTATGTGACTTGCTAAGTGACTTCTATAACACCATCTAGAACTAACACCAAAAAAAGATATCCTTGATTCAGGTGGCTAAAAAACACATGAAAAGATGCTCAACATTGCTCATTATTAGAGAAATGCAAATCAAAACCACAATGAGATATCACCTCCCACACAGAATGGCCATCATTAAAAAGTCTACAAACTAAATGCTGGAGAGGAGTGGAGAAAAGGGAACCCTATTGCACTGTTGTGAGAATATAAGTTGATACAGCCAGTGTGGAATATGGTATGAAGATTCCTTAAAAAACTAGGAATAAAACCATCACATGACCCAGAAATCCCACTCCTAGGCATATACCCTGAGGAAACCAAAATTGGAAAAGACACAAGTATCCCACTGTTCATTGCAGCACTATTTACAATAGCTAGAACATAGAAGCAACCTAGATGTCCATTGACAGATGAATGGATAAGGATGTTTTGGTACCTATACACAATGGAATATTCAGCTCACTCAGTCATATCCGACTGTTTGCGACCCCATGAATCGCAGCACGCCAGGCCTCCCTGTCCATCACCAACTCCCAGAGTTTACTCAAACTCATGTCCATCAAGTCGGTGATGCCATCCAACCATCTCATCCTCTGTTGTTCCCTTCTCCTCCTGCCCCCAATCCCTCCCAGCATCAGGGTCTTTTCCAACGAGTCAACTCTTCACATGAGGTGGCCAAAGTATTGGAGTTTCAGCTTCAGCATCAGTCCTTCCAGTGAACACCCAGGACTGATCTCCTTTAGGATGGACTGGTTGGATGTCTTTGCAGTCCAAGGGACTCTCAAGAATCTTCTGCAACATCACAGTTCAGAAGCATCAATTCTTCGGCGCTCAGCCTTCTTCACAGTCCAACTCTCACATCCATACGTGACCACTGGAAAAACCATAGCCTTGACCAGACAGACGTCTGTTGGCAAAGTAATGTCTCTGCTTTTTAATATGCTATCTAGGTTGGTCATAACATTCCTTCCAAAGAGTAACCGTCTTTTATTTTCATGGCTACAATCACCATCTGCAGTGATTTTGGAGCCCCAAAAAATAAAGTCTGACACTGTTTCCACTGTTTCCCCATCTATTTGCCATGAAGTGATGCGACCAGATGCCATGCTCTTAGTTTTCTGAATGTTGAGCTTTAAGCCAACTTTTTCACTCTCCTCTTTCACTTTCATCAAGAGGCTTTTTAGTTCCTCTTCACTTTCTGCCATGAGGGTGGTGTCATCTGCATATCTGAGGTTATTGATATTTCTCCCGGCAATCTTGATTCCAGCTTGTGCTTCTTCCAGCTCAGCGTTTCTCATGATGTACTCTGCATAGAAGTTAAATAAGCAGGGTGACAATATACAGCCTTGATGTACCCCTTTTCCTATTTGGAACCTGTTTGTTGGTCCATGTCCAGTTCTAACTGTTGTTTCCTGACCTGCATATAGGTTTCTCAAGAGGTGGGTCAGGTGGTCTGGTATTCCCATCTCTTTCAGAATTTTCCACAGTTTATTGTGATCTACACAGTCAAAGGCTTTGGCATAGTCAATAAAGCAGAAATAGATGTTTTTCTGGAACTCTCTTGCTTTTTCGATGATCCAGTGGATGTTGGCAATTTGATCTCTGGTTCCTCTGCCTTTTCTAAAACCAGCTTGAACATCTGGAAGTTCATGGCTCACATATTGCTGAAGTCTGGCTTGGAGAATTTTGAGCATTACTTTACTAGCGTGTGCTGCTGCTGCTGAGTCGCTTCAGTCGTGTCCGACTCTGCACGACCCCATCGATGGGAGCCCACCAGGCACCCCCATCCTTGGGATTCTCCAAGCAAGAACACTAGAGTGGGTTGCCACTTCCTTCTCCAGTGTATGAAAATGAAAAGTGAAGGTGAAGTTGCTCAGTCGTGTCTGACTCAGCGACCCCATGGACTGCAGCCTACCAGGCTCCTCCTCCATGGGATTTTCCAAGCAAGAGTACTGGAGTGGGGTGTCATTGCCTTCTCCTACTAGTGTGTGAGATGAGTGCAACTGTGCAATAGTTTGAGCATTCTTTGGGATTGCCTTTCTTTGGGATAGGAATGAAAACTGACCTTTTCCAGTCCTGTGGCCATTGCTGAGTTTTCCAAATTTGATGGCATATTGAGTGCACCACTTTCACAGCATCATCTTTCAGGATTTGAAATAGCTCCACTGGAATTCCATCACTTCCACTAGCTTTGTTCGCAGTGATGCTTTCTAAGGCCCACCTGAATTCACATTCCAGGATGTCTGGCTCTAGGTGAGTGATCACACCATCGTGATTATCTGGGTTGTGAAGATCTTTTTTGTACAGTTCTTCTGTGTATTCTTGCCACCTCTTCTTAATATCTTCTGCTTCTGTTAGGTCCATACCATTTCTCTCCTTTATAGAACCCATCTTTGCAAGAAATGTTCCCTTGGAATCTCTAATTTTCTTGAAGAGATCTCTAGTCTTTCCCATGCTGTTATTTTCCTCTGTTTCTTTGCATTGATCGCTGAGGATGGCTACCTTATCTCTCCTTGCTATTCTTTGAAACTCTGTATTCAAATGGGAATATCTTTCCTTTTCTCCTTTGCTTTTCACCTCTATTCTTTTCACAGCTATTTGTAAGGCCTCCTCAGACAACCATTTTTCCTTTTTGCATTTCTTTTCCATGGGGATGATCTTGATCACTGTCTCCTGTACAATGTCATGAACCTCCATCCATAGTTCATCAGGCACTCTGTCTATCAGATCTAGTCCCTTAAATCTATTTCTCACTTCCACTGTATAGTCAAAAGGATTTGATTTAGGTCATACCTGAATGGTCTAGTGGTTTTCCCTACTTTCTTCAATTTAAGTCTGAATTTGGCAATAAGGAATTCATGATCTGAGCCACAGTCAGCTCCCAGTCTTGTTTTTACTGACTGTATAGAGCTTCTCCATCTTTGGCTGCAAAGAATATAATCAATCTGATTTCGGTGTTGACCATCTGGTGATGTCCAAGTGTAGAGTCTTCTCTTGTATTGTTGGAGGAGGATGTTTGCTATGACCAGTGTGTTCTCTTGGCAAAACTCTATTAGCCTTTGTCCTGCTTCATTCCATACTCCAAGGCCAAATTTGCCTGTTACTCCAGGTGTTTCTTGACTTCCTAGTTTTGCATTGAATTCCCCTATAACGAAAAGGACATCTTTTTTGGGTGTTAGTTCTAGAAGGTCTTGTAGGTCTTCATAGAAGCATTCAACTTCAGCTTCTTCAGTGTTACTGGTTGGGGCATAGGCTTGGATTACCATGATATTGAATAGTTTGCCTTGGAAACAAACAGAGATCATTCTGTCATTTTTGAGATTGCATCCAAGCACTGCATTTTTGACTCTTTTGTTGACGATAATGGCTACTCCATTTCTTCTAAGGGATTCCTGCCCACAGCAGTAGATATAATGGTCATCTGAGTTAAGTTCACCCATTCCAGTCCATTTTAGTTTACTGATTCCTAGAATGTTGACATTCACTCTTGCCATCTCCTTTTTGACCGCTTCCAATTTGCCTTGATTCATGGACCTAACATTCCAGGTTCCTATGCAATATTGCTCTTTACAGCTTTGGACCTTGCTTCTATCTCCAGTCACATCCACAACTGGGTGTTGTTTTTGCTTTGGCTCTATCCCTTCTTTCTTTCTGGAGTTATTTCTCCACTGATCTGCAGTAGCATATTGGGCACCTACCGACCTGGGGAGTTCCTCTTTCAGTATCCTATCATTTTGCCTTTTCATACTGTTCATGGGGTTCTCAAGGCAAGAATACTGAAGTGGTTTGCCATTCCCTTCTCCAGTGGACCACATTCTGTCAGACCTCTCCACCATGACCCGACCGTCTTGGGTGGTCGCACAGGGCATGGCTTAGTTTCATTGAGTTAGACATGACTGTGGTCCTGTGATCAGATTGGCTAGTTTTCTGTGATTATGGTTTCAGAGTGCCTGCCCTCTGATGCTCTCTTGCAACACCTACCGTCTTACTTGGGTTTCTCTTATCTTGGATGTGGGGTATCTCTTCACGGCTGCTCCAGCAAAGCGCAGCCGCTGCTCCTTACCTTGGACGAGGGGTATCTCCTCACGGCCGCCCCTCCTGACCTTGATCGTGGTCCTCTCGGCCCTCCTGCACCTCTGCAGCCACTGCTCAGCCATAAAAAGGAATGCATTTGAGTCAGTTCTAATGAGTTGGATGAACCTAGAGCCTATTATACAGAGTGAAGTAAGTCAGAAAGAGAAAGATAAATATATACTAATGCATATGTACGGAATTTAGAAAGATGGTACTGAAGAATTTACTTGCAGGGCAGCAATGGAGAAACAGATGTAGAGAACAGACTATGGATACGGGGAGAGGGGAGGAGAGGGTGAGATGTATGGAGAGAGTAACATGGAAACTTACATTACCATATGTTAAATAGATAGCCAATGGGAATTTGCTGTATGTCTCAAGAAACTCAAACAGGTGCTCTGTATCAAACTAGAGGGATGGGATGGGGAGGGAGAAGGGAGGGAGGTTCAAAATGGAGGGATATTACCTATACCTATGGCTGATTCATGTTGAGATTTGACAGAAAACAACAAAATTCTGTGAAGCAATTATCCTTCAATTAAAAATGAATAATTTTTTAAAAAAAGGTGTCCTTTTTAACATAGGGGACTGGAATGCAAAAGTAGAAAGTCAAGAAATACCTGGAGTAACAGGCAAATTTGGCCTTGGAGTACAAAATGAGGGAGGGCAAAGGCTAACAGAGTTTTGTAAAGCGAACACCCTGGTCATAGCAAACACCCTCTTCCAATAACCCAAGAGACGACGCTACACATGGACATCACCAGATGGTCAATACGGAAATCAGATTGATTATGTTCTTTGCAGGCAAAGATGGAGAAACTCTATACAGTCATCAAAGACAAGAACTGGAGTTGACTGTGGCTCAGATCATCAGCTCCTTATTGCAAGATGAAGGCTTAAGTTGAAGAAAGTAGGGAAAACCACTAGACCATTCAGGTATGACCTAAATCAGACCCCTTGTGATTATATAGTAGAGGTGACAAATAGACTCAAGTGATTAGATTTGATAGACTGCCTAAAGAACTATGGATGGAGGTTTGTAACTTTGTACAGAAAGGAAGAAAATGAAGTAGCTCAGTCATGTCTGACTCTTTGCGACCCCATGGACTGTAGCCTGTCAGTCTACAGAAATCCATGGGGATTTTCCAGGCAAGAATACTGGAATAGGTTGCCATTTCCTTCTCCAGTGGATTTTCCCGACCCAGGAATTGAACCCGGGTCTACCCACATTATAGGCAGACGCTTCACCGTCTGAGCAACCAGGGAAGGCAATGACCAAAACCATCTTCAAGAAAAAGAAATGCAAGAAGGCAAAGTGGTTGTCTGAGGAGACTTTACAAATAGCTGAGGAAAGAAGAGAAGTGGAAGGCAAAGGAGAAAGGGAAAGATATGGTGAACCGAATGCAGGGTTCCAGAGATTACAAGGAGAGATAAGAAGGCCTTCTTAAATGAACAATGCAAAGAAATAGAAGAAAGCAATAGAATGGGGAAAGCCAGAGATCTCTTAAAAACTGGAGATTTTACCAAGAGAACATTTCATGCAAGGATGGGCACAATAAAGGACAGAAACAGTAAGGGCCTAACAGAAGTAGAAGAGATTAAGAAGAGGTGGCAAGAAGAACTATATAAGGAAGGTCTTAATGACCTGAGTAACCACAGAGGTATGTCACTCACCTACAGGCAAACATCCTGGAGTGTGAAGTCAAGTGGGCCTTAAGAAGGATCACTACGAACAAAGCTAGTGGAGGTGATGGAATTCCAGCAGAGCTACTTCAAATCCTAAAAGATGATGCTGTTAAAGTGCTGCCCTCAACATTTCAGCAAATTTGGAAAGCTCAGCAGTGGCCACAGGACTGGAAAATGTCAGTTTTCATTCCAATCCCAAAGAAGAGCAATGCCAAAGATTGTTCAAACTATTTTACAACTGCACTCATTTCACATACTAACAAGGTTACACTCAAAATCCTTCAAGCTAGACTTCAGCAGTACACGCACCAAGAACTTCCAGCTGTACAAGCTGGATTTAGAAAAGGCAGAGGAACCAGGGATCAAACTGCCAACATTCGTTGGATCATGGAGAAAGCAAGGGAGGTCCAGAAAAACATCTACGTCTGCTTCATTGACTATGCGAAAGCCTTTGACTGTATGGGTCACAACAAAGTGTGGAAAAATTCTTCAAAAGACAGGAGTACTAGACTACCTTCCCTGTCTCCTGAGAAACCTGTATGCAGATCAAGAAGCAATAGTTAGAATCAGACATGGAACAATGGACTGGTTCAAAATTGGGAAAGGAATACAAGGCTGTATATTGTCACCCTGCGTATTCAACTTTATGCTGAGTACATCATGTGAAATGCTGGGCAGGAAGAATTATAAGCTAGCAGAAAGTAAAGAGGAACTAAAGAGCCTCTTGATGCATGTAAAGGAAAAGAGTGAGAAAGCTGACTTAAAACTCAACATTCAAAAAAATAAATTCATGGCATCTGGTCCCATCACTTCATGACAAATAGAAGGGGGAAAGTAGCAGCAGTGACAGATTTTATTTTCTTGGGCTCCAAAATCACTGCAGATGGTGATTGCAGCCATGAAATTAAAAAGACAATTGTTCCTTGGAAGAAAACCTATGACAAACCTAGACAGTGAATTTAAAAAGCAGAGACATTACTTTGCCAACAAAGGTCCATGTAGTCAAAGCTATGGTTTTTCCAGTAGTCATGTGTGGATATGAGATTTGGACCATATAGGAGGTTGAGCACCGAAGAATTGATGATTTCAAAGTGTGATGTCAGAGAAGACTCTTGAGAGTCCCTTGGACTGTAAGCATATCAAATCAGTCAATCCTAAAGGAGATCAACGCTGAATATTCACTGAATGGACTGATGCTGAAACTGAAGCTACAATCCTTGGGCCACCTGATGCGAAAGAGCTGACTCATTAGAAAACACCCTGATGCTGGGGAAGATTGAAGGCAAAAAGAGAAAGGGGACAGAGGATCAGATGGTTAGATAGCATCATGAACTCAATGGACAAAAATTTGAGTAAACTCTAGGAGATACTAGAGGACCGAGGAGCCTGGCCTATTGCAGTCATGAGGTCTCAAGGAGTCGGACACGATTTAGTGACTGAATGACAACACATAAATGTATAGCTTGATAACATTTTTGCACATTTCCAGAACCTGAAGAAGTTCCTTCATGTCCCTGCTCTGTTAATACTCCCCGCAATACAACTAGCATGTTGAAATCTTACACCAGAATTTAGTTTTGCCTGAGCTTCAAATAAGTGGAATCACAAGACGTACACGTGTCAACCTTTTTTCATTTAACGTTAGGACTGTGAGATTCATCCATGTTGTTACACAGTCATTATTAAATCTTTTCCCTCATTTTCTCATACTTCACTGTATGACTATACCACAGTTTATTCATCTATTCTGCTGGTGAACATTTAGCCAATTTCCAGTTTGTCGCCATCCTGCTGTTGTGAATAATCATACATGTGTTTTTGTGCCCAAACCAAGCCCCTGCTTCCTACCTTTAGTTCACATTTTCAGTTTTATGAGGAGGAGGTGGGCTCTGCTTCTCTCCAAGACTCATTAAGTGAGTGCTCCCCCAAATCCAGGGGGTTCAGAGGCTGGGTAGCCAGAACCAATGGCAAACATTGCCTACCAGTCCCTTGGTGGCTTATTACAGCAGAATTTATAAGAAGCAGTAATTAGAAGGATCCACACCATCCCAACATTCTGCCTACCTCCATGCCTCCCCCATTAAGAATAGTCAGCAAAATCAAGCCCTGAACCAAATCCAACTGCTGCCATGTTACCTTCCCTTGCATTCCCGTGTGGGTTCGTCTCAAACTCTACTTCTTGAAGAAGAAACACCCTCAAAGTCTGATAAGTTTGGGATTAATGCATCTTCCAGCCCCCCGTTGGAGATTCACGACCTACCTTAGCATATTAGGGATTCAGAGAAACCCCCCAGGACATAATCTGTTTTTTTCTAGCATTTCCCAAATCGATTTTCAGCCTGCAGCCACAGGTTTCTATGGAGCCAGCGTATCAGGTAACATGCTTTAGGAAATAGTTCTGTGATCCTTGATATGCTTTTCCATGCTCTTCTTCAGATGTTCTTCCTCACACATAATAGTGATCACCAGACCATCGTGGCAGTGCAGAGGGCATGTCACACGTGGAAAGTGAGAAATTTAGGAAAAGACTTTGCCCCAAATGCTTGGCATGCTGAAGATCTATTTTCAAGGACTGGTCTGCTTTAAAAATCCACAGCTTTCAATATGGAAGTTTTTCATAAAAGTCAGTGTTTTATTTTTTACAGGGTATCTATTGAGTCTCAGTTCCATAGTTTTGAGACACTCTAGCAGGCAGAAGGAGAGTAAAGAGTCCAGAGAGAGAAGATCTGAAAAAGAGGGAACATGGAGTTGGGGCAAACTGCCCTTCCCAGGTTAGACATACTAGTCACAACAAAGAGGAGCAGAGCCCTGGGCATCCCTTGATCAGGCTCTGGGACCTGGGACCAGAGAGAAGTAGTGGGAAAACCAATCTGCAGAGGAACTCACTCAAGGTGGGTGGGGCTGAAGAATTCTAGTTACAGGTGCATTTGCCATCGACCTAGGAGGCTGAAGCATCACAGTCCGCACTTACCCTAACCTCTTCCAAGATTGGATGTAATTTTATCATCGTCTCCAGTGCATTCTTAATCTTATAGAGGATACAAAAATTTTATTTTTACTATTTTAATCTTATTTTTATACTTAAAAAATTTTTATCAAAATATAGTTGATTTACAATGGCGTGTTAATTTCAAGTGTACGTCAAAGTGATTCAGATATATATATATATATATATATATATATATATATATATATATATATATTCTTTTTTAGATTCTTTTTCCATTATAGGTTATTACAAGATAGTGGCTATAGATCCCTGTGTTATACAGTAGGTTCCTGTTGGTTATGTATTTTATATGTAGTAGTGCATGGATGTGTGTTAAGTCACTTCAGTTGTGTCTGACTCTTCACGACCCTATGGACTGCAGCCCACCAGGCTCCTCTGTCCGTTGGATTCTCCAAGCAAGAACACTGGGTGGGTTGCCATGTCTGCCTCCAGGGGATCTTCCCAACCCTGGGATCCAACCTGCATCTCCTATGTCTCCTGCATTAGCAGGCGTGTTCTTTAGCATTAGTGCCACCCGGGAAATCCATGTGTAGTAGCGGGTGTATTTTACTCCTAAGTTCCTAATTTACCCCTCCCCCTTTCCCCCTTTGGAAGCCATAAGTTTGTCTTCTATATGAGTCTATTTCTGATTTGTAAATAAATTCACTTGTATCACATTTTTAGATTCCACATAAAAGCAAACATCATATGATATTTGTCTTTTCCACTGTCAATTACTGCACTTAGTATAATAAGCTCTAGGTCTGCCCATGTTGTTGCAAATGGCATTATTTAAGTTTTTTAAATAGCTGAGTACTATTCCATTGTATATATGTACCATGTCTTTTTTACCCATTCCTCTGTCGAGGGACATTTAGGTTGCTTCCATGTCTGGCTACTGTAAATAGTGCTACTATGAACATAGGGGTGTATGTATCTTTTCAAATTAGTTTTCTCTGGCTATAGTCCCAGGAGTGGGATCAAGTTATAATCATCAAAACAGTATGGTCCTGGCACAAAAACAGACATATAGGTCAGTGGAACAGTATATGAGACAAACAAACTTCAGATTCACTGCTCTCTGCATTTTTTGAACTGAAGACCTTGTTTTCTTGAAAGATTCTTTCCTATATACCCTTCTCTTTTCCTCCTTCCCTCTCTGACTTTTGTGTTCATATCCATTTGGGTGAATGGTTGTGTGTTTGAGTGTATATGGGCACATGTGCATTTGTGTACACATAAGGATGTGTGTGTACATATGTGCTCATATATGTGTTTGTGTGTGTACACAATGTGAACTCATGTGGGGGGATATGCAGCCATGCACATGTGTACTAGGACCAATAGAAGGTTTGTGTTTTCATTGAAATTGCACACATTTCATGATTTCACAGTGTTGTTCTGAATGCATTTCTTCCAACTCGACAAAGTCTAGCCATACGGCACAAGTCTCTCAGCCCATTTCCCCAGAAAAGTCCAAACTTATTTCAGTCTCCCTGAAAATGACTCTAAACATAATTAATCCACTTTTCCCTAAGCTCCCTGAACATTTTCCTGTTTCCAGATAATGTCTTGGAGATGGCCCAAGTTGGTGGAGTCATGAAGGGAACAGGATCTCTGGCATGGTCACATTTCAAAGATGCCATAGTTCAGCTCAGTTCAGTCACTCAGTTGTGTCCGACTCTTTGCGACCCCATGAATCGCATCACACCAGGCCTCCCTGTCCATCACCAACTCCCAGAGTTTACCCAAACTCAGGTTCATTGAGTCGGTGATACCATCCAGCCATCTGATCCTCTGTCGTCCCCTTCTCCTCCTGCCCCCAATCCCTCCCAGCATCAGGGTCTTTCCCAATGAGTCAACTCTTCACGTGAGGTGACCAAAGTATTGGAGTTTCAGCTTCAGCATCAGTCCTTCCAGTGAACACCCAGGCTTGATCTCCTTTAGGATGGACTGGTTGGAACTCCTTGCAGTCCAAGGGACTCTCAAGAGTCTTCTCCAACACCACAGTTTAAAAGCATCAATTCTTCGGTGCTCAGCTTTCTTTATAGTCCAACTCTCACATCCATACATGACCACTGGAAAAACCATAGCCTTGACCAGATGGACCTTTGCTGACAAAGTAATGTCTCTACTTTTTAATATGCTATCTGGGTTGGTCATAACTTTCCTTCCAAGGAGTAAGTATCTTTTAATTTCATGGCTGCAATCACCATCTGCAGTGATTTTGGAGCCCCCTAAAATAAAGTCTGACACTGTTTCCACTGTTTCCCCATCTATTTCCCATGAAGTGATGGGACCAGATGCCATGATCTTAGTTTTCTAATTGTTGAGCTTTAAGCCAACTTTTTCACTCTCCTCTTTGACTTTCATCAAGAGGCTTTTTAGTTCCTCTTCACTTTCTGCCATGAGGGTGGTGTCATCTGCATATCTGAAGTTATTGATATTTCTCCCAGCAATCTTGATTCCAGCTTGTGCTTCCTCAAAGATGCCTCAAAGGTAGGTTTATTACCTCAAGAGGAAAAAGAAAGCAAGCCTGGTTTCCACGGCTGCACCCCCCACATCTCCAGCCTCTCCATTGAAAGTGTTTCGCTCAGTTGTTTCCAACTCTTTGAGACCCTATGGTCTGTAATCCACCAGGCTCCTCTGTCCAAGGAATTCTCCAGGCAAGAATATTGGAGTGCGTTGCCATTTCCTTCTCCAGGGGATCTTTCTGATCCAGGGATTGAACCCAGGTCTCTTGCACTGCAGGCAGATCCTTTGCTATCTGAGCTACCCAGAAAGGCGCCTGCAAATCTGAAATGAATTCTGGGCCAACCCCAGGCAACCTCACATTCATTTGAGGCAACATCTTAAATAAGATTTCGTCCTGCAGCAAAGTTACCTGGCCTTTCCAGCCAGCTGAACTACGCTTCATCCCAGGATATTTTCCAGCAAAGGGAAGTGTGTTCTGAGAGCTAATTAAGGGTGTTTCAAAATGGTAAATGAAAGTGTGTTTCTGTTTGGAGGGTCTAGGGTAATGGGAGCTCAGCCTCTCCACCCAGGATTAATCTGCCTTGTGTTTGGAGAGGGGCAGACAGCACAAGGAGTGGGAGGCAGGCAGATTTGGGAGGGCAGGGCCGAGAGGAGAGCAAGGCGTTCTCTGCTGTTTATTAATTTTCTCTGATTGCTACCCAAAAGGATTTGAGAAGGTTTCAGTCACACGTGGCAACTTTTGCAAAACTAATGGATTAAATTATCCCCAAATCTACAACAGGGAAAGCTACCAAAAATAACAACAAACTTCAGCTCCGAGCTTCCAGAAGTTCTGCAGGTGGGGGTGGGGAAGCGTCCTGTATCAGAGATGTTCTTATTTCCCAGGAAGCAGAGTGGGTAAGGTGCCTCCTGAGCATCTGGCAGCCAGCACCATGCCCACACACAGTAAGTTCCTGCTAAGTGTGTGTTGATTGAACACTTGGGCCAAGAAGCCCGCAGGTTTTGCATGTGGGGAGCTTGCTGAAATTGTTATTTATGGTTGGTGAACAAAGCAATGTTTGGAACCCTTCCTTAAAAGGACTGCTTGAGGAATTTTAACTTGTCTGATTTCTTTTAAAAAAAAAAAAAAACTTAAAAAAAATTATGAAATAGAACATAGAAAAATAAAATTGCACAAGACGTATGTGGACAATTTAATTAATAAATAAAAAGCATGCACTCATAACCACTGACCAGAGGGAGAAATGGAATATTACCACTCCCAGCCCCACGTGTCCCTCCTTTCCAGAGGAAATATACTATCTTACTTAGCTTAATAATTTCCATACTTTTTTAAAAAATAGTTTTTTATTTAAAATCTTAAAAATGCCACTACAATATTGTAAAGTAATTAGCCTCCAACTAATAAAAATAAATGGGGAAGGAAAAAAACCTTAAAATGTGGTTCTATTTTGCCTGGGTTTCAGTGAATGGAATTACATGCCTGTGTTCTTTGGGGTCCTCATTCTTTCTCTTAGTATTACATTTGCAGGGTCTGCCATGTTTTCACAGCTGTAGTTTGGTCATTTGGTTGCTGCATTGTGCAAACCACACTTCATCCACACACCCTCTTGTCAAAGGACACTTGGGTTTTGTTCTAGTCCTTTGGCAGCCTGCCTGGGTTTTCAAGCCAACTCTGAACTCTCACTTCTGGTTGATACTTACTTGCTGAAGCTCTCTTGGCCACCAGGCCAGAGTTGCTCCATGGAAAACACCGTTGGTTTCTGCCCAGCAGCCCTAGGGCTCTGGCAAGGCTCTGTTGCCCAGCCCAGCAGTCAGTTCTGGGTACCAGTGACTGACCTGTGACCTCAGAGCTGAGGCTAGCTTGCTGGCTTAGCACCTCAACTTTGACTCAAGTTTTACTACACAGATGTATAGAACAGTCTTTTGGACTCTGTGGGAGAGGGCGAGGGTGGGATGATTTGGGAGAAGGGCATTGAAACATGTATATCATCATATGTGAAACGAATCGCCAGTCCATTTTCTTATTCTAGTTTGTCTCTGCTCCCTGCTCTCTAGCTCTTGGGCTAAAATCAACCAGCCCACCCTGTAACTGTGGCCAGGCCTGGCCTCCCATAATTGACGCAAGGAATTCCAGCCCTTTGTCTGTCCTTTCCCTGAGTCCTGCTCTCTGCTTGGGCTCTTTGAATTGGATCACACAGGTTTATTAATTCTGAGGACGTGAACCGGAAAATGATTCATTGACTAGCCTTGATCAACTCCAAAGTTAGAAGATAGAAATGAAAAAGTTTCCCACCATCTCATGCAGCCACCATCTCAATTATTTCATTAAACAAGTTAGAGATATTGTTTTATCTCTCATCAAAATTGAATAACAAAGGATACTAGGTTCATTAATTCAGTCCACCAACATCACTGCACATTTAGCATGCCCCAGACACCCTTGTTAAGTACTTTGAATTTAATTATAAGTGAAGTGAAGGGAAAAACAATACGTGAAGGGTAGTTTTTTTTAATCACAGTTCCTATATTCTAAGGGTGGTACTAGAATTTGTATTTGGAATATCCATTAAGTTGTCTTACTTCTGCTAAGCTATGGCAGGGGGTGACCGGGAGGGGTGCAGACCACTGAGCACAGTCTCCAGAGAACCTGTCATCCTGGTGAATGGGTGGCGCAGTGATGAGGGAGATCACAGTGTCCGGAGCATCAGCGGAGGGCGGCTTTAACAGGGAGACTCTTGTGTGGGCTGGCATGGACCACAGGAAGCATGGCTGCCAGCCGCAATCAAGAATACTGATGGTTGGAGGAAAACTTCCAGAGACAGAGCCAGATGGAGGACTTCAGGAGCCTTGGTATCTGATCTTGAGAGGCTAGTTTTCTGCAGCTTTCTGTTCCTAGGTTTTTTATTAACCCAATGTTACCCTTGGCCTTTAATAGTGTTTCCCAAGACAGCCTGGCTTATTGTTAGTTGGGCTGCACAGAAGCAAAGGCTGGGGATGGGTCAGAGGGAAAGAAGAGGCAGGGGGTCCACTGGTACCAGCTCACTCAGAGAGCAGCTGAAGCAGGAGGTAGAGAAAGTTCATAGGAGATGTTGAGCATCTGGGGGTCCTGCCTTCCTCCAGGCACACTCAGTGGGGCCTGAGTTACAGCCAGGTGACTTAGGCGTGTGGAGAACTCGGGCTTCTGGGCTAAACATAAATGAATATGGTGAAGTCCTGCCCTCAGGAGCTTAGAGTCAGGGTAGAGCAGCCAACCTGCAAATGGGCAGAGCACAAAGAGCTAGGTAGGAGGCTGTGTGCTGGAGCAGGGAGGGCGGTGCACCTGGGAAGGCTTCCTGGAGGAAGCGCGGCCCGGCAGGCAGTGTGCAGGTAGTTGGGAGCATGCCTGGGGTCATGGGCTATGCGGGGAGCAGCAGCAGGGGAGAGGAAGGGGTCAATATTTACGTGATGAGGAGCCAGCCCTCTGATCCCATGGGTTCCGTGCGCTGTCTTCCCTTTCTACGGAGCTCCAGGGCTCCGGATGGTGCCTCCCTGGAGAATGGACACAGGACACCAAACTTAAATGCCTCATATCTGTGCCTCATGCAGCTCTTCTAGGATGCCGAATGGTGCAAGGGGCCAGCATCTTAGTCTGGGAGACCCTTTTGATTGCTGGTGGACCACGTGTCTGTCTAACCCTTGACCTGGTGACCACGAGGCTGCCCGTGCACGAGGCATCATGTGGCTCTGGCTCCCCCAGAGCTTAACCTCTCACTTCTCTTTCCTCCCCCAACTCTCTCCCACCCCACCTTCCCAGGGCTTTCTGGAGGATGTCCCTGATGGTATGCATTTTATGGCCACTGACCAGGCTCTGACCAAATCACCCAGTGAGATCCGAACTCCACACCACCTGCTGGGCTGGCTCCCTACTTGGTGCTCCTGGGCCACTGCTTGAAGCTGCTCTTCCTGCAAGTTGTAAATATTTCCAGATGCCACACTGACTCATGTGTTACTGCTTTCTTGAAATATGGACTCTTCTTTTCCCCATGGGCAGGGCTGTGCCGTAACTGAGGCACTTTTGAAGAAGAGGACAGTGGAATACATTTTCAGGGTCATTAGACTTTGAAAGGAAATAAATGGAGCCCTTGAAGCTGGCAATCCAACAGGCTGATGAAGTCCCCGACGCCACTGACTCCTCTTTGTTTGACTTAATTTTCCCATTTATGAACTGGAGATAACAATGTAGTTCCCAACGTCTACTTTCCTAAAAGGGTGTTAAAATCCAAACTTTTGGTAACCTCACCCCCAAAGTTCTCCATTTCTTAACATACAAATTCCTGACAGTGGTGCTCTGACTCTCCCAGTCGCCAGCCTGATGTGCATTTTTGACTCTTTGCCATCTCCCGTTTCCAAGTTGTCAGCCTCTGAGCCCTGCCCATGCTTCCCTGTGATCTGACCTCCATGCTGCCCACCAGCAGTTCTGCCCCCGGGGTCACCAGCCACACTCACCCCTCGGCTGTCCCCGAACCTGCTTCCCCACCAGTCACCTCCTCAGTGGTTCTCTGCCAACCCCCTCAGAGACAGCTGCCAGAGTCTCCAGTCTGTTTTCACAGACTGTCCACTATACCCAATGGTCACCTGCACCCCCTGGGGAGATTCTGCCCCCAGGGGACACATGGCAGGGTCTGGAGACATCTGTTGACGTCACAACTGGGGAGCTCAGCAAAGAACCATCGGCCCCAAGTGTCAGTAGTGCCAAAGGTGAGGAACACTGTTTTCATCTTTGTGAAAAAACTTTAGTGGCTTCCTGGAACCTCTAAGAAAAAGTCCAAACTTACCCTGGCTTCAAGTGATCGCAAGGGGCATCAGGGCTATCTAGGCTACTCTCTTCACCGTGCACACTGGTTGTATGGTGTTTTCAGATTGTGATAACTCATTGAGCTGTTGTGCATTTTTCCAACTGCATCTTTATTAACAGTAATTCCTATTTAGACTTTTTCTCAGACAGTCTCCTTAAAAGAATTGCCTGACTTACCTCAAGTCAGGAACTGCCAGTGGTCCTCTGAGTGAGCAAAGGAAACTAGCATTTGGAACTTGTTAAACCAAAGTAACGCTCGGTGGTGACTGCAGCTGCTCCTACAGCCTTGTAGAGAGTTGGCATGTCAACAGTTGTTTATTAAATGCACTTCGTTCTCATGAACTTTGGGTCCAGTCAGCGGTCAGACAGCAATCTAGCCAAGCAGCTGTGTAAAAAGTTTTCAGTTGCTGAAGCCAGACAAGAAACTCAGAGCCTCTCCTTGACACCCTTTAAGGGATTTTCTCCTCTGCCTCTCTACCTTGAAATGTGTTCTAAGATGATGGAGAATCTGCAAAAAGGAACATGTGAAGCAAAATATCTGGAGGAGAGGCAGGAAGCTAGAGAAGCACTTTTACACAATTCCAGAGAGTAAAGACAAGTGATTTATAAAGTAAGACTTTCAGATTGGCAGCAGATTTCTTACATTGCCTGGAGACTAGAATATGGTAATTTAGGAACTATAGGCTATAAAAAGAGCAAACTTGCAACCCAAGTATCCTCTTCTCAGCCAAGACATTATTAAGAAATATATTTTATAATATCCAAGAACTTGGAGTATACATATTCCCCCCACAACTTCAGCTGCTCCATGGTACAGCTTCAATCAGCAAACTTGTATAAACTCCATCCAACAAGAAGCACCTCAGAGTCCTAACCAAATAAAAACTAACTCAAAACAAACACCTCAAAACAAACAAAAAACTGTGAAGTCCTCAGTTTGGAAGTACAAAGGCAAAAGTAAGCAAGATACACCAAGGTGTGTCTTTTCTCACTTAGCCACAATAGAATCCTTAAATTAAAAAAAGAAAAAGTAGAAGTTTTAAAAGCTATATTATCTAGTCACAAGTCAATAAAGCTGGGAAAAAATAAGAAAAAGAAGGACATAAAAAGCTTTATTATAAAATTAAGAGCTCACCTGTGGATCAAAGAGGAAATCACAAGTGAAATTATAAGTGATCAGTCTACAAAGCAATGTAAAAAAGTATACTTCTGTCAAAATCTATGTGCATAGCAAAAGTTATTTATGACTTTAAATGTCTTTTTTTTTTAAGAAAAAATCTAAAAATGAATGTTGTGTTTTTCTATAAAAAGGAGGGGGAAATACAGCAAAATAATCTAAAACAGTAAGAAGGAATTAAATAGAAAACAAAAATAATTTTGAGAGGATAAATAGTTCCTAAAGCTGGTCTTTGAAAAGATGGAGGCAGGGAGGGAAGAAGGAAAAATGGAAAAAGCACAAATAAATAATTCTAAGATAATAATTGGGCAACAAATTTAAGTCTCTAAGCAGAATGGATGATTTTCAGTGAAATATATATTAGCAAAATTAAGAAGAAATGGAAAACTTGAATAGACCAGTTACCATAGTTGAGATAGGAAAAGTGAATAAAAATCTTACCTCTAAAAAGGTTACTGGGAGCAAATGGCTTTTGAGTTTAGTTCTAGCCAACCTTTAAAGAACAGATAATTCCAATAACACATCATTCCAAGCTGTAGAAAACATTAAAGGTCTTCAAATTTATTTTATATGATTAATACAGAAACCTAACATAGTACAGAAGGAAGAAAAAAAAACTACAGCCTAATCTCATTCTGAATATAAAAACAAACATTTGACACAACGTATTGTTTCAGTCGTGTCTGGTTCTTTGCGACCCTGTGGACCGTAGCCCGCCAGGCTCCTCTGTCCTTGGAATTCTCCAGGCGAGAATACTGGAATGGGTTGCTGTACCTTCTTCCAGGTGATCTTCCTGATCCAGAGATCAAACCTTTGTCTCCTGTGTCTCCTGCATTGCAGGTGGATTCTTTACCAGTGAGCCACCAGGAAAGCCCGTTTGCTATAATAGTGGCAAATAAAATAGCAATGCCTCAGAAGAAATATACTATGGCCAAGTAAAATTTTTTGTAGAAATGCAGGCATGGTTCAAATTTCAGGAAATCTGTACGTAAGATTGATTACAACAACCCATTAAAAGACAAAACCCATAGTCATATTGACAGATGTTGAAAAGGCACTTAATATAAGCTCAGAAGTCATTTTTCAAAGGAATTCTAAATAAGATAAGAGAAAGAATCAACTTAAATATGTTACAGACTGTTTACAGTTTCATTAGACAATAACATCCCAAACAGCAAATCACTAAAACCATTTTAATTACCATCAAAAAATAGACAGGATGCCAACTCTGTCATTTTTCTTGAACAATGTCTTGGAGATTTTAGCAAATGCAATTACAGAAGAAAATACAACTGGCACAAATATTAAGTGAGAAAAAATAAAATTTTCTTTTGCTGATGACATAATTTTTTTACCTAAGAAACAAATTTAGTAAAATAACTAGATGTAAGAAAAATATACAAAAATTAATAGCTTTTCTCTAGGCTGCTTTTCATACAGAAAAAGAAATTAATAAAAAATACTCTGATTATAATTGTGACAAATCTATCAATGTAAAATTCATGTAAATAAATATGGTGAAAGTACAATAGCTATATAAAGAAAAAGTTAAAATATACTTGAAAGATATAAAATGACTTCTAAATAATAGAAGGTATATGTTTTTATAGATGGGAAGACCTAATACCATAAAGGTAATTCTCCCAAAGTTTTTATGCAATGTTACTATAATTTCAATTGAAATACTGACAAAATTTCTTCACTCTAAAATTAGATAAAATTATCTTAAAGTTCATTTGAAAGAATAAACAGGTGAAAGTAACCAAGTGAAATTTGGAAGAAAATTATGAGGACTTGTTTTTCTAATGATCCAAACACTTAAGTTACTGTACTAAAATCAAAATTATATTGGCAGAGGAATAAGCATACAGATCTGCTAGAAAAAAATATGATCAGGAAATAGATCCTCATTTCAAATGAGAATTTCATATATGACAAAGTTTGTATGTCAATGAGCATGGAGTCTATTTGCTGTGAGGCTCGGGGAACTCAAACAGGGACTCTGTAACAACCTAGAGGGTGGAATAGGGAGGAAGATAGGAGGGAGGTTCTGGAGGGAGGGGACATATGTGTACCTATGGCTGGTGCATGTTGAGGTTTGGCAGAAACCAACAAAATTTTGTAAGGAATTATCCTTCAATTAAAAACTAAATTAATTTTAAAAAATACTATTGAGTTGGTCGCATGTGTTATCGTTGGAGGGTAGGAGGGGACAGTACATCATGCAGTTGAAGCAGGGAAGACGAGAGAGAGGTGTGAGGCAAGCATATATCACAATGACAATAATAACAATGGTACTTACAATGCTCTCTCAGTGTGAGACACTGTTCCATGGGTGCAGATAGACATAGACATGGTATAGAAGAAGGTGATCAAGGGTATAGATGATATAGATGCAGTAGATACACATGCGTGCAAATCTTCCTTGACTTATGATGGGGTTATGTCCTGATAAGCTCATAGGAAGTTGAAAATAGCCTAAGTTAATACTCTTGACCTACTGAACATCATGATTTAGCCAGTTAAATCATGGGCTAAATCATAAACATACCATATATTCTATCTTCTAAATTACACATATATGTATTTTTTGGTAACACACCAACAGAGTAGATGCTATCAGATTCTATTACTGACCCATTTTACCAGAAGCTAAAACTACAGCACAGAGAATCAAGTTGTCCAAGTCCACACAGAGAATCAAGTTGAGTCCAAGGGTCAGGACTCAAGTCTGGCTGTCTGGTTCCAGAGTCTGTGCTCTTACCTAGTCATATGTTGCCCCTAAAAGAGAAAGGACTGCTCGAAGGACAAAAAGTATGAGGCAACTTCACCCATCAGGAGTGACCCCACACGAGCACCTCCCTGGATTTTGCTCCCTCAGCACTCCACCTGCCCCACCCCAGTTCCAGCCCTGCTGTTCACATAGACTTATTTATAGATGTATCTGTGCAGAAGAAATTTCAAAAAAAGACTTGTGTCTATGTTTATAGACCTGTAGGGATATATATGATATTGACATGTGAAAAGGACAAGTTACAGTAATTCAGTTTTGCTGAAAACAAACATGTAACAAAATGTTGAACGAGGAGCTGTGTCATTTACTCTCAGATGATAGATATCAGAGCGCAAGAATCAGTTAAAAGACAACCCCATGGGGAATAAACTTTAAAAGCTACAAAACTAGGAGGATTTACAAGGAAGAAGAGGGTCTGTGAAGAGATTTCTTTGGCGAGAGCTACTGCCTTTTTGTGAACGCCCCCTCCACCCCGCCACCACGACTTTTCAAGGGGAGAGCATTGAGAGTGTCACCTGGCTCTCCCTCACCTGAGGAGAGCCAGCTTCAACAGAGCCTCAGGCGGGCCAGGTCTCCTGCCCCCAGACACAGTGAAGCATAGGACCCAACCACAACACACCCCTGAGACAACTGACTGCTGGGCACAACAGCAGGGAACACTACTTCCGTGGCATTTTCTGTGGCAGCAGCCCCTCTGCATGAGTTGGGTAGCACCCAGGCTCCCCTGGACAGGGCTGAGGGTGCTACAAGCCCAGGCCCCAGATGGGGAGCCTGCAAAAGGAATATCTCCTGGAGTTCAAAGGATGAATGGCCCCTTGTTGCATAGTCAGTGTCGATGGGTGGCCAACAAGCCTACACAAAGGGGGAGGACAGCAGCCCACCCAGGAAAGAGAGAGCAAGGAGGCCCTCCATGACCTAACGAAATGCTCCAGGGAGAAAGAGGTCACTTTATGTATTTATTTTGATTTATACTGGGTGATTTTTTTATTGCAATATAGTTGACTATATTTACATATAACATAACTAATGTTATGTTAGACAAAGTGATTCAGTTATACACATATATGCAATCTTTTAAAATATTTTTAGTATTCTTTCCCATTATGGTTAATCACAGGATATTGAATATAGTTTTATTGTTGTTTATTCATCCTGTGTATAATAGCTTACATGTGCTAAACCCAACCATATCCTTCCCTCAAGCCATCCCCCTTGGCAACCACATGTCTGCTCTCTGTGCCTGTGAATCTGTTTCTGCTTCATGGATAGGTTCATTTGTATCATATTTCAGATTCCACATATAAGAAACACCAGCCCGAGCAAGAGTGCATGGAACCATCGGCATCAGCTCCAGCCAATGAAGAACTTCTCTGCCCCGCTTTGTCCTCCTACCTGTGGCCCTAAAAGTATGAAAGTGTGAGTGTTGGGTAGGGGGCGGTGGGAGGGGAGTGGTGGGTAGCAGAATGAGTAGAAATCTGAACTTTGAATTAACAATGCGTAACCCCCAAAAGATATAGCTACGTGTGTGTTTTGTGTTTTGTGAACAAGAAAGGACCATGGGACCAGGCAGGGATGGTGACTGTGACCTTTGGGAGGATAGGGGATGGGAGGAGGAAGCAAGAGAGCTAGAGAGAGTGGGTGCTGAGGCCAGGGTGGGATGGACAGAAGGGCTGAGCACCCCAGCAGGCACATCAAAATGGATTCACAGTTTTGCCCAGGTCCTACCTGTCATATTTACTAAACTTCTGGCCACCCTGAAGGCTTGTGGAGAAGTCAGGAGCCCCGAGGACTGTCCTCAGCTCCCCAGTCTCCATGGTCAGCATCAGCCCACAAGGACTCCTAGGCCCTGAAAGGCTCAACCTTTTGGGTGGGCTGACTCTGCCAGACATGGTCACACTGGACCCTAGTCTTCCTATCTGTGTTGCAGAGCTAGCCAGAATCCTGGAAAGGGAAGACAGGGAAAGCTTTCTCTGTGTGTCCTCCATACCCTTCAGTTCCTGATTCTATCACAGACAGCACTTTCCATATTTTATTAAAATCTTATATCTTATGTCTGCTTATTAGAAGCAGAAAATAAGTCCCTTAGGCAAGGGACAGTCATACTCATCTTTGCATATTCAATAGTTGACTCATGAGTACTAATAAATATTGTTTGTCCTGAAACACAACCACATAGGTTTCTTGTTGGAAGATTCTGAACCAACTCAGTGACAGATGATAGCAAGAACACTTGTTTATGGCTGAGTTTTGTGGGATCAGCGGCGAGCACACAGTGCTCTGCCCCACCAGGACGTCCCAGTATCCCAGGGCCACATGGGCACTGCCCAGGGCCAGTGGTTCATCTCTCTCCTACTCTAGAACCCAAGTTGACCAACACTGTCTGATTTGTCTTCTGCTGTCACTAGTATCCAGAAGGATGTGTCATAGGATTGAGTGAATGAAAAAATGAATGGATGGATTTTTTTTTTTTTTCAGATGAAGATATTCATTCATCACTAGCCCTGACTACCCAATGGGCTCTTTTAATCCAAACTTTGTGTTTTTCATTTCTATATTTCAATAAGTCTATTTTCAAATCATTCTACTGAGTTTCCAATTTCTGGTACATTTGTTTTTGTTTGCTTGAAATTTTAGTTTTCTGATTGTTTGGAGGTTTGGGACGAGGGGTATTTTTTTGCTTCACAGTTTCAGTATCTTCTCTAATATCTCTAAAGATATTAAAGTTAACTTTTGGGGGGGTTAAAAATTGAGACAAGCCTAATGAATTTTCTAACTTTCTCCTTTATACTGAATTATAGTTGCTTAACAATGTTGTGCTAGTTTTGGGTTTATAGCAAAGTGATCCAGTTATACATATACATGTATCTATTCTTTTTCAAGATTGCTGGGAGAAATATCAGTGACCTCAGATATGCAGACAACACCATCCTTATGGCAGAAAGTGAAGAGGAACTAAAAAGCCTCTTGATGAAAGTGAAGGAGGAGAGTGAAAAAGTTGGCTTAAAGCTCAACATTCAGAAAACTAAGATCATGGCATCTGGTCCCATCACTACATGGCAAATAGATGGAGAAACAGTCAAAACAGTGTCAGACTTTATTTTTTGGGGCTCCAAAATCACTGCAGATGGTGATTGCAGCCATGAAATTAAAGGACGCTTACTCCTTGGAAGGAAAGTTATGACCAACCCGGATAGCATATTAGAAAGCAGAGACATTACTTTGCCAACAAAGCTCCGTCTAGTCAAGGCTATGGTTTTTCCAGTAGTCATGTATGGATGTGAGAGTTGGACTGTGAAGAAAGCTGAGCACCAAAGAACAGATGCTTTTGAAGTGTGGTGTTGGAGAAGACTCTTAAGAGTCCCTTGGACTGCAAGGAGATCCAACCAGTCCATCCTAAAGGAGATCTGTCCTGAGTGTTCATTGGAAGGACTGATGCTGAAGCTGAAACTCCAATACTTTGGCCACCTCATGTGAAGAGTTGACTCATTTGAAAAGACCCTAATGCTGGGAAGGATTGGGGGCAGGAGGAAAAGGGGACAACAGAGGATGAGATGGCTGGATGGCATCACTGACTCAATGGACCTGGGTTTGGGTAAACTCCAGGAGTTGGTGATGGACAGGGAGGCCTGGCATGCTGCGGTTCATGGGGTCGCAAAGAGTCGGACACGAGTGAGCAACTGAACTGAACTGATTCTTTTTCAAATTCTTTTTCCATTTAGGTTGTTACATAGTATTGAGCAAAATTATCTGTGCTATACAGTAGGTCCTTATTGGTTATCCATTTTAAATATAGCAGTGTGTACATGTCAATCCCAAACTTCCTATCTCTCCCCACCAAATTCCCCCCCAGTAACTATAAGTTCATTCTCTAAGTCTGTGAGTCTGTTTTTTTTAATAAGTAAGTTCATGTGTATCATTTTAGATTTTACATTTAAGAGAGATCATATGATATTTCTCTTTCTCTGTCTGACCTACTTCACTTGGTATGACACTCTGAGGAATCATTCATAGGCAAATTCTATCAAAAATTTAGATAATATCATTTTTAATTTATAGAGCATTCCATCCAAAAGCAAGAGAATACACATACTTCTCATGTACACATGGAACATTCTCCAGGATTGACCACATGCTGGGCCACAAAGCAAACCTTGGGAAATTTAAGAAAACCGAAATTATAACAGGTATCTTTTCTGATCACAACGTTATGAGATTAGATATAAACTACAAGAAAAAAAAACTATTAAAAAAAAAAAAAACACAAACATGTGGCAGCTAAACAATACGCTACTGAACAACCAATGGATCACTGCAGAAATCAAAGAGGAAGTAAAAAAATACTTAGAGACAAATGAAAGCACAGTGATCCAAAACCTATGGGATGCAGCAAAGGCATTTCCAAGAGGGAAGTTTACAGGAATACAATCTTTCTCTAGAAAACAAAAAAAAATCTCAAATAAACAACCTAATCTTACACCTACAGCAACTACAGAAGGAACAAATGAAACCTTGAGTTAGTAGAAGGAAAGAAATCATAAAGATCAGAGCAGAAATAATGATAGTTTATGGAAGATTTCCATTTCTTGAAGATTGTCTTCTTTAGGTTGCTTATTTGCAAGTTTTCCCCAAATGTCTGGTACTCCTTGACTGCTTGCTGGCATTTTTGAATGAGGACCACAAGTGTGATCGGCAGCTCTGAGCATGTGAGTGGGCTTGTCCATGGTGCGCTCACTATGGCTTAGTCGTTTTGTTAGGGAAGACATTTCATTGGTGAATGAAACCCCGTGCTTTGTGATAGCACTGAAGAGGGCAGTGATCCGAATAATCAGAGTTGGAAAGGATGTTTAGGACTCTAACTGCTTCTTAAAGACATACCCAATCTTTACACCTTATTTTAGCATCCCATGTTAGTCAAACCACCAGGGGTACCTGGTGCCTCCAATTCCAAGACTTTGAGGATTCTTCTAAATGAATTACCTTCTTAGCTCTCCCCCTTGTTGGTTTAAGAATTATTCTTTTCTAGACCTCTTTAAACATTTTATTCCTTTTGGCTTCCAAATTTTGTTGTCATTACTTTAACTACAGTTTTCTCTCTCCTTCTGGAGAATTATGCTTATTTTATAATTTCAAACTTCTAATTGTGGTTATCAAAAGAATGATCCCCAAATGTCCACATCCTAATCCCCCACAACCTATGAATATGCAGGTTATATAGCAAAGGGGAATTATATTGCAGATAGCATGAGACTTGCAAATCATCTGACCTTAAAATAGGAAATTTTTCATGGATTATCCAGGGCCCCAATAATCACAAAAGTCCTACAAGATAGAAGAGGGAGATGCTGACAGAAGAGGAGGTCAGAGTGATGTGATGCGAGGAGGATTCAACCTGCCATCTTGGGCTTTGAGGAAGGAGAATGGGGCCCAGAGGGAATACAGTGGCCTCCAGAAAAAGCAAGAAAATGAATTCTCACCAGAGCTTCCTGGAAGAAATCCAAACTCATTAACACCTTGATTTTTGTCCAGTGAGACCCTTGAACTTCTAACCTACAGAACTGTTAGGATAATACTTTTGTGTTGATATGTGTTTGAATCACTAACTCTGTGGTATTACTAATTTGTTACAGCAGCAGTAGGAAACCAATACACAACCCATAAAAAATTAGCTGCTCTGTGTCTTGCCCTCTGTTCATAAATAACAAGGAAATTGGACCAATTATGTGAAAGAACTCTTTTTCAGACGTTGGCAACAGCAGTGCCAGACTGATTCTCCGAGACTTGGAACTCAAAGTGAGCCTTGTGATTGTCCCAGCTTTCTGCCTGGAGGCCATTTGCAGACTACAGCACAGAGGGAAATCCCGCAGAGCTCAGCAGGCTCACAGAATTGCAGAGTCAGAGATCAGAGTTTAAGGAAGTGACAAGGAGGGACAGAGTACCAGGGAGCTTGGAAGTTACACAGAGAAAGAGACCTGGAGCCTGCATGGGAATCCCCGTGCAGTGCCTCTAAGGACACCAATCTGCACACAAGTGGAGCTGGCTAAACTCCATTAAGCTGTGCAAAACCAACTTGGGAAGAAAGAAAAATTCTGGGAAGCTGTCAATTGAGCAATTCCCAGAATTCATAATGGAATCACACAGGCAGAAAATCATTGAGTTCCCACAAGTGGAGAAACCTGAAAGAATACATGGGGCTCTGAAAATGAAATGCTTTACAAGTGAAACTAAACTAGACTTGGAATAAAAGATACCCTAGGCTGACTCTAAAATAAGACCTAAAAACAAGACTCAGAAGGATCAAGTACCTTACCTATGGGGCAGATCTAAGTCCAAAGAATAAAATTCACAAGGTATTGCATCCAGTTACAAACTATTGGATATATAAAAAAGCAGGAATGTATGACCTAAAACCAGGAGAAAAATCTGCCAGTAGAAACAGTCAACAGAAATGATGGGATGGAAATAGCAAAGATTTTAATCACTTATTTACGTGTTACAAATACATATAAGGATTTTTTAAAAAAATAAACAGAATAAAGAAAGAATTTGAAGATGTAATAAAAATAGATTGAACTTTTAAAGGTAAAATGTAGTGTCTAAAATTAAAAAAAAAAAAAAAAAACCCTAATTAAATTCATGGCAGATTAGACACTGCAGAAAAAAATGATGCGTGAACTTGAAGTCATAGTAATAGAAGACCACCCAGTGAAATACAGGGAGAGGAAGAACTGATAACAAGGAACAAAGCATCAGTGGGAAATCAGTGTAACTTACAAGTAGTTGGGGTCCCATTTAGGAAAAAATGAAGTTTTTTCAAGTCTAATGAAAGTTATAAACCCATAGGTCCAAAAGGGGAAGAAGGCCCAAGCAAGATAATCACAAAGAAACTCACGCCAAATCACATCATAATCAAATGGCTGAAGCTGGTGATAAATGGAAAACACTAAAAACATTCAGGGAAAATGACACATCACATATTGAGGAGTAAAGACGAATTATTTCAGACTTGTTAGAAATTATGCTTATCAGAAGAAAATGAAATAACATGTATAGAGTGCTAAAAGAAAAACCATGTCAAACAGAATTCTCTATCCAGAAAACAAATGTTTAAAATTTATAGGTGAAGTAATTAAACAAAAGCAATTAAACAAAATCTGCAAGAATTCTTTGCCAGTAGACCTGCACAATAAGAAATGTAAAAGTCTTACAGGTAGAAAAAAAAGCTATACTATGTTAAAATTTGGATCAATACAAAAGAGAACAGGAGGGAGGCATTAAAAAGTGTCCTAAGGAAACTCTGGACTTCGAATGGTGATGAATATATCCATTTGATGGTGGTGACAGCTTTATGAGAGTGTGTGTGTACAAATATATATGTATATGATTTGTTTCATCAGTGTTTTGTAGTTTTCTATGTATAGAAAACTATGTTTCTTTAGGTAGATATACTCCTAAGTATTTTATTCTTTTTGTTGCAATGGTGAATGGTATTGTTTCCTTAATTTCTCTTTCTGTTTTCTCATTGTTAGTGTATAGGAATGCAAGGGATTTCTGTGTGTTAATTTTATATCCTGCAACTTTACTATATTCATTGATTAGCTCTAGTAATTTTATGGTAGAGTCTTTAGGGTTTTCTATGTAGAGGATCATGTCATCTGCAAACAGTGAGAGTTCCACTTCTTCTTTTCCTATCTGGATTCCTTTTATTTCTTTTTCTGCTCTGATTGCTGTGGCCAAAACTTCCAAAACTATGTTGAATAGTAGTAGTGATTATAATTTTAAATATGTGGAGCTTGGTGCATATCAATTATACCTCAATAAAACTGTAAACAATAGGCTTGGAGAAAGTATTTGTAACATTTCATAGAGTTGGGAAAGTATTTATAACACAGATATTTGAAAAAGAGTTATATGATTTGTTTATATGTATATATATATATCCTTACAACTGAATAATAAGATAATCAAACAACCCTTTGCAAATAGGCGAAAGTCAAACAGATCTTTCACAAAAGAAGATACAGAGATGGCAAATAAGCGTATGAAAAATATTCAACATCATTGATAGTTAAAACTACAATGAGATGTCACTACACACCCATTGAAATTGAAGGGACTGGCCTTGTCAAGGGTTATTGATGATGCAAAAGAATTAGAATCCCTGAATAATGCTGATATGGCAAATTTGGGGAAACTGCTGTTCCTTTTAACATTAACGTATACTTACCATATGACCCAGTATTTCTGCTCACTTGAGAATGAAAACAAATCCTCACAAATTCTTGTACTTGAATGTCTTAGTCATAAGAGCAAGCACTTCAACAGGTGAAGGGATGAACAAGTTGTCGTCAATCCAAACCACAATCTCTCACACGGTAATAAAAGACAAGAAACTACTGGTGCTTTCAACAACTTGTATGAATCTCAAAACATGCTGAGTGGAAGAAGCCAGGTCCAAAAGATTTCACACTGTATGATTCCTTTGATAGGAAATTCTCAAAAAGGCAACACTAACCTATAGTGACAGAGGCAGATTAGAGGTTCCCTGGGAACAGAGTTATTAGTCGGCTGCCTGTCAAAAGGCATAAGGGAGCTTTCTGAATGATATAAATATTCAATGTTTTGATTATGGTGGTGATTACAGCAATATACACATTAATGAAAAGTCATCTAACTTTATAAAACAGGTGTATTTGATTGTATTCAAATTATACCTCAACAAGGTTTGGTTTTTGTTTTTTTTTTTTAATCCCTTTATTCTCTCTTTGGACTTTCCTGGTGGCTCAGATGGTAAAGAATCTGCCTGCAATGTGGGATTCCTGGTTTAATCCCTGGGTCAGGAAGATCCCCTGGAGGAGGACATGGCAACCCACTCCAGTATTCTCACCTGGAGACTCCCCACAGACAGAGGAGCCTGGTGGGCTACAGTCCACAGGGTCACAAACAGTCGGACATGACTGAGCGGCTAAGCACACAACACATTATCTCTTTAGTAAGGTTCAAAGTGAGAAAGAAATTATATGTGTGTTTTAAATCTACTATTTTGACTAACAATTTTTTATTAATTTCTGAAACATCCCTATAGGGCTTGGCTGCATGTCTGATGTTCAAGTACTTACATAATTGCTAACGTTTTTATACTACTTCATAGTTTACAAGGACTTTATTCTTGTTATCTTCAAAAATACCTTGAGAGATTTGGCATTGACTTCTTGGATATGACACCAGAATCACAGAAACAAAAATAAAATTAGTAAATTGGGCTACATGAAAATGAAAAGCTTTTGCACGTCAAAGGACACAATCAACAGAGTGAAAAGGCAACATCTGGAATAGGAGAAAGTACTTTCAAATCGCATGTCTGATAAGTGGTTAATTCCAGAATATACAAAGAACCCCTACAACTCAACAACAAGACAAATAACCTGATTAGAAAATGGACAAAAGACTTGAATTAGACATTTGAATAGACTTGGATAGACATTTCCCCAAAGAAGATGTACAAATAGACAAGCTGCATATCCATTCTCAACATGAACAATTATTAAGGAAGTTCAAGTCAAAACCATACTCATCCATCCAAATAAATGGCTGCCAGAAATAAGTGTTGGTGAGGTGTTGAAGAAACCTTATATGCTATTGGTAAAGTGGTGCAACCACTATGGAAAATAGTATGGCAGGTCCACAAAAAATTAAAAGTAGAATTACCATAGGTTCCAGAAATTCCATCTTTGATATTGATCCAAAAGAATTGAAACTGGGGACTCTAACAGGCATTTGTAAATCCAAGTTCATACTTGCATTATATCCTAGAGGAGGAGCAATCTAGTGCTCATAGAAAGATGAATGCATAGACAAAATGTGGTTTATCCATATGACAGAAAATCATTCAACCTTGAAACAGAAGGAAATTCTGACACGTGCTGCAACATAGATGAACCTTGAGGACACTATGTTAAGAGAAGTAAGCCAGGCACAAAAGAACACATACTATATGATTCCACTTACCTGAGGTCCTTAAAGCAGTCAAATTCATTGAGGCAGAAAGTGGATTGGTGGCCGCCAGGGCTGGGGGAGGAAGAATGGGGAGTCAGTGTTTAACATGTATGGACGATCAGTTTTACAAGATAAAAAAGGTTCTGGAGATGGATAGTGGTGATGGCTGTACAACAGTGTGAATGTACTTAATGCCTCTGAACTGCACACTTTAAAATGTTTAAGATGGTAAGTTTTATGTTATGTGTGTTTTACCATAATCTTTTTAAACCTTGGGAGATAGATTTTCACCTGCATTCTAATAATGAGAAATTGTGGTTCAGAGGGGTTAAATAGCTGCCAAGGGTCACACACCATACTGGTAGTGACGCCCAAATCTGAACCCAGATCTTACTTTGGACTCTGGCCTTTTTCACTTCCTGCTAAACTGGCATTTTTTAAAAATGTGCTTGATTAAGTGCAGTGGAACATGAGCAGTGTTATGAGTGCCATTTGATGCAGGAGAGTCTGGAAGTCATGTCCCACTTGAGAGGGGGACCTGAGGACACTGCAGTGTTCTCATGATCACCTGTAGGAAACCCACGAGGAGGAGGGCGGGGCCCTGGGAAAGGAGAGCTGGCTGTGGTCCCCAGGAAGGCTGACTGGGCCAGGAGATGCTGTCTTCCTTCCTGGTAAGCAGAGCCCAGTGGCTGTAGTGTGAGTCGTCCCTCTAGTATGAGTCGGAATGCTTGCTTCTGTGGGAACCTCATTAAAAAGCCCTAAGGACACACTTCTTTGCCACAGAGACTCACCTAGTTCCAATTTGAGCTCCTCCCACTGCATCCCAGTGTGTACATCCCACAAGAGTCCCTGCCTTTCCTGCTTGGCCACCCCTGAGGGCTCCAAGCGATTGTTCTGACGTCCGTGTAGCTGGGCACCCGGCTTCACCCTGGGCCTTTCTTATTCTGCCAGCACCACTGTACTGTGCAAGCCAAGGACAAGCCTGGGCACTCTGTGCCCTCAACCACACCAACCCCACCTGCGGGTCCCTGGGCTCTTCCTGCCCAGTCAGCCTTCCCGGGGACCACAGCCAGCTCTCCTTTCTCAGGGCTCCGCCCTCCTCCTCATGGGTTTCCTACCTGTGCTCCTCTCTTAAGGATCTTGGAAAGCAATAAGACCCTCTGAGGTAAGAAACAGATGGGCTCCGGGCTGGGCAGCTACAACCAGTCTCCTGCTGACGCTTCAACATAAGACCCTAGCAGGAGCATCCAGCTCTGATTGGGTGGAAGACAAAACTTCATCATTCTTGTGGTCAAGGGTATCTCCCAGCCCACTCATGCACTGAGAAGGTCATCAGTCTGGGAATGGGCAAAAGGGGGAGGGGGGCGCCAGCCCATAATATGTCCTGCCTGCCCGCCAGAAACCCTAGTGATGAAACCCACCTTGGCTGAGAGATATGCACCCCTCCAGGAAGGGCCCTGAGTCAGACCAGATATGGGCACAAACAAGATGGCTGGCCAGAGACAACCCAGAAGGCTGCCATTCCTACTGGGAGCAACTCACTCTGTTCGCCCATGTGTTTTTCCACACGTAGTTTGCTTCTAATGAACACATAATCTATTTCCCAATCTTGGTCTCTTTCTTCAGAGACAAGGACAGAGGTGCCCTTTCTTCCCCTCCCAGGACCACCTCCTTCTTGTAAAGTGTTGATACACTTTCCCCAGCACTTAGCAACCCCCTGTTGGCAACCTCAGTGATAGCACAGGACGCCACCCTGCTCTGTCAGAACACAGCTGCCTCCCGCCCTGCCACCCGCTGGTGTGGGACCCGGTCAGAACCTCCCCTGACGGGCGCCTACACCGTGGCCTTCGCTCCTCTTCCCTCTGTCCCTACAACGACCACCCAAGCGTGAGGGCTCATGCCTAAACAACCAGCTCACATTTCAGAAACGTGCCAGTCTCCATCAGAAGAAAGGAGGAAGGAGACATTTCTATTGCCATAGCACATATTTGAAGGGGGCTTTAAATAACTCACAGCAAATACCCAGCCAAACTGGTCACAGAGGCCTACGATGGGGCCTTGCCCGGGCAGCACCCACATCAGCCGCTTGAATCTGAGGACCCAGTGATGACTCGAAGCTCTTTGGAACAACTTTGGTTCCCCACCCAGAGTCCAAGCCTGCCAACCTGCTGTGTCTTCTGAAGGGAATTGTTATTCTTGTCCCCAGTGAGTCAATAACAAACTCTACCCTCCCTTGGAAAATCAAAATTGGTAAACAGAGGAGATGAGGACAGGAAGCTGTACAGTCTCCCAGAGCTTCTCTGGCTCCACGGGTAGTGGGTAGCACCAGTCACCGCCCCTTCCTGCCATGGAGGCTGTCCTGGCCCCACAGACCATGCAGGCTGGGCCTCTGCAGCCCTGGTCGGGACCCAAGGCTGCAGCTTCTGCCCCTGTGCAGAAGCAGCACCCACACCACTGAGTGTGAGCCTTGGCTGAGCCCCTAATTAGGCTCCGACTCCTTCTTGTCCATTCAAAATAAGGAAGAAACCCAACATACACCACAGAGCTGGGCCTGGCTGCCTCCTCAGCTCCACAGCAGGATGGCAAGAGGAAGATTGCTTACTGGGCTCTGCCCCACTCCCAAGCTCCCAGGATGGCTGCACAATCTGCAAATTTCCCTTGACAATGCCCCACCTCCCCCCATCCTCCAGCTCCCAGCCCTTCCCCCACCCAGCACTCGCAATGCACTGCAATCAGGGCTCCACTGTTTAGAGCTGACTTTCCACAATCCCCTCCCGCTCAAAGGCACTGGAGCCCAGTATGCACCACCTCCTGGGGCATCAGCAGCCTAACTCCAGAGAGACACCTGCCAGAAGGCTCCAAGCAGATGGCACTCTCCCTTCAGGCTGTGGGCTATTGTGGTTTTTCTTTTTTCTTCTCCAGAAGCAACACAAGATCATTTAAAATACACATTTTTAATATTCCAGTGCCTCACTACAACACACAGAGCAACAGTTCCAAAATAACTCAGCATCTGTAATCCATAACTTATCATCCAAATTTGCTGTGTTCAATTATTCATATCCTGCAACAGGGTGTCCCCAAATAGGCAAACAAACTTGAAAGAAAATTCACAAAATGTAGAAAATGAAAAACAACCCAAGCATTGCCATGAAGTTTTCAGGATGCAGTGGGAGAGTACAGGTTGCTGGGTAGGGAAGCACAGGTTGTGGTCAGAAAGAATTTCATATAAAACTTTTCTCCAAGACCTGACAATGTTGTCATTTGCTGCCCTATTCTCTTTGGGGGGCTGGGGCAATGGTGGGCATACACTAGTTTTTTATTCCTAGTACAGATAGCACCAAATGTTTCTTCTAGCTATTTAGGGGCACCAAATTCAATCAACATTTCTTCAGATATTATTAAGCATTTGTGATGTACCAGGCACTATGCTTTGCATAAAAAGAGGAGTAAGATGCAGCTCTTGACTCTAAAGAACCTCCCTGATAGACAGAGACCAGACGGTGGAGAGGAATTTGGTTCATTCTGAATCTCATGCTGCACTCAATGTGCCAGCAAATTTGGAAAACTCAGCAGTGGCCACAGGACTGGAAAAGGTCAGTTTTCATTCCAACCCCAAAGAAAGGCTCAAAGAATGCTCAAACTACCACACAATTGCACTCATCTCACACGCTAGCAAAGTAATGCTCAAAATTCTCCAAGCCAGGCTTCAACGATACGTCAACCATGAACTTTCAGATGTTCAAGCTGGATTTAGAAAAGGTAGAGGAACCAGAGATCAAATTGCCAACATCTTCTGAATCATCAAAAAAGCAAGAGAGTTCCAGAAAAATATTTATTTCTGCTGTATTGACTATGCCAAAACCTTTGACTGTGTGGATCACAATAAACAGTGGAAAATACTGAAAGAGATGGGAATACCAGACCACCTGACCTGCCTTTTGAGAAACCTGTATGCAGTCCAGTTAGAACTGGACATGGAACAACAGACTGGTTCCAAATAGGAAAAGGAGTATGTCAAGGCTGTATATTGTCACCCTGCTTATTTAACTTCTATGCAGAGTACATCATGAGAAACACTGGACTGGAAGAAGCACAAGCTGGAATGAAGATTGCTGGGAGAAATATCAATAACCTCAGATATGCAGATGACACCACCTGTCTGGCAGAAAGTGAAGAAGAACTGAAGAGCCTCTTGATGAAAGTGAAAGAGGAGAGTGAAAAATTTGGCTTAAAGCTCAACATTCAGAAAACTAGGATCATGCATCTGGTCCCATCACTTCACAGCAAATAGATGGAGAAAAAGTCAAAACAGTGGCAGACTTTATTTTATTGGGCTCCAAAATCACTGCAGATAGTGACTACAGCCATGAAATTAAAAGACGTTTACTCCTTGGAAGAAAAGTTATGACCAACCTAGACAACATATTAAAAAGCAGAGATATTACTTTGCCAACAAAGCTCCATCTAGTCAAGGCTATGGTTTTTCCAGTTGTCATGTATGGATGTGAGAGTTGGACTATAAAGAAACCTGAGCACTGAAGAATTGATGCTTTTGAATTGTGGTGTTGGAGAAGACTCTCAAGAGTCCCTTGGACTGCAAGGAGATCCAACCAGTCCATTCTAAAGGAAATCAGTCTTAAATATTCATTGAAAGAACTGATGTTGAAACTGAAACTCAAACACTTTGACCACCTGATGTGAAGAACTGACTCACTTGAAAAGACCCTGATGCTGGGAAAGACTGACGGCAGGAGGAGAAGGGGACGACAGAGAAGGAGATGGTTGGATGGCATCACCGACTCGATGGACATGAGTTTGAGTAAACTCCAGGAGTGGGTGATGGACAGGGAGGCCTGGCATTCTGCAGTCCATGGGGTCACAAAGAGTTGGACATGACTGAGTGACTGAACTGTACTGAACTGAATCTCATGAGGAACTTTGGAAGGTTTCAAGCAAGAATATGACATATTCTTAAGTTACTAAAAGATTCTTCTAGATACTGTTAGGAGACCTGATTGTCAAATACAAGCACAGAAAGATGGAGGAGAGTTTGAAAGGGGCCCTGGTGTCTAGGTGAGAGCTGGCGGTCTGTGTGTGTGGCAGTGGGGACCAGACGAGGAAGTTGTGGGGGTGGTAGCATGTGATCAGAGGCAAGGTATGGAGTCTCCAGCATTCGCTGCTGGTGTGAATGTGGGGCAAGAGAGGGACAGAGTTCAGCATGACTCCTAGATCTGGGCCCCAGCATTCTGATGAATAATGACGGTGCCATTTACTGGAAAGGAAACTGAGGGGGAGGGCTCACTTCAAGCGTGAAATGAAGAGGTCTGCTTTGGACGTCTTGGCTTTGCTGCTTCTTAGTCACCCACAGGAAGGTGCTGAGGTGGCCGCTGTGTCTACAAAGCTGAAGCTCTAGAGAGAGAAACTGAAGTGGCCAATTTATAGGTGACATTTAAAGTCCTGTGATTGCACAAGACTATCTGGGGATTAAATGTATTAGAGATGAGAAGAGGTGTCAGGACCGACCGTTAGACATGTCCCGATGTGTACAGGAAATAAAGAGCAGGCAAACCCAGCAAGTCGTCAGCTCCCTTTAAAGATCTGCTGAAAGTGCCACTCAACGACTTACAGTTTACTCTCATCTGGGATCATGCTCAGCTGAGCCCCTTGCCACTCTGAAGAATCAGGAAGGCAGAGGGGGAGAATGCCTCCATCCCCAGCAGGACTCTGCACATCCCCATCCCCGCCCTTTTCCCACCTGTTGCTTGCGCAGGCAGAGCTGCCATGCCAGGAGGAGAGGGAAGACATGGGAAGAAAACAGTCCAAGAAGATTGTCCAATGCTCCCCAGAGACAAGACCATGACAGATTGTATCCAGCGACTGGCACACCATGGTACCTCAGTGAACAGCTAGGGAAGTATAGAAAGAAGAAAGAGAGGTGGGGGGTGGGGGAGGGCGAGGATCCAGGTAATCGAGTAATTTTCATAGATTTTCTGAGCAAAAGAATATAGAACCAGGAATCAGGAGACTGGAATGCACATAATAGCCACAGGCAGTCATCTGGTCAACCTGAGTCTCCGTTACCAGACTGAAATATTTCTCAGAAGTTTCTGCAGTAAAAAGAGGGCTCTGACACATTGTCAGTGACATTATGAATCCAACTGGGAAAGCAGTACATCGATGAATCAAGAGTCCACCAAAATATGCATGTTTTAAACCATTTTTGAGTTTCTATTCTAAGAAACATTCGCTGGATCATTGAAAAAGCAAGAGAGTTCCAGAAAAACATCTATTTCTGCTCTATTTTCTATGCCAAAGCCTTTGACTGTGTGGATCACAATAAACAGTGCAAAATTCTTAAACAGATGGGAATACCAGACCACCTGACCTGCCTCTTGAGAAACCTGTATGCAGGTCAGGAAGCAACAATTAGAACTGGACATGGAACAACAGACTGGTTCCAAATAAGAAAAGGAGTATGTCAAGGCTATATATTGTCACCCTGCTTATTTAACTTCTATGCAGAGTGCATCATGAGAAATGCTGGACTGGAAGAAGCACAAGCTGGAATGAAGATTGCTGGGAGAAATATTCAATAACCTCAGATATGCAGATGACACCATCCTTATGGCAGAAAGTGAAGAACTCAAGAGCCTCTTGATGAAAGTGAAAGAGGAGAGTGAAAAATTTGGCTTAAAGCTCAACATTCAGAAAACTAAGATCATGGCATCTGGTCCCATCACCTCATGGCAAATAGATGGAGAAACAGTGGAAACAGTGGCTGACTTTATTTTTGGGGGCTCCAAAATCACTGCAGATGGTGACTGCAGCCATGAAATTAAAAGACGTTTACTCCTTGGAAGGAAAGTTATGATCAACCTAGACAGCACATTAAAAAGCAGAGACGTTACTTTGTCAATGAAGGTCTGTCTAGTCAAGGCTATGGTTTTTCCAGTGGTCATATATGGATGTGAGAGTTGGACTATAAAGAAAGTTGAGCACCAAAGATTTGATGCTTTTGAACTGTGGTATTGGAGAAGACTCTTGAGAGTCCCTTGGACTGCAAGGAGATCCAACCAGTCCATCCTAAAGGAGATCAGTCCTGGGTGTTCATTGGAAGGACTGATGCTGAAGCTGAAACTCCAATACTTTGGCCACCTGATGCGAAGAGCTGACTCATTTGAAAAGACCCTGATCCTCAGAGGGATTGAGGGCAAGAGGAGAAGGGGACAACAGAGTATGAGATGGTCGGATGACATCACCAACTCAATGGACATGAATTTGCGTGGACTCCAGGAGTTGGTGATGGACAGGGAGGCCTGGCGTGCTGCAATTCATGGGGTCACAAAGAGTTGGACATGACTGAGCGAATGAACTGAACTGATTCTAAGAAATAATTCCAAATATTCTCAAAAGCATCTGTTCAAATATTAAAATAGCCTGGGTCCCTGATGACAGATACTGTGGGAAAATAAAGCATTAATTGTTTAAACATTGTGGTCTGATACTATCACTAGCAGCTGGACACAGTTCTACTTGAATCCCAGGCTGGGGAGTCTGGCTGATTTGGGCTAATCTGGATGTCAGAGTGTGGTGACAGGGGAAAATAGGAAAATAGCATGTAGTAAGTAATACAATTAGTCCTGCTGATCTTTTAGGGGAAAGTGAATAAGCAGTTCTAATTTTAGTTTCCAGCATGCAAATGATACAGAGAGCCGAGTGGTGTGGGGATATCAGGAAATAAATATCTCCTTGGAACTGGGAACTGGGGTGCTTTTACATGCTGCAAGAGCCACTGCTAAGGACTCTGTGGGGTGAAACTGTGACTGAAAAAGGCAAGTCTTTGTGTATTATATTCATTCTGATTATAACTATGCAGAGATATGTGATTTTTAAACTTTGGAGATATTATAACATTTTCCATTAAGTTATAATTTACACAAAGAAAAACTCACAAGTTTAGTGAACAGCTCTGAGTTTTGTGACAAATGCATAGTCATGTGACCATTACCACAATCAAAATATGGCACTGTTCCCTCACTCTGAAGATTTCCTTCATACACGATTGTAGTCATTTCTTTCCCCCAACCCTACAGACAAAGATTGACCTGTTTTCTGTCTCTGTAACTTTGCTTTGTCCAGAACTTCATACAAATTGAATCATAAAATATATAGACTTTTGAGCCTGGCTTTTCTCACTTAGCATAAGGCTCACTCATGTTATCATATGTTTGTTCCTTTTATTTCTGTGTTCACTAGATGGTTGGACTACAGTTTATTCATTTATCAGTTACGATATTTGCATTGTTTCCAGTTTGGGCAGCAAATAAGGAATAAACATTTGTGTACAGGTTTTGTATTTGATAAGTGTATGTTTAACTTTGAAGAAACTGCCAAGCGATTTTTCAGAGTGGCTGTACCATTTTGCATTCTCACCAGCAACTGATGAGAGTTTCAGTTGCTCCACAGTATCACCAACACTTACTATTGCATTCTTGTTTTTGTTGTCATTGTTGTTTTAGCCATTCTAAAAACTGGGGGTGGTATCTCTTTTGGTTTTAATTTGCATTTCCTTAATAACTAATGATGTTGAGTATCTTTTCATGTGCTTATTTGTCATCTGCATATCTTCTGGGGTGCACTGTCTTTTCCCTATTGCTTTCTTTCTTATTATTGAATTTTGAGTGTTCTCTATATATTCTATGTCCTATGACTTTTTTTTTTTTTTTATTAGTTGGAGGCTAATTACTTCACAACATTTCAGTGGGTTTTGTCATACATTGATATGAATCAGCCATAGATTTACACTTATTCCCCATCCCGATCCCCCCTCCCACCTCCCTCTCCACCCGATTCCTCTGGGTCTTCCCAGTGCACCAGGCCGGAGCACTTGTCTCATGCATCCCACCTGGGCTGGTGATCTGTTTCACCATAGATAGTATACATGCTGTTCTTTTGAAACATCCCACCCTCACCTTCTCCCACAGAGTTCAAAAGTCTGTTCTGTATTTCTGTGTCTCTTTTTCTGTTTTGCATATTGGGTTATCGTTACCATCTTTCTAAATTCCATATATATGTGTTAGTATGCTGTAATGTTCTTTATCTTTCTGGCTTATTTCACTCTGTATAAGGGGCTCCAGTTTCATCCATCTCATTAGGACTGGTTCAAATGAATTCTTTTTGACGGCTGAGTAAAATTCCATGGTGTATATGTACCACAGCTTCCTTATCCATTCATCTGCTGATGGGCATCTAGGTTGCTTCCATGTCCTGGCTATTATAAACAGTGCTGCGATGAACATTGGGGTGCATGTGTCTCTTTCAGTTCTGGTTTCCTCAGTGTGTATGCCCAGAAGTGGGATTGCTGGGTCATATGGCAGTTCTATTTCCAGTTTTTTAAGAAATCTCCACACTGTTTTCCATAGCGGCTGTACTAGTTTGCATTCCCACCAACAGTGTAAGAGGGTTCCCTTTTCTCCACACCCTCTCCAGCATTTATTGCTTGTAGACTTTTGGATAGCAGCCATCCTGACTGGCGAGTAATGGTACCTCATTGTGGTTTTGATTTGCATTTCTCTAATAATGAGTGATGTTGAGCATCTTTTCATGTGTTTGTTAGCCATCTGTATGTCTTCTTTGGAGAAATGTCTGTTTAGTTCTTTGGCCCATTTTTTGATTGGGTCATTTATTTTTCTGGAATTGAGCTGTAGGAGTTGCTTGTATATTTTTGAGATTAATCCTTTGTCTGTTTCTTCATTTGCTATTATTTTCTCCCAATCTGACGGCTGTCTTTTCACCTTACTTATAGTTTCTTTTGTAGTGCAAAAGCTTTTAAGTTTCATTAGATCCCATTTGTTTAGTTTTGCTTTTATTTTCAATATTCTGGGAGGTGGGTCATAGAGGATCTTGCTGTGATTTATGTCGGGGAGTGTTTTGCCTATGTTCTCCTCTAGGAGTTTTATAGTTTCTGGTCTTACATTTAGATCTTTAATCCATTTTGAGTTTATTTTTGTGTATGGTGTTAGAAAGTGTTCTAGTTTCATTCTTTTGCAAGTGGTTGACCAGTTTTCCCAGCACCACTTGTTAAAGAGGTTGTCTTTTTTCCATTGTATATCCTTGCCTCCTTTGTCAAAGATAAGGTGTCCATAGGTTCGTGGATTTATCTCTGGGCTTTCTATTCTGTTCCATTGGTCTATATTTCTGTCTTTGTGCCAGTACCACACTGTCTTGATGACTGTGGCTTTGTAGTAGAGTCTGAAGTCAGGCAGGTTGATTCCTCCAGTTCCATTCTTCTTTTTCAAGATTACTTTGGCTACTCGAGGTTTTTTGTATTTCCATACAAATTGTGAAATTCTTTGGTCTAGTTCTGTGAAAAATACCGTTGGTAGCTTGATAGGGATTGCATTGAATCTATAGATTGCTTTGGGTAGAATAGCCATTTTGACAATATTGATTCTTCCAATCCATGAACATGGTATGTTTCTCCATCTGTTTGTGTCCTCTTTGATTTCTTTCATCAGTGTTTTATAGTTTTCTATGTATAGGTCTTTTGTTTCTTTAGGTAGATATACTCCTAAGTATTTTATTCTTTTTGTTGCAATGGTGAATGGTATTGTTTCCTTAATTTCTCTTTCTGTTTTTTCATTGTTAGTATATAGGAATGCAAGGGATTTCTGTGTGTTAATTTTATATCCTGCAACTTTACTATATTCATTGATTAGTTCTAGTAATTTTCTGGTAGAGTCTTTAGGGTTTTCTATATAGAGGATCATGTCATCTGCAAACAGTGAGAGTTTCACTTCTTCTTTTCCTATCTGGATTCCTTTTACTTCTTTTTCTGCTCTGATTGCTGTGGCCAAAACTTCCAACACTATGTTGAACAGTAGTGGTGAGAGTGGGCACCCTTGTCTTGTTCCTGATTTCAGGGGAAATGCTTTCAATTTTTCACCATTGAGGGTGATGCTTGCTGTGGGTTTGTCATATATAGCTTTTATTATGTTGAGGTATGTTCCTTCTATTCCTGCTTTTTGGAGAGTTTTAATCATAAATGAGTGTTGAATTTTGTCAAAGGCTTTCTCTGCATCTATTGAGATAATCATATGGTTTTTATCTTTCAATTTGTTAATGTGGTGTATTACATTGATTGATTTGCGGATATTGAAGAATCCTTGCATTCCTGGGATAAAGCCCACTTGGTCGTGGTGTATGATTTTTTTAATATGTTGTTGGATTCTGTTTGCTAGAATTTTGTTAAGGATTTTTGCATCTATGTTCATCAGTGATATTGGCCTGTAGTTTTCTTTTTTTGTGGCATCTTTGTCAGGTTTTGGAATTAGGGTGATGGTGGCCTCATAGAATGAGTTTGGAAGTTTACCTTCTTCTGCAATTTTCTGGAAGAGTTTGAGTAAGGTAGGTGTTAGCTCTTCTCTAAATTTTTGGTAGAATTCAGCTGTGAAGCCATCTGGTCCTGGGCTTTTGTTTGCTGGAAGATTTTTGATTACAGTTTCGATTTCCTTGCCTGTGATGGGTCTGTTAAGATCTTCTATTTCTTCCTGGTTCAGTTTTGGAAAGTTATACTTTTCTAAGAATTTGTCCATTTCATCCAAGTTGTCCATTTTATTGGCATAGAGCTGCTGGTAGTAGTCTCTTATGATCCTTTGGATTTCAGTGTTGTCTGTTGTGATCTCTCCATTTTCATTTCTAATTTTGTTAATTTGGTTCTTCTCTCTTTGTTTCTTAATGAGTCTTGCTAATGGTTTGTCAATTTTGTTTATTTTTTCAAAAAACCAGCTTTTAGCTTTGTTGATTTTTGCTATGGTCTCTTTAGTTTCTATTGCATTTATTTCTGCCTTAATTTTTAAGATTTCTTTCCTTCTGCTAACCCTGGGGTTCTTCATTTCTTCCTTCTCTAATTGCTTTAGGTGTAGAGTTAGGTTATTTATTTGGCTTTTTTCTTGTTTCTTGATGTAAGCCTGTAATGCTATGAACCTTCCCCTTAGCACTGCTTTTACAGTGTCCCATAGGTTTTGGGTTGTTGTGTTTTCATTTTCATTCATTTCTATACATATTTTGATTTCTTTTTTGATTTCTTCTATGATTTGTTGGTTATTCAGAAGCGTGTTATTTAGCCTCCAGGTGTTTGAATTTTTAACAATTTTTTTCCTGTAATTGAGATCTAATCTTACTGCACTGTGGTCAGAAAAGATGACTGGAATGATTTCAATTTTTTTGAATTTTCCAAGACTAGATTTATGGCCCAGGATGTGATCTATTCTGGAGAAGGTTCCGTGTGCACTTGAGAAAAAGGTGAAGTTGCTTGTTTTGGGGTGAAATGTCCTATAGATATCAATTAGGTCTAGCTGGTCCATTGTGTCATTTAAAGTTTGTGTTTCCTTGTTAATTTTCTGTTTAGTTGATCTATCGATAGTTGTGAGTGGGGTATTAAAGTCTCCCACTATTATTGTGTTACTATTAATTTCCTCTTTCATACTCGTTAGTGTTTGCCGTACATATTGCGGTGCTCCTATGTTGGGTGCATATATATTTATAATTGTTATATCTTCTTCTTGGATTGATCCTTTGATCATTATGTAGTGTCCTTCTTTGTCTCTTTTCACAGCTTTTATTTGAAAGTCTATTTTATCTGATATGAGTATTGCGACTCCTGCTTTCTTTTGGTCTCCATTTGCATGAAATATTTTTTTCCAGCCCTTCACTTTTAGTCTGTATGTGTCTCTTGTTTTGAGGTGGGTCTCTTGTAGACAGCATATATGGGGGTCTTGTTTTTGTATCCATTCAGCCAATCTTTGTCTTTTGGTTGGGGCATTCAACCCATTTACATTTAAGGTAATTATTGATAGGTGTGGTCCCGTTGCCATTTACTTTGTTGTTTTGGGTTCACGTTTATACAACCTTTCTGCATTTCCTGTCTAGAGAAGATCCTTTAGCATTTGTTGAAGAGCTGGTTTGGTGGTGCTGAATTCTCTCAGCTTTTGCTTATCTGTAAAGCTTTTGAGTTCTCCTTCATATCTGAATGCGATCCCTGCTGGATACAGTAATCTAGGTTGTAGGTTATTCTCTTTCATTACTTTCAGGACGTCCTGCCATTCCCTTCTGGCCTGGAGGGTTTCTATTGATAGGTCAGCTGTTATCCTTATGGGAATCCCTTTGTGTGTTATTTGTTGTTTTTCCCTTGCTGCTTTTAATATTTGTTCTTTGTGTTTGATCTTTGTTAGTTTGATTAATATGTGTCTTGGGGTGTTTCGCCTTGGGTTTATCCTGTTTGGGACTCTCTGGGTTTCTTGGACTTGAGTGGCTATTTCCTTCCCCATTTTAGGGAAGTTTTCAGCTATTATCTCCTGGAGTATTTTCTCATAGCCTTTCTTTTTGTCTTCTTCTTCTGGAACTCCTATGATTCGAATGTTGGGGCGTTTCACAGTGTCCCAGAGGTCCCTGAGGTTGTCCTCATTTCTTTTGATCCTTTTTTCTTTTTTCCTCTCTGCTTCATTTATTTCCACCATTTTATCTTCTACCTCACTTATCCTATCTTCTGCCTCCGTTATTCTACTCTTGGTTCCCTCCAAAGTGTTTTTGATCTCATTCATTGCATTGTTCATTTTTAATTGACTCTTTTTTATTTCTTCTAGGTCTTTATTAAACAATTCTTGTATCTTTTCAATCTTTGTCTCCAGGCTATTTATCTGTAACTCCATTTTGTTTTCAAGATTTTGGATCATTTTTATTATCATTATTCTAAATTCTTTTTCAGGTAGATTCCCTATCTCCTCCTCTTTTGTTTGACTTGGTGGGCATTTTTCATGTTCCTTTACCTGTTGGGTATTTCTTTGCCTTTTCATCTTGTTTAGATTGCTGTGTCTGGAGTGGACTTTCTGTATTCTGGAGGTCTGTGGTTCCTTTTTATTTTGGAGGATTTACCCAGTGGGTGGGGTTAGACGATTGGCTTGTCAAGGTTTCCCGGTTAGGGAAGCTTGCGTCAGTGTACTGGTGCGTGGAACTTGATTTCTTCTTTTTGGAGAGCAATGGAGTGCCCAGTAATGAGTTTTGAGATGGGTCTATGTGTTAGGTGTCACCTTGGGCAGCCTGTATGTTGACATTCGGGGCTATGTTCCTGTGTTGCTGGAGAATTTGCGTGGTATGTCTTGCTCTAAAACTTACTGGCTCTTGGGTGGTGGTTGGTTTCAGTGTAGGTATGGAGGCTTTTGGACGGTCACTTATTGCTTAAAGTTCCATGTAGTCAGGAGTTTTCTGGTGTTCTCAGGTTTTGGGCTTAAGTTTCCTGCCTCTGGATTTCAGTTTTATTCTTCCTGTAGTCTCAGGACTTCTCCAACTATACAGCACTGATAATAAAACTTCTAGGTTAATGGCGAAAAGATTCTCCCCTGTTAGGGACACCCAGAGAGGTTCACAGAGTTACATGAACAGGAGAAAAGGGAGGAGGGAGATAGAGATGAGCAGGAGGAGAAAAAGGGGGACTCAAGAGGAGAGAGACAGATCTATGCAGCTGTCTGTTCCCAGAGTGTTCTCCGTATCTCAGACACCTACAAGGATTCACAGAATTGGATTGGGAAGAGAAGGGGAAAGGAGGAAATAGAGGTGTTCTGAGGTAGAAAACAGAGAGTCAAGATTGGGAGAGAATAATCTTCGGTTTAAAGATAGGGCTTCTCTTTTTTTTTTTTTTTTTTTTGGTAAGGTTATAGTGTAGTGAAAATGAAAATGAAGAGTAGTAGAGGAGTACTAGAGGACTTTAAAAGAAATAAGAGAAAAAGAAAAATAGAAAATAAAAGAGAAAACGGAAAGGAAAAAAAGGAAGAAAAAAGAAAAAAAAGAAAAAGAAAAAAAGGAAAAAAAAAACAAAAGAAAAAAAAAATTTTTTTCCCCCTAATTAAAAAAATCGTAAAAATCTATGTAAATGAAAGTTAAGGAGTAATGGGGGAGTAATAGGGAATTTTAAAGGAAAATAAAAGAGAAAAAAGAAAAAATATAAAAAGAAAAAAAATTTTTTTTTTTCCTTACTTAGAAAAAAAAAGTAAAAATATATCTAGGAGTTTCTCTGGAGCTGCTGCGGTCAGTGTGGGTTCAGCTCAGTTTCAGATAGCTCCTCGTTCCAGCTTACACTTCTCGATATCTACAGGGCCCTTCCGGTGAAGTCGGTGTTTTCTACAGGGATTTTAATCTGTTGCACCAGTCCCTTCTGAAGCGGTTCCCTTTGTTTATTTGGCTTCTGTTTGCCGGTCTCTTCAGAGCCTCATTTCCGCCCTGACACAGGCGGGCGGAGGTGGACTCTTATTCAGTTAGCTAGTTCCGTTGCGCTGCTTGGAGGGGCTGACGCTGCGGGGATGGGCTGGCGCTGCGGGGCGGGGCTGACGCTGCGGGGAGGGGCTGGCCCTGCGGGGGCGGGCTGGCGCTGCCGGGAGGGGCTGACGCTGCTTTCTCCGTCTGCGCTGCTCAGGCTCCCGGCTGTTCTATATGGAGCGCGCCCCGCGCTGCGCTAGGTTCCAGCCCTCGGGTGTTACACAAAAGCGCGGAAGGAAAAGCTGCGCCTGCTCTCTGTGCCTTCCCCGTCAGAGCGGTCCATGCAGCGAGGGGCTTGATGGGCGCACTATCCCCAGGTGTGGTGCACTCACTCCCTTCCGCGGACCCAGTCTCAGTTTCCGCTGACGCCAGTCGGGTGCGCGCGCCTTCCGCCCTCTGCGTCCCCAGCCCCAGTCCCCGCCCGCGCCGGTCGGGTGCCTGCGCCCTGTGTCTCGCCGCGACCGTCCCCTCCCCCCTGCCTCCTGCCTCCGGCGGGGCTGGGCGGGTCCGCAGCCTGCGACCTCTTCTTGGGACTTTCTCCGTCCCTTTGTTCTGCGAACGGCCGGCAGTGTGTTCCGGCCGGTTAATTTTCTCTCTTTTGGTCTCCCACAGTTCAAGTTGGCACCTCACAGAAGCTCCCTCCGATTGTCCTCAGGGCACTCAGGCCCGGACCCTAGCCCAAGCAAGGCCGCCTAAGACTCCCTTCCCGGGACGGGTCTCCGTCCTTAGCTCTTTTGTCTCACTTTTTATCTTTTATATTTTGTCCTACCTCCTTTCGAAGACAATGGTCTGCTTTTCTGGGCGCCTGATGACCTCAGCTAGTGATCAGAAGTTGTTTTGTGAGGTTTGCTCTGCATTCAGTTATTCTTTTGATGAATTTGTAGGAGAGAAAGTGGTCTCCCCGTCCTACTCCTCCGCCATCTTGGCTCCTCCCCCGTCCTATGACTTTATCAGGCATGGAATTTGAAAACATGTTATCCAACTCTGTGGTTTGTCTGTGTATATTTAAAACTCAGAGAAGAAAAATTCACACTATAAACCCCAGTCCTGGTCCCAGCTCTTCAGAATGAGCCTTCAGCTATAAATACTTTTACCACCCTCCTACTCAAGGGAATCCAGGATAATGTCATCTTCTTCTCTTATCAGTGACACTTGGAAGTAATCATGGCTCTCCTACACCCCACTCTTCAACAACAAATGTTTGTGAAGCTTCTGAGGCTCTGAATGTCTATAAGGGTTAGAGATGCTTCCTGCCTGGGTGTCCTGGGCTCCCAGGAGGTGCTTGGCCTCCTCTTCAACTCCCAATCACAGGGCAAACCCTAGGAGTCTGTACCCTGTGCTCGAGTTAGTGAAACATCATCCTGAAGTTTCCTTAATCATTCCCTTGTTGTTACTCTTTTTTGAAGAATATATATATGTGTGATTCATGTACATATATACATGTATCCCTATAAATACACTGTGCTACTTTTGAACTTTTTATGTCTGCAGTCACACTGTAATGTTCTTTACGATCTGCTCCTTCCACTCAAAACTGTTTTCAAGACGCATCCACAAGGACACAGTAACAATCTTTTTTTTTTTTTTCCACTTTTCCAACTCTGTAATGGTTTTTTTTGTAAAATAGCACAATTTGGTTATCCATTCTACTCTTGATAAATATATGACTTAATCTTTATGGGTAAACTCCATGTCCTTCTCCTTCAAGAATTTTGTCTTTTTATTTTCATGATCTTTTCTGTCTCTTTCTCTCTTTCAAGAACCTGAGTTTATGCATATCAAAAGTTTTAGCTTTCCAAGCTATTGAATTTGAAATTAGCTTCAGATGTCTGCTTTGGTAGTCGCATTTTATTGCTTTGTGACAATTCTGAATCTTCAGAGGCAATGGATGCCTCTGCACAAGGAGAGGGGCATTTATGAAGAAGTGCAAACAAGAAGAGTACATTCATATTATTTTGTCTTACTTCTAAAATTAAAACAAAAACAAAATGCAGTTTCTGGAGCATAAATCTCTGGAACCACTACTGGAGGTGAAAAACCTAAACAGTAACTGAAAAATGACTGGAGGCTCAGTGTGGACCAATCTGAGAGTTAAAAGCTCCAGGGGACCCATTTTCTTTGGATGCAGTCACCACACTTTTGTGTTTTACATCCAGGAGTCTTATGAGATTCTCACATTGGCTATCAGGGGGAAATATCTAATGCTTCTGGCAAGGGGAAGAGAAAAGTAACCATTTTGAAACACATAGAACCTTCTGTTGTTCTTAACAAAGCCTATTCTCAAGGGAAACTATTTTACCAGAGCCTAAACTGCTCTGGAGAAGGAAATGGCAGCCCACTCCAGTATTCTTGCCTGGAAAATCCCATGGACGGAGGAGCCGGGTAAGCTACAGTCCACAGGGTCGCAAAGACTCAGACATGACTGACCGACTTCATTTTCACTTTCAAACTGCTCTTACTTTGGCCACCTCATGTGAAGAGTTGACTCATTGGAAAAGACCCTAATGCTGGGAAGGATTGGGGGCAGGAGGAGAAGGAGACGACAGAGGATGAAATGGCTGGATGGCATCACTGACTCGATGGACATGGGTTTGGGTAGACTCCAGGAGTTGGTGATGGACACGAGGGCTGGCGTGCTGCGATTCATGGGTCGAAGAGAGTCGGACACGACTGAGCGACTGAACTGAACTGAAGTAACCTGAGCAAAGACAAATACTCAACTCCAACCCCTACTACAGATTTCCATATGGAAGAAGGGAAATATACAGCTCTAGCCAAAGAGTCGGACATGACTGAGCGACTGAACTAACTAACTAACTAACTAACTAGCCCCTCTAGCCATCTTGTCTCATCTAAGGGTGCAGTGGGGTTGCTGAGAAGCACTTGCAAAGGACACAGACCAGGGACGCGGAGGGAACAGGAGAGGACTGGATGAAGGTGGTCAAAGAAGACAAACTTCCAGCTGTAACATAAGTCCTGGTGATATAATGTATAGCATGATAAATATAATTAACACTGTTGTTCAGGCGCTCAGTTGTGTCAGACTCTCTGTGACCCCACGGACTGCAGCATGCCAGACTTCCCTGTCCTTTACCATCTCCTGGAGTTTGCTCAAACTCATGTTCATTGAACTGGTGATGCCATCCAACCATCTCATCCTCTGTCGTCCCCTTCTCCTCTTGCCTTCAATCTTTCCCAGCATCAAGGTCTTTTCCAATGAGTCGGTTCTTTGCATCAGGTGGTTAAAAGATTAGAGCTTCAGCTTCAGCATCAGTCCTTCTAATGAACATTCAGGGTTGATTTCCTTTAAGACTGAATGGTTGGCTCTCCTTGTAGTCCAAGGGACTCTCAAGGGTCTTCTCCAACACCATAATTCAAAAGCATCAATTCTTCAGCACTCAGCTTTCTTTATGGTTCAACTCTCACATCCCTACATGATAACTGGAAAAACAATAGTTTTGACTGAATGTACCTTTCTCAGCAAAGTGATGTCTCTGTTTTTTAATATGCTGTCTAGGTTGGTCATAGCTTTTCTTCCAAGGGGCAAGTGTCCTTTAATTTCATGGCTGTAGTCACCATCTGCAGTGATGGAGCCCAAGAAAATAAAGTTTCTCACTGTTTCCATTGTTTCCCCATCTATTTGCCATGAAAGAATAGGACCAGAGGCCATGATCTTTGTTTTTTTAATGCTAAATTTTAAGCCAGCTTCTTCACTTTCCTCTTTTACCTTCCTCAAGAGGCTCTTTAGCTCCTCTTAGCTTTCTGCTATAAGGATGGTGTCATTTGCATATCTCAGATTATTGATATTTCTCCTGGCAATCTTGATTCCAGCTTGTGCTTCATCCAGCCTGATATTTCACAAGATGTACTCTGCATTTAAATTAAATAAGCAGGGTGACAATATACAGCCTTGACATACTCCTTTCCCAATTTGGAACCAGTCCATTGTTCCATGTCTGGCTCTAACTGTTGCTTCTTGATCTTCTTACAGGTTTCTCAGGTAAGGTGGTATGGTATTCCAATCTCTTTAAGAATTTTCCAGTTTGTTGTGATTCATACAGTCAAAAGTGTTAGCATAGTCAATGAAGCAGAAGTAGATGTTTTTCTGGAATTCTCTTGCTTTCTCTATGACCCAACAGATGTTGGCAGTTTGATCTCTGGTTCCTCTGCCTTTTTTAAATCCAGCTTGTACATCTAGAAGTTCTTGGTTCATGTACTGTTGAAGCCTAGCTTGAAGGATTTTGAGCATAATTAACATTAGTATATGTTATATATGAAAGCTGTTAAAAGAGAGTAAATCCTAAGAGTTCCCATTACAAGGAAATTTTTTTTCTATTTCTTTAACCTTGGTAGCTATGTGAGATGGTGGTTGTACACTGAAGTTGTGATAATCACTTCATGATGTAAGTCTAATCATTATGCTGTGCAACTTAAACTTATACAGTGCTATATGTCAGTTACATCTTAGTGAAACTGGAAGAAAAGGGTGTTTAAAAAAAACACAGAGACTGTCAGAATGCTTTAAAAAAATACATTAATATTTTGTCTGCAAAAATCCACTTTAAATATAAAACACAAATTTAAAATAGAAGGATGAAGAAAGATACACCATGATAACACTAATCAAAAGAAAGTGGGAATAGCTATATTAATTTCAGACGAGGCAGACTTTAGAGCAAAGAAAGTTATCAGAGATAAAGAGGGGCATTATGTAATGATAAAAGGGTCAATCAACCAAGAAGACAAAATAATTATTAATGTTTATGCATTTAAAAACAGCTTCAAAATATATTATGCAAAAACTGATAAAACTATAAAGGAAAATAGACAAATATACTATTATAATTGGAGACTTCAACATCCCTTTTTCATGAATATACCATTTCAGCCAGTGAAAAACCAATAGGATATAACTGAACTGAGAAACACCATTAATCAATTGATTTAGTTGAAATATATAGAATATATCATCCAACAAAAGCATAGTACATTCTTCTCAAACTAACACAGAACATTTACCAAAATAGGTCACAATCTGAGCCATAAAATACATCTTGTTTTTTATTGTTTTAGTCAGTAAGCCATGTCTGACTCTTTGCAACCCCACAGACTGGGGAAGCCATCAGGCTCCTCTGTCCATGGGATTTCCCAGGCAAGAATACTGGAGTAGATTGCCATTTCCCTCTCCAAAAGATCTTCCCAACCCAGAGACTGAACCCATGTCTTCTGCACTGACAGGTGGATTCTTTACTGGCTAGCAACCAAGGAAGCCCCAAAACGTGAATTTTAAAGAATAGAAATTAGATGAAGTATCCTCCCAAACTACAATGGAAGTAAGCTAGAAATTGATAACAGAAAGATAGTTGGAAAAAACAAAACTTCGAGATTACAATACATTTTCAAATAAATATGAATCAAGAGTTCTCAAGAGAAATTTTAAATATTTCAAACTAACTAAAACAGAATGCAACTCAACAAGTTTTGTAAGATACAGTAAAAGCAGTCCTCGGTGGGAAATTGATAGCACTGAATACATATATTAGAAGGGAAAAAAGAGAAGAGCAAATTAACTCCAAAAATCAATGAATTTGGAAATTAGTAGAAAAAGTCAATAAGTCAAAACTGGTTTTTTGAAAAGATCAATCTTAATCTCTCTAGCCAGTCTGATAATCAAGCAAATTAAAAAAATGCAAAGACTCAAGCTACTATTAGAATTGAAAGATGGCTATCGTTACTCAATCCGTGGATATTTAAAATAATTATTTTAAAATAAAAGAATAGTATAAATAGTAGCAATATTTTTCATTAATTTATTTTTAATTGAGGGATGATTGTTTTTCAGAATTTTGTTGTTTTCTGTAAAACCTTTACATGAATCAGCCATAGGTATACATACACCCCTCTGTTTTGAAACTCCCTCCCAGCTCCCTCCCCATCCCACCCCTCTAGGTTGATACAGAGCCCCTGTTTGAGTTTCCTGAGCCACACAGCAAATTCCTGTTGGCTATCCCTATTACATATGGTAATGTAAGCTTCCATGATACTCTTTCCATACATCTCATGCTCTCTTCCCCTTGCCCAATGTCCAGAAGTCTATTCTCTCTGTTTCTCCACTGCTGCACTGTAAATTAATTATTCAGTACCATTTTTCTGGATTTTGTATATATATCCATTAGAATATGATATTTATCTATCACTTTCTGACTTACTTCACTCTGTATAATAGGCTCTAGGTTCATCCACTTCATTAGAACTGACTCAAATGCATTCCTTTTTATGGTCCATTTGACTGCAGAGTTCCAAAGAATAGCCAGGAGAGATAAGAAAGCCTTCTTCGGTGATCAATGCAAAGAAATAGAGGAAAACAACAGAATGGGAAACTAGAGATCTCTTCAAGAAAATTAGAGATACCAAGGGAATATTTCACGCAAAAATGGGCTCAATAAAGGACAGAAATGGTATGGACCTAACAGAAGCAAAAGATATTAAGAAGAGGTGGCAAGAATACACAGAAGAACTGTACAAAAAAAGATCTTCATGACCCAGATAATCACAATGGTGTGATCACTCACCTAGAGCCTGACATCCTGGAATGTGAAGTCAAGTGGGCCTTAGAAAGCATCACTACAAACAAAGCTAGTGGAGGTGATGGAATTCCAGTAGAGCTATTTCAAATCCTGAAAGATGATGCTGTGAAAGTGCTGCACTCAATATGCCAGCAAATTTGGAAAACTTAGCAGTGGCCACAGGGCTAGAAAAGGTCCGTTTTCATTTCAATCCCTAAGAAAGGCAATCCCAAAGAATGCTCAAACTACTGCACAATTGCACTCATCTCACACGCCAGTAAAGTAATGCTCAAAATTCTCCAAGCCAGGCTTCAGCAATACGTGAACTGAGAACTTCCAGATGTTCAAGCTGGATTTAGAAAAGGTAGAGGAACCAGAGATCAATTGCCAATATCCGCTGGATCATCAAAAAAGCAAGAGAGTTCCAGAAAAACATCTATTTCTGCTTTATTGACTATGCCAAAGCCTTTGACTGTGTGGATCACAATAAACTGTGGGAAATTCTGAAGGAGATAGGAATACCAGACCACCTGACCTGCCTCTTGAGAAACCTGTATGCAGGTCAGGAAGCAACAGGTAGAACTGGACATGGAACAACAGACAGGTTCCAAATAGGAAAAGAAGTATGTCAAGGCTGTATATTGTCACCCTGCTTATTTAACTTCTATGCAGAGTACATCATGAGAAACGCTGGGCTGGAAGAAGCACAAGCTGGAATTAAGATTGCCAGGAGAAATATCAATAACCTCAGATATGCAGATGACACCATCCTTATGGCAGAAAGTGAAGAAGAACTAAAAAGCCTCTTGATGAAAGTGAAAGAGGAGAGTGAAAAAGTTGGCTTAAAGCTCAACATTCAGAAAACTAAGATCATGGCATTTGGTTCCATCACTTCATGGCAAATAGATGGGGAAACAGTGGAAGCATTGTTAGACTTTATTTTTCTGGGCTCCAAAATCACTGCAGGTGGTGATTGCAGCCATGAAATTAAAAGACACTTACTTCTTTGAAGGATAGTTATGACCAAACTAGACAGCATATTAAAAAGCAGAGATATTACTTTGCCAACAAAGGTCCATCTATTTGAGGCTATGGTTTTCCCAGTGGTCATGTATGGATGTGAGAGTTGGACTGTGAAGAAAGCTGAGCACCGAAAAATTGATGCTTTTGAACTGTGGTGTTGGAGAAGACTCTTGAGAGTCCCTTGGACTGCAAGGAGATCCAACCAGTCCATCCTGAAGGAAATAAGTCCTGGGTGTTCATTGGAAGGACTGATGTTGAAGCTGAAACTCCAATACTTTGGCCACCTCATGTGAAGAGTTGACTCATTGGACAAGACCCTGATGCTGGGAGGGATTGGGGGCAGGAGGAGAAGGGAACAACAGAGGATGAGATGGCTGGATGGCATCACTGACTTGATGGACATGAGTTTGAGTAAACTCCGGGAGTTTGTGATGGACAGGGAGGCCTGGCGTGCTGCGATTCATGGGGTCGAAGAGAGTCGGACACGACTGAGCGGCTGAACTTAACTGAACTGAATATTCCATTGTGTATATGTATCACAGCTTCTTTATCCATTCATCTGTCCATGGATACCTTGATTGCTTCTATGTTCTAGCTAATGCAAATAGTACTGCAAAGAACAATGGGATACATGTGTCTTTCTCAATTTTGGTTTCCTCAGGGTATATGCCTAGGAGTGGGATTGCTGGGTCGTATGGTGGTTTTATTCCCAGTTTTTAAAAGAATCTCCATAACATCTTCCATAGTGGCTGAATCAACTTACATTCCCACTAACAGTGCAAGAGTGCTCCCTTTTCTCCACACTCGCTCCAGCAATTATTGTTTGTAGACATTTTGGTGATGGCCATTCTGTCCGGAGTGAGGTGATATGTCATTGTAGTTTTGATTTGTATTTCTCTAATAATGAACAATGTTGAGCATCTTTTCATGTGTTTGTTAGCCATCTATGTCTTCTTCGGAGAAATGTCTGTTTAGGTCTTTTCCCCACTTTTTGAATGGGTTGTTTGTTTTTCTGGTATTGAGTTGTGTGAGCTGCTTGTATATTGTGGAAATTAATCCTTTGTCAGTTGTTTGATTTGCTTTTATTTTCTCCCAGTCTGAGGCTTGTCTTTCACCATGCTTATAGTTTCCTCTGCTATCCAAAATATTTTAAGTTTAATCAGGTCCCACTTGATTACTTTTGTTTTTATTTCCATTACTCTAAGAGGTGGGTCATAGAGGATCTTGCTTTGATTTATGTCATCAAGTGTTCTGCCTATGTTTTCCTGTAAGAGTTTTATAGTTTCTGGTCTTATATTTAAGTCTTTAATTCATTTAGAGTTTATCTTTGTGTATGGTGTTAGGAAGCGTTCTAATTTCATTCTTTTACATGTAGATGCCCATTTTCCCAGGACCATTTATTGAAGAGGCTGTCTCTGTCCCATTGTATATTCTTGCCTACTTTGTCAAAAATGAGATACCCATAGGTGGATGCGTTTATTTCTGGGCCTTCTATCTTGTTCCATTGGTCTATATTTCTGTTTTTGTGCCAGTATCATACTGTCTTGATGACTATAGCTTTGTAGTATAATCTGAAGTGAGGAAGGTTGATTCCTCCACTCCATTTTTTCTCAAGACTGCTTTGGCTATTGGGGGTCTTTTGTGTTTCCATATGAATTGTGAAACTTTTTGTTCTAGTCCTGGGGGAAATGCCACCTGTAATTTGATAAGGATCACATTGAATCTGCAGACTGCATTGGGTAGTATAGTCATTTTCACAAAATTGATTCTTCCTACCCAGGAACATGGAATATCTCTCCATCTGTTTATCATCTTTGATTTCTTTCATCAATGTCTTATAATTTTCTTGGTACAGTTCTTTTGTCTCCTTAGGTAAGTTTATTCCTCAATATTTAATTATTTTTGTTGCAATGGTGAACAGGATTGATTCCTTAATTTCTCTTTCTGATTTTTCATTGTTGGTACATAGAAATGTGAGTAATTTCTGTGTATAGATATTGTATCCTGGAACTTTGCTAAATTCACTGATTAGCAATTTTCTAACGCTATCTTTAGAGTTTTTTGTGTACATTATCATGCCATCTGCAAACTGTGAGAGTTTTAATTCTTTTCCAATCTGGATTCCTTTTATTTCTTTTTCTTCTCTGATTGCTGTAGCTAGGACTTCCAGAACTATGCTGAATAATAGTGATGAAAGTGGACACCCTTGTCTTGTTCCTGATCTTAGGGGGAATGCTTTCAGTTTTTAACCACTGAGAATAATGTCTGCTGTAGGCTTATCATATATTGCCTTTACTATGTTGAGGTAGGTTCTTTCTATGTCCGTTTTTTGAAGAGTTTTAATCATAAATGGGTGCTAAATGTTGTCAAAGACTTTTTTTGCATCTATTGAGATGATCATATGGTTTTTATCTTTCAATTTGTTAATATGGTGTATCACATTGATTGATTTCTGTATATTGAAGAATCCTTGCATCCCTAGAATAAACCCAACTTGATCATGGTTTATGAGCTTTTTGACATGTTGCTGAATTCTATTTGCTAAAATTTTGTTAAGGATATTTGCATCTATGTTCATCAGTGATATTGGCCTGTAGTTTTCTTTTTTGTGTGTTGTCTTTGTCTGGTTTTGGTACCAGGGTGATGGTGGCCTTGTAGAATGAGCTTGGAAGTGTTCCTTCCTCTGCAATTTTTTGAAAGAGTTTTAGGAGTATAGGCATTAGCTCATCTCTAAATGTTTGATAGAATGCTCCTGTGAAGCCATCTGGTCCTGGGCTTTTGTTTTGGGGAGATTTTTAATCACAGCTTCAATTTCAGTGCTTGTAATTGGGTTGTTCATAATTTCTATTTCTTCCTGGTTCAGTCTTGGAAGATTGAACTTTTCTAAGAATCTGTCCATTTCTTCCAGGTTATCCATTTTGATGTCATACAGTTGTTCATAATAGTCTCTTACAATCCTTTGTATTTCTTCATTGTCTGTTTGTAATCTCTCCTTTATCATTTCTACTTTTTTTTTTTTTATCATTTCTACTTTTGTGGATTTCATTCATCTCTTTTTCTCTTGATGAGTCTGGCTAAGGGTTTGTCAATTTTGTTTACCTTCTCAAAGAACCAGCTTTTAGTTTTATTATTCTTTACTATTGTTTCTTTCATTTCTTTTTCATTTATTTCTGCTCAGATCTTTATGATTTCTTTCCTTGTACTAATTTTGGGAGTTTTTTGTTCTTCTTTTTCCAGTTGTTTTAGGTGTAAAGTTAGGCTGTCTATTTGATGTTTTTCTTGTTTCTTGAGGTAGGACTGAATTGCTATAAACTTCCCTCTTAGAACTGCTTTTGCTGCACCCCATAGGTTTTGAGTTGTCATATTCTCATTTTCATTTGTTTCTATAAATTTTTTGATTTCCCTTTTTCTACAGTAACCTGTTGGTTATTTAGAAGCATATTATTCAATCTCCATGTGTGTGTTTCTTACAGTTTTTTTCTTGTAATTGCTATCTAGCCCCACAGCATTGTGGTTGGAGAAGATGCTTGATATGATTTCAACTTTATTACATTTTGAGGTTTGATTTGTGACCCAAGATGTGGCCTATCCTGGAGAATGTTCCATGTGCACTTGAGAAGAAGGTGTATTCTGCATTTGGATGGAATGTTCTGATGATATCAATGAGATCCATCTCATCTAGTGTATCATTTAAGACTTGTGTTTCCTTTTTAGTGTTCTGTTTTGATGATCTGTCCATTTGTGTGAGTGGGGTGTTACTGTCAATTTCTGCTTTTATGTCTGTTAGTGTTCGTCTTATTTATTAAGGAGCTCCTATGTTGGGTGCATAGATATTTACAATTGTTATGTCTTTCCTCTTGGATGTTCCCTTGATCATTCTGCAGTGTCCTTCCTTATCTCTTGTCCCATTTGCACAGAATATATTTTTCCATTCTCTCACTTTCAATCTATATGTCTCTTTAGGCCTGAAGTGGATTTCTTGTAGACAGCATATATATGGGTCTTGTTTTTGTATACATTCAGCCAGTTTGTGTCTTTTGGTTGGAACATTTAATCCATTTACATTTAAAGTAATTATTGATATATATGTTCCTATTGCCATTTTCTAATTGTTTGGGGCTGATTTTGTAGATCGTTTTCTTCTCTTGCATTTCTTGACTATACAAGTCCATTTAACATTTGTTGTAAAGCTCTTTTGGTGATACTGAATTCTCTTAACTTTTGCTTGTCAGAAAAGCTTTTTATTTCTCTATCAATTTTGAATGAGAGAGTAGAGATTTCTCTATCAATTTTGAATGAATGTACCTTGCTGGGTACAGTAATCCTGGTTGTAGATTTTTCCCTTTCAGTACTTTAAATACATCCTGCCATTCCCTTCTGGCCTCCAGAGTTTCTGCTGAAAGATCAGCTATTAAACTTATGGGGTTTCCCTTGTATGTTACCTGTTGCTTTTCTCCTGCTGCTTTTAATATTCTTTTTCTGTCATTAGTTTTTGTTAGTTTGATTAGTATGTGTCTCGGCATGTTTCTCCTTGGGTTTTCCTGTATGGGATTCTTTGCACCTCTTGAACTTGTTTGACTATTTCCTTTTCCATGTTGGGGAAATTTTCAACTGTAATCTCTTCAAAAATTTTCTCATACCCTTTTCTTTTCTCTTCTTCTTCTGGGACCCCTATAATTCAAATGTTGCTGCATTTGATATTGTCCCAAAGGTCTCTGAGGCTATCCTCAGTTCTTTTCATTCTTTTTACTTTATTCTGCTCTTCAGAGGTTATGTCCACCATTTTATCTTCCAGCTCACTGATTCGTTCTTCTGCTTCAGATATTCTGCTATTGATTCCTTCCAGAGTATTTTTAATTTCAGTAATTGTGTTGTTTGTCTCTGCAAGTTTATTCTTTAATCCTTCTAGGTCTTTGTTAATCAGTTCTTGCATTTTCCTGGTTCTATTTTCAAGGTTTTTGATCATCTTTACTATTATTATTCTGAATTCTTTTTCAGGTAGTTTGCCCATTTCCTCCTCATTTATTTTGACTTCTGTATTTCTAGCTTGTTCCTTCATTTGTGTAGTATTTCTCTGTTTTTCCATTTTTTTAAAAAACTTATTATGTTTGAGGTCTCCTTTTCCCAGGCTTCAAGGTAGAATTCTTTTTTCCTTTTGGTTTCTGCCCTCCTAAGGTTGGTGCAATGGTTTATGGAAGCTTCCTATAGGGTTAGATTTGTGCTGAGTTTTTTTCTGTTTGTTTGTTTGTTTGTTTTCCCTCTGATGGGCCAGTCTGAGTGAGATGGTAATCCTCTCTGCTGATAATTGGATTTATATTTTTGTTTTGTTTGTTGTTTAGATTAGATATCCTGCACAGGGTGCTACTGGTGGCTGGGTGATATGTTTATGCTTCTTTGAGAGTAAAATTACTTGCAAATACTTGTTAGTATTTAAAAGTAAGTAAGAGTTATGTGAATGAGCACAGAGGGTTGAGAACTGCTACAAGAATTGATAAGAGAAAGAACACAGATAGACCTTTTTCTTATCGCTCTCTCTCTTTTTTTTTTTTTTGGAAAACAAATACTCTAATGAATGAGTGGATGGTTTTGTCCTGGATTACATAATTGGTTAGATGCAGATATATGTTCAGAACCCAAGTGCTCTGACTATTAGCCCAGGTCTTTTTCCATAAAACTTTTAAAATTACACACTTAATCTTTACTTTTTACCTGTTTAACAGGTTTAATCTTTACCTGTTCTTGGGATTAGAAGTTGCAAGAATTAGTGGTTGAACCCATAGGTTCCACCTGCTTCACATCTTCTCACTTCAACAGCTCAAGGACCATCTGAATGCTAGGAGACCTGGTTTGGACTCAGCCAGAGGTCCTCCCCTGTACCAAAGAGGCAAAATTTGCCACATCAGTGGTGCCCATGTCTGCCACTGCACCCCAAGGCCAAGGTCCCCATCGATTTGCAAGGCTATGTGAAATAGGATTCAACAAACTAAATCAGATATAACTTCTGCTATTTTTGTAGAGCTCCCAAGATGAATTCAGAGAAGTTGTGAAGACGGACTGACCTGGGAAGAGGACGCTCCCTTCTCATCTCAACTCAGCCACTGTCTGGCTGTGGGCCTTGGAGTCTGACATCAGAATCTAACCAAAGGACTCCATTTATGCTAACTCAAGAGCCACATCCTTTATCTGGGAAGGTCATTTTCTCCAACCAATATGTGTGGACACAATGCAAAGAGGGTGTTCATGGGAAAGTTAGACTAGCGTGTTGCCTTCTAATCCAGTTTTGAAGATCCACTTAATTGTCCATTCTTTTGTTTACTAAATACTCACCGTAAACTGGGGATAAGCTCTATGTGAATTGGTGGGAAATTCTAAACAATTCTCAAACATGTATGGTAGAGATTAAAGCCTTTCGTAATCATCCACAGTGCTGGTCCAGCATGAGGCCTGTTGTTGATCTCCCAAGAAGCAGCTGCTAGTGGAAATCTCCATGCAGTCTGTGTCTTAAGGAACAGCCTCAGTACTGGCACTATGGATGAGAGGGTAGGGAAGCAGGAAACTGGATTCAGGCCCAACAACAGACTCAACTAATCCCACAAGTAATTCTGGAACTAAACCCATCATTCCTCAGAAGCGTCACACCTTGGGGCAAGATGGCCAGGCCTTTATACCTCAAATCAGCCTCTGTGCTAAAAAGGAACCTGATATGGTGAGACGGCTCCTACAGGGAGGCAGCCCTAAAGGTGACCATATCTGCTGACAGAACCCCCAGTACCTGAGAGGCAGAAATAGAGTCTGGGTGCACATCTCGGTGCCTGCCACACAGGTGAATGTTGAGGGAATGACAAATACTTTGAAAACACTATTATTTTATAATAATCAGAGCTTCCATAATTCAGAGGAATTTTCAATATGCAGTCACTATGCTTGCCAGAGTAGGAAGTCAGGAAACACCTGGAGTAACAGGCAAATTTGGTCTTGGAGTACAGAATGAAGCTGGGCAAAGGCTAATAGAGTTTTGCCAAGAGAACACACTGGTCATAGCAAATACCCTCGTTCAACAACACAAGAGAAGACTCTACACTTGGACATCACCAGATGGCCAATACCAAAATCAGATTGATTATATTCTTTGCAGCCAAAGATGGAGAAGCTCTATACAGTCAGCAAAACAAGACCAGGAGCCAATTGTGGCTCAGATCATGAACTCCTTATTGCCAAATTCAGACTTAAATTGAAGAAAGTGGGGAAAACCACTAGACCATTCAGGTATAACTTAAATCAAATCCCTTATGATTATACAGTGGAAGTGACAAATAGATTTAAGGGACTGGATCTGATAGAGTGCCTGATGAACTATGGACGGAGGTTTGGGACACTGTACAGGAGACAGGAATCAAGACCATCCCCAGGAAAAAGAAATGCAAAAAGGCAAAATGGTTGTCTGAGGAGGCCTTACAAATAGGTGTGAAAAGAAGAGAAGTGAAAAGCAGAGGAGAAAAGGAAAGATATACCCATTTGAATACAGAGTTCCAAAGAATAGCAAGGAGAGATAAGAAAGACTTTTTCAGCAATCAATGCAAAGAAATAGAGGAAAACAATAGAATGGGAAAGACTAGAGATCTCTTCAAGACAATTAGAGATACCAAGGGAATGTTTCATGCAAAGATGGGCTGAATAAAGGACAGAAATAGTATGGACCTGACAGAAGCAGAAAATATTAAGAAGAGGTGGCAAGAATACACAGAAGAACTGTACAAAAAGATCTTCATGACCCAGTTAATCACGATGGTGTGATTAACCTAGGGCCAGAAATCCTGGAATGTGAAGTCAAGTGGGCCTTAGGAAGCATCGCTACAAACAAAGCTAGTGGAGGCAATGGAATTCCAGTTGAGCTATTTCAAATCCTAAAAGATGATGCTGTGACAGTGCTGCACTCAATATGCCAGCAAATTTGGAAAAGTCAGCCATGGCCACAGGACTGCAAAAGGTCAGTTTTCATTCCAATCCCAAAGAAAGGCAATGCCAAAGAATGCTCAAACTATCGCACAATTGCACTCATTTCACATGCTAGTAAAGTAATGCTCAAATTTCTCCAAGCCAGGCTTCAGCAATATGTGAGCCATGAACTTCCAGGTGTTCAAGCTGGTTTTAGAAAAAGCAGAGGAACCAGAGGTCAAATTGCCAACATCTGTTGGATCATCGAAAAAGCAAGAGAGTTCCACAAAAATATCTATTTCTGCTTTATTGACTGTGCCAAAGCCTTTGAAGGATCACAGTAAACAATGGAAAATTCTGAAAGAGATGGGAATACCAGACCACCTGACCTGCCTCTTGAGAAACCTGTATACAGGTCAGGAAGCAACAGTTACAACTGAACATGGAACAACAGACTGGTTCCAAATAGCAAAAGGAGTACAGGCTGTATATTGTCACTCTGCTTATTTAACTTATATGCAGAGTACATCATGAGAAATGCTAGGTTAGATGAAGCACAAGCTGGAATCAAGATTGCTGGGAGAAATATCAATAACCTCAGATGTGCATATCACACCACCCTTATGGCAGAAAGTGAAGAACTAAAGAGCCTCTTGATGAAAGTGAAAGAAGAGAGTGAAAAAATTGGCTTAAAGCTCAACATTCAGAAAACTAAGATCGTGGCATCTGGTCCCATCACTTCATGGCAAATAGATGGGGAAACAGTGGCTGACTTTTATTTTTCTGGGCTCCAAAATCACTGCAGATGGTGATTGCAGCCATTAAATTAAAAGATGCCTACTTCTTTGAAGGAAAGTTATGACCAACCTAGACAGCAAATTAAAAGGCAGAGATATTACTTTGCCAACAAAGCTCTGTCTAGTCAAGGCTATGGTTTTTCCAGTGGTCATGTATGGATGTGAGAGTTGGGCTATAAAGAAAGCTGAGCGCCGAAGAATTGATGCTTTTGAATTGTGGTGTTGGAGAAGACTCTTGAGGGTCCCTTGGACTGCAAGGACATTCAACCAGTCCATCCTAAAGGAAATCAGTCCTGAGTGTTCATTGGAAGGACTGTTGCTGAAACTGAAACTCCAACACTTTGGCCACCTGATGCAAAGAGTTGACTCATTGGAAAAGACCGTGATGCTGGGAAAGATTGAGGGCAGGAGGAGAAGGGGACAACAGAGGATGAGATGGTTGCATGGCATCACCAACTCAATGGACATGAGTTTGGTAGGCTCTGGGAGTTGGTGTTGGACAGGGAGGCCTGGTGTGCTACAGCTCACTGGGTCGCAAAGAGTTGGACACGACTGAGCGACTGAACTGAACTGAAGTGAACTGAATGCTTGCCATCTACTGTCTGGAACAGAAACCCTTTTCTAACCCCAAAGATGTCTCCATCCTTCCTTCTCAGGGATGTCATGCCAACTGGATACACAGTTCTCTGTGTGTCTATCTGCATAGAGAACAGTGCACCAACCCACTACATCAGCTGTCACACAAACTGCCCCTAAAGCCACGTAGTCGCTCTTCTTCTGACTCAGCATTTACCAAAAAAAAACTGACCTCTAGTGATCAACTGGCAACAATTTCGCTGATTTCTAGGCCTTATCTGTTTGACCTCCAAGCCAAACCTATTGTCAGTCCATCCCCTGGGTCCCCTGGGGATTCCCAAAGAGATGGAAGCAGAGTTGTAGTTGGAAACTGTCGGTCCCAAGGCCCCTTCCCTCCACTCTGCTCCTGGTTAAAGGCTTTGGGAGTTAGGAAGAACTCTCTGGAAGATTCTGAATGTTTGCCTGAATTGAGGTGGGTTTTGAAGGGGTAGTGGGATTTGTAGACCCAGTGATGAGGGTCGGGGGGGACTTTCCAAGCCCAGGAAGAGCTTGAGCTAAACTGGGAGGACAGGAGATATGGGGCAGGTTGGAAAAGCCAGCAGTTCTGCTGGCTCAGAGCACGGGTGAAGTGGGGTGCATTTATGGAAGTAGAGTTTTGAGCGTCTGCTGAGAACATTTATCCTGGAGGCCAATGGCACACACGTGCCTGAGAGCTGATGGGGCCCAGGGGCATGCCCAGGGTCTGGCACACCAGAAACTACTGGCTGCTCAGAGAGCACTTGGCAGTGAACGCCACAGGCAGCAAAGGCTGGGACTCCCTCTGGTAACATGAGGGCAAAAGGACAACAAGAAGACAAGCAGGCTTATTTTCTAAGCAGAAGGATTTATCAGTAGCACAACAGATCAATCCCAAGCCACAGAACCAGCTCTCTAGCTTGAACCACTTGCACCTCTTTCTCCTGGCCTCTATTTATATCTTTCCTCAGGAGGGCTGTCTGCCCTCCACATCTCTATGGCAGCTCGAGCCTCACCCTTGGGACTTCATCGTCTTCACCAGGCCAAGGCCGCCCTTTGCCAAAACCTCTGCCGCAGGGCAAACCCATCAGGCACTGGCCACGTGCCAGCGTTTCTTATCTCAGCTGAATGCACAACACGAAGAGGCTCTATCAGCTGCACAGTGAGCACCGCCTCTCCCTGTGAACTCAGCGCACGTTTCTTCTGAGTCTGTTGTCCTTGAGGGTGCTTTGCTCCCATTTCTTCAAATCGATTCACATAACTAATGCTTAGCAGAGGTCTGCCGTGCTGGGCACACTCCCCAAACTTGCTGCGTGTCCACTCAGCCCCACCCCAGCCCTCTCCCTCTGCCTCCTGCAGCTTGTTCTTCGAGTCTCCTCATGGCCCAATCTTCATTCTCGTCCCGTTCCCTCCACCTCACCTGGCCCTGCTCGGGGATGGACAAGCAATTCAGAGCACAGTCCGACCTGGCCACCTGGAGCTGGGTCACCAGCTGCTGGACTGGGGGAAGGAGCACGAGACTCTACTCGCAAACCCGCCGGCGGGGGCGCTGTGGAGCCAGGTCACCAGGATGCCCAAGCTGAGAACTGAGAGCATCTCACAGCCGGGAGGCGGGGCCCGCATCATCCCTGGAACAACATCGTTGACTCACTCGTTCACTCACTGACTTGAGCCCCAGACAGCCAGGCCACAGACATGCCCTACTGGCTCCCTGCCGGCACGGCACCAGCCGGGAACAGCCTCGTGGGAGTCTTCATGGCAGCAGCTCCACTGGGCCCGCACTCACCCCCAACGGCATTGGAGCTCAGTGGCCCCTCAGCCGCTCCTAGTTCACACAGGCTGCTGACACCCTGCCTGGAACGCCTCTCCCACCCACCTGGCAAACTCTCAAGACTGGGGTCAAGACCACCTTCTTGCAGGAAGTTTCCCTGACTGACCCCAGTAGCTCCCATCACCACTGCAGTGTGCTGCACATGCTCACGTCCCCCTCTGGTGCTGCACTGTTCCTGTCGCATCCCCTTCCACTCCCACCTATTCTCACACACCTGGACACACGCATGCACCCATCCAGAAGTCCTAGTTGAGCATTTACTGCGTCAGAGACTTCTAGGGCTCTGCCCAGGACCCTGCATGTGCTGGGACTGAACTGGGCTGGAGCTACTTGTAGACTCCTGCCTGTGAGACCAGGCCAGACCAAGGCTTCACTGAGGGGAGAGCTGGGGAAGGCAGAGACGGTGGGAGAACGGCCTCACACGCACTTGGCCCTTCCCACTTACTGCTTCACATGACCTGTCCTTCTGCCTGCTCCTGCAGGGCACCAGCTCCTCACAGGCAGTGTACTGACCATGTCTCACAAGTCATTGTATGCATTTGTAATAAATAGCATGGACCAGGCACACAGTGGTTGGTAAATACTATCTGTGGCACGCTTGGTTGTTATGATTCAAAAGCAGGCAGCATTATAGAATCACACACTGAAAATTCACCTTGCCCGTCTTCTCACCTTCAAGCAGCTACACAAAGATGATTCACTTCGACCTTCAAGGAAGACGCGCCATCATTCCATCAGAACTCCATCTCCGCACGAGATGGAGACCCACAGACCTTCCTAAATGATTAGTGTAGCCCAGTACGTGCAACCTTCTATTTCAAAATCGAGCATGCAGCCTCATGCTCTAACTTACTAAAAAATATGACACAAGTAATGCTTGATTGTTATAAACATGTCCCACTCCACAATTTCCTTCAATGCATACTGCAAGCACAGATGGAAAGCACTTGGAATTGAACATTGAAGAAAATGTACGTGCACTTTGTAAAATGTGCCTTCAGAGAGATTACACTTTAATAAAGAGATACAGGGTGAGTTTCAGTACAGATTCCATTGCTAATTGGAAACTTCACATTTGGCAAGGCTATGAACTGCTTTTTCTTTTCTTTCTTTTTTAAAATATTTATTTATTTGGCTGCATCAGATCTTAGTTGCAGCATGTGGACTTCTCTAGTTGCAGCTCATGGTATACTCTCCAGTTGTGAACAGGCTTAGTTGCTCTGAGGCATGTGGGATCCTAGTTCTCCAACCAGAGATCAAACCCACATCCCCTGCATTCAAGGCAGAGTCTTAACCACTGGACCATCAGGGAAATCCCTGCTCTTTCTTTCTGTACGTATTAACTTCAGTTCAGTTCAGTTCAGTCACTCAGCCGTGTCCGACTCTTTGCGACCCCACGGACTGCAGCACGCCCACCAGGTTTCCCTGTCAATCACCAATTCCCAGAGCCTACTCAAACTCATGTCCATTGAGTTGGTGATGCCACAGAACCATCTCATCCTCTGTTGTCCCCTTCTCCTCTCACCTTCAATCTTTCCCAGCATGAGGGTCTTTTCCAATGAGTCAGTTCTTTGCATCAGGTGGCCAAAGTTTAAAGTTTCAGTTTCAGCATCAGACCTTCCAATGAACACTCAGGACTGATTTGCTTTAGAATGGCCTGGTTGGATCTCCTTGCTGTCCAAGGGACTCTCAAGAGTCTTCTCCAACACCACAGTTCAAAAGCATCAATTCTTTGGCACTCAGCTTTCTTTATAGCCTAACTCTCACACTCATACATGACTACTGGAAAAACCATAGGCTTGACTAGATGGAGCTTTGTTGGCAAAGTAGTCTCTGCTTTTTAATATGCTGTCTAGGTTAGTCATAAATTTTCTTCCAAGGAGCAAGCGTCTTTTAATTTCATGGCTGCAATCTCCATCTGCAGTGATTTTGGAGCGCAAGGAAATAAAGTCTCTCACCGTTTCCACTGTTTCCCCATCTATTTGCCATGAAGTGATGAGACTGAATGCCATGATCTTCTTTTTCTGAATGTTGAGTTTTAAGCCAGCTTTTTCACTCTCCTGTTTCACTTTCATCAAAAGAGTTTTTAGTTCTTCTTCACTTTCTGCCATAAGGGTGGTGTCATCTGCATATCTGAGGTTATTGATATTTCTCCCAGCAATCTTGATTCCAGCTTGTGCTTCATCCAGCCCAATGTTTCTCATGATGTACTCTGCATATAAGTTAAGTAAGCAGGGTGACAATATACAGCCTTGACATACTCCTTTCCCTATTTGGAACCAGTCTGTTGTTCCATGTCCAGTTCTACATAATACTAGAAAGTATTAGCTAGCAAGCGGTAAATTCAGTTAACTTGGTATAATATTAAGAAAAGTTTTTTGGTAAAACAGAATGCAAAGTACCATCTTCTTTGTAAACCTTTTCCTTGTCATCTTGGTGGTACAGAAGATCACTTCCTGCTAATTTCTGTGACACTAGAGATCTTTCCTCTGTCCCCTTGTCCTTCACCTTAGATTCATTCAACAAAAGCAAAGTGATTATCTGTTACTGCTCACACTGTCGCAGGTGCTGGCCACATATCGGTGAGCAAGGCAGAGATTTCTGCCCTCCGGGAACTCACATCCCAGTGAAGGCACCAGAGACAGATACAAGAGGCTGTCTTCTCTGCCCCAGCATACTACAAGCATCTTGAAGATGGAAACCACACCCTAAAGAAACCAAAGAAGGAAAAAAATAATAGAAAAACTTTGGAAAGTTGAGCTTCTACTACATGGGCTGCGTTCCTGTAATTTGCAGTTCAGCCACTGAGGAGACCTGGGCCCACAGCTGCATACTCACCCCAGAACCCCATGTCCCCAGGACTTGAGTTTCAGGGGCACTAGGCAGCCCATGACCTTCCTGGTACACAGGCTGCTCCCTCGCCCTAAGAGGGGACAGGAGGCTGAATTAACAGGTCAGAGAAAAGGAGCTTGGGAGTGTAAACGTAAGCTGCTTCAGTGACCTACTCTTATCTAAAATTCCTGTGATTTACATGAAAATAATTAAGGTTTGGGGTGAATATTAACAATCTTGAAAGTCATTAAAAGGGTCTTCACCCCCTCTGTAGGCACCTACCCTACCTTTGTCAAATTCCCCTCTTCTGACCTCAAGATGGATGGCAACTCACAGCCCTGTGACAAAGATGGGGAGTGAAACAGGAGGGCAGGGTTGGGCTTTGCTTCCTAAGTAGCCGCTTATGCCTTGTTGGGGGTCCTTTCATCACTGAGCCCCTGAGTCCCAGGGAAGAGAAGTATACGGGTTGGGGGTGATTGCCCAGCACAACACTCAGCCCCCGCAGACCTCCCAACTCCATGAGTCTCCTCTCCCTGGAGTGTGTGTGTTAGTCACTCAACTGTGCCCAGTTCTTTGCGACCCCATGGACTGTATGTAGCTCACCAGGCTCCTCTGTCCTTGGCATTCTCCAGGCAAGCATGCTGAAGTGGGTTGCCATTCCCTTTTCCAGGGGATCTTCCTGACCCAGGGATTGAACTGGGGTCTCCTGCATTGTAGGCAAATTCTTTACCATCTGAGCCACCAGGGCTGGGTGCATTCTCTTCGGGATTCTGCCAGCCCTTCCTACCTGTAGAAATCATCATGAATCCACCATCACCGAAGCCCTTTCACTGTCCAGGCAGACACTGCTCAAAAACTTCTCAGAGGAGATCTTCTGCATGCACCACTCTTGAGGTAGTGAGCTCATCAGAACCTTACTTCTCAAATACCAATTTCTGGAGTGGGTTCTTCTTGTTTTGTGAAATTTGAATGTTAAGTTTGGTATCCTTGAGCCACTAAGTGTGTGGAAGTATTCTATCACAGAAGAGGGTGTCATAAGTTTTTCACCTGGAGATCATCAAGCGACTGGCAATTAAGGGCTGTTTAATCCTCTGACTTTCTCAATACTGTCTTCTATTTCCTGTAAACTCTAGCATCTGTTGCTGAAGATCTTAGGATCCAGTTTTCTAAATGTCCTCCTTTCTAGTTGACTGAAATCCCTGAGGTCCAAGACATTGTGATATATTATTTCATTTATGATTATATTTTTTCACCCTTGTCTGGATCCCAGGCTCAACTGGCAATGAGTTTGAGGCCTCAGATGGACTATCTTTTCTTTTAGACAGCATAAAATGTGGACTCTTCTCTGCTCAGGGCTTGTTCTGGAGGGAACTTGGGTCTGCTTGCCTGCTGAGCAGTAAAGCCAACCTACTGATGCTGGATTGTGGGGAAGGAAAGCACAGACAGCATTTATTACAGGGTACCAAGCAAGGAGAATGGGCAGCTCATGCTTGAAAGACCCAGACTCCCTTCTGGCTTTTGATGAGGGGCTTTTAAGGGCAACATTTGGGGTGAGGGTTGTAGGGGGCATGAATTTCTTCTGATTGGCTCGTGGTGAGGGGATAGGACAGTGTTCCAAGAATTTTAATCATTAACCTTCTGGTTCCAATCTGTCTAGGGTTTACCAGCTTGTTTGGTCACCATCCTCCACCTGGGTGAGGGTCTTAGTTTCTGCAGAACAACTCAAAGATATGTGTCACTTTATTATATATATATTCCTGGAGCAGGAACTAGGTCTCTGTTTTGTGTCCGAACTACTGTTTTTTGACTGCTTTTTCTTAGTTTCTGTACTCTCACTTCTCTAATTAGTAGCTGCTTACGTCTGCTTACTGGAACTCAGGGAAGGCCAACGAGACTGAAACCTTTTCCTATAAATAGGAAATAGGGGACATAGATGGACTTTTGTACCCAGGAAAGCTTGCAGGATCCTTCTTAGTTTCAAGCTTCCTCCAGAAATTTCTAGAGCTGAGTCCCTTCACAGGATATAGAACTCCAGCCATAAAAACTGCTGTCTCTGGCCATCTGCCACTTTCCCATTGTCTTCAGGAAAATTCTGTGTTGCCTCAGTTGGCATGTCTGTATAATGGAGACAATACAGTAGTTTCTAACTTGTGGCTATGGTGGGAATTAAATGAGATGATTCATGTGAAGCTCTTGGCCAGAGCCTGACATAAGTTATCAAAGAATGTTCACTGTTCACTTTTATTGCTGCTACTTGCTCATGAGTGGTGTTGACTTGGGGACATGCCATCCATATAGATTTGTTTCTGTGAAGCAAGGAGAAGCCAACAAAGGCTCTCAAGTACTTGGTGTTGCCTGAAAAATATTTCTGAGTGTAACTTAGATAGTGCAAGACATAAATGGAACACAGAGCTGTGCGTGCCTTTTAAATGGACATCATCTAGTTTCCTGGTAGATCTTCATGCATTCTTTCACTGAGTTTTTTAATTTCCTCTTTTAAATTCTAAAAGAGGTGGATGTACAAACAATGCTTTGGAGTTCACATATCTGAAGAAATCCCATCATAACAAAGCATTCATTTTCTTATGATTAATACAGATGTTAATAAAAGAAATAGCACTTGGTACTTATGCAACTGTGCTTCCAGTTCTTCCAAGCATTGTTTCCATAAAATAGGGAAAGCATGGTCTCTTCTCCAATAAATAACAGAAACACCCACGAAGTGAACCGCATGCTTTGTTGTTGTTCTTTCTGCTTGTTTGTAACAGGGAAGAAAGAGAGAAAGTTACTTCTGGCTTTGCATATATTCAATACTCAAATTTTGATTATTTTTAACTATTGAGTATCCCTACTAAAGAAATATCAGCCAAAGCGTGAGTCAGAAAATTCTGGCTCTCGTGTCTTGCTCCTTTGTGTGTGGGGGGAAGCAGGGGATGTTATGTTCTGTTTGTTTTCACACAAAAAGCACCAGGCAAACCTGAACCAGAAGTGACCAATAGAACTTTTCAAGTCAGGAACCGCTCTGTAATCTGTAGTCTTGATTACAGCAGCCACCAGCCACACATGGCTTCTGAGTACTTAAAATGTGGCTGATGTGTCATTGAAGGACTGAATTTTTAATTTAGTTTCATAAGAATTACCTTGAACTTGGATTTAAATAGCCACACGTGGCTACCACATCAGACAGCATGGCTCTAACACCATGGAAACAACCACAATAGCCAGGAAGAGGAAAGTGTATAAAGAAAATGCAGTGTGTATGGTATGTCAGTCTCTCCCATCAAGAAGCTTCCATAAGCCTCTTATCCTTCTCCATCAGAAGACAGACAGACTGAAACCCACAATTACAGAAAACTAAGCAGTCTGATCACATGGACCACAGCCGTGTCTAACTCAATGAAACTATGAGCCATGCTGTGTAGGGCCACCCAAGACGGACGGGTCATGGTGGAGAGATCTGACAGAATGTGGTCCACTGGAGAAGGAAATGGCAATCCACTCCAGTATTCTTGCCTTGAGAACCCATGAACAGTATGACAAGGCAAAAAGACAGGACACTGAAAGATGAACTCCCCAGGTTGGTAGGTGCCCAATATGTTACTGGAGATCAGTGGAGAAATAACTCCGGAAAGAATGAAGAGATGGAGCCAAAGCAAAAACAACACCCAGTTGTGGATGGGACTGGTGATACAAGTAAAATCCGATGCTATAAAGAGCAATATTGCATAGGAACCTGGAATGCTAGGTCCAAGAATCAAGGCAAATTAGAAGTGGTCAAGCAGAAGATGGCAAGAGTAAATGTTGACATTTTAGGAATCAGTGAACTAAAATGGACTGGAATGGGTGAATTTAACTCAGATGACAATTATATCTACTACTGTGGGCAAGAATCCCTTAGAAGAAATGGAGTAGCCATCATAGTCAATAAGAGTTTGAAATGCAGTACTTGATGCAATCTCAAAAATGACAGGATGATCTCTGTATGTTTCCAAGGCAAAGCATTCAGTATCACAATAATCCAAGTCTATGCCCCAACCAGTAATGCTGAAGAAGCTGAAGTTGAATGGTACTATGAAGACCTTCTAGAACTAACACCCCAAAAAGATGTCCTTTTTATTATAGGGGATTGGGATGCAAAAGTAGGAAGTAAAGAAACACCTGGAGTAACAGGCAAATTTGGCCTTGGAGTACAGAATGAAGCAGGGCAAAGGCTAATAGAGTTCTGCCAAGAGAACGCACTGATCATAGCAAACATAAGAGAAGACTACACATGGACATCACTAGATGGTTAACACCAAACTCAGACTGATTATATTCTTTGCAACCAAAGATGGAGAAACTCTATACAGTCAGCAAAAGCAAGACTGGGAGCTGACTGTGGCTCAGATCATGAACTCCTTATTGCTAAATTCAGACTTAAATTGAAAAAGTAGGGAAAACCACTAAACCTTTCAGGTATGACCTAAATCAAATCTCTTATGATTATAGAGTGGAAGTGACAAACAGATTAAAGGGATTAGATCTGATAGACAGAGTGCCTGAAGAACTAGGACAGAGGTTCATGACATTGTACAGGAGGCAGGGATCAAGACCATCCCCAAGAAAAAGAAATGCAAAAAGGCAAAATCGTTGTCTGAGGAGGGCTTACAAATAGCTGAGGAAAGAAGAGAAGCTAAAGGCAAAGGAGAAAAGGAAAGATATACCATTTGAATGAAGTGTTCCAAAGAATAGCAAGGAGAGATAAAAAGCCTTCCTTAGTCATCAATGCAAAGAAATAGAAAGAAACAATAGAATGGGAAAGACTGGAGATCTCTTCAAGAAAATTAGAGATACCAAGGGACCATTTCATGCAAAGATGGGCTCAATAAAGGACAGAAATGGTATGGACCTGAAAGAAGCAGAAGATATTAAGAAGAGGTGACAAGAATACTCAAAAGAACTATACAAAAAAGACCTTCACGACCCAGATAATCAGGATGGTATAATCACTCACCTAGAGCCTGACATCCTGGAATGTGAAGTCAAGTGGGCCTTAGAAAGCATCACTAAGAACAAAGCTAGTGGAGGTGATGGAATTCCAGTAGAGCTATTTCAAATCCTGAAAGATGATGCTATGAAAGCGCTACACTCAATATGCCAGCAAATTTGGAAAACTCAGCAGGGGCCACAGGACTGGAAAAGGTCAGCTTTCATTCCAATCCCAAAGAAAGGCAATGCCAAAGAATGCTCAAACTACCACACAATTGCACTCATCTCACACGCTAGTAAAGTAATGCTCAAAATTCTCCAAGCCAGGCTTCAGCAATATGTGAACCATGTTCAGATGTTCAAGCTGGATTTAGAAAAGGCAGAGGAAGCAGAGGTCGAATTGCCAACATCCGCTGGATCACAGAAAAAGCAAGAGAGTTCCAGAAAAACATCTATTTCTGCTTTATTGACTATGACAAAGCCTTTGACTGTGTGGATCACAATAAACTGTGGAAAATTCTGAAAGAGATGGGAATACCAGACCACCTGACCCACCCCTTGAGAAATCTGTATGCTGGTCAGGAAGCAACAGTTAGAACTGGACATGGAACAACAGACTGGTTCCAAATAGGAAAAGGAGTATGTCAAGGCTGTATATTGTCACCCTGCTTATTTAACTTTTATGCAGAGTACATCATGAGAAACATTGGGCTGGATGAAGCACAAGCTAGAATCAAGATTGCCGGGAGAAATATCAATAGCCTCAGATATGCAGATGACACCACCCTTATGGCAGAAAGCGAAGAACTAAAGAGTCTTTTGATGAAAGTGAAAGAGGAAGTGGCTTGGCTGCGGCCCAGAGCCTGCTCACCTGCCCTGTGATCTCAGGCCATAAGTCTCTGGACAGGAGGCTGGCTGACCAGGAAGCTGGCTGCTCTCGAAGCTCAATAAATGCCTGCTGAACTGATAAAACAAAAAAAAAAAAGAAAGTGAAAGAGGAGAGTGAAAAAGCTGGCTTAAAGCTCAACATTCAGAAAACTAAGATCATGGCATCCAGCCTCATCACTTCATGGCAAATAGACAGGAAAACAATGGAAACAGTGAGAGACTTTATTTTCTTGGGCTCCAAAATCACTGTAAATGGTGGATGCAGTCATGAAATTAAAAGACGCTTGCTCCTTGGAAAAAATTTATGACTAACCTAGACAGCATATTAAAAAGCAGAGACATTACTTTGCCAACAAAGATTCGTCTATTCAAAGTTATGGATTTTCCAGTAGTCACATATGGGTGTGAGAATTGGACTATGAAGAAAGCTGAGCTCCGAAGATTTGATGCTTTTGAACTGTGGTGTTGGAGAAGACTTTTGAGGGTCCCTCGGACTGCAAGGAGATCCAACCAGTCCATCCTAAAGGTAATCAGTTCTGGATATTCATTGGAAGAACCGATGCTAAAGCTGAAACTCCAATACTTTGGCCACCCAATGCGAAGAACTGACTCATTGGAAAGGACTCTGATGCTGGGAAAAACTGAAGGCGGGAGGATAAGGGGACGACAGAGGATGAGATGGTTGGATGGCATCATCGACTCGATGGACATGAGTTTGAGTAGGCTCCAGGAGTCAGTGAGGGACAGGGCGGCCTGGTGTGCTGCAGTCCGTGAGGTCGCAAAGAGTCGGACACAACTGAGCGACTGAACTGAACTGAACTGACCTGATGTATTCAAAATGGAAATTACCCATAAAAATAATAAAATACTGCCATTTGCTGCAACATAGGTAGACCTAGAGATCAGCATACTAAGTAAGTCAGACAAAGAACAAGTACCATTTTATGTGGAATAGTACCTTTTATGTGGCATTTAAAATGTGACACAAATGCACTTATCTATGAAATAGAAAGACTCACAGACACAGAGAACAGAGCTATAGCTGCCAAGAGGGTGGAGAGTGAGAAAGGATGGACTGGGAATTTGGTATTAGCAGATGCAAACTATTATATTTAGAATGGATAAACAACAAGGTCCTACTACATACCACAGAAAAATATGTTCAATGTCCTGTGATAAACCTTAATGAAAAGAATATTAAAAAAGAATATATATGTATATACATGTATAACTGAATCACTTTTCCATACAGGGGAAACTAACACAACATTGTAAATCAACTATATATCAATTTAAAAAAAGGAAGTCCTCTATACATGTGAAGGGGTTGCCGCCACAGGAAAGGATTTGTCTGTCCCTGTTTTCAACGTCACTTTTAAAATGAGTTCTATTGCTTCTTGGCCTTTAGGCTAAGATCAAGTGTAAAATGAGCTCCACATCTCTAAAATACACATCTCCGGCCTCTGACAAGTCCCTAGAAAAGTCAGGCTTGAAAACTCCTGGACCCCTGAAGAGGAGTCCATGTTCTGTTCAAAGTGACCCCTCTACATGCAGGGAGTATATTTATGGACAAGCATTCTCATCGGCTGGCTAGGAACCTTCAGAGAACATTCTCTTTTTTCAGGCTCTTCCATAACTGTGTTGCTTTTTAAACTCTAAACTGTGGCTGTAAATTAATAGCTTTCCTGACAAAAGAGCCTGCCAGAGCCAACTGCTGATTTTCCATTCATTATCAATTTGTTGTTAACCTGTACTTATGAGTATGAAATACAGAGGACGGCTCAGTGAAGAAAAGCCGAGACGGCGGGTCTTGCCCTGGAGAGATTGATTGGACAGAAACCAAACAAAACACAATCTTTGTGCCTCTTGGAAAGGAAACAATCACAAGCAACTTGGGCCACCTCCAGAATGCAGAACTACTTGTACCAGAAATGCAGTTCCATGAGGCAGAGGTTGGGAGCCCCCAGGAAAAGGGACACGATGGGTGGGCAACATCCCCTTCCAGCAACATCATCACAACCAAAGAGGCAAACTGATGCCTGCTGTCATGTCAGCAGAAATCAAGGTGGCAGTCCTGACTCCCGCCTCCTGAGATGGCAAAGTTTGCCAGCTTGGCAGCCAGGAATGAGATGTCACTCCCTGTGCCACTTGGGGAGGGCAGGCAGGTAGGCTATCATTTCTTCTTAAAGCAAGAGGATGAGGCAGCATGCTTTATGACCTTGTCTTGAAGTCATACATGCTGCCCCTGCTGTGTTCCATCAGGTACGCAGGCAGCCCTGACTCACAGGAGGAGAGAACCATTGTGGAACCTCAACGCTACTGCAACGGAAAATGTTTAAAATAAAAGCATAATTGGTGACAACTTGAAAGTTTAATGAGATGCCATTTTTAATACTTCAGATATGTAAAAATTAAAAAGAATAATGGCCTGACGGGGAAGGGAAGAGACTGGGGAGGGAGGGTCTTCTCCCTCAAGGTGATCAATCAGTACAGTCTGCTTGGAGAACAAGGCAGACCCGAAATCTCCGTGTGTGTCCTTTCAGTCCTGCTGCTCTTCATCCCCAGCTGTTTGTCCTAGAGAAGGACTCAGGCCTGTGCACAGAGAGGTATAAACAAGAGTGTTTCTGCCACTTTTTTTCTTTGTAAAAGTGACAGATTAAAAGTAGGTTGTTTCTTCACAGGTAACTGGTTGAAAGCTGTGGTACTGTGTGAAGATTGTACATCTCTAAATACACTGCAAATCTTACTGATGCTAGATAGTGGTATTTTATGGTATATGAATCATATCTCAAAAAAACTGTTAAAAAAAACTGGTGAATCGACAGAACTATACACAATGCAGCTCTAAAAAAATTATTGAAGATGATGAAGAAGCTCTCTGAAACCTTGTAAGTGAAAAGACAAAACAGAGAGTGGTTTGTTTACTGCCTTTGATGCAAAAAGGCAGAAAATAACAATATGTATTCATATTTGTTTATATCTGCATGAGGAAATACTGTAAGGATTTGTAAGAGACAAAATGAAGTCGGGGCAGATGGCGCAGAGACAGACAGGGATGGGTTATAAAAAGGCCTCTTGACATATTATGTATTTGTTATATCATTTTGACTTTGAACCAAGTGTATGTATGACCTAATGGGAAACACAATAAAACAATGAAATGCCATGAAATTCCTGCAAGTTCTATTTCTGACTCAGACACTAGCTCTACAGTCTTAGAAATACCATTGTGCTTTTCTGATTTTAAGTTTTTTCTTCTGTAAAGTAGATTCACTGGTCTTTGATGTCTGGGTTGCCACTACAAGTGTTTCCTTCCTACACACACCTGGCAAAATCTTCACTTGAGTGTCCCTCCAACCACACTCCACCTGTTACCTGGATCACAGGTCTGGTCTAAGAAACAAGGAAGCCCAAGCCACTCGATCCACAGAACAAACTTACCATGTGACTGTGGGGCGGAGGGACCTTGGTGACTAAGAGCAAGAGCCCATCTGGTCCTACAGATAAAATCAGTAAAAACATCAATGGGAGGAAACACAACTTTGCCACAGCAGGAGGTGGCTAGAACAGGACGGGAACCGGGACATCTGGGGTATTAGAGTGACAAGGCAGAGACGTCTCAGATTCAGGGTTGACTGTAGACCCCAAAAGGGTACCAAAGCTGCAGAGACCCACCAAGGCCTTCCCTGAGCCAGGGCTTCCCCTTCCTGCACATCACCTGTGTTCCCCACTCCCCTCTGCAGAGCAGCAGGACAGAATCCAGGCTGAGCTACCAGAAGGCTCCTGTTCTCAGCTGATGAGTAGCCAAGCAACCTGCTGGTCTTATCTGCTGGCACTCTTTCATTAAATTAATTAATTAATTTATTTTAATTGGAGGCTAATTACTTTACAATATTGTGGTTGTTTAAGGGCATCAGCACCATGATAGCAGAGCCCTTCTTTAGCACCGACAGGGAAGGAAGCAGGGACCCGAGTGGAGAGGGGAAGCGGGTATGGGGGAGGCCTGAGACGGGCTGAGAGACAGGAAGAAGGCCCCAGGGCTCCAGGAGGAGCTGGGGCAGGGGGTGGCGAAAGTCTGCCCTATTTAATACTTGGAAGGCTGGGTTTTGTTTTCCAGAAGGCATGCTGAGCTTATGGGAATCAGGAGGAGGAGGTGCAGGGGAAAGCGTTTTCTACCAGGCCTGTGACATCAGACAGGCTGGTTCGTGGTCCAGGGGGCTTCCTGTCACTCGGCACAAGCACCCTGGATGCTTGCCTTCAGTCCCAGGTAACTGGCAGCCGTGTCCACCCCTGGACGCCAGTCAGAGTCACCCGAGGAGCTCACCACACACCAGCTTCCCAAGCCTCGCCCCTGGGGGCACAAGGGGCGTCCCCAGCGGGTCTCAGGGGGCCCAGAATATGTGTTCTCAATAAGCACCCTGGAGGCTCTGGTGCAGCGGGGTGGGAGCTGGCATTTGGAAGACACTCAGATAAATCATCTCAAAATGGTTCCTTTCAAGGTTTCATTTGCTGTAGAATTTGCCCTGCTCCATGGAGAGGTCAATTATAATAATCCTTTCTATTTCTTTCAGGAAAGAAAAGGACTTGGCCCTGCTACCTTTGTTTGTCTGGGTGCCCTTTCTCGTTGGGTTCTGCGTTTCACCCCAGCCCCACAAAAGGACACAGGGCCCTCTAGCGCTCTGCCGGGGAGCCCTGCGGTCACCCGGGGCAGGCTCAGACATGGTGCAGGTGGCCCCAGTGCAGCAGTGCCCTTCCTGGAAAGGACCTGTCCTCCTCCAAGGGAGCTTGCCGCTGCCTCTGGCTTCCAGACACGGTTCTGTGACCAGGAGACCGGGGCCTCCATCTTTCATGACCCAGCGCAGGGCACAGCGCCATATTTTCCTGAGCCCTGTTTTCCAGTCGTTGTATAAGATAATTTTTTAGATAGATTTCAGTTAACTCTGAAACTATGTGCTGTGCTATGCTTAGTCGCTCTTTGCGACCCCACAGACTGTAGCCCACCAGGCTCCTCTGTCCATGAGATTCTCCAGGCAAGAACACTGGAGTGGGTTGCCATGCCCTCCTCCAGGGGACCTTCCCAATCCAGAGTTCGAACCGGGGTCTCCTGCACTGCAGGTGGATTCTTTACCAGCTGAGATATCAGCAAGTCCTCTGAAACTATCAGTTCAGTCACTTAGTTGTGTCCAACTCTGCAACCCTATGGACTACAGCATGCCAGGCTTCCCCGTCCATCAGCAACTCCTGGAGCTTGCTCAAACTCATGTGTATCAAGTCGGTGATGCCATCCAACCATCTCAACCTTTGCCGTCTGCTTCTCCTCCCACCTTCAAGCTTTCCCAACATGAATCTTTTTCAGCATATCTGAAACTATAGTGACTATCATTTTTCAAGTACCTACCATGTACAAGGCACATGAGGGGTCTCTCTCTAATATGTGTGTGTGAACATATTTATACATAGGTGAGTTACACAATGTGTATATGCATCCATGTGTGCATACACATATGTGCTGTGTGTACACATGCCATGCTTGGGTATATGCACACATGTAGACACACACCTGTGTCTGTAAGTTGCTGTTTTTTCAGTCACTAAGTTGAGTCTGACTCTTTTGTGACCCCATGGACTGCGGCATGCCAGGCTCCTCTGTCCTTCACAGTCTCCTGGAATTTGTTCAAATCCATGTCCATTGAGTCTATGATGCCATCTAACCATCTCATCCTCTGCCACCCCCTTCTCCTCTTTCTTTCAATCTTTCCCAGCATCATATATATTATATATATAAGTATACATGCACATGTGTGAATAAAATTCATATTTTGTGATAAGACAAGAAAAATTTAAACATAAAAAATCTTTTCTACACTTTGGTCTCCTCTCTCCCCACACTGTGCGTGTGTGTCTGCATCAGACACGCACCAAATCTCCCCTGTGGACTCACCCATTAGGAGCAACATTCTCCCAGCATCAACAAGACAGCCCCTTAAAGACAGCATTCCTTCTTGATCTCATAAGGGGCCACTATGACTCTTAGATCTGGATTGTGTAAACTGTCAATAATATGTCATGTGATGTCCAGCCTCGTGTCTCAAAAAACTGACATAACTGTGTCTGGACTGCTAACAGACGGGACCATTCTCGGGGCTTTCCGAGACACTTTACCCCATTTTCAAGCCTCGCATATGGCTCAAATAAAGTTTTCCATTTCTTTCTTAGATCAGTTGACATACACCTATATATATGTCTATTTATTTCTCCTTACAGTAGGCCCAAAATTGTCATCATTCCTGCTTTCTGGCTCAGAAAGTGAAGCTCCAAGCCTGCAGCGCTCATGAGGCAGGTCTCACAGCTGGTGAACAACTGAGTCCAAAGTGAGCTCACAGTCCAGGCTCTTTCTCCAGTGCCCCCGAGCCCTGCACGGGCTGCTCCGAAGGCCTGAGATTGGAGCAGTCCCCTGACCCGCCCGGCAGGGCAGGAGAGCCGCAGGGAAGCCGCCCAGAGGCTGCTGGCCGGTTGGCTGTCTGCTGCCCCTCCCCTGCGCTTCCTCCTGGCAGCTTCGCCCTCTCCCTTCGGGCCCTCGGTTCCCACCCTCTCATCCACTTTCCACTCCTGGCTTGGCGGGACAAGGAGAGCATGAGGCTCCTGTTTCCCATCTTGAACAGACCCCATCCTCTCTGGGGCTGAGGTCCTGGTTTGTTCGGGGTCACCTGCTTGGTAACTTCCCTTCCTTCCAGGCTCCCTTGCACTGTCTTCCTTTCACAGCCGGTGCAACCTTGGGGCTTCTTACAGAGCACCCCACTGTCTCAGGAGCTCCCCGGCTCAGCCTCACAGACACACACTCTGCACCCCATCCCCCAGTCTCTCACAGCTGGTTTAAGACTGTTCTGTCCTCCCGGGGCCCTCAAGAAGACAGCACAGGACCCCTCCTTTGTGCCCACCTGGTCTCAGGTTGCTGACTTTAGTCTCCCTTGGCTAGATACTTCCTGGCCCCAGGTCCACCTGCCTGACCTTCCCTACCCATCTCTCACTGCACAGGAGGAGAAGTTGAGCTGTCCCTCTAGCCCGTTTGATAGCAACAGTTCCCAGGACAGCTCTGGCATTTTCCACCAGGAGCTTCTCCCCACCCAAATCTACTCCAGGTAGACCTAGAATCTAAATGGAAGCAGCGGTCTTGCTACAGAACTGCAAGTTCAGTGCAATCTCCTGTATCTAACTGGGAAAGATCAGAGTTTGATTATATACTGAGTGGGTGAAGATGTGTGAACAGTCCCTCATACATAGCTGGTGAGATTACAAATTGGCTGTGCTTCCAAGGAGAGCAATTTGACAGGATCTATCAAAATGTCAGGTGCGAATACCCTTTGAGCCAGTGATTCTACTTGTATATTCAGCAGTGCATTCCTTTCTGATAGCTTCTGTTACAGATGACCACAACCATGGTGTTGAAAATAACACAGATGTATCATCTCACAGTTCTGTAGCTCAGAAAGTCTGAAGGCTCCACTGATTTATCTGCTCCAGGTCCCACGAGGCTGAAATCCAAGGGGGTGGCAGCCTGGCCTCTTACACAAAGGTTCTCGGGGAGAACAGCAGCAGGCTCACTCGGGTTGTTGGCAGAATTCAATTCCATGCGATTGTGGTGCCGAAATCCCTGCATCCTTGCTGGCTATGGGCCAGGGTACACTCTCAGCCTCTAGAGGCTGCCCACACGCCTTGGCTCATGGTCCCTACCACCTTCCAAGCCAGCAACAGTGGGCTGAGTCCTTCTCATGGTTCACATCTCTCTGGCATCACCTCATCTCTTCCACCTCCAGCTGGAAAAACTTCTGCACTTTTAAGGGATGATATGATTCAACTGTGCACCCAGGGAATCCAGAACAATCTCCCTTTCTTAAGGTCCAGACTGTAATTCCATCTGAAAGGCCCTATGCCATGTAAAGTAATATCCTCACAAGTATGAAGGTTTAGAGAGTGTACATTTCGGGGGTGGGCATCGACAGTCTGCCTGCCACAGCCTCGCTTGTGCAAAATGGTGTATCAACCAGAACGTCCCTTGTAATAAGAAAGTAACAGCAACAACGTAAATGTGAATTAGCAGGTGGTAGTTTATATATTAAGGTTTATACAGTGGAATATACTATGCAGGTGTTAAAAAGAAAATGGATTGGTATGGAAAGATCACATTTTTGCATTTGGTGCAAGGAGGCTGTCAGGACCTCAAGGTGAAGGGCAAGCAGTGGGAGGGGTGGAGCGGGGAGGCAGCCTGCATTTCCACCGGCTGTACCCTTTCTCCCTGAGTTAGGGAAGGCCATCTTTCTGTGTCTTAATCTCCTAACCTGTTCACTTCTAACCTTCATCTCTCTGGCCTCACGTCCTCCTCTGTAAGAGGGGCCTCTGGGGCTGTTGGAAGGCTGAGATGAATGAATGTGTACAGGGCCTGGCACAGAGTAGAAGATGCCATGTACATGTTTGTACTGTGACCTGTTCGTAGAAATAAATGAAGCGTAGAGGGTGGGGGAGACAGGGATACACCCAGCTGCTTCCCTTTGGAATTCTGGGTCCCCCTGCTGATGTGCCATCTCAGGGCGAGGCTCCAAGACACAGGTGACTCACTGAAGTCTCCAGGGGACAGAGGAGTGTGGCTTGTGGTGGGCTGGACCAGTAGGTCTCCTGGTTTTGAATCTCAGGGCTCACCCCCCACCCCTCTGTCAGTAGCAGGAACAGGCACCCAAGAAGCAGTGAGCCTCTGCTGTGTGACGTCCCAGCAGCCAGGGCTAACCTGGGGTTTCAGTAACTGTAACAACCATCGTTAGGAGAGGACAGGCCAACCTAAGGCCTCTCTGCTGCTCCTCCTCACGCATTCCTCTGAAGGGCTCTGGGTCTCAGGAGGTGCGGGCCAGACCTCTGGCTCTTCAGCCACACAAAGTGGTTGTGGATCCTCGATCTACACAGCCTGAGCCTGAGTCTCTCGGGTTCTGCACAGTTTTCTGAAGCTCTGAGAAATGGCCTCAAGGAAATACAAAACCCTTTTTAGAAGCAGTTATAACTGACTGCCAAGGAAAGGTCTGGGCCATGATCCGTTAAGGGGGAAATCCAGACATTCTCGTGATGAATCAAAAGAGAAGTAAGGGAAACGGAAATAAAGAATTTGTACTGTCTCTATACTTGGAGCAGACTCTTTAATCTTGGCAACTCTTCAGCCCTAGTTCTACGGAAGGAGAAAAAAAAGAAATAACGTGCTGAAAATTTTCTTCTCTTTACTCTCTTTCTCCTGATTTCTCATTTTTGTCTTCTAAAGATCAAACACATGGCTTCCCAGGTGGTACTAGTGGTAAAAAAAAAAAAAAAAAAAGAAAGAAAGAAAATTAAAAAAAAAAACCCGCCTGCCAGTGCAGGAGACATTAAGAGAGATCCCCAGGGAGATCCCCTGGAGGTGAGCACGGCAACTCACTCTAGTATTCTTGCCTGGAGAATCCCATGGACAGAGGAGCCTGGTGGGCAATAGTCCATAGGATCACAAAGAGTCAGACACATGCTAAAAATTTTCTCCTCCTTTCCTCTCTTGATTTCTTATTTTTTTGTCTAAAGGTCAAACATATCATCTTAGCTGCCTCAAGAAATATTAATACTGCCTTCTCCTCAGAAACTGACATGGCTTTGCTGAAAATAAGGCAGCCTGGTGAAAGCGGGAAGGCCCCAGCTGGCAAGCATCCTGGCGGCCAGCCCATCAGGGGCATCCACCCCCTGAGGCCCTGGGACAGTCCGCACAGAAGCAGACCCTGTCGCCCAGTATGCAAGACCCTTCTCCGTAGTCTCCTCTCTTTTGACAGCACATTTTACTTCAAGCTATGGCAGATTATTTCTCTGGAGTGGACGCAGAGAAGTGAGGTGGGCTGGGCACCTTGGAAAGCCCCGAGAAGGTGAGAGGACATGCCCCAGAGCACCCTTTCCAGCTGGGAAGCAGGAGACACGAGTCTCTACAGTCTTACAGAAGCACAGGTACAGTCGTGGATATTTGTAAAAGTGGGGCTTTGGTCACACAATCCAGCAGGAGGTGCCCAAGCCCTGGGGACACACCGCATCCCACCAGAAAGGAGGCTCAGTCATCTGGGAGTGAGCTCCTCTTTGGCAGAACCAGCTTGATAGAGCAAAGAAAGAACCTGGATTTTGCCCGTTTCCCGTCACTTTGCAGTTGCCAAACAGGACTTATCCCAGCACTGCCAGGGTGAAGGGCTCCACCAGATGCCCGCCACTGGGGGGTCAAGTGCCTCAGAAAAACTCCATCCCAAATGGATGAACACAACCTCCCCAAACTCACAGACCTCACCAGCAGTGAGAGTCACTGCTTCCATTTGAATGATGAGCAGCAGCCAATGCTAATTTTTGTCCAATTTCCAAGGTTTGCCCAACATGAGGTAAGTCACAGCTTTTCTGCTGAGGCTTTAAAAAAAAAAACTTATTTATATTTATTTATTTTATATTTAATGTTTGGCTGCACTGGGTCTTCACTGCTTTGCAAGGGCTTTCTCTCACTGCAGAGAACAAGGGCTACTCTTGGTTGCCGGTGACCCATGCAGTGGTTTCTCTTGTGGCAGAGCAGGGACACTAGGCAAGTGGGCTTTAGTAGTTGCAGCTCATGGGCTTAATTGCTTCGTGGCATATGGGATCTTCCCGGATCAGGGATCAAACCTGTATCCTCTGTATTGGCAGGCAGATTCTTATCCACTGAGCCTCCCGGGAAGTTCCTCTGCTGAGGTTTTGAGTTATTTTCTCTGGAAGCCCTGTGCTGTATGCTGGATGGAAGGTGCTAGTGGATGGGTCTGGGAAGCACCTCAGGGGATGCAGAGAGCTGAAGAGTGAGGCAGACACCCCCAGAGAACCCGGCTCTTCTGCTCAGTGGACAAATAGAAGTCCTGGCTGAGAGTTATGTCCAGAGGGCAATACTACTTTTGTTTCTATGCCTCACGGCCAGCAACATGAGGTTTATGATGAAGAAAATAGACTTGCCATAGAGCTTTTCTGGTTGCATTTATTCAGAATCAGACTACCTGTGTTTGAATCCCTGCTTGCATGTTTGCTAACTCTGTGGGCTTTAGCACTTAATGTACACAAACTCTTCAGACTTCATAGAAGGTGCTAGAAGTATCCCCATTGTATAGACTGAACAAAGAAAGCTTAGGAAAGGTAGATGACTTGCTCAGGATCACAAAGTTAGTGAAGGACTGGACCTCAGGCAATCTGATTCTAAAAAGAATGTAACCAGAATGGGTCCTGGAATAGTTACAGTTACAGACACCCCTGTCTCAGTCCCTCAGGTTGCCATAACCAAATGCCACAACTGGGGGGCTTAAGCAATAGAAATTTATTGCTCTGGAGACTGCAAAGTCCAGTGTCAGGGTGTCCGCAGGACAGTTCTTCCTGAGACCTCTATCCTGGATATGCACATGGGTGCCACCTGGCTGTGTCCTCTGGGCACGCTTCCCTGATGGCCTTTTGTATATTTAAATTTCCTCTTCTTATAAGGACACCAGTCAGATTGGATTAGGACCCACCCTAATTGGCCTCATTTTAACTTAATCATCTCTTTAAAACACTGTCTCCAAATACAGTCCCATCCTGAGACACTGGGGATTAGAGCTTCAGCGTGAACTTTGGAAAGACAGAACAAAACACCCCCATTTCTCAGATGAGAAAACCAAGGCTCAGAACAGTTAGATCACATGGAGAGCTGTGGTAGGACCAGTATTTGGAAGCAGGCAGAGCAGTTCCAGGGTCCCACTATTATCTCCACACCAACCTCTCGCTCTGGGTCAGACCATTCCTTTCCATCTTTGATGCCATGACACTGGATGCTAGAAGAAGAAGATGTTGGAATTAAGAGGGTTGGGTATTGGTACTCTATATGCATGACAAAAAGAAAAATGCCTCAGGAAAGTAGATTTTTGATCTAAGTTCTTACAATGAAGTCTACAGATAGAAAAGAGTGTTCTTGAAAGCAAGCCCTTTGGGTCAGCTTCCTTCAAGTAGCCCAGGTATCCAGACCCTAAAACCTGGTTCTATTAACAGCTCGGGCCAGACTCTGACAGAATGTTTCCAGGGCCGCCCACAAGCTGCTTGAGCATTTGGTGAGGAAGATGCATAAGGCTGATGATGAGTGTGACCTGAGATGATGATACCCCGCATGCAGCAGGCTATCGACTGCAGTGAGTTCTGAGAGTCCATCTCCCAGGCCTTCCTCCCCGTGCAGCAGGAGGTGCTGGGAGGGCGGTGGTGCCCAGTCTGTGAGGAAGTGACTTCAGGCTCCAGCCTCGAGCCTTGATCTGAATCACAGTCTCTTGGGTGCCAGGAGCTGGGAGGATGATTCTCCTGCTTCCAGGGGCTGCAGGCAGGGCCAAATCTGCTGAGAAGCTTGAAATTCCCGATGGTTTTCTTTCTTCTCTCCAGTGGTTTGCAAAAGCTGTGAGTTCAAAAAGAAATAAGCTCAAGCTCTGAGAGTGAGAGGGGGCAGTGGTCCATGAGAGGGGGAGGTGTGAGGGCATTGATGGAAGTTTCCCAACAGAGACCAGGGTGGCACAGGCGGTGTCCTGGTTTTACTGCTGCTGTGGGTCAGCAAGGTGGCCTTGGCCTGGAGCCTGGCTTACCCTGGTTTCCTGCCTCAGGATCTCAGGGGGCTAGAACAAGATGTTGGTCCATGGAAGAGAAAGAGGAGCCCCAGGAAACCTGTCCGCAAGGGCTGTGAGTTGTGATGGGACTTCCCTGTGCCCCAGGCAGAACAGGAGGCTTCCTGCCAGGGTTCTGGGTGGAGCAGGTTCTCCAGTCAATTGCCCTGCGGCCCAGGGGAGGCCCTTTATCTCCTTCCCCAGAGGTACCCCTCCTGGTCCAGGAAGCCAGGCGACCTGGCTCTGGGAGCTCTAAATAAGGTCAAGTGAGTGCAAAGACTTATGAAAAGAACAAAAAGGTACTCCACAGACTCCAAGATGCTCCTGTCATCTGGTGTTTGGGCATCCTCCAACAAAGCTGCCCAGCCATCTGGGCCTCCCCACACACCCAGTGCAAGCTACAGGGCCCTAAACAGTTTATGTTGCCTGAAATAGTCAGAAAATATAATTGCCGTGAGCTCAGGGCAGGGCATTCTCCTTTATTCTCTCCCATAGGAAGTGGGTAAAAATAATGACACAAAATAAGATTATTATAATCACAAGCTCCATCAAGTTAACACGTTACCAACATTTACTGAGAAGCAATAAGATGTAAGACCATGCTGGTTACTGCAGAGGAGTCTGGCTTAGAGGTGGTTTCTACTATACCCACTTGTCTATTCTTCCTTAATTCAGTCCATAAGCATCTATTTAGTACTTACACCAAGTTTGGGGATTCAGGCACTATGAAACAAACATACACGAACATGATAAATGGTTTGATAGAACAGAAAAGTACCAAGAGAGGCATACAGAAGGGGGTTAATCCTGACTTCGGAAATCAGAGAAAACTTCCTGGAGGAGTCAACGCTTGAGCTGGTCTTAAGTGATGCTGGTCTTTTATTTAGCAGTTAGAGCTGGAGAAGAGCTGTGTGGACAGAGGGAAATGTGAACACAACCAATGTGTCAAGGGGGCCCCCAGTGCCTGTCATGGAGTAGCAGGAGCTGAGGCAAGAGCTCAGCGTTTTCAGTTAGCCTCAGCTCCTCACCCTCCAGCTCCACCCTGGACCCTCCTTCTCTCTTTACCCTGAATCCAGCCACGGGCAAGCAATAAAGAAGGGAATCTTTAACCCCAGTACCACTGCCCTCCATCCATCACCTCTGCTTCCCTTAAGGACCTGGGACAGACCCTCCTGCTGGGCGTCTTCATAGGCCCCCACCCAATGTTGCATCACTGCCTCCCAGGAAACTGAGGGGGCACGTGGGTGCCCCTTGTCTCCCTGGCCTATCGCAGCTCTCGGGATGCCCCGCCCTGGGCCTGCCTGGGTCCACTTTGCTTCTCTCTCTCCCCGTCCTTCGGGCATCTCAGAGTGGAGCGGGTGTGAACCCACTGTGCCCCTCCTTGGAGCACAGTCCTAGGGCAGCATTATGCTAACAGGGGAGCAATTTCTTTCCTCCCTTTTTCCAGAACCCCTGACAAGGGGCAGGGGGAGGAATAAAATCCAGCTCAGCACACACGCCGTGCTGATTCCAGCCCAGGTTGAGAGCATCTCATATACAGTGCTCGGGGACACTGAGGGGATCTGGGCTGGCGGCTGCACTTTCTGAAGGAGACTCAGAGTCCAGGGCTAAAGGACTGGGGGTCAGCAGCAAGGAAGTCTGGAGGCCACTGCACTGTCAAAGGGAGACGAGGTGAACACCTGGGCTCTGGAAAAGCTAAATGGAATGGGAGGAAATGAAGACATGAGAGAGGCAGCCTGCAGTGGGCAGATTCAGAGGGTGCAAGGCTCACAGATTTCGCTGAGGTTTCTGAGGCTGGACAATGCTTGTGCTGCTGAGTAAGGAAAGAAAGGGAAGGAGGACAGCCTGAGTCTGTGTGCGCTGCAGGGAGGGGGCCAAGAAGGCAGGCAAGTGGGCTGGGCCCAGCTGAGGTGGAGCAGGTCTCAGCCATGCTCTGAAAGAGGCCGACAAGTTGGATGGCCACCGGGGGCCACGGGCGCTCCACACTCCACACAAGGTCCAGCCGCAGGCGGGGGAAGGACGATGGGGGAGGCCCAGCTCGCAGGCTTCAGCACTGGGGGTCCAAGGTCCCTGCCCTCTGCCTGCCTCTCAGAAGGGCCTCCCGGCAAAGTTTGGCGTCAGAGGAGGCAGTGCTCTGTAACTTCTGCCCATCATGGATGTCTGTCCTGCAGAACCACCTTCAGCACTCCAGGATTTTCCTATGAACTCCAGTGTGAAACTATAATTCTAGAGAATGAAACATCTTCAGGGAGACTGGAAAAGTAGTGAATCATCATAAGGGTTTTTCCACATGGCACAAAAACCAAAATTCATCAGCAAATCCAAAAAGAAGGCAGGTTGGAGGCAGAAGAAACAATTTTGCCCAAAATGGGCTGGATGTGACTAGAGCTCCTACTTCTTCTGAGGGCTGGTTGTGTGTTGGCCTCAGAGAGCCGTGAGTCACCTGAACTTCCTGCTCTCAGCAGGAGCAGATTGCCTGAGGGAGGTGGGAGGAGCTTAGCTTTCCTCTCCATCCTGAATGCCTGCAGATGGGTGGGTGTTCAGCCAAAGAGACAGAGGAGGCAAACTTTCTCCCCACACCTGGCCTGGCTGGACTCTGCCCCAGGCCTGCTCGCTCCGTCGGTCACCAGCCCCAAGCAGTCTGGCCCATGGTCCCAGCCTCCCAGGTGTGGCCTCTGTCCCGCTGTGTGCTCCACCATGGTCCATACCCCTTGTGTTATTAGTCAGCTCAGGCAACAGGGAAGAACACATCTGACTCCATATTGGATGTCACTTTTACTTTAACCTTTGTATTCTGTTGCTTTTGCTACAGGAACCTCCGTTGTAGTCTGAAATAGACAGAGAGCCCATTGTCAGCTCTCTGACCTTTAAGGGTGTGACATTTTTCCGTTGGTATAGAGATAAAAAGCTGCAGAACAGAGAACAATGCTTGCCTTGCTAGAGCTTTACGGGAACATTACGACCCGACCTATGTGGGCAGCTGCAAGAACAACGGATTCCTGCACCACAGTTTGCACCAACCAGCCACACACCCGCCCCCCTTTGGGTATAAAAGAAGGCTGGATTCTGGCTCAGGAAAGATGGTTCTTTGGGACACTTGTCTGCCATGTTCTCTGACTGCTGTCTTTCCAAGTAAAATCGCTATTCCTTGCCCACAGCAGTTTCTCTCCTGATTCTTGACCTGTCGTGTGGTGAGCAGTACAAGCCTGGACTCTGAAACACTAGGGCCATGGTAGCAGGGAACCACAGACTGGGTGACGGCAGAGATTGGCACATAGAAGTCCGAGACCGAGATGTTGATAGCATTGGCTTCTCTCGAGGGTGGAGGGGGAATCTGGGCCAGGACTCTCCTCTACTTTCCGAGGGCTTGCTGGCAATCTTTGGTGTTCCTCGGCTACAGTGGCATCACCCTGACGTCTGCCTCTATCGTCATGCGGTGCTTTCTCCCTTTGTGTGCCTGTGTCCAAATTTCCCCCTTTCATAAGAAGGCCAGGCATCCTGGATTAAGAGCCCAATCTCATCTTAATGAGGTACATCTGCAACCGCCTTATTTCCGATTAAGGTCACATTCTGAGGTACTGGGGGACTTCAACATGTGGATCTGGGTAGCACAATTTAACCTATAACATCTCTCCTCCCTCTCTTTCAAAACCTTTTCTCAAAGCCCTCATTCCCAGCAGGAATAAAGGGCTGCTAACAGCCACAGTCGGAGAAGGCAGTGGCGCCCACTCCAGTACTCTTCCCTGGAAAATTCCATGGATGGAGGAGCCTAGTGGGCTGCAGTCCATGGGGTCACTAAGAGTCGGACACGACTGAGCGACTTCACTTTCACTTTTCACTTTCATGCATTGGAGAAGGAAATGGCAACCCACTCCAGGGTTCTTGCCTGGAGAATCCCAGGGGTGGTGGAGCCTGGTGGGCTGCTGTCTGTGGGGTCACACAGAGTCAGACACGACTGAAGCGACTTAGCAGCAGCAGCAACAGCCGCAGTACCCTGTGCCCTCCCAGTATTTGCACTCTAAAGGAGGATCAGAACTTTCCAGCTACTGGAGAAAGCTCCAGGCTGGAAACCTAGGCACCTGTCAGGGTTTATCTGAGCTTTAACCTTTGGGAAGCACCTGAAAATTTAATGCACCAGAGTGTTGCCAGGCCAGCTGTGTTTCCCTTCTCTGGACACTACAGAGGCAGGACCCACATCCAGGATTATTTCCCCTGAGAGAATCTGAGTCAATCCTGGGTTCAGAAGTTTGCTTGTCTATCCACTTAAAACAACCCTTTGAATAAATATTATTTAAAGAATACTTGGAGCCTTGATCAGTGAAAAAGAACAAATAATCTGTTCCTGGAATTTTCTGCTAATAAAATTCTTTCCCCTTGTTTTTCTAAACTCCCTTCCTACTTGTACATTTCTCAGACCCCTCATCCATGAGATTTTGGAAGGATCCCCTGTGGTTTAGGGCAAGGAACTTGCATGGAGCAGCAGCTGTCATCTTAGATTCAGGGGGCCATCTGCAGAGACATGGCTTGTGTGATGCCTGCAGAGCGCCCAGCCCCAAGGAAAAGCAGGCCAGGTGTGTGCGATGTTGGCAGGCAGGGAGCCACCCCCACAGGACCACCCCTACCCTATTGGCCTCAGCCCAGAGGGCTTGCCCCTCGGCCCTGTTGGAATTTCTAAACCAAGCAAGACCAGTTTGCTGAGCACCCCACCCCCACCCTATCTCTAAAGGAAGCTCCAAATTATCATTGGGGAGGGGGGATAAGAGGTGGCATCAGGGCTGGAGGCAGAGTAAGTATTTTATCTTGAAGCTACATTTGCAAACACGGTGGTTTTGCTTGCAGAATATTCTTCTTTATCTGACAGGTGATTAAAGAGGGAGTTCAAGTCCACAAGAGCTTTGGCAGGGCTGTGGTGGTTGTTACTGTTGTTTAGTTGCTCAGTCGTGTCCGAATCTTTGGGGACCCCTAGGACTGTAGCCCACCAGGCTCCTCTGTCCATGGGATTTCCCCAGCCATTTCCTTCTCCAGGGGATATTCCCAACCCACAGATCAAACCCATGTCTCTAACATCTCCTGCATTGGCTGGCAGATTCTTTACCACTGCTGCTGCTGCTGCGTTGTTTCAGTCGTGTCCGACTCTGTGCGACCCCGTAGACACAGCCCACCAGGCTCCACCGTCCCTGGGATTCTCCAGGCAAGAACACTGGAGTGGGTTGCCATTTCCTTCTCCAATGCCACTAACCCACCAGTAAAGCCCAGCAGAGATGTGAACCCCTCCTCAAACTGTGGTCTTGTTCTCAGGCTCCAGTTTTTCTCTGAAAGCCCAATACCCAGAGTAACAGCCGCAGGTGGTCAGGCTGACTAACTGTTCCCATGCCGTGTTCCACTCTTTTTGCAGACCATACCCAGGCCCACACCTAATGATGTGGACACTGTGTAGAGGGGTGATTCCCTGGACCCCCACTGAAGCTTTCCTCCAGAGGTCGCCTTTCTCCTTCCTGAGATGAAATGCTTTCTCTGTCTTCACCCTTCAGTTCCCAACTGCTTGACTCTAGCATCTTAAACTGGTTTTACCCAGTTTAGATTTGCTAATCAGCCTCTTATCTCTGCTGAGTGGGAACCCCACAGGACGTGACCTGTGAGCCCCTTACTCCACAAGCAAGAGCCCAAGAATGAGCTGGCCCATCTAAAGCTAGGGGGGCTGCTCCTCAACCACCCCAGCTTTCTGAGACTCAGTAAACTCAGTCACCCCAGTTTTCTCAAGTATAAAATGGAGGTCATAATAGCATACACCTCACAGGTCGATGGGGGTTTCCCAGGTATCACTAGAGGTAAAGGACCCACCTGCCTATGCAGGACACCTAAGAGACGTGGGTTCAATCCCTGGGTCAGAAACATCCCCTGGAGGAGGGCATGGCAACTCACTCAAGTATTCCTGCCTGGAGAATCCCCATGGACAGAGGATCATGGCAGGCTACAGTCCATAGCATTGCAAAGAGTCAGACACGACTGAAGCGAGTGAGCGCGTGCAAACACACACACACACACACACACACACACATGCATGCATGCACAGGGGTATGGCATGATGGAATGAGGTGGTCCTGGAGAGCCCCTGGTGGAGGGCCTGCCACAATGCTGAATCTTGGTCACTGAACATCACACTGTTGTCAGTGGTGATATAGCAGAAACTGAGGCATCCCATTTTGTTAGCTCCTTATCCAGCCCTTGTTCTATCCACATATTTAACCTATAGATGTTTGTTCTCCCCCTCTTTCTTGCTTAATTGCACTCTGAAAATGATTGCTCTCTAGATACACCTGATGTTTACCCCTGCAAGACAACACTGCCTAACACTCCTTTCTTCTGGGAGCATTCTTCATTCCAGAAAGAATGTCACCAGAAAGTGACCTCAAGGGCCACCAGAATCTGTCCTGGAATCACGTGATGCCAGCTCTCATGATCTCAGTGCTCCCAGGAGGAGGAGAAGAATGCAAGACCACATCAGCCCTGAGCCTTGTCTTCACCCCGTTTTCCATCCTGAAACTATAAGACCTCGTCCAACTTCCCAGGGAGGGGGGCACAGTCTTGAAAGTGTTAGCTTGTTATGGTCCCCCTTTGCCTGGCAAAGTAATGAAGATACTCCCTCCTACTCCTTCAAAACTCTGTTTCCATGTTTATATTCGGCATTGGTGAATAGAGGCTGGTTTTTTGGCAACATGTTCTCAACACGGCCTCGCCAGAGCCCCAGGAAAACGACATCCAAGGGTGTGCAGCTCTGACGGGGTTCCCTGCAAGGCAGACCCTGAACCAAGTTCCTGAATGCAGTGGTTTATTTAGGTGTCTACCTAGAGTAAGGGTGCGGCAGGGGAGAGAGATGCTGGCGGGGCCTCTGAGAAGAGCATAGAGCGCGTCCCTGAGCTGAGGCTCCGCCCACCCAGTTCCCATCAACGCTGGTGCTGGGGCTTTGAATCCCTCAGGACATCCGTCAGGGTCTGGGGTGGAAAGCAGAAGGACACAGGCCCGTGGCGAGTGCTCCCTGCTGGAGGTGAGTCCAACTTCACTATGGAGATGTGTAGGGTGGGCCGGTATCAGCTCCAGAGGCAGCGGCTGCAGGGGGAGCGGCCCCAGCATGAAGCCACCATTCTCACAGCCGCTGCAAGTGTTTACAGCTGAGCTCTTACTTCCCTCACCTTGGCTTAATTGCCTTATTTTGTTTTATAAAAGCAATATATGCTCATGGTAATAAGATTGTCAAATGAAAACTAAATAAAAAATGCCTCTCTTATGGAAATCTTATTCCCATTCTCTAAATCAACTTCACTTTACAGTTTCTTACCTTCCTTTCTCAGTGTTCTGTGCACATATATACACAAATACCTATTTCTACCCACTTTTGTTTTACCCAAGGTGAATTCCAACCATATATATTGCTTTTTTTTTTTTTTTTTTTATGAAATAGCATCTCCAGAACCGCTTCCATGTCAGCACATATAGATCTGGGTCATTCTTTTTTTTTTTTTTCTTTTTCTTTTCTTTTTTTTTTTTTTGAGTGATTTTTTTTTTTTTCTTGAGTGATTTTTCTTTTGAGGGACTTTTTTTTTTTTTTTTTTTTAGCAATTCTAATGGTTGAATTATTATCAGTCTGTTCTGTGGTTCTGCCATGTATTAAAGGACATTTAGGTCATTTCCAGATCTTGCTATGAAAAACAATGCTGCAAGGACCATTTTTATGCATATGTGTTTGACTTGCTTCCTCAAATACATTTGTATTTGAGTAAAACCCTTGGAATTGTTTCATGAAAGCTGCCTGTGCCTGTTAAGTCACTTCAGTTGTGTCCAACTTTGTGCAACCCTATGGACTGTGGCCTACAAGGCTTCTCTGTCCATGGGATTCTTCAGGCAAGAATAGTGGAGGGGGCTGCCATTTCCCCCTCCAGGGGACCTTCCCAACCCAGGGATCAAACCTGCATCTCTTATGTCTTCTGCACTGGCAAGCAAGTTCTTTACCACTAGTGCCACCTGGGAAACCCCAAGCCTTCATGACAGCTACATTTATTTAAAAATTTGACTTTCATTTAAAAGCTCCCTAAACTGGTGGCATCACTTATGATTCCCCCAACACAGTGCAAGAGTGCGGGTCTTGCCATGCCCTCCCACACTCAGAACAATCCAATGTTTCCATCTTTGCCAATTTGTTGTGTAGAAACAATTGCATCTGGTTGCTTCTTTAGTAGTAAGGATGAACATCTTTCCAAGTAAGTATTGACCATTTGTGTTTTTTAAAGTAAAACTGCCTTGTCCATATTTCCATGTGATTGCCATATTTTCCATATTGATTTGGAAGAGTGCTTTCTGTGCCAATATAATTCTGATGAATGAATTTCCAGTATGAGACTTCCTGTTGGATTCCACATAGCATGCTTTCCTTGAGCAGGCTTATCATCTGAATCACCAGGGAAGTTTGATAAAGCACACAATCCTGGACTCTGCCAGAATCTCTGATCTGGTGTTTCTGGGGTGGGGCCAATATCTGCCTGTTTTATTCAGGTTCCCCAGGTGGTGCTGGTGATCAGATTCCTCAGGATTTGGCTCCAGAACAGCAGAAATTACTCATTCCAGTTTCCTGTCACACAAGTTCCTGTCTCCTTGAGTCAGATATAAGCCTTGGATTTCAAGATCCAAGTCCCCAGCTGCATCTTCCCAGGTATGTTCTCACAAGAGCTCAGAGGACACAGAGAACTGAGCCTGAGCCAGTTCCCACCTCAACTCACACTCCACCCATCACCGAAACTCCCAAAGGAGAGCTTGCCCCTCGGGATGCAGGGGTACCTGCCTCCCAGCTCTCCTTCTCCTCCAGGCTGTTGGGTGCACCCCACTCCCTCCTACAGGGGGCAGAAACCATTGAAGTTGCTTCCAGGGTAAAATTAGGATGTGACTGACCTCTTTTGTTTGGCTTACCCCCTCAGTGGTAAGAGTGATTCATTCTCCTTGGCGTGACTGGAATGAGCTTCTTCCCCTCCCCAACATGGAGGGGTCCAGCCCTCCAAGAAAATGCTGAGGAATCTGGGGGTTGAGAGCATAGCAATTCCCTCAACGAAGCTATGAATCATCCGTCTTGATCGTCTCTCATGGTCATCTGATTTTGCATCCCTCTCATGTCGGTATGCGGAGAAGGCAGTGGCACCCCACTCCAGTACTCTTGCCTGGAAAATCCCATGGACGGAGGAGCCTGGTGGGCTGCAGTCCATGGGGTCACTAAGAGTCGGACACGACTAAGCGACTTCACTTTCACTTTTCACTTTCATGCATTGGAGAAGGAAATGGCAACCCACTCCAGTGTTCTTGCCTGGAGAATCCCAGGTACAGGACAGCCTGGTGGGCTGCCATCTGTGGGGTTGCACAGAGTCGGACACGACTGATGTGACTTAGCAGCAGAAGCAGCATGTCGGTATGAATTGCAAAAATTAATTGAATTCAGCTGTTGGTAACTCAGTTTGTTTTCTCTTGGAGATGCTATTTGGACCACTTCACATACAGGGTGGTGAAGTCAGTTCTGAGGAGTGCCACGGGCAGGGCGGTTCTGTACTCCTCTGTCCCCGGCTCTGGGGCATCAGCTGAGACCGGGAAGTGCTCCTCACCTGGCTGAGCACCGTAGGGCCTGCACAGGGACGGAAGTGCCCAGAAGTGTGCCAGAGGAACAGTGCCTCTATGCTAGAAAACTGTTCATAAGTATTGTTTATAAATTAGACAAATTTGAATCTTGCAAGTTGGAGAACTCTGATATTGCACAATTGTTCTGCTTCACAGTTCAAGTCACACCAGGCAAGCTCAGCCTATTTTAAGCAAGGGAACAGGAAGAAAATAGATCAAGTTTAAGTTCATAAATAAAACTGATTTATAGATTATAAAATCCACTTTTTAAAAAGTCTGGCATTAAAACAAATTTACAGCTGGCCACAACCCACAAAATCTCTTACTTGCTTTCCCTCAGAAGGGTTTGATTTAAACACCTTCTTCCCAAACTCTTCCAAATGCTAACTTCTAATATCTCTCCAACTTACCAGGACCCTCTCAGTCCTGTGGGTTTCTGCCCAATTAGGTTGTTGCATTTTCCTTAAAGTTGGGAAGAACCAGAATTAGCTGTAGACAGCCTCCACTGCCAAACTGCCCGAGGGTCACTGCGTTTACCTCCCATGGCTTTGCCACTTGCACTGATCTTCACAGATTGTCCCTTTAGAAGGAGGTTGGAGAAGGGCATGGCAACCCACTCCAGTGTTCTTGCCTGGAGAATCCCGTGGATAGAGAAGCCTGGCGGGCTACAGCCCGTGGGGTCTCAAAGAGCCGGACATGACTGAAGCGACTTAGCATGCACGCACAAGGGCAGCTGCTCATAGTGCCCTTTTTCTTTTTTTAAGTCACTTTGGATGAGGATAAAAAAAAAAGGTGATCTTGCCTCTAAGAAGATGAACGCAGAGACAGGGACAAAATATCTTACCCTCAGCCCCCAGTTTGCTTATAATCCTTTGAGTTGACTGGACTTCAAAGTGAGGATGGAGCTTTGTTTATCCCCATCCCCCTTCCCCCTCCCTGACTTAATTTTTCACTATTGCATGTATCCCCCTGCAGAATGCTAAATATCTTATCTATTTATTTATAATTCTCATGAGGACAGGCATTTTTGGTCTTTTTAATTCACCATTATCTTACTAACACTGAAAAGAGTTGCTGGCACATTTTACATGCTCAACAAATATTTATTGAATGAACAAATGTTGAGAATACTGCTCAAGCTCTATCTGTGTTTGCTTTATGTGGAGTGTTTCTGTAGATTTACTTCTTTGTTGATAAATTTCCTTCTTTCCTCCTTTGTGGCAGCACACTCTTTCCTTGTGCATTCAGTTTCTTTACTCCTGAAACGTATACTCAGTCATTCTTTCAGTGAGGTTCTGCTAGCAGAAAATCATTTTAATCCTTGTTTGTCTGGAAATATCTTTGTTTTCCCCTGATTCTTGAATAATGTTTATATTGACATAGATTTCTAGGATATCAGTTATTTTCTCTTAGTACTTGGAATGAAATTCCACTGTATTCTATCATCTGTTGCTGCTATCAAGAATTATATTGTCAATCTAATAGTATTTACTTTTTATACTGTCTTTTTTTCTGTGGTTGTTTTTAAGATGTTTATGGTGGGGTTTCTGTGGATTCTGTATGCTGAGTCGACATGTGAATTTCTCTTGATCTCGCTTGGGACACATGGTACTTAGTGAATCTGAAAACATGTGTCTTAAATCAATTCTGGAAAGTTCTCAGACACTTTGGACATCAGTTTTCCCCTAGTCTCTCTTGAAACTCCTATTAGATACACTTGATGCCTGTTGTTTGTGGTAGTCACCTTCTGAAAAGTTGAGAATCACTGAATAACTGAATACTGAACTACTGTTCCCAGGGGCACTACAGTTACATTCCTATAAGCCTCCGGTCACAATGTTTTCATCAACTGATCAACACATAATTGTTCTCTTCCCTTGTTCTCTTTATGTGTGTTTAAGGATACTTTTAAAAATAGTATTGTGGATTCACTAACATTGAATTCACAACCAACAACCCTGTAACTCATAGGGTTGAGTGAATGAAGCTTATCTAACACATATATTTTCTACATAAGGCACAACATACCTCTGTTAAACTTAGCAACACCAGACTGCACTTCAGCCCTACATTTGGAGGCCATTTTAAACAGTGAAAGCAACAGCACAAAGGACTTACATGTGAAAATGTAGCACTAAACAGCCTGTGGAGAGGGCAGCTGTCTAGTGTGAGAGCTGAGACGAGAGTACCGCCTTGACCAGCCTCAGCTGGACGTGCACACAGAGTGACTTACACTTTTTTGTGGCTCTGTACCCATGGCATCCGGTCCCATCACCTCATGGCAAATAGATGGGGAAACAATGGAAATAGTGAGAGACTTTATTTTCTTGGGCTCCAAAATCATTGTAGATGGTGACTGCAGCCATGAAATTAAAAGACACTTACTCCTTGGAAGAAAAACCATGACCAACCTAGACAGCATATTAAAAAGCAGAGACATTACTTTGCCAGCAAAGATACATCTAGTCAAAGCTATGGTTTTTCCAGTAGTCATGAATGGATGTGAGAGTTGGACTATGAAGAAAGCTGAGCGCCGAAGAATTGATGCTTTTGAACTGAGGTGTTGGAGAAGACTCTTGAGGGTCCCTTGGATTGCAAGGAAATCAAATCAGTTAATTCTAAAGGAAATCAGTCCTGGATATTTATTAGAAGGACTGATGCTGAAGCTGAAACTTCAATACTTTGGCCACCTGATGCAAATAACTGACTCATTGGAAAAGACCCTGATGCTGGGAAAGATTGAAGGCAGGAGGAGAAGGGGGTTACAGAGAATGAGATGGTTGGATGGCATCACCGACTCGATGAACATGTGTTTGCGTGAGCTCCGGGAGTTGGTAATGGACAGGGAAGCCTGTCTTTGCGACCCCATGGACTGCAGCATGCCAGGGTTGGATATTCATTGGAAGGACTGATGCTGAAGCTGAAACTTCTCTTCTAGAGAGCACCTTTCAAATGCAAACCAACCACCCAGAGCCCACAGCCCACCACCTCTGTGGTTGTCACGCTCGAGAACCACTATCAATCTGACCTCATTGCCCAGGGCAGGTTCCGAGCAACCAGGGAGTCCCTATGCCCCAGAGCCCGGAAATGACCCGAACCAGCCAGTCCTGAGCCCGCTGAGCCTGCTCTGCCCACTCCTTCCCCTAGAGACCGCAGTAAAGGCTCCTGCCCACAGTGCCCCTTCCCTCTGCCACCTGATCACCCTGGAGCTCTCCCCGCGTGTCTCCCACCCACCCAAGGCATGGTGTGCCCCTTCCTCTAGGGATCTATTGTCTGAGCATATCTACCTTGAGGCTGTTATAACAAAATACCACACAGACTAGGTGGCTCGTAAATAAGGGACATTTATTTCTTTTTCAATAATTGTTATTTATTTGTTTGTTTTTGGCTGCCCTGGATCTCCATTGCTGCGTGTGGGCTTTCTCCGGTTGTAACGAGCAGGGGCTACTGTTGGTTGCAGTGAGCAGTCTTCTCATTGCAGTGGCTCCTCGTGGAGCACAAGCTCTAGGCGCTCAGGCTTCAGCAGTCGTGGCTCCCAGGCTCTAGAGCACAAGCTCTGTAGTTGTGGTGCATGAGCTTAGTTGCCCCGTGGCATGTGGACTCTTCCTAGACCAGGGATCAAACTCATGTCCCCTGCATCGGCAGATGGATTCTTATCCACCGTACCACCAAGGAAGTCCAAGAGACATTTATTTCTCACTGTTCTGGGGTCTGGAAGTCTAAGATCAGGTGCCAATAGACTCAGTGTCCAGTGAAACCCGCTTCCTGGTTCTTCTCACTGTGTCCTCAGGTGTTGAAGTGGGAGGGAGCTCTCAAGGGTCTCTTTTTTCAGGGCATCTAACCACATTCTTGGGGGCTCCATGCTCATGACCTGATCACCTCCTAGTGGCCCCATCTCCTGATACCTTTAAATTGGATATTAGGTTTTCAACCTAGGAGTTGAAGGGGAGACAAAAATGTTCAGTCCACAGCAATAATAGACTCTCGCCAACAACAGTCATCTCCTGATCTGTGGGTCTCACCACCCATGAATACTGATGAAACCTACCACTTAAAACAAAGGGAGGCAAGCGCTCCTGACACCTGGAGCACTGAGGCCAAAGAACCTGGGGTAGTCCAGAACTGTCAAGCCCAGGGCAGCTGCGACAGAGAGAGGCCAGGCCCTGAAGCGCTGGGAAGGCTCCAGCTGAGAGGAGACCAGGGACGCCTCCTCCTATCTTTCTACATCAACTCTACCAAATTCCGCTACTTCCCAGACTCCGATGATTTTGTTTCCAGAGGCCCTTTGCTCTGGGCCCTCACTAAGCCTGTCTCAGGCTGGATCCTGGAATCATGCCCTGTTACAGGTCTTCCTCTTACCCTGAACCCACTTCTTCTCCCCTTAGAAAAGTCTGTGATCTTTGTCCCCACAAGTCTATCATAAATTTCTAGGTGACTTCATCCAGTCTAATTTTATTTTTCAGCACCACTGGGTTATTGGCACCTTGCTGGTCCAGGAGACACAATTATCCATCCTTTCAAAGACTATGTTAACATTTTAATTAAACACATACTATAGGAGGGCCATATCACACAGTTACAAGACAGCATTACAGAAAGAAAAAAAAAAACCATAAAAACAAAAACACCTGCATTCAAAACAGTGACCCTAATCGGGGAAGAATAGCAGATGCTTTGGGAGTAGACACCTAAACACACAAAGGATCTGCCCTGCATGCCACTCTCCACTGCTCACAATGTTCCCAGGAGACTCACTCATCCTCTGGTCCTTGTGAATCCTCTGTATCTCTACTTGTCTCCTTTATTTAAAAAACAAACCCACCCTCATCAAAAAATCTCAAACAATACACTCTGGAGAGGATCTGGAGAAAAGGGAACACTCCTATACTGTTGATGGGAATGTAAATTGGTACAGCCACTATGGAGAACATATACTGTAGGAGGTTCCTTTAAAAAGTAAAAGTAGAGCTACCATATGACCCAGCAACCCCACTACTGGGCATATATCCAGAGAAAACCATAATTTGAAAAGATACATTTACGCCAATGCTCGTTGCAGCATTATTTACAAAGGCCAGAACATGGAAGCAACCTAAATGTCCATCAACAGAGCAATGTATAAAGAAGACATGGTATATACACTGGAATATTATTCAGTCACTAAAAAGAATGAGCTCTCAAGATGGCAGAGTAAAAGGACATGTGCTCATCTCCTGCAAGAACGCCAAAATTACACCTCACTGCTGAACAACCATCAAAGGAGAATGCTGGATCCCACCAAAAAAAGATATCCCACATCCAAGGGCAAAGGAGAAGCCCCAGCAAGATAGTAGGAGGGGCAAAATCGCATTTAGAATCAAACCCCATACCCGCCAGAGATGCTCGGAGGGTTCAAATAAAACCTTGTGCACACCAGGATCCAGAGACCCCACAGAGACTGAGCCAGACCTGTGTTTGAGTCTCCTGTGGAGGTACGGGTCAGCAGTGGCCTGCCGCAGGGGCAGGGGCTCTGGGTACTGCTACCTGGGTCACACAACCTGTGGCATAAGCCCTCTTGGAGGAGGTCGCCGTTAACCCTACCATAGAGCCTCTGAGCAGATGACCACAAACTGCAGAACAGTTATACCAAAGAAAATTCTCCCACTGTTAAGAGAGTTCTAGGATCCATAAGAGATTTCTCAACCTGAAGATCTGACAAAGGGACTGAAAACTGCCAGAGAATTTTAATTTGGAGGCCCGTGGGATTTGATTACAGAACTCACAGGACTGGGGAAACAGACTCTTGGAGGGCACAAACTAAACCCTGTGTGCACCAGAACCTGGGAGAAAGAAGCAATGACCCCAGAAGAGACTGGCCCAGACTTGCCTGTGAGAGGCAGGAGTCCCTGGTGGAGGTGCGGGCCGGCGATGGCCTGCTGCAGGGTCGGGGCACTGAGTGCAGCAGTGTGTCCACGGGACCTTGTGAAGAAGGTCACCTTTATCTTCATTACCACCAGAACGAAAGAGTGAAAACCACAACCACCGAAAACTGATCCAACTGATCGCAAGGACCACAGCCTCGTCTAACTCAACAAAACTATGAGCCATGCCGTGTAGGGCCACCCAAGACAGATGGGTCTTGGTGGAGAGTTCTGACAAAACATGGTCCACTGGAGAAGGGAATGGCAAAACACTTTAGTATTCTTGCCTTGAGAACCCCATGAACATACGAAAAGGCAAAAAGATAGGACACTGAAAGTTGAAATCCACAGGTCAGTAGGTGCCCTACAATATGCTGCTGGAGAAGAGTGGAGAAATAACTCCAGAAAGAATGAAGAGACAGAGTCAAAGCAAAAACAACACCCAGTTGTGGATGGGACTGGTGATGGAAGTAAAGTCCAATGCTGTAAAGAGCAATACTGCATAGGAACCTGGAACGTGAGGTCCATGAATCAAGGCAAATGGGAAGTGGTCAAACAGGAGATGGCAAGAGTGAACATTGACATTTTAGGAATTAGCAAACTAAAATGGACTGGAATAGGTGAATTTAATTCAGATGACCATTGTATCTAACTATGGGCAAGAATTCCTTAGAAGAAATGGAGTTGCCATCATAGTCAACAAAAGAGTCTGAAATGCAGTACTTGATGCAGTCTCAAAAATGACAGGATGATCTCTGTATGTTTCCAAGACAAAGCATTCAGTATCACAGTAATCCAAGTCTATGCCCCAACCAATAATGCTGAAGAAGCTGAAGTTTAACAGTTCTATGAAAACCTTCTAGGACTAACACCCAAAAAAGATGTCCTTTTCATTATAGGGGATTGGGATGCAAAAGTAGGAAGTCAAGAAACACCTGGAGTAACAGGCAAATTTGGCCTTGGAGTACAGAATGAAGCAGGGCAAAGGCTAATAGAGTTCTGCCAAGAGAATACACTGGTCATAACAAACACCCTCTTCCAAAAACACAAGAGAAGACTCTACACATGGACATCACCAGAAGGTCAATACCGAAATCAAACCGACTATATTCTTTGCAGCCAAAGATGGAGAAACTCTATACAGTCAGCAAAAACAAGACTGGAAGCTGACGTGGCTCAGATCATGAACTCCTTATTGCCAAATTCAGACTTAAATGGAAGAAAGTAGGGAAAACCACTAGACCTTTCAGGTATGACCTAAATCAAATCCCTTATGATTATACAGTAGAAGTGACAAACAGATTCAAGGGATTAGATCTGATAGACAGAGTGCCTGAAGAACTAGGACAGAGATTCATGACATTGTACAGGAGGCAGGGATCAAGACCATCCCCAAGAAAAAGAAACGCAAAAAGGCAAAATGGTTGTCTGAGGAGGCCTTACAAATAGCTGAGGAAAGAAGAGAAGCTAAAGGCAAAGGAGAAAAGGAAAGGTATACCCATTTGAATGCAGAGTTCCAAAGAATAGCAAGGAAAGATAAGAAAGCCTTCCTCAGTGACCAATGCAAAGAAATAGAGGAAAACAATAGAATGAGAAAGACTAGAGATCTCTTCAAGAAAATTAGAGCTGCCAAGGGAACATTTCATGCAAAGATGGATACAATAAAGGACAGAAATGGTATGGACCTAACAGAAGCAGAAGATATTAATAAAAGGTGGCAAGAATACACAGAAGAACTGTACAAAAAGATCTTCATGACCCAGATAACCATGATGGCATGATCATTCACCTAGAGCCAGACATCCTGGAATGTGAAGTCAAGTGGGCCTTCAGAAGCATCACTATGAACAAAGCTCGTGGAGGTGATGGAGTTCCAGCTGAGCTATTTCAAATCCTGAAAGAATATGCTGTGAAAGTGCTGCACTCAATATGCCAGCAAATTTGGAAAACTCAGCAGTGGCCACAGGACTGGAAAAGGTCAGTTTTCATTCCAATCCCAAAGAAAGGCAATCCCAAAGAATGTTCAAACTATAGCACAATTGCACTCATCTTACATGCTAATAAAGTAATGCTCAAAATTCTCCAAGCCAGGCTTCAACAGTATGTGAACCGTGAACTTCCAGATGTTCAAGCTGGTTTTAGAAAAGGCAGAGGAACCAGAGATCAAATTGCCAACATCCGTTAGATCATCAAAACAACAAGAGAATTCCAGAAAAACATCTATTTCTGCTTTATTGACTATGCCAAAGCCTTTGACTATGTAGATCATAACAAACTGTGGAAAATTCTGAAAGAGATGGGAATACCAGACCACCTGACCTGCCTCATGAGAAATCTGTATGCTGGTCAAGAACCAACAGTTTGTACTGGACATGGAACAATGGACTGGTTCCAAACTGGGAAAGGAGTACGTCAAGTCTGTATATTGTCACCCTGCTTATTTAACTTATATTCAGAGTACATCATGTGAAATACCAGTCTGGAGGAAGCACAAGCTGGAATCAAGACTGCTGGGAGAAATATCAATAACCTCAGATATGCAGGTGCCATCACCCTTATGGCTGAAAGTGAAGAACTAAAGAGCCTCTTGATGAAAGTGAAAGAGAAGAGTGTGAAAAGGGGGGCTTAAAGCTCAACATTCAGAAAACTAAGATCATGGCATCCATTCCCCTCAGTTCATAGCAAATAGGTGGGGAAACAATGGAAACAGTGACAGACCTTATTTTGGGGGCTCCAAAATCACTGCAGATGGTGACTACAGCCATGAAATTAAAAGACACTTGCTCTTTGGAAGAAAAACTATGACCAACCTAGACAGCATATTAAAAAGCAGAGACATTACTTTGCCGACAAAGTTCATCTAGTCAAAGCTATAGTTTTTTCCAGTAGTCACGTATGGATGTGAGAGTTGAACTATAAAGAACGCTGAGCACTGAAGAACTGATGCTTTTGAACTCAAAAAAAAAAAAAAAAGTGTTAGAGAAGACTTGAGAGTCCCTTAGACTGAAAGGAGATCCAACCAGTCCATCCTAAAGGAAATCAGTCCTGAATATTCATTGGAAGGACTGATGCTGAAGCTGAAATTCCAATATTTTGGCTACCTGATGTGAAGAACTGACTCTTTGGAAAAGACTCTGATGCTGGGAAGGATTGGGGGCAGGAGGAGAAGGGGACAACAGAGGATGAGATGGTTGGATGGCATCACCGACTCGATGTACATGAGTCTGAGCAAGCTCCGGCAGTTGGCAATGGACAGGGAGGCCTGGCGTGCTGCAGTCCATGGGGTCACAAAGAGTTGGACGTGACTGAGCAACTGAAATGACTGACTGACTGAAAAGGAATGAGGTAATGTCATTTGCAGCGATGTGGGTGGCCCTGGAGATTGTCATACAGAGTTAGGCAAGTCAGACAGACTATGACAAATATTATGTAATATCACTGACGTGGAATCTTAATAAACGGGTGCAAATAAACTTATTTACAAAACAGAGATAGAGTTGCAGATGTAGAAAACAAACTTACAGTTACCAGGGAGAAAGGGGGAGGGATAAATTGGGAAACTGGGTTTGACACATACACACTACTATATGCAAAATGCATTACAAATAAGAATGTATTGTATAACATAGGGAGCTACTCAATATTCTGCAATGACCTATGTAGGGAAAGAATCTTTAAAAGAGTGGCTGTATGTACATGTATAACTGATTCACTGTTCTGTACAGCAGAAACTAACACAATATTGGAAATCAACTATACTCCAATAATTTTTTAATTAAAAATCAATCAATCAATAAAAAGCTAACCCAAGCTCCTTACACTGGCTTTTGCCCCAGACAACATGCATCAGAGGGCGCTGTCGAGCTTGGATACCACTGGGTCTCTTGCAGTCTCACATTATTCAAAAGAGAAGAGCCTCTTGCCCCTAAGGTTTGGGTTTCAGATCTAGAGGAGTCAACAGGAAGCCATGGAAGGCTCTAAACCCCAGGAGCAGCTTCAGGAAGCTCATGCCAGCAGCACTGCGGAGTGTCCTGGAGGAGAGTGATGAGGCCTCAGAGAAGGCTTGCGTGGTGGGTGAGGACGAGGGGCCAGGCAGAGATGGAAGCTGAATGCAGGTGATAAATGGTCATGAAAAATCGTGGCATTCATTAAAAGAGAAAAAAGTGCTGCGAGATTTAGAAAAGAGGACAAGTTCAATCAGTGTAAAGAGTTTGGGTTTGCTATTTATTGATTGATTGATTTTTAATTAAAAAATTATTGGAGTATAGTTGATTTCCAACTGAGCTCGAAATGCCTGGTGGCCAGTTTGTAGGAGATTTACAGATACTGAGCTTTGGGGACCTCAAGTTCCATGGGGAGGTTCTGAGTCTCACACCGAGGTTTGAAAATTGTAAGAGAACGGAAGGCAGCTAGAATTCAGAGAGCAGACAAGAAATACTCTCATCTAAGAGGCAGAGAACTTGGGAAGGAACAGCCTGTAGCTGAGAGAAATGCAAGGATTGTTTCTGCCTCAGCAGCCTGAAGTGGCAAATGAAAAAGAATTTAAGCTCTGCACTGGAGGCGGCACCTGGAGGGCAGCGAGGACCGGGAGGGCCATTTCAGAGGAAGTGGCTGTGGGCGGAGCGGGAGCGGAGAGGGAGCCAGCGGCTAAGGATGCTGACGAGATGCAGGGAATTTCCAGCGTTTCCAGGTGGGAATGATGGGGGGACGGAGGTCAGAGGGCAGGCTGAGGGCAGCAGGAACAAGGTCGGAGGACTGTTCTGGGGCACCGAGAGCATTTCCCTGAAACGGGGAGTTTTCTTCCCCCTTACTCTGCCCTGGAGATGCTCTCATCCCACCTCATGCCAAAGAAGGGAAATGAAAAGAGTTTGATCAAAGAAAGACGAAGACAGTCTCACTGGACAGAATCACGCTGAGAATATTAAGAGATCAGGGTTTGCATCATGTCTCCTTCATCCAGGGGCTGGACCACACTGGGCATTTTCCTCCCCGCCTCCCCCCACCTGCAGGACCCAGAGCTGTGGACCCTCCTCCAGCCCGTGTGAGGGAGCAGGCGGCCCCATGGAGCCAGCACCAGGGCCTTGGGCCCAGAGCAAGAGCCTGAAGGACCTGAGGGCTGAGGACTGGAGGGAGGGGGCACAGCCAGGGGAGTGGCCAGCTGGAGGGGCCAGGGGTCCTCTCCAGGTGGGCGTCCTCTGCTCAAGGGGACTGGAGGAGGCTGCCCCGCCTTGTGGTGTGAGTCTCCTGATCGCCAGGCATAGAGCTTTCCCTGTGAGGACACAGTTCTTTCTTTAAATCTCCAGGGGCCGTGCACTCCTGAGCTGAAGGGACTGAGGCAGCTGAAGCAGGGAGTCCAGAGTGCAGGCCATGAGGCTGGAGGGGTCGGGCACAGTGGGGCCCTGGTTGGTCTGGGGAGCAGGGCGGTCGAGAGCATGTTGCTTCCGGATGAGTCTGCCTTCTCTGTGGAGTAAGAGGCCAGGCTGCTCTGTGCAGAAGACATAGGGAGGTTTGAGGAAAGGGTTGAAGGCTGGGAAGCTTGACGGAAAGGGGTGACAGAGAGAACTGGACTGGGTGAGCAGGGCCCTGGGGACCTGGCCAGGGGCCCACTGTCTTGGGAGCCAGGGGAGGGCAGGAAGGACAGGCGAAGAAGAGAGCCCAGCCCTGGGACTGAGTGGGAAGGAAGGAGGCAGAGGCCAGAGGGTGGATCCCACACTGCAAAGGGCGTGGAAGCTGGAACCAAAGGCAGAGAGGAGGCTGGGGTTGAAACTGTCCCCACCAACTCCAAGAAGGCTCATGAGATGTCACTTCCTAGGGTGGTGCCAGGTTGGAGGGGGTGTGAATTTTCAGTTTAGTGTCAGGGCTACCAATCAATTTAATTGTTTCAATTATAACTTTGTGATTTTTGAAATTTGGGGGTTAATGCTTTGTTTTCAGCATCCTCGAAGATTGAAGATTCAGCTGTTTCCTGGAAGACGTCACTTTTTAATTGATTTCTTCTTTTGGAGACAGGAAGATCAATTCTACTGTACTTGCCTTAGGAGTGATAATGATCAGTTATCAGATGGTCTGGAGTTTAAAAAGTTAACATGGGTTTTAGGGCAGCAAGATGAGATGACATGTTCCCTGGGGCCCCAACTTCCTCACCTTCATCCAGCCAGCACCCTTCCAGAAGGGTCCACACCCACCTATCCCACCCTCCTCCAAGGGGCTGACTCTGCATCCCTCTCCACCACCACCTTCCAGGTGAGGACCACAGCTCTAAGCTAACACCTCCCATTTACAAAGGAGTAAACTGAAGCCCAGAAGGACGAGGGAACTTCCCACAGTCATAAAACCAGCCAATCAGGGAGCAGAGAGGGGCTCCAGGCCTCCTGACCCTCCAGCCTCTGGTCTTCACAATGTACCAATTCAGCCACCAGTGAAAACCCTCCCTCACTTCCCCCCAGTGCATTTGGGGGATGGAGGAACATATGGGGAATGGAGGAACAGCTTGGGTTGTTCCCATCTTATTTTCAGACCAAGCTCACATTGGGAGCAAGTGGGTTGGAGCCTCTCTGCCCACTTTTGGGCTGTTGGTGCCACTAACTTCCTGGCTAGGCCACCAGGACCTTGATTTTGCCTCAATGGCAAGGTGTCCCCCTCTCAAAAGATGCGAAAGAGGACTCCTTGGCATCCTCTCCAACCTAAGCCAAGCAGTCAAGGCTTCAGATGCTGGGACCAGGACTTCCATTAGGTCAAGGATCATAGAGTCAGGTCCCAGGCTTGAGCCAGCCGTGTGGTGTGTGTGCGCGTGTCTGTGTGTGTGTGCACGTGTGTGTGTGTGTGACAGGGAGAGAGATCCAGCTGCCTGCAGTGAACTGGCCCAGAACCTCTTCTGGGCTCTGTCTGGGAACCCTCAGAAGCACCTCTGCTCCGGGCACTCTGCTGCTCAACCGCCTCCAAATCCACTCCCTGAATCAGCCCCGTCAGCGAGGTGAGCATCCACCAGAGCAGAGGGAAGACTTATTCATTCTCCTTGGGTCTGTCTTCAAGGGCAGTGGCTCTGCGCCTCTGAATCAAAGCCAGGCACACAGGCAGACTCCTTGATCCACCACAGCCCGCCTGCTCTCTCCCTCTCTCCCCTGTCTCTCTCTCCTGATGGTCTCACAGCTCTATTCGGAGGCTCCCAGTATGCGGCTGCACAGCTTTGCCTCGCGGCTCTGCTCCTCTGCCTAATCTAGATCAAACACACAATAGACATTTGTTGAGCAAATAATTTTTTAAATGAGGGAGTGAATCCTGAAGGGCTCCTTCCTCATCCTTGCAGATTTAAACTCCTCACTCGGCCCGACATCATCTCATCCTCAGCACTCCTCAACACCCACTGCCCAAATTTATCCTGCAACCCATTTCTGAAAGGGCTGTGTGCGCTGCGGCATGGGCCCTCAGGCGTCCTGTGTCCCTGAGCCCTGACAGTGTGAGGAGTCCCACACCAACTGCTGATTGATTGACGCATCTGCTTTCTATGATTGTTTACTGCATAACCAGTCTCCTTTGATTACAAAAAATAGCTAGCATCTGCAGAGTGCTTTTGTGCTTATGACCAGCTTGGGCCAGTGACCCAGGTGGTGCCCATAACCACCATGATGGGTAGGGCGGGTCCCCGCTGGCCAGATAAGAGAACTGAGGCTCCCACGGCGGGTCATCGATGCTGAGACAGACCTTCCAGCGCAAAATTCACTGCCTTTTCCGCTGACCCAGGACTGACTCAGGTGAGCCTGTTAGCATCCCATGTGGACACCCAAACCTGTTCTCAGTGTCCTTGCCAGGGGGTCACCAGCTCTTCTGTCTGCCTGTGTCAGGGGTTCTGGTCAGCGAGTGGACACCTCAGCATCCCCCAGCAGCAGGTAACCCGTCACATACATGGTCTTCCCCCAAGTTATTCCCTATGCTGTGAAGTGCTGTTCCCTAATTATGCTGGTAAACATAGTTTTCTTATTCGCACACTATGCAGAGGAAATCCTGGATTTCCATATTGTGTTGATTTCTTCACCTGATTAAGTTTTAAATCAGATTAAATTTTGCACTAGTCAGATGGAAGGCAGAAATAAATTGACTGGCTAATGAGGGAGTTCAAACTTAACTGCTGGTTGGAGGGGAGGAGAAATAGAACATAAAAATGGTATCCATTTATATCAGCTTTAGTTGAGCCACTCAAAAATGGGGACTCCCAGTCATTTTTATTTGGAATTGTCTTGGGCCATAAGGAAGTGGATCAGCAGCTGAGGAAGCCTAGTAAACCCCAAGAGTCTGGGAGGCTGAAGAAGATCTCCTTCTCCCAGCTAAGTCTTCGGTTTGATGGCTTAAGACAGTAAAATGCAAAGTCTCGGGAGTAGCAACACCTAAGGCTGTTATCAGTCATCCTGCGGCCTCGGTGGGATTTGGGGATGGGCACAGGGCCCCAGTTTTGCACCACCAGTCCAGTTAGGTGTACACCCATTCTTAGGGACCTAACCTGCACCCTACAAAGGTAAAGAATTAGGCCCCAGTTAAATTTAATGTTTTCCCTCCAATGGTCTCATTTTTTGAAGCCAGTGGAGATGAAAAGGATGTTAGCATTGTGGTTAATTCTCCTCCAATTTTAAAGCAATTTTAAAAAGAGCTGGGCTTCCTGGCTTGGGCCTCGCTGGTATCTTCCTGACCCTTTGTTGACAAATCTCAGTGTGAACTCTACACCTCTGGAGAAAGCCCTCTTCTTAGAAGATTCCATGTTTATTCATCGCATTCTGTTAACTGTCTGCTCCCTGCAGTTTCAAATGCCCCCAGAATGGGATGGGGAACAGAGAGAAAAGTCTGCTTCTTCCCTGTCTGGACGTCTCAGGAGGGCTGAGTACCCTGTTGGTGCCTGTTGGACAGGGAGCTCCCAGGCACTCTCAGCACTGGGCCTGGAAACCTCGGTCTCCGTGTCCACAAGTCTGTGCCCGGCACTGGGGACAAGCTGTCTTTCTCTCCTGGCCACTCAACAGCGTGGTTCTCTCAGCAAACCTCGTACCACATTGATTTAAGGAACTCTCACTGTGATGTATCAACCCATAGAAGAGGCAGAACCCAGTCCTCCTAAGGTCACCCCAAGGCTGAGCCCCCTCTGACCCCTGTCAGCTTACTCTGTGCTCCACATTTTATCTTAGGAGTAAGCACTGTGCAAAAGGAATTACCTTCTTTCTTGCTCTGGTATTTTCTGTTTGCTAATACCCGGTTCTGATCTCAGTTCCCCTGCTGTGATGACGACCAGCCTGGTACAAGCACAGCTGTTGCGTTCCCACAATCTCCATGTGAGCAGGGCACCCTCCAACAGCTGTGACCTCATCCTAGACAGCACAGTGTTAACTGCAAGGGGTCACCAGTAAGCTGGGAAACCCCCAAACAGTCCCCAGGGAAGGCTTGTGTTGCTTAAGTCTTTTATTAGCCAGATCTCCCTACTCCTAGTTTTATTGAGGAACAACTGACATATAACATTGTATTCATCAAAGGGGTACCAGTGTAAGGTTTTGATATATGTATGTAACATGAAATAATCACCACAACACATTTCAGTTCAGTTCAGTTACTCAGTTGTGTCCGACTCTCTGTAACCACATGAATCGCAGAACGCCAGGCCTCCCTGTCCATCACAAACTCCCGGAGTTTACTCAAACTCATGTCCATCGAGCCGGTGATACCATCTAGCCATCTCACCCTCTGTCATCCCTTTCTTCTCCTGCCCTCAATCTCTCCCAGCATCAGCGTCTTCTCCAATGAGTCAGTTCTTCGCATCGGGTGGCCAAAGTATTGGAGTTTCAGCTTCAGCATCAGTCCTTCCAATGAACACCCAGGACTGATCTCCTTTAGGATGGACTGGTTGGATCTCCTTGCAGGGACTCTCAAGAGTCTTCTCCAACACCACAGTTCAAAAGCATCAATTCTTCGGCCCTCAGCTTTCTTCACAGTCCAACTCTCACATCCATACATGACCACTAGAAAAACCACAGCCTTGACTAGATGGACCTTTGTTGGCAAAGTAATGTCTCTGTTTTTTAGTAGGCTATCTAGGGTAGTCATAACTTTCCTTCCAAGGAGTAAGCGTCTTTTATTTTCATGGCTGCAGTCACCATCTGCAGTGATTTTGGAGCCCAAAAAAATAAAGTCTGCCACTGTTTCCACTGTTTGCCCATCTATTTGCCATGAAGTGATGGGACTGGATGCCATGACCTTAGTTTTCTGAATGTTGAGCTTTAAGCCAACTTTTCACTCTCCTCTTTCACTTTGATCAAGAGGCTTTTTAGTTCCTCTTCACTTTCTGCCATAAGGGTGGTGTCATCTGCATATCTGAGATTATTGATATTTCTCCCAGCAATCTTGATTCCAGCTTGTGCTTCATCCAGCCCAGTGTTTCTCATGATGTACTCTGCATAGAAGTTAAATAAGCAGGGTGACAATATACAGCCTTGACATACTCCTTTTCCTATTTGGAACCAGTCTGTTGTTCCATGTCCAGTTCTAACTGTTGCTTCCTGACCTGCATATAGGTTTCTCAAGAGGCAGTCAGGTGGTCTGGTATTCCCATCTCTTGAAGAATTTTCCACAGTTTAATGTGAGCCACACAGTCAAGGCTTTGGCATAGTCAATAAAGCAGAAATAGATGTTTTTCTGGAACTCTCTTGCTTTTTCGATGATCCAGCGGATATTGGCAATTTGATCTCTGGTTCCTCTGCTTTTCTAAAACCAGCTTGAACATCTGGAAGTTCACGGTTCATGTATTGCTGAAGCCTGGCTTGGAGAATTTTGAGCATTACTTTACTAGCGTGTGAGATGAGTGCAATTGTGTGGTAGTTTCAGCATTCTTTGGGATTGTCCTTCTTTGGGATTGGAATAAAAACTGACCTTTTCCAGTCCCGTGGCCACTGCTGAGTTTTCCAAATTTGCTCTAAGTTTAGGTAACATATATGACCGAGTTAAAATTTTATTTTTCTTGTGATGAGAACTTTTAAGATCTCTTAACAACTTTCAAATATATAATACAGTATTGTTAACTATAGTTATCATGCTGTATGTTACATCCCCAGAACTTATTTCTCCTAAAACTGAAAATTTGTACCTTTTGATCATCATTCCAGCCCCCTGCTGCCCCAAACACCTGCTCTGGAAATCAGCAGTATATTCTCTGTAGCTATGAGCTCAATTTCTTAAGGTTCCACATGTAAATGAGATCATATTAGTATTTGTCTTTCTCTGATGGCATTTCGTTTAGCATAATGCCCTCAAGATCCATCCATGTTGTTGCAGATGACAAGATTTTCTTCTTTTATGGCTGAATAATATTCCATTGTATGTATGCAACATTTTCATTATTCATTCTTCCATCAATAGAAACACTGTTTCCATGTCTTGGCTATTGTAAATAACGCTGCAAAGAATATAGGGGTTCAGATGTCTTTTTGAGATAATGATTTCATTTTCTTCATATAAATACCCAGATGTGGAATTGCTGGATCATATGACAGTTCTGCATTTTTTTTTTTTTTTTTTTTGAGGAACCTCCACACTACTTTCTGTACTGCCTGAAACTAATTTACATTCCCGGCAGTGCACAAGGGCCCCCTTTTCTCCTCACCCTCCTCACCAGCATTTATGATCTCTCATCTTTTTGATACAAGTCATTCAAACAGGTGTGAGGTGACGTCTCACTGTGGCCTTCATTTGTGCTTCCCTGATTTTTAGTATTGTTAAGCACCTTTTCACGTATCAACTGATCATTTGGTTGTTTCCTTAAGAAAAATGTCTGTTCAGTTCCTCTGCTTACTTTTTTATTTGATTATTTGTTTTATTGCTATTGAATTGTATAAATTCTTCAACTTTTTAGATATTAACCCCTTAATCAGATACATAATTTGCAAATATTCTCTTCCATTCAGTAGGTTACCTTTTCATTTCCTTGATAGATTCCTTTGCTATGCAGAAGTATTTTAATTTGATGTAGTCTCACTTGTTTATTTTTTGCTTTTTTTGCCTTTGCTTTTGGTGTGAAATCCAAAAAAAGAAAGAAAGAAAGAAAAATCATTGTCAAGACCAATGTCAAGGAAATTACCCCTATGTTTTCTTCTAGAAGTGTTATGATTTTAGGTCTTTATGTTCAGGTTTTTAATCCATTTTGAGTGTGTTTTTGTCAATGGTGTAAGATAGAGATCCAGTCTCATTCCTTTGCACGTGGCTGTCCTGTTTTCCCAACACCATTTATGGAAGAGACTATCCCTTCTCTCAGCATATTTGTGGCTCCTCTGTTATAAATTAATTGACCATATATGTGTGGGTTCACTTCTGGGCTCTCTATTCTGACCTATTCATTTATGTGTCCATTTTCCACCAATACCACACCTTTTTCTTGAGAGGTTTTATATTGAATGGATGATGAATTTTGTTGAATATTTTTTCTGTATCTGCTGAGATGATCATGATTTTTATCCTTCATTTGGTTAATGTGGTGTATCACACTGATTGATTTGCAGGTATTGAAACATCCTTGCATCCCTGGAATAAACCCCACTTGATCATGGTACCTGATCTTCTTAATATATTCTTGAATTTGATTTTCTAATATTTCGTCGAAGATTTTTGCATCTATGTTCATCAAGTATATTGGCCTATAACTTTCATTTCTTTGTGATGTTCTTGTCTGGTTTTGGTATCAGGGTAATGCTGACTTTATAAATTGAGTTTGGAAGTGTTCCCTCCTATTCTATCTTTTGGAAGAGTTTGAGAAGGTATTAAGTTTTCTTTAAATGTTTGGTAGAATTCACCAGTTAAGCCATCTTATCCTGGACTTTTGTTTGTTGGAAGGTTTTTTGTTTCTAATTCAATCTCCTTACAAAGTAGTCTTTTTAGAATATCTATTTCTTCATCATTCAATCTTGGTAGGTTATATGTTTCTAGTAGATATCTCTGATTACTCTCTGATCTAACCTCTGATTTCTACTTGGCTCCTAAAAGACCTCAAGGCTCATTTTCCCCTCTGCACCTAAGCATTGCCTCAGAGCTCTGGCTATTACTAACTGATGTGGATGTACTGAAACCTGTTTTCCTTCTTTGAAATAACCTCTTTAATGATGAGAAGGACTCAGTCATCATGGCCAGAGAAATGTATTTTAGAATCGTGCAGTATAACAGTAATTTTTGCAGAGAGGCAGTATATTATCCAGAAGGAAGGTAAAAGTATAGATTAACATTGCGTGTGTGCTAAGTCACCTCAATCATATCCAGCTGTGTGCGACCCTGTGGACTGTACCCAGCCAGGGTCCTCTGTCCATGGGATTCTCCAGGCAAGAGTACTGGAGGGGTTTGCCATGCCCTCCTCCAGGGGATCTTCCCGACCCAGGGATCGAACTCATGTCTCCTGTGGTTCCTGCACTACATATGGATTCTTCACTGCTGAGCTGCCAGGGAAGCCCCGAGATTAACATTAACTTATGGTAAATTGAGAACATACGTTATGATTCCAAGGGTAGCCACTAAAAGAATAAAAACAGACTGTATAACACCCCGACTAAGAAGAAAATTGTGAAAGCCTGAGAGCTGGCGACTGAGGTCAAATTTAATAAGAGGTCAGAAATCAAGGGTCAGAACAAATTGCTGATGTTCTGACCTCTTATTAAATTTGAGCTCAGTCCAGTTTTCAGGACCATCTAGCCAAAGCTATCGTTTTTCCATTGGTCATGTATGGATGTAAAAGTTGGACTATAAAGAAAGCTGAGCACTGAAGAATTGATGCTTCCGAACTGTGGTGTTGGAGAAGACTCTTGAGAGTCCCTTGGACTGCAAGGAGATCCAACCAGTCCATCCTAAAGGAGATCAGTCCTGGGTGTTCATTGGAAGGACTGATGCTGAAGCTGAAACTCCAATACTTTGGCCACCTGATGTGAAGAGTTGACTCATTGGAAAAGACCCTGATGCTGGGGAAGATTGAGGGCAGGAGGAGAAGGGGACGACAGAGGATGAGATGGCTGGATGGCATCACTGACTCAATGGACATGAGTTTGAGTAAACTCTGGGAGTTGGTGATGGACAGGGAGGCCTGGCGTGCTGCGGTTCATGGGGTCACAAAGAGTCGGACATGACTGAGCGACTGAACTGAACTGAACTGATGGGATGGATGGCAGCCATATTGCTCTTTGGGATGGGAACAGAAGTTCTAGGGAAACAAGAAGTGTAACTGGACAGCAGCAGTTTCCCTGGTTCTACTTATACCTGGCCATCCCTCTGGATGTAACACTAACAGCCAAGCAGGTCTATTCTTGCGGCCCCAAGATGCCTTCAGCAAGGTGTTTGCTGTTAGCCTCAGTGTTTCTCACAAACAGTTTGACTTTTGGAGAAATTTTAAAGGGTCATGTTCCAGGAGTTATTTTCTCCTTTATTTTTATAAGATTTACCTGTATCTGTACTTTTTGACATGGAGCTTAGAGCTCAATAATCACTACTACTACCCTCACCCATTAGCACCACCAATGAGAAGACTAATCTTACAAAATTATTCCTGATTGTACCAAATAATATCCAGAGAGAGTCCATACAGCTTTTCACTCAGATACCAAAGAAGGGAGAGTTAAGGCAAATGTCTAGTGACTAACTGTGATTTGTAAGTGTTGGCATTCACTTAAGTAACACTCAGTGGCTACTATGTAAAATTAGACAAACTAGTATTTTTTGAGCATTTGCTTTGTTCCAGACACAATTTCAAACACATTACATATATTGATGCATTTGATCACCCAACAAATCTACAAATAGGTCTTATTACCTTGTCCACTTTATGATGAAAAATTGGCTTACAGAGAACTAAAGCAAAGGGGCAGGCCTGGGATTAAACATGGGCTCTCTGGCATTGTCTTTGCAGTGTCCTTCACACCGTGTGTGTGACAGTTCCCAGGACAGTCTCTTCCCTCAGCAAGCTTCTGGTTTAGTAAGGAAGTCAGCAAGTATACAGAAACTCTGAAACAAGACAGACAGGATGAAAAATATAAAAGAGTTACAGGTAGTGTAATAGAAAGGAAGAGATCATGAACAATAAGGAAGAGAATGGCTTTGGGAGGATAAGGAGGATTTATTTCACCAGCATCACCAATAAATATTAGCCATAAAGTCAACTGTATGAAGATGGGGCAAGCATGCCAAGTGTAGAAAACAGTGTGAGCAGAACAGATCAATGACCAACCTGTGTTTTGAAAATGTCCGGTAATGCTGGTTTGCCTGGAATGTAATAGCAGAAACAATGACAATGATGACAAATGCAATTAATATTTCCAATGCCCCAGGCACAAGTCTAAGCATTAACTAATCTAGCCCACTGCACATCCGTATGGGTCCTGTTCTTATTCGTATTTTGGAAATGAAGAAGCAAATACCAAGAAGGACAATATTTGTATGAAGTCACAAGCCTGGACATAAAGATGGGTTCCAGTCTAGACAGGCCAGCCCTGCAGCACAATGCATGTCCCTCTCCTGGAGTGTGGGTGGAGCCTTAGTGACAGTCATTTAGGAAAAGAACACGTGCTTCACGGACCTGGATCCAAAGTCCCATCTATTAGAGTTTATGACCTTGGGGAAGGGATTGAATCTCTCTCAATTTCCATACTTATAACTTGAAAACAATAGCATCTGCCTTGGTCCTCTGTAAGGACTGGCAGAGAGCCTGATACATAACTAGAAGGTAGGTCCTAGAATGCCACCTTTGAGAATAAACACCGAATTTATTACATGTTCTTAAGACTTTTGAAAACAATGGGATTGCAACTGGGCTCTAAGAAGAATAATTGGAGAGTTTATTAAATGCACAGGGCCTTAAATGGCAAGTTCTAGATCTTCAGGGGCATTTCAGAATCCTAGATTTATCTTACCAAAAATTATAGTATATTATCCAAGGATGCATCCTATGGAAATAGAGATGTACTAAAATAAATATACAAGCATGTATTATTTATAAGCAAATAAATTGAAACAACTGAAACATTAAAAAAAATAAGATCTGGTTATATAAACGATACAAGGCATATAATGGAATGCTATAAAGACATTAAAAATATTATATGATCACTAAATGCTCACAGTGAATTATTAAATGCAATAGATTATAGAACAGTATATATTGTATGACCTCATAAACATGCAAATCTGTGTGCATGTCCATTAAAAATACTGAATAGCTATAAAATAATATTTGCAGTGATTCTTCACCAGTGTAATTATAGGTACTGCAGTTTTCTTCTTTGTATATTTTCTATGTTCCAAATTTTCAGAGGGAATATTCATTACTTTTTATATTTAAAAAGTGTTTATATATTTTTAATGTTTTAAAACCTTGGATATGGGACTTCCCTGGCAGTCCAGTGGTTAAGACTCTATGATTCCACTGCAGGGGGCACAGGTTCAATCCCTGGTACTGCACGGCTCCCCAACACCCAGACAACAACAAAACCCTTGGATATATTGCTTTAAATGGGAAAATTATAGTAATGATAATAAACACACAAGAGGGAAAGTAATTCTGGAGCATCTATCTGGTCAGGGTGGCAGGATACTTGGTGTTCAGTTTTGCTTTTATCTTGTTACTTTTGTATTTAGGTTAAGGATTCAGAATTTTTTTAAAAAACTATATGTTAGTTCATCAAATGCAAATACTGAAATCTTTTTTTCTTTGCTAAACCTTTCAAGAAATGGGCCTTTCATCCTGATCAGCCTGGAGGAGATGGGCATCCCAAATCAGTGCCCTGGTATGAAGAGACTTTACACAGAGAAGTATCTTAAAGGTGGCAGAAGAGACAATGTTCTGCTGCCATGAAAATGGGATAGATGTAGGCTTCATCTTACTGTGGACTTTCTCTCCATTTCTGTCACAGCAGAAAAAACATTAAATTATTAAAGCCTGTGCTTCAGAAGCTGAGGAGACGTGTTTTATGAATACAACTGTGACCACTAAATCCATTTTACTGTGGACAGTGATTTTATTTTCTTAAATTCATAGTGACATGCTCCTTTGACTCACATAGGGTAGCAGGCACATTGCTTTATGAGGTAGTTCCCGGGTCTGCAAAGCACCCTGGATCCAAAAGGAGAATGAACAGTAACGGGAGGCTTGCTTGTCTGGGAAAATGTCTCAGTGGGCAGGTTGCCTCATGATCAGCTCTGCACATGTGCCAAGGGCTGAGCTGAAGAAGGACGGAGCTGTCATGGGGACAGAGCAGTGCTTGCCAGGAACGTTACTGCTGTCATATGATGGAGGGTGGGGAGGTCTTCTCTGTGTAAAGCTTGGGCTGGATTAGATTGGGAAACGGTGATTATAAACTTCCGTTGGAGTTGCAACACTGGTGTTCATTTGATTTTTACTCTAACCATGTATTGCTCACACATCCCTTCTAGTTGTGTGATACAGATTGGGTTTAAATTAAAGCAAATTTAAACTCCTTTCTCTTAAGGTTTTCTTATAACCCTTGACAATGTAAGACCCCCTGGGCTGCCAAGACTAGATTGGGCCTGGATTGTTCTATTTGGAAGTGATGAGTGAGATTCTGTAGGGGGTAGCATAACAGTGCTCACTAAGGGCAGAACCAAAGCAAGACACATCCTGATAGAGGCCAACCTCTAAGGGGTGAAGGAGGAGGGGCTTGGAAAGAGAACCAAAAGGCAGAAGCCAGACAGGTGAGAGCAGTTCAGAAGAGAGGGCGATTAGGTGAGCTGGCAAAGAGCAGACGCCAAGAAGAAGGAAGAGGTGGAAAACGGAAATGTCACGGCAAGGTGAGCTGAAGCTAGAGGCAACCTGGAGGAGTCCCACAGAAAGGTGGGGCAAATCAAACGGCTGTTTGTGCTGAACTGTGGGGGAGGGAGGAGGAACAGGGGCTGTGTTTCTTGCTGTGTGTTTATTTTATTTGTTTAATTTATATGGTGATAATTGCCGCAAAGAAAATAACACAGGGTAAAAATTGGGCTTCCCTGGAAGCTCAGCAGTAGAAGAATACACCTGCAATGGAGGAGACGTGGGTTCTATTCCTGGGTTGGATCCCTGGATCGGGAAGATCCCCTGGAGAAGGGAATGGCAACCCACTCTGGTACTCTTGCCTGAGAAATCCCATGGACAGAGGAGCCTGGAAGGCTACAGTCCCTGGGGTCACAAAAGAGTCAGACATGACATAGCGACTCAACAACAAAACAGCAACAAAGGATAGACACTGATGAAGCAGGGGTGCCATCTATCTATCTATCTATATTTGGCCACTCCATGCATCACGCAGGATCTTAGTTCCCCCAAGAGGAATCCCACATCTGATGCAGCGGAGATGCAGAGTCCTCACCACTGTGCACCTGGGAAGTCCGAGAGGTTTTATTTTTAAGAGCGGGCACAGAGAAGGCCCCCAGGACAGGTGAAGCTTGTGCAGGGAGCTGACTGCAGTGAGGGGGTGGGCCACACAGATTTCTGTGAGAAGGTCCAGAGTGAACTTTAAGTTCAAAGGCCCCAAGAAGGGACTTCTGTTGTGTGTTTTTAAGTCAGCCTTGTGTGTATGTTTTTAAGTCTGCCTTGTTGAGGTATAATTTTAAAACTAATTAAACCCACTAATTTTACATGTACATGTTGATGAGTTTTGAAAAATGTATGTATACAATCATCCCCCAGGATCCTCAGAGGATTGATTCCAGCCCCTCCCCAACCCCACACCCCGACCCTTCCCTTCACAGATTCTCAAGTCCCTTAAATAAAATGATGTGGAATGGCACATAACCTCCACAATGTTTGCATACTTTAAATCATTTCTAGATTACTTTTAATAACTAATACAATGTAAACAACATGTAATTAGAGTGAGGCAAAGCTTAACTTTCTAGAAGTTTCTGAAATTTTTCTTTCCAAATACTTTGGATCCACAGTCGATTAAAATCCAAGGATGATTTAATATGTGGGTATGAAGGGTTCACTGTAGTTGTAGAACTGCTGTTATAATCATGTTACAGAACAACTTTATTTTTCCAAAAAGTTTCCTTGTGTTCTTTTCAGTCAAACCTGTTTCCATCCCAGGGCCCTAGCAACTGATCTACTTTCTGTCACTATAGTTTGGCCTGTTCTAGAATTTCATGTAAATGGAATCATGTTTTCTTTTTTTGTCTGGTTTTCTCCACTTAGCATAATGCTGTAGAGCTACATCCATGTTGTTGTATTTCAGCAGTCTGCTCCTTTGTCTTGCTGAATAGTATTCCTTAGCATGAGTATACTAGAAAGTGTTAACCCTTTCAACAGTTGATGGACATTTCATTGTTACCAGTTTGGGGCAATTATGAATAAAACTGGTAGATATAAATGAGAACATGTGGACATTTTTTTTTCATTTCTCTTGAACACTTAGTAAAAAGATTTCTAGAAATAAAGCAAGGTTACATAAAACTTTATAAGAAATTGCCAAACTGTATTCACCAAAGTGACTGCACCATTTTACATACTCAACAGTGATGGGTAAAGTTCCACCAAAAATACCAAGTTTTGACAAAGTTGCCACACATCTTTGCTAAAAATTGACATTGACAATCTCTTTAATTTAGCTCTTCAAATGGGGTATGTAGTAGACTATCACTGGGATTTTAATTTACATTCCTGTAATGGCAGAAAGTGAAGAGGAACTAAAAAGCCTCTTGATCAAAGTGAAAGAGGAGAGTGAAAAAGTTGGCTTAAAGCTCAACATTCAGAAAACTAAGATCATGGCATCTGGTTCCATCACTTCATGGGAAATAGATAGGGAAACAGTGGAAGCAGTGTCAGACTTTATTTTTGGGGGCTCCAAAATCACTGCAGATGGTGATTGCAGCCATGAAGTTAAAAGACACTTACTCCTTGGAAGGAAAGTTATGACCAACCTAGATAGCATATTAAAAAAAAGCAAAGACGTTACTTTGCCAACAAAGGTCCATCTAGTTGAGGCTATGGTTTTTCCAGTGGTCATGTATGGATGTGAGAGTTGGACTGTGAAGAAAGCTGAGTGCCAAAAAATTGATGCTTTTGAACTGTGGTGTTGGAGAAGACTCTTGAGAGTCCCTTGGACTGCAAGGAGATACAACCAGTCCATCCTAAAGTAGATCAGTCCTGGGTGTTCATTGGAAGGACTGATGCTGAAGCTGAAACTCCAATACTTTGGCCACCTGATGTGAAGAGTTGACTCACTGGAAAAGACCCTGATGCTGGGAGGGATTGGGGGCAGGAGGAGAAGGGGACGACAGAGGATGAGATGGCTGGATGGCATCACTGACTCGATGGGCATGAGTTTGAGTAAACTCCGGGAGTTGGTGATGGACAGGGAGGCCTGGCGTGCTGCGATTCATGGGGTTGCAAAGAGTTGGACACAACTGAGTGAATGAACTGACTGAATGATAGATAATTTGAACATTTTTCCATAGGCTTATTATATATCTAATTTGGTAATATGTCAATAAAAATTTCACCCACTTTTTCATTGAGTTGTAAAAGTTCTTTGTATATTCTAGATTCAAACTCTATCAAATATATGTTTACAAATATTATTTCCCAGGCTGTGAGTTGCCTTTTCATTTTCTTATAAGCATTTTTAATTTTTTGATGCTAAGCATAACAATTAATCTTTCATGGTTCATGCTTTTCCCTTCTAGGAGATTCCTCTATAGTTTTCTTTTTTTTTTTTTAAATCATTTGGCTGGTCGAGTCTTAGTTTCAGCACGTGGGAACTTTCACTGCAGTGCATAGATCTCTAGTTGTGGTGCTCAGGCTCAGTAGTTGCAGAGCATGGACTCAGTTGCTCCAGAGCATGTGGGATCTTAGTTCCCTGACCAGGGATGAAAACAATGTCCCCTGCATTGGAAGGTGGATTCTTAACCACTGGACCACCAGGGAAGTCCCTATAATTTTACATCTTAAGTCTAGGTTTATTCTCCAACTTGAATTAATTTTGAATATGATCTAAGAGTCATTTTTGTATGATGTCCTAGTATTTGTTAAAGAGACAATCTACCCCCCCTGTTGAATTGATATCTTTGCCAAAACTCAATTCAGCATATTCCAGTGGTTACATTTCTGGTCTTAATTTTTTCCATTTGATCTAATTATTGATTTCTGCAGTTGTACTTTAAATCAATTGAGGAAAAAATTAATTAAAAATACATTTATATGGTCTTTTATATCTACCATTACTGGAGCTCTTTGTTTCTTCATGTCGGTTTGAATCACCACTAAGTGTCCTTTATTTCAGCTTGAAAGGCTCCCTTCAGTAGCTCTTGGAGGGTAGGTTGGCTAGAAACAAATTCCCTCAAATTTTGTTGTATGATTATGTCTTATTTTTCCTTTATTTTTGAAGAATTGCTTTGCTAGTTGTAGAATTCTTGATTAAAAATCTTTTGCTTTCAGGACTTTGACTGTTCAATCCCACTGCCTCTGATTTCCATAGTTTTTCATGAGATGCTGTTGATCTTCATGTTGCTCCATACTGATGAACTGTTTTTTTTTTTGTTATTTTTGCTGCTTTTGTGGTTCTATCTTTGTCTTTGACTTTCAGCAATGTGACTATGATGTGCCTAGGTTTTGACCTCTTTAATTTATTTTACTTGAAGTTTATTGAGCTTATTGATATGTAATGTCTGCATCAAATTTGGAAAGTTTTCAGCCACTACTTCTCCAAATAGTCTTGCTGCATTTCTTATGCAGCTTCTCTTTTCAGAACTCCCATTATTCACATGTTGACATATGTTTGATGGTAAACCACAGATATCTAAAGCTCTGTTCATTTTTCTTCACTCATTTTTCTTTCTCTCCCTCAGATGAATAATCTCAATAGGCCTACTTTCAAGTTTGCTGGTTCTTTTCCTGCTCATATTTGCCGTTGAGTCCATCCAGCCCTTCATATTATGTATTGTACTCTTTGATCCTAGAATTTCTAACTTCTATTTGTGTATATATACATATATAAATATATTAGATGTATACATACATTGTTGTCTCTCTTTATTACCATTCTCTTCATTGAACGTTGTTCTCATACTTCCCTTTAGTTCCTTGTATATGATTTTCATTAGTTCTTTGAACATATTCAAAATATCTGAGCTAGAATCTTGTCTAGTAAATCCAAAATCCGGGCTCCATCAGAGATAGTATTCTATTAACTGGTTTTTCTTTCCTGTGCATGGGCTGTGCTTTCTTTTTTCTTTGCATCTCTCAAAACTTTTTGTTCAAATAATACAATGTGGCAATTCTGGAAGTCAGAATCTCCCTCCCTCTAAGATTTATGATTGTTAGTTTTATGAACTAATTCTGTTGAGTCTGTATTTTTTGATCATGCGTGCCTCTGAAGTCTTTGCTGGGTGAGCTTGAGGTCAACTCATCAGAAATTTCCTTAAATGTCTGGAACCAGTATGTCTCCCAGTCTTTGTTATGGGGCTCTATGTATATGTTGGAGAATACATTCAACACTCAGCCAGGCCGTCTATGTTTCTGCTTTGGCCTTCACTTGCTATTTTCACACAGCCTCAAGGTCAACCAGAAGAGAGCCTCCTCAAGTTTTCCCTGAGGATGCACATAGCTCTGAGCATGCATACAGCCCTATATGGACATGTGACCTTATAGATTCCCAGATACATGCCAGAGCTTTTCAAAGTCTCCCATAGACATCTCATTATCCAGCTTTTACTTTAATGCTTTTGGAGAACACATTCTTTACCCTAAATGCTAAACCAGTTCTTCAGATAGTTGCAATATTAGACAATTGCCTCTGACTGTCTTCAACAAACATTCCTGGGCAAAGGTTTTTTGCACGAGGCAAGCTCCTAGTCAGGTCAAATGCAGAAGAATTTTGTGACTGGTCTCTTGGAGAACCACCAAATGGGTTGAATAATGACAATTCTCTGGGAACGAGGTTTCAAATGAGTTCCATCTCCAGTCTGCCCCCTCTGATCACTGCCAGGCTGCTGGTTTTCACTGTGAATGTGGGCTGTTTGTTTTCAAAGCTACTTCAGAATTGGGGAAATGGGTATGGAAATTGGGTAATGTGTTCTTACAAAGATTCAGCTATTTTTCTTGAATAGACTCCTCAATTTGCTGCAAGTCCTTGGATGATTTCCAGAAACAGGAAAAAGATGAATCTGACAATTTTCCCAGTGGTCTCATTGCCCTTAAAGAAGAGTTTTGGAGGTTCTTACCCTGCCATTCTTGCTTACATCGTGTCTCTGTAATCTATACATTTATCTAAATAGAAACGTCACATTCTCTTGAATAGTGTATCTTTACAGTAAATCTTAAAAAAAAATAAAATAAAATAAAAAAATAAAATCAGTGTAGGTATTCCAGTTTGGTTCTTACTTTTCAAAATTGTTTTGGCTATTTTAGGTCATTTACATTTACATATAAATATTCAATGTGACTTGCCAATGTTTCCCCAATGAGCCAGCTACAAATTTGATTAGGATTCTCTAAATCTATAAATAAATTTTGGCAAAAGTGACATTAAAAAATATTGAGTCTCCAATTCATGAGCATGATGTTCTCTCCATTTATTTAGATCTTCTTTAATTTTTCTCAACACTATTTTGTAGTCTTCAGTGTACAGATCTTGCGTGTATTTTCTGAAATATGTCACAAAATATTGATGTAACTGTAAATGATAGTATATTTTAAATTTAATTGTTCATTGCTAGTATACATAAATTCAATTGCTTTTTAATACCAATATTCCTAAATTCACCTAAAAGGTTAGCTAGCACTTTTGTAAATTCAGTAGTATTTATACATGGTCAATCATGTTGCATCATCCATGAATATAATCTTGTTTTTTTTTTTGTTTTTTTTTTTGCTTTTGATGTCTACACATTTGACTAGCCTTTTCTGGAGAAAAGAGGTGCTCATTGGTTCATGTTTACTGAACCAATGAGCACTTCCAGTGCAAAGTAAAATGGAGAAAGCAAGAGCAGATAATCCTGTTTTGCTCTAAATATTAGGGGTGAAGTTAGGGGTGATGCATTCAGTTTTTCATCACCAAATATAGTAGTTAGATGTATCAGGTTGAGGAAATTCTCTTCCTTTCATACTTTACATTCCACTTCATTTGTTGCTGAGTTTTTCTAAATCATGTTGTCGTTCAGTCGCTAAGTCATGTCTGACTCTTTTCCAAATCATAAATGAACACTAAATTTTTGTCAAATGCTTTCTCAGCATCTATTGAGATGATTATATGATTTTTCTTTTTAAATCTGTTAACATGGTGAATTCCATTGATTTTTACATGATAACAAAGCTTTGCATTCCTAGCATAAACTCTGCTTGGTAATGATGTATTCTGGACCATGCTTTTGCTAAACATTTGCTAAGAATTTTCCCTATGTTCCTGAAAGATATTGATCTTCAATTTCTTTTCTTGTAATGTCTTTGTATTGTTTTATTATCAGGACAACATTGGCCTCATAGAATGATTTGGAAAATGTTCCTTCCTCTTTTGTTTTCTTGAAGAGATTGTAAATTGGTGTTATTCCTTTTCTAAATGGTTATTAGAATTCATCAGTGAAGGCCTCTGGGCCTGAAGTTTTCTTTGTGTGTTTTTTTTAAAACACCTTTTTTATTTTAGAATAGTTTTAGATTTATAGAAAAGCTATGAAGATAGTACAGTTTCCATATACTCCACATCAAAATTATCTTATTAATATTTTTCAGTAATATGGTACATTTATCACTCAGTTCAGTTCAGTCGCTCAGTCATGTCCGACTCTTTGTGACCCTACGAATCACAGCACGCCAGGCCTCCCTGTCCATCACCAACTCCCGGAGTTTACTCAAACCCGTGTCCATTGAGTCGGTGATGCCATCCAGCCATCTCATCGTCTGTCATCCCCTTCTCCTCCTGCCCCCAACCCCTCCCAGCATCAGGGTCTTTTCCAATGAGTCAACTTTTCGCATGAGGTGGCTAAAGTATTGGAGTTTCAGCTTCAGCATCAGTCCTTCCAATGAACACCCAGGCTTGATCTCCTTTAGGATGGACTGGTTGTATCTCTTTGCAGTCCAAGGGACTCTCAAGAGCCTTCTCCAACACCACAGTTCAAAAGCATCAATTCTTCAATGCTCAGCTTTCTTCACAGTCCAACTCTCACATCCATACATGATCACTGGAAAAACCATAGCCTCAAATAGATGGACCTTTGTTGGCAAAGTAAGGTCTCTGCTTTTTTACATGCTATCTAGGTTGGTCATAACTTTCCTTCCAAGGAGTAAACATCTTTTAACTTCATGGCTGCAGTCACCATCTGCAATGATTTTGGAGCCCCTCAAAATAAAGTCTGACACTGCTTCCACTGTTTCCCCATTTATTTCCCATGAAGTGATGGGAATGGCTGCCATGATCTTAGTTTGCTGAATGTTGAGCTTTAAGCCAACTTTTTCACTCTCCTCTTTCACTTTCATCAAGAGGCTTTTTAGTTCCTCTTCACTTTCTGCCATTAAAGGTGGTGTCATCTGCATATCTGAGGTTATTGATATTTCTCCCAGCAACCTTAATTCCAGCTTGTGCTTCTTCCAGCCCAGCATTTCTCATGATGTACTCTGCATAGAACTCATGATGTACTCTGCATAAATAAGCAGGGTGACAATATACAGCCTTGACATACTCCTTTTCCTATTTGGAACCTATCTGTTGGTCCATGTCCAGTTCTACCTGTTGCTTCCTGACCTGCATACAGGTTTCTCAAGAGGCAGGTCAGGTGGTCTGGTATTCCCATCTCCTTCAGAATTTCCCACAGTTTATTGTGATCCACACAGTCAAAGGCTTTGGCATAGTCAATAAAGCAGAAATAGATGTTTTTCTGGAACTCTCTTGCTTTTTCAATGATCCAGCGGATATTGGCAATTGATCTCTGGTTCCTCTACCTTTTCTAAATCCAGCTTGAACATCTGGAAGTTCTCGGTTCACATATTGCTGAAGCCTGGCTTGGAGAATTTTGAGCATTACTTTACTAGCGTGTGAGATGAGTGCAATTGTGCAGTAGTTTGAACATTCTTTGGGATTGCCTTTCTTTGGGATTGGAGTGAAAACTGACCTTTTCCAGTCCTGTGGCCACTGCTGAGTTTTCCAAATTTGCTGGCATATTGAGTGCAGCACTTTCATAGCATCATCTTTCAGGATTTGAAATAGCTCAACTGGAATTCCATCACCTCCACTAGCTTTGTTCGTAGTGATGCTTCCTAAGGCCCACCTGACTTCACATTCCAGGATGTCAGACTCTAGGTGAGTGATCACACCATCGTGATTATCTGGGTCATGAAGATCTTTTTTGTACAGTTCTTCTGTGTATTCTTGCCACCTCTTCTTAATATCTTCTGCTTCTGTTAGGTCCATACCATTTCTGTCCTTTATTGTGCCCATCTTTGCATGAAATGTTCTCTTGGTATCTCTAATTTTCTTGAAGAGACCTCTATTCTAATATGGATACACTATTATTAACTAAAGTTCATAATCTATTCATATTTGAATTTTTTCTTAATGTCCTTTTTTGTTCCAAGATCACATCGGGCACCATGATACTGCTAGTTTCTGTGTCACTTTATTTTTTTTTTTTTTTCTGTGTCACTTTAAAATCATGTTGAATTTGCTGTATGTCTCAGGAAACGCACACAGGGGCTCTGTATCAGCCTAGAGGGGTGGGGTGGGAGGGAGATGGGAGGGAGGCTCAAAAGGGAGGGGACGTGTGTATGCTTATGGCTGATTCATGTGGAGGTTTGACAGAACACATAAAAATCCTGTAAACCAGTTATCCTTCTATTGAAATAAATTTAAAAAAATCTCGTTGGCTATGACAGTTTCTAAGATCTTCCTTCTTTTGATCATGTTAAAGGTTCTGAGGAGTACTGGTCAAGGTATTTTGTTGAATGTCCCTAAATTGGAGCTTGTTTTATGTTTTTTCATGATTAGATCTGGATGATGAGTTTTGGGGAGGAAGACCACAGAGTTAAAAGTATTATTTTCATCTCATTATACTAAGGGCACATGCTATTAACATAAATTATCACTATTGATACTAATTTTGATTACCTACCTGAGATGTTTTTCAGAAATTTCTTCATTGTAAATTTACTCTTTTCATTCTCAGGAAAGTTTAAACTATAAATTTAATTTCATTAATAGTTACAGGGCTATCAATAAATTATTTCTTCATAAGTTATGTTTGTGTTTTTCAAGGACTTTGCCCATTTTACTTAATTTGTTGATTTATAGAGGTAAATTGTTTATACTACTCCTTTATATTCTCTTCATGCCTGTAAAATCTGAAATACTGCTCCTTTTTCATTCCTAATGTTAGTAATTTGTATCTTTTCTCTTTTTAATTTTTTCTCTGTCTTTTCTTATTTTTTTTATGTCTTGTTTATCAGTCAGGCTGAGGGGGTTATAAATTTTATACTTCTCACAGAATTAGCTTTTGGTCTCATTGGTTATTCTCTATTGCTATATTTTCCACTTAATTCATTTCATTTCATTACTATTTATTTTCTTTTTTCTGATTACTTTGACTTCCTTTTATAGTCTGTTCAGAAGGAAGCCTAGGGTTCATTGATTTTGGGGAGCTATCTATATCATATAAGCATATAATGCTATGTATTTCCCTCTAAGCACTGTTTTAACTGAAACCAACAGATTTTGATGTGTTATATTTCCTTTTATTTCCTCAGATATCTTCTAATTTCCTTTGTGATTTCTTAATTGACCTATGGACTATTTAGAAGTATGTTGTTTAATATCTAAATGGTTCTGGATTCTTCATTCCTTTGTATTGCTCCAAATTTTCATCTGGAACCATTTTCTTCCTAAAGAATTAACTTTCTGTAGTATCTTCTATTACAAAACCTAAGATCATGGCATCTGGTCCCATCACTTCATAGCAAACAGATGGGGAAACAATGGAAACAGTGGCAGACTTTATTTTCTTGGGCTCCAAAATCACTGCAGACAGTGACTGCAGCCATGAAATTAAAAGACACTTGCTCCTTGGAAGAAAAACTATGACCAACCTAGACAGCATATTAAAAAGCAGAGACATTACTTTGCCAACAAAGCTCCATCTAGCTAAAGCTATGGTTTTTCCAGTAGTCATGTATGGATGTGAGAATTGGACTGTGAAGAAAGCTGAGTGCCAAATAATTGATGCTTTTGACCTGTGGTGTTGAAGAAGACTCTTGAACTGCAAGGAGCTCCAACCAGTCCATCCTAAAGGAAATCAGTCCCGAATATTCATTGAAAGGGCTGATGCTCAAACTGAAACTCCAATACTTTGGCCACCTAATGCAAAGAACTGACTCATTGGAAAAGACCCTGTTGCTGGGAAAGATTGAAGGCAGGAGGAGAATGAGATGGTTGGATGGCATCACTGACTCGGTGGACATGAGTTTGAGCAAGCTCCAGGAGTTGGACAGGGAAGCCTGGCATGCTTCAGTCCATGGGGTTGCAAAGAGTTGGACACAACTGAGCAACTGAACTGAACTGAATATCTCTTATGGTGCAGGTTTGATGGTGATAAATAGTTCAGATTTTGTTTATCTAAAAAAGTGTTTATTTCTATTTCACTTCTGAAGCTATTTTTTTCTGCATATGATATTCCAGATTAACAGTTCTCTTTTTTCACTGTTTTAAATATGTCATTCCAATGTCATCTGGCTGACATAGTTTCTTCCAAGAATTCTTCTGATATTCTTATTTTTCTTTCTCTGTGTCTTTTTCTTTTAGTTGTTTGAAAAAATCCCCTCTATTTCTGGATTTCAGCAATTTGGTTATAACCTTTCATGTGATTTTGTTTCTTCTGTTTGAGCTTTGTTGAGATTCTTGAATCTCTGGTTTATAGATTTCATCAAGTTTGGAAAAACTTTGACCATTATTTCTTTATTTTTCTCTCTCCCTCTCTTTTCTACAACTTCTGAGGCCCCAGATAGATGTTTTCTCACACATTATTGATATTTTGACTTTTTCCCCAAACCCTTTCTTCCTCTGTGTATTTGATTTTGAAGGATTTCTGTTGCTATGTCTTTATTACCATTTATTAACATTTCTTCCTGATATATCCAATCTCCTGTTAATTCTACTGTGTTTCTAAATTTTGGATGTTGTATTTCTCATCTTTAGATGTTCCGTTCAGATATTTTTATATCTTCCACTTATTTCCTCATCACATTTGTCTTTTCTTGTGTTTTATTAAACAATGAAGCATAATTATAATTCTTAATATCCTTGTCTGCTATCCCTATCATATCTATCATTTCTAGGTATGTTTCTACTGATTATTTTTCCTTCTAATAATAGTTCATATTTTTCCCATTTTTGCATGCCTAGTAATTTTTGGTTAGATAGTGGATATTGTGATTTTTACATTTTGAGAGTGCTAGATTTTTTGTGTTGCTTTAAAAATTGTAGGACTTAGTTATACAAGGCTGTTAAGTTCCATGGACTATCTTTGCTCCATTCATGCTTTGCTGCTAAGTTTTCTTAGAGCGGGTCTCAAGCAGTCTTTAGTCTAGATCTAATTTATCCCAACTACTAAGGTGTATCTTCCTAAGGATTGTACCTGATATTCTGCATATTACAAAGTCTTTCCAGTTTCAGTGCTGGAAACATACCTTACTCTTACCCACATGTGAACTCTAAGAATGTTTAGCCTTCTGTTTGCAGGATTCTTTTCTCAGATTCAGGTAAATCCCTTTTCATACAGAGGCAGATCAGTATTCATCTAGACACTCGAGTGGTTCCTTCTACAGATATCCTGAACTCTTTTTCCATTAAGCTATTATTTTTTCCCTTCAGTATTCTGTCCCACAAATTCTAGTCATCTTGCCCCCCTCCTCCCCCAATTTTGACCTCTTTATCCTGAACTCAGTATTATCATCAGACCGTCTGAGACCCCTTCCCTGCAAAACAGCCTGGAAATTTTCTCCCGGCACTAAGTTGGAGCAATATCTGGTTTGATTCCCTTCTCTCAGCAATATCAATCATGTATTTCTTGTTGTCTAAAGTCTAAAAAACATTTAAAAATAATTTTGTACAATTTTCTATGACATTTTGCTTAAGACTTGAGAGTAAATCCAGTCCCTGTATTCTATCACGGGATGAAGCAGAAGTCTATGACATTCTTTTAAGAAATTTTGTGCTGAGAGAGAGAGAAGGAGAGGTAGGAGCTTAAAATTTTGACTGAAGCAAGGGGAAATTTTTCTTTCTGTTGAATAACATATTTCCTTCTGCAGGCAAGAGAGAATGAACAAAGGATAAACACCGTTAGAGCAAACATCTGCAAGGAAAAGAAAAAAAAAACTTTTTCTCTACTCCCACAGTACTTCTGACACCATGTGTGGGGGAAAAGAGGGGGACATTTCCTTACGTTAGACAATTCTTACACTAACTGCCTGTCTGGGTCAGCACACCCCACGGGTTAAGGGCCCAACCCCACAGAGCTGCTCCCACATTAGACACCAATGCGAGGTCTAGGTTGTGACCTGCACTTCTGGCCAAGCAGCTGTAAATCAGAGCTTCCACAATTCTTTCCTTGAGTTCGGTAATTTGCTTGAAAAGCTCACAGAACTCAGGGAGACATTTACTTATGTATGTGTTTTACATGTTATAAAGGCTACACCTTGGGAACAGTCAATGGATAGGTGCAGAGGGCAAGTCTGGGAGTCGAAATACACAGAGCTTGCTCACCGTCTCCAGGTGTACCACTCTCCAGGTCAGGAACCTGGAAGTAAGTCCCCGAACCCCTTCAGTCAGGGTTTTATGGAGGCTTCATGATGTAACACAACTGATTAAATCATTGACTATCAGTGATCAATCCATTCAACCTCCAGCCCCTCTCCCCTCCCCTTCGGGTGGGGCTGAAAGTTCCAACCCTCCAATCATATGCTGGTTGCCAATAGTCCCCCATCCTCAGAGACCAGCCCAAAGTCATCTCATTAGCATAAACTCAGGCATGGTTGAAAGGGGCTCCTTTCACTTTTATCACTCCCCTCCAAATATTACAACAAAAGATGCGAGAGCATCTTTTCACTTAGGAGATTATAAGGGTTTTAGGAGCTCTGGCCAGGAGCCAGGGACAAAGACCAAAATATCCATTTCTTATTATATCACAATATCACAGCAATACTGGGCAGAAAGTTCCAAGATGCCCATTTCTGGTGACATTTATTTTCTCTGTGATGTGGGATGTACAGTAATCCAGTAAAAATGGTATAAGATGTAAGGTTTAAAGAGCAGTTGGGAGAGGCAAGGGGTATGAAGTATACAGGGAGCACCAACGAAAGCTTCTCAGGACCGCCTCAGCCACCAGACACCCAAGCGAGGTCAGCGCACCATTTGTCGAGGGGCTGCATTCCAGCCCCACTCTCAGGTCTGGCTGTAAAGCTTTGCCAAGATTCTTGGCTCCTGTTCCTCTATTAAAAATAGAAAAGAGTTCATACATGGTCAGACGTTGAGGTCAGAACCATGCCTTTAACTCATGGGAAAGAGCCCCCACTGGGAGGTGGGGGTGTGGAGTTTTCAGAGACACCATGTGGGGAGCCTAGCTGGCTTCACCTGGATGACATGAGGCCTTCCCTCTGGGCCTTGCTTGCCTGGCGGTCCCCACAAGCTCTCTTTGGATTTGCCTATATTCTCAGCTTTTACAGAAGATTTGCCCAGATTTCATATGAAAAGTGTCTGAATGTCCCCAGCCAGGTCCCCATTCTTCCCTTCACAAGCTAAGGTCTGGTGTCCCGTCAGAGCCTCTTCCAGATTTCCCATGAGTTAGTAAAAGGAGCCCCTTTTCCTAACTGTGCACAACCCCTCTATGAGGGCCTCTATCTTCACAAGTGGAACTTAGGCTAGATCCCAGTCCCCGCCCGCCTCCTTGGCCGGCCACCCTGGCAGTGTATGACCCACACACCTGTCATGGCTGCTCTGTGCCTGTGATCTTCTTACCTTGTTTTCCTGACTTCTTTCTTGCTATTAACAATTAATAGTGGCTTTGCCTTATGAGGCAGACTCTGGCCTCTGAATTTGCTGGTTGTTGTAAATCAGTATAGCCGACCCCCTAGGTTGGCTCCAACCCCACCCAGGTGTACATATGATACCTGCAGTCTATTTGTTTTGTATTGCTAATCCTTGAACCAGTGATGGTCAGGACAAGGATTACCTTAGGAGAAACCTCCTCTCTACTGGGAATATGAATCTAGTGTCTGCCAGTGTCTGCCATCCAGGTTGTCTGAGGTGACCTGAGTTCCTGGGATCCCTTACGGGAAATGGGCTTCTACTTCCCCACTCCCCCACCACAGGCTATCAGTCCATACAACCAGCCAGCCTTCCACCCTTCCATGTTCCTACTAGTCACTTCCATATCCAAAAGGGCCTGAGCCATGCCCTTCACACACACCCTGGTCAGCAGGCCTTGTTCTGACCTCTCTCCAGATGCTCAGACCTCCCCTGACCCTGAGCCTGCCCTGCAGGGTCTCTATGGGAGGACTTCGTGGCAGGTGGAGTCTGGGCATCTCCTGACCCTACTGTGTACTTTGGGATCCTCCTTTGCTCCTCAGAGCCACCTGAGAACCTGGTGTGGTTCTTTGAGAAAGTGTTGGTAGGAGAAGAGTCTGAAGCTGACGGTCGAAAATGAGACCTGGGAATGGGCCAGGGCAATATTTCTCAGCTGTGTCCTATTGATGAGAAAGTTAATAAGTAGTCAATCTAAGAAAGAAATAAGACTATTTTAATTTTATTCGAGTCAACCTGAGGATTATAACCCAGGAGACAGTCTTTCAGAAGTTCTGAGGTCTGTTCTGCCTGCTAGAGGTCAAAGTACAGTTATAGTTTTTGAGACAAAGAGTTATACATCAAATGACATATTGACAGTTTATATGATCCAGATTTGCACATATAATGAGTAGCAGGACATCGTGTGCCCCTACAGGATTAAGAAGGAAGATCATACCCTAAGGGGGTCTGGTCAATATACACTAAGGGGGAGAGAGGAGGCCCGGACAGGCAGAGAAAAATTCAGTGCTAAAATTTAAATTCTACACTTAGACTTTTCTTGTTCTGTCATAAAGTATGAATTTTACTTTGTTAGTCCTATGAAACACCGGTTCCACAGGGCATTTTACAGATTTAAAAAAGAACCCATCTGGTCAAATATTGCCTTCTCAAACCTACTGTAACAATGTTGTTTTTGAAATGTGCTAATACTTCCCTTTGAAACAACTAGCCCACTCATTTCAGAATGATGGGTTTTCTCTTTCAGTCCTTTTATTGAGCACTTTGATTAAAGGTGTCTTTAAAATAAGTCCTCTTCTCAGTTCTCATCCCCAACCACCAGTGAAAGAACAAGGTGGGGAGGAGCTTTTAAATACTGAGTCATCACCTCCACGCCAGACCACGTGCTCAGCTGATCCTAGTGGAGGGCTGCTTTCTCCGCAGAACAGGCCCCCTGCCCTGAGTCACCCCGTGTGCGATAAGCAGAGGAGGGCTTTGCTGCCTGGGATGAAGATGCCCACGTGATTGACCTCTCAGGAGAAAAGTATTTGCAGAAATTTGGAGGCCCGAGTCCTCAGCACCACGCAATGGACTTATAAAGGAAACACACAGAAAGTTGAGATGTGCGTGTTTTCATAGTGCAAGTTCTCACAAAACCGAGCTCCTAGCAGACCAGGCTTCAGACACTGGGCGCGGCTGGACTCGGGAACGTGGAGGGGCTGGGTGTGTAGTAGGCCGTGCTATCAGTGCCCCGCGGTCTGCAGGACAGGGCCGCAGAGACATGCAAGGCGGGCCCCGGCCTCTGCCAACAGTACAGCCAGGGAGACCACTAGGTCAGGCAGAGGTACGCAGAGCGACACACAGGCTATATGTGAGCACGCTATGCCCAGGAGGCAGAATAGATCTCAGAGGAGAAACAGCTCCAGGGAGACATAGAGGATAGACTGGTAGTTGCCGAGGGGCAGGGGGGCTGGGAGAAGGCTGGAGTGGGAGTTTGGGATTAACAGATACAAACTATTATATAGAGAATAGATAAACAGCAAGGTCTTACTGTATAGCATAAGGAACTATATTCAATATCCTGTGATTAAACCATAATGGAAAAACATATGAAAAAAGAATGTATATGTGTGTATAACTGAGTCACTTTGCTTACAGCAGAAATGAACACCGCATTGTGAAATAACTATACTTCAATTAAAAAGCAAAAAGAAAGAAAGAGAAGGCCCCCTGGGTTGGGTCTGCAGCATGGCTTATGCTGGAGGGTATGTTTGAGCTGAATTTCAGGTTTCATGAGCAGCAAAGGCAAAGGCCACATGTCAAGATACTTCTTGTTGCTGCCCCTGCCCCATTTCCCTCGCATTTCCACTCCCTAACAGAAAACCAACTTAATTCTGACATCTGCCTCTTGCCAACACAATCCATGTGCTTTGGGAAAAGTTTGATTCTTCTTAAGCCAATAAGCACCTTCCGTTCCTCTGGCCATATGATCATCTGGTGGGGAGTATGGTCTACATAGGTCCAATCAGGCTAAATTTCTAGATTGCTTTGGCTTCTGTGGCAGAAGCACTGCTTCTCCCTCTGGACACCTGTGAGAAAATTCTGCAGTCTTTCTGCACCTGTGAGCCATCCAGCAGCCACAGGGGAGACCCGTAAGCTGGAGGGCTAATTAGAGAAATAGAAATAGTCTCCAAGGCCACTCCTGAGCCTCTGATGAACCTGAAGCCCCTCTCTCTGGTCAGAGCTCCCTCTAGCTAGTTTACAGGAAGTGATACCTTAGAGAATGTTCAGAAGCCCAGAAAATGTTGGGAAATTTACAGACACAAGTCCAGCACTCACTCCTCTGCAGCACTGGGTTGAAAGGTGGCTGCTACTACCATCAGCCCAGGTCGCCTCTACCCAGGCCAACAAGGTGGGTGCCCAGCCCAGCCTGCTCCATACACAGGAAGCTATAAATAGGAACCAGATCATCCGGGTTGCAGGGGACTTCACCCATTTCAGCACTGAAAGCCTCACATACAGTCAGTGCCACGGAAAACAGAACAGCTGGTCATCTACCATCCAACAGAATCTTCAGGAGAGCACAGCTGATTGGCACAACCCAAGCCACCCAGCAGCAAGAGGGTGGGGCCTTTGGGTTGCAAAGGTGGGAATCACTGCAGGACCAACCTGTGGGGAGAATGGGAGAACAAGATGGCAGAGGAGTAGGTGGACATGCGATACATCTCTCTCCACAGATGCATCAGGAAAACACCTTCAGACACAGAAGTCCATGCAGAATACCAGCTGAGAGGGGACAGGAGTACTTGACCATTGGAAAAGAATATATAGAACCACACAAAACTCGGTAGGACAAGGGAACTAGGGGGGAAAACAGGAGTGTTAGTAGGGCTGGACCTGCCCTCGGCGGGTGGCGGAACTGAAGCAGGGGTCTGATCCCCACATCCGGGCAAATGTCTGAGTCAGAGGAGAAACACTTAAGGCTGAGAGTTAAACAGCTGATCTGTGGCAGCCTAAATGGAATGAGAGTCAGACAGTCCTTGCTGCAGCCATATATACACTAGGCAGGAATGGGGAGCTCCTGGAAGGAGCAGCAGCTGGGAGCTGGAGTTGAGGGATTGTGGAGCAATCCCAGGGCGAGAGCTGCTGTTGACTTCAGAGAGACGGATGGAGGGGATGTGAGGGAGGAGACTGTGGTGGGAAATGCCTGTGGAGGAAAGCCGGGCAGCCATGGAAGCAAGGAGATACTGCTGAGTCATGCGTAGGGGGTGGAGCCATCACCACAGCCTCTCTCTCCCCACATGTCAGCATCCGAAGCTGAACAGTAGAGAGGCTGGCCCCACCAAACGCCTGAGGCACTGAACTACAGACCAGGACCCCGCCCAGGCTGCCCCTTGAAGTGCCTGATGCACAGATCTGCAGAGCAGGACCCCAGCCAGGGGGCCCCTCTATGTGCCTGATGCCCGAATGACAGAGAAGGACCCCGGGCAAGGGAGCCCTCCAAGTGCCTGAACTGGCGGAGCTATGAAGAAAGACTGGCCAAAGAGACCTGCTGATCGCCAGCTACAAGAGGCTTGAAAAAAGACTCTGATAGGGCCATAAGTCCTGTGGTGGGGGCAGTCCGTGTTTGATGCTGCCAGGGCCCCTGCAAGCCTAACAGCTGCACCACCTTCACGTTCAACTCTCACTGGGGCAGAGCTGCCACAGGCCAGAAATAAAAAAGGTCTTGTGTTTATGTGCGCAGGGTCGCTTAGGTTCTGTCCGACTCTTTGTGACCCTGTAGACTGTGGCCTGCCAGGCTTCTCTGTCAGGGAGGGGGTTCTCCAGGCAAGAATACTGGAGCATGTTGGCCAATACTGGTTGCCATACCCTTCTAGAGTGATATATTTCCTGCTGCCCTAGCCGCCAACCCCCCTGAGGACCTGGTGCTGCCAGAACCCCTGCGACCCAAGCAGCTGCACCACCTCCACCCCTGGCCCTCACTGGGGCAAACCCAAGCCCTCCAGGGTAGCCTCAGGAGCAAACCCCAGTGGACAAACCCACATGCAGAGGGGAAATAAAACCACAGTTGAAACCCAGGGGCTGTGTGGCTAAGGAAGAAGACCCAAAACCTTCCCAGCAGCTATACAAACTGCAGATTAAATCCACACAATCAATCAGGCAGACTCTGTGTCTATGGAATATATAAAAGGCCTTTGAGCACTCCGCAAAAGAAAACACACTAGCTCTGATAGCTGTGGGCATTGGAGGCAAGAACACACAGGAGCAGGACCAGGTTAGAATCTGAGCTGCCCCCACAGCAGGTCCAGAGACCAGCACAGTGCTGGAGGGCATCCCGGGGAGGTGAGGTGGACGGTGACTCCCAGCGAGGGAAAGGACTCTGACAGCAGTGAATCAGGGAAAACATTTATTATTCTTATTTTTTGACTTGTTCTGTAGATTCTTTCAGATTTTTTTCCTTTTTATCCCCTGTTCCACCACCGCCCCCCCCCCCCCCGCCCCTGTTGTAGTTGTTGATTTTATTGGCACTAAGAAATCCAATTAAGATTTTGAGCTTTTTTATTTTTACTTTCCCCTCAGTCACATTTTTTATTGTTGTCATAAACCTCTGCCTCTATGTTGGGCTTTTGCAGTTCTGTGGGGTTTTCCTCTTTTCCTTTTTTTTTTTTTTCTTTTCTCTTTTTTTAATTTTAATTTTTAATTTTTTAAACCTACTATTATTTTTTCTGCATTTATTCCTTTGTTTGCTTCTCCTACTGTTCTTTTCCCCTTGCAGTTAATCTTTAATGTATATAAATCTTCTTTATCTACCTCTATTTAACTCTGCATATCTATTCTTTCTTTCTTTTCTTTCTTTCCTTTCCTTTCAACATATTTGTTAGTTTTGTTTTCCTTGCTTTATTCCTCACTTGGTGCCTTGCTTTAGTTTTGTTTTCCTGTTTGTGCTTAAGTTAGTTTTGTTCTTAGCTGATAAATACAATTTTTTATTTCCTTTGTTCACCAGGTCAATCTACTGTACTTCATTTTTGTTGGACTATTTTCACTTTGCTCATGGGTGTATATGTATATGTATATATTCTATTATTTTAATTATTATTTGCCTGACTTTGTAACTGCCATTGATCTAGGGTTCGTTTTTGGATATTTGTTTTACTCTCCCTTAATGCCATAACAAACCACTTGTGGAATCTTCATTCCTGACCAGAGATCAAACCGTGAGTCTTTGGAGTGGGAGCAGTGACTCCAAGACCCTAGACTACCAGAGAATTAACCCCAGGGAGTATCAAATGGTGAGAACTCACACAAATGAAACCACTTGAATACAAGACCCGGCGTGACCCAACCACCAGTAGCAGCCTGTGTGGGACGCCATGTCTAAATAACAAACAAAACAAAAATACAAACCCAATCATCAGAAGACAGAAATACCACCTCACTCAGCCTTGCCATCAGAGGAAAAACAAACAAACAAACAAAAACTCAGCACAAACCTCACCCTATTCAAAGCTCACACAAACCACTGGACCAACCTTAGGAGGGCAGAAACCAAAACGAAGAAAGAATTCAACCTTCTTCAAGGAAAGAATTCAACTTTCCTTGAAGCCTGGGGAAAATAAACTGCAAACACAATAACTTTTTAAAAAAAAGAAAAGGCAGAGAAATACTGCACAAATGAAGGAACATCTAGAAACACAGAAGTCCAAATAAATGAAGTGGAAATGGGAAAATTACCTGAAAAAGAATTCAGAATAATGATAGTAAATATGATCAAAAACCTTGAAAACAAAATGGAGAAAATGCAAGATCAATTAACAAAGACCTAGAGGAGTTAAAGAATAAGCATACAGAGACAAACAACACAATTACTGAAATTAAAAATACTCTAGAAATCAGTAGCAGAATATCTGAAGCAGAAGAACAAATCAGTGAGCTGGAAGATGAAATGGTGGATATAACTTCTGAAGAGCAGAAAAAAGTAAAAAGAATGAAGAAAGTTGAGAACAGTTTCAGAGACCCCTGGGACAATATCAAATGCATCAGCATTCAAATTATAGGGGTCCCAGAAGAAGAAGAGAAAAAGAAAGGGTATGAGAAAAATTTTGAAGAGATTATAGTTGAAAATTTCCCCAACATGGAAAAGGAAATAGTCAATCAAGTCCAAGAGGTACAGAGTCCCATACAGGATAAACCCAAGGAGAAACACGCGAAGACACATACTAATCAAACTAACAAAGACTAAACACAAAGAAAGAATGTTAAGAGCAGCAAGGGAGAAGCAGCAAGTAACATACAAGGGAAACCCCATACGCTCAACAGCTGATCTTTCAGAAGAAGCTCTGCAGGTCAGAAGGGAATGGCAGGATATATTTCAAGTACTGAAAGGGATAAATCTACAACCAAGATTACTGTACCAAGCAAGGATCTCATTCAAAATTGATGGAGAAATAAAAAGCTTTTCAGACAAGCAAAAGTTAAGAGAATTCAGTACCACCAAACCAGCTTTACAACAAATGTTGAACAGACTTATATAGTCAAGAAATACAACAGAAGAAAAAAGATCTATAAAATCAACCCAAACAATTAGAAAATGGCAATAGGAACATATATATCAATAATTACTTTAAATGTAAATGGATTAAATGCTCCAACCAAAAGACACAGACTGGCTGAATGGATACAAAAACAAGACCCATATATATGCTGTCTACAAGAAACCTACTTCAGACCTCAGGACACATAGACTGAAAGTGAGAGAATGGAAAAATATATTCCATGCAAATGGGAAGCAAAAGAAAGCTGGAGTAGCAATCCTCATATCAGACAAAACAGACCTTAAAGTAAAGAAGATTACAAGAGATAAGGAAGGACACTACATAATGATCAAGGGATCAATCCAAGAGGAAGACATAACTGTAAAGACATAAACTGTAAAGACATAATTGTAAATATCTAGGCACCCAACATAGGAGCACCTCAATACCTAAGACAAACACTAACAGACATAAAAGGAGAAATTGACAGTAACACAATAATAGTAGGAGACTTTAACACCACACTGACTCCAATGGACAGATCATCAAAACATAAAATTAATAAGGAAATACAAGTCTTAAATGACACATTAGATAAGATGGATCTCATTGATATCTTCAGGACATTCCACCCAAATGCAAAATAATACACCATCTTTTCAAGTGCACATGGAACATTCTCCAGGATAGACCACATCTTGGGTCACAAGTCAAACCTCAGTAAATTTAAGAAAATTGAAATTATATCAAGCATCTTTTCTGACCACGCTATGAGACTAGCTATCAAAAATTGTAAGAAACACAAACACATGGAGATTACAAAACACGTTTCTAAATAACCAACAGGTTAATGAAGAAATCAAAAGGGAAATACAAAAATTTATAGAAACAAATGTCAATGAAAACATGACAACTCAAAATCTAAGGGATGCAGCAAAAGCAGATCTAAGACGGAACTTAGAGCAATACAATCCTACCTCAAGAAACAAGAAAAACCTCGAATAGACAACCTAACTTTACACCTACAGCAACTGGAAAACAAGGAAGAAAAAATTAATAGAAGGAAAGAAATCATAAAGATCCAAGCAGAAATAAATGAAAAAGAAATGAAAGAAACAATAGTAAAGAATAATAAAACTAAAAGCTGGTTCTTTGAGAAGAATAACAAAATTGACAAACCTTTAGCCAGACTCATCAAGAAAAAAAGAAAGAAGAATCAAATCAACAAAAGTAGAAATAATAAAGGAGAGGTTACAGCAGACAACACAGAAATACAAAGGATTATAAGAGACTATCATGAACAATAAAATTGATAACCTGGGAAAAAAATGGACAAATTCTTAGAAAAGTTCAATCTTCCAAGACTGAACCAGGAAGAAATAGAAATTATGAACAACCCAATTACAAGCACTGAAATTGAAGCTGTGATCAAAAATCTCCCAAAAACAAAAGCCCAGGACCAGATGCCTTCACAGGAAAATTCTATCAAACATTTAGAGAAGAGCTAAACTCTTTCAAAAAATTGCAGAGGAAGGAACACTTCCAAACTCATTCTATGAAGCCACCATCACCCTGATACCAAAACCAGACAAAGACAACACACAAAAAAAGAAAACTACAGGCCAATATCACTGATGAACATAGATGCAAAAATCCTCAGCAAAATTTTAGCAAACAGAATTCAGCAACACATCAAAAAGTTCATACACCATAATCAAGTTGGGTTTATTCCAGGGATGCAAGGATTCTTCAATATAAACAAATCAATCAATGTGATACAACATATTAACAAATTGAAAGATTAAAACCATATGATCATCTCAATAGATGCAGAAAAAGCCTTTGACAATATTCAGCACCTATTTATGATTAAAACTCTTCGAAGAATGGGCATAGAAGGAGCCTACCTCAACATAGTAAAGGCCGTATATGATAAGCCTACAGCAAACATTATTCTCAATGGTGAAAAATGGAACGCATTCCCCTTAAGATCAGGAACAAGACAAGGGTGTCCACTTTCACCACTATTATTCAACATAGTTCTGGAAGTCCTAGCTACAGCAATCAGAGAAGAAAAAGAAATAAAAGAAATCCAGATCAGAAAAGAAGAAGTAAAGCTCTCACTGTTTGCAAATGACATGATACTATACATAGAAAACCCTGAAGATAATATCAGAAAATTACTAGAGCTAATCAGTGAATTTAGCTAAGTTGCCGGACACAAAATCAATAAACAGAAATCACTTTCATTTCTACATACTAACAATGAAAAATCAGAGCAATTAAGGAATCAATCCCATTCACTATTGCAACAAAAAGAATCAAACATCTAGGAATAAACTTACCTAAGGAGATGAAAGAACTGTATACAGAAAATTATAAGAAACTAATGAAAGAAATCAAAGATGACATAAATAGATGAAGAGATATTCCATGTTCCTGGGTAGGAAGAATCAATTGTGTGAAAATGACTATACTACAAATGTAATCTACAGATTCAATGTGATCCCTATCAAATTACCAATGGCATTTTTCACAGAACTAGAACAAAAAATTTCACAATTCATATGGAAACACAAAAGACCCTGAATAGCCAAAGCAGTCTTGAGAAAGAAGAATGGAGCTGGAGGAATCAACCTTCCTGACCTCAGATTATACTACAAAGCTACAGTCATCAAGACAGTATGGTACTGGCACAGAAACAGAAATATAGACCAATGGAACAAGATAGAGAACCCAAAGCAAGATCCTCTATGACCCACCACCTAGAGTAACAGAAATAAAAACAGAAGTAATCTAGTGGGGCCTGATTAAACTTAAAATATTTTGGACAGCAAAGGAAACTATAAGCAAGGTGAAAAGAAAACCCTCAGAATGGGAGAAAATAATAGCAAATGAAACAACTGACAAAGGATTAATTTCCAAAATATACAAGCAGTTCACACAACTCAATACCAAAAAAACAAACAACCCAATCAAAAAGTAGGGGAAAGACCTAAACAGACACTTCTCCAAAGAAGACATACAGATGGCTAACAAACACATGAAAAGATGCTCAACATCGCTCATTATTCAGTTCAGTTCAGTCGCTCAGTCGTGTCCGACTCTGCAACCCCAGGAATCGCAGCACGCCAGGCCTCCCTGTCCACCGCCAACTCCCAGAGTTTACTCAAACCGATGTCCATAGAGTCGGTGATGCCATCCAGCCATCTCATCCTCTGTCGTCCCCTTCTCCTCCTGCCCTCAATCTTTCCCAGCATCAGGGTCTTTTCCAGTGAGTCAGTTCTTTGCATCAGGTGGCCAAAGTATTGGAGTTTCAGCTTCAGCATCAGTCCTTCTAATGAACACCCAGGACTGATCTCCTTTAGGATGGACTGGTTGGATCTCCTTGCAGTCCAAGGGACTCTCAAGAGTCTTCTCCAACACCATAGTTCAAAAGCATCAATTCTTCAGCGCTCAGCTTTCTTTATAGTCCGACTCTCACACCCATACATGACCACTGGAAAAACCGTAGCCTTGACTAGACGGACCTTTATCAGCAAAGTAATGTCTCTGCTTTTTAATATGCTGTCTAGGTTGGTCATAACTTTCCTTCCAAGGAGTAAGTGTCTTTTAATTTCATGGCTGCAATCACCATCTGCAGTGATTTTGGAGCCCCAAAAAATAAAGTCAGCCACTGTTTCCACTCTTTCCCCATCTATTTCCCATGAAGTGATGGAACCAGATGTCGTGATCTTAGTTTTCTGAATGTTGAGCTTTAAGCCAACTTTTTCACTCTCTTCCTTCACTTTCATCAAGAGGCTTTTTAGTTCCTCTTCACTTTCTGCCATAAGGGTGGCATCGTCTGCATGTCTGAGGTTATTGATATTTCTCCCGGCAATCCTGATTCCAGCTTGTGCTTCCTCCAACCCAGCATTTCTCATGATGTACTTTGCGTGTAAGTTAAATAAGCAGGGTGGCAATATACATCCCTCATTATTAGAGAAATGCAAATCAAAACTACAATGAGATATCACCTCACACCAGTCAAACTGACCATCATCAAAAAGTCTACAAACAATAAATGCTGGAGAGGGTGTAGAGAAAAGGGAATACTCTTGCACTGTTGATGGGAATATAAATTGATATAGCCACTATGGAAGATGGTATGGAGATTCCTTTAAAAATTAGGAATAAAACCACCATATGACCTAGCAATCCCACTCCTAGGCATATACCCTGAGGAATCCAAAATTGAAAAAGACACATGTATCCCATTGTTCATTGCAGCACTATTTACAATAGCTAGAACATGGAAGCAATGTAGATGTCCATCGACAAATGAATGGATAAAGAAATTGTGGTACATATACACAATGGAATATTACTCAGCCATAAAAAGGAACACATTTGGGCCAGTTCTGATGAGGTGGATGAACCTAGAACCCATTATACAGAGTGAAGTAAGTCAGAAAGAGAAAGATAAATATCATATTCTAATGCATATATATGGAATCTAGAAAAATGGTACTGAAGAATTTATTTACAGGGCAGCAACAGAGAAACAGACATAGTGAACAGACTTATGGACATGGGGAGAGGGGAGAAGAGGGTGAGATGTATGGATAAGAGTAACATGGAAACTTACATTACCATATGTAAAATAGATAGCCAACGGGAATTTGCTGTGTGGCTCAGGAAACCCAAACAGGGGCTCTGTACCAACCTAGACGGGTGGGGTGGGGAGGGAGAGGGGAGGGAGGTTCAAAAGGGAGGGGATACATGTATACTTATGGCTGATTCATGTGGCGGTTTGACAGAAAACAGCAAAATTCTATAAAGCAGTTATCCTTCAGTAAAAAATAAATTATTTTTTAAAAATGTGGGGAGGATGTTTGAGTGGTTTTGAGCAGCTAAGCATGACTAAAGTAAAATAAACCGCCATTGCAGATTTCAGCATCCTACGCCACTTCGAAACGTGCTCACAGCCAGAGTCAGGTGGTGACTCCCAAGCATCCCCCTGAGCCAGGAGGCTTTCTGGCAGCTCGGGCTGATGTGGGAGCGGTCGGCCCAGTGATGTTCACCAGGGGGTGGGTCACATGGCTTTTCTCACGAGACTGCGCATCTAACATCTTGTACCTTAGGGAGCTGGGACGAAAGATTGAAAAATAGTTGAACTGATGGAAAGGGAGAGTGACACCATTTATTTATTAAACGAGAAAAGGTTTAAAGTTTTAGCCCCCGATGAGAATGAGCTGAGCCAGTTTTCTGTGAGTATGATGCTCTGACTCTGGCACCAAGGTCCAGGTGAAGAAGAAATGAACTAGATGACCCTGAACACAAACCTACATGAACCAGTCGGTGAGTGAGGAGGGGCATGGGAGGCGGGGCCTCAGTGTGCATTGACCACGTGAAGCAGGCCTGTCGGCATCACTCACAGTTGCTGCTGAAATACACTTGACAGGACAAGTCCCCTGCAGATCTGGGCAGGCATCTGGCCAGCCCGCACTGCAGTGGCACCTGATGTGAAACCCCTTTGGGGACAACAGCAGGCCTGCTCCCCACCACCTGCTACCACCTCCCAAGCCATGGTTATGGCACAAGCCACTGGGGAATGTCACCCACCCACCCTCAGGGACAGATGGGCTGAGGCACAGATGAACTCTGTTATTCGCAAAATTCTTCCACACACTCTCCGGTGAGCCCAGGTGAGTCTCTGGTAGCCTGGCGAGGCAGCAGAGTAAGTAGTATGATACCCATTTTAGAGATAGATAAACAAAGGTTCCAAGAGAGTGTGACTCACTCAGCATCATCCTACAGCGAGTAAGACAAGGCCCAGTGAGAAAAGATTTATCACAGCGATCTCTGGTTTAGTCGCTAAGTCGTGTCCGACTCTTTGCAACCTTATGGACTGTATCCCTCCAGGTTCCTCTGTCCATGGGATTCTCCAGGCAAGAATACTGGAGTGGATTGCCATTTCCTTCTCCAGGGGATCTTCCTAACCCAGGAATTGAACCCATGTCTCCTGCATTGCAGGCAGATTCCTTATGAACTGAACTACAAGGGAATCCCTTTCACAGGTTAGAGGCAAAGAAAAGAGGCAAAACTTATTTGTTAAATTTCAGTCATCAAAAGCAAAGTCATGCTTTGTCGCTCAGTCATGTCTGACTGTTTGTGGCCCTGTGGACTATAGCCCGCCAGGCTCCTCTGTCCATGGGGGTTTTCCAGGCAGGAATAGAAGTGTGTTGCCATTACCTTCTCCAGAGGATCTCCCCAACCCGGGGATCAAACCCTGGTCTCCTGCATTGCAGGCTGATTCTTCTACCACTGAGCCACCAGAGAAGCCCAAAAGCAAAGTTAATCGTTCTTAAATGTTTGAATATTTCCAAATATTCCCTTTCCTTAGGCAGATTCAGTTCACATAGTGAATTGATTTCTGCTTTAGGGGCAATCTACCTGATAACTCATACTCTGTGGCATTTTTGTCTTATATTCCACATAGAAAGTTCCCTGAAGTTGCCCCATGCATTCTAAGCACAGGAAAGGAACAACACCCAAGCTACTCACTTGAATCAGTCCCTTGTAAGTGTCTGGGGCCCCTCATTCCCTGCCATTCTGCCTCATGATATGCACTCACCTTCCCCGGAACGTTACCTGGCCTAAACTGTCTTGTCACTGTCTTTTTTGCATGTTTCTGGATCGCACCCTCCAGAAGCCATTCAGACCTATTTTGCTTCCCTCACCTCTTGTTGACTCCTGTCTGCTCTGCTCTGCTCTGCTTCTCAGTGTTTGGGAAAGGGGATGGATTTTACTCAATCCAGCCAACTGGACTTTTAGTTCCCAGGAATCTGGAATTGAGCCTCAATGTGTGTGTGTGTGTGTGTGTGTGTGTGTGTTCAGTCTCTCAGTTGTGTCCAATTCTTTGTGACCCCATAAACTGTAGCCCACCAGGCTCCTCTGTCCATGGAACTTTCCAGGCAAGAACACCAGAGAGAATTGCCATTTGCTTCTCCAGGGAATCTTCCCGATCCAGGGATCAAACTTGCATCTCTTGCATTGGCATGCAGATTCTTTACCACTACAGCCACCAGATCATCCCTCCAATTTGCTAGGCGGTAGGATGGGGCCTGGGAGGCTCTGAGGGGTGGCAGAAAGCCAGGCTCACAGGAGCTCCCTCCTGAGATCAGCCTGGCCGCAGGTCCTGTCTTTGCCCTTGTCTGCTTACACTGCGGGTTTCTATGTCTCACACCCTAACCCTTGCTGCTCTCCTCCCCACCTCACATTTAATTTGGTGGGAGGATTGAGCAGACAGCATCTACCCCCGTCTTAACCACAGCTTTATTCTGACTCCAGTTTTGCCATCTCAGGAAGAAATCTGATCTAACTTGATCTGTAGTGTTATGGGCTAAATTATGTTCCCCAAATTCATATATTGAATTCCTTCCTCAGAATGTAACTATATTTGGAAACAGGACCTTTAAAGAGGTAATTGTGTTAAAATGAGGTCATAGGTTGGGCCCTAATCCAGTGTGACTGCTGTCCTTTAAGAAGAAGAGATCAGGATACAGACAAGCACAGAGGAAGGATCATGGGAGGACCATAGTAAGATCGTGTGAGGACACAGGGACAAGATGGCCCTCTACACACCAAGGGAGAGGCATCCAGAGAAAGCGGTCCTGCAGACACCTTGATCTTGGACTTCCAACCTCCAGAACTGTGAAATAATAGCTGCGTGGCTACTGGGTATGGCTTCCACCTTCTCCTGCCCTATAGGCGTTCGCCTCACTCAGAGCAGAAGCCAAGTCCTACGGCACCCATGGGGCCCCACGTCCCCAGCTGGCTTCGACCTTTGACCCATCTCTAATCTCCTTCCCTTCACTCTCCTTTTGATCCACCAACACTGGCCTCCCCTGCTGACCCTGCAGGCCAGACAAGCTCCCACCTCAGAACATGCCCTGGCTACTCCGGCTCCTGCCTGGAAGCCCTTCCCCAGGGACTTGTTGGCAAGCCCTCTCACCCCCACCAGTCTGGGCTGCACAGGGCCTGGCAGGCCTCCCCTTTAACGCAGCAGCCAGACCACCCCACTGTGCCCCGCGCCTTCCAGCCAGCGTGCCTTCTGCCTCCAAACGTTCGCTTCACTTTCCTTACTTGTTACGTGTACTCTCGTCACTCGTCTCATCCCTGTGCTGGAATGTAAGCCCCAGAAAGAACCCGGACGCTTCGTTCCCTGACGTTACCCAAGTTCCCAGGACAGTGCCCAGTAGCAAGCGTGTGCCCAGTAATGCTGGTTGAACAAGCGAGCAGAACTCCTCTCTGAGTCCACCTGCCGCTGCCCCCTGCTTCCTGGCGGCTGAGCCGCCTGCCCTGTGGAGATCCTCAGGGGAGGAGTTCCTCACCCGAGGGACCGGGTGCTGTTTCTGCAGAGTCTGCCTTGACACCCCTGCCTGGGAGCGCCTACCCGAGTTCAGATCCACCCGAGCCCCACGCTGATGGCACTAACAGGCGTGTAACTGCAGTATATCCTGAGTCGTCTACTCATCTTTTGAAAAACCCTACAACGCTGCTTTTAGTTGATTTCATTCCCGCCGCCCCCATGCCTGTTGGATGGAGCTCAGATGTACAGGTCTGAGAGCCCGCTTCCGGCCGGGGACCGCCTGGACCACAGCTGTCTGCACACCTCCACTCCTGCCTTCTCTCAGCCTGTCACCTGTCCCACTTCCGTCCCCTTGTCCATCCCTCCTCCCAGGATGATCACACTTCGGACTAAACTATACTCCTCCTTGAAAGCCTAACTCAAACCCTGCCCCACAACCCTTCCAGCACTCTGCCCACGTGTACCTGCCTTTTTTTTTTTGAACTGTCATAATTACAACTGGGGGCTTCCCTGGTGGCTCTGTCAGTAAAGAATCCACCTGCAATGTGGGAGACTTGGGTTCGATCCCTGGGTTGGGAAGATCCCAACCCAGGAGGAGGGCCTGGCAACCACTCCAGTATTCTTGCCTGGAGAATCTCCATGGACAGAGGAGCCTGGTGGGTTGCAGTCCATGGGGTTACAAAGAGTTAGACACGACTGGGCAACTGAACACAGCTCAGCACAACTGCAATTGAGGGCTGCTTCTGATTTAAAGCCAGATCAATGCAGTGGGACATTAAGGACAGTAAACCTTTCTTTGTTTGGAAACCCAAAAGAGATTAAGATAGAATCCTGGCTTGCTCTCTACCACATATATTGCATTTTACATTTTGTGTTGACCACCCCAGCATTCTGATACTTTATTTATTGCCTTCCTGTCTATTCTTTGTTTGTGTGCTCTGTCTTTCGAACAAGGCAATAAGTTTCTTGAGGGTAAAGGCTGTTTTATAGAGCCACATCTTGATTAGAAATCCATTAGGAGGATGGTTCATTTATTCAAAGTCAACTATGTTCAAAAATAAAAACAAAACATCTTCATAAATCATTCTAAGCAGAGTTTCCTGGTTACAGCTGCATGTCAGAAATGCGTCAGTATGGTTTCTGCTTCTCTTTACCCTTTCTGGAGTCAGCGGGGCTCACCTAGGGGTGTGGGAGTCGGGGAGGTACCTGTAGACACCTGGAGCCTCTTGGGGCTCATCCTCAGCCTCTGCAGCGCCCTCTGCAGGCCTCTCGGACTAACCTCTGGGACCCACCTCCAGCTCTCCCCACCCAACAGCGAAGTCTGGAGCAGAAGATCCAAATGAATTGAAACCCATTTCCTCCACCTTGTATACACTATACTAGAAAGTGTGAGTTGTTTTTTTTTTTTTTTTTTTCTTGAAAGCAGAGGTTTTTCTCTGTGTTCTTCATCAGTGTTTCCTGTAACCTATAATAGAGCTTGGAAAAAGTATATACTCAAAAAAGTCTTTGCCAAATAGGTGACTCAGCTTACTGGAGATTTATACTTTGAACCCTTTATCCCCAGTTACTCAATGAAACGCTCAGGAATGATCAGTTATCTTCTTGGGGAGAAATGTTCTCCTTCCTATTGCCTCTTTATGCAAAAATAGCTCAGAAATGACCCCCAGGCCTGTTCATCTGATCCTGCAGCTGGCTAAGGGAGCTGATTCCCAGATACTTCCCCATAGTCACCTGCCCAGCTCACCGCCCCATCCTCGAAGCGGGATAAGCTGTGACTGTCTCCTTCTTATCACCAACCTCATCAGGCTCATCAGGCCCTCTCTCTCAAGCCCTTTTCTCTCCAGGGCTCTCCATCCCTCATCCCTGCAGACGTCAAACCTTTCTTCTGTTCTTTCATGCTTAACATTGCGTTTCCTTCCTAGGACCTCCAGACACCGTGCCTCTTGTGTCCAGCAAATTGGCCCCCTTGGTATCGGATGCAGGAATTTTTCTTAGTATAATCTCTCTTTTCTGACATTCTAGAACATCCTGGATTCTCTTCCTGGTTAAGAAGTTTCTAAAAAGACATTCTGTCTGAGGATGAAGCATCTTTGCTAACAGAGGTATGGATAATTTAGGTGCTTTTATAGAACTTCCCAAGAGATTAGATCCAGAGCAAAAAAAATTCTGTGGAGCTGAGCTTAATCCTTAGCAGTTTTGAGGACGGAAACCCCATAGTGCACATTTTTGTGTCCTTTTGGATTTTAGAGAAGTTCTAAACCCAACAGAGACCTGTAATAAACACGTGTTGAATAATTGATTGACTGACAGCCAGCCAAGAATGCTGGATGTTTCTGTCTGGCTACAAGGTCTGGGTTTGGTTTTTTTTGTTTTTTGTTTTTATTTAGGAAAAATTGTGATTATTTTCACTGCGATTGTCCTGCAAATTTCCCTCATTTTTTTCTTTATTGATTTTCTCTCCCAACTTTTCAGCTTGAAAATTTTTTAATATGGACAAAGTTGAAAGAATAGGATAGTAATCTCATTTATGGTCTCCACCTGGATTAAATAATTAACATTTTTCCATATGTGTTTTCTCGCTATATGTTTATGCCTGTGGCCTGCTCAGTTGCTCAGTCATGTCTGACTCTTAGCGACCCCATGGACTGTAGCCTGGCAGGCTCTTCTGTCCATGGGATTCTCCAGGCAAGATACTGGAGTGGGTTGCTATGCCCTCCTCCAGAAGAACTTACTAACAGAGGGATCGAACCCGTACTTTCCTGGGACTTCTGCATGGCAGGTGGATTCTTTACCGCTGAGCCACCGGGGGAAGATACATATTTATACCTCTCTCTATAAAATAACTTTCTCTATAAATATAAATACTTCTTTGCTGGCTCATTTGAAAGTAAGTTGCAGACATCACGACACTTCACCCCTTAAATATTTCAGCCTGCATCTGCTAAGAATGAGAATATTTGTCTACATAAGTACAACAGCATTATCAGAACTAAAAATTAATAATCATGTCAAAATATAATCTAATATTCCTTCATTTATTCTTAAATTGGAGATGCTTGCCTTTTGATTACACAATGACTTTGTTTTCATAAATTTAATTTCAATTCTTTTTCCCTACAAGTTCACTAGATTTTATAGGGATAGGAAAGATCTATATTTCACAGAAAACCACTGAAGTCTCTGGTTCTGGCATGATAAAGCGCTAGTCAGGCTCAAAAGGTGAGTTGTGTCCAGAACATGCCACATCTGTCCTTAAGCAGGATCTGGGGAAGTGTTGCTTTGGGCCCCTGAGGGCTGCCCAGGCCCACGGGGCTGTCAGAGACTCTGAGCCCTACAGTTGTGCAGGGTAGAACCTGTTCTCGCTTCAGTCTGCTTCTAATGTCCTTCACATACTTGCCTTACAGAATTTAAACACAGTAAATGAGCCAGCTCCCCTCTTGCCAATTCTGACTCAGTAGGTGTGGGGTGGGAATCTCAGGAAATTGTATTTTTACAAAGTTCTCCAAGATTAGAAATCTGGCAGGGGGAGGGGGGAATGGAAAATCCCCCATGACACTGTCTGCCCACACAACACTTCTCTCTATATCCTATGTGTATGTGTTTATGGGTTTTGTAAGATGATTCCAATTATCTTCAAATGTGAGTGGTGTATAAACTATAAATAAATGAGCCACTTCCCCAGCACACCCATGCACATGTTCCTATCTTGGGACTCTGCAGCTAAGGGAAGAGGGGGTGTTGCTGTGAGCCTAGAGTGAATGGCCTGGGTCTTCACTTGGCCCTGCTATATCCTAGTTGCATGGATGGTTTAGAAAACTCACCTGAATTCTCTGGGCCTCAGGCAGTCCTCTGAGATGAACAGAGTCACTCAAGAGTACTCAGTGAGCTATGCCCATGTAGGCACTCTGAGATAATGCAGCAGGAGTCCAGGTGAGTTGGAAGTCTGTTCACCGAGTCCAGGTCTATATAAGGGGCTGCCAGGGCAAGGGCACCAGGGGTTTATGTATCTTGGGAACTGAGAGGTCTCCCAGGAGAAGTCCATTGTAAAACAGGGCAGCCACCATGGGCTGGAAGAGAGAAGGGAAGAGGACTTCTGGGGTTAAGGAAGCAGCTACTGGTCATCAGAAAGTTCTCCTTCCCACTCAGGATGTGCAATACAAGAGTAGACAACAACGATTATCATCTCTGAGGAGTGTGGACAAGACAAAGGTCCTCAGCAGCTCTGGGGCAGCTTGCCCCATGCTGGCAACAGCAGAGATTGCCCTGGGGGAACCCCTCCCCTGGAATGGGTTTCCTGGGACTCCTGGGTGAAAGGGTTCACACAGGCAGGAGGCAAGTCACAAGCACATGCTTAGTTGACAACAGGACGGTCATGGGGATGTCCTCCTTGTCTCAGGCCCTCATGGGGAAAGAACCATCCAGAATGAAAGGGGCTATTGTGCCAGCTCCCAGCTCTAGTCTGGAGCTCCTGTCCAAGAGAGGCTAGGGGTGGGCCCCAGCACAATGATGGACAATGAAGAGCAGGAAGGAGGTGTGCAAGCCCCTGGGCAGCCGGCCCTTTATCCCCCATGGCGTGCCGTTCCCCTAGTGTGGGGTGAGGAGGCTGTGCAGACACTTCTGGGCTGCTCTGTTCTCTGCTGGGTGGATTGCCGGGGCCAGCAAGGAAGGGAAGACAGCGGTGCTGAGGGGGTTCTGGACAGAGGTGTGATGAGCCAGGCTGAGTATCACTGAGGCTTTAGACGCTAAAAAAGAGTAAGTGATTCCTCCTCCTCTCTGATTGTTTAACTGAAGCATAACTTGCATATAGAAAATGCATCTATCATAGCTTTCCAGTCCATCGGACTTTTTCAGAAACTCAATGCCTCCCATAGCCAGCACCCAGATCCAAAGCCAAAAGGTCCTCACTTTCCCCAAAGACTCTCCTGCTTGCTGAGCTGCCTTGGGGAGGTAACACAACAGCACTGGGCCTCATCATAAAACTGGAATAATCATAGTGTTTACTTCATCAGGCTGTTCTGAAGAACAATAATCATGGAAAATAATATACAAATAGCACTTGGAACAATGCCTGGTGTGTAATAAGCACATCGTTAATGTTTATATTTCCAGGGCAATTGAATTCTTTAACCTAAATCACAGTGATGAATAATTTCTCAGTCTCAATTCAAGTCAGGAAATTTCTGGGAAGATTATGGGAGGTGGTCATCGTATGTATCCACTGGCTATGGGAGGGACAGTAGTCCTCGACTCACCATGGATGGGACTGTTATACTTCCAAGTGTCCCCTCCCGTTAAAGCCAGCTCATGGTAGGACATGTGCAGCAGGCTTAATGTCTGCTTTTTACAATGTGTGTTAGTCAGTCATGTCCAACTGTTTGTAACCCCATAGACTGTAGCCTGCCAGGCTCCTCTGTCTATGGGATTCTCCAGGCAAGAATATTGGAGTGGGTTGCTATTCCCTTCTCCAGAGGATCTTCCCAACCCAGGGATCAAATCCCAGTCTCCTGCACTGCAGGCAGATTCTTTACCATTTGAGCTATAGGGAAGAATTTTTATAGGAGTCTCAATATCCATGGACAGGGGAGCCTGGCGGGCTGCAGTCCATAGGGTCACAAACAGTGGGACATGACTGAAGCGACTTAGCACACACTGCACAAACGCACTTCAAGTTTTAGGGGTAAAGAGTTCTTGTTATTCAATTTCGGTGTGTAATATTCTGGTCCCATCTAAGCAGTTAAAATTTTGTTTTTCTATTCTTTCCTAGTTGGATGTTTTCCCTCTACTAAAATAGTTTAGGAAAAGGAAAACTGAACAATCAGATTATTTAAAAAAAAAAAAAAAGGTTCTGTTGCATAAAGGCACAATATTTCAGCAAATTGTACAGGGCTCCTGACACCTCTGCCAACAGCAACTGGGACAGTGAACGGCTACAGAAATACCTCCGTTTCATTGATGTGTTGCTGCAAGTAGGCACTGTTCCTGCTGTACTGAACACTCAAGAAAAGCGCCCTCAGGGCTTCCGGCAGAAGAAGATGACCCAGAAGAATGACTGCCGCCAAGCTGCTGAGGCTGAGTCAAGGACAAGTCAGCACTTAAGGAGAGTTTGCACTCGGCTCATTACCCAGAGAAACACAGGACATGTGTACAAGCAGGTGTGGGTGCAGGTGTGGCAGGAAGGTAGACACATGTGAAAGGAAGGGGAAGGAGAGCTCTGTGCGAACTGCCTCTGGAACCAAGATACAGTGAAATTTAGAGGCCTGAGCTGGGTAGCTTTACTCAAATGGTTTCAAGGTTCAGCCTCTTTCTTCATTCGCAAAATGCAGCAGATCATCACACTGCCAGTTAAATCATTTTTTAAAGCAATTAAGTCAAGCTTACAGGAAAGGGGCCAAAATAATTCTCCTGTGCTCTTTACCTAGACTTAGCACCTCCAAATATTGAATATTTTGCTACAGCTGTTTTATTATCCTGCATCTATACTTTTCCTGAGCTTTTGAGGGTAGCCTGTGTTTATCAGGCCACTTTAACCTTTGATACTTCAGTTGCTATTTCCTAAGAACAAGACTTTCCTATGTAGTCATACTACAACTCTCACAACTGGAAAATCTCACCCTCCACACATGCGGGCAGTGCTGTGCGGTTGAGCTATGCTGCTACCTATCCTGCATCCCTCATCCACTTTCATGAATTGTTCTCGTCACGTTCTTAGCCCCTCATAGACGATCACAGACTCAAGTGGTCATCCTGTCTGTCTCCTTAGGTCCACGAATCTGGACCAGCTCCTCGCCCTTTCCTTCTCTTGCCTAATAGTGACATTTCTGAAGAACACAAGTCAATTATTTTACAGACTGTTCTTCAATTTTGTTTCCTTCAGTATTTATTCACTATGAGATTCAGGTTGTGTATCCTTGGCCAGAATACTAAGATGGCATTTTGTGTCTTTCTGAGGATATTTGTGCAGGCACAGGATAGCCACCTGACCCTCATGAGTGAGTCATCTGATCACCTGGCCAAGGTGTTGCCCAATCTCTCCACTGTACAGCTACTAGTCTTCCTCTGTAACTAACAAGTATTCTGACAAAAGACACTATAAACATCTTCCTTCTCATCCAACTTCCCTGTTCCTCCTGCCCCCACCACACACACTTGAATATCTATTAATGAGTTTTCTCCAACCAACCATTACTATGATGGTTGCAAAGCAGTGACTTTTAATGTCACCTTCCCTTCACTTTTATCAGCTGACATTCTATGGAAAGAAAGAACCCTCCCATCTCCTCCATTTGTTTATCTATTAATTATCAGCATGTACTCTTAGATTTCCATTTTAGTCAATATTTATTTTGACACATATATGTCCTAGATTTAGACAATGGGCCCTTCAAGCTGGCTCCTATGACCTTTTACCCCCAGCTCCCCAAACTGAAACTCTGTACCTTACTTTCTATTACCAGATGTTCTAGGCTCATCTAGTACCATCTAGGCCCCCGTCTAGATGTGGAAAATTCTTCAAGAGATGGGAATACCAGACCACCTTATCTGCCTCCCAAGAAATGTGTATGCAGGTCAAGAAGCAACAATTAAAACTGGACATGGAACAACAGGCTGGTTCCAAACTGGGAAAGGAGTACATCAAAGCTGTGTGTTGTCATTCTGCTTACTTCACTTATATGTAGAGTACATCTTGCGAAGTGCCAGGCTGGATGAAGCACAAGCTGGAATCAAGACTGCTGGGAGAAATGTGAATAGCCTCAGATACGCAGATGACACTACCCTTATGGAAGAAAGTGAGGAAGAACTAAAGAGCCTCTTGATGAAAGTGAAAGAGCAGAGTGAAAAAGCTGGCTTAAAACTCAACATTCAGAAAACTAAAATCCCATCTGGTCCCATCACTTCATGGAAAATATATGGGGAAACAGTGGAAACAGTGACAAGACTTTATTTTCTTGGGCTCCAAAATCACTGCAGATGATGACTGCAGCCATGAAATTAAAAGACGCTTGCTCCTTGGAAGAAAAGCTATGACCAACCTAGACAGCTTATTAAAAAGCAGAGACATTATTCTGCCAACAAATATCTGCCTAGTCAAAGCTATGGTTTTTCCAGTAGTCCTGTACGGATGTGAGAGTTGGACTATAAAGAAAGCTGATAACTGAAGAATTGATGCTTTTGAACTGTGGTATTGGAGAAGACTCTTGAGAGTCCCTTGGACTGCAAGGAGATCCAACCAGTCCATCCTAAAGTAAATCAGTCCTGAATATTCATTGGAAGAACTGATGCTGAAATTGAAGCTCCAAATTTTGGTCACTTGATGCAGAGAACTGACTCATTGGAAAAGACCCTGATTCTGGGAAAGACTGACTGCAGGAGGAGAACAGGATGACAGAGGATAAGATGGTTGGATGGCATTACCGACTCAATGGACATGAACTTGAGTAAGCTCCAGGAGTTGGTGATGGACAGGGAAGCCTGGTGTGCTGCGATCCATGGAGTTGCAAAGAGAAAGAGTCGGACATGACTGAGCAACTGAACTGAACTGAGGCTCCAGTCACGGATCAATTGCTGCTCCAAGGAAACTTTCTTGGGATGGAAGATGGGATTTAGAAACCAAGATCTAGTTGCAAGATATACTCATTTATGCCAAGAGATTGTTGCTCTGGTCTTTTCAATGGAAAGACCTAAGAAATATGTACATACGTGAATATGGTATATGTAGAAACATTTGTTTGTATGTGGACATAAAGATGAGCATAGACAAGTGTATATATGTGTATGTATATATGTATAAAATAATGCGTTCACACTGTTCTAATTCCAAGTCTACTCCAAGTAATCTTTGCTGTCCCTCATTCCACACTGTATCTCCCTTCTTCCATAATGAAAATCCTAGATTCCTGAAACAATACATTTTCTGATTTGCTCAATTGCACAATATGCATAAAGTACTTCGACTGTGAAAACCATAACACTATGAAGAAGCATAAAGAAGAGTTCAAAAATTGTCTGGAGTTCTTTTGTTTTCTAGGCTAAGGGTATATAGCCCAAGTACTTTGTTTAAAAGTTATACATATTAATCCCTTTATGCCCTTTCAATCTGACTATGGTATCCATTCACAATATAGTTGGGTTCAGGCACTTCTGTTTGGATTCAGTTTCTAGTGTTCTGCTCATCATTTTGTTGATTTTATTTTACTTTTGAATATGTAGGACATTAACATGTTTCCAGGACTTCCCTGATGGCTTAGACAGTAAAGAGTCTACTTGCAATGCGGGAGACCCGGGTTCAATCCTTGGGTCAGAAAGATTCCCTGGAGAAGGAAATGGCAATCCACTCCAGTGTTCTTGCCTGGAAAATCCCATGGATGGAGGAGCCTGGCAGGCTACAGTCCACGGGGTCACAAAGAGTCAGACACGACTGGGTGACTAACACACAAAACATGCTTCCAGGATCAAGCCCAGGAGAAAGGTGACAGATGCCACACTCTTCCTGTCCCTCCTTCTCTTCCTCCCACTCCTTACAGGTAACTCAGTTCATTACTTTCTGGTTTATTATTGATGTGTCAGTTGCCAAAATAAACAGATATTTGTATGTTTTCTTATTTTCCCTTCTTACATAAAAGTAGCATGTAATATGTAAGCTATTGTATTTTGCATTTAATATTTCATTTAATGTTTAATAACATATCCCAGAAGTCATTCCATATCTGTTCATAGAAGTCTTCCTTATTCTTTTTTATAGGCCTACCAATGGAGTATCTTGTCATGTTTCCCAATTTTTGCCAGTTTTTTGGGGGGATAAATAGTATCTCTGTAGTTTTAATTTGCAACTCTTTTACAAGTAAAGTGGAACATCTTTTCACATGTTTACAAACTCATAAGATCTTTACTGTGAATTGTCTGTTTATGTGTTTTGCCCTTTTTAATATTTAAGTTCTTTATATATTAAGGATATTACTTTGCCCCTTTATCTATGATAGGTGCAGAAATAATTTCTTCCCATTTGTCATGTCTTTTTATTGTGATAAAATGTACATTACATTTGAATCAGTTTCAAGGGTACATTTCAGGGCCATTAAACATATGGACATTGTTCTGGACCGCCATCCATCCCCAGAACTTTGTCATCTCCCCAAACTGGAACTCTGTACCAATTTCCCCATTTCCCCTCTGCCAGTCCCAAGTAACCACCCTTCCTTTCTCTTTCTGTGAATTTGACTCCTTTAGGTACTTCATATAAGTGGGTTCACAGTATTTGTCTTTTTATGCCTGGTTTATTTCACTTAGTATTATTCTGTATCATTCAAAAACTTAGTATCATTCAAAAAACTAAGATCATGGGATCCAATCCCATCACTTCATGGCAAATAGATGGGGAAACAGTGGAAACAGTAACAAGACTTTATTTTCTCGGGCTCCAAAATCACTACAGATGGTGACTGCAGCCATGAAATTAAAAGATGCTTGCTCCTTGGAAGAAAAGCTATGGCCAACATAAACAGCATATTAAAAAGCAGAGACATTACTTTGCTGACAAAGGTCTTTCTAGTCAAAGCTATGGTTTTTCCAGTAGTCATGTATGGATGTGAGAGTTGGACCATAAAGAAAGCTGATCACCGAAGAATTGATGCTTTTGAACTGTGGTGTTGGAGAAGACTCTTGAGAGTCCCTTGGACTGCAAGGAAATCAAACAAGTCAATCCTAAAGGAAATCAATCCTGAATATTCATTAGAAGAACTGATGCTGAAACTGAAGCTCTAAACTTTGGTCACTTGATGCAAAGAACTGACTCATTGGAAAAGACCTGATGCTGGGAAAGACTGAAGGCAGGAGGAGAAGGGGGTGACAGAGGATGAGATGGTTGGATGGCATTACCGACTCAATGGACATGACCCTGAGTAAGCTCCAGGAGTTGGTGATGGACAGGGAAGCCTGGCGTGCAGCAGTCCATGGAGGTGCGAAGAGTCAGACACAACTGAGTGACTGACTTGAACTGACCATGTTGTAACTTATGTCAAAATTTCCTTTCTTTTAGGTCAAATAATATTCCACTGTATGTCACATTTCATTCATACATTGGTTGCTGGACACTGGGTTGCTTCCATATTCTGGCTATTGTGAATAATAGCGCCATGAACACAGAAGCACGTGTTCGAGTCCTTGTGCTCACTTCTTTTAGGTATGTACCCAGAAGTGGAATTGCTGAATCATATGGTAATTCTAGGTTTAATTTTTTTAAGGAACATGAGTTCCAATTTCTCCACATCCTTTTCAATATCTGTTATATTTTGGGATTTTTGTTGTTGTTGAAAAAGAATAGCCATACTAATGAATGTGAAGTAATATCTCATTGTGGGGTTTGTTTTGTTTTTTGCATAATCGGTGTTGGAGGTATATTCCAATTTGCCCTCATGGATTTTAGTTGTTGTCATAAGCTCTATTTTCTCTTTGCAGTTTCTTGGTCTTTAGACTTCCCCACATCACATCCAGCCTCTCTTCTGACTTTGTATCTAGAAACTACAGTGCCTTCAGATCCACTGCCATGCACAGTGGAGTTGAAGCTTTGGCCATAAAAAGAGCTGGACATGACCGAGAAACAACACTGAGTTATCTGTTTGGGGGAAGCTCATTCTCCAAGAAAGGCATACTTTTTGTACTCAGTTCTCATCTATTTGCCTATAGCCTGGATGCTTGAAAGCTGGACACAAAAATCCTTGGCTGGTACTTTCTTTCCTTGAGGGTCTTGTAAATACTCTTCTACTGTTGCCTTGCCTAAATATTTATTTATATAAGTAATTTGATCTTTTTGCCTTTAAAACCTAGTAGTTTTAATAAAATATGTTTTGGAGTTGATTATTCCACTCAGTTCTCCAAGGTATATTGTTGTCTAGTTTCGTGTCTGAGTCTTTTGTGATCCCATGGACTATAGGCCACCAAGCTCCTCTGTCCATGGGATTTCCCAGGCAAGAATACTGGAGTGGGTTGCCATTTCCTTCTCCAGGGGATCTTCCCAACCCAGGGATAGAACCCGAGTCTCATGCATTGGCAGGTTTCCTTACCACTGAGTCACTTGGAAGCCCCTTTTCTCTGCATACTGAAGTGCAGTTTTTAATAGATAATCACTCTGAGGGAGGGATTAGTTGTCATTTATTTCTGTGGGATCCTTAATTTTCCTTTGTCAGTTCCTTCTTTTCCTTAACTACCAGATCTCCGAAGGGCACTGCCATTTCTCTATTTACCTGACACTTCCCAGAAGCAAGGCATCCTCAAGCCTGCCACATCCTGCCCATTCTCTTTCAGACCTCTTCCCTTGTCCAGTCAAGTACCCAACCTGTATTCAGTGTTTAGTTCTTGTGGTTGGACTTGCTCTTCATAGAAGGATTTAAGCCTGGGTTACATTTAAGCCCTTGGCAACAGTGGAGGGAGCTCTGTTGGAATTTGATGTCTTTTCTTTACTCTACTTAAGAAGTAATTTGAAGGTCAGTTCATCGTATTCACTGCCATAGTAGAGCTGAAGGCTTGTTTGTGTTTGTATTTTATTGAGGATGTGAGTAGATATTCAGATGCAGACAGCTGCCTTTATCCTCTGAACTGGGCAGCTTCTGGAATCCCTTTTAAAATATCAAGCGCTAAGTAACATTCTTTCTTTCCTAGGAACGCTGGAAACTTTGCTGTTACAAGGGCATTGTCAAGGTTACTCAGATTCTGTTACAAGACAGATCTGTCTTCTTGCATCTTTAAAGCTGTTACGTGTGCTGCCTCTTCTTTCTTAAGATCGAAACAGCCGCAAAGAAACGATTTTAAAAATACGTGTTGCCTTCCTTTTTCCTCATTTCGTGTTTACTTAAAAATGAAAAAGAAAACCCTGCTATTAAGCGCTCTGTTCATCCCCAGAAACATGTTGCCTTGAAAAAACACCTCTCGGTTTCTACCGCTAGGCCCCCACCTCTGCGTAAAGAAATAAATAAAACAGACACCTGGGGATTAGGGATGTTTTTGCTGCAATATTGGTAAGAAAACTGCAGCGAGCAGCAGCCAAGTCGGGTCTTGGAGAGGGTATTTGCACCAAAAAACTCAGGTCTGTCGGCCAATAAGAGGGAGCCTGCCAGGGGTCTGGGGTGGTCCCAAAGACTGAGGACCGAGGAGGCAGTGCTTTAGGCCGGGCAGCGCGAGGAAGCGGTGACCCGCTGTCCCCGGTGTGGGCGCCTGTGTGTGTGCGCACGTGTGCGCGCCTTCCCCGGGGCCCCGGCGACCACCTGTCACTCACAGGGGTGGCCGGGCGGCGGCCGGCGGAGGCACTCCCCGCGGGGCATCCGAGCCGCCGCCGTGGAGACGCGGTAATCCCCTCCTCCGCCCCCGCCGGGCCCCCACAGCCGCCGCCGATTGGTCGCCCTTTGCTCCCTGACCCCCTGGCCGCCTCCGCGGCTGCCGCTTCCTGCTCGGGCGCCGCGCGGCGCTCCCGGCCGGGGCGGAGCTCGGGCGCTGGGCGCGCGCCGCCCTCGCCGCCAGCCGCGCCGGAGGAGGAGCCGCCGCGCCCTTCCCCTTCCTCCGCTCCTCCCCGGCCCGCGCCCGCCGCGGCCCCAGGCAGACTCGCGAGCAGCGGCCGCGGCCGGCGGCCGAGTCGGGAGGATGCGGCGGCGCTCGCGGATGCTGCTCTGCTTCGCCTTCCTGTGGGTGCTGGGCATCGCCTACTACATGTACTCGGGGGGCGGCTCCGCACTGGCCGCGGGCGCGGGCGGCGGCGCCGGCAGGAAGGTGAGTGGGGTGCCCGCCCGCGGCCCGGCCCCTGGAATCCCCGGCGCCCATGCGCCCGGGCCCCGCCGCCGAGGCCCCTCGCTCGGACGCACCGCCGGGTTTCCTGGTCCGTCCTGCCCATCTCCGCTCGGATCTCGGCTCTGGCCATCCGCCCCCGCCTTGGGCCTCGCGGCCGATCCCCTGGGGCGGGGGGCGCCGCCGGCCGCTCGGTGCTCTCCGGGCTCGGGAGGGGGCGACCCCGCGCAGCTCCCGGGGCTGGGGTCGCTGACGCCTCTAGTCGCCCCCTGTCCCCGCTCTCCACTCCTCTTAATTTGAGTGTCGTCCGGCTGCCGGGAGCCCAGTCTCCTGCGGTGAGAAGTTTGGGGGTGAGAGTACTGGGAAGCACAAAAGGGGGTGGGGGGAAGGGAGAGAGGCGGCTGCCTTTTCAACGTGTCACGTACCTTGCGAGAGAGGAGTCCAAGTTTCTTTTCAGCCCTTTGAAACCAGCCACTGCAGCCCCCCTACCTCCCCTCGTCGCCGCGCCGCGGGGAGGGGGCAGTTCTGGGTCTCGGCCCGCTTCCCCTGGGGGCGGGGGCGCAGCCAGCCCCGCGCCCGGCGGAACAGACCGCGCTGGCGGTGCAGGCGGAAGGCCCCCGGGCCCCGGGTTAGGCCGGCCGCCCACACCCCCGACCGTCCCCTCCCTGCCCGGGTGCTCGTCCTGACCGGCTCGGCCGGCCCTTCAGCGCAGCCCCCGGCGCTCGCCTTGCCCAGTCCCTCGCTCCTGTTCAGTGGGGTGGTCCCTCTGCTGAGTGTGTTCTAGACGGGTTCCCAGGGCCGAGGGGTTGGGCCGTGGGGACCGCGTGAGCCGCTCTGCACTGCCCGCCGCTCTAGGAAGGAAATGGAGCGCCTAGGGCGCCTGGCCTTGCGATCCTGCTGGGAGAGCGGGGCTCTGGGCGGTGCGCATGCCGCCAGCGGTGTTTGTCGTGTTTGGTAACTGCCAGGCTTTGAAAGTGACCCCCACACCGTGTAACCCCTATACTGTGACGTTTAGTGTCAGCGCAAATCCAGGAAATCCTGAGTTAATGAAGGTGGACCATGGGTTGAACTGGAACCAGAGAATGGCATCCTGGAACAAGCAAGACGCTAGAAAGTGGATGAAAAGACTTTAGCCCTAAAGTCAGTCCATAAATGTCAACGCTGAGGTCTGGCTACTTAAGAGGTTTCCTTCCGTCCGTCCTTCTTTCCTTCATTCTCAGCTGAAGGTATTAGATGGAGACAGGTGTCTTATTTGATTCATGGTAAATTTCTTAGGCTATATCTAGAGGGGCATAAAGGAAAAGTCTTCTCATGTACAGAATTGGCCTCGCTTGTTTCTGAGCTGACAGGTTCTCTTAGCCCTATCTTTTCCCTGTTTTAATCCAAGGAACTGTTTCAGGCCCATGGGGCTTGTTCATCCTTGGATGGTAAAGAGCGGTGCACCCAGGGCACGCAGTGCAGCCCTTTGAAAACTGTGGTCATATGAAACTGGAATTATTTCAAAAGCTTTGCTTCCCAGCAAACCGTGCTTTCGCAGGACCATGTAGCCTGGTGTGCTGGTGAGACCTGGCAAAGCTTCCTGCCTTTGATGTGAAAGAAAACCAAATACACAAGCCATGCTTTGTGATCCCCTTTCCTGGGTCTGCAGCTCTCATTAGCACATGCGATTGGAAATAGCACAGGGTTGCATTAGCGTCTGGAGGGGCTGACTTCTCCCTGGTGGGCTTCAGCTGCTGGATGGGTTTTGAAGGGTCTTCAGTTGATCCTTAAAAAAAAAAAAAAAAAAGTAATGCTCCTAGAACTCCTTGTGGCCGGGTGACAGTAGGAAGGTTCAGAGACCACATAGAAAAAAGTGTGGGAAATGAACAATTGTACATGGATTGGTGATTTTGGGATTCTATTCTTTTTGTCAATGAACCATAAAATTTAATCCTAGCCGTTAGAATGGTTTGGCAGTTCGTCAGTTGAAGAAGAGTTGTGTACATGCAATAGCTTTTGAAATTCGAGAAGACTCATTAACATGGCTTGGACCCTTGTATTAAAGAGAACACCCTAAAACCATTTCTGGAGGAGTCAATAAAACCTGTGTCCTGAATTTCTTAGTCTAGAATATAAAACTGCATGGTCTTTTCTCCCTCCTGAGTTGTTTCCATGGATTCAGAGACTAGAAAGTCTCTTCAAATTTAGTTCATCCTTGCGATAAAAGGAAATGTATAGATTTTCTGGCTTGTAAAGTATAAGCATAAAAATGCTAAGGTAGTATGTGTATATAGGCAGAACTTAAATACTAGCTATAGTTTTTTAGGTGTAAGTGGACTTATATTTCTTCTCTCATCTTGTACCATTCAAGTCAAGGCTCTAATTCCACATTTAGTCAATTTCTCTTCACCTTGACATTTCCCACAGGGTACCAGGCTTCAGTATTAGGCTTTGGGGTATTGTCTGTCTGATGGGAGCCTGACTAGAGTTTCTGCTGCTTCAGCGCCCAGCCCAGGCTTGTCACTGTGTGCCCTGCCTGTTGAATAACTCCTCTGAGGACGGTTATTCTCCATCTGGTGAAACGCAGAGAACCCACTCACCTCACAATGCAGGTTTAATCGACTCAATAGAAGCAGAGACTGCGCTAATCAGGACTCAATGCTGAAGTTCAGGTTGTATGGTCAATACAACCTGACCATATGCACAAACCTGACCTTTGTGCACAATGTTGCTTAAAATTATATTTTATTTACTTTTGCATAGAGCCTTCCCTCCCCTATGTTTCTCTCTTTCCCCCAAATTGATGATTTGCACTTCAAGGATGCCTCGCCTTTGAGCACCTTAAATACTTTAAAATTTTAATCATGTTAAGCCTCCTCTGGGCCTTGGTATCTTGGCATGATGGAGCTGCAGAGAAAGAAAGGGATTTCTGTTGAAATGAACGTGCCTCTGGGTGAAGTGTGGCTCTTTTGGTTGGAGAGGGAAGGGTTTTCTAGTGTGTGAAGAACGGTCTCCTGAGAGAGAGAGTGTGTAGCCCAGGACCCATTGTATGTGCCCCCGCACCCTTGGGAGGCAGGGAAGGCATTCTCGTAGGGCCTGAGCGGGGCCTGTCCTTCTGGTCACTTCCCCTTGCCCTTCTTCCGTGAGCAGGTGCTGCAGTCCCTGCCCTGGGTCCCAAGCTGGGTGCCTTTGGGTCAGGTATGGAGGGGCTTTCTAGGAGAGGGGTTGATCTCTTCTTAAGAGTACTGAGGGGCCTCACGTGGCTGGAGTGGGTACGTTTGTAGGGGAATATGAGAATGTACAATGGAAAGAGTTTGGGACTAAATCATAAAGGGCCTTGAATGCCAAGCTGGGCTGACTTGTTGGTCATAGTTTGATTGTCCATAGGGAACCACTGGTGTTTTGTGAGCCGGGCGGTAGACATTTAAGGAGAATGGCACGGATCCATTTATTGGCACTGAGATGAGACTAGCTTTCTACCTCTTTCTGCTTAGTGACCTTTACTAATTTCCTAAGCCTCTCTGACCTTCAGTTTCCTCATCTTTAGAATAGGGATAGTTCTTGTAGCTAAAGACTAGATGCCATTAGTAGGTGTTGGCAAATAGTAGGTGCTGAGTAGATGGTGTCCAGAGTGGGGTGCGGGGAGGGACGAAGCCTAGAATCTTCTTGAAAATATATTGAACTAGGAAAATATATTGAACTGTCATCTTCTTGTTCTTTAGAAGTGTTTTTCTTTTTTTTTTTTAAGTCCTTCATCCATCTCTCCCAGGTTGATTTGGTTGGTTCATTTGGGCCAGTACCGTGACCCTGAGTGACATCAAAGACTACTTTTTGCGAAGTGGTCTGGGCAACATGCCACCTGTGGTGTCAGAGTGGGGCTGCTGGCTGTGGGAAGCCACCAGGAGAGTGGGTGCAGGACATATCCTTCTTTGGTGGTTGTTTAAACCAGTGGGGTGCCGCTGATCGTGACCCTAAGTGGGCTTCCTGCGGTGAGGAGGCCGGTCCCTCTGACAAGCAGGCTCTAGGCGCCCCACTCACCCTCCTCCTGCAGGCTTGCTTCTCCTGGCAGCAGGGGAGGTGGCTGTCATCACCCACACGTGGGAGGTGAGGCGGGTCACAGTGGCTGCCGCATGCTTTCATGGACATCCGCAGATCTGTGAGCATGTCCATGAGGGGCTGAGGAGGGGGCCCGGGCCACACCCTACCAGCCAGTCAGTTAAATTCCACTTGAAAGGAGGATTTGAAGTTGAGATCGGGCATGCAGGAGTTGGGGAAAGCCACTGTACAGTCAGGGAATCTGACAAATGGCAAATCTGACAAAGTTTCTCTAGGGAAACTTTTTTCTAAAGAAAATATAAGTGTCACTCCTCTGGAGCACCTTGGGGCTCATACATGACAGGAGCAGGCTGTGACCGATGGCAAGAGCTGAGGGACTCTTTCCCCAGCCCTCTGGTGAGAGTGAGACAGAGCCCGCCGTCCCCAACATGGAGCAGGCTCACTTGCCTGGGCTCCATCCTGCCTCTGGGGTGGGCTCGGGGCGCCTGGGGAGTTGTTAGTGTTCTGTGGGGGCTTCAGGCCCCTTTTGAATCTCCCATCCCAACTGCTGGTGAGAGGTGGGTCTCCTGTTTGGATCAGGGGAAGAGGTATTTGAGAGGAGGTCAGAAAAACAGTTGGGGTGGGGCAAGGGGAGACATATATATAATTATGTATATGAAACTATATATTGTTTATAATTATGTGATTTTATACACACACACACACAATTTATTGCTGCCATTCATGTTTCTGAGATCTCTAGGGAGAGAGAAGTCACTTTGGGAAGATGCTGATTTCAAGACAGGCAGCGCCCTGCTGCCTGAACCTCTAGCAAATCCAGTGGCACGTGGCTTAGTGGAGGGAGGTGGTAGGCTGCCTGGGGCAGAGACCAGGCTCTCACAGTATTGACTGCCGGGTTCTGGTCAAGATCCTGAGCAGAAGGCAAGGTGTTCCTGGGAGAAATCTGTGAAGTCTCCTAGTGGCCCAGCAGAAATCATGGGGTGAGGAAATAGCCCAAACTGGCCAAGCCCACGCGCCCTGTTTATTCTTCCTCTTTCGTCCCCATGAGCCCTGTCCTGTGAGCTGGATGGGTGTCGGACATGACCATGTGTGACATGTGTGACATGACCATGTCACACAGCTCACGATGGTGGGAGCCTTCCACGTGGATGTTAGATGAACGCCCCTCTTTGGGGACCCTCTGCGCCTCCCCCCCTCCCTGCTCTCCCCTGGGGACCCCTGCTCCCTGACCCGCCCCTGCTGCAGGGCCTCGGGACCCTCGCCACGGCTGTCCTTAGGTAGCTGAGCGTGGCTCCTGGAGAGACGCTGCATCCCTCAGAGCAGGTGCTGGCCCGGCCTCACTGTCCTGACCTGCAGGGCGGCCTCCCCTCGAGGAAGCCTGTGATGCCAGGTTGCTGCCAGGGATGCCTGTCCCACCACCGTGGCCTTGGACCCTCGCCACCACGCCGCCTTATGGTGTGGTTCCTTCGGGAGGACCTCCCGGCGCTGCTCCAGACGCTGCCTGGGTGGGACCCGGCACAGGCCCAGTGTGGTGAGGAGCCCTCCTCCGTGGGGAGAGTTATGTCGAGCGTGTTGGTGCCAGCCTCCTACAGACACTGCTGCCCTCCAAGGAGAGTTGACCTTGTTTTCCTAACAGATGTGAGCATGCGCTGACCTTTGGCCACACACTTGACCTGAAGGATGAACCCCCAGTGTGGAGGTTCTAGTGAAACTTGTCCAGTTTACCTGTTCAGTCAGGAGAGCCTCTCCCACAGGCTTAAAGAGCCAAGTCCTTCTCTGAGGAGCTCCGCCCTGAGGAGCACCGCCTTCTCCACCTCCCGAGCCCAGGCTTCTGCTCGCATCTGCCTCCTACAGGGCAGACCGAGGCCCTGGGCGTTTCTGTATTTAGTCATGACCAGTATTATAGGCCCAGGAAGAGAGTGTCGTTTTGTACAGATTGGGTTTCTTAGCATGCCAGGACGAAGATGGCAGTGATTCAGTGTGGCTGGATTTGAAAAAAACAAAACTGTCGTCGCATAGAATCTCCCTCCTGGCCTCACATTCAAATAGCTTTCCTCGGCTCTGGGAGTCCTGCGCCCCCGCGCCCACTCTTAGAGGCGCACCTGGTCAGTTGTGACTCAGCCTGCCCTTGGTCTGCCCACCTGGCCTCCCAGCCCCGCCGCTGACTGCCTGGTCCTGTCTAGTGACTCTCTGGGAGGAGGCTTGGCCTGGGCACCAGGGAGAGAGTTGTTGAATTCCCAGAGCCCAAACCAGGACCAGCATTTTGGCAGGGACGGGGGTGCTTGGGGGCAGTGGTCACTCTAGAGCAGGGCCCCTCAGCCTTGACACAGTTGGCATTTTGAACCAGATAACGTTTGCTGGGGGCAGGGGGCTGGCCTGTGCACTGTCGATGTTTAGCAGCTTCTGCTGGATGCTAGTGGAACCACCCTTCTCAGCTGTCACCATGTCTACAGGCCTTGCCAGGCATCCCAGGGGACAGGCTCGCCCTCACCTAAGAAGCACTGCTGTGGTCAGCATGAACTTGACTTCTTTTTTCTCCCTGCGGGATGGGGCCCTCGCTTTCCAGGCTTCCCATGTTCCTTCCATGCGCTGCCAGTGCCCAGATCCTCTGATGGTGGTGGGGTGTTCCTGGAAGGTGCTCTAGAGAGGATGCACCCACAGGAATACTCCACGGGAGGTCATTCCGTTTAGCTCCTTTCTCCATCCTTACCATTTGCTGTGTGAAATGTTTCCCGTGTTCCTGTCCTCAGGCCTCTGTCTGTCCGTGTTTCCCGTGTTCTTGTCCTCAGGCCTCTGTCTGTCCTGAAGTCTGCTTCCTGCTGGCAGGAACAGACATGAAAACAGGCTGTGGGCCCTTTCATCGATTCTTCTGATGAGTACTACTTGAGACTTGCTGTGTGCCAGGCACTCCTTGGTATTTGGGTTATAACAGTGAGTAGAACGAAAACATAATCTCAACCCCTGGGGAACTTTCACCCTGGGGGCAGCGGGAACAAACACGGTGATAGGTAGTGAAAAGACGCAGTGTGAGAAGGGGCTGAGTGCAGAGGAGAGAGAGGGGCCCTGGAGGGGTCAGGAGTCAGGGAGGGCCAGGTTACAGTAAAGAGAGACTGGAAATAGAACTGCCATATGACCCAGCAATCCCACTGCTGGGCGTACACACTGAGGAAACCAGAATTGAAAGAGATACGTGCACCCCAATGTTCATCACAGCACTGTTTATAGTAGCCAGGACATGGAAGCAACCTAGATGCCCATCAGCAGACAAATGGATAAGAAAGCTGTGATACATATACACAATGGAATATTACTCAGACATTGAAAAGAATACATTTGAATCAGTTCTAATGAGGTGGATGAAACTGGAGCCTATTATACAGAGTGAAGTAAGCCGGAAAGAAAACCACCAATACGGTATACTAACACGTATATATGGAATTTAGAAAGATGTTAACAATAACCCTATATGTGAGACAGCAAAAGAGACGTAGATGTCTAGAACAGTCTTTTGGACTCTGTGGGAGAGGGCGAGGGTGGGATGATATGGGAGAATGGCAGTGAAACATGTTTATTATCATATGTGAAATGAGTCGCCAGCCCAGGTTGGATGCATGAGACAAGTGCTCAGGGCTGGTGCACTGGGAAGACCCAGAGGGATGGGATGGGGAGGGAGGCGGGAGGGGGGTTCAGGATGGGGAACACATGTACACCCATGGGGAATTCATGTTAATGTATGGCAAAACCACTACAATATTGTAAAGTAACTAGCCTCCAATTAAAATAAATAAATTTATATTAAAAAAAAGAGAGAGAGAGAAGGGCTGGTGCCTGCGAGGTGCAGGTTGAGCAGGTTTGAGCCAAGACCCAGAGCAGGGGCAACTCCAGCTTCAGAGTGTCTGACCTGTTGGGTATGCTCTCTATGCCTTGATTTCCTTTGCTAAATATTGAGCCTGTTTTCTTTCTGGGAATCTGTTGCCTCTGGTCTGTCAGTGGTGGAGTTTCCTCTATCAAGTTTACTTCTTTTTTAAAAAACTTATTTATTTTTAGTTGAAGGATAATTGCTTTATGCGTTGGTTTCTACCAAGCATCAACATGAATCATCCTTAGCATTGTTCACCCATGTCCCCTCCTGCTTGAACATCCCTCCACCTCTCTCCCCATCACAGCCCTCTAGGTGGTTAGGGAGCGGGTTTGAGTTTCCTGAGGCATACAGCGAATCCCCATCGGCTGTCTATTTTACATATGGTAGTGTGTGTTTCCAGGTTACTCTGTCCATACCTCCCACCCTCTCCTTCTCCCCCCAGCTGTGCTCACAAGTCTGTTCTGCATGTCTGTGTCTCCACTGCTGCTCTGCAAGTATCAGTACCATCTTTCTAGGTTCCATGTATATGTGTTAGTATTTGATAATTGTTTTTCTCTTTCTCCGGCCTTTCATTCTTGTTCCTCAAGGAGTCCCGGGTGAGGAGTGTTCTGGTTAACAGAACGCATGTTCCCGGTTCGCCCCCTCCCGCCCCGGGCTGGGGACCACATTAGGTGCTGCAGGTTAATGTGTTGCTTGACTCTGGTCTGTGCTGAGGCAACAGCCTTCGTGGTGTGATTTCTGAGCTGGTCTCTGCAGGGCTGGCTGACCTGGTGATCACTGCTCCCCGTCCACTGTCAGGCTCAGCACTCCGTCACACGGCGCATTTGTGGAGTGCTCTCCACACGCATCACCGTTTAACGAGAAGTCCTGCCGGTGCCTGTGCCCCTGCTCCTGCACGAAGATCCCACGGGGGTATTGTCTCTGTGAGTGGCTGTGGGTCGGGAGGCTTGTGGTTTTCTCATCTGCAGGAAATAGGAGGTTAGGGGCCTGCCTGGTCCCCGGGTTTTGGAGAGGTTGTTCTTGGCAATGGGGTTGTGTTGAAGCACTGTGATCTGTGATATTTGTAGGAAATAAAGTGGACATGTGATTTCATTGCCTGCAGCTCCTTTAGGGAGTCCTCAAGCAAGAGCATCAGCCGCTTTTCCTGGTAGTTACTGGCATTCATGAGGGGTCTGTAGATGCCTTGTTGGGGTGTGTGCCATGCTGCCAGCGTGTTTCTGGATAAAAAACCAGAACGTGGACGTGGCTGCAGAGGAAAGGTCATTGTAAAGACTTCTGACTCAGGAGCCACCATTCAAGATTTCTTCATCTCTGCCTCAGAGGCTCGTCCAGAAAGGAAGCCTGTCTCCTCCTGAAGGGTGCTGCTCCAGAAGAGGGACACACTTCAGATGAGTCACCCAGTGGGAACTTTAGGAGTAAAGGCCTGTGTTTTAGTGACACCTGTAAATGAACGCTGACTCCTGTGTGCAAAGATGTGTGACCATCCTGGATGCTGAGCCGGTTGGCCTGGCGTGGGAGGCCTTGGAGTCATTGCCCTGGTCCTTCCTACCTCAGGGGCTGCCCCACTGACCTAGATTGTGAGCTCTGGCTCTGTGACCTTCAAGGCTTGCCCCCTTTCTCCATTCCCTCCTCCCACTCTCCCACTCCCATTTCCCTGCACAGTCAGTGATGCACCTGTTTTCCTTCCTGTCTCACTTCTGGTGACTACTGATGTGTCCCTGTGTCTGGAGTATACCATTTTTTTGTCAAATCTAAGATGCTCTTATTTGTAAAACCATTATCTTATGTACCACTAGGAAAGAAAAAGCAATTTCCTTTGAACTGTGACATGGTGGTTTCTTATCAGTTAACATTTTTATTTTCTACTTATTTAAAGAGCTCTTTTAGACTTAATTAGACATCGATTTTTCCTATTATCACTCTTGTGCCTAGATAATAAGGAAAATATATGTGAAATACGTCTTCCAGTGTCTGCGTTTTGCCTCAGAGATGTTTGTGTCTGTTCATCTGAGACCAGAGTCTTCTTCCTCTGTACCTGTAAGCTCTGGTGGATGCAGTGTTTCCTGAGGGCCCTGGGCTCTCACCATCGCTTGGCATCGTGTAGAGCTGGCCGACTTGTGACTCTCCTGGGAATTTTGCCTAACTTCCCAGTTCACCCTCCACTTCTCTCCCACTTGATTTTGTGTCTGGAGATTACATTGCTTTAATATTGCTTCTGGAAGTTTCTTCCAAGGCACTGACCTGCATCCTGCAGACTCTGCTGTGGGTGGGTCTTGTGTCTGAGGCAGTGCCGGTCATGGTGGTGTGTTACGGCGCAGGCCATGATCGTTCTTAGCTACAGGAACTATCCCCATTCTGAAGATGAGGAAACTGAGGGCCAGAGAGGTTTGGTGCATTAGTAAAGGTCACTAAGCAGAAAGAGGTAGACAGCTGTAGCGGTAGACAGAAGATGCTGATCACTGTGAGGTCCACCTCAATCTCATCTCAGACCGTGGAAATAAAGTGCATCTAAGAAGTCATGATTAGAGCCTTCCTTTTTCTCGCATGTCCATTACCTTCTTCTATGAGATCCCAGCTCCAGGCCCTGACTGTAATTAGGGGAAGTGGTAGCCTCATCAAAACGTGTGCATCTCCATCTGTTCACTTCCAGTCCCCAGAATCCTTGTAAACTGAGGGACTTCATGCTTTTTACTTTTTGAGAGGTGCACAGTTGATGAGCACCTTCGAAAGGTTTTTGAGCGTTTCTGGCTGCAAGGTACCCTGCTGAGCGCTGGGGTTGTAGACGTGAACATGGTGTTCTGCCACCCTTAAGAAGTTCACAATTGCTCACCAAAATAACTAGAGAAGGACCTGAGAAACAATAATTAGGGGTCAGTTGAATAGGGACTGGATAGTAGATGAAATTTAAGGCACCATTATTTTATTTAGTGGCAGTAATGGCCCTGTTCATTGGAAGGACAGATGCTGAAGCTGAAACTCCAATACTCATTGGAAAAGACCCTGATGCTGGGAGGGATTGGGGGCAGGAGGAGAAGGGGATGACAGAGGATGAGATGGCTGGATGGCATCACCAACTCGATGGACATGTGTTTGAGTAAACTCCGGGAGTTGGTGATGGATGGGGGGCCTGGCATGCTGCAATTCATGGGGTCGCAAAGAGTCGGACACGACTGAGCGACTGAACTGAACTCAACTGAACTGAATGGCCTTGTGGTTATGTTTTTTGAAAATCCTTACCTTTTATAGATATAAACTGAAGTATTTATGGACACAGTGACACCACCTCTGTTGGAAGACTGTGAGGGAACAAGATTGACTGAGTGTGCTCTTGAATGACTGATGGGCACCTGGGGTTCATAATTCTACTTTATTTTTGCCTACTTAGAAAATTTTATTTAAAAAGTTTAAAAATTGTATAGGTGTATGTAACTTAAGTTAGCAAACCAGCAGAAAACTAGTATTTTTAAAATAAAAAGCAAATTAAGACTTTGTAATACAGTCAGTGAAAGGTTTCTACTCCGTTTCCAGTAGCTGTGTGGGGTGTGTGTGTGTGGGGGGGTGGGTAGCTTCCCCTCCACAGCAGTCAGTGCTCATATACCAGCTGAATGTGCTGCCATTCAGCCCAGTTCTGACACTGTCCCCCTGGAAATGCATCAGGTCCTATAGGCAAGGCTGCAGTCCTTCAGACTCCCAGTCCCCACACTCCCCTCCTTCAGATGCCAACTGCAAGCCCAGATTGTCACCTGTGTTTCTGACCAACATGCTATAAATCAGAGGTTCCCAGGAACCCCTTCTTGGGTTCAGTTAATTGGCTGGAGTAGAAAACCCATTTATGTACTTCCCTGGTGGCTCAGACAGTAAAGCGTCTGCCTACAATGTGGGAGACCCAGGTTCAAACCCTGGGTCGGGAAGATCTCCTGGAGAAGGAAATGGCAACCCACTCCAGTATTCTTGCCTGGAAAATCCCATGGATGGAGGAGCCTGGTAGGCTACAGTCAATGGGGTCACAAAGAGTTGGACACGACTGAGCGACTTCACTTTGACTTCACTGAACTGTTACAAACGATGTTCAAGGATACAAGTTGAGTCAGGTGAGGAGACACGGAGCAGCAGCCGTAAGGTCCCAAGGAACGTGCTTCTCCTGGTGCTTGGGACCCAGCCTGCTGGCACATGGACATGTTCCGGTTCCCCGGCCTGGAAGCTCTGCAGGCTCCGTCCTCTTGGGTTTCTGGAGGCTTCGCTCCATAGACACTGTTGATCAAGTCATTGGCCGTTGGGGATTGAGTCAGACTTAGTCCCTCTCCCTCGAGGAAGTCACGGGATGGGGCTGAAGCTTGCACCCCTCTATTCATGGTTGGTGCCCCTGCAACCAGCCCCCATGTGCAGGCACTTCCAAAGGCCTCCTCACTGACATCAGCCCAGCAGTGGTGGAAAGGAGCTCATTGTGGGAACAGGACACCCATTTCACCTTGTGGATCAGAGGACAAGAGCCCCAGCGGAACAAAAGATGCTTCTGTGGCTCTTACTGCTCAGGAAGCCCCAAGGGTTTGGGGAGCTGTGAGACAGATATAAGGCCAAAGACAAAATATACATGAGAAATATATTTTGGTCATCTGAATGACCAAAATATATTTCTCATAAATTACAACATCATAGTCAGTTAAAACGTACATAAGCCTCTATATCTTTCTGTAATTTAGGAATATCCAGTGATGATTCTTTTTAAAAGGATGCTTCAGAGGTCGCCTAAGATCCTGAATTGTCACCTGCATCACCGGGAAACTATTCTTATGCTTGGTAGTGTTTCTTCTCTAAGAATTACCTAAATTCTCTGGAAATTGCTACTTTTTGTGAACCTTTTGATGGTAGAGTAGCAATTTAGGTAGTTTGGGAGAGTGCTTACTTTCGGCCAGATTGCTCAGTGGCCCAGAGACACTGTCGCTCAGCAGCGTCTGGCGTGGATGTCTTATTACCCTGCCGACTCCTCCTTGTGCGGCAGGCACCCCGAGGGCAGAGCACATGCCTGTGTGCTCACTTATCACAAGCGGTGTGCCTGCTGTCACATGCGATCCATTTGAGCTGTGGTTGGTTTGGGAAGCCACGGTGGGAGACCTTTAATACATACATAGTAGTCCTTTTTGTTTCCCCCACAGGATATGATTGTGAAAGCCTCATACATTGTACTTGTATATGAGAGATTTTTGACAAATATATGATGCTGCGTATTTTCTGTGAAGTGTAATTCCTGGTGCTGCACATTTGTATCAGAGCTGTGGCCGAGAAGCCTGAAGCGTTTTGAGCCTCGGCTCATCAGTCTTCCCTGCCTGCCTGCTTGCACGCCTCCTGCCCTCACACCGGCAGTGTTCTGCGGATCCCAAGGTTATTAACTTGCCCCGCCAGTCATGACGTAGCACGGCTGGGGCTGAAATGTTAACATTCCCAAAGCTGCCCAAGATTTGGCTCTAGGGACGGTCGGCGGCAGCCGTGCTGGTCTCAGAACCGCAGTCCTGAGTCTCCAGTAGGTTACAAATGGCAGGTTTGTGTCTCACGCCAGAGCTGCCGCTACAGCCCGGAAGGCTGGCGATCACTCCTTGGCCTTCACATTGCAAAGTGCTGCTGTCAGGAGCCAGCCCAGGCCGTTCTTGGGTGGTCTGAGCTCCGGGCCTAAGGCTGGGCATCAGGAACAAGGCATAGCTTGGCCGTCCAGACCTCACGGACAAGCCTGCGGAGGCAGGAGAGGCCCCATGAGGCGTCCCTGTGCAGAGGCTGTTGAGGCTTGTCTTCCGTCTGCGCTTGCTGACTTACGAGGCCCCCCATCAGTCTGCGTCAAGAAGCTGTTACTTGGGTCTCTCTTGTTTTCCAAAGAAGCGGAATGTAGGTAGAGTATCCCCTCCATGGGCATGACTCTGACTTGGCATGTAAGTGTTTATACTTAAGATAGCGTTTTCAGCTTAAAGAGTTTTTCTGCCTCACTAGTGGGGAATGCATGGTGGCATATTGCCCCAGAGGAATTTTCTGATTCCTGTTGGCCTGACACTCCTTTCCACTATCCCAGGGGTGTTTGGAAGCCAAGCTTTCCTAGTCCTGGGAGAGTTTAGCTGAGGCTTCTGCAGGGAGGGGGGCTGCTGAGTGTGGGGGTCTGGACTGCCTGTGGGATGAATCTGGTGGCCCAGGCCCCCATGTGCTGGGGTGGAGGGGGTGGCTCTGCCCACTTGGCTGGCCGAGTTCCTGTGCCAGTATCCAGGTCTCTGTGGGCAGCTGGGAAGCTCGACACAGCTACACGGGGCAGTTGGAGAGCATCCAGCTCATCCTGCCTCAGGCCAGGGGTTGGGGCGGAGTCTGCAGGGAAGAGCCCAGGGCGATGCTGCCATCAAGCTCTGGGCTGGGTGGGTGGCTGACCTGAGCTGTAATGCTGGGAGGGCCCACAGGATGTGTTGCCCAGGGGCCACTGCCTGGGTTTGAATTCTGGCTTCTCTAGTTGGTTCTGTAAACTCAGGCAAGATACTCAGCCCCTCTGTACCTTGATTCCCGCATGTACCATCTCTCGTTTTTCAGTTAGAGCGGGCCCTGGTAGCCACATCCTAAATGTGGATGTAAAGTCTCGTGGTGTCAGGGCAGGAGGGGCTCTTGCCCTTGTCTGGCTGGGCCATCCTCTGGTTGGCATTGCCAGCCCCAGGCATCTGCCCACTGCACCAGGCTACCCCCCGCCCCCCCCCACACACACTGTGTTTAAGCCAAGAGCCTCCTTTTCAGGAAGCACCTCCACCTGCATGGACCTTGTCTAGGGCCTTCTCCCTGGAAGGGAGGTGAGGACGGGGGTCTGCAGTCTTGCCCCTCTAGTGAGGAAACAGCTCCGGCAAGGGTTGCTGATGTCTGCTAGAGGGAGAGGCAGGAAGCTGTGGCCAGAGCATTCCCGTCCCTCCCCCACCAGGACACTGTTTCCCAATTTTATCCCTTAGTCTCACGTCTTTGAAAACTATACAAGGATGTGGTTTTTAACTACGTGACTGTATAATTAGTTTTTGAAAACTCTTAATTGGCAATTGTTTTTTTCTATATCTTGAGCTGTTATTATGTGAATACAGCGTGTTATTTGAAAACTTTCCCACGAGGCTTTAATTAGTAAACATTCCTGTCCTTTCATTAGTCCAGTTTCTGACTTGCTTTGGAGACTGTAGGTTAGTGACAGGCGGTGACGAGTCGGTAATCTCAGCAGAGCACCCCTGTGAGGGCAGGACTAGTTCTGTCGACTAGAACAGTGTTCGAGTGGTTTCTCTGATGCCTCTAATTAAGGTAACTTAGAACTAGACTGCAGATTAATAGATACGCTGTGTGATGATTTCAAGACGAATAATCCACCTGGAATCGTGAACTCCGGTTTTGGTGATCGAAGGAGGCTGGCTGTGATGTCAGACCTGGGTTCAAATCCTGCTGTGACTGCCTGTTACCCGTGCTGTGTTTGTCTGTGGGGAGGGACCTGATGGAAATTAGTGAGTTGGTGGGGACAGTGCTGGTGCAGATTAATGAGGGTTCCTTTAATTTCACTGGCACGGGTACTCTTCTTTTTCAGAGATGCTTCGGGGGCCACTCTGGACTCCTCTGAGGGGCAGGGGCCTTGCTGGGAGCAGACACCCCCAGGGGGAGGGTAACTTCATGGTGTGAATTGGTGTGACTAGGAGATGAATCAGGGAGGAACCCCCGGAAAGGCGCTCTCTGCCCTCTGTGTTCTGTCTCCCTCTCTTGGGCCTGTGGAATCGCTGAGGACCTGGCATGCTTCATTTTTGCTCAAGTTGAAGTTTTGATGCTGAGTGGGGCCAGAAATGTCACATTTGGATTACATTTTAAGATAGATATTGTAATTGGCCAAAGTGTATTATACGTTCCCAGGGGCACCAAGAGCAAAGCAGACCTACTGGATTAATGGGCGTGATGGAGGAGCTGATGGGATGGTCATTTCATGGGTGTCTGGCTTTAAGTCCTGCCTTCTCAGTCCACAGACGTTCTGGCGGCCCGCTGCTCCCGAGGCCTCGGAGCTGGCCATCTCTGTGGGGTCCCCTTGCTCCATGCCCCAGCCCCTTGCGCGAGCTGGGGGACGGTCTGGCTCTGATACCTTCTGTATTTCCTGTGTTACTCAATTATTCCAGGAAGGGAATGTCAGAGCTGTAAGAAGGAAGGTGTAGCTTCAGGTCTGTACATGTAGAAACAGTGGACGAAACCTAGAAACCTAGCCATTGCCCAGGCTGGCAGCCAGGAAAGCACATACACAAATCATGCACATTTAAAGTGCTAATTAGGGAGCCAGGATGGGGGAGCCAGCAGCCAGGCTAAGAGGTGACTAAAGATCACTTGCAACCCTCTGATGCTTGCAGCACATTAAAATGTTTTGAGATTTAAAATCCCATTTTAAGACACTGGTCTTTCCTTGAAAAAGCTGTCTCAGCTGTTAAATGACACCCAGAGAACATAGACGAAGGTGGTCGGCATTCAGCATGTGGCTTCTTCTGAGTGATGGCTGGGGGCGGGCTGCGTGTTTGCGTGGTGTCTCTGGGTGACTGGGAGCAGCTACAACTGCGTGTGCCTGAAGATCCCCGTGGCCTCTCTCAGCCTCCCGCTGTGCAGGGCCCCGCCGCCCCATCCTCTGATCTGTTTGTGACAGAGGGAAGCAGTGCCTGAGACAAAGAGGGAGAGGAGCCGGAGCCGGGGGTGGGCCTCGTCTCTGTCCGACCAGCCCTTGCCACGCGTGTGGAGTGGAGGGTCTGTATCTCCGGACCTTACAGCCCCTCGCCATCCCGTGTCCCTCACCAGGTGCCGCTGTTGACACCATAACTCCCCAGCCAGCTTGCACACCTGCATCCAGTAGACCAGTGGCCACCAAACTTTCTGACACCAGGGACCAGTTTCATGGGAGGCAGCTTTCCCACAGACCAGGGGATGCTGCCGTGGGGAGCAGCTGTGAGCATGGGGGGAGCTTCTCTCATGTGCCCACCGCTGTGTGGCTCAATTCCTCACAGACCAGGGCCAGTGCTGCCCTGTGTCCTGGGCTCTGAGGACGCCTGTGGTAGCCTGAGCATCCCGAGGGCCAGCACCTGCTCAGCTCCTCCCCTTCCAGCCCTCCTTCCTTACAGAGATTCATCAGTGGCCTTGGTGCACCAGTCCAAGAGAGGCCACAGGGAGTGAGGGGAACGTGCATTCTGGGTGGGACTGGGGTTGGGGGCCACCAAGGCAGTATTGGATAACTCTACAGGGAGCTCCACAGAAGCTCGTCAGAAAGGACTGAGAGGGCACATTTGAGGGAGAACTAACATCTAGAAGGGTATGCTGGAAGACTGTCTAGGCATGGAGCACGTCATGTGCAAAGGTCCTGGGGCCAGATGAATTTGATGTGCTTGTACAGTGTAAAGAAAAAGGGTCAGCAAATGGAAGTATGGTGGACAAGGGCCCCACAAGGTCAGAGAGTGCTCAGGGCGTGGTTGCATTCTGGGATTTATCTGTGCCTGTCACCATATTCCCTGCATGTGACGTGGCACCCAGCGCACTGTAGGGGCTGTGGTTGGTATTTTGTCAGCCTTAAGATGAGATGGAGACCTGTGGGGGCCTGGTGATGACAAGGGCCTTGAGCTCGGGCTCAGGGAAGGGTCTGTGTGAGGTAGCCTGGCCCCTGTTTCCCTCTCCCTGGACTTTGCTTCTTCTAGGTGACCCAGCCTGGGGTTAGCAAGTCACTGTGCCACTTCCATGCAAGTGAAAGCTTGCTCTTTGGTAGCATCTGTTGAAACGCATGATGCGACCTGTGAAGGGTTTGAAGTTGGCCTCCTAAGTTCAGGGAGGAGCTTGGGGGCCCCAGATATGTGCTGAGTGACTGATGAGGTTTGTCCACCTTTGTGGGTTGTAGAGAACCAGTCATAGGATTTATTCTAGGGCTTGGTGTTCTGAGGATGTGATAGAAGACAAGATTATGTCCTCAATTCTTTGGGGAATTTGGAGGCACTGATGACATCTGGAGTCATTGGAACAGGAATTCAGTGAGAGTGGATACGTATCACTGCCCTGCATTCAGCAGTGGTTATTCTTAGTGCATTGGTTGGGGTGGGGGGCGTGGAAGGCACAAATCAAGGGGAAGGTAGGGAGGGCAGCAGAGGAGGCATAGGAGGGGGAAGACTTTCTGCAGCAGGACAACTTGCCCGAGGGACATTGGACTTTCTGTCTCTTACATTTTTGGGGGGTTTTCTTATTGGTCAGGGAGGACAAAGAGTTGTGAAATGGGCAGGTTTCTTTGTGTGCTAAGAGATTTATTTTCCTTTCACCCTTGTTCCTCCTCCTTCGTTTCACCCCTGCACAGAGCAGACTTTGGCAGAAATGAAGACTCAGTTGCAGCCTGGCTCCCTGGGCAGGATCTCTAGGAGTGGTTCGTAACTTGTCATTAGTAAAGGCTGTTCGGCACACAGCTGTCTCCCCAGCTAAGTGTCTGCTCTGCAGTGCCTGGTGGAGTGGAGCCTGGTTCCCTGGATCCTGTCTCAGCCCTCCTTCCTGCTCTGTCTGCACACAGGGGTCTTTGCAAGGCTCTGTCACCTCATCTGTGAGGTGGAGACAGAAGGCTTTCGGGGCTGTTACAAGCGTTGGATGAGGCATTGCTTCTCAGGCCCTTATTAAGCCTGTGCCCATCAGTAGAAAGTGCTCTGTACATTGTGTGGGGGGTGGATGTGCGTGTGTGTGTGCGCCTGCACCTTAACTCAGCTGCTGGAAAGTCACTGTGTGTCTGCAGCCACGCAGACATAGGCTTGTGCACACACACGCCTGCACACACACGTAGACATGTGCATGCATCTTTCCTTCTTCCTGGCCAAAGAAGGTGTACCTGGCACACTTCATTAGAAATATGACGTTGTTTCGTGGAGCTCAGCGCGTTTCCTTCCATCTCAGGAGCAAGGTGTTTCACCGTGAAGGTGCTGGCGGAGGTGGAGGTGGGGTCACAGCTGGGCCCAGCTTGCGTGCTCTTCTTTGACGTGCTGAGCCCTGAGCAGGCCGCTTTGAACCCAGCACACCCTGCCCTGGGGAGCAGGGGCCTGCTGGCTGGAGCATGCTTAGTGTTCATATTTTAGGAACTGTCTCATCTCATGAACAATCCTAACACTGAATCTCACAAATGAAGTATCCGCAGGGTGAAGGGGTTTGCTTGTACATTGCACTTGACTTGCTGCATTAAAAGGAAATCTCAAGGATTGTTGTTTACAATAAAAGTAATGATCAGCATATATGGCAATGACTTGTTTGGAGCTTAAAGGAAATGCAACCTCCTTCCTGGACTGAATGAATGTCAGGAGTGGCCTGAGGTTTTCAGTAGTCGAGCAGTCTTGGATTTTATTTTCCTATGTTAGTTTAATCTGGGTGGGGTTGTTTTCTCTTCACTGTTGTTTTGAGGGAGGAGGTGTGATCCTGTGTGAGAGGGTCAGTGACCATGTGGATATAATTCTCAAGGAAAACTCTGATCAAGTGCCAGCTGATCGAAAGCATCAGGAACTTTTTCATGATTAGAGGACACAGATTGTCAGCTGTCCAGGGGAAATGAACAAAGCCGTTGCTTCCAGTCTGCTGTGGAATTGGTGGGTGATGCTCAGAGCCCTGCACAACACCCTGTCTGCTCCCCCAGAGCCCTGCATGTGCCCATTTGAGTGAGGGCAGAGGCTATCCAGCAGGGACCCTTGCCCAGGAGCCGAGACCCTCGGGGATTATCAGGTGGTGCAGGCTGGGACACAGGAGTTGGGGGGTGCCCTTGCTTCTGAGGTTCCTGGACGTAGGCTGATTCCTCTGTTGGGGAATAAAAATAATAAAAGCATAGTTTACAGATGCTGGAAGTGGGTTCTCCAGGGGGAAGTTGATGTTTTGTGTCTGTTTGCCCTACTTCTGTACAATTATGTGTATCTAACACATTTATAGAAACATTTGAGGCTTATATGATTATTTTCTTCAAAAGCCCTGGTCAGTTTTTCAGTGTTTAAAGAGAGGCCATTGAGCTATTTCAGGTAGAACTTTGACAGAGAATCACCCTGGGTCTCAGGGTTTCATAGGTTTGGAAACTCAATGTTACTAGTTCACCTAGGAGGTTATCCATCAAAGTCTGGGTTTTCCATAAACCAGAGCTGTAAACTGTTGGTAAATAAGGACAGCAATTCATGAATTACTAATGGAGCCGAGCCTGGGTGAGAAGGAGCATGTGTTGGGTGACAACTGTGTTCTCGTAGGTGAGCTTCCCTCCCTCTGTGGAAGTTGGAGGAATCGGCCTTCACCCTTCTGGGGATATTTCTGTGCATGGAATCAATACGTTTTCCCTAGGGTGCTGAAGAGATTCATTTTTCAAAAAACTCAGTGTGCAGTGTATTAGACTGTTGTCTCAGCTCCAAGTCCTTGTAGACTCCGCTCTGTGCCACCAGAGCGAGGACTCTGCACAGCACATTTGTGCCCTGGGGGAGGCGTGGTCCAGGGCGCAGCAGAATGGGCGGCAGAGAAGGGGCTTGGTCCTTCCTGTGGCTCCCTGCTCCAGAGCAGCCCCACGAACCCATCTCTGTTTCTGCTGCCATGGAGACTGTGGTGTGTCCCTTCCCAGCGTGGACAGAAACCGCCTCACTGCTCCCCACCCATCCTAGACTCCCATCACCAGCTGAGCAGCCCGCCTGCTCAGGGGTGGCCTCAGGCCCCCTCCTCGTGAGTGTGTCAGGCTCACTAATTCCGCTTCTTCCCCGGCTCCCTCCACCCCAGGGCGGTGGCTGCTTTCTGCACTTGCCACCTGACTGATGCCTTAGTGTCTTTGTGCCATGTCAGTTACCTGGTCAACCACCGGATAAAGCCTCTATTTAAAAGCTTGTCCATTGTCTGAATTCTAGAAATTGGATCCTGACTGTTGCACCTGACTTTCTTCTCAACATTCTTCAGTAATCAGTCAGCAGAACTGTTTCCCCCCAAGATGTATTTTGCTGAATTATATCATAGCCTATTTTACAGCCCTTGGGTTTTCTGCTTCAGTTTCTCGGTGAATCTGCGACACTGTCTTCTCATCAGCTACATTTGTAAATCATCGCCAGCTAGAGTGAGCGATTTCCTAGAAAGATTGCCACAGATGGCTCGTGTCATTCATTCTGTTGGTTCTCTTTGGCTTTATTTTGGGAGGGTGACATTTTACAACCTTACCTCCAAATTCTTTGTCCATTACACAACAGCTCTGAAATTTCCTTCCACTTTTAGATGATGGCTGTTGTGTACTTAAGCTATGTATGCTTTTGAAAAGATTCGAAGCAGCTTATGTGAAAGTCTATCATGTGTAAACAGGTTTGTTGAAGAGTTTAAGAACGTCAGGCCATATGATGGGGGAGGGGGAGGGCAGGGAGAAGAAGGAGAAGAGGATGAAGAAGAAGTGTGAAGGGTGCCAGCTCCGAGTTTCATCCCCCAGCAAGTCCTGGGGGTGTTCCATCTGTGTGAAGCTGCCCTTCGGTGTAACCCTGTGTAATCCCAGTGGGGCTTGGGGCTTGTCAGTCGTCCCCCCGACAGCAGAGCTCCAGCCCCAGAGAACTGCCAAGCAGAGCTCCATTGCGCTTGCTTCTCAGCAGATCTGAGTCTTGGTAGCCGAAGCAAATGGAAACCATGGTGGGTTGCCTAGCTCTCATTTTCTAATGAAGTGTTTCTTGTGAAAAATTGACATGTTCTTAGCACACAGACTTGATAAGACTCTCATAAACTTCAAAAGACTCAAAGACTTCAAATCTCAAAGACTTTCCAATGAGAACTGACTGCTTGGGAAAGACTCTGATGCTGGGAAAGATTGAAGGTGGGAGGAGAAGGGGACGACAGGGGATGAGATGGTTGGATGACATCACTGACTCGATGGACATGAGTAATCTTCGGGAGTTGGTGATGGACAGGGAAGCCTGGCATGCTGCAGTCCATGGGATTGCAAAGAGTCAGACACGACTGAGCGACTGAACTGAACTGAGACTTCAAAGATCATTGAGCATCATAATGGATAGTGTCCGTTGTGGGAAAAATTGTCAAATACTAGATGCTGGGATGCAGATGTGGCCTTTTATTTAGATCGGTTGCTGAAGCGGACGTGGGAGCCCCAGATTGTCACCATGTGAAGGCATGTCTGAGCAGAGGACGCGGGGCCCCGTCCGTGGCCAGACCCGCAGCTCTGACCTGCGCAAGGGTGTGTGGGCTGCGTCCCTCAGCCTCCAGTCACCTCACTCAGCAGGGACAGCGTGATGTGTCACTAAGACGTCACGCTTTTGAGAAGTGGGTTTGAATCTGCCGTGCACCATTCTCTGGCCATGTGAGGTACTTAAACTGTCTAACCTTAGCTTCTCCACTTATTAAATGGGAGCAGTCGCAGCCTTAGTGTACTTAGGGTGGAATACCTGTGCTTCCCTCAGAACATTAGAGAGTTTGGCTTAAAGGAGTTTATATGGTGAACTAAAGCTATCAGGAGAGGAGCAGTCAGAGCCAGGCAGCTTAGGGAGGGGAGATGAGAGGGGGCTGTGAGGCTGACCCTGAGCGTGGGTCGGTGTCTGGCTCTTGTTCCCACGGGTCTCACAGGGTGCTGCTTCCCCCTTTACAGATAGGAGAGGCTGAGACACACACAGCCCGCCCTGCATCCGGTGTGTTGGCGTCCATCGGCCTTCTGGAGGTGTCCTTGCCCAGTGGCCTTGGGGGTGTGACCCCAGGCTGGCGCGGCCCTGCCCTGAGAGGCCTGGCAGCTGCCCTTCACTCTCCTTGGAGCTGAGCTGCTGGGCTGTGAGAGGTCTGGGTCACTCGGCTAGAGAAGGGAGCCTTGGAGCTGCCGGGGGAAGGCAGGCTGTGGTGGGGGAGGCTGGGCAAGAAGGGCCTGCGCCCGCCAGGTGCCCCCCTGGAGGCCCGAGAGGCACTGGTCCACTGCTGTGTTAGCCACTGGCTTCTTGCAGGAAGGTAGCTGGCATGGCCACGTGTTGGAAGGTCTGTGCCTTAGGGCCTCGTGTCTCTGAGCTGAGCCCGCTCCTACCCAGCTTGCTGTCCATCTAAGAAGACTGCATCCCAGTCTGCATGTGTGGTGTCTTCTCGTTCTAGAAAATAGCGCTGTTGCTAAGTCGTGTCTGATTCTTCTGTGTCCCCGTGGACTCCCACCAGGCTCCTCTGTTCATGGATTTTCCCACTGAGTGGGTTGCCATTTCCTTCTCTAGGGGGTCTCCTCCCGACCAGGGATTGAACCTGTGTCTCCTGCGTTGCAGGCAGATTCTTTACCGCTCAGCCACTGGGGAAGCCCCTAGGATGTGCCAAGTTAGGTTGATCCATGGCAGAAAATTTTTCCTTTTAAGAGGATTTTAATTACTGAACCAAACGTGTTAAAGATGTACTATGTGTGATAATTATGACTAAAGAACTCCTGTTCATTGCAGATCAGTCATTTGCTTAAGTGATTTCTATGTGATGTTTGTTAATATGCGAATCTTGTCACTGGAGGTAATGGCCGCTTATTGCCCAGGGCAGAAGGGGGCACCCAGGCCTCTAGTCCTCTCCCTCCCTCCCTCCTCTTGCCAGGACCTCTTTAATGTTTCTGCATTTGACCCTTAGCTTACTTGAATTTTTTTTCCATTAGGCAAATTAGTCCCTATTAATTCCCAGTTAACTCCGTTTTTCTAGCCCCGGGGGTGCCTGGTTGAGAACTGCTGTCCATGCTGAGTCTCCTTAATACCCTTTCATTTATTTCTTCTCAAAGACAGAATCGATTTGGTCTGAAGTATGTGCAGTCACAGAATCAAAGAGACTTGAAACCTCGAAGGCATCTTTTCTTTTGGGGTTTAATTCACGCAGAGGTCCTCCAATTCAGTAAAGACGTTCCTTTAGCAACAGATGGTAAACAGATTCCGCAGAATGAGTAATTCCTTCATTTCTGTCTGAATGGTTTGTTTAGAAGCAAACAAAATGATTCCCTCTTCCTATTAAACTTGTGAGAACATCAGAATCATACTAAGTTACTGTCCAAAACTGTGGCTGGGAACAGGGAAGGAAAGGAATAAAAAATGAAAGGGCTTGTCTGGCATTTCACAACTCAGACCCAGGGTCACGGAAGACTGTATACACCAAACTCTTAATTTAATGAACCATTAATCCAAATTGTTAAAACACTGTGTATTTTACTTGGTAGATACAATTTTTCATCATATTGACATTATCAGTTTTCAGTGAACCAAGTAGATTTCCTTACTTTTTATATTTTCTTTTAAAAATTATTTTTAAAGAATTTAAATTGTGGTAAAATATACTTAACATAAAATATTCCGTCTTAACTATTTTTAAGTGTTAAGTACATTCAGTGGCATTAAGTACATTCACATTGTCTTGCAACCATCACCACCATGCATCTCCAGAACTTCACCATTTTGTAAAACTGAAGCTCCGTCCCCTTTAAATACTAACTCCACCCCAACCTGGTCCCTGGCAACTACCCCTCTACTTTCTGTTTCTATGAATTTGACTATTAAAGGGACCTCGTATGAGTAGAATCATAGAATATTTGTCCTCTTGTGATCAATTTACTTCATTTAGCACAACATCTTCAAGGTTTGTCTGTGATGTAGTGTGTGTTATAATTTCCTTTTTAAGGCTGAATAATATTTCATTCACCATTCATCATCTATTGATAGACAGTTGTATTAACTCCACTTTCTGGCTGTCATGAATGTTGCTATTTCTTATATTTAACATGAAGATGAAACATAATTTAATCTATCCTTGATATCAGCAAAATGTAAAACATCTTTTAATAGTAGAGAGTAACATGTACCAAATATACATTGAATCATTAATACTTAACTGGTTGGCAGTTTAGGGCAACTTTTTCATTTCTGAGTCTTTAGGTTTGGCATCAATAAAATAGATAATGATACTAATTTGTCTTAGGTTTCAGGGATCAAAAATGAGTTAATATGTATGAGTGTATATTATAAAAAAGAGTATGTAATTCTTAGTAGTTAATACTAGAATAACTTCTGAATTTTCTTGTTTGCATTCTGGGAAGTAGATGTTTTTAGTAGAGATTTGGCATAACTTCATTCTTCTGGAAACTTTACACTCTTTTCAGCACAAACTTGAACTGTTGGGGTGATGCGCGGGGTTGGGGATTTGCAGGCGTATCTAGCTTCTCTGGAGTCAGTGTGCTCCCACAGAATCTGTGTCCCATTGGGAAAGGCCTTCTTTCTTCCCTGTCTCTTGGTCTGTCTGCTCCTTCCAGGTGTGGGGTCCCTGCCATGGGACAGCATCTCTTTAGACTGTGTGCACATGAATTGTGTAGCTTGTGGCTTTTCTGTGTCCATTTCAGGATATACTTACTAAGCACTGACTGGGTGCCAGGGATGGCCTGAGATGTAGCAGGAGGCATGGTGGTGAGGGGGACATTCACCCCAGAGATGGGTCTAGGTTGGGGGGGCAGCTGGAATGCTAACTGAGGTGGTGTCTACACCACCCGCCATACCCTGGCTTAGATGCTACCAGACTGTAGAATCACCCCCCTGGGGAGGAGAGGAGCCTGCGATTTTTTCTGACCGCATGCTTGCTTGCTTTCTTGGGAGAGCTGCACTCCTGATGCCTTGGATCTACCGGTGTGCATTGATGCTGGCTCTCCCACAGAGCACAGGCCGCCACCGTGTGCTGGGGAGTAGGGGCTGCTGTGGACGGCTGCAGGCTCGCACCCCTGACCTGCTCGCCCGACTCCTCATCCCCGTGAGCAGGCGGGTGCCCAGGCCGGCCGCGATCCCCAGGAGCGGAGCCGGGGTGGGAGGGGCTATGTGTCTGGGGCCCAGCAGGTGGGGGCCACTGTCCCTGCTTGTCTCAGGCAGTCAAGAGCCTAGTACGTTCATTGCTGTGAGTTTCTCAAGATCATTAACACTCCACTGTGTTTCTGGAGCATCCAGCGAGTCCACACAGCTCTGTTGCTGGGGCCACCTAGCATTTCTTTTCACCGTTAACCATCCTGTGAGGTATGGGTATTACTGATCTGATTCTGCAAATGAGCAGGTACAAATGCTGAATAAGTTCCCAGGGTCACATGTTCCTAAGTCAGAGAAGTGTAATTAAAAGGCCAGGAGGACTTTTCTCTGCTCTCCGAGCTCTGATGCCCAGGAGGTGCCAGCTGGAAGCAGACTGCGAGATTGCTTGGGGCTCAGCAGAGGGTGCGAGGCTGAATATTCTGGCCTTTGTTCCTGGAAGGAGACGTTTCCTCTCTAGTTGTGGTGGCTGTCAGGCAAGCTTCCCCAAGGTCCTGTCCCAGAACCCCCTGTTAGGCCCTGCAGATGGCTGTGTACATCCTGGCCTTTCCAGCCTGGTGCCTACAGGAGGGCAGTCTGGTTCCTGGGGTGATCCGCTTCTGTCCCTTCTCGGGTTTGAGGCAGCGGATTCCAAGGAGCTGCTTCACCCCTAGCATCGCTGAACCTGGAGTGCGTACTTAGCATTGTCCCTACCCCACCAGGCCCGCAGCACCTCACAGGCAGAGCCTGTGGTTTGTCTGTTGACACATCCCAGCTGCCCACATGGTCTTTGGAGAAGAGCAGGGGTTTTGCATCTTGTTTGTTCAATGAATGATTTAAAAAATGAAGGCTCAAGTCCTGGAAGTAGTTTTAAGTTGCTAAGATTCCAGACACTCCATCCCTCTATGCTAAATTCTAAGGTTTAGCTAATGTACCTCAAATGGTTCCACAGGACACCCAAGAAACGTCCTTGTTCTGCACCTACTGTGTGCCTCCTACTGACACACCTCCTCTAGCTATTCCTACAAATGCTAAGGCCACCCAGCATTTCTTGTCACCATTAACCATCCTGTGAGGTATAAGTATTACTGACCTGATTCTGCAAATGAGCAGGTACAAATGCTGAATAACTTCCTCAGGGTCCGACGTTCCTAAGTCAGAGAAATGTGATTAAAATGCAAGGCTGCCTCACTTCACAACCTGTGTGTATATACATCTATACATTCAGAAAGTGTCTGGGGAAGTATGCATGTATACACAAACCTACACACACCCCACCTGGTGTGTGACACATTTAGGAAGTGTGGGGGGAGAAATATACATGTACAGTGTATGCATGTGTGTACGTATATACACAAACGTGTATGTGTGTATATATGTATGTTTCCCCGACAGTTCTTAAATGTACAATACATAAATATGTATGTGTGTATGTATATATATGTGCATGTTGGTATGTACATATGTTTATGTTGTGAAAGGTGCTCAGTTGTGTCCGACTCTTTGTGATCCCATAGACTATACAATCCCTGGAATGCTCCAGGCCAGAATACTGGAGTGAGTAGCCTTTCCCTTCTCCAGGGGATCTTCCCAACCCACGGATCAAACCTAGGTCTCCTGCATTGCAGGCGGATTCTTTACCAGCTCAGCCACAAGGGAAACCCACATATGTGTATGTGTGTGTATATATAACCCACCTCCCACTTCCTAAATGTGTCACACACCAGGGGTGCCTCATTGCAATCCTGGCTTTTGCAGTAAATGTTAGATGAGCATCCGCCCTGTCTTTTGCTTCCTCGGAGGGGCTGGGATGCTGGGTCAGTTCCATCAGAGCTCCCTGGAGGCTGGCCGCTCTCACACGTGCCTCCCCACTCTTGATATGTCAGACGCCAGTGTGTTTGTTGAGCCGAAAATTTTAAGCCTGCAGAATATACTCTCAGTTTGTCAAGACAGAGGCAACATGCCTTTTTTAGAATGCTTAAAGGATCCTTGACATCCTGATGGTGTTTTAACAAGTGTTCAGGTCCTGGTCAGCAAAGCTCAGGACCAGGAATAAAGGTTTAATAAACAGCATAAGGGCAATGGAAGAAAAATGTGTCTTAAGTGGAACTGTGGGTTCTGTAAATCTGTGATGGGTTATCATTCCTGCTGTTTTGTGTGTGATGACTCCAGTTCCTCCTGAGAATTTCCATCTCCTCCCTCATGTGACTCTGTAATGTGGACCCCTTTCCTGGCCCTTTGGAGTGGAGTGTGCTGGAACCAAGGATCGAAGTCTGTAGAAGAGATTTAGGGGCAGCTTCCTCATCTCCCGTTCTGCCCCTTTGCCAGACAGAAGTACACAGTGGACAGAGTGAGACACTGCTCCTCAGATGCACCTTCCTTGTTGCTCCCCGCCTGCATGCTTGCTTGGCAGGTACAGTTCCCCCTTCCTGCGAGACGTCTGCATTGTGTAAAGTGCAAAGACAAATCGTCTCTCTGAGGAGCTGATTTTAGGTGCTGGTACACTTTAAGGGCTTACAGGGCTCACGATTTTTTATTTTCTTAGAAGAATCTCTTTCTCCTGAAAAAACAAGCTCCACTCTTTTAAAGTACGGACAGGGGAGACAAGCTGAACCCTTGGGGACAGGTATGTCATGTTTTGTGTTGAGTCTCTGGAGCCTAGCAGGTCCCTGGCACTCTGGGCGCCCCAGCCCTTGGCTGGCGGTCAGATTTCCCATGCTGTAAATGCAGACGGGGAGCTCCTGCCTGAGACAGTGACTGCAGCTTCACAGTACATGCTGCAGTTTTGGTCCTAAAGTGAAGTTGTGTCTCTCAGAAATTATAAGCCCAAACGGATGATTTTCTGTTTTAGAAACCCCAGTTTACTTTCTGAAAGAGTTTGCAGCAGATGTGGTTCTGTGGGGAAAGTTTATACCTCAGGGGTTCCCAGTTTGGGGTCTTTGAAGTATTAGTATTTGCAAAAGCCAGGTGGAGGTTGCTTACTGATCTGACATAAGGCCGTATGGGCTTTGTGACAACTGCCTCTGCGTCTGATTGGAATGACAGCCACTAAGTGTGATGACTCAGGGCACCTTGTGGCTTTTTTTTCCCATCGAGAGAGCAAACTAAATCACTCCCTGGTTTTTTCCTAGGTGTTGATGGAAAGAGTCCATAGGGGAAACTAGAAACAGGGTCTTGGGTAGTGGAGAGGTTGAAAACCTTCCGGGTACTGTGACTGTAGCGGTCCGGGGACGGGTGGCCACAGGAGGAACGTGGACAAGGAATGTGTCATCGAGGACTCCCTCCGGGGCTGGGAGAAGTGACACTTTGCTTTGATGCATCTTCCTGAGGCTGACACCTTTGTATGTTGGTCTTTCTGAGACAATGTTTAGAACACAGCACTTTATATTAGGGATTTTTATTTTTTAAAAAACATTTTTAATGTAATTTTTAAAAATTAGTTAATTTTTGGCTGAACTGGGTCTTTGTTGCTGCACAAGGGCTTTCTCTACTTGCTGCATGTGGACTTACTGCGGTGGCCTCTCGTTGCAGAGCACAGACCCGAGGGGCTTCAGTTGTCATGGTGTGTGGACTTAATTGCCCTGCAGCATGTGGAATCTTCCCTGACCAGGGATCAAACCCATGTCCCCTGCATTGGCAGGTGGATTCTCAACTACTGGACCACCAGGGAAGTCTTGATGTTAGGGATTCTTATAATCGTAGTCATCTGCTTGGCAGAATTTATAACAGCCTCAACTTCCTCCTAGGTGAAGCTATCCAGAAAAACAGTTGCTAGAAAGAGCTATTTACAGAGGTAGAGAGAGAGTTGTGGTCCTTTAATATTCTTTCCTTGGATTTCACAGAGGCCCAGATCCCTTTAATAGATTTTAATGACACTCGTGGAATCTCAGTTTGAGCTGCAGAGACCTTTCGTGTGGCTTTTACTCTCTTTCCTGTGGTTCACTTTGCACCCATGAGCAACCACTACTTTTGTGTGAAGGTGACTATTTTTATTCAGCAAGGATTGACGCAGAGGTGAGCGTGGAGATGCTTTCCCACAGCTGCTGCCTTTTCATCTAGACAAACATCCACGGCCATGGACATGTCTCTACCCTCAGCCTCAGGGTTGGGGAGCAGTGCTGGTCAGCGCTCCTGCTCGCTTTGGGGCAGCTGTCGGTGTGGGCTGTGGGCTGCCTGCATCAGTGGGACTGTCCGAGGATGTATTTCTGCTTCCAGGAAAGTGCGTCCTGCAGGATCCTGTGTGTGGCTCTAAGAAAAGGAGTTGTGGCTTTAAAAACACCAAAAATGAAAAGAAAAAAAAAGCATAATTATCATGTCGGCCCTGTTGCAGTTAACCCTGATTTGGGCCTCAATTCTGGAATGAGTCAGCCAATGTAGACAAACCCCTTAGTAGGTAATGGCTAGTTATTTATTCCCTCCCTTCCCCTAGTCGTTTACCTGGAGATCTGCTTCCACCTGATGTCCCCCAGTGACGATGCCTTCCTCCAGCAGAATTCCCGGCTCAGGGTGGAGGCGTTTGTCCCCTGAAGTCACGGATTTGGTGTCGTTAACTGACCACTTCACTCAATGCTTGCTGTGCAGTCACCGTGCTGGCCACGCATCCTGCCCCCGCCTTTCCCTCTGACTCCCAGGCATCCTTATAAGCTCCTTAAGTTCTTTCAAGATGTAGGATGTTGGACCTGCATGGGCCGGTGCCTCTGGGCCTGGGAGGTGCTGTCGGAGTTGGTGGGGGAGGCGGGCTTTCTCTCCCAGGGTCTCCCCCACTCCCTTCTCTAAAACTTAATGGAACCACTATCTAAAAAGGCTGAAATCCTCTCTTCCAGGGATTTGGGCATAGATGGCCAGGGACTCCTTCCTATGGTGGTAAAATCAGTCGTCAGAAGCAGCTGGCGGGCTTCAGAGAGCGGGGACTGTCACTGTGACCCGCCTGTCTGGCATTCGGCCCCCAGCTCTCTAGCATCAGAAATGGGAAGCTTTAAAACCCCTGCCTTGTTGGATGCCTTGAGTCATAAAGTAGATGTGACACGCTGTGTGGGGGCGGGAGGAGGGAGACAGGTGGCTGGAGCTACATCCTCATGTAGGCTGTCCTTTCTTAACAGGCTTTAGAAATCCTGGGATGTGTAATTCACCACCGCAGAGCTCCACCTGTGTCCCCACGCTGGGAGGAAGGAGCTGTGTGCCTGTTCTTCCCCTAAGTCCCAGGAGGTGCTGGCGAGTGTGTGGTGAGCAGTGATCGGCCTGTGATGACGGGTTCTTGCTGCTTACTAAGCCAATCAAAGGGCAGAAGGAGGCTGCTGTCAAGGCCCCTGGGGCTTTGCCAGGCTGAGTCACAGCTGACTTGGGGAAATGCCGCCCAGGACGCCTCCGGCCCCCTTTCTAATTGGAAGTCTGCAGCCACACACTGCAGATGAATCAGAGTGGAGAGTGTGCGGGAGACACACCAGGAGCGAGATGTGGGAGAATCAGAAGCAGGGCTGGGTCAGGCCCACACCTCTGTGCTCCGGTCCTTTCCTCCCCGCAGGGGTGTCCTGATGCCGAGGCCCAGGGGGAAGGGGCGCTCGGGGAGGGCAGGTCCTTTCTGTTGGCCTCACCAGACTCCGTGCTGTGACTGACACACACATCTTCACACTTTCTCAGCCCAGGGCGTGGCAGCGGGCAGGGCGTGCAAGGGCTGACTGATGGGCGGCAGGAATCCTCTGCCATCTGCCTTTTCCAGAGTGTGTTGTGTTCCCTGCCTAGATCTACTGAATCAGAACAGGGAGCCTGGAATTCAAACAAGGTCCCGAGGGTTACTGAAGAGCAGCCCCCACTGGACACCACTGTTCTGCGGGCTCAGACTGGCCTTGGACATTGTCCAGTCAGGACCAGGGCCCCTGGGGTGCTTCTCACACTATGTCTCATTGATTCTAAAATGCACATTTCCCCCCTCACATTTTAACGTCTCTAAAATGAGGTTGCATCTTGTAATGGATGGTGTTGATTGATAACACGTTTCTTCTTGAGTGTTAGGTGGAGTTAACGGCCCTGCAGTTGCTGGGTCTTGGATTCGATGACCTCTGTGGCTCTTGCCTATGCTCTGGTGGGGACGTGTTCTCTCTGAGCCACCTCATCCACATGGTGATCGGTTGTGGATGATGGGTGGCTGGTACACAGAGAGCAGCGTACAAAAGCAAGGACTCCTGTGGGTGTCTTTGCAGCCTGGCTCCTCAGGACACTGACATCTGCTTTGGTGTTAGCGACCTGTGGGCTCAGGAGGATGATCACCCCCGTTTTACACACTGGGCTGCAGGCACCAGGCTTGTTTGTGACACAGCTAGTAAGTGACAGAGGCCAGGCTCCAAGGTCCAGGCCCTGCCCCCTGTCAGCACACCCTTTATCTTCCGAGCCTCTCCCACTCACCTTTATTCTCAGCCATGTTGGTGTTTCAGAGGCCATCATGGTGGATGCAGTAAAGATGACTCATTTCTTTAGGCTCTGACGTCTCAGAGGCTGGTCTTGTGCAATAGATGCACATTGACCACGTGACAAGTCTGTGTCAGCTCTTTCTGCTCAAGTCTGCCCACTGCACAGTGACCAGGCATTGTCCTCTGTCTCCTGGACGCTTGATGGTAGCGCAGTTCTGTGTCCTCCAGGTGAATGAGCCATGGATCTCTGGGCAGTGAGTTTATTCCTCTGTGAGCCTGGCCCTGCCTTGCAGGGAGGGGCATTTTATCGCCCAGAGAGTTGAGTGTGAGAAGGGGCGCCAGCAGGAGATGACAGCAGGGAGCCTGCCTCTGGGACCCGGAGCACCCTTGGGGCCTGGGGGCGGGACCCTGGACACCTGAGGCTCTCTGCCCCTGCAGTTTGCTGAAGCCACTGGTCAGTTTGGCCAGTGCTTCCAAACCCACCCACTCCTGGAGATGCTTCAGGCTTTTTGTTTTGTGTTTAGCTTTAGTGCCTGTTCATTTCACTTGACATCAGAGATTCGTGGGGGTCGAGGTGGGACAGGATGGTGTCCTCGGGATGAGTGATGGGTGAGCATTTCCTGTGCATTCGCTCATACTCCTGCTGCTGGTTTCTTCTGTGCCAAGTCCTCGGTCAGCAGGCGGGCCGTACACACTGCTGCCCCGGGACAGCCCTGGGGGGCACACGCTCACTTCCGCCCTCACAGGTGCTCCATAACGCCTGGAAGAGGCAGTCTTTTCAGCGATGAAGCAGAGGTGGTCTTGAGGCGCGTGGTGGGCACATCGCAGCGGTGCCAGTTCACCCTGACGGGCGGGTGATCTGAGCCCTGGGCCCCGTGCTCAGAGCTAAACCACAGCAGCGGGTCCAGAAGCTTGACGGTAGAACCCGGAAGGCAGGCTGCCCAGCGTTCCTCCGGACGGTGGCATCCTGTCAGCAGGATGCGAGGTCTCAGACACACAGGGAGGCTGCTCACGGGTGACGGTGGGAAATGGCTGGGGCTCGGAGGCTGACCGACGGGTGCCATGAGTTGCCTTCTCCTTGTTGGGGGCCCGGCCGCCCTTGACAGGTGGAGAGGGATCGCTCAAGGAAATGCGAGTCGTACTTTTCTCATAGACCGAGTGTGTGTGTGGTTTAAGCCCTTGATTAAAGAAAAGCGAGTAATGGGGCTCTTTAAACTTCCAAGTAGGTTTTTGATGACTAAAAGTGCTTTATGTATCTCTGCAGGAGCAGGAGTTTTGGAGGGTGGTTTACGTGAGTAATTAAAACAAATCTTCCTAGAAGGTGTTCAGTAGACTTGAGACATTAAAAATCAGAACCAGAGCCTGAGGAACAGGGAAGCAGCACCCAGTAGCTCCTGGGGCTGAGGCTGCCTCTTGGAGGTGGTTGTGTGGGAACCTGGGGTCCTGGACTCGGCTCCCGGTGTGTTTCCTCCCATTCCTCACGCAAGTGTGGACAGATGTCCTCTGTATAAACTGTAGAGTGCTGTGAGAGGTGCTGAGGTCTGGACAAGCTCACCCAGAGGGTCCAGCAGACTGCGTAGGACAGGGCGCTGGGTTAGGGTGGAGGCAGCAGGAACAGGTGGGCTCACTGCTCCCAAGAGCTCCCACTCAAGGCCACCAGAGATCGTCCACCCGTGCAGCAATGCGAATGATCCTAAAAGAGCAGTTCTGCTCAAACGTATAAGTGAGCTCAAAATAAGATGATCTAGGAAGAGGTTTTCTAATTGTTCTGAAGGTGAAATCTATCTATCCATCCACCCACTCTTACCCTTTCTGGATGTGCTGAATCTCCTTTTTTCTTTTACCCTATCTTATGAAAAATGTGCAGATTCACCCCACTGCATTGATCTCTCACCCTGCGGATGGGCCTTCCCTGAGATGCCTGTCTCCCTAAGAGAGGTGAGGACAGAAGACCTATAAGAGAACCTAGGTGCTTAAGGAGGGTGAATTTTGGCGAGATGTTTCATGAGATGTTTGAAGAGAGCAGTGGGCAAGCTGACTATTGCTGAGTATACTTTGATGTTCTCACTGCTGTGAACTGGTAAGTGGGGCTGGGAAGGAGGAGCAGGTGGGTGCTGTGCACCCCCAGCCCTTGGGGACTGGGGCAGGGCCCCGAGTGTCCTGTAGGACCGCCAGGCCCATGGACGGCAGCCCTGCCACATGCCCAGGTTTGTATGGTCAGTCCCTCTGACATCTGTCTGTGTCTGGGATCACCAACAGCTCCTGCATTCTCTGGCCCAGCCAGGGCTGGCTCCCCTGTGTATTTTATGGCATGGTTACTATTTAGGCAAGACTGAGGCTGCCACATTATGAAGTCCCAACATCTATCAAGGTTAGATCTGCAGATAATTGGAGACCCTGGTGAAATGGGGCAGGTGGAAGCCACCCAGCTCTGACACTAAATGGTTAGTGATAGAAATATAAATGGACCCTGCTTATGAAGGCTGTTCTTCCTTTTAGGGATGTGCATTTGATGAGGGGATCGTTCATCTGGAATCATCAGAAACCAGCCAGTGTTTATTCAGAGTCTGTGCTGGGCTCTGTGGGAGGTGCAGCAGAACTGTCCGCCGTGCCGAGCCCATGTCCACTGTGAGGAGCAGGGAGTGACCTGGAGGCTTGTTCTGTGCACGGCTGATACCTGGGCATTGGCAGCCCTGTCTCAGGCTCAGTCTCTTGGAGGCAGGGGGCAGGCATCAGCAGGCAAGGTTAAGAACCATTGTCGTAAACAGATCACCCCTCTGCTACAGCCAGGCCTGCTTCCTGCATCTCTTATGATACTTGATTACTTTTCCCTGCCATAGTCATTGGCCCATTTATTTTCCACCCCAGAAGTTTGTAAGTTGAGGACACACTGTCTGTCAACAAAATTAGACCCCAGCCTCGAAGGATGGTGGTGAGGGGCAACTTCCACCTGGGCATGGATAGCAGGGCGGGAAGCCCCAAGTGACCCAGGTTCACTCCCCCATGCGGCCCCCTCCCCGACCTGCGGGCCAGGGGGCTCGCCTTGAATTCCGCACAGACATCGGCACGCATCTTGTACTCTGAAGTCCTGAAGCATAACCAGGCCCACCTGGGTGTTTGGATGGAGTGCTGTGTGGCGAGATGAGCTGGGGCAGCCTGTGTAGATCTTCCCGCTTCTCACATGGAGACCTGCCTCCACCGAGCCCCCTGCATGCCGTGCGGCCGTCCTGCTCACAGCGGCTGTTCACCTCTCTGAGCCTTCATTCTTTTACTTGTGAAGGGAGGGAAATACACACCTGCCACTTGTGCTGCTCACAGAGGCATCACTAGTGTGGACGCTGACCCGGTGCAGGGCCTGTCTCTTGTTTCTCTTGATGCCCCCCGAAGGCCTCCAAGACCCCCAAGTCCTAGACCCTGCAGAGCCTGAGGAGAGGCACAAGGAAGCTGGCTCCCCACGTCCCTGTCCTGTCCTGTCTTCCTGATGACTCATTTCTCCCCAGATGATCCCACCCCCAGCAGAGGTGCAGTGACGGGCATGGGGGCTCTCCTGTTCTCCACGGAGCTCCCACGGCCAGCACCTGCATCTGGCATGGGGTGGTGGCCCAGTGAGTGCTCTCACTGCTTGAGAATCTTACTGCTTCATGTGCGAAGGTGATGAGAGGCCTGTGAGGGTCCTCACTGGGTGTGGCCAGAGCAGGGGTCGAAGGGCGGCTGCTGGAGCAGCAGGAAAGGGAAGGCGGTGTTGACTGGAGACCAGGAGCTCGTTTTGGAAGGGGCGGCGGAGAGTTCCGCCAGCCACAAGCTCTGGCCCAAGTGTCCTGGGGTGTGGGTGTTGAAAATTCTGTCCCAAATGCCTCCACAGGCTGCTCCTGCTGTTGTCCACCGATGACATTTGATGTCTTTGGGAATCCAGTGAGGGTTACACCGTGAAACTTGGCTTCTTGGCTCCCAGGCCCTGGTAGAAAGGATTTGATGACGAGTTAAATCATCTCTCGGAAGAGCAATCCAGAGCACCTCCCTGGGCACAGAGTGGCAAGTAGGCAAGCTGTGCCGTTCACAGGGGCTGGGTGGCCGCAAGGGGTGGAGGCTCTTGCGGGAGGGGGCCTCGGATGCAGCAGGAGAGGCTGTGGAGGCTGGAGGGTGATGGAGAGCTGGGAGCAGTGGGGAGGAGTCCCTGAGAGGGGTCAGGGCCCACAGCCAGCGAGGAGGGGATGGGAGAGGGGCAGTTACCGGGGGAGCAGGCCATGAGTCCTGAGAGTCCGGAGGCCCCGCACATTCGTCTCACCCGTTTGCCCCGCTCTCGGTCTTCGGACATGGTCGCTGTCCATGTACCAGGCTTGTTTCTGGTTCCTGCAGTGGGGTCGCTGGTGTGGAGCAGAGTCGTGTGTAGCGTGTGTTGCTGGATGGTTGCCTTGTGGGCCGAGTGCTGGGGGACCCATGTCTCCCACCTGCACCCTCCTGCTGGCAGCCGATACCCCCGACTGAGGATAAACGGGGTCTTAGGGGAGAGCCCCGCCCCGCCCCACCCCCCCACCCCCGGGTCCGGCTTGCAGTTCGTGGTCCGCCTGTGGGCCTTCAGTTTTGTGGCGGCCTCCTTCACCCTGTCTTGTGCATCTTCCTGTGTGGGAGGCACGTTTCAGGGAAGAAGGGACAGATGATGTTCTGGGCTGTCCTTGTCTGAGTCGCAAATTCTGGGGCCAGGTGCCCTCAAGTCCCACAGGCCAGGAGTTGAAGTGGCTCGAGTGGGGCTCCTTGGGGGGCCCAGCCTGGCCATGAGGGTGGGACACTGTCACCTCGGTTCTGGCTCCCACGTCCGAGGAGGGAGCTTCCGCGGCGCCCAGAGGCTGGGCGAGGGAGAGGCAGGGGCGCCTAGTGGCTCCGACCAGGCTCCTTGCTGGGCCTCTACAGTATCTGCTGGTTTCTAGCTTCTTTGCCTGAGCTCTGAGGGTCCCTCTCAGCTGTGCTTTCCTGGGTTTTATTTTTTTTCTCCAACATATTTGTCCAGGGACTTTCCTGGTTGAGCTGAAACTGGGAATGGGGGTGTGTGAGCGTGAGCTGAGAGGGGGTGGGGGGCTGCAGTGGGTCGGGGAGCAGAGATGCAGAACAGGACCACACCCACAGGACCTGCCCCTCCAGGCGAGCTCTGCACTGGGAGACCCTGCGACCTCAGGGAGATTTGCGCTCTCCTCTCCCAAGTGCCGGAAGCGCACTAGCCAGCAGAAGCTGAGAAGGATGAGTTGAAGGTGCTGGTCATCCCTGACTTGTGAGAATATGTGTGTGTGTGGCGGCGGGGTGCGGGAGAGGATGTATGTGTGTATATGTACCTATGTGTGTGTCTAGAGTCCAGAGTTTGGGACTTGAAGTCCGGGAGCAAAATGTTTATTGCCCTTGTCCTGTATCACCTGAGCGGTGGTCACCAGATTCACACACCGTAGCCTCTTTTTTGTTCTTTGATTTTTAATGTATTTTCTTTTAAAAGATCTTATTGGTTACAAGTAAAAGCAGCCTACTAAAGGACTTCCCTGGTGGTCCAGTGGCTAAGACTCCACTCTCCCAGTGCAGGGGGCCCAGGTTTGATCCCTGGTTAGGGAACTCGATCCCACACACCTCAACTAAAGACCCTGCAGACCTGGTGCAGCCAAATAAATAAATAAATTTTTTTTTTAAGTAGACTATTGAAGGCTCCTTTAAGCGGAGCAGGGAGTTTACCCTGGGGATGTGGTGATATCTCATGGTACTGAGAGTAGGAAGGCTGTCTGGCCTCAGAAAGCCATGTGAGCACTAGGGCCTGGGAACAGTGCAGACAGACCACGGACTGGGCTACAACATGGACCTTGGTGACCTTGTTGGGTCCCAGCTCCACTCTTCAACCTTGCTAGCTCTGCTGTGTCTGTGCTTGAAGCAGTGTCTGCAGTGTCTGAAGTCCTTTGCTTCTGTCCGTGGGCGTGAGGGTGGTGCGGGGACGAGAGGCGGGGTGGGAGGGCTGGGAGGAGGCAGGCTCGCCTGGCAGCAGGCAGCGCTTGGGGAGCACGCTGGGCAGCCCCGGGCGGGACTGTCGCTAGGGCAGGAGCTTCCAGCAGACAGGTGTCTCTCCTGGGTGATGGTGCCTTCACGCACTCACAAGGACCGCAGTCACCATGGTCCACCCAGGGACTTCTGGCATCGAGGCCTCCCCGATGACTCAAAGTGAGACACGGCCGCAGGAGACTGTGTGAGTGTGTGTGTGTGTTCCCGAGTGAGGGGCTTCCCCCCAGTGCTGCTGGCCTGAGGAGCTCTGCACCCACATGGTTCAGGCTGGACAGATGCCCACACAGCCCTTTTCCTGCTGGGTTTGAAAGCTGAGTGTCAGGAGGCCACCGACTCAAGGGACATGAGTTTGAGCAAGCTCTGGGAGTTGGTGATGGACAGGGAAGCCTGGCGTGCTACAGTCCATGGAATTGCAAAGAGTTAGACATGACTGAGTGACTGAACTGAACTGAGGAGGTCACTGCATGGGACCTTGCCTCTGGTGGGAGGCAGCCTGAGAGCTGCAGGATGGCCTGACCCAGGCCCCTCACTGGACACCAGGGCCTCTGCCTGGGGCTTCGGTGGTCCAACTGGGGGTCCGGGAGCGTGAGCCCTGCCCTCCCGTGGGCCTCAGCCATCTCTGTGCAGCTTCTTCCTCTGTCTCTTCTCCCTGCCTCATCCAACATCCAGTCTGCCTTCCTCTGTGTCCAGTCTATACTTGAAGGCAAAGGGCGCAGCCCCTCTGACCGGGAGCGCTGGGAGGGGGTGTGGGTCCCCTTCCTCCAAGATGAAAAGCCTGCGCAGAGCAGCTGGAGACCGCCTTCGGGCAAGGGCTGAGCACTTGTGAAGATGGGCAGCATCCCTTGCTGAGTGCAGAAGGGCCCAGGGGGTCATCGCCACGCGGCTTGGGAGCTGGAGGTGCCCGTGACACTTTCCCCACCTCACGCAGTGCTGGGTTTCAGGTCCTCCTCTCGGCCCCTCAGAGGCGGTGAGTGCTGTCCAAGTCCTTGTGCCTGATGAGGTAGGCGTCCACCTTCTCCCAGGAGCTTCTGCGGGAGGGGCCGGTGTGCCGGCCTTGCAGGTGGGCTGGTTTGGGAGCTGGGGCCTCTCTTCCCCATGCCGCTGGGACTCCTCACCGTGGTGCAGGGCTGGTCACTGAGTTTCTTTTTTGCAGAGTAATGTTGATGTGTGCTGTGCGGCTGACACCCGGGGAGGCAGTCGGTGGAGGACTGAGTCTGTGCAGCACTTGATGTGACGGCCCGGGGCCATTGTGTACAAGCCTTGGGCATCAGTGTCCTTCTGAGGCAAGCCGCTCTTGTCCTCTGTCTCTAAGTTCAGAGCTGGCTTCAGCTGGAGTTGGAGGTCCCCACACCTGCATCCCTGGTAATCCGAGGAGTTTGAAATGGGCTTCAGTGATTCCTTCCTTACCATATTGAACATCGGGTTTTTAGTTGAGTTACCTTTTGTTTTCTCTCATTCCAGTGAGAGATTTAGTCCTTCTTGCCCTTTCTCTGCCTTTACCTGGTAGCCTCAGACTCTTACTTGTGAAGAAATTTTCCAGGTGAATGGTTTGCTGGTGAAATTCAGGAAGGCATGTGAGGTTAGTAAATTGATGGACATTTTCCATGTTATCACCTCTGCAAAACAATTATCTTTGAGTGGTAGTGGGGTTGAGGTAAGCCCACCCTCCCTCTCACTTAGCCGGAGGATGGGGAGTGGGTTCATGAGGCAGCGTGACGGCCTGGACACTGGCAGTGGGGTTGGGCCACCCCCTCAGGGAGGGATCTCCTGAGCTGGTGGTCCTGGGTCGGGTGGTGAGCTGGCCTGCTGAGGTGCAGTGTGCACCTGACCCGGGATACATGTCCTCAGCTCACTTTTCTGTCTGGTCCAGAACCCAGGACTGTGCTCTGAGTCTCTTCGTACGTGTGGTGTGGAGTTAATCACAGCAGTAAGAACGGGTCACCGTCTCCAATGTGCAGGCCAGCAGTTGACGAGGGGCGTTAGTTGCACTAAGTGACCAGGCCTCCATCTGCTGACCTGTGACATTTGAATCATAAACATGGCCAGTCTCCCCTTGCAGAGTCCCAGCTTGACGGCATAAAGGAAGGGCCCTCCGTGACCATGTTTTCTCCCACCCGCCCCCAGCCTCAGCGTGGCCCCCTTCCGTCCTGTGAGGAACGTCTCTTAGTCTATTCCAGGTGCTGTAACCTAGCACTGCAGACCAGGTCAGCAGCCCACATTGATTTCTTAGGGTTCGGGGGCTGGAGGGCTGAGTCCAGGCCCAGCGGCAGGGGATGGTTTCCGTGAGGTCCTCTTGCAGGATGTAGACTTCTGTGTCCTCGCAGGGCGGAGGGGATGGGGTCCCTACTTTGTAAGGTCCCATTCACACTGGCTCCCCGCTCATGATGTGATCACCTCCCAAAGGCCCACCTCCTAACATACTCAGCGTTAGGCTTTCCACCTGTGAATTTGGGGACGCAGATGTGCAGACCGCGGCAGGCCGGCTGGCAGTTCTCCTGTGTCGTTGCCCTGTGCTCCCACCACCTCTGTAAGGATGTCACCCCAGCCTGCAGGGCTTGGTCCAGATCTCACCTTTTCTGGGAGGACCTAGCTCTTAGCCCAGCCTGCCTTTTTTTTTTTTTTTAAAGGTATTATGGAGGAGTTCAAATACACATAAGTAGACAGAATGGTATTATGAACCCCACACACCCATTGCCCCACTGCAGCCACCAGCAGCCTGTGGTCTGTCCTGCCTCCGCCCTGGTCCCCTCCAAGCAGAACCCAGAAACATTTCTTTTTTCATCTGTAAATATTTTACTACATATCTCTCAAATATAAGGACTTTTAAACAAACCTAATAAGGTGTGGATCATACCTCCTAATGAACGAATTGCTTAATAACATCAAATATTTAATTATTATTCACATTTCCAGTTAGTTCATAAGTGTCATAAATTTATTTTATAGTTTTTCCTTAATTCAGAATTCAGGTAGAGTCACTCTTTATGATTTAATTGTCTGTTTTTTTAAGTCACAATTTCCTCTTTTATCTCTCCTGTGTTTTGATCTTATTTCTTGGTTTGTTTTCATAATGCGTTTGTTCAGGGGGCTGGGCTTTGCCTGCAGTTTTCACAGTCTGAATTAGGCAGGTGCATCCCCAGGGTGGAGTTTAGCCAGTTCCTTGGTGCTTCTTTATGTCTGCAAATTAGAGGTTGGATGTGAAGTACGGTGAGATTCAGGTTTGGGTTTTATTTTGATTTTTGGAGAGGTGGGCTAGCAGCCCTCGTGGGAGGGGTCTTGTTCCTCAGGCTGGAATCTCCGGTTGAGCAGCTGTTGGCGTCTGTGCCTGTATCCCCCGATACCTGGGTTACAACACCCCATTCCTCAGCCGCTTTTACTTCCTGGTTAGAGGATTTTTGGAAAGGACAGCTCTGCCTTGTCCGACTGTTTGCTCACCTTGGGGTTCTGCCCTTGTGGGGAAGACCACACACTTCCGGGTTCTTTCTCTTCTATTTCTGAGTTTTCAGTCAGTGGTGACCAAGCGGGAGTTGTATTTGCTTTGGATTTAGATCATTATGAACTCAGGGATTTAAACGTTTGTGTTTTGGTGTATTGCTGTTACTATTCTTACTAATGTTAAACTTGTCCCAGCTTTGGTCAGTGGGAGAGTCTTCAGTGGCTCCTGGGTCCTTTTGGTGTGATCCTCCTGGTTTGCTAGCTGATGATAAGATTTCCAGGGTCACATTGTGTCTGTCCTGCCCAGACCTAGAATTGGCCTTTTTCCCAGACAGCCTGGTTCCTTCTCTCAGCAAGTGGTGTGTCTGGGTTTTCTCACCGTGCTCCGTGCCCCGGCTGAAACTCCGGGTACTGTCCGTATGACCGTGACAGCCTCTTGCCCTCAGGTCCTTTCCTGAGATGTGTGTGTCCGCGCTCAGCATCGGGTTGGCCCACCTTTGGGTTCTTGGCCATTTCGGTGCTGTCACACAGAACGTTGGAGCTTCTCCAGGCCTGCCCCTTAGCCCGTGTTCTATTGAGGTCTGCCCATCTCTTCCCACACCCCATCCACTGTCCTGGGAGCTGCTCACGAGCAGCCCGTGAGGTTGCTGGGTCTCAGCTCTCCTTGTGGACGCCTGCGCCCACATCAGCCGTGCCAGGACTCTTCCTGAGAAGGATGTGTTTCCTGCCGAGGGTGTGTCTCTGGAGCTGCCAGGCTGCACATCCTCCTGGTGCCTGAGCCCCATCCGTGTGTCTCCCTGAGTCTTTGTTCTCTGGAATGCCAGGCCCCTCTGTGTGGCCCCCACACCTTTGCTGTGTGGTGCACGACGTTCTGTGTTCAATGGAGCCTGTGCACCCCTCCTCTCTGGCATCACCAGGCCAGCTGGACACGCCGATTAGGCCCTGGTGGCTCAGAGCCAGACACAGAGCTGCTCCTTCAGCCCTTCCCTCCACAGGGCTCTGTACTCAGCCTTCCTCCCTTCCTTTTTCTCTGGCACATACTCACACACCCTCCGGTGTGTTTCTTCCCAGTGGCCATGCCCCTGATCATCACACATGATCACACATGACGAGGCTGTAGCGGCACATCTTTTTCTCTACGGTTGAAATAAATCGATGTTGATTAACCTTGGTCTACGATGTCTCACCTTTCTCCACATTTATCAGAAGCTCCCTAGGATGGGTGCAGAGCAGGTGGCTCTCCATGACTCTGCGTTGTGCTGGCCACTCAGTCCGCATCTAGGGGCGACCTTACAGCAGCTGCAACCAGTGTCCCATGAGATGGAGCTCCTTCCCTGTCCACCCCAGGATCTGAGCATCCGCTCTGGCTCTTCCCTTTTGTCTGCTGGGGCCGTGGTCCTCTGTGTGAGGATGTGAGGGGAACCAGATCCCCCTGGAGGAGCGCTGTCTCTGCCCCAGCCGGGGAGGCACCCAGTGCTGGAAGCAGCTCAGCAGGGCTTTCACACTTGGACAACTCTGTTTTGCTTTCTCTCCTCTCCTCTTCATTTTCCCGATTCCCCCTCCTGTTCTGCTTCTGCTGCAAGCCAAACTTCACTCTCTAGATCGCTCCTTCTTTTGTTCCTCAGTTTCCCAATTGGCTGCATCACTGACAATGAGAGTTTTAGTGCTGTTCCTAAATCCTGAGGTGGGGGTTGAAGAAGAGAGGCTTAGACAAATGTGCGGTTAGGCGGTTTGTGAGGCATATGTGTGTGTGTTGCAGGGGAGTACCAGCGTCTGTCTTGGTTCTGGGCGGAGATCCTCTTGTTGATCCTCCTGGAGATGGGCGATCTGACCTTTGGAATCACTCGTGCTGTGTGTCTCCTGGGAGGTGGGCCACGCTGGAGAGACTTGCAACATGATTATAAGAAAGATCAGCTGGCTCTATCCCAGCTGTTTCTTTTCTTGGAAAAGAACGTGGCATAACCTTCCTTTGAGAAAATCCACTGTCTGTTAGATCCAGGTTTAGTGAATCTGAGTCCCAAGCTTCGAGGTTCCCAGATCAGCTACTCCTCACGCCCCCAGTGAAATCCACACATTTCCATGTTGAGAAGCATGTGTTCCAGGGAGGTCCTGCATTAGTGTTTGTGTTTGTATTTTACCTCATGTGTTTTAGTTGCACCTTTTTAATGCAAATTTTTTCTTCCAATCGCAGAGAAACCAGAAAACCGCAGCCGGTCAGTCATTGTGGAGGGATGTGAAAGTGGAGTGGTGTGTGTTTTCCTTCAGAGGATTCTAAAGGTCTCAGCTGTTATTAACCCTGAATTTATTATCTCTATTTAGGATAAACCCACTAAAGATGATTGGGATGAGCTGTAAGTCTGTGCAGTGTGTGTCTGTTTATCTGCCCCCCGAGTGGAATGCACATTGTGTTTACACACACTGCTGGGGGTTGGCTGTACCCGTGTCATGCTGGCATCTCTGCAGGGCTGTGCTTCCTGGTTTTCGTTAGCGATAAAGTGTGCAGTGTCCTCTCACTTTATTAAAACTTTATTACACTTTATCACACTTTATTACAACTAACAAGTTGTAATAACAACTTGTTAGGAGCTGCATCGAGTTGGGGATGTGCAGGAGTGATTATCATGAATGACTGTAAACCAGAGGGCTGGATTTCACAGACTCATTGGAATGTGTGTGTGCAGAGAAGGGGCGATCTTCCCAGATCCTGTTTGGGGCGGGGGCCCCCCTCATATCCCTGCACAGAGCACGGTTGGAGGACTGCCCTCAGCATCACCACCGCAGCTGGGTTACAAGCCATCTGAGAATACGCACCGGTTGTTTTCAGCCCCCTGTGAGTTTCTGACCATGAATGAAATTACCAAGCTTAGTCACCCACCTGATTCATGACTCTTGGCTCTGAGTGATTGTTAGCTATTTCCAAAAAACAAATAAGCCTTAAAGGATGAAAATTATGCTATGGGCTCTGAGGGCGCCATCCATGGAAGGAGTTCCAGAAATGTTTTGCATCATGGCAGCATCGTGGATGTGCCCAGGGTCTACCCCAGGGCTGTGTGGGGGGCAGCTCACGCCACAGGCATAAGAGTACCGGGATCTGAACGCAGCCCAGCTGTACGGACTCTGAGGTATGTGTGTGCTGCCCCCACAGTTAAAGTCAAGCCTCGGCGCCTCCCCGGCCCCTGCAGGCTCTCCCATCTCCCCACTGTCCCATCTTGTCTTTCACTCTGTACCCATTTGGGAGCGTCCTATCTGAGACCATGTTGGGACAGATCTTTGCCTTGTGTTTTGGAGGTCTTTTTTGCTTCCTCACTTTCTGATGACATGGAAGGTGGGGGGGATGTGTACCACCTATAAGGCAGCAAGTGTCCTTATGCCCTTCATCCTAGAAATAGGATGTTCTAATTGCCTCCTTTTGTCTCCTTTAGCCCCATAATCATAACCTTTGTTTGTTTCTCAGCATCTGCAGTTTTAAAATGACCTTAGCAAATGTGACATAGAAACCAAACTCCAGAACCTCTGTGCGAGCACTCTGAACGTTGAGAACACCATAGTGTTGGATTCTTAGACTTCTGTTCACTTGGTGAACTTTGGAGACCCCAAAGCGCAGCTCCTGCCATGTAATTAAATGTGCAGACGGTGGCTTATAGGTGATCTGAGATGCTGGTCCCTGCCTTCCGGACTTCAGCAGCACTTAAACTAACCATGTACCCAGCTCAAATCTGAAAAGAAAGGAGGATGTTGTCATGAGATCTACGCAGGGTGAACAGTATCAGTCAGCATAGGTGTAGATGGAGTTAGATTAAGTCATAGTATTGACAGATACTTTCTTGTAATTGATTTGATTATTTTCTTCTCTTTAATTTTGCTGCAAACTTGGAGGGTGGGAGAGGGGATGACGCCAGCTCTGAAGACAGTGTGATGCTGTGCTGGTGGTCATGGCTGAAAGGGCTGTTCTGCCACTGGAAGCGCCCTTCTGAGCCAAGCTGTGGTTATACAGGCTGGCGTGTCCCCTTATCACCAATGTTATTAAGTGTCATCAAAGAACAAAGAAAATATAGTTAGGAATTCTCCTCAAATCTGCCCACAGGATTAAAAATCTCCCTGGTTGCACTGTGTCCGGAAGTAGCTGAGGTGTCACATACGGAGGTTTAATTTCAGGCCTCTGGGTGCTTCGTGGGGGTGGGTGGCAGTTCTCGTTAAAGAGACTGGAAGGTGCTTGTAGTATTCCTGAACACACTGGATTCCTTCAGGTCTCAGAGAAGTAAAACCCAGGGCCTTGGAACTTCTACTTGCCTTTGGTTGGAGCCCTTCCCATGAATCCAGCAACAAAATGGGGGCCGCAGGGACAGGAGAGACCTACGCTCATAGCCCTCCCCAGGGCCCCTCATGGCGGGTAAGGGTCCATTTGGTCTGGGAATATGGTCTTTCCCTCCAGAACCCACCTGTGTGGCTGTGAAGTCCAGGTTACTGCACTCAGTGGTCTGATTGCTGGAAGATCGTGGCTTGTCTGTACCACCTCTGTTTCCTTCTTTACCAGGCAGACCACCTTCTCCCTTCAGATTTGGCTTTATTTGTTGAAAAAAATTGAATCATCACGTAATCTGATCTCTACCACGTCCTTCCTTTCTTTTCTTGTTCAAAGTGAAGGCTTCTTGAGGCTGGCTTAAAGTCGATAGACGTCAAGAGAGGATAACCAAGCTTCTGAAGGCGTGATGCCCCATTGCAGAATCACAGTGGAGGCTCCCTTCCCAAGTCAGATGAACTGAAATGGGGCTGAGGAAGCCGTACAGGGTGAGGAGGGGGCGTGGAGGAAGAGAGAACAGCTGTGGGAAGGTCCCTGTGTTTTTCAGATCCTGCAGTTTGCTGGATGCCCCCAAACCCCACCCTGAGGAGTGTCACTCCAGACTGGGCTGGAGTTTAAGAGCGCCATGAGTTTTAAATTAAAGGCAGATTGAATAATGGGAGATGAAAGGTTGACTTACTATGTTTGGATTATAAGCCCTTCAGCCAAGATTATGTCTTAAATTTTGTGTCTGTTGCACATATGGAAATATCAGTAGTATTGAAACTATCCCAAGTTGTGTAGCGGAGAGTGGGGGTCACAAATTTTGGTGGCAGGAGAGCTGTGCCTGAGGGGTTGGTCACTGAGAAATTATACTGGGGTGCAAAGGATAACAGGCCAGTTTGTGTAAGGTGAGCAAGTTCTGAGGGTTTTCAACATTGATACTCCCGTTTCCTTTTCAGTGAAAAACGAAGCTTGTTTTAAACCTTCTTGTCATGCTTCACATCATCTTTTCTTTAGAATTGAAGTACATGTGCCCAGCCCTTCCAGAAAGGATTTTTGTCAGAGCTCTGATTTCCCCTCCTATCTCCTCAATTCCGTGTTTCCGTGAGCAGAACTTGTTGGACAGTGGGGAGGGTGGGCTTCCTCAAGTGCCCGGAGCCTGGTGGAGGCCGCACATAAATAAAGGGACTGACCGAGAGGCCTCTTGGAGAGGAGACTCCCCTGATGAGGTGTGTCACCCAGATGGTGGGTGGAGACAAGATGGTCCTGGTCCATGGGCAGCCCAGGCGAGACCCTGAGAAGGAGACCCTCCCTGGGCAAGGTGCCCGGAGCGGAGAGGGTGCCGGGGTCACGGTCAGAGCCGGATGGGGGAGGCAGGTACCCCGTGTTGTGCTGGTGAAGAGTGTGGTCCAGAGGGCGTCAGCTGTCCAGTGGCTTTGGGGCCCCCTGGGGCGCTGTGAGGGAGAGGGTGTGCTGAGGTGTGGAACCTGCAGCACAGGGAACTGTGTTGGATGGAAAGGGGGCTGCAGTGGAGGATGGATGGAGCTGATGCTTTGAGAAGATTGGGGTGAGGATGAGAGCCCCAATCCCACCCCACGATAGGAAGAAATCTGCTGGTCCCTCTGAGCGAGCACCCTCAGATGGGCTACCCGGTCAGCTCACGGCCACGAGTAGCCTCTTGGTGCCCACTCCTGAGGCCGGAAGAGGAGCTCACCCAGCAGGGGGTGAACGGCGCCCAGGACAGCCTTCCCTCGGCCTCGGGAGGGAGACCTCAGACCTCAGCCCTGCATTCCTGTGGGCGCACAGCCTCCCGTTTCTGGGACTCCCCTGTTCCTGGTGGCTGGCCGTGGGTGTGCCCAGTGTGTCTCCGGCTCAGGACGGATGTTGATGTTTGCACAGCACAAGACCTGGAAAACGTACACCCCTCCCTGTGGTCTGGCAGCACCTCATTTGGGAAGAGCGCCAGGCGGAAGCTGCCCCAGGGTCCTCTTTGTGGCTCGCCCAGTCACCTGCTTTGGAGGCCTGTCTTAGTGCTTGATTTAAAATTCATTTGGAAAGTTGCGTGTGAAGAGAATGGGTCATGGTCACCTTTGCTGTGTGCTTTCCTCACCGTAGCCGCCGCACCATCTGCTCGTCATCGCCTCCAGCCGGCTGTAGTGAGGGTCCTCGTGGCCACCTGGGTGCTGCTCGCCAGCGCCCCCAGCCGGCTGCAGTGGGGGTCCTCGTGGCCGCCATGGGTGCTGCTCGCCAGCACCCCCAACCGGCTGCAGTGGGGGTCCTCGTGGCCGCCATGGGTGCTGCTCGCCAGCGCCCCCAACCAGCTGCAGTGGGGGTCCTCGAGGCTGCCATGAGTGCTGCTCGCCAGCACCCCCAGCCTGCTGGACGGGGTCCTCGTGGCCACCATGGGTGCTGCTCCCAAGGTGTGCAGCATGGCTCATCTTCACAGGCGAAGACAGGATGTTGCCGGGGTCCTGCTCTGAAAGCGTCGCCATGACCTCAGTGCCCCTGTGGGGTCCCTGACCCCTGACAGCTTCTGCAGCTGTGCTGGGAGTGGGAGAACAAGTGGGACCCAGCATCCGCCCCAGATGCGATTTTTTCCATCTTCCCCAGAGTGTCTCATCTTTGCAGGGATGGTCACCGGGTCCTCCAGGGCTGCGGGGTGGGGCTGTCACCGCACTCACCACAGACAGGGTCCCATGTGCCCTGGTACCCACGTGGGGGCTCCACAGGGCCTTCCATCATCCCAGTGATAATGGGGCTTGGGGATCCTCACTGGCACGGGACACTGGAGGTCAGTGCCTCGCTGTGCAGAGGGTCCCTCCACTGAGGGCATGGAGCTCAGTGCCCCCGACTGTGGAAAAAAGGCGCCCGGTTGGTTCTCGTGCCCTGGGGTTGGAAACACTGGGTTCCAGTTTGTCTCCAGAAAGTCACTATTTCTTGGGTGGGAGGATGGAGAGAAAAGCGGAAACTGTCTGGGAGCAGAGAAGGGCGTTTGCCAGGATGTTTCCGGGTGTGTCTCCCTGACTGGTCAGAGTACCTGAGCTTTGGCCAGGAAGCCCCTTCCTTCCAGACTCCCCTCCTCTGAATCCCCTTTTCCCTCTGCTGGAGCGCTCCCCCGCAGGCCCAGCTCAGGACAGCCTTCTGGAGGTGGTGCAGGGCGCCCCATGCTCGCCCGTCTCCCCGAGCCCGTCAGGGTGGCTCAGCCCTGTCGTCCGGGCCGCGGGGCTCAGTGATTCGGGAGGACCTCTGCAGAGGACAGTACTACTTCTGCACCCTTTCTCCTGGGCCCCAGGACACCGGCCACTCGGTGCCCATGTGGCACTGTTAGCAGCTCATAAGTGACGGGCGTATTTTGGGCACTCTTGTCATTTGTGATGAGTTTGCTGTTCGTTTGTAGTCTGTTTCTAATCTGGCTCATCGGGAATTAGCTAACTTGTCTCCTGCTCAAAATAGATTATGTTGCTAGGGTTTAAAGCCAAATTCTGACTGCAGATATGCTATGAATTTTTCTATTTCTTAATTCTTCTTTTCTCTCCTATAGCCTGTGTGCTATTTGCGGAGAAAACCCACAAATCTAAATTTTTCGGAGGGGACAGTGTCTCCCGAGTGTCTTTCGGGAGTGACCACACGCCTGGTTCCTGCCTCAGTACATGTTAGCTCTGGAAGCTTCCACAGCTGGGCCCCAGTGCAGGTATTTCCCACTCGGCCCCCGAGGACTCTCCTGTTGGAACATTCTGAGTGGGCAGGACCACAGCTGGTGTCATCCAGGTTGTGTGGAAGATCTGTGTGGCCTCGGTCTCCTCATTGGAAACGTGCTGAGTTTGGTCGACAGCTCTGAAGCCCTTGGTGTCTCTGAAGCTTCTGTTTGGCTGACATCCACCAGTGTGCCACTTTCTGGTCTTCTCATGCCTTCTGCATTGTGCAAGTCTCCTGAATATCTGAAAAGCGCTCTCACACCACCTTCTACTGCCACCCAGGTCTTCCTGTTGTATGCTGAGCCTCTAATCCCTCCACATCTTAGGGTTCTGAGGAGTGCTTCAGCGCCTGCTCCCCAGCCCCCTGAGCACACACTCCTTGCAGCTTCTGAGCTGGAGCCGTAGCCTTTTGTATGTGAGCCGAGCGTCCTCACACAGCTCAGGCACAACTGCCTTGCTTGTGGAGTAAATTAAGTGGCCTCAGAGAAGCACTCACCACAGGGTCTGGCAGCCAGAAAGCACTCATTAAATGCTTGTTTCTGGCTGCTACTGTGCATGAGCTGAGCGAAGGATGCGCTGTGCTGCAAGCCCGGCTGGAAGGGCCCTGGACACTTTGTGTGGGCCCCCGTGGCTGGCTGCGGTGCCTCAAGGAGCACCCGTGGGACACAGGCCAGAAAGCTTGGGGTCTGCTGGGGAGGCAGCCAGCTCCAGGGTCTGGAGCAGACGGGCCTCCCTGGCCCTGGCTCCTTCCTCATGCGGGCGCTCCTGTCTGCCTGTCCCTGGAGGCCCTTTGCAGACGGACTGTCTGGAATTTCCACTTAGCTGGGTTTGGAGGTCTGAGCTCTCTGTGTTTAGCTGAGCTTGGCTGACAGTGGCCGACCCACTTTGACAAGTTTGTGGGCTACCGGTGGAGCAGCACCCTGGGCCGGGATGGAAGCTGGAGGGATGGAGGCTAAAGCAGCGGAGGGGCTAGTCCCTCGCCCCCCAACCGCTGACTTCTGCCACCTGACTGCTAACTGTTTCTCAGGGGAGCAGAAAGCTAGAGGGTGAGTCCCGAGAGAGAAGGAGGGGCTTGGCTGGGCCAGGTGCAGATAGCCCCAAAGGGGACAGAAATGGGGGAGGCCAGGTCTTCCAACCCAAGAACTGGGGGTTTCTAGGGAAAGAACATAGTGACTTCTCTCCCTCAAGGGGCCCAGTCGCCATCTCTCTGGCTGATACTGGGGTGGGCTCCCTGGTGCTCACTGAAGCTCCTGGAACCCAGGGGAAGACTCTCCAGCTCACCCATGGTGGATTGGAAAGTTGCTTACCAGCTGGCCCTGCCCCCCCTCTGGTTTTGCTGCAAGGCTGGGTCTTGCTGATAAATGTGAAAATAGGAGACTTAAAGAAGAAAATAGGAGACTTAAAGAAGGGACTGGGCAAGCCTGGTGACTTGCAAATTGTTTTGGTGCTTACTTGGGAGAAAGAAGGAATGGATGGCAGTACTTTGATGAAAAGGAGTGATCTCCGCATTTCTTGACACAGGTGGAGCCAGTGGTTGAAAGAATTAAAGCAGTGATTAAAAAATGTTTTGAGTAGTTTGCTGCAGAATAAAGAACTACTATGTTAGATTTTCTTTTCTTTCTAAATGCCACTGAAAATATTCTAATGTCTGTTGTGATGGCCTCCTTTTTTGCCTTGGATGAGAGGGTAAGGGTAGTCAACTGTTACCCTCCCCCCTTATAGAACGAATGCATATTAAATATAAAAATATAGAAGAACATCATAGGAAGCAGAAAGAACTAACATATAATCCATACTTCAAAAGCAGCACTGCGTGGTTCCTTCTAAGCTTTATTCTCTTTGTTTTTTTAATATCCTTGAGATAAAAACATGTACAGTTTTTTCCCTGCTTTGAAAGTTTTAACACTGCATCATAAGTAAGTTTTCTTGATCTGAAAGCTTTTAGTAACAATGTGAAGTTGTGTCCCTATCTACTTAGCTATTACTAATTCTCTGCCGGTCTTTTAATTTACAATGAACACCTTTGTACACAAACCTTGACTGCATTTTTTACCGTTTCCTTAAGAATAAATTCCTAAGAGCAGAATTACAGGGTCAGAGAGTTTGAACATTTATGAGATAGATGTTGTCACCTCCTTTTCAGAAAGGTCGTATCAGTTCATACTTAGATCAGAAGACTCTTTTGTGCCTTTGCCACAATAAACATTATTTATTATTTATTTATTTGCAAATAAAATCTTTATTCGTCGTGTAGGTGGTCCTTGACATTGCCATTTTCAGTTCTTTAATTCTGCTGAATGGAACAGCTTCCCACTTACATTAACTGTTTTTCTCATGACTTTGTATTTGCTGTTTACTAAATATTACAAATGACAATTGTTTGTCTATTTCTGGGGGTTAATAGTTCGGCAGAGTTTTTTTTGTTTTTTCTTTTTTTTTTTCTTTTTAAGTTAAGGAAACTTAAGTTTGTGTAAATTCTCATTCTCTTTGTTTGTAGTGTCTTCCATTACTTTTAAGCTCAGAAATGGCTTTCTCATCTAGGAACCATGTGTAACTAACATTGACTTACACAGTGTTCTGATGTTTGGTGTGTTTGCTTGGTTTCCACATTTAACTCTTCGTCCCCCTGAATTTGTTTGATACTATGGGAAGGGGAGCTCTGAGTCGACCCCCCTCCAATGACTGCCGCGTTGTCCACACACAGCAGCCCCTTGCTGTCTTTCAGGGCCTCTTTCTAACCCTTCCTCCCCGATCCTCCCTTGCTGGTCTGGGGCCAGGGGCAGGGCACCCCAGGCTCAGTGGGGAGGCCTGGTTTCCTTGACTCAGCCTCTTTTGAGGCTCTGTATTTACAGAGGCCTCCCCCGAGTCAGCTTATCTTGAGGCTTTGATCTGCAGACAGGCGCCAAGTCGTGGAACCCAGTGCAGGTGGGGCCAGGCCACCCGCATTTACCTGTTGCTTCTACTGAACTTCTAGGCTCCTCCCCACGGGCCCAGCTCGAGAAGTTCCAGTCCAGTGTTGGTGTTGCCACTTGTTTAAAAAATCCAGGAGCAAGGTGCTTCCGTTTCGATACTTTTATTTAAGAACAGTGGGAGTTTAAAGACCTATAGACCTATTTGGCTTGCGTCTGAGACAGGTGAAGTTCCTATGAGACAGAATATTTGAGAGTATTTTGAACCATCTAGAAATGTTATATAATTTCAAAGCATTATAAAATACAGATTCCAGTCTTAGGTGTGAGGTGTGTAAGATGCACTGTCCTTTCGTTATCTCTAAGAGAAAGACCAGGGTAGGCTGTCCCACTGTCAGTCTTCAGGCGCACCTCCATCTTGGAGGGGTCGACATGGGGACAGTCCTGCATCCAGGGGCAGTGACGCTGGGTGTGTGGACCTGCCTCTGCTTGAGGAGATGCCGTCCCGGCTGCAGGCGTGGTGTGAGTGCTCATGGAGGAGTGCTGAGGAGGACGGTCCCTGATAAACCCAGGCTTTAGTCTCCAACACAGAATCTTCATGTTTGTGCAGATTCCTAAGGCTCCTTTCTCTTGGTGATTCTTCTTGGTGACGCTTGTTTGAGAGAAGAATCAGCTCTCCACTTTTCTTCACCTCACTTCCATTGTGCTGACAGAACCTGTGAATTCAGCCCAGGTGCCTTCCACCTTTCTTTCTTGGAATTGTCAGGCACAGTCAGCCACATCAGACTGCCTTACCCTGAGAGGTGGTGTCTCTCCGTGACCTTGGTGACCTAGCCTTCATCCTGCCCCCTGCAGAGAACGGGGCGGGGATGCGAGGAGGCCTCTGAGCCTGGTGAGCTTGGGTGTGAATGTGAAATCTGTCTCTGCCGTTTATTGCTTGAGGGGCCTGAGGCAAGTGCCTTGTTTCTGACTCAGTTTATTGTAAAATGAGGAGTGAAAGATTTCCTCAGGAGAGTGAAGGGAGATGAAGTGTGTGAAGCCCCGGGTGTGCCGTGGACGCTAAATACACCTCACTTTCCTTCTCACTTGTCTCAAGTTTGGGGCGACACAGGGGAGAGCGGGAGATGTAAGTCCTGCTCTTTTGACGGGGTATCCGGTAACTGCCGGTGACCCCGGATCAGAACATGCTTGATACCTTCACTCCTTGTCTCCCTGTCCAGGTGTGTCTGCAGGTGACCCTGCCATTGAGCTCTGAGGGAGGTGGGGTCCACACCTTGTTGGGGCGGTATCGAGTCACACTCTTTCCATTTAGCCCAGCATCTCAGACATGCTGTGTCCCTACGGCCTGTGAGTCCCAGGTACCTGCCTGGTGTGATTTCTGGCATATGGTGTGGCCTCCCGACCGCCCCCTGGCCCAGAGCCACAGCCTCCCCTCCCTGGGGGAGTATGTCCACCCCGAAGAGGGGGGCCTCACATCACAGACTTGGGGCCCTTCTCCTCCTGGAGGCCTGGGCACGAGAGTCCCTTACAGATGATAGGCCAGTGTTCTGCACTGATGCTGTTCTTAGGCTCTTCCAAGCACCTCTGGTTTGGATCCTCCCAGGGCTTGGAGTGGAGGAGTGGGAGGAGGCTCCTGGTCGTGCCCTTTACAGGTCCAAGGTCATCCCGCAACAAGGTGTGGAAACCACCCTGACACTGAGCGCTTTCCCCCCACTCAGTCGGCTCCCCCACTGCCTTCCCTGCTGCTCACCGGTCCCCAGGGTGGCAGGAGCAGCAGCTGGGAGGCTGTGGGTCCTCTCTGAGTTGAGATTCTTTCCTCCACGTGGAAGTCTGTGCCGCCACCCGGGCTTCTGCTTGCCCACCTCCCTCTGAGGGCAGAGCTCCCCGGGATGCGGGCCGCCCCAGTGCTCCTTCGGGGAGCATTGAGGCCAGATGCTTGTACAGAGGAGCTGCCTTCTGTCTCACTGCTCTGGGCCCGGCTGGAAGCCAGTGTAGCTGGGTCCCTGCTGTGCAGGGGTGGCCAGCATAGACGAAGGATTGCCCTGGAGTCAGTTAACTAAACTCACTGAAAGGAGAGAGAAAAAAATAGGATTGACTCAGGATTGATGTTGTACAGGGTTCAACTTTTATTTTCTTTCATGAATGAAAATGGAACACTTTCTCCTTTGATTTCTGTTGATTTTATGAAGATGAAGATTTCCTCCAAGCCTTTGAACATACCATCATCGCTGTCCCCGGTATGTTCATTCTGATTGATTTTACTGGTGGTTGTACCTTACTCTAGTCCTTCACTTGTCCCTTTTACCTTTTTTCCCTTGGTCTGTGTTCAGTGATGGCTTGATTGAAATCCCTTGTCACTGCTGACACCTTTCCTAAGTCCTCTGGCTACAGCCCCCCGCCCCACCCACAAGGTTCCATCAGATGTCAGCGGTGAGGATCCCGAGGGATGTCTCCTGGCATCCTCTCTCCAGGGACTGTGGTCTAAAGAGACCAGCTCGGAGCCTCCAGATTCTTCTAGCTTTCTCTCACCGTGGACTGCTAACAGTCATCTCACTTCCTGGTCCCTTTCCTCACCGAGTGAGACTGGGATTCATCCCCATCTCCATATATTTAAAGAAGGAAATTTAGGTGAGAACACTGAGGTCTCTTTGCTGCACCTGAAGAACTGTGAGTTAGCATTGGAACCCGAGCACTGTGTCCTGTGCATCTTACTCATGATGTGACGTTCGTCTGTCTGTGTCCACGGTGCCAGCCACTGAGCTACAGAGAGACGCCTGCTCTACAGGGATCCCGCCCCGCCCCAGCAGTGCTCACCCTCCTGCCCTGTGGATGGAGGATAGTGGATTCTGTACACGGAAGAGACTCATGCCCTAGCCCCACTCCCTGGGTGGCCTGGAAGCAGGTGTGAAGATTCATTAGCCTCAGAGAGAACTGGACAAACAAAAGGACCATATGCATGGTGGCTTCCCTTTGCACCAAAACAAGAGGATTCACAACGTGCACTTCGGGCTGTGAGGTGGCTTGGAGGGTGTGGGGGGCTGACCCTCCATCCCTGAATTGCTGGTGGGCGCACTGCTGGGTTACACGGAGGGATCGCGCCCCCTCCTCCGCAGTGTCTACAGGAAGGAGAGTAGAAGCCTTGCTCTTGGTGGATTGGCTGCAGCGGCTCCTCCCTTTCCTCAGAGGAAAGCCGTCATTGGTGCTGTGGGACAGCTGTGCTTCCCAGCTGCTCATCACTGCTGCTGTGAGACGGGCGTGCGGCGCCCCTGCGGACGTCACTGACGCTGTGAGACCGGCGTGCGGCGCCCCTGCGGACGTCACTGACGCTGTGAGACGGGCGTGCGGCGCCCCTGCGGACGTCACTGACGCTGTGAGACGGGCGTGCGGCGCCCCTGCGGACGTCACTGACGCTGTGAGACGGGTGACTGCACACCTGCGGACGTCACTGACGCTGTGAGATGGGTGTGCGGCACACCTGCGGACGTCACTGACGCTGTGAGACTGGTGACTGCACACCTGCGGACGTCACTGACGCTGTGAGACGGGTGACTGCACACCTGCGGACGTCATTGACGCTGTGAGACGGGTGTGCGGCGCCCCTGTGGACGTCACTGACGCTGTGAGACGGGTGTGCGGCACACCTGCGGATGTCACTGACGCTGTGAGACGGGTGTGCGGCGCCCCTGTGGACGTCACTGACGCTGTGAGACGGGTGTGCGGCACACCTGCGGACGTCACTGATGCTGAGACGGGTGTGCGGCGCTCCTGCGGACGTCACTGACGCTGTGAGACGGGTGACTGCACACCTGCGGACGTCACTGACGCTGTGAGACGGGTGACTGCACACCTGCGGACGTCACTGACGCTGTGAGACGGGTGTGCGGCACACCTGCGGACGTCACTGACGCTGTGAGACGGATGACTGCACACCTGCGGACGTCACTGACGCTGTGAGACGGGTGACTGCACACCTGCGGACGTCACTGACGCTGTGAGACGGGTGACTGCACACCTGCGGATGTCACTGACGCTGTGAGACGGGTGTGCGGCACACCTGCGGATGTCACTGACGCTGTGAGACGGGTGTGCGGCACACCTGCGGACGTCACTGACGCTGTGAGACGGATGACTGCACACCTGCGGACGTCAGTGACGCTGTGAGACGGGTGTGCGGCACACCTGCGGATGTCTCTGACGCTGTGAGACGGGTGACTGCACACCTGCGGACGTCACTGACGCTGTGAGACGGGTGACTGCACACCTGCGGACGTCACTGACGCTGTGAGACGGGTGTGCGGCACACCTGCGGATGTCTCTGACGCTGTGAGACGGATGACTGCACACCTGCGGATGTCACTGACGCTGTGAGACGAGGGTGCGGCACCCCTGCGGACGTCAGTGACGCTGTGAGACGGGTGTGCGGCACACCTGCGGACGTCACTGACGCTGTGAGACGGGTGTGCGGCGCCCCTGCGGACGTCACTGACGCTGTGAGACGGGTGACTGCACACCTGCGGACGTCACTGACGCTGTGAGACGGGTGACTGCACACCTGCGGACGTCACTGACGCTGTGAGACGGGTGTGCGGCGCCCCTGCGGACGTCACTGACGCTGTGAGACGGGTGACTGCACACCTGCGGACGTCACTGACGCTGTGAGACGGGTGTGCGGCACACCTGCGGACGTCAGTGATGCTGTGAGATGGGTGTGCGGCGCCCCTGCGGACGTCACTGACGCTGTGAGACGGGTGTGCGGGACACCTGTGGACCTTTTTCCCTAACGCGGGACAGGTGTGTGAGCACCTCCCCTCCAGGCAGTGCTGTGCCGCCCTGAGTGGCTGATTCTGCCCGCATGCTGCCCTTTTCTTTCTGATAAGCTGGGACCGCTCTGACCTGCCAGTCAGCCCGGAGCTGGTGGGATCATGAGAAAATGGCCACCGACGAAAAGAGCAGTATAACAGGAATTCTGTGTTTTGTTTTTTAAATACAGTTTTAGGGAAGGAGAAGCAAGCACTGAGCTCAGTAATTTGCCAGTGCATGGACTAGGGGGTAAGGATGGGGTTCCGCTTGCTGTGGAAGGACATCTGGTCCAGTTACTGCCTGTGAAGACTGCCCAGCTTCCTGGAGAGTCATTTTGCTTTGGGTCATCACTGGGAGTTCGGCTCCTGAAGCCCCGGGACGCCCTTCACCCTGCTGTGGGCTGGTTGTGCAGGCTGTGTTCACAGACTCAGGGCTGCGCAGCATGGGGAGGGAGAGCAAAGCTGAACTGGCCCAGCCTTCTGGGGACGCCGTGGGGCAGCCCAGGCACAGAAACGCTGAGCTTGCCCAGATGTCTGTCCCTGCCCAGCCGGATTGGCGCCTGTGCCAGGCAGCCCTCCGTGCAGGGCCTGGCTCTGCTCTGCAGGCCTGCCTCCTCCCACGGCAGAGCCGGGGGTTTGGTCTCGTGGAATCGTTTGTCCTTGCCTGGCCGTGCCTCGTCTTTGGGAACAGCTGAAGAGTTACCTGCGCCATGGGCCCTGCCAGGCTCTTGTGTCCAGTTTCTGCCCCTGCAGCTCCCTGTCTTGGCCTGCCAGGCCCCGTTTCCCTCCCCTCCACCATAGTTTGTGTCCTGCAGTGCCTAGGTGGACGTACCAAGGCCTCTGGGTACCCACGGAGGGGCAGGGGTAGGAGGACACTGTGGCTTGTAAGGTCCCTTTGCTGTTATTTCTTAGCTTTTCGCTTTTATGTAATGTTACATAGTGACTTCCTGCTGCAGAAGGCTTTTTGTTTTGGTTTTGGGGCTTTGTTTTTGGTCACGCTATGCAGCATGTTGGTTCTTACTTAGTTCCCCAACCAGCGATTGAACCCATTCTGCCTACAGTGGAAGTGCAGAGTTTTAACCACTGGACTGCCAGGGAAGTCCTGTAAGGTCCCTTTGAAGCCTCCTGCCTGTTGCTATAGAAATTCAGAATCCTAGCTGGGAGTGATGCCGTGTTGTTCGGAAGCTTGTCATTTCTGCAGGCTGCATTTCCTGGGCTGGCTCACTCCTGGTCCTGCTGCAGGAGGCTGTTTTTGCAAATGTGTTACGGATTCCTTCTTCCCCCTCCTATGCCTAATGCTGCCTGACGGGTTTAGATACCCTTTGGTTTAGGAACCTCCCCTCAGTGCCCCGCTGCCCTGTTTGTTCTTCCAGGAGAGGCTTGTGTACACCTTGTGGTGAGTGAATTGTCTAAGTCATTTAGTGTAACATACAGTGAATGAGGTGCCTCTCAGAGGTATGTGTCTTTGTACAACCCACTTACACAATATTTAAATTTACCCAGAGGATCTCCTATCGGTTTACCAAATGTTGGTGTTAAAAGGAAGAAAAATGAAGATTTCTGCTTTCCTGGGTTGTAAACGAGCGGTATTCTTATTTCTCTGGTTTTGTGTCATCATGGAAAAATGTCAGCATTCATTCCTTGCAAATCTGTATGTTTTGGAACAAACCACAAACTAAGCAGGAGTGTATAGCTATGTGGATAAAGATTCTTACCAACATTCTAGGTAATCTTGTTTTTTAAAGGGGTTATTAGTGGCGTGAATTAGGTCTGACAAGAAGATGGTAGGAGCTGATTGATTTGGAAACAGTGTGTCATGGTGTCTTGATGTTACAGCTAAAAGAAGAGACTTGCCTGTTATTTAAGACAGCCTCTGCTCCGGGGCTACATACTGGGTTCAGCAGACCCTGGTTGTGTCCTTTACTTTGCTTTAAAACATTTTTATTTTGGTAAAATATTTATAACAAAATCTACCATCTTAACCTTTTCTAAGTGTACCACTGACATTAAAAACAGTCACAATTTTGTCCAACCAGCACCACCATCTACCTCCAGAACATTTTTCATGTTTCCAAATTAAAACGGTCTCCATTAAGCATTGCCCCCCACCCCCAGCCCTGACAACTACCCTTCTGCTTTCTGTCTGTATGAATTTGGCTAATTTGGTACCTCATATTAATGGAATGGTACAGTGTTGGTACCTCACATTAAGGGAATCTTACAATATTGGTCCTTTTGTGATTGGCTTGTTTCACTGATCGTCATGTCCACAAGTTTATCTGTGTTATAGCAGGTGTCAGAATTTCCTCCCGTTTTAAACGGTGAGTAACATTCCATTGTGTGGCTATATCACATTTTGTTTTTTCGTTTCTGCATCAGAGGACATATGTTGCTTCTGTCTTTAGGGGGTTATGAATAATACTGCTGTGAATTGAGTATGCAGATCTCTGCTTTCAGTTCTTTTGAGTATATTCCAAGGAGAGGGGTTGCTGGATCATATGGCAATTCTACTTTTAACTTTCTGAGGAGCATCCATACTGTTTTCCACAGCAGCTGCACCATTTACATCCCCACCAACGGTGTGCAGGGATCCCGATTTCTCCACGTCATCACCAGCACTTGCCATTTTCAGCACAACCTTGGGTTGTGGAGGGAATTAAATGTCAACACATGCAAAGGGCTCAAAGCCTGGTCAACACTCCAAAGCCTTGCTGAGCAGTTTGTGTCAAGTTTCAGCTTGTGGCCGGGGATGCCGAGGAGAGACCCTGGCCACACCCGACGTACCTCCGTCAAGGCTGCCGCTGAGGGCCTGTGGCTGCACTGCCGTCCCCGCAGGGCCGTGTCCTGATGCTGGGTGGAATATGTCTTCTGTGTCTCACGTTTCCCGAGGGCTGATGGGCTCTCTCTCCCTATTTTTGGCAAGTGATTTCAAAGGGTCTGTAAAGGGTTTTCACTTTTCTGTGAGTTACTTGTTTAGAATGTGGAGCATCATTGTACCAGGTGTTGGTGGCCACTGGTCCACCCGAAAAAGCCATGCACTGCTTAGCGAGAGATGGGACTGTGTTTCAGGAAGCTTCGCAGAGACCAGAGCCGGGGAGGCAGAGGCCTGTGGGGTGAGGGGAGACTGCAGACAGGCCGGGCTGTGGCCGGGCGCCTCCCCCACTCTCCGCCAGGCAGCATGAAGCTGGCCGTCTCTTTGCCACACCTGCGGAAGCGCCAGGTGTTCCCAAAGGCAGCACTTAGCACCCCAGCAGTCCTGCAGGGGAGCCTCGTGGCCAGGGTTCACAGCCAGGGTCTGGAGCCAGAGGCAAGTTTACATTCCATCCCCCGGCAGGCGGCGTCCCCTCTGTCTTGCTGAGTGAGAGGACTGGCGCGTCCTGCCGGTGGGGTGTTGAGGCCCGCCTGAGTGGGTTTAGCCAGGGAGCACCACGTGAGCAGGGCCCATGCTGTGGGTGAAGATGGCCTGACTTCTGGTGTGCCTGGGAGTCTGAGATTTAACTTCTGAAGCGGAGCGTGGCCTAGTCTGTTCACTGCCATAATAAAATACGTTTGCTTATTTGCCGAGTGCTCTCTGGGTACTGACCGCTCAGCGATTTCTCTCCCCTCTGCCTTCCCTGGGGGCCTGGGTACGCTGGTTTTCATGGGTTTTCCAGAGGACTCACTTACCACGGATCCTTTCAGTGTCCGCAGTGGGGCCCGCCTGAGCGTGCACCGAGGAGGTGCTGTGCCCTGGCAGAGGCGCCCCCCTCGCCGGAGGCGCGGGCTCACGGCTGCCTGTGTAGTGGTTGCGGGGCTCCAGAGCTCCTGTACCCGGGCCTGGAGGCAGCACCCCCAGGGCTCTCCGAGCAGTGGGCACCGGGGGTCGGGGACTGGGAGAGGGGTGGCCAGGCCACTCTGTTGTGTTACCAGGGAGCCTTGTGACCTGGCTGAGGTCCCCACTCCAGCTCTTGGTCTCTGCGGCTGAAAGCTCCAGGGGTGAGGCCACCCGCGGGCTCTGTACTCACCTCCTGGTTGGTGATGGAGCTGCGGGCCCCCTGCCTGCGGGTGGCAGTGGGTGTGGGGAGTGAGGATGGAATGCAGACGGAGCTCAGGATGTGTGGGCTTGCGAGGAGAGTGGTTCCCACCCTTCTGGCGACACCCGTGCCCCAGAAGCCCCGTGTGGGGCCCATGCCTCTGTGACTGCAGGGTGTGATGGATGCTGGGGAACCTGGGAGGAAGCACCGTCCGACAGCCACACTCGCTGTCTCCTCCCCGCCCTCCGGCTGGCTGCAGCTCTGGTCCTCCTTCAGGGAGTGTTGCGCCTGCCTTCCCCAGTGACACTGCATGGAGGCTGTCCACGGGACACCCAGACTTCCCAGCTGTGACGACTGCTCATGGCTGTTTGTTCAGGCGCTGCTTGCCTGGCACCGAGTTCAGCAGTACCTGGCTCATTTTCCTTTTTCCAGATGGTGGTGGTTTTCCTGTCATTTAGGCATTTGTCAGTTACCGAGAGTTTTGTTTTTAGTGGGTCTAATCGCTAACCTTTGCATCTTCATCGTATTAAAAGCAGCATCCTTCTGAACAGAGGTGGTGCTTTTTGAACCCCTCAGAAATCTGAGTGCTCCGAAAGCTGTCGAAATATATTCAGTTTACGAAAGCATAACTTCACAGTGCTTTGCAGCCTGACGCCTGTGGGGGCCGTGTGTGAGCGCAGCCCTGGGCCAGCATGTTAACCTGGGTCATGATGTAGGGCAGATTGGAGGTGAGGCGGGCCCTGTACTGCTTTGCGGCCACATTTCCAAAGTGACCCTGGTTGTTCCCTGTCTGAGTGACCGTGATTAGGTGTCCAGCCAAGTGCTTCTGAATGTGGAGGCCAAGGGCTGATAATTACTTGAGGAGAGCAGCTGGAGGCTGGGACAGTGGGGATCACTGGCCTGTGACCAAATGACCACAGATCCAGCGGCCCGCATTCCCTGCCTAGTGTTATAATTATGATTGTAAGAAATACACGGACTCCTAGCATTTTATCTTAAAAAATTTTATTATGGAAAATCCATAGGCGTAGATGCTATAAACTCCTGTATACCTACCACCCCCACTTCAATGGCCATCAGGATTTTTCTGTGCTTGGTTTGCTTTTTCTTGTATATGCTTTTACCCCCCTCTTTGGCTGGTGTATTTTTAAGCAGATCCCAGGCATTGTTTTTCTTCTGTGATGCTCTTGCATTCATGAACCTGTGTCTGAACCTTGTGTGGGGCAAGAAGAGCAGAGGGATTAGTGAGAGGCCAGAGCTCTATTTGTAAGGTACAAGAAACCCGTGAGAAGAGGTGGCTGGTTTGGTGCAAAGGGTTCGGTGAGTGTTTCTGAAATGGTGGCTTCCGATTGTGGAGATAGTGTGACTCTGAGTTAATCTTCCACAGTTTTTAGATACCTGCCAGCAGGCGTTTGAGAGAGACCTTGGAGTTAAGTCAGGCTCCTCTTGTTTGGTAACCTATGAAATCAAGGAGAAAAGGGGCTGAGGTCCAGGGATCTCAGGTGGCCTTGGTCTGTAGTGACAGGAAGCAGATTTTGGTTCCCGAGGTTGGGCTGCAACAGTGAGAAGGCTAAATCTTAGCTGCTAGACCAGTGGCTCGTGACAAGGCCCTGGGCCCTCAGCTGTGTAGAAGTAGATTTCCACATAGAGGCAGAAGGTAGTGAAAAAGTGAAGTGTCTATGAGGAAAAGGGTGTGTGTGGAGGGATGCACAGGCGGGCTCGTGGCCCTTTGAACACTTTTATGGGGGTTTCTTCTGGCTGCCCTTTGGCCGATCACCTGCTTTGTCAGATTCCGAGTCTGTGGGTCTGTCTCAGCGTCCCCCCACATGTGCACGCCCGTCTGTTAGCCAGTGTGGACTCCAGCACAGAGGTCTGCGGGTCGGTCGACTTCACTTATTGTGGCCTGACATGCCCTCCCTTTGACCCCTGTGGAGCTCTTCTGCACATGTAGAGCTGAAAAGGGCTCCTTGATCTCGAGAATGAGGAGTGTAGGTCTCTTATCTGCTGTTGTTGTTCAGTAGCTAAGTTGTGCAAGCACTCCAGGCTTCTCTGTCCTTCACTCTCTCGTGGAGTTTGCTTACAGTCCTGTCCGCTGAGTCAGTGATACTATCTAACCCGCAGGGCTCAGCTCCATCGCCTCTTCATCTTCTGCCCGTCTATCTTCTGCCTCACCAGCAACTCCTGGCAGCATCCCCGCGCCAGGCGGCTGCTCGGTGATATCCACAGACTCACTGGTCATCCTCCTCCGTCCCTCTCAGCATCGAGATTGTCCCGGGCCCACTGTTCCACAGTGTGTGCCCCCTGTGTTGCCTGAGAACAGGCAGATCCCAATCCAGGGTCTGGGGATCAGAATCCTGAAGATGGGCGCAGAAACCTGCATTTGGAGCCCTCCTTGTGCACCCAAAGCTGAGAGTCCGGCTCAGGCCCAGGCCTTCCAAGGTGGTTGGTTTGTTCTGGGAACCGGGCCTTTTCTTCTGCACCTTGTGGTCCCCTGTGTGTCTGGTATGTGAAGCCGGCCTCCAGCTCCTGCTTTGGCGTGTGTTTAGTGAACACCTCGGTGCTGGGTGAGAAACACCAGCCAAGCAGAATGCATTGGGGCCCTTGGACCCAGCTCTTCCATGGCAGGGCTGCGGCTGGGGCGTTGGCAAGTGGCTTCTGATCCACAGCTGGTGGGGCTTTGCTGTGTGGCCCTGACGGAGTGGGTGGTGTCTCCAGGCCCGGGCAAGAAGCCCCACAAGAGCATTAGCTGTCTTCCTGGTAGTGGTGAGTCCGTCTGGACGTGGAAAGACACCATTTGAAACAAGAGTGGGATGTGTGAGAAACTTAATCACAGGGAACGCGGCCCACACCACCCACCCCTCTGAGCAGGGTGTGTTTCCGAGGCTCCCGTGGCTCGTGGCTCGCGCGGTTCCAGGATGAGCTGAGATGAGAGCCAGCGCCCTGCCTGTCCCGCTGCCTCAGGCCATGCTCCCAGTGCCGCGGACCGCAGTTTGCTGAGGCCCTGACCTCTGCTGGGTCCTTTCTCCTCCTCGGCCCTCACTGAGCTGCAGAAGCCTGGCTAAAATAAGCACTCCTTTCCTTCCTCCTTCTGGGCTCGGAATGAAAAAACCAGTCATTGTGCTTCCGCTGTCTGCAATGGGGTAGGAGAAGCCTAGAAACTGAGGGCTGACCAGCGATTCCCCTTCCGTGCACTTGGGGGGCCCCCACCCCCTGGGCAGGGCTGGGCATCCCGAGTCCCGTCTCCACCCTCCAGCTTGAGCACCGGCTACCGCCAGGTCAGGGCCCTGAACCGCACCCCTCCTCCGGTGCTTTTTGTTAATAACTAAGTCATGTTTCTGATTCTTTACGTTTGCTGAGAAAGCTGTTTCTTTTTTTTTTCCTATTTTTTTATTTTTATTATTATTTTTTTCTCCCAATTATTTTTATTAGTTGGAGGCTAATTACTTTACAAAGCTTTTTCTTTGCAGTGTGGGTTGGGGTCCCCCCTTTCCTGCCAGGTGGGAGAGAAGCAGTCAGATCCTGGAAGAGGAAGGACACTGTGGGAGTACCTGTGTGCACCTTTGCTGTTACATCTCTGCGGTGCTTGCGCACCGGCGCAGGGGGCCCACGCTGCTGTCGGGGCTGATCTTTTCAGAGGGGAAGGCAAGAAAACAAGTGATTACAGAGCAGTGGGAGCAGGGCCATTCCCTGGGAGGGGTCATGCGTGTCTATTGGCAGGTCGCTTATAAGCTGGCAGATGCTGGAGGTGTGTGGGGGGTGCTCGGACACGGAACCGGTGGGAAGGTGGAGGTGAGTGGTGGGGGCCCTGAGCGTGGGTGGTGCTGTGCAGTTTCCCCCTGATGCACTGGAGAGGGGGGTCAGGGAAGCCAGCCTGGGGCAGAAACAAGAAGCAGAGTCCGCATAGCTAGACGGGTGGTGAGGCCCGGGGTCTGGGCCTGGGCGTGGGTGGGGGTGTCGCGGACGAGGGGGTGCAGTAGAGGTGATCCCACTTGATGTTCTAAGATTTGACACCATCCTCAGTTTGGAGGAATTGCTTTTGTGCTCCTTGCAGGATGTCACCCCTGGATGATTAACACAGCAGTTAAAGCGAACACCCCCAAAACCTTTCCTCTGGCGTTTTGTTTCCTAGTTTAACTGACCGTGAGTTATAATGATCTCATTTTATTAAACATCCATTATGATGAAAACAGTTCACAGGGCACCACCTACTTCAAGGTGAAAGTGTGGTTTTGCCTGTGTGCTTACTTTGTGGGTCCTTGACTCCCGGCAGAAATGACTGGAGAGCTGGTCGAGTGGGGACGGCTGTGGCCTGAGGCTGGTGAGCGCCTCTCCCCCAAGGGAGGGAGAGACCCCAGGCTGCTTCTGCAGCGTGAGTCTCCTTCCTTGGCCCTGCCAGACCACATCCGCTCTCTCCCCTCCCCACTTCCATTCCCTTTTACAGTCTCAGGCGGATCTTAGGGGCTGCTGCCCTGGCTCCTGTTAGGGGGTTGAGGCTGCTGTCCTCTGCAGCCTCCCTTCTGTCCTTGGTGGGCCTGTGCCTCCTGGCAGACGTCTCAGCCTCGCCTGCTGGGTGTGCACCTTTGGGGAGCTGACGAGAGCCATGCGCTGAGGTTCCATTGCGCCTCACCGTGGCCCTCAAACAAGTGCTCAGGAGTCTTAGTGGCAAGCACCACCCCCTCCCACCCTGCCCCGGTGCTCCTGAGTGTCCGCACTCACTGACCCCAGGATAAGGTTGACAGTAATAAGTACAGGTACGACCTCTTAGACACCTGGGTGATGTGCCCAGCCCAGCAGATGCAGGCCTCCCTCTCTCTCCGTTTTCTGACTTCAGCTCTTTTGTTTGGCTGCTCTGGGTCTTCGTTGTGGCACAGGGCCTTCTCATTGCAGAGCACAGGCTCTCAAGCACAGCCTCAGTAGTTGGAGCACACAGGTTTAGTTGCCGTGAGGTCTGCAGGATCTTAGCTCCCTGACCGAGGATTGAACCTGCGTACCCTGCATTGCAAGGTGTATGCGTAACGACTGGACCCCCAAGGAACTCCATGGCTTCAAGCTTCAAAGACAGAGGTGCTGCTCAACAGAGATGGGTCGTTGGACGGCATGAAGGCCACCCACCAGGAGAGAGATCACGGGGAAGCTGGGTACCCCACATGCTCTGGAGGAGCCAGATGCTGTTGGGGGCCTTTCTTCTGGATGCCGCAGGGGCGTCCTTCAGCCCCGGACATTTCAGCACAGTCTCTGTGACTGTGGAATCCTCTTCTAAGTCTGTGAGCAGGGTAGTGGGCCCTGAGGCCCCACAGGACTGGCCAGCCCCTTGTCTAGCAGGCTTTGCTGTGCCCCCCCACCCTCCTTGCTGCAGAGGCCTCATCCTGAAGATGCCCCCTCCCTCCAAGCCAGCGTTCAGTGCTCAGCCTCTTACAGGGGCTCCTATCTGATTTTCAGCCACCTGAATGCAAACACTGCTGCTCTTTAACTAGACCTCATCTCTCCCGGGGGGGGAACCATGCAGGACCTCCTAGGGTATAGGAGCGTCAGTCACGGCCGCCACCAAGTCACCAGCTTACAAGGTGCTATTTCATTGGCTGCCTGCAGCGTGTGCAATCTGGGTCTAGGGGAGGGAGGTTCCCCCTCCTCCCGGTGGTCCTGGATGGGCATGGACTCCTTTGGTGCTCGGGGATCTGCAGGAGGTTGAGGACCCTTGTATTAAGAGGAGTGAGGAAACCACTCGTGTGTGTGTGTCTGTGCATCTTGCACAGTGCGCTGCCTGAGTCTGCTTAATGAGGTGGGCAGTGGGCTTTTTTGTTGTTTGGTTGTTTTATGTCTCAGCCATATAAATATATATAAATAGACAGGTACACTGAATAATTCTGTGTCCCGGGCAGGAGGTTGCAGCTACACACCCTTCACTCAGAGTAGCGCAGTGGGATGGAGCCCCCAGGACTCTGCCTTCAGCGTGCATGCCCCTGAGGACTTCGCTGCAGATCAGCGGCCCCTGGCAGATCACTGCACAGGCTCAGCAGAGCTTCTCTGGGGCCTTTGGGGCCGTTGATCCTGACGTGCTGGGGCCTGTTCGGGCCTCCCACCCTTGATTTAATCTGTAGAGACAATTTGTCTCCCACCAGGGTCCTCCCTGACTGTGTCCCCACGTGGAGTGACAGTCACTTGTGACAGCCCCAAAGCCCTGCAGGCTGCTCCATCCTGGGCTCTGGGGGGGAGCCGGCTGTGCATTTGGTGATTTGCCACATGGATAGCTGCCCATCTCTCTGTGCCTCCATTTTTCTTTCCTCTTGATCTCATACGGAGGCCCATGAGAGGACCCCCAGAAGTGACCTTGCAGGCATATTTCATACATCTCCCAGAGGGCAGGTTTGCTTCCAGAAATTTGCGTTTGGATAAAACAATCAGAAATCCTTTTTTTATTTTTTTTGAACCTATTTCTGAAAGCTGCTTTAAGAAGATACACAAAAACAGCCTCAGTCATTTCTGTCCTGATGCTTCGTTTTTGTCAGCAGCCTTCTCGGAAGTGAACGTCTCCCCTGGAGTTTGAATTTGGGGTTGGGAGGGGGTGTGCATCTTATTTTATTTTGGAAGTAAAGTCTCCTCTCCTCTTTGGATGAATCTTCTTGTAGATTCTCTTTTCCCTTTACAGTAGTTTCAGAGCTCTTCTGGGGTTTTCTTTTGTTCTGAGACTTTAAACTCCACTGACCGTCCTGTCCAGGGTGCCCCTATATGTGGAGTCTGGCCATCCAGCAGAGGCAGTTCTGGGACATCCAGCCCTCCGCGTGCCCTCTCCAGGTGGCAGCAGGCACAGAGCAGCCCCTCCCATCCCGGCGGTCAGCCTCCTGAAGTGGGGCTCTGCAGCGCGCCTCTGACTGCGCCACTTGGGATGGAAGCCCACTCTCCCCTGAGCACAGAGGAGGCCATCTTTGCTTTTCTTTCCATGGGGAATCTGTCCTTGTGGCCTCAAAGAGACTCACAGAACCCCCAGGTGGGGCCGCTGCCTGCAGCTCTGAGGCTGGGCTGACGCCGCGGCAGTGCTGTATGCCTCTGTGTGCTTCTATTCAGCTTTCCTCTGGTTAACTTACACTCTCTGAGTTGCTTCTGGAAACAGTATATTGTTTCTCTTGTGCAAATATTTTCAGAATTTTGTGTGGCTTCCTGGCCTGGACTTTGCTTTCTGTCAGCATAGTGATTACAGGGCGGTTGGTGACCACCCCTGTCTTCTCTCTCTGCTTCTCCCATCCCTGGAGCTCATGGGGATCCAGGATGTCCCCCCACAGGAGCAAGCACTGAGGAGTGTGTCAGTTGAGCCTCACTCCTGCATGTCCTGTCCTGATGGCTGTCTTCATTCAAACACAGGGCTGCACATTTAGATCCAGGTTGTGTGTGTGTGTGTGCGTGCATGTGCAGTCAGTCATGTCTGACTCTGCGACCCCCTGGTCTCTGCCAGGTTTCTCTTTCCATGGGACTCTCCAGGCAAGACTACTGGAGTGGGTTGCCATTTCCTTGTCCAGGGGATCTTCCTGACCCAGGGATTGAAACAGCATCTCTTGTGTCTCCTGAATTGGCAGGTGAATTCTTTACCACCTGAGCCACCGGGGAGTCCAGGTCAAAGAGAATAAAGGTGATAAACGGTCTAATCGTCCATCCAGGTACCTCCATGAAGCCAGGAATGATGGCCCTGCCAGAAATGTAAACTGCCTTCAGAGCAAAGGATGCCATAGCGGAGGTAATTCGAGGTCCATGTTTCCTTAATGAAAGTGCTAAGACCTGACCCCTGTTCTCCGCAATGCCCCCCAGGAGGAGGACTTCCTGTTCTCTGATTAGCTCAGACTTCCTCCCCTGGCACATCCTCTCTGCTCAGCCAGGCTCCTCGTGGGCAGACCCGGGGACGGGCTACACGGCTCCTGGAGCGCATGGATGGTCTCATCTCAAGGGAGCAAAAAGATGCCTCCCCACAGCTCAGACCAGTGACGGCTTCTACCTCTTTGCCCTGGGTGTGGACTCCTGGTGTGTAAGTGGACAGGCTGGAACCTTGAACATGACTCTTGCAAAGACGAGGGCAAGTCTCCAGTTTTAAATCTCAACCGCTAAGTAGATAATGAAACTAACTTAAAAGTGTTTTTTTTTAAAAATAGGAAATACGAGCACATAACACATAGTGAATGTAGATGGTATTTTATGAAACTTTATGTGTGCATATATGTATTGCTGCTGCTGCTGCTAAGTCACTTCAGTCGTGTCTGACTCTGTGCGACCCCATAGACGGCAGCCCCCCAGGCTCCCCCATCCCTGGGATTCTCCAGGCAAGAACACTGGAGTGGGTTGCGATTTCCTTCTCCAATGCATGAAACTGAAAAGTGAAAGTGAAGTCGCTCAGTCGTGTCCGACTCTTACAGACCCCATGGACTGCAGCCCACCAGGCTCCTCCGTCCATGGGATTTTCCAGGCAAGAGTACTGGAGTGGGGTGCCATTGCCTTCTCTGACATATATGTTATGTGTATATGTATTATATGAATTGCGTGCTGCCTCTCTGCATCAGATTTTTCTCTAACTGTGGGTTTTAGCAGAAAACTTTGACAGCTGCTGGGCTGCTGGCATGTGAAGGAACCAGCGCACCCTGTTGTTAGTTGCACGTGACAAGTGTCACGCTCCTTCCCAGCCTCTGTCCACACACAGATGACCCCAAGCCCGGCCTGTCTTCAGGGGGCAGGGTCTTCCTCTTGGTCCCCGGCTCCCAGGTGCACTTGGAGGAGGACACCTCCCTGTCTGCCTTAAGGTCTAAGGCTCCGCTTCCTTCCTGTTACCTGTTCTGTTGCCGTCTTCTGAGTTCTGGCTTCTGGAAAATCACTCCGTCTTCCCATGCCTTAAGGGTTTTTGTCTATCGCTATCAGTAAAACTTAATACTTGACTACATGCATTCAGTCCTTTGAAATATATTTAAATGAGATAAATTTAAACGAACTGATTGAACCACATGTGCCTGGTGCCCTGCCTCAAACTGCAGATATTCACTGATGGTCTAGACTGTTTTTCTTACAGTCTTTCTGTAAAGAGTATTTCTGTATTCAGACTTGACAAATATCCTGAGACAGTAATTTATGAGGTTCTTCATCCTTGAACAACCTAGAGATTTTTCTGTCTGTGTTTTTTTAAATCACGGCCAGTACACTTTAATTCTCTGTTAGGGGTAAAATACCCATAATACTTTCTACATAGAAACAAGCATTACAATGATCTTGGTGTAATTTACCCAGTCCTTTCAAAAAATAATTCATAGAGAATGTCCAGTTTTGTCTGAGGACACCTCTAAGCCTTCTAATTCACCAGTCATCAGCCCCTCCCGGCGCCCTCCCGGCTCCCACCCCTGCTCTCTTTTCATAATTGTAGCCCAAAGGTCTCGGTTGTGAAAAGTGTCTTTTGTCAGATGCAGTGAGCTCGGCGCCCTGCTCCTCACTCTGTGAGATGGATTGCAGCCTTTGTCCTGGGCCCTGCCCTCCTGTCAGGCCCGCAACAGCGAGGGGGCCCGCAGGGCTGGGGCCTCCTATTGCTCACTCACTTCCCTTCATCAGGGGCTGGTGGAATTGATGCCTTCATAAAAACTACTGGTGCCCAGCCCTCTCACCAACTTTTATGCAGATTGATTGTGCAGGCCTTTCTGCCTGGGGGTCGGTCTCATAAAGACTCAGCAATGGTTTCTTTTTTCACCCATTATTTGGAGAGAATAATAAGTCTCTGTCAGATTAGCTTCTTGGAGGCTGGAACCTTTCTGAAAAGAGCTTGCATAATCAGAGTGTCTGCTGAGCTGCTACCCAGAACTTATCCCTGTTGTGCAGTAAGAATGTATATATTGCATGTTTTAAGGTTCTGACTATTCCTTCCCATCAGAAGTCACGCAGTTGCACATCCCTTGCTTGGTACTAAGCTGCGGCCCAAGTCACAGAGGCAGGTGATGACGTTTTCCTCCAGATGGGATGCTTCCTTAATAGAGAGGGACCACCAGTCCATGCGCGTGCTGGCCACTCCCACTTCCCCAGGAGGTTCAGAGCCCGTGATACCTGTCTTTAAGGAACAGTCTTGAGTCAGATGGTCCTTGAACAAACAGGCCAGGTCAGTGGTGAAGCCAAGGGTTGAGTGTGAGGGGAATAGTCCTTCTTTCACAGGCTCTGCTCCTGTGAAATGTCTGGGAGACAGTATTATGTGTCCCCCCACAAAAACAAAGATATGGGGTCCTAGCCCCAGGACCTCAGAATGTGACTTTTTTGTAGGGAGGTCTTTACAGAGATAATCCAGTTACAGTGAGGTGATTAGGGAAGACCCTGCTCCATTAGGACTGGTGACCTTATAAAAGGGGACATTCAGGCTGAGATACAGAAACACAGAGGGAAGACCGTGTGAAGATGCAGGGAGAAGACGGCATCGGCATGCCAGGGCGTGAGGCCCGCAGCAGCCCTCCTTGGCCTTCAGAGGGAGCAGGGCACTGCCCACACCTTGACTTTGCACTGCTCACTTCCAGAATTGAGATAATAAATTTCTGTGTTTAAGTCCCCCAGTCTGTGGTATGTTGTTATGGCAGCCCCAGCAAACTCATTCAGGTAGCGTTTGTCAGTTTATCATATATCAGCTTTATAGAAGTTTTCCCATTGGGCATGCCAGTCCACGGCCCCTTGCAGTTACAGTATTTCAACACTAGTACTTAAAAGACTTTCTGTGACCCCGCAGGATCTTTGCCAGGAAGGGCCTTGATTTGGGGCTTTGCTTCCCACACTTCAGGGCCCCCCAGATTGGGTTGGCCCTTCTCTCTGTTCTGAGTACCTACTTCAGCTTAGGCGTGCAGCTGCTGCTGTCCTCCATTGGGTTTGCTGCAGAAGCGTTTCCCCTTCTCTCTGAATTCCTGCCTAGGAGTGTCACCACAGGTACAGAGCAGGAAGCAGAGGGCAGTGCCCCCAGAGCTCAGCCTGAGGCTTGGGGAGCTGTGGTGAGAAAGTCAGGCTCTCCTGCCGCCTCTGACCTCCAGGAGAGTGGCCACTGCCCCCATGCCCGTCACAGCTCACCTCTGGCTCCCAAACAGTGTTCCGGCCAGGCTGTCCACGGACCAGTAAGTGGATGCAACTCCACCAAGAGCTTTGTTTAGAGAAGCCACTAACTCAGAAATCTAAAATAAAATTTAATTTATTCTGGGACCTTCAAAAACAGATCAGGAGTTGGGATGTGTTGGGAGAGGTCATTTAGTCCCTTCTCTCCAAGCCTTAGGATGGCTGAAGGGGCTGATGACCAAACAGGGTCTCAGCCCTGGGGCTGGGGGGGCAGTGTAGGACTCTCGACGCAGCACCCCAACACACACACACAAAGAGAGCCAGGCTGCGGGGGCCGCAGTGCACGGCATCTAAAGACTGTTCCTGAGAGAGAGCGTGGTTATAAACCCAAACTGGGCTTCCCAAGTGAGCAGTCAGATCAAGGAACTCAAAGATGAGGAATCCCCCAGCCAGACCAGAGGAGAGAGATTAGAGAAGGAACCTGGTCAGGAGAAGGCCCCGAAGGTTACAGAGAAATGATGCCTCCGTGTGAGGAAGGTCGGTCGTAGGGTCCAAGCAGGGATGAGAGTGTTCCTTCAAAGGGTCGGGTTCCCTCGTGGCTCACTGGAGAGAGGAGGGAACGATTGAGACGGGTCAGGACTGCAGTGCATTGGCCTATAGCGGTGGCCAGAGGGCCACGGGGGAACCCGCAGTGGCCCCTGTGAGGCAGGAGGGGAGGGTGGAGGTACAGGTGATGATGGACAGAAGGGATGAGGCTTTTGTTTCTTTCAGCTGTGGGGTGGGACATGTGTTTGGGGTCCCTGCTCTCAGATGCCGATGGGAACAGTAAGCAGGCTTTGCTTTGCAGAGGTGACCGCACGGAGCTGGGCTTGGAGACGGTGAGAGGCAGAGTCTAGAGAAGTGGATGTGGGCGCAGCCCTGCGACCTGCATCCCGGGGCAGCAGTGACCTGCGGGGCCAGCATGTGAGGAGTCACTGCCTGCACGACGGGGCTCCCAGTGCGGCTGCTCTCCAGACCTCTGGGGCTGAGGCCAAGGCCAGCTGACCAGTGGTCAGCCCTGGGTCCGGCTTTAGCCTTGCTTTCCACCGTCAACTTGGGACGTCTCCTCGGGACGTCTCCTCATCCCTGGGAGGAGGGCGATTGGTTCGCTTATTGGTTCACTAAGAGGCTTATGTGTCTTTTGAGTTTAATATTAGTTTCTAAAACTCTTGATTCTTTCCATGTGTTGCCAACAGCTGTTTTACCCTGCTTCCTAGACACTGCATATTTTATTGCCATTTGTCATGGATCAGTTTATGAGGTTTCTGATGGGTGGGGCAGGGCTTTATCTTGACCCCAAACCTACCACCTTTTCTGCAGCTCAGCTGCCCTAGCTGCCTGATGCCCCTGGCAGGGCGGATGAGCCTGTAGGTGGTGGGGCCCTGGGGCGCACGTAGGTGGCGTTCTCTAGAGCACAGCTTCGCCCCTGGTTTCCACACACCTACATATTCTGATGCCTTTCTGTCCATGCCTGAAACGCACAGGGTGGAAAGGTAGTGGTGGAGAGACAGAGGCTCTGGCCCCAAGAAGAAGCATCTTGCTTAGGAGATGAGAAGCATGAGCTATTTTGAGAATACTTTGATTCTCTATCTAGAGGTCAATGAAATAGTTAAGGAACTGATGAAGTGCAAGAAGGGCCAGGCTGGGCTGTATTATGTTATGATTTGGAGAAACTATTACACAGGAGGTCAAGTATGAGCCAGGGCCTGAAGGAACATGGAGACCCCATGAAGGGGTATGTAAAGTCTTCATGGGAAAGATCTGATTGGAGGCCATGGATTTTGTAGTCTTTTGACCCTGGATCAGGGTCACTTCAGTGTCCTCATTTGAAAGCACTGATGGTGTAGAGCTGAAGTCAGCCTTAATTGAGGAGTGTGTGAGCCGTCGAGCATGATGCCTGGTATGCACTGAGCATATTTGCGGCAAGTAAGGAAACGGCGTTACAGCACATACACCTGTTAGGGTGACTTAATAAAACCGAAAACGGTAACCGCACTGTGGTGAGGACGCAGAGGGACCAGAGCTCATGCCTGCTGTGGGAATGCAAACCAGCACAGGGTCTGGAGGACAACGGGCAGTTCTTAGAGTTAGACGTGCTCCCAGGCCACCCAGCAATCCCTTAGATACTTAGGGAAATGGCAGTCTATGTGCTCACAGAGTTCAGAACCTTTTATTTGTATTTGCCCCAATCTGGAAACTCCTTCACTGGCCCTCCTCTGGGGAGGGGATGACAGGGCCGTGGGCACCTGCACGTGGGATGTGGCGGCTGGCAGGGAGACAGCCCCCGACACGAGGGAGCATGCACACAGTGGATCCCAGGCAGTCAAGTGAGAGGAGGGAGCCAGAGTCAAAGGTCACATACTGCCTGATTCAGCCTACATGACCTTCTAGAAAAGGCAGCGCTGCAGACGGAACACAGGTCAGGGCTCCTGGGAGTGGGGGAGGCTTCTGGGTGCTGAGCTGCTGTGTCTTGCTTGTGTTGATGGTTGCAAGGCTGTGAACAGTTGTCAGAACTCAGAGCTGTTGACTGGAGTGAACTTTATTGTTGTCTATTTTATATCTTACTTTAAAAATGAAAAAAAAATCTCGAGCACAGCCAAGGAACTGAGAATGATCATGGCGTCTATGGGAGCCTGGAGGAGCAGACCTGAATGAACGCTGAGGGTTCAGCAAGAGATCAGCTTGAGTGTGTGGGGTGGGGTCTAGCTGCAGCTGCGTTGAACGAGTGTTGTTGCCTGCCTGATGGGCTGGGAAACGGTGAGCCCTGGGGACCGCCTGGGCAGTGGCGGGCAGGATAAGGGTGGCATTTTGTGTTGTGAGAGGATGGATAAGGCCCAGCCTGGGTCAGCACATTTCCCCAGCACCTGGATGAGGCCTGAACCTAATGTACGTAGGAGGGAGAGGAGGGAGGCTCACGCTGTCGCTGATGTAGCTCCCTTCCTTAAAGACACCAACGAGCAGAAGCGGTCAGCTGGGGCCGCAGAGCCTTGACTCCTAATGGGCGGGCAGCCTGGCCTCCTGCCGAGGTTCCTATCACTCCTCCCTTCTCATACATCACGTCAGGTTGCGAGTGGACGGACTTCTGGTGCCCATTCGCTTCTCTTCCTCGGGAGCTCTCGTGTTTCCTGTCATCTTCGCAGGCGAAGGTCTTGGACTATTAGCCTCCAAGTTAGTTGGACACATGCTGTCTGGAGGGCTTGTCCATATGTCTGCACGATGCTGTGAGCCCCTGGTGACACAGTGTTTCTGAGCAGCACCCCAGCCCCAGCTGTTCACGACTGCACCGCCGGACGCGGGTTTGTTTGCTCTGACGTCAGATGTTTGAAGTGCGTGAAGGGGCGGCCTTTGTATCTGGTGAGGCTCTGACACTGCTTTTAGCAGCGCTGAGGGGGAACGGTTGAAATAGAGCTCCTCGTGAAGCACCCTTTCTGGCCCGCAGCCCGTCACCTCTGGCCTGCGGTGGCCCCGCCCGGGAGCACACTGTCCGCCCTGCATTCTGCACTCGGTGGCTGTGGACACGCTCTGTTATTTACCACAGGAACCTTCTTTTCTCTTACTTCCTCTGCAGGGACGTGTGTCAAATAGTGAAAGTCACTCAGTCGTGTCCGACTCTTTGCAACCCCATGAACTGTAGCCCATGGAACTCTCCAGGTCAGAATACTGGGGTGGGTAGCCTTTCCTTTCTTCAGGGGATCGTCCCAACCCAGGGATTGAACCCAGGTCTCCAGCATTGCAGGCAGATTCTTTACCAGCTGAGCCACCAGGGAAGCCCGTGATGTCGCATATGTTTCCTTAAATGTGCCCATGATGCTAAGTCCCTGGATTGCTTTTCTCTCAAAATGTTCAGTGTTCCCTTCAGTTTAAGAAGGGTCTCAAAACCCTCAACATGAGGTCAACCAGAGAATTTCACCTAATTCCCAGTCTTTATTTGGATCCCTGCTTTGCATTTTGCCCTGGTCTGAAGAAGAGACTGAAAACTAGTCTCGTTGGGGAGCAGGTGTGCCCGACTTTTCTCGGTGAGGAGGGAAAGGTTCTTCGCTCATGTTTGGCCTCAGGGCTGCACGCCACCCAGAACCCCACCTTGAGTCTGCAGGGACCCTTGGGTGTATCTGGCCTCCGGGTGCCAGGTCGCCCAGACCTTCTTGGTTGTGACTGGGTGGGCGGCCCCCCTGACCTGTGGTGAGGCCTGGGTTGGGGGAAGGCTGTCTGTCGTGGACGGGCCAGCTGAGAGCCCTGGTCAGTGCAGAGGGACACAGTCCACCCCACCTCCTCCAGACTGGCCGCCTCTAGCCACAGCGGCCCTGCTGGTTCTCTATCCCTCTCTCACTGGGGACCTGCAGGGCTGAGATCCTGCTGGGGAACTGCAGTCCTGGGGCCCCAGCAGCTTTCCCAGGGCCTTGGCCCTGCTTGCCAGAGTGTGCTCCCAGCCTGGAGGACTTGGTGGGTGGGCTTACCATCCTTGCCTTTTGACCTGAAATGATGCTGGGAGTTTTGAGGGGGCAGGGGGGCAAGGAGGCTGCGTTCTCAATCCAGGAGCTGGCCCACCCAATTGCTCCCTGTCTAGTTCACGGGCCAGGGTTCTAGTTTCTGCGCCCTCATCAGACTTTCCCCTCTGTCTCCCCAGGAGGACCACAACCCTCCCCTAACAGCCCCGTCTCACACTCCCTCTCCCCATGTCCTCCCTCCTACGACTTCTCCAGCCCATCTTTGAGCCACAGCACAGTGATAACACCATCAGTGTCAAGATTTTACTTGATACTAATGGTGGTACCTACCTTAGCATCAATGCTAGTGTTAATGATCATGTAGCATGTGTCAGACACTGTACCAGGAGCCCACAAAGATTCTGTGCAGTGACCCTTACCCACTGTCCCCAGGGAAGGCAGAGACGTGCCAGGGATCACACATCATGTGTCCATCACTCTTGAGGGTAGGACCTGATGGTGTGCAATCATCTCTTCATCTCTACCTCCTGGGAAAGGACCTGGCCTAAAAGTAAACATTCAAACAAATACCTGTTAAATGAATAAATCGGTTATATCAGGAATGGCTTCTAAAACTCAAAAGGTCTCTCACTCTTATCTCTCTCTTTTTTTTTTTTTTGTACAGGCTCCCTCAGATCCTTTTATACTTTCTGAGGGGAATTTAATATTCACAATGTGGCCATTGCTCCAGCTATGTGGCTGACACTGGTTTTGCTTCCTTTGGAACCCTTTGCCTGAATTATGCTTGCATATCTTACCCCAAGGTGTTGTGGGCAGCCGCCATACAACAGCAGCTTCCTGATGCCATGGAGCTCTTGTTGGAAATTTCTTATTCTGCGTCCGTGTTTCCCTTATCTGCTGCTGCCGAGCCCACCACCCTGAAACAGGGGTGGTTTCTCGCTTCCTGCAGCCCTCGGGTCGACTGGGCTCCCCGTGGGTTGTGTGTATTCATGCGGTCAAGTGACAGCTGGGTTGCCGGCTGGCCAAGATGGCCCCACCTGCCCGCCCCAGGCCTTGCTGGTTGCTTTCTGGGTGCTTTGGCTTTCCAGGACCCGGGCCTGCTTCCTTACGCATGCGGGCCATAGGGCCAAGTTCAGAGGGGGCGGCCAGAGGACAGGATGACGAGCCTATCTTTGAGTCCAGGTTGCTGCCGCCCAGTGAGCTACAGTAAGTCCCAGGGCCAGGGTCCAGGCAGCTTGGGGCCGTGCACTCCAGCGCCCTGGAGAGGAGCGGCAAAGAAATGCGGACACTTTAACCCACCACCACCCATGACGCCAGATCCATTCCTTTCATGACATATTTTAGGATTTGCCACCAGAAATGCAGAAGGTACTCAGGGCTTCACAAGGGATAGGAGTCTCTGATCTGAATGGGTTCTTACCTGCTCATGTCCTGTTCATCTTGGGCAGGTTCCTCACCTTTGACCACTTCTCATCACATCTTAATTCTTCTTTCTGTTACTTTGTTTACTTTTGTCTTTGGAAAGCTCAAGATGAGAATTCAAGTGTGCTTCCTCATTTCCTCAGTCTTGATGTTCCATTTCTTTGGTGTTTCTGTTTAGATTTTTTATTTTAAGCCACCCACTCCCTTTTGTAAGATATGGGGTATAAACTTTTGGAGATACTCACCAGCAGAATTTCTTTAAAAACAAACCCTGGCACTCCCCGGTCATGGGTTTTGCTGGCGGGATCCGGGATCATAGGGCTGTTTCCTAGGCCTCTGTGAGCATGAATCAGTGTGCGTTTGCATGTTCTGCTTGACTTGCTTCAAGTCAACTCTTCTGTGTTTCACACCCATGTAAGGCCCACTGACTTCTAATGAGTTCTTTCTGGCTCTTAATTCATCTGGTCCAACACATCCTCAAGGTGTTAGCTGTACTGTATTCAAAGTATTTCACATTTATTTTCTTTAAACCTCTCAACGTCCAGCATTCTAAATATATGCTACTGTGAATTTGAAAGATTGATAATTTGTAAAGTTCCTGAACGTGGATTTAAATCTAGTTTTTAGTTTCAAAGCCAATGGACACATGGATCTTTGGGCTGTAGAGAGTAAATTAATAGATAAACTGGCTCTTTGAAACTCAACATTAAATTAAAATCTTAATTAGAAATAACTATATCAGAAGAGGGGGTTAAATTCTCAGACTTTAACATGCATTAGTGATAAGAGGCAAGCACTGCTTAAACAAATTCCATGTGGTTGGCATATCCTGATGGTGATTCTTGAATTCTACAGACTCTCCGGGTCTGCAATGGATAGAAGTCTCATGACTTGGTAACTGTGGGATCTTGGATAATTTGTGCGTGTGTGTGTTTCACTTTTCTCTGCTGTAAAATGAGTGCCTTAAACGTCTAGGGCTGAGATGTGGGATGGGGGCTCACATATTGTCAGCCTGTAGTATGTCAGGCTTTAGCATCCTCTGCACGTGCCTCACTTCAGTCCTGCAGTGTCCCCGTGGGTAGCACTCATGATTCCTACTGAGTGAACTCCAGAGCAGGAATCTGAATTTGCCTGTGAAGCCTGAGTTCCATGCAGCAAATCACCTTCATACCATCTTTCTCCTTATAATTGAGCAAGATAAAACGTGTGGGCAAGAAAATCAGCCTTGGGAAAAAAATATTAGTGTAAAATGATCATTTTTTTGAAGTTGAATAAGGGAAGACAAGAGTGGGTTGCCCCGAGTTATTGTGGGTCCCGTCTCAGGCCAGACCAGTGAGGCAGGCCGCTGAACCAGGCTTGGTCATTATAAGCTCCCAGAAGGGCAGGGGATGGTCAGACCACCCAGGGCCGGCCTGGCCTTGTGGACAGAGTGTGAACTCTGGTGCCCTCACTGCCCATTGGCTGCCTGCTCCTGACTCAGGCCCTTTGGTTCTCGGGTTTCTCACTTTTCACTGTGGACGTTAACCCTGCTTCTCAGGGGCGTGTGAAGAGTGGCTGGGACACAGGCCCACAGCTGGCCTAGGACGTGTGAGCTGGAATCTCTCAGAGCATCAGCTCTGGGGGGCGGCGTCCCTGTCATGATTCCCACCCCATGTCCTCTGTCAGGACGGTCAGTGACGGGCCTGGAAGGACAATGGGCTGTGGTCTCTGCGTGTGGTTGCCAGGGAGCTCGTGAGAAGGTCCAGCTACCCCTTTGTTTGGCAGATCCGTGCCAGCTGTGGCCGCAAGCACAGAGGATCATCAGCTCAAGCTTTTGCTGACCAGTTTCTTGGGGAAAAACACTCAGGGGGGAAAGGCTGGACCCAGAGCAGCTGGGCGCTCCGCAGGCCTGCGGGAGCAGAGTCTGGAGGCCCCGAGCCCTGCCCAGGCCAGCGCGCCCACTCAGCCCTCCCCAGCCCCAGGGCAGGGGTGGCCTGCGTGGGCTCTGGAGTACTGCCTCAACCACACAGCACGGATGCAGGGTCAGGCGCACTCCTGTTTCTGGAAGCGGCTCCTGTGCTATCTTGGGTGGCTTTCGTAGCCTCAGGCCAGGTGTGGGCCTGATGTGTCATTGATATGACATATTGGGTAGGTTTGAAGTTCCAACCTAAACATGCCTGTGTTAAAATTTATTATTCATGAAAGTAATTTAAAAATATAACAAAATTTAAGACATGGAGACAACACTCATCATTCTCTACTCAATACAGCCATGTTTTATTTTAGTGCATTTCATTCCAGGCTTATCTATATGGATACTTTTTTTTTTATAGCTTGTTTCATTGTATATGTAAAACTTTGTCTCCTGCATTTTCATTTAATGTATTATATGCATTTTGCATATAACTGGGTGGCCTTTATAATTCTTCATGGTTGCCTAATATTCTTTTGAGGGGCTGTGACATAATTTAACCAACCTGTCGGTGAATATTTTAAGTTTCTTCATTTTTTCTTTTATGAACAATGCTGCAACATCCATGCATAAAATTTGTTCCTTATTTTGGGTTAGTTCATGAGGATAAATTCACAGAAACAAGATTTCTCAGCTTAACGATTCTGTGTCTTTCCAGTTCTTGATATATGGTGCCAAATTACTTTCCAGTCAAGTTCAACTAATTTACACCCAATCCTTTTCCTTTTAAATAAGATAGTGAGACATTTGTAGCCCATGTTGTAATAACACATACTGGAATCGTGCGGAAGACATCCCAGGCAGAAAATGGACATGTAAATAAGTGTGCCAGAGATAAAGAATCCCGCTGTCTGTCCCTGGCAGGGGCTGCGCACCTTGCCCCATGCAGAACATATAAGCGGGAGAGGCACGCAGCAAGCACCCCTGGAGCCTGCCCAGCAGGCTGGCTTCCCTACTCCTCTTGGCGGTGGGTCTGTCTGTACAGAGTCCTGCTACAGCTTATTCACATTAGGGGTGCTGCATCTGGATTCTGTAACGTGGTCTAAATAATCTTGTAGAAAAAGAGCTTGGAGCTGTGGCAAAACCAACATTTTACAATGGGTTCAAATGGAATCCAGACTCCAGAGTACCACATGAGCCCCCGTTCCCAGGGGTCACTTATCTGTGAAGTGGGCTAACGAGGCATGAGTGTGCTGTTGGCACAAATTCATTTTAAAAGAGGAGTTTGAAATGAATAAAGACCTTTTGAGAAAAATCGATTTAAGACAACCCTTCTGGAGTTTTTGGGTAATCAGTTCAGTCCCTCAGTCGTGTCCAACTCTTTGGGTAATACTCACATGGCAATTAGCCATTGAACTATAAATCAAGGGAAGGTTAATGAGAACATGTAAATTTTAAATTAATAAAAATGCTGTACAGTTCCCATTTACTGTTGCTCATTTGCTAGAAACTTCAGCAAATGTCTCCCCACATCTCACTGAGATGCTCACGAGTTTATTTCTTGGTTGCATACGACATATGTCTTTTGAGATGTGCCTCCTACATGGTATTTCTGGTCCTCTAGCCACATTCACTAGTTTTATTTTTTTAAAAATCCATGTGGTTAAGTTTCTAACCCTGGGTTCCTTTGGAGTCCTTCACATAACATTTTCCCCTGCAGACGCTCTTCAAAGCAGACCCAAGATTTGGAGTCCATGGAGGGTCTCACCCATCCCCTCCTGGAGCCACTTCTGACTCAGGTGGTTCCCTGGAACTGAGCTGGCCGGGGGCCCCTCCGGTGAGGACCGGTGGTGGGGATGAAGTGCGGGCTGGCGACACCTACTGGTTAGGAGGTGGTGTTGCAGCCAGTGCTATGCGCCCTCGTCCACCTGGGAGCCCAAGCGAGGGGGAACGCAGCTGAGCCTCTAGAGCCCTGACCCGGAGGTTGGGTGCCGCGGTGGGGCGGTGTCCTGGAGGCGGCGAGCGTACAGGAGGCTGGTGGCATGGTGTGGCTCCTGGAGGTGGAGGGGAGCGCGCCGTGATCCGAGGCTGCTCAGGGTGTCCCCGCTTCTCACTGCAGTGCCTCTCGGTGCTGGCTGGGCTGTTGCTTGCGGAACTTCACTCCTGCCGCTTTTCCCCTCTGTTGGAAATTATTTTTTAACATTAAAAAAATTTTTTTTGACTTTTACGTAAGTCATGGGGGAAAATCTTTCTAAAACCCTTTGGGTTTTTTTTGTTTGTTTGTTTGTTTGTTTTTGTAAAAAGACATTTTTGAGTCAAGTTTGCTGCTTCAGCTAATGTTAAGAATCCCAGAACAGGAAGAGAAGCAGCAGTTAAGGGGCTGTGTGCAGACTCCTAACAGGAGAAGCCGTTTGTTTCCTGCTTACGGGAAGAAAGAGGTGGAATCAGCCCACGTGACAGAGAAAGAGGCCGTAAATGGCAGGCAGTCAGCTCACCTGCAGGCTCTGCTCCATCATCCACTGCATGGATGTTTAGGACCTGGCCCAGGAGCTGTCTTGCATCATAAACTCCTTCCGAGGAATAAGGAATGTTAATAGTCCTACTGGTGCTCCCTCTGCCCTGGGCCACCTGCTGCTTTGGGGGTGGGGGGGGTGGGAGGTGGATTGATTGCTCTGGGAAGAGGATTGTGGTGTGAAATAGCTTGCTCCTAGGTGTGTGTCGCCTTACAACATTGGCTTTAAAATCAGGAAATGCTGACTCACACCTTAGTTCCCTGAAGGATGTGGAGAGGGCTTAACATTGCCATTAAAACTGGACAGATGCCCTAGAAATACACAATTAATAAATACAAGAGTGTTTAATGTGATTATTTTCCTTTTATGTAGGTGTAAGATCTATGCACACACTATTTTTAGAGCAATTTTAGATTTACAGAAAAAATGGGAACATAGTACAGAGTTCCCATGCCAACTATAACCAGTCCCTTATTATTAAAGAACCAGTATTGATAATGTTATTATTAACTACTTTATTCAGATTTCCTGCGTTTCTCCTTAATGTCCTTTTTCTGTTTCAACAGCCTGTCCAGGTACCAATTTCATTTAGTCATTGTATGTCCTTAGGCTCCTCTGGGCTGCAGTGGTTTCCTGCCTTCCTTGTTTTGATGATTTTGATAGTTTTGAGGAGGCCTGGTCAGAGATTTTGTAGAATATCCCTCATTTGGGGTTTGATGTTTTTCTCGTGACTAATCTGAAGTTACATGTTTAAGGGGGGTTCCCTGGGGGCTCAGTGGTAAAGAATCCACCTGCCAATGCAGGAAATGAGAGAGGGTTCATTCCCTGGGTCAGGAAGATCCCCTGGAGGAGGAAATGGCAACCCACTCCAGTGTTCTTGCCTGGGAAATCCCATGAGATAGAGGAGGCTGGTGGGTTATATAGCGGCTAAACAACATCAACCACAGGTTTGGGAGTGTAACATACGAGATAATATATGAATGTTAAAATATGAATGATAAAATATGAATAAATAAATAAAATATAAATATGAATGTTAACATATGAATGATAAAATATGAATATATTTTGGCAAGTCCAAGAATGAGCTCGTTATGGGCAGAAAGGAGGAAGTTCAGTGGTTGGAGTAGGATAATCAAAAGAGGAGTAAAGACTGGGTCTTCATAATGGAAAAAGGAGGTTAAATGTTGTCAGTGAACATGGACTCAGAATTTAAATGATGTGAGAATTCGCTGGGGCCCTGCCAGTTATGTCATTTCAGGGGCTGGGATAGAGGTGTTTCCATGTTGCATATTGGGTCTGAGTCCCAGAGAGGCACCCTGGGCAGCCTCAGGTGATGGGGCTGGGCTGGGACTGACTTGTCAGGCCAGCACGTGTCCAGACCTTGCCTCTGGTGCTCCAGGTGCCAAGCTTCCAGGTGGGGGAGGCTGCAGCGCTGACAGACGTCCATCTGTATTGCCTCAGGGATTCAAACAGGAAGATTTTCACCAAATTAAAGCAACTGATGGACCATGTGTGGAGGGAGTGTGCAGGGCGGTGCGATAGGTGCTCTGCTTGTTAGCGAGGTTAGATAGCAGGGGATGCGTCATGGGGTTACTGCAGCTCGTGACTTTAGTACAAGCCATTGTTCCAGCTGCCAAATACGGAACGACGGTGTCTCTCACAGCCTGCTTTTCTCTGAGGGACACACAGTAAAAAAGTGAACGGATGACCTTTATCGTAACAGATGGCTTACTTATGAGCAAGTGATTCTGTGTGAAGCAGTGTGTGACTTTGAACCCACAGCAGAAACTTGCCCCTCTCCCACTGAGTTTCTTGGGCCAGGTTGGAGTAAGGAGTGTGAAACTTTAAGAGCATCAGTCAAGCCAGGGGCTCTCCACTCTGTGCATTAGAGCTGCCTGGGAACCTCCTAGAAAACACCCAAGACTAGACCCCAAGCTCGGAGGTTGCAATGAAGCAGGCGAGGGCAGTCCTGGCGTCTGGGAGGCTGGCCTTGCCGTCTCATTCATTCTCCAGCTCTTTTGCCTTGCAGATCCTGATTCTTTTACTCGCACCCCTGTTGACTGTCATGTGAGTGAAGGTCGGGTGGTTGCTGTTGGAAGCTGGCCTGCGCTCTTCCTCCAGTGGAACAGCCTGTTCTGCCAGCGGGTCCCTAAGTGATGAAGCTGGCCGACCTGGGGCAGAGCCCATCGCTGCTGCACTCAGGACGCGTGTTCAGGCGGGGCGGGGGCCGGGGCCCAGTGCTGCTGTGGTCTGTACACTACTTGGTATCCCCCTTCCTCCTCCAGTGATGACAGGGAGGGAAGCGAACATTCTTCCTCTTAAACCATTCCAGTGGGGACTCTGATTTAGAAGCAGAAGCTACTCTCTTTTACAAATGCAGAGGTGCCAGTGTCAGCCGGAATACAGGCTTCTAGTTTTAAGAGAGCCTAACCCAGCTGAGGGGCCCCGTCCAAGCCTTCTTGCCTTCTTTGCTCAGGACCCTTTCTCAATGAGTTAAAACTCCTTTTGTCACCTTGTCAGTGGGTTACACGCCCTAGGTAGAAAGAATAGACGCATTTCCTTCTATCAGCGGCTTCCTCATCCTCTGGTGAGAGGGCCTGACTGCTCCCTGCACCACCTGGGGGGCCGCCACCTGAAGTGTTGGAGGACTCTGCAGTTATGCTGTGATCACTTTGGAGGGAGAGTTCTGGGGGTAGGGGTCTAGGTCTTCAACAGAAAACTACATCCACTGTTTAAAATTTGCTTTCAAGCAAACTGCTTAGCAATTTTCTGTTCTTAGCTTGGCAATGTGCTCTTAAGAAATGGGCTGCGGAAAGAGAAATTATCACATCTTTTTAACACATCTGGCAACCTGGCTTTTTCCCCCCCAAACTAGAATGTTGTTCCTGGTGGTGGCAATTACTGAACAGTCATTAAATAACGGTGAAAAGTAGACATTTGATGAGAAAAGATTCAAGAAGTCATTCAGATGGTATTTTTGGTAATTTGATCTGCCTCTGAGCATACGGTCTAGTCAGCTGAAGGAATTTAATGGTGACAAAATGTATTTCAGTAAGCAGGGAGTGAAAACAACCTGTTTATTTTCTTTTTCTCCTCCCCAGTGATATTTTTACCTTGGCTAACAAATATTGCATTAGGCATTTAAACTTTGTGAAGGCAGCCTTTGATAGTTTAGCCATATACGATTATTCTTTGTAATCTGGTTTTATATGTGCAGGCATGTTTATTTTGGTGGTGGTTCATAATTCACACGTGTTACCATGGGGGAATAGTCTCTGTGTTGGGTGGTGGTGAAGAGGTCAGGTGAGGCGGAGTGACAGCTCGCTGCACAGACTTGCACATGTGAGTAGCCACTGGGTGCTGCAGCTTTCTGTCCGTCTGGGACGTGGCCTCGTCTATGCCTGCCTCCTCTCAGAAGGGGTCTGGGACCCCCTCGCCCCGACACCCCTCTCCCCTCCCAGCTCACTCACTGGAAGCTGCCCTGGGCCCCTTCTGGCCTTCAGATGGCCCCGGCCCCGGCTGCCGTGTTGGTCCGTGAGAGACTGTGGGCCAGAACCAGACAGATCTTGGCTTTCTGATGGTGTGTGAGGCATGAAGTGCTTTTTGTTCTAAGTGACGAAGTTTGAGGGGACCTGTTTGGCAGCGGCTGGTAACAACAAGAAGTCACCCAGCCCTTCTGACTGTCCCCTCACCTGCGACGTGAGGGCTGACCTAGTGCCCTTAGCAAGGTGGAGGCTGCCTGCTGAGCCTCAGGGGTCGCCTGACACTGGCTGTGCCCCGACCCCGACGGTTGCTTCCCACCTCTGTCCAAGCCCCCCTCCGCCCTCCCTCTTGGCCCAGCCCCCCACCACCAAGACTGACGCTTTGTCTCAGGCAAACACCAAGCCCACGTTTTATTTATTTCCTCTTATTTTGAAACAGAGACAGATCACATTAGAAATATACTGCAGAAAGTTATTTTAATAACTAAGCCTGTTTACCCTTAATTTTCATAACTATTCAACAAACCAACCTATTGGATTTACTTGTTTCTGAAACTAACGTCATTTTGTTAAAAGTCATTGCTCCTTTATCTACTTAGAAATAGGATGGATTTTGGCTGCCATACTCTTTAATTATGGTAGATAAATAGGCATTTTTCAGTTGTTTATTTTCATTTGATCTCATTCATGGCCTGATTTAATTCCACTTGAACTTCAATAGACTGCTTCTGCTGTATGCATTCGTAAGAGTAATGCGTACCTTGAGCTTTTGGACTGAAAACTAACCAAATTCAAGTATCTAGTAGTAATAACTACCTGGCAGGTAAGTCAGTGAGTAGGAGGGCAGTAGCTCGTGTTTGAAGTATCAGGCCAAATGCCATCTGAAAAGGGAGAGTCTCGGTGCCCTGGTCGATGCTTTCTGCATCTTTCTGAGGCGGCATGTGAGTGTATCCAGGGCTTAGTCCAAACGATGAAGTCAAGCGGGGCCAGTGGCCTCCCCTCAGTCTGGTCAGCAGAGAGCCCACATTTCCTGACAGAATGTAGCTTTCACTTAGAACCACCACGCCCGCCTGGTGTGCGTGTATCTGCAGCGTCTTCCGAGTGTGGGTGAGTCGTTACATAGTCAGTGTCAGCATCCCTCTTTGGGCAGGAGGAGCACAGCAGAGGTGGAGCTGCTTCCTGGGAAATAAAAGCAGGCTTATGGGTCGGATCACAGGCTTTGGATTCTCTGCAACTTTTGACCCAGCCAGCATCAAACCACATCATTACTCCACTAACCTGAGCAGTTTATGCTTGTCACTGAAAAGAGGCTCTGTCTGTCCCTGCGTCATTTTCTCTTAACACAGAGAAAACACCACCGGCGGCGCATCCTGGATACCAGCAGATACTGGGTGAAGGAGCCACTCCGTATGATTATATTCAGTGTTTCCATTTTTAAATGGAGCCTCCACTGATGAGTGTGTGTCTTACGATATGTGTAAATGTGTGAGGGGGATGGTTGTAATGAAAAGTTTCCTCTGCAAAGTGAGCAAAGCCAGTAAAATTAATCTGAGTAAATAGAGTGAGGATTTTTTTTCGATTGCATTTATTATTGAGCAGTTACCCTAAGACCACCCCCATGCTGGGTGCTATGGGTACAAAAGAAATGTGCCGGAGACCATGCCGATCCTCTGCCTTGAAAGGACCTGTGTTGCTTTTAGATATTGACTTTTAGTGGATTCCAGGCAGGACGTGTGATCAAGTGCTCATACCTGGGTCTGTCTCCTGGGACTCCCGGGGGCTCTGCAGTGCTTTAGCCCCACACCCCCATCTTCGAGAAGGCAGGCCTCTTACTCAGACCCCACCACCAGCAAAGCGAAACCATGGCCAGAGCCCAGGGCTCCGGCTCCCAGGCCAGGCCTCATCTCAGCATGCCATGAGTCTTGCCCGTCCCCGGCATGCCAGCCCCTCTGGCCTCCCTGGACCATGTCCTCACTCCGGTCGCCTTCCTCCCATCTCTTTCCCTGCTTGTGGTGTCTCGGGGCAACCCAGCATCTCCAGGACAGACTCCTCTTCCTTCCTAGTGCCACCCCTGCCCTCCTCTGATGACTTCCCCGCGTGTCTTGTGGATGACTGACCCCATGCCAGTTCCCTCCCACCTGCGACCCCCCAGCAGCGCCCCCAGCCCAGCCGCCTCACCTTCGGCCTCCGTCACCACAGCAGAGTGACATTCCCACAACACTGGTCTCCGACCTCCTCCCTGTCTCTCTGCTCCCTCGTTTTCCTTGTGGGGTCTGCTCTGGGCTCCGCTGAGGGGCAGCGGCCCCAGGCACGGGTCATGATGTCCCAGGGTGGGCGTCACCTGCACCGCGTGCTGCTGTGCTGAGTCGCTTCCGTCGTGTCCGACTCTGCCACCCCGTGGACTATAGCCCACCAGGCTCCTCTGTCCATGGGGTTCTCCCGGCAAGAGCACTGGAGTGGGTTGCCCTCAGCCCTTCCCAAATGTCCAGCAACAACATGGGGTGGTGACAAGCCATGGATGGGCAGACCTGCGGCAGACAGTTGTGTGGGCATCATCTCAGCCAGTGGCTCTGATGAGCCAGCCCGACCTACAGGAATTTACAGTGCCCTATCACGTCCTGAGGGGAATAGGAAATGCAGTGTTGTTCCCCAGGTTTGACTGTGGTGGTGGTGGACGGGGTGGGACACGGGGAGGTTTGAGACTCTGAGCGCTGGGCTAGACTCCAGCCTTGCAATGTGCTCTGACTCCGCGATTGGTGCCTCAGCCTTTTCATCGGCAGAATGGGACAGTACTAGCATTGTAAGGAGCATGGACAGGTGGGCAGGGTCTAGGATGGGGTTCAGCCCTAGCAAGTGCCCGGTGAGTGTTAGCTGCCTAAGTGCTCCTCTTCCCTCCCCTCTCCCTCCTCCTTGTCCCCTCCTCCCCCTCCCCACCCTCCTCTCGGAGCAGGTAGTCAATGTGGTGACTTGCCCTTTTTGACTGAGTGCAGGACTAAACAGTCCTTTGTGGATGACTCCCTAGACACCCATTCTTGGATTTTTGTGATACTGTGAGAAATCAGGCCCCTGTAACTTGGTTCCAGCTGGGCCCTGGCCGGCCATCCACATCCTGCTTTCTAAAGGGCCGACTTGAGCTGCCTGCCCGTTGTATGACCTGGACAGTTTGCTTAAGCTCTCTGGTCCCCTGTGTCCCTGTTGCTGGATAGGACTGATAAAATGGCAGGCTCGTTGCCAGGATGAAAAGGTATCTTCGAGCAGTGCCTGGTGCTTCGGTGTTCATCACTGGTGCTTAGCATCCCGTCACCGCTGGGACTTTGCGGTGCCCTCGTTATAGAGTCGGCCCTCACCTTTGGCCTCAGTTCTATGGTGGGCTCGCTTCGTTGCCACATGGCCGGGGTGGGGCGGGGAAGTGTAGAGACAGGTCAGGGAGTTTTACATACGGACCGGTCAATATTGTTTGGGCGAAGAAGATGACGTTTATTTTCTGAGAAAATGTTGATGGTTGACTTACCAACGTTGATGTGGTGAACATTACAGTGTGGTGGCCCCACCTGCGGCAATTCGCTTTTTGTTTACTTTTGATTTTATTCAAGTACAAGGTTAAATGGTGTGATTGGTTAGCCAGTGTGTGTAGTAGGCCAGATGCCTGTGGGAAAAAGTTATTAGCCACAAAATGTTACCAGCAAGCTACAAAACAAAAATTAATAAAGCTTAATTAATTAGAAGTCTACACAGTGTGATTCTGGTAGCTTCATTACTTGCTGGATTTAGTATTCACATGTCTCCTTATATTGTGAAGGCACAGAGGTCAGAGTCTCTCTCTCCCTGGCAGTTGCCAAGATTGTCTTGAAATCTTGGCCAATAGTAAATTGAAAGTTTATTTATAACCAAGTAATCTCAAAAGTCAAATTATAAATATCCTTCAAAAAATTTTTTGCAGCAAAAAGTATTTAAATGGAGTAGGTGCTGTGCATGCTAAATTGCTTCAGCCATGTCCAACTCTTTGCAACCCTATGGACTGTAGACCACCAGGCTCCTCTGTCACGTGGGATTCCCCAGGCAAGAATACCGGAGTGGATTGCCGTGCCCTCCTCCAGGGGATCTTCCTGACCAGGGATCAATCCCCCATCTCTTAGTCTCTCACGTCTCCTGCGTTGGCAGGCGCGTTCTACCAATAAACAGTGCCACCTGGGAAGCCCAGATGGGGTCCAGATGCATTTTAATTCATTCGTTACAGTGCGGGCTGAAGTGAAGTGAAGTGAAGTGAAGTGAAAGTCACTCAGTCGTGTCCGACTCTTTGAGACCCCATGGACTATACAGCCCTTGGACTTCTCCAGGCCAGAATACTGGAGTGGGTAGCCTTTCCCTTCTCCGGGGGATCTTCCCAACCCAGGGATCGAACCCAGGTTTCCCGCATTGCAGGCAGATTCTTTACCAGCTGAGCCACAAGGGAAGCTAGGATCTTCAAAAGTCATACCACTTGGAGGCCTGAGAAGGCCTTGTGATAAGTGGGTGGGACATTCCTCCCACGATCCCTCCCTTGCTGGGATAAACCAGCTTCATTTCACCTCAAAAGCAACTGAAGGACAAGCTGGCCTCCAGAGGAGGCGGCTTAGGCCCAATTACTCTGTAACTATTCTACCTTTTGAATAAAAATACAACTTACTGGCAGAGCCAGTTGCATTTAGGGAAACCATGTCTGATTTGGCCCTGAGAATTACTCTTTCTGCAGATCTCACTTTACATTGTTTAGAGCCAAATTGTGTCTAGTGGTCACACAGCCCTTGCTGGCTGGAGGAATGCTGGCTGAACAAATCCAAGCAAGACTGGCTGGGTTTCCCCTGAGGGAGACGGCGTCCTCATAGCATCTGCTGGGGAAATGGCCAGTTGATGATGCTTGGCCCACAGACGTCTGCCTGTGTGGGAGGATTACGAGCCATGGGGTATTGTTGATTTGGGGGTATATACAGAAACCTTTCTTATGGTATTCACAGAAATCAGGTCCCAAGTGCTTGAAAAATATATTTAGCTCTGTGGTCATGAGGTTGTTATTTAATTTGATTAGTGTTGATAGATTAGAGTAAATTGTTTGCGCAGATGAGTTGAATAAATTCTGCCAGAGCTTCTATCATCTGGTTTTACATTAAGCGCTTAATTTGTAGCCCTATTAGCCGGAAGGAAAGCTCGGCCATCCTTTCCCCTCCTTCCACTATTATTCAGTAGAATTACAGAAATCACTTAACAACCTCTGAGCCTGGTGCAATTGCCCGAGGGAGACTCTGGTCCTATGGTACCCTTAAGCTGTAGAAGGCATCCCAAGAGCTACCCTGATTTTAGTGGCTTTGATTTAGCCACTATTGAATTCTCTTATTTAATCTAGTTTCCCTGGCTCCCTTCTCCACTCTCCCCAGGTCTCCAGAGTATTTCTTTCCATACATAAGTGTTACACATAGAAAACAGAGAACGAAAAGCAGGTCCCACACGTCTGTCCTCGGGTCTCCACCACCGAGCAGGTCTGGGGTGCGATCTTATAGACGGGAGCTGTCACCTTGCTGTGTCCCCAGCGCCCACTTGCCTCGAAAGACTCCCTGTTGGTTGACCTGAAGAATGGAGGTGTGCTCCAGGAGCCTGTCAACTCACTTGGTATCTTTTCTCCCCCAGGAGGACTGGAGCGACATTGACCCAATTAAAAAGAAAGACCTTCATCACAGCGATGGGGACGAGAAGGCGCACAGCATGGAGACCCTCCCTCCAGGTACTGCAGCGGCCTCCAGGGCCAGGCCAGCCCTGGGCTGCTGGCGGTGGGGGCCTGCCTTGCCCATTGTGAGTGAGCTGGATGTGGCGTTGGAGCGATTCCCCTGTCAGGTAGAGAGTGGATTTCACAAGGCAGGGGGGACACTGCCCTAGAGCAGCGTTCTACTGCCTTCCTTCAAGCCCTAAGTGCCTTGTGAAATGACGTTCCTGCAAGGTGACCAAAATTTCTTGAAAGAAAAAATAGAATTAAAAAAAATACACAATGGTATGTATCAGTTCATTGATTTTTTTTTTTTAACAGACTTTATTTTTTTAGAGCAGTTTTAGGTTCTCAGCAAAAGTGAGCGGAGTGTACAGAGGTTTCCATATACTCCCCGCCCCCACACACAGGCGCTCCCACTATCAACATCCCCCACCAGATGAGACATTGTTACAATCAATGAGCTAACACGGATACATCAGAACCACCATAGTTTATGTTAGGACTCACTGGTGGTATTCTATGTTCAGTGACATGCATGCACCACTACAGGATCACATGGAATAGTTTCACTGCCCTAGCAATCCTCTCGGCTCTGCCTAGCCATCCTTCCTTCCCCCAACCCCTGGCAACCACGGATCCTTTTACTGTCTCCATGATTTTTGCCTTTTCCAGAATGTCATAGTTGGAATCAAATAGTATGTAGCCCTTCCATACTGACTTCTTTCACTTAGTAACATGCATTGAGCGTTTATCTATGTCTTTTCGTGGCTTGATAACCCTTTTGTTTTTATTGTGAATAGTATTCTGTTGTCTGGATATATCAATTTGTTTATCCATTCAGCTAGGAAGGACATTCAGAAGGATATCGTGGTTGCTTCCAACTTTGGCAGTTATGAATAAAGCTTCTATAAACATCTGTGTTCAATTTTTTGTGTGTGGACATAAGTTTTCAATTCATTTGGGTTAATACAAGGATCATATGGCAGGAACACACTTAGAAGAAACTACCAAACTATCTTCCAAAGTGTCTGTACCATTTTACACTCCCACCAGCAGTGAATGAGCGTTCCTGTGACTCCACATCCTCACCAGCGATTGGTATTGTCCCTGGTTTTTAGTCTGGCCCTTTTAATAGGTTGGAAGTGATAGCTTATTGGCAGGTGGGTTCTTTACCACTAGAGCCACCATATGTTTTTCTGTCATACGTACAACTTCATTGTGGAAATGTCTGTTCAGGTCTTCTGCCCACATTGAAACTGGGTTCTTCATTTTCTTATTGTTAACTTTTAAGAGTTCTCTGTGTATTTTGGATAATTGTCCTTTATTGGATGTATCATATGCAAACACTTTCTCTGTCTGTGGCTTGTCTTCTTATTCTCTTGACAGTGTCTTTCTCAGAGAAGAAAGTTTTAAGTTAATGAAGTTTAGCTGTATCAGTTCCTTCATAGATTATACCTTCAATATATCTAAAAAGTCATTGCCATATTCAAGATTACCTAGATTTTTTTTCCTGTTTTTTCTCCTAGGATTTTTATTATTTTGTGTTCCATAGTTAGGCCTGTGATCCATTTTGAGTTAATTTTTGAGAAGAGTTTAAGGTGGCAGGGTCTGTGCCTAGATTTTATTCCTTTCATATGGATACCCAGTTGTTCCAGTTTTAGTTATTGAATAGGCCATCACTGTTTCCTTGTTACCTTTATTCCTCTGTGTTTATGTGGGTCTGTTTCTGGGCTGTCTTCTCTGTTCCAAAGATCTGTCTGTTTATTCTTTCCAATACTACTTTCCCTTTAGATTTCATCTTGAAGTTGGGTAATGTTAGTCTTCCAGTTTTGTTCTTTCCCTTTAATCTTGTGTTGGGCTTTCTGGTTTTTTGTTTTGCCTTTTCATATAAACGTTAGAATTAGTTTGTTGGTACTCACAAAATAACTTGCTGGGATTTTGATTTGGTTTGTGTTGAGTCTACAGATCAAGTTAGTAAGAATTGACATTTTGACAATATTGGGTCTTCCAATTCATGATTATGGAGTATCTATCCATTTATTTAGTTCTTTTTAAATTTTTTTCATTAGAGTTTTTTGGTTTTGGTCATATAAATTTTTGTGTCTATTTTGTTAAACTTGTAACAAAGTATTTCTGTTTTGAGGGTGCTAATGTAAATGATATTGTGCTTTTAATTTTAAACTCCACTTGTTCATTTACTATAGGAAAGCAATTGACTTTTGTGTATTTATTGTATATCCTGCAATTATAGCAAGGATTGTTATAATTACTTAACAGTTCCAAGAATTTTTTGTTGTTGGTTCTTTCGGTTTTTCTACATGGACAATCATGTTACCTGCAAACAAAGACAGTCTTATTTCTTCCTTCTCAATCTGTATTATACCTTTTGTTCTGTTTTCTTTTCTTACTGCATTAGCTGGGACTTCTAGTGTGATATTAAAAGGGAGTGATGAGAGAAGACATTCTTGCCCTGTTCCTGATCTTAGAAGGAAAGCTTTTAGTTTCTCACCATTAAATATGATGTTAGATGAAGGTTTTTTTTAGATGTTCTTTACCAAGTTGAGGAAGTTTCCCCTCTGTTGGTAGCTTGATGAGAATTTTTATCATGAACAAGTGTTGAGTTTGATCACATGCTTTTCCTATATTTGTCACTGTGGTCATGGGGTTTTCCTGCTTTAACTTCTTAGTGTGGTAGATTACGTTAACTGATTTTCACATATTGAACCAGACTTGCATACCTGGGATAAATCATATTTGGTCATTGTGTAAAGTTCTTTTTTACACATTGTTGGATTCAACTTGCCAGTATTTTGTTGAGGATTTTGGTATTTATATACACAAGAGGTATTGGTCTAAATTTTTTTTTTTTCTTGTAATGTCTTTGTCTGATTTTGTTATTAGGGTTAACACTGGCTTCATAAAATAAAGTAGGAAGTATTCACTCTGCTTCTGTCTTCTGGAAGAGATTACAGAGAATTAGTATAATTTCTTCCTTAAATGTTTTGCAGAATTCACCAATGAATGTAGCTGGGTCTAGTGCCATTTGTTATAGGAGGTTAGTAACTATTGATTCAATTTTTAAGATAGATATAGGCCTGTTGAAATTGCCTATTTTTTCTTGTCTTAGTTTTGGAGATTGTGTCTTTTAAGAAATTGGTCCATTCATCTAGGTTATCAAATTTGCAGGCATAGAGGTGTTCACAGTATCCCTTTATTCTCCTTTTAATGTCCACAGGATCTGTATACTGGTGCACCCTCTTTCATTTCTGACATTCTAATTAGTGTCTTCTCCCGTTTGTTCATAGGTAGCCAGCCTGACTAGAGGATTATTGATTTTATTGCTCTTTTTAAAGAACCAGTTTTTAGAATTCTTTCCTATTTCTTAGCTTTGTAATTTTTATTATTTATTTTCTTTTGTTTACTTAGGATTTAGTCTACTTTTCTAGTTTTCTGAGGTAGAAGCTTAGATGATTAATTTCAAATCTTTCTTCTTTTCCATATTGTGTTGAATGCTGTCATTTTCTTGTCATGCACTGATTTCACTGCATCACACAAATTTTGGTATTGTATTTCCATTCTTACTTGGTTCGGAATATTTTTTAATTTCACTGAGATTTGTTCTTTGACCTATGTATTCTGTTCCTCCTTGTAGGTTTCTCAGTTTTTGTGTCATGTGTTCTAATGCTCTTGTTAGGCACATACACATTAAGGATTATTATGTCATCTCGGCAGGTTGACGCCTTTATCATTACGTATTGCCCTTCTTTATTCCTGGTAACTTTTCTTGGTGTGAAGTTTGTTCTGTTTGAGCTAATACAGCTCCTCCTGCCATCTTTTGATTAGTATTGAAACGGTATCTTTTTCTCCATCCCTTTACTTTTCATCTATATGTGTCTTTATATTTAAAGTAGATTTCTTGTACACAACATGTAGGTAGTTGGGGCTTGTTTTTTTTTTTATCCATTCTGACAGTCTGTCTTTTAAGTGGTGTATTTAGATCATGACAATGTAAAGTAATTATTGTAGAGTTGTATCAATGTCTGCCATGTTTGTTATTCTTGTCTGTCCCTTGCTCTTGTTCTTTGTTCTGTATCCTTTTGTCTTCCACTCTTTGTCTGCCTTTTGTAGTTTTAATTAAGCATTTTATATGATTCCACTTTCTCCCGTTTTTACATTTTATTACAGATAATCCAAGTTTAACTTCAGACAACAATATCCTGCTTCGCAGCACAGGTATCTAACGGCAAAATGTTCTCTCTCCCCCCATTCTTTGTATCATTACTGCCATTCCTGTCACACATATCAGTCACATACATAAATGCATATGTAAGCAGACAGAATCAAATATATGGTAGCTATTATTATTTTTGAGCAAACATCTGTTAGATCAATTAAGAAGAAGAGAAGAAAAATTAAAGTTGTAATTTTACCTTCAATTATTCCTTCTCTGATGCTCATCCTTTCTTTATAGAGATCTGCATTTCTGACATAAATCATTTTCCTTCTCTCTGAAGAGCTTCTTCTAACACTTCATGCAAGGCAGGTCTACTGGCAACAGAGTCCCTCAGTTTTTGTGATTTGAGAAAGTCTTTATTTCCCCTTCACTTTTGGAGATTTCACAGGGTCCAAAATTCCAGGTTGATGATTTTTTTTCTCTCAACCCTTTAAATAGTTCATTGCACTCTCTTCTTGCTTGCATGGTTTCTGAGGAGAAGTTGGATATAATTCATATCTTTGTTTCTGTAAAGCTATTTCCCCCCCTCTGTCTTCTTCAAGGTTTTTTCTTTATGATTAATTTTCTACAGTTTGAGTATGCTTGGGTGTAGTTTTTTGTATTTATCCTGCATGGTGTTCTCTGAGCTTGCTGAATCTGTGGTTTGCTGTGTAGTTAACATGAGGAAATTTTCAGTCATTATTGCTTCAAATATTTCTTATATTCCTTTCTCTATTTTTTCTGTAAGTGGAACCACTTAAACCTCTTACACCTTTTGTAGTTATTCAACAGTTCTTAGGTATTCTGTTTTGTTTTGGGTTTTTTTTTTCCTAGTCTTGTTTTTTATCTTTAGTTTTTATTTTGGAAGTTTCTGTTGTCATATTCCCAAGCCCTGAGATTGTCTCATCAGCCATGTCCAGTCGCCTCAAAGTCATTCTTCATTTCTGTTAGTATTTTTGATCTCTATCATTATCTTATAATTCTTTCTTAGAATTTTTATCTCTTTGCCTACGGTATTCATTTTTTCTTTCATTTTGTCTACTTTTTTTTGTTAGAGTGCTTAGCATATTAATTGTAGTTGCTTTAAATTTCTGGCCTGATAATTCCAACATCCTGCCATATGTGAGTCTGATTTTGGTGCTTGCTTTGTCTCTTCAAGCATTCCTTTTCCTTTGCAGGGTGTCTTGTAATTTTTTTCCTAAAAGCCAGATACGATGTCCTGGGTAAGAGGAACTCCTATAACCCAATCTTTGGTGCCATGGTGGGCGGGTCTCAGTCTCCTAGTGAGCCTCCGCCCCTGGCATCTACTTCACAAACACATCTCAGCTTTCCCACTCAGGTGGGATGGGATAGTCAGAATCCCTGGAGTTGGGTATTTCCCTTCCTTCAGATTGATTTGGCTCTGATAACAGCCCGGTTGGTTGGGTTCTTGAGGGCAAGCCTTACTAACAACAGATGGTGATTTAGTTAAGTCATGTCCAGCTCTTCCAGTCCAAATGGATTGAAGCCCATCTGGCTCCTCTATCCATGGATTTTCCTGGCAAGAGTACTGGAGTGGGTTGCCATTTCCCGCTCCAGGGGATCTTCCTGACTCAGGGAACGAACTCACATCTTCTGCATTGCAGGTTGATTCTTCACTGCTGAGCCCCCAGTGTGCCCCTTCTCTTTCAGGTCAGCTCCTTCCCTTCCTCCACTGGAGGCATGAGGGCTTCTGTCTCCAGTGGTCACTCTGGGAAACCCGGGTAAGCTCCTGGAGGTAAAGCTCACAGAAGTGTGGGGGCCCCTGACCTCAGCCCTCAGGCTAATCCACAGTGAGCCTCCAGCCGTTCACCCTGCCGCTCAGGTTTCCTCCTCAGGTTCTGCCTCCCACAGGTTGCTGCTCTGGGAAGTCGTGATTCTCTGGATCCACCAGCTGGTCTTCCCAGTTTTGGGAGCAGCAGTTTGCCCTGTAACCTCACTTCTCTGAGCAATCTGAGAGGACTTGTTGGCTTTTCAGTTTGTTTATCTGTTTGGTTGGAGTAATAACTTACAAACTCCTGAAAACAGGAAGTTAGTGCATGAAATCTTGCTTTAATGGTGACAGAGAGTTTGATTATTAGTGTTTCTTTCTGGGACACTGTCAGTCCAGGGAGTCCAGGCCTGTGTAACACCCAGCACAGGTTCCAGCTGCACTTGACTTGGGAGCGTGTGTGTGCATTAGACATCTACATTAGATCTGCCCCCTCCCTCCCCACTGACTCGGAAGCCCCAGACCACAGCTCTTTCCCATGTGAATCAGGCTTTACCCGTGTAGTGGGGAGCATCTGAACAGAACAGTTAGCTATTAAGTGTTTATATATTATGATAACAGGATGAACTTCTGCTGTGTGGATTAATGAGAGATTTTCTGTGGGTTGTCTTATATTAATAAAACCAAGTGTTCTCTTGGACTTTAAGGCATATTGGAGAGAGAGGGAGAAGCTGTCTTCAGGACATATCCTACATGTAACTGCTTGCTACAGTCAGACCCAGTAGTTAAAATCGATGTGGCACTGACCCGGGCTTTCATGTTCTTAACTGTTACACAGTTGATTTCTTTATCTTTAAAGAGATAGGAATGCACTGATTTTCCTCTTTTTTGAAATATTACTAATAACTTTCGATGAATGCACCAAATCCTTTTATTTTGTCTTTAAAGGACTTTATCTTCTTTTCTTGTTTAAAACGTTTTTTCTTACTCATCCATCATATGTGTGATTTTTTTCCTTTAGAAGCTATTTTGTTATGGTTAAGAAGTATATTTTCTCCAAGGATGATGGGCATGGACCGAATTCTGTGGTCTGTAAGGAACCACTGGTCACAGCACTTTCCACTCTGTGAGTAGGTTGTTTGGGAATGCCGTGGCTTCCTGCGTCCTAGGTGTTGGATGTCTGGCAGATGGGAGGAAGGAGGCGGCAGACAACCTGGTGACTCCCAGCCTGGCCACAAAACCCACTGAGAGATGCAGGAGCAGATGTGAGACAGCAGTGATGCCCCCAGGCAATGGCCTCCTGTGTGCTTTAACCACACACCCTGTAAGCAAAAGCATTTCAGGTCCAGGATAGAGGACTTTTGCCCTTAGATTCTGTGACCATTGTTTCTACTTCATCATCATGTTTTCCAGCTGGAAGCACTGAATTTCTTTTCTTCACATACTGACTTTCAGAGTGTTTCAAATAGAGTATTTATTCATCAGTTTTTTGTTTTTTGAAAATCTGTCTAATGGAGATAAGTTTTATCTTTTTTCCCTGGGTGCAGAAAAGCCTTTTGGGTTTTAAAAATCAGTTTCTCTTTGTGATTCTCCCTCCTGTATCTCCTCCTCTTGTCTCCTCGGCATCTCTGATCTGATTGGTGAGACTGGTTGGCAGGTAGCAGGTGACACAGAAGGAACAGGCCAGTTGCATTTGAAGGGCCGACATCTGGTTTGAGGATGGCTGTTGGTGGAGGTTCTTGCCCAGGAGCTCCCACCCTTAGACGACTTGCCCTCTGAGAGCAGATTTTCTTCTTGCTTTTTACAAGACCTCAGTGTCACTCGTGTGTTCATTGGGAACCTCGTGTGAGGGGGTGAACCTTGGAGAGTGGGTATGGAGCGGGTGAGGAAAGGAGAGTCCTGGGTAGGTTTTGGGGCAGCTAGGAGGTCCTTCCCATCCTTGGCTGGATCTTCACCCCACCGCTCTCACCGGCTGCTGCTTCATCCCCAGAGACACTTGATGTCAAGAAACAGAAATTATGTTCACGTAAAGATGAATGAGATGGGAATGGCGAAGTGCGTGGCAGGTCTTAAATCCTGGGTAGGAGTTGCCACTGATGCTCACAATATTTAGCAGTTCTGCCTCTCAGGGAAGAAAAGTGAGGGGAACCAACTGTGTGTGTATTTGGCACATACGATAAACTCGACTTGAACTGGGATTTTTCAGATTGGTTAGTCGACCTTGAATAGAATTGGCCAGAATGTCCTGTGTACATGTTCTCAAGTAGCTCTTACAATGCTATGCTCCAGGGTCAGGAGGACTGCTCCCCTGTGACCTCTCCCCCTCCTGAGGGATTTCATGGGTTCCAGCATCGTGCTTTTTTAAAAAAATCATGGTAAGACATACATAACATAAAATTTACCATTTTAACCTTTTTGAAGTACAGAGGTCAGTGGCAGTTAAGTACATTCACCTCGTCTGCCACTGTCACTCCATCCACCTCCAGAACTTTCTCACCATCTCAAACTGAGACTCTGTCCCCCATTAAACACTGACTCCCCATCCCCTCTCCCGCCCCTGGCACCCACCGCTCTACCTTCTTTCTCCATGAACTTGATGCTTCCAGGCACCTCATCCGTGCAGTCACGTGGTGTTTTTTCTCCTGGGACAGGCTCGTTTCCCTTGCTGCAGCGTCCCTGTGGCAGATAGCGTGTGCCAGCGTCTCCCTCCTTCTCAAGGTTGGACTCGCCTCCACTGCCCCTCTGCCCCTGGGCCCCGCGAGCCACGTCCTCTGACAGCACGTGCAGCAGCCTGGACGCAGCTAACACCACGCAGCTCCTGAGACCCAGGCCTGAGGCCCCAGGGTCTGCCCAGTGTCCTCTTCAGGAAAGGAAGTCGCTCTGGGTATCCTTAGAGAAACATTTGAAAAGCAAATAACCTCAGTGGCTCAACGGTAAAGAATCTGCCTGTAATGTAGGAGATGCGAGTTCGATCTCTGGGTCAGGAAGATTCCCTGAAGATGTAAATGCCACCCCACTCCAATATTCTTGCCTGGAAAATTCCATGGATAGAGGAGCCTGACGGGCTGCCAGGAGCATGGGGTCATAGAGTTAGTTGGACACGACTTAGCAACTAAACAACAATGACGTTATTGCTTTTAGAAATTTTAAGAAATTCAGAGAAAATTTAAGAAATTCAGAGGAGCAAAAACAAGAGCATTGTATTCACATATAATTCTACCACCTCTTAATGACTGCGGTTCTCCCACTGCATGCTCCCCAGTCTCGCACTGGGCATACACCTGGGCGCACTCACCCCCGTGGCTGTGGTGAGCGGTCTCTGCAGCCTCTCAGGGGTGCCAAGCCCAGCACGGGAGGCCTGAGCCCCAGACACCTCGATCTCTGAGCCCGACACCATCTCCTGGGCCTTTGGGCCCCTCTGTCCACACATCCACATTGTGCCACGTTCCAAGTCTCTACTAGATGGATAACACTGCCCAAGATCTTGGGGATTAGCTGGGCAATGTACCCACACATACCCCTCTCTCCCAGGACCAGCACCTTGAGGTTCTCACCAGGTCCCTGAGAGAGGCCCCCTGCTCCACCTTCCTCCTGAAATAGCTCAGAACAGGTGACAGGCAGCCCCGACTATCTGCTTACATCCAGATTCTTACAGATACGGTACTACACTGTTCTTGCCTATTTCTTACTAAGGTAATATGTCATAAACACCTTCTCATGTCCTTAATAACGCCTGCGTTTTAAATGACAACGTGCATCCATTACTATAAGCTTATTGAGTTGTCCCTAATTATTTTCTTGAAATGAATTCCCTAAACTGAAATTGCAGGGTCAGTAGCAACACATGCATTTAAGGATTTTTTTTTTTTTTTAATATTAATGGCCAAGTTGTCTTCTAGAGGGTGCCTATACCTTGCCCCCTAGCCAACATTGAAAACAAATCTGTTGTCCTTCCCCCTTCCAATGAGGAAGAAAGCAGAACCAAGGACTTAGGTCAGGTCAGTAGCCAGAATGGGGTGGAGCTCTTAAAGCAACAGGACTCTGAGCCGTGTTAGTAGAGACGCAACGCCCAAAACCATTCCAACAGCGTCCAGTGCCCCCCATGCTGCTGCCCACCCCTCGAGTATTTCGTTCTCTTCTGGGCACAGGGTGTTCAGAGATGCTAATAAATTTAAATAGGTCCAGATGATGATGACTCAGATGGGGAGGAGGCTGGAAACAACATCTGATGAGGAGCACTTAGATGGATGTTTTGAGAAAGGGGTGAGAAGGGCAAAATGGGATCATGATGCCCAAATACTTGAAAAGGTGCCACAGAGAAGAGGCTGAGGCTAATTTTTTTTTTCTTTTTATTTGAGACTCCAGAGAATGGAAGTTGCAGGGAAGCAATGTTGTTGTAGAAGGAAGTGCAAGCCGGCAGCTCCGGCTGGCTGCATGTTGGGGGTTTAATGAAGAGCTCTTCACATCCGCATCCCTGGCACCTTCTGACTTCAACACTTGCCATCAGCCTTCAGGAGAGGCCCCACCTCCTCACTCAGACCCCAGTGTGCCGGGCAGGCGGGGAGGCGGGTAGGCGGGTGCCCTCTGGAAGGGAGGCACGGGGCCTGCACTTCGGGGGTGCTTCTTGGTGCTCGGTCACAGGCCCACCCACTTCAAAGTGAGTTGTCAGCCACAGTGGAAGGAACACAACTTTGAGAAGGGAGACACCCAGGTTTGAGTTGTGGTTCCATTTTAAAGTTTGACTTCCGCATCTCAGTTGCCCAGTTAGCGCAGTGGAGACTGTGGTGACGTCCCTGGTGGCCCAGGGGTAAAGGACATGCCTGCAATGCAGGAGACTTGCAGGAGACAGATTTCAGTCCCTGGATTGAGAAGATCCCCTGGAGGAGGAAATGGCAGCCTGCTCCAATAGTCCTGCCTGGAAATCCCCATGGACAGAGGAGCCTGGCGGGCTACAGCCCACGGGATTGCAAAGGGTTGGACACGACTGAGCGACTAAACAACAAACAAACTATCGTGACGGCACACGCTTTGCCGGGTCACTGTGTGCGGGGCTGCCGTCCTGCGGGTGCTGGTCGGGGAGACCTTCTTTCTCTCCTCCTGCTGCAAGTATCAGCCCCAGTTCTGAGTAGGAGGTTTGCTTTGATACTTTTACGAATATTCGGGATGAAAAACCATATACAACGAATTAAATTTATTGTGTTTAGACACTACTACTCATAGAGGGAGAAGGAGGAATTTCTATTTACAGTTTGGAAAAGAAATATGTATATGAAGATTCCTTGATTTCAAGCCAGGTATAGACCTCATAATACAAATCACAGTGTTTCACGGTGGGTTTTAGTTACTTTGGCAGTACAAAGAATTGTAAATAAATTTAGAATATTTACCCTATAGCATCTGATTTTTTTTCTTATATTGTCTTCTAACTAGCTTTTACTTTTTATTTATTTATTTTTTTTTCCTAACTAGCTTTTAATCACTGTTTGAATTTTCTATCTTTTCACCCTTAAAAATGAATTGTGTAGGATCCCTTATTTCAGGAGACAGTGTCTCATAGGTGGGAAAGCCTGTCACACAAATAATAAAGACAAATAATAGTATTATTTACATATCTTTGTCATTTAAATGGACACATTTGTTTGTAATTCTGGGCTTGCCCTGGTCTTCTCTTTCCTGGCACAACATTATGACCTTCTAGAGGAAGACTATGAGGAATTTTTTCCTTTTAAGCATAGTAAAATTACATTCAATCTGAGATCAACTGAGAGGTTAAAATAAATTGGAGAGCTTTGTCCTTTGATTTAAAATTCATTCTATTTCCCTTCTTGGCTGCTTTCCCAGAAGAGGCTCGCTGTTTCACACAGGCAGGCTTTCAGTTTGTTTAAGCTGTCCTTCCCGGGGAGAATTGAGTGAAGATTTGCTGTGTGGCTATGTTGCCAGAGCAGAGTCCAGACGTCTCCCGCCACCCCCGCCCCCTGGCGGGCAGGGCTGCGCCAGCAGGGCCTGTCACTTCCCCTCTGGCCTCTGCTGATGCAGATGATGAGGCTGCCCTGGGGGTGTGTCAGAGGGTCCTGGTCTACCAGAGGACTGTCACGCCTGAGAGGGCTCTCATCTGAAGACCATGTATGTTTTGGTGTTGCCAAATGTTTTGTGGTGTTAATCCTTTGAGCGCTCATTTTCATAGATTTACATCATTGTTTCTTTAAATATGAGGTTTAGTAAAAATAAAAATTTTGAGGAAAAAATGACAGTGTTTGGAAGTGTAGTAATATTTTAAAGTTACTCCAACACATCATCCAAAAGCAAGCAGTTTCCTGAATATAAAAGCGTCTTTTCTAAACGATAATTTGAGGATTGGTTATTTGGAGCCTAGAATGTGCATTCCCGTGACAGTGATGTCCTGAGAGGCACTTGGGGCCGTGCATGAGCCAGCCTTGCGCAGACCCCACAGGGCACAGACCTGGGACCCCCCTGACCTCCGCATCCCATGCAGGCACTGTGGACCACGCATGTTAGGATCCCCAGCTAGCCTCTGCTCCGAAGATGCTGTGCTGTTCTCCAGTCTAGATGAGATGGGTGGGAGGGCAAATCCCAAAACTCACCTAGGAAGAAAAAGATTCTGGAAAGACAGTGTAACTTAAGGCCTGATGGGTGGATAAGGGGAAGAGAGAAGAAACTCTGGATTCCAGGATGTATCAACTGCAAAGGCTTGTGAGGGACAGCGGATGTGACGGGAAGAATGGTAGTGACAGGTGTGCCTAGTAAGTCAGAGATGGGAAAGGAGAAAAGAGAAGGAATTCCTGGGCCAGGGAGCAGTGTGTGGTAAAGGCAGGGCGGCCGGTGGATGGTGTGTCTGGAAGAGTGGCCCAGTGGTAGGAGCGGCAGGAGGTCCTCACCTTTGGACTGCTTATTCCTGTCTTCTCCATCTGGACATTGACGTCCAGACTGGAAAGAGATACAGAGATGCTGTTAGGAGGATACTGAATGCTTTAAATGAGTGTGTCTACGAGTCCAGACCATATAGATACAGGGCACAGGGTTCCTGGGGACCCCTGGGCCACCAAGAGGCCAGCAGAGCAGGGCAAACAGCAGTTAGAGGTGGGCAGACTTGAGCTGTGCCTTGGCACAATTTTGAGTTAGTTATTAGATGAAGGAGTGGTAAAAACTGAGGCCCTCTGACAATAGGTGTGTGAGAAAGCCCTCTTCAGGATGGAGCTGTGAGTGAGGAAGGCCCTGGGGAGGAACTGCAGCTGAGGATACCAGAGAGGCTTCCTGGAAGAGGTGGCCACCCTGGGAGGCAGCTAGGCAGCCGGCCGCCTGGAGTAAATGAGTTAGAACAGCCCTGCCTTCTGGTATCACAGTTTCTCGTGTGTGAGCATGCTCAGCTTGGGCTCTGCGTGGCCATTGGGGGGTGTCTGTGGTTCAGTAAGAGTTTACAGGTCACCATGGAGGGCCTCGGAACAAGGCTGACCAGAGTGGGGATCTGGTAATTAATGTTGGCAGAGGCAGAGATGCTGCTGCTGAGGCCTGGCTTCTGTGACTCCTTGTCAAGGGGACGGAAGAATGGCTTGAGAGGGCGCCATTTAGAAAAAGCCTGCAAGCCAGTGGAAGGAGGTGTCAAGCCAGCGTCCAGCGTGTGTGAGAGCAGTCCTCAGGCCCGGGGTCAGCAGGAGACCGCCTGCACGGCCAGGCCTTCTTCTGAGTGACTCAGGCCTCGCTGGGCGCTTCCCCACGGCCATCCTGGGCTGGGGTCAGGTAGAGGAGCCCATTCCTCACCCTGGGAGACGAGCTTGGCCTTGAAGGGTGGGGAGGACTTGAGTGGCCGCGTGTGTCCACACAAGGGGGCTGGGGGCCTTGCTCGAGGGCTGGGAGTGGGGGAAGCCTGGCGGAACTGTCAGAAGCCTCACCTTGTGTGGAACCAGAGGTGCCAACGCTTGGGGTCACACCATTCCTCCTCTAGCTGTGGAGGTCTGTCTTCTAGAAATGAATCCCCTCATCGAGCTCTTTAGAACCCCATGTAACCAGCGAGCGGTTCCCACAGCCCTTCTCAGGGTGAGGGTCCTTTTCTCCCCTCCTGCTGTTTCAGTGCCTGTTCTGTTCTGTTGTCTCGGTGATGAAGCTGGCGTCTTCTGCTTTCTCATGAAAAGTTTCGTATCTGTTGGGTATTTTCCATCCACTGCTTCTTCTTAGCCAGGTCCATTTCACTAAATTTTCATGTAATTTTTTGAAACTCTTATCCTAAAGCTCTTTCCAAGATTTTAAAATGTGATAATACAAGGTGATTTATAACTGTGGTTTTTCATGTCAGTATGTTCAGACACGGTGTCTGTAGTTTTGACTCTCTCCAGCCTCTGCCTCAGCTGTCCAGTCCCAGGTTACCTCCACCTCTGCTTCTTGCCTTTCTGCCTGGGGTGGCTCCGGGCGCGTGTTCCCTCTGAGAACATGGCTTTCACTGCCTTGTCCTGCTCCAGCCCTGGCAGCTCCGTGCAATGCCGAAGTCACTGGTCCTGTAACCCACATTCTTAGAGGGTGCAGCCGTGTGCACTTACTTGCTTTGCAACCCCATGGACTGTAGCCACCAGGCTTCTCTGTCCATGGGGATTCTCCAGGCAAGAATACTGGAGTGGGTTGCCATTCTCTTCTCCAGGGGATCTTCCCAGCTCTGGGATCAAACCCACATCTCCTGTGTCTCCCGCATTGCAGGTGGATTCTTTACCCACTGACTCATCGGGAAAAACCCCGATGCTGGGAAAGATTGAAGGCAAAAGGAGAAGGGGGTGGCAGAGGATAAGATGATTAGATAGCATCACATCAGTGGATGTGAATCTGAGCAAATTCTGGAAGATAGTGAAGGACAGGGAAGCCTGGCATGCTGCAATCTGTGGGCTTGTGAAGAGTCAGACATGACTTAGCAACTGAACAACAATAGCAAGAATGTGGAGCCAGTTTTGTGAGTCACACCCGCATGAAACAATAGAATGTATGTGTTCACAGGTAGCAAGGAAGGAAACCTTCATTTCACCTCTGTGTGTTTACAGCATGACGTCTAGGCCATGATGTGAGCTGTGTGTCATAGTCAAATACGTTTGAAAGTCCCTGCAGTACTCTAATATACTGCTAAGCTTTTATGAAAGAAAAGTCATTTATCATCTGTCTCCAGTAAAATGGTGTGGGCCTTGGGGAATTAGCTGTCACCAGGCCAGGCAGGGCCCCCAGGAGTGCTGTAAAGGCCGTTGTGTCAGAGGGCAGGGGTCACTGCGGAGAGCGTCTGAGTGGGTCATACCATCTTTGGAGGTTAAAGAACGGTGGGTTTCTGTGACAGCTTCCCTTCCACTGCTCTCTGGTCCCTCGGATCTCAGCTCAGATGCACCTTCCCTGGGAGCCTCCCCTGGCCCCTCTTCACATCTGGACCAGGCTCCTCTGTTAGATGCCTCCATAGAACTACAGTCCTCACTACCTGAGTACTTAGCTCAGGTTTCAATGCTGCAGCTGCTAGCATGGTCATTATCTTCTTGTCTGTACCCACCACCCCGCCACCAGTCTCCCAGAGCGTGACTTTCACAGGCAGGCATCAGCTGTTTTTGTTGATGGACCTGCAGGAGCCAGTGAGATGTCTGGTGCACAGCGATGGTGTGAGGCCAGGACAGGGACACCCCCAGCCCCAGAGCTGATCCACACGAGTCATCCATAAAGCCCTCTGCTGCCTTATTGCAGAAAGGGTTTGGGGTCTCATGGCACAGGGGGATTGAAGGACCAGGAACTCAGCAGGGGCCTTGATCCCAACCCCTGTACACAGGACACCCCCCCACCCCCCACCAACCAGGCCACTTCCTGCTGAGCCTAGTTCTCCAGGCAAGAAGCAGAACTAGAGACAGCATCTCGTGGGTGATGGTCCATTCTCTGGCTTGAGATGGGGCACTATACTTCCAAGTTCCTTGTTGCAGTGAAGAGTTTTCAGGCCATTAAACAAGGTAGTTTAATGGGAACCAGCCTATTTGCATTCTGGGTCAGTGCTGCTGGGGTAGATTTTGGCAGGGCTTCTGATTCGTGTAGTTGGGGAGGGGTGAGCTCACGTGGTGAGGAGGAGGAGCTGGAGTGCTAGAGCCCCGGGTGAAGGCAGAAGTGGGGAGAGTGGAGGATCCATAAGTACTTCTAGGGCTGTCAGCATGGAAAACGTGCACTAGAAACATTTTATCTTAGGCTGAAGAGAATGTGGGCAGGTGGGCTGGCTTCCGTAACCCGATGTTTATCACAGACTGAGAATTGCTCACGGTCTGGGATCTCATGGGTTTTGGAATTGCTTTCCCATTTGAGAGACTTCTGTGACCCCCCAGCATCATTTCCATGGCAACCAACTGAGATGAGATGGGGCTTTTGACCTTGCAGGACAATTGTAACAAGAAGCGGATGGGCTTTTATAGAGAAAGTTTACTCTACGACCTGGAACAAATCACATATAACTGCATCTCAGTTTCCTCATCTCTGCAATAGAGAAAGGAACATGGCATTCTTTTGATGGTGTTTGGAGGACACCTGATGTCACATGATGGGATGCCTTACTTTCATTTGTTCAGAAACTTTGTCACTGTGTCTGAGGTGCTTTTGGTGTTACCGTAAGCCCTGGGAAGGTGGGACAAGCATAGTATTTCTTTTTGTATGAAGTGTAAGTGGTGCCATTCTCCTGGATATTTGGGCATAGAATTCTGTTCACTGGACAAATGCTTGAAATCTGGGTTTTGACTTTCACATTGCACACTGTAACAGTTGAGTTCCTGCTGCTTGTTCGGGCCATTCTCGGGTAGCCCGTTGTTTCAGACTGCCACCAGCTGCAGCCCTGGCGCTGCTCCTTGAAGTCACGCTGGTGCACAGCCCACGTGCCGAGCTCTCTGGTCCCTTATGCCCGCATCCCACACTCTCTGCTCTGCTCCTTGCAGGGAAAGTGCGATGGCGGGACTTTAACCAGGAGGCTTACGTTGGCGGGACAATGGTCCGCTCCGGGCAGGACCCCTATGCACGCAACAAGTTCAACCAAGTGGAGAGCGATAAGCTGCGGATGGACAGAGCAGTTCCCGACACTAGGCATGACCAGTAAGTGTCATCCCCCGGCTGGGCGCCACCGTGACCGCTTCCTGTCTGACAGTGAGTAACTTCCACTGGGATGCTTGTTTCTCCTGTTAACTCTGCAAATCAGTGTGTGCCATGTCTTCACAGGGTCGGAAAACTAGGAAAAGTTTGAGGCATGTTGCAATGACACTTCACCTGCAAGAAGTGGAAGCGCTGCTTGAGGTCAAGTTCCAGTCCTCCTGACCCCCCTGGCGTGTCCAGGCTGCTGGTCAGAGCGTGACAGCCACCAGGAGAAATGTGTTCCTGCCCTCGTGTGCACTGGGCACTCATTTTAAAAATCCATTCACAAAGCAATTTTTTTGTTCACAACCTTCCTGGGAAAAAAGAGTCTTGCTTACTGGGAAGCTTAAAGCTGGGAATGTTCCAGAGACCAGTAAAGAGAACAAAACAGCACCTCAGGGTTGAAGTTAAATTGAGAATAAGCTTGGAGGCAGGGTCCCGGGGCTGTCTCCCCACTCCGAGTGCTCGGGGCACAGGCTGTGCTCTGCATTCGTCCCTTGATTCTCGGGGACCGAGGGGTTCTCAGGCACAGCATGGGAGGCCTCCAGACCCCCAATGTGCGTTTGTCACCACTGACCGCGGAGGTGATAAAGTGACCCTCACTGCTGCTCTGTGCCTTTGAGCCTTGCTGGCAACCACCTCTCATTGGAAGGCTGTTCACATTGGGGGCCTTAGAGGGCTAATCTGGTTTTATTATAAAATAAGGAGCTGCTTTTGGAGGGTAGCTGTTTGCCTGGATGCTGCTAGGCCTTCCTGCTCACCAGGCTTCTTTTAGAGTTGTCCATCCGTTATGTAAAGGTACGTGGCTGCCACATCCACTGTGATGCAGATGCCGAGCTTGGATCCTGGGGTTCCCGCAGAGCAACCTCTCCTGCTCTGCCCGATGGGGAGGACAGGAGATGGGGGGCAGGTGGAGTGCGTGGCAGCGTGCCCTTGGACAGTCTGCCCCAGACCAGTGCGTTTAGGACACTCAGGCAATGAACGTCTAGCAGAGTCTTGAACTGTAGGCATCCAGGCAGGAGGCCAGTGACCAGGCCTGACAGGCAGCTCTGGGCCTGCAGAGTGCCAACTGGGGTTCCGTGCCTCTGGCTGCCAGTTCTGGGGACTGAAGGGCCAGTGAGCTGGAGAGACGAGCCCCCAGGCTCCACATGAACACGTGTTCATGCTTTTCCTCTTCTTTACTGATTTCAGGGGAGTTTTGTAACCGTGTGCGCACCAGTCAGTCACACAGACACACTCTCCCTGCTCTTACAAGCTGGTCTTTTTTGGGGGTGGGGTTGTAGTCAACTCTGTATACCCAGAGCAGCTCACGAGTGTGTACAATTACAGTTCTTTCAGACTCAGGACGTTGTGTGTGTGTGTCTGTGTGTGTGTGTGTGAGAGAGATAATTTATGAAACATATGATCAGTGTATAAACATATATATTGTACATGACACGAAGAATCTCATCATTTTTCTAAATTCAGCCTAGAAGATTGTCTTTGCTTAGTATTTCTTATAACCTACTAATTTATGTTTAAGGCAGCTTTACTAAGCCCCTGTGATGGGCTGCTGGTTGGAGTCAGCATGGGTAACTGGTAAGCACCCTGTCTAGAATATAAGTTCCTGAGCTAGGATTGAAGGACCCACGGTCTCTGGGTGCAAGGCCCCGAAGCTAGGGCACGGCCATAGCGGGTGCTGCCTGCATGTCTGGGGAGGGTCGCAGGGGCCTGCGTCCCCAGCACTCTCACCCCTCGGCTCTCTGAGCCCTCCAGACCCGTCCTGTGCCAGTCACTCACATGGCTCATGGCTCAGGACATGAACGTCGTCGTCACTGTACAGGGAGCAATGTTTATAATGTGCCCTGTGCTGGGAGCGGTAGCTGAGGCCAGGAGGAGTTAGCGTGGCTTTTACTTAGGACACAGTCTGGGATTTGGCCTAAACTCAGGAGAGAGGTTCAAGTTCTAGCAGAATCTAGCCCAAAAATTGTTCCTGGTGACTGGAATCCACCACTTAGCATGACATTTCCGTGAGGTGGTGTGAGTTTTCTTTTACTTTTTGGTTTAAGAACTGTTTTCCTGTGTGACCTTTCCTCGCAGCTTAGAAAAAAATGGTGTTCTTTCTGATGCTCAGCAGTGCGCAGACTGGAGTTCTGTCTCCACCTCAGGTCCCTTAAATATTCCCAAAACTACATACATTTTTTCAGTTTTTGAAATATGAGTGTGTCCAAACAGATGTTTGAATATTCATCCTGCAGTGGGCTGTGTTTTAGGTGGCTTTAATTTTAGCTCCAGCTACTGTGTCGTGTTGATCTGCATGTGCGAAAGGAGCAGCTGGGATGCCTGCCACATTTGTTGGATTTGGGCTAAATTAAAATCTCCCCAAAGTCAATTTGATGCCTGGAATTGAGCCAACGTCCTGTCTGCAAAGACTCAGCTTTAGAACAGCCAGTATTATTGAATGTCAGGCTAAGGAGATTAAGTTACTGATTTGAATCCCACTCCTAACCCATATCTAATAGAGGGCTGTTAAAGCGTTTGACATTCCTGTATAAATACCATATTTTCAGCTCCGAAGCATCTCCCTTTGTGTAGACCGATTGAAATGGTTGCCCTATGGAATTCAGTCTTTACTTATGATAAATCTGAAAGCAGTGCAGGCAGAGGTTAAGAACAAGGGTTTGGGAGTCATAGAGACCTTGTTCGACATCCCATTTCTCCAATTCCGAGTCCTGTGGCCTGTGTCATTTATGAAATACTGTGACATTATGACATTATGATCTGGTTACTGTGAGGATTAAAGGAAATGTTCCCAAAGGCTGGCTCCTGCTCCCCTGAGATTTTGTTCTAGACCCGCCTCCTTTGACCTCCTGCCCTGGGAGTGAGGTCTCAACCTCTCCCTGCAGCATCTGCGCCCACTTCTCTGGTTGATTCTTCTCCATGATCTTCATCACCACCTACATACCTTGTGTCTCATCTATTTATATGTTGATCTGAATGTACTCGTTAACGTAGTGGGCTATTCAGTTCGATTCAGTTCAGTTGCTCAGTCATGTCTGACTCTTCGCGACCCCATGGACTGTAGCACAACGGGCCTCCCTGTCCATCACCAGCTCCTGGAGCTTGCCCAAACTCATGTCCATTGAGTCAGTAATGCCATCCAGCCATCTCATCCTCTGTTGTCCCCTTCTCCTCCTGCCTTCAATCTTTCCCAGCATCAGGGTCTTTTCCAATGAGTCAGTTCTTTACATCAGGGGGCCAAAGTATTGGAGTTTCAGCTTCAGCATCAGTCCTTCCAGTGAATATTCAGGACTGATTTCCTTTAGAATTGACTGGTTGGATCTCCTTACAGTCCAAGGGACTCTCAAGAGTCTTCTCCAACACCACAGTTCAAAAGTATCAGTTCTTTGGCACTCAGCTTTGTTTATAGTCCAACTCTCACATCCATACGTGACTACTGGAAAAACCATAGCCTTGACTAGATGGACCTTTGTTGGCAAAATAATGTCTCTGCTTTTTAATATGCTGTCTATATTGGTCATAGCTTTTCCTCCAAGGAGCAAGCGTCTTAATTTCATGGCTGCAGTCACCATCTGCAGTGATTTGGGAGCCCAAGAAAATGAAGTCTGTCACTATTTCCATTGTTTCCCCATTTATTTGCCATGACGTGATGGGACCGGGTGCCATGATCTTTTCTGAATGTTGAGCTTTAAGCCAACTTTTTTACTCTCCTCTTTCACTTTGATCAAGAGGCTCTTTAGTTCTTCTTCACTTTCTGCCGCAAGGGTGGTGTCATCTGCATATCTGAGGTTATTGATATTTCTCCCAGCAATCTTGATTCCAGCTTGTGCTTCTTCCAGCCCAGCGTTTCTCATGATGTACTCTGCATATAAGTTAAATAAGCAGGGTGACAACATACAACTTTGACGTACTCCTTTTCCTATTTGGAACCAGTCTGTTGTTTCATGTCCAGTTCTAACTGTTGCTTCTTGACCTGCACATAGATTTCTCAGGAGGCAGATCAGGTAGTGTGGTATTCCCATCTCTTTAAGAAGAAGGAGCTGTTTTTCTGGAACTTTCTTGCTTTTTATATGATCCAACAGATGTTGGCAATTTGATCTCTGGTTCCTCTGCCTTTTCTAAATCCAGCTTGAACATCTGGAAGTTCATAGTTCACATACTGTTGAAGCCTGGCTTGGAGAACTTTGAGCATTACTTTGCTGGTGTATGAGATGAGTGCAATTGTGTGGTAGTTTGAGCATTCTTTGGCATTAACCTTCTTTGGGATTGGAATGAAAACTGACCTTTTCCAGTCCTGTGGCCGAGTTTTCCTGCCGAGTTTTCCAAATTTGCTGGCATACCGAGTACAGCACTTTAACAGCATCATCTTTCAGGATTTGAAATAGCTCAACTGGAATTCCATCACCTCCACTAGATTTGTTCATAGTAGTGCTTCCTAAGGCCCACTTGACTATGTCTGGGGTTATTATTCACACATCATGGCACTTGTTAAACTTAGTATTTGTTGAGTGAGTGAATTGCCAGGCTCAGTGGCAGGCATATGGTGAGTACCCAGTAAATTTAATATAAAGAGTCATAAAAGAACAAAGGTAGATGAAAGGGAGATTTTTAAGCAGTAAGTAAGAGCTGCTGAACTGCTGATGACTCTTGTGTGGTAGGTTCTCACAGAACTGGAAAGTGATGCACTTATAACCTACCCCTTATTCACTGTGTTCTGGGGTAGAGCCAAGAAATCAAGTTCAGAACCTTGCAAACAAACAAAAAACCTATACTTTGGGGTTATGCTTTATTTACCGTTTTAAGTATTGGCACAAATATTGTGCCGAGAAAAAAATATTTATATGAAGGAGGAAGTGTAGAAAAGCCTGCTCTGAGTGAAATACTGGATATGACATACTGGAACTCTTAGACTCACTTAGAAATTAGAAAGGTGGTAGCCCATCCCAGTGTTGAAAGTACAGTTTCTCAGTTAAAAAAAAAAAAAAAAAGAAAGATTTTCTACCTCAATTAATGTTATTTAAAATCTCAAATAAATTATGAAGACTTAGCAAATTAAACCAATGGGAATTTTTTAGATGCCTTTTCAGATGACTTGTTTCTTCTCCCCTCACCTCTGGAAGCTGTTTTTCCTCTCTTGACCAGAGATCGTGGGAAGCAGCATTGAAGGTGGTGAGAGGCAGTCAGATCTGGGCATATTCTGAAGGCAGAGTCAATAGGATGGGCTGATGGATGGACAGGCAAGATGGCTCAGGCTGAAGCCCCTCATGAGATGGAGGAACTGTGAGTGGTACAGGTCTAGGGGACACGTCAGAGGGTAAAATTCAGACAGGTGAAGTCCAAGATGCACTGAGCATCTAAGGTAGGCAGGCTTGTTCTGTAGGTGTTTGGAAATGTGTAGGAGAAAGGTCTTAGCGGGAATGTCAGTTTGGGAATGTTGAGTGCACAGATGATATTTTAAACCATGAGCTGGGGCGTCATCCCCCAGACAGTGAACATGCACAAGGAGGACAGAGGCCCAGGACCCTCTCTGGATGATCTAACACTGAGAGCAAATTTAAAACCCAGGCTGGCCGGAGTCCAGTCCAAGCACTGTAGGGGCTCAAACCTCACGCCGTGCCAGGACCCCAGCGGAGATGCTCTCCTACCTTCTTTAGAAAGAGCTGTTGTGAGGAGAGGGTTGTCCCTGCAAAAGCCTTTCTAGAATCTGGCTCAGAAAGGCTTTGTGTTGTGTTCTCTTTTCTGGCGTTTGTCCAGAGCTGCACACGATGGGGAAGCGAGGTGTAGAAGTGGATTGGAGCCTGGGACGTGTATGGAGCATCATTCTGTCTGCTGGGGAGAGCTCTAGATGGTTTACTTTAAAATTGTTTATATAAGTGAAATCAAATAAACCCTTTGGGGAGAAACATTATCTTGTTTTCTTCTCTTCCACATCAGCCAGTACTGTGCCTTTTATTTATTTATGTAGTAAGTCTCTTAAAAGGGAGAACCACTTAGTTGAGGAACAGATTCCTTCAGGTTTCAAAAGTTTAAATCATTAGAGACTTCCTTCTGTGTTGACACCTTTCCCTTTTATCATTAAATTAAAAATGAAGGGTTTTAAGGCATTTTTGTATCTAAAACTGAAGTATTGCTCCAGAGACCAGAGCAGCCCAACCATGACCCCATGAGGGTCCTTCTCTGGGAGAGAATTTCATCCACATCACACACCTGATGGGTTTTCTGGCAGCCTTTCTATGAAGAACAAAGTGTGTTGACTCAATTTATAAGTTACAGTTGTAAGCTTTTATTTTGTTTAAGAATCACTAAAGGACTTTGTTTTTCTGTTTTTAAAGAACTCTGTTTTGACCACTTGTAAAATGTCTGGCTTTAATGCAGCCCAAACAGAGATCAGAGCTCCTGAGAGGCTATTTTTTTTTTTTTTTTTTTAGAAAATTTCAACCAGTGGGCCAGCACTACAGTAATGGACTGTGCTCATTGCTCTGGTGGCATGTCAGGGTTGAGGTCAGTTGTCTTAGGAGAGCAGCTAATCAGGATTAAGGGCTGTGGGAGGGATACCCTCCAGACTTCTCATTGTTACTTGCAAAGAGTAAACATTGCTAAAGCCAAGGAAGGTTCTCAAGGTAAACTTAGCAGCTTGGGATGAAGCTCTGAAGGCAATTATTGTGAGATCCAGTCTTATTTTTAGGAGGCAAGAGATCTGGAGAAACAAGAGGAAGCCCAGCTCCGAAGGGCATTTCTGCTCCTTGTCAGTAGGTGTGGGAGGGTCTCTCATTTCCGGGGCCCAAGGCTTTGTTTCATATCACATTTTTCTTATGAAAGTGGCATTTTATAAACATACACAACCAAGCCTCTGGCTTGGCTGCTGCCCCACCTGCTCTCCATTCACAGGGTCAGCCAGGGGCCCGGTGGACCCCCCTGACCCTGTGGGTAGGGCTGGCTTCTCAGAGCTGGGCCCACTGCGTGCTCTGGGTTTCAGCGGCCTCATTGGCATGTGACTGGCGGGGCTGGGTGTGGCGTGACAGTGGGACTTAAAAGCCTGTTCGACAATGACCACAACACATTGTTGGACATTGTGTGGGTGTCCTGGCCTGTGCCCAGCCTTTTACCTGCTTCGTCTTACTTAGTCTGAGTCAGCAGATGTCACCTTCTCCAAGGGACATCATATGCAAGTCCCTGAGACCCCTGTCCAGGCACCCGCCTGTCTAGAGCCCTTCCCCCACAAGTCCTGGGTGTTACAGTCATTGTGTCGCGTGGTTTATCCCGGCTCATGCAGCAGGTGGGAGAGCTGGCCACTGCAGTGGGGCAGGATCAGCTGCCTGATGGGCAAGGGGCAGGCAGTGAGGGGAAGGCACAGAGCTCTGGGTGCCCAGGTTCCCGCGCACAGTCCCGCGTTCCAGACTCGGTGCCTCTCCATCTGCCCGGCACAGCTGTCTTTTCTGCTGCCAGTTTTCAGGTGCGAGTCTTTAGCTTGAGGGCTGAATGCGCCCAAAAAGCAGGAAGAGCTGGGTGTTGGTAGCTTGAGACATCGTGTTCCCAGCTGGACACACACTGACAGAATCCTGAGAAATCGAGGAAAAGCAAGGTTTTTGTCCCCTTTCTGCAGCCTCGGGTTCTCAGGGCAGTGTAATGGCAGAACGCGCTGTTTCCGTTCCCCTGAAACGTTCTTGCACACTGCGGCGCTGAGGCTGCTGCCGCATGCCGTCAGCGAGACTCCCCCCCCCCCCCCCCCCCCCACCGCCCGAGCGCGGGAGGCGGGCAGGCGCAGAAGCCGAGCAGCCGGGCAGTGGGGGGAGGCCAGCTGCAAGGCGCTTTGCTTTAACCCCCACCCCCGACTCCTCGTGTGGCCTGACCTGGACCTTAAGTGCCAGATTCAGACCGAAGCCATGCCATTGCTCATCACCTGTCCGTTTGCTTTCTGTTCGTTTGTTTTTATTTTTAGTGTTTTCATAAAACCAACTCCAAGTTTTTAGCACCAGGACCACTCTCTTTTGCCCTTTATATGTTCTTCCTTTTGGACCATTTCAGGCCTTATCTGTATCTCAGTAAAGAATACTCTGGGCCTGAGGAAACATTTCTCAACATAATAAAAGCCATTTATGACAAACATGCCACAACCAATATAATATTCACCTATGAAAAGTTGAGAAAGCCTTCTTGCTGAAATCTGAAACAAGACTAGGATGCCCACTCTCATCATTTCTAATCACCATAGTACTGGAAGTCCTAGCCACAGCAATCAGACAAGAAAAAGAAATAAAAGGTATCCAAATTGGAAGGGAAGAGGTAAAATTGTCCTTTATATTCAGATGACATGGTACTGTATATAAAAAATCCTAAAGACTCCACACAAAAACTACTGGAACTGACAAATACAACAAAGTAGCAGGATACAAGATTAACATATAGAAGTCAGTTGCATTTCTTTACACTAACAGTGTTCTATCAGAAAGGAAATGTTAAAAAAAGAAAGAAAGAAAGAAATCCCCTTTAAAATCACATCCAAAAAACTAAAATACCTAGGAATAAACCTGACCTAAAAGACATATGCTGAGAACTACAAAACATTATTAAAGGAAATGGAAGATGATTCAAAGAAATGGGAAGGTATCCCATGCTCTTTGATTGAAAGAATTAATATTGTTATTAATAAAATGACTTTCCTACATAAAGCAATCTGCAGATTTAATGTGATCCAAACCAAATTACCTATGACATTTTTCATAAAACAAGAACAAATAATTCTAAAATGTGTATGGAACCATAGAAGACCCATAATTGCCAAAGCAATCCTAGAAAAAACAAAGCAGGAGGCATAGCTCTCCCAGACTTCAGGCATAACTATGAAGCCGCAGTAATCAGAACAATGTGGTATTGGCACAAAAACAAACATGGATCAATGGAACAGAATAGAGAGCCCAGAAATAAACCCATATACCTGTAGTCAATTAATCTTTGGCAAGAGGAGGTAAGAATATACAGTGGGAAAATACACTCTCTTCAACAAGTGGTATTGGGAAAGCTGGACAGCCACATGTAAATCAATGAAGTTTTAACACACCCTTACACCATATACAAGAAGAAACTCAAAATGTCTTAAGACATGACGCGTAACACTCCTAGAAGAAGATATAGGCAAAACATTCTCTGACATAAATTGTACCAATGTTTTCTTAGGTCAGTTTCCCAAGGCAATAGAAACAAAAGCAAAAATAAACAAATGGGACCTAATCAAACTTAGAAGCTTCTATACAGTTAAGGAAACCATAAACAAAAAAGGCAACCAAAGAGTAGGTTTGCAAATAAGGTGACTGACAAGGGCTTAATTTCCAAAATATGCAAACAGCTCATAGAACTCAACAATAAAAAAACAAAGAACCCAATCAAAAAATGGGCAGAAAACCTGAATAGACCATTTCTTCAGAAAAGACATACAGATGGCCAACAGATACATGAAAATAAACTCAGTGTCACTAATTATTAGAGAAATGCAAGTCAAAACTACAATGAAGTACCACCTCACACTGGTCAAATTGGCCATCATAAAAAGTCTACAGATAACAAATGCTGGAGAGGGTGTGGAGAAAAGGGAACCCTCCTACACTGTTGGTGGGAATGTAAGTTCGTGTGGCCCCTATGGAAAATAGTACAGAATTTTCTCAAAAAACTAAAATACAGTTGCCATATGATCCAGCAGTCCCACTCATAGGCATATATCTGGACAAAACTATAACTTAAAAAAAAAAAAAGTAACACTATCGTCTCACCGTCTGGGTTCTATTCTCCCCACCCATTTCGTGATTCTTCTCTCCCTTCATGCTTTCTTTGGACTGAGTGTCTCCCGCACCATTAACTTGGCAATTAGAATCTAATGTAATGAATACTCTTGTTTCCTTCTGGACAAGGCACAGACCCCTTCCCCCCTCTCCCTTTTATGCATTATTGTCATTTGGTTTAATCCCTTGTTTATGTGCAAACCCTACTGGATATCTTATATTGGTTTTTTGCAGTAAATATCCTTTAGATTTATCTGCATATTGATATTTCCATTTTCCCTCATTTCTTATCTTTTCATTTTCCCACCTGGTACTGTTTCCTCAATTCTCATAGCTTCTATAAGTATTTCTTTCTGTGCCAATTTGCTGGCAATGAAATCTGTCCTTTCATTTTATCTGAAAAAAATCTTTATTTCATTTTCATTTTTGAAGAGTGTTTTCACTGAATAGAGATGCCCAGGTTGACAGTTACTTTCTGAACTTTTACATCACCATTTACTTGTCTTCTGGCCTCCATTCTTCGGGGTAGAATATCAACTTTGTCTTATTGTTGCTTTTTGAAGGCATCTTGATTGTGTTCTCTAGCTGCCTTAAGGGTATTTATCTTTGGCTTCAGCTGTCCCATTAGACTGGCCTGACACTGTCATTGGGTTGAACATGGCTGGGGTTTCTGCTCGGCCCTGAATCTTACAGCTTTGTATTATGTTGGTTATTCTTGTGCCACATCTTCTCTCCCCACTCCCTCTGGGCCCTAATTACATCTTTGTTAGGTATTTCCACATGTCCTGTGTCCCTCTTACGCTATTTTCCACATTTTTTTATTCTTTTTCATTCCTTGAGCTTCAGTCTGGACATAATTCTATTGGCCTGCCTTCCAGCTCCCTAATTCTTTTCCCTGCTTTGGAAATCTATTCTGCTTTCAAACCCACCTATTTAATTTTAACTTCAGTTATTATATTTTGCTGTGTATGAACAGATATGGAGATATTTACAGTCTGTAGCTGATGTTTTCTTCCTCTGAAGAGGATCTAGTTTTGCTGTCTGGCAGGCACTTAGAATAGGGCAGATTGCCTTGAGTCTGGAATTGAGCTGAAACAGAGCTGGGGTTCAGTCGTTTGTGAGAGAGCTGGTGAGCATCCAGACCTCTGTGCTCCTGGGCAGCAGCCCACTGGGCTTCTCCCTGGGAGTCCGGGCTGTGTATCAGAGGCCCTGTTCCTTGTTGACGTGAATCCCAGCCCCGTGCCATCTGCAGGACCATCGCTCCTCCTGGCTCGTTCAGCCTCTTGGCTCCACGCTGCCTGGGGGAGGAGGATCAGACAGTGTTGGACTTACTCCCAGGACTCCTCTTCCTTCTGAGAACCTGGCCCTACAGCACCTGGCTAGATTGAGAACCCAAATGCCTTTTCGACCTCCAGTACCTTCAAATCAATGTTTTTGATGTGTTTCATCCAGAATTTTTAGTTGCTTTCAGTGGGTAGGTTGATCTACAACAAGCAACTTTTTACTATCACTGAGAGCAAGAAAAAGCTGTGTTCTATTTGGAACTAAATTCAGTGGGAAGTTCACAGTTCATAAATTTTGTTTTAAGCAGCAATGTCTGTCCCAAAAGAGAGTACATAAAAATAGAGTGGACTTGAAGTTGGGAGATGTAGCTTCTGTTAATGGCTATACCACTTACTCTCAGACTAAGGTTGAAATAATCTCTTTAAACCCCGGATTTCTTAGCTACAAAACCATAACGCCTGCCCTGCCCATCGTACACATTTTTCTTAGGCTCAGATGTCTATGAATGGACTTCATAAACTGCAAACAGCAGTACAAATACAGGATGTTATGTTGTTGTTGTTGTTTGTGCCTAGTGGCGTGTGAGTGTGTGAAGCTGGCTTCGAGTGCTCCCGATGTGAGTGTGGCCTGGAGGGCAGATGTTCAGCTTCCCACGTGGGACACTGAGGGGCACCTGGCTTCTCACTGCAGCACGACATTGGAGTGTGTCATTATTGACAAAAGCAGTTGGAAAAACCGCTTTGAAACAGCAGTCCCACCTGTTTCAGAAGAAATCAGGGCAATTAAAATGGAGTCAGCAGAGTGTTGCTTTGTAGACGAGATGAAACGGTGGGTCTGAACAAACCATCTTGTTTCAGCCACACTTTTAAATGAGTTGCTTCACCATCACCATGGGACCATGAAACAATTGAAAAAAAAAATCCTTTTCAATGGAAGCCTTTTGAATATTTTAGGAAATAACCCAAATATTATAAAATGTGTTATAACTTTGTCAGTCATTTAGGCTGCAGATTTTAGGGATTCTTGTCACTTTCCTGATGAGCTTGAAAGCAGCAGTGTTGTCAGTGGGTGTACCCACACACTTACCTCCAAACATCTGCCTGCTTGCTCTTGGAATTGACCCATCTACACATAAACTCTGGCTGTTAAGTGCTAGTGATGGAATCTGCAAGAACCCAGATCCCCTTTCAATCTGTAAAATTAAAAGTACAGACTTAGAATAATATTCATCTTAAGTATATTGGATCAACCATGATTTCCTCCATCTGACAATGATGAGAGAAAAAGAGAGAAAAATTCACGTCTGTGAAAATTCAAGCCTATTAAAAAAAGAAAATATTCCAGTAGGAATATTGTACTTAGATTCAACTTTTTATACTATTCATTGTTGATTTATTTTGACTTGCGTTTCCGCATTCATTCAGTGAGGATTTGAATGCTTGCCTTGTGACAGGTCACCAGGGAAAGAGCAATGAACAAAACTGATAAAAATTTTTTTTGCTTTCTTAGAGCTTACATCAAGGGAGTGAAAATAGAAGAGAGTAAAATAAATGATCAGATTATATGGATTAAGACAATGTTAAATGCAATAGTGAGAAAATAAATACGGGGATCAGAAGTATAGGGGTCAAGGTGGAGGGTTCAGTAATAAATGGGTGGTTAATACAGCAAAATGAACAACCAGTAAAGTGAAAGGACAGCCTACAGAATGCGAGGGAGGACATATTAGCAAATCATATTTGATAAGGAACTAATATCCAGCATATATAAAGAACTCAAATAAATAGCAAAAATAATAATAATAGTCCTATTAAAAGGCAAGCAAAGGACCAGAATAGGAATAGACATTTTTCCAAAGAAGGTAAATGTACCTATTTCATGTTCCTGTTGGTAAAATGGCCAATGGGTACATGAAAATGTGCTCAGCATCATTAATCATCAGGGAAATGCCAGTCAAACCACAGTGAGATAGTCACTTCATACCTGTTAGACTGACTGTCCTGAAAAAGATAACAGATAACAAGTGTCGGTGAGGATGTGGAGAAGAGGGAACCCTTGTGCACTATTGGTGGGAAGGTAAATTGGTGTAGCCGCCGTGGAAAATGTGTGGAGTTTCCTCAAAAAATGAAAAATGAAACTGCTGATACCAAACCACCCAGCAGTTTCACTCCTGGGTGTATCTCCAAAGGAAATGAAATCACTGTCTCAGAGATAATCTAGATGCACTTCCATGTTCACTGCAGCATTGTTTATAATTGTCCCGACACGGAAAGACCGCTGGTGGCTCAGACAGTAAATAATCCGCCTGCAATGCAGGAGACCTGGGTTTGATCCCTGGATTGGGAGGATCCCCTGGAGAAGGAAATGGCAACTGCTCCAGTATTTTTCACTTCACTTCACTTTCAGTACTCTTACCTAGAGAATTCCATGGACAGAGGAGCCTGATGGACTATAGTCCATGGAGTCTCAAAGAATTGGATACGACTGAGTGACTAACACTTTCTTTCTAAGACATGTAAGCAACCTCAGTGTCCACTGAGGGATGAATGGACGTTACATACTTGCACACACATACCAGGTACAATGGAAAGTTATTTAGCCATAAAAAAGAAGGAAATCCTGCCATTTGTGACTACATGGATGGATCTTGAAGGCATTTTGCTAAGTGAGATAATACAGACGAAGAGAAATAAATACTGTATGATCTCACTTACATGTGAACTAAAAAACTCATCAGATTTGGCTACCAGAGGCAGAGGTAGAAGGTGGAGGAATTGGATAAAGGTAATCACAAGTTACAAACCTCCAGTTATAGGATAAACATGTGCTGGGGATGTGATGTCCAGCATGGTGACCATAGTTAACACTGCCAGGCGGTATATTTGAAAGCTGCCAAGAGATCCCTCCTGACATGTCTCCTATATCTTCCAGTAGTTAGACGCACACCATTTTGTATAAACCTACGATACTGCAGTTGCTCCTGGGCAGTCTCCTTTTTCACTCAGTGATACATAGAAAACATTTTAAATCTAGTGTTCATTTTAAATGGCTTTTTATATTCCACTTTCTGTTTGTCTAGTTCTCTAGTGATGGGGGTGTTTGTTTCTTTGCTTCTTTAATGCTAACAGTATTGGGGTGAGTATTTTTTTTATAACTTCTTTGCCCATTCATTTGAAAGGAAGTATTTTTTAAAAGTCAGTACATTATTTAGTTCTGAGAGTCTACCAGAATTTTTTCAGCAAATTGCTGAGTTTGGTTGGTATTTTATTTGGGGTCTTGAATTAAGATTCCTAATTGAAATTATCCATGGTCTTCTCCCTTCCCTTCCCTCTTCCTCCCTTCGTCTGGCTTTGGCTTTACACTTATGCTAACTTTATAAAATGAATTTAGAACAAATGTGTAAAAAAAGAAAGATGCTTAAGAAAAACTTATTTATAAAAGAACTGTTTCTTGAAATTCACCTGTAAAAGTCATCTAAACCTAGAGCTGTTTTTGTTTGAATCAGTGTAATCCTTGGATAACTTAAAATTCCTATATGGATATTGACACATGGTAAATTTTCCTGTGCTTCACTTGAATTAATTTTGATAATTTATAGCTTATTATAAATGCCACTTGGTTTTCAAGTATATTGATATAATATCATATTCATATGCACTTAAATCCTTTTTCTTGTTTAGAAACATCAGTGATTTGTCTTTCTGCTTTTTTTTTTTTTTTTTTCATTTTTTCGCCTCATCCTTTTTGCCTTGTATGGTTGTAGGAAAGCTGCCATAGCTCCATGCATCATAATTACTTTCAAGGCAGGAAGCAAAGGGGTCCGAAATAGTCTTTTCTTTAGGGACTGTCTGCTTTTATCAGCAAAGTACATCTTTTCTGGAATCCCCCCAGCAGACTTTCTGTTACTGTTCGTTAGCCAGAACTAAGTCACGGTTATCGGTGACCATAGTGGAGGCTAGGGAAAGGAGTTTGTCTTTGGCCAAGCAGAACTCATCTGTAGGGCTTGGCAGCTTACCCAAAACAAGCTCTGTAACAAGGGAGCAAGTAGGGTGTGACTTTTGTATTCCCAAGATGGTCGTGCCCCTTTTCAGGTGTGCACAAGAGAGCCTCCATGACATTGCAGTCAGAAGGACTGATCATAAACACAGTAACTGTCAGCAGCAGGAAGCATGAATTGGAGAGCTTCATCATCACATACCATAACATACCATCATTCTGCCATTAATTAGAAGTTAGTTTTTTTTCCCCCAAGATTCCAAAAGGACGCTGTTGACATGAGCAAGGTCTAAGGGAACAAGATATCACCCTAGCTTTGGTTGGAGAGGGTGGGAACAGGTCATCTCAAGCCAAGTGCTGGGTATTCGTTTGGTTATTTGTGTGAAACCCTGATGGACTGGGGCCAAGGAGGGTTCCGCTTCCAGTTTACATCCTTGTCCTTATCCAGTAACAAAACTCTCTGTCTGCCTTTCATCCTTGTGAGGAAGTGGGTAAAAATCTTATCTTTGTACAACAAGCAAAAACATAGAGTTAACTGTCTTGGAAAAGTACCCAAAAGCATCTTCCTTGACAACATCAGTGTCCTTAAAAGTCAGAACCACAGCAAGGTCCGTGCACTTGAACCTGCCATCCATCCAGTCCCAGGGATTATTTGACCCAAATTTGGGGGGAGGATTGAAAGAGAAGGATGCAGGACAGAGAAGAAAGCCAGTTGTCTGACTAAAGCCAAGAGGGGCTCGCGTGATCAACCCCAAGACAGCAGGGAGCAGGTCCCTTCACAGAGCAGTGCAAAGAGAAACTTGGAAACTCGAGTTCATGGTCTGGGAGGAAGGTGGAGGTGCCCTGTGTCTGTGGAGCAGCTGGGGACCCATGGTGCTCACTCTCTGATAAACGGTGTGCACCCTCATCCCGAGAGGGTGGCTCCCTGCCTCGGAAGGGGTAAGAAGTTCAAGCTCTGCTTTCTCTCTGCTCTGACTTCCCCAGCCACGAGCAGGAGGTCCTGCCTGAATTGCACTATGAAGGATAAGAACCTCAAAGGGCTTCATCCAGGCCTGTCATTTTCTCAACGTTCAGTAGCTCTTCACTCTTGAAAAAGTTCTCAGTTAAAATTTAGTATCTGTAAAACTGGAGGCAGTAAAGGGCAGGTGATACTCTTTGAATGAGAAAATAGTTTGCTTTCCCCAAAAGGCGCTGGCGGAAAGCAGCAAGTGGAAACCTGATGTCCACTCGCTCGGGGCCGGGAGAGGCCCCTGTGTCCTCCGTGGCTCTGCTGCAGCGTCTTCGGAGTGAGGAGTCCGCACTCGTGGACCGTCTGCTACCCTTTCACCTCTGGAGGGCTTGGCTTTTCCAGGGAATCAGAGGACTTCAAAGGGAGAGTGGTGAACACAACAGACTCCAGTTTCTGGTATCTCCAGAAGCGTTTGACGCACCTTCTCGTTCTTGGTATAAGAACACACTCCTGTGGTCGGGATGCAGTGCAAGGTACGAGAACACTCAGGTGCAGCACTGGGCTGCTTCAGACTGAAAACTTCAGAGTGAGACAGACCTGCCACGATCCGGGGCTAATTCAGATCCCCTGCCAACTGGATTTTTAAGAAGCTTAATTTCAGATGGGTCCTGCAGAGGTTTTAAAATATCTTTGGATTTGATTCTTTTCCATTTTAAAAGACCTCTATAGAATAAGCTCTCTAGCTATTAGGACTGATCAGAAATTAGTTGATTAGGTGGAATATCATATCATTATCTCTGCTTGAAGGATTATTAAGAGTGTATTTTAATTAAATGAACATTACGCAACCGCTGTTAGACTTCTTTTTTACCTTCCTGCTTTTTAAAATTCCATTTCCAAATCCCATCTTATCCCCTGGCCTCCCCAGCCCCTCCAGAGCAAACGTGCCACGGAGATGGCAGTGTGAGGCTGACCCCTTGTTCAGGTTGTATTGAAGTCAAATTCCCAGGATTGAGGTTCTAAGGCCTCTCCTGCCCTGGGGCTGGAGGGAGGGCCGGTCTGAGTTCAGGGTGCCTGCTATGAATCCAGGTTCCAGCGGTGGCTCCCACCATCTTCCACAGGGCCCAGGGCCATGAGGCCTCAGGCCCGGCTCTCTGGGTGCGCTGCTTCGTGGCCAGGAGGGAGTTTCTGAAGCTCAGGTTCCCAGGCATCACCCAGACCTACTTATGTGGGCAGAGCCAAGGTGTCTGCATGTTGATGACCTGCTTTTGGGAGAGTCTGGAACTCACTCTCTGTGAGTGACGTGAGACCATGCCAGGACAGCTACCCGGCCCCAGAGCACAGTGGGTCCCTGATGAGGAGCATGCCCAACCCATGGCTGGCTGCAGATGGGGTGGGCGAGTGGTTTCAGCTGCATAGCTTGTACTGAAAGTTCCATCTCCCGTGGGGACAGCTGTGTCCACTACCAGGACACAACCAACTCAAACAGCAGACCTACCTCTTTCTTCCTTTGAACAGAAAATGTGTTCCCTGTGGGCGAGGACAAAGGACAAAAGATACGTCCGGGCCTCAGCGGGGTCACCTGCTATTCAGAGCCTGCATCCCGGACTCTGTGGGAGGATACACACGCACACCTCCACATACAAGCAGAGGCAGAGGGCCTGGGAAGTGACAGTATATTTTGATCGGTTCTTTTGTTTTTTGAAACCTCCTGGCCCTGCCACCTGAGCTTGACCCCGACACAGTCTCTCTTGGCTTGTCTCACCTGGGCCGAGGGTGCACGTGGAGACTGGCACCTCTTCAGGAGCTGTCTGCTGGAGAGACCGCGCTCAGAGCCGCCCAGTGCCGTGTTTGCTGTGCATCTCCCCAGGCACCACCCTGCATGTCTACCTTGGCACAGGACCAAGGCAGGTGCCACATCACTCTTTCAGCGTTAAAGCTAGTCATCGCACCTACAGGCATCTCTTCCTCTTTCACCCCACCCTCCTCTCGGTCGTGTACAGAACTGCCTTTGTTTCTCCACTGATAGTTTGGTTGGACATTTAAACTGTCAGGCAGATTTGTGACTCAAAAAGACAAACATGCACACACAAAAGATGGGGTAAACCTCAAAACAGAAGAAAGGAAATAATGAAGGAGAAAGAAAAATTTAATAAACTGGAAAAATAAGAAACAGGATTATATAAAGCTTGATTTTCAAAAATTAGAAATCTTTAAGAATACTGAAAAATGTAAAAACCATGATTAAATAATGTTAGGAATAAAAGAGCAGAGCAGATATGACTATAGGCAGAGGAGAGTTTGTAAAGATTATAAGAAAACTGTGGGTACACTTTTATGCAAATTTGAAAATTTAATGGAATGCTAGTTTTCTAGGAATGTGGAATTTACCAGAGTCATTCAAGAAATAGAAAAATATGAATACAAGCCATGAAAGATCTTTTCAACAGTAAGAAATTTATCTTCCCTGAGGGCTCTAGTGGGTTTGCATAGAACACAGACTATTTTAGAGAATTTCTAGAAAAAGAGGGAAAGCTGCCTTGTTTGCTTCTTGAGGGCAGGAATACCTTCTTGTGAAACTGGAAAAAGAAAGTAGAAGAACAGAACATTGTAGACCAGCTACTATTGTGATTTTAGAGGCAAACAACTGGAAACCAAGTACTAATGTATCTAATATTGCTCTATTTAAAAAAAATCATAGCCAAGTGGAGTTTCATTTAGGAATACAAAAATGATAGAACAACATGAGATACATTAATATAATATTCCTTCTCAAAGGATTAAAGGAGGAAAGCTATATGATCTTAAGATGCAAGGGAAAAAATCATAAACTTTATTTGGCACTTGGAATTTCCTTAATCTGATTAAATTCAGTTCAGTCGCTCAGTCATGTCTGACTGTTTGTGACCTCGTGGACTGCAACACGCCAGGACTCCCTGTCCGTTACCAGCTACTACAGTTTACCCAAACTCATGTCTGTTGAGTCGGTGATGCCATCCAACCATCTCATCCTCTGTCATCCCCTTCTCCTTCTATCTTCAATCTTTCCCAGCATCAGGGTCTTTTCCAGTGAGTCAGTTCTTTGCATCAGGTGCCCAAAGTATTGGAGTTTCAGCTTCAGCATCAGTCCTTCCAATGAACACCCAGGACTGATCTCCTTTAGGATGGACTGGTTGGATCTCCTTGTAGTCCAAGGGACTCTCAGGAGTCTTTTCCAACACCACAGTTCAAAAACATCAATTCTTCAGTGCTCAGCTTTCTTTATAGTCCAACTCTCACATTCATACATGACCAATGGAAAAACCATAGCCTTAACTAGATGGACCTTTGTTGGCAAAGTAAAGTCTCTGCTTTTTAATATGCTGTCTAGGTTAGTCATAACTTTTCTTCCAAGGAGTAAGCGTCTTTTAATTTCATGGCTGCAGTCACTGTCTTCAGTGATTTTGGAGACCAAAAAAATAAGAGTCAGCCACTGTTTCCACTGTTTCCCCATTTATCTGCCATGAAGTGGTGGGACCAGCTGCCGTGATCTTAGTTTTCTGAATGTTGAGCTTTAAGCCAACTTTTTCACTCTCCTCTTTCACTTTCATCAAGAGGCTCTTTAGTTCTTCTTCACTTTCTGCCACAAGGGTGGTGTCATCTGCATATCTGAGGTTATTGATATTTCTCCTTGCAATCTTGATTCCAGCTTGTGCTTCATCCAGCCCAGCGTTTCTCATGATGTACTCTGCATATAAGTTAAATAAGCAGGGTGACAATATACAGCCTTTACAAACTTCTTTTCCTATTTGGAACCAGTCTGTTCTAACTTGTTTCCTGACCTTCATACAGATTTCTCAAGAGGCAGGTCAGGTGATCTGATATTCCCATCTCTTTTGGAATTTTCCACAGTGTATTGTGATCCACACAGTAAAAGGCTTTGGCATGGTCAATAAAGCAGAAACAGATGTTTTTCTGGAACTCTTGTTTTTTCAATGATCCAGCAGATGTTGGCAATTTGATCTCTGGTTCCTCTGCCTTTTCTAAATCCAGCTTGAACATCTGGAAGTTCACAGTTCATGTATTGCTAAAGCCTGGCTTGGAGAATTTTGAGTATTACTTTACTAGATTAAAGGTATCTGTAAAACATCTATGGCAAACATGATGCCTTATGAGAATTGAATTGCATTCATTCAGTGAGATGTTCTCTACTACCTTTTTTATTGCATATTGCATTGCAGGCCATAAACAGTCCCTTACTGAGACAAGAACTGTAAATGTAGAAGTGGTGTAAAGAAAAGGACAAAATGTGGATGAATCAATGGGTAGAAAATCCAAGAGGATCTACAGATTCTCTGGACTAAGAGAGCTCAGTGAGGTTGCTGAGTGCACAGTCCACGGACGCCAGCCACGGCCCCCAGTGGCCTGTGAGCTGATTAGATTGTTTCTTCTGTTAGATGGCTGCTCATATTCTTTGTCCACTATTTGTTAGGTTTTTACCTCATTATTATTCAGTGATAGGAATTTATATATTCTGGATAGTATCCTCTGTCAGCCATAAGTACTGCAAAAATCTTCTCCAAGTCTGTGGCAGATCCTGTTATTTTGTTTAAGATGTATTCTGTCAAACATACTTTTTAATTTTGATTTTTCAAACTGTGGCCCTGGGATAATATTTTAGAAAGGGGTCTTTAATAATCAGCTCATAAACATATGAAAAGATGTGTGCCCTCTCTAGTAAACAGGGAAAAGAAAATTAAAATACTAAGAGGCTATTTCATACCTATCTGGTGGGCAAAATGTCAAAATTTGATGCTATCAGGGGATGGTGAGAATTTTGAGCACTGTGAATGCTGCCCTTGTGCGTGGGGTGACGCTGGGAACAGCCTTCGAAGATCAGCTTGCTGAATAGCATAAATCTGTGACTAGGAGTCGTCTGCGGGCAAATGATGCAGAGAAACTTTCTCACATATGCAAAGACAATGTCCACGACTGCATTATTCCTCACAGAGAGATTGACTGTCAGCAGAGAGGGATTGGGTGTGGTGTGTTCCTCCAGGGGACAGCTGTGCAGTAGTGGGCGTGAAGGAAGCAGAGCCATGTGTATCAAAGCAGGAACATTCCCAAAAGTGGAGAAAGCAAGCCACAGTGCAGTGTCAGCCATACACAAAACAGTACTCCATTCTATCTGCAAAGTGGCTCAGACTGTAGAGAATCTGCCTGCAATGTGGGAGACCTGGGTTTGATCCCTGGGTCGGAAAGATCCCCAGGAAAAGGAAATGGCAACCCTCTCCAGTATTCTTGCCTGGAGAATCCCATGCACAGAGGAGCCTGGTAGGTGTCAGTCCATGGAGTCACAAAGAGTCGGACACAACTGAGCAACTCACGCACACACATGTGGTTTATTGAAGATGTTCTGAGGAATACTAATGAACCAAACTTAGGGTAGTGTTACCATTGGCGAAGATGGGATTTGAGGTAGGAAAGATGTACCAGGACTTTAACTATTATATGTCGAGTTTTATTTCATTTAAAAAATCTTAATCAGGTACCAGTGTTGCAAAGTATTAAGATTTGAAAAAGTGGAGTGGATGGTGCTTAGGTGCTTGTTTAACATCTTCTAGATTTTATGTTTGCGATATCTTGCACACATAACCATGATGATGGTGGTGGTGACGACCCGGGAAAAAGCAGGCCTGCTGCCTCTCCCCAATAGGCCACAGGATACTTATTACCACGCCTGAGTTGATCATGGTGCAAGACTTGATCCTTAGCTTTGCTAATTTGTTTTTCACAACAAACTGTGGAAAATTCTTAAAGAAAATTCTTAAAGAGATGGGAATACCAGACTACCTGACCCGCCTCCTGAGAAATCTGTATGCAGGTCAAGAAGCAACATAAGAACTGGACATGGAACAACAGACTGCTTCCAAATTGGGAAAGGAGTACATCAAGGCCGTATATTGTCACCCTGCTTATTTAACTTATATGCAGAGTACATCATGTGAAATCCCGGGGTGGATGAAGCACAAGCTGGAATCAAGTTTGCCAGGAGAAATGCCAGTAACCTCAGATATGCAGATGACAGCACCCTTATGGCAGAAAGTGAAGAAGAACTAAAGAGCCTCTTGAGGAAAGTGAAAGAGGAGAGTGAAAAAGCTGGCTTAAAGCTCAACATTCAGAAAACTAAGATCATGGCACCCGGTCCCATCACGTCATGGCAAATAGATGGGGAAACAGTGGCTGACTTTACTTTTTTGGGCTCCAAAATCACTGCAGATGGTGACTGCAGCCATGAAATTAAAAAACGCTTGCTCCTTGGAAGAAAAGCTATGACCTACCTAGACAGCATATTAAAAAGCAGAGACTTTACTTTGCCAACAAAGGTCCATCTAGTCAAGGCTGTGGTTTTTCCAGTAGTCATGTATGGATGTGAGAATTGGAATATGAAGAAAACTGAGTGCTGAAGAATTGATGCTTCTGAACTGTGGTGTTGGAAAAGACTCTTGAGAGTCCCTTGGACTGCAAAGGGATCCAGCCAGTCCATCCTGAAGGAAATGAGCCCTAAGTATTCTTGGGAAGGACTGATGCTGAAGCTGAAACTCCAATACTTTGGCCACCTGATGTGAAGAACTGACACACTGGAAAAGACCCTGATGCTGCAAAAGATTGAAGGTAGGAGGAGAAGGGGACACCAGAGGATGAGATGGTTGGATGGCATCACCAACTCGATGGACATGAGTTTGAATAAGTTCTGGGAGTTGGTGATGGACAGGGAGGCCTGGCGTGCTGCAGTCCATAGGGTCGCTGAGTTGGACACGACTGAGTGACTGAACTGAACTGAATTTGTTTTTGCTTTTTTATTTTTCTCCCCATGCTTTGCTTTGTTTTGTTGTCAGCAAATCAAAGCTAGATTTGTCTCTCAGGGGCAGACTCGAGTTAAAATCACAGACGGAATAAATCCAAAATTTATATCTAAAATTTATTTAGGCCAATAATTTCTAAAGAGAAATAGACATGACAGCAACCAGAACCTTGAAATACTGTGAATGATCCTGGTATTTCCCCTCCAGGTTGTTTCGTGGGAAGCTGAGACCCAGCCAGAAGGCCCACTGTGGACAAGTAGCAAATCCACTGCCAGGGAGACTGACAGCCAGGGTCCCCATTTGCCGGAAGTTTGCCCCCACGTGGGACCCTAGGGCACGATTAGAGCGGGCTGGTGTTGAATGTTTACAGTAGTGGGGTCTTCACAGCGCTCCCTGGGGACCCTGCTGGTGTCAGAGAGGGGTTGAGCCCCACGTGCTTGGTAACAAGAAGATGCCTGGGTAGATGCCTGTTGATACATAGCAGCCAAGTGCATATGATAAGCCTTGTTAGGATGACAGCAACCTTCCCAGTATCCAGAGTCCTTCTTTGTTACCTGATTGTCCCATTAACCGTGCGACATTGTGAGGGCTGGTTTCACAGATGAAGAGGGATGCAGTGCCTCAGATCACTCAGTTACCAAGGTTACCACAGGCCAGACCATCAGTGGGGCTGGGAGGTAGGTTGAGGGCATGGAGTAGACAGCATATTTCTGTACCCCTCTCCACACCATGGGGCAGCCTTCCATGTTATTAAACAGAGCCCCTAGCTTCCCAGTCTGAGGACATGTGGTGTTTGAATATTTCATCAATGTCTCGACCAAACCTACGTATAACATTTGCATCAGAGACAAGCCTCCCCAGAGACAGGTTCCTTCTGCACCCTGAGGGCCCAGGTGCTCAGCGCACTAGACATCAGCTGACTGAGAGATCAGATACGATGGCCGTCTGGTCTCACAGACATTTAAAGCTCAACAAGATATTTTTAAAAATCATTGCGTGTCCAGTTTTTTAAAGTCCCCATTTTATTGGACAGGAGATTATCAGAATGACCCATGGAAACTCAAGTGAACTTGACCCAAAGGTCCCCTCCACATCACACTGCCTCAGCTGCGTCGTCTGGGAGGGAGAACAGAATTGACTGCAGACTCTTCATGCTGCTGATGCCAAATAAGCCCCGGCTTCTACTCAGCTCTCAGAGAAGCTCCAGGATGAAGGTGCCCCCGACAGCTAGCCCCCTACTGGGTTTCTATATCAGGCAGGCGTTCTTTCACCAGCTCTGAAGCAGAGAAGACTGCTTGGCAGCAACAGAGCTCTTTACGTGCAAGATTTATTCTGTTTCTTTTTAAAGAAATTCTTCAACCAACCCCTCCTTTTTCTTGGCTCCGTGTGAAGACTTAGGATCTGAATTCATATACATACATATAACACTCTTAAACTCACAAGGTATGAGTTATTTCTCAGGTTTTACTTGTCATCCCTTTTTATCTTAGAAATAGGATATACCTCTTAAATTGCCTAATTGCCAATTCCTAGCAAAACTTGGTGCCTTATGACTGGAGAGGAATTTTAATAAAATGTGAATGCTGCGTTCTGAAAAATGTGTCCAAAGCCCCTTGAGAATTCCTAATGCTCCTGGAAGACGAGGCTTCCTGCAGAGAGACAGAAAACTAGGGAATAGGACATGGCTGCCTCGGCTGAGTTTCCTATGATCTGAGCCTGAAGAATGCTCCCTTCTCTCGTCTTGATTTTTCACGTGGCTGCACCAGACAGAGCTCAGCAAATCAGCTCAGCACAGCGCCCCCTCAGTTGTGTGCATGGGGTCTGATTGCAGAGAGTATTGGCTCCATCCTGGGATTCTTATTTCATTAGCGTTGCAGATTGGGTTCTTGGGAATGACATTTGTTGGTCATTTGTGTACACTTGAACCTTGCAGATTCTTACTTCCTTAATCTAACAATCGACAAATTTTTAAAACTAAAAAAAAAAAAAAAAAAACCCTAGCCAATCAATTTACTTGTCATTAAAGACTTGACATTAATTCCAGAATGCATTCTTTTCCCCAACAGCGACTGGTATATTATGTCGTTTTCTTATAGTTAATTAAAATCCAGTTATCCATATAACTAAAATAAACAGAAGAAGCCCATTTTGTGATCTGACCTAATTGCTTTTTAGTTGTACTGCTTTTCTTGCTCATTTTCAAAATCTCTGAAATAGTTTTCCCAGTCCTGAGGGAAAATCTGTATCAACCACTTTCCTTTAAGGCGCCGCTGAGCTCCAAATATATTAATCTTTCTCCTTTTCCTACTCATTTCTCATCATTAAGATGAATAGTTTTAATTCTGGGAGCAGATCACTTGCAGCTGTGGTCAATTACATTAAAAGCTAAAGAGTAAAACAAGTTCTTCAAAAAGCATTTGTTTGGCTGCGCTGGGGTCTTTGTTGTGGCATGAGAACTCTTGGTTGCAGCCTGTGGGATCTAGTGCCCTGACCTGGGGTTGAATCTAGACTCCCTGCGTTGAGAGCACTTAGCCACTGCACCACCAGGAAAGTCCCGAGAGTAAAACAAACTCTTGAAATACCTTCTTTGATACCAGTGCAGGGATCCCAGATGGTGAGCACAGTGTGGAGGGACCGCGTCCCTGGTGGCTGACTGATGGTCCCCACCCTACTGCAGGCAAGATCAGCGCTGTCTCCACCTTGGGCCAAGAGCTGCTTCCAGAGGCCAAAGAGGCTTTAGCTGTCTGTCCTCACCCCTTTTCCCAGCTAGCATCAGTAGTACCACCAGCCTGATAACTCCCTGAATGCCCTCATGCCACCATTCGTTCACAGCAGTCCTCAAGAGCTACAAGCCTGCCCGGGGTCTTGTTCTGTCAGGATTCTCTGGAGCACTGCCTCTCTGCCGGCATGTTCTTCAAGGTCATGGAGCTTTCGAGGGACTTACATACCGCGTCCCTTACGTTGTACCTGCTGAGCCGACCTCCTTTTGCTGGTCCTTTCTGTTGCCTACTGGGTGATGGCTCAGCATCTCCAGCCCAGGGCTCTAGAGTCCTGTGTTCTGAAACAGCTGTTCTGAGCCCTCAACAGCCTTGCGTCTGTCTGCAGGGAACAGACTTGGGAAGTACCTGTTGCAATCTGCCCACAATTTGCAGGAACTTCATTCAGCCTGGTCCCAGGTTCTTTCAGTGCTGCCTGAAGTGGAAGGGGAGCTGATGGGCTCAAAGGCCCAACCTTCCTTCCCTCGCCCACAGCAGCCTGCAGCACTGGGCACCTAGGATGACATGGTCTGGCAAGGTGAGGGGTGTGTGTCCTGCGATCCAGGACCAGGGTAGAGCCAGATACCAAATACAGCTCGGCTAAGAATCCCAGCGATCCACATGCTTGCTGCAGGCAAAGTAGGAGAGAAGAAAGCGGCATCACACAGCTGAGTCCACCCCCAGAGAGTAACCGCTGTGAATTGTGAAAAGCACATCTATAGAGGTGTATCAGCATGTGCGACTAAATGGGAATTCACTGTTTTGAAACACATTTTTTTTTAACACATTAGAAAGATGTTCTCAGTATGTTACTTTTTGCTGAAATCTTTCATCTTTTAAATTGTTGCTCTGGTTGTGTTTTTCTGTTTCCTGATGTACCATTGTCGCTGCATCTCAGAATAGGCCAGTGCCTCCTACAAACGGCAGGTTCACCTCGAGTGCTGTCCTGCAGGACCAGCTGCCCACGCTGTCAGGGGGCTCGCTGGGGTTGGTCCCAGCTCATGGTTCAGGTCACTCTTTCTTTTCTGCAGGTGTCAGCGAAAGCAGTGGCGGGTAGATCTGCCAGCCACCAGCGTGGTCATCACATTTCACAATGAAGCCAGGTCAGCTTTGCTGAGGACAGTGGTCAGGTGAGGCCCACAGCTGCCACCCATTCCCATCCACTGCAGCTTAGAGGGGCATCCCCAGCAGGGATGCAGAACAAGGGCCAGTGCCCAGCGCAGCCAGGCAAGGGCCGTCTGGGGGAGCAGACAGGTCCCCTGACTATAGCACAGGAGGGGCTGATGGCTCCTCCATCCAGGACTGGAGCCAGGGGATGAGAGTTCCCCACCCCCATCACACCCCTGAAAGGCCTGCAACTGTATCTTTCTGCCTTTCCTCAGTGTCCTTAAGAAAAGCCCGCCCCACCTGATAAAAGAAATCATCTTGGTGGATGACTACAGCAATGACCGTAAGTAGAGACCAATCCCCACCCCACCCCTCCTTCTGGCCCTTCTCCTGGGCACCAGCCTTTCTGGGCTGTGGGTGCTAAGGACAAGTTTCAAGAAAAGGCCTCAAGAAGTGGGAGTGGCAAAAAGAGGGCCTCTCTGATGCCCCAAGGGGCTCATCAGCCCCTAGGTAATGAAGAATCACCATCCCTGCCCCCCAATCCCTTCGTAAACTTGAGGTTCAAAAGCTTTGCTTCTTTTCTTTTCCCAGCTGAAGATGGGGCTCTCTTGGGGAAAATCGAAAAAGTACGTGTACTCCGAAATGATCGGCGAGAAGGTAAGACTTCTCTTAATTCAGTACCAAAACAGCTGAATTCTGATTTTTCCTGAACCCAGTAATAACGTGAAGAAATGCTTCAGCTACAGGAACAATTAACTGTCTCGTCTTCTGTCTGCCTCCCTTCAACACAGCCTCTTGGGAGCCTCTCCCAGCAAACATAGGAAGGACACTAAAAGCTTACCTAATTGAAATTGTGCACTAGGGCCAGAGTTCAAATTACATTGTTATTTATGTATTTAGAAAACTGGCTTCTCTCTTTCAGAACCTAGGAAATCTTATCAAGTCCCTTGAGTACTAGAATTAAGAAGAAAAACAAGAGATTTAGTAATGAGAACTTTAATGACTCCATGCTTCAGGCATCTGATAAAATAACTGGGATTCAAGTTTGACAGCCTGCCCAAGGTGAACCATCCAAGAAGGGGAAAGAGCACTGTAATTACATGCTTATTGGATTTGCAAATGCCAGCCTTGAAACCTGCTGTCAGTCTTGTCTTTGCTGGAGCTGGGCTCATCGAGTCCACGTTATTGGCAGTTACAAGGGAGACTCCAGAGGGGAAAGCATTACTTTGAAGTGTCTGGAAAGGAAACTGAAATCACAGTGTAATTAACATCCAGTGCATCCACGCTGGTAGAGAGCTGATGGCTGGATTCTTGGCTCTTCCACGGTCCCGAGAATCTTTCAAAGCTTTGAAATGTGTGCTGTTTTTGCTGTTGGAGGATGGCTGTTGATCCTGGAGTAGTGGCTGTGCCCTTTGATCAGTGAACATTGTTTCATCTGGTCCCCTGTGTGCTCCAGCTGGAGTCAGCTTTTCATAGCAAGCATCTAATCAGCCAATAAAGTGGGGGAGCCTGTTAGGGAGATGTCATCAACATCATATTTTAACCAACGAGGATCACCAATCCAGATGTTCGAGATGCATAAACAATGGGGTCAGCCTTGCCCCTAAGCAAACTGTTTGCTGGACTTACATCTGTCCCCCGAGCTTAGATTAAACCAAAATCTTGTACTGTACTTGCCCCCAAAGAAGTTACATAATAACTTGTTGAAATCAAAACCAAAGTGTCCTCTAGCACAGGGTAAAAAAAAAGAGGAGGAAAAAAAAAAGAAAAGAAATTATCTTTCATGTTGGCCGTTGTAACTGGCAAACCGCATGCCAGCCTTATCAGAGAGTGCCTTTAACCTGCTTAGAAATCAAAAGCAGTGTTTCTAAAAGAAACTTGCCATTTGCTTTAAGTTAGGCTGTTCCTGTGGAGGAGAACCTACATTGTTTTGGGAAGGAATGAAGAGGAGCAGCTGTGGGAAGCCAGATTGTGGTAGACCTATGTGGAACACATGAGGAATGAGATAGTTGAGTCAAAAAATACACACACAAATGTGTGTGTGCCTGTGTGTGTGTGTGTGTATCCCATATAGTTAAACACATACAGAAGTTCTCATAGCAATGCTGCTAGATGACAGAGCAAGCCAGTTGTTTAAGATCTTATAGTGAAGAAGCAGCCTTGGGGTCATTTAGTGCTGGGAGTTAATTGTGCCAGCGTTACTTACCTGGCTATTGATTATAATCACCTAGGGAACCTATATGAAGACCATTCCTTGATGCTACCCACAATTGAATTAGAATTTTTAGATGTCTAGGGGTGGGGCCTAGACATCTGCGTTTTGATAACACTGATGTACTTTGAAAGTTTGAAAACCTAGTTGTTGTTGTACAGATGGAAACATTGAAGTTGAAAGAAGTTAAGTGGCTTTTTCAAGATCATCCAGCTATTTAATGACAGTGGTGGGGCCAAAACCATGTTCATAAGCCAAGTTCTCAACGTGTCCCGTGTGCTTTTTGTTCCTTTGTTCCTACTGTCCTGCCTGATTAATTGTTTTTTTCCAGGTTATTGATATATAATTGACATAAAATATTGTATTCATTTGAGGTATACAATATAGTGATTTGATATTTGTGAAGTGATCACCACAGTAAGCTTAGTTAACACCCATCACCTCACACAGCTACAAGTTCTTTTTCTTGTGATGAGAACTTTCAGGATCTACTCTCTTAGCAACTTTCAGATATACAATACATATTATTAACTATGGTCACCACGCTGTACATCACATGCCCAGAACTTTTATCTCATTAACTGGAAATTTGTACTTTGTGACCACATTCACCCATCCCCCCTCCCTCTAGCAGCCATCAGTCTGCTCTCTTTATCTTTGAGTTAATTTTTTTAGATTCCCATATTAGGGAGCTCACAGAGTATTTGTCTTTTTCTCTGTTTGACTTATTTCATGTAGCATTGTGCCCTCAAGATCCATCCATATTGTTGCTGCAAATGGCAGTGTGAGTGACATTTTCTTCATCTATTCATCTATCAGTGGACATTTCATTTGCTTCAGTGTCTTGGCTATTGTAAATAATGCTGCAGTAAACATGGGGATGCATATAGTGATTTTTATTTCCTTGGAATTGCTAGATCATACGGTAATTCTACTTTTAATTTTTGAAGACTGTCCATACTGTTTCCCCCAGTGAATATACATATTTACATTCCAACAAACAGTGCACAAGGGTTTCCTTACCAACACTTAATATCTCTTGTCTTTTTGATGATAGACATTCTGTGAAGTGTTAGGTGTTTTGGTTTGAATCCCCTGATGATTATAATTATGATTATATAATCACATAATTATATGATAAAATTGTATGATTATATGATATGGATATCATAAAATATATATCATATAATTATATGATATGAGTTATATGATTATATGATAAAAATGTGATTACAATTATATAATTATGATTATAATCCCCTTTTTGTTGAGCACCTTTTCATGTACCTGTTGTCCATTTATATGTCTTCATTGGAAAAATGTCTTTTCAATTCCTCTGCCCATTTTTAATCTCAGATTATTTTGTTTTTGTTTTTGCTATTGAGTTGTATGAGTTCTTTATATATTTTGGACTAATATATTTTGAACTAATCTCTTGTCAGTTATGTGATTTCCAAATACTTTTTCTCATTCTATAGATTGCCTTCTCATTTTATGAATAGTTTGTGTGTGTGTGTGTGTGTGTGTGTGTGTGTGTGTGTGTGTGCACGCACTCTGCGGAAGCTTTTTAGTTTGATGTAATTCCATTGTTTATTTTTGCTTTTGCTGCCTTTGCTTTGGTGTCAAATTTTAAAAAAAGATTATTGCCACCACTAATGTTAAGAAGCTTACCTATATTTTCTTCTAAAAGTTTTGTGGGTTCAAGTCTTAATTTTCAGATCTTTAATCCATTTTGAGTTGATTTTTGTGTCTGATGTAAGGTAGAGGTCCAGTTTCTTTCTTTTGCATGTGGCTGTCCAGTTTCCCAACACCGTTTATTAAAGAGATTATCCTTCCCCATATGTATTCTTAGTTCCTTTGTTGTAACTTAATAGCCACATGTGTGTGTGTTTATTTCTGGGCTCTCCATTCTGTCTCATTGACCCATAAACCTATTTCTATGCCAAGGCCATACTGTTTTGATTACTATAGCTTGGTAATGTAGTTTGAAGTAATTTTTGTTTATTTTAGTGTTCCATATTCATATTTTTTGTAGCTTTTTAGCTATACACTTCTTATAGTGGTTGCTCTGAGTGTTACAACATACATTTTTAACTTGTAACAGTCTATTTAGAGTCAATTACAACTTTATGTAAAACCTTGCAACAATTAATTCCATTTCTATCCCTTGTCCTGTATATTGTTGTTGTCGTATATTTTCCTTCATTTGTTGTTATGATATGGTTTAAACCCCAAAATACAGTGTTAAAACGTTTGCTTTAAATAATGTTATCTTATAAAGAAATTAGAATATGTAAATAGACTGTAAAATTTATCCTTGTATTTTTTGTTTCTAGTATCTTCATTTCTTTCCATAGATTCAGCTTTCTGTCTAATGTCATTTCCCTTCAGCCCAAAGAACCTTTAAAGCTTCATTTTTCTTGTAGGCAATAAAATCTCTCAATTTCTGTTTGTCTGAAAAGTCTTTCTTTTTCCTTTATTAGTGAAGAGTGTGTTCTCTGCATAGAATCCTGAGCTGACTGTTAGTTTTCTTCCAGCACTGTGAACACGCCGCCCCAGTGCCTCTGGCCTCTGTCTCTCTGTCCACATGTAGGCGTCCGTGTCGCTGATCCCTCATCTGCTGTAGGCTGTTTCTGCTCGCTGATTTCCAGACTGTCTCTTTATCTTTGGTTTTTAGCAGTTTGACTGTGACCTGGTTATATTTGATTTACCTTTCATTTATCCTGCTCCAGATTTGCTGATCCCTTTGAATTTGTAAGTTGAAGTTTTCACTGAATTTGGGAAATCTTTGGCCTTCTATTTCTTCACATGTTGTTTTATGCCTCAATCTTGGCCTCTTAAGTGCACATATGTTATACCACTTGATACTGTCCATAGGTTGCTTCAGCTTTTTTTCTCTTTCAGTATTTTTCTCTGTATTCACCAGCTAGATCAGTTTTTATTGATCCATTTTCAAATTCACTGATATCTTTAATCTACTATTCAGCCCAGTCAGTTAATTTTTTATTTCAGATAATTGCAGTTTTCAGTCCTGGAATATCCATTTAATTCTTGTAGTTTTCATTTCTCTGCTGAGATTCCCCATGTTTGTTCATTCCAATCATCATTTCCTTAGAGTTCTTGGATATAGTTATTATGATAGCATCTTTAAAATCCTCTGTTGATTTCAACATGTGAATCATCTCAGGATGAGTTTCTATTGGCATTTTTTCTCTTGGGTATGGAATATATTTTTATCTTCTCATGTCTGCTAATTTTTTTATTTTATGTTGAAAATGGTGAATGGTATGTTGTAGAGACATTGGATTCTGTTATCTTTCTCTAGAGTGTTGATCTTTGTTATATATGGTTAATTAAATGACTAGTTTATGACCTTGAATTTGTGTAGGTTTGTCTTTATATTTCACTAGGATGAGTATATCTTAGGTGAAACCCTTATTCTTGAGACATAGTCTGTATTCCTAATGTGTCTCTGCTGGAGTTTCTGTAGAAATGAGATGTTTATCAAACCCTTCTAACTTGGCAGAACTCGAGTGCCAAAACTTGATTCCAGCAGAAATCTTCATTCTTTCTGTCTTCTAATTGTTTATCTTCATGGGCTCTTCAGGGTCTCCTCTGTGCCTGCAGGTCAGGAGTCAGCCAGGGATTTCAGGGCAGTTATCACCAGATTTGGGATACACCAGATCCCTCCCAGGAGCTCCTCCTTCTATTTCAGCCACTCTAGAAACCCCAGACTCTACTCTCTGATACTTCAGCCCCAAACAGCTGCATTGCAGTGGATCAGAGAGTAACACTGGGGGGAAATCCCATGTATAGAGAGCTTTCACCCTCTGATTTTATTATTATTGTTTGGCTGCCTAGTCTTCACTGTGGTCCTTGGGCTTTCTCTAGTTACGGCTCGCAGGGGCTCCTCTCTAGGCTCAGCACGTGCACTTGTCCTGCTGGGTCGCATGGACTTGGTTGTCCCCACCATGTGGGATCTTACTTCCCCGTCAGGGATCAAACCCAGATCCCCTGCACTGGAAGGTGGATTCTTAACCATTGCACCACCAGAGAAACCCCTGATTTTCTTCATTTAGGGGTTGAGTGCTCTCTGGTTTCTGCCTGCCCTTGGCTACTCTACCCCTTTCCCAAATTGGATTTTCCATTTTGCTCAGAGTTTGTACTTGTTCCCTGGAACATGGTTTGCCTATTACAGACCACTTCGTAATACAAGACCGAGAAATTGTTTGCCCGTTCTTCCTGCTCTAGCATGCACCTCTTTAAGAATCATTGAAAATGCTTTTTGACTACTGTACTCTATAAAGAACATACAACACTGTACTGTCCTCTCTGGTTGTGAATATTCTCATCATCTCCATGTATAAAGCCTAGCATAAGCTAGTTATGACCACACCATCCAGTGATAAATATACTATTTATGAGAAGACTTTGTGTGATAATAAAAGGTGTATATTATTAACAGATCACAAGTATATAAATTTTTTAATGTGACCAAATAGTATAACTAATTTTGTGTAAAAGTCAAACAACTGGGCTTTATCATTTATGTAAATTTGGCCTGTGATAAGTCTTTGAAGACAAAGACATTCACAACACTATTATCATGAAATTATTGCCATTAAAATTGGCCCCGTTAGCACTTGAAGTGTCTGGGTGACACATTCCTTACCCTGGTTAATTAGAAAACTCTGCTGCCATGAAAGTAGTTTCAGAAGTTACACATTTCAGTTGCTTGGTAAAGACTTCAACTATGCAGAAGCCTTCCTCAGAAGGCAGTTTTTCAAGTTGTTTTCTCAGTCGTCCAGTGAGCTTAAAAAAAAAAACAAAGTCCTTACCGGGGAAACCTCAGGGCAGTCCTGATCCTCCGCAAACGTCGGTGATGGAGTCTGCGCCAGCGGGAGGGCCGCGCGCGGAGGCGCAGGTGCCGGGCGCCGCGGCTTCTCCCTGACCTGCTCTTGCTGCCGCTGCACAGGCCTGATGCGGTCGCGGGTGCGGGGGGCCGACGCGGCGCAGGCCAAGGTCCTGACCTTCCTGGACAGCCACTGCGAGTGCAACGAGCGCTGGCTGGAGCCCCTCCTGGAGAGGGTGGCCGAGGTGAGCGTGCGGGCGGGGCCGGGCCTCTGGGGCGATTTTCTCCACTGTGGGACTCTGTCAATAGGGGAAAACCGCCTGGCAGGTACAGGGGAGGGTGAGCCGAGGCTGCTGAGAGCCTGGGTCGTCTCGGACAGCCCTCCCTCCGAGGCTCTTCCTTTCCTGCCTGAAGCTTTGCTCCGGTTCTGAGCTCAGAGCAGGTGGGGCGTTGAGGACAGAGCCCGCAGGGCGCCCTGCCTGGACTTGCCGCCCTGAGACCAGGGCTGCGCCTGGTGGGCAGGGACGCATGAGGCCGTCCGGTGAGCGGGGACTGCACCTTTGCCTCCTAGAAACGCTATCTCTGTGTTATGTTCGGCCTCTTGTGATATCGCTGTTGCCATCTGCTTGTTTTATTGACTTTCTTTTCTTCCTACTAAGAAAGAGCTTATTTGAGACAATAAAGCAAATGTAATGAAAGTACTAGAGAAATATTAAAGGAACAAGTCATTCTTTTTGTACCATAGCCAGGAATGCGGATGAGCAGCAAATCATGAAACATGAAATAACTCAAATGAAATAACTCAAAAGACGTGTTATAATCCTCACTACATAGTCTCATGCTAATGCTTGCTGAGATGCTATCAGCCACTCTTAATTTCTTCTTTGGGGTTAATAAAAATTGACATTTGTTCTTGGCTGTTAGGGGAAAAAAAAAAAACCAAACCAGGAACAGTCCCAGGAGGTAGTTGTTCTCCACCAGTGAACATGTGCGGGGCCACCCCACGCCCCCTGGCACCTCCTCTGGGGCCGCGTGCTCTATGCCCCTGACCCCCAGCACGGCGCAGGGCATGGGGCGGCAGGCGTTGGGGGCGAGGGTCTCCCTCTGGGCACTGACACTCAGGCCTCCCCATGCAGGTCCTGGTTGGCCCTGACACCTGCTCTTGTCTCCCCTGCATTTCAGGACAGGACCCGCGTCGTGTCCCCCATCATTGATGTCATCAACATGGACAACTTTCAGTACGTGGGTGCATCTGCGGACTTAAAAGGCGGTAGGTGCTGCTTGGGGCCCAGCCTCTGTGCAGCTCAGCACTGCTCCGTCTCGGGTCAGAGGGGCAGCGATAGCGCCTGCATGCGGCCCTGCAGGGTCCCCACCAAGAACGCCCCTGTGCTCAAACCGCAGGGCTCATAAGGGGACAGAAGCAGCCTGGCCTCCCTGAGACTGCAGCCACGGTTCCCATCCTTATCTGCTGGACTTACATTGCCACAGGGACGTGCGGCTTAGTGTACAGAGCCATCCCCATGGGAGCCGGTGGAGAAAGCCAGGCTGACGGGGTCTGTCCGCTACACCCCACCAACCCCCCATAGCCTCCATCTCCTGCTGGAAACCCATCCGCCTGGCTCTCCCCTGATTTCTGGGCCCCAAGGCCTGCATGGCCCACCCCTCCTGCATCTTGACTGCCAGCCCCTTCTCCCCTCTAGCCACCCACGTCCCGCCTCCTGCTGGGGACCCTTTTGTCTGAATGATGCCACTAGTTTCCCAAGGGTCCTTATGTCTTGAGTGTGACCCGTAAAACCCACCCTCCACAAAGTGCCACAGTGATGTGCCTAATCTTGTCTTTATTGTGCTCAGTCGTGTCTGACTCTTCAAGACCCCATGGACTGCAGCCTTCTAGGTGCCTCCGTCAGTGGGATTACCCTCACAAGAATACTGGAGTGGGTTGCCATTTCCTCCTCCAAAGGATATTCCCAACCCAAGGCTCAAACCCGTGTCTCCTGTGGCTCCTGCATTGGCAGTCCTTACCATCTTGAAAATTATCGAAGGCCCCAAAGAGCTTCGTTCACGTGGGCTGTGCTGATGAGCATTTGCTGTGTTAGAAAGTAAGGCTGACGGTGAGGACAGGGAGTGAGGCAGGCACACCTGTGCTGCCCATGTACACTGACGCCTCCTGTCCTGAAGCTTCCAGAAAACTCCTTCCTGCACTTTGGAAAAATCGAAAGGGGCCTCTAAAGCCTTCATATAACTATGAAAGGAGTTTCGATATCACAGACCTCCAGAAAGGACCTGAGGACCCCAGGGGCTCCTGGACTCTGCCTGTAGAGCTGCTGTTTTCATGAGGAGCTTCACAAAGCTGATGGGTACACAGGACTCATGCTAGCTGGCCCTGAGGAGCCAACCGTATTGTCTCTGTGATCCAGGACTGTGTGTCTGTGGGGTGACCTGGGGCCCGCAGGCTCTCCTGTGACCCAGGACTGTCAGTGGGGTGACCTGGAGCCTGCAGGCTCCCCTGTGACCCAGGACTGTCTGTGGGGTGACCTGAGGCTCGCAGGCTCTCCTGTGACCCAGGACTGTCTGTGGGGTGACCTGGGGCCCGCAGGCTCTCCTGTGACCCAGGACTGTCTGTGGGGTCTGACCTGGGGCCCGCAGGCTCTCCTGTGACCCAGGACTGTGTGTCTGTGGGGGTGATCTGGGGCCCGCAGGCTCTCCTGTGACCCAGGACTGTCAGTGGGGTGACCTGGGGCCCGCAGGCTCTCCTGTGACCCAGGACTGTGTGTCTGTGGGGGTGACCTGGGGCCCGCAGGCTCTCCTGTGACCCAGGACTGTGTGTCTGTGGGGGTGACCTGGAGCCCGCAGGCTCTCCTGTGACCCCAGGACTGTCTGTGGGGTGACCTGGGGCCCGCAGGCTCTCCTGTGACCCAGGACTGTCTGTGGGGTCTGACCTGGGGCCTGCAGGCTCTCCTGTGACCCAGGACTGTGTGTCTGTGGGGGTGATCTGGGGCCCGCAGGCTCTCCTGTGACCCAGGACTGTCAGTGGGGTGACCTGGGGCCCGCAGGCTCTCCTGTGACCCAGGACTGTGTGTCTGTGGGGGTGACCTGGGGCCCGCAGGCTCTCCTGTGACCCAGGACTGTGTGTCTGTGGGGGTGACCTGGAGCCCGCAGGCTCTCCTGTGACCCCAGGACTGTCTGTGGGGTGACCTGGGGCCCGCAGGCTCTCCTGTGACCCAGGACTGTCTGTGGGGTCTGACCTGGGGCCCGCAGGCTCTCCTGTGACCCAGGACTGTGTGTCTGTGGGGGTGATCTGGGGCCCGCAGGCTCTCCTGTGACCCAGGACTGTCTGTGGGGTCTGACCTGGGGCCCGCAGGCTCTCCTGTGACCCAGGACTGTCTGTGGGGTCTGACCTGGGGCCCGCAGGCTCTCCTGTGACCCCAGGACTGTCTGTGGGGTCTGACCTGGGGCTCGCAGGCTCTCCTGTGACCCAGGACTGTGTGTCTGTGGGGGTGATCTGGGGCCCGCAGGCTCTCCTGTGACCCAGGACTGTCTGTGGGGGTGACCTGGGGCCCGCAGGCTCCCCTGTGACCCAGGACTGTCTGTGGGGTCTGACCTGGGGCCCGCAGGCTCTCCTGTGACCCAGGACTGTCTGTGGGGTGACCTGGGGCTCGCAGGCTCTCCTGTGACCCAGGACTGTGTGTCTGTGGGGGTGATCTGGGACCCGCAGGCTCTCCTGTGACCCAGGACTGTCTGTGGGGGTGACCTGGGGCCCGCAGGCTCTCCTGTGACCCAGGACTGTCTGTGGGGGTGATCTGGGGCCCGCAGGCTCTCCTGTGACCCCAGGACTGTCTGTGGGGTGATCTGGGGCCCGCAGGCTCTCCTGTGACCCAGGACTGTCTGTGGGGTCTGACCTGGGGCCCGCAGGCTCCCCTGTGACCCAGGACTGTCTGTGGGGTCTGACCTGGGGCCCGCAGGCTCTCCTGTGACCCGGGACTGTCTGTGGGGTGACCTGGGGCCCGCAGGCTCTCCTGTGACCCGGGACTGTCTGTGGGGTGACCTGGGGCCCGCAGGCTCTCCTGTGACCCAGGACTGTCTGTGGGGGTGACCTGGGGCCCGCAGGCTCTCCTGTGACCCCAGGACTGTCTGTGGGGTGACCTGGGGCCTGCAGGCTCTCCTGTGACCCAGGACTGTCTGTGGGGGTGACCTGGGGCCCGCAGGCTCTCCTGTGACCCCAGGACTGTCTGTGGGGTGACCTGGGGCCCGCAGGCTCTCCTGTGACCCAGGACTGTCTGTGGGGTCTGACCTGGGGCCTGCAGGCTCTCCTGTGACCCAGGACTGTGTGTCTGTGGGGGTGATCTGGGGCCCGCAGGCTCTCCTGTGACCCAGGACTGTCTGTGGGGTGACCTGGGGCCTGCAGGCTCCTGCACAGCCCACTGGTAAACGCTTCAAGTTCTGAAACTCAGCTGGTTGGCAGCCTGTCCTCTCAGAATTCAGCTAAGAGCCAAGAAGTCAGCAAAGCCTACTGTAAAGAGAGAAACAGAAGAGTTGTCAGAACTTTTGCCTTCGGTGTGTGCAATTTACTCACTCTTGATTCCTCACACCTCAGATGAGTGAACTCTTCTTCCAACAGCCCAGCACCCGTTTCTTTATGTGAGCTGAGGGGCTTCTTTTCCATCTCTAACATTTTGAACTGATTGGAAGATGGACTATTCCAGACAGACACACAACTGAGGGTCAACTGACAGTAAAAAAAGAAGACAGTAAAACTGAGACATTGGATGGAAACTTAGAAAGCAGAACACTGGGCCCCACCAGGGAGCCCTGGGCCCTGGTGCCTCTTTTAGGCCGTGTTGTCATGGGCAGACCATGTCCCCTCTGCCCCTCAACATCCCTGCCTGAGAACAGGGGTGACGATAGTGCAGCCACATGGGGAGGCTGGAGGAGGCCAGGGCTGTGATTGGGCGGCTCCCACCCAGTGCCTCACCTGGGGGCAGTGATGCTGGAAGGAGGCACTTAGGTTGGAGACAAGACTCTGGAGCTTCTTAGTAAATGGTGAGCATGTTTGGGGCTTTCCAGTTCAAGCCCTGGGCTGTCACAGTCAGCCTTGGTGTGACTGTCCGCTGTGTCTTACGCCTCAAGAACATGCAGGAGCTGAGCTGTGACGGGCTCGTCTCCTGCAGCAGCTGTTTATGGTGGCGCAGGTGTGGATGGTGAGGTGACCCCCATGCTGCCCCAGGGCGGGGCCAGGTCCATTCCGAGAGGATCTGGTGACATCCCACCCCATGGGGCTCAGCTGCAAACAGGGGAGACCAAGTTTGAAGGGACCACGTTTGCGGCCCAGGAACCCGTACTCTCATACCTCTGCTCTCTCTCCCCGCCGGGACCTTGTTGGGGGTGCCTGGCAAATTTTTTAATCCATCACTCTTCTTCCTCACCTCCTGACAGCCCTTGGATATTGCCTCACAGACTCCGGTTTCCTTATTTCACACTATACTTTCTGGTTTTAGGAAAAAGTGCCCCGCAGTTCCTGTGTTGGCTAAGCTTCTCGGGGAGGGATTTGAGTGTGTGCCCACCCCACTGGTCTCCCTGCCCCGCTCTGCCCCCAGTCTCTCTCTCTTCCCTCTGCATCTTCTCTGTTTGTTTTCCCTTTGGTTTTCAGTGAATCCATCCAAATACCAGATGTCGCTAAGCTACCAGGGACGGAAGTACCAGCAGCAGGCAGCCCGTGCTTACAGCATCCTGTGTTTGTTTTCTCTTCTGTGACCCGCAGGTTTTGACTGGAACTTGGTGTTCAAATGGGATTACATGACCCCTGAGCAGAGGCGGTCCCGGCAGGGGAACCCCGTCGCTCCCATAAAGTAAGTGCCAGGTGTCCTTCAGGTTCCCTTCTCCGAGGTCACAGCTGAGACGTCAGGCTCCAGCCTCGTGTTCCCTCGGGTCCTAGGCGCCCTCTTGTCTCCAGCCACACCCTCACATGCCCTCATCTTCACTCAAGGGAGAGTCTCTGCCAACAGCTTGTAGAATAAAGTACTTTGAGATTTATTTTCTTGGACTTTCATATATCAAATCTGCCAGTTCCACGTCCTTTGTGCTGATAATGTAGAGCATTTTCCACAGAGGATGGGGTCTCGGGCTGCCGTCAGGGCCTGGGCAGAGAGGCGGGCGGGCAGGGTGAGCCCCGCCGCTGCCCCCGGTCAGCCCCACTTATTCACCGGATTCTGCCCTCCTCTGCAGACAGAGGAGGCACCTGTACCACTGCCGGCTGGGTGGGATCCCCAGACATGCTGGGGATACCTGTCCGGGAACCCCTCGTTCAGGGGGCCCCTGCGGACCCTGTCGCTGGCTACATTGTCGCCGTGTGTCCCCCGTCAGCAGGGGGCTCCAGCAGCATGGGGCCTGGGCTTCTCACGGTGACTCCGTGGAGACAGGGCTGGGGCTCTGCTGGTGGCCTCTCCGCAGGCCGAGGGGAAAGGAGAAGATGATGGTTCCTCCAACAGAGGAAGACGCTGTCCTATGAGGATAAGAATAAGGGCAGCTAGTGTCAGCGAGCGTCTCCTGCGTGCGCTGGGTGCTTTAAGCCTGTGATTGTTTGTAATCCTCCAAGGAACCTGGCACGGAAAAACTGAGTGCTGGCCTGGGGCCCACCAGCAAGTGTCCCAGCCCAGCGGCTGCTGTCACGTAGGGAGCTCCCTGCAGCCCCTCGCACTTGGGAACATCTGAGCAGGGCACTGAAGCCAGCAGGGGTCAAGCCAAGAGGGGCCCCTAGAGCTCTGAGCTAGGGACCAGGCTGTGCTGTTGATTTTAAGTCTGGTTTTCAGGCTTGACCTTGGCATTAGAGTGCTGGTGATCTAACCTTGACCTTCGGCCTCCTCTCCTACCCTCTCTGCCGCTGTAGGACCCCTATGATTGCTGGAGGGCTGTTCGTGATGGATAAGCTCTATTTTGAAGAGCTGGGGAAGTATGACATGATGATGGACGTGTGGGGAGGAGAAAACCTGGGTACGTATGAGCCTTGTGTCTTTGGACACCAGTCTGTTTACAATTCTGCTGGAACCGTGGTCTCTTCCTGCCGGCCAAGGGGTGGAAATGAAAAGGGGAAGTTTTGGAGAAATTATTAAGTGAGAGTTTGTAGTATGCAGGTGCCAGTTGGAAAAGGTTTGTAGAGACATTAAAGTGACCATGTAACAGACATAATTAGTCCCCTTATAAAGTATAAATAGCACCCTTTTTACTCTTAAAAGTTTCTTGGGTTGTGCGTTAGAATGTGTTTCCTTAAGAATGTAGGATGCTAGATACAGAGTCTTTGAAGGAAATTGCATACTTTTTAATGTCATCTGAATTCAGGAGTTTGGAAAACAGACTGACAAAAATTGTGGGAACACTTCAGGCTCTAAGACTCATTTTTAGACACATAGGATGGAAAATGAGTCCCAGCGAAGCCTGTTAGACTGGCTGAATTATAATCATGGGGCAGGGATGGTTCTATTTTGTTTTTGTTTGTAGTGCATACAAATCATTTTTACCCATGATTAGGGACAATTAAATTGTATAGAGTTTGGTCTTTACTGGTAGTTGCATCATGTTTACTGCATAAATATAGAAGGACTCCTGTTTTATGTTATTTTTTTGTTTAGGGGGTTTTGTTTGTTTCACTTGAAGTTTTTGAGCTTAGTCTCCTCACCTTTGAATGCTGCTAAATTACTTTCTCCCCTGGGTAGAAGGAAAGAAGGATGCTGGTATCACTTGTAGTAGTTTTTACTTATAACAGAGACTTTGATTTTTTGTTTGTTTAAAAGAAAAGACTAGGTTAGACAAGCCTGTTATTTTTCTCTCATTTTCTGATATTAATGTTAGTGATAATGTCTCATTTGTGGAGAGAGGTTATCACCCTGGTAGATTTTGAAAGCTTCTTTAGATTCAGTAACTACACTCGGAGGGAGGGCCTGAGTCCAATGCCTTTGGTTTTTTAATGATACACTGACAGGGAGGCAGGACTTGATTGAAATCTGAGCACAGAAGGCTTCGGAAGGATTGTTAATCTCCTGAGGGGATTCTGAGTCACCCTCGTCCTGCCGGCACCCCTGGGGCAGCCCAGCCAGCCAGGATCACCGCTCGGTAGCAAAGTAGAGTGGGGTTTGCCGTGTGCCATTAGGTTAGGGTGGCTGGAGGCAGCCAGCCTTTTAAAGCACAGAGTGTGGAAAGAGTATGGATTTTACATCAAAAGAGACTGCACCGGAGACCAGCGGGAGGGGAGATGATCTCCCCCATTGCCTGGTTTATTGTCGGTTTGGCTTGTGTATTCAAGTACCTGTGCCGTGTGCGAGGTTCCCTGGAAGGGCTCGCGGGGTTCAGGTGACCCATGGTGGACGGGGAGGCCTCGGGTCGTGCGGGCTGGTGCTGCGGGCACTGTGGCACCGCCTCCCAGCGGGCTCTGACATGGCCACTCTGGAGGGTCTTCTCCCACCAGGATTAAACAGGCACAGGGTTTCAGCAGGAGGAGCTTGCGATGAGTCTTTCTCTCATCTTGGCCCTGCTCAGACTTAATTTTCTGGGTGCTGCATGCACACCCACAGCAGTTGTCCAGCCTGAGGGCTGATGTGGGTACCTATTAGGAGAGTCAGGGAGTGGGGATGCCTGAGTCAAATAACACCCCGTCTTGGGATGCCCCACCAAATCTAGTGCTCCCAGATTTCCTGACGTACAGTGTAAATCTAATTAAAGCACTTAAAAAAGAGGGAATTCCCCGGTGGTCCAGTGGTTAGGACTCAGCACTTTCATTACTGTGGCACCAGGTTCAGTCCCTGGTTGGGGAGCTAAGATCCCACAAGCCTTGCACTGCGGCCAAAAAAAGGGAAAAAGAAATTTTTTTTTTAATAAATAAAAAGGACAAAGAACGCTACCCCTGGCCCCTGTGAGATGTGGGGTTAGACTCCTTGGGAATGCTATTTGTCCTTTTCAACCCATCCCTGCAGCCTTAGGAATGATGCTGACCACCCCAGTGCATCGTCTCGTTTCATGCTTTCTGGACAGGACTGAGGTCTTGCTTGAGGTCTTGAGCTTATTGTTAGTAGAGCCAAGATACAGACACAAACTGCCTAATTAAAAAGCCACCATGTTTTCCTGGGTAATCAATCATCCCTCGTTGGAGCCCAGTGAGATCAGCTGAACATAACTGTAGTTGTTCATGGCCTTAAAACTCTCCCACCAGGTCTCTGACCGGCTCCCTTACTGGTTTATCAGACTCCCCATACAGGAGCCAGGGAGTCTTCGTGGCCCCCAGTTTTGAATTTTCCAGATAGGCAATTTTATTTCCTTAGATACAGAGAGCCTCCTAGTCAAGTTTCATTCAACACTCTGTAGGCTTGGTGGTTATGAGCACACATGTCTAATATGATGAGGGAAGTGGTCATTAAACTCTCCAAACTGCCACATAGGGAGGTGTTTGGGGCTTCCGCCCACTGGTCCCAGTAGAGATTCCTGCTGGCCTGCTCGCACATGGAGCCACAGCCTGGGCACCTGCTGCCACTCGGGGCCTTGTGCTCCGCGGGAACCCACCTGGCTCAGACCCGCCCGCGCTGCAGCGGTGACTGCGTGTGCCGTCCTGTCCCAGTCCCCCGCGTGTTGTCAGGCGTGCAGAGTGATGCTGAGGAAGCCTTTCAGGAAAACGAAGTCTAGCCCTCCATCATATCGTACCTTGATTTTCCTGCGCAACCTATTTCTCGAGTTCAGTCACGCCCCTGCTCAGAGCGGGTGGCCATCAGGACGGGAGCCCGGCCGCCTCCCTGTGTCCGGGCTGCTCCCAAGCCTGGTGCTCTGGGCTGCATGCGTGTGCAGGTGTCATGACCCGCGCCCACTTGCCCAGGTCCTGAGTCCTGGGTAGACTCTGTGTTGACTCGGGTGAAGAGCAGCCTTTGCTGGCCTGGTGGCTACTGGCTGCTGAAAGCTGGGGTGGCTGCCAGGTCTGGTTGTTCTTCGGGTGTCATTGGTCCCTGGACTTGGCGGGCTGGCTGGACACCTGCTGGTCCACAGGGATGAGATAAGTTTTGCGATTTAAGGGGAAACATTGTTTTTGTCCCGGATGGAAGAAGCTCAGGTGCATGCGGATGCTCTGGGCATTTAAGTTTTAGAGGAAGGTGGTGTTCACAGTTGCCTCTTATGTCTGTCTGCATTAGGGCTGATGTGGGCATTTCATGCCTTTTGATCATGGACATTCGCGCACCGTTGGTTGCCTTTTCTAACTGGGATCCTTAGGGGGCATAGTAATACTCCCAGTGGAGAACCAGTCAGAGAGGAGTTCTGGGCCGAGTCTCATCCACAGTGATGGTGATGTTACAGGGATGCCTGGTCTGCTGCCAGGAGTCTGCTGTTCACAGTGGGCCAGGGAATCACTCTTGTCCTAGGGTTTCTAGTCTGGATCTGAAAAATATTTCAAGCGTGCTCTTACTTTCTTTAAAATTTGGAATAGACTTTCTTGGAAACAAGGAATTTGGTGACACAGATAGAGCTGGCAATAGATAGAGCTAGTAATTCTGCTCAGTGGTAAAATCTAAGATAGAAATTTCCCACTGTGGGTAGTTTGTTGGGCATAAATTATTCACTTTATCTACACTACTTTATATTGTCTGTATAATAACACTGCTGTGCAGACACCCTCATTCAATCTTTGGGATATTTCATTCAATCTTTTTTTCCTCCATCTTTATTGAGGTTGCACTGACAATTTAGAATTGTATATATTTAAGGTATACAGCAGGATGATTTGATATGCACTCGCATCCCCCCACACACATACTTCCTTGATTGTGCCCTGGAGTCTAGAGACCAGTGTCAGATGTCCCGCTGGGGGACATTCAAGGACCCTCTGGGAAAAGGGTCCTCCCTGTTGGCATTGCCTCAGGCCCTGGAGGCAGCCCAGGCCCTCGGTCACCCGTGTCTTCCTCACCTCAGAGATCTCGTTCCGCGTGTGGCAGTGTGGCGGCAGCCTGGAGATCATCCCCTGCAGCCGCGTGGGACACGTGTTCAGGAAGCAGCACCCATATACCTTCCCGGGAGGCAGCGGCACTGTCTTCGCCCGGTAAGTGGCCGAGAGGCCCAGCAGGGCCGCGAGCACTGCTGACCGGCCTCACACAGGCCTGTGTGGAAACACGTCCTGCAAGGGGCCGCCCCTCGGCGATGACAAGGGCAGCTGTAGGGACTGAGTACAGCACAGCGCGCTGTCTGATGTGGGATCAGGGAGCTCCTGTGGGTTTTAAGCAGCTACTAGACTCCTTTGTTTTGGACTGTAGAAGGGTTCTTCTGGCCCCTGGCCAGAGGATGGCAAGGATGACACCAAGAGGAAATGATGGTGCGGGTGGCATGCTCCCCCTCCACTAGAGGGCGGGGGCCAGGCAGGCGTGTCTGCTGATGAACAGGAGAGAGCCAGCAGGGACTCCTTGGTGACACCCAGGCTGGCGATCACACACTTGGCTGACGGGGTGCCCCTGCAGAACAGAAAGCCTCAGAGCAGGGTGGGCATGCGTAAGGTGGGGGATGACTAGTTTATTTTGCATGTGGCATTTTAAAACATGTATTAAGTATAGATTGCACAATATTCCCATATCGCACAGAAACTAGATTTCTTAGCATAGAGAATCTAAGTTCAGGGAAACTTTAACAGAAGCCAAATGTCATATAATGCTTCTGACCAAATCGCCTTCTCCCAAAAAGTATATCATTTCCCAGATGTTGTCTGAACTTCATTTCTCTTTGTTAGAAATAAAAATATGTTCTTACATGACAACCTCTACAAAATCAAGCAGTGATATGTACATTTTCCTGTGGGGCACTGTGAGACTCTTCTCAGAAACCTCTTGTAGAGACAGATCAAACACTTCAAATCAAAGCCTGATAGCTACCAGAAAAGCCTGGGTTTCAGAAAACAGTCTTTTAAAATACACAAGACATTGCTTTATATGCTTTTTTAAAGGGGAAAAAAAAAACCCACTGTTTTTTAGAAGGGAAGCTTTTCCATTCTATTTTACAGCCCAAGAGTCCTTACGCTGGAGGTATAGGGAGGAAATGGACCTGTGATTCGGAACTGGGGGCAGCGTGGATCATCAGGCCTTCAGCAAGGCCCTTGCTGCCCCCTCTTGGTTGAGTCACCTAAAAGATAGGGAGGTAGAATTTGTTAGTTTTGAAGTCCAGCTCTCTTTAATTTCTTCTAAAATGTGACATTCAGGGTATAAGTATTTCATCATCTAAAAGTTGGGGCTTGACAACAATAGCTAATATTTATAAAGTGTTTCATGTGTGCTAGGCTGTTGGATGCTTCATAAATATTCACGTACTCTCCATGTGTATGAGTATGAGGAGTATATACTCCTCATAAAGCCTTATAAATTAAGTATTATTATTTCTGGGCTTCCCTGGTGGCTCAGTGGTAAAGAATCTGCCTGTCATGTTGGAGACTGCCTGCCATGCAGGAGACACAGATTTAATCCCTGGGTCGGGAAGATCCCCTGAAGAAGGAAATGGTAACCCACTCCAATATTCTTGCCATGGATTCTTGTCATTCTTGCCATGGAAAAATCCTATGGACAGGGGAGCCTGGAGGGCTACAGTCTATGGGGTCAAAAGAGTCAGACACAACTTGGCGACCTAAACCATCACCAGCATTTCCACTTTAGGGGTAAGAGAAATTGAGGCACAAAAAGGTTCAGTTCCTTTGTCTAAGTTCATGCATTTGGAAAGTGGGATTCAGTCTTGGCCACTTGGCTCTGGAGTCCATGTTACTTTTTATCCAAATCTCCAAGTACAGTTACTGCTTGAGGCTGCTAGATTTCAGCGTTGAGACAGACTCTAAAGTGGGTTCTAGGGTGGCAGGTAGGACCATCTCATTGGTGCAGGTCACTGTGTGAGGAAGGGAAGGAGGCAGGGACGATGGGAGGAATGCATGGAGAAGTGGCCCCTGGGCTCCTGTCTTATTCTGCCACACGTGTGCCCTGTTGCTTTAGAGACAGCAAGGTGATGCCACACCCGCAAGCCCTTACAGCATATCACATCCCGGGTACCCGTTGAGTGAGAACCCTTGGGCCGTCCCTTCTCTTTCTTACAGCTCTGTTTCCAGTTAGCCTCTCCAAGCCTCTTAAGAGACTGGAGAGTGCTGCTGATGTGCTTGCATGTGGGTGTGGATCAGGGTTTACCAAAAGGCCCAGGGAGCTCCCAGTCAGAACAGCCGTGGGACCGCGGGGCAGGTGCCTTAGAAGATATTTGGGTTTACTTTTAGTAGTTAATGGTGAGACTTATTCATGGGGAGGGTGACTACGATTAAATTAAATACAGAAAGCAGCAGTTTAAACTTACTCTCCTACCAAACGTTTTCCTGTTTAGTGTGTGTGACTGGCCAGTCCCACCCTCTCTCTCCTGCCTGCTTCCTGGCAGAACTACTTTACCTGCACCGATGCCCAGCCGGGAGGAGAGCAAAGGCGAGGTGCCCTGTACTTACAGCTCCTAGAAGACTGCTTGCTGTGTCGGCGCCTGAGAAATATTTACACCAGTGAATTTAAACTAGTGCTGAGCAGTGCGGGAAGCTCGCTCTTTGCGGCTACCTATGTATCTTTTTTTATTAAGTAGACAGAAAGGGGGGGCTCTGCATTTAGGAGTTGAGAAATGACTTAAATCACTTAATGACTTTGAGGTGGTTTAAAACTGCTGTGTGATTGCACTTCCTAAAACCTTTTAATTTGGTTAAAACGTCCTTCAATCTCCCTCTCCCCCATTCCCCTCCTCCCCACTCTTCTCCCACCACACACATTTCTACCATGTGCTATGCTGATACTACTGTATTTTCATCCATCAAGTCAGGGACATCCTCCCATGGCGACCCGTGAAACATATGCCTGTATCTTTCATGGCCCCAGAGGAGTCCATGTGTTTGAACACTTTACTGTTGATGGTTGTACAGTTTCTGCTTTTTCTGCCATTGTAAACAGTGCTAAATTGAGCATGTTTTCATTCCTGGTTGATTAATTTCTACATGTGGGAACTGCTAGATCAGAGGACAGGAACATTCGAATTATCTTGTCTGCCTCTTACAGGGTCTTCTAAGCAACAATCCATCTAGACATATACATCACTTGATAAGAAAGATCAGTTCAGTTCAGTTCAGTCGCTCGGTCGTGTCCGACTCTTTGTGACCCCATGAACTGCAGCATGCCAGGCCTCCCTGTTCATCACCAACTCCCGGAGCTTATTCAAACTCATGTCCATCGAGTCGGTGATGCCATCCAACCATCTCATCCTCTGTCGTCCCCTTCTCCTCCTGCCCTCGATCTTTCCCAGCATCAGGGTCTTTTCCAATGAGTCAGCTCTTTGCATCAGGTGGCCAAAGTATTGGAGTCTCAGCTTCAGCATCAGTCCTTCCAATGAACACCCAGGACTGATCTCCTTTAGGATGGACGGGTTGGATCTCCTTTCAGTCCAAGGGACTCTAAAGAGTCTTTTCCAACACCACAGTTCAAAAGCATCAATTCTTCGGCACTCAGATTTCTTTACAGTCCAACTCTCACATCCATACATGACGACTGGAAAAACCATAGCCTTGACTAGATGGACCTTTGTTGGCAAAGTAATGTTTTTTAACATGCTGTCTAGGTTGGTCATAACTTTTCTTCCAAGGAGTAAGCGTCTTTTAATTTCATGGCTGTAGTCACCATCTGCACTGATTTTGGAGCCAAAAAAAATAAAGTCAGCCACCGTTTCCACTGTTTCCCCATCTATTTGCCATGAAGTATTGAGACTGGATGCCATGGTCTTAGTTTTCTGAATGTTGAGCTTTAAGCCAACTTTTTCACTCTCCTCTTTCACTTTCATCAAGAGGCTTTTTAGTTCCTCTTCACTCTCTGCCATAACGGTGGTGTCATCTACATATCTGAGGTTATTGATATTTCTCCCAGAAATCTTGATTCCAGCTTATGCTTCATTGAGCCCAGCGTTTCTCATGATGTACTCTGCATATAAGTTAAATAAGCAGGATGATAATATACAGCCTTGACGTACTCCTTTTCCTATTTGGAACCAGTCTGTTGTTCCATGTCCGGTTCTAACTGTTGCTTCCTGACCTGCATACAGGTTTCTCAAGAGACAGGCCAGGTGGTCTGGTATTTCCATCTCTTTCAGAATTTTCCACAGTTTCTTGTGATCCACACAGTCAAAGGCTGTGGCATAGTCAATAAAGCAGAAGTAGATGTTTTTCTGGAACTCTCTTGCTTTTTCAGTGATCCAACAGATGTTGGCAATTTGACCTCTGGTTCCTCTGCCTTTTCTAAAACCAGCTTGAACATCTGGAAGTTCACGGTTCACATATTGCTGAAGCCTGGCTTGGGGAATTTTGAGCATTACTTTGCTAGTGTGTGAGATGAGTGCAATTGTGCAGTAGTTTGAGCATTCTTTGGGATTGCCTTTCTTTGGGATTGAAATGAAAACTGACCTTTTCCAATCCTGTGGCCATGGCTGAGTTTTCCAAATTTGCTGACATATTGAGTGCAGCACTTTCACAGCATCATCTTTTAGGATTTGAAATAGCTCAACTGGGATTCCATCAGCTCCACTAGCTTTGTTCATAGTGATGCTTCCTAAGGCCCACTTGACTTCACATTCCAGAATGTCTGGCTCTAGGTGAGTGATCACACCATCATGATTCACTGGGTCGTGAAGATCTTTTTTGTATAGTTCTTCTGTGTATTCTTGCCATACAGGAGATGGCAAGAGTGAACGTCAACATTCTAGGAATCAGAGAACTAAAATGGACTGGAATGGGTGAATTTAACTCAGATGACTATTATATCTACTACTGTGGGCAGGAATCCCTTAGAAGAAATGGAGTAGCCATCATAGTCAAGAAAAGAGTCCGAAATGCAGTACTTGGATGCAGTCTCAAAAACGGCACAATGATCTCTGTTTGTTTCCAAGGCAAACCATTCAGTATCACGGTAATCCAAGTCTATGCCCTGACCAGTAATGCTGAAGAAGCTGAAGTTGAACAGTTCTATGAAGAACTACAAGACCTTCTAGAACTAACACCCAAAAAAGATGTCCTTTTCATTATAGGGGACTGGAATGCAAAAGTAGGAAGTCAAGAAACACCTGGAGTAACAGGCAAATTTGGCCTTGGAGTACAGAATGAAGCAGGGCAAAGGCTAATAGACTTTTGCCAAGAGAACACGCTGGTCATAGCAAACACCCTCTTCCAACAACACAAGAGAAGACTCTACACATGGACATCACCAGATGATCAACACCGAAATCAGATTGATTATATTCTTTGCAGCCAAAGATGGAGACGCTCTATACAGTCAGCAAAAATAAGACCGGGAGCAGACTGCCTCGGATCATGAACTCCTTATTGCCAAATTCAGACTTAAATTGAAGAAAGTGGGGAAAACCACTAGACCATTCAGGTATGACCTAAATCAAATCCCTTATGATTATACAGTGGACGTGAGAAATAGATTAAGGGACTAGATCTGATAGATAGAGTGCCTGATGAACTATGGACAGAGGTTCATGACATTGTACAGGAAACAGGGATCAAGACCATCCCCAAGAAAAAGAAATGCAAAAAAGCAAAATGGCTGTCTGAGGAGGCCTTACAAATAGCTGTGAAAAGAAGAGAAGTGAAAAGCAAAGGAGAAAAGGAAAGATATTCCCATTTGAATGCAGAGTTCCAAAGAATAGCAAGGAGAGATAAGAAAGCCTTCCTCACTGATCAATGCAAAGAAATTGAGGAAAACAATAGAATGGGAAAGACTAGAGATCTCTTCAAGAAAATTAGAGATACCAAGGGAATATTTCATGCAAAGATGGGCTCAATAAAGGACAGAAATGGTATGGATCTGACAGTGTAGTTCAGTCGCTCAGTCGTGTCTGACTCTTTGCGATCCCATGAATCACAGCACGCCAGGCCTCCCTGTCCATCACCAACTCCCGGAGTTTACTCAGACTTATGCCCATCGAGTCGGTGATGCCATCCAGCCATTTCATCCTCTGTCATCCCCTTCTCCTCCTGCCCCCAATCCCTCCCAACATCAGAGTCTTTTCCAATGAGTCAACTCTTCTCATGAGGTGGCCAAAGTATTGGAGTTTCAGCTTCAACATCAGTCCTTGCAATGAACACCCAGGACTGATCTCCTTTAGGATGGACTGTTTGGATCTCCTTGCAGTCCAAGGGACTCTCAAGAGTCTTCTCCAACACCGCAGTTCAAAAGCATCAATTCTTCGGCGCTCAGCTTTCTTCACAGTCCAACTCTCATATCCATACATGACCACTGGAAAAACCATAGCCTTGACCAGACGGACCTTTGTTGGCAAAGTAATGTCTCTGCTTTTTAATATGCTATCTAGGTTGGTCATAACTTTCCTTCCAAGGAGTAAGTGTCTTTTAATTTCATGGCTGCGGTCACCATCCGCAGTGATTTTGGAGCCAAAAAAAATAAAGTCTGACATTGTTTCCACTGTCTCCCCGTCTATTTCCCATGAAGGATGGAACCAGACGCCATGATCTTAGTTTTCTGAATGTTGAGCTTTAAGCCAACTTTTTCACTCTCCTCCTTCACTTTCATCAAGAGGCTTTTCAGTTCCTCTTCACTCTCTGCCATAACGGTGGTGTCATCTGCACATCTGAGGTTATTGATATTTCTCCCAGAAATCTTGATTCCAGCTTGTGCTTCTTCCAGCCTAGCATTTCTCATGATGTACTCTGCATATAAGTTAAATAAGCAAGGTGACAATATACAGCCTTGACATACTCTTTTTCCTATTTGGAACCAGTCTGTTGTTCCATGTCCGGTTCTAACTGTTGCTTCCTGACCTGCATACAGATTTCTCAGGAGGCAGGTCAGGTGGTCTGGTATTCCTATCTCTTTCAGAATTTTCCACAGTTTATTGTGATCCACACAGTCGAAGGCTTTGGCATGGACCTGACAGAAGCAGAAGATATTAAAAAGAGGTGCCAAGAAGGATATAAGCCCCAAACAAATTATTTTAGTAATTGTAACTCAGATGATTTCAAAGGCTCCCCACTTATAGCTCAGTTAACAATCCACCTGCAATGCAGGAGACCCCAGTTTGATCCCTGGGTTGGGAAGATCCCCTGGAGAAGGGAAAGGCTACCCATTCCAGTATTCTTGCCTGGAGAATTCCATGGACTGTATAGTCCATGGGGTCCCTAAGAGTCAGATACAACTGAGCAACTTTCACTTTCACTTTATTTCAGTTTCCATTTTAAAAAGACCTTTCTAATAAGGGGACAATACCTATTCTTGTAGAAGGTGAATCTTGTCTCCCTAATGTATTTATCTAGAAGCATGGAATGCCTTTATATGGATTCTTAAAGAGAACTGACTCTCAGCCCAAAACGTGAGTCTGCTTTGGAGCAGAGTCCAGGGATACTGGGGCAGGGACGTTCACTGTCTCGGTGCTGCTCCGCCGATGCCCTAAGCAGGATGCTGGCAGGAGAAGTCGCTGGTGCCCTGCATGTGGCAGCCTCTAGTACATGTCATACATTCCAAGGTAGCTTGTCCCACTGGCCTTATTGATCGTAGGTCGTTTCTCTCCATGATGGTGAGATGTAAATGTGGGGTCTTCTGGCCTTCCAGAGAAGCCTGTTCTGCCTGGACCCCTCCTGCACAGGGCAGTGGGAACCCCAAATGTGGGGCGTATACTACTGCCCTCCCTATTCCTGGTCCAAACAGGATGCTCTCAGCTCAGCTCTGCCCAAAGTAATTTAATAGTAACCGTGATTTGCTCTCAACTTCTCCCAGAGCTGTTTAGTCGTAGCTCTCCATCACAGGCATGATGAGAAAGGCCAGAGAGAAGAGGTCAAGGATTCTTCACTTTGCTCCCTGACACCAGCCTTCTGGGCTACACAATAAGAGTTACCAAGAGTGATTCTCTTTAGTCCTTCTTGGTGGTACCGCCACAGTCCCCGCTTCAAAATACCTCCATGTGCTGTCATTCTAACTTTGACTTTTGCTCTTTGACAATCTGTGTTCTATGAAAGATGAGGAGGTTGTTTCTATTGTTCAGTGATACCTGCTGAATGCCAGCCGCCTGCAGACCCCTGGGGGTGGGGGCCAGCCTGCCCTCTGCTCCATGTGGGCACCTGTCAGGCTGCCAGCCCCCCAGAAGCCTGACCCTGAAGCCTCCGCAGCACTTGCTCAGTGCAGGCAGAGCACCACTGATGGAAAGAAGGCAGCCCACAGCTCAGGGAGACTTGTTTTGTTTCTAGTAACACCCGCCGGGCAGCAGAGGTCTGGATGGATGAGTACAAGAACTTCTACTACGCAGCAGTGCCTTCTGCCAGAAATGTCCCTTATGGAAAGTAAGTGTGACCCATGGCCTCTTGCTGTTTTGCTTGGGATCCTCCGTGTGTGTGTGTGTGTGTGTGTGTGTGTGTGTGTGTGTGTGCATGTGCAACAAGGGCAGGGGCAGCCCACACCGTAAGCAGATCAGGCATCAAAGAGGGGATTCCACTCAAGGATCGCGAAGACCCTCTTGGGAGGCGCGGGGGGACAGAGGAGTCCAAAGAGCAGTGTGGATGACCCAGTCCCCTCTGCCTGCCCCGACTCTTTTCTCATCAGCAGATTTCCAGGTTTGATGTAGAGCCCATCTGTCTTTTAAATTTATAAAGGAATCTTGTCTCCTTCTCCAGTATTCAGAGCCGACTGGAGCTCAGGAAGAAACTTAACTGCAAGCCTTTCAAATGGTACCTGGAAAACGTCTACCCAGAGCTAAGGTGAGGCCCCGGAGCCGGGTTCTGCTTCAGCCAGTGCCCGCCGGGTGCAGGGCCTGGAGGCGGCCGGAAGATCGTGTTCGGAGAGAGGCCAGAAGCTTGCCCCGTCGCTGTCCTCAGGCTCCCCAAGGCGGCGCTCTCGCCCCCAGCCTGCAGGCTCCTCTGCAGTTATGTAGGGACTGAGACCCAAGGCTTGGCCAACAGGGGAGAGCGCCCAGCAGAGGCGCAAAGGAAGGCCCCGCCTGCGGAGCTCCCCTCCAGGCTGGTTCTGACCTCATGTGTTGCAGGAATAACCACACGGGCCTATTATTTTAATGCCTGCCCACTCGCATCCTGAGGCACAGCGGGAGACCTGTGGGTCTGTGGGCTTCAGGCTGCTTCTGGACTTCATCTTCTTAGGGGAGTCAGCAGACAGGTCTTGCCTCTGTGGGGCACATCCCTTTTCTGGCTTTTCCCAGTGATTTCACAGCAGGTCACGTGTCTGCACACAGAGGCTGTGACTGAGGAGTCACCACCACCCCCTTCTGTGCTAAGGGGCTCTCAGAGCCCCGGTCTCAGAGTTTCGTCTGAGGCCACAGGGCCTCTCTGCTGCTATTCACGTACCTCGCTCTTGGGGTCCCTCTGCCGTGTTTCCCACGCCCCGGGGGAAGGGGAAGAACAGAAGTGCTCTCCCTGCCCGCTCTGGGAAGGCCATCAGCAGCGTGATGTCCCAGTCACTGCCTCTCCCGCAGCAGAACAGGGCCTCACGGCAGTGGACCATGGCCCCTACTGGCGCGTCTGTGTCACTGTGGCCTGTGCCTGGTGAGCAGATGCAGGGACATTACAGCAGTTGTGACCCGAGATCCCCGGGGATTTGGGGTGACAATGGGCCCTGCGCCACCTGGGCTCACACGTGTAAAGCATTCACACCATAGCCACGGGTAGATCGGCTGCCCCGACCGTGCCCAGCAAGGGGGACACCAGCCTGATGTTTGTGCCGCGTCAGTGACTGTCTCTGCCTTCCCAGCATGCGTCCTGGGGGCCCAGCCATGCTGAGGGCTGCGGGCGGGCTGCTCTGTGGCCCCTGCAGCATCCTCCTTAGGAGCGCACAAGGCTGGTGCGCAGCCAAGGCAGGCCCGGGGCGGCTCTGAGCCTGCAGCCGGCCCGCCACTGTGCTGTCCTGCTCTGAATGCACCAGGACACCTGGCTGACCCACCCGTGTTCTCCCCACTCTTAGGTAGAGGTTAGTCCTCAGTCTACTGGACAGTTCCAGGCAGCAGGATCTGACCACATTAACTGCTTTTCTAAGTGACTTTCAACAACTAACACTAAAGAAGAAAGGGGCATGTTCTTTCCAGAAAAATTTCTCTGGTACAAAACAAAAAGTCTACTTCAACCTAAAACTCTGCCTTTAGGGTCAGGGATTGAGAATCTTGAAGCCATGCCGTCTCAGGGCGCAGCTGGGCCTGTGTCGGGGGCGTCTGGCCTGAGGGTGGCCTTGCTCTCTCACTGCCCGGTTCCCTTCTGAGGGCTCTGAGCACAGGTTGGGAGCGGGGCACACAGGGAGCCGGCAACCCTGAGTGCAGCGAGTGACTGTCTCCTTGATTCCAGGGTTCCTGACCATCAGGATATAGCTTTTGGGGCCTTGCAGCAGGGAACCAACTGCCTGGACACTTTGGGCCACTTCGCTGACGGTGTTGTTGGTGTTTACGAGTGTCACAATGCTGGGGGCAACCAGGTATGTGCATGGGGGCGCCGGGGACAGTCAGGGGCCTGAGGCCACCCTTCCTGTCCCCGCCCTCCTCCTGAGATGGCCACCCACTCACAGCTGGCCTCGGGGTCAGAGGGGATGTCCTCCTGGAGCTGTGCTCAGCCTTGGGCGGGCTCTGGTGCACAGGGCGGGCGACCTGGATCTCCCCTCCCCCCGTCCTCCTCTCTGCCTGACGCCCCGGTGCTCATCCCAGGGCACCTGTCTGCATCTACGCCCGCCCAGGTCTCTGCGCACCGGCGCTTACCCACGGCTGCTAGGGCTGCCCGTTAGATGATAACAGCTTAGATGTGAACACTCACAGCTCTGTCCTCGTGGGAAAGGCCCAGCTGTGGCCTGTGTCCCAGAGGACAGTGTCCTGGAAAGTGGTTTTCCTGTGAGCTGATAACAGGTATGTGGTAAAATGAGGGCTTCGGACACAAAAAATGGCTCGGCGATGCTGGGTGCTGTCACCTGCTCTTACGGGGCCTGCCACTGGGAAAAAAGTCACTTGAGCTCAGTGTATCCCAGAGTCTTCTTTAAATGGAGCTCTTTTCAAAAGAGGGCGCCTGCCTTTGTGTGAAGTTGGCTGTGCCCCCATTCTCTTGAGAAATGTCCAGACAGATGGCAGCCTCTGGTTCCTGGCCTCCTGTCTCCTCTGGGTGGTGTCGTCTTTGTGGTTGTCCAGACCCGTGACAGGCAGGACGTGGGGAGCAGACAGCCCCCAGCCGGCTCCAGCTCACACCCCAAGGCGGGCTATCTCCCTGGCTCTCAGCAGAAGAGCCCAGAAACTTTGGGGAAGCATGGATCCCGGATCCCACGCACAGAAAGCCTGATTTCATGAATCTGGGGTTAGAGCAGCAGGGTATTTGGAAGCCCTGCAGGCTGGGTGACCCTCCGTGAGCGTTGGGCAGGGCGGGTTTCCCAGCAGGAAGGACGCCAAGGGGCAGGTAACGGCAAGGTGGTAGGGCGCCTCCACCCCAGTCCGGGAGCACCGTCCTCCATGGACCGGCATGGACCCAGTGAGCCCCTTTCCAGATCAGACCACCCTCTAGTCCTCTGTGCTGCTCCGCTCAGCACAGCAGCCACTGGCCACGTGTGGACGCCCAGCAGTGGGGACGTGGGGAGGGCAATGGGGTGTAAAGTTCTCACTGCATTTCACTGCACTTCACCTAGCCATGTGCGAGTTAAATAGCATGTCCTTATGGAAAATTGGACCCAGCTCTGAAAGGGTAAGATGTGTCATCTGGTTTCTGACTGGGCCTCAGCAGACACACAGGAAATGGGAAAATTTAAGAGTGGCAGCTTGAAAAAGTACCTCTTAAATATTCATGAAATTTATTTGCAAATTCATATCACTAACATGCAACAGAAGAAGGAAATGGCAACTCTCTCTGCTGTTTGCGTAGCTGAATTAGTTTTTCTGGGATTCAGTGTAAAATCTGTTTTAAAATAATGAAGCACACGGTGGCAGGAAGATTGTAGAAACATTCAGATGTGAGCTTTCCGTGGAGATCAGCAAAGCCCCCAGCAGCTTCCAAGAACAACTGAAAACCCCTCCCCATACAGAGGGCTCCCCCCATCACTCCTCTTGCTGAACGGAGAGGCAGAGCTCCATGTCCGTGTCGCACATGGACACCTAGAAGAATGGAAGGTGCAGGCTTTGCCCCCTCCTGGCACCTCCATGGCGCTGGGTGCTGCTTTGAGGCACCCTACTCCCCCCACCTCCCTGGGAAGGACAGCCTCCTGGAAGACTGGAACCACCCTCACGGCCCAGCATGTGGCCCTTCTGAGAACACGCTGCATGCTCAGAACCAAGAGCCCCGGGGACGGGTGGGCACAGAGCTCTGGGCTTCCATGGAAGACAGGCCACACAGGTTCTTCTCCTCCAGGACTTTTCAGAGCCTCTCATAGGCTACTGGTAAATTTGCAAGAGTGACACATGGTCCAAATTCAGTGTTTTCCAAATTTACTTGACCTGGAAGCAACTTTTCCTAGAATTCCTACTGGAGTTCGCTTTGAGAAACACTAATCGGAAGGCAAGAAAGTTGAAGCTCAGGGATCCGAGGGGGCTGCCTAGTCTGAACCCCTGTCAGGGGACAAGGAAGCCCCCCCATGGCCCAGGGGCTCTCCCTCCCTTTCCTGGATGAGGCCCAAGCCTTTGCCCCCACACTCACCCCCTGAGCTGGACTCGTGTCTCACTGCTGAGTGGGTCGGGAGTACATGTGTGGCCCCCAGATGTTAACATTGTCCTGATAACAAACCATCTGCTCCGAGGTGGTTTAGGTGAGGAGCAATGAGGCTTCTTTAAAAGATTCTGCATTCTTCCCTTAGCTCTGTCCCCTGCGAGCAGAGAACGGGAAAACAATCTCTGCATAGCACTCACGGTGCCTCATGTTACACAGCACAAGCGCTAGGGTGATACCCTCTCTCCCCAGAAGGAACACAGCCTCTGGGAGCAGGGCCTGGCCTGTGTGTTCCCTGCCCTGGGTCCAGCCCCCAGAGAGCACCTGAGTCACTGCGGGCACTTAGCGGCCAGGCACTGGGTGGATGAGTGGACAGGTGAATAGACAGATTGACTTACAGCGGCTTTCCTGGGGGTACAGAAGAAGCAGGGAGGGCGCCTCCTGAGGGATTCTGAGTTACAAAAGGCTCTAGATCCTGGGGGCTCATGTGGGTTTTATCCTTTTGCACGCATCGAGTCCTAGAGTGAAGGTCAGAAGCCTTGTCCTCCTGCCTCCACTGTGGCCCTGCCCAGAGCAGGCTCCCCACCGCCTCTCCTGCCTGTGGTCATACTCACCCATCGTGTCCCCTTCTCAGCCTCCTACCCTTCACATGCTCTTGTTTAGTATTCAGAATGAAGGGTTCTGCTCTCAGCTCTTAAGGGGTGTGTGTGTGTGTGTGTGTGTGTGTGTTTGTGTTTGTGCGTGTGCACATGTATGTCTATTCTTTAAGATCATATGCAAGCTATTTCAGCACTTTCTGGCTCAGTTTTCTCATCTGTAAAATGGGGTTAATAATAGCCTCTCGTGGGACTGTTGTATAAAGGGCTTAGAACAGAGCCAGGCATATTCTAGGCACCCAGGGCTGGTTGTGCCATGTGCGGGCAAAGACCTAGGTCCATTCGTAGGGCGCTCACAGGGCTTCACAAGCATCAGTAGCCTGGCTTAGTGGTTGGCGGTAAGGCTGAATGTGCTATATGTGGTTTATGATTTCACACAGGACAGCCACAGCCATAAATGCTGTTTCCAAACTGTACCTGTGTCACGTCAGAGTCATTCCAAGGAAACATTGGCCCTAACTGTCCTCCCGTGGGTGACAAGCTGGGGCTGCAGTGTTCACAGCTCACAGTTAATGATGGAAGATGGGGTGTGGAGCGCTAGCCTGTGTTTGTGCTGAAGTACTTACTGGCGTTGGCCTCATGCTCAGAGGTGAAGCTCCTGACACTCCTGTTGGAGACTTGCTCTTGGGCACAAAGTCCTTTGCTGGCCCTGAGCTGGCTGGGGCTCCTGAAGCCTGTTCCCTGCATGCCTCCCTTCTGGGGCCCTTCCTCGCTGCATCCTCACCCCATGGGCCAAGCCCTGACCTCGGGTTTGTGTTGCAGGAATGGGCCCTTACCAAGGAAAAGTCGGTGAAGCACATGGACTTGTGCCTGACCGTGGTGGACCGAGCGCCTGGCTCCCTCATAAAGCTGCAGGGCTGCCGGGAGAACGACAGCAGGCAGGTAGGTGCCAGTGGGGACGAGCCCGAGCCAGCACCGCCCTGCCTCAGGGCCAGGCTCCCAGGGCCTGGTGTTCACTGGGGGCACCTGTGACTGGTGCTGTCTTGTGTCCCCACGTGGAGCCCCTGACAAGCTGTGAACACCCAGCACATCCTGCCTGGGATCACTGTGAGGAGCATGGGGTGGGTGTCACACAGGCCAGTCCATCTGCTGGGGGGCCGCTTCTGCCAGAGCTCACCATCCTAGGTATTTCTCCCACCACCTTTGCATTCATGTTTATGTTGAGCCTCCCCTTTCGTAGGCTGCAGGGGCAGGACTGTGCTTTGCGGCTACGTGTCCAACTCCTGTGCGGATCTACAAGGGCTGGGCGCTGGGGTGGGAGTCCCAGCACCAGAGGGGGTTCCCGCTCGTCCTGGGGGCCGGATGAGCTAGGCCGGGCCCTCCCTGAGCTAGGCCTCGTGCACCAGGAAAGACTGTGTCTGGCGGTGCCTGGGCGCACCCCAGGCATGGGGGTGCTGGTGGCCGGGGTGCGTGGATTGCGGTTCCCTGCCGCCGCCCTGCCTGGAGGCACAGACCCCTGGCCCTAGACCAGGGAGTGACCTGGTGGAGTCCCGCCCGGCCCCTGGCTTCTCCACAGCACTGGAGCGGCCCAGGGCAGCCCGCCAGGAACCAGGCTGGCCGAACCAATGGAGTTCAGTTTTGCTTTAAAGATGAGAGTTCATGACTTTACTCATGAGAAGTTAGTGAGACAGTGACCTATGAACCAGCCTAGAAAAGATAGTGAAGCTCATGATAATATCACCTCAGAGGAGGTGTTTCACTTCCTTGCTGATGAACCCCCAACCCTGAAAGGAAAGACCTGTATTTTATAAAACACTATAAAGAGCCGTTTATTTCTGAAGCCAGAGGCCTAATGTGGCTTATTCTCCTCCCCACACCCCTGGACGTTGTTTTTTTGGCTGCACTGGTTATCACTGTGTTTGGAACTAGGGCTGATTGTCATCCTTGTGACAGGTGGCAGCTCTTCTAAGCCAGTGTAACTATTCCCTCTTCAGTTTTTTTAGCTTTTGAACTTAAGTACTTTTGAAGACTCTCATTTTAAGAATTGTGAAAATGTTGCTACCAAAAGTCTTCACTATGGTATGTACTTAAATTACTGTTAATTTCTGAGTTTGGGGGTTTTGTGGATTTATTTTTCTTTTCCTTTTCCTTTCTTTCTCCCTTTCTTGTCATTTACTGTAAATGCTGCACATCCATATTATGTATCAGGACATTGGTTATTTTTATGCCTTCTTGGTTACAGCTGTTATCAGAGTGCCAAGACTGTCACCTACTGTTTGCTCACCTGCAAATCAACTACTTCTAAGTTCCAGTTAAGGCAGTTGTTTTTAGTTTTGGCTATTTTCTTTCTACGCATTAGTCTTTGGAATGAAAATTCAATTTAAACACACACACACACGTCCTTATTATCATGAACCTTGCTGTCTTTTCTAGGCTGGTTTGTAGGTCACTATTTCCCTAAGTACTCATGAGTAAAGTCATAGACTCATTTTTGAAGCAAAACTGAACTTCCACTGGTCCAGTTGGCCTCACTGCTGGTGGGGCGCACTGACGGGGCTGCATGTGGGATCTTAGTTCCCTGACCAGGGATGGAGTCGTGCTCCCTGCAGTGGAAGTACAGAGTCCTAACCCCTGGACCACCAGGGAAGGCCTCCACCAATGGACATTTTGAAGAGAAGTTCCACATTTTTGTTTATTCATTAAATATTTTTCCTTTTTAAATTTATAAATTGTAAACGATTAAGGTGCAAATATATATGTTACAGACACACCCAAGTTACCTTTTTCAAACCGTTCAGAATGTACATTTACATTTTTTAGCTGGTATTCTCTGATCTGCGCCCTGGTGGTGCCTTGGGGGCAAAGCCTTTTTTGAGCCCAGGGGAAGAGACTAGTGCAGCCCGTAAATGATGTTCCCATGTGCCCACAGGGAGCCTGGGCTTATTCTCTTCTGTCCCTCCTCATGAGACAGGCAGGTCTAGGGAAACTGAGGCCTGGGGCCTACTGGAGCCAGGACCCCACGCGGGTTTCCTACCAGCACTCACTTCATAGAAGGGTCCCCAGGACACTGCAGCCCAGATCAGGCCCCTTGCTTGGATCCCAGGTGTCCGGAAACACTTGCAAAGTCTCTCCTCTGTCCCTCCCGCCTGATTCTGGGTGCCCCCCGCCCTGCTCTGCAGAACCCCAGCAGGTCCTTAAATGCCTGTCTGTTTTGATGTCTGTGGCACTCAGATGAGAAGGAGGGACTGTTAAACAAGGGAGTCGCTGTTCCTGCCCCTATCTCCTGGGACCTGCCGGTCGGCATCAGGAAAACACGAGTCAGGCCAGGTGTGCTGCCTGGATGTCAGAGCAGGGCCGTCTGTGCATGGAGGAGGGATAAAGTGATGACCTTATCTGAACTCCAAGCCTTTGTTACAGACATACAGACGCTCCATCTCTGGAGGAGTCTCCTACAGTGCGAGCTTGCCTGATAGAGAAGGTGTGGCCCTTCAGTGGACCCTCAGCATCTGAGAAGTCTGCCCGCCCCACCACAGCCCTCTGGGTCCAGGGCTTGAGGCTGCCTTCTGCTGAGGGAGCTGGGGTTTCAGCATTTTTTAAGCCCTCCATCTGGCTGATGCTGTGACACAGGCAGAGCTCACTGAGAGAATAGTCACGGTCCATCCATCCCACATTCTTTGTCAGATGGGTCCTGGCCACTCAGAGTGACACATGGATGTTGGCAGTACAAACACACTTCACATGACAGCAGGAAAATAGCAGGAGGAGTGACAATGAAGGAGAGGAGTGGAGGGGGAGGTGATGGGCAGGTAGCAGCCGCCTCCCCCTGCTCATCAGATCGCACTGCATTTCATTGTTGGCAAAGCCCACGGCCAGCAGCTGGGTCAGCAGCATCCCAGGTCCCCACAGCGCATCCCTGCAGAGCCCTGTGTAGCCAGTCCCAGTGGAGGGCTCCTCCCCACCTTGCTGTGCCTCTTTCCCACCTTAGTCACTTGCCCTTTGAGAGGAGGCTCCTCAGAGAGTTCTGTCTCGAAGCTGCACTGTCTTGCCAGTTGAAATATTTGGCTTCCAGGCACATCGGTGTGTTTGTGTTTTGACTCTGCAAATGCAGAGGACATATGAAAGCAAAGGACAAATGAAAGCAAGAGGAAGAAAATTGAATTCCATGGTGTCCAAAGGATTTGCAAAACTACCGACAGGAAGGAGCCTCAGTGCACAGAGTGTAAAAAATTAATTAGAATCACAGCCTGCATTAATGAAGGGAGAGCTTTTGAAAGAAAAAAGCATGTTACTTTTTTTTTAAGAACAAACATTAGAGACTTTTACATGGGGACGAACAACAGGGTGAGAGGCCCTCAGGTTTCCCACAGCTGGGCTGTGGGCTTGTTTTCTGGTTTACCTGGTGGGCTGGTCTGGGTTTAGTGGGGCACCAGTGTGTTCACACAGGAGTATGGTGTTACACCCTGGACAGTGCATGTGGAACTTGGCAGGCTGTACCTGGAGACTCAGGGTGCCTGAGATGGGCTTCTCATGCCCACCAAGGTGGAGAGGGTAAGACCACAGATGGTGGAGAAGTGGGCTCCCCAGCACAGCATTCCATCCATACCGGCATCCCCTTCCCTCACACTTGGCTGCGTGTAAGTGGGCACTCGGAGGTGACCGGCCCCGGGCCTGGGCAGAGCTGCCTTCAACAGCCGGGGCAGCCTGGGCCCTCCTGGAGCCAGCCTGGGTCCTGTGGCTCCTTCCTCAGGGGAAATACCCTCAGATGAGGCCCTCCTTGTGAATGAACACAAAGGCCCTTCCGGAAATCCTCCTGTGTGGTCCTTGTTAAGACTAAGGAACAAGGACCCTGAGCCCAGGGCTTGGATGAGGAGACACGCAAAGAGGGGGAAGGATGGGGCAGGAAAGCGGTCTCCAGAGAAGAGGTTTGAGCTGCAAGCCCAGTGGAGAGCGCTGGTCTCTTCTAGGCCCTCAGAGACATCTGTTCTGCCCCAGTACTGCCGTGACCTCCTGTCCGTTGTAGTCAGAGACCTTGCCCTGAGCGGAGCCGGCAGACCCGGAGAGCAGACCCCCGCGCCCTCCCCTGTCGGCAGCCGTGTTGGAAAGTGTCCTCCTGTCTTTTGCAGAAATGGGAGCAGATCGAGGGCAATTCCAAGCTGCGGCATGTGGGCAGCAACCTGTGCCTGGACAGCCGCGCGGCCAAGACAGGCGGCCTGAGCGTGGAGGTGTGCGGGCCGGCGCTGTCGCAGCAGTGGAAGTTCTCGCTCAACCTGCAGCCGTAGTGGGGCCTCCCGTCTGCCCGCGCCCGGCCACCCGGCGGCGAGCACGTCATCAAGTCTGTTTCTGAAACTTTCCGAGAAACTATATACCTCAGTATTCCATCATGGTCTGCCGGTCGGGAGACCTCAGCGCGGTGCAGGCGGCGAGGAGAAGGGGCTGCCGCGCCCTCCGCGGCCCTGCGCCCCGCCCGCCCAGCGCTGCTGCGGAGCTCCGAGCCCGCGGACTGGGAGAGAACGGGCGCCCTGCCGCACAGCGAGGCGGCCTCTCCTGCCTCCGCCCGGACCCAGACGTCCCGTGCGGGGTCCACCCCGGCCACGGCCTCGGCGTTCCCCCTCCCTGCCTCCCAACTGTCTTACCAGCGCAGACCGCTTCCACGTGGTGTACCTGCTCTCTTTGGATATGAACTTTTCCACGGTGGACACTAAACCCAGATATATGAGGAGAGAATGTACGGTCAGTTCCTATGGTTTCTGTAAGTCATCCTCATCTTGTAAATTCTCCACAAAGCCCATCATAGCCGTGAGGAGGAGGGGCCGGCGGGAGGAAGGGGCTCCCGTTGCCCCCAGAGCCTTATAGGTGAGGTGGTGCCCCCGCGCCCGCTGCGCGGTCCCCCCTCCACTCCCCGGAGGCTAGCGCTGCTCGGAGGCCCCCATCCCGGCATCTCGGTCTGGCTTCAGCTGGGAGTCACGCTGTGGGTTGAAATCCACTTTTTGTGCCCTTGGTGTCTGTAAACCCTGGACGGGTTACTTATTTAGACAGATATTGCTTTGGGTCTCTGTAAATTAAATTTCTTTTCTCTAAGGATAAAGTGAGTAAAAAACAATCTCCCAGCTCCCAGTGATGGTGGGAAGCTGTCACAGGCAGCATGGGGCTCCGTGTGAGGGCCCAGGTGCGCTGGGCCCTGTCCCGCCTGCCTCAGGACCTTTGGGTCAAGAATTAGGAAAAGTGAACACCTGCTCGTTGACACTGAGGATTCAGGGTACAAACAGGAGCTTTGTGGCTTAGGAAGGAGGCTTGTGTCAGCATAAAACACGAGCCAGTTGTAAACTAAAAGTCAAGCAGGAAGAGGCCTGAGCACTGCCCTGACCCCTGGCCTGGCCCCGCAGAGCCCTCCTGGCCTCTGAGGGGCTCACACTCAGCAGTGGCCCAGCTGCAGCGCCCACAGGAGGGCGCCCCAGTCACTCCCAGGATTACTGCCCTCCTGTCTTCCTGCGCTCCCTGGCCCAACGCTTCAGCGCACAGGTGCCCAGACACGATGAGGCGTCGCACGGGCACATGTCCTGGCCCCTCTGGAGGGACTGGGTGGTCACAGAGAAGTGGCCCCAAAGGGTTCTGCCAGGTAGACAGTCTGCCAGGTGCAGCTCCTTCCTGCCTGTTTCTTCTAGGAAAGGGGAGGTTGGTCTTTCTCCCTCCACTGCAAAAGCCCCACGTGGGTTTGCTTCGTGACAGTGTGCTCAGGCCTGGAGGCCTGGCTGGGTGACTTTGTCCTGTGCATTTTTGCCCCCTGCCAACCAACCAGGTGTATTTTCAGCAGACAGGGAGGCCATGGTTGGATTAACTCTGCACACCTCTATCTTCGGAGGCTGATCTTGACCACCGGTAAGCTCTTGGGCTGAGTCCTGGATACCTGTGCAAGGCTGCTGACTGCAGGTGGGCCAGGAAGCAGTCACCCAGCCCTTGGGATCCATGGTCAGGCTACTACTACTGTTAGGAAAAAAAAAAGCCCCATGGATGGAAATTAAATTTGGCTTTCAAGTGAAGCAAATTGTCATCAGATTCTTGACAAATCTTTGGCCCACACACCTGCCCCCCACCCAGAGGTCTCACCAAGCTTGGTCACATCAGGATGGGTCCCCTGGTCACTGGGGGCCACTCCCCATTGCTGACTGGCCGGGGTGGTAGCCGTGGATGGTGTGGGCGCTGTGAGCAGAGGTGGGCGGGGAGGGCTCTCTGGGGTGAGCCCTGTTTACATGACGCAGTGCGCCAAAGTGACTCTCCTGTGGCTGCATTGCTTGTCCGTCATTGGGACTGCCCACCCTCCCGCTCCCATTTCCACAAGTCAAGTTTCTTTCCTAAGAGCCCTTTGAGCAAAGCGTGGCAAAATTAGCTGTCTTCTCTGTGCTGGTCCTTGTTGTGTCTTCATAAAAGCTAAAATGATGGTGTCTGTGAGTATGTTTTGCAGATTCCAAATATAGTTTGGTAATTTTTTTCCAGTTGATTTTTAAAAAGAACTGCTGTACAGAGCTTGTACTTTGTCCATTTTATAGATGGAAACCATCCTTGAAAATTGTTAACTTAAATAAAGAGAAGATACTTTATAGATACACCCTGCTGGCGGCTGCAGTCACTCTTGGTCTTTATCGGATGGATGAGACCGATGTTTGGGGACTGTGATTATGGTCTGTCTTGGGTGGGGTAGGGGTGCTGCTCAAGTACCATTTCTTATCACACTCTTAAAATGCATTCACCTTTTGACATTTATTCTTATTTGTAATAATGACCATTACCATTTGTGTGCCAGGCCCCATGTGGAGCACTTAAATACATCCTAATTGTCTCTTCAGTCACCTGGGGGGATAGTATTTTGGGCTGCGTTTTACAGTTGGTTTGGGAAGCTGATTCTTGAAGCCATGAGCCTCCTCAAGGTCACAGGCTAATCTGCCCAAGGTCACACCACTCTAAGTACTCACCAGTCAGCCTCGGGCACTGAGGCCCAGAGCCTGCCCTCTACAGAGGGCAGGGGAGGGGTAAGGGGGCTGATGTCATCACAGCTTTTACAGTATTTTAAATCCTTGTACTATTCACCAGTTACCTGGGCTCTCCACTTCCATTCCAGGCTGGCTGGGTTCTTCCCTCTCATCCTCAGCCTTTGAGCAGCCCCACAGGTGTGTCACGGAAACACAACATTGCCAGTTCTTTAGCAATTTGCAGTGAGGTTGGGGAGGCTGAAAAGATTCACCAGTGAGTGCTTTGAACTTTCTGAAGGCCCCGTTCTGCATCGTCTTTCTCCATTAATTGAGGCAACCAAAATTTGCTCCCCTGCCATCTGAGAAACAAAAAGAGCTCTCTTAGCATAATTGTGCAGTATACATTAGGGGCCTTTAGGAATCATGTGTGCATGCATGCGTGTGTGTGTGTGTGTGTGTGTGTGTGTATATGGGTGTTTCCTGCTTTAGCTGCAGGGAAAAGTTCATTCATCCAGTAAATATTTTCTGAAAAACTATGTTGCACTGATACCCTGAAGACCTAGGAGGGGAGGAAACGTTAAATGCTGGAAAAAGGGAATAAGCAGAGTGTCCAGCAGGCTCCAGGTACGGTATTTAGACACAAGATTGAGTAAGTCTGGTCAGTGGTGGAGGCCATTTCTGGGGAGAAGGGAGCTATACGAGCCATGGGCTGGAGCCGGGAGGGTCAGATTTGCAAAAATAGAGCAAAGTACTTATCCCAACTCATCTTATCCCAATTAGATTCTGCAATATGTTTCACATTCTGAGAAACATTCAGCCAGAAAAATAAAACATTCACATGCCCTCTTCTGTCCATGGACTCTCCTAAAAGAAGAAGATTCTCTTCACAGATGTTCTTATATATTCCTGAGCAACTTACTGATGATACAATATATATGTATTTGATTTATGTATTATGTGTACCTGGATATGATAAACATCCTATTTACAAAAGAAGTAGTCAGACATATTCGCCCAGCAGCCCCTGCCTGGGCACCTGTGGGCCCAGCCTGGATGCTGGGCGGAGGCTGCAGAAAAGACCATCACTGGTCCCCGCCCCAGGTTACATCCAGAGCCATCAGATTGTGAACCACACTGAACACAGTTAGGGAAATAGATTGAGTCTTAGAAAGGCCCTGGCCTCCTGAAGGTAATGGAGATAATCTTTGGGGTGGTTAAGGGGAGGGTCCTCCATCGAGGGCCAAGACATGGGAACTCAGAACGGTGCAGGGTTTCTGAACAGCTTCCAGAAATTAACTGTCCATGGTGCTCTTGAATTGTACAGACTTCTCTATTGAAGCACTTTCCGTTAAGAATGTCAGAAATCCCAACTACATGCAATGTAAATTAAGAAACATTTATTATCTCGTAAAACGAGAAGCCCCGGGGTGAGAGTTCCAAGTTGATCCTGGGACTTGATATCATTGTGAACAAATTGCTTTCTGCCTGACCACCCCCTGCCAGCTCCCACCTAGATCCAGAAACGCACTCAGTGAAAAGCAAGTGTTCATGTGCCTGGGCAGTGGGCAGCAGTCACCTCCCAGCACCACCATCCTCACTCCTGGGCAGATCTGCTGGCCAGGAGGACAGGGAGGGGCAGTTGCTCAGGCAAACACAGCGCCCACCACACTTGTCATCCCTAGAAGAATTCTGGAAGCAGCTGGATGGGCAGGGTGGCCACACGGTCACAGGTTCCTGCATCCGTCATAAGAGGAGGCTTCACCCTGGTCCTCTGGTGTCTGCTGGCAATGTGGGGCCCCTTTGTTTTCAAGTGAGTGAGACTCATGTCTTGAGATCACCAAGACAACTAATGATATGGTTATCAAAATATTTTTATAGTATGTGTTTCTTAATGTGTTAAATAGTGCACGCTCATGTCCACACAGTCAAAGGCTTTAGCATATTCAATGAAGCAGAAGTAAAATTTCATTCTTTTTTATGGCTGAGTAGTATTCTGTATAGAACACCACATTTTCTTTGTCCATTCTTCCGTTGATGGACACAGGTTGGTTCCATATCTTGGTGTGTGTGTGCTCATTTGCTAAGTCATGTCCAATTTTTGTGACCGCATGGACTCCCATCCACCAGGCTCCTCTGTCCATGGAATTTTCTAGGCGAGAATACTCGAGTTGGTTGCCACTTCCTTCTCCAAGTTCATATCTTGGTAATTATAAATAATTCTGCTATGAACACGGGGTACTTGTATCTTTTTGAATTAGTGTTTTTGTTTTTTTCAGACATATACCCAGGAGCTAGATCGCTAGATTATGTGGTAGTTCTCTTTTTGTATTTTGAGGGAACCCCATTCTGTTTTCCCATAGTGGTTGCATCAGTTTACACTCCCGCCAACAGTGTACTGAAGTTCCCTTTTCTCATTTGTTTATTCAAGTTAGTTTTGTTTTGTTTTTGATATTGAGTTGTATGAGCTGTTTATATATTTGGGATATTTACTTCTTGTTGGTCATATCATTTGCAAATATTTTCTCCCATTCAGTAGGTTGTCTTTTCATTTTGTCAATGGTTTCCTTTGCTGGGCAAAAATTTTTAAGTTTAATTAGGTCACATTTGTTTATTGTTTCTTTTGTCGCCTTTGCCTAAGGAGACAGATCCTTAAAAATATTGTCACAATTTCTGTCAAAGAGTGTTCTGCATGTGTTTTCTTCTAGGAGTTTTATAGTTTCCAGTCTTACATTTAGGTCTTTAGCACATTTTCAGTTTATTTTTGTATATGGTGTGAGAAAATTGTTCTAATTTCATTCTTTTAGATGTAGCTGTCCAGTTTTCCCAACACCAAGTATTGAAGAGACTATTTTTTCTTCATTGTATATTCTTGCCTTCTTTGTCATAGATTAACTGACCGTAAGTGCATGGGTTTATTTCCGGGCTCTCTATTCTATTCCATTGATCTATGTGTCTGTGTTTGTGCCAGAAACATACTATTTTGATTGCTGTAGCTTTGTAGTATAGTCTGAAGTCAGGAAGTGTGATAAGTCCAGCTTTGTTTTTTTTCTCAAGTTTGCTTTGGTTATTCAGGGTTTTTAAGTTTCCATATAAATTTTAGAATTATTCATTCTATTTATGTGAAAAATGTAATGGGTACTTTGATATGGATTGCATTACATCTGTGGATTGCTTTGGGTAGAATGGACATTTCGACAATATTAATTCTTCCAATCCAAGAATATGGGATACTTTTGTGATTTCTTTGTATCATTCAGTTTTATCAATTTGATATTATAAAATCAATATTTTATACTTTTCAGAGTATAGGTCTTTCACTTCCTTGGTTAAGTTTATCCCTTTGTATTCTATTCTTTTTGCTGCAATTGTAAATGGGATTGTTTCCTTGAATTCCTTTTCTGATAGTTCATTATTAATGTATAGGAAAGCAACAGATTTCTATATATTAATCCTTGTATCCTGCAACTTTACTGAATTGATTTATTAGCTCAAAAAATTTTTCAGTGAAGGCTTTATTTAGTGTTTTCTATATATAGCATCATATCATCTGCAAATAGTGATAGATTTACTTCTTCCTTTCCAATTTGAATACCTTTTTTTCTTTCTTTCTTTTCTCATTGCTGTGGCTAAGATTTTTGATGCTATGCATCATAGAAGTGGCAAGAGTGTGCATCCTATCTTATTTCTAATTTTAGAGGAAAGGCTTTCAGGTTTTCACTGTTGAGTATAATATTAACTGTGGGTTTGTCATAGGTGACTTTTATGATGTTGAGACATGTTCCCTCTGGGGTTTTCCTGGTGGCTCAATGCTAAAGAATCCTCACCCAGGTTCAATCCCTGGGTCAGGAAGATCCCCCAGAGAAGGGAATGGGAACCCACTCTCCAGTATTCTTGCCTGGGAAATCCCATGGACAGAGGAGTCCATGAGGTTGCAGAAGAGTCAGACACAACTTATAGATGTTCCCTCTATACCAACTATGATCAGAGGTTTTATTTTGAATGGAATTTTGTCAAATGTTTTTTCAGTGTCTTTTGAGATAATCATGTGATTTTTATCCTTGCTTTTGTTAATGTGGTATATGTATCACAATGATTAATTTGAGGATATTGAAGCATCCTTGCATCTCTAGGATAAACCCTACTTGATCATGGTGTATGACCTCTTTTATATATTGTTGAACTTGTTAATATTTTGTTGAGGATTTTTGCATCTATATTTATCAAAGATATTGGCCTGTAATTTTCTTTCTTTGTAGTATCAAAGAGGATTGTTCTTAACCTTTATAGTCTAATGGAGTTTGTCTTTCTAATGGAAGGTTTTAGACTTCCTTTGCACTGTTACCACTTTCTTCTTTCCAATGTCTCCCTTTTGGAAAGGGAATGTCTATCCTGTGCCTTCCCCACCACTCTTCTTTGTTGTAGCAGCTCTGGAAGACTAATTCAGGCTTTTGCCCTCATGAATTCCCAAACCCATGTGCAGCTCAGACTGGTCTCCCACCAGTTCCAAACCAGATGTCCTAGAGTACACACGTCTGCAGGGTCAACCCTCAGCACTAGACAACTTCTTTAACGTCATAACCTGTGATGAACCCCCAGCATCCCAGCTCTCCTTCAAACACTCTCAGAGTGCTCGGGCACCAGTTGGGGAGCCTGGGGAGGCTGCTGATTGAAAGATGGGGCCTGTGGGTGGCCGGAAACCGTGCTCACTGCCTTATGAGTGCTCTCCTTCAATCCTCACTTCTACCCACCCCACAGCAGATGAGCAAAGTGGAACACTGAATGTTTAAGAGTTGAGTCATGTAGCGGTCACTCAGTGATCAGCAGAGAAATCATTTGAGCCCAGTTCTCAGACTTCAAAATCCTGCCCTTTGTATGACATGTGTAATTCTCAAATCTTGCCACATATTTCAATTCCTCTGGGAGCTGAAAAACAAACAAACAAAAAATTGATGTCACACCAGTCCAAGACCAGTGAGGCAAGCATTGCTGTGTCCGCAGGGTTTCCCAAGGAAGAATCATTGTGGCTGGCTTTTGTGAATTGGATCATTGTGAACTGGACCAGCTTTTCAAACTTCAGGGCATTGGAATCTCTTGGGCCCCCACGCTCCAAACTGCTAATTCTCTGAGAATCTGCATTTCCAACAAACTCTCCCAGTGGTTCCTAGGACCACACTGTGAGAAGCACACCCCTTGGTTCAGACCATGACTAGCTTGCAGCCCTTGTCAGATGGTGGAACGTCCCACACGTCCTCATGTAAATGCTGGCTGCTGCATCCTCTGGTGGCCTTGTGGAGCGGTCGAGGGTGGTGTTTAGATTGTGGATTCTGGAGCCAGACTGCTGTATGGCCAGCTTCATGGGCTCCAGCTTGAGCACTGATTATATGATCTTGGTGTTTCAACCTCTCTGCTCTGTTTTCTCATCAGGAAAATGGGGAGAGGATAGGACAGTGTGATTCTCCTGCTGTGCCTTTGCTCCAGCCTGCTTCATAGGAAACCACTTGCCTCATCTGGGACTCAGAGGGACTTCATATGATAGGTCTGCATTTTGTGATTTCAACTTGGAATCCTTAGGGTCAGAGGCCTTGAGTGACACAACTTACGCTAAAGATCAAAGTAGGTGATAAATTGAATAAGACTTGCAAAAAGTATTCAAACATGGACAACTAGCTTCTTGGGGGCAAAAAAATGGCTTGATCCAAGCAGGGACTGAAGAATCCAGCCCCAAGTGGCTCCTGGGCACTGGCTTGAGGCTAACACTGGTTCCTGAACTGTGAGAGAAGGTCTGTATGTGACTCCAACCTTCTAACCAGCCCTGATCTTCCTCTCCTGGATCAGGGAGTTTGGTGATAAATAAACTAAGATAGGCCCACTTCCACCACCTTCCTGGAAGGAGGATGGACTAGAACTGAAAGATGTGTTTAAAGAAAGCACTTGAGTGCAGATTCTTCCTTTGGTCTCTGCTGATCGCTGAGTTGGTTACTGGTATCAGCATCATAAGGAACTGTATGGGCTTTGGGCCAGTTCTTTAGGGGAAGCAGTGAGGACCCAACCGGGATGCTGGCTGCTCCAACAAGCCCTGCAGCTGGAACTCCCCACATGTCCCTCTGTCCCTGTATATAGGCCGCCTTTACCCCTGTGCTCCAGGCTACAAGGAGTGTGTGGGGAAGTGGAGGAGGAGGGTTCCTGAGGCCCTGGGCTTGTTGGCCAGCCTGACCCCCACTCTGGGAAACATCCACCATGCCCCCCTCTTCCTGGGACAGCAGGGCTCCTGAGAGGATGATGGCTGTCATCCAGGGAGGGTGAGGGGCAGAGCTGCCAGTGAGAAATGCTCTTGTCTGTTAAGTCTCTTTTCATGAAGATAGTTTTGGGGAAGGAGCTGCTCAGACCTGCAGCTTGAGTCTCACATACCTGACCTGAATTTTATTAGCTGCATCTCTCTCAATAAAACTCAGACTTTTCCTCCCTAACATGGTCTTTCACCACTGCTTCCTTTTATTTTAACTAAGTTAGCCCCAGAGACAGAGGATCCAGATGGTGAGGGCCTTCTCTACATTTAGAAGCCTGTGGTGGCAGGGAGGGTCTCCAATATGCCTGTGATCACACCATTGATGAAGGACCAGGTGGCAAGGTCTGTGTCTGCATTCCGGTGGCCAGGGTCCAAAGTCAGCTCTTCCATGAGAGGTTGCCCGGTGATGGGACTGACAGACTTCAGACGATCCCTTCACCTCAGACTACCACTGCCCAGCAGTCTGTCACACCACCTGCAGCATTCGCATGAAAATCCATCTCTCAATGGATACAAGAATCTTACCGAAGGGAAGACCACACTGCTTTTTAATTTGAGCATCAACTAATCACTCACCAAGCTCCCTTGATAACCAAATGACAGCCTCATAGGCAGCCAGAGTGGGCGGACTCCTGCAGAAGAGCCAGACCTCTATTCAATCACAAGATGGGGCCATGGGGGTCCTTAGAGACTCTGCCAACGCCTGGCCCAGGGCTCTTTCTGTGAGTCACCCATCACTGTGGAAAGGAAGAGCCCTTCTCTCCAGGAGGCTAGTGAAGGCTTCTTCCTAAGACGTTTGTTATTGAGGCATTTTCCTGTTAGGAAAACACACGATTCTCGTTGCACATGGGCTAAGCCAGACACCAGGCTTGAATCCAGATTAGGCCCCGGGCTCTGAGGACACAGACAGACGGGTTCTGAGGAGGCCCCCAGAAGAGGCTACGGGGGCGCTGGGCAGCACCAGACAGCTGGAGAGAAATCTAGAGAGGAGGGAGGTGAGCAGGGGGACGGGGAACACGAACGTGGGGCACAGCTCCAGTCACACCTGCGGGCTCCGGACACCCGGTGTCCCAGGAGCTGAACAGAAGGAGATGGATCTGTGATTGGGAGGAGGGCCTGCTATTCCCAGGAACGTTCACACCACAAGGCCACATCCCAACCTGCCTCTTTCCTGCTCTGCAGGGACTTGGCTGGCTTCTTCAGAACATGTGACGTCTGGGTCCTTCCAAGGCACCATGGGGGTGAGGGGGACATTGTGGACAGGACCTCCCAAGAGGAATCTGTGGGATTCCTCCTGGGATAGTCCCCTCTCCGGGGGCCAAGGTGATGGAAGAGCTCAGACTTGGTGGCTCGGCAGGGCTGGGCACCCGGCTCAGCGGTCACTTCCCTGTGCAAACCAATTTGCCTTACAGGTTGCTATGAACCAACAGGTGGCTGCTCAAAGAAACGAGAGTACCTCCTCCCCACCCTGCTCCTCAGAATGCAAGGGGGCCTGCGGAGGGCTGGGGTGGTTGCATTTGCTGAGGCCTTTGCACAGGATGGAAAAAAAAAACAAAAAAACAACCAGCATGAATGGCTGTCCTCAAGCTGACCCCCAGGCCAGAAAGGAAAAAGGGAAAAGTTTGGTGCAGTGAGGCCCAGGCAGCCTGTATGATGATCATCAGTCAGAATTGTCTACTAGTAGAATGCAATTGTGCTAAATTATATTCTAACACACTCTTATGAGAAAACACACTTTGAACAACTGACACCAGTATGGTACTAGCAGCAGAGTCGATAATAACCACTACGGCCAAACCACCCCAAACATGCCCAAACTCAGCTGATCTCAGAAGCTAAGCAGGGTCCAAGCCTGGTTAGTACTTGGACGGGAGACCGCCCGGGAATACCGGGTGCTGTAGGCTTTTAGACTTCCCTAGTGGCTCAGATAGTAAAGAATCTGCCTGCAATGCAGGAGACCTTGGTTCAATCTCTGAGTCAGGGAGATCCCCTGGAGAAGGGAATGGCAACCCACTCCAGTATTCTTGCCTGCAGAATCCCACAGACAGAGCAGCCTGGCGGGCTCAAGTCTGTGGGGTTGCAAAGAGTGGGGCACGAATGAGTGATGAACACTTTCACTTTCCTTCAAAGATAATAGATCCTAATCCCTGGTGTCTGAGCCACAGACCAGAGGATAGACCCTCAAGCCCCAGAGGACGACTCCCAGACCTTGACCCTAATGGAAGCTGCTCTGCTGAGCTTCCAAAGGACTTTGGATTGGTGGCCCCTCTTTCCACGTTTTGGAATGAGAATTTCTATAACTGTTATTCTGTGCCTGCCCCACCATTTGTATTTTGGGAATCAATAATTTATTTTCTAGTTTCACAGGTGCAGAGGAGAGCTATTTTCCCCCAGGATGGTTGACTTCCATTGTCTTACTGATATCTGATTTAGATGTTTTAATTGAAAACTTTTGAGCTGATGAGATTTAAATGAGATTTTCAACTTGAATTGATACTGAATGGGTTGAGACTTTGGGGGATGTTAGAACGAGGTGACTATATTTTGCAGTTGGGATGGACATGAATCTTTAGGGACCAGAGGATGGACTGTCGTAGGCTGGCTGAATAGTGGCCACGCAAAGATATTAGGTCCCAATTCCTAATTTCTGGAGCCTGTAAATGTTACCTCATTGTCAGGAATCCTCTGGCCCTTATTAATTCCTGAATATTCAGGAATTAAGAGGAGAGGCAGCCTTTCCTGGGGCTGAGGAATCCAGGCATTTCCTTTGTTAGTTTCTCATTATGGTGACAAGTACCCTCTTCTCTCTTTAATAGGGATTGCCTTGTGTTTTGTAAGTCTGGAATTTTAATCTTTATCTTTGCTGAGAATAACTACCTTGTAAGACAGTATATATGCCTACACCATGTTGATTAAAATACCTTTGCTCCATCAGAGCTCTGGTCCCCGTGTCTGCCTTTCTTTCTTTCTCTCTCTCTCTCTTTCTCTATCTCTATTTCTGGCTGATTCCCTGGAGCGAAAAGCCAGCTGCGTAACCCAGGGAATATTGGCCTCTTTCCTTCTTTCACTCTCTCATCGTCGACTCTGAACCACCAGGTTCCAGTCCAATAAAGGACCAACACCTCATAAAGAAAAGAGGTCTCTGCAGTTGTGATTAACTTAAGGATCATGATATGGAGAGATGGCCCTAGATTGTCCAAGAGGGCCCTAAATCCAATAACAAATGTCCTTATAAAAGAGAAGCAGGAGATTCCCTTGTGACCTAGTAGTAAAGAATCCACCTGCCAATGTAGGGTACACAGGTTCGATCCCTGGTCTGGGTAGATCCCACCTGCTGCAAAGCAACAACGCCTTTGCCCCACAACTGCTGCACATGTGCTCTGGAGCCCACTCACTGCAGCTGGAGAGTCGCCCCGCTCGCTGCAAGCCTGCACACAGCAGTGAAGGCCCAGTGCAGCCAAAAATAAGTAAATTAATTAAACAGTAGTAGTTTAGTCACTAAGGCGTGTCCGACTCTTGTGACCCCATGGACTGTGGCCTACCAGGCTCCTTTGTCCATGGGATTCTCCAGGCAAGAATACTGGAGTGGGTTGCCGTTTCCTTCTCCAGGGGATCTTCCAAGAATTGAACCCAGGTCTCCTGCACTGCAGGCAGATTCTTTACCAACTGAGCTATGAGGAAAGCCTATATATATATATATATATATGACTTTGTCAACAATTGTTTTTAAAAAGAGAGAGGCGGGGGAGTGTTGCCACACATGGAAGAAAAGGTAAAATGAAGGCAGAGGCAGAAACTGAGTGTTGTGACTGCTGGCCAAGGGCTGCCAGCCACCAACAGCAGTTAGAAGAGGCAAAGAACAGACTCTCCTCAGAGACCCTGGAGGGAGTGTAGCTCTGCCAACATCTTGGCTTCAGACCTGTGGCCTCCAGAGTTGTGAGAGAATACGTTTCTGTCATTTTAAGCCACCTGTATTTTAGTAATTTGCTACGGCAGCCCCAGGAGAAGAACACAGTGCTTTCCAGAGCATTTCCCTAGACCCTATCCTGTTTGATAATGCAGATCAAGAGCCTGGCAGGGGCTGGCACCTGGGAAACACTCAGCTAGTCACTGGGTGTTGTGACCAGACCCTTACAGTCACACTGTGAGGTAGTTCTTCATCTTTCCATAAAAGAGGATGAACTGAGGGGTCAAGGAGGATCCATAATTTATTTGCAACCGCAGTGAGCAACAGAGCTTGGCTTCAGTTCAAAGGTCCTGCCTCAAAGGCCCAGTTTTCTCTTATCCCATGAGAACCACTTCGTCTTGCAGGCATGTGGCCAGTCAACATAACGCCAGGCCCTGCCTCCACCTCCCTAAATGCAGGGTCAGCCTAGGGGAAATGGTGCAGAGTTGGAAAGACTGGAGGGGCCCTGGGCCAGGTGGTTCAAAACCTGGAGAGAGATCCATCTTCCAGGCTCTTCCAAACTGCCATCTGTGCCTCCAGCCTGGCATGCACCTCTGTCCCAGCAGGCTGCATTTTAAGGTCCGGGCTCTTCCTATACCAGGTCACAGGTCACCTGTCCTGTGCTACCATCCTTTGTTTAGGTTACAGATAAAGTCAGGTGGGCTCAGTCCAAAGGCTTCACCTGAGACAATATCCATGTCACGTAGCTTTACCCTGAACAGTTCTGTTTAAACGTCACTTTGCTCACTCTCCTCCCAACCACAAGGAGAAGTTGGAGCTCACATGCTGTACTGGAAGCACAGAAGGCAGTACCCATGCTGACCTCTGTGTATTTGGAGACCACAAAGCCAGATGCCCTCCTGTGACCCATCCCCCGATTCCAGCTTCTTCCATTAAAACCTGCTCATTCTGCTCTTCCGAGAGGCCACAGAAATAATATGCTGAATACCTGTCAACGCCATATTTATTGCATGCGTGCATGCTAAGTCACTTCAGTCATGGTTGACTCTTTGTGACCCTGTGGACTGCAGCCCAACAGGCTCCTCTGTCCATGTGATTCTCCAGGCAAGAATACTAGAGTGGGATGCTGTGCCCTCCTCCAGGGGATCTTCCCAACCCAGGGACCAAACCCAGGTCTCTTAGGTCTCCTGCATTGGCAGGACGTTCTTTACCACTAGTCCTACCTGGGAAGCCCTCATATTTATTGAGAAAGCCCCAAATGTCCCAACTGCCCTCAAAAGCACTCTTGGGCCTCAAGTCCCCACTCTAGTCATTTCCTGTGGTTGCTGTAACAAATTCCCTCCAGCTAGGTGGCTTAGACGATACAGACATGCTGTCTTCCTGTCCTGGTGCAGAAGTCTGGTGCAGGTCTCACTGAGCTAAAACCAAGGCGTCTGTGGGGTCAGTTTCCTTTCTGGAGGCTCTGGGGGAAGATTCCATTTTCATGCCTTCCCCAGCTTCTTCCTGGAGCTTATCTATATTCCATGGCTTTTGGTCACTTCCATCTTCAAAGCTGGCAGCGGTTCCTCTCATAGTCTTCCATAGTCACATACTCCTCTGTGAATGCACTTGGGAAAGTCTCCTGTGATTACACCACCCCACCCAGATGACCCAGGACAATCTTGCCATCTCAAGGTCAGCTGACTAGCAGCCTTAACTCTACCTGCTACTGTAATTTCTATCTGCCATGAAAGGTGACATACACACAATTCCAGGAAATCCTTGAGGGGGGTGGTCATGAGTCTCCCTGCTGCCCCTTCCATGAGGACCCAGTCTAATAGGCTGTTACTACAGTGAGGGTGTTCCCTGGGAGGGTGACCCAACAACACCCGCTAGTCCACTGGTCCCAAGAGGGGTGCTGGCCACAGTTTGATTGTGGTCTTGAAAGGATCCATGGAGGGCCAGCAGCAGGAAAGGGAGCTCCTTGGTGCTAGTGAGTGAATGCAATTTTAGGAAGAGAAATGAACAGCCTCTGGGCTTGGAGAGGTTTGGATTCCATGTAAGGGACGTTGGGGTGCAGAGAGGATCCCAGGGCCCCCTGTTCAAGAGATGCCTGAAAAGGGTGCAGGTGAGGGTGTTCTCAAATTTGTTGTTCTAAGCAATAGAGCATCAGTTCCAGCCAATTGAGTCTGTATTAACAGACCCCACTTCCTGGGTCAGGAAGTCCCGCCGACCTCCTCCCCTCCTTCCTCTGAGGTGGGGGGAAAGCCTGGGGAGAGGGAGGTGCTGGGGGACCACTGACTGGTGGCTGAGCTCCTGGGAGACTCAGGGACAGAAGTCCCCCTTCCACCCTCTGAACTTCAATCAGAAAAAAACAAATGTAAAATGTGGGTTTTTTTCTCAGCTTCAAGCTCGAGCATCACGTGTTGTGAAGAAATCTCGTGTGCACGTCCCAGGGCATCAGGAACGAGGGTGCTAGGGGCTGCCTGCCACATTGGGCCTGAACCCTTCCACCCTGCCCCAGGCTGTGGGGAACCATCTCCTACAAGCTCAGTCTGCCTTGCTGTGTCTGGCTTATGTCACTAAGCTTTTTTCTTACTGTTCAGTCACTAAGTCACGTCCAACTCTTTGTGACCCCATGGACTGCAGCACGCCAGGCTTCCCTGTTCTTCACCATCTCCCAGAGTTTGTTCAAACTCATGTCCATTATGTTGGTCATGCCACTCAGCCATCTCATCCTCTGTCACCCCCTTCTACTGCTCTTCAATCTTTCCCAGCATCGGGGTCTTTTCCAATGAGTTGGCTCTTTCCATCAGGTGGCCAAAGTATTGGAGTTTCAACTTCAGCATCAGTCCTTCCAATGAATATTCAGTGTTGATTTCCTTTAGGATTGACTGGTTTGAACTCTCAAGAGTCTTCTCCAGCACCACAATTCAAAAGCATTAATTCTTTGGGCTCAGCCTTCCTTATAGTCCAACTGTCACTCACATCTGTACATGACTCCTGGAAAAGCCATAGCTTTCACTAGATGGACCTTTGTTGGCAAAGTAATGCCTGTGCTTTTTAATACATTTCTAGGTTGGCCATAGCTTTTCTTCCAAGGAGCAAGCATCTTTTAATTTCATGGCTACAGTCACCATCTGCAGTGATTTTGGAGCCCAAGAAAAGAAAATCTGTCACTGCTTCCACTTTTCCCCTTCTATTGGCCATGAAGTGATGGGACCAGATGCCATGATCCTAGTTTTCTGAATGTTGAGTTGTAAGCCAACTTTTTCACTCTCCTCTTTCACTTTCATCAAGAGGCTCATTAGTTCCTCTCTCTCTGCCAAAAGGGTGGTATCATCTGCATATTTGAGGTTGTTGATATTTCTCCCAGCAATCTTGATTCCAGCTTGTGCTTCATCCAGGCCAGCATTTCTCATGATGTACTCTGTATATAAGTTAAATAAGCACGGTGACAATATACAGCCTTGACGTACTCCTTTTCCTATTTGGAACCAGTCTGTTGCTCCATGTCCAGTTCTAACTGTTGCTTCCTGATCTGCATATAGGTTTCTCAAGAGGCAGGTCAGGTGGTCTGATATTCCTATCTCTTTAAGAATTTTCCATTTTGTTGTGATCCACACAGTCAAAGGCTATGGCATAGTCAATAAAGCAAAAGTAGATGTTTTTCTGGAATCCCCTTGCTTTTTCTATGATCTAGTGGTTGTTGGCAATTTGATCTCTGGTTCCTCTGCCTTTTCTAAACCCAGCTTGTACATCTGGAAGTTCTCAGTTCATGTACTGTTGAAGCCTGCTTGAAGGCTTTTGAGCATTACCTCGCTAGCATGTGAGATGAGCCCAGTTGTACAGTAGTTTGAGCATTCTTCGGCATTGCCCTTCTTTGGGACTGGAATAAAAACTGACCTTTTCCACTAAGCATAAGGTCCTCAAAGTTCAGCCACATTTGCACTGTTGCAGAATATCCTTCTTTTCTAACACTAACATTCTATCTTATGTTGATGAAACAAAAATTATTTTGAAAGCAGGACAAGAAAAAATTTAAACATAAAATTCTCACTCTCCCCAACTGGGCCCCCACCCTCTTTAGCATGCATGGTGCATCTGCATTATTCATTAACCACATCCTTTAGAAGCCTGCTTGCCAAGAAAAAGCAATTTCCTCCTGGCACCATCAGGGTCAGTCTTCAGGAGATCATCAATCCTGTAAGGTGTCATGATGACCTGAGCTCACCTGGTTGGACTATGTCAACTGTCCATATGTTACCATGACATGTGATCCTTTGTCTCAAAAATGTGTACAACTGTGTTTCCTTCTAACAGGGGGAACGGTCCTCAGAGCTCTCTGATAGACCGTCTCCTGGGTTATAATCCTCATGTTGGTTTGAATAAAAATCTCCATTTCTTTCTTAGATTAGCCATTGATTCATTTTTCATCAACAATGCATAGTCCACATTGTCTTTATCCAATCATCTGTCAGGGGACATTAGGCTGTTTCCACATCTTGGCTGTTGTGAACAGTGCTACAATCATCATGGGAGTGTTAATGTCATTTCAAGATCTTCATTTCAATTCTTTTGGATAAATACCGAGAAGTAAAATTGCTGGATCATGTGGTAGTTCTATTTTTAATTTCTCCAAAGAAGACATACAAATAGCCAACAGGTATGGGGCGACTGTAGCTCGGATGGTAAAGAATCTGCCTGCAATGCAGGCTACTCGGATTCGATCCCTGGGTCAGGAAGATCCCCTGGAGAAGGGAATAGCAAGCCACCCCAGTATTCTTGCCTGGAGAATTCCATGGACAGGCCATGGGTTTGCAAAGAGTCAGACCGACTGAGCATCTTTCCTTCATTCTTTCATGGGGGGAAGGGTAAGGGGAGGAAGCTAACATTGCAATCATCAGCAAAATGGAAATTAAAACCACAATGAGACCTCATACTGTTAGAATCATTACTATCAAAAAGCAAAGACAGCAAGTGTTGTCAAAGATGTGGAGAAACCGGAGCCCTCGGGCATCTGTGAGATGCACACTGGTGCAGCTGCAGGGGAGGCACCCTGGAGCCTCCCATTTCCTACTGTGCACTCTGGGGGTAGCTGGGGAGAACTCAGTCCTAACACCAAGTGAAAGCCTTTTGGAGGCAGTCCCTCTTCTGAAAGCACCTGCACATCCACAGTCAGCTTTGGGCCGCCTGGGCATCCTCTATCCATCTCCATCTTTTGAGCACCTTCTCTGTGCTCTGAGATGTGCACACAAGTGAATCTTTTAGTAGCAAGTGTTCCCTGTTACTAAAAGGAAGGGGGTACTCCACAAGCAGGGCTGTCTGGTGAAACATACAGGTTTAGAAGAAAGGAACCCCTGCAGAGCTGGGGGTGGGGCACTCCGGACTGGGTTCCTAAACCTGTTCTGCTCCTAAGACAAGGATCCCCTGGTACAGGGGCTCTGCCCCTGGATGTCATCCCCCTCCCCACATCCCTTGGACCTGTAATCCCTTGGTTCCCTTCACCCGACTTGGAGCTGGACTGTCTGTCTCCACTGGGTTCTGCTGCTGCTTGGAGGTGGGGTGCATGACTTGGAAAAAGAGGGAACATGGACTCCTGCATGGCTGGGATCTCATCTTTTAGGGGGTCTCACTTTTCACACTAGAAAGATCGACCTCTTCCTGGAACATGCCCTCCTGTTCCATCCTTTACCTGACCTTCTGCTTCCAGGGAGGCTGGCGCATTCCAGGCCTCAGGCCTGCGAGCAGGAGGCCTGGGACAGGGCTGACCTCCACTGTTACTGGAATTGTCCCTCCACCGACCAAGCCCAGGGTCATTAACAGGGGCAGCAGGGCCCATGTGTCACACCCGGATGTCATCATGGTGGTCTCCGTAAAGAAGTCAGGCAGGTCCTTTATTCCCAGAGACCGAGGCCCACAGAGGCATTGGGCACATTCAGGGCGGAGCCTGTGCCCAGCCTGCAGCCCCGCAGCCTCAGAGGCCGCCCCAGCCATGGATCACCCTGCACAGGACCCCCAGGGCCCCTCGGCAGGATCCAGGGTTCACAGGAAACGCCTTCCTTCTCACTTCCGCAGGGCTACGCTGTGGTCGGGCCTCTCTGGCCCGACAGCCAGGCCCCGCAGCATCCTGTCTTCTGTTCCTGGATGGAACACTATGGTCACTACAGTGGGGAGAGGCTTCCTGAGATGCTGCAGGCTGCCCTGCCGAGGCTGCAGGGACACACAGGGGACACGCAGAGAACTCTGGGCAGCCCTCTGGAAACTTCCAAACGGTGCTGGGGTCCCCTGCGGAGCCCAACAGCTCCGCGGGGTCAGGATGCTTCGCTGTCCTTGGCCTCTTGGGGCTGTGGCCAAGATGAACGCAGGAGGAGTCTCATTTTCACATCCTCAGAAGTCGCAGTCAGAAGTCAAGCCTTGCCTTGGTCCCTGGGGGGATCCCAGAGGAGGGGAGGGTTCTGGAGGCTGAGAATACCTGCTGGACCACAGCAGCTTGTCTGCGAGGGCCCCACGGTGCGGCTTCTGTCTCCCGCCCCACCTTCCGTCTCAGCGCCCCCTCCTTTCCCCACAGCCAGGAACCACTTGCCGTCCTGCCCTCCGGGGCCTGGTAACCCTCCGCCAACCACTCTGCTGGTTCTGCTCCAATGCCCTCAGCTTCCCCAGAGGGCACCTTCCCTGTCCTGCTGGGCTGGCCTCCTCTCTGGGCCCCCCGTCCCCTCCGCCACAGCCTGTTCCGCCCAAGACCCCTGCTCTTCGCGAAGGGCCCGGGCGCAGCCGCCCCCGTGACCTCAGCACAGTCTGGCTGAGGGTAGGCTGGCGGGGCCCCTGGAGCTGCTACCCCAACCCTCCCCTGGGACCTGCTCCAAACAGACCCCCCTCAGCCTGGCCTCAGCACCGATCAAACCCGAACTGCGCTGTTGTCTGTAGAACTAAGCATCTGTACAAGCACTGTACAAGCACTTTTTGGTTTCTTGGGTCCAGCCCTCTCCCCCCACTTCAGGACGGCAGGAGTCTTTATCTTCTCACCTGCCTCCACAAGGGCCTGGGCCTGGTAAGCACCTGGCACACGTTTGCAGGGGGAATAAGTGTGGAATTCTGTCCCGAGTTCCTTTTCCATCCCTGCCCCCAGGAAGTCATCTGTGGGTGTGACTTGCTTACTGCTCTCTCTCCTAGCGCTGGATCAGCAGAGACCTTGTGTGTCTCTGGCTGCGGCATCCACTGAGCCTGCCCCTCGGGGGAACCAGTGCGCCGAGGCGGCGGAAGCGCACGCGGCGTCCTCTGCTGCCCTCTGCTGGTCGGACATGGAGAGGCTCAAGAGAGGTGGGCAGACTGTGGGAGGGCCGCGTCGTTATTTTTCGTTCTAACACTCTTGAAAACAGACAAAGCCGCCTACCCTTCCCAGTGCTTATACAGTCTGCAGCAGGATAACAGTCTTTCTGGGTTTTTAAATATTTCCTTCTGTTATCCTCATGAATACACTTATCTGGCTGGCAGTGAGTCTCCATTTGTGGGGTGGTTTACTCCTGGTCTGTAGACATTCTGACTTGGTGGATGGTGACTGGATAGAAAGCCACTGCTACCATCTGGCTTGATGGAGGGAAGATATCACCCAACATTTTTCCAGTTCCTGGGATGGGGAGGGAGGGGGCCCGTGTTGGTGGGCCAGCTGCTGCCCCCAGACAGGATCTGTCCAGAGGAGACCCGGTGTCCAGCTGCCTGGCTTTCTCAGGAGCAGCTACATCCTCCCGATGGACTGTCTCTCCTTGGAGCATAAGCTTGAACATGGATGCATTCCACCTGCCCTGCAATGTCAGGGTGGTTAAACAGAGGCAGAACTGTTGGACTTTTACCTGTTGACCCCAAGACTCTCCCAGTGGCAAACCCCAGAGCCTTTGGCCCAAGATGGGCCCATGTGACACAGGTTTGTTTCAAGCAACAAGCCGGTTCATTTTGTGAAGTAGTATCCACACCTGACCTCTCTCTGATCCCCCATTAACATTCCTTCAAAAACATTCTGCTCTATTTGTGAGTGAGAAAATATGGTCACTGCTTCTTCTTCTTTTTTTTAACACACTATATTACTCTGGTCACATGAGATCTCTGTGTGTCTCTCCCATAGCTTGACAGTCCCTGATGGGAAAGGCTGTCCTTGCTCACATCCCCAGTGTCTAATGGTTCAAAAGAGCTCAATAAAAGTTTATTTAATGAATGACTTTTAGTCCACTTTCCCTCTGCTGTCCTCTCTCTCAAATCAGAGAGTGGCTGTTTGACTTTCCAAGTATTCCTCTGAACCTCAAAGAGAGCCACGCCACCAGGGGACATGACGAAAGTTCAGGAAATATGGCACGGAAGGCGGGGCCCCTAGGATGAGTCAATTAAATCCTGATATCCATTCTCAACTATAAGAGTTTTTTGTTTCCTCGGTGTTGAAGCCAAACCTCTTTCTGGGGTGTCTCTACCCTCACAAGGTCTTCAATACAAATGTTCACATCTCCCACCCCTTCTACTATTGAATCGCAATGATTCCTACGGTGTGGTGATAGAGGGAGGGACAAGACGGGCCCCTCTGAATCTGGAGAGGACAGGCAGGGAGCGATTCCAGGGCTCACCAAAGGAATGTGGAGAGGGAGGTGGAGAGATAAGAGGAGGGGAAGAAAAAGGAGAGGAGATGCATACAGAGGCAGTGATGTAGACAGGAAAATTGGAAGGAAGATATAAAGTTGATGGGGGAGGTAAGTTACTGATAATAAAAAATGATCACGAGAGGTCAACAAAACAATTTAGCAAAGGTAAGTTAAACACTTAACGAAAGATGTGGCAAGCAAAGGTATCATGGAAACTTTAAAATTGTGTTTAAAAGTTAGCTTTGGCTTATGAAAGAACTTAAAACATTGCCACGATGTGCTGTAAAAAGTTTTAATTCTTATTTTAGGTTATTGAGGTTAAACACATGCTCCTCAAAATCTTTTATCCTCCTCTAATGAAGTATAAAAAGAACCCTGGAAAGTGGCATCCAACACCTCATAATATAAAGATTTTCTATGTTAATGAAAACAATTCCCACTCCTCGGCCTCCTAGATCACCACCCAAGCCAGTTTGCTCTGCTTATGCCCCACACGTGCCTGCTCCACTTGTGGGCACTTTCTCTCCCATCTCTCACTTTGCTCCCAGGGACCTGCCTTCTGGCAGTAAATGCTCATCTCAGTTGTATGCCTGATTCCAGAACCTTCTGAGGAAGGGGAGGACAGGGCAGTGCTGATGGCAGCAGTAGACCCTGCAGGCTGCAGAGTTCAACCTCTGATAGTGGGGGCTCCTGTGCCCCCCACAGGCAAAAGATGGGAGGAGAGAGAAAGGAGGACCGCAGGAGTCTCTGACTCCCCCAGGAACAGCAGTGGTTGAGAAGGCTCAGGTGGTAGAATGTGCTTGGGGCCCCCCGGGTCCCCTTACCTGCCATCCCTCTTCACCTTCAGGAGAATCCCTGGGGTGGTTCCCCAGGCTCTGCCCAACCTCTGCTATTGTTTACTTCTGACAACAGATCCCACATGCAGTCCCTGATTTCCTTTGTTCTACCACCCACTCCCTCCTGCAGCAGCCCTCCCCCAAAGGAAAGCACCAGAGAGAAGCAAATGCAATGTATCTCATTTCAAAGCTGCTGAGGGTAATCACTTTGTTGAAGAAATAAAAAACACATGATTAGATATCTGAATTAAATAATAATTTGGGGGGTCATACTTAATATTTTAGAACTCAGAATTAGCTCATTTCATTTGTAAAAAAGGTGCTGCAAGCGTGCTTTGTGTAAAATCAAAATCTTGATGTTTAAAATAATCAAAAGGGTCTGCTTTACTGTCACAAAAGGGATGGAGAAGAAGTTGTGTGATGTCAACCAAGGGCTATGCCTGCAGTTTCCAGGAAGATTAAAAACTTTCTCCTAAAGATTCTTAACTGAAAAAACAAGATAATGTTAATGGTGGCAACAACAACAAAAAAATGTCAGACAGCAATCTTTCCAGATTCTTTGACACAGATGTCCCTGTCACAGACTCGTGGAAGTGGGCACCATCACAAGGAAGAGCAAGGGGCTGGGGGGAGGGTAAGCCCTCCTCTGGACACAGCGTCTTCGTTCTGGTTACAGCACCTGCCAGGGGCCATGCCCTGGGGCCAGGGCCTTGATCCCCGGCCATTTTCTGCTCTTCCTTAGTCAAGATCAGAGCTGCAGCAAGAGTGTCCTGCCCAACGCCGCCCCCTGCCCACCAAGACGGTTAGCAGCAGGCAGTGCCCCCTGCGTATGAAGGTGTCCTGTGCCCACTCTGGGCAGCTCTCTCTGGGGCTGGACACCCCTCCCTTGAGGTGAGGCGCCTGACGTGTGTTGTGCCCAGCAGGGGGAAGAGGACCAGAGACCCCTGCCCCGCCCCTGCCTCGGGCCAGCGAGGGGCCACACTCACTACCCCGTCTCCCCAGCTGCCCCTTCTGTCATCCGCTTTCCACGTGGACCCACCATCCTTGCCTCCTAGGCCCCTGACTGGTTGATGCCTCCTGCTGTAGGGAGGGGCCAGGACTGGACAAGTGGCTTCCGTGGTACTGGAGCTGGCAGAGCATCCATCCCCTTTGGACACTGTACTTCTATTGATAAGCAGCGATAAGTATCAATAAGGATCACATCATACTGGGCCATTACGTTGAAATGGATGAAAATTACCCCAAAATACCTCAGTCAAAAATCCCACAACTCCAGTTCTAAAATTTACACCTAAAAATGTATACAACTGCTTTGAGTCCATCTTTTTAAACCTACTAAAATCACAGAAGCCTCATCCACTCCTTCTGTGTACTACATACAGGAAGTTCCCAACTGTGAAGCTAGATGTATTTTTTTTTTTTAACAGCTAAGTCTAGGGGAAGAGCTAATTAAAAAGCTAAAGTATCATCTGTCCAATTAATTATTTTTTCCACCACTCACTGTTGCCTGAGCTGCAGCCATTTCTTAGTGGAGGGAGGTGGGGAAAGAGGTGGGCACACTTCTCAAGGGAAAACAGAACCAGCTACAAGCTTCTGGGGGAGTGAAAGGAGGTGTCACAACGGAATATGAGTATGGATGAGACGGGAAACTTCCCCTGCGCCTCTCCAGTAGCTGAGACCACTTCCTGCTCTGTTGTTCCACGTGCTGCCATGCTCTCCAAAGACAGTTAATGGAAACTAGCTGGTCCTGGTCAGAGGCAGTCCCGTCCCAGCCCCCTGAGGCTCAGATCCTGTCTCTGGGGGTGTGCAGGCAGGGAAGTGCCCCACGATTTGGAGGGGGTCGACTGTGTCCCGGCAGCACCCCCACCACTTGGGGCTTGCCCCTCATGGAGACCCCCTTTGGGTGGAGCCCACACGTGTGCACCCAGCGCCCTCGAGGCACAGATCACGCCATTTGCTAGCCGGGTGCCTGGCTCTTGGCACCATCCCTGCCGGAAGAGTGAGCCGCCCACAGTGGGGGCGGTGGTGGGAGTGACTGAGGTCCACCCCCTGGAGTCCCCACCGGCGTGAAGCATCACTTTCCCCACTCAAGGAGAAGGGGCAGTGACGGTCTTGGCTCACAGGCAGTCCTGAGGAGTACATGGGGGCGCCGGCAGAGCCGAGAGCCAGGCCTGGCTGCAGTACTCATTACTCTGGGTCACAGGCTGGCTTTGATATAGCCGTGTCCGAGGAGTGTGTAAAACAATGAACAGCAGATTAACGAGAGAGCTCGAGCGGGGAGGTGCTCCACCTCGCGGTCCTCCAGCTGGAGGTGCGGTGTCTCATGAACAGCAGATTAACGAGAGATCTCGAGCGGGGAGGTGCTCCGCCTCCCGGTCCTCCAGCTGGAGGCGCGGTGTCTCACGAACAGTAGATTAAAGAGAGAGCTCGAGCGGGGAGGTGCTCCACCTCGCGGTCCTCCAGCTGGAGGCGCGGTGTCTCACGAACAGTAGATTAAAGAGAGAGCTCGAGCGGGGAGGTGCTCCGCCTCCCGGTCCTCCAGCTGGAGGCGTGGTGTCTCACGAACAGCAGATTAACGAGAGAGCTCGAGCGGGGAGGTGCTCCACCTCGCGGTCCTCCAGCTGGAGGTGCGGTGTCTCATGAACAGCAGATTAACGAGAGAGCTTGAGCGGGGAGGTGCTCCGCCTCCCGGTCCTCCAGCTGGAGGCGCGGTGTCTCACGAACAGTAGATTAACGAGAGAGCTCGAGCGGGGAGGTGCTCCGCCTTGTCCTCCAGCTGGAGGCGCGGTGTCTCATGAACAGCAGATTAACGAGAGAGCTCGAGCGGGGAGGTGCTCCGCCTTGTCCTCCAGCTGGAGGCGCGGTGTCTCAGGTGTGCTCCAGCCACCCCTCACCCTCTGCCGCAGGACGCTCCACCTGACGACACCCAAGCCCTCACACCTGCACACGAGCCCAGCACCCAGCCCATCTCCTCCTTCCGCTCACAGTCCCCAGAGTTCAGGGGCCTCTCCTCCACCTCAGCCTTCATCTCCAAATATGGACACAAAAGGGCAGGCTTCCAAGTAAGGTAGGAAAAAGCCCTACATCTGCAGCACAGTAGCTGATGAAGCAGAAGAGACAGCCAAGCGTCTCCTCTCCTTTCAGGAGACCCATCATGGCTGTGCGCAGGGGCAGGAATGCTCTTCACTCCCACCGGCAGCATCTCCAGCAGTGGCCACAGCCGGGAGGGCCAGGACGGTGGAGAAAAGGGGCATGCTCTGGGCAGGGGGAAGAACCCAGGCCCAACACACGGGACCCATCTTCACTTCCTGCTCACATCCTCGAGCAACGCTCCAAGTGCCCCCTGCTACTGATACCCTCCTGTACTTCTTAATGGGAGAGAAGGACATACTCAGAAAGGAGCTTTAAAAATCCTTTTAAAAATGAGCCACACAGAGACACCACATGGAATAAAGGCTTAGGTAATGGAGTCCCAGCTCTCTTCCTAATAAAGACAGGTGTTTAGGGCGACAGTCAAGGGTACAGAACCACAGGGCCATTCCACAGAGCTCTCTTCCAGAGTGGGCTGGGGAGCCCCTTGGGCAGGGCTGAGGCCCAAGGGACCTCTGTTCCCTTTCCTGTGTTCCCTTTCCCTTTGGAGCCCTTGGCTTTCTACACCCAAGACTGCTGATGAGCCTTTGCCCATCGTGGGGACAGGACGAGACACAGATACAAGCAGGCGAGTGGGCAGCCAGCACCTGGGGAGAGGGATCAGGACGCTCTGCAGACCTGCCCTCCACCCCAGCCCCTGGCCCACAGGACGGCCGGCAGGCACTCGGGGAGGGATCATGATGCTCTGCAGACCTGCCCTCCACCCCAGCCCCTGGCCCACAGGACGGCCAGCAGGCACCTGGGCAGAGGCTCCAGGACGGCCTGGAGGCACCCCCTGCCCTTCACCTCCCCTTGTGCCACCTGGTGAGAGGTTGGCTGGCTCAGCACAGGACTGGCTGCAGCCGAGGGCCCTTTTCTGGCCAACCACTGCCCATACCTCAGCTCACCACCAAGTCAACCTGGGCTGCATCAGGCCTTCAGCCAAAAACTCCCACCTGGATCCAGGGCAAGAAAGGAACGCACCTGAGAGAATGATGCAGGGAGGGTGTGCACCTTGAGCATCCGCAACATTTCAGATCAGAAGAGACGTTTGCTCTCACCTGTCTATAAAGCCTCAGACAGGAGAAAATGCCCTATAAAGGCATTACATAAACTGGGGCTAAAGCCTCCAGCCCTGCTGGTGAATCCAGGGAGCAGTCTGTGCAGCAGTTTAGACCATGGTCTCAGCATCAGGTCCACCCGCTCACCTGGCCAAGCAGTGAAATGTCCCCCTTGCCAACGCCTACCTGCAAGCTGGGGACGCAGGTGTCCAGGCCCACCCCGTGGGGCGCCTGGGTGAAGAACTGGGGCACAGGTCAGTGAACCCTTCCTCCTCCCTCCCCTCAGCCTGTCACTGAGCTGTTCTCCTCCACCTCAGGGCCTGCTGTGGGGGGTGCCTTTTCCCTTCACCACAGCTGGAGGGGCGTCTCTCCCTGGTGGTGGCGAGCCTGCCTCACCCCCTCGTCAGGGGCCCTCTCAATGCCGATGCTGAGGGAGGGTTCCTCAGGGTGACGGCGGCGCCAGTCACGCACCCAGGTCCTCCCCATCCATCTGCAATCTTTTCTTGGCCACAGCTGCAGAGTGAATCCATTTTTGGCGGCCAGGTCTTGTCTCATGCAGTCAATAAACTGGATATCTTTGCCCAGAATGGTCCAGACACCAAGTTTCTATGTCACTCACCTGAGTTTTGAAATACTCATGTAATGTCCCAGTGACCAAAGTAAAATACTGTTCAAAATTGAGGCTTTGCGGGGGGACACAGAATGTGGGGAGAAAACACAAATACAGACCCTGCTAAAGAAGGTACCAAATCCAAACAGAAAATCATCCGAATTAGCTCCTAAGAATGAGCCTGGTGGTGGTGGTGGTTCAGTTGCTTGGTAGTGTCTGATTCTTGTGACCCCATGGACTATAGCCTGTCAGGCTCCTCTGTCCCTGGGATTCTACAGGCAAGAATACTGGAGTGGGATGCCATTGCCTCCTCCAGGGGATCTTCCCGATTCAGGGATTGAACCTGAGTCTCCTGCACTGCAAGCGGATTTTTTACCTCTAAGCCACCAGGGAAGCCCCAGAATTACCTTACCTACGTCCAGAGACAGCTGAGGTCATGTGACACATCAGAGACTGTATGGAGCCCAACGGGTTACCTTGCATTCAGCCGTGAGATGTTCTTTGGAGAAGCTTAGAGGTCCTGCTCGTGCTTTGTTCCCAACAGGGTTGGGAGCTCACTGTCCGCCCTTCCTTTCTAGACCCTGCAGCAAAGACCTCCCACAGGACTGGTTTGCCACAGAATGCAGGGGGCCACCTACCTCCCAGCCTCTGCCAGGGCCCTGCTGGCAGCCTCTGCCCTGAGAACCTCTAGCTGGGCCCCTTGCTGGTCAAGAACAATGGCCAGCTTCCCAGTGAGCATGTCCAGTGTGGGCCTGCCAGCCTTCAGACCCAGAGAGGGTTGGAGTCTGGTGACGTCTGACCAGTCACCCCACACCCCATCATGGGTGCAGTCCAGGTCCCTGTAGGCTTTCCCCCTCAGCGCTGCCTGGCATTTTGTCCTCCTAGAAAGAGAAGAGAAATCCCTCTGAACCTGAGAGCTGGTGCTAGCGCCACAGGGTCCACCAGAAACCCAGCTAAACTGCTGGTCTCTAGATCATTTATCAGAAGCCAGGTGGCCACCATCTTAAAACCAGAGCACTAATACGGCGCGGTTACTCTATAATTACTTGGTAATGTGAAGTCACCCACTATTGGTCACGGCAGCACCTCTGGTGTTGAATCAGAATGACACATGGCCTAGCAGAGGACAGACAGTGGTGGAGGCAGGCATGACGTGTCTAAGGCAGAGGTACCTATCAATACAACTAAGCAGTCACAGGACAGGGCATCACGTGCATTTCTACCCATCAACAGTCAACTGGATTTTTCTTCTAAACTGCTCATTGGTTCATGATACTCGAGTGCCAGGATCATACATACTGGGTTATACAAGAAATCAAGACTCACAAGAGTGGCCTGGAGTTTTGTCCTTGACCTTTTAAACAAACTCACATATGAACAAAGAGTCAACATCTAAATAGACTTTTATTTTTTCTTTTACTTACTTGGACAGAAAAGAAAATTCATCAGCTTCCATTAGAGTCTCCCTAAGTGTTGGAAACGCATTAAACTCAGAAATAGTGGACCTTGTAGAAAAGCATCACAAATTAAAAATAGATTTCTCCATGTGGTAAAAGTGCTTTCAATCCAATTAAAGGACACGGCAAAGGTGTTTGGAAACACAATTTAAAATTTGGCCTACAATCCGTGGCATGGAATTAAAACCACAGGGCGAGGTGACCGCCGTGAACTGGGTACAGATACGATGCGATCTGGAGCATGCTGCCAGCAACACTCGCAATGAACTGCGTGACAAGGAAGAACATCCCGAAGCCTGAGTAGAGTAGGTTTGCATTTGTAAAAATAAGGGGGCGACATAAATTGGGTTGAAGGGAGATCACGTAACTTCAGAAATTACTTGTTTCTTATCTGTGGGGACAGCCAGACCAGCCGACCACCCTAGCGGCGGTCTCCCAGGGAGACGCGTGAACCTTGGTTCAGAGAAGGCCCAGGTGTTCTGAGAAGTAAGTAGAGCCCTTGCTGCCATCATGTGGGCCTTTCAGGCTGGTGGTGAGCAGACCCCAGGCCCTGGGAGTCACATCCAGCCACGCTGTACAGGTGGATCTGCCAATGCCTGCCACACCATCACGAGGCGTGCAGTGAGGCCGGCCAGCACTGCCCAGTGACCACACGAGGGAGAGAGCGGGTGGTCACCCAGAGACAATCTGTGGTCTCAGCCGTGCTGCATATTTTCCAAAACAAGTAATTCTGCCAGTGACGGCATCTGTGCAAAGCTCAAGGCCCACAGGCCCCCATGGTCTGATGGACGCAAAGTACCCTTTCTGGCCCAGATTCAGGCCCAGGCCCGTGATCATGCAAGGAGCCACGGCAGGGTGGGGTGAGAGGGTGAGGACAGAAGAGGGACATTTCCTTTTACAGAAGATCTTGAGCAACAGTAAGAAAATAACCTGAAGATATATCTAAAAATAAAAAACAGCGTCACACTTCACTGCCATTCTGTCCCATCTTTCTCCCCACACACCAGCCCCTCCGGGACAGGCAGGAGCGCCTCGTGCACACATCAGAGTGGCCCCACTCCCCATGCCAACACTGCCTTGCAGTGATGCCAGGCTAGTGTTTCTTCTGCTACGAGCCCTGTTCTGAGCTGCCCACTCAGGCAAACACTGGAAAACACTCTGGGCTCCTACATACCCCGAAGCAATCCCAGCTGGCTCCCTTCCCATCGCCTTCAGACACTGCGTGACCTGAACCACATCGTGGACGTCTTTCGTCTTCACCAGCTCATTTCATCCCTGGCGCCCACGATGGAAGCAGCCCTCCCAGGTCCCCTTTGCTGAACGGGCTCCCCATGGCCTCCAGGGGGATTGTGAGGGTGCCCTGCCCTGCGCTGGTGGCACAGAAGGTCTGGCTCACGGCCACACCTGCAAGGTGCTCACTCCAAGGTGGTGGCCACTCTCCGGAGGGAAGCCGTGCTCTTCGCTGTGTGGAAACCGGATGCACCACCCTCTGACCAGGTCCGTCCTGGCCCCTCCAGAGGCCCTGAGCACCCTGCCTGGACCGCGGCCACACACAGGGCGTCTCCGGGTCTCTGGTCGGCAGGTCAGACATCAGGCTCCCCCGTCCCTCCCTGGACCTGGTCCTTACCTAGCCCGGGCCACGCCCAGGACATCAGAGGCCTGGGGAGGTATCCTCCAGGCCCAGCAGCTCTTGCACGAGTCTCTCACCGAACTGGGCCCGGCTGTACCTCTTCACGTGATAGGCATCCGACATCTTGTACAGAATGTAGGCATTATTGACCGCGATGCTGACAGCAAACCAGAACACCTGTTGCCAGGTCTTGTTCGGTTTATGAGAAATGAAATACCTAAGACGACAGAAGGGTAAGAAGGTCTGACTCAGATGGGGCCCAGGTGCCCCGAGCAGGAGAGATTCCCAAAGCCCTCGTCGGGCTCGTCAGGTGCTGTCAGGAGTGTGGGGGTGGGAATCAGGCTGGGGAGGGGGGAGGCAGCTCTCACTGAGGCTCAGGCACGTGAACTTTACTGAAGATGAAAACAGTCCCTAGGGAAGGATCAGGTGGGAGGAGGCGGGTCACCGCAGGGGCCACTGAAACCAGGAGCCAGGCCTGTGTGGTGCGGCTGGAGCTCGGAGGACGCAGGGCTGCAGGCCTCCTGGCACAAGCGCAGCGCGTCCCGAGCCCCTCCCGCCACGACCACCCGCAGCTCCTTGCTTTTCTCTTCACCACCCCACCTCCCCCAGACGGAGGACAGCTGTGACCCCCGGGGAGCCCAGCCTCAGGACCCACCCCTGTGCCGTTGTCCTCTGCATGCGTGTCTCTGCACCCCAAATGCCGGGTGTTGGAGGGTCGGCAACCTCAGCACCACTGAAGCACCCAGCCAGGGCAGCCTGCGATGTCTGCTCCATCACACAGCTTGCCCTGTGAGCACCACCCAGGCCAGGGCTCCAGGAAGACAGTGTGGTGACTCTGAGGGAGTGGGACACCCTCTACAGCCGGGCTTTTCCGGGAGGCCCGGGTCCTTCACTGCCCCCCCACCAAGCAGCCTGGGGAGACGTCAATGACCCTCAAGGAGGGCTGAGAAGACGCCCACCGGCCTCTGGGTCAGTCTCACCCTGTTTTAGATTGTGAGGTTCAGGCCCAGTAGCTAACAGGCCAAGGTTCACCAGCTCCCGACGTGGTTACGGGAGCTGCCTGGAGACAGCACTGGGGCATGTACATGTACACGCACATGCGTGTGGTCCTCACCATGTGTGCACTCATGATGATACCATGCCTGAGCCCACACTCACACATGAAACGGCAATGTAACCTCGGCTCCGCCCAGTGACAAGAGGGCCCGCGCCCCGTGGTCTGCGGAGGGGACGCCAGGCAGGGCCTCAGGGACAACAGCGGGCGGGGTCGGGCCTGAGGGCAGACGTGGAAGAAGGGGAACTGACAGGACTGCAATGCGGGCGGCCAGGCGGTGGGAGGTGGGGGTGGCCGCGTGGCTGGGCCCGGGGGACGCCAGGCTGAGGGCTCAGGATTTTCTCTCTCAGGGTCTTCACCTGTCAACTCTGAAAAGGGCAGCTGATCACCCGGTAGCCCCCTGCTCTCGGCGCCGGCTCACTTACTTGCTGTACTTGTCGTCGTACTTGCAGATGTAGCTGAGGTGGGCCGCGAAGGCCTCCACGGCCAGGGGGCAGGGGATCTCCCCACTCCTCCTCTTGATGATCACTCCTGCAGAGACAGGCGGGACGTCCCCTCTGAGCCTCCCCTGCAGACCCCAATTCAGATCACGTGCTTCTGCATCCTGCCTGCTTGTCACAACAGACAGCAGGGGAGGAGATGGGAAAAACCCTATCAACAACATCACTGAAGCTTCAGGGGAGCCGAGGAAAACAAGGTCAGGTGAGCGAAGAACATGGGGCCACAGAACAGACCAGGGCAGGGCCCGCGGCAGATAACAGCGCAAAGGCGGGCGGGAGTGGAGTAGCGCTGTAGCCGATGGGGCCCGGAGAGTAGAGCGGAGGTCAGGACGCACCGGACCCTCCTCCCTTCCTCAGGCACCTCCTCCTCCCTTCCCCAGGCGCCCCCTCCTCCCTTCCCCAGGTGCCCCCTCCTTCCGCCAGGCTGAGAGCGGTGCGAGGAGGTGGCCACCACTGTCAGGAGGCCAGGGGGCCGGTCCACCCGCTCTGCTCAAGGCAGGGTTCAGAAGAACCAGGAGCCGCCTGACCCCAGGCTCCTGCATGCCTCCCCTGTGGACAGAACCCTTTATCCTTCACTGATCCTCAAACGCACTCTCTCACCTGCCTTCAAACACCGTATCCTCCTTAATACAAATGGAACTGAGTCCCAGGGCCATGACCAAGTCATGGCAAGAGTGAAACATCCCACCAACCAGGAGCGAGGAGCAGAGAGAGGTCAGTCAGGCCTCTCCAGCCTGCTGCCCGACAACCTGTCTTCCGAGGCCTGCCCTGACTCGGGGGTCGTCCACTGCACCCCCAGAGGCAATGTGCGGGCTGGAAGGACGGTCAAGCGTGGTGGGGGTCACACAGCATCTCCTCTGAGCAGCCTCCCCTGCAGCAGCATGTGATGGAGAAGAGCGCCACTGTTTTCAGGGATTAGTTCACAGGACTGTGCAATTCTAGCACTGCTTAAATATGTGTGAGTAGTGAAAGGCGCTCAGTCGTGTCCGACTCTTTGTGACCCCATGGACTATACAGTCCATGGAGTTCTCCAGGCCAGAATACTGGAGTGGATGGCCTTCCCTTCTCCAGTAGTTGAAGTAAAAATGGCTCGTCACCCCCTCCCCACTGAGGGACGGGCGGGAGACAAGAGTCACACAGGTCCATTTGCTGAGACTCAGCCCTAAACCAGGATAGTTTTTTTGTCTCCCATCCCTGCTCCCCAAATACTGACTTTCTGCACTGAAGAAGTGCCTGAGGGTCTTATGAGAGGCTGAGAAGCCAGGTCTGGAGGTGTGGGGATGCTGGGTCAGCACCCAGGCAACACGCTTTCTAAAGCCTCAAGAGCTCAAACGACCACAGTGCCCATCCAGGGCCTCCTCCTGGTCAGAGGCTCCTGGGCCCCGGATCCAGAGAGAGCCTTTCTACACAGAGATTTTGCTGTCAGATGCCGCAGCACATGCGGTCCTCCAAGGCTGGGCTCTCCGCCTCCATGGAGGGTGGTCTCTCTACAGCACCTTTCCTGTGGGGACCTGCCCTGGTCCCCACCTGCTCCAAACACCAGTGGTTGGAGTTGGTCTGCTCACCACCCAACTCCAAACACAAATGAGCAAACACCCCCACCTCACACCCGGCCTGGGTGCATGGTTTGGGGAGGCTTCCCATCGCCGGCTCTATTTTAATTTGCCTGACTTTCAACTACAGCCTCCTCTGGGACTAAAGAGGCCCCTTAGGGCTTCCCAGATCCATGTGGGTATGAGCAGGTCAGACCGTCTGGTAAAATCCCCTCCCTTCTCTCCTCCCAGAGGCAGAGGACGCCTCGCTCTGAGGCAGCAGGGCCCCTGCGGGCCCGGGTCCACTCTCCAGGGATGAGGGCGTGGTGCTGGCCAGGGCCCTGCGGTCCCCACCGGCTGCCCTCACCCAGGTGTGGGAGGCCTGCTCCCCTCCTCTCAGGGGAAGAAGGCTCCTCCCTATCCCTTCACACTGTTGAGCTTAAATGAGGATTACAGCAGGAAATAGGAGGTTGGCTTCAAAATCCAGGTTTCTGCCAGTCTCTCTGAGCATTTCTCCAGGGTTATTACCAGCCCAGCCTCCTCCCTGGTGATACCTTAGATTTCACATACTGCTTGAGATGAAAAGGGTGAGCCTGCCGTCCTATTAATATCCTTTTCTGAGGACTGGAAAGCTTCAGACATTGGGAATACTGACAAGAGGCTATGTGATGTTTATTGTCTCAGCTGACGTCATAACCAGGGATGATGTGTCCTCCCAGCGTGCACCCTTGTATGTCTGTGGCTGGGTGTGACCCTCTGCACACCTATATTCTAAGAATCAGCCTCTGTGACACTGCAGGTCCACGTGGGCCTATGAGAGAGCTACCTGTCTTCCTATGGCAGGGGTCTGTCTCTCCTCCTCTTCCATATTTTTTTTGGCTGGGCTGACGTCCTTTCTGCCCTTCTGTAAGTCTGAACGAATGAGTCAGAACCTGACACACAGACCCGATGTCTGATATGCAGACATTCCACACCCACATCAGCTTCATGGACTCTGAACTCTAAGAGCAAAGAGGGAGATGGAAGACTCAAAAAGGATTTGGTTCTTCATGGGGATGACCCTGGGTAAATGACAGCATGTAACTTAAACAGCCTGCATACCCTCACACTGAAGACTGAGTGCTAAAGAATTGATGCTTTTGAACTGTGGTGTTGGAGAAGACCCTAGAGAGTCCTTTGGACTGCAAGGAGATCCAACCAGTCCATCCTGAAGGAGATCAGTCCTGAATATTCGCTGGAAGGACTGATGCTGAAGCTCCAATACTTTGGCCACCTGATACGAAGAGCCAAATCATTAGAAAAGACCCTGATACTGGGAAAGACTGAAGGCAGGAGGAGAAGAGGATGAAAGGGGACAAAAGGGTTGGATGGCATGACTGACTCAATAGACTTGAGTTTGAGCAAGCTCAGGGAGATGGTGAAGGACAGGGAAGTCTGGCGTGCCGCAGTCCATGGGATTGCAATGAATTGGACACAACTGAGTAACTGAACAACGACAGGGCTCACACTTTCTGAAAGAGGGCTCATTCTCCCTTAGAATCTGGAGTAAAGAATAATAAATCAATCCCTAAAATGTTCAGCATGAAAAGGCAAAAAGATGTGACACTGAAAGATGAACTCCCCAGGTTGGTAGGTGGCCAATATGCTACTGGAGAAGAGCAGAAAAATAGTTCCGGAAGGAAAGAAGAGGCTGAGCCAAAGTGGAAACAATGCCCAGCTGGGGATGTGTCTGATGATGACAGTAAAGTCTGATGCTGTAAACAACAATATGGCATAGGAACCTGGAATGTTAGGTCCATGAAAAAAGGTAAATTGGAAGTGGTCAAACAGGAGATGGCAAGAGTGAACATCCACATTTTAAGAATCAGAGAACTAAAATGGACCCAAATGGGTGAATATAATTCAGAGGACCATTATATCTACTACTGTGGGCAGGAATCCTTAGAAGAAATGGAGTAGCCATCAGAGTCAACAAGAGTCTGAAATGCAGTACTTGGACGCAGTCTCAAAAACGACAGACTGACCTCTATTTGTTTCCAAGGCAAACCATTCACTGTCACAGTAATCCAAGTCTAGGTTCCAACCACTAACGCTGAAGAAGCTGAACAGTTTTATGAAGACCTACAAGAACTTCTAGAACTAACACCCAAAAAAGATGTCCTTTTCATTACAGGGGACTGGAATGCAAAAGCTGGAAGTCAAGAGACACCTGGAGTAACAGGCAAATTTGGTCTTGGAGTACAAAATGAAGCAGGGCAAAGGCTAACAGAGTTTTGCCAAAAGAACACACTGGTCATAGCAAACACCCTCTTCCAACAACACAAGAGAAGACTCTACACATGGACATCACCAGATGGTCAACACCGAAATCAGGTTGATTATATTCTTTGCAGCCAAAGACGGAGAAGCTCTATACAGTCAGCAAAAACAAGACCGGGAGCTGACTGTGGCTCAGATCATGAACTCCTTATTGCCAATTTCAGACTTAAACTGAAGAGAGTAGGGATAACCACTAGATCATTCAGGTATGACTTAAATCAAATCCCTTACAATTATACAGTGGAAATGACAAATATATTCAAGGGATTAGATCTGATAGACAGAGTGCCTGAAGAACTACGGACGGAAGTTGTAACACTGTACAGAAGAGGTGAGCAAAAGCATCCCCAAGAAAAAGAAATGCAAAAAGGCAAAATGGTTGTCTGAGGAGGTCTTATACACAGCTGAGAAAAGAAGAGAAGCAAAAGATAAGGGAGAAAAGGAAAGATATTCCCATTTGAATGCAGAGTTCCCAAGGACAGATAAGAAAGCCTTCCTCAGTGATCAATGCAAAATAGAGGTAAACAATAGAATGGGAAAGACTAGAGATCTCTTCAAGAAAATCAGAGATACCAAGGGAACATTTCATGCAAAGATGGGCTCAATAAAGGACAGAAATGGTATGGACCTAACAGAAGCAGAAGATATTAAGAAGAGATGGAAAGAATACACAGAAGAACTGTACAAAAATGATCTTCACGACCCAGATAATTACGAAGGTGTGATCACTCACCTAGAGCCAGACATCCTGGAATGTGAAGTCAAGTGGGCCTTAGGAAGCACCACTACAAACAAAGCTAGCAGAGGTGATGGAATTCCAGTGGAGCTATTTCAAATCGTAAAAGATGATGCTGTGAAAGTGCTGCCCTCAATATGTCAGCAAATTTGGAAAACTCAGCAGTGGTCACAGGACTGGAAAATGTCAGTTTTCATTCCAATACCAAAGAAAGGTAAAGCCAAAGAATGCTCAAACTACTGCACAATTGCACTCGTTTCACATGGCAGCAAAGTACTGCTCAAAGTTCTCCAAGCTAGGCTTCAATAGTACATGAACCAAGAACTTCCAGATGTTTAAGCTGGATTTAGAAAAGGTAGAGGTACCAGAGATCAAACTGCCAACCTCCACTGAATCATATAAAAATTTCAAAAAAAATCTACTTCTGCTTCACTGACTACACTAAAGGCTTTGATTGTGTGGATCACAACAAACTGTGGAAAATTCTTCAAGAGATGGGAATACCAGACCATTTTACCTGCCTCCTGTGAAACCTGTGTGCAGGTCAAAAAGCAAAAGCTAGAATGGGAAATGTACAACAGACTGGTTCCAAATCAAGAAAGGAGTGTATCAAGGTTGTATATTGCCACCCTGCTTATTTAACTTATATAGAGTACAACATGCAAAATGCCAGACTGAAATGAAGCACAAGCTGGAATCAAGATTGCCAGGAGAAATGTCAATAACCTCAGATTCCCTGGTGAGTCAGGTGGTAAAGTGTCTGCCTGCAATATGGGAGATTCGGGTTCAATTGCTGGGTCGGAAAGATCCTCTGGAGAAGGAAATGGCCACCCACTCTAGTACTCTTACTTGGAAAATTCCATGGATGGAGGAGCCTGGTAGGCTACAGTCCATGGGGTGGCTAAGAAATGGACACGACTTACTGGCTTCACTCTCTTCTTTCAACTCAGATATGCAGATGACACCACCCTTATGGCAGAAAGTGAAAAGGAACAAAAGAGCCTCTTGATGAAGGTGAAAGAGGAGAGTGAAAAAGCTGACTTAAAACTCAACATTCAAAAAAAAGAAAATCATGGCATCCGGTCCCATCACTTCATCACAAACAGATGGGGAAACAGTGGAAACAGTGACAGAGTTTATCTTTCAGGGCTCCAAAATCACTGCAGGTGATGACTGCAGCCATGAAATTAAAAGATGCTTGCTCCTTGGAAGAAAAGCTATGACCAACCTAGACAGCGTATTAAAAAGCAGAGACATCACTTTGCCGACAAAGGTCAAAGCTATGGTTTTTCCAGTAGTCATGCATGGATGTGAGAGCCGGACTACAAACAAGACTGAGCGCTGAAGAACTGGTGCTTTTGAACTATGGTGTTGGAGAAGACTCTTGAGAGGCCCTTTAACTGCATGGAGAGCCAATCAGTCCGTCCTAAAGGAAATCAACCCTGAATATTCATTGGAAGGACTGATGCTGAAGCTGAAACTCAAATACTCTGGCCACCTGATACAAAGAGCTGACTCATTAGAAAAGAGTATGATGCTGGGAAAGATTGAAGGTAGGAGGAGAAGGCGACCACAGAGGATGAGATGGTTGGATGGCAACGCTGACTCAATGGACTTGAGTTTGAGCAAACTCAGGGAGATGGTGAAGGACAGAAGCCTAGCGTGTTGCAGTCCATGGGGTCACAAAGATTCAAACTCGACTGAGTGACTAAACAACAACAAAATGTTCATAAGTAGTTACATGTTTTCTGAAATGGGAAATTCTGCTCACCTTCTAGAAGAGCATATATGTTCATAACAGAGGACAGTATAAAGCTGGCAAGCAGTCTTTAGAACATACGAGACTGTCATCTGGGTGATATTTAAAATAAGTAGGGGAAAAATAATTATTTGATCAATGGTTCGGGAACAGAGTTGGGGCTGCTTGGTCAACCAATCTTTGCCACTTATCAAAAAATAGTAGCACCCTGACTGATGCCACATACCAAAATAAATTCCAAGTGCAAAGAGCACAAAATCACATTATAAAACAACCAGGTGAACTATTTACTTACCTGGCCTTGGGACAGAGCAGGGTTTTTTTTTAAGCATGAGAACAAATAACATGATTAACAGCAGTGCATGCCTGCTAAGTCTGATATTCTGTGTGACCTTATGGACTGTAGCCCGCCAGGCTCCTCTGTCCATGGGATTTTCCTGGCAAAAATTGGAGTGGCTTGCCACGCCCTCCTCCATGGGTTTTCCCAACTCAGGGATCGAACCCCAGTCTCTTATGTCTCCCATATTGGTAAGCAAGTTCTTTACCACTAGTGCCACCTAGGAAGGCCCTCAACAGCTGTGCCTATGTGGAAATGAAAACCCTTTGTATGTTAAAAATACTGACCGTAAATAAAAGCAAAAGGGAAACAAATGCACAAAAATACCTGCTATAGGCATAAAATCTTTCATAAAATGTCAAGTTCCTAAAACAAGTACTTCAAATGAAAACTTTAAAAGAACATGACAAAATCATTGAAAAAACAGCTAATAAACACATGAAGAGATGTTCAACCTCACCAACAGTCATGACAATTTATAGTCATAACTTTATAGTTAAAGTTTTATAGCATTTTCAGCCATCTTATTGACAAATTTAGAAAAGAAAACAAATATAGTGTTGGTATAGCAGGAGAAATCTCAGTCTCTTGTAACCCACTGCAGTGGTAAGTACAGCCTCTTGGCAGCACAGCATCAGAGTCTTAAAACCATTCAGACCCTTCGGTGCAACCATTTAACTTTTAGATTTATCCTGAGGAAGCGATCAAAGATGTACCTGAAGATTTATCTATGAAAATCTTCACTATGTCACTCTTTATATTGTGAAAAAAATGATCATTAATAGGGAGCAAGATAAAGAATTATGACACAATCTAAGGATTAAATATTAGGTAGTTTTAAAAAATCATGTTTTTGAAGCACAGCAGGACAATCACACCAGAACTGTCTCCATTAAGCAGCAAGGCCCTTGGGTGGAACCAGGAAAAGGACTCCAAGTGGGGAGCATGCTGACATCAGAGCCCCTCGGACCCTCCTGGATGGGCTCACAGTGTCCGCAGGCCCTGACGGGGCAGGGAGGGCTCAGGGGCTTGGAGGTGGGCCAGGCTGTGGACACACCCCTCGAGACTTTTAGGGGTTTCTAGGATTTGACACTTCATGATTAATAACAGAGTGCACACTTTAGAAAAGGAAAGTATGAATGGATAAGGAAGCTGTGGTACATATACACCATGGAATATTACTCAGCCATTAAAAAGAATTCATTTGAATCAGTTCTAATGAGATGGATGAAACTGGAGCCCATTATACAGAGTGAAGTAAGCCAGAAAGATAAACACCAATACAGTATACTAATGCATATATATGGAATTTTAAAAGGTGGTAACGCTAACCCTATATGCAAAACAGAAAAAGAGACACAGATGTACAGAACAGACTTTTAGACTCTGTGAAAGAAGGCGAGGGTGGGATGTTCAGAGAGAACAGCATTGAAACAAGTATACTATCAAGGGTGAAACAGATCACCAGCCCAGGTTGGATGCATGAGACAAGTGCTCCGGCCTGGTGCACTGGGAAGACCCAGAGGGATGGGATGGAGAGGGAGGCGGGAGGGGGGATCGGGATGGGGAACACATGTAAATCCATGGCTGATTCATGTCAATGTATGGCAAAAACCACTACAATATTGTAAAGTAATTAGCCTCCAACTAATAAAAATAAATGAAAAAAAAAAAAAGTATCACTGAATTGAACACGAATACTACTTTCAGCTTATTTAAAAGCCAGCCCTCCCAATTCTACTGTCTTTGCCCCTTAACAGCCTCCTGCCTCCTTCCCTTGGTATCTGATTAAAGGGCCTTGGTCCTTGAGACTGGGGTTTTCGACCCTATTGCAGGCTTTTCCCTAATGTTCCCAGATGCAGTCTTTTCTCAGCCACCTCATCGCACCAGTTCAGACATGGGCAATCTCCTGCTTTGGGACATCTTCTCAGAGGCCATCACTTAAAATAATTTGGTGGGAAGCAACTCCAACACCCCAGACCCACACCTTCCAAGGTACTTCCAGGAGATACCTTCCAAGAGATCCTCTGGTCCCGCCCCGAGGCCCAAGCCGAAAGAGCAGAAGTCCACTGCAATCCGGCCTTCAGCTGACAAGGGCAATTCCAAACCTCTCTCTACATGCCCTTGATACAGCACCTGATGGGGGCAGCTTTCGCCACCCCCACCCCCACACCGCTGAGTGGGGTAACAACACCCATGTGCCTTGATTGTAACCTGCACTGAAACGTCACACGAGGTGTGTGTGGAGGTGAGGGATGGGGATAAATGAACGAGAGACGCCAAATACCACACACACGACATACACACACATACCACACACATGCATACACACACCACACACACACGCCCGAGTTCCTTGGCAGTGTTCCTTTAATGGTAGACTGCTGTGCTGAGTCACCTCAACTGTGTCCGAATCTGTGCAACCCCACGGACTGCAGCCCACCAGGCTCCTCTGTCCATGGGATTCTCCAGGCAAGGATACTGGAGTGGGTTGCCATGCCCTTCTCCAGGGGATCTTTCTGACCCACCGATCCAACTGGCGTCTCTTAACGCCTCAGGTTCAGGCGTCTCTTAGCCTGCATTGGCAGGCGGGTTCTTCACCACTAGCCGCACCTGGGAAGCCCAATAGTAAAGACAAAGATGTCTTCACGCAAGGGAACCCAAGCGACTTTTCGAGTACACTGGAAGCGAAAGGCACTCATGTGTCTGACGCTTTGCAACCCCGCGGCCTGCTCCTCTGTGCATGGAACTCTCCAGGCCAGAATACTGCAGTGCGTAGTTGCTCCCTTCTCCAGGGGATTTTCCGAACCCAGGTCTCCTGCAATGCAGGTGGATTCTCTGAGCTACCAGGGAAGCTGTAAATACTTTTGTAACGGGTCCCTTTGTCATTGCAATTTCCTTTTCTGCTATTTAATAATGTTTGAGCTGTGGGTTCCCTTAAATACAAACATTGAAAAGATAATGGTTGACTTTTTTCCTCCTCCCATGAGACTAGATTTTTCACAGAATCCTAAATGATGAAGCAATTACATAAATGCTGTTCAACAGAGCCAATTATCACACTATGTATGACCTAGGGACCTATGGGGGGAACTGCTCAGGTCACCTGCAAAGGCCAGCCTCACGGCTTCTCCTGATGTAACAAGTCCCAGGGCGCTGACAGCCTGTGGGTGCAGGAGGGCCAGGGGTCAGGTCCAGCCCCCGGAGCCCCACCCGGGCCCCCAGCGTGCCCACCTTGCTGCACCGGCGAGTAGGCGTTGGTCAGGAAGCGGAAGTGGCCCTTGTTGTACCAGCAGATCAGGGACATGCTCCCCTTCATCCGGATGCTGTGCTGGCCCCGGGCAGGTGGTGTGGCTGGGCTGCTTAGCATGGACGGTGGCAGGCCGGTGCAGTCACTCTTCCTGGAGCTGAGCAGGCCACAGCAGTAGATCCCTGCGGGGACAGGGACCGCACAGCCTCAGGGCGGCTCCCCCGCTTCCCCAGGGGAGATGGGAAGTTTGGGAGCTTTCATCCCAGACGTGCTGCCTCCCCTACACTTCTGTATGTATCTAAGATCACACGGAAGACCTAACGCAGGCAGAGCATCGGCAGTAAGGCAGCAGTGCTCACGGCCAGAGGGCTTGCGACCTGCCAGTACAGGGCTGAACCTGTGGACCCAACCTCCCATCTGCTTCCAGAACTTCTGAGCTCACGTGACGCACAGGAACTTCAGGCTCTTGGTTGGGCGGGCAGAGACGGGCATCATTAAGCCCAAACCAACTATGTACCCTACCCCTCTCACCAACACTCGCCATCTGCAGGGCACTTTGGGAAGCTCCGCCTATGTGCAGCCAAGTGAAAGGCAGAGGGGAAGTCATCCATGACACGTGCTTTGTGGGGGCGGTGAGTGGCGGAGTTTTCTGGTGGAAGAGCTTGAGCAGGGCCTCTGAAGCCTAGAATGCTGCCTGCAGCAGGAGCCCTGCAAGCAGAGACTAACTGAAATATGGAGGCTTCTCCAAATTCTTCCAGGACTCGAGGTCTTTCCCAGTCCTCACTGCTCATGGGTCCCCCTGGGTAGCCACGGGGAAGCCAAGGGGCATTCTGACTGGAGACTGGGGAATGGTCTCCCCGATGTCATGGGCATGAATTCCTGGTCACCTTCCATGGTGGAAGGACTCTGATGATCTCCTGTCCTTCCACTGCCTCAGTCAGACCCTTGGGGGGCACACCCAGTCTTGCTGTCCAACAGAAGAGGGCTCCCCATGGCTCCCACCACTATAGATCCAAATACCCAGACTCCAAGATTTACAAACAAGAATCTGTCTTCAAAACAAGAAGAGAATTTAGATGAATGAGGATAACGTTTAAAATTGCCCACTGGGCTTGATGAACACAACCACCCAAAGAGTAGCTGCATTTTTCTAACAGGAGAAGAGAATCTAGCACTGCACAAGTTTATTTATGAAAATAGCAATTCTCATGTGAATATTGTTACAAAGCAGTCTCCATGCGCCCAGCAGGCACAGCCAGGCTCTCGGCTGTAACTTCAACCCCGGCCACTCATCAGAATTTCCTGGGGTCACCAGACCAGAGAACACAGAGTCCCTGAGGGTGGGGGCAGCCATCCATGGGCAGCATGGAGACTACCTCCCCGCACGTCCGGCATTGCAGGGGAAGCCCAGGAGGTCATAAGGGAGGGCTCACAGCCTCAGATGCTTCTAACAGGTAACGAAATCTCTGCTCTTGGAAAAACTCAAATTCCATGTCTAATTATTTTTTTCCTCTAGAAGATTCTCCCCCATCCTCTAGTTCCCTGAGCGGGGAGGGCCCTCTTCTTCCCAGCGGCCCAGCTCTCAGGGAAGCCTTTGGTGTCCTCACTCTGTACCAACCAGGCCCACCAGGCCCACGCTATGAGAGCATCCTAACAATACCATGTGACCCTCGGTCCAGGTGACGAGGTGGTATGAGGCAGCATCAGGCCCGCAAGGCCCACGAAAACTGTTAGGGCAGTTCTGGGGACCCTGGGGGTTTCATGCCATGCCCGTGACACTCACACTGGGAGCCGAGCAGGCCAGTGGACATGCAGCCCTGGTGCTCAGCATGCTCACATGGGGACCCATGGCGCTGGGTTCATGAGCACTAGGGCCAATTTTCTCCAACTTGACTTCCACGGCCCTACTTCACATGGTCTCTCAACAATTAAACCCTGAGCCCTGCTGGGACCAGAGTAGTGAGGCACAGCGCAGGCTGGCAGAAGCAAAGGGCCCAGGGGCTGCTTCATCACAGTTGCTGAGGCCACGGGTCGGTAGCTGTGGGCTCCCCGTTACTTGAAAGGGTTTGGTTTTAAGGCCAGACATCAGATCTGTTGCTAAGCAACAGGTCTGCAATTTCAGTGCCTGGAGGAGCTGAGTGGGGGGCGTTCTAGGTTTCTGCTGAGTGGACGGAATATAAATCCCAAATGCAGGACCAAGTGAAGACAGATGCAGCCTGCTATGGGGCTCCCTGACTCAGCCGGGGTCTGCTTCAAAAGCCCCAATTCTTCCAGAGCCATGGAAGGCTTGCTCAATCTTTTCAACAAATGAACCAGGCATCTTAGCACTGAGGGGAGCTAACACCTTTCTGAGGCCCACTGTGCAGCTGCCTGTATTAATCCACACAATTCTGTAAGTGGAAGGGGTGACATTACAGCTCGCAGAATGGGGAGTTCAGACTCCCTAAGAGCCTTAGGAGAAGCTGTGCCTTGATGCTGTGGATTTAATATTTGTGCCCCACTCCCAATTCCTACACCGAAAACCTAATGCCTGAGGTGAAGAGATGGTATCTGGAAGTGGGCCTTCAGGAGGTGGTTAGGTCAGGAGGGTGGAGCCCTCATGGATGGGATTGATGCCCTTATAAAGGAGGCCCCACAGAGTTCCCTCGCCCCTTTCCCCACGTGAGGACACAGGGGGAAGTCTGCAGCCTCATCTGGCCATGCTGGCACCCCGTCCTGGACGTCCAGCCTCTGCAATCGTGAGCAATAAGTCCCTATTGTCCATGAGACACCCACTCTGTAGCACTTTGCTATAGCAGCCCATAAAACGCTAGCAAAACTCCTTGGATGGCCTGGCCTCATCACAAAGGACACCAGAAAACCTGTACTGACCTGTCCCCGAGACCACAAGCTTGAGACAGGTCTCCAGCCCCATCTCTGGGGGCCCAGCAGGGCGGGCGGGCCCCAGGCCCTCAGGCTCAGGCCTCCTCGTCAGGCGTTCTGGGGGCCGTGCTGCCAGCAGCACACCCGTACCCCCAGCCCCACCTCTGCACTTCTCCAGGGGGAGGGGCCTCATTCAAGCTGGTCCCCACTTGACAAACCTTGCTTTTCAAACTCTTCAAACAGGGTCAGGCTGGTGATGCTGGGCCCGGTGAAGATGATGTAGTTCTTCCCGGCCGCGTTCCGGCACAGGCTCCTGGCCACCATGCTGTGGAGCTGGGGCTTGTTCTTCAGTGCATCCAGCCCATCGGGGCCACCGCCTTCCTTCAAGTGCACATAAATCTGCATCAGAAACACACAGGGGTCAGTGAGCTCACAGCAGGGCCAGGCTGGGGTCCAATCATTCAGGAAGCACAGGCTTTTGCCACCAGGCCAGGCATGTGGGACAGTCACCCTCTTTCAGGCCACCAGTTCCACAGCCCCCACCGGCCCCGTCATCTCTGTGCTCCACAGAGACCGGTCACTTCCTGGCGGCGCTGAAGCCTAGTGCCTCAGCCCAAGACTGCAGCTCGGACCTGCCAGAGTAGAGAAGGGAAAAGGTCAAACAGTTACAAGTAACGCCATCTGGCAGCTGAGATCAAAGGCAAACACATCCGCCTGTTCTGAAGCACAGAAGTCATGTTCACGGTAAACAGAAATAAAGGCTACTTCCCCTGTAAGAACGGATCTGTGCACTTTCTGTTTGCATACAGCTTTTTCACTTACAAAGCATGTCCACAATTACAGTAACCACCAGGGGGGGCAGAAGGGGCAGCATTCACTTCATACTGCAGAGGGAGAGATGGGATTTAAAACCCACATGACATCCCAGGACCAGCAAAGAGGATGTGCTGGAATTCAGTTCAGTTCAGTTCAGTTGCTCAGTCGTGTCCGACTCTTTGTGACCCCATGAATCGCAGCACGCCAGGCCTCCCTGTCCATCACCAACTCCCGGAGTTTACTCAAACCCATGTCCATTGTGTCCGTGATGCCATCCAACCATCTCATCCTCTGTCGTCCCCTTCTCCTCCTGCTCTCAATCTTTCCCAGCATCAGGGTCTTTTCAAATGAATTAGCTCTTCGCATCAGGTGGCGAGAGTGCTGGAGTTTCAGCTTCAGCATCAGTCCTTCCAATGAACACCCAGGACTGATCTCCTTTAGGATGGGCTGATTGGATCTCCTTGCGGTCCAAGGGACTCTCAAGAGTCTTCTCCAACACCACAGTTCAAAAGCATCAATTCTTCGGCGCTCAGCTTTCTTTATAGTCCAACTCTCACACCCATACATGACCACTGGAAAAACCATAGCCTTGACTAGACGGACCTTTATCAGCAAAGTAATGTATCTGCTTTTTAATATGTTGTCTAGGTTGATCACAACTTTCCTTCCAAGGAGTAAGCATCTTTTAATCTCATGGCTGCAGTCACCATCTGCAGTGATTTTGGAGCCCCCAAAAATAAAGTCTGACACTGCTTCCACTGTCTCCCCATCTATTTGCCAGGAAGTGATGGGACCAGATGCCATGATCTTAGTTTTCTGAATGTTGAGGTTTAAGCCAACTTTTTCACTCTCCTCCTTCACTTTCATCAAGAGGCTTTTTAGTTCTTCACTTTCTGCCATAAGGGTGCTGTCATCTGCATATCTGAGGTTATTGCTATTTCTCCCAGCCATCTTGATTCCAGCTTGTGCTTCCTCCAGCCCAGCGTTTCTCAGGATGTACTTTGCATAGAAGTTAAATAAGCAGGGTTACAACATACAGCCTTGACGTACTCCTTTCACAATTTGGAACCAGTCCATTGTTCCATATCTTGTTTTAAATGTTGCTTCTTCACCTGCATACAGATTTCTCTGGAGGCAGGTCAGGTGGTCTGGTATTCCCATCTCTATAAGAATTTTCCACATTTTGTTGTGATCCACACAGTCAAAGGCTTTGGCATAGTCAATAAAGCAAAAATAGATGTTTTTTTGGAACTCTCTTGCTTTTTCAATGATCCAGCGGATGTTGGCAATTTGATCTCTGGTTCCTCTGCCTTTTCTAAAACCAGCTTGAACATCTGTAAGTTCATGGTTCATGTATTGCTAAAGCCTGACTTGGAGAATTTTGAGCATTACTTTACTAGTGTATGAGATGAGTGCAATTGTGCAGTAGTTTGAGCATTCTTTGGCATTGCCTTTCTTTGGGATTAGAATGCAAACTGACCTTTTCCAATCCTGTGGCCAAGGCTGAGTTTTCCAAATTTGCTGACATATTGAGTGCAGCACTTTCACAGCATCATCTTTTAGGATATGAAATAGCTCAGCTGGAATTTCATCACATCCACTAGCTTTGTTCGTAGTGATGCTTCCAAAGGCCCACGTGATTTCACAGTCCAGGATGTCCGGCTCTAGGTGAGTGTGAGTGATCACACCTTCGTGATTATCTGGGTCGTGAAGATCTTTTTTGTACAGTTCTTCTGTGTACTCTTGCCACTTCTTAATATTTCTGCTTCTGTTAGGTCCATACCATTTCTGTTCTTTATTGAGCCCATCTTTGCATGAAATGTTCCCTTGGTATCTCTAATTTTCTTGAAGAGATCTCTAGTCTTTCCCAATCTATTGTTCTCCTCTATTTCTTTGCATTGATCACTGAGGAAGGCTTTCTTATCTCTCCTTGCTATTCTTTGGAACTCTGCATTCAGATGGGTATATCTTTCCTTTTCTAGCTTGCTTTTCGCTTCTCTTCTTTTCACAGCTATTTGTAAGTCCTCCTCAGACAGTCATTTTACTTTTTTGCATTTGTTTTTCTTGGGGATGGTCTTGCTGCCTGTCTCCTGCACAATGTCACAAACCTCTGTCCATAGTTCATCAGGCTCTCTGTCTATCAGATCTAGTCCCTTAAGTCTATTTCTCACTTCCACTGTATAGTCCTAAGGGATTTGATTTAGGTCATACCTGAATGGTCTAGTGGTTTTCCCTACTTTCTTCAATATAAGTCTGAACTTGGCAATAAGGAGTTGATGATCTGAGCCACAGTCAGCTCCCAGTCTTGTTTTTGCTGACTGTATAGAGCTGTTCCATCTTTAGCTGCAAATTACTACACAATAGTTACTGCTGGAATTACTACACAATAATTTTCAACCATGTGCCATGATCATCTTCTGAAGACACCATCTAAGACATAGATGCAGGAAGTAGGAAGGGAGTTAGAAAGTGAGTGGTCCTCCCTACAGTTGACTGAACTGTGAAGAATCACCACATGGGTATTAACTACTGTCCACCTTTCTGGGTGCTCACCATGCCTGTCACACAGCCCAGGGACCACAGCTAGCAGCTGATGGGCAGGGAGCCCCACGCTGACTGCCCTCTGAGGCACAGAACTGAATGCAGGCCTGGCCATGCAGACTGAGAGCAGCCGAGAAGGGGCACAGGGAGGACTGGCGGGTCCCCGGGGCTGCCCTCAGCCAAGTGACCGCAGACGACCTCCTGCAAAACCCAGCACCTAATGTTCCTGAGGCTGAGGAAGAGCAGGGGTGTGGGTCTGACTTTAAAAGCAGCGCATCCTTGAGGAATCATCAGGGAGGACTTGGCTTCCCCTCAGTCTGGGGGGCTCACGTGGCAGGACTTAACACTTCATTTTGGGGTCTTTATGCCTTTCCCACCTAAACTCCCAGAAGGAACCTCTCTGACAGACAGTAAGACACTGAGGTGAACAAGCTAGTCATCTCTGCCAAGCATCACGTGTGGCTGTGGCTAAGCAAGGACATTTCCTCACAACCTGTCTTCTCTCCTTCACCAAGCCCAATCCCGCAGCCACCACCATAGGTTTCTGCACCAGTTCTGACTCACAGGATATCCTGACACAACCACACTGTGTAGTCTGTCCCCAAACCCACCTCAGTTCAGTCGCTCAGTCGTGTCCGACTCTTTGCGACCCCATGGACTGCAGCATGCCAGGCCTCCCTGTCCATCACCAACTCCCGGAGACTACCCAAACTCATGTCCATTGAGTCGGTGATGCCACCCAACCATCTCATCCTATGTCATCCCCTTCTCCTCCCACCTTGAATCTTCCCCAGCATCAGGGTCTTTCCAAAGGAGTCAGCTCTTTGCATCAGGTGGCCAAAGTACTGGAGTTTCAGCTTCAGCATCAGTCCTTCCAATGAATATTCAGGACTGATTTCCTTTAGGATGGACTGCCTGGATCTCCTTGCTGTCTAAGAGACTCTCAAGAGTCTTCTCCAACACCACAGTTCAAAAGCATCAATTCTTCAGCACTCAGCTTTCTTTACAGTCCAACTCTCATATCCATACATGACTACTGGAAAAACCATAGCTTTGACTTTGTTGGCAAAGTAATGTCTCTGCTTTTTAATATGCTGTCTAGGTTGGTCATAATTTTTCTTCCAAAGAGCAACCATCTTTTAATTTCATGGGTGCAGTTACCATCTGCAGTGATTCTGGAGCCCAGAAAAATAAAGTCTGACACTATTTCCATTGTTTCCCCATCTATTTGCCATGAAGTGATGGGACCGGATGCCATGATCTTAGTTTTCTGAATGTTGAGCTTTAAGCCAACCTTTTCACTCTGCTCTTTCACTTTCATCAAGAGGCTTATTAGTTCTTCACTTTCTGCCATAAGGGTGGTGTCACCTGCATATCTGAGGTTTTTGATATTTCTCCTGGCAATCTTGATTCCAGCTTGTGATTCATCCAGCTCAGCATTTCTCATGATGTACTCTGCATATAGGTTAAAAAAACAGGGTGACAATATACAGCCTTGATGTACTCCTTTTCCAATTTGGAACCAATCCATTGTTCCATGTCCAGTTCTAACTGTTGCTTCCTGACCTGCATACAGATTTCTCCAGAGGCAGGTCAGGTCGTCTGGTATTCCCATCTCTTTTTTTTTTTTTTAAATATATAAGCTATGTTTCTACCTCTGTTTTATTTTTTTCCCATTTATTTTTATTAGTTGGAGGCTAATTACAATATTGTAGTGGTTTTTGCCATACATTGACACAAATCAGCCATGGATTTACATGTGTTCCCCATCCTGAACACCCCTCTCACCTCCCTCCCCATCCCATCCCTCTGGGTCATCCCAGTGCACCAGCCCTGAGCACCCTGTCTCATGCATCCAATCTGGACTGGCGATCTGTTTCACACTTGATAATATACATGTTTCGATGCTGTTCTCTCTGATCATCCCACCCTCGCCTTCTCCCATAGAGTCCATCTCTTTAAGAATTTTCCACAGTTTGTTGTGATCCACACAGTCAAAGGCTTTGGCATAGTCAATAAAGCAGAAATAGATGTTTTTCTGGCACTCTCTTGCTTTTTCGATGATCCAGCGGATGTTGGCCATTTGATCTCTGGTTCCTCTGCCTTTTCTAAATCCAGCTTGAACATCTGGAAGTTCACGGTTCACGTACTGTTGAATCCTGGCTTGGGGAACTTTGAGCATCACTTCGCTAGTGTGTGAGATGAATGCAACTGTGCGGGAGTTTGAACATTCTACGTCAAGACAGCAGTCTTGTCCCACATGTCCCTGAAAGGAAACCTTCCATCCACACACACCCAGGATTCTCAGCAGGGTATGGAAGGTGCACTGCTGGAATCCCTCAGGCCCAACCCTGATGACAACCCACCTGGTTTCCAAAGTTCCCTGGAAAGATGGGGCAGTCCCTGGCACACTCTGCCTGAGGCAGGCTACATTTAATAGGATTAAATGCAAAATCCTGTAACCAAGCTAAAAAAATTAACTGCATCTAGTATGGGATATAAGAAATATGACTCAGCAAGAATGTTAAAACAAGCAAAACACTAAACACTTGGAGATGGATGACTGCAGGCCTCAGATACCGTGACGGGCCTAAGCGAACATATGCTGACTCCCATTAGAAACCAAGGTGGTGACCATCTCAATCTTCCCTGGTCACATCACGGTCGGTTCTCTGGGATACCACACTTTCCAAGGTGTAACGAGAATGGTGGTGGTTGGCGTGTTAGTTTTCTAGGGCTGCCATAACAGAGAGCCACAGGGAGGAGCACAGAGGACTCCAAGAGCTCCTCCTTGGCTGCAGAGCTGTGTTGCGGAATGATGATTACCATCTTTCTAGGGCAGAACCAAGATGAATATAAACAAACAGGTGGAAAACAGATCTGCTTGAATCAGAGCCCTTACTGACACTCAAGAGCTATTCAAACACTGAATGGGTGGCCTCAGACATGCTCCAGGACAAGTCAGCGGCTGCTTGGAAGGTCTGAGCTTCTCGTGCAGGAGGTGTCAGTGTCAAAGGATGGTTCAGAACCACATAGATGCCAAGTTCAGAGGCCCCAATAAGTGGACATAAGACATCACCCCTCCTGATGAACCCATAACCCTTGATTCACGCGAGGATGCCTGGAGTGGACAGGGCTAAACGTGGCCATCAGGGCAACCAACACCAGCAGAATAAACTTACCCTGCTTAAGTCCTAACAGCAAAGGGAACATTGCTTCTCTCCTGAAACTAATGATAACCTGGAAAGAATCACATCTTTCTCACCAGCAGCTTTCCCAGCTGAGGCACTGGGTGAGCCAGAGCCTTACAAATTTGTCTCCAGAAATAAAGTCAGTGTTTTGGAAGGCAAGTTATCCAGGTTCTCAGATGTGAGATACCTGCCAACGTCACCCTCTGATTTCCAGACCAGACTCAGCTGCACAGACTAGTGTCCTCCCTTCCACCCCAACACTCTCTCCGCCCTCTTTGCCAACACTCTCGCCGCCCTCTTTGGAAGCGTGGACATTCTCGGGGTTGGGGGTGGGAAAGGGTTGGCATGCAGAGGCTGTTGGCACACAGGGGCCCCGGTCCCTGTGGGGACAATGCTGGGAAGGGAACTGAGCATCTGGCCAGGGAACCACAGATCCCGCCAGCCCAAGGGGCTGGCCACTTTTGCTCATCGCAAGCACCAAAGCATGTCAGCAAGGAACTGAAGGTAAGGAGGATGTCCTCACTCAGACTCGCCCGTCAGGGCAGAAGAGGGCCCTTGCCAGTACTCAGAGCTGTGTGATGTCCACTGAGGTCAGGTCACAAAGTACCGCCCTGCTTCCCGAGCCACAGGCACAGCAAGACAGCACCGTCAGGGCAAACGCACTGTCCTGCAAGCAAGGCGGGGCAGGGCTGTGTTGTGACTTTCATGGGCCTTTTTACTCCCATGGGCCTCGTCCTCTGTGAAAAAGGATTTAAAATTATATTTTACAGCTGCAGTGGCATAAATATACTAATATTATATATTAAAGCACTTTCTTCAGCTTACAAGTTTTTATTTTTTTCCCCTTCTGATTTTGAGAGAAACAAAAGCATTGTCAGCCCCTAAAATGTTATGGCCCTCAGCACTGGTCCTGCAGTGCTGCGGAGCCATCGGCCTGGGCAGTGGAGGGGAGGCAAGGAACAGATGCGGGACGCCTGAGCCCAGCTGTGACGGTGCTGAGTCTGAGGTGCGGAGGGCCCGCTGAACAGAAGCCACAGGACGAGGAAGGTGTAAACCGGAGAAGGCCAGGGAGGGTTAGCATGTGGGGGTGAGCGGAGCTGAGCCAGGCTCCTGAGGTCACCAGCACTGGGGGGCCTCCCATGGAGGAGGCGCTCACGGAGACCTGCAGGGGAAGGAGGGCAAGGAAACCGCCCGGGATGGGAGGGGTCGAAAAAGTCCAACAGCCTGGCTGGAAAGCAGGGGCAGCAGTGGGGCGGGCACAGCCGGTGGACACTGCTGACTCCTCCGAGGTCACGGTGCTCAAGGCAGAATTAGAACAGAAATCGGTTTCTAACTACACACTACTTATATATATATAAATATTATATATAGATTATATATAAATATATATGCAGATTGTATAAATTTTTATTTACCTATATAATTATTTATGTAAATCCAGCCTGACAGATGATTTCCACTTTCACACACACACAGCTGTCCTCTCCTCACACAACTTATTTGATGCTTCTGAACAGACATACACACTCAAATTTAGATACACTTGCTGCTTTTCCACTGTGTAATGCGTCATCACAAGCCTAGTGGTTCACGCAGCACCTGCTTAAACCTGGCTCTGCAGGGCATGGGTGAGATTCTGTCCAGGATACCACAGCCAGCACTTCTGGCTATGTCTGCACAGTTCCCTGCTGGCATGAGCTGGCGGATGGGTCTCTCAATCCCTAGAGGTCACTGCCCTCCCCTCCTGGGCCCCTTCCAGCCTCAAAGCTGGCAGTGGACTCTCTGCCTTGAGTTGAATCCCTTCTGTGCTTCCAACCTCTTTGCCAGGAAGAGGTTGTTCCTTTAGAGGCTTGCTTCATTAGGTCAGGTCCACCTGGGATCATTTCCTTTTTAAAATCAATGGATTTAGGGCCACAGTTATATCCACAGAATCATATTCCCTCCACAGCAACACCCAGGTCAGCGTCTGAGTGAAGCACCGGGCGAGGCACTCCACTTGGGGGCAGGATCTGTGGGCACCTTCAAGTTCCGCCTCCACCCAACAGATGCGTGCCTATGACCCAAAGGGACCAAACACCATGGCTTATGAAGGGCACGCCCCCCACCTCATTATTATTAATAAAAGCAGCAGAGTGGTGGCGACATGAACTTTATTCTCTGGAAATAGATTGATTTCAACGTATACGGATGCACATAAACCAGCAGAGACTCTGCCTACCCAAACACCCCACAATGTGAGGGCTTGGAGTGTTCAGTACTCCTGGGAACTCTGCTATGGTATAATCTTTCTGTGTGTGTGTGTAGATACGCTGACTATATTCTCAAATGGCTCTTTTTAGATGTTGGAATTATAGATATTTTGAGATTTTTATGTTTTTGATGTTAAACACACAATCCAATCTAATCAAAAAAGACAAACTAAATGTAATCATAGAAGAAGCACCACCCCCCATCAGAACTACCCAAGCAGAGGCCTATGTGGAACTCAAGTCTGTTTCTGAGACAGCCCCCACCTCAGTCGGTGCTTTTAACATGCTGTGCATTAAGATCACGCCTGGAGGTGACAACAGCCTCCACCTCCCCTGGAAACAACACACTTCTCCAAAAGCCATGATGCATGGTGGTATCACAGGCCCATCTCAGATGACCTGGCTTTGTCCACACGGGCAAATCCGAACACTGCCAATTCCCCAGACTCCAGCCAGCCTCTTTCCGAGGAGTACTAAGCTGCTGCCTCAGGAGGAGCGGGAGAGCGGGGACGTGCGGGGTCAGACATCTTCCTGTTCCTACTAGGAAATGAGGAAGAAGAATGAGCCTGAAAACCGGCATCAGTGTGAGCCCACGGAGGCTCCTCAACTGCGGCACTCACTATAGAGGACAATGAGTTTAAAGTGAGTACAAAACAGGATTGATATTTAAATAAGTAACAAAAATAGTGATGTCAAAAGTCTCAGCCGAGGGGCAGGGTTTTCAATGAACTGACAACTGGGCAGTCAAAAAGCCACAAAAGGACTCAACCTGCCTGACAAGTGCCACAGGGTCAGCTTGGTCCAGCTCCCGCTGGCCTGAGTTTGCTCTGGCTGAGTTTGCCCTTAGTTGGTCTAAGGTGTGAGCCTGTATCACTGAGTGGGATGAATGAAAAAAGTCATAACCTTCCATGGGTTCTTATACCCACAACGTGCCATTGCTCTGACTGGGGAAGACAGCCAACGGACTGTGTGCAAACGTGAGGGCCTCCCTTAAAGAGTCTCGTCAGACCCCGAGGAAGGTGGCAGTGGGCGCCACACCCGCCCCCCACACTGCGCTGGGGGCTCCCATAAGACAGTGCCAGGGACACAGCACGCATCCAGATGTCTAACTGCTGCCTCGTCGGCTTTTCATAAAGCTCTCGCTCTCCATCCACATATGCGGAGAGCATCATTACACTAGAACAGTTCCTCCTGCAGCGAGAGGCACAGGGCAGCTTCCATCATGGTGCAAAATGGAATTTGCAGCAGAGACTTTCACTATCTGAGCTACAACTTGTTTGGCAAGTGTCTTTAGAACAGAAAAATGTATTTTTCAGTTGCCAAGCTTTTCACTTTTCCTAAAAAATTAAGTTTTTCTGGCTCCTATGATTGTTAACTTTTTCATATATACATTTAGAGAGGGAAGAAAATTAATACATGGTATTACATTTTGTCCCACGATATTATCACTGATACTGTGTATTTTTTATAACACATATTAACACATATGTGTTATTTATAATAATGTTATTTTTATAATAATGTGTTATTTTTAACACATTATTAACACATATGTGTATTTTTTATAACACATGTCATAACAGAAAGAATCTCAAGAAACATGGATTACAGTGCTAACACCCTGGGAGATGCCTGCACCACATGTCTGGCTGTCTTAGCCCTACTTCTGAAACGCCCCAAGACCTCGTGAGACAGGACCTAGTTCATCACCACTTTTCCCGAAAGAACACTGGTTAGAGCTGTGATCACTGATGGTCTCAAGGGTCATGAAGATGCACCGGCTGAAAATTCCACTAAGCTGTCACTGGGCTTTGCTGGTCTTGACCACTGGTCCTACTTCTCCTGCAGAACAGAAGAGCATTGGGCTGCTCCACTGCTGGTGGGGGGCACATCTGGGGATGGGGAGGTCAAGCGTTAGGGACTGTGACCCTTTGCTTAGACTTTTTATTCATTAGTGATGCAGAGCAGGTGGAGGGTGTAATCCCAGAAATGAGGAAACAGTGTAAGAACGCAGCATTAGCACCGCTGGAAACCACACAGAATGGGCACATGGAGCTGGGTAGGGCTGTCCATGTGGACGGATGGCCAGACATGAAACCATCAAGTTTAAAGGGTGCTCACTCACCACAAGAGGAATGGAGTCTGTCCAGGAGACTGGTGAGGGCACAGCCCTGGATTCAAGAGGCAAAGGGCAAAGGCTCTGCCGTTTACTGGCTTGTGTGATTTGGGGAGAATTAACTATTCTGAGCCTTGGTTTCCTCATTTATAAAGATAATAATACTCTGTGTACCTTGCAAGGCTATTCTCGGTATGTGCAAGTTGCATACACAGAAATGATCTTTTTTATGGCAAAGCTTCATTATCTGTGCTGGAACCTCTAGACACACATGGCTATTTTAATTTAAATTCACTAAGAATTAAGGAAGATGAAGAATCCAATTCCTCAGTCACAGTAGTCAAGCACTCAGTCTACATGAAAACAGGGGCTGCCAGGGTGGAGCAACAGACACAGGGCGTTTCATCATCATGCAAAGTTCTACTAGACATGCTGACTCCCACCCTCTTTGGCTCATCAGCCTGGTTTTCAAGCAAAATCTCTATGACATCACTTTACTGACAGCTTTCACTACCAGTGTTTCCTCACGTTACCTTTCGCCGTGGCCACGGCCAAGAAGGGCTCACGCGCCGAGACTGCTCTCTGCCCCGTCTTCTCCAGCTGCATCTGCAGCACTACACACCCTTACAAGAACTTTGCTTCTGTTTTATCCCAAAGCTCAGCTAATAGGTGATTCTGACTTTCAAAATGATGGATTGAGGAGAAACTCTAATTCGAAAAGATCCACAGATCCCAGTGTTCACAGCAGCACCATTTACAGCAGCCAAGACAAGGAAGCAACCTGACTACCCACCAACAGATGAATGGATGACGTGGCACATACGACGGAATATTGCCCAGCCATAAAAAAGAATGAAACAAGGCCATCTGCAGCAACACGGAATGATCCAGAGACCACCATACTAAGTGAAGTCAGTCAGAAAAAGACAGGTATCACTTCCACGTGGAATCTAAGAATTTGATGCAAATGAACTTATTTACAAAACAGAAACAGACTGACAGACATAAACTTATGGTCACCAAAGGTGGGGAGAAGGATAAATTAGGAATTTGGGATTAACAAATAAACATTACTATATATAAAATATATAAACAACAAGGACCTACTGCACAGCACGTGGAACGATACTCAATATCTTATAATAAACCATAACTGAAAAGAATATGAAAAAGAATATATGCATATATTTAAATGAATCACTTTGTTGTTTACCTGAAACTAACACAACTTTGCAAATCAACTCCATATCAGTAAAACAACAACAGACTGAAGGAGGCTCTTTGTACCCTTCTGAATACAGTTCCTTGGGGAGAGGGCCAGGGTGTAATCTGATCCAGTTAGTGTCTGATTCACTTACTTGGCACTTGATAAATTCTTTCTTGTCTCTGCTTCCCTATATGGTAAGGAGGGCTGGGCAAACTAACCCGCTCCACACTGAGGAAATATTAGTGCTAAGTCACGCGCTCATGGACACTGAGTTCTGTGACAGATGTACTGTGCCCCAGCCAGTTCCATCCTGGGACATAACCACATCTCACCTGCACCAGATTGAAACTGGCATCCCAGCCACTGCACAGTTAAACAGATGGGTAAATGTCCCGCCCAGTTTCTGACTCCACAAGCAAACCTCACCTTAGTTAATTTCATTCTGAGCCTCATTTTCCAAGTTAGTTTTAGGTCAGGAGTAACTCATTAGTACATAAAAATATTAGAAGTTATATAAGAAAAAATGAAAACCTTCAGTACAAATTCCTCAAATTCGTTCAACATGAAAAGTCAGTCTTAAAACAAGGGCAATCAGTCATAACTGGTGTTAGAACATCAATCACCAACAGTGAAGCTGGGTAAGAAATGGACAGCTTGTGGGTAAACTTGGGGTCCCAATCTCTGGGGCACAGACCAGTACCTCCTGTCAGATCAGTGGTGGCATCAGATCAGAAATAAAGTGCATAATAAACATAATACACTTGAATCAACATGAAACCATCCCCCCAACCCCTGGTTCCGGGAAAAATTATCTTCCATGAAATCAGTCCCTGGTACCAAAAAGGTTGGGGACCCCTGGGCTAAAAGAGAAGAGTTCTCTCCCTGGGGACAGATCATGGCTCAGTGGTCCGGAGGCTGAGCGCCAGGGTTGGGAAGGTGGGGTTTAAATTCCAGGTCTGCCCCTTGAGGCTGAGACTTCGGACCATGCAGCAAATCTCTCCGGGCCCGGTTTCTCACCATGAAATAGGGGCAGGTGGTTATGAAAATCAGGGATGCATGTAGTGTGCCCAAGTGTGGGGCCTGGCTGGAGGCGAACACTCCATGTATGCAAACTGCAGAAGCAGCTCATAAACCATGGCTTAGACCAAAGGGAGGAGGGGCCTCCAGAGCTGCCGGTCCAGCCACACAAGGCGTGGGGCCCCTCACGGATACTCCAGGGGCCCCTGGACACACCTGGTGCTGAGTACGGGGCAGGCGGCAGGTCCACTGGCCCGAGGTCTCCATTTTGAGTTCTGGCTTCTGACATCTACTCCTCCGGGGCAGGTGCACGCAATGAGCGAGAGACCATGTTTGTCCTTCAGAATGGTTCTATCCGACTCGGACACACCTGACCCTCCAGAAACTGGCCGTTCTCTGCAAGCGCGGCACTGGCCCCTAATAAAGCTCAGCCACACCCACCTCTGCCCGGGGCCCTCCCTCTCACCGCCTCCCTCGAAAGGGACCCGGGGTCTCAACTTTCGAGGCAGGAGGCCTAGTTCAACACATTCAAATGGAGAACTCGGCCTTTTTGATCATATCAGTTTTTGTCTTTTTTAATTAGGAGACTCTCTTCTTTTCCCCCCCCGAGTCTCAGGGCTAAACAAATCCCCATAGGTCAGCACAGCATTAACTACACAGGGGGCTGGTTCTTCCCACTGTGTTCTCAACCTTTTTGACACTACAGACAGAACAACAGTCTCTAGGGAGACGGTCTCCCTTCGTGCCCACAGAAGGGTCACAAGGCTTCCAAGATGAGTGACCTGTGTCCCAGACCGAGGACCCCAGCCACCTGTTGACATGGCTCCCCTGAACTGGATATGCACCCTTCTGTATAAACCTCTCCTTTCACCCTGACTCAGCTCACTGGGACTACAGACGAAGGCACACGCGGGGGCCTGCTGGGCCAGGCAGCTCCCAGCAGGCCTGTGACACAAAGACACTCTCTGCAGTGCCCCACACACCTCGGATCTGAAAATGGCAGCAGTTTTGCAAAAAGAAGGCATCAGCTGTGGTCTCAGAGCACAGAACACTTGTTCCTAGAGAGCAAGACCATCTCGGGATTGTCAGAGCCTCGTGTCACAAACGATATCCCGCATGCTCGTTCCACTGCTGTCAAAACATGGAGTCACACAGCCTAAAGCTCCTCCGTGGAATCTGTGACAAGTACCCCAGGGTGTGGGCGCCCCCGAGGATGAAGGGCCTCCACCAGCCTTGAGCGTTGTTCACTGTGGACAGAAACACACTGTGGGTCAGCTCATTTTCCTGAAATGGACACTTCGAAGGCATGGAAATCCTCTTCGTGGGTGTCAGAGACGTTGGCCGTGTTTCAGATGCTGAATTCACACACCCGGGCCCCCAGCGGGGTTGCGGGGTGCCTCCTCCTCCCCCTCTGAGGGGCTCCTGGGAACAGTGCCCACAGCATACGGAGTCAGCCAGCACCTGAGCCCACATTCCTGCCCCCGCCTATCAGCCTTGCGATTTGGGATGAAAGACTCAGTCTCTTAGGTGTTCTCAGGTGTAAACAAGGACAGAAAGATACTGGTCAAGGTTGCATGCTGCTCAGAGGCCATGCTCAGGGCTGGCCTGCAGTGAGTAACCCTGGCTCCTGCCTGTCCCTTCAGTGTCTGCCCTCGTGGTCTGCCCTCCCATTAGGGCACCACATGCCCTGGTCTCTGCACCCCAGGAGCCTTTCTTAGCCCCACTGCTGCCCTCCAACAGCCTCACACCCCTCCAGGACTGCATCATTCACACTGTACTTAGGAATGTTTTTGTAACTGATATTTTAAGTATAGCTGAATTAGAATGTTGTGTTAACTTCTACTGTAGAGCAAAGTCACTCAGTCAAACACACACACACGTCCTTTTCCATTACAGTTTATCGCAGGATACTGAATATAGTTTTCTGCGCTATACAGCAGGACCTTGCTGTTTATCCATCCTATAACACCAGATCATCACAAACTGGTGAGTTTGCACCAGATCATCGCAAACTCCCAGTCTTGCCCTTCCCTACCCTTCTCCCCCTGGCAACCACAAGTCTGCCTCTGTGCTGTGAGTCCATTTCTGTTTCATAGATAAGCTTATTTGTATCATATTTTAGATTCCACATGGAAGCAATATCATATATTTGCTTTTTCTGTCTGGCTTACTTCACGCAGTATGGTCATCTCTAGGTCCATCCATGTTGCTGCAAATGGCATGATTTCATTCTTTTTTCTAGCTGTGTAGTATTCCATTGCCTTTATTCCTCAAGAATATTTTTCATCTTCTGCCTCTCCTGTGAGAGAGGCCATGAGGGTTCCATTCACCTCCAGGCCTTCAGTGTCCAACACAACACTAATTCCATAAAGTGTGGTCAGAAAACAATCTGCACATAGGTTTTCCTGTCTATATTGTAAGCTTTTTGATAACAGGGATGTCTTTGACTTCAGAAGAGAAAAAAAAAAAAAAGCTGGCAAACCCCTTAGGCTCTAGAGAGGCAAAGTTCAAGAAGCCGTCATGGTCCCTGCCCTCCGTGAGTTCAGAATCCAGGAGAGCTGAGACACACAGAGGCTGTGTGAGTCAGTGGCTAGCAGAAATCCCTCTGCAGTGGAAATGATAGGATGGAGATAAAGATATATGGAGAGAGTCTTATCCATCTATTAAGAGATATAGGTATTTATTTCAAGAAACTGATTGTTTGATCACAGAGGTTTCTTAAGTCCAAAATCTCAGGACAGCCTGGCAGGCTGGAGGCCCAGGTTAAAGTTGCAGTTCACATCCAAGGCTGTCTTGCTGGCAAAATCTCTCCTTTCTATCTAAGCCTTCAACTGATTTGATGAGGCCCACCCACATGATGGAGGGCAATCTGCTTTACTCAAAGTCTACTGATCCAAATGTTAATCTCATCTATAAATACCTCCACTGGGACATCCAGAATAGTGTTTGACCAACTATCTGGGTACTCTGACCCAGCCAAATTGGCACAAAATTACCCATCACACCCTCTGAGCCCTGCCCATGCCAGAAGGTAAAACCAGAAAGGCCAGGTTGGGAAACAGGAGGAGAGGAACAGGCACTCATGGGCATCCTGAGACACCAGTGCTGTCTGATGCAGAGTTCCTGGGAATGCTACAGGTGACCAAAAGCACTTCTCGGGCACGGAATGCGGGTGATAGCGCTGGGACTGGGGCCAAGTACATACACTGTCCCGGCCACTCACCCGTTGCTAGGAGTCCCACAGGCACAGCAGACAGAGCAGCCTGACTGGGGGAGTGTGAGCAGTGCTGAACATTCAACCAGACCACGGTGCCAGGTGACCCCTCCCCCGAGCTGCAGCGTCCACGGTGCATCTGGAAGGTGCTTTGCTTGCAGGGAGTTCACTCTGTCTGTGCGACAGAGTATCGTTGCCTTACTAGGAGAGGTGCTCCCAGCTGTTCTGGATGATGACGAAGTTCTGGAAATGGATGGTGGTGACGGCTGCACAACACAGTGAGTGTACTTAATGCCACTTTATGGTCAATTTTATGTTATGTTTATTTTACCACAGTAAAAAAAAGATATGCTCCTTCAGAATAGGCCCACATACACCATACAAATTTCACCCTCCCCACTCATGTGACAACTTGCCAGATTATCAGAAACCCAAGGGCCCACTCCTTCAGGCAGCGGTCTCCTTCACAGGGTGAGTGGGTGGCCTCCTGTGGCTGGTCCTCAGCGCTGAGCACTGCAGGCTGGCATTGTCACATGCTGATCTATTTTCCAGTGTTTGGGGCACGGCGAGACACCAAGAGAGACATCTTGGAGCCAAGCACTTTACAGTGAGCAGGCGTTCAGCGCAGGTCTACAAATGTCAGGTGGGGGAGCAGGCCCACCACGAGCCAGACCCCACGTGCAAGGCTTCTGGAAGGAGGGCTGGAGGGGAGATCTGAGGATGGATGAGGCAGCACCACCTCACCTAGTGGGGTAGCATCTCCGTGAGGGTCTCAGTCTGTCTCTGAAGTGACCTCATCTTCTCTGATGCCTTCTTTCTCCTGGGAACTTTTTACTCCCTGCCTCTTGCACTCCCAGAAGTGAAAGATATTAACTTGTTAATTTTCAGGTTAATATAGTTCATTTCATCTCTTCTTCCACACACCTCCCTACAGTCTCTTCATGAGTTATATCACATAGGACTTTTAACCACTTTCATACGATTCCCCTTCAAATGAACTCAAGGGCAGTAGACATATAAGGTACTGAAAACACTGGGGTTCTTCTTGGCACCATCCCTTCCAGCAGCACCGTCTGGCTAGCTGTTCGCTTCCCTCCTTATGCAGGTGCCCTGTGGGGACGTACTCACTCATCTGAGGGTCGGAGCTCCCGGTCAGCTGTCCCGCTGACTTTTACTGGGACCACTTGAGAAATCACTGACCAATTTGGAATACTTTTCTCACTTAACCCTTGGTCTGGAATCTTTCAAGTGGAGCTAATCACCTGGACTTACCTCAAAAGCATGCAGTCTAGCCAGCACACCTTTCAGTCTTGGCTGAATGACACCATAAAGCCGAAGCCAGGCCTTTGTCTCCCCAGAAACACACCGGAAAACCCCCGTCCCTTCCAGGTATCAGCTGAGTCCATGACAGGTAAAAATAAGAAAGTTATCTGGTCAGCTTTGCAAACCCTAACTGGCAGGCCCCAGGGTAGTTCTGTTACTGTGTAACAAACAACCACATTGATCAGGGGCATGTGATACACTGTTGCACGTGGTTTCCCAACTCTGTGATCCAGCCTGGACATCTGCTCATGGTCAGGGTGGAGAGGCCAAAGGAGAACCACACACACCCTCTTTCCAGCCCCGTCACGTACCACGTCTGCTGCACCCCATCAGCCAGCCTCGGATCTGCTACCAGTGAGAGGACAGCAGGGGGCAGAGGGACATTTGGGCCGCAGGCTGGCCACAGTCTCTTTAGGTTTAGCCATTTGGATTCTCCAGTGGATAAAATCATTGAGAATAATTTATTTAACACATTAAAATGAAGAAAACATGCTTGCATACATTACCCAATACATAATGCTAAAAAAGATAAGAATCACAGAACTCTGCAGGGGAAGGGGCCTCACCAACTAAGTTACCCCATCCCTTCACTCTACAGATAAGGACACTGGTATCCAGGGCAACTGGGAGTCAGCTCAGTTCACGCAGAAAGCCGCAGAGCTGGGCCTCAGGACCTAGGAGGGGCCCCTGGACAGAGCAGCAATGAGCCACCTCATGTGGGAAACGCAGGGGGTGTAAGAACAGAGGAGATGCAAGTATGAAGGCTCAGGGGATGGGAGGCACCCCCTGCCCTTTGCACCATGGCTGGATCTTCCCAGGCTACTGCCTAACCAGAATTAGGGCCTGGGGAACCAAGACAAGGGTCAGGATGCTAAAAAGACCACTGTCCCCAGGCCACGTGGGTCCTCTGCAGGCAGAGGTGTCCCTCCCTGCTTTGCTGCCGCCACAGGCACCTTCATCTGGACCAGGGAAGTGGGGAGGCCAAGAAAGTCCTCACTCCACCTGCCATGAGACAGGCGGACGCAAGGGTACCTGTGCAAATGGGGCTTCCTGTTGCCTCGGCCATAGTGGAGGCAGGACCAAGAATAGGAGCGGCCAGCTTCAATTCTGGCTTCTAAATTCAAACCCTCAAGCTGCACAAAGCCTCCTAGAACCAGAGAGGTTTAGAAATAAAAGGAAACTTCAAGGTGGCAATCCAAACCTTTACTTGATAGATGGGGATTTTATAGATTTCATAGAAACTAGAAGGAAAATGCACACACAGAGAGAAGGAGACCTGTGGCATTGCAGGGGATGGTCCTGACTCCTCGCCACTCATTAAATTTACAGTAAAAAGGAAATGGCGCCAGAGGCACACAGAACCCACAGGTGAACATTCCATCAAAAGCCACACGGGCAGACTCCTAAGAAGGCAGAGCCATGATTTCACTGTCTGGCCCGATGCTGCAGGCAACAGCACTCAGTAAGAATTTATTCAAAGAATGACTGAAGGTCATACATACAGTGAAACGGACTCCCCGATCCCCAGAGCAGTGTCACCACAAAGGATACTATAGAGTCGGCAGGTGCTGTGCGGGAACAGAGGGCCCAGGCGGTACGTCCAGAGTGGTTTCTACTCTGGGGTGGGTCCCTGTGACAACAGTCTGCAGCCTGTAGGTGAGGCCAGCTGGAGACCCCAGGCCAGCCTCAGCGGAGGCCCTGAAGCCCGAGGGGAAGGTGGGCTGTTGTGGGGCGCACGCACGGGGGCACATCCAGAGGAGACGCTCAGCTTAACCTTCCTATGACTCCTTCGCTGTGGGGGCAGGAGGCATGCCAACCCTCATGCCTTGGGCCTGGCGCTGCAGCCTGGCAGGGCAGTGAGGCGGGGTCTGCTTGCCAGCCCCACGTCCTCCTGTGTGCTCTGCACCCTGCTGCTCCAGGAGCTCAACGTCTGACGCTGTTCCTGCAGCAGAGCTTGGCCACCTCTTCCAAAACAGAAGAGCAGGGCAGGGAACAGGCGGCATGGCTGGCTCAGAGAACTGAGCTCCTGACACCACTGGCAGCCTTGAGGAGGTGTCCTCGGGACTGGAAGGGAGGACAGGGACTCAGCAGGGGTTGGGGGCCTCTCTGGGACATTACACGGGGTGCTCTCAAGAGTCACGGCAGCCACCTCTGTGTCCACTGTGCTGGTGAAGCCGCTGGCTTACAGTGCAGGTACTGAGCCCCGATCTGTTTTCACAGTGGTTATTTGATCAGAGGGGCTGGGGCGGGCAGAAGGAACATGCAGGGGGCAGTGCCAGTCACCCCCGTTCCCCTGCAAGGAGGAGAGCAGCCCACCCAGCCTCAGCTGCAGTATCCAGTGACGCGCAGTGAACAGGGCAAGGAAGCAAGTTCACTGGTTACCAAGTCCTCCCTGCCCTCCAGGGCCAGCCCAGGGCTCACCTGGATGATGAAGCCGGTGGAAGAGCACTGCCGGACCCAGAGGCTGAATTTCCGCTTTTTCCTCTTCCGCAGCTCCCTCTCTGTGCATGTGGCGATGAACACGGGGTCCTCGTCAATCAGGGGTTCATGTAGCACCTGCCAGGAAAGCCAAAGCAGAGACGCAGGACGGCAGCATGAGCTCAGGGGGTCACTGTGTCTGGGCTCAAATCTAGTCCTTGCCTTTGATCAGCCATGCAACCTTGGCTAAGGCACTTTATTTCTCTGATCCTGAGTGTCCCTGGGTCTCCTCAGTTGCCTACACCAGTGTTTGGGGGAGGATTAAGTAAGAAACTGTATGCAAAGCACTTAGCAAGTATTTAGTAATGGAAACTGCCATGATACTTAGTTATTGGCATGATAAGTTACTCAGTCCAAACTCTCACTTGGGAGAGGGACCTCCCAGCTAAACATGCCCGCGGAGGGCAGCTACTTCCTTTCAAGGAAGACCTTTCCACAGATGGACGTTCCAATCACTCTCTGACTCAAAGCTGATCTACATCTAACCTAAACCTACTGAACTGACTTCTCCCCTGTGAGAAATGGAGACAAACACATGATTTCTTTCGGTTTTCTGAACAGCTCTCATGCGAGCCCCTGACCTTCTTTTTCCCAGGTCAAACATTCTCTTTTTAAAAACCATTACCAAGATGACCCAGTTCCCTCGTTGCCATGGCCCAGCCTCTGGCTCTCCCCCAGGTCATCGTGTCTTTTCTGACATGGGACTCCCTAGGCAATTTTTAAACTCACTTCACCTCTTCCTGCTTTTCGATGGCACAATAATAGGACTTTTTTTTCAATTATAAGACAGTGAAACAAAAAGAAACGGCACAATGAAAACAGGTTCCAGAGGTGTTTCAAGTTCTGTTTTTGCAAGCTAAAGCTTTGGGGGGGACTTTTGGGTAAATTTTAGGAAACTGCTACACTTCCCTTCCAATCCAATTTCAAGCGTACTTACAAGCTGGTACGTATGTGTGTGGGTCACTGAAATGTACTGACAGAATGCTAGAAACACTATGATTCCAAGAACTCTTCACAACTCTCTGTATCAGGGGCTGGCAAACTGCAGCCCAGCCCACCGCCCGCTGTAAGTTAAGTTGTACTGGAACCCACCGTGCCCTTCACTGATATACTGTCAGTAGCTGCTTTCAGGCTACAAGGTCCCAACACAGACCACATGGCCCTCCAAGTCTACAACACCTGGCCACTGTGTGCCAATGCCACTCTCCATCAGGGCTTCTCAACTTGAATGAACACACCAGTCACCTGGGAATCTTACTGAAATGTGGCTTCTGTTCCAGTAAGTTTGGGGCAGAGCCTGAGTTTCTGCCTTTCCAACAAGCTCCCAGGTGATGTCAGAACATGGCCCGATGAGGGCAGGACAGAGATTAACACGGACCAACTGTGACATGGGCAGTAGCCTTCCATTCTCCTGTTAATGTTCACTCGAATCCCATTTGAGAAATGACTGCCCTGCAGTGCTGGGTCTCAGGCATGCACACCAGCCCCTGCAGTTTTCTGTTGTTGGAAGCAGAAGCCGTTGAACAAGGCCTGCCTTGCCTTGAACTCATGAAGGGGAGGCTGGAGAAGCTGACCCATGCTCAGCTCCACACGGCTCATCACATATTCAAAGCCCATTTGGAATCCACTCTAGAAGGATGGCTGCGTCCCACACATGGGCTGGGGGAGCAGTGGATGGAGCAGAGTGGGGAAGATGCGGCCCTCTCCCGGCTCTTCAGAAAGCCAACGTCCTCTATTCCACCTGCACTTACCACAGCACAGAATCTGTTCAAATTTATATGTCATTAAACGTTTCACCAAAGCAAGAGGGTCAGCAGTAGCTCCTGGCCTCCGTGGCTTCTCCTCTTTACCACCCTCCTTGCGGGAACATGGAGCAGCCACAGTGCAGGGCAGGGTGCTCTACAGAGTTCCAAACACTGCCTCCTCCTCGCCAGGCTGCAGGGGCCAGCACCACCTCACCCAGCGTGCTGTCTGAGGCCCTCCTCGCATGACGCACTCGGGCGAGGGGCAGGCGTTGGGCAGGGGAGACAAGGCAGTCGTGTCCTTTCACAAGCCCTCCCCAGATCCTCCTCCAACTAACCTGCCCCCAGGCGTGAGAAGATGCGTTCAGTCTCCCCATTCAGTATGTGTATGAATACTCATGTGTGGGCACACACCACAGCTTGGGTTACAGGTCGATCCTGGGGACCCTCTGAAGACTTTGTAAACTCACCCAAAGGGTCACATTTGCTGGAATAAAAAGGAGACTGCAGGGCAGAGGGTGTGTGTGAGGCTGCTGTGTGCTGAGGTGGGGTGTGTGTAGGGTGGGGATGCAGAGCCACTCCTGGGAGTCGGGAACACAGCAGCCACATGTCTGGTGGGGATGGAACAGGGGCTGTTTCTACTGGTCTCACAGGCAGAGTGAAGTCCCATCAACAGAGCCCCGAGGGCTCAGGGGAGGTGGGCAGCGACTCGCAAACACACCTTCTCCTTGAATGGAATGTCTCAGAGCCAACTGGAAAGCCAGGAAAGCTCGAAAGTTTCCTTTGTTTCACTTAACAAAGACGTACGTGATGCTGACGGTTGTGTGTGTAAGGACGAGGTGGCCTTCACGGCAGAGAGGCTGAGCGTGTGCCCAGAGCCACCACCTCGACAGCCCATGTGGGCAGGACCCCAGGTGCTCCACACACTGCACGCACACTTTCTGGTCTCATCCCCTTTATCTGATCCTGCTCCGGCCTCCTGACAGAGCTGGTTCAACGGGGGCCCAGAGTTGGGAGGAAGAGGAAATTCCAGGTTGTCATCAGCACATTGGAAAGCTGACCCCAGGGGTTCTGACTTCCCCTCTGCCTCAAGTTCTGTCTGTTGGGTGGTCTATACTAGGTACTGTTTGCCCCCCAGACTCCCTTTCCACCTTCCCACCCTGCACTGGGGCCTGGAGGCCAACCTCTCATAAACCACATCCCGGGGCCCTATCCTCAGTGTCCGCCTTCTGTGGCTACAAGGGAGGGATGAACAAGAGACTGTGCCTGCCTGTGCCATCAGGCGCCTCAGGCTGAAGCCATTGCTCCCCCTCCTCAGCTCTGCGGCTTCCCGCTGTTGCCAGCCCAGGGGGTCGCCACCTGGATGATCTGCCTAAACCCTGAATGTCCACAGTCCCTGCTTCCGGTTCTCTGTAGCTGCCCTTCTAGAACACAGCATTTGTTTCCTGCTGGGATCCTGACCACCACACAGAGCACGGGATGGAAAATGGTAGCAACAAGAACAAATACATTTGCAAGTACAAAGGCAAAAAACTAAATAAAATTTAAAAAAAAAAAAAAAAGCAAAGGGAGGGGAAAAAAAAAAAAAAAAGAACCTAACATGACTAGAGAGCCACTCCCCAATCTGAAGCTCATGTCAGTCCCTCTTTTTTCAGTTTCATCAACTGGATCCAAAGAAAAGATGCGGGCAGCAAGAATAAAGTGACCACCTCTCCAGGGTCACTCCTCACAGCCGTCTGCAGGCACAGGAGGGCAAGACCCAGGGGGACAGCGCTGCCCCATCCCAGCGCCCCTGTCTGGGGTGGGAGGGGGTGAGTCCATACAGCTCACAACCTGCTAGTGGGCACTGCAATGTGACCACTGGCCAAGCAGACCCCAGGGACACACACACAGGTGGCCGCGGGGATCGCCTGGGATGTAGGTCTCAGTGTCCGATGCTGCTGCTCCAGAAGGATCAGACAGCACGGGGTCGGTACCCAGCAGGCACACGACAAACATGGGTATAATCACGGGTACAGCTCTTCTAGTGGCTGGAAGGGCCATCGGCAGCCTCATCTCCAGGCTATTAAATACCAATCACCTAGGGACCTAGTTGGTTAACTCTCAAAAGACACTTACGCTTAGCGAGCACTCAGACCTCTCCAGCAGCTCTTCTAATGTTTGACTCCAGTATGGTCAGAATATTGTTTTTTCCCCTTGTGTCCCAGCCAATGTGTCTGGTTTTGTTCGTTTTCAACCAAGCAAATATTCAGTGAAACAAACAAACAAACAAACCATGCTCAGCCCTGTACTTGGTCCTGTAGGGCCTGTTATATAAGGCAGAGGTTGTGTCCCCTAAGACCCCATGTCTTGGTAAGAAGGAAAGTGAGGGCCAAGATCAAAGAGCATTTGTTGCACTGTAAATAGCGGCAGGATTTGGGAAACTGGGAATCACAGGGGGCCCTGGAGCTGGGAAGCCTGCAAAGGCAGAGAGGGCATTATCTTCCCCACAGAAACCCCATGCTTTAAAGTCATGCAGTGAAGATAGGATAGGAAATTTGGAGGGCATCTCTAAGAGAACCGCAAAAAGAACCTGAGGCTCATTACAAAGGCCCTTAACGAAAAGCATAAGGAAAAATGGGTGGGTAGGTAGATTTTTAAAAGTACAAATGAAAGAGAAGTAAGATTTTTCTCTCTACATGGGACAAGTCAGAGGGAATTTGGCTCACTTAGGCCAGGAACCTCCTGATGATGTGGTTAGAGCAATCTCTGGGAAGAGTCACCTTCTCAAGTTTACCAGACCAGCAGAGCAACTTTGAGGATGACTTCTAGAACTTTGTCACCACAACCAAATGCGACTTCCATAGTCGACCGGAGGCCAGGGCTGAGAGCAAACAGCCCCGTTTAGGTAGCGAGGAAGGTGAGGGGCTGTGACAGTCAGGGTCATGGCTGACAGCTGGCTGCATCAACTCCCTCAACGGCACCACTCTCCATGCGCACTCTCCATGCGCACCACTCTCCATGGCACAAGCCACTCCCCTGGCCTGAGAACGCTGGACCCCAGCCTCCTTCCCTGCACCCCTAGAAGGCCGCTCACTTTCCTTCACCACCAGCACGTGAGCACGGTACTCAGAGAATACAAGGAAATGAGCATTACCCTGAGCAAACCACAGCTGAGAAAGGATAATTAACGGAGGAGGACAGAAGAGGAAGGAAACCCTCTCGGAGCAGACAGCTCAATGTGGTTTGGGGCCGTTCCCCCACCACCTTCCTCTGATCAGATCGGGACGGGATGGGCTGTGGCTGCGCAGGGATGGCCCGGAAGTGACCTCGGGGCCCGGGGCCCACGGCCTCACCTGGGTTTGGGAAGGCCTGAAGGCAGAATCGAAGCCACTCTGCAGGGAGTCCAGGAAGGGCTGGACCTTGTAGAGGCCGTGCGTGGTCTGGCTGGAGCGGAAGGCCACGACGTGGAAGTACTTGAGGATCTTCTCGAAGCGGGCCTGGCTCATGACCAGCGCGAGGCTGCGGTTGCTGTAGAAGCCGCCGCTCCAGATGCTGAGGACCGACTCGCAGTGGGAGGTGCTGGTGGAGATGACGTAGCCCAGGAACGCCTTCATCTCCGGCAGCGTCACGTCCGCCCAGGCCCCGTCGCTGCCGAAGCGCTCCTGGAACTTCTTGGCGTACAGGTTCGTCTGCACCACCATGTTCTTGAGGACGTTGTCAGGGACGAAGAGCTGGAAGAAGTCCATGGCGCTGGCGCTGGGGGGCATCTTCCGGGTGGGACCTGGACAGGCAGGCCAAGCGCTACTGCTGCGGCCAACTGCGTCCCCAAACCGGGCCTCCGCCCGAGCGCCCGCGCCCGCGCCCCCACGCCCTCCCGGGAGAACCCAGACACCCATCCGGAAGCCGTCCTGCCCACTCTCCAGACAGGACACCCCGCTGCTGCACTCTGGGCCCCGTGTCCCCACCGAATCCTGCACACGCCTCCCCATCCCGCCCCCACAGACCTGGCAAACCCAGAAACAGGATCAGAAGAGAAAGACGCACAGGGGAGGGCGGTGGAGACCTAAAGACACCCGAAACTCTGAACAAAGAGCTCGGCGTGTCTTTCTGGCTCTCATTTCCTTGTTAATTAAGGTGACTTTGGAATGCTTTTTACCACTTGGGGCCTGAAAGATTCCATTCAGGTGAGAGCAATTTATCAGGCACTCTCTACCTGGTGACTCTAAATTTATTAGTAAATAAATCTGAAGGGGCTTATTTAGATAATTTCACCAATGCAATAAAAAGTTTTTTACAAATGCAGGGACAGTCTTTAGAAACACACACACATACATTCATCCTTAAGAAACATCACTTTCAACTCCAGGGAAACCAGGCTAACGGTCTGGAGAGACTTAAAGGAGACAAGCTTTGCCTCCATTGCATCTGTATGAGCTGTGCTCTGCTTAGTCACTCACTCGTGTCTGAGTCTTTGCGACCACATGGATGTAGCCCGCCGGGCTCCCCTGCCCATGGGGATTTTCCAGGGGATCTTCCCAACCCAGGGATCGAACCTAGGTCTCCCACACTGTAGGCAGATTCTCTACCATCTGAGGCACCAAGGAAGCCCTAATGGTTTCTAATAAAAGCTGTGCAGATTCTTCAGAACTTTAACCCCAGCCCCACCCAAACCTTTTTCGACTACTGATTTAGACAGTCTCTGAAAAACAACTTTTCTACAGCAAAATTAAGGCTGACAATGTACAGGAGACATCTGAGGTCTTACTAATAAATTCAGACGGGCAGACTTGGGAGGTGAAATCCTAAATTTCCTTCCCACTGGCTGCACAGTCTTGGGCAGATTTCATCTCTCCTGCTCGTAAAATGGGCAGCAAGAGCAGCCTCACTGTGCTGTCTGTGGGGCAGGGAGCGCACCCAACACAGTGCCTGGCCCTGCAGAGGTACCTATGACTGGGTAACCTCTGCTGAGACAGTACCCAGGGAAGCCAGGGACGGCGGCCTGAGGGCTAGAGAGTGCTCTAGTTGCCCTCGTTTTACAGAAGAAACCAAGGCCCAGAGAGCAAAGTGGCCACCTTATCTTCTTTCACCAGTCGTTTCTTAGAAGGGCTCCAGACAGTCCTGGTGCAACGGGCACCGGCCCAGGCTGACTGGACAATGAGGCTGGGAAGACGGGCTCTGCTCCACAGCCACCCTGCTGGAAATAATTTTATTTCAGCGAACCTTGCAGCTGCTGGTGGGTGAAGTCATAAATTATTCAGGGATAGCTCTCAAAAAGGAGGAAAACCAGCATTTTAATTGCTACATCATGCCGAGTAAGCCGAATGAAATTGTCTCTTCCAAAAGTTATGTTTAAAGTCATTTTGCCTCCCAGGCCATTTCAAAATGAATTCACACAGCGGACCGAGGCCTGGCCAACTGCTTAATGAAGAAACTAGGAAGTAGCAGATACCCTCTTAACTATTTAATTTGATTTACAAGCAGCCTCTATGGCTTCCTTCAGTAGTTGTGATTCTTCACATGTGAAGTGTTGTTATGGGCAGTCACTGGGAGGGAGGGAGGGCAGGGAAAGTGGGTCCCTGCCATCAACTAACAGAGCCCTGAAGGTGGGCAGGTCCCCAGCCAAGGTGAGACTCCCTCACTTTTGATTCACTGACCAAGAGTTTTTCCAGGGATTAACTGTGCAGTCCTCCCATCCTGGGAGGCATCAGCCCACTCTGCAGGTGAGGAAACAGGAGCTCAGGAGTGTGAGGACAAGCCCAAGGCCGCCCACCACTGAGTCCTTACAGCGGAGACCTCTGACCCACAGAGCCCAGGGCCAGCCCAGTGGCCTGCTGCTGCCTGTGGTTACATACCCCACCCTCCTCTCATCCAGCGGGGACGTGGCTGTCTGCACACAACAAGCTCACAACTTGAGGCAAATGCTGAGCCCTCCCACCGCAGGACCTCCCTCCGCCTCTGCAGTGGGCCAAGAAGGGTCCCAGAGCACAGCCAGGAGCAACTCTGGAGGGAAAGGAGACTCTTCCTTGCAAAAAGGCAAAAGTAGCATGAGATGGGGGAGGGTTGGGGGGAAAGCCGCGCCTGCCCAGGTCGACCCTGGTGTCCAGCTAATACACTCACACAGTCCTGTCCCCCCACCACTGCCACCCCTCCATGGTCTCACCAAGCCTTTCCATCAAGGTCCATCACCACCACGAACTTGGTTTCCTCACCCTTCAGGGGAGCAAACCCAGGACCCCACAGACCAGGGGCACTGACAGCCACTCGGCAAAGCTCCACCCCCAGCGAGGAAAACAACCTCAGCAGCAACTAGAAAAGCAGATGCCCCATTTGTAAAGGAGACTGCCACTTGAGGGTGGCAGGGAATATCACACTAGGGTGTCATGGTCCCCTCAGCAGTAGAAAGGAGTAACAGCGGTATTCGGTCCCCAGAAGTTCTCGATGTGGTGAGGGGAGCAGGCAGCAGAGAGTGACCAGGTGATGTCTGGCTGCGGGAGGCTTGCCCACAAGACAACCCTGAATCCAGATCCCGGGGACAGGTCTGGGAGGCTCCCTGAAGGGGCCATGTGGGATAGGCTGCATGGGTGGAGAGGCGTCAGCCTAGGGGGCTGGGGGTGGGGATGTCAGTCTTTCAGGCAGAGAGACCGTCTCGTGCAGAGGCCCTGGGCCCAGAGCCAGCAGCTCACATTCGGAGGACTGTGCAGGAGGGCGAGCAGCCAGAGGTGTCAAGGGGCACAGGGCCTGGGCTGGTCCCAGGGCTGGGCCAGTGAAGCACCGTGAGCATGTGGACCACACTTGAGGGGGTCCCTTGCTGCACATGGAGTGGGTGCGGTCTGGGGCTACTCCTGAAGTCGCCGGCTCAGCGGGGACTCGGCAGAGCAGGTGGGTGACCAGGGCATGCCCCTCTGTCGGCTCCTCACCCAGTGCCCTCCAGGTGGGCTGGGCACCGCCAAGGACGACCGGTGAGTGAGGCTGTGGTGGGCCTGAGCCCGCGATTGGAGGCCTCCTTCCCCCAGCAGCCATAGTCACCTCTCACTTTCATTTGTACAGGATAGGCAACGAAGGTTCATCCCTTAAACTGTGCCTGGACTGAAACCCCAGGTTCCCACTGTCCCTCCCCTTGGCTCCTCCCTGCCAGTCCCCCAGTGATCTCAGTCAGAAACCTGAACCACCATGAACCCCTGGTCTCCTGCACCCCTTATCTCCCCCGCAGCACGTCCTGCCCCACCTCCACACCGTGCAACCAAGCAGCCCCTGCAGCTCCCCTACGCACGGGGCTGCCGCCTCTGGCCTGGACAAGGAAAACAGCCTCCCCCAAGGGCATGCCCCTCCCCAAATAATTGATGGCAACAGGGAAATTATTTTAAAAACACAAACTGAACCACAATACTCTGCTGCTTAATGAAAATACCCTCATGCTTCCTCACTGCACTAAAAGCTAGTCCAGATTCCTTGCAAAGCCTTTAGGGTCTGGGGCCCTGCGTGCCCTTCCCCCAGACTCATCCTGGACCACTCTCCATGCCGAGCAGGCACAGAGCTCACAAGCAGAGCTGGTGGCAGGCCTGGGTCCTGGCATCTGCGTCCACGGCAGAGCCTGCCTCCCCTTGGCCTCCACATTCATTATGCGTTCCCCCTGTTGGCTTTCCTGCCCTCCCAACGGGGCTTCTCAGTCTCAGCCCTCACGGGTCTCCCTGCTCGTGAGTATCAGCCCACGGGTGTTTTGTTAGAAACTCAGCCTTGCTTTGTCTGCTCTGCTGTCCCGCCCTCAGAGGTCAAGGCTGTCCTGTCACCTTGCATCCTCCGAGCCCGCTACATGGTGTGTTCAACACATCCCTGCTGAGGGTGGATGGAAAGCAAGTGGAGGAGGAAGGAGCCAGGCTCCCAGAGGAGCAGAGGCATCAGTGCTGAGCCCCCTGGGCAGGGTCTGGTGTCAGGACAGCAGCCCCCATACTGATGTGCCCGGTGGACAGGTCAGGTCAGCCAGGAGAAGACCTGGACGGGTGGGCAGGGCGGGACAGGGCTGGCACTCCACTGGCCACACCTCCTCGAAGACACCTTGGCGGGGTGGCCAGGTGAGCCCTGGGTGGGAGAGGCTTGTTCACGGGCATGATGTGGGAGGGGTGCATGACAGACACCCACCAGGTACCCAGCTTCAGTGAGTTGGCTTGGGGTCTTGTTGGGTTTGATTTCCTCACTTTCTCCCTGAACTGGGAGAAACCACTGGAGAACTCCTCCTGGCCCTTATGCATCTTCTGATGTCTTTTTTCCCCCTCTCTGTCACAGCTGCTGGCTGTGTGACCTTAGGCATGCCAGACAACCTCTCTGTGTCTTAAACTGGAGTAAGAACCACCCCACTGAGACGCGGGTCCCAGTGCCAAGGAAGCCGTTCCTGCTGCTCCCTCCCTCCACCCACCGCACCAAGCAGACCCAAGGCCAGTGGGCACCCCGCATGTGGCACTGACCCCCACCTCCGCGCCATCTGGAAGAAAAGGCTGGCTTTGTGTGCTTTTGAAAGCACAACCTTTTAGAGACTGATGCTTTCATTTTGAGATGAGATTTGCATTTCGCACATACTGGCACTTTTTGGTACAACTAGTCAGCAGTGTGGCAACATATATGAGAAACACAATATTTTGAAGTAATGATTTAAAAATAATAAAATAACTTCTCCCCAGGCCAAATCAAACAGACATAAAAATATAACTGGAATGTCCTGCCTTGTCACAAAAGTATTACTCTTGTCTGAGACATGAAAAAAAAAAAAAAAAACTTAAGGCATGGGACTTTCCTGGTTGTCCAGTGGCTAAGACTCTATGCTCCCAATGCAGGGGACCTAGGTTCCATCCCTGGCCAGGGAACTAAGATCCCATATGCCACAACCAGGGCCTGATACTGCTGAACAAGCAAGTTTTGCCTGGAGCACAAAATGAAGCAGGGCAAAGGCTGACAGAGTTTTGCCAAGAAAACGCACTGGTCATAGCAAACACCCTCTTCCGACAACATAACAGAAGACTCTACACATGGACATCACCAGATGGTCAATAATGAAATCAGACTGATTATATTCTTAGCAGTTGAAGATGAAGAAGCTCTATACAGTCAGCAAAAACAAGACCAGGAGTGGACTGTGGCTCAGATCATGAACTCCTTGTTGCCAAATTCAGACTTCAATTGAAGAAAGTAGGGAAAACCACTAGACCATTCAAGTATGACCTAAATCAGATCACTTAAAATTATACAGTTGAAGTAACAAATAGATTCAAGGGCTCAGATCTGATGGACAGAGTACCTGAAGGACTATAGATGGAGGTTTGTAACATTGTACAGGAGGCCGTGATCACCTGTGTGATTCTTTTTCGTGTTCCAAGAAAAGAGAAATGCAAAAAGGTAAAATGGTTGTCTGAGGAGGTCTTACAGATAGCTGAGAAAAGAGAAACAAAAGGCAAAGGAGAAAAGGAAAGATATTCCCATCTGAAAGCAGTTCCAAAGAATAGCAAGGAGAGATAAGAAAGCCTTCCTCAGTGATCAGTGCAAAGAAATACAGGAAAACATAGAATGGGAAAAACTACAGATCTCTTCAAGAAAATTAGAGATACCAAGGTAACATTTCATGCAAAGATGAGCACAATAAAGGACAGAAATGGTATGGACCTAACAGAAGCAGAAGCTATTAAGAAGAGGTGGCCAGAAAACACAGAAGAGCTATACAAAAAAGGTCTTCATGACCCAGATAACCACGACGGTGTGATCACTCACCTAGAATCAGACATGCTGGAGTGCAAAGTCAAGTGGGCCTTAGGAACCATCACTACAAACAAAGCTAGTGGGAGGTGATGGAATTCCAGCTGAGCTATTTCAAATTCTAAAAGATGATGCTGTGAAAGAGCTGCACTCAATATTCCAGCAAAGTTGGAAAACTCTGCAGTGGCCACAGGATTGGAAAAGGTCACTCTTCATTCCAATCCCAAAGAAAGGTAATGCCAAAGAATGTTCAAACTACTGCACAATTGCACTCATCTCACACTCTAGTAAAGTAATGATCAAAATTCTTCAAGCCAGGCTTCAACAGTAAGTGAACCGAGAATTTCCAGATGTTCAAGCTGGATTTAGAAAAGGCAGAGGAACCAGAGATCAAATTGCCAACATCTGTTGGATCATCAAAAAAACAAGAGAGTTCCAGAAAAATATCTATTTCCACTTCATTGACTATGCCAAAGCCTTTGACTGTGTGGATCTCAGCAAAATGGAAAATTCTTAAAGAGAAGGGAATACCAGACCACCTGACCTGCCTCTGGAGAAATCTGTATGCAGGTCAAGAAGCAACATTTAGAACTGGACATGGAACAACAGACTGGTTCCAAATAGGAAAAGGAGTACGTCAAGGCTGTATATTGTCACCCTGCTTATTTAACTTATATGCAGAGTACATCATGAGAATCGCTGGGCTGGAAGAAGCACAAGCTGGAATGAAGATTGCTGGGAGAAATATCAATCACCTCAGATATGCAGATGACACCACCCTTATGGCAGAAAGTGAAGAGGAACTAAAAAGCCTTTTGATGAAAGTGAAAGAGGAGTGAAAAAGTTGGCTTAAAACTCAACATTCAGAAAACTAAGGTCATGGCATCTGGTCCCATCACTTCATGGCAAATAGATGGGAAACAATGGAAACAGTGACAGACTTTATTTTTTTGGGCTCCAAAATCACTGCAGATGGTGACTGCAGCCATGAAATTAAAAGACGCTTGCTCTTTGGAAGGAAAGCTATGACAAACCTAGACAGCATATTAAAAAGCAGAGCCATTACTTTGCTGACAAAGGTGTGTATAGTCAAAGCTATGGTTTTTTCAGTAGTCATGTATGGATGTGAGAGTTGGACCATAAAGAAAGCTGAGCGCCAAAGAACTGATGCTTTTGAACTGTGGTATTGGAGAAGACCCTTGAGACCTTGAGAGTCCCTTGGACTGCAAGGAAATCAAACCAGTCCATCCTAAAGGAAATCAGTCCTGAATATTCATTGGAAGAACTGATGCTGAAGCTGAAGCTCCAATACTTTGGCCCCTTGATGCGAAGGGCTGACTCACTGGAAAAGACCCTGATCCTGGGAAAGACTGAAGGCAGGAGGATAAGGGGATGACACGGGATGAGATGGTTGGATGGCATTACCAACTTTATGGACATGAGTTTGAGCAAGCTCCGGGAACTGGTGATGGGACAGGGAAGAGTGGCCTGCTGCAGTTCATGGGGTCGTAAAGAGTTGGACACAACTGAGTGACTGAAGTGAACTGAATAAGTAAAAAGAATTTTTAAAAAACCACCTAGAGGCCTAACAGTCCATAAATGCGTGACACAGAAAACAGGCAGACCTGGTGTTCTCACTGCCAGCTACAACTGGTCTTCATCTTCAGCGGAAGTAATCATCCTGTCTCTGGCATTCTTCTTTCCTTCCCCTGGTGGCTGGCATGCAGGGCAACCCAGCTATTTGACAAACACCTGAGATCCAAGTTGCACCTGCAGAATGCAGTCAGACGGCCACTTGAGAGTGCTACAGCCTCCTGCCCTGGGGAACTTTTGTTCACCGCTAAGAGATGGGTAACAAACACAATTCACAGCTGGGTTCAGGGGTCTCCGTGCAGGGGAAGGGGTCTTGGCTGGGAGTCCTGGTTGTGCTCCCGACATCCCCTGACGTGTGGCTGGGGGTGGGAGGATAACCTGCCCCATGCTAGTGGGCAACTGTGGGCACCAAGCCTCCCCCTTCTGTTTAGGTCTGATCTGCAAAGCTTACCAACACATGAAATGAGCTCAGATCACTGCTGGTGCCCCCTAAATGGTGCCTTCCAAAAGAGGACTGTCAATGGTAACCATCCTCCACAGCCATCAGAAAACCTCAGAAACCTGGCCGGAAAACCCCAAGTAAGCATCAGTCACGTAGTGTATCAGCTGCAGGGCTTCCTTCGGGGACACACAACAGTAGATGCTGTGCACACCTGTGTGAGCGCATGTGTAAGCGTGTGTGTGCAGTCTTCCTCAGGCTAATGTGGCACAGTGGCTGGCCAAGAAGTTGACAACAAAGAAAACAGCTTTGGAATCAGGCACCTGAGTCAACAATGCTCATAGCAAATAGGTCATAGAATAGCAGTGTGCAGTCCCTATAGAAAGAGGCTAACTTGTGGACTAATAGAGACACTGAACCCATAACCTTGACCAGAAGTCATAAGACAACGCGCTGGTACACAGAGAAGGGATGACATGCTACCTTCAGAAACATTCAGTGTACGAGGCACATACGCACATGTAAGAAATCGCCTGTCCCACAGAAAACAAGATTTACATGTGAGAGCCAACACCAGTGTCTTGCCTTTAGAGCAGCCAACCTGCTCTGAAGCATCTCCTGGCTGTGCACTGCGGGGCAGAAGTGCCGTGATCACCGCCATGAGCACTGGGCTGAGGCAGACACTGGGGGGAAGGACGGCAGCCCCCACCCTGGGTGCCCTCCTGCGGCTCCCCCAGGTCCAAGGACCCGTGTCCTCTCGGTCTGGAGCAGTGGTTTCCTACAGTCAAGCTCATGCGCACAGGCCGTTCTTCAGACTCAGAGAAGAGAGATCAGGTCAGACGTGTTTGTACAGGCAGAACAAGGAACTCGGACTCCTCTGACCAGATCTGGTTCTCGACATAAGTAGTAAGGTAATAACAACTCGGGCAAGGCTGTAAACTGCGTGCCTGGCACCATGTTGCCGCTGAGCAGACTCAGATGTCAGTCAGATACATCACAGATCTCACTGTAACTGCAGTCCCTTACTGGCAGTAACCCTAAGGCCCGGAGATGACAAGGCTATTCTGTGACAGTTCCTGTGTCTGCGAGTCCTGCTGTAGACACTCCTGAGAAAGCATGGCCCCGGCTCCCTTCCCCAGCCTCAGCCAGGCCCACTCTGCCCCTCCATACCAGGCTCACTCAACCCCCCAGGCCTGCACCAGGCTCATCCCACTGAGATCTTCTTCCACCAAACCCTCAGCTTTCCCTTCTCCTTTGAGCTGAGGAGGGAGGTGTGTGTTAAGGGTGGGCTTGCGAACAGCTGGGGCTGGGTTGGGAGCTGTCCTGCTCTGGATTCTGTGTCTACCTGAACCTCCGGAAAACTGCTGTTTCTCTGGCTTGCAGTTTTTCATTGGTAACTTGCCTCATCTCCCTTCCAAGACTAATGCAATAATAAGACAATGGTGTAAGTAATTTTGAGGAATATAAATAATCGTATTAGTGAGTCTCTTATCATGATTCTGAAATAGGTGCCGTCTAGCAAAGTTGAGGCCCTGGACTGCTCCCAGCTCCATGACTCGCCAGGCAAGTAACCTTGGGCCCATTCCTTAACCTCTTTGTCTTGGTCTCTTTGGGCTTCTAGAACAGAATACCACCGGCTGGGTGGCTCAGACAACAAAATTTTATTTCTCACAGTTCTGGAATCCAAAAGAGTGGGTCAGATCATGTGCAGGCAGATTCAGTGTCTGGCGAGGGGTACCTCCTGGTTCACAGCGGGTGTGTCTCCCTGCTGTGACCCTGGGCCTAAGCACATCCCAAAGTCCCACTTCCTCACAGCTTCACATGGCAGGGATTAGGTTTCAGTACACGAATTTGGGGCACAAGCTTTCAGTCTACAGCACTCTCTGAGCTGCAGTCTCTGTCGGCAAAGGGAATGAAATTCAGAGCTGGGGTGAAGATGAAGTGGGGCAACGTATGTCAAGAGCCTCAGGTGCGTCTCACACGCCTGACACCCAGAATTGGTGCCTCATCACCTGCGGACAGCATCCCGCAACCCTGCATCCTGGCTTCTGTCCCTATCCCCGGAGTTCACTTACCAGACGCTGCCACAAAACAGCAGCCTCGGTGGCCACCTTCTGTGTTTCATTTCAACGCTGTGTCTATTTCTCATGGTAGGCTATATTTTTAAGGCTCGGCTTGGATACAGAAAGGACAGGAGTGTTTTTCCCCACTTGGGCAGAACCTGGTGGGGAGGAGCCATCCAGGGCCCATCACCTCCAGTCCTAGTTCATGTAGGACGGCTGGCGAGGATAGGCCCCCAGAGGCTGTGTCAACCTCTTCGTCACTCCCCAGCTCTCGCTGCCTCCACCACACCCACTGCAGCTCTTCATCTCTGGTCACCAGGTGTGGGCCCGATCTGCACCCACCTGGGGCACCGTTTCCTCCTCAGGCTCCTTCCCCAGACCCACCTCCTCCTGTTCATGAGGCCTCAGCTGAGCCCACTGAGGTCCCCAACTTGCCACCAGCCCTGGCCAGTTCCAGCCAGCATGGCCACCCCCGCCCCCGGAGCATTCCAGTCCCTCCTCCACGAAAGGAGACAGGAAGGGACCGTGCCCTCAGGTGCGGGGGGAGGAGCAATGAAAAGAGTGTCACCATCCCAGGCCTCAAGTGCGCCCTTGACAAGACAGAAAACCCTGGCGTGCTGCTGGAGGGTCTCCTTGGCATCAGGCACAACTGATGTGCAGCAGGCACAGTGACCCTGCAACAGCCAATGAAGGCGGTGCTGGAACGCGCGTTTCACAGCTGCAGGAGCTGGGGCTGAGGGGGAGAACCCACTCATGGTCACCCAGTCCGCGGAAGAAGCGGCACCCCGCCCCTCCGCCCCCCACATGGAACTCAGACTCCCCAGACGGCGGGTCCCTCGAGGGTGTGGTTGCTCACGACCCTCCAGGTACACGATGAAGTTCTGACTATGAGGATGGCTTTGAGGCCGGGCTGAGGCCGGAGGAAGGAGAGAACACTGAAAGCTGACCATTGACAGAAAACGTGGGCTTGGCAGGTCTTCTTTCGGCTGAAGGAAATTCTTAGGACTGAGTGTGCTGCTCAGGTAAGATGGCCCTTCCATGAAAGCCGTGCAGGTGGTGGAGCGTAGCCAGAGGTCTGGCTGCTGATGTACACAGAGGAAATCATGGATGCTGTCAGGACATTGTCAGGCAAGTCAGGATGATTTTGCCACTTACAGTGACTCTCGGGGGACAAGTTATCAGGAGTGTATGTAGTCTGCAGGCAGGGATCTCTGTCTGTTCCCTGTTGCACCTTCACCATCTAGAACACTGGTCACAGGAAGTGCTCAGCAGACACCATGAATGAGGGAGTGAAAATGGAAATGGATCTTTAGGACTTGAGGGCAGTAAACAGAGGTCAAAAGCATCTAGGGTTAGGGTTAGGGTACCCATCAAAGAGATCAAACCAGTCCATCCTAGAGGAAATCAACCCTGAATATTCATTGGAAGGACTGATGCTGAAGCTGAAACTCCAATACTTTGGCCACCTGATGTGAAGAGCCAACTCACTGGAAAAGACCCTGATGCTGGGAAAGACTGAAGGCAGGAGGAAAAGGGGACGACAGAGGATGAGATGGTTGGATGGCATCACCGACTCAATGGACATGAGTTTGAAGAAACTCTGGGAGGTGGTGAAAGACAGGGAAGCCTGGCATGCTGCAGTCCATGGGGTCGCAAAGAGTCAGACATGACTGATCAACTGAACGACAACCTAACAAGGGAGACAGAAGACAAAGGGGCAGGTCCTGGAGCCAGGGACCCGTTTCAGGCACATGCGTGTGCATATATGTCTGAAGAGGTGGGTGACCCACACTGCCCAGATCGCACATTTCCCAGGATCCTAGATGTGGGGCCTTTGTGCTTATCTTCAGATGAGACTAAACACTGTTAACAGGATACACATATTTTGTCAAGGTCACATGGCAGCCTGCCCCCGATGGCGGGTCGGAAGGTCAGATCTGGACTTATGCTCCAAGGCACAGCCCGACCTGAGCAGCAGTATCAAGGGTGTGTGAGGACACGACAGTCATCACATCAGTGACGGAAATGACACTGGGCCTGTGTGCAGGGTGGGCGGGGACTGCTGGTCTGCACTCTGCGGACTGCTCCCTCCCCAGCGGGCAGTGGGCTCTGCCTGGCCCTTGCATGTAATGATGGGGAGGTGGGTGGTGCTGGATGCCCTCCCCATGTCAGGACACGGGTGATAGCCCCCCAGCCTGCTTCCCCCCGCACCAACTCTCCTGGCTTACAATCACTGGTGCAGTCCATTACCTCCTTTTAGAGACTTGCTGGCCACCTAAGGCCACACAGCCCAGGTCTGCGACCTCCACACAGTCCTCTTCCTTTCCCACCAGCAGCTGCTCCGGATTTACTCTCGAGTGTCCGTGTGCTCTGGGCACAGGGCGGGGTGCTGCAGTGTGGGGAGCAGCAAGGGCACAGGGGTACAGTTTCTACTACCCTGGGACCCCACGGCACACCAGACAGACAGACGGCAGGGGCCGGTCTCAGCACCGCCGGCTCAGGACACAGAAAGGCACAAGGAGTCGCCTTGTCCTGAATGCTGACGAGGCCCATCCATCTCCCTGCACACCCGCCCACACTGATGGGAGGAAGAGATAAGGGACGGGGAGCTGGGATGGGCAATGGGACACCAGGGTGGTGGGAAGAAAGAGAAAGCCTGGGCAGGGAGTGAGGAGCCCAGCCAGGGCTCCTGCTTCTTGGTGTGGAGGCTGGACGGGCGTGGGCCAGGGCCTACAGTGCAGACGCAGACGAGGGCACCGGAGCACCTCGGGCAGAGGCTGACCCCCACTCGCTGGTCACCCTCTCCCGCTGTTTACCCCATCTCCAGGACAGAGAGTACCCCCATCTCACTTTCCCACAGGGGAACAAGGACCACAGAAGGTCACCGTCACAGTGGGTGACCAGGGATGACTCTGGCCCCTAGCTTCCCGGCAGCCTCTCAGGCCACACTCAAGAGCTCGGCTACACAAAAGCTGCCCAGGGGAACATTTATCAGTAAACAGAAATGAATCATGTTTACCCCACTTAACAAAGACACATGAGCCTGATGTTTCCGTGTGTGAGAAGGAGGTGGCCTCCACACGCAGCAAAGCTGAGAGCATATGCACGTGCCCCGAGCCCCCCCATGACAGCCATGTTGGCAGGACCCCAGTTGCAGTGCGGGGGTGACCTCCGTGAAGGCTGGCCGCTGGGTCCCCAGGACCTCCCTTCCCTTCAAGTCCAGATGGGGCCGGGCACCTGCAGACCCTGACCTGGGCCTGAGCCCACCCACTTCACAGGAGTTCCACCACCCCCTGAGCAAACCCACTTTCCTGCACCACTGTCCCGCTGACCCCGCAGCACAAGCTCAGACAGATGTCTGCTTTTGTAAGCTGCAGTTTGCTTTCTAACACAAATGCTATTCTTGTCGGCCATCTTGTGGCAATGTTATTTTTTCCCCAGTTTTAAATCACATAGTTGCAGGATCAGTTCTAAAGAAAATGCAATCATTGGTAGGATGAAGTACCCAGATGAGGCCCACTCTAGAAACACAACTGCCTGGCATCATGGGCCCCTCTGCCCGGCGGCTGTTACCTACTCAGCCTCTGGCCACTGGAAAGACATCTATCTCGGGCCTGAATTCTAAATGATTCAGGGATAGTTAAGAAAACACTTGCTCCCTGAGGAACCAAAGGCACAAAGGTGCCGCCACCTAGCCTATGCGTCACAGAACTTGAGAAAAGAAACCCAGCATGATTTGTTAATTCCACAATGTACCTAAGTTTGAGGTGTCCGGTGTAGGGAGGGGACACTAACCTTGATTTGGAGCCGGTGATGTGCCTGGAGTGGCACCAGGGACTCATGCATGTCACCACCACATTTCTAAGGAAGTTTTATGGGCAAGGAAGGAGAAGTATAGACCCAGGACCAATTGTTCCGTCATAGCCCAAGGATAAGCCCAAGTGGCCTCCTGACCCCAGGCTGCTGCCGGGCCCCACGCACCAATCAAGGCTGGGCCCCAGCTCCTGGGGGTGAGGATGCTGAGGGCGCGGTGGAAGGCAGTAAAAGGCCCCAGCGGGGCAGCCACCCCAGCCAAGGTGGTGCCCTCTATCACCCCAGCGTCTCCTAACAAGGGAGCAGGGCTTCCAGGCAGAAGGGCTCAGGGCGCACAGCAGCTGTGCATCTGATGAGGAGCCCAGAAGAGCTCTCAGCTCAGCACACCTCTGTCATGTCACACCCTCCCCCACCAGCCCCGGTGAGACGATGCCCTGACCACATTCACACAGCAGTTTTGGAGCCACTGAGTTCTTTAGATTTCTTTCCTGGTGAAGGGTGCTGCCAACCCATGAGCAATGCTTGCTGTGGGTCCAGGTGGCCAAATGCAGGGCCACCATTATAAGTGATTTCTATTTTTAATACTTTTCTGAATATGATTTCTATAACTGGTGGGTATAATTAAATATATGGCCTTTAAAATTAGAAAAAGGACAGCAAAGGATATTTTAAAGAATGGGCACTTGAGGTCCTGATGTCCTTCCAACCTTTCTTTCAAGGCAAAGGGTTGGTTTCATTTGCAGAACTAGAGTGTGATTAGGGGGTTTCCTAGAATCCTTTCTACAATGATATTCTGTGCATCGCAGCCTATCTGCCTGAAGCACCAACATCCACTTCTTTGAGAGGAGGCCACATGAGTAGGAGTGAGGTTGAGGCCCAGGCCCCCTCTCTAGAGCCTGCAGCTCCCAGGCCATGGCTAGCTGCCTTACAACACCCCCACAGGGCAGCAAGGGCAGAGGGCACTGGGGTAAGGGCCCTCCAGGTTTCCAAAGGCTTCCAGCCCCTTTTTCTTTGGGATTTCACCTCCCCTGATCTAAGTTTCTAAGAAAGAATAAGAGAGCAGACAAGCCAAAACACCCAACTTACGGAAAGTGAATGCAGTCCAGACCTCGGGGGTGGGGGGGTAAATTTTTAATGAGGCTGGAAAAAATATAAGAAACCCCCCCAGCTGCTAACAGGTAGTCGAATATTTGCTTATGTTTCCCTTTGGTTATAAATATTCCTCTTTGTAACCAAGGGTGCTGTTTGTCAAGACTTGGGGAAGAAAAGGCAGCCTGAGCAGATGTTGGCAAAATGCAAGCAAGAGCCCCAGCAGTCGGGGGTTATACCAATGAAGGAAGAGATGTGGAAGCTCTGCCACCCCCTACTTTCATCTTCCAATCAGCTGTGAGCTGCTCCCAAACTCGGGTTTGACATTTAAGCGAGGTTGACATCTCTACCCTGGATGCTATAGATGCACCAAGGAGAACTCTCCATCCTCCCAACCACTTACATGTGAGAAAGATCGATGGTCAGGCTGGACTTTGAGTTTCCATCTGAACTTTCCCTTCCTGTTTGTCTGTTTTGTAAAAAATGTAGACAAAGAAGCCCACAATGAAACGGTGAAATGTCCAGGAGGATGTGGGGAGAGCTAAGAGCATCTCTCTTCCCTTTCCCAAACATGCACCAGTGGCAGAAGATATTGTGGGCAATTCTACACGAGATGTTTCTCATCCTCCCGTGACCACCAGGGTTGACAGTGCCCTTCTGGCACCAGCAGCGTGGGTGTGCACCTGCCCCTTGTTAGCTGTGTGGCCATGAAGGAGATGCCTCCTCTGTGTGCCTCAGGATACCTACCTCACTGAGGATTAAAGGAGTCACAACTTACCAGGATGCACTCAGGAACCAAGGGTCATTCCTACTCTTGCTGCTGTTGTTATTTTCATTGTCAAGCCACGGCCTCTTCACGTGATGTGGCATTAATGAGAGCAGAGTGAGGGCAGAGCGCCATGAAATGGCCAAGCTGGGATGTGCAGACGCCTTCCTTTCTAAGGAGGTACAGCTCCCAGGAACACTTTACAGAGGAGCAGCTTTATGTAGTTTCATGAGCACAACTCGCTAGAGAGAGCTTCCCACGCCACCAGGGAGGCTGGCAGCTCCCTGCCCCCACCAAGCCCTGGAGTCGTCCTGAACGTCTATGAGAGGCCGCACCTTCCCGCACTCGGCTCCATCCACCCACCGGGATTTTTATATTTTAAGGTTCTGGGTGACTCAGAAAAGCTAACCATCACCCAAACCAGCAGCTCTGTTTACAAGTGGGCAAACTGAGGGCGTGGGCCCTGGTCCCCACTCTGGCAGCCCCTGGGTTCTGCAGAGCTGCCCCAGGCTGTGACTGTCATCATTCAATGGTCTGTTCACGTTCCTGTTACTCAGGATTCTTATTTTAACCCCAAGGAGCACTTTCAGCCACACTGCAGGGCAGGGCCTGCGGGCTGGGGTGGGCACCGGGGGGGGGGGGGGGGGCTCTGACACCAGAGGGCAGAGCAGAAGGAGCGGGCTGCACGTGGAGATGAGCGGCCTTCGGCTGGCTTCACTGCCTAAGAGCAGCTGGATGCTGGGCAAATATTCGTCTGCAGAATAAAGGGGTTGGACTAAGACCATCAAGGTTCTTTCTGTCCCTTTAAAAAAAAGCTGTTGTGCACAGTCAAGAAGCAAGCCCTGTGAGATCTACAGCATGTTGATCATTGGCTCCTCGGGGTGTGGGGGTGAGGAGTATGCAGGCGTAGGGGAGTGACAGCTAACAGATAAGGTGTTTCTTCTTGAGATGATGAAAATATTCTAAAATTGATTGTGATGATGGTTGTACCTATGAATATCCTAAAAACCACTGAATTGTACACTTGAAATGGTTGAATCCTATGGTAAGTAAACTATATCTCAATAAAGCTGTTATCCCCCAGGAAAAAAAAAGCAGCAGGCCCTGACTTCATTGTTACTGCTCCCACTTTAACAAGGGAACATCCCCTCTCCCTCACAGGACTGTCAGACAGTATCTGAACACTTCTGAGCACAGTGCCTGGTGCAACCGACATGCTCAACGAACGGCAGCCGGTAAGGAAGGCCCTTCTCCCAGGGGAATCTTGGCAGTGAGCAGGAGCTGCCCTGCCTGCAGTGTGAGGGCAGTCCCCCCAGCCAGGCAGCCCTTTCCCCACCTCGGGGGCACATAGCCGCCCGCCTGGGAGGAGAGTCAAAGTGCACAGATGCAAGGTGCTGGCTTGGATCCCCGTGAAGCAAATTTCTTGAGATAAGCGGGGTAGAGTTTGCCTCCAACAGCAGAGAGGGACAAAAGTCCTGCAGAGGACTCAGTCTTGATTTTAAGCTATGTGCTGCCGGGGCTTGTGGAATCAGAGAGGCAAGCGGCGACTGCAGAAGTAGAGACAGGAAGAAGCAATGGCAATCTGTGTGAAATGCTACCACCGGTGATGCCAGGCACGTGACGAGAAGCAGCTGTGATGCTGACGATGCCAACGACACGAGGAGGATGACCTGGTTCCAAGAGATGTAAAGGCCTCACGGGAGCAGCTCTGCCTGGGAGTGGATCTCCACCACAGACCCTGGCCAAGCATTGAGCTGACCAGTTCTGCTCCTGGCCCTGCAAAGTGTCCGACGATGCAGTGTAGGGACAGAATACAGGGGCCGCAGTCAGGCAGACCTGACCATCAAACAGAGCCGTGGGCAGGGTACATAACCCTGCACAGCCTCAGCCTGCCCATCTGTAAAATGGGGGTGATTAGAGTGCCTGCCTCCAAGAGTCGCCGCGAGGATAAAATTAAACACTGCTGAAGGCACAGCACAGCAGCTGGTGCACACTAAATCTGGAAACAGCAGCAGCTACCGCTGTCGAGGCTGCCTGCCAAATGCTGCCCGAGGGCACGCGCCTCCCGACACGGAGGTGGTGATGAGACTCTAGGCTCTTTCCTGAAGACCAGCGAGGCCAGATGAGGGTGCATCACCACTCCACCAGAGTCTGAGGAGGAGGGAAGCTACATCCAGACACTAAAAATAAAAAGCGTAGACTCCTCGTCAGGGCCTCATTCTGGCTGTTCATCCCTAGTCCAAGGCCAGGAACGCATCAGGAGAGTACATCACAGGATTACACACACTTTCACTTTGGGGATCAAGAGCAACAGAAGCTATTTTGGGGACACATTGTTCGGGCACATCAATTTCTGATTATGATTTGAAAGCACCACATGGGAAATGGTATCTGACTGCTTCCCACCTCCCACTGCCTCTCTGTAGGGACAGCGTCTAATACAGCACTAAGGAATCATATCACCTCCTGTGCTGGGATTGTAAGAAAAGGGTCATCAGGTGGTTCTTTCACTGACCACTGACGAGACTTACTGTCAGGGTGATGCTGAGTGCAGAGAGAGTAAAACGCTGCCACCCCTGTCCCGCATGGTCACACCTATCATCCCCTTTCTCTCGGCATTCAAGACCCTCCCAGCCACCGGGAGCCATGTGGCTAGTTCATATCTGCTCACCTACGTCTCTGAAACATGCTTCGTGGGAGTCCAGGAAGAAACGGCTCAGAACCCCACCTGGAGTCAGGAAAGCTGGGGCACGTCCTGATGGTTCATGGTTCTCGGTAGAAAGGTGCTTCTCTCTTAACCTCTCTTTGAACACCCCCTGCTCCTCACCTGCTCTATACAAACCCTGGGGCACAAACGTCCCCATAAAGCTTCACCTGAGCCGTGGCCTGCCCTGAGCACAAGGCTTTCCTGCAGCCGCCGAATCTCAGCACGGCCACTGTCCCGAACAGGTCCAAGGCCACGGTGTCCACAGCACGAGGCCCACACCCCTCTCCTTGGTCATCCCAAGCTAGGGCCTGTTTCATCCTCCTTTATGGCTGAGAGTCAACCCAAGGAGACGCCCAAGTTCCTCTGTGACAGCCCCCAAAGATGGGAAGACCCTGCCTGCCAGGCTGCCCGAGGACCAGCTGGGGGCAGGAGCTCAGTGGGCAGCCCAGGTCCCACAGCCTGCAACACTCAGTCCAGCTCCCCGCCCCTGCTCAGGGCTGACGCCTCCACGGTGCCTCCGGCCCAGCCTGCTTGAGCTCGGCTCCTGCCCACGGCCTCCACCTGTGCGCAGCACCCCACCCCAGGGTCATTCCGGCCGCCCGAGCCTTCCATCCAGCCCTGCCTCCCCCCAGGCAGGCCCTCCCCTTTCCCCAGCTCCGCACCGTGAACGCCTGCTCCCCTGGCCCCTGGGTAGCCCCCAGGCCGAGGCCACGGCCACCGTCAGTCTCCCAGCTCCTCCTCTCTGCAGCCCAACACGACAGGTCACCAACCCTCCATGGAACCTTTCCTATCGTCTTCACCTCCAAACACATCACTGCTTCCTCTGAGTCCTCAGGCACTTTGTATCCGTGTCACACACAGCTCTGCACTGTGGCCTCCCACCGGGGATGAGCCAGCGTCAGCCTCCGCCCGGCCTGGCGAGCCCTGTGAGCCCCAGGCCCGTCACCAGCAACGCTCCTCAGGCCTGTGTGTCTCGGTGCAGAGTCACCTCTGCAGGTCAAGAAGGTGCTACAAGGCCCCTGTTCACGGTCCCCGGGGAACTCTGAATCTAAACCATACCAGTTCCTTACTAAGTAACTGAATCAGGGTCAAGAGAGGAAGGCACTCTCAGTAAGATGAGTTTATTATTGGCTCAGAAATAATGAATCCTGGAAATGAGGTTACAAGGAAGGTCATTTCAAAATATGACTGTCTCCACCCGATTCCTCTGGGTCTTCCCAGTGCACCAGGCCCGAGCACTTGTCTCATGCATCCCACCTGGGCTGGTGATCTGTTTCACCATAGATAATATACATGCTGTTCTTTCGAAACATCCCACCCTCACCTTCTCCCACAGAGTTATTCATATCAATGTATGACAAAACCCACTGAAATGTTGTGAAGTAATTAGCCTCCAACTAATAAAAACTAAAAAAAAAAAAAAACCAAAATATGACTGTCTCTTTTTTTGTCCATGTCCGTTTAAAAATTTTAAAATATTATATAAAGGACACTCTATATACACACAATTATATATACTACCTGTCTGCTAGGCTACAAGTTTTACTTAAAAATTAAAAGTTCTTCCAGTTCCATGTTCTAAAAAAATCCAGCATCAAAAAATAGAAGAAAATAGTAAATGCATGTTTCCAAAGTTTGGGGAGGTTCTTCTGGGTCCAGAAAGTAGCAGGGACACATAGTCTTGGCCTAGAGTTGGTCAGTCATAACTTTGAACTTCTTCTAAAGCAATGATTTTTATGCGGGTTTAAGGACAAAAGGCTCTAGAGTTATGGTGAACATTCTCCCAACTCAGGATTCCTCTCTGAAGATTCCTTCCTGCATTTGCAACATAATCCAATAATGAGACAAAACACCATATTGGAAATCGGAACTACATTTGTAACATATTTCAGAGAGATAATATCTAAAGAGTTCTTACCAAACCAGGAAGAAAAATGACAACCACCTCAAAGGAAGACCCACAAAGAACTGAACAATTTACATAATCAAAATAAAATAATCGCTTACTTATTACAAAAATAAGTAAATGAATTCATGTTTAACTACACAAGTAATCAGACAAATTGACCACTAGTGATGAGGTACCATTTATTTTTCTCAAAAAATAAAATTTTTTAAATTTCTATTTTTTATTTTATTTTTATTTTTACCATTTATTTTATATTTTTATCAAACTAGCAAAGATTTTTTTAAAAAGGATAACTGTCCAATTCTGCATGGGAAAATGGGCATGCATACTTCTGACGGGAGTGAAATTTGGCAACTTTCATCAAAGATTTTAAGGCGGGCCTTCTCCTCCACTGATGTGTCCCAGGTATCAGACAGGCAGACAAAGACATTTCATATACAGGTGCTGATTATAAAAGTGGAAATCTGTACAAACCCTATACGTTCAGATAACAAGAGACTAGATATATAAATTTAGCACCTTTATGAAATGGAATATTAGGCAGCCATTTAACATTATATGTTATATATATATATCAGTATATCTTTAACTCTAAAGTGCATTTTAAAAAAATCACTGAGGATCTTGTGAAAATGCTGCTTGTGGTGAGAATCTGCATTTCCAACAAGCTCCCAGGCTGCTCCAGGGACCATAGTTTTAGGAGGGAGGATATAGACACATAATTACTGAGAAAACGCTTGTTTACCATCCATGTTAAATGGTGGGAAATCAAGCTATTAAAAAAAAGAGAGAGAGTATAAGCTCATCTTTAAGTTAAAAATGCACACACACACCCAGGTATTTGGAAAGATACTTACCAAAATGTGGGAAGGCTGGGTATTTATCCTTTGGCTTATTTGTAGTTTTTAACTTTCCCTACAACCACCGAGCCGCACGTGTGCATTCTGAAAGGGGTGGGTCAGCTGCCGGGTCTGACTTGGCACACGGTGCCCATCGGAGACGCCCTGGACAACCTCCAGCCTTTCTCATCCTGCCATCACTTCGATGGAAGTCAAGCTTCCTTTTCCAAAATCCATTTTGCATCAGGAAGGAAGGTAGACGTATTTTAAGGATTCATTTCATTTTTCTGCCATGTAAAAGCTGAGGGTCTGGCTTTTTAAAATACTGCTTAATATTCTCCCTTAAAAAACAAGGTGATTACTTGACAATCCCCTGCTGTGGGAAGGAAACCTTGCAATTACCCAGCATCTGTCTCTCAAATCAAAGTCAAGGCTCCATAGGCAGAAGACACTATGATTCAGCAAACAGTGGGGAGGGAGCGGTGGGAGCACCTACATCTGAATCCAGAAATACCACGTGCTGAAGACTAAAACTTCAAACCTGAGGCTGGGCATAACAGGTAAGAAAGAAAGAAAGCAAGCAGGTCTCTTTCACTTGGCACACTGGGCTGATGGGCAAAATAAAAGGCACAGTTTTAACTGCTGACTTTGCAAAGAGCAAAGCTGAGTTTAGTGACTAAAATCGTGTTTACTCAACAACAGTCCTTTAACCAGAATAGGGAAGAGTGAGTAAGCCTGGATGCCTAAAGAGTCAGCCAGGCTCTGGACTAGCACTGCTATTTCTGCCAACAGCTCTTCAGAGCAACGACTAAGCACTAAAACGAGGAAGGAAGATAGGGAAGCACTTCTGGGTACAGAGACGCGTGTTAGGACATGAAACACTATTTCCTATAACCGCAAGAAGGCCCATTTTTTGCAGTGAGGGAACAGGTGAACCAGCTGCACAGCACAGTGGGAGAGTCCAGAGGACCTGCGATCCTGAGCGAAGGTCCTAGGTAACCTTGTATGAGTCACTTACAGCCTCTCCCTTTCCATTTCTTTATTTGTAAAACGCGGACAATAAAACTGCCTCCCATTTTTGTGAAGCTGAATTGAGGGCACATATGGCAATTTTCTAGCAGAGTGCCCAGCACACGGTGGGTGCTCAGCAGATGGAAAGCGCTAGCAGGAGGGCTTACACTTGGCCCAGGACTCCAGCCCTACACGCCAGAGGGCGGATACGAACCCAGTCCTTCTCTCCTCAGAAACCCTACACACAGTCTCACTGCACTAAGCCTAGTTTCCAAAATATACATCCCTCAAACCCCTCTCCCTCCCAGTCTCCCACACCTCTTGTGAAACCTACATCTCACCAAATCATTCAGTCAAAATATCAAAAGTACTAACACATGTTCCCTCTTTGATTGCTTTGTTTTCTTGTTTCATTAATACGATATTCAATAATAATCTCAAACTGAATATAAATGGTTGCATGATTCAACATTTCTCCAACTGTCACTTGCATTTCCCAGATCCTCTTTCCAAAAAGTATTACCCCCCCAAATCAGGAATGTTCCTGTCCACACAGCAAACTGGTTTCTTCTAAGTCAAGATTTCCAGCAGCTTGACTGGACATGAAAGTATTTTTGCCTGGATGGACAAGGGTGCCACCATTTTCCCAGGTCCCGTCACCATGGCTGCTTGTTCCTAAAACTACAGGGACTGAGCCTCAGCTGCCATCGTAACCTTTCTGTCCTCACGCCTGGGTTTCCGCTCCCACCACAGCTCACCCAGGCAGCCCATGTGGCCTTTGATCCCCAAGACACAACCACGCCTGGTGCCTCCCACAGAAACATGTTTCATCTGGGAAGCCAAAAAAGGAGGAAAAAGCCAGGTAAAGCCAGCTAATGGCCAGGAGCGTGCATGCTGCCAGGCTCTGAGCAGTGAGCTTGCAAACATCCACAGAGTTCAGCCCCTTCAAAGGCAGACCGGGCCTGGACACTGGCTCTGTGTTGCCCTCAAACTCATGCATGTGGGTCTCTCAAGAGATGGTGAGGGGCACAGGACAACTGGGCCCAAAGCTCCCCCCGATTCCAGTCAGAGAAGTTTAAACACAGGGCCAGCATCCTTGCAGCGAAGCGGCGTCAGCATCCAACATTTAAAGAGTACTTACCACCCTGCATGTGCTTTCAAAACAGACTCATCTCCTGACGACGAACCATCCAGTTTCCCCAGAATTGTCCTAGTTTTAGTGCTAAAAAGTCCTGGAAACCCCTCAGTCTCAGGCAAACTTGGATGGCTTGTCATCCTGTGATCCTCAAGACAGCAAATGAATGAACCAACTTCGTGAGGTTGGGATGCTAGATCCCAGCAGCCACAGCTCCACCGGCCATCAGCAGCACAGCCTGTTCAGTGCAGAATAAGCGCTCACAGCGGTAACCTGTGGGCCTGGAACTCACAGCTCTTCTCTTTATTACAATGAAAAATCTCTCACTTGAGGAAAATCTTGAAATTCCATCAGTCAGACTTCACTGCTTTGGGTCAAGACCTTTGTGTCTTGATAAAAAGTAAAATCCTTAATACTTCAAAATGCTCAGGAAGGGAAAGAAGTCATTAGCATTAACATTAGACATAAAGACCCTACCAGATCTTTCTTAAATGTCTTTTAACAGGCAGAAAGGAGGAGGGGAAAGCAATGCTTATAAGAAGCTGAGGTCACATGGGCCCTGGCCCCTGAATGCGTCCCGGGCACCTCAGAGCGTTACAGTTTCCCTCACCCGCAGCCTGAAGTGGAGCAGACGAGAGATGCTCTCCATTTACTTTATATCCGCTCTCTGATCTTGAAGCAGTGCCAAGAGACATTCCGGACAGCAGTGCTTACTTCCCCAAGTTCCTCTGCTCTTCAGATGGGTCTCCTTCACTGAGTACAGAAATGTGTGCAGAACAGCCACTAAGTTTGAACATGCTACACACCTCAGGCACATACCACACTGCGGGTCCAGGGTCTGGGGACTGGACCCGCCTTTCAGCCAGCTCCTGGGCGGTGCCCAGCCTGGGAGGCGCCAGGCCATGGGTTAGGGAACAGACAGGACACAGGGCTCTTCTGCCCCATGAATCACCTCTACCTGAAGCCTAAAATGATGGCAAAAGACCAAACATTTCCCCAAAGAGGACTGATTCAGGTTTGGGAGTTTAGGTGACTTAAGTTGCAGTGACCAAGTTCAGGGAACACACGTGCACTGCATTCTCTGGGGGTGACAGACGTTCCCCAAGGAGTCTGCGACAGGAGCTGACAGACCACAGGCAGCAATGAAAAGACAGACAATACGTCCCCACATGTCACCAGACCAACCCCCCAGCAGGCGCCTCAGGAATGAGACTCACAGTGCAGAACAGGTCCTTGAAAAGAGAACACCAAAGTCACTTATAACAGCACCGAGATCTGCTGACTCTTCTTCAGAAACAGTCCTGGGGCTACCTATGTGCAGGGTGGCAGCCTTCCCCACCCAGGGAAGGGCAGGGAGGAGCTGCAGCTTCCCCCCGAGCGTCAGTGAGTCAGGTTCCCAAGTGGGAACAAGAGGAGTCCCGGCTGGAGATTGGAGCAGATGGAGCAGGGGCACCTCGGGCCAGGCGTCCTGTTCACCCCACCACCGAGGGAGACCTGGAGGACATGGGCCCGAGGAGTGGGCACCTGGTCCTCCAGCTGGGATCCTCCCCACACATCGGTACTGAAAGCTCCACAGCTCCAGGGCTTCAGGCAGGCTTTCTGCTGCAGTGTGAATCCCTTGGAGATTCTACAAGAGTGACGAAAATTCTCATCAATATACACATGCACACTTATACCTAAAATGTTCCATAAAATGTACAGGGTTCAAGGACTCCCCACACCCCATCTATGGATCTGCAAGCTCAGGTGTCCCACATCTCTGCAGGCAGACAAGTGGGCCGCTTCCTTCCTTGGGCACTGCAGACACAGCACCTTCAGAAGGGCTGTGGAAATGCTCAAGCCCTGAAAAAGGTTTTACTGACTCCGTAACATAGAAGGAGGACTGAAAAACCCAACTAATAAATGGTTATGTTCAGTGGAAAATATCCCAGCCTGGCAGTCACTGTGAACTCCAGGGCGGTGCTTGATTTTCTGCAGCAACCCCTCCCCTGGAACCCACTATCCTTGTTTATAAAAGAGGTTAGTGATACCTTCCTGCCCAGGTAAGCTCACTTTGGGACACAGTAGTATTCTCCACATCACCTGGGAAAGACAAAGTGTGGTCTTGTGTCAACTGGTTAACACCAACTCAACTTATATTACTTAGAATTCCCAGGTGATGTGATGTGGAGAATACTATTGTGCCCTAAAGTGAGCTTACCTGGGCAAGAAGGTATCACCAACCTCTTTTATAAACAACGATAGCGGCTTCCAGGGGAGGTGTTGCTGCAAAAAATCAAGCACAGCCCTGCAGTTCACAATGACTGCCAGGCTGGGATATTTTCAACTGAACATAAACAAGGCCCCAGAACAGACAAGTAGGACATGCAGAGGCACCGTCTGCACCATAAATAACTGAATGTCCCTGGCTCCATTCATCATGGTGGCCACCGTTGCTTTATGCTGCCAACCCAGCCTACGATAATCTTCCACCTTCTACAAAAAGGTGACCAAGATGCTCTATCACTGATGCGTTTGGACATCCCCTAGTTCAGAACTGGCCACGGGGTGGTGTCCCAAATCCGCCTTAGAGTCACCCAGCGGAAGCCCAGACCCCATGCTGGGCCCTCCCAGTGCCTCATCCTTCTCTCACTCTCTTTTGCTCTCTCTCTGCAGCAAATGACATCAACCTACATTTGTTAGCGAGTGGCACTCCCGGCTGTCTCTGCCTGTGGTCTCTGACAGGGGAGGGCCATCTAGCCTGAGGCTGGGTGTCCCGCCCAGAGAGGCTCAGCATCAGAACTGTGGGCATATTCCTAGGCTGTCCACGCTCCCTGCACTCAGGAAGCTGGGCTTGCTCACAGCTCAGTCACCAGGGGCCTGCTTGTCGGGGCCTGGCAGCAGGGCTCAGGACCCGTCTCTCCACCCCATTTCATGCTGACAGGTCGGGGACTGGGCTCATCCATCAGGAAGCCCGGGGCACACCACAGCTGAGGATGGAGTCCGCCCGAGTGTGTAACTGGGGGCGAGGGTGCAGCTGCTGCCAACCTGCCGAAGTCACTGACAGGAGACACCTGAACGAAGCAGAAAGCGGCTCATTACCACCGGTCAAAGTGAGGGTCCAAGACAGCATCCAGACTCACATGCTTAGTCATCAAAACCTTTAAGACGGATTCAGAAACTGCACATGGTACTACACTTTAGTAATTTTCCAATTTTGCCCCTTCCTTTCCTCCCCAGGAAAAAATACGTTTGCTTTCTCCTTCCCTATGTGACAGACATCTTACAGATAAAGAACTTCTCAGATGGCAGCATTATAAAGTGGTACATACTATGGGGTAACTGACATATGATGCTGGTATCAGTAAAAAGTATAACATGCTACACAAGTGTAACACCAACTCCTCCCCATCATCAAAACCTGACGGGCTAAATCACAACATGCTTTTCGCCTTGTACCAGGACCAAACTGTGTGATGCTCAGAGGACAAAGAACAGTATTTGGTCATCCATAAAACACGGCTCCTGCAGTATCTGTGGGGGAAATTAAGAGACTGTGCTATTTCCAAGAGAAACAAACCTCATCCTCACCATTTCTAATAGACAATAAATAGAACAGGCTTTACAATTATTAAGCAGCCCCAAATGCCTGGCAGTGATCTCATTAAACTATTAGACAAAACGAAGTCATGAATGACAGGCCTTTTTCTTCCAGGCTCCGCAGCAGCCGCAGGGAGCTAGACACAGGTGTCCTGCTGGGCATTTGCTCATTTAATGATGTGGTTAGAAAGAAGCAGAAGATGAAATGAACTTTTCACAGGAAAATGCAGGGTTGATGCTTCCTGGGACTGTGAAGCTTCATTCCCAGATCTCAAGCCCAAATGAAAATCTGACCTGCTTTGAATTTTCTCTTTTAAAGTGCCTGGGTGAGCTCCCACGGTGCTGAGTACATAGGAGCAGCTGGCCCTCCCCAGGCCTCAGTGCAGAAGTGGGGGCAGGAGGCAAGCGCCGGCCGCTGGGAGCAGGTGGGCGATCTGGTCCAGATTCTAGGACAGCTGCCCACAGGCTTTTCAATTTCATACACATCAGCAGCAAATTGAAAAACAGGAGGGTACTTACAGAGTCCGAAAGTTTATTTTGCCATAAGCTCCCTCTCCCCTCAAAAAGAAAAAAAAAAAAAAAACCTCAACCATCTTAACTTTAAAGAAAAAGGACAAAGAATAAACTCTCAATCAAGGACGCATTGGCTTCAAGAAATTATGACCCTATAGATTCTTCCTCTATACACTGTGGACCAATGGTAACTTCCCCTTTGACCAGCAGTGGTTTGCAAGCTGGCACTTGGGAGTCCCCAGTGTGAGCAACAGACCCTCCTTCAAGCCACCGTGAGCAGCCTTCCAGGCGGTTAGGGCACACCCACACCGCCCTGCAGGGAGCTGCGTGGCCAAACCCAGCTCCTCACCCAAAGCTTAACCTCCCTGAGCCTCTGTGCTCTTATCTGTAAAATGAGGGATCCCCACTTATTTCTAATACAACAAATGCTCAACACCCAACTCTGGGCCCAGCACAGGCAACAGCTCCTCTGCCCTTGGCTGTATGCAGGTCAGCTGCATTTCACAGGAACCCGGGAACGTGTGGTGGGACCCCAGCTGGCCCCAGAGAGTCAATCAACAGACGACTATTTTGAGCAAAGAGAATCCCATCTGCAGCAACATCAAAGCCATTTCTGCAATGGCATCCTGCCTCCCCTCACACACCCTAGGTCCTGAAAGCAGGGAGAAGGCAAGTGCCACTTACAATTGGCAGGGTCTCCCACCAAAGGGCTCAAGGCATCACTAGAAATAACCACATCAGTAGAAAAAACTATTCCTGGGGCGTCTGCTGACTGCTGCCAAGGTGTAGAGAGGAGAGGACTCAGGAAGGAACGTAAACCCTGGACTTGGTTGTAGGCGCCTGATCAAACCCCCACTCCGCAGGCTCTGCCCCGAGACAGGCTGTGGGGCAGGGCAGGTGTCCACAGTGATCAGCCCCCAAGAGCAAGCCCTGCAGGCTCCCACCTCTGCCCACACCCTGACCTCAGGGTGGGAGCGGCCCAGCCAACGAGGCAGGCGGCTCTGACGACACAGTGCCAGCTGAGCCTATTTCAACTTCAAGCTTCAAGTGTTTAATTCCAGGCAGCTCTTTCCCCTCCAAAGTCAGTCAGAAAGCACAGAGTTCTGTCACTTGCACTCACAGGAGCCCTGAAGGGCAACGTCACAGAGGAGGAGGCGGCTCGCGCGGTTCTTAGGGTGCACAGGAGGGTCTGGTCACAGGCACAGACTGTCTGCTCCCAGCATCCGCCACAGACTGGGACAGAGCTCAGAGAAGAGGAGCATCCCTCTAGGGGGCCCCCCAGCCCGCTCTGCTTAGAGACCCAGGTGTGCTGCCCCCAGCCGTGGGCTCCCACCCCGGCCGGCACCCAGAGCCCCAGGCTTCTAGCCTCCTTTCTCTCTCACTCATTCAGTCTCCCAGCTGGGCTGTGGATCCTCCATAATCCCTGCCTTCTCTTATTCAGATCCTACATATGGCTCCCAAGAGAACCAGCCCACATCCTTCACCCAGGTTTTCAACAAAACATGCTATGATGCCCTGGAGACCACTCACCCCTTGATCAGGACTATTCCTAAAGCACAGAGGTAAGGTGCCCTTCCTGTCTGTAAACCAGGGCAGGTCAATCGCCCTCACCAGCTCCGCTGTGGTTTTCCTTAAAACCTCCACAGGCCCAAGCCCAACCCTGCCCTCCCCTGCACTCAGCAGCGTTTCTTAGCAAGGGGGCAGGAGCTCCTCTGCGCCATTCCTTCTGCCCTCCCCATCTTCTGCCCACCGGCCTCTCCCTCTGAGCCTCCCTCCCGTTCACTGTCCCTCCCCAAGCAGCTCTGCTCTCCGCACCCTCCCCTCCCCTCGCCTCCCTTCTCCCAGCCCCCTGGTCTCCCACCCCGGCGGGCCCTCTATCCTAGCGACGTGCAGGCCTGTGTCTGCCTTGGGGTGCTGCTGTGACTTCACAGCAGGGGCAGGCTTGGGGCACCCCCAGGAGCACAAACAGACCCCACACTTGCCCCATTCCTCTTGGACTGGTAACTTCCACATGGACTCCAGGAAGCCCCGTGGATGCTGAGGTCAGCACAGCTGAAGGGCATCATAGGAAGGCCCTGCGTGCGCCCAGCCCTCCACCTTTTCAACTAGGAGAGAGCCCACCTGTGGGGTTATGTGAGGGCCAGAGGGTTAGTGTAAGCATTAATAAGGTACTACGCATAAAGCCATCATTCAAGTTTTAAAATCAGAAGGCTGCCGTGAAACGTGACACACCTGTGGGCCACACAGGTTTGGAGCCACACCTCGGGGTCCTTCCTAAGAGGACACCTGAGAGGCACACTGCTGCCACAAAGAGGGAGCTCCATTTGCTTTAGGCCAGATCGTCAGCTCTCTGGGGCCCAACTCCAGGAGCCAGGAACAGACACTCTCCTGAGATCTACAGCTACCCGTACACACCAGTGCACTCACCCAAAACCTTCAGCCCATCCCAGCTCTGGAAACTGTAGGGAAGGAAGGGAAGCTCAGCTTTCAAGTTGCTAACCTCACAGGCTAACTTGTCCCATTTCAGGTCAGGACACTGTTTTCCTAACTGTGGAATCTAAGCAAAAACTTGCCAACTGCATTTACATGAAAAAGTTAAAAATTTACAACGTGAAGTACTAAAGCAAAACAAAACCAATTGTTTACAACGAAGTTCTGCTCTTACTCCCCTCAAATTAATCCAGGCTTCAAATTCTTAGGTTTTTACACTGGAAGTGACATTTTTACAAAAGAAGATGAATCCTCAAATGGCAAACTAAGCAACAGGGGATTAAAGAATATTTACCAGATTCATTTCTGAGGATAATGATTTAAAAATAATTTTAATTACCCAGAGATGTCACTGCCATAAAAACAGCTCTAAAAGAATATTCTTTCAAAACCTCCTCCAGAACACATGGGTACATGCACACACAGAACTCAGCGGAGCCGCGGCTTCTCCATTATGTGCTACAGAGTAAGTGACAACTAAGACATGCAGAGAAGCTCTCCTGGCTTCAGAGCTGGGTGATACTCTCCTTACGTGACCTGTCTTCTGCGGAGCTAAACCACACGACACTGTCAGGACACTGGCCAGCTTTAAGGCTGTGAGCACGGGACAGCACAGCTGGCCCTGGGGCAGCCCGGGGACTGGGCTCCTCTTCAGAAACCAGTGCTTGCCCAGAAGCCCTCCCGAGGCCAGGGCTGCTCTGGAGAGGGAGTCCCTGTTTCCCACGGTCACCTTCACGCCGGAAAGGACACATCTGGTCCCAGGGCCTCCCCAAGCCCCAAGCACAGTTCCAGCTGGCAGAGAGCTGGGTGGACACAGTGAGACACCGCATCTCAGCCCCAGGAGCACAGCCTCCCTGCCTTGCTTTCTCATCTGCCTTTCACGCCTCCTTGCTGATGATCTGGTCAAAGGAACAAAACAAAGTAACACAGCCTAGGAGCCTTCCACAGCAGGAATTTACTGTCTCTCAGTTGCAGGAGCTAAAAGTCCAAGGTCAAGGTGCCGCAGGGGGGTTTCTCCTGAGGCTTCTCTCCTTGGCCCCCGGCAGCCTTGCCCCTGTGTCCCCGTGGAGCCTCCCTCTGTGTCCTGATCTCTTCCCAGAAGCGCCAGTCACACTGGATGAGGGCCCAGCCTAACGATCTCACTTGAATGAATCACTTTTTCAAAGACTCTATCTCTGAATACAGTCACATTCTGAGGCACTAGGACTTCAACTAGAACTTTTGGGAGGGAACATAATCAGCCCAAAACAGAGGGAGGGGGGCCCTAGCAGAGCAGGAGAGCTCAGGACAGGACTGGAATCAGACGTCTCCCCGGAGAACAGACCATAAGCCCTCAGAGGGCAGAGCCAGCCTACGACCTTTAACCCAGCACCCAACTCCACTCCCAGGACTCCCAGTCCTGCATTTCCTGGGGCCGAAGACCTTGCGCCTCAGTCCTGAGCACTGCCTCATCCGGGAGGGTTTACCCCCAGCAGTGGGCCACCAGGGAGTCCGCCGGCACCAATCCGCTGCAACAGAAGAGGAAGGGCAGGCTGCACAGGGCTCTGATGAAAGCTTGACATGAGGCCTGATTCTCTGCTAGACGATGGGGAAAGAACACACAGAACCTTCTCCCCACAAAATTAAATGACTCTTCCAGAGTCAAGTCTGTTACTTGGCAACCTTGACAGGTTACGAAGGTGTACTTCACTAGTTAGCAAGGACACACCAAGAGAGGGTAGACAGATTTAGCAAAGTTAAATACAGGATGCCTAGTTCACTTTGAATTTCAGATAAAACACAGTAATTTTTTCCTACAAGTATGGCCCATGCAATAGTTGGGGCAAACTGCCACTAAAAAATGAACAACTATTTATCTGAAATTCAAGTTGAATTGACCTCCTGTAGAACACAGGAGGCAAGCCTCCTCCGAGAGGACAGCCCTCCCAGCTTTGCTGACGCCCACTCAGCATGTTCTCAGGTGCCAACTACTCAGAGAGCAGGGGGTCCTGTGGGGGATGCCTATGCCTGGTGGGCCAGTCTTCTCAGGACGGGGCCCCAGCAGAGAGAATCCCTCACTCTGGCCCCTCCCATGGGCCCAGCGATGCTGACACATGGCTCATCTAATAGAGGAAACGGTTAAGTCCACCTCCTTGACACCTAGAAACTCACCCACAACAGCCAACGTACACCAGGCCTTGTACTCTGATCCTCAGATGGCTGTTATGAATGCCACCGCCAGTAACAGCAGCATTAACGATGACCCACGGGAGGCAGAGGGGACATGACTGAAGGACACCAGGAGACCCTGCTTACGGCAGCTGCACCAGCGCCAAGGCAAGTTTGGGGGAATGATCTTTCTTCTGTCAACAGTGCTGGCGAGTCCTCCAACACTCAGCCCCCAAGGTCAGATCATTAATCCACCACGGCACAAAGCCGGTTCTAACTTCCAGACACATCCAGAATCTGAATAGCGCACGGCCTCTACGCCTCCACCAACTCTTGTCAGGTTCCCACGTGGCCCGATCCTACACCTGCCCCAAAGCATCTCTGTGAAAGTAATGCTGGGCCAGGCTACTCGGCTAAAAACACCCCAAAGGCTCCTGGTCTCACAGTTAGAGCCGTGTCCCTGTGAAGGCCAGTGAGTCCCCCTGTGATCCACCTCCACTCCCTCCCTCTGGAACCGTCCCGGGCCTCCTCGCCTGCAGGCACACCTCAGCCTTGGGCCTCACACTGGCCACTCCCCTCCTCCATGGGAAGTGTATCCCTCTCCCTCACCTCTTCCCAAGCTCAACTTCTCAATGGGGCCTTTCTTTTCCACCCTGTGCAGCAGACCCCTGCCCCTCTCCAGCACCCCCAAGTCGCCTAATCCTGTCCACTCTGTCTTTCCCAATGCCTTCATTCTAGCATGCTATATATCTGTCCTGATTATTGCTAAGTGTCTGTATCCCCCTCAAGAATGTGTATCTCACACAGACAGGAATCTGTCTTGTTCACTGATGAATTCCAAAGAGCCTACAACAGTGACTGAGGCAGAAATGTGCTCAATCAACACTTGCTTACTTCATCATCCATTGCATGGCCACAGGAGACCAGGAGCAGGAAAACGGCCAAAACCTCCCGGTACTCTGTACACACAAGGCACCATGGAAGGGGCCTTCCAAATGCTGTACACACCAGGCAGGCTGAGGGCCTCCAGTGCATACGTGGAGGGGTCTCTTGGCTACCAAGTGATCAGGTTGGGGTCCTGCAGACATGGAAGCCAGGCGGTTCCATCACCACCTGCGAGGCGTGTGTCGGCCGCAGTCAGCTGGGAAGCACACTGCCCCCTTCAGCACTCACTCTGGCCCTCCCGCCTGACACCTAACATTTACCAGCACGGACGGCCCCAGTCAGACTGCTGGGCAGGAACATGCGGCATCCACCTTCGGGGAGGCTGTGTGCTGTGAGCAAAGGATGCCGGCCTAGGCCCCCGGGTCACAGGCTCCCTCGGCTCGAGCCCTCCCCCACTGTGGGGTGCAGGCATGCCCACGAGACACGGCCCCGCTCACAGCCTGGGGGCATGAGAACACACAGGTCCTGAGCATGCAGTAGGAGCTGGGTGATGGCTTGCCGGCACTGAGGTGGCTCTTCCCACAGGGGACTTCCGGCTGGTCACGTGCAGGACCCCAATGGCCCTGACCTGGGGAGAGAAGGAAGAGCAGCAGACCCTCCACAGGCCAAGATCAAGGGCAGAGAGGGGCCGTGGGGGTGGGAGAGGCTCCTCGGAGCCGGGGGCTGCCACAGTCACGCCAGGGAGCCGCCCGGATTCGGCACAGGGTATTTTCCTTCTGAACGTGGAGACGACAGCCAGACCCAGAAGGAAAAGTCTGTAAAGTTTTCCCTCTCCCCTGACTTCCTGAGGGTTAAAGAAGCACTGAAAGCAGGCCAGCATAAGTAACCGGGTTTCATGCTTCCCATCTTCTGCAGCAGGGTTTCTGCTGCCCCGTGTCTGAACTAGGGCGCCTGGCTGCACTCACTCCCGCCGGCCAGCGCCTGTCCCCCCAGCTGCACGGGCCCTTGGGTGGCACCCACAGAGCTGGGCTGGCGTCATCCCCGCTGCTCACGCAGCAGTGTCCAGGCAGCAAGGGGTGCTAACACCTTGAGGCAGGAGAGGCAACCTGGGAGGAACGTGATACAGAGGCGGCTGGGGAAGAAGGGACCAGGGAACAGGGACTGTGAGACAGCAGGACCCCTGCCACCAGAGCGCTTGTTAGGAGCGATGGAGGAGTGGGTGTCTGCCTCTGGGTTCAGCCGAAACCTCCGAATCCTCAGGCATTCCCAGTCTTTGCTGAAAAAAGAAATGGTTGTGCCACATTTTCCTAAATATATTCTACAATCACACTTCTCGTGAGCAGTAGTCAGGTGAACTGATTCTAAGTGAAACTAACATCCACGTGCACGCATGAGTAGTCGCCCCAGAGGAAGTGAGCCTGGGGGGCCCACAGAAGCTGCCCACGTGGCCCAGCATTTTTCCTCTTTGTCCTTAAGAAAGGCCCGGGAAGGGTTCCGGGGACAGAGGCTGAGGGTAGGAGAGAGTAACACTGTCAGAGGACTTGCTACGGGTGAGACGCAGATCCTTTACAAACATGTCATCCCTTCCCTGGAGGCTCTAAGGATCTACTATGTCTCCATTTCACAGGTTAGAAAACTGAGGCTCAGATTAATTTAGGTTGCCAAGTGAATTACTGGAGGCGGGAAGTGTGAGAATTCAAAAATTTGGCTGGACTCAAAGCAAACTTGGGAATTTTGACTCAAAAATTCTTTACATTTTCAAACTTCAACCAACATTAAACCAGAAACTGCTTAGGCATCTGATAAGCCACATGACAGATGCTGACTCACAGGTTGGCTGAAGGTCACTGAACCCAAGAAAGCCAGGACCAGAAAACTGTGGCCACCTCCTCTTGACTCTGAGGAGCTGATCTTTTAATCTCCATGTAGAAAGTATGGAAAATAGGTCAAAATAATTTTAAGCTATCCTACAAGTCCAAAACTAAAAGCCTTTTATGCCAGCAAGAACAACATTTATGATGTCAGGGAGACTCCTCCCCATAATGGTGTCTTATCTTCATCCAAGCGACTGCCAGACCAAGTCCCTGTGAGAAAGTTTGAGGAATGGAAGCTCTGAACATGTATCTCATGGGAAAGCCACCCACCTCTCCACTGTTTCCCCCAAAGCACCCACAGGTTCATAACTGTGAGGACGCACAGCGGTGCAGGACAGGAAGAGCCGATATTCCAGTGCATGCTCACTGCAGGCCAGGCCTGCTCTCGAGGAAAGAGACCGAGTGGCCGAGCGAAACCCTGCTTCCAGCACTGCTGCTTATGGGGTAAGTAACTTAAACCCCCAAAGCCAGTTTCATCTGTATAGTGCGGAAAACAATACTTATCCAAGTGTGTAAGAAAATAATTTAAATGCTACCCAGGGAACTTTCACTCTTTTCCTTGAGATAGTCTTCCATGTTTCTCTTTGAAAGGAGATGGTGTAACTCCACCTCTGCCCTACCTGTCCCCACTCTGCCTCTCCTTCATGGAGAACCACAGGCTCCTGGTGGAGGCGGGCCTGCCTCCTCCTTTTTCTTTCTTAAGCTGGAAAGACCATCCCAGAGTCCCAGGTACAGGAGGCCTGAGGACATCTGTGGAGCCAGGAGGAAGCTCAGCCTTGCCTGTGGCTCATCGAGATTCTCAGCCTCCAGAGGCAGAGAGACAGCTGGAAAGCAGGTCCCGCTGCCAGCCCCTGAGCCGGAGAGAGCACGTGGGAGGTCCCACGGGTCCCAGCTGTGGACACGTGCGGCTGCCTTCTCTCCAGCACCTGGGCCTGCCGGCTCCTCAGGGACTCCACACACCCAGGCCCACAGCCCACAGAGGAAGGCAGCCCCCTTCCAAGGGTCTCAGCCCAGAGAGTACAGAGGTTCAGAATAAGCAGAAGATTCGCCCAGGGAGACAGAGCCGCTGGAAGATGCAGACGCCAACTCGAATTTTAATTAAAACGGTAATAACAGCCCTCAATGAGATGCAACAGCAACACACACAGGGGAGAAAAAAGATTTCCAATAAAACAAGATTTCCCAACTAAATAACTCATCAAAGAGAAGAAAGTGGTCACAGATAACTCTTGAGTCATTCTCGAGTCACTGATTCAGAAGATCAGGTCCAAGAAATAAAGCAGAGACCGTAAGTAGGAAGAAATGAAGAGCATAGGGGACAAGCTATAAGACTTCCAAGCTACATCCTAAGACAGAGGGAGAGAGAAAAAGACAGGTGAAGGACAGGCAGTATAGGGCACCCAGCCCTGGACATAAGTCATACGACAAGAGCCACATGCTACCAAAGTTTCTGAATCTAAGCATAAAGCAACAGAAAAAAAGACTATTCTCTGGGCAGAACAAACAAACTTGTGCCTAAAAAGGAAACAGAAGATGGAGGTGGACACAGACTGGCCGTGACGTCAGAGCAGCCCGAATGGTGAGACAGCGTCTGGGTACCACAGGACTTGAACGCAGTTCCCCAGGCATCAACACAGACGCTCCTCAGCCACTGAGATAAAATAAAAGCGCTTTGAAGGTAAGAATTCAGAGTATATACCGCCGGGTGCCACATACCACAGCAGAGAAACACAAGGAAGGAAAAGCTCTAACAACAGCTGGGCCAGAACCAAGATTCCATGAAGTGAAAAACAGAGAAAACTGATGACTAATGAGCTAAATGGTCTTGGCCTTGGCAAGGCCGAAGGCTGATGCCTGCTTCAGTGTCATTTCTGCCACCTCGGAACTAATCAGTGGTCAATGTCATTGAGTTGTGTAGATTCTCATCATGCCCAAGCAGTGTAATCATCTCAGTCGCATGCACAGGCCATGCAATTCAGATTTGTTATTAATGTCTGAGTCACTTTCACTACAATTAAGCATTCTAGATGTAACTCAGATTGAAAATGTAAACTTAGGTGCCTTCTACAGTGAAATTCTATAAGTTCAAGTATAAATGTAAATTATTAGTACTAGAGTAAAGTGCTGTAATAATTAAAGATCAGAATGGCTGACAATTTTATAATCAAAATGTAGTAAGATTAAGAGCTTTCAAATACTTAAATCAAGGAACAGAATGACAGTTAACACAAATATTACAAGTATGTAGTCTTGATAACTTAGAAAAATTTTTTATCCTTTAGAACTAATACTCATAAAGTTGAAGTAATGATGGAAGGCAGAAAAAGTTTGGATTATATCATAATCTTTGTAGAATTATTTCATGCATTAGCTTTCATAAGACTAAAGCAAACAGCCCTTAAGAATTTAATGTAATTTTATAATCATTCAATTTCATTCAGGCTATGAATATTCCAAGAAAAACTCTTATTTGGGAATTTCTCACCTAATGAAGATCTATTAAAATCACAAAGTGAACTCTGCCAGCTTAAAAATTCAAGAACAATCCTTAATTAAAAATTCCACAATCTTTCATGACAACATCCACAATAAATCACTTTCAATCTACTAAAAATTATACAGTACTAAGAAAAGAAAGTGGTACAGAAAAATTTTGTTTCTATCAGCCAAGTTTTAAAATTACCTTACAACAATGCCATTTAAGAGTACAATTTCTTGCAGTTTTAAGTCTGTGGAAACTAATGCTACACTCAAAGTGGCTGTGAAATGATTACCATGGGGGTAACTACCATTTTGAGTAGTTATTAAGAGAAGATAAAGAGCTGTTGAATCCCGAACTATGAATCCTAGTTGTGAAGTTCCTCCTGGAAAATATGATACTCGAGATTTTTTCCCCTGTATTTATGTATGGCAAGTGTTCCTTTCATGATACAAATCATTTCTTTAGGAAGATGCCAAAATCCATCCTCACATACCAAAATCTGAAGTGCAGACAGAAATTAAGAAATGATTTTCTTATCATGAAAAAAAAACACACTGGTCCATTGCCAAATTCCTAGTTTTTCCTCAAGTGACTGCTGGAAGTAGTAGCAACTACAGTCAGAAATAACAGAAGTAAAAATCACAAGTGAGGCAAAATCTAAAGTTTACTCCTCAAAAACACTCAAGAGAATACCTGTAAGCAGCAAACCAAGAGTTTAGCTCTTGTTTTGTCGATGACATCGCATCATCTCACGGACTGACCAAGTCCTTAAGTCCAGGAGATGGAACAGAAGGAAGCAAGTCTTTACCTTCAAGAGCCACTATTACTACAAGGAAGGAAGGTGCACTGTCAGGACATAGGTCCCTGCGCTGGAGACACAGCCACTCTGCCACGTCCCCAGCTCAACAGGAAGCAAACATCGTTCATTTCACAAGTGTTCAGGGGCACAGCTTCAGGTATAGGACAGCCGCCGACAGAATATAAAATTACTATTCCCGTACTGCACTGTCAACCTCCAGGATCTTGACACCTAAAATTTTTAACAAAATATAAATGCTTTGTTTTAAAAAACAAAACTTCAGACTGAATCTTTATCCTAGAAGTTCATTCTACAATTGGCTTCAACCCTGCCTCAGGCAAATGTTTAGCCATTTGGACAAAATGGGCAAAAAACATGAACAAACGTTTCTCCAACACACAAATGCATAAACAGCAGTAAGCACATGAAAAGATGCTCAACATCACCAATCATCAGGGAAAAGCAAATCAAAACCACAATGAAATACCACCTCCCATGCATTAGCGTGGCTACAATCAAAAACCAAAAAAAAAAAAAAAAATGCTGCTCAGTATGTGGAGAAATTGAAACTCACTTACATTGTTAACAGGTACCCACCTTGTAAAACATTTTGTCAGTTCCTCACAAAGCTAAACAGAGAGTTATCATGCGACCCAGCAATTCCACTGCTAGAGACATACCCAAGAAAAATGAAAACTGTGTCCACACTAAAACTTGTACATGAAGGTTTTGGCATTATTCATAATAGCAAACTACCACAATTGATCTCACCTCACATGCTAGCAAGGTAATGCTCAAAATCCTTCAAGCTAGGCTTCAGCAGTACATGAACTGAGAACTTCCAGATGTACAAGCTGGATTTAGAAAAGGCAGAGGAACCAGAGATAAAATTGCCAACATCTGTTGGATCACAGAAAAAGCAAGAGAGTTCCAAAAAAAAATCTACTTCTGCTTCACTGACTACACTAAAGCCTGTTACTGTGTGGATCAAACAATCTGTGGAACATTCTTCAAGAGATGGAATACTGGACCACCTGACCTGCCCCCTGAGAAACCTGTATGCAGGTCAAGAAGCAACAGAACTGGACATGGAACAATGGACTGGTTCAAAATTGGGGAAGGAGTACGTCAAGCCTATATATCATCACTCTGCTTATTTAACTTATATCAGAGCACATTATGTGAAATGCTGGGCTAGATGAAGCACAAGCTGGAATCAAGATTGCCAGGATATGCAGATGACACCAGCCTAATGGCAGAAAGCCAAGAGGAACTAAAGAGCCTCTTGATGAACATGAAAGACAGTGAAAAAGTTGGCTTAAAACTCAACATTCAAAAACAAAGATCATGGCATCTGGTCCCATCACTTCCTGGCAAATAGATGGGGAAACAATGGAAACAGTGACAGACTTTATTTTCTTGGGCTCCAAAATCACTGTGGATGGTGACTGCAGCCATGAAATTAAAAGACGCTTGCTCCTTGGAAGGAAAGCTATGACAAACCTAGACAGTGTATTAAAAAGCAGACATCACTTTGCCGACAAAGATCCATAAAGTCAAAGCTTTGGTTTTTCCAGTATTTATATATGTATGTGAGAGTTGGACCATAAAGAAGGCTTAGCACTGAAGAACTGATGCTTTCAAATTGTGGTGCTTGAGAAGACTCTTGAGAATTCCTTGGACAGCAGGGCTTCCCTGGTGGCTCAGACGGTAAGGAATCCGCCTGCAATGCGGGAGAGTTGGGTTCGAGCCCTGGGTTGAGAAGATTTCCTGGAAAAGGGAATGGCTACCCACCTTCAGTAATTTTGCCTTAAGAATTCCATGGACAGAGGAGCATGGCAGACTACAGTCCATGGGTTTGCAAAGAGTCAGACACGACTGAGCGACTTTCACTTTCATTTAGACAGCAAGGAAATCAAATCGGTCAATCCTAAAGGAAAGCAACCCTGAAGATTCATTGGAAGGACTGATGCTGAAGCGGAAACTCCAATACTTTGGTCAGCTGATGCAAAAAGCCAACTCACTGGAAAAGATCCTGATGCTTGGAAAGATGGAGGGCAAGAGTAGAAGGTGGTAACAGAGGATGAGGTGGTTGGATGACACTATTGACTCAATGGACATGAGTTTGAGCATACTCCAGGAGACAGTGAAGGACAGGGAAGCCTGGTGTGTTGCAGTCCATCGGGTTGCAAAGAGTCAGACACAACTGAGCAACTGAACATAATGGCACAACAACATAATAGCAAAAGAGTGAAAACAGCCCATAGGATCATCAACTGTGAGTAAACATTGGAAACATTACGCTAACTGAAAGAAACCAGTCACAAATCACACATAATGTATGATTTCATTTATATGCAATTTCCAGAATAGGCAAATCCCAGAGACAGAAAGTAAATTCGTAGTTGCCTAAGGCCAGGTTTCCTTTGGGGATGATTCAAATGTTCTAAAACTGACCGTTTATACAAATTGGGAATATATGAAGCTCCACTAAACTGTACACATAAAAACAGGTAAATTGTTTGACCTGTGAATTTACCTCAGTAAAGCTCTTATCCCCAAAATGGAAAGAATTTCTATATCTAATGCATAAAAAAACAAACAGCTTGATCAAAACACCAAACATGAGGAAAAAGAGAAAGAAAAAAGTGGACTGAATAATATTTAAGGAATGAAAGTGATGCTTGTTTTTCATGACTGAAGTGTGTACAGATTGATTTCTCCAACTGAAGAGTCTATCGTGTTGTGTCAAAATATATGTCCACCTATATGCTGTTCATGAAACACAGGCAGATGGGGTTGGGAAGAACACACCAGGCGAGGAAGACAGCAGGCAACGTGCCAAGGAGGAGAAAGCGGGAAAGACAAAACTAATAGCAAACAGTCTGGACTTAAAAAATTAAAGCAAGAGGAAGAGGGGTGTTATTAAAGGCACAGTTTGGTGGGGAGAATAAAAGGTGTTAAGTAAACATGCACCAAATAACATGGTAGATAAAGACTTAAAAATGCAAGCACCTGGTAAAAAGGTAGCTCTTCACATGGGAATATCTACTGGACAGGAGAAAAAAAAAACACAGATGATAGGGAAACAGACAGACACCCTTATTTCCCTCAAATAAAAAACATATATTTTTTATTACCTCTGTATGCCACATTTGTAAAGATTAATTTGATATTTGGCAAGAAAGAAAACCTTTACAAACCTTTCAAATTAAAGATTTTAAGGACAGTTCTTTGACCACAATCCAATAAAATTAGAATTAAATGATCAAGTAACAAAAACTCTTGACTACTAATAAATTAAGAAATATACATTTAGATCAAAGAGAAATTAAAAGGAGAACTTGAAAAAAACCTTGAAAGCAACAGAAAGACAATATTTCATACCAAAACTTACAGGATACACCAGAAAGTACACTCTAAGGAGATTTTAGTGTCAAATGCCTTCAACGCTAGAGATTTTTTTAAATGAGAAGAAACCATGAGGTTTAAATGAGAAGAAACCACCTAAACCAATTATAAAAAGACAGTCCAAAAAAAAAAAGAGAGTCCAATAAATGAAAAGAAAGAAGTTATAACAAAGGTAAATTTTTAAGCTAAAAAAATAACAGGGACAACTCAAAAGCTAATTTATTTTTTTCCCACACCGTGCAGCATTTGGGATCTTAGTTCCCCAAGCAAGGATAGAACTTGGGTCCTCAGCAGTGGAAGCACAAGAGTCCTAAGCACTGGACCACCAGGGAATTCCCTCAAAGCTAATTCTTTGAAAAGGCCAGTAATATAGAAAGACACCTCACATGCCCAGTTAAGGGTAAGACAGAGAAGATGGGTGACAGGGGAGAGGAAAGGTGGAGAAACTGAAGGAGAAGGCAGAAGGAGGGGAGGAGCTAGGGGAGAGAGGATGTGCAGATCCAGAAGACCAGACTGAGAAGAGACACATAAAAGCAAGTACAGATTATAAAAGCAAATCAAAAAGAACCATCTTGCAAAATTGCATGGAATTTTGCATTTAAGATTAGGAAAAATAGATGACTTCCTAGGAAAACATAAATCATCAAAATGATTCAAGATGTGGTAAATTCAGAAGTAGGAGGACCAGATAGTTCACAGGTGAGTTGTATCTGACACATATTTCCACCATTGAATGGCAGCAAGCAATTAAACAATAAACCAATTCATTTTACAAAGCTGCAGATAATTTTAATACGCAGACCTGAGAGAGATGAGAGGGGAAACTGAACAAATCTGGCTTATGATGGGTTAGTTACAGAAACTCCAAAGTAACACCAGCAAACAACAGAATTCAGCCATCTATCAGAGAGACCAACTTGGATGTATTCCGGGGAAGTAAGGGAATCTCAGTACCAGGAAATCAATGAAATCTACCTCGTCAATAAATTAAACACACAAAAAAAAAAAAAAAAAAAAAAACCAGAACCACATCAATAATTGCATTTTGATAAAAATAAAGGCATTGGATAAAAGTTTAGCAGCTATTCCTTTTAAAATTAAGTAAGCTCAAAAAAGAAGGAAGTTATTGATGAAGTATTCTTAAATGAGAACAGCATCAATAGAAAGGTATATAAAACGACTCTGTATTTGTTAAGCAATGACCCCTAAAGCTCCGACACATGATGTACATTCACAAATGTGTTTGTGTATGAGCAATAAGGGCTTCCTAGATGGCTCAGTGAGTAAAGAATCCCCCTGCAATGCAGGAGATGTGGGTCCCATCCCTTGGGTTGCACGGCAACCACTCCAGAATTCTTGCCTGGAAAATTCCGAGGACAGGGGAGCCTGGCAGAATACAGTCCATAGGGTCACAGAGAGTCAGGACTGAAGCGACTGAGCACCCACACACACATATGAGCAACAAGTTGTCAACACGGACTGCATGGAAGGCAGGCAGTGATTCAAAAAAATTTCCAGAAAATTCTTTAAAAAGGGGGTAAAACAGGATTGCAGTTAAAACAAAATTAGACAGTTCATGTGTATAATTTTTAAAAGACTATACAGTACTAAAACTATCAAGAAAAGAAGTGTTCCTTTTGTTTTTAACCCCACAAGTATCACTGGCTTTTTTTATTCCCAGTAACAAGTTTAGATACTCTCTTGTCAATATCACCTTTAACTGGACTCTTGAATATGTATTGGCTGCAGGTCAGAACTTAGGCACAGCCTTGACTCTTCTATGCAGAGTGGCACCTTCTTGCCCAACTCCTGATCCTGTCCCTGGGGGAGACACTGTGGAGCAGGGATCTGAACAAACCGGCCCTGGCTTCCCTTGGTGCCACTCCCTGTCACGTTTACTACAGCTCTGCAGAAGCGCTGATCTCGGCTGCTCCCTCAGCACCAGACGCCCTTCACTAGACACCCTTCTTAAAACAGCACCTCCCGCTCAGGCCCCAAGTATTTGAGCACCTCCCATCTTCCGCATTGGGCTCCAAGCTTCCTGTATCCACTTCTCAAGCCCCAGCTGCTAATACAGTGCCTGGCCCATCACAGGCCAGGTGAATTAACTGTATTTAAAAGAAGATACGAAATCTGAACTCAAGAACTTTTCTTTGGGAGGCTGTTCTGCTTTAGGTTCCCAGCCAGTTTTACTTAACCATTTTCCAGCCCTGCTGCCAATAACCTGCTGGAGTGAACAAATGTTAGCACACCTCAGGGGCACATGGCTTTGGTTGGTCCTTTGGCAGCAGGGACACTGGGAACTGCTCTCAGGAGCCTGACAAGACAACAGGGAGAGCACTTCGCTGAGTGCAGAGACCAGACAGGATCTCATAACTGGGTGCCTGGGGCTGCCCTGTGGCAGGTGGCGCTTTGAATGCCGAGCTGGGACAGGTCCCCACTCCCTCCCAACAAGACAAAGCACCCCACACACCACCCTCGGGAGTCTGGGCTGTAGCCTGGCAGCCACTCCAACTTTCCTCATGTAATCTGCCATCTCCCTGAACGTACTTACATCTTTTCAAAATCTATTTCTTCTCTGCCAAAGTTCCTGAAGATAAAAGTGTCTGTAAATGTAAGAGACACAGTGTGGATTTACACTTGGTGATATTTACCTAAAATTCACCTCTTTCAATCTTAAAAGACGTCTCACTGTAGGTATCTCAGATTTCTGGTTAAGTATACTTTTCCAGGGCTTCCCTGGTGGCTCAGACACTAAAGAACCTGCCTGCAATGCAGGAGACCCAGGTTCGATCCCGGGTCGGGAAGAACCCCCGGAGAGGGAAATGGCAACCCACTCCAGTATTCTTGCCTGGAGAATTCCATGGACAGAAGAGCCTGGCAGGCTACAGTACAGAGTCAGAGATGACTGAGCAATTCACACTTTCACTTTCATACTTTTCCAGAGTCCACAGGAATTCAGAATGCATGTCCCCCCTTGAATGCCGTAATCATGGTCCAGTTCACCAGCTAGCCAAGGAAATCAGATTGGAAATTTTGCTGAAATACACGAGTATTAAGAACAAACCAAAAGAAGCATTTTTATTTACCTCAAATGCTGGGGGCCAGCAAAGTAGGCATCATTACCGGCAGATGAAGAAGGTGTAGACTTTTTTTAATGTGAATTCTGAAGTGAAGGTCTGTTCACCACAGAACCTCAGAACCATTACTCAGCACACCTCACTAACTCAGCAGGGGTCCGAGGGATGCTGATTTAAGATGTGGATTCTCCACTACCCCAAATGTAGAAAGAGCTCAAATAAGCAAGCCACTCACTAAGCAAGCCATTCACCAAATAAGCAAGCCTTCACTAACCATTCTTGAAATGATTCCACTTATTTTTTTTTCTTCCAGAAAATCATCCTTTATCTCGATCCCTTATATTCTCTTTATAAGTCTATTTTCTAAACTTGAGAAAATAGGTCTCCTCCTCTTCCGGTTCTTCTAAAGTCATTAAATTTTTAATTGCCTTTGCCACAGAAGGCTTTTGAAGTTTCTGAAACATCAATATTGCATCCACCTACTGGCCTCCTGGCCACCATCTCGGAAAGGATGGAGCCCAGTAGATACGAGAGCAGTAACTGCTTCTCCACTGATGTCTGTCAGCCGCCCATGGGAGTCTCCCTCCGTTCACCCTGGGTCCCGGCTGAAGGCCCCTGATAGACCGAAGAGGGGTCCTGAGGCACTCACAGGGTGCTGCACACACACGGCTTCCAGGGAGGGTGGGGAGACCGGCTGGACAGGTTCTGAGGCCTCTCACTCCAGCTTCAGAGGAAGCCCCCCCTGGGTTTGTCCTGAGGTTCCTGCTTGCTAAAAGTTTTGAAAATCTAAGCAGCACAACATCCATTGTGTCCATTTTGGCCACATAGGAAAAGAGTAGTTTAAAGGAACGGAAATCGGCTACTTGGAATGAAGCACCAGCTTTGTGCTCAGCCATGTGTCTTTACTGACTCTCAGTGGTGGGCTCCACCGGCCCCGGCCCAAGATCGCAGGGTGAGTACTCAGCGGAGATGGGGCCTTTTACCCTGGGCGTGCTCGCTCTCCACCAGAAGCTGACCACCAAGCCTCTTTCCAACCCCTATGGCTTCAAAACATCAATGTGCAATTAATAACCGAGTCTAGAATGTCTAGTGCAGACAGATTACCTGCATTATTTCACCTGTTCCAAAGTTACAATGGGAACTTCACTAAGAGAATGCAAAGAACTCATTTTTTTTTCTCTAGGCTTTTTTCTCATAATTTCTCCTTATGAATCCTTGTACTATCAACAAGAGCCCTACTGATTTGAATTCGCTTTTCCCCATCTATCTCTTTCCTTTAGCATCTGTGCAAATAGGATTCTGCTGGCTGCTGTAACCACCCACTCCTCCAGCCCCTGCCAAATGCATGATGGAGCAAACAAGAGAGAAGCTCATTTCTTCATAAATTTAGTCCATGGCAGATATGACTGATTCATGGGTGGCTTTGCTCCAAATGGTGATTCAGACACAAGGTTCTTCCACCTGGTGGCCCCAGTATCTCTGACACATCACAGGTCACCCTCCAGCTTCCCTTTCAACCCACTCCCCAGTCCAGAGCCCTGGTCTTCAATTTCTAGCTCCCTGCACAAAGTCGGGGAACAGTCGCTCTTTGTTCTATCCTGCAGGGCAAAAGAAATCATCACATTTTCCTGCGGGTTTACTGATGCTGGTGGTGACGAAGAAGACGATGATGAAGATGATGATGGTGGTGGTGATGGCAGAGGGAGGCCGAGAGCAGCCTCCCTCCTGACCAGGCCTGCGAGCGGGGTCCACACTTTGCCTCATCTACCATTGCCCAGAACCCAGGCAGCCGCCCCTCTCACTGCAGGGGGCTGGGAAATTAAGAGCAGCCAATGCCTGGGATAAAAGTTAACAGGTGAAACAGATTCGGAGAATGACAATGACCTTCAACTCAGAGCACCCTACAAGAGACTTGTTTTTAATTAGTTGATCTGACTGGCATAAATCATGTGCACATGATGCTTGCTTATACCCTAATCAAAAGGATCAGTCCACCCTATGTCACTTAACCTCTCTGTGACTCAGTTTCCATAAGTTAAAGATAGGAAAAATAATAGTACTAACCTCACATTGTTGTTTTGAGGATTACATAGGCTAGAAAGCGCTCAGGACACTATCTGACACATAGGAAGTGATACACAAGCGTTTGTTAAACAATTAGTGGAGGACGGGCAGCTGGCTCCCCCACAAATTCCTAACAGAGTCCTGCCCTGAAGGTTAATTAGGAAGTGGGAGGGTGTAGAAGCCCAAGGGTTGGAGAGTTCCCCAATCTTCCATCTTGGAGGCAAATCCCTGTAAAACACATCCCAGACTTGCTTTGGTGCCTTTCTGGGAAGAAACTCACTCCCTCTGAGTCAACCTATCCACACCTTCCACACTTGGATGTTAAAAAATGCACAGGTCCTTGTAAACACTTATTCACTGATACCAATTTCCACACCATTTAAAAAATCTATTTCTGCATCCATCTATTCTTTTGTTCATCCAAAACAGGATGAGGAACTACCGTGACCAAAACATTCAACGTCTCAGACCCAGGAGAAAAATTAGCTTAAATGGATACTAAAAGGCACCTTAGGGAAGAAGGTAATTTTAGATTTTTGGAGGCAGTGATATCTGAACCAAGACCAGACCAGCAAGCAAGGGTTGCTATTCAAGTATTGAGGGGAAGAACATTCTAGGTGAGGGTCAGGCAGGCACAAAGGCTCTAAGATGGGCAGATTAAGTGGCTGGAGAGTGTTGCAGGACAAGGGTCCAAAGGCATGCGGGAAAGGAGGGCGGCTAGGAGGCCCTGTGCAGCACTCGGGAATTACCTCTGACTTGAAGTTGAAGCCACTGAAAAATTTTAAGCAGAGAAGAGAGTGGATAAGCCCAGGTTTGTAAAGATCACTCTTCTTCCACAAACAATGGGAAGGGAGATAGAGGCAGGGGGCAGGGCATCAACAATACTGGAATCTGGGAACCCCAGCTGACAGAGGATCCAATGTTCAGACCGATGAGGGATGTCTCAGTTCTAAGCTGGAAGCAATGGCAAAGATATGAGAAGCAAAAGGATTTTTTCTAATTGTTTTAATAAATTAATTAAATATACACTAATACTTAGTAGGCATTTAATAAATTGAAAGAAGTATGGTCAGACAGTCATACTTCAGTAATAGTTCTTCTAGGAATTCACAAACAAGCGGAAGAAAGTTCTTCATACCATGTGCCAATCTAGGCAGCGTGTCCCTTCACATGACATGAAATTTTAGGTTTTCTACTGTTCTTGTAGCGTGACATCCTCCCCATCACTGGAAGCTAATGCTATACTTCCCTTACCAAAAAAGGTTTTACCACCTTAACTTTGGTTGTCATATTCCCTCTTCTTCTCTTAAAAAGACCCCAGTGCTTCTCCACGGATTCCGCCCTCTCTGAGCACTTATTTCTTGCCAAACCTGCTAAATTCCACTCCCTACAAGATCCAGCATCTATGCCTGAACTTAGTATTCAGATTCTAGCTACAGCTACTTGCAGTGATAACAATTACAAACATCAGATTTCAAGACGTTGTCACCAAGGCTGCTCAGCTGAAGGGAGAATGGGGCTGCCCTCAGGCAAAGATGGCTCATCTTCTACCCACTCCACCCAGCCTTTGCCCAAGTTGTCCCCTTGTTCAAGATGCCTTTTTCCTTCCTTTTTACCTGATTCATTTTTATTCTTTAGGATGCAGCTCAGGGGTCACCTCTGCCAGAGGCACCTCCTCTTCCCCAGCCCAGCTGGATTAGGTGAGGCACCTCTAGAATCCCATCTAAATCCGTGTTTACCTTGATCACAGACTCTTATCTCATTTTCTTCACTTTGTCTCTCCTACTGGACCCCAGGAGACATGCCTTACTTACCGTTTTATCCCAGCAGGGTTCAATATGCCTGCTGAATTAATACATGGCACATTTCATACACTGCTGGTGGGCGTGTAAACTGTAAAACCATCGGACAGTGTCTCCTAAAGCAGCGGCTCTCCACTGCAGACGACTGCGCTCCCCTCCGGGAGTGGACAGTGCCTGGCGATATGTTTCTCTGTCGTGACTAGAGGCAGGTATGCCATTGCCCCTCGATGGGCAGGAGGCCAGGAGTGCTGCTGGGCACACTTCAACCCACAAGACAGCCGCCGCAACAAAGGGACCCCAGCCCCCAGCGTCCACGGTGCCGAGGCTGACACACGCGTCCGCTCCATGACTCAGCAATCCTACTCCTAGGTACGCACACCCCAGGGAAATCATGTATATGTCCATCAAAGACAAGCACAAAAGCCCTGGTGGCAGCTGTATTCATAAAAGCCCCAAACTGAAAACAGTCCAAAAGTCCACTGATAGGATAATGGATAACACACTGCAGTATTTATACACTGGAATGCTACACAGCAAAATAAAAATAGATTGCTACATACATCTCAGATATGATGATGAACTCAGAGCCCAGACCAAAATAACAGGCAAAAGTAATCGATGGTGACAGAAATCAGAACACGGCTACCCCTGGGGCAGAGAGGCACTGCCTGGAAAGGCACGGAGGGATTCTCTTCACCTGGGCCCGGGGGCTTAGGGCCGCGCTGCGCGTGACTTGTGCACGGTGTGCATCACACCTCAGTGGGCTTTATCACGGGGAACGCCCACTCAGGACCACACTGCCTGCAGGAATCACACACTGACTCGCTGCCTTAGAAGCCAGACTTTCTAACAGACTTTCTGGGACACTGCTGACCAGAGCCTAAATAGGTGCATTTCCAGAAGGCTGTTTCATAAATATAAAAAAAATGTTAAAATGTACAAAATCCTCATTCAATTCGATTTTGATCATTTTATGCTGAGGAATATCTTAAAAATGTGCACACAAACTTAAACTTCAAGAATATTTATCACAGCATAAAAAATACCAATAAATATTTGTAAACACAAGGGAGAGGGGGCAATGAGCCCAATACCCACCCAAAGGGAACAGATTCTTTAAAAAAGACATTTTATAATTTAAATGGAAAATGTTTACAATATATTACTTAGAATTAAGAAGCAGGTCACCCAATAATACATAACTTAAGATATATGAAGGATACAATCAAAGTAATAACTGTGATTATCTCTGAGTAATAGGAGATTAAGGGATTTTTAAAAATTTTATCCTTTTTTTTCATTTCTTCCTAAAATTCACATATATTACATATAATAAGAAAAAAAAAATACACAATCACAGCTCTTTAAAAATAAGGGTGAGTTTTAGACTGTAAGACTTAGTAGACCACACTGCACTCCCAGGGGCTGGTGTGTCCAAAGCTCTGCTCCCTGCAGAGGAGCTCTGACCTCCCTTGACAATGGCTAGGGGCAGGGGTTAAATCAGAAGTGAGATAAAATCCTAGCTGTTCTGTTTCATTCCTCAATGGTGGGACTGGTTACACAAATCCATACCTGCATTAAGCCTCACAGAACTATATAAGCTTCCAAAAAAGTAAATAGTACATCCATGCATAAACATGAAAATAAATATAAATATTTTTTACTGGAAAAAAGTCTAGATTAAAAACAAAACAACTCGCTACCTTTCCTGAATTATCAAGTCTGAGTACTTAGATGGTGCTGATCACTTAGCCAAGGTAATCTCATTACCCCCAAGACTCTGGCAGAAAAGACCAACCTCTTTCTCTGTAAAGTGCAGAAGAAAACGTCTCTCACACAGAGTACCTGTGAAGATTCAGTGCAATAATGCATGACAAAGCAAGTTACAGATTCACACTGTGTGTTGTTATCCTCATCGTGAGCTCAAGTTTCCCCATCACAGGAAAAGACTCCTGGAAAAAGAGCAAAACATCTCTCCCACGAAGCTCGCTTCTCTGAATTCTGTGACTGGGAACACACTTCAGTATCAGGTAAGACTGCATGTGATTTATCTCACAGCTTACCATGATCTGAGCTCCTCCTGGAGCTACGGAGCTAAAGGTGGGAGCAGCTGCTTACCTGACACCGGAGAGAGGGGTCCAGGATCTTAGCTCACAAATTCCATTACAGTAGAAGGTATTGGTTTAATTCTGGTTTTAAGAAAAAGATGCTTCTCTTCCTTGTTAGTCAAAAAGATTCTAAACCAAATAAACCAACAACAAACTCAAGAGATAAGACATTTCAGTGTTAATTTTGAAGGCAACATGTTCCTCCCTAGCTTCTCAAGGTCATACCTCCCCACTGAATGATGACTGACGGTGGCTGACACGGTGCATGGGAAGAAAACTCCCGTGTAGTTCAACCTCACGGAAAGAGCATCAGCTCAGACCCAGCCTGCCACAACAAAGAACCCACAAAGCTGAACAGAAGGGTCCGGAGCGTCTGCGGACCTGCCCGTCCCTCTGCCTCGTCAGAGAGAACGCATCACCAGACTGCTCGGAAAGGGCAGGAGCCCCAGAGCAGCTGAGTTTCCCGCTGCTTCCAGAGTGAGCTTGCATGCTGTGTTGGCTGCTTCCACAGTAGGCAGATGAGGCTGAGAGCTTGCTGGGGGCTATTTTAGGGGGCTGCCCTGCAAGGATAGATTTCTGGGCCCTGAGCTCCCAGTAACCACTTTCTACTCCCAGGCTGACCTTCCATCCACACAGGGGTTAAAATCCTGTCACCCAGCCAGCGCAGCAAACGGAGGGAGTCCTTGTATATAAATCATCCCAGGGGGATCCAGGAAGAGGAGAAAGAAGGGAAGGGCGTGTGAGGGAGAGGACCTCCCCTCCCATAAGTGCCAGCTGCACTTCTAGGGAGCCTGATCCAGGAAGCTAAATACACTGGGTAAAAACAGAAGGAGGAGGCTGAGGAAACCAGAACAGTTTCAAGGGCAGTTAGGAGTCTCAACAACACAACGCTCCCACCAGCCCCACTCTGCCACCTCAGTCTCCCTACTGCGTGCTCTCCTCCATGGGGCCAAAGGCAGCTCTGAGGGCAGATAAAAAGCACAATGGTACCCAGGGTCTCTCTGAAAAGGGTTCCAGGTTACCAAGAGGGTCCCCAGACATCGGTCATAATTTCCTTCTGATAGAAGAAACCACAGTCAGCACAAGCGATATACATTTACAATTAAGACAATCACACGCATATATGCTATTTCCATACAGGTACTGTTTGTTGTTTTTATAGCAGGAGGCAAGCAGGAAACTTGTTCCATGAGTCTTTGCTTTCCTCATCTGAGTCTAGCAACAACAGCAATTTCTATTAGGGGTTTTCTCTGATGAGCGCTGATCACAAATCAAAACGTCACCTTCTTGCTTGTTCCTCTTCCCACCAGATCAGCCCAGGGAGACCCCTCAATAAACTGGGAAACAAAGATGCAGGGAAATGCAGCTTGCATTCCTGGAATTGGGGAACACACTCTGGCTGGAGGGTCTTATCTACTGGACTTGGTAAACTTCACAGGTTGACCCTCTTAGCTCTCAGGGTGACCTGCGTGCAGCTCTCAAGCCTCTTAACACACATCTGTCTCCATACCACTAAGACACATGGATTTTTTCTGACCAGCAGCATATTTCTGCATCTATTTTCAGCCCCCATAAATCATTCCCATTGTTTTAGGAAACCTGAATTCTTGCATAATAAACCATCAATCTCATCCCTCTACTACCACCCAAATTTCCCTCAGGGAGAAGTGCTGCAAAGAGAAAGAAAATTCTTAGTTAGAGCTGCGCTCCTACACAAAATAGGAAAACAAAACTAGGTATAAATAGCATCAAATAACCACTGCTGCTGCTAAGTCGCGTCAGTCATGTCCGACTCTGTGCGACCCCAGAGATGGCAGCCCACCAGGCTCCCCCGTCCCCAGGATTCTCCAGGCAAGAACACTGGAGTGGGTTGCCATTTCCTTCTCCAATACGTGAAAGTGAAAAGTGAAGTTGCTCAGTCGTGTCCGACTTCCAGCAACCCCATGGACTTCAGCCTACCAGGCTCCTTTGTCCATGGGATTTTCCAGGCAAGAGTACTGGAGTGGGATGCCACCGCCTTCTCCGCAAATAACCACTAATGTCTGGTTAAAGTGCTTGACTGTGATTCTCAGATCTAGGTGTGAACTCAGTGGACATCTGAAGGAAGCAGAATCTAAACCTGACAACAACTTCTCTTTACGACCATTTAACTGCTGCAGTGGTAAATTGCTCTGCTGCAGAATTTCTCCAATTTATAGGTTACTAAGAAACATAATATTGCTTTAAAAATGTTAACATTCTCAAACCAGCCCTCACAAATCTTATTCATAACCAGGCTTAACCTAACACAACTTCCCTATTTTCCCCAATACAGAATGCTGTAATCCGCCCAAGCAGACATACATCTCAGGTGTTCTGAGATCAAAAACTGGATCACAGACATTACAGCATAAGGCCTGTCAAACCAGGGTTCTGGGCAGGTACAATTCTTAAGAGCCAATAGGAAATCAGTTGTCTGGGGCTGGAAGACTGTATGACATTTTGGAAAATACAGGGGTGGAAAAGGATTATACAGAGTGATGTGACTGAAAACTCCCAAACTCTTAATCAAAGCCCAAATAAGAAGAAGCTTTTACACTGACCCACCCCAAACACTGTACAGCTAACTTGGACTCTGGAAGCCCAGCTATAACTTAGTAAATTCACACTGCAGCCAGCCTGCTTGAGGTTTGCAGACCACTCCCTGCTGAGAAGCCAGCCAGCCCTACCAGCAGGCTGCAGCGTGATGTCCTGATCCCAGTCTAGGACCAGCCAGGAGTCCCTCGAGCCTGTCCTCCTATGTGCTGTGTTCCCCACTGGTTGAACAACCATCAGGGAAAGCGGCAGGAAAAGTTGCATAACGCCCAGGATCAAACCCACTGTGGCCACTCCCTGGTCGTCAGCATTACCAGCTGCACGCAAGTCCATCCATGAAAACAGTGTGCAGAAACAAGGGACTGCCACAGAAGACCAAGAAGGCCGCAGAGCAAGGCACAAAAGCATCAGAGGACAAGTGGGAACGGCGGGCCTCCACCTCCCAGAGAGGACAGAGGCTGCTGAGCTTCTGACCAACTCCCCAAAAGGAGGCAGCAAAGAGGATCTACAGGCAGCGGAGCTGCTAGCCTTTCTCTGACCTTCTCCAGCTGGTCTATGACCATAGCAATAAGCAGGAAACACGTGAAAGCTCCTTCTGTTGAAGCAAGCGCCTTAACGCTGCTAAACTGATCCTTTCACTCTTCCCTGTTTTTCACAAGAGATCCTGAATGGCAGGACACGGAAAGTTTCTCAGATTAACTGGAGAAAACTAAAGTCCAGTGAAGACGCCACTGGTAACCTTTCAGCCTCGCTCCAACGGCTACCTGCCCCACACCTAGCATCTGGGTAAGCTTGCTCTGGAGCCAGCAATACAAAATGACTCCCCCAGTCCCAAGACACGTCAGGGTTCCAGTCTTCCTTCAACTAGTAAAGTCTAACTCTAACTCACCCCTAAGGAGAGACCCTACAGGTGCGACTGGCTTCCGTTGCAGGACGCGGGGACACTCCTAGCAAGGGAGGGAAGCACCCCCCACCCACGTCCTCGCCTCTTCCTGTCCACCCACGAAGAGTCGGCGGAGCCCCGCACGCAGCCTCGCTCGCACTTTAGAGCCCCGCTCCTGCAGCCTCGTTTGTTTCCTGAAACGCACACAGCCGCCACCCGCAAGCCGGCCGGCGGATCATCCGGAATTCTCACGCCCGGGCAGCCTGGCCTTCCCCGGGCCTCGCCTTACCGCCAGTGTCTTCGAAGCGCGGGGGCGGGCGGTCCCGCAGTGTGGAGCTCCAGCCCGCGCCAGCCTCGTCCTCCTCCGACTCCTGCGCGGCGGGGGCGCCAGGCGCCGGGGAGCCGGGGCCCCGCGTGGGGCCGGGGCGCTCGGGTTCGTCGTCCGAGGAGGCGGCCGAGGAGGAGCGCGAGGCGGCCGACGTGCTGTAGAAGGGATTCCCGCCGCTGTCAGGGCCCGATTCGCCGAACACGTCGTCCGAGATGTGCAGGCTCTCGTAGCGCGCGCGGGCCGCCTCGAGCAGCGCCGGCGCCCTCCTCCGCGCGGCCCCGCCGCCCTCGGCCATGGCCCCGGCCGCCGCCCGCGCGCCAGCCCCCCACAGCGCCTCCCAGCCGCACGCGCCGGGCCCCGGGCCCGCGCCGCGGCCCGCCGTCCCCCACCACCGCAGCCCGCAGCACAGTGCCCGCCGCCCCGCGCCCGGCCGGCCCGCCGTCTTGGCCGCCGCGGGCCCAGCGCCCGGGGAAACGCCTCGGAGCTTGGGCGCCGCGGACTGCGGGCCGCGGCGGAAGGCAGGGGTTGCGGCCCGGACCGAGCGCCGCCGCTCCGACCGCCGCTGCGTCTCCTAGGCGCCCGCCGCGTACCCGCGCGCCCTCCCAGCGGCACCCCGCGCTCCCCTGCCGACCTTCCCGGGCGCGAGCCGCCAGAGGCGGGCCCCGCCTCCTCGCACTTCCAGCCTGCCGGCCAATCGGGAGCCAGGCCCGGGCGGGGCGGGAGGGGCTGGGCGGGCCTTGCGCCAGGGACGCCCACCCGTCCGCCCCGCCGGGGCTGGGCGAGGCGTTGCGATCTGGCACGGCTAGCTGGCAGAGGCGGTGAGCGGGGGAGGACGGCCGCGGCTCCGGCCGGTCCCCTCGCTTGTAGGGACTCGCCTTCCGGGACAGCCACCGCAGGCTTCTCGCTGCCCTCTGGGGGGAAGGGAGGAACCAAATAGGTGGGAGAGAGACGCGGTGTGCTCTTCCGCAGCCCAATCCCGCTGACGGTGCGCGGACCCTCTGCGCTCTTGTTCCCTTCCGCAGTCCGCGCCCTGAGCCCGGCGCCGGGGAGCTGTCCGTCCCATTGGTTCTGAATCAGCCGCTACGGAAACGCTCCAGGTAGGCGAAGGGTCGCAGTTCCCTGGCTGCTGCCCACGGGTCACGGTGTGCTGCGCCGCTTGCTCCTATAAATACAGGGCTGTCTGGCTTCAGGGAATTCCAATTAGGAGCCATCCTCACCGGTCCATATCTGAGGTCAGATGCTTACTCAGTCTCCCTTTAACACGCCTGTAATTTGAGAGTGGCAGCATCTGGAATTAGGTAGACTCATTCTTCATCGTTCTTCACATTTGACATCTTTTAAATCAAAATAATCAACATATTGATTATTCTAACAACACTATTTCAGTATCTCCTTCACTCACACATTTGAAACACAGTCATCTGTTAAAATATAGCACAATCACCTAGACTTAAGTGCTTTAATAAATACAACAGAAAGGTTCCAACTGTCCCGTTTCCTTGAGCAGGAGTGTGTGGCTGTCATCCTGTTGATGGTGGTACATATGATCAGTCTGTCTTGTCTTCTTGCTCCCCTCTCCCTCCCACAAATAGCACAATAAGTCACATTGATGGTAATTGGGCCATAAAGTCACTATTGCTCTGAAATAAAATAAATCCATGGCCATGTGAGGGCTTACAAATCCAACTGGGTATTAACTAAATAATTACACAAAATGGAAAGGCATGTTGCTATTTATAAGCATGCATAAAGAATGAAAATGTGGGGACCATTCTGCCACCAACAGGCAGGCAATTCCATTCTTGACCTCTCATCCCAGTCCCCAAGATTCCTCTTCCCTAACCAGAGCCACTGTATAGGGAGAAATTTCATGATAATCACCAAAAGACAATATATAAAAAAGGAAGGGATTCACATCACATTGTTTGCTACATGATTGACTGATTGTTTCAACTTCCTTAGAAGAATTATGCCACAGAAAAGAAATAATTTCCAGCATATCTACATACTGTGCCAACCAGCCAAAAAGTTTGAAGAGGGTATGTACAGGTTCTCATGCTTACCACAAAGGGTCATTGAAACATAGATTGAAGGCACAGGGAGCAAAATAAGGCTTCATACCTCAAGTGCAAATTCTGAAATTAGAAATTGTCTAAGACTCCTGTAAGATTTCATGTTATCTGTTAAAAATAATAGAATGATATCCAGAGAGTTGGATTCTATAGAGAAGAGTTGCTTCTCTCCTTCAGGGCTTCTCTGGTGGCTCAGACAGTTAAGAATCTGCCTGCATTATGGGAGACCCGGGTTTGATTCCTGGGTTGGGAAGATCCCCTTGAGGAGGGCATGACAACCCACTCCAGTGTTCTTGCCTGGAGAATCCCTATGGACAGCAGAACCTGGTGGACTACAGTCCATGGGGTCACAAAAAGTCAGAAACAACTGAGCGACTAAGCACAACACAGTTAAAAATAATTAAATGGGATCCAGAGAGGCATATTCTATAGGAAAGAGTTTCTTCCCTTCTTCAGGTAGTCAATGAAAAAATCAACAGCTAAGGTAACTTGTGTGTTTTTAAAACAATAGATTGCTTTGCTGCCCAAAGGAAGCACAAAACTGAGCAATGACAGTTACAAGCATGGACACAGTCTTCTACTGTCCTTAATCTGCATTTGTGTGGTACTAATCCCAAGGAGCCTTTGTGCTTCCTAGGCTCAAAGTGCTTGTAGCTCACACAGCACAGAACAATGGAAGAGGATTATATGGTTACAAGAGACTGGGAAATCAAATTGTTACCCCTAATAAAAATTGGATGACTACTCCAGTTTAGAATCACTGTTTAGCATGTTACATTGTTTAACCCAGTTAAGTAAAAACCAAGAAAAGTAAAAATATTCCAACCTTTTAAGACAGGTGGCTGCTTCTCATTGTGGAGGGAAGAGAGAAAATGGAGGAAAACATCTGGAAAATAAAAGGCAAAAAAGCTTCCCCATCTACCTGGCAACTTCCTACCTGATGCTACCATGCTGATTCCACATCATTAATTTTATAATTTATAATTTTATAATTAACGTATTTGTGAGGATAATTACAAAACCAATATTACACTAAGATCTTTTAATTTTGAGTCATTTGAAAACATCTTCCAAGTAATATAGATTCATAATATAATTAAGTAATTTTAGGTTAATGTTGAGCTTTTGGTTTATAGTCTTCTCAATGAGCTCCAAATTGCAAAAGCAATTTATTTGTGTAATAGATTCCTTAGGATTTGATTTGTTAAACCAGGGGTTTGTACTTTTAGGTACCTGGGGTTAATAGCTATATTTTTCCTTTCATGGCATAGTACACTTTTGTTGTATGTATCTCTACAAAAGAAAAAATACTACCATTTAAACTATGATACAATGTTTCCTTTTCCCTAATAATTTAAATTTAAACATATTGAAAACAAATAGTTGACAGTTGTTTAGATTATCAAATCTAAACACAAATACAGATTTTTATCATGTATCACTCTAATGAACACATAAAAATATGGTAAAATAATTGATTAGCATTTTCCTAAAACTTCATCTCGCTAAGGACTTCCTCTGTAGCTCAGCTGGTAAAGAGTCTCCCTGCAATGCCAGAGACCTGGGTTCAGTCCCTGGGTTGGGAAGATCCCCTGGAGAAGGGAAAGGCTACCACTCCAGTAGTCTGGCCTGGAGAATTCCATGGACAGAGGAGCCTGGTGGGCTGCAGTCCATGTGGTTACAGAGTCAGACACAACTGAGCAACTAACACAGATACTCCAGTATTCTTGCCTGGAAAATTCCATGAACAGAGAAGCCTAGTGGGCTACAATCCATGGGGTCTCAAAGACTCAGACATGACTGAAAGACTAACCCACACACACACACACACACACACACACACACACATTGGGTGGGCCAAAAAGCTTGTACACTCAAATAGAAGGGGAGAAGAGAAACAAATAAACATGTAATATATCACTTGTTGATAAAGGGTAGTAGAGGGACAGTCATTATGTTGATTATGATGATGGTGGTGAAATTGGTGCGTGTGTGTATGGTCAGAGGACATTGCTCTGATAAGAAGACATTGGGGCAGATCCTTAAGAGCAAGCCCAGTGCATTCAGGAAAAGAATACAACTGCAAACCCCCAAGGTGGGTGCACACTAGCTATACTCAATTAACACTAAGGAGGCTAGTGTAGCTGAGGCAGAGTGCAGGAGAGGAAATCGGAGAGGAAGTTGGCTGTTAAATCTTGTAAGACTGGATTTTATTTTGAGTGAAGTGGGGAGCCACTGGAGAGCTGGAAGCAAGGAAATAACAAGATCTGACTTGTGTTTTAGATAGATCACTCTAGCTGCTGAGTGGGAAATAAACAGGAGCAGAGCAAAGATGGAATCCCAAAGACCAGTAGAAAGGGGTGTTCTGGACCATAATGGTAGTAATGGAGGTGATGAGAACTGATCAGGATGAGAATACAGTTTAGAGGTAGAACCCACAGCTTTTACAGAAGAGTCAAAAGTGGACAGTGAAAGAGATGAGTCAAGAATGATTCCATAGTTTTTTGCTTGAGCTACTGCAAGAGCACCAGGATTAGAGAGAAAAAAAATAAGAACTTGGTTGTGAACATGTTGGATTTAACATATCTAAGTGGATCTGGAAAGTAGGCAGTTTAAGAGAGGAATCTGGATTTCAAGGATCGGGTCTGGATTGGAGGTAAATGTTGGCATCATCAGCAGGTAGATGGACAAGATCACCCAGGGATTAGAAAGTCTGAGAGCACACTCATATTTAGACATGAGGGAAATGAGAAGAAAGCATCGAAGGAGACTGAGAATTCAGGAAACTGAGACACAGCAAAGTTTTAGAGGCTAAACATGTATTCCAAAGAAGAAATAATGACCAAATGCTGCTGAGAGATCTAGTAAGATGAAGGCTGAGACTTAGCCACTGGGTTTGACAATGGGGCTGGGGGGGGGGGTGTTGTGAAACTGTGATTGGAGTGGATTTCAGAAAAATGGGAAAAGAAATTTGTGTATTGAGTAAAGACCAATTTTGAGGAGGAATTTTACTGCAGAGAAAAGGGAAGTGACAGAGGTGGCTTTTGGGGACTGGAGAAGAGATTTCTTAAAATCAAGCAATGTTTGAATAGTGGTGGGCATGATTCAGCAGAAAGAATACAAGAGAGATCCTGGCAAGAGAGGGAGCGATGACAAAGAAGGCCCTAGTTGGCTCGAATGGTGACGGGCTGGAAAGCAGAAGCAGAAGGGTTAGTCTTAGTTCAGAATGGAGTAAAGGCCCCATGCAGGTAGATTTGGTGGGAGTCTGTGGCTGTTCTTACTAATTCGATTTTCTCAGTGCAGTCATCAGAAGGGTGATTAGCTGTGTCTGAGGAAGCAGTTGATCCTCAATCCTGACTGTACATGAGAGTCACCTGGAGATTTTTAAAAACACGTTTATATCCAGGTCCCCTGTGCTACACAATTAGAATCTCTGGAGGTGGGGCATGGGTACTAGTGAATTTTTTTTCTTTTTTTTTTTTTTTTTGGTACTAGTGAATTTTATAGGCTTCCAGGTGATTCAAAGGTGTGGCCAGAGGTAAGGATCCCTGGGTGAGGGGTTTGAGGAAAGAGGTGTGAAACAGTTCTCTAGAAGAGTGGGGACTCAGTCAACTAGAGAAATACACTTGGATTTGTGGTAGAGAATTTAACGTGAAACCTGCCAGCATGGTTGTATTTTTCTCCAACTGTGTTCAGCTGCCAAGGAGAGACATGGGTTCAAACAACTATTGGGTTTTACCCAGGTGGGATTTTGCAAGATGTGTACAGTGAAGGGTGACAGCACAAGGGAATGATTTTAACGGTAGACCTGGAATCTATCAAGTGAGAATTTGGAGAAAGATTAAAGGACATTAAAAAGGGGTTAGTTAAATGGCTTTTTGATTATAGGAATTTTTTTCTCTTCTAAGTGGTTTAGATAATTAATATTTCCACAAAATAATTCAAGGCAGCTAAACCCCTGCAAAGCATCACAAACAACTCTGATTAGTATTTCAACCTTCCTTTTATTTGAAATAAATTTTTTCATCAAATGAACACATGAGACATTTGGAATAAGGAAAGAAAAAAAACGCACACACTGGAAGTTAATGAAAGGTTGTTGCTGAACCACGAAAGACTCAGGGATTCTTGGCCTCCAGAGGAGAAGATTTCAATCTGGGGCCAGAGACGAGGCTTGATCTCTCAGAGTTTTTGTGTAATCGAGTTTTATTAAAGTATAAAACGGATAGAGAAAGCTTCTGACATAGACATCAGAAGAGAGCAGAAAGAGTGCCCCCTGCTAGTGTTAGCGTTGGAGTTATAGACCTTTTAATTAGTTATTACAGTGAATCCAAAGAATGTCTGGAGGTTGTAAAGATCTTACTAGACCCACTCCCATAATTTACATCTTAAGATAACAGGATTAACCAGAAGGTTTTTCAGGAAGGAGAAACTGTCCTCAAGCAGGATATGTTGTTGCTGTATAATCTCTAGTACAGAGTTTAAACTGAGTTTTGTAATTGACTAAGACTATCCCAAAGAATGCTCAAACTACTGCACAATTGCACTCATCTCACACGCTAGTAAAGTAATGCTCAAAAATTCTCCAAGCCAGGCTTCACGGATACGTGAACTGTGAACTTCCAGATGTTCAAGCTGGTTTTAGAAAAGGGAGGGGAACCAGAGATCAAATTGCCAACATCCACTGGATGATCGAAAAAGCAAGAGAGTTCCAGAAAAACATCTATTTCTGCTTTATTGACTATGCCAAAGTCTTTGATTGTGTGGATCACAATAAACTGTGGAAAATTCTGAAAGAGATGGGAATACCAGACCACCTGACCTGCCTCTTGAGAAACCCGTATGCAGATCAGGAAGCAACAGTTAGAACTGGACATGGAACAACAGACTGGCTCCAAATAGGAAAAGGAGTACGTCAAGACTGTATATTGTCACCCTGCTTCTTTAACATATATGCAGAGTACATCATGAGAAACGCTGGGCTGGAGGAAGCACAAGCTGGAATCAAGATTGCCGGGAGAAATATAAATAACCTCAGATATGCAGATGATGCCACCTTTAATGGCAGAAAGTGAAGAGGAACTAAAAAGCCTCTTGATGAAAGTGAAAGAGGAAGAGTGAAAAAGTTGGCTTAAAGCTCAACATTCAGAAAACTAAGATCATGGCATCTGGTCCCATCACTTCATGGGAAATACATCGGTAAACAGTGGAAAGAGTGTCAGACTTTATTTTTTGGGCTCCAAAATCACTGCAGATGGTGATTACAGCCATGAAATTAAAAGACACTTACTCCTTGGAAGGAAAGTTATGACCAACCTAGATAGCATATTAAAAAGCAGAGACATTACATTGCCAACAAAGGTCCGTCTAGTCAATGCTATGGTTTTTCCAGTGGTCATGTATGGATGTGAGAGTTGGACTGTGAAGAAAGCTGAGCACCGAAAAACTGATGCATTTGAACTGTGGTGTTGGAGAAGACTCTTGACAGTCCCTTGGACTGCAAGGACATCCAACCAGTCCATCCTAAAGGAGATCAGTCCTGGGTGTTCATTGGAAGGACTGATGCTGAAGCTGAAGCTCCAATACTTTGGCTACCTCATGCAAAGAGTTGACTCGTTGGAAAAGACCCTGATGCTGGGAGGGATTGGGGGCAGGAGGAGAAGGGGATGACAGAGGATGAGATGGCTAGATAGCATCACTGACTCGATGGACATGAGTTTGAGTAAACTCCGGGAGTTGGTGCTGGACAGGGAGGCCTGGTGTGCTGCAATTCATGGGGTTGCAAAGAGTCAGACACGACTGAGTAACTGAACTGAACTGAACTGAACTGAAGGAATGTAGAGAAAAAAACATTTGTCCTTTTCTCCTCCTTGAGAATCCCAGACCCCTATCTCCACTTCAAGAGCCCCAGACCCCTTTTTCCTCCTTGGGGACCCTGGACTTTTTATCAATCTGCCTAGGAATTGACTCTCTCATTAACTTTTCATGTTCTTAGAAAATAGTGTCGCTTATGCAGTCAGGGTTGAGTCTGAAGCCCATTCCACAGTTTTGTGCTATTGTCTAGTGTCCTTTCCCTTCTCCCTTGCTGACATTTTCCCTCTTTTAGCACATCCAACACCCCCCCCACACACACACACACACAAACACACACACCTGTTCTACCAAAGAAAGAGATCTGATATGACGACCGTGCCTAAAATTCATTTGCTTTTAGAGGAAAAACTGTAGTGAGAGGTTGGTGTTTAACACAAGATAATAGATCACTTAGTAGTAGAAACTCACATATGCTGAGAAACAGGGAAAGATGGTCCTTGCAAGAGAGCAGACCTTCTCAGTGTTGCTAAATTCACAAACCTATAGCTGGCACTGATGCAGCTCAAAGTGTAAATTGGAATTTTGGGGTCAGATTCTGTCTGGATTATTGAAGTGATACTTTGTTGTAGACTTGAATTACTGTGATATTGAATGATTTGCCTTGGAAATGAACAGAGATTATTCTGTCGTTTTTGAGATTGCATCCAAGTACTGCATTTTGGACCCTTTTGTTGACTATGATGGCTACTCTATTTCCTCTAAGGGATTCTTGCCCACCATAGTAGATATAATGGTCATCTGAGTTAAATTCACCCATTCCAGTCCATTTTAGTTTGCTGATTCCTAAAATGTCAACATTCACTCTTACCATCTCCTATTTGACGACTTCCAATTTGCCTTGATTCATGGACCTAACATTCCAGGTTCCTATGCAATGTTGCTCTTTACAGCATCAGGCCTTGCTTCCATCACCAATCACATCCACAACTGGGTGTTGTTTTGCTTTGGCTCTGTCTCTTCATTCTTTCTGGAGTTATTTCTCCACTGATCTCCAGTAGCATATTGGGCACCTACTGACCTGGGGAGTTCCTCTTTCAGTGTCCTGTCATTTTGCCTTCTCATACTGTTCATGGGGTTCTCAAGGCAAGAATACTGAAGTGGTTTGCCACTCCCTTCTCCAGTGGACCTCATTTTGTCAGAACTCTCCACCATTACCTGTCCATCTTGGGTGGCCCCACACAGCATGGCTCATAGTTTCATTGAGTTAGCCAAGGCTGTGGTCCATGTGATTAGATTGGTTACTTTTCTGTGATGGTGGTTTCATGCTGTCTGCCCTCTGATGCCCTCTCCCAGTGCCTACCTTCTTATTGAGGTTTCTCCAACCTTGAACGTGGTGTATCTCCTCTTTGCCGCTGGCTACTCCAGCACCAGGCAGCCACCACTCCGCCACTCCAGTGCCTGGAATCAAGATTGCTGGGAGAAATATCAATAACCTCAGCTATGCAGATGATACCACCCTTATGGCAGAAAGTGAAGAAGAACTAAAGAGCCTCTTGATGAAAGTGAAAGAGGAGAGTGAAAAAGTTGACTTAAAGCTCAGCATTCAGAAAACTAAGATCATGGCATCTGGTCCCATCACTTCATGGCAAATAGATGGGGAAACAGTGGAAGACTTTATTTTGGGAGGGCTCCAAAATCACTGAAGATGGTGATTGCAGTCATGAAATTAAAAGATGCGCTTGCTCCCTGGAAGAAAATCTATGACCAACTTAGACAGCATATTAAAAAGCAGAGACATTACTTTGCCAACAGAGGTCTGTCTAGTCAAGTCTATGATTTTTCCAGTAGTCATGTATGGATGTGAGAGTTGGACTATAAAGAAAATCGAGCACTGAAGAATTGATGCTTTTGAACTGTGGTGTTGGAGAAGACTCTTGAGAGTCCCTTGGACTGCAAGGAGATACAACCAGTCCATCCTAAAGGAGATCAGTCCTAAGTGTTCATCGGAAGGACTGACGTTAAAGCTGAAACTCCAATACTTTGGCCACCTGATACCAAGAGCTGACTCATTGGAAAAGACCCTGATGCTGGGAAAGATTGAAGGCGGGAGGAGAAGGGGACGGCAGAGGATGAGATTGCTGAATGGCATCACTGACTCCATGGAGATGAGTTTGAGTAAACTCCAGAAGTTGGTGAGGGACAGGGGGGCCTGGCATGCTGCAGTCCTTGGGGTCGCAAAGAGTCGGACATGACTGAGCGACTGAACTGAACTGATGTTGTCGTAGACTTGGTGTTAAAGCTCCTCTGTCCCTCAGTCTTCTTACAGTGAGAAGGATCAGAGCACGGTTCTTATGAGGCTGTCTATAAAAGGCCAGGCACCTGGAAAACCACTCAGCGGACCTGAACCTAAGTAGGATGTCAGCTGCATTCTAATTGTAGGAGAAAGAGAAGAGAATTACAAGAGGAAACGCTCTTGTCAGGGGCCCCTTTGAATTTTCTGCAACTTCCCATTACTTCTCATCTGCATTTGCAGTAATCTTTTGTAAGCATTAATGTTGAAATTAATAATGCCCTTGGTTACAGTGAATGATTCAATTATCAAAAATACTTTAACATTTCTTCTAATTGCTAAAGCAGAAGAACTAACAGAACTTAGATTTTCAACAAGTTTTACACAAAAAGGATTTTTCACTTCATTCTAATTAGGTCAACACAGATATCACTTTCCCACGGCACCTGAAGCTGTTGATATTTTTCAGAGATAACTTTTGGTTCTTTTAGAAGGCTAAAGAAAATGGAGGTCTATAAAAATGATAATCAACTCTGATGTGTGCCTTCTATAAGCTAGGAACTGTGCTAAGGGGTTTACCTGAGGGTCTAATTTAATCCTCAGGACAAACCCTGTGAGGTCACTATTTTCATTTTTTATTAAAAAAATAATAGTTTACCCTTTAATGAACATTTAATGTACATTTATATGTACATTCCAGTTTATTAGCACAAAATAAGGCATTCTTTACATGTTCAGCAATATTTAAAGTAGCACATTATTTCTATTTTTCTTACAAAATATCAGTACAAAGTGTTTCTTTGAGTCACAAAATAATTTTTGTTATATCAGAAAAGACATATTGAATATATACAATGGAATATTATTCAACCATAAAAAGAAGGAAATCTTAACCATTTGCAACAACATGAATGGATCCCAAAAGTACAGTCCTAACTGAAATAAGTCATACTGAGAAAGACAAATACTGTATGATCTCACTTATATGTGGAATCCTCAAAAACAAGAAACAAAGAAAAAAAGCAAAAAAACAAGAAGAGTAGCACCTGAATTTATAGATACGAGAACAGAGACAGGGAGCTGGGAGTGGGTGAAACAGGTGAAGATGGAAGGTGGTCAAAAGACACAAACTTCCATTTATAAAGTAAATAAGTTCTGGGGATGTGATGTATAGCATGGTGACAATAGTAAATAGTACTGTATTGTATATTTGAAAGTTTCCAAGAGAACAGATCTTACAATTTCTTGTAAAAATATTGTAACTATGGAAGACACAGCTGATAATAAGAGAGATGATTTTCCACAGCCATGCAAGTAGTTTATCTATGATGAAATCAGAATTTGAACTCAGACCATCCAATTCCAGGCCAAACTAAGTTTTTTGACTGTCCCCTTCTTGAACCCCACTTCCATTTGGGGATAAGCAGCAGTATCTAAACCACAGTGGCTGTGCATGATGGGGTGACTGCTTGCTTCAATTATTTATATCTAGGGCTGCCTCATATGTTCTGCTCAGCTCCTTTCTCTGCCCAGGAAAGGATCCATCCTCCAAACCATCAGTATCATTGTTCAGAAATGAATTAAGCTTTAGGGTCACACACAGTGTACTGTGTCGTCCATATTTCTTTCAGAAAATTTGAATAGTGTTTACTGTCAACAAGAGAAGTGATGAAAGGTGGGGAATGTTAAGAAGGACTACTAGAGGGGCTACCCCAGTGGTCCAGTGACTAAGACTCCATGATCCCAATGCAGGGGGGCCTGGTTCGATCCCTCATTGGTAAACTAGATCCCACATGCCTCAACTAAGACCCCACACAACCAAATAAATAAATAAGTTTTTAATAGAAGCACTCCCAGAAGTATTTCTGGACCAGTAAATGATCACTAGCCCTTATGCTATTCTTGCAGTCATTTTGCTGCTTCTTGAAATATATTAATTTGCCCTAAGATCACTTGGCCCCTCATAATATAAGCTCTCAAGATGGAGCAACGTGTTAGCCCATATGCTGTGTTTCTGCGGCTTGAAGGTACTTCTCAGGCCCTTTCCTGAACATACTGTTGTAAGAGTGACACGTGGGCAAACATGTGACGAGTGACAGTATCAGGTGGGAGGGCAACTAGGACACTGGCAGGAAGGAGAAGCCAGTGCTCCCCACGAACCTGAGCTTTTCCCAGGAATGCCTGCACCCTGCTTGGCTGAGACCTCTGCTCTCAGACTCCTGACCAGCCAGGACCAACAGGGCTCTTTCTAAGGACCCTAAGTTTGGCCCAAGAAGAAACACCAGTCAAGACTTCCCCTTCATCTCCTGGCTTTGTCTCCCTGGCCAGAGACTCACCCCAAGCACCCATCTGCACTTCTAGACTGAGGCAAGAGGCCATACACTGAGTGTATCATGTTAGACAAGTGATTGGACTTCACTGAACCTTGACTGTAACATCTGAAAGGTGGGGATGTGTAAGGACTAATTAAGGCAATGTCAAATTGTTATCATAGAGTTGAGAAAGATCTCTGGAATGCAGTGCATTCCATCTTATCAAAATAGAGGGAAAAATCATATTTTAAATGGAACTTCCTGATGACTCAAGCAGTAAAGAATCTGCCTACAATTCAGGAGAGGTGAGTTCAATCCCTGGGTTGGGAATATCCTCTGGAGGAGGAAATGGCAACCCATTTCAGTATTCTTGTCTAGAAAATCCTTTCAACAGTGGAGCATGGCAGGTTACAGTCCATAGGGTCACAAATAGACACGACTGAACACACACACACATTTTAAATAATATTTGTATTTTATATTTATATATGTAAATGCTGAAATATATATGGGGCTTCCCAGGTGGCATAAGTGGTAAAGAATCTGTCTGCCAGTGCAGGAAACACAAGAGGCATGGGTTCAATCCCTGGGTCGGGAAGATCCCCTGGAGGAGGAAATGGCAACCCGCTCCAGTATTCTTGCCTGGAAAATCCCAAGGACAGGGGAGCCTGGTGAGTTACAGTCCACGGGGTCGCAAAGAGTCAGATGTAACTGAGTGTGCACACACCATAGTACTGTGTGTATTTGTAAATAAACATGTAAATACGTTATATATATATATATATATATATATATATATATATATATTTACCTTGAGATACAGCACTACCCTCTTGAGCAACGGAAGAGGAGCAGGTTTTTGCGGTGATTCACCAAACAGTTCAACTCAGTAGAAAGCCAGCCTTACACCACACTATAGGAGAAAGCCTGGGGGTTGGGAGGGCGCTGAAAACACTGAGTGAAGAGAGTCATTGTGTTGGAAAAACACCACCGTAGCAGTAAAGCATTAGGAAAACATTAGAAAAATACCAACCCACCAAAGCAGTAAAGCAGTAAAACATATTTCTTTAGTTCTGACTTTAGTCTCCAAAGCCTGAAGGTCCTTGAGGAGGGGCCACAGAGGGGAGGCAGCCTAGAATTCCCAGTGGGCAATACTTGTGACTGCACACGGCCCCGCCTCCCAAAGACCCTACCCCCAGAAGGCCCCACCCTTGGAAGGCCCACCCTTGGAAGAGGCCCACGCTAGACTCAGTGCTCTCTGTCCCTTGAAGTTCTTAGTAATTTTATTTTTGAGCTTGTGTTTGTGAATGAAGTGGATGGGACAGCAGAGCACATGCGTGGGCCACTGCCCTTGTGCTTGTCAGCGGTTAGCTCATTAGCGTAGTGGTCACCCTGCCCGTGAGCACAGCGCTGAAGTGGACATGCCATGCTCAGCGAAACGCAAAGTGAGTCATGTCTGTGAGCACCCACGCTTTCCCTACCCTCACCCTGCAAACCAGAAAGGAGACAAAGGCCTTCTTTGAGCAACCAAGCACACTTCTCACTAGTGATATTCCTCTGGCGTTTGTGTTAGCAGCACAGTCGTGTTAGACTCTTTGAGACCCCATGGACAAGCCTGCCAGGCCCCTCTGTCCATGGAATTCCCCAGGCAAGAGTACTGAAATGGGTAGCCATTCCCTTCTCCAGGGGATCTTTCCAACCCAGGGTTTGAACCCGTGTTGCCCATGTTGCAGGCACATTCTTTACCGTTTGAGCCACCAGGGAAGCCCCAAGAATACGGGAGTGGGTAGCCACCATGGTAACCAACCACTAAAGCTGAAAACAGTGACACGATGGGAAAAGAAAAGAAAAGCAACCTCCTGTTCCTGACCTTTCAGCTGTTCCTTATTCATCAGCAAGCTGAAGGTAGGAGGGTTGGTAGTAGATGGGTGTATCAATTGAAAACAATGGAGTTAATCTTGTGCAGAATTTCCACAGTTCTGAGAACAAGATACTTGTGCACCTACCAGGTATGAGATAGGAACTGTAAGTCCACATGCAAATTATTTAAAACTGGTATTACCCAATATAAAGATAAATAGTAAAACTCATGCTAATAATTAAATTTTTAATTTATCTATAATGACATTAAATAGCAAGAAACACCATCCACAACAAGTCAAGGAGAGACCATGAAGGACTGGAGCTTTATATTTTAGTAGTAGCACCTTTAACCAAAATCACTTCAGATGGTGACTGCAGCCATGAAATTAAAAGACGCTTGATCCTTGGAAGAAAAGTTATGACCAACCTAGAGAGCATATTAAAAAGAAGAGACATTATTTTCCCAACAAAGGTCCGTCTAGTCAAAGCTATGGTTTTTCCAGTAGTCATGTATGGATGTGAGAGTTGGACTATAAAGAAAGCTGAACGCCGAAGAATTGATGCTTTTGAACTGTGGTGTTGGAGAAAACTCTTGAGAGTCCCTTGGACTGCAAGGAGATCCAGCCTGTCCATTTTAAAGGAAATCAGTCCTGAATATTCATTGGAAGGACTGATGCTAAAACTGAAGCTCCAATACTTTGTCCACTTGATGCAAAGAACTGACACTCTGAAAAAGACCCTGATGCTGGGAAAGACTGAAGGCAGGAGGAGAAGGGGATGACAGATGGCTGGATGGCATCACCAACTTAATAGACATGAATTTGAGCAGACTCTGGGAGCTGGTGATGGGCTGGGAGGCCTGGCGTGCTGCAGTCCATGGGGTCGCAAAGAGTCAGACACGATTGAGTAACTGAACTGAACTGAACCTTTAACCAAGCTTTGTTTATGCTTTTGAATGAAAGAGCCAATATTTTCATGATGCACTGTGTCTGCAAATTATGTAGTCAGCCTTGGGAACAACTGTGCAGTGTCTCTAAAGGCACAGTGGGGAAATGTCATGAACCCCCTGCCCTGACACAAGCTCCCCAAAACTGAAGTCAAGTTTTAGGGTAGGAAGGGGGAATCCTCAAATTGAAAGAGACCATTTCTGAAACACATCTGTATTTGTTTGCTCTGGCTCCCATAAGAAAGACCAGAGACTGGGTGACTTAGACATTTATTTTCTCATAGCTCTGGAGGTCAGAATTCTAAGATGAAGGTGTGAGTAGGATTGATTTCTTCTGAGGTTGCTCTCCATGGCTGTTCCATGGCCATCCTCTCGCTGTGCTATCAGATGACTGTCTTGTGGACTATATTATCTGTGTCCTAATATCTTCTTATCATATTGGATTAGGAACCACCCTAATGACTGCATTTTACATTAATCACCTCTTTAAAGGCCCTGTCTCCAAATGCAGTCACATTCTGAGCTCCTGGGGGTTAAGGCTTCAAACATATGAAAGCGGGGTGACACAGCTGAGCCCATCACAACTGGCAAAATTGGATTTAAAACAGAAATTTACACTTTTAAAAAGAAGCAAAATCATATTTTTTTGTGCCCCTCAATTGATGAACTGAGATGTATTTGCAGTCTTGCAGGGTTTATCCTTTGGATTGAACAATAGAGCTTTGATGTAATTCCACACATCTGCAGTCGAAAGAGACCCAGAGGCTTCCTAATTTGGGATTTGGCCTCTTTCTGTTCAGTGGCAACAGAGACCTGGGGCTTTTCTTTTGTTCTAGGAGAAAATCAACAGGAAGAGGAATCGAGCACTGGTGTTTGTTTTTAATCAAACTCTGTTCAGCCGTCCAAACCTAATTAAGCTCTTGGCTTCATAGAGGAGGGATGACATGTCATTGGTCACAATGTAGTTTTTTACTATTTGTGTTATTTTTAAACATAAGAGACAAGATTTATCTTAGCTCAGATTGGGTAGGTTAAACAACACATATCTATTGCTGATAGTTCTGGAGACTGGGAAGTCCAAGATCAAGCAGCAGATTCCATGTCTTTCTAAGGCTCACAGCTGGTTCATAGTAGCCATCTCCTTGCTGTAACCTCACCTGGTGGAAAAGGTGAGGGATATTTCTGGATTCTCTTTTATGAACACACTAATCCTTTGCAGGCAGGCTACACCCTCATGACACAAGCACCTCCCAAAAGTCCCCCCTCCTAACACCATCACCTTGGGTGTTAGGTTTCAACTTGGGAATTCTAGGGAGACACAAGCACTCAGTCTATAGAAGGATTCATGCTATCTCATACTCTTAAAGAGAGAGCGTTTCTCTACTTTGTCTTCCTTGAGAACATTTTTTTCTAGGGAAAATCCTGAAAAATTTAGAAAGGATTCAGAAGAAACCTACTGACAACTGGCTGAATTTATCCTAAAACAGATTCGTCTTGGATGTCTTGGCAGTAAGACTTTGTTTTAAAGTCATCTCAAATTATATTTTGTTATCATGAGTAATAACTGTTGTTGTTTTTGTTTAGTTGCTCAGTCGTGTCCAACTCTTTTGCCACTCCGTGGACTGTAGCCCTCCAGGCTCCTCTGTCCATGGAATTTTTCAGGCAGGAACACTGGAGTGGGTTGTCATTTCCTTCTCCAGTGGATCTTCCCCACCCAGGGAACCCGTGTCTTTTGCATTACAGGTGGATTCTTTACTGCTGAGCCAGCAGGGAAACCCATAATGACTATAGCAGCAATACGGTGCAGCGGAGCCGCAGTCTCAGCATCTTCATGGCAGCCCCGTGATGGCCTCAGTGTTCCCATCTCCAGGCTAAGGATGAACTCTAAGTCCTGGGAAAAGTCACATGACTCTCCCTAAACCACATCCCTACCAAGGGACCTGCACTCACTTTAATTCCAGAGCCTGTGTAAAGTGGGACAGCAAACCAGCAGGGCCACCCTTTTCCCCACACCCTGGCCGTGAGGGCCTGAGTTAGGGATGAGGTCTGGATGTGGCATCAGGAGTGTTTCAGGAAACAAATGTGGTGGCAAAAAAAAAAAGGGGCTCAAATGACTCCAGAATGAACATAGGGAGCCAGGACTTCTACTGCTGCACTAAATTACTATGTGCATTATAAATAATATATGAAAGATAAAACATTTAAAAGGATAACATGAAAATTAGGCACAAAATTTAAAAAATTTCTAATATTTTCTTCCTGCTCTGCATTAGGCTATCTTTCAGACCTCACTTTGGAGAACACTTTTTAAAAGAGAGATAGAGCACTTTCATTTTTACCATAAAATCCCAGGATTAATATTGAAAGTCTGAAAAGAGCTTGCTTTTTAAAGAAATACACTGGTTGAATGTAGAGGGAAGCCAGACAGTTCCTGGCCTGCCATCCGTGATGCAGCATCCGTCAGAGTCTCAAAGCTGCAGTTCTCTGACCAGACCTCTCCCGCCTGACTCGCCAACTCAAAGCTTTAAAAACTTATTTCACTTAAAATCAACATCATTACAAAATTCTTTTAGCCATAAGTGCTTCCAATATCAAAGTAAATGTTTTTGGGCTCCTTCCAACAAAACAAAACTGACAAACCAACCTTCAGTAATTTTACATTACTTTGTAAAATTAAAACACTGTTAATATTAGATACTGGCTAAATTTAATGTTTTGAAGTTGATTTGTTGTTCATAGCTTCCAAAACTGGTTTGCAAAAAACAGAATGGTATTTTGAGTTCCCAATTTAAATCTATAAGTATTTTTGTTGTAACACAAATACCTTTTAATAGCTAATATTCATCATAATTAATAAGCCCCAAAATATTGCTTAAAAATAAGAAATTATTACCAAATGGTCCACTAATTGTATTATAGTAGTTACTTTCAATGGTATGGAAATTTTGTTGGTCTATATATTTTTTACATATATTATTACTTCAAATTATATTTACTTATTGCTTTAAAGTTTTATGAACTCTAAGTTAACATACTACCAAACACTTACAAAAGCCAAATCTAGGAAAAAATAATTTGAGCCAGGAATGCAACTTTGTTGCAAATGTGCATGGAAAACACAATAATTTAAGGAAGCATACTTAAAATGTATTCTGGGACATTGCATATCCCTTCTGTACCTTATTTTTATTTTGAAAGAGTACAGAAACTCAGCTAATCCATTTTCCCTAAACCATTTAAGAACTCACTGATGCACCATCAGTCTTGATGTACCATCACTTCTGATTACTTTATTGTGTATTTCCTATAAATGAGAATATTGTCCCCCACAGCCACCACAAAAGCCTCAAATTCAGGAAATTTGTATGGATACAGGATTACCATTTCATCCACAGGCGCCATTCATGCCTGTGTGCTCAGTCACTCAGTCGTGTTCAACTCTTTGCAACCCTGTGGACCGTAGCCCACCAGACTCCTCTGTCCATGGGATTCTCCAGGCAAGAAGACTGGAGTGGGCTGCCATGCCCTCCTCCAAGGATCTTCCTGACCTAGGGATCGAACCTTCATCTCCTGCGTCAATTGTCCTGATAACCCACAACGGGATGCAGGTAGATGTCAGTCTGTTTCCTTCAAGCTGAAACAGTCCTCCGTCTTTCCTTCACTTTCAGGACCTTGATACTTCTGAAGATTACAGGTCGGTTATGTCTTTGAACGTTCCTCAGTTTGGGTTTGTCTGATGCTTCCTCAAGATTGGATCCAGGTTATGTGTCTTTGGCAGGAATAACACAGAAGTGATGCTATGCTTTTCTCCCTGCATCCTAGGAGGTGGCATAGGATTTTGACTTGCCCCATTACAGGTAATATCATCTTTGATCACTTGATTAAAGTAGAGCATACATTTTCCCCCTGTGGAATTCAGAATTATTTTAATATGATGAAAATATCTCATTCCTCCTCAAGCATTTAATTTATTGTTTATTTTTTGTATTTGTATGGATGCACATTTTCCTGTTTGTTTAATGGAATGCAATCTATTACTACCATTATTTATTTTGATGTTCATGTTGTCCCCAATCTGACCAGTGGGGGGACCCTGCAAGCTGACTTCGGTGTTCTTTTGACATGTCCCATGTTTCTACACAGCAACATGTCCCGGGTTTGTACTTTCCCTGCCCAGTCTTAGAATCAGTTAACTTCTCCTGGAACCTTGAAATGGAGAAAGCAATAGAATAGAAGGCAAGATCTGCGCCTAACTGTGCTTGTTGATATTGAGACGCCATTGTTTCTGAGCGATTTAGTGAACAGTGTAAATGACAGTGTCAGTTGCTCTGCCATGTGTGACTCCTTGCAACCCCATGGACGACAGCCCTCCAGGCTCCTCTGTCCCTGGGATTCTCCAGGCAAGAATACTGGAGTGGGTTGCCATTTCCTTCTGCAGGGGATCTTCCCGACCTAGGGATCGAACTCAGGTCTCCTGCTTTGCAGGCAGACTCTGCCATCTGAGCCACAGGGGACTCTGCTATGTATATATACGCATGTAAGTATGTCAATGTACACATGTTTCTGAGCACACATAAACATTTCCATTTGTGTTTACTTCTATACAGCCATACATTTTGAACTTGAGTTCCTATAGTTCTTTCAATCCCGATTGAATACACAGGTCTTTTCCTTTTTCCGTATTTGTAACTACCTTCTCCAAATCTGAGAAATCTGAATTCCATTATTCTTAATATACTAACATGGTTTGATCAGTTACCCTGTTAAGAGCCAATATTGCATCTCCCCTGCCTGACATCCTCCTCACCTCACGGTGGCGCATGTTCTCTGGGCTGTGCCACCTCACTCACGTGGACATCCTCTTTCGCCTGTTCAGACTCTGAGAGCAACCAGGCTTCCCTCCAAGGGGACTGTCTCTTTCGCTCATGCACTGGGCTGCTACCCTGACACACCCCATGTGGGTCAGAGGCCCCATGCCAGGCTGCCTCAACAGAGGGACACTGTCTTCACTCTGGGCTGCAATACCTCATGTCAGGCTCTCTACATTTTTCAAACTTGGTAGGAAATGCACATTTACCAAACATAAATTTGAAATATTGGATATGTTGTGGAAAAGTTGAGCTGATACCTTCATGCCATGAAAAGTCAATTAAAAACTGTACATAATTTTGTTTTAGAAATTCTCAATATCCAATAAAGACTTAAACTCTGGATTTTAGCCAAAGGTATACTTTTTCAAACTACTTTTAAAGGTATTTGTTTAGGACTAATTTGGTGTGGTGTCTGAAGAAAAATTAATGTAATTAGCATAAAGTTATAGGAACTAAAATTCCATGTACATTATGATCCTGAAAGCATTGCAGGAATTCAGAAATATTTTGAAGAAAAATGAAGAGGTGGCATTTATACATTTTTTTGAAGTATAGCTGATTTGTGATTTACAATTTAGCAAGTTTATTCATATTTATGTATGTATACACACACATAGATGCATATACTTTCCATTACATATACATGGGTATATATATATCATATATAAATCATTTCCATTCCATATTCTTTCCCATTATGCTTATTATAAGATATTGAATATAGTTCCCTGTGCTATGTGGTAAGACCTTATTGCTTATCTCTTTTATATATAGTGGAGTGTATCTGCTAATCCCAAACTCCTAATTTATCTCTCCCCCACCCCCTTTCCCCTTTGGTAGTCATAAGTTTTTTTTATATCTGTGAGTCTGTTTCATAAATATCAATAACTTATCTGTTTATCTGTTTCATAAATATCAATAAATATCAATAACTTCATCTGTGTTATAGGTTATATTCTACATATAAATAATATCATTTTTTACTTAATAAAATGATATTATTATTTATTTAATATCAGTGTTCATTTTTCTCTTAGTACAATAATCTCTTGGTCCATCAATGTTGTTATAAATGGCTTTTTGATGGCTGAGTAGTATTCCATGGTATATATGTATACACATCTTTTTTATTCATTCATCTGTCAATGGGCATTAGGATCGCCTCCATGTTTGGCTATTGTAAAGAGTGCTGCTATGAACATATATCTTTTTGAAGTGTAGTTTTGTAGTTTTGTTTGGATATATGCCCAGGAGCAGAATTGCTGAATCATATGCAGCTCTATTTTTAGCTTTTTTGGGAACCTCCATGCTGCTTTCCAAAGTGATTGCACCAATTTAAATTCCCACCAACAGTGTAGGAGAGTTCCTTTCTCTCCACACCCTCCCCAACATTTATTATTTGTAGACTTTGTGATGATGGCCATTCTGACTGATGTGAGGTGGTACCTCATTGTAGTTTTGATTTGCATTTCTCTAATAATGAGTAATGTTGAACATCTTTTCATGTACCTATTGGCCACCTGTATATCTTCTTTGGAGAAATGTCTACATAGGTTTTCTGCCAATTTTTTTTATTTGGTTGTTTGGTTTTTCTCTGTTGTTGTTATTGAATCATATGAGATGTTTGTATATTTTGGAGATTAAGCCCTTGTCAGTCACATCATTTGGAAATATTTTCTCCCAGTCTGTAGGTTGTTTTTTCATTTTGTTTATGGTTCCCTTTGCTGTGCCAAAGTTTATAAGTTTGATTAGGTCCCACTTGTTTATTTTTTTGCTCCTATTTCTGTTGCCTTGGGGGACTGACCTAAGAAAACTTTGGTATGATTTCTGTTGGAGAATGTTTAGCCTGTGCTTTCCTTTAAGAGCTTTATGGTGTAATGTTTTTAAGCCATTTTTAGTTTGTTTTTGTGCATGGTGTGAGGTCTGTTCTCACTTCTTTGACTTACATGCAGCTGTCCAGCTTTTCCAGCGCCACGTGCTGAAGACACTGTGTTATCTGCATTGTATATTCTTGCCTCCTTTGTCAAGATTAATTGTCCATAGGTGTGTAGGTGTATTTCTGAACTTTCTCTTCTGATCCATTGATCCATGTGTGTGTTTTTGGGTCAGTACCACAGTGTTTTGATTACTGTAGCTTTGTAGCATTGTCTGAAGTCTGGAAGGGTAATGCCTCCAATTTTGTTCACTTCCCTCAGGACTGCTTTGGCAGTTTTGGGTCTTTCATAGCTCCTTATAAAGTTTAGGATTATTTGTTCTTATTCTGTGAAAGATGTCCTGGGTCATTTGGAACAGATAGTATTATATCCATAGGTTGCTTTGGATAGTGTTGTCATTTTAACAATATGAATTCTTCCAATCCAATAGCATGGGATACCTTTTCATTTCTTTGAATCATTTCCAATTTCTTTTATCAATGTTTTATGGTTCTCAGCATAAGGAGGTTTTCACCTCCTTGATAAGGTTCATTCCTCAGTATTTTTTAATGTGATTTTAAGAGAAATTGTTTTTTCACTTTCTCTTTCTGATATTTCATTGGTAAGTGTAAAGAAATGCAACTGATTTCTGAATGTTAATCTTATATATTGTTACCTTGCTGAATTCATTTATCAGTTCTAGTAATTTTTGTATGGAGTCTTTAGGGTTTTCTATATATAATATGATATCATCTGCATATAATACAATTTTACCTCAAAGAGATAGTATTTAAAATACATATTATTGATGCTAAACAACTTACAGATTCCCCTACACTGATGAAAGAAACATTAGAAAGGGTATAGTGAAAACTCATTTAATCACCAACTCCTGTGATCATCCCAACTATCAGTTCAGTTCAGTTCAGTCGCTCAGTCGTGTCCCATTCTTTGTGACCCCATGGACTGCAGCATGCCAGGCCTCCCTGTCCATCACCAGCTCCCTGAGTTTACTCAAACTCATGTCTATTGAGTCGGTGATGCCATCCAGCCATCTCATCCTCTGTTGTCCCCTTCTCCTCCTGCTCCCAGCATCAGGGTCTTTTCCAATGAGTCCGTTCTTCCCATCAGGTGGCCAAAGTATTGTAGTTTCAGCTTTAGCATCAGTCCTTCCAATGAACACCCAGGACTGATCTCCTTTAGGATGGACTGGTTGGCTCTCCGTGCAGTCCAAGGGACTCTCTGGAATCCCAACTATATTATTCCCAACTATAATCCAAAATTAATTTGAAAGTGAAATTCTTTTTTCCTGTATTTACTACAACAGTGCTATCTTTCAAAGACAGGTTTATGACACTTAGTATTATGACCTTCTCAGTGATTCAGTTGCCATGTATTTGAGAATGATAGTGACCGTATAGTACTGTACTATGTAATTTATGAAAAAATATGTTCAACATATATAAGCAATATGATATTGATGAATATCAACAAAAGAGCAGCTAAAAGCCTCAGGTTCCTTTCTAAAATCTATATGGCATCTGTTAGTATATTTTAATATATTTGCAGCAATAGCTTATCAGATGCCTTTCTGCATGCTTCTGTAGCTTTCAGGATATATTTAACTCTGCCAATACAGTTTCTCAGAATAAAAGCTTATTTTAAAAGACTCAAAGCCTGAAATGTCACAAGACAGGCAGGCAAATGTAGCAACAATTTCCCCAGGTAACAAGGTGTTGGGACAAGTAAGCATTACCATGAAAGCAAGATATTGAGTGTAATCATTTTATGGTCTGGTGACCTTGAGTTTCTAATCAACTATGATTACATTTTCCATAATTTTATATTCAATAAGTGAATTTATAAAAACCATATAGGTTGACATTATTTCAATAATTATTAATACTGAGAAACTAATTTAGGAATTAGAAGTTTCCACCTGTGAAAGAAGCTCTTTTCTGATTTACCGAGAGGTGTCATGAGAGCCCACATCAGCCTGGTGGCCCCCAGCTCTGGATATTGTGAACTCCGCATGAGAGAGAGAACCTCCACTTCACCTCTTGCTATCTTTAGGTCAGAGGGAGCTATATTTTGACCCCTGGGTTTCAGTTTTCCCTCAGTTTATAGAAATTTCCCTCACCCACCTTAGCTTAGAAAATTACTGCTTAACCTGTGGGTCTTGGGTTCATGTGCTTCCCTTAGGGTCCTCCAAGACTTGGAGGCCAGTCTGCACGTCTTGGTCTCTGCTCCCAGACCACCCAGTGCTTAGTTAGCAACTGTAGAACAGTCCCTAAATGTGCTCCAGGTCAGGGCTGTGGCCCGATACTTCTGAGGGCTGCTCAGTTATATCTGAATTTCAGAAACAGAATGTATTATACTAACACACTCTTAATTGTGTATGTGAAGTTCCAATTTAACTAGGCTTCCTCTTGTTTTGTTGCTGGTGTTTTTATTGTTGCTGTTTGCTAAATCTGGTGACTGGATTCTCCATGGCAGAGAGTAGTGTATGAGTGTCAGGGAGGCTTTGGAGATTCTTGGTAAACTTGCTAGATTCTGAGAGAACCTGCCTGAAAGATGGAAAAAAAGATACGGAAATAATAAGGTGGTTCCCCCCAACTCCTTGTAACAGGAAGCCTACTGTAATTTGGATGAAACCACTTTTAAATTAGTTTGGAGAGACCCCACCTGTTTTCTTCAGCCCCTAGTTTCTTCATGTTTAAAATCAGGGAATTTGGGCACTGTGGACCTCTCTCCACACACATGCATGTAACAAAAACTAGGTACATTTTCAGTGGGTCACACTCCCTGCTTGAAGGCCTTCCTTGGCCCCTGGTCAGGGCTCCCCAGACCATCTGGACTAAACTCCATGAGCCTTCCAGCCATGAGATCATCATTCTGTGGCTCTCATCCTGCTTAAGGAATGAGAAACCAATGTGCAAAAACAGAAACCCATGAAGCTCTTTGCAGATGTCTTCCTGGAATACTTTTGTCAGATGATGTCAAAGGTCTCACTAATGTTGACCTATTAGTTCCTGCACCTCTCCCCCTCTGATAGGTCAAAAGTAGGTCTGTGTATGCTGCTTACAGATGAAACAGAATCATCAGAGGAAAGGAGGACCTGTCGGGACTTCAGAATTCTCTAAGCATCATATCCTACTGGACCCCTGTTTCCATCTCTTTTGAAGGGGTTTGAGGCCTAAGATAAGGCAAGATTCCCTGATACAGTGGGCTCAGAAGTGTCTGGGCAAAACTCCCTGGGAGACAACTTGGCTGAGCCATCCATCAAGATATTGACACTGGGAGAAAACACTGCCTGGGGACTCTCAGTAGGAGAGAGCAAGGTTCTGTGAAGTTGTTATGAGAGTAATGACACAGAGCAATAGTTGCAGCTCATTGAGCACTTGCTCTGAAGGCAATGTGCCAAGCGGTAGCTTCATTTTTTCATTCAGTGAAGAAGTCAACCTATCCTCACCCCCATTTGATGGAAGAGGAAGCTAAGGCTTAGAAAGAAAAACCTTTTTCAAGGCCACAGAGGCTTCATAATATTCACTTAAATCCATAAAATACTATATGTGGCACTGATGGGATGGAGAGAAATTAGGGCCCTATATCTCTATTCTTTAATTCCAATAAGATTCTGTGATACCAAACCTCCAGGAAAACTTGAAGGCAGAAGGCAGATCTGGGGACCTGTCAGTTTCTGCAGGAGAGGGGACTCATCTCACAGCTTGAGGCAGAGCTGCCATCCCACTAACGCCTCTCAGGGAAGTGAGTTAAGGGAGCCACATCAAAGATGTCTCAGCTACACAGGATCCCTGGAGCAGGTCCCACTTCAGAGTGACAGAAATCATTACACAGGTCAATAATGCAGAATGAGCCAAAAATTCCTTTCATTTCTGACAATAGTAAAATGACAGCATCAACAAATTTCAATAGACATTTACTTTGAAAATCAAAATGACAGTTTTTAAAGGCTTTTGTCAATGAGCAACTTCTATCATTCACTGCTTTTAAAAAAATCTGAAGTTTAGGGAGCAGTTTTCAGAAATTACTTTTAACCTTGCCATTATCTAAATCGATTTAATTTGACCCAGTTTTCTTCTGTGTCAATGTCAAAAGCACTTGTGGTCTTATAGACTGAATTTTTCCATCTCTGTTTTTCCTTCTGAACAGAGGTATGTTCAGAAAATAGCCAACAGACATAAAAGATGGCCAAAACCTTGCATGAGTTGGACCAAAGCAATTGGAATGAAGAATTGTCTTATTTTTCATAGCAAGACAGAGAACTAAGATGCTGAGCATATTATATACTCTATCATACTTAATCTTGACAGAAATTTTGTCAGACAACCACTATGTTCTTTATATTGTGTATGTTTAAAAAAAAATTTTTTTTGAAAAACAAACATCTCCAAATTGTTATACCATTGGATAAATATTAAGGCTCAATCAACAAATATTTATCAAGGACTACTAAATAGAAGAAAAATCTCTGCTGTTAGGGACAACTAGTTGGGGAAGACATAATAAGCCAGTCAATAAGTTAAATGCAAGACGTCAAATGGTGATAAGAGCTGTAGAGAAAAATTAAGTTCCAAGGAGGGTTAAGAGCATCTGGCTTGTGCACAATTAATATTAACTATTCTCATTAAAAAAAAAAAAAAAAGCAACTGAGTTCTACTTCTTTTGCGACTCAGAAGGCAGCTTTAGGGATTTTGCAACAGGGAGATGGTTTAGTGACCTCAACAATAAGTCGAGTTTCAATATCAGTGAATCATAAGACCTCTTAGTTGTGAGTCATTCTGGCCAGTGGACATAGAAAAAGTGTTATCAACCATCTCAGATGACCTTTGGATTCTGGAGTCAGACAGTCTGGGCTCATATTCTGGCTTGTCCCTTACTGGGTGCCCTTGGATAAGTTATTACTTTCCAGTATCAGTTTTCATATTTGCAAGTAAAGATGAGTGCTATCTTTGTAGAATTATAAGGACAAAGGAGACAATTCTTGTCAATTGCTTAATACAAGACTGAGACATGGTAAACATTCAATTAACATTGGTTGCCATTCATTTTAAAAAAGGAGCATTTTTGTTTCTTATGTACCTACTTGAGAATTTGATCATCATATCCTATATTTCTCCAAAATGTCCAGATGTTCCCTGAAATTTGTATTTCTGTGTTCATGACTGGCTTTGAATCACTGCCTCTGTTGTGATTTGAGATCACCTCTGTTTTACCTCTTATGGTGTGTTTCTCTTCTCTGTGCTGATTCAGATGTGGAATGCAGCCCCCATTTCTGGATTTCCCTCCCAAATCTTGATTTCACACAAAGCAATTAGGAATAGCAGATATAACTCTTGGGATAGAAAAAATGAAAGGAGTCAATTTATTTGCTAGCACCCAAAAGCCTTGAAATGGCCCAGACCCCGTGGAATTAGATATTTGGCTCTAGAGCATAGTCCCTCTGATGCATGCCATCTGCTTTTCTTCTGTTTTGTTTTCCTTTCATTACTCTCCTCCCCTTTGCTCTTAGCATCCCTCCACCCCAAATCTCTGTTCATCTCTCCGCGGAGAAGTTTGATTGTCTCATTTGTTTTCTGTTCTCTGAAACCCAGTCTCTGCCACCAAGCAGCTTTTCAACACAGACTTTTCCTCCAAGAGAAAGTTTTATGGCAGTTGCACTTGGTAAGCAACATTTGGCTAAAGGTATTTCATTCATCCTAGTTATCCTCAAGTGTGAGATGAGGTGTCTAATTTTTGACAGGGATTGGCATTTCCCCAGTCTGTTTGAGAGCCCGTGCTTTCTCAGAAGAGGTGATACCTCAGAACCTTGACTTGGCCTTCTGACCAGTGGAAGAGATTTAGGGTCTGCAGGGCCGCACATGTGCCTTTTCTTCCCTCCCTCTCTTGCCTGGCCGGGGGCCATTCTCAGGGCATGGTGCAGGGCAGATGGTAAGGGCCCTGCTGGCTGTGCAGTCTGTTCTGCGGAAAGCTGCTCCAGCCCTGGACTGTGTTCTTGGGCTCTCCTTGTAAATCTCAGCTTCTTTCCTGCATGTTCCTTTCAAAGGAAGACTTTGGGATTTTTTCATGCCTTTTAGAAAATTGTATTCTGTTCTTTTGGTATTTTATAATTGGAATTATGCCTTGCAGCTTAATTGTTCTTCTCTTACTTTACTTCTCTGTAATTGCCATACTTCCTAATTTTATTTTCTTTTAAAAATACTTTTAAAAATTCTCCTTCCTTAGCACCCCCCCCCAAAAAAAACCTTAGCCACAAATCTAACAAAATATGTACAAGATCTATATGAGGGAAGCTACAAAGCTCTGATAAAAGAAATCAAAGAATAACTAAATAAATGGAGAGACTCCATGTAAGGTAACACGGTGTCAGTTCTTCCCAAGTTGATCTATAGGCTCAATGCAATTCCAGTAAAAATCCCAGCAGGTTACTTTGTGGAAATCAACAAACTGATACTAAAGTTTAAAATTTACATGGAAAGGCAAACTCCCAAAACAGCCGACACAGTAATAAAGGGGAGGAACAAAGTTGGAGGATTGACATTATTTGACTTCAAAACTCACTATAAGCTACAGTAGTCAAGACAGTATAGTACTGGCAGAAGAATAGACAAATGGATCAATGGAACAGAAAAAATAGCACAGAAATAGATCCACACAGGGATAGTCATTGATCTTTGACAAAAGAACAAAGACAATTCAACCGATAAAGGATCACCTTTTCAACTAACGGTGCTGGAATAACAGGATATATACATGGAAATAAATGAATTTAAACACAGATCTTGCACCTTTCACAAAAATTAACTCAAAATGGATCACAGATTTAAATATAAAATGAAAAACTATGAAAGTCACAGAAGATAACACAGGAAAAATTGCAGTTGACTTTGGGCTTGGCAATGTTTTTAATGTAAAAAAGCCCTGTTATGAATCAGTGAACTAAAATGTACTGGAATGGGCAAATTTAATTCAGATGACAATTGTGTCTACTACTGTAGGCAAGAATCCCTTAGAAGAAATGGAATAGCCCTCATAGTCAACAAGAGTCTGAAATGAAGTACTTGAGTGCAGCCTCAAAAATGACAGAATGATCTCTATTCATTTCCAAGGCAAACCTTTCAATATCACAATAATCCAAGTGTATGCCCAACCACTAATGCTGAAGAAGCTGAAGTTGAATGGTTCTATGATGATGTACAAGACCTTCCAGAACTAACACCCAAAAAAGATCTCCTTTTCATCATAGGAATGCAAAGTATGAAGTACATAGGAAGTACAAAGTCAAGAGATATCTGGAGTAACAGGGAAGTTTGGGCTTGGAGTACCGAATGAAGCAGGGCAAAGGCTAACAGACTGTTGCCAAGAGAATGCACTGATCATAGCAAACACCCTCTTCCAACAACACAAGAGAAGACTCTACACATGGACATCATCTGGTGCTTGACACCGAAATCAGATTGATTATACTCTTTGCAGCCAAAGATGGAGAAGCTCTATACAGTCAGCAAAAAAAAAAAAAAAAGACCAGGAGCTGACTGTGGCTCAGGTCATGAACTTCTTATTGCCAAATACAGACTAAAATTAAAGAAAGTAGGGAAAACCACTAGACCATTCAGGTATGACCTAAATCGAATTCCTTATGATTATACAGTGGAAGTGACAAATAGATTCAAGGGACTCTATCTGATAGGGTGCCTGAAGAACTATGGATGGAGGTTTGAGACATTGTAAAGGAGACAGTGATCAAGACCATCCTCAAGAGAAAGAAATGCAAAAGGGCAAAATGGTTGTCTGACGAGACCTTACAAATAGCTGAGAAAAGAAGAGAAGCTAAAGGCAAAGGAGAAAAGGAAAGATATACCCATTGAATGACAAGTTCCAAAGAATAGCAAGGAGAAGAAAGCCTTCCTACGTGATCATTACAAAGAAATAGAGGAAAACAATAGAAAGGGAAAGACCAGAATTCTCTTCAAGAAAATTAGAGATACCAAGGGAAGATTTCATGTAAAGCTGGTCACAATAAAGGACAGAAACAGTATGACCTAACAGAAGCAGACAATATTAAGAAAAGATAGCAAGATTACACAGAAGAACTATACAAAAAAGATCATAATGACCCAGATAAACATGATGGTGTCATCATTAACCTAGAGACAGACATCTTGGGGTGCAAAGTCAAGTGGGCCTTAGGAAGCATCACTACAAACAAAGCTAGCGGAGATGATGGAATTTCCGCTGAGCTATTTCAAATCATAACAGATGATGCTGTAAAAGTGCTGCACTCAGTATGCCAGCAAATTTGGAAAACTCTGCAGTGACCACGGGACTGGAAAATGTCAGTTTTCATTCCAATCCCAAAGAAAGGCAATGCCAAAGAATGCTCAAACTATCGCACAGTTGCACTCATCTCACACACTAGCAAAGTATTGCTCAAAATTCTCCAAGCAAGGCTTCAACAGCACATGAACTGAGAACTTCCTGATGTTCAAGCTGGTTTAAAAAAGGGCAGAGATACCAGAGATCAAATTTCTAGCATCCGTTGGATCATAGAAAAAGAAAGAGTTACAGAAAAACATCTACTTCTGCTTAATTGAATACACCTAAACCTTTGATTGTGTGGATCACAACAAACTGTGGAAAATTCTTTTTTTTTTTTTAATTTTAAAATTTTAAGTGGAGGCCAATTACTTTACAATTTTGTGGTGGTTTTTGCCATACATTCATATGAATCAGCCATGGGTGTACATGTGTTCCCCATCCTGAACCCCCCTTCCACCTCCCTCCCCATCCCATCCCTCTGGGTCATCCCAGTGCACCAGCCCTGAGCACCCTGTCTCATGCATCAAACCTGGACTGGCAATCTACTTCACATATGATAATATACATGTTTCAATGCTATTCTCTCAAGTCATTCCACCCTCACCTTCTCCCACAGAGTCCAAAAGTAAGTTCTTTACATCTGTGTCTCTGTTGCTGTCTCCCATATAGGGTCATTGTTACTATCTTTCTAAATTCCATATATATGTGTTAATATACTGTCTTGGTGTTTTTCTTTCTGGATTACTTCACTCTGAATAATAGGCACCAGTTTCATCCACCTCATTAGAACGGATTCAAATGCATTCTTTTTAATAGCTGAGTAATATTCCATTGTGTATATGTACCAAGGCTTTCTTATCCATTCATCTGCTGATGGACATCTAGGTTGCTTCCATGTCCTGGCTATTTTAAACAGTGCTGTGATGAACATTGGGGTACATGTGTCTCTTTCAATTCTGGTTTCCTTGGTGTGAATGCCCAGCAGTGGGATTGCTGGGTCATATGGCAGTTCTATTTCCAGTTTTTTAAGGAATCTCCGCACTGTTCTCCATAGTGGCTGTACTAGTTTGCATTCCCACCAACAGTGTAAGAGGGTTCCCTTTTCTCCACACCCTCTCCAGCATTTATTGTTTGTAGATTTTTGAATAGCAGCCATTCTGACTGGTGTGAGATGGTACCTCTTTGTGGTTTTGATTTGCATTTCTCTGATAATGAGTGATGTTGAGCATCTTTTCATGTGTTTGTTAGCCATCTGTGTGTCTTCTTTGGAGAAATGTCTGTTTAGTTCTTTAGCTCATATTTTTATTGGGTCGCTTATATTTTTCTGGAATTGAGTTGCAGGAGCTGCTTGTATATTTTTGAGATTAATTCTTTGTCAGTTTCTTCATTTGCTATTATTTTCTCCCATTCTGAAGGCTGTCTTTTCACCTTGCTTATAGTTTCCTTCATTGTGTGAAAGGCTTTTAAGTTTAATTAGGTCCCATTTGTTTATTTTTGCTTTTATTTCCATTACTCTGGGAGGTGGGTCATAGAGGATCCTGCTGTGATTTATGTCAGAGAGTGTTTTGCCTATGTTTTCCTCTAGGAGTTTTATAGTTTCTGGTCTTACATTTAGATCTTTAATCCATTTTGAGTTTGTTTTTGTGTATGGTGTTAGAAAGTGTTCTAGTTTCATTCTTTTACAAGCGGTTGACCAGTTTTCCCAGTACCACTTGTTAAAGACATTGTCTTTTCTCCATTGTATATTCTTGCTTCCTTTGTTAAAGATAAGGTGTCCGTAGGTGCGTGGATTTATCTCGGATTTATCTCTGGGCTTTCTATTTTGTTCCATTGATCTATATTTCTGTCTTTGTGCCAGTACCATACTGTCTTGATGACTGTAGCTTTGTAGTATAGCCTGAAGTCAGGCAACTTGATTCCTCCAATTCCATTCTTTCTCAAGATTGCTTTGGCTATTCAAGGTTTTTTGTATTTCCATACAAACTGTGAAATTATTTGTTCTAGTTCTCTGAAAAATACCATTGGTAGCTTGATAGGGATTGCATTGAACCTATAGATTGCTTTGGGTAGTATATTCATTTTCACTATAGTGATTCTTCCAACCCATGAATATGGTATATTTCTCCATCTATTTGTGTCATCTTTGATTTCTTTCATCAGTGTTTATAATTTTCTATATATAGGTCTTTTGTTTCTTTAGGTAGATATATTCCTAAGTATTTTATTCTTTTCATTGCAATGGTGAATGGAATTGTTTCCTTAATTTCTCTTTCTGTTTTCTCATTGTTAGCATATAGGATTGCAAGGGATTTCAGTGTGTTCATTTTATATCTTGCAACTTTACTATATTCACTGATTAGCTCTAGTAGTTTTCTGGTGGAGTCTTTAGGGTTTTCTATGTAGAGGATCATGTCATCTGCAAACAGTGTGAGTTTTACTTCTTTTCCAACCTGGATTCCCTTTATTTCTTTTTCTGCTCTGATTGCTGTGGCAAAAACTTCCAAAACTATGTTGAATAGTAGTGGTTAGAATGGGCATGCTTGTCTTGTTCCTGACTTTAAGGAAAATGCTTTCAATTTTTCACCATTGAGGATAATGTTTGCTGTGGGTTTGTTATATATAGCTTTTAGTATGTTGAGGCATGTTCCTTCTATGCCTGCCTTCTGGAGGGTTTTTTTATCATAAATGGATGTTGAATTTTTTCAAAGGCTTTTTCTGCATCTATTGAGATAATCCTCTGGTTTTTATCTTTCAATTTGTTAGTGTGGTGTATCACATTGACTGATTTGTGAATATTGAGAAATCCTTGCATCCCTGGGATAAAGCCTACTTGGTCATGATGTATGATCTTTTTAATACGTTGTTGGATTCTGTGTGCTAGAATTTTGTTAAGGATTTTTGCATCTATGTTCATCAGTGATATTGGCCTGTCATTTTCTTTTTTTGTGGCATCTTTGTCTGGTTTTGGTATTAGGGTGATGGTGGCCTCATAGAATGAGTTTGGATGTTTATGTTCCTCTGCAATTGTCTGGAAGAGTTTGAGTAAGATAGGTGTTAGCTCTTCTCTAAAGTTTTGGTAGAATTCAGTTGTGAAGCCGTCTGGTCCTGGGCTTTTGTTTGTTGGAAGATTTCTGATTACAGTTTCGATTTCCATGCTTGTGATGGGTCTGTAAAGATTTTCTGTTTCTTCATGGTTCAGTTTTGGAAAGTTGTACTTTTCTAAGAATTTGTCCACTTCTTAAAAGTTGTCCGTTTTACTGGCGTATAGTTGCTGACAATAGTCTTTTATGATCGTTTGTATTTCTGTGTTGTCTGTTGTGATTTCTCCATTTTCATTTCTAATTTTGTTGATTTGATTCTTCTTCCTTTGTTTCTTGATGAGTCTGGCTAATGGTTGGTCAATTTTATTCATCTTCTCAAAAAACCAGCTTTTAGCTTTCTTGATTTTTGCTCTGGTCTCTTTTGTTTCTTTGCATTTATTTCTGCCCTAATTTTTAAGATTTCTTTCCTTCTACTAACCCTGGAGTTCTTTATTTCTTCTTTTTCTAGTTGCTTTAGGTGTAGAGTTAGGTTATTTATTTGAGTTTTTTCTTGTTTCTTGAGGTAAGCCTGTATTGTTATAAACCTTCCCCTTAGCACTGTGTCCCATAGATTTTGGGTTGTTGTGTTTTCATTTTCATTCATTTCTATGCATATTTTGATTTCTTCTGTGATTTGTTGGTTATTTAGAAGCATGTTGTTTAGCCTCCATATGTTGGAATTTTTAATAGTTATTGCCCTGTAATTGGCATCTAATCTTTGTGGTCATCTAAGCATTGTAGTCAGAAAAGGTGCTTGGAATGGTTTCAATATTTTTGAATTTACCAAGGCTTGATTTATGGCCAAGGATGTGATCTATCCTATAGAAGATTCCATGTGCACTTGAGAAAAAGGTGAAATTCACTGTTTTGGCATGAAATGTCCTATAGATATCAATTAGTTCTAACTGGTCCATTGTATCATTTAGAGTTTGTGATTCCTTGTTAATTTTCTGTTTTGTTGATCTATCCATAGGTGTGAGTGGGGTATTAAAGTCTCCCAGTATTATTGTGTTTTAGTTAATTTCCCCTTTCATACTTGTTAGCATTTGCCTTACATTTTGTGGTGTTCCTATGTTGGGTGCATATATATTTGTCATTGTTACATCGTTTTCTTTAATTGATCCCTTGATCACTATGTAGTGTCCTTCTTTATCTCTTTTCACAGCCTTTATTTTAAAGTCAATTTATCTGATATCAGTATTGCGACTCCTGCTTTCTTTTGGTCTCCGTTTGCATGGAATATTTTTTTCCAGCCCTTCACTTTCAGTCTGTGTGTGTCCCTTGTTTTGAGGTGAGTCTCTTGTAGACAGCATATACAGGGGTCTTGTTTTTGTATCCATTCAGCCAGTCTGTCTTTTGGTTGGGGCATTCAACCCATTTACATTTAAGGAAATTATTGATAGGTATGGTCCTGTTGCCATTTACTTTGTTGTTTTGGGTTCGCGTTTATATACCCTTTCTGTGTTTCCTGTCTAGAGAAGATCCTTTAGCATTTGTTGAAGAGCTGGTTTGGTGGTGCTGAATTCTCTCAGCTTTTGCTTGTCTGTAAAGCTTTTGAATTCTCCTTCATCTCTGAATGAGATCCTTGCTGGGTACAGTAATCTGGGTTGTAGGTTTTTATCTTTCATCACTCTAAGTATATCCTGCCATTCCCTTCTGGCTTGGAGGGTTTCTATTGAAAAATCAGCTGTTATCCTTATGGGGATCCCCTTGTGTGTTATTTGTTGTTTTTCCCTTGCTGCTTTTAATATTTGTTCTTTGTGTTTGATCTTTGTTAATTTGATTAATATGTGTCTTGGGGTGTTTTGCCTTGGGTTTATCCTGTTTGGGACTCTCTGGTTTTCTTCAACTTGAGTGACTATTTTCCTTCCCCATTTTAGGGAAGTTTCAACTATTATCTCCTCAAGTATTTTCTCATGGCCTTTCTTTTTTGTCTTCTTCTGGGACTCCTATGATTCAAATGTTGGGGCGTTTAACATTGCCCCAGTGGTCTCTGAGGTTGTCCTCCTTTCATTTAATTCTTTTTTCTTTTTTCCTCTCTGCTTCATTTATTTCTACCATTCTATCTTCTACCTCACTTATCCTATCTTCTGCCTTATCCTAATCTCCTGTTGGTTCCCTCCAGGGTGTTTTTGATCTCATTTATTACATTATTCATTATATATTGACTCTTTTTTATTTCTTCTAGGTCCTTGTTATTCCTTTCTTGCATCTTCTCAATCCTTGTCTCCAGGCTATTTATCTGCAACTCCATTTTGTTTTCAAGATTTTGGATCATTTTTACTATGATTATTCTGAATTATTTTTCAGGTAGACTCCCTATCTCCTCCTCTTTTGTTTGATTTGGTGGGTATTTATCATGTTCCTTTACCTGCTGAGTATTTCTCTGCCTTTTCATCTTGTTTAGATTGTTGTGTTTTGGGTGGCCTTTCTGTATTCTGGCAGTTTGTGGTTCCTCTTTATTGTGGAGGTTCCTCGCTGTGGGTGGAGTTGGACAGGTGGCTTGTCAAGGTTTCTTAGTTAGGGAAGCTTCCATTGGTGTTCTGGTGGGTGGAGCTGGATTTCTTCTCTCTTGGGTGCAATAAAGTGTCCAGTAGTGAGTTTTGAGATGTCTATGGGTTTGGTGTGACTTTGGGCAGCCTGTATATTGAAGCTTAGGGCTATGTTCCTGTGTACTGGAGAATTTGCGCGATATGTCTTGCTCTGGAACTTGTTGACCCTTGGGTGGTGCTTGGTTTCAGTGTAGGTATGGAGAGTTTTGGACGAGCTCTTATCAATTAATGTTCACTGGAGTCAGGAGTTCTCTGGTGTTAAGCCTCCTGCCTCTGGCTTTCAGTCTTATTCTTACAGTATCCTCAACACTTCTCCATATATACAGCACTGATGATAAAACATCCAGCTTAATGGTGAAAAGAGTCTCCACAGTGAGAGACAGTCAGAGAGTTACACAGAGTTACATGGAAAAGAGAAGAGGGAGGAGGGAGATAGAGGTGACCAGGAGGAGAAGAGGGGGAATCAAAAGGGGAGAGAGCAATCTAGCCAGTAATCACTTCCCCATGTGCTCTCCACAGTCTGGATCCTTCAGAGATGTTCACAGAGTTCCACAGAGAAGAGAAGAGGGAGGAAGGAGATAGAGGTGATCAGGAGGAGAAAAGGGGGAATCAAAATGAGAGAGAGAGATCCAGCCAGTAATCAGTTCCATAAGTGTTCTCCACAGCCCAGAACACACACAGAGAATCATGGGGTTGCATCAGGAAGAGAAGCGGGAGGGAGGAGATAGAGGTGACCTGGGGGAGAAAAAGGAGAGTCAAAGGGGAGAGAGCAATCAAGCCAGTAATCTCACTCCCAAGTAAAAATGTGTACTGAAGGTTTGATTTTTAATGGTACAAATTTGATAACAAATACCAAAAAGCAAATATTAAAAACCTAGAGTAGAGGTTACACTCTCAAAAATACAATATTAAAAAAACAAAATCACAAAAATTATAAAGAATGCGTATGAAGTTTGCTTTAAAAATAGGGTCTTTTTTGGCAAGGTAATAGGTTATAAAAATGAAAATTAAAGGAGTAACAGAGGACTTAAAAATTAAAAAAAAATTTTAATTAAAAACTATAATAGTAAAAATATATCTAGATATTTCTCTGGAGTTGTTGTGGGCAGTGTGGGGGTCAGTTCATTTTCAGATAGTTCCTTGATCCAGCTTATACTTCTCAAGATCTATGGACCCCTTCCTATGTAGTTGGTGCTAACTGCAGGGTTTTAACCTATTGCACCTGTCACTTCCAAGGCCGTTCTCTCTGTTTATTTTGGCTTCTTCTGTTTGCTGGCCTCTACAGTGTCTAATTTCCGCCCTGACACAAGGGGGCGCTGGTGGTCACTTACTCAGGCTCGCTTGTTCAGTCCTGTGGGGAGGGAGGGGCGCTGCAGACAAACATCCCTGGCGTGTGGGGGAGCGCTCGCAGTGTCTGGGCCACACTGGGTTTGCCCCGCTCACAGCGCGTGTGCTTTCCCCGTCTACACTGCTCAGGCTCCAGGTTGCTCTGCCGGGAACTGTCTGAGGCGGGCCCTGGGTTCCATGCACTTCCCAGGTCTAAGCCGCTCAGGTTCAGGTTCTCGGGTACTCCAGGAAGGCGCAGACTCCGTTATGCCTGCGTTTTGTGCCCTTCCCAGGTCCGAGCAGCTCAGGCCACCAGGTTCTTGGGAGCACACTCTCCCCAGGTGGGGGCTGCGTCTTATCGCCTCCCCGTCCCAGCCGCTCGGTTTCCTGGGTGGCAGCGGGAGCAGCTGTTCTGCCCGTAGTCCGGATCCCTGATCAGGAAAGAAGACTCCTCGAGACAATGCAACTTGCAATAGGGGAATTTATTACTGACTCGAGCCAGGGCCTCCCGCCCTCACCAAGGGTGTGAGGACGAAAAGGCCCCGAGCCCTAGTTCTCTCGGGTATTTATTGGGTACAATCAGGTAGTTGGCGCAAGCGGATTGGTTACACAGTTGCAAGGCAATTTTTGTTGGCCCAATCATTGTGGGCTTTCAGCTTTCCCCTGATAGGTTCCCTTTTTCTTGCTAGGCACATGTTGATTGGCTGGCTCCAGGTGGCCTGATAATTATGTTACTCCAGGAAACCAGGCCGACTCCTAATCTAGGCTGCCTGTCATGGCGTTAGCCATGACAGCCTCACAGCAGCGACTCAGGTGTGCCGTGTGTCTCTCCTGGGGAGCTGGTCTCTGGCTGCAACCCTCCTGGCAGATGTCAACCGTCCAGAATCCCAAGAAGACTTTATCTAAATCCCAGGTTAGAAACTGGGAGCCTGCTCACAGTTTGGTAGCGGATGCTGTCTCTGGGACTGAGTTTGCCCCTCTCTGGCTCTGGCTTGCGCCCGCCTGCCTCCCTGCCTCTGGCGGGGGATGGGTCGGTCCCCAGCCTGCTAGCTCTGCCCTGGTATTCACTCAGTCTTTTGTTCTGTGAGAGGGTCCAGCAGTGCCTTAGGTTAGGGCTTTTCGCAGGATAGTTCTCTCTCTCTCTCTTTTTCCCCTCTCTCTCTGGCTATCCCACAGTCTGGGTTGCTCTCTCACGTTGCCTCCCCCAGATTGCCCTCAGGGCATTCAAGCCTGGTCCTTACTCTAAGCAATGCAGCCCTCTCCTCCCCATTTAGCCTCACTCGCTGGTGGCAGACGTGAGTGTCTGGGCTACTTCTCTGCTGGGAGTTGCCCTTAGGCACGTAATCTGCAGGGTTTGTTTGTTTGTTTGTTTGTTTGTTTGTTTGTTTATCCATCCATCCATCCATCCATCCATCCATCCATCCTCTGGTTATGTTGCCCTCTGAGATTCCAAAACTCCCCACAGACCCACTGGGGAGAGGGTTTCCTGGTGTTCGGAAACTTCTCTTTTATGACTCCCTCCCTGGGATGGGTCTCCATCCCTAACTCTTTTGTCTCTCTTTTTATCTGTTATATTTTGTCCTACCTCCTTTCGAAGACAATGGGCTGCCTTTCTGGGTGCCTGGTGTCCTCTGCTAGCGTTCAGAGATTGTTTTGAGGAATTTTCTCAGCGTTCAAATGATCTTTCAATGAATTTGTCGGGGAGAAAGTGGTCTCCCCGTCCTATTCCTCTGCCATTTTAGGACCGGCCCCAAATTACTCTGTTTAAAGTCAATTAGAATAATCTTCTGTTTGTGGTTATGCCAACAATTCAATATACAGTTAGACTTGTTTGGTTCTACTTTAGGTTTTTAGGGATTCATATTTAATTTTGTTTCATAAAACATTAACATAGTTTCAAAATTCACTCTACAGAACAAGTTGTATTCAGAGAGGTGTAACTTTCATCTCTTTCTTTTCAATCCTGTTTCTTTCTATCCCTTAGAAATAGCCATTCTATTTTGTCTTTTAGTTTATCCTTTCATGCTTTATTTTAATACAAAGGGACATATTTATATACTGATATCCACCCAATGGTTACATAATATATAGACTTCCTTCACCTTGCTTTTAACAGGGTATGGGGACATATTTCACAGCAGGATACAAAGGCATGTCTCATTCCTTTTTAAACTGAACTGCATGGATACATCATACACAACCACTGTATTCAATCAGTTTCCTGCTGTTGGACAACTGGGTTATTTCCATTCTTTTGGTATCACAAATAGTGCTACAATGGATACTCCTGTGAGTGCTTCCTTTCATATTGCTGTCTTCAAGATATATTAATAGGAACAGGATTGTTTTATCACAGAGAAAGTGCACATGTAATTTTGCTTTCTTCCACTGGGGAATTTTGTATATTGATTTTATCTAGAAGGCTTGTTAAATTCTCTCATTAATTAAAATAACTTATTAAAATAGCTTGTAACATTATAAAATTTCTATTTCTACAATAATATTGTTAGCAAATAATCATGGTTTTACTTCTCCTATTGCATATTTATATCTTTTCTTTTTTGCTCCTCCTAGCATATCCATTAAAATGTTGAATGGAAGTGTTGAAAGCCAATTACTTTTGTTCTTAATTTTAAAACAAGTGCTTTCAATATTGTACCACTAGTTATGATGTTTATTACAAAATTTTTAAATGCTCAACATTAGATTATGGAACTTCCCTTCTCATTATAGTTTGCTGAGAGATTTTACCATGATTAGAAATAAAATTGCATCAACTGTTTTTCTGTACTATCAAGATAATCATGTAGCTTTGTGTTCCTTAATTCATGACTACGATGAATTTAATAAATCACTTTCTCAATATTTTTTAAGTTTTTGTTTATCTACTTTTATTCTCAGCTGTCCTGGGTCCTCATTGCTTTTCTCTAGTTCTGGAGAGCAGGGCCTACTCCCTAGCTTCAGTGCACAGGCTTCTTACTGAGGCGGCTTCCACTGTTGTGGAGCGTGGGCTCAGCAGTTTTGGCTCCTGACTCTAGAACACAGACTCAGTAACAGTGGTGCCCAGGCTGAGTTGCTCTGCAGCATGTGGAATCTTCCCAGATCAGTGGTCAAACCCATGTTTCCTGCATTGCAGGTGGATTCTCTACCACTGAGCCACCAGGGAAACCTCAATTTCTTAATATTAAACTAACCTTTTACTCCCAAGATTCGACCTTTCTGGCCATTATTCTTCTCATATATTGCTGAATTTCATTTATTCTGCTGAGGTGTTTTGCATTTACACTTAGACATGAAATTGACCTATAGTTTTACTATCAAGTTTTATTCTTAATCAGGTTTTGGTACTAAAGTTATGCCTCACACGTGAATTGGGGACTTTTCCCCTCTTTATATTATATGGCAGTTTAAATAACTATTCCTGAATATTTGGTAAAACTGGTGGTGAAGCCAACTGGAACTGGTGTTTTCTTTGAGAGACTATCTTTAAGGTACTGATCCAATCATCTTAATCATTTTAAGACTATTTATCAAAAAAAAAAAAAAAAAAAAGACTGTTCATCTTTTCTAATTCTTTTTGATAAACTGCCTTTTAAAGGAATTTACCCAATTCATTGATTTTTTAAAAAATATTAGCATAAAGGTGTTAATCACATTTTCTTATCTATTTTATTTCAGCAATAGGAATCCCCTTCTCTTTTCCCTCAGGACTTTGTTCTGTCTTTCTCTTAGTAAATCTCAACAAGTGTTTTCTGTGCATTTAATCTTTTCAAAGAGCTAATGTTTGGTTTTGTTGATCCTAAGGCAAGTTTGTTTACTTTATTGTTACCCTCTACTTTATCATTCCTTCCTTCTACTTTCTCTGGATTAATTCTGTGTTCTTGAAGTTAAGTTGAATGTTAATCTCATTATTTTAGATACTTCCTTTGTTGCTGTTAACACCTAAGCTGAAGTGAAGTGAAGTGAAGTTGCTCAGTCATGTCCGACTCTTTGCGACCCCATGGACTGTAGCCTACCAGGCTCCTCGGTCCATGGGATTTTCCAGGCAAGAGTACTGAAGTGGGTTGCCATTTCCTTCTCCGGGGGTCTTCCCGACCCAGGGATCGAACCCTGGTCTCCCACATCATAGGCAGATGCTTTACTGTCTGAGCTACCAGGGAAGCCCCTAATAGAGTACTATTTTGGCAGTCCCACAAATTTGGTATGGGGCATTTTCATAATTTATTTTTTTGTCTAAATATTCTTTATTTCCATTATAATTCTTCTTAGACCAATGAGTCATTGGAAGTCTATTTTTTATGTCTAAATGTACAATTTTCTATAGATTTTTTGTTGTTACTACTGTTATTACTGTTCTTTAGCATACTGTCTGATGTCAACCCTTCTAAATTTTGATGGAGGTAGCTTTATAACCTAGAAAAGTGATCAGATTTTGTGAAGGCATTCTATATGTGCTTGAAAAAGATGTATTTTCAATAATTTTGAGATATAATATATTATGTATTATTTACATCAGCTTCCCTGGTGGCTCAGCCAGTAAAGAATCTGTGTGCAATGTAGGAGACCTGGGTTCAATCCCTGGGCCAGGAAGATTCCCTGGAAAAGGGAATGGCTAACCATTCCAGTATTCTTGCCTAGAGAATTCCATGGACAGAGGAGCCTTTTGGGCTATAGTCAGACACGATTGAACGACTAACATTGCCACTTTTTTCTTTATCTGCAAACTTATTAGTATTTGATTTGCTTAGTATATCAATTATAGCCTGTCAATTATGATTATCTACAGAGAGAAATATTAAAATCTCCCATTGTTAAGGGGCTTCCCTTGTGGCCCAGCTGGTGAAAACTCCACCTGCAATGCAGGAGACCTGGGTTTGATCCCTTCTTCTGGGAAGATCCCCTGGAAAGGGGGAAAGGCTATCCACTCCAGTATTCTGGCCTGGAGAATTCCATGGACTGTGTAGTCCATGGGGTCACAAAGAGTCAGACACAACTGAGCGACTTTCACTTTCATCTTGTTAGGATGAATTTTTATATTTGTTCTTCCAAGTAAGTCAATGTTTGATTTAGGTATTTTGAAGCTAAATATGAATTTCCTACAAATTCATTCTTTTTTTTTTCCATTTATTTTTATTAGTTGGAGGATAAAGAAGCTATGGTACATATACACCATGGAATATTACTCAGCCATTAAAAAAATTCATTTGAATCAGTTCTAATGAGATGGATGAAACTGGAGCCCATTATACAGAGTGAAGTAAGCCAGAAAGATGCAAATTCATTCTTAAGCATCGAAACTTTCATCATCTTTAACACTAATAAATCTGTAGCAAAACTTATTTTTTTAAAGTCTACTTGTCAGCTTTAGGAGGGTTAATGTTTACCTGGTTCATGCTTTTTCAGTCACAGACTATGAAACATTTAAATCCTTGTGTTTTAGGTATACCTCTTATAATCAGTATTTGCATAAAGTTCTTTTAACTCAGTCTCATACTCTCTGCTTCTCACTGTGGAGTTTAATCATTTTTCATTTATTATAGTTACTGATATACTAGACTTGGAGTCATTACTATAATATTTTATGTGCTTTTATTAGTCTGCTTTTTCCTGTTTATATTTTCCTCCATTTTTAAAAAAAATTTTTGCCTTCTTTTGGAATGATGACGGATTTTCTACCCCCTCATTCCTTTTTTTTTCCCCCCTGTCTACTTAATTTGGAAATTGTATTTTTTAAATAGAAGTCCACTGCATGAATGTATCATAGTTTATTCAACCAGTCAACACTGATGGTGACTTCAACCAGTCACCCGCTGACGGGTTGTTTTTAGTCTTTTGCTTTTATACATAGTACTGCAATAAATAGCATTTTACCATTTCTGTTTTTTTTTTTTTTTTAGAATGGTTTCTTGTCTTATGATAGCTGCCCTAGATCTTCAAATACATGTGCATAACTTATGAAGACTAAAATTAAACACCATCTTTAACCTCCTCTTGAATAATACAAGGATTCTAAAAAACTTTAGTAACAACCAACATTCTTCCAAATTACATTTCATCTTGTTCAGAACTTTAATACACCACTGTTTTTGACCTATAAATCAAGTCTTATTAATATTATTTTGTATTATAAACATACATTAGATTTACCTACATATTCATCATTTTCTTTACCATTTTTCCTTGTATAACAGGCCTCCCATTTGCTTCCATTCCATTTTAGAATTCATGAGTTTCCTTGAATTGAAAATTGGTGTCCTTCCACAATACTGGAAAATTTTTCATCCACAGTTTTTAAAAATATGGCCTAATTGCCTGTCTCTCATGGGCTGACTCTCTGTTAAGACATGTTACACCCTATTCGTTTAGCCTTCCTATTTCCATCTCCTCTTCCAAAGTTTGCTTCCTTTTCCTCACTAAGCTGCGTTCTGGAAAGTGTCTTTGATCTATTTTCAAGTTCACTAAATTTCTCTTTAGCCATATCTAATTTGCTGGTTAATCCTTTCATTTCATTTATTGCTTTTTAATTTTGAGTGTTCTTTTAAAAAACAAACAAACAAAAAAACCTTCATAGTCATTTTGTGTGATCTGTTGTTGTTAACTTGTATTTTCAAGTTTTCTTTGAGTATTTTTTTTTCTTCTGTTTCTTTTTGCAGCTGGTCTTCACACATATCACCTTATTTCTTGTAGATTTTGTGATTTTTGCTATGAGCAGCTTATTTCCTTGAACCATTAAGTCTGGAAATTCTTTGAGTGCTTGGCTGATGTTAATCCCATCAAAGAGGATTTACATTTAGTTTTCACAGTAGGCTGAGGGTCCTACCAACCTGGGACCACCTTAAATAAAATTATCTACTTATAATTTTTAATGACTACAGAGCTTATTTGAATTTAGTAAGAAAACTTGTATAATATCTTAAAGTTATGTATTTCCAAGGGAGTGTCTTTCATTTTCCAGCTCTGTCTGGACAAGTAAGTTTCCTTGCTTTGCCTTTTAGGATTTATTTATTAGGATTTATTTCTGGTTCACCCTAAAGGTTATAATCACAAGCCTTTGGGGCCCCAATCTTATGCAGATTTCTCTCCAGGTGTGGTCACCAGGATTTTCATCTGGCCTCACATCTATGTGCTCATCAATGAAGAAGCTCAATCGTTTTCAACAGAAAACTTCAAAATGAAATCTAGCTTTGTTTTGAGTCTCTGTGGATTTCTTCTTTTCATTCTGTCAGGCGAGTGTGTGCTTCTCGGTTTTTGTCTCGTCACAACAGAGATTTGGAGTGACGGACATTAAAGCCCCCTCGGCGTGTCACAGCTCTCAGGCCTCGCACAGACCATGTTACAGCTATGAGACAAACCAGTGTTATGGCTCAGTGTCACAGCTCTATTTTATTTAGGAGATAGCAGGAAAATCCATCTTCGAGGCGTGAGGGCACATCCATCCAAAGACGTGAAGAGAAGAGCACCCCAGCGCGTGGGAGAGGAAGAGAGTGAGCGCGAGCCCTTTGGCCCCTTTTAAAATATGTTTTTTCTTCCCCCTGGGCCTGCCCTATGTAAATTGGGCTTAGGCAGGAGCGCTGTTCTACCTGAAGTCCTCACTCCGGTCCTCAGACCTTCCTTTGACCTTCCTCTGTTCTATTTTCACAGGCTTTTCCCTTCCTCGTCTTTTAGCCACTGCCATTTTGGACTCCTTTTCCCTATTCTAACTACCTAACAGTTCCATCCATCAATGCATTTAAAAGGAAAAATGTAATACTTATTCAGCAATGTAGTCATTTCAATCAGAGGGGTTGGACAAGGTGCCCAAACTGCCTGATTGCCAGAAACATGTTTGTTTTTGGTTTTGACAGAAACTCTTTGATGACTCTAGGGCTAAAGACAAATAACCCTAGGGTGACCCATAGAAAACTACTCACCGTCCACCTCTCCTCCGTGACAGGTCCCTTAGATGAAAGTCAGAACAATGAATTACCAATTTATAATAAATTACTAACGGGGGCATTCCTGCATGTTACCGGGCACCGATGAAGGGTACGTTTTTCTAAGTGCTTCTCTTGAGGAAAGAGTGGATTGCTTTTGCATGAAGGTTAAGGAAATCTAATAAAACTCCTCCACCTCTAAGATGAACTTCTCAGGACCATTTCAAAATGTCTGAAAGAGAATGATATCCAGGTTTGTAATGAGTCTTTAAAGCAATAGCTTAGCTGCCAAAAATAGCTCAGAGCATTTTGAATCCTAGTTACTGTCTCTCCTGAGACTCTGTGTTGTAGCTGTTTGCAACTTGAAGACCATGATTTATTCATTCCCCCAATATTGTGAGAACTCAAATGGACTGAGCTCATATGAAATGCAGATGTCACTGCACTTTAATTACGCTTGCCCCCGTGGTTTCTATTGGGAAGCACAAGCCCACAGATGGAGATTAGAAAGATCTGGGTGGCAGCAACAATGAAATGCTGTGACCTAAGATTGAAGTGAGTTTTAAAACACACACAAAGAAAAGGGGGAAACAGGATCAGAACAAACTTGGCTGACATCCATGTTTTTTTTTTCTCCCCTTGAAGAATCTTGCTTCAGACCCCATGGGGGATGTTCCTCATAACTGCAGGTGGAGGAAGGAAGGATTGTGTTAATTATTCCACAGACAATGTGTCCTTCAAGAAACTAGAAGAAGCTGGTGAGTATTTCTAAAGACTTCTTAGAGGCACAGAGCTAGCTCCAATTCATGGATAATGTCATTTGCTCCAGAGACAAGCCTGCATCTCTGTTTTGAGGAAACATGGCTTATTTAAATGAGACACCCAAAATGAGATTGCATCCAGCTCACCCTTGATACTAACATCCACCTACAGACTACAGCTCACATTGCATGATTGTCTAGAGATCATTTCTGAGCCACACACACACAAGAAAACCAACAAATGCCCAAAACAAAATCCACACAAACTATTCAAAATAACTTGAGGAGGCCACTACAGCACCACTTTACCCTGAGACCTTCCAGACCATAGTGGTTCAAATTTTGTGACACCTTGAACTAATTTTTTCTCATCAGTTTGCTCCTCTACATAATGGTACCTAAACATCACATGAGGTCTTGCAGCTGAACTTATGCAAAGATAAAGCCTGTACAAATACTGGTTGAGATAAAGCATGTATATTTATAAAATGATGGCTAAGTGAATTTTAGAAATGGAATGGAGAATGCAGAACAGCAAGAATTCCATGCCCAGAATGAATAGACCCAAAGTGTACTCCTTTTTTACTCTTGATCCCACTGATAGCTCCTTTTCAAGTTACAATGTCCACACATCATCATGATAAAGAGTGGGAGGATAACAGCTTGAATCTCTCTGCTCAGTTGGAGTAAGGGATACTGGGATGGGCTGTGGCCTTTAAGGGAGGCACAGGCCCTCAAACCAGAAACTCACATTTATCAGACAGCCCTCTTCTTTACAGATTCCTTTATTCAGATGTTCGTGTTTTGGAAGAGTATTTGTTAACAGTGATGATGATGGGGAGAGGTTGCCCCTGGAGGAAACCTGACTAACTTTGCCCCCAAATCCCAAACTAGTCTGTTAAAGCACTGTGCCCCCTTCTCAGAGTCAGGGCACCCTATCCTATGAATTCAGCACCTGGTCATTGGTAAGAGGACTGTGGTGGTTGCCTTTCCCAGAGCCAGTTATGGGCTGGCCTGTAACCTAATAGGTCAGATGTCTCAGACAATTCAATGCATCTGGGTGATGGGAATTAGCTGAACCAATAATACCTTCTTTCAGGGCTTCCAAACATGAGACAGAGAGTAGAAGAGCCCATTTACAAGCAGCAGCAGGAGCAGTAGAAACAGTGATGCAGAGGAGGTGAGTCACAACTTCCTCTGTGAGGAAAAAGGAACCGTGGAGGCCTGGGGTGTCCCCAGGGCCACTAGTCAGCTGCGAAAGCCACTGCTGATCTGCAATGGTGCCTCAATCTTGAACATTTGAAATTACTCCTACTCCATTGTTATTTTTAGCAGAGTTGTTTCTTCAAGAAAATTGCTCCCTGATCTTGTCTCTCCCTTGCTCTCAGACTATGTGCATGTTTTAACACAGCTGGTCATGATAGTCTACTTTTCCTAATCACGTTGTTACTTTACTGTGAAAAGTGGAAAATTTGAGTATGTAAGTTGTATGGTCTTATAATGTAAACTACTGAGACTTGCAATGTAACAGTTTATTAATCCTTGAAGATATTTTTATTTGGTATCTTTTTATGGAATTCTTGTCTGCAAATCTTAAGCTGAAAAGTCACTAGAACTCTGTTTAGAAATGAATTAAAAATCACATGGCTTTTATTGTTTTTTGGTATGTGCACTAAGAATTGCTGTCAAATTGTCCATAAAGTCTGTATACTGATCCTCAAAACAACTGATAAAATCTTGATTGTGAAAGGAAAAAAAAAGGGGGGGGGGGGATCTGAACAGGTACCTCATGAAAGAAGACATACAGATGGCAAATAAACTCGTGAAATGATTCTCAACACCATTTGTTACTAGGGTACTGCAAATTAAAAAATGATGAGATACTACTTCACACCTATTACAAGGACTAAAAATCCAGAAAATTGACAACACTGGCAAGGTTGCAGAGAAACTTTCATCCATTGCTGATGGGAAAACAAAATGGTACAACCTTTAGGTGACAACTTCGTAGTTTCCTATAAAACTAAACATAATTTTACCATATAATTTAGCAATCTCACTCCCAACTGAGCTGAAATTTTATGTCACACAAAAACCTGTACCTGAATGTTTATAGCATCTTTATCCATAATTGTTAAAAACTAGAAGCAACCAAGATGTCTTTCAAGACAAATGTATGAATAAACTGTTACACCCTAAAATGGAATATTACTCAGAGATAAAAAGAAATGAGTTATTAAGCCATGAAAAGACAGAGGAGACAAATTCATATCACTAACTGAAAGAAGTCAATCTGAAAAGCCTAGGTACTGCATGATTCTAACTATAGGACATCTGGAAAAGGCAAAGCTGTGGAGACAGTAAAAAGATCAGTGGTTGTCAGGGGTATAGGGTAGTAATTATAGCAAATGCCCCACACTAAAGTTGGAGATTAATACTAGGGGCAACTGTGGGGTTCTCTTTCATATACTGTAGGCAATTTAGTGAATGTCAATGCGAATGACTGTTGGTCGCAGACATGAGAAGGACTTTTTCCCCAATGGGAGTATAATTGATTTCCTTTTCACCACAAAAGAAGCCAAATTTGCATCTATGAAACAAATTCATGTTAATACTCTATATGTTGCCTCTATGTATATCTGCTCTTGGACTTTTTCTTTTAATCAGCTGAAACCAATTTATGTTTCTCAGGTAGTAAGCAAAATTAGTTCTCTGATATTTGTTCATTTTATATTAATATGAAGTCATGATTTAATATTTTTAAATGAACCCATTAAGAATTCTATAATAATTTGATATACAAACAATTGGCTTAATATAACTAAAACATAAAGTTTGCTCATGAAAGCCTTTGTATGTTAAGCTGCAGGGCTTGGATGTCATTACGTATGTGATAAAAAAAATTATTAAGAAGTTGGAATCCAGGCAGTGGCAGGGCACACTCTGTGTCACCTTCATGGAGATGAGCCTGATGGGACCAGACTGGAATCAGGACAGCCGGGTAAAAAGCCACCATCAGAGTTCAAGTGAGAGATGACAGGGGCTAAATTCGAGCTGTTGGAGGATTGTTTAGCAGGATTTGATAACTGATAGGGAAACAGAGTCAGACTTTATTTTTTTGGGCTCCAAAATCACTGTAGATGGTGATTACAGCCATGAAATTAAAAGACACTTACTCCTTGGAAGGAAAGTTATGACCATCCTAAACAGCATATTAAAAAGCAGAGACATTACTTTGCCAACAAAGGCCCATCTAGTCAAGGCTATGGTTTTACCAGTGGTCATGTATGGATGTGAGAGTTGAACTGTGAAGAAAGCTGAGTGCCAAAGAATTGATGCTTTTGAACTGTGGTGTTGGAGAAGATTCTTGAGACTCCCTTGGACTGCAAGGAGATCCAACCAGTCCATCCTAAAGGAGACCAGTCATGGGTGTTCATTGGGAGGCCTGATGTTGAAGCTGAAACTCCAATATTTTGGCCACCTCATGCAAAGAGTTGACTCATTGGAAAAGACCCTGATGCTGGGAAGGATTGGGGGCAGGAGGAGAAGGGGACAACAGAGGATGAGATGGCTGGATGGCATCACTGACTCGATGGACATGAGTTTGGGTAAACTCCGGGAGTTGGTGATGGACAGGGAGGCCTGGCGTGCTGCGATTCATGGGGTCGCAAAGAGTCGGACACAACTGAGGGACTGAACTGAACTGAACTGAGTGGGCTTCCCTGATAGCTCAGACAGTAAAGAATCCATCTACAATGCAGGAGACCTGAGTTCAATCCGTGGGTTGGGGAGTTCCCCTGGAGGAGGGCATGGCAACCCACTTCAGTATTCTTGCCTGGAGAATCCCCATGGACAGAGGAGCCTAGTGGGCTACAGTCCATGGGGTCATAAAGAGTCAGACCAGACTGAGACACTAATACAACCACAACCAGGATGTGCAGAGCGAGGAAGAGAGGAAACGTCTAATGAGCACCAAATTCCTGAGTTCTGTAAGCAGGTGGAGTTCACATCGGAAATGTAGCAGGAGCAGTGTCTTAGGGCAAGGCAGCTGATGAGTCCCATTTCACACATGCCTCAGGTGAGGTGGTTTGGGACCCCCAGGTGGAGAGGTCCAGAAGGCAGCTATGGACAATGGTCTGAAGCTCGAGGGAGAGGTCAGAGCTGGATCACACAAAACCAAGTGAGTGGGTACAACAGCCCAGGGAGAATGAGGTCAGAGATGGAATCACACGAGACCAAGTGAACGGGTACAACAGCCCAGGGAGAATGAGATCAGAGCTGGAATCATACGAGACCAAGTGAGTGGGTACAACAGCCCAGTGAGAATGAGGTCAGAGATGGAATCATACGAGACCAAGTGAACGGGTACAACAGCCCAGGGAGAATGAAGATGCTGGGCCAAGCCACCTCCCATCAAACACTAATGTTTAAGAAGCAGGTGGAGAAAAGCTAGCTATGAAGGAAACCAAGAAGGGACAGTCAGAAAAGTAAGTAGGAGGAGGCAAGTAGGAGGGGATTTCGATAAGAATGGAGGGATCAGGAATGTCTAATGCTGCAGATAAATGAAACAATTCAAAGAGTAAACACATGCAGGCACTCCCACTGCTTTGGACAATATAGGGGCCACCGAGGGACCAGTTCTGTGAATAAGAGGTGAGGATTTGTAGGGTCAAATTTGCAGGTCTTTGGAGGAAGCTTTAATTTGAGAACAAAAAACCAGTGAAAATGTGACTGAAGGTGCAGCCAGAGGAGAATTTATGGGTGGAGAGCCCACTGGAAGTAGGCAAAAGAGAATCCAGGACTCAAGAAAAAGAAAGGTCTTAGGACACACGTGCTCTGACCTGCAAGAGAGGATGGGCAGAGATGAACCCAGTCTGTCCATCAGGAAGTGGGGCAAAGAGGAAAGTTAGATGCAATCGCCTCAAATTTCTGGATGAAGTCAAGGGCAGGATGGGGCAGAGTGTGAATGTGTAAGGTAGAGCTCCTCAGGGAGCTTAAGGAGAGGGACAGTTGGAGCTGTCACAGAAGGGCGCGGAGGAGGATGGATTGAGCATCAGTAAAGGGCTTGCTGAGTATTCGCTGTGCAGTGGATGCAGAGCCTGACTGCAAAGCAGAGGGGCACAGAGGACTCACAAGGACTCACTGTCCAGGGCTGACGCTTACTTGAGCAGGGGCAGCTGGAAATTGTCAGGGCCAAAAAGAACTGGAATTTAGAGGGAGGCTGGAAAGGAAACGTAAACTGTGGGGGTTCTGGAGTGAAGACTAGAGGCATCTGCCCTCTGTGATAAGTACTTCAGAGGACAAGCCTCCCTCAGTGTGAGTTTGTTTTATGAAAGAGTAGAAAGAACACTCGGAGAAGGCAGTGGCAGCCCACTCCATACTCTTGCCTGGAAAATCCCATGGACAGAGGAGCCTGGTAGGCTGCAGTCCATGGGGTCGCTAAGAGTCAGGCACGACTAAGCAACTTCACTTTCCCTTTTCACTTTCATGCATTGGCGATGGAAATGGCAACCCACTCCTGTTGGAATCCTGGTGGGCTGCTGTCCATGGGGTCACATAGAGTCGGACACGGCTGCAGAGACTTTGCAGCAGCAGCAGCAGCAGAAAGAGCACTAGAGGCGCTCAGGCGGGAGGGGCCTCCAGTGTAACTTTGGGAAGATCCCTTAAACTCTATCTCAGCTGTGTCCTCTGTCTCACGAGGGCACTGGACTAGACAGCGCCCACCCAAGGTTTCTCTGTGCTAGTTGTTCAGTCATGTTCAACTCTTTGCGACCCCATGGACTGTAGCCTGCCAGGGTCCTCTGTCCATGGGGATTCTCCATGCAAGAATACTGGAGTGGCTTGCCATGCCCTCCTCCAGGGGATCTTCCTATCTCAGGGACTGAACCCAGGTCTCCCACATTGCAGGCAGATTTTTTACTGGCTGAGACACCAAGGAAGCCCAAGAATACTGGAGTGGGTGGCTGATCCCTTCTTCAGGGGATCTTCCCAACTAGCAAATAGCAAGTAGCCTGGTATTTGTGTTCCACTGGGTATTTAGTGGTGAGTTTTCAGTATCTCAGGTCCTCTCTATGTTCTTTCTTACTGGAAAACTACCAGACTTCTGCCCAGTCCTTGGTCTTCCCAACAAGTCTTATCTCCAGGCACCCTTCTATCCAGTGCTGTCTCTAGCTTGGCTTCGATAACCAAGCAGTTGTTCATTCCATGGTTTCCACTTGTGTTTCCCAAACCAGATCTCCTGCGTTGCCAGGGGAGGGGAGCAGAGCTTCCCCACGCAACGGCTGCACCTTTGCAGTGGTTGACTTGGGTCAGTCAGTTAGATGCTCTCTCACAGGGTGATCAACTTTGTTTTGATCACACAACATAATAACTCCCATCAATCTCATCTGTTTTTCTTCCCCTTAAACATTTTCTTAAATTTAAAAAGTTGTGGTTAAATATACAAAACATGAAATTTACCATTTAAGTGTACATTTCAGTGACGTGAAGTGCAGTCACGCTGTTTTACAGCCATCACCACCATCCATCCACAGAACCTTTTCATCTCGCCAAACTGAAGCTCTGCCCCCATTAAACACTCCTTTTTCCTCCTGCCTCCAGGCCCTGACCATTCTACATTCTTTTTTTTTTTTTTTTAACTTTCAGAGTTATTTATTATGTCACAATAGATAATTAATAGTATATATTTTTTTCTTCCACTTTCTCATCTTTGGTGATCCTCTGCCCCTCCATTATTTAATTCAGAAAGTACAATTTATTTTCTTTTTTTGGCTTCAGTTTCAGAACTGATCTGCACATGATTGATCTGTGCAAAACAATTATTCAAAACTTTAGCATTGTCACTTTTATGATCAAGAGATCCTTTCCTTTCTTTTGGAGACCTCTGATGTACTTTCAGTTTTTCCTGTTTTGCTCATTTCAATTTATTCTTCCTGTCACATGACAGAATACACTTAACTTTCTCTTTAAGTATTTTTCCTTCATTAAGAGATATCTTATCTCCTCTAAAAGTAGCTTGTGCTTAGTCATATCTAACTCTGTGACCCCAGGAACCGTAGCCCACCAGGCTCCTCTGTCCATGGGATTCCCCAGGCAAGAAAACTGGAGTGGGTTGCCATTTCCTTCTCCAGGCCATTCTACATTCTATCTCTGCAACTTTGTACCTCCCATAGGTAGAATCACACAGCATTTATTCTTTTGTGACTGGCTTGTTTCACTTAGCTTCACACCTTCAAGCTTCATCCACGTTGTCTCATGGGTCACAATTCCTTCATTCTTAAGGCTGAATAATATTCCATTGTGTGCATGCATCACATTTTGTTTATCTATTCATCTGTTGATGGACATTTGGGTAGCGTCTGCCTTTTGGCTATTGTGAATAATGCTACCATGACCCTTAAGCCTGCTTTGCTTAAATTGAAAATGTAGGATAAAGGAAAGAGAAATACAGGAGTATATGTGGGTGTCAGGTGGACAGGAGCTGCTTACATCTTTGTGTAGCAGGAGGGCTTCTCAGGTCAGACCACATCAATGATTGGCTTGGAAAAGCTGACTGCTTGGCTGAGGGACCATTTGCTGTATCCCCTCAGCCTTCTGGATTCTGAGAGGGTAGGTGGAAGGGCAGCCTGGCTGGCACTCATCCTGCATCTGTAGGAATTTGCTTCTCTCTGCATTTGTAGAGGTTGTGCAGAAATAGCATAAAGCAGAAATAAGCCCTGTGCTTTCTGGCACATCCTTTTCTGCCCACGGAAATGTTGTGTCCATGAAGGGGGTTTTGTGTATTGTGGGTGCTTAGAAAATTTGTGAAGTGATTGACTGAACAACCAGTATATTCTCTGACCAGGGAAACTGACCCACGCAGAGGAGTCAATGCGTGAATATACAAGGTTGATTCTTAGTTGACAGCCAGGAGGAGAAAAGGAAATACCTGATAGACAATTCAGCACTCAGGTGATCCCTCCCCCAATTATTGACACTTATTATTGCTATCAGCATTCTCTTTAATGCCTTTTTGAAAATAAGATATTATATGTATTTTCATTCCAAGTGTCTGAAGGGCTCATAAGATGGCTTCTGTGAGAAGTGGTACTGAGGTGTCTTGTAATAAGCGTCTCCCTGCAAGAATGGAAAAAAAAGAAAGAAAGAACCAGCACTTACTGGGTGCTGTGTCTAGCATAGTGGGTGAGAAAGACCTGAAACGGGGGCAAGACATAATGAAAAGACAGACACATATAATTTGGCAAGCGGGGAATCAGGGGGCCCTCCTGCTCTCCACGGCAGGAAGACAAAATGACTCCTTTCAGCCTGCACTTTTGTTGGCAGAAGTCACATGAAATCGTTAGGGAATATTGGTGAATTTGATCAGCGCACCATAAAAGGGAGTAAAGTGAAGGCTCTGCTGTTGATCAGGAACATCTTGTTTTGTTTCCATGCAGATGGACTCAGGGGCAGGCAGTGAAGCAGAGCAGAGAGCTTGTCCTGCCCCCAAGAATGTCCCTTTGGCATGCTTACAAGGAGAATCACAAGGGCACAGTTTGCCACACCCTCGAATCATGGGGCGGGTTCTGGTCTCTGCTCTGCCAGGCTGCAACAACTGGGGTTCTGCAAGGTGAGAGGTACTGGTTTGGTTCACGGTATTAACTTTTGTCACTGGGTACAATTCTGGGGGGTGAGTGTGAGCTACCCTTGAGGAAAACTGAGAACTGAAAGATCTTTGAGAGACTGTGGAGCTGGGCTTTGCTCCCAAGGTCAGCTCAGAGTAGGTGTGGGGAAAAAAAAGCCAGCTGGGGTGACTGTGGGGGTGTGGAGCTTGCTTGGAAAGCAAGTGGGGGTGTGGTTGGAAAGCCCTGGTAATGGGCAGTCAGAGGCTGTGGTGCCATAGGGCCCATGGGCAGCACCAGACTCCAAAGTTAGTTAATGAATGTCATGAATTTGCATATGAACAAGGCCAAGGTCCTCACCATCTAGGTCAAAGGGATGTATTGGGACCAAAAACATTTCTAAAGCCCCAATCCTTTCTGTTGTCAGGTGGTGGAGTAGTATCACGAAAGATGGAGAAATGCCCTTCCCCCTGATTGTTCAGAGAGTTTATCTCATTCTGAGGCTTAGGCATCTTATGATTCACAAATCCCTCCCATGAGTACCAAATTTATTCCATGTAGTTTCAGATTTTTCTTGACTTCTAGGAATCAATCATATTAAATAGATCTGCCCCAATCCCATATTGATGGCTAAGAAATGGTAATAATTTCAGCCAATATTTACTATCCATCAACTTCTTTCCATCTCACCACTACCAGCCTAGTACCAGCTAGAGTGCTCTCTGAACTATATCATGGCAACGTCCTCTAACTAGAGTCACCATCCACTCTGGAAACCTGCAGTTGGCTCCAAACTGATGACTAAATGATTTTCTAAAAATGAATATCTGATTGTGTCTCTCTCCTCTGAAAGCCCTTTATTGACTTTCCATTGCTCAAGAAGATAAAGACAAGTTCCTTGATGTAACTGATGAAACCTGGCATGTTCTGGCCCCACCATCTGCTCCTGCCCCACTGCCCAATGGGGTACCTTATTCTTTGAGGCCCAACAAACTGATCTTTTACTCTTTTGTATTTGCCAAGTTCTCATCTGCCACAGGGACTTTGCACATGCTATATTTCCTGTCTGAAACCATCTTCCTCTTTTATCTAGTTAATTCCTTCTGATCTTGCCTTAATGATCACTTGCTCAAGGAATATTTTTCTGATGTCTATAACCAGATCAAATCTCCCCATTATAGATTTTCATGGAACCATGAGCATTTATACTTAGAAATATTTGCAATTGTGTATTTATTTGTATTTTTTAAAATTGGTGTTTGTCTCCCTTCCAAAGTTGGCTCCATAATGGCAGAAATTATATTGCTTTTGCTCATCACTATATCCCAGTGCCTGCGATTCACTCAACAACTACTTACTGTGCACCTGTAATGTGCCAGGCACGGATCAAATGCTACAGACACTGGGATAAACAAAACAGACAAGGTCCCTCTCCCCATGGAGCCTGCTTGTTAGCACATCTTAGTCTACTAATACTTCAGTTCAGTTCAGTTCAGTCACTCAGTCATGTCTGATTCTTTGTGACCCCCATGAACCACAACACACCAGGCCTCCCTGTCCATCACCAACTGCTGGAGTCTACCCAAACCTGTATCCATTGAGTTGGTGATGCCATCCAACCATCTCATCCTCTGTCATCCCCTTCTCCTCCTGCTTTCAATCTTTCCCAGCATCAGGTTCTTTTCAAATGAGTCAGGTCTTCGCATCAGGTGGCCAAAGTATTGGAGTTTCAGCTTCAGCACCAGTCCTTCCAATGAACACCCAGGACTGATCTCCTTTAGGATGGACTGGTTGGATCTCCTTGCAGTCCAAGGAACTCTCAAGAGTCTTCTCCAGCACCACAGTTCAAAAGCATCAATTCTTCGGTGCTCAGCTTTCTTCACAGTCCACCTCTCACATCCATACGTGACCACTGGAAAAACCATAGCCTTGACTAGATGGGCCTTTGTTGGCAAAGTAATGTCTCTGCTTTTTAATATACTGTCCAGGTTGGTCAAAACTTTCCTTCCAAGGAGTAAACATCTTTTAATTTCATGGCTGCAATCACCATCTACAGTGATTTTGGAGCCAAAAAAATAAAGTCAGCCACTGTTTGCACTGTTTCCCCATCTATTTCCCATGAAGTGATGGGACTGGATGCCATGATCTTAGTTTTCTAAATGTTGAGCTTTAAACCAATTTTTTTCACTCTCCTTTTTCACTTTCATCAAGACGCTCTTTAGTTCTTCACTTTCTGCCATAAGGGTGGTGTTGTCTGCATATCTGAGGTTATTGATATTTCTCCTGGCAATCTTGATTCCAGCTTGTGCTTCTTCCAGCCCAGCGTTTCTCATGATGTACTCTGCATATAAGTTAAATAAGCAGGGTGACAATATACAGCCTTGATGTACTCCTTTTCCTATTGGGAACCAGTCTGTTGTTCCATGTCCAGTTCTAACTATTGCTTCCTGACCTGCATACAAGTTTCTCAAGAGGCAGGTCAGGTGGTCTGGTATTCCCATCTCCTTCAGAATTTCCCACAGTTTATTGTGATCCACACAGTTGAAGGCTTTGGTGTAGTCAATAAAGCAGAAATCGATGTTTTTCTGGAACTCTCTTGCTTTTTCAATGATCCAACAGATGTTGGCCATTTGATCTCTGGTTCCTCTGTCTTTTCTAAAACCAGCTTGAACATCTGGAAGTTCACGGTTCACGTATTGCTGAAGCCTGGCTTGGAGAATTTTGAGCATTACTTTAGTAGCATGTGAGATGAGTGCAATTGTGCAGTAGTTTGAGCATTCTTTGGCATTGCCTTTCTTTGGGATTGAAATGAAAACTGACCTTTTCCAGTCCTGTGGCCACGGCTGAGCTTTCCAAATTTGCTTGCATATTGAGAGCAGCACTTTCATAGCATCATCTTTCAGGATTTGAAATAGCTCAACTGGAATTCCATCACCTCCACTAGCTTTGTTTGTAGTGATGCTTTCTAAGGCCCACTTGATTTCACATTACAAGAGGTCCGGCTCTAGGTGAGTGTGAGTGATCACACCATTGTGATTATCTGGGTCGTGAAGATCTTTTTTTTACAGTTCTGTGTATTCTTGCCACCTCTTCTTAACATCGTCTGATTCTGTTAGCTCCATGCCATTTCTGTCCTTTATCGAGCCCATCTTTGCATGAAATGTTCCCTTGGTATCTCTAATTGTCTTGAAGAGATCTCTAGTCTTTCTCATTCTATTGTTTTCCTCTGTTTCTTTGCATTGATCACCGAGGAAGGTGTTCTTATCTCTCCTTACTATTCTTTGAAACTCTGCATTCAAATGGGTATATCTTTCCTTTTCTCTTTTGCCTTTCACTTCTCCTCTTTTCACAGCTATTTGTAAAGCCTCCTCAGACAACCATTTTGCCTTTTTGCATTTCTTTTTCTTGGGGATGGTCTTGATCCCTGGCTCTTATTTAATGTCATGAACCTCCATCCATAGTTCTTCAGGCACTCTGTCTAGATCTAATCCCTTGAATCTTTTGTCACTTCCCCTGAATAATCATAAGGGATTTGATTTAGATCATACCTGAATCGTCTAGTGGTTTTCCCTGCTTTCTTCAATTTAAGTCTGAATTTTGCAATAAGGATTTCACAATCTGAGCCACAGTCAGCTCCCGGTCTTGTTTTTGCTGATTGTATAGACTGTCTCCGTCTTTGGCTGCAAATAATATAATCAATCTGATTTTGGTATTGATAATCTGGTGTTGCTTCAGGTTAGGGAATGGTATAGTGACTGGAAAGGTATATGAATAGAACTTTCTAGAGTGATGGAAACATTCTATACCTTGCATATATAATTGCTAGAATTCATTGAACTGATCACTTAAGACTTTTAAATTTTATTGTATGCTAGTTAATATAACAAGTAAAAAGGGAGTGGAGGGCCTTCTTGGTGGTCCAGTGATTAAGACTCTGTACTCCCAATGCAAGGAGTCATACATGACTCTGTGCAACCCTAGGAACTGTAGCCTGCCAGGCTCCTGTCTCTGTGGGATTCTTCAGGCAAGAATACTGAAGTGAGTTGCCATACCCTTCCCCAGAGGATCTTCCCAACCCAGTGATCAAACCTGCATCTCTTATGTCTCTTGCATTGGCAGGCTGGTTCTTTACCACTAGTGCCACTTGGGAAGCACATGCTTCAAGTAAAGATCCCCCATGCCACCACAAAGATTGAAGAGCCCATGTGCTATAAATAAGACTCAGCAAAGCCAGATACATAAATAAACATAAATATTAAAGAAGGAATAAGAAAAGAAGGGTGGGAGGGGGACAGGCAGGCAGGCAGGTGATCTGGTCAGAGAATCTTGACTGCTGTGCATGCCTGGAACGTTGGTCCAGTGCAGGAAAGGGGAAGAAGGGGAATCCTGCCCCTGCTCATGAGGACGAAGATAACTGAATTTTTTTTTTTAATGGAGTCAGAGAGGTTGCCTGAGTGATCCAATAGAGGTGAATCCCCTTTGTACCTTAGAAAGTTTCCCTTGATGATAAATAAGATTTAGGCAGTTCGCCATCTGCAACAACTGGGGGCTGCTACAGAAGACAGTTTGGAGATTCTAGTTGGTTACAGTGGCACATGCAATGTTATTTTTAACCCCTGAACAGGAGGGAGTAACATTTCTCTGGTTGCTAGGGAAATTGTGTTCTTTGCAATTACTTAGACTAAGTGATTACTTAGGATACTGGTTCCTAATTTTAAAAGTCTTGTGGGAAAGAAAAGTCTTAGGGAAACTAGAAAGCTTTATAAGTCTGCACTGGTATGTCATGCTAGGACTACACCTGCTAAAAATGTGGTTACTTTTCTCTTTTTTTTTTTCTTTTTTTTTATTTTTTTTTAGTGGGAAGGAAAGAGCGCAAGGGCCCCGCGAGTACCCACGTGCCGTCATCTTCCCTCTCCCTGCCCCCCAGGGCCAGAGGGAAGGGACACGTGCGCGCACGGACGTGGCAGCCGCCACAGGCGCGCGCCACCAGCCCCCCGGCCCCGCTCGCCCCCCCTGGGAAAGGGGACGGCGGGGCCGCCCTGCGGCGCCCCCAGACTCTCGTCCGCGCCACGCCTCTCTCCCCGTCCCCCGTCCCAGCCCGCGGGGCCAGGGCCCGCGGCGGGGAAGCGGAGGAGGGCGCAGCACCCCGAGGCCGGGAGGCGCCGTCAGGGGCGCCCCCCTCTTCTCCCTCTCCTCGACCCGCTCCCCCCCATCCCCCAAGCTCCGTGGAGGACGGCGGCCCCTCGACCGCCCCGGGGGAGAGGCAGAGCCCGCGGAGGGAAAAGAGCGAGGGTGGCACGGACCACCACAACGCCCCGGCCCGCCGGCGGGCGGCCGGCCAGCCGGCCGGAGCGACAAACCCTTGTGTCGAGGGCTGACTCTCAATAGATCGCAGCGAGGGAGCTGCTCTGCTACGTACGAAACGTTACTTTTCTCTTAATGTACTCATGGGTGACTGTCGTCATAGCAACAACAGTGCTGGACAGCACTGGGTCATTAATGGACGACTCTTGCTGGTGAGGTGATGAGGGCCGATTCAGGAAGCTTGGTTCAGGACTGCAGGCAAGTGTTAGAATGGACGGGGTGCGCTGGTAGCCCCTGGAAGTGCCAGGACACAGGGTGGAGAAGTTGTGGACTGAGGGGTCATCTGACAAGAGCATAGGATTTCTGCCAGCCTGTAATTGCTGCCTTGCAAAATCCCGCATCCCTCTCAGCATTAGACCGAAGTGCAGTGTGGTTTCTTGGGCATAGTGAACTGAAAGTGTGTGTGTGTCAGATGAAAGGCATTTCATGGTAGCAGTAAAAGAAGAACCCCAAACTGCGCCTGGCTCTATAGCCTGCAATTGGGACTCTAACTTATCCATGCCTATCTCATAGCACGGGCAATTGGCCTAAATCTTTTGTGAAGTGCTACTAAGACACAGCTTAGCCCACCCTTCTCTCACACCCACCTCTAAAAATACACAGGACCTCTTCACAGAACTAGAACAAATAATTTCACAATTTGTATGGAAATACAAAAAACCTCTAATAGCCAAAGCAATCTTGAGAAAGAAGAACGGAACTGGAAGAATCAACCTGCCTGACTTCAGGCTCTACTACAAAGCCACAGTCGTCAAGACAGCATGGTACTGGCACAAAGACAGAAATATAGATCAGTGGAACAGAATAGAAAGCCCAGAGATAAATCCACGTACCTCCTTATCTTCGACAAAGGAGGCAAGAATACACAATGGAAAAAAGACAATCTCTTTAACAAGTGGTGCTGGGAAAACTGGTCAACCACTTGTAAAAGAATGAAACTAGAACACTTTCTAACACCATACACAAAAACAAACTCAAAATGGATTAAAGATCTAAATGTAAGACCAGAAACTATAAAACTCCTAGAGGAAAACATAGGCAAAACACTCTCTGACATAAATCACAGCAAGATCCTCTATGACCCACCTCCCAGAATGTTGGAAATAAAAGCAAAAATAAACAAATGGGACCTAATTAAACTTAAAAGCTTTTGCACAAAGAAGGAAAGCACAAACTATAAGCAAGGTGAAAAGACAGCTTTCAGAATGGGAGAAAATAATAGCAGATGAAGCAACAGACAAAGGATTAATCTCAAAAATATACAAGCAACTCCTACAGCTCAATTCCAGAAAAATAAATGACCCAATCAAAAAAAGGGCCAAAGATCTAAACAGACATTTCTCCAAAGAAGACATACAGATGGTTAACAAACACATGAAAAGATGCTCAACATCACTCATTATCAGAGAAATGCAAATCAAAACCTCAATGAGGTACCATTACACGCCAGTCAGGATGGCTGCTATCCAAAAGTCTACAAGCAATAAATGCTGGAGAGGGTGTGGAGAAAAGGGAACCCTCTTACACTGTTGGTGGGAATGCAAACTAGTACAGCCACTATGGAGAACAGTGTGGAGATTCCTTTAAAAACTGGAAATAGAACTGCCATATGACCCAGCAATCCCACTTCTGGGCATACACACCAAGTAAACCAGATCTGAAAGAGACACATGTACCCCATTGTTCATTGCAACACTGTTTATAATTGCCAGGACATGGAAGCAACCTGGATGTCCATCAGCAGATGAATGGATAAGGAAGCTGTGGTACATATACACCATGGAATATTACTCAGCCATTAAAAAGAATTCATTTGAATCAGTTCTAATGAGATGGATGAAACTGGAGCCCATTATACAGAGTGAAGTAAGCCATAAAGATAAACACCAATACAGTATACTAACACATATATATGGAATTTAAAAATATGCTAACAATAACCCTATATGCAAAACAGAAAAAGAGACACAGATGTATACAACAGACTTTGGGACTCTGTGGGAGAAGGCGAGGGTGGGATGTTCTGAGAGAACAGCATTGATACAAGTATACTATCAAGGGTGAAACAGATCACCAGCCCAGGTTGGATGCATGAGACAAGTGCTTGGGGCTGGTGCACTGGGAAGACCCAGAGGGATGGGATGGGGAGGGAGGCGGGAGCGGGGATTGGGATGGGGAACACATGTAAATCCATGGCTGATTCATGTCAGTGTATGGCAAAAACCACTACAATATTGTAAAAAAAAATTTAAAAATAAAATAAAAAATAAAAATACCCAGGACCATCTCTGGCAGAGCACAGGGCTGTGTTTCGGCATCCCTGATCCATTTCAATCCCAAATATAGTGTTCTTCCCACTTCACTGCTGGAAAGCCACTTTAGGCAGCTTGTCAGAGGCCATTTGGGTCTTTCCTTTGTTTTGGCCTTCAACTGTTTGTGTGTGTAGGAGTGGGTGGCAAACCACCTCTCTCTCTCCATCATCCTTCAGGCCACCCCCCTCCCCAATGCAGGTCAGAAGAGAGCCCTCAGAAATTATCCAGACCAGCAAGTTTCATTATTTTTCCCTGTCAACATCACACATGATGGATGAATTCCACATGCTTGACAGAATTCAATGGATGCACTTAGATTTTGATGGAACAGTGAGAAAATTGAGGGAAAAGTCCCTGCAATGATGCACAGTCAAGAGGACCATCCTGGGTACCACAGGGGAGGATGGTCACCTTGGTGCCAGGCAGCGGCTGCAGGGTATGCTCCGCCACTCTACTCCATCTCTCCCACTCTCCATGTACTTTAAACGGGGAAAGTTGGTGTAAATTTATCTTGAGGTAATCTGAAATCAACTCTAATTCCTTTTGCAGCATTAAATCACCCACAAATCTTACTGATGACTGAAAATCACTGAACCATCAGCTGCTCTCACCCCCTGGTACCTATGTGTTATTCCTGCCATCCTCTTGAGCCACTTAACTTTGCAGCTTTGTCCTCTTTTCCATCCATGCAAGCTTTGCACTGTTCAAAGATATGGAGGAGAGGCACCCAATCTACCTACAGTTAGGAGGCATTGACTTGCAGAGAGAGAGATTTAGTTGTTTGCCCCATCCCTTTCTGTAGAAAGTAGACTTTCAGTGCCCATCTCAACATCAGTTCAGAAGAGTCAAGCTGTGTGGACTTTGATTGCCTACACATTTTGCCCAGCATGTCCTAGAGTATGAGCATGAGGCTCTCCACCGCATGCATCCCTCACACCTGCAGAGTCCTCCCATGTCCCACTACACCAATGATGTATAGGTCCTCCTTGGAACAGTGTCCAGAAGCACTCATTTTTCAAGGATATTGAGGGAGGGAGGTGCCCCAAGAGAGGAGAACAAGAACCTTCTAGAAGGAAGGTGGGCCAGGGCTTCATATTTAATCAGAGGCAGCACTCTGTCCTCTCCACTTCATAATTTTGAGAGCCATAGCTCTGGAGACCTGCAATGAATTTATTTTTAAGTTTTTTTTTTTTTTAAACTGTGTTCTTATCTGGAAAACTGAAGCCCCGGATTATGGGGGAAACGTCATCCAGGATGGTTCCCAGAGCAAACCTGTTTTCCAAAGAAATTCAAGACTGCCTAACATCCAGGGGCAGATGGGAAAAACACGACACTCCGGCCAGGATGACCTGTGTCAGCTGTGACCTTGCAGAGATCATTCTGACATTATGAATCTAGCTAGAGTGTAAGTATTAGCACCTGTCCCTGGGGAGATTGTCCCAACCATCCCATGAGGGTCAGTGAAGTTCTCTGGAAGAGGGCTGGATCCAGAGAAGAACTAAACTTGAGTTTGATGCATCTAGGACAATTTCCTTCAAGGTCCATGCAGAAAATAAGCCTTTATTTGTTCTTTTGTTTTGTTTTCCTCCTCCTTCCAGGGTTAAAATATCCTGGGTGCCCTCCTCCCAAGAGAAATAGAGAAAGTTCAAAGGATGGAAAAAATGAGATTTGGAGGACCCTCCAGGCTTGGTGCTCCTCTAGACTTGTGGGTCCAGTGAGATAGACACATTTAGTTTGGATGCTACATTAAGTGGAGAGGAAACCTTATAATGGGGGCAGAGGAATAAATCAAATAAAATAAGAAGGCAAGCAGTTACCCAAGTGAAACAGGCTTCCAACCTTGTATATTAATGAGGCTTTTTTAGTTTAAATGGATGTGTTTAATCAAGCAGTGTTGTTTCATACTGGGAGCTGGAGGAATTATGGTGATTGGATTGGGATCATGCCCAGATGATATTTGATTGTATTACCTTGTGCAAACAGAAGTGGGCAGCAGAGTGAAGGAAGCCCTGAGATGGGGTGAAGGATGCTGAGGGTAACAATGGGGGAAATAAACTCAGGTCCCAGTTGTTTCACACTGTTGGTGAAAGTACAGGTCCTGAAACTAGATTGCTGCCTTTGCATCCAGAGATCCAGAAGAGCAGACAGAGGAGGGGCTGGAAAAGCCTCAAGGAAGATGGAGAGGAGGAGCAGAGTGACAGGAACGCAGGTCACCTGAGCAGCAAGATGCTGTAGTATCAATCAGCATATATTTGTCTATCTCTTTCTGTAAGACTAACGGTTGGGTGAGAGAGTGTGTGGATCCCTAAGAAGGAAGGAAACAAGAGTGAGAAGCTATACAAATCACAGTGCTTGACACTGGCCCCTCCCTCACCCCACCTAACTATGGAAGGAACAGGCCTGTGTATGACAACACTTTTGATGCAGGGTGGATTTGTATACTTGTCACATTAGTGATATAGACCGTAAGTGCTTGCCGGCAGTGCTTTTTCAGAGGGAAAACATGCCTGAACAACTTTCTGGACTTTATCAGAAAAAGTAAGCTGGAATGGCATTTCAGAATCTTGTGTTTGACAGTATGATACAAATTAATAAAATACAATATTCAAATAAAATAATGAAATATGCTATTATTGTGCATTTTATGTTACCTATGTAATAAAAGAAAATGTATTTTTCCAGGTGCTTTTTAAACATCAAAGGCTTCCACTTTCCTGGGTGTTCCCCCTCAGGGTCAGCACTACCAGGAAACTCAGGAAAGTCAGACAGGGCCGGGCAAGATCCAGCGGACCATAGTCTCTGACACCACGTGGCACACTCACCTTGGAGGATGGGGAAGTGTGTCAGTATTCACGCTGTACTTCCAGAAGGGCTGGGCCCAGAAGACCAGAGGGTGGAGAGCCTTGTAACTGAACTGGGTAGTTGCATGGAGAACCTCAGAAGGGGACCTGGGAGGTCTCAGTCTGATTGACTTAATGAGGGAGTGGTGAGGGGAGGCATTGTGGAAGGAGACCTCTGTGGTATGGAGAAGAATTTCAGAGATGAGAAGAGCTGTGAGTGGTGACCTTTGTGCCAATTCAGCTAGAACTGTCTGGTCCGGGCAAATCACAGGGATTGATTTTGACAGAACCTTAGATTTTTAAAATCAAAATGAATTTTAAAGACCAACCATTTCCACCTGTTCATTTTACAGATGGTGAAACTGAGACCCCAAATGGTGGAGATTGCTGCATATATTTGGAAGGAATAAAATAAGGCGTTTAGTTCCCAGGAAAGGGAGGTCAACCTCACTAATATCTGAGTGTTCTCTCTGGTCTTCAAGGAAAGATGGTAGCAGACCTTCCCTTTTGGTGTCCTGATCCACATCTCCCTCATGCCCAAGGGCGTTGTGGTGGTTTATGGCTGCAAATTCTTGGGCACTCCCCCCATGGTGAGTCAGAGTCTCTGTCCTCGCCTTGTAAATTTGAGCAAGCCTATGACTATCTATCTACAGAATGGCAGGAGTGGCCAGATCATGGATGGTCATGCTGTTTCCAGTTCACCAGGACACTTGGTTTTGGAGCCCAGGGGCTGCTCTGCTGTGGAAAACCTGGGCCCGTGGGGAGTCCCCTGTCAGATGCCGCTGGCAACAGCACTCACTGAGCCCAGCTTCCCCGTCTACCCAGCCGAGGGGAATGCCCAGCAGGGAAACCTTAGGTAAAAGAAGGCACTCAATGCACATCCCAGTCCCAGCTACGGAAGCCTCCCCTGCTGAGGCTGGTCCTCTGGGAGCAGAGACAAGCCATCCCATGAGCCTTGTCAGCATCCCCAACCCACAACATTGACAGTGCTGAGAGCCCTGTGTTGAGCTAATCTGCTGGAGCATATGCATGGCAGTAGCAGTGTAGCTGGGCTCAGTTCTGGAGGGGATTTTGGCAGCAGTTTGGAGAATCATAGATAAATTCTACACACAGAGATGTTTATGGGCAACAGCAGAGAGAAGGGATGTTCAGCCCTTGCCCTAAGTGCATTAACTGCTTGACAAATATTTCATTTGGTCGTCCTAATGGCCTCTGGAGAGGACGATTTTACAGACGGACACTGATTCTGAGATCAAGTCCCAGTTGCCCAAGGTCCCACAGTGACAACTGCCAAAGTCCAGACTTACTCTGGCCTGGCAGTGTGATGCAGGATATTCCCACCACCACACTGCCAGCCTTCGGTGGGCTCTGTGCTGGCTATGTCTCATATTTATGTTTGGGAAATTGGAAACAAGCCCAAAGCCCAAGAGTATGTTATGGTGCTGTGCTGTGTGTGCTTAATTGTGTCCAACTCTTTGCGACCCCATGGACTGTAGCCTACCAGGCTCCTCTGTCCATGGGGATTCTCCAGGCAAGAATACTGGAGTGGGTTGCCATTTCCTGCACCACTTCCTTAAAAAATAATGCAGCTACAATGTTATGTGCCAGCCTGGATGGGAGGGGAGTTTGGGAGAGAATGGATACATGTGTATGTATGGCTGAGTCCCTTCTCCTGAAAATATCGCAGCATTGTTATTTGGCTATACCCCAATACAAGATGTTTTTCATGTTAAAAAAATGAAATGTAAAAAAATGCAGCTAGACCAGCACAGTTTTAGCAAAGCTTCCTTGCTTGTCCTGTCCTATAAGTTAATAAGTATGTTACCCTTTCCCTTGTGGCTCAGCAGGTAAAGAATCCACCTGCAATGCAGGAGACCACGGTTCGATCCCTGGGTTGGGAAGATCCCCTGGAGAAGGGAAAGGTTACCCACTCCAGTATTCTGGCCGGGAAAATTCCAGGGACTATACAGTCCATGGGGTCACAAAGAGTAGGACGTGACTGAGTGACTCACTTTCACTTTCACCCTTTCCACTTAAGGTGTTTTCTTTTTTTTTTTTTTTTTCGGTTTAAATATCTGTAGGTGGGATTCCACCTAGAATTGTGTATTATTCCTATGGGTAATATCTTTTTCACTTATTATTTATCAAAGCATGAAGAAGTTGAGTGTTCCACCTGTACCATTCAAATTCTGAGCAGCAAGAGCTCATTATATAATTGAAGAAAATATTTCTTAATAAATAACTAAGGGAGAACATTCATCCAGCTAAACACAGAAAATCTTTCAAAAATTGTAATTGCAAGGGAGAAAACTGAGTTTACTTTGATCTTTATTTATTTATTTTTTTAGTTTATTTAAATTGGAGGCTAACTACTTTGCAATGTTGTAGTGGTTTTGCCATACATTCACATGAATCAGCCATGGGTGTACATGTGTTCCCCATCCTGAGCCTCCCTTTCATGTCCCTCCCCATCCCATCCCTCTGGGTCATCCCAGTGCACCAGCCCTGAGCACCCTGTCTCATGCATCGAACTGGACTGGTGATTCATTTCACATATGATAATATACATGTTTCAGTGCCATTCTCCCATATCATCCTGCCCTCGCCCTCTCCCACAGAGTCCAAAAGACCGTTTGCCGGGTGCCGTTATGGGAGGTCCCGCCTGTGACGAGGTCATGAAGAAAATACCGGACAGGCAAGGCCGTCTAGGATAAGGGACCCTCCAGGTTGGCCTCGGCCTCTACCCCACCCTGTATCCTCCCCCCTTTTCTGCTGTTGTCCTTGTTTGCCCTGTTGCAGATTCTTGTGTTGCCTGCCCAGAGTTCTCCTGCTCCTCTTTCATTGAATGAGGACCAACTTAAAACCCTAACTAATAAATCTCCTGGACACTGGTACCCTATGAAGGGGCCAGGGATGAAGGAAATGCTTCAATTCAAATCCTTTTGCTGGCATTCTGGCTTGTTTGATAAATTTGTGCTCTCGTTGCACAAAATGCTCATAATTGTTCTAAACATCCTAAGCACAGTACACTAACAAAAGAAACTATTAAGCATAGGTCCCTCCACGGGGTGAGAAAAGCCCCACAAATATTATAGCCACATATACACCTAATAGAAAATAGTTTAGATAGAGATTAGCTGGTGACTTCTTGCAGGTAATTAACTTTTGGACTAAGAGCCTGTTTTGTGCCATATCTGCTGTTTTTGCAATCCTTTGCATTTCTGTTCTGTAAAAATGTAATCCTATCTAGTTCCCATGGAGATGACACCTAATAGAAAGAAAATAGATTAACCACAAAAAAGACAGGGTCGGCTACTGAAGTTGCTAAGAGTTGCACCAGGTGCAAGCCATAAATTGTCAACAGGCCTGAAAGCCAAAAGATATTATACATAGAGATTAACCATTAAAAAGTCCCTAATAGGCACAGAGCCCTTTGGGTGGTGAGGAAGCCCTATTAAAAAATACAAAACATATTGTTTTAAAAATGGTTATTAGATCAACGTTTGATTATGTTAATGTGCTGAGGTTGTGCAGTGGACACTATTGTTAATATAGTTGGAGATCTAGTGAAATAAGAGTTTAGCCCTAGTGTAAAAACAATAAGATAATTGTTAATTTTAACCAAGAGTGCTAAACAGGGGCTGCCTCACCAGAGCCACAGAGTCTTTGTGTGTTAAACTTTTTAGATAAATTTAGCTGAGAATTTCTGCAAAAAGACTGTCTTTTATGTTAACAGGATTGTATTTCTATTATGTTACAACTTGCTGTACCATGAAACTGCCACTTTTCTGTTTTCTGCTAACCTCAAGGCCAGAAGATAATGTACAAAAAATCTGTGGGAAAAGACTCTCATAAACAAAAATAAACAGAGCACATCTCGTTTCGTGAAGGACAAGCTGATATAATGTTAAACTAAGTCTGTATGCTTATCTGCCCCTTAGAAATGTACCAACTTAGGGTATAAAGGCGATGGTGAAAAATAAAGCAACTGCCAGACTCTGCTGCATATCCTGGTCTGGTCTCTCTCTCTCTTTCTCTCTCTCTCCCTAGCAGACTTGGCCCTATCAAGGCCGGTCCTACGTGTCTCTCTCGCCGACGCCATTCATCCTGAGGGTTCCCCTGGATCCTGCTGGGGCCAGACCCCGGCAACCGTTCAATGCATCTGTGTCTTTTTTGCTGTCTCGCATACAGGGTTGTCGTTACCATCTTTCTAAATACCATATATATGCGTTAGTATACTGTATTGGTGTTTTTCTTTCTGGATTACTTCACTCTGTATAATAGGCTCCAGTTTCATCCACCTCATTAGAATTGATTCAAATGTATTCTTTTTAATAGCTGCATAATATTCCATTGTGTATATGGACCATAGCTTTCTTATCCAATCGTCTGCTGATGGACATCTAGGTTGCTTCCATTTCCTGGCTATTATAAACAGTGCTGCGATGAATGTTGGGGTATACGTGTCTCTTTCAATTCTTGTTTCCTCGGTGTTTATGCCCAGCAATGGGATTTCTGGGTCATACGGCAGTTCTATTTCCAGTTTTTTAAGGAATCTCCACACTGTTCTCCATAGTGGCTGTACTAGTTTGCATTCCCACCAACAGTGTAAGAGGGTTCCCTTTTCTCTGCACCCTCTCCAGCATTTATTGTTTGTAGATTTTTGAATAGCAGCCATTCTGATTGGTGTGAGATGGTACCTCATTGTGGTTTTGATTTGCATTTCTCTGATAATGAGTGATGTTGAGCATCTTTTCATGTGTTTGTTAGCCATCTGTATGTCTTCTTTGGAGAAATGTCTGTTTAGTTCTTTGGCCCATTTTTTGATTGGGTCATTTATTTTTCTGGAATTGAGCTGCAGGAGTTGCTTGTATATTTTTGAAATGAATCCTTTGTCTGTTGCTTCATTTGCTATTATTTTCTCCCATTCTGAAAGCTGTCTTTTCACCTTGCTTATAGTTTCCTTTTTTGTGCAAAAGCTTTTAAGTTTAATTAGGTCCCATTTGTTTATTTTTGCTTTTATTTCCATTACTCTGGGAGGTGGGTCATAGAGGATCTTGCTGTGATTTATGTCAGAGAGTGTTTTGCCTATGTTTTCCTCTAGGAGTTTTATAGTTTCTGGTCTTACATTTAGATCTTTAATCCATTTTGAGTTTGTTTTTGTGTATGGTGTTAGAAAGTGTTCTAGTTTCATTCTTTTACAAGTGGTTGACCAGTTTTCCCAGCACCACTTGTTAAAGAGATTGTCCCTTCTCCATTGTATATTCTTGCCTCCTTGGTCAAAGATAAGGTGTCTGTAGGTGCATGGATTTATCTCTGGGCTTTCTATTTTGTTCCATTGATCTATATTTCTGTCTTTGTGCCAGTACCATACTGTCTTGATGACTGTGGCTTTGTAGTATAGCCTGAACTCAGGCAAGTTGATTCCTCCAGTTCCATTCTTTCTCAAGATTGCTTTGGCTACTCGAGGTTTTTTTAATTTCCATACAAATTGTAAAATTATTTGATCTAGTTCTCTGAAAAATACCGTTGGTAGCTTAATAGGGATTGCATTGAATCTATAGATTGCTTTGGGTAGTATACTCATTTTCACTATATTGATTCTTCTGGTCCATGAACATGGTATATTTCTCCATCTATGAACATGGTATATGTTCAGCTCATTAACATGGTATATTTCTCCATCCTCTTTGATTTCTTTCATCCGTATTTTATAGTTTTCTATATAGAGGTCTTTTGTTTCTTTAGGTAGATATATTCCTAAATATTTTATTCTTTTCGTTGCAATGGTGAATGGAATTGTTTCCTTAATTTCTCTTGCTGTTTTCTCATTGTTAGTGTATAGGAATGCAAGGGATTTCTGTCTGTTGATTCTATATCCTGCAAATTTACTCTATTCATTGATTAGCTCTAGTAATTTTCTGGTGGAGTCTTTAGGGTTTTCTATGTAGAGGATCATGTCATCTACAAACAGTGAGAGTTTTACTTCTTCTCTTCCAATCTGGATTCCTTTTATTTCTTTTTCTGCTCTGATTGCTGTGGCCAAAACTTCCAAAACTATGTTGAATAGTAGTGGTGAGAGTGGACACCCTTGTCTTTCTCCTGACTTTAAGGGAAATGCTTTCAATTTTTCACCATTGAGGATAATGTTTGCTGTGGGTTTGTCATATATAGCTTTTATTATGCTGAGGTATGTTCTTTGTATGCCTGCTTTCTGGAGGGTTTTTATCATAAATGGATGTTGAATTTTGTCAAAGGCTTTCTCTGCATCTGTTGAGATAATCATATGGTTTTTATCTTTTAATTTGTTAATGTGGTGTATTACATTGGTCGATTTGCAGATATTGAAGAATCCTTGCATTCCTGGGATAAAGCCCACTTGGTCATGATGTATGATCTTTTTAATATGTTGTTGGATTCTGTGTGCTAGAGTTTTGTTAAGGATATTTGCATGTATGTTCATCAGTGATATTGGCCTGTCATTTTCTTTTTGTGTGGCATCCTTGTCTGGTTTTGGTTTTAGGGTGATGGTGGCCTCATAAAATGAGTTTGGAAGTTTACATTCCTCTGCAATTTTCTGGAAGAGTTTGAGTAAGATAGGTGTTAGCTCTTCTCTAAATTTTCATTAGAATTCAGCTGTGAAGCCATCTGGTCCTGGGCCTTTGTTTGCTGGAAGATTTCTGATGACAGTTTCGATTTCCTTGCTTGTGATGGGTCAGTTAAAATTTTCTATTTCTTACTGGTTCGGTTTTGGAAAGTTGTACTTTTCTAAGAATTTGTCCATTTCTTCCAAGTTGTCCATTTTATTGGCATATAGTTGCTGACAATAGTCTCTTAATAATCCTTTGTATTTCTGTGTTGTCTGTTGTGATTTCTCCATTTCCATTTCTAATTTTGTTGATTTGATTCTTCTCCCTTTGTTTCTTGATGAATCTGGCTAATGGTTTGTCAATTTTATTTATCTTCTCAAAAGGCCAGCTTTTAGCTTAGTTGATTTTTGCTATGGTCTCTTTTGTTTCTTTTACATTAATTTCTGCTCTAATTTTTAAGATTTCTTTCCTTCTACTAACCCTGGGGTTCTTCATTTCTTCCTTCTCTAGTTGCTTTAGGTGTAGAGTTAGGTTATTTATTTGACTTTTTTCTTGTTTCTTGAGGTAGGCTTGTATTGCTATGAACCTTCCCCTTAGCACTGCTTTTACAGCATCCCATAGGTTTTGGGTTATCGTGTTTCACATGTTTCATATGCATATTTTGGTTTCTTTTTTTATTTCTTCTGTGATTTGTTGGTTATTCAGAAGCATGTTGTTTAACCTCCATATGTTGGAATTTTTAATAATTATTGCCCTGTAATTTACATCTAATCTTACTGCATTGTAGTCAGAAAAGATGCTTGCAATGATTTCAATATTTTTGAATTTACCAAGGCTAGAATTATGGCCCAGGATGTGATCTATGCTGGAGAAGTTTCCATGTGCACTTGAGAAAAAGGTGAAATTCATTGTTTTGGGGTGAAACGTCCTATAGACATCAATTAGTTCTAACTGGTCCATTGTATCATTTAAAGTTTGTGTTTCCTTGCTAATTTTCTGTTTAATTGATCTATCCATAGGTGTGAGTGGGGTATTAAAGTCTCCCACTATTATTGTGTTATTGTTAATTTCCCCTCTCATGCTTGTTAGCATTTGCCTTACATATTGCAGTGCTCCTATGTTGGGTGCATATATATTTATAATTGTTATATCTTCTTGGATTGATCCTTTGATCATTATGTAGTGTCCTTCTCTGTCTCTTTTCGCAGCCTTTATTTTAAAGTCTCTCTTATCTGATATGAGAATTGCTACTCCTGCTTTCTTTTGGTCTCTATTTGCATGGAATATCTTTTTCACTTTCAGTCTGTATGTGTTTTTGTCTTGAACTGGTTTTCTTGTAGACAACATATATAGGGATCTTGTTTTTGTATCCATTCAGCCAGTCTTTGTCTTTTGGTCGGGGCATTGAACCCATTTACATTTAAGGTAATTATTGATAAGTATGATCACGTTTTCATTAACTTTGTTGTTTTGGGCTCGAGTTTATACACCCTTTCTATGTTTCCTGTCTAGAGGAGATCCTTTAGCATTTGTTGGAGAGCTGGTTTGGTGGTGCTGAATTCTCTCAGCTTTTGCTTGTCTGTAAAACTTTTGATTTCTTCTTCGTATTTGAATAAGATCCTTGCTGGGTACAGTAATCTGGGTTGTAGGTTTTTATCTTTCATCACTTTAAGTATCTCCTGCCATTCCCTTCTGGCCTGAAGAGTTTCTATTGAAAGATTAGCTGTTATCCTTATGGGAATCCCCTTGTGTGTCATTGGTTGTTTTTCTCTTGCTGCTTTTAATATTTGTTCTTTGTGTTTGATCTTTGTTAATTTGATTAACGTATGTCTTGGGATATTTCACCTTGGGTTTATCCTGTTTGGGACTCTGGGTTTTTTGGACTTCAGTGACTATTTCCTTCCCCATTTTAGGGAAGTTTTCAACTATTATCTCCTCAAGTATTTTCTCATAGTCTTTCTTTTTGTCTTCTTCTGGGACTCCTTCGATTCAAATGTTGTGGCATTTAACATTGTCCCAGATGTCTCTGAGATTGTCTTCATTTAATTCTTTTTTCCTCTCTGTTTCATTTATTTCTACCATTCTGTCTTCTACCTCACTTATCCTATCTTCTGCCTTATCCTATTCTCCTGTTGGTTCCCTCCAGAGTGCTTTTGATCTCATTTATTGCATTATTCATTATATACTGACTCTTTTTTATTTCTTCTAGGTCCTCTTTAAACATTCCTTGCATCTTCTCACTCCTTGTCTCCAGGCTATTTATCTGTAACTCCATTTTGTTTTCAGGATTTTGGATCATTTTCACTCTCATTATTCTGAATTCTTTTTCAGGTGGATTTCCTATCTCTTCCTCTTTTGTTTGGTTTGGTGGACATTTATCCTGTTCTTTACCTGCTGGGTATCTCTCTGCCTTTTCATCTTGTTTGTATTGCTGTGTTTGGGGTGGCCTTTCCATATTCTGGCAGTTTGTGGTTCCTCTTTATTGTGGAGGTTTCTTGCTGTGGATGTAGTTGGACGGGTGGCTTGTCAAGGCTTCCTGGTTAGGGTAGCTTGGGTCGGTGTTCTGGTGGGTGGAGCTGGATTTCTTCTCTCTTGGGTGCAATAAAGTGTCCAGTAGTGAGTTTTGAGATGTTTATGGGTTTGATGTGACTTTGAGCAGCCTGTATATTGAAGCTCAGGTCTATGTTCCTGTGTTGCTGGAGAGTTTGTGTGGTATGTCTTGCTCTGAAACTTGTTGGCTCTTGGGTGGTGCTTGGTTTCAGTGTAGGTATGGAGGGTTTTGGATGAGCTCTTGTCGATTAATGTTATCTGGAGTCAAGAATTTTCTGGTGTTCTCAAGTTTTGGATTTAAGCCTCCTGCCTCTGGTTTTCCATCTTATTCTTACAGTAGCCTCAAGACTTCTTCATCTATACAGCACTGATGATAAAACATCTAGGTTAATGATGTAAAGTTTCTCCACAGTAAGGGACACCCAGAGAGGTTCACAGAGTTAAATGGAGAAGAGAAGAGGGAGGAGAGAGATAGAGGTGACCAGGAGGAGAAGAGGGGGAATCAAAAGGGGAGAGAACAAGCTAGCCAGTAATCAATTCCCTATGTGCTCTCCACAGTCTGGATCCCTCAGAGAGGTTCATGGAGTTACACAGAGAAGAGAAGAGGGAGGAAGGAGGCAGAGGTGGCCAGGAGGAGAAAAGGGGGAATCAAAAGGAGAGCGACTGATCTAGCCAGTAATCAGTTCCCTAAGTGTTCTCCACAGCCTGGAACATACAGAGATTCACAGGGTTGGGTAGAGAAGAGAAGGGTGAGGGAGAAGATAGAGGCGACCTCGTGGAGAAAAATGAGAGTCAAAAGGGGGAGAGAGCAATCAAGCCAGTAATCACACTACCAAGTAAAAATGGGAAGTGAAGATTGGGTTCTTAAAGGTAGAAAATTTGATAACAAATACAAAAAACCAAAGATTAAAAATCTAGAGTAGAGGTTAGACTCTCAAAAATACAATATAAAAAAAAAAAAAACAAAGTTACAAAAATTATAAAATATATATATGAAGTTTGCTTTAAAAATAAGGTCTTTTTTTTTGCAAGGTAATAGTAGGTTATAAAAATGAAAATTAAAGGCATAATAGAGGACTTAAAATTTAAAAAATTAAATTTAAAAAATGATATATAGTAAATATATATATAGGACTTTCTCTGGAGCGGTTGTGGACAGTGTGAGGTCAGTTCATTTTCAGATAGTTCCTTGATCCAGCTTATACTTCTCAAGATCTATGGACCCCTTCCTATGTAGTCGGTGCTAACTGCAGGGTTTTAATCTGTTGCACCTGTCACTTCCAAGGCCCTTCTCTCTGTTTATTTTGGCTGCTTCTGTTTGCGGGCCTCTTCAGTGTCTAATTTCCGCCCTGACACAAGGGGGCGCTGGTGGTCACTTACTCAGGCTCGCTTGTTCAGTCCTGTGGGGAGGGAGGGGCGCTGCAGACAAACATCCCTGGCGTGTGTGGGGAGCGCTCGCAGTGTCTGGGCCACACTGGGTTTGCCCCGCTCATGGCGCGTGTGCTTTCCCCGTCTACACTGCTCAGGCTCCAGGTTGCTCTGCGGGGAACTGTCTGAGGTGGGCCCTCGGTTGCGTGCACTCCCCAGGCCTACGCCTCTCAGGTTCAGGTTCAGGTTCTCGGGTGCTCCACGAAGGCGCAGACTGGGTTGGGCTGTATTTTGTGCCCTTCCCAGGTCCGAGCAACTCAGGCCACCAGGAGTTTGGTGAGTGCTCTCTCCCCAGGTGGGGGCTGCGTCTTATCACCTCCCCGTCCCAGCCGCTCAGTTTCCTAGGTGCGCAGCGGGAGCACCGCTTAGGTGTGCCGTGTGTCTCTTCTGGGGAGCTGACCTCGGGCTGTGGCCCTCCTGATGGATGTCAACTGTACAGAATCCCAAGAAGTCTTGGTTAGCAATGATGCCTGCTTGCAGTTTGGTAGATGATGCCTCTCTGGGGCTGAGATTGCCCGTTTTCGGCTCTGATTGCCCCCTGCCTGCCTGTCTCTGGCGGGGGATAGACCAGTCCACAGCCTGCTAGCTCTCCTCTGGTATGTGCTCAGTCTTTTGTTCTGTGAGTGGGCCTGGCAGTGCCTTGAAGTGAAGTCGCTCAGTCGTGTCCGACTCTTTGCAACCCTGTGGACTGTAGCCTACCGGGCTCCCCATTCCTGGGATTTTCCAAGCAAGAGTACTGGAGTGGGTTGCCATTTCCTTCTCCAGAGGATCTTCCCCTCCCAGGAATCGAACCTGGGTCTCCCACAGTGTAGGCAGATGCTTTACTGTCTGAGCCATAAGGGAAGCCCAGCAGTGCCTTAGGTTAGGGCTTTTTTCACAGGATAGTTTTTTCTCTCCACCCCCCCCCCCCCCCCCCCCCCCCCCCCCCGCCCGCTATCCCACAGTTTGGGTTGCTGGCTCACGTTAGTTCCCTCAGATTGCCCTCAGGGCATTCCGCCCGGTCCTTACCCTAGGCAATGCAGCCCACGCCTCCCCATTCAGCCCCCGCTTGCTGGTGGCAGCTGTGAGCGCTGGGAGTTGCCGTTAGGCACACAATCTGTGGATTTTATTTATTTATTTTTCCTTCCAGTTATGTTGCCCTCTGAGATTCCCAAACTCCTCACAGACCCGCCAGTGAGTGTTTCCCAGTGTTTGGAAACTTCTCCTCTTTTAAGATTCCCTTTCTGGGATGTATCTCCACCCCTACCTCTTTTGTCTCTCTTTTTATATTTTGTTCTACCTCCTTTTGAAGACAATGGGCTGCCTTTCTGGGCGCCTGATGTCTTCTGCCAGCATTCAGAGGTTGTTTTGTGGAATTTGCTCAGCGTTCAAATGTTCTTTTGATGAATTTGTGGGGGAGAAAGTGGTCTCCCTGTCCTATTCCTCTGCCATCTTAGGACCACCTCCTACTATGATCTTTAAAAATCTGTTAACCTTACCCTTTTAGAGGACTCTGGTATTTCTGTATTGCTCTAAAATTTTAAAATAGATTAGAGTTGTGAAATAGTCCTGATTTTTAAACCAGATATTTTTTTAAGAATTTTTTTAGTGTAACCAATACAAAATTATCTTGTTATCTAAGAAAATACTATTCTTTGCACGTCAAAAAAAATTTTTTTAAGATTTTAATTTCCCATTTTATAAAATTTTGCATTCATATTTCTTGGAATTTCTAATTTTGTCAGTTTGCCTACATGAACTTGTATGTATTAAAAACCAATATTAATAATATTGATGTTATTAAAATGAATTTTGGTGCTAGATACTTGTAGCTAAAGCCTAGTAGAAGTCTAAAGTACAGGTAAAATACATTTCCAAAGAATGTCTGTCACTTAAAAGACCAAATAAATATTTTTTGTTTAAAAAACTTAACAGATTGTTAAAGATTTTAAGAATTATCTTGGTTGTTAAATTATAAGTCCTCATTTTTTGAATGAAATAACCCACAACCCACTTGCTTTGTGCAGCAGGTGCCTTCTGGAAAAGTTACATGTATGGAGCTTTGTAAATTGTTTTTCCTTTGACAGTATTGACATTTCTTCATTTAAAAAAGGGAGTCCATGGTATAATGAAAATTATAAAAGAAAAAATGTGTTGATAAAATCTTAGCCATGTTCTATTGTATACTACATTTAATCTTTGCTGCCACTAAAATAAAATTAAACAGTTTAAAAAATACAACAGTTTAAAAAACGCAAAAAATAAATTTGAAGTCCTTACAGGTGCAATAATAACAATATAGAAGAGTGTTGATGAAAATAGTGAAACACAGAATGCTATATGGGCCTGTGTATGGACAGAGAAATCACTGTGGATGGTAACTGCAGCCATAAAACTAAAAGTTGCTTGCTCCTTGGAAGAAAAGCTATGACAAACCTAGACAGCATATTAAAAAGCACAGACATCACTTTGCTCACAAAGGTTCGTGTCATCAAAACTATGGTCTTTTCAATAGTCATGTACAGATGTGATAGTTGAACCATAAAGAAGGCTGAGTGCTGAAGAATTCATGCTCTTGAACTTTAGGGCTGGAGAAGACTCCTGAGAGTCCCTTGAACAGCAAGGTGATGAATCCTAAAGGAAATAAACTGTGAGTACTCATTGGAAGGACTGGTGCTGAAGCTGAAGCTCCAATACTTTAGCCACCTGATGTGAAGAGCTGACTCATTGGATAAGACCCTGATGCTGGGAAAGATTGAGGGTAGGAGGAGAAGGGGGAAAAGAGGATGAAATGGTTGGATGGCATCATCGACTCAATGGACATGAGTTTGAGCAAAGTCCAGGAGATGGTGAAAGACAGGGAAGCCTGCCGTGCTTCACTCCACGGGGTCACAAAAAGTTGGACACGGCTGAGTGACTGGAACAACAACATGGAAAGAGGAACATAGAACCTTTTATGTGAAAGGTAAGTTTTAGTTGCTGATATGGGTTGAATTGTCTCCCAAAGTACATATGTGGAAGTATTAGGCTTCAGGACCTCAGAATCTGTGTTTGAAAATAAGGTCTTTAAACAGGTGATTAAGTTAAATGGGTTCCTTAGGGTGGACCCTTGGACTTCCCAGGTGGTGCCAGTGGTAAAGAACCCACCTGCCAATGCAGGAGATGTAAGAGACATGAGTTTGATCCCTGGGTCGGAAAGATCCCCTGGAGGAGGGCATGACAACCCACTCCAGTTTTCTTGCCTGGAGAATCCCATAGACAGAGGAGCCTGGCCAGCTACAGCTCATAGGGTTGCAAAGAGTCAGACACAACTGAAGCGATTTTGCACTCACAGGGTGGACCCTTATCCAATAAGACCAGCGTCCTTATAAGAAGAGATTTGGACACACAGAGGGCGGGCCATGTGAGGACAGAGGGAGGAGATGGCTGTCTATACACCAAGGAGAGGGGCCCCAGGAAGAGCTAACACCTTAATCTTTTACGTCCAGCCTTTAGAATTGTGAGACAATAAGATTTTATTGTTGAAGCCATCTGTCTGTGGTATCTTGTTATGGCAGCCCTAGTTAAGCAATACAGCTAACACTGTAGAATGGTTTAGTTGTTTAAATTCAGATTGAACCAGGAGTCTACCAAGCCTCTCAGCCTCAGTGAAGAGCATTTTTGTGACTTCACAGGAAAGGATGGTCAATGCCTCTTCAGGTATTAGAATAATGTTATTGTTTATGAGTTCATTGGAGCAGCCCAGATGTCTCAGGGGTTAAATCTAGGGGGCTTTGAAAAATATGACAAGAAAGGCCACTTGCTATCAAAAGCACTTTATTATTTCTTCTTTTGAAAATCTGCAGAGATTTGTGAAATCTGTGAAAATTTCTATTTTGGGTATTGTTGCTTCCAAAGGCTCAGCTGCTCTCCTTTAGCTGGTGTGTGTGTGTGTGTGGTGGGGGGGGGGGGGGGGGAGGATGGGGGGGGGGATTGGGCAGGAGATGCACCCAGCCAAACTACAGCGTCTTCTCCCTCTTCTAATCACCTTCCCCATGGCCTCAGGCTTTGTGTGATGTGTGAAATCAGCCAGTTATAGGCTCCCTTCTCTCAGGGGGAATGTGAATTTTACACTGATTTTTACCTTCCCTTCAATCTGGTCTCAATCCGTCTAAGCACCCAGGTTCCTGCAGGGCCGTAGGTCCACAGAGTTGGCTCTATGATGGGGAGAGAACAAATATTAATGCCAAAATGCCTTAAAGTCCACCTGTGTATGGAAATTGTCTCAACATGATGTGAAACTGTCCACTAAAATAAGCCAAAACGAAAAGTCTTTCTGAAAATGACATTGGAGTCATTCTGGGGAGGGAAGGCGGGCTCCAGGAAATGACTGCAACCCGAACCTTCCCCTTTGCTCCCATCCCAGCGGGCTCAGGGGACAAGGGCAACCAGTGGTGTGTCTTCCCTCCCCAGGGTCGCTGTGGCTGCTTACCACCCCAACTCACTAGGACCTGTGGGAGGAGGACTGTGGGCTAGCCACATGTATCCTCAGGACGATGCTGGCAACAGTGGTCAGTGAATGAAGGAACCGTTGAATGAATGTCCCTAACCCGTGTGCCAGCTTGTCCACTCTAAGAATACCACAGCGAGGGAGACTAGGCTTGCCTTCTAACCCAGCTTCACTGCCAGGCTTGAGCTTGTTTTTGTGAGATACTGTGTGGTTTTCCCCAAAGCTCAGGGAGTTTCCAAAGTTCAAGGAGTGAACACTCTGTAAATGATACAGCTGCTGCCTGAGCCACACCCCTAGTCCCTGGCCCCCAGGAGGTATTTTTCTATGTACCCTTTCTCTCCCCTCCCATCTAGGGTCATGTATCAGACTGTTCATGGTCTACTGTGGTGGGGAAGAGGGCCCTTGGGCAGAACTTACCTGAGTCAAAGGAGTAATAAAAACAAGGAAGCCATAGTGGAACTTTGCCATCAAGACATTAATGAGCTTATTTCTCATTTCAGCAATTTATAATGGCTACTTTAATTAATCTGATAACAAATGCCCCACTGAGAGAGCTAACTACTTTAATTCTCAAAGCCTTGGCTTCCTCATTCATAAGAAGGAACAAACCTTGCCTTAGTTTTGTAGTCAGAGTAAGAGAATGGGCTTGCAACTACTTTGTAAACTGCAGATCATTATGCAAATAGAAATAGTAATTATTATATGAAGAACTCACTGCTTTTGATCTTGAAAAAACCTAGGGTGCATATGAAGAAAATGCCTTCATATTTTTAATTAATAGATTTTTTAAAAGCTAATTGAAATGCCTTGTTCTTTCTTACTTTTCAAGACTTGAAGACTTGAAAAGGGGCTTTGGCATCATTGCAGAAGCAGAAATGATGGAACTGAATTCCAAGAAGAGATTGACATGTGGTGGATGATGACCACCACTACAGATAGTGGTTGCAAAGCTGTAGCCAATCTGAGTTCACTGCTTTGGCAGACCCTGCCAACGTGATGACAAGTATAGAGGTCAGGGTCAAGAGCTCTTTAGGGTTGTGGGGACAGAGCAAGCCTTTGGCATCCATCTCGTGTTGACCAGTCAGGGAACAGGAGGGAAGTGGGAGCAAATGTCGTTGATAAAGCTGTGACCAATGGTCTGAAGAACTGAGGCCAAAGTTGAGGGGAGCATTCAGGAAATTAATACACTGTGAGTGTATTAATAAAGGTTTTATTATCATTTCGGTAGTAGTAAGACCACAGATCAGAAGACGACTACCACTGAGAAGATAATTTGTTGCTGATGATTCCCAAGAGGAGAGGGTGCACCATGCCATGAGAGAAGGGTACATGGAGAAGTTCAAGGGTGGTGAGGAGGCCGAGCAAGGAAGAAACATGGGCACGAGCCTTTGCTGTGGTTTCTGGGGGAAGGAACAGGTGAGGCAGGGTGAGCAGGGCAGAACTGATTAGCTTGAATCATTTCAGGACTCTGGAGCATAGGCGCTGCCCCTGGTCCTCTGGTACCTGGGGCAGGAAAAGAAAACATTAATACAGTGGGAGTATAACTTTTTATTAGAGATGATAAGGAGAAATCCTGGAGAAAGTTGGCAGAGAGGAAACAACAGAGGAAGGGTTTCCGGGATGAAGTCACAGCCCAGCCGCTGTATCTGCTCCCTGTGACAAGGCTCAGGTACCTCCATGCAGCATCCAGCGCAGCTGCCTGTCATTTTTCCAGGACTGCTACTTGGAAGCAGAATGGGCAGAAGCAGGACATTTCATGTGGCCATTTTGATTAAGTGACCCTTAGGGAATATAAACACATTTTTGTGTTTATTGCCAGTAAAACTTCAAACTCGTGCTAAGGCATATTTTGAGTGCAAGTGAATTAAAATTGTGTGGTTGCAACAACTTCTACATTTTTAAAAACTAGAATCTGAATATAATTTACGGAATTTCAAAGCTAGAAATATCCTAAATATCACATCATCCAAACCTGTCTTTTGTTACACGAGGAGACAAAGGCTCAGAGATACCATGTGGAATGCAATAAAATTTTCTACTAATAATTGCAGCAGACAGACTTGACACTTACCCCACCTCCAGCCCCATCTCATCTGACAAGGCTTGCAGGGTGAGGGGAGAGGATTGTCAGAGGATGAGTAAAGACAACTACTTTCCCCACTATTTAATAAAAATAAACCTAAAACTGTAATGCTTTAAAAATATGTAACAATTCTTTTATTTATTTTACTTTTTGGCCACACTGTGTGGCTTTTTAAAAATTTATTTATTTTAATTGGAGGCCAATTACTTTACAATATTGTAGTGGTTTTTGCCATACATTGACATGAATCAGTCATGGGTTTACATGTGTTCCCCATCCTGAACCCCCCTCCTACCTCCCTCCCCATCCCATCCCTCTGGGTCATCCCAGTGCACCAGCTCTGAGCACCCTGTCTCATGCATCAAACCTGGACTGGTGATCTGTTTCACACAGTGGAATATTACTCAGCCATTAAAAAGAATACATTTGAATCAGTTCTAATGAGGTGGATGAAACTGGAGCCTATTATACAGAGTGAAGTAAGCCAGAAAGAAAAACACCAATACAGTATACTAACACATATATATGGGATTTAGAAAGGTGGTAACAATAACCCTATATGCGAGACAGCAAAAGAGACACAGATGTATAGAAGAGTCTTTTGGACACTGTGGGAGAAGGCGACGGTGGGATGATCTGAGAAAATAGCATTGAAACGTGTATATTATCATGTGTAACAACTCATTTAGATGACTTACAGAAAATTTTAAAGTGAGGAAAACCTTTTTATGTATGTCACCAAAGTTTAGGGGGAAAGGTGATATATATGATGATGGAGATTTAACCACTAGAAGTAGGGAGTTGTCACCTGTGTAGGTGCCCAGCATCCAAAGCCCCTTGTCTCAGGGGTAATCCTTTATTGTGAGTGACTTAGTAGGAGACTCTAGTTTTCACTATGAGAGCCAAAGTGAATCTCATCCTTTTCCCCATACCTTTGGAACCTGCTGCAGACACATCTCCCAGACATACCTCATTCTCTTTGGACCACTGGGCTGCTTAGTTATCACTGGTTGCCAAGACCGTGGGGCTATTTGACCCTGAGTCTCACAGGAGTGGCTCATTCAGTCAAGACTGGCTTCACAATAAAGCCAGCCTTATGTGACCTGATTCTCCCATCATGGCAGGGAGTCTGTGCCTCCCCTTGGCTGGGAACATAGGTATAACTTGCTTGAAGAAGCTCACTGACTTCTGAGGTCAAGATGCTCCCAACTGGAAGAGCATTGAGTGCCTTATTAGGGAACCTTTTCCTTTGTGGCCTCAGCCCCTCACTGTCTGCCCTCAGAGCCTCACACAGAAGCCATTGGGAGGCACAGTGCCCATCAAAAATCTTGAGGACCTCTGGTCATCTCCAGGATAGCCCAGCTCATGGTAGAAGGAGCAAAATGCAAAGTTTCATCACATCCATAAAGTAGCATGCAGAGTATAGTATTACTTTTTGTTTAACACATACACGTATGTATTTACATAACCCTAACCCTTGAAGGTCCATAGTAAGTTGAAGAAGATCTGTATGTACATATATACGTATACATTTAGAAAAACAGAAAAGCATCTGGAAGTGTATATAAAGTATATCTGTTAAAGAAGCTATCACTACACTTTGTTATCCTTTTTAAATTTTGTCTCAAAATGTTGTTTGCAGATATTACTTTTATAAAATAAAAAAAAGTATAAATCTGTTTTCATTTGGGTGAAACACAAAAATTCATTCTTAGCTTCATAAACTGGTCAGTTTCCTTACACCCCAACCTTGCAACCCTTCTGGCCAACATGGGTGCCCCAGTGCTCACTGCCCACCTGAAGGAGGTGTCACTGAGAAAGGAGGTGGGAGCTGGTCAGCTTTTCACCCTTGACTCATCCCTTCAGTTTCTTCATGTGGTGAAGGTGTTTGAACACAGGCTGCCTGAAAAACTGAAGCCCTTGAAGAGGAAACCTGCATGAGCGCAGAGACACAGGTGCAGCTCGGGATGTGCTCCTGCATAGCCTGCCCCTGGCCATGGACATCGGCGCTGTCCAAGACAGCAGTGTAGTAGATGGAGCCATGGTCAGAGGTGGGTCCGCATCAGTCAAATGCTAGCCACACGTGAGGAGCTCCCCTGTACATCTGTGAGGTGAGGAGGACTTCATAGGATTATTGCAAAGTCAAATGAGACAATGTACACTTAGTACGGTTTCTAGCATGTAAGTGATTGGTAAAAGTGAGTTGTCTTTGGCTAACTTGAGAGAAGTGGAAAATATGTAGCACTGGCCAGTATTTTAAGTATCAAATGCTCACCTGCTTCTGGGTGGAGTGCCAGTTGGCATGACCACTTTGGAAGATTGATAACATTTACTGAAGCTGAACTGATGCATCTCCATGACCCAGAAGTTCCATTTATAGGTGCGGACCCAACAGAAATGCATACAAATGTGCACGACATAAGAATGTTCAAAACAGTATGATTCATAATGGCCCAAACCCGAAAACTACTTAAATGCCCATCAACAACAGAATGGATAAATAATTTGTGACTTATTCCCATAATGGAATACCCCCACAGTGTCCAAGTCGAACAATCTACCCCACAGAGAACATGGTAACTTGTACACATACTGAGTGAAAGAACCAGACATGAATGGTCACATCACATGCAAAAGTGGGTGAGGCAGGCCAGGTGTTCACAGGCCATCCCATGAGAGGCCGTTCGTGCTGAGGGAGGTGTTAGGGATGAGGTAAGCCCAGGTGGGGGACTTCTGTTTCTTGATGTAGTTGCTGGTTACACAGGTTGTAAAGTTTATCAATTTGTATGCTTACAGTATATGCACATTTCTAGATATATTGTAATTGTAATACAATTGTATATTGTGTTATAATTCAATAAAAAAGTTTTTCAAAAACTTCCCTGATAGCTCAGTTGGTAAAGAATCTGTCTGCAATGCGGGAGACCCCAGTTCGATTCCTTGGTCCAGAAGATCCCCTGGAGAAGTGATAGGCTACCCACTCCAGTGTTCTTGGACTTCCCTTGTGGCTCAGCTGGTAAAGAATCCGCCTGCAATGTGGGAGACCTGGGTTCGATCCCTGAGTTGGGAAGATCCCCTGGAGAAGGGAAAGGCTACCCACTCTAGTATTCTGGCCTGGAGAATCCCATGGACAGTCCATGGGATCACAAAGAGTTGGACACGACTGAGCAACTTTCGCTTCACTTCACTTCACTTCATGGTTTAGAAGTTTTAAACAATCATTTAGTTATTACTATCTCTACTGCTGCTGGTTGGAGTTCAAACTGAACTCAGATTCAGCTGCTCATCACTCAAAAGTCATCACTCTTTGTTCAAGAGAAACAGTTGGTGGAAAAAGAAACATGCTTTATTCAGGAAACTGGCCACCTGGGGAGATGGCAGATTAGTGTCCAAGTCATCAGCCAGAGGACAAGAGCTTTTAAAGGGAAGCTTGCAGGATGTGCAGGGGGCTGCATCCAGAGCAGCACAGTCAGCTCCAACAGTCATCTAGAACCTGACACGCAGGGGTCTAGTCAGCACCGTCTTGATTTTTTTTCAGTGCAGTTAATCTTTGATTGCATGGTCAGTTTGTCCTCATTTTCTTGAGGCCAGTTCCTGGCATTGTACAGGCTACAGGTTCAGAACCGCTCAAGATGGGGCAGCTTTTGTCATGGCTACAGTCTGGTCATCATGCAGTTAGCCTTTTCCCTCTGGTGGTGGTTTTAATGTCTGCAAAGCAACTCAGCAATGTGCACCACACAGTTATCTGTGTCTTCTGGGAGGGACTAAAGATTCTGTGACTGCTCTGTGGCCAGCTCACTGTTTAGATTTTACCAGTGCTCCAGGCCTAACTGTGCCTTTGTCACTCCATGTCCGTTCTTAATTCTTGAGCCAAGGTTTTGGGCAAGACCTAGGACACTAAAACTTTTTTCTGTGAACAAGAAAGAGGGCACATGGAGGGACTTTTGTGTCTGGGAAGTCTCCACAGGGTCCTGCTTGGTTTCATTACCAGTATTGAGGTAGAAATTGTTAGGCAGTTGGTGTAGGAACTCTGAGACCTCAGCCTGTTTCAATAAACACACCTTTCCATTACCCTAAAACTATACCCTTTGTCCTGAATTCCCAGCTCTCAGAGGAATGTGTCCTTAGTCTGATAACTATTAGCACTCAGATCCAGGAAAGGGTAGTAATTAATTAAGTTCTGTTCCATATGTCTGAGGGAAAAACAACTGCTGATCATTAACCTTTAGCTCATATATCTGGCCCATTGTGAAATGATTGGGGGTCATGAGAAAAGGTTGCAGAATGGTGACTTAATGTCTAAGAAAACCAAGAATCTGAGAATCAAAAGCCATAAAGACGTCTCATTAAACATTGTGACCTTTAAGCTGATTGGCTAACAATGACATATGTTAATAATCAAAACCAATCAAAAGCACACAGATTAATACTAGTAAGGATATAAACTTCTGTAAGTCCTGCCTTTTCAGGCACCTCACCCCCTCTCGGTGTCTATGCTGAGGGCTTTGTGCTTTTTTTCTCTCTGAAATAAATCCCATTTGCTTGCTACAGTGAGTGTTGGCATGTTTGCAAAGTTCATTCTTTGGCTCTGCAAACAAGAACTCGGATTCCCATTTCAGCATCATCTGGCTCAGGGTTTGCTCCTGTGGAGACATTCTTTAGCAGTTCACCCAGTTCAGTTACATAGATGTCTTCCGAAGGAGACTAGCTGCTTTGGGGTGATAAGTACAGGTTATTTGAGGGAGACAAGAGCTGTCACATTTGACCATCTCACCCCTGTGGCCCCAGGATGCAGAAGCCCAGTCTGGGCAAGGACAGGGATGTGTGGTTGGGTGCTTGTCCTGCCTCCCCTCAACCCCTCTGGCTGGGAAACACTCTTTAGGCAAATGGTGCTCCATAAGGGGTCTGCAAAATGCTAGATTTCACCAAGTTTAAGGGAAACCAGGAATTTCAGAGACTAACAAGAAAGACGGGTGACCCCTGAAGTGACTTATTCCCTGAAATCCAACATGAACTTGGTGGGCTGTCCCATGACCATGCTATGGTTGAAGAAACTTAACTTAAAAAGGGAAGCTGATCTTCCACTTTACAGAAGGTTGGCTTTTCTTTCCCCTCCCCACTCCTCTTCCCTCCCAACCCCCAGCTGGCTAAACAAATGGAGAAGGAGACCCTCAAATCATGGTAAGATCACATCATTCTAAATAATCCTCTTTTTTTATTAAAATTTTTTTCCTTTGTATTTGTTTGGCATGTCAAAGTCTTTGGTAACATTCTTTGTGAAATTTCAGGAGATTTCAACTTATCAAAGGAAAAGAGAAAAGCCCTATGTCTTGATAATAACAGGACTCAAAGAAAAATGGTGGCTTGAAAAACCAAAGGGAAAATGTTGGAGATATTTTCTTATACAAACTTTTAAAAGCTCAAGAATATCCATAAGTAAAGTGCACAAATTAGAAGTATGTTTTGAGAAATTTCCACATAAACACCATCCAAACTATTATCACCGTAAGCCCCTCTTGGATCCTGTAGTCCCATGCATAGCCTTCAATATCATAGATTAATTTTGCTTTGTGTTAAAATTTAAATTAAAATTTGAACCATGCAGAATATATTCTTTTGTGACTATTTTTTTTCTCGATGTTATACTAGTGAGATTCATCCATATTGTTTTGTGTGGCAATATTTTGTTCATTTTTATTCCAGGAAAAAGAGTGTATTTTAAACAATCACCCTTGTACACAGCCTCATTTTGAGAAATACTGCCCCAGACCCAGTCAATACAGATACACAGCCACCCTATTCCATTCCCACACTCAAAGAGTAAGAAGTACAGAAAAATAAGAAGTAATCCCTCAAAAACCAGAGCCAGGTTCAAATTTTAAGTTAACTGAACTCAAGAGCAATTTTGTGACCCCTGGGTAGAGCATCTGAAGTAGTGACTACAGTTCAAAAACTACTTTTTCTCCCATGGAGTCAGCAATACCAAAATCCTTGAGGAAAGGCATGTGTGTGTGTGCGTGTCTGTGTGTCTGTCTGTCTATGTCTGTGCATGACTGTGGTATGGTCTGGATGTGTCTACCCCCCAAATTCTTATGTTGAAACCCTAACCCCCTGTATCTCAGAATGTAACTGTATTTGGAAACAGGGTCCTTAAAGAAGTAGTAACATTACCGTGAGGCCATCAGGGTGGACCCTGAATCAATGTGACTGATGTCCTTCTAAGAAGAGGAGATCAGGATACAGAAACACAGGGAGGACAGTGCAAAGAGACACAGCAAGAAGATGGCCATCTGCCAGCCAGGGACAATGGCCTTAGGAAAAGCCACCCCTGCCCACAGGCTGATTTGTACTCTGACCCCCAGAGCTGTGAGCAAATAAAGGTGTGCTGTGTAAGCCCCCAGGCCCTCTGCACTTCCTTATGGCGCCCAAGCACACCAACACGTGTGTGTGTGTGTGTGTGTGTGCGGGGGGGCGCTGTGTGCAGGAACAGGCAGCAGCGGGATGACCACACTCCCATGGCTCCCTTGGCTGAAGGCCCCCCGAATAACCCCACCGTGGCCCCTCCTTCCTTCACTACCTGGACCAGGCTGGCCCAGCTGAGTCCATCTGAGTGGCAGCGGTAACAGACGCGAGGCCTGGCAGCCCCTCTGGGAGGATTTGAGAGGGAGGTCAGGAAAGCCTTATCCCTGCAGTTCAGAGCAGGTGGGGCAGGGCTACTAAAAACTAGGCTTAAATGAAACAAAAGATGCTTCATGCATTTCCATTCAAAACAAAAGGACACAAAACTCAGGCATTTTCCTCATCACCAAATCCTTTGATAAAGTGCATCAACCAATATAACTTTTATCCAAATTTTGAGTCCCTTTAAGAATAGCCAGTGAGGAGAAGGGCAAGCGGACTCGCATTGGAAGTGCTGAGGGTCAAAGATCCAGACTCATAAAGAGGGAGGAGCTAAGAGTAGGGGGAAACTTGGCTTTCCTCTGGCACCTTTATGTGGCCATGAACCACCCTGGTGCTTGTGACTGTGTGTGTCTACAGGAGTTTTGGGAAGCAGCCTAGGGCTCCCTCCAGCAGCTCTGCTTTCTGAACAAGCAGCAGAAACCCCACTGGGCTCAGCCACTCGCGATTGAGAAGCATCATCTTTGTTTCCTGCTTCGGGTGGGCTTCAGATGGGTAAAAACCCCTGTAAAATTGGGATCTTATCTAGTGTTGAGTCTCATCAAGTGTGCTCTCCTCTGTATTCCCACAACCTCAGAATTATCTATACTTCCATGTCTGACCATCAGGAAAGTTTTTGTACTACCTGTGTGTGCATTCTCTAAGGTCTCATGGAGTACCAAGGCCTTTTAAAAGTAGTTGTGTGTTTTGAATCGATGCCCAGTCTAAACACCGATGATGCCAAATGCCGGTGAAAATGTAGAGCAACGGGAATTCTATGAAACTAAACATACATCTGTGCCTTGAACCAACAGTCACTCACCCAATGAGTTGATAGCCTATGTCCACACAAATCCTGTGCATAGTTGTTTGTAGTAACTTTATTCTTAATTGCCAAAACCTGGAGGCAACCAAGATGTCCTTCTGTAGCTGAATGGATTAACACATTGTTGGTACACCCAGGTAAAGGAATCTATTTGGCACTAAAAGGAAATAAATCATCAAGCCATGAAAAGACATGGAGGAAGCTTAAATGTATATAACCAGGTGAAAGAAGTCAATCTTGAAAGGCTACACACTGTAATTTCAACTATAATAATGACATTCTGAAAAAGGCAAAAGTATGGAGACAGTAAAAAAAATCAGTGGTTGGCTGGTGTTGGGGGGAAGGAGAGATAAATAAGCAGAGCACAGAGGATTTTTAGGGCAGTGAAACTATTCTGTATGATACTATAATGATGGATACACATCATTACACAATTATCAGACCCATACAACATATGTGATGAGGATGTGTCATGGTAGTTCATCGATTGCAGCACATGTACCACTCTGATGGGAGATGTTGGTACTGGGGAGTCAGGGGATGTGTAAGGTATATGAGAACTCTGTACTTTCTGCTCAATTTTACCGTGAACCTAAAACTATTGCAAGAAATAGTCTACATAAACAGATAAATAAAATTAAAAGAAGGTGACAGGAGAAATCATACTTATGGAAGGAAATTCCAGCCTAATTTTAGCCAAACTAGGGAATAAGCAAAGCTGTTGTGATCTGGTGGCAGTGACAGGGGGCAGTGGCAAGACAGGGTCCCTGGCCATAGAGATGATGGTCATCTGATTTGACAAGAAACCACAAAGGGAGAACACGGGGAACCCACCTCTGAGCAAATGAAACCCCCTAGTTCTCATGAAGGTGTCCACAAAGCTGTGTGGGCAAGGAATGCATAAGTCTGACAAATTTATTTCGTTGAAGGAAATGTGACTTTCCTCTGAAGTTACAGAGAAAAAGAGAGACAGCGAAGGGAGGAGGAGATTAGACAAACAGGGACTGGGTCCATTAGAATTATGCTAGAGAGCAGAGAAGAGAGGGGCAAGAAAAGTGTAGGGAAAGGCAGAGAGTAACATGGAGGAAATCCATTTTAACTCTGTAGTCCTACTCCTAGAAATTCTGAAGATAAGAAGAGACTGTATTGGTAAAGATATTTAATTATCCAAGCAATCCTGTGAAGTGAGAAAGCTATTGCTATATTTCATCAAATGTAAGATTCCAGTAATTGAAAATGCTCATCATTTTAGTGCTATAAAGAAAGAAAAGAGTTGCCAGTTAAAGCAAGACACTGTTGTGCTTACCTCTTGCTTCAAAACAAATGAGGAAATTACCCCAAAACTTAGTGGTTCAGGACAATTACCACTTGGTGCTATCTCACAGTTCTATAAGGGGACTATACTCATCTGGATAACTATCCCTTGGGATTCCCATGTGGTGCACTCAGATGTCAACTGGGCTTAAGATATCTGAAGGTTTGATGGGCTGAATATTTGAGATGGTTGGTTCACATGCCTGAAAGTTGATGTAGGCCGTGGGCCGGGAGCTCGGCTGGGCCTATTGACCGGAGCAGTGTGTAAGCCTCCACATGAGGCTTGAACCTCTTTGCAGCATGGAGGCTGTGCTCCCAGAGGGATCATCCCAAGAGTAGTGAAAAGACCTAGGAAGAAGTCAGAAGGTTCTCACTATATAGCCTCAGAAGTCCCAGAACAACACTTCTGATGCCTGCCATTGGTCCCCACACTGAAGACAAGAAGAACGAGACTTCCATCTTGATGCAAGGAGTGACATGCATACAAAGGGGTGAAGGAATTGACCATCTCTAGCTACCACAGTCACTACCTTAAAGGTTGATGTGCGGGAAACACACATGGATCACACCAGCCTCTCACTGCAGTGTGATATCAATCATCTACTCCAAGGATTTGGTAAATTTCTCCCAATTCTCTTTGTACTTCTGGGTGATAGAAAGGAAAGAATTTGCAGAAACCATAGTGTAAAGTGTAACACAGCTTTTACTCTGGGTATCTTCATTAGTTAGGATCTATGGAATACTGGCTTGTTGCTTTGCAAGTGTCGACTAAAAAAGATGTACAACTTGAGAGTTGTGAGTTAAGTTTTAATGGGGCAAAATGAGGACTGCAGCCAGGGAGGCAGCATCTGAGAGAGTTCTTAGAGACTGCTCCAGGCGGCAGGGGAGAGTTAAGTTCAGTCACTCAGTCATGTCTGACTTTTTGCAAACCCATGGACTGCAGCACACCAGGCTTCCCTGTCCATCACCAATTCCCAGAATTTACTCAAACTCATGTCCATTGAGTCGGTGATGTCATCCAACCATCTTATCCTCTGTCGTCCCCGTCTCCTCCCGCCTTCTATCTTTCCCAGCATCAGGGTCTTTTCACATAAGTTAGTTCTTTGCATCAGGTGGCCAAAGTATTGGAGTTCCAACTTCAGCATCAATCCTTCCAGTGAATATTCAGGACTGATTTCCTTTAGGATGGAGGGGTTTGATCTCCTTGCAGTCCAATGGACTCTCAACAGTCTTCTCTAACACCACAGTTCAAAAGTATCAATTCTTCAGCACTCAGTTTTATAGTCCAGCTCTCACATCCATACATGACTACTGGAAAAACCATACCTTTGACCAGAAGGACCTTTGATGGCAAAGTGATATCTCTGCTTTTTATTTATTTCTTTTTTGTCTCTGCTTTTTAATATGCTGTCTAGGTTGGTCATAAGTTTTCTTCCAAGGAGCAAGCTTCTTTTAATTTCATGTCTGCAGTCACCATATGTGGTGATTTCGGAGCCCAAAAAGATACAATCTGTTACTGTTTCCACTGTTTCCCCATCTATTTGAAAGGAAGTAATGGGACCAGATGCCATGATCTTGGTTTTCTAAATGCTGAGTTTTAAGCCGGCTTTTTCACTCTTCTCTTTCATTTTCATCAAGAGGCTCTTTTGTTCTTCTTCACTTTCTGCCATAAGGGTGGTGTCATCTGCGTATCTGAGCTTATTGATATTTCTCCCGGCAATCTTGGTTCCAGCTTGTGCTTCATCCAGCCCAGAGTTTCTCATGATGTACTCTGCATATAAGTTAAATAAGCACGGTGACAATACACAGCCTTGGCTTAATCCTGTCCTGATTTGGAATCAGTCTGTTGTTCCATGTCCAGTTCTAACTGTTGCTTCTTGACCTGCATGCAGATTTCTCAGGAGACAGGTCAGGTGGTCTGGTATTCCCTTCTCTGTCAGAATTTTCTGCAGTTTATTGTGATCCACACAGTCAAAGGCTTTGGCATAGTCAATAAAGCAGAAGTAGATGTTTTTCTGGAACTCTCTTGCTTTTTCGATGATCCAACAGATGTTGGCACTTTGATCTCTGGTTCCTCTGCCTTTTCTAAAACCAGCTTGAACATCTGGAAGTTCAAGGTTCATGTACTGTTGAAGCCTGGCTTGGAGAATTTTGAGCATTACTTTACTAGTGTGTGAGATGAGTGCAATTGTGCAGTAGTTTGAGCATTCTTTGGCATTGCCTTTCTTTGGGATTGGAATGAAAACTGACCTTTTCCAGTGCTGTGGCCACTGCTGAGTTTTCCAGATTTGCTGACATATTGAGTGCAGCACTTTCACAGCATCATCTTTCAGGATTTGAGATAGCTCAACTGGAATCCCATCACCCCCACTAGCTTTGTTCGTAGTGATGCTTCCTAAGGCCCACTTGACTTCACATTCCAGGATGTCTGGCTCTAGGTGAGCGATCATGCCATTGTGATTATTTCGGTCTTTTTTGTATAGTTCTTCTTTGTATTATTGCCACCTCTTCTTAATATCTTCTGCTTCTGTTAGGTCCATACTATTTCTGTCCTTTATTGAGCCCATCTTTGCATGAAATGTTCCCTTGGTATCTCTAGTTTTCTTGAAGAGATCTCTAGTCTTTCCCATTCTATTGTTTTCCTCTATTTCTTTGCATTGATCCCTGAGGAAGGTGTTCTTATCTTTCCTTGCTATTCTTTGGAACTCTGCATTCAAATGGGTGTATCTTTCCTTTTTTCCTTTGCCTTTCACTTCTCTCCTTTTCCCCGCTGTTTGTAAGGCCTCCTCAGACAGCCATTTTGCCTTTTTGCATTTCTTTTTCTTGGGGATGGTCTTGATCCCTGCCTCCTGTCCAATATCACAAACCTCTGTCCATAGTTCTTCAGGCACTCTATCAGATCTAATCCCTTGAATCTATTTGTCATTTCTACTGTATAGTCATAACGGGTTTGATTTAGGTCATACCTCAATGGTCTAGTGGTTTTCCCTACTTTCTTCAATTTAAGTCTGAATTTGGCATGATCTGAACCACAGTCCGCTCCTGGTCTTATTTTTTGCCGAGTGCATAGAGTTTCTCCATCTTTGGCTGCAAAGAATATAATTAATCTGATTTCGGTGTTGATCATCTGGTCATGTCCATGTGTAGAGTCTTCTCTTGTGTTGTTGGAAGAGGGTTTTTGCTATGACCAGTGTGTTCTCTTGGCAAAACTCTATTAGCCTTTGCCCTGCTTCATTCTGTACTCCAAGGACAAATTTGCCTGTTATTCCAGGTATTTCTTGACTTCCTACTTTTGCATTCCAGTCACCTATAATGAAAAGGATATCTTTTTTGGGTGTTAGTTCTAGAAGGTCTTATAGGTCTTCATAAAATCATTCAGCTTCAGCTTGTTCACCATTACTGGTCAGGACATAGACCTGGATTACCGTGATATTGAATGGCTTGCCTTGGAAACAAACAGAGATCATTGTGCCGTTTTTGAGATTGCATCCAAGTACTGCATTTCGGACCCTTTTGTTGACTATGATGGCTACTCCATTTCCTGTAAGGGATTCTTGCCCACAGTAGTAGATATAATGGTCACCTAGTTAAATTCACCCATTCCAGTCCATTTTAGTTCGCTCATTCCTAAAATGTCAATGTTCACTCTTGCCATCTCCTGTTTGACCACTTTCAATTTACCTTGATTCATGGACCTAACATTCCAGGTTCCTATGCAATATTGCTCGTATAGCATCAGAGTTTGCTTCTATCACCAGTCATATCCACTACTGGGTGTTGTTTTTGCTTTGGCCCCATCTCTTAATTTTTTCTGGAGTTATTTCTCCAGTGATCTCCAGTAACATATTGGGCACCTGCTGACCTGGAGAATTCATCTTTCAGTGTCCTATCTTTTTGCCTTTTCATACTGTTCATGGGGTTCTCAAGGCAAGAATGCTGAAGTGGTTTGCCATTCCCTTCTCCAGTGGACCACATTTTATCAGAACTCTCCACCATGACCCGTCCATCTTGGGTGGCCCAACATGGCACGGCTCATTGTTTCATTGAGTTAGACAAGACTATGGTCCATGTGATCAAATTGGTTAGTTTTCTGTGATTGTGGTTTTCAGTCTGTCTGCCCTCTGATGGAGAAGCATAAAAGGCTTATGGATGCTTCCTGGTAGGAGAGACTGAGGGGGAATCTGGGTCTTGTTCTAATGGGTGGGACTGTGCTCAGTAAATCTTTAATCCAATTTTCTGTTGATGGTGGGGCTGTGTTCCCTCCAGGTTGTCTGACCTCGGGTAATGAAGATAATGGTGACCTCCTTCAGACGATCTCATGCAGGCACTGATGCCGTCAGTGCCCCAACCCTGCAGAGGCCACCGCCGACCCACACCTCCTCGGAGGCTTCTGGACACTCTCGTCAGAGTCTGGGTCAGTCACTCTTGTGGTCTCTGCTCCCTCCTCCTGGGTCCTGGTGCGCACAAGGACCTGTTTGTGCCCTCCAAGAGTCTGTCTCCCAGTCCAGTGTAAGTTCTCCATCCATATGGTGGGGTTAACAGCAACCTCCTCCAACAGGGCTTATGCCATACCCAGGTTTGCTGCACCCAGAGCACCTGCCCCTGCGGCAGTCCACTGCTGACCTAGACCTCCACAGGAGACGCTCAAACACAGTTTTGCCTCCGCCTCTGTGGGGCCCCTGGGGCCTGGTGCACACAAGATTTGTTTGAGCCCTCTGAGCTTCTCTGGCAGGATTGGAGTTTGATTCTAAACGCGATTTCGCCTCTCCTACCATCTTGCTGGAGTTTCTCCTTTGCCCTTGGACGTGGGGTATCTCCTTAAGGTCGCTCCAGCGCCATGCAGTTGTTGCTCCAGCACCTACCATCTCTCTGGGGCTTCTCCTCCCTTGGACCTGGGGTATCTCCTTAAGGTCGCTCCAGCACCATGCAGTTGCCGCTCCAGCACCTGCGTCGGGCAGGGGCTTCTCTTCCCTTGGACGTGGGGTACCTCCTCACAGTCGCTCCAGCGCTGCACGGCTGCTGCTCCAGAACTGCACCGCTACCACTCCAGCACCACGTGGCTGCCACACATACACAGAAGAACTGTACAAAAAAGATCTTCACGACCCAGATAATCACGATGGTGTGATCACTCAGCTAGAGCCAGACATCCTGGAATGTGAAGTCAAGTGGGCCTTAGGAAGCATCGCTACGAACAAAGCTAATGGAGGTGATGGGATTCCAGTTGAGCTATCTCAAATCCTGAAAGATGATGCTGTGAAAGTGCTGCACTCAATATGTCAGCAAATCTGGAAAACTCAGCAGTGGCCACAGCACTGGAAAAGGTCAGTTTTCATTCCAATCCCAAAGAAAGGCAATGCCAAAGAATGCTCAAACTACTGCACAATTGCACTCATCTCACACACTAGTAAAGTAATGCTCAAAATTCTCCAAGCCAGGCTTCAACAGTACATGAACCTTGAACTTCCAGATGTTCAAGCTGGTTTTAGAAAAGGCAGAGGAACCAGAGATCAAAGTGCCAACATCTGTTGGATCATCGAAAAAGCAAGAGAGTTCCAGAAAAACATCTACTTCTGCTTTATTGACTATGCCAAAGCCTTTGACTGTGTGGATCACAATAAACTGCAGAAAATTCTGACAGAGAAGGGAATACCAGACCACCTGACCTGTCTCCTGAGAAATCTGCATGCAGGTCAAGAAGCAACAGTTAGAACTGGACATGGAACAACAGACTGATTCCAAATCAGGACAGGATTAAGCCAAGGCTGTGTATTGTCACCGTGCTTATTTAACTTATATGCAGAGTACATCATGAGAAACTCTGGGCTGGATGAAGCACAAGCTGGAACCAAGATTGCCGGGAGAAATATCAATAAGCTCAGATACGCAGATGACACCACCCTTATGGCAGAAAGTGAAGAAGAACAAAAGAGCCTCTTGATGAAAATGAAAGAGAAGAGTGAAAAAGCCGGCTTAAAACTCAGCATTTAGAAAACCAAGATCATGGCATCTGGTCCCATTACTTCCTTTCAAATAGATGGGGAAACAGTGGAAACAGTAACAGATTGTATCTTTTTGGGCTCCGAAATCACCACATATGGTGACTGCAGACATGAAATTAAAAGAAGCTTGCTCCTTGGAAGAAAACTTATGACCAACCTAGACAGCATATTAAAAAGCAGAGACATCACTTTGCCAACAAAGGTCCTTCTAGTCAAAGGTATGGTTTTTCCAGTAGTCATGTATGGATGTGAGAGTTGGACTATAAAGAAAGCTGAGCACCAAAGAATTGATGATTTTGAACTGTGGTGTTGGAGAGTCCATTGGACTGCAAGGAGATCAAACCATTCCATCCTAAAGGAAATCAGTCCTGAATATTCACTTGAAGGACTGATGCTGAAGTTGAAGCTCCAATACTTTGGCCACCTGATGCAAAGAACTGGCTGATTTGAAAAGACCCTGATGCTGGGAAAGATTGAAGGCGGGAGTAGATGGGGATGACAGAGGATAAGATGGTTGGATGACATCACCGACTCAATGGACATGAGTTTGATTAAACTTTGGAAGTTGGTAATGGACAGGGAGGCCTGGTGTGCTGTAGTCCACAGGGTCACAAAGCATCAGACATGACTGAGCAACTGAACTGAACTAACTGAATGAAGCTTGCAATTTGGTCACAGAGTGATGATAATATCAGTTTGCATCTGTTCTGTGATTATAAGCAGGAACCCAGAACTTCAATCTTGAAAGTTTCACCCATGAAGAGGAGTGCTTCCTGGGACCCTTTCCCAATTGGAACTCCAGATGTGCTGTGACATGGTATTTCCCAGTGCTGTTTAAGTCTAGACATTGGTTAAAAACCCAAAATGGTGATGTATCCTCTGCTCTATTTCTCCTTTCTTTTAATGTTAGTATATTGAAAGTAAGCTAGATAATTCTCTAATAAATATTTGTATTATTTATTTGTATTCAATGAGTGGCTTATTTTGTTAACAAATCCTTTGAACCTGAGAGGAAAGTGAACACTTTAGGCAAAACACCTTTGTATAGTTACTGCTTCTTCAGGACTGAGATAAGTGTCTGGAGGTGGCCTGGGGCTATTGTTGAACAATATTGCCGGGAGCAGAGACAAAAGACAGGGATGGAGCCGGGAAAGCAAAGAAAAGGCTGAAATCTGCAGCCCCCCCAGCATTTGTCTCACTGCATTTGACCACAAGGGCCATCTCACAGTAATGACATCTTAAGTGTCATTTTAAGTGTCACGCAGATTCTTCTTTTGGTCATTTCTAATTTGAAGCCTCACTAGTTTACAGACTCTATGACACATGCTTCCAGCTTAACTTGATACAGCCCACTGCTCATACACTAATCAAATTTACACTCCACTGCTTTTTTCTGGGCTTTTCTCCATTCATGATGATTTTCAGTTTCAATGCTAAAAGAAAGTGTTTTTATCTTTCTGAAGAGTCTTTTTTTTTTTAATGGAAATTTAATTAAAAATGGGTAGCTTCAATTTGGGCGTTATCAACCCAAGTGATGACTATGAACAGCTGTGACCAAGTCTGCATGGGCACAAGTCATGCCCATAATGTCACAACTGGCTGGCAGTGTTTATGAGATGCTACCAGCTGCAAGGAACATCTCACCTATAGAGACATTAAAATGTGAGAAATGGGCGTCTTTGTAAGTTATTACTATTTCCACTATTTTCATTTACAGATGAGAAAAATGAGAAACAGAGAGTCTAAGCAACTTTTGAATTAAGGAAAGTGACAGAAGGAAAGAAGACAAGGACATCATGGAACATTTTATCCAAATTCTTCAACTTGTAGATAAACAAACAGGTCAAAGAGCTTAAGCACCTTGTCCATTTTAACATAAGTCCATCAACACTGAGTCAGGATGTAAATATTTTATTTCAAGGCCAGGTACTGCATTTTCTTGTATTATACTGAATATATGGCACAGAACCTCAATTTTGGTATGGCTTACTATTAACATTTTTCAGCTTGTTTTGATGATGACTCATGCTAAGAGTTACATTTTACTTCTCAGTCTGATATATACTATATAAATGTATAATTGAAACAACATTTTATGAAGCAATGCTAACACTTTTATACATTATACATTCTCATATTTTCTGATTTGAAGGTAATTCTTTTTAATTTTAAAAATACGCTGGGTACTTCCACTTCTGACAAAAGAAGAGTGCTTGTTTCAGACCAAACTCCCTATTGAGAAAGGACAGAAAATCTGGAAAACTATTTTTTTTTTAAAAGAGATTTGATTGCCAGAATGAGAGCTATAAAAGCAGTGAGAACTTAAGGGATCAAAATTCCAGAGAGAAGGGAAACTCAGAAAGATGAGCCCTACGTTTGTTACTGCTCCTTCTACTGAGGCAATTGAGCTGTGCGTATTCAGTCGCTTCAGTTGTGTCCAACTCTATATGTTCCTATGGACTGTATGTAGTCTGCCAGGCTCCTCTGTCCTTGGGATTCTCGTGGACTGCCATGCCCTTCTCCAGCGGATATTCCCCACCCAGGGATCGAACCCATGTCTTTTATGTCTCCCGCATTGGCAGGCAGGCTGTCTACCACTAGCGCCACCTGGGAAGCCTGTTGTCACCGGTGAAGTGGTGGCTCAGAGACTGAGGAGCTGAGCACAGCCTTTGAGGCTGGGGCAAAATCTGATGTTAACAATGACCAAGGAAAACGGACCATGGTAAACATCCTAGATTTTCAGGTGAGATCCTGAAAAGAAGAGTGAATCAGAAAGAGACCAGGTCTCATAAATGCTAAAGTTCAAATCATCTCAGCCCTGGATTATTTTAAAGTCATCTACCCCTTACTCAACTGCTTGTTCCAAGCACAAATGAATGAAAGCTAGACTATCGAGCCTCAAAACCATTTTTATACAAAGTGCAAAAAGTACAAGAAGAGACCAAAAGCCAAGAGAAAAAAAATCACACAATAGAAACAATGACATAGGAGATACAGAAATGGAAGTAATTGAAAAAAGACTTTAATATAACTATGATTTATATGCTCAAGAAGTTTAAAAACAGTATGGAAAATTTAGTCCAGACAAATGCAAATGCAAAGGATAAAATGAAAATTTTATAACTAAAAATAATAATTAAAATTAAGTACTCAATGAATAGGTTAAACAGCAGAATAGACACACCTGAAGAGAGAAATAGTGAATTGGAAGACAAGCCAGAATAAAAATAGCCATAGAGGATTATGAAAAGAGAAGTCAGTTTTAAAAATACAGAAAAAGACATAAAAGTCATGCGGTTTACAATACATGAATAAATTCAATCACAGAAGGAGGAGGAGAAGGATGAATGAACCTATAAAAATATTTTAAGAGATAATAACCAAGAATTTTTCAAACCAAAGAATAACATCAAACCACCAAAATAAGAAGCTCTATGTAACCTAAGCAAGATAAATACAATGAAAGCCACATAGGCAATCACACTCAAACTACTGACAACAAAAGACAAGATCTTTAAAGACCTTTAAAGCTTGTGGAAAAAAAATGAGATATATTTCCTTGAAAGAGGCAATGGTAAGAATGACAGTTGATTTTTCACAAAAAATAATGGAAATAGAAGACAACGTCCAGAGACACATGTACCCCAGTGTTCATCGCAGCACTGTTTACAATAGCTAGGACATGGAAGCAACCTAGATGTCCAGCAGCAGATGAATGGATAAGGAAGTTGTGGTAAATATACACAATGGAATATTACTCAGCTATTAAAAAGAATGCATTTGAATCAGTTCTAATGAGGTAGATGAAACAGGAGCCTATTATACAGAGAGAAGTAAGCCAGAAAGAGAAACACCAATACAGTATATTAACACATATATATGGAATTGAGAAAGATGGTAGTGATGATTATATGCGCAAAACAGTAAAAGAGACACAGATGTAAAGAACAGACTTTTGGACTATCTGGGAGAAGGTGAGGGTGGGATGATATGAGAGAATAGCACTGAAACATTACCATATGTGAAACAGATGACCAGTGCAAGTTCAGTGCATGAAGCAGGACACTCAAAGCCCGTGCTCTGGGACAACCCAGAAGGATGGGGTGGGGAGGAAGGGTGGAGGGGGGCTCAGGATGGTGGGACACATATACACCCATGGTTGATCATGTTGATATATGGCAAAAACCACCACAATATTGTAAAGTAATTAGCCTCCAATTAAAATAAATAAATGAATTTAAAAAAGAGAGAAAACAATGTCATTCTTCAAATTGCTGAAAGAAAATACAGCCAAGCTAAAATGCTAATATCAGTGAAATTAACTTTTAAAAATAAAAGTCAAATGAAGATATTTTAAGACACATATTCATACATATACTAAAAGAATTAGTCAAAACATATTTTAAAGGGAGTCTTCAGGCCAAAGGCAAATGCTTTCAGATAGAAGTTAAGTATGGAAAGCGAATGTAGATAAATGACCACTTACTCTAACAATAATAATGTATTGTAAGATTTAAATATAGAGAGGTAGAAATAAAATACTCAACAAAATAGCATGAAACACAGAAGGATAAATGTTAGCATCATCCAGGAAGTGATGAAATTAACAAGTTAAAATACATTTTAATAAGTCAAGGGTGAGTATTAATTTAAGATAATCACTGAAGGAAAATAAAAGAATGTATACACAGCGAGCTGTTAAATGAGGATCCATGGAATTGTAAAAGTGCTTAATCTAATGAAGCTAAGGAATATAATAAAAATCAAGGACCATGTACAGCAAGTATAAACTGTCTGAGGATTCACTTAGTAAAGAACTCACAACCTCTATAGGGAAAACTTTGAAACTTTGACAAAAGGCAGAAAAATTTATGTGAATACACGGATAGATAGACCTTCTATGCTCTTGCAAATATGTAAAAGTTCAATTCTACTCCCCAAATCAGTAAATTCATTGCAATCTAATAAAAATTTAAGCTGATTTTTTTCATATATTTGGTAAAATTATTCTGAAATTTACATGGAAGAATAAAGGACCATGAAAAATACACTTGACTTTGAACAAGAAGAGAGGGGAGGCTTGCCCTGCTAGATGTTGAGGCACATGTTTTAGTAATAGAAATTGTCTGTTACAGGCCCAAGAACAAACAAAAGGAATCAGTGAGGCAGGAAGGAGTGCTCAGAAACAGGCTCTTGAGAGCTTAATACATTTCAGAAAAGCTGTCACAGATTAACTCAGTAGCTCCATGAATAAAATAAAACCAAACTGCACCCTACCTGATATTATAAATAGGGACCCTTACAAATAAAGGGGCTTCCCAGGTGGCACAGAGGTGAAACACAGGAGAAGGGGATTCGGTCCATGGATCAGCATGATCCCCTGGAGAAGGAAATGGCAACTCACTCCAGTATTCTTGACTGGAAAATCCCATGGACAGAGAAGCACTATATGCTGCTTATAAGGGATCACTTTAAATAGCAGACTGGAGGCTCTTGTTAATCAGCTGAGCCATGATTTTGCCCCCCAAACCTCCAGGGCTCTTCTTTTCCTGACCGTTTTCCAAATCTTGTCCTCTGGCCTCCTGTGGATTCTGTGCTCCTGTCTTGCATTTCCAATAATCTCATTTTTATATAAGATAGCCAGACTCATCATCTGTTGTTTTCAATTAAAAAAAAATAACAAAACCTCTATTAGTGAGTTTCCAGAAGTCTGGTCTTTGATACACACTATCACAACCAGTGCCCGCTGACACTCGCTGCCATACTGACTTCCTGTTCTTCTCAGCCTGGTGTTAGAAAGTTGAAGGGGTGGTCAGTGAAAGTGAAAGTCACCTAGTCATGTCTGACTCTTTGTGACACCATGGACTGTAGCCCTCCAGGCTCTTCTGTCCATGAATTTCTCCAGGCAATAATACTGGAGTGGGTTGCCATTCCCTTCTCCAGGGGATCTTCCTGACCCAGGGATCAAATCCAGGTCTCCTGAATTGCGGAGATTCTTGACCACCTGAGTCACCAGGGATAAACTTTTTCTGATTTAAAAAATAAAGAAGTCCCTGTCCTTTTATTCCCAGTATGTTCAGCTTTGGTTTAACACACTCCACAAAATGCCTGGGCCCATTTGCCTATCACTAGGAAAGAGCCTCCCTCTCACTCTCAGGCACTCCAGTCTCTGTCTCTGCTAGGAACACTTTGTTCTCTAGCATCTTCATCTTATTGATTCCCCTCCACCCACTTATTTGATTTTGAACTGAGGACAAAGCTGGCAACTTTGGTTGCAAACCAGAAAGATGGTCCTGTTGAGCAGTCACACTCAGCGCGTGCTCCTTCTGTGAGCTTGGTTCCTGAATACAGTCTGGGGTGGGCAGGGGCAGAGGGTGGGTGACTGTTTAACTGACAGTTTCCAAAAAGGGTGTTCTGCAGACAGAAAATAACAGCCAGTGGTGATGCTGTTTGGACTTTTTTTTTTTTTTACTTAGCAAACAGTTGAAAGCATTTTAAAAATCCAGATTTTTGACATCATGAAAAACCAAGGATGTAACAACACAAGCCCACAGTCGGGCATGTCATCACCAGTTCGCCTCAGTTCTCAGCACTCCCTGTTACCTCCCTGCACTGGGCCAAGAGTCACTTGGTATTCATCTGCTACTCCTGCTGTTCTTTCTGAATGAAAGGTGGAAAGGGTCATTTGTGTGAAAAAGAATGAGGGAGAATATACCAGCAGGGCTGTTTAGTGGTTGGAGAATCTGTGCCGCACAGAGGGCAACAATCAAGCTGATAAAGGCCCTCACTTGGCCTGCCGTGCCATGCCCCAGTCAGGCACTGGGCTGCACCATCCCCAAGGGGGAACATTTTCTAATCTGCTCAGAGCCTTCATATAGGCTCCAAGAAGCAGGGCATGTGTTATCTGCAGTGTGTGCCTGTGTTGAAAGTATCAAATTTAATCAGCTTTGCCTATGTTGCCTGGTCAGTTCCTATAGACATTTGAATTTGCATTCTTGGTTTATTTCTTTTACTTCTATTGTTTCATAAGCTACAAATTTCACAGGATTTTCAAGACAACCAAGAATATGAGGAAAAATTTCCCAACTAGGCATTGACAGGATGATGCCTTTTCTCTTGTTACAAATACTATAAACAGATTTTGTTCCCCCACCCCTCGCCCCGTCCTTTGTATTCTCTGGATTATCTGCTTACTAGAATATTTCACATCCCCATTTTTGGCCTTTGCTAGCGCTCTTTCCCCATCTGAAGTGGGCTTATCATACACTACCCTGTCCAGATCTTGTCCACGCTAAGGTGTTTTGCCTGCAGAGCACCCTTCCATGGAGCAGCAGTATGGGGGATACTGTGGTCTCTACCTCAGACCCCCATTGCAGGGCCCATGTATCTGTATCTTAGAGTCAGGAATGTCAGCAACTGACAGTTCACAGCTGCATCCTTCTCAGTCACAGGGAACAGCCTTGCCCATGGTCATTTCCCCTCCCAGAGCTGCCTTGCAGCAGTAACTCACTGATACAGAATTTTCTAAAGCGTCACCTGAGGCTTCAGTTGCAACTGCAGGGTGGTGGCTTCTCCCTGTGGTAACCCTGGCTTTGTCACCCCCCAGGTATCTTTGCTGAGAGCACCTGCAGAAAATCTTCAGTACAGTCTGGTTCTGAGTCTGTTTCCAGAGAGTTCCATCTATGGCCATTGGTACCAGATATGGTGGTAGGGAAGTAGATTTCTTAGAGTCATTTCAGTGGGACTGTAGGCTTGGATCATTCAGAGCAGAGTTGGCTGCAAATCACATCAGCAGTGGTAGGAGAAATGCTGCAGAGTTGCAGCTGTTACAATTCTCACCAGAGGCAAACTGGGCCAGGGTGAAAAAATGGCAGCAATAAGGACTATGGAACTTGTGACCTAAGTGACCTTGATTCATTGATGAAAGATAATGGCAGTCAGGGTGATTAACTACCAATTCAGAGCAAAATGTGAAAGAAAAAGTTTCTTTGCAGCATTTCAGGGAACTTTAATCAAAAGTATGGCAGAGACGGCAGAGGAAGGTGTCACAAGGCTCAGAGACATGGGCATTCTAGGATGGACACACTATGTAAGGCTGAGAATCCAGAGCTGACTCTGTCCTGTGAAAGGCCTGGAGGACACCTGTTTACCAAACCCACAAGGATTTCCTGAAGAGGGTCCAGCATTGCTGAGCTCAGCAAAGGTGTCTTCTGTCAGCCAGAGTTGATGGTAGAAAAAGGAATGATAGGATCCTGAAATATGAGATATTTCATTATCACCATCAGAAGCAAGATGGGTTCAATTATCACAATGAGGCGCAAGGCTGAAGACAGTAATGGAGCTGCTATGCACAGAGCTTAAGAGCTGCTTCATAAAACATGATGTTCTCAGAGGTGAGACAAATAGGCACCCAACAAGGGTGTGGCTTAACTTACGAAATGGAAAGAAATCAAAGATGGATGATTGGAAGGCCAAGGCAGTTTTCCCCACACAAAGTCAAAATCCTTTGCCCAGTTTTTGGGCCTGAGCCAGTCCTCAGACCTGGAACCCAGTTATTCAAGAACAGGACTCTTCAACAATGTAGCAAATGTATTGAATAGTAATTGCCCCAGTGTATCCATCCAGGTTTTGAAGAAAAACAGAGAACATAACATAACATAATGTAGCACAATGGAGAGAGATTTCAAGGATTTCAGTCATTTCACTTGTACAATTAAGGTCCAGCAAATTGAAAATTCAGGAAAAAGTCAATGTTGCAATTTTGAGGAGAATTTCTTCTTTAGAAAATCTTGGTCTTTATTCTTTTTTGTTTTTTTCCATTTATTTTTATTAGTTGGAGGCTAATTACTTTACAATATTGTAGTGGTTTTTGCCGTACATTGACATGAATCAACCTTGGATTTACATATGTTACCCATCCCAATTCCCCCTCCCGCCTCCCTCCCCATCCCATCCCTCTGGGTCTTCCCAGTACACCAGCCCCGAGCACTTGTCTCATGCAGCCAACCTGGGCTGGTGATCTGTTTCACCCTTGATAGTATACTTGTTTCAATGCTATTCTCTCAGAACATCCCACACTCGCCTTCTCCCACAGAGTCCCAAAGTCTGTTCTGTACATCTGTGTTTCTTTTTCTGTTTTGCATATTGGGTTATTGTTACCATCTTTTTAAATTCCATATATATGTGTTAGTATACTGTATTGATCTTTATCTTTCTGGCTTGCTTCACTCTGTATAATGGGCTCCAGTTTCATCCATCTCATTAGAACTGATTCAAATGAATTCTTTTTAATGACTGAGTAATATTCCATTGTGTATATGGACCATAGCTTCCTTATCCATTTGTCTGCTGATGGGCATCTAGGTTGTTTCCATGTCCTGGCAATTATAAACAATGCTGCGGTGAACATTGGGGTGCACGTGTCTCTTTCAGATCTGGTTTCCTCGGTGTGTATGCTCAGGAGTGGGATTGCTGGGTCATATGGCAGTTCTATTTCCAGTTTTTTAAGGAATCTCCACACTGTTCTCCATAGCGGCTGTACTAGTTTGCATTCCCACCAACAGTGTAAGAGGGTTCCCTTTTCTCCACACCCTCTCCAGCATTTATTGCTTGTAGACTTTTGGATAGCAGCCATCCTGACTGGCGTGTAATGGTACCTCATCGTGGTTTTGATTTGCATTTCTCTGATAATGAGTGATGTTGAGCATCTTTTCATGTGTTTGTTAGCCATCTGTATGTCTTCTTTGGAGAAATGTCTGTTTAGTTCTTTGGCCCATTTTTTGATTGGGTCATTTATTTTTCTGGAATTGAGCTGTAGGAGTTGCTTGTATATTTTTAGAGATTAATCCTTTGTCTGTTGCTTCGTTTGCTATTATTTTCTCCCAATCTGAGGGCTGTCTTTTCACCTTGCTTATAGTTTCCTTCTTTGTGCAAAAGCTTTTAAGTTTCATTAGGTCCCATTTGTTTATTTTTGCTTTTATTTCCAATATTCTGGGAGGTGGGTCATAGAGGATCCTGCTGTGATTTATTTCAGAGAGTGTTTTGCCTATGTTCTCCTCTAGGAGTTTTATACTTTCTGGTCTTACATTTAGATCTTTAATCCATTTTGAGTTTATTTTTGTGTGTGATGTTAGAAAGTGTTCTAGTTTTATTCTTTTACAAGTGATTGACCAGTTTTCCCAGCACCACTTGTTAAAGAGGTTGTCTTTTCTCAATTGTATATTCTTGCCTCCTTGGTCAAAGATAAGGGGTCTGTAGGTGCGTGAATTTATCTCTGGGCATTCTATTCTGTTCCATTCATCTATATTTCTGTCTTTGTGCCAGTACCATGCTGTCTTGATGACTGTGGCTTTGTAGTAGGGCCTGAAGTCAGGCAGGTTGATTCCTCCAGTTTCATTCTTCTTTCTCAAGATTGCTTTGGCTACTCGAGGTTTTTTTAATTTCCATACAAATTGTGAAATTATTTGTTCTAGTTCTCTGAAAAATACCGTTGGTAGCTTGATAGGGATTGCATGGAATCTATAGATTGCTTTGGGTAGTATAGCCATTTTCACAATATTGAGTCTCCAATCCATGAACACGGTATATTTCTCCATCTATTTGTGTCCTCTTTGATTTCTTTCATCAGTGTTTTATAGTTTTCTCTATATAGGTCTTTGGTTTCTTTAGGTAGATATACTCCTAAGTATTTTATTCCTTTTGTTGAAATGGTGAGTGGTGTTGTTTCCTTAATTTCTCTTTCTGTTTTCTCATTGTTAGTGTATAGGAATGCAAGGGATTTCTGTGTTTAATTTTATATCCTGCAAAATTATTGTATTCATTGATTAGCTGTAGTAATTTTCTGGTAGAGTCTTTAGGGTTTTCTATGTAGAGGATCATGTCGTCTGCAAACAGTGAGAATTTTACTTCTTCTTTTCCTATCTGGATTCCTTTTATTTCTTTTTCTTCTCTGATTGCTGTGGCCAAAACTTCCAAAACTATGTTGAATAGTAGTGGTGAGAGTGGACACCCTTGTCTTGTTCCTGACTTTAAGGGAAATGCTTTCAATTTTTCACCATTGAGGATAATGTTTGCTGTGGGTTTGTCATATGTAGCTTTTATTATGTTGAGGTATGTTCCTTCTATGCCTGCTTTCTGGAGAGTTTTTTTTTTTTAATCATAAATGGATGTTGAATTTTGTCAAAGGCTTTTTCTGCATCTATTGAGATAATCCTCTGGTTTTTATCTTTCAATTTGTTAATGTGGTGTATTACATTGATTGATTTGTGGATGTTAAAGAATCCTTGCATTCCTGGGATAAAGCCCACTTGGTCATGATGTATGATCTTTTTAATATGTTGTTGGATTCTGTTTGCTAGAATTTTGTTAAGGATTTTTGCATCTATGTTCATCAGTGATATTGGCCTGTCGTTTTCTCTTTTTTTGTGGCATCTTTGTCTGGTTTTGGTATTAGGGTGATGGTGACTTCATAGAATGAGTTTGGAAGTTTGCCTTCTGCAATTTTCTGGAAGAGTTTGAGTAAGATAGGTGTTAGCTCTTCTCTAAAGTTTTGGTAGAATTCAGCTGTGAAGCCATCTGGTCCTGGGCCTTTGTTTGCTGGAAGATTTCTGATGACAGTTTCGATTTCCGTGCTTATGATAGGTCTGTTAAGATCTTCTATTTCTTCCTGGTTCAGTTTTGGAAAGTTGTACTTTTCTAAGAATTTGTCCATTTCTTCCAAGTTGTCCATTTTATTGGCATAGAGCTGCTGGTAGTAGTCTCTTATGATCCTTTGTATTTCAGAGTTGTCTGTTGTGATCTCTCCATTTTCATTTCTAATTTTCTTGATTTGGTTCTTCTCCCTTTGTTTCTTGATGAGTCTGGCTAATGGCTTGTCAATTTTATTTACCTTTTCAAAAAACCAACTTTTAGCTTTGTTGATTTTGCTATGGTTTCTTTTGTTTCTTTTGCATTTATTTCTGCCCTATTTTTTAAGATTTCTTTCCTTCTGCTAACCCTGGGGTTCTTCATTCCTTCCTTCTCTAGTTGCTTTAGGTGTAGAGTTAGGTTATTTATTTGACTTTTTCCTTGTTTCTTGAGGTAAGCCTGTATTGCTATGAACCTCTCCCTTAGCACTGCTTTTACAGTGTCCCATAGGTTTTGGGTTGTTGTGTTTTCATTTTCATTCATTTCTATGCGTATTTTGATTTCCTTTTTGATTTCTTCTATGATTTGTTCATTATTCCGAAGTGTGTTGTTTAGCCTCCATATGTTGGAATTTTTAATAGTTTTTTTTCCTGTAATTGAGATCTAAACTTTCTGCATTGTGGTCAGAAAAGATGACTGGAACGATTTCAATTTTTTTTTAATTAACCAAGGCTAGATTTATGGCCCAGGATGTGATCTATTCTGGAGAAGTTTCCGTGTGCACTTGAGAAAAAGGTGAAATTGATTGTTTTGGGGTGAAATGTCTTATAGATACCAATTAGGTCTAGCTGGACCATTGTGTCATTTAAAGTTTGTGTTTCCTTGTTAATTTTCTGTTTAGTTGATCTGTCCATAGGTGTGAGTGGGGTATTAAGTCTCCCACTATTATTGTGTCATTGTTAATTTCCCCCTGCATTCTTGTTAACATTTGCCTTACATATTGTGGTGCTCCTATGTCGGGTGCATATATATTTATAATTGTTATATCTTCTTCTTGGATTGATCCTTTGATCATTATGTAGTATCCTTCTTTGTCTCTTTACACAGCCTTTATTTTGAAGTCTATTTTATCTGATATAAGTATTGCGACTCCTGCTTTCTTTTGGTCTCCGTTTGCATGGAATATTTTTTTCCAGCCCTTCACTTTCAGTCTGTATGTGTCCCTTGCTTTGAGGTGGGTCTCTTGTAGACAGTATATATAGGGGTCTTGCTTTTGTATCCATTCAGCCAATCTTTGTCTTTTGGTTGGGGCATTCAACCCATTTACATTTAAGGTAATTATTGATAAGAATGGTCCCGTTGCCATTTGCTTCGTTGTTTTGGGTTCACGTTCATACAACATTCTGTGTTTCCTGTCTAGAGAAGATCCTTTAGCATTTGTTGAAGAGCTGGTTTGGTGGTGCTGAATTCTCTCAGCTTTTGCTTGTCTGTAAAGCTTTTAAATTCTCCTTCATATCTGAATGAAATCCTTGCTGGGTACAGTAATCTGGGCTGTAGTTTATTCTCTTTCATAATTTTAGGTATGTCCTGCCATTTCCTTCTGGCCTGAAGAGTTTCTATTGAAAGATCAGCTGTTATGGGAATACCCTTGTATGTTATTTATTGTTTCTCCCTTGCTGCTTTTAATATTTGTTCTTTGTGTTTGATTTTCCTTAATTTGACTAATATGTGTCTTGGGGTGTTTCGCCTTGGGTTTATCCTGTTTGGGACTCTCTGGGTTTCTTGGACTTGGGTGGCTATTTCCTTCTCCATTTTGGGGAAGTTTTCAGCTATTACCTCCTCGAGTATCTTCTCATGGCCTTTCTTTTTGTCTTCTTCTTCTGGGACTCCTATGATTCGAATGTTGGGGCGTTTCACGTTGTCCCAGAGGTCCCTGAGGTTGTCCTCATTTCTTGTGATTCTTTTTTCTTTTTTCCTCTCTGCTTCATTTATTTCCACCATTTTATCTTCTACCTCACTTATCCTATCTTCTGCCTCTGTTATTCTACTGTTGGTTCTCTCCAGAGTGTTTTTGTCTCATTTATTGCATTATTCATTTTTAATTGACTCTTTTTTATTTCTTCTAGGTCCTTGTTAAACATTTCTTGCATCTTCTCAATCCTTGTCTCCAGGTTATTTATCTGTAACTCCATTTTGTTTTCAAGGTTTTGGATCATTTTTATTATCATTATTCTAAATTCTTTTTCAGGTAGATTCCCTATCTCCTCCTCTTTTGTTTGGCATTTTTCATGTTCCTTTACCTGCTGGGTATTTCTCTGCCTTGTCATCTTATTTAGATTGCTGGGTTTGGGGTGGCCTTTTTGTATTCTGGTACTCTGTGGTTCCTTTTTATTGTGGAGGTTTCTCCCAGTGGGTGGGGCTGGGTGTTTGGCTTGTCGAGGTTTGCTGGTTAGAGAAGCTTGTGTCGGTGTTCTGGTGGGTGGAGCTGGATTTCTTCTCTCTGGAGTGCAATGGAGTGTCCAGTAGTGAGTTTTGAGATGGGTCTATGGGTTTGATGTGACTTTGGGCAGCCTGTATATTGACACTCAGGGCTATATTCCTGCGTTGCTGGAGAATTTGCATGGTATGTCTTGCTCTGGAACTTATTGGCTCTTGGGTGGTGGTTGGTTTCAGTGTAGGTATGGAGGCTTTTGGATGATCTCTTATTAATTAATGTTCCCTGTAGTCAGGAGTTCTCTGGTGTTCTCAGGTTTTGGGCTTAAGCCTCTTTCCTCTGGATTTCAGTCTTATTCTTTCAGTAGCCTCAAGACTTCTCCATCCATACAGCACTGATAATAAAACTTCTAGGTTAATGGTAAAAGGATTCTCCACAGTGAGGGACACCCAGAGAGGTTCACAGAGTTACATGAAAAAGGGGAGAGGGAGGAAGGAGATAGAGGTGAGCAGGAGGAGAAAAAGGGGGATTCAAGAGAGGAGAGACAGATCTAGGTTGTACTCTGTTCCCTAAGTGTTCTCCTCAGCCCAGGACACCCACAGAGACTCACAGATTTGGATTGAGAAGAGAAGGGGGAGGGAGGAAATAGAGGTGATCTGGGGGAGAAAAAAGAGAATCAAAAGGGGGAGAGAGTGATCAAACCAGTAATCACACTCCTGAGTAAAAATGGGTACTGAAGTTTGGGTTCTTAAATGTCCAAAATTGATATCAAATACTGAAAAACAAAGATTGAAAATCTAGAGTAGAGGTTAGACTCTTAAAAATACAATAGTAAAAAACCACAAAAACACAAAAAAAATTTAAGAAATATATATGGAGTTCACTTTAAAAATAGGGTCCTTTTTTTTTTTGCCAGGTTATAGTGGGTTATAAAAATGAAAATTAAGGAGTAATAGAGGACTTAAAAAAAAGAAGTAAAAGTAAAAAAAGAAAGAGAAAAAAAATTTTTTAAGTAAAAATAAAAAAAAATAGTAGTAAAAATATATCTAGGAATTTCTCTGGAGCTGTTGCGGGCAGTGTGGGTTCGGTTCAGTTTCAGATAGCTCCTTGTTTGAGCTTACACTTCTTGCTATCTATAGGCCCCTTCCAGTGTAGTCGGTGTTAACTACAGGGATTTTAATCTGTTGCACCTGTCACTTCTGAAGCGGTTCCCTTTGTTTATTTGGCTTCTGTTTGCAGGTCTCTTCAGTGTCTAATTTCTGCCCTGACACACGCGGGTGGAGGTGGTCTCTTGTTTAGGTTCGCTTGTTCCATCGTGCTGTGGGGAGGGAGGGGCGCTGCAGACAAATGTCACTGGCGTGTGTGGGGAGCACTCGCAGTTTTCTGGCCACACTGGGTTTGCCCCCGCTTGGGACGGGTGTGTGTACTTTCCCCGTCTACACTGCTCAGGCTCCAGGCTGCTCTCCAGGGAGCGGGCCCTGCGTTGTGTGGACTTCCCAGGCCTAAGCCACTCAGATTCAGATTTTTGGGTATTCCACAAAAGCAGAGACTCAGTTGGGCCTGCATTTTGTGCCTTCCCTGGTCGGAGCAGCTCAGGCAGCCAGGAGCTTGAGGAGTGCACTCTCCCTGGGTGCAGGGCGCCTTATCCCCTCCGCGGTCCCAGCCTCAGTTTCTGTGTGTGCCTGTCGGTGCACTTTGTGTCAGTTCTGGGGAGCTGGACTCTAGCTGCTACCCTCCCGGTGGATGTCGACCATCCAGAATCGCAAGGAAGTCTTTGGTTAGAAGCTGGAAGCCTGTTTGCAGTTTGGTAGGGGATGCCATCTCTGGGGCCGAGTTTGCCCCTTTCCCCTCCCCCCTGCCTCCTGCCTCCAGTGGGGGATGGGCTGGTCCACAGCCAGCTAGCTCTTCTCTGGTATTTGCTGAGTCCTTCGTTCTGGGAACCGGCAGGTAGTGCCTAAGTTTAGTGCTTTTCCCAACTTAATTCTCTCTCTCTTGCTATCCCACAGTTTAAGTTGCTATCTCACATTAGCGCCCTCTGATTGCCCTCAGGGCATTCGGGCCCGGTCCTTACCCTAAGCAATGCCGCCTGCTCCTCTCCATTCTGCCCCCACTTGCTGGTGGCGGATGTGAGCATCTGGGGTACTTTTCTGCTGGGAGTTGCTTTTGGGCATGTAATCTGTGGGTTTTATTTATTTTTTCTCCCAGTTAGGTTGCCCTCCAAGATTTGAAAACTTCCCCCAGACCCGCCAGTGAGAGGGTTTCTTGGTGTTTGGAAACTTCCTCTATTAAGACTCCCTTCCTGGGATGGATCTCTGTCCCTAACTCTATTGTCTCTCTTTTTATCTTTTATCCTTTGTCCTACCTTCTTTTGAAGACAATGGGCTGCTTTTCTGGGTGCCTGATGGCCTCTGCTAGCAATCAGAAGTTGTTTTGTGGAGTTTGCTCAGTGTTCAAATGTTCTTTCGATGAATTTGTAGGGGAGAAAGTGGTCTCCCTGTCCTATTCCTCCACCATCTTCCCACCAGTTCCCTTGGTCTTTATTCTTAAGACCTGTAACTGATTGAATGAGTTCACCTATATTATGGACTCATATCTGCTTTACTCAAAGTCTACTGATGTAAATGGTTGTTGTTTAGTCACTAAGCTATGTCCCAACTCCTTGTGACCCCATTGACTGTAACCTGCCAAGCTCCTCTGTCCATGGGATTTCCCAGGCAAGAATACTGGAATGGTTTGCCATTTCCTTCTCCAGAGGATCTTCCCGACCTAGGGATCGAACCCACGTCTCCTGTTTGGCAGGCAGATTCTTCACCACTGAGCCCATTGGGAAGTCTGATCTAAATGTTAATCACATCTAAAAAATACCTTCATTAGTGTTTGACCAAGATATGCGCACCATAGCCTAGTCAAGTTGACAAGTGAGATTACCCACCACACCAGACCCCCTCCCATGGGATCTACTGTCATTCACTCAGACAACTGAACACTGAGGGAAAAGGGAATTTCCAGCTCTTCCAAAGGTCTGGATTGACATAGCTATCTAGGGTCCTGGGCCTGGTATGTCTTACAGGGGGCCCATTGGGAAGTCATTTTCCTGGTTCCTAAAAGAAAAACTGAAATGGACATTCTTGGTAGGTGGCAGAACTGTCAGATTTGTTCTTTGGCCTGTAGGCTGAAAGGTACTAAAGTAGGACAGGCCAAGAAGAAGCTCTAACCATCCTTCCCCAGCCCAATGCAAGATAATAAGTAAAAAAAAAAAAAAAAAAATGTCATATCCCATGGATTAGAGCTAAAGTCAAAAACATAATGAACGCAGAAGTGATGGTTCTGTGAGAAGCCAAGAAACTCACCACCAGTCTGGCCTCTGCAAAAAATCACTGGATCATGGCCAACAACAGTGGACAATCAGAAACCTAGCTAAGGAGCAGCACCAAAGTGCAGTTGTTGTGTTGGATATGATGTCTCTGCTTGATGAGCCTCCAGGATGTGATAGTGGCCACTGACCTGCTGAGTGAGTTCTTGCTCAATCCATTCAGAAGGATCAGAAAAGGTTCATACTCACATGGCACAGACAACAGCGTACATTTATAGTCTTGCTCAGAGTTATACTAACTTTCCTGTTTCTTGTCAGAATGCAGTCCAGAGGGCCATCTGGACATTCTACAGAGTATCACACCAGTCCACTATTATCAATGGCTTAATGTTAAGTAGACCAGATGAGCAAAAATTAGCACTGGAGGATGAGATGAGACATTCACTCCAAAAAGTGGGAGAAGAATTGAATGTGAATTTCAGTCCTCTCCCCCATTTCAGTGCCCTCCAAAGTAAAAGACAAATGATTACATCTCACACCTCCCACTATTAAGTAAGTGAAATGTCTAGTAGGCCCCTTGAACTTCTGGAGGCAGCACATCCCATACTTGGAAAGATACTCTGACCCATTTACTGGGTAATAGGGAAGTATATGGGCTTCCCTGGTGGCTCAGTGGTAAATAATCTCTCTTGCCATGCAGGAGATGCAGGAGATATGAGTTTGATCCCTGGGTCAGGAAGATCGCCTGGAGGAGGAAATGGCAACCCACTCAAGTATTCTTGCATGGAAAACCCCATGGACAGAGGGGCCTGGTGGGCTCCATAGGGTAGCAAAGAGTTGGACATGACTGAGCAACTGGGCATGCACACAAGCAGCTTGTCAAAAATAGATGGCAACTGCACTCTTTAGGGGTGGCTCTAAAGAGGCCAGTGAATTTATGAAGGAAAATTCTCCAAGGAGTAGGCATCCAGGCAGAATACCTGGCCACCCAATTCTGGAAAAAGAATAGGATCAAATTTAGAATAGCCTGAGAGTCATGGGTAATTGTGTGTGATCCTTCTGGTTGGTCAGGGCCCTGAGAGTTGGGAACAGGGACCTCTGGATGGAACTATAGGAGAACATCACACATTAATACTCACTTAAGAGTATGCACCATGGGAAAGGCTCCAAACAACAAGCTAGGCAGAATCAATCAGTAAGTTCGTGTCAGCCACTCCAAAAGCTGGTACAAAGGGTTGCGTGAACAGAATAGCTCCATGGCAGAGATGGAGGTTATACGCAGGCCCAACAGCAAGAGCTTCCACTCACTAGGTCTCATCTAGATACTGATACTGTCAAATATCCACCCTGCCAGCAGTGGGGGCCAACACTGAGCACCACCCATTGAGAAGACCAACTGTCTACTTGGTACAATTGAGTTGACTGGGTGGACATGCATTATCCTAGGTTTGCCTTTCCTGTGCATGGGAACTTGGTCATTATTTCATCCATTTACAAAAGATTCTGTAAACATTATTCCAGGCCAAGGGAATTACTCTACAGAAAAGAAAGTGTGGCCATGGGCACAAAGAATCCACTGGTCCTGTTACATACTGCATCACCCAGAAACTACCAGCCTGAGAGTGAAAGCTCTCAAAGACATACTCAAAGACATTCCTTGTAGATGACACCCTGTGAGGATGGGCTGTCATCCTCCAGGATGTATATACAACCTAAATCAATGACCATATGGTGTTGCCCTCTAGGGACTAAATAGAAGTGGCCACACTTACCAATACTCTCAGTGACCACTTTGGGGGCTCGGGCTTCCCCTCTCCATTCCTTTAGGGTCTGAGGGCAAGGGAGTCACCATCCTGGCAGGGATTGTCAATCCTGGTCATCAGGAAGAGGTACAGTTGGTGTTACACCAGAGAGCAGAGAAGAACACATTTAGCCTTCAGGTGATTGACAAGTGTCTCTTGGTGTTTCTACATCTAGTTTTAATGGCAAATGGCCATCAGCAGCAGTGGTCTGAGGAAAGCTTAGTAACCAGTGTCTCAGTCCCTCAGGATTGAGGGTCTGGGTCATCATGACAGACCCCAGCCAAGGATGCATTAAATCTAGAATGGATTGAGGATAATAATTGTCAGTTGTAACCTCAAGAGCAACCTACAACCTTCTCTTGTAAATTGCCATCAGTACATGACCAACCAAAATTCTAGAGCAGCTGTTCCCTTTAAGGGACAAATTCATCATAAGCAACAAGTAGGTCTGAGCTGTGCAAGGAATAGACAGTCCTATGTGCTGTGGTACCCTCTTTCAGGACGGTGAACCTATCCCCTGATGTCTACAAATATCAGCTGCTGATGCTGATGGTTCACAGTTCACAGTGATGTGTCCATCACTGAGCATGACCCTTGGCTTCAGAGATCTGAAGGTTACACCCTATCCTGGAGAAATGACCCAGAACAATGGGGACACAGGGACCTGGCCCCCTTCTCTCAGCTCGGGACAACTCTTGTAACCAAATGAGGTCATGAGGACCCCTACTTGGGTCCTACTCTGGCTGAGGCCCCCTGCCTTGGTGGGGAACATTCTTTTACTTTTGGTGTTTTTGCAACCAGAAGCAAAACCAAATCAAAGTAGAGCAAGCTTTATTAAATGGGCCAGTGGGAACTTAGCTCACAAATCAACTTCTCACTTGGGGAATAATTAAGGGTAAGATTTCAAGGGTAAAGGTAATGAAAGGTTGGTATATACATCGGTTTTCTAGGAATAGTTCCCAGTTCTTCTGGAAACTGGAGTGCCACCTCTTTTCTGCCCTTTTATGGTCCTTTGGCATCTGGGTTTGAAGCAAGTTGAACCACTGTAGTGCAAACAGGCAGATATCTTACTCAACCTGATTGCTTGGTGGTGAGGTAATAGGGGAACCAACATCATCAGCCGTCTGGTTTCAATGTGCTTTGGGTAGCAATTAACTAACTTCTTCCATTTAGTGGAAGGGGTTTCAGTGTCTGCAAAGCAGCTCAAAGGACTTGGTTCAGGAGGAGCTAAAGGTCCTTGGCTTTGTTTAATGATTGTTATTTTTATTTTGCCTTGCTTGACTGTTTCCTTTATTTTTGCATTTTCTAATTTTTCTGACTAAATTTTTTCTTTGGAACTCGGGGAAGGCTTTAGAGACTAAAGTTTCTCTACAGACAAGAGGTAGATGGACAACATGGTAGGGGGAGAGGTCTATCCAGGAAGGCCCCATAGGGACCTGCTTGTTTACACTCTCCACTCCAGAGCTTCCTAGAGGATCAGTCAAGGCCTCAAGTGAAACCCCTGCCCAGTCCTGCTTTCTTTTCTTTCATACATGCATCCCAGGAGAGGTCCAATAAGACTCTGCATGCAGCTTCCTCTTGTAGGGTCCTATTCCAGGGAAGCTAACCTGCCACAAGCAATCGCCTTCTTGGAAAGGAACCCTCACTGACACCACTCCCACCCAACCCCCACCTCCAGCTGCAGTCATAGGAGCCAGTAACCAACCACAGCCTGCTGACCCTGCCACTCCAGGGCAAGGTCATTGTCTCCCATTTTGGAGAAAGACAGGCTGCAATAAATGAAGCAAAAATTAAACAGTCTTGATTTAAGTCACTATTGGGGGTATCCCAGATGCTCTAGTTCCTTTGTTCCTTAGATATATTTGTTTAGTTTTCTTTGAATTCATGTAAAAGGGTTGAGGGACTTGTGGTTGATCAAGGAAAAATGTTTGATTAGGAGAGGCAGTAATGCACAAGCTTTATTGGGTGGAGCTCAGACAGACTGACTTGTGTGGGAGGGAGAGCATGAGACCAGAGACCAGAAGGGGAAAGGGTCAGGGAATTTTGGGAAAGAGTCAGACGGATTCATATATCTAGGTTGCATTGGTCAGCAGCTCAACAGGGTCTCTAGCTCAGTGAGATCTGAAGGGCTTCATCAGCTTCTTATGACCAACGGTTCTTTTGTGCCAATGGCCAGTGATGTGGGATGAGATTTCAGGGGGGATGCAAAGCAAGCTGTCTCTAAATAGTTAAAAATATTCTCCCTTGGCTATCTTAAAATAACCAGATGTGTAAACATTTGAGCTTGGTGTCGATGGACTTTGAGCTAATGGGTCTCAGCTTGCAGTGAAGAAATAAACAACTTAGGGGACAACACACAGGGCATCTTTGACTCACCGAACAAGTAAGGTCTAATCTATCCTTTTTTTAAAACATAGCCCTTTGGTGCTTCAGCTGGCTAGAGTTGAAGCTCTGACAGTTGCAATCAACTATTAGGTCCTGTCTGATACAAAAGCCTAGTCTAAGTATTCCTATATTTATGAAGCTCTGAGTGATGATTGATTCCCTTCCCTGGTTGCTCAGGGCCGTGAGCACACACTCAATGCACCATTCTGCCATCATTATTCTTTCATGGTTTCATGTTTTGTCTTGCCTGGCCTCTCTAGCTGGTGAGCTCTCTGAGGTCAAGGCCTGGGCAGATGGCCCGTTTTTCTCAGGACACTGGTGCCTGGAGTTTCCTGGCAGCAGCACTTTTTCCCTTTTCCCGCACTTAGGAGTGACCCCTTCCACCTCCCTTGCTCAGATTAGCCAGCCTGGGCACAGGCTTCATTCAGAACAGGAGAAATGTGAGATCCTGAGCTGACCCCAAAGGCTGCCTGAATTGCCAAGGTTTCCCACAGTTCTCACTCCTTCATGCATTTTCTTATTGTCCGCTCCTGAGTGTTCATAGACGCTGGGAACTTTTGGTCACCTGCCTTGTTTAACTCTTTTACAGGAGATGCCTGGTACTGCAATCAATCATAAAAAATAAAGCCTGATTTGAGAATCAGGGGTCCTGATTCTGGTCCTGGCCCTGCATGACCTCAGACAAGTCTCTTGGGTGCTCAGTATCTCGGTTTCCCCATCTCAGCACTGCTAGTAACCATAAACATGTGATCCATGCTTCCTACGTGTCAGGCACAGGGGCTGAGACTGGCTCGTGTGACACAATGATGCGATAAGAAGCCATGGGGACTCCCGGGCTTACAAGTCAGATGCAACTTGCCTGATATCACATGCCAACAACTTCCTAAATCTGGGGCGAGGTGTTGTATGGCCTGTGCCTGGAAGCTCTACACTGCCTACTGGGAGCTCTACTCTACCATCTTCTCCAGCTGGACTCACCCAGACCCCTGTCTCCAAACTCTGCACACAGTGACCACCGCTCAGCTCCCAAAGGCCTGATTGTCTGAGAACCCTTTTGCTCATGATATTCTCACTGAGCATCAGACAAATTTGTGAGACTTTGGGCAAATCATTGTGTCTGAGCTTCCTCTCAGGAGACTCAAAACATTAAAGAGGTGATATTTAAAATGGGTTTGGCTACTTGAGTCTTCTGTTGAGAAGAGTGTTATTTCAGGGAATGGATATGATAGCCACTCTGTGATGCCTGTGGAGGTGTATTTAAAAACACATGTAATAAAGAAGGCTGGAAAAAAGTAATGAGCAAAATAAATTGGGTTTTGGAGGTGCTGTGGAGAATAGACCTACAGAACATCCAGAATCACCCCATCTTTTATTGTTATTTAGCTGTTTCTCTCGGCCCTATCCATTTCAGTTGGGTGGACCTGTGTTCAGGGAATGAGCTGGGCTCTGGGTTGGGGGAAGGTGCTGGACAGGGGCTGAGCTTTTCACTCTTTTTTTTTCACTCTTCAGAGCACTGCCGGAGAGGCGTATTTTTGGAAGATGCATTGGGACAGCAACCTCCTGAGTCCGTGAGAGGACGCTTTTTTCTTTTGAAAACATTTCTTTAATGTCTCAGTGTTCTACTTTCTGGGGAACTGAGCAGCTGCTGCCTTTCAGAGGAGCTATAAATAGACCTTGCTGGTTGGAATAAATAATGCAGCAGAATGAGCGTGGGGAGGGCCAGGTGCGCTGGGCAGCCCGACGTGGCTGGGGGTGAACAAGGCCTGGGAGAGGAGAGAGCATTCCAGGTGCAGCTCCCCAAAGCCAAGGGGGCCTGGGGGGGGAATGTCAAACAGGAGCCCAGGACCCTGATGACTCTCTGCCTGAGTGACAAGCGTCAGGCAGAGGGAGGGTGTTGTCGCTGCCCCAGCGGCTGCCAGAGCTGCTGTTGAGGTCTCTCACCAGAGGGCCCAGTGTGCAGTGGGTTCTGTTGGCTCTCTGCCTCCGGGCTGTGCATGCACGGTGGCCACATTTGAAAGGTGCCTTCATGCATCCAATGGCTCATCTGGGGTTGTGATTCTGAGTGTTCTGGGCTATAGGGATAAGTCCCTTCCTGGCAAAAATAAACAGGACTATCTGATTATCTCCTGGTTCCAGGATCCTGATCTGGAATGTCAACACTTCTGCAGCCCCTCCTCCTTCTGGATCTCTGAGCTCCTGTCTCTGTTTCCATCAGCGTATGAATGTTCTGTCCTCATCGTTTTCTCATCCATGATTTGAGAAGATAACAACATGTGGAGAGTTTGTTTCTGGCTTGAGGTATTCTCAGCCTGGGACACAGAGCACCCTTATGCCCTGAGGTTGGGTTGAGTCCTCAGGGACCTCAGGGACCTCCAGGCTAGACTCCCTCCTGCCTGCCTCTGCTGGGGAGGCAGGGATGGCCTTCCCAGGTGGGCAGAGGCCTGGTACAAGCTCCCTGTCCCCCAGGCATGCAGGGAAAGTGTGATAGAATTCATGCTGCTACCAGCACTGCCCAGGACATAAGAATGTTTTTGTCTTCTGTTTCCATAGAACTCCTGTACTGGACTTTCTGTCATCTGTGAGGAAAAGCAAACAAAAAGGTACTCAAAATCCCTAGTCTTCAGGGAGATGTAGATAAAAACTAAATGAGATGCTTCTTCACACCCACTAGGATAGCTGGAATAAAAAACACAGACAATAACAAGTGTTAACAAGGTTGTAGAGAAATTAGAACTCTCAAACATTGCTGCTAGAAATGTAAAATGATGCAGCCACTTTGGGAAATGGTCTGGAATTTCCTCAAAAAATTGAACAGAGTGTTAACATATGGACCATATAGTCCACTCCTAGGTACGTACACAAGAATTGAAAACATATGTTCACACAAAAACATGTACTTGAATGTTCATGACATAATGATTCATACTTGCCTCAAAGTGGAAACAACCCAAGTGTCTGTAAGCTGATGGATAAACCGAGTGGTGTATTACCCACAGAAAGGTCGCAAGTCCTGACATACGCTGCAACACGAATGAATAATGAAAACGTCATTCTGAATGAAATAAGCCAGTCACAAAAGGGTACATATTGTAATAATACCATTTATGGGAAATGTCCGAATAGACTAGTGGCTGCCAGAGGCTGGAGAATGGGAGAAATGGGGAATGACTGCAAGTGAGCATAGGGTTTCTTTTGGAGTTTCTTCCTCACTCTTTTGGAGTGAGGAAAATGTTCTCGAATTAGATATGGTTGCACAACTTTGTAAACAAACTAAAGCCCATTGACTGGTACACTTTAAAAATATTAACTTTATGGTATATGAATGTATCTCAGTGAAAAAATGCTTATGCTACTCAAATTCACAGAATCATTCACCAAGTACTTTTTGAACATCTTTTATGTACATTGAATAGTGTGGCCAAAACCTAGCACATAGTAGGCACTCTAAAATATTTGTTGACTGGGTGACTGTGCTTAACCCTAGGAATAAAGAGATAATTAAGATGTGATTTCCCAAGAAGCCATAAAAAATTGCATAGCATATTACATGTCATGCTTTTTCACTTATATAAAATTATATGAAGTGCAAATTGAACTTGAAGTGAAACTTGAAGTGAACTTGAGGTGAACTTGAAGTGAACTTGAAGTGAAAATTATATGAAGTGCAAATAGTTTCCCTATTTGATCCAAAGCAATGGAAACAATGGAAACAGTGACAGACTTTATTTTTTGGGGGTCCAAAATCACTGCAGATGGTGACTACAGTCATGAAATGAAAAGACACTTGCTCCTTGGAAGAAAAGTTATGACCAACCTAGACAGCGTATTGGAAAGCAGAGACATTACTTTGCCAACCAAAGATCAAAGCTATGGTTTTTCCAGTGGTCATGTATGGATGTGAGAGTTAGACTGTGAAGAAAGCTGAGTGCTGAAGAATTGATGCTTTTGAACTGTGGTGTTGGAAAAGACTCTTGATAGTCCCTTGGACAGTAAGGAGACCAAACCAGTCCATCCTAAAGGAAATCAGTCCTGAATATTCATTGGAAGGACTGATGCTAAAGCTGAAACTCCAATACTTTGGCCACCTGATGCAAAGAGCTGACTCATTGGAAAAGACCCTGATGCTGGGAAAGATTGAAGGCAGGAAGAGAAGGGGCAACAGAGGTTGAGATGGTTGGATGGCATCACTGACATAATGGACATGAGTTTGAGTAAGCTCCAAGAGTTGGTGATGGACAGGGAAGCCTGGCATACTGCAGTCCATTGGGCTGCAGAGTTGGACACAACTGAGCAACTGAACTGAACTGAACTGATAGAAAGCAGATCAGTAGTTGCCTGGGGATGAGGAAGAAGACCAAAGAGAAGTGTGAGGGATAGATTACAAAGACACACTAAGAAACTCTTAGTAATGTTTATTTACCTTGATTGTGGTGACTTTTGTGTGTGTGGAGGCAACACCCTTATTGCATCCCATACGTTTTGGCACATGTTTTTTCATTTTCATTTGTTTTGAGATACTTTTAAAATTCCCTTTTGATTTCCTCTTTGACTCAATAATTGTTCAAAAGTGTGTTGCTTAGTTTCCCTATTTGTGAACTTTCTCATTTTCTTACTATATGAATTTCTAGTTTCATTCTGTTATGGTCAGAAAATGTACTTTGAGAGACATAGAACTTCTTAAATTTGTCAAGGTTTGTTTTGTGACCTGACACATGGTCTATCCTGCAGAATGTTTCATGTGCACTTGAGAAGAATGTATATTCTTCTGCTGTTCTGTGGAAAGTTCTATATATGTCTGTTAGGTCCCTTTGGTCTATAGCATGGTTCAATTCTGTTGTTTCTTTACTGATTTTCTATCTGGGTGTTCTATCCATTATTACAAAGCGGGTATTGAAATCCCTTATTATTATTGTACTGTGGTCAACTTCTGCCTTTGGATCTGTCTATATTTGCTTTATATATTTAGCCTATGAGTGTCTTTTAGCCTATGAGGGTCTTTAAATCTAAAGTGAGGACTTCCCTAGCAGGCAGTGGACAAGAATCCTGCCAATGCAGGGGATCAGATTTGATCTCTGGTCTGGGAAGATTCCACATGCCATGGAGCAACTAAGTCTATGTGCCACAACTACTAAGCACACACTCTAGAGCCCACAAGCCACAGTTGCTGAGCCTGCATGCTGCAACTACTGAAGCCTGCGTGCCTAGAGCCTGTGCTCCACAACAGGAGAAGCCACTGCAATGAACAGTAGACTCCACTTGCCACGACTAGAGAAAGCCCATACAAAGCAGTGAAAACTCAGCATGGCTAAAAAGAAATAAATAAAAATTTTTTAAAAAGTCTAAAACAAGTCTTCATTGGAAGGACTGATGCTGAAGCTGAAGGTCTAATATTTTGGCCACATGACGTGGCCATTGGAAAAGACCCTAATGCTAGGAAAGATTGAAGGCAGGAGAAGAAGGGGGTGATAGAGGATAAGATGTCCGGATAGCACCACCAATTCAATGGACATGAGTTTGAGCAAACTCTGGGACATAGTGAAGGACAGGGAAGCCTGGCATACTGCAGTCCATGAGGTCACAGAGTTGGACATGACTTAGCAACTGAACAACAATCAACAATAACAAAGTGAGTCTATTTTAAACAGCTTACTATTGGATCTTGGGTTTTTCTGCTTTTTTTTTTTAAATCCATTCAGCCACTCTGCCTTTTGATTGGGGGAGTTTAAATGATTTATATATAAAGTAATTGCTAATAGATGAAGACATTATTGTCATTTTGTTCATTGTTTTCTCTCTCTTTTGGAGTTTTGTTCCTCTCTTTCTTGCCATATTCCTTAATTATTTGATGATTTTTTTTGTAGTGGTTTGCTTTGATTCTTTTCTCTTTTATCTTTTGAGTATCTGTTATAATTTCTTCCCTTTGTGGTTAGCTTGAGTCTTGCATAAAATATGATATAACCATTTATTTTAAATTGATAACAACTTAGCTTCAGTTGCATACAAAAAACTCTCCACTTTCACTCCCTCTGCCCCAATTTTGTGTCCTTGTAGTCAGTCTGTTTCATTTTGTATTGTGTGTCTATTAACAAATTTTTATCTTTAACTGATATATTAGAATTAAAAGTAATTATGCCACCATTATAGTGTTACATTCATCTGTTTGTATATATTTTACCTTGACCTTTACCAGTGAGATTTATGCTTTCATATGCTTTTGCATTGCCTTTTTATTATGTTTTGATTTCAACTTGAAGAACTCCCTTAAACATTTCTTGTAAGGTGGGACTAGGGGTGACAAAATTTCTCAGTTCTTGTCTGTCTGGAAAAGAGTTGAACGCTTCTTCACTTCTGAAGGTTAACTTTGCCAGGTATAGTACTCTTGTTTGGCAGTTTTTTTCTTTCAGTACTTTGAATCTATCATCTTACTCTCTCCTGTCCTGCAAGACTGCTGTTGTGAAATCTGCTGATGTGTGACAAGTCACTTCTCTTACCGCTTTCAAATTTCTCTCTTTATTCTTGACTTCTGATAACTTGATTATATTAACAATGTGCCGTGGTGTAGTCTCCTTTACTTGTTTGGGACCCTTTTAGCAGTATGGGGGCTTCCCTGGTAGCTCAGATGGTAAAGTGTCTGCCTGCAATGCGGGAGACCTGGGTTTGATCCCCAGGTCGGGAAGATCCCCTGTAGAAGGAAATGGCAACCCACTCCAGTACTCTTGCCTGGAAAATTCCATGGATGGAGTAGCCTCGTAGGTTACAGTCTATGGATCACAAAGAGTCGGACACGACTGAGCAACTTCACTGGTTCACTTAAGTTCCCAGGTGGTGCTGATGCTGTGAATCCAATGACTTCACTTTCACTTCAGTACCTTGAACCTAGATGTTCATTTCCCTCCCAAGATGTGGGAAACTTAAGCTATTATTTCTTTAAATAAGCTTTCCCACTTTCTCTCTCTCTTCTTCTGGGATTCCCAAATGTATATATTGGTTCTTTTGACAAAGTCCAATAAACCCCATTGGCTGTTTTTACTCTTTTAAGTCTTCTTTTTCCCTCTAACTGGACAATTCCCATAATTTCTCTTTAAAAATGCTGATTGTTTCTTCTGCTTGACTGAGCCTACTGCTCTCTATTGCATTTTTCTATTTCATTCATTTTATTCTTTAACTCCAGAATTTCTATTCAGTTCTTTTTTATGATCATCATCTCTTTCTTCAGCTTCTCATTTTGCTCATGTGTACTGTTTCCTTTTTTTCCTTGGACTTTTATGAGTTGTCCAAGTTCTCTTGTAGCTTGCTGACCTTCTTTAAAACAATTATTTAGAATTGTCAGGCATGTTATAGATCTCCATCTCTCTGGGTTGGTTGTTGGAAAATTATTTTGTTCATTTGGTGGTGTAAGTTTCTCGGATTTTTTTAATCTTACTGTATCCTTGCATTGCTGTCTGTGCATTTGAAAGGGCAGTTATGTCTTCCAGACTTTGTGGTCTGGCTTCAATGGGGAAAAGATCTTTCATCTATGAGTGGGTTTGATGGCGCCAGCTGGGTGGGGTACAGCAGTTCCAGCTAAAGTAGGTGCTGTGGCAGCTCTGGTTCCAGAGGATTGCAGCAGGAAAGATTCTGGGTGGCTCCAAAGCTAAAAACAGCATTGGGGAAGGCTGCGGGGGTCCTCAGTGTCCAAGGCTGGGAGTGTCTGCAGTGGGGGCAAGGCCTGCTTGAGTCCTCAGTGGTGAAGGCCACTGGGATCCGTCTGCTCCTCATTTCTTCTGCAAGGAGGTAGTCACAGCCAAGGAGATCCCTCTTGGTGCTGGGGTGTAGGGCACAGTCGTGTGCAAAGTAGCTGCAGAGGTCCAGGGAGTGGGCATGTGCAAACTGGCAGTGGCACCAGGGTCTGTACACTTGAGTGTGAACTTTTTTTTCAGTCTACTTATCCTGCAAAGAAATGCTCATATAGGAAATTACTCACTTGACAGATGGAGAGATATCCATATCCTTTCCCCTTAACAACTTAAAGTCCTGATTAGCAATGTGCCTTGGAGGAGAGTTTCATCCTTACCACACAACACGGGCTCTGGATATACACATTTTTTGTCGTTTTTGTGAGTCATGAACAGAGTTTCTAAAATAAGATTCTGAAATAAATAGGCCATTATAAATACTAAGATTAATTTCATGAAGCACCCTGGATTTGTTACTGTTCTGAAATCTGCTGATGGCACAAAGAGTGAAGCCTTTTGTTCTGCTTTCAGTTAAGAAAATCTTGTTATCCATTTATAATATGCTTCACTGAATAGATTATGACTCAGGGCCTCCCAAGCTCACACTTCCCACATGCAGCTCAGCATGACATTCAAAGTATTTAACAATCAGCAGGCATGAAGCAGTAACCAAGCACATGGACACTGACCAGCATACCACACTAGTGTGTACCACTTGAATGTCACTTCCACTTAGTGCTAGCCTGTGGCCTCACTTTTAGACTGAAAAGGTAAAACAATTTATAGGTATCAAAAGGCCTTCACCCAGAAACTCCTATAACTGCAGGTTTGCATGTCAATTACATAGCATCTCTAGAAACCTTTACCTAAGAGAAAGGATAAAGTAAGTGGGAAAGTCATAGACATTTTTGTTACAAAAAATTATTTCACTACCTAGTGCCTTCCTAAAATAATGAGATACATGATGGAAAATTTGTTGAAAGGAAGAGTAAAGAGGAGTTGATGAAAATTGCTTTTTATCCTATTTTAAATTCATCTTGTTTTATTCAAATATATTTAAAGCATTCACAGGGAAAATAAGTGGTCTCTTTGGTTAGTTGCTTTTAAGAAGTTGTAAGTAGAAGCAGTTTGGTAAAATATGAGGCCCATAACCAAGTAAAGAAATCTTTCTTAAAGCTAAAATAAGCATTATTTGATGGTACGGGAAATAGGAAGGCATGCAGAAGAGGTGACACAATAATTACAAAGTGGGGGAGGGGTGGATGAACTATCCTCCACACACCATCTGTGTGCCGTGTACAGCAAATACTGGGATGAGCCCTGAAAGCAACCCGCAGATTTCCATGTTCATCACTGCAGAGCCAGCCTAGTTTCACAGTGACTTCAAGGTGGGGGATAAAATGTCTGCTCACAGCTGACTTGATGCCTCCCTGCCCCTCCTCAACTCATCCCCATTCCAAGCAAGATGAGTGCATGGAAGGTGAGGGGACCTGGCAGAAGTCACACAGCAGCTGTGACTGGCGTTTTGGAGGAGGAAGGAGCTCTGATTCAAGGGTGAGACAGAACAAAATTTTGGAACTGATGATGATAATTATCCAGAACATATTTCCTCCTTTTACGATGGACATTCCTCTTAAATTTTTGATACTGACCATTCATGCCTGTGCAGTAAAGGGTTAAATCAGCAGCTTTGGAGTCTTCAAACTCTACACCTTCCAAATCTTCTAGCTCTTGACTGGCTCCTGAGAGATGAGATCCAAACTCTTGGAATCTGCTCCCTGATAAGGCTGTTTTTGTGTACCTGGAGTTTTGGGATCTTCCAGAAAGTCTATGCTAACAGCATGATTTACGGTGGGGTCCTTGAGCCATGCCATATCAGTTTGAGCCCTGGGGTAGCTAGACACTGAGAATAAGGTCAGTTCTGTGGGCACTCCATGCTTATGTGACAAAATCCCCACAAGAATGCTGTACCCCAAGGCTGGGGGCTCCTCTAGCTGGCAGCGCCCCTCACGTGTTGTCACACATCATTGCTGAGAGAAGTAAGCGCTATCTACACAAATCCAGGGAGAGAGAACACCTGGAAACCTGAGCCTGGTTCCTCCTGGACCTTGCCCCCTCAGTCTTTTTCCCTTTGCTGTTTGTAATCTGCATCCCTTCATTGTAATAAACTGTAACCGTCAGTATAACAGCTTTTCTGAATTCTTTAAGTCCTTCTAGTGAATCATTGGCAAGCCTTCTTTCTGAGGGTGGTCTTTTTATTTAACTTGAGGATAGTCTTAGGGACCCCTGACCGCAATGTGGTTCTTGTAGAAACTCAGACCGTCTTCCTCCAAATAGCCTCAGGCTGTAAAATACATTGCTTTCCACCCCTGTCATCCAACTTACACTTCTTCTACCTGGTCTCTGTGTCCTAAAATATCCAAGATGAGCACCTTCCAGGCCCAGCAGCTTTTGTACTTCGTCTCATGAGATCCTCGTCTCATTCCCAAGTATAATAGTGTGATGCCAGGGCATCATGTCCCCACTGTGTTCACCCAATGTGTCAGGCAGACAACTTCTACTTTGATTTTCTGGTTTCACTGAAGTCTTACCTCACCCACAAAATGGAACCCAGCCCTCATCTCAGTCAATGCTTAAAGCCTAGATCATGTTCTTACATCTTGGCTCCCATCTTGGCTGGAACTAAACCCTCTCCTCCATGGCCCCAGGGGCCCCCACACCAGACAGACTGATCCAGGTTCTGGCCCAGTTCAGTGTCTCCAGGTCACTGCCATGGTTGAACCTCGCCCCGAGTCCCTTCTTTGAAACATACTGAATCAGGAGCAGAACAGAATAAACCTCAAAAACACATTTTCCAGCAGACTGTCATCTGTACCTTGGCCTCCATCTGTAGAAGACAAAGCACTGTGCCCTTTGTTCCTGGAGGACTTGGAGTTCTAAGCAGTAGGTGAGTGTTGTATGCAGTCTCTGTGAAGATCACTTGTGTAGCCACCTCAGGCCACCCCTTCCCTTCCAACTGAGGCTTGTCTCCCACACATTGTTCAGGTCTGGGTTTGTGTGTTGTAATTCCTCAGGGAAACCTTTCCTGTGCCTCATTGTAGGTCGGTTTCTCTCAGTCTATGCTTCCATAAAATTATGATCTTTTCAAAGAGTTCAGCTGTGTTTGTAATTACCGGATTAATGTCTGTCCCCCCGCAGACTGTGGGCTCCATGGATTATGACCTTTTTCTTCAGCTGTGTTTGCAGTTGCTGGATTAATGTCTGTCCCCCTGCAGACTGCGGGCTCCATGGACACCACCTCCCTTTGTGCTCGCCATGTATCCAGGACCTAGTACCATGCCTGGATCATAATAGGGCACTTGAGACTAAGAATGAGGTGTATGAACTATGTCACAATCACCTTCTACTTAAAAAAAATTATGACACTATTTTCTTCCATATATGTTATCTCAGTCTTCATGAACTTTTGCACTTGGTCATCTGTTCACCAAGATGGTTGCCAAGGTAACCCTTCTATAACCAGAAAAAAGTAGCCCTGCAGGAAACAGATGTGCAGGCGTGTGGGCATCAGTCATGCTCCTTCTCCACATGGACCATGGAAGGGAACAGAGCTAATTCTGGAGAGCAGCGCAGACAACCAGAGAGACTGAGCTTGGAAAAGTGGCTGGGAAAATTCTGACATGTGCTACAACAGGGATGGACCTGGAGTGAAATAAGCCAGACACAAAAGAACATATGCCATAGCATTCTATTGATATGAGGTATCTGGAGACGTCAAATTCATAAAGACTGAAAGGCATCTGTCTCATAGTGGTTGCTGGGGCTGGGAGGGGGATGGCGAGTTGTTGATGGGTAGTTACAGTCTGGGAAAATGAGAAAGTTCTGGAGATGGGTGGTGATGATGGTTACACATCAATGTGAATGTACTTAACACTACTGAGTTGTACACGAAAGAATAAATTGTGTACAAATTTTCTATTTGAAAATTTTATGTTATATGTACTTACCACAATAAAACAAAATGAAAAAAGAAATGAAGAGATTTTTCTAGTTAATCAGAAAGCAATTCATACATTCTTGTTTAAATACTGTAATCAAAGAAGTAGAAATTCCATAAAGACCCACAGTGGGAAAATACAGCCCATGAGCCACAGTGGCGGGGCGGGGGGGGGGGGGGGGGGGAGGTGTCTCCCTGTGACAGGCTCCAGGACACCTTGGTCCAGAGCAGCAGTGTTTGTGGATCGAATGTGTTTATGTTTATTTAGTCTTGCCCCATGAAGTGTGAGTGGAGAGTCTCTGCTTCCTTTGGAGCATCTCCATCAGTGTTCCGCACAGAGACGTGTATCAGGACAACCAGTCGACATTGTGAGGAGCACTTCTCCGGATGCTGGAGGGAGGGAGCCGCACGTGCACAACTCCTGTTCCGCGCCTCAGTTTTTTTGCTCTTCACTGGTCCTCAGACACAGAAAGCATGCCCGTGACCCGTCTCAGGAGGCTAGGAGAGAGAAAGAAGTGTCTGGAGGGGACACCTTCCAAGAGGGAGCGACAGACTAATCTACCTAGTGCTCCCAAGGGCAGCCCAACCTGACAGGGATGGCGCACAGCCCGCCCTCACAGCCTTCCCTCACAGGGAAGCCTTCCCTCACTGAACCAAAGTGTGAGCCAGCTCCCTCCGCGCCTCCCACTCCGTGCCTGCGTCCCAGACCGTCCTGCTGTGGAGGAGACCCACTCTGTCCTTGGTGGGTGGTGTGGCATCCGTGTGATTCTGGAGCTTTGCTGTAAGAGGACCTCCAGTACCAAGATGCTGGGCTGAACATCCCCAGGAGAAAACGGTTCACTCGGAGAAGCTGGAAGGGAATCTCACAAGACAAACACAGTCAAGCAAAAGGCAAAATTCCCCATGTCACACCAAGCCCTCCCGTCTCTCTGCCTAAACTTGTGGCCAGGTGTCAGGCCATGCAGTTGGTCAAGGTGCTGCTCTTTGATGAGACGAGAAGGTGTGGCAGTTGGGAGAAGGGGGCCTGCTCTTTCCTACAGAACCTCCTTCAGGACACCACCTCTGGCAGCCAAATCCTAGTCCAGTGATCTCCATCCTTACAAGTGACATCTTACAATCCCCTCTGACTGGAGCCAGACTAGTCACTGAGCTCCTTAATTTACTGCAAGACCCCACAGGGTCACAACTTCTGGCAGAGGGGACTTGATACAAGCTCCATCGCTCTCCAGAAACACTCATGCAGATGCTGTTTTTCCCAAGCAAGAAAAAGGAGCTGGTTTGACTAGACTAGGGACAAAGGTTGTCAAAACAAGCCAGGCAACTTTTTGTAACACAGAGATTGGACACTGCCAGTTACCATTGGATGGTGGCAGCAGCCACAGGTCATGCTGCCGTGGCAGCAACAAGGGCAGAAAGCCGCTGAGGAAGTTGGACCAGAGCCCTGGGCTGGGTGGCTGGGTGATGTGGGTAGGACCGGCAGAGAGCTGGCTCATCAGTGAAGGGCTGAGATGGATCAGAAGTTAGGGCTGAGGCAGGGAGCTGGGGACCTGAGGGAGAGGGGCAGGTGGTCTGTGGGACCAGGCAGCGTGGTAGTGCTGAGGTGGGGTGACTTAGGATCATGCAGAACTGGGAAGCTCATTCATTGTAAAAAAGAGTAAAAGACAGATGTTCAATGTCAAAAATTCAACAAGAAAGAGGTATGAGAGTGAGACTAAAAGTCTCTACCTTTCTCTTCCAGCAGTGTATCTTCTCTCCCCAGGATGCCCACTATGTACACCACCTCTTTAATCTTCTCTTTGGGTATTTGGAAACATGCAGACTTCTTTCTTCTGAATCAGATGTCACATGAAATGCTACATCCCTTTATTATCATTATTTTAGTCAAATTAGATCTGGATCCAAGCCCTTATCCTCCATTATTCCCAGGACTTTCCTACTTCCAGAGTGGCAAAAACTTCCCAGAGTCCTGTTCTGGCCATGGAGTTTACCAGCTGCTGTGTGAGGCCACAGGGTCCCTTGAGGTCTGCTGCCTCTGCTGATATTGGGCCTTGGAGGCAGAGACACTGACATCTTTGACAACCAGATACCAGTTCCCTAGATCCAGCCCCACGGGGCGCATCAGGTTTTGCCCTCACTGAGGTTTGCCACCACTGGGGCAATATCAAGTCTTTCTCTGAGCCAAAGTCCCTGCCTTCTGCTGCTATTGGAGGGAAATCTCTGACTAGTTCTTGATGAGGCATTCCCTCCCCCTTACCTTCAGACCCTAGTATAATCTTCAAACCTTACCTTCAAACCCTAGTATAATCTCTTCACCAAATGTGTTGACTTCTAAGGACCTCTATTTTCTACCTGCAAAAATCAGTAAGGCAAGAAATTACTAACCGTCTAAGTGCCTTGAAGTAGGGAGTAAACTGAGAACAATGCACAAAATATTGATAATATAACACACACACGGAAATATCACAGGATTACAGAAATGGGTCCCACTGTACCTATTCTAAAGCTTGCTTCTTTCACTGAAGAATATATGAGACATATTTCTTTGCCAGTGTATTTAGATAAACATTCCCTTTTTTAAACTGAGCAGTATAGTATCCCATGATCTATTTAGCCATTTCACACTTAATGGAGATGTCAGTTTCCCTTCAAAACCCCCACACTATCAGTGCCACACTGTACTCATATCTTTAAGTGCACATGTGCATATTTCTGTAAAAGAGAACCTCAGAAGTGGAATTACTGGATTACTAGATTGGTAGATTGGTGACATATGCTCTTTATATTAAATAAATATTGCCAACTTCTTAAAGATACCGAACTAGTTTATACTTTCATAGTTTCTAAGCACACCAATTTCTATACCTCTTCACCAATCTTGATCATTATCAGTCATTTTTTTTCCTAATCCATTTTGTGGGTGAACAATAGTGTTTCACATTATTTTGTTTTGTATTTCCCTAATTACTGGAGAAGTTGAGTCTCTTTTGAAGCTGATGGCCATGTCTATTCCTTCATGATCTTCTCCTAGCTTTAACCTAGTAGTTTAAAAAAATTCTTTTCTTATTGATTCTAAACAGAATGACTTTTCTGTTTCATGAAACTAAAATTTTGTCTTGTGTAAGTTGCAGTTTTTTATTCCAGTTTTCCCTTTACCTGTCAGCTTTATTTGTGGTCATAATTCTGAGTTACCTGGTAAAGGGTGGGAAAAGTCAGTAAATATTTCAAAGCTCCATCAGGTAATTCTAATCAGCTAAGGCTGAGAGCCACCAGTGAAAGAACAAACAAAACACACAGGGCCTGGGGACCAGAGAAAGGTTCCAGGTGTAGCTGAATTAGTGAGCATCCTCAAGTCACTGAACTGTAGAGGTAAGGCCATTTTTACACCAGCCCTACAACCTCCCTAGTTTTGTCTTACTTTCATTTTCAGTCACCATACAGAGGCCAAAGGGAACAACAGGTTTCTCTCCAGCCAGACAGCCTTCAGTGGGACACCATTACCCTTCTAATAAAACCCAAACTTCTTCACCTGACTCCATAGGTCTTGCCTGATCTGGTCCATGTCTATTCAACTTCATCTTAAGCCACCCCACCCCACTGCCCCCGCTCCGCATTGCCTTTGCTCACATCAGTCATTTCTTCCTGTTCACGCAGGGTCTTTGCATCTGCTGCGCCCTCCTCTCCCCACCCTCTCCCACTCCTCACTGGCAAAGTGAGCTCCTTCTCTTCTTTCCTTCACAGCCCAGCAGAGATGTCTAAAAACATTACCCCTCATTATTCTCCACTCTGCCCATCACAACTTGTCATTATTTAATGCACTTGTTTATTTTGTTTTGAAAGTATGTATACCCTCTGACTTATGTATTCCATGGGGGGGCCACCAGGATATTCCACTGCCTGGCACATTTCTTAGCACATAGAGGTTATTTCATCACTATTTGTTGACTGATCGAGTTACAGATCAGCCTCACCAGTATTTTCTCAACTCCAACCCCTCCCCCTTGGCCTAGAACGACAACTGAAGAGAAGAGGACAAGGCAGGTCCCTGACTCCTCCCCTGTGGATCATGCCTCTTGGTCTCCCAGGTCAGTGGAGACTCTCAAAACTGGTGGGAGCCAGCGCCCCTGCTACTGCTTGGAAGTATTGCATCTAGCCATCACTCTCTCTTCCCCTCAAGCCCTATTCACAGCACCTGGACTCTGCTATCCAGAACAAATAGCTCCTCTTCCAACTCAAATGGCCTCCTTTCACCTTCTGCATATCAGAATATGGGGAAGGAGAGGAGGCTGAGAGCTTTCTCCAGAAGCATTTTGTCACCCTTCTGAAATTTTCTTAAAGCCCCAGTAGAAGTCAGGCATAGTTTCCTCTCAATTTTTCCATTTCAACCACTATTGGGTAGGAGAACTCTAGGCCAACTGGGAGGGTCCAGATGCAAGACCTTTGCTCTGATCTTTTCAGCAACCCTAGACTCATTGAAGAGAGGAACGGGGCTCCTGGTTTCAGAGAGAGACATCCCACGGTGCTTGGTTATGGGCAGAGCATCTGCCCAGCATTGGGATGCAATTACCCTGTCACTTTAGGTTGTTTAACATGCCAGTCTTGCCACATGCCAGTCTTGTCACATCTTTTTACAATGACAGCAAGCAATCCATCCATCTGAAAAACAGGAATTTTACATCCAGAGGAATGCTGAGAAAACTGACCATCAAATCCTGCTGGCCACACCTGGTCCAGCAGAAATTCTTGGCTGGGAGATGGCACTGGCGGGTAAATCTACACATTGCCTCCAGAGGACCAGAAACAAAGTTGTAGACATGATAATTGGGAATTTGTCCGTTGACCTGAGGCTTTTCCTATTAAATCCTGGGTCTTCTGAGAAGGACATCCATATAACAAAGCCAAGATTTGCTTTTTAGGATGTAACCTACGAAACACTAATCATTCCCCTTTTACTGAAGGCCAGTGGATTTCCTGGCATAATTCACAAGGTTCTCCAGTCCCCAGGAGATTAAATGTTAATTACCTGGAAAGGTCTTAGGAATATAGAGTTTGTACAGTAGTGATTCATACCAGTAACCACTTCAGCTTATTTCCAAACTGTCACACAGTCATGGGGAAGCACAACACAAATGTCACCAACACATCCTTTCCCTCCTGCACACCTATACCACCACCTGCTAAAACCTTCCTTAGATTAGCTACTCTACAGCCCTTCAGTGGGTTCTGGAGAGGGTCCCAGCTAGGCCCTGGGTTATTTGTGCCCCACTGTGGATAATGTCATCACCTCCAGCACCCTGCCCCCAAACTCCTGGGCTCCAATTGGTCATGGAATTTTCTGCTTTAAGCCTAGATTTAGTGCTTTGGCTAAAGAAAAATAACTTTACTGAGGCCCATAAAATGCATTTTTAAAAAAATTTGAATTACCTATGTTATTGAATAAAAGGATTGAAAGAGAAATCTGGGAGTGCTTGTTCGCCACTCAAATGTCAAAGCTCTGCTTCCTGTGAGAAGCAGTAATGAGGGAGCAGTTTTGCAGGGTTTCATACTGAAATTAGGTCTGGACTCTTCCAGCATGGGGCTGACTGGTCATAGCCTTTCCCAGCTTTCCCTGTGTCTCTGCTCAATCACTCAGTCATGTCAGACTCTTTACAATCCTATGGACTATAGCCTGCCAGGCTCCTCTGTCCGTGCAGTTTTCCATGCAAGAATACTGGAGTGGGTTGCTGTTTCCCACTCCAAAGGCTTTTCCTGACCCAGGGATTGAACCCGTGTCTCCTGCATTGGCAGGCAGATTCTTTACCACTGAGCCACCTGGGAAGCCCCACTGCTTCCCCTTATTCTCTTGGTAATCATATCCACCTGCCCTTGGAGCCAACCATTACCTGAGGAAGATGGTTATGATGACTCAAGCTCTTTATTTTCAGCCCAAACCTTTCTAGATCTCTACCTAGAAGTCTTGTGGAAACATCTCAGCAAGTCCAAACGACTTCATCACCTAAGCCTTTGGGATCTGCCACCACTACAATCATTGCCTGAATTCAGACCCTCCACCATGGGCTCGTATTTCTTTCCCCATTACCACCCAACCCCAGCACCCTCCCTATCTCTCTTATTGTACGCCCCCCACCCCGCATGGTGCAGCATCCTAGCCCCTTGATTTCACAACAGATGGGATCCGTGTTTTCCCGGTCACCCTCCTCTTCTGCTGGGAGCCCTGCCAGGCATTCTGTGGCTGCCTGGGACCTGCACACTCCCATCTCCCTCCCCTGAGTCAGAGGTCACTCATATAGAATGGGCACACAAGGCTAGCTGGGCTACTTGGATGCCTAACCAGGATCCAAATTGGGCCACAGAAAGATGATTCATGGCGGAGGGAAGTGTAAGGATGAAACTCTAGAGAATTTCCCTGCCATGAAGAGGACACGAGGACAACATGTAGAGTCAGGAGACAGAATATCGTTTGGGGGATATTACATTTTTGAGGCTCAGATATCTTTCTGCCCTTCCTCTGACTTGCTTGCTGAGCTTGTCCCTAGAATCTGTGAGCCTAAGCTACTTGTAGTGGTTTTTTGTAGGTTTGTGTGTTTGCTTGCTTTAGGGAGGAGAGTTTATTGTTATTTACAGCTGAAAGAGGAGAGAAATGTTTGGTTTGTCCCCCATCTGCTCCCTCTCCTGCCCCAGCACATACACAGTGCCTGGTGTATATTAAGTACTTGAGTATCCTTCCCAAGTGCTTTTCTCTCCCTCTGGAATAGAACTTTGAAGGCATAAAGCCATGTCTTATTTGTATCCCATATGCTTCCCAGGTGGTGGTAGTGGTAAAGATCTCGCCTGCCAGTGCAGGAAACATAAGAAATGCAGGTTCGATCCCTGGGTTTGAGCAGCTCTTTGCATTATGCTGGCTTCCCTCGTAGCTCAGATGGTAAAGAATCTGCCTGCAGTTCAGGAGATCCAGGTTCAATCCCTGGGTGTGGAAGATCCCCTGGAGAAGGAAATGGCAACGCCACTCTAGTATCCTTGCCTGGAAAGTCCCATGGACAGAGGAGCCTGGTGGGCTGCAGTCCGTGGGGTCCCAAAGAGTCATGCATGACTGAGTGACTAACACTTGCATTATGCTAAAAGTCTTGTACATGTTTTCATACAAATATAAAGTGTTTACTGTTTTTTATTCCTGAAATGCATATTGAATATGCAAGTTACAAAAGCGAGAAAGAATACTAAAGTAGTATCCCTGGGGTGGGAAGATCCCCTCAAGGAGGGCATGGCAACCTACTGCAGTATTCTTGCCTGGAGACACTAATGGACAGAGGAGCCTGGTGGGCTACAGTCCGTAGGGTCACAAAAAGCCAGACATGACTGGAGCTACTTAGCACATAGCAGAGAGTACCAAGGACACTGCTTGACAGTGGTCAAGAATGTTTACTACTCTTGTCTTAAAGAAAGGAAAAAAGCTAATGTGGAGTAGTGCGTCAGTGATAGGAAAGAGGATTGACTTAGAGCAGTATTTGATGGTAGAATCAACCAACTCAATGAGTCATTATGTGTGGTACAAACAGAAACATCAGCAGATCTTCTGATTTCTGGCTGCCTGGCTTAGGTAGCTGTATGGATAGTGGTGGCCTGCACTGTGTAGAGAACACAGGGGAGAAGCATGTTCCTTCTCCTTCTCTCAAGATCCCCTGTGCTTCTCTTTGAGCCCAAGGAATTTTTCACCTCCTCCCACTGTACCCTAGGAATATAACGGCAGCCATCCTCAGGAACAAGCACCTGTGAACACCTGCTCTGTTTGGAACAAGAATAGCTATTTTTGGATTCCTATTAGTTAAAAATCAACTCACACATTTCAAATTATTAAAATTCAAAAAATGAACAAAGGTTTCTTATCTAACTAAAATTTGACTAGGAAACGGTAGTTTTAAATGTGAATGTTCAACCTTTTATCAAATGAACAACAATAAATTAATTTCATGCAGTTAAGATGCGGACTCAGTCCCTGAGATATGGGGCTAGAAATGGGGCTGCTGGCAAGTGAGGGTGTGGACAGGTTCCTGCCATGGTGTGGCTATGATTGAAACCCACAATTTCCCCATTTTTAGAAAACATGAATCTTCCTGGGTGTGTTGTCTACCTTTGTTTCCGTCTGTCATTTGAGGTCCTTTGTGGATAAGTCAGGCTGTCTCAGATGGACAGTGCACATGTGCCCAGTTGCTAAGTCATGGCTGATGCTCTGTGACCCCAGGGGCTATAGCCCGCCAGCCTCCTCTGTCTAAGAGATTTTCCAGGCAAAAATACTGGGGTGGGTTGCCATTTCCTTCTCCACATATGAACAGTATCAACACTAAAATGAAAAATAACCATAGGCTGAAAGGAAATGAAGGCTATGTCAAGGTGTGTGTGTTTGTGTGTGTGTGTGTCTGTGTGATGAGAAAGAGTGGACCAAGAAGAGACTCCCTTTCCCCAGTCATTTGTGGAAATCTATTTCAGGTCAACTGGCACAAACTGTGAGTTCTGGCCTTCGGCAAAAATCTCTATTTGCAGTCAGAAAATTAATGGGTGGCACCTTAAAATGGGTTGGCCTTAGCTGAATCAATGTCTGATGTGCAATCTTTCCTCAGATCAATTTCCCACTGAGGATCCTAGGTGGAAACTAACTTAAGTGGATGACTGAAAAGACTAAACTTTTCAGTCCTCTCACACCTTCATTAAACGTTCATTTAGTTAAAGAAAAGACAATATTCTTACAGAGAAGCTCTTTGCATTATGATGAAAGTCTTGTACACGTTTCCATATAAATATAAAATGGCTACTATTTTAAATTCCGGAAATATTTCTTAAACATACAAGCTACAAAAGCGAGAAAGAATATTAAAGTAGTATTTTGGGGGCTGATGCCATGCTTTGATGAGATTAAAGGGTAACCCTTTCCATCCCTTCAATTTTGAGGCAATTTTTAAAAACCCTCTTTGGCACATACCTGAACTCAAACTGTCCTTCTAAGACCTGGAGACCCAGAGGCTAGAAATGAAATCATTTCTACCTTAGAGAAATGAACAATCACAAGGAGATTTGTGTAAGGATGATCTTTGCAGCATTTATTTACAGTAGCAAAAAAAAAAAGAAAGAAAGAAAGAAAAAAACAAACACTGAAAGGCAAATAACTGTAAATCCTAGGGGAATGGCTAAATAAACTGTCTTAAGCTATCAAGATGGCAGAGTAGAAGGACTCGCACTTGTCTTCTGCGAGAACACAAAAGTCACAGCTAGCTGCTGATCAAACATCAACAGGAGAAGGTTGGATCCCACCAAAAAAGATACCCGACATCCAAGAGCAAAGGAGAAGCCCCAACAAGATGGTAGGAGGGGTGCAATTGTGTTTAACACCTCAGACCCGCCAGAGACCTCAGAGGGTGCAAACAAAGCTTGTGTGCACCAGGACCGAGGGAAAAATGCTGTGAGCCCCCTACAAGAGACTGAGCCAGACCTGCCCTTCAGTGTTTGAGTGTCTCCTGTGGAGGCACAGGTCAGCAGTGACCTGCCATGGGGACAGGGGCTCTGGCTGCAGCAGACCTGGGAGGCGCAGCATGTGGCATAAGTCTTCTTGGAGCAGATCGCCTTTAGTACCGCTATAGAGCCACCGAGCAGACAACCCACAAACTGGAGAACAATCATATCAAAGAAGTTCTCACACTGTTGCAAAAGTTCTAGGGCTCACAACACATTTCCCAACTTGGGGCTCACACAAAAGTACTCAGAACCCCCAGGGAAACAGACTCTTGGAGGGCACAACAAAAGCTTGTCCACACCAGAACCCAGGAGAAAGGAGCAGTGACCCCACAAGAGACTGAGCCAGGCTTGCCTGTGAATGTCTGGGAGTCTCCGGCAGAGGTGTGGGTCAAGTGTCCTGCCATGGGGTCAGGGGCACTGATCAAAGCAGTCCTGGGAGCCTCCTTTTGAAGGAGGTCGTGTTACCACCATTACCTCATGGTTTGGCCTAGGGCAAACTACAGGGAGGGAAACAGCCCTACCATCAGCAGAAGATTGGATTAAAGATTTACTGAGCATGGCCTTGCCCATCAGAGCAAGACCCAGTTTTACCGACAGCCAGTCCCTCCCACCAGGAAGCTTCCACAAGCCTCTTAACCTCATCTATCAGAGGGCAGACAGAATGAAAACCACAATCACAGAAAAGGAAGCACAATGATCACTTGGACCACAACCTTGTCTAATGCAATGAAACTATGAGCCATGCGATTTAGGGCCACCCAAGACAAGCTGGTTATGGGGGAAAGTTCTGACAAAAAAATGGTCCACTGGAGAAGGGAATGGCAAATCCCTTCAGCATTCTTGCTTTGAGAACCTCACGAACAGTATCAAAAGGTAAAAAGAAATGACACTGAAAAATGAGCTCCCCAGGTCTATCTATAGGTGGCCAGTATGCTACTAGAGAAAAGCAGAGAAATAGCTCCAGAAAGAATGAAGAGGCTGAGCCAAAGTGGAAACAACGCCCCCATTGTGGATGTGTCTGGTAGTGAAAGTAAGTCCAATGATGTAAAGAACAATATTGCATAGGAAACTGGAATGTTAGGTCCATGAATCAGGGTAAATTGGAAATGGTCAAACAGGAGATGGCAAGAGTGAACATCCACATTTTAGGAATCAGTGAATTGAAATGCACTGGAATGGGCGAATTTAATTCAGATGACCTTTTATATGTACTACTGTGGGCAAGAATCCCTTAGAAGAAATGGAGTAGCCCTCATAGACAATGGAAGAGTCTGAAATACAGTACTTGGGTGCCATCTCAAAAATGGCAGAATGATCTCTGTTCGTTTCCAAGACAAACCATTCAATATCACAGTAATCCAAGTCTATGCCCCAACCACTAATGCTGAAGAAGCTGAAATTGAATGGTTCTATGAAGACATAAAAGATGTTCTAAAACTAACACCAATAAAGGTGTCCTTTTCATCATAGGGGACTGGAATGCAAAAGAAGGAAGTCAAGAGATACCTGGAGTACAGGCAAGTTTGGGCTTGGAGTACAAAAGGAAGCAGGGCAAAAGCTAACAGAGTTTTGCCAAGAGAACGCACTGGTCATAGCAAACACCCTCTTCCAACAACACAAGAGAAGACTCTACACATAGGCATCACCAGATGGTCAATACTAAAATTAGATTGATTATATTCTTTGCAGTCAAAGAAGGAAAAGCTCTATGGTCAACAAAAACAAGACTGGGAGCCAACTGTGACTCAGGTCATGAACTCCTTATTGCAAAATTCAGACTTCAATTGAAGAAAGTAGGGAAAACCATAGGGCATTAAAGTATGACCAAAATCAAATCCCTTATGATTATACAGAGGAAGTGACAAATAGAGTCAAGGGATTATATCTGACTGACAGAGTGCCTGAAGAACTATGGTTAGAGGTTCGTGACACTGTACAGGAGTCAGTGACAAAAACCATCCCCAAGAAGAAGAAATGCAAAAAGGCAAAATAGTTGTCTGAGGAGACCTTACAAACAGCTGAGAAAAGAAGAGAAGCTAAAGGCGAAGGAGAAAAGCAAAGATATACACATCTGAATGCAGAGTTCCAAAGAATAGCAAGGAGAGACAAGAAAGCCTTCTCAAATGATCAACCAAAACAAATAAAGGAAAACGGTAGGATGGGAAAGACTAGAGATCTCTTTAAGAAAATTAGAGATACCAAGGGAACATTTCATGCAAAAATGGTCACAATAAAGGACAGAAATGGTATGGATCTAACAGAAGCAAAAGATATTAAGAAGAGGTGGCAAGAATACACAGAAGAGGGGGAGAACAAGATGGAGGAGGAGTAGGTGGATGTGGAGTACATCTCTCTCCACAGATACATCAGGAAAACACCTTGCGACACAGAAGTGCTTGCAGAACACCAGCTGAGAGCATACAGGGGTACCTGACCACTGGAAAAGAAAATGTAGAACCACACAGAACTCAGTCAGACCAAGGAACTAGGGGGAAAAACAGGAGTGTCAGTAGGACTGGACCTGCCCTCAGCTGGTGGGGGAACTGAAGCAGGGGTCTCATCCCCACTTTGGGGGCAATTGTCTGGGTCAGAGGAGAAACATTTAAGGCTAAGAGTGAAACAACTGATCTGTGGCAGCCTAAATGGAATGAGAATCAGTCCTTGCCACAGCCATATGTACCCCTGATAGGGACACAGTTCCCCTTGAAGGTGCAGCAGCTGGGAGCTGGAGCGTAGGGATTGTGGAGCAATCCCAGGGCGAGGGCTGCTGTTGACTGTGGAGAGACAGACCAAGGGAAGTGAGGGAGGAGATTGTGGTGGGAAATGCCTGTGGAGGAAAGCCAGGCAGCCACGGAAGCAAGGCGATACTGCTGAGTCACGCGTAGAGGGTGGAGCCATCACCATAGCCTCTCTCTCCCCACAAGCCAGCATCGGCAGCTGAACATTAGAGAGGCTGGCCCATCAAGTGCCTGACACCCCGAACTACAGAGTAGGACTCCCACCCAGGGTGCCCCTTTAAGTGTCTGATGCGTGGATCTACAGAGTAGGACCCCAGCCAGGGGGGGCCCTCTATATGCCTGATGTGCCAAACAGTAGAGAAGGACTCCGCTCCCCCACCCCAGGCAAGGGAGCCCTCTAAGTGCCTGAATGGGCAGAGCAACAGAAGAAGACTAGCCAAAGAGGCCTTCTGACCACCAGCTACCAGAGGCTTGAACAAAGACTATGATAGGGCCGTAACTCCTGTGGTTGAGGCAGTCTGTGTCCTTGCAGCCTTGGCACCGCCAGGGTCCCCACAACCCAAGCAGCTGCTCCACTTCCTGTTCAACCCTCAGTGGGGCAGAGCTGGCATGGGCAAAAAACGTCTTGTATCTATGCATGTGGGGTTGTTTCAGTCGTGTCCAACTCTGCATGGGGGCTGTGGCCTGACAGGCTTCTCTGTCAGTGGGGCTTTCCAAGCAAGAATGCAGAAGTGTATTGGCCAATACTGCTTGCCATAACTCTTCTAGAGCATTATATTTCCTGCTACCCTAGCCACCAACTCCCCTGAGCACCTGGTCTGCCAGACTCCTGCAACCCAAGCAGCTGCACAACCTCCACACCTGGCCCTCACTGGGGCAGACCCAAGCCCTCCAGGGCAGCCTCAGGAGCAAACCCAGTGGATGACCCACAGAGATGGAAATAAAACCACAATGGAAACTCAGGCACAGTGTGGCTAAAGAAGAAGACCCAAAACCTTCCCACCAGCTGTACAGGCTGCGGATTAAATCCATGGGATCAACCAGGCAGACTCTGTCTACGGAATATATAAAAGGACATTGAGAGCCCCTACAAAAATAAATGCATTAGTTCTGATAGCTGTGGACATTGGAGGCAAGAACACACAGGAGTAGGACCAGATTCGAGTCTGAGCTGCCCCCACAGCAGGTCCAGAGACCAGCGCAGTTTTGGAAGGGGGATGAAGTGGACTGTGACTCCCAGTGAGGGAAACGATGCTGACAGCAGTGACTCAAACAAAATATTTACTATTCTTCTATTTTGAGTAGTTCTGCTGTTTCTTTTGGATTTTTTTGTTTTGTTTGGTTGTTTTCTTCTGTTGTCGTTGTTGATTTTATTAGGACCATGGAATCTAATTAAGCTTTTGAGTTTTTTTTAATCAGACATTTTATTGTTATAAACCTCTGCCTCTATGCTGGCCTTTTGCAGTTCAGTGGAGTTTTCCTTTTTTCTTTCTTTTTTTTTTAATTTTAACTTTTAAAACACATTTTTTTTTCTACAGTTATTCCTTTGCTTGCTTTTCCTACTGTTCTCTTCCCTTTTAAGTTAATCTTTAACATATGTAAATCTTCCTTATCTACCTCTGTTTAACTTTGCATATCTATTCTTTCTTTCTTTCCTTCCTCTCACCATATTTGTTAGTTTTGTTTTCATTGCTTTATTCCCCACTTGCCACTTTGCTTTAGTTTTGTTTTACAGTTTGTGCTTAGTTAGTTTTGTTTTTAACTGGTAGATATCATTTTTGGTTTCCTTTGTTCGCTGGGTTAATCAATTGTACTATATTTTTGTTGGACTGTTTTGATTTTGATTATGGGTGTATATGTGTATATTCCATTATTTTTATTATTATTTGCCTGATTTTGTAACTGCCATTTGTCTGGGGTTCCTCTTTGGTTCCTCATTTTGGGGTATTTGTTTTAATCTCACTTAATGCCATAACAAACTACTTGTGGAATCTTCGTTCCTGACCAGAGGTCAAGCCCTGAACCTTTGGATTGGGAGCACTGACTCCAAGATCCTAGACTACCAGAGAAATAATCCTAGAGAGTATCAAATAGTGAGAACTTCCACAAAAGAAACCAACTGAGCACAAGACCAAGCAACACCAACCACCAGTAGTACCCTGTGAAGGACGCCTCATCCAAACAACAAACAAGACAAAAATACAACCAAATCATCAGCAGACAGGATTACCACCTCTCAGCCCTGCACATCAGAGGAAAAAAAAAAAAATAGATCTCAGCACAAATCTCACCCTATAAGAAGCTTACACAAACCATTGGACCAACGTTAGGAGGACAGAAACCAAAAGGAAGAAAGAATTCAACCTTGAAGCCTGGGAAAAGGAGACCTCAAACACAAGGTTTAAAAAAAAATAATGAAAAGGTAGAGAAATACTGCACAAATGAAGGGACAAGCAAGAAATACAGAAGTCCAAATAAATGAAGAGAAAACAGGCAAACTACCTGAGAAAAGAATTCAGAATAACAGTAAAGATGATAAAAACCTTGAAAACAGATTGGAGAAAATGCAAGAATCAATTAACAAAGGCCTAGAAGAATTAAAGAATAAACACACAAGGTGGGAGGGGGTTTCAGGATGGGGAACACATGTACACCCATGGAGGATTCAAGTCAATGTATGGCAAAACCAATACAATATTGTAAACTAAAATAAAGAAATAAATTTAAAAAAAGAATAAACACACAGGCACAAACAACATAATTATTGAAATTAAAAATACTCTAGAAGGAATCAATAAGAGAATACCTGAAGCAGAATAATGGATCAGTGAGCTGAAAGATAAAATGGTAGAAATACAGCTGAAGAGCAGAATAAAGTAAACAGAATGCAAAGAGCTGAGGATAGTCTCAGAGACCTCTGGGACAATACTAAATACACCAACATTTGAATTATAGGGGTCCCAGAAGAAGGAGAGGAAAAGAAAGGGTATGAGAGAATTTTTGAAGCGATTATAGTGAAAATTTCCCCAACATGGAAAAGGAAGTAGTCAGTCAAGTCCAAGAGGTGCAAAGAGGATAAACCCAAGGATACAGGATAGCTGAAGGAGAAATGCACCAAAATACATCCTAACCAAACTAACAAAGATTAAACACAAAGAAAGAATATTAAACGTAACAAGCGAAAATCAACAAGTAACATACAGCATGTTAAGCATAGGTTTAACAGCTGATCTTTCAGAAGAAACTCTGCAGGCCAGAAGGGAATGGCAAGATATATTTAAAGTACTGAAGGGAAAAATATACAACCAAGATTACTCTACCCAGCAAGGATCTCATTCAAAATTGATGAGAAATCAAAAGCTTTTCAGACAAGCAAAAGTTAAGAGAATTCAGTACCACCAAACCAGCTTTACAACAAATGTTAAAGGGACTTATACAGCCAGGAAACATGAGAAGAAAAAGATCTACAAAAACAAACCCCAAACAATTAGGAAAATGGAAATATGAACATATTTATCAATAATTACTTTATATGTAAATGGATTCAGTGCTCCAACGAGAAGACACAGACTGGCTAAATGGATACAAAAACAAGACCCATATATATGCTGCCAACAAGAAACCCATTTCAGACCTAAAGACACATATAGACTGAAAGTGAGAGGATGGAAAAATATATTCCATGCAAATGGAAAGCAAAAAAAAAAAAGCTGGGGTAGCAATCCTCATATCAGACAAAGCAGACCTTAAAATAAAGAATATTACAAGAGATAAGGAAGAACACTACATAAGGATCAAGGGATCAATCCAAGAGGAAGATATAACAGTTGCAAATATCTATGCACCCAACATAGGAGTACCTCAATAAGACAAACACTAACAGACTTAAAATGAGAAATTGACAGTAACACAATAATAGTAGGAGACGCTAATACCCCACTCACACAAACGGACAGGTCATCAAATCAGAACAGTAGTAAGGAAACACAAGTCTTAAATCATACATTAGAGTAGATGGGTCTCATTGATATCTTCAGGACATTCCATCCAAAAGCAGAAGAATACACTTTTTCTCAAGTGCACGTGGAACATTCTCCTGGATAGGCCACATCCTGGGTCACAAATCAAACCTCAGCAAATTTAAGGAAACTAAAATCGTGTCAAATGTCTTTTCCAACCACAACGCTATGAGACTAGATATCAATTACATTTTTAAAAAACTGTGAAAAAAAAAAAACACACATGGAGAATAAGCAACACATTCCTAAATAATAAACAGGTTACTGAGGAAATCAAACAATTCCTAGAAACAAATGACAATGAAAACACAACAATGCGAAACCTATGGGATGCAGCAAAACCAGTTCTAAGAGGGAACTTTATAGCAATACAATCCTAACTCAATAAATAAGAAAATTATCAAATAGACAGCCTAACTTTACACCTAAAACAACTGGGAAGAGAACAAAAACTCCTAAAATTAGCAGAAGGAAAGAAATTATGAAGATCAGAACAGAAATAAATGAAAAAGAAATGAAAGAAACAGTAGTAAAGACAAATAAAATTAAAATCTGGTTCTTTGAGAAGATAAACAAAATTGACAAAACTTTATCCAGACATTAAAAAAAAGAGAGAGAGGGAGAGAGAGAAGAATCAAGTCAACAAAATTAGAAATGAAAAAGGAGAGGTTACAATGGACAATGCAGAAATACAAAGGATTATAAGAGATTATTATGAACAACTATATGGCAATACAATGGATAACCTGGAAGAAATGGACAGATACTTAGAAAAGTTCAATCTTCCAAGACTGAACCAGGAAGAAATAGAAATTATGAACAACCCAATTCCAAGCACTGAAATCGAAGCTCAGGACCAATGGCTTCACAGGTGAATTCTATCAAACATTTAGAGAAGACTTCTAAAAGTCTTTCAAAAAATTGCAGAGGAAGGACCACTTCCAAACTCAATCTACAAGGCTACTATCACCCTGATACCAAAACCAGACAAAGACACCCCCCCAAAAAAAAAACTACAGGCCAGTATCACTGATGAACATAGATGCAAAAATTCTCAGCAAATTTTTAGCAAACAGAATTCAGCAACACATCAAAAAGCTCATACACCATGATCAAGTTGGGTTTATTCCAGGGTGCAAGGATTCTTCAATATATGCAAATCAAGCAGTGTGATATACCATCTTAAAAAATTGAAAGATAAAAATGATATGATCATCTCAATAGATGCAGGAAAAGTCTTTGACAAAATTCAGCACCCATTTATGATTAAAACTCTTCAAAAAAATGGGCATAGAAGGAAGCTACCTCAACATAGTAAAGGCCATATATGATAAGCCCACAGCAAACATGATTCTCAATGGTGAAAAATGGAAAGCATTCCCCCAAGATCAAGGACAAGACAAATGTGTCCACTTTCACCACTACTATTCAACATAGTTTTGGAAATCCTAGCTACAAAAATCAGAGAAGAAAAATAAATAAAAGGAATCCAGATCAGAAAAGAAGTGAAGCCCTCACTGTTTGAAGATTACATGATACTATACATAGAAAACCCTAAAGATACTACCAGAAAATTACTAGAGCTAATCAGTGAATTTAGCAAAGTTCCAGGATACAAAATCAGTACACATAAATCACTTTCATTCCTATATACTAATGATGAAAAATTAGAAAGAGAAACTAAGGAATCAATCCCATTCAGCATTGCAACAGAAAGAATAAAATATCTAGGAATAAACTTACCTAAGGAAACAAAAGAGCTGCGTACTGAAAATTATAAGACACTGATGAAGGAAATCAAAGATGACATAAACAGATGGAGGGATATTCCATGTTCCTGGGTAGGAAGAATCAATATTGTGAAAACGACTATACTACCAAATGGAATCTACAAATTCAATGAGATCCCTATCAAATTACCAATGGCATTTTTCACAGGACTAGAACAAAAAATTCCACAATTCATATAGAAACACAAAAGACCCCAAATAGCCAAAGCAGTCTTGAGGAAGAAGAATGGAGCTGGGGGAATCAACCTTCCTGGCTTCAGATTATACTACAAAGCTACAGTCATCAAGACAGTATGATACTGGCACAAAAACAGAAATATATACCAATGGAACAAGATAGAAAGCCCAGAAATAAACCCATGCATCTATGGGTGTGTTATTTTTGACAAAGGAGGCAAGAATATACAATGGGGCAAAGAAAACCTCTTTAATAAGAGGTGCAGGGATAACTAGATAGCTACATGTAAAAGAATGAAATTAGAACACTTCCTAACACCATATACAAAGATAAACTCAAAATGGGTTAAAGACCTAAATGTAAGGCCAGAAACTATAAAACTCTCAGAGGAAAACATAGGCAGAACACTCAGTGACATAAATCAAAGCAAGATCCTCTATGACCCACCTCCTAGAGTAATGGAAATAAAAACAAAAGTAAACAAGTGGGACCTAATTAAAAAAATCTTTTGCACAGCAAAGGAAACTATAAGAAAGGTGAAAAGACAACTCTCAGAATAGGAGAAAATAATAACAAATGAAACAGCTGAAAAAGGATTAATTTGCAAAATAGACAAGCAGCTCATACAACTCAATACCAGAAAAACAAACAACCTAATCAATCAAAAAATGGGGAAAAGAACTAAACAGACATTTCTCCCAAGAAGACATACAGATGGCTAACAAACACATGAAAATATGCTCAACATCATTCACTATTAGAGAAATGCAAACCAAAACTACAATGAGATATCACCTCACACTGGTCAGAATGGCCATCATCAAAAAGTCTACAAACAACAAATGCTGGAGAGGATGTGGAGAAAAGGGAACACTTTTGCACTGTTGGTGGGAGTGTAAGTTGATACAGCCACTATGGAAAATGATATGGAGATTCCTTAAAAAACTAGGAATAAAACCACCATATGACCCAACAATCCCACTCCTAGGCATATACCCAGAGGAAACAAAAATTGAAAAAGACACATATATCCCATTGTTCATTGCAGCACTACTTACAATAGCTAGAACCTAGATGTCCATCAATAGATGAATGGATAAAGAAGTTGTGGTACATATACACAATGGAATAATACTCAGGAATGCATTTGAGTCAGTTCTAATGAGATGGATGAACCTAGAGCCTATTATACAGAGTGAAGTAAGAGAGAAAGAGAAAGATAAATATTGTATACTAACGCATATATGCAGAATCTAGAAAAATGGTACTGAAGAATTTATTTACAGGGCAGCAGTGGAGAAACAGACATAAAGAACAGACTTATGGACATGGGGGGAGGGGACCAGTACATGGAGAAATTGGAACACATGTAATGTTGTTGGTGGGAAGATAAAATGGTGCAGCCACTATGGAAAACAGCATGGCAGTTCCTCAAAAAATAAAAAAAAAATATTATTACCACATGATCCAACAACTCCATTCCTGAGTATATACCTGAAAAATTCAAAGCAGTATTCCAAAGAGATAGTTGTACATCTATGTTCATAGCAGCATTATTCACAACAACTAAAATGTGGACATGTAAGTATTCATCAATAATTGAAGAGATATGCAAAATATGGGGTATATATACAGTGAAATATTGTTCAAACTTAAAAAGAAAGTAAACTCTGACACATGCTATAGCTTGAAAAAACCTAGAAGATATTCAGTTCAGTCGCTCAGTTTGCGACCCCATGAATCGCAGCATGCCAGGCCCCCCTGTCCATCACCAACTCCCGGAATTTACTCAAACTCATGTCCATCGAGTCGGTGATACCATCCAGCCATCTCATCCTCTGTCGTCCCCTTCTTCTCCTGCCCCCAATCCCTCCCAGCATCAGGGTCTTTTCCAATGAGTCAACTCTTCGCATGAGGTGGCCAAAATATTGGAGTTTCAGCTTCAGCATCAGTCCTTCCAATGAACACCCAGGACTGATCTCCTTTAGGATGGACTGGTTGGATGTCCTTGCAGTCCAAGGGACTGTCAAGAGTCTTCTCCAACACCACAGTTCAAAAGCATCAATTCTTCGGCGCTCAGCTTTCTTCACAGTCCAACTCTCACATCCATACATGACTACTGGAAAAACCATAGCCTTGACTAAATGGACCCTTGTTGACAAAGTAATGTCCTTGCTTTCTAATATGCTGCCTAGGTTGGTCATAACTTTCCTTCCAAGGAGTAAGTGTCTTTTAATTTCATGGCTGCAATCACCATCTACAGTGATTTTGGAGCCCCCCAAAATAAAGTCTGACACTGTTTGCACTGTTTCCCCATCTATTTCCCATGAAGTGATGGGACCAGATGCCATGACCTTAGTTTTCTGAATGTTGAGCTTTAAGCCAACTTTTTCACTCTCCTCTTTCACTTTCATCAAGAGGCTTTTTAGTTCCTCTTCATTTTCTGCCATAAGGGTGTTGTCATCTGCATGTCTGAGGTTATTGATATTTCTCCCAGCAATCTTGATTTCAGCTTGTGCTTCTTCCAGACCAGCGTTTCTCATGATGTACACTGCATATGATTTAAATAAGCAGGGTGACAATATACAGCCTTGATGCACTCCTTTTCCTATTTGGAAACAGTCTGTTGTTCCGTGTCCAGTTCTAACTGTTTCTCCCTGACCTGCATAGAGATTTCTCAGGAGGCAGGTCAGGTGGTCTGTTATTCCCATCTCTTTAAGAATTTTCCACAGTTTATTGTGATCCACACAGTTAAAGGCTTTGGCATAGTCAATAAAGCAGAAATAGATGTTTCTCTGGAACTCTTTTGCTTTTTCAATGATCCAGCGGATGTTGACAATTTGATCTCTGGTTGCCAGTGGCAAAATCAAATATTGTATGATTTCATTTATATGAGGTGCTTAGAGTGGTCAAAATTATGGAGACAGAAAGTAAAGTGATGGTTTCCAGGGCCTGGACTTGAAGAGGGATAGGATTTATTATTTAGTAGGTATACAGTTTCAGTTTTACAAGATGAAAAGAGTTATAGAGATGGATGGTGATGATGGTTGCATAACTTATGAATGCATTTGTCGTTCAGTCGCTAACTCATGTCTGACTCTTTTTGACCCCAGAGACTGCAGCATGCTAGGCTTCCCTGTCTTCACTGTCTCCCGGAGTTTGCTCAAACGCATGTCCATTGATTCGCTGATGCCATCCAGCTATCTCTTTCTCTGTCACCCCCTTCTCCTCCTGCCCTCAGTGTTTCCCAATGAGTCTTTTCCAATGAGTCGGCTCTTCGCACCAGGTGGCCAAAGTATTGGACCTTCAGCTTTAACATCAGTCCTTCCAATGAATATTCAGGGTTGATTTCCTTTAGGATTGACTGGCTAGATGTCCTTGCTGTCCAAGGGACTCTTAAGGGTCTTCTTCAGTACCACAGTTGAAAAGCGTCAATTCTTCCCACAATTCAAAGGCATCAGTTCTTCAACTTCAGCCTTCTTTATGGTCCAGCTGTCACATCCAACATGACTACTGGAAAACCAAGGCTTTGACTATATGGACCTTGGTTGGTAAAGTGATATCTCTTCTTTTTAATATGCTGTCTGGGTTTGTGTTTAATACCACTGAAAATGAAAGTGTTAGTTGCTCTGTCGTGTCCAACTCTTTGAGATCTCGTGGACTGTAGGCCACCAGGCTCCTCTGTCTATGGAACTCTTTAGGCATGAATATTGGAGTAGGTAGCCATTCCCTTCTCCAGGAGATCTTCCCAACCCAGAGGCTGAACCCTCATCTCCCACATTGCAGGCAGATTTTTTACCATCTGAGCCACCAGGGAGGCCCCAGAACCATACATTTAAAAATGGTTGAGATAGTAGAATTTATAACAAAATTGAAAAAACTGATAAGGCAATATGTTCTTTTTGCTAAAACCTGTTTGGTTGTCACTTGCAACCAAATATATAACCGATATACAGTGTGTATCAGTCCTGATATACACTGCCTGCATCTAGTTTTATCTCAATCATGAGTAGTAATGATGAACATGAAAGACCTGCCCACAGGGTTTTGGAAGCCTTCCCTTAAGTCAACTTCAGTCAATTAATCAAAACATTTTGAGGATGATTATTAACCTAGTGGCTACTCCTCTTAATTGTAAATAGCATGTAATCCATATTTCTTTACACAGTCCACAGGCATGTTATGAAAAATTGCCAAAGTCCTAGTGCACTTTCCAGACCTACCTGTCTACCAGTCATCAGAGGGAGAAGAGACTCTTTCAAAGTGACTGGTTCTGGGTGGCTGACCCGGCCACGTTCCCTGACAGTACTGCTGCTGGGCTGGCCTGCTCGCCTGCAGCTCCCCAGGCGTCTCCTTCCCTGATGCCACAGGCTGTGTAAAGATTCCTGCTGGTTTCTCAGCTCTCTCAGATGCTTTCCCTGCTCGCAAGACTAGATTCTCTAGGGTTTGGGCACATACAGGCCAGTCTTCCCTCAGCGCTGAGTGAGAACCAGCCCCGTGTGAACTGGACATTCATGATTCCTAGACGCTGGCCCTTCCTAGTCAATTCATCATGCTTTTTTTTTCAAGTGATTGGTTTCAAGGCCAAATGGAGTGACTTTCACTCTTGCTACTCAGAAAATAGCATCATCTGGGAGCTTGTTAGAAATTCAGGATCTCAGGCTGCCTCTCAGACTTACAAAATCTACATTTTAACAGGATATAAGGTGATGTGCACATTAATATTTCAGACACTTAGACTGAGTCCTTCCACTGTGGAGGCCCCTTGCCTGGGTACATGGTGTTCTGTGTTTTCTCCATCCAACCTCTCTACATAACGTGTCCTCTTGAATGACCGCTCTTAGTTGGAGAATCATTTTACATTGCTTAAGTTATTAAACTAAACAAAACAAGCTTCAAAATCCTTTGAGTTTGCTTTAGTTTTTTCTTTAACAAGCCCAGCTAACTGTGACCTTTTCTGTACTGCTGTTTTTCTTGTGTGTCTGAACTGTCCTCTCTGTTTATGCTTGCTGCCAGCCTGTTTGCATCATTTCCACACCACCTTAGAACTCCTGGTTCAGAGCTCTGCTTTCTGGGTATCCGTACTTGTTCTTTAGGTACCAGTCCCTTTTCTTCCAAGATCAATTGCACACATATTGTTAGTATTACATTAAGGGACCTTTCAAACCTCTAGGAGTGCCTCCTCTTCACTGTCTCTTAGCCTAAGATTCTTATCTTTCCACTGAAATCAGTATTTTCCCAGAAATGATTTTATATAATACATGAACATAGTTAAATTGTTAATTAAATGTCAAATTGTAACAAAAAAGTATTAGGTCCCTCTGCGTATAATTATTACTCCATCTTACTTGTGTTTTCTGATGCTTAGCTTTTATGTTCTTACTTTTATGCTAGATTGATATTTTTCTTATTGATTTTGAATATTATCCATTGAATTTTTAATTACATTAGATGAAAGATTTGGCTTCTAATACCACTTTGTTCCCACTTTGCTTCCCATCTCCTATGAAGGGGACGACAGAGGATGAGATGGTTGGGTGGCATCACCAACTCGATGGACATGAGTTTGAGTAAACTATGGGAGTTGGTGATGGACATGAAGGCCTGACATGCTACAGTCCATGGGATCGCAGAGTCGAACACGACTGATCAACTGAACTGAACTGAACTGAACCTTTTAAATCACAGGCGTATCACAGTTTTTATTAAACTATTATAATTATTACTTCATAAATGTTAACTTCATATCCAAGAATCATATTGTGATTATATTTCCTTTCTTTTATAATTAATTGTTAGTTTTGGATTTAACAATTATATCATTTTAATTTTCTTAGGCTGTTTTGTACCTATAACCAGTTCTTCTCATTTTCTCTACAGCCTCACAATATAAGTTTCCAAATGATCAGATACATTTTCATTTTCTTAAGATTCTATATATGTGTATGTAAAATTTCCCAATGCACTCCACAACACTTTCAATTAAATTTTCCACATGGTGAGATCTAGCCACTACAGTTGTGTTCAGTCACACCCCTCCTGGAGTACGCTGGCTCTATCCCACTTTGGGTAAACTGGTGGACAGACCCAGGGCCCAGCTAATGTCTGGGGTTCCCCCACATGATCGCTCTCCCCCACATGATCAGTGTGGGTCCAATCCAGAGACAGAAACTACAGAGTAACTCAAAAACAGGAAGTTTAATGGAAAGAATTATTCAATGTATATAGAAGAATAACTGTAAAGATGCAAAGAAAATGAAAGAGTGTGTCCTAGAGTTGAGAAAGTGTCCCCTGAGAAGGACAACTTGGAAGGGTTCTCCTCACTGGAGAAGGTTTGGCTGCAGCCTCTTGAATGGCAGAGAAGTTTGCTGGGCGGCTGGGCCTGAGAGAGTCTCTGGTCACCCAGAGAGCAGGAAACAGGCCTCCGGGGTACAAGTGAACCGAGGCTGGAGGTGGGCACCGAGAGGGAGAGGAGGCCCACTGCAGTCTGAAGGCCTGAAGTGCAGTGTCTGTGGCAGAGTTTCCAAGGGGCTCACACGCTGGGTGCGCACTGCATGTCTCTGCAGAGGCTCACTGATGGAGCAGCAGGAGCAAGAAAAGGCAAAACACAGCAACCAGAACCAGGAAGAGAGGCTTTCCTCCAGCGCCCTCTACCGGTGGAGAGGGAACCGTGGGGAGCCTGGTCCAGGGCCGCAGAGCAGGTACTGCCGGCGCGCCTAGGCAGCAGAGAGTTGGTACCGATGTCTGGACGCCCACCCCCCGTGCTACTCAGCTTCCCCAGGCACCTTCTGCACACATTCAACTCTCTGTATTTCTGCCTAACATACATAACAAGATAGAGCCATCCTTTATACAAGAGAAATTCTCACCCTTCCCCCAAATGAGGAGACACGCAGTTCCAACAGTTACTGTATTCATTGCTGGCTTTATTAATCAAATTCAGTCCCAATCCCCATGGAATAGTCTGTTACCTCCAGACTACATTGCAAAGTTAACTTCCAACAACTTATATTAAAAAAAAATAAAAATGGGAAGGAGATAAAGAATAAAATGGTTAGTAACTGACAGTAGACACAGGTATACAATAAGAAAGAAAAAAATGCAAAGTTCACACTGTTTTTTAGCAGTATGTCAAGTGCCATGAGTTATATTGATTTGCTCCAGTAAAAACACTACCCTGGTGCCAGCAGCTGTAACTGGAGTTTCACACTTGATTGAGCTTAGGGTGGTCCACAGTGATTATCTAGGATCCATCTGGCTTCAGTACAGGCCAAATAGGTGAGCTAAGTGAGGATATGATAGGTATCACCCCCTTTCAAGTCTTTGATGATGGTACTAAGCTTGGCAGTTCCCCCAGGGGTACTGCTTCTGGTTTACTATTTAATTAATGAGGGGAATTTCCATGACTACAGAGAAGGTACTGGAAGTGCCTAGGGAGAAGGGGTGCCTTAGCATTTCCTATTGTAATAGCCCTTGTTGCTAAGTATTCAAACACTGGAGGAACAACCACAGAGTGGATCTGCTGTAAGTTAAGACTGCAATTACCACTGGCCGCAGTCTAGTAAGACACAGTATCACTTTGAGGCAGCCAACGTTGGCTGCTACTTTGCCTCTGGTGCCATGTGTTGGTTCTAATGCTGCACCTAAAGGCTGAGAAACTAAAAGAAAAAACGACTTTTAGCTGAGAAGCTGAGCAGAGCTTTCATCACTTTCACTGGGATAAGAGAGATAATTATTAGGACTCACCAAAGAGAAAAACAATAGAAAGGGAAAGACTAGAGATCTCTTCAAGAAGATTAGAGATAACAAGGGAACATTTCATGCAAAGATGAGCACAATAAAGGACAGAGATGGTATGGACCTCTAGAAGTAAAAGATGTTAAGAAGAGGTGGCAAGAATATGTAGAAGAGCTGTACAAAAAAGATCTTCATGACCCATATAAACACAATGGTGTGATCACTCACCTAGAGCCAGACATCCCGGGGAAGTCAAGTGGGCCTTAGGAAGCAGCACTATGAACAAAGCTAGTGGAGGTGATGGGATTCCAGTTGAGCTATTTCAGATCCTAAAGATGATGCTGTGAAAGTGCTGCACTCAATATGCCAGCAAATTTGGAAATCTCAGCAGTGGCCACACAGGACTGGAAAAGGTCACTTTTCATTCCAATCACAAAGAAAGGCAATGCCAGAGAATGTTCAAACTGCTGCACAATTGCACTCATCTCACACACTATCTCAAAATTCTCCAAGCCAGGCTTCAACAGTACATGAACTGAGAACTCCCAGATGTTCAAGCTGGATTTAGAAAAGGCAGAGGAACTAGAGATCAAATTGCCAATATCTGTCAGATCATTGAAAAAGCAAGAGAGTTCCAGAGAACATCTCCTTCTGCTTTATTGACTAAGCCAAAGTCTTTGACTGTGGATCACAACAAACTGTGGAAAATTCTTCCGCAACTAAGCGACTGAACTGAACTGACTGACTGACCAATGAGGAAAGGCCCTAATTAAACCCCCATGCCCTGCAATTGGGGCTACAAAAGTGATAGCATGGAAGGAAGGGAAATCTAGAAATAAACCTGCCTTCATCAGATTAAGGCAACCCTGCTTCCAATCAACTCAGTCCCTGATTGTTTTGATATGAGATCTACTCCAATGTGTCTGCAGCATAAAATCTAATCCTCTCTGGAAAAAGATAGCATCATTCAAAGCCTCAGATTTTCTCTCAAGTTTTTTATATTCAATGTCTCAGTTCAGTTCTGTTGCTCAGTCCTGTCTGACTCTGTGACCTCACGGACTGCAGCTTGCCAGGCCTCCCTGTCCATCACCAATTCTCAGAGCTTGCTAAAACTCATGTCCATCAAGTTGCCATCCAACCAACTCATCCTCTGTCATCCCCTTCTCCTCCTGCCTTCAATCTTTCCCCACATCACAGTCTTTTCCAGTGAGTCAGTTCTTTGCATCAGGTGGTCAAAGTATTGGAGCTTCAGCATCAGTCCTTCCAATGAATATTCAGGACTGATTTCCTTTAGGATTAACTGGTTTGATCTCTTTGCCGTCCAAGGGACTCTCAGGAGTCTTCTCCAATACCACAGTTCAAAAGCATCAATTCTTCGATGCTCAACTTTCTATATGGTCCAACTCTCACATCCATACATGACTACTGAATGTCATGTATGGATAGTCAAATCATAGCTTTGACTACATGGACCTTTGTTGGCAAAGTAATGTCTCTGCTTTTCAATATGCTGTCTAGGCTGGTCACAGTTTTTCTTCCAAGGAGCAAGTGTCTTTTAATTTCATGGATTCAGTCAATGTCTACAGTGATTTTGGAGCTCAAGAAAATAAACTCTGTCACTGTTTTCATTGTTTCCTTCTCTATTTTCCATGAAGTGATAGGACTGGATGACATGATTCAATGTCTAGCAGATAAAAATAAATGCACCTACAACAATGCAGGAATTGGGGTAAGGGATTTTTTTTTTCTTTCAGTAACTAATGCTGAGTCAATTGCATATCTACATGGTAAAAAAATAAACAAACAAATAACGCAACCCTTCAAAAATGTCCACAGCCTAATCCCTGGAACCTGTGAATATATTGCAGGTGTGATTAAATTGAGTCATGAGATGGGGCGGGGGTGGTAGCTTAGATTATCCAGGTTGGTCCAATCTCATCATAGTGTTCCTATAAAAGGGTGACAAGGGATTAGATCCAGAGAAGTAGAGGTGATGATGGAAGCAGAGTTTGAAGTAATGGGATTGCTGGTTGAGAGGAGCTATGGTCAAGGAATGTGGGTGGTCTTTAGAAGCCACAAAAAGCAAGATAACAGATTGTCCCCTAGACTCTCCAAAAGGAATGCACTTCTGCCAATGCCTTGATTCTAGCCTGAAGAGAACTGTTTTGTACTCCTGATCTCCAGAACAGTAAAATAATAAATTTGCATCATTTTAAACCATTAAGGTAATTTGCTATAACAGCTGTAGGAAATTAAGACAATATCTAACAGAAATAAGTATGTATGTGTACAAAAACATATTCACTAGAATGTTTCAGGAGCATTACTTGTTAAATCCCAAACTGGAAACTATCCAAACATCCTTCAAGAGTAGAATGGATAAGCACATAGAGGCTTAATAATTCAGTAGGGTAGGTTTAATCATTCAGTACGATACCACCAGTAGTAGAAATGAATGAAACCCTGCTATACACAAAATGTGATGCAGATGAATCCAATGTGTACTACCTAATGTTTACACTGTCTCTCTGGGAAAAATTATATATATATATTATATATATCCTTATTATGTGGGGCTTCCCAGGTGGCACTAGTGGGAAAAAGCTGCCTGCCAATGCAGGACACTTAAGAGACACAGGTTCAATCCCTGGTTCAGGAGGATTCTCTGGAGGAGGGCATGGAAACCCGCTCCAGTATTCTTGGCTAGAGAATTCCATAAACAGAGGAGCCTGACAGGCTACAGTGCATAGGGTCACAGAGTTGGACACGGCTGAAGTGACTTAGCATGCACATATACTTATTATATATATTACATACATAAACTTACTATAAATTTTACTGGTATATAAAGGATGTGTAGGACACAATTTACAAATAACAAAGTAATACTCCTTATTGTAAAGTTCATATTGCCAACTGACTCCAGATCAATTTTTTAAAATTTTTGCTGAACTCTTATATTTATAGCCAATCTATGGTTGCAACTGACGAACAACTGTAGCTCTGACATGAATATTGCGAAAGTGACTCAACTGTGTCTGACTCTTTGTGACCCCATGGACTATACAGTCCATGGAATTCTCCAGGCCAGAATACTGGAATGGGTAGTCTTTTCCTTCTCCAGTGGATCTTCCTAACCCAGGGATTGAACCCAGGTCTCCTGCATTCCAGGTGGATTCTTTTACCAGCTGAGCCACAAGGGAAGCCCAAGAATACTGGAGTGGTTAGCCTATCCCTTCTCCAGCGGATCTTCCCGACCCAGGAATCGAACTGTGGTCTCCTGCATTGCAGGCAGATTCTTTACCAACTGAGCTATCAGGGAAGCCTGACATCAATATTATTTCATATTAATAGTTTTACTTATGTTAAATACTAAGACAAAAGACAAAATTTATGTCAAATTTACGTCAAAACTTCTCTCATTTTCAATGACTTGAGCAACTTCTATGCTGCATTGAATAATAGCTTTGAATACTGGAAGAATATTTCCTCAATATTTTGTATTCTTCATGAGGTAATGGCTACAGACAAATAATTTTAAGTTTAATCTGCAGCATTAGTAACATTTTCTCCCTCACTTTCTTAAATTTAGACAATCAACAAATATAATAAATCAAGCCTTGATTTATAGTATTTGCTGATTTCCTTGTAATGAATATGCCTACTGTGACCAATTTCAACTTACCAATGTAACAGTGCTGAGCAAAGAATTGGGAAGAAATGTACGACCATGACCTAGGGTGGGACCCTACTCCATCGAGTTGCAGTTGATACAGATCACCTCAGGAGCATAGATAATAGTGAAACATAGCTAAATAATTTGGAAATGATGAGTTTTGAATACTTACTTAATTTTGCCGTTAGTATAATTTACTTATTATAATTTATTGGGTTTTCATAATTTAATTTTTAGTAACAGTTATGCTTGACAACTGGCTTCCAAAGTTTCTAAAAATTTGACAATCAGCTCTTATGATCTGTTATGAAACATACTACTGGACAAACCTCAAAAACGAATATTGAATTAAATAAGCTAGATGTAAAAGAATTCTTACCGAATGAGCCCACTGATATAAAGTACTAAAAGAAGAAACACTTAACTCGTGTTGGGTGTCAGGACAGTGGCCCAGCTAAACCCAGTCTAGACCAGCTGACCTCAGACATGTAAGTGAATGCAGCTGAAATTAGCAAAGCCACTGAGCTGAGCCCATACCTGACCGCACATCCATGACAATAGTAATTATTGTCTTCAGCCACTGAATTTGGGGGTAGTTTGCTGTGTGGCAATTTCGTAGCAATAGCTGACTGATTTAGAGGTTGTACCCTCTCCTTCGGGAAGGAAGGTGAGGACAGAAAGGGGATGGAGAGAAGACCGATGGCTGGTAATGTTTCACTTCTTGACCTCTGTTCTGCTTACCTGCATGTGTTGGCCTTGTGGTAACTCACTGAGCTGTACTTTTGATTTGCACCTTTTTTTTTTTTTAGGTGTTTAGATCTAGCAAAAAAGTTTACTTGAAAAAATACAATTGGCTGATTAATTCATTGAAAAATGTTCAATTTCACTAAGTAGGGTTCTCCAAACAGAACCTATGTGAATGTGTGTGTGTTTATACAGAGAAAGAGAGAGACTTACTATGGGGACCTGGCTCACACGAGGCTGAGTAGTCCAGTCATCTGCAAGCTGGAGACCCAGGAAATCTAGGGGTGTATTTCAATCTGAATCCAAAGGCTGGATAACCATTAGAGCCGATGGCGTAAAATCCCAGTCCAAGCACCAGAGAAGATGAGTCGACAGGTCTCAGCTCAAGCAGGGAGGGAAAAGAGGGATGGATTCCTTCTTCCTCTGCCCGTGTTCTATTCAAATTCTTGACAGACTAGTTGATGCCATCCACATTAGGGATGTGTTCTCCTGAGTCCATCAATTCAGATGCTAACCTCATCCATAAATACCCTCAGCTAGGATAATGTTTAGTCTATGCACTCTGTGGCCAGTCAAATTGACACATAGACTGAACCATCGCAGCTTGTAATCAAAGATACTGAAATTAAAATAATTGAACACCATTATCCACCTAACTGGCAAAGACTTTTAACTTTGTTACTCAATGTTGCATTTTAATATATTGGCATTGTGCTAACAGATTAGATATTGATACAAAGATTTTGAAGTGTTATTTGGCAAATTTATCAAATACTTGTCAAAATATTTTTGACTCACAATTTCACATTTCGAAGTTTACTCTAAGGAAATAATTTAAATGATTTACCTAGACTTAGTTACTAGCATGCTTAAAAAAGGGTTGCTTTTGATAGTGAAAAATCTGAAAAAAATTAAATATAATTAAATTGGGGTTGATAACATAAATAAGATGCATTCCTACAAGTGTAGTCATTTTAACACAGTTGGAAACATACAGTTAATTCCAAAAAAAGCTATTTGTGATCTACTTAGTGAAAAAGAAAGCAGTTTATAAAATAATACAGAGTATAATCTGATCTTTGTGAAAATAGTTATGTGTATATAGGAAGATTTACACGTCTAGGTGTTAAAGATGGATGGTAGCCAGGTAAGTAGGTAGATATGTAGATAAGTATGTGCTTGGGTGTTCAGTCATGCAGTCGTGTCTGACTCTCTGTGGCCCCGTGGACTGTAGCCTGCCAGGCTCCTCTGTCCATGGAATTTTCCAGGCAAGAGTACTGGAGCAGGTTGCCATTTCCTACACCAGGTAGGGAGGCAGCAAACTAAAAGTCTAGCAGGAGACACTCCAAACCATTAGTAGTTTTTTATAGCTTGATAATGGGGCCATGTATGTTTTTCATTTTCTACTCATCTGTATTTTCCAATTTCTTCTCTGATGTGTGTATATTTTGTTTATTAAAACCAGCTCTATACCAACAAAAGGTTATACACAGCCTCATGTCAGGTCAAGTTTGGTACCAAATGAGTTGGGAAAAAACATTTCAGAGTTTTGCTATCTTGCAGTTTCGGCAAAAGCATCATTGACTTTAACATATTGCATTAGAACTTTATTACCTATTTCCTCTAACTGGACAGGTGGCCTGCAGAATATGGCCACTAGGATATTATAATATTTTAGGCTATTATTTTTATAATTTCTTTTCTTCAATCCTTACCCTATGCCCCATCGAATTCCTTATTTCTAGGCTAGTAAATTTCAGGGCATACAGAGGAACTCGACCTTGCTGTGAATAGTCTTTTTCTTCTGCATAGATCAAACATTTCCATCCCTGGGTTTCACTTTAAGCAGTATCTTGCAAATCTCTGTGATAATCATATTTACCACTCCATGGTATAACTCAAGTTCTCTTTACGTATTCTGCATCTTCTATATAATAGAACATAAACATCTGAGGTCTTGAGTCTCCTATATAGCTCCTGTCCTAACTATATTCTCTTGTGAATCACCAGATGCCCCTTTCTTTGACATAACCGCTGTTTTCCATGGTAGTTATATTCATCTAGGTGCTTCCCCTTTCTTATTCATATTCAGTGTAAATCACTTTTGATCCGATTAGCTAGTCTTTAGGCAAATAATATAACAGTTACCAAAATGTATAACATTTATATCACACCATATTTTTAATAAAAGAGCCCCCTAATACTCTCATGGATTTTAATGATTAACAAAGTTGCAAACTAGGACTATTCGGTTATAAAAACATCTGTTTAAATAAAAGGAGAATATTGTTACTATTCTTGAATGTTAAAATTAGTGAAAGGAAAGAAAGTGACAGTGTGTGCATCAAGACAGCAGGGGGCGCCAGGATAGCAAAGGAAGTTGGCAGACAAACCTCACTCTCCCCTCAGCCCCTTCTCCAGCCACCTCCGTTCTGCAGAAGGTGCCTTCATTACAAAACCACCCGCCATATCATTTAAATACGGTGTAAATTATATAATTTATATATTTATGGCACAAATTTTACCTAAGGATATGCAAGAACTTTAAAAACTGCACCTACACAGGATTACAGATGTTTCAAATTTGATCCATAAAAGCAGGTTACTGTCCCTGAGATCGTGAATTTTGTAATGAAAGGGTGTAAGCGGACTTCATATCTCGTTATACAATACACAAAATGGTCATACACTATTTCTTAAGATGACACATCTCATTCTTTAAGCATATCTTCATCCACTTTTGATCTGTGTGGTACCAGAACCTTGGGATGTGGTGCCAGGACACAGCATTCAAAGGAGGTTGTGTGAGGACATCTGTGAGCTGGGGCGTGTGGGTCAGAGAAGAAACTGCAGAGAGTAGGTGCGTTCCTAACACTCCTGTTATTAAAAGTCAGCCTTGTATTAAAGAATCCACCTGTAACGTGGGACACCTGGGTTGGACCCCTGGGTTGGGAAGATCCCCTGGAGAAGGAAAAGGCTACCCGCTCCAAGCATTCTGGCCTGGAGAATTCCATGGACTGTCTATGGGGTCGCAAAGAGTCAGACACGACTGAGCGACTTTCTAAGAAAGCAAAAATTATGCTAGGTGAAATAAGTCAGAGAAAGACAAATATTTTATATGTAGAATCTAAAATATACAACAGACTAGGGAATATAACAACAAAAAAACAGGCTGAGATGTAGAGAACAATCTAGTGGTTAGCAGTGGAGGAGAGGAGATGGGGTGGGGCAAGATAAGGATGGGGACCAAGAGGCACAAACTACTGTGTGCAGAGTCGGCTGCAAAGACATTTGTACAACATGGGAGACACAGCCAGTATTTTATAATAACTATAAATATGGCATAAACTATATAATTTACTTATGTAGCAACGCTATTATTGGAGAAGGAAATGGCAACCCACTCCAGTGTTCTTGCCTGGAGAATCCCAGGGACGGGGGAGCCTGGTGGGCTGCCGTCTATGTGGTTGCACAGAGTTGGACACAACTGAAGCGACTTAGCAGCAGCAGCAGCAATGCTATTTGTGGTCTTCCCAGGTGGTACTAGTAGTAAAGAACCTGTCTGCCAATGTAGGAGACTTAAGAGACACAGGTTAGCTATCTGGGTCAGGAAAATCCCCTGGAGGAAGGCATAGCAACCCACTCCAGTATTCCTGCCTGGAGACTCCCCATGGACAGAGGAGCCTAGCGGGCTACAGTCCATAGAATCACAAAGAGTCAGACATGACTGAAGCAACTTAGCACACATGCAACACAATGCTGTGTGCATTTCTTTGCACACATAAATTTATGGCATTTCTTTCACCTTTAGAAATTGTGAATCATTGTGTTGTACACCTGCAACTTATATGATATTGTACATCAATATACTTCAATGAAAAATAGTCAATAACTTGTAGGCATGTTTAGTAGCCTTCATAACTCATATTTTAAAAAATGCAGCACCTAAATCTCCAAAAGATTTATGTATTGAAGATCTTAGCTATTCCATGGGAGGAAGAAGGAGGGTGGTTTAAAGACCTGAGTGGACAGAGAATAAGTCACTTGTCCAGACTTGCCCAGTGGCCAGTAGCTCCCAGGGTGTTAAAAATTAAAACTGCATTCAGACTGTCCTATCATAATGTGGAGGGGATGGGGAGGGAAGTACACAAATAAACAGCTTGGCTGCTGAAAGTTAACATTAAAGACACTGCAATAGGTAGTTCTAAAGACAACATTTATGGCTTAGGTGAACCCAACAGAGTGATCAAGGCTTCCCACCACGACAGTCTTGATCCCACCCTCTGTCCTCTGATCTTTCCTGGTAGACTTTAGTTTTCTGTGCTTTCTACCACTGGCCCCAGGGAGACACTTTAGGAATCAGTGAACTAAAATGGACTGGAATGGGTGAATTTAACTCAGAGGACCATTATATCTACTACTGTGGGCAAGAATCTCTTGTAAGAAATGGAGTAGCCCACATAGTCAACAAGAGTCCGAAATGCAGTACTTGGATGCAATCTCAAAAATGACAGAATGATCTCTGTTCATTTCCAAGGCAAACCTTTCGATATCAAAGTAATCCACGTCTATGCCCCAACCGCTAATGCTGAAGAAGCTGAAGCTGAACAGTTCTATGCAGATCTACAAGATCTTCTAGAACTAAAACTCAAAAAAGATGTCCTTTTCTTTATGGGCAATGGGAATGCAAAAGAAGGAAGTCAACAGCTACCTGGAGTAACAGGCAAATTCAGCCTTGGGGTACAAAACGAAGCAGGTCAAAGACTAACAGAGTTTTGCCAAGAGAACATGCTGGTCATAGCAAATACCATCTGCCAACAACACAAGAGAAGACTACATATGGACATTACCAGATGGTCAATATGAAAATCAGATTGATTATATTCTTTGCAGCCAAAGATGGAGAAACTCTATACAGTCAGCAAAAACAAGAACAGGAGCTGACTGTGGCTCAGATCATGAACTCCTTGTTGCCAAATTCAGACTTAAATTGAAGAAAGTAGGGAAAACCACTAGACCACTCAGGTATGAGCTAAATCAAATCCCTTACTATTATACAGTGGAAGTGACAAATAGAGTCAAGGGGTTAGATCTGATAGACAGAGTGCCTGAAGAACTATGGATGGAGGTTCATGATATTGCACAGGAGGCAGTGATCAAGATCATCCCTAAGAAAAAGAAATGCAAAAAGGCAAAATGGTTGTCTGATGCTGCTGCTGCTGCTAAGTCACTTCAGTCATGTCTGACTCTGTAGACCCCATAGATGGCAGCCCACCAGCTCCTCTGTCCCTGGGATTCTCCAGGCAAGAACACTGGAGTGGGTTGCCATTTCCTTCTCCAGTTGTCTGATGAGGCCTACAAATAGCTGAGAAAAGGAGAGAAGCTAAGGTCAAAGGAGAAAAGGAAAGATATACCCATCCGAATGCAGAGTTCCAAAGAATAGCAAGGAGAGATAAGAAAGCCTTCCTCAGTGATAAACGCAATGAAATAGATGAAAACAATAGAGTGGAAAAGACTAGAGATCACTTCAAGAAAATTAGAGATACCAAGGACACATTTCATGCAAAGATGAGCACAGTAAAGGACAAAAATAGTATGGACTTAACAGAAGCAGGGTTTCCCAGGTAGTTCAGTGGTAAAGGATCTGCCTGCCAAGGCAAAGATAGAAGATCAGAAGAAGGAAATGGATGGCTTTCTCAGTATGCTGTGTAACAATCTACATGAACTGAAAGAAAATACAGTTTCTTCCTTGGCTGAAACACAGAAGCTGGGTGAAAACTTAACTGAAGACGTGAAGAAAGCAAAGAAAATCCATTCACAGATATATAGGTGATTTGAGTGTAAAAAGAAAGCTTTATGATCTTTAGATCCATGTTACAGACTGAATGCTATATAACTAAATTAGAAACCTGAAAATACTGTCAGCACTTTTGCTTATAACAGTAATTAATATGAAGTAATCAAGAGTACTTCTCTTGATCAGTTAATATTTGATGATTTGCTACATTCAGAGCACAGTGAGACAAGACAGTCCTTTCTTCATATCAGGAAGAAAGATGAAGCTGCAGAAATACACCATTGGGAGTACAATTAGAAGAAAATGATTATAACATCTAAAGTGAACTTGTATCTACATTATAACCCAGGTGACTCTCGTGGTTCCAGCAGCAGCAGTAGCTGTAGTCGTGGCAGAAGGAAGCAAAGCTTAGCAGGAGAGGAGAGCCGGGGAAGTGATAGGGAAAGCTGTAGGTTGCGACAGATTTACGAACTCAGCCAAGAACAGTGGTGGCAGAGCCTGGCTGCTTCAAAGAAGACACGTTTTAGACGATACTTCTGTGTATGGGCAGAAAAACTTGAGGACTATATTTGTGACTGATTGTGTAACAGTTTATTTCAGTTTCTGTTCTGTGGAAAGTGTAGAGCATTCCAACAGAGGGTTTTAATGTAGATTTTATTTTTTTGCACCTATTGTGTTGCTTGCTAGATGTAATAGTCTGATCATGACACTGAATAAATGTGTCTTTTTAAAAACAGTCTGCTCTGAGGCCATTATGGTAAACTACCCCAACAGAGTGAAGTCAGATTTCCTTCAGGGTGATGCTGGGTTCCGAATTTATTTACAGCCTGCTTGGGTGGAGAAGCCCCTGTCTTCAGAAAGCTTGGTGTAGTTAAACTAACAGTTACTGTGTTATGACCTGGCGTTCACAGCTAGAAAGGTCACCCAAGCAAAGTCATGGAGTTTTTAGGTTACTAATACGATTATTGGCATATCCTATGCAATATATCTAACTTGAATTATGGTGCCGTGTAAAGTTCTAGATGGGAGTGAAGTTTGTGAGTCATTCGTTATCACGTGTAATCATTTAATAACCTCTTGAGAGAATTCTTTGGTGGTATAGAGCTTCGGACACCACAGTTTTACTCTTGTGGCCCGGGTTCAACCCCTGGCCAGGGAACTAAGATCCCATGAGCTGCTCACTAGAAGCAAAGGAACCAAACCAACGAAAACAAAAACACCCCTCTTGGATGGAATGAAAAAAAAATTAAAGCAACTTTAAAATAAGATTGTTTCCCTAACTGATAAGCATAAAATTTTTCACACAGAAGGTTAATATTGAAATTCGTACAAGTAATAGTTAACATTTATTGAGCAACTCACTGTGTATTTATTCCTCCCACCAGCATAGATACAGGTTCTATTACTAGCTCAGTTTTCTAATGAGGAAACTGAGTCCTTGGGAACATCTGACAATATTTAGATCCCCTTATAGCTATGGAGGTGATTATACTGCCTGAAAGGAATCCATTTTTGGAGGAACTTTTCTATATGTTTCTAGAACATATTCTTGAAATTTGAAATTGCAGCAATTTCTTATACCTCTTCATAGAGTGTTTGCCTTAAACCTGTCTAGATCTTTTTAGGTATATGTTCTGAGGAAAACCTATGGTGTGAGAAGTATTTTAGCATGAGTGACTTGGCTTCCTGGCTTAAAACATTCAGGTTTACTGTTTCTTAGATATTCTAGAACTGAGGTTAGCACTGACAAACCTGTGTACATGTAGATAAATCTAATACCTGCATTTCCCTCTACTTTGAGATTAGCAAAAATACTGACATTTTATTCAAATCAACGGGTTCAATGTGTATTGTCAGCTGCTGTGTTATTCAGAGATGTGTTTCAAGATGCCACATATAAGAAAATGATGAGCTCTTTTGACATTAAAATGACCCAACTAGGTTCTATAAAATGTTTCAGCTATATTAGTTGATAATATTTTTGGACAGCTTGACCCATTAGATTTTCAGCATTCTTTTTCCTTATAGTAGTGTTATCAGTTAAGAAGCAACTATGTGTATCCATCAAAATGGTTCTCAAACACAATGTGACATTTTGGTCTATTTGGTTAGTTCTGAGGTACACTGAATGTAACTTGTTACTTATAGTTAAAATAGCTCGCTAATTTAAAAGTTTGCCAATTATTTACTTTTTTAAAAAAAAAATGCCTGTAATATGATTATTCTGCTACCTTCCTCTGTCAGAGGTGGAGTTAAAGATCTCTTATCAGGAATGTGCACCATTCTCACCTATGGGAATACACTTTATATCAGCATGGAGTGAAAAGTTTAACCATTATCATTTCAATCTTTTCCCTCCCCACACCTTTCTTACAGGAACTTTACCAGTTATTCAGTCTTTGGGAGGAGAGATTCTGTGATTTGGAGGAAAAGTGTAAAAACATCCAGAAACCAGTTAGCAGTGTTCAAGAAAATACAGAGCAGTAAGCTGTTTTTAAATTTGCTTTAGCTTTTCTGTACCTGAAATTCTTTCTGAATAAAAAGTTTAAATAGTACAAATACGATCAACCTACTTTCTCATATATTTTATTATGTTCATTTTATCATCCTCATTTCCTCTCTCCCCTGTCTTTGTAATATTGTATATTATATAATATATAATATTATGTAGTACATTGAAATGAAAGTTGTTCAGTCGTGTCTGACTCTTTGTGACCCCATGGACTGTAGCCCACCAGGCTTTTCTGTCCATGGAATTCTCTAGGCCAGAATACTGGAGTGAGTAGTTGTTCCCTTCTCCAGGGGAACTTCCTTACCTAGGGATCGAACCTAGGTCTCCCACATTGCAGGTGGATTCTTTACCGTCTGAGCCACCAGGGAAGCCCATATAGTTAGTATGTTATATTGTATAATATTGCCTGTAGATGAACAATCTTTTGAATGACAGTGGATAGAGATATATATATTATATAATATATTATATATATATGTATATATGTATATATATATATATATATATATAACTTTCTGAATAAGTTTGGGTCTTTGTAATCTCCACTTTCCCCCAAATACTTCAGTGTCTATCCTAAAAACATAAGATACTGTCTTATATAATAATTATTTTATTAAAAAATTTTATTGGAATATAGTTGATTTACAGTGTTGTGTTAGTTTCAGGTGTACAGCAAAGTGAATCAGTTAAACACATACATATATCCCATTTCTTTTTAGATTCTTTTCCCATGTAGGTTATTACAGAATATTAACTAGAATCCCCTGTGTATACAGTAGGTTCTTATTAGTTATCTATTGTAACAATTATCTTAAATTGAGAACTACTCTTATCTAATATACATAGCTGATTCAAATTTTTCCAATTCTCTCACTAATGTTTTTTATAAGAAAAAAAAAAAAAGATTTTCCTCCTGGTCCAGGATTTAATTCAGAATCACACATTGCATTTAATTGTTATGTCTCTTTGAGTCTCTTTTAATCTGGAGCAGTTGCTTAGTCTTTGTCTTTCATGGCCTTTTCTTTTTCCAGGAGCATAGAATATTTATTTAGTAGAGTGTCCCTCATTTGGGGTGGCCTTCATGGTTAGTTGGAGTTGTCTAGAATAGCACAAAAGTCGTATGTTCTTAGTGCATCTCAGATATCAAGAGGTTTATTTTAACTTTGATAATTTGGGTATAGTGTTGTCCTCTAGATTTCTCCCCTGTAAAGTTCCTTTGCAATTAATAAAGAACTTAAGGAGAGATACTTTGAAACTGTATAAGTATCCTGTTCTTCTTAGAATCCATTGATATGTATGTCTGAAATTATTATGATAGCGGTTGTCAAATGATCTTTTTCTAACCCCATCATTCCTTCTACATGTGTTAGCTGGCATTCTACTGAGAGGAAGAGCTTTCCCTTTCCCTTGCCATTTATTCTTATTCACTTATGTTATCATGTACTCACGGATTCTTTTATCCTCTGGGTTATCATCCACTATATTTTTATTTTGATGCTCAAATTATCCCAGGTTTTTGTATTGTTGTTGTTATCGGGGTTTTTTTGTTTGCTTGTTTGTTTTTGGCTGTGCAGCGTGGCATGTCAGATCTTATTACCCTGAACAGGGATCAAACCTGTGCCCCCTGCAGTAGAAGCATGGGGCCCTAACCACCGGGCAGCCAGGGAGCGCCCTGCCCCAGTTTTGACTAGTGAGAGCCTCTTCCGTTGTCTTGTGTCCTCCTGATATGATCTGTCTTTTTTGAGGGGTCGCCAAGAATCAGATGCAACCGAGCAACTAACAGACACACATAGCATGGTGTTCTAGTAATCTTGTACGTTCTCAGCTCCAGCTCTACAATCACAGTAATAGAAACCAAGATCTGGGCACTAGATGTTCTTACTGCTACTGGGGTGTCATTTTTCTAAGGCTTCTCAGGTGGACATAGCTGGAAATATATGTGTGAATGTGTACGTATATGTGCACATAAGTATCTTTTCATTCCATATTTGTGCTGCTTTCTCAGACTGTGAGAAACTTGGCTCTCATCCACAATATATTTATGTATTTGCTCAATTTTAGAATACACATTAAGTAATTTAACAATTTCTAACTCATATTCATGATGAAATATTTATTTGCTAATTAGAGCAAGGTTTGGCAATCTATGACTCTGGGCTGGATGCCTGCTACTGCAGATAATTCTATGGACATAACCATGTTCGTTTACTCCATCTGCCAGTTTGTTTATGTGTTGCCTTTGGCTGTATTTAGCTGCTTTTGCACCACAAAGAGTATATCAAAGACTACTTGTAAGCCTAAAATATTTGCTATCTGGATTTTACGGAAAAAGTTTGCTGATTCCTGTATTAGTCTTTAATGTTACTTTACAGTTCATTGCTTGCCAGTCTCATATCCTTATCATATAGCTCAATCACACTTATGTTTTCTTTTAGAAGTTTTATAATTTTATGTAAGATTCAAATCCATGAGTTTTGTTTTGTTTTGTTTTGTTTTAATTTGGCCATATCACGTAGCTTGCAGTAACTTAGTTCCCTGACCAGGGATCAAATCTGAGCCCCTGGCAGTGAAAGTATGAAGTCCTAACCATTGGACTGCCAGGGAATTCCTCATGATCTGGTTTTTAATTTTTTGTGTAAGGGATGGGTTTTGTCAAGATTTTTGCCTGTATATATTATAAACTCACAAGGATAACGATATTCTGATATCTACCCTTATTTTTGCCCATTAAATTGTTCCTTCCTGAAGTTTCAAGCTTTCTTCTGTTTGGAGAACTTCCTTTAGACTTTAGGGTAGGTCTGCTGCCCACAAATGCTGTTTTGCTTTGTCTGACAATATCTTGATTTTCCTTTCATTGCTGAACAATATTTTCACTGGCTATAGAATTCAGGGTTGACAAGTCTTTTCTTTCAGCACCTGGAATATGTTGTTTCATTTCCTTTTGGTCTCCAAGAGATGAGAAATCCAGTTATTCAAATCTTGTTCATATATAGGCAATTTCTCTGTAGCTGCTTTCAAGATATTTTCTTTATCCTTAGTTTTTAAACGTTTGATTATATTGTGTTCGATTATGTATTTCTTTGATTTAATCCTCTTCGGGTTTGCTCAGCTTTGTGGCACTAGTGGTAAAGAACTGGCAAGAGATGTGGGTTTGATCCCTGAGTCAAGAACATCCCCTGGAGAGGGTATGGCAACCCACTTCAGTATTCTTGCCTGGAGAATCCCATCGACAGAGGAGCCTGGTGGGCTATGGTCTGTGGGATTGCAAAAAGTCGGACACGACTGAAGCAACTTAGAAGCAGCCTCTTGAGTCTGTAGACTTATGTCTTTCACCAGAGTTTGAAATTTTCATCCATTTTTTTTTTTTAAGCCAAGATTGATCAATTGGTGTTTTTGGCCTTGGCACACAGCTTGCGGAATCTTAGTTCTCCAACCGGGGATTGAACCCCAGGCCATGGCAGTGAAAGCACAAGTCCTAAGCAGTTGACTACCAGGAAACTCCCTCCATTATTTCTTTGAACATTTTCCAGCACTGTATTTTTCTCCTCCTCTGATTCTAGAACTTTGATGACACAAATGTTAGGTTTTTTATTTTTTATTGTGGTCCCATAGTTCTCTGAGACTATACATATATAGTTTATTTTCTCTTTGATAAGATTGAGTAAATTCTATAATCTGTCTTTATGATCACTGACCCTTCCTTTGCCCTGTTTAATCTACTGTTGAACCCATTCAGTGAGATGTTTTATTTCAATTACTGTTTTTTTCAGTTTTATAATTTCCTTTTACTCCTTTTTAAAAATCTCTTCTATTTCTTTGTTAAGATTCTCTTTTTTCTAGATGTATTTTAATCGCTCATTTAAAACATTTTTATGATGGTTGATTAAAATCCTTACAAAATTTGAATTATCTCAGTGTTGGTACCTGTTGTCTTCACTCATTCCAGGCGTGATTTTCCAGAGGGGTTTTCAGTTGTTTCCTGAACATTTTGCTTATTATGTTAGGCGCTTCAGAACCCTATTTAAATCTTTTTAAAGTGGGAAGGTCTTGGCCCACCTTTTGGGACTGTGATTCTAATAACAATTTAATTTTCAGAGTCTTCAGTTCAGTTCAGTTGCTCAGTCGTGTCCGATTCTGTGCGACCCCATAGACAGCAGCCCTCCGTCCCTGCTATTCTCCAGGCAAGAACACTGGAGTGGGTTGCCATTTCCTTCTCCAATGATGAAAGTGAAAGTGAAGTCGCTCAGTCGTGTCCGACTCTTTGCGACGCTGTGGACTTCAGCCCACCAGGCTCCTGCGTCCCTGGGATTTTCCAGGCAAGAGGACTGGAGTGGGTCGCCAGTGCCTTCCCCAAACTGTACTCTATACAGGACTGTACAGTAAGGTACACACCAGCACAAGCACTTGTAGAGAATGCACAAACATGACAATGGACACCAGACCTGTGAAGGAACTTACAAGGCTGGACATGTGAACACATGCTTGCATCTTTGAAAGTTTGCAACTTGAAGGTTTGCAATGTGGAGGACTTACTGTATTACAGCTTATTGCATTACAGTACTATATGCTGATTGTGTTAGTTCGGTACCTAGGCTAACCTTGTTGGAGTTATGAATGCATTCCCAGAGGGCTTCCCAGGTGATGCTAGTGGTAAAGAACCTGCCTCCCAATGCAGGAGATGTAAGAGACATGGGATCCATCCCTGGGTTGGGAAGATTCCCCTGGAGGAGGAAATGGCAAGCCACTCTAGTATTCTTGCCTGGAAAATTCCATAGACAGAGGAGCCTAGTGGGCGACAGTCCATGAGGTCGCAAAGAGTCAGATACAACTGAAGCGACTGAGCACAGCACGATGCATTCTCAGAACAGAACTTGCTCACATGTAGGGGAGGACTAACTGCATCTCTAAGGTCCCTGAAACACTTTAATAAACAATCTATTAACAGCTTTTCTTCTTGTAGGATCTCATCTAGAATTAGCTTTTTAACTCTTCCTTCTGAAGCTCCTTCCATCCTCTGAGGGAGTCTGCCCTGTCCCCCCTCTGCAAGGATATTGTACACACCATAACATATCCCAGAGTCCAGCACCAGTCTAGGCCTGTCTGGGCATCCTTGCCACAGTAGCAGCTTACCTGAAACTTCAGCCACTAGAGAGTCCCATGGAAGGACTTTTAAAAGGGACTGAGTTGCCATGGGAAGGGAGTTTCTAATTGGAATGAAGTGATGGCAAGGCACTGGGAGTGGGGAGGTTACGTTCCCTCTGACATTGAGCTGGGCAGGTGGCCAGACAGATAAGGAAGCAAGTATTCTGCCAAGTCCAAACTGATGCTCTCACATTGGAAATAAGTCACTATTTTCATAATTTCTCCAACTCAAATTGGTATTACAAGCCATGGTTAGTTTAATGTTCCTAAACATTGTTACTGACTCCTCACTCTCATGCCCTCAATCACTATGGCTGCCTTCTTCATGTATGATAAAGTCAAAATGCCTCAGCCTCTCTGTCAGGGTTCTCCAGGACCACTGCTGGTTTATAACCTCCCCAAATTCTGATGTCCAAGAAATGTCAAGATCTACATCTGCCCTTGGGGTTCTTATTTTGTGGAAGTATTTATTCTACTTAATTCTCCCTATGGAATATGGTGGTACTCTCTTCTGGACTTGCTTCCTACTTGATTAAGGAGAAGATCGACTGGCTTCCCTGGTAGCTCAGTTTGTAAAGAATTCGCCTGTAATACAGAAGACCCCGGTTCAATTCCTGGGTTGGGAAGACCTCCTGGAGAAGGGCATGGCAACCCACTCCAGTGTTTTTGCCTGGAGCATCCCCACTGTCAGAGGACCATGGTGGGCTACAGTCCATGCGGTTGCAAAGAGTCAGACATGGCTGAGTGACTAAGAACACACAGACTGCTCCAGGACAGAGGCAGACAGATGCCTCCGCTCTGAAGGCACTGGGATTCGGCTCAGTACACCCCGGTCTTTCTTCTATAAGCAGCCCTCATTCATGACCCTGGTCCCCATTAACACATGATCCCCCGCTTCCAATCTCTCCACCTGATGCTGAGGCTGTCCAAGGTCTAAAGTGCCTCAAGAGAAGGCCTTAAAGCAGATGGATATATCTGTTTCTGAGGCTTGGACTGACACCAATAAAGTACACATACAGTATACAGTATTCCTTGATTCTAAGTATCTTTGTAAGAAATCACCCCAGATTATTAACTCACACAGTTTCTGAGGGTCGGGTATCTGGAAACAACTTAACTGGGAGTTTCTGTCTTGGGGGTCCCATCAGGAGGTTGCCATCAAACTGTCAGTGGAGGTGATTGAAGCCTGGACAATCCACCTTCATTTTCACTCACATTATTCTTGCCAGGCCTTGATTCTTTGAAGGCTGATAGGTGCAGGGTCTGTTTTTTGCCACATGGGTCTCTAAAAAGTGTCTTCAAAAGCCAATGATGTGGGGTGCAGGAGAAAAGAGGCAGAGAGAGAGAGAGAGAGAGAGAGAGAGAGAAGCTCCCTTGTCTTTTATTATAAAACCCAATCTTGGGATTTTAAGTACCTCAGCTGGAATTCCATCATCTCCACTAGCTTTGTAGTAATGCTTCCTAAAGCCCACTTGACTTCACACTCCAGGATGTCTGACTCTAGGTGAGTGACCACACCATCATGCTTATCTGAGTCTTTAAGACTTCTTTCTGTATAGTTCTTCTGTGTATTCTTGCCATCTCTTCTTAATCTCTTCTGCTTCTGTTATGTTCTTACCATTTCTGTCCTTTATCATGCCCATTTTTGCCTGAAATGTTCCCTTGATACTTCCAGTTTTCTTGAAGAAATCTCTAGTTTTTCCCATTCTATTGTTTTCCTCTATTTCTTTATATTGTTCATTTAAGAATGTCTTTTTAGCTCTCCTTGATGTTCTTTGGATCTCTATATTCAATTGGATATATCTTTCCCTTTCTTCCTCGCCTTTCACTTCTCTTATTTTCTCAGGTATTGTGAAGCCTCCTCAGACAACCACTTTGCCTTCTTGCAGTTGTTTTGTCTTTAGGGTGGTTTGGTCACTACTTCCTATATGATGTTACAAACCTCCGTTCACAGTTCTTCAGGCACTCTGTCTACCAAATCTAACCCTTTGAATCTACTCATCACCTCCACTGTATAATCATAAGGGATTTTGTTTAGGTTGTACATGAATGGCCTTGTGATTTTCCCTACTTTCTTCAATTTAAGCCTGAGTTTGCAATAAGGAGCTCATAATCTGAGCCACAGTCAGCTCCAGGTCTTGTTGTTTTGACTGTATAGAGTTTCTCCATCTTTGCTGCAAAGAACATAATCTGATTTCAGTATTGACCATCTGGTGATATCCATGTGTAGATATGTTACTATGAACATAGCTATGGAGGTGATGGAATTCCAGTTGAGCTATTTAAAATCCTAAAGATGATGTTAAAGTGCCACTCTCAATATGTCAGCAAATTTGGAAAACTCGGCAGTGGCCACAGGACTGGAAATAGTCAGTTTTCATTCCAACCCCAAAAAAGGACAATGCCTGAGAATGTTGAATTGCATTCATTTCATATGCTAGCATGGTTATGCTCAAAATTCTTCAAGCTAGGTTTCAGCAGCTCATGAACTGAGAGCTTGCATATATACAAGCTGTGCTTTGAGGAGGCAGCGGAAGCAGAGATCAAATTGCCAACATTCACTGAATCATGGATAAAGCAAGAACGTTCCAGAAAAACATCTGCTTTGCAGAAGCCTACACTGAAGTCTTTGACTGTATGGATCACAGAAAACTGTAAAAAAAAAAAAATCTTAAAAAGAAGGGAATACCAGAGTACCTTACCTGCCTCCTTAGAAATCTGTACATGGGTCAATAAGCAAGTTAAAACCGGACATAGAACAATTGACCAGTTCAAAATTGAAAAGGAGTATGACAAGGATACATACTGTCACCCTGCTAATTAACATATGCACAGTATATCATGGGAAATGCTGGGCTGGATGAAGCACAAGCTAGAATCAAGTTTGCTAGGAGAAATGTTAACAACCTCAGGTATGCAGATGATACCACTTTACTGGCAGAAAGTGAAGAGAAATTGAAGAGCCTCTTAATGAGGGTGAAAGAGTAGAGTAAAAAAGCTGACTTGAAACTCAACATGAAAAATCTATGATTATGGCATCCAGTCCCATTACTTCATGGCAAAGAGAAGAGGAAAAAGTGGAAGCAGTGACAAATTTTATTTTGGGGCACTCCAAAATGACTGTGAATGGTGACTGCAGCCACGAAATTAAAAGATGCTTGTTCCTTGGAAGGAAAGCTATGACAAACCTAGACAGCATATTAAAAAGTAAAGATATCACTTTGCCGATAAAGGTCTGTATAGCCAAAGCTAAGGCTTTCCAGTAATCATGTTTGGATGTGAGAGTTGGACCATAAAGAAAGCTGAGCACTGAAGAAATGATGCTTTCAAGTTGTGGTATTGGAGAAGACTCTTGAGAGTCTCTTGGAGTTTGATCAAGGAGATCAAACCAGTCAATCCTAAAAGAAATCAAACCTGAATATTTATTTGAAGGACTGCTGCTGAAGCTAAAGCTTCAATAATTTGTTACCTGATGCAATGGGATGACTCATTAGAAAAGACCCTGATGCTGGGGAAAATTGAAGGCAAAAGGAGAAGGGGGCTGCAGAGGAGGAGATGGTTAGATGTGTCACCAACGTAATGGACCTGAATTTGAACAAATTCTGGGCGATGGTGGAGGACAGAGTAACCTGGATTGCTACAGTCCATGGGCTTTCAAAGAGTGGGGTATGACTTAATGATTGGACAACAACAATCTTGGCATTGACTTACTTTATTCCATATCCTATTGGTCACAGAATATAGAATGGCACATGAGATGTACCAGTATGTAGGATCTTTGTTATTTGTGGTCCTCCTGGAAGCTGACTACCACACTGAGTCACACTTTTACCCTCATCACCCTAACATCTTTGAAAATGGGATACATCTTACAATGAAAATCCCGGAGATTAATCCATGCACCTATGGGCACCCTGTACTTCAAAGTAGCTCAGTTGGTAAAGAATCTGCCTGCAATGCAGGAGACCTGGGTTAAATCCCTGGGTCAGGAAGTACTCTGGAGAAGGAAATGGCAACCCACTGCAGTACTCTTGCCTGGAGAATTCCAAGGACAGAGGAACCTGGTGGGCTACAGTCCATGAGATCACAAAGAGTTGGACATGAGTGTGGGACTAATTTTCCTTTCTTAATGGGCACCTTATCTTTGACAAAGGAGGCAAAAATATACAATGGTGAAAAGACAGTCTGTTCAACAAGTGGTGCTGGAAAAACTGGTTAACTACATGTAAAACACTGAAATTAGAACACTTTCTAATACCATACACAAAAATAAACTCAATATGGGTTAAAGACCTAAATGTAAGACCAGAAAGTATATAACTCTATGAGGAAAACATAGGCAAAACACTCTCTGATATAAATCACAGCAAGATCATCTATGACCCATCTCCCAGAGTAATGAAAAAAAAAAGCAAAACAAATGGAACCTAATTAAGCTTAAAAGATTTGCACAATGAAAGAAACTATAAGCAAGGTGAAAAGACTGCCCTCAGAATGGGAGAAAATAATAGCAAAGGAAACAACTGACAAAGAATTAATTTCCAAAATATACAAGCAGCTCATGCAGCTCAATACTAGAAAAATGAACAATCCAATCAAAAAGTAGTTCAGTTCAGTTCAATTTAATTGCTCAGTCGTGTCTGACTCTTTGCGACCCCATGGACTGTAGCATGCCAGGCCTCCCTGTCTATCACCACCAACTCCCAGAGTTTACTCAAACTCATGTCCATTGAGTTGGTGATGCCATCCAACCATCTCATCCTCTGTCATCCCCATCTCCTCCCCCTTCAATCTTTCCCAGCATCAGGGTCTTTTCAAATGAGTTAGCTCTTCACATCAGGTGGCCAAATTATTGGCATTTCAGCTTCAACATCAGTCCTTCCAATGAACATTCAGGACTAATCTCTCTTAGGATGAACTGGCTGGATCTCCTTGCAGTCCAAGGAACTCTCAAGAGTCTTCTCCAACACCACAGATCAAAAGATTCAATTCTTTGGTGCTCAGCTTTCTTTATAGTCCAACTCTCACACCCATACATGACTACTGGAAAAACCATAGCCTTGACTAAACAAACATTTGTTGGCAAAGTAATGTCTCCGCTTTTTAATATGCTGTCTAGGTTGGTCATAACTTTCCTCCCAAGGAGTAAGCGTCTTTTAATTTCATGGCTGCAGTCACCATCTGCAGTGATTTTGGACCCTAAAAAAATACAATCTGCCACTGTTTCTCCATCTATTTGCCATGAGGGGATGGGATTAGATGCCATGATCTTAGTTTTCTGAATGTTGAGCTTTAAGCCAACTTTTTCGCTCTCCTCTTTCACTTTCATCAAGAGGCTCTTCAGTTCTTCTTTACTTTCTGCCATAAGGGTGGTGTCATCTGCTTATCTGAGGTTATTGATATTTCTCAAGGCAATCTTGATTCCAGCTTGTGCTTCATCCAGCCCAGCGTTTCTCATGATGTACTCTGCATAGAAGTTAAATAAGCAGGGTGACAGTATACAGCCTTGATGTTCTCGTTTTCCTATTTGTACCAGTCTGTTGTTCCATGTCCAGTTCTAACTGTTGCTTCCTGACCTGCATACATACAGATTTCTCAAGAGTCAGGTCAGGTGGTCTGGTATTCCCATCTCTTTCAGAATTTTCCATAGATTATTGTGATCCACATGATCAAAGGCTTTGGCATAGTCAATAAAGTAGAAATAAATGCTTTTCTGGAACTCTCTTGCTTTTTCAATGATCCAGTGTATACTGGCAATTTGATATCTGGTTCCTCTGCCTTTTCTAAAACCAGATCGAACATCTAGAAGTTCACGGTTCACATATTGTTGAAGCCTGGCTTGGAGAATTTTGAGCATTACTTTACTAGCGTGTGAGATGGGTGCAACTGTGCAGTAGTTTGAGCATTCTTTGGCATTGCCTTTCTTTGGGGCTGGAATGAAAACTGACCTTTTCCAGGTCTGTGGCCACTGCTGAGTTTTCCAAATTTTCTGGCATACTGAGTGCAACACTTTCACAGCATCATCTTTGAGGATTTGAAATAGCTCAACTGGAATTCCATCACCTCCACTGGCTTTGTTCATAGTGATGCTTCCTAAAGCCCATTGACTTGACTTCACATTCCAGGATGTCTGGCTCTAGGTGAGTGATCACACCATCATGACCTAACAGAAGCAGAAGGTATTAAGAAGAGGTGGCAAGAAGACATATAACTGTACAAAAAGATCAAAAAAGTAGGCAAAGACCTAAACAGACATTTTTCCAAAGAAGACGTACAGATGACTAATAAACACATGAAAAGATGCTCAACATCACTCATCGTTAAAGAAATGCAAATCAAAACCAAAATGAGGTATCATCTCACACCAGTCAGAATGGCCACCATCCAAAAGTCTACAAACAATAAATGCTGGGGCGGAGTGTGTGGGAAAAAGAGGAACCCTATTACACTGTTGGTGGGAATGCAAACTGATACAACCGATATGGAAAACAGTATGGAGATTCCTTTAAAAGCTGGGAATAAAACTACCGTATGACCCAGCAATCTCACTACTGGGCGTATACCCCAAGGAAACCAGAACTGAAAAAGGCATACGGACCATACGGACCCCAGTGTTCACTGCAGCACTATTTACAATATCTAGGACACAGAAGCAACCTAGATGTCCATCAGCAGATGAATGGATGAGGAAGTTGTGGTACATATACACCATGGAATATTACTCAACTATAAAAAGGAACACTTGTGAGTCAGTCCTAATGAAGTGGGTGAACCTAGAGCCTATGTACAGAGTGAAGTAAGTCAGAAAGAGAAAGACAAACACCATATATTAACACCCACATAGGAAACGTAGAAAGGTCATACTGATGATTCTACTTACAGGGCAGCAAAGGAGACACAGAAGTAAAGGACAGGTTTTTGGACTCAGTGGGAGAGGGAGAGGGTGGGATGATTTGAGACAACAGCATTGAAATGCACACATTACCATATGTAAATTAGATAGCCAGTGCAAATTTGAAGTATGAAGCAGGGCACCCAAACTTGGTGATCTGTGACAACCTAGAGGGATAGTGTGGGGAGGGAAGCAGGAAGGGGGTTCAGGATGGAGGGGGCACATGCATGTACGGCCAATTCATGTTGAGGTATGGCAAAAACCGTCACAATATTGTAAAGTGATTATCCACCAATTAAAATAAATAAAATTTTTAAAAAGTGTATTATTGACAAAATTCCTATTTAGAGGTATTAATATGTAAAATAACCCTGTATTTTATAATGTGTGTGTGTGTATGTGTGTGTGTGCTCAGTCACTCAAGCCTGTCTAACTCTGCAACCCCATGGACAGTAGCCTGCTAGGCTCCTCTGTCAATGGAATTTTCCAGGCAAGAATACTGGAGTGGGTTGTCATGCCCTACTCCAGGGAATCTTCCCACCTCAGGTATCAAACCCATGTCTCTTGAGTTTCTTGCATTAGCAGGCAGATTCTTTACCACTATACCACCTGGAAAGTCCCATGACTTATAATAGTGACATCTTACTCGGAGAAATGTAGTCTATGCACCTTCAGGCTTTGAGGCAGTTCATGGCTCCTTGCTCCTCAACTTGATCATGGTTTCTCATGCTAGTTAACGTCCCATCACATCCTCTCAACCCCTCTTCTGTGCCCTTGCCCACACAGCCCTCCCAAGCGCTTTCTTCCTGACTTGAATGACCACGTCAGCACTGCATCCTCAGAAGTCTCCCCTGACCACTCAGGGCACCACTCCTTCTTTCTTCTTCATGTTCTTTCAGCTCTTATTGCCAGATCTTTGCATACGATGTTTATGAGTTTGTGCCCTGTGGCAGTGGTTCGGGACTCCCCTGGTAGCTCAGCTGGTAAAGAATCTGCCTGCAATGTAGGAGACCCTGGTTTGATTCTGGGTCAGGAAGTCCCCCTGCACAAGGGATAGGCTACCCACTCCAGTATTCTTAGACTTTCCTATTGGCTCAGACAGTAAAGAATCCACCTGAAATGTGGGAGACCTGGGTTCAATCCCTGAGTTGGGAAGATCCCCCAGAGGACAGTATGGCAATCCACCGCAGTATTCTTGCCTGGAGAATCCCCATGGACAGAAGAGCCTGGAGGGTTGCAAATAGTTGGACATGACTGAGCCATTAAGCACAGCAATTGTTCCCTTTTGTTTGTACATGCCTCACAGCGCAATAAATGTTGCTGTATGCATTCAGAGATCTGCTTATTCAGAGAAGAATTTTTGGTTAAGGGTAAAGTCAATCCCAAGGTTCTTGTTCAATCTTTATAAAACAGCAACGACAAGCCTGTTTCTTGGGTGAAATTGTAAAGCTAATTTGATACACATCAATAATGTACAATTGTACAAGAGAATGTAAATCAATTATTATAGGTCAGACATATAGAAAGCTAAGTCAGAGATCTCATTTCCGACAGTTCATCAAGTTCATGATTTTTCTGTTCTCTAGGACTTCCAAGTTCTAAGGTTTATTTGGATAAGACTTCTACGCACAGCACTGCATAGGATGGGGAAAGGGTACCTCTTCTGTTTTTACTCACAAACTAGGGGTTTTTTCAGGCCATGGGATTAGGAATAAAAGATCAGTACTTAATAAAACTGAAGTGGTTTAATTTGTTGTCTTGTTTTTTGGGGTTTAATTTAAAATGATAGAAATTTATTCTTTAAGAATTCTGAAGGCTAGAAGTCTGAAATCAAGACATGGGCAGGGTTACGCTTCCTCTGCATATTTTTGAGAAGAATCCTTCCTTACCTCTCTTCAGTGGCTCCTCGGTGACCCTTAGTGTTTCTCATAGCTGAATCACTCTGGTCTCCCCTGGCTTCACATGGCCTTCTTCTCTTTGTGTCCCTATGTCCTCCTCTTATGAGGGTGCCAGCCATTGGATTTAGAGCCCACCCGAATCTAACACAGCCTCATCTCCATTCTTAATTAATTACATCTGCCATGAATCTGTTTCCAAATAAGGGCACATTTTGAAGTTCCAGGTGGACATGAATTTGGGACGGACACTATTCAACACACTACAGAAGTCAGTGGCTATTATCTTATGACTTTCACACACCTATAATATCCCTTGCCTTCATCAGAAACATGGATTTTCTCTGGAGATTTCTCAGATTTACCAAGAAGATGGATTTACAGAAAAAATAAGAAATATAGAAAAAGAGAGAGAAAGAAATAGAGTCTGAGAGAGAGTAAGCATAACTGATGATTATTTTTTGCCAGTTTTCTTCCTTGCATGCAAGTTCGGTTGTGTCCCACTCTTTCTGACCTAGTGGACTGTAGCTTGCCAGGCTCTTCTGTCCATGGAATTTCCCAGGCAGGAATATTGGAGTGGGTTGTCATTTTCTTCTCCAGGAGGTTTAATTTAAACAAGTGAATTCATTTGACCTACAAAAGGCAATTTTTTAAAGGATGGGGGAATAATATGCATGAACTGTAATTAAAACCAATTAGAAACTCAATAGGGCCTCCTAGATGGCACTAGTGATAGACAGCCCGCCTGCCAATGCAGGTAGACAGAAGAGATATGGGTTCAATCCCTGGGCCTGGAAGATTCCCTGGAGGAGGAAATGGCAAGCCACTCCAGTATTCTTGTCTAGAGAATCCCATAGTCAGAGGAGCCTGGTGGGCTATAGTCCATAGAGAATGTTACTAAATTCAAGGATTTTCTTTCAGTTACTGTCATTATTTACTACTTGACTCCTCAGAGAAAAGCGGTGCTGGACCATTGCTGGAAACATATTAGGAAAGATGCAGGCTGGCACTTCTCTGGGACTGGATAGAAAGCATTTCTATCCCTGGGCATATGTATGGGAAAATGAATGATCACCCTTACCTCATATCAGATCCAAAAATTCACTGGGAACAGATCATAGCCTTAAACATAAGAGCCAAAATCATATAACTTCTGAAAGGTGACATAGGACAAAATCTTCATATTCTTGAGGTGACCAAAAGTGAGTTGGGCCAGGGAGACTGTTCTCTGGGTGCAAGGAATTTGGAGGGCAGGAAGTATAGAGTCCTACTTTTGATCTTGAATCGAAGCCATGGTGACCCATCTAGCCCTAAATACCTATCATATTTAACTGAATTTGGCTTGTATCTATTATCAGTCTGAATAGAACCCAGAGGGTGTTTCATTGGCACCTTCCCTGATCTCCAAGAGCACTCAGACCTAAGGTTATTTAGTTTTCCTTGTGGAAGGCAGTGCAGAGGTGGATGAGTAGGGCTGTAAAACACTTGAGATCTCCAGAAGGACAGCTAAGCCTCACAAGGGACCACTCAGGTAGCTCTGCTTCCCAAGACTCTGCTCTAAGTTGTTGCCAAGGGCCTGTCTTTTTCATGTGTCTTGGGATGTCTGTTTTGAAACATAACTGTGAAGTCCTGAGTTGGTAGTGGGGGTGAGGGAATGGTCACTGAACACAGTGTACCCCACCTGTTCTATGCACTCTGTCTTCCTCTGTGTTCTCCAGTTTCCCCGTTAGCATGTGACAAACAGAATTAGCTGGAATAAAGCTAACAGAGAACTCTCCTCTTAACTTAGCCCTCATGTGTCAAAAGAAACAGTCCCTGAAACATGAAATGAGCCATGCCTTGAATCACTGCTATAATGCTCTGTCCTCGCACACAGTCAGGTCCAAAGGGTGCTGGCTCCAGAGCATACATCAAAGGAGCAGGAAGAAAAACAATTATGTTCAACAAACTAAAACAATCATGCAGACACCCACTGAGCACAGAGCTTTGAGCTCTGCTTCAAATGTGATATGAAATCATCATCTGGGAAATTGCATTGCAGTTGAGCTGGCCAGTTCCTTCAGAGAACTCTTTCATGGGATGAGGACATTGACATTATCGGTTAAAGAAGTCTAAAAGGTGCTCTCTTATCAGATCTCCTGTGAATGTACAGTGAATGATTCTCCATAATTATCAGACACCCAGTAATAACCATTTGAAGACACTGAATCCCTCCTCAGGTGGTCTTATAACCGTCACATTTGTTATAAGTTTTGTCCACCAGCACCTTTTGGATGGCTTCCCTGATAGCTCAGTTGGTAAAGTATCCACCTGCAATGCGGGAGACTCCAGTTCAATTCCTGGGTTGGGAAGATTCTCTGGAGAAGGGACAGGCTACCCCTTCCAGTGTTCTGGCCTGGAGAATGTCATGGACAGTCCATGGGGTCGCAAAGAGTCAGACACAACTGAGTGACTTTCACTTTTCATCTTTTGGACATTCTTCTTATATCTAAGGAATTGCCCATATTTCACCTTTCTCCTCATAGTAGAATTAAAAGCATATTTTTTCACTTCACTGTTCAACAGTTACAAGGGTGCAATCTAAGCTGCACGTCAGATACACGCACACAAACCTTTGAAAGGAGAGGAAGCATCAGGCAACAGGCAAGGTGAGTTTCTGAGGAGAGAGTGGAAAAGGCATGGAGCCACCCCACTAGCCTGGCCTCCCTATCATGTGTCTCTGCAGCACTTCCCCGGGCATCTCCATGCGGGGAGTCCAGGGCTGGGGTGGCACAGCCCCAGAACCAGGTGCTTTCCCTCCTCCTAATTGTCTCTGATGAAGTCTTTTTCTGTTCAAACTAGTTATAACGTTGGCTGGTAGACTTATTTTTCATAAGCTAAATAATAGGAAAAGAACTTAATGTTTTGAAAACTGTAAGAGTCTGTACCAACCACTGGCAGATGACAGTGTGTGGCTTCTAGAGGTAAGAAGTGTCCAGTAAATAGACCACTCCCCAGCTTGCCCTGATAGCTCAGCTGGTGAAGAATCCGCCTGCAGTGCAGGAGACCTGGGTTCGATCCCTGGGTTGGGAAGATACCCTGGAGAAGGGAAACACTACCCACTCCAAAGAATTTCATGGACTGCATAGTCCATGAAGTCGCGAAGAGTTGGACATGACTGAGTGACTTTCACATGCATGCAGCTTGTCCCCCGGTGGCATTCTACGAAGAAATACATGGGTCACAGGATAAATATCATAGAGGCTCCTTTTGAGCCACGTGGCAGAAATTCTTACCAAGATGAAGACTTAGATTTCAGAAGTTTCTAAGCCCACTCAGTGTAGAAACTACCAAAACTATTCCTGTCTCCTGTGCTGTAACATTGGACAGTCATCCTCTGGGAGGGCAGACAACAGGAAACACCAGACTGGTAGGCAGTTCCCAGGACTGTGGAAAACTTCAGCTTAGTTAAATATGATGCAGGAGAGACAGGGCTGGGAGGTGAGAGGCCCTCTGCACTATGGTCTGAGCCCTTCAGTTACAAGCCTATGTCTTACAACGTCCTTCTGTCTGCAAAGAGCATAAGATGGGGTGAGGTGATTGGGCAGGAGTCCCTAAGCCAGTGCCCTGGTTACAACCTCTTGCTACAAATAAGGCACTGAACACAGAGTGAACCAACCACAACTTGTCCAAGTAATTATTTTTTAGTATTTTGCTGAATCATGTGTGAAGGTATATTGATGTTCAGGGTTTTGGAGGGTAGGCATATCTTTGGACCACTAACAAATCTCCCTAAAAATAGTTTTGGGATTCTGTGCCAGGCTCACTTTCTCAGGTCAAACAAAGTCTTGGGTTGTTGCAGGAGGACTGGAGAACTTGGGAAGCAGCTCTCGGCGTGGACTGGCACTCATGCAGTTCTCGGGCTCTTGGGATGGGCCAGCCAGGGTCACCCTCCGCAGCACGCCCCCGTCTGACTCTGCTGCTCTGTCATCGCCCTGACTCAGCTCTGTTGCCACATCTTCCTCCACTCTGGCCACCCAGACGCACCTTCTGTCTCAGCCCGGGAACTCTCTCTCCCGTGTAGCTTTTGCTTGTTCATAGTCGCACTGCCTCATGCCTGCAGTTGACTATCCTTTCTTTGTCTTTGTGTCTTTACTAAGTACAGCAGTTATGCTCAACTGCTAACAAAAGGCTCTGATGACTTGATTCAGTCAGTCTCTACAGAGCAGACCCTCTTAGGCAGAGCACTCTGGAGGTTCTTTAGATGCAGGTCTGGGCTCTGCTGATGTGCCAGAAGTGGCGTATGCATCACTGCATCTGGCCAGTCATCCTTTCATGTCCCCTCACAAATGATGCTCCTGCTCCCACTGTGACCCTCTGTCAGGTGTTAGCGCACAGGTAAGAGATGCACACCTGGCTTATGAGCACCCTGAATTCACAAATGGCAAGTTGTGTGGAGTCTCTCTGGGCAGATTGTATTTTCCAAACAGTACTGCACCCAGGTAACCTCATCCTATCTGCTTTCCTTAAAGGGGGACACTGACCTTTGTGGTCTGTGCTCCCTTTTCTTAAAACCGGCAGGACCGTAATGACCATGGCTAAATCACACAAAGCAAAATAGCTCCCGTTTACCTTCTTGGGACCCAGCCGTGACATTGTGGATAGTCAGGGAGCCATGGGGAAGGGGCCATGGAAGAATTTCAGCCCAGTCCAGGTTGAGGTCCCTGCAACAGCCAATGTGGACAACATGCACATGAAGGAGCCAGTGAGAAATCAGCCAGTCCCACCTCCAAACAGCCTCAGCTTATGCTGATGGAGAGAGAGAGACAAATCATCCCCATTAAACTGAGTGCCAATTACAGATTCATGAGAAGAAAAAAAAAAAAACCTTTATTTTAAGCCATTAAATTTAGGGCACTTTGTTAGAGAGCACTAGATGACTAGACTACCCTCATGACCTCACTCCATCAGCAAGTCCCCTTCTTTCCTGTATCTTCACACTCACCCCTCTTCCCTGCCCCTTACCCTTGGCCTTTAAACACACCTAGGAGCTTTCAAACTAAAATTAAAAATAAATAAATAAATAAATCCTTTACCAATTCCTTCAAGCAATTCAAAATGTAGCTCCCTCAGCAGGAGAGGCCCAGTGTTTTACAGGTAAAGGCTCCTTCTTTCTGTTCACCCTCCACCATCTCCTCCCCAGAGTGGGTCTGGGTAGTGGGTCTGCAGGGTGAGTTGAGACCTGAAGGCATTAGGCAGAGGCTCTTGGATTCTTGCTGCATCTGAGTCTTTGCTGTGGGATGCTGGATTGGGACTGGTCATGTCACTGTCATGGGCTCCCACTGCCTTGTCTGCCTTCTGTCATGAAGTCCCTGGGTTGACTTCCTCATCCCAGCCCCGTTCCTCTTGGTCTTGCCTCTGTTCCTTACTTGATGTGGAGGACCCCAGTGGCCTCTGCACCTCATATTCAAGCTGTGTGCAGTCAACATCCACACCCTCCACCTAAACACTAAGCTTCTTGACTCAACTGTAATGGTGGAAAGAGTGATCTCCATACACCAGGAAAGAAACTCTATTACAGAATCCATCAGGTCTGGCTCTTAAGTGGTTAAAAGGAAGAACATTTTTCTAGCTATAGATTGAAAAACTCAGCTCTGAGACTCTGATGTTCAATGACTTCTTTGATTTCAGTGGTGCCTGGTCACTTTCCTGAGATTTATAGACACAGATAAGTTCACATGGAATGTAATTTCAGTCTGGATTGAGAATTTACTGACTTAATTTTTGAAAAAGGTAATCCCTATTACTCAAATTCAGTCTTAGAACAAGCAGAATTTTTCTTTCCTACCCTTTGGGAGACCCTGTTCTGGTTCTGCAGATTCTCCCATCACACACTCCCAGCAAACCTCAGTGGTCACAGAGAAGGGTGGACACGGGCTCTTTTACCTGAGAATGTGGGGTGGGAGCTCAGGTTAATGAGAATATTAAATTATATTCTCACTGTCAAATCATTGGGGATACTTGCTTAACCTTTCAGTTTCTTTTTTTTTTTAATTTATTTATTTTAACTGGAGGCTAGTTACTTTACAATATTTTGGTGGTTTTTTCCATACATCAACATGAATCAGCCACGGGTGTGCATGTGTCCCCCATCCCAAACTCCCCTCCCAACTCCCTCCCCATCCCATCCCTCTGGGTTGTCCCAGTGCACCGGCTTTGAGTGCCTTGTTTCATGCATTGAACTTGGACTCTTGATTTATTTCACATATGGTAATATACATGTTTCAATGCTGTTCTCTCAAATCATCCCATCATTGCCTTCTCCCACAGAGTCCAGTCCATTTTTTTTTAATGAATTAAATTTTAAATTGATGCTTACATCTTCAGAAACCAAAACTTTCCAGCATCCCGCAGATGCCTTATTCCAAACAGATACAACTAACTCCCTTCTCTTCCAGCTCTGTGCCACACTGGCCGTGTCTACACTTGTGATCCTGCACCCTGCCATGGCTCGGTCCAGCGTTGTTTCATGGACCACTATTACTCACCCAGCCCACTCCCAGACCCTACTTTTTGGAAGTCCAGGAGATAGAATAATACACAGAGCCAGAATCCTTGAATGGAGGCAGAAACTCCTTCCAGAACTCCCATATCCCCAGTGCCTCCTCTCTACCTGCTTTCCCTCAAGTGCCTAGTCTCCCAGTAAGCTTTTGTAAGGACCAAGGAGTAGCCCCACCTCCAAAGAGCAGCTGCTGCGCGGGCACAGGAGGGCTGAGAGGAGCTACTCCACGTTCAAGGTCAGGAGGGGCGGCTGTGAGAAGATACCCCTCATCCAAGGTAAGGAGCAGCGGCTGTGCTTTGCTGGAGCAGCCGTGAAGAGATACCCCATGTCCAAGGTAAGAGAAACCCAAGTAAGATGGTAGGTGCTGCAAGAGGGCTTTAGAGGGCAGACACACTAAAACCATAATCACAGAAAACCAGCCAATCTGATCACAGGACCAGAGTCTTGTCCTGTGAAACTAAGCCATGACGTGTGGGGCCACCCAAGATGGTCGATTCATGGTGGAGAGGTCTGACAGAATGTGGTCCACTAGAGAAGGGAATGGCAAACCACTTCAGTGTTCTTGCCTTGAGAATCCCATGAACCATGTGAGAAGGCAAAATGATAGGATACTGAAAGAGGAACTTCCCAGGTCGGTAGCTGCCTAATATGCTACTGGAGATCAGTGGAGAAATAACTCCAGAAAGAATGAAGGGATGGAGCCAAAGCAAAAACAATACCCAGTTGTGGATGTGACTGGTGATAGAAGCAAGGTCCGATGCTGTAAAGAGCAATATTGCATAGGAACCTGGAGTGTTAGGTCCATGAATCAGGGCAAATTGGAAGTGGTCAAAAAGGAGATGGCAAGAGTGAATGTCGACAGTCTAGGAATCAGCGAACTAAGATGGACTGGAATGGGTGAATTTAACTCAGATGACCATTATATCTACTACTGTGGGCAGGAATTCCTTAGAAGAAATGGAGTAGCCATTATGGTCAACAAAAGAGTCCGAAATGCAGTGCTTGGATGCAATCTCAAAAACCACAGAATGATCTCTGTTCGTTTCCAAGGCAAACCACTGAATGTCATGATAATCCAAGCCTATGCCCCAACCAGAAACTCTGAAGAGGCTGAAGTTGAATGGTTCTATGAAGACCTACAAGACCTTTTAGAACTAACACCCAAAAAAGATGTCCTTTTCATTATAGGAGACTGGAATGCAAAAGTAGGAAGCCAAGAAACACCTGGAGTAACAGGCATATTTGGCCTTGGAGTACGGAATGAAGCAGGGCAAAGGCTAATAGAGTTTTGCCAAGAGAATGCACTGGTCATAGCAAACACCCTCTTCCAACAACACAAGAGAAGACTCTACACATGTACATCACCAGATGGTCAACATCGAAATCAGATTGATTATATCCTTTGCAGTCAAAGATGGAGAAGCTCTATACAGTCAGCAAAAGCAAGACCAGGAGCTGACTGTGGCTCAGATCATGAACTCCTTATTGCCAAATTCAGACTTAACTGAAGAAAGTAGGGATAACCACTAGACCATTCAGGTATGACCTAAATCAAATCCCTTATGAATATACTGTAGAAGTGAGAAGTAGATTCAAGGGACTAGATCTGATAGACAGAGAGCCTGATGAACTATGGACGGAGGTTTGTGACACTGTACAGGAGACAGGGATCAAGACCATCCCCATGGAAAAGAAATTCAAAAAGGCAAAATGGCTGTCTGAGGAGGCCTTACAAATAGCTGTGAAAAGAAGAGAAGTGAAAAGCAAATGGGAAAAAGAAAGATATTCCCATTTGAATGGAGAGTTCCCAAGAATAGCAAGGAGAGATAAGAAAGCCTTCCTCAGTGATCAATGCAAAGAAATAGAGGAAAACAACAGAATGGGAAAGACTAGAGATCTCTTCAAGAAAATTAGAGATACCAAGGGAACATTTTATGCAAAGATGGGTTCGATAAAGGACAGAAATGGTATGGACTCAACAGAAGCAGAAGATATTAAGAAGAGGTAGCAAGAATACACAGAAGAACTGTACAAAAAAGATCTTCATGCCCCAGATAATCACGATGGTGTGATCACTCACCTAGAGCCAGACATCCTGGAATGTGAAGTCAAGTGGGCCTTAGAAAGCATCACTATGACCAAAGCTAGTGGAGGTGATGGAATTCCAGTTGAGCTATTTCAAATCCTGAAAGATGATGCTGTGAAAGTGCTGCACTCAATATGCCAGAAAATTTGGAAAACTCAGCAGTGGCCACAGGACTGGAAAAGGTCAGTTTTCATTCGAATCCCTAAGAAAGGCAATCCCAAAGAATGCTCAAACTACCACACAATTGCACTTATCTCCCATGCTAGTAAAGTAATGCTCAAAATTCTCCAAGCCAGGCTTCAGCAATACGTGAACCATGAACTTCCAGATGTTCAAGCTGGTTTTAGAAAAGGCAGAGGAACCGGAGATCAAATTGCCATCATCTGCTGGATTGTCAAAAAAGCAAGAGAGTTCCAGAAAAACATCTATTTCTGCATATTGACTATGCCAAAGCATTTGAGTGTGTGGATCACAATAAACAGTGGAAAATTCTGAAAGAGATGGGAATACCAGACCACCTGACCTGCCTCTTGAGAAACCTGTATGCAGGTCAGGAAGCAACAGTTAGAACTGGACATGGAACAACAGACTGGTTCCAAATAGGAAAAGGAGTATGTCAAGGCTGTATATTGTCACCCTGCTTATTTAACTAATATGCAGAGTGCATCATGAGAAAAGCTGGGCTGGAGGAAGCACAAGCTGGAATCAAGATTGCTGGGAGAAATATCAATAACCTCAGATATGCAGATGACACCACCCTTATGGCAGAAAGTGAAGAAGAACCGAAGAGCCTCTAGATGAATGTGAAAGAGGAGAGTGAAAAAGTTGGCTTAAAGCTCAACATTCAGAAAACTAAGATCATGGCATCTGGTCCCATCACTTCATGGGAAATAGATGGGGAAACAGTGGAAACAGTGTCTGACTTTAGTTTTTTAGGGTCCAAAGTCACTGCAGATGTTGACTTCAGCCATGAAATTAAAAGACTCTTTTTCCTTAGAAGAAAAGTTATGACCAACCTAGATAGCATATTCAAAAGCAGAGACATTACTTTGCCAACAAACCTCCATCTAGGCAATGGTTTTCCAGTAGTCATGTATGGATGTGAGATAATCCATTTTTTTCTATAAAGAAAGCTGAGCACTGAATAATTGATTCTTTTGAACTGTGGTGTTGGAGAAGATTCTTGAGAGTGCTTTGGTTTGCAGGGAGTTCCAACCAGTTCATCCTAAAGGAAATCAGTCCTGAATATTTATTGGAAGGAGTGATGTTGAACCTGAAACTCCAATACTTTGGCCTCCTGATGTGAAGAGCTGACTCATTTGAAAAAACTCGATGCTGAGAAAGATTGAAGGCAGGAGAAGAAGGGGACGACAGAGGTTGAGATGGTTGGATGGCATCACCAACTCAATGGACATGAATTTGAGTAAACTCCAGGAGTTGGTGTTGGACAGGGAAGCCTGGCATGCTGCAGTCCATGAGGTAACCAAGAGTCGGACACAACTGAGTGACTGAACTGAATTGAACTTTATTTTTCAAGTAAAACTGTCAATGGACAACAGAATAAGAAGACAAGACACTGACGGAGAGACAATTTTTGCAAATCTCATTTCTTTTTTTAAATTAATATTTCTCATTTTTATTATATTTTCATACTTTTATAATGATCATCAGTTTTATCTTAATTTACACTATTTTGACAATGAAATTATTTTTCAAGCTGAGCAACATCTTTGTCTACGTGCTTTTTCTCTATTTAACAATATTTTTTTCCCATTTATTTTTATTAGTTGGAGGCTAATTACTTTACAATATTGTAGTGGTTTTTGCCATACATTGACATGAATCAGCCATGGATTTACATGTATTCTCCATCCTGATCCCCCCTCCCACTTCCCTCCCCACCCCATCCCTCTGGGTCTTCCCAGTGCACCAGCCCCAAGCACTTGTCTCATGCATCCAACCTGGGCTGGTGATCTGTTTCAAAGCTGTGGTACATATACACCATGGAATATTACTCAGCCATTAAAAAGAATTCATTTGAATCAGTTCTAATGAGGTGGATGAAACTGGAGCCCATTATACAGAGTGAAGTAAGCCAGAAAGATAAAGACCAAGACAGTATACTAACACATATACATGGAATTTAGAAAGATGGTAATGATAACCCTATATGCAAAACAGAAAAAGAGACGCAGAGGTACAGAACAGACTTTTGGATTCTGTGGGAGAAGGTGAGGGTGGGATGTTTTGAGAGAAGAGCATCGAAACATGTATATTAGCAAAGCTCATTTCTGAAAAGGGATTGTCATCCAAAATATACAAAGAACTCTTCAAATTTAACAGTAGGAAAATAACCAAATTATAAAATGGGAAAAAGACCTGAACAGATGAGTTCAGTTCAGCTCAGTTACTCAGTCATGTCCAACTCTTTGGGACCCTATGGACTACAGCACGTCAGGCTTCCTTGTCTATCACCAACTCTTGGAGCTTGCTCAAACTCATATCCATTGAGTTGGTGATGCCACTGAACCATGTCATCTTCTGTCATCCCCTTCTCCTCCTGCTTTCAATATTTCCCAGCATCAGGGTCTTTTCAAGTGAGTCAGGTCTTTGCATCACGTGGCCAAAGTGTTGAAACTTCAGCTTCAGCTTCAGCATCAGTCCTTCCAATGAATATTCAGGGCTGATTTCCTTTAGGATTGACTGGTTTGATCTGTTTGCAGTCCAAGGGACTCTCAAGTGCCTTCTCCAATACCACAGTTCAAAAGCATCAATCCTTCAGCACTCAGCTTTCTTTATAGTCCAACTCTCACATCCATACATGACTACTGGAAAAACTATAACTTTGACTAGATGGACATTTGTCAGTAAAGTAATGTCTCTGATTTTTAATATGCTGTCTAGGTTGGTCATAGCTTTCCTTCCAAGGAGCAAGCATCTTTCCATTTCATGACTGTGATCACCATCTACAGTGACTTTGGAGCCCAAGAAAATGAAGTCTATCACTGTTTCCCCATCTATTTGCCATGAAGTAATGGGACCAGATGCCATGATCATAGTTTTTAGAATGTTAAGTTTTGAGACAGGTTTTTCATTCTGCTCTTTCACTTTCATCAAGAGGCTCTTAGTTCTTTGTCACTTTCTACCGTAAGGGTGGTGTCATCTGCACATCTGAGGTTATTGATATTTCTCCTGGTTCTCATTGATTTCAGCTTGTGCTTCATCCAGCCCAGCATTTTGCATCATGTACCCTGCATATAAGTTAAATAAGCAGGGTGACAATATACAGCCTTGACATACTGCTTTCCCAATTTGGATCCAGTCCATTGTTTCATGTCTGGTTCTAACTGTTGCTTCTTCACCTGCATAGATTTCTCATGAGGCAGGTAATGTAGTCTGGTATTCCCATATCTTTAAGAATTTTCCATAGTTTGTTGTGAGCCACACAGTCAAAACCTTGGCATAGTCAATAAAGCAGAAGGAGATATTTTTCTGGAACTCTTGCTTTTTCGATGATCCAGTGGACGTTGACAATTTGATCTCTGGTTCCTCTGCCTTTTCTAAATTCAGCTTGAGCATCTGAAAGTTCTCAGTTCATGTACTCTTGCAGCCTAGCTTGGAGAATTTTGAGCATTACTTTGCTAGCATGTGAAATGAGAGCAATTGTGTGGTAGTTTGAACATTCTTTGGCATTGCCTTTTTTGGGATTGGAATGAAAAGTGACTTTTTCTATTCCTATGTGGCCACTGCTGAGTTTTCCAAATTTTCTGGCATATTGAGTTCAGCACTTTCACAGCATCATCTTTGAGGATTTGAAATAGCTCAACTGGAATTCCATCACCTCCACTAGCTTTGTTTGCAGTAATGCTTTGTAAAACCAGTTGATTCACACTTCAGGATGTCTGGCTCTAGGCAAGTGATCACACCATTATGTCTATCTGGGTCATTAAGATCTTTTTTGTATAGTTCTTCTGTGTATTCTTGCCACCTCTTCCTAATATCTTCTGCTTCTATTAGGTCTATACTGTTTCTCTTCTTTATTGTGCCCATTTTTGCATGAAATATTCCCTTGGTATCTCTAATTTTCTTGAAGGGATCTCTAGTCTTTCCCATTGTATTGTTTTCCTCTGTTTCTTTTCATTGATCACTGAGAAAAGCTTTCTTCTCTCTCCTTGCTATTCTTTGGAACTCTGCATTCAGATGGGTATATCTTTCCTTTTTTCCTTTGCCTTTCACCTCTCTTCTTTTCTCAGCTATTTGTAAGGCCTCCTCAGACAACCATTTTGCCTTTTTGCATTTCTTCTTCTTGGGGATGGTCTTGATCCCTGTCTCCTGTACAATGTTACAAATCTCCGTCCATACTTTTTCAGGCACTCTGTCTATCAGGTTTAATTCCTTGAATCTATTTGTCACTTACACTGTATAATTCTCCCTGGAGAAGGGAAAGGCTACCCGCTCCAATATTCTGGCCTGGAGAATTCCATGGACTGTATAGTCCAGAGGGTTGCAAAGAGTTGGACACGACTGAGCAGCATTCACTTTCACTTTTCATTGTATAATTGAGAGGGATTCGATTTAGGTCATACCTGAATGGTCTAGTGGTTTTCTCTACTTTCTTCAATTTAAGTCTGAATTTTGCAATAAGAAGTTCATGAACTGAGCCATAGCCAGCTCCAGGTCTTGTTTTTGCTGATTGTATAGAGCTTCTTCATCTTCGGCTGCAAAAAAATATAATCAATCTGATTTCAGTATTGACTGTCTGGTGATGTTCATGTGTAGAGTCATCCCTTGTGTTGTGGGAAGAGGGTGTTTACTATGACCAGTGCATTCTCATGGAAAAACTCTGTTAGCCTTTGCCCTGCTTCATTTTATACTCCAAGGCCTAAACTTGCCTGTTACTCTAGGTGTCTCTTCTTACTTTGCATTCCAGTCCCCTATGACGAAAAGGACACCTTTTTTGTTGTTGTTAGTTCTGAAGGTCTTGTAGGTCTTCATAGAACCATTCAGCTTCAGCTTCTTCAGCATTAGTGGTCGAGCATAGACTTGGATTACTGTGATATTGAGTGGTTTGCCTTGGAAATAAACAGAAATCACTTTGTCGCTTTTGAGATCGCACCCAAGTACTGCACTTTGCACTCTTTTGTTGACTATGAGGGCCACTCCATTTCTTCTAAGGGATTCTAGCCCATAGTAGTAGATATAATGGTCCTCTGAATTAAATTTGCCCATTCCAGTCCATTTTAGTTCACTGATTCATGTAATGTTGATGTTCACTCTTGCCATCTCCTGTTTAACCACTTCCAATTTACCTTGATTCATGGACCTAACATTCCACTTTTCTATGCAGTATTATTCTTTTCAGTATCAGAATTTACTTCCATCACCAGTCACATCCACAAATGGGCATTGTTTTCACTTTGGCCCAGCCTCTTCATTCTTTCTGGAGCTATTTCTCCACCCTTCTCCAGTAGCATATTGGGCACTTACCGACCTGGGGAGTTCATCTTTCAGTGTCATATCTTTTTGCCTTTTTTTGTTGTTGTTGTTGTTCATGGGATTCTTAAGGCAAGAGTACTGAAGTGGTTTGCCATTCCCTTCTCCAGTGAACCACGTTTTGCCAGAACTCTCCACCATGATCCACCCATCACACGTGGCCCTACATGGCATGCTCATAGTCTAACTGAGTTAGATAAGGTTGTGATCCAAGTGATCAGTTTGGTTAATTTTCTGTAATTTTGGTTTTCATTCTGTCTGCCCTCTGATGGATGAGGATAAGAGACATGTGGAAGCTTCCTGATTGGAGGGATTGGCTGTCAGGGAATCTGGGTCTTGCTCTGACATGCTTAGTAAATCTTTAATCTAATTTTCTATAATGGGTGGGGCTGTGTTCCCTCCCTGTAGTTGGCTTGAGGCCGAGCTATGGTAGGGGTAATGGCGACCTCCTTCCAAGTGGTTTATGCCAGGACTGTTGTATTCGCTGTCCCTGACCCCACAATATCCATGTTGACCCATGTCTCCCCTGGGGACTCTTGGACACTCACAGGCAAGTCTGCCTCAGTCTCCTGTGAGGGTCACTGCTCCTTCCTCCTGGCTCCTAGTGTGCACAAGGTTTTGTTTGTGCCCTCTAAGAGTCTCTTTCACCAGTCCCATGGAAGTTCTGTAATCAAGTCCCACTGGCCTTCAAGCTCAAATTCCCTCACGGTTCTCAGTCCCTTTGCTGGATCCGCATGTTGGAAAATCTGTTGTGGGCCTTAGAACTTTCATAACAGTGTGAGGACTTCTCTGGTATAATTGATCTTCAGTTTTTGGGTTGTCTACTCGGTGGCTCTATGGTGGGGCTCACACATTGTGCTTCCCCAGTCTGCTGAAGCCACAGCCCCTGTCCCCACAGCAGGCCACTGCTGACCCATGCATCTGCAGGAGACACTCAGACACTCAAAGGCAGCTCTGGCCCAGACCTATATCCATGTTTTTAAAATGTGACCAGTGTGCTGTTTGCACTAACTTGAATGCAAGAATCTCATTTTGAGGTGTTGTCTTTCTCTGTCCCACTCTTTCTTAAGGACTGTTGAGGGTTAATGTTATCTCCAAGGTGACAACAGCCTTGGGAGGAGCAACCTACACCTGATGTATAAAGTCAAAGTTTGCAGGAAGAAGAGTTGCAGGGTGAAGAGTGTCAAGTGATGTTTGTAGTTTGAGTTATCAGTATCAAAGAGAAAAAAAGAAAAGTGAATCCTCATCATTTGCTCATGGTATTCAGAGCCAGAGGCAGGGACCTTGGGAAAGTAAAGAAGAGAAAAAGAAAGAAAAATGTCCAAATACAATTGGGATGCATGGGGGCAAGAGGAGGGAGAAAGTCTGAGAAAATGGGGTTGGGTGTATGATCACATTGATTTGCTGTTGTTGTTTAGTCTCTAAGTCATGCCCAACTCTTTTGCAACCCCATGGACTGTAGCCCACCAGGCTCCTCTGTTCATGTGATTTCCCAGGTGAGAATACTGGAGTGGGTTGCCATTTCCTTCTTCAGGGGAATCTTTCCAACCCAAGGATCAAGCCTACCTCTCCTTCACTAGCAGGTGGATTCTTTATTGCTGAGCCACCAGGGAAGCCCAATCACATGGATACTGGCCTCAAACACAAAATTGCTATTCCTACTGAAAAATGGAATCAGCCCAGTTCAGTCACTCAGTCATGCCTGACTCTTTGTGACCCCACAGACTGCAGCATGCCAGGCCTCCCTGTCCATCACCGACTCCTGGAGTTTATTCAAACTCATGTCCATTGAGTGGGTGATGTCATCCAACCATCTCATCCTCTGTTGTCCCCTTCTCCTCCCGCCTTCAATCTTTCCCAGCATCAGGGTCTTTTCCAGTGAGTCAGTTCTTTGCATCAGGTGGCCAAGGTATTGGAGTTTCAGTTTCAGCATCAGTCCTTCCAATGAATATTCAGGGTTGATTTCCTTTAGGATGGATTGGTTTGATCATGCTGTCCAAGGGACTCTCAAGAGTTCTCCAACACCACAGTTCATAAGCATCAGTTCTTTGGCACTCGACTTTCTTCATAGTCTCATTCTCACATCCACACGTGACTACTGGAAAAAACATAGCTTTGACTAGATGGACCTTTGTTGGCGAAGTAATGTCTCTGCTTTTTAATATGCTGTCTTGGTTGGTCATAACTTTTCTTCCAAGGAGCAAGCGTCTTTTAATTTCGTGGCTGCAGTCACCATATATAGTGATTTTGGAGCCCCCCCCCCCCCAAAAAAAATAAAGTCTGTTACTTTTTCCATTGCTTCCCCATCTATTTGCCATGAAGTCATGGGACTAGATGTAATGATGTTAGTTTTCTGATTGTTGAGTTTTAAGCCAACTTTTTCACTCTCCTCTTTCACTTTCATTAAGAGGCTCTTTAGCTCTTCTTCACTTTCTGCCATAAGGGTGGTGTCATCTGCATATCTGAGGTTATTGATATTTCTCCCAGCAATCTCGATTCCAGCTTGTGTTTCATCTAGCCCAGCTTTTCTCATGATATACTCTGCATATTAGTTAAATAAGCCAGGTGAAAAGATACAGTCTTGATGTACTCCTTTCCCTATTTGGAGCCAGTCTGTTGTTCCATGTCCAGTTCTAACTGTTGCTTCCTGACCTGCATACAGGTTTCCTCAAGAGGCAGGTCAGGTGGTCTGGCATTCCCGTCTCTTTCAAAATTTCTATAGTTTATTGTGATCCACACACTCAAATGCTTTGGCATAGTCAATATGCAGAAATAGATGTTTTTCTGGAACTCTCTTGCTTTTTTGACAATCCAGCAGATGATGGCAATTTGATCTCTGGTTCCTCTGCCTTTTCTAAAACCAGCTTGAACATCTGGAAGTTCATGGTTCATGTATTGCTGAAGCCTGGCTTGGAGAATATTGAGCATTACTTTACTAGCGTGTGAGATGAGTGCAATTGTGTGGTAGTTTGAGCATTCTTTGGGATTGCCTTTCTTAGGGATTCGAATGAAAACTGACCTTTTCCAGTCCTGTGGCCACTGCTGAGTTTTCCAAATTTTCTGGCATATTGAATGCACCACTTTCATAGCATCATCTTTGAGGATTTGAAATAGCTCAACTGGAATTCCATCACCTCCACTAGCTTTGTTCGTAGTGATGCTTCCTAAGGCCCACTTGACTTCACATTCCAGGATGTCTGGCTCTAGGTGAGTGATCACACCATCATGATTATCTGGGTCGTGAAAATCTTTTTTGTATAGTTCTGTGTATTCTTGCCACCTCTTCTTAATATCTTCTGCATTTCTGTCCTTTGTTGTACTCATCATTGCATGAAATGTTCCCTTGGTATCTCTAATTTTCTTGAAGAGAGCTCTAGTCTTTCCCATTCTATTGTTTTCCTCTGGTTTTGTTTTTTGTTTTTTTTTTTTTTTTGCATTGATCACTAAGGAAGGCCTTCTTTTATTTGAACTGATCACTGAGGAAGGAGATATGGAATAGTTTCTGCCATATCAATAAAGAAAGGATATCACAGTTATCAGCAATTGCAGCCACCATGGAAGGTGAGCTAGTGAGCCCTGAGGGTATTCAGGATGGAAATAGTGCCTGCCATCTAGTAGCCATCAAACTGCAGCCATTCCCTATTGTGAGTCCTGAGGAAGCTCAGGATGTGAAAACAGACTACTGTCCCCAGATAGTTGAGGGGCATATGAAAGGAATGATTTCAGTAAGCCTAATCTCTTGCATCTTCCTTTACATAGAAAAGCACTAAATTTCTCAACTTGGGATATCTAGTTTTCTTTAAGTTACAAAACATTTTTGACCTTCAGACTACCTACACTTTGTTGCAAAACTTCTATATAACCTTTCCCTCACCTCCCTGCCTTCTCAGAGCAGTTCTCTCAGGGTCACTTGAGCTGCTGTCTCCTGGACTTGAAGTCCTAAAATTCTCACCAAGTAAAACATAACTCTCAACTTCTAGGTTGTGAATGGTTTCTAAGGAGATTACAAATAAATCTGCGTGCACATGTATTTGTGTGCTATGTTCTGACTAGCTAGGTGATGAGGTGCTCTTTAAAAAGAGTGAAGACCCAAGTTACTCAAAGGCGCTCCCTTAAGAAGAGTGAAGACCCAAGGTTATTCCGACCTCCCACCTGGATCTGAGGCAGACCCTGGGGCAAGATCAGGGAGAAGATCCTGGACGAATGCTGCAGGTAGATTTTTCCCAGTGGAAACTGTGGCTGGAGAGGGAGCCCCAGACTCCTCCAGCCAGGGCTCTTCAGCCCCAGACCTACGTCGCTGGGAGCCAGAAATGCCCAACCCGGCTTGCCTGAGCTGCAGTGCCGGCCTCCGCCGCACGGAGGCAGCATGACCTTCAGCGCGGTGGCAGCGGCGATCCCCACCCCCCTCTTGGCGGCGGCGGGCGGTGGGCGGAGGCCGGCGCACGGAGCCCTCGCTGATTGGCTGCGGCGCGGCCGCTGCCATGTTGGCGGAAGTGGCGCTCTCTGTGCCGCGGCAACTGGCTGTGACTGCGGCTGCCCGCTCCGTGCGGACAGGGTCTTTCTGCTTCCCCTCGCCCGGGGTTGGCGCTGAGAGGCGGCGTCCGGCGGGATGGAGAAAAGTAGGATGAACCTGCCCAAGGGGCCGGACACGCTGTGCTTCGACAAGGACGAGTTCATGAAGGTGCGCCCGGGGGCTGCGCTCCCCGAGCCGAGGCGGGTGGCCTGTCTTCCTTTCCCTCCGGGGCCTCCTCGGGCTGCTCTTGCTGGGTCCCGGGCCGCGCACGCCCCGGATCAGCCCCCCAGCGGGACCTCGCTGCCTTCGTAGTGAGTCTTGGCCTCAGGTGGGGCCGGGGCAGCCTGCTGTGAGAAGGCACTTCTGTGAAATGGTGCATAGTAACGAAAAGGCCTGAAGTTGTGGGCAAGTGGTTTTGAGCTAGGTGTAAAAGCTCCTCTTAGTACCCGAGCACATTACCATGCAGTGCAGTCGGAATTGCTAGATCCTGGCCAGACAGAAGTTTGTCGACCGCCGCCTTGCACCTAGAAGCCCAGTACGAATGTCTTGACCAAATTTCTGGACCCACGTCCCTACCCAGGGATTAGGTGCGTGGAAGAGGCACTCAATCGAAAGTTTTTCCTTAACGTTCGCCTAAAGTTTCTGAATGGGATATTTAAAAGATTAGAATCTTATTACTGATTTTGTTGCAGTACAGCAAAGCAAACCATTTTGCTTCTCTAAAGTTACTCTACTTTTTATAAAGTGAACTTGAAGTTGGTCTGCAGGTAAATGTACGACATAAGCTTACATAACCAGAATTGAAATATTATGGATATTAAAGGTTTATCAGGCACAAGCCTTGAATGTGTCCAAGATTTGAATCAGAGCTGGGAGGAACTTTGCATATTTTTGTGGTGTAATGCTCTGGGACTGTACATACACCATCAAGAAATACAGTTATGCTTTATTTCTAAGGATTCAGGTTTTTGATACCACTTAGTGGCTGCTTTCAGGGTTAAAAGGTTAAATGTTTTGGCTCAGTAGACACTTAAACTTTTGAACAACTGAATTTAAGTCTTTTTTTGTCTTTTTTGATGACTTCAAGTCTTAGTATTTTTTTTCTTTTTAGCTTCATTAGTTTATCTTTTTGATGCTTGCATTCAGTTCACAGTCTCTGGTTTTAAGCAGTATTTACATCTGTTCTTTTTTATAGCTGAGTAGTGTGTACCACATGGACTTGAGCTTGGGCAAACTCTGGGAGATGGTGAGGGCCTGGGAAGCTGGGTGTGCTGCAGTCCACGGGGTCGCAGAGTCAGACGTGACTTGGGGACTGAACAACACCACATCGTCTTTATCCGTTCCTGTGAACTTTTAGATTGTTTACATGTCTTGGCCATTGCAGATAGTGCTTCAGTGAATACTAGGGTGCGTGTATCTTTTCAAATGATGATTTTCTTCACATATATGCCCAGGAGTGGGGTTACTGAATGATATGGTAGTTCTATATTTAGTTTTTAAAGGAACTTCCATATTGTTCATGAAAAAGAGCAAAATAATGCCATTTGCAGCTACATGGATGGACCTAGAGATTATCATACTAAGTGAAGCAAGTCAGACAAAGACAAATATATCATTTACATTTGGACTCTAATAAAAATGATACGTGCATGCGTGTATGCTTAGTCTTAAGGAACTCTTTGAAACCTCATGGACTGTAGCCTGCCAGGCTCCTCTGTCCATGGGATTCTCCAGGAAAGAATCCTGGAGTAGTTTGCCATTTGCTTATCCAGGGAATATTCTTAACCCAGGGGTGAAACTCACGTCTCCCATGTTTGTTTGCATTGGCAGGTAGATTATTTACCACAGAGCCACCTGGGAAGTCTGAAAAGTGATAACAAATGAACTTATTTACAAAACAGATTCACAGATCTCAAAATTAAATTTATGTTTCAGTTTAGTTCAGTTGCTTAGTCATGTCTGACTCTTCGCGACTGCAGCATGCCAGGCCTCCCTGTCCCATCGCCAACTCCCAGAGTTTACTCAAACTCATGTCCATCGAGTTGATGATGCCATCCAACCATCTCATCCTTTGTCGTCCCCTTCTCCTCCCGCCTTCAATCTTTCCCAGCATCAGGGTCTTTTTCAATGAGTCAGTTCTTTGCATCAGGTGGCCAAAGTATTGGAGTTTCAGTTTCAGCATCAGTCCTTCCAGTGAATATTCAGGACCAGTCTCCTTTAGGATGGACTGGTTGGATTTCCTTGCACTCCAAGGGGCTCTCAAGAGTCTTCTCCAACACCACAGTTCAAAAGCATCAATTCTTCGGTGCTCAGCTTTACTTATGGTCCAACTCTCACATCCGTACATGACTACTGGAAAAACCATAGCCTTGACTAGTCGGACCTGTATGGTAACCAAAGGGGAAGCATGGGGAGAGGTGATAAGTTAGGAGACTGGGATTAACATCTACACACTACCATATGTAAAACAGATCAGCAGAGGTTCACTGTGCAGCACAGGGAGCTCTGCTCAGCACTTCAGTGACCCACGTGGGAGAGGAGCCCCGGGCAGAGTGGGTCCACGCGTGCACACAGACGAGCTGCTCTGCAGCACGCCCGGGACTGGCACAGCAGTGCATGTCAGCTGTAGCAAAAAAGTTAAGTGATGCAGTTTAAGAAAAAAGCAGTTACATCTGGATCTTCTCCAGTGTGGCCATTCATTTTTATTATGCAGGCCATCTAGACCCAGGAATAATGTACTCTTGTCCTTGTACAGTGATGTTTCTGCTAAACCTCTGTGATGAAGGGCATCATTTGAAAGGGAGTACCACGTGAGCTTGCCGATCCAGAAACGCTTTGTTCCATCCGCTGGCTGAGAACTGTCCTGGAGCAAGGATAGGAAGAAAGAGCATGATGAGGCGAGGTGTGCTGAAGGCAGCCAAGGCACAAGCAGAGATGAGGGGCTTTGTTCTGTTCAGGAATCTCAGAATACAGAGAGCTTAGCCTGACCAACTTTGCCTTCTTCAAGGCTTCCTTCAGGCTCAACACCAGCATTCTTTCTGACTTGCTAGCCCCACCATGTTTCTTGCTCTGAACTGATAGAAAGCCTTTGGGAAGAGAGGCTTCAGAAAGTAGAAACCTCACAATAAGTTCTAAAGTAGAACTTGATGAAGGGGAGAGCAAACTGGGGAGGTGGCTGAAATGGCAGCAGTTTCATATTCTTTCATGCCTCCTAAGCCTCTGAATGTGCTCTGTAGTTTGTAGTGCTAATAAATGTGACCACTTCACATGTAAAAGCAAAATACATAGGACAGCCACCCTGTGTTAAATGTTGATTTTCTAAGTGAGACTTGGAGATAAAGGTTACTTGCAATTTATGTTTCCTTCAGAGAGACATTTTAAAGGTTTTGGTCACATGGCAGAAATGATAGAGAGTTTGCCTTTGGGGTTATATTTCTTAAGTCTGTCTGATTCAATGCATATTGTAATTTGTGCTTCTGAGAAAGTTCGAGAATGTCTGATTTGCATTAGGAGAGTGGGGGTTATTCTCAAAAAATCCAGTCACTGAAAACTTTGTTTCCAGTCAAAGGAAACTTTGTCACACACATGATGAGGCCCTGTTAGGACAATGGTAGCAATCATTCATTTAATAAAGGGGCACTCATTGATCACCTTGGAGAAGGAAATGGCAACCCACTCCAGTATTCTTGCCTGCAGAATCCCATGGACTGAGAAGCCTGGTGGGCTATACAGTCCATGGGGTTGCAGAGAGTTGGACACGACTGAGTGTCTATCACTTGACTTCATTGATCACCTGCTTTGTGTCCACCAGCAGTCTAGACTGGATAGTACAGGGGTAGATAAGATTTAGGCTTTTGAGTATGGTCACAGAAAGACCACAGTGTGTGCTGAGAAACTGGACTTAGTCCAAAGAGGCTGGGAGGATGACCAGGATTGGAAAAGACAGCTGGGTGGGACTGCAAGTTCTCATGTACTGTGCTGAGGGGTTTGCGCTTGATGAGTTACAGTCAGGTGGAAAGCAGGAAATGACGTAGTTGTGTCTGTTGCATTGAACCCGTGTTAGAGGATGCTGGGCCACTGGTTACTTCAGGTTAATATGGGGTTCTGTTTCAAGGGGAAATTATGTTGGATTGGAACTGATGAGCTAATATTTTGATTTGGGCCATTCTTGCACATGTATTTCAGTCCTAACTCAGTGTCGTAGTGGTATCTCAGACTTTTAGGAAGTTACTTAATAAGTGCTTGAGAAACAACCAACTACCTTTCTGAATATAGAGAAAAAAGGCTACTTAAAATGCTTCAGTGGTCCTTGTAAGATCTAATGAGAAATACAGAGCAGAGGACAGATTTGTGAAGGATGTAGGTGATCAGAAGACAAGAGTGGCAGATGGTAGTAGAGGTACCATCACTTGGGGACCTCTGTCACTTGGTAGTAGAGGTGGTGATGACATCATGTCATTAGTTTTGTCAGCTTAAAAACTACAGAAATCCTTAGCAAGAGTTGATAGCCAACTGATACATGAAATAGCACATAAGATACTAGTAGTACGGGAGAGAAGAGGCTGCTAACAAAGTTAAATTAGACCCACTCACCTAGGTGTGCTTTTGAAATCTGTCCTTCTACCCCAGCATATGACTTCTATTTTATAGAAAGAAAAGTGCCATCAGATGGGAACTTCTTCATCTTAACTGATGACAGCTCCATTCTTGTATATGTACCCATTCCCTTTCTCCTCCTCGCCTGTTTGGAAAAGGGGTCTTCCTTCCTGAGGTTGATCCTTCCTACCCCACTCTTCCCTGTGCTTGGAGCCCAGACCCCCTGGTACTCTCCCCACCGTCTGATTCACCTCTCCTCTGACCTCATCCCCAGTGGCTTTCAAACACGCTCCTGCTTTGGTCTCTTCCTCTTGACCCTCCTGCCTCTAGTCATTTTCATATCATTCTCTTCCACATCCCAGCCAAACTCTTGAGTTGTTTTTACTTTCTTATATGCTGATTGGCTATTTGTATATCTTCTTTGGAGAAATGTCTATTCAGATCCTTTGCTAATTTTTTAATTGGTTTATTTGTCTTTTAACTGTTGAGTTGTAAGAGTTTTTATACTCTGGATATTAGACCCTTGTCAGATACATGATTTGCCAATATTTTCTCCCATTCACTGGGTTGTCTTCTCACTTTGTAAATAATGTGTTTTAACACACAGGTTTTAATTTTGATTGAGTTCAGTTTATCTGTTATCTTGATGCTTTTTTTGTCAATGACTGCCTAAATCAAGGGCACACAGATTTTCACCTGTTTTCTTCTTAGAGTTCGATTGTTTTAGTTCTTCTATTTGTCTTTTAATCTATCGTGAGTTAAATTTTTGTGTATAGTGTGAGGTTGGTATCTAAATTCATTCTCTTCCATGTGGATGTTTTCTAGATAATAATATCAATTGCTGTATGTTTAGTAAATCTACAGTGTAAAGTGAAACTCTCTGGGAAATGAAATGTGGCAGTTATTACATGCCACTGTGAGTCTGAAGTCGTTTGCTGTCAGAGCAAAAGCTGCCTGATCCGATATTCACAGGTGTTCTCAGTCATCTTCTCTTGTGTGGGGCAACATTTGTTTATCCAAGAACAAATATATAAATGGCAAACTGAGCACTAATATTGCCTAATAGCGTTTGTTAGAGCTCAAGTTACATGATTTAGAATGCCATCATGAAGTTCAGATCTGAACTTCATCCATTTGAAGTTTATACTTTCAAAGTAACAAGCTGAGTGCTCCGCATAGAGTCATATGGCTGGTCAGTACCAAGGCCAAGATGTCAGGCTGAGTCCTGCCCTCACATTCTTTCTGTGATTGTTGTGTAACTGTGAGTCTAAGGTGTTATCTGAGGTAGTCTCAAGAAGTAAAAGAAACAGATGGTTTTTCACTAGGTGGCTGTGAAATTATAGTTTGGTAAGACATCTCTTATCTGACACTATTATAGCAGGTGTTTGGGTGATTAATTAAGAAGGTCAGTTTTTATAAGTACTCCTATGGAATGGTGCATGTTGTCCTTAACATATGTGTACATTTGTTCTACATTGATGTGGTGTGAAACTCTTTTCTCTGAAAATCTGTCTGAGAATTAGATTTTTTTTTTTGTTGTACTTTAAGTTGAATGAGAACCCCAAGGCATTTGCAGAGAATCTGGTATAGAATCCTTCAAGATTTGTATGATCCTTCTCACAGCACTACCTGGTTCATGGTCATCTCATATTTTAATATATTTCAGAAAAAATTGTCTTATCAGCTTCTCAGTATCAGGTCTTTGCAAAGCATCTGCCTTAGTTTTCATGAAAACAGTTGTCTTTTTGTACTTATATTTTGTTGGTTTATACAATGTTTAATAAAATTATGTAATTTTGGTGACAAGTATAAGTGGCCTTAACAAGTTTGGGAATCATCGTACCTAATACTTGATAACTAAACGGCTCAGTTAGTACCAAAGTCATAAGTAGACAGTAATTTGCTATCTGTATGTCTGTGTGCCTACCAGGGGCATCAGAATGTTATAAAGGGAAACAGGGCATAATAATTCTGTGAACAATGCTTGGAAGTTGGTTTTGAAAGATTTTAAACGTCTGTTCAGTTGAATACTCAACATCCATATAAAATGTCAATACCAACTAATATGTATTGTGAAAAGACATTGAAGTTATGTGTAAAAGGAGAAAAATAGCTTAGAAAAGGTTTATTAAGATTCTGTGTATGTGTGTGTGTTTGTGCGTGTGTGTGTGAACATAGAAAAAGGTCAAGGGTTTCATTCAAGGAGGATCCTACAACACTTACCTCCTCCCGTGGACACATGGAATCAGTAGCTACACATGGAATAGTTTTCTCCTCTGAGCAACTCCTGCACATCTGGCAAACAACCCACATCAAAGTGGATAGGAGAGGCTGAGACATGGTCTTTCCATCCACCCCACTCCCAGCATGGTGACCCACAGTTGGAAGGAAGCTACCATCCCCAGCTGCTCCCTGAGAAGTGAAGGGTCTGAACCCTAAACTTGGCACCCTTCCTTTAAAGACTTGCACCTGGGAGATGGGCCCCCAAACATCTACATTTGAAAGTCAGTGGAACTAGCATCTGCAAGACCCACCAGACTCATGATCTGAGAAACAGCTTTTGAAGGGCAGCATGAACTTGGTCACCCTCCTGGGGCCTGGCACAGGGACAGTGGCTGAAAAGGGCCCAGACTTTCTGTGAAAGAGGCTTGTTTATCTTAAAGCATCAGCCTGAGGGGCCGGCCTCTCATTTAACATTCTCTGGGGGCTTGGAGGCTGGCAGGAGCTGTCTTTGCTCTCTCTGCCTCATTCCAGCTGGACAGTATCTCCTAGAAAGGAACTTGGGTACTTGTCTGGTGCCCCGATGTTTGCAGTTGCTGCCCAGAGACAACTCTAGGTCACCTGGCTTTGGTGGTCGGTGAGGCTTACACTTGTAGGTCCCCAGTGTTCACTGCAGTATTATTTGCAATAGTCAAGACATGGAAGCAGGCTTAGTATCCATCGATAGATGAATAGATAAAGAAACCATGATATACACACACCACACACAGAGGAATATTATTCAGCCATGAAAAGGAACTAAACCTAGACTCCCCTGGTGGTACTGAAAAGGAAAAGTTAAAATTTGACATAACCTCCTGCTCGTTCTGCCTGTGTAACTCAGCTTGCTCCTTGCAGAGTCTGGATCGGGTAGGTCACGTGGTCTCAGAAAGTGGGGACTTAAGGTACGAGGAACTGGAGCTTATCTCACCACCCTTGTCCTGCTCTTTGCAATTCCCCAGCCCCTGTAAACCTGCTTAATCATGCCTTTCCGTGTAAAGGTCAGGCATTCCCCTCCCCATCTTGACTGCTGTTCCCGTGCACACAAAACTGCTTCGTGTAAACCAGCCTATTAGCAGCTAGTGTTGCCCACTATAGTCTGTCTGTGAACACTCTGTAACCCCTCTGTTTGGGGCTCAGAGCTTAGAGTGTTAACTGCTCTGGGCCCGCCGGCGTAGTAAACATGAGTTCTCCAACTCTCCCAGTGTGGTGCTTGGTTTCTCGAGTACTGGTTTCTACAACAATACAGTGGCTCAGAATCTGCTTGCCAATTCAGGGGACACAGATTTGATCCCTGGTCCGGGCAGATTCAACATGCCACAGAGCAGATGAGCCTCTGAGCCACAGCTACTGTGCCTGTGTTCTGGAGTCCGTTGCCCTCAACAAGAGAAACCACCACAATGAGAAGGCTGCAAGCCGCAACACAGAGTAGCCCCTGCTCGCTACAACTAGAGAAAGCCCGCATGCAGCACTGAAGATGCAGCACAACCAAAAATAATAAATTAAAATATTTTAAAAAAAGAAATAAATCTTGCCATTTGTGGCAATGTGGATGGACCTTGAGGACATTAATGCTACATGACATCAGTTAGAGAAAGATGATCACGATCTCACTTTTATGTGAAATCTATAAAACAAAACAAAAATTAACTCAAAGGTACTGAGAACAGATTGGTGGTTGCCAGAGCAGGGGGTGGGGAATGGACGAAATGGGTGAAGGGGTCAAATGGTACAGAGTTCTAGTTAATTAGTTAAATAAATCATGGGGCTGTGATGTATAGCATGGTGACTATAGTTAATAATACTGTACTGTATATTTGAAAGTTTAAGAGAGTAAATCTTAAAATTTACCATAGCAAGAAAAGGAAATTTGTAACTGTGTGATGGATGTTACCTCATCCATCCTCACAGTGAAAATATTTGGGAAAAAAAATTCCAGAAAGTTTCAAAACACAAAATTTGAATTTGCTGCGACAAATAGTTGGCTACTATTTACATAGTATTTTCAATGATCTATATAACTTTTACATTTTATTACGTATTTTGTAATCTAGAGATGATTTAAAGTGTATGTAAATACTGTGCCATTTTATTTTAGAGACTAGGACATACCTAGATTTTGGTGTCTTTGGGGGTCCTGAAAACAGGCCCCCATGGATGCTGAGGGATGGCTTTATTTATAGGTTGAAATTGTCACAGTGAATATCTGTTACTTTTAAAACTTAAGGGAAAAGGAGCTACTTCTGTTCTGAGAAGAGCCTATTGAATGTGTGTAGTTAAAAACAAATGAAATCCCTTTTGGGACTTAGGCAGCAGGAGAGAATGCTCTTGGTCAGGGGCCTCCCTCTTGGCACCTTGACAGTGTGCAAGTGCCTTTCTGTCCTGTGTGTTTTAAAGTGCTTTATCCTGACCGCAGTTAACCTTTCAAATGAATAGAATGACCTTTCTCTGTTGTTCTCTCTCCTTTTATTTGTATATGTAAAATGTGATATTGTTGCAATAATTCTTTTTTTCTGGTTTTATTTTCAGGAAGACTTTGATGTCGATCACTTTGTATCTGACTGTCGGAAGCGAGTCCAGCTGGAAGCACTCAGAGATGACCTGGAGCTCTACTATAAGCTGCTTAAAACAGCCATGGTTGAGCTCATCAACAAGGACTACGCAGACTTTGTCAACCTGTCAACAAACCTGGTAAACTTGAAATCCACAGTTCCTACCTGTCAGTGTATTTACACATGTACTGCACACTTTTTTTTTCACTTATGTTTATTCTTAACAGCTCTGAGTCTTTTTAGAAACCTTTTAGTTATTTTCTTTCCCCCAGAAACTTGAAGGGATTGCTAATCTTGATTAATAAAGGAATAAACTTTCTTAATATGCATGTTTTGTGTTTAGTTTAGTTTGATTATTTTTTGAATGACTTACTAAGAAGTGGTGAAAAGGAAAGGATAGCAATGCCAAGAGTGTTTGTTTTTGTTAGTTGCTAATTGATTCTCATGAAATCTCACCAGTTTAGACTAATTTCCGAGAGCAGCTATCAACTAACTCTTCTTAAGGAAATGTTTCATTTACTTTCAGGTACATGTGTTAGCCAGAGATAGGTTGAGAAAACACTGGCCAATATTGATCATTAAGAAGCCTATTTTTATACATTTATAAAAATGTAGGAATTGTTTATAAGAAGCATATCAATTACTTGGAAAAGTTGTTTAGAAATACTTCAGTTTTCATACTTGTGAAAGTCTGGTTCATATTTTGTTTTCAAGTCTGTTTGTCAAAAGAGGTATGGAAAATAGCCATCTCTATGGGAATTTCAAGAAGCATTGAGAATAATGAGCCATATTTGCTTTTGGGGAATACACCACTAAGATAAATGTTCCAGTAGGATTAGAAACCCTGAAAATTTTATTTCCATCCTATTTAATTTGGATTTTTCTGAAGGGTTGTAATAATGCTTAGGAGAGATGTAGTCCATCAGACTTTCACATCAGCTGGTTGAATATCATAAACAACAGAGATAGCTATTTTTCCTGTTAGTTTTTTAAGTCATTTAAAATTTTACCCAAAGGCAAATTGTGCATAGGAATTTTTCATTTATTATGACTTTCCTTACTTTTATAGTTTTTATATATCAACAGGTTTTTCACATTCAGTGAGCAGTATTTATGGCCAAATAACATTTTTGTTACGTAGTTACTAGCAGCATATAATTGTACAGAAAGAATAATCTATGTCTAATACTGCTTTGATCATTAAGTATAGGCTTCACTGTTAATCCTGGCCCTGATATGTTTGTGCCAACATGATTTTGCCTTTAGGTTGGTATGGACAAGGCCCTCAATCAGCTTTCTGTGCCTTTGGGACAGTTACGAGAAGAGGTTCTGGTAAGTCCCCAAGTAACAGTAAACAAGCTTCCATAAAGCATATTACAGTAGTTTGCCTTCTCCAAGAATTCTTTTATTAATCTGTTAGATTGTTGTGATTGTTGTCGTTGGTGTTTTTTAATGTTCCATGATTATAGTATAATACATTCAAAATGTAAATGATTTGCATGTGATATTACAACCTAAGAAACATATTTGGTTTGAAGACGGCAAATTCTCAAGAGTAGACACTTTTAAATGTCGGGGAGGAGGAGAAGGGTATTTCAGATTTTAAATTTGTTAATACCACCTCACCCATGTATAAGTGTTCTCCAGCTTAGAACTGGCTTACTTATATTTTAAAATTTGTCATTTTCCAAGTGTTTTCCCAGACAATATCTTATATGTAGTTAGATTCGTGGACCAGTTTATACCAGCCATTTAACCCCTGATGTAACTGAAGGGTCATATAAATGTCGTGTAATACCTAGTTTCTCTGAGAACATCTCTCCCTTGGGAATGGAACTGTCTGCCCCTAAGCCATGAGACCAGGGACTTCATCCGGGTGGAGAGGGAGTTTTGGTATCACCTCCAACAGAAAACTGCCGCCCTGCCCTCCCCTCACCCTCTGGGCTGTGCTAGGCGCCTCGCCCTCCATCCTCCCTTTGTTGTGAAGCACCGCACCATCACTTACTGTGTGTGTCAGCACTGGACCACGCCAGACCACGTGGCCTTATGCTCCTTGCCTCGAGACAGTACCTGGCACATGCAGGGCTCTCAGTAGATAATGTAGTAAAGAGGTTTCGCTTGGATAAAACTGTAGGAAATGCAGGACAATGGGAATGTCAGGGCTGAGAAGTCCCGAGGAGGGTAGGCAAGAAAAATTCGTAAAAGAGGTTAAGTTGTGAGCTGTGCCTTGAACTAGCAGATTGTTTGAAAGTTTGTGTCTTGTTTGAATTTTACAAAGCTTATTAAAGTGCCTTTTGTTGGAATGGAAGAGAATGAAGTTTTTGGTCTGCTGCTGGATTCCACACCAGCCTCTGTGTGGCCTTCCTGCCTCCTTTTCAGGACTCCTCGTCCTTCTCCCAACCTGTAGCCATGACATTTCCCAAACCCCATCCTTTTTTAACCTTCCACTCTTCTCTCTGAACTCCTCTCCACTCTGCTGACCTGTGCTTGAACTTCCTCGACTGCCCTCATGCCTTCAGGCTCTTGTCCTACACTGCCAGCTGCCAGAGCCATCTACCGTCCCTTACTCTGCGGCTGTCTTTATAACCAGCCTTCTCCTCATCAACCAAGACCTCACCTGCCTTTTTAATCTCAACTCAAGAAGCTTCTCTGAGATTCTAAGATCATTGAGGGATAAGACTGTTTCTATCTAATTCATCATTGTATCCTCATTGGCTGACGGTTAGTAGACATTTCATGTTTATTGAATGAATTAATTCACTTTTCTATAAAATTTTTGTGATTTGTCTGGTGGTGGTGATTTAGTCGCTAAGTCGAGTCTGACTCTTGCGACCCCATGGACTGTATGTAGCCTGTCAGGCTCCTCTGCCCGTGGGATTCTCCAGGCAAGAGTACTGGAGTGGGTTGCCATGTCTAGTTTATTCTAATCGTTTCTTTTACCTTTGCTTTGGCCTGAGTCTTCATATTTTGTTTAATTTATTAGCTTCTGGACATGTTTTTCCACCTATGAGCTGCCTTTTCCTGGCCATTCTGTTCCTTACTCCTTGATTCGTAATATTCTTAGAACACATGGCATCATGAAGTATCAGTGCTTAAGGATTGTTTAGTTCCTGATAGAATCTAGTCTAAAATTCTCCTAAATCTCCCCCACCCCCGTTTGTTTCTACTTCTCTCCAAAATGAAGCCTGTTCTGCACCTGGGTGCACCCTGCAACCCTGAGTGTGCCCTGTCAGTTGCACCTTTCCACCCTCTGTCTTCCAGTGACTGCTCTCCTCCACCGTCGGCCTCCACAGGCTCTCCAAGTCAGACTCAAGTTCCATCCCCTGGGCCAGATTTTCCTAGTGTTTGATTCAGATGGTTCTTTCTGTACTCTGACCACGTATGACGGTGATTGTATATGTATTGGGTTGGCCAGCAAGTTCCACTGGTTTTTAAGTAAAAATAAAAGACACAGTTTTCATTTTCACCAAGAACTTTATTGAACAGTGTATTCACAGTTTTGTTCCACTACCTTCTGCCGTTTTTTTCAGGCAGCTTCATAATTCCATCTTCCCCAAACTTCTTATATTTTTGAGCAAAGAACTGTTGCAGGTGTCTTTTATGGTCTTCCAGGGAATTGAAATTTTTCCATTAAGAGAATTTTGTAAAGACTAAAGTAAGTGAAAATCTGAAGGTGCAATGCCTGGTGACTATGGTGAATGAATGAGAACTTCCCAGCCAAGCTGTAACAGTTTTTGCCTGGTCATCAAAGAAACGTGGTCTTGAGCGTTTTCTCTTGACTAATTCCAGATGCTTTTCGTCTAGTGCTGCCTTCAGTTTGTCTAATTGGGAGCAAGTACTTGTTAGAATTAATCATTTGGTTTTCCAGAAGGAGCTCGTTATAGACAATTCCCTTCCAATTCCACCATATACACAGCATCACTTGTGGATGAAGAGCAGCCTTACGTATGATTGTGGTGGTTCATTTTGCTTGCCCCACGAGCTCTTCCATTCCACATAATTGTACAGTACCCACAGAGGATGAGATGGTTGAATGGCATCATCGACTCAATGGACATGAGTTTGAGCAAACTCTGGGAGATAGTGAAGGACAGGGAAGCCTGGCGTGCTGCAGTCCACGGGGACAACTGAGCAACTGAACAACAACAGCAATCCACTTTTCTCTCTCCTGTCACAATTTGTTTTAAAAATTAAACATTTTTGTTACTTTTAAGTAGAGAATTCCCTGTGGAAAGATGGTCAAGAAGGTTCTTATTTCACTTCACTTATGTGGAACCCAAACATCAAAACGATTCACATAACCAAGCTGGTGCAAATGGTGTTCAACGGTCGATTTGAATATTTTGAGTATGTTGGCCATCTCCTGCATGGTATAGCATTGATTGTTCTCCGTTAAGGTCTCGATTTGATTGCTGTCAACTTCAATTGCTCTTTTCAACCGTGGCCAAATCTATCCAGTGAGAAGTCTCCAGCACAGAACTTTGCAAGCCATTTTGACACTTCAGTCAGTCACAGCACCTTCTCCATACATTGCACAGGTCTCACTTTGCTTTTCAGTTGTATTTTTACCTTTCTTGAAATAATAAAGCATAATACACAGAAAATGTTGCTTTTTTTCTCCTTTAATGTTAAAATGACTACACAAAAATTCAGTAGTCTTGATTTTTTTTTAATGCACACTGATATGACAACTGTCACAATACCATCTTACAAAATTATTTCTAATGAAATTAAAGACAGCCAAGCACTACTAGAGCCATCTTATGGTAAAAAGTAAACTAATTTTTTTGCCAACCCAATATTATTATTCTTTTGGCCGTTAATCCTCTGTGATCTTGGCTTTATATGTCATTTTGCCCTCAAATCATGAGTACCCTCAACAGCAGTTGTATTTAATATTATGTATTTTTGTCAATATCTACATAATACTGGCCCAAATATAATTAAGTTACGTGGAATTTAATGTATAAGTTTCATAATGCCACAAAACAATTTCTGCAGTACATTTTCTTTATTCTTTTAAAGAGTCTTCGGTCATCTGTCAGTGAAGGAATTCGGGCAGTAGATGAACGAATGTCTAAACAAGAGGACATTAGGAAAAAAAAGGTATCCTTGAGTCATACTGTTAAACACGGGCTTGTGGTAGCACCTCGGAGCTAACGGCACTTTCCTGGCTGCGGTGTGATAGACTCCTCTTGGTACCGCTGCAGAGAGAAGTGCGGGGTCTTCCTTTCTCTTCAGGCAGCAGCGTTCAGCCAGGCTCCTGAGGGGTTCAGCCAGAACTGGAGCCCAGGTCTTCTCACTCCTTGGCTGATTGAAGTCCTATAAATAAAAAGGGTGTGGTAAAGTAACTAATTGAAGAAAAAGACAAAGAATATTGCATATTCTTCTTGTGCTTTATTAATGATAGCATCAAAAATTTTAAATGTAGACTTCTTATGCTATATGCCAGCTCAAAGCCTCATGTCTTCTCAACTTCTCACCATATGAAACTTTTTTGTCCTCCCAAAACTGTTTCTATGCTTATAATGTCATGTTAACTATTTGAAATAAAGCAGAATTTTAGAGCTACCCAAATGGACACAAAATTAACATTCTTCAGTTTTTCCAGAATAAGACACAGGAATAACTGGTATCAGTGAAGCACTTTAAAGTTTAACAGGCATAAAACTAATTTCTTAGCACCCTTGTAAAGGAGATGTTCAAATTTTAGTGATTCGGGAGCAAGTAAGCCTTCTAAGGCCAACCCTTCCAATGTTCTGCTGCAGGTTGAAAAATTAGTGTGTTGCTCTCTCGTTCTGCCACATTTACTTCTTTTGTTTCCACTTCTTAACTGTACATCTACATGCACTACTTTTAATTTTTAGCAGTTTTATGTTTTGATTTTACTTTCTGACTTTAATGGATATATATTACATTATAATATAATATATATCCATTATTATATATATATTATAATAATATATAACATATATTATACATATATGCACTATTATTGGATATAATAGGATTAGGATTTGAGACAATTATCAGCTTTTGTCCAGAGATTTCAAGAATGTAGTGCCTTTCTAGAAAAGATTGTAAGCTTTGTGAGAGCAGGGACTTTTTGCCTGTTCTGTTCACTCGTGTCCTCCCTCCCTGGAACAATGTCAGGGGCACAATAGGGGCTCAGTAACTATTTACATATTTTTCTAATTAATTTTTATTGGAGTCTAGTTGCTCTACAGCGTTTTAGTTTCTGCTGTGCAGCAAAGTGAATCAGTTACACATACACACATATCCCCTCATGTTTAGATTGCCTTCCCGTTTAGGTCACCACAGAGCACTGAATAGAATTCCCTGTGCTATACAGTAGGTTCTGGTAACTATTTGTTTAATGAGTGACTTTATATCTTTCTGTTCTTTCAAGGATGGGTTTTTTTATAATGCTTAACTTCTTTGATAACGTTGTGTAATAATGTCTGATGAATTGATGCTTAAGCATATAATTGTGTCATATACATGTAAATAGGATAAAGATGATCAGAAGCTACAGTTACAACATGAAAAAGGGTCATAAGAAAATAAATGTAATACCTATAGAGACGTTCATTTAAGATAGGAAAAGAAAGGAATAAAAGCGTGGGAAATGAGAAAACAAAAAGTCTAGTTTTCTTCTTTTTTTAACTATAAACTTGCAGTAGAATATTGAAAATATGCTTTTTCTTGACACCTAAAATTAAGACTTGCATTCTTGGGAATTCAGTTTTATGTAGAAGTATTGAAAATATAGAATGCCCTACATACTGTAAGTTGACTTTTTGCTTTGTATTTCCCTGTATTTAGAATGGGAAAATAAGATGATTAAGATTAAATATCATGATAACTTTTCTTTTGCTTAATTATTATTTTATAGATATGTGTGTTGCGGCTTATACAGGTTATTCGATCGGTTGAGAAAATTGAAAAAATCTTAAATTCTCAACATCCTAAAGAAACATCTGCACTAGAAGCAAGCAGGTAAGTATTTTCTTTACTAAATATTACATAAATTAATACTCTACAACTAGCCTAAATTCTTTTTTTTTTTTTTTAGTTAAAATTCATTTCTGAAAAAGAAGAAAAGCCAAGTCTATGGTAAACAGTGTTTTTCAGTGTAGCTTGTGGAAAATGGAGGGTGTGAGATGGTAAAGTTTATAATACATCCTTATAAAGCCTTTATGGTTATGGGCCACAGTTCCAATACATCACTTCACGGGGAATCAGACGAGTGTGCTTTTACTGGAAGAATTTTATCTTTGGAATTGCCTTATAGAAGCACTGGCAAAATTTTGTTGATCTGCAAGATATGAAATAGCTTTCATCTTTCCTAAATTCATTTAGACCAGAGTAATACTCAGAGTATTGCCACTTATGTATCTTACCCTAGCATTACATCATTAAGAAACAGGATAGGCACATTTAGTTAACGTTTGTCAACAACAACAAAAAAAAACAACTTGTGAAATTAGAAAAAGATGACCATTTTCTTTGTTACATACTGCAACTGTCTTCTTATCTTTCTAGTCTGAATTTTAAATCAGCCAGGTAGGTGAGCGACTCAGAAAATGAGTAGCTCATACCAGCACCATGGGAAGCACCGTGGTGCCGTGGACAGATTTGTGCTGTATATTCCACTGGGCAGCCTGAGCCATGGAACTCAACTCCTGGCGTCATTGACAGTGGAAGGCTAACGGGAACTCCTCTGGCAGGGTTGTCTGACACTGAGGTGCCGTCAGCCCATACCTGGCATGTAGTAGGCCCTCAGTTCAGTTGAGTTGCTCAGTCATGTTCGACTGTGACCCCATTTGATGGGTCATCCCTTCTGACCCATCCAGGGGAGCTGTTTGTCTCAAACCGTTCCAAGTCTCTTGCCCTCAGCTGCCTTGGCAGCTCCTGCCAGCTTATCCTCACTCGACATCCACCATGCCTGCCTTCCTGTTTTCTTTCCATTTTTGTCCATTCCTACTCTTCCTTTGATAGAAATGCATCACAGTGTCTTTTTCTATAACACTGGTCCTTTCTTGCTCAGAATCACCTTCAGGACTTTTAAAAAATTCAGGTCAGCAACTTTGAGTTGTAGAGGAGGGAAAACCAGGGCAATGTAAATAACCGGGTAGAGCTAGAGAGAGGGAAGGGAAGTTAACAATGAAGAAGGCCCTGAATGAGAGAGGCTGGGGGAGGAGATGTAAACACCCACACTGGCCTGGGCCAGCTCTTGCTTCTCGGCTGGACCCTGTGGTCAGGGCCTGGCAGTGTCAGGGGCTTATACTTAACTATTCTAGTATTCTGTTGTCCTAGAACATGCTGTAAAAGCTCATGGCACAAAGGATGCTATAGCTTCTACCTTATAACAAGAGGGCTATGGAAAAGCACAATCAAAGCATCAGGACTGCTGATCATGTGATACATTCTTGGAAATTAAAATCCTTTAGGAATTAACTCTTTTTAATTGTCTCCACTAGCCCGCTTTTGACTGGACAAATTTTGGAGAGAATTGCCACAGAATTTAATCAGTTACAGTTTCATGCTGTTCAAAGCAAAGGCTTGCCTCTTTTGGACAAAATAAGACCAGTAAGTGTTGTTTTAGATTTTCACACTTTAGTATTTAGGAATTTGCTAAATAATTTTGGTTTTACCTGGTACAGGCAGACCTTGTTTTATTGCCCTTAGATTTATTGTGTTTCACAGATACTGCACTTTTTTTTTTTAATTGAAGGTTTATTGCAACTCTGCATTAAGCAGGTCTATCACCATGCTAGTACCCTTTTAATAGCACTTGCTCACTTCAAGTGCTATTATCTTTGTATCTCATTCTGGTAGTTTTCACAGTATTTCAAACCTCCACCAGCAAAATGATGATAGCTTACTTAAGGTTCACATGATGGTTGCATTTTTTAGCAATAAAGCATTTTTTAATTCAAGTAATTAAGGTCTATATCTTGTTTTTTTTACACATAATGCTTTTGTAAACTCAGTATACTGCATGTAGTACAGTATAAACATACCCTTTATATCTGCTGAGAATCCAAGAAACCCCCATACCTGACTTTATTGTGATAGTAGTCAATTCACTGTGGTGGCCTAGAACCACACCTGCAGTATCGCCAAGGGATGCCTGCGTTGTTCTGACAGTTGTTGATCTGCAGGATTTTGAAACTAGCTTTGAATTTTCTCTTTCAGGTTTTGTTTTTTAGGCCCCTGCCTCCTAAGTGTCACACATTATGGATTTTGTGTAAAGACACAGGCATATTCTCTGAATTATCAGGGTAAAATTAATTCTAAATTTCATGTAACTTGACACACTATATGATTTAGTCAGAATTAATTTATCCAAAACTCTTGACTGGACTTTAGAATCATGATGTTTGTCAGATTTGCTCTGTAGCTTAAAAGAACCTCATTCTGAAGTGATATCTAAATCCTCCTTTGATATAGCAAAGATTAACTTACAAAGAGATGTGAGGAGGAGGAGAGATTCATTGTTCCTTTCCAGAAAATGTTAATATTTAACTTACAAAGAGATGTGAGGAGGAGGAGAGATTCATTGTTCCTTTCCAGAAAATGTTAATATTTAATTTTACATATCTTCTGTTGGAATAAGAAATTTGTTATGTGTGTGTTTGGATCTTTAGAAATGATTACAACTGGAGAGTTTTAACCTGTCTTTCTTGCAGCGTATAGCTGGTATTACAGCCATGTTACAACAGTCACTGGAAGGCCTCCTGTTAGAAGGTCTTCAGACTTCCAGTGTCGATATTATTCGGCACTGCTTACGGACTTACGCCACAATTGACAAGACACGGGATGCAGAGGCGTTAGTTGGTCAAGTCCTCGTGAAACCCTACGTAGATGAGGTTTGTGTGCTGTTAAATCAGGCCTTCATTCAGCAGATGTTCATGGAGCATCTGCTCTGTCTTGGATGCTTTACTGGGTGTAAGGGGTAGTTTAGAGGCCTTTCTGTAAAGATTCTCAGTTACTATAGTACCATCAGTTGTAAGAAAAGGTTGGTGCCTGGTGGTGACAACCAGCATGCAGGAGTCAGGCACCTTCTCAGTGTTTCTTAGTGATGCTGTAGCCCAGGGATCATGTTAATTTAGTGGGAGGAGGGCCTTGCCTAGGGAGAAGGAATGTATCAAAACATTTTTAGGTCAGGTTTATGGTATGTAAGTTATTTGCCACTAAATTCTTAAAATGAATTTTTAACTACTGGTCTAGTGGGTAAAATGGAACAAGTAAGCAGATACCAAAACTGCAGTGTAAGTTCCTGGTAAGGGAGCCTGCTGAAACCCTGACCATGGAAAGTCTGCGCTGAAGGTTGTCTTCACAGAGATGTGGCCTAAGTCTTGAATACTGAGGAGTCTCTTAGCCAGGAAGGTGGGAGGGAGGAAATAGTCACTGATGCAGGACTTTCATAGGCAAATTAGCAGCATAATACCCTAAGTCCAGAACTTGACTATCCAGTGTCCTTCATCTCCAAGGATGCAGTTACACTTTGGAAAGTAAGCATATTCTGCCTTTGAGCAGCCAGAATGTAGACTGTACCTACCATATGAAGTTGCCAATACTCAACATTTTCTCACACACAAAAGCGGCAGCTTCATCTGGTTCAAACTGATAAAAGTCACAGGCCCATCCTCAGTGTTTGCAGACTCTCTTCAGTGCTCTGTCAGTGTGGATGCTCTTCCTGTCCAGTAAGCACAAAGCCCTGTTCACTGTGACTTTGGGATGAAAGCCTCCCATTTATAAATGGGGGAAATGGAATCCCATTGATAAAAATGAAATGTAAGGATTAACTTCAGTAATCCTTTCAGCTTTTATTAGAGTTTACTAAAAATAAATGATCTGTCAGTTTCCTCTCTTCCTATCCTGTTATATTTCTTACCTAACTTGATAAGAATGAAAAAGACAAATTACCTACATTATTTCTGTCTCAGTAAGTGAAAATCGTTACTAACTTATGCCTTTGTTTTTCATTGAACTGAACCTAATGTGCTAAATGAGAGAAACATTTGATGTTTCAGTGACATATTAAATAAACCAAGGCCACATTTTAATTGTTTTTAAAATTCGTATGCTTGTCATTAACCTCTTGACTCTCAACCTTAACACAAAAGATAAAATAATAAAGTAAAATAAAATATATATTGCCATATTTCTCTGTCTCATGCCTTCCCCTGATCTAAATTATGGTAGAAGAAAAGGCCAAGGTCAGTACAGGGAGGGGCTGTTGTTATGAGAAAGTGTCATTTTATTTTGTTTTCAGGCTCAGGAGGGGAGGAGGCAAATGTGCTTGGCTTTCCGGCTTCGGGCCAGTCTCTGTCACCCAGGCTTTGTCTCCCCTGGGTCAGAGCTGTGCTTCCAAATCCTGAAACTCATTCTGAGTATAGCTGTTACTGTTAGAAAACATGTTAGCTGGGGAGGAGGGGGCATGAGGAAGCATACTGTTGAGGTTTTCTCTATTTTTCCTGTAGTGTGTAATTCATACCTCTCTTTGAGATGCTTTTTTAAAATGCTGTTCGTTTAATAGGTGATTCTAGAGCAGATTGTTGATAGTCATCTGAGTGATCTCCAGCTCATGTATGATAAACTCCTGGAGTTCGTTCCCCATCACTGCCGCCTTCTTCGAGAGGTCACAGGAGGAGCCATCTCAAGGTAGTTTAAGCAGCTGTGCTTAGAACTTGCGCCTGCTGATTATTGCTGCCTCGTTTGGGTCGGGTTCATATGCGCTCCCCTGGTGAATTGTTAGCATGGCACTATGAGGTGGGTATGGGTCATCGCCTCAGAAGGAAACTGTAATGAGTAGGGCAGAGGTAAAGGGTGCATCTTTCTGAATTCACAACCCATACTTCCCCTTTTGTGTACTTTTTCCTCAATTACATGTGAAATAAAAGTTGGTTTGCTTCCATTATTCTGATGTTGTAATCTGTTTATAAATAGGAATTCAGTGTAATTCAACAAGTTTTATATTAATTGTGGTTAAAGTCATCTTCAGTTTTCCCTCCTCTTGCCTGATTTCCATACTTTTCGCTTTGTTTCATAAATACCCGGCTGCCTTTCACTATCACCACTGGCCTGATCCGGGCCTTTATCAGTTTTATGCAGAATAACAGGATCTGCCCACCTCCTCTCCCTGCCTCCACCCTCTCCCTTCTCACCCTTCCCGTCTGCCCTTCGGCTGTCACATTGACCCACAATTCTGATATTTAGGCACTGCCTTCTTCCTAAGTCTTTAGTGGCTTCTTGTTGCGTATCGAGGAAAGTCTAGGCGTCTTGATGCGGCGTACGAAGCCCTGCGCACTCTGGCCTCAGTGGTCCTTGTGTGTGGCACTCTGTGGGCTTCCCTTGCTCCGCTGGTCCCCGGCACACGTTTAGTGGGTCTGTGTTTTTCCTCAGAGTTCTCTGCCTTTCCCTTTCTTTTTGTTGATCTGTCATTCCGTGTGAAGCCCCAACTCAGATGCCACTTCTTTCAAGAGACCTCTCACCTTTCATCCTGAAGTCTAGCTTTCATCCTGTTTTCTGCAGGTGATTGCATGTTGCTTTCACTTCTGTTGAGGACTAGTTTCCATCTTAACAGCTTGCTTCCATCCTGCACAACCCATATTCCCCACCCCTGGCACAGTGTCTTAAGACAGCAACTATCCAATGTTTGTGAAATGAAAGACTCAATTTGCAGCATTAGAAAGGCAAATCAAGTCCCTTTCTTCATGGAGTGAAAATTATTTTTAGCCTTGAAATTTTTTTTTTTTTTTTGAAAAGAGAAACCTGGGGAATAAATGTGCTGATTGACTGGGAAGTACCCTCTCTGTTTCCACTAGATGATCTCAGATGAAGCTTTGTTTTGCCACTTTTGTGTAATAATCATGAAGATTTAGATGGATTTAGATTTGGGGTAAGAATTTAATAGCAGTCATCATGTGAAACTAAAGAGGCCACAGTAATGAAACAACCAATCGTTAGATTTGACAAGCCTAGTCTTGGTCCTGAAATGTCAAGTTTCATGCCTCACATGTTTGTTCTTTTCCACAGTTTCAGGGTGGCAGAACTCACGTAGAAAGCTCAGAAATTTGAGTATCTAGACTGTACCTTGGTAGGTCATCTGCCTTTGCTTCGCGCTGCATCGTCTTGTAGCCCTGGACCCTCCCTAGCTCAGCATCTGCCTTTGGGTGCTCTGTATACCCGGCAACAGCAGTGATGTTCAGGAGTTATTTTCCAGAAGACATAAATTAGCTTTTCTAACTGTTGATCTTGCAGAGTTAAATTTTCCTTTTGAGGTTTTAATTGTATATTTAGTTTGGAAATGAGGTGATCTTGTCATACATTGTTGCTCACATTATGTGCATTTGTATTCCAAAATCTTCAATTTTGTTCTCTCTTCCTATACCTTATTAGAGCTAGTTCTTATTGGGATTAAAAGTATATGATACGATACGTGGAACTGGGTATGTGGGACATAGGCATCTCCTTTCCCTCATCAAATATAAAGAAAATTACCTTAATATAGAGCATGTTAACAATGCAGCAAAGTGGGTACGTCAGTGAGATGCTGTTGCCTAAAGATATTTACAGATTTTTAAGTACAGAGAAACTTAAGGAACCTGCCTTTTTTTATTTATGTACTATGTATTTAACATTATTAACATAGCACTTACTATATGCCAGTAAGTCCTAAGTGCTTTACAAACCTTACACCATCCTAAATGCTTTACAAATCTTATTCCATATAATGACCCTATGATTTTAAAGATGAGGAAACCAAAACACAGGGAAGTTAAATGACCTGAGATTTGAACTGAGGTGCTGTGGCTCCTGAGAGCATGATTTTTCTCTCAGTGTTCTCTCTCACCTAAGTGTGTGAATTAGAAACTCAGAATTTGGCCTTTTTGCTGACAATGCAAAATAAAGCATGTGCATGTGGAAACCGTGAGTGTTATCAGTTTTTTTGTATTAAGATTTGTAATCCAGATTTTACATGAAATAGTCATAGAACATTAGACCTGAAGTTAATCAGAGATAGCTGAATCACAAAGCTATTAGTAATTGGTAAATTAGTGTGATTTACAGTGTTTTAGAGTTGAGTGGTGGTAAGGTTGAATACAAAGATTGCTTTTCTTGTGGTATTAGATTGCTGCTTTTTCAAGATAGTGTAGCCCATTTAAGGGGAGAAAACTGTGCCACGGCAATTTGGTGTAGTTTTCCATTATCCTTGACCCCAGCTGTCTGCTATGTTTGCTATAATTGTAGGAGTCAGGACACAGAGGATGTGTCAGGTTCTAGGTGAGAATGAGATCAAGGAGTGAAATACAAGTTTGGGCCTAAAAACAAAATAATTGACAAATATAGTTGTTTTTAAAAGGTTGAAGTAAATTTTAGGCTGAGGAACTTCTATTTTAATAAAACACCACAATGGAATTTTGCTTTTTGTAAGTAGATGTTGTATTTGACTTGATCTGGTGTATTTGACTGAAATTTTTCTCCTATTTTACAGTGAAAAGGGCAATACTGTTCCCGGCTATGATTTTTTGGTGAATTCTGTCTGGCCAGAAATAGTACGAGGATTAGAAGAAAAATTACCCTCGCTTTTTAATCCTGGGAATCCTGATGCATTTCACCAGGTACCTTTCCCTCTGTTGTCTTGATTCTTGAAGGTGTTAACCTGAGATAATCATGTCTTTTTTTGCACAGTCTTGGTTCTGTGGTTTATTGAAAATCACAATCTGAGTTGTGAAGCCAGCATTTACCTTAAAAATACACACACTGTTTTATTCAAGTCATAGTCTCTGATACTTTGGGGACTAAGAATATTTTTTAGTATGTAATTCAGTAGAATGTAATTTAGTAGAATTCAGTCAAGAAGCGATTATGACTAGATATGGATGTTTTTAATCTAAATTTTAAAAAAGATCTTAAGGACTATTGACAACAACTAGTTGTTTTCAATGAAAAATTAAGTTCGTAGAACTCTGCTTATATCACTTTGAAGGAAAACAAGAAATAGTAATTGGATTGTAGTATATATTATGTAATTAATATTATAATTATTATTGTAGTATAAAAATGTCCTATATAATTTGAAAGATTAAGAGGCCTTGATATTTCTTTTTTTAAAAAAAAAAATCATGGTTTTTTTTTTTTTCCCCTCATGTTTTTTATTTAAAGGACTTCATGGTTGATGTATCCAAAGGAAACCCGTATGTTAATTTTTCGTTTTTTAAAGATGTAGTGTCCTGGAGAAGATTGAAGACTCCAGGCCACATGGCCTGAGTCTGCGCCTCACTCTCCTGTCAGTACCCTGTTGCTCAGCCTCTTGGGGCCTCTCCTCTTCCTGCTCTGGATTTTGATTTTTGTTTTTTTTATTTTTTATTCAATATGACAGTCTTTGTCTGATAATTAGGTAATTTATTAAATTGACAATGATCATCGTGATTGATATATTTGCGGTTTTTTTAGTTCTTCCTATTTGTCCCATTTTTCTTCCTTTTTTTCCTTTCTCTCGTCTTTTTTTTTTTTTTTTTCTTTCCCACCTTCTCTTTATTTTGCACTTTTGGGAATGTTTTTCTCATTTATTCTCTTTTACCCCTCTACTAATTTGGAAGTCCTGCCCTCTGTTTATTTGTGTGTTAAGTAACCTTAGTGTTTACTTAAGAGAATTTAAAGTTACTGGTGTTCTTCAGCCTCCCAAACAGCACAAGGATCTTAGATGCCAGTCATGCCTTTCCATAGTATATATTAGTTACCAGGGTCTTATTTCTATTTTGATTTTTTTATGCCCCGCCTCCGAAATTGGGCATTATTTTTATTGCTTTAACATGGCCATCATCCGCCTCTTGAAACTATTCCACATGTTTATCATTTCCTTTGCTTATTGTTCCTTCTTGGATGTTATACCTTTTCTCTTGGATCATTTTCCTTCCTCCTGAAATTCATCTCTTACAAATTTCTGTTGATAATAAATTTCACTTTTTTATGATAAACCCTCAGTTAATATTTGTTTGAAAATAACTTTATACCTTTTATGTTTGAAAGGTAGTTTTGCTGGAAGTAGAATTCTCTGCACGTTGAACTTTGTCACTTGAAAGTAGTTGTTGCTATTGTTTCTTGGTAGTTATAATGGCTTTTTCCCCTGGGTCCTTTTAAAATTTTCCCAGTGACTTTGGTGTGCTGTTTCATTATGATATATCTAGTGTGGACTTCTTTTTATTTGCTGAATTTAAGATTTGTTGGGTTTTCTGAATCTGAGGATTGGTGGTTTTTTAAATCATTACTATATCATTTTTATTCATTAACTCAATTGTACTTCTGTCTCATTCCTTTATTATTTGCTTTTAGAACTCTTAATTAATTATCCTCACTTTATCTTTCATGTTTCCTGAATTTACTTTTTTATTTTTCATCTCTGTGCTACATTCTGGGTAATTTCTTGGGACTTTTCTTCTAGTTCAAGAATTCCTTCTTCAGTTGTGTCTAAATTCCTTTTCACCTGTTTCAAATTTATCATTATTTTCATTTCTGGCAGCTCTATTTGCCTCTTTTTCTAATTGCGCTTGGTCGCTTTGCTTACTAATTTTTAAAGTGTAGAGAGGTACAAGTTGAGTGTGATGAGCCTGGGCCTAATAACTTCACAACAGGTGAAGTTGACAAATTTGGAACTTTATTATCCCAGAAATACCACTTATCTGTTCTCTTGACCCTTGTTACAGTATGTTGAACCATATAATTAAGTGATACGATTTTCAACCAGTTGTGTGACATTGAGTTTTGTGACTTTATAAAATAGATCTTTATAAATAAATAAATAAATAAAGTAGAGCTTTTAAAAATAGATACCATAAGCAGAATGAAGTAATGGTCTTAAGCATTAGCAATTTAGACCCTTTACATCCCTCTTTAGAGAATCATATTGATCATGTTAGGCTCAGGAGATTTTCCAGCTCAGACATGAAGCTTTCTGATGAAATACTGGCTTTAGAATTCTAAACCAATACTTAATGTTCGTGGTTACATTTCTTGCAAGAAATGCTTTCAGTTTTCAGTGTTAACGGGACATGCTTTTAGAAGAGAGAAGTATTTTTGCATTCCTTTAACATCCATTATATGCAGGAGTGTAGTTTTATCCCAAAAGGGATGAGTAATATACTTGTCTTTGTCTCAGCTCCTCACATCTAGACCACACTTAGGGAATTCAGTAAGTGTAGCTAAGAGTCGGACACGACTGCGCGACTTCACCTTCACTTTTCACTTTCATGCACTGGGAAAGGAAATGGCAACCCACTCCAGTGTTCTTGCCTGGAGAATCCCAGGGACGGGGGAGCCTGCTGCTGCGTCTGCGGGGTCGCACAGAGTCAGACACGCCTGAGGCAACTTAGCAGCAGCAGCTCCAAACCAGCTGAAAGGAATTTAACACTATATGGTGCTTACTGTACTACAGTTCCCATGTAATCACAGACATCGATCGTATTTAGGCGATTGGTTTGGTGACCCAGAAGAGAGCTTCTCTTCAGTGAGAAGTACGTGGGAAATCCTGCAGTGTCCTCCCTGGAGCCTGGGGACTGAGAGCCCTTGCCAAAGGACGTGCAGCTGCAGTTTTCCCTGCTGACTGTCTGGGCTTCTGGTTCCTCTCTTTCCTTGCCTTGTTTCTGAGTCAGTTCTCTCTGAGCCTGAGCAGAAGAGGAAGTGTCATCTCCATGGGAGACGATAATAAAAGCAGTTAACCTAGTAGTGTAGTTTTCTGGGTTAAATTAAATAATAGAATTGTAAGCACTGTGTCCAGATGATACATGTTCAGTAAGTGTTACCTGCTACTCTTAGTGGTGTTGCTAGATTCCCCTTGTCAGTCTTCATGCTGTCCCATCTATAAAAATGATGTAATTACTCACATGGTTTGAGTAATTGCTTTCCTTTTCTTCCCTCCTTTCTTCCCTCTCTTTAAATTTTCTACTTCTTCTCGAAAGGCAGTGAAAATTATACCACTTAATCTGTGATCTCTTGTGGTTCCAGTGGACAGTTAGGGGTGCCCTAGAAGATGAGTGAGAGCTGTCACTTAAAGACCACTGGACTTAGAATACCTGGGTCTCTTGATGGGCTTGCCACCTAAGACCTTGAGCAAGTCAGAGAACCACTTTGGGCATTACTCAGTGTGGGGATCTTCAGAGGAAGATCCTATAAGGTCCTAATGAGATCTTAAACCTATGATTCTGTGTGTTGATCTTTATCTTGATTTCCATTTTTCAGTATATGATCCCGATTCTGGTCAGTTTCCTTAAAATGAAAATTCCACCTGTTTGTTCTTATTTTAGAAATATACCATAAGTATGGATTTTGTAAGAACATTTGAACGGCAATGTGGATCACAGGCCAGTGTAAAAAGATTACGAGCACATCCTGCCTATCACAGCTTCAATAATAAGTGGAACTTGCCTGTTTATTTTCAAATAAGGTCAGTAATTTATTCCCATCACCTCCACCCTTCTGAAATAGGATTTGAACACCAGTTCAGATGGACTGAACTCCATCTCACAGCCCCTTCTTGGAGATCATCATATTATTCCTTGGGAAACAGTTTAGAGCAGAAACGCACAAGAAGTATCATGATTGCCCAAGTTCTGGCCTGTGTGACAAAAGGATTAAGTTTTACTCTCTTGTCATTAGTAAGCTGGGAATGCTAGACTCCAGGGAGCTAGACCAGGCCCAGCTTCATTCCCAGGTGCTACGCCTTCATTCACCATGAAGAGACAGAGAGAGCTGGTCACCTAGCAGCTCTTCTCTCCATTTTCCTCTTCCATCACTTGCTTCAAATAGCAGGCCTATCCTTCATCTGTAGTTTTGCTCATCTGTAACATTTTTATCCTCAGAGGGAATCAGGAAAAGTGTTCTTTCTTGAAATATTCTTTGTAGCTGATTCCATCCGTCAGTTTATAAGAATTGTAGTTATTATTTTGACTTCCTTTATAATCTTAGTGAGTATTCTGGAAAATGGTGACACTTTGCTTCCAGATAGCATAATGATATCACCAGTGCCAGTAAGTGGTCCTGTAGACAATTTGGGGGCAATTTAGGATAAATTCTTAACAATGTATATTCCCCTAGAAAAAGAGATGAAAATATAGCCATTTTTTTTAAAAAATAGCCATTTTTGCAGATTCTCTTGAATGAGATCACAGTAAGTTCCTCCATAGAATGGTGTTAACTAAAGCATGTTAGTTAGAATGGTTTTTAAAGACTTGCAAGCTTTTTGTTTAAATTGCTGGATGCTTTCATTAATTATGATGCAGTCCTTCCCTGGAGTTCTGAGGAATAATTACAGAGAGGGAAATATGTTAAATACCTTGACTTGTAATTACTTGCCATGATTGAGGATGTATATAATTGTCTTTTGATGATGAAATCAAAGCTGTCAGACCGTTAGTATGGTGCTCTTTTACATACAGTACTGAGCTTTATACTTAATTTTTCAAGGTTATATTATCATGTAGGTAAGAAATTAAGGATTTGTTTGTCTGAGATACTCATGGACTGCATGGGATGTAATCGTTACGTGATGATCGAGATGTAGCCAGGGCAAGAAGCCCTTTTGGTTTGTGAGAAAAATTTAAAATGGTGAAGCATCATTTTATAGTGTAAGAGGGCAGTAGAGAAATAATATTTAAACTTTCCGTGTCTCCTGTAGTCTCCATTTTGGGTTAGATTGCTTTAGATATCTAATAACCATCACAGCCCATACTCCTGTTTACTGCCTCCAAACGCCCCTTATCTAGTCATTTCCCCAGGCCCCAGGCCCCAGACCCCCACACTTGGTAATCTTGCAGTCGTGTCATTCTGCCTTCTGGAGTTCTGGGCCCTGCAGGGTAGCACAGCCTGGCCTCAGCCCGTCTTCCTCTCATCGTGGGTTCTCTCAAAGCTGGTAATTGAGTCTTAAACTATGCTGAAACTCAGCCAGTCCCATGAAAGACATTTTTAGTCTTCACCAGAGTTCAGCCATAAGCATTCAAAGGAATTGTTTAACTTTTCTTTGTAAATAGTTTTATTTAAAATTGATGAAATTTAAAAAGTTACGTTTGAGTTATGAAGTGTGGAACCTGTTTTCAGTGCATTTGCTCTTCCACTTAAAAAGAAATTCAAGTAACACTTTATAGAACACCATTCTGTTGATTTTTGCCAGTGGTTGGGTTATTTATTCTCTGGGATAACAGAATGTTCTGCAAACATGGCTGGTGTCAAAGCTGTATTGCTGTCTGATTCACTTCAGGGTCATTTAAAGTAAGCCCAAACGCCAGTAGGGTGGTGATGTTTCAACAGATTTCTAGGAAGGAGTATCAGTACTAATATTGCACTCTCAGTAGCAATCAGATAGTCCCGGGTCTGACTCTGTGCCGACATCCCCGTCATCTTCAGGAAAAAAGGCACCCCTCCCGCCACCACCGTTCTGTGAGCACACGGGCACCCCTTCTGTCTCTGGTCCCCTGTTGTGTCAACACTTCATTTGTTCTTCCAGGAGTTTGGGAAAGTAGGGTTAGGCATTAGTTTTCATAGAAAGAGATTCAATACACATGGGCCCCCAGCAGTCTCAAGTGGTGGTAAGTCAGTGGCTGCCGGGAAGCTGGGTGTTAGCCCTTAAATGCTACAGGCAGTGGTATGTCTTTTTTGATTGAACTCTTGCTAGAAAGATGTATGCTCCCAGGATGGTCACATGTGTGTTCTCTGTCTGTTCCATTCAGCACATGCTTAGCATGGTGTAGCTCCTTCACAGCATGGAGTCTGTGTGGTACTAATGTGCCTTCCTTCCCCTCCACCCTCCTCAAGTTGTGTCCATGGGTCAGTAGAGCCGTGCATGGGGAAGGGGGTGTGTGTCTCCAGATCATCCCCATACCCAAATGCAAGAGTTTAGGAGTGTTTGTATTTGGGGTTGCCTGTCTTACAAATCCTCTATCAAGAGTAGAATGGCATCCCATATACCTGTGAAAACTACAGCATAACTTTTCAAATTTCACCAAAGTAACATCTCACTTCGTTTATTTTCTAAGAAGTACAACCTAACACCTCAATCCTGGAAGTTACTGGCCAGCAAAGCTACTTGAGGGGCGGGTTCTGGGCTCCTGGAAGGTAGGGAGAGGGGACAACTAGGTCACATGACATAGACAGTTTTAGTCTTAGGGATCTCACACCTGGTCACACGTCATCTGCACGTCTGTTTAAAAGGCATTAATGTTAGGGGTCTGCTGCATTTGTGTCTTGCACTTTCTCGTTTGTATGGCTTGTTGTGGCATACATACAGTTTTATCCTGTGTGGATTGTTGTGGCATACATACAGTTTTATCCTGTGTCCTTACTTACACTGAATGATACCTGTTCCTCTGATGGCCGCAGAACTTCCAGCTGACCTCTCTTCACGCTGCATTCAGTAGGAACTGTGCCGCATGTTACGGAAACCTTCCCTCCTTGGGGCTGTGAAGGTGGCTTCTGGTTTTCCACGTTCTGAACAATGCTGTGTAGTGTCAGGCCTTTTCTGTGCTGAAGCTTCCTTCCTGTGTTTCGTGTGTTAACAGCTGTGGGCAAATGGTGGGCTTCGGGGTCTGAGGCAAATGCAGGAGCTGGTCTGCTCCCGTCACTGCAGGGCGGCCCCTGCCCTCTCCTCCCCAGTGTGCTCAGGAGCACCGCCTTCTTTGTGGTTCTCCAGTGCTCTCTTCTCTTCCTCCACTGCTCTTCTGCCACTTGTTCCCTCTGGGCCTCTCCCTGCTACTTGAAGAGACTCGCCTTCCACAGGCTTCACGGGGCAGTCGCTGAGTTCTTTCCTGCGTGTGGCACAGGGAAGCTGTGGGGAGCGGCCAGCTCCAGCAGGCAGGGTGGGCCAGAGTCCTCTGCTCTCGGCCACTCGTGCCTTTGAGGGCAGGGCTGCTGCTCTTTCTATGAAGTGCTGCTGCGTTTACTCTCCAGTTTCCTGAAGATCAGTCTCTGAACTGCTTTTTAAAAGCATATAAGTACTATCCAAAAAACCAAGATTGTGGATTAGGTAAATTGATGTTAAGTATGTGTCAGAATTTATTGGTAGTGGGTGACAGAAGAATGTATGGTAAAGAAAGTTTGAACATGGAAGGGTTATATAGGTGGGAAGGAGGATGCTACATAGGCAGCTAATTAAGGAAATACATACACACACAGTTTCATTTCACAGTCATAAAAATGTGTCCACATCAGGTATTAAAACAGAAGGCTGTGAGAAGACAGTATGAAATGACAAATGGCCTAGCAGAGAAAACAGAAAACCCATCCAGAAAGCAGATCCTGAGCCTCAGGGTGGGCCTGAAGTTACCAGCAGCAGCACGAGAGACAGGCAGCAGACACTTGATGAGCGCCAGGCAGAGACTTGTTCTAGTTTAACTGCCTACTTTCAGTGATATGTCTCAAGCTGCAAACAAAGATACAGAATATGGCTTCTCCATTTCTTAGTTTGAGGGACATTTGCTTTCTTCTGATAGTGTGGAGGTAAGAGGACTGGAAAAACCAGTCTTATGGCCCTGAAGTGATTACCTGATTATAGATGGTGGGACTTGCCAGAAATGGCTTCCTTGTCAAGTAATTCAGGTAAGTTTATTTCCTGCTCAGTAAGAAAAAAAGTCTGGAGGCCAGGCATCAGGGCTGCTGGGGCATCTCTGAGGCACTGGCCCTACGAGCAAGCAGGAGAATGGTCCTATTGCCTGGGGAGCGGAAGGCTGGGGGGAGAGGCACCTGAAGCAGAGAAAACAGCCATTTACACTCTTGTTTTTCTCTCAGATTTAGAGAAATAGCTGGATCCTTAGAAGCAGCACTTACAGATGTCCTGGAAGATGCACCAGGTAACATCCTCAGAGTGACAAAGGCTATCGTTAAGTGGGTTAATTCCATTCACCAAGTCTTCTTGGTGGCCTTAGCGCCCTGGGAGCACTTTGACCTCTTGCTGTCTTCCAGTAGTGTTACTTGCTCAGTCATGTCCAACTCTTTGCAACCCCATGGATTGTAGCCTACCAGGCTCCTCTGTCCATTAAAGTCTCCAAGCAAGATTACTGGAGTGGGTAGCCATTCCTGACCCAGGGATCAAACCCAGGTCTCCTGCATTGCATGCAGATGATTTACCGTCAGAGGCACCAGGGAAGTAAGTTAGACCCTGAAGATATAGTTAAAGTTCTTTTTTTAAAAAAGGTTTCTAGAGCTTCCGGCTGTGTAAAGACGATGTAAAGGATGCTTTAAGAATACAGGAAGGAGACCACATTTTCGTTTCTGAATATAATGTGTCAAGGGGATATAACCCCTGCTGTGCTTAAGTGACAGCCTTTTTTTGTAGCCTTGTGGCTACCCTCCACTTCCCTCTTAAGCTGAGGTAAAGGATCAGACTGTCCCTTCCCTCCAGAGGATGACTCTCAGCTCGGACTGATGCCTCAGGCCTCCAGAGCCCTTGGCCCAGTCCTGGGACAGTGGGTGGGTGACTGGGGTCAGCCTACACTTCCCAGACGTGTTTGCATCTAGTCATGCTTTAGGCGTCCCTGGTGACTGCTCACCTAGGTGGCTGTTCCTGTGGCCACAAAGCTCCACTCCACTGTGCTCCCTTTTGTGCGGCCAAGTTCCATCTAAACTGCACGCTTTTAGCTTCAAAAGTTTATCTTCAGCTGTCTTTGCAAAAGTAGCCATGTGTAATTGACTTCCTATATTTAAATAGCATATTCAAGAGTGGAAGAGAAGACAGGACAAATTCAAAACCAAAGATTAAACCCTTGCAAGTGACTGCCACTCCAGTTCGCATGTGCTGCTTTATTATAAAGTACCTGTTAACGGATTATCTCTGATTGTTATATATGTTTCAGTTCAGTTCAGTTCAGTTGCTCAGTCGTGTCCGACTCTTTGCGACCCCATGAATCGCAGCACACCAGGCCTCCCTGTCCATCACCAGCTCCCAGAGTTTACTCAAACTCATGCCCATCGAGTTGGTGATGCCGTCCAGCCATCTCATCCGCTGTCGTCCCCTTCCCTCCTGCCCCCAATCCCTCCCAGCAACAGGGTCTTTTCCAATGAGTCAGTTCTTCGCATGAGGTGGCCAAAGTACTGGAGTTTCAGCTTCAGCATCAGTCCTTCCAATGTATGTATCAAATGCCTGGGAGAAGGAGTCATGTAAAATTAGCAAACAGCGTTACAGGCGAGATGGAGTCACGTGTCCACGGTACGGCCTCTTGGCTGGCCACACCCCCTCCCTAAATCTTCGCTGACCTCATAGGATTCTTCAGAATGTCATTGGCTTCACTCTTGGCTTGTCTGTTGCAGATTTTAGCTGTGAGCCTTCTGCTGCGACTCCTTAACTGTGCGTTTTTACCTCTAGCTGGGAGCTCGTATCGCCTTTTGGCTTCTCACAGGACGTGGAGCAGCCTTCAGAGGTGCTGGTCTGACAAGATGTTCTTGCCGCTGCTGGCGCATCGTCTGTGGAGACTGACGCTGCAGATTCTGGCGCGGTACTCCGTATTTGTCAAGGAGGTGAGGGCTGGCTGGTGCTCATCCCTGATCAAGACTGAAATAAATTAAAGATAGGTTAAGCTAAACGTGCCAAGATTTTTAAAGCCCATGTGGTCATGAGAGGTTGATGCAAGGGCTATAGTCCAACTTCCCAGGTTTCTATCCGTTTCACTGGATTTCCTTTTCACTCTTGTTTATGTGACCTTTAGGGATATCAGTTGTCACATATTCATTGCTTTGTCTTTTTGAAAAGCACCGCATTGACCTCATTTTCTCTGAGGAAAACCAGAATCTTTGTTTGGTGCCTCCAATACAGAGGCACCATAAAACAGAGATGATCATTTTAATGAAGATGATAAAAATATGCATATTCTTCCCTTAATATTTGGAAATTGAAAAACACCAAGTGGCTGAGATTAGAAGGTTGTAAAATTGATTAACCTTGCCTTTGTTTCAGAAACCCTTTTCAGCTTGGCTGTGTTAGGTATTCACATGCCTATGATGACTGATTAGTTTTTGTGCATAAAGCCACAGTGGTCCAGTGCTGAGCACCTGGCCCCACCAGGTCCGCTTCAGGTCTCAGAGATGCCTGCTGCACAGACAGCTCAGTGATAGACACACACCCCGGCCAGTGCAAGGTGATGAGTATAAGAGAGCATGAGCGGAAGTGTAGGAAAGATGACATGGAGAAGCCATCATCCATGGACACGGAAGCACTCTATCAACTGGAGGAGAGTGTTTCAGTGGAAAAAGCACAGGCTTCAAGTCAAAGTCAGACCTTGGCCCTGCTGCTCTTTAATTTTGTGGTCTTAGGGAAATTGGCTGAATCTCAGATTCTTCGTCTGTAAAATAGGAACACAGCTTCTACATGTGCTTATTGTGAGGTGAGGAGTAAAGAGATTTCTTGCCCAGCAAACTGATAACGAAGGTGCCCAGCAGATAATGGTGCGCCATCCAAGTTCCTCTCCTCTTCCTCCTTTGCCTCCCTGTACTCAGAGGAGTCTCAATAGAGCACCCTGCCCTAAGAAACGGTTCATGAAGATCGTGCAGTTCCTGGGACACTGTGGATTTGATATAATCCTCTGAGGCCTGGGCTTACTTCATCATCCCCAGCAAGATGCCAGCCAGTGATGATTCTTACACCTAGAATATTCCATTCTTTTCTCAATGCAAGTGCTCTTCTCTTAGGTTTTTTTTTTCCCTTGTAGCAGTCCATTATGCGGAGAACACTTATGTCGTTTGTATTACTTGAAGCATAATTGAGGTTGAGACTTTTATTTTTTACCCTTATGATAATAATTTATTAAGTAAATACAGTAAATTGTTTACCTTAAACAGTTAATTAACTTTTTAAAACCTATGATGTTCCGGATCTTAATTTTCCTTTAGTTTCGGGACCTCTTGCTTTCTTTCTGACTGTTACTTAAGTCAAGGAGGGGAAATGCACATAGGGTCAAAGTTTGTCCTGTTTCTGTTTTTCACACCTACCTGGAGAGACAGGATGTGGTATCCTTTCATGAGTTAACTTTCACTTAATACTTTGTCGACAGCTGGCATTTTGTGTTGAGTTACATGCTCATATATCTTGCAGGTGGAAACATTTTATCAATGAAATCCTTTTTCAGCTTTTACTCAGGCCCATCTCTAATGAAAGTGTTAAGGATATTAAAAAACCTTTGGTAACTGGCAGCAAAGATCTTTCTATAACCCAAGGAAATTGCGAAGACCAAGCAAGTGGCCCTTCTGAAACAAAGCCCATCGTCACCATTTCCAGCACTCAACTTGTCTATGTGGTCACAGACCTGGACAGGCTTCAGGAGCAGGTGAGCCTGTGTTGCAGAGGATTCTAAGTGTGGGGTTCAGTGTTCTCACTGTCTGGCCTCATGGGGTTTAGACTTGTGGGCCCAGGGCCCCTGAGAGAGAGCATCCTTTCCCTCCCTCTGGCGTTGCTTCCGCCCCCTGACTGGCACGCTCTCCTCCTCGGTTAGCGGCCTGTTTTCTCACTGTCTGGCCTCATGGGGTTTAGACTTGTGGGCCCAGGCCCCTGAAAGAGAGCATCCTTTTACCTCCCTCTGGCATTGCCTCCGGCCCCCTGACTGGCATGCTCTCCTCCTCGGGTAGCAGCCTGTCTACCGCGTGCCTGCCTGGAGCCCCGGCTTCCCCTGAGCAGTGACGCCACACACCAGGGCAAGCCAGGCCCTGGTTAGCTCAGCTCACTCTGTGGAGCCACGGTCTTTAATGGGTTGGATTCTAATTGTTTCTAGTCTACTTACCCAGTACTTATCCTTTAAAAGTGCTGAACTATTAAAACGTCTTCCTATGTCCTCCACATAGGTTTCATGTTCTTACTTTTACCATTAACAGAACTTTGTTTAAGAACAGAATGTGTTTAAGTGCTGTGATACATAATTCTGCTTTTTTCAGGTTTAAGTGTTTTGTGGTGCTTGGACAAATACTGTATGTGTTGAGCAAAAACATGGTCTTTATCATAAGGTTTTTTTTGGTATTGAGGGGAGCTACAGAATAGTGTTAATAGCCATGAAAATATGATTTTCCATGTTGCTGAATTATTTTCTAGTGAAAGCATTAATTAAGAATTTTGTTTCCTTCCAATGAAAGTTACTGAAAGTTCCGAGTTTAGTTTTATTATTAATTGATAACATTCTAGAGTTGTAGGTGCATATAGAATTGCCTCTTCCTTTGATTAATAAAAAGTAACTGAATATATAAAGTGCATATTTATTTCAGCTTCCAGAACTCTTAGAAACAATCAAGCCAAAACTTGAAGTGATGGGCTTTAAGAATTTTTCTTCCATCTCAGGTAAAAATGAATCTTTAGATTCAGCAAATCTTTGAATAAGAAATAACTTAAAATAGAATTTTAGAGACTAGGATATATTTAATTAACAGTTTTCTCTAGTTGTAAATCCTTGGTTGTTTCTGTATTCTGTTCTGTGATTTTTAACTTCTCTGAATGAGATATTTTAATTCTAATGATTTGATTTAGTTTATTGTATACTCTCTTTAGGCCTGAGCCTGAATAGAGTGATAAAACACATCTTTCCATCTCTGCAGCAGCCCTGGAGGACTCCCAGCTGTCTTTGTCTGCCTGTGTACCCGCCTTGAGTGAGAAAATCACCCAGGACTTAAGTGAGTCTTGCTTTAGTCACCTGAAAAGTGCCCTGGAGGTTCCCAGGCTGTACCGAAGAACCAATAAGGTCAGTGCACTCATTGAAAAGCATTTTGAGGTGGGGAAATATGTATCAGGAAGGCAGAGATGGAAGAAGTGGTTAAGTGAGAACAGAAATGGATTTTCCAGGGGAGAATCCATCTTGTTCAGTTGTGAGAAGGAGGCTTCTCAGTAGATGTCCAGGGCCTCGGCACAAACATAATGTAGGTAGTTGGACTTGGGCAGTATGGACTTTGGGCCTTAAGGGAGAATAGTATTTTCAAAGAAAGCATTTTAATAAAATATTTTAAGTCCTGCCCTTCTTTTGGGTTTCATATTCTATATTTGAGAAGATCTGAATTTACCTTATTTCTTTCATATTGCCATTGGAAGTACCTGCTTCTGTCTTTTACTGGATATGGTATAAAAAAGTTACATTAAAAGCTATTAAAGGTATTTATAAGGTGAAAAATTGAGCTTATACTGGTATTCAAAGTCAAATTCTCCTTTGTCTTCACTTTCTAGAATAGGAATTGGGGAATTTGTTTTTAGCAGTGTTTTAGTTTTTCTCTTGAACTGTCATTTTCAAGTGTTTATATTCATTTCATTCTTGCTAGTTCGTATTTTCCTTCTAATTTTCTTTTCTCCTGGTTGTAAAGTTGGATTTTAATTTACAACTAAAATTATTCTCAGGACCTGTGAAAATGTCCTGCAGCATTGTGCTATTTTGGAATATCCCTGGAGTTTCTACACGCACACCCAGTGTGGGGCCTGGTGTGCTATTGGTGTTACTTTTCCCACCCAGCCCCTGCTCTGGATGCGGGGAGTGGCTGAGCTGCGTCCTGAGACAAGCTGAGCTCATCTCTGTGACTTTTCTCCTTTTCCTTTTAACATGTAGGCCATATAGCAGAATTTCCACTTCTGGGAACATCAGCAAGAGTATCTACTCTCCTGATGTTCTGGTCTGAAGTGGGAGAAACAGACCTATTTTAGTTTGCCAAATTCATTACTTTTCCTTTAGGAATCTGCCAGCTTTCCCTTTTTCATCAGCAGGGTGTTGTTATATTTACCAAGTACTTGCCTCGTGGGTCAGACACCGTACTAAACACTTTATACTGTCATTTGTCCTGTGAAGTGAGTGCCAGTGTCATTATTTACAGGTGAAGAAACCAAAATTAAGAAAAGTCCTAGATCCTCACTTCTTAAATGGTGGTCTGTTAAACAGCAGCAAATGGGTCACCAGTCGGAGCTTGTTATAAATGCATGGTCTCAAAAGTTGGCCCCACTCACCTCCTGCCCAGTACACACACACAAAATCAGACCTAGAATTAACGAAGTGGCCAGGTGATTTGTGTGAACACAAGGTTAGGGAACCTGAGTCCAGTCAGCTCCGGGCATCGTCCTCTGTGGCTCCCTCTTGGTCTCCAGGGTCTTTCTGTAGACAGCACTTGTGTGTGTCTCAAAACTGGTATGTTGGTAATGTCCTTTTGAACGTGAGGTTTGAGTACTTACTTTCTCCTTTTCTGGCCTCTTTAACCTCTACCAACATTATCCCAGGAGGTGCCAGTGACAGCCTCCTCTTACGTGGACAGCGCTCTGAAGCCATTGTACCAGCTTCAGAGCAGGCACAAGGACAAGCTCAAGCAAGCCACGATTCAGCAATGGTTAGAAGCCGCTCTCTCTGAGAGCACACATAAGTAAGTAACTTACAAGCAGACTATTCTGGACTTTCTTAGAAAAGTCCTAAGTCAGAGACCACTGGGACCGGCACAGTTGTCTTCTATGGCCTATCTCTGGACAGGGCTCCATGTGGGCACCCAGTCTCCCCATCTGTGCTCACTGCACGCCAGCCAAGGCTCTGCCTGGCCTGCAGCCACGCCAGCCCTGCCTCATAGCTCACACACCGTTTGGCACCCAGGCGTACTCCACAGTCCCCCTGCGCGCTGCATTTGACTGTCCTTAACGTCACTTCGTGTGGGAGTGTCTGCAGGTCTAGGCACACTTTCTCCTTTCAGGTCCGTCCTTCTCAACTCTGCCGGTCCATAGCGGCTCCAGTCACGCCACGTCATCAGCAGACTTGCACTGGGTAGACCAGGGTAATGAAGGAAGCAAACGTGTTCATTGTGGAGTGTGATTACAGCTCTTACAGGATTGCTGTCAAATCCTCAGGCTGATGAAATTAGAGGAGGTCTTCAGTCTGGTTGAATGCCTCTTCAGTTCTAATTCAACCAACTGTTTTCCCCAAATCCAGCATTGAGTTACATCAAAATATTTTATTTGATTTTGTTGTTGAGTTTTAATTATTAATTTTGCAATAACATTTTGTTTCTTTCTACTGCTTATGAACTAAGCAGCATTTGTGAGTTAATTTAGAACACAGCAGCGAGTTATAGTGCGATTTCTGTGGGCAAATGTATTATAAATGCCAGGTAACCAGTTGTAAATAAAATTTTGAAATATAGCTCATTTATAATTTGGAAATCATTTTGAAGGCAGTTAGTTTTGTTTAAAATTTTTGAAATACTTTTACTCTTTAAAAAAGATGAGCTGTTCCTAGAACTGATTGTAAATGAATTTGTTACTTACATTTGAGAAATGAGCTGCTGTTCAGCCTTGATATAGGAAAGACTTTGGCCTGTGATTTCTCTTAGTGTTCAGGACGGACATTTTAGACAAAATTCATATACATAGTTCTTAAATTCTGAGGGAATACAATGCTAGAGAGTCAAGACCCTATTTTTCTTTCAGTCTTAAACAGTATTTACTATGGCTGATCTTTTATTGGAATTGAAATTTTAACTAAAAAAATCCGTTTTTTGGTTCACAAAGCTCGTGGATATGTTCGGTACTGCGTCTCTTTGACCGCTGTCTTATGTTCAAGGTACTATGAGACCGTGTCGGATGTCCTGAACGCTGTGAGGAAGATGGAGGAGAGCCTGAAGCGGCTCAAACAGGCCAGGAGAGCCACTCCCGCCAGCCCAGCTGGGCTCAGTGGCGGCGGCATGAGTGATGATGACAAGATCCGACTGCAGTTGGCCTTGGACGTTGCATATTTAGGAGAGCAGGTGACCCGAGCGCCGCTGCCCTTCCAAGGGGCCTGACTGCATTCCAAGGGCCCAGCAGGCACCCGGCAATGCCCCTGAGCCCAGAGATACTGGGAGGGACCAAAAGTTCATTCCCGGTGCTAGAAAAGAGGACCAGGGCCCCAGACACTTGAAGGAAGAGGATGTGCACCTAGGGAATATGAGAAGGAAAAAGCAGACTTTCTGAGGTCCAGTGAATTGCTATTCTCTTGGCTTGCTGGCATTCATGTTCCCAAAGCTGCTGGGACATGAGCCCATAGGCGGAGATGGTGTCCTTTTGGTCCAGAGCCTGAAACGTGCTTGACGTGGCATTGGTGCTGGGCGGCTGAGGGTCCTTTGAGATATTTGTTAGTTTGGCTTTAGAATAACTAGAGAAGCATTGGGCCATTGATGTCTCTGTGCGGTGCTTGAGAACTCGTCTCAGCACAGTTTCTTTGTCTCCCTGCCTGCGTTTTTTAGGTTTTCTATAAAACACAAATTTTGGTGTCACACAGTGGATGGGTGGACATCCACGTAGGTACCATCACCTATGGGCAAGTGTGGATCCTATGCAGGGCCTTCCATCCTTACTGAGTGTCAAACTTTTGAATGTTCAGAAACTGGCTTTCTCAACTGCTTAGGTTTTCTGTAGCAATAAATCCTCAAGAAAGACCTTTTTAAAATTTATTTATTTATTTTTGGCTGCACTGGGTCTTTGTTGCTGCTCATGGGCTTTCCCTCGTTGTGGCAAGCGGAGCTACTCTTGGTTGTAGTACATACTTCTCAGATTGTGGCTTCTCTTGTTGCAGAGCACAGGTTCTAAGGCATGTGGTGCTTCAGTAGTTGTGGCACTTCAGTGGTTGTGGCACGTGGGCTTAGTTGCTCTGTGGCATGTGGAATCTCCCTGGATCAGAGATTGAACCCATGTCCCTTGCATTGGCAGGCAGATTGTTAACCACTGGGCCACCAGCACGACCTTTTTGCTAGAGAAAAAGTGATATCATGACATTCCCATCAAAAGATGCTTGGTTTTCTAGTCACTCTTTCTTATGGCTCAATGTCATCACTGAAAAATCCAGATTTTTCCATTTTCAGGTGAATTTACAGGGATATCCTGGCAGAAAGTCTTATTACCTTCTTCTGTTTACTTACTCTATTTCACAAGAGAAACTTAAAGTCTTTTTATGGGCAAAAAAGTTGGTCATAGACAAATGAAGAGCAAATGAGCAAAAGAACAGGGAGATGGGTTCCTCGCGGCCCCCAGAGCAGCCACAGCGCGCCAGCAGCGACCGTGCCGCGGGTCTGGGGTCTCCCGGGCCCCGCTGTGCGTGTGTGCACGTGTGCTGGGTGGCGGTGTGAATGAAGGGTGACGCGCACTGTGCTGCATCTCTGTTGCCACATGGTTGCTGTGCCAGAGTTGTTTCTAAGAAAAGGCTGTTAATGATATGCTGAGAGAGTAAGACCTCAGGCAAGTCGTTTCTGAGAATTCGGCACGTAGAAAGTTCCTTTTCTTAGTGTGAGTTTTCTCTTCCAGCCTATAAGAGAGGCTCTTATCCTGGTGGGAGAATGATTTAGTGAACGGAGATAAATTGACATGGACTTCTTAGAATGACCTCCAGAAGTAAATGTTATAATAAGTACACTTTTTTACTTCATTTATTTGAAAGTAAAAAATTATTCTACCAGTCTTCGGGAAACTGCCTTTTTCTGGTTTAGTGGAGGGTGAGGTGAGGGTGGATATCTTGTTTTCTTTGTAAGAGTCTCTTCCATGTTCAGCTAACTTGATTCATTCCCTTTACAGATAGAAAAGATGGGCCTGCGAACAAAGGACATAAGAAGTTTTCCGGCTCTCGCAGAGCTCGTTGCTGCTGCCAAGGACCAGGCACCTGCGGACCAGCCTTAAGCGTCTTGGAGTAGAGCCCAGGGGAAGGTTGGACCTCACGCCTGCAGGGAAGAAAGCGGCTCTGTTCTCTCTCAGGCTGCGACACGGACGCGCGTCCACTGGTTCCCAAAAGCGCGCCAGGGCAGCTTCCCTCAGCGTCTTTGGGTCTTCTTTCACCCAAAAAGAATACAAAAGCCTTTTTCCATTGTATGGAAGATAATTTTAAGATGTTTGAAACTTTCTACTATAGTTTACAGAGCAAATTATTTTATTTTTATTGTAAATCTTAGCGTGGAAGAGATGATTTCTAAAATATGATTGAAGTAAATACATGTATGTCTGAATATAAAAAGTCAGCTTTCTGGCCCTGCAGTTAGAAGGGACTGGCTGCAGAGGGGTGGCTACACTGTACAAACACCCTTCTCCCTGATGACTCTGACTTTCTAGACGGGGCTACACAGGTGGCTTTCCATTCTCCCACTAGGTGTTCAGAACAGTCCTCATCACCCAGACCTCTGTCAACAGCAAGAAGCAGCAGGGGGATCAGTTTCCTAATAAAAGAGCCTGCCAAAGCGTATGCACCTCTTATTTGTGAATTCAGCACAGTCAGATACCACGTCCCCTGTCCTTTGCACCTGTAGGTTCTGTCTGTCATGGAGTGCCCTTCAGGTATGTGGCAGATCTGGGCTGTGGGAGGGTGACCCAACACACCTTCCCACTGAAGGCAGCAGGGCCCCTTCCTGGCAACCTGCTCCTGCGTGTGGGAGAAGGGGGAGAGTCGGGAGTGTTGGGAGGTGGCACTGCAAGCATGTGGGTGCTTTGTTCGCTCCCATATTCACACATAGGTGCAGAGCGCATGTGCGTGGCTTTGGCTCTGCCCCTTCAGCCCAACACTGACAAGAGAGCAGGTGCACCTCCTGTCTGGGTTAACTGGAGGGGGAGAGGAAGAAAAAGTGACAGGGAAGGAAGAGAGCCGGCCTGGGAGCTGGCAGGAGTGACGAGATGGAACTGGAGAAGCGGGAGGGAGAGAGGAGCGGGGCCCCAGAGAGCAGTGAGCACTGCAGGCAGGGCACGGGCCCTGTCCAGGCTGCCAGCCTCCAGCGGGGCGTGCTCTGGCGTCTCTGCTCTCTGTTAGAGAACAGGCACTCTCATCTTAGCAGGGAGGGCCCTGCCCTTGGATAGATGTGTGTCTTAATTTTAGGAAGCTGGTCAGAGGAACAACACCGAGCGAGACAGCAGGAGGGATTCGCCCTCAGGGTGTGAGCCCTCGTCTGAGGAGCCAGCTCACCAGGCCAGGCTGTGCGTCCTTGTGTGGTGCCGGGCTTGTGGGCAGCAGGGGCAGGACAGGGGTGAGAGGTGGGTGTGCAGTGCAGAGCTGCTGAGCTGGCACCTGCAGACCGAGCGGGACCCTGGTCGCCCTGGGACTCCAGGTCCGGCGCTGGGGTGCCTGGCACACGCACCTCGGATCTGGAGAAGCTAAGGGAACAGGCCTGTGGTGCCCACAGCCTCATGCTCCAAGTGAGCCTGTAACAGCATAGCAGAGTGCGTGGCACACGCTGCATCGCCACATCTTCAAGTCACACATGTTCCCTGAGGCCACGCCGAGCTCTCCACCAGCACATCCTTCCCTGGCAACTGTGCCGTCCAGCCTTGGGCGGAGGTGGGCTCCAGCACTGTCTCTGGCCACTTTACCTCTCTTGTTTCTGAATGTGGTGGACAGCAATCAGGTGTATCAGCCCCTCCATCGCCAGCACTGCTCTTCCCAATCTGCAGAAGAGGAGACAGAAATTAAGGAGTGAAATGAGTAAGAGATTTGGGATCTGATGACGTTCTTCATGGGGCCTTGAGCTGAGTGCCCCTGGCTGTCCTCAGGCCAGGGCTCATGCCCACCAGGAATATCAGATTGAAGGTAACCGTGGCTGCTAGATGATGACCTGATCTACTGGATAAGCACTTTGCAACCCCAAGAAGACATAGGATTTGCTGTGGAAATATTGAAGAGAAATCTCTACAATTAATATTTTTGTGTTGAATAATCTACAACATGCTGCTATTGTGTCCTGACCCAAATTTCCTTTTGTCAGTATAAAAGAGCTCCGCAACAAGGACAGAGAGTCCATTAGTCTGCCAGTTGCTTTCTGAAATAAAGTCAAAAACACCAACATTCCTCTTCCTCCCGCTGCCATGGTAGTTCCAGGTCTATGCAGACAACTTCAGAACCACAGGTATGACTCAGGATAACTTGTCCGGCTGGGTCCCCTCACCCAGCACAAAGCTGGACTTTCAGTGGGCCCCTCACAAATATATGTCAAATGAAGAAAGGCGTTTCCTGGGAGGATATTTTTTGGCAAGTAGCTCTCAATCCAGTAATCATAATATTTTGAAAATAACCATTTTTTTGCTTGAAGTTGTCTGAGAAATTACAGAAGACACTACAAAGGTTATGTTTCTGGTTTGAACATGTGTCCCCTTGAGATCCTAAATCCAAGTGGTGGGGCCTGACTGGCTGTGGCCACATTCCCTTCTAGAAGCCTGTGTTTGGAAGGGAGCTTTTGAGCATCACTTAAAGCAGTGCTCCCTAAACTCTAGTGTGATCCCTGGGCCTCTCGTAAAGATACACATCCTGACTCAGGAGGTCTGGGTAAGGCCTGAGCGCCTGCATTTCTCACAGGCTCCCAGGGCAGTGCTCCCACGAGACTCTGCGGGAAGGTCCTGTCCTTGCCTTTCGAGCTTCTTGGGGCTGTGCTCACAATTTGCACTGTGGCCCTGAGTCACATATCCTTTCTCCTCTTCCAGTCTCTTTGTTCCTCCCTCTCACAAGGATGGTTGTGGCTGCACTGACGGCTCCCCAACATCCAGGAGCGCCTCATCTCAAGGCCTTCAATCACATCTGCAAACCCCCTTTGCCACCTAAGATCATGTTCATGGATGTTAGGGACTGGGGCCTGCGTGTCTTTGGGTGCCACTATTCAGCTTGCCACAGTTGCCCACAGGTAGGCACCCCGATCCCTGCTGTAATTCTGTGGAACAGGACTTCTAGATAGGGTGGGGGTCATGAACTCTGTATGGACTAAGGTCCATTGATGTAATGGTGGTTATTATTCATTTATTCACTCAAGCGTTCTGTGTCCTATTTTACAAATTAGGATGGGGAGGCCCAGAGAGGTGAAATAACTGGATCTGGGTTAGTAAGTGTTGGAGCTGGACTTCCTGCCAGCCCGCTGTCTCTAGACCCTTTGCTCCTAAGCAATTCCATGCTGCCTTCTGTGCCCGGTGCTGCAGACTAGAAGCCTCTGAGGCCCACAGAGGTGGGAAGGACAGCCATCTCCCCTGACGTCGAAACTAGGCAGAGGGTTTTTGGCTGTAGAAGGGGCACTTGGGTGTGTATGGAGAGGGCCTGAGATGCTGGCCTTGGTCCAGGTGCAGACCCTGCCTCCATCCACACAGCTCCCTCTGGACGAGCCAGGGCAGACTGGGCAGCTCCTACAAGCAGACCGCAGATACCACCCGTTTCCACCCCTCAAGCCTCCCAGCTCCCCTGTCCTCCCTCCCCTGCTCCTTGACCCTTGTGATAGTGGCTACACTGCAAGCCTACTTAGTCCTCTGAGTATTCAGGGACGGGAGGGAGAGAATGTGCTTTCTGTTCATTTCACAGTTAGGGGAAAACAGCACGGGCCCACCTCCTTCCCAAGATTTAGAAGGCGGGGTCTGCACTGAGGGAGACATGTGCCCATGTTCATGGGTGAAGATTTCTTTCTCCGTCTTCTGATTCCAAGCACAGTGTCAACAGCACTCCAGGGGGTGTTCAGGAGGACGAGTGACAGCTATCCCCCGCCCAGTTTTGCCCAGTGGGGTCTGTGCAGCTGGTCACCACCACCCAGAACTTCTCCAGACAAGGCTGAGGACAGCCTGTGCCTTCCATGAAAGCCCCATGCAAACAGGGCTCCAGTACAGCCTGCTAGCTACCTCACACATATTTGTCCTGCTGCTGCCAAGTGAAAGAATTTTTCTTTTTTGTTTATTGTTGCAAGACATTTATTAATAACACAGGGATAATCAGCCAGGGATTACGGATTAACATACATTCAGACACATGTGTTTTTTTCATAATGTGTTTTTCAGAAACCGCAAGTATCGGGAAGGAAAAACAGAAACCCAGAGAAAGGAAGGCACTGGGGGACCACTTGCAGGTCATCGTCACCGTCAATAAGCCAAAGGTAAGCCTGGGGCAATGAGAAAGGGGTGTTTTAATTTTGGTGCCCAGTTTTGTCCTCAGTGAAAAAGGAAACCATTTTTGGTTTCACAGTCAAGCTGATGTGTTCAAACTCTTATCAGGAGCAGTGGCCTGTGCAAAACGGGCTCATGGCGCTGCATCCACCACCCCCCCCCAAAGGCTGCTCACTGTACACAGGGCTCGTTTCCTGAGCGGAGCGGCTGCCCGCAGCTCCCGGTGGACTCCGTGGAAGAGAACGGGGACGTGTAACGACACCGGTGGTGACACATGGGTGGCGGCCTCACTCTGCACTCAGCGGGTTAGACACGCGGCCCAGGAAGTGTAGGGCGGCTGAGTTTCTCTCCAAGACAGCCAACAGGAACGGGCTGTTGAGGGTCACCTCCAAGGCCTCTGGCCCGGCCGGCTGTGGGACGGACTCTGGGGCCTGCTCTCCATCTGCTTTTAGTTCAAAAAGGACGCTGTTCAGCACCTGCAAAGCAGTGAGCCTGGGGGTCACTCCTGAATTCCGGGCCCCAGGGGGTGCCCTTCTCCAGCCTGCCCACTCTCACTTGACCCAGCTCACGTGATGCAATGGCTCTTCTCCAAAGTGTCCCTCAAACCCACCCATCTTCACCTTCCCCTGCTGTCCCGGGCAGACAGAGTCTTTGGCCCCTGGACCATGGCCCACCAGGGCTTGCTTCCTCTCTCTGCTAACAGCACAGAGGGCTCCGAGGCCAGGACTGTGAGCCACCCCCCACTTCTCACCCTCCCAGCATTAAGGCTCTTCTCAGCCATGGGGTTGCATCACCCCTGTGCTCCTGGGACAGTCCGTCCACTGCTGTGTGCTTCCCTGAAGCCAGGAGCTGAGTGCCAGGGCCGGTAGCCAGCCTAAAGGCTCTGCTCTCCAGGCCCTAGTCCTGACCCTGCTGTAGGCTCTGGAGAGGCCCCAAGGCGAGGCCTGGCTGCGCAGAGCCACGAACACATGCAGGGGAGGGTTTTGCTGCTCTCCAGCTGTCCCTGGGAAGACCCGGAGAGCGCTGCTCACTTCTCCCCCACCCTGGGCCAATGGCCTCCTGGCCATGCGCTCACGCCTCTCCATCCTAACTGCCTCTCCCCAACCCCCCAGCCCACCCCCTCGGTGAAGCCTCCTCTATGTCCCTCTTGCCCGTGCGTCCCACTCCACGAACATACAGAACCCACGGCAGGCACGGATAGCACCCGCCCAGTACCTTTCCAACTCTAAGGTTGGCATCGCTGATCTTGCCCAGGTTTGCCTCGGCGCCCAGCAGGGTAGGCAGCTTGGCCTGGGCAAGCAGGTCCTGCAGGTCATAGGACGCTTTCAGTGTCAGCTGGGGCATGGTGAGGTGGATGGCCCTGGGGAGATGACGCATGGTTACCAAGGGTGTCTCATAGTGTGAGGCGCTGGCGCACGCTGGCCTCACAGAAGACCTGGGAAGCGGTGCTCCTGAACGAGGAACTTTCGCCATGCTCACTCAGCTAGGTGTCTTGGGAAAACTTTCAGCGATAAATACACTGACAAGCTTTCATTTTCTTTAAATACTATGAGAGGGAGGTACAAAATTCAACAGTGGAGCTCTCTGAGGGATTGATGTGAACAGTTGTCAGTTCTGCCTTCTGTTCCTTTTTTAGGTTGGTTGCATTGAAAGCGTGCTCAGTGGGTAATTCTAAAATGCTATCCTCTAAAATAATGTCATGTCTTATTACTTCCCAGAGCAGTGCTGAGCTCCCCGTGGGAGGGGGAGGGGAGGGGCAGGCACGAGGTCAGCCTCTGTGTGGGCACGTCACTTACATCAGCTCAGTTCACCTCCACACAGAAGCCCTGCCTGCCTTGGGTATTGATGTCATGTTGATAAACACTTAAGCATTGCTCAGGTGATCGATTTTATGTGACATGTCTATCACAATTGTTTTTTACACGACTTAAAAAGTGTTGACCTCAGGAGGCCCCCTGTGCCCTTAGTGCCTGTCTCAGAGCAGGGGGCCCATTGAATGCGGGCCTCCCAACCCTGCAGGTAAGTGTCTGCACAAGGGAAAATGGCTTCCTCCTCCCCTACCTCTCCTGCACCCAGAGAGAGGAGATAAAAAGAGCTGAGTCCATGACTGCAGGGGGTGCTCGTGTGGGGGTGCTCAGGCCTCTACTCGCCTTTCCCACCTGCCCCCCTGCCTGCTGGGCGCCCAAGACTCAGCTGACACCGCGCCCTTCCCCCCCACACCCCCCCACTCCCTAGGCAGAATGGCCCCGCAGATCCCTGCTCTCCGGGATGGGGGGCAGCCCAGGAGGGTCCAAGCAGTTTCCTGGAGCCATACCGAGGAGAGAGATTCTTCATTCGGGTCAGGAAGTTGTGCTGGAAGGTGACGGCCTCCACCTTTCGCAGGTCGGGGGTGTGGTGTGGCTGGATGAGCAGCAGGTAGGTGTTGGCACTCAGGGGCACGCGGGTCACGGAGAGGTTGTTCTGGCTGTCGCTCCAGTAGTGGAAGGTCCCGGTGCCAGAGAGCATGGGGACCGACACTGAGGTGGTGTTGTCCACCCAGAACTCCTTGAGCCCTGGCAGCAGGGAGAACCCCTTCATCTTTCCTGGGGACCCAGCAGGAGACAGGAAGGGAAGCGTAAGGGAGAGGACGGGGCTCTGGCGGAGCAGAGGGGCAGGGCTGCCTCTAAAGCCTCCACCACCACCAAAGCCTCCTTCCTGCCTCTCCCTCCCCCTGCCCCAGGCTGCTCTGCCCTTTCCTGGCCCCACAACTTCACCAGCCCCAGGGCACCCGACAGCCTTCCTCCTGCAGAATCCACGAACTGCCAGTGTTGAAATGTAGAACACACCAGGCCCCAACCTGAGGCCCACAGAGGAAAATCCTACCCCACTGTTAACAGACCAGGCAAACTCAGGCCCAGAGCTGTCCTGGCCCCAAGCCTGGGCTCTGCCATGCTCACTTTAAAAAACAAAAACACTATTTTTTAGAGAAGTTTTAGATTCACAGCAAAATTAAGACGAAAGTGCAGATATTTCCCATATACCCCCTACTCCTCAGCAACACACAGCCTCCCCCACCACCAACTCCATTAGATGGTCCATTTGTTAACACTGATGAACATCATCATCACCCAGAGTCCATGGTTCACATCAGAGTTCACTCCTGGACATTTTACAGGTTTAGACAAACACACAATGACGTATCCACCATTATGCTGTTGTACAGAATTGCTTCACATTTCTTAGTACCCCTCGCTGCTAGAGACCCAGGATGACCAGTGGATGTGAGCTGTGTAAAACCTTTGTGCTGGGCCTTGAGGGGAGGGGCAAGCCCTCTGTCACCTCCCACCCCTGCCAGCAGGCTGTGGCCTTGGGGTTGTGGAGCCGAGCTGCCAGCCAACTCAGCTGTTGTTGAGCAAATTCTTGAAAGCACTGTGACTTGGGCTGTCTCCATAGCAGCAGCTGGGCACACAAGCATATCCCCTCCCTCTGCAGTCTTCCTAGCCCCGTGAAAGGCCCATTTTGTGGTTGTTCCTGGGAGCACAAAGTGAAGTTGAGATTGAGCCCATCACAGAGTGGCCCCTGGGCACCTGGCACTTGGAGGTCTGAGCAGGGGTGACTTAAATGACTCAGGGCTCTGGTTCTCCGACGAGTGGGAGTAGGGAACTGGGGAAGGGAGCCCAGGTATTGTGAGACAGGAGTGGCAAGGTCCCCAGCCCCGCCTTGTCCTCTAGCCTGGGGTCCCTGTGTCTTCAGGCAAGTTCAGCTCCCAGGAGGGCTGCACACAAGAAGCTGGCCCACAGGAATGACAGGAGGCTTGTTAGTTTATAGGGAAAAAAGAACTAAATATTTTTTCCTTTAACTGAAAGGAAAAAAGAATGCTACCTCCAAAAAGATATGGGAGTCTGAAACGAGGGTAGCTGCGGCCTACTCTCGGCTCATCTCATCGCACAGCATGCTGTCCTCATCCAGAGATTAAGAACATTTTGACAGGTTAGGACAACAGGTGTGGCCCTTTCCTGGTGCCAGTGGCTCGCTCTGACTCTGCCTTTTGGGAAGCAGGCCTTTCTCAATGAGCTCTCCTCCTGGGCACCTGTTAGCGACTCTTGGCTCAGCCCAGGGGCCCCCTCGGTCCTACATGGGGTGCAGGCACTCTCAGCTACGTGGTTCCTGACTGGACTCTGCTCCCAAGACCTGTCAGTGCTGAGATCTGTGCGATCCTGGGCTGTCACCTTCCTCCTGCTCCCGGGAGCAGCCTGCTGCCTCTTCTTGGCAGCTTTTCAGACTTCCAGGTTATTGTCAGAGTAAGAAAGCAACTATGTTCTGTTCAACCTTCCTCTGTCTCCACAGTTCTGCCTTCTAGCGGCTGACGTCTTTGTCTCTCAGTTCCACTTGTTGCACTTATTGATGGGACCTCACACACAGCTTCCCTGGCCCACCCATCCATTCACAGAGCCTCAGAGTCTTGTTCCTGGAACCGTTTGCTGAGCAATTGCATAACCTTCCAACCACTCTTCCTGCCTCCAGCCCCCATAGCACAGGCCAGGGACCTCTGAGCAGAATGCCTGGCGCCCAGCTCCCGCCTACCCACAACTCCAACCTCCCATTAGCACATTCAGAGTCTCAAAATCTGGCCTTGACCCATCTCTCTGGCCTTGCCTAACACTGATCCCATTCTCTCACTCTGAGCTCAGGCCAAACAAAATCGCCCCTGTCCTGGTTTCTCGCCCTGACCTGTGCAGTCTTGCACCATTTCCCAGCCTTCCTTCTGTCCTCTCCCAGGCGACACCCCTCCCCGAGCACTCGGAGCCCCGGGCACCTGCACAAAGCACCTTGCCTTCAGCTCTGGGGCTGAGGCATTGGCCTGTGGGATCCAGCTTTCTGGTTAACCACAGTCAGCAAGCTGAGTCAGGGCTTGTGCAGTCTCCCTATTCTCCCCTCTGAGACACCAGCTCAGAGTCTTGCAAGTGATACATCCCCAATCATTATTTCCAAATGAATGAACAACTTGTGTGTTAGGCATTATTTAGGTAATAATCTCCCAATATCAAAATGACCCCAGCAAACAAACTGGTTATTTTTGCATGAGACAGTGAACTTCTCAAGGACAAGATCCCTTGACCTCAACAGACAGGAACCCATCCCTTCTGTGTGTGGAGCTGGGCCACACGATGTGTGTTTAGAATTCAGGACCCTGCTTGTGGCTCTGCCATCAGGCGTGGTCACTTTGTTTGTCTGAGTCTTTTTTGTCACTGGTAAACAAAGGCAATCATACCTCTTCACCGCCTCTCAAGGGGGTCCAATGCTGAAAGTAAAAGGATTCAGCATAGCAGCTACACATAGAAGGGTGGCAGATGGGGAGGCCAATGCTCAGATAATGCTCATCCAAGGAGCCCAGTGGGGCAGCCACTTGGTACTCTCTAAGGGTGGCCTCAGGTACTTGCTCATCTGCCCCCCTGCCCATCTCCAGGCATGGCCCTGCTCAGCTGATCTGAGATGCTGGACAGTGAGTTCATACAGACAGAGAACCACCACCCTCCTGCACTGGCCAGGGGCAGAGCCCTGCAGAGGGCTGGCCTTACCTTGGAAGTGGACGTAGGCATTGAAGAGCAGGGTGCTATCTGGGCTGACCGCTGTCAGGGGTTTGCCCATATTCCACCCCGTCACTGCCTGCATGAACCTGTTGATCTTCTCAGCAGCGAGGTTTGGGTCCGTGGACAAGTCTAGTGAGCGTGGGAGAGTGATGGGGGTGAAGGAAGAGAGGCCCTGCACAAAGGGCTGCTTCAGGCGCAGGCCAGGGGCTGTGAACAGGCCAACCACCGTGGACAGGAGCAGCCTGGCCTGACTGCTGGCCCCACCCTGGGCGACCAGAAGGCCCTGGATGGTCTGCAGGGAGGACAGGACCTTGTGGCCATCCAGCCGGGAGGTGCAATCCTGATCCTCCCCAGGGACGCCCAGGAATGCCTGTAGTCTGCTGGCCGTGGGGTCTAAGGCCCCCACATAGAAAGAGGTCAGGGTGCTGAAGAGGGCCACTGGGGAGAACACAGCCCCACTGGTCACACCCCATGTCTCACTCAGTATCTTGTACATGTGGAAGCCCATGAAGTTGAGCAGCAGCCCCACCTCCGAGGCCCGCAGCCGATCTTCAGCCTCTAGCTTCTCAGTGGCTCGAACCAGCTGTTCCCACAGGGCCTCTTCGTCCACTGCGGATGACTTGGACTGAATGGGTACAGGTGTGAAAGTCGGGTCTGGAGGTGTCTCCACATTGGGTTTCTCCAGCTGGTCACAGTTGCTCTTGCTATAGACGAGCAGGTGGAAGGGGTGTACATATACCCGGTCGCCAGCAGCCAGGCCAGCCCAGGCCAAGAGGCAAAGGACGGCAGCCCCTAGGCTCAGGCCAGCAGGAGCCATCTCTGACCGGGCACTTGCTTCTGCTATCCTGAAAGATTTTGTGAAGAGTTAAAGGGGATTATTACCTGTCTTCCAGCAATATTCCCTGCAACCAGTCAGCACATGAGACATCCATCCATGTCTCATAAATTTCAAAGAGAAGAAGTGGCTCAAAGCTCTGTGAAAGACATCTACAGGTATGCTCCAGTTGCAAGTACACTATCGTGGGCTGAGCTGTGCTTTTGTGAGGCTTTATTCTGGGGTAGGGTTTGGGTTTTATTTTGTTTAAATTTTAAAGTGGTAAGGGTGTCTAAATATTAAGACATTTGTAGATTTTAAAAATATGAAATGGGGTTATTCTTAATGTAAACACATGATTTCACAAAATATTGCAGGTGTTTTTTGTCAAGAATATGTAAGCAGCTGATATCATTTTTACCTTTGTTAATTAGTGGTATGATGCTTCAGTCATGTTTAACAAGAGTAATATGGAAGCATCTTAATTTATTTTTAAAGGAACACTTTGAGTAAAAACAAAGTATCATGATAGTTGTTATGCAAAAATTTAAAAATTCATATGTCAAAGTTGATGGAAGAAATTTTTACATACTGAAGTATGGAGAAGTCATTCTGGTTTATCCAAAATGGAGCTGGGTGGCCATTGTGGATGTTATTTCAGACATGTTCATATATCACTGAGAACTTGAATTTTCTGAACTGTATCAGACTCAAGACCATAGTCGCAGCTGCCAGCTGCAACCTTCTGGTCTCCAGGTCTCCCCTTGTAACTATGCAACCATTTTGAACCCGAACCAATCCTTGCTTAACAAACACCCTTACTTCTTGCCAGTTCCAGTCCTAATTCTTGACAAACAACTTACGTAATTTTGCAGTTTTTGCCTTCATAAGCCTCCTCTATTTTGTTGTCTGGTGGAACACAACTCAAGTGCTTCCTGAATCTGTGTCTCTCTGCGGTAGGCCTCAGTTTGGCTCAAATAGAACAGTTGTCTATTCTTATTATAGATTCTTTATTGATTATTTTTTTTTTTTATTGATTATTTTTGTTAACAAAGTCCTGACCCCTAGTGCCTCAAAATGTGACTGTATTTGGAGACAGTCTTTAAAGAGGTAATTTAGGTTAAATGAGGCCTTTAGGATGGGCATTAATCCAGTCTGACCGGTGTCCTTATAAGAAGAGGAGATCAGGACACAGAGGGAGAACCGCATGAAAATATAAGGAAAAGATGGCCAGGAGACCACCTGCAAGCCAAGGAAAGAAGCCTCAGAAGAAACCAACCCTGTCAACACCTTGTTCTTGAACTTCCAGCCTCCAGAATCATGAGAATACAGATTTCTTCTGTGTAAGACTCCAGTCTGTGGCTCTGTGGTGGCAGCCCGTAACAGCAATATGCCCACCTGTTCAAGGCTATAAATTTTCCCCAAAGAACAAAATGTGGGGCAGCAGGGGTCTTTGTGGGGCTCCAAGCCCTAGGGTAGGTGGTAAACTATTTTGGAATACAAGACCAACTCACACAGAGGTTTCTCCTCTGTTACAAATTAGCCTGACAAGAAAATAATCCAGCTGTGTGGGGAATGTTCCCTTATTTCCCCAGCTAAGGTGTATAATTTAGAATGGAGATCTCATATTGTTTGGCACGTGACAGTTCACAAAGCTCTTTCCCATAGATTATCCAGTCTAACGTGTCACATAAGCTAAGATTGTTTCACTTCTTTGCAGACACAGAAAGGGGAGTTCTGAGATACAGAGACACATCCCCAAGCTCATTTTACAGCAAGGATGTAACAGAGATCTGATTCCAACCTACTTTACTCTCGGAGGTTATTCTCCACCCCAGTGCTCACAGGACTCACCCAGAAAGCCTGAGAAACTATGACAATCTGAGTCTCACCTCCAGAGATGCTAATTAAGTGACCCTGGGAAGGGTCTGAGAAAGGGTTTTTAGTCTCCCAGTGGTCCTAACATGCAGCTGGAATAAAGCACCATAGACTCAACCTGGGGAAGCTGGGACATCCCTGCCTGTCTCAACCCCCTCACTAGCTCGCACCCACCCTGCAGAGTAGATCCCTGCAGGGCTCCAGGTCATCTGTGCCCAAGCCCATTCACAACAACCAAATTTCACTGGTCTGTGCCCAGTTCTCCCAGGAGGCGCCGAGGTGCATCAACAAGGTAGAACCTCTCCCTGCCTCACCCGGGGCAGGTGGGACCTCTGCCTCAGCCTCACTTCTAGCCAAGAGAACGGGCGTGGGCTGAGCTCCTGGGAGAAAAGGCTCCTGGGTCGGCTCTGCTGGCTTTTCCCACAATGGTTCTCACTGAGAGAATGAATATTCCCTTTATGGGTTCATTCAGTTCTAGCAGTTTTTATGTGACACCTCCTTCATTTTGAGGGAAGGGCAATGCTGTACCACCAGGTAACTGCTCAGCCTTCCCATTTCCCTCCTCTCTCCCCTGCCCTCCCAGAGCTGGCCTGGGCCTCCTTAGAGCCAATTCCAGGTTGCCTCGAAGCCTAGCTGGTTCCTACACCCCACGCATGCCCGGTCAGGTGCAGTGACTGCAGCTGCTTGGGGAGGGCATCTGGCTGACACGCGTTGTATACTCACTCTGCTCTAAGTGTCAAATTGCCAGGGGAACTCTGATCTCTGATCTTAACCCCCACCTACTCTCCTTCCAAGCTGTTTGACTCAACCCACTGTTCCCACAAAGAGTTATACAACACGGAAAAAAAGGACAGAAACTTCTCTCTTTATAGGCCTTCCTGTCAGGCAGGCCTAAGTTGCCCATTGACACCTCTCCAAGGGAAACTGGCGGGGCCTGAGTGTGGAGAATCCTTCAGGAACTGGCCTCAGGGTCCTGGGCTGGGGCCGTGCAGGTCATCGCAGCCGCCTCCCAGCTTCTTTCAGGCACAGGCACCATTTCGGGTGATTTACCAGGTAGAACAGAGGCTGTTGTTTGCCCTCAGCTGTGGTCTGTCCCATTGGCCTTGGTGCTAAGTCAGCACACAGCTTCCCAGCCCGACAGCCACACTTTGGGTTTTCTCCTCCACCTGCCTACACCTGGCCTCCCCCTTCACCAGCCTCTCCTTCAACCCTTCTTACATCTCAGGGCTTGTGCTTAAGGATAATGAGGACGGTAGCAAACACAAATGTACGGCTGGTCATGGTTTCAGTGACTTCAGGGGTCAAGTCTGAACCCTCACAGCAGCCCTACCTTCCTGTCTAGGCCTCCCCACCACTGATTTCGCACTTCGACTGGCCCTCCACGCCTGGCACTCTGAACTCACTCCTCCTGCCCTCCTTCTCTCTCCCTGTGGCACTAGTCACCTGAAACACTCTGATCACCGAGTTATACGTGTGTTTCTTATGTTTAGCATTTATCGCCTGTCTCCTTCCACATGAATGCAAATCCCTTGAGACTGAGGTCCTTGCTCTGTTTTGCTTACTGATGTGTCCCACATTCCTAAAAATACAATAAGTGGTGGCTAAATGATGCAGTCCTGCAGATGAAGAGAGAGGTTCAAAGACTTGCTCAAGATCACACAGCTGGTAAGAGACAGATCTAGTATTCGAACCCAGAGCCCCTGACTCCATACTCCATACACTTAAACACTGATCTATACTACTTTTGAACAAAAATCACAAGACTGTGTCTTTTTAGTTTATTCTGAAGTTTAGAAAGCACTGTCAGGTTGTATTAGCACTCTTATTTTATAGCATAGTTCCCGAGAAAGGGAGACCAGGTATTGCTGTTGGTTCCATTTTATAGACAAGCAAACCAAGGCTCAGGAGACAGAGTGATGAGCTTGACTGCTCGGACCTGGGCCTTGAACCCAGGACCAGAGCCAGCACTGCCTCAAAAGAGCAGCAGGAAAGTAGACCACTGCTGCCCTGATCCCTGTGGGGACGCAGCCCCAGGCTCACTGAGCCTGCCCTTCTCCCCAGCTCCACTGCCTGCACGAGCCTTGCTCAACCTCTGGCTGGAGAAGGACCCAGCGGACTCCTCCTGCACCGGCCCCCTGAGACCCAGTCTTGCTCAGAGAGAGCGGAGGACCCAGCCAGCCTGCCTGCTGCTGAAGGGAGCAGTCCCCCCGGTGAGACCCATGATACGCTCAGGGGAGGGACAGCCCATGCCTAGGGGAGAGGCACCCTCCGAGTCTGCAGTGGTAATGGCGCCAGCAGCCCAGGTCACCGCTGTCCCCTGGTTCCTGGGTGCAGTTTAGCCATAGGCTCCCAGCAGCTCTCCCCCACACCTGTCCGCCAGAGCGCCCAGCTTTCTCCTGCCAGCAAACAAGGCAGCCGCACAAAGAGAGCTGGGGAGGGGTGTATGTGGAGAGGGCTCCCACTCACCTTCCGCTCTCGTCCCCAAGACAGGGTGGCCTCTTCCCTTGGCTGGGCCACCGAGGCCCTATTTATGTCTGAGGGGTGGGGATGGAGCGGTTCCCAGACCGTCCTGTGCTCAGGCCGGGGGGAGGGTGTTTACATGACTTGGCCAGGCCGTGGGGGTGGGGGCCCCAGCAGCCTCCCAACTAGAGGGACAAATGCCAGGCCAGTCGACTCTTAGGATGGGCCTCCTTCCAGGAATCCAGGGTGATCGATGCACTGTTGCTGCTGACAGTGAACTGGTACACAGTCAAGTTACACATTTACTGAAGTCTGCTCGAGTTGGGGCTGCTGTTTTGGGACACGGGAGCTTCCCATGTGGGTTGAGATGTGTCTCTGCCCCCGGGTGTGATGGCCTGAGGTCAGCCACCCAAGCCTTGAGACTGAGCCCCCTTGGGGTGTGCTTCTGAGAGGCCTCAAGGACATGTGGGCTCATGGGCCCAGCAGGAAGGGGAAAGCCCTACTCAGGTAGCCTGGGGGTCACCTGAGCCGATGGCCTTGAGTGGTTCGGCAGTTGTCCAAATAGCCATTGGGTACCCACTCCATGTAGAGGCCACTGATGGAGATGGGGAGAAACACAACCCAGCAAAGCACATTCTAGAGAATTGTGACTTATCCGGGGAGAACACTAGACACCAACCGTAGGGAGATGGGAAGGTGCTCACAAATGCTTTCAGATTGTGAGACAGTTTAGTCTGTTAGAGCTGGAGAAGCTTTCAAAGTTCTGTCATTTGAGTCACACCATGAAGGATAAATAAGTTGGCTCTTTGAGGTTAAAGAAGGGCTTTTCAGAGGTAGAGGCTGATAAGATGATAACAGGTGGGAAACCGTGGGGCTTGCCTAAGGGTCACCCGCAGGCCCAGGGGCTGAGAGGGAGGTGCAGTGACAGCAGCAGAACTACTCCTGCTTCTGGGCTTCCCCCTCCTCCTCAGTGACGATGAGGGGACCCCAGACACAGAGCCTCAGGCCAGGCTCTGCAGGATGTAGAGCTTATGCACAAGAAGTCAGGCTGGGTCTGGGCCGTGTAGAGAGAGGGAAGGAAGGACGTTGATTAGTGCCAGACACCACCTGGCAGGGGAGAGACGAAGCTGTGGGAGGGACTGAAGATGCCTGGGTGAGGTGAGGGGCACGATGCTTGACTTCTGCTTTAAAAAATGTTCTCTGATAGCAATACTGTCATGAGGAAGGATGGAGAAGGTCCAGGCATCACATTTCCAAGTTCAGGCCCCTGAGAGAATGATAAAACCAATAACCCTGAGAGGGACACAGGCGGTACAAGAACTCTGGTGAAGGACTGTGCAAGGGTGAGTTTGGATGGTATCCTTTTAAGGTGTCTATTGGAACTCAGTGCTGAATACTTGCGTAGATGGTTTTGATGCTCAAGAGGGAGATCCAGGCTGGGGACTCAGAGGCACCACCATGTAATCCAAGGCCCATGGGAGGAGGGGTTTTACCCAGGGAGAGTCAAAGCAGGGAGACGAAAGGAGAGGGGGAAAAGGGAAAGGAAAATCTAGCGAGAGAGGGAATGGGAAAGGAGTCGGCCGCCACAGGAGAGATCCAAGGGTTCAGTGAAAGAAACAGGAAGTGGTATTCAAGAAGCCAGGAGGTCATTTTGATAGGTGAGTGAGGACTTAGGGCCTGAAAGAGGTCTTTTGGGCAGAGTCATTAGTACTGAGATGTCTCCTCCCAAACTATTTTTGATCAATCACTTACTAACATTTTATTGCTCACCAAAGGCCAGGAGGAGGTGAGTCGAGATCATAGGCAAGTTGGAGAGCAGCCTCAGGGAAGGATGAGGGAGGGACCAGGCTGAGATGGTTTGATAAGACCTCGAAAAGAGAAGCAGGTAGATTGAACAGTGAGCTGCTCTTTACTGAAATGTGATCATGAAAGAAGAGGATTATTCTGTATTTTCACCTCTAAAATAGAAGGATGAAGGAATTAACATTTATTGAGCGGTTGCTACATGCTGGGTGTATAAATCTTTCAACATGGCTACGATATAGATTTTACTATACCTCTCAAGGGAAGCACACTGACTGAAACCACCCACTCTGGCCAGGCACCATGGTAACCATTTGCATGAGTTGTTTTATGACAGGAGGTCCTGGTAAGGAACACAGAACTAATAAGCCACCACCAACCAGGGGAGTTCGGGAAAGGTCAAACACTGTGTGTCCAACCACCTCCCAGAATCCTCCTCTCTGGCATCCATCTTGGCTGAACAAGGCATGCACCACCAGGAAGGACTCAGAATGATTGGCTAAAGACAACCCGGAAACTAATCCCATCACCATAAAACCCAAGACTGTGAGCCTGTGGCAGAGCAGTTCTCCTGGGTTCCCTTACCCTCCTGCTCTCCACCCGGGTGCCCTTTCCCAATGAAATCTCTTGCTTTGTCAGCACTTATGTCTCCTCCAACAATTCACTTCTGAATGTTAGACAAGAGTCCACTTTCGGGCGCTGGAAGGGAGTCCCCCTTCCTGCAACATACCAACTATCCAGGGAGAGAAAACCGAGGTCCAAAGAGGCTCAGCTATTTTCTAAATGTCACCCAGAACGAGGTTTGTCTGAAACTAACACCCATTCTTTTCATATCACTTTTGTTCGTTTGTCCACCAACTATTTATTGAAAACCCATTACATGCCAAGATTGGAATTCATCTCTGAGGTGACAACTGGAGACAAATCAGGCAAGATCACCACCCTCATGAAACCTACAGGTTTTCAAGGTGTCAAGATTAATCAATAGTCACATAAATAATGATTTATTTGCAGTTTGGATAAATGTTAGGAAAAAAAAGAATTGTGAACAACCTGAGGATGTAACAGTAAGCCTGGTCTAGCCTGTACAGTCAGGAAGACGCGCTTGAAAAAGGAGAAGTCAGGACAAGACCTTGAGGATGAGTGGAGCGGTCCCAGGAGCAGTGCTGGTGGGGCTGGTGGGGCTGACATCTAACAGTCAATGACTTTTTAAAACTTTTTATTTTGTATTGGGGTATAGCCAATTAGCAATGTTGTGATAGTTTCAGGTGGACGGTGAAGGGACTCAGCCATTCATGTACACGTATCCATTCTCCCCAAAACTCTCCTCCCATCCAGGCTACCGCATAACACTGAGCAGAGTTCCATGTGCTAAATGGTAGGTCCTTGTTGGTTACCCATTTTAAATATAGCAGTGCACACATGTCCATCCCAAACTCCTTAACTATCCCTTCCCCCATCCTTCCCACCCTGGAACCATAAGTTCGTTCTCTAAGTCTGTGATAACGGTCTATGATTCTTGCAGAGATGGGACAGACTAAAGGATTACATAATCCCATACTATCCTGGGCAAGTCTCTATCCTGCTGGGCTGTGAGTGTTTTCTCACTCCTCTCTTTGCCCTGAGTGACCATGAGTGCCCTTCTAGCCCTAGAACTCCCTTACTCTCTGTTTAGTAAACTCACCTGGCCCTGCAGATATCCCTGCATTGAGAAAAAGATGCACTTAGCCCAGGGGAGCGTCTTGGCTGAAAAAGGTGCTCTTCCACTTGGCAATCTGCTTTCCCTTCAGGCACTTGGTTTGGGCGTCACAAATAAAATTTAGATTGTGCTCCTCAATGTAGAATTGAAATGGGTCTTAGCCTAGCTCTCAAAAGGACCAGAATGTTTCACAAAAATGACAGTATTAAGTTGTGGGGGGATATCTGCTATCTAGACAAATCATAATGGTCACATTTTTATTGAACTAGTGAATTTGGGGAAGGGCCTTGAACCCCAAATATGTGTGTAACTAGATTTTGCTGCATCATTTCAAAATGGCTCAACAGCAGTGGGAAAACTGAGTCCCAAAGAGTTGAATCTTGGGACCGGAACTAGAAAAGGCCTCCCCAAAGTTCCACCCTTAGGCCCCACACGCCGCTCTGCAGGCACGTTGCTCTGAATATCCTGAGCTCTCTGACTCCCAGGACCTGTGGAGCGGCAGGACCGTGGCCTGTGCGGCCCCTGGTTCCTGTTTCACTCCTTCAGCATGCTCTTTCTTCAGATGGTACCAGGGGTTGGTCATATGTCCAAGGAGCTCTGAGACTCGTGCCTATAGAACATCTCAGTTAGAGGAAGGCTGTCTACTAATGAGATCACTCTTGCTGGCTGGCACAAGATTGGTTTCACTGTGTGTAGTAGGATGGGGAATGTGTGTGTGTGTGCATACTTATGTGGTGTGTGTACAGATGAGAGGTATGTATGGTGTAATGTGTGTATTTATGTCTGGGTGTGGATGTAGTGTGGTGTGTGATGGTTTATGTGTGTGATGTGGTATGTGATATGAGTGATGAGGTGTACATGTGTATGTGGTGTGTGTATGTGTATGGTATAGCACGGTGTGTGTATGTATGTGTGTGAGGGGAGGTGATGTGCATGTGGTATGTGTATATGTGCTCATGGTATGTGTATATCTGTGTTGCGGGGTGTGCATGTGTATATGTGTGTAGTATGGTATGTATAGAAGCAGAAGATATTAAGAAGAGATGGCAAGAACACACAGAAGGACTATACAAAACAGATCTTAATGACCCAGATAACTACGATGGTGTGATCACTCAGCTAGAGGCAGACATTCTGGAATGAGAAGTCAAGTGGGCCTTACGAAGCACCACTACAAACAAAGCTAGTGGAGGTGATGGAATTCCAGTTGAGCTATTTCAAATCCTAAAAGATGATGCTGTGAAAGTGCTGCATTCAATATACCAGTGAATTTGGAAAACTCTACAGTGGCCACAGACTGGAAAAAGTCAGCTTTCATTCCAATCTCAAAGAAAGGCAAGGCCAAAGAATGTTCAAACTACTGCACAATTGCATTCATCTCACATGCTAGCAAAATAATGCTGAAAATTCTCCAAGTTCAGCTTCAACAGTACATGAACTGAGAACTTCCAGATATTCAAACTGGATTTAGAAAAGACAGAGGAACCAGAGATCAAATTGCCAATATTCACTGGATCATAGAAAAAGCAAAAGAATTTCAGAAAAACATCTACTTATGCTTTATTGTCTGTGCCAAAGTCTTTGACTGTATGGATCATAACAAACCATGGGAAATTCTTAAAGAGGTGGGAATACCAGACCACCCTATCTGCCTCCTGAGAAATCTGTATGCAGGTCAAGAAACAACAGTTAGAACCAGATGTGGAACAATGGACTGGTTCCAAATTCGGAAAGGAGTATGTCAAGGCTGTATATTATCACACTGCTTACTTAACTTATATGCAGAGTACATCATGTGAAATGCTGGGCTGGTAGAAGCACAAGCTGGAATCAAGATTGCAGGGAGAAATATCAATAACCTCAGATAGGCAGGTGACACCACCCAGATGACAGAAAGTGAAGAAGAATTAAAGGCACTCTTGATGAAAGTGAAAGAGGAGAGAGAGTGAGACACCTGGCTTGGAACTCAACATTCAGGAAAGTCAAGATCATGGCATCCAGTCCCATCACTTCATGGCAGATAGATGGGGAAATAATGGAAACAGTGAGAGATTTAATTTTGGGGGGGCTCCAAAATCACTGCAGATGGTGACTGCAGCCATGAAATTAAAAGATGCTTGCTCCTTAGAAGAAAAGCTATGACCTACCTAGACAGCATATTAAAAAGTAGAGACATTACTTTGCTGACAAATGTCCATCTAGTCAAAGCTATGGTTTTTCCAGTAGTCATGTATGGATGTGAGAGTTGGCCTGTAGAGAAGGCTGAGTGCCGAAGAATTGATACTTTTGAACTGTGGTGTTGGACTCTTGAGAGTCCCTTGGACTGCAAGGAGATCAAACCAGCCAATCCTGAAGGAAATTAGTCCTGAATATTCACTGGAAGGACTGATGCTGAGGCTGAAGCTCCAACACTTTGACCACCTGGTGAGAAGAACTGGATCATTGGAAAAGACCTTGATGCTGGGAAAGACTGAAGGCAGGAGGAGAAGGGGATGACAGAGGATGAGATGGTTGGATGACATCACCAACTCGATGTACATCAGTTTGAGCAAGCTCCGGGATTTGGTGATGGACAAGGAAGCCTGGTGTGCTGCAGTCCATGGGATTGCAAAGAGTGTATATGGTGCACAGCTGAGCAACAGAACTTACTGACTGATGGCATGTGTATGTAAATGTGTGGTAGGATGTGTTGTGTGTATGTGGTATATATGTATGTGTACAGGGTATAAGTATATACACATGGGGTATATGTATATATGTGTGTGGCAGTATGTGTGTGTGTGTGTGTAATATATCTATGTATGTGTGGCAGTGTTTGTGTATGTATGTGGTGGTGGTGGTGGTTTAGTCACTAGGTCGTGTCCGACTCTTGCAACCTCATGGACTGTAGCCTGTCAGGCTCCTCTATCCATGGGATTCTCCAGGCAAGAATACTGGAGTGGGTTGCCATTTCCTTCTCCAGGGGATCTTCCCTACCCAGGAATCAAACAATCGAACCCAGGTCTCCTGCACTGCAGGCAGATTCTTTACCGACTGAGCTATGAGGGAAGCCCTGTATGTATGTGGTGTATTCTGTGTGTATTTATGTGTGGTAAGTAGTATGTTTGTGTTGTATATGTATATGTATGTTTTTGTATGTATGTACATGTGTGGTGGGGAGTTTGTGTGTGTGTGATGTGTTATAAATATGTAAATGTGCAGTAAAAAGTTTGTGTGTGGTGTGGTGTGTGTCTGTAAGTATGTGGTGCGGTATGTGTACTGGTGGGGCACTGGGCATATTGACTGTTATTTCCCACCCACACAAACATCATGTGGCTCTTCTGTGAACCCACTCCTCCCCAGATGACTCACCCAGATGTTTGGCTCCTTATTTTTCACCCAGTCCTCTCTAAACTGGAAGGGAATAAACACCATGTTTATTCCCAATAAATATCCAATTCCTTCCTCTGTTCTCCAGTATTTCCCTGAGTCCAGGAATTGCTGGTCCTGACCCCTTCTATCCATCTTACTCAGGATTCACTGGTTCCCCAGTTCACGCCCAGGTTAGCCCCTGACTCTGCTGGATGGCTGCTCCTTTGTGGGCTCAGCTCAAAGGCTCTCCTCCCCATCTCTAGCCTTGGCCATGTCCACCAGACCCAGGTTACCTCCACCTCCTCTGCGAGCTTCTGCAAACCCTGCCCTTGAGTAATTCTCCTTGGAGAGTCCCGCTCACTGTCAGCTGGGAGAGAGCCTGCCCACGATCATACATCTTTTAGTATATTTGAAGCAGCTTCTCAGGGATCACAACTCATACCAAAGTTCATTTCAGCTTCGTCATGATGAGAGAGGCTCTAAACCAATGAAGAAGTTTCTGTCTTGGTAATGATATGTAATTGTGGAAAAATAAGGAAATAATCATTGTCAGATAGAACACAATAAATTATATCTGCTTACACTTCCTGCAGGATTGGTTCAAGTCCCTTGATCAACTTTCAAGGGTGACTATCAGCTGGGTGGGTTTCCTACGTGAGGCTTTTAAACTCATTAAAATAAATCATAAAACTGCTAGAGCACCTTATCAACATTTTATCAAGAATGTAAGTTATCCTCGGAAGGAGCACCTATTCCAACAAACCACAGAATTTTGACGCAGTTAGATTTAGGACAGATGGTGCTGGTGGTGAAGAACCCTGCTGCCAGTGCAGGAGACGCAAGAGACATGAGTTCCATCTCTGGGTTGGGAAGCTCCCCTGGGAAAGGCCATGGCAACCCGCTCCAGTATCCTGCCTGGAGAACCCCACGGACAGAGCAGCCTCGCGGGTTATAGTCTATGTGGTCCCAAAGAGTCAGACGCAACTGAAGCAACTTAGCGTGCACGATTTAGGACAACTTCTTTTCAGTAGGTGCTATTTCTTGTGCTTTCACTGCAGCAGTGGAAGTTAGGGACAGTTTATCTCTGGCTGAATAAAGATTTGAGTGAAAGCAAGTGCTGGCTGTGGAGGACTTCACTCAGAGTTGGATCCCCAGACCCAGCATGGGACCAGTCAGCAGTCGTGGGCTGCAATGATGTAGTGGTGAAAGATGTCCCTCAGGCTGATGATGTTCAGGTCTTTGTGGATCAAGTCTGTCCTGTGCTTGTGAGATGAGGCTTGATCCAAACCAGAACTCCAACTTTACCAGTTCCTGACCAACCATCCCATCATGGGACAAACACACACAGAACTACTGTGAAGTAAAACAGCCAATCCAGGAAAGAAGAAGTGATTTATTTACACATGTGAGGCAATCCCATTTGGAACCAGCTTGCATGAGGTTAGGAAAGAAAGAAGGGTAAATACAAGAACTGGGTTTCTATTTTTACACCTAGGACAAAGCTAATTGTTTTACAGAGGATATGTCTCTGCCTGAATCAGACAGTTTTACTATGAGCATGTTTTGTTCAAGACACATAACCACTAAACTATTTACTGGAACCAGAGGATGGGGAGAAGCTCCCTGTCCTACATCCAAGCTTTTCTGTTTGTGATAAGGACACTTCCCACCCTTTCTGAGTCTTCATTGCTACTCACCTTCATCAAGTGAGCTGGGACAGACCCGAGGGTTCTGCCTTTGTAAAAAAGGCTCATTAGAGGAAAGTCCATTTCTTTCCAATAAAGAGCACTCACATACTAATACAAAGAGTTTTCTCAGTTGGCTCAATGAGCTTTAGATTTCTGGTAAATAAAACAAAATAGTCTCAGCCTCCCCATTTCCCCAGGAGGAATCTGTAGGGGGAGAAGACAGTTCATCATCTGTATAATGACGCTTGGGGCCGCACCTGCAGACTGCTGTATGCAGACTTTGCTGGCAGAAGTGTGGCTGTTGCTTCGGATGCAGCAAGCCATGGACTGGAGAAGATAGTAATTTGGGATAGCAAGTTCTGGGAAATGTGATTGGATCATGTTTCAGGAGTTGCAGCCAAACTGATGGCTTTTCTTGGTTATCGAGTGCAGTTGTATAAATAAGAAGTGGGTTATTTGTCCTATTAATTTTAACATTAGAGACAAAATTAGTGAATTCAGTTCCACGTTCTTGTGAAAAGTGGTGATAAACTTTATGCCAAACACAAATGGATACTGAACTCTCCTCTCCCCCTACACTTTTCTCCTTTGTCCACATCCACGTAGAAATTGAGAAAAATAAATATTCACTTTCCTAGCCTCCTCTGTAACCATTAGTAGCCAAGTAAGAGACTTGTGGCCTATGGGAAATAAACAGAAATCTGTTGAGGGCTTCTGGAAGTGTTTCTGCTTTCCTTTTATTAGCAGAGTCAGTGGCTCAGACTCTACCCCTTCTTCCTCCCTCAAATGTTGATGTAATATCTGGAGACAGAGCAGTCATCTCGCAAACATAAAACAACGAACTGAAGGACAAAGGCCAACAAGAATGCTAGAGTGGAGGGACAGAAAAAAACCTGGGCCTTTGACCGACATGTAGAGCTGCTAAACTTGTACCAACAATTGCCCGTCTCTAACATCTACTTGTCTGGACACAATATGGGGCATTTTTAGATGGTTACATGAAGCTGAAAACATCCATAAATAACTAAATAACAAAAAATTTAATCCCACCTAGAGGCCAGAAGAGCATTTAAAAAAAAATTCAATTCCATTGATATAGTATATTTCCTGTCAAATTTCAACCTCCTTGTAATGGGTTTTCCATTTTACATTTGTCTCAGTTGGCTTTATTTTAAAGGGAACATGCAAAGTATGATGAAGTATAGAAATTTCCCAATTAAGTTCAGAGCTTAATCTGCTATGCCCAGATGATGTTAATGACTCTAAACCTTGAATGAATAACAAGGTTAGTGTTATACCTTGCTTTGCTATTAGCTTTTATTTTATCGTATAATATGCTTCATCCATAATTAACCATGTGATGAGGGTCTGGACAATATTTCTGCCTCCATTTTCAATAAGATTAGAAGGTGATTACCACCCCTATATTCATTCACAGGAGGTTCATGGTTCTTAATGTAATGCTGCAAGGTGCTGAGTCCTTCTAAGAAAGCTAGGTATGACTTTCATGATACACACATTGTTGGCGTACAATCTTTAAATCACAGCTGCCATCCTGAATGACTAGGTGAAAAGAAACCATCTCTAATGTGTGTTCTAGGAGCTCCCTATTTATAGTTGTCTATGGTCAGTCCTGGAAAGTAAAGGATACTTTTATAAAACAAATAGAATGAACATCCATTGCAAGCTATAGCCCATGGGCCAAATCTGGACCCATGTAAATAAAGTTTTATTGGAACATGATCATGCTTATTAGTTTTCATACAGTCTATGACTGCTTTCAGGCTACTGCAACAGAGATGACTGGTTGCCACAGAGAACATATGACCTTCAAAGTCTAAAAGATTTATTACCTGGTCCTTTTTAGAAAAAGCTTGTTGACTCTAACCTAATCTGTTAATTCAGATTGCCAATGAAAGACTTGTATATTCTCTCCTTTTAGTTAGAAATTAGCTTTGTAAACATATGCTATATTTATAGCTCTTATTTCATGTATGATTTACATTATTTCATTTCTAGATGAAGGGATTACTACCCAGAGAATTCTGAATATAATGACACAAACAAAAGTCAGATGACATAATGAACATGACAGGTAGAAATAGTCTACGTAGCCTATCCACAGAGAGAATGGCTAGAACATCACATTATAAACTTAGTCACCAGATGAAATTTGATTTTAAAAAATACAGTTGGTAAAATTTAGAGCTGCAAAATTTAAGCCTTGGATACTGGACTTGACCAAAGTGGGGAAACAGAAGAACAAAAGGAAATTTTGTATCTGGCCATAAAAGAAAACTTTCAATGGCAGAAGCTATTATCAGGAAAACTTAATGATGACAGAATCTAATTGATTAACCAGCTCTTCATTATAAACTCTAAATGGAAAAGAATTTATCCTTATGAAAGATACTTCTAAGAAATCAAAATGGAAAATGTTTCATTAATTAATTTTAGAAAAATAAAAAAGGATTTAACCACAGTATATAGAAATTGATTAAGGAGTTAAATTGGCTTGTGAAGTGAAAGTTGCTCAGTTGTGTCCAACTCTTTGTGACCCCAAGGACTGTATAGTCCATGGAATTCTCCAGGCCAGAATACTGGAATGGGTAGCCTTTCCCTTCTCCAGGGGATCTTCCCAACCCAGGGATCGAACCCAGGTCTCCTGCATTGTAGGTAGCTTCTTTACCAGCTGAGCCACAAGGGAAGCCCAAGAGTACTGGGGTGGGTAGCCTATCCCTTCTCCAGCGGATCTTCCCAACCCAGGAATTGAACCAGGGTCTCCTGCATTGCAGGCGGATTCTTTACCAATTGAGCTATGAGGGAATTTATTCCAGAAAATACTTTTTTCAATGAAAATTCATTAGGAGTCATATAATTGTCAATACAGTGTTCTTATTTAAAGTGGCACATTCTCACGTATCCTGTTTGTTACGTGGGTGCCTCCCTAGTTCAGAAATGGCCCTGAACAGACCTGAAGAGACTTTCCTGTGTCAGTCGAGTGAGGTGCTGTGAAAGCAGATACAGAAATACTATTTCCAAGTCTATTTTTCCATTCAGACTCTCTTGCCCTTACACTACTGCAAGTGAGCTGGCTGAACTCCATGTGTTTGTTTTGGCACGCATGCAGTTGGGGAAAAGGACAGTTCCGCTCACCATTTAATAAGTTTAGATAAGAAGCAGCTGTCGAAATGGAAAAATGTTATCACCCTTTTCCCACTGAAGCCCAGCACTGTGATGATAGAAATTCTATGCTTTGTGGGCCTGAGATGTTATCTCTTATGAAAACCCAGCTCCAGAAATATTTATTTAATGATCAGTTTCTCTTCTTTGAAAATCATGGCAGAGAAATTTGGAAAGGGAAAAATTAATGCCTTTCTACTGCAAATGAGAAGGAGCAGAGGACTCAGAGTGTGGTGGGATCTGACACTGCTGGTCTGTGGGGAAGACTGCCAGGACACCAGCAGGGAGTCTGGGTCCCTCAACACCCCCACCCCCCACAGTTTTGTGCAGAGAGCTGAATAGCTCCTCCTGTCTGAACATCTGTGTGAGAAGTACCCATGAGAGTCGCTTCGGTCATCTTCACCATAAGAGGGACCAGCTGTCTTATAACTGGTTCAACCGCAGATGGTCAAACTAACTGGACATAAGACTCGGCCTTACATGTCACACTACTAGCCAAGGTGAGAGAGCACTCTATTTGGTTTGAACTTGCAATATTTTAAATAATGAAACAAAATAAAAAAGGTTTAACTGACTACTTATATTACTTTATTATATCCTTAATCAATAGTAGATGATGTGAATCTCTTCTGACATCCTTTCTAAATATCCTTGCTCCATAATTCAATAAAGAGTCATCTGTATATGTTTTTCAAACTGAAAGACTCACAAAGGTTCAGATGACCCAGGGTCAACCATCCCATTCTTCCTCCTGTCCTCAGATTGTTTCACTCCCCAACTCTCAACAGGGCCTCACTGAGCCCAGATACCATGTCCCCCCAACCCTTCTCTTCCCACCTCACCATTCCCTTGGATCTCAAAATATTTTCCAAGAAGACACCTGGACTATCTGAGTAAGGAATAAGGAATTTGGATGAAAAACCCAGAAGTCTTCCCTTCTCCCTCTCTTCTAGATAATTGTGTCTTGGTGTCCTTCTCAAGTCAAAGTTGCCATCCCATAATCATAGTCATGTCTGTACCATGATTGATGAGTGGTGGGAGTTCCTGGCACCCTAGCAGGCCTTGGGGAGCCCTAAAAACATACCAGTGGTACCCAGGTGTGACCTTGATGCTCAGAAAAGACTATCTCTCCTCCTCAAGATTCTAGGCAAAAGGAAAATACAACTTCCCTTAGCTCTCTGCTCCAGATATTAAAGATCCCCTGTGCCAGGAACTGATTCTCATATGTGAATCCAATTGGGTGACCCACCAGGTCAGAGCAGAGAGAACATCTCTTAACACCAAGCAACCAAATTGGGAATCCCAGATGTCTTCACCAGGAGGCAGATAACCAACTGCACTCCCTGGGTTATTCCACAGCCATAACCTGAAATTATCAATCAACTGTCAACACGTATTTACTGAGCACACAAAAACAGACCACAGTTACAGAGGAAATCAGAAAAATTGAGAGGGAATTCTCAATCTAGCTCTAAGCCATGAAGGGGGAAAACCTAAGTGACATGCATAATCCATATAATCAATACAGGTTCAAGATGAAATAGAAATCCTTAGTAAATGAGCAGAACATAAAACATTCAGTCAAAATTCTCCCCTTTTGAGACACCATCCTGGAGTGGAAAAATGACAAGTTCTCTCCACTTGTAAGGAACCAATAATTCTCATCTTTTGTGAATCATTATTGGGTACCGACTCTATGTTAGGTCTTGACCTAGTGCTAGGAGACATAAAAAATAGGAAATTCAGCCTTCTCCTGTCTTATGCCAAGCTGAAAAGGTAATATTTATACACATGAAAATATAACCAGTGAAATAGTAGCAACAATAATAAGATGCCATCATTTACTAGGGACTTTTGATATCCTTACATCTTCATCAAACACTTTACACCCACTTCTTCATTTCATTCTCCATCATACAGTGTGCGGTACAAGGGAGCACATTCTATTTGCACTGTGGTTCTTACATGGCAGGAATTATTTTTGCTCTTGCATCATATATTCTTTAGATAAAGTCAATGAACATATCTGGACCATTTTGGCATTCCATGAAATCCCCAGGAGAAAAATTCCTATTTCTTGGTCTATTGTGAGGATAAAATTAATTAACATACGCCAGGGTTTGGAAGAGGGCCTGGCTTGCAGTCACTGTAGTTTAAGCATTGCTGAGCTGCCCTCACTCGTTGGAGGTCAGCTGGTGGCATGATTCTCAGCCAGCAAGATGGGGAAAGAGAGGAGATCCCCCCAGAGCTAACTTGTCCAGGCTCACAGCAACAGCAATGCATAGGCAGGCTGACATTCTCCTGACCTGTAGCCCACTGCCTCTGCAATTTCTCCACCAACTACCTTGCAGACCCCACTGCCCTTTGGCCACCACTTTCCACCTGCTCCCTGGACTTTCACCTACACTCAGCAAGAGCCTGATGATGCCTGCCCTCTGCTCTCCTGGGCTTCCAACACACAGTGGGCCCTACGTAAGGACAGATATAAGTCTAAAATCCTTCCTGTTAAGGGTGGGAAAGAGATTCCCTTCCCATCCTTCTTCTCAGATCATTCATCTTAGAAAATGCCTCACTGTAAGTACTTTCTCTTCTTTTTGAAATATAAACATTAAATGAGACAGCACCCTACCCCCCAGTTCAGTGGGCACCTGGCTCCAAGTTGCAAAACTACCTCCTGTCATAAAGATGTGAGTTTGTTTTTCCACTGCTCTGTCATAGTGAAGGGGCTTGTGTAACTCGATAAAGTTGTGAGCCAGGCCGTGCAGGGCCACCCAAGATGGATGGGCCATAGCTGATAGTTCTGACAAAACGTGATTCATGGAAGGATGGCAAACCACCCCAGTATATTTGCCGTGAGAACTTCATGAACTGTATCAAAGGAGAAAAAGCTATGACACCAAAAGATGAGTACCACGGGTTTGAAAGTGTCCAATATGTTACTGGGGAAGAGCAGAGAACTACTAATAACCCCAGAAAGAATGAACTGGCTGGGCCAAAGCAGATACAACTAGCAGTTGTGGATGTGTCTGGTGATGGAAATAAAATCTGATGCTGCAAAAAACAATATTGCATAGGAAACTGGAATGTTAGATCCATGAATCAAGGTAAATTGGATGTGGTCAAGCAGGAGGTGGTAAGAATAAATATCAACGTCTTATGAATCAGTGAACTAAAATGGATGGGAAAGAGTGAATTTAATTCAGATGACCATTATATCTACTACTGTGGGCAAGAACCCCATAGAAGAAACAGGGTAGCCCTCATAATCGACAAAAAGGGTCTGAAATGCAGTACTTGGGTGTAACCTCAAAAATGACGAATGATTTTGGTTCATTTCCAAGGCAAGCCATTCAACATCACAGTAATCCACGTCTATGCCCCTACCATCAATGCCAAAGAAGCTAAAGTTGGTCAGCTCTATGAATACCTAAAAGACCTCCTAGAACTAACATCAGAAAAAGATGTCCTATTCATCATTGGAGATTGGGATGCAAAAGTAGGAAGTCAAGAGATCACTGGAGCAACAGGCAAGTTTGGCCTTGGAGAACAAAATGAAGCAGGGCAAAGGCTAACTGAATTCTGCCAAGAGAATGCTTTGGACATAAAAAATATCCTTTCCAACAACACAAGAGATAACTTTACACATAGACATCACCAAATGGCCAATAGTGAAATCAAATTAATTACATACTTTGTAGCTGCAGATAGAGAAGATGTATTCAGTCAGCAAAAACAAGACATGGAGCTGACTGTGGCTCAGATCACCAGCTTCTCATAGCAAAATTCAGGCTTAAATTAGAGAAAGTGGGGAAAACCACTAGACCAGCCAGGTATAACTTAAATCAAATCCCCTATGAATATGCAGTGGAGGTAATGAATAGATTTAAGGGATTAGAACTTGTAAACAGTGTGCCTGAAGAATTATGGATAGAGGTCTGTAATATTGTACAGAAGGCAGAGAACAAAGTCATCTCAAAGAAAAAGAAAAGCAAGAAGGCAAACTGGTTGTCTGAGGAGGCCTTACAAATAGTTAAAGAAAAAAGGTATATCCAACTAAACACAGATTTCCAAAGAATAGTACAGAGAGACAAGAAGAACTTCTTCAATGATCAGTGTATAAAACTAGAAGAAAACAACAGAAGGGGAAAGACTAGAGATCTCTTCAAGAAAATTGGAGATATTAAGGGAAGATTTTGCCCAAAGATAGGCACAATAAAGGATATAAATGGTAGAGACTTAGTAGATGCTGAAGAGATCAAGAAGAGATGGAAAGAATACATGGAAGAACTGTACAAAAAATCCAAATGAACCAGATTGCTATGATGGTGTGGTCAGCCACCCAGAGCCAGACATTCTGAAGAGTGACTGTCTGGTGGGCCTTCGGAAGCACTGCTGTTAATAAAGCTAGTGGATGTGATGGAATTCCAGTAGAACAATTCAAAACCATAAAGGATGATGCCATCAAGGTGTTGCATTCAATATGTAAGCAAATATGGAAGACCCAGCATTGGACACATGACTGGAAAAGGTTGATGATCCTCATCCCAATTCCCAAGAAGGGTAGTACTAAAGAATGTGCTAACCATCGGACAATTGCACTCATCTCCCATGCTGGTAAAGTCATGCTTAAAATCTTTCATGCTAGGCTTCAGTGTTATGTGAAGCAAGAACTTCCAGATATCCAAGCTGGGTTTAGAAAAGGAAGAAGAACCAGAGATCAAATTGCCAAACTTCACTGGATCATAAAGAAAGCTAGGGAATTCCAGAAAAACATCTACCTCTGTTTCATTGATTATGCCAAAGCCTTTGACTGTGTGGATCATAATAAACTGTAGAAAGCTCTTAAAGAGATGGAAATACCTGACCGTCTTACCTGTCTCCTGAGAAACCTGTGTGTGGGTCAAGAAACAACAGTTAGAACCCTGAACAACTGATTGGTTCAAGATTGAGGAAGGAGTGTGACAGGGCTGTCTGCCATCACCCTGTTTGTTTAATCTATATGCTGAGCATATCATGAGAAAAGCCAGGCTGGATGAATTACAAGCTGGAATCGAGATAGGTGGGAGAAACATCAACAACCTCAGGTATGTGGATGAAACCACTCTAATGGTAGAAAGTTAAGAGGAACTACAGACCCTCTTGATGAAGGTAAAGGAGGAGAGTGAAAGAGCCAGCTTAAAACTAAATATTAAAAAAAAAAAATCTTAGGTCATGGCATCCAGTCCCATTACTTCATGACAAATTGAGGGTGAAAAGGTGGAAGCAGTGACAGATTTCCTCATTTTGGGCTCTAAAGTCACTGTAGATGGTGACTGCAGCCATGAAATCAGAAGACATTTGTTTCTTGGCAGGAAAGGTAAGACAAACTTAGACAGAGTGCTGAAAAGCAGAGATGTTACCCTGCCAACAAAGGTCCATATTGTCAAGGCTATGGTCTTCCCAGTGGTCTCCTATGGTTGTGAGAGCTGGACCACAAAGAAGGCGGAGCACCAAACAATCAATGCCTTTGAACTGTGGTGCTGGAGAAGACTTATGAGAGTTTCCTGGACAGCAGGGAGATCAAACCAATCAATCTTAAGGGAAATCAACCCTGAGTACTCATTGGAAGGACGATGCTGAAGTTGAAACTCCAGTATTTTGGTCATCTGATGGGAAGAACTGACTCATTGGAAAAGTCCCCAGAGCTAGTAAAGACTGAGGGTAGAAGGAGACGAGGGCATCAGAGGATGAGATGGCTGGATGGCATCACTGAGGCAATGGACATGAACTTGGTCAAACTTGGAGATGGTGAGAGACAAGAGAGGCAGTCCATGGGGCCGCAGAAGAGTCAGACATGACTGGGCAACTAAACAATAGCAAGGCCAAGTGGCCAACACAAATGGTTCCCCAATTACCAAGTAAAGGTGGGATGAACTCTGTGTGACCAAGATGCAATCAAGTCTGTTCACATGAGGACTGATTACTGTTTATCATGAGAACATACATGGGATTGGTTATATTTGCTTGTCTGTAGAAAAAGGGCAAGGTTGCTTCTTGTTTTTGCAGTCCCTTAGCAGATTTCCTGTGATACCCACAACATTTTGCTGTAATGCTTATTCAGTAATAAAAGTGTTTGCTTTCCCAGCTACTTTGTGGAGAGGATTTTGGGGGTTTGGAGATGAGTGTGGCCCCAGCAATACCCTGTAACTGAAAGGTTGTTGCCGAACCCACAAAAAGATGCCGGGGTTCTTGGCCTACGGAGGAGAAGAATTCAATCCGGGGCCAGAGACAAGGCTTGATCGCTCAGAGCTTTTGTGCAATAGAGTTTATTAAAGTATAAGAGGGATACAGAAAGTGTCTGACATAGACATCAGAAAGGGGCAGACAGAGTACCCCCTTGCTAGCATTAGTAATGGAGTTATATACTCTCAAATTAGTTATTACAGTGAAACAAAAGAATGTCTGGAGATTGTAAAGACCTCACTAGACCTACTCCCATAATTTACACCTTAAGATAACAGGATTAGCCGGAAGGTTTTTTCCAGAGACTGTCCTCAGGCAGGATACATTATTGTTATATAATCCTAAGGAATGTAGAGGGAAATAAAAGTTTGTTCTTTCTTCCTCCTTGAGAATTCCAGACTCCTCTCTCCTTGGGGACCCCTAGACTTCCTATCAACCTACCTAGGAAATGACTCTTTCATAACTCTGTCTGATGTATGCAGGGCTCCTTCCACAGGCCTCCTGACCAGACTTCCTGCTTTCCCTGCTGCCCCTTCCATCTATTATTTATGTGGCTCTCGGTGGAAATCAAATCACATCATATTCCCTGCCAGAGTTAAAGTCCCCAAAGGGCAGCTTTCCCATGAGCCAGCTGCTGCCTGTCTCTAAGCCTCACCCCGAGCCCATCCCTGTCCTCTGGACTCCAGCCATGCTTTCTCTGTCCCCTGCACACAGAATCTCAGTGCTGCCCATCTCCCCATCCCTCTGCGCCCCTCCCTACCCCACCATGGCAAGGTTTCTTTCTGGATCTGAAGCTGAGGGTCCTCACTACTCAAATCTCAGTTTCTTTGCTTATGAGGGTGTGCTTTGCTGGGCAGTATACCCAGGGCAAGCTATTTTTGGAGCACCCCAGAGGCCAGGCTGTTAACTTTGAACTGGAGTATTTTCAGAGTTTGCATACTAGTATTTAACTCTTGTTCTGTTACTACGGAGAGATTTAAAATTACTTTTTCCAATTCATAACCTCTGAAGTTTGGGAGCAAGGTCTTCAGTGCTGAAAAGAACGCAGAGTTGTGATACACAAGCAGATTCTCTACAATTTCTTAACTGGCACAATTATATGGCACCAACATCATGAAAAAAGAAGCCCAGGTTTGTAACTTGGTTGGCATTTGGGGTGAAGGATTTGGTGACAGAAGAAGCCAAGTGCCCAAGTCTACACTGTCCAGGCCATTGAGATGGGAATGCTTTAAATAGTTTCCACATAAAAGAAAAGTGTGGTTTGCCGGCAAGTTTAGAATGGAATCTGTAATTTCCAGGGTCTGGAGCATTCTATGGCTGTTGTCACTGGCGTCCCCAGACCTCCATTTCCCATGTGCTTCTGCCAATATTTGAGAACAAAACATATTTGCAAAATAGCTGGTACAGGAGGCCTGTCATTAGGTTTTGGTAGATGTACAGTTTGGTTCTTTCACTTAACCAACTAAGTCCAGATTTTTGATCGACACATATATAGTCTGGGTATTGGTTAGCTTTCATGCGGGATAGGTACAATTCCTCCAAGTTATACAAGGATGGTTTATGAGCCATTCAGAACATGTGATTTGACAGACATTTGCGCCAGAAAGGGTGGTGCTGGAGTTGCTCACATCTTTATTGAGAGGTTTGAGGATGCCACCCATGGGATCAAACTGCAGGGTTTGATTGCAATATTGTTCTAGAATGTCACACTAGAATGGTCCAGTATCATGTTTGTTTTCAGTGAAAAGGGAAAGTTTTTATTGTCCTTATCTGAGTGAGTGACAGACAGTCCTAGGGCTTCTTTGGAGTTTTCTGGGGTCTAAATGACACTCCAGAGAGAAGACAAAACATGACACTGGCCCATTACTGGAGTGAGTTTTCTTCTAAAAGCCCTGCTGTCCACCCAGTCTCCTGGTTTAAAGGAATGGAAGCCTTGGCAGTCAGTGGAAGCCGCATCCCATTTACCTGCTGGCAATGTTAGGCTTCAGCTACACTTGTTAGCTCTTATATCTAGTGAGTCATAGCATCAATTGTTCACTTAAGTCTCCATGATGTTCGTTTAATCCAGGAATGGCAGATTTACAGATGCCAGTAGGCATTGGTTGTCCAAATACTAGTTCAAAAGACATCAATTCATGTTCCCTATTTGGAGTATTACAGATCACAGAAAACTTACCAAACTAATCAAATGGATCACAACCTTGTCTAACTCAATGAAACTATGAGCTATGACGGGTATAACCACCCAAGACAGACAGGTTACGGTGGAGAGTTCTGATAATACGTGCTCCCCTGGAGAAGGGAATGGCAAACCACTTCAGTATTCTTGCCTTGAGAACCCCACAGACACTATGAAAAAGCAAAAAGATATGACACAGAAAAATAGATATGACAGATACACACATGCACAAAAAGATATGACACAGAAAAACCTCCCCAGGTAAGTAGATGCACAACATGCTACTGGAGAAGAGTGGGGATATAGCTCCACAAGGAATGAAGAGGCTGAGCCAAAGAAGAAGCAACGCCTAGTTGTGAATGTGTCTGGTGGTGAAAGTAAAGTCCGATGCTGTAAAGAACAACACTGCATAGGAACCTGGAATGTTAGGTCCGTGAATCAAGATAAATTAGAAGTGATCAAACAGGAGATGGCAAGAGTGAACACCAACATTTTAGGAATCAGTGAACTAAGATGAACCCTACTGGGTGAATTTAATTCAGATGAACATTATATCTACTACTGTGGACAAGAATTCCTTAGAAGAAATGGAGTAGCCCTTGTAGTCAACAAAAGGGTCCAAATGCAGTACTTGGGTGCAATCTCAAAAACAACAGAATGATCTCTGTTCATTTTCAAGACAAACCATTCAGTATCACAGTAATCCAAGTCCACGCCCCAAACATTAATGCTGAAGGAGCTGAGGCTGACTGGTTCTCTAAAGACCTACAAGAACTTATAGAACTAAACAAAAGAAAAAAAAAAAAAAGATGTCTTTTTCATTATAGGAAACTGGAGTGCAAAATTAGGAAGCCAAGAGATACCTGGAGTAACATGCAAGTTTGGCCTTGGACTACAAAATGAAGCAGAGCAAAGGTTAACAGAGTTTTGTCAAGAGAGTGCACTGGTCATAGCAAACACCCGCTTCCAACAACACAAGAGATGACGCTACATATGGACAAAACCAGATGGCCAATACCAAAATCAGATTGTTTATATTCTTTGCAGTCAAAGATGGAGAGGCTCTATAGATTCAGCAAAAATAAGAGAGGGAGCTGACTGTGGCTCAGATCATGAACTTTTTATTGCCAGATTCAGACTTAAATTGAAGAAAGTAGGGAAAACCATGAGGCCATTCAGGTATGGGCTAAATCAAATCACTTACAATTATACAGTGGAAGTGAGAAATAGATTCAAGAGATTAGATTTGATAGACAGAGTGCCTGAAGAACTACGGACAGAGATTTGTGACATTGCACAGGAGGTCATGATCAAACCATCCCCAAGAAAAAGAAATGCAAAAATGCAAAGTGGTTGCCTGAAGAGGCCTTACAGATAGCTGAGAAAAGAAGAGAAGCTAAAGGCAAAGGAGAAAAGGAAAGATATACCCACCTGAATGCAGAGTTTCAAAAGAATAGCAAGGAGGGATAAGAAAACCTTCCTAAGTGATCAGTGCAGAGAAATAGAGATTAAAAATAGAATAGGAAAGACTAGAGATCTCTTCAAGAAAGTTAGAGATACCAAGGGAACATTTCATGCAAAGATGGGCACAATAAAACACAGAAATGGTATAGACCTAACAGATACAGAAGACATTAAGAAGAGGTGGCAAGAATACACAGAAGAACCATACAGAAAAGATCCTAATGATCCAGATAACCACGATGGTGTGATTACTCACCTAGAGCTGGACATCTCGGAGTGAAAAGTCAAGAAGGATCACTATGGACAAAGCTAGTGGAAGTGATAGACTTCCAGTTGAGCTATTTCAAATCCTAGAAGATGATGTTGTGAAAGTGCTGCACTCAATATGCAAGCAAATTTGGAAAGCTCAACAGTGGCCACAGGACTGGACAAGTTCAGTTTTCATTCCAATCCCAAAGAAAAGCAATGCCAAAGAATGTTCAAAGTACTGCACAATTGCCCTCATCTCACACGCTAGCAAAGCAGTGCTCAAAATTCTCTAAGATCGGCTTCAACAGCACATGAACTGAGAACTTCCAGATGTTCAAGCTGGAGTTAGAGAAGGCAGAGGAACCAGAGATCAAATTGCCAACATCCTTTGGATCATTGAAAAAGCAAGAGAATTCCAGAAAAACATCTACTTCTACTTCATTGATTATGCTAGTCTTTGACTGTGTGGATCACAACAAACTGTGGAAAATTCTTAAAGAGATGGGAATACCAGACCACCTGACCTGCCTCCTGAGAAATCTGTATGCAGGTCAAGAAGCAACAATTAGAACCAGACATGGACTGGTTCCAAATTGGGAAAGGGGTACATCAAGGCAGTATATTGTCACCTTGTTTATTTAACTTATATGCAGAGTACATCATGTGAAATGCCAGGCTAGATGAAGCACAAGCTGGAGTCAAGATTGCCGAGAGAAATATCAATAACCTCAGATATGCAGATGACACCACCCTTATGGCAGAAAGCAAAGAGGAAGTAAAGGGCCTCTTGATGAAGGTGAAAAAAGAGAGTGAAAAAGCTGGCTTAAAACTCAAGATTAGAAAAACTAAGATCTTGGCATCTGGTCCCATCACTTTATGGCAAATAGATGGGGAAACAATGAAACAGTGGCAGAATTTATTTCCTTGGGTTCCAATAACCCTGCAGATGGTGACTGCAGCCATGAAATTAAAAGATACTTGCTCCTTGGAAGAAAAGCTATGACAAATCTAGACAGAGTATTAAAAAGCAGACATTTATTTGCCGACAAATATCTGTATGGTCAAAGCTATGGTTTTTCCAGTAGTCATGTACAGACGTGACAGTTGTACCATAAAGATGGCTGAGTGCCAAAGGATTCCTGCTTTGAATTGTGGCTCTGGAGAAGACTGTTAGAATCCCTTGGACTTCAAGGAGATCAAACCAGTCAATCCTAAAGGAAATCAACTCTGAATTTCACTGGAAGGACTGATGCTGGAGCTGAAACTCCAAAACTTTGGCCACCTGATGAGAAGAACTAACTCATTGGAAAAAGCCCTGATGCTGGGAAAGATTGAAGGCAGGAGGAGAAGGGACAACAGAGGATGAGATGATTAGATGGTATCACCAACTCAGTGGACATGAATTTGAGCAAACTCTGGGAGAGATTGAAAGACAGAAGAGCCTGGCATGCAGCAGTCTATAGTGCTGTGAAGGGTCAGACAAATTCAGCAACTGAACAGCAACACAGATTAGGAAGTTTGTCAAAATTAGGTAAGTCAAGAGCTGGGGGTGTGGATAAAGCTTATTTTAAGTCTTCAAAGAAGGTCCATGTCTCTGGAGGTGAGGAAATGGACTCTGGGGGTGGTCTCTGGGAGGCAGTCATGCAGAAGCTTTGCAAAGGCTGCAAAATTAGAATTCCATTGGCAGCAGTAGCCACTGCTGATGGCTACTAACATTTAAAAATTCTGAATCACTACACTGTACGCTTGTAACACATAATATTGTACATCACCTCTACTTCAGTTTTTAAAAAAAGGAGAGGAGAGTCTATATAGATTCAGTTCCTGGCTTTGCATCCCTAGAGAGGAGGGTTGAACTACACTTGGAAATGGTCTCTTCTTTTTTCAAGTAGTGTGAATATGTTCTGCACTCAGTAACAATCCTACTTCATTTGCTTGTGAAGCCCAGAGTCTAAGTTGGACTTTTTTTTTTTTTTTAAGAGCTCATCTCTTCAGAGGCATTTAAGTCAAGATGAGTTTCTACTAAGGAAAGTAGAAGATTTGAGATTTGCTCTGAGAGCAAAGATGAAAAAATGCTTTTATCATTACAATGTACAGTGGCATTAAATTTATATAACAAATCTGTGCTGAAAAGATTTGCTGGTAAGCAGTTAGAAAGTAGAAAGGGGAGGAGGGTGCTCAGAGGACCTAACATTGTGGGGAAGAGCTGAAGTGTGTGCAGGGACACAGCCCAGAGGCTCCGACAGCTCAGAGTGTATCAGAAGTGACAGGCAGAGAGAAATCCTCTGAGCAAAAAGAAAGTCACATCAGTGTCAATTACACTACCCAGTCCCCAAGCCTCCATTTTAAATCAAATGGCAGGCTCTGGGGTTTGACCGAGGATCTGCTGACACCCTCACTTTAGAGAAAACTGTCCTTCAGGTGGAGAAAATGAAAATTCTGTGGATGCTGAGGCCTATGAGGGTTTTTCTTTAAACCTCCCTTTCTTGTAAGTTTAGGGCAACTTCTCTCCCAAGGTTTTGCCTTCTTGAAAACCGGCAATTGTCTGGAGGTACACAGGGAGGGCACTGCCTGGCCTTTAAATTATCCTCAGAGTCATACTTCTTTTTCCTAAGGATTCAAGTTGCAAAGCAGGAATGTGTGTGTATGTGTGCTCAGTCGTGTCTGACTCTGTTACCCCAAGGACTGTATGCAGCCTGCCAGCCCCATCTGTTCATGGGATTTTCCCAAGCAAGAATACTGGAATGGGTTTCCATTTCCTTCTCCAGGAGATCTTCCCAACTTGGATCGAACCTGCATCTCCTGCATTGGCAGGAGGATTCTTAACCATTAGGGCCACCTGGGAAGCCACCTGAAAGCAAAGCAAGACTGGTAGCTTTTAATTCCTTTTCCCTCCTGCTTTCCTATAAGTTGTTTTCAAAGAATTACGTGGCAGCCTCCTCTATTATGTTTAATGGCTGTTCTGACTAATTAACCATGCTATTTTGAATTTGCTTTTTTATTATCAAGGAGAGAATTTCCTACTAAGTAGAAATTAAGAGACTAATTTCTGAAGCCTCTGCTAGGGCTTCCAGATTTAAGTGCAGTGAGACTTTGAAAAGTTTGTACAAAAGGTTCAACAAATAAAATTTTAAAAGTTCAACAAAGGCTTTTGGATGTTCTCTTTTCAGAGTGCACAATTTCAATCTCTGACCAATTAACTTCAGGAGGAAATGCCTCTGAAATTACCCCTACTAAGTTATGGTTTTTCCAGTAGCCATGTATGGATGTGAGAGTTGGACCATAAATAAAACCGAGCACTGAAGAATTGATGCTTTTGAACTGTGGTGTTGGAGAAGACTCTTGGGAGTCCCTTGGACTGCAAGGAGATCAAACCAGTCAATCCTGAAGGAAATCAGTCCTGAATATTCATTGGAGAACTGATGCTGAAGCTGAAACTCCAATACTTGGGCCACCTGATGTGAAGAAATGACTCATTGGAAAAGACCCTGATGCTGGGAAAGATTAAAGGCAGGAGGAGAAGGGGACAGAGGATGAGATGGTAGGATGTCACTACCGACTAGATGGACATGAGTTTGAGCAAACTCCGGGAGTTGGTGATGGACAGGGAAGCCTGGTGTGCTGCAATCCATGGGATTGCAAAGAGTCGTACATGACTAAGCCACTGAACTGAATTGAAACCTTGAATATTAGCTTGCAGTAAAGCCATCACTGGACTTCCCTGGTGGTTCAGAAGGTAAAGAATCTGCCTGCAATTCAGGAGACCCAGATTCAATACCTGGGTCAGGAAGATCCCTGGAGATGGGAATGGGTACCCTCTCCAATATTCTTGCCTAGAGAATCCCATGGACAGAGGACCCTGGTGGGCTACAGTCCATTGGGTCACAAAAGAGTTGGATGCGACTATGCGACTAACACTAACTAAAGTCATCTTCTGGTCATCGACAAAGGGCCTGGAAGAGAGTGTGGCCATCTATTACCTCTGGTGGGGTGGAGGGCTTCTTCAGGGGCTGCCTAGCCTGTCTGATAACTACAGGATGTGTGCTCAGTCCCTCAGTTATGTCCAACTCTTCACGACCCCATGAACTGTACCTTACCTGGCTCCTCTGTCCATGTAATTTTCCAGGCAAGAATATTGGAATGGAGTGCCATTTCCTACTCCAGGGGATCTTCCTGACCCAGGGATTGAACTTGTGTCTCTTGGGTCTCCTGCATTGACAGGAAGATTCTTTACCACAAGCACCATCAAGATACAGTATAGTTGTGGGCAGAAAGAATGCCTGCCAGTAGCCAGTCAAGGGGTCTATGAGTGGGGTTAAGAATAGCAATTAATCTTTCCAATTCCTCTGTGAATTTTGTTGGATCTTCTAAGTGGCAGTAAGAGCATTTTAGAGTTTCAAAGTCAACTGCTATCCAGGGGACTCGAATTCTCTGGCGTGGGGAACATTTGAGGGCCTGACCACAGAGCCTTGGAGAGTAGGAGGCATCACAGGGACAGCAGAAGGAGCTGCCCTGCTCTTCTTGGTAATTTCTGCTAAGCTCACGTCTGACTTTCAGCATTGGCACAGGTAACCTCTGTGACCCTAGCTAGAGGTCAGGCCCGAATGCCCTCTGCAAGTCTTCTTGAGGAAAGGAGGTTGAAACCCAGCAGTTAGATGTTTTCTGTAGAAGCTGGGGTCTTCGGATCTAAGGGAACTGTTTGAGGATTTTGCAATGGGGGTTAAGCCAGGGACCCAGAGATCCAGAAGGCCTTCTGGGGAGTCAGGGAGTTAGGAACATAGGGGAGTATAGGAAGGAGGAAAAGGGGGATTTTTTAAATTTTCTTTATTTTTTATTGAAGGACAATTGCTTTACAGAATTTTGCTGTTTTCTGTTGAAAAGGGGGATTTATATCAGATTTAGTTTTTAATTTTGTTCTAAGTCTGACTGTGTTCTTTCATTTTATTAAGGGATTCCCTGAGCCTAGGTATTATAGCCCTTCTTTGGGTTTTCTTTTCAATTTGATCCTCCCAAAATACCAGTAAGGCAGCTGCTTAGTGTTGATGAAAAATTAGTTAGTCAATGTAAGAGAGGAATGGAAAATTTTCATTTGAACCAAATTTGAGGCTTATTAACTGGGAAGAACATCTCAGAAAGCCCTGAGAACTGGTCTGCACATTAACAGTCCAGACACAGTTATGTTAGTGTTTTGAGGCAGAAGGCTGGGCATCAAATGACATATTACTGACAGTTTACACAATCCAGATCTAAAGGTCATCGTGGCCCCTTAGAAGATCAAGAAGGAATGTAATCTTTAAGGAGTTGTCTTGTTGATGCTGGGGCAATGTTGCTCCTTATGGTTGCGTGGGTATTTCTGCCCACAGGAGAGGTTTGGTGAATGCCTAATGGAGATACACATGCACAGTACAGACAGAGAGGAGGCCAAAGTGTAAAGAGGATTTTTTTATGTTTAAAATTTCTTGTCTTGCCATAAAATACGAATTTTTATTTCACATTAACCCTGAAATTTTTTCCAGTTTCTTTTCCAATTCCAAAGATCTGTCTTCTGGTCACTGATGAGTAAGAATTCCATTAGAGTATTTATTCCAATATCAACTCAATCTGAAACTTAGCCAGACCCTATGGGGCTCCTGGGCATAGAAGCCTTTCTGTGTCCCTTGTAACTTGTTTGTAGGGGACAGACTCCGGCTTCCATGATCTTTCCTGTGTTCCAAAAGGCAGGTTGGAACAGTTTCTAATCAGGGAAGGGAAGGGATGCAGAAACTAAGGAGGAACAGTTAAGAAACAATATTGCAGCCTTAAGGCAGAGTCCCGGTTCCACCTCAAGGGATATACACAAGGCATATTCCTCAAGGGATACACTTTTGGGCTGTTTATAGAACTAAAAGCCCCAGAGAATGGAAGGTGAACCAACCCTCATTCCAGAGAGAAGGTCACAGTTTGATAATCTTGAGAACAAGAGAAGTTTATCTGGAGACCACCTGAGACCAGATTAAAGGAGCTCAGGCTCTGCGCATACCCTGATATTATCAGCAATCCCACCCTTGAACTACTGCTATAAAACTCCTTGACAAAACCTCCCAGGTTAGGAAAGAGTTTTTGAGGGTCACGAGCCTGCTGTGCCCCGCTTTGCCTGGCAAAACAATAAAGCTACCCTTTTCTACTTCAGCTAAAACTCTGTCTCTGAGATTTGGTTCAGCACCACTGCACAGAAGTTGAGCTTTCAGGATCAATTTCAATAAGCCTATATGTGGAAATAATCAGAGGTAATTTTCCAGGTTTAGAATAAATCTTTGCCACTGATGCAAGAGGCATCCCTGGTGAGGGGGCAGAGGTAGACCCTATGATTCAAAAAGGTATACTCCCAGAAATAGTCTAACAAAGTAAAGACCTTCATTGCATAGGCGGTAAGGTTGGTATAGTGAAAACAGCAGATGGTCTCCAGCAGAAATGTGGGGTAAAGAAAGTGTTAGTCACTCAGTCACGTCCTACTCTTTGTGACCCCATGGTCTGTCCATGGAATTCTATAGGCAAGAATACTGAAGTGGGTTGCCTTTCCCTTCTCCAAGGGATCTTCCTGATCCCTTGTGTGTGTGTCAGATTTTTTCCCCTTCTTTATACAAATTTTGAAAGAGGTTTCTTTTAAAATTCTGTGTTGCTATGATGACACCTGGTTCCACCTGAACTTAACTTTTCTCAAACCTTGAGCTAACCAATGCATTTTTCTTATAGGAATGTTTCTTTAAGCTATGTTAATGAACAATAAACTGTGGAAAATTCTGAAGGAGATGGGAATACCAGACCACCTGACCTGCCTCTTGAGAAACCTGTATGCAGGTCAGGAAGTATAGTTAGAACTGGACATGGAACAACAGACTGGTTCCAAATAGGTAAAGGAGTACGTCAAGGCTGTATATTGTCACCCTGCTTATTTAAGTTATATGCAGAGTACATCATGAGAAACGCTGGGCTGGAAGAAGCACAAGCTGGAATCAAGATTGCTGGGAGAAATATCAATAACCTCAGATACGTAGATGACACCACCCTTATGGCAGAAAGTGAAGAGGAACTAAAAAGCCTCTTGATGAAAGTGAAAGAGGAGAATGAAGAAGTTGGCTTAAAGCTCAACATTCAGAAAACTAAGATCATGGCATCTGGTCCCATCACTTCATGGGAAATAGGTGGGGAGACAGTGTAAACAGTGTCAGACTTTATTTTTGGGGGGCTCCAAAATCACTGCAGATTGTGAGTGCAGCCATGAAATTAAAAGACACTTACTCCTTGGAAGGAAAGTTATGACCAACCTAGATAGCATATTAAAAAGCAGAGACATTACTTCGCCAACAAAGGTCCGTCTGGTCAAGGCTATGGTTTTTCCAGTGGTCATGTATGGATGTGAGAGTCGGACTGTGAAGAAAGCTGAGCACCGAAATACTGATGCTTTTGAACTGTAATGTTGGAGAAGACTCTTGAGAGTCCGTTGGACTGCAAGGAGATCCAACCAGTCCATCCTAAAGGAGATCAGTCCTGGGTGTTCATTGGAAGGACTGATGCTGAAGTTGAAACTCCAGTACTTTGGCCACCTCATGCGAAGAGATGACTCATTGGAAAAGACCCTGATGCTGGGAGGGGTTGGGGGCAGGAGGAGAAGGGGACGACAGAGGATGAGATGGCTGGATGGCATCACTGACTCGATGGGCATGAGTTTGAGTAGACTCCGGGAGTTGGTGATGGACAGGGGGGCCTGGCGTTCTGCGATTCATGGGGTCGCAAAGAGTCGGACATGACTGAGCGACTGAACTGAACTGAACTGAACTGAATGAACTATGTATTTACCCTATACTGTCTTTCTTCAAGTCAGTTCTACCTAAGACTCAGAAGTGACTTGACAAACCAGTATGTTTTACTCATGCAAATGTTCTCTTAAGCTATGTTAATGAGACTATGTCTTTGCTTGGAAACCTGTCTTTCTTCAAGATTCATGTTGATCATTTATGGCCAGGAGAACTCACCTTGTGCCAATGTTATCTCAATGCATGTTGTGGGTGAGGGGCCTGGTGCCAGTCTCTGAGTTTTGAGACATTTCCTTTCTCTAATCAGCAGCCTGCTAGTAGCTGTATATCATCTGGCTAAAGACTAGCAGGGGGGGCACTCTTTCTGCCCCTTTCTGATGTCTGTGTCAGAAGCTTTCTCTATCGCTTTTGTACTTTAATAAAACTATATTACACAAAAGCTCTGAGCAATCAGGCCTCGTCACTGGCCCAGGATTGAATTCCTCTCTGGAGGCCAAGAATCCTGGCGTCATTCACGGCTCAGTAACTACCTTTCATCTACCTTTGGGCTATTGTGAATAATGTTGCTATGAAGAGTTGTGTACCAGTTATTGTTTGAACAGCTGTTTTCAGTTATTGACATGTATATCCAAGAGTGGAGTTGGTGAAATAAACAGTAAGTGTATTTTTATCTTTCTGAGGAAATACCAAACTATTGTACATATAGTCTACTATTTTCCATATCCACAAGCAAAGCGTATGGTTTCCAATTTTCTACGTTGCTGTTAATATTTTATCTTGATTCTAACTGTTTAGTGAATGTGAACGGATATTGCATTGTGACTTCAATCTGTATTTCCATCATTACAGAAAGGGAATATACCCGACAATTTTTAACTCAAACCTCAGCATCATGCTTAGTAGCCATAGCTGTTGCATTACCAAGACTACTAACAGTTATGTTATATATTAAAAAAAAAACGAATCCCCCAAATCACTCATCAAAATTTATTCGGGTAACACAAACAATTCTACCATGTTAATAAATCCAAACCTACTACAAATTTATGAAGATTTTGGAAAAAACCTTATAAAACTAACAATACAATGAATGTCATCAATATTCTTACTTGGAATTGAAACATGGCAATGAAAGGAAAAATCATTCTATTTTGACTGTAAGAACAGTAATGATGAACATTTGAAAATTCAAGATGTTAATCGTAATTATTAACAGTGCATTTATTGATCTGCCATCCTCATCAAATATCATAACGAAATTCCCATTGTTTGCTTTGTATTTGTTTATTTTTGCAAATGAAATCACAACAGATTTATTTCTAGCAATACATTGTACATGAAGTACAAGTCATATGTACCAATATGTAAACAATCTATGGATTATTTGTAGCTTACATGGAAATGGAGGTTCCATGTTCTTTCTTTCTTTTATTCATGTAGCAAGAAGCCTGCCATGTGAATTTCACACTGTGTTAGAATTATGAACATTAGAATCAGCTTACTGTTTCTTTAACAGCCATAGCGTTTATGTGTTATGTGTTGCAATGAGTTTAAATGTCCTTTTGAAGAGAAACAAGTTTTGTTTTAGCCACTCCTCCCATTGGCACTAAGTTATTCAGAAAAATCAGAGGAGGATTCTGGTCCTCATTCGATTCTTTGCCTTCCATTTTATCCTCCCCCACCCCCTTTTTTTTAAATTGCAGTTTTAGCAGTTGATTAACTACTAATCTTTCATGAAACAAAGTCTAGTAATCCAACAGGGATCTCATCCAGTTCTAGCAAAATCTCATTTCATCCGAACTACAAAGTTGAGGATCCCTTGGTTGCTTTGTTCTTATTAATAGTCTTAATAATTCTAATAGAATTCTTATCTGACCCTCTAGGAGACCCAGAAAGTTATACGCTAACTAACTCCTTCAACACTCTCCCTTCACGTTAAACTGAAATAATACTTATAATTTGCATATGCTGTTCTGTGATCTATTCACAGTAAATGGGTGTATTATCCCTAATGTTCCCAACTGTAATTTTGGCAGTTGTCCCAGTAGTTTGTATATCAAAACAATAAAGTGTAATATTGATACCTCTTAGCTAATGTTTTTTGGATTCCCAGTAGTGGACCTATTAACACACATGAATTGGAAGAGAGTCCATTGATCACTGATACATTATCATTGGAGAACTAGCAACTGTTTTACATTTTTTTGGTAATTTTTGTTGTTACAGCACTAATAAGCATTATTAAAAGTAACCTGCTAAAGTGTAAGAGTCTTTGCCAGAAATGGAGAGTAATATATCCCCTTAAGACTCAGGGAAGGTGCTCTAGCTCTTCCATCAGCACAGAAAGTTGAGATTCAGCTTCAACTATTTCCCAAACAATTTGCTTACAGAACATAAACACTGTCAATAAGTGGCATACAAGCACTAAAAATTGATGACATAAAAGCAAACAGTACTGTTTGCTTGGAGAATTATATGCCCTTTTACATATATAAGTATAGCACTATGGTTTATTATAGTCCTTTAATAAACCATGGTAATTTTTATTTAAATATTTATTATATAATATGTAAAATCATGAATTATCTGATGTGTATAAGCATGTATATCAGCCAGTTGATATTACACAACACATTAAACAGTTCAATCCACTTTAGATTCCAATTGGTATTCATTTTTTACAGGGGTCATTGAAGTAATTAATGCTATATGATAGCTATGTGTATTTATCATATATAACATATTAAGTCAAAAAAAAATTAAAAAAAAAAATATTAAGTCAAACCATCTGTGATCAACATGTTTATTGCTGATAATCAGAGCTTGATTATGAAGATGTGAAAAAGTATCCATTTGCCCCCAAATATGCCTCTGAATTGGAGAAGGAAATGGCAACCCGCTCCAGTATTCTTGCTAGGAGAATTCCATGGACAGAGGAGCCTGGTCAGCCTCAGCCCATGGGGTTGCAAAGAGTCGGACACAACTATGCAACTAACAAACACACACACACATGCCTCTTAATTTCTAGCCCATGCTCCATGTGGATTTCTATAAATGAACTGTATATGATATTTGGTCCTTACTTCAGGGCCATCTCATATAAAATCATCTACTGTTTCCTCTTAAATAAGACATCACGATGAACTTAGGACAAACCCACCATACTCACACATAAGTGGTTTCATGCATTTGCCATTTTTTAATTTTGGGGAGTTTTGGGAGTCAGCTATGGGTACTTTGGCCACCTGATGTGAAGAACTGACTTATTTGAAAAGACCCTGATGCTGGGAAAGATTGAAGGTGAAAGAGAAGGGCATGACAGGATGAGATGGTTGGAAGGCATCACTGACTCAATGGACATGAGTTCGCGTAAACTCCGGGAATTGGTGATGGACAGGGAGGCCTGGCATGCTGCAGTCCATGGAGTCACAAAGAGTCGGACACAACTGAGTGACTGCACTGAACTGAGCTATGGATGTCATCACCGTCCTTAACACAGTCAAGCAACTTTTAGCTGAAACTGAGTATTGTTTACAAACATCATGAACCATCATATGTTATTGGTTGAATGGTCACAGGACAGAGAGCAATGACATTCATAGGTACACATGCACATTCCAGATAAATAGTCTGTTGAATCAAACCCCCATGAAAAGAAAGAGAGATAGTGGTAAGTCATGTCCGACTCTTGCGACCCTATGGACTATAGCCTGCCAGGCTCCTCTGTTCATGGGATTCTCCAGGCAGGAATACTGGAGTGGGTTGCCATTTTCTTCTCCAGGGGATCTTCCCGACCCAGGAATTGAACTCAGGTCCCCAGCATTGCAAGCAGATTCTTGCACATTTCAGATAAATAGTCTGTTTATGTGTTTCCATGCACAGACAACTACATACATACAGTGGACTATTACTGAGCCATAAAGTAGAATGAAGTAATGCCTTTTACAGCCACATATAGATGGACCTAGAGATTATCATACTAAGTGAAGTCAGAGAATGACATATATCATATGGTATCAGTTATATGTGGAATGAATGTAAGAAAAATGATACTAATGAACTTATTTATGAAACAGAGGTAGACTCACAGAAATAGGAAACAAATGTATGGTTACCAAAGGGGAAAGGTAGGGATTAAGCAGGAGTTTGGCATTCTTAACAGATACATACTACACACGAAAGAAACCACCAGGACCTACTGTGTAGTGTGGTGGTGGCGGTTTAGTCGCTCAGTTGTGTCCAACTCTTGTGACCCCATGGACTGTAGCCTACCAGGCTCCTCGTTTCATGGGATTTTCCAGGCAAGAATACTGAACTGGGTTGCTATTTCCTTCTCTAGAGAATCTTCCTGACCCAGGAATCAAACCCAGGTCTCCTGCATTGCAGGCAGATTCTTTACCTACAGAGCTATGAGGGAAGCCCGCTGTATAGTATAGGAAACTATATTAATATCTTGTGGTAATGTATAATGGAGCAGAATCTCAAAAGGAATATATGAAAAAGACATGAAAAAAAATATTCATTGTGCCAACACTAATAGTTATCATAACACTACTCAACACATATTTATACATGCCCCTAAAATGTTCACATCAGTAAATATATTGTCACTGATCAGTTACATATGGTTCCTTATTCTCTACAACCGATCTAGCATTTATTTGTAGACTTTTTAATGATGGCCATTCTGACAGCTGTGAGGTGGTATCACTAAAACTTATTATTTTCTTCTGAGTAAATGTCAAAACTATGGACTGTCTTTCTCTATGAGCCTTACATATTTAAGTACTTGATTAGTATATTTAAAAAGCTAGGTCGTAGTTCTAATAACTTGGGTTAGAAAAATAAGGGCAATATATTAGTTTTTTGTTTTTTTTTTTTAAGAAATCCCCATGCTGTTTTGCATATTTCCTGTACACATTTGCATACCAACAAGGAGGAAAGGAGGATTTCTTTTTCTCTAAGCCCTCTGTGGGACTTAGTTTCAGTAGATCTTTTGATACTGGTCTTTCTGAGCAATGTGAAGTGATTCCTCGTGGTGGGTTTGATTGGCCTCATTTTGGGAGGTAGTCATGTGGAGTATGTTTCCAAGTGCTCTTGGACTTTAGATAGTGTACAATGTACCTCTTGAAATTGGGCCCTGCTTTGGATTCTTTTTCTGATGATTTTCCTAGGGACATCACTTGAAGGGCAGGTGCCATTTACAGCCTCTCAGGCCTTTTGAATAAAATTAGGCTTCCTTGGTGGCTTAGTTGGTAAAGAATCTGCCTGCTATGCAGGAGACCTGGGTTCAATCCCTGGCTCGGGAAGTTCCCCTGGAGAAGGAAATGGAAACCCACTCCAGTATTCTTGCCTGGAAGACCCCATGGACAGAAGAGCCTGGCAGGCTACAGTTCACGGGGTCCAAAGAGTTGGACACGACAGAACTACTAAACCACCACAGGCCTTTGAATAGTAATACTCCGTGAGAACTGGTCTTAAAGTTGTTCTACTAGATGTAGCCACAAGGTGGCAGCAGTTCTTCATGCTCAACGCTGGTTCCTTGGACGAGCTGAGCCTGCGAAAATCCTGTGTGTGGATTGTCAGTTTCTGTGAAATATTTTGGTCACCCGATTTGAAGAGCTGACTCATTGGAAAAGACCCTGAGGCTGGGAAAGATTGAAGGCGGGAGGAGAAGGGGACAACAGAGGATGAGATTGTTGGATGGCATCACTGACTCGATGGACATGAGTTTGAATAAACTCCCAGAGTTGGTGATGGACAAGGAGGCTTGGCGTGCTGCAGTCCATGGGGTCACAGAGAGTCAGACACAACAGCAACTGAATTGAACTGAACTGGGCCAGGAGAAACACCAAACACCCAAAGGTTTGGTGTTCCCCCTTACCCTTGATCCACAGGACATATCCTAACTCCTCTTCCCTGGGTCAGGAAGATCCCCTGGAGAAGGAAATGGCAACCCACTCCAGTATTCTTGCCTGGGAAACCCCATTGACACAGTAGACTGTCGGACTACAGTTCATGGGATCACAAAGGGTTGAACATGCTGGAGCACACGTGCCCTACAGGAAACACAGGCCTGGTTCGGTAACACATATAGCTCAGATCATTAAAAGTCGCAATATCTGTGAATTCCTCATACCCAGCCTAGTGCGTGATAAATGCAGAGAAAATGCTCCTATTTCTTACTCAACCTAGGGGAGCTCACTGAAAGGTTTTGCTGCCCACACCAAGGGGCAATTCAGATGCCTACGTTGGTGTGTAAATAAATAAAGCTCAGATGAATCCATGTTAAATGTTATATTGTAGTGGTATTAACTTTTATTATTTACTTTGTGGTTCTAGTAGCTATTTACTCCAGGAAAAACAAACAATTCTGAATAATGAACATAAACAATTCTGAATAATGAACATTGGGTTTCTGATTAGCTATATCTTCTGAAGTTCACAGTTGCTCTGATGGCTCCATGTGGCTTCTGGAGTAAATTGTGAGCACACCAAGAACAACTTCAACCCACATCCTAGTAAACAGGCAAAGCTAGTGAGAAGTATAAAGAAAAAACAAAACAAAACAAAACAGACCATTGCAGGTCCTGGAGATTGGCCAGTCCTTCTCCCATCTCCAGCATCATGTTAAAGGGCACAATTCAAGGGTAAGATTAAGGGTCCCATCTCTGGTTTGTCTCCTTGGAAGCAGGAAATCAATCCCTCCTGTGAAAGGTACACTCTGGAAGCCGAGGCCTGCGGGTGGAGGGCTGCAGGCCCAAACATCAAAGTGATTAACCAAGTTAATGCAATGATTTTCAGCACTCGAGTTGGATATTTCAAGTATGCCATCTATTGCCTGCCTGGTATAATGTTGATTGTTCTCGGTTAATGTCTCTATTTGATCACGGTCAACTTCAACAGGTCTACCCGAATGTGGAGCATCGTCCAGTGAGAAATATCCAGCATAAAACTTCACAAGCCACTTTGGACACATTGAAACAGTGTGGGCTCTGGGGACGCCTGGACCCCAAAAAACTGGAAGAGGCAGGAAGGACATGGGGCTGGAGCCTCTGGAGGGAGCGCGGCACTGGGACACCCTGACCTGAGACATCTGGTCTCCAGGACTGAGAGAGGGCAGGCTTCTGTTGTTCAGAGCCTCCGTGTGTGGTCGTTTGTCACCGCTGCCCCGGAAAGCTCATGCAGCAGGTGGTCCTGCCCTGATCTAAAGCCTCCCTCCCATTAGGGGCAGCCCCCTGCACCTATGCTGTCTGCACCAACTGTGAGGTTCATGCTGAGCCCTGGCTCCCCTTCTCAGCACTGGCATTTTGGAGGGTGAGGGCAGACACCACCATGTGACCAGCCTCCAGTCGGGTGCCAAGTCTCTAGTGCGCTTCCCTGAGGGGCCGGGGTGGGGGCGACTGTCAGGGTTTCACCCTTCGTCACTGGGGGAAGAGACACCCAGACATCCTCAAGGGAGGAGGTGCAGGAAGGGTGGAGAGTGAGCGGCTCAGGGCCCCTCCCCCGGGGAAGCCCCACTGCGCCCTGAGGCGCATCTCAGCTGTGAGCACCTAGCCTGTGCTAAGCCTGGAGCCTCCCAGCAGGTCCCAAGGTGAGGTGGCCCCGCAGACCCCGCCCCTTCCTCCAGGTCTAGCAGGGGAACACCCCTTCTCCCTGTCACTCCAGGAGCCCTGAGACCCGCCCCTCCCTCCACGTCTAGTAGGGGGACACCCCTTCTTACCACTCCAGGAGCGGTTCTGGAGCCAATCTGTGAGTGGTTCTGGGGTTTGCAGGTGGAGCCCATTGCTGTGCACCCCTTCCCCACACGAGCTTCCAGAGCAAGCTGTCTGCCCTGCGGCTTGAATGCCCCACCCTCCAACCTCCGCAGTATGCTCAGGAAAGGATCGGGGGTACTGTAGCAGCATCTGAAACCTCCTTTAATAGGGGTGTCCTTGTTCTCAACCCTTTAACCTTGTTCACACCTTTAGCAGGATGTAACAAAAGTCTATATTTGAGAAGAGAGGAAGAGAGGAAGCTACAAACAAAACCAGATGGAACCAGCTGGGCCCACAATGGTGGTGAATCTGACTTCCAGCAGACCGAGAGTCTCATTGCGTGTTGATTTTAGTGTATTATTGATGTAGGGGATAGATGGGGTCCAGGTTAGACATTTATAACTGGCCTCCTGTTTGCATTTCATGGGACATGAAGAAGTGGGCCTCAGGCTGGATACTTACAACTGTTAGCATTTCTGAGAGAAGAGTGAGGTGGGCTTCAGTCCAGGTATTCACAGTCAGCCTCCTGCTTGCCCTCTGAAGTGGAAGTAACAACAGAGAGTAAATAGCCAGTGTTCCTCTCCTGTAAACACCCTGTGGTAATAGTAGTGGCAAAGACAAAGAGGGGGCGAAAGCCTGTATATGTAAAGGATTCAGAGGTGTTGCCCCCAGACTGTGGGGACAAGGGAGGCACTGCACTTGCACAGAAAGGCTTCTCGGGTCAGAACTCAAGAGGTGATGCCAGGCCATAACGAGTCTTGCTCCTCCCAGAAGCCTTCGCTTCGAGATCCATCCTGCCTGAGGGGTGAGTGTGCACCCAGCAGAGGGTCCCAGGGTAGGTCAGGTGTGGGAAGAGAAACCAGGTAATCGGCCTGAAGGAAGACAAAGACCTCGAAGAACTGCCCTAAATGACTGCTATAAATGACTTAACCGCCTCTTCGCTGCGCTCCCCTTCACTGGGGGGGACACAACACCCGTTCCCTGCCGTGCTTCTACCTTAACAAACCACTTCTATGTGTGCTCTCCACTTGTTATATGATGCCTCTAATAATAAACTTTGTATCTGCATTTACAGTTTCTGCCTCCATGGTAAAATCATTTTTCACTGGGGGCAAAGATCTGGGGAAAAATAGCTTCTAGCCTCTAGCCCTTGCTGGTCTGGTGGCTAGGATTCCTGGTTCGCATCCAGCTTTCCCAGGCTCAATTCCTGGGCAGGGAATTAAGATCTCACTTCAGGTCACTGCTCACTGCTAACTTGATCGTTATAGTAAGTGATACACCAACCGTTGGCCGTGACCGAACATGAAGAACCAAAAATGGTAAAAAGGAGGTGGTACCCCACTAACTCGGAAAGCCCTGCCCTTCCCCTAAAGCACCTGTCCCCCCAGCGTTAGCCTCACTCCTTCCCCCTTTGTCTTTACTTTTAAAATCAAACCACTCTCTCCAGGTGGGCGAGAAGTTGAGCTGTGAGCTCTGTTCCCACTTCTCCATTCTTTGGCCTCTGAACAAAGCCTGTGCTATGTTGGCCTCAGCTTTGGTTTCATAATCTCCTACTTGAACCCAAATGGAAGAAGTAAACCTTTCCTCTTGAGGCAGAGAGCCCCGGCCAGGCTAGGGCAAGATCAGGGTCCATGGGCTGACTTGGTGACAGTGTGTAGGGGGCGGTGGTCTCCGCCTGGGGGGCGGGGAGGGCGCACCTACAGCTGCAGCACCGGCCAGTGGTCGGCGCGGCCCCCCGGGCCTGGCCTGTGCCCTCGTCCCCACACCCCGACGGCACCCGACGGTCTGACTCGGTGACGCGGGCTGCCGGGCGCGCGGTCACAACGGACCCAGAAGCAGCAGCTGGAGCAGGTCGGCCGAGCCTCCTCACGGGCGGTGGGTGTACCGGGTGTCAGGACTTGGCGTGCAGGAAACAAGCAGAGCCGTAGACGCTCATGTCTGCTGTGGGCTTGAAACCCACGTGCAGGGCAAGAGCTCCCACTGGACCCTGCTCTGAAGCGTCTGCACAGGTGACAGCCACACCAGTGCTTCCTCACCAAGTCCTCCAGGCCTCCCTGGTGGGCACAGCGGGACCCACACCCCACGGGCTCCCCGACCCGGAGCCTGAAGGGCCAATGCTGGCAGGGCCTGGGGATGGGAACGGTCACTCCACCAACCACCAGACCGAGCCCATCCCAGGCTCTGCTGCGAGTCTGCTCTCTGGGTCCTGCAGACAGACCTGCTTGAAACAGCGGCCGTGAGTCCCGTCCTGATGTTCTGTGGAATTTCCACGACACCCCTTTCTGTGCTGTTCTGAGCAAATGACTGGTCAGTCCCTGCTACCATCAGCCCAAAAGCAAGCTGAGAGACTGAGGCTCTGAGAAGCCAAGTAACCAACCCAGAAGGACAGACGCACAGCCATGGAGCGGGGTGTTTGCCCCCTGCTCAGGGTGAGTGCCCACCCACAGCAGGTTCTCATCTGCCCCTTCACCCCCTCCCAGGGTGAGTGCCCACTCACAGCAAGTTCACGTCTGCCCCTTCACCCCCTCCCGGAGCATCTCACAGAGCCTCCTCTTAGGGGAACTCACTCACCTTCTTTTACTAGGACTCCTGTCTCACATCCTATCTGCGATCATCCGATCATCTGGACGGTTTGTCCCTCTGAGGCAGATTCAGTCTCCCATCAGCAGGGCTGCTTTCCTGGTCACACTAACTGCCTGCTTGCCCACTCCCCCTCAGACCACAAAGGCCCCCTCGGGCCCCACGCCCCCTGGCTTTGCCTGGGTGCTCACTCCCCTCCGGCCTGGCCCTTCCCTCTCCCGGCCCCTCCTGCAGGGCCTCCAGGAGCTCCCACCGCCCAGGGCAGGCGGTCTGCTGTCCTGGGGAGCCCCCGTGGTGTCAGGTGGGGCCTCCCACACTCAGCACAGTAGCCGCACCCGCCTCCCGCCCTCTTCCCTCTGGATGGGCCCAGGGTGAGCTCAGGGCCCCACTGCGTGCTGGTTCTCATCTCATCCCGGCGCTGCCCGCGGGGGAGCTACCCTGCGCCTGCTGCACAGGGGGCGCTCGTTCACACGCCCCTCCCAGGAGCACAGGGTTCTGGTGGGCAGCCTCCTCCAAGGGCATGGGGCTCACCTGGGCAGGTACCCACAGGACTCAGTACCCAGGAACCCAGTACAGGGCCCTCATTGCAGAGCACCCCCAGTCCACGTGTTGGTCAGGTCTGACCCTGAGCCCCTCAGAGCAGGACCTGAACTAACAAACAGCTGCTCCTGAACAGGGCAGTGACCCTGGGCTTCACTACACAGCCTCCCTCCACCGAGTCTTCCAGAGACTTCCACTGCACCCAGGCACAGTTGTCTCCACACCCCACCCCTCCTCTCCCTGACTTGTGGAGTCCCCTCATTAGGAGAGGGTCCTGTTGAAATTACCTCCCACTCGTGGGCCAGATAAAATGATTAGAAAACAGGCCAGAGCGCCAGCCCCAAGTCCATCCTGACCTTCAGGACCCACCCCTGTTCCTTGCACCTGGCGGGCACAGCAAGGCCCATTTCTGCAGCTGAGAGCCCCTGGTGGAGGAGGGTTGGCTGACCTGAGCCGCTGGCCAGCCCTTCCAGGTGTGCCAGGCTGAGGTCTCCGTGAGCGGGTGTCAGAGCGCTGGCAGCTGGACTCGACGCCATACTCTGTGGCGGTGTGCGGGCTGGGCTTGCAGTCACTGTTTGTGATCAGGTCTTTTGTAGACCAGGTAAGGAAGCGGTGTGTCACCCATTCCTGCTGTTGGATGTCTCCCCGGGGTCGGGGGGGGGGGGGCGGTGGTGATGGTGAGGAAGCAAGAGAAAAGGCAGTGGGAGCAGGACTGGAGAGGTAACTCAGGGAGGGAACAGAAAGCTTCCAGAAGAGCCCCTGGGTCAGGACCAACTCGGCAAGCGTGGTGTCGCTGAGGTGGCCTCAAGCCCTTTTCTCCAGCCTGTGAGGTATTTGCTCATATTCTGGTGTTTTACCTGGGAACGATGGATGAGGTTCAGGAGCAGCTCGCCTGGGGCCCAGCCAAGGTTTACTTAGAGAGGCCTCCGTTGGGTCCCCTACCTTCCCACTGAGGATGCTCCTTGAGGGTGGGGTAAGGGGGTGGAGACAGTGAAGGGCTGCTGGCTGCATGTGAGTCCCCACCCCTGACCATCTTCAGAATTGATCATCAGTGTGGCAAGTACTAGCCAATCTGATCACATGGACCACAGCCTCATCTAACTCAATGAAACTAAGCCATGTTGTGTGGGGCCACCCAAGATGGTCGGGTCATGGTGGAGAGGTCTGACAGAATGTGGTCCACTGGAGAAGGGAATGGAAAACCACTTCAGTATTCTTGCCTTGAGAACTCCATGAACAGTATGAAAAGGCAAAATGATAGCATACTGAAAGAGGAACTCCCCAGGTCAGTAGGTGCCTAATATGCTACTGGAGATCAGTGGAGAAATAACTCCAGAAAGAATGAAGGGATGGAGCCAAAGCAAAAACAATACCCAGTTGTGGATGTGACTGGTGATAGAAGCAAGGTCCGATGCTGTAAAGAGCAATATTGCATAGAAACCTGGAATGTTAGGTCCATGAATCAAGGCAAATTGGAAGTGGTCAAACGAGATGGCAAGAGTGAACGTCGACATTCTAGGAATTAGCGAACTAAAATGGACTGGAATGGGTGAATTTAACTCACATGACCATTATATCTACTACTGTGGGCAGGAATCCCTTAGAAGAAATGGAGTAGCCATCATGGTCAACAAAAGAGTCCGAAATGCAGTGCTTGGATGCAATCTCAAAAACAACAGAATGATCTCTGTTAGTATCCAAGGCAAACCACTGAATGTCATGGTAATCCAAGCCTATGCCCCAACCAGTAATGCTGAAGAGGCTGAAGTTGAATGGTTCTATGAAGACCTACAAGATGTTTTAGAACTAACACCCAAAAAAGATGTCCTTTTCATTATAGGGGACTGGAATGCCAAAGTAGGAAGTCAAGAAACACCTGGAGTAAGAGGCAAATTTGGCCTTGGAGTACGGAATGAAGCAGGACAAAGGCTAATAGAGTTTTGCCAAGAGAACACACTGGTCATAAACAACACCCTCTTCCAACAACACAAGAGAAGACTCTATACATGGACATCACCAGATGGTCAATACCAAAATCAGATTGATTATATTCTTTGCAGCCAAAGATGTAGAAGCTCTATACAATCAGCAAAAACAAGACCAGGAACTGACTGTGGCTCAGATCATGAACTCCTTATTGCAAAATTCAGACTGAAATGGAAGAAAGTAGGGAAAAACACTAGACCATTCAGGTATGACCTAAATCAAATCCCTTATGATTATACAGTGGAAGCAAGAAATAAATTTAAGGGACTAGATCTGATAGACAGAGTGCCTGATGAACTATGGACGAAGGTTCGTGACACTGTACAGGAGACAGGGATCAAGACCATGCCCCCCTAAAAAAGAAATGAAAAAAGGTAAAATGGCTGTCTGAGGAGGCTTTACAAGTAGCTGTGAAAAAAGAAGCAAAAAGCAAAGGAGAAAAGGAAAGATATTCCCATTTGAATGCAGAGTTCCAAAGAATAGCAAGGAGAGATAAGAAAGCCTTCCTCAGTGATCAATGCAAAGAAATAGAGGAAAACAACAGAATGGGAAAGACTAGAGATCTCTTCAAAAAAATTAGAGATACCAAGGGAACATTTCATGAAAAGATGGGCTCGATAAAGGAAAGAAATGGCATGGACTTAACAGAAGCAGAAGATATTAAGAAGAGGTGGCAAGAATACACAGAAGAACTGCACAAAAAATGACCCTCATGACCCAGAAAATCACGAAGGTGTGATCACTCACCTAGAGCCAGACATCCTGGAATGTGAAGTCAAGTGGGCCTTAGGAAGCATCACTACAAACAAAGCTAGTGGAGGTGATGGAATTCCAGTTGAGTTATTTCAAATCCTGAAAGATGATGCTGTGAAAGTGCTGCACTCAATATGCCAGCAAATTTGGAAAACTCAGCAGTGGCCACAGGACTGGAAAAGGTCAGTTTTCATTCCAATCCCTAAGAAAGGGAATCCCAAAGAATGCTCAAACTACCACACAATTGCACTCATCTAACATGCTAGTAAAGTAATGCTCAAAATTCTCCAAGCCAGGCTTCAGCAATGTGTGAACCGAAACTTCCAGATGTTCAAGCTGGTTTTAGAAAAGGCAGAGGAACCACAGATCAAACTGCCATCATCCGCTGGATCGTCAAAAAAGTGACAGAGTTCCAAAAAAACATCTATTTCTGCATATTGGCTATGCCAAAGCCTTTGACTGTGTGGATCACAATAAACTGTGGAAAATTTTGAAAGAGATGGGAATACCAGACCACCTGACCTGCCTCTTGAGAAATCTGTATGCAGGTCAGGAAGCAACAGTTAGAACTGGACATGGAACAACAGACTGGCTCCAAATCGGGAAAGGAGTACGTCAAGGCTGTATATTGTCACCCGTATATTTAACTAATATGCAGAGTACATCATGAGAAATGCTGGGCTGGATGAAACACAAGCTGGAATCAAGATTGCTGGGAGAAATATCAATAACCTCAGATATGCAGATGACACCACCTTTATGGCAGAAAGTGAAGAACTAAAGAGCCTCTTGGTGAAAGTGAAATAGGAGAGTGAAAAAGTTGGCTTAAAACTCAACATTCAGAAAACTAACATCATGACATATCATCCCATGACTTCATGGCAAATAGATGGGGAAGCAATGGAAACAGTGACAGACTTTATTTTGGGGGGCTCCAAAATCACTACATATGGTGACTGCAGCCACAAAATTAAAAGACACTTGCTCCTTGGAAGAAAAGTTATGACCAATCAAGACAGCATATTAAAAAGAAGAGACATTGCTTTGCCAACAAAGGTCCATCTAGTCAAAGCTATGGTTTTTCCAGTAGTCAGGTATGGATGTGAGAATGAGACTATGAAGAAAGTCAAGCGCCAAAGAATTGATGCTTTTGAACTGTGGTGTTGGAGAAGACTCTTGAGAGTTCCTTGGACAGCATGATCAAACCAATCCATCCTAAAGGAAATCAACCCTGAATATTCATTGGAAGAACTGATGCTGAAACTGAAACTCCAATACCTTGGCCACCTGATGCAAAGAACTGACTCACTGGAAAAGACCCTGATGCTGGGAAACATTGAAGACGGGAGGAAACGGGGACGACAGAGGATGAGATGGTTGGATGGCATCACCCACTCAATGGACATGAGTTTGAATAAACTCCAGGAGTCGGTGGTGGACAGGAAGGCCTGGCATGCTGCAGTCTGTGGGGTCGCAAAGAGTCAGGCACGACTGAGTGACTGAACTGGGCTGATTCCATTTTTCAGTAGGAATAGCAAATTTTTGAGTTTGAGGCCAGTATCCATGTGATTGGGCTTCCTTGGTGGCTCAGCATTAAAGAATCCACCTGCTAATGAAGGAGAGGTAGGCTTGATCCTTGGGTTGGAAAGATTCCCCTGAAGAAGGAAATGGCAACCCACTCCAGTGTTCTCGCCTGGGAAATCACATGAACAGAGAAGCCTGGTGGGCTACAGTCCATGGGGTTGCAAAAGAGTTGGGCACGACTTAGAGACTAAACAACAGCAGCAAATCAATGTGATCATACACCCAACCCCATTTTCTCAGACTTTCTCCCTCCTCTTGCCCCCATACATCCCAATTGTATTTGGACATTTTTCTTTCTTTTTCTCTTCTTCACTTTCCCAAGGTCCCTGCCTCTGGCTCTGAATACCATGAGCAAATGATGAGGATTCACTTTTCTTTTTTTCTCCTTGATACTGATAACTCAAACTACAAACCTCACTTGACACTCTTCACCCTGAAACTCTTCTTCCTACAGACTTTGACTTTATACATCAGGTGTAGGTTGCTCCTCCCAAGGCTGTTGTCACCTTGGAGATAACATTAACCCTCAACAGTCCTTAAGAAAGAGTAGGACAGAGGAAGACAACACCTCAAAATAGATTCTTACATTCAAGTTAGTGCAAACAGCACACTGGTCACATTTTAAAAACATGGATATAGGTCTGGGCCAGAGCTGCCTTTGAGTGTCTGAGTGTCTCCTGCAGATGCATGGGTCAGCAGTGGCCTGCTGTGGGGACAGGGGCTGCCGCTTCAGCAGACTGGGGAAGCACAATGTGTGAGCCCCACCATACAGCCACTGAGTAGACAACCCACAAACTGGAGATCAATTATACCAGAGAAGTCCTCACAAAGTTCTAAGGCCCACAACAGATTTCCCAACATGCGGATCCAGCAAAGGGACTGAGAACCCTCAGGGAATTTTACCTTGAAGGCCAGTGGGACTTGATTACAGAACGTCCATGGGACTGGTGAAAGAGACTCTTAGAGGGCACAAACAAAACCTTGTGCACACTAGGAGCCAGGAGGAAGGAGCAGTGACCCTCACAGGAGACTGAGGCAGACTTGCCTGTGAGTGTCCAAGAGTCCCCAGGGGAGACATGGGTCAACATGGCTATCGTGGGGTCAGGGACACCGAATACAACAGCCCTGGCATAAACCACTTGGAAGGAGGTCACCATTACCCCTACCATAGCTGGGAACACAGCCCCACCCATCAATAGAAAATCAGATTAAAGATATACTAAGCATGTCAGAGCAAGACCCAGATTCCCTGACAGCCAATCCCTCCAATCAGGAAGCTTCCACAAGTCTCTTATCCTCATCCATCAGAGGGCAGACAGAATGAAAACCAAAATTACAGAAAATTAACCAAACTGATCACTTGGATCACAACCTTGTCTAACTCAGTTAGACTATGAGCATGCCATGTAGTGCCACGCATGATGGATGGGTCATGGGGGAGAGTTCTGACAAAACGTGGTTCACTGGAGAAGGGAATGGCAAACCACTTCAGTATTCTTGCCTTAAGAATCCCATGAACAATTAAAAAAAAAAAAGGCAAAAAGATATGACACTGAAAGATGAACTCCCCAGGTCGGTAAGTGCCCAATATGCTACTGGAGAAGGGTGGAGAAATAGCTCCAGAAAGAATGAAGAGGCTGAGCCAAAGCGAAAACAACGCCCAATCATGGATGTGACTGGTGACGGAAGTAAATTCTAATACTGAAAAGAATAATATTGCATAGAAAAGTGGAATGTTAGGTCCATGAATCAAGGTAAATTGGAAGTGGTCAAACAGGAGATGGCAAGAGCAAACATCAACATTTTAGGAATCAGTGAACTAAAATGGAATAGAATGGGCAAATTTAATTCAGAGGACCATTATATCTACTACTATGGGCAAGAATCCCTTAGAAGAAATGGAGTGGCCCTCATAGTCAAAAAGAGTGCAAAGTACAGTACTTGGGTGCAATCTCCAAAGCGACAAAGTGATTTCTGTTCATTTCCAAGGCAAACCACTCAATATCACAGTAATCCAAGTCTATGTCCAACCACTAATGCTGAATAAGCTGAAGCTGAATGGTTCTATGAAGACCTACAAGACCTTCAGAATTAACAACAACAAAAAAGGCGTCCTTTTCATCATAGGGGACTGGAATGCAAAAGTAAGAAATAAGAGATATCTAGAGTAACAGGCAAGTTTAGGCCTTGGAGTATAAAATGAAGCAGGGCAAAAGCTAACAGTTTTTCCATGAGAATGCACTGGTCATGGTAAACATCCTCTTCCCACAACACAAGAGATGACTCTACACATGAACATCACGAGATGGTCACTACTGAAATCAGATTGATTATATTTTTTTGCAGCCAAAGATGAAGAAGCTCTATACAGTCAGCAAAAACAAGACCTGGAGCTGACTATGGCTCAGATCATGAACTCCTTATTGCAAAATTCAGACTTAAATTGAAGAAAGTAGAGAAAACCACTAGACCATTCAAGTATGACCTAAATCAAATCCCTTATGATTATATAATTAAAAGTGAAAGTGAATGCTTCTCTGTCGTGTCCAACTCTTTGCAACCCTCTGGACTATACAGTCCATGGAATTCTCCAGGCCAGAATATTGGAGTGGGTAACCTTTCCCCTCTCCAGGGAGAATTATGCAGTGTAAGTAACAAATAGATTCAAGGAATTAGACCTGATAGACAGAGTGCCTGAAACATGGTACAGGAGACAGGGATCAAGACCACCCCCAAGAAGAAGAAATGCAAAAAGGCAAAATGGTTGTCTGAGGAGGCCTTACAAATAGCTGAGAAAAGAAGAGAGGTGAAAGGCAAAGGAAAAAAGGAAAGATATACCCATCTGAATGCAGAGTTCCAAAGAATAGCAAGGAGAGAGAAGAAAGCCTTCCTCAGTGATCAATGAAAAGAAACAGAGGAAAACAATACAATGGGGAAGACTAGAGAACCCTTCAAGAAAATTAGAGATACCAAGGGAATATTTCATGCAAAGATGGGCACAATAAAGAACAGAAACAGTATAGACCTAATAGAAGCAGAAGATATTAAGAAGAGGTGGCAAGAATACACAGAAGAACTATACAAAAATGATCTTAATGACCCAGATAAACATAATGGTGTGATCACTTGCCTAGAGCCAGACATCCTGGAGTGTGAATCAACTAGCTTTATGAAGCATCACTGCAAACAAAGCTAGTGGAGGTGATGGAATTTCAACTGAGCTATTTCAAATCCTCAAAGATGATGCTGTGAAAGTGCTGCACTCAATATGCCAGAATATTTGGAAAACTCAGCAGTGGCCACAAAGGACTGGTAAAGGTCAGTTTTCATTCCAATCCCAAAGAAAGGCAATTCCAAAGAATGTTCACGCTACCACACAATTGCCCTCAGCTCACACTAACAAAGTAATGCTCAAAATTCTCCAAGCCAGACTTCAACAAAACATGCATCGAGAACTTCCAGATGTTCAAGCTGGATTTATAAAAGGCAGAGGAACCAGAGATCAAATTGCCAACATCTGCTGGACCATAGGAAAAGCAAGAGGATTCCAGAACAACATCTACATCTGCTTCATTGACTACACTAAAGCCTTTGTGTGGATCACAACAAACTGGAAAATTCTTCACGAAATGGGAACACCAGACCACTTGATCTGCCTCCTGAGAAATCCGTATGCAGCTCAAGAATCAACAGTTAGAACCAGACATGGAACAATGGGACTGGTTCCAAATTGGGAAAGGAGTATGTCAAGGCTGTATATTGTCACCTTGCTTATTTAACTTATATGCAGAAAACATCATGTGAAATGCTGGGCTGGATGAAGCACAAGCTAGAATCAAGATCGCCAGGAGAAATATCAATAACCTCAGATATGCAGATGACACCACCCTTATGGCAGAAAGTGAAGAACTAAAGAGCCTCTTGATGAAAGTGAAGGGGGGAGAGTGGAAAAAGCTGGCTTAAAACTCAACATTCAAAAAACTAAGATCATGGAATCTGGTCCCATCACTTCATAGCAAATAGATGGGGAAACAATGGAAACAGTGATAGGCTTTATTTTTTTTTTTGGCTCCAAAATCACTGCAAATGATGACTGCAGTCATGAAATGTAAAGATGCTTGCTCCTTGGAAGAAAAGCTTTACCAACATAGACAGCATATTAAAAAATAGAGACATTACTTTACCAACAAAGATTGATATAGTTAAAGCTGTGATTTTTCCAGTAGTCATGTATGGATGTGAGAGTTGGCCTGTAAAGAAGGTTGAGCACTGAAGAATTGATACTTTTGAACTGTGGTGTTGAGGAAGACTCTTGAGAGCCCCTTAGACTGCAAGGAGATCAAACCAGTTAATCCTAAAGGAAAGCATCCTGAATATTCACTGGAAGGACTGATGCTGAAGCTGAAACTCCAATCCTTTGGCCACCTGATGCTAAGAACTGACTCAACTGAAAAGACCCTGATGTTGGGAAAGATTGAAGGGAGGTGGAGAAGGCAGGACCTCAGAAGATAAGATGGTTGGATGGCATCACTGACTCGATGGACTTGAATTTGAGCAAGCTCTGGTAGTGGGTGATTGACAGGGAAGCCTGGCTTGCTGCAATCCGTGGGATCACAGAGAGTCAGACACAACTGAGTGACTGAAATGAATTGATAGAATCCAAACCAGTGTGCTCACTAGCATTGGACCTGGCAGGTCTTGTCAAAGGGAATGTCCCTGCTAATGTCTAGGAAAGCTAACGGATAGGATGAGAGCTGGAATCTATCTGGAAAATCAAATAAATTGCAATTATGAAATGTACATGCTCTTTGGAAATCCTTATTGTTTGTCTTTGGTTCATTTACTCTTAGTGAAAATTTTCAAACATACACACAACTCTGGAGGGCACAGAGAACCCCACCCCACTCTATGTAGCCATCACCTTGCTTCAGCAATCATCTGTCCTCTCCTACCACTGCACTAACACTCCCTTTTTTGGTCTGGAGTGTATTTAAAGACAAATTCCAAGCACCACATCATTTCCTGCTCCCCAAATACCTCCATTTACCAGTCAAAGCAAAAAAAAACAAAACACATTTTCTTACAAATTGCCAATGTCCCACCTAATAAAATTAGCAGTTTTAATAACCAATCCATCTTGGCTCTGAGAGGTGTGGCTTTTAGCTCAATGCTACAGTGTTACTGAGTGATAACTGCAAATCCCACAGCACAGGTTGCACATCTACACCTTTAACCAAGGCACCATGGTGTGGGGTTGGGGAAAGGGTGCTGGGAAGACCAATTACTCATGCTAAAAAAGACTAAATAAGACAACGGATGAATGGTAAAGAGACATTAATAAACCAAAATCTAGTGATGCTGGTGAAATTGATCACATGAGCAAAATCTCAAGACTGAATTTTCAGTTCTCGATACCTCAGAGATAAATTTTCTCACACTTGTGCACCAATGAGTGAACAATATATTTATAAGAAGAAAAAAGAAATACAGTACTTATTCAAGAAGGAAGGACTTCATTGAACAATTACTTGCAATAAGAACCTGAGTGATAGTCGCTCAGTTGTGTTGGACTCTTTGCAACCCCATGGACTGTAGCCTGTCAGGCTCCTCCATCCATGGAATTCTCCAGGCAAGAATACTGGAGTGCATTGCCATTTCCTTCTCCATGGTATCTTCCCAACCCAGGGATTGAACCCGGGTCTCCCACATTGCAGGCAGTTTCTTTACCATCTGAGTTACCAGGGAAGCTCTGTTGTACAAGAAGAATGTGTAACCACAGTATACTTTCATCTTTTATAATGTTTATGTGCCAATAATTACTTTATATTGTAGCTTCAAAGTGGACAATGCTGACATTAGGTGAATATATAAAGGTGATTGAAAGAAAAGAGATGTGTAGAAATGACAACAACTTATTGGAATAGAGAAAATTAAAGAACCCATTGTACTCAAATGATAAATGATGATAACTGTTTTTCCTGGTATACTTAGCATATGTGATAGGAATAACAGGACACTACTCATAATATTTAGAAATAAAATATCTAGGAATAAAATAATGAGAAATGTATATTGGGTGAAGAATGATAAAATTTTACTTAGGGATATAACAGAAGATATAAATAAATAATGTTCAATACTGTAAAAAATGTCAACTCTCTCCAATTGCTTCCTAAGTATATTAAAATAACTAAGAATTTTATATATAACTCAACATGATGATTCTAAAATTTATATGAAAGAATAAATTTCTTTATCTGTGCCCATAGCTTGTATGATTTTATGATTCATGCCAATGATCAGAATATATATCTTTTAAATTATTTTAATATTTAAAAATTTTATTTATTTATTTTTTGCTGCATTGCACAGCTTGTACACTTTTAGTTCCCCAACCAGGGCTGGACCCTGGGCCCACATCAGTGAAAACACCAGGTCCCAACCACTGTACCACCAGGAAACTTTCTATTTTTTATTTCTTTTTAAATTATATTTTATAAAAGTTATATATATTAAGATATATTTGGGCTTCCCAGGTGGCACTAGTGGTAAAGAAGCCAACAGCCAATGAAGAAGACGTAAGAGACACTGGTTCAATCCCTGGGTTGGGAACATCCTCTGGAGAAGGAAATGGCCACCTACTCCAGTATTCTTGCCTGGAGAATCCTATGGACAGAGGAGCCTGGTGGGCTACAGTCCATGGGGTCACAAAGAGTTGAACAGGACTAAAGAAAATTCTGAAAGAGATGGAAACACCAGACCACCTGACCTGCTTCCTGAGAAATCTGGATGCAGGTCAAGAAGCAACAGTTAGAACTAGACATGGAACAACAGACTGGTTCCAAATCTGGAAAGGAGTACTTCAAGGCTGTATATGGGTCATGCTGCTTATTTAACTTATATGCAGAGTACATTGTGAGAAACGCTGGGCTGGATGAAGCACAGCTGGAATAAAGATTGCCAGGAGAAATATCAATAACCTCAGATATGCAGATATCACCACCCTCATGGCTGCTGCTGCTGCTAGGTCGCTTCAGTCGTGTCCGACTCTGTGAGACCCCATATATGGCAGCCCACCAGGCTCCCCCATCCCTGGGATTCTCCAGGCAAGAACACTGGGGTGGGCTGCCATTTCCTTCTCCAATGCATGAAAGTGAAAAGTGAAAGTGAAGCCGCTCAGTCATGTCCAACTCTTCGCGACCCCATGGACTGCAGGCTACCAGGCTCCTCCGTCCATGGGATTTTCCAGGCAAGAGTACTGGAGTGGGTTGCCATTGCTTTCTCTGCCACCCTTATGGCAGAAAGGGAGAACTAAAGAGCCTCTTGACAAAAGTGAAAGAGGAGACTTAAAGATTTGGCTTAAAACTCAACATACAGAAAACTAACATCATGGCATCTGGTCCCATCACTTCATGGCAAATAGATGGGGAAACAATGGAAACAATGAGAGATTTTATTTTGGGAGGCTCCAAAATCACTGCAGATGGTGACTGCAGCCATGAAATTAAAAGATGCTTGCTCTTTGGAAGGAAAGTTATGACCAACCTAGACAGCATATTAAAAAGCAGAGACATTACTTTGCCAACAAAGGTCTATCTAATCAAAGCTATGGTTTTTCCAGTGGTCATATACGGATGTGAGTTGGACTATAAAGAAAACTGAGCACCGAAGAATTGATGCTTTTGAACTGTGATGTTGGAGAAGAGTCGTGAGAGTCCCTTGGACTGCAAGGAGATCCAACCAGTCCATTCTAAAGGAGATCAGTCCTGAATATTCATTGGAAGGACTGATGCTGAAGCTGAAACTCCAATACTTTGGCTACCTGATGCAAAGAACTGAGTCACTGGAAAAGCCCCTGATGCTGGGAAAGATTGAAGACAGAAGGAGAAGGGGACGACAGAGGATGAGATGGCTGGATGGCATCACCGACTCAATGGACATGAGTTTGAGTAAGCTCCGGGAGTTGGAGGTGGACAGGGAGGCCTGGCGTGCTGCAGTCCATGGGGTCGCAAAGAGTCGGACATGACTGAGAGACTGAACTGAACTGAAAGTGCCTTACACACACACACACACAGACAGATATAATTTTTAATAATAATAAACAGTACAGAGGGGCATAATGACAACCAGTAAGTTCCTGCCCCACCGTTCTCAACTCTCAGCTTGCCAGTACAGAAATGAACCCCTCCCTGTGTCTGCTCTGATCAAGCCGTCTCTGTCAATTGTTCCATATCGCGTCATGTCTTTCGTTGCTGCACATTGCAAGCGTGCTTTCTTGTACAGTTTGAAACATTTCCTTTTCCTAAAGTTTCCACCGCAAGAGGGGTGAAGAAATGAGGCCTTCCAGGGTTTCCTTAGCTCCTCATCAATCCATATATTACTGAAAACTCATTTCACTTCATTTGAGGTCTACTTGCTCTTCTAATTTGGAGGACTGGCCTCCCCTTCGGCTCATCCCTGTACAATTTATCATTCCATGAGGTTTTAGACACATTTCCCATTTTTAAACAATGCACCCTGTACTCCTCCTTTTGTAAAGTTTGCGCCACTTTTTGTTTTATAGATAAAACAGCTTCTCAGATACTTCTGAGGATTTCAAGATTTTAATATTTTTAGTCCTTTGCTATTCCTTCAACTATCTATTTCCTCATAAGTTAATTTTTTATTTTATCTTGGGGCTTTTTTGGTCATGCTGCAGGCTTTCGATAAATGGTGCTTTTCAGTGAGACAAGTTTGCAGGCAGGATGGGTGAGCCAATGGATGAGAATCAGCCCTTCTGTCAGGCCCCCAGCTGACACAAAGCTACCAGCGGCTCCCGGGCAGGTGCTAAGCTTCAGGGAAGGGCAAGGTCACGGTCAGCTCCCGGCCGAGGGGAAGAAGACAGGCAACACGCGCTTGAACCTCCTGCAGAAGAGCATCTCCCTGATAAAGCTGCTGATCTAAGGTGACTGTTATTTTCAACGTCCTGTGTATCTTCTTCATACCAAGAATTGGTAAAATATTTCTTATTCATTTATTTCTTTATTTTGTTATGGTCTGACTATACTACTATGTTATTAATAAACAGATGCATATGATATCTAAATGATATAGGACACATTCTAACTGGAGGATTAGAATTCTAACTCTAATTCTAATTGATAAAGACTTAGCTTATACTCTTTATAAGCATATGTGATAACCTTACAACTAGGGACATTATTCAAATGATAATTCTACCTTTGACATATATAATTAATATAATATTTCATTAACATTATTATATATATTATCATATTATATAATTAATTTTGACTTGCAAAATCCTAATTTTGCTTTGCTTTTGCTCTCCTACACACACACACAGAAGCAGGCTGCCATAGTGAATCATAATTACATGATTCTGAGGGTAAAAGCTTCTAGTTCATGACTATTACACTAGTGCTATGTTATTGTCGTTGTTCAGTTGCTAAGTCTGTCTGACTCTTTAACCCCATGAACTATAGCATGCCAGGCTTCTCTGTCCTTCACTATCTCCCTGAGTTTGCTCAAATTCATGTTCATTGAGTCAGTGATACCATCCAACCACCTCATTCTTTTTTTTTTTTTTTCCAACCACCTCATTCTTAATCGTCCCCTTCCCCTCCTGCCCTGATCTTTCCCAGCATCAGGGTCTTTTCCAATGAGTCAGGTCTTTGCATCAGGTAGCCAAAGTATTGGGGCTTCAGCTTCAACATCAGTCCTTCCAGTGAATATTCAGGGTTGATTTCCTTTAGGATTGACCTCCAGTGCTATATGGAGAAGGAAATGGCAAAGTACTCCAGCATTCTTGCCTGGAGAATCCCATGGACAGAAGAGCCCTGGAGGGTTACAGTCCATGGGGTCCCAGAGTCAGACATGACTGATCTCTATCTTGAGATCCAAATCCCTATTTCTAACTAATTCCTGTATCTTCAAATGCAAGTTGAGCTCAGTAGCCTTCAGCCTCACCTCTCACGCCAGCTCTCCTCTCTTTCTATAAGCCAGAATGGCATGAACATCTCCCCAGTCAGCCAGGCTAAGAGCCTGCGCCCCTTCCCAGTCAAGCCCTGCTGAGTTTATCTCCTTCATGCTTCCTGTCTTTCTGCACCCCTGTATCTCCTCTATGAGCCACTCAAAGGTATATAGCATCTGGTTCATTATTTGTAAGACAATAGAAGAGGCTTTCATTTGGAAAATGACACTAATGTACACAAAAAAGACAAATTTTCTAAGTACCTAATCTATTGTGTCAAGCTTCAAACTCAGTGAAAAATTCTTTCCTACAAGTTAATAAAAAACATAAGAGACTTACTTAAATGGCGTAAACAAAAATGATAAAGTAGCTTCTTTTTTCTGAGTCATTTTTACCTGGGAACCAAGTGTGAAAATATTTTATATTAGAAAAGAGAAAAAAATGAACTAATTTCATTTTGAAATACAAATATCCATTAAAATGGTTCTTCCGTGATAGAAATAAATGGAATTTTGGGTTACTATCCTACTTCATAAATATTTAAAGAAAATGTTAATGCTATATAGTACCATTACAATAAGCTGAGAATGAAGCATATCAAACCTGCAAAAAAAAAAACTGTCATAGAATTAAGCTATACTTTTTAACTCTTAGGAAACAAAATAAGCTATGCTGCATTAACACTATTATGAATAACAAAGTTTCAGTCAAACGGTCATTTCTTTACGTTGTTAATGCAAATAATAACATACACAGAACGACATGAAATGTTGTAATCTCTATAACTACTTCTACAAGGCAAATTCCATCAACAGAGACTTGGTTTGCAGTCTTTATAAGCACATGTGGTACTCTAACAGTTAGGGACACTCCTCAGCGCTAATTTTACACCCTCAAACTGATTCATGAAAACTGTACCTCAGAAATGTGGAACTGCAGGACGCTAGTCAGGTACAGATAATTTAAAGATAATACATTACGAAAATAATTTCTTCAAATACAAAATCAAGTATTTTCACAAAATATATTCAGTTTTAAAATTGGAATCATGTCCATATTTGTGTGTGGTCTTGTTTTACCTTGAACTGTTCAAGAATCTGAACTGCATTTGTAAACATGCTCCCTGCTTTGAAGAGATCAGAGGTATTAAGCATGTCCACAGGAATGATTCCCTGTAAATAACAAACACTGGTTTAATATTAGTACTAACAAAGCTCAGGTTATTCTTATAAAACAACACAAACTTACAAGGGAAGCAATAGAGATAAGACATGGACAAATAAATTCTTGGAATAATTAAAAAATCTTTTTTTAAATCGTAACTGAAAAATGTTCTACTACTTTTCTCACAAAATAGATATAATAAAATAAAGCAAAAGAGATGAATTAAGTCCAATAAAACCTAACATTTATAAAAAGATTACTATACGGCAGGCAGTGAACTAAATGCTCTGCACACACACAAAGCTACTATGGTGGGCCACAGCCAGCACACTAAAAAAAAAAGAAAGAAAGACATAAGAAAAATAGGAGTATGCTATTAGGGTTTAGTTGCTAAATCGTGCCCAGCTCTTGCGACTCCATGGACTGTAGCCCACCAGGCTCCTCTGTCTATGGGATTTTCCAGGCAATACTGGAGTGGTTTGCCATTTCCTTCTCCAGGGGATCTTCTCGACCCAGGGATCGAACCTGGGTTCTCCTGCACTGAAGGCACGTTCTTTACCAACTGAGCTACCAGGGAAGCTCCACACTATTATACTATACTTAAAAGTGAGGATGTTTTGTGAAACTTTCGTTTCAGCTATAGACATACACACACATTTATGACTACAGGGGTCAGATGACTCAGGGTTCCGAGGCAGATGATATTATTTTTTTAAACTTTGACTTGAAGGGCTAGAAAGAATGGCTGATGGGAATGGATTCTGTTTGTCTTGTAGTTTTTCAGCATCCAGTTCCTATCTTAAAAACATTTCCACTGGAAGCTGAGATATTAGATGGAGCATAGTGAGTCTAATGAGGTCCCCTGACTTCCCATACCGAAGGGTAGACAAGTAATCCAGGCTGGACCACTCAAATGCTAATAAACACTGGAATTTGAAGCTTCAGGGTCAAGGAACAGACAGTACAAGAGGCACAGTGTGAGTCGGTAACCCTGCAGACTGGCTCTGCCACAGAACCGCAGTGAGTTTCTTTGTTCTGGGTCTCTGGAGCACTGATTTAGCAAACCAGCAATATCTTTGTAATAAATTTTCTTTAAATGGATTCAGAAACACATAAAAAGTAAATTTTACTGTATGATAATTTTTCTTTTATTCTGAGAGTTGATAAGAAAATTGTACTCTTTACCACTGAATTAAGAGGGAAGGGAACTCCAATAAGAGCTGCCATCAATGATGCAAATTCAGCCTGCAAACAGAAGAAGTTAAATCTAAGATGGCAACAGATCAACAAGGACATCAAGTAATTTAATTTGTATAACTGGATTTTGAAAGATAACCATGATATCCATTTTAATCCATTATCATCAAATACTTATTCCATACACAGCAGATACTGATCTCTATCTCTAAAAAAATGTCATTTGCTAGAGGTACATGAACTCAAGAAAACCTCAATTTGAAACCACTAGGAGCCCCCAACGTAAAATATATAAAACAAAAAAGTTACTTATTCTACAAGCTAAGAGCTTGACCACCTAATGTAACAGTTTTTGGGTATTATGACAAGGATGCTTACTAGACAGAAAATAAACAGCAAAAGTAGACTTCAACGAGATTTATATATATACACACATATATATTAAAGAAAGAATACAGCAGAAGGAGGTTGGTTGGCCAGACAGTGAAATCTAGAAAAACACATCAAGCAGGATAAGAGTCTCTTTAGACACAAGTCCGCAAGCACGGCTTTGGAGAGCCCCCTCCAGGTCCAAGTGTTCAGAAGAGCCATCCACGCTTCCGGTCTCCATGGCCTCACCTCCCCATCCGTCCTCAGGCAGCTCTAACTTGTTCTGACTCTTTATCATCCTCTAGGCTGTGCTCACTGCAGAACTAAAAACCTCCATTTTCTACATCTAATTGATTGCTTTTGTATTAGTCTTGATAATGTTTCAGGCAGTCAAGTGCTTGGCTGTCAGAATGCCCAATTACAAACACTTCGCTTGTGATCTTTGAGACCTTGAGCAGGTTATTTCAACTCCCCAATGCTTCAGTTTTCCTTGTCAGTTAAAAAATAAATAAAAGTTTCTCCCTTACAGAATTACGCCACGATCGAATGAGACAATTTATAATGTACTGGTGTGTAATAATCCTGCACTAACCAGCTGCTGCAGACGCTGCTGTGATTATAATGATGTGACCACTCGGCACTGTGCAGACCACTCCCTCTGGGTATCTGTAACTCCACCATTAGAGTGTCTCCAATCTCTACTTTCTCAGTTCAGCTCATTCAGTCACTCAGTCGTGTCTGACACTTTGCAACCCCATGGACTGCAGCATGCCAGGCCTCCCTGTCCATCACCAACTTCCGGGGTTTACTCAAACTCATGTCTATCAAGCCAGTGATGCCAACCAACCACCTCATCCTCTGTTGTCCCCTTCCCCTGCCCTTAATCTTTCCCAGTATCAGGGTCTTTTCCAATGAGTCAGCTCTTCTCATCAGGTGGCCAAAGTACTGAAGCTTCAGCTTCAGCATCAGTCCTTCCAGTGAACATTCAGAGCTGATTTCTCAAGCCCTCATTTAAAGTTGGAGTTTTGTCCCAGGCTCTCAGTCTGTCTCACTTTCACCATCTACACCCTCTTTACCAAGCCCCATCTCACAGAAAACTGACAACACCCCTGGCTGCCTGATTGCATCCTCTCCTTCCCCAGCCTCCAATGCTGGCCTCTAAACTATTCTCCAACATAGAGAAGATCCTGCAGTAAAACCTCAGATCACATCACTCCCCAGGCTTCAAACACTAGGAGGGCTTCCCCAAACTTAAGGATAAACTCCACAGGCCCACAAGGCCCTGCGCGTCCAGTGTCTGCCTCCCATTAAACCACGGTGTCTGTGCTCTGTTCAGCCGCCTTCTTCAGGATCCTTTGAAATGCCATGTACCCGCTCCCAGACCTCTGGGCACAAGCTGCTCCTCGAACTGAGAAGCTCCCCGCCTCCTGCCCTGGCCTGGCAACTTCTACTCAGGCTTCAGTCTCGGCTCAAGCCTCAGTTTCTCAGGAAACCTTTGCTGACCACACAGCCCACCAGATAGATCTGCTCTATACCCTCATGGCTTCCCAGGTCTCTTCTGATGTACTTATCACTGCTATAATTTTACATTTATTTGTATGATAAGTAAAGATAAATGTAAAATTTATCTTATTCCTAAACTATAAGCTTCCTAGGGGAGGGACTGTGTCTCCTTTTTATTCACCATTACAGCTGTCTCATGAAGTTTAATGTTAATATATCAATGTGGAATGTTAGTGTTAATGTCTGCACAGTGCTTAAATATACTGCAAACACATAACAACGCTGGCAGAAGGAATGAATACAGAATTCTCATCTAATGTAGATCTGAAGCAGTATTCAGAGAGTAATAGCATTCAGTTTTTGATTATGATCCAGTCTGGCTATAAATAATATATGCTCTTATTTTATGAACTTCAAGATAGTCCCATCCCCCTGACAGTGATTTTTATTGCAAATTAATAGACTGCTATCTGATTCTATACATTTTCATTTGCTTGGGTAATAAGCATTCATCTGGAGAGATGAGACCATTCTTAATATGCTGAGAAAGAAAAGGCTTCTGTGAGCACACAGCTGAAAATGAGACCCCAGAGCTTGGTTTATCCTCCACAGTAAGGAAAGCCAGCTTCTGAGGTGAACATGTGAGGTGACCTGGAGGAGGTGTAAGATATTCCTGCCATTCTGGAGGACACACACCAATGACACCATGCCTTTCACTTGGAAGACAGCTGTCTACATAGCATATCCTCAACAAGAAAATTCTGTGCTTCCTATTTACAGGTGATGCTACTGGTCTAACTCTACTAGACTGGCCAGGCATTTTCCTGTAAGGTAAGGTTTCCTACAATGTAAGGATGCCTATAATGTAAGGTTTCTAATCTATATACTCTTGTCACTTTTTCCCCACTGCGTTTGTAAAAATTTTGGGGTAGAATTAAAGATAAAACTTGCTTTAATAAAGAAGAAACAGTAACTGACACACTAACAGAAAGGAAACCCATAGTGGGGTTTTATTAGATCTGTGCTGAAAGCAACTGAGCAAACCATGACAAAAGCAACCATGACAAAAAAGTCACACAAAAGTAACAGGCATGCACATTTCAATTTGCATAATAATTCTGTAATTAGCCAGTGTTATTTGGAGGAAGTCTTCTTCTTTCAGTTTTATCTGAGGCTGCTTTATTTTGCCCAAAGAAAGATTACTCGGGGTGAAAATATTCACACTAGCAGGATTTCTCTTAGTAACTGAAATGTTTTAGAAAAATCTTTTATCATCTTTAATACAATTTTCTTTCCCAGATTTTTTTATTCTAAACTTCTTATAGGAGAGAAAATTAAATTTGAACATGATTAAATATAATGAACACCTGATTAATATCTTGTCTCTTCCAGTTCTCCAACTTCCATTCTGAAAGATACAAATAAACATAAGTGCTGATGTTAAGAATTAAAAACAAAAGAAGCTATTTTATTATTACAGGTGGTCAATGGAAAAAGAAAGTATTGGGACAGTCAATTTTAAGCCAAGTATGAACCATGAGGGTGCTAAAAAGGCAGAGTGGCAAACTTTTTTAAACTAGAGTTTTAAAAGAGTAACTCAATAATATATATTTGATATTTTCTGTAATAGTTTATTAAACTTCCAAAATGCTCATTAGGGGATAATTGATTCAAAACATCAAAAGGCTAAGGAAGGAAAGATGGAAGCAAAAGGCACAACGATAACAAGTGCCACATGACTGCAGTGACAGTCCCGCTCCAGGGAGTCACTACGGCGGCCGACCGTCCGTCCGTTAGTCAATCCAAGCTGTTCTTTTTTTTGTAATGGCAGCTGCTTGCAAAATACATGAAATTTTTTAGCTCTGATGCTCCTACCACCACTAATCCCAAATGTGAAAGTAGTATGTGCTTAGCAGCTCAGTCATGTCCGACTCTTTGTAACCCCATGGACTGCAGTCTGCCAGGATTCTCTGTCCATGGGGATTCTCCAGGCAAGAATACTGAAGTGGGTTGAAATCAACTGCCAAAATAAAGTTCTGTTTCCTAAGTACAAACATCCCATTTAACCTAGCTTCTACTTAGACCCAATCTAATCCATTTAATGGGCTTCCCAGGTGGCTCAGTGGCAAAGAACCCGCCTGCCAAGCAGGAAATATGGGTTTGATTCCTGGGTCAGGAAGATTCCCTGGAGAAGGAAATGGCAACCCACCCCAGTATTCGTGTCTGGGAAACCCCATGGACAGAGGAGCCTGGCGGGCTACAGCCCATAGGGTCACAAAGAGTCAGGCATGACTGAGTGACTAAACAACAAAAGTAATCTATTTAACAGAGTATAGGAATACAAAATGATGCAGCTGCTCAGGAAAACAGTTTGGCAGTTTGCAAAAAATAAAACGTAAGGAATATATGACCTGTTATTACTCACCTAGGAATCTACCCAAGAGAAATAAAAACACATATCCACACAAAAAATTTTATACAAAGGTTCACTGCATCATTGTAATAATAGCCCAAATGTGGGAAACAACCCAAATGTCCATAAGATGATTGAACAAAATATGATATATACATACAATGGCGAGAGGAGTAAGGAGTGACTGCTAATGGATAAGGGTTTCTTGTGGGGTGGGGGAGAGCAATGAAATTGCACAGTAGAGGCAAAATCATGTGAATATGCTAAAAAAAAATTCAATTACACACTTTTAAAACATGAATTTTATAGTATGAGAATTACATGTCCAAAAAATTAAAAAAAGAATACGTAAGAAAACTTTATTATACAAACCCAAAAGTCTTCTAGCAGAAACAACTAATATAGCTATGAGTTCACATCCCTGGAGAAGGTTTTAAAAAGAAAATTTCCAGGCCTTACCCAGACTCATGGAATCAAAATATCTAGTGATAAGGTCTAGAAATCTGTAATTTTAAAAAAATCTGTATTCTTAACAAGTACTTTGAATGAGTCGACACAACTAATCTAGAGAAGGACATTTGGGAGGAATTTATTTTGTCCAATTAGTAAAAGCTCTGAAATTCTAAAAAGACCCTTACCTTACAAGAGAACCAGAGCTCCAAGGAAAAAGAAAGAAATTCCTTTTTATCATGGATTGAGAAACAAAGAGGCTTGCGCAACAGAGAAGGCCTTCAAAAGTACTAGAGACAAGGCAAAATCTGTTCAGTTTTGAAATGTAAATTGTGACATAAATGTGGCTTATCTGATTGATAGTCTTTGCAGGTAAGATTTAAGCCAAAGGTTTAACCTGAGTCCTAGAGTAATAAAGTTTGTGAAAAAAGAATAGTACACTTGAACTTTCATAAGGCAAAGAATAATGTGTATTTTAAGTTGAATATCATAAATGAAATAATATAAACTATACAAAAGTAATACACAGAAATAGTAATGTCAGAAATAAAAAAATGAAAGCTATAATTTGAAAAGTCATTTTTAAAAATTAAACTTTTGATTTTAAAATGTCACATTCATAAAAACAATAAAGGTAAGCATTCCTACCTTGCAAATATGAGTCATCAAATTTCTGAGCTGACACTTTTTGGGGAAACTTGATTCCAGCTCCCCAAGTGATAAAAGGAGTACAAGTCTCTAAAGGATGACCAGCTCCATGGGAGCCTACAAATAAGGCACAAAGAGCAACGTTGAGTATAAAAAGATGAACCTATACCTGATTAACCTATACCTAAATATTTTTTAATACTTGGTTCTAAAGAGTTGACCCATAAAGAGCTAATTTCTGCCACCACACTCCCAAAAGATTGCATCTCTATTTAACAATTAGTTTTAAAATATTCTCAAGGCAAGTCAGAGCATCAACAACAAACAGGCAAAAAGAAAAACCAGAACACCCGTGGAGTGACTCTGGTTGAAAGAAGATTAAGAATCATAACGACTAAGGCTTGGAGGAGATGCCACCAGAGTGGGACTGAAGGCAGAAACCACAGGGAAGGCTCCTCTGGGGAACAGCCGCCAGGTTTGGGGTGGGCAGTCAAGGCCAGCTCTGCTCTGAAGAGGATAGCAGGGTCTCGGTCTGCTTTTCTTCCCGGCCACTCTGGCTGGTGTAGCCAAAACCCCATTATAAAGTGGGACCCACTCATCAGAATTCTACACTGTGATTCGGGGACCCAAGTCTCAGCTTTGCCTTGATTTGCTCTCTGGGCACACACTGTGTCTGCCTTGGGAGTCTGGTAGAGTGGACAGTCTCCTCTAGTGGACAAAGTCAGTAGCCCTAGCTCCCGCAGCAACACCACCTTAAACTCACGCACTATGCCATCACATACAGTTACTTCTAGGTAGATAAATGTGGGTTTGGGGAGTTCTTCTCTGTCTCTGTGTGTGTGTGTGGGTGGGTGTGCACACATGCACACACTCAGCTGTGTTCGACTCTGCAACCCTGTGGACTGTAGCCCTCCAGGCTCTGTCCACGGAACTTTTCCGGCAAGTACACTGGAGTGGGTTGCCATTTCCTACTCCAGGGGATCTTCCCAACCCAGGGACCGAACCCGTGTCTCCTGTCTCCTGCACTGGCAGGCGGGTTCTTTATCAACTGTGCCACCTGGGAAGTCAGATGAGAATATATTCCTTTCATAGTTAGAAGAAAGATTATATAAGATCAGTCTTTTTTACGCTAACATTTTATGCATACTATTATGTGCTAGACACTTTGCATATACTAAGACACCTAATCCTCTTCAATACCCTAAAATATTTGCAAGTTACATTTACCACTACTTCAATCATAAAGTATGTATCACTTAGAGACAGACTAACCCCAGTCTGTCATTCCATGGTCAGCGGTAAAGATAAATGCTGTTTTCCCATCATTTCCATAAAAATCTTTAACAGTAGACTCAATTTCTTTGAATTCCTTATCAACTAATTTAATATTGTCTGAATAGTCCCTGTTTAAGAGAGCAAATTAAATTATATTAATTACATTAATTTGACAAAATCCAATTTATTTGACACAAATTTATGATAAAGTCAGTAACTCCTAAAATACTTTTAGATTTCAACCTTAATGTTTTTCAATCAGAGCTCTGTAGATCGTTAAAAAAATTTTTTTCCTCTCTTAAAGAAGTAAAACAATCTGAAATCATTTTCAAAAATATTTTTTTAAAAAAGTATTGATTAGCAAATAGATTTTCATGAATGCTTTTTTAAGTCTCAAATGCAACAATGATGACTTTTAAATTCATGTCTCTAATAATGTAAACTATGTTGCTCTTGCCACATTTATCAAACAAGTATCACTGTTTCAACCATAGAATATTTTCATTCTTTAGTGTGTTTGTGATATGATATAATACATTTTGAACAAACTATCTTTAAGCTTTCCATACAAGTGAACAAGGAGTGATTTTGTATAAGTTTTATTACTTAAGACAATGCATTGTGTTAAAGAAGAGAAGCATGAGGTATTCATTACTGGACGTTAATAGACTTTACTGTTAGTTAGACTAATCTAAATCTAATCCAAAATGAAAAATAAAAGTATAATATGAATTCTTCCTATCTTATGCTTTGCAAAAGTGAGAGAAACAGTTGCTGCTTTATATAAGGAGTGCTACTGAAATATAGAATACAAAACTTTATATATTATCTGCTAGATATAGCACTGATTAAATGGAACCTAAGGAACAGTTAGTTACATCTTTTTGTGATATTAAATACTAGCACCATAAAAATGCTTTTTGTTTCAAAATTTATTAAAATCCTTCTAAAACATAATCTTTTTCTCTCTGCTTTGATAAATGAGTAATATGGAATACACGTACAGAACATATTTTACTTATATTAGTGTGTAGTGTGGTCACAGCACATGCGATTTTAGCCACAATATCATACTACATATCATGTAAATTAGAATGTATTCTACTTCAGAGTTATTCAAAAGATAAGTTCTGTTGTGATCATCACAAAGAAAACATTACAGTACTTTAAAAGTTCAAACAGAACAGGTATTTCCCTCAAAACCATGAAATTAAACACAGTGTTAAAATTACCTTGATGATGGTCGATCTGTCTATTCCTAATAAATGTAAGAAGAAAACTATTTTGTCTTCATTTACTTTAGAAAACAAAGATTGGTTGTTTCTGGCAGCATGAAAGAATTCCTATATGTAACAAATCAGTTAAAATTTTCTAGTTCATTAATTTTATTTAAAAAGTACTTCCAATGAAAACATTTAATTAAACTTCTACAGAACTAACAAATTAAATTGTCCTATTTTGTTTAAATTTGTCCTCAGGACCTACCAACACAAAGTACTTGTCAGTTCAGGCATCTATATTCAAAAAACAAGTGAGATATCTTCCGTGTTATAATTAGGCTGAAAAAAGCTGATAGAAAGGGGATCTCAATTTCATGAAGTTCTAATAATACTGGAGAACTATTTTGACATGAGCCAACAATCAAATAGCACTAATGGCAACAATTTAGGAATGCTTTATGAGTTTAAAATGTTTTCCTGCTTCTTGTCCTGTGTTAGCACCCAAGTTCAACCATAATCTCTCACTCGGAACATTGCAAATAGCCTATTTCTACCGTCCCAAGACTCAAATCTATGCTTCACAAGGTATGATAGAAAAATGTCCACATAACAAATGGAAATACAGATGAAAAATGATTAATTTCACAATGATAAGCTGGATTCATATAGCCCTCTAAGAAAAGGATTCATCCTGTACTTACATACACATGAACATATAAGCAAGTACCTATGGAAAGTACTTTTAAGTCACCTGATTACCAAGATATATAATTATTATTCACATAAATGTCTTTAACTATATAAGATGTTAATTTTAACAAGGTATTTAACTTTCCAATAAAAGTCTGAAGTATTCCTTCAACTAACTCTTCATTATTACAAACATTAAAAACATATACATGGTGCCATTAGAGAAACTACCTATTTCTGAATAGAAGGAAAAAAAAGGAATACAAATGAAATTAAATATAAATAAATATAAATTAAATATAAATATACATAATCATCCTTAAAAGCATAAAATGACGCCCTAGCTTTCACATACATTCTAATTAGCCCCTAAGAAACTTTAAATCTAGATAGAAATGGGAAGTTTTTCAAGAGAAAGGACTTATATTCTAAAGATGTAACTGAGAAGCTGACAAGAAACAAAAAAACTTAGCAACTGAGTGGAGTCGAATTTACAATCTGTTTCATGACTGATATTACTCAGCTTTGTAAAAACTGCTGGTCATTCAGACGTGGACACAAGATCTGGGAAACCATGAAACACTAATCTTGCAGAGCTCAACCTGATAGATTTCCACTGCCTTTTAAAAAGTTGGTCTTTTGCACACAAGAGGTGAAATACACTCCTAGCTTCCTCTCCACTCCCAATATTTAGTATAATTATGCCCACCAACTCCCATTTTTTTTCTTAGCTCAAAGGCACTCGTTCCTTCTTGTACTTAAATATTTACTATGCACTGTGGAAGAGTGCATGCATTCTCCCTTTTTCTCTAAGTAAAACTTCTGATTTTATGGGAACATGTCAGTGCTTCAAACTTAAAACCTACATATTTCTTACTCTCTCACACAGCTACCTGTCTATGCCTTTTTGGTTATGGCCAATGAGACAGAAATCAAACACTTCAGTCAAAAGACGATGTGCCTTTTGAAATAAATTTAACTATTTATTAAAATCTTTTTGAAATAAATTTAATTTAGTAGAAGAGAAGATCCCTTTCAATTCCTTGTATTGTTGACCTAAAACACTGAAATAATGGCTGGAACGCCAGCATCTCCCGTCGTAAGACAACTCAGAAGCTAAGTCCAGGCTCTGAGGACAGAAGAGACACTTAAGAGACCGGATCTTAATGACACTGGGGAACCACCATGGCAATCTTGGACTACATCAATCCTGGGCTGCCTACTTCTGGCATTATCGTTCATTGAGAGACAAACAAACTTTAAAGCAATATTTTTACTCTATTACAGAGTTCCTTTGGAGCCCAAGTTATCATTATGCTGTTGGCCTGAGATACTCTTCTCTATATGCAATCCAGGTCCAACCATTTCTTTGTTTCCTAGGCTTCTCCAGAGATTATCTCAAAACTCACAGGAAAGTCTTCCTCTAACTGTTCAGCTTAGATTGAACTTTTCTAAAGATATATTCTTAGTCCCTATATTTTTCCTTCCCACCACTCTTTATTCTGGATGATTTCATATTTTTGTTGTTACTTGATTAATGTACATGCTCTATCATATCTTACGAAATTATAGGGAAATTTTTTTTTTCTGGTCAATAGCAGTGTTGAAATAAGGTAAAAAAGGCATAGAATCAAGCCAGCCACTAACTATATCTGCTTATCCACAATGAATCAAATCCACGATGTTGAACATTTTTAGCTATGTTTATGAAGTTCGAAGCCAAGGGCCTTGAAACAAATACTAAAGTAAGTTGATTATATTAAGAAGTGATACTTAGCAAAATCATTTGCTACTTTTGTAAAGAGATTTTATCTAACTTGAAGATTTTCACTTTCATTTTGAGTAAGAAAAGAAAATCTTAAGGAAAAAAATTCTAAGAAAAGAAATAGGGTTTATCAAAGAACATATTGAGCACTTAATTTCTGATAAATATGCAGGCACCTACCAACTGTTTACAAACAAACAATAAAAAATGACTCTGTTATGGAGAAGCCCACAGTGTCAGTCCAGAGACACTACTGGTAAAAAGAAGAATCACTAAAGGTCAGTCAATGAATGCCTCTTATAATAGATGAATTATGAGTCTAATTTGGAGATGAGAAAGAAGAGAATGATAGATAGGAGTCAGCCAATATCAAGAGTTGAGATTCTGTCACAATTTTTGAAAACATAAATTCTATTGGATTCCTGGTGAAACTGTGAGGATTGTCACTAACAAATAGTCCAAAAACCCCCCCTCTATTTCTTAAAGAGACCCAAATGTTTTATTATGATTAACTTATGAACTTGTTCTTTGCTTATCTAATTTTTCTTTACAAATATTGAAAATATCTACCTTATTTTATAATAAATGCCTTAGATTTGAACATTCAAAAGACTTTCACATACCTCACTGCTTGTAAGAGACTGGTTCTGTGGTCAACAAAAGACCAGGAAGGTTATTCTGGGGTGATTCAGCAAACGAGGAATGAAATGTGGGGCTCCTGAATCCCATCCAGGGCTCACTTCACTGTCAGAAGCGTGGAACGGAAAAGGATTTACTTTTTCAAATTATTTTTTAAAAACCTGTATGTTATTGTAGAATGTGCAATTTCTTAGAATCCAGTCTTTTCAAAATAGTATGCTACAGTAAGGAACTTTCAAATTCATCCAAGCAGAAAAAACTAAGATGCATGTATTAACAAATCAGTTTCTAGCACATTAGGTACAGGTACTAGACAACTAGTGCACATTAGACAAATACCTACATCTAGTGTGCTGCAGGTTAGCTACTCAACAGCACATACCTTCACATGATCAAAAACCCACGTGTCCAGTTTTGTTACATCGTGGGCACCAAAATCCTCACTGGATGCATCATTAAGTGTGCACAAAAATATGGTTTCCAAGGTCACCTGAAGAGGAAATTTGGGGGAAAAATTTTTAATGACATGCCACGGACCATGGTGTATGCTTGAACATATGCTGTTGCTTTTGTTCTCACAGTAACATTTTCCAATTTTACAGATAAAGTGAGTTGTAATTTAAAATGCTAAGAAAAAAAATCACAATGCTAGTTAGTATACAATAGTGTAAAAGTAAACAGAGTTTGTCTTCAAGTAAGGATGAAACTAATCAAAGAATTTGGGCATCTAGGGATGGTACAATCTAAAACAGATTAAGTCACCTGTTTTACAAAATTCCCCAACCAAAAAGAAAATTCAAATGTTTCAATTCTTTTGTTCATAAAATACATGCATTTTTCTCAATATATGAGAAAAAATACTGATAATTGCCAAATACTTTGAAAGGGTCAACAAATATATTAATCTTATACACTTGTAAGATTTTATTAAGGATCTAATCAACTTAGTGAATTTCTGAGTTAGATAGCCTCTTAAAGGTCATAAGGAAGAGATAAAATAATGACAATCTCTTATAATAATGACAAGCTAAGCTCTAATGATACTGGTTCCACTCCTCAACCATTCTACTCTTCAAATCCCAAGTAAAGATCTGAGACTGCAAGTTACTGTAAGAAATGGAACACTTCTACTGGATTGTCTCCAGTTAAGGCATTGATCCTGTCCTATGAACTGTAGTCAGAAGTAGGGAGGTGAATTTGGTAAACCATAGCAACTTCATCTTCACCACTACCAAAAAAAGCTTAACTCTTTGCTCCTTGGAAGAAAAGCTATAACCAACCTAGACAGCATATTAAAAAGCAGAGACATTACTTTGCCAGCTAAGGTCAATTTAGTCAAAGCTATGTTTTTTCCAGGAGTCATGTGTGGATGTCAGAGCTGGACTATAAAGAAAGCTGAGCACTGAAGAATTGATGCTTTTGAACTGTGGCGTTGGAGAAGATTCTTGAGAGTCCCTTGGACAGCAAGGAGATCCAACCAGTCCATCCTAAAGGAAATCAGTCCTGAATATTCATTGGAAGGACTGATGCTGAAGCTGAAGCATCAATACTTTGGCCACCTGATGCAAAGAACTGACTCATTGGAAAAGACCCTGATGCTGGGAAAGATTGAAGATGGGAGGAGAAGGGGATGACAGAGGATGAGGTGGTTGGATGGCATCACCGACTCAATGGACATGAGTTTGAGTAAACTCCGGGAGGTGGTGATGGACAGGGAGGCCTGGCGTGCTGCAGTCCACGGGGTCGCAGAGAGTCGGACACAACCGAGCGACTGCACTGAACTAAGGGAGTATATAGACGGCAGGCAGTGTGAGCTTTTGGACCTGCTCTACGTACTAATGTTCTGTGACTGTCATACAGAAAATTCTGAATATCTCTTTTGCTTTTGAGATATAGAATAATCTTTAATAATTCCGATTGTTATCATTTATAGTATAATTATACCCATGGCTAAAGGTCCAAAGCTTTTCATTAGGTGAAATGCTACAATGCTCTCACTAAAAAGCACTTAATAACATAAAATTCAAGTGGAATCCAGCTGATTCTAGAAAATGATGCAAATGAATTTTCTCATCAAGAGATGTTCTCATACTTGCAGATTCATGCACAGAAACATAACAAATACAACAAATCTCAATGGCATGATCTTGAATACATGAAAATAGAAGTTATAAATATAAATTTTAACATTTAAATCTTTATGTGATTATCTACTAACTTCTTAATAATCAAAGTAAGTGAACATCATCACCATAATGAAATCATTGTAATAAGCATTTTGGTCAATATTTCACATGAATTAACTGATTTAATGCCCAAAACAAACCCATAAGATAGAAATTATTATCACATTTTACAAAAAAGAAAACTGAAATTTAGAGAAGTTATCTAACTTACCCAAGATTAAAAAGCTGTCAGATGTTAGAATCATATACCATTTCACTGAATCCAAGGTATTTAAACTGTATAATCCAACATTTTAAGTACAACTAAGATGAAAAAAAAAATCAAACTCACACATCTATTATAATATACACTCATTTCAAAGATGTTAAATGTGTCAAAACATGTATCTCATAATCAGTAAAATGTAGTATATATTTTAAATTACCATATTGATTTATTGCCTACTTAGTATCTGGGGAAATAGAATCAGCGACTCCTACCTTTGGCAAACATAGTCAGGATGTCTGGGCTTCCCCAGGACTGTGTGTACCTGGTTTCATTAAGAAGAGAATAAAATTCTGCAGGATTTTCCTTCCAGCCTTCAGGTAATTGAGAAAAAAAAACCAAACAATGACAATAGTAATATTTAAATGGTGAAGTATTGGTATGGCTCCTGAAGAAGTATTTTTCAAATGATAACAAAGAGGATTAACTGCAGAACAAATGCAAAACTTACAACAGATTTTGTTATCTGTATTATATTACATTTTTTTTTAAAAAAAAGCTTATAGCAGTTAATTGACTTCTTACTAAAATACAGAATCACTTTTGAACTTTTGAGAGTTAACATCTAGGAAAACCAGAGATCCACCCAATCATATTCTATCAACAGGACACGATGATACAAGATTGAAGTTTTATTCTTGAGTCAGTCCCAGTGCGTGTTTGAGTTAGGCAAGCTAAATGACTTGTCAAAAGGATCTCAAAACATACTTTGCTTTGTGTCATGATTCAGTATTAAAGAAGCAATATTTATGCAATCAATCTCTTCATGTGATAAAACTATCTAAAGAGACAGTACCTTTGGCAACTGCGCTGACATCGTCATAAAACCCTGCAATCATGGCCACGTACCCAGGCCAAGACTCGGTCGGCACACGCGTGTGAGAGATGCCCCAGCTGCCTTCGTCCATTATGACATTCCTGAAAGGTATCACAGACAAGGAGTCAGCACACACTATGACCACATGCTCTGTTAAGGCTTTAGAAAAACAAGATCACCACAGAAGAAATCCAATCAAAAGAAGGAGTCAAAATTTAAGAAGGAATCTTTCTGATCCCAGCTGGGCTCAGTCTAGTTCCTCCCACCAGACTGATTCCGTGGCATAAGAAAGCCCAAGGAACTTTCTTAGACAAGGAACCACCCAACCACTGCACAGAATCACAAAACAAAATACACGCTACAGCTCTAAGTCACAAAGTATTGAAACGTTGTGTTATATGAGAAATCACTGATACACAAAGTATTACTTTGTCAATGTTAAATTTTATTAGGTGTGATGACGGTGTTGTGATCATGTTTAAGTCCTTGTTCTTAGGAGATACACACTAAAGTGTTTAGGGGTAAAATGTTAAAATATTTTGCTTTCAAATTATTCAGGAAAAAATAATTAAAGTTTAAGTGTGTATATGTGTGTATGTGTGTGTTGGGACAGAGAATGCAAATATGAAAAATGGTCATATCTAGATTAAGGATATACAGATGAATATTCATAATATAATCCTTTTAACATTTTCTAGTTAAAAGTTTTTCAAAATAAAAAAATTGAGAGGAACCAGCTATACTCTCAAATAGGGGTTAAATTATCTTTCTAAATTTGAGATTAAAACAAGTCAAAAGTTTCTTTTGATAAAATGTATCACCATTCTTTAAGCTGTCTAAGGGTGATTTGCAAAATCTGGAGAAAAATGCAAAAGTAACAGTAATGCCATGGCAGTTGAAAGGCCAGCAGAGCAACAAGTTATGAAACAGGATTCATTTGTAACAGTTTTCAAGCTGAACTCTCAACTCTCAAAATGTTCTGGAGAGAAGTACCTAAAAGTGCTGATTTAGATACTTTTAATCGACTTATAACCAAACAGACTTTGGTAAAATACATACATAAAAAGTAAAAGGCTTGAAAAACCATTACACCACATGTTAAGAGAGAAATATTTTTTAACTTCTTCAGTTCTATAATGGAAACTGAACTCAAGCCAAAACAGGGAGGTATAAAGCAATGTGGATACCTCTCTTGAGAAACATTTTGATCAGATCGTATTTTTTAAAAAATGAAGTGAGAAACAAAGAAAACCTACCAAAAAAGGCTTCAGAAGCAGCTAGAATGGCAGACAACACATGGCGCATCACCGGGGAGCCCTTGGCCCTCCACACAACACCGCAGGGAGAGACAGGCGCGGTCAGAGAAGCTCATCTTTGCCTTAACAACCAGAATATTTTAATGTCATTAACTTTGCAATGAATTACATTTCTCTCCTCTCTATGACAACTAATAAATTCAACCAAATATATCACCCCAATTTTTAAACTAGTCATAGAAATTTATGTTACATATTTTTGTGTACTGAACCTAACCCTGACAACCTTATTTTCCTACTCGTATTTTCCTATTGCCCTGAGTTGCTTGTTTCTTTGTATCCTTTAATATATTATGCATTTCTTTGATGCACCATAAATTTATTCCTGGAAATCTGACATAGACTTCAGGTTCATTCATTCTTCTAGCAGTCAACAAATATTTATTAACTGCCTACTACGTTTTAGGAACCAGAGATAATGTAGTGTATAAAACAAAGTCCCTGCCTTAGTGGAAGTTGTACATGCTAAGTAGTACTATAAAGAAAATTAAAATAGGGTAGAGGGATAGGAAGCAATGATGACAGGTAGGGACAGGGGAAAGATAGACAATTTTAGATAAACTTCCCTTGAATTTGAGTTTTAATCTCTCCACAGTAGCATTAGGAAGGGCTTTTGAGGGGCTTGCTATGAATGAAAAAAAAAGAATAATTGATTGCAAGAACCCCACAGGTCCAAAAAATTAAATATTTCTTTTCAAAGCCACTTAACAGAATCCAAAATTATCATATTACATAGTGATGTAAATTTGGAAGGCTTTATTTTACAGAAAACGTAGTTTGAATTGAAATTTATATTTTTTAGCTAAATACATTTGTCATTGGCAATTCACTGAAATTTATGCTTGTCATTACTTAAAAATTGAACAGTCTTAGTTTACAAAAAAGAAAAAAAGATAATATACTGAGTTGTAAGCCAGGATTCAGAAATCAGGACAAGTGAGGCCAAGGAGCTAAGGTCATGCATTTTGACTACCTGGTATCAACTTCCACAGTAACAGAAGTAACTGTAGAAGGAAACACATTTGCTAATTTCTATGACAAAGACAGAGGCATATGTGTCCTACTCTCTTTTTCATCATCACCCCTCTACCCAATGTGAGATAAACAGTATCAGCCTAACAATTTCCAGAGATGTCTTTGTACCAGTTGACATGCTTACCTAACAAATGGTGCCCTAGAATTTCCATCTTCATCTAATTAATAGAGTTTATGTGCTCGCAGGCCATCAGCAACAAACAGCACTAATTGTTTTGCTGGGGGAGGCAGGGGCGTAAACTGAGGAATCATTCCATGAACCAAAGGAGAGGTAAAATAAATGTCGAAGATGGAGGCGAAGAACACGAAGTGCACTAGCAATCCCAAAGTAACGTACAGCAGCATATCCAGAGGAACTAATCTATCTCCAAGAGAAACTGGAAAGAGGGAGCAAAACTAAATCTGGGTAAGCCTTAGTGCAAACAAATATGTTTTCAACTTATTTGATGACTAGAGCTGCCTGCCTCATTTTTCAGTCTCGAAAAACTTCGTTTGGTGGACACTTTTTATTTCCTCCATCTTTCAATAAGCTTCTTTGTTTTGCGGCTACTTGCCTTATCTACATGGCTTTCAAGTTTTCAAGTTGTGCTAAGAGGGCTTCCCTAGAGGCCCAAACGGTAAAGAATTCGCTGGTAATGCGGGAGACCTGGGTTCGGTCCCTGGGTTGGGAAGATCCCCTGGAGATGTGGAACTGCAACATACTCTAGTATTCTGGCCTGGAGAACTCTATGGACAGAGGAGCCTGGCAGGCTCTAGTCCACGGGGTCACGAAGAGTCGGACATGACTGAGCGACTTAAAAAAAAAAAGAGAGAGAGAGAGTTCTTAACATAAGATCTACCCTCTTAAATTTTTACGTGTAAAATACAGTATTTCAAACTACAGGCACTGTTATACATCAGATCTCAACAACTTATTCACTTTGCATAAGCGAGATTTTACAGCCATTGAACAACCACTTTCTTCCCCCAACACACCCCAAACCCATCATTGGGTGGATTATCTTCTGGATTATCTCAGACAAGGAGAAATGTGCACATTTGTCCTCCTGTGACTGACTTGTTTCACCGAGTAGTATATCCTCAACAACATAACCATTACATTGGCCAAAACTTGGTATTGTAATCTGTTTGATTTTGTCCAGTCTGTTAACTTATTGTGGTTTTAATTTACATTTCCCTGGTGATCAATAATGTTGAGCTACTTTACATGCATGTAATGGACATTTTTTAATCCTCTTTTATTCCCTTTTCATTTTTTTAACTGTGTTTTTCAAAAAGCAGTGCTTATAAATTCTTAAAGTTCAGTGAATTAACTTTTCTGTTGGCGATTGTATTTTGTGTTCTACCCAGGGAATTTTTGTAGATGACAACACTTTCTTTAGTACAGACTTTTAATATTTTTATTTTAAAACAATTTCAAGTTCAGAGAAAAGTTGCAATAATGGTACAAACATTCATACACCCCTTAGCCATATATCTCTAACATTACCATTTTTCTCTGGTCCTTGCCTCATCTCTTTAACTTACCCCTCTCGTGTGTGAGTGTGTGTGTGGGGGGGGGGGGGTCGGGGGTGGGGGGAGGCAGGTGTATACTTCAGTGTTTATTTTCTGACAATAATGATACTCCCCTATTACCTACAGTGGTTACCAACTTCAGTAAACTCAACGTCAGTATTTTACCTAATCTACCATTTATACTCCAACTTTTTGAAGTGTCCCAGTAATGTTCTTCACAGCATTTTTATTGCTTTATTGAGGCATAATTGGCCTGTCATAAGCTGTGTACATATTTAAAGTGTATAATAATCACAGGAGAGTGAACATACGCATAACCCTCAAATGTTTCCTCATGCCCCTGTGGTTCATTCCTATATATTTCACTTTTTGACGTTATTGTAAATGGTATTTATTTCAGTTTCCCCTCCTTAGTTTTTAAATTACCGCTGATTTTTATATATTCACCTTGTATTCCACAACACTGAAAAACTGTTTGTTATAGTAGTTTTTACGTAGATGCCTTTTGATTTTCCAAGGAGAAAAATTATGTCACCTGTGAATAAAGGACTTCATCCTTATCAATCTATATACTTTTTATTTATGTCTCATGCTTGTACTGTCCAGGACTTCTAGTGTAATGTTGAATAGGTGTGGAAACAATAGAAATCCCTGCCGTGTTTCCAGTCTTAGGGTGAAAGTTGTCAGTTTTTCAGGGTTTTTTTTTCATAGATTTCTTTTGTAGCATTAAAGAAGTTCTTTTTTACTCTCAATATGCAGTTCTAAAGTTGTGAATGAAAAATGCCAGATTTTGTCAAGTGCTTTTGACAAAAGCAAAAGTCAGAGGATCACGTGAGATCCTCTCCCGTGAGAGGACCAAGACCATCTGGTTTTTCTCTTTTGGTCTTTCCTGGTGTGGGGCCTCCTGGTGTGGGGTCTCTCCTGCTGCTGGGTCTCTCCCGATGTGGGGTCTCTCCTGGTGTGAGGTCTCTCCTGGCGTGGGGTCTCCTGGTGTGGGGTCTCCTAATGTGGTGTCTCCTAATGTGGTAAACTACAATGATGGAGTTTCAAATGTTAAACCAAGCTAGGGTTCCCACAATAAACTGAACTTAATCATTAAGTATTATACTTCCTATATATTCTTGGATTTTATTTGCTAAAATATTTAGCATTTTAAATTAATATTTATTAGTGATTTTAGACTATAATTTTTTTTTGTAATGTCTTTCTCTGGTTTTGGTGTCAGACAATGCATTGGGAAGTGTTACTACCTTTCATGTTTTGGAAGAGTTTGTGTAGAATTAGTACTATTTCTTCCTTTATTGTGTAACAGGATATCAATGGCTCAGAGTTTCCTTTGTTGGAAGGTTTTTAACTATAAATTCAATTTCTTCATATGCAGAGAGATACTAAGATTATTTACTACTTGCTGAGTAAGTTTTGGTAGTTGTACCTTTTGTCCATTTTTCCATTTCATCCAAATTGTCAAATTATTACAAAACTGTCCATAATATTCTGTTCACTTATTCTTTCTTCTATTCTCTAGCTCAGAACTCTTCTATCAGGTATCATATTTAGTTATGCAAAGTAACTCGTTTTTCAACTCATTTTAATTCATTTCAGTAAGATCTTAAGCTCTGTTTACAACTAAAGTACATATGGTATCTACCTAGATGTAGAGAAGCTCCCATTGACTTAAATACTCCTCTCTACCATGGTAACCTGAGTACTCTCCTTATCATGTTCACTAGTAAGGAAATATCTCTATCATTTCTCACTTTCTTTTGCATTTACAAATAACTCTCTGCACTTATGTTCTTCCTTTTCACCACTGTTGTCACACAACTTTTCTGTAAAAAGTATCAAAGTGTCTGTGTTAAAGGATAATACAAATTTTCCACTATCCTAAAGCTTACTGAAGTAGTAAATCAAACATTTTATTTGAGAACCTTGACCCTGAAGCTGTAATAGCTAACACAAAAATCTAGTTCTCTCATATAGTAACAGTGGGATCTTAGTCAGTCCCGCCCCGGCACTTTCGAGCATCACTTCCTCAGGGACTACTCAGTCCAAATCAGAAGCTCAACCCTTTACTTTAGTTTATAACTACACAGCTATGACTCTGACTATTTGTAGTAATGTCTGCCTCTATAACTTCATGCTGATTCCAGGACAGCAAGACAGGCTTTCTCCAGTACTCGGCCCAGTCCTGGGCACTTAGTCAGGGCTATTAAATAACCTAGGATTATCCTTTCAATGGTATGTGTAATACGCACTATAGCCACTAGAGGCTGCCTTGCTTCTCTCTTCCCCCAGAACAGAGACAGGAGCAGTAAAGGTTCAGGATAAATACAACCACAGTAACTTTCATATTTGTCATTTACTATACATAAAACTTCAGTGATTCCAAAATATCATCCTTCACATACTACTTACTTTATTATAGCTACGCACATATAATTAAGCACTATTATCATTTAATTGGCTTCCCTGGTGGCTCGGAGGTTAAAGCGTCTGCCTGGAATGCAGGAGACCCGGGTTCGATCCCTGAGTTTGGAAGATCCCCTGGAGAAGGAAATGGCAACCCAAACCAGCTCTTGCCTGGAGAATCCCATGGAGGGAAGAGCCTGGTAGGCTACAGTCCGTGGGGTCACAAAGAGTCGGACACGACTGAGCGACTTCACTTCACTTTCACTCTGCATGTAAGTTAAATAAGCAGGGTGACAGTATACAGATCATTTAATATTTCTCGTTTTTTAAATCACTTTTTATTCAGATTTAGTGAAAAAGAAAACTTTTTCACGGGTGAATCATTTGGAAATCACCTAAAAAAATGAATAACAAATAAAATTTTTAAAATACAGATAACCATGTATCAATAAAAGTCATTTAACTTATACCTCTGGGATGTTTACCACACTGAAAAACAATGTCAAAAATTAGAATATGTAAAAATGTATAAAAAATTAGATATTTATAAAACTTTACAAAGTCAATGAAAATCTTGCACTGAAAATATTGTGGTTATTTTAAGAGTACTAAAACAAAAAAATAATTCTTTAATCAAGAAAACAATTAAAGTGCTTGGGAAAAAGTGATCTTTTATATTTTTAGCACTAACATACAAGCATCAATGACTATCTAGATTATTCAGTGAAACATTGGCTGTAAAGACCTAGATTAATGCAAATCTTGGTAAGTAGAAGGAAAATTCCTCAACAATATTAATGGCAAATTATTATTAAATAGAAATCATCAATTGTTAATAATATCCTAGTGTTCTTGCCTGGAAAATCCCAGGGACAGCAGAGCCTGGTGGGCTGCCATCTATAGGGTCACACAGAGTCGGACAGACTGAAGCGACGCAGCAGCAGTATGCACTATTAATATTTCTTCAACATTTTTATGATAAGCAAATCTCTATGCACTGTGGAAGAGAAAGGTACTTACTGAGACGACTGGCCAGTTGATTTGTTAGGGGCTTGGAAGGTCACATTAACAAGTCCATGATTACAGGATATGAGCTAGAACCAGGAAATCACAGAAGTGTCATAGGAAGCTGCTGATCAAGGAAGAACTTCTACATCCAACTTCTTACAACTCTCTGAGGAAACATATTTTAAATCTATTTTCAATTTTCATTTTAGAAATCAGACCCTAAAGATATTCCCTTTGGGGCCTACTACCTTAATTGCTTTTTCTGGCTAACACTACTAAATGACTGACATCAGGTTTGTTTTGCTTTACTTTTAAAAATCTGTCAAATATTCTCAATATATACGAGTAGTACATTAATTGATAAATGATTACAACATTTGTTGTGTACTAGGTACCAGGTACTGTGACAAGCACATTCCTAAGTCTCTGTACTTTAAGTATCTCCTTGACAGAGGAGGCTGAGAGAAGTCCAGTAACTTTTTAAAAGCCTCAAGGCAAATCATTGGCAGGACGGGGATATGCAGTGTAGGCTCTTCAACCTAATAAGCACAATCCTTGAGAGGAAGACCCTAAGTGTGGGGACCTTAGGTACAACAGATGTGTAAAATTCCCATTACACAGGCGGAAATATTGCATATAAATAATCCATTTCTAAACATGCCCTTTCCATGCCATTCCCTAGTCCTTCCCATCTTTCCATTCCAGAAATTGGTTCCATTTTCAATCTCTCTGGCAACTCAGTTACAATAAAGATCAGCAATCCTTTTAGCTAAGGACTATGAAACAACACTGGTGGCTCTTTTGATACTATTTTCCTAAGATCTGGGGTTTTTTTCCACGCTTTTCTTCAATACATGGCGTGTGTGCGCACACACACATAAATTTAGAATTAAACACTAGGAGCTAATGTTCTGTTAAAAAAAAAATGCTTCCAATTCTTAGTATTAAAAATATCAACAACGACAAAAAAAACTTCTACCGAAAACAAAACAAAAACCCCAAGTTCAGTTCAGTCGCTCAGTCGTGTCTGACTCTTTGGGACCCCATGGACTGCATGCCAGGATTCCCTGTCCATCACCAACTCCTGGAGCTTGCTCAAACTCATGTCCATTGAATCGGTGATGCCACCCAACCATCTCATTCTCTGTCGTCCCCTTCTCCTCCTGCCCTCAATCTTTCCCAGCATCGGGGGCTTTTCCAGTGAGTCAGTTCTTCGCATCAGGTGGCCAAAGTATTGGAGCTTCAGCTTCAGCATCAGTCCTTCCAGTGAATACTCAGGACTGATTTCCTTTAGGATGGACTGGTTGGATCTCCTTGCTCTGCAAGGGACCCTCTGAGGGACAGCATTTGACGTTTTGAAGCGTCCCTATAGTGCAAGCTGTGTATTAAACCACAAGTGCTTACTGCGTTCCTAATTGTTTGTTACCGAAGTCGAGACTATCGGGATATTCGCAGATCCAAGCAGATCCCAACGTCCCCGCTGCATTTTCCATTGGCTCTGTCCCTGTGCCGCACCCAGGCCCCCGGGGCCCGCAGGCACGAGACTGGGAGGGCGAGGAAGAGGAAGCAAGCCCCCTTCTGACCACCGGCCCTGCCAGGCACCCGCCACCCCGGCGGGGAAAACGTCAGCAGCGGGCAGCGCACACCGCAGGAGCGAAGTAAGAGGGGGCAGCGCACCCCAGCGAGCGCCAGTGTCGGGCCTGGCCCCTGCCCCACTTCTCCCGGACTCTATCTGGGCTTGAGCAGGTCAGGCCTGATCTCGGGAACGAGGCCTTGTCAGCGAGAAGGCGGGGTCCGGCTGCGAGTCAGAGCTCCCCTCCCGCGCAGAAGAGAAAGCTCCTAAGCTACCGTCACAACCACCCCACCCTCCCCCCAACTACGAAACGCCGCTGACACTTACCGGGCCAGAAGCTACTCTCGCGATAATTCACTGGTCAGTCCTCCGTGACTCCAATCCCCGCCCCTGCCTCCTGCGACCAGTCAAAAAGGAGTGGGGTGGGGCTTTCCCTTTGAGCAGGGCGCGGGGCCCCTTAGTCTCTGCTCGCAAGCGTGGGGAGCAGGCCGGGCGGGGGGAGGGGCGGGGCACGCGCCATTTCTCGCGAGAGCGGGGACCAGGAAGACGCCCGCAGGGCCGTGCTGCTGGTGCAGCCGTGGCTGAGGCAGTGGCTGCTGCTGCCGCTGCAGCCTCCGGACGGTTCGTCTACGAGCCTGCGCCTGGTCTCCAGGTGAGGAGGCGGAACGTGGCAAGGCCGGGGCTGCGGAAGCGAGCGGTGCCTGCCGAGGCCGAGCAGGGACTCAGGCCGCGGCCTGTCAGAGCCAGGCAAGGAGGCGCCCACACTCCTGACAGTGTAAGGTGGCGGCGATGGCTCCTGGAGGTGGCGGGGGCGGCGTGAACCCTTTCCTCAGCGATTCGGACTAGGACGAGGACGAGGACGAGGTCTCGGCGACCGACGAGCGGCCGGCAGGACTTCGGCTGGGTGCCGGGGGCGGCCTAGATCCGGGCTCTGCGGACTCGCTGTTGCCCCAGGACCCCGTGTCCTTGGGGAGCAGTGCCCAAGCGGGGCTCCCTGGGGAGGCGGCGGCGGCGGCCCTGGGGGCCCCGGGGAGACCCCGGCCCTCCTGTCAATTGATGTGATCGCGGCCTAGCTGCTGCGCGATCAGTACCTACTGACCGCCTTGGAGCTGCACACCGAGCTGTTAGAGAGCGGCCGCGAGCTCCCTCGACTGCGCGACTACTTATCCAACCCTGGCAACTTCGAGGGGCAGAGCGGGACCCCGCCGGGGACGGGGGCGCCGGGGGTCCCCGGGGCGGCCGGCCTTGGAGGCGCAGGAGGTCGGGAGCCGAGTACGACGTCGGGTGGGGGACAGCTCAGTAAGTGAACGACGGTGCTGTCCCTCCGGCTGGGCTGTTGGGGTTGTGGGGGTTATTGTGGGGAGGGGGTGCTTGTGGGCCGGTGCTGAGTACTGGGAGCATTTCAGCTAGAGGGTTGGGGCGGGGTCGGGCGGTGATCTTTTGCGGTGGAGGTCAGAGGATCTGGCAGCGACTGTTCTCTCCCTGCCTGCCTCCAGCCCTTGGAGGGACTTGCACCAGCTCCTGGTTCCACTATTGGTGTCGATATCTATTAAATATCCAGAGTTTCTAGTTCACTGGCTACTACATGACTCCAGAAGACTCCGTTGCGACCTTGGTTTATCGCTTTAATCGTTTTTCCATTCTCTCCCATCTCCTGAATCGCCACTACCTGGAAACAGTGTTCCTTATGTTGTTCGCAGTAATTATTTGACTCCAAGTCAAGAGAGAAAAGAATAGGAAATGGTGCTCTCTGCCCGAAGCCAGATCCACTTGAAGACCCGTTGTCTTGGGGTTGAGTTGATTACTCAAAAGTTGCATCTTCTGCTGCATAAAATTTGTTCAGTTTAAATAAACTCAGTTTCATTCGCTTTCGGTTCCTTAATTTCAGTGGGTTTCCAGAATTATAGGAAGTCTAAGCAGAGTAGGCAGGTTCTCCCTGCAGTGTTACCTCCTGGTCTCAAAACCTTGTAGGCTTTTTTCTCTTCGTAAGTTTAGGAATTAACTTTTCTGCCTCATTGTAATCATTGTTAACTGTATAGACTGGTCGTTTACCTCATTCATCATATATTTACTAGCATTTCTTATGTCTTTAAAACGTACTGCCAAGGATGCATATTGGAGTCTCAGTACCTACCCTTCTTAAGAGGCATCTTAGATTTTCCCTTACTAATGGTATGAGGTTTTCAATGTGTTATGTGAGGCCAACTGAAATTTGCTCACACATGTTAAAATACATGACTTGAAATTGTAGCCGAACTGATGGTTTTTTGTCAGTACTTTTAAGTGGTGCCAGAGACTGAGATCACTTAACTTCAGTTCAGTTCAGTCCCTCAGTCACTTGTCTGATTCTTTGTGACCCCCGTGAACCGCAGCCCGCCACGCCTCCCTGTCCATCACCAACTCCGGGAACTTGCTCAAACTCATGTCCATTGAGTCGGTGATGCCATCTCATCCTCTGTCGTCCCCTTCTCCTCCCGCCTTCAATCTTTCCTAGCATCGGTGGCTTTTCCAATGAGTCAGTTCTTCGCATCAGGTGGCCAAAGTATCGGAGTTTCAGCTTCAACATCAGTCCTTCCAATGAATATTCAGGACTGATCTCCTTTAGGATGGACTGGTTGGCTCTCCTTGCTAGATCTAAGGGACTCTCAAGAATCTTTTCCAACACCACAGTTGCTTAACTTAGATGTAACTTAGTTAGATGTAGTTAAACTGCAAAGAGTGCCTTTTTCCATCAAGATAAATCCATAGCAGCCTTCTCTCTTGAATGTGGAATTTTCTCATAAGGTTTAACTTCCTTGCTCAGTATTGTAGGATTATCTTCCTTTTCCCAAAACTGGTTTTTCTGTTGCTGACCTTTAAGACTATAAAATGTAACAAAAGAGCAGTGTAACAAAATTGTTAGGCAGTTGGCTTTTGTTTGTTTAAGATTTTTGAAGTGTCTAATAATGATTTTCACCTGATAAGCTCTTACTACTTCCTCAAGACCCAGCTCAACTGTCATCTTTGTAAATATTTCCCACACTACCAAGGCTTAGTTGTTTGATTCTTTCATTGTTCTACTTTCAAACCTCAACCGTAGCCTTTAACTCTTTTTATTTGATTTATTAGCAGTATCATTTCTCTCCATTAGATAGTCAGCTTCTTGAGGGACATCTTTTTATTACTCACAGTTTGTATAGTCCCTGGCCTGTTGTTGAACATAACTGAACTGTATCTGCTATGTTTTTCTACTGTATAGATATAATGAAATAAGTTATTCCTTTATAACATTATTTTATTTAATTTAAAAGAATTTATTAATCTTTTCAGCCTACCTTATTATGGTGTGGTATCACTGTTTATAGTGAAAATTTCTCTTAAAAACTTTTTTGTACAGAAATACTTATATTTATAATTTAGGCTCTAAATATAGCTGTGTTTTAAAGTAAAAGTTGACTTCTAAATGCCTTTGCATTATACATTTTTATAGTTTCTTGAAATAACTTCAGTCCTGTGATCATAAATCAGAATTTAGCTATAATCAAATATTCATGTGCAGTTGTGCTCTTCCATAGTTTGTTTGGACCTGTTTTGGGTATAACTCAAAAGTACATTATTACAAAATATAATGTATTTTCAAGTGAATACAAAACAGATGAGCAGTAGGGGGAAAAAAATCACACTTATCCATAATCCAACCAATAGTACTTGCCTTTTCCGTTTTTTCTATGCATATATGTTTAAAAGCAAAAATTGGATTAAACTGTTTTTGTAGCTTTATATTATTTGATAGGCTATAAATTTTACCATCAACTTTGAGGTAAAATTGCATACAATAAAATGTGCCCATTTGAAGTGTACAGTGTGGTGAATTTTGGAGAACAAATTAATACTACAAATAAAATATAGAACATTTTTATTGTCCCCAGAACGCTTTCATTTTCATTTGCATTCAGTATCCCAAGACCATCACTGACCACAGTAGACAACAATTTTCCAACCTGGGCCTAGGCACTATTGGAATTTTGGGGCTGATAATCCTTTGTTGTGTTAGTGTCCTGTATATTCTAGAATGTTTAACAGTGTTGCTGACCTCTGTGTCCACTACATAACAGAAGCAACCACCCAGCCCCCGTTCCCCAAGTTGTGATAATCAAGAAATGTCACCAGCACCGTCTGAGGAAGGGGAGGGCAAAATTCCCCAAGTGAAAACCACTTCCTTAGATAAGTTTTGCCTGTTTAAAAATGTCATATAAATAGAACTGCCATATGACCCAGCAATCCCACTTCTGGGCATACACACTGAGGAAACCAGAACTGAAAGAGACACGTGCACCCCAATGTTCATCGCAGCACTGTTTATAATAGCCAGGACATGGAAGCAACCTAGATGCCCATCAGCAGACGAATGGATAAGGAAGCTGTGGTACATATACACCATGGAATATTACTCAACCGTTAAAAAGAATTCATTTGAATCAGTTCTAATGAGATGGATGAAACTGGAGCCCATTATACAGAGTGAAGTAAGCCAGAAAGATAAAGAACATTATAGCATACTAACACATATATATGGAATTTAGAAAGATGGTAATGATAACCCTATATGCAAAACAGAAAAAGAGACACAGAAGTACAGAACAGACTTTTGAACTCTGTGGGAGAAGGTGAGGGTGGGATGTTTCGAAAGAACAGCATGTATATTATCTATGGTGAAACAGATCCCCAGCCCAGGCTGGATGCATGAGACAAGTGCTCGGGCCTGGTGCACTGGGAAGGCCCAGAGGAATCGGGTGGAGAGGGAGGTGGGCGGGGGGATCGGGATGGGGAATACATGTAACTCCATGGCTGATTCATGTCAATGTATGACAAAACCCACTGAAATGTTGTGAAGTAATCCTCCAACTAATAAAAATTAAAAAAAAATAAAAAGTCATATAAATGCAGTTTGGAGCATTTAGTCTTTTCTGTATGGCTTCATTTCCTCAGTAGAATGTTTTTGAAATTCATCCAAATAATGTTTTTATGTGTAAGAGTAGTTCATTCCTTTTTTGGTTTTTCCATTCATCAGTTATTAGGCATTTATTTTTTTCCCCATTTTTGGCCCATATGAATAAAGCTGCCATGAACATGCTTGTATAAGTTTTGCAGAGACATGTTTTCATGTCTTTTGGATAATACCTAGGAATAGAATTGCTGGTTCATATAGTTAGTATACATTTAAATTTGTAAGAAGCTGTCAAACAGGCTTTCCAAAGTGGTTGTATCATTTAAAATTTCCATCACCAGTGTATGAGAGTTTCAATTTCTATACATCCCCCAAACCCTTGGTATTTTCAGGCTTTTTATTTAACTCATTCTAGTGAGAGTACAGTGGTATTTCATTGTGGTTTTCATTTTTATTTCTTGAGGACTAGTAATGCTGAGCTCCTTCTTTGAGCTTTTGGGCATTGCGGGGGGGGGGGGGGGGGCGGTGTCTACTGCCGTTACATATCTTTTGTGCAAAGTCTGTTAATAGCTTTTTATTGAGTTGTGGTTCTTTTATATATTCTGAACCCAAGTCCTCCATCAAATATGTGTTTTCCAAGTTTTTTCTCCCAGCATGATTTGCCTTTTCATTTTTTAACAATGTGTCTTATGAGCAAAAGATTTTCGTTTCATCAAGTCCTGTTAATTGTGTTTTTTCCTTAATGATTCATGGTCTTTGTTTCCTAAATAAATAGTTGTGTATCCTAAAGTTGCAAAATTTTTCTTGTGTATTTTCTTCTGGAAGTTTTATAGTTTCTGTTTCTAAATTTAGGCCTATGATGGCATCATAAAAAGAAATATTTCTGAAATGTTCCTCCTATAATTATGCAGACACTTATAGCACAAGCTTTAGTATAATTTAAATCCAAATGCATTGTATGTCAAAATATCAATATATTTAAATGTCTTATTACAGTCAGAAAATAGATAAATGCCAAAATAAGTCTGTAAATCTGTGGTTAGTACCATGTTTTGAAGATTTTACTAATACTCAGATCATACAAATTATATCTTAGAAACTCTGAGGATGAATCTTTCTTTGGGACCAGACTACTGCCAGTTATAAAGGTCCTCTGTATTCAGTTCTACCATGTTAATTGGTGCTAGTTGGGTTATGACTTTATAATACTCAATGAGTAGTTTTTGGTTTATTATAAACAGCATAAAGATTGATAGTGTAGATTATCTGAAACATTAAATTATTTTTATTTGTTTTTATGTATTTTTGATTAATGTGTGTCTGATCTGAAAATTCATAAAACTTCAGAGTAATAAATATATAGTCAACAGTAGTTTTCTTTGTTTAAAGATGTCTAAAAGGCTTCCCTGGTGGCTCAGATGTAAAGAATCCACCTGCAATGCAGAGACCTGGGTTCGATCCTGGGTTGGGAAGATCCCCTGGAGGAGGACATGGCAGCCCACTCCAGTATTTTTGCCTGGAGAACCCCCATGGACAGAGGAGCCTGGCGGGCTACAGTTCATGGGATCACAGAGAGACAGGACTGAGCAACTTAGCACACACAAAAGCAGTTTAACTTTGTAAGATTTACTAAATTGTTTGCCCCAAAGTCTGTTGACGTAGGTAATAGTACAGTGGTAATTATAAAATACTTAAAGAAGTCTTCATACTATCTTCTTTTTCTTGACTAAAAGAGTAAGTCAAATTTATAAAACATATCAAAGAACTATAGCTTTTTAAGTTTGATGTTTTCAGTGGAAGAATTTAAAATGAGCGCTCATGAAGTCTCAGTGTTTGATAAATTGTAGCATCCTTGTGATGTTCTACTAGGTCCACTTGATGAACTAATCTGATCTTTTGCATGTAACATTACTTGCTTGAATATACACACACATTAATTATATATTTTCCCCCGTATTTTTGCCAGTTGAGTCAGTTTGGTTTCCAGTTAGATTGCAAATTACAGTATTTTATCTAGAGGAATGCTGTTCTACTCTGAGCCTTCAAGGTCTAATCAAAATCAGACTAAAATTGCTTAGAATGAGTCAGCTCTGTAGAGACAGTAAGTGGTCAAATAACTTATGCCTTTCAGTGATGAATTTCTTTTATTCTGTATTTATCATGCTTCTAGATGTTCATACGGCAGCTTATCAGGAGGCATTTATGATTGACTTTAATAATTTAACTTATGAGCCTACAGACTTCTTGAGTCATCCTTCTCCTTTTTAAAATACTCTTTCATTGTCCTACCTGTCTTTTCTCAGAACTCTGAAAGAGTACTTACCTCACTATGCTCTGTTCCCTCTTAGTGTCAGCTGTGCTGTGATTCCCATCTTCCAAAAGTTCCCATCTCTTCCACTTAAAAAAGTAGTTCCTCCCTGTTAGGTTGGGATTGGGTTTAGTGCTTCCTCTGGCTTCTAACAAAATATCAAGAGAATATTTCTAAAATGTATTAAGTTCACTGCTTTTAGCTGAGTGAGACTTGCTACTGTTGTCTGGACCACATTCAGTTCAGTTCAGTCGCTCAGTCGTGTCTGACTCTTTGCGACCCCATGAACCGCAGCATGCCAGACCTCCCTGTCCATCACCAACTCCCGGAGCTTGCTCAAACTCATGTCCATTGAGTCGGTGATGCCATCCAACCATCTCATCCTCTGTCGTCCCCTTCTCCTCCCGCCTTCAATCTTTCCCAACATCAGGGTCTTTTCAAGTGAGTCAGCTCTTCGCAAGAGGTGGCCAAAGTATTGGAGTTTCAGCTTCAACATCAGTCCTTCCAATGAACACCCAGGACTGATCTCCTTTAGGATGGACTGGTTGGATCTCCTTGCAGTCCAAGGGACTCTCAAGAGTCTTCTCCAACACCACAGTCAAAAGCATCAATTCTTCTGCACTCAGCTTTCTTCACAGTCCAACTCTCACATTCATACATGACAACTGGAAAAACCATAGCCATGACTAGATGGACCTTTGTTGGCAAAGTAATGTCCCTGCTTTTTAATGTGCTGTCTAGGTTGGTCATAACTTTCCTTCCAAGGAGTAAGTGTCTTTTAATTTCATGACTGCAATCACCATCTGCAGTGATTTTGCAGCCCAAAAAATACAGTCTGACACTGTTTCCACTGTTTCCCCATCTATTTCCCATGAAGTGATGGGGCCAGATGCCATGATCTTAGTTTTCTGAATGTTGAGCTTTAAGCCAACTTTTTCACTCTCCTCTTTCACTTTCATCAAGAGGTTCTTTAGTTCTTCTTTACTTTCTGCCATAAGGGTGGTATCATCTGCATATCTGAGGTTATTGGTATAGATTCTTAAACTTCTCTCTTATATGACTGTCATTTTGTACCCATGCCTTTCAGCAGCTTCAAACTTTTTAATTCTTGTGGAAATTTTGTCAGATATTTTCATTGCCTAGGACAGTGACTTGCATATAGTTGGTATTCAATATTTTACATTGATCAGTAAATTTATTAAATTATGTGATCAGCTAAGTATTATAGGAATCCAAAGGAAGTTTAGTGCATATCCTTGAGCATATTATGTTCTTAATGGAGAGGCAAGACTTACACGTGAAAATCTATAGAATAGTTTTCTGTGGTACAGGTAATAGTGTAAGCATTCGGATATAGAAAAATCATTGTTGATTGTGATGATTGTGGAGAAAGTAAAATTTTAATGTGATGCTCGAGTATGAGTGAAATTTTAATATAAACAGTAGCTTTCTTATTTGGCCATATTTAGACTCTTCATCCTGAGTGAGGAAGAGGAAAAGAAAGTGAGGGTAAAGAGAAGATAATATTTATTTTATATTTTGCCTTGTTTAAAACATCATCTGGGAACATGCTTGCCATTATCTGGCTCACAATTAATAAAGTGATTCCATTTGGGTAGTTATAAAAACGCAATATGACACTTCAAGCCATTGTGGGTACGTAGTTTAAAAGGAAATAAGATAGGGGTATTTAATCAGCGAACAGGCCTTTTTGTGTTAAAAACTAAATTTACACTTGCTACTTTAGAGATGATCTCCAGACTGTATGCTTTTTTGTTTCTTTGCTTGTTTTTTAAGCACCTTTGTTGGAAAAAAAAAACATTCAGGATTGGCACAGTTTTCATTTTGTTTAGTCTATTTAGGTCAAAAACTAAGTTTTGTTACTTCTTTTTGTATGGTGGCTTTTAACTGTGCCTACTACCTTAACTCCCATTGGTTTTAGGATGATTAACTGAAAAAGAGCACTTACCTTGGTCTAAAAGTACAGTCTGCTTATACCTAAAGTGTAAATATCAATTAAGAAGGGCCTTAAATATTAATAGCCTATTTTTTTTCCTTCGGGTAGTTGTTTTTATTGGCTTCTATGTATATATACTGTAACTATCTAAACACACACAACATACACATCTGTACTGTAAGAGTTGATGATAAAATGTGGTTTCTAACTTATTTATACTAAAAACATACTTGTTGATACTTAAATAAATTGTGTTCTGCTGTTTAGCCATATTTTGAACACGATGCCTCTTTTGTTGACTTTTGGGGGATTTGTATTAGTTCAGGATTGATCTGGAGAAGGCAGTGGCAGCCCACTCCAGTACTCTTACCTGGGAAATCCCATGGACGGAGGAGCCTGGTAGGCTGCAGTCCATGGGTTGCAAAGAGTCGGACACAACTGAGCGACTTCACTTTCACTTTCATATGTGCTATAGGTTTAAAAAACATCAACTAGAGTCACACTGAATCCATTATTGTGATTGCCCTTGAGGAAGGAAATACTGGGGACATGAACTTTAAGGTATTTCTTTTTAAATTTTGCAAAATGTTAGCAGTTGTTCATATAAGATGGTGGCTATGTGGTGGTGTACTTTGCACTTTTCTTTTTTGAGTCAATTTAAGGTATTTTTGTCAAATTTTGCATGTAATAAATTCTAGCAAAACAGGAAACATTTGTAATGGGAATTAGAGCTCCAGTGTTCTACCGTTAACTGACACCAAATCCTGTAACTGTGCCGTGTAAACCGAGTTTGGTGTTTCTGGTGACGTGAAATACCAATACCATCTTCCCTCTGGTATATGAACGCAAAGAATATATTCTGCATCGTTAAGTTATTTCTGCATGTGTGTTTGGTACATGTTTTTGCCTTTTTTGTTGCCTTATATTGAATATCTGTCTTGTATCGTCTATTAATTAAATTTGCACAAGACAGCAGCAAAAAATGTCATTCTTTGCTCACAAATTATTGGTGCCTATGTACCAGTTTCTCTGTTCTCAGTCTCCTATTGCTATTTTACCTTGAAGGTAGTTTTATTTGGAAGGGAAATTTTGAGACTCAGTTGATAATTCTTACTATAATTTTGACAAGGATCTCTTTTAGGATACATTTGACATGTTTCAAGCAGACAGAACTATACCAATAGCTTCTTATTGCACTGTAATAAGGAGTATTACAGTGTATTGCACTGCACGTTGCACTGTATGGGGAGTCTTGTAAATATTCTGTATATATGTGCAGAAGTAGAATCACCATTGGAGAAGTATGTAGCAGCAGCCTTAAAAGCTTCTAATTTTTTTATTCAAGAGTAGTTACTGATTATAGGCATTCTTTACAATCTTTGTAAGGAATAAAGCGTGTGTGTGTGTGTGTGTGTGTGTGTGTGTGTGTGTGTTGATGGGGAGGGGGCATGGAGAATGGATGTATGAGTAAGGAGAAATGTCCAAAGAGTATAAGATGAGATGATGAGAGTAACGAATGTATCACCAAAATCTCTTAATCATATTTTATTATGTTCTTAATGTTTCTTATTTGCATTGTGGTAAGTTACAGTAGTAAGAATACTGATTTTTGCCTCCTAAACCTTCTAATAAGATGTCTGTAACAAATAGATAGCTTGTATTGATAGGTGGGTTTTGAGTCTACAGTCTCGCTGAACTCTTCCTAACAGGTTGGTTGTTTTTTTTTTTTTCTGTAAACAATGTTGTCTCCTGAGTGTAGTTTTGATCAAAATATATATGATACCAAGATTGGAAAGTAAAATGTATACTTATGTACTCTTGGTAGGACACTCTTTTGAGAGCAATTTGGTGGTATCAAGCACATTTTAAAAATGCATATTCCTTAGTATCCAGTTCCATTCCATATTTTATTATAGACCAGCTCGTTTGCATCCAAATTATTGAACCTAGACTTTTTTCGTATCTTCTACATTCAAGTAAAGGTATCAAAGATTGTAAACAACCTGAATGTCCAACAGTGGGGGATTGGTTAATTAAAACAGAATGATCTACATGTGCTGAAGTGGAATGATATAAGATATAAATTGAACAAGTTAGGATGCAGGCAATATTTGTGAATTGTTTCCACTGACATACAAAAAGGGAGAAACTCGTTTATGCCTTGCGTATTTCTAAAGGGATACGTACAGAAGAGTCTAAGCAATGATTGGTGACCCATAGGGTGATGGCTGGTTGAAGATGGGCTTACCTTTTATTTGTATGCCCTTTTGTATATTACTACGTATCATGTCTTAAGTTCTTAAGTGACAAGACTGGGATTCCAAACCAGATCATCAGCTTCCAAGTTTTCATTCTTTCCATTGCACCACAACTACTGTTTTGTCAATTTTAAAGCACAGTTAAGCAAATGTTCTCGAATCATTTTAGTATGTGATCAGGCAAAGTATCTTAGTGACCCATTCAGAGTATATCTTATTGACTCAGAGTAGCCAGTCATTTTAATGCAGAGGGCAGGTCGGGTAGAATAATATTGATCATTTAACAAATAAAATGATAAACTGTAGCACCACACCAAGACAAAGGAGAATAATCTGCTGAATGAAATTCAGCTACAGAAATCCACTAAGGTTGGATTAGCATGTCCTCCTTTTTTTCAATCCCGAAGCTTTGCTGCATGGTTACATCTCAGTTTCTGGTCTAGTCATGGAAGATGACTAAGCCTCTAGGAGGGGACCGTGGTTGCCATCATGAGTGTAACCTTCCAGATTTCCTCAGCAGTCAGAAATTATGTTCATTTGTTTTTGAAACCAGCCGATCCTGACTAGGTGGCTAATATTGCTCATCCTATTTTCTGTGTTCTTTCTGACCGTCCATCCGCTCTGTGCTTGTGTGCCGCCTTAGTTCAGGCCTTCAGCTCACATCTGGACCCTCAGTTTTAGCCTTATCACTGGTTCCTGTGCCTTTAATCGGTTCCTCCCTCCTTAATTGATTTTAAAAGCAGTTTGGTCATGTCACTCTAGCTAACACCGTTTAAAATCACTCTCATCCAAGACAATTTTTTTGAACTCTTTTTTTTATTTTTTTTTATTAGCAGAATTATATATTGCAGAAAAAATTTACAAATCTGTTTAGGAATTTAATTTTTCCCATGTTTGCACAGTAGATGATAAAAATGACTGAAATATTTTATTATAAATATGCGTCATAAAGTTTTCCCTATAATTTTGTTTCTTCCTGTGTTTTCCATCCACATTGTCATATACAGACCTTTCTTGTACTCACATTGTTTCCTTAGTGTTTCTTGAACTTGTTTTATATATTCTTGTCTCAGTGCTCTTGTCCATATTATTTTTCCTTCTCTTCATATTCTTTTCCTCCATCATTCTTTTCTTCTTTCCAGAATCTGTTTATCTTTAAGGGAAGGTCCAGTTTATGTTCCTTCCTCAAAGTAGTCTCTAAATCCTCTGAACTTGTGGTTTTTTGTTGTTGTTTTTTTGTCTCTCTCTTATGGAAATTAATTATATGAAACTTGTGACTGTGATAGTGTTGCTTTTATTTTTGTATGTTGATGTTTTAGCTGACTAGACTTTTTTTTTTTTTTTTTTGCTGACTAGACTTTTTTAAAGGTGTTTGTTAGGGTTCCTGTCTCATATATCTTTGTCTTCTTTCACACCTGGCACAAGTGCCTAAAGTAGGCAGTTCATAAATATGTATTTAGCATGGATATAGAAAAAGAGACCATATTTTATTTATCTTTTTGTCACCAGTGCCTAATATTGTGCCTGACAAAAAAGCCTTTGAATAAATGTTGATGGTATGTTAAAGAGATGATCTTTAGGTATTGGGATCCTTTAAATATGTAAGTTTGGAATATTCCTTGTGAAATTAGCTTTTCCCTCTGTAGCCTGAGGAAAGTTGAGTCCAGGTTGACCTTCCTGAGGTCATTCACGGTATCAAGCCCAACTTAGCTTAGTTCAGATCTAGGAGATCTGAACCTGCATGCTTTTACACGTTGCTCAAGGAAACTAATGGTTTAGAGCTCAGGCTTTGGCATCCGAGGGCTTGAGTTCATATTTCTACTCTGCTCCTTCCCAGTTGCGAGAGTCTGGGATAGTCTCTTTATCCTTTACTGTAAAATACATGAGGTAACAGCTTCTATTTATCTGTGAAAAATATCTGGCACAGAATAAGTGGTCAGAAAGTGTTAAATATAATAATAGGTAATGCTGTTAATAATAACCCCCCTCTTTACCTGACAAACTGTTTATATGGTCAAGTCATCCAGCTTTATAGAAATTTTAACTTTAGTGAATAATTTGTCAGTAAAGTTTCAGTGTTCGCCTGTTCCAAAGTGTAAGTCTTTTAATTTGATGTTTAATTCAGTGGAATCTTGTGACAGAAAAGACAGTGAACTAGAAACTGGGAGACTTCAATTATACCGCGAGCTTCTCACAAAGGTTAATTTGCTTAACCTTTAACATAGTCTAATTGTATCATTATCTGTGTACATGACTAAATTCCAGTGGTTTGTAAGCTTACTTAAGGCTAGAGCCAAGTCTTACTGAATTTTTACCTTTTTCCTCCACACCATGGATTAGTAAATATGCACTGAATGAATACACAGCTCTGTTTTCTTATTAGTCAAGATGAGGTGTTGAGCTGTCTCTAAGATTCCCTCTAACTTCAAATATTTTGAATATAGGGGTCAGTGAAATGAGTCCCCATGTTAGAGAAGAACTGAAGATCAGGAAATCTAAATGTGAATTTTGCCATTGACAAGTTTCTAAGATCCATTTTTTAATTTAAGTGGATAATATACTAAAATGTTTATGCATGACCTCAAATTTAGATATAATTATTTTTAAGGTAAATTTGTTATCTATTTACTGAATTTATAAACTATATACTTCTTTCTTTGCTTTAACCCTAACCCATGACACAGGTGCAGTTGAGTAAATTATCTTTACTAAGCAAATTGAAATTTAAAGATAACTGCTTGACATTATTTTTCTTCAAATCCATTAATTGTAATTGGGTACTTTAATGACTTTTTAATTATAAAATGCCCATATTACAAAAAGCATTAATTGTAAAAAAATTTAAACAGTATAGAGAGAAGTATTCAGAAATTTTAAGTCTATTCTTCAGAATCAGTTATACCTATAGCCTTTAAAAATTATTCTTTAATTCTTTATTGTATTTTCCTGTTATTAACCTGGTACACAGTAGTTGTTCATTGAATGTTCACTGAATTAACCAATGCTGTTTACCAGTCGGGAGCTGATCAATTTTTCTGATACATTTTTCTTTTACAATGCTATTGATATGTAATTTCTATAAAAGATAGCTTTTCAAGAGTCTGAAACTAATTTTTTTAGCTATTGTAAAAGCACATTCTGTCATCCGTACTAAAAGATTTAATGTATATAAATAAGAATACTCTCTACAGTAATTTATGAAATCAGTCTGCATGCCTTAAAGTTACACTGTGTCTAATGATTTTAGTTTTCAGGCCTACTAAAACTTACATACAGGTTTTACTGGTTTGCCAGCTATGACAAAAGTCCCTGATCATTCAGTTTCTGAGTTACAAAGTGAATTACTGAAAAGTTACACCATCTTGGAATTTGAAGAAATGCTTTGTGGTATACTTTATATTAGAAAGTGGTAATAGCTTCTTTTTTAAGAAAAGAGGCTAGTTTTTCCAAACTCTTGCTCTATTATATCAGAGTATTTGGAAAGGTATGTGCTTGCCCTGGAAAAGAATTCTGGCTGAATCCAAAGAAGCTTATTTATCTAGAAGCTATAATCTTACCTCAGTTCAGTTCAGTCACTCAGTCATGTCCAACTCTTTGCAACCCCATGGATTGCAGCACGCCAGGCTTCCCTGTCCATCACCAACTCCTGGAGCTTGCTCAAACTCATGTCCATCAAGTCGCTGATGCCATCCAACCATCTCATGCCCCGTTGTCCGCTTCTCCTCCCGCCTTCAATCTTTCCCAGCATCAGGGGCTTTTCCAGTGAGTCAGTTCTTCGCATCAGGTGGCCAAAGTATAGGAGCTTCAGCTTTAGCATCAGTCCTTCCAATGAATAGTCAGGACTGATCTCCTTTAGGATGGACTGGTTGGATCTCCTTGCAGTCCAAGGGACTCTCAGGGGTCTTCTCCAACACCACAGTTCAAAAGCATCAATTCTTCAGTGGTCAGCTTTCTTATAGTCCTACTCTCACATCCATACATGACTACTGGAAACACTGAAAAATCTTACCTATTAGATTTAAATTTCAAAGTATATTTTATATACAGACTGTTATAGGTTAGCTCCATCAAAGCTGAAATTACTTTCTTCCATAAATAATTATTTTCTGACATGGCATATATTTTAATACCTCGGGAAATTGGTTTTACTTTTATGACATTATTGTTATTATAGTTTAAAAGATACTAAAGCTTTTTTTCCTTGGAGAATATAAAATTGTTGACTCAGAACTAAAAAAAAAAAAAAGTCAGGTGCGGGGTCCAGCCCCAGCAGGATCCAGGGGAACCCTCAGGGTGAACGGTGTCGGCGAATGAGAGAGAGAGAGAGAGAGAGAGAGAGAGAGACCAGACCAGGATGAGCCAGATATGCGGCAGAGTCTGGCAGTTGCTTTATTTTTCACCATCGCCTTTATACCCTAAGTTGGTACATTTCTAAGGGGCAGATAAGCATACAGACTTAGTTTAACATTACATCAGCTTGTTCTTCACGAAACCAGGTGTTCTCTGTATATTTTTGTTTATGAGAATCTTTTCCCATAGATTTTTTGTACATTATGTTCTGGCCTTGAGCTTAGCAGAAAACATAAAAGTGGAAGTCTCATGTTACAGCAGGTTGCAACATAATAGAAATACAATCCTGTTAACATAAAGTCAGTCTTTTTGCAGAAGTTCTCAGCTAAATTTATCTAAAAAGTTTAGCACACAAAGACTCTGCGGCTCTGGTGAGGGAGCCCCTGTTTAGCACTCCTGGTTAAAATTAACAATTATCTTATTGTTTTTACACTAGGGCTAAACTCTTATTTTTCTAGATCTCCAACTATATTAACAATAGTTTCCACTGCACAACCTCAGCACATTAACATCAATCAAATGTTGATCTAATAACCACTTTTAAAACAATATTTTTTGTATTCTCTAATAGGGCTTCCTCACCCCCCAAAGGGCTCTGTGCCTATTAGGGCCGTTTTTATGGTTAATCTCTATGTATAATATCTTTTGGCTTTCAGGCCTGTTGACAATTTATGGCTTGCACCTGGTATAACTTGAAGCAACTTCAGTAGCCGACCCTCTCTTTTTTTTTGGTTAATCTATTTTCTTTCTATTAGGTGTCATCTCCATGGGAACTAGATAGGATTACATTTTTACAGAACAGAAATGCAAAGGATTGCAAAAACAGCAGATATGGCACAAAACAGGCTCTTAGTCTAAAAGTTAATTACCTGCAAGAAGTCACCAGCTAATCTCTATCTAAAGTGTTTTTTATTAGGCACATTTGTGGCTATTTTATTTGTGGAGCTTTTCTCACCCTGCGGAGAGACCTATGCTTAATGGTGTCTTTTGTTAGCATACTGTGCTTAGGATGTTTAGAACAATCATGAGCATTTTTTGCAATGGGAGCACACATTTATCAAACAAGCCAGAATGCCAGCAAAAGGGTTTGAATTGAAGCATTTCCTTCATCCCTGGCCCCTTCATAGGGTAGCAGCGTCCAGGAGATTTATTAACTAGGGTTTTAAGTTGGTCCTCATTCAGTGAAACAGGAGCAGGAGAGCTCTCGGCAGGTAACACAAGAATCCGCAGCAGGGCAAACAAGAACAACAGCAGAAAAAGCGGGGAGGATACAGGGTGGGGTAGAGGCCGAGGCCAACCTGGAGGGTCCCTTATCCTAGACGGCCTTGCCTGTCAGGTTTTTTCCTCGTGACCTCGTCATGGATGGGGTCCCAGATGGCCTTGCCTGCGCGGTATTTTCTTCATGACCTCGTCACGGGCAGGACATCCCATAATGGCTCCCGGCAGTTAGGATACATTTTTCAATGGTTATGATAATACCAAGACAGAAATTAAGCTGCCTTTGCTTTCCCCAAAGACTCTTTCCTATTACAAACTTCTGGAGAAATAGTATAATGGAGGAATAATGTATGATGATCACATAGCCTCTTACTTAGTAGGCCTGTATGTCTGATTGAAAATACCAGAAAGAGAAAGTAATACTTAGAAAACTAACATTAGATACTTAACATGTAGAAAAAAATATATATCTGAAATCAACAACCAGCATCATACTTCACTATTCATGAAACTCAGGAATAAACAGTGAGGTCTGCTACACCACCGCCAGAATATTGGTTGATAAATATTTATCCTACTGGGTGTACATGTTTTAATACACAGGTTGGAGACATGAGACTAGCTAGTGAGGAGCTAAAACATGCTTGTGAGTGTGAGCAGAGGGACTCAAGAGGAGTTTCTGATTACGTCAGTAATGGCAAAATAACTCACCAGGAAAATCTGGATGTTAGTTACGTGGTCAAAGAAAAATGAATAGAAAATTTGCACACATACACCCAAAAAAGGTAGATGGCCATTACATCTTTAAAAGAATGTTCAAGTTCACCAGGAATCAAAGAGATGCATTATTAAATAAGACAATTTTATAGTATATGTTAAATTGGTGAGATTAAAAATAATAATACCAAGCATTGACAACCGCTATTGTATACTGTGGATGGAACTCAGATTGCTGTGCTTACTTAATTTAGAAAGCAGTCTAAGCAATATGTATCCATCGCCCTATCAATATGGCAAAATCTCACTACATGATCTTCATTTTTAAAAAGCACATTACAAAGATGCAAGTATCCATTCTGTTTTTGCAGAAATGTATATATGTACTTACACATGGGGAAAAGAGTTCAGAAAAGAATATCTAGAAATTCTGGGGGTGGGGGATTAATAATCTCTGATCATGTTTCCAATCTTAGTAAGATTGGAATGATCTTCTACTTTTTCATGTACCTCTATTTTTGTCATTATTTATAGTATGTGTATTTATATAATTGGAGGAAAGAGCTCTTATTTGCAGTAAGGTACAAATCATTGGAGAAAAGTCATATTTTAAAAAAAACAGGAAATTTTAGGTGGCATACAGATAGTGATCTGAGAACACCATTTTATAATATATATTAGTTATTTACCAGGCAGATGTATTCATAGGTCAGTGGTCTATTCCAGTCAGGCATTTTGTATTTTTACCTGTTTAAAAGATGTATAAGTAAAAAGCCTTAAGAAGTTTATCCGTTATATTTTGAAATTTATTTCTGTGACACGTTGTCTAACTTTGGTTCCATTTCAAACAGTAGAAGTAAAGCAAAATTATTTATTTTGTCATGTAAGACAATAAGAAATCATAGCTATTTCCCAGTATTACAACTTCAGTTATTAAATTCTAGGAGTCAGTGGATCCTGGATTTAACTTAAATATGTTTTTTTCTTTGCTCCTCTTTGTACATCCAGGTTGTTTTCCAACATTTTTTTTGAAAATTTCAAAACTTAAGAAAGGTGGGAAAGAATCTTTATAGCTGATATCTACCACCTTGATTATGTGATTAAATTTTTACTGTGATTGCCTTATCTCCGATTTATCCAACTCTCTGATCCTCTGCCCATCTGAAAGTTCATCTTATTTTTTTGTGCATTTCAAATTAAGTTGCAGATATGGGTGTTGGTGGTGGTTTAGTTGCTGTTTGTTTGTGCTAAGTCACTTCAGTCGTGTCTGACTCTGTGTGACCCTATGGGCTGTAGTAGGGTCAGGCTCCTCTGTCCGTGGGATGCTCCAGGCAAGAATACTTGGAGTGGGTTGCCATCTCCTCCTCCAGGGGATATTCCTGACCTAGGATTCGAACCTGCATCTCTTATCTCTCCTGCATTGGTAGGCAGGTTTTTTACCACTAGCGCCACCTGGGAAGCCCTTAGTTGCTGGGTCGTATCCAGCTCTCACAACCACATGGGCTGTCACCTGCCAGGCTCCTCTATCCATAGGATTCTCCAGGCAAGAATACTGGAGTGGATTGCCATTTCCTTCTTCAGTGGATCTTCCCAACCTAGGGATCGAACCCAGGTTTCCTGCACTACAGGCAGATTCTTTACCAACTGAGCTACCAGAGAAGCTTTTCAATACCGGTATACTTCCCTCTAAATATTTCAGCATGCATATCACTGACTTGGGCTCAATGTTTAGAATTCACCTTTTTTTCTTTTGAGGCAAATTTAAAGACAGTGAAATATACGTCTCAAGTGTCCTACTTGATGAATTTTAACAAATGAACACACTTGTGATGACCCAGTCTCCTGTCAGTCAGTGTCACCCCAGAAAGCTCCCTCATACCTCTCCCCAGTCAGTCAGCCCCCACTCCTTTCAACCCCCGACTCCAAGAACCACTATGATTTTTTTCTACCATAAATTACTACTGTCTATTCTAAAACTTCATGTAAATGAAATTACACAGTGTGTATTCTGTATAAAGATTCTTTCATTCATCATAAAGTGTTGAAATTCTGTCATGTGGCGTATATCAGTAGTTTTTTTTATTGCTGAGTAATATTCCTAATTTCAACCCATTTTAATATGAACTTTTGAGATTTCTATAGTAAATATTGTTATTTGATATTTCTTGGTTTATGCTTAAATCAATTACGCCCTAATGAACGGTGTACTTGATTTCCTGTTATTTGTTTATACTATCTTACATCATAAGTTAATAGTAAGTTGTTATTTATCAGATATAATTGAAGTGCAGAGAAATTAAATGCTTCTCTGAATACAAACACTGTGTTCTCAGAAGAGTACTATGTATAGAATTTCACTTAGTTCACCTTAATAGGAATTTAAACATAAGAGGTACATTGATAATAGCATAACTCTATTTGAAAAGTCAACCATTTCAATTATTGGCATATACTAATTGTTTTAAAAGGAGGTGGGGGAGCCATATGTGGATTTCAAATCTATATTTCTGTAATCTGCATTTATTTGCCCAGATAGTACTTTCTAAACAGATAATCTATTCCTTAGAGCAATATATAAACAGTAAGTACTCTGTAAGTAGCATGCTTTAATAAAGAGTTGACCTATTGTCCCTTCTTTGCATTAGCATCTGATACATCGCCCTTAATAAGTGTCAGCTTTGATTTCTTCCTTCAAGTGAGAATTTTTACAGTTTGTTTTTCTGTTTAGAGACACTTAAAAATCTGCCTAAAGCTAAGAACACTCCATACCACCCCCATGCGCTTAAAACACAGACCTCCTAAAGCCCCTGCCTTCATCTTTTGCATCTCATATTACAAATTCAGTAAATGGAGTCTTCAGGAATCACCTTGTTTTCTCTCTTTTACTTAAACCCACATTCATTTCACTACCAGGACATGTTAGTTTTACACCAAAAAATAACCCAAATCAGAGCAATTCTCACATTTCTAGTACCTCTATTCTAGGCCAGATCTGATCATCTCTCACCTACACGCCTCTGTGCTGTGTGCTGTGCTAAGTCAGTTCAGTTGTGTCCAACTCTTTGCGACCCTATGGACTGTAGCCCACAGGTTCCTCTGTCCATGGGATTCTCCAGGCAAGAATACTGGAGTGGGTTGCCATGCCCTTCTCAGGGGATATTCCTGACGCAGGGATCAAACCCAAGTCTCTTAATGTCTCTTGCATTGGCAGTCAGGTTTGTTTTTTGGTTTTGGTTTTGTTTTTTTACCACTAATGCCACCTGGGAAGCCCTTACATGACTCTGATAGCCTCTCTTTTTAATTTTTATTTTTTAATGGAGTATAGTTGATTTACATAATAGCTTCTGAGCTGGTCTCTCTGCAAACCACTTTCCTTACAGCAGCCAGTTTCTAAAAATGCATGTGTTTCTGTTGTTTTTCCAATGGACTTCGAATAAAATCCAAATTGTTTGCAGTTCTGTTGTCCTTAGCTAGGCTGGTTGCATTATACTCTGTGTGTGTCTTGTTCAGGAGTTAGAGATCTCAGCAGGGAAACTCAAGTTACTTCAAAGTAGTTTAATTAGTATGAGTATTTTTACCTTATAGTTTTAATAGAATTCCTATACCTTAGAATCATAGTTTATTAACTGGAAAAAAAAATCATAGGTAATTGATTTCCAGTCCCTTATTTTGGCAGTTAAATAAAAAGCTGTTTAATCTTTTTTTTTTTTTCCCCTGTTTTTGATTTATTACAGATTGAGCCAGGAGCATCAGTACCCTTGATTCTTTAGACTTTGCAAGATATTCAGATGATGGTAACAGGGAAACAGATGAGAGAGTGGCAGGTAAGATTCTCAGGACAGATTTGGATGTTTTTGACATTCCAGAAATAATGAAATGACTTGAAAAATTCTCTTCCTTCTACAGTTCAGTATGTGAATAGAATTAGACAGTTATCATACAAAGTTATATTACTAATTTATTGGCTTCAGGGAGCATTCCTGAATGTTCAGCAACACCCAGCTGCTCTTCCCGGTGACGCTCTGAGTTTTTGATTATGTGTACCTACAACTACTGAGTTCTGCTTACAGTTAACAGTTTATAGCCATATAATTATAAAACTGGTGTAAAGCAGGCGTAAGTCAGCCATGGTTTAGTGCAAAGTTATCTGGACCTTGCTTTCCTCATTCCTTTTATCCCCCGGACCAGGGCTAAGTAATATTTATGTGGTATATACCTATGCAACTCTGCTGATGGTTAAAAATTGGTTTAAATACTTCCATGCTGATTGGTGATCAAAACTTTGTCTTCATTCCTTGGATTCTCCCTGGCCGCCACTGCATCCCTCTAGAAACTTCATTTGACTTTCCTGTGATCCTGAAAATAGAGGTTGTTAATGCTCGGTCCACTCAGGGCTTCCTGGACTTTGCCCATTCCAAAAAGAAGACCAGCATCCTTTTTAGTTGCTTGGTTCCTCATTCCAGTCTCCTTCCCTCTCCACCCTCCCACCAATTTTGCCTTTTTGGCATCACCATAGGATCTGTAGGGACTTCAGAAGACCAATTTGTACCCTCTGTATTCTGCCCACATCAGATGAGGCCAGCTGATTCTTCTGGGGGTCGACCCTGAACTTACCAGTGTGGAAGCCCTGGCTCCTCAGACGTCCAGTGACTGGTGCCTTTCTGGTGCTTCAGGCTGTGGCTGTCAGTTGTTGAAGTCGTTCCTGAACGTCTTCATAGGAACTGTAGTTTTCACAGGATGTTGACTCTGAGACAGATGGGAAGCCACCCTCGGCTACGTACTTTAACCCACTGGAATGGGGGGCACACCTGGCGTAGGAAAGATGCCATATGGGACAGGTGGAGCCTGTGAGGGCCCTGTGGGGTCAGGGAACATCCACACTGTGGCTTCCTCTCTTCATCAACCCTGTTGAATTTTTTTTTTTCCCTTTACTGGAACAAGGTTGTTAAAACCTACCATATATTTGCCTGTCATAGTCATCATTAATAAAGATGAGTGCTATTGAGCGCTAATTTTTATATAACACTCGCTCCTTCCTGAACACTTTGTAATTGTATGTTAACTCATTAAGTTATAGAATTATCCTCATCTTCCACTCCCCAAGAAACTGAGGCACTCAGAGAGTCTTAAGACTTAAGTGGCAGGGCTAAGACTCAAGTGTAGAATAGCCTAGCAACAGAGCCCACGGCTGATCGTACCATATGCCACCTCTTAGGGTGAAGGATTAAGTTTGACCTAAGTAAAATGACATTCCAATTTGTGCTTTTCATTTATTGCTTGAGAAAAGAGCTATTGAATGTTTAAAAACCTCAAACAGTATTACATGATTTAGGGGGAAAAATAATGTAATCGTTTTTAGTTTAGCAGAGGCTCAGAGAGGAGTGAGCCGTGAGAACAGCAGCAGAATCAGCTGAAGGGGGAAGTCATTGGAAGACTTCAGTGCAGCTGCCTCCTCCATAGTCATGGTTTAGTCGTGAACATTGTTAACTGACAGCTGTGTCAAAAGAGCAAATCACATCAGTGATGTCTGAAAATTAGCAAATCAAGTGGGAATTATTTCAATAATTTTAGGACTCATCCTCCTAATTATATCATTTGTTAAGTGGCATTATGTTATATTTAATTATATAGTAAATGTTAGATATTATATATTTTATGTTATTTATTAAGTGTTAAATACATGGTATTTTAGTTTATTTGAAACTAACCAAATATATTTAGTTTTGTATATTGTATTATTGTTCAAGTGGTTATGTATTTGAAAATAACTTCAACCCAGAAATAGACCACGTAATCATTTTCATTCCTCTAATTTTTATTTGAAAACCTAAAGTCAAATTTAAGAGGTTCATCATCATTCTTGTTATTAGGTATGTTAGTATTTTTAATTAGGGGAAACATGGATGTAAAAGCAAGATGTTATAACTAAGCAAAATGCTATAACCAAACATAACTAAGAGTGAAAATTTTAAATAGTTGGTAGGTTTTTGGTTTTCCTTTTTTTTAACAATATAAATTTATTTATTTTAATTGGAGGCTAATTACTTTACAATATTGTATTGGTTTTGCCATACATTGACATGAATTCACCACGAGTGTACATGTGTTCCCCATCCTGAACCCCCCTCTCACTCCCCTCCCCATCCCATCCCTCTGGGTCATCCCAGTGGGATGTAAATACAGTAATGTAAATACCAGCCCCGGGCACCTTGTATCTGCATCGAACCTGGACTGGTGATTAGTTTTGACCTTATATTTTTAATCTAAAGATTATACTCTTTCTCTAAGTTTGGGGAAATAAAGTAATTTTTGCTTACTATATAATGCTAATATATAAATACATGTGGTCTTGAGAAAGACAAATACTATGTGATATCACTTATATGTGGAATCTAAAAATAATACCAGTGAAAACATATATAAAACAGAAATAGACTTACAGACATAGGAAACAAACTTGTGGTTACCCAAAGCGGAGAGAGAGGGGAGGATGGGACAGGTTACTACTAAACATGGGTTTACTTCATAGCAAAAGTTTATATCTAATATCTTGTAATAACCTATAATGAAATATAGGCTACAAAAGAGTGGGATGACACCTGAAACTAACACAATTTTATGAGTCAGTGGTACTTCAGTATAAATGAATGAATGGATGCAGTCTTTCATCTTCACTGGGAAAAGGAAGAAAATACATGTTATTACAAGATAATAGCCTTTAGACTCTTAGGGCTCTTGTACCATAGCCTGTTGTTGAACCACGTGTGTGATATGTGGCTGAAAATTTAAATTAATCACAATTCTTATTTCCAAAGAGATTTACTTTCCAAAGTAAATCTCTTTACTAACCATTGGTGGTAACTTAGAAGCTAATTGAAAGACCAGTAATTGAGAAGAGATAATTATCGTGTCATCTGTCATTGGATCACGTGTAAACTTTACTGAGAAAGAACAAAAATCTCTGTTTGATATTCCTGTACCAGTCTTGGGCAGAAGGAGTTTATAGATAACACAGGTTTTGAGTCCATTGCCCCATGATGCAAATGTAGGTTCTGCTCCAACCATTAGTAAACTGTTTATCTGACATATATATATGTGTGTGTGTATGTGTGTGTTTATATATATATATATATATAATTTTTTTATATATATGTGTGTGATATATATATATGTATGTGATGATTTTCATCATCATTTTCCTAAATTTAAAAATCTGGTTATTTTTTTGAGTCTGTGCAGATATTCTTTAAATGAGGAAAAGATCTCTAAGTGAATATATGTTTATAGAGCACCATTATTTTGAGTTTTGTGCTAAAAGAACTAGGACTAAAAAATATTTTAAGATAGTAGTGATACACACTTGCATATATCCCAAGTCATGAGTGCCTGATGTTTAACTAAGCACTCAAGTACCCCTGATATAATACCAGTATTATCCAACCTTGATTGAGAAATAACTGTTTCAGCTAATCTATAATGGCTGATACTGACTTAGTCATTAATTTTTTGGTAAGATTATAATATGCAGTATTACAATATACCTATATCTTTGCAGTTATTACTTTAGTTCCACTAAAATTGCATTCAACAGTGTTGGGCTAGTAGAGGGTTGGGGTAGTGGAGTGAGCAGGCTGGTAGCTGGTTCCTACAGTGTTTTTTAAAAGCATTCACTTCAAACATTCTTATGAAGAATTATAACATTTGAAAACTACTTGGAGGTTGCTTGGTATAATGTATCACTTTACAAAGTAATAAGTTTTGAGTTTTAATCCAATATCTTTTAATAAAGAAGTGACAAATTCATATGTGTGTAAATATATCTGTTCAGACCTTTCATGTAAAACTTTTTCACATAACTGCAATTATTTGATCATACTGTGCCTTTATAGAGATGTGCTGTAGCTTCAAAGATATGCCTTTGTCTTTTAAAGTCTGTATTATATATTAAGATACATGCAGCAGAGTGAATTCATTTTGATAAGCACTAGCTTTAAAAGCAGTGGTAACTTTTAATGACATTTGGCAATGTATGTGTAGATGTGCATAAAAATATAAATTCTTGCCGTCTGACATGGGTTTTTCTGGCTTTCTGTGCCTTGATCATTCATTGTTTTGCTCTTGGTCACCTAAACTTTCACCAATTGAATTGGTTTTTTTTAATCTTCCCCCACAGTTTGTGTTTTAACCTTTTTTTTTTTTTTTCCATATTCTATCATTTTGGTGCAGGGCATTTCTGATCTGCAATTGTTCTGTAATATGTCTTAGTAAATTGTAAGTGATACTGAAAGTGTGATATGTATACTTACTTTGCTTATGGTATAGTGAAGTGCTTTTAAATCAAAACCTAGAGTTTTGAAATAGAAGAAAAATAAATCTATTCTGTACTTACCTTACATGTCGAATCTGTGCAGTCTGACTTTAAATACAAACTCTTAAGAGTTTCCAGAAGTATAATTTTTAGGGAAAATGTTTCTACTTTGTTGCACAGAAATGTTTGCAGATCAGCATTGCTGACGACCAAAAAAAGAAATAGTCTTATACACGTCATCTGATTTTTAGCTGTGCTTCCGTGTTGCTGCAGTGAAATTCTGTGCATCAAAATAATTGGCCTTCTGTACTAGATGTGATTCAGTTACATCTTCAGTTTTTAATGAAAATGTGCAAACTGAGTGAATTCTATTTTTTCCATATATTTTTATAGCTTTGTTGTCTCTGATAGCATTTCATTTGCCATCTTCTTTTTTCTGTTTATTAGTCAATCAGGAAAAAGTTGCATCTCTAAAGTTTTAAATGTACTCATCTTTATGCAGAACTATTTAAATAATAATATTTTTAATATTCAGTTGTGACAAAGATCACTTAATTTTCTCAGAGCTTTTACTTCACAGAAATGACTGTTTCCCCCTAATACTTTTTTCTTCATAGCAGTATTTATATATTTTAAAGAAAATTCCCAGTAAAGACATAGTTAAATCTTGCTCATGATGAAACATTTCAAAAAGCTCATTAAAATGTTTCCTCAGTATTCATGTTTATTGTATTAGACTCTTCAGTAAAAGGAGAAATCTTTCAGTTTCATTAGTACCTCTTACTGTGAACAGAGATCTATTTGAAGGGTTGTCAGAAACTTTGAAATTCTACCTAATTTTATTCAGTATCCTTAGATAACTACACTCTTAGAATTGTACACAATCATTTGCTTTAGAATGATTTTAATTGTAACTTAAAAAACAAACATATGTCTATTCTTTGGCTTTAAATGAAACCTAAAATAAATCCCTTGGAACTTTTTTTAGATATGTGTTTAACATATCTGTGCTTGTTTATAGAAGACATACAGTTTGTAGAAAAATTGATAGACATCCCACATTTGTAAGATACTTAAAACATACTTCTTCAACATCTTAATGAATATATTCACTGTTTCTGTATGTTGATTTATAACATTATTCTAGATAAGTACTTTGTTTTTAATCCTAAGTTTTTCTTTAACTGTATTTGCTAGGACTGCATCTAAGTTTTGTCTTTTCCCCTAAAATTATGTCACCTGGAAACATTCCATTACATTTCTTACCTAGACTGAGTGAAGCACAACACCTAAGGTTTTTATTTGCCTAAATGAGAATATGCCATAGATTTTATTTTTAAATAGAGCTATTCCTTGTCAGACAGCTAGAACATTTGATCAGTAGTCCCCTGTATTCTACAACTATGGAAAACATTCACCAGTTTGCTTGCAAATCAACTCTGCTCCATGCATTCACAACTTTCTTAAAGATTGCATGCTTTCTGTTTTCAATACAAATTGTAATTTTTTTTATACCCATCCTTGCTTTTTATTTTTTATTTTTGTTTCCCTTTTCTTGGTTGGATGCCTGTGTGTGTTTATTCCAAATCCCTGTCCAGTCCTGGAGTTTGAACTACGGAAAGCCAAGGAGACCATTCAGGCCCTCCGAGCCAACCTGACAAAGGCTGCAGGTGGTGTACATACAACATTTTTGAGACTTTTTCTACTTTGACAATGTAGAAGTAGCTGAGATATTTTCAAACGTAAAAGAGTAAAATATTATTTGTATTTCTTCCACCAGAACATGGAGTTCCTTTACAGGAATGAAAAAATTACAAATCAAGTCCTGAAATTCAGGTGGGTTACTGACAGATCTAGAAGTATCTTCCGTGTGAAATGGTAGCACACATATTGAAAGAGGAAGACTCACAGTGCTGTGTCCGTCTTTTATCCGTCTCTAGGAGCCAGTCAGACCACTCGAAAAGAGAGCTCTAAACTTCTTAGTCAGTGAATTTTTGTTGAAGAATAACTACAAGCTGACATCAATAACTTTTTCAGATGAAAATGATGATCAGGTACAGTTTCCTTTTTTTTTTTTAACAATAATTTGTTTCCTTTCTAATTTAGAATGTACTTGTTTCCTCTTTTACCTAGCTTCTTTAGTTTTTTTAAAGTTATACATATAGTAAAATTCCGTAACACCAAAATACTGAAATAGAAAAGAGAGAAGATTTCAGATTGATGAAGATTGGTTTCTATTTTAAGAAACTAGAAAAAGAAAACTAACCGAAGTCCAAAGAAATTGAAAGGAAGGCAATATTAAAAATGAGAATGTATCAGTGATACAGGCAACAGAGAAAAATTAATAACAACAAAACACTGGGTATTTGAGGTTAATGAAATTGGTAAACCTCTAGCCTGACTTATTAAGAAAAAGAGACAAGAAGCAAATTATCAGAATCTGGAATGAGCAAAGTTGTATCACTGTAGATATCTACTAGACTTTTAAGGAAGAAGTAAAGTAAATGAACAAGGTTATATCACTGTAGATACCTACCAGATATTTAAGGAAGAAGTAATACCACTTCTCCACAAACTCTTCTAGAAATTGCAGAGAAGGGAATTGTTCAAAACTCATTCTATGAGACCAGCATAATTCTGATGTCAAAACCAGATACAGACCTGGCTAACAAAGAAATTTACAGACTCATTTTCCTCATGAGCATGGATGTAGAAAATCTGTATAACATTTTACTATATCAAATCCAACAATGTGTAAAAATGCTAATACACAATGACCAAATGGTTTATCGGAGGAACATAAGATTGATTAGTCCAAAAATCAATCATTGTAATTCACCATTTTAAGAAAAAAAGAAATCATATGATCAACTCAAGAGAAAACATTTGACACAATCAAACGTATCTTTCCCCTGAAAGCTTTAAAGAAATTAGGAATTGTGAGGAATTTCCTCAAATTCATAAAAGACATTTACAGAAAAACTGTCACTAACATCATACTTAATGATGAAAGATAAGGAATAAACAGAAATATCTGCTCTCACTACTTCTGTTGAACATCATACTGAGAAATCTAGCCAGTACAAGGCAAGAAAAAGAAATAAAAGGCATATATTTTGGAAAAGAAGAAAGAAAACTTTCATTGGTAACATGATTATATATATAGAAAATCCTATGGACTGCATTAAAAAAGACACTATAATAAGTGATGATAGACAAGTTGTAGGATACAAGATCAGTAAACAAATGAATTGTATTTATGTATGCTAGCAACAAATAGACATTCAACTTTTAAAGATACCATGTACAAAAGTATCCAAAAAAAATACTTAGGGATAAGTATGATGAAGGATTATACACTGAAAACTATTATACATGCGGAAAGAAAATAAAGAAGACATAAAGAAGAGATATATTGTGCTAATAGATAAGATTCAGTGTTGTCAAAAAGTGTCAATTTTTGTAAAATTGATTTGTACTTTTAACACAATCCTAATCAGAATCTCGCTAGCTTTTTTTGTAGAGGTTGGCTTATTCTAAAATTTCTATGGGAATGGAAATAACATAGTATAGCCAAAACAACTTTAATAAAGAAGTACAAAATTAGGGGACTTCAACTAGCTGACTTTAAGATATTATAGTTCAGGCAGTATCTTATTGACATAAACGTAGACAGGTCACTGGAACTTAGTGGAGAGTCAAGAGATTAACTTACACATAGATGATCTTTTGATGTCTAACAAAGCACAAAGTAAATTCCATTCAGAAAGTATAGTCTTTTTTACAATTGGTACTGTAACATTTTGATATCTGTATACCTCCAAAAATGAACTTCGAAGCATACCTCACACCATATACAAAAAGTAATTCAAATGGATCATGGATTTAAATGTAAATTCTAAAGCCATAAGGCTCCTAGAAGAAAACATGGAAAAATTCATTGCAACCCTGGAAGGTAGGCCAAGATTTCTCATATATGACACCAAAAGTATGGTATTCTTCATCAAATATTTGTTCTCATCAAAGTCAATAACTTCTACTCTTTGAAAGCAACTCTAAACAAATGAAAAGATGAGCCATAGATTAGATAAAATATTTCAAGTAACATATCTGATAAAGAGTTTCTATCCAGAATATTTAAAGAACTCTCTAAAGTGAATAATTTTTTTAAAAAGACCCAATTTTTTAAAAAATGGACAAAAAATTTATACAGATGTTTCAACAAAGAACATATATGGATATCAAATAAGCGCATGAAAAAAGATATTCTACATCTTTAGTCATTAGGTAGATAAAAATTAAGTCACAATGAAATACCATAGCACACTTACTAGAAGGTTTAACCGAGACTGTACCAAGTCTTGGCAAAGATGTGGAGTAAGTAGAAATATCATCATTGCTCTTGGGAGTCCAAAATGGTGCAGTCACTTTGGAACATTTTTTGGCAGTCAATTTAAAAAAAAGTAAAACCTTCACCACCTATATGACTTGATCATTCCATTCGTAGATATTACAGTCCAAGAGAAGTGAAGGGAGATGTTCATACCAAGACTCTACACAGTGTTCACACCAACTTTATTTATAATAGCCGACATTAGGGAGACAACCCAAGTATCCAAAAGCAGGCAGTTGAATAAAAAATTTTGATGTATTGTTACAGTGAAATGCTAACTCAGCAATAAAAAATAATGAAACTCTGACAGATACAACAACATAGATTAGTCTGAAAATCAATAATCTGGATGAAAGAAACCAGGCAAATAGAGTACTTGCTGTATGCTTTCACTTATATAAAATTCTAAGAAATGTAAACTTGTAACAGTGACAGAAAACAGAACAGTATTTGCCTAGATACAGGGCATCTATGAGGAAAAAAGGGGAAGTATTACAAGCAACCAGTAAAACTTTGGGGAGTGAACAATTCATCTTTTTTTTTTCTCATAGCTTTAGTGTTTAATCTTTTTTTTCCCCCTCTGCTTTATTTGTTTATTTTTGGCTGTGCTGGGTCTTCATTGCTGTACTGGCTTTTCGCTAGTTGCAGCAAGCAGGGGCCACTCTAGTTGCAAAACACGGACTCTAGGGATGTGGGCTTCAGTAGTTGCAGAACATGGGCTCAATAGTTGCAACTCCCAGGCCGTAGATCAAACAGGCTCAGTAGCTGTGGCACACAGGCTTAGTTGCTCCAGGACATGTGGGATCTTCTCAGATCAGGGATCAAACCTGTGTCTCCTGCATTGGTAGGCAGATTCTTGACTACCGAGCCACGAGGGAAGCCACCAAGTTCATCTTCTTGATTGCACTGATCTCTTCGGGTGTGTACTCAGATGTCAAAACTTCACAGATTGTACATTTTAAATTAGCTTGTGAATTTAAGACTTCCCTGGTGGCTCAGACGGTAAAAGCGTCTGCCTACATGGTGGGAGACACAGGTTCAATCCCTGGGTCGGGAAGGTCCCCTGGAGAAGGAAATGGCAACCCACTCCAGTGTTCTTGCCTGGAGAATCCCATGGACAGAGGAGCCTGGTAGACTACAGTCCATGGGGTCACAAAGAGTCGGATTTAAATTATGTGGTTTGTTATTTATTAATTATATACCCCAATAAAATTATTTTATAAAGGGCAGTGCAAGTGCTCATCATTACTTATTCTTTAACCATTAAATGATGTTTAATGGTAATTTCGACTGACCTTAAAGCAGTTCTATCCTAGAGCCCTCACTCCTTTCATGTTTAGCCTCTGCCTAAAATGTAAGACTTTTTACCTGATTTTGTTTTTTGATCATTTATAATTAGTGGCCTGATTTTATCTTCATGGCTCTATTGTTACCTAAGATTATCTCTTATCTCCCTTGACTAGCCTATAATCTTCTTGAGGCTAAACGAATCTCTTGTTCATCTCTGTATCTGCATGAATAGTGACACTCATTACACACTTATTGATAGTTTTCTTATATTTTTATCTGCATATAATCCTTGTCTTATTGTTTTTTGGTTCCCTATTGCCCATTCTTTCCTTTACTTCCTGTCTTTCCTTTCTGTGGTGCTATGTGAAATTTTCTTATTGTAAATAAACATTCTTCATTTTCAACTTCTCTCTGAATATCCTTTTCTTTTTCTAATTTTAGAAATTTATTATTTTTTAATTCTTTGGTTGTGATGGGTCTTTGTTGCTGCACGCGGGCTTTCTCTAGTTGTGACGAGCTGGGGTTACTCTTCACTTTGGGGTACATGGGCTTCTCATTCCTTGGTTTCTCTTGTTGCAGAGCACAGGCTCTAGGTGCATGAGTCTCAGTAGTCGCAGGTTGCAGGCTCAGTCGTTGCAGCCCTCCAAGTTCTAGAGCTTGCACTCAGTAGTTCCAAGACAGGTGGAACCTTCCTGGACCAGGGACGAAACCCAGGTCCTTTGCATTGGCAGGCAGGCTCTCATCCACTGTGCCACTAGGGAAGTCCAGAATATCCTTTTTGCTGTAAAGAAAACTTGTCTCTCCACTGAGGACCCTGTTTCCCTTATTTTCCAAGTATGAGGTGGGGGTGCATCTCACAGTCTAATCCTAGACACTTCCTGACTCCCAGGATATTTATTCACCGGGCACATACACTTTGACATTATCACACAATTATGTTGAATTTTCAAGATACTAGCAATAAGGAAAAGATACATCTCAAAAATGCAAGAATAAAACTGCCACATGGATTTTTTTTATCTTTTAAGATTTTGAATTATGGGATGATGTAGGATTAAACATTCCAAGACCTCCAGACTTACTACAGCCCTACCGAGATTTTGGAAATCATCAAGTAACTGGAAAGACCTTGTGGAAGTGGCCAGCGGTATAGAAGAAGACGAATTAGAGGCTCTGACACCAGTTTTAGGCAGCCTTCCTTCAACCCTTGAAACTCCGCAGACTGTAGAGGTGAGAGGTATTAATAATCTAGTCCACAAAAAGTGTTTAAGCCATGTCAAAGCAGACTATGAGATCTTGAGTTTCTGTTTTTCTCCCATTTTGATTTTAGAACTCCTTGCTAGTGCAGAAATTAGAAGATAAAATTCGTTTATTCAATAGTGAGAAATGGTCTTTGATGGAACAAATCAGAAGACTTGAAAGGTTAGTACTTAATCATCATTTCTATAAAACCTCTTAAAATTATTAAAGAAATTGACAGATTATATAAACATATAAGATAATATTTCAGTGGAAAGCTATAATTTTTCATATCCTAATACTTCTGGGGGAAAAAAATCTTATAATTGCTTATATACTTAATGTGTTCTTTTCCCCCCAAAAGTTGTTAATCACTGTAATAATCAGAAAATCATATATGTCTTAGAACCAAGGAGTAAGATATTTTTTACTTTCTTCAGGTTGTATCAGTAGTAATACATGCTAGTGTTATACATATTTTCCATTCATGTATTTCATTTAATTCTTATACTCGTGATGTGGGTTAGATGGAATTTTCCACATTTCACACACGAAGAAGGCTCAGTGATAATCCAAAGCATAGTTTATAAAACCATTTTTATGTTTTGTAAGAGTTTGTGGCTACATTTCTATATGAAGCATCAATATATATGGTACAGAAAAGATTAATTAGTTGCCAAACCACTTTCTATTAACATGTTATACTTTTAAAGCATTAAACCCAGTATGAGGTTTATGCTATTGCCAAAGTCTTAAAAAATACAATTCTTCACTAATAATTTCTCTTTCTTTTACAGTGAAATGGACTTCCTCAAAAATGAACACTTTGCCAGCCCTGTAGTTTGTGACTCTGTTCAGCCTTGTTTGGATCAGTCTCCCCACAAAGACTCTGAAGACAGTGGAAAGAAATCAGTTATAAATAGTTTCGACAAGGGAGAAAACAAGGATGTCCATCTTTCAAAATCAGATGAAGTTGATTCCACTGTTCCTAAAGAGAATTTTCCACATTCTTTCCTCAGGAGAGAAAGAGAAGGAATACCATCTTCTTCTCCATCAAGTAAAAACAGAGTCCATTTTGATAAACCCAATAGGTTAGTATGTGTTCTGTGTTTTGAAATGCATCTTTCAGCTATTTAGTACATTGTCAAACTAGAAGAGTTTCAGTTCTTATTTTGCAGATCAGATGCATGAATTTTTATGTGTCTGACATGAACTTAACACATAGCAGAGTCCACATCATTGCAAAAAAAATCACAAGTAATTACTAACTTAAATTGTGTTAAAGAGGAATAGACCATAAATGAACCAGGTCCTATTTTAGCTAAGTACTGAAACCCATAAATGTATGCTCTGTGTGCTGTATTTTACCCAGTGTTTTTTATCTTTTCTGTGTTCTACAGTCATTATCAGATTCAGTAGAAAGCTTTGATATTAAATAGTTACCTTTACTAAAAAGGCGATTAGTTCTTGATCTTAGTCCTTTTTCCTATGTCTGCCTCCATTAGTAATGTTGTGTCATGAATATTATCTTAATTCATTCAATTTTTATTGAATAGCAATGATTGAATTTAGATGACTAAAGCAGGGTCCCTTGCCCATCATGATTATGTTTCCTAGTAGAGGAGACAAAAAAGTATTTACATTATAATGTGAAAAAAGAATATTCTCTAAGAGAGGAATATTTATTGAGTTCTTTTTATATGTCAGGCACAGTTCTAAATGCTTTACATATGCTAGCTTAGTTAATCCTCACACATACCTTGTGATGCATTCTGAGCCAGTCATACTTCCTCCTCCTGTTAAATGGAGGAGTATTAGAGCAAGTGTTGGGATGTAATAGGAAAGCAGGACTAATTTGTTTTAGACTTAAAGGTACTCATTATTAGTGAGAAGTATTTGATTTTTTTTTTTCCAAAGAAAATTTTTTTATTCATATGCCACAACTTTGTGTGTGGTTGTGTGTGATTGAAATAGACATGGCCCAGTCCTCAAAGTGCATTTAATCTAATATGGTTAAGATATAGTCATAAGAATAATGCAGTGGCATTTGTAGTAGTTCTTAATGTTTAGTAGTTCCATATATCTCCTTTATAGTCCAAAGCCACTCTCAGGAGAAAGATGATTGTTAAATTTATCCAACTAACTTTTTTAGCTCTTAACTGTATGTTGGGCAATGTTAATGAAGAATATAAAGTTTAAAAGAAGAGTGAAAGTGTTAGTTGCTCAGTCATGTCTGACTCTTTGGGACCCCATGCACTATAGCCTGCCAATCTTCTCGAGGTTCATGGAATTCTCCAGGCAAGAATACGGAAGTGGATAGTCATTCCCTTCTTCGGGGGATCTTCCCAACCCAGGGATCTAAGCCGGGTCTCCTGCATTGCAGGCAGATTCTTTACCATCTGAGCCACTAGGGAAGCCCAAATGAAGCCACTAGAGAAGCCCAAATGAAGAGTATAGTAACGGTAACCAAACATGTTACACTTCGGTTACAAACTTTACAGTATAAGAGAGACTGTCAGGCAATTATAATATTGTAAAAGGTAATAATATAAGAGAAGTTCAGCTTGCTTGGGGAACACACAATCAGTGTACCTAACCTAGTCATCAGAGTAGGAAAGCTTTCAGGGAAGAAGTATTTTCTAACTTTGTACCTGATGTGTAAGTAGCAGTGAACCAGGCAAAGAGATAAGAGGAAGTTTTCCCCCTAAGAGGGACTAACAGGAGCAGGAAGAACACTGAACTTGGGGAGCTAAGAAGGATTTATGAGGATTGAAGCAAAGCATGCAAATGAGAAGACAACAGGAGGGGAAGTTGGAGAATTGAGCTGAGACTAAGTTATACAAGCTGTGTTAACTCATTTTAGAGACTTGGTATCTAAGTTTTTTTTTTTTTTTGTATCTAAGTTTTAAAAGAAAGTAAGGAAAACCACTAGACCATTTGGGTATGACCTAAATCAAAGCCCTTACAATTGTGGAAGGGATTGTGGAAGTGACAAATAGATTTAAGGGACTAGATCTGATAGACAGAGTACCTGATGAACTATGGACGGAGGTTCGTGACATTGTACAGGAGACAGGGAGCAAGATCATCTCCAAGAAAAGATTATGCAAAAAGCCAAAATGGTTATCTGAGGAAGCTTTACAAACAGCTATGAAAGAAGAGATGTGAAAGGCAAAGGAGAAAAGGAAAGATATACCCATTTGAATGCAGAGTTCCAAAGAATAGCAAAGAGAGTTAAGAAAGCCTTCCTCAGTGATCACTGCAAAGAAATAGCAGAAAACAATAGAATGGGAAAGACTAGAGATCTCTTCAAGAAAAGCAGAGATACCATGCAAAGATGGTCACAATAAAGGACAGAAATGGTATGGACCTAACAGAAGCAGAAGATATTAAGAAGAGGTGGCAAATATACACAGAAGATGTACAAAAAACATCTTCCCCACCCAGATAATCACGATGGTGTGATCACTCACCTATAGCCAGACACCCTGGAATGTGAAGTCAAGTGGGCCTTAGGAAGCATCACTATGAACAAAGCTAGTGGAGGTGATGGAATTCCAGCTGAGCTATTTCAAATCCTGAAAGATGATGCTGTGAAAGTGCTGCACTCAATATGCCAGCAAATTTGGAAAACTCAGCAGTGGCCACAGGACTGGAAAAGGTCAGTTTTCATTCCAATCCCAAAGAAAGGCAATGCCAAAGAATGCTCAAACTACTGCACAATTGCACTCATCTCACACGCTAGCAAAGTAATGCTCAAAATTCTCCAAGTCAGGCTTCAATAATACATGAACCGTAAACTTCCAGATGTTCAAGCTGCTTTTAGAAAAGGCGGAGGAACCAGAGATCAAATTGCCAACATCCGTTGGATCAAGGAAAATGCAAGAGAGTTCTGGAAAAACATCTATTTCTGCTTTATTGACTATGCCGAAGCCTTCGACTCTGTGGATCACAATAAACTGTGGAAAATTCTGAAAGACATGGGCATACCAAACCACCTGACCTGCGTCTTGAGAAACCTGTATGCAGGTCAGAAAACAACAGTTAGAACTGGACAGGGAACAACAGACTGGTTCCAAATAGGAAAAGGAGTACATCAAGGCTGTATATTGTCACCCTGCTTATTTAACTTCTATGCAGAGTACATCATGAGAAACACTGGGCTGGATGAAGCACAAGCTGGAATCGAGATTGCCGGGAGAAATATTGATAACCTCAGATATGCAGATGACACCACCCTTATGGCAGAAAGTGAAGAAGAACTAAAGGGCCTCTTGATGAAAGTGGAAGAGGAGAGGGAAAATTTGGCTTAAAGCTCAACATTCAGAAAACTAAGATCATGGTATCCGGTCCCATCACTTCATGGCAAATAGATGGGGAAACAGTGGTATCAGTGGCAAACTTTATTTTTGGGGCTCCAAAATCACTGTAGATGGTGATTGCTGCCATGAAATTAGAAGACACTTACTCCTTGGAAGGAAAGTTATGACCAACCTAGACAGCATATTAAAAAGCAGAGACATTACTGTGCTAACAAAGGTCCATCTAGTCAAGGCTATGGTTTTCCAGTAGTCATGTATGGATGTAAGAGTTAGACTATAAAGAAAGCTGAGTGCCGAGGAATTGATGCTTTTGATCTGTGGTGTTGGAGAAGACTCTTGAGAGTCCCTTGGACTGCAAGGAGATCCGAACAGTCCTGAGTGTTCATTGGAAGGACTGATATTGAAGCTGAAACTCTAATACTTTGGCCACCTGATGTGAAAACTGACTCATTGGAGAAGACCCTGATGCTGGGAAAGATTGAAGGCGGGAGGAGAAGGGGAAGACATGATGATTGGATGGCATTACTGATTCAATGGACATGAGTTTGAGTACACTCCGGGAGTTGGTGATGGACAGGGAGCCATGTTGTGCCACAATCCATGGGGTCGCAAAGAGTTGGACACAACTGAGTGACTGAACTGAACTGAACTGAACTGAAGTTTTAGAAAGAGTCCTCTAGAGTAGTGGTAATTAGAAGGTAGCAAGAATGGAGACTCATGGGATATCTTTTGGAAGAGTCCAGGAAAGAAATGGGGGAATTTCCTGTATTGGAAGACATAGATAGATTTATAAGATAGTTAGAAGGTAAAAATTGATTGGATTAGGAAGTTAAAACTAAGAGAAGGATAAAGACTTTATGGCTTGGGCAGTTAGATGTGTTGTAGCTCCCTCCGCTCAAAGAATGGAGGGGGGACGTAATGAGCAAACAGGCTTCAGCTTTGGCACGCTAACTCCAAAATCAGAAACAGAAGTGACAGGGTCCAAATCATAGCCTTGAAGTCCCATCATGCACAGGAGTCCTCCAGTGTCATCTTTGATTAATCCTGTGTTCTTCCAGGTGTCTTGGCCTTCAGACAGTGGGACGAACATCATGCTAATGCTGGGGTGCTGCCTGCCGCACATCGTCCCTAACGTGCTGTTGGCCAAGAGAGAGGTGAGACCCAGAGAAGTAACTATGAGTTGTACTTTATGTGCTTAATCTATGAAGAAAAGGGGTAATATCTAAGGTTACATAACAGAGGTTGCTTAGTATACACCACAAAGCGGCCCCCAGTAGCATCTGTTATAAGCCATAAATACTATAGAAAGTATTCTTTAGAGTTATATTTCACCATTAAAAGATTAAGGAAAAATTATCTGTTATCTCATTTAAATAGTGAGTGATTTATTTGCAAACAAGTTTATTTATTTGAATTATTCAATTTATGAAATCAATTTGCAATTCACAAATTTTTTAAATAGGTTAAAAATATTATCAAACGTGTCCTACAAGTTTTCTTTTGTTAACCTCTTAATCTTTACCACTGGTTTAAATCATAATTCACAGGACCTACAGTATGATAGGTACACAATGCATTGGCAAAACCCATATAAGAGCTTATCCTTAATTATCTGTTTAGCACAAGAAATTTGTACTGATCCTCAAGAAAACGTATATGTAGAGCTTTAATAATTTTTATACCTATAGGTATTTTTAATTTAAAAATGGTAAACATGACTGTTTTCTTACTTACGGTTTTATTTTACCTAACATTTAAGAATAGTTGTGAGATATTAAGAAGTATGAAAATTTTCTATGTCTTGAAGGATCAGTGTCCAATTTCAGATTGTTTTGCAGTTCTGCCTGGCAGAATGGTGTTTGAGCTTCTTTTTCCTTTTTCAGCTTGTAACATAATCTGTGCAATGCATTAATGTTTGCATCCCTTTTACTATGTTTCCTTAAGATAATCTTTAAAATAGCATAGAAACCTAATTGCTATGAGATGCAGTTTAAGCTTTTTTTTAACTTTTATTTTCCCTTTTTTAATCATAAAAAACTCTACCACTAAAACTGATTGTACTGCATGAGTTTTTATAAATTTGCATCATCAGTAATCAGATATATTATATATGTAAATATAAAGTGAAAGAGGAGAGTGAAAAAGTTGGCTTAAAGCTCAACATTCAGAAAACTAAGATCATGGCATCTGGTCCCATCACTTCATGGGAAATAGACGGGGAAACAGTGGAAACAGTGTCAGACTTTATTTTTTTGGGCTCCAAAAGCACTGCAGATGGTGACTGCAGCCATAACATTAAAAGATGCTTACTCCTTGGAAGGAAAGTTATGACCAACCTAGACAGTATATTAAAAAGCAGAGGCATTACTTTGCCAACAAAGGTCCGTCTGGTCAAGGCTATGGTTTTTCCAGTGGTCATGTATGGATGTGAGAGTTGGACTGGGAAGAGAGCTGAGCACTGAAAAATTGATGCTTTTGAACTGTGGTGTTGGAGAAGACTCTTGAGAGTCCCTTGGACTGCAAGGAGATCCACCCAGTCCATCCTAAAGGAGCTCAGTCCTGGGTGTTCATTGGAAAGACTGATGCTAAAGATGAAACTCCAATACTTCGGCCACCTCATGTGAAGAGTTGACTCATTGGAAAAGACCCTGATGCTGGGAGGGATTGGGGGCAGGAGAAGAAGGGGACGACAGAGGATGAGATGGCTGGATGGCATCACCAACTCGATGGGCATGAGTTTGAGTAAACTCCGGGAGTTTGTGATGGACAGGGAGGCCTGGTGTGCTGCGATTCCTGGGGTCGCAAAGAGTCGGACACGACTGAGCCACTGAACTGAACTGAACTGAAGACTGTGAGGGGAAGGCTCTTTCCTGCCTGTCCCCTAACTTCCTGTGCCTTGCTGGCGATCTCTAGTACTCTGGCTTGTAAATGCATCCCCTCAATCTCTGCCTTCATCTTCACATTCCGTTCTGTGTGTGTGTGTGAGCGCGTGCGTGTCTCTGTGCCCAAACTTCCCCTTGTTATGAGATCAGTTATATTACATTGAAAGTCCACGCTGTTCCAGTGTGACTTCATATCATCTAATTATACCTGCCACAGTACTATCTCCAAATAAGATCATATTCTGAGGTCTTAGGCATTAGGATTTCAACATACAAATTTTTAAGGGAGACATAGTTCACCCAATAGCATTCGCTATCATTCATTCACTTAGCAAATAATTCTTCAGTGTCACTTATGGCCAAGCACATGCTAGAGATTAGACAGAAATTTTTCAAAACTACTTTACCATTCTGAACAGATGTTTATGTGACGTTTCCTGTGATTATGTCTTTATCATGTCAAAAATAATCTTAAGTTCCCACTGACTTAATTTGACCTTCTGACTATTAATAGTAGCTGTAAATGTTAATGTTGTTATACTCACATGTAGGTTATAATACATTTGCTATAAATGAGGAAATATTATATCTGTGTTTAGGGTCTGTCTATATAGCTGTGTCTATATGTCTGTCTATATGCACATCTATATAATTTCGGATATAATTTATTACAAGTGAAGATTTGTTTTTCTCTTAAATAATGAAAATTCCACAACACTAACTAATATTTATGCAAGGTACTATTTTGAACACTTCAGATGCACTCACGAAGAAAACAGAAAAAAATCTCTGCCATCATAGAGCTGATATTTTGGTGGGAAGGAAATACATTAAAGAATCATAGTAGCTGTTATTTTGCTGGATTTGGATTATTTTGGTAATTTTTAGACAATGAAATGCTAGCTTTTTGCCAGTCTACTGAAATGGCATTCTGAGGACTTTTCTGTACGTTGACAAGTTAGATGCTTAAATTTTTAAAAATCCTTTTAAATAGAATAATACTTTGAGGTTCCTAAACCTCAAACTTATCATTCCGACTACCTATCTTTTACAACTGAGTTATCCATGGTGTATTAGTTGCTCAGTCATATCTGATTCTTTCCGACCCCATGGACTGTAGCCCGCCAGATTCCTCTGTCCATGGAATTCTTCAGGCAAGAATACTGGAGTGCGTAGCCATTCCCTTCTCCAGGGAATCTTCTCAACCCAGGAATCAAACTCCAGTCTCCTACATTGCAGGCGGATTCTTTACCATCTGAGCCCCCAGGGAACCCCTCAGTTATCCAAGTAATTGCTTATTTCTTGTTTTGCTTCTGTTGGACCTCGCTTTAAATCTTTGGGCCTCACTTTTCCTATAATAAATCTTAACACTATCTATTTTACTCTTAACTCTTCCACTGCTTTTCAGTAATTTGTCATATTTCTGAAGGAATAATATGCATTCCATCGTAGTATCACAGATTGTGACCAATATGATGTAATCCTATTTGAAATGATCAGATGTGCTTCAACATGATATAGAAATATGAGGTACAGCTATCCCTCAGTGTCCAAATCTGTTTGATTCCTAGGTTGAGATAATGATGATTCAGGCAGAAATCTCAGAGAGTATGGGGTACCATTTTACCTAAGTTCATTTATTTGTTTGTGTATTATGATAGCAAGTAGAGACTTTAACTAACAAGGGACAACCTTTATCTGTACTTAAGATATTGTTAAATACCTTAGGAAGCATAGGAAGATAATACTATCTTAATTTTGTCTTTCAGCATTTTAAAAGTTATTTCATATTTTCTTAAGTTTAATAATTATCATTAAGCCATTCATATGCTTTGAGAAAATGCTGCATCCTTCATTGTGTCTTTTTAGGGTGTTAATCTCTATGCAGGAGCTGTTGGGCCACTAGGAATTTCTCTTCAACAGTTAAGGAGCTGTTGGTAGCGTTCTTCACTTAAGAGCCAGCTGAGACCTGGGATCTAATTGTGATCTGTAGGATCATAAATTTTATTGATATGTTCAAATTTGAAAATATACTAATGTATATTCATTATTTATTTACACAATTTTTTAAGTCATTTTTTCAGTTTTCCCCCAAAATTTTTAAAGTTTGTATTTGAGACCCTGGTTATAATATTTATAATAATTTTTAAATTATCATTACATATAGTTTTATCTTACTGGTCACTGCTTTTAACACTTTATATTAACTTAATGTTTATCAAATTATGGGAAAATTTCTAAATAAAGCATTTAATATTGGAGATTAAATACTTAAGAATCCTGTTCAGCTAAGCTTTAGTGTATTTTAGGTTATTCTCTGGTATTAAACAATTTTTCCGTGCTGTCAACCTATTAGTTTCTTACTCCATGAAGGAAATATCTTATTGTAGTTATTATTTATTGACATAAGCAGTCTGGTGGATTTAAAACTATCTTTTTTTTTAAAACCAAATTCAAATCCATATTTTAACTGAGATCTTATTTTGGAGCAAATTTTAAATTAAAATAAATAAAGTTTTGCTTTTTACTGGCAAACTCTTTCATTTCAGTGTTCGTTTACTAGATATTTAGTCTCATAAAATCTTAATTTTTGAGATTTGTTAAATTTGTTCACATGCAAGAGAAATTTACAGTCAACCCTTAAACATTACAGGAGTTTGAGGTGTACACATCCACTTATATATGGATAGTTTTCTGTAGTTAATGTTGTAGTACTGCCTGGTCCATGGTTGGTTGAAAGGTCTGACTGTAAGTTAGACAGTTTAACCCCTGATTGTGCAGGGATCAACTACATTTCATTTTTTTCTAAAAGTGATTTAATGTATTTTAGTTTTATATTTGAAGTCTATAATATGCTAAGTAGATATTAGGAGGCAGAACCTTGCTTTTCTTTTGATAAGATAGTTAACTTTCCAAACTGCCATTTTCTACATGATTTGTTTTGCTTCTCTTATTTCATAGTGACTGGGTTCCCTCGGCCTGTCACCTCTTCAGGATGTGTCTACTATTATTGGAGTCGTGACAACTGGCACTGCTACTACAGCCTTATGACCACCAGCTGGAACACGAGGGTACAGCCGGCTGGGAGAGGTTACCATGGGTTGTCAGTCAGCTGTAAGTTACCACCTCCATGTTCATTTGGTACATCTCAGCTACTTGAATGGAAGATAGCTCATGATATTTAGCCAGGGAAAGAAAGAAAGAAAGTGAAGTCGCTCAGTCGTGTCCGACTCTTTGCCACCCTGTGGACTGTAGCCAGCCAGGCTCCTCTGTCCATGGGATTCTCCAGGCAAGAGTACTGGAGTGGGTTGCCCTTTCCTTCTCCAGGGGATCTTCCCAACCCAGGGATCAAACCCGGGTCTCCCGCATTGGAAGCAGACGCTTTATCCTCTGAGCCACCAGGGAAGCCCAGGAACTGAGGGACAAAATATAGCAAAATATTTTTTTAAAAAGAACAAAACATAACTTGGCGTCATCTGTGGTAACTGTCTTCAGGAGAGAAGATTTATACCTGTAGACATGTAGTTGCTTATCTGTGAAAACGGTACGTCTGTATTACTGCAGAAAGACCTGTCTGTTCCCTTATTATCTAAAAGTGGTGGTGGATTGTAAACTACATCCAGACTTCTCATTTTTGAGGCTAAAATATATGGTGGCATGTTAGCCAAGCTTTTGTATGAAGTATCACCTCCATTGACTTAGTCTTATTAACACCACACCTAGAACTCTGCCATTAAGATTCCATATATTTCATGACAATCTGTTAAAATTTAAGAAGTTTACAGAATATAAAGTTAAGAATTTTCAAAGGATCCCAAACAACTCCTTTGCATTCTAATTTTACTGGCTGTGAAAAGCAGAAGAGATTGTTAGATTTGGATTGTTTCCAAAATTGGCAAGGAAACAGTAATTTATTTGTATCCCCTGCCGATTTTCCTTTCTTTCTTATTCAGGTTACCACAGCTTATAGAAATAGTTGGAAAAATTAATGTTACTTCAACTGCCTGTGTCCATGAATTCTCCAGATTTTTCTGGCACCTTTGCCGGACATTTGGCAAAATTTTTACAAACACTAAGGTAAAAACTTGTATTTCATATTTTCTTATATGCAAGACATATAAAAATGTAATGTGTTAATTAATGCTATGGCAGAGTAAGTAAAAGCAGGAGCCCTTCCTTTATTCTAATTATCTTTTAATATCTTAGAAAACTATGATAATAAAAGAAAATTCTGGTCTGTAATATTCTTTATTGATTTTCAGAAAATGATTTAGTCAAAATTTAGTCTATATCCACATTTAAATATAAGGTCTGCTCACTGTGGATGTCTCAGAGCTTTCCAGCAGAGAAAGTATCAGCTAGGGGACTCCACTCCAATTCTTTGAATGTGATTCTTGTACTGAATCTACCACAGATTGAGGAAGCCACCATTTCCTCTACATGCTTTGGTCAGAACTTCAGGTGATTGTGGGCTTCCCTGATAGCTCAGTTGGTAAAGAATCCACCTGCAATGCAGGAGACCTCAGTTCGATTCCTAGGTCGGGAAGTTCTGCTGGAGAAGGGATAGGCTCCAGTATTCTTGGACTTCCCTTGTGGCTCAGCTGGTAGAGAATCCACCTGCAGTGCAGCAGATCTGGGTTCGATTCCTGGATTGGGAAGATCCCCTGGAGAAGGGAAAGGCTACCACTGGAGAATGCCATGGACTGTATAGTCTATGGGGTCGCAAAGAGTCAGACACAACTGAGCGACTTTCACTTTCATTCAGGTGATTATAGAAACAAAGCAGCTTGTGTAGAATACTTGCTACAAGATAGGAGCTCTTGGAATAGAATGGACACTTGAGATAAATGCTGTATATTTCAATCACTGTTACATTTGCCTAACCAGGTTATTTTGTTGTTTAAATATTAAAATTGGAAAGTTCTTAGGTCCTAATTTCTTCTTTAATCCTGTTAATCCATTTGTCTTCATAACAGATTGTTGAGCCAGTTCTTTAGAGCGTTAACAAAACCTTACAAAGATGTAGTTGCTGTATGTTAAGACATTTAAAAGGTAAAAATTTTGTGGCACCTCTCTACTAAGCCTGTAGTTTTTTAAACACTTAGAGCATAACAGTTTGGTATAGTGGACTGACAAAATTCAGAAAATGGGTTGTGACTCTGTGTATCCTTGAGTAAATCATTTAATGTAGCTGTGCTTAATCTTATCATGTGTGAAATGAAATTTAATCCTGTACATCTAATGCTGTAAGTTAATCTTTTCACAGTGGTCTACATCTCAGTTTAAATGGAATTTGCAGATTAATATGCCAGACCTATTGATAGGAGGGCAAAAATCAGAGCTTAATGTTACTGTAGGAGAAACCAAATCATTCATTAACATCTAATTATTAAGTATAGTTGGATTTTACTGGGAATCACTATTGGCAAAACCTGTTTGACATCTCCGGAAGAAGTAACTGTTATTTATTTTACTTTTTCCTACAAAAGCAATTAGGAATTCACTTTAACACTTAAGTGGCTGACTTCAGAGGCCTGAAATCTGTGATGTTAAATAATAAAACTTGAAACAAGCATTTCCTCTAACTTAAAACTTTAATGTTAAATTCTGTCTTTCTTGTTTAAAATCAAATTTTAAAAAAGTTAAAGACTAAGCCAATGGATATAACATAATGAGTATCTTACTTACTGAATATCCTAAATGAATGGAATTTCATTTTCATTCCTTTTATACAGAACATTTTCTTTCAACAGTTTTAATCATATACTATCTGCCTAAGTATCCTTTCTGTCATCAGGTTCGGTTTTGGGAGGTAGTAATTTCAAACACTTAAAGTCACCTTGGAAATTATTTTAATTTAGTGAAGGAATCTAAAGTTCCTTCAGAAAACTTGCTGACCTAAATTGATTTTTTAAATATTTTATCTCTAATAAGACGTTGTTTTCAGAAACTTGACACTTCTTTTTTTCCTATGGCTTTTAAGAACTGTTGTGTTTTTGACTACTTAAATCTTTAAAAATAAGTAGTAGTAGCAATGGTAGGAAACATTATATTTAACCATTGATTGGTCTGTTGAACCTGAGACGTTCTGGATCTTTTCTTCGGGTTGCTTAGGTAAAACCTCCGTTCCAGGAGATTTTAAGGCTGTCTGAAGAAAATATTGGTAAGTTTGTGCATTATAATTTCTACAAACAATTAAGTCTCTTTACTTCAGAACAATACTTTATTCATTATAAGCAAATTGTATAAATAAACTAACAAGTACAGTTGAAAAGGAAAATTTATACTATGGAGTTCTTGGGTTTACAGCACTGCTACATCTAATATCCTTTCCATGGAGTAGTAATAAGATTAATCTCCGTCAGTTTTATTGTAAATATCTACCTTCACTGTAATCAAATTGACCTAAGCCTGACCTTCTCAGACTGTGTACTTACTTGTACCCTTGGAGGTTTGAAGTGGTGCAATTGAAATACTAAAAAGGAAAAAATACAGAGCATATAATTCATAATTAGTTACTTAGAACTTTTAAAAATTAAAACAAGTATAACTGAATAGAATATAAGATATACATATATTTTTTTAATGAAACATGTGATTTTTAAGAAACTACAGGCTTTAATGGACAGCTCCAGCCCCTCTGTTCATAGTTTTCAATTACTGTCTTAAGAAGTCTGGTTATAGCACCAAGAACTCCTTTATGTGTGGATCTTAGGTCCCTGTGTATTTTTCTAATTTCTAGGAATGAATTGTGAAAAATATTAAGGACAAAAATGTATAGTCCCCGTGATTTGTATTTTAACTTGGCTGTTTTGGATATATAGGTAATTCTTATCTCAGTCTTACCTTAGTGATTTGATTTGAGTCATCTGGAAAACTCCATTTTTGTCTATCCTCAGAGGTAATTAGAGAGTGAATAAATGATTCCTTTTAAGTTTGAAAATGTCAGTGAGTTGTTTGGGTTTTTTTTTTACAAATGCTTCCTAAAGTTTATGTTATATAGCTTTCTAATGGTTTGATTACTTGGAATTAAAAATTGGTATTATCTGTTTAGTTAATTATACATTCTGATGATGATAGCTTTCAGAATTATTAGTTATGAGGTGATTATATTCAGTCTATATGTATGAATTCAACTTAAGCTTATGTTCGTAGCCTCAGATTTACCTCTCAGCTACCATAGTCACACTCAGCCAACATCAGTAGTCCCCAAAAGGTAAAATTACTCTTGCCAAGAGAATAAAAATACCTCAAATACTAATTGATATGAAAATAGATTCTTTTTTGGTGAAAATACTTTCAAGATAGTTAAATACATGTTTTTACCTGAATTCTGTATGTACTACTTTCTGAAAAGAATTTAAAACCATATAAGAATAGAAAAAAGTAATTTTTAAAAGTTTGAGTACATAAAAGCAAATGTAAAGTGCTTCAAATAATGCCTAACATCAGTAAGTGAGAGCTGTTGGTGCTATAAATAGCAACTGCCATATCATCTCTGGACCTGTTTTTAAAAAATCATCTACACATGCTGCATAGGAAAATCTGATGTCTTAAAGTTGTCACAGGACACTCAGCTGTGGTTGGATGCTTTCCCCTTTCCCCAAGCTGTATTTAACCTCCCTACTCCATGAAAATAGTCAGGCTTCTGTCTGGCTTCTAAAAAACCCCCGTACAGGATACAGGAAGAGCTCTGGAACTAGGCTAATAGTAGAAACTAGGTAGTGTCTCGATGTCTAGAAGCAGGTTAAATATATATCTAGGTGTCTCCTTTCAGCTGAGTACCTTGATGTTTTACTGAATACTGCAAATTAAAAGCCTGAAAATTCATACAACATGCTTATATGGCCAGTTGGGAAAGTGTTAAAGAGAGCTCTGATTTATGACTATGCAAATAACAGTATAGCATCGCATTTTGGTCATTAAAGTTTTTCCCATCTATCAAAATTGTGTATGCTAATGGCTCTGAAAAGTATTAAGTTGCATTTTCACAACCACCAGTGGATATATATGTTTTGATCAAAGTATTTTTAAAGTAATGATAACATTTATTTGTAAGCCTTGTAACCAATTGTAATTTAAAATATAATTTGTACTATGACTTTTTGCTTTACATTTAAAGCATACTCAGATATTTTAAATTATTTTTGTGATTTTTAGATTCCTCAGCAGGAAATGGGGTCCTCACAAAAGCTACTGTCCCCGTTTATGCAACAGGAGTCCTTACGTGTTATATTCAGGTAAGGGAAAAATTCTTTGGTTGGAAAATGTAAAAGCACTTTCTATTTAGAAAGATAGCTAATGTTATATCTTTTAATGTGTTTATAAGTGAAAATAATACCCATAAATGAGAAGCAAATTTATTTATTCTTCTTATTCAATAAATAGTTTATAGTAGAAAGCATATTTTAATAATAGTCTCTTGAGTCTCTGTTAAACAAATAAAATTAGAGATTGTGTGCTTCTTGATATTTTGTTTAAAAGTGTTGGGTTGTACTTATGTAGCAATTTCTTTGTGTTTCATGATAATTTTTTCATTAATAAACAAAGCACATGTGTTAGCTAAAGCAAACTGCAAAATGCTGTAACATACTGTTTCATCATTTTTAGCGAAGTATTTTGTAATCCCGAAACATGAAGGATTGTTATAACTCTTTTATTGCTCATGGTCTGTGCTCAGCTGGGTGTCTCTTCCACTGTTCTTGCTGTGTGGCTGTGTTCACCTGGTTGGTTGGTGGGGCTCCTGGAAGGGTGGCTGGGCTTCAGTCCCCACGGTCTTAGGGCCTCTCTCTGTCCGCACGTCCTGTGGAGTGGCAGAGCCAGGCTCATTCTGTGCTAGCTTAGGGCTCCCAAAATTGCAAGAAACAGAATTTGCTAGGCTACAGCTTGGGCTTTGGAGTTAGCACATCACTACTACTGTATTCTGTTGGTTAAAGCAAGTCACAGGTCCAACCCCGATTGAAAAAAGAGGAAACTGATTGAGAGCTTGACCCAGGAGGTGGTTCATTGGTGGTCACCAGTATAGCAGACCACCTCACTCTACTTAGCATTGCTTTAAATTAACACGTTGTGTATTAAGGCATATCAGTCATTTTTAAGTGTGAGGCAGTCCCACCTGTGAGTTGAAAATATGGACTCAAGATAACGCATTTTAGAAATTATGACACAGTAATTCCTATGTAGTATTTCTGACCACTCCCCCCAATTAATCTGAATGTAATCATAGGAAAACAATAAAATAAATCCAAATTAAGTTTTAAAAAGGATTAGAATGGGAAAATCAAAGAGGAAGATCTTTTTTCCCCTAATTTTCCATACTAATCCTAACTTTTTTTTGCCTTTTGAATTCAAAGTATAGCCGTTCATATTTATTGCACTCTTCTTCCAAATCAGATTTGAATCTTCTTATAATATTAAACTGTAGTTCTACAATATCATAAGATATCTTGTAGTAGAAGCTCCAACTCAGTTAAAGTAGTACAGTATTCTTTTAACTTTTCTACCCTAGTTTCTCAGACTACCTCATAATACAGATACACACAGGATCTCTGTGTTTAGAATATTTTAAGTCATGTAACCTTAACAGATTGCATCCATTGTTGTCCTTAAATTTGTGGAGATTAAGTCCTAGCACATTACCAGGCACAACAGCACAAATACCGTTTTCCTCTTTAATTTTGGAAGCTCTTCCAGCAGGATAACAAAGGTGATGTCAGTATTTTCCTCTCTCATTTTTAAGCTTGGGCAGTAAGTATGCTAAGTATGTTGATTTTGACCATAAACAGTATTTTAAGGCATAATAAATATGAAATACATATTTTAAGGCTTGATAAAGTATGAGATACAAGGTTTGTCTCATAGCAGTCCCTCAGAATAGATTTATTGAATAAATCAATATAGACGTATTTTTTGAGTAACTGTGTGAAATCCAAATATCTAAAGAGATAAGAGCTTTGCTACTATTTACAAAATGAGAACTGAGTGGCTATCATAGATTGCCAGTGCCTAAGGAAGCACACACCAGTGTTTTTCTTACTAAACAAAATTTTCCATTAAGGTAAATTAACTGTCCTTGTTGCTTTGATAAACAAAGCCTATTTTGAATCAAGTACGTAAGCAGTATTACTTGTTTTGAAATTTCAAAGTTGAGAAATTGTGTTGTAGTAAATTTTCAAATCAAAGAGTTCATGTTCATTTAGCAGTATATTTTATAGCTGTTGCTTCACAGTTAAGTTTTTTTCAGATTTACAGTTTATTTTCCAAATTTTATGGATCCTCTGATACAGTAAGCAACTAAAAATGAGTGAGGTTTCTGTTCCACTGTAGCTCTGATGGTGGCTTGTCAGTGTTTCCGTTCTTCACTAAGCAAACCAGCATATTACAAAACTGCTGTGTCCATCCTTTATTCATGCTGAACATTACTTTTGACAGTCCTTTATTTCTGCCTCACTCTAAATTAACCTACCATGTAGGAAAAGTTAGATGGTAATCCAGTCTTCCTCATGGATCTAGTGATGTATGTGCCTTTTTAGTCACTTAGTCATGTCCAACTCTTTGTGACCCCATGGACTATAGCCTGCCAGGCTCCTCTGTCCATGAGATATTTCAGGCAAGAATACTGGAGTGGGTTGCTGTTTCCTTCTCGAGGGGTCTTCCTGACCCAGGGATCAAACCTGCGTCTCCTGCATTGATTGGCAGGTGGATTCTTTACCACCAAGCCACCAGGAAGCGTTGATACTGATATATATAGAAGCCATTTACTGTTGACATAATATAGCCCTAAAGACAAAATATTTGACTCTAATTTATTATATATTTATTCCATGATAGAATGTCAGATTCTTTCCCTTACAGATTCTGGCTAATTTAATGTACAGTTATCTTTTTAAACTTTAATATTGAGCAGACTTGCTTTTTCTAACAAATTTCTTAATAGTGTGCTGTGTAAAAAAAGAAAGAAATATTTTCTGATTATTAAAATAATGGTTTGTCAAAGAAAGCTTAAAAATAAAGGTAATTTTTTAATCAAAGGTGTGACTATTTTTTTTTAGGACACAATGGTCTGTATTTCAGCAATTGTGCAACTTCTCACCACTGATAATTACTCAGATATCAATTTCTACTCTTAGGAGGATAACTGTTTTAGTGACTTATATTTAAGTATTTAGAGCCAAAATTAATGAGAAGTAAAACTGCTAAAATGAATTTTAATTAAAAAAATATATACCGTTTTGTGTTTTAAACCAGAACTATCTCATCAAACTTTCTGCAGTGATGCAAGTAATCTGTATCTGAGTTGTCCAGTGAGGTGACCATACATGGATGTTAAACAGCTTGAATTGTAATTAGTGCAGCTTAGGAACTGAATCTTTGATTTTACTTCTCTTTAGTTTGAGTGTAAGTTACCACATGTGGTGAGTGACTACCATATTTGACAGCTCAGGTCAAAATCTATGAATAAGAATAGTGTTTGTCACATGAAAAGATGCTCAACATCACTCATTATCAGAGAAATGCAAATCAAAACCACAATGAGATACCATTACATGCCAGTCAGGATGGCTGCTATCCAAAAGTCTACAAGCAATAAATGCTGGAGAGGGTGTGGAGAAAAGGGAACCCTCTTACACTGTTGGTGGGAATGCAAACTAGTACAGCCACTATGGAGAACAGTGTGGAGATTTCTTAAAAAACTGGAAATAGAACTGCCATATGACCCAGCAATCCCACTTCTGGGCATACACACTGAGGAAACCAGATCTGAAAGAGACACGTGCACCCCAATGTTCATCACAGCACTGTTTATAATAGCCAGGACATGGAAGCAACCTAGATGCCATCAGCAGACGAATAGATAAGGAAGCTGTGGTACATATACACCATGGAATATTACTCAGCCATTAAAAAGAGTTCATTTGATGGATGAAACTGGAGCCCATTATACAGAGTGAAGTAAGCCAGAAAGATAAAGACCAATGCAGTATACTAATGCATATATATGGAATTTAGAAGGATGGCAACAATAACCCTATACGCAAAACAGAAAAAGAGACACAGATGTACAGAACAGACTTTTGGACTCTGTGGGAGAAGGTGAGGGTGGGATGTTTCGAGAGAACAGCATATATATATATATATATATTCGAACATATATATTACCTAGGGTGAAACAGATCACCAGCCCAGGCTGGATACATGAGACGAGTGCTCGGGCCTGGTGCACTGGGAAGACCCAGAGGGATTGGGTGGAGAGGGAGGTGGGAGGGGGGATCGGGATGGGGAATACATGTAAATCCATGGCTGATTCATGTCAATGTATGACAAAAACCACTATAATATTGTAAAGTAATTAGCCTCCAACTAGTAAAAATAAATGGAAAAAATAAAAAAATAAAACATAAAAAAAAAGAATAGTGTTTGTCCTCATACCATTGTGATCATAGATATGCCTAATAAATATCTTTAATTAAAATGCTTCCAAATTAGGATATATTCCCCTTATTTGATAAATTTTTCTAATTGTACATACGAAATGATGGTTTTTAAGTTCTACTTGATTGCTTGGAAATTCATCATCAGTCTTTTTCCTCCATAGGAAGAAGACCAAAAGCTGTTGATTGGATTCTTAGAAGATGAAATGACCTTGCTTTCATTATCTAATGCTCCTCTTGATAGCCTGAAAGCTTCTTTTGTGCAACTGGGGTAAAAATAATAGCTTATAGTTTTTAAAAGCTATTGAAAGTTTTAAAACTGGTTTTATAGACTACATATTTTTAGTCTAAATAAAGATTAGTATACACACCAAACTTCTTGACGTTTTACTTAAGATTTTTTTGTTCTTTGTTTTTTTTTTGTATATTTTAGTATTTTGTAATCAATACATTGTAAAAAAGAATGAGGTAAAAGATAGAGATATGTCTTCTTTGAAACAGCTGGAGGCATAAAATCAAGTACAAATTCGAAGAAAATTCAGTGGCCCCAGACTGGAAAAGGAGTCCCAGTGAAAGCCAGATCACTGGGCTCCCTTTTCTATTCCAGTTGATTTGCCTGGTTTACTGCACAGCAGCACTCATCTCACTAGCAAAGTAATGCTCAAAATTCTCCAAGCCAGGCGTCAACAGTACGTGAACCATGAACTTCCAGATGTTCAAGCTGGATTTAGAAAAGGCAGAGGAACCAGAGATCAAATTGCCAGCATCCACTGGATCATCGAAAAAGCAAGAAAATTCCAGAAAAATATCTACTTCTGCTTTATTGACTATGCCAAAGCCTTTGACTGTGTGGATCACAACAATCTGTGGAAAATTCTTCAAGAGATGGGAATACCAGACCACCTGACCTGCCTCCTGAGATATCTGTATGCAGGTCAAGAAGCAACAGTTAGAACTGGACATGGAACAACAGATTGGTTCCAAAGCGGGAAAGGAGTACATCAAGGCTGTATATTGTCACCCTGCTTATTTAACTTCCATGCAGAGTACATCATGAGAAACGCTGGGCTGGATGAAGCACAAGCTGGAATCAAGATTGCCAGGAGAAATATCAATCACCTCAGATATGCAGATGACACCACCCTTATGGCAGAAAGCAAAGAACTAAAGAGCCTCTTGATGAAAGTAAAAGAGGAGAGTGAAAAAGTTGGCTTAAAACTCAACGTTCAGAAAACTATGATCATGGCATCTGGTCCCATCACTTCATGGGAAACAGATGAGGAAACAGTGACAAACTATATTGGGGGGCTCCAAAATCACTGCAGATGGTGACTGCAGCCATGAAATTAAAAGACACTTGCACCTTGGAAGAAAAGTTCAACCAACCTAGACAGCATATTAAAAAGCAATAGTATGTTGCCATATTACTTTGCCAACAAAGGTCCATCTAGTCAAAGCTATGGTTTCTCCAGTAGTCATGTACGGATGTGAGTTGGACCATAAAGAAAGCTGAATGCCGAAGAATTGATGCTTTTAAACTGTGGTGTTGGAGAAGACTCTTGAGAGTCCCTTGGATAGCAAGGAGATCAAACCAGTTCATCCTAAAGAAAATCAGTCCTGAATATTCATTAGAAGGACTGATTCTGAAGCTGAAACTCTAATACTTTGCCCACCTGATGTGAAGAACTGGCTCATTTGAAGAGACCCTGATGCTGGGAAAGATTTAAGGCAAGAGGAGAAGGGCATGACAGAGGATAAGATGGTTGGATGGCATCACCGACTTAATGGACATGAATTTGAGTAAGTTCTGGGAGTTTGTGATGAACAGGGGGCCTGGCATGCTGCAGTCCATGGGGTCACAAAGAATCAGACACGACTGAGTGACCAAAATCATAATCACGTCATCTAGCTACTTAAGTAGTTTCTTCTCATTCTTTACTAAAAACAGGTTTATGTATTTATTAATGACACTATCCCATATTTGGATAAGCTTCATACCCAACTTAACCCTTCCATATGGTGGTTTGAGTTATCCTTGATTTGGGTTATCCTAACTGATCCTGTACCAACCGTATGGCATATGTAGGACAGTATTGTTTCCCCAGTGTTTATAGATGCCAGAAATTAAGACTCACTAAGGTTACAAATGTTTCTTCTCATAAGTAGTAAATTTTATTCCTTTATTTTTTTATAATTTTAACACTTATATGTTTCCAGTCCTGTGGCCACTGCTGAGTTTTCTAAATTTGCTGGCATACTGAGTGCAGCAAAAGTTTTCATTCCAATCCCAAAGAAAGGCAATGCCATAGAATGCTCAAACCACAATTGCACTCATTTCACACGCAAGTAAAATAATTCTTTACTTGCTCAAAATTCTTGAAGCCAGGCTTCAGCAATACGTGAACTGTGAACTACCAGATGTTCAAGCTGCTTTTAGAAAAGTCAGAGGAACCAGAGATCAAATTGCCAATATCCGCTGGATCATCGAAAAAGCAAGAGAGCTCCAGAAAAACATCTATTTCTGCTTTATTGACTATGCCAAAGCCTTCAACTCTGTGGATCACAATAAACTGTGGAAAATTCTGAAAGACATGGACATACCAGACCACCTGACCTGCCTCTTGAGAAACCTGTATGCAGGTCAGGAAGCAACAGTTAGAACTGGACATGGAACAACAGACTGGTTCCAAATAGGAAAAGGAGTACATCAAGGCTGTATATTGTCACCCTGCTTATTTAACTTCCATGCAGAGTACATCATGAGAAACGCTGGGCTGGAAGAAGCACAAGCTGGAATCAAGATTGCCGGGAGAAATATCAATAACCTCGGATATGGAGATGACACCACCCTTATGGCAGAAAGTGAAGAGGAACTAAAAAGCCTCTTGATGAAAGTGGAAGAGGAGAGTGAAAAAGTTGGCTTAAAGCTCAACATTCAGAAAACTAAGATCATGGCATCTGGTCCCATCACCTCATGGGAAATAGATGGGGAGACAGTGGAAACAGTGTCAGACTTTATTTTTTGGGGCTCCAAAATCACTGCAGATGGTGACTGCAGCCATGAAATTAAAAGACACTCCTTGGAAAGAAAGTTATGACCAACCTAGATAGCATATTAAAAAGCAGAGACTTTGCCAACAAAGGTCCATCTTGTCAAGACTATGGTTTTTCCAGTGATCATGTATGGATGTGAGAGTTGGACTGTGAAGAAAGCTGAGTGCCGAAGAATTGATGCTTTTGATCTGTGGTGTTGGAGAAAACTGTTGAGAGTCCCTTGGACTGCAAGGAGATCCAACCAGTCCATCCTACAGGAGATCAGTCCTGGGTGAGATCAGTCCTGGGTGTTCATTGGAAGGACTGATGCTGAAGCTGAAACTCCAATACTTTGGCCACCTGATGCAAAGAGCTGACTCATTGGAAAAGACCGTGTTGCTGGGAGGGATTGGGGGCAGGAGGAGAAGGGGACAACAGAGGATGAGATGGCTGGATGGCATCACCGACTTGATGGACATGGGTTTGAGTAAACTCCGGGAGTTGGTGATGGACAAGGAGGCCTGGCATGCTGCGATTCGTGGGGTTGCAAAGAGTCAGACACGACTGAGTGACTGAACTGAACTGAAGATTAATAATTTGTATTTACATTCTGAAATTGAGATTATAGGATTAGGGTGTTACCCTTCTCTGTTGAAGCTCATAAAATGCTGTCATTTCTATAAAAACAAAATGCATATAGCTTAATATTGTCCTCTTGTTCTGCGATTTATGGTTGGCTGCTAAAAAAATTGTTTTATGATTAGATTATAGAAATAGGTCTAATTGTGGTTATAAATTTTTTTTTTAATTTGAGCTTTTAGAGAAATGATCTCTTTGTAAGCATTAACTCCTTGGACCAACCAGAAACATTTTTTAATTAATAATTTCTTTTTTGAGTCATCATAATAATTCTGCTTGCATTTCTAGAATGCCTAGCCTTTGTCAGACACAGTGTTTAAGTGTATTATGTGCAGTTAGTAGCGAAGCGATCCTTGAAGGTAGATGACAGTCACCATTTTCAGATGAGAAAACTGAGTTTCAAGGGATGGTGTAATATATGTGAGGGCACATGCCTAGCGAGTGGAGAGCTAGAGTCTGAACCCAGGTCTGATGCCCACATGAAATAACTCCTTTGCACTAGGCTGTCTTAGGTCTCTGTACCTCAAGAAAGAAAGCTCTGTGATGTGAAAGACTGGGAATTTTTGTATGTGATTTTTAAATTTACATGCTTTAGAACAGTCAAAAGCAATTTAGTGGTGGCTGCTAGCCATTTGAGTTTGATTTAAAGACATTCCAGTTTGTACCTTGTTGGTCAAAACAAAATTATACCAGATTTATTTAAAAAATTTAACCGTAGAAGCCAGTATGTCATCTTTTTGGCTTCTTTAAAAATATAATAATAATAAAAAATAAAGCTTTATTTTAAATTGCCTTTTAATTGAATATGGAAATTGTGTAGACTATGTGACTGGTAGTACAAATTGCCATTGAGTTGGTGACAAGCTGTTTTCAGGGACTGCTAGGCTGTGGAAGCTTTATGTTCCTCCTAAGCATTCTTTGTCTTTTTTAAGCACTGCAGTAGTAGTATTGGCTTAGCTTCTAATTTTGGTTTTGCTTTTGTATTTTCTCTTTCTCTTGGTTGTTCCTTTCTTCTTCCCGTGGCATTGTTGTTTGTTCTTTCCATGCATCACCTGTGATTACCCCCTGTGCTGACCAGTCAGCTGTTGGTGAAGGGGGTGAATGAAACTCTGGTAGCTCAGAGGGTTGTTCCTGCTCTCATAACTCTCTCCAGTGACCCTGAAGTGTAAGTGTTGTCCTTGCCTTTTACCTTCGGCATCACTTTCAAAACGTGCCTGTTACGAAATAACCATCATGGAATTTAGAAAGATGGTAACAATAACCCTATATGCAAGACAGAAAAAGAGACACAGATGTATAGAACAGACTTTTGGACTCTATGGGAGAAGGCGAGGGTGGGATGATCTGAGAGAATAGCATTGAAACATATATATTATCAAGTGTGAAATAGATCGCCAATCCAGGTTGGATGCATGAGGTAAGTGCTCAGGGCTGGTACACTAGGATGACCCAGAGGGATGGGATGGGGAGGGAGGTGGGAGAGGGGCTCAGGATGGGGAACACATGTAAATCCATAGCTGATTCATGTCAATGTATGGCAAAAACCACTACAATATTGTAAAGTAATTAGCCTCCAACTAATAAAAATAAATGAAAAAAAAAATAAAAATTTATATATATATGTATATATATATATATAAAGAAAGAACCATCAGCTTTTAAATTCACTGAAGAGTGGTTTAACTCTTTAAAATAATAATATGGGATTATGCTTACTTGATTTTAAACTATCATACTACTATTCGTGTATGGGTTTTTGTTTTTTTTTAAGTCAACCTTCACAGTAAACCTAATGACAAGGCCCATATATTGAAAGAGTTATTAGTAGTATTGGTCCTCAACAAACATCTGCAAAACTTAAAACATGCTGATGGACTATTTCTTCCAAGCCAAGAAGGGATGCTCTGCTAATCTCACTAACATGTTGTTACCAGTAAGTATAGTGTCATGAACCAGAGGCTTAATGTTTTAATGTCTCGTGTGGGTGACTAAACCAAGAAAGGCCAGTGAGTCTGCCTGCCCATCCTCGGTCACAGCTAACCCAGTTCTCATTCCAGTTTACCAAACCATTTTTTGTTGCATGTTGACTGGTTTACAGCTGACTCTTCGAGGCATGAGTGAAGCATTAGTTGATAAGCGGGTTGCTCCGGCCCTTGTTACCTTGTCCAATGATCCTGAATTGTGAGTTCCACAGACTACAACCTTAAGTTATCCTGTCTGTCTTTTTGAGCATTCTTCTTGCTCTGCTTTTTTTTTTATTTAATTTGTCATTGCTAGTGACTAATACACTATATTTACCTTGTACTTACGTTGATATATACTTTAATAATAACGAGTTTTTCGTCTCAAAGAAAATGTAAAGTGTTTTTCTTCTTTAATTCTAACAGCTCTGTCAGGATTGCTACAATTCCAGCCTTTGGCACGATTATGAAGACAGTTATCCAAAGAGAGGTAGGAAATGAGTGGAATTTATTTAATCTGTATGTACTGCTGAGGTGATGAAAGCACCTGACCATACACGTACCCTGTGGTTGGGGGCAGGGAGGATATACATTCATTTTGTTTCTTAGTTAATTATGGGCCAGAGAGGATCTCAGTGTTTGAAAATATGATAGCCTACCAAAAGTATCTTTTCACATGCTAAGGCAATCTCTCAATTAGTATAAGCCAGGTCTCAGATGTTCTATTCTGAGCTGGTCTGGATATTGCAGTACTGAATAGTCCTTCACAGCAGATCTAGTTTCACAGACTTCTCTTATTCAGTAGACTTCTGGATAGTCTGCATAAATTCCCAGTTGTCAGTACGTGCAGATTTGAAGGGAACAGGTTTCCTCAGTTTCAGGAATGGAGGCTAGAGGTACCTATGTTCTTGTAACTATCATTCATATCAAACTGCAAGTCATGTCATAGACTGGTGTCATCTTTTTGCAGTCCACTTCACTGGGACAACCTTCTCTCATGCCTGCTTCAGGAGATTACCAAAGTCTTCCTCCCTCAAAGTATATTTTGATTCAGAAACTTGTGTGATCTAAAGTTGTTCGGTTCTGTCTGCACCATTAACTATTAGACACTTATCAAAATTAGTATCAGAATGTTATTCTCTATTATTAGATTGGACATGTCCTTGCACAATGACAAATGCTATACATTAGAAAATCAATTATTTGTGGACATATTAGCCACTTAAATGGAAAACAAGATTTTCCATCTCATAGACATTTAATAAAAAAAATATATATATATATAGACTGTTTTGTAAAATTTTTGTCATAGAGATTTTTTTATAACAAAAAACTAAACTTATGTTAGCTGTGGGAAAAAGTGTTTTCTGTTTTTTCACTTACATATATATGTATATTTCACTGGTGAAGCAAAATAAAAAAATACATCATTCTGCAAAGCTTGCAGTCTTGGCAGAATTTCAACATGTTCTTAATCCCAAAATAAAAACTTCTTTTAGGGAAATATGAGTAATATATAAGTCACTAATGACTCATTGCTTTCAGAAGGTGAATAAGTGGGTAACTTACACTGTGATCTGTTTGAAGAATTCTAACTTAGACACAAAATCATCATACATTTATCTTTTCCCCTAAATACTGTGGGATCTTTTCTACAGTTTGTCAGGGAATATTTCTGTTAAAAAAAAAAAAGAGTTGGTAAACATAAAAATGTAGGATCTTTTCTGAGCTGAAAGATTAAAGAAGTACTTATTTAATTTCAAACTTCAACTCATGTTGATATAAGTCATTTGAATCCAGTGATGCAAACCATGTTTAGTGTGTATCTTTCTCTCAATTTGACTGTTTAATATTCAATTTTAAGTTGCTGGAAAGAGTGAAAATGCAGTTGGCTTCTTTCCTGGAAGACCCTCAATATCAAGACAAATATTCTCTGAATAAAGAGATCATAAAAACATTTGGTAGAATTGGGCCTAATGCAGAACCAAGGTTCCGAGATGAGTGTAAGTTGCATTTTTTAACTCTTTTTCCTAAATTGATATGTAAAAGCAAAACCATAAGTTTCTCTGTAGATATGTCATGTGTTAAAGCCTCTTCTGCACTTTGTCTTTCATACTTTGAAAGCTAAAAGTGAAACAAGTTTCTTATTGAGGATTGATCACTATTGCTATTACTCAGTGGTTTCTTATACTATATCCTGTAGACATATGAAAAAACTCATAAATAATTTCAAGTTATTTTTAAAACAGTTCTTAATAACTTAATTTCAAAATAACTGTGCCCCTTATATGTAGAGATTATTATTTAATTCTTATTTCTAAGGAAATTTATATGTGTTTCTAGACATGTTATGAAAGAGGTACATTTCTTCTACTTAGCATGCCATTCAACAATTTTAAGTCACAGCTTGTCAATCTGCTAAATAATCTGCATAATGATCTGCTAAAGCATTTTCTCCAGTTTCTATAGTTTCACTTCTATAGTGAGCCTCAACCTTTATGATAGCAATTTCTGAGTGGTATCAAAGCATCCAGTAATTATTACACCAAAAGCATGACAGTTATCACTGCTACATCTTAGTCCTTTTATTTTTAGCCATTTGACATGCTCTTGAAAGGATAACAGGCTTGGTTTCCTAAGTCAGTTTATAAGAATTATCACCAAAAATATTGTCAGGATTTGGACTGCAGTGTCCAAAAGGGCATGAACACTTATGGAACTACAAAAACACAATCACAAGATTGTTTCTCAATGGGAAATAGTGTTGGTAACATGAGGAGGAAATCATAATATTTCGCATATTTCACAATTAGTTAACAGAAAAAGTTTAGTAATTTAGTTAGCAGTAGGGTTAATTCTCCAAGCCAGGCTTCAGCAATACGTGAACTGTGAACTTCCAGATGTTCAAGCTGCTTTTAGAAAAGGCAGAGGAACCAGAGATCAAGTTGCCAATATCCGCTGGATCATCGAAAAAGCAAGAGAGTTCCAGAAAAACATCTATTTCTGCTTTATTGACTATGCCAAAGCCTTCAACTGCGTGGATCACAATAAACTGTGGAAAATTCTGAAAGAGATGGGCATACCAGACCACCTGACCTGCCTCTTGAGAAACCTGTATGCAGGTCAGGAAGCAACAGTTAGAACTGGACATGGAACAACAGACTGGTTCCAAATAGGAAAAGGAGTACATCAAGGCTGTATATTGTCACCCTGCTTATTTAACTTCTGTGCAGAGTACATCATGAGAAACGCTGGGCTGGAAGAAGCACAAGCTGGAATCAAGATTGCCAGGAGAAATATCAATCACCTCAGATATGGAGATGACACCACCCTTATGGCAGAAAGTGAAGAGGAACTAAAAAGCCTCTTGATGAAAGTGGAAGAGGAGAGTGAAAAAGTTGGCTTAAAGCTCAACATTCAGAAAACTAAGATCATGGCATCTGGCCCCATCACCTCATGAGAAACAGATGGGGAAACATTGGAAAGAGCATCAGACTTTATTTCTGGGGACTCCAAAATCACTGCAGATGGTGATTGCAGCCATAACATTAAAAGACACTTACTCCTTGGAAGGAAAGTTATGACCAACCTAGATAGCATATTAAAAAGCAGAGACATTACTTTGTCAACAAAGGTCCGTCTAGTCAAGGCTATGGTTTTTCCAGTGGTCATGTATAGATGTGAGAGTTGGACTGTGAAGAAAGCTGAGTGCCGAAGAATTGATGCTTTTGAGCTGTGGTGTTGGAGAAGACTGTTGAGAGTCCCTTGGACTGCGAGGAGAGCCAACCAGTCCATCCTAAAGGAGATGAGTCCTGGGTGTTCATTGGAAGGACTGATGCTGAGGCTGAAACTCCAATACTTTGGCCACCTTATGCGAAGAGCTGACTCATTGGAAAAGACCCTGATGCTGGGAGGGATTGGGGGCGGGAGGAGAAGGGGACGAAAGAGGATGAGATGGCTGGGTGGCATCACCGACTCGATGGACATGAATTTGAGTAAACTCTGGGAGTTTGTGATGGACAGGGAGGCCTGGCATGCTGCGAATCATGGGATTGCAAAGCATCGGACACAACTGAGCGACTGGACTGAACTGAACTGAAGGTTAGTTCCTCATCGTAGTAACATCAGATATACAGATGACCCTTTGCAGGAGCTTTGCCTGACTTTATTGAGGGTGTAATTGCCCTGAAGCAGGTCTTAGCTATTGAATCAAGGAATAGGCTAAATAGTCAGTGGACCTTTGGTGGGTGCCACATTGTTGAGAACACAATCGAACCTTTTTATGTACATTCAAGAGAAAGACTAACACATTACATAGAAAAAGAAACTTTCTTTTCACAAATGATCCCAAAATAACAGGTTTGGCTAGAGAAAGGATTGATAATAGAAGTTTCCAATGCTTGAATAGGTGTAGTAAACCATTATCCCTGAAGCCTTCTACAGGTTAACTGTATATTGATTGACAAGTGTGTTTTATACAGTCTTCCTTCACATTCTGGCACTAGACCTTTTTTTTTTTTAAAGACAAAAAAAGTTTTTTTTCTTCTGTATTTACTACTCAGTCAGTTGGCTTCTCTTTTGCTTTAAAACTTTACCCCAAGGAACTTAATGTCCTATATTAATAAGATGAATGGTAGACAAAGTAGAACCCATATTGACAAGGATGCTATATTGTTAGCTATCTGTATTTATAGAGAATTACTGTTAGGAATTAGAGAAAGATCAGAGAATTGCAGGACAGTAACTGCTGTTTCTTGGAGTGATATTTTTGAACTTTCCCCCCTCTATTTCTTAGAGAATAGAAGACATCAGTTCATCCAGTGGCCCTTTTTCTTTCCCAACTCTTGGTTGTCACAGGACCTTTAGGTTTTGATTTTTATCTCAGGGGCCATTTGGTTTTTTCAGTGAGTGAGTGAAGTCTCTCAGTCGTGTCCAACTCTTTGCAACCCTATGGGTTGTAGCCTGCCAGCTCCTCAGTCCATGGGATTTTCCAGGCAAGAATACTGGAATGGGTTGCCATTTCCTTCTCCAGAGGATCTTCCAGACCCAGGGATTGAACTCAGGTGTCCCACATTGCGGGCAGACTCTTTACTATCTGAGCCACTAGGGAATATTTTTCAGACTATGATACAATTTTGTTTGTTTTACACTTTTTTAACTTTATAAGGCTCTCTGAAAATGTTCAGTCATACTTCAGAGATTTTCTAACATAGCAGTCTTACATTTCAAATCAGTTCTGTTTTTTGTTTTTTAAGTTCCTTATTTTAGATCTCAGCCGTTTTATAAAAAGAGAAGACATGATTGCCTTCATTTTTGCTGTGGATCTACCCCAGAATATATTTTGGAACTTTACTAAAATCTGTTTTTAAAAACTTTCCTATTGATTTATCTTTACTTTGTTTGCAGTTTTGAATCTTTAAGTGAAAGGCTCCAGAAGTGGCCTTATGTTGTGTGTTTCCTATTTTCCTTGCCCACTGAAGTTCATTTGTAGAAATACTCACATTTGGGTTATTAAATCTTTTAACCATTTATCTCCATCTGAGGGGTTAACAGTCGAGTGAATTAATTGGTACAGATGTGGTAACCCAGGACAATACTTACATAATGAAATGTTGAATTCTGTAATAAATGTCTATTTTCTGAGATTTAGGAAGATCCTAAATGATTGCCTTTAACTGTCAGTAGACTATAAAGAAACTTGTTTAGGTTTGTTTTCTAGTTGAGCAGTTTTAAGGGGATATTGTGTAGTGTGGTTGTTGAGTTTCTGAGAAAAACGTTGAGGAAAGGATTGCTTGAATAAGAAATAACAGAGAATGAGCAGAATGAATAGAGAGGCCACGCTTTTACAGATAAACAAGTGCAAGGAAGGTAAGTTTGGGCAGAAATGAAATAAAGAATCTTTGAGAGACTGTCTCAGAGCCACCATTTTGTTGAGGCCTCAGCATGCCAGTTAATGAATCAAAGTTTCAGTGAATTCATTAGGAATTCAATGAATATTTGAAGTTTTTGTCTTATACTTATGTTTTTAGAACAGCTCTTCAGTATGTTGTTACCAATTTTGACAAGTCAAAAAGTCCCCTAAAAATGGCCATTGTTGTCTGAAGTTTTTGTGGGTTTTTTTTTTTTTTTTACATTTACTAAGGTAAGCCTAAAGATTATAATTATAGTTCTGATCTATTGAGAAAGAAGGTTTTTTGATAAGGAGATTGTGGCTTTAACATATGCAAATTCAATGTAAATGTGAAAGAAGTCACTGCAGTTGGTCAGAATATGTGCTTATGAACCATGTTTTGAGTCCCCCAGTCAAGCAGGGATGAGAAAGGGACCCTGTGATCAACAACTTGATAATCATTTACCCTGGAGCCATTTCTCCAAGGAACCCTGGTTTTAGTGGGAAATGGTATTTAGAGATATGATCTTAGGCAGTAGGGGTGCTCAACGTTACTTAAGTGGTTATTGTTTCTTGGGCCATCGCTTTTATTTTAATAGTGTGTTGTCTGTATTTTTGAAATTTTATGCTGTTCACTGACATATCAGATTCTGAGCCCATTGAGTGACTTGAAAACTCAGCCATCTGGACTATTTGACATTGGTCTTTGCTATGAACTTGAGAAACTAAAGCCAGTAATATTTTCATGAAGTAGTGAAATAATTTGATATTGAAAGAGAATAAGTATTCTGTATTTATCTTTTAATAGCAACAGTAATACCTGATTAATATAAACTTTATAATAATAACACAAGAGGTAGGATGTTTACATTTATTTATTTGGTTTTCATTTTTCAGATTAGGAAACTGAATTGCAATGAAGCCAAAGGACCTGTGTACATCCTCACAATTAGGTTATAATAGCATGCTGTAATCTATTTCTCCCAAATTCTAGATCATTCTTTATTCTGAAAAAACATGCTTTCGTCCCTAGTAAGAAAAAGCAAGTATAGGATGTGGGTGATCTTTTGAAATCATCCAAAATTAAAATAAAATTTTATAAAGTAAAATATTATTTTTTTAAATGGATAAAGCACATTTTAGGTTAAAATTAATAATTTCTTTTTCTCTTTTCAGTTGTTATACCACATCTACATAAGTTAGCCTTGGTGAACAACTTACAAATTGTGGATTCTAAAAGACTGGATATTGCTACCCATCTCTATGAAGCCTACAGTGCACTGCCTGTTGTTGTATCCTTGCTTTATTATGTGTATCTATATTTAAGGATCAGTTTTGCAGTGAACCTCAGTTGTTAAAGATTGAAAAGTATAATTTTTTCTTCAGTTAACTAAGAAGTAGAGTAGAAGTTTAAAAATTTGATTTGACTTGCCCCAGTCTTCATTCTAGTCATCCCTTAATTTTAAAAGATAACTTGATAACTATTTTTATATGTTCTATAATTTTGAAAACACTGACTAAAATTTTATCTGTGTTATCAGCTGTATGACTTAAGCCACAAATGAGCTACAGCTGAGGCTTCTCTGTTAATCAAAAGGAAGCCTTGTCTATGTCCTGGCATTCACTTTTAATGAATGTTTAACCACCTTTATGATCCTATGAATATCTCTTGGAGACATATCACTCATTGAAAAAAAATACAGGGCCACCCAGGTTAATCATTTGCATTGATAGCAGAACTGGAGGAAAGCTCAGAGATCATCTAACCCATGTCACTCACTACTTTCTATAAATGATTAAACTAAAACTTGAAGACATTAGTGACTTCTGTTTTTTAATAGTTAAAAGCAAAATTGTGACTACAACAATGAACTTTAGCTATCCTGTTAAATGTTCTCTTTACTATCCTAGACCTAGTAAAATAAAGCTAAGAAATAAAAATGAAATAAAACTAAGAAGGAAGTAAAGATAATGATGGGCAGAACAAACTCCAGCTTTCAGGCTTTCCCATTAAAAGCGGAATAGCCCTGGAAAGGGGAAATAAGAGGTTGAAAAAGGTGTGAACACTAAACACTTGAATAGAACTGTGAAAGTATGTGCCACACAGCATAATTAGAGAATTATAGCTGGGACAGAAAAAATGATGGTAGGGAAAGTAGAAATGTAGAACCATGTGTTAAGGAACTGCTTGTCCTTTTCAAAATGTTAACACTTGAAGCTCGATGCATGGTTGAGGGCATTTCATTTTGGGACTCTGCTGCAAATTGCCTAGTCACGTGGCTGATATAAGCTACTTTTTTATAATATAGATTATAAAATAGGCAGAGCTACCATATTTTGATAATTTTGCCTCAACTAACCATATATTTTCTGTAAGTTTAATTCCACTAAAAGCAGAACTTACTATCATTCCTATTTTATCTTGTTGGCATTTTCAACTTAGAGAAGATAGAGGAAGCAAAAAGAGGAAGTGATGATTGTGAATTTGCAAGGAAGGACTGTTTAGTAATGGAGAAGTGACAGGACCCTTATGAGAAAGCAATAATGCATGTCAGAGTGTGGCATATCAAAGAAAGAAAACGTGGACATGTTTATACCTTTTCCCTAAACTTTGCGAAAGTAAATGTTTACGAACTGCAGTGAAAAGTTACGTGTAATCTTATATTTTCTTATAGTTTCAAAAGGAATATGCCTCAGAGAAAATGAGAAAGTCAAAAAAAGAAAGATCAAAAATTTTAGCTCTGTAAACCTAGTTTTCCAGGTGGACACAGCAGTGCTTTCTGAAAAGCACATGCGTCTGTATAGAAGGAGTGTTACTGTATATTTAGTTATGTGCAGAATACTACTAAGAGAAAATACAGTGAAAAGTCTTTATACCTGCACAGTAAGGGGAAGACTCATCTTAACAACAGATCCTGTACAAGTAGTTCTACATGAGTCAGAACTTGTACTTGTGTCAATAGGGTGGTTATGGCCACTAAGAAAATCACATTGTCTATGTCCTGCTGTTCCATTGCATTCTGAGCTGATAGAACACAACATCATATTTTAATAGGTTTGGCAAGGTGTTACGTCAAGAAATGATGTTTAATATAAAGTTTGAAGGAGTCTAGAAATATTTGACTTAGAAAAGAAATGGTTTAGGGATGAAAAGATAATTCAAAAATTATTTTAAAGGTTGTTATGTAGAAAAAAACTTAGGCCCATTTGTGCAACTAAGGTGCAGAGCAAACGCTGACAAGCAGAGAGGCCTGTGGTCTGAGAAGATCTCTCTGAATTAACTAAAAGTACAATGACCTCTTCTATGAAACTGAACATCCTGTCACTGTTAGCAGTCAGAGGCCTTATGACCATCATTCATGGATGAGGTAGAGGTGGTTTCTAACATCAGATAGGACTAAATGATCTATAAGTTTCCAACTCCTAAGAAAGACTGTGGGATTTCATGGGGAAGAGGACCAAACAGTGAGTAGATAGAAAGGAGGCTTTATTCCTCTCTCTCTTGAAAATAACTGTATTTTCAAGGCAGTAGTTATATGGATTTTTTTACTTAATAAAGTTTATTATAATTTAGTTCAGAAAAATCACCTCATCTTTAATAGGGGAAGTCATTTACTGGCACTTCTCACTTTAATATTAATATGGTATAATATTAAATAAGAACTATTTTTAAATGGCTCATAACTATGATAGGTGAGAAAGTGTCTTTAAGTAATGTGAATGAACAGGGTGAATTGTTTTCTTGAGAAATGCATCTGCTTTCCTGACTCCTTTCAATGTCATATGATCAACTAAAACTCATATGACTAAGAAATATAGGTAGTACTAAACTTATTACAGCAAAACCTCTCTCGCACAATTCAGTCAGGACCAGAAGAAATCAAGAAAATGATATGTACCTAAGGTAACTTCTTTTAACTTAAAACACATAAATGTAACTTACTTTACCAATCTTTTGATACAGAGTTAAGGCATTTCTTTTGTGAATCTGTTGATTAGAGTTTTAAACATCAGCCTTCTTAGAATAATCACATTTGTAATACAGTTGTCTATGAATTTCAGCTTAAGTTTGTTTAAAGAGAATCCAGAAACATTTCTGATAATGAATACTGAATTTTTCTAGATTTTTGTATTTTTCTTTTAGTATGCATAATATTTTAAACAGCAATGTTTTAAGCAACTGGACTTTCAACTTAGTTATCATGGAAATATTAATTTTCTTTTTATCCTCATTTAAACATCCAATTAAATTTCATTATTTCATTTTCACCCTTGTTATTTCATATGTCTATATACCATATTATTAAACTATGTGCTGTTACAATAATGAATGCTTCTGACATGAAGCAATTTGTGACAATAAACACAGCTGACTCTTGACAAGTAACTAACTCAACAGATAAGGATGGTGCTTGAGGGAAGCCTGTTGGCTCTAAGTGATCAGTATACCATAGTCATCATTTAAGAAATCTGCTTCTGTTGTTCTGTTGGACATACCAGTTTGGTTTTTGTAACTGTCCTTAACTACCTTCTCTCCAGTCATTCCAGAGGATTTAATGGTGAATCACTTTTTACCTGGTCTCAGATGTTTACGAATCAACATGGAACATCTTTCTCCAGAGCACGAAGTAAGCTACTGTCATGACTAAGCCATTGTGTTTATCAGTGCCGTGTTCACGTGTTTTAATATCTCCTATGCGTGCATGCCTGCGTGGTAAGTTGCTTCAGTCGTGTCCGACTCTTTGCAACCCCATGGACTGTAGCCCTCCAGGCTCCCCTGTCCATGGGATTCTCCAGGCAAGAACACTGGAGGGGGTTGCCGTGCCCACCTCCAGGGGATCTTCCCAACCCCGGGATCCAACCGTGTCTCCATGTCTCCTGAATTGGCAGGCGGTTTCTTTACCACTAGCACCACCTGGGAAGTTCATTATCTCCTATACAGACTTTCATTCCTCTTAGTGTGAGGCCTGATTATGATATGCTGTGCTTAATTTTTTCAAATCTAGTTCAGTGTCATTTTATGGATTTATTAACTAGTGATGAGATCTTAAGCAGCTCCTTTTGCATCTCTCTGCTCAGTTCTCTAAAGTAGGCATAACATACTGTCTAGAATTTAGCAAGAAATGTATGTGAAATGCTTTTTATCTGTAAAATACTGTACATCTTAGTATTATCTTAGACCATCAGCTTTCTTAAAAGCAAAATTTCTATTTTCTGTCTCCATTTCCTCATAACGCTTCTCATTCTGTTTATCTTCCTGTGTCCTCAGGATGGAAGACACTGGTTCCGTCCCTGTTTTATCATTTATTTCGTATTCTGTGTCATCAGTCTGTCTGTCTATCAGCTTTTCTTTAGCCTATTACCATGTTTGACTCTCCCATCCTAAACGAGACAAAACAAAACCAAAGTCTTCCCGTTATCCCTTCACCACACCTCTTTTTCTTCCCAGTAGTCCATGTTCACTCAGCTCTCACACAGTGTACAGCGTATCCGCCGTCACACTCGGCCAGCAAAGCTTCTGTCTCTGAGCTCACTGGTGATCAAAGCGCTGTACTGAACAGACACACCGGAGTATGTAACCTTTTCCTCCGTATCTTTGTCAGTGCTCAGTGTTTTTGGACTTCTTTAAACTCGGTAGATATAAAGTGGTATCTCATGATGGTTTTCATTGCATTTCCTTGATTGTTTTCAAATTTGGAATTCTTTATGTGCTTACTAACATCAAAGCCTTTTTAGGTATTTTGCCCCTTTTTCTCACTTTGGATTATATTTTTTCCTATTATTTCTTTGATGTTTGTTATATAATTGGAATACCAGTATTCTGTTCATTTTGTATTTTATGAATATCTTTTCCCAATTTTTTAAAAATATTTTTGGCCTATTTGAACACTGATTTTTAGTTTTAATAGATTGATTAAATCTTTCTAAGACATGATCTCCTATACTTTCTTCTTAAAATGTTTAAAATTGTATTTTTACAATTAAATTCATAATCCATCTAAAATTAGTTTTTATGTATGATGTGAGGTAGTGTGTAAATTATGTTTTTTTCTATACAGATGACCGACTGTCCCATTATTGTTTATGGAACAGTTCATTATGTCTATAGTGATTGGCAGTGCCACTTTGATCATATCTGATGTTTCCTTGTATGCCTGTGTCTGCTACTAGAGAGCATTCTTTTCTGCTGATCTCCTTGTTTATTATAACATTGATATGAACTGTATCATTGTAGCGAACTATCTTTATTCCAGTTGCTTGTTAAAAAGTTCTGAAATCTAACAGGGCAGGTTCAGCATCCTGTCCTTTTTTTAGAACTCTTCATAACCCTTATCATTTTTATGTAAATTTTAGCATTAAACAAAGTTCCAAGAATGATCTTGTTCAGATTCTGATGAAGTTTAATTGATTCTATAAATTAATTGGAAGAGACATCAACTTCATAATTTTGAGTCTTCTATCTAGAACATGGGGCTTCCCAGAAGACTCAGTGGTAAAAAAAAAAAAAAAATCCACCTGCCAATGCAGAAGGTGCAAGAGACACAGGTTCCGTCCCTGGGTCAGGAAGATACCCTGGAGAAGGAAATAGAAACCCGCTCTAGTATTATCGAGAAAATCCCATGGACAGTCCATGGGGTCAAAACCAGTCAGACACAACTTAGCAACTGAGCATGCACACATGCATCCAGAACATACTGTATCTTACATTTATTTAGATCTCCTTTAATGTCAAACCTGTATGCAGGTCAGGAAGCAACAGTTAGAACTGGACATGGAACAACAGACTGGTTCCAAATAGGAAAAGGAGTACATCAAGGCTGTATATTGTCACCCTGCTTATTTAACTTCTGTGCAGAGCACATCATGAGAAACACTGGGCTGGAAGAAGCACAAGCTGGAATCAAGATTGCTGCGAGAAATATCAATCACCTCAGATATGCAGATGACACCACCCTTATGGCAGAAAGTGAAGAGGAACTAAAAAGCCTCTTGATGAAAGTGGAAGAGGAGAGTGAAAAAGTTGGCTTAAAGCTCAACATTCAGAAAACTAAGATCATGGCATCTGATCCCATCACTTCATGGGACATAGATGGGGAAACAGTGGAAACAGTGTCAGACTTTATTTTTGGGGGGCTCCGAAATCACTGCAGATGGTGATTGCAGCCATGAAATTAAAAGACACTCCTTGGAAGGAAAGTTATAACCACTAGATAGCATATTAAAAAGCAGAGACATTACTTTGCCAACAAAGGTCCGTCTGGTCAAGGCTATGGTTTTTCCAGTGGTCATGTATGGATGTAAGAGTTGGACTGTGAAGAAATCTGAGCGCCGAAGAATTGATGCTTTTGAACTGTGGTGTTGGAGAAGACTCTTGAGCGTCCCTTGGACTGCAAGGAGATCCAGCCAGTCCATCCTAAAGGAGATCAGTCCTGGGTGTTCATTGGAAGGACTGATGCTGAAGCTGAAACTCCAATACTTTGGCCACCTGATGCAAAGAGTTGACTCATTGGAAATGACCCTGATGCTGGGAGGGATTGGGGGTGGGAGAAGAAGGGGACGACAGAGGATGAGATGGCTGGATGGCATCACTGACTCGATGGACATGGGTTTGAGTAAACTCCGGGAGTTGGTGATGATGAGATGGCTGGATGGCATCACTGACTCGATGGACATGGGTTTGAGTAAACTCCGGGAGTTGGTGATGGACAGGGAGGCCTGGTGTGCTGCAATTCATGGGGTTGCAAAGAGTCGGACACAACTGAGCGACTGACTGAACTGAACTGAACTGAATGTCTTTCAATAAAGTTTTATAATTTCGTTTGAAAAAAACTGTCACCTTATATTTATAATATTATAATGCTAACTTTTTTTAGGATTATATGTTTTTTAACCCTTTGTTATTGGTGTATAGAAATGTATATAACTTATATGTTGAACTTATGTCTGGCTAACCTGAGAAACTTTATTATTAATTCTACTAATAAAATGTCTCTGGATTTTTTAAAATAAGTTTCAAATGCAAGAAAGTCACCATTATTATAATAAATAATTATTTTCTAATACTTTTACTGTATTTTTTCCCTTTTCCTTATTGTAGGCTCTATATTGCTATATCTTTTACTTCTGATATTAATTTGTTTTTTGCTTTCTTTTTAAAATCGTTCTGTTAGGGGTTATGAATTTTATTAACCTTTTCAAATATTGAACTTTTGACTGTTGATTTTTCTCTGTTTTTTAGTTTGACTACCATTTTCATCTTTCTTTCCTTCTGCTTTGTTTAGGTTTGATTTTTTTTTTTTTTCCTGTTTTTCTAACTCCTTATGGAGGAAGCTTGGATTTTTTCACTCGTTAACTTTTCTTCTTTTCTGATACATAAATTTAAGGCTCTCAGTGTTCCTTTAGCCACATCCCTTTTGCTCCATTGTAGCTTTGTTATCATTTAGTTCAAATTAGATTCTCATTTCCATTATTTCTTTATTGATCCATGGATTTTTGCTTCATGAGGTAAAGAGAGTTAATTTTATGAGACGGTTCTCATATTTGTATTAACTTTTTGTGATCTACTTGTTCTATCAGCTATGAAACGTTTCTCTTATGTTTGTATTAACTTTTTGTGATCTACTTGTTCTATCAGCTATGAAAGACATGTTAAAATTATGATTGGGAATTGCTTTTTTTCCCTCTTTTTAGCTTTTTCCATAGTGTGCTTTATACATTTTATAGTTGCCCTTTACCAACCGGAGGGAATTTGTTTTTACTGCTGGTTGGTTGAGTATTTTTATCATGAGGGGTGGTTGGATATTGTTAAATATATTTTTCTGAGTCAGTTGATATGATTACATAGTTATGGTTTTTTATTCTCTCACAATATTTGATATCAGTGGGTTTTTATATGCTAAAACAACCTTTGAACTCCTGTAAAAAATCCCACTTAGTTATGATGCATAATTCCTTTTATTAATATATGAAGGTAGATTCAACTTGCTAGTATTTTGTTCAGGACTTTTGCATTGAAGATGAAAGCTATCTGTAGAATAGAACAAACAAGAGGCAAGCCTTTAACAAAGTAACTGCCGAAAGTTTCCTCTTTTAATTAACACATTAGCTTATGACAATATTAAATACTGAATTAAAAGCTTTAATTTTACTGTGCTACCTATATTTCACTAAAGTCAATTTTTAAGTCAGGTTATTTTAACTTCCATGATAAAAGAATGTGAACAAAAACTAGAGAACAAGACTGTCCAAGAGCCTCAAGGGTAAGACCTTAATTCTTTTTTATGGCTTTGTGTTAACCTTAACTTCTCTACATAAAATTTTTGTTAGTGGGTAAAGTGTTTTATATTGTGTTGTTTTGTGGTAATTAATTTAGAAGGCAAGAAAAGCCTTTAAATGGGCAGTTCACACATACTAATCCATAAACCATGTAGGGAATTTAAAATTCAGATCTCTGCCTCATGCTCTGTGCCTTTGAGATCTGTATATTTAAAAGCTTCCAGCCAAAACACTCATTCAAAGAGACGTGCACCCCAATGTTCATAGCAACATTATTTACAATTGCCAAGATAAGGAAACAGACTAAGTGTCTATCAACAGATGAATGGATGAAGATGTGTGTGTGTCTGTGTATACACACACACATAATGGAATATTACTATGCCATAAAAAGAGGGTATTATACCAAGTGAAATAAGTCAGGGCAAGACAAATACTGTATGATATCATTTATATAGAATCTAAACAATACAACAGGATTGTGAATATAACAAAAAAGAAACAGACTCAGATACTGAAAACAAACTAGTGGTTACTAGAAACGTGAAGGAAAGGGGGAGGGGCAATATAGGGGTAGAAGATTAAGAGGAACAAACTATTATATATAAAATAAATTACAAGGATGTATTGTACAATACAGGAAATATAGCCAATATTTTATAATAACTATAAATGGAATATAGCCTTTAAAAATTGTGAATCATTATACTGTATACCTGTAACTTACATAATATTGTATATCATCTATCAGTTCAGTTCAGTTCAGTCACTCAGTCATGTCCAATTCTTTGTGGACTGCAGCACACCAGCCCTCTCTGTCCATCACCAACTCTTAGAGCTGGCTCAAACTCATGTCCATCGAGTCAGTGATGACATCCAACCATCTTGTCCTCTGTCATCCCCTTCTCCTCTGCCTTCAATCAAGACTATTATAGACAGATATTTTAGAGTATAAGTATTGTTAATAGTTTATCTAAAGGCTCATATCACATTTACATTTTTAGGAGTTTTTTTGTTGTTGTTTTTAGAGGTACTTTCTTTGTGGACTATCTTATGACAGATATAACAATTTTTAACTTATAATAAACCTAGGCACTATGAAAATTTTGTGCTTAACGTTAACGACTCTTAGACATGTCTATAGTAGAGTAGTGAAAAAAAAATACTAGATATTTAATATTGACTATTTCCTAGTTCACGTGAATCTGGCATTCATTTAGGTCAATTTTTTCTTGTATTTACAACTGTTTGATTTGTAAGGGCTTCCTTTTCTTTAGACCATTTAAATAAGAACTCATAACTTCAGCAATATTATCAAAAAAACAGAAGACTCACACTAAGACATACATAAATCCAGACAGACAGACAGAGATCTAGTTTTCCGCCTGAGATTTAAAATGTTTCTTTTAAAACCCCCTTTTTTTGCTGGGGGAGGGCAAGATTATTGGAGTGGGTTGCCTTTACTCCAGGAGATCTTCCCAAACCAGGGATTGAACCCAGGTCTCCAGCATTGTAGGTAGACACTTTGCCATCTGAGCCACAAGGGAAGTCTTTCAAACCCATAGAAAGGCTTAACTTCAAGCTTTGCCCTAGGCAGGCCTTTGTAACAAGGTAATTGTTTTTAATTGCATATGCAAAAGAACCAGCTTTACCTTTTCCAAGAAAAGAAAAGGTTCATTGTAACCAGTTTTCTCTGGTTTGTATATAATATCATGGCCGTCCGAGGTCAGGTCATCTTTCCTTTCTGTAGTCATAGTTTTATCCCTAAATTATAGACAGATCAGCTGATAAAAAGCTTGGATTGTCTCTGTGGGGTTAATTTGCTCCTCATTGTGTTTCACCTGGTGGCAGTAGCGAGGCCAGCGGGCCTCTCCCGGAATTGGGTGTGGGGGCGGGGCGCACCGTGAGCTCTCCTGGGCGGGGGTCGCAGTTGTGCTCTCAGGGGTCGCCATTGCGACTGGGAACGCCCATTTCGTGGGTTCCTGGGTCCCCATCAATCAGCATCCAGTGAGCGGAGCAGAGGGGTGCGGACCACATGTAAGGGAACTGGGGCTCGGTGGCGGAGGGTGGAGCAGGGAACCACGTATTCCACCCTTTCTGTTGGTACAGTCTGAGTCCCCTAACCTGGTGGTCTCAGAAAACCCTCGCTTTTGGGGTCAAGGCCTTTACGGCTTTACCCCTTCGGATAAAACTCAGACCTGCACGGTTTTCCCAAGCAGCCTAGTGCCTGCTGGAAGTCCAAGGGATTTATCCTGCCTGGTGATTTCACCTGCTGGGACTCCACAACCCTTACTCTGGCCGGCTAGCCCAGCCCTGCTTCCAGCACTTTGCAGGCCAGCGGGCCCTTGACCACCTGCTGGGATGGGAAAGGGAAGGGTCCACGAATTGTACCCTAGAAACTTAGTAGGGTGCATGGATTTAAAAACGTGGTGGCCACCCAGGCAGAAGAGAAGGGAGGAGGGCACCTTGCTGCCCTTTCATGGGGGAATCTGTGGCTGTCCTGCTGAGAGGGGGCCTTTCCATGGGGACCCTGTGCAGCAAGTTTGGTGTTTTGGAACTGAATAATTAGAACGTGTAAAAATTTTAAATTATGTGGTGCTTTAATTAAAAAAAAAAAAAGCTCCAAGTTTTTTGCAAATTGAGGTCTAAAAATTGAAGGCCTATTTTCCTTCCACTGTGGCAGTCTATGAAGAACTGTGCATTTTTTTTAAGAAAAGGGTCAGAAAAGTGAGGGAAACAGAAAACCCAGAGGTGCCCCTATAGTTTGGCGAAGGCCTTAGGAGGTCACTTGTAAATGCTGCTGGCTGTCGGGAGGCAGTCTCTTCCTGTGGCTGATGGGCACAGAGCTCCGCAGACTTGTCCTTTGCATGGATGTTCTTTTTGTGGAAATCCAGCTCGGAGCCATCTCCTGATGTGTAAGAATTTCCCAGACTAGACCCCTATGAAAATCCCGCAGGGCCAAGGGCTCCTTCCTTCATTGTATTTGTCTGTTTGACTGAAAACCAGCAATCACATATTTTTCTTTCAATCTGGTGTATCATCCAGGCCTTGGAGTAATATTTCCCCTCCCCCTCAGTAGGCTTGGGTTCCAGGGATGAATTATCGTCAGTTGTCCATGATTTTGCAGATGAGGAAACTGAGAGCCAGAGAGGGTGAAGGACTGTCCAAGGGAGAATGGGATATCCTTCCAGGAACCCTGGCTCCTGGGTTTTTAATGAGCTTCCTACCCAGCATGGTCATTAAGTGGCAAGTGTTGACATTGATAATAAACTATTGGTGGAAATGTAAAAGGCTTTTTGAAAGAATGTGCCTACCAGCTGTGCATCTTACGGAGTATTTTCATTGTACTCCCCAACCCTTGGAAAGTGCTGGGCACAGGGCAGATGATTCATCATTTTTATTGAATTTATGTCAATTTCACATAATTATATCTGTAGTGTCAGCAACACTATGAGGTGTATTAGAACAGTGATTAGAACAGTTGGTACTTCACAGATCAGTAAAGAAGAAAAACTTGTTATTAGGAAGACTGTAAGAGAATTGCTAGGTTTTAAGTTTATCCCACAAGGGTATTTTTAAAAAATGAAACAAATCTCTATCATCACCAAGGCTATCAGAGGTCTGTTGAGGACCCCACGCAAGGCTGGTTCTACCTCTTGGGACACCCCTGCTTCAGCATCTCCCTAAGCCAGCAACCTAGGACAGCTGAGTACACTTGAAGTTCCTTCCTTGACCTCGGGAGTTTTTTTGGAAGACAATTTTTGACAGACAGGGGTGGGGGAAGGTTTTGGGATGTTTTAAGTGCAGTCCATTTATTGTGCACTCTATTTCTCTTTCTGTTCCCTGGTGGCTCAGTTGGTAAAGAGTCTGCCTGCAATGCAGGAGACCAGGGTTCAATCCCTGGGTCGGGAAGATCTTCTGGAGAAGGAAATGACAGCCCACTCCAGTATTCTTGCCTGAAGAATTCAATGGACTGAGGAGCCTGGTGGACTACAAAGGGTTGGACACAGCTGAGTGACAGAACACTTATTTCTATTATTTCACCATCTCCACCTCAGATCATCAGGCATTAGATCATAGAGCTGGGGGGCCCCTGCTTTAGTTCCCTCTTTCATCTTCTACACAGCTCCAGCCTGCTTCCTCCTCCTCTTACAACCTGCAGAACGACCTGCTGGGCTTCTCTGAGTGTGACCAAGAGTCTCCTTCCCTCACTTCCTTTCCTCTGAGTCCCTTCTCCTTACTGGGTTTCCCTGATCTCCATTTAGGCACTTTTGCCCCCAGGTGATGCTAGTGGTAAAGAACCTACCTGCCAATGCAGGAATCCTATCCCTGGGTTGGGAAGATCCCCTGGCAGAGGGCACGGCAACCCACTCCAGTATTCTTGCCTGGAAAATTCCCATGGACAGAGGAGCCTGGCGGGCTCTGACAGTCAGACGTAACTGAAGCGACTTAGCACGGCATACCAGAGGACCTTTGAGCTGCAGACTCAGCTGACTGTTTTGGCTCTTTGGAGTCCGTTGTCATTCCACGTGTGTGTTAGGGTCAGCTTGGGTATTGCTTCCTAAAGCCCCAAGAGGGTAACAGGCAGGAAGGCCAGGGGTCTCCCACAGAGGGAATAGGCTGCAAGTGTCAAACATTTTTTTATCTCTCTCTTAAGCAGCGGGAGGAAACAAACTAGTGTTACATTTTTTCCCCTTCTGGATACAAATTTAAAAGGAAGTTTCTCTTAAAATTCTATGTTGCCATGACGACTCCTGGCTCCACCTAAACTTAAGTATGCCTGTATGAGTTAGAACTCTGATCCCAACAGTCCATGTGGAAGCTTCCACAGAGAAATGTATGGTTTTTGCACAAATGCTACTGAAATTTGTGGATGTGGTATACCATGAATCACAATAAGTGTAAACAGCTTCACATGCTACTTATTTGAAACCACCACTACTAATGACATTCTTATTCATTTGAGGACTAAATATAGCCAACTTAGGCTGTGTTGGCCAAATCGACTTTGAAGTATTATTCACACAGTCCTTCATCGGTCCATGGCACTTGTCAGATCGAGGAAACCCTTGCTGCATCAAGGTTGTGAGCACGTATACTCATGTTTTGTTTGAGATTTTAAAGTCATTCTTCAGTTTTCTTTGAGGAACGGTTCTGTATATGCCCCATGGATCCCCAAATCCGCTGATGTTCATGTGTCTTGGGGCTTCCCAGGTGGTGCTAATGGTAAAGAACCCATCTGCCAATGCAAGAGACGTAAGAGATATGGGTTCGATCCCTGGGGCAGAAAGATCTCCTGAAGGGGAGAGCATGGCAACCCACTCCAGCATCCTTGCCTGGAGAATCCCATGGACGGAGGAGCCTGGTGGGCCCTAGTCCATACGATCCCAAAAAGCTGGACACAATGTAAGTGACTTAGCACAGCACATGATTCATTGTAACAGCTGATATAATGGAGATGACATGTAAAGAAGTGCCAGCAGGTGAAAGTCAATATTCACCCTTTTAAAAGTTTAAACTTTGGTATTTATTGTGATATTTTACATCCATGTTTGTATGACTTCATAATTGGAGAATCTATGCATATGAAGGGCTGATTGTGTTATATTTATGTTGAGGGAAGATTTATTTTTATGTGGTTTGAGATATGGGTCCCATTTCATTCGTATGCATGTGTATACTCATCACCTATCATCATTTTTTGAAAAGACCATTGTTTTGAAAGGTTGTTGCTGAACCACGAAAGATGCTGGGATTCTTGACCTCCTTAAAAGAAGAATTCAATCCAGGGCCAGTGACGAGGCTTGATCACTCAGAGCTTTTGTGTCACAAAGTTTTATTAAAGTATGAAAGAGCTTCTGACATAGACATCAGAAGGGGACAGAAAGAGTGCCCCCCTGCTAGTCTTTAACCAGATGTTATATAGCTACTAGCAGTCTACTAATTAGAGAAAGGAAATGTCTCAAAACTCAGAGAATGGCAGCAGGCCCCTCATCCACAAGATACATGGAGATACCAGTGGCACCAGGTGAGTCATCCTGGGCCATAAAACGATTGACATGAATCTTGGAGAAAGGCAGATTTCCAAGCAAATATATAGCTTCATTAACATAGATTAGGAGAACAAAGTATGAGTAAAACATACTGGTTTGTCAAGTCAGTTCTGAGGCTTTAGGCAGAACCGATTTGAAGATAGTCTAGGGTAAATACATAGTACATTAACATAGCTTAAGGCAAACATTTCCATAAGAAAAATGCCTTGGTTAGCTCAAGGTTTGGGAAAAGTTAAGTTCAGGTGGAACCAGGTGTCATTATGGCAACACAGAATTTTAAGAGAAAACGTCTTTTTAAATTTGTATAGAGAAGGGGAAAAAAGATAACACTAGCTTATTTCCTGCTGCCTCTTAAGAGAGAGAGAAAAAATAGACGTCTGACACTTGCAACCTATTTCCTCCCTTTGGAGACACCTGGCCTTCCTGCCTGTTACCATCTCAGTTTCATTAGTTGAATGTTATCTGCCTTGTGAAACATTGAGTCTAGAAGTATGTGTTTATTTGAGGGTATTTCATCCAATTTCATTTAAATGCATATGTTAATGGTAGTATTACAAAGTTTTACATGCTGTTGCTTTGTATACGGACATACGACATTGGGAAATGGGAGTCTCCAAGTTCGATTTTGTTTTTCAAGTTTGTTTTTCTTTTTAGGGGTACAAAGAAAAATAATATGACTGTTAAAATCAGCTTTTGTATTTTTTGCCAAATATTAATTCTGATCACATCAAATCTGGAGGTGTGTCTTTGCATTGAAGTCCTAATAACTATGTTAATTCATTTCACTACTATGGGATGTTTTCATATCTATTGAGGACTTACTTCATTTATTTCGGTCATACTTGTTTAATTTTCTGTCTTACAGTCTTGTTCATAGATCAAAGCTATTAAATATTGAAAATGACATTTGAAATGTCATCTGTTTTTAAATTCCTTGTGAGGTTATTCATTGATAGTTTATAAAACTGAATGGATTGTGTGTCGCCATACTTTCTTATTGTCGTTCTGTGAATTTGAAGAATGTCTGAAGTTGTTTATGCCTTAAACATTAATACAGATGATGTCCAACATTTATCTGAATAGACTTGCTTTCAATTTGTAGTTTCCTATGTGTATGTCTTTCTTTATGGATTTGGGTAGAACTTGTATTAGAACACTGAAAAATCTGTTAGAGCAACCATGCTGACCTTTTTTCTGATGGTCATAATTAAGATTTTCATTGTCAATAATGAGCATGACATTTGTACTGTCATTCTGCACAGTGCTTTGGATCCTAGTGGAAAAAAGTGCTGTTAATCCTACTTTTGTGAGGATTGAAACCATCATAAAAACTGGAATTTGTTTAGACATTTATGGTTTAAATATATCTTATGTATATAATTACCCAGATTACTGTTGGGTATTAGATTTCTATGTTACAACATGTATGACATACATGTGTTCCACTGTTATTGATAGGATATGTGGTAGAGAGGTATTTGATGGTGGAGTGATTTAAATGATGTGTTCAGTGTTTATATTCCTGTTATGCGGTTAATGGGTCTTGGATCCACATTTGAAATATGACTCCCTTGTCTTTTGTGATGCATGAGAAGTGCCGAAATTGAAGATGATACAGGTGGTACTTTGAAAGGTAAGTCTAGGGTTGAGGGTGTGAGCAGGGTGTGGGGGAGGATGTGGGTTAGGTTAAGGGTGTGGTTTAGGGTGTGGGTTACATTGTGGCTTAGGGGTTAGAAGTTAGGGGTGTGGGTGAGGGTGAGGGCTGAAGGGTGAAGGTGTCAGGTTAGGGTTAGGGTGTAGGGCTAGGGTTAAGGCGAGGGCGAGGTCAATTTCCCCTGGAGCCTGGGGCCTTATGGATGGGCCCCACACTCAAGGGGAAAGGCAGAGCCACATGCACACGTCTGTTCCACCCCTTTGCTCTGTTGTAGAGCTCTAGTGAGCCTAGGCCTGTCAGGAAAACTCTTGGCTCCTGTGGGGACACACCCTGTGTGTGAATCTGCATACCCGACCTAGGGGCCACAGGGCGCCTGTTCTCTCTGGGGGGGCCCTGATGCGGTGCTGCCTAGCAACAGCTTGAAAATCCATTAAATTGCACTTTACTTACCTCCTACAGAGCTAGCTTTGCTCCCCCCTTTGGTAGTATGGAGGCAAGAAAGCCCAACCCCCTCCCCAAGGGGACACGGGGCCTACTTCGAGAGGAAAGGCCCCTTGAGGAGCTGAGCCCAGGAAGATACCCCGTCATGTCAAACACACTCCCACTGCTTGCTTCTTCATGGGAGTTACCGCCATCAGCTAGGAATGTCTTTGCAAGGATCGCAAAGGGAAGGGGAGGTACACAGCCCTGCCTCTGAAACTTCTCTGAGCAGATCTGGAGGTCTCCTGTTGTATAAGCAAACCTGTTCCTTCCAAATAGAGGCTTGCAAACACACGCCGGGTGGCTGCCTCTTCTTCCCCGAAGGAGGCTTGCTTTCCCCACATCCTGCGAACACCCTGTCCCAGCCTCCTGGAAAAGTGCTTCTTGGAGTTCCTTTCTGAGGGGCAGTTATCCCTGAGCTTAGGGCCATAGGGAGTAGCCCCACACTCACAAGGTAAGGCAGAGCCACCTCCACACATCTCTTCCGTCCCCTTTGCTCTGTAGGAGAGCTCTAGTGAGCCTAGGTCTGTCAGGAAAATTCTTGGCTTTGATGGGAACACACCCTGTGTGTGAACCTGCATTCCCCACCTAGGGGCCACAGGGCACCTCTTTCGCTCGAGTGGGCCCTGAAGTGGTGCAGCCTAGCAAGAGCTTGAAAATCCATCCAATTGCTCTTTTCTTACCTCTGACAGAGCTAGGTTTGCTCCACCCTTTGGCAGTGTGGAGAGAAGAGGACCCAACCCCCTTCCCAAGGGTACATGGGGCCTACTTCGAGAGGAAAGGCCCCTTGAGGAGCTGAGCCCAGGAAGGCACCCAGTCATGTCAAAACTCCCACTGCTTGCTTCTTCATGAGAGTTACCGCTATCAGCTTGGAATGTCTTTGCAAAGATCTCAAAGGGAAGGGGAGATAAACGGCTCTGCCTCTGGAACTTTTGTCCTCTGAGCAGATCTGGAGGTCTCCTGTTGCATAAGCAAACCTGTTCCTTCCAAATAGAGGCTTGCAAACACACGCCGGGTGGCTGCCTCTTCTTCCCCAAAGGAGGCTTGCTTTCCCCACATCCTGCGAACTCCCTGTCCCAGCCTTCTGGAAAAGCGCTTCTTGGAGTTCCTTTCTGAGGGGCAGTTATCCCTGAGCTTGGGGCCATAGGCCAATTATTAGGCAATAATTGCTTTAGATTTCTTGTTGGTTAGTCATGATCTGTGCCATTCCTAATACTGTAATTTTGTCATTTGGGACTGATCTGTGTTCCATCTGGGGAAGAGGCGGTACTGCTAATGTCTTTTGCCAGAGTTAGTGATAAGTTTCTTACAAACCTACATTCATGATTTCTACTGATGGAACACTGCTATAATTGATCATATAAACAATGAGACAGAAATTCCCCCAGGTTGAGTGCTGCATAATCAAGGCTGGCTTTGTTTTGGAACTCAGAATTTTCAGCCTTGTTCATTTAGAGACTTTGTACAGACAAGTCTTGGAATATTATTCCTAACTTGCATGAGATGTTGCGTGCATGCATGCTATGTCACTTCAGTCGTGTCTGACTCTGCAACTCTATGGACTGTAGCCTACCAGGCTGCCCTGTCTGTGGGATTCTCCAGGCAAGAAAACTGGAGTGGGTTGCCATACTCTCCTCCAAGGGATCTTCCTGATCCAGGGGTCTCTGGTGTCTCCTGCATTGCAGGTGGATTCTTTACTGCTGAGCCACCAAGGAAGCCCAAAGCAAACAGAACCAGGCATCCTGATTACAAAAGATGTAACATCTGGTAAGGACAATGGAGATCTAGGAAAGAAGTCACAACAGAAGGCTGGAACCAGGGCTTACATGAGTTGCACTACATGTTTGGATCGCTATTGGTCTTTTACAGGTGGCAGATATTTGACTTATCACCCTCTGAAAGTCATTGAATTCAAATTTAGAATTACCTAAGGTCTGGCAATTACCTAAATTGTAATAACTGTTGTTTTTTTTTTTTCCCCCTGATAAAACAGGACACAAGGAAAGTCACAGGTGAACTTGTTTAAGGTTGTTTTCCATGTTGCTGCAAATGGAGCTGCCATCAACTGTAATTCTTATTGTCTCCTTTGATGAGATGATAGCTTCCTTGTGATTTTCATCACGGGGGTCTCAAGATGGAGAGTAGATTCAGCAGTCAGTTTAAGATCTAGGGCAGTGGCTACTTCTTGGGATAATCTATCAATGGCATTAGAATGAGTATGTTCTGACATAACCATTGAATAATAGAGAAAAGACAGGAGAGGAAAAGGGTCATTACTGGTATATGACAACCAGCGATCTACAGAAAATGAGAATAAGAATTTAAAAGCCAATAAAACAAACACAAGAATTAGACAGGGTTTTGATCTAATATCTTGGGGAGAACTATCCTATATCTTGTGCATTATCCTAGGTCGTCTGCTTGTTCTAAAGGTCTTGAGTCAGCTCCCTGCTTCTGAAGATCAGCCACTTTTGGAGGTCTCTGAATCCTCAGTTTGAGGTCCTCTATTGGAGTAGCCTTCCAATTATGTGGAATTCCAGATTACTTCTTAATTGTGAAACATGAACCCAAGGATTGATGCCCTAAAGTTTCGCTGCTATAACATATTCCCTCCCAGATGAAGGCAGAAAAGATATTGACTGTTATTATTCAGCCTTAAAGAGCATGAAATTCTGACATGTGCTGCAACATGGATGAAGCCTGAAAAAGTTATGCTAAGTGAAATAAAACAGATCACAGAGACAAACACTAGATTATTCCACTTACATGCAGTACTTACAGCAGTCAAATTCTTAGATACAGAAAGTCAAGTGGTGGTTGCCAGTGGCGGGGGGAGGGAAAGTGGCAAGTTAGTGTTTAATTGGTAGAGTTTCAGTTTTGGGGTGATGAAAAAGTTCTAGAGATGGTGGTGATGGTTGCATCAGGATGTGAATGTACTTAATGCCACTGAACTGTGCACTCTAAAATGGATAAAATTGTGAATTTTATGTTATGTATATTTTACCATGCACACACAAAGAAAGCAATTGATTGTCTTGATCTAGAAGCACACTGAAAAAGCTAAGCAAAGATTCACTACAGAAAGTATGGTATTTGAGTTAAGTGAGGAGTAACAGGATGGTATTTGAGTTAAGAAGTGAGAAGTAATAATTTTATTGATGGTCCTGCGGTCTTAAACCTGTCCTCTTAATGTGGGCATATTACAATGGCAGGGTATGAGCAGGCCTTTGGATCTAAGACTTTCAACTATCAGTTGGATCCCTTACTATCCCTTACAGTTTCAAGGATTATTGGGGAAGTTTAAGCAATGGTTTGGCAGGATCTGCATAAACTTTCAGAGAAGGCAATGGCAACCCACTCCAGTGTTCTTGCCTGGAGAATCCCAGGTATGGCGGAGCCTAGTGGGCTACTGTCTATGGGTCACACAGAGTCAAACATGACTGAAGCAACTTAGCAGCAGCAGCAGCATATGAACTTTAATAGGTTCTCTACTGATTATTTTCCCATAACAGTGGAACTGTGACCCCATAGAGTGTCAGGTTCAGTTTCAGTATTTATCTGGGGAATGCACCAAAAATAATGCAATATCAAATATACACCAGAGTACTGGGAACTATTTGTGAGATTCCAGAGGACTCCTCTACTCATAAGCAGGTTGATTCTGTTCCCCGTTATTTTTTGGTGCATAATTTCAAATGCATTTCTCAAATGAACAAACTTGTTCAGTGTTCCTCAGAGTGGTCGCTGAAGGCCCAGAGCATCCTTGGTGAAGTTATGCCATTTAGAGAGATAGACCCAAGAGTTGACTGGTGTTGCAAAGAAACAATATAAGAAGCAGGAGGTTTCCTAGAGGAGGAGAGGAATTAGACTTAGGGAACACTATGAGAACTGGCAACATCAGGTAGGAATATCATGCTGTACGCCTCATGTCTCTCAGGACACATAATTGAGATGGAAGAACCTCATTCAGTTTTACTGGCAACTGCAATAAAGTTTGTCCTAGTGGATGAACCCTAGACTCACAGGTCGAGGAGGCTCTGCCTGTGTTCTACACCATAACTCTCCTTCTTCTGACAAACAACACTTTTAGACAGTACAACACAAAATAGAAACACAAAAGACAGCAAACAGGATGCAAAAGAATGACCTGATTCTATCAAAGCTACCAGTCAAATGGGAATCAACAACAAAACCTGAGTACCAAACTGCGACTAAATAGCCCAGGAATCTAACATAAGAGAGCAGAGATAAGATCCCAAATGAAGAACTGCAGGGTACAAGGAAGCCACAGGTACAACATCTGCTTGAAGGCTGCAGTCTGAGGCAACAAGCAGACTATGATGCAGACCATATCTTGGTGGAGCCACCAGGAAAATGATACAAATGAAGATTGCCCCAATGAAACGGGCAAAGGCTATTTATTCAGAGTTTGCCATAGAAAGGGGGTCAGACCCATCACTTACTTTTGGCAGAGACTCGAAGGCAGGCTGAGTTTCCCAGATGGCTCAGTAGTAAAGAATCCACCTGCCATTGCTGGAGATTCGGGTTCGACCCCGGGATCAGGAAGATCCCTTGGAGGAGAAAACAGCAACCTACTCTGGTTTTCTTGCTGAGATAATCCCATGGTTATAGAGGAACTGGCAGGCTATAGTCCATGGAATCGCAGAGTTGGACACGACTGAGCACACACACACACATGCAGAAGCAGGCTAAGGAAAGCTTCATGGTTTAAAATAAAATCCTCAAATTAGAGATTGGTGGGAGATTTTAGGGTTCTTTAAACTACATTCTTCTGATACTAATCATACCACACTTGTGCTTTAGTATTTTTCCCAAGGTAACTTCTTATTTTATAAGCCCCACCATATCACCCATTGGACCACATTCTGTGGTCCACTGGAGAAGGGAATGGCAAAACACTTCAGTATTCTTGCCTTGAGAACCCCATGAACAGTATGAAAAGGAAAAATGATAGGATACCAAAAGAGGAACTCCACAGGTTGGTAGGTGCCCAATATGCTACAGGAGATCAGTGGAGAAATAACTCCAGAAAGAATGAAGGGATGGCACCAAAGAAAAACAATACCCAATTGTGGATGTGACTGGTGATAAGAGCAAGGTCCAATGCTGTCAAGAGCAATATTGCGTGGGAGCCTGGAATGTTAGGTCCATGAATCAAGGCAAATTGGAGGTGGTCAAACAGGAGATGACAAGGGTGAACATCGACATTCTAGGAATCAGTGAACTAAAATGGACTGGAATGGGTAAATTTAACTCAGATGACCATTATACTTACTACTGTGGGCAGGAATCCCTTAGAAGAAATGGAGTAGTCATCATGGTCAACAAGAGAGTCTGAAATGCAGTACTTGGATGCAATCTCAAAAATGACAGAATGATCTCTGTTCATTTCCAAGGCAAACATTCAATATCATGGTAATCCAAGCCTACGCCCCAACCAGTAATGCTGAAGAAGCTGAAGTTGAACGGTTCTATGAAGACCTACAAGACCTTTTAGAACTAGAGTTTTGCCAAGAGAACGCACTGCTCATAGCAAACACCCTCTTCCAACAACACAAGAGAAGACTCTACACATGGACATCACCAGATGGTTGACAACAAAATCAGACTGATTATATTTCTTGCAGCCAAAGATGGAGAAGCTCTATACAGTCAGCAAAAACAAGACCTGGAGCTGACTGTGGCTCAGATCATGAACTCCTTATTGCCAAATTCAGACTTAAATTGAAGAAAGTGAAGAAAACCACTAGACCATTCAGGTGTGACCTAAATCAAATCCCTTATGACTATACAGTGGAAGTGAGAAATAGATTTAAGGGACTAGATCTGATAGACAGAGTGCCTGATGAGCTATGGATGGAGGTTCATGACATTGTACAGGAGACAGGGATCAAGACCATCCCCATGGAAAAGAAATGCAAAAAGGCAAAATGGCTGTCTGAGGAGGCCTTGCAAACAGCTGTGAAAAGAAGAGAAGCAAAAAGCAAAGGAGAAAAGGAAAGATATTCCCATTTGAATGGAGAGTTCCCAAGAATAGCAAGGAGAGATAAGAAAGCCTTCCTCAGCTATCAATGCAAAGAAATAGAGGAAAACAACAGAATGGGAAAGACTAGAGATCTCTTCAAGAAAATTAGAGATACCAAGGGAACATTTCATGCAAAGTTGGGCTCAATAAAGGACAGAAATGGTATGGACCTAACAGAAGCAGAAGATATTAAGAAGAGGTGGCAACAATACACAGAAGAACTGTACAAAAAAGATCTTCATGACCCAGATAATCACGATGGTGTGATCACTCACCTAGAGCCAGACATCCTGGAATGTGAAGTCAAGTGGGCCTTAGAAAGCATCACTGGGAACAAAGCTAGTGGAGGTGATGGAATTCCAGTTGAGCTATTTCATATCCTGAAAGATGATGCTGTGAAAGTGCTGCACTCAATATGCCAGCAAATTTGGAAAACTCAGCAGTGGCCACAGGACTGGAAAAGGTCAGTTTTCATTCCAGTCCCTAAGAAAGGCAATCCCAAAGAATGCTCAAACTACCACACAATTGCACTCATCTCACACGCTAGTAAGGTAATGCTCAAAATTCTCCAAGCCAGGCTTCAGCAATACGTGAACTGTGAACTACCAGATGTTCAAGCTGCTTTTAGAAAAGGCAGAGGAACCAGAGATCAAATTGCCAACATCATCGAAAAAGCCAGAGAGTTCCAGAAAAACATCTATTTCTGCTTTATTGACTACGCCAAAGCCTTTGATTGTGTGGATGACAATAAACTGTGGAAAATTCTGAAAGAGATGGACATACCAGACCACCTGACCTGCCTCTTGAGAAACCTGTATGCAGGTCAGGAAGCAACAGTTAGAACTGGACATGGAACAACAGACTGGTTCTAAATAGGAAAAGGAGTACATCAAGGCTGTATATTGTCACCCTGCTTATTTAGCTTCTATGCAGAGTACATCATGAGAAACGCTGGGCTGGAGGAAGCACAAGCTGGAATCTAGATTGCTGGGAGAAATATCAATAGCCTCAGATATGCAGATGACACCTCCCTTATGGCAGAAAGTGAAGAGGAACTAAAAAGCCTCTTGATGAAAGTGGAAGAGGAGAGCGAAAAAGTTGGCTTAAAGCTCACATTCAGAAGACTAAGATCATGGCACCTGGTCCCATCACTTCATGGGAAATAGATGGGGAGACAGTGGAAGCAGTGTCAGACTTTATTTTTTGGGCTCCAAAATCAGTGCAGATGGTGACTGCAGCCATGAAATTGAAAGATGCTTACTCCTTGGAAGGAAAATTATGACCAACCTAGATAGCATATTAAAAAGCAGAGACATTACTTTGCCAACAAAGGTCCGTCTAGTCAAGGCTATGGTTTTTCCAGTGGTCATATATGGATGTGAGAGTTGGACTGTGAAGAGAGCTGAGCACTGAAAAGTTGATGGTTTTGAACTATGGTGTTGAAGAAGACTGTTGAGAGTCCCTTGGACTGCAAGGAGATCCAACCAGTCCATCCTAAAGGAGATCAGTCCTGGGTGTTCATTGGAAGGACTGATGTTGAAGCTGAAACTCCAATACTTTTTCACCTCATGGGAAGAGTTGACTCATTGGAAAAGATCCTGATGCTGGGAGGGGTTGGGGGCAGGAGGATAAGGGGATGACAGAGGATGAGATGGCTGGATGGCATCACCGACTCTATGGACATGAGTTTGAGTAAACTCCGGGAGTTGGTGATGGACAGGGAGGCCTGGCGTGCTGTGATTCATGGGGTCACAAAGAGTTGGACACGACTGAGCAACTGAACTGAACTGAACTGAACTTATATCATCCATTGTCTAGCATAGAATTTGAATTATGCATTATCTTCTAAATTCAAATTACATACATTTAGTGTATGATTTGGCAGTTAATAAGCTTACAATTTAAATTCATCGATGGCAGAACCTCAATTTTATTTTTAAAACAATTCTAATAGAGGATTCAAAGAGCAGTTTTAAAGAAATGACACACTGCTATGATTTCATGCCAGATCCTGTGCTGAGAGAGCCTCTACAGTTTCTTTTGAATTTCCATTTTCCCTGTTGTAAACTGAAAACCATAACCTACTCCATAGGGGTATCAAGAGACTCTCCCTAGAGCATGACCAGGCAACCAGACCAAAGTTTAGTTATGGCAGGCAGAAAATGTAATCAGGCATGTCATCTGCTCTAGAAGCTGGTCAAATGGTAAGATTCTGGAAAAGAGAGGGATCATTACGTGTTATTTTAATGAATTCGATATATATTATTGACTACTATGTTCAAAGTTCCAGGAGACAGAAGACATGACCCTTATTTTCAGAAGCTTAGAGACCCATGGAGTCTATAACTAGATGAATTCTTTACTCTTGAGTCAGGTTGAAGGGGAAAGGATGTCAGAACTGTAATTGTTTTCATTTGCTCAAAAATTATATGAGAGCAGAATGAGACCTTGAAGTTGGGTAGAGACTGGATATTGTACAAGCCTGGCTTAGAAGTAGACTTCCAGACTCTCTTAGCCATGGGATTTTCCACAGGCCATATCCAAGGAGAACATACGGGTTAAAAGACATCCCAACAACATCATCCAGTAAGGACAGCAGTCATTAGGAAACCCCTCAGAACACCACCTAGTGTGACCTTCCCTAGAAGCAAAGAGTCTGCCTGCAATATGGGAGACCTGGGTTCGATCCCCGGGTTGGGAAGATCCCCTGGAGAAGGGAATGGCAACCCACTCCAGTATTCTTACCTGGAAAACTCCATGGACAGAGGAACCTGATGGGCCCCAATCCATGGGGTCACAAAGAGTTGGACACGACTGAGCGACTAACACACATAACATCACCACTCCTACAGTATGCACTCCCCAGTCACCCCAGACTTCTACTCTAACTAATGCACTTCATGATAACCATGAGTTCTGCCTACCACATACCTGCTAGGCACAGTGCCAAACACTTCAAATACAAAATTTCGTTTAATCCTCACAACAATCTTAGGAAGTACATGCTGTGTTATTGTCCCCATAACACAGTTGAGAAAACTGATGCTTGAAGAGGCTAAGTCCACGAAGCCTGCCAAGGTAACCAAATGGGGAAAGCAGAGCCCAGATAAGAGACTTAAGCCCTCTTAGCACAGTCATGTCCTGCCCAGACAAAGGCAGATGCCCGGTATCTCCTCTACTGCTCAGCTTGGGGACTGACAGAGTGCCTTCGGGATGTCTCTGGAACAGCAATTGAGCGAGAGAATGTCAGGGAGGGCTTTTTCCCCCGCACCCACTGAAGTCAAGCAATGTAAGATCTTGAAGTCATTTTCCATAAAATCTACCCCAATCCCCTCCTTTCACATACAAGGAAATTAAGGGCCAAAGAAATGGAGTGACTGGCAGCCAGGGCTTCTTCGCTGGGGTTAAACACGCAGCCCAGCACTCCTAAGGATGCTCAGACACCTCTGGCGACCTGTCAGTCCTCCCCTCACTGCCCACGCAGGCACTTATTGCCCCCTCGGTCTCCCAGGTCAGGGCACCCGGGCAGGATCAGCGCTGCCATCCTCTGCTGAGTCCCTCCCTTTTGCAAAGCCAGCCGTCCGGACCAAGCTGGTACTCCCGTCCTTGTAGACGCTTGCTCGGGCAAAAGCAGTTTCCTGCCTCCCGCACTCTCCTAGCCTCCACAAGTCGTTTTTTGAGCTACACACGCGCGGCCACGCATACAGGCATATGTGTAACAGATCACGGATTATAATCAGTACTGGATGCTAATTATTGCGCTTTCTTTGCCAAGCACTGGGCGCGGATGGGGCGGGGGCGGGGCCGGGCCGGGGGCGGGGCCGAGGCGGGGGCGGGGCCGGGGCGGGCGTGGGCCTGGCGAGATCGCTCCGCTGCGGCTGCTCCATTTCCTCACGCGCGCCGGAAGTGGAGGTTGGCGGCGAGGCGGCGCGCCCGGAGGGTGGGAGGTGAGGAGGTGGCGGCCTCTGAGAGCCGGGCGCCGCCCAGGAGTGCGTGCGGCTGGGGAGCTGGCGGGGGGGCAGCGGCCGCCGTGAGCAGATGGGTGAACGCGGTGAGTACCCAGGCCTCCTGGCTCACCCGCCTGCAGCTTCCAGAGCGCGGGTCCCGGACTGTGGGTCTCCGTCCTGGTCGGGTCACCTCACGGACGAGCTTTCCGGGGGGGATCCTGTCCGCGGGGGTCGCCGCACCGACAAGCCCTCCGGAGTCGGCTCCCGTGTCAGGAAAAGCCGCGGTTTTTCGGAGTGGTTTGAGTTGTCTTTTTATGAACAGCGCTGCCAGAGACCGTTGGTTTGCGTGTTTTATTTTTATCACTTTTTTAAAAAACCAGTACACCACTGTCTCTGTTCCCCTGAGTGGATAAACTTTGTAGTCAGCTGTTACCTGTTTATTGCGTTAAATTAGTATTCTCTGGCGGCAGCCTCGCTTTCTGCCAGACCTAGGCACCTTTGAAAGACGCACATTTGTGGGAGCAATTAGTGGGGCCGAGGAGACCAAGGGACGGGAAACCTCTTGCATTTTCAGACTTCATCTTGAAAATTATACTATTCCAGAGCAACTTGCAGAGGAATAATTTGTAAACGCCATAGTGAGGCTTTTGTTGATGATGATGTTATTGGCAGAATGAAAATTTGATTGTAAATCTCAAGCTTTTATCCTTCAGCCTGCTTTTCAGATTTATATGCGGTTTGGATATTTAACTATCGTTGATGGTTCTCAGGACCTGGGCCTTCATTTTTGCTGGAATTAATGTTGTATTAGAATAGTACTTCAAATGTGGAAGTAGGACTCCTAAGTATCTTATGACTGAGAATGTTAACGTTGGTTTCGTATTATTCTGATACCGTTTGTTTTAAATTGTCTTATGATTTAAAGAATGTAAAAAGGATTTTGGATATCCAGTATTTGTGGCTCAGAGAATTTTGACATAAACACAATTTTAGTCCATCAGTTTGGAAATTACATTTTTTCTTAACTTTTTGATTGAAGTATAAAATTATATGAAGTCATAAAGTGCATGAATCTTAGTTGTACAGCTTAGTGAACTTTTATGTATTTATTAAGTTTTGCAACCACCAGCCACATCATATTTTATACCTATGGAACGTTTCCATATTCCAGGAGTTTCCCCCTGCTACTTCTAAGTCAGTTATACCCCTGTACCCACACCCCCCCATCAGTATTCAGATTTCTGTCATCTATTAGTTTTGTTTAGTTGGGGGTTTATATTAATGGAATCATACAGTATGGAATCCGCATACTGCTTATGAGTTTCACCCATAATGTTTCATGTATCAGTAGTTTGTTCTTTTTTATTGTTGTGTAGAATCCATTGCATGATTATAGGACTGCTCTGTTGGTTGATCTTTTTGTTTCCAGCTTTTCTATATTGTGTATTTTAAAGACTGCTATGAACATTCTTACAGATGTTTTGGTAAACATCTGTGTATTTCTGTCAGCTGTGGAATGGCTAAATCATAAAGTAGATGGAAAATTACTTTTTAACCATCATGGAGTCTTCCTTTTTAAAAAATACAATTTGTTAACTTTTGTAACATTAAAGATTGGTAAAAAGCATAACCATTAATATTTTCAAGACTTAAGTGATTTATTATCATATTATTTACTGCTTGGATTGCACATCTGTGACTGTCATTATTTAACTGTCCGTTAGGTAAGTCTGTTAGATAGAGCTGGTTCTGTTTTGTCCCTGAAGCTTGTTGTATAACACTTAGGTAAGAACTGTGTTACTCAAGTTAGTGGTTGTTAGGGGAAATGAAACACCGAAAGAAGGTCACTAAAAATAGGATTGCAAGTCAAAACACTTAACGTTGTTGTTGTCATACTGCACAAAGTTCTGGGTATAAATGTAAAATTGAATTATAAGGTTAGTTACAAATGTGAATTTACTACAGGAGTACAGTGATTTCTACCTGTGCTGAGATAGTGATACATTTATAATGGAAACAGACCACAAAGATCACTAAACATTTGTGGGAAATGGATAGCACATAAAAGATACCCCTGACTGAACAAAACACAAAGGACTAGACCTGAGGCAATGGAGTTCACGTAAGAAAAAGAAAACTTTAAATATTGATATGCCCAGATTTGGGAAGGTATGGCTTCCCCAGTGGTTCAGTGGTAAAGAATCTGCCTGCAGTGCAGGATACGTTGTAGATGTGGGTACGATCCCTGGGTGGGGAAATCCCCGGAGGAGGAAATGGCAACCCACTCCAGTAGTCTTGTTGGGACAATCCCATGGATAGAGGAGCCTGGCGGGCTACAGTCCATGGAGTTGCAGAGTCGGACATGACTGAGCAGCTGAGCACAGTCAGCACAATCACATACCTACTGAATATATACCAGCTGGCCTGAAAATACACAGTCAGTTCTTGAATATTAAAACATAGAGTGTTGGAAAAAGAACTTCCCTGGTGGTCCATTGGTTAAGAGTCAGGCTTCCACTTCAGGCGGCAAGGGTTCCATCCCTGGATGGGGAGCTAAGATTGCACATGCCATGCTTTGTGGCTCCTCCCCCGGAAAAGCTCTCATTGAGCATTTCCCCCCCATTGGACATGTTTTGAATTCAGAATCTTATTTCTCACCAAACTCTCATTCAAAGTAGTGGCCAAATAAAATCATTTTTACCCAGACCCACTTGGAATGTCTCAGGATGTACTATACCAAATGAAAAATTAATCCAAGAAAAATACATGTGGAATTCAAGAAACAGTAATCAAAGAAAACAGTAAAATGTATTACTTTACTCCAAGGCATTGCTAACTAGCTAAGAAGTTTAATGTAATGCAAAAGAAAAATTCTTAAACCAGAGTATATAGTTTTTAAGTCTGTAATCTGGAACAGATATTTGACATGATTTTAAAGTTAGTTGGGAAGGTGGATAATAGATAAAGCATGTTGGAAGGTTTATCCCGAGTAAGGGAGAAGCTATAGATAACTGACCATTTACTGTTGAAATGAATGCTTTATGGAAATTTGTCCCAGCTGGAAAGTTCCATTTCCAGGGATTTATCCTGAAGATGAATTCACATGTGGAAAGTTACGTATACACATGTAACTATTTCTGCTGAGATGTTAGTAATGTCAGTGGATTTAGAAGAATACACAAAAACTAGAGAGGGGAACCCGGCCTCTGGGTTAGAAAGATAGGTGTCACTGTAAGCCTCTATATTGTGTTTACCCTTTTTATTACATGTATTTGTTTTGTGGAATTTTAAAAATATAAAACATTTTTAAGAATGTAAAAATCTGTAAGGGTTTAGAGCATGAGTTGCCAAGTCTGGTTGACCACCTAGTACGATCTGTGACCTAAGAGTGGCTTTTATATTTTTAAGAGCTTGGGGAAAAAAAGAATAGTTTGTAACATGAAAATTATATGAAGTTAAAATTTCAGCATCCTTTAGAACACACCTCTACCATTCATTTACTCATTTTCTATGGCTGCCTTTGTGCTGCAAGGCAGAGTTGACTTGTTGTGATATTTACTGCTTGACCCTTTACCTAAAATGTTTGCTAACCTCTAATTTAGAGGCCAGAAATAGACTTCCATATATGTAGGAATTTTGCTTTGATTAAAGGGGCATTTCAAGTTAGTGTCAAGAGCATGGATTATTTAATAAATTGTAAGAATTGACTATTTGAGGAAATAAATTTTACACTAGAATTATTTCTGGTAGGGAAGCCAAAATTGAGAAGTTGTGCAGGAAAAGATTGATAGGTTTAACCATTAACAGCATCAACAAAGCAAAACTTTGTGTAATGGGAAATAATACCTAACACTTATTGAACACTTAATGACTGGCACGTTTTGCTTAGTTAATTTGTACAATAACACTCTAAGGTAGATTCTATAACTGTCCCCACCTAACAGATGAGAAAACTGAAGTTTATAGAGATTCAGGAATTTGTTTGTATTGATGAGTTAGAAAGTGATAGAGCAGATGTGTGAACTCACGCCATCTGGCTCCCAAGACTGTTATACAGACAAAACCTGAAAGAAGTATTTGTAGATTGTTAACACCATTGTATAGATATTATCTATGTGAGCCTCATTTGGATCTACTTCATCCCTTTTATTTATTTATTTATTTATTTAATGTCATCCCTTTTAGATAGACATTCTGTTGTTTTCTGGTAGACAGTCTGCAGTTTACTAAACCTTTCCCGTATTGAAGGACTTTAAATTGCTTTTAGTTAGCTGTTATATCCCTGGATTTCAGGCGATGAAGAATCTGCCTGCGGTGCAGGAGACCTGGGTTTGATCCCTGAGTTGGGAAGATTCCCTGGAGAAGGGAATGACTACCCACTCCAGTATTCTTGCCTGAAGAATTCTATGGACAGAGAAGCCTGGTGGGCTACAGTCCGTCGGATCACAAAGAGTCAGACTGAGCGAATAACACTCACTCACACTCATAACACTAGCAAACATCTTATGCATTGACTTCATATATTAGTATAAATATTTCTATAGTTTAGAATCTTAAACATGGAATTGCAAATTGTTGAATTAAAGGCCATGTGCATTTAAATCAAGTTTGTCCTCCAAAAAATAAGAATGTGTGTGCATGTGTGTCTGTTTAATGTGTGTATTTTAAGTTTATCTTTGTCTGTATGTGTATATTTTTAGTTTATCTTTTGTCATCCAGACAAACCATTTCTTTTTACAGACCAAGCCCAGAAAGGTTAAGTGTTATGCTCAAGTTTACATAGCTATTAAGTAGCTATGATTTGACTCTTTTTTTATTGTGCTACAGGCTGCCTTTGGCACAATTTCCTGCTTTATCTATAATGATATTGATGTTCCTGCCATTTATCTTGCTGAAATCCATGTACCATAAGTTTAGCTTTCTCCAGAAACATTTGTCAGAATTAATCCATCTGACCTTACTTACCCCTAGCACTATGCCTCTCTTAGTCAGTTTGGGCAATTATAATAAAGTACTTGTAGACTGAGGGCTTCCCCTGTGGCTCAGAGGCAGAGAATCTGCCTGCAACGGAAGAGATGCAGATTAGATCGTTGAGTCTGGATGATCCCCTGGAGGAGGAAATGGCAGCCCATTCCAGTATGCTTGCCGGGAAAATCCCATGGACAGAGGAGCCTGGTGGGCTACAGTTTGTGGGGTCACAAAGAGTCAGATGCAACTGAGCAAGTGACAGACTGAGTGACTTATAACAAGTATATTTCTCAAGTCTGAGATCGGGATGCCAGCCTGGTTGGGTTATGGTGAGGGCCCTCTTCCAGGCTGTATCTTATTTTATCTTCACAAAGCAGAAAGAGGGCTACTTTGTTCTCTGATAGGGCTTCCCTGGCTGGCTCAGACGGTAAGGAGTCTGCTTGCAGTGCAGGAGACCTGGGTTCAATCCCTGGCTCAGGAAGATCCTCTGGAGAAGGAAATGGCAACCCACTCCAGTATTCTTGCCTGGAAAATCCCATGGACAGAGGAGCCTGGCAGGCTGTATTCCATGGTGTCACAAAGAGTCAGATATGACTGAACGACTTCACTTTTGTTTTCTCATTCAAGTCCCATTCAAGAGGGCTCCACCTTCATGAACTGATTAGCTGCCAAAGGCCCTGACTCCTAATACTGCCATATTGGGGTTTAGGATTTTAACATATGAATTTGCTGGGGGGTGGGGAGTGCGGCTCATTCATTGCAGTACCTGGACACACAGTAGGTACTCAAAGTATTTGTTGAATGCACACTGCCTTTTGGTAATCAGTATTGCTAAATATCTACAAAACACTTATTCAATAACATGTTAAAGAATCCATGTATCACTGGAATATTCATCAGTTGCTCAAGAAATAAAAAGTTGTAATTCCCTCCCTCACATATGTTTGTACTTCATGTTTGGTCTACTGACAGGCTTTGTTTTCCTAATAATTTTTGTGATTTTGTTTAAATGAACTCAAAATTATATATTAATTTTATATATTAACTTAATAAGAAATTATTCTGCACAGAAAATTTAGGAAGATTATACAGACTAGAACTTTGAAAATAAATATTCAGATTAAATGAATTGCTTGTATTTTGCAGAAGACAGTAGGCTACTCTTATTGCAGATGTTAGTTTGGCATCCTGCAGTGTAAGCATTCTGGAAGTGATGTTTGAAAAGTTTATTAGTAGTTCCATAAAATTATAGAATCAAATGTTTGAGTAGGAACTGGAAAGGTCATATTATGTAGGGATCAGTACTGTAGGATGAACTATCTTTAATACTCTCTTCTTGTCTCAGAGTCACAAGGCAAATAGAAAAGATGAATGAGACTTTCAGAGTAATCCAAGTTCTACTTTAGTAGGGATGGAGCCTGAGGTATTCTTAGTTTTGTTTTTTTTAAATACAGATTTGTTGTTAATAAATCTTTGTACTTGTCCGAATGACCAAAATGGAGTTTACTTGCAAATGCCTCTTTGGCACTACTACTCAAACTAAATCGGATTTGGGTTTATTTTTTAAACAGCTTCATTGAGGTATTATTGACTTATAATACCCTACACGTATTTAAAGTATAAAATTTGATAATTTGAACATGTCTACCTGAAATCATCACCACACTCAAAATGATAAGACATATCCATCACTACCAAAAGTTTCCTTGTGCCCTTTAATAATTTCTTCCTGGTATCACCTTCCCCTACTCTCACCCCATTCCAGGCAACCACTGACTTCTCTGCTTTCTGTCACTACAAATTACCTTACGTTGTCTTGAATTTATGTAAATGGAATCATAGTCTTTCATTGTACTCTTTTATTGTTGGACTAATTCTGTTATTGAGATTCATCCATATTGAAGCTCAGTCACTCCCATCTCTTTGTGACCCTTTGAACTGTAGCCTGTCAGGCTCCTCTGTCCATGAGATTTTTCATGCAAGAATACTGGAGTGGGTGGCCACTTCCTCCTCCAGGGGACCTTCCTGAACCAGGGATCGAACTGTCTCTCCTCTTACAGGTGGATGCTTTACTCACTGAGCCATTGGGGAAACCCACTGAAGTCTGTATCCGTAGTTTATTCCTTTTTATTGCTAGCAGTGTTCCACTGTATGGATGTACTAGTTTGTTTATCCATTCACTTGTTAATGGACATTTGAGTTGTTTCTAGTTTTTGGCTGTTTCATGTACAGCTGTTTTGAACATTTGTGTACAAGTCTTTGTATGGACATACACTTTCATTTCTCTTGGTTAAATATGGAATGGAATGGCTCTATCAAATGATAGGCTTATGTTTAACTTGTTAAGAAACTGAAACCATCTTGCATTTTCACCAGCAGCGTATGGAAGTTCTAATTCCTCCACTTGTCACTAACATCAAGGCTTTTAACTTTTAGCACATCTGAGATTAACCATTGTGGTGTCTCATTATGTTTTGAATTTGTATTTCCCTAATGGCTAACAGTGTTGAGTATTTTTTTCATGTTCTTATTTGAAGTGTTTCTTCACATCTGTTGCCAGTTTTTTTATTGTGTTTGTTTTGTTATTATTGCATTTTGATACTTTTAAAAATATATTCTGAATATAAGTCTTTTATCATATATTTGCTTGACCCATATTTTTTCCTGGTCTGTGACTTGTTTCACCATTCCCTTAATAGTGTTCTTCAAAGAGCACAAATTTTGATAAAGTTCAATTTATTAATTATGCTGTTAGTTACATATCAAAGAAATCTTTGCCTAATTCAAGGGCAGGAAGATTTTCCCCTATGCTTCTAGTTTTATAGTTTGCATATAGAACTATGATTCATTTTGTGATTTTTTTTTTAAGTTGAGGTGTGGTTAACTTAAAATATTTAAGTTTTTAGGTGTATGACATAGTGATTCACTATTTTTATAGGTTATTCTGCATTTAAAGTTATTATAAAATATCAGCTGTGTCCCCTGTGCTATACATACATCCTTGTATCTTATTTATACCTAGTAGTTCATATCTCTTAAACCCCTTCCCCTATCATGCCCCTTCCCCCTATGATTCAGTTTGAACTATACATTAGTGCGTATGAAGCAGCGTCTCATTGTGGTTTTCATTTTTCTATTGGAATATGATGTTGAGCATCTTTTTATATACTTGTAGACTTAATCTTTAAAGAAATGTCTACTCATACCTTTTGGGTTATGTATCTTTTGGGGAGGGGGGGAGCTGCATTAGGCAGCATGCAGGATCTTAATTAATTTCCTGACCAGAAATGGAGCCCATGCCCTCTGCATTAGAATCACAGAGTCTTAACCACTGGACTGCCAGGGAATTCCCTGTTATTTGTCTTTTTAATATTGAGTAGTAAGAATTATTTATATATTTTAGCTGCAGACCTCTATTAGATATATGATTTACAAATATTTTCTTGATGATACCCTTTGCAGCACAAAAGTTTTTAATTTTAATGAAGTCTACTTTATTTGATCTTTGGTATTTTGATGTCATGTCTAAGAAACCATTGCCCAATCTAAGGTCCCAAAGATTTACACTTATGTTTGTAAGCTTTTTTTGTTTGTTTGTGTTTTTTTGTTTGTTTGTAAAGTAAGCTTTATAGTTTTAACTCTAAAACACTTAGATCTTTGATCCATTTTGGGTTAACTTTTGACTACAGGGTGAGGTAGAGATTCAGTTTTGTTCTTTTGCTTGTTGAGTAGGTATCCTAGTACCATTTATTAAAAAGACTGTTCTTTTTCCATTGAGTTACCTTGCCACCTTTGTTGAAAATCAGTTGACTTACTGTGAAGGTTTATTTCTGGACCCTCAATTCAGCCCCACTGATCCATATGTCTAGTCTTATGCTAGTTCCATGCTGTCTTGATTACTATAGCTTTGAAGTAAGTTTTGAAATGGAAAAGTTGAGTTCTGCAATTTTGTTCTTCTTTCTTAGTACTGTTTTGGCTATTCTGGGTTCTTTGAATTTCCGTATGAGTTTTAGGATAAACTTGTCAATTTCTGTAAAGCTGGGAATCTGAAGGAGATTGTGTTGAATCTATAGATCTATTTGGAGAGTATTGCCATCTTAATAATATTAAGTCTTCCAGTCAGTAAGCATTGCTATCTTTCCATTTATTTAAATTTTTAGTTTCTTTTAACAGTCTTTTGTAGTTTTCAGAGTACAGGACTTGTAACTTTTTTTTTAAATTAAGGTATAGTTGATGTACAGTGCTGTGCTAATTTCTGCTGTACAGCAAAATGATTCAGTTATACATACATAGACATTCTTTTTTAATATTCTTTCCATTATAGTTTATCCCAGGAGATTGGATATAGTTTCTTTGCCATACAGTAAGACCTTGTTGTTTATCCATTATAAGTGTAATAGTTTGCATCTACTAACCCAAAATTCAGTCTTTCCCTTTCCCTCCTCCTAACCCCATGGCAACCACAAGTCTGTTTTCTATGTCTGTGAGTCTGTGTGTTTTTTGCTGATAGGTTCATTTGTGCCATATTTTAGATTCCACATATAAGTGATAATGGTGTTTGTCTGTTTCTGACTTACTTCACTTAGCATGATAATCTCTAATTGCATCCATGTTGCTGCAGATGACTATTTCATTCTTTTTTATGGCTGAATAGTATTCCACTGTATATATGTACCATATTTCTTTATACATTCATCTGTTGATGATTTAGGTTATTTCCATGTATTGACTATTGTGAACAGTGCTGCTATGAACATAGGGTGCATGTATCTTTTGGTATTATAGTTTTATCAAGTATATGCTCAGGAGTGGGATTTCTGGATCATATGGTGATTCTGTTATTAGTTTTTTAAGAAACTTCACACTGTTTTCCATAGTGGCTGTGCCAACTTACATACCCATAAACAGTGTAGAAGGGTTCCCTTCTCTCCACGCCCTCTCCAGCATTTGCTATTTGTAGACTTCTTAATTTTGGTTATTCTGACTGGTGTGAGGTGGTACCTTGTAGTTTTGATTTGCATTTCTCTAATAATTAGTGATATTGAGCATATTTTCATGTGCCTGCTGGCCATCTGTATATTTTCTGTGGAGAAATGTCTATTAAGGTCTTCTGCCCTTTTTTTAATTGGCTTTTTTTGTTGTTGAATTGTTTGGCCTCTTGTATATTTTGGAGGAGGTCAAGCCCTTGTCAGTAACATCATTTGCACATATTTTCTCTCACTCTGTAGTTTGTCTTTTCATTTTTTTTTTTTTTAATGGTTTCCTTTACTGTGCAAAAGCTTGTAAGTTTGATTAGGTCCCATTTGTTTCTTTTTGTTTTTATTTCTATTGCCTTGGGAAACTGACCTAAGAAAACATTGGTGTGGTTTATGTCAGAGAATGTTTTGCTCATGCTCTGTTCTAGGAGTTTTATGGTGTCATGTCTTATTTCTAACTCTTGGAGCCATTTTGAGCTTATTTTTGTGCATGGTGTGAGGGTGTGTTCTAACTTCATTGATTTGCATGCAGCTGTCCAGCTTTCCCTGCATCACATGCTGAAGAGGTTATCCTTTTCCCATTTTATGTTTGTTGAAGGTTAATTGACTTTAGGCGTGTGGGTTTATTTCTGGACTCTATTACTTTCCACTGATCCAAATGTCCTGTTTTTGTACCAATACCACACTGTTTTCTTTACTGTAGCTTTGGTGTTGTCTGAAGTCTGAGAGAGAGTGTTATGCCTCTTGCTTTGTTTTTTCCCCCTCAGAATTGCTTTGTCAATTCTGTCTTTTATGATTCCATATAAATTTTTGGAGTGTGGGATTTCTTTCCATTTCTTTGAATCATCTTTCATTTTCCTTTATAAATGTTTTATAAAATGTTTTATAGTTCTCATCGTATAAGTCTTTCACTTCCCTGGTCAGGTTTATTCCTAGGTTTGGGGTTTTTTTGTTGTTGTTTTGGTGTGGTTCTAAAATTCTTTACATTCTCTTTCTGATGTTTTATTGTTAGTGTAAATAAATGCAACCAATTTTTGAATGTTAATCTTGTATCCTGCCAATGTGCTGAATTCATTTACTAGATCTAATAGTTTTTGTGTGGAGTCATTAGGATTTTCTCTCTATATCATGTCATCTGCATATAGTGACAGTTTTACCTCTTCCCCTTCCAATTTGGATACCTTTTACTTCCCTTTTTTTTTTTTTTTTTTTGTCTGATTGCTGTAGCTAGGACTTTTAACACTGTATTGAATAGAAGTGGTTAGTGTGGGCATCCTTGTCTTGTTCCAGATTTTGGCAGACAGGTTTTCAGCTTTTCACCATTGAGTATTATTTTGGCAGCGGATTTGTCATATATGGCTTTTATTATTTAGAGGTATGTTCCCTTCATACCCTCTGGTAAGAGTTTTTATCATGGATGAATGTTGAATTTAGTTAGATGCTTTTTCTGCATGTTCTGATCATGTGGTTTTTGACTTTTCATGTGGTATATTATATTGATTTACATATACTGAACCATCCTTGTGAACTTGGATTGAATCCCACGTGGTCATGGTGTATGATCTTTTTATATGTTGTCGGATTGGTTTGCTAATATTGTGTTGGCAATTTTTGCATCTGTAGTCATCAAAGATATTGACCTGTGATTTTCTTTTTTGGTGGTTATCTTTGGTTTGGCATCAAGATTGATGGTGGCTTCATAAAATGTATTCGGGAGTATTCCCTCCTCTTCAGTCTTTTGGAATTGTTTGAGCAGGATCAGTATAAATTCTTTGTATATTTGGTAGAATTTGCCTGTGATGCCATCTGGTCCTGGACTTTTGTTTGTAGGGAGTTTCTTGTTTGTTTTTATTTTTTATTTTTAAAGATTATTTCACTTTTAGTGATTGGTCTGTTCAAATTAGCTCTTTCTTCTTGCCTGTGATGCCATCTGGCCCTGGACTTTTGTTTGTAGGCGTTTTTTTGTTTGTTTTGATTTTTAAAGATTGTATTTCACTTTTAATGATGGGTCTGTTCAAATTAGCTCTTCTGTCTCACTTTTGATGGGCTGCTTCTAGAAAGTTGTCCATTTCTTGTAGGCTGTCATTGACTTATAATTGTTCATAGTATTCTCATATATTTTTTTCATGTATTTCTGTGGTATAGGTTGAGGTTTCTCCTTTTTCATTTTTTATTTTATTTGGATTCTCTCTCTTCTTCTTCTTGGTAAGCCTGGCCAGAGGTTTGTCAGTTTTGTTTCAAACCAACTCTTAGTTTTAGTGATTTTTTTTCTATTGTTTTTTAATCTCTATTTCGGTTCCTGCCTGATTGTTATTTCCTTCCTTCTGCTGACTTTAGTTTTTGTTTGTCTTTCTTTTTCTAAATCTTTTCAGTCAGTTCAGTTCAGTCACTCAGTCGTGTCTGACTGTTTGTGACCCCATGGACTGCAGCACGCCAGGCCTCCTTGTCCATTGCCAACTCCCAGAGTTTACGCAAACTCATGTCCATTGAGTCGGTGATGCCATCCAACCATCTCATCCTCTCTTGTCCCCTTCTCCTATCACCTTCAATCTTTCCCAGCATCAGGGTCTTTTCCAATGAGTAAGTTCTTTGCACTGGGTGGCCAAAGTATTGGAGTTTCAGCTTCAGTCCTTCCAATGAATATTCATTCAGGATTCATGAGGTGGTAAGTAAGGTTGTTTAATTTTACTTGAGATTTTTCTTGCTTTTTGTGTGTGTGTGTGTGAGGAAGACCTATATCACTATGAACTTCCCTCTGAAAACTGCTTTTCCTGCATCCCATGCTTTGTACTATTCCATGAAAATGAAAGTTGCTCAGTCATATCCAATTCTTTGCGACCCCATGGACTATATCAGTTCAGTTCAGTCACTCAATCGTGTCCGACACTTTGTGACCCCATCAACCGCAGCATGCCAGGCCTCCCTGTCCATCACCAACTCCTGGAGTCCACCCAAACCCATGTCCATCGAGTGATGATGCCATCCAACCATCTCATCCTCTGTCATCCCCTTCTCCTCTTGCCCTCAATCTTTCCCAGCATCAGGGTCTTTTCAAATGAGTCAGCTCTTCACATCAGGTGGCCAAATGATTGGAGTTTCAGCTTCAACATCAGTCCTTCCAATGAACACCCAGGACTGATCTCCTTTAGGATGGACTGGTTGGATCTCCTTGCAGTCCAAGGGACTCTCAAGAGTCTTCTCCAACACCACACTTCAAAACCATCAATTCTTCGGTGCTCAGCTTTCTTTAGAGTCCAACTGTCACATCCATACATGACCACTGGAAAAACCATAGCCTTGACTAGACGGACCTTTGTTGGCAAAGTAATGTCTCTGCTTTTTAATATGCTATCTAGGTTGGTCATAACTTTCCTTCCAAGGAGTAAGCGTCTTTTAATTTCATGGCTGCAGTCACCATCTGCAGTGATTTTGGAGCCCAAAAAAATAAAGTCAGCCACTGTTCACTGTTTCCCCATCTATCTGCCATGAAGTGATGGGACCGGATGCCATGATCTTAGTTTTCTGAATGTTGAGTTTGTTTTTTTTTTTCAGAAAATTCATGCTTTTATTTATTTATTTATTTATTTATTTATTTATTTATTTTTGAATCAGCCATGGATTTACATGTATTCCCAATCCCGATCCCCCCTCCCTGAATGTTGAGTTTGAAGCCAACTTTTTCACTCTCCTCTTTCACTTTCATCAAGAAGCTTTTTAGTTCCTGTTCACTTTCTGCGATAAGGGTGGTGTCATCTGCATATCTGAGGCTATTGGTATTTCTCCCAGCACTCTTGATTCCAGCTTGTGCTTCTTCCAGCCCAGCGTTCCTCATGAGGTTTCTTCTGCATAGAAGTTAAATAAGCAGGGTGACAAGATACAGCCTTGATGTACTCCTTTTCCTATTTGGAACCAGTCTGTTGTTCCATGTCCAGTTCTAACTGTTGCTTCCTGACCTGCATACAGGTTTCTCAAGAGGCAGGTCAGGTGGTCTGGTATGCCCATCTCTTTCAGAATTTTCCACAGTTTATTGTCATCCACACAATCAAAGGCTTTGGCGTAGTCAATAAAGCAGAAATAGATGTTTTTCTGGAACTCTCTGGCTTTTTCGATGATGTTGGCAATTTGATCTCTGGTTCCTCTGCCTTTTCTAAAAGCAGCTTGAACATCTGGAAGTTCACAGTTCACATATTGCTGAAGCCTGGCTTGGAGAAATTTGAGCATTACCTTACTAGCGTGTGAGATGAGTGCAATTGTGCAGTAGTTTGAGCATTCTTTGGCATTGCCTTTCTTTGCGATTGGAATGAAAACTGACCTTTTCCAGTCCTGTGGCCACTGCTGAGTTTTCCAAATTTGCTGGCATATTGAGTGCAGCACTTTCACAGCGTCATCTTTCAGGATTTGAAATAGCTCATCTGGAATTCCATCACCTCCACTAGCTTTGTTCATAGTGATGCTTTCTAAGGCCCACTTGACTTCACATTCCAGGATGTCTGGCTCTAGGTGAGTGATCACACCATCGTGATTATCTGGGTCATGAAGATCTTGTTTGTACAGTTCTTCTGTGTATTGTTGCGACCTCCTTTTAATATCTCCTGCTTCTGTTAGGTCCACATTATTTCTGTCCTTTATTGAGCCCAACTTTGCATGAAATGTTCCCTTGGTATCTCTGATTTTCTTGAAGAGATCTCTAGTCTTTCCCATTCTATTGTTTTCCTCTATTTCTTTGCATTGATAGCTGAGGAAGGCTTTCTTATCTCTCTTTGCTATTCTTTGGAACTCTCCATTCAAATGGGAATATCTTTCCTTTTCTCCTTTGCTTTTTGCTTCTCTTCTTTTCACAGCTGTTTGCAAGGCCTCCTCAGACAGCCATTTTGCTTATTTGCATTTCTTTTTCTTGGGGATGGTCTTGTTTTCTGTCTCCTGTACAATGTCATGACCCTCCGTCCATAGTTCATCAGGCACTCTGTCTATCAGATCTAGTCCCTTAAATCTATTTCTCACTTCCACTGTACAGTCATAAGGGATTTGATTTAGGTCATACCTGAATGGTCTAGTGGTTTTCTTCACTTTCTTCAATTTAAGTCTGAATTTGGCAATAAGGAGTTCATGATCTGAGCCACAGTCAGCTCCCGGTCTTGTTTTTGCTGACTGTATAGAGCTTCTCCATCTTTGGCTGCAAAGAATATAATCAGCCTGATTTCGTTGTCAACCATCTGGTGATGTCCATGTGTAGAGTCTTCTCTTGTGTTGTTGGAAGAGGGTGTTTGCTGTGACCAGTGTGTTCTCTTGGCAGCATTCTATTAGCCTTTGCCCTGCTTCATTCTGTACTCCAAGGCCAAATTTGCCTGTTACTCCAGGTGTTTCTTGACTTCCTACTTTTGCATTCCAGTCCCCTATAATGAAAAGGACATCTTTTTTGGGTGTTAGTTCTAAAAAGTCTTGTAGGTCTTCATAGAACTGTTCAGCTTCAGCTTCTTTGGTGTTACTGGTCGGGGCATAGACTTGAATTACTGGGATATTGAATGGTTTGCCTTGGAAACGAACAGAGATCATTCTGTCGTTTTTGAGATTGTATCCAAGTACTGCATTTCTGACTCTTTCGTTGCCTGATGACTACTCCATTTCTTCTAAGGGATTCCTGCCCACAGTAATAAGTATAATGGTCATCTGAGTTAAATTTACCCATTCCAGTCCATATTAGTTCACTGATTCCTAGAATGTTGATGTTCACCCTTGTCATCTCCTGTTTGACCACTTCCAATTTGCCTTGATTCATGGACCTAACATTCCAGGTTCCTATGCAATATTGCTCTTAAAGCATTGAATCTTGCTTCTATCACCAGTCCCATTCACAACTGTGTGTTGTTTTTGCTTTGGCTCCATCCCTTCATTCTTTCTGGAGTTATTTCTCCTCTGATCTCCAGTAGCATATTGGGCACATACTGACCTGGGGAGTTCATCTTTCAGTGTCCTATCTTTTTGCCTTTTCATAGTCTGTGGAATTTTCCAGGCCAGCATACTGGAATAGATAGTCTTACCCTTTTCCAGGGGATCTTCCCCACCCAGGGATCAAACCCAGGTGTCCCACATTGCAGGCAGATTCTTTACCAGCTGAGCCACAAGGGAAGCCCAAGATTACTGCAGTGGGTATCCTATCCCTTCTTCAGTGGGTCTTCACGACCCAGGAATTGAACCAGGGTCTCCTTCACTGCACGTGGATTCTTTACCAACTGAGTTATCAGGGAAGCCTGTATTATCCCATAGATCTCTTAGATTGCTTTCATTTCTTTTTACTTTCTGCCTGTTGTTTTGATTAATTTCCATTATTCTATCTTCCAAATCACTTGTTCTTTCTTCTGCATTATTCATTCTGCTATTCACTGCCTTTAGCTCAGGTTTCATCTTGGCAAATCAATTTTCTAATTTTTCTTGACTCCTCCATATAGTTTCTAGTTCCTTTTTACAGTAATCTGCATTTCTGTTGCTACCCTTTCTTAATTCTTTACTTCAGTATCTTCATTTCCTTTTGAACTTGGTGTCAGACCAAAGAGATCTGTTTCATTGGTTGTTCCATTAGGGAAATTCTCTTGGACTATTGGTTTCTCTGCTGCTTCATTTTGATTATATTTCTGTTACTCTGTGAGTTTAGGAGAAACAATTATCTACTATAATCTTGGAGAGCTATTTATAGTCAGGAGCATCCCGGTGTAGCCTGTGTGGGTTTAATATATGTTTGCTGTGAGGGCTTTTTTTTTTTTTTTTCGGTCATGCTAATAGGAAAACATTTTATAGCCTACATGTTTTATCAATTATACCAAATTGTGACACAAACATTGTACGTGTGCTTTTAGCAGTAGACTTAAAAGTAAGCAGTGATACATGTTATGAGTAGTTATACTCTGTAAAAACTTCACTAGATAATTTTCTTTCCATCCTGAACACTGGGGTAAAAAATATGTTTAGAAGAAATAGAAAAACTTTCCTTGTTTGTTGAGTGATTTTATCAGGAAATGGTGCTGGATTTTGTGAAATGTTTTCAATCTATTGATACAATCTTACGGGGTTTGTCCTTTATTCTGTTGATGTGGTGTATTGCATTAATTGAGTTTCAGATGGTAAATCCACTTTGCATTTTTGGGATAAATTTCAGTTGGTCATGGTGTTGTTTGTTGATAGATTTAGTGTGCTTATATTTTGTTGACTATTTTTGTGTCTGTATTCATAAGGAATGTTCTTTTCCATTGATATTTTTGTCTGGTCTTGATATCAAGAGTAATACTGGCCTTATAGAGTGAGTTAAGAAGTATTCTGTTTTTTGAAGGATTTTGTGAAGAATTGATATTAAGTCTTATTAATGCTTGAATTCACTGGTAAAACTATCTGGTTCTGAATTTTTCTTGGTGGGTAGTTTTTTTCATTGCTAATTCAGTCTCATTATAGATCTATTCATATTTGCTGTTTCTCCTGAGTCAGTTACAGTAGTTTGTCTAGGAATTTACCCATTTCATTCAGTTATATCTTAAAGCAATTTAAATAATAAATCTTGAGGAGTTCCCTGGCAGTTCAGTGTTAGGATGCTATGCTTTCACTTCTGTGGCCCAGGTTCAGTCCTGGTCAGGGAACTAACAATCCCACGAGGTGTGTGATGCAACCAAAAGAAGGAAAAAAAAAAAAAAGGAAGGAAAGATGAAATCTTGTAATTATCCATGAAGTTAACACTTCTTATTTATTCATTGTTTTGTGTTGATCCATGTTTTCAACTGCTAACATTTTCTTTCTGCTTAAAGGACTTTAGTGCAGGTCTGATGATGAAGAATTATTTTTAACTTTCTAATGTTTAAAAAAAAAGTTTTTTGCCTTTATTCTTGAAAGAGACTTTTTTATTTTTCCTTTCAATTTTATAAAGACATTGCTCCATTGTCTTTGTTTCTTGTATGTGTATGATGTGTCTTTCTCCTAGGGTTCACTTTAGAGTTTTCTGTTTATCAGTAGGATTTGAGCAGTTCAATTATCATGAGCCTTACTTTAGTTTTCTTTGTGGCTTTTGTATTTGGTATTCATTGAGCTTCTTGCATCTATATGTTGATAGTTTCCATCAAATTTGGAAATTTTCAGCCTTACTGCTTTAAATATTTCCCCTAGCCCTCTCCCCCTTCTTTGGAGACTCTCTTGTTCATTCACTAAGTCCGACTCTTTGTGACCCCATGAACTGCACCACACTAGGCTTCTCTCTCCTTCACTATCTCCCAGAGTTTTCTCAAACTCATGTCCATTGAGTCAGTGATGCCGTCCAACCATCTCATTCTCTGTTGCCCCCTTCTCCTCTTGCCCTCAGTCTTTCCCAGCACCAGGGTCTTTTGCTCTTCACATCAGGTGGCCAGTTGTTGGAGTTTCAGCTTTAGCATCAGTCCTTCCAGTGAATATTCAAGGTTGATTTCCTTTAGGATTGACTGGTTTGATCTTCTTGCCATCCAAGGGACTCTAAAGAGTCTTCTCCAGCACCATAGTTAAAAGCATCAATTTTTCAACACTCAGCCTTCTTTACAATTCAGCTCTCTATTTTATATATATATATATATATATATATATATATATATATATATATATAAGGCTGCTTGAAGTGGTCATACTGGCTCCTTGACGCTTACCAGGTGCTTTATTCATGCTTTTCATTCTTTTTTCCATCTACATTTTGAACAGTTTGTTATGTCTTCAATTCGTTAATAGTTTGTTGTGAAATATTTAGCCTGCTGTTAATCCCGTTCAGTGTATTTTTCATCTCATACATTGGTGTTTTCATCTCCTTAGTTTAATTTGGGTCTTCTTTTTTTTTTAATGTCATTTGTCTCTCCCTATGTTTTTTGAACATGAATGTCTTTTAAAATACAGTTGTAATTGCTTTTTTAATGTCTTTCTGTGAATTCCAGCCTCTGTGTCTTTCTAGGTCAATTTCAATCATTAATTTTTAAAATTATGGATTGCGTTTTTTCTTTGTATGTCTGATCATTTTTGTTTGGATGTCAAAAATTTGAATTTTATTTTACTGAATGCTAGATATTTTTATATTTCTATAAATATTTGTGTGGCTTGTGTAATTACATGGAAACAATTTGATCCTTTCAGGTCTTGCTTTTAAGATTTGTTGGCAGGATCAGGTCCATGTTTAGTCTGGAGCTAATTATTTCCCACTACTGAGGCAAGACCTTTTTGAGTCCTGTACGCAGTCAGTGCCCCATGAATTTGAAGTTTTCCAGTCTGTCTGGTGGGAACATTCACTATTCCTGGTCCTGTTTGTGTGCTGAGTTCTGTATCTCATTTTTCTGTGCTTCTTTCCTTAGCCTTAGTTTCTTTGTGTGCCTGCCCTCATCAGTGCTCTGCTGCACACCCCTCTGGGGTCCTCTTAAGATCTCTGGCCTTCTCTCCCTGTGCAGCTCGCTCCTCTGGTACTGTGTCCTTTGAACCTAGTTGCCTTGGTCTCCTCAGACTTGTCAGCTTCCCCTCATCAACTCAGGGAGTTAGCTGGACTCTGCTTAGGAGAGGACCGTCTGTGCTATGGCGTGGAAACTGAGGCAGTTAGCTGTGCAGGCACTTGTTTCTTGTTCTTCCAGAGATCAGTGTACTTTATCACCTAATATTCAGTATTTTGAAAATCATTGTTTCCTATATTGGGTTTATTTTTTAATTGATTTTGTTTGTGTTTAGTTGTTTCAAGTGTGAGAGTAAATCTGGTCCATATTACTTCATCTTAGCTATAAGAGGAAATCTCTTTAGTCTGTTTTAAAGAGTAAGAATTGATGGCTCCTAAACTTTCTTTCTGGATTTACAATACAGAATTTGCTACTGTACATAATGTATGCCAATATTTCCTGTTGTATTTCATTGCAAAGTAAACCTTAGGTGTGTGTCGGTGCATTCACTTGGATTCAATTCTTTGTAACCCCATGGATTGTAGTTCCCCTCAGGCTCCTCTGTCCATGGAATTTTCCAGACAAGAATATTGGAGTGGGTTGCCATTTTCTACTCCAGGGGATCTTCCCAACCCACAGATCAAACCTGTGTCTCTTGGCGTCTCCTGCATTGGCAGGCCACTGTGCCACCTAGGAAGCCATTAATGGATGATATCTCAGTTTCAAATACACTGTCTGTATAAAGAAAGAAATTATGAGGTATCATATTAATGAAAGGTTGAAGTATTTAGATTATTTCATTCAAAATATTACCAAGTTTGAATGTAGTATAGTTAAATATGTGTAACTTTATTAATAATTTATTCAAGATTATATCTCCACATTTTTAGTTTTAGTCTTTCTTTCCCCTGATAAACAAGCTGGTAATAACGCATAAATAATTCAGAGCGATGTCTGTTAAGTTTTAAACAATGAAATTTAAGTGGCTTCTTATGTAGAGAATTAGTTTTGAGACATGTTAAAAGTCCTGGAACTATTATTAGCTTTGCATCCTTATTTTTTACTTAGTTTTCTTAATACTTATTTTTTTCCTTATTTTTTCTGTATCACTTAAAAGGAGATTTAAAATCAGTAAAAACAGATGCCATCATAATAAAATTTATTTGTGAATTAAATTTTTAAGCATACATGGTTATCTTTTGGTTAACTAAAGTAATAAATGGCTAAGGATAGTAAAGTCCATTGTTTGTGATCCACTAGCCCAAAGAAGTTTGAATCTATCCTACATTTTGTACAGATATGTGCCACTTGGGGGAGGGGGAAATCACAGCATTTTACACAGAAGGCATCCAGACTTTCCAGATCAGTAAGAAACTGATGAGGATCATTGTTCCCCAGTTATTTGTTCCATAGGTTCTGCTGCAGTGGTAGAAACCAATTCTATTACAAGCTAGCTGTAGTATCACATATTCTTCTTGACAGACACTTCTTTAGTAGAGTAGTTCTCTCTGCAGTAGAGGCCTTCCCTGCTTCCTGTCTCCTAGATTTAATCTTCTCTCTTTCTAGAATTAAGTATCCTTAAAGTTTAGAAATAAACATGGAAGAGCTCACATAACTGGTTGTGGTATGAACGATAGCATGTAATTTTGTAAATTTATAATGGATTCTTTGGAGAAGGGAATGGCAACCCACTCCAGTATTCTTGCCTGGAGAATTCCATGGACAGAAGAACCTGGTGGGCTACAGTCCATGGGATCGCAGAGTCGGACACGACTGAGTGACTAACCCACCCACCCACATAATGGATTCTTTAATTTTTTTCCTGCAGATAAACATGTTCATGTTTTTCTTTATATAGACTGCAAACCTTTCCAGACTTGTAGGAGATCTGTTGCTGTGTAATACAGTGGAAATAATTATGTGATCTAATGCTCAAATAATCTACTGGAAGAAAGACTTTGGATATAAAAATGTTTCTTAATGTGTTTTCCAGATGTCTGTGGCCTTCTGAAATTGCTTCCCCCCCTACTTAATTTTAAGTCTCTTAGATTCACTAAGTTGAGCTATAGAAATTAATAAAGTGGAATGCTTGAATTGAATAAACAGTAAGAAAATCTCTCTCTCTAGAAAGCCATTACCAATATAACAAAAACAGTTTATAGAAGCTCAACTCCCAAATGTTGATAAGTTATAGTTGGGAAATAGTGAGTTAATTGAAATACTATGTTAGTACAGAGTTATACGTGATGTAATTTGCAAATAGTTAGGGACCGATATGGGCTTCCCTGGTGGCTCAGAGGTTAAAGCGTCTGCCTGCAATGCAGGAGACCTGGGTTCGATCCCTGAGTCGGGAATCTCCCCTGGAGAAGGAAATGGCAACCCACTCCAGTATTCTTGCCTGGAGAATCCCATGGAGGGAGGAGCCTGGTAGGCTACAGTCCATGGGATCGCAAAAAGTCGGACACAACTGAGCGACTTCACTCACTCACTCACTCAGGGACCGATATAATCTATGTAACACAAAACTATGCTAAACATAATTTTAATGTTTCCGTGATTCATTCAACTTATGGACATGTAGATATTCTAGTTGAAAGTATTACATATATTTTAGTGTTTCAGAAGGTATTTTTCTTAATACTATCCCCCAGCATTAACTGAATATTATATTTTAGTGGCTCTCATGGTGCTCTGCCTATATCACATAGCTAAGTTTACTAAAGCTGTCAACAGTTTGATATACTTAAGGAAACAAAATTATGATTGTTTCTGATGTGTTTCTTTCAGAAAAATCAACACCCATGGATTTTATCTGACTGTGTAGATCAGGTTTTTTTATTCTGGATATCATGGTAACAGTACAGGAAATATGCATTATTTCTCATGTCTGCAAGTAGTCTTCACTGCTGAAGGAAGCAATTTTTTAAGCTACAGCCAAATTCATTTTGGTACCTTTTATGGAAATCTTGATTTTGTTTTTACTTTTTTATAACCTTTTGCAAAGGGTATGAACAAGCAAAGAGCTCATCTCATTAGGCAAGTCCACATTAATAAGAATGCCTAGAAGAGGGTTGATTCTTCAGACCCGGACCCACTGGCTACTGTTGGGTCTTGCTTTACTCTGCAGTTTGATATTATTTTTATACCTTCTGGAATGTGCCCCCCAGACTGATGGAAATGCATCTCTTCCTGGTATCATTGGGGAAAATTATGGTAAAGAGTATTATCAAGCCCTCCTACAGGAGCAAGAAGAACATTATCAAACCAGAGCAACCAGTCTGAAACGCCAAATTGCCCAACTGAAACAAGAACTACAAGAAATGAGTGAGAAGATGAGATTTTTGCAGGAGAGAAAGAATGCAGGGGCTAATGGCATAGGCTATCAAGGCAACAAAGAACAAGCACCTAGTGATCTTTTAGAGTTTCTTCATTCACAAATTGACAAAGCTGAAGTTAGCATAGGAGCCAAACTACCTAGTGAGTATGGAGTCATTCCCTTTGAAAGTTTTACCTTAATGAAAGTATTCCAGTTGGAAATGGGTCTCACTCGCCATCCTGAGGAAAAGCCAGTTAGAAAAGATAAGCGAGATGAATTGGTTGAAGTTATTGAAGCTGGCTTGGAGGTCATTAATAATCCTGATGAAGATGATGAACAGGAAGATGAGGATGGTCCCCTTGGAGAGAAACTGATATTTAATGAAAATGACTTCATAGAAGGTAATGTGAAAAATGTGTTGGTCCATTAACGTTAGTATGACAAAATTCTGTTATTCTATGCTGATAATTTTCCCTGGGAAATAGAAGAAATCTAAGCTTATATAGCAGAATACTTCCCAAGTTGAAGGGCTCTTAGGGTTGTGTATGTATTTGCATGTATATGTATTTGCATTCATCTCTGAAGTGGTTTTGATGTTCCTTTTTTATATTTTTTAAAATGTATGAACTAAGGCTCAAGATTTAAAAACCATTTGCTAAAGGAAAGAAGAACCTAACTAAGATTAGTGGTTATTCTGTATTTTGAGTGGAGGAGAAACACATGTCAGAACATCAAGGAGGCGTACGTAATTTTGAAAAGCATATTTGGCGTTTGGAAAAGTAAAGAAATAAACCCATTTTCTTAATACAGACTGCAGAAAGGGCATAGCATTTTTATATGTCAAGATGGGACATGGCTCAAAAGTTGAGGAGCACTTATATACACTTAAGAAATTTGTGGATTGATGTAATTATAGATTATATCAGGAATAATTATAGACCCCAACCCATCTCCATCTTATACCCCATGCTAGATATTTAATTGTAGGCTTAAAGCCGCTTTGAATACAAACATTTCTTAAAAATTCTCTTTGCTTGATTCTGTATGCCACATGTAGTTTTTTGGTTTTTTTGACCCCAGTCTTCATGGGTGTCACTTGCTATAATATAATACCTTTAGCCTTTGGAGGCCGTCAGCAAGGGCCTTGTGCTTTTCTGTGGCATTTTAGCTATCTTCTCCCTATAGCCATCTCTTTTTACCCCCTGTTACTTCCTGCAGTTTTTGATGGGTTGTTTCTTTCAAAACTCCTGTAGTTTTTCTGCAGGCTCAGCTTTTTATCTTTTCGCTCTATGTTTATAGCGTACGGCAGAATTGAAAGCTGCAAAGGAAGTAACTAAGATATGTAAAATGTCTTCATGTCTTCTTAAAAAGAAAGGAACCTATGCCAGTTTTATGTTCTGTAGCTTCTGCTTTTTTTTTTTTTTTTAAATGTAATTCTCCTGGGATTCTGTCACTTACAGGATTTTTCTCTGTTATGGAACATATTTTGTCCCTTGCTTCTCCTCCATTGTGCCACTTCAGAAAAATAATTACTGACTATGATTTAGTAGCTCTTGTTCCTCTTCCAGACTTTAGCTTAGATGTCAGTTCTTCTGGGGAGGTCATCACCAACCTACAAGTTTAAGATAGCAGTGTTCCTGTATGTTCTTGTAATCTCTACCCTGGGCCCCCTCTCACAGCACTGTCTTAATATACCGCATTGCCCATTTCCTGATTTGTAGTCCCTGTTACACTATAAGCCTCAGGAGGAGTGGGACCAATCTCTTGTTCACCGTTTTATTTCCAGATATTGGCTGACTGACACATCTGTAGGTCTGATCTCTCTCCTGAGCGTCACACTTAAAAATCAAATTGCCTAATAGACTTCCAGGCTTTTCTCCCAAAGGCATCTCAAATCACCGTGTTTAAATTTATATTAATTTTTCTTTGTCTGACTTCATTCTGTCTAGAGTCTGTGTGTTTGCATGTGTATATCACTGTATTATTATTTCCTTTTTCTGTCTCCATTGCTAGACGGAACTGGGACCATGTAGCCCTCTTTATACCATTAGTACCTGACACAGATACACTCAATTCATTTTTTGTTACGCTGAACCAAGCAACAGAAGTTTTGACTTTCAGTCTAGAATTTACTATTGCCAGAAGTAATTTCTTTATTTTCATCATTTGGTTTCTGTGTTGATAGATTCTGCTATTAAAAAAAGTCATATGTAAAAAGGAATCATCATCATTTGGAGTAAATTTTATGGATTGAATAATAGAGCAGAATATTTTTTTAACCTTCTTTTAAAGTAGTAGTTTTTACTGGTTGTATCATGGGGATAGAATTTTCACAGATGTATAAAAGCTTTACAAGTCTGATTTCGCACTTTTGATCATTGAGTACAGTCGTTAGTCGTACTGAATTTGTGAACTTTGATATGCATCTTTGTTCCTAATTCTTTCCTTTAGGTTATTATCGCACTGAGAGAGATAAGGGCACACAGTATGAACTATTTTTTAAGAAAGCAGACCTTATGGAATATAGACACGTGACTCTTTTTCGCCCTTTTGGACCTCTCATGAAAGTGAAGAGTGAGATGATTGACATTACTAGATCAGTTATTAATATCATCGTGCCACTTGCTGAAAGAACTGAAGCATTTGCACAGTTTATGCAGAACTTCAGGTAATTCCCAGAGCTTAGTGATTTGGCTAAGTGCTCCTAAAAAAAGAAAAACACATTTCATGCCATTTTATTTAGTTTACCTTCACTGAGTAGGGTTACTTAGAATTGCAGAATAATTTTATAGGCTTTGGGGAACTTTATGTTTTTAATATTCCCTTTATTCTTAAGGCATGTATAGTATATTGTGTTATTGACAATTTGAACTGTGGAGTAAATTGAGGGTGACAACTATTAGGAACTAAATTTGATTACCTTTATAATTGTGTTTTAATTCATTTTAGGACAAGTTGAATTTTTAAAAATAACTATTGAGGCGTAACTTATATACAATAAAATTGACCTATTCCAAGCATACAGGTTTCATGACTTCTGACAAATTTATACATTCTTATAACTGCCTTTCCAATTAAGATATGGAACATTACTGTCTCCCCAGAAAACTCCACTGAGAACAATTTGAATTTCAAAATTGGAAGAAAAGACAAATATTCAAGTAAAAATGGGAGAATGTTACTCCATCTTGGGAATCAGAGATTGTAATGGTTTTAAAAGCATTTTTTAAAATTATTAAATTTGGATATTTTTATATGCTGAAGTGTTAAAAATTAACAACTACATATTAGAGTTTGTATTTGAGAAAAATTTTGTTTTTTAATTTAATAATTGTCATGTTTTTAATACTTTAATATGATAGTCTTAATTCTCTGTAATCCCAATTTTTGTTCTCATTGGAGTTGTTGGATATGAAAACTAGTTAACACAATTCTGTTGCAGAACATCTCGAAATCATGCTTCCAAATGAGTTTTGCCTTTTTGAAATTTCTTGCTTGAGATCTGATTTCCTAAAGCATTTTTAATTGCCTTTTTGGAATTACCTTCAGATGCTACATTTTTCTTTACAGTTAGTAATCTCAATCATGACAAATATTTATTCCTTGATGATAGGTATAATTTCTCTAATTAGGTAGTCTGAGTACAAAATAAGTTTTGAACTAAAACTTGAGATATTTATTTGATTTTGAACTGATTGAACTTAATTCTTTGAGTAACTTATAGTTTGCTTCTGAAGGCAATACCAAAGCAAAAGTTCCAAAAATGTTTCAAAATATGGCAGCTTCTTGGGCTGCTTACATTGGCTCTCCAAGTGTTGCATTCATTTAGACATATGTGCTGTTACACGTTTGCTGTGATGCCTTTAATAATTCAGCAATATTGCCAGTTTTATATTTCCTTAGCTTCGTGTGATTTCGTTCTAAATGAGTAATGCTTTATTGTTTTCTTGTAAAGCTTCATATGATTGCCTTCTGAATGAGTAGTGCCTTCTATATTTTCCTGAATGAATTTTATTTTTCAACCCTGTCAGGGATGTATGTATTCATCAGGACAAGAGAATTCATCTCACAGTGGTGTATTTTGGTAAAGAAGGACTTTCTAAAGTCAAGTCTATCCTAGAATCTGTCGCAAGGTTGGTGAGCCATGTCCACAATTGAAGTCTCGTATGTATAATAGCAGAAGAATGAGAATTTCAGATACTGAGTGAATTAATAATTTTGAATAGTTGCTGTTGAAAGTTGGCTGAGATGTGAGTGGTGGTAGTTCCTCATTTCACCCCTGAGTTTATTCATGCAACTCTAATGACCCGTCTTCCTTTAACCTCGGCGTGGCATGATTAGGGTGCTCTTACTCTGTGGCCCACTCACCTTCTCTGTATTTGCCTCCATTCACTCTTCATTTCCTTCTTTTGAACTCTTTACTTTTTTCTAAATCTAATCCTTTCACTTTGATATCATCTCCTAAGCTTGTCTCTTACTTGCCACCTTTCTTTCCTTCCATTTTCCTAAGTTTGTTCTCTCCCTGCAAATGATGCTTAGGTCTCCCCTATCCTTCAGAGACCCCCACCTGACTGTGCAGTACCCAGTAACTACCATTAGGTTTCTGTCCTTTCACAACTAAACCTCACAGAACAGTAGTTCTCTAACCAAGCAACTCATGTAGTACCTGGCACATAGTAGGTGCTCAGAGGTTTGAATGAATGAATTAGTCATTCCTTAATACTTCTTTATTAATTCTGTAGCTTCTCTTCCTTTTCATCTCTAAGTTATGGGCCCAGAGTTATGACCTAACTGCCAATTTCAGCCTTTTCTCTGACATCCTCTTTGACTGCTTTCTTACACTTGCTTCCTAACCAGTATTTCCTTCTTGAAACTCTCCTCTGATGTTTGTAAAATGTATATATTTTGTAAATGCAGATATGTTATAATGTAAGATACTAGGTTGATTGTCTTTTCTGACCACATCAACTCTGTATCCTTTACTTGCTTCTTTACCTTTCTGCTAGTTGTGGCCACTCCCTAAGAGTCCAGCTTTGTCCGGCCTTTCTTCTCGAGTCGTTCAACTAACATTCATTGAGTCCCACCGACTATGTTTCAGGTACACTGCTTGGGAGTCTGACTGGGGTGGTTGGGATAGGACTGGGCACAGAGGAGGGAGTGCGCTCCCTATCCCAAAGGGACTCACAGCATTGGGGTATGAAAAACACTGTCTTCTCCGTCCCCTTCGCTAGCTGCTCCTCCTGATGGCCCTCTTTCAGTTCACACTAAGCTCATTCTCATAATGCCTGGGCTTGATGTCTGAGAGCAGCATCTTTCACTCATTCTTTCCCTCTAGTCAGTCAGTTTCTGCGCATTGCCCAGGACCTCTGTTCTGTCCTTTCCTCGCTGCTGCCACCACCTTAACCCAGGTTCCTTTCCCTCCTTACCGTTTTCAGATCACCTACTAAGTGCCAGTGACTAATGTTAGTATCACGGAAGTTGCGTTAATCAAGACTCCTCTGTGGCAAATGATGGAAACTTATTAACTTATTTTTAATTTAGTTGAGGCAAATGGGAGCGTTATTGAAGAATCTTGGATAACTCCCCAGATTAAAGGGATTATTAAAACCAAATTTAATGAAGAATACCAAAACAGCTTTGGTGTCTCAGTGACTGGGGTCAGAGACTTGAATACCATCAAAGTTCTCTTATCTTCTTATCTGTTTTTCTCTGCATGTTGACTTCATTCTCCTGTTGCAGATTGGCTCCTTCCACACATGAGGTATATGGCTGTTGGCGGCTCTGGGCTCACATCTTCTCAGCTTTGCTGTCAGAGAGGAAAGAGCTTTCTCCCAGGTCCAGTTGAGAAAATCCCAGAGAAGGACTTTTGCCCAGTCTTGAGCCAGTTACTATAGCCAGGTGGTGTGGGGATATTTTGATTAGCCCAACTTGAGTCTGGCTCCCTGCCCCTAGGAAGTCACTGTGGTTGGTATATTCTATGATTAGTTCCTCCATTTGATCCTGGAGTGAGAGGTGGTGATTGACAGTTTCCTCAAGAGAGGAGAGAGATCTGCAACATGTGGGGTGGAGGGGGATGGGCACTCAGAGTCCACTCCATGCCTTGTTTGAGCCTTGGCATCTATCTCTCCAGTCCCCATTCTATCCTGTTGTAAGAGTAATCTTTTAAAAATGTTCCTTTTTTGATCCAGCTATCCCCTAGTGCAGCAGTTCTCCAGCATCAATCACCTGGGAGTGACTTGTCACGAGAGAGTTGCAGATGCTTGGCTCCTTCCCTGATATCTGATTCAGTGGTCTGGGGTGGGGCCTGAGAATTTGTGTTTCTAACACGTTCCCAGGCAGATCTGATGCAGTGGGTGCAGTCCCTTGGCTGTGGAAACCACTGCCCTTGTGGAAAAATTCTGACTCCTCCTTGACTTCAGAACATTAACCAAGTTCTTTAACCTCTCCTCAGTCTGACCCTATTCTGGTCTTCTCTCATTGTTGCCATTTTTATCCCTGTGTTCCAGTCTGATTTGTCAGATTACTGTTCTTTAAAAGGCTTTCTACTTTCTTACCTCCTTGCCTTTGAGAATAATTAATTGAAATGACCTTTACATTCCCCACTGAATTCAGTATTTTAACCAAGGCATAACTTAAATTCTGCTTCTAACCTCTCTTCTAACTACTACAGACACAAGCAGTTTTTTTGAATGAATGAATGATTCATTCAATCAGAAAATACTTATTGAACTCATACCCTATGAGGAGCACTGTGTCCATAGTAATGAACAAAACAAAATCCCTGCTCTCATGGAGCTTACATTCCAGTGGGAGACACTCGAACAGACATGTCTGGTGATACTGAGGGAAACAACGCTGGGCAGAGGGATGAAGATTGAAGCAAAGGGAGGTCAGGGCTGCTTCACGTATGGTGTGAAGGGGCTCCCTCTGATGAGGGCACATTTGAGCAAAGGTCTAACAAATTCGAGAAAAGAATATTCTTTGTATGTATCATTCATGTGGATTGCATTATTTATTACCAGACATTATTATTGTTTTTCCATGTGTATATTTCTTAACCTCCCCAATAGGTTTTTAAGATCCTGAAAGGTAGTGGCCTCTCAACACTTACTAACTTCACATCACTAGCATGTTGCCTCAGATGTGGGCATTTAGTTGAATATCTGTCCCTGATGATACAGACATTCAAAGCTGATGATTTCCCTATATGAATATAGACCCAACATAATAAATACCTGAAGTGTAAAATATTTTTTGTAACTTGTGTTATAGAGTCAACTTCAAGTGGGACTTACCATTTGTTGTATGTGTTTTCCTCATAGTGAGTCTAATTTTCACAATTACACCTTGGTCTCATTGAATGAAGAATTTAATCGTGGACGAGGACTAAACGTGGGTGCCCGAGCCTGGGACAAGGGAGAAGTCTTGATGTTTTTCTGTGATGTCGACATATATTTCTCAGCCGAATTCCTTAACAGCTGCCGATTAAATGCTGAGCCAGGTGCGTAAAATGTTGGTAGGTGAATTGAGTGTGAACTTTTAGAACAGTGTCAGCACATTCCATACTTTGAGTCAAGTTTTTTAAAGTTATATTTGGCGTAATTTAATTGGAATGTTAAGTAGGAAATTAAAATTTGCCCCTCTGAAGTTCATACCCCTTATTATTTTGTGGCCAGATTCCAGTGTATACATTAGAATCCAAATAAACAAATGCAAAGAAATAAAAAGTCTTGAAATTGATTAAGGAGGAAGTAGAACGCATCAGAAAAAGCCAAGCAGTGTGATATGTGTGAGTCAGAGGCACTCTTCCTCAGGCAGCTGCTGCCAACACTCATGTGGGCATGAACTCACAAAGAAGTCTAGGTACAGATGGTGCTTGGGCTCCCGACTGTGCATTTTGGGATGACTACTGACTGTACTTTGTTTTATTTGTACATATTTCAAAAATGTTAAGAGCAAATGACTTTTATATATCAGATATTATCCTAATGTGATAAGGAGGTTTTTCTATATTAAAAATTCTCATAATGTATGTTTTTTATATAGAACTACTTAGATCGTGCAGGTTATCTTCTTGCGAATCATTTTGGTTAGGGATGGTTGTGAGGAACTCTGAGACTCGGGGGGATAAATGAGAGTTAGATTTACTGTTTTTGCAGCAGATAGCATGAAGGCCAGAATGTGGTAGTTGAAAGAGATGTATTTGCTTAATGTAAAAGAAATATTTTATCTAAAGTATTTTATATACATTTTTAAATTGTTTCTTTAATGTAAAAAGAACAATTTGCCTTGGGGAAATTGAGCTCCCCTTCCCTACGTGGGTTTTAATGAAGATGAATGAAGTATGCTGGGGATCTTGTATTAAAAAGACTGCCACATTATTTACAGGGTCCTTTGCAGTTTTTGAGCACTTTTTATTACCATATCTGATTGAAGCCAATTTCAGCAAGGTGTTCTCTGTTGAGGGGAGATGGGCTAGCTAGTTAGCCTTAATGGTCTCTTCGGTGCTAACTATTTGAAAACTAATAACAAGGCCTTTTGAGGGGTCATCGGGTACTTAAAACTCAGTCTTCCCAAGTTTTCCAAATCTTGTTCAGATCTGTCTGCAGTTCTATATTTTACTTATTCTCTGTACATCCATTGTACGATATCCTCTGGATTCACTGTTTCACAATTCATTTTGAAGGATGAATTTAATAGATGTTTTGGAGTTTCTTGGTGATTGGTTAACCTACATCTGTTACTGTTAATTCAATGAAATAATGATTAATAAATGGCTCACCTCATGAACAGCTAAGAGAATACTTTTGAGCATCTCCTCAGAGTCAAGGGAATAAACATGTCAAAAGGAAATAAAACATCTTTTAGTCTTTTTTCTCTGTTCTTTTGCAGGGTTATAGTTTCATAGCCTGAATTACTGCTACATTGTAAAATCATTATCATGATCATCAACATGAGGTTTTAGTAACCTGAACATTGATAGAATGCAATATTAATAAAATAAAATCATCCTATGTAATAAAAACTTTAACAAAAGTGTAGTAGATATTGCAATAAAGATCAGTGCTTTATTTTATTCTTTTTGTGATGTAAATGTATATTTTCATTTATAGGTAAGAAGGTGTTTTACCCTGTGGTGTTCAGTCTTTACAACCCTGCCATCGTTTATGCCAACCTGGATGTGCCCCCACCTGTGGAACAGCAGCTGGTAAGACTCTTACTGTCAGTTATGAAAAGCCTCAAAGATCCTTGCTAGGTTCCTTAATGTTTGTTTCACTGGTAGAAAAAGTTTCCGTTAAAAACTATAGTTACTATAAACACATTTTCATGGTATACCCTCTTCCATAACATGCTTTCATATTTATTATTTCAGAGTTTTGTCATTCTGGCAGGGATGTTGGGGATGGGAGAGAAAAGTTTAGGCTATAGAGAAAAATTCATGTTCTAGATTGTGAAAATTTTCTGGTCATTTCTACCAAATTACTTTTAGTGATACTAAAAATAAAATTTAATTTTAAAACCTTATTGGAAATTAAAACTACTAAATAAGAAGGAATAGTATACTATGGGAAATTACTTAGAAAGTCTTAGAATGGGAATGCCATGTATCAGAACTTAACAGTTACTGACAGTTACACAAGTTTTGGAAAAAAAAGTTAAACTTCTATGGAATAATTCAGATTTACAGAAAAGTTGGAAGAATAGTATAGAGCGTTCCTATACTTCACCCAGTTTCCCCTAATGTTAGCATCTTACATAACCATGGTTCATTTGTCAAAATTAAGAAATTAACATTGGTAAATTACTTCTAACTGCACTGTAGATTTTATTAGGATTTCACCAGTTTTTCTACTACAGTCCTCTTTCTGTTCCAGGATCCGGTCCATAGTACATTGCATTTAGCCTAATCTTTTATTGTTATTAATAACATTAAGAACAAAAAGGAAACATATAAACTAAGAAGATAATTTAACATGTTTAAAAAATGAAAAATAACTCCAGGAAAGAAGTAAAGATAAAAACAGAAATTAATGAACCAAAAATAATAGGTTACCACACATAGGAGATTATTCTTTATGTGCAGGAAAAAATTAGTCATAAAGTTAGGTGAATTCAGGGTATAAAAGAAAACACAACATAGGAAATTAGAATAAGAAAACATTACAAGAAATCAACCTCATATAGTAAGTTTTTAAAAATTCTAAATAGGAAAAAAAAAATTCTAAATAGGAATTGCCTGGTGGTACAGTGGATAAGAATCTGCCTGCTGATTCGGAGAACATGGTTCGATCCCTGCTGCGGATTATTCATGCCTCAGAGCAGCTAAAGCACACGCTGCAGCTACTGAGCCTGTGTACTGCGGCTGCTAGAATCTGTGCTCCGCAAAGAACAGTAACCCTCACTGACTGCAATAAAGAAAGGCCACACACAGCGATGGAGATGCAGCACAGCCAAAAAAAATCTAACAGAAAAATTTGAAAGTTTATAAAATATTAACATGAACTAAATTCGTTTTAGTATTTTATAAAAGCTCATCTCAGTAGTCTATAAATAAAAGAGGTGGAAGCTCTTAAGAGATTAAGAGCAACTAAAAATATAAGAACAGTTATCAAATAGTTAACCTCCATATATATATATACATACATATATATATTTCACTGTTGAGTTTTTCCAAACTTTCAAAGAACAGATAATATTAGTACCATGTCATCTGCCTGCCAGGCTCCTCTGTCCATAGGGATTCTCCAGGCAAAATTACTGGAGCACGTTGCCATTTCCTCCTCCAGGGGTTCTTCCCGACCCAGGGATCAAACCCAGGTCTCCCACACTGCAGGCAGATTCTTTACTGTCTGAGCCATCAGGGAAGCCCATCTTCATACCAACCCCTGGTAAAACATGTATACATAGCATACACATACACAGATGTCTACTTTATCTGTAGGACGGTATTAGGAATATAGATAGAGTTAGTCAGTCAGTTCAATCACTCAGTCGTGTCTGACTCTTTGCAACCCCATGAATCGCAACACGCCAGGCCTCCCTGTCCCTCACCAACTCCCGGAGTTTACTCAAACTCATGTCCATCGAGTCAGTGATGCCACCCAGCCATCTCATCTTCTGTCGTCCCCTTCTCCTCCTGCCCCCAATCCCTCCCAGCATCAGGGTCTTTTCCAATGAGTCAACTCTTCGCATGAGGTGGCCTAAGTATTGGAGTTTCAGCTTCAACATCAGTCCTTCCAATGAACACCCAGGACTGAGCTCCTTTAGGATGGACTGGTTGGATCTCCTTGCAGTCCAAGGGACTCTCAAGAGCCTTCTCCAACACCACAGTTCAAAAGCATCAATTCTTCGGCACTCAGCTTTCTTCACAGTCCAACTCTCACATCCATACATGACCACTGGAAAAACCATAGCCTTGACTAGACAGACCTTTGTTGGCAAAGTAATGTCTCTACTTTTTAATATGCTGTCTAGGTTGGTCATAACTTTTCTTCCAAGGAATAAGCATCTTTTAATTTCATGGCTAGAATCACCATCTGCAGTGATCTTGGAGCCCAAAAAAATAAAGTCAGCTACTGTTTCCACTGTCTCCCCATCTATTTCCCATGAGGTGATAGGACCAGATGCCATGATCTTAGTCTTCTGAATGTTGAGCTTTAAGCCAACCTTTTCACTCTCCTCTTCCACTTTCATCAAGAAACTTTTTAGTTCCTTTTCACTTTCTGCCATAAGGGTGGTGTCATCTGCATATCTGAGGTTACTGATATTTCTCCTGGCAATCTTGGTTCCAGCTTGTGCTTCTTCCAGCCCAGCGTTTCTCATGATGTACTCTGCATATAAGGCAATTAAGCAGGGTAACAATATACAGCCTTGACGTACTCCTTTTCCTATTTGGAACCAGTCTGTTGTTCCATGTCCAGTTCTATCTGTTGCTTCCTGACACGGGGTCTGGGCATCCACATCTGCCTTATCTGACACTCTAAATCCTTTGTAGAAATAAATTATTAAAAATGAAAAGCCATATTAATATTGGAGAATGGGAGAAGTGCCATTGGGAGATCTAAATTTTGAGAACTTTCTATAAGATGACAATAGTTGTCACAGGATTGGTTATTGGAGGAGAGAGCAGTCTGGAACATATTTAGGAGAACAGTGACAATGAGGTTGCCTTGCATCCTCTGAGCTCATGGAAGACAGGAGTGGTGGAGTCTGTGTGCTTCTCTGGGAGGTGTGCTGAGCAGCAGGCATTGACCCACAGGCTGAGGAAATATGTTTGGTCCCTGGAGCTAGAGGCAGGGTAGAGCCCTAAGATTACCGATTGTAGGGTGGATGGGGAGTCCCAGACTCCAAAGGTGAACTGCTGTTGGCACATTCTGTCCAAGACCATGTTTAGCCCCTTCTTCACTGTTACTAGAGATAGACCTTTGTAATCATAGCTAACAACCATGGTTTTTGAACAGTGATTTTTGAAACAAAAATGAGAAGCAACTAACCACAACCAGCCAAACAGTTGAGGAAAACTAACACCATGAAAGAAGACCAAATTTTAATAAAGAGAAAAATTGGCACATGAGTATATGAATAGAAATAGAAAACAACTTTAACTTAAATATATCTTTAAGGAAATTAAAGAAAATGTTAATTTCATAAAGTTATTAACATTTGTTACTAAAAATAGAACTTGGAAATCGCAAAAATATTGAACTCAATAAATGGGCTGACTAGCAGAATGATCACAGTTGAAATAGATTTGTAAACTAGCAGACAGGCCAACTGGACATATAAAGACCAAGAGGCAGTGTGAGAGAAAAATCAAGATATGGGAAATCAATTCAGAAGCTCTAAGAATGTTAAATAATTGGAGTTCTGAAAGGGAGAGAAAAGAGAGAACAGAGCGAGAAGGAAATAGAAGAAAACATCAAAGAACTAGGGAAAGAGAAGTCTTCTGGTATTTGAGAACAGAAGGGACAATCCTAATAGTTTCCAGAGATGCTCAAAGTAGCAGAATCTAGCTTATCTACAAAGGAATAATAATCAGGTTGGCACTTACAGCCTTTGTGATAATATTGATACTAGAAAATACTAAAACAGTCCCTTGAACATTCTAAAGAAAAATAACTTCAATTATAGAATCCATATTTGACCTATTTGAAAGCGAAGCAGGTATTTTTGAACACTGAAGAACTCAGTTTAACTATTTTTCAGAGGCCTTTTCTAATTCAGCAGAATGAAAAATGAACATATTGAAAGAGGAAGACCTAAGAATAAGAGTGGTCAACAACAATAAGAACCCAGTAAAACTTCTTTAATTAATTTCTTTAAATAGTTGATGAAACACATAATAAAAAAAGTTAAAAAGCAATTTAGGATTAAAAAGTCAAAAGGTATATACATGGTATACATATGTGTATTACCTAACTCTGTCCCAAGATACCTGGAAGCAGTGACATCCTTAGAGTAATAACCATGCCCGGCTCCCAGATCTTAGTGCTGAGATGGGTAATAGAGGAGCCCAGAACATCTTGTAGCTCTAGAAAAAAAGATGATGGTATATGTCAGAGGGATGTAAGACCCTGAAAGAGCTCCCAGTGGCAAAGCTGGAACAATTTGAGCAACAAACTAGTACTGGATTATAACACCAGCATAAAATAAATATCATGAGTCCATTACTGATATGAATAACTTTGTGAGTGAATAAGGAGATAAATAATAATAATAAATGACAGATTGATGGGTTGATTAGATTAGATGGGGAAAAAGGAACAGATCTTCCCACAGAATTTTAAAGAACTCTTGTAGGTACTTCCTTTTCCACAAGGTGGAGCTAGGTGACTCACTTCCAAAGAAACAAGTAAGAAAAAAAGAAAACTTTTTTTTCTTAACTTTTCAACAGAGAAACCTGGCAGGCACCACCTTAAACTAAATAATGAAGGTTAACATCACTAATGTTGTACCCCCCACATATGATGTAACAAGAAGGGCTTGTCACCCCTGTGGTCTTTCTTCCAAAAACCTATTCAGTTCAGTTCAGTTCAGTTGCTCAGTCATGTCTGACTCTTTGCGACCCCATGAATTGCAGCACACTAGGCCTCCCTGTCCATCACCAACTCCCGGAGTCTACTCAAACTCATGTACATCAAAAACCTATAACCCCAGCCTAAATCATGAGAAAAACTTCAGACAAACCCAAATTGAAGGACATCCTATTAAATACCTGACCATTACTCCACCAAACTGTCAAGATCATCAAAAAGAAGACTGAGAGGCACTCACAGTTTCTCAGGAGACTAAGGAGACAACATCAAATGTACTGTGTCCTGGACAGATCCTAGAATAGAAAAAAGAACATTAAAGGAAAAACTGGTAGAATTCAAATAAAGAAAAAAACTGATGGAATCCAAATAAAGTCTGGAGTGAGTTAGTAGTAATGTATCAATATTGGTTTCTTAGTTTTGATAAATGTTCCACAACAGTGTAAGATCATAACTTTTAAAGGAAGCTGAAACTACATGAGAAATATATGGGAACTCCTTATTATGTTGTAACTTTTCTGTAAACCTGAAATTGTTTCAAAATTTAAAAATCTAAAAATTTTACTTGAAAAACAAACCAAAAGAAATGCAAAATGGACTCAACCTATAAGAATGAAGAGCTAATATTCTTGTCTGGTTTGAGAGAATGTGGACAAAGAATGTTTTGAAGTAGATACATTCTAGATGTTGTATAGAAAAATAAGTTTAAGTGCTTCCACTTCAAATTCTAGTTTCACCACTTTGTAACCATTGCAAGTTATTTAACCTATTTAAGCTTCATTCTCCTTAAAAAGCATAAGACAAAAGTTTGCTCTCTATAATATTTAAAGATACATTAGAAAGTAAATAGGAAATACACCAAACAGAAAAAAATAGGTAAAAGACATCTGACAATAATTCATAATAAACAGTTTGATATAGTCATTCTTCACAAGAATGAGTTAAAACAACAGGTGATGATTTTTTCTGCTGTTAAATCGCTTTTTTAAAAAAACAGTCACATGAGTGAGGCTGGCAGGATAGGGGGTCTCTTCCATCCCTGCAGTGGTGTGGGAATGCAGGTGCACTTTCTGGTTTGAGAGTTGTCAGGTAAGTTCATCCCTCTGATCCAGTAATTTCCATGGCAGGAGTCTCTCCTGAGGAAATAATCAGAGGTGTAGAGTAACAATATGCAGAACTTTGACAACATTCAAGTCAAGTAGAACTCTAATAATAAAATGAAAGGTTGAATTATAGAATATACTGTGGTGAATGTTATGTGTCAAGAGGACATTGTTCATGAAATGGAAGTAAATACAACTGCATAAATGTAGAAGTAAATGTAAGGTTAAAAAATGGAAGATGGTGTATATATATTTTAGATATTTTAATACTATAATATCTAGTATTTTTATGTACATTTTTCTTCGTGCAAGGTACTGTTCTGTTTTTTATACATGTTAATTCATTTAATCCTGTAACAGTCTCTCAGGTAGGCACTATTATTACCCATATTTTTTAAATGAAGAGAGAGCTAGGCGTGAATGGGTGCCCCTCCCCCAGTGCACAGCTCGCCACAGTGGCGCCAGGAGCCCGGGCAGTGTTGGCTTCATAGTCTCCACTCTGTTGTATTAATTCATTAAATAGTGAGTGTCCATTCTGTGCCAGCCATTATTCACCACTGGAACCCCAAGATCCATACAAATGTGGTTATTATTCATAAGAATCTTTAGTCTTGCAGGAAGAGACAGAAAATAAAATCAGTTAGCAAATAACCAGCCGATAATTAAAAGAGGCTGAGTTGTGAAGAATGATGAGATCATTTCTGTGCTGTTTGGTCAGAAAGGCCTCTCTGAGATGAGGCTTTTGGAGGGCCATCTGAATGACAGGAAGGAACCTGCTGCACAGTGACTGGGGAAGGCGGTTCCAGACAGAAAGATAGCTGGTGGATTTCCTAAGGTGACTGGAGAACAGTGGGTGAGGGAACACAAAGGCCAGGTCATGGAGAGCCTGTTTATACCCCTGTGAGAGGTTTGAATTTATGCTAAGGGTGATAGACAGCCTTGGGAGCTTTGATTCTGTGGAGAATGAATTGTATATGTCTCCAGCTGCAAGTAGCCAGTTAGGCTTTTGCAGTAGATCGAGGAGGTGCTGTGGCTTGGGCAAGGGTGGTAACTGTAGAGAGAGGTTTAGGTATGATTTAGAAATAGCACTTGCTGTTGGATTAGAATGTGGGGAGTGAGGGAGAGACAGGAGTTGCAAGAGGAGAGAACAGGACGTCGGTTTGAGCATGGTAGGTGCATCTTGCTTATTAGTGGCCTGAGGGGACGTGTCAGGGTTACCAGGGGATTCATGAACCTGTTGTTCATGAGGGGCTGAGAGCTGGAGATGTAGTTATGTGTGGATAGCTGCATCCCCCACTTGCTTAGGAGAAAAATAAGAGTAAAAACAAAATGCAGTAAAATATTAACAATCAGGGATTATGGACAATGTGAGTTTCCTTCTACTTTCCTCCATGAAAATGTGCCGATTTAAAAATCAAAGCCAATGACTCTTTCCCCCAAGTCTGATAATATTTGAAGAATTTTCATAATATTTATTAAATCAGAATTGGCATAGGGTAGAAATGTCAGAGTAGATGTTTTAATACTTTGCACCAGGATTATATGTATTATATATTTTTTGACTGAAGAGATAAGAATATTAGAGCCTAATCTTGGTTTTGCCACAGAAGTCATACCTCTATAAGTTTGTTTATTCGTTTAAATATTTATTGAAAGCCTATCCTGTGCCTTGCATTGTTCCAGGTGCTAGAGATATAGAATTGATTAAAATTAGCAAAAGGTCCGGCCCTCAGGAAGTTTTACGTTCTACTAGAAGCAGGAGAGAAGCTGCCTTCTCCCCCGCAACCTCCCAAATGGAATAGGAAAGTTTGTGTTTCATTTATTAGCTCCTACTTGAGCCAGATCCTCAGTACTGCCTGGGTCATTCTATTTTCCAGTTTGTTCTCTCATTCTGCACCGCAGCTTTTTCAGACTGTCCCCTGAAACTCTCAACTCCCCTAACTCTTCTCTGCCTCTACAGACCTGTATATTCTTGTATTCCTGCTATCCGTAAGAATTTCCGCATGGTTGCCCTATAGATCACTCAAATTCATTATGTCCAGAACGTTGCTCCACATCATTACTCCTGGGCTGACCCTTTCCTGGTGCTCCCACTCTTGGGGGAGATAACCGCCACGTACCCTTTCTCAGGACAGCAGTCTGCGGTCCGACCTCCTGCCTAATTTTGTAGGGCCCAGGAGTTAAGAATGGTTGAAAAATATTTTCAAAAGGATAATATTTCATGACATGAAAATTTCATGAAATTCAAATTTCAGTGGCCTTAAAGTGTTTTGGAACACAGCATGTTTCTTTAACTGTTGTTGATGACTGCTTTCACTCTACACTGGCAAAGTTGAGACAGATTCTGTGTTCTTCAGAGCCTAAAATATTTACTATCTAGTTTTTATCAAAGTTTCCTGAGACCTGCTCTACATTCATGGACACCGATACATCTGACTGAAGTGTTTAGACGCATCATTTTTCACCCATAGTGCTCTCTCCCACCTCAGGCCTTTGCACAAACTGTTGTCTTGCCTGAAACTCTGTCCCAGCATATCTTCTTTTACTTGATTAACTCTTGCTTCTCTCTCAGATCCCAGCTCTCACTTCATTTCTTGAGAAAGCCATCTCAGAATGCTGCACTTTGGGTGAGGGATCAGTCTCTCTCCTTTCTGTCACCCTCCTCACAGCCATATCCTCACTTCCCTCCATACCTGACTAGACTCTGTGGTCAGTCATGAGCCACAGCCTCTTCTCTGCTATACACTCACCTCCTTCATCCCTCACTCCTTCCAGTGTTTTCTCTTATAACCCCAGCCTAGTTAAGGACACCTCTGTCAACCAGGCTGCAGAGCAGCAGAAGGTAGAGAATGAGAAACACACTCCCACTGCACAGAACAACTTTAAATACTTGACCACAGGCCTCTGGGTCTCAGGCTGCCTCTAGTCCCCTTACTCTTTGTCCTCCAGTCCAGCCGCACTGTCCTACGCCTCCCAGCAACCCTCACCACTTCTCACTCCATGTATCCTGCTTCCTGTTTCACTTAGGAGGGAGAAGCAGTCAAGCGTTCACTTCCTTATTCTCCTGTCATGAGACCATGGGCCTCACTGGCCCTGTCACATCCTCAGCCTCTCTCTCTCCAGTCCCAGTGGAGGAACTCCCCACATCCCTTCCTAAGGCCAGCTCATCCTTCTGTAGTGAACTAGATGTCTCATTCCTGATGTCTAAACAAGGACATCCCTCCAGCTTTCTTCACTCTCTCGTGTCCTAACATTTTGCCTCTTCTGGATCATCGCCATTAGCCTACAAAAATACTGTAATACCAGTTAGGTCTGAAAAATGTAATAGCTCTTTCTTGACCTGGAACCACATTCTTCTTGCCCTTGTTTTCTGAGCTCTTGCCACAGTTGTTTCTTTACTGTCGAACACTCCAAATGTGCTCCTACCTCAGAGCCATGGTACATGCTCCTGGAATGATCTCCAGATACTTGCATAGTTCACTCCCTGATTTCACTAGGGTCCCTGCCCAAACTTTACCTCCTCGGGCCTTTTGTGGCTGTTATATCTAAAATAGGCTTTCTGTTTTGCTCTCTCTTTGGCCTACGGCATCTTTCTTCCTAACATGTGTCACCACCTGAGACCTATATTTATTTATTTGCTATTTTCCCATCAAAACGGAGGCTCTGTGGTAGCAGGGACTCCTGTCACCTCTGTTCATGGCTGGGTCCCCACTGAATTGTGTATTTTAAAAGGCGGTCTATCAAGCTTCAACTTTTACTTGATTCTACATGCCCAATATCACCAAAGCCCTGATTTTTTTCTTTCTCTGCTTGGACTTCAATGGTGACTATTCCATTTTAAAGGTGGTTTCCCTCGTGGTGGGAAAAAAACTGCAGCAGTTCCAGACTTCATATTTATACCCTATGCTAGAGGCTGATAAACTTACTCTGTAAAGAGCCACATAGGAAATATTTTAGGTTTTGCGGGCCATAAATCCCTGTTGCAACTATTCAGCTCTGTCATTGTACCATGAAAACACCCAAAGACAATTCATAAACAAATGAGTGTGCCTGTGTTACAGTAAAATGATGTTCAAAGCCAGTAGCCAGCCAGATGTAGCCCGGAGGCTATAGTTTGCTTACTCCTGTCCTGTACCATCCAAAGGGAGCAAGTGTCTTTTCTGGTATCTCTCAGAAGAATGAGGGGGCTCTCTGTTTTCCAAAGTTCCCAACAAGCGTCTTATTTTAGCATGTTGGCCTGAACATTATCTAATGCCTGTTAGTGAAGTAGTTCGTGAATGAGTGGGATGAAACTGTCTCACTGGTGGAGAGTGCTCGCAGTCCTGTCTGATGCTGCTAGTGGAAGGAGCATCCCTGAAGCCCATGGGCTGCCAGGTAATTACTGAGCAAAACTGTACACAGTTAGGAATGGGGGTAGGGGAATGGATGCTGGCCATGCATCAAATGAGGTCTGCTGTGGAGAAGTGATTGGTGTATTACAGTATGTGCTTACGCCACTGGTGTCCTCCTCTAATGTAAGCCCCCTGAGGTCAAGCATCACACTCTTTGATTATTAGTAAACTCAGCTCGAACCTTGTTACAAGACTTGAATCAGATTAAGTTGAAGGCGGTTAAGAATCCTATGCTCATGGGGATTACTATACTTTTGTTGGTTTTTATAAGGATTTAATAATATAAAGCCATGTGATCCCATTATTAGTCACATAAATGATTCCTTTTTTACAGAAAAAATTATTTGGAAAATATTTTAATTTGTTTCATCGTTGACTGAAACTGCTTCTGGTTTTTGAGGGATTAAATTGAGTTTTGTCTTTTAAACTTAAGGTTCACAAAAAGGATTCTGGCTTTTGGCGAGATTTTGGATTTGGAATGACTTGTCAGTACCAATCAGATTTCCTGACCATTGGTAAGTATACCTTACGTTTAAGAATAGGTCTTTAGGTGTTTACTATAATATCTTAAGACCTTTTTCTAAAGGTCTCAGATTTACATATTTTCCTAAGAAATTTTGAATATCTGAGATTGGCTGAAGAGTCTGGAAATATGAAAGACAAAATAAGTTTATTTTATTAGAGTCTATGACTAGAAAAATGAGGTCATAAAGATAAAATAGCCATGTTTGCAGTTGTTTCTAGTACTGTAACAAAAGATCTGTACCTAACTTTGGTGTTGTAATCACAGATGGCTAGAAGTAATGTTCAGTTGTCTAGCTCAAGGGCTTTCATATTTTTTTTTTTTTTTTTTCCAGGCCGCGGGGACCGCCAGGGCTGGGCGGAGGGCGCCGCGGCCTGGGGTGGCCTGCGCCCATATTTTTTTATTTAGAGAGAAAACCACCTTTATTTGTCTTTTGAACATAATGCAGAATTTCAGTATTTAAAACAAATGGGGGGAAAAAATCTCCTCTCTCTAACTCTGGTTGTAGTTGGAGTAAGGGACTTGGAATCACTGGCTTAGTCATTCACTCCCCTAAAGCAAGTTGACCATGAAGAATCTGATCTAAGCTACCTGGCCCACCCCACCGTCAGTCTTACCTAGCAAATATAAAGCATCAGAGCATAGTTTAAGGAAGCAAGCTGAAACCTGACTTATTCATTCCGTGTTTCCTGATTTACTCAGGAGCTCCCTTTCCACTGCATGTTGTTGTTGTTCAGTAGCTGAGTCATCTCCGACTCTGCATCCCGGTGGACTATAGCCTGCCAGGCTTCCCTCTCCCTCACCATCTCCCGGAGTTTGCCCGAGTTCACGTTCATTGACTTGGTGATGCCATCCAGCCATCTCATCCTCTGGCACCCTCTTCTCCTTCTGCCTTCAATCTTTCCCAGCATCAGGATCTTTTCCAGTGAGTTGGCTGCTCACATCAGGTGGCCAAAATATTGGAGCTTCAGCTTCAGCATCAGTCCTTCCAGTGAGTGAGTATTCAGGGTTGATTTCCTTTAAGATTAACTAGTTTGATCTCCTTGCTGTCCAAGGGACTCTCAAAAGTCTTTTCCAAAAAAAAAAAGAGTCTTTTCCAGCACCACAGTTCGAAAGCATCAATTCTTTGGCACTCTGCGTTCTTTATGGTTCGGCTCTCACAACCATACGTGACCACTGGAAAGACTATATGGGCCTTTGTAAGCAAAGTGATGTCTTTACTTTTTAACATACTGTCTAGGTTTGTCATAGCCTTCCTGCCAAGAAGCAGTTGTCTTCTAATTTCATGGCTGCAGTAATCATCCACATTGATTTTAGAGCCCAATAAGAAATCTGTCACTGCTTCCGCATTTTCCCCTTCTATTTGCCATGAAGTGATGGGGCTGGATGCTATGATCTTAGTTTTTTTAATATTTAGTTTTAAACTGACTTTTTCACTGTCCTCCTTAACCCTCATCAAGAGGTACTTTAGTTCTGCTTCAGTTTCTGCCGCTAGAGTGGTATCATCTGTATATCTGAGTTTGTTGATACTTCTTCCGGCAGTCTTGATTCCAGCTTGTAACTCATCCAGCCCAGCATTTCTCATGATGTGCTCTGTGTATAAGTTAAGTAAGCAGGGTGACAATAAACAGCCTTGTCATACTCCTTTTGCAGTCCTGCACCAATCAGTTGTTCCATACAGAATTCTAACTGTTGCTTCTTGACTGGCATACAGGTTTCTTAGGAGACAGGTAAGATGATCTGGTATTCCCATCTCTTTAAAAAGTTTTCCACAGTTCGTTAATGATCCACACAGTCAAAGGCTTTAGCATAGTCAATGAAACAGAGATATATGTTTTTCTGGAATTCCCTTGCTTTCTCTATGTTGCAGCAAATGTGGGCAATTTGATCTCTGGTTCCTCTGCCTTTTCTAAACCCAGTTTGGATGTCTGAAATTTCTCGTTCACATAATGCTAAAGCCTAGCTTGAAGGATTTTGAGCATGACCTTACTAGCGTAGGAGATGAGTGCAGTTGTCCAGTGGTCTGAACAATCTTTAGTACTGCCCTTCTTGGAAATTGGGATGAGAATTGACCTTTTCCAATCCTGTGGCCACTGCTGGGTTTTCCAAATTTGCTGACATATTGAGTGCAGCACTTTGATAGCATCATTTAGGATTTTAAATAGCTCTGCTGGAATTCCATCACCTGCACTAGCTTTATTGATAGCAGTGCTTCCTAAGGCCTACTTGACTTCACACTCCAGAATGTCTGGCTCTGGGTGTGTGGCCACACCATCATGGTTATTGATGTCATTAAGATCTTTTTTATACAGTGATTCTATGTATTCTTTCTCTTTTTGGTCTCTTCTACTTCTATTAGGTCTTTACTGTTTCTGTCCTTTATTGTTCCCATCTTTGGATGAAATGTTCCTTTGATATTTCCAGTTTTCTTGACAAGATCTCTAGTCTTTTCCCTTCTGTTGTTTTCCTCTATTTCTTTGCATTGTTCATTGAAGAAGGCCTTCTTGTCTCTCCTTGCTTTTCTCTGGAACTCTACGTTTAGTTGGGTGTACCTTTCCCTTTCTTCCTTGCTTTTCACTTCTCTTCTCTTCTTCAGCTATTTGTAAAGCCTCCTCAGACAACCACTTTACCTTCTTGCTTTTCTTTTTCTTTGGGGTGGTTTTGTTCACTGCCTCCTGTGCAATATTACAGAGGCAGTGTGCAATATCCATAGTTCTTCAGGCACTCTGTTTATTAGATCTAATCCCTTGAATCTATCCGTCACTTCCACTATGCCTAGGGGATTTGATTTAAGTTGTATCTGGTTGGCCTGGTGGTTTTCCCTGCTTTCTTAAGTTTAAGCCTGAATTTTGCTCTGAGAAGCTGATGTATTTTTAATAGAATACATATACGTCCATTTTACCTTCATTTTTATAGTCAACCATTTGCCTTGGAAATTCCTCCACCTTTTCATCTCTGTAACAAATGATGGAAAATCAGCAAATAGTAAAATCAGCAAATAGTAATAAAAAGACTATTAAGTAAAACTAATACATTTTCCCCCTGATTTCTTGCTTAATAAAATAGTAAGGATCCATCATCGCCTTCTGACCTCTGTTATTTCTCACTGCTCCTTTCTCTTTTCCCCCCTCATATTCCTATCAGATGTATATTGGAGCAGTTAATGGTGTTCCACATTTCTCTGAGACATGTTCATTTTTCTTCATCCATTTCCTCTTGTCTTTCGTTAACATAATCTCAATTGATCTGTCTTCAGGTTCTCTGATTCTTTTGTTAGTTCATATCTACTTGTTGAGCTGCGCTAGTGAATTTTTCATTTGAGTTATGGTGCTTTTTAACTCCAGAATTTCTCTTATTAAAGATATATGATTTCCATCTCTTTATAATGTTCTGTACTTGATGAGACATTGTCATTTTTCTGTTACTTCTTTAAGCATGATTTCTCTTAATTCTTTGAACATATTTATTATGGTTGTTTTGAAATCTTTGCTGAAACGGACATCTGGTCCCTCTCATAGGCAGTTTCTGTTGTCTGCTTCTCTTTTGATATATAGGTCACAGTTTTGTTTCTTTCAATACCTTTCTGTTTTGAAAATGAGACATTTTAAGTTATGTATTGTGTTGATTCTAGATATTAATTTCCCCTGCCCCCCGGGCTTATATTTTGTTTTACCTTTACAATTGTTTATTGACCCCCCCTGGTGGCTCAGATGGTAAAGCATCTGTCTATAATGTGGGATACAGCGGTTCGATCCCTGGGTCGGGAAGATCCCCTGGAGAAGGAAATGGCAGCCCACTCCAGTATTCGTGCCTGGAAAATCCCATGGACGGAGGAGCCTGGTAGGCTACAATCCATGGGATCGCAAAGAGTAGGACACGACTGAACAACTCCAGTTCCACTTGACTTGTTTATTGATTGACTCGGTTTTATTATTTCAGTGAATTACGGCTCCCCATCCTCCACCTCCTGTCACTTCTCACGTCACTCATCAGGGCATGTGTACAGTCATCCTGGGATGACATTGGATTGAGTGGATATCTTTTTCACTGTCTCCTCCCATGCCTCTGCTGGTGTCACGCCCAGCTATTAGGCTGCATTAATTTGCTCACAGGACAGTGCTCTGGGACATAGATTTCTCCACAGTCTGAATGGATTAAACTAAACCCTTTTGAAAGTGTTAGTCCCTCAGCTAAGTGTCTGACTCTTCTGCAACCCCATGGACTGTATGTAGCTCACCAGTCTCCTCTGTCCATGGAATTCTCCAGGCAAGAATACTGGAGTGGGTTGCCATTCTGTCCTCCAGGGTATCTTCCTGACCCAGGGATCGAACCCAGGTCTTCTTCATTGCAGGCAGATTCTTTACCATCTGAGCCACCAGAGAAGCCCTTAACCCTTTGTAGGGTAGTTTTGGAGGCAAGTTTTTGAGATTTGTTTGGACCCCAGGATGGCTCTTAGCCGTTTCTCTTCCTTCCTCTCTGGTAAACTGGGTGGCCTGCATTTTAGCTTGCTCTAATGGCTACCAGCACCTCTTAAAATTGTTCATCACCAAATCGCCAATATTTACAGGAGCCCCTTTAGGCCTTAATTTCTGTACACTTTCTTTCAGGTAAAGTCAGTTCCTTTGGGAAGAGCTCTGGAGTGTTTGTTCTTATGGACTGCCTCTTCCCCTAAAAAGCTCTGAGTCTCTGCTCGAGACCTGGGGGTGGAAATGGTGACATAGTTCTCTCAGAGGGACACCCCTGCCTTATGATCAGAACATTAGGTGGGAGCCGAAAGGCCCCTCTCCCTCTTCAGTTCAGTTCAGTCGCTCTGTCATGTCCAACTCTTTGCAACCCCATGGACTACAGCATGCCAGGCCTCCCTGTCCATCACCAACTCCCTCTCCCTCGTGAAGAGCCTCTATCCTGTGAATGTGGGCTGGGGAAGACAGGAACCCCTGCCCCTCAGCGGCACTTGTTTGCAATGTCGCCTCTTTCATTCGGAGCTTGTATTCCTTTCCCTCTTTCCTTCTGGCTGTCCCATTATACAAACGTTATACCTTTGGTAGTTGTCCCATAGTTCTTGGATGTTCTGTTCTGTTTTTTTTTCTTTTTTCCCCCACCTCCAATCTTCTTTCTCTTTGCGTTTAAGTCTTGGAAGTTTCTATTCATGTGTCCTCAAGTTTAGATATCTTTCCTCAGCCAAGTCCAGTCTACTAGTGAGCCCTGCAAAGGCATTCTTCATTTTGTTACTGCTTTTTATCTTTAACATTTCTTTTGATTCATTCTTAGAATCTATCTCTGCTTCATTGCCCATCAGTTCTTGCATATTGTCTTTTTCCATTACAGCCCTTAGTGTATTAATCATAGTTGTTTTAAATCCACAGTCCTATAGTTCCAACATCCCTGCCATATCTGACTCTGGTTCTGATGTTCCTCGTTCTCTTCAATCTTTTTTGACCTTCAGTTTGCGTAATTTTTTTTCGTAGCTGAACATGATGTACTGGGTAAAGAAGACTGAAGTAAATAGGCCTTCAGTGATGTGATGATAAGGCGTGGGAGATGAGAAAGTGTTCTATAGTCCTATGATAAGGTCTCAGTCCTTTCTTTAGCGATCCTGTGAATCTGGACCATGAATTTTACAGTCATTTCTCAGACACTGCCCCCAATCTTAGGCAGGACAGGATGGCTAGAGTGGACTAGTTGGCTATATCCTTCCCCCCAGATAGGTTAGGCTCTGGTAGGATAGTTTTTCCTGAGGGTAGACCTTGTTAGGAACAAAAAACACCCTGGCATATTTCAGTATGGTTACTTTCCCACTCCTGAAAGCACTGCAGGATTTTTCTGCAGTCTTCACTGTGAGAACCTGGTAAACCTAGAGGTAAAACTCACAAAAGTGTATGGGCCCCTCTGGAGTTTTCAATTCTTAGATTTTTCCACTGAGCCTCTAGCAGTTCATCAACTCAGACTTTCCTACCCCTGTACTGGTTCCCCTGGAGATTTCTTCTAGTCTGTTTCTTCTCTAACATTAATAGTTGTGATTCTGTCTTACACAACTAGTCTATCTCTTCAGTTTAGGGAAGAGCAGTTTGCCCTGACTTTATTTCTCTGAGGGATCTGAGAAGAGTTGAGTTTTCAGTCTGTTCAACTTTTTATTTGTTGGAAGGATGGAATGAAGGTCTGTCTGTACATGTTGGACAGAAATGGGAAGTCCTCTATTTATTTTCACTGTCTACACCATCTGTAATATTTGAGGAACTTATTCATATCTACAAGTAAGAAAAGCCAAGATATACTAAACATAGCATTTAGTAAGGGTGTGATTATTTAAAATAATACTTTTCAGAGATCTCAGGATTCTTGTCATCCTGTAAGTATGAAATTAAGTGACATGGAATTATTTGATAAAAGACATCATTTGGAAACCTAGATTTTAATAACAATTAATTTTTTCTCCATCTTTCAGAATCTTTTCTAGCTCTTCAAAAAACCCAAAATAGTTTCTGTTCTCCATGCTTCTTTACAGTTAGTTCAGCCTAAATCAACTTAAAAATAGTATGAACTTGATCTCCTATGCTCTAGGTAAGGCTGTAAGTGACATTTAACGTTGCCAAATCTACTTGATTCTCTTTAATTGAGCAGCACATGACCATTTCTTCCTTAGGATGCTTTCCTCACTTGACTGCTGTCATGACACATTCTCCAGAATTCTCTCCTTCCTCTGGGGCTGCCTCAGTCTCTTTTGCTAACTTTCTCTGCCTGTTTGCCCTCTAGATACTTGGCATTTCTTAGCAGTTAGACCTGGGCCCTGTTTTCCTTGTAAACTTTATTAGTAATTTCATCTACTAATGTGGCTTTAAATCATCTGTGTGTCCATTCTCAATTTTATGTGTCCCACTTGGCCCATTTCTTCTGTTTTCCCCTCTGGAAAATTTTCTGTGACCCAGAAAAACTTGGATCTCAAAGGATAGAAGAAAAACACCATAAAACACTAATGGTGGTGATATTGTGAGTGATTTAGGTTTCCTTCTCCTTTATTTGACTTTCTAGAAATTTCCTATAAAACTGAAGTTGGCAAAGTATTCTCAAATATTTAATCTTATTTTTGATACTCAACAACAGACCCTTGGCCTTCCAGCTATCAGCTGGTAACTGTATTTCTAAGCCAAGATGTCAGTCCTCTACTTCAGGTGTCTTTAGATTGCACATGTCATCTTTTTTGAGGCAGAATGTTTAAATCTTTATCAGGTTTGACTGTGCTCTGCCAGGCAGCTATTTAATAGTATGAGTTTTGATCCTGCAGGTGGATTTGATATGGAAGTAAAAGGTTGGGGTGGAGAAGATGTTCATCTGTATCGAAAATACTTACACAGTGACCTGATGGTGGTTCGGACTCCGGTTCCTGGCCTTTTCCACCTCTGGCACGAGAAGCGCTGTGCTGACGAGCTGGCCCCCGAGCAGTACCGCATGTGCATCCAGTCCAAAGCCATGAACGAGGCCTCGCACTCGCACCTGGGGATGCTGGTCTTCAGGGAGGAGATCGAGACGCACCTTCACAAGCAGGCGTACAGGACAAATGGCGAAGCTGTTGGCTAATGTCGTCATTGACACATTATCTGAACCACAAACCAGGACTATTTGTTTAGCCTTAATTCCAATTCCAGATGCAGTGCCTCTTTCAGGAAGACATGCTTTTGTGTTCTTGCTGATGTTACTTCAGCAGTTTAACTTGGTGTGAGAAGAAAAAGCAGCATTGCAATGCAGAGTCTCTTTTTCTGAGCATACCTCACTATGGATCATTGACAAATCAAAATCTGGTATTTGTTCTGAGAGTAGTCTTGAGTTAGTTTCTACCTGGCTTCATGTTCTGATGTGTATCCTGGTTGCATCTGGGCTGAGGGGTGAAATGTGTTGTGCTCAAGGTAGGTTGGAGCATCCTGTTCCTTTAGAGAGGATGGAGTGTTATGGATGGAGTGTGTCAACAAGGGTTCTTCACCTGCTGACCACTGAGTCAACCTGCTTGGTTTTAAATGAAGATCTTTGGTCATTTGCTTAAAGAATCCTTTTTCACTGAAGCAGAGTATAACTAAATGACATACCTAAATTCCCAACTAATGAAGAGCAGGCAGAGATAAAAATTCCTCAGCTTTGTGTTGCCTAGCCCCCTGAATGTCTATTTTTAAACAAATGGGTAATAGTAGAAAATACTAAGGATAGAATCTATCACTTGATTAAAAATATAATGTGTTACAAATTTATCATCATGTTCAGGATTAGGAGTCAGAGTTGCTATAGCCTGTTCTGAACAATAAATATGGAAGCACCTTAAACGTAACAGTTAGTTATGCTGGAGTACAGGACACCGGGGGTGTCTGGGAACATCAGTTTACGTGAGCCACGGCTCTAGCAGGGCCTTCTTGTGACTCAGAGTAGATGAACATAGCATAGCGTTGTGTGTTTCTTGCTTTGTGTTGTCTCATTTAGCATGGATCCATATGTTTGTTTTATCCTTTTTGTCTTCTATGTTAATTATGCTACATCTGTATTTACATTATTATAATACTTAGAGTGGAGGGGAGAAAAACCAAGCAATTTAATGAGGTATGCCATAAGATCATACCGATTCAAGGAAAGGGGCAGAACAGAACATTGTCTAAATGGAAATCTGAATTATAGAGTATTTTAGGGAATATATAACTTGCAGATAGAATGATGTTTTAATTGAGGTATAAATTATATTAATGAGACAAGATGAGGAAGCAGTTACATTCAGATAGGACTGTACTGTGCTGTTTATCACACATGGATCTTTTGCCATAGGGTCAAGCACTATATCCACAAATTGGAGATGTGGTGAAAGGCATGCATAGATTTTTGAACCTTTGGCTTTTCAAAGGGACCTATACGGAATTCTTTCTATTGTATATAAACCCCTGAAAATTCATGGAAGACAAATCATTATTCTTTTTGCTCTGTATATCATATCATCTGAAATATTATAAGTCCCAAATTTCTTGGTGCTACATGAATTCAATTTTACAGTAACTCTTACTGTTCTTTTAAGTATTAAATTGGGATAGCATTTAGACTTGGTTTTTTAAGATGTGTAAAATGTTCTCTGCAAAATTGTTCAGGTCATTGTCTCCTTTTATATACAGTTATTTATTGTAAAGACCAGTGAATTAAGATATTTAAAGTGAGAGAACCTAATTATTTACAGAAGTGAGTTGTAGTTTGTTTTTTGACAGAACCAAATGAATTTTTTCTTCTTTTTTAAAAAACAGGCTTTTAATTTAAATATGGAAGCTAAGCAATGGAAACTTTACTATGTTTTTGATAGTAAAAGATACCAATAAAGTATTTTATTATCAAAAGTTAAATCAAAATGTGATAAGCTAATTTCTTTCTGTTGAAAAGTATCAAATACAGAAAATTGCATGACATATAACTGTGTACTTTAAAGAATAGTGATGCCAACACCAGTGTAGCAGCTATTCAGATTTGAATCTCAAACTTTGTTGATGAAAGGCCTCTGTGTGCACTTTCTTAATCACATACCCTCACTCTGACCGTATTAGTCACTATCCTGATGATTTTTGTGATAATTTTTCACTTATTTTTCTTCACTGTTTTCCCAACTATGTATGTATATCTACACAATAGACTATTTTACCTGTTTTGAATTAATATGTGTATTAATTCATCATATATTCTCTAACAGTCAGTGGTTTTTTTTTGTTCGTTCATGTTAATCTCAAAGTTAATTCATTTTAATTACTGATTAGGATTCCACTAAATGAATATACTGCAGTATTCTTTCTACTCTTGATAGATATTTGGATCACTCGTTTTTTTTGTCGTTTGTTTCCTTATTTGCTTTGGCTGTCACAAGCAATGTTGCCATGAATACTGCTGTGTATGTCTCTTACGAGCATTTGAGAACTTCTCTAGGAGTAATGATGCTAAGTCACCAGTTGTGTGTATATTCAACTTACTTCCCAAAGTGGACCACTTCCAGCACTGTAAGAGATTCACTTTGCATCCCTGGCAATACTTAATTATGTCAAACTTTTTAATTTTTGCTAATCTAGTGGGCCTTAGGCATGAATTGTAGTTATAATTTTCATTTCCAGTCTTTTTGCCCATTATTATAAGTTCATAGGAATTCTTCACATATTCTGAGTACTAATTCTTACTGGTTAAATATTTGCAAATATCTTCTCTGGGATGTGACTGTCCTTTCCCATTCTTCATGGTACTTTTTGATGAATAAAAATTAACTTTAATATGTTTAGTTAATCTTTTTCCCTTTATGTATTCTTTTTATTGTTAATTTTTGACATCATAATGGAGAAAAGTATTTTAAAGCTGTTGTTCTGTATTATCTTCTGCGTACCTCATACATAGCTTTATTCTGAAGGATTGTCATGGTTATTTGTAACCTTTGTACTTTCATAAAAGTTTTAGAATAAGCTTGTTAAGTTTCATGAAAACTTTTGTGAATTTTTATTAGAATCTCATTGAATCTATAAGATCACTTTGGGGAAAAAGTACATTTTATCATACAGAGCCCCCCAGTCCTTGAACATGATACTATCTATTTTGGCCTTTATTATCTTCAGTTAAGTTTTGTACTTTTTCACACAGTGGATTTACATGTATTTTTTAAAGCTTTTTTTCCTAGATAGTTTGCATTTTTTATGCCACTGTAAATATCTTTTGTTTTTATTTTTTTGCTGGTATTTAGAAATCGAACTGATTTTTGTTAATTTTTGTGTTCAGTAACCTTGCCAAACACAATTTTTTTTCCCACACCATCATGTGGGATCTTAGTTTCCTGACCAGGGATCAAACTCATGCCTCCTGCAATGAAAAGGTGCAGTCGTAAAAAAACAAAGAGTACAGTCATAACCACTAGACTACCAGTGAAGTCCCAAACAATTGTAATATTGTATTTCTAGTTGGCATTTTTTCTGTTACACAGTTATATTTTGTTGCCGTCGTTTAATAGACTGGAACCTGGTGGTCTGGAGTCGATGATAAGAAAGTAAAAGAGATAGAGAAAGAGGCTGATATTCCTTGGTTTACGCAGAAAACCAATAAAGCTCTTGACACAGAGCTTGCACTGCTTTCATGTAGGCACCAGGTTCCCTCTCCAGGGGTGAAGGCACAGTGTGCCTTCTCGAGGGGGTCTTAGAAGCCCGGGCAAGAAAGTGAGCTCAGCAGGCTTCTGTGCTCCAAAGAATTAGCCTGAGAGAGAGACAGAGAAGGAAGGAAAGCTCTAATGGAGCAAAGGTGTTTTATTCAACATAGTGTGGGCATATATACTATCTTACAAGGTAGCTATTTTCAGCAAAGATAAAAATCAAAAGTCCAGACTTAGAAATTATCAAGGAAACTTAAGGCAATCCATATCAAAGAGAGACGGTTGTAAATAATCACTTTTACCTTCTTGTCTAACTCAATGAAGCTAAGCCATGTTGTGTGGGGCCACCCAAGACGGTCGGGTCATGGTGGAGAGGTCTGACAGAATGTGGTCCACTGGAGAAGGGAATGGCAAACCACTTCAGTATTCTTGCCTTGAGAACCCCATGAACAGTATGAGAAGGCAAAATGATAGGATACTGAAAGAGGGACTCCCCAGGTTGGTAGGTGCCCAATATGCTGCTGGAGATCAGTGGAGAAATAACTCCAGAAAGAATGAGGGGATGGAGCCAAAGCAAAAACAATACCCAGTTGTGGATGTGACTGGTGATGGAAGCAAGGTCTGATGCTATAAAGAGCAATATTGCATAGGAACCTGGAATGTTAGGTCCATGAATCAAATTGGAAGTGGTCAAACAGGAGATTGCAAGAGTGAATGTCGACATTCTAGGAATTGGCAAACTAAAATGGACTGGACTGGGTGAATTTAACTCAGATGACCATTATATCTACTACTGTGGGCAAGAATCCCTTAGAAGAAATGGAGTAGCCATCATGGTCAACAAAAGAGTCCGAAATGCAGTACTTGGATGCAATCTCAAAAAACGACAGAATGATCTCTGTTCATTTCCAAGGCAAACTATTCAATATCACGGTAATCCAAGCCTATGCCCCAACCAGTAATGCTGAAGAAGCTGAAGTTGAATGGTTCTATGAAGACCTACAAGACCTTTTAGAACTAACACCCAAAAAAGATGTCCTTTTCATTATAGGGGACTGGAATGCCAAAGTAGGAAGTCAAGAAACACCTGGAGTAACAGGCAAATTTGGCCGTGGAATACAGAATGGAGCAGGGCAAAGGGTAATAGAGTTTTGCCAAGAGAACGCACTGGTCATAGCAAACACCCTCTTCCAACAACACAAGAGAAGACTCTACACATGGACATCACCAGATGGTCAACACCAAAATCAGATTGATTATATTCTTTGCAGCCAAAGATGGAGAAGCTCTATACAGTCAGCAAAAACAAGACCGGGAGCTGACTGTGGCTCAGATCATGAACTCCTTATTGCCAAATTCAGACTTAAACTGAAGAAAGTAGGGAACACCACTAGACCATTCAGGTATGACCTAAATCAAATCCCTTATGACTATACAGTGGAAGTGAGAAATAGATTTAAGGGACTAGATCTGATAGAGAGCCTGTTGAACTATGGACGGAGGGTCATGACATTGTACAGGAGACAGGGATCAAGACCATCCCCATGGAAAAGAAAAGCAAAATGGCTGTCTGAGGAGGCCTTACAAATAGCTGTGAAGAGAAGTGAAAAGCAAAGGAGAAAAGGAAAGATATTCCCATTTGAATGGAGAGTTCCCAAGAATAGCAAGGAGAGATAAGAAAGCCTTCCTCAGCTATCAATGCAAAGAAGAAAACAACAGAATGGGAAAGACTAGAGATCTCTTCAAGAAAATTAGAGATAACAAGGGAACATTTCATGCAAAGATGGGCTCAATAAAGTACAGAAATGGTATGGACCTAACAGAAGCAGAAGATATTAAGAAGAGGTGGCAAGAATACACACAAGAACTGTACAAACAAGATCTTCATGACCCAGATAATCACGATGGTGTGATCACTCACCTAGAGCCAGACATCCTGGAATGTGAAGTCAAGTGGGCCTTAGGAAGCATCATTATGAACAAAGCTAGTGGAGGTGATGGAATTCCAGTTGAGCTATTTCAAGTCCTGAAAGATGATGCTGTGAAAGTGCTGCACTCAATATGCCAGCAAATTTGGAGAACTCAGCAGTGGCCTCAGGACTGGAAAAGGTCAGTTTTCATTCCAATCCCAAAGAAAGGCAATGCCAAAGAATGCTCAAACTACTGCACAATTGCACTCATCTCACACGCTAGTAAGGTAATGCTCAAAATTCTCCAAGCCAGGCTTCAGCAATATGTGAACTGAGAACTTCCAGGTGTTCAAGCTGCTTTTAGAAAAGGCAGAGGAACCAGAGATCAAATTGCCAACATCATCGAAAAAGCCAGAGAATTTCAGAAAAACATCTATTTCTGCTTTATTGACTACGCCAAAGCTTTCGACTGTGTGGATCACAATAAACTGTGGAAAATTCTGAAGGAGATGGGCATACCAGACCACCTGACCTGCCTCTTGAGAAATCTGTATGCAGGTCAGGAAGCAACAGTTAGAACTGGACATGGAACAACAGACTGGTTCCAAATAGGAAAAGGAGTACATCAAGGCTGTATATTGTCACCCTGCTTATTTAGCTTCTATGCAGAGTACATCATGAGACATGCTGGGCTGGAAGAATCACAAGCTGGAATCAAGATTGCTGGAAGAAATATCAATAACCTCAGATATGCAGATGACACCACCCTTATGGCAGAATGTGAAGAGGAACTTAAAAGCCTCTTGATCAAAGTGAAGGAGAAGAGTGAAAAAGCTGGCTTAAAGCTTAACATTCAGAAAACTAAGATCATGGCATCTGGTCCCATCACCTCATGGGAAATAGATGGGGAAACAGTGGAAACAGTAGCTGACTTTATTTTGGGGGACTCCAAAATCACTGCAGATGGTGACTGCAGCCATGAAATTAAAAGATGCTTACTCCTTGGAAGGAAAGTTATGACCAACCTAGATAGCATATTAAAAAGCAGAGACATTACTTTGCCAACAAAAGTCCATCTAGTCAAGGCTATGGTTTTTCCAGTGGTCATGTATGGATGTGACAGTTGGACTCTAAAGAAAGCTGAGCACCGAAGAATTGATGGTTTTGAACTGTGGTGTTGGAGAAGACTGTTGAGAGTCCCTTGGACTGCAAGGAGATCCAACCAGTCCATCCTAAAGGAGATCAGTGCTGGGTGTTCATTGGAAGGACTGATGTTGAAGCTGAAACTCCAATACTTGGGCCACCTCATGCGAAGAGTTGACTCGTTGGAAAAGACCCTGATGCTTGGAGGGATTGGGGACAGGATGAGAAGGGGATGACAGAGGATGAGATGGCTGGATGGCATCACCGACTCGATGGGCATGAGTTTGAGTAAACTCCGGGAGTTTGTGGTGGACCGGGAGGCCTGGCGTGTTGCTATTCATGGGTTCGCAAAGAGTTGGACACGACTGAGTGACTGAACTGAACTGAACCATACGGTTCATAAAAAGGAAGAGGGTCATAAATAGTTACTTATCACTGTATGGAAAAACTAACGAAGGAAATGCATGCATTCCTCAGCCCTGGGAGCAGAGTGCCACTCCTTTAAATTCCTGAATGTTCAGGAATTAATAAGGAACAGAGGGTTGATGACAGATCAGAAACAGCACACAGGAAGCCTCCTGTTACATGCTTCCTGACATTTCCCCTATTTTATTATATTTGTTAAAAAGGTCCTGTCCAATTGAGTTTTTGTTAGTATTAAATAACATTATAGAAAGACAACAATAAACAACAAATATAATTACCAAGACAATCACCAAAGTTACAGTTCCAGACCCAATGCTGTGGGTAATACTTTGAAACCATCCCCATGGGTCTAGCCCAGATAATTGATCAACGAGTTGTTCAGCTAAAGTTTCCGAATTAGTGGAAGAGGGAAGAAGTTTAGAAAAAGTTTCAAAGATTTCCTTTTGCAGTAATTGTACATTCAGAGAGGCATTATCATGTATATTTTGTAAATGAAATTTTATTTGTTCCCAGTTGAAGGCACTATGATTGAACAGGAGTAACACAAAATTGAGTAGGATTCCAATCATATTTTAGTATCACTTGTTTTTGCAAATCTATTAATTGATCTCCAACCCGTTTAATGGCTGTTTTTAGTTCTTGTATTTCCTTATGAATATCCTCATCTACCTGAGCCTGAGTAGCCCACATATTATGAGCATCCTCAGTCCAATTTTGGATAAAATTATGTGTTTGAATTGAGGTTTGTAAAGCAGTGCCGGCAACGGCAGCAGTGATGCAAATAGCTATTAACCCCAAAATGCCAAGAATCAGCCATCCAACGAATCGTTTAGATCATTGGAGCAGTTTAGTAAGTAATCTGGAAGCAAGTCCAGCCATGGGACCTTCTTCCCAGGGTCATTGGAGATTTATTGGTAACCACAAATTACATCGAGATCAAAGAAATCAAAAGGGAATAATTTTTTAAAGAAATAGAGGAGTTAAGACAAGTATACAGTTTGCAATTAATACAAGTTACAGAACATAAAGTCTTATTAAATTGTAAATTTACTATGGCTATAATAAAAGGAAGTGGGACACAGGCCTGTATAAAATATGACTGATTATAGCAAAAGGAATAGTTACTATGACCACGATTGGTCCCTGTGAAATGTCCGGTCCAAGTCCCAAGTTCTTCGGTGGTGGCAACAAGTTTCCAGACGTCCCATTGTTCAGGCCCACTCTGTTTATTGAGGAAGATCTGAGGACGAGGGGTGCTATTCCACTGTCAAGCCAGCCAAGAAGTCCTTTGTCATGGTAATTCTCTATCATAGTGTCAGTAACTCTGAGTAGCATAAACACATGCAGTGTTGTTTATATCATCTGAGCAGTTAGATAACCACATACCATGGGGTCCCCAATCGACAATGGTGTGGCTAGCCACAAATATTAGTTTTCCTGATTGGGCTTGACATTTGTTCCAACGAACAGGAGTATATTTAAAGTTCTTATAAATAAAGCCTTCTCATAATGTTCTTTGTTCTTTCCCTAACTCTTTCCCTAAAGTTTCAGTAGTATAAACATGGTTCACAGACAAAGAAAGGGCAGTAAATAATCCAAGCAACGTCCAAAAGTCTTCTTTTGGAGGCAGGACAAAAGCCCAAGTTTGTCGCTGACGTTTATGCATAATTCTCCTGGGCCCAGATACAATGGAAGGACTTCACAGCCTAAAGAAATGTTAATTAGTTTTCCTTCCTCCCCAGGGTGTGACGGCCCCTCCAAGTTCCAGGGAGGGGGCATAAGGGTGGAGTCATTAGTTGATACATTTGGTCCTTTCTCTGTCCATTTTATGACCTGCAATAAAGGGGCTGGGGGTAGGTAAGTAAGCCTAGTTAAGTCTGATTAGTTAATCCGGCTCAAGGTGGGGGTCGCACAGGCCAACAGAGCATAGCGATAAGAAGGTTTTCAGGACTCTGAAGCATTCCCTGTTGAGAAACCAGATTTTCAGCTTGATTAGTAAGGGTTTTTATTTGTCCCCAAGTGGGGAGATCATAAGGTTGATGCCGCCGAGGGCGGCGCTTCCTGGAGATCTTTAGAGCCGCCATGGCCCATATTGGAATTTCTTCCTCCTGGGGTTCTTGTTTCGTCTCCATTTTGAATGCCGGGGGCCCCCTTGGGTCGAATCTTTCGAAGAGGAAGCCATGTGAGTTTGTTGGATCCATCTGGGGAAATACAAACATATCCCTTTCCTTGTAAGATTAGTTTCCCAGATTTCCATTGTTTCGTTAACCCGTCTTGGTACCAAATGGGCAGAGGAAGAGAAATGTCCTTCAATTCCTCGAAATGCTTTTCTGTTCTTGTCAAGATATCTCCTTGTGGCAAGTTAAAAATTTAAAACAAATAAAGCTGTATTAACCATAGTTATAGGTTTAGAAAATATCTTATGTTGGAATCTAGTAAAGTCTGCTTTAGATAAGGAAGACAGTAGTGTTCCTGTGTGTTCCCCCTTTTTAAATTTTATTTGCAACTTTAGTGTGTGATATGTTCACTTGACTAAGTCTTGTGTCTGTGGATTATAAGGAATACCTGCAATAAGTTTAATAGAAAAAGATTGTAAAAATTGTTTAAAGTGTCTAGAAATATAGGCAGGGCCATTGTCTGTATTAATAGAACTAGGCGTTTCCATTACAGCAAAACAAGCTAATAAGTGAGTTATAACGTGTTGTGTAGCATCACCGCGAAGAGGTCTGGCCCAAACAAAAGAAGAATTAGTGTTGATACAGACATGCAAGAAAGAAAATGGAGAAAGTTCAGGGCAATGAGTTACATCCATTTGTCATAGTTCATTAGGTTGCAAACCGCGAGGATTAATACCTTGTGTGATGGGTTGAAGATGTAGGGGTCTACAAGTAGAGAAATTGCTAATCATTTTTTAAGCCTGGCGGTATGGGATTTTCCATAGCTGCTGTAGGGAACCAGCATTGTTGTGCAACAGAGCATGCTGTTTCTCCGGAGTAGCAAAGGAAACCAGTTTATCAGTCTGCTCATTACCATAAATCATGGGGCCAGGAAGGCAAGAATGTGCTCGAATATGTGTAATATAAATGGGAGAATTGAGGTTCTAACAACAGATTGTAATTTGAAAAAGAGTTGTTGAATAATAGGTTGATTGGAGTTTATGGTGGAGGTTTCTATATTTTTTAATACAAAAACTGAATATATAGAGTTAGAGACTATATTAATGGGGTAAGGATGTAGGCAAATAACTTGAATAAGAGCATATAATTCATTTTGTTGAGCAGAATGAAATTTAGTATAAAAGACTTTATATTTCTTATGAGACCAGAATGAAGCTTTGGCGTTTTTAGTCCCATCTATATAAAAAACCTCAGCTTGTGATATAGGCTGTGATAATGCAGGAAATAATAAATTCAGTATTTTTGAAGAAATTCCACAGCTTACCAGAAGGATAATGAAATGAAATTTCTCCAAAATATTCCAGAAAAGCTATTTGGAGATCAGTAGAAGTTTGTAATGTGTGTTCAAATTGAGATTTATTGATAGGTATTACAGTTTTATGAGGATCAGAGCCAATTAGAGTTTTAGTCCTATTTCTTCCATTGATAATGATTAGAGCAATTAAATCAAGGTAGGGGGTAAGTGACTTTATTCCCCTAAAATGGGTATAGATCCATTCTACTGGGTGTTCTTGCTGGGCAAGAAGTCCTGTGGGAGGATGAAGAGAGGGGAGCATAAATAATTCTACAGGTAAATCTAGTTTGATGCAAGTAAGATATTGTTTTTGTAATTTATTTTGTACTAAATAGAGTTCCTCTTGTGCCTCTTGAGAAGGTGAACGAGGGCAATTTTAATCAGGATCTCCTTTTAAAGTATTAAATAGGTTATTTAGTTGATAATTAGCAATGCCTAAAGAAGGTCTAATCCAATTTATATCACCTAAGAACTTTTGAAAATCATTTAAGGTTGATAATTTATCAGTACGGATCTGAGTTAGTTGGGGAGTAATACATTGTCTATTAACAACAAACCCTAAGTAGTGGTAAGGTGTAGAGGTTTGAACTTTTTCAGGGACAATGATTAATCCAGAGTTTTTTAAGCTTAGTTGAGCTGTATCAAACATGTGTTGAGTTTCTAAGATAGATGGAGCCGAGAACAATATATTGTCCATATAGTGAATAACAAGAAAGTTAGGAAATTGTTTCTTCACAGGCTCAAGGGCTTTAGCTACGTAATACTGACACATGGTGGGAGAATTCATCATCCCTTGTGGCAGTACAGTCCATTGGTACTGTTTATGAGGTCTGATATGATTAGGATAAGGGAGAGAGAAAGCAAATCTCTCTCAGTCTAAAGGGTGTAAAGGTATATTAAAAAAGCAATCTTGTAAATCGATAATAAGAATGTGCCAATTTTGAGGAATAGTGGTCTGTGATGGGATTTCTGGTTGTCATGCACCCATAGGTTTCATAGATGCATTAACTTTTCTAAGGTCTGTTAGGAGACACCATTTGTTAGATTTCTTTTTTTATAACAAAAATAGAGTTCCAAGGAGAACAAGATTCCTCAATATTGAGGAATTCTTTAATTCTTGTTGTGTATCTATGAGTTCCTTAGCCGCCTGTAATTTCTCTTTCGTGAGGGGCCACTGCTCTGTCCAAATAGGCTTGTCATTCTTCTAAGTTATTTTAACAATTGTATTATTTGTTAAATGAGCAGTGGCCCCTAGGAAAAATGTGGAATGTATATCTGAGTTTGCCATTGCATAAGTAAGTCCCTTCCTATTAGATTAAGGGGTGCATCTATCACATAAAGTCTTAATGTTGCAGGTTGGCATTCTGGTCCCTCACATGGATAAATTTGAGTACTCTGATAATCCTCTTGTACTTTTGTCTGAGAAATCCCTGCAATTTGGCAAGAAATTTTTTGTATAGGCCACAATTTGGGCCATAAATGTTTGGAAATAATAGTAATATCAGACCCAGTGTTGAGGAGACCAGAAAACCTTTTACCATTAACTTTGATATTTATAGTTGGTCGGGAAAATTCAGATACCAATGATGTCCATAAGGACTGTTTTTGATCTGTACTGCCGAATCCACCTGTCCATACATTAGAGGAGTTAATAGAAATGTAAGGTAGAAGGAGTAATTGAGCAATTTTATCCCCCTTTTTAAATTGCCATAAAATCTGAGATGACATCATAATTTGAATTTCTCCTTTATAATCTGAATCAATTACTCCAGGGTGAACAGTAATTCCTTTAGAAGTCAAACTAGATCGGCCAAGTGAAAGACTGAAGGTTTGTGGGGGCAGGGGTCCAAGAAGTCTGGAAGATATTTTAGAGGGGACCGTTTGAGGGCAAAGGAGAGAATCATTTAGGGCTGGTATATTGGCGGCAGCACTGCCAGATGTAGGGGATTTGAGGGAAAAGGTGGATCTTTTCCCTAGTTTTTGTTGAAGGGGACCTGGCGGGTCCCCTGCTTGGTGTTTTCCAGAATAGGTTTCCATACAGTGTCAAATTTGGATTTATAGTCTTTGGCCCAGTGCATTCCTCTATGGTAGCGAGGGCAGATTTTTGGAGGTTTTTTATTAGTCTTCTTAGGGCAGTCCCTTTTTAAATGGTTCTTATCTCCACATGTAAAGCATTCTTCATTTCCCTTTCTTAAGGCAGCAACCATTGTTTCAGCTAGCATTTGCATCTTTTGAGTTTCTGATCCTAGATTGTGACAAGCCTTCAAATAATAATAGTCCTTGTCTCATGAATCGGAACTATAGCCTTTTGACATTCCTGATTTGCATTTTCATAAGCAAGTAATTTCTCTAGTTGCCTTTTGACTTTTTCTCCGATTACAGTACAGGAAATAGCAGTTTTTTCTCTAGCTAAAAAATCAGCATAAGTTTCATTAGATCCTTGTAATATTTTAGTGTAGCTACCTGTAGGTTTTTCTTGAGGAGTAATTCTATCTCAAGCTTCAAGGGCCATTGTTTTTAATTGTCCATGCAACAAAGGAGGGCATTGTATTTGAACTTTTATAGCATCAAATTGTTCAGTGCCAATTAACATTTTAAAAGTAATTTGGTTTTGGGGAGCGTCAGCTCAAGCACTTTTGTTAGCATGATCTCTGGCTATATTTTGAAACCGCATTTTCCATTGAAGATACTCTCCTTGTTTAAGGAGAGCTTTTATTAAAATTCATCAATCATAGGGAATAAAGGTTCCAATAGAAGATGCCATAGCATTTAGAATCTAGTAAAAGGCAAATGTGGGCCATACATAGTTACAGCCTTTTTCATTTGTTGCATGTGAAAAAAGTTAATACATTCATATTGAGGTATTATTTTCCCTTGAGCATCAGGATTTCTAAAAACTGGAAAGGCGGAGAAACCTGCAGCTTCAGAGACTTATGATTGCAAAGCCAGCAATTCAGAGAGCCTCTGTCATGAAGGAGAGTGAGTAGGTAGATTATTGTTATTCAGAAAGGTGTTGTCGGTTTTAATGTCAAAAGGTGTCTTAGGGGAGTCGTTGCCAGAATCATTAGGTTCTAGCAAGGGAGAGACTTTGGGATTTGTGCCTGCTGGCAGGGGAGGAGCGTTTGGAGCAACCAGGGCAGGGCTTGTAGGAAAATTCTGAAATACTTTATGTTGTTCTAATTGGGCCTTTTGTAGGGTTTCATCATCTAATTCATATTCATGTAATAAGTGTTCTGCCTGTTGCCGAATATCAGAAGGGCTAGAATTACCTTGAAATGGCAGAATCACGGCTTTAATGAGAGCCCGTAGGGGCCAGAAATCTATCGGAATATTTTTTCCCTGTCTGGCGGCTCGTTCAACATTCTCTTTGACCCAATGCCAAATTTCTGAATCAAAACTGCCTTCATCAGGGAACCAGGGATTATGTTCAACTATTGTTTGAAGGCAAGCCTCTACTTGTCGGCGCAAAACCGAAAGTCCCTGAACTTTAAAGTAGAAAAGTGAGGGGGCTTTCCAGCCGATTGACCCGTGTCTTTGTACTTACCGGCCTCAATAGGCCCTGGAGTCACTCCATCCGAATCTGCCACATGTACCAGGCCCCTGTTCTGGGCGCCACTTGTTGAGGTCCTTTAATGGACCAGAACCTGGTGATCCGGAGTTGACGATAAGAAAGTAAAAGAGATAGAGAAAGAGGCTGATATTCCTTGGTTTACGCAGAAAACCAAAGCTCTTGACACAGAGCTTGCACTGCTTCACATAGGCACCGGGCGCCCTCTCCAGGGGTGAAGGCACAGCGTGCCTTCTCGAGAGGGTCTTAGAAGCCCGGGCAGGAAAGTGAGCTCAGTGGGCTTCTGTGCTCCAAAGAATTAGCCTGAGAGAGAGAGAAGGAAAGAAAGCTCTGATGGAGCAAAGGTGTTTTATTCAACATAGTGTGGGTATATATACTGTCTTACAAGGTAGCTATTTTCAGTAAAGATAAAAAAGTCCAGACTTACAAATTATCAAGGAAACATAAGGCGATCCATATCAAAGAGAGAGGGTTGTAAACAATCACTTTTACTGTATGGTTCATAAAAAGGAAGAGGGTTGTAAATAGTTACTTATCACCATATGGAAAAACTAACGAAGGAAATGCATGTATTCCTCAGTCTTCCTCAGTCCCGGGAGTAGCGTGCCACTCCTAAATTCCTGCATATTCAGGAATTAATAAGGAACAGAGGATTCATGACAGATCCGAAACAGCACACAGGAAGCCTCCTGTTAAATGCTTCCTGAGAATATATCTATAAGTAATAGAGAAGTTTTGTTTCTTTTCAGTTTCTATATATTTTTCTTGTTTTAAACTGTGCTTGTTAGGATTTGTTTTGCAGTGTTGACTGGAAGTGGTAATAGTGGACTTCCTGCCCATATTTCTGATTTCAAGGGAGACATTCGCAGTTTCATCAGAAAGTATGGTATTTTTTTAAATACATACCCTTTTTTAAGTTAATAAAAGTTACCTTCTGTTACCACTTGGCAAGTTTTTATCATGCTTGAAAGCATTTGTTAAATATTTTTACTATATCTTTTGAAATGATTATATGATTTTTCCCATCTTAAATATGTTAAATTGATGAATTAATTTTCTGAAGTACCCTTGCATTCCTGGGGTAAACACCAATCTGTCATGATATATGATGCTTACATATTGCTGGATTCAGTTTGCATGCATATACAAGCATTTAGTTGCATATCTGTATATATGTGTGTATGGGTGTTGTATATGTAAAAACTTTTTTGGGGTGTTTTTCATCTGTGTTCATGACTAAGATTGCCTATATATTGTACTTCCTTTCTCATTCTTGGGCTCTTCTATAAAGGTTTTGCTTGCTTATAAACTAAGTTACAGGTGTTCCTTTGTACTGTGTTTCTAGAAAAGTTTTGTATGACTGTAATTATTTCTTCCTTAGAATATTTGACAAAACTTCCTGAAAGCTATGTGAGCCTGAACCTTTCTATATAGGAAAATCTCTGATCACGAGCTCAATTTATTTAATGACTGTAGAACTGTTCAGATTTTCTGTTTCTTCTAAAGTCAGTTTTGATTGAGTTATTTTAGGTAAGGGGCTGTTTGTTAGGAATTTATACTTATAAACTTGAAATTTTAGATGAAACATACAAACCTGTTTGCCATTTCCTCTTGTTATCTGTGTAATATGTATGGGATCAATCATGATAACCTCTTTTTCTTGATATTGTTTATTTGTGCTTTTCTTTTTTCTTAAATAGTCTTAACAAGCGTTGTCAAATTTTTCTAAGTCCGTCCAAATAACTGAACCCCTATCAGCCACATAGGAAAGATCTTGTTGCTTCATATCCTCCCCACAAATATTTTCAACATTTTTAATTCAGACTCTTGCATTTCTGTTGAATGTGTATAGTTATTTAATTTTTTTTCAGTTATTTAACTTTGATTTTAGCTGATCATTAGGAAAATGATGTTGATTATCTTTTCAGATGCATATTGGCCATTTGAATATCTTATTTGTGAAATGCCTACTCCATTTTTTTGCCCTTTTTTCTTTCATGGGCTTTTTTTTAATTGATGTATAAGAGTTACTTCTGTATTCTGGATATGAGTCTTTTGTCAGATTTATATATTGCAAATATCTTCTGACAGGAAGGGGACTGGTCTTCATTCTCTTAATATTATCTGTTAATAAGCAGAAGTTGTTAGTAATAAAGTCCAATTTATCAGCTTTCTTTTATGGCTAGTGATTTTGGTGTGCAATTTTAAAAACCTTTGCCTACTCCAAAGTAAAGATTAAATGTCTATGTTTTCTTTTAAGTGCTTTATTGATTGTGTTTCATATTTAGATCTGTGATTCATATGGAAATAATTTTCATGTAGTAGAGTCAAGATTCATCCTTCAGAATTTCTTTTGGTAAAGGCATTATGCCAGACTCTATTTTAGTTTATAAATATCTTTATCTCATTGAAGAAATATTTTTGAAGGGTTTAGAATTCTAGGTTGAGAAATTTTTTTAGCACTGTCAACTCTAATAACATATTCAGCTATTTGACCAGGAAAAGTGAGTTTACTCAGGAATAGCCAGAGGAATTGCAACTCAGAATAAGTGAACTACAGTGGGTCATAGGCAAATCAGAGAACAAGAAAAGGAAACTTGCTTCTATATGGTAAAATGGGGAATTGGGAGGAACTGTATTAACCGAAATGTTCATTGGAGGAAGCTGGGAGTTCATTCCAGTTGGTGGGCTTCTGTACTCTCTGAAGAAAAAGAGTTTTGCCTCTTCCTGGTTGGTGATAAAGCAGGCAACACCTTCCTGTGATGGAGATGTTTGCCGCCTTTCTTGCTATTTGGAGTAATTGATGATGCGTAGCTGGGTATGAGACCTCCCCCTACTGGCCTGTTCCAACTCTAGCTGAGGTTTCTTTAATTCCACAGCACACTGATTTTATGATTCCACTGTCTTCTGCCTTCAGTTATTTCTGTTGTCAAATAAACTATCAGCTTAACAGTTGATATGCCATTAAAGGTAATCAACCTTTTTTCTCTCTGTCTTTAAAATCTCTTCTTTACTTCTATTCTGAATCATTATATGTCTGTATACAGATTTTTTTTCCCTGCTGATCCTGCTTGAGAATCTTTGGGTTAATTGGATTGTCTTTTGTCAGTTCTGAAAGATTCTCAGATATTTAATTTTCATTGGCTCTGCCTCATTCTTTTTCCTTCTGTAACTCTAATAACATATGTTAAGTCTGTTTCATATTTTCCAACCTTTGCCTTTCTGTGTTACATTCCAGTTATTTATCCAGAATTTTGTCCAAGTGGACTTGGACAAAAATAGAGCATCTCTATAAGTAGGCAATTTATACAGAATTTATCCAAATAGAGCATCTAGAAATGAACAATTTTTAAATCTAGTAGGTGGATTTAATGGTATATTAGACACAGCTAAGGAGAGACTTTTCCAACTAGAATATAGATCAGAACTTTTGCTTCTACTGGGTAACTTAGGGACAATATCAGTTCAGGGCCATGTTAAACTAAATTCTAAGCTTGAAGTTTTTTTGACCAGTGTGATTTGTGCTGTAAAACTTTGTGAAACTCACTGATATGTGGTTGTCAATTATCAGGGGTAAATTCTCCCTATTCCCGTGGAGTGCTGAGGTTCAAAACAGGCAGTCTTCCTTAGCATCTTGGTGGGATTGGAGTAGGAATGTTTTTTTTTTTTTCCTGTCTCAGATTTATTTGTACAAATAGCACAGGAGGACACCAGCGCCACGCAGACAGCAGCCCAGGGGGTCACACCAGTCCTTCTGTCCTCACACCGGCAGATGAAGGTCTCTACTCTGTAGCTTTGGTGGGGGCCTGGGCACCCTTGGCAGCTGGAGCCGCAGCTGCAGGTGGCTTGGCCTTGGTTGGAGCCTTGGCCTGGGACTTTGGCCGGCAGAACCTGAGACCCTTGGCGATGTGAGCACGAGCACGTTTCCCGAGCTTGGGGTGAGCAATGTAGGCAAGTCGGCTGAGCTTGCGGCTGCCACCTGTTGGCATCGTGGGCTTGACCTCCTTGGGCTTCACGAGGGCCTTGACAGCCTCAGCACGTGCACTCATGGCCTTGGCATTGTTGGCCTGCATCTTCTTCAGGCCCTTCTTGTTGTGCTTCTTGGCAAAGCGCATGTTCCTCAGGAACTTGGGGTCTACCCCCTTAAGAGATTCATATCGTTGTGATCGGGGTTTCTTGATGCCGTTTCTATGCCATTTTCGGGACTGGTTGTGCGTGGTGTGGTTCTTGGACTTGGCCATGTCTGCACCAGGGCCCGCAGATGCCGAAGCGCGTCGAGTAGGAATGTTTTATTTCAAGTTCACTGTTATGCTGAGGGGTGGCTCTTTGATATGGCAGCTTTATGATCTAAAATCTCCTATTTGACCCTTCTTGAGCAGGCTCTGGACTTTCTTCTCTGACCCCCTTGTGGACTGAAAATTAAAGCTATGAGTTTCTGCCTTTACATGGATGTTAAAGTTTTGCATAGGTTTATCAGTCAATTTCAGTAGGTGAGCGCTTAAGCACTCATCTCACACGCTAGCAAAGTAATGCTCAAAATTCTCCAAGCCAGGCTTCAACAGTATGTGAACCATGAACTTCTAGATGTTCAAGCTGGAGTTAGAAAAGGCAGAGGAACCAGAGATCAAATTGCTAACATCATCGAAAAAGCAAGAGAGTTCCAGAAAAACATCTACTTCTGCTTTACTGACTATGCCAAAGCCTTTGACTGTGTGGATCACAACAAACTGTGGAAAATTCTTAAAGAGATGGGACTACCAGACCACCTAACATGTCTCCTAAGAAATCTGTATGCAGGTCAAGAAGTAACAGTTAGAACTGGACATGGAACAACAGACTGGTTCCAGATCAGCAAAGGAGTACATCAAGGCTGTATATTGTCACCCTGCTTCTTTAACTTACATGCAGAGTACATCATGACAAATGCTGGGCTGGATGAAGCACAAGCTGGAATCAAGATTTCTGGGAGAAATATCAATAACCTCAGATATGCAGATGACACCACCCTATGGCAGAAAGCAAAGAAGAACTAAAGAGCCTCTTGAGGAGGGTGTAAGAGGAGAGTGAAAAAGCTGGCTTAAAACTCAGCATTCAGAAAACTAAGATCATGGCATCTGGTCCCATCCCTTCATGGCAAATAGATGGGGAAACAGTGGAAACAGTGACAGATTTTTTTCTTGGACTCCAAAATCACTGCAGATGGTGACTACAGCCATGAAATTAAAAGAGGCTTGCTCCTTGGAAGAAAAGTTATGACCAATCTAGACATTATATTAAAGAGCAGAGACATTACTTTGCCAACAAAGGTCTGTCTAGTCAAAGCTATGGTTTTTCTAGTAGTCATGTATTGATATGAGAGTTAGACTATAAAGAAAGCTGAGTGCCGAAGAATTGATGCTTTTGAACTGTGGTGTTGGAGAAGACTCTTGAGAGTCCCTTGGACAGCCAGGAGATCCAACCAGTCCATCCTAAAAGAAGTCAGCCCTGAATATTCTGTGAAAGGACTGATGCTGAAGCTGAAACTCCCAATACTTTGGCTACCTGATGCGAAGAACCGACTCATTTGAAAAGACCCTAAGGCTCGGAAAGATTGAAGGTGGGAAGAGAAGGGGACGACAGAGGATGAGATCGTTGGATGGCATCACCAACTCAATGGACATAAGTTTGAGTAAACTCCAGGTGTTGGTGATGGACAGGGAGGCCTGGCGTGCTGCAGTCTATGTGGTCACAAAGAGTCAGACACAACTGAGTGACTGAACTGAACTGAAGCATTTAAGTCTTTCATGCTGTCAGAAATGGGCAGGTGCTTAACTCTCATATTCTTTTTTCTCCCATTTTTAAAATTTTTTAAATGGATGATTTGTTGTCAGCTGCTAAGTCATGTCCGACTCTTTGCGACTCTTGGGAGCAAGCTCCTCTGTCCATGGGATTTCCTAGGCAAGGATACTGGAGTGGGTTGCCAATTCCTTCTCCAGGGGATTTTCCTAGACCAGGTTATGAACCTGCATCTCCTGCATTGGCAGGCAGATTCTTTACCACTGAGTCACTAGGGAAGCCCTAATTGGATAATTGCTTTATAATGTTGTGTCATTGTTTTTGTTGTACAACAAAATGAATCAGCTATATGCATACATGTATCCCCTCCTTCTGCAGCCTCCCTCCTGCCCACCCCCACCCCTCCCTTCTAGGTCATCACTGAGCACCAAGCTCTCTCCTGGTTCTATACAGCAGCTTCCGGCTAGCTACCTGTTAAACAACAAGGTAGTGTATATATATCAGTGCTATTCTCTCAAGTCGCCCCACCCGCTGCTTTCCCTGCTGTGTCCACAGCTCTGTTCTCTATGTCAGACTTGCAAATTTGCCCATCAGTACCATTTTTCTAGATTCCATACATATGTGTGAATATACAATATTTCTTTTTCTCTTTCTGACTTACTTCACTCTGTATGACAAACTCTAGGTTCATCCACATAACTACAAATGACCCAATATTGTTCCTTTGTATGGCTGAGTAATATTCCATTGTATATATGTACCACAACTTCTTTATGCATCTGTTGATGGATATTTTATTTTATTCTTGACAGCATTGTTCCCTTAACATTGTTGCTGAAGATCCATACCTGAGTCTCCCATTGTTGCTCCTGCTGGGTGGAAACCAACACCTTGAGAAACACTGCCTGGAGGGCGCCACGCCATGTGTGAAGGGACAGTGTCATGGTTCGCCAAGCCAGCTCGCCTCCCACTCCCAGCTCAAGCTCCAAGATGCAGAACAAGTGAGGTGCTGCTCCTTCTTCAGGTAAGGTATGTAGTAACTTCCAAAACTAACTATGCCAGGAAAGTAAGGATGCTATTGAGTGGAAAGACCTAAAAAGTGTTTTCATTGATCCAAAACTCACTTAGGAATCCTCACGTGGGTCCTCATTTGCTCCACAAACACCCGAGCCCCTATCGCATGCTGTCCATTCCACAGGGCACTTGGAGGGGCAGCAGGTGACGAGACCCCCCAGGCCTTGCCTCTCTCCAGTACACGGTGACCATTAGCTATTTACATGTAAATAAGTCAGAGTTCTGTTCCTCTTTCCCTGGCCACATTTTGGTGCCAGTCCCTCCTCGGCACACCTGGTAACCACTCTGCTGGTGGGTGATGTCACAGCACAGCATCCCCCTCAGTACAGAAAGGTTTCTGTGGGTAGCGCTCTTTAATGGGCTGAGCTGGCTCTATCCCCGCCTCAGCACAGCATCCCCCTCAGTACAGAAAGGTTTCTGCAAGCAGCACTCTTTAATGGGCTGGCTCTGAGCTGGCTCTGAGGAGCAGCGTCAGGTCTGTGGAGCTGACCTCGTCCAGCCTGGGCACCTGACAGGTTGGCCATGAGACAGTCCAGACAAAGGCAGCATCTCACTTCTTTTCCTTCAGTTCCACAAGCTCTTGTGTGCCCCTCAACAATTCTTTCTCCTTTAGCACTCCTGAACGTGACCAACTGAAACAGAAGAACCGCGATGGAGAAGCACATCAACCAGTGCACCCCAACATCCCCAGCCCCCCAGAGAGATCCACAGAGCCCATGGACACCAAAGGCTCCTATCAGCCCTGCAGTAAAGGAACCTTGACAGTCGTTGAAGGTAGGCCCTGAACTTACATAATTCAAGGTTGCTAGTGATATCCTTCTGGATCTGTCCTTGAGGAAAGCAGGATAGAACCTGCCTCTTGTACAATTTTTTCTTGTTTTTACATTATTTGAAAAGCCCTTTCTCAGAATGTGGAGGTGAGAGTTCCCGTTCCATCTCTGAAAGGCCATGGTGGCCCTGGCATCTCATCCTGCCCTCTGGCAGGCATCCCCATGCCTCCTGCCAGCATCAGAGCCACATCCTCAAGCCGCGCACAGAGAACAGGCAAACGGTGGGAGCAACATGTTCTTTTATTGATGCAAGTACGTCCAGTCACACCAGTAGCTGACATCCTGCATTATGGTACAGCTTTATACTCAGTTCATCTCGAAATACCAAAACATCAGAGTTAGGGTATGTATCAAATTGGAAAAACAAAATAGCAAATGTAGACACTGTGGCAGGTCAGTGCTAGAACTGATAACCCAGGGAAGTGCACATTGATGTGAAAGCTCAACACGTGGACAAAAAAGGTTCTAACATTGTATTCCAAATATAGATTCTCAAGTTTTAAACCTTTATCTCAAATACATAAAGCAATATGTATTATCAGTATACAATATGTACTATCTAGAACATCTGAAAAGTGCAAAAACACTGTGACAATACAGTGTGAATATCCTTGCTCCACCCAGGGCTGAGGGCGACATCAGCAGCAGATCACAAAGCCACCTCCCCCTGAGGCGGCGTCCTCACATCTCCAGGCTCCCAGGAGTTCTGGGAATTGGCAGCTAACAGATCCATCCTCACCCAGGCCTCCCCGCTGGAGACTCTGGCGAACCCCAGCCATGTGGGGAGAGAGAGGGTGAGTAGTTCCAGGTCTGCTTGCGTGGAATGAAAGCCTGCCAAGAGGGAGGGATACAGTGTGGACTGCCCACTTCTGACCTTGGAGGGAGCAGGGTTGTCGTGGTCCCACGGCCAGGAAGTCAGACAGAAAATGGAGTGCACACCTCGAGTCTTGGTGTGGAAAACAACTCCAAATGTTGGGCGGTTGTATGTGCATGGGCTCCAGCAGATACGGGCCTGGCTAACTTTGGGTTTCAGTTCCACTAGGGGAGCTCCCCGCCCAGAAGGAAGGAGGGTACTGATTTGTAAGTTGCTTCTTTTCACTTTGTACTTGGACTTCAAGGTGGCTTTCAGTGTCCCCATCCTTCAATTTTACTTTTTTTTCACTTCATTATGGCTAAGTGTCTCAAAGTGATAGCCTGGAAAACTGACAATTCCATGATCCCCCCTCCTTACGTTATTTGAGATTTTCTCTTTTCCTAAAATGTAGTTGAGTTTTGCCAGACGTATTCCAACAGAAAATACGCTGCCAGGTATCCCCCTTCCCTCCCTACTGACCCCCATAAATCCCTGATAAAGGAAAATGAAAATGTAAACTTTGGAAAGCCCATGTTCAAGGTGCACTTCTAGAAATAAGCAAATGAGATCCACCCACCCCCACCACCCCGGCCACCCGAGCCCTTCTTGCTGGACCCTCGCAGGCCTGGGCGCTGAGGGCAGCACTTTCCCGGCACCTCCAGCGGCCCAGCTGCGGGCGAGACCGGCCTCCAGTACCCTCTAAGGCACTAACCCCGACATCAGAGACACTGGCTGGAAAGGAGGCAGGGCTCACGTTGGTTTTGGTTGGGTTTTTTTAAATTTTTTTTTTTTGTAAGATGTTAATAATCAAAAGTAGAAAATAAAAATCTACATTTCATTAGAATAAGATGTTATCATGGACACCATCTCCCATGATACTCTTTCCCCACCCCTCCCCAAAGCAGGGCCCTGCCCTGTTATTTAAAGTAAACAAAAGAACTTCGTTAAGTGCCAAAGGTTGATGCATGAAATAATTATTTTTTTCTTCACAAAAGTTATGTACAAAATGGACCCCAACCAGTGAGGCCTCCTTATCTCAACCCATATCAATCAAGATTAGAACTCAGTATGTAAGTGTGCTTCATCCAGCGTCCGCAGGCCGCATCCATGCCTTCAGGCTCTGTTGAGGAGAGTGGTCCTAAAGGTGGCAGGGAATGAGGAAATGGTCAAGTGGCCACAGGCCCTTCCCCCGACCAGGCAGAGGGCAGGCCTGTGCAACTAGGGGAGGCCTGGCTGCCAGGAACTGGCCATGGAGGGGTGATCAGGGAAGGTCAAGCCCCAAGTCCTCAGGGATGCTCCCCCACCTCATCCTTTCCCTTCCTTATAAACTCAGGCATGGGGGTTGGTCGTGGGGTCACGAGACTGCCCCTGGAGTTCTCCTACCTGAGGGTCTTCCAGCTGTCCTTTTCCATGTGGTTTTCTGGACCTTCACTTTCAAAGGAGGCGATGAAGAGAGCTGAGAGACGAGAAGACCCTCAGAAGCCATGTCCACACACGGTCAGTCTGCCCCCGACACACACACCCTTCTCAAACCCTCCCTTCCAGGGTGGAGCAAGGCCCAGGAAGGAACTCCCAGACCAAGCAGGCAGTGACGTCTGGCCCGGGATGGTCCCCAGGGGTCTGCTGTGTGGGGCTCCCGGCTGCCTGGGGACTCTGAGACTTCTCTGGCTCCACAGCACTGGTCCAGCCCCATCCTGGCTCTCAGGAGCCCAATCTCTTCTTGTCCTTCATCTCCCATCTGCTCGCAGCCCACCCTCATGCACTGTCCCCTGACAGCTGAGCTTCCCCAGCGTAGCATGGGAATAACCTGGGAGGGCACCCCATGTCAGAGTGACTTTTACAGTGTGTGTCTGGGCAGGGGGTTGGGGGCGGTGGCCCTTACCTTCTTCGCTGTAGATGGGAGCCGTCAGCAGGTAACTCTGAATCTTCTTGTCCTTCTCAAAGGGACACTCCACCTGTGTCCATGTCATGAACTCATGTATCTGCCTGGAGATCTCCCAAAATTTCTGAAGGGTCAGAAGATTTGTCACCTTAAGCTTGAAAACCTTGGTTAGGGAAGGGGACGTAGGCTCTGCTTTCAGTCTGCTGCTCACCTCCTTGGTCCCAGCGAGACAGGACAGTAGCCCTTCAGAGCCAACTCGGACCCCAGAAGGGGCCCCCCCGCCCCAGCACAGCACCACCAACCAGAACACACCCTGACCTCACTCCTCGGGGGCCTCGTGTCTCCTAGCTCTGTAATCAGATCACCCACCCAGAGCTAGGGCCACCGCACACCTGGAGGTCACTTGGCAGCCAGGACCCACCCTGGAGCTGTCGAGGCCACTGCCCAGCCACTGGCAGGCAGAGACAGATTCTGCCTGTTCAAGAGTGAAGCCCGGTCTCCCTCCCTGGGTGGGGACAGGGCACGGGGCTGAGCTAACCTTGAAGTTAATGTGTCCGTTGGGCAGGTGGTTGGTGTGGATTTTGTGCAGGAAGTAGATGTCCTTGACGAAAAGGTTGAACACGGGGATGACGATCTTCTCCCGGCTGCTGTTGGCCGTCTGTGACCTCTGCGTGGCCCCCTGCAGGGCTGTCCGGTAATTGCAGAAATTGCTGGATGGGTCCATGTGGTGCTGTGGGCAGACGGGAGGATGTGGTGGGCACTGCACCTCCACCGCCCTCAGACCTGCTCAGGACACCCTCTGCAGGAACCAGCTCTGGGCAGCCTGTCGTTCCCAGGAGTGAGCCCAGTGGGGGAAGTGCAGAGGGCCCCGGGCTGTGCACCAGGCCAGGCCTTTGGGTTAGGGTCTGAGCATCACAGGAAGAGCTGGAGAGAAGTCTCAGCAGCGCACTCACACTGCCTCGTTCCCTCCTAAGTACGCGTCTTAACCTCCTTCAAAATCTTCCTGTGCCCTTCTGTGGAGGCCAATAGCCCCAAACCTGACCAGCTGCACAGACACGCCTATAAAACTGGATTCTGTGATCAAATACATCTGGTCAAGGCTGCACACTCACTGGCCAGCCCCTGGGCCACCCAGACGACCCAGGACTTCAGGGAACAGGCCAGTCTCTGCTTGGTCAGCCTTGCCCAGCCTGGGGCTATCGGCCTGCCTTGCCGAACCCCTACTAATCTCTCCCCAGAATTCTGCTTTAGGCAGTGCTGGTTCTGACTGAAGTCCTGAAGCCGAGGAAGTGTGGGCTGCCTGCCTCCCGGGGGCAGCACAGCCGGGTCTGCTGACACTCCCGATGCCGGATGGCACTCGGGGCAGCGCGTCTTCACAGGGGCCGAAGCATGATGGCAGCCCCCTCCTGAGGCTGATGCCTACCTCTAAGACGTCGAACTTTGCCGTCTTGACCTTGGACCACGTCTTCTTCAGCCTCGCCACAGGACTGAGGTTCATGCCAGCTGCAGGGGGTGACAGGCAGGGTGAGGGCAGGGGAGGCAGGCCCCGCACCACTGGAGGGGGACCCCGGGGGCCACACTCACAGATGATGGCCATCATGGAGTTGAAGTTGCCGATATTGAAGCACTCTCGAGCCACGTCAATGAAGAACTCCAGCATGCGGGTCCGGTGCTTCTTCTTCACTACCTGGAGGGCGGCCAGACAACTCAGCTTGGACCCCACTGGGGTCGTCCCCTCCAGCACCAGCCCCTGAAGGGCAGCCTGATGGGGAGCTGCCTGTGCCCACAGAGCTGTGGGACCAGGGTGAGGGGAGCTGCCCAGGCTGCAGAGGCAGGAGATGAGGCTGTGGTGGTTTGATGCTGGGCCAAGTGGTGGGAGGGCAGGCAGAGGGGACCATGCTGGGCACCACAGGTGCTTCCACAGTGGGTCACTGTTGTAATGTAAGTCATCACTTAGGGGGTGGGGTGGGCATGGTACTTCCAAGGCCCTGGCAATAAAAGTTTCCTGTCTCCACTTACAAAGTTTCATCCTCTGCAGGGAAGGGGAGGCAGAGCCTCAGGGGACACAGTGGTGTCAGGAGGAGACTGTGCCCCACCAAGGCCGCCGTGCAGCACTCACCCGGCACACCTCGGTGGCCACCAGCATGCTGAGGCAGTTGAACCAGTTGTCATAGGCCTCCAGGCTGTAGGTCTTGGTCATGTCCCCTCGGCACTGTGGGGACATGGCAGGTCAGAGGGAGCCCGAGGACCCTGCCAGTGGGTGCTGCTCTACCCCCACCCCCCGAACCAAGAAGCCAGGAGAGGAGACTGTGAAAGCAGGGAGGGGAGGGGAGTGGGGCTGCTGGACGGGCCCCCAGGGGATCCCCCCAAGCCCTGCAGGGATCAGCTTGGAGGCCTCTGGGAACACTGCCCCCCCCCACCAGCATACATCACCCTGCATGGCCATCCACCACCCCTGGAGCAGGCGCTGGAGACCAGACCCACATGCATCAGTTGTGAGCACCCCCTCCAGTGCACCCGCAGCCCTCACCCTGTGCTTGTCCCGGGAGTCCATGTGGCTGACGATCTGCATCAGGTCCTCGGGGTGGATGCTGCTGACTCTCTCCTGGGAGTAACGGGGAGACGGCACCGGAGGGGTGACCATACGCCTTCCTCAGGCCAGCCCCACCCTCAGGGCACAGAGTGTGACCAGAGCAGCAGTCAGGACCTCCCTGCAGGGGCGGGCACCACAGCCACGGCCCTTCCTCGAGCAGAGCGCCCAGTGGACAGGCCCCCCCAGGAGTACTCCAGGGGTCTGGAAGGCCCCCCTGGGAACAGGGGGACAGGACTGTGTGTATGACTCAGGGCCACAGCTGCTACATGCAGGGTACCTGCCCAGCCCAGGGCGCAGGCAGGACTAGGGGACCAGAGCCAGTGGGAGGAGCTCTGCCCCTGGAAGCCCCGGCCATGAGCACAGGGCTGCCAAGATCCGGGGAACCTGCTGCTCAAGTGTACACACGCCTGCCAGAGGCAGTGGTCAAAGCTGCCATGCAGGCTTCCCCCGACACCCCAGTCTGACCAGCAGGGGAGACCCTGCCGCACCCTGTGGGGGGTGGTGAGAAGATGAGCATCTGAATGCCCCCCAGCCCCACCCTCGAAGGTTGTCCACCACACTAACCAGCTCGATATGTGTCAGCTGCTGGGCCAGCACCAGGGGGTCGCAGCACACGCCCAGGATGTCCTTCTGAGCAGCTGGAGGCTTGGCCTTGAGGACGGGCCCTTTGTCCATAGCTGGTGAGCGGAGCTTCTCCCGCAGCTCCTGAAGCTGGCTCCGGGCAGCCAGGGACAGCAGCAGGCTCTGCGTCATCTGGGAGATAGCCTTCTTCACAGTGCTGTTCTCCTGAGGGGCGGGGGCGGAGAAGGCGCTGCTGTGGGATGGAGGGACCTGCTGGAGGTACCCAGCTCACCTCCGGGGACATACCTCTCACTAGGCACCCACCCACAGGGCAGGAGGAGGGGGCCTGGGACCATTCCCACTCTAGCCACAGGGTATTCCATGTGCAGAGGATGCTGAGGGCAGGTCTGTGTGTTGCCGGCCAGCTGAGCTGCCTTCATGGGGGTGAGAGGCAAATGGGGCTGCCCAGCACCCTCTTCAGGAGAATGACTGCCAAGGAGACCATGTAGAGAGCTCCCCCAGACAAGGCACCCTGCCAGGGTCTGAGAGGGACCTCACCTCATCACACTGGGTGACCCGATGGGTGATGGCCTTCAACTCAGCCATGGCCTTCTCGTCCTGGAAGTCAAAGGGGAAGGCCTCCGTCCACTCCTTAAGCAGCTGCACGATCTTGGCTGAGAAGGACTTCAGCTTGGCCTGGGTCAGGGCAGGTATAGTGAGGTCTATGGCTCCTCTCACCCATCCCCACAGGACCTGCGTCCCCTGCCCTGACACTGGGCTGAGCGCTACCAGGTAGGGACAGACCCCTGCTGCCTTCGTCCACCTGCGGTACCGTCTTTTCCTGCTTCACTTTCCATTCCCCTGATGCCAGCTCTCTTACATTCATTTTCAAAAGACCACCATGACATAGAAAACTAGTTTCATTTGCTGTAATTAAAAGTTAACCCATAAAAAACATGATGAAGGGCCTCCCTGATGGCTCAGTGGTAAACAATTGACCTACTAGTGGAGAAGACACAGGTTCGATCCCTGATCCAGGAAGATCCCACCTGCCACGGAGCAGCTAAGCCCCTGCACAACTACTGGGCCTGTTCTCCAGGGCCCGGAAGCCACAACTACTGAGCCCACACACCCTAGAGCCCATGCTCCACCACAGGAGAAGCCACCACAATGAGAAGCCTGCACGCTACATACAGAGTAGCCCCCACTCGCCGTAACTAGGAAAAAAACCCTCACAGCAATGAAAATCCAGCACAGCCAAAAATAAAAAATAATTTTAAAAAAATGATGAAAACCAAGCAAAATCATGAATGTTAAGCAAGAAACTGCCTTCTCTCCGTGAAAAGCAGGTTGGCAAGTGCCAGGAAGGACTGCAGACACCCCAGGCGTCCTCTCCCCAGGTCCACATGCATACACAGCTCAAGGGGGTACAGGATGCTTGGTGCCCAGCCCCGCTCAGGTTCACCAAACGCTTCCTGGGCCCACCTTGGCTCCTGCCTGCCCCTGACCGGCTCCCTCTGCCTACCTGGACCATCCTGGCCTCGACTGCCCTCGGGGCACGGCCCCCTCATGATCCCACTGCCCACCCCTACACCTGCCTGCCCCATCCACCCACACCTGCCTTATTTAGCCCACTGATTCCACCCTCACCCCCTGCCCATGCCCTGGTGATGGCTCCCATGCCCTTCAGAGCCCCCTCCCCCAGCCACTCACAGCACTGAGTCACAGCACCTCAGGAGGCCCTGCTGACAACCCCCAGGTGCCCACTGCACCCACACTCAGCAGGAACAAGAGGCCTGCATTCCCTCCTCAGAGGCCCTGCCCTGCACATCACCCCAGACAAGGCTGGCGGGCTCACCCCAGGCTCCTCTCAGGCCTCGACGGGACTGCTCGCTGACCCTCAACCTCAGATTCCATCTCCCACTCACCCTGTTCTGGCTGTTTTCCACCCACACCTTCAGGAGCCCTTCCTGGTCCCCAGGCTGCAGGCAGTGCCAATTACCCTCTCAGCCCAGCAACCCCAAGACAGAACCCCGAGGGCAGACTCGGAAGAGCTCTTCATGGGCCTTCACTGCAAACCTCCAGTGGCAGGAGGCCCAGCCAGGTGGAGGGACAGGTCATTGGGAACAGGCCAGCTTTTTGCCAGCCTGCCTACCACCCTTGCTTCCGTACCAGACCCTGGGTTTCTGAAATCCACACCCCAGCCCCTGCCCCAGGGCCTCAGGGATAAACTGTGATTTCTTAACCATCCTGACCACCCAACGCCTGACTCAATCAGAAGACATGACAGTGAGACAACCCTATTTGAGTCACTGCAAACTTCAGCCTGAGGGTGCCGCCCCCCTGCCCTCCTTAGAGGGGGCAGTGACCAGAAGGTGACCAGCCTTCTCCACCAGCTGGAGCTGGAGCTCTCTCCCTCTGGGGGTCCTGGCATGGAGCAGGAGAGCCGTCCACTGTGGTCCTCCACCAGGAGGGGTGCAGGCACTCGCCAGCAGCAATCCCTCCAGCACCCTGGGAGTGTGCTCCACGTGTGCCCCTGCAGACCCCCAGGGAACCCAGCTCCAGCAATGCCAGGAGGCCAGACAGACAGAGCTGCCCCCAAGAGGAAGGGTCCCTGGCCAGCTCAGCCAGGTCCTGTCCTGAGCCCGCTTCTTGCCCAAACGCGAGCGAAATGGGCACAGTCAGGAGCTCACTTTACCTTCTCAGACCCAGCCTCCAGCTGTTGCCTCTGCTCCATGCAGAGCTGCCCCACACGCGCCAGCAAGTCATGAGGGGGGATGAAGACCCGGGAGCTCAGGAGAAACGTGAAGATGTACGTCCTCTGAAGACAGAGATGGAGAGAGTGACAAGGGAGTCAGGCCTGGCGTGGTCCCCAGGGGTGGCGCGGCCGGCCCTTCCACCTGACCCAGCCGCCCCCCAGACCCAGCACCACCTGCACAGCTCAGCCCACCTTGAGTGCCCTTCCTCCTCCCTCCTCACTGCTCCCCAGCCCTGCCCACCAGGCACGGCACAGACGAAACCCCACTTGGCAGCAGCTCTCCGCCACCTCCCCTGACGAGCTCAGCTCCCAGTGCTCTTATTCTGCTGGGAGGCTCCCCTACCCACTACCCGACCCCACGCTGGGAACTAAACCCAAACGTGCATGTCGGGGGGACCCCCCAGGCCTGGGTGGGCCTGCTGCCCAGGCCACAGTGCTCTCTGGGCCAGGCGCCAAGCTTGCTCGGTGGCAGATGTTCAGTGGCCAGTGGGGCAGGGCCTGGGTGGTGGGGGGTCAGTGGGGGTCTTATCTGTGAGGCACGGCAGGCTCTCCTTGGCCCCAGGATCCCACATCAGAAACTGCTGCAAGCCCCTGGTCGCCACTCAGCTGTGGGCCTCGCCCTCGCCTGCCACGCCCGGGCCCCCCAGTCCCACATCCACGTGTCCTTGTCACTGGGCTGTGGTGCAGACTGAGGGGTGCTTGTGGTCTGAGAGATGGCAGGGCCCAGGGCCCAGGGCTCTCAGAAGCTTTTGCCTGATGTGGGCTCTGCCAGACCCCTGCCTGCAGACAAGGCAGACTTGGGGGTGGGGAGGCTGCTTGGGACTCTCCCGGGGACTCTAGCAATCAGACAGTAATCCACCCCCACCTGGTTGCTGCAGGCTGGGGGGCCCGGGAGCCTCTGCCCCAACTCTAGGCCCAAAGAAGCAGGTCTCCCTTGCTCCAGCCTAATGCCAGTCAGGCCGTGTGTGCTGGGTGCAGCTCCTGGAACCGGGCTCCACGCTCAGGCCCCCAAGGCCCCCACACAGCCTTCAGAGGCCACCGGGAGAGGCGGGTTTCCCTGGAGTAGCAGGGGATCCTCCACCACCACCCTCCCCCTGCCCCCACCACCTCCACTCCCGACACCTCCAAACTGCCCACTTCCTGTCCCCAGGCTGTGCAGCACGAAGACACCGGGGTCCCAGCTGGTCAGTGTGAGACCCTCAAGGACCCCTTTGAAGCAGAAGGCTTTTAATATGAAGAAAGGAGCCCGGCGGCCACATCTGGGAGCTCTTAGCTGAGGGCAGAGGAGAGCCCAGAACAGGAGCTGGTGCCTCCGAGGGGTCTGCAGGGCAGGGGCAGTGAGGAGAAGGCAGGGAGCCCAGGTGCTCACCAGAGGGACCCCATTCTGCCACCACCCGCCATTTGCTCTCCCCTGGGGCTCAGGCTGAGGCCCTGGGGCACAGTGTTTTGGGGACAACACAGGAGGAGCTGGCTGAAGAGGTTCCTCTGGGAAGGGCTGAGAGGGGAGACTCCTCCTCCGGCGTGGGCACAAGGCCACTGGCACAGACCAGCACTGGGCTTGGAGGTCCCTGCCCCTGGGGGCTGCAGCCCTGCTCCAGGCTTCTTCAGGGCCTGGGGTCCCCTCTTCCCAGCTCTGCTGCCCAGAACCTCGGCTCCCATGCCTGAACCCCCAATAGCAGCCCCGGCCGGGCCCTGAGAGGATGGATGGGGTAGATGGATGGACAGACGGAGGAGTGGATAGAACTCCGGGAGGGAGGGAGGCAGCCTGACAGGTGAGGGTGGGCCAGGAACCCGGGAAGCCCAGCTGGAGGGCGGAGGGGGTGGCTGCTCCCCACCCTCCCTCGCAGCCTCATGTGTGACGCGGCCTCCAGGATGGTGGGGCGCCTGGAGAGGGAGCCAGGAGCAAGCCTACTCCACCATGAGTCGTCACTATTGGCAGCAGAAGGGAAGCCACACATGACAGGGGACACTTTCTCACGCTTCCAAGAGCGTGCCAACGTCATCTGGAGTGATGGGGAGGACTGGGGCCGCCCTGCCCGCAAAGGCAGGTGCCACAGGGTCTGTAGGTGGCGGGAGTGGAAGTCATTCTGAAGCACGGCAGCTCAGGAACAAAGTCAACTTCCCAGCTAGGAGACAGGCCCCATGCTGGGTGGACCCTCCCCGGAACCCTGAGGCACCAGCCTGCCCCTTAGCCTCCTCTTCTCCCCCAGGGCCACCTCCTACTTGCCTGGGGCAGCAGAGGCAGAGATGGGAGGGGCGGGAGAGCACGGGAGGGGAGGGCAGGGCTCCCGGCCACCCTGCACCTCCCCCACTGCTCCGTCCACTCTGACCCGGCCTCCCTCCCCAGCCCGGCCTCCCTCCCTGGCTGTCCTTGTCGGTCACCAGGACTCACGTCAGGGTAATAGTCCACTGTGGGGACCAGGTGCTCCATCAGGGCCTCCAGGGACCCTGAGATGAGACGTCCATCTTGGAAGATGAGGTCCCCAGAGCCACCGGCCCCACCGCCTCGCTCCCCCATGCCGGGCTGTCCCTGTCCACTACAGCTGGGCCCGAGGATGCTGGAGAAGACCACGGACGTCTGGGGCATAGTTTCCTGGGAGGAAGGAATGGGGCGGTCAGACATCAAAGGCTCCTCCGCCTAGCCCTCCTCCCCGGCCGGCCACCAGGAGGGCCTGAGCCCCAGCAGGGCCGGGAGGGGGTCATCAGATGTCAGCACAGGCAGAGGACAGGCTCCTCAGTGGCCCTGAAGCCACCGATCAAGGTGTCTGATAAACATTTCCTCAGCATCTGCTCTGTGCATACCAGGCCTCATTCCAGCAACCTGGACACAGAGCGCTCTACCTCCTGGGGTTCTGTCCCAGCAGAAAAGACAAACCACGGGGAAGAAGTAAAAACAGCACCAGGGGAACACCAAGTGTGTAAGGGTGGCCACAGCAGCTGCAGGGAGGCGGCCCTGAGGCCGACTGAGCGTGAGCTGTGCGGCTTCCAGCATAAAAGAGGGATGTTCCAGGTACAAGGCACAGCGGGTGCCAAGGTCCTGAGGCCAGGGTTGGGGAGGGCATCAGCAGAGAGGAGTCTGGGGAGTGACCAGCCTGACCATGCACACTGGCTGCCCAGGGTGCAGCCAGTGAGTGACCCAGGAGGCGTGGGCGCTCCGGGCACAGGAGTGACGTGACTCGGGGGGGGTCACTGTGGCCGCCATGTGGGGACCAGCAAGGGAGAGATCTGAAAACCAACTGGTCTGGGCTTTGCCATAACAAAACCCTGGAAGAGATGGCTCAGATCAGGTGACAGAGGAGTGGGGAAGGGTCAGCTCTGGACACTGGGATGGATGGTATTTGACCTGAGCCACTGACTGGCTTGGGGGAGGGCTCTGAGGGCACGGTCTGGGGAAAGACCTGGAACTTGCTTTAGACTCGCTGGATCTCAAATGCCTGTTAGACGCGGGTGTTGGGCAGCAGTCTGGAGTTCAGTGTGATGGGCTGAGGGTCCCCCCTCGCACGGCAGCCAGGCTCTGCTGGAGGCTCTCCTGCAGCCTGGGACAGTCCGCAGCCCTCTGTGCCTCCGCGTCCTCTTTGCCCAGGCAGCTGATTCTGCAGTGTCAGCAGGTACACACCTGCCAGCCCGAGGCTCGGGAGCCAGCGCTCATGGGGGCACTTCCCCTCCTACTCCCTGGACGGGGAGTGGGGGGCCTACCCACCCGCTGGGCTAGTCCCCCCAGGCAGGACAGGGAGACTAAAGCAGGGGTGGAGGAGCTGGCCTTTCCTGCCTCTGTGGGGACCATAGCCAGGTCTCACCCTCTCGGGTCACCAACAGGCAGGGGCTACCACCCCACGCCCAGCTCCCCAGGTGGCCACACTGACCTCTCCAAGCCCTGGGAAGCAGAAAGAGCCCCCAGGGCCAACCTGCCAGGGATGATGCCTGCAACTGGACCTGGTCTGCTGTCTCACTGGGACCAGGGCCAGCCCTGGAGCCCTTCGGGCCTCAGTTTCCCCACCATGCAGAGCAAACAGCAGCCACAATTACTTTGCTGCCACAAGGGGTCCCTCCAAGGGCTTTACCAGCAGAGCTCGCTCCCACCCCACAAGACATAGGCTGAGCCTCATGCCAGGGTGAAAGGGACCCCAGGTCAAATGATACTGGCTTCCCTGCCAAACACCTGGAGGTCACCTTAGAATTCTCAGAACATCCTTTGAGATGAGGGCAAGTGCTCAAGGGAAGTCCCCGGGGCCAAGGCCAGGACTGCAATGTCTGCCCCCCAGGCTCCGTGCTGTCCTTGCTCCACGGGTTCAGACTCACAGAACATTCCCTGCAACCCATGTAAAATGAACGTTCCCCAAAAAAAAAAAAAAGAACGTTCCCAGACCCCACTGGGTCAGAAATTTGGGTTGGGTCTTCTTTGCCGCTCAAGTCAAAGAATCACTGACTCGGAAGAACTCTTCATCTTTCAGATAATGAATCAGAGGCCCCACAAGAAGGAACTCAACTGAGGAAACCCTAGGATTTCCAAGTCCAGCCTAGGTGCCACCACCTCTAGCACGCTCCCCTGGGTTAATCCCTGGACTGCTGACCCACAAGGCGAGAAGTGCCTGATCATCCACCTTAACATCTTCCTGTCTGGCTGGAGCCCAGCCTGTAGCCACACTCAGGAATCATTTGGAGGAGGAAACAGTGGACGCCCTGGTGGCTGTTCTGCTGCCGTCACTAGCTCTGGAGGAGACCTGGACCCCAGAGTTCAGCTAAGGGGCCATCGCTGTGGGGTGACTTCCCACGATCACACAGTTCTGGGTTCAAAAGGTGACCTGATACTGGTAACCATGGTCAGCTGGACATCCTGACCCCAAGCTTCTCGGTCATCAGAGATGGTGTTTTCAGAGCCCCTGGCCCCTCACCTGTGGAGGGAGTAGGCTGCTCTGGTCGGGAGGTGCTATGGAGGGAGCACACTGATACCTCCAGCTAACTCGCACAGTCCCCACCCAATCCCCCACAGGGCAAGGCAACCTGCAGGGACACCTGCCCTGGGGCTGGGAGGTCAGGAGCCAGTGGGAAGCCAGCCTGGGGACTCAGCCCCTCAGCTCTGCCACCCATAAGGGGATGGACAAGTCCAGCAGGAGGCCACAGGGTGAGTTCTACTCCGGCCACCAGCCCACCACTCCCTGGGAGCCTTGGCACTCACTGTCTCCCTTGACAGGTGAGGGGCAGATGCTCAGGGTAGAGTCACCTACCCAGGGGTGGGGCCCCCATCCATGTGTCCTGGACTCATCATGCTGCTCCTACCCCAAGGCTCCCCACCTGTGTGAGGGTCTCTGTTCCCCCAGAGACTGTGTCCCAACACCTGCCTACACACAGCCCAGGAGGCCATGGGAACGAGCGGCCGGGTGAGGCCCATCCCTCCAGCTTGGGGTGGTGACCCCATCACTGGACTCACCAGGTGCACAAGACCCCATGTCAGTCATTAAGTGACATCAGCAGACGTGACCGTGACACGTACATAAATGCACAGAGGACATCCAGCCACGCCTGGCCATGCTCGTCACAGAGATTACTGCAAGGGAGCAGAGGAGGGAGGGGACTTGCTTTCCATTCTGCACATTTGTAAACTATCTGTAACGTTTCTAAATGGCACATCTATCTTGTCATCTTTTAAATAACTTTTCTTTTTTAGTGCAAAGAAGCTGAGTTTTGAAATCAGCACTTTTTATAAAGGCAAAATAGGCTTCCCGGGTGGTGCTAGTGGTAAAGAACCCGCCTGCCAATGCGGGAGATGTAAGAGACTTGGGTTCCATCCCTGGGTGGGGAAGATCCCCTGGAGGAGGACATGGTAACCCACTCCAGTATTCTTGCCTGGAGAATCCCATGGACAGAGGAGCCTGGCAGACTACAGTCCATGGGGTTGTAAAGAGTTGGACACAACTGAAGCAACTTACCATGCATGCATAAAGGCACAATAAACAGGTGCTGGGTCTGCAGACGGAAGCATGGCCACCATCCAGCAGGTCACCTGTGAGATGGGCTTCGAGGTAGAGGCCCAAAACCTTTCAGGGAATTGGGAGAGCCCACAGGGGCTGTGCGGGACCACCCCCAGCCTCTCCCCTACCCTAGAACCCAGCCTGGGGCCAGATCTCCCTGACCACAAGCCTCCTCCCCCTCCTATGTTCACTGAGCCCTGTGGATCCTGGGGACCGCCCCCCAGAGCCCCTTCCTTACTAGCCCCCGCCCAGTCCCTAGTAGAACCCATCCCTGCCTGGTCATGAGCACCTTGGGGAGGGTCTCCAGGCTCAGTGCCAAGTGAAAGAAGACAGGTTCCCTGAGTGGGTCTTCCAAGATAGGAGTTTAGATCACCCCTGGGTTTGAATCCCAGCTCTGCAACAGGCCAGGTCCTTGCTCCTAGATGAATCTAACCAGCCTTGATTTCCTCAGCTGTCAAATGGGGATGATGGCAGGACCAACCCTGTTGAGACCTCTGCCTGGCATCTCTGCTGGCTATCCCAGTCCACTCTGCGGTCCCTCCTGATCCTACATGCGAGGCCCTCCTCTCAGTTCCAGCAAGAGCCACACCTGTGTGTCCATCGCCCCTGACTGGACCTCTTCTCAGACAGGAGCCACTCAGAGCAGAGCACCAGGAAATCTGGGCTCCTGTCTCAGGAGGGAACTCACAGCACGAGCAATTGCAATCAGGAGTACAGTAGCTATTAGGAGGGGCTCCTGCTACTGCTGGACTGGGCACATGCCCCCATATTGGTCATTCCGTCCATCCCCTCCTGCCTGGATGGGTGAGGGCATCCTTGGGATGCCATCTGGGGCAGCCTTGGGAGCAGATGCCAGCGGGGGGTCCACACGCAGAGGTGGGGCTAAAATCATCACTGAGCCCCGAGGGCTGTGCAAGGGAGAAAGAGCTGAAATCTCTCCTCATGCGAACCACAGATTTACATCCCCACAACCTGCTTTGCAAACTCAGTGCCTGCGGAACATTTGAATGGACAAGCAGTGCTCCCGCGGTGGAGATGAGTCCACCTTCAGCACCTGTGGACTCGTGGGCTACACACCCGGGGGCTGGGCCAGGCCAGAGTCTGAGCTGTCCCCACAGCAGGTCTAACTGCATGACACCACAGCCTCGGGCCCTGGGGGGATCTGATGAAAACAACGCCTGAGGGACACCAGGGCCAACTGCCGGCACACACAGGGTTAAGTGGGGCCAAGAGGAGTAGGGGCTTCCCTGGTGGCTCAGTGGTAAAGAACCCGCCTGCTAATGCAGGCAGACATGAAAGACTCAAGTTTGATGCCTGAGTCAGGAAGATGCCCTGGAGGAGAGCATGGCAACCCACTCCAGTATTCTTGCCTGGAGAATCCCATGGGCAGAGGAGTCTGGTGGGCTACAGACTATGGGGTCACAAAGAGTCAGACACGACTGAAACGACTAAGCACACACACACACACACACACACATGAGAGGAATACCAACTACAGTGTAATGTGAGCTCACGTCACAGGTGAGAGGGGATACAACAGAGCATGCTCATGGGTGAACTGCTCCAGAGAATCAATATTCAGTGACTTCTCTCCCAGTGGGAGTGTTCCAACCCTCCCTACTTCACACAAAAGATCAGAAACACAGCTAAGAAACAGATCAACAGCAGATCCGGGGGCTTCTACAGCAACAAGTGGGGAGGAGACCCTGCCCCTCATAGGGCAGTGACACCCACAGCAAGGGAAGGCCCTGCTGAACACCACAGACCAGGGCAGGGTCTGGTCACCACCACATCAGTCACATGTCTCATCAAGCAGGTAACAGCCAGCATACACGAGGAAAGAGGTGGCAGACATCCAAACTAAAAGGAGCCCTCACACCAAAAGTATTAAACCCCCCCATCGGGATGATCCTTCCTAAAAACATCCCACCAAGAGAGTCTGAGGGTCTGGAACTGGGAAGACCCCCAGAGCTCTGAGCCCTGAAGGTCAGCAGGGCTTGAATACAAGAGCCCACGGAGCTGGAGGAAAGACTCCATTCTTGGAGGCCACATACAAGGTCTTATGTACACCAAGACCAAAGCAGTACCTCCACAAGAACCTGGGCAAGACATACTTAGGGATCTTGGACACTCTCCTGGAGAGGCAAAGGTCAGCTGACCTGACTGCACCAACTGCCTGCAGGCTTCAGTCCTGGAACGCCTCAGGCCGAACAACCAGCAAGACAGGAGCACAACTCCACCCATCAGCAGACAGGCTGCCTGAGGTCATACTGAGCTCACAGCCACCTCAGAACACACCGCTTGACACAGCCCTGCCCATCAGAGGGACAAGACCCAGCTCCAAGCGGGAAGGCACCAGTCTGCCGCCGGGAAACCTGGACAAGCCCTAGTACCAACCTCATCCACCAGGGGGCAGACACTAGAAGCAAGAGGAACTACTATCTCGCAGCCTGCAGAAAGGGGACCACAAACAGAAAGTTAAGACAAAATGAGATGACAAAGAAATACGGTGCAGATGAAGGAGTAAGACAGAAAACCCCATGAGGACTACTAAATGAAGAGGAAATAGGCAAACTATCTGGAAAAGAATTCAGAGAAATGACAGTAAAAATGATGTAAAATCTCAAAAAAAAAAAAAAAAAAGAATGGAAGCACAGACTGAGAAAATATAAGAAATGTTTAACAAAGAGAAGATTTAAAGAACAACAACAAAGCCAGATAAACAACACAATAACTGAAATGAAAAATACATAAAAAGGAATCAATAGCAGAATCAGAAGCAGAATAATGAATAAGTTAGCTGAAAGTCAAGAGTGGTAGAAATAACTTCCATGGAGCATAAGAAAAAGGAATGAAAAGAACTGAGGACAGTCTCAGAGACCTCTGGGACAACATTAAACACACCAACATTTACATTCGATGGATCCCAGAAGAAGAAGACAAAGATAAAGGGCCTGAGAAAATATTTCAAGAGATTACAAAAACTTCACTAACATGGGAAAGGAAACAGTCACCCAAGTCCAGGAAGTGTAGAGAGTCCCATACAGGATAAAACCAAGGAGGAACATGCAGAAACACACAGTAATGAAACTGACAAAAATTAAATACAAAGAAAAAATATTAAAAGCAAAAAAGGAAAAGCAACAGATAACATACAAGGGAATCCCCATAAGGTTATCAGCTGGTTTTTTAGCAGAAACTCTGCAGGCCAAAAGGGCCTATATACACAATATATTTAAAGTGATGAAAGGGGAAAACCTACAACCAAGAATACTGTACCCAGCAAGGCTCTCATTCGGATTCAACAGAAAAATCAAAAGCTTTACAGACAAGCAAAATATAAGAGAATTCAGTGCTATCAAACAGCTTCACAATAAATGCTAAAGGAACTTCTCTCAGTGGGAAATGCAAACCAAAAAAACTACTATAGATATACACATAAAAAAGAAAAAGCAACCCAAACACAACACTAAAAGTAGTCACCGAATCACAAGAGAAGAGAACAAAAGAGGAAGGGAAGAAAAAAAAGACTTAAAAAAAACAAATCCAAAACAATTAAGAAATCATACATATCAATAATTACCTTAAATATAAATGGATTAAATGTTCCAACCAAAAGACACAGATTGGCTGAATGGATACAAACACAAGACCACTATACATGCTGTCTACAAGAGACCCACTTCAGATCTAGGGACACATGCAGACAGAAAGTGAGGGACTGGAAGAAGATATTCCACGCAAAGTGAAATCAAAAGAATACTGGAGTGGCAATACTCATATCAGACAAGGTAGACTTTAATTAAAAGACTATTAGGGGCTTCCCTGATGATTCAGTGGTAAAGAATCCACCTGCCAATGCAGGAGATGTGGGTTTGATACCTGGGCCAGAAAGATCCCAAATGCCGCAGAGCAACTAAGTCCATGTGCCACAACCACTCAGTCTGTGCTCTGGAGCCCGGGAACCACAACTACTGAGCCCACGTGACACAACTATCAAAGCCTTCATGCCCTAGAGGCCATGCTCAACAAAGAGAGAAGCCACTGCAATGAGAAGCCCTTGCACTGCGTCTACAGAGTAGCCCCCACTCGCCACAACTAGAGAAAACCCTGCAGAGCAATGAAGACAGCACTGCCAAAAATAAATAAATAAACAGACTATTACAAGAGACAAAGAAGGACACTACATAATGATCAAGAGATCAATCAAAGAAAAAGATATAACAATTTGTAAATATATATGTATCCAACATAGTAGCACTTCAATATATAAGTTAAATGCTAACAGCCACAAAAGAGGAAATCAACAGTAACACAACAATTATGGGGGGCTTTAACATCCCACTTACACCAATGGACAGATCATCAAGACATAAAATCAGTAAGGAAAGAAGTTTTAAATGACACATTAGACAAGATGGACTTAATTGAAATTTATAGGGCATTCCATCTGAAAGAAGCAGAATACACTTTCTCCTCAAGTGCACATGGAATATTCTCCAGGATAGATCACATCTTGGGCCACGTATCAAGCCTAGCTAAATTTAAGAAAACTGAAATAATATCACGCATCTTTTCCGACCACAAAACTATGAGATTAGAAATAAATTGCAGGAAAAAAAATAGTAAAAACACACAAATATGTTGAGGCTAAACAACATGTTACTAAACAACCAATGGATCATTGAAAAAATCAAAGAGGAAACCAAAAACACCAAGAAACATATGACAACAAAAACATGATGATCCAAAAATGTATGCAGTTCTAAGAGGGAAGTTTACAGTGACACAATCTTACCTCACAAAACAAGAAAAATCTCAAATAAACCACCTAACCTCACACCTAAAGCAATAAGAGAGAAAAAAACAAAACCCAAAGTTAGTAGAAGGAAAGAAATCATAAAGATCAGAGCAGAAATAAATAAAACAGAGATGAAGAAAGCAATTGAAAGGATCAATGAAGTTAAAAAAAAAAAAAACTGGTTCTGTGAAAACATAAACACTAATAACCCTTTAGCCAAATTCATCAAGAAAGAAAGAGAAAGGGCTGAAATCAATAAAATAAGATATGAAAAAAGAGAAGTTACAGTGGACACCAAAGAAATACAAAGAGGTCATAAGAGACAACTACAAACAACTATATACCAATTAAAAGAAAAATCTAGAAGAAATGTATAAATTCTCAGAAAGGTACAACCATCAAATACTGAATCAGGGATAAATGGAAATTATGTACAGATCAATCACAAGTACTAAAATTGAAAGTAATTAAAAAACTTTCAAGCAAAAGTCCAGGACAAGATGGCTTCACAGGAGAATTCTATAAAATATTTAGAGAAGAGATAAAAGCTATCTTTCTGAAACTCTTCCCCAAAATACCAGAGGCTATAACATTCCCAAGCTCACTCTATAAGGCCAACATCACCTTGATACCAAAAACAAAGACACCACAAAAAAAGAAAATTACAGGCCAGTATCACTGATGAACATAGACACAAAAATCCTCAACAAAATACTACCAAACCAAATCCAACCACACATTAAAAGGACCATACACCATGATCAAGTGGGATTTATCCCAGGGATGCAAGGATTCTTCAACATATGCAAATAAATCAATGTGATAACACAATTAACAAAACTGAAGAATAAAAACCATATGATGATCTCAACAGATGCAGAAAAAGGTTTTGACAAAATTCAACACCCATTTATGACAAAAACTCCAGAAACTGGGCACAGAGGGAAACTTCCTCAACATAAAAAAGATCATATACATCAAGCCACAGCTAACATCATTCTCAACCGTGAAAATCTGAAAGCATTTCCTCTAAGATCAGGAACAAGAAAAGGATGCCCACTCTCAGCACTTTTATTCAACACAGTTTTTTAAGTTCTAGTCAAGGCAATCAGAAAATAATAATAATAAAAGGAAACCAATTGGAAAAGAAGTAAAACTGTCAATGTTTGCAGATGGCATGATACTCTACATAGAAAATTCTAAAGACATTACCAGAAAACTACTAGAGTTCATCAATGAATTTGGTAAAGTTGCAGGATACAAAATTAATACACAGAAATATCTTGCATTCCTATATAGCAACAATGAAAGATCAGAAAGAGAAATTAAGAAAACAATCCCATTTACCATTGCATCCAAAAGAATAAAATGTCTAGGAATAAACCTAACTAAGGGGGCAAAAGACCTGTACTCAGAAAACTGTAAGATGCTGATGAAAGAAGTCAAAGATGATACAAACAGATGGAGAGATATCCATGTTCTTGGATTGTAAGATAAATATTGTGAAAATGAGACTAGTACCCAAAGCAATCCACAGATTCAATGCAATCCCTATCAAATTACCAATGGAATTTTTCACAGAATTAGAACAAAAACATTACAATTTGTAAGGAAACACAGTTCAGTTCAGTTGAAACACAAACGACCCCAAATAGCTAAAGCAATCTTGAAAAAGAAAAATAGAGCTGGAGGAATTAGGCTCCCTGACTTCAGACTATATTACAAAGCTACATTAATCAAAACAGTATGGTACTGGCACAGAAACAGAAATATAAATCAATGGAACAGGATAGACAGTCCAGAGATAAACCCACGTACCTATGGTCAACTACTTTATGACAAAGGAGGCAAGCATATACAAAGAAGAAAAGACAGTCTCTTCAGTAAGTAGTGCTGGGAAAACTAGATGACTGCGTGTAAAAGACTGAAATTAGAACACTCTCTAACATGAAACACAAAAATAAACTCAAAATAGATTAAAGACCTAAATGTAAGACCAGATACTATAAAACTCTTTGAGAAAAACATAGGCAGGACACTCTCTCACATAAATAACAACAAAATCTTTTTGGATTCATCTCCTAGAGTAATGAAAATAAAAACAAAAATAAATAAATGGGACCTAATAAAACTTAAAAGCTTTTGCACAGCAAAGGAAACCATAAACAAAATGAAAAACAATCCACAGAATGGAAGATGATATTTGTGTACAAAGCTACCAACAAGTGATCAATCTCCAAAACACACAAACAGCTCACGCAGCTCAATAACAAAATTGGAAAGTGGCCAGAAGATCTAAATAGACATTTCTCCAAAGAAGACATATAGATGGCCAAAAAGCACATGAAAAGATGCTCAACGTCACTAATTATTAGAGAAATGAAAATCAAAACTACAGTGAGCTATCACCTCACACCAATCAGAATGACCATCACCAACAGTGCCGAAGAGCTCCCCTGGCTGCCAGTTTCCCTACAGTGACCCCTGCTGGTAGAACCTGATAGGAAACCAGCTGTCCAGAATGGTAATTGGCAGAGCTTGGTCACCAAACTCAGAGGAAAGTTGGGTTGGAAAAAAACAAAAAAGAAAGTTGGGTTTGGAGCTGGAAAACCAACAGACACAGGAGGAAAAAAAGAAGAAAAAAGAAAAAAAGTGCTGGAGAGGATGTGGAGAAAAGGAAACCCTCCCACACTGTTGATGGAAATGTAAATTGGTGTAACCATTATGTAGAACAGTAAGGAGGTTCCCTAAAAAAAAAAAACAGATGCAGATCTACTATATGATCCAGCAATACCTCTCCTGGGCATATATTCAGAGAAAACCGTAATTCAAAAAGACAGATGTATCCCAATGTTCACAGCACTATGTACAATAGCCAAGACATGAAAGTAACCTAAATGTCCATTGACAGAGGTACAGATAAAGAAGGGGGTACAGCCTGGGCACTGGTGTTTTTCAAGGCTTTCCAGGTGAAAAGGGCAAAACAAGAAGTACACAGAGCCTCTCTCCTGCCTCCGCTGCTCCTGCCTACAGCCAGACCTGCTTCAAGGCTGCAGACTCAGACACTGGTGGAGCTCTCTGGAAGCCTCCAGAGGCCAGAACGAGGGAGGGGGAAGACGGGGCTGGGGTTGGGAGGACAATGATGGAGCTCCCAGGAACCTGTACACACAATGGAATATAATTCAGCCATAAAAACAAATGAATGCCATTTGCAGCCACATGGATGGACCTAGAGATTGTCATAAGGAGTGAAGTCAGAGACATACAAATACTATGTATCGCTTATACTAGCAGAATCTTTAAAAATGGTACAAATGGTAAAGAAGAAAACAACAGATGTAGAAAACAAACTTGTGGTTACCGGCGGGGGCGGGGAGGGGGGTTGGAGGAAAGGGAGGGATAAATTGGGAGGTTGGGACTGACATGTACACTCTTGGAGTGGGCTGCCATGCCCTCCTCCAGGGGATCTTCCTGACACAGGGATCGACCCAGCCTTTCTTACATCTCCTGTATTGACAAGCAGGTTCTTTATCACTAGTGCTCCCTGGGAAGCCCTATATACACACTACTATATGTAAAATAGATAACTAATAAGGATGTACTATATAGTAAAGAGAACTCAGCTCAATACTAAGTAATGATCTATATGGGAAAAGAGTCTTAAAAAAGAGTGGATATAAGTGTATGTACAACTGATTCACTTTGCTGTACAGCAGAAACTAATACAACCTTGTAAATCCACTATACTCCAATAAAAATTTTTTTAAATGAAATATCAGTAGCTAAAATTCTGAGTACTTTGTATGTGCCACCAGTGACTATTGCTAGAGTTGAATCATCTCACTGATCCTCACAGTAACCCCAGGTGAGCAAATGCTACTCTCTGCATGCTGCCAGTGAGGCTAAGTAACTGTCCTAGGTCACACGGCAGATAATCCGAGGAAGCGAATACAATGAGGTCTCCAGACTGCCATTGACAAGTCTGATAAACCTCCAGTAGGTGATAATGATGAAGGCATGGAGATGTTGGAAGTCACAGAAAAGAGTTCAAGGTGGGGCAGATTGCAGCAGGGCCAGGATGGCAGCAAAGGTGGTCAGGCAGGCCTGAGTCTGTGCCTGGATCAGCCACTTGTGGCTTTATCAGGACCCTCAACCTCTTGGAGCCTTAATGACCTCATCTGTAAACGGGCACGGGGAACACTGTTTCAGAGGTATGCTGGGAGGACGGAGTGTGCTCACTTGGGTAAAGCACCACACACTGGAACACGGTACCACCTCCCACCTGAGAAGCACACTCCCACACATGTACCTACTCCACGCCCCACACAGGCCACTCTAGACACACAGGTCCCAGGGGAGCCAGACCCTGCAGGGATGCTCTACAACAAATGCAAAGCTGGAGCCGCAGGGTCAGCACCACCAAGAACTTGGCGGCGGCAGCAGTGCACCTTCCCCTGAGTCAGAACTCACTGTTCTCTGGAGTTTCAGATCCTCTCCTTTATAAAGCTTTGCTGCTCCTAGTGTGGGCTTTCCTGGTAACTCAGTGATAAAGAATCCACCTGCCACTCAGGAGACTCGGGTTCGATCCCTGGGTCAGGAAGATCCCCTGGATAAGGAAATGGCAACCCACTCCAGTATTCTTGCCTGGAGAATTCCATGGACAGAGCAGTCTTGTAGGCTATAGTCCATGGGGCCGCAAGAGGCCAACACAACTTGGCAATTGAACACCGGCAGCAGCAGCTGCACCTGGTGTGGCCCAACCCACAGCGCCACCACCTGGCTGATCACTGAAATGCAGGGCACTGAGTCCCAGCCCAGGCCTGCCGGGTCATGCCTGCACTTTCCCTGGACGTGCTTGTCTGCTTGAAAGTTTTAGCCTCCAGGTGATGAGAGCAGCTTCACCTAGATCAGTGCCTCTGGGTGTGACTGCCTAACAATCACCTGGAGAATTTAGAAAACCACTTTGCCCAGCTTCCACCGCAACAATTCTAACTGGCAGGGGGTACAGCCTGGGTACTGGTGTTTTTCAAGGCTTTCCAGGTGAAAAGGGCAAAACAAGAAGTACACAGAGCCTCTCTCCTGCCTCCGCTGCTCCTGCCTACAGCCAGACCTGCTTCAAGGCTGCAGACTCAGACACTGGTGGAGCTCTCTGGAAGCCTCCAGAGGCCAGAACGAGGGAGGGGGAAGACGGGGCTGGGGTTGGGAGGACAATGATGGAGCTCCCAGGAACCTGCACCTCTGGCACAAGTCAGCTGGTACTGGTCTGGACAAGGCAGCAGCTCTTGTAGGGGGAGTGGGAGACAGACTTGCACTGCCTCCTCTGACTCCTCACAGCTCTTCCTCTGTTCTGACAGGAAGGCCAGCACCTTCTAATTATAGATGCAATCAACTCACAGTCAGGCAGGTAAAAGTGATTCACTGGTTCTTGGAAGCCAGGCCGGCGAGTTTCCTACCTCCCACACAGGTGCAACTGGGTACGAGGGCAGGCCCAGGAGCAGGGGGGAGCGGGCACTCCTGCCAGCTCGGGAGCGAACTGGCACTGATTGCAGAGGGAGCGGCCGTGTGTCAGCACTTGCCTGTCTCACACATGGGTTTACCCGGCTCTCTGGGGGCACTATGGAGGAAGAGGGTCCTCCCTGCAAATGGGCCCAGAGTCCCTGTGGCCAAGCCTCAGAGGGTACCAGGTGCCCCTGCACGGGCAGAGCTGCACTGTGGGTGGGCTGGGAGCAGGCAGGGAGGTCTGGCTGGGCAAAGGCTGAGCCTGAGGGGCCCTCTGCTACCTGCCACCAGCAGTGTCCAGTGGGCTGGCTATAGGTCAGGAGGGCCGGGTAGGCCAAGCGAGGAAGCACAGGGCTTCCTGTGGCTGTACTGTTGCCCTTTTCCTCTTTCCACCCTTCCTGGGCTGCCCCACCGCCTGATCGCAGGCTGGCCTGGCCCCCCAGGCTCCATTTCCTGCTGCCGCCCAGAGCCGGACACCAGCTACCTGCTACATCATGGTCCAGCCCAGCCCCCGGCCTCCTAGAAACTACATTCCTTTAACACTCCCTGCCTGCACCCTCACCTGTGACCTTCGCACACACGCCTGCTGAGTCCTCTCCTGCGGTTTCAGTCCTGGGAGCGGGTGAGAGAGTCCAGGCTGGAGTCAGGAGACACGTCTCCACACCGCAGGGAAACCTCTGAGCCGCTCTGAACCTCATTTTCCTTGGCTGTAACGTGGGCCGTAGAGTTTCTTGGCCTCCTCCCTCACTGGGCAGGGATGAGGGATAGATGAGAAAACACGTCCCTGGGGCCGCTGTGTGCCACCCGCATCTGGGCCTTGCCTCGGTGGCACCCAAGTGGCCCAGCGCCGCCCGCCACCACTTCTGACCTGCAGCCTCTGACCTGCAGCCTCTGACCTACAGCCTCACAGCCATCAGCAGGGCAGAGCAGCACCAGAGGGAAGAGCAGCCCCGAGGGCAGGGCTGCTCTTGTCACCTGGAGGCTTCAACTTTCAAAGGGACAAGCACGTCCCAGGGAAAGTGTGGGCATGACCCAGCAGGCCTGGGCTGGGACTCAACGCCCTGCATTTCAGTGAGCAGCCAGGGGGTGGCACTGCGGGCACCAGCGGGTGTCGAGGGTGGGCTGGGAGCTGGCAGGGAGACCCTGTGGCTCCACCCTGGCCCCTGTGGGTGTGCGCATGCGCATAACCAGCCATCCGGACGGAGCCAGGTGAAAACCCCCGGCAGACTCAGATCACAAGCTTCCCAGCGCCTCCAGAGACCTGCGGTAAGGCTGATCGTCAGAACACAGCACCGTTATCTGGCTTCTCTCCCTCCCTCCTGTGTCCCGGGGCCAGCTCCCCAGTAAAGTGCTCACACCTTAGCCTTGCTTCCATCTCTAGGGAGGCTGAGTTCAGAGAAGGGCAGCCATTCTTCTGGTTTCCACACAGACCCCTGTCCCCACCCCCACATCTGAATGAGACCCAGCGGCTCCTACATGCCCTGAGGGCCAGGGCTTAGGAGCCGACACACACCCCTTGACCTGGGTCCGAGCCTCCCTCCAGGTGTCGGTTTGGGCTCCATCTGTGTGAGCCCTGGCCGTGTCAGACAAGATACTGGTCCCCGAATTTCCCGGTGTGGGGGTAGAGGAGGGGAGAACCACAGGGAGCTGTCTTCAGCCTAGAACAAGAGTTCACATGCCAGGGCTGTCATAGTTCAGCAAGTAAACGCCGTCCTCTGGGTACTGCTCAAGGCCAAGGACTCTATGAACACGGGATCCTTCCCACAGGGTGTAAGCGGGAGCTCATCCCTGGGTCAGAAAGATCCCCTGGAGTAGGAAATGGCAACCCATTCCAGAATTCTTGCCTGGAAAAATCCCATGGACAGAGGACAGTGGCAGGCTACAGTCCAGGGAGTCACAAAGAATCAGATGCAAGTGAGCACACAGCACACTGCATCCCACAACTCAGGTCAAAGGCCCTTTTTAGGGACTCAGCCAAAAAGCTTAGCTTCTGAGTATGTGCAGCTGCCCTGCACATACACACACGTATGCACACCTTCTAAGAAACACACTGCACCAAAGCATCAAGGACATAGAAACTGCTGGACTGAGGGCCAGGAGGTGAGGGAGGCCCAGCGGGGGAGTAAGAGGAGATCTTGGGCAGCCCCTGTGCTGTGAGAGATGCTGGCAAAGGTGGGAAAAGAGGGAGTTTAGGACTCTTCCACAGAAGATTATGAACGAAATTCCCTTTTGCAATGTCTTCAAGAGACTTTAGCTAGAGATCTGGGGGCCGCTCACTGCTGGGGGCCACTCACTGCTATATGCTTTCTAATGTGGCCCTAGGACAGGGAAGTCCATGCCTCCCCATTAGGCAGTGAAATCAGGAGGAAGGTATCTGCTGCTGGCCACATGCATGCAAAAGCCAGATACCCACAAGTGCATATGTGTACAGCTTTTGTGACCTGAGGCACAGTCCTTCCACTCACAAACTTCAGCTGTGCCCAAGAGGGCTTTCAGAGACGCTGCACCTCTGGGATCCGCAGCTGTGACGGAGGCCCAGGGCTCCTGGCCTCACCAAGGTGGCCAGAGCCCACTCCGTGCACCCGGATGAGCCCGTGCATCTTCACATCCTCCACTTGCACCCTCGTCCCGGCCTGGGTAAAGGCCTTTCCCAAGTGCTTTTCCTGCTTCTGGTATGAGAGACCCAACAAGGCCTGGGGGAGGCCTAACCCTGCCCAGTGGTCTCGTAAAAGACTTCCACAGCTGAAGCCATCACAGACGATTTACTTAAACATACTGGGGTAAAGAATGTAAGTGACACTGACTCTAGACAAACATCCAATTACTGCAGCATCTGTGTGCAGGGTTGTGTGTGCTCACGACTGTCTGGGGCAACCTTGCACACCCTCCTGGAGGTGTTCCCACACCTGAGGTCTGCTCCTGCCTCATTTCTGGCCTCCCAGCCGTGGGAGGCGATGTTCCCTGCCCAGGAGCAGGGCCTGTGGGGCACTAGTCAGACCCCTGGCTTGATGCCCCAAGCTCTGGGCAGGAAGGTAGGGTGGAAGGGCAGGGCAGGAAGGTGGGCTGGGAGGGGAGGGCAGGAAGGGACTTGGGGCAGGAGGTGGGTCAGAGACCTCAACCTTCAGGAGCCACTTGGGAGGGACCCCACCCATGGGCTCTCAGGGGTCCTCCAGCCTCCTGGCCTCTGATGCCCTTACCTGTTCCTAACACCAACTCTGCTCTCAGGATGCATCCCAGGAAAGGGAAGGCACTGCCCAATGGGCATGCATGGCCCCCACCCCAGGGGGCTCTGCATGACACACGTTTCTCAGCTCCAGAGGGAGGAGTCAGAGGGTGGCTCCAGGAATAACTGTCCACCAGCTCTGCCCAGCTAAGAGGGGGGTCAACAACCCAGGGAGGGGACAGACTCCTGTGCAGCTAGATGGAGCAATGTCAGGCCACCATTCAGCTCTGAAAGGGAGGAGCTGTCTAGGCCAGGTTCCCAGGGTACAGTCAGAATATAAGACTCCTTTCAATCCTGGAGTCTGCAGTTCTGGAAGTTTCTAAGAAATGGAGAAGCAGGGATAAGCTTTCTTTGACTAACCTTCTACACACACACACACACACACATATATATATATATTTTTTTTTTTTTTTACTTTTTTGTGTGTGTGGTCATGCCGCATGTGGGATCTTAGTTCCTGACCAGGGATTGAACCCATGCTCCCTGCAGTAGAAGTGTAGCATTTTAACCACTGGACCACCAGGGAAGTCCTAACCTTTTGCACTTGAGATGTTTATCACTGGGATTTGGGAGCCCAGCCAGGTGCTGGGTGTTATATCTCATCCAGTGCAATTCCCCCAACCCACAGAGGGCAGTGTGGAGATGCTCATTTCTTAGATGAGGGTGTCAAGTGCACAGGACTTGTACAAGGCTGCCCAGGCTGGTGGCGGTGAGTAGGTGTGCCCAGGCCTGCCTGCCCCACTTTCCTGCTCCATCTGGAGACTGTCATTCCAGCTCATCATTGTGCCTGGCCAGGGCTTGAACCTCTGAGCATCAGATGAACACTGAGGCCCTCACCCTGGGCACACGGATAAGTGCACCTTCCCACGACCTTCTGCATAAAATTTCAGGGACTGACGGGCTCCTGGAAGCTCATCCATGGATGGCAAGTTAAACATCCCAGCTTCCTGGAAAACGGGGACAAAAATGGCCCTGAAGGCCCATCTCACATGAGCCCCCAGGGAGCTGCTGGGAGGTGGAGGAGGGGCACCACAGCCCCCTGCCTCTGCCAGGCTTTGCAAGGGGTGCTTTTTTGGAGGCAGCACATGGGCTTCTATTTTTTAACCTACTCAACAAAATGGAGACTATTTTTAGCTCAGCAAGCTGCAGGGCATCACAATTAGCAACTGAAAATTACACATCTTGCCAGTCTCCCCTCTGTTGACTGGAGGAGAGCGAGAGCAAGTGCTCCTGGGGGGAAACTGGGTGCCAGCGCTGGCCCCTCACCCTGGAGGACCACTCAACCAAGAGGGCAGCCTTTGGCAGAGATTTCAGAATGAGTGCATATGTGGGGCTGTCTCTGGTTTCATCCAGTTCCAGAAAAACCCAGGCTTGGTGGGAGCAGGGCAGTAGCCCCAACAGCACTCAGAAGCCACAGTTAGGGAAAGATCCATACTGGCTGCTTGGCCCAGGGACCTCTGCTGGGAACCTTGGGGCAGCTGGGGCTGGGCCTCCTACATCTGCAAAATGGAGCCCTTCACCCTTCTAGGGCTCACTGTCTGGTTCTCTGATGTCACTTGCGCTGGAGGTGGATAAGAGGTGGGTGTTCCACAGTGCCCTCACTCCTTGACCAACTGACCATTCACTCATTCATTCACAAGTGTTACCAAGGAACCCGCCTACACCTTGGAGACCTACCAATGAAGGAAACTGGGTCTCTGTCCCCACTGAGCCTCTTGGGGCAGGCTGTGGCTGGGATGCACAGTGACTACACAGATAAGGATGTGATATTATGGGTTAAAAGGAGATCAGTCCTCCAGAAGAGGAGAAAGTCGGGAGAGAAGCTGCCAGCCTGAATTCAGACACAGGTAGGCAGACAGCTCTCTCCTGGGGCGGTTCTTCCCCTCCCCAAATCCTGGCTTTCAGATCTTCCTACCTTTGAGCTCAAATATACCTCTTAAACTCCTGCAGCCCTAGTCTTGTCTGCCGAGACCACATACTAAAGAAACTCAGGGTCTGGCTGCAAACATGGGCCGGGGGTCCAGCAGGCTGGGAGTGACACCTGGCCACCCCTGAGTTGGGAGCTAGCAACTTCCTCTATAAGCTGGCACCTCCAGCAGGGGCTTCACGGGTGGTACTGAGTGTGACCTGAGGCCACCATGCTTGGGACAGTCTTAGCACTTGTTGGTTTCAGTGGAGTCAGAACTGCAGGACACTGGTAGGCCCCAGGGACACTTGTTCTCCAGGGTCCCCACCACCTTTCTAGACACAGTTATGGGGGCTGGCACTGCCCCTCTCCTGACCCTACCCTGGGGCCCTCTCTCCTCTGGGCATACACTCTGGATAGTCACTGGGCCCCTGATGCAGACAGGGAGAAAGTTGGGGGAAGCTGCCTCTCCTTCCAGGCAAGCAGACCCACTTGCCTGGCCACGCTGCCCTGTCCCAGCATGTGGGTCTCAGAACTGACTCTGGGGACTTCCCTGGTGTCCAGTGGTTAGGATTCAGTGCTTTCACTGCTGAGGGCACAGGTTCAATCCCTGGTCAGGGAACTGAGATCCTATAAGCCTTGCAGCATGGCCAAACTTTTTAAAAACATTTCTTAAATGAAAGAACTGGCTCTGCCTTCGAGGTGGCTGCTCTACCTGGGATGGAGAGTGGCAGGGGTGACATGCCTCTGTGGAGAGGCTTCATTAGTCCTCACCCCTGTACCCCTGTGGCCCTCCCAGCAGGGAAGCCCTCAGGAGGGCACATCCTTGCAGGCAGGGTGCTGTGCAGCTCTGTGCCGCTCCCATCCTCCCAGCCTGATGGACCTTGTGGGGAATGAGGGCAAGGGGTGGCATTTTTCACAGAAACCAAGCTTTAAGAAATCATATTCACAAATGCCAGGAAGAAGAGCCGTATTTACCTCCGTGCACCCTCTGGGCCAGCCAGGGCAGTCCTGGAGGCTGGCGGAGGGCTGTGGGCCGGACTCCAGCCAGGAGGTGGCTGCCATGGGAATGGAGCCACGCAACACCTTGGCGCCTTCTCCACAAAGGCCCAGCCTCGGAGAGATGCCAACAATTAAAGCTTTGTTACAGATGCATGATTCATTTTTTTTTTCTCCTTCTGAATTCTTTCCTATTATCAAATCCTATTTGAATTGATTAAAGGAATCTTGCCATCTCCTCTTCACCCTCCTAAACACTAATTCTGCCAAGTTCGGGTTTCCTCCTCCTCCTTCTTTCCCGTTCTGCCCAGTCAGCTTCTTCTGGTGGCTGCTTGAGGGACAAAATGTCATTGTCCACCAATAACCATCCCATTATTGAGCCTTGAGAGGCCCAGGGAGGAGCAGGTAGGATTTCAGAGAATCCCTGCCCTTTTCCTGGAGGGCGGGCTGCTGGCATGCCAACCTCCCACTCAGGGCCCCCAGGGCAAGAGGATGGTGCCCAGGGCCTTCCCATCCCCCCTCTGGCCTCAGATTCCACAAGGGTCACGGTGCACTCCTGCACATGGGCAGGTGGCTCTCAGACTCCTGGAGGCTGAGCTGAGCACAGCCTCAGACAGAAGGGGGAGGAAGATGAGATAGACTTGGGAGGCACTCCTGTCCTCAAAGTGCCACTGAGGAGGGCGTTGTGCAGCCCCTCACCTCCACTGGAATCTCACCTCTGGGATCTCCTTCCTCTACTGGGCGTCCACTTAAGATTGGTGCTAAGTATGTGAAGCAAAATCTGGGGCAAAAAAAAAGTCTGCAAAACTCTGCCACCTGTCAGGACCCCAGGTTCCAGAAGGGGGTGTCTGACCCAGGCTCCCCTGGTACCCCACACAGGAAGGACCCCAAGGAGCAGCAGGGGCATGACTGTGAGCCAGCAGGACAACAGGGAACTGGGTCAGAGTTGAAGGTCCTTGAGAGGCAGGGAGGCTGGGCCCCTAGGGCTGGAGGGGCTGGAGAGACAAGCCACACTCAGGCCTGAGTAGAGAGTGGCCTCTATTCCACCCTGCAGGCTGTCTGGGGGTGCAGGGGGGAAAAGAACGTACAGTTCTTTTATTTTTAAATGACATCTAATTAGGCTGAGCAACGATTTTCCTTTGTGTTTAAAAACAAATAAAAATCCATTTCCTTCGCCTGAATTGTCATCCTCCTGGCAGACACCCAGAGTGGCACCCCTGGGATCCCGCTGCTCTGCAGGGGCTGGAGGTTTGTGTGTGCCAGCCTCAGGGTGAAGGGCAGCAGGCACCCAGCTCCCTACTGGGCCTGGACAGCACAGCCTGTCCAGTGGCCGCGGCCTCTTAGAAACAGGACCTGGACTCGCATCCTGACCCTCAAACAGAAACCTCTCCCGCTCCCTATGCACACGCTGGGTACACAGGCAGCCTTCCTGTCCCGTGCCCTGAACCCCCTAGTGTCTAGAAAGGGCCGGCCCCCAGGAGCACCAGCGGCACAGCGGTCTCCATCCCCCCCCCCCCCCGCCCCGGGGCACCGCACTTTCCCACTCGCCGCTCTGCACACGTGGCCGGCACAGCAGCTGTCATCCCATTTTCCAGACAGGGAACAAATCCCCAAAGGTTTAAGTCATCAGCCCCAGGCCTTACAGCTGCAACGTGGTGAACCCCGGTGAGTGTGACCACCATGATCTGCTATGAAACCCAGGATTCAGCACAGGCTCCAGAGAAGGGAGGACAGGTGTAAGGCGAAGGCAGGTGGAGCGAGACTGCCAGGGTCCCTGAGAGATGGACAAGGCCTGGCCCAGAGCCACCTGCTTGCAGAATGCATGGAGGGGCCAGTGAGCACAGCATTGTGGGATGCCAGGGCAGGATCCGAAGGCCAGGTGTGCACGTGCACCTGAGGGGCCCCGTGCTGGGCGGCCAGATCCAGGCCTGACCTGAAACGGCTGGCAGTGTCCCTGCCAATAAGTGACACTCACAGAAGGTTTCCACCTACTGGGCCATCCTACACATCCCCACAGCGCCCCCCAAGGCATTACTGACCACTGCTGGGATGAGGTGCAGCCCAGGAGGCCAAGGACAGCCTGAGGTAACATGGTCTGGCCAAGCGGAGCCAGGAACAGCCCACTGCTCCAGCCTGCAGGCTGGTACTTTCTGCCAAAGGTTGAAAGTGAAAGGCACGCTGCTGAGAACATGCTTGCCCCGCTGTGCCCGGGAAATGGGCCCAGCGCCCAAGCACGGCGCATAGGGCTCTTCATAGACCAGAAACAGGCAGGACAACAACTAGAACTTTCTACAATTCCTGTCACGCGATTCAGACCCAAAGAGATGATTGGTAGAAAGGAATGAAAATACTGCAGGGAATTCTCTCAGGACGTGGGGATGGAAGCATAAAGAGAAAAATATGTGAAATATCATGCCCTAAAAACAGCAAGGCATGTTCTTCTATCCAAGAGTACTCATCCACATTGCTCACACATCAAATGACCAATGAAACCCTGGTGGAGTTTCCAAACAGAACTGTCGTCTGTACAGGCGACAGAATGATATGTCTGGATATTAAGAAACAAACGATGAACCAAAAAAAAAAAAAAATCACCCACTTAATAAAAAGCTTCCCTAAGTCATGTTTGTGTTCAAGTAGCAATCAAAACTCCAATTATAGACACATAAGAAAAATAACCCTTAGAAGAAATCCTGTGAAATTCAATATGGCCAAAGCTGTACTCACAGAAAAATTCATAGACTTCAATATATTTTAAATAAACCAGGGGGAATTTAAAACAAACTAAGCACTTGATTCAAAAAGCTTAAGAGCTTCTAAACAAAACAGACATTCAGCAAAGCAAACTGGAGGAAGAAATTACTAAATGAGAAATTAGTGAATTTAAGAAAAGGAAGACAGTAGGACTTGCTGTACACTAAGAGCTGGTTTTCTTTTGAAAATGAAAATTTAAAAGATAAACCTTTGGCAATTCTCATCAACAAAAGGAAGGAAGAAAAGGAGGACGCTAGCAGAAAGGAAAAGAGGGAGGATGGAAGGGAAGCAAAGAATGGAGAGGAAGAAATGCAAAAACAGAGGGATGAAAAAGAGAAGCTAATGTGGAGAAGATGTGAAGAAGAAACCTGAAAAGGATAGATGATATAAATCTGTGCTAAAAGGCCTGAAAGCATTTCGAACTGGGATATTACCTAGAAAATATAAATAACCAAAATAGGCTAAAAATATTTAGAACCCAAATGGACCAATAACCATAGTACAAATTAAGTAACTTCACAGCCAACTAAAACCTCAGGGAAAAATAAAAGCAAGCCCCAGCTGAGCCAGTTTCCAAAATGAATTATTTCAAGCCTTAGCGAGTCAGATAATTTTATATGATATTTAAACTATTTCAACTACAGAATTCATATTGAAAAACTTTCCTATTCATTTTATGAAGCTAACATAACCATGATGTATAGATGTGACAAATATCTACCCTAATAGAAAAGTACGAATAAATTCTCACCTATGAATATAGATGAAAAATACCCCAAGCAACATATCAGCAGAATGAACTCAGCAGCATTTCAGAGCACAATTGAGCCTGACCCTGTGGGATTTATTCCAGGAACAGGATGATTTAGCTCAGAAAAGCTAATAAGTCAACACATTAATAGGTCCAAGGAGGAAAGGAATTTGATGATTTTGCCAGATATAGGAAAGCCTCGGATGAATATCCATTCTTGTTGTACACTCTTGGCACTTAACGTGGGAATGAAGTATACCTCATGATGAAGAATATCTGTTTGAAATTTAGGGCCAATTTCAGACTTCACAACAAAACATCAGAGGCCTCTTTATTAAAATGAAGATCAAGCCAAGGGCAACTGCTATTATTGAAAGCTGCTGTGTACCTTTTAGAAAACACAGTAAGATCAGAAAGTTTTTAAAAGATACATTAGAAATTAATTAAATCATTCTTGGGTTTTCCAGGGAGCCCAACTGAAAATCTGTTAAAACTAATAAGAGAGTTTAATTATCAATTACCTAACACACATTTTTTTTTTAAAGATCAATATCTTACCTATCAACCTCCTCAGGGAACATCCCGACTCAGTCCATGTGGAATGTGTGTTTTCACTCCAGTGGCGAAAGAGAAGGGGGTATGTGTGAGCCAGGAATCTGCGTGTGTGGGCGTGTGTGCATGCCCTGGGGCTTCCCAGCTCTTCACTGGCCAGGGACACATTCCCAATGGGCCTGCTCTGCCACCCACATCAGCCACCCGATTCACAGCCCCCTTTCCTGGCCACACACCCCTGACAGCCCCCCATGTTGCCCTCTGGGCTGGACACCCCTGGGAACTTGCTTCCCCCTTCTAAGGATGCTGCACAGGCCCCTGGTGCGTGCAGGGGGTCCAGGCTCTGGGGTCGGCCAACCTCAGGATGAACTCCTGGTTTGCTCACGGTGCTGCCCTACATCTTGGAGCCTCAGCCTCACTGGCACAGTGACCTTGTGAGGGTTAGAGGAGACCAGAGAGCTGGCTCCCAGGGCCTGTGACTCACACTCGCCATGGACAGGGGGGCGGCTCGTGTGGCAGCCACACTAACCTTTGGGAAATGCCGTGGGCTTGGCCCCAGCCAGGCAGGCGGGGGTGAGCAGGACAGTGAGGGTGGGGTGCGGTGGTTCCACTGGAGGCCGAGACACAGGGCAGTGGGTTTGCCAGAGAAACCCCACGGCCCACCAACTGCCCTGAGGCCACAGGGCCGGAGCCCTTGGAGGCAGCAGGTCTCCAGGGGGAAAGAAGTGGAGAACCCCAGTAGAGGCCATCATCCACATGCTCCCACCTGACCCGTCACCTAGGACTCTCCATTCTGTCTGCCTCCAGGCTCCCCTTGTCCTGGAACCCACAGGGCTCCAGCCAGCCCAGAACCTGGGACAGTGGACATCGTGGTCAAGGGGCCAACTCTGACCCCTGGCTGAACTCAGGCCAACCGCAGCCCCTGTGGGCCTCAGCCTCCCCATGTGTAAAACAAAGAAGCAGAACTGGGCAGTCTCTGCGGGCCCCTCCAGCCCTTGTGTCTGCTTCTTCCTTCCCTCACTTATTTAGTTGACAAACATCCCTGAGGTCCTCTGACCTGCGCCACACACTTGGGACTGGGGGAGCCCATAGAGCACCGAGTCAGCCAGCACAGGCGCAGTAACACCACTGTGCGGCGTGAGAGAAGCGGGATCACATGTCTGTGCTGGGTGCTGAGGGGCACACGAGTGTGGGGTATAACTCTGTAGGGAGAAGTCAGGGAGGACTTGAGGTGGGTTTCCACGGAAACTCCAAACCAGGTAGTTTCTAGTGGGTCAGGAGAAGGAATAACAGGGAGACATAACAGGTCTCCTCACTGAAACCAGAGCCCTGAGAGACCAACCCTCTTCCGGTCACTCACTTGGAACTCCCCAGAGGGAGGCTCCCAAGGAATCCAGAGGTGCAGAGGGTGCAGGTGGCTTCCACAGGTACCTCAGCTCCATCTCTCTGGCCAAACCCTACCCATCCCAAAGCCGACACCCCAAGCAGCTGCCCTAGATGGCCTAGCCTGTGAAGACCCTGCACCACTGTGGTCCCTGTCTTGGTGGTTATGCGACTGTTCCCAGTGCTCCAGCACCTCAGAAGGCAGCCAGGTCGACACAGGATGCTGTGGCTCTCCTCCACTCACCTTGCCTCCCCTGGTGGAGCTCACACGAGGCTCCCCCAACCCCAGCGGCAGGCAGGCCCAGCAAGATGGGGGCGTGGCGCCTGGGCGGGCTGTCCTGAACCAGCAGGTACAAGTGTAGGCAGCATGGCCAAGAGGCGGCAAGAGCCCGCAGGATGAAGAAAGCTGGAGCTCCGCATCGGCACCAGGGCCAGACCCTCCCTGGACTCCATACTGCTCGCGAGTGCCAGGTGACATTGCCCCAGGGGGTGTCAAACTGTTCCCCCTCCTCCCCGCCCCCACCTGCTCCACCTGCATCCTTTCCCACCTCTCCTTCCTGGAGTTGCTGCCTCTTCTCCATCTGTACCCCACATTTCCACCATCAGCAGGGCCTCTCGCTTTACCTTCAGATTGTGTTCAAATCGGGCCTTCTCTCCTCCTCCACTCCCTCAGCTGAGCCCCTGAGCAACTGAGCTTTGGCCAAACTATCCTCTCACCCTCACCAGCCCTGCCCCTGACACTGGCTTCCAGTCTGGTGCCTGAACACAGGCAGCTTCCTCTTCCAAGCTTGGTCTGACCTCCTGCCGTGCACTCCTGCTCCCGCTGCCACCATCTCCCTGCCTCTTGTCCAGCAGGTCCTCAGGTGAAGGCCTCCCCGGACTGCCCACTCAAGGCAGCCCCACACTGGTGGTCAATGTGCTGGGCACCAAACACGCTGGACATGTGGCCAGGCTGAGCAGAACTGTCACTGCTGGTCCTAGTGAGATTGAGTGGGTCATGTGACTCATCTGACTCAAGAACAGTGAGTGGAAGTGATGTGTGGCACTGTGAAGTGGGGCATTGAAATGTCAGTGCAAGGGCCTCACTCCCCCTCTGCCATGGGACCTGTCAGCCCAGGTCCTTGAGAGAGGAAGGCTTGGGGTGGGGCCCTGTCAACCCCTGACAGACAAGCCAGTGAGTGAAAATTACAGTGTTGTAAAGCCCCTGGCTTTGGGGGTTGTTTGACTACTGCTGATAATCTAAATTATCCTGCCTGATGCACCCTTGATATTTTCTATTCATTTACTTTTTCCCTTTTAACACGTATCACTTTGTAACATTCCATATCTCATTTATTGATTGTGCTCCACCCCCCCCCACCCCCTGGTCTCCCTTGCTAGAAGGTGAGCCATGAGGACAGAAGCTGTGGTTTCTATCTGGTTCCCTCCCTGCTGAATCCACCGTGCCTGCACATAGCAGGGGCTCAGTAAATGAGTGATGACTACGTGAAAGAACGAATGAGTCCTGCTTCTTGGGCACTGCCAGGCCTGATTAGCCCAGCTGCAGCCCCCTTCTCTGCCCCCTGAGGTCCTGGGTCTAAAGCGATCAGCTCCAGGCTTAGAGGGCTCAAAGAGCAGCACCTAAATCGCATCACCCGATCATCTCAAAGGAAGAACTGTAATAAACAGTCACGGAAATGCAACACTGCCTCATACTCAGGATTAATTCCACGACAGGTTCTCAGCCTCCCTTCCTGTAGAAAAGCTGCCCCTCATCCCTCAAAGCCCCAGCCTGAGGCTCACTGCCCTTAAATACACAGGTGTCTGTGAGCTCACACAGGGGCAGTCCTGCCCCACTCTCACACACACGTCCCATATATAAACATCCCACGGTTTTCACATAATCTCACTCTCACCCACACGTCACACATGCACACCTCCCACGTGCCCCCCTCATTACAGTCCCCCTGTCTCCTCCAGGGCAAATAGGTGGTTCTGAGCCCCTCAAGTCGGGAAAAGGATGCGCTGTCGTCTTGTCTCTTACACGCCTGCTTGTGCCAGTCCCAGGGCGGCCACCCTCCCGCTGACCCTGCTGCTGGGCTGCTGTCACCTGCCTCCCCTGCGCATCCGCCCCACAGGGGTCTGCACCAGCTGTGCAGGTGCCACTCAGCCGTAGACTAACACTGGCCTCCGCAAGCCGCGCCAGGCAAGGCAGTGGCAGCCTGGGCTGCCCATCCGTTCTGAGCCCTGGGCGCAGCCCACCTGGCAGCAGGTGCCCGGCGGGACCCACAGAGGGAGTGGTTCCCAAGGGCAAGCCTCTTCCAGGCCTGGCGGAAGATGTTTTCCGGGTGGCTGCACTCCTTGCCGGGTGGTCAGCCCTGCTTCCGGAGCTCGGCGGCGTAGGAATCCCTAGCCCCGCGGTCCCACTGCAATCAAGGGGTTGCCCTGCGAGCGCGTCTGCGTCACCGCCTCCGCCACCCGCCGCCCCGCACCTGCTACGAGCCACAGCCCTACCTGGGGCTCCAGAAACATCCTGGCTACCTGCTCCCAGCGCTGTCCGCCGGCGCCCGGGGCGTCTCGGGTGCGGCCGCCTCTCTGCCCGCGCGCCCAGGCGGCTCCAAACCCCAGCCCGGCCCGCGGACTTCCCCACGCCTGTCTCCTCCCGCGGGGCGGGGCCGGGCCAGGGGCCGGGCCGAGGGGCGGCGGGCGCCCGGGGAGGGCCCAGGGCCGGGAACGTTAGGAGTCTGGGTGGGGCCGAGATAGGGGGCCCAGGGGTACAGGGGACTTGGGTGGGGCCGAGCGGACCACGTGCAGGGGCAGGCGCCCGGCCTGGGTTCGAATGGGGCGTGGCGTAGGGGGCGGGGCAAGCCGGGGGCGGGGCGCTGCGGGAGGGCCACCGGGAAGGTGCAGGGGTTGGGGCGCGGGGACGCGCGCCCCATGGGCCAGGCTCAAAGGCCCGGCGCGGGGTTTGGGGGCGCCGGGAGTGCAGGGAGAGCGGGCCGTGGCGTCAGTACAGAGGCCACAGCAGGATGTCGGAGCTGGGTGGTCCGGACGGGCTCTGCCACTAGGCGAAGGGGCGCCGTGCTGGTAGGCGCTTCGCACGGGTCGTGTTGGTGAGATCCAGCTCACAGAGAGCCCCTGCGACCCCGTATCCTCCCTCGAGCCTCTCTTCGCCCTTCCCAGCCTCACCTCATCTTAGATGTCCACTACAGAGCTACGGCAGGTGCTTGGCCAGCGCCTGGCTTGAATGCCTCCCCTCACGGGCTTCTCACTCCACACTGCTCTGGCCTCGAGCGTCCCACAGAACTCTGTCCTGTTTCATTGAATGAACACAGGGGACACAGCAGCTGCTTTTGTGGGAGGATTAATCTAAGACACGGCTTGGGGCGGGCCTGGCACATGGCACAGCGAAGCGTCATTCCGCCCTCAGGAGCCCCAGCGCTGAGAAAGAATCCTGTCAGGTGACCGATCTTCCCCTCCACCGGGTTCCTGCGTTGCCCTCAACCCAGGCTCTGAGAATCTGAAAGGAAAAGGTGGACTGAGGGAAGACTATCCTCTCTGGGAGGTCTAGAACCAGAGGGCCCAGAGGCTGAGTTGGGAACAGGAGCAGGGCAGAATCTGGGAGAGCTCATGAGCAAGCCTGGGGCTGGAATGGGAAGAGGCGACCCTATCAGTATTCAGGTAGGTCCCCTGGAAGCCTGCCTTCAACAGCCCCACACCTCACCCCCAGCAGCCTTGAGAGACAGCCATCTCTCCCCTCAGCCAATCCCTCTCCTTTGCCTGTTTTATCACCAGTAACAAGACTGGCCCTCAGGCTGAGTCCTGGAAGACAGCTATTTCTGTCCTGAGGAATGAGGGGCTGTGCGGAGTCCCTTCACCAGTCTCCTCCAAGAGGATACAGCAGCTTGGAAACCACCCCACTTTCTCTTCTAACACTGGAACCCAGACCTCACTGTTCCAGCACCTGTACTACTAGCTACAGCCTTGTATAGCTCCTGGGGTGGATAGTTAGGTAGAAGGGGACAACACCAGCAGAAATGGCTAGGGCTGCAGATACCTCCCCCCCAACCCCACAAGCTTTCACACTATCCTCCCCCTGCTGCTTCTGCATCTCCTTTCAGGCCAGTCAGAGGATGCAGAGCTTATAGTGGCCTCCACAGGGGACTCACAGCACCAGGACTAGTCTGGGCCCTTGGTCCTGAGCCTGCCTGGCCACCTTGCCCCTTCAGAAAACTCCATAGTGCCAAGAGGGGTGAGGGGTTTTGCCCTGAGGGAGTCTGCCAGGCACCCACCCCTGCAGTCCTCAGCTCTGTCCCATAGCCCTGCAGGACAGTTAAGCCCTCAGGTGGCCACAGTATAGTTCCAGAAAGTCCACGTGGGCAGTTAACACCCCTACTGCCACCTGCGTCTAGAGCAAACTTTCCCCTCTGCCTCTCTAGGTGTTATGGTCCAGAGGAGGTGGCTGAGCCCATGTACAGCCCCACTATGCCTTTCTATACATGCTCACTCACAGGTTTCACCAGCATCCCTTAATAAGGTAGACGCTTGCCCAGAAGGAAGGAGCACCCGCTGCCCATTGTCCCTTCGATGGGAATGTCCTCACATATATGGATGGTGCTCTCTCTCCTCTGCTCACAGGTGTGCCCTCAGCATTCATGTGTGTACATAGACCACAGCCACATCCTTCCTGGTTCCCATGGAGGCAGGGAGATGGGCCTGCTAGGGCTGACCCCTGCCAGGGTGTTCCCCCGCTTGAAGCTGTGGGTGGGGCTGGGCTCAGGGAGCAAGATTCTGCAGGGAGAGCTTGTGGGGACCAATATGGGAACCCGGTAACCTTGCCAGAGCTGGCTTTAGAAAGTGGAAAAGGAACCAGGTATGGTGCGGCCAGCAGACACGTGCTGGGGGCTTCTGGGAAGATGAGGCAGCCCAGATGACATGGGCTAGCCATGAGGCCAGGAACAGGGCATCTATCCCATGACCATGAGAGGACGCTCTGAGCAAAGAGCAACAAAGCCTAATTCTGGGATGACAGTGACCCTGGACATCCTCACAAGTACAGACACCTGGGACCAACGAGAAACTAGGACAGGAGGCTGGACTCAGTGCTACAGGCTCCTAATTAATGTCCCTGCTTCCACCCATCCTGCCTTGACACAGTAGCTCGATTGGCCCTGTTAAAACCTATGTCAGGTCTTGCCCCTCCACTGCCCAGAACCCTCAGTGAAATGAAAGCCAGGGTCTAGTGGCCATGTGGGTGTGCCGACTGGAAACCTCCCACCTTTCACTCACCCCCACCCCCTGCTCGCCCTCCCTCTGCGTGCAGCACTCTTCCTCTTGAGTCTTTACTGATGTGTCACCTTCTTGGTGACATATTTATAGTGTTAACCTCCACTCCCACACTTCCTCTCCCCCTGAACTTTCCTTCTCATGGCCACTTCAGTCAGACATATTCTTTCTACTTCCTTATTTGTCAGTCTCCTCTAGGGAGAAGTGAGCTCTGTGAGAGCAAGGCCTTGGTCTGTTCACTGCTGTGCCCCAGAGACTGGGACATGTTTGCATATGGGGACACTTGACACCTCTCTGTTGAGTGAACACATGTGTGTATGTATGCCTGTGAATACGTGTGCATAGCTAGACATAGGTGTATACACCCAGTGCAGGCTTCATGTCCAGAATATATAAAGAACTCACATAAATCAAAAAGTCTGAAGACCCAACTTTTTAAAAATACGCAAAAAACTTGAAGAAGGACATCCAAAAAGATGATAAACATAAGAAAAAGCACTCAATTTCATTAGTCATCAGGGGAAGGAAAATTCACATCACCATGTGATACTGCTGTACGCCCACTAAGGTGGCCAAAATGGAAAGGCAGAAAATTCCAGGTGCTGACAAGGATGTGGTACAAGAGAAACTCCCATCGCTGCTGGTGAGAGCGGAACTGGTAAAGCCACATGGGAAGACGGACCAATAATGCCTAAGAAAGCCAAGTATACACAGGCTGAAGAACTCCTCGCTGGGTGTAGAACCACCAGAAATGCTTACATACTCACACCCAAAGACCCATCCACCAGTGTTTAGAGCAGCACTGTCCACAATGGTTCTATCCTGGGAACCAGCCCACAGCGAGGAGGTAGAATCACTCTGGGAGCACCACCATCAACAAGAGTGGACACACCAGGATCAGTTTTACCAGCATCATGTGGAGCAGAAGAAACCAGACACGAAAGAACATCTAATCAGGATCCAAGGGGTCTGCTGGGGCTGGGTACTGATCACCCATGTATTCACCCCATGAAAAGTCTGAGCTGCAACATTTATGACTCACACACTTTGCTATATGTACATTACACTTCAGAACAATTTATGTTTAGAAAAAATTTGAAAGAGAGAAAAAAAAGAAGAAATAACATGCCAGGCAGGGCAAAGCTGTCTGAGCCCCAGGACCCTTCCAAGTGTGTTGTGAGCCGCAACTCAGAGAAGCAGAACTGGGGAAAGGAGCATTTTAAGGTGGTCTCTGCCTCCCTCTCTTCATTCTCTCCAAAACCAAAGGCCACTCAGGGTAAAAACTTCCTTCCTTTAAAAAGGTACAGCCTGCAAGGTTTTAGTTTTGGAAGATGGAAGGGGGCCTTGTGTTGGGTGACTGCTGTTGCGGAACAGAGGAGGTAGGGACCCAAGTGCCCACACAGTGGATGTGGACCAGCATCACGACAAATACCCTGTGGAGGCTAAGTCCTCAGAAGCTAGGGCCCCGCGGGTGGGGAGGAAGCGGGGAGGGGCAGGTGCCAGCAGGCTCAGGTGAAAGTCTGATGGGCCCTGAGGGACCACATAGAGGTGACGACCACTGGTGAGGGAGCAGGTGACAGTCAGCTTCTGCTTCCTGCACACACTCCCCTCCCCACACTGTCCAGCTGGGGCCACCCTCAACCCCACCAGCCACTTATCACCCAGGGCAGCCGTGCAGGCAGAGCTTCGGCTCCAAGCCTGAGTGTCATGGATGAGGCAGGTGCCTCTCTGAGTTATCACTTCCTGGATATAAAGCAGGACTGATGACCCCCAGGTCACAGGGCAGCTGGCAAAACATGAAGCCAGAGAATCAAGCACGTGGTAAACCCTGGAAACTTCTGTTTCTAGTTCCAAGGGCTTGAGCTGTCCAGGGGCTCTCAACCTGCCCTGGGAGGCAGCCCAGGCCATCTGAACTCATAACCACCTCTGGAGAGGCCCTCTCCAGTTTCCTCCATGCCCTTGCTAACAGTGTTAACAGGAACCTATGGGACGTGGTGTGCCTTGAGGGCCAGTCAGCAGTCTGAGCGGCCATGGGTCGCCCAAGCTCACACCCACACTAACCCATGAGCTTCATGGCACGTGTGCTTCATACCCCGGGGCAGGACCCTGACTGCTGACCCTGTCCTTAGGGGACCCAGCTGAGGTAGGTAGGCCGATATCCACTGAGAACACACATGGGTCTCTACACTTCCCTAGCCCTGTCCCATTAATACTTCCTTTTGGAGAATAATGTTGGAAGCAAACAAACTGATATGGTTTTAGGTACCACCGGAGCACAAGGGGCAGGGGAGGGCAAATGAGAGGAGAGTAGACCATTCTGATGCCCCCTCACAGCACACAGGTTACTGCTCTGCCAGCAGAGACAGCCCCCTGCAGGATCCCCCAAGAAGCCTTCCCGTTGTCTCTGCTTGCCTTGACTGTGGCACTCCCCTTTGTCTTATGTGAAAACAGATTAAGGTAGAGCCACCCATCCACCAGGTTGTGTAACTTGCTGCGAGTGTGTAACTAGGCGTGTAACTAACCATGGCTAATAGCACAGACCACCCGGGAGGGCGGCCGCTCCCTGCACCCGGGCCTGTCATCACTCGCCTGTCAACAAGCTGGGAAGGGAGTAGGTGGAGAAGGGACCTCAGGCGGCCACAGGGTCGTGTGTTAACTGCAGCATGGCTCCCTCCCCAGGCCCAGGTGCAGGGGGACCAAGGGGCCAGGCAAGCTAGGTGGGGACAGTTCCCCAGGGGCCTAGCCAGACCCAGAGGGCCCTAGGGGTTGGGGAAGGGCCTGGGTGCCCCAGTGGGCAGGGCTGGGAGGATGCAGAGATCCTGGTGCATGGGGTTGGGCACGGGGGCCTGCTCTCACAAAGGGCGCCAGGAGGTGCCAGACGTTAGAGAAGCAGCCCTTTGGAAGGGGAACTGGGTGCATCAGGAGAGCCGTCCCTCCATGCTTGGTGCCAGAAGCCTGGCTTCCACTTCCAGAGAAGGGGGGACGGTATGTGGGAGGAAGTCCCGTGAGGTCCCTCGGTGGAGGCAGGGAGGGAAGAGTGGGGCCTGGGCATGAGCATATCTGGTCCTGTCCTCCAGTGAATGGGGACCAGTTCCTAGCAGCCCCTCCCTGGCCATGCTCCTCTAAATCCTGTCACCTCTTCACACTGAGTGCCCACCAATCCTGGCTGGCAGTACTGGACAGAGATCACCAGGCAGAGGTGGAGCAACCAGCCCGGGGGGCCTGCAGAGTCTCTGGGCTGATGCCCTGGTGCCCATGCTGAGTGGACCAGGAAGGGGTGGGGGGCAACCAGTATCAGGAGGGCCGCCCAAGGCCACACTCTGACCCTTCCCATGGCCCCACCCACAGGCCTCAGAGAGGCCACACTCAGGGTCCTGCTCTCCAAGAAATAAGTTAGTTCCTCACAACCGAGGCCTCCCTTCTGGCGACACTCCCTAGCCGGTTCAGCTTCTGGAGTGAGGCAGTTTTCTGGTCTATGTGTGGAACCAGCCACCAGCATTTATCTGCCAATAGCAGAAGAGGAGAAAGAAACCCCTTTCCCTGAGGAACCCAGACCTGAGTCTCTGGCCCGTGACAGCGGTGGGAGCTGCAGAGGAACCTGGCTACTGGCCCGGGCAGACAGACTCCCCCTGGACCAGAGTGGCAAGGCCCCACCTGCTATGGCACCCCAAAAGTTTCCATTCCTCTAAGTCAAATATTTGGCAAACTGATGGGCAACCCTGATGTTAAACGGCCATTCTAGTACTGGTTACCGTCAGAGAACAGTCCTCTGGCCAAGAGAACACGACCTCCCCACTTGGAGGCCTTGCCATGCGGAAGCTGACCCTGGAGGGGTCATGTGGAGGTCAGGGCCAAGGTAAGACTTCTGGGTTCTGCAGGGCCCCATGCTGAGAGGACGAAGATCCCGAGGTTGGGTCCTCCAGAAGGCCCATGACCTGAGGCTGGGCAGCCCTGTGGCCTTGGAGCCCCGCAGGCCACTCTGTCCAAGATGGTGGTTGTTCTCTGGGTGGTGGTGGACAAGGAAGCACATGGGACCCTCAGTGAGCTGCCCCTGGACTCTGCAGTCATTAGCAGATGGCCCTGGGCCAGGTCACAGCTTCTGCGAGCCTCAGTCCCCACCCCAAACAGGGACTCACTCCCTGGAATGACATAGGTCACAATGTCAACCAGGCACCAGAAAAGAGCCTGACGAGAGGATACACAGGGGCGGCAAAGGCAGAAGGTGTAAAGGGAGAGACCCTGCCCCACACAAAGCTCCCAGACTAGAGGAGTGAGGACTGCCTGGGGAACAGGCCAGCCAGTGCGACCAGGACAAGGTGTGAATGTCCTCATGGCACCCTGCAGGGTCTCCACCTCAGAGCTGGCGAGAGACAGAAGGCCTGCAAATGAAGAAGCAGGAGAGGCCCATCTACCAGGAGCAAGCTGCTTCATGGCAACCAGAAGCCTGAGTCTCAATTCTCATTTGTGCCATCTGCAAAAATACCCTTTAATGTAGTACAGGGTGTTAGCGCGAGTGTCAGAGTCACTGGTGGGAAAGGCGAGAAGCGGATGACAGGTGGGTTTCCACAAGGCACCTCGCAGGACAGCAGCCCCTGCTTGGCAGCCTGGTGGAAAGTATAGCAGGTCCACAAACAGCATAGCAGGTCCACGCACACACACGTGATCTTGCACTTGTGCACAGGTTTGTGTGTGCCTGTGTGCATGTATCAATATTTGCATGTGTGTTCTTTGTGCATGAGTGTGCATGGGTATCATGAGTACACATGTGTGCACACGTGTTTGCATGCATGTACCTGTGGCCTCCCTGTGCACAAGTATGTGCCTATAACACAGACTGGCATATCCACCCTGGAAGGGTCATCAGGCCACCTGCCCACCACTGGCCTCCTCTTCTATGTCTTCATCAAACACTTCCCAAATTTTCTCCACTGCATATGAATGTCTCTGTCATCAGCATATTGAAATACATGTTCTTTTGCTAAAACCAGGATGGGATGCTATGGTGCTCCTCCTGAGAATGCCTGGTAGGAAGCAGGGCTAGCTTGGCAGTAGCCCACCAGGGGGTGCCGGCCCTTGAGCATCCTCACCGCTCCTAGAGAAGGGAGACCTGTTCCTGCCAGCCTGGGTGTGACCAAGGGAGAGAGGGTGCCCAGGGTAGGCAGGCAGCATGAAGGGCCAGAAGAGCCTATGGACCCTGCTGGGTGGGCATCAGGAAAGGCTGCACCAGGCAGCACCGCTGAATGGGAGCAGCACCCTCCAGTCTCAGGGCAGGGCCCTGTGCTGTCTCTCGCTCACTGAGAATGCGATCTGCTGTATGTTCTCAGCAGCACTCGTCGCTTCTCTCCTTACATCCACTAGCTTCTCCCTCCAGCTGGCAGACCAGAAGGCTCTGCTTGGTCCCAAGCAGGGACAACCTGTGGGAGCCAGCCTGACAGGCCCCCTCCTCCCTGTACAGGCTGGTTTTTACGTCTTGGGGATGTATCCACTTGATTCTCAGCTCCACGACTTATGTGATCACCCATCGTTCAAACTGTGGTTCTTCTCTCTCTGTCCCAGTGCCTTTTGGGCCCATCCTGTCACCTCCTACAGGAAGCCTCCTGACGCTCAGAGCATGCTCGAAGGCCTTGCCCTTGGATGGCACCTTATACCCTAGTCTTCCTCCCACCACCTCTTAAGGAGAGTGAATGGCTCCCTGGACAGCCTCCCTGAGATCTGAGTTCCTGTCTGGTTTTCATCAGTCACATGTGCTGTGTGGTACTAGTGATGTCTGCCTCAGGTGAGAACGTGGAGAAAGAGGCACCAGGGCCTGGATCTGCAACACTCCTCCAGCTCCTCATTGGTGGGCTCCTCAACCACTGAATGGCATTTTGCATTCCTAACTATTCACTTATTCATTTTTTTAAAGTTAATGAGCATTTACTATGTGCCAAGTTCTCAGAGACACAGTCCCTGCTCTCGGGGTTTACCCTTAGGGTTATGGGAGGGGAGAATGGTAAACAAATGAAAAAAATCTAGCTGGTGATGAGAAGGTGGATGGCATAGAGCCTGGGGGTCCAAGGCCACCTCCCAGGGCAGGGGTGTTGAACCTGGAGCAGAGGCTGCTATGCTGGGTGGGAATGTCCTGGTAAAGGTACCAGGAAGGGAAGCCAGGCAGAAGCACAGCAAGTGCAAAGGCCCCTAAGAACGGAAGGAGCTTAGTGCACTCAAGGCAAAGAAAAACTGTTGTGGGGGCCTGCAGTGAGAGACGTGCGTGCGTACATGCATAAGTGCTCAGTCGTGTCTGACTCTTTGAAACCCCATTGACTGTAGCCTGCCAGGCTCCTCTGTGCATTGAATTTTCCAGGCAAGAATACTGGAGCAGGTTGCCATTCCCTTCTCTAGGAGATCTTCCCGACACAGGGATCAAAACTGCATCTCCCATGTCTCTGCACTGGCAGGTAGATTCTTTACCCATGCACACTGTGGCTGTCCTGGGGATTCTTCAGAAGCTCAGCTGAGTTGAGAGGGGGCAGGGAGGAAGGGAGACACAAGCTACCTGTGAGGCTTTCCCCAACAGAAAGTACGAAACAGAAGGTTCAGGTTTGAAGCTCCCTCTCAAGACCCTGAGCAGTCCCAGTGCAGCTGGGTACTAGCGTTAAGTTCTTGGGAGCTGATTCAGCAGTGATCTCTTAGGGATGCTCAGAGAAATATCAATAACCTCAGATATGCAGATGTCACCACCCTAATGGCAGAAAGTGAAGAGGAACTAAAGAGCCTCTTGATGAAGGTGAAAGAGGAGAGTGAAAAAGCTGGCTTAAAGCTCAATATTCAAAAAACTAAGATCATGGCATTCGGTCCCATCACTTCATGAAAATAGATGGGGAAAAAATGGAAACAGTGACAGACTTTATTTTCTTGGGCTCCAAAATCACTGTGGATGGTGACTGCAGCCATGAAATTAAAAGATGCTTGCTCCATGGAAGAAAAGCTATGACAAACCTAGAAAGCATATTAAAAAGCAGAGACATCACTTTGCTGACAAAGATCCATACAGTCAAAGCTATGGTTTTTCCAGTAGTCATGTATGAAGATTTGAACCATAAAGAAGGCTGAGTGCCAAAGAACTGATGCTTTTGAATTGTGATGCTGGAGAAGACTCTTGAGAGTCCCTTGGACTGCAAGGAGATCAAACCAGTCAATCCTTCAGGAAATCAACCCTGAATACTCATTGGAAGGACTGCTGCTGAAGCTGAAGTTCCAATACTTTGGCCACCTGATGCAAAGAGCTGACTCACTGGAAAAGACCCTGATGCTGGGAAAGACTGAAGGCAAAAGGAGAAGGGGGCGACAGAGGATTAGATAGTTGGATGGTATCATCGACTCAAATGGACATGAGTTTGAGCAAACTGGGAGATAGTGAAGGACAAGGAAGCCTGGTGTGCTGCAGTCCATGGGGTCACAAAGAGTCGGAACAACTGAACACTGAACAACAACAGAGAAGATGTGGTGGGCTGGGTCAGTGACTGCTACCCACAAGGTTATTTAGCTCCAGTTCTCAGAGAAGACTGCCAGAGAAATCATACCTGAGATCCCCTGAGCACCTGTGTATGTGTGTGTGTGTCTGTGTGTGTGTGTGTTGGGGTGGGTGGATGCTTTGGATCTGCTTTGGGGGGGGGGGAATGGGGACAGGCAGTCAGTACCAGCCTAGCTTGGTGCGGTAGGGATGGGGATGGCCAGGATCTGGAGCTGCCAGCATATGGGGGAGGGACTTCTCCCATCTCACTGGGTTCCCCTTATCCTTGGCCATCTCCCAAACTCCTTCCCAACCCCACTTTGTGCTTCTGGAGCTCCTCCTGCCCCTCCCCAAGCCCTGGGGCTCCTGGTCTACCCTCCCACTTCATCCTCTCCTTTGGATGGAGCCCTAGCCATCAGGTGGGCTGGTCCTTGGAGCCCCCTGGGGGGCTCGCCTCCTTCCCAACTCCCTGTCCCCTTCAGCCTCTGTTTCCACATTTTCTCAGCTCTGCAATTCTCCAGATCCACACAGTCTCCCTGACCCCTGACCCCTGTTAGCTGCCTTCCAATCTCTTATCATCCATTTCTAAAAAAAAAAAAAAAAAAAGCAGACTGCATCTGCCACTTCTTTTTCTCCTGGTTTGGCGCACACTCTCCAGCCCGGGCCTCCCCCCACCCTCAGCCTCTGGAACAGTCTTCCCACCTCTTCCCTCACTGTGGCCACATGACCCATCCTGGGGCGCCCAGCTGACCCAGGCCCAGGATTTCAACAGGACATAACTGCTCATAGCCAAGCTTCAGCTTGGTGCCAAGCCCCGGGAAGTCCTCAGGGGCTCCATGCCAGATGCTGGACTGGCCTGGGCTCCCCTCCTCCTGAGCTGCTCCTCTGTGGGGGCCCTCCCTACCAGCCAGCCCTGCGGGAGCCCCCGAGAACCCACTCACCTGCATGTCCCAGCCCAAAGCCATCAAGACACACATCCCAGGACCACCACACACCTTCCTCCTCATGGTGGAGAGTGGAGACTTGTCCTGTGATTCTTGGGCGCAGGCACCAGGGGACCCACTCCGCACACACTGTGGGCAGTGACCTAGGCCGGGTGAGGCCCTGACCCAGTGGGAGAGTGGCAAGCTGAGCAGGTAGAAGTGTGTAGCGTGTGATGCAGGTAAGTTTGAATTCCACCTTCGGGAAAAGGTTTTACCCAGAGCAAAACATATGGTCTCCTACGCTTGAGCTTCTCTATTTACTTGGCTGACTTCAATATTTTGGAAAGTTACATTATGCTTTGTGACAGTTTACTTGTATATTGAGGGAAGTTTGGGTTCCTCCTTTGATTTCCTTGATCACTGTCCCATCCTCAACACCACATATGGTCCTGCAGAGACCCTACAACCATGAAAACACACCCGGGCCATTGTGAGGGTCCCAGGCTCTCTCCCAGCCCGCTCTCCTGAGGCAGGAAGAGGCTGTCTGTGATGGACAGGGAGGCAACTGAGCAGGGGAGGCTCACTGAGGGACCCTGAGGAGAGTCCAGAGGAAAGGCTGGTTGAGCTGATGGGAGTGAGCAAGCGGGGGGCCTCTGGGAGTTCTGAGCACCTCCTTGGGGAGGGGCCATGGCTGCCTTCTCAGGAGCATCCTCATAGCCACATCCTGTCTGGAGCCAGAGAGACTGATGCTCCGGGCTGGTGGGAAGGGACCCGACCCCAAACGGACACAAGGTGACCTGTGTGTACTTCTGTGCACGTGCCTGTCCCTAGGCAGACACAAACGTTCCCAGGAGGGGTCTCTCACAGTTAGTTCCAGAATCATGGCATCTTGGAGGATCCCACCAACCTACCCTCTCCTCTAACCCTAGACAGCTGCAGCCCCCAGGCCAGCACCCCCATCCTGGCCCTCACTGCCTTGAGGCCTGTCCTGAGAACACCCAGCAACGGCACAGAGCTGAGAGCAGACCGTGTGCCCTCTCCCCTCCAGGTCCCACCCCTGTCCTGGGGGCATGATAGGAGATGTGGGCACCGCCTACAGGGAAGTGTTCACTCTCCCCGCCAGCACCAGGGCCCCAGAGGAGAGGAAGAGACCAAAGCCTAGCTGGGCAGGGTCTTCGCTTGCATTCACATGTTTGTTTGCCTAGTTTGCTTGTTTATTTTACCTGTTTTAAAATTGAAAATGCAATATATGCTCATGAAAAAACACTCAATAGTACAAAATATTACACAAGGAAGAGTAAATGCCCTCCCACCCCAGGTCCCAGCCCCTCCCCAGAGACATCCACAATTAATTAATCTTGTGTGCAACCACTCAGAATTTTCTGTGTTCATGAGATGATTTACATGTACATGTGGGGTTCTTTTTCTGAACTAAAAGGCACACACTCACACACTAGTTTCAACTCGCTCTTTTCTCTGGGCAGCTCTTCATGTTCTGTACCAGCTTCAGGACATTCTGCTGGGTGGCTGGGCTGTTCCCTAGCACAAGGCACTCAAGTGTGGTGTGATGCAATGACCACAAACATACCTCAGTGACCATCCTGACAAAGCGGTCAAAAGGTAAAAACTCACAGTAAGATAAATAAGTTCTGACAATGTAATTACAACATGATGACTACAGTTAACAGTACTGTAGAGTATATTTAAAAGTAGCTAAGAGAGTAAATCTTAAAAAGTTATCATCATAAAGAAACAGTTTGTGGGACTTCACTGATGGCCCAGTGGCTAAGATTTCATGCTCCCAATGCAGGGGGCCCAGATTGGATCCCTGGTCAGGAAGCTAGATCCCACACGCCATGACTAAGAGTTCACATGCCACAACTAAAAGATTCAGCATGCAGCAATGAAGACTGAAGGTCCTGCATGCCACAACTAAGACCTGGCACAAAGAAAATAATTTTTTTTAAAAGAAACTAAATTTGTAACTGTGGCATGATGGATATCAACTAAATTTTTGTGCTAATCATTTTGAAAAATATGCATATATGAAATAATCATGGTTTATACCTTAAACTTTTACAATATTATGTCAATTCTCAATAAAATAGGAAAAAAGGAACTAAGGAAACTATGTCAGAATAATTAAAGTATGGAAACAATGCTTCATCAAATAAAGAATATCAACAAAGGGGTATAAATTATTTAAAAAAATAGAAATTCCAGTACTGAAAACTACAGTAACTGAAATGAAAATTTAACTAGGGGACTCAACAGCAGATCTGTACAGGCAGAAAAAAGAACCAATAAACCTGAAGAGGTCAGCTAATGTCACCCAGTCTGAGGAACAGAAACTAAAAAGAATGAAGGAAAATAGAGCCTCAGATACCATCACACATACCAACAGGTGTATAATGGAAGTCTCAGAAAGAAAAGAGAGAAAGGAGCAACAAGAATACTGGACTACATGCCACAACTACTGAGCCTGCATGCAGCAACTACTGAAGCCTGTGCTCTGCAACAAGAGAAGGCACTGCAATGATAAGACCATGCACCACATTGAAGAAGACCATGCCCTTGCTCAGCAAAACTAGAGAAAGTTAATGCAGCAACAAAGACCCAGTGCAACCATGAATAAATAAAAAGAATATTAGAAGCATTGATGGCTAAAATGTCCCAAACTTGATGAAAAACATCAATCTATACAACCAAAAAGCTCAACAAACTCCAAGTAGATTCCCTATCAGAAACCAGAGAAGGGCAGGGCAGAAAGCAGTGGGATAACATATACAAAGTACTGAAAGAAAAAAGTTGTCAATCAACAATTCTTTATGCAGCAAAACTGTCCTTCAAAAATGAGGAAGGAATTACCCAGCAAATAAAAACAGAACCTGTCATTAGGAGGCTTACCCTATAATAATTACTAAAGAAAGTCCTTCAGGCTGAAATTAAAGGACACTAACCAGGAACTCAAATACAGATGAAAAAATGAAAAGGATCAATAAAAGCAACTATATAGGTAAATATAAAAAGACAGCACAAATGTATTTTATGTTTGTAACTCTTTTTTTCTCCTATCTGAATTAAAAAAACAACTGTATAAAGCAATAATTATAAGTATTGCTGAGGAGTACACAATGTATAAAAATGTAAATTTTATGACAATAAGAGGTAGCAGAACTACAGAGGAGCAAAGATTTGTACACTATTGAAATTAAGATGATATTAATCAGAATTATATTGTTATTAGTAAAGATGTTAATGTTAATCTGCCAAGCAACAAAATATACAGTAAAAGAAATGACAAGGAAATTAAAATGGTACTACAAAAGAACTACTCAACACAAAACAAAGCAATAATGATGGAATAGAACAAACATAACATATGAAAAACAAATAGCAAACCCTATCTTACCAGTAATTGCATCAAACATATATGGATTAGACTAAACACTGCAATTAAAACCCAGAGATTGGCAAAATGAATTTAAAAACATTATCTAACCATGTTTTCTACAAGAGACACAATTTAGATTCCAAGACAAATAGGTTGAAAGAAAGGATGGAAAAGCTATCTCATGTAAACAGTAACCAAAAAAGAGCTGGAATGGCTAGATGAGTCAAAATAGACTTTAATATCAGACAACACAGACTTTATTAGACACAATAGACTTTAAGAAAAAATGTTACTAGAGACAAAGGGCATTTTATAATGATAAGTCAATCCATCAAGAGGATATAACAATTATAAATGTATGCACCTAACAATGGAACCCCTGAATTTAAGAGCAAAAACTGATAGAATTAAGGAGTAAAATAGACAATTCGACAAAAAAAGTTGAGTCTTCACTATCCCACTTTCAATAATGGATAAAACAACTAGACAGTAGGTCATTTTGTAAACAGAAGACTTGAACAACACAATAAACCAACTAGAACTAACAGACATGCATAGAATATTTAACAATAACAGAATACATATTCTCCTCTAGTGGACATGGAACATTCCCCAAGATACACATGTTAGGCCATAAAACACATTTTAGTAAATTTAAAAGAACTAAAATCATACAAAGTATGTTCTGTGGCCATAAAGGGATAGCAGAAGTCAATAACAGAAAGAAATATGGGAAATTCACAAAATATGTGTGGAAATTACACAAACCACTACTATATAACCACTGGAGAAAGAAATAATGGGGGAAATTTTAAATGACTTGAGATAAATGGAAATGAAAACACAATATACCAAAACTTAAGGAATGCACATAACAGTGCTTAGAATGATATTTATAACTGTAAATATATGTATGTAAAGAAGAGAGATCTCAACTTCTATTCAGTATTGTACTAGAGGTTTTAATCAGGACTATTAGGGAATAGTGAGAGACTTTATTTTTGGGGGCTCCAAAATCACTGCAGATGGTGACTGCAGCCATGAAATTAAAAGATGCTTGCTCCTTGGAAGAAAAGCTATGACCAACCTAGACAGCATATTAAAAAGGTCTGTCTAGTCAAAGCTATGGTTTTTCCAGTAGTCATGTATGGAATTTGAGAGTTGGACTATAAAGAAACCTGAACACCAAAGAATTGATGCTTTTGAACTGTGGTGCTGGAGAAGACTCTTGAGAGTCCCTTGGACTGCAAGGAGATCAAACCAGTCATTCCTAAAGGAAATAAGTCCTGAATATTCTTTGGAAGGACTGATGCTGAAGCTGAAACTCCAATACTTTGGCCACCTGATGCAAAGAACTGACTCGTCTGAAAAAGACTCTGATGCTGGGAAATATTGAAGGCAGGAGGAGAAGGGGATGACAGAGGATGAGATGGTTAGGTGGCATCACCAACTCGATGGGCATGAGTTTTGAGCAAGCTCTGGGAGTTGGTGATGGACAGGGAAGCCTGGCATGCTACAGCCCATGGGGTCACAAAGAGTTGGACACAACTGAGCAACTGAACTGAACTGAAGGGAACTGATTAGGAAAGATATAAGACATAAAAGACTTCCATATTGGAAGGAAGAAGTAAGACAATCTTTTTTGTAGATGACATGGTCTTTTGTATGAAAATTCCTTAAAAAATACACACACACACAAATGCACACAATTAGAACTAATAAATAAGTTCAGCAAGGCTGCAGAATATAAGATCAATACACAAAAATCAATTGTAATGCTATATACTTGTAATGAACAACCTGAGAGTAAAATTAAGAAAACAATTTCATTCACAACAGCATCCAAAAGAATAAAATACTTGGCAATAAATTTAACAGAAGTGCAAGAATTGTACACTGGAAACTAGAAAACATAGTTGGAGAGATTTAGTCTTAAATAAATGGGAGGACAGCCATGTTCTTGGGTTAGAAGGCAATATTATTAAGAAGGCAATACTGCCCAAATTGATATTCATATTTAATGTGATTACCCCAAAACTCTAGCTACTTTTCTTATTTTTTGCAGAAACTGACAAGTTGTTCCTAAAATTCACAAAGGATTGCAAAAGCAATTTAAAAAAGATAAACGAAGTTGGAAGGTTCACACTTCCCCATTTTAAAACTTACTACAAAGCCTACAGTAATCAAGTCTGTATAATACTGGCATAAGGTTAGTTATATATAGACCAGGGGAATAGGATTGAGAGTTCAAAAATACACTTGTGCATTGATAACCAATTGATTTTTAACCAAGGTAGCAAGGCATTTCACTGGGGAAAGGATAGTCTTTTCAACAAATGGTACTGAGATAATTACAGAGCCACATTTGAAAAAACCAAGTTGAACCCCTATCTCACTACTATGTGCAAAAATTAACTCAATCTAAATATAATAGTGAAAACCATAAAACTCAAAGAAAAAGCATCTTTGTGACCCTGGATAAAGCAATGGTTTTTTAGTTATGACTGCAAAAGCACAAGCAATCAAATGAAAAAGAGATGAATTGGATTTCACGACAATTTAAAATTTTTGTGCTTCAAAGAACACTATAAAGGTATTGAAAATACAACCTCCAGAATGGAAAAAAGAAAAAAAAATTGTATATCATATGCAGTAGTCTCCCCTTAGCCATAATTTCACTTTAGAAACAGGCAAAGAGGGGACTTCCCTCGTGGACCAATGGCTTAAAACTCTGTGCTCCCAATGCAGGGGGCCTTGGTTTAACCCCTGGTCAGGGAACTAGATCCCACACTCAACTAAGAGTTTGCATGCTGCAACTAAAACTCCCATAGGCTGCAACTAAGACCTGGCATAACCAACTAAATAATTAAATACATTTTAATAAAAAATTAAAAAATAAAAATGAGCAAAGAATCTGAATAGTATTTCTCTAAAGACAGTATGCAAACTACAAATAAACACATAAAACTTAACATCATCAGAGGAATACAAATCAAAACCAAAATGAGATACCACTTTATACCCACTAGGATATAAACAGACTCCTATAAGAAGTCTTAATGAAACTGTTAAGGAACTGGAACTCTAGTACAATATTGGTGACAACGTATAGTTGTGCAGTCATACCTAGAGAAAACCATAATTCGAAGACATATGCACTCCAATGTTCACAGCAGCTCTATTTACAATAGTCAAGATATGGAAGCCACCAAAATGTATATCAACAGATGAACAGATAAGGAAGATCTGGTGCATATATAATACAGAAAATTACTCAGCCATAAAAAAGAATGAAATAATGCTATTTGCAACAACCATGAACTGTAGTCTACCAGGCTCCTCCATCCATGGAATTTTCCAGGCAAGAGTACTGGAGTGGGTTGCCATTTCCTTCTCCAGAGATTATCACACTAAGTGAAATAAGTCAGAAAGAGAAAGACAAATATCCTATGTGGAATCTCTTACACGTGGAACCTAAAATGTCCCCCAAAAATGAACTTACTTACAAAACAGGCTGACAAACATAGGAAACAAATTTATGGTTACAAACTACAAAAAAGGAGAGGAGGAGATAAATTAGGAGTTTGGAATAAACAGATACACACTACTATATGCTGGGCCATAAAGAAGGCTGAATGCTGAAGAATAAATGCTTTTGAATTGTCGTGTGGGGAAGACTCTTGAGAGTCCCTTGGATAGCAAGGAGATCAAACCAGTCAATCCTAAAGGAAATCAACCCTGACTATTCATTGGAAGGACTGATGGTGAAGCTGAAGCTCCAATACTTTGGCCACCTGATGTGAAAGAACGAAAGAACAAAATACTTGGCAATAAATTTAACAGAAGAAGTGCAAGAATTGTACACTGGAAACTAGAAAACATAGTTGGAGAGATTTAGTCTTAAATAAATGGGAGGACAGCCATGTTCTTGGGTTAGAAGGCACTATTATTAAGAAGGCAATACTGCTCCAATACTTTGGCCACCTGATGTGAAAAGCTGACTCATTAGAAAAGACCCTGATGCTGGGGAAGATTGAGGGCAGAAAGAGAAGGGGGCGACAGAGGATGAGATGGTTGGATGATATCACTGATTCAATGAACATGAGTTCAAGCAAACCCGGGGAAATAGTGATGGATAGGGAATCCTGGCGTGCTGCAGTCCATGGGTTCTCAAAGAGTTGGACACGACTCAGCGTCTAAACAAGAACAATAAATATACATAAAATAAACAACAAGGTCCTACTATATAGCACAGAAAACTATATTCAGTATCCTGTAATAAATCATAATGGAGAAGAATATGAAAAAGAATACATATATATATAACTGAATCACCTTGTACACTAGAAACTAACATAACACTGTAAATCAACTATACTTCAATTAAAAAATAAAAGTCACTGCCAAAAAATTTTTTTGCACTTTGGAAAATTGTCAGTTCCATAAGATTTCAAGCATAGAGTTACCAACGTTTACAGTCTTGGGTACATAGTCAAGAAATTTGGAAGTTTATGCTCACGTAAAAATTGCACACAAATTTTCGTAGCTCATTTTAGCCACAAAGTGGAAATACCTCAATATCCACCAACTTATGAAGGGACAAACAAAATGTGGGAAATCCATACAATAGGGTATCGCTGTGCTCAGCCCCTTCAATCAGGTCTGACTCTGCAGTCCATGGACTGTAGCCCACCAGGTTCCTCTGTCCATGGAATTTTACAAGCAAGAATACTGGAGTGTGTCGCCATGCCCCCCTCCAAGGGATTTTCCCAAGCCAGGGATTGAGCCCACATCTCCTGCATCTCCTGCACTGCAGGTGGATTCTTTTACCACTGAGCTACTGGGGAAGCCCACAATGGAGATTAAATGGCAATAAGACGGAATGAAGTACATGCTACAACACGGGTGAACCTTGAGAACATTATGCCAAGTTAAAGACACCGAACATTAAAGGTTGTATACTGCATGATTCCTTTACATGAAATGTTCAGAATAGACAAATCCATACAGTTATAAAAATGGGCTTCCCTGGTGGCTCAGACACTAAAGAATCCACCTGCAAGGCAAGAGACCCGGCTTCTATCCTTGGGTTGGGAAGACCCCCTGGAGAAAGGAATGGCTACCCACTCCAGTATTCTAGCCTGGAGAATTCCATGGACAGAGGAGCCTGGCAGGCTACAGTCCGTGGGGTCTCAAAGAATCAGACAGGACTGAGTGGGTAACAGTTTCACTTTCACTACAGAGTTATAAAATAGATAGTGGTTGCCAGGGCTGGTGGGTAGGAGAAGAAAATGTAGATATTAATAAGTATGCAGTTTCTTTCTGGGGTATGAAAATGTAGTGGAATTAGTGATGATGCTTCTATAACCCCATGAATATACTAAGAACCACTGAATTATTCACTTTGAAAGAAAGGGTAGATTTTATGTTATATGAATTCAGTGCATGCATACTCACTTGTGTCCGACTCTGCGACTCCATGGACTGTAGCCCGCCAGGCTCCTCTGTCCATGGAATTTTCCAGGCCGGAATATTGGAGTGGGCTGCCATCCCCTCCTCCAAGGGATCCTCCTAACCCAGGGATCAAATCCACCTCCCTTGCATTTCCTCCATTGACAGGCAGATTCTTTACCACTATGCCACCTGGTGAAGCCCCTTATATGAATTCTATATGCCAATTTTTTGTAAAGAAAAGAAGAAATGGTCCAAGTTATAGGCTCAGGACAGCATCCAAATCCCCGACAATACATTCTAATAGTTGAGAATGGTCTCATTGCAGACTTAATTTGTATTTCTTTAATTATGAGTGAGACTGAGATTTATTTTTTTATTTTTTAAAAACATTTATTTTTATTTATTTGGCTGCATAGAGTCTTAGTTGCGGCATGTGGGATCCAGTTCCCCAACCAGGGATCGAACCCAGCCCCCCTGTATCAGGAGCACAGAGTCTTAGCCACTGGACCATAAGGGAATTTCCGAGACTGAGATTTAAAAAGGCTTTTTTTCCCCCTGAAATTGCCTACTTTGGGATTTTCCCCTTTGTTCAACTGACTTGCGGATTTTTCTTATTCGTTCATTCAGTGACCACATACTGAGCACGTGACTTGCACTGTTCTGCTGCTGCTGCAGCGCTGTTCTAGGTGATAGCAAAACAATCAACAGAGCCCAGGTCCCCTGGCAGAGGGAAGACATAAATACCAAACAAGTGAATAGACCCCAGCTGTCTGGAAGGGCCATGCAGAGAACCAGAGCAGGCAGGGTGGACCAGGAACAGATAGGGGAGGTGGGGCTTTGCTGTTTAAAGCAGGCATTCAGGGGAGTTCCTTCCGATGAGGTGACTTAGCAAGCCCTGACTAAAGTAATCCCTGTGGGTCTGAGGGAACAGCCAGTGCAAAGGCCCTGGGGCAAGAGCATACATGGAGGCAAAGCAAGGATGGAAAGAGGAGAACAGCCCTGCTAGGCTTTGTAGGCCTGGATAAGGGCTGTTTCCTAGGGTTTCTGTATAAACTACCAAAAAATGGGTGGCCTGAAACAGCGAAAATGTATTCTCTCACAATTTGGGGTGCTGGAAGTCTAGAATCAAGGTGTTAGCAGGGCCATGTTCCCTCAGGTCCTAGGGAAAAGCCCATGCTACAGCCCTTTGCCTCTTTCCAGCTTCCACTGGTTGCCAGTGATGCTCAGCACCCCTTGACTTGTAGATGTTTTGCTTCAATGTCTGTCTTCACAGTCATGTGCCTCTATACTCACTCTCCTTATAAGGACACCAGTCATTGGATTTAAGAACCAGGCTTCACTGGGAAGACCCAGAGGGATCAGATGGGGAGGGATGTGGGAGGGGGGATCGGGATGGGGAACACATGTAAATCCATGGCTGATTCATGTCAATGTATGGCAAAAACCACTACAATATTGAAAAGTAATTAGCCTCCAACTAAAAAAAATAAATGGAAAAAAAAAAAAAAAAAAAAGAACCTGGCTTCCCTGGTGGCTCAGATGGCAGAAAATCTGCCTGCAATGCAAGAGACCCAGGTTCGATCCCTGGTCAGGAAGATCCCCTGGAGAAGGGAATGGCTACCCACTCCAGTGTTCTTGCCTGGGAAATCCCACGGACAGAGGACCCTGGTGGGCTACAGTCCATGGGGTCACAAAAAGTCAGACACAACTGAGTGACTAACATTATTATCCAATATGGCCTCATTTTCACTTGATTACATAGACCTTATTTTCACATACTGGAGAAGGCAATGGCAACCCACTCCAGTATTCTTGCCTGGAGAATTCCATGGACAGAGGAGCCTAGCAGGCTATAGTTAGTGGGGTCACAAAGAGTAGGACACGAGTGAGCAACAAAGCACATTTTCACATAAGGTCACATCACTGTTTCCAAGTGGACATAAATTTGGGGGGACACTGTTCACCCCAATACAGGGCTCCTCTTCAGACCCTTGGAGTCTACATCTGTGTGTGGTGTTCCCTGCCTCTTTCATCCATCCTCACAATCTCTTTACTTCCCACTGGAGGGTTGGAGTGGGGGTTGACACAATTGAATTTAAACCACTCTGGTTGATTTACAGAGCCAAAAACCACAGGAGGCAGAGGTGAAACAGAAGCCCAGTTAGAAGCTCCTGCAAAAAACCTATGTGCTCTGGAGGACGTGTAGGGAGTGAGAAGTGGCAGGTTCTGGACTTTATTACAGAGACAGGATTTGTTCATTGATCAGATGTAGGGTTTAAGAGAAAGAGAAATCAAGGGTGCCACAGCAGAGTCAGGCCCAAGGAAGGGCAACAAAATCTATGGATTTGTAAGAGTACTTCATGTAGCACTTCTGAATTCTAGTTCAAGAGGGAAACTGAGCACATGCACTTGCTTTATACCCCTCCAACTTCCATGAGATAAGAGAGAACAGAGGAACTGTTGTGAAAGAGGGTGGGTGGCTGATGGACAAGACTGACTCATGCTTCTGGAAAACGGAAGGCACGAGGGGCGGGTGGACGGCAGAAACCACAGAGGAGCCCAAGCAGGAAACCCCACCTTTCAGGTGGGTACACAGACAAAGGCAGAGGGCTGCCTGGGGGCAGGGAAGTGTCACCCCCACCTTCCAGACACAGGACATGGACAGGAGGTCATTACCGGGCTCGGAGGCAGGGCAGACCCCACACGGAGAACTGTCCTCTGAGGGGGCTTCCAGCATGGAGCCGGGCGGCCAGTGCGAAGCCCTCCAAGGGCTGGCACAGCCAACGTCACTGCACATGTCTGCTCAGAAATGCCACAGGGGGAAAGATGCTGTGGGGCAGTCAGACCCAAATACAACAAAGGGCGCATTCGGTGGACCCCCAGACCTCATTCTTAAAATGGACAGACAGCCCCAAGTTCAGGAGGTGTGTTAACAATTGCACATTAACATGTTCACAAGGCAGGTTAACAATTCACTCTCAGGAATCAGGGCTCAGTGAGCACCCTTGCCCCAAGGGTCGGAGGCCAAGGCTCTTGGGGTCAAGGGTCGTCAGGGCAGGAGACCTGGTCCTGAGATGGTGGAGGCCTTGTCTGAGAGGATAGACAGCAAAAAAGCAAAAGGCCAAACAGCCAAGGGAAGAACCAATCCCAGAGAAACAAAAGAAATCTTAAAAGAAGAAACAACTGTGAAAGAGAGAGACTCAAGAAGCTGGATCCCTCTAGTGAGTAGGATGCCACATCAAGGACCAAGAAGAGCTGCCAAGACCCCTCCCTGGCCCCTGCCCCACAGCCAACCCATTGCCCAATGCCAGCAGTGTGCCTGCTCTGCACTTCTCACATCTGACCACATCTGTCTGTCCATCTCAACTGGCACACCCTAGCCCAAGAAGCTTCCTCTCTCCACACTGACCTCCCAGTGGCTGTTTCATGACCGTGCCCCACATCCCATCCCCTCTCCATCTGCTAATCACTCTACAGATGGGATCACACGTGTGGCTTCTGCACACCTTAACTTAAGAGTCAAGGGTTCAATCCCTGGGTCGGGAAGACCCCCTGGAAAAGGAAATGGTAACCCACTCCAGTTCTTGCCTGGAGAATCCCATGGACAGAGGATTCCCATGGAGGGCTATGGTCCGTGGGGTGGCAAAGAGTTGGACACAACTAAAGTGACTTAGCATGCACTCACACTTCAGCTTAAAACACTTCATGGAAGTCAAAACCTGGTGACATGGCTGGCAAGGCCTAGTCTCACCCTGACCCCATACCCATTGCTGTCCCATGAATCTGCTCCTGCACCCCCACAGGGCCCCACACGGGCTGCTCCCTCTGCTTAGGGTGTTCTTCCGGTCTGGCCTCCCCCAGCCCCACCTCCCTGCCTGGGAGCAGCAGCCTTCTCTTTGCAGCATTTCCCAGATCTCAGGTGTGCTATTCCGGGGACCATCCTGTGACTGTGTCTCCTACCAGACTCTCAGCCACCTTCTCCACCTCCTTTCAAGCTGAGCTGATTCCCTTTGATCTATTTTGCATCACCCTGGGTTTCTTTCACTTCACTGCTACAGAAAGTTTGAGAATGCCTGGCATACACCATATTGCCTCCAACTTGGAAGAGGCACTCTGAGTAATGCAGTTGGTGAGCTGAGCCCTTTGCAGTCTGGCCTGAGTCCTATCTTACTTGATGAGTGGAGGGTAGGGGCAAGGGATGGAGACCCGGGATCCAAGAACATGTTACAGACGTGAATGAAGCTCTGCCTTCTCTGCTTATCAAGCTCTCATCACGGACTCAATCTTCCTTCAGACAGTCACAGGACTCTGCGAAGGAACCTTCTTTAGAATGAGATACAAGGCACATTTTCACTCTCAGGACTAGGGCTCAGTGAGCACCACTACCCCTAGGGTCTGAGGCCAAGGGTCTTGGGGGTGGGGGGTTGTCGGGTCAGGAGACCAGGTCCTGAGATGGAGGGGAACTTGTCTGAGTCAGGGGGTGCTAACTGAAGTATTTGGCTCCAGGCTCTGATAGTTCTTTCCTCAGAGAAAATGCTCCTGCAGAGATTCAATTCAGGTGTTTAAAGTTTCTTTTTAAAGCAGGATTATTCAATGTCCTCTTCAGGTAGAGCCCCCCGAGGGAGGGCACACAGGGCATGCAGCGGTGCCCGGTAGCCTGGTGAGGTCTCCAGCTCTGCGTCCCCCTGAGGGAGTCAGCACAAGCCTTCCACCTCTCTGAGCCTCAGTTTCCTCTTCTAGAAAACACAGCATGTGATGGACACCCAGGAGGGTGGGTGCAGATACCCTCCCAGCACAATACACCCACAGATGCAGCTAAGGTCTCAGGCCTATGAAGGGTGACCCTGGAGATGGGGAGACCAGGAGGAGTCCCCTCCAGGGGACACACCAAGAAGCTTCGACAATTCCCAGCTGGGGTGATGCAGAGACCAGCCCCCGTTCGGCAAGCATCTGTCACCAACCACAAGTTGTCCCAGCGGACAGAGGAGGGTCCAGTTTCTGCCTATTGTCTGGCACAATTCACTCTTAAAAACTACACCCCCACCCCCACCATCCCACAAGACTGATAAAAACAGACTTCTGGGCTCCACCTCTGGACCAATTAAACCAGAGTCTCTGGAGATGTGGCTCAGGAATTTATACTTCCCATCAACTTGAGGGACTTCTACTGTGCAGTCAGGTCTGAGAACCACTGGGTGTGAGAAGTGCATGCTGCAGGGAAAGGTGGGCCGGGTACCCTTGGTGAGGCCCTTAACTCCATCACCTTGTTTGCATCAGCCCCTCAACCAGCCCCAAGGTCAGGCTGCTGCTGCTACTGCTGCTGCTAAGTCGCTTCAGTCACGTCCGACTCTCAGCGACCCCCTGGACTGCAGCCTACCAGGCTCCTCTGTCCATGGGATTTTCCAGGCAAGGGCAGTGGAGTAGGTTGCCATTGCCTTCTCCATAAGGTCAGGCTAAGAAGCATCAAAGGCAGGGACTTCCCTGGTGGTCGAGTGCCTAAGACTCTGTGCTCCCAGTGTAGGGGGCGGGGGTTTGTTCCCTGGTTAGGGAACTAGATCCTGCCTGCCACAGCAAAGATCAAAGATCCCATGTGCCATGCCTAAGACCCGGTGCAGCCAAAATAAATAAATATGTTTTTTAAAAAAGTCAAAAGCACACAAGAGGCATCACGGCTCAGCTATTTCCCACATGCCAACTGGTCAAGGCCAGTTTCGCATAGGGCGGAGAAAAGGGAGCCGTACAGGGCTGGGCAGTCCTCAAGGGACAAGGTTTGTCCACCCTGGGGTGGGGGTGGGGGGTGACTTGCCGGCAGAACCCGTCCCGGGCCAGGCAGTGGCTCCTACAGCTCGCTGAATACCTAGAAGGATGGGTGTGAGCAGGGCCTCTGTCCTGAGGAGCAGACAGAGGCAGCGAGGCCTGGGCGTCACCCAGGGCAGTGCACACTACATTACAAACCCAGGCATGCCGGGGGCAGGGGCGGGGGTGCCCCACGGCTGCAGGTCATAGAAGGCACGCCTCGCTCCTCTGATGGGCAGCAGCCCATGAAAGAAACCTGGGATGCACCAGAAATCCAGCGGGAAGGGGAGAGGTGGCTCTGAGATTGGAGCCTGGTTCCACTTGCACTGTGACGCCATTTCCCGCCCCAGTCCCGGGCGGATCCCCGGAGAGAAGTGTCCCTGTGGGCTCAGCAGCAGGTCCCCTCATCTGCCTGGGGTGGGCTGCAGCCACATGCTGCCTCCCAGGCCACCCCCTCGCCATCCTGCGATTCAGGGCTTTATCAGGCATGCCCCAGGAGGCGCAAATGCTGGAGCAGGAACACACCTACACACGTATTGAAAAGAAAAGAAAAATCCACACAGATTGATTTTCTGTTCCTCATTCGCAGCAGAGCAGGAGGCGCTGGGGTGTGTGAAGAATGCAGGCAGCTGTGAAAATTGAGATGTCAGCCCCGAGCCCCCAGTCATGCCATCTCACCTCCAGACGTGGCCAGGGACACACAGTGCAGTTCTGTTCGTCCTGCGAACCCTGAGCAGACTGTGAAACGAGCTAATTACAGGGGTGCCAGAGCCTCAGGCCTTTCGGGTTCGTCAGAAATCTGGGTTGTGGCCTCTGCCCTCACGGCTCAGCTGAGGGGCACCCGCGCTTCTGCTCCCGATGACGGCCCACTCCTCCAGGCCTGCACCCCCAGGGGCACAGGGTGCTACCCGACAAGGACAAGCCGTGCTCTGGCCCAGTTCTGCCTCCGGTGGATAACCTGAACTGGCCCCCTGCCTCTATGAGTATCAGTTTCCTCTTGTTCTCCTTGGGTTCAGAGGAAGACAGGTGATGATGCCATGCCCCTCGAGTCCCCAGGACAGACTGATGGCTGATAACATGGGAACAGGTGGCAGGGGAGAGGTCCCTGAGTGAGTGGTGGCACCATCCCTGAGGACACACAGGAGTGGCCTGCTGTTCCTTGGCCAGCTCCTGCCTGGCCAGGCCAGGCCAGGATGTGTGGTGTCAAAGTTCTGGATGAGGGCATGGGGGGACACCTGTCCCCAGTGATCCTAGAAGGCGCCAGGACAAAGACTTGCCCATGTCAGGCCCCCAGGAGAAAACGGAGCTTGGAGCCCCTGGTGGATCAATCAGGACATCCCTCCCATCCGTGTCTGGTGTCCCACCAAACACACACACTCTGCACATCAGGAGACCTGCCTCCAGGTCAGAAGCTGTCAGCAGATGGAGCAGACCTGACTCTCCCCAGGCCTAGCCTGGCCAAGGCAGAGGAATTTGATCCATGAGCTGTGAGCTGTGAGCTTTGACAACGGGATGAGGTAGACTGGAGTGGGGAGAGGGCCTCAAGACAGGTGGGAGTTCAATATCCAGCAGCCTCTTCTAGGAGGGAGGAAGGGTACATAAGCTCTGGCTAGAGGGCCACTAGGCAGAGATACTGGGCTAGATAGAACATCCATCACGGATGGGGGTGGGGTGGGGTGGGACAGCCCACGCACAGGGATGGAGGGACAGACGGACAGGTGGATGGAGAGAGGGAGGGAGGTTGGACCTCCCTGGTTGGACCCCTGACAGGGTTTCAGATCCAAGGTCAGGCACAGTGGCTTAACTCGGGTACATGCAGAACCCAGATCTCATGTGGCACACAGTGAGCACCCACACACAGTGCTCTGCACTCCCCTCTCCTGCCCCAAACTTCGGGATTCTTAGCAGCACCACAGGAGGGGCATTCTGGGCTCAGGCTACCTGCCAGGAGTAGAGGGCTGGGCGAGCACTATGCAGTGCGCTTGCCGGCTCCATCTAGCTGCACAGCCAGACAGCCGCAAGCAGGAAGGGCTGGGCAGGATGGCGCACATGGGAACTCTGCCCTTCCTGCCCTGTGCAGGCCGGGCGGGACTGGGGCTCTCGGGCTGCCAGCATCCTGAGAGCAGCCCTGGGAACCCTCCCTGCCCTCTCACAGGCTCCCTGCTCTGAGCAGAGGCTTCCCCTGCGCCCCGACCCCACCAGAACTCCACAATGTGTAGCAGATGCCCCTCCCCCAAACTCCCCTCACAGAGCACGTGCTGCTCCCTTCCCACAGGACCACCCGAGCTCACAAGGAGCCAGATGATGGAGAGACCACCGCGCCGCTCTGGTGTCCATCCCACAGACAGGGGGCGCTGCACACCCAGTCCAGGGAAAGCCAACTGTGGGGAGTGGCTGCCCACACACTCCCCTGGTGTACAGTGTGGCACAGTGGGGGCGATGGGGCGTGACACCCCACACAGCAGAGAGGCTGGGCAGCAGGGGAGCCCCACCAGGCTCGCCCTGGGCTGTGATTGCCCAAGGCCCTCTGACTCGATAGAGGAGGGATCAGGCTCCTAACAGTGGGTATGGGCCCCAACTACGCCTAAATCCTGGGACTGTGAATGTGACAAAATGGACTTCTGGCAAAAAGACTCCACTGCAAAAGGGACTGTGTGTGTGTGTGTGTGTGTGTGTGTGTTAGTCACTCAGTTGTGCCCAACTCTGCGACCCCATGGACTGTAGCCTGCCAGGCTCCTCTGTCCATGGGATTCTCCAGGCAAGAATACTGGAGAAGGTAGCCATTTCCTTCTCCAGGGGATCTTCCGGCCCAGGGATAAAACTCGGGTCTCCCTCATTGCAGGCAGATTCTTTACCATGGGGCTTCCCTGGTGGCTCAGAGGTTAAAGCACCTGCCTGCAATGCAGGAGACCTGGGTTCGATCACTGGGTCGGGAAGATTCCCTAGAGAAGGAAATGGTCAACCCACTCCAGTATTCTTGCCTGGAGAATCCCACGGACAGAGGAGCCTGGTGGGCTACAGTCCATGGGGTCTCAAAGAGTCAGACACGACTGAGCGACTTCACTTTCACTTTCTTTACCATCTGAGCCACCAGGGAAGTTTTCACGTGTGATTAAATTAAGGCTTTTGAGATTATTATCCTGTGTCACCCAGGTGGGCTAGATCTAATCACGAGTCTGTAAAATTGGGGAACCTTCTAGGCTGTGGTCAGAGCAAGAGATGTGATGATAGCGTAGAGTCAGAGAGATGAGCAGACCTCCCCTCCCTCGACCACTGCAGGCTCTGAGGTGCAGGGGGCCATATGACAAGCCTGGGGGTGAGGGGTCCCAGCTGACAGCCAGCAGAGAACGGGAATCATGGTCCCACAGCACGTGGAACCTGGATGAGCAGGAAAAGACCCTCCCCCAGAGCCCCTCCCCACCCTACTGAGACCGCTGGCCTCTGAACCACAGAACCGTATGACAAAAAAAAACTGAAAGTCACATTGGACTCTGCGATCCCATGGAATATACAGTCCGTGGAATTCTCCAGGCCAGAATACTGGAGTGGGTAGCCTTTCCCTTCTCCAGGGGATTTTCCCAGCCCAGGAATCGAACCCAAGTGTCCCGCATTGCAGGCAGATTCTTTACCAGCTGAGCTATCAGGGAAGCCTGTAAGATGATAAGTATGTGTTATTGATCATCTTGTGGCAGCCACCCCATGCACATCCCTGGGGCCGTGGCAACCAGCCATGGTTCAAAGCACCAGGGGGTGGCCGTGGTGGCACCATGAAAGGGGCCTCACACACCACCTGGGCTCCACGCACAAGCCCATCTGGATGTGGGCTCTGGAGCTGCCCACGACCAGCAGCTGCCACATAGCTGCATGCACAGAGCTGATGGTCCACCTGCCTGTCCCTAATGAGCTCAGGAGTGGGGCCCAGGGCCAGCACCATTGTCCCCACCCCACAAGGCTGAATGAGGGCTGAGTGGGACCTGCATGCCAGGTCCTAGCACATGTCGGCATGGGAACCCAAAGAAGGCGCATCCCTTCAGAAGTGCTTCCTTTGATCCTGGAGGCTGTCATGATCCCAACTGTCCAAGGAGGAAGCAAGCTGGACCAAAATACCCAAGGCAGGAAGCCCAGGAGTTGGGATGCAAAGAGGGCAAGGGGTGCATGGGGGTGGGGGGCTGCTCTCAGGACCCTCCTCGGCCCCCACACTGCACCAAGATAACTGTGAGGGGCCCCTGCAGGCTGACAGCCCCCAGCACAGCCTATCTGCATCCACCCTGCTGCCCACTGAGGCCGCGCTTCCCCAAGCTGCTCCCACCGCAGGGCACTGGGGCTGTCCCCACCCCAAACCAGCCTGCTGAGGGCAGGCCTCTGCTAACAGGCACCTTTCCTGCAGGCTCCCTGCGGTCTGTGGTCTGTGGCTCCTCCTACCTGACCCTTCCTGTCCTAATCTCTCCATCTGGGGCTCACCCAGGCTCTGCCGGCCTGCCACCTCCAGCCGCTGCCCTCGGCTTCTCGGAGGACCTGGAACTGACACCGTCACACCCAGTTTACCACCCTGAGACACCAGGTTCCCTGGGCCCCGGGCCGCAGGAGGGGTGGGGGGATGGTGGGCACCCCGCTCAGCAGTCACGCTGGGTGGTGCCCTGCTTAAGGTGGTGTTTCCTGAGCACAGTGTCTATTGCGAAACCAAGATTGGAGCCACAGCTGCAGCTCAAGGTCACTGCGGGATGAACTTCAAGCAGGGGTTCTCCCTGGAGACCCCAACACTGTGGTTAAAGGGAGGGACTGTGAGGTAGCCTCAGCACGGCACACGGGTGACATGAGCGACACTTGTATGTATGTCCCCATGGGGGTCTGACCACACGGGCGCCCCCGGCCTGGCTGGTGCTGGCATCCACTCCAGGCCCCTGGCCCCGGAGCCCTGGCCACAGCGCACAGCAGGAAAGCTGGGGACTTTCCTCCTGGGCAGAGGCCAGGGCATTCCCAGGCCTTTGGAGCGGAAACCAGGCAGCGCTGGGGTTTCCAGCACCCTCCCGGGAAGTCCCCTCGGCCACTGCCTGGTCACTGCCAGGCAGAGTCCAGCCCCACTCAGCCCAGGCCAAGCCCTCTGGTTGGCCGAGGTGGAAATGCCACATGCAGACACACGAAAACCCTCCCAATGTCACCAAAGAACCACAGCCCCTCCCTGGAGCCAACACCCAGGCACTCTCCCCACCCCCAGCCTTGGCTAACCGTGTGGTCCTCATGCCCTCGCCGGCCACCTGCTCAGCATCACTCCTTCCTGCCCCACCCACTGCCAACCACCCTGGCCTCACTCTAGGTCTGGACCCCTCCCAGGATGTCCTGGATAGTCTCACAGGCTGGGGTATGGAGAGCTGACCTCGGTACCTTCAACCAGTTCTTCCAAAGGCCCTGGATAGTCTGTCACCATCATCTTCTTAGGTTGTCACCCCCTGGGGGCAGGGACCACTCCTCATGGAGCCTCCCGTGTCCTGCAGCCCCACACAGCTTTGTCATTTATTCCTCACAGTAACTCCTATGAGGAGTGCTACCGGCCCATTTTATAGGAGTGTAGACTGAGGTCAGAGACGTGAAGCAGTCTGTCCAAGGATACAAGACACTGGTCAGGGTCAAAGTCTAGACCAAAGCCAAGACTCCAGGGGTGCCCTAAGCTGGTGCTGGAGGGAAGGGGAGACCAGCCTCAGGACCACCAGGTGGCAGGTGTGTGGCCATTCCTGGGAGCCCCATCACCCTTGGCTCCTTAGAGAAGACAGGCCTGGAGGGAGACCCTGGTGCCTCCAGGAGCCTGATTCCTAGCCCTCTGACAGGCCCCCTCCCGCCCCCAGAAGAAGACTACCCAGCGTGGGGCTGGGCATCAGTGCGGGCTGGGCTCCTCTCTGACACCCTCCTTGCTCCTCTGGTTGCCAGGCAACACTAAAAGCTTCAGCATGCATGAGAATTCGGGAGGCCCTTCCAGCCTTCCTTCCCTCTCCCTTCCCTTACCCCCTGCTGCCTCTGTCAGACTGTTTACAGTAGAGGCTGTGCACTGTGTCCCCTGCCTGGGGGAAGCATGTACGGGAGGAGGCCCCTGAGGTGACCCAGAGTAGACCTGATGGCAGGGAACTGATGCTCACTGACATCCAGACCACGCTGAGCTGGGCCTGCCATGCAGCTTCCCCTTCACTCAGCCGGTGAGCCGGGCTCACTCACTCTCCAAGCTGGACCCTGAGAGGCTGAGCTGGGTGGAGCCCACATGGGCCTGGGCTGGGGAGTGCTGGGGGTCCCTACCAGGTGGGAGAGCTGGGGAGGGGACAGGGCAGATATGGCCCGGCCCCTAGCGATGTGCATTCATCCAGCCCTGGGGCACAGTTTACAGGTCACCTCCCTCTACAGAGGAGGTGTCTGAAACCCGGGGAGGGGCTGGGGAGGCAGCCACTTATGCCAAGCTGGAAGTTGCAGAACTGCCTTCCAACACAGGGCTGCACCCTGGCTACTGTGTGCCTGTTAGGCTTTCCTAGAGGGGCTCATGTGGGAGAGCAGCCCCCCTGGCTCCAGACATGAGGAGGAGGCCCAGGCCTGAGCAGGAGCTCCGTGTTGGGGAGTCAGAGTCTGGGGGTGCAGACATCTGGGGGAGACACGAAGCAGGGACCAGAGCTCCAGCCCAGCAGCCCCCAGGCCAGACACTTTGGGGCATCTCCGACCAGCGCCTCTGGTCATCTGACATCCCTGGTACCTCTCACGTTCCTGCCCTGAGGGGAACCCCAAACCACCAGACCACCACAGGGCCCCCCTTGTCAACAAGAGGCAACAGGGACTCAGGCCTCTCCAGGGGTTATGGACACCACCTGGCCTCACATGAGAAGCACAGTAAGGAGAATCGGCCCATCAACCTGCCTGGGGACTCGGGGAAATGGTTTCTGGGGGGCTTGGGGGTGGGTCCCGCCAGCCCGTGTGCACTAACCCTGGGAAGCACTAGGGTAGCCCCAGCCTGACTATCTGCCGCACAGATGGGGAAACTGAGGCTTGGGTACCACACTGCTTATCCTGGGCCCAGACAGGCGGCAGACATTGGTTCTGGGCTAACTCTGGTAGCCCAGGGCATGGCTCCCACTGCATTTGGGGAGCAGGAAGAGGGAAGGCGGGTCTGGTCATCTCACCCCGCCCAAGCAAGCAGCCAGAGAAATTGCCTGTGGTACCACTGAATGGGCCAGCTCTAGCAGGGTGCTGCCGGCAAAGTCACAAGCCAGACCTGCCCAGGGCGTGCTTGTGGGGCCTCTGAGCCCAGCAGGGTGCCCACAGAGCCCAGTTGGTACCCCTGCAGCATCCCTTTCTCCTCTGTGGTCAATAGCACAGCCTGGAGCCAGCCTGCACCTCCTGGCTAGTCCTTAACCTCTTGGTTTCCTCACCTGTAAGATGGGGGTGGGAACAGCCCTGTGTCTCAGGACTAGATGAGTTACCATGCATGAGATGCTCACAAAACCCGTACAGAGCATCCCCTGTGAGCAGCCATCGTAATCATCACATCCTCTGCTCACACTAACACACGAGGACCCCATGTGCGCATCTGGTCCTACCTCACTGAACCGCAGCCCCGTCCCCGTGCCCACAGCCCAGCTCTGCAACCTCTGGAACAGGAGGGGAAGCTTGTCTCTGAGGTCCCCGGCCCATAGGCTTCCTTTCCACGGAAAAGGCTGCAGAGCTCACCGGTCTGGGCTCAGACTGTGGCATTCTGCTCCCGGACAGGAGGGGTGGGGAGGGGGCAGGTGGCTTATCCGCAGGGAGGAAGGTGGAAGTCAGGAGGGGTGCAGTCCACAGTGGGGTCACCAGTGGGAGGTGGCCTGCCAGGGCAGAGCTGCAGGGTGTGGAGCAGACAGTGAGGGACAGAGGCTGGTCTTAGGAAGGACATGGCCTGAGCCAGAGCTCATGAAGGCCCAGGCCAGGGCCTCCGGGCCTGACCAGGACTTCGGCTCCAGACCTGAGACCTGAGGTGGTCCACAGGCTGCTGGGATCAGGCCTGGGGAGTGGAACAGAGGGCCGGGTGAAGCTGAGGGCACAGAGCAAGGGTGAGGCAGGGAGGCGGGACAGCATCCGTGGCGAAATGAATACCACTGGAGGGGCATCGTGTGTGACAGGGGGAGGGGTGAAGAGGAAAGTCTTGGTGGGCTGGAGCTCCACAGGGGTGAGTGAACGAAGTAGGTGCGGTCTCCCAGCATCAGACGGACCCTCCCCCACCGGGGACTCCCCCTGGGCTATGAAGGGTCCTGTCCCCCACCCTCCCTGGGCTGAGTCTCTGCTCGCATCCACCCAGAACCCGGGGGAGGATGAAAGCTTGGAGGCTCAGCCAGGCAGGTGAGACCCACCTCTGAGCTCTCAAGGAACACCTGTCCTGGGGACATTTCTTCCACTCACTACCCCCTGCACTTAACAACGAAGGGCCCCCACTCTCCCCAGGCCTGGAGTGGGAAGGGGAGGGACTGCGGCCTGGGCCCCATGGGTGCACAGAGGGTCCAGGTGTGCGGTCTCCCCAGTGACCTTTCTGGACCTTGTGGAGGGCTGTTTACTCCTGACAAAGACCTCCCACCCACCAGGTCTGAGGCAGCCTTGGCCCAGTGGAAGGCTGGCAGCCAGGCTGTGGTCCCCAGGGCCACCATTGAACCTGCCTTCCCCGCCCCCCACCCGAGGCAAATCCAGCACCACATGGCCTGGGCTGCCAGGCTGCTGGTCAAGCTGGAGGAGCTGCTGGGGGCAGGTTCCCAGGGCCTTGGCCCACAGCTGCCTGTGCAGCCTCCCAGGCCAGGGGCCCCTCACCCAGGGTCTAGTGGGACCAGTCCTTCCTCCCCAGAGGTTATGGAGATTCTAAACACTCTGTTTCCCTCCTGAAGCTTCAGAAACTAAATGAATACACTAAGGTCCCAGCAAAGCCCATGATAAACACATCAGTTTAACTTGCTATGTAATGACCAAATATCCCTCCCTGTATTTTGGAGAGAGGGGGCCCCCAGGTTACACATTTGCTCCTAAAGACTGAGGCTTGTGTTTTACCGGATGATAGGGCCTGGGGCTCTGGGGACAGCCAGACAGGAAATGAGTGTCCACTCTGATCCATACTGCTGTGTGACTTTTCCTGGGTTTCCCAGCCTCTCTGAGCCTACTTTATGTTTCTATAGAACTGGAAAAGGCTGCTAACCTAGGGCATGAGAATGAAGAGATCTCACCTGAAAACATCCCCTTCCCTCTCAACCCGCCCCCTCTCTTACCCAAAGTCAGGGATCCATGTCAAATGGTCAATTTAGAGAAGGTCTTTGCAGGTAGGTACACCACATGCATGATCAGTCATGTTCAACTCTGCAACCCCATCGACGGTAGCCCGCCAGGCTCCTCTGTCCATGGAAATTCCCAGGCAAGAATACTGGAGTGGGTTGCCATTTCCTCCTCCAGGGGATCTTCCCAATCTAGGGATCAAACCCATGTCTCCTGCACCTCCTGCACTGGTAGGTGGGTTCTTTACCGCTGAGCCACCTAGGAACACTCCTGCCAGATACGATTCCTGCTAACACAGTGACTCCTTGACCCAGATGCTGTCTTACCCCAGGCAGGGAGAGAGACGCCAAGGAGAGACATCAGGCCCCCGCATGTCCTCGAAGCCCTTTCAAGCTCCTGAATGCCGGTTACGGAAAGTCGGATTCATCTGTGCTCTGAGTAACTGGATCCAAGTGACACCCGAGTGGTTGTCTGAGCTGAGTGTGTGTGTGGGGGTGGGGGCGGGGGGGGCGGGCAACAGGCAGGGGTGGCCTAGGAAAGTGCTTTCCCACGTCCTGGCCCTGGGCCAGCCACTAACCTCTCCCAGAGGCTCTAAGGTAAGGGCATGAACCACAGCCCCTGAGGGATCTCCAAGGGTGTGGTGGACCTGATCTACCCCACGATTCTGCCCCATGACTCTGTAACTGATGCTGAGCGTTGGCCAAAGGCCACCGGGCAGCTCTCCAGAGACCAAAGCAAATCAAATGAAAGGTCCCTGCGCTGAGACCTTCGGGCTCCCCAGTGCAGGGAGTAGTGTCCAGGTCCCAACTCAACTTGACATCTGGGGCTGGCCCTGGTCAGTCCACATCTGGGAGCAGACGTGGCAGCCAGTGGGGCCTAGTTGGCTCAGGACGGCAGACTGTGATCTGGGAAGACGCCAGAACCAAGAGGAAGGGTCTTATTCTCACCCAGGCCTGAACCCCTGGGTCGGTCTGTTTGCTCTTGAGAAGGTATCAGAATCCCCTGGCGGGAAGCCCCTCCCCCAAAGTGTCTGATCAGGAGGTCGGGGCTGGGGCCTGAGAACCTGCATTTCTAACACAGTCCTGGGATCCCACTCTGAGAACTGCTGATCTAAAATCATAGTTGAAGGATTTCACTGGTGGTCCATTGGTTAAGAATCTGCCTGCCAGTGCAGGGGAAACAGGTTTGATCCCTGGTCTGGGAAGATCCCACATGCCGCAGAGCAACTAAGCCTGTGTGCCACAATTATTGAGCCTGTGCTCCACAACTACTGAGCCTGTGCTCCACAACTACTGAGACGATGAGCTGCATATTCTAAAGCCTGTGCACCTAGAGCCCACGCTCTGCAACCAAAGAAGCCACCGCAGTGAGAAACTCACACTCAGCAACAAAGACCCTGCACAGCCAAAAATAAATAAATAAATATTTTAAGTAAAATAAAATCATAATTGGGAGAGGGTCTGGGAAGCAGAAGGAAGGAGGCCCTGTGCTCAGAGCCTGGCGCCCCCCCCCCTCCCGACCCTCCATCAGAGGCAGCTTCAGGGTCGGCAGGAGTCCAGGCTGGGCTGGGCAGGGCTGGGATGCAGGTAGCTCAAGATGAAGGCCACACCTCACGGCAAGAACACCCCAGCCTGCCAGGAAAGGAGCCCGGGGCTTTAGGACTCTTGTCCATCACTGTCCCTCACATTGGACAGGTGGCCCTGGGAGCTTCTAGAAACCTGCTTCCCCCCATGGTGCGTGTTCCTGCCTCTGGGCTCTTGTCCATCACCCACCAACCCTTCAGCTTCACCTCCGGGGAGGCTCCCAACCCCCAGCTGAGCAAAGCCCTGTGACTGGTCACATACCTCTGGCTGTGCCACCACCGTTGCAGAATCAGACGTAGAGCAGCCAGGGGGCCACAGGCGTGGCTGCCTCTGTGGCTCCAGCAATGCATTGGCGAGGAGACAGCTTCTGTCTGTTCATTCACTCAGCAAAGGGGCTGGGTGCTGGGGGGAAAGGGAGGAGGAAGGGGAGAGGGAAGGAGGCTGCCTAAACACTCGAGACCCTTTGTACATGCACCACACATCCCTGCTGTCTGGACAAGGAAATGGCAACCCACTCTGGTATTCTTGCCTAAGCAATCCCACGGACAGAGGAGTCTGGTGGGCTATAGACCATGGGGTCACAAAGAGTCTGACACAACTTAGCAACTAAACAACAACAACAACAAATCCCTGCTGTCAGTGTCCACACTCCCAGCCAGGCAGGCCCTGGAGCAAGACCAGGCTGTGAAAGGCCTCCTGGCAAGAAAGAGGCAAGAGGACTCCAAGGTGTGGATTCTGCTACTGGTGGATTCTTCTGGCCATTGAAGTCAGACACGCCCTGCTCACTGCCCATGATCCACACCAGCATCAGCCCATCCATAGAGGGCCTCAGCAGAACCCAGGCATTGCAGGACAGGGACAGAGCTCAGATCCCCAAAAGCCAGCATGGATGGAGCAGGACGCTGAGCTGGGATCTAGACCACAGGGACTCACTGTGTTGGCCCCTCCCACAGGCCCTGCCCCCACAGACCCGGCCGTCCCATAAGACCCAGGTCTGTGCCTCCAGGGGCGCTTCTTCATCACAAGTCCGCACCTTCTTAAGCCCTTCACTGGGAAAACCCAGCTTCTGTATGTACCGAGTGGGTGCCCCACCTCTCCTAGAGCTCCAGGGTCTCCTCCCAGCTGGGAACCCTGTCATGTCATGAGGCTGCCACTGTCTGATGCTCTCTAATGTTCTCAACCATAAGAAGAAGCTGCTTTGGTTTCGATAGACGCTGGGTCTGTTAAGGCCTTCAGCTTCCATCCCACCCTCTCTCCTAATGCGCAGACAGCTCATGTCCGTGGATCAAAAGCTGAGACATCCCAGGCCGGTCTCCCCCCACAAATCCTCTTCACCAGCTTCTCAGATGTGCATGTATTTCTGCTCCAACAAGATCTAGCATTCAGGGAGAAAAAAGCCTCACCTGCTGTAAGACTGACCCTCAACATATCAGGACTGATGAGAAAACCAGGTTGGGTCAACCACCCCCATGGGTGTGATGTCACACTAGGAACCAGTCGCAGTGACAACCACAGTAAATACCAGCACAGTTAACAAGACTAAGTCCTACCAGTTAAAGGAATCCTACAACAAATACAGGACTGTATTTTCAAGACACAACTTGAAAAAAAAAAATGGTAAAGGCAACTTGACAAAGAATGTGGTCAGGTGAGGCTGCTGAGTTTTAGAACAAGCACAAATTGCAAAAATCAGAGGAACCATGTGTTGGTAAAGGAAAGAATTTAACACTTACCTTCGTTTTTTTAATAAAATTATTTCAGGGCACCCAAATAGCCCTGGTTGATGAAGGGACGTTTTTCACAGAATTCCACTAATGCATTCAGATGGAACAATTAGATAGGTGCCATGTTGCAACCCTGGATGCCATGCTTGACTCAGACGGTGGTCATCAATGGCTCAAACAATCAGGACAAAGAGATGCCAGGGCATGAGGGTATCTCCCCCTTTCTCCCCCACGTTCATGACCACTGCAACCAGACTTGACATGATAGACTCCTGTCACAATGCCAGACATAGGGCAACACCATGAAGCATTCTTGCCCAGATAACATGAGCCCCCCAAAAATGAAGTTGTTTGAGCTACCTCCTAGTTTAGAGGAAATGCTAGGACTGGAGGAACTAGTTAAATGACACCAAGAGGAAGCAAATAGACAAGTCTTGAAAACAGGACACTCTAGAGAACTCAAGAAGATTATGCAACAAGCCAACAGCTTTTAAAAAGAGTGGTGGGGAAAATAAGCTTCTTTAAATTAAAGAGGCTTTAAGGACAATACAAACCAAATGCCACATATGGATTTAATTCAGTTACCAATTTTACAAACCAACTGCAAAAAGGCATTTTCAAGACAATTAAGGAAAATGGCATGTGTACTGGGTGTTAGATGATAGTAAGAAATTGCTGTTAATTTTGTTAAATGTGCTAATAACCATGTGGTTTTGTTTGAAAATGGCCTTGTTTGTTTTAGAGATCCATACCAGAGTATATAAGGGCAAATTACTGAGGTTGGGGATTGATTTAAATACTTCAATCAAAAGAAAAACAGGAGACAAAAAGAGACAGGAAGAAATAAAAATGAATATAAGTGAATCAAGTGGGTAAAATCTTAACTACTGAATCTGGGTGATAAGAATATGAGGGTTCATGACTATTCTTTTTACCTTCCATGGCATTTGAAAATTTGCATAACAGTTAAATTTAAAACACGTATCAGCCCATGAACATACAGTCAGAGCAATGAAGCCAATTAGAAAGTCTAGAAACAAGCACATGGCAGCTCAATATATGATAAAGGTGATATTTCAAATCAGTAGAAAAAAAAGTAAGTATAAGTGGCATTGGACAAATGGATGACCATCTGGAAAAAAATTAAGTTGGAGTCCAGCAGATGGATCAAACATTCACACTTGAAAAAAAAATGAAACCGTAAGTTTATGAGAACATACAAGAATTTCTTTATACTCTCACAGAAGAGAAGGTCTTTCTGTTCATTTGAATCCCACAAAAGTACTGGTAGGCAACCATTTTTGCCTACAGAAATAGTAATTTCACACAAGTTCATGTATGTTACAAAACCCCAAAACCATTTTTAAAAATGATGGTTCTGGCTGCATACATTTTAAAAATTTTGCATGGCAAAAGTCATAACAAAATGAAAATACAGATAAATTGGGGAAAAGATTTGCAACTCATACTCCAAAATATCAGCTGCCTCAATATATAGAGAACTTCTGTGAATCATAAGAAAAATGCCATCAACCCAACATAAATACTATGTTAATAATTCAAACACCAGTTCATCAAAAAGAGACTACAGGTGGATCTTAAACATACAAAAATATCCTCAATCGCATTCATAGTCAGAGAAATTCTAAATAAAATTGCAACAAGATACCATTTCTCACCTATCAGATTGGCCAAGATAAGAGGATAGAAAAACAGAGGCTCACATAAATTGCCAACAGAGGTATAAACAAGTATGGCCATGGAGGACAGTTGGGCAAAATCTATCAAGATTGTAAATGCACCATCATTTCACCTTGCTATTTTATTTCTAGGGATTTCTCCTACAAATATGCTCACACTTGAGCAAAAGCATACATGTGTAAGGGTCCTAATTGCAGCACTGCTTAGAAAAGGAGAGTGGACACAGTCTGAATGTCCACTTTTCAGTCCCTGGATGAATGAGTTATCATGCGTGCGTGCTCAGTCTCTTCAGTCGTGTCCGACTCTTTGCAACCCTATGGACCATAGCCCTCCAGGCTCCTCTGTTCATGAGATTCTCAAGGCAAGAATACTGGAGTGGATTGCCATGTCCTTCTCCAGGGGATCTTCCCAACCCAGGGATAGAACCCGCACCTGCCTGTATTGCAGGTGGATTCTTTACCCTCTGAGCCACCTGGGAAGTCCTGAGTTATCACACATACATCCATTGTGGGAAAACCACATATGTGCTAAAAGCAGCAAGGCCCCTCTACACACACTGAGACAGGAGCTCCAAGATGCTCCGGGGAGAACCACGTGCCTGACGGAGATTAATGCACTGCCGATGTGTGGGAACCAGAAACTCAAGGCAGATACTCAGGAAACAGATAAAAACAGGGCTTCAGCTGGGAGGAGCCATCAGGTGGCGGGGGATGGAAGGAAACATGCTCCACCTGGACACTTTTTTTTTTTTTACTTTTTTTTGACCATGAGGCATGCAGGATCTTAGTTCCCTAACCAGGGATGGAACTAGTCCCAGCAACAGTGGAAGCGCTAAGCCCTCACCACTGGACTGCCAGGGAATTCCCCCTTTTTTACTTTTTGAATGCTATTAAAATAGATACAATATTAGAATTTGTACATTGAGGAGGGGGAAGGGAATCCCTAGGAAAGAAGAGCTGGGGAGGGTGAAGAGCTGGGGAGGGCCCCACCCGGAGGGCCCCACCCACACAACCACATGCCCACACGCCAGCCATGCCCCTCTCAGCTTCCCAGAGCACCTCAAAATCAACATGACTCCATTGATCTCAGCCTCTTCCCCCAGGCAGGCCCCCTGAACAAGGCCCACCACCAGGCTCTCTCCTGGAGGAGGTGCAGCACTGTCCACGTGGGGCTGGAACACGGCTGGAGTGGCGGGTCAGTTGCCCCTCCGCCAGAGTCATCCACACATGGACACAGCTGAGCCACGGAGGTGGCATGAGACCCCAGTCAAAGCCACAACTCCCCTGGCTCACCCCAGGGTGACCTGTCACTAGCGGTGACAGTCACTGCCCAGACTGTCTCCCCTCACTGACTTGGCATTCCCAGATGGGCCAGTGTGTGTCCATCTCGGGGCTGGGGGCTAGCTGCACCCCCTGCAGCGGCACTCTCATTCCCCTTCTGAGGTCTATGTCAGAAGCTTTCTCTCTTTTCTTACTTTAAAAAAACTCTGCTACACAAATGCTCTTGAATGATCAAGCCTAGTCCCTGGTCCCAAAGCTAAATCTTCTTCAGAGATCACAAATCCGACATTGTTCACTGTAAGCTATCATCTTGGGGGCTCGTCCAGAATCTTCAGGACAAGGTAAGAAGACTCAGAGCTCTAGCCTCTCTGCTTTCTCAGTGAGCACGTTTTCTGCTTTACTTTACTAACTTCTATGGTGTGCTTGTGTGAATGAATGACACACCCTGCCCAAGCAAGTGATGAGCCCTGCTCTGCAGTTTCGCGGTGCCTCATAATGACTGAAGGCAGCCCCCAAAAGGGGAGCTTTATCGGGGTTTTAACCGACCTGCCAATGCCAAGAGACACCCAACATCCTTGCGAGGGGAGCGGCCAGAGATGAGCAAAGTGCATGGACCAAACTTTCCTTTCTCGGTCACCTTTTCCTGGTCTCTTTGACCATTTCGTAATTGCGTGGGGAATTAGAACTACTAACATGATCTGTTATATCATAGACTTTCAAGGAACTTGTGATCCATGCTGCTACTATGTACTTTTACTTAGACTTCCCAAGTATGAGGGGCTTCCCTCATAGCTCAGTCAGTAAAGAATCTACCTGCAATGCAGGAGACCTGGGTTCTCTTCCTGAGTTGGGAAGATCCCCAGAAGAAGAAAATGGCCTCCAGTATTCTTGCCTAGAGAATCCCCATGGACAGAGGAGCCCGGAAGCCTCAACCCATGGGGTTGCAAGAGTCAGACATGACTTAGCGACTAAACCACCACCCCCAGCTGCAGGGAGTCCCCTCTCTCCAGATGTCCACGCAGCTTCCTCCTCTTTCTTTCCAGTGAGGCTGTCCTAGTCCCTCTGTTCTGACCAGAAGCCTCCGGGTGCTTCCTCTCCCTCCCCCTCCCCCTCATTGATTTCTGATTCCCTGTTCTGCCTTTCTCTAGCTGTTTGCAGACTAGGATAGCATCTGCACTCCCTGGGCCTGGGCTGGGCCTGGCACAAAGGTCCTCCGCGCACACCCTCAGGGATGGGACGATGACAGATGGGCATCCATCCAGGTACTTCCAGTTCTTCCATGGCTCTGCCATCTCAGAAAGAGGTGAGGACGGGCAGCACCTCAGACTATGGGTCTCTTTTGGCCCGCAGAGTGTGGTGAAGAGTGCAAGCCTGGGTCCACATCCTGGACTGGCCACTTCTCAGCTGTCTGGGCTTGGGCAAGGTTCTCAACCCCTTGGAGACTTGTTGCTACAAGGGTGACCATTTTCATGGCCACCTGGCGCCCGCTTGTATCTGACCACCCCTCCACATCCACCTCCCCACATGGGCACCTAGGGCCCATACTCCTCTGTGCCCAGTCTCCACCTCTGTTGATTTGGCCTGCCGATCCACCCAGCATCAGAGTCCTGTGAAGCACACTCTTCCTGCCTCACTCATCCCCACCATGAGAGCACCGAGCACTGGGCAATGACAGCTTCCAGAGTCCAGGGCCCCCTCCAACCCTGGGACAGACACGTTATCATTCTCCAGCACTAGCCCTGGTGACTATCTCATTAGGCTGTGCTTATAGTTTTTAATCCCTGTATAAAATGTCTGATGGAAACTGGGTTCATCCTCACTGGGTTCCCACGAGGGCGGGTGGGCCCTGGTTCAGTTTCCCCTGCTGGCCTGGGGCACCAGGTGCCCCCTTGGTGCTGACAGACTCACAAGGCCACAACCACCCTCCTCCTACTGCCCAGGGTCTGGCCAACTGGGCAATTGGCACTTCCAGCCAAGACACACAGCTGCAGCCTGGGGCCAGGACCCGCAGGCCTCCAAAATCAGAGCTGCAGAGGCTCAGGTCTGCAGCGGTCCTCTATGGGAGGACATTTACAGCCCCTGGCGGAAGCCACACAGCACAGGTGAGCTCAGGCCTGCCGGGGGGCGTGCACAGGAGCACTGACAGAAGCCAGTCCTCCCCTGAGCCCCTCGGGGACCTGAGCTCTAAAAACTGTTTGAGTCAACCTGTTAACGAACAACGGGAAAACAGATGAACGACTTAGTTCAGCTCAGAACAATTTCAACTCAGGATGATTTACTCAGTTCTGAGTAGGTGGGTGTAGGGGTGTGTAACGCTAAGGTGGGGGACTCCTGCATGGGTGAAGGCTCTTCCAAACAAGTCTGCCTTATCAGGAGGCCTGAGGTGAAAGGCAAGGGCAGGTAAAAACACGCTCCTAAAAAAAAAAAAAAAAAAAAAAAACCACGCTCCTAAAAAGAGTGAAGTAATGCATTTGTAGCAATATGGATGGACCTATAGTCATACTGCATGAAGTCAGACAGAGAAAGACAAATATCACATGATATTGCTTATATGTGGAATCTAAAGAAACGGTACAAACGAACCTACTTACAAATCAGAAATCAAGTCACAGATGTAGAGAACAAACTCATGGTTACCAAAGGGGGAAAGAGGTGTAAATTGGAAGATTGGGATTGACAGAAACAGTGACAGACTATTTCCTTGGGCTCCAAAATCACTGCAGATGGTGACTGCAGCCATGCAATTAAAAGACACTTCCTCCTTGGAAGAAAAGCTATGACCAACCTAGACAGCATATTAAAAAGCAAAGACATTACTTTGCCAACAAAGAGTCAAAGCTATGGTTTTTCCAGTAATATGTATGGATATGAGAGTTGGACCATAAAGAAAGCTGAGAGCCGAAGAGTTGATGCTTTTGAACTGTGGTGTTGGAGAAGACTCTTGAGAGTCCCTTGGACTGCAAGGAGATTAAACCAGTCCATCCTGAAGGAAATAAGTCCTGAATATTCATTGCAAGGACTGATGCTGAAGCTGAAACTCCAATACTCTGGGCTACCTGATGTGAAGAATCAATTCACTGGAAAAGACCCTGATGCTGGGAAAGATTGAAGGTGGGAGGACAAGGGGATGACAGAGGATGAGATGGTTGGATGGCATCACCGACTCTATGGACATGAGTTTGAGCAAGCTCTGGGAGTTGGTGATGGACAGGGAACCCTGGCATGCTGCAGTCCATGGGGTCGCAAAGAGTCAGACACAACTGAGTGACTGAACTGAACTGAAAACGGACCTACTGTATAGCACAGGGAACTCTACTCAGTACTCTGTAATGAACTATGTAGGAAGAGAATCTAAAAAAGAGTGGACATATGTATATGTACAACTGAATCACTTTGCTGTACACCTGAAACTAACCCAACATTGTAAATCAAGTATGTTCCAATAAAAGTAAAATTTCCAGGGCAGGAATAGAGTTGCAGATATAGAGAATAGTCATATGGATACAAGGGGGAAAGGGGAGGGTGGGATGAACTGAGAGAGTAGGATTGCCATATATACACTAACACACGTGAAACAGCTCGTGGGAAGCTGCTGTAGAGCACAGGGAGCTCAGCTCGGGGCTCTGTGATGACCCAGAGGGTTGGGATTGTGGGGCAGGAGAGAGGTCCAAGAGAGAGCGGGTATGTGTATACATACAGGTGATTCACTTCATTGTACAGCAGAAACTAATGCAACATTGTAAATTATATCCAATAAAACAGTATACTCCAAAATATACTCCAAAACAAAATATAAATAGTATAAATAGAAAAGGAACTGCATGTTTGTGAAACTGCATGCTTGCCTCTCCATTTTCCTACCTGCTTACTCACCCCCATATGCCCCCAAGAGCACACCCTGTACACCCCATACGTCAGAACCCCCATCTCAGGCTCTGTGTCTGGGGAACCTGATCTTTCAAAAGTGTGTGTGAGATGAGCGGATACAGGCGAAGTACTCAGAAGAACAACCAGCACCTGGGGAGCCTCTTACACCCACTACACACCCCTGGGGCTCCACAGCCTCAGCAGCCCCAGGGGGTGCAACCCCGGTGGGTGGAGAGCCTCCTGCCAGGAACCCTGTTCAAGCTGAGACCTGAGGTGTGAGTGTGAGTTCAGGGAAGCACAGGGGGCAAGGGGAGGTCACAGTCAAAGCCAGGGAAGGGAACAAGAGCCCGCTCAGGGGCTGCACCCAGGGAGAGGGCAGCATGAAGGGCACAGGAAGATGAGGAGAGGCGCTGAAGAAGCACATCACCTACTCTCCAAAGTGTCCTTGGCCCAGAGGAAAGACCTGCATTCAAACCCTGCCTTGGCCTCTCTCTCCAGACCCAAGAGGCTCATGAGCAAAGTTGGTATAATGATACCAGCATCAAAAAAGAAGTCTACAGCATTAAATTACGTCAGGTATTAGTGAAACGCCCAGGAGAGTCCTTGGGATAGAGGGCTGGTCAGGACTGGTGCTTGGGTGTGAGTGTGCACACACACGTTTACACACACACACACGGAGCCCACATACACATGCTGTATGCCAGATGGGATACACATGCTGAGCCCACATACACATAGAGAGCACAGACGGGGCGATGCAGGGCTCTGGCCGCCACGCTGCCACGGCTCCGTCCTCGCTCTTCTCTGCGGCCTTGGGCCTTTCCCTGCACCGGCCCTTCCCTTTCTTCCCCTGACGTGCCCCAGTCACCTCACAGAACCACAGCTTTTCAAAGTCTCAGTCCAACCTGAGACACACATGGCGTCTCCCCTCCGGGGGTGGGAGTGGCTATGATGTGTGAATGGTGGCCATGGCCAGAGTATGTGCTTTAGAAGCCTTGGTCTCAGGACTTCCCTGGTGGTCCAGTGGCTAAGACGCCTCCCTCCCCGAGGGTGGGATGTTTTGAGAGAACAGCATCGAAACATGTATATTATCTAGGGTGAAACAGATCATCAGCCCAGGTTGGATACATGAGACAAGTGCTTGAGCCTGGGGCACTGGGAAGACCCAGAGGGATCGGGTGGAGAGGGAGGTGGGAGGGGAGATCGGGATGGGGAACACATGTGGATCCATGGCTGATTTATGTCAATGTATGACAAAAACCACTACAATATTGTAAAGTAATTAGCCTCCAACTAATAAAAATAAATGGAAAAAAAAAAAGACGCCTCACTCCCAACGCAGGGGGCCTGGGTTGGATCCCTGGTCAGGAAACTTAATCCCACATGCAGCAACTAAGAGTTCACACGCCATAACTAAAGATCCACATGCCGCAAGGAAGATGGGAGATTCCACATGCTGCCACTAGGACCCTGCGCAGCCAAATAAATATTCTTCAAAAGCTGTGTCTGTGTACCGGGGGCAAGGCAGCTCCCCCAGACCCAGCCTGGCCTGATCACATGGAGAAGCCAAGGGATACTGAATTCTCCCCTAGGCACCCCTGCAGTCTCGGGAGGCCTGCCTACTGCTCTGACCCCTTTCAGAGCACCCAGGGTGTAGGAGGCGGCACCTGGACACGGATGCGGGCTCTCCAGACAAGGTCAGCTGGTGACATCTGCAGTGCCACGAAGGCTGAGTCCAACAAGTGTCCCTCATAATGCTTCTATCATTGTCATCTCATTTCCATTATGATTGCTTATTGGATTCATGAAGTCTTTATACATGTATTTCAAATTTTCCAAATACCTAGACTCTGTTTTGTTATTAATTTCTATCAGACCTGGGCAGTGTGGACAGGACACAGGCTCTTCCAGGAGCAGCCCTGATGTCTTCCTGCTCCTGGCCTCATCTGCCCAGTGGGGGCCACCCACTGCTAATAACCACAGTGAAACAAATAACTGACAGAGCCTCCTGCCTGCTCAGAGTGATTAGCTCAGGAAAGCTGAGGAAGCTCGCCTCAGAACTCCGCAAGTTCCTCCCCTATGAGCCTCTAATCCCATTCAACCCTAACCCACCGTCTTGTCCCCGAGCTGGTGCACGTGGCCAGCTCTTGCCTTCCTTCACTCTTACCCCACTCTGGGGGCAAAGACCTGGACCCCAGAGCCTACCATCCCCCATCAGCTTGGCCAGGGCTGCCCCTCATTTAACCAAAGCCCTAACCTCAGAGCAGTAACGGAGTCCGGACAGGGCTTGTTCAGAGTCCACAACTGAAATGGTCTTGGGCACAGAACCAGCCTCCAGGAAAGTCCTGGGCAAGAGAAGTCTGGGCCTCTGAGCCTGGGTTTCCACAAGGGCTCCTCACCCTGGGAGGTGCCTGGTGCCAGGACACAGCCTGCAGCCCCCCAACTCAGGAGCCTCCCTGGTCCTGCCCCGAGAGCCAGCTGTGGCTGAAATACAAGCCACACCCAGACAGGATGGAGGCTTCATGACAGTCACATGGGGAGGGTCTGGGTAACAGCGGCCCAGCAGAGGGGTCCATGCAACTTGGGCAGCCTTGGTGGGGGTTGGGGAAACAGGCTCTGCTAATGAACCCATCAGAACGCACACCCTCGCCCAGCCCCCTCAGTTTCTGGGTAAGCCAGCCTCCTCCACGGAAGCAACTCTTTGTTAACAGCGTTGCCATGACAACCAGATCCAGGGAGAACTCTCTCTTCAAGGTAGAGTCTGAGGGTGACACTTGGAGAAACGGAAGTGGTGGTGACAACAGGCAAGGGCCTGGCCTCCCAGCCCCACCCCACTACTCCTTCTTGAACAGGGGTCTGGATCCCCAGAGATGCCCCCCTCTTGCCATTCCCAGAGCTTGTGGGTCTGCTCACCTCTCCCCTCCCTGAAAGGGGAAGCAAGATGGCTGAGGCTGGGGGGTGGGGGCCCCCCACCCCCAACACACAGGTTCCCAGACACAGATCTGCCACGCACAGCAGCTCAGAGATTTTCACACACATCCCACGAATGTCTGCTGAGTCCTCCAGCATAGCCACACTCTCAGAGCTGGTGGTCCAGCTGGGGCCAACGGGCCAAGTACAGACTTGACCCTGAGGGATCACAGCCTGACAATTACACCATGTGCCCAGGGCATCCTCAGAGCACACCTGTGCAGGGAGGCACCCTGAGGAAGGCTGGGAGCCGACTAGGTGGGGAAAGGCAGGGCTGCATGGCGCATAAGGCTCAGCATTTTTACAAAGGGAAGGTTAAAAAGGTCACCTGGCTGCACCGTGGGGCAGGCACTGCAGGGGCAGGAGGCTGCTGGGGTGCCCAGGCCAGGGGAGGGCAGCCCGGCCCCAGGAGGTGGCAGTGGGCAGAGGGAGGGGGAGGCATGGAAGAGAGGTCAGGGGTGGGGGCAAACTAGCTGAATGCTCGATCGATGCCAGGGCTGACCTGGCAGAGGTCCAAGAGAGACCCTGGCTGTCCCACCTGCTCAGAGAGGGGACAGGGCAGGGGAGGATTAGGGGTGCAATGACAGAGGTCACCTGGGAGGCAGCAGGCAGGTCTGGGCTTGAATGCTGCCCGGAAGAGCTGGGGTGGGATCAGCACCAAGGAGGAAATGGAAACCAGGGTTGAGGAAGAGAAAGTGGAGGCCCAGGTCCCCAGGAAGGGGGACAACGAGTGCCCCAGGAGAGGAGGGGGGACCTGCAGAGCCCTGGGGACCACAGCCTGGGAGCAGGGCCGGAGACGTCCCCAGGCCTCTGGAGCCTGTTCCCCAGGAGTGGGGGGCACACAGATGGGAGTGGGCCAGGCTGTGTGGGAGGTGATGGTGTGCAGTGAGCAAGCAGAGAACACCCTTCACAGTCGGCCCCGCGCAGGGGAGGAGAGCAGGGTGCAAAAGAGCCAGAGGGAGAGACAGCTGAGCGAGGTTTGTTGTTGTGTTGAAACTGGAAGAAGCAGTAGGCAAATGGCTTCACCTCTGAGGCATGTCAACTAGGGCAGCAGCACCGCACCAGGGAGGAGCCGGGGTGGGAGGAGCTGGACAAGCCAATTAAAGCGCCCCCTGAGTTCTCAAGGCTACACCTAACGGGCCAGCTCCCTGGCTGGGGGTCTCAGCACGTGTGTCCCCCAGGAGAAATGGGGACCTCTCCTCTAAAGAGCTAGGACACTTACCAAGGCCCCAGCCCCTCCTCCTTGAGCTGGCGCTCACCCACCACTCCCCAAAGTCACCCTGCACTGCGGAGAACGCAGAGCCGCTCAGAAGGGACACCGGGGGCCTCGAGCTCCCACCAGCACCCCGGGCGGAACAGGCCGCAGCCTGCCCCTCCGCTCCCCAGCCCGCGCGCCAGCCCTGAGGAGCTGCCCGGTCACGTGAGCTGGGGAGAAACATCCAGGGCAGGACCCCTGGGTGTTGCCCTGAATCCTGCCCCAAGGCCCCCGTGGGGCTCTGAGGAAATGCTTTGCACACAAGAAAAATGCTTGGCACACAGACACGGGAAACCATGTCTGTCCACCCTGAGGCAGGGTCAGCGCCACGCAGGGCTCACACCCCCACCCTTCCCTGGCCGTGCAGGCATTGGTGTGACCCTAACACCGCCATACCAGACACCTGTCACCTTTTCACAGGCCTGAGCCCCATCCCAGGAGGTGAGTCCTTGAGGCCTTCCCTGCCCCAGGGTGACCCCCGCTCCTCCACTCCTGGCCCCCAGCCCTCCCATACTCTGTGCGGGCCAGAACATGAGGCTGTTGACTCTCCCTTCCATGGTTCCCGCCATGCTGATGTCTGCTGACCTTCCCAAAGCTTGCTTCAGGGTTGTGAGACTCGGGCTTCCCAGTGTCCCCACTGCAGGGACATTCTGAATGGATCCATAGAGGCCAGTTCACTCTGCACACCCAGGGCATCCTTGTGTTCACTCTCTGACACACACACACACAGAGCCCCAGGCTCTGTGCCCAGAAAGAGGTGAGAAACACAGTCTTAAAAGAGGGCAGAGTGTCCTCCCAGACCCCAGCAGATCGGGGGCCCCGACATGCGGCCAGTGGGTGTCAAGAGGCCATCCTTCTCTCCTGTGGTCAAGGGCCCGGGAGCTTCCCACCAAAGCCGCCCTGTGACTCCAGGCCTCCCTTCATCCCCCCTGCTTGCCTCCGTGCTCCCTGCCTCCCTTCTCAGATTCAGCTGGAAGCCGCGTTGCTAAGTAAACACACATCTCAGGAGGGAGGTGGGCAGGCAAGGGCAAAGGGATGAGCGGCAGCCTGCAGTGGGTGGGAGCTCCACGAGGCAGATTTCTGCTCAGCATTTGGAGGCTCTGAGAGAAAAAACAGCCAGAGCGGCCCAGGGCGGAAGCAAGCAGATGGCCTCGGGAGGGGAGAGGGAGGGAGGAGGCGGCCCAGCAGGGGGCAGTAGGAGGGCCGACCTGGACTGGGAGCCACACTGAGCCGAGACCACCTGGACAGGCCTCTCCTGCATCTTTGCCCCCCTCCCCCACTGTGGCCTGGCACCTACCCCCAGCAAGTCCTGTGGGGCGGTCCAGGGCCCCTCTTCTGGGGTAGGGTCATACAGAGGTGTGCAGCCTACACTTGCCCACCCTGGTCCCAACTTCAGCTCCTAGCCCTGCACCTTCACTTGGTCTATTTGACCAACTTGGCTTTGAAACATATGGCTTCAGAACAGGGTTCTGTGGTTTAAAAAACAAATATCAACCAAAGCTATTCCAGTCCCACCCGTTCAGCCTATTATCACAGATAAGGAGACAGGTGGGCTCAGGGGTACTCAGGCTATACCTGAGCAACCTCCAATGGATCTCCTCTGGAAGACCCAGGAGACAGACTGGTGGGTCTGTTCCTGGCCTGGCCAGCTGCAGAGGATGCCCTCCCCCATCAGCCTGGGCCCACCAGCCTCTCTCAGGCCGACCCAGCACAGATGCTGGTGGTGCTGGTATTTCTCCCTCCTCCCCCCTCCTCTTCCTACTGCTCTTCCCCGAATCCTCCTCCTCCTCTCCATCCTCTTCTTCCTCCTACCCCTCCTCCTCCTCCTCCTCCTCCGCCTGCAGTTGCTAAGTTACACCAGAAAACCCCTCTGCTCTGTGTGAACTGTTCCATTTCCACGATTTGCCAGGTGGAAGGGAGCCATCAGGCTGGCAGTTCGAGGATGCCTCCCAGAGAAAAACAAACTTGTTGGCTGTCTCTCTGGCCCCCAGGGCACACCTGGGGACACCTGTTTATGCTCCCCAACCCCAGAGCTATGTGCTGGAGCACACAGCTGCCCTCGGGAGGGTGTTAGCCTGTGGGTCCACACTGCTTACTCTTCTCAGGGGCAGGGCTTGCAGATTCTGCTGCCACCCCCACCCAGGCCCATCCAGACTCCAGAGACCTGCTGGTCACTATGATACATGTCCCTACGAACGAAGAAAGGCAGGAGGGGAGAAAACCAGGGTACCCTTGTGCCCCCAGCCAACACCCTCCACATCCCCCCACTCTGAATCCCCTCCTCTTATTCTGGGCTGGGGTCCAGTGGTGCCAGTGCAAAGTGTCCCCAGATGTAGGGGACATGCCCTCAGAAGTCACTGAAACCATGCTGTCATTCTACAGGCAAGGAAACTGAGTCTCGAAGGAGCCTGCAGCCTGCCCACAGCTCCAAAGTCAAGACCCGTGGCCTCCCAACTGTACACAAGAGCTACTGCTTTGCTCTCTACGCCTCCTACCTGGGCAGGGAAGGGCCTGGACCCAGGCTAGGCTGGGAAAGACTATGTCCAGAGGGAGGTGGGAGACCCCTGAGGGCAAAAACAGACCACTGCCTCTTCGAGGTCCCCCAGCACGCCAAGCTAACTGTGCACGTTCTGGGCTCCCAGGGCAGGTGGCCATCGGAGCCCTTCCATTGGTTTGGAGGGTGGGGGATGTATGAGAGCAGGGGGGAGGCTGAATCAGATGGGGCTCCCACTTCTAAGCAGGGAAGGAGGGTGTCCCGGCCCCCACCACATCTCAGCCCCAGGTGGTTCCCAAGAAGTAGAAGGCCTCCCAGCTCCAGCAGCTCCAGTCCACCAGCTCCAGCGCGCCCAAGCAGCTAGAGATGAGGGCGCCAGGGGCCTGCTGTGTGTCTCTCCCTAGACAGCAGTGCCCCCACCCCCACAAGCGCAGACCAGAACTAGCTGCACCTGCCCCAGACTCGTTTCCAGCAGGGAAGGCATGGGGCAAAGAGAGCGCGGTCCTTCAAATGACCCTTGCCCACCGTGCAGAGAGGGGCATCTCGCCCTGGCCGGCTCTCTTCAAAGGCTGAGCTCACGCCCCAATTCCTCGCCAAACAGCAAGGGCGCGAGATGCCACCGCGGGGCCCAGAATGCAGACAAGCAAATGGAAACTTCCAACTGCGCAGCCCCAGCTCCTCAGTTTCCCAGCCCCCTCCTTCACGCCAGGCCCAGGTCAGGGGACCCGCGCGCGGGAGCCCACGCCAGGCTGCCAAGTGCGTTCCCTCCACGCCCAGGCTGAGACCGCCCGGTGCCCCGCAGGGGCTGGGGACTGGGGGGTCCTGGCGCTGTCCAGCCCCGGGCGGAGTTCTGGGGAACTCCGCACTGGGCTCCCGCACGCCCTTCTCCACGCGCGTCCCCAGACCCGTGCCGGGAGCCCGCGCCCCGGCCCCACGACGGTCGAGCCGGGCGGGACCCTGGACCCGCGTACGCCCCGCCCTGCCGGCGTGGGCGACCGGAGGGGACGGCCCGCAGGAGGGAGGGAGGAACGGAGGTACTCAGGATCCGGCGGCCGCTGCCTACCTCGGTCCGGGCCAGCGTAGCTCCCGCGCAGCCCTCGCGCCGCAGTCGGGCCCCAAGCAGCGCGCGGCCGGCGCCGGCGGCGGCTCATGCTCTGCACTTGGGCCCGCGGCACCCGCCCACCCGCGGCCGCCCCCGCGCTGCGCCAGCTGCGGGCAGAGCGGCTCCCTCCGCAGCCGGCGCCGGGGAGCGCGAGCGAGCGAGCACGCAGCGAGCACGGAACGGGCGCGGATCGGGCACGAAGCGGGCACGGAGCAGGCGGGCGCGAGAGCGCGGGGAGCGAGAGGATGCGGGGCGGGCTCCGAGAGATAGAGAGAGAGAGAGAGCGGGGTGAGGAGTGGTGTGGGATGGGCGCGTGGAGAGCGACAGTGTGGGACGAAGGTGCAAGGAGAGGTAGGGCGCGTGTCCAGGGCGCAGGGCGGCGGGCGGGGGCAGGGGGTTGGGGGCTAAGAGGGGGGGCGCAGGGAGACACAGGGTCAGCCTTTCATTTTAAAAAGGACAAGGCAACAAACACCCCGAAAGGTGATGTGGCCACCTCAGGCAAAAGACCCTTTGGAAATTCTCGCAGAGCTGCCAAAATTCTTATCATCGGCATCTGACAGTGAAAGCGCTTCCGTGGGCAAATCTGGTCCCTTTGGTTATTCCAACCATCACAACCATCCTGTGGGGTTGGTTTTGGTTTTGTTGCCATTGGTCAGAAACAAATATATGGCCAGGGAAGTGCAGTGACCCAGCAGCATGTCAGAGCTGATAAGTTGCAGAACCAGAGTCCAAAATCATCTTACAAGATTCCATAGTCCCCATTTTTCCAAAACCACTAAGAGGACGATCCAGGTCTTCTGGCTCCCAGAGGAGCCTCCTGTCTCTCGCTCTCTGAAGGGATATCCCTGTTTTCTAACAACAAGGTGGGGGCGGGGTCAGGGGTCAGGTGTGACTCAGGCTCAGGTGACTAGGAACAGGTCTGGTGCCCCACCACACCCCTTGGAGAAGCTGAGGACCTTTTTTACTCATTCATTCAGTACATGTTTATTGAGCACCTACTGTGCCATTCTGGGCTCTGGGATACAGGTGTGAATGTCCCTGTCTGGTTGAAGTCTACATTTTTGAGGGAAGTAAGCAATAAATAAAAAACACAAGTAAATATTCCATATGTCATGATGCAGATGCTCTGAAAAAAAGCAGAGGAGAGGGCAATTTATGGGTTTATTTGACTTTGACTATGATCAGGGAAGTCTTCACTGAAAGGGTGATGTTAGAGCAAAGATTTGACTTAGGCAAAGCATGCTCAATCTGAAAAATGAAGATGTGACACAAAGGGAACAGGAAGTGCAAAGACCCTGAAATGACAGTATGCCTTGGATGTGTGCAAGCAATAAGGAGAAGGTCAGAGTGATATGAGAGTGAGTAAGTGAGAGTGTGGTGGTGATGAGATTCCAGGGGGTGCCAGGGTGACTATATCAGGAAGAGCCTGGTTAGTTGGCCATCAGCCCACTGTGGCTTTGACTCAGAGGAAGCTACATAGCTGGTGGAGGGTTTTGCACAGTGATGCTATGCTGACTTTTTTTTTTTTTAACAAAAACATTTGATTATGGAAAATTGCATTTTCAAAAGTAGGCCCTAAGAAGGCATAATAAGCCCAATGTTGGGCTTCAGTAATCATCAATATGTGGCCAACTTTGCTCCATCTGTACCGTCACCCACCATTCCCTGTATTATTTAAGTGAACACTGACAGCTTTCTATATAACATATATATTATACATACGCAATAGTACATAAATCATAAATTTGTGCTTGATAGATTTTCAGTGAGGACACTAATAACCACCTGTACCTTGATTTTTATTGTGGAAAGGTTTTAAATTACAGAATCATTTTCTTTGATAGAGGACCATGCATATTATCCACTTCTTCCTGTATCACTTTGGTAAACTGTTTTTGAAATATTTTTCCATTTTGTGTAAATTTTCAGATTTACTGACATGTTATTCATAACATCCTCATATTATCCCTCAGATATCTGTAGAATCTGTAGTGATGTCCCACTTTTCATTCTGATATTGGGGCTCTTGGTGTTTTTCTTAATCAGTCTTGCTGGAATTTTGTCAATTTTATCATTTTTTTTCCAGATAAGCAACTTTCTGCTTCGTTGAGTTTTTTTCTGTTGTGTCTTCTATTTAATTGATCTCTGTCCTTAGTTTATCATGTCTATATTTCTACTTTTAGAGGGATATTTATTGTCCTTTTGTTTCTTAAGTTGGAAGCTAGGCTCATTTTCAAACTTCTTTTTGACTAGGTACATTTAAAGCTATAATTTTCCTTTTAGGCACTGCTTTACTGTCTCTCACAAATTTTAAGTGTTTTTTAAAATTATCATTTGGCTCAAAATATTTAAATTTCCATTTTGATTTTTCTCTTAGCCTATGAGTTATGTATTATATTAGAAGGGTGTTACTTAGTTTCCAAGTATTAGGGGATTTTCTAGTTATCTTCCTGTTATTGAGTTTCAATTTAATTATACTAAAGGCAGAGGCTCTGAATTACTTCAATTATATGAAATCTGCTTATACATTCTTTATGACCCAGAATATGTTCTATTTTGGTAAATGTCCCATATGCCTTTGAAAAGAATGAAAATCCTCTATGTATGAGATAGGTCAGGTTGGTTCAGTTCAGTTCAGTCGCTCAGTCATATCCAACTCTTTGCGACCCCATGCATAGCAGCACACCAGGCCTCCCTGTCCATTACCAACTCCCAGAGTTTACTCAAACTCATGCCCATCGAGTCGGTGATGCCATCCAGCCATCTCATCCTCTGTTGTCCCCTTCTCCTCCTGCCCCTAATCCCTCCCAGCATCAGGGTCTTTTCCAATGAGTCAACTCTTCGCATCAGGTGGCCAAAGTATTGGAGTTTCAGCTTCAGCATCAGTCCTTCCAATGAACACCCAGGACTGATCTCCTTTAGGATGGACTGGTTGGATCTCCTTGCAGTCCAAGGGACTCTCAAGAGTCTTTTCCAACACCATAGTTCAAAAGCATCAATTTTTGGCCCAGATTAGTCAAGTCTAAATCTATATTGCCACTGAACTGTATCTTGTATTCTGTCAGTTCCTGGGACAAACTGCAAACAACCCAAAAGTCCTTCGATGAGTATACATCCACAGAGTGGAAAACTACTCAGCAACAACATGCATGATTCTCAAAAGCATTATGCTGAGTGAAGAAGCCAGACTCAAAGGAATCCAAACAGAATGAGTCCATGTATATGACATTTATATGACATTCGAGAAAAGGCAAAACTCCAAGAGATGGAGAACAGATTGGTGGTCCCCAGGAGTTGGTAGGGTGAAGGCAGAGGAGGGTTGACTACACCCTGGGTAAAATTTTAGGAACCATGGAGCGTATCTGTATCTTGATTTGTGGTCATGATCACATAACTTTCTGCATTGTCAAGACTTAAAGTAACTGTACACCAAAAAGAGTGAATTTTACTGTATGTAAATTAATTTTTTAAAATCTCCAGTATAATTATGGGCCTCTACCTTGTCATCTCTTTTTCTTGAGATGTTGTCCATAAGTTTGTGACTGTCCCTTCCTTTTTGCTGTATCCATTATTATGGGGTGGGGGCGGGGGAATCAGGTTGATCCATTACTACCAGTGAACATGGCCACTGTTGCCACAAATATGAAGTCTGTAGGAAGCACAGGGGAAGTGGAGGGAGAGGTTAAAAGACTGTTGCAATAGTTAGATGATGGATGATGGTGACAGACTAGGATACCTAGTGGAGCTAATAGGGCTAATGGTGCTAAACATTTGCAACTGGACACGTACTGCATATGGAGCCAGAAGTGCCTGGGTCAGAGAAAAGGGAGGAGCCCCACATCCTTTGGCTCCAGTGACTCCTTCTGAGCCCCTTTCCCATGCTGGGGAGCACGTCCCGTCCCAAGGTACCTCTGCATGGTGGGACGCTGGTAGTGCTTTGAATGTTGCTTTATTTAGGCTTGTTTGGGGTAGAGGGATTTCTGCAGGTGTGGGAACTAAGACATGTATGTCTAGGACTTCCCTTGTGATCTAGTGGCTAAGACTCCATGCTCCCAAAGCAGAAAGCCCAGGTTCAATCCGTGTTCAGGGAACTAGATCTCACATGCCGCAACTAAAGATTCTACATGCCATATCTAAGACCCAGCACAGGCAAATAAATAATTAATAGAAATATTTTTAAAATAAATGTTTATGACAATTCAGCCCCTGCACCAGACATTGGCTTGTGCCCCCTTTGAACACCTCCCAACACCATGACTGCATCGTCTTGCAGCTTTTTACTTTCATGGAGTCCAGCTCATTGACCTCCGTGGGTCCTCAGGATCTCTGATCCCTGGCCCAAACCAGATCTTTCCAGGATTTCAGCTTTCTCCCTCCTGGTTTCACTTGCCTCCCCTTTCAGCCTTGTTTCCACAGAACAAGTTTTTGGTTATTCTCTTTCCAATACACTAAATGTCCTTGCTCGTTTTACCTTCATGCCTCCCACCTGCAAAACTCCAGTGACAGAAGAATCCAACTCTGCCTTCTCCAGATGTACCCTCAGGTATCTAAGCACTGCCAGAGGCAGCATAGCCTAGCTATCACTCTAAATTCACAGTAAATTTATCAATGGAACTGAGAACTCAATATTATTCAGTCATCCTTTTATGGTTTTTTCTCTCCTCTTCTTAACTGTGAAATATGTCAGACAGACTGAAGAGTGTATGAAATGTGTATGTACAATTTCAAGAATAATCACAATGAGAATACCACTGGAATCAGGACTTAGGACATTGTCAGTACCTGAGAGGTTGTGCTAGTGGTAAAGAACCCACCTGCCAATGCAGGAGATGCAAGAGATGCAGACTCATTCCCTGGGTTGGGAAGATCCCCTGGAGAAGGAAATGGCAACCCACTCCAGTATTCTAGGTGGGAAAATCCCATGAACAGAGGAACCTAGCAGGCTACATACAGTCCATGGGGTTACAAAGAGTCAGACACTACTGAGCACACATGTATGTACATTTGTACAGTACATGTGAGGCCCCATATGTGTCCTCCCCAATTGTCTCATCTCCTCTCCCTACCACTTCCCTCTCAGAGGTAAACATTATCCTGATATTAATTCTCATGCCTCTGTTTAAACTTTTACCCCTAGATATGTATGCCTATTTTTGAATTTTTGTGGATGGAATCATATTGTATATTTTCCACTGTCATTTGTTTGTATAATCAATATTAGGCTTGTGAGATTCACCCATGTTGTGTGTGTAGCTTATTCATGTGTTGTTTGGTATTCTGTTATATTTGTTTGGTCCACTATTAGTAGACATTTGGGGAGCTGACATTTTTGCTATTACTCATTCACTCCCTGAGCATCTACTTGAGCATTTCTTGAGCATCTACTATAGTAGATGCCAGGCATTACTTTAGGCATTAGTATAGAAGTGTGATCAAAACTGATAAAATCCCTTTCTACATGGGTATTCTAGGTGTGGAGGACTACAATCAATATTTTTAAGAATAGATAAGCTATATTGTATGTTAAATGATGAGATGTCCTAATTAGGAACAAAAGCAGGGAAAGAGATGGAAAGTACCAGGATGGTACAACAATGTGTATTACTCAGTTGCTAGCTGTGTCCCACTCTTTGCAACCCCATGGACTGCAGCATAGCAGGCTCCTCTGTCCTCTACTGTCTCCTAGGGTTTGCTCAAATTCATGTCCATTGAGTTGGTCATGCTATCTAACCATCTCAACCTCTACCACCCCCTTCTCCTTTTGCCTTCAATCTTTCCCAGCATCAGGTCTTTTCCAATGAGTTGGCTCTTTGCATCAGGTGGCCAAAGTATTGCAGCTTCAACTTCAGCATCAGTCCTTCCAATGAATATTCAGCATTTCCTTTAGGATTGACTGATTTGATCTCCTTGCAGTCCAAGGCGCTCTCAAGAGTCTTCTCCAGAACCACAATTCAAAAACATCAATTCTTTAGTGCTCAGCCTTCTTTATGGTCCAACTCTCACATCCATACATGACCACTGGATAAACCATAGCTTTGACTATACAGACCTTTGTCAGCAAAGTGATGTCTCTGCTTTTTAATACATTGTCTAGGTTTGTCATAGCTTTCCTTCCAAAGAGCAAGCATCTATTAATTTCATGGCTTCAGTCACTGTTCACAGTGATTTTGGAGCCCAAGAAAATAAAATCTGTCACTGCTTCTACTGTTCCCCTTTTATTTGCCATGAAGTGGTAGGACTGGATGCCATGATTATAGTTTTTTGACTGTTGAGGTTCAATCCAGCTTTTTCACTCTCCTCTTTCACCTTCATTAAGAGGCTCTTTAGTTTCTCTTTGCTTTCTGTCATTAGAGTGGTATCATCTGCCTATCTGAGGTTATTGATATTTCTCCTGGCAATCTTGATTCCAGTTTGTGATTCATCTAGCCTGGTATTTTGCATGATGTACTCTACATAGAAGTTAAATAAGCAGGTTTCCCACTGAGTTGACATCTAAGACAAGACACACAGCCATCTAAGGTGAGAAGATCTAAGGTGAGCAAAAGAAGCTCTATAAGGAGCAGCGTGGCAGTTTCAAGGCATGACCCACACAGAAGGGCCTGTACAATGCAGTTCTATCTCTAACTGCTCAGAGTTAGGCCAAACTTCGCAAGTTAAGGGCACATTCCCCATAAGACTACCCCCACTTCAGACACCAGCTCCAAGCTCAGGGGTCCCCAGGCCACCCACAACTGGTTAAACATGTGGCGATTCCCCCTACTCCTCAAGTTTAAGAATTCACTAAAAGAACTCATAGAACTCAAGTACACACTGTACTTATGATTACAATCTTACAATAATAAAAAGGATTCAAATCAGGAAGAAAAGTCTCACAGGGCAAGATCTAGGAGGATTCCAAACACAAAGTTTCCATGTCTACTCCCCACCATCAGGATGCATCACCCTCCTGGCACAGAGTATTATTATCCAGGGAGTGTCCCCTGAGCTTTTGTGTCCTGAGTTCTATTTCTGTGTCCAGGGTTTCATTAAGTAGGTATGATTAAATCAGCTGTTGCCCATGTAGTTCGATCTGCAGCCCCTTCTCCCATAAGATGGGCTCATGTCACATGACTCAAAGCCCCAACCCTCTTATCATACGGTCTTTCTGGCATGCCCAGCCCCCATCCTGAGTCACATCATTTGCATGAACTTAGGTGTGATCTGAGGGCCCACCATGAATAACAGAGGCACTTCTAGGACTTTCCTCATGGTCCAGTAGTTAAAAATCCACCTTCCAATGTAGAGGATCCCTGGTCATGGAAATAAAATCCCACATGCCATGGGGCAACCAAGCCTGAGTGCTGCAACAAAGACCCAGCATGGCCAAAAACTAACAAAACAAAGACACTTCTATCACTGAGGAAATTCCAAGGATTCAGGAGCTCTGTCCCAGGAACCAACGGACAAAGATCAGTCAAATTCTTCATCTTATAACACCCTTTATGTCTGAAGAAGAGTAAGAAAGTCCAAAAACAAAAGGCGATGAGATCAGAGAGATACTTGGACTAGATCTCTTTGATTATTCTGGTACCTGGGTGCAAGGGTTCTCTCAGGTGGAGGCTGAAAGTGCAACTTCTGGATCATAGGAAATGCATGAGTTCAATTCTGTTGGGAAATATCCAATTGTTTTCTAAAGTAGTTTTGAAACAGGAAGGAAGGGAGCAGGGCACAAAGTTTAAAAGAACTATATAGCCTGAGGATAAACATAAACTGAATAGAATCAACTAAGTCCAAGATGGCAAATGAGTAGACTTCCACATCAGCAAGCTAAATGACACACCCACTTGCACCATGACAGTTCTGAGGCCAACCATCAAAGGTAAAAAAGTGAGCCGTGGCCCAATTCCTGGAAATCCCTACCCCTTACCCCAAAATAGTTGGAATAGTCCTCCTACTCATTAGCCTATGAAATTACCCAGCCCATAAAAATTAATCATGCCACTTGAAAAAAATTTCAAGGCCACTCTCTCCTTGTGAAATGGCCAATGCTCTATCTGTGGAGTCAGTTTCTCTCTAAATAAATTCACTTCTTACCTACTACTTTGTCTCTCACTGAATTCTTTCTGTGGTGAGACATCAAGAACCCAAGCCTCATTAAGTCCTGAAACCAGGTGTGTGACCTCAATTAAAAGACTATGGGTTTAAGTCCCAATCTGACTTTTGGCTGGATTTGAGTTCCAGCCCATGTGTTCAAGTCTCAATCTGAGTTGAGACTCAATTTCAGCTATACCAGTTTATACATTTACCAGCAGCACAATGAGTTCCCATTGTTTCGGTCTGTGGTAGGCAGAATAATGGCACGCCAAAAGTCCTAATTCCCAGAATCTGTTAGTATGTTTCCTTTTCTTATATTATAAAAAAAACTTTGTAGATGTGATTAGTTAAGGATCTTGACTTGGGGAGATTGGAGGGAATGGGGGTGGCCAATGTAATGATAATGAAACCTAAAAGAGGGTGGCATGAGGTTCAGAGTCACAGGAGATGTGATAAGAAAAGCAGAGGTCAGAAGGGGTGAGAGAGGCTTGCTGCTGGTGCTGCTAAGTCATTTCAGTCGTGTCCGACTCTGTGTGACCCCATAGACGGCAGCCCACCAGGCTCCCCCATCTCTGGGATTCTCCAGGCAAGAACAGTAGAGTGGGTTGCCATTTCCTTCTCTAATGCATGAAAGTGAAAAGTGAAAGTGAAGTTGCTCAGTCATGTCCAACTCTTAACGACCCCATGGACTGTAGCCTACCAGGCTCCTCCGTGCATAGGATTTTCCAGGCAAGAGTACTGGAGTGGGTTGCCATGGCCTTCTCTGAGAGAGGCTTGAAGATGCTTCATTGCTGACTTTGAAGATGAAAGGAGGGACTGATAAGGATAGAATAGGATAGTTACACAGGTAGTTTTAGAAATCCCACGAGGGGGTTATAGATAGGGAAACTTAGGAAACTTTGGGAGACCACTATAAGTTAATGATCACTCAAGAAAGCTACTGGAATGCATCAGACTTGCTTAACTATAAAGTCATAAAAGCACAGGCTATGCCCCTGGTCATTAAGTGAAAAAAATGAGGCCTGCATCCTGTTGCTCAAGGCCAGCAAGATGATGATCCTTAGAACCAAGGACAGGATTATCAGGGAAAGGTAACATTCCAAAGTGAGAGACCCTCACTACACTGAAACCTGAGATGATTTTAACATAGTTTAGTATATGTCACCACCCTTCTGCTGATTGGAATAAACACCATGACAGTCCTAGTTTGACCTCATAGGATCAAACGCTCTCCTGCCCAATGCAAAGGAGGAGCTAGTGATGTAAGCCTGGCTTCTACTCAAAGAATGAGGAGGAAGGTGGTCTTCTCCCCCTCCCCACTTTCCTTTCATTATAAAAATGTAGCCTGCTTAATTCTTGTGCTGAGCCTCAGTAGGTCCAGACACCACGTGAGTAATTCTAACTAAAAGACCATGAGTTCAAGCCCTAGTCTGGGTTTTGGCTGAGTTCAAGTACCAGCCTGTGGGTTCAAGTCCCAACTTGAGGTATACCATTTCAGGACTACAAACCAAGGAGAGCGGATAGCCTATAGAAGCTGTAAAAGTCTGGAAAACAGATTCTCTCCTATAGGCTCCATAAAGAACTAGCCCTGCCAACATCTTGAATTTATCCCAGTGAGATTGACCTCCAGAAACAGGTGTTGTTTTAAGCCACTGGGGTTGTGGTACTTTATTCCAGCAGCAATTGGAAAATACTATGTAATCCTTGCCAATACTTTGTAAGTGTTGATTTCTCATTTTTTGATAATGTTTGTTGTATAGTATTATCTCACTGTAGATTTAATTTTTATTTTCCTGATTGTGAATAATATAAAACATCTTTTCATATATCTATTAATCATTTGAGTTTGCTCTTTTTTTTTCTTTTTTAACTGAAGGATAATAAGGATAATTACTTTACAGAATTTTGTTGCTTTCTATCAAACATCAACATGATGAGTTTACCCTTTAGTAAAATGCCTGTTCAAGGTTTTTGCTCAGTTTTCTATTGATTATTCTTTTTTCTTATTGATTTAGAAGCTTTCTATATACACAAATATTGGTATCATGAGAGTTAAATGTGTTATAAATTGGTAAACATTCAATTGTTTGGACAACTGTCTCCTGATTCATAACTTGTATAATCACCCTCTCTGTGTTCTTTTGATGGAGACAATAGTCATAATTCATATGAAAGAATCCCATTTATGGCTTTTTTTTTCATGATTTGAGTTTCCCACTCTGTGTTGTTGCATGCATGCATGCTCAATCATGTCCAACTCTCTGAGACGCCATGGACTGTAGCCCACCAGGCTCCTCTGTCTATGGAATTTTCCAGGCAAGAATACTGCAGTGGGTTGTCATTTCCTACTCCAGGGGACCTTCCTGACCCAGGGATTGAACCTGCTTCTATTTCATCTCCAGGCAGATTGCCAAGCAGATTCTTTGCCACTATGCCACCTGGGAGTTTTTCACCCTACTCTTTTCTAAATTCTCCAAACTTTCCCAAGAATTTCCAGTCCTCCAGGCCTTTGCAGTCCCTAGACTGCTCTCTATTTCTCGCCCTAGCAGATAGTGACTCTCCCACTTTACCTCATCATTGTGTTTCAGTTGTTCAGTCATGTCTGACTCTTTGTGACCCCGTGAACTGCAGCACACTAGGCTTCCCTGTCCTTCACCATCTCCCGGAGTCTGCTCAAACTCATGTCCATCGAATTGGTAATGCCATCCAACCATCTCATCCTCTGTCATCCCCTTTGCCTCCTGCCTTCAGTCTTTCCCAGCATCAGGGTCTTTTCCAGTGAGTCGGCTCTTTGCATCAGGTGGCCAAAATATTGGATCTCACAGGGAAATTCTAAACTGTCATCAGGAACTGCCTCAACTCTTACCCCAAATTTATACATTTGTCTGCATCCTCCCCTCCTTCCTTCCTGTCACAATGGAGGACACAATCCCTTCTCTCTCTGAGGTCATTCTTTCCTCCTCTGCCCTGGCTGCCATTCCACATACCTCCTCTTTAATATGGTGCATTTAAATATAGCCTCTCTCTTCTCTCTCTTTAATGTCCTCCATTTAAACACCTAAGCTTTCCCATTTTCAAAAAATACCTGGAATATCCATGCCTCATAGAGTCCATCCTGCCTTTTTTTTCCCACCCAGAGTCAGGCTTCTTTTATATATATATATATATAAATTGAAGGATAATCACTTTACAGAATTTTGTTATTTTCTGTCAAGCATCAACACGAATCAGCCATAGGTATACATATATATCCCCTCCCTTTTGAACCTCCCTCCCATCTCCCTCCCCATCCCACCCCTCTAGGTTGGTATACAGCCCCTGTTTGAGTTTCCTGAGACATACAGCAAATTCCCAGGCTTCTTGAAAGAACTAGCAGTCTCCCTCCAATCTGCCTGAACCTCTGTGGCACAAGAAATATATACTCGGTCTTTGTCCCCTTTCCCTGGCATGGAACTCCAAAATGCCTTGGAATTTCCTGAGTGAGAGAAGTGCATTTTCTTCTAATAAGATGACTCTTGGCAAATGCCTTACTTCAGGATGGGGGCTGGTCACCAGAAAGACCAAACCTTGATAAGAATCTTGGAAGTTTCATCCCCATTCCCCAACCTCCAGGAGGTAGAGGGGCTGAAGATTGATTTAATAATCAATGATGCCTACATGATGAAACCTCCATAAAATGGAGGTAAACAATGTAATTCAGAGAGTTTTGCTGGTTGGTGAACACCCTAAAGAGAGCTGGAAGGGTGGTGAGCCTGGAGACATCGTGCCCTCCTTCCATGACCTACCTGTCTCCTCCATGTGGATGTTCCTGAGTTATATCCACTATGATAAACCATTGTAAGTAAACTGTTTTGCTGAGTTTTGTGAACTGTTCTAGCAAATTATCAAAACTTGGGGCAGGGGGTGGTCATGGGAATCCAAGTGAGACAGTAATGTGGGTAACCTAGGGACCTGACATTTGTGACTGAAGTCTGAAGTAAAGGCAGTCTTATGGGACTGAGAGGTTTTTTGTTTTGTTTTGTTTTTTTGGCCAGCCACATGGCTCATGGGATCTTAGTTCTCTGACCGGGGATCGAACCTGAGACCCCTGGAGTGAAAGCACAGAATCCTAACCACTAGACCATCAGGAATTCCCTGAGACTAAGTCTTTAAACCTGTGGAGTCTAATTCTAACTCAGGATGTCAAAATCTAATTGAATTAAGAATACCCTGTTGGTGTCTGAAGAGTCAGGGAACTGGTTGGTGCAAAGAGGGGAAAAAAAAAAACCTATACATTTGGTATCCAAAGTGAGTAACAAAGAGCTCCACCCCAAATATTAGATTAAAACCATTCTTGCTGAGGTTGCCTGAGACCTATTTTGCCTGATGCAGCCACAGTGATCTTTCAAACACTCAAATCTGACATGTCTCTCCCTTCCCTGAGACATTCATTTTCCATCACATTTAGGATCAAGCAAAAGTTCCATTAATGTCAACACCTTAGAACACTTATCCTCTTGTCTAAGAAAAATGTGTAACACCATGAATTTCAATAACTCCTTTTAGTGATTTGCACATAGTAACCAGCACAGCTGTGCATGATACAGAAGACTTTCATGGTTGTCCTCTACCTCCTCACAGAGAACATTAGGATTCAGCTCTTTGGTACTCTAGTCCAATATGTAAGGAGTTTAGAAGTTGTCACTCTGTCCTAACAAGGAAAAGGCTGAACTAGCTGAAAAATCAACACCTTTTCTTAGATGCTTCAGAGAAGTGAAATCACAGGACAAACTATTCCCCAAATTGGAGAGATAGGCAGATAGGGAGAATCACAAGTTAATGGAGCAGAAACCTCCAGAGGAACCAGTGTCAGAGCAACCTAAACTGTAATTGATGGATTTCTGAAAGCCCTATATGGACAAGTCTGAGAGTTAGAAATTCCAGGGCTTCCTAGTCATTGGACACTTTTGTGAGTTTTATCTCCAAGAGCCCTACCAAGTTCCAGCAGTGCATATCACAGAAACCGCCCCCCCCTCCAAGATTCTGGCAGAGAAGAGGGAAAGGAAATCATTTTGAAATATATCAGAGCATTCTGTTCTTCTTAACAATGCCTGGACTCTTGAAAATCTGTTTTACCAAAGCCTAACTGGAGCTCTCTCAGAGCCTAATCTACCCAGGGAAAGGGAAATACCCAATTCCAGCCCCTTCTAGCCATCCTGTCCCACCTAAGATGGGAAGACAACTGAGAAGTACTAGTGAAGTTCACAGACCAAGGTACAGGTTCATCAAAAGACTGAGATCTAATCATAGGACTATATAGTTTCCCCTTCCCCCACACCTTACCACCATATTACTAAAGGTCTATTTACCAGAGTTCCTCTCACTCAGTACATCATCTGCAGAGTTCAACAGAAAAAAAATTACAACACATTCTAAAGAGGAAAAATCATGGTTTGAAGAGACTGAACGAGCATCAGAATAAGAGCCAGATAGAGCAGAGATGCTGGAATTACCAGACTGGAAATTTAAAACAAGTATAATTAATATGCTAAGGGCTCTAATGGAAAAAATAGACAACATGCGGGAACAGATGGGTAATGTAAGCAGATAGATATTACAAGAAAGAATCAATAAGAAATGCTAGCGATCACAAAGACTAGAACAGAAATGAAGAATGCCTTTGATGGACATATTAGTAGACTGAACATGGCTGAGGAAAGAATCTCTGAACTTGAAAACATGACAATAGAAACTTCCAAAACTGAAAAGCAAAGAGAAAAAAAAAACCTACAGCACAAAACATCCAAAAACTGTGGGGCAACTACAAAAATTGTAACATATATATGATATGACTGTCAAAAGAAGAAAAAGGGGTGGGGGGTAAGAAGCAATATATGAAGGAATACTGGCTGATTAATTTCCCTCAAATTAATGTCAGACACTAAACCACAGATCTGGGAAGCTCAGAGAACACCAAGGAGGACAAATGCCAAAGAATAATAATAAAAACCTATAATTAGGCATATTGGGTTCCAACTTCAGAAAATTAAAGGTGAAGAAAAAATTTTGAGAGAAGCCCGGGGCAGGGGGAACGTACCTATAGAGAAGCAAACATAATACTGATGTTTGACTTTCCCTCAGAAATTATGCAAGCAAGATGAGAATGGAGTGAAATATTTTAAGTGTCTAGAGAAAGAAAAAAAAAAAACTGACTTAGAACTCTGTATCCTGGTGAAATCTCCTTAAAAAGAGAAGGGAGAAAAAAGATTTTCTCAGACAAACAAAAAAACTGAGAGAATTTGTTTCCAGCAGACCAGCCTTGCAAGAAATGTTAAAAGAAATTCTTTAGAGAGAAGGAAAATTATATAGGTCATAAAGTCTTATTTATAAAGAAAGGAAGAACACTTGAAAATGAATATGTGAAGGTAAAATAAAAGATAACAGTTTGTTCAAAATAACTATATGTATAACCATATTTATACTTATATATAAGTGAAATTATTGTCAGTAATGATACAAGGGATGGGAGGGAAGAATTAGAGATATTTTGTTATATAAGATACTTTCACTGAGTAGGTTTCATGAGTATAAAACCATAGTCACTTGAAAGTGACTTTGGATTAGTTGTAAATATATAGTAAAAATTCTAGCGCAACCACTAAAAACAGTAAAAAAAAAAAAAGTAGAGTATGCTAATCAAGGAGAGAAAATGGAATCATAAAATGCTCAATTAAAACTACAAAAGGCACAAACTTCCCTAGTGGTCTAGTGGTTAAGAATCCACCTGCCAAAAAACAAAAAGAATCCACCTGCCAATTCAGGGGACACAGATTCGATCCCTGGTCCAGGAAGATTCCACATGCTGTGGAGCAACTAAGCAGGTATGTGACAACTACTGAGCCTGTGCTCTGGAGGCTGTGCTCTGTAAGAGGAGCCGCAGCAATGAGAAGTCCGAGCACTGCAAAGAAGAGTAGCCCCCACTCACAACTAGAGAAAGCCCACACAGCAATAAAGACCCAGCACAGCCAAAAATAAATAAAGAAATAAAAATTTTAAAAACTACAAAAGGCAGAAAAAATGTGTTAAAAGACAAAAATAGAAACAGAAACAAGGGCAACAAATAGAAAAGAATAACAAATATGGTAGATATTAATCCAACTATGTCAATAATCACTTTAAATGTCAATTATCTAAATTGTTGTTGTCTAGTCACTCAGTCATGTCCAACTCATTGCAACTTGATGGACTGCAGCATGCCAGGCTTCTCTGTCCTTCACCATCTCCCGGAGCTTGCTCAAACTCATGTCCATTGAGCCAATGAGGCCATCCAACCATCTCAGCTTCTGTCATCCCCTTATCCTCCTATCCTCCTGCCCTCAATCTTATCCAGCATCAGGGTCTTTCCCAGTGAGTCGGCTCTTCGCATCAGGTGGCCAAAGTATTGAAACTTCAACTTCAGCATCAGTCCTTCCAATGAATATTCAGGGTTGATTTCCTTTGGGATTGACTAGTTTGATCTCTTTGCTGTCCAAGGGACTCTCAAGAGTCTTCTCCAGCACCACAGTTCAAAAGCATCAATTCTTCGGCGCTCAGCCTTCTTTATGGTCCAACTCTCACATCCATACATGACTACTGGAAAAACCAAAGCTGTGATTAGATGGACCTTAGTTGGCAAAGTAATGTCTCTGCTTTTCATATGCTATCTAAGTTGGTCATAGCTTTTCTTCCATGGAATTCTCCAGGCCAGAATACTTGAATGGGTAGCCTTTCCCTTCTCCAGGGGATCGTCCCAATCCAGGGATCGAAACCAAGTCTCCCACATTGCAGGAGGATTCTTTACAAGCTGAGCCACAAAGGAAGCCCAAGAATACTGGAGTGGGTAGCCTATCCCTTCTCCAGCAGATCTTCCTGACTCAGGAATCGACTGGGGTCTCCCGCATTGCAGGCAGATTTCATTACTGACTGACCTACAAGGGAAGCCTGTTGTCTGCATAAACCCACTTAAATAGAGACCTATATAGATTAAAAGTAATCAGTTCAGTAGCTCAGTTGTGTCTGACTCTGCGACCCCATGGACTGCAGCATGCCAGGCTTCCCTGTCAATCACCAACTCCCGGGGCTTACTCAAACTCACGCCCATCGAGTTGGTGATGCCATCCAGCCATCTCATCCTCTGTCATCCCCTTCTCCTCCCACATTCAATCTTTCCCAGCATAAGGGTCTTTTCCAATGAATCAGTTCTTCACATCAGGTGGTCAAAGTATTGGAGTTTCAGCTTCAGCATCAGTCCTTCCAATGAATATTCAGGACTGATTTCTTCTAGGATTGGCTGGTTTGATCTTCTTGCAGTCCAAAGGACTCTCAAGAGTCTTCTCCAACACCACAGTTCAAAAGCATCAATTCTTCAGTGCTATTTTTAAAAAAGGAACAAAATAATGCCGTTTTCAGCAATATGGATAGACCTAGAGATTATCATACTAACTGAAGTAAGTCAGACAAAGACAAATATCATGTGGTATCACTTATATATGGAATATAAAATATGGCACAAATGAACCTAACTCTGAATCACTTTAACTCTGAATAACACCAGAAACTAACACAACATTGTAAACCAAGTCTATATATATTAAGGTTTTTTTTTTTTAAAAAAAGGAAAATCCATGAAACCAAAAGCTAATTCTTTGAAAGAATCAATAAAATCAATAAGTATCTTGCCAGGCTAAGAAAGAATACAAATAACTTATCAGAAATGAAAAAGGGACATTTCTACAAAGCCTGTGAATATTAAAAAAGATAACAAAGGAAGATTATGAACAACTCTATGCTCACAAATTTGATGACCTAGATGAAACAAACCATTTCCTTGAAAGACACAATCTGCCAAAAGCCACTTGAGAAGAAACAGATAATCTGAATAGGCCCATATCTATTAAAGAGATTGAATCAGTAATTTATAATGTAACAAAAATACCAGCCCCATATGCTTTCACTGATGAATTCTATCAAACATTTAAGAAAGTATTCCAATTTTCTACAAACTCTTCCAGAAGACTGAAGTAGAGGGATGACTTTGTAAATCATTTGGTGAGGCTAACATTACCCTCGGAGCTGAACCAAAGATAGTACAAGCAAAGATTCAGCTACTTAAAAAAATACAGTCTACATGTATTTGTGTGTAGCTGGGCCCATGGAAACTATAGTAGGTACAAAATTATGACAGCAGGAAAACATGTGAGGAAAGCACTGTCCACCTTCTGCAGTGGGAGTTCCTACTCTGCCCTTTAAAAAGTATGTGGCCTTTACCAGACGTGACCAAAATCCACCTGACACTTGGTTGAGGCAGGTACCTAAGTCGGTCTGCATATTAGCTATTGGTAAAGCTGAACTTATCTATTTTAAATAATTAGATATAAATGAATCATCTTGCTCACCTAACAATGGAATGAGCTCAGGAAGTAATATTTACCTACTAAGGACGGTGCCTGTGCTGAGTTTATGTAAATTTTTATTATATTTCATTCTCACAGTCTGTGGAGTTGATTCTAAGATAATCCTCACTGATGGAAGAAATTGATGTTCAGAGATAATGAAGTAGCTTTCCTAAGGTCACTCAGCTATTGAGGGTTAGATGAAGATTCAGAGATCTCTGGCATTGCTCTCTGACCCCGATCAGAGACATTGCTTTAACCGTATTTGTAATGGCAACCATAATTGGGGCAGTATTCCCATTCTTTGTTTAGTGCAGTCACCCTTTTTACTGGACACAAATCAAGTGCCACCTTATGCAACACTTTTGCTATGACCCAAGGCTCTAGTCCTTTCTCAGAGGGGAGGCTGAAATCTATTTGTATCCTGAGCTGTCCTTGCCTCTAACCCCTGGATGTCCACAGGCGATGCGCCTGGTATTCTACCAGGGGTTCAGTTGGTCCTTGTTTCTATTTGGCTATATCCCATTTTTTTCTGGAAGAATATCTCGGACATCTGAATTTATGATTTAGCAATGCCACATTGCTCCACCTTCTAGCATTTATGCATGCTTTTCCTATTTCTGTATTCTATTGATGGAAATTTGGAAAGAGGTTATTAGCATTGTGTACAAATGTAGCCATCTTATCCAGAAGTGTATTGCATCAAGTACAAAAGCTAAACATTTTTCTTGCATCTGGAGCATGATTATGGGCTAGTTCTCTGAACTGAGACATTCTTTCTTTCATCCAGGCTAAGAACTCATACCTTAAAGTAGTCCACAGTATGTGCATTTACCAAATTATCAGGCCCAGGAGAAGCTAGAAGGTAGAAGAGGTTGGGTCCTTCAAAATATCCCCAGGCTCAACTTTTCTGTTCACTCCACATGGACCCATTCAAAGACCACTGTTTACAAGGCTCTTTTTAGGGTCATGGTTTTCAGAGTGAACTCTGTAGGTCCCTGGGGAGTGAGAAGGAGGTTGAGCGTGAGACCCCAGAGCCCTGTATCCCCACTTCATCCAAGCAGCTCTGTGTGTATCTATGCTAGGAACACGGTCTGAGTCCTGGTCAGACATTTATGGATGATATGAGTATGATTGATTCAGAGCCTCCTTGTGAGAAAGGCATGGGGGCTTCTGAGTGAGGTTCAGTCCTTATCCTGAGCCAGGAAGTCCTGTGGCAGAGACAGAAGGACCCTGCCCCAGACGGTGGTGGTGAGTTCAGTTCCATCAGTAGCCAAGGCTTGGGTTCAATTTGTCTCCTCAAAGATGTCAAATTTCTCTCATTTCACAAAAGAATGGGATTTTTGTTTTAACTACATGGAAAGGGAAATATCAGACAAATACATATTTAAAACAAAGGCCAAGACCGATACCTCTCTGCCCTGGATGGGGGAGAGCTTCTACCGCTGATGGGGGAGTGCTTCTACCGCTGATGGGGGAGTATGTTCACTGCAGCTGCTTCTGCTCTAGACACTGTGATCTGTCGGTTGTTTCCTGCTCTACAAGCAGCAGACTGTGCGTGCTGTGCTTCTCCCATGGCCAAACGGTGTCTCAGCACCTCTTGAGTCTGAGAAGTCAGGAGGCATCAGGCTTCAGGTAGCATGAACACTTAGAAGCTTGCAATTCTGAAACCAAATGCAGATTTACACAAAAATTTTAAAGCTCACCCTCTATCATAGGGATCCTTGGCAGCTTGTCATAAGGAGGTGTGATGTTGGTCAACACCAAGGAGAGTTCCTGGACCGGTGCTTATTAGAATTATTGGATGTCAAGTTTGGAAAGAAGAGCCTCCTCACGGATACCAGGAAGGGTGAGACTGAGGGTAGGGGTGTACCCAGGTGTCCTGCAAATACCACAAGCAGCTGACATCCCCCTTCTTGTCATCACAACGTTAGTTATCTAGTGGCACCTTCTAAAATACAGACACTGACTTAGGGGCTAGGAGGCAAACATTTGGCACAAATGGATGTCATGAGAAGACTGGAGTCTGGACAATTTCACTGGAGAGAGATATGTGATATGCCTCCCCAAATGGCAAGCTCTACCTGACCAACACAGACTGGCCTCATGGCTCTGCCTCCTGGCTCAGAACACACTTTCTGTCTAATTTGTGTGCTCATGCTATTCACCTGGGATGCTGGGCTTTCCAAGGACTCTTGACAAGGGAAAGGAAGTGCCTTTATAGATACACCTTTAAGTGGAGAAATCCTGAGAGCAGTAGGAACCACTGCAAGAGGGAGAAGGGGGAGAGTCACAATGGGATGAGGCTGCCCCAGGTTCTAGCCCAGGGTTCCAACACTACTTCTGGGGTGGGGCAGAGTTCCATTCTCAGATCACTGAGTGGAGCAACATGGTTCCTTCTTGGCCTTCTGAGAAGCTACCTTCTACTGACCACTTCCAATGTCCCACAAACACTGATCTCTTTACCTGTGTTCTCTCTTTGACCATCACAGAAACCCTGTGGGGGGGTCCGGCTGCTGTTCTCATTCTGCAGACAAGAAAGTGAGACCAAGAGAGGGTAAATCACAGCCAGGAACTGTAGCCAGGACTGCCACTCAGATCTTCCTCCCATCAATGTCCCTGTTCCATACTGTATGACTCCAAGGGCAGAGGATTCCTGGGGTGGGGATCCTGGAGTAAAGGACACACTACAGCCAAGAGCTTCTCTAGGTAGTCAGGGGCCATTTAGATTTGAGGGTCAGCAAACAAATGGTATTGCTCAATGCTGGGCTTACAATGCCTCTGCTCCTGAAATTAAGACTTCAACAGGAAGACCAGCCTTTATGAACAAATAGCCATACAGTGTTAACTTCCCAGCCTCCACAACGTGTCTTTTCATGTTTCTCTCGTGCACTGCCCAGGAAGAAATTCCACTAAAAGGTGTCTAGCCCACAGTACATGCTCAATAGACATGACCTCCTGCTAAGCTGCACATTGGGGGCCTGTGAACTGAGTCTTGCCCTTCTGGACACTGAGTCACAAGCAGCAGATCCCCAGCCAGGGGTCATGAAGGCTGAGCAGCTGCTGCATCGCGGTGTATCTGCTGTCCCAGGGGTGGGAGGTGGACCCTTGCCGTGACCACTTCCTGGTCACTTCCCTTTCCTTTACCCTTACACTGTTGAAGGCCAGTATGGTGGCCTCCCAGGCCACAGGATTTGCTTCCTTGGAAGCCCAAGGTGCCTCTCAGTAAGGAGATTGCTTGAAACCCACAGAGCATGGGAATCTGGAGGGAGGGGGTTGTGTCCCAAACTGAGAGGTGAGGAAAGCTGTTAGGTACAACTGCACTAGAGGCAGACAGAGCTGTGGTCCCAGAGGGCTTGGGAGTGGTCACAGCTGATTTCTGTCCCAGTTCTGCCACTCACTGGCTGTTCGGACTTGGGCAATCCCTCATACCCCACAAGCAGCCGTTTCCACTTCAGTCAAGTGAGTCAGTTGAAGCTCCTTCTTTAGATAAAGGAGGAGGTAACATGTGGAAGACACCAGGAAAGTCCTCACAGTGGCAGTGATCAACAGAGGTTGACAGTACACACACACACACACATACACACCTCTCAAAGCCTGCTTAACTCATCCATCAGGGCATGCTCTCTGAGACTGAGTTTTGAATAATGAAAACAATTTGCAAGTGATAAATGCCTGAGGCCGACAGCATTTCTCAGAAAATGCAGTTGATGCCCTGCTTCCCACATGATGTGCTGCCCACTCCCCAACCCCACAGGAGAGGGGGTGGCTGGAATTTGAAGAGAAAGGACATGGACCCCTGGGTCCACACCCATGCTTCCCTCACCACCCAGGCTCCTGACCCGCACCCATCAGGACACTGGTGGTCTGTGGACACATCCATTCCTCTTTCCCCCTCCCCCTTCCCCACTCTTCTCTCTACTTGAAAACAGAACCACATATGGGGTTGGAGAGTAGGGGGGTGTCCTGCTAATCGAGACCGAGAGAGTTGAGTACTGTTGTCTTTCTGAAGGTTGACGTGTTTGTCGAAATCCAACTTCTGCCCTTCCTTATAGCTTATTAAACGACTCATTTCTCATTTGGATAAAAAGCTCTGAGGTAGATAAAAAAGCTCCTACATGTGTGCTTCTGTTAACAATATTTATCTCTGATCTAAACAGATCATAACTGGTTAAAAAATGTCCTCCATTCTTCTGATTTATCTGCTTTTAAATGTCAATTTCAAGGAAGCAGATAGTGGGGTCCAGGTTGGGGGGGCCCATAAGTTAAAGGTTCCCAGAGAAGCAAGGAAGGTGGGATGCATGAAAGAGAAAACAGTTTTCAAAGGGCCAGGGCTGGAGCGTGTTGCTGCAGCTCCGAAACACAGGGCCACGTCCAGCGCGTGGCAGGCTGAATGGATGAATCAGTGAATGAATGAATGAAGAAAACAGGCAGAGAAGTGGGAGATGCAGGGGAGAACTGGTGTTTGCTTAGCTTGGTAAGATGGCCACTCAGGTCCCCTAACGCTCACATCTCACAGGGAAAACATGCAGCCGTCTGACAGAGGAGACTGAGTCAAGGCGCTGGGGGACTTGCTCCAAGCCAATGGCAGGGGTTAGGCAGAGTCCAGATCCCACAGCAACAGGCCCGCCCCACCCTTCATGCAGCTTGAGTGGCTCACAGCCAGTCCCCTGGCCATTCTTCCAGGTTCCAGTTCTCCTCTGGGGACCCCAGGACTGGAATCACAGCTGTCCCTGCAGCGGTGCCCCATGAACCCCTGCGCAGGAAATGAGGGAAGAGGGGTGAGGTGTTCTGGAAGCGCTGAGCCTCCTCCCGGGGCAGCAGGGTCTGTGCTCCATGAGCGCACTGCAGTGGTCCTGATTCTCACACCACACCAGCCCTCCCCAGTCAGGACCAAGGGGAGCTTCAGCCTTGCCCCCTTGCTCAGGGGCCATCGTGACTGCTGTTGAACTGACCACCCCTGCTCTGCCTGCAGCACAGCTGATGGCTGGTAAAAATACAAAACAAGGACCTTCCTGGTAGTCCAGTGACTAAGACTCTACACTCCCAGTGTGGGGGACCCAGGTTCGATCCCTGGTTGGGGAACTAGATCCCATGTGCCACAACAAAAATCAAAAATCCCACACACCACGACTAAAATCCAGCACAGACAAATAAATATTTAAAAACACACACACACAGAAAACCAAAACTGAGGCAGATGGAACAGAAAGGGAGACAGAGAGATGGGGGAAGAGAAGACTTCTTGAGAAAGAGTGGGAAAAGGACAGGAAAAGATGAAGAAACAGGTAAGGATGGGGGAAGAAAGAATAAAACTGACTCCTTAAGGGGATAGTGTGTGTACACACACATGAGCCAGGTGTGGGGGCATGTGTGTGAATAGGGCATGTTTCCTTGAGCCTTGCCAAGCTTCAGGTGAGCATCAGTCAACTGGCCACCATCACGGTTTGGGCATCTGTCATGTGGGCACTGCCAGGAAGGTAGCAAAGCATGTTGAAGCTTCTAGAAATCTCAAGGGGGTGGAGCCAGGATAAAATGTGACCTTTCCTGCTCCCATGAGTTCCCAGAGACTCTGGCCACCCACTGGCCAGGGACTGGGGCCTACAGACAAGCCAGCATGGTGCAGGTACTTCCCAAAGTTGCTTGCAGTGAGGACAGTCTTGGACATCTGAATGCACTTCAATGCACAGGTGCTGTCTGAAATTTTCCCTGTGTTCCTTTCCATGTTGACATTTTGAGAAAGGAATAGTATACCCATTTTACAGATGAGAGGATGGAACCAATGAGGTCAGTCTTTTAGTCCCTTGTGGCTACAACTTTGAGTTTCCTGGGGCTCAGGGAAGAATCTGCCTGCAATGCAGGAGATGCAGGTTCAATCCCTGGGTGGGAAAGATCCCCTGGAGGAGGGCATGGCAACCCTCTCCAGTATTCCTGCCTGGAGAATCCCAAGGATAGAGGAGCCTGGTGGGCTACTGTCCATAGTGTCACACAGAGTCAGACACACTGAAGCAACATAGCACATAGAGTCACAACTTTACGGAACAAAAAACTACCTTTGTGAAAAAAAAGAAAGAAAGCACATCAAAAAGGGACCTCTGTGAAAGGTGGGCTGTGTTGGAGGCTCTGAGGAAATAGACACGGAGCAGAGGGGACAAGACTTGGGACACTGGGAAGGGCTCTTTCCTTCACTTGCTCCGGGAGCAGTAGGTGTGGGCACTTGGGCTTCAGAGGACAAAACCTGGGGCAACTTCTAGGAGGCCAAGTAGTCCCCTGTCTAGAAACCTCCATCACTGGGGCTCATGACTGACCACAAGGTTTGCCCCTGTCCCTCATATTTCTTGAGCAGGAGGCTGTAGGAAGAAATAGAACATTTCTACAAAGTAAACAGGGAATGGCAAAGACAAGGATGAGTGAGAGTCACGTGTTCCTGTGATTTAACATGCACCAAAGGAAAACAAATCCCACAAAAGAGGAAACAAACGCATCCAGGGGAAATCGACATTCAAGGACCTAGAGTTAACTGAGCAAACAGAAAAGACTTTAGCATAAGTGTAATTAATATCCACAAGCAGATCTGACTGACTAGGAAGCCAGAGAAATATTCAATTACAAATCTTGAAGGCATCCAGATTGGAAAGGAAGAAGTAAAACCATCTCTATTTGCAGATAATATACTCTAGTATCTAGAAAATTTTAAAGAATACACACTCACTCACACATACACACAAACACACATAGAGGACTTCCCTGGTGGTCCAGTGGTTAAGACCCTGTCAATGCAGGGGACAGAGGTTCAGTCCCTGATCCAGGAAGGTTCCATGTGCCATGGGGCAGCTGTGCCTGTGTATCACAACTACTGAAGCCCACACACCTAGAGCCATGTTCCACAACAGGAGACACCACACAATGAGAAGTCTACACACAACTAGACAAAGTTCACACACATCAACAAAGAGCCAGCATAGCCAAAGAATAAATAAAATTTAAAAACACATACACACAACTATCAGAGCTAATAAATGAGCTCAGCAAGATTGCAGGGTGTACAAGATCAGTGTACAATCCGTTTTGTCTTTATATACCAGCAGTGATCAATCTAAAAATAAAGCTAGAAAAACAATTCTGTTTTAGTTTGCTAGAGCTGCCATACCAACATGCCACAAAATAGGTGGCTTAAATAGAAATGTTTTTAATTTTCTTTAAAAAAAAAAAACTGTTTGCTTTATATTGGAGTATAGTCGATAAACAATGTTGTGATAATTTCAGGTGGACAGAGTATCCACTCTCTCCCAAACTCCCCTCCCATCCAGGCTTTCACATAACACTGAGCAGAGCTCACTGTGCTACATAGTAGGTCCTTGTTGGTTATCCATCTTAAACATAGCAGTGTGTACACATTAATACCAAACTCCCTATCCATTCCCCCAGCACCATAAGTTCATTCTCTAAGTCTGGGGCTGTTTCTTAAACAGGATTTATTTTTTCATCTAATGGTTCTGGAGGCCAGAAGTCTAAGACAAAGTTGTTGGCTTGTTTGGTTTCTTCTGATGGTTATGAGGGAAAGGTCTCTTCCAGGCCTCTCTCCTAGCTAGTGTGCTAAGAAGCTTCAGTTATGTTCGACTCTTGGTGACCCTATGGACCATAACCCACTAGGCTCCTCTGTCCATGGGATTCTCCAGGCAAGAATACTGGAGTGGGTTGTCACGCCCTCCTCTAGGGGATCTTCCCGACCCAGGATCGAACCCTTGTCTCTTACATCTCCTGCATTGGCAGCCAGGTTCTTTATCACTATTGCCACGTGGGAAGCCCCTTTGTGTGCATGTCTATGTCCAAATTTCCCCTTCTTATAAGGACACAGCCATATTGAATTAGAGGTTTCCAATTTTAGGGGTTGCAAAATTTACCACCAAGTTACAATAACAAGACTGTGATATTAGCATAAGGATATACACAGAGATATCAAAGAAATAGAATTGAGAATCCAAAAATAAACCCTCAAATTTATGAGTAATTGTTTTGAAAATGTTGCCAAGACAATTCAATGGAGGAAAGAATCATCTTTTCAACAAATGGTATTGGGACAACTGAACATTCACATGCAATAGAATGGAGACAGATCCTACCCTCATACAATATATCAAAATTAACTGAAAATAAATGTGAAACATCAATGTAAGAGCTAAATATACACAGCTCTTAGAAGCTAACAGGTATAAATCATCAACTTTGGATTAAACAATAGTTTCTTAGATATGACACCTAAAACACAAGCAATCAAAGATAAACAGGTAAATTAGACTTTGTTAACATTAAAAACTTTTATATTTCAAAAGACATGATTAAGAAAACTAAAAATCAAGCCAGAAACTGGGAGAAAATATTTGTAAATCATATATCTGCTTTAAAAAAATGTATTCAGAATATAAAGACCTCTTAAAAATCAGCAAAAAAAAAATTTTTAAATAGGTAAAGGATTTGAAGAGACATTCACCAAAGAATAGTAGGGATCATTAATAAGCAAATGAAAAGATGTTCATCATCATTCATCATTTAGGGATATGCAAATTGAAACCACAGTGACATATCATTTGCCATTCACTAGCATAACTATGCATAAGACCTTCTGAAGGAGGTCACCATTATTAAAAAGCAGAGACATTACTTAGCCAAAAGGTCTGTCTAGTCAAAGCTATGGTTTTTCCAGTAGTCATGTATGGATGTGAGAGTTGGACCATAAAGAAGACTGAGGGCAGAAGAATTGATGCTTTTGAACTGTGGTGTTGGAGAAGACTCCTGAGTCCCTTGGACTGCAAGGAGACCAAATCAGTCAATCCTAAAGGAAATCAACCCCGAATATTCATTGGAAGGACTGATGCTGAAGCTGAGGCTCCAATACTTTGGCCACCTGAGGCAAAGAGCTGACTCATTAGAAAAGACCCTGATGCTGAGAAAGACTGAAGGCAGGAGGAGAAAGGGATGACAGAGGACAAGATGGGTGGATGGCATCACCGTCTCAATGGACATGAGTTTGAGCAAACTCTGGGAGATGGTGAAGGACAGGGAAGCCTGGCATGCTGCAGTGCATGGCGTCTCAAAGAGTCGGGCATGACTGAGCATAACTGTAATAAAAAGACTATCTGCACCAGTTTTTGGTGAGAATGCATACATTGTTGATGAAACTTAAATGATGCATTTGGAAAATGCATCTACTTTGGAAAAACACTCCAGTACTTTCTTTAAAAGGTAAACATAAATTTACTGTATGATCCAAGTGATTCTACTCTTAGGTATCTACCCAAGGTAAATGAAAACCTATCTCCACATAAAGATGTGTACACAAATGTTTGTAGCAGCATTATTCTTAGTAGCCAAAAAGTCCACCAACTGGTGAACTGGTAAACAAAATTAGTGTATCCATACAAAGGAATATTATTTGGCAATAAAAAGGAAGAAAGTACAGATACAAGCTACAACAAAGATGAAACTTGAAAGCTAAGTGAAATAAACCAGAAGCAAAAGACCACACATTCTATGATTCAATTTGTATTAAATGCCAAGAAAAGGCAAATCTACAGACAGAAAGTAGATTAGTGATTGCCTAAGGCTGGGAGTAGAAATAGGAATTTACTACAGATGGACATAAAGGGTTCTTTCGGGGTGACTGAAATGTTCAGAATTGGATTAGGGTAATGGCAGCTCAGCTGGTAAAGAATCTACCTGCAATGCAGGAGACCCTGGTCTGATTCCTGAGTTGGGAAGATCCCCTAGAGAAGGGGTAGGCTACCCACTCCAGTGTTCATGGGTTTCCCTGATGGCGCAGACAGTAAAGATTCAGCCTGCAATGCAGGAGACCCTGGTTTGATTCCTGAGTTGGGAAGATCCCCTGGAGAAGGGGTAGGCTACCCACGCCAGTATTCATGGGTTTCCCTGATGGCTCGGACAGTAAAGATTCAGCCTGCAATGCGGGAGACCTGGTTTTGATCTCTGAGTTGTGAAGATCCCCTGGAGGAGAGCATGGCAACCCACTCCAGTATTCTTGCCTGGAGAATCCCCATGGACAGAGGAGCCTGGTGGGCTACAGTCCATAATGTCACAAAGAGTCAGACGTGACTGAAGTGACTGAGCACGCACCGTGGCTATACAACTCTGTAAATTTACTAAAAACTCATTGAATTACACACACAAAATGAGTGAATTTTATGGTACATAAATTACAACTCAATAAAGCTCCTAACCACACACACACAAAAAAACTGTTAGAGAGAATACATGATTCAGGAAAGTTACAGGATATAAAATCAGTAAACAAAAATCAGTTGTATTTCTATATGTTCATAACAAACACATCAAAAGATAAAATGTAATTGATTTGTGATAGCATCAAAAAGAGTAAAATTCTTAGTAATAATCTTTATTATTTTATTTTACTGAAGTGTAGTTGATTTACAATGTGGTATTAGTTTCAGGTATACAGCACAGTGATTCAGCTATTTTTTCAGATTGTCTTCCATTATAGATTTTTATAAAATATTGAGCATAGTTCCCTATGCTCTGAAGTAGGTCCTTATTGGAATAATTTTAACCAAGAACTTAAAGATTTATATACTGAAGATTGAAAATTTTGCTGAAATAAATTAAAGAAGACATAAATAAATGAAAAGCCAACCCATGTTCATTGATTGGAAGAGTTAATATTGTTAACATAACAATAATATCCAAAACAATCTACAGAATGATTACAATCTATCAAAATTCCAATGGCATTTTTTACAGAAAAAATCCTAAAATTTATATGGAATATCATGGGTGCTCAGTCACTCAGTCATGTCCAACTCTTTGCAACCCTATGGACTGTAGCTCACCAAGATCCTCCGCACCATGAAATTTTCCAGGCAAGAATACTAGAGTGAATTGCCATTTTCTACTCCAAGGGATCTTCCTGACCCAGGAATCGAACCCAAGTCTCCTACATCTTCTGCATTGGCAGGCAGATTCTTTACCACTGCGCCACCCAGGAAGCCTATATGGAATATCAAGGGACCCCAAACAGCCAAAACAATTTTGAAAAAGAAGAACAAAGCTGGAGGCCTCACAGTTTATGATTTTGTGCTATACTACAAAGCTACAGTGATCAAAAACAGTACAGTATTGGCCTAAAGTACAGTACTGTACAGTACTGGCCTGTATTCCATTTAAACCAATGGAACAGAATAGAGACCCCAGAAGTAAACCTTCCCACACATGATCAAATTATTTTTGACACAGGTTCCAAGATCATTCAATAAGGAGAGGATAATGTTTTCAACAAAAGATGCTAGGAGAACTGGATATTCACGTAAACAAAGTCAGACTGAAGCCATATTAAAAACGTTCACTCAAAATGGATGAAAGACTCAAAAGTAAGAGCTGAAACTATAAAATACTTAGAAGAAAATGTAAGTGAAATCTTCATTGCATTGCATTTAGCAATTATTTTTTGGATTAGACAACAAAAGCACAGATATTGGAACTCTCAGAGATTGCTAGTGGGAATGTTAAGATGATGCAGCTGCTGTGGAAAACAGTTTGGAACTTCCTCAAAAAGCTTAACATGGAATTACTGTGACTCAACAGTTCTACTCCTAGTTATATACCCCAAAGGAATTGAAAAGCAAGAACTGGGACAGACATTTGCATCCCAGTGTTCACTGCATTATTCACAGTAGCCAAAAGGTGAAAACAACCCAAGTGTTCATTAAAAACTGAATGGATAAACAAAATGCATTATATACATGAAATATTATCCATACAAAGAAATGAAGTTCTGATACATGCTACAACAGGGATGAACCCTGAAAATAAGGTGAAAAAAACAGAAACGTGCAAATACTGTATGATTTCACAATATGAGGCATCCAGAATATATGAAGCAAATTCATAGAGATTGAAAGTAGATTAAAGATTACCAGGGTCTTGGGAGAAGATGAGGAGTTTTTGTTTAATGGGTAGAGTTTCTGCTTGGGGTGATGAAAGACCTTGGGAATAGGTACTGGTGAAGGTTGTGTCGCCTTGTGAATGTCATTAATGCCACTGAATTGTGCACTTTAAAATGGTTAAAATGGCAAATTTTATGTTATATTTTTCACCACAATTTTAAAAAATTAATAATGTAATAAGATCAAAAGCTATTGAATTGTACTCATTAAATGTGTGAACTCTATAGAACGTGAATTATATGTCACTAAAGCTATTTTTTAAAACTGATGGAAACATTAGAAGATATTAAAATAGCTCACACACACACATAGTAGGTTTTTAATATATATAATTATTTATAGATCTATTTATCTTACTAGTAAATCACCATATAAAGTGGAAAACCAATAAATAAACTTGAAAAATGCCATTAAAATCTATCAACAGTAGAATTAATTTTGGACTTCCCTGATGGCTCAGATGGCAAAGAATCTGCCTGTAATGCAGGAGACCTGGGCTTGGAGACCTGGGTTTGATATTAAAATCTTTCTATCAACAATAGAATTAATCTTTAAAAGGTACAAAATCTCCTGAGATATAAGAAAAGCTATGACCAACATAGACAGCATGCTAAAAAGCAAAGACATTACTTTGCCAACAAAGGTCCATCTAGTCAAGGCTATGGTTTTTCCAGTAGTCATGTATGGATGTGAGAGTTGCACTATAAAGAAAGCTGAGCACTGAAGAATTGATGCTTTTGAACTGTGGTGTTGGAGAAGACTCTTGAGAGTCCCTTAGACTGCAAGGAGATCCAACCAGTCAATCCTAAAGGAAATCAGTCCTGAATATTCATTGGAAGTACTGAAGCTGAAGCTGAAACTCCAATACTTTGGCCACCTGATATGAAGAACTAACTCATTGGAAAAGACCCTGATGCTGGGAAAGATTGAAGGCAGGAGGAGAAGGGGATGACAGAGGATGAGATGGTTGGATGACATCACTAACTCGATGGACCTGAGTTTGAGTAGGCTCTGGGAGTTGGTGATGGACAGGGAAGCCTGGCATACTGCAATCCATGGGGTCGCAAACAGTCGGACATGACTGAGTGAGTGAAAAGACTGAAGCTCCCAGATACTTCTAAATTAAGTCTAAAAAGTGTAACTCATATAGACATATTCACTGACCTCAAAGTAATTAAATTAGAAATTAGTGATCCCCCAAATTACATAACAGCTTCCTAAGTGGCTCAATGGTAAAAAATCTGCCTGCCAAGCAGAAGGTGCAGGTTCAATCCCTGGGTCAGGAAGATCCCCTGGAGAAGGAATTGGCAATCCAATCCAGTATTCTTGCCTGGGAAATCCCATGGACAGAAGAGCCTGGGAGGCTATAGTCCATGAGGTTGCAAAAGAGTTGGACATAACTTAGCAACTAAACCACCAACAACAACAAATTACAAAATACACTTAATAATAACTCTTGTATTTAAAAGAACACCATGACAGAAATTACCAACATAATAACAGAAATTGATGACAACTGAGAAATAGATGGCAGAGTACTCCACTTTTTAAAGTTTTCAAAAGCAGTTTTCAAAGCAGTAGTTTTCAGTTTTCAAAGCAGTAGCCCAAGAAAATTTAGAATCTTAAATGCATTACTTAAAGAAAGGAAAATTAAAAATAATTAAACTACTATCTTAGTTCAAAAGCAGGAATGCCAACATTAAAACAAACCCAAGAAAGTTGAATAGTGATTGATAAAGAAGATGAATGTAATAAAATAGAAATCAAACATACAGTAGGAAAAAACTTGCCCTGTTAATCCATAAAACCCAAAACGTCCTCTCGGGATTAGCAATGCTGAGTTTGCATAAATGCTGAGTGGTTCGGTGCTGTCACATGTATGTTTACAACGTGGGTACTGCAACTCGGTCAGACCCACGAGGAGAAAACACAGACAAGGTGAGGGAAAATGAAGCAAGATCAAGGAAACTAAATCATAACAGGCTGACATGTCAGCTTTCCTGGTGGCTCAGCAGTAAAGAATCTGCCTTCAATGCTAGAGATGAAGGTCTAACCCCTGGAAGATTCCCTGGAAAGAAACAGCAACCCACTCCAGTATTCTTGCCTGGAAAATTCTGTGAACAGAGGAGCCTGGAGGACTACAGTCCATGGGGGTCACAAAAGAGTCAGACGCAATTTAGCAACTAAACAACAACAAGCCAATATGTATGGTAAAAGGTTTGAGATCATAGACATCATGGAGAAATTCACAGAAAAATGTGAATTATCAAAATGAGTGAGAAAAGTCAAACTAATAACTGCAAGGGAGGAAATGGACAAGAGAGTACAAAGTTTGTCCTAAAATGCAGGGTCATTTGTTTCAGACAATGTGATTTCCTACCTAGAAAACTGAGCTAACAAACTGTAAGAATAATTTGGATAAATTTCATTAGGTGGAGAGAACTGCCTGTCTATGTCAAGCCCTCCTATCTACCAGCAATGAATTGTAACATATAAAGAAAAATGTCATTCATAATTGCAACCCTCTTACCTCACAGTGAGGGATAAGCCAACAACCACAGAAAAAAATCTCATGCAGTACCTATACGAGAAAATGATAAAATGTATAATTTCTCATTAAAATATACATGAATAAAGAGAGACACTTTTAAAAAAATTTTAATTAAAAAAAAGAGATACACTGTGTTCTTTGATGGAGAGATTAAATATGACACAAATGTCCATTTCCCCCAAAATTAGTATAGAATTTAAATTCAACAGTAATTACAATATCACAGGTTTTTCCCCATGAAATTGACGAACACATTCTTTTAGTCAAAGGAGAAAATGTGCAAGACTAGTCAAGACTGTTTTGGAAAAGGAAAACAATGAAATGTGAATTATCTGTGATATATAAATATATATAATAAATTATTGTGATTGAAGCAATATGTAAGAATAAACATACAGAATATCAGATATTCACTTTGAAAGAACAAAATTTCCTGAAACTGGCCTATCCATTTAGGAATTTACTATATAAACTGAAAGAGTGTAAACTATATACACTATTTTTAAAATGGTCCTGGGTTGACTAACTATATATTTATAATATAATAAAGGTAGATAGCTAAAACAAACAGATGATTTATTCCAAGAAAATGATAAAAATCATTTGAAGAAATTATTTTAAAATACATAAAGAAAATATGAAAGAATATATATTGAGGTAGGAAAGTCATTCTTAAGACACAAAGTACAGAATCTATAAAATATATTTACACTAATATTACTTTGTAAAACTTCAAGATATGAGGTACATTTTTCACTAATTTATTTTTTAAAAATGAATAATATTTAGAATTGATAAGACTGATTTCAGGCAGACTCTTTACCGTTTGAGCCACGAGGGAAGCCCCAAGAGTATAAATAGGTACAGCATTTTTCAGGACAATTTGGCCATATCTACTAAAGCGTAAAACAATTTCAGTTCAGGGTAACTGAAATACATAAGCTGGCTAAACAAGGATGTTTATTTAGCCTTGTTTATAGTAGCAACATTTTTGGCATTGCCTTTCTTTGGGATTAGAATGAAAACTGACTTTTTCCAGTCCTATGGCTATTGCTGAGCTTTCCAAATTTCCTGGCATATTGGGTGCAGCACTTTGACAGCATCATCTTTTAGGATTTGAAGTAGCTCAGCTGGAATTCCATCACCTCCACTAGCTATGTCGGTAGTGATGCTTCCTAAGGCCCACTTGCCTTCACACCCCAGGATGTCTGGCTCTAGGTGAGTGATCACACCATCGTGGTTATCTGGATCATGAAGATCTTTTTTGTATAGTTCTTCTGTGTATTCTTGCCATCTCTTCTTAATATCTTCTGCTTCTGTTAGGTCCATACCGCTTCTGTCCTTTATTGAGCCCATCTTTGCATGAAATGTTCCCTTGGTATCTCTAATTTTCTTGAAGAGATCTCTAGTCTTTCCCATTCTATTGTTTTCCTCTGTTTCTTTGCATTGATCATTTAGGAAGGCTTTTTTATCTCTCCTTGCTATTCTTTGGAACTCTGTATTCAGATGAGTATATCTTTCCTTTTCTCCTTTGCCTTTCACTTCTCTTCTTCTCACAGCTATTTGTAAGGCCTTCTCAGACAAGCATTTTGCCTTTTTGCATTTCTTTTTCTTGGATTTGGTCTTGATCACTGCCTTCTGTACAATGTCATGAACCTTCATCCATAGTTCTTCAGGCACTCTATCAAATCTAGTCCCTTGAATCTATTTTGTCACTTCCACTGTATAATCGTAAGGGATTTGATTTAGTTCATACCTGAATGGTCTAGTGGTTTTCCCTACTTTCTTCAATTTAAGTCTGAATTTGGCAACAAGGGGTTCATGATCTGAGCCACAGTCAGCTCCCAGTCTTGTTTTTGCTGACTGTATAGAGCTTCTCCATCTTCGCCTACAAAGAATATAATCAATCTGATTTCGGTGTTGACCATCTGGTGATGCCATGTGTAGAGTCGTCTCTTGTGTTGCTGGAGGAGGGTGTTTGCTATGACCAGTGTGTTCTCTTGGTAAAACTCTGTTAGCCTTTGCCCTGCTTCATTTTGTGCTCCAAGGCCAAACTTGCCTGTTAATCCAGCTATCTCTTGACTTCCTACTTTTGCATTCCAGTCCCCTATGATGAAAAGGACATTGTTTTTTGGTATTAGTTCCAGAAGGTCTTGTAGGTCTTAATAGAACCATTCAACTTCAGCTTCAGCAATAGTGGTTGGGGCATAGACTTGAGGATTACCATGATATTGAATGGTTTGCCTTGGAAATAAACAGAGATCATTCTGTCATTTTTGAGACTGCACCCAAGTACTACATTTCAGACTCTTTTGTTGACTATGAGGGCTACTCCATTTCTTCTAAGGGATTCTTGCCCACAGTAGTAGATAAATGGTCATCTGAATTAAGTTCACCCATTCCAGTCCATTTTAGTTTACTGATTCCTAAAACATCGATGTTCACTGTTGCCATCTCCTGCTTGAGCACTTCCAATTTACTTTGATTCATGGACCTAACATTCCAGGTTCCTATGCAATATTGTTCTTTACAGCATTGGACTTTACTTCCATCACCAGTCACACCTACAATTGGATGTTGTTTTCACTTTGGTTCCTCTCTTCATTCTTTCTGGAGTTATTTCTCCACTCTTTTCTAGCAGCATATTGGGCATATATTTTCTAGCATATTGGGCACCTACTGACCTGGGGAGTCCATCTTTCAGTGTCATATCTTTTTGCCTTTTCATTTTGGTTATTTCATCAATAACCTCAGATACGCAGATGACACCAACCCTTATGGCAGAAAGCAAAGAACTAAAGAGCCTCTTGATAAAAGTGAAAGAGGAGAGTGAAAAAGCTGGCTTAAAACTCAACATTCAATAAACAAAGATCATGGCATCCAGTCTCATCACTTCATGGCAAATAGATGGGGAAACGATGGAAACTGTGACAGACTTTATTTTGGGGGGCTCCAAAATTGCTCCAGATGGTGACTGCAGCCATGAAATTAAAAGACACTTGCTCCTTGGAAGAAAAGCTATGACCAACCTAGACAGCATGCTAAAAAGCAGAGACGTTACTTTGCCAACAAAGGTCCATCTAGTCAAGGCTATGGTTTTTCCAGTAGTCATGTATGGATGTGAGAGTTGGACCATAAAGAAAGCTGAGCACTGAAGAACTGATGCTTTTGAACTGTGGTGTTGGAGAAGACTCTTGAGAGTCCCTTGGACAACAAGGAGATCAACCCTAAAGGAAATCAGTCCTGAATATTCTTTGTAAGGACTGATGTTGAAGCTAAAACTCCAATACTTTGGCCACCTGATGCTAAGAACTGACTCATTAGAAAAGACCCTGATGCTGGGAAAGATTGAAGGCAGGAGGAGAAGGGGACAACAGAGGATGAGATGGTTGGATGTCATCACTGACTCGATGGGCATGAGTTGGAGCAAGCTCTGGGAGTTGGTGATGGACAGGGAAGCCTGGAATGCTGCAGTCCATGGGGTCACAAAGAGTTGGACATGACTCAGTGACCAAATTGAACTCAACTGATAGTAGCAACTGGTTCCAAATTGGGAAAGGCGTGTCAAGGCTATATATTGTCACCCTGCTTATTTAACTTATATGCAGAGTACATCATGTGAAATTCTGGTCTGGATGAATCACAAGCTGGAATCAAGATTGCCAGCAGAAATATCAACAATCTCAGTTATGCAGATGGTATCACACTAAAGGCAGAAATTGAAGAGGAACTAAAGAGCCTCTTGGTGAGTATGAAAGAGAAGAGTGAAAAAGCTGGCTTAAAACTCAACGTTCAAAAAATGAAGATCATGCCATCTGGTCCCATAACTCCATGGCAGATAGATGGGGAGAAAGTGAAAACAAGTTTTTCTTGGGCTCCAAAATCACTGCAGATGGGGACTGCAGCCACAAAATTAAAAGATGCCTGCTGTTTGGAAGAAAAGCTATGACAAACCTAGACAGTGTATTAAAAAATGCAAAGACATAATTTTGCCAACAAATGTTCATATAGTCAAAGTTATGGTTTTTCCAGTAGTCATGTACAGATGTGAGAGTTGGACCATAAAGAGGGCTGAGTACCAAGAATTGATGCTTTCAAACTGTGGTGTTGGAGAAGACTGTTCAGAGCCCCTTGGACCCCAAGGAGATCAAACTGGTCTATCCTAAAGGAAATCAGTCCTGAATACTCATTGGAAGGACTGAAGCTGAAGCTGAAACTCCAATACTTGTGGCCACCTGATGTGGAGAGCCAACTCATTGGAAAAGATTCTAATGCTAGGAATGATTGAGGGCAAGAGGAGAAGGGGGTGACAGAGGATGATATGGTTGGATGGCATCACTAACTCAATGGACATGAGTTTGAGCAAATTCCAGGAAATGGTAAAGGACAAGGAAGCCTGGTGTGTTACAGTTCACGGGGTTGCAAAGAGTTGGACATGACTTAGTAACTCAACAAAAACAACAACAATAGTAGCAACACAAATATATAAAATAAACAACCAAATGTCTGTCAACATGAAAAAGGGTAAATAAATTTTATCAATATTCAGTTTATAAATGAGATCTTCCTATATGCACTTAATATGGGAGGTTCTCCAAGATTTCCTGTTAAAGAGACAGCATATTGCAAAAGTCTAACTACCCGGAATACTATTTATGTTAACTATCTGTGTTAGTTCAGTTCATTTACTCAGTCGTGTCCAACTTTTTGCGACCGCATGGACTGCAGCACACCAGGCTTCCCTGTCCATCACCAACTCCCAGAGCTTACTCAAACTCATGTCCATCAAGTCAGTGATGCCATCCAATCATCTCATCTTCTGTCATCTCCTTCTCCTCCTGCCTATCTTTCCCACCATCAGGGTCTTTTCCAATGGGCCACCCAAGATGGACGGGTCATGGCAAAGAGTTCTGACAAAACGTGGCCCACTGGAGAAGGGAATGGCAAACCACTTCAGTATTCTTGCCTTGAGAACCCCACGGACAGTATGAAAAGGCAAAAAGATAGGACACTGAAAGATGAACTCCCCAGGTCGGTAGGTGCCCAATATGTTACTGGAGATCAGTGGAGAAATAACTCCAGAAAGAATGAAGAGACTGAGCCAAAGGAAAAACGACACTCAGCTGTGGATGTGACTGGTGATGGAAGTAAAGTCCGATGCTGTAAAAAGCAATATTGCATAGGAACCTGGAATGTTAGGTCCATGGATCAAGGCAAATTGGAAGTGGTCAAGCAAGAGATGGCAAGAGTGAACATCAACATATTAGGAACCAGTGAAGTAAAATGGACTGGAATGGGTGAATTTAACTCAGATGACCATTATATCTACTACTGTGGGCAAGAATCCCTTAGAAGAAATGGAGTAGCCCTCATAGTCATAAAGAGTCTGAAATGTAGTACTTGGGTGCAGTCTCAAAAATGACAGAATGATCTCTGTTCATTTTCAATTTGTGTTAACTCACCATGAAACCCAAATTATGCAAAAGCAAATCAAGCAAAAAACTGTAAGGAAGGATACATACCCCAGACAGTTATGATGTCATCTTTGGGGAGGGCCTTGGGCTTAGTGGCAGGGAGCAGGTGGCCATGAGAGAAGATTTCTGATGCATTGCTAAGCTTCACTTATTTTTCTAAATAACAGAACAGGTGTATGTACTATTTGTTCAATTAGAATATAATCAAATGTAAACATAACAGATTTGTTTTGATTGGGAGCAAACAATGGGCATATACGTGAAAGTACCTGCCAGGTCTTAGTTATGCTTAATGTGGCCTCCTGAGCTGCATTCCCAGTCACAAAGGCTTCCTGGGGCAGAAAAAACAGGAAAGAACATGAGTCTCTGCCCCATCACAGGAGACAATTTGTCCAAAGGTAGGGGATGAGTGTGTACGTGTGTGGGAGACAGAGAGGTGCTGACGGGCACTTTCTGACTCTGTGACGTCAACCTCTAGGTTTTTCCACACAAAGCTCTCCTCCATGCCAACAGGAGCATGAATGATCTGGCATTTCTAAACACAACACCCCATTAGCTTTTTCAAGATACACCAGTGATCCCCATTCTACAAGGTTTCGTGCTGGCTCTTTCTTGATCTTTCCAGAAGGCATCAGTAGAACACTTCAGACACCATTCAAGACTCTGGTTCCTTCCTCCAATGGTCCTTCAGCAGTTTGTTGACAGAAACATTGAGGGGGTGAGGTCATCCAGTAAGCTACAGAGTAACGTGTGCAGGAAGCAATATTAACCCCAGGGCTTCCACCAAGCCAACAGAAAATTAGAACTGTTGATGGAGAGAGATGACATGATTTCTGAAATGTTGAGGTATACAAGTTTACATTTCAGAACTGATTAAATGCATGATTTCTCTCCCATCAACTCCATACACCCAGCGAAGTCATTAGTCTGTCTGTAGGAAGTCCAGGGGAGGTGGGAACGGGCAGTGCAGTCTTCTTATCATCTGAAACCCATCAAATAAGGTTGATGCAGCTCCAGTCCAAAGTTACAGATGCTCACAGAGGTTAAGTCAATTCCTCAGGGTCACACAGGCAATAAATGACAGTCAGGACTTGACTCATGGCCTGCGGCTCTGAATCCAGTGCTCACTCTATTCTGCTACACGTCCAAGGGAGCCTTCTGGAGGACAGGGCTTGGGGCTGGTCCTCGACCTTGCAGTATGTTCTGGCTTCTGGGAACACCTGGAGAGGGTGGCCCAGCATGGCTCTCACTGTTCATAGGACCAGACACTGTTGGGGACAGGACTTGGACTTGGTGGGTGGCGAAAGACTGTGTGACTGCAGTTCAATGAACGGGGCTCCACCTATCAGGGAAGGTGGCTCCACAGTCCACTGGGTCCAGGGAGTACCTGTGAGTGAATGTCTCTGGCCATGGATTGCTAAGCCCAGCTTTTGAGAGCCCAGGATCATGGAGCTAGAAACTAAGAATGGGGAAAACAGGGTCCTTGTCAGCCAGGACCAAAAGATCCTCCCTTGATTTTGGAGAAAGTCTCAGAAGGGAAATTCAGATGGCATTCTGCAGAGCAACGGGGCTGCTCCCAGCAGGAAAGGCTGACCTACTTATGGATCACCCAGTCCCCCCCATTAACCACTCCATTCCCACCCGTGGGCCATCTTGGACCCTCCCAACCAATCTGACTAGAACTCCACCTGCCTCTGCATGTCTCCCTAAACATCCTGTGTCCCTCTGCCCACCCGGGTTAGAGCTGGAATTCCCTGTGGAATTTCCCAGGTCACTCTGACTCCAAACCAGTGCTGGAATGCAGCACTCCAGGGCTCTCCAGAGAGAATTCCAGACCTTCCCTGAGTTGCTGCTCACATGGCCCCAGAGCCCCCATTTATCTCTATGAGTCATCTATCTTCTCCACGGGGTTCCTTGGAGGAGCCTCAAGGCATTACCATCAGAGAAGCACCAGCCCAGTGAGTGGTTCTGTTGCATTTGGCGCGACTTGCTCTGAAAGCCTGATGTCCCTCCTACAGCCCCTCCCTGTTAGGACCATGCTTCCCACCCACTGACAGTGGGTTTGGCAACTGACTTGTTTTGGCCAAAGAAATCTGAGTGGAAGTACCATGTGCCTCTTCCAAGTGGAACATAAGGAGCCATCATGTGGTTCTCCCATTGCTCTTTTCTCTCACCTGGGAGACTGGTAGGTCCCACAGACTGACTGCTTCTGAATTCTGAGACCCTAAGTGTACAGAGCTGAGGCCAGCTTGCAGTGGACTTTAGACGCAGGTAAGAAATAATCCTTTGCTGTCATGTAGCACTGAGAGTTGGGATCATTTGTTTCAGCAACATCTCTTAGCCCACGCTGAATAATACAAGCACAGCAGACCGAGGGTATTTGTTGGTTTCTCACCATCTCCCCAGAAGGAAGAAGCACCCATCAGGCTTAGTATAGTGAATTAGGAAGAGAAATTCTCCAAATTTCAGAGGCACAGGAGGGGACCAAGGACAGTGGCTGGGGGTGGCACTGCCAGGAGTGATGGAGCAGAGGGAGGGGGTGGGCAGGTGGAGAATCTTGGATGTTCTGGGTTGAAGACCTAGAGGGACCCAGTGATGCTGCATTCTTGGCTGTGTTTCAGTGTAAAAATAGTATCATTACTTATCTTCCAAGTCCTTCTTTTTTCATTTTAAAAAATATTTATTTATTTGACTGTGCCAGATCTTAGTTGCAGCTTGAGGGATATTTTTTTTCCAGTTGTGACATGCAAACTCTTAGTGGCAGCATGTGGGATCTATTTCCCTGACCAGGGATCAAACCAAGGTCCCCTGCATTGGGAACACAGAGTCTTAGCCACTGGATCAGCAGAGAAGTCCCCCAAGTCTTTCAGCAATCATGAAATTTTGTGAGTGACTTATTTGGGATGCACGCATGCATGCTCAGTCGCTAAGTCATGTCCAACTCTTCACAACCCCATGGACTGAAACCTGCCAGGCTTCTCTGTCCATGGAATTCTCCAGGCAAGAATACTGGAGCAGGTTGGCATTTCCTCCTCCAGGGGATCTTTCCCACACAGGGATAGAACCTGCATCTCCTGCATTGGCAGGCGGCTTCTTTACCACTGAATCACCAGGGAAGCCTTCATTTGGGATGAGGTGTCACATATCCTATTTTAGACATTCAGGCAGAAGACAAGCCAGGTATCCCAGGTGTTAGCACACCTGGCCAAAGGCTTACGGCCAGTCCCCAGGTCATGTAGTGTAGGTGGGATGGCACAGACCCTGAAGACCAGAGGCTGGAAGCAGACCACAGGTGCACCAGTTGGTGTGCATGGGGTGGGCTGGATATAGGGCAGAGCCATATGTAGATGACCTCTGTCCTTGTCCCCAGCCCAGGGTTCTCCACAGGAGGGAGACTGTCATGCGGTCAGAGATTGTCAGGGCTGGGACTCCTGCCAAAGCCTGCCTTCTGTTTGACTAGCGTTAATAAGAATATTATCTCTGAGAAGGGACGCTCTCTTGGGGGCACAGGATGATGGTTGGAGACGTTTATCTTGGTAAATGTGAAGCCCAGCCACAGAGATCTGAGTGGAAGGAGCACAGATTTCTGCTCCTTGTTAATTTCATGGTTGACTTAACTGTTCTTAAGTGATCATAACACTGGTGATGATGTGCTTGAAATGCTTTTAACTTTTTTTTTTTCCCCAGCCAGTTCTTCTCTTTCTTTGTCCCAAAAGATTCAGACTCTTGATTTGAAACGCAAATTCATTGTCTTAAGGTTTCCTGGGTATCATTGTTTGTGGGAACATATTCTACCTATCGTAGGAGGAAGAGCGTCGAAGAGAGGAGAAGGATGCTGAAGACGATGATGACCTGGATTCCCAAGCAGTCCTGTGGCCAGGTTGGGCTGCATGCCTGCATCCTGTGCATTGTATCTTTGAATTTTCTCAACAGCTCACAAGCCAGCACAGCCACTGGAGTATAAGCTCCATGAGGCTTGTTTGACCACTGCATCCAACAATCCAAAGTAAGAGGTCAGGCACACAGTAAGAGTTCAATAAATATTTGTTTTCTGAAAAGAGATATTATCACCCACATTTTAAAAATAACAAAACTAAGGCTGGGGAGATTAAGAGACTTGACTGAAGCCACAGGGTTTGTAGGTGGCAGAACCAGACCTCACATCTCTGGAACCCAGAAGGTTGTAATCTGCCTTTGGTGGGTGGGGATCATTCAGTCCCCCTCAATGGTCAAGACAGACATGGAAGTGGTGTTAGAGAAAGAGGCATTTTAGAAAAATGCAGGTGGAACTTATCAACAGGATGGGGTATGTATTTTTAACAGATTGTGATTTAGGTTGAACGTTAATGTAGGAACTCTTGCAGCAGTATTTTCCACAGGTGGCCACACATGCTCTCTCTACAGTGTTACAGGAACTCGCCTCCACCAAGAGGCTTGAGTCCCCTCGCCCTGAACCTGGGCAGACCTCAGTAACTGCCTCAACCAAAAGCATGAGACTCCAAAGGTCAGTCATACGAGTCAACACAGCCTCCTCCTGGACCTCTCTTGGAACATGAGCCTTGGGTATCTCAGTTGACAAGTGAGAAGTCTGCGCGCCCCCACCCCCTCTCCCCGGCCCCCTCTATGCTGGGGCGGCCACATGGAGACGCCACCTTCAATCCCAGTCCAAGCCTGGAGGTCCCGCTGGGAAGCCTCACGTGAGCTGCCCTGGTGCTCTGGCGCCCTCTAGTGGCCATCTGCTCTAACATCAACTCTCAGCCCTTCCTCCTGCCTCCCTCCCCTTTATTGGCTGCGCTCGCTTTGGACACCTGCCACCCTGATATCCCTTCTCTCCCTCCAAGCACAATGAAGTTCCCTACAGAGGAGGGTATTTCTCCCTCAGAGTCTCCCAGGGCACTCACCCCTCCCTACCCCAGACCACTACTTTAAATCAATCAGCCCCCGAAAGTCAGATGAAGTTACCTGACTTTAACTCAATTCAGTTCAGTTCAATTCAGTCGCTCAGTCGTGTCCGACTTTTTGCGACCCCATGCATCGCAGCATACCAGGCCTCCCTGTCCATCACCAACTCCCGGAGTTTACTCAAACTCATGTCCATCGAGTCGGTGATGCTATCCAGCCATCTCATCCTCTGTCGTCCCCTTCTCCTCCTGCCCCCAATCCCTCCCAGCATCAGGGTCTTTTCCAATGAGTCAACTCTTCGCATGAGGTGGCCAAAATATTGGAGTTTCAGCTTCAGCATCAGTCCTTCCAATGAACACCCAGGACTGAGCTCCTTTAGGATGGACTGGTTGGATCTCCTTGCAGTCTAAGGGACTCTCAAGAGTCTTCTCCAACACCATAGTTCAAAAGCATCAATTCTCTGGCGCTCAGCTTTCTTCACAGTCCAACTCTCACATCCATACATGACCACTAGAAAAACCATAGCCTTGACTAGACAGACCTTTGTTGGCAACGTAATGTCTCTGCTTTTTAATATGCCATCTAGGTTGGTCATAACTTTCCTTCCAAGAAGTAAGCGTCTTAATTTCATGGCTGCAGTCACCATCTGCAGTGATTTTGGAGCCCCCCAAAATATAGTCTTACACTGTTTCCCCTGTATCCCCATCTATTTCCCGTGAAGTGATGGGACCAGATGCCATGATCTTAGTTTTCTGAATGTTGAGCTTTAAGCCAACTTTTTCACTCTCCTCTTAACTCAATTAGTTCCTCATTAATTCCGGTGAACTGGCTTTTGTCAGGTTCCCCTAGCAGTGCTGTGGGCACAGGAAGAAGTGGATCATGTGGAAAGGGAAGGAAAGCATTTGGGGAGAACTTTTGAGGAAAAGGGCACAGGGATGAACTCAACCCACCCAACAAGTGCCAGGGCTTTTACAGGCTTCAGGTTCAGGACCACCAGCCCCACTGTCCAGATGCCGACACACTCGCAGACCTGCAGCTTAAAAGCTGCAAGCCCAAGAGCTGGGCCAGGTATTTCTGGGTTCAGAGTGTCCCTCCTCTGAAGGAATAAGAGATGTTCAGTCTGCAGACAGCCTGTCTGGACACTTGGGCACCCAACCAGGCTGCAAGTGCCAGCATCGAAGCCAAAGGCAGACCTCTGCCTGCTCTGTGAGGTGAAGCGATTTGAGCCAGTGAGTCAGAGGGCCCAGTAACCAACCCCTCCTCTCTGGGCACCTGCTTGCGGTTCTGCCAACCCCAAATCCAACCCCATCTTGGAGCCTGGTGGCCAGGGACCCACAGGCGGGTTCCGGTTGTGCTCTGGCGCCCTCTTGTGGCCGTCAGCTCTAAAGCCAACTCTCAGCTCCTCTCCCTCCCTAACCTGTGGGGCTGCACCTGCCTTGGGGACTACCAGCCTGATTTCGTGCCTCCTCTCCCTCTAAGTACAAAGAAGAGCCCTACAGATGGGGATATTTCTCTCTCCAAGTCTATCAGGGCACTCAGCTTTCCCTACCCCACCCTACTACTTTAAATTAAATAGCCTCCCCCTCAAATTCACATGTTGCTGCCTACTCAGTTTGCTCCCCATTAATTCAGCTGACCTGGCTTTGGTCAGATCAGGAGGGGACAGGAAGAGGAGGCTCAGATGGGAAAGGAAGAAAGAAGTTTGGGGGGAACTCTAGAGAGAAAGAAAGGACACAGGAAAGAGCTCAGCCCGCCCAGCAAATACCAGTCTTTTACAGGCTCCACATTCAGGACCAGGAGCCCTGTATTCCAGATGCCAATACCGTTGTAGACCTGCAGCTTAAAAGCTGCAGCTTAAAAGCTGCCTCTGGAGAAACAGGGCGGTCAGTCTACAGACAGCCGGTAGACTGGCCAATTAGCCACCCCACCAAGCTAGAAGAGCCCCCATCAAACCTGAGCCAGTGAGTCAGAGTGGCCCAGTTATCAACCCTTTTTCTCCGAGCCCCTTCTTTTTTTTTTTTTCTGCACAAAGGTTTCTTTTTATTCATAACATTATTATTTAAGTCAATAAATTTTTAAGGATTTTCACACGTCCTGATTCTTTCCACTGCCAGTCACCATAGTTCCTCCAAAGTTGTCACCTTCAAGGCAGCCCTACAAAAAGTTCTGCTCAATCCACAGCTGTGATGCCACAGCTGTTTTAGTTGGGCCTCTCTGATCTTCAGTGGAGTGCACTTCAAAGTTTGCCACCTGTAATCTTTAAGATCCAATTTCCTCAAGCAGTTCACTATAGGTTCCTGTTTAGGGTCAGGAGATGGGATGTCTAGTTCTTCATGACAACCACAGAAAAAAAAAGTTATTAGTTACTATTGAAGATTATGTCAAACTGAACAGTATAAGAAACAAAAAGGATACTGTATCAGTAGAAATACCAGGTCTGACATGCACAAAGCAAAAAAACCAACGATGCCAGATACTGAATTTATATCGCACTGTCTTTTGAACAGCCAGCAGGAACAAACTGCTGAATGCAGATACCATGCAGTGCAGTCCGAGCCCCTTCTTGAGGTGCTGCCAACTTCAAATCCAACTCTATCTGGAGGTACGGCCAGGGGTCCACAGGAGGGCTCCACTGGTGCTCTGGCGCCCTCTTGTGGCCATCAGCTCTAACTCCAGTTCTCAGCCCTTCCTCCGCTCCCTCCCCATACCAGGGGCTACACTGGTCTTAGGCCCTGCCAGCCTGATTTCTTCCTCCTCTCCCTCTAAGCACAATGAAGTGCCCTACACATGAGGATAGTTCTCTTTCCTTATCTCCCAGGGCACTCACCCCTCCCTACCCCACCGCTTCAAATTAAATTAGCCCCTGAACTCACTGGAGCTAACTGTGGCTCAGATTATGATCTCCTTATTGCAAAATTCAGAGTTAAATTGGAGAAAGAAGGGGAAATCACTAAGCCATTCAGGTATGGCCCAAATCGAATCCCTTATGATTATACAGTGGAAGTGACAAATAGATTCAAGGGATTAGGTCTGGTAGACGGAGTGCCTGCAAAACCATGAATGGAGGTTTGTAACATTGTACAGAAGGTGGTGACCAAAACCATCCCAAAGAAAAAGAAATGCAAAAAGGGTAAATAGTCATCTGAGGAGGCCTTACAAAAAGCTGAGAAAAGAAGAGAAGTGAAAGGTAAAGGAGAAAGGGAAAGATATACCCAAGTGAATGCAGAGTTCCCAAGAATAGCAAGGAGAGATAAGAAAATATTCTTAAGTGAACAATGCAAAGAAATAGAGGAAACCAGTAGAATGGGAAAGACTAGAGATGCCTTTAAGCAAACTAGAGATACCAAGGGAACATTTCACGCAAAGATGGGCACAATAAAGGACAGAAATGGTATGGACCTAACAGAAGCAGAAGAGATTAAGAAGAGGTGGCAAGAATACACAGAACTGTACAATAAAGCTCTTAATGACTCAGATTACCATGATGGTGTGGTCACTCACCTGGAGCCAGACATCTTAGAGTGTGACGTGAAGTCAAGTGGACCTTAGGAAGGATTCAATTCAGTTCTGTTCAGCTCAGTTCAGTCGTTCAGTCATGTCCGACTCTTCGTGACCCCATGGACTGCAGTACGCCAGGCCTCCCTGTCCATCACCAACTCCTGGAGTTTACTCAAACTCATGTCCATTGAGTCAGTGATGCCATCTGCCGGGGTCCAGCCTCGGCAGGATCCAGGGGATACCCTCAGGATGAACAGCGTCAGCGAGCGAGAGAGAGAAGACACATGAGACCAGCCTTGATAGGGCCAGGTCTGCAAGGGAGAGAGACAGAGAGAGAGAGAATGACCAGACGGGGCTGTTTGCAGGGTCTGGCAGAGTCTGGCCATCCTTTATTTTTTACCATACCTTTTATACCCTAAGTTAGTACATTTCTAAGGGGAAGATAGTTTAACATTACATCAGCTTGTTCACGAAACCAGGGTGTTTTCTGCATACTTCTTTGTTTATGAAGGTCTTGTACATTATCTTCTGGCCTTGGGGCCTATTAACATTTTATGCAAGTCAGATGAATGTAAACCTATTTTCTGTTTCTATGGTGACCTTAACTGAAAGGTAGCAGTCTCATAGGGCAACAGTACAGAGTAGAAGTATAACCTTGTTAACACAAAAATTAATCCTTCTGCAGAAGTTGTCAGTTCCATTTATCTAAGAAGTTTACCCCACACTGACTCTGTGACTTTGGTGAGGCAGCTTCTGCCTAGCACTCCAGGCTGACAATTAACAACCATCTCATTGTTACCACACTAGTGCTAAGCCCTTATTTTTCTAGATCTTTAACTATATTAACAATGGTTTCCATAACACAACCTTAGCACATTAAGAGTAAAAACACAGCAAGCAAATGTTAACCCAATAACCACCTTTAGAATAATTTTTCTTATGTTTTCTAATAGGCCTTCCTCACCCCCCGAAGCCTCTATGTCTATTAGGGCCTTTATATGATCAGGTTCTTTATGTTATTTTATGATTAGGGTATTATAAGCAATCATGCATATTAGTACCAAGGGCATAAATGCATTTGGCTAACAAACTACCAGCAAAGGAGTTTAAATTAAAACACTCCTTTCACCCTGAATAATCTCATAAAATACCACCACCTGGGAAACTTATTGATTAAAGTTCTAAATTGATTCTAATTTGGGAAGAGATCGGGGAAGGCCTTCTGCCTGTGTCACAGAAATTAGGGAGTAGTCTACTGAGGCAGGCATCAGAAAGACAGATATCATCTTTAAGGTGAGCGCTGGGGGCAACTTTTCGGAATCCCTGAAAACCTGATCTGCCTCGCCTGTCAGGCTTTCTCCCTCATGACCTTGGCATGGATAGGGTCTCGAGTGTTGGCCCCCCGCATCTCTCCCTTTTTTTACTTTTTACTTTTTTTTTTTTTTTTAACTTCTTTACTTTTTAAGACAGCCATATGGATCTCAGTCGCGAGCTTCTGAGTGCTCTGCCGGAGAGTTCTGACAATGCAAGGAAGGATTATAACGAGAAGTAAAACTACAGCTGCTACAGCAGCGTAACTGAAGATAGTTGATAGGATATTTTTTCCAGTAATAAAGTTAGAAAAGGTATGAAAAAAACCATTAGCAGCTCCTGCAGCAGTAAAGTCCAGGCGGGAATGTTCTAAGGTTTTTATCTGACCATGAAGCTTTTCAAGATTTAAACTAATGCTGGAGCTATTCCATATACCTGAAATATGATTTTTAATCCTTTCCCAACTGTAATCTGTATCATTTACTTTCAGGGTGTTACACAGATCTGTCGATAGTCGGCATGACAGGATAGTGCTAACTTTACCCTTAAAGCCTGAAACTCAGTTCCAATATGCATGACTGCTTCTTTTAGGGCATCTATTTTTACTTCTAATTTTCTATCCATAAATTTTTGCGTAGCTAGAGCTAAAGAAACATTTTTTGACATATCATTGACATATTGAGCAGTATGTACCTGTTGAGTCAATGATACTGCCACAGTGACAGAGGTGATTGCTGCTATCAAAGCTGAAATCCCTAAGATAAGTAATCAGACAAACCATCGGGAACGCATTAAATCTTGCAGTTGTTGCAGAAAGGCTAAACCGTAATTGTCATACCGATAGGCATTCACTGTGATGGGCACCATAATACAAGGTGGACATTGCAGCACCACAAAAGAACAAATATTATATTGAGGGGTTAAACAGGATGAAAGCATGCATTGTTCACAGTAGACTATATTTGGTCCACCTGAATAATTCATTTGTATATGAAGCCTTTTTGAATCATTAGTAAGCAAAAAAACGTAAGGGGAGGGTAAACAAGCCAGCACAGAATAGGTGGAATCATTTTCTGGCCAAGATAGAGTAACAAGGGAGGTGGCAGCAAGGGCTCTCCAAATTTCTGGTTGCCAAAAAGTTTTACCCTTAGTTGTATAGGACAACATGGGGGGAGCAAATTGATTATAATACCATCTGCTGGGCACCAATGGCCAAGGGAGGGAATCATCTTTCCAATTGCTAAACCTGCTGACATGGTCAGAAACAGATCCTGGATTCTGACTTGGATTTGGATTGTTCCAGTCTTGTACCGAATAGTTTCCGCTTCCCGGTATTCTATAATCTATTCTCAAATTATAAGTACAAGATTTCCATACCGGGTATCCAAGGCGGTTATCTACAATTTTCCATATGACATCTGAAGGAGCAACATCAATACAATTTGGATATTTTGGTGGAGCATTACTGGCCTGTAATATCCAGACCAGCTGATCTCCTGTTTTATCTGAAAATTTTCATGCTGGAGAATGTCAGAATTGCTTTTTTGAAGGCTCCAACACACCCCTCCTTAGAGGGAGTGATAAGATCGCTTGTATGACTATGGGGGAAGTTAAAGCAAAGGGGAAGGTCATCCGTTAATCCCCTAAAAGTATAGTTAAAATTGATGGGATAATGATCTTTATTATAAGAAGTATAGGATCCTCCCAAGAGATGAGGCTGGTCTGTGTTGACCCGTATAGGGTCATTGTTCCAGGTAACTACTTGGAAGGTCGGGGGATCAGGGAAATATGCCCAATATTTTTCTGATGTAGAAGAGGTAGCATTTATCTGGCAAGAAAGTAAAGCAAGCATACCAATAAAAACCCTTTCAGGAGAGGCTGAAGATCTCTATAGAGAAGCTATTCCCTGTGCTAGATGGCAAAGTGACTTAATTTGGCCCCATGTGGGTATGGAGGCTTGTTGAGTTGCTCGCGCAGGATGTCCTGGTGGTTTCCGTTTGTTCTTCCGGGATCTCCACTGCCGGTTGTTTCACAGTCTGCTGGACCTTCCAGGTGGGCGGCAGAGGCAGGGGCAGAGGAGTGTCCTTCTTCTTTTGTGGTCGAAGCAATGGGGGAACCGGATGTCTGGGGGACTGCAACATGGCGAATCAGTCTGTCCAGGATCCAAATTGGCTACTCAGCACCCTGGGGGAAAATACAAGCACACCCTCGGCCGCTGGTTAGTAATGGGTCAGGACCCCTCCATTGTCCTGAAAGAAGGTCTTTCCATTTAACCAGAGGTTTTGTACTCTGCTGCTCTGGACTCCAATGTCGGAGCATTGCAGTAACCCCAAATGAATCAGTGTTTAGATTGTTTATCACAAAAAGAGCGTGTTGTAGAATCTGGTGAGGGGAACTATACTTAAATTCACCTTCCTGTAGTTTTAAATTTTGAGTTTTTAGGGTCTGATGTGCTCTTTCTACGATGGCTTGTCCCTATTGGTTATAAGGGATACCTATGCTGTTTTATATGAAACCTTGTACAAAAGTCTTGAAAAGATTTAGAAGTGTAAGCAGGGGTGTTGTCAATTTTAAGACATTAAGATAGCACAAGTCTAAGAGTGAGGGGTTATTTTCGGTAGAAGCAGAATGAGCTTTTATATGTACCATAATCTTAAATAACATTTACTTTACTAAAGTATCAAAAGATTTTAAAAACAAATATAAATCACTTAAAGGCAAAGAAATTCATAATCTGTTATTGAAAGATTTATTCTAAGAAAACTTTGTTCTCTTAACATAGAGAGTAGACTAAATTCCAGTCTGTTACCAACTTACCGGATAGCAAACAAACAAAATTTTTCAGTTAATCTTAGAAAAGTCTTTTTATAAATCTTGAAGAACTAGCAGTATTTTTTTAAAGGCATGAGAGTGAAACCATACAAGGCATGTTTAAAATCTAATTAAACTGTAATTGACAAAGTAGCCTGGTCATTGCTGTGACTTGTAACACTTTAACGTGATAACTAAAATTATAACTGACAACATTTTACCAGAACATATCAGATTTTCATGAATTTTTCATAATTTCTAGGATATCTATATAAGTAACATCAACCATACAATATAACCTGAGAAGATTTATCACTCCTCCAACAATAATTCCCATGCAATTTAACATGTCAAATGAACTCAGGTAGTTTAATAGCTCTTTGGGATGTCTTAGGGGCCCTCTGAAGCATCCCAAAGTCAGCTAGAAGTCAAGCTATTTAGGCAGTTTTGTCAATAAATATCAAAAGGGTTTATAGTACTCTGTCAGGTAGAATCATATAGATCACTGTGAAATTATATATTTACTTAGCCAAAGTAAAAAAGAAGATTTTAAAGATAAACATAGAACAGATCACTTCAGAGGTAAAGAAACTTAAAATCCATTATCAAAGGCAGTTTAACGTCTCAAGAAAACTTGTATTTATGCACAAAACTCTTCCTTTGGAGTGCACTTTCCATCAAACTTTCTTAACACTTTCTGTACCCATTACTTTGTTCTCCCATCCTGAAACAGCCACCTGTAAGTCAGACCTACTTCCTTTTCCCTTCATAAAATGTAACTTCATTCCTCATACCTTTTTTACTGAACAAACACATCCTGCTTTCTTTAAGCAACCAAGAATTTACCTTTATAGTAGCATTCTATAGATTGGTGAACATAAATACCAGTGATAATTTCTAAAAAAATTCTAATGAACATCTCAGGATGGCATCAAACATTATTTATTAATAGTCTAAAATCTTTAGTTTCTCTGTAAGTTAGTATTCAGTAATGAATGTTTCAGAATCTTATTTTATTTTTTTTTTGCAATGATCTAGCTATTCAATAAATCAGTCACTTAACTTAGCACAACCCTAGAAATTCAGGTTACCAAAATCTAAAGAGACTGTTTGAGAGAGACATTTTTAAAGTATGATGATTTTTAATAGTTTATCTAAAAACTACTATCTCATTTACATTTTTTTTGAAGTTTCTTTACTTGAGGTACTTTCCTTGTTGACAAACTTGTAACAGATATTACAATATAACAATATTTAACTTATAATAAACCTAGGCATAATGAAAATATTTTACTTGATGTTAATTACTCTAAGACATGTCTATATTAGATAGGTCAACAAACAAACATTAATACCAGGTATTTAATACCGAATATTTTCCAGTTTATCTGAACCTGGAAGTCATTGTTTAATTTAGAATTACTTGATTTGTAAGCACTTACCTTTTTTTTAAGCCAATACCCAGAGACAAAGACATACCAAGACATATTTAGACAGACACAGTGCAAGATCTAGCTTCATTTTTTAAGTTTGGTCATGAATTAGATATTACAATATAAAATTTACTAGTTTATAAAAAAGTTGAAATAAATAAAACCATCCAACCATCTCATCCTCTGTCATCCCCTTCTCCTCTTGCCTTCAACCTTTCCCAGCATCAGGGTCTTTTCTAATGAGTCAGTTCTTCACATCAGGTGGCCAAAATATTGGAGTTTCAGCTTCAGCATCAGATGAAGAAAAAATGGAAACAGTGACAGATTTTATTTTCTTGGGCTCCAAAATCACTGCAGACAACGACTGCAATGATGAAATTAAAAGACGCTTCCATCCTCCTTGGAATAAAAGCTATAACAAACTTGGACAGCATATTAAAAAGCAGAGATGTTACTTTGCTGACAAAGGTCCGTATGGTCAAAGTTATGGTTTTTCCAGTAGTCATATATGGATGTGAGAGTTGGACCATAAAGAAGGCTGAGTGCCAAAGAACTGATGCTTTCGAACAGTGATGCTGGAGAAGACTCTTGAGATTTTCTTGGACAGCAGGATCAAACCAGTCAATCTTAAAGGAAATCAACCCTGAATTTTCATTCTAAGGACTGATGCTGAAGTTGAAGCTCCAATAATCTGGCAACCTGATGTGATGAGCCGGCTCACTGGAAAAGACCCTGATGCTGGGAAAGGTTTAGGGCAGGAGAAGGCACAACAGAGGATGAGGTGATTGGATGGCATCACCGACTCAGTGAACAGGAGTTTGAGCAAACTCTGGGAGACGGTGAAGGCCAGGGAAACCTGGCATGTTGCAGTCCATGGGGTCGCAAAGAGGCAGACACAACTTAGCCACTGAACAAGTGAACTCACATGATGCCGCCAGGCTTTAAATCAATCATTTCCTCCTCAATTCAGGCGACCTGGCTTTAGGTCAGGTCCCCCTGGCAGGGGGTTGGAAACAGTAAAGAATCAGAGAGAAAGAAAAGAAATTCTTTGGGGAGAACTCTAGAGAAAAAGAAAGGGCAGAGGAATGAGCACAGCCCACCCAGCCAGTACAGACTTTGGGCTCGGGACCAGCAGTCTCGTTTTCCGGATGCCGACACCATCGCAGAGCTGCAGCTTAAAACCTTTCCCAGCACCCCACCAGGCTGGAAGTCTCATACTTCTGCGTCGAGAACCCTGCCTCTGGAGAAACAAAAATCTATCGGTCCAGTCAGCCTGTCAGGCTGTATAACCACTGGGTCACCCCACCAGGCTGGAAGTGCCACCACCAAAGCTGACGGCCTACTTCTGCCCCGTATTTGAGGTGAGGCAATTTGAGCTGTAAGTTCAGAGGCACCGATAACCAGCTCCTCCTCTCTGGGCACCTTCTTAGGGTCCTGCCAACACCACATCCACCCTAATCTCAGAGCCGGGAGGTTTGGTCAAGGAGCTGCGGGCGGGCCCTGATGGTGCTCTGGCGCCCTCTTGTGGTGGTCGGCTCTAAGGGCGACTCGCAGCCCTTCCTCCTGCCTCCCTCCCCTCCCCAGCCCGGGGACAGCGCGGGCCTATCCTCAATAAATCTGACCTTAAGTTTTTTTCTTTAATTTTTAAATTTATTTTCTATTTATTTATTTTGAAATATTGGACTTGACCAAAGGCCACTTGACAAAGAGTAGTTCTAATCAAAGACAGAAAGAGTAAATAATAGCAGGTTCTTTCATGATGCTTGAATCGTCGGGGTGGGTGCGATTCCTGCTAGGGTCTGTTCTACCCTCACTGCGGGAGCAGGGCACCGACCTCTCTACGTGTTCACACTTTCTCAGTGTGTCAGAGAGAAAGATTTACAATAGGATAGATCCCAGGCTGTGAATCCCAGCTTTTCCTCTTCCAGCTTTTCCTCTTCAGTGTGTTTATTCACCTCTTGACACTGTTTTTGTAACATGCAGCTAATAAAACCCACATTGTGTAACTTTTAGAATTAAATGAGATAAAATGTCAAGAACAGTATTGGTCAATAGAATTTAAAGAAAATCTCCACCTTTTCCTTTAGCTCCTTTCTCAAAGCAGGTGTTAATTCTTTGTCCAGAATACTCTGTTTTCTCTTCAGTTTCTTATATGTTCCTTTTCTCACGTCTTTATCCTCATCAGTTCCACCAACTCCTACATTTATAAACTTACTCATAATTTCCTCGCCCTTAAAATTATTTTTTAAAAAAATATCAGTTCCTTGCTTTGACTCCTGATTAAGCAGCAATTCTGTATTTAGCCATACCGTTTACATGGGACTTTTTATTTATTTTTTTTTTACATGGGACTTTTTAAAAAAACTTCACTTGCTGTTTCCTTTTCCCATTCCTTCTTCTATTTATTTACTTGGTTGCACTGGGTCTTGGTTAGGACATGCGGGATCTAATTCCTTGACCAGGGATGGAACCCAGGCCCCCCGCTTTGGGAGCATGGATCCTTAGCCACTGGACCACCAGGGAAGTCCCTCCCATTCAATCTTCAGTGGCTCCACCCACTAGACAGGAAACTCCAATGGCCTCCAAACAGCCAAAGCCAGGGGCTGGCTTCCTTCTTTGATATCTGAAGACTTGACTGACAGCTCAGTTTTCCTGATTATGTTTATTTGTTACTTGTGGATTGTTCAACACTCATTTTCCTTGGCGTCCCCATTGTAAGGCTTTTCTAATTTGATTCTCCTCCTTCTGCTCTGATCATTATTTTTGAGTCCCTTTAATTAGTAGCATCCTCTCCTTCAATCATTTTTTTCAAACTAGTATTTCTTCCTTTTCTTTTCCTGCTCCTCCCACGACCTCTTTGAGTCACCTTATGAAGGCTTTACAACTATTCATAGTCATTCATTTTATCCTTACCTCTAGGTACATGGGAGGATTGCATTTTCACCTTCCCTAAAGTCAACAGTGTGTTGAAAAGTAGAGACATAACTCTGCCAACAAAAGTCCATATGGTTAAGGCTGTGGTCTTCCCAGTGGTCACATACGGCTGTGAGAGATGGACTATAAAGAAGGCAGAATGCCAAAGAAACGATGCCTTTGAACTGTGCTGCTGGAGAAGTCTCCTCAAAGTCCCTTGGACGCAACGAGATCAAACTAGTCAATCTTAAGGGAAATCAACCCTGAATACTCACTGAAGATGAAGCTCCAGTATTTTGGTCCTCTTATGAGAACAGCCAACTCACTGGAAAAATCCCTGATGCTGGGGAAGTTGAGGGCAGAAGGAGAAGAGGGCATCAGAGGATGAGATGGCTGGATGGCATCACCAATGCAATGGACATGAACTTGGGCAAACTTTGGGAGATGAGGAGGGACAGGGAGGCCTGGCGTGCTGCAGTCCACGAGGTCACCAAGAGTCAGACATGACTGGGTAACTGAACAACAACAAAGTTGCAAGGAGATCAAACCAATTAATCCTAAAAGAAATCAACCCTGAACATTCATTGGAAGGACTGACCCTGAAGTTGAAGCTCTAATACTTTGGCCACCTGATGCAAAGAGCTGACTCATTGGAAAAGACCCTGATACTGGGAAAGACTGAAGACAGGAGGAGAAGGGGATGACAGAGGATGAGATGGTTGGATGGTATCATCGACTCAATCAACATGAGTTTGAGCAAACTCCAGGAGATAGTGAAGGACAGGGAAGCCTGGCGTGCTGCAGTCCATGAGATCACAAAGTTGGACATGACTTAGCAACTAAATAACAATAGAATTGCTCCACATAGAAGCAGTCACAGATCCTGTTTATTCTATCTAATCTTAAAAAAAATCTTTCCTGGTAATTCCGATTGGACCTCCCAATCTCACCCAATCTCATTGTGCCAGATGGTCTCTTCATACAAATTCTGCCCTTCCTGGATTCTGTTCTCCACATCACAGCCAGAATTCCCCAACTTAGAACGATTCCCTTTGCCCTTCAAGTGAAACCCTCAACATCACACAGACACTCTGGACTGATCTGTCTGCTCTCCTCTCTCTCACACTTAAGTTCTCTGCTGCAGCCACTCTGATCTCTCCCATTTCCCTCAAAATCCTGTTTCTTGACCTGCATCTCAGAATACTGCCCATTCTGACATCTCAAACCTAGAAGTTCCCCTGCCATTTTCCTCTTACTTGACTCATATGAATCCTTTACATCTCAGCCTATACATCATACATCACAATTCCTGATACACAAGAAACAATAAATATTTGTGGCTTGATTCCCTCTATTATTGCAGCCGAGACTTCCACCAACTCTGATCCACACTACTGAAATAGTCTCCAATCTCTTCTGTATCACTCTGCCCCTTTTAACTACAGTGAGTCCCCTATATACTGACCTTCAAGTTTCGAACATCAAAGATGCGAACATGTGTTCCATCAATGTCAGGCATGAGTGTAATTGCAGCTTGCCCTCTGTCTCCTATTGGTAATAATCCTTTAGCTCTACCATCTCCCACCTCCTCTCCCTCCTCCAGTCAGTAATTCTTCTTGCCTGTTCACTCAATGCCAGCCCCTTTACACCAGCTGTTGTATTGTACTACTGTACTTTTCAAGGTACAATGCTGTAAGATTTAAGATGGTTTTAATTTTTGTGTTTTTTATGTATTATTTGTGTGAAAAATATTATACATCTATTACAGTACAGTACTATATAGCTGATTGTGTTAGCTGGGTACCAAGGCTAACCTGGTTGACTTACGAATACACTCTCAGAACAAAACTCATTCATATGTAGGGGATTTACTGTACAGTGTCCTCTGTGAAGATGCTGGGTTTAATTACTAGGTTTAATTCTCTAATTTTACCTCTTCCTTCATTGTTCCCATTTAATTGTATTCTCCAATTTCAGTACAAGTATTTAACACAGTAATTTATTAGATAAATGATTCATCTTTTGATTAACATACTGACTAGTCAGCATAGATCTCATTTACTGAAAATGCCCATCTTTAGTTGCACTTGAGTGATGTCTTATAAGATGTTGTTACAAGAGTCATATATCATAGTTTCTTATAAGGCATATCACAAACTTGGGAAATTCACTTTCTTGATAGCTTCACCAAAGTGTAGAATTTTGCTAAAAATAGGTTAAAAGTTAGAATGCCAGCATCATGTTTTCCTACCTTGTCTGTAAGTTCAGTTCAGTCCTTCAGTTGTGTCTGACTCTTTGTGACCCCAATGGACTGGCAAAGTAATGTCTCTGCTTTTTAGTATGCTGTCTAGGTTGGTCATAGCTTTTCTTCCAAGGAGCAAGCGTCTTTTAATTTCATGGCTGCAGCCACCTTCTGCAGTGATTTTAGAGCCCAAGAAAATAAAGTCTGTCACTGTTTCCATCGTTTCCCCATCTATTGGCCATGAAGTGATGGGACCAGATGCCATGATCTTCGTTTTTTGAAGGCTGAGTTTTAAATCAGCTTTTTCACTCTCTTCTTTCACCTTCATCAAGAGGCTCTTTAGTTCTTTGCTTTCTGCCCTGTCATCTGCATATCTGAGGTTATTGATATTTCTCCCAGCAATCTTGATTCCAGCTTGTGCTTCATCCAGCCTGGCATTTTGTATGATGTATTCTGCATATAAGTTAAATAAGCAGGGTGACAATATACAGCCTTGACGTACTCCTTTCCCAATTTGGAACGAGTTCATTGTTCCATATCCAGTTCTAACTGTTGCTTCTTGACCTGCATACAGATGTCTCAGGAGGCAGGTCAGATGGTTTGGTATTCCCATCTCTTGAAGAATTTTCCACAGTTTGTTGTGATCCACACTGTCAAAGGCTTTGGCATAGTCAATAAGGCAGAAGTAGATGTTTTTCTGGAACTCTCTTGCTTTTTCAATGATCCAATGGATGTTGGCAATTTGATCTCTGCTTCCTTTGCCTTTTCTAAATCCAGCTCGAACATCTGGAAGTTCACAATTCATGTACTGTTGAAGCCTGGCTTGGAGAATTTTGAGCATTATTTTACTAGCGTGTGAGATGAGTGCTATTGTGGAGTAGTTTGAGCATTCTTTGGCATTGCCTTTCTTCTGGATTGGAATGAAAACTGACCTTTTCTAGTCCTGTGGCCATTGCTGAGTTTTCAAAATTTGCTGGCATATTCAGTGCAGCACTTTCACAGCATCATCTTTTAGGATTTGAAATAGCTCAGCTGGAATTCCATCACCTCCACTATCTTTGTTTGTAGTGATGCTTCCTAAGGCCTGCTTGACTTCACACTCCAGGATGTCTGGCTCTAGGTGAGTGATCACACCATCATAGTTACCTGGGTCATGAAGATCTTTTTTGTATAGTTCTGTTTATTCTTGCCACCTCTTCTTAATATCTTCTGCTTCTGTTCTGTCCATACCATCTGTGTTCTTCATTGAGCCCATCTTTGCATGAAATGTTCCCTTGGTATCTCTAATTTTCTTGAAGAGATCTCTAGTCTTTCCCATTCTATTGTTTTCCTCTATTTCTTTGCACTGATCACTGAGGAAGGCTTTCTTATCTCTCCTTGCTATTCTTTGGAACTCTGCATTCAGATGGGTATATCTTTCCCTTTCTTGTGGCTCAGCTGGTAAAGAATCTGCCTGCAATGGGGGAAACCTGGGTTCAATCCCTGGGTTGGGAAGACCCCCTGGAAAAGGGAAAGGCTACCCACTGCAGTATTCTGGCCTGGAAAATTCCCTGGACTGTATAGTTCATGGGGTCACAAAGAGTCAGACACAACTGGGCAACTTTCTTGTCTTTTGGCTGCCCCTAAATCACAGTTTAGTATCATCAAGGTTATGCTGAATTTTACACAGCTTACTTTATAGGCAAATTTGTGAACTTAACTCCTTTACAATAGGCACAAGATCTAACAGTAAACTACCCCAAAGGATGGATAATTTATATTGCTACTTTAAACAAAAAAAAAAAAACAATAAAACAATGACTTATGAGAATAAGACTACATTGAGAAATTAAAAGAAATGATACACTGGGAACCAATGAAAATTACACTAAATATAGTCAGAAAGGTAGAAAACATCATCTTTATACCTCTATATTTAAATAAATACATAGTAGGGAATAAATAGTTCAACAGAAAATTCTTAGAGAGCAGAATGTTTTGTAAAATTTTTGTAAAACATGATGATAATTTCTCTTATAAACATATAAGCATTTTTAAAAAGGCTAATAAGTCTTTTCCAAATATACAAGAATATTTTTGCCATCTAAAAGCATTAGGATTGTCAGCTAAGACTTGACTCAAGTGGGATCTAAGTGAAACTTTCTCCTGGTGTCTAATTCATCAAATTCAAGTTATTAAGGTATTTATTTCAGAAGTAGATTACGTTGTGTAAAGATTTCTACCTTTCCCTAACTTCAGATATCAGTATATTTGCATTATCAAGGATATAAATATAAAACATGTTGATAGCCTTGTGGTCTGGGATAACTATTACTGTTTTTTTTCTGTTTGGGTAGAATTAATTTGTTTATTTTCAAATTGGTATGAAATCAAATAACTTTGTCTTGTTTCTATGTCTTTTATAAAGTTGAGGACAATTGAAATAATAGTTACATTGCAAGAATATATATGATCATAAAGAATGGCAAAAGCATTACTTTATTTTATTTATTTATTTCTGGCTCCTCCACGTGTGATGTGGAATCTGACTAGGGATTGAACCCACGCCCCCTGCAGTGGAAAAGTGGAGTCTTAACCACTGGACCTCCAGGGAAGTCCCCAAAAGCATTAGTTAGAATTTTTTTTTTTTTTAAGAATTTTGTGGAGGCTTCTCTGGTGGCTCAGTGGTAAAGAATCTGCCTGACAATGCAAGACACTCAAGTTCAATCCCTTACCCAGGAAGATCCCACATGCCAGAGAAACTTAGCTGGCTTTTTCCACAGCTAAACAAGGCTCACCTGTGACCCGAACACTACACGTCTAGTACTGAGTAAACAGCTTTGAAAAAAAAGTGTCCAGACCAAAAAAAAAAAAAAGAATTTTGTGGACTTCCCTGGTGGTACAGTGGATAAGAATCCACCTGCCAGTGCAGGGAATACAAGTTCCATCCTTATCCAGAAGATTCCACATGCTGCGGAGCAAGTAAGCCCCTGCTCCACAAATACTGAGTGTGCCTCCTAGAGACCTAAAGCCACAACTACTGAGCCTGAGTGCTGCAACCACTGAAGCCTGTGCCTGTGCCTAGAGTCTGTGCTCTGCAACAAGAGAAGCCACCACTACGGAAACCCAACCACAAAGAAGAGTAGCCCTCACTCACTGCAGTTAGAGAAACTCCCTGTGCAAAAACCAAGACCCAACACAACCATAAATAAATAAAAAGAATTCTGTAGTAATAAAAAGAAGAGAGAATGTTACTGGTCATATATTGTAGATACCATCTTAGTAAAATTTCTGAGAAGGCATGAATGAGTAATTCTACATTACCTAATAGTATGGTATAACCAAACATTTATCAAAATAAAAATGAGGTCCATATACATACAAAATCAACTCTTTATCTTAAGTATCACCAGAAACTATAGAGCCCCAAATGAACTCTTGAGTGGTAGTAAGGCTCTTAAAACAATAACATTTTAAGTGCATAGCTATTATAAACCCATTTGATATTCCTTTTAATTGCCATGATGCTGATGAATATAGTTTGTATTCAAACGGAGGTCACAAGTACTACCACAGCAGTTTCAATATAATTCAGCCTTAGTTAAGAAGTAAATGGATATTTAAAGTTACATGTTACCAGGAAGGAGGGAAAAAACCAATTACAGCAAACATTAGTTTCTTAAAATAGCAAATGAAAGATTTGTATTAAATCGTTTTCTTTCTTCTCTGGACATGTACAGAATACAATAATACAAGAAATTTTGCTATATCAACCACTCCTTTTCCTTGCCTCAGCTGTTCTATGGATCAATTAGCTTGGAAAATAGAAACTGGGATGCAAAAAATGACTCAGAAGGGAAGGTTGAAATCCACTTTACAATATTTAGTCTATGAAAAAGGTTTTAAAAATACCACTGAAGTGAAGTGAAGTCGCTCAGTCATGTCCAACTCTTTGTGACCCCATGGACTATACAGTCCATGGAATTCTCCAGGCCAGAACACTGGAGTGGGTAACCTTTCCCTTCTCCAGGGGGTCTTCCCAACCCAGGGATTGAATCCAGGTCTCTGGCACTGCAGGTGGATTCTTTACCAGCTGAGCCACAAGGGAAGCACTAGGTCAATATATTTTAGCTGAAGGAAGAGGTAGTTGTGTATGTTATTTTATTTCGACTGGCCAGACAAATTCTAACGTTCCCTTTAATTTTTTCCTACATTGGAGGACTGACACTTGAAAATCCAACATTAGAGACCTCATGCCATAAATTCAAGATGGTATTTTTCAATGTACAGGTCATAGAATGACCCCTGGATATTTGTTAAAAACAAACATTCCTGTGCCTCAACCAAGTTCTACCAAGACAGAATCACGAGAATCAGCATTTTGACAAGCAATCTGAAAATTTTGACATACACACTTATTTTAAGTGCTCCCCAGGTGGCTTTGCATTAAACTGCCTGCCAATGCAGGAGACACAGTAGATGCAGGCTTGATTCCTGGGTTGGGAAGGTGCCCTGGAGAAAATGGCAACCCACTCCAGTATTCTAGGCTGGAAAATTCCATGTACAGAGGGGCCTGGAGGGTTACAGTCCATGGGGTTGCAAAGAGTATAAATATTACCTCATCCAACCTTCAGGCAGTTTCTTCTTTGTAAGAAGTGTATTTATTTAGAGAGAAACACACTTCACAGAGTATGAACCATCTCAGAAGATGAGAGTGGCCCAGCATGTGTGCATGCTCAGTAGCTAAGTCATGATAAGTAAAGGTGGACAGGAAAACAACTGTAGGGACCTTAAGGATTTATTGCCCCCATCCATGGTTCTCAGGACTTCCCAGCTGGCACCAATGGTAAAGAATCTGCCTGCCAGTGAAGGCTATGCAAGAGACATGGGTTCAATCCCTGAGTGAGGAAGATCTCCTGGAGTAAGAAATGGCAACCCACTCACTCCAGTATTCTTGCCTGGAAAATTCCATGGACAGAGAAGCCTGGTGAGCTAAAGTCCATGAGGGCACAGAGAGTCACACACTGAGCACGCAAACTGAGCACAGCACTGTTTCTGCTAAAACACTTTTCACCATGGCCTAAAGGATCATTTATGTTCTGTCTTTCAGACTCTTGTTGAGCCTCTTTCGACAAACTCAAACTGCCTTTTGACCTCTTTAACAAAGCATTACTTTAACATCCCAGCCATGCATGGTCTTCTCTTCTTTCTCCAAATAGCAGAAGCACCAATTGTCTGAACCAATCAATTTCTTATTTTACAGATTTTACTTTCTTAGAGTTCATAGGTTACACTTGTCTGTAACTTTAGCACAAGGCTTTGCACAGAAAAGCAAACAATGATAGATGAACTCTCCAGGTCGGTAGATGTCCAATATGCTACTGGAGGTCAGTGGAGAAATAACTCCAGAAAGAATGAAGAGACTGAGCCAAAGCAATAACAACACTCAGCTGTGGATGTGACTGGTGATGGAAGTAAAGTCTGATGCTGTAAAGAGCAATACTGCATAGGAACCTGGAATGTTAGGTCCATGAATCAAGACAAATTGGAAGTGGTCAAACAGGAGATGGCAAGAGTGAACGTCAACATTTTAGGAACCAGCAAACTAAAATGGACTGGAAGTGGGTGAGTTTAACTCAGATGACCATCATATCTACTACTGTGGGCAAGAATACCTTAGAATAAATGGAGTAGCCCTCATAGTCAACAAAAGAGTTGTAGTTGAAATGTAGTACTTGGATACAATCTGGAAAACAACAGAATGATCTCTATTCATTTCCAAGGCAAACCATTCAATATCACAGTAATCCAAGTCTATGCCCCAACTAGTAATGCTGAAGAAGCTGAAGTTGAACGGTTCTATGAAGAACTACAAGACCTTCTAGAACTAACACCCAGAAAAGATGTCTTTTTCATTATAGGGGACTGGAATGTAAAAGTAGGAAGTCAAGAAATACCTGGTGCTGCTGTTGCTAAGTCACTTCAGTCGTGTCCGATTCTGTGCAACCCCACAGACGGCAGTCCACCAGGCTCCTCTGTCCCTGGGATTCTCCAGGCAAGAATACTGGAGTGGCTTGCCATTTTCTTCTCCAGGGGATCTTCCCGACCTAAGGATCGAACCCAGGTCTTCTGTGAAAGGCAAATAAGAAAAGGAAAGATATACACATTTAAATGCAGGGTTCCAAAGAATACCAAGGAGAGATTAGAAAGCCTTCCTCACTGGTCAGTGCAAAGAAATAAAGGAAAACAATAGGATGGGAAAGACTAGAGGTCTCTTCAAGAAAATTAAAGATACCCAGGGAACATTTCATGCAAAGATGGGCTCAATAAAGGGCAGAAATGGTATGGACATAAGAGAAGCAGAAAATATTAAGAAGAGGTGAAGAAAAAAAAAAAAAAAAGAAGAGGTGGCAAGAATACACAGAAGAACTACACAAAAAAGATCTTCATGACCCAGAGTATCACGATGGTATGATCACTCACCTAGAGCCAGATATCCTGGAGTGCAAAGGCAAGTAGGCCTTAGGAAGCATCACTATGAACACAGCTAGTGGAGGTGATGGAATTCCAGCTGAGCTATTTCAAATCCTAAAAGATGATGCTATAAAAATGCTGCACTTGATATGCCAGCAAATTTGGAAAACTCAGCAGTGGCCACAGGACTGGAAAAGGTCAGTTTTCATTCAAATCCCAAAGAAAGGCAATGCCCAAAAAATGCTCAAACTACTGCACAATTGCACTCATCTCACATGCTAGTAAAATAATGCTTAAAACTCTCCAAGCCAGGCTTCAACAGTACATGAACCATGAGCTTCCAGATATTCAAGCTGGTTTTAGAAAAGGCAGAGGAAGCAGAGATCAAATTGCCAACATCTGTTGGATCATTGAAAAAGCAAGAGAGTTCCAGAAAAACATCTACTTTTGCTTTATTGACTATGCCAAAGCCTTTGTGTGGATCACAACAAACTGTGGAAAATTCTTCAAGAGATGGGAATACCAGACCACCTGACCTGCCTCTTGAGAAATGTGTAAGCAGGTCAGGAAGCAACAATTAGAACTGGACATGGAACAACAGACTGGTTCCAAATTGGGAAAGGAGTATGTCAAGGCTGTATATTGTCACCCTGCTTATTTAACTTATATGCAGAGTACATCATGAGAAACACTGGGTTAGATGAAGCACAAGCTGGAATCAAGCTTGCCAGGAGAAATATCAATAACCTCAGATATGCAGATGACACCCTTATGGCAGAACGTGAAGAAGAATTAAAGAGCCTCTTGATGAAGGTGAAAGAGGAGAGTGAAAAAGCTGGCTTAAAACTCAGCATTCAGAAAACTAAGATCATGGCATCTGGTCCCATCACTTCATGGCAAATAGATGGGGAAACAGTGGAAACAGTGACAGACTTTATTTTGGGGGGCTCAAAATCACTACAGTTGGTGACTGCAGCCATGAAATTAAAAGACACTTGTTCCTTGGAAGAAAAGTTATGACCAATCTAGACATTATATTAAAGAGCAGAGACATTACTTTGCCAACAAAGGTCCGTCTAGTCAAAGCTATGGTTTTTCCAGCAGTCATGTATGGATGTGAGAGTTGGACTATAAAGAAAACTGAGAACTGAAGAATTGATGCTTTTGAACTGTGGTGTTGGAGAAGACTCTTGAGAGTCCCTTGGACTGCAAGGAGACCCAACCAGTCCATCCTAAAGGAAATCAGTCCTGAATATTCTTTGGAAGGACTGATGCTGAAGATGAAACTCCAATACTTTGGGCACCTCCTGTGAAGAACTGACTCACTGGAAAAGACCCTGATACTGGGAGAGACTGAAGGTGGGAGGAGAAGGTGACGACAGAGGATGAGATGGTTGGATGGCATCACCAACTCAATGGACATGAGTCTGAGGAAACTCTGGGAGTTGGTGATGGACAGGGAGGCCTGGCGTGCTGCAGTCCATTGGGGTCGCAGAGTCAGACATGACTAAGTGACTAAACTGAACTGAACTGAACTTGCACAGAAACAGTACTTAAATCTTCAAAATATTAACTGTCTTGCTTTTAACTCTTCTCTGTGAGCAAATCCCTACAACACTGACTTCAGTACAACAGTGACTCCAAACAGCCCACTGGTCTCTAACAGAATGCTACTTCCAAAGTTGCTTAATATTATAAGAAATAATCGATATATCATTTGCTATTTATTAACTCCTTAAGTGAGTCAAGTCCTATAATAAGCACTAAGTACATTACCACATTAAATTCTCACAATCATTCTGAAATGGGCATTATGATCTTTATTTGACCGAAAAAAGACATTGGAAACTGAGGCAGAAGAGTTCAACGAACTCTCCCAAAGCCACATACCCCAGGAGCAGCAAGGCTGAAAAGTGCGAGCCTGTGTTTCTCTGACTCAAAGCATGCGCATTATCTCCACTATGTTATACTAGAGACAGAGAGATTTGGTGTTCTGTCATCATGTCAAACTTACTGCCAAGAACCCCAGAATGTATGGGTCTTGCAATAAAGACACTTCCAGTATACTGTTTGTAACTCTCTTATTTTCTACACCCCTCATGTATACACATACACATCCTAAAAGTAAGCCATTGTGAAAAAAGAAATTTAAAGAGGATTTCTTGAGACCAACAGATACTGTTAAATGACTACAGACAGCAAAGAGCTCTAAATTCTATCACTATTCTCTATGCTATTTACCTGCAGACAGCCTAAAGACAACCGAAGAACTCAAAGGGAACTACTTGAAAGTTCACAAGGAGCTCTGATAAACTTTTGCCCAAAGCACTTACTGATCATTAAACACTGGAAGCATTCACATACACATATATGCATAAAAAATTGAAAAAAATGTATAAAGACAATGAAATTTTTATCATACGTTCCTTAGCTTCCTTACCCAGAAAACAGACCAAGAGATTCTATTTCAATTTCACAGCTGCCAGCACTTTGAAGACTGGACTGTTCAGAGAATAAACCACACCTGTTGGATTGTTTCGGTCATTCCAATCACCAGCTAATACAGTAATGAAAAGTAACATTCTCCTTCTTGGCCTACCTGAGGTGTTCAACAACGTCAACAGCTTGCCAGAATAATGACATACTGCTCACATGGGGGCGGCATTGTAAATGCGCTGGTCACTGGGTTGTAACCCACCACAGTTCTCTACATCTGCACATAGTGAGACACTCTGGTCCATACTTTGTGCTCCGTGGGGAGAAAAATGCCACAAGGAGGGGTTTTTAGCATGCAAAGGCATCTTCAAATGTCAGAAAATAAGTGAGCTATACTTTCATTTTTACAGTGTTTTCCTGGAACTGCTATAGAACAGTTAAGGACAGTAATCTTTAAAGTACCCCTACTCTCTTCTCATGGGCTTCCCTGGTGGCTCAGATGGTAAAGAATCCCCGACCAGGAAGATTCCACATGCCACAGAGCAACTAAGCCCGTACACCACAACTACTGAGCCTGTGCTCTAGAGCCCAGGGATCGCCAACTACTGAGCCCACATGCCAAAATTATTGAAGCCTGAGAGCCCTAGAACCTGTGCTCCACAGCCAGAAAAGCCACTGCAATGGAAGTAGTCCCTGCTCACTGGAACTAGAGAAAAGCCCGACCAGCAACAAAGACCCAGGGCAGCCAATAAATAAATAAATAAAATTACTTTTTAGAAGCTTTTTTAAGTGTTATTATAAACCCATGATGATGTTATCTTTTTTAAAAATGTAGATATATGTTCTAACTCTGTCCACTGACAAAGTCCCCAAACAAGGACCAACCTCTGGCACCAGAATATCACCACTCAATACCATTTTCTCTTGAGAGAAAACTAAGCTCCTGGAGAAATGGCTGATTCCAGGGCTGGAAATGGTAAAAGCTGTCTGGAACATATTGTCATACTAGAAACAAATAAATTACTGGAGACAGACGACCATTCAAAAATCCCCAGGGTCAAAGAAGAAAGATTTTAATTAACATGAATCAGAATTTCCTGCAATGAATTAAAATACATCAAGGATATTTAATTCTATGAGTTCACTGAAAAAAAAAACATTTAATTTTGAAAGATGCTAGGTAACTAACACATTATTTTGAATATATGAATATAGTATATGAAGGCAAAAAAATACAGCATTAAGTCCAAGTTACCTATATGAAGTGTAATATAACTATTTAGTATAGATACTCCCTTTATGAAAATATTTCAGCTCATAAATAAAGGCTAAATGGTAAATTAGAGTGTTATCATTTTGTAACTTGTAAAAAGTTAGTAGAATCTAAGGAGGATTGGGCTTCCCCGGTGACTCAGCAGTAAAGAATCCGCCTGCCAATGCAAGAGACGCAGGCTCAATCCCTGGGTGGGGAAAATCCCCTGGAGGAGGGGACGGCAACACATGTCAGTATTCTTGCCTGGAAAATGCCATGGACAGAGAAGCCTGGCAGGCTACAGTCCATAGGGTCGCAAAGAATCGGAAACAATTGAAGTGATTGAGCATGCACCCACACAAGGAGGATTACTCATGTCCGCTAACCACATCCACAAGTGAAACGAGAAGAGGTGTGTCTCATGGGTTTGGGACAGGAGAGCAGGTACCCGCACTACTGTGAAGCAGTGCAGACACAAATCAGACATGGATTTCACCAAGCTTATAGTCCTAAAGGATAGGTAAAGTATCTGCCGGTCAATGCACAAGATGCAAGAAACAAGGGTTCAATCCCTGGATCAGGAAGATCCTCTGGAGGAGGAAATGGCAACCAGCTCAAGTACAAACTCTGGGATAATCTCAGGGACAGAGGAGACTGAAGGGCTAGAGTCTGTGGGGTCACAAAGTCAGATGCAACTGAGCACACAGGAATGAATAGTCCTACCTGCCAACTGCTAGAAAATAGAGGGGAAAGGGGAACACATCAAAATTAACCAAAGGGAAACAATCAACAAGATCCGTGCTGTGGAAAACGATACAGATCATGTAACCTAGTTTTTCAAGAGGTAAGCAATACATTACAAAAGAAGAGAGACAGAAAGAGACTGACAGGGACTTCTTTGGCAGTCCAGTGGTTAAGAATTTCCCTTGCAATGCAGGGGATTCAGGTTCAATCCCTGGTCAGGGAAATAAGATCCCACATGCCATGGAGTAACTAAACCTGCATGCTGCAACCACTGAACCCACCCACCACAACTAGAGAGTCCCTGTGCCACAATGAAAGATCCCACACGATCCAACTAAGAACCAACACAGTCAAATGAATAAATAAAAGAAAGAGAGAGAGAGAGAGCTACAGATGAAAAGAGAAAACCTGAACTGGGGTCCTCCTATTTCAGAAAATGGGAACCTCATTCTTCCAGTTCCCAAGACAAAAGCCTTGGAGTCACTGTTAATTCTCTTCATTCTTCCGCCTCCACCTGCAGCCTGTCAGTGACTCCCCTCTGCTCTATGTCCTCAGAATCTGAGCTCCCCTCACCCCATCCCCCACCACTGCTCTGGTCAAAGCCCCTAGGGCCCCTCACCTGCATCCAAGGGGAACCTCTAACCAGCCCCCTTTTTCTCACCCTGAACTCTGACGCCTACCATCAAGACAGCAGCCAGGCTGAGAATTTTCAAGTACAAGTCAGATTCTGACACAGCTCAAAGTCTTCACGGCTGTGGCACATGGTCTCATCCACAGTCCAAGTATAGTTCTTAAAACATCCCAAGGCCCTCAGCAATCTGGCTCCTTCTTGCCACCTGCTCACCTCCCCCTTGCTCCTCAGGCTCTGGCCACCCTGACCTCCTTGAGTTTCTCAAAAAGATCAGGCAGCCCCTCCTTGGAGACTCGCGCTTGCTCTTTCCTGTGTCTAGAGCCATCTTCCCTCAGATCTCCTCGACCCTCCTTTCTTTGCAGATCTGAGCTCCAGAGTTAACCATTCCTTCATGAGTCCTACCCTTATCACACCTGCTCTCCATCTACCTGCCCAGTTTTGCACTGGTAAATTATTTTTTAATGTCTTTATTTTATTTTTGGCTACGCTGGGTCTCTGTTGCTCTGCGTGGGTCTTCTGTAGTGGCAGCAAGCCGGGGCTGCTCTTCCATTGGCTTCTCATTGCAGTGGCTTTTCTTACTGAGGAGCATGGCTTCAGTAGTTCGGTACATGGGCTCTAGTTGCTCCGTAGCATGCAGGATCTTCCCAGATTAAGGACTGAACCCATGTCCCCTGCATTGGCAAGCAGACTCTTATCCACTGTACCACGAAGGAAGTCCTAAATTAGTTTTTGATGTCTATCTCCCTCCATTAGAAGGAACGAAAACAGGGACTTTTTTCAATGCTACATGCACAGTGCTTAGAATGGTAACTGACTCATAGTAGGGCTTCAGAAATGTTAGTTGAATAGAAGCATCAATTGACAAAAATAAATAGAGTACAAATATTTGATCTGGGGACTTCTAAAAATCATTTTGGTTCAAGTTCTGCAGAGACTGTCTTGAGTGACTCTGGACAGACCCTTCCTTCCTAGGAGGTAGAATTTACCTTCATCAATTACAACACTCCTCTCTACCAGAATGCTTTCCAGCTCGCTGTTCTTAAATCATTTAAAATAAGTTCATCTATGGTTACCCTGCAGTCATTTTCTATAGGATAACGATTTTTCCATTTTATTTTTGGCCTGATCAGAACTGCCATTCTGGGACTTCCCTGGTGGTCCAGTGGGTGGGAGTCCACCTTCCAACGCAGGGGACACAGGTTCAATCCCTGGTCAGGGATGATCCCACACGCCATAGAGCAACTGAGCCCACACACTCTGGAGTCCATGCGCCACAACTAAGACCCAAAGCAGCCAAAAATAAATAAATAGTAATTTTTTAAAAAAAGAACTGCCTTCCTTTAGCTCCTCTGATACAGTAAGAAAAACTACAAGATATTTTGGTAATTCAGTCACTTTCTGACATGATTCTGAACTGATTGTCACTTAGATCCAGGCCTGCAGGTTTACCTTCATCTAATTAAAACTTCATTAATTGAATTAGGTTGGGATAAGGATAGGGAATAACAAATCTGAGTCCATATTAGATCTGTTTCTTTTACTTTAACCTTTGTTTTCTATTGCTTTTGCTACAAGTTAATCACTAAAGGGATGCTGTCTATTTTAAAATTTACATGATGGCCCATCTCTGAGAAGCCCCCCCATGCCTGAAGGTTAAACTAAAATACCTTTGTTCAGCTCAAAGGAAACATCCCGATCTAGCCCACCTGTGAATGGCTGCAGGAAAGAAGAAATTAACACACCTCCTCCCCAGTCAGGCCAAAATTAGAACATCTTTGCAACAACTTTTACTGGTCTTCTTACTTTACCTCCTCACCTCCCCCTCCATCCAGACCCCAGCAAGACAGTTCTCTAGGACCCTAGCAGCCTGCCATCTTAGAGGACTTTATTTACTAAAATGCAGTTCTCTGGGTTTCCCAGGTGGCTCAGCGGGTAAAGAATCCATCTGCAACGAAAGTGACACAGGTACAATCCCTGGGTCGAGAAGATCCCTCGCAAGAAGGCAGGACAACCCACTCCAGTATTCTTGCCTGAAGAACCCCATGGACAGAGGAGCCTGGTGGGCTACAGTCCAGAGGGTCGCAAAGAGTTGGACACCACTGGAGAGACTGAGCACACACACTCAGTAAGGATCCACTGAGCACTGGATCAGTTAGGATGTGTTTGGCTTCAAGTAACAGTAAATCCAAATGAAAGGGGTTTAAACAATAACAGCGCAGGCCCTCGTTATATGAAACTCAGAGGTGGGGAAATTCCCGAGTGGGTTGACAGAGAGACTCACTGATCCCATATTTTAAGTGCAAGAGAAAGCTACTGGAGGATTTTCAAAACATTTTCTAAAGTGCTTGCAATTTTGACTGTTCTTTCTGGCTGCTGTACAGACATTGTATGCAGTGGTGGTGGGGGGAGTGTGGCAACAGAGGAAAAAATGGTGAGGTTTTTGCCATAATTCAGGGGCAAAGATGGCAGCTCAAGTTTGAGGTGCTTATTGAAAATCTCCATGGATATGTGAAGTAGGCAATCGGATATGAGTGTTCAGAGTTCAGTGGAGAAGACGGGCTAGAGACACAAAGTTGGTTCTGATCAGTACATAGACTGTATCTAATGCTAGGTAACTGGGTGAGAGCACCTGGAAAGAGGTGAATAGATGGCGAAGGGTATAGAATAGATATTTGGGGCATTCAGACACTTCCAGTTTAAGCAGAGGAAGAGGCCAGCCACAGGGATGGAGTAGGACAATGGTACAGAAGGATGAAGACAGAAGAGTCATGGAACCCCAGCAGAGAACACTCCATAATGAAGGTCTGGTCAGGACTTCCCTGGCCATTCAGTGATTAAGACTCCATGCTCCCAATGCAGACACACGGGTTCAAGTACTGGTCAGGGAACTAAATCCCACATGCTGCGCAGCCAAAAAAATAAAAATAAAAATGAAGGTCTGGTCAACTGAGCCAATAACAATTGAGAAGTAAGATAAAAAAGGACAGAGCAATGATCACCAGACTTGACAACGCATAACCATTGGTAGCCTTGAGAAAAGAAATCCTGGCAGAGAAGTGGGGGGAAAAGATAAGTAGAGTGGGCTGAGAACAAAAAAGGATATGAAATGAGTCACAGTAGACCTGTGCTTTCCAATATGGTAGCACTAGCCACATGTAGCTAATTAACTTAAAAATTCACTCCTTGGGTACACTAGCCACATTTCAAATGCTTGACAGCCACATGAGACTAGTAGCCACCAAATTAGACAATGCAGAGATAGAGTATTCCCATCATCTCAGAAAGTTCTATTGGATAGCACTGCTATGACAATAATTTTATTACATGGATATAGATGCACCTGTAGGGTAAATTCCACAGCACTGGCAGTGGGGTTGGGCAAAGACTCACAGGTTTTTGTCTTGAGCAAATGAGTGGAGAGGGTGCATTTCTTGGAATAGAGAAGCTGGGATAACAGGTTGTGGGGAAATCAGATGTTCTATCTGGGATGTAGTAAGTTTGAGATGGACTTCCCTGAGGGCTAAGCGGGTAAAGAATCCTCCTGCAATGCAGGAGCCACAGGAGACTTGCATCCTAGCAAATACAACCAGTGAAACCCATGGTGGATTTCTGACCCCTATAACTGTTTTTTTTTTTTTTTTTGGCTGCCCTGTGCCACAGGTGGGGTCTAAAATACCAGTCTGATATATAACTCCCTTGCTTAAAATGGTGTTTTCCAACTCCTATAAGACAGCAAATACATTCCCTAACTTGACCTACAAGGCATCCCTATTTGGGCCTGGCCTGCCACTCAAGCCTTTCCTTTAGGATTCCATACCCTCTGCCTCCTTTAGGCCTTTGCATATTCTATTTCCCTATCTGGAACATCCTTCCCAACCCCCACCCTTTATCTTCCCTGGCTGACTCTTACTCCTCCTTCAGGCCCCATCTGGGATGCTTCCTCTGGCAAATTTCCCAGACCCCTAGACCAGTTAGACGCTTCTGCATAAAGGGGACCTAGATACCCCCACCTAAGGCACCATCTAATCGTCTAATCGCCATCTCCACTTCCAGGCACCAAGGGCTCTAGAACACAACTTGCCTAGCACAGCACCTGACATGCAGGAATGTTTGAAAGACAGCAGTTAAAAATGAAATAGATATCATTCACTCCAACTAATAAAAATAAATGAAAAAAAATGAAATAGATATCATTCGAAATGGCTTAAGTGGTTCAGTTAGGATATATGGGAGACTGGAGAGATCCTTAAGAAACTCTTCCAAGTCAGTTTTATCTTTTTCATATTTATTTGGCAGTGTCAGCTTAGTCACAGCACGCGGGATCTTCGTTGTGTCATTGCGGGTCTTTCGTTGCCGTGCAGGGAGTCTCTTGTTGTGGTGCCAGAGCTCCAGAGTCAGAGGGATTCAGTAGCTCCATGGCATGTGGGATCTTAGTTCCCTGACCAGGGATCAAACCTGAGTCCCTTGCATTGCAAGGCGGATTCTTAACCACTAAAGCACCAGGGAAGTTCCCCAAGTCAGTTTTAGTCCCTGGGAACATACTCATTCTCCCTGACACACAGGCAGAGGGCAGGACCAGGTTGCAGTTCCATGCTCAGTTTTGCTGAGGTATTTGAAATAGACCACCATCTAGTCTTGAACTCTTGTATTTCTATAAGAATCTGTCTTGTTTTTTAGAGGTGATCACTTCAGTAAGGGCTTCCCAGGTGGCTCAGATTGTAAAGAATCTGCCTGCAATGCAAAAGACCCCAGTTTGATCCCTGGATCAAGAAGATCCCCTGGGGATGGGAATGGCTACCCATTCTAATTTTCTTGCCTGGAGAATTCCATGGACAGAGGAACCTGGGGAGCTGTAGTCATGGGGTTGCAAAGAATCGGACATGACCAAGCAACTTTCACACATTCATACACACACACACACACACCTCAGTAAATGTTCATGGGAAATGCTGGGCTTCCTTTCTGTTGGTCTTGTAGCAGTGTTTTTCTGCAAGTTATTGGTCAACTGTTTTTTTCTTTCCCTTTCCCTTGTAATGTCTTTGTATAGAACTTTCTCTGGTTCATTTTTGATAATTCATCTCCCTTGAGGTGTTTTCTGAACCAGCACTTTGCAGAAGGTTCACTTGGAGGAGGGCCCAGGGCTACTCAAGGCTTTAATGTGTAATTATTTCTTTTGCATTTTGAAAAATTAAATTGAGAGAATATATGAAATATAAAATGTATATGTAAGATTAAAGAAAGAAAATAGAACAAAGATCAGTGTATCTGAAACTCAGGTAACAAAATCAGGTGCTATCTCCATCTTTGGGGCCCTTGCAGGGCGCCCACCCTAAAGCAACATAATCCTAAATGTGTGCTTACTAATCCCTGTTATTCTTCACAGATTTTCAGTGTCCTTTTTTATGTCTACACATTCTATTAAATAGTATCATATATACTTGGGCTTTCAAAGACGCAGTTTTATGCTTTATATTATCTTCTGTGATTTGCTTTTTTTTGAATGATGTGTCTTCTAACCATTGGAAGGGATAGAACCCATGCCCCTTGAAGGGCAAAGTCTTAATCGCTAGAACACCAAGAAAGTCCCTGATATGATTTTCTTAGTCAACATCATACTTGAGAGATGGCTCCATGCTGGAGGTGGTGGTGACTGACACTTGTTACACTCCCTTCAGAATGGCATTCCATTCTACTGACTGTACACAACTGATTTCTCCATTCTTCTGTTGAAGGACCTTTGTGTTGTCCCATACTCTGCGATGTTATCCATCTAGACTGCCTAGAACAAAATCACCTGGTCCCTGGGACTCCTTTCCAAGAGTCCCACGGGCTATGCTTCTTGGAGAGGAACTGCTGGGATCTGGGACAGGCCCCAAGTCTACCCCACCCTGCACATTGGTTTCCAATGTTACTGTACTGACAATGCTCTAACTCTCAGAGATGGCTCACTGTTCTATGTCCTTCACATCTTTCATATTTTTGTCATTCTCACCAACAGTGAGTGGACAGTGGGAGACATGGGAGAAACTCCCCACACTCCTTTTCTCCACCAAACTATCTTCTATGTGACTTGAGTGTGTGGTTCCTTATTCGTACTCACTCATTTTTTTCCCTGTAGAGAAGGTGGTTGCATTTCATTCCTGATCTCACAAGAGAGGTGTCTGCATTTTGGACTGCAGGATGTCCATTCATTCTGCAGCCCATTCTGCAGCCTCCCTCTTCTGGCCCTGTGGATGGCTCCTCTTCTACTTGATTGGTTTGGCATTTCAGCTCTCCCTAGTTTACTTGAAGACCATATTTGTTCTTATCTGGTTTTGGAAAGAGAAGGAAATGCCAACTGAGAGTCACTATTATTAAATGGAAAGACTCCAAGACACTGTTTTTTGGCTTTTTTTTTTTTTTTTTTACTATGCTGTGTCTTTGTTGCTGTGCATGGCTAGTTGCAGTGAGTGAGGGCTACTCTTTATTGTGGTGCACGGGCTTCTAGCTTCTCTTGTTATGGAGCATGGGCTCTAGGTGCACAGGTTACAGTAATTGTGCCACATGGAATCCTCCCAGACCAGGGATCCAACCTGTGTCCCCTGCATTGGCAGGTGGATTCTTAACCACTGCACCACCAGAGAAGTCCCTCCAAGACTCTTAAAAGCATCAGTTTCTCAGACCAGTCCTAGGTCCCCTGCACTAGGTATTTCCAGATGAGACCCTGAGTATCTGTATGTTTAAAAAAATCTCTCCAGGTTTTGGCCACAGCAATCAGAGCAGAAAAAGAAGTAAAAGGAATCCAGATAGAAAAAGAAGTGAAACTCTTGCTGTTTGCAGATGACATGATCCTCTACCATAGAAAACCCTAAAGACTCTACCAGAAAATTACTAGAGCTAATCAACGGATATAGTAAAGTTGCAAGATATAAAATTAATACACAGAATCCCTTGCATTCCTATACACTAACAATGAGAAAACAGAAAGAGAAATTAAGAAAACAATACCATTCACCATTGCAACAAAAAGAATAAAATACTTAGGAGTATATCTACCTAAAGAAACAAAAGACCTATACATAGAAAACTATAAAACACTGATGAAAGAAATCAAAGAGGACACAAACAGATGGATTTTGTGTTCATGGATTGGAAGAATCAATATTGTCAAAATGACTATACTACCCAAAGCAATTTATAGATTCAAGCTACCAATGGTATTTTTCACAGAACTAGAACAAATAATTTCACAATTTGTATGGAAATACAAAAAACCTCAAATAGCCAAAGTAATCTTGAGAAAGAAGAATGGAACTGGAGGAATCAACCTGCCTGACTTCAGACTATATTACAAAGCCACAGTCATCAAGACAGTATGGTACTGGCACAAAGACAGAAATATAGATCAATGGAACAGAATAGAAAGCCCAGAGATAAATCCACGAACCTATGGACACCTTATCTTCGACAAAGGAGGCAAGGATATACAATGGAAAAAAGACAACCTCTTTAACAAGTGGTGCTGGGAAAACTGGTCAACCACTTGTAAAAGAATGAAACTAGAACACTTTCTAACACCATACACAAAAATAAACTCAAAATGGATTAAAGATCTAAATGTAAGAACAGAAACTATAAAACTCCTAGAGGAGAACATAGGCAAAACACTCTCCGACATAAATCACAGCAGGATCCTCTATGACCCACCTCCCAGAATATTGGAAATAAAAGCACAAATAAACAAATGGGACCTAATGAAACTTAAAAGCTTTTGCACAACAAAGGAAACTATAAGCAAGGTGAAAAGACAGCCCTCAGATTGGCAGAAAATAATAGCAAACAAAGCAACAAAGGATTAACCTCAAAAATATACAAGCAACTCCTGCAGCTCAATTCCAGAAAAATAAATGACCCAATCAAGAAATGGGCCAAAGAACTAAACAAACATTTCTCCAAAGAAGACAGACAGATGGCTAACAAACACATGAAAAGATGCTCAACATCACTCATTATCAGAGAAATGCAAATCAAAACCACAATGAGGTACCATTACACGCCAGTCAGGATGGCTGCTATCCAAAAGTCTACAAGCAATAAATGCTGGAGAGGGTGTGGAGAAAAGGGAACCCTCCTACATTGTTGGTGGGAATGCAAACTAGTACAGCCATTATGGAGAACAGTGTGGAGATTTCTTTAAAAACTGGAAATAGAACTGCCATATGACCCAGCAATCCCACTTCTGGGCATACACACCGAGGAAACCAGATCTGAAAGAGACACATGCACCCCAATGTTCATCGCAGCACTGTTTATAATGGCCAGGACATGGAGGCAACCTAGATGCCCATCAGCAGATGAATGGATAAGGAAGCTGTGGTACATATACACCATGGAATATTACTCAGCCATTAAAAGAATTCATTTGAATCAGTTCTAATGAGATGGATGAAACTGGAGCCCATTATACAGAGTGAAGTAAGCCAGAAAGATAAAGACCAATACAGTATACTAACACATACATATGGAATTTAGAAAGATAGCAATGATAACCCTATATGCAAATCAGAAAAAGAGACACAGATGTACAGAACAGACTTCGGGACTCTGTGGGAGAAGGCGAGGGTGGGATGTTTTGAGAGAACAGCATCGAAACATGTATATTATCTAGGGTGAAACAGATCACCAGCCCAGGTTGGATGTGTGAGACAAGTGCTTGGGCCTGGTGCACTGGGAAGACCCAGAGGGATCAGGTGGAGAGGGAGGTGGGAGGGGGGATCGGGATGGGGAATACATGTAAATCCATGACTGATTCATGCCAATGTATGACAAAAACCACTACAATATTGTAAAGTAATTAGCCACCAACTAATAAAAATAAATGGAAAAAAAAAATCTCTCCAGGTGAGATTCCTTGGCAGTCTAGTGGTTATGACTCTGTGCTTTTTCTGCTGAGGGCATGGGTTCAATCCCTGCTTGGGGAACTAAGAGCCCAAAAGCTGTGTTGCCAAATAATAATAATAAAGTGATGCCAAAAATAAAAAAACCCTCCAGGTGATTTAAGTAGAAAGTCATGTACAACAGATTTGACACAGAAAAGACTTTCTACCTAAGTCTTATTCTTCTTATAATTTTTTACCTGAGAACCAATCTTTTACAAGAACTAATCTGTTAGGACATTCCCAGATTTCTTTTTTCTTTTTATATGAAATTTGTCTCTTACTTAATAATTCTTCAACAATTGTGCTTGATCTGTATTTGGCCTGAGAGATAAACATTCAATTTTATTTACTCAAATGATTAGGTTTCCCTTATAAATTAGCTTGTTAATGACTTGGTCTCTTTGTTACATTTGTTTCCTGGCAACATGGGAGTCTTCCACATGTTGATTTGCTTACCTAAAGGATGCAATGAAAAATTTTTTAAATTTTATTTATTTACTTTTGGCTGTGCTGGATCTTTGCTGCTGCACAGGCTTTTTTTCTAGTTGTGGTGATCTGGGGCTACTCTCTTGTGGTCCATGGGCTTTTCTTGTTGTAGAATCCAGGCTCTAGGGTACATGGGGGCTTCAGTAGTTGCAGCTAACGGGTTCTAGAGCACAGGCAGGCTCAACAGTTGTGGCACACAGGCTTAAGTGGTTCTGAGACATGTGGGATCTTCCTGGATTAGGGATTGAACCCGTGTCTCCTGCATTGGCAGGCCGATTCTTTCCCACTGAGCTGCCAGGAAAGCCTCTGAAATATTAAAGTCCAGTGGCTGCCTGGCACCACCTTGGTTTCCCATCCTTGTGTACTGGAGAGGCTGGCCCTGTGAACCCATGGCTGCTTGTACTAGCTGAGTTTGTGAGAACTGAAATCTCAGCCTGTGTCAGGCATCAGACTAAGTGCTTAGCTTTTGGTGTCCCATCAGTTTATCTCTAATTCCTCCTAGAAAGGCAAGAAGTGCCTATCAAAGGAAATATATTCCTAAAGATGTAAACATTTCTTTAAGTATCAATGCCTTCACTTTCTCTGGGCTCAGTTCCTGGAAACAATCACCAGGATCTTTGAATTTCCAGTTACAACAAAACAAATCCTGAAAGTGACTCCAGAGTAGGTAAACTGGAGTTTTCTTTGACTGTTGTTGGCTTTTGGCTTTGTTTCTTATGAAAAACAGTAGTCTCCTGATATCCTCAATGGATCGATCCCAGGACCCCACAAATAACAAAATGTGTGGCGGCTCAAGTCCCTTTTATAAAATGACACAGTAAGCCAGCCGGTTGTCTCTAAGAGCTCTGCCTCTGAGGATTCACCCAATTTATTACGATTGGCTGAACCTGCTGATTCAGGACCGAAGGATATGGAGGGTCAACCATATATACACTTGATTTTTTCTCCTCTGGGATGGACACTCAATTATACAATTACCTATCTTTGCTTATATATATACTCTACTTTTAAAATTAATTTTATTTCTCTATTCATTCATTTTTGGCCATGCTGGATCTTGGTTGTGGCAAGCCAGTGCTACTGTTCATTGCCGTGCATGAGTTTCTTGTTGTGGTGGCTTATCTTGTTGCAGAACATGGGTTCAATAGCTGTGGTACATGGGCTTAGTTGCTCAGCAGCACATGGAATCTTCCCAGACCAGGGATCAAACCTGTCACCTACGCTTGAAGGTGAATTCTTAACCACTGGACCACCAGGGAAGTCCTACCTTTCTTTCCGATGTAAAACCTAAGAGACAGTTAATGGCCCACAAAATGAAATGTCACTTAGTAAATACTTTTCTAATTCCGGTTTACACTACTTTGGTCAAGGCAGTGTGTGTGTGCGTGTGTGTGTGTGTGTGTGTGTGTGTGTGTGTGTGGAGAGAGAGAGAGAGAGAGTGAGCTATTTTTGAACTGGTAGAAAGGACATTGTTTGCGTGCTAAGTCGCTTTAGTTGTGTCTGACTCTTTGCGACCCCATGGACTGTGACCTTCCAGGTTCCTCTGTCCATGGAATTCTGCAGGGAAGAATACTGGAGTGGGTTGCCATGCCCTCCTCCAGGAGGTCTTCCCGACCCAGGGATCTCTTAAGTCTCCTGCATTGGCAAGTGGATTCTTTACCACTAGCACCACCTGGGAAGCCCAGAAAAAGTATTAAACATGGTAAAAATAGTAAAATTTACTTTTGCAGCTAGGGTAAATCCCAAGTCTTTTCTCCTCTCATGCTACCCCTAGGATGCCAGAGGCAGAAACTAGCACTCCTACTGTGGGAACTACCATTGCCTGGCATTTTCTGCCACCCAGATTAAGGAGGAGCCTCATGATGCTTGGGACAAAACACAGAAATGACTGTTTGATTTGGAGAGTATTCTGAACAGATGGCCACATTGCCTGTGAATTATGTCAATGTTATTACCTCTCTTTTTATTTTCTTTTTGTCTGTGCCTTGAAGCATGCAGGTTCTTAGTTCCTCAAGAAGGGATCAAACCAACATTTACTGTGATGGGAATGTGGAGTCTTCACTGGACTGCCAGGGAAGTTCCAGTCTCTTTTTATTCTTTTCTCTCATTTCTATCTGTCTATCAGCTATCTCCCTCTCTCTTTTTTTTTTTTTTTTAAATACTTACTTGGCTGCACCAGATCTTAGTTGCAGTATGTGGGATCTTTAATTGCAGCATGCCAACTCTTAGTTGCAGCATGTGGGATCTAGTTCCCTGACCAAGGAACAAACCCGGGCCCCCTGCATTGGGAAAGCAGAGTCTTAGCCACTGAACCACCCTGGAAGTCCCTCTCTATTTCATATCCTAGAGTTTTTAATCTGTTTCTATGAGAACTGAAAAAGAGTAACAGGATTTTGGTTTTCACGTAATAACTCAAGAAGTTGAACTTGAAAGCTAAAAGTACGTTTCTGGTTCTGTGAAGTATCTGCCCTTGACTATTTTTGTTTCTATTTTCCTTTTTTAATCTCTATTACGTATTACTGTTGATTGTAGAAAATCAGTAAAAATGAAGTGTTAAGCAGTAGAAAAAAGTGGAAGTTGCCTGAAATCACCCAATGCTTAAATTTTCTCATCCTCCTCTGCCTCCTCCTCCTTCATATCTGCCTCTTTTTTTTTTCCCCTGCATCTTTTTAGTAATATTAATATTAAGAATACCAGACAGATGCACAGGAATGTAAGTACTGCCTTTTCCTCCCAAATATCACATGGTCCCCTTGAGAGATCACTGGTACAGCTAAGGACACTCTGTTTTGAACCATCCCCTGTCCAATTTTATGCCGAACTAGAGTAAGGTGAATGTGACAAACCAATGCAAAAAAAAAAAATCATGAGAAAAATATCAACATTTTAAATAAAAATAAAATCAACATTACTGATTGTTTCTTTAGCTTCAAATTCCACTTTGGCTTAGCATGGGACTGATTCTTCTTTATTTCAAATGTTGATATTTTATTCATTGTGAAATTTTTGCATTAATTTTTATTTTTAAAAAGACTACATTAAAATATTGTCTGGATTACAGGCATCTGGGGCACTCCTTTAAATGTTATGTCCACACCTGCCTCACCCTAGTCCCCACCCAATTCAGAAACCTCTATAATGAGATCTACAGCACTGGAGTGCTTGGTCTGAGTTGCCTGCTGGTCTCTGAGTCATAGCATGTGGCAGTCCCCCATTTTCTGGGACTGTTGTAAAGCAGGAAATCAAGAAGACCGAGGAAAGAAGAAAGCAATCCAGAATTCCCCTTGGGGTTCCTGTTTGTAACTCGAGGTCCAGTTTTTTTCCCTACTTGAATTAAGTTATCTAATCTTTTTTCCTAGAGGAGCAACTGATGGACCAAAATGGTCACTGAGCAATGTCAGGAATAATCCTGGAAGCAAGCCACATGTTCCCAACCAATTTGTGGGGATGAACAAGAGGGCTTTCATGGGACTTCCCTGGTGGTCCAGTGGTTAAGACTCAGTACTTGCACTACTAAGGGCCCAGATCCAATCCTTGGTCAGGGAATTAAGATCTCACAAGACTTGAGGCACAGTCGAAAAAAAAAAGAAGGCGGCGGCGGCTTCTGTGCCACAATCCAATACCAGTCACTGGGAACCACTCGATGGTTTGCTTTTTTAACCAAAACACTCTTATGGGATAGTCAAATAGCACTAACATTTTGGCACCACTTGTCAAGAAAAATTAGGTGTCAAGCAAAGACGTTTACAGCATATAGGTCATTAGCGAGGTATAAAGCAAAAGAAGTGTGTTATTAGATTTGTGAAAGTGAGACAGTCTCCAAATAAGTACCATCTGCTCCCTAGCCCACTGCCTGCCAGGTTCCTGCTCAGTGGAAGGCCAGCCACAAAGAGTTTTAGCTCCCACCAAAGGGCCGCTTTGAGCACCCGAGTTTTCTGTGTGGCCACTAGGGGGAGGGAGTGAGGTATTCTGGGGCTCTTGGGTACCAAGGATGCCTGCCTGCATTCCAGATGGGTCCATGGTTTTCTGTCATTTTTCCTGCAGTTCTTGACTCCTCTCCATGTGTGTTGTTGTCGTTGTTGTTGTTTTTAAAGATTTTTTTTTATGTGGACCATTTGCAAAGTCTTTATTGAATTTGTTACAATATTGCTTCTGTTTCATGATTTTTCACCTGAGAGGTATATGAAATCTTAGCACCATATAGGGATCAAACCTGTACTGCCTGCATCGAAAAGTGAAATCTGGACTGCCAGGGAAGTCCCTCCTTGTATGCTTTTATTTGCTCTGATGGGTTTTGCTTGTTCCTGTCTCTGCATTTTCTTGTGCCTTGCATTTCTCTCTTCCTTTCTGCATATCTCAGGCCTTGACTGCTGCACATCCCAGCATTGTGCTTCCTGCTGCCCCTACCCCAGCTGCCTCTGCAGGCTTCCGGCCCCTCCAGAGACCCAGTGAGTGCAGCCCTGGGCCTTCTGTATGTTCAGTTCAGTTCAGTCACTCAGTCGTGTCGGACTCTTTGCGACCCCATGGGCTGCAGCATGCTAGGCTTCCCTGTCCATCACCAACTCCCAGAGGTTGCTCAAACTCATGTCCATTGAGTCGGTGATGCCATCCAACCATCTCATCCTCTGTCATCCCCTTCTCCTCCTGCTTTCAACCTTTGCCAGCATCAGGGTCTTTTCCAGTGAGTCAGTTCTTCACAGGAGGTGCCCAAAGTATTGGAGCTTCAGCTTCAGCATCAGTCCTTCCAATAAATATTCAGGACTGATGTTCTTTAGGATGGACTGGTTTGATCTCCTTCCAGTCCAAGCGACTCTCAAGAGTCTTCTCCAATACCACAGTTCAAAAGCGTCAATTCTTCGGTGCTCAGCTTTCTTTATGGCTCAACTCTCACATCCATACATGACTACTGGAAAAACCATAGCCTTGACTAGACAGACCTTTGTCAGCAAAGTAATGTCTCTGTTTTTTAATATGCTGTCTAGGTTTGTCATAGCTTTTCTTCCAAGGAGTGAACGTCTTTTAATTTCATGGCTGCAGTCACCATCTGCAGTGATTTTGGAAATCAAAAAACAGTCTCTCAAAAAAAAAAAAAAAAAAAAACAGTCTCTCACTGTTTCCACTGTTTCTCCATCTATTTGCCATGAAGTGATGGGACCAGATGCCATGATCTTTGTGTTCTGAATGTTGAGTTTTAAGCCAGCTTTTTCACTCTCTTTCATTTTCACCAAGAGGCTCTTTAGTTCTTCTTTGCTTTCTGTCATCTACATATCTGAGGTTATTGATGTTTCTCCTGGAAATCTTGATTCCAGCTTGTGCTTCGTACAGCCTGGCATTTCACATGGTGTACTCTGCATAGAAGTTAAATAAGCTGGGTGACAAAATACAGCCTTGATGTACTCCTTTCCCAATTTGGAACCAGTCTGTTGTTCCATGTCCAGTTCTAACTGTTTGTTCTTGACCTGCACACAGTTTTCTCAGAAGGCAGGTCAGGTGGTCTGGCATTCCCATCTCTTGAAGAATTTTCCACAGTTTGTTGTGATCCATACTGTCAAAGGCTTTGGCATAATCAATAAAGCAGAAGTAGATGTTTTTCTGGAATTCTCTTTCTTTTTCAATGATTCAATGGATGTTGGCAATTTGATCTTTGGTTCCTCTGCCTTTTCTAAATCCAGCTTGAACATCTGGAAGTTCACAGTTCATGTACTGTTAAAGCTTCATTTGGACAATTTTGAGCATTACTTTGCTAACATGTGAGGTAAGTTCAATTGTGCGGTAGTTTGAACATCTTTGGCATTGCCTTTCTTTGGAATTGGAATGAAAACTGACCTTTTCTAGTCCTGTGGCCATTGCTGAGTTTTCAAAATTTGCTGGCATATTCAGTGCAGCACTTTCACAGCATCATCTTTTAGGATTTAAAATAGTGCAGCTGGAATTCCATCACTTCCACTATCTTTGTTTGTAGTGATGCTTCCTAAGGCCTACTTGACTTTGGACTCCAGGATGTCTGGCTCTAGGTGAGTGATCATACCATTGTGGTTATCTGGGTCATTGAAGATCTTTTTTGTATTGTTTTTCTGTGTATTCTTGCCACCTCTTCTTAATATTTTCTGCTTCTGTTAGGTCCCTACCATTTCTGTCCTTTATTGTGTCCATCTTTGCATGAAATGTTCCTTTGGTATCTCTAATTTTCCTGAAGAGATATCTAGTCTTTCCATTCTATTATTTTCCTCTATTTCTTTGCATTGATCACTTAGGAGGGCTTTCTTATCTCTCTTTGCTGTTCTTTGGAACTCTGCATTCAGATGGGTATATCTTTCCTTTCCTCCTTTGCCTCTAGCGTCTCTTCTTTTCTCAGCTATTTGTAAGGCCTCCTCAGACAACCATTTTGCCTTTTTGCATTTCTTTTTCTTGGGGATGGACTGCCTCCTGTACAATGTCATGAACCTCTTTCCATAGTTTTTCAGGTACTCTCTCAGTTCTGTGTGTGGCCTTCTGTATGTGGCTTGACTTTGAGGACTTGTGGGTGACTCCCTAGTTAAGGCTGAGGCTCATTTTCAGACACATTTAGAAACTAGAGAGTCAGTTTGGGACATCACCCAATGGGTTGTGAAAGACTTCTCCAGTTTCAGGAGACAGGCCAAAAGAGCCTTCTTGACTCAGATGTGACTTTTCTGGAAAGATTTTTATGAACATATCTTTTGGGAGTTGCCTCTTGGAGGCCAGCCATGTGGTATTTTCAAAAGGCTACTCTGTTGCTCTGGCCCTCTATTCACAATCTGGCCATTTTCCAAGCACTTGCTACATTTCTATGCAGACATTTCTAAACTGCTCAGTTCATGGTGATTGACTCAATGTCTTAAAGAAAGTGGAGCTCCAAGAATAAAATGGTACTAGGCACTGGCTGCCAGTGCACAATAAGAAACTGGCCCAGGCCATGGATCCTCAAGCAGAACAGCGTTTAAGTCACTCAGTCCTTCTTAACATGTTATTTCATTAAAAGCCCTGCCCTCACCATGGCTTGAGGACTTAGGCCTCTTCTAAGCCAGAATCAGAGGTGTTGAGTTCTTGGGTCATGGGAGTCTTCCAGTATGCCTAGCCCTCTTCTTGTATTTCTGTTCCAAGACTGGCTTCTCTACTCTCTGGTCTGCTGAGTGGTGACAGTCCTCACCCCACTTACTCACATCTGTAATCCTGAGGGTTTTCTGATGATCTCCTTTAGCTGGTGTTTATGCTTCTTTGTCAGCTGTAGGTGTCCTGTCATGGGCTCCTTATCTGATACTTGTTCTGCGTCCCTCACACATTGAGACTACAGAGAGCAGCCACTCAACCCAAGAGCTCCCCAGTTGCTCACTGAGGCCGAGGAATCTGATGCTTCCCAGGGACCCAACGCTCTGGCAAAATTAGGAGAGAGAAGCAGCTCAGTAAGAGAAACACTGTGAACTGGAGGTGACTGGTGCCTCTTCTGGTCTGTTTCTGGTCCCACCTCTAGGAAGCTGCACCCAGATCACAGAAGGTGTTTCCATGGTGATGACATACAACCCTAAACTCTTGTTTCTGTATCATGTCCAGCTCCTCACACCCCCATCCCTAATTCAGTGCTCAGATGTCTATGTGCAATAAGGCAGAATACGAAGAAGTGGGGCTACAAAGGTCCTGGGGAAGGAGTGGCCAGGGTGCTTTTGACAGGAGGCAGAAGGCCTCTGAGGTCAGGAGCTATGAGCCTATGGTCCAAGGCTGTGTAGCATCTGAGAGGTCAAGGATTGGGGGTTTAAGGTGACTTGGGAACATGAGTGGGATGCCCATGAGAGGAAGCCCAGAGGTTCATGGAGACATAAAAAGCAGAGATCTAGGACCAGCTAGTGGGGAGTCAAGGTGGGGGAGAGAAAAGCTCATCCTAAGGAAGGCCTTCTCCATTGTAGAGCAGTCCTAGAATAGGCCACCAGGCCCTGGATACGTGCGGGCAGACTCCTGATCATTCCTGTAAGCAAACTGTCCAGAGGGCTCAGACACTAAGTCGGGTGAGGAAAGAGGCTCTTTGTAAATGTTTTAAATCTTAGTTATGTATCACATAGTTGGAAAAGTCAAATATTTCTCTAAGGCTGTATCACAAAAGATAGTGACTCCCTCCCTCCTTTTCCCACTGCCTGCTCTCAGAGGAAATCACTCCCAAGCTGGGCTTTTCCATCCCTGAGCACTTCCAGGTCACAGTTCACCTCTGAAGTCCTGCCATCTTCCCCTCAGCTCTGTGTCTCTGTATTTGTCTCCTGTTTGCAGAGGGGATTCTATCAGCCACTGTCACTTAACACAAGATTTGCCTCATGGCAGCAGTCCCTCCTCATCCATTTGTGTTGCCTGGACTTCTTTTGGGGGGTTCCTGGGTGACTCAGTGGTAAAGGACCTGCCTGCCAATGCAGGAGGTGCAAGAGATACGAATTTGATCCCTGAGTCAGGAAGATCCCCTGAAGAAGGAAATGGCAACCCACTCCAGCATTCTTGCCTGGGGAATTCTCCTGTAGTGACCTCCAAAACAATCCTTTGCTGGTTTCTTTTCCTTATCTCATCTTGGAATTGAGTTTTTCCTGGATCAGATTTGCACAAGACATTTGTGTCAGGGAGAATCAGGGCTGTGAGTGTCAGTGCTGTATTCTAGGCTTGCATAGATTTTGTGGTGATTCAAGTTTTTATATGCAATCGTTTTTCTCATCTTGAAAGAATAAATGTCACACTATGTATATGAGAGGTCATAAAGGTAGGGCATTAAGAGCACTAGGGGAACTTCGCTGGTCGTCCATGGTTAAAGACTTTGCCTTCCAATAAGGGAGATGTGGGTTCGACTGCTGGTAGGGGAGGTCAGATTCCACATGCCTCCAGCCAAAAAAAAAAAAAAAAACCCAGAATATAAACAACAGAAGCAACATTGTAACAAATTCAATAAAGACTTTAAAAAAAAAAAGAACACCAGGAAGTAGGGCCAGGGTATTACTAAGTCTCAGTGGATGAAGTAAACACACCACCATCAGGTACACAGAGCCTGAGCTGCAATTCGAGGGGGCGAACCAGATGTGGCCATATCCCTGAGACCCACCCAGGGGTTCGCTTTGATCCTCAATTTTAATCCTTGCTTTTCTTCATAGTCTTACTCCCTTTGCACCGTATCCTGAAAGGGCTGGCTTTACATGCCCTGGACAGCCTCTGTCCGTGACCTTGTGCCTGTGTCTTCCTCCCAGGAAGTCAGGATTCCGCCTCAACCAAGAGGTCAGTCTGTCCAGATAAGCCTTTTTGGTGTTGCCTTTCTTATGATCAGACACTAAACTCCGGGAAAAAAAACAGTGCTCTCAATGTGGTTTTACACCCAATCTATCTTGATGCCTCCTGAATAAACAAAAGCCCCAGAAATTTTTGCTCCTTCACTTGCCACCTGTCATAGCAGTCACATGTAAGAGACCCTAGAAATAAGAGGCATAGTGTTATCCTTTACATTTAATTAGCTCCACATTTTTTATTAAAGCAACATTAAAGAACTGACCTGCTGACCCATTTATCCAGCCTGCAGGGTAGGAAAAGCCCTAAAATCTAAAAATGAAGTTCAACCTTTTAGAGGTTAATTTTGTATATGCAAAATGTACAGAGTATAAATAAAATGTTTTATTCAAAAAAAATTTTAGAGTTTGTACGCTTTACAGGGTGACTCAGAAGGTCTGGCTATGTCATGGTGCTCAGGCCTCTGGGAAAGGTCATGTGTGAAGTAGTTCTGTATCAAACCCCTCGAAATGTTACTTCTCTTCATTCTGATATTGCTGGTTACTGTAATAATTTCACCAGGTCAAGCAGTCATGTCTTCAGCAGATGGCTTCTGCTTTCCTGCCAGGCTTGCCTGAAGACCCATTTTAAGCTAAGAGCCAGAAACTGCATGTCCAACAAAAGATCCTCTCAAAGCCAGGATGGGAAGGACTGGATTGTATACTCAGCAAAGGACACTACAAGAAAGACTCATGGGTACATGATTCTTAGCATCAGCTAACATCACCTGTAAAACTGTCCCAGGGAACTGAGTGAGAGCTTCTAGGACTCTGAGTTCAGAACAAAAGCAAGTGAATCATGACTGTGTGCCTGGTACACTGACCTGTCTGTGTTTCAGGAATCCACGGAGATGGACACATCGTTGCATCATGTGTTGGCACTGCCTTGTCTTCAGGGTGCAGGGGAACAGAATCACATCTTCTGGCAAGGGCCCTCACTCTGTCTGATGAACTCCATGAGTAGACATGCCTGTGCTATGGAGGGGAAGGAAACAAAGACAGGGATAGCCCAGAGTGCCTTGCCCCCAGCCCCCACCCCACAAGATGACAGATGCCTGGCTCATGCCTGAGAGAGGTCGGCAGCTGCCACTCCAGGATCCTCCTTGGCTTCATTCCTGCCTAAAAGTGGGCTTGGCATCAAGAAGAAACTGTATAGAGATTTATCTGGTGGTCCAGCAGCCAAGACTAAGCTAAGTTCTTCCAATATAGGGGGTACAGGTTCAATCCCTGATTGGAGAATTAAGGTCCTATGTGCTGGGAGTAGCCGCCCAAAAAATCTCTATGTCTGTGGTGATAGTTACACAACTCTGTAAATATACCAAAGTCACTGAATTGTGCAAGTAAAGCATGAGAATTATAACTCAATTAAAAAATTATTTTAAAAAAAACAGGAAACCGTACGTTTTGGCCCTAGTGTGGCCAGACAGGACAATTCACTTACTCCCAGCCCTCAGGGCCTGCCCTTTTCCCAGGGCCAGGCAGTAAGGCAGAGAAGATATTTGAGAGTCAGGCTGAAAACCAGTGAGGTGGATCCAGGAGCCAGTTGGGATCTAGGCCAGAGGGGCTGAGTGTGTGGAACCTGAGGGACGACTCCTAAGTTTATGACCCAGCTCTGCCACAAACTGGCTGTGGCCTCGCTGCCTTTCTATAGAATAATGGTAAGAGAGCCTCTTCCCTTGCCTTGTACCCTTCAATGAATTAATATGTTCAAAAAACTAAGAATAGCCTTATGAGTGCCCATGGTGTTAGCTGTCATTTTCATCCAGAGACCTCAAGGAAGATTGTTCCTTGAGCTCTGGTGACCACTGTCCATCTCAGCCCCAAACTGAAGATCAAATGAGATCATGGAAAGTGCTTCACCCAGGGCCACTTGACAACATAGGAGAGACTCGTGAAGTCACTATAGCAAGTTTCTGTAGCTTCCCTAAAACAATGGTGTGCCCTTCCCCTTGCAGTGCTATGCTCCTGCCTCCTGCGGGAGCCCTCTGTGGGCCCCTCCCTGCTGAAGAACCTGACATTCCTAACTAGGTTTTTGTCTCCAGTTCTTTGGGGCAGGAGCAGGGTGGGCAAGCAAATGGCTGTCGGCAAGCTTCACTCCATATTGTCAGGCCTGAGGGTGAAGTCTGGGCCATAGGATGAAAGTGGGTCCCAGTCCTCACGCAGAGAGCTATTAATATTTGCCTGGCACATTGATAAACATTCCCTATAACTGAGGCCTACGTCAGAAGTGCTCTATTGCCTATCATTGGAGGGTTATAAAACAACAATGTCCCCTACTAACATTTACATTTTACTACCCTTTGAAACAGGCTTCCCTGGTGGCTCAGACAGTAAGCCACTTGCAGTGCAAGAGACCCAGGTTCAATCCCTAGGTTGGGAAGATCTTCTGGAGAAGGGAATCCCCACTCCAGTATCCTTGCATGGAGAATTCCATGGACAGAGGAGCCTGGTGGGCTACAGTTCATGGGAGTGCAAAGGGTTGGATACAACTGAGCGACTAACACTTTCACTTATGGGTTTTCCAGGTAGCGCTGGTGGTAAAGAACCTGCCTCCTAATGCAGAAGACATAAGAGATGGCAACCCACTCCAGTATTCTTGCCTGGGAAATCCCATGGACAGAGGAGCCTGTCAGGCTGTCAGGGGAATATTTATCAACCCTGTCCATAGGGTCGCAAAGAGTTGTACACAACTGAACTGACTTAGTACACACGCACCATTTGAAATAACATTTTAGTGAATATCCTTGTCAATAATAATAATAAAAACTCTCTGTGCATGCCCCCCCATTTTTTTTGGCTGTACTGGGTCTTGGTTGCTGCGCGTGTATTTTCTCTAGTTACAGTGTGTGCTTCTCACTGTGGCAGCTTCTCTTGTTGCAGAGCATGGGCTCCAGGGCGCTCGGGCATCAGTCGCTGTGGCACACAAGCTCTGCAGCTGCAGCATGCAGGCCCTGAGCGCAGGCTCCGTAGTTATGGTGCATGGGCTTAGTTGCCCTGAGGCATGTGGAATTTTCCCAGACCAAGGACTGAACCTATGTCTCCTGCATTAGCAGACTCTTAACCACTGGACTACCAGGGAAGACCCTTAAGTGTTTCTTAAAGTAAGTTTTTAGTAATAGAAGTACTGGGTTAGTGTAATAATTTTAACACATATGGCCACAAATTGGCATTCCTGTTTCCTGAGCCCTTACCAAAAACACATTTCATAGTTTTGGGGTTTTCTAAATTTTATTTTTTGGCCACACCAAGAGGCATGTGGAATCTTAGCTCCCCAACCAGGGATCGAACCCACACCCCCTGAATTGGAAGCACATGGAATCTTAACCACTGGACCGCGAGGGAAGTCCCCAAACATATTTCATAGTCTGCATCTCTATATATCTCTGCCAGTTGCACAGATGAAAAATTATCTCTGAAGTATAAAAGTTCCTGTAAAAGTATATTGGTTGGTTATTGCCAGAATACTATGTACAAACAGCCACAAAGTTTCCATGGTGTAAAAAACTTTGTCCCACATTTATGCATCCATGGGGTGGCTGGACTTCAGCCAACAGGGTATGCTCAGGTCTGCTCCCTGGGTCTTTAATTCTCCTGGGACCAATGAGAATCCACATACATTTTTCTGCTGCAGAAAGAGCATACATTCTGTGTGCTGCAGAAACACAGGAGAAAAAGTCTCTGCTCACATCATAACCACAAGAGTTTCAAAACAAGTTCCTGCCAAGCCCAGTGTCAAGGGACAGGAAGTCCATGACACTCACCATGATGTCATGGTGGCTGATGACATCAGCATTTCCCTACTGCAGGAAAGTGAAGCATCCAGACTAGTAATTCCACCGGAACTGTGAAGCTGAACACTACCTTACATGCTTATTAGTGGTATTCCTTACTTTGGAGTATTATTTTGGAGTGCCTTGGACCAAGGGGCAGGTTTAGATATAATGATCAGCAAAGGTGAGTCATGCAGGAGGAACAGTTTTCAAAGCCAGGAGAACTGCAAGGGGCCAGTGTGAGCAGGACAGGTAAGTTCAGGAACAGGGATGGGGTGGGGGGAAAGTTCAAGGTGACATGTTCCAATATGTGGGGAGAGTAGATAGGGATCCAGAGCAGCAATGGGGGATCCCTTCTTAGGCTCCTGCAGTAAATCTTCAACTTTAAGGTTGTGAATAATTTTTTTGTGGACAAGGGCTTCAAAGAAGAGTGAAGGTGAGGTAAACTGGAAAGCTTGGAGATGTGAGTGAGAGGGAGATGCTGAAATGGGTATTACCGGTGGTGGGCTTCGTTAGTTCAGCCTCTTAACCACCGTAACTAAGCCCACTTCCCCAACAAGCTCTTCCTGCCCTTCATGGTCACAGGCGGCACCACAGTTCCACACACCATTTACCCAGAACAAAACTCGCCCAAACCACACACCTGTCCCCCGTACCAAATCTCCGGATACGGTCAACACTGAGCCAGGCTGCCTCTTCCCTGACACAAGGACCGGCCCTCAGGAGGCTCCGCGAACTTTGCTCAGAGCACCCCACGAATGTTACTACAGCTTTGGTTTCGGAGACAAGAAGAGGCCAGAGTACCCGTGAGAAGATGAGGGAACCAGAAGACACGCTAGGTGAACCCAAAATTTTCACTAACCAACAAGGAGGGCTGCGGGGGAGGCGCGGGGCCCTCTGAAGAAACTGTTTTCCCTGCAGTCTCAGCTGCTCACCTGCTCCTAAGGTACCTGTGCGGGTCTCCATGCCTGAGGTTGCCTGCTCTCAGGAAAGTGAGCCTCTCTATACACAATGGCTACCTACTATCACCATGGGAACACCATGGGCGGGGCTGCGAAGCCGCCATTGTGACTCTCCCAGATCGGAGCCTCGGATTGGTCAGTAGGGTGCGGGGCGGGGCCGGCTGGGGATGGGCTGAGAGCCTGGAGACACCAGGTGGGTAGTGCCGAAACGGGCCGTGGATTTAAGGCTCAGGTAGAAACCTCATTTCTGGGGCCTGGCAAAGTCATAGAGGGAGATGTTTGCCCCTTCTCATCACTTTAAGGGACCTCCAGAGGAATAAAAATATCCTGCTGGCCGCTCCTGATCCCCCACACCCCCGCAAAGAAACTTTTTTCTGTAGGACACGTGAAACTGAGAAGCAGAGAGCCAAAAACAACCACAGATATTGTTAATCTTTCTCTCAGCCTTCCCCCAAAAGATTAAAAGCTGCTTGCCAGCGTCATTACAGTGCAATGGGTAAAGATAATCATACTTTTCAGAAATTACTGCATATTGGTTCTGAAGTGATTTCTGAAGATCACCATTTCTGAATGAAGTTTTAGCTTCGGTCCATCTTACAGTGGATCCCTGAGGTCACCGTATGGTTATTTGCCCAGTTGCAGAATTGGAATAGACATACTCGGCAACTGACAATTCGCACATTGGTTCCCTGATCTATGGACCGAGGGCTGTCATCGTAGGAAAGGCCAGGTGGAAGCCACTAGAACAGCCTCTACCAGAACAGTTAACAAAACAAAAAATGAAACACTGTTCCTGGAGGGATTGCAGAGATTAGTGCCACCATCAAGGATCTGAGGGATACTGGAGTGGTGGTGATTCCCACCCACAAACCCATTCAACTCACTCTTTTGGTGTATGTGAAAGACAGGTAGATCTTGGAGAATGACAGTGAACCTGGTTGTTTAGGGATTTAACAAGGAACACAATTGCAATATTGGTGACAGTGAGGTTTGGGGAAGAAGTATGTGGATCTGCTTCTCTGAATAGGCAAAACAAAAACCAAACCATTTGTGTCTTGTGTGAATGCTCACCCAAGTGTGATTTCAGCAGAGGAGAATTTTAATAATCAAAGGGATAGGATGATCCCTTCTGTGGTTACCATTCAGCCTCTTTCCTCAGCCACCCTGTCATCACCCAATGGGCTCATGAGCAAAGTGGCCACAGTGCCAAGTTGATTCTGCTGGACAGCTTACATCATGGAAGAAAAATCACCTTTGATCTTACTGGAATAGACACTTAGTCTGAGTATGGACTCTCCTTTCTAAGAGGGTTCTTGCTGTGCCACCATGGCAGTTCAAAGATAGCCATAAATTTTTTGGATCTTCTCCCATACTGAAGTGGGGTCTATGTCCCCTCCCCTTAAGTCTGTCAGGCTCTTCAATTGGTTTGACCAATAGAATATAGAGGAAGTGATGCTAGGCCAATTTGGGGCTCAGGATTTTAGAAGCTTCCACTTTATGTCTCTCAGAACACTCAGCCTTGGGGTTCTCAGCTGCCAGGTAAGAATTTCTGCTACCTTTCTAAAGATACCATATTGAGAGCCCATGAAACTGCATAGAGAGAGAACTTGCTGAGCCCAGCTTCTGGTCATAACAAAAGCATCAGGCACATAAATGAAGCCATCATGGGCCCCAGATCACCCCAGTAACTAGCTGAAAACTGAGTAACCCCAGTGCACACACTCATGGAGCAAGAAAAGTGGCCACCTTGGGAATTCCCTGGTGATCCAGTGGTTAGGACTCAGCATTTTCACTGCCCGAAAGTGAAAGTCACTCAGTGGTCTTCAACTCTTTGTGACCCCATGGACTATACAGTCCATGAAATTCTCCAGGCCAGAATACTGGAGTGGGTAGCCTTTCCCTTCTCCCGGGGATCTTCCCAACCCAGGGATCGAACCCAGGTCTCCCACATTGCAGGCAGATTCTTTACCAGCTGAGCCACAAGGGAAGCCCAAGTACTTGGTATTATTACCAGGTTAGAGGTGGGGGGATCCTGAAGGGGAGGGAAGGCACTTCTGCAGGTGCAGAGGGTTCATGGAAATCTGAGTACAGTTGTCTGCTCAGATGTCCCCGTGCTAAGTCTCAGGGAACTTCTGTCTCAACGAGGGAAGGGAAACTTGCTAAGACTGAGAGTTCCTCGTTTGCTCCAGGTCTAATTAAGCCGTGGGTCCAATTCTCAGCGTTTTCAGTGCTCTAGCAGCAGGAAAAAGTGTCTCTTTAAACACAGCATGGAAAGCTTCTGACTCTGACATTTCACTACCTGTTGGTGATGAGTCATACTTAGCTTCTCATTGTCTTTTCCTAGTCAGTGGTCTCAACAGCAGCCATCCCATTCCAGACCTTATAATTAGTCCTCTCAGAAGCCAGAAATAACGTCTCAGAAGCCTGAGATACTGTGTCTCCAGTGCATTTTTTTCTCCCATTCCAATTTACCACCAGCGAAAGAGTTAACAATTTCACCTATTCTCAGCATGCCATGGGCATCAACACATCCCCACCATCAGTGATGGGGGGATGGGGGCGGGAGGTTTTCACTAGGCAACCACTCAGCAATGAAACTCCAGAATCCCATTTAGGGTCCCACCTATGTTGACCCACCCTGGAACCGACTGCCTTAGGTCAAGATCCCTGGGGAAGGCTGAACTGGCCATGTGCATGCAGGAAGTTTATTGGTGAGTGTTCTCAGGAACAATATCCATGAGACATGGTTGAAAGCAGGATGGGCAGAGGAAGAGTGACCCAGGACACCAGAGACCTCATTCAAGCCCACAGAGAAGCTCTGGAGCCTGGCTGGCTGGTCAGGGATGTCCTGCCTTGAGGCAAGGGAGCTTTTTTGCCAGTGCATTGCCTTGCTGTGTCACTGGAGGTGGACTGCCCCCAGGGAGGGGATGTGACCTTGGGCCAAAGGCAGTTCCTGGAGCAGGACTCAGCTGAGAGTCAACAACAGCCACTACTTGAATGGTAGCTAGCAGTGAGCAGCAACTTGAAGCAAGACCTTAGTTCCCTGACCAAGGATCAAACCCTGGTTGCAGGACTTCCCGGGTGGTGCGGTGGTTAGGAATCTACCTGCCAATGCAGGGGACACAGTTTTGATTGCTAGTCTGAGAAGATCCCACATGCCCCAGAGTAACTAAGTACATGTACCACAACTACTGAGTCTGTATTCTAGAGCTTGGGAGCCAGAGCTACTGAAGCCTGCACGCTAGAGCCCGTGTTCTATAACAAGAGAAGCCACCTCAATGAGAAACCCACTCACCACAGCTAGAGAGTAGCCCCTGCTCACTGCAGCAAGAGAAAGGCCACGCATAGCAATGAAGATCCAGCATAGCCAAAAATAAATAGTTGGGGAAAAAAAAAACCCTGGTTGTGGTGGTGAGAGTGTCAAATTCTAACCACTAGACCATGAGAGCCAGTTGCTAGAGTTTGGGTCCTGGTTCTTGTCTCCCTAGAAAAGAAAAAATTCTGACAAGGAGACAGAAGATAGAGAGGAAAGCATGCCACAGTGTGCAAGTTAAGTGTTTAGTAGAAAAGCAGAGTACTTGCAGACGCACTGGTGAGTCAGCATGAGAGTTGAGATATTGGCAAGTTTAAATCCTTTCAAAGGGGGGGCAATTTTCCAAATCTTTGCTTTCCCTCTGGCCAGTTGTCTTGCTTTGACCCCATGGCTGATTTGCCTCAGGACCCTCCCCTATGTGTGCACACACCTTTCAGCCAAGATGGATTTTAGTGCAAAGGCTTGGGGGAGGAGGAGGTTGACATGACTCATGGTCTGTCGCCCTCTGCCTTTTGACACACCCCTGCAGGAGACTTTTCCAAACATGTGTAGTATATCTCTTGCCCCAGTGGTGGGGAATATGTAACCTCTTGATCTTTTAGTCAGACAGGGTTTAGCCCCTGTCAGACATGGGTTCAATCCCTGGGTCAGGAAGATCCCTAGAGTAGGAAATGGCAACCCACTCCAGGATTCTCACCTGGAGAATACCATGGACAGAGGAGCCTGACAGGGTACAGTCCATGCGGTCCCAGAGTAACTGGGTAACTGAGCATGCATGCACGTCCCTGCCTTAACTGTTAACTTAAAGAATCCACAGGAAACGAAGACCAGCTATTTACCCTGTTCTTGCTAGTTCTATCTCTAAGTGCAGGCAGGCCATAAATATCTACCCTGGAGCCCACTTGCCTCTTATCCCTGGAAATGTAACCAGGAGGCTAGTTGTAAATACCCAGCCTGGAGCCCATCTATCTTCTGCCTCAATCCTGCCCTGCAGTCCTCCACAGTCCAGCACACCACATGCTTCTGAATGTCCCTTCCAGCACATTCCACCCTGGACTGCACAATACTGTGGGCACACCTCCAATTCCAAATGCCATGAGGGCCAGGCTGACTGTCAGCACTGGAGATGTGGACAAGAGAAGGGGACAGGCAGTCGGCCTGAGCATATGGTGAGTTTGAAGAGGCAACTGACAGCCTGGAGCAAATGCTGGGTGTTGGGGAGAAGCTGGAGAGGGGGTGGAATAGGCAGGGAGTGATCAAACAGGCAGGGAAATGCTGAAGCTGGAGCTGAGGAGCTGGGCATGATTGGGGAGGAAGGAGGAAGCCCCGGGAGGTTTCCAGCAGGGACCAGGCGTGGTTAGAGCAATGCTTGAGAAAACTCCATCTGATGTGGAGGGGAGAGCGGCCAAGCAAGTCTGGGAAAGGATAAGGTGTGGGAGGAGGGTAAGTCCCCAGGGCAACGAGGGGACAGAGGAGAGAGAAAACTGGTGGCAGCCAGCCTAGAAACTGGATGGAGGGTGAGGCAGCAGTACAGTTTTGCACCCAGTTCAGCCAGAAAGACCAGAAGAGCAAGAGTAGGAGGCAGACCAGAGGTGGGTAGAAGCACGAATTTCCTGGGGGTGTGCAAGGTGCCCGAAGGACTGCTTTCACAACCTCCAGGAGCCTCAGAATGAGGAAGCAGGAATGCACAAGGGAGAAAGGAATGTGAGAGGAGCAGCACCCGGGGAGGCCAAAGCAGGGCTGGTGGAGGGCACGCACCCGGCTTTGGCCGAATGTGTCCTGAAGGCCCAGACCCAGGGGGCAGGGTGGAGCCTGGGCTATGTCTACACAGCTCCTAGATGCTCAATGAGGGCTGGAGAGAGGGCTGTGCACCTGGATTGAGTCTGAAGCAGAGCAGAGAAGTGGTGCCCTTGAATCAAGGGGTCAGTTTTTGATGTAGGATCTACTGCTGTCAGCTGGAGGCGGGAGACAGACAGGCTTCAGGTTAGGCATTTACAACCGGCCTCCTGTTTGCATTTCCTGAGATAGGAGATAGGTGGATTCCAGGTAAGGCGTTTACAATCAACCTTCTGTTTGCTCTCTGAAATGGAACTAACAGTAGAAACAGGGTAAATAGCCAAGCTTTGTCTCTTGTAAACACCTTAAGATAACAGTCATGGCACGAATGAAGAAGAACAAAACCCTGTTTGAGTAACGGATTAAGGGATCTCCACTCCCTACCTTCTTGAGACAGGGGCTGCTGCTGCTGCTGCTAAGTCGAGTCAGTCGTGCCCGACTCTGTGCGACCCCGTAGACAGCAGCCCACTAGGCTCCGCCGTCCCTGGGATTCTCCAGGCAAGAACACTGGAGTGGGTTGCCATTTGGGGAGACACTACAAATGCGAAGAAAGGGTCCTTGAAGGTCAAGAGTCAGGGGACAATGTCAGGCCATAATGAGTCTTACTTTTCCCAGATGCCTTCACATCAAGATCCATCTTGGCTGATAGGGTATATGCACAACTAAGGGGAGGGTCCTGAGATTAATTAGTCAGGGGGAGCAAAATGAAATGACTGGCCTGAAGGAAGACAAAGACCTGAAAAACTTCTCTCTTATAAAGAATTTAAACTTCCCAAAGGTGCAACTCTCTCTCTGAGTTTGCCTGTGCATTGTCGCATATGTAATTTTCTTTTCCATTAAACTTACTTTTCTCTTTACCTTCTGCCTCCTTGCCTGAATTCTTTCTTGACAAGGCAGGCAAGAACTAGGGGTCTAGGCCCTAGTCACTGGTCCTGTGGTCTAGTGGGTGTAAAAACCTTTTAGTTCCCAGGCTGGGAACTACAATCTTGCTCCCTGCTACTGCTCACTGCTGCTTGACACAAGCTGCCACTTACCGCTGTGTGTATCTGAAATTAAGCTGTATGAAAAAAATAAAAATAAATAAATAAATAAATAAGCTGTGTGGTCCTGGCCATGGCCCAGGGCTCTCAATGCCTTCACTAATCAGTGTATTAATGTTAATCACTTCAGTCATACCCAACTCTTTGCAACCCCATGGACTGTAGCCCACCAGGCTCCTCTGTCTATGGAATTCTCCAGGCAAGAATATTGGAATGGGTTGCCATGCCCTCCTCCAGGGGATCTTCCTTACCCAGGGATCGAACCTGTGTATCCTGCAGCTCCTGCATTGCAGGCGGATTCTTTACTGTCTGAGCAAATTTACAAAAATAGCTCCTGCTAGGGACTTCCCTGGTGGTTCAATAGCTAAGACTCTGCATTCTAAATGCAGGGAACCCAGGTTCAATCCCTAGTCAAAGAATCTGAATAGTTACTGGAAGGACTGATGCTGAAGCTGAAACTCCAATACTTTGGGCACCTGATAGGAAGAGCAGACTCACTGTAAAAGCCCCTGATGCTGGGAAAGATTGAGGGCAGGAGGAGACGGGGACGACAGAGGATGAGATGGTTGGATGGCATCACCAACTCAATGGACATGAGTTTGAGCAAACTGGGTGACAGTGAAAGACAGGGAATCCTGGTGTACTGCAGTTCATGGGGTTGCAAAGAATCAGACACAACTTAGCAACTGAACAACAAGGAACTAAATCCCACATGCGGCAATAAGAGCTTGCATGCCTCAACTAAGACCCAAGATAGATAAATACTTAAAAAAAAAATCCTGCTGTATTTTCTCAGGGAAGGAGCCACCAGAAATTCTGGGACTAAGCCAAAGTCAGGCCATTGGAGGCCCAGCAGTAAGGCTGTCAGGCAGGAGACAAAGTCTTCCAGTAAAACACTCATGTATCGAGTACCAGCTGCCAGGGACCTACACCTCAGCTCATCCTAAGGGGGGGTGATGTGCCCTCATCTCCTTCTCTCAGGAAAGGAATCTCCTCCCAGGGGAAGTAACAGGCCCAAAACAATGCAGCTTAGAAGTGCTTGGGTCAGGACCTGAACCTGAGTTGGCACCCTAACCCATGACCCTAGATGCCAAGCCACTCTGCCTATTGTGAGGCTTCAGGAAGTCAAGAATGAAGAAGTCCAGGACTTCCCTGGTGGTCCAGTGGTTAGGACTCCAACCTTCTACTGCAGGGGCCCTAAGTTTGATCCCTGGTCAGGGAACTAATCCTGCAAACTGCGTTGCGCAGACAAAAAAAAAAGAGAGAGAGATGAAAGGGCCAGGAACAGCCTTGACAAAGTGGCTCCCGGGAACGCTGGGGCTGGGGGAGGACAGAAAGGGAGTGGTGTGGTGGGAACAGACATGCCTAGGATATTTTTCAGAAAGCGAAGAAGAATCCCAGTGGCAGCTTGAGGGCCTGGCAGTGTCTAATAGACTCTGTTACAGGAGCTGGGAGAGAGGCCATGCTGAAGAGGCCAGTGGAGGCTGGAGGGGAAGAGGGGGCAATGAGCTCCGCAAAGAGCTATGTGTGGGACTTCCCTGATGGCCCACCACATAAGAATCTGCCTGCCAATGCAGGGAACATCGATTTGATCCCCGGTCCAAGAAGAGAAATTTGGAATCATGATCTTTCATTGAGGAAGGAAAAAGACCCCCAGGCACTGGATGTTTTAGAGAAGAATTCCAAAGGCTGATCCCTAGGCATTTCAACTTTAAAAGGTCAGGATGGTGAGCAGCAACCAGCAAAGGAGTCCAAGAAGGACCAGCCAGTGGGGTAAGAGAACAATGAGACAGTGGTGCTGGAGGCCAAGGAAAAAACTATGAATACTTCAAAGAGAAAGAAATTATTATCCATGAAATATCTGCTAGGTCAAGAAAGACCAGTGGGGTCATGCTTTCCTACTGATGGGAATGTTTCAGTGGAGGAGGACAGAGGAAGTGCAGGAGTGGAGGAACATGTCCTTGAGCAAGGAGAGGCAATGAGGTCACTTGGAGGAGCAGAAGAGTTCGCCCTGAAGGGCAGCCCAGAGATTCCCTCCTGATTGCTTCTGTCAAGTTAGTCAAAATGAAACCAAGTTTTCACAGAGAGTCAGGGCAAGGAGGATGTCTTGGGACAGTGAATTGGCCAGAAGCAGAAATGGCAACCCACTCCAGTATTCTTGCCTGAAAAATTCCATGGACAGCGGAGCCTGGAGGGCTTGGCGGGCTACAGTCCATGGGGTCCGGAAGAGTTGGACACAACTGAACAACTAACACACATGGAGTAGGAGCATGAAAGGCAGTGCCAAGGTCAGTTCCAAGCTCAGAGTCATGTTTAAATCATCAGGGTGGTTGTGGAGGTCCCTCTCCCTGGGCTATTAATCCATGGACAGGTGTGGAATACTAAGGGGCAGAACATAATGAACAAAGATCCAGAGAAGCAAGGAGGCCAAGATGGATGCAGGCAGTGACATCAAAAAGGACCAGGGTCTACTGATCTGAGCTCTAAACTCTGCTCTGGGACCCAGGACCCTCAAGGTCCCCTCCCCATATCCCTCCATTCCCATCTAGGCTCTTAGCCCCACCCTGTTCTCCCAGTGCCTGCTGCCCTGGGCACCAGACCTCATCTCACCTCCAATTCCATCTCCCTGGGTTATACTTGAGAGATGAAAAGGGTAGCCAGATGAAAGCTGAGGTTTACCATCACCATGGAGGCCATGGTGGACTGCTGTGGGTGGGTGGGGCTTAGGGGCTGAGGCCCCTGGGAGAGAGGTGGGCTCTGGGGCTCCACTGACCACTACCCTTAAGGACCTCTCCCCGCCCCTACAGTGCAAGTTCTACAACCCCAAGGAACTGGATTCTGCCAATAACTCAACTGGACTTAGAAATATTCTTGCTCAGAGCCTCCAGATAAGAACCCAGCTGGCCCACACCTTGAATTGGCCCCTGGGGCCCTGCCAGAGAACCCTGCCTGGCCACACCTGGACTCCTGACCCCCATAACTGTGAGGTGAAAACAGGCATGCAGGATCTTTAGTTGCAGCATATGGGATCTAATTCCATAAGCAGGGATCTAACCCAGGCCCCCTGCATTGGGAGTGTGGAGTCTTAGCCACTGGACCACCAGGGAAGTCCCGAGATGGTTACTGACCTGTCCCCCATGAACTCTCATTTCTGTTGGTCTACCTCACCTTGAATTCCTGTTCATACTAGAACAGGCTGAATGTGGACTGGGGAGGTGAAGGGCAGGGCCAAAGTTTCTTCCAGAGTCTTTCGGTCCTTGACTATTTTCAGCTGGAAATAATCCACATACCAGAGAGACGTTTTGGAATGGTGAATTTTGTTCCCCTACAGCCCCCAGATGATGTATGACCTTTGTAACCTGCCCTGGGACACCGCTCCTCCTCCCACCGTGAGAGAAAACCTTCCCAAAGAAAAGGATAGGGCAGTGAAAAGTGAGAAGTACAGGTAAGCTTTGGAAGGGAGGGTGTTAGTCAAGTGCATGTGGTGTCCTTGGAGCTGCCGTGAGCCATGTGGATGATACGCTGGCCTGCTGAGCTGCTGCCACCAAAGGCCACATCATCTAAGAGTCTATCCTGCGTGAGAAGGGCAGAGAGGACAGGGACCTTTGGTAAGAACTGTGGAACACAATGGGGACATGCATACATAAGTGCTAAATAAAGACATGTGATATACGATAATAATTTAGGCTGATTGGTTTGAAGGCCCCAAAGACTCAGGTTCACAATGATCAACAACAACAGCCTGGATGGAATAGGTCCTCATGAAGAGCACTGGAAATGTACACAGATGTCAGCAATATGAAGCATGCAGTATATCAAACATTTCATAAACCAGAGAAAGAATCTGCCATCTATATAAGAAATGTATTACATCTATCTCCCTAAAGACAGAAATGAAGACTACTTTAATAAAAATTACATGGTTAGAAAAATATAGTGGTTACATAAATATTTTAAAAAATGAAGAAAAAGTGTAGAATAGTGCTTGAATTAATTCTAAGTGGAGAAATGGTATACATATGCATAGTACGTGCATGCTCAATCACTCAATTGTGTTCGACTCTTTGCAACCCCATGGACTGTAGCCCTCCAGGCTCCTCTGTCCATGGGATTTCCCAGGCAAGTATACTGAAGTGGGTTGCTATTTCCTCCTCCAGGGGATCTTCACAACCCAGGGACTGAACCTACATCCCTTATGTCTCCTGCATTGACAGGTGGATTGTTTACCACTGTGCCACCAGGGAAGCCCATGCATAGTAAATATACAGATTTATCTGTGTAGATTGGTAAAGATAGCTATTTGCATATCCAGTAGTTCAGTTCAGTTCAGTTCAGTTCAGTCGCTCAGTCGTGTCTGAATCTTTGCGACCTCATGAATCACAGCACTCCAGGCCTCCCTGTCCATCACCAACTCCCGGAGTTTACTCAAACTCATGTCCATCGAGCCTGAGATGCCATCCAGCCATCTCATCCTCTGTCGTCCCCTTCTCCTCCTGCCCCTAGTCCCTCCCAGCATCAGGGTCTTTTCCAATGAGTCAACTCTTCGCATGAGGTGGCCAAAATATTGGAGTTTCAGCTTCAGCATCAGTCCTTCCAATGAACACTCAGGACTGATCTCCTTTAGGATGGACTGGTTGGATCTCCTTGCAGTCCAAGGGACTCTCAAGAATCTTCTCCAACACCACAGTTCAAAAGCATCAATCAATTCTTCAGCACTCAGCTTTCTTCACAGTCCAACTCTCACATCCATACGTAGATGGATGTTTGTTGGCAAAGTAATGTCTCTGCTTTTTAATGTACTATCCAGGTTGGTCATAACTTTCCTTCCAAGGAGTAAGCGTCTTTTAATTTCATGGCTGCAATCACCATCTGCAGTGATTCTGGAGCCCCCAAAATAAAGTCTGACACTGTTTCCACTGTCTCCCCATCTATTTCCCATGAAGTGATGGGACCAGATGCCATGATCTTAGCTTTCTGAATGTTGAGCTTTAAGCCAACTTTTTCACTCTCCTCTTTCACTTTCATCAAGAAGCTTTTTAGTTCCTCTTCACTTTCTGCCATAAGGGTGGTGTCATCTGCATATCTGAGGTTATTGATATTCCTCCCGGCAATCTTGATTCCAGCTTGTGCTTCTTCCAGCCCAGCGTTTCTCATGATGTACTCTGTATATAAGTTAAATAAGCAGGGTGACAATATACAGCCTTGACGTACTCCTTTTCCTATTTGAAACCAGTCTGTTGTTCCATGTCCAGTTCTAACTGTTGCTTCTTGACCTGCATACAGATTTCTCAAGAGGCAGGTCAGGTGGTCTGGTATTCCCATCTCTTGAAGAATTTTCCACAGTTTATTTTGACCCACACAGTCAAAGGCTTTGGCATAGTCAATAAAGCAGAAATAGATGTTTATCTGGAACTCTCTTGCTTTTACAATGATCCAGTGGATGTTGGAAATTTGATCTTTGGTTCCTCTGCCTTTTCTAAAACCAGCTTGAACATCTGGAAGTTCATGGTTCACATATTGCTGAAGCCTGGCTTGGAGAATTTTGAGCATTACTTTACTAGCGTGTGAGATGAGTGCTATTGTGGAGTAGTTTGAGCATTCTTTGGCATTGCCTTTCTTAGGGATTGGAATGAAAACTGACCTTTTCCAGTCCTGTGGCCCTTGCTGAGTTTTCCCAATTTGCTGGCATATTGAGTGCAGCACTTTCACAGCATCATCTTTCAGGATTTGAAATAGCTCAACTGGAATTCCATCACCTCCACTATCTTTGTTCGTAGTGATGCTTATATGCAATAGTTAGATAAATATGTCTCAGTTGACAGTATATACATAGGAAAATATATTTTTCACATTTCTTGATAAACAAGATGTATAGAGTGATTCAAGAAACATATAATCAGATACTTAATGGTTAGTTAAGTGTAGTTGTTAAGGCACTTGAATGCTATGAAGACAAGCTTTTCCCACCAACAGCTTCAGCCAGGTCAAGCCAAGGACAGTCCTGCCAAGTCCTGTATCAGGAGTACCAGTGGGAGCACTGACCCATGGGGATAGTACCAGCCCAGAGGTAAGAATGGATATGAAGGGCTTCCCTGGTGATTCAGTGGTAAAGAATCCATCTGCCAATGCAGGAAACCTGGGTTCAATCCCTGATCTGGTAAGATCCCACATGCCGAGGAGCAACTAAACCTGTGTGCCACAACTATTGAGCCTGTGCTCTAGAGTCTGGGAGCTGAAACTACTGACGTCCGTGTGCCATAGAGCCCGTGCTCCACAATGAGAAAAGCCACTGCAACCAGAAGCCTGTGCACTGCAACTTGAGAAAAGCCCACACAACAATGATGACCCAGAACAGCCCAAAATAAATAAAATAATTTTTTTTAAAAAAGAATGAATGAAAAATACAAGAATGTGATAGTAATGGCATTCCATAGGCACTGGGCACTTAGGTTGATCTCAGTTACCTCCCCAGGTGGATTAACCCTAAGTTAGAGCAGAGGAAACTGGGGCCCAACAAGGAAACATCTGGTGCACTAGTAACTTTATAAATTTTAGGTGTCATGAGAATTAATGGGCTACTCCTGATTTGTAAAAGCAACTTCAGGGTAGAGTAAATCTGCTGCTCCCAAAATCTACTCGCTAACCTTAGAGTGTCCAGATAGCCGCAGAGGGGAAGAACCAATGCTGAAGCAGCCCTTGACTGCCACCTAGTGGCTAATTGGGGTGGACTCCTCCCTGTCTCCCCAAATGAAAACCACCTTGGGATCCCACACCCTTTCTTGCCTGACTCAGGCCAGGCCACAGAAAGGGCTCTGGGTAAGTGAAATGATGAGCTGACCACTGGCTTCATGCCTGGTGGTGCTGTGGCCTGAGGGGGCAGTTTCTGGGCCTGGCCTGGAGGGACAGTAATGTCACAGAGAAACTAAGGCAGGGAGGCATTGAGAGACACATGGATATAGCAAAGATAACAAAAATAAAGATGCCAACAACTTAAGAGATCCAGAGGGATGAGAGAGAGACAGAAAGTCTCAGACAGATTCAGAGAGCAACACCAAGCAACATTCGGAGACACAGACACACAGAAAGCTGCCGGCAGGTGGGAGGACCTGCCAAACAGGAAGCGCCCTGTTGTTCCCACAGACTTCCAGGTAGTCCTCCAGCCTCATCCAAATACACCTTTCAGAAGGTCCTGGCACTCTAATTCCTAGTCCTTTCTGAGACTCATTGGTACAAATTAGCTTATTTCAGGGCTTTCCCTGGGACAGGCTGAGGTGCCACCTCTGCTGTGGCAGGTCCAGATTTACAGCTTCTGAAACCCGGCAGCCATTGTTTCTTTGCCCTTCTCTTTCTCCTGGTGAGTGTATTTCCCAGGTCTCCTTCATATACATAATGTATATTTTCTTATACATAAAAACCTCTGTAGGGACTTCCCTGATGATGGCTAAAACTCCACGCTCCCAGCACAGGGGGCCTGGGGACCAGGGAACTAAATCCCATATGCTACAACTGAAGATCCTGCATGCCGCATCTAAGACCCAGAACAGCCAAATAAATAAATAAATACATATTTTTTTTAAACTTCAGTAGGGACTTCCCTGGCAGTCCAGTGGTTAAGGATCTGTGCTTCCAGTGCAGGGGGCACAGGTTCCATCCTTGGCCAGGAAACTAAGATCCCACAAGCTGTGTGGTTGGGCCGAAAAGTTAAAAAAAAAAAAAAAATTCTGTAGCACTTTGCCTGGAGAAAACAAAACTGATTATGGGTTTCCTCCCAACTGACTCTGTTCTGCTGAGGCATAAAGAGCTGTGAATTTGGAGGGTCCAGGGATTTCTCCTGGCTTGCTAAAGACCCCTGACTGGCTGATGAAAAACAGAATCTGTTTTAACCCACCATGGACACCTCGTGGCTTCATCTGCCCCATGCAGTCTGCTAATTTTTGTGTTGTGTTCCAGGACCACCTCCTTGCTGGCACTTAGCAAGCTCCTGGAGAATGGGGGGTGAGTTAACAACGGAGGGACTTGGGAAGGTAGGAAATGTCAACTCCCAACTTCAGTTCTCCTGCATTCTCTTCTCACTTTCCCACCTAGACTCACCCTGAGGCCATTGTCTGTGGCCTAGAGGCCTAGATTACATAAACTGACCTTCTGGATTCTAATTCTTTCTTTTTGACTTTTTTGGCCACGCCACACAGCACACAGGATTTTAGTTTCTCAGTCAGGGACCGCACTTGCACCCCCCTGCAATGAAAGCACGGAGTCTTAACAACAGGACTGCCAGGGAAGTCCCCTGGATTCTAATTCTGATCCTATCACTTACCGTCTGACTCTCCTTGCTTCCACTTCCCCAAATATAAGACAGAATACTAACATGGTCCACTTTATAACATTGTCGTGAGGATTCAGTTAATACTGCAAAGTGTGGCACTGAACAGAGTTAAAACTTGGGACTTTGGAGTCAGTCTGGCCTTGGGGAATTCATTTAATCCTTCCAAACTTCATTTTTCATCTGTAAAATGGGCACACACTTTGGAATATTAACCCTGGAAGTCCAGTGGTTAAGACTCAGTGCTTTCACTGCCCTGGGCCTAGGTTCAATCCCTAGTCCAAGAAATAAGATCCCACAAAGCCATGCAGTTAAAAAAAAAAAGCAATTGTTCTGTTATTCTAAATACATATGAACTTTCACACAAGCATATTATGTTCATACTTTGTGTTATTTTTCCTAGAACTTTCAGCACTGAACCGGTTTCAGCTCCCACTTCCAAGATCTGCCCTTGCCTCACTTCTGGGGCTGGTATGTTTGTGCTCTGAGGGCCTTAAGTGGGGCATTGCTGCTGGGCACCATGTTTGCACTATTCCACTTTTCAGAAGCAATGCCTCTTGTTTCCCAAGGCAAGTATGCCAATTTAGAAATCAAACTGAGATCCTGTGCACCCCACTCTGCCCAAGTCTAGTATCTTTGAAGGTCTTAGTCACCATGGATGAAAAAGTAGAATACAGCAAACTCCACCCAGTTCTAGTGGCAAAACTGGTTCTCCAAGTGCTGCGTGGTGGAGCAGAGATGGCTTCAGACCCTCTCTATGGAAAATTCCAATGTTGATCATTAGAAGTTAATATATTAATACTTTACTAGTTTATTAAGAACTTAAAGACTTTATCCATGAAACTATAAGACATTCTACATGACAGGAGGAAAAAGTGCTACACAACTTTTAAAATACGATTTCCCATTGTTTACTAATCTTCAACTTCAGTAGTTCATTTTAATTTGGTAAACATTTCTGGGAGGAACTTGTCATCCTGTTTTGTAGTCTGATTGGAGTAGAACAGAACAGTAGCTCTCTTTGTTTATTGGTAACACTGCCTAACATATAACTGCAAAACATTAGGGGACTTTTAGATGAGCTACTGTAGTGGAGACAGCAAAGACTTTGTCAAGCTTTGATTGCTTTTGAATGCAGATTTCAGGTGGCCACAAATTCTATGCATTCTTTATCTTCCAGGCAAGGTTCTAGAAACTACTGACATTCATATTCAATGCTAATAAACAGAATTAGACCCCTTCCAATCCTAGTGTCTTTGGTCTATTAAGCTACTGTTTTCAGCTTTTCAACCGTAACATTCAATGCCAGTAAAAACATTCTTTTATTCTATTATTGCCAAATAAGTAAGTAATGCTCTTTATCAGACACTTAATCTTATTATAACTAACTTATACAAAGATGTGGATAAACAAGTTTAAAGGAGAGACATTTCTTGGAATGAGAGCAGCTTGATCTAGATAAGAGACCCTTTTCATAAATTAAGCTCTAATCTGAAATCTGGCTATGTATTTGACTTCATTGGCTCAGTTTAACAAGGGTGAAATGGGCAAAGGGAAATTTATGACTATGTCAACACAAATATTTTTAAACCCGTATTTCTAACACTGACCAATTCTAACCTTCTAAGAAGGTAGTCTCTTTCCCCCATCACTATATAACTTAGCTGCTTTATGTGTCTTCACTACACTCGTCAATGTAAATCAATATTTGAAATATTATACCAGCTTTTTTCTCTTTCCTACTCATCCTCATCATGTCAGCCGTTCAAGGCAGAAGCTTTGCATTACCCAGTTGGAACCCTCAGTTCCTGGAAAAAGTGCCAGAACAGTGGTAAAATTCAAGACAGACATTGAATCAGTGAATACATACCAAGTAATTACATTAGAATGAAAATACTTTGAAAGATGTAAGACCAAATTATAACATTAAATTTAAAAAACATCATAGGGACTTCCCTGGTTATCCAGTGTGATGAAGACTCTACCCTTCCAATGCAAGGGACACTGGATCAATCCTTGGTTGGGGAACCAAGATCCCACATGCAGTGTGGCGAGGCCAAAAATAAATACATAAATAAGTACATACTTCTATTTTTTTAAAAAGCACAGTACACATAGTACATGTATGTACATGCATGCTAAGTTGCTTCAGTCATATCTGAAACTCTTTGCGACCCTATGGACTATACCTCAGCAGGCTACTCTGTCCATGGGATTCTCCAAGCAAGAATACTGGAGTGGGTGGCCATCCCTCCTCCAGGGGATTTTCCCAACCCAGGGATCTAACCCACATCTCCTGCATTGGCAGGCAGACTCTTTACCACTAGTGACACCTGGGAAGCCCGGTACATATATAGTAATACCAACTTCCCCACAATTGGCATGTTAGTGCAAATAAAATACACATTTATCGACACAAAATATCTAAACAGATAGGCATCAGACTAAAATTCACATATGCATGCACACCAAAGAGAAATACACACGCACACACACATATATCTCCAATATACATTCTAAAAAACATTGAAATTGTACAATTTAAATTGGGAGAATTGTTTGGTATGTGAAATCAAAGCTGTTTTTAAATCACATTCAAAATAAAATCACATGCATAGTTTAACGTGGAGAGTGGTGGTTAAAAGAAGTGGTTCTGGAGCTATCACTTCCAGTTGTGAGGTTGGGTGCTTCTTTTTTATTTTTTTTAATTTATTTTTAATTTGAAAATAATTGCTCTATAATATTGTGTTGGCTTTTGCCATAAACAAATTGCATCAGCCATGGGTATACATACGTCCCTTCCCCCATGAACCTCTCTCCCACCCCTGACCCCATCCCACCCCTCTAGGTTGTCAGAGCGCTGAGCTCCCCGTGTTATACAGCAACTTCCCAGCATGCTTCTCTTAATCTCTCTTCACCTAGTTTTATCATCCTGAAACAAGGTGAAGTCTTCCTGGAAAGGTTGCGATGGTGACATGAATTAACGTGGGGAAAGTGGTGGAAAGTAGCCTGCCAGGTGGCAAGCACTCACCAAGGCTGCCACTGTGGATACACCCAGAGTGCGGGGTGCTAGTCCCCTTACCCTTAAGAAGGTCATCATCTGAGGGGGGTGACACACATCAATAGATAATCCCCATTATGATGTGCTCAGTGGTGGCCTGTGTGACAGGGTGGATAAACGAGTGACTTTTCAGGGAATTCTGAAATAAGAGGCAGGGTTGGCCATGGAGGAGGTGACACAATGGAAAGGTTTATTTCAGAAGTGGTTGACTGGGCGGTGTGTCCAGGAGGTACTTCAATAATAAGGTCGAGGGCTGAGGAGTATGGTTGAGAAACATGAGCAGCAGTTGGACAAGAAAGCTAAGAGACCCCTGGGGGACCTCTAACAGAAGCGGAATGAAGGATCGATGAGAAATGACATCTCCCGGTATCTGTTTTGGGAACCCTTGAGCTTCTCTCCTCTCGCACAGGTTTTCATCCTCACTCTTCGAAGGGCCTTCTCAAATGCAAATTAACAATGTCTCTCCCCTGCTTGAAGCCCTCCCTCCCAAGGTCCACTGCCTGCTTGCTGGCCTCACTCTCTGCGGTCCGCCTCCACGGCTCGTCCCCCTCCTCCTCGGCCTCCTGAGCTCATCCGATGCTCTGTCCCTTCACTTCAGCTGTCCCTCACAGCCTCTTAAGGACCCTCTTAAAGACCTCTTAAGGAGACTGCGGCCATCTCGGCGGCAGGAACGGATAAACGGGTGAACAAAGGCTCCAGAAACGACTTAACCAGAACCCCTACCGTTACCGGCTGACGCAGAGGAGGAAGGAAAACTGCGCACGCGTAATAGGATGGCTGCTTGACAGCCACTCGCGAGAACCCAAGTAGGGCCAATCCGCACGAGGATGAGCGGGACCGCTTCCACGCCAGAAAAGCCCCGCCCACACGGCCTGGGCCCGCGCCTGCGCCTCACAGGCGGCTTTGCCCAAGGCCCCACCTCAACTCCCTTTCTTTGGTGCCGATTGGCTGGAAGTCATCATAGTCCTGCTCCGAATGGCTGTTTCTCGGCCCCCTGCATGAGGGATAGTGGGTACGGAAGGCTTCTTGGAAGGACATCCTAAGTCAATGGAGTCTTTTTGACCGGAGTTGGCCGAAGAGAGTCAGGCAGTCACTGACAGCCGCAGAGACCTCCACATCCCCATTCTTGAGACACTCCCCACCCCCCACATCGTTTCAGTATCCCCTCGTCTGGAAGGCTCTTAGATCGCGCAACGTGACGGACCCATCCTGCCGCCGCCTCCCAAATGCGGAGGAGTCAGCCTACACCGAGATCCAGGGAAAAGCCCTCAAACTGCCGCAACCCTTCAAATGGCCTCCCCTGCACCTTGTCTTAGACCCATTCACCTCCTGCTCTCGCACTGGTAGGCAGGTGAGCGAAGTCAGGCTTCCTCCCTCCACACGGTCCTCAAAGAAAGTGAGACCCATCTGTGAGCTAGGAGCCCAGCACCCTGAGTGCACACCGAGAGGGACCTGGGGAACATGTCAGCCAATGAAGTTAAATACATACCCAGATGTGAAAGAGACAGGAATAAGAACAGGGGGGCTCCTGAGGGAGACAGCAGAGAAGTGGTCCAGGTGGGAGTTCAGTATTTCTGACTGGGAGAAGCCTCAGAGAGTTTCTTTGTCCTTGTTCTCTCATGAATGAGGTCTTTTCTCTCCTCTACCAGATTCATCAAAATAGACAATCAGCTTTCTACTGACGCCTGTGACATTCAGTCTATCTTCGAAGGCAGGAAAAAACACTCCCACTCCATGCCAGGCATACTAGCCACTTCCCTTTTATCTCTGGCCAACCTTAGCTAATTCCTGTTTTAGTATCTTTCTTCAGACAAATTAATGACTTTGAGAATGCATCTATGTTCTCCGCAGAGTAACTGGTAATGAGAAGGGGAAAAGTATAACTTGGGAGTATGAAGAGCTTTGGCAGTGATTGACATGAGCAGAAGAGAGAGTCCTGGGTGTGAGTGCTGATTTTCAGGTGGCCACTCTTGGCAACAGACTTCCCTTGTTCCACACAAGGTCCTTTGTATCATTTGCAGCACTGAAGTCCAGAAGGGGAAGGGAGAGTTCAGAGCTGGATCTTGCTGCATTCTCTCTTTTGACTTTTGATACCTCTAGGCTGTCATCTGCATCCCTCCGACTGAGGCTGGCTCTCCATCACCCACTCCTCCGAACCTTTCATCATCAGAGGTTTGATTTCCCTGTAGGTTTCAGTTCCTCTCACCAAGCTCCCCATCTGGTAGATAAGAAATCAGGCCCAAATGGATGGTTCCAGAAATTCTGATAAGGAATGCATGCCCAAGAAGCAGGGCAAGTAGCCAGATCTCCTTGAAAGTGACTTCCTGAAAACAGCCTTCACTGCCAGTCCAGTCCCTCAGGAATCACATCTTGAGAGAGCAATTGTTCATCCTAAATACTCCAAACAAATGAGACACCTTTTTTTTTTTTTTTTTTTTGCATGAGGTTTGGGAGATCTTAATTCGCCAACCAGGGATCAAACCTGGGCCCCTTGCATTGGGAGCTTGGAATTTTAGCCAGTGGACCACCAGGGAAGTCCCCCGGAGACAATTCTTAATAATATACAAAGCTTGTAAAGTTTTCTACATGCACCTTCATGATCACTTATAAGCACTGAGTTTAACATCTAAGAAGCTAAATTCATTAGTTTCAGAACTGACTGATGCTGCTTCCAGTGTGGAAAGCATTGTTGCCCACCACTGAGTGTGTGGCCAGCCTTTGGGGCCTCTCAGATGGGACAGAAGCAACACTCAGTCTTGATGCACCTACACCGAATTCTGGCAAAAGAGAGAGATGAGGTGCTAACTCACCGTTGTGCTCATAGAAATTACACACAGGTAGCTGGGCTCCCTCTCCCTGGTTCTGTCCTGGGCTCAACCTGTCCTCTACCTTCAACCAGTGGCAATAACACCTGACACAGGTGTTTTCCTTCTACCTGGTAAAGGTGATAATATCTCATGGTGATAGAGATGGGAATGGAGGATCCTTCAAGTGGGCAGCAGCTTCAGGATGGAGTAAAAGTGCTAGAACCTTCTGGAGAAGTGGATCTGAGGTCTTTTTCATACTTCCTGGAGATCTTTCCAAGCACTTGGGATTTCAACAGTCCTCTTCCTACAAATGCTTGCTTTCTTGCTGTTTATTTCTCACATGTTGAGTGTGAAAACTTGAGCTGAATTTCCACTTTGCTACCACGGCATACAATGTAACCTTGAGCAAGACTTTTTATCTTCTCTGGAGCACAGTTTCTCTCATGCTGCAGGGCTCACTGTGTGAATACAAGGGCCATTCCCAGCTACACAAATAGCTCCTGTGAACTGAGCAGTTAATCAGATGTCATCACAGCACATACTCAGAGTCAGCTCAGTCATAGTTCCCGCTTCATGGATGAGCAAACAGGCTGGGAGAGGTAAGTTGCTCAAGTGCATATAGCAAGTAACTAACAGAGCCTGGGATTGACTTCAAGGTATGCACTATTAATGGTTTTTCTGAATCTTGAGTTTCACAGACTGTCCTTACATGGGGCCTGGGAGGCATTCATTCCACAAATACAAATTGAGGACCAGCCATGGGTCAGCCCCTTGCCCCTGCAACATCTCCACCCCAAACATCAAGTAAGTCCTGTTGTTACTGCAGTTTAGAGGAGAGGGAACTGAGGCTTGGAATGAAGGAACTGATTGAGATCACCCAGTGAGCTAGTGGCAAGCTGGGGCCAGCTCTTTCTGGCCCCAGAGGCCCTGATTTAAACTGTACAAACTGAGTCAAGAATAGGAAGCACCATATAAGGTTTTCGTGAGGAGGTGCCACATGTTTGCACTACGAAGGTCCTCTCTGAATCCTTCCCACCCCTGTCTTTCAGGCTCTGTGCTGCCCTCTGATCCTCAGCACCGTGATCTGCTGATGGCCTCCTGTCCTCAGTGACTCAACAATTCAATCAAAATCTATCAGTATCCATGACTGGGCATTGGGAGGGAATAGGGAGGCAACAGTCCTGTTTCAGTTGGTCACCATGCATTGGAGAAGAGGGTAAAGAGAGAGGAATTAGGGAGGGGAGACAGGAGAATAGAGAGGCCTGGGGTCATCCAAGGTCAAGGGCACAGGTAGAAGGCATGTGGCGGGGTAAGGGACAGGAAGAGAATTTGGCCAGGCATGGGGTCCACAGAGGCAGGTGGCCCACTCTTCATCTTGGGGCTAGTGGTCCTCCTCCTACCCGCCACCTGGCCACCACCCTATCCTACACCCCTGCCCCCAGGCAGTAGGCAGGAACTAAGGACCTGGCGGGTGGTTCTGATTCCACCTTCTGCCCCCCTCCACCCACAGCTAAGTGGTTGTCAGGGCTGGTCAGAGGGTGGGCCATCTTAAGGGGCACCCATCAGCCCCATTTATTCCCCTCGATGAAACCCAGTCCAAGGAAAAGCAATGAGACCACTGAGCAAATGGAGCCTCAAGGCCTGATTCTTTGTTGACACCATGTTTCTGGGACACTACCCTAAAGAAGTTCTGGAACCCCTACTTTTGGTCTAAGTACCCAGAAACATCCTGGTCCCCTCCAGCACCTTTCTGGACCTCTCTTTTAGGGTCCAGGTGAGCTAAAGAAGCAGAAAGCCCACCTTCTCCTCATGAGAAGGGTCTGGGGCCCAGCCCACTCCCCACCACTGCCTTAGACTCTGAGCAGGCCTGGGTCCCTCACTCCGCTGTCCACCGGGTGTGGCAGTCTCCTTTAAGAGCACACTGGGGAGAGGGAGCTGCAGGAATCTCAAGGAATCTGACCAGTTCCTTCTGCCTGATAGTATTGTTGCCCTGGGCAGGCGGGGCCGCGGGCTTAAAAAACCGGAACCCACCTGGGCTGGACGCAGCCCTAGAAGCCTCCTCAGACCAGCCGGCTCTCAGGTGAGCTCAGGAGAAGCCTCTCAGGTGAGCAGGTTTCTGGTAGGACTTCAGGACTCCTAGGCAGAGGGATGGAGGTGGAGGGGTGGTCTGGGGTACCAGTCTGAGAAAGGGTATGATACCTGCCTAGGTATTCCCAGTAACAGATGCGTTTGGGGGTTTGGAGGACTGCCCTGTGAGCACCATCACGTGGAAGGTGGGTTGGGGGCTGGAGGAAACAGGAAGCAGTCTTTAGCTAAAGAGTAAAGAGGAGTTGCAACCCTCATGATCCAGGAATTCCAGGGTGATAGAAGGGGCAGGGAGAGACAGGCCAATGGAGGGCCCGGTTTACAAACTGCTCAAAGCCAAAAGACCCCCATGTTCCGAAGGAGCAGCTTAATAGTCCTGACTTCCTACTGCAAAAGGATCCATGTACTTGTGTAACATGTTTCAGTACTTATAATGTGCTTGGCACTATTGTTAGGCTCAACATATAGTAACTCATTCGATTCAAACATAACCTTAGGAGGTTGCTCTTATAATTATACTCATTTTTACAGGCACTGAAGCACAGACAGGTTAAGTAACCTAGCTGAGTCACACAGCTATTAAGTGCTGAGAGAGGAATTCTCCGGCTAGCTGGGCCCAACACGTAATAACTGGGGTTGGGATTTGGAACACTGACAATCCCTATGCCTGCCTGAGGCCAATAATAGGCAGAAAGCTGGGAGCATCTTATCTCAAGGACACAACCACCCTAGGGACTAATAAATGAAGACAGGAATAGTTCCCACCCTAAGGAGAAAGAAGGGGCCATGTCCCAGCCACCAGGCACTTTCCTGCTAACAGCAATCTGTACTCTAAGAGTGGAATTTGAGGCTACCTGGAGTATGGTCCTTGGCCAGGGCTGGGGTGGGATGCATTTGCCTGCACCCAGTATCTGCCCCCAACTCCTCTGCTTTCCCTGTCCCACCACTCACTCAGAGGAGTTCTGGGCATGCCCTATGTGTGCGCGCTCAGTCGTGTCTGACTCTGCGACCACGTGGACTGTAGCCCACCAGGTTCTTCTGTCCATGGGATTTCCCAGGCAAGAATACTGGAGTGGGTTGCCATTTCCTTCTCCAGGAGATCTTCCCAACCAAGGGATCAAATCCACATCTTCTACATTGGCAGGAGGGTTCTTTACCACTGCACCCCCTCGGAAGTCCAGGCATGCCCTAGCTGGAGGCTGTCTTGGACTTCAGCCTGGTATTGCCCCAGGCCCAGATCTTTGGAAACAATACCTCAAGTCCTTTGGGCTGGGGGTCAGGAAGGCAGGCACCAAAGCCTGAGTTACAGCAGTCGCCCTCCTCCTGAAGGTGTGTCAGGCATCTGATGACCAGATTTTAACAAAACAGACCTCATATGGCACTTACTACTGGGTTGGCCAGAAAGTTTGTTTGAGTTTTTCCATCAGATGATACAGAAAAACCTGAACAAATTTCTTGGGCAACCCACTATGTGCAGGCATCGCTCTGCAGCTGTATTAGAGCCGCAGTATTACAAGTATTAGAGGTATTACTATTATTAACTCTAGACAAGGACACAGAAATTAGTACTTTCTCATGTCTACCCCACAAGCAGCCTTGAGATTTGTGCCACTGGGCTCCATGAGTGTGGGGCTGGTCGGGGCTGTCTGACCCCAGCCTGCTCTCTTCTCCTGCAGACCGGTCCTGCGTGCTGCTGTGTCATGGAGGGGGTGACCCGGGCCCTTCTCCTCCTGTTGGCTGGTGAGTCCTCCCAGAGGCAACCCTGCTGCCACTCACTCCCCTACCAAGGCTGTGAAAACCAGGACAGCACCTCATAAAGGGCACCTGACGTTGAATAAATGGGTTTTCATTTAGACTGCCAACTAAAACATACAGGAAGTATTGAGTTGGCCAAAAGGTTTGTTCGGGTTTTCCGTAGATCTTACAACCCAAACGAACTTTTTGGCCAACCTGATTACAGTAAGGTAGATGTTCCCAACATTATCCTGAATCATGGAACTTTGGGAAACTGTAATCACCTGTTGGCAAGAAGAGACCAGTGTTCCCTACTTCTTTAGGAGGCAGACCATTAGCCAGGATCTGGGTAGGAAGCTTTTCAGGAGAGGGTAAAGATACCAACACACCATCCCATTTTGAGTATAAGAAAGAATAACAGGAAGCCTGAGAAATAGCAGGACGGGCTGGGATGGGGGAGCGGGACACAAAGGACAGAAAATAGGAGACAAAATTCCAGGTCTGTTTGTTTGGGTTGGGGAAGGTATGAGGAGGGGAATCAGTGACCTTAGGGTCCCCCCACCCCCTGCTCTGGTGCCCCAAGCAAGGCTGGTTGATCTTTTGCCTCCGAACTGGGGTCCTGCCTGCTGATTCATTTTGAGACCAGTATCATGAATTAACACCCAGTCCCTCTGCTTCTCTCACCCAGGACTGCCTGTCTTGGATGCCAGTGACGTGGTTGGTGAGTGAGGCCCTAAACTGCTCTGCTGGCCCTGTCCCCACATTTTCTCTCTAAGACCCCACATCTTGCCTCCTGGTTCTGGTTATTTTTTTTTTTTTTTTCCTTTCCTGCAGATAAAGACAGTCCCTTCTACTATGGTAAGAGCTGATATCCCTTGCCCCTGACCCCTACCCTTGCCTATGCTAGACCCCTTTGCTAGAGTTGGTAAGGGGTAATGTGGAGCCCAGTGTAGACAGAGCAGGGCTTGAGGGAGTGGGCAAGGAGGGGCAGAATGAGGATGAGACTGGAAATTAAAGAATCAGAGTGTTGGATCAAAAGAACGACAGACCAACATGTAACGTCATCTTTGGGAGAACTTCCCTCCAGCAAGGAGGTAAGGGGCCTGCAAGATGTTTAGGAAGACTCCTGGGAAAGTGGCGGAAGGCAGCTGGCTGATCTCCTTCCTTTCACTCTCTCTTCACTTGCCTTCCCCAGGACCAGCTCCTTGCTGCCCTACAACCCCCGCAAGCAAGTGTCCTCTCCTTCTGCCTGCCACTGTCCCCCACACACCCTCATCTTCCCTGGGTCTCAGCTCAAATGCCACCTTTCAGCAAAGCCTTCCTTGATCACTCTTCAAAGCCTCTTCTTTTTCTATGCATTTCTGCTTGATTTTTCTTCCTAGTACTTGTTCCCACCAGATATGACATGATGTATTTATGAGTTTGTCCTGCTTGTTGACTGGAATTTAAGTGCGTCTGCATAAGCAGGTGTGCATAACTATCTGTTGAATGAGTGGGGTGGAGCCAGGCTGATGCCAGCCCACTCTCCATTTCTCTAGACTGGGAAGGCCTGCAGCTGGGCGGGATGATCTGTGCAGGCCTCATGTGCATCGCTGGACTCTTGTTTGCCCTGAGTGAGCAGTGGGACTAGCAGGGTCGGGTGGATGTGGGGAGCGGGCGGGAGGAGGGTGGCCCAGGCTCTCTGGGCTCTTTGCACTGGCTGTGTCTTCCCTCACAGGTGGCAAATGCAAATGCAAGAACAAGCAGAAGCACGGGTGAGACAGGGCCCTGTTTTGTGTCCTTTGAGCTAGGCAGAGCAATTTGGGCATAATGTCCTACAATTTGGAAAAAGAGGACAGAGTCCTGGCTGTCCCTGGGTTTGCAGTAGAATTTGTTATTCACAGATAATCAACCCTGAGGGGGCCTCCGTCAGAGAAAGCTCTGACCCTTCGTACTGTTTAAATTGCTACCAGGAATCTTGGTGGGGGAAAAGGACAGAAAGTTTGAGGATGCTAATCTGATATGTTCCTTTCGCAGCTCCTTACCTGAGAAAGCTGTTCCACTCCTCATTCCAGGTGAGATGGACTTCTTTGAGAGCCTTCCTGGCACTCAGGCAGTACAGCCATATAATTTGAGGATTAATACATGTTATGCTGTGTGTAAGGCAGGACTGTCCTGAACCAGTCAGCTTTGGGGATGCCTAAGGCTGAGGATGTGTCTATGGAGTTCGTGAGGACCTGACCCCACATTCTCTCCACAGGCTCTGCCAGTACCTGCTGAGCACAGGATCGGTTTCATGACCTTCTCTGCACCGGCTCCCATACTGTCCCCTTCCCCTTGGGGGCCTTACCCACTCAGGATGGCTTTTCTCTCTGTTGGTGGGCCCTGAGGCTCCCTTCTGATCAAAAGGCTGTCCAGAGCTTATTTCTATATTAAATTTCTCTCCCCCTCTGATGGACTTATGACCTTCTGTGGGTCTGGTTGGGGATGGGCAGGTTGGGACAAGACAATAAAATCTTGCTCAGAAAAGTCCAGACCACTCAGCTGGGGTGGGGTGGGGGATGTCCCATGGATGGCTGATGCATCTTGTGGCTGCATGTTTGTCCTGAAGCCCATTCCCAGCATTACCCACCCCCCCACTTTGAGGACCTCCTAATTGATCTCCTGCCTCATCCATGCACCACACAAGACACTTCAACATTATATCAAAGAACATCACAATTTCCACACCTTGCCTGAAGACCTTAGAAGTCCCTGTGACCCAGATCCCCATGACTTCCTGTAACCTAGAATGATCCCCAGTGGTTTGCCCTCTGCTAAGATCCCAGCTCACCCAGTGAGTGTTCACACAATCCAGGAAATGCAGTTCTTCCTTCACTGACTCAGCCCAGTAAAACCTTTTATAACCCTTAGAGCAACCCATGGACCCTTCCCCTTACTCCAGGTAATGTCCTGTGAGACCTTACTATGAGCAACATCCCAAGAAGCCCTGCAGAGTGCATTTCAGAACCCAAAACCATCCATTGCCACTCTGGGTCTCAGTATGTGCAAAGTCCATTCCTGGAATACCTTATTGAGAGGCCCCAGCATGCATGGCATAGGGCTGGGGAAATGGCTTTTCTATCTTAGCAGCCTGTTCATCTGCAGCCTCACCCCTCTTGCCGACCTCCATACCCTAAGGTGGAAGGAGCTGAGGCCTACCCTGCCCAGCCCCTGCTCCTGGCAGAAACCCTGGGGTGGAGACAGGCCAGGGCAGCAGTGGTCTGCCCTGTGCCTGCCAGGCAGTGGCTCACAACCTGGGTCTGAATCTGGGCTGATGGGGCAGCCACCTGCCTTGATATTGCTTCAAGCCACCTCAACTGGCGGCAAGGAGTGCATGCTGTTGTGTCTGACTCTTTGCGATCCCATGGACTGTAGCCCGCCAGGCTCCACTGTCCATGGGATTTTTCGGGCAAGACTATCTGGAGTGGGTTACCGTTTCCTCCTCCTGGGGATCTTGCCAACCTAGTGATCCAACCCAAGTCTCTTGGGGATCTTGCTTTGGCAGGCAGTTTCTTTACCACTGCACCACCTGGGAAGCCCCACCTCTACTGGTGACCTGCTCCAAACCTTCCATTTCCAGGGTGTTGGTACCAGATCCTCTGGAAAGTATACTGTGTCCAAGACCTGTGGGCTGGGGTTAGGGTGCCAGCACAAGGGATTCTAGAGGCTGAGGAGTCCGGCTTCTGGTCTCCAGCCCTCCCAGGTCCTGAGGTCTAAAAATGATCTGTTTAGGGCCCTTGATCAGGATACATAAGCAGGGTGAGGGAACGGTTCGAAGGCTGGCCCAGAGCTACAGCCATTACTCCAAGAACCTGAGTGGAACTCGGAATACCTGGCTGAAATTGGAGCCATTCACTGTCCAAGGTGAGTAGAGGAGCCCTAGTAGGGTGTTATGGGCGTGGACAGCTGTGCCAAGCTCATCACCCACCCAGACAAGATCCTTTTTTTTTTTTTTTTTTTAAGGCCTCAGCATTAGGAGTCGGATAGACATCATGAAATAAGTAAAATGAGTGTGCTGCAGAGGCCCGGGTGCCTGGGCAGCGATGGGTGATGTGGTCAAGTCATGAAGTGACACACCTTTGAAGATGAATCTTCAAAGGTCAAAGTGGAAAGGGGCCAGTCGCGCAAACATCTTTCCTGGTAGAGGGAACTTTGTCCTTTGTGTTTTTTGAGGACCAGAGCAAAGTCACCCTGACTGGTACATAGGCGAGAACCCCCGCCAAATCCTGAGTAGAAATTCTAAGAGATCCGCAGCTGCGTAGGCAGCGGGACCAGGAAGAAGGCAGGGCGCAGGCGCGCCCAGGGGAGGGAAGAGCCCTGACGCGACATCATCTGCCCAAAGGCGATTTCCGGCCCCGCCTTTCCGTTTTGGGGAGTGGGCCACTCCTTGAACGCTGGAGGCTGCTGATGTGAATAACTGCATTGGAGAGTAAAATTAGCTCCGCCTAAAAAAAAAAAAAAGCCAAGTCTGTGGCCTCACGTGGGGCTAGAGTGGCAGGCGCGGATGCAGTATTGTCAGAACGCCCTCTTCTGACCAGCAACCGTTCTCTGAGAAAATTAGGTCTCTACCATCGCAAAGGGTGAGGTGCTCTTCTGTCTGAAATTCAGTCAGTATGAAGGAAAGCCCCATTGCTGCCAGGGGAACCTGAGTCACTTTGACAAGAGATTCAACCTCGATTGCCACCGGGGCGCCCAGCTCCGGAAGAGGCGTTTGTGGACGCAGTGTTCCACTTCCATCTTAATGTTTTCTGATTCGCCAGCTCCGATTCGCGGTGGAGACCAGTTACACAGTTTTAATCTGCTTTCACCCCGCCAAACAGCCTAATTTCACCTAAACAAACTCCAGAGTTTTTCTCACGCCTCATAATCCACTAAAGGGCACCATGTCCCCATAGTATGCCTTGTGCAGCTCCCTCACGGCCGAGTCAGTGAACCTGGCTTTGACCAATTACAGGGTCCCGCCTGGGGGTTTAGGTTGGTTCTACCTGTCCAAGGCTGAGGCACAGGGCTCATGGAGAACATCCGGGAGCCTGGGTTGATAGTGGGTGAGAAAAGTCACAGACTGCGATGGGAAGGTGGGGGGAGAGGGCTATGTAGGATAGAGTTGATGTTAGCCTGGTGTGGCTGGCGCCTGGTGCTGATTCCCAAGAGAAGCTAGCTCTCCTTTTCCCCTCCCAGTAAAAAGGAGGAAGTGGGAAAGGTTAGTCAGTCATAGGACGAGAGGAGTCTCTGTTCAGGCTTCACCGTATGGAATTACTCGCTGTGCCTGAGAGATTCTCCTTCAAGCCCCTTCCACTCCCCATCCCACCCCCACCGCGGGAACAGGGGGTTGGGGATTGGGAAGAGGCTGCCTTTTGTCATCTCCTAGATGAGGGCTGCCCAGGAAAGAACCAGAGAAAGCAAAGGGTAATTTCCACTTAATTGAACACTTACATTATGGGCACTGTTATAAACACTTCCCAACCACCTATGTGATGGGGATTTCATATCACGGCCCTCTTATTCCTGAGCCGTTTCTGAAGGACGTTACACTGCCTTTCTGGTATTCACTATCTGAAAGAGAATCCACGTTCTGTACCTGCCAGGGGACTATATATATATATATGTGTGTGTGTGTGTGTATACACACACAAACACACTTTTTAAACAATCTTGTTTTCTGATTGCAAGCATTTTTCACGCTTATTATCCAGAAAACTGAATAGTACAGAGATATCTCAGAAGAGAAACCAATTTCTTACTCAGCACTCAGAAATAAAGGATGTAAGTTTTGATATATAATGACAGTATTCTATAATTCTCTGGAGCTCCAGGTTGTTGCATGAACTAGTAGGTCATTACTTCGTATTGCTGAGTAGTCCCAGGCAGTCCTCTTAAAATAAGGGAGGGCTTAACTTAACTTAGAGAGAGTTAATACAATTTATTCTAAGACTAGTCATTTGAACACACTGGTATTTCTGTTCCACAGAAGGTAGCAGTCTTTTACCCTCAATTTCTGTGTGTGTTAGTCCTTCAGTTGTGTCTGAATCTGCGACTCGATGGACTGTAGCCCAATAGGCTCCTCCGCCCATGGAATTTTCCAGGTAAGAATACTGGAGCGGGTTGCTATTCCCTTCCCTAGGGGATCGTCCCAATCCAGGGATTGAACCTGGGTCTCTTGCATTGCAGGCAGATTCTTTACCATCTGAGCCACATATAAATACTATAAAGCTCAGGGTAAGAAGTGAGGGCTAACAGCTAACAGGAGCATGATCCAGTTATCTTGGTTGGCCAATGGTTAGATCCTGTGCCAGATCCTATGAAGGGGTTTATCACTCAAGTCTCAACACAGCCATCAAAGGAGTATTAAGGTATGGTCAGATCTACTCAAAATGCACTAAAGATAACAGAAAACCCCTTTTCTTACAGAAAACCCCTTCAGCTGAAGCTCCAATACTTTGGTCACCTGATGCTAAGAACTGAGTTGTTGGAAGACTCTGATGCTGGGAAAGATTGAAGGCAGGAGACGGGAGCGACAGAGGATGAGATAGATGGCATCACCGATGCAACAAACATGAGTCTGAGGAAAATTTGGACACAGGGAGAGAGAACAAAGAAGAACAAAGAAGCCGAGGAACACCAAGGACTGTCAGCAGTCACCTAGGCTGGAAGAGGCAAGGATTCTTCCTCAGAGCCTTCAGAGTGAGAAGGGCCTTGCCAACACCTTAATTCCTACTTCTCACCACCAAAACTGTGAAAAAATTAATTTTTCTACATTATATAAAAAAGTTACATGGAAACTTTACAACTCACAGTAACTGATGTTTAACAGCCAATTAGACTTAGTTGAAGAGAACGATTAGAAGATAGATAAAAGGAATAAAGACATATAAGGAAAGAGTATTAAATAAGATGCAATTTACCAGTGATTAAAAAATAAATTGATACTAAACCTGAAGTAACTGAAGTCTAATAAAGAGTATGCAACAACAAAAAAATCTATTTTTTTATCACTATTGTAATAGAGAAATATTAATGAAAGCTTTCTCTTTGAAATTGGGAGTAAGATGCCCCCTGACCCCAACTTTGTTCAGCACCATGTTTTCTAATGATTAAAAAATGAACTTACCTAAGTAAGCAACAGGGTAAGGCTATGAAAAAAAAGTACCTAAGGATTAGAAAGAAATTAATCAAACTGCCATTATTTGCAAATGGCAGGACTTTGTAGTAAAAAATTCAAAGAATCAGGACCTCTGTAGTGATCCAGTGGCAAAGACTCCGCACTAACAATGCAAGGGCCTGAGCTGGATCCCTGGTCAGAGAACTAGATCCCACATGCTGCAACTAAGACCCTTCACAACCAAATAAAGAAAAGAAAATCCAAAGAATCTACATTTAAATCAGCGTAAGCATTAGCAAGACCACAAAAGTTAACATAAAAAATTTTTTTTTTTAAATCCTATTTCTAGTGCCAGGAACAAAACTTCCAGCAAAAGTAAAAGGCACCATTTAAAATATAATAAAATGCCTAGAAATAAGTCTAACAAAGTATGTCCAAGAATTCTTACACAAAATCTAAAAAAACTGTTAAAAGAGCCTCAGGATTTGATGTGTCTGCCAACACTCGGAGCAAGAGGGGGATCTTAGTGCAGGGCGAGCACAGTAGCTCTAGCAGCTTTTTGAATGGCAAACAGCTCCCTGCCACAGAGGAAGTGTTGGTTCCTGTCACACAGGCGGCTGAGCAGTCACCATGTAGTGAGACATGAGAGACACCACACAAAACCATTAAGAAGTGATTCCTGGATGGTGAAGCCTGTTCTGTCCTTTCCAGCAGGGCAACTTGCAGAAACCCTGCAGACTGCTAGCTCACCTGGTAGTTCAGTAGCAGCATTGTTTTCAAGTCAAGATTTCTCCAAAATCCAAAAGGTCCTGCCAAAACTCATGCTTCTTTCTTGGTGAGGCAGTGTCTTGACTTTTCCACTGGAGGAAATGTCAGTTTTGCCCAAGGCCTGAAGTCAGCAAATATGTCCTATAAAGGCTCAGAGTAAAAATCTGCTAGGCTTTGTGGGCCACATGGTCTGATGAAACTACTCATCTCTTGGCAGAGGTAACACAAGAGCAGCCTATCAAAATAAATGAATGCAGATGGCTGTGTACCAGTAAAACACTATTTACAAAACAGGTCCAGATTTGGCCCATGGGCCCTAGTTTGCCAGTTGCTGCCCAGGAGTATTATACTAGACCCTAAAAAACATCCTTGACACAGCAGAGCCCTAAATTCCACGCACTACCACACAGGTGTCTTGCCAAGACCAATGAGTGGATTTGGCAAGGTGATCAGTCTCCAGAGGGCAGGAGTTACCAGCCAACTGATGACAGACAAGAATGTCCATGTTATAAGGTCATTAAAAAAATCTTTTGCTTGACGCTAACTCAGAATGTTTTCACTAGGTCAGGGGCTTCCCAAATTCCAGAGGCTTATCTTTCCAGCAAACACATCACATTAAGCACTGAGCTGCAACTGAGACAACTGCATGGTTAAGTTCCTGGTTGTTTGCTTTCATCTGCTGGAATCCATCTGCTTTCTGGGGACCAGACATGCAAACAAGGGCTAGGCTTAACTTCTTCAAGCCTTGGAGTACAGCTCTAACCCCACACATTGCAGACATCACAATTTCTGTTCACTGTCTTGGATGGGGGAGCACTTTCTGAGAGGTTCCTCTTAGCCTTTCCTACCACTATGACTTACTTCACGAAGACCCAAGTGTGTTTCCGGGTGGGGGAAAACCTATTAGCTGCCAAGGATACCCCCTCCTACTCACTCATGGAGATAACCTGAGGAGTCTTCACCTGTTTAATCCAGTGACATGAAACTTGGGCCTGTGAATCCGTATCACCTGGCCTTCCTATGCTCCCACTCTAACAGAGGTTGGCATTAGATGCCTACTTCTAGACTACCAATGCAACAGCATAAGAGATTTGGGTCACTTCTTACCCTTGGCCTCAGAGCATAAGATGTATACATTATCTTTACCATACACACATTGGTGCAATGCTGCCAGGCCCTTCCTCCACACCATCTGATGGTCCCGGGGCCTGAGACCTGGCTCTGTTCTGAAAATAGAAGATTCTGCTTTTTCAATCTGCTTTTTGCTCACATAAAGAGAAGTGCTGGGAGCAAAAGCAGACAGACACCTCAGAACTGCGCCTGCAGGACCCTGACAGACATAGGTGTTAGCCTCACCACAGATGTGGCAGGGTCAAGGGTTAACTGCCTTTCAGGCTTTGCTGCCCATTCATCCAATTGCTTCCACTTCCTCTCTCCTTCCAGAATTGCACATCCATCCTTCTCAACACTCACAATCTCTCCCTCCTATAGGTCAGTCTCCAAGCTTCAATTAAAAGGGCTCCAAAAGTGCTTACAACTTACACACTCACTCCTAATACTTGTGTAGTTTGGGTAATAAAAATTTGAAGGGCCAAGGCACATTTGAAGTTTTCCCAATGTTTGACAAAACTAGAAAACAAGTGCAGTATTTTGTACTGCAGGTCTATTATGAAGAATAGATTTGAGATTTAACCTTAACTGGGGTTCCCTGCCATCAAACTGATTCATCAAAATGGTAACCATTTTCAGGGCAGGCTGGATTTGGCTTACCAACATTTTTACCTCATTTCCTGGAGGAGAGTCTGAGACAGATTTTCTTCATATCAACCACATACCTCAGGTGAGGTGACCAAGTCTTCTAGTAAGAGGCAGGTAAGCACTGCAGCTGCAGTGGGATTTACCGTCATCCAGCACATTCTGGATTTCCTACCCCAGGTTCTTAGAGCCCACTGTTCTTAGTCAGTCTTGTCTGACTCTTTGTGACCCCATAGACTGGAGCACACCAGGCTCCTCTGTCCACGGGAGTTCTCCAAGTAAGGCGGGTTGCCATGCCCTCCTCTAGGGGGCCGTCCCAACCCAGGGATCAAACCCAGGTCTCCCACACTGCAGGTGGATTCTTTACCATCTGAGCCACCCATGAAGCCCACTCCTTCCATATTTGAACCCTTAAATTTGCAAAGATCTACAGGGAATAAACACACTCCCTGAAACTTCACTGCTCTATTAAACCTTCGCCTCTTCACTGCACCCTAGCTCTGGCATTCCTGGGTGATGTTGCCACTGTATCTTTGCCATCTGAGTCTGCAGACGACTGGTGGGAAGAATGACAGGGTGGGGCCATTAAGTTCAACAAAGTTAGGAAAGGCCTAAGGTTCTCTCTAGTCTACCTATAGACTTATTGGATTTGGGCTACAGTGTTTAGTCACTAAAGTGGAAAAATAAAGCTGAGAAAATGAACACCCATGAAGTGAAATTCTCTCACGTTAAAGTCTTGATAGTGTTTAATGTGATTTGTAATGCTGTGTGCAGAGCTACCTGAAATTTAAAATTTGCTTCCCACTGCTAGATAAACAATTTTCTACCAACAATTTGGATGTAGGTCTCAAACTTCAGAATATGCATATCCTGCAATAACCAGTAACTGTGACCCAAGAGTGTCCTATAATCATAAACACGGGAGACTGTGCCAAACAGCACATCTTAAATAAAACCATAAAATTTGGCTAATGACTCAATGTATGTAGCACCAAAAACTAAAGACCCCTAGCTATGAATAGGTGCCACCCTAGTATAAAGGAACAGCAGGATATTACAAATGGCTGATGAATAGAAAGTCACAGGAAAACTGGAACTCTATGTTTCTAGTTTCTAGTCACCATTTCCACTCATGTTTAATGTTTTTAAATTTGACTTTTAATTTAGCCTTAAGAACACAAGGGAAATCATAGTGCTAAATTTAAAATTCACACTGTAACACAGCAGTATTAAATTCAACCACCCAAGTCACTTTGCTATTTGTTGGTGAGTATATAGTCTGTGCCAGTCATTGTGAAAAAGTCTTTTTATTTTAAGAAAAAAATTTAGTTAACAAAAAAATTTAACAAGTTTCACTTAGCAAAATACACCCGAAAGGAAATCACAGTACAAAGAAAGTTTTTTAAGTCAAGGCCTCACCAATTCCTACAGTATTAGTAATGTGTCTCAAATTTCAAAACTAACTTTTAAAAAGCTTAAACTTAACCTAAGAGATTTTAAATGAAAATAAACTAGAATGAACAAACATGAGAAATGTCCTCTTTGAATTAGGGATCTAGCACCTTGAGTTTTCCAAAAAAGCACACCTCCCCAATGTGTTCACGATGATGTGGTGTAAAAGATCCACATTTAACATACTTAAAACTACTTTAAACTCAGATAACATCACTCCAGAAGTACACTACCAAAATGTTAATTGAGAAAAGCTGAAAATAGTTTTAGTTTACTCAATATCACATGCTAGAAGAAAGTTTGCATGAGAAAACACTGAAGAGGTAATTTTTTAATCCAGATTTCACAAACTCATGGTGCAAAATGGGTCCCATAGCTTCCTCTAGAGTAATAACTGCTTTTCACTGCTTGTTGGCTGCCTGTGAAAATTTGACTGAAATAACTCTACTACGAAACTAGTCATATCCACCCATGCTGTTCTGGCCACCATAGCCAGCCCCGTAACAGCCACTCACAGACTGGCTCTCAAGGCCACTGTAAGTGGACTGGGTTGACACCCCCATGCCTTGCATCATCTGGCTGCTATATGCCCCATTGCTGGCCCCAGTTGTGGAATTCAAGAAAAGTTCTATGTATCTATGTTGCATGTTGGCCCTGTCTTTGGACATGGCTGCCACGGCTTCTTCGTGAGTGGCAAACTCAACATCAGCTTCGCCGGTCACTCTTCCATCAGGGCCAATCTCAATGTGGACTCTCACAGGGTTGAGCGGGGAGAAGAAGTTGTAAATGTCGTTCTCTGTAGCTTTGTAGGGCAGCCCTCTCATGTGGACGCAGTGTCCAGTGGTGCTCTGGACAGTGAACTCGCCGTCTCCATACCTGTGGTCATACATCCCAGAGAGACAGTAACTGAGGTCTCTCCCGAACAGGTCGGTGGTGAAGCCGTAGCCATCACTGAGGCCGCTGTACTCCTCATAACCCCCATAGCCTGCACTGTAGGCCCCAGACCTCATCCTCTCCAGGCCTGCCTGCTTGACGATGCCAATATACCTCCTGGCTGTGCCAGGGCGGTCATAGGGCCCTGGCCGCTGCACTGACATGAACTTCAGTGGGGGATCCGAGTATGACCTAACTTCTTCCTGACTGCTCTTGAACACCTCAATATACCTGTGCCCTATTCTCTCCTTGTGCTTCCCTAGAGCCTTCTCTGCTAACTCCTGTGAGGCAAACTGCACAAAGGCTTCCCCTGTAATCTTGCCCTCGGGGTCCACAGGCAATGTGATCCCGTTTGGCACGATTTCCAACCCTGAGAAAAACTGAATGATCTCTTCCTTGGTGCATCCAAACGGGAGTCCTCGAAGTCGCACGAAACCATCATTGGCAGTGTCAGCACTATTTGGACCACTGTGCTTCAACACCCAATCCATCTCGGTTCTGTGGGACTTGAACACTTCAATGTACCGATGTCCCATGCTTTCCCTGTCTTTTTTAAGGGCCAATTTTACATCATCTTCTGATTCAAGTTCAACAAAAGCCTCACCACTCTGCCTGCCTTCTCTAGTGTAGATAAAATGAACACCTGCGACCCCGTCATGGATCGTGCAGTCGGAGAGGAAATTCTGCACATCCTCAACAGAGCAGGACCAGGGCAGGCCACGGAGCTTGACCACAAAGCCTTCACCTCCCTCAGGGCCCAACATCATGGACACTCGACAGAGCAGACGTCAAACAAGCTCGGGTGCAGCTTTGTGTGGCTGAAAAGAAAGCAAAAACTACTTTACATAAATTTTCACTTAACATGTATAACAAGAACATGGAACTAAAGAAAAACAAGATTATTATTACTGCATTACTAAAGTAAAAGGCAAGAGAGTAGGTAGGAAGTCCCATTGTCTATTCAAAACCCCAATCAATGGTGAGGTCAAATTAAGACATATCCAAACAAACAGGTAAGTCCATCAGCAGAGTATCAGTTATATGTGATGCAAACATAGAAATCAAATTATATGCTTCTCAGTTTCACACTGCTATGGCTTGGGTTCAATCCCTAGTCCCATAAGCAGCACAGCATGATCCCCCCAAAAAAACAAAATAAAACACATTACGTTCTTCAATGTAACACATACTTCGCTGTGTTTCACTGAGGGACTAGAAAGGGAATAAACTCTTCATTGTACAAGAGGCATGACAGGTGCCCCTCCTAACAGAGTGCCATGAAGTGTAAGTGGCATCTGACACCCAGAGTCCAAGCTGAAAAAAAAGTAAAGGTCAAATCCATGTCGAAGGGCAGCATTCTGAAAGGCAGGAGCTGAGTCAGACACCAATATATGAATAACATGGACAATAAAAATACAGATAGCACCAAAAATATATTCAGAACAGGCACAAGTATACAGAAATTGTTTTATGAAATTGTCATTTGATATCAAGTATAACAGATGTAGCTATTAAGTCAGTGGTAAAAGATGCCTTTTCAAAAAAAATCTAGGCACATTAATTATCACGCAGAAAAAAGATAAAACAGAATCTTACCTCATATCAATCCCAAAACTATCTCAAATGGCATGGCATATTTACACTATTAGAGCAAAACATGGACAGATGTCTAAAAACGCCACAATTAAAACTAGAAAGCATGAAGGCTAAGAAAAGGAAAAGTAAATCGCTTTAATAGAGACCTGGTGAAGCTAATCAGAGCAAGTTTTAGAAATTTATAAACAAAGGAGTTGCTTCTTCTGTAGCTGAGCTCTTATCTGTGGCTCTGCTCTGGTCAACTCCACCCACCCCAAGGAATCTCCCTCTTCACACAAACTTCACTGAACACTCTTTTCCTTATTAAGATTTCCTCATTTCTAATCGCCCCCTAAGATACATCTTTCCTGATACCAATTTTGCCTCTAGCTACTTGGTTTTGCTTTCCCTTTCAGTGAAATCTCATCCTCAAAAAGGCTTCTTACACGCCCCACCCTACCCCACCAAACCAGTGGGACATCTCACTCTGCCAAGGACCTCCATGGCAAGAAAAGAAACATTTTATCTCCATCTCTTCTGTGCCCACAGGATTTAACACCATTCTCTCTGGAAATCCTTTCTTCCCTTGGCTCTTGGTTTTCCTGTTAATTCCTTAGGTACTCTGCCTCTTCCCCAAGGTTTAACCATACACAATCACTGGTCCCCTTTTTACAGGCAACCTCACCTGTTCCTTTTACGTCCAGGGCCAATTCTGGGTTCGGGACACACAAGTTTCTAGACTTAGACTCCCCAAGGCCAAGACTGGCCTAGACAAACTCCATTCCATAGTTCAACCTATGTACCACAAATGAACACGGCTGTTTTCTGAAACTCTTCTACAGTTCCCTGGTTGCAGCATAAATGGCCTTACCTGTCACCCGAAAGCTCTAGAATGAAACTGAAGCAATCTTTGAACAACTTGAAAGCCCTTAAATCTAATGAGCTCATCGTTTCTTTAGGGGGTGATCCCATTCTCCACCCTAATCCTATTCCTAATCCATGTGTAAATTCTATTCAGTAACTCTTGACTCCCAACAAATATAAAGGTTTCTCATATCTTTCCTTGGTCCCTAGCACACTGCTTGACGTTATGATTTGAATATCAAATCATCATCATCTTTGGGCATCACCTTCTTCCCTTTCTAGTTCCTGTACCAACAAGCCCTTTCCAAGACATTCACATCAGCAACTTTTCCAATCCTTTGTGCCAGCCCAACCTGTAGCTGTTTTAAGAGTAATTTTATGTCACTCTACTGTTTCAACACCTCAGTGGCTCCCCACTGTCTTGAACACAAACCACAGGGCCAAGGGGGTGCTCAGGCCTTGAAACTTTGACCTGAAACACACTTGCATTAGAAAGCAAACAAACCTCTATTTCCGTATTTCTCTGTGCCTGAAATGTGGCAGGCTCTCTGCTCCACTGGAACTGACATAGTAATTATGTGTCGGAAGATAGCCCACCCAATCTTCTGTCTAGCTAAATCCCACTAATCCTTATGGTCTCAGCTTATATTTACCAACTTTTCCACAAGACTTTCTCCCCGCCCCCCCCAATAAATTAAATCTATCCTTCTACGATCCCAGAGCATTCTAGGTAAACAATTCATAATTTGTTTAAAACTCTGCAACTGCATTGAGAGGCTCGCAGCAACAGACTTATCTGTTCTGTAGGTCACTGTAGTCCCACTCCCAGCACAGCAGGCCCAAGATTAGCAAGAGATTAACTGATGGCCACGTGGGGCCAACATCACCTTCTAGAATATGGCAGTCTGGTTAGATTAAAAAAGACAAGCAGAAGGGAGAAAAAAAAACACAGGAAGTATAAAAGAACAAATATTTCATGTAAGAATTAAAGTGCCCAAAACAAAAATTATAAAGCGAAAAGAGCACTTTTCCAAAACACGGATGTACTTCTAATACATAAAGCAATATCCTTACTTTTGACCTCAGAATCCTCTACATTTGGATTCTTCGCAGACTTTCAGTACTTAGAACATTAACTAAAACTTGTGGAAATGAGAAATGACTTTCTGCTCAACATTAGATTTACAGCTAGTGAAAAAAAATCTTCACTCAGGAAGTTTTCTGCATCAAGAAATCAATCATAAACTGAGAATTAGTTTTCTTAAAATAGCTCACCTTAAAGAACAGCGGGGGATGCCCACAGTCGAAGACACTCCAGGTAGGTAACGAATCGTCCTAAAAAAGAGCGACAAGGATATCTTGTCTTAATGCCCCAGCACTCCCGGAGAGTGCAGAGGCAGCAATCCTCTGGCTGAGACCGGCTCTGAGCTCCTCTCCGAAGTCAGAGCCCAGGCTATAGCAAGCCTTAAGCGCTGGGCTGCCTTAAAGTAGGTACACGCCCGCCCCACCCCAACAGCTTTGGAAAGGTTTAAGTTTTTCAAAGGGTAATACAGAGAATAACAGCCTGGAACCCTCCCACTTGCCCTGAAAGATTTACTCAGAAGGCGCATTCTGTACAGAAAACCCTAACAGGGGTAAGAAAATTTAAATACCCAGAGTGGGAGGTGCACCTTCTGGGCGGGGCTGGGGCGAGGAGCAGTTCCCGGAAGCAGAAGGCGGGAGGGGGAGAGGAGTTGCGCCGCTGATCGGCACTGGAGACCAGGCAGTGTTCACAGTTGCGTGCTCCAGGCAAAAGTAGTTTGCTGTAACAGTATTTACAATTTGCAAACATCCCTGGAGGCCTGGGTGGAGATATTAAAAAGATTTTCCTTCCCCTGTTTTTAATAACTTCATTTCTTGAGACCTGTATTTGATCTAACACTGCTCTTTTATCTGAGAAAGAATGAGGGGAGGTAGTGTTTAAATGTTTTAAAATAGGAAAACCATCAACCACAGAATAAAGCTGTCCGCAGACTTTGGTATGTCCAGCGAATTCGTTAAAGCACATTCTTAGTTTTAGAACCGTAGAATTGAGAAAAGTCAGTTCCCCTGAGCCTGTTGTCGTAGACACAGTACCTGTCTTGCATCCTGTTACATGACATACTACTTTGGGGGAGCAAAACCTATATAAAGTACTACAATTTAAGATTTTAACAGTTTCAAATTCTCGAGACGAGGGTTTTCAAGAGGCTTCATCAACTGTCCCTCTCCTCTCCTCTCTATTTAGAGTAGAATCTAAAGGGTAAAGCCCAGTCACCTTAGTGGTCTGGGCTTTTATCACCCTGGGTTTTATCACCCTGCTACCTACCTTACTTGCTCATTCCAGAGTGGTCCGCAGACCAAAAGCCCTTGTTCGGACATGCAAACCCAGGGGCGGTCAGACGCGAGGAAACCGATTCCCAAGTGGCTGAACCATGGCGCACACATGTTCAAGCGTTAAGGTTATACACTGGTCTCCCACCCGGCTCCCCGACAGCCCGTCGACACCGCCGGGGCCAAGTGTTACAAACACTACTCTTGGGTCCAGCACCTGGAGACTGATTTTGCGCAACTCCACCCCCCTGCCCGCAACAGGTCTAGGACGTTAAGTGTGCACAAAGACCACCCAAGGATCTTGTTAAAATGCAGATTCTAGAACAATAGATCTGGGCCGGGGCGAGATTCAGCATATCTAACTGCTCCCAGGAGGTATTCCACAAGAGTTCTACCTCACTCTATACTATACTGGTTAGGCAGGATTTAGTTCAGATCCAGGTAGCCCCATCGAGATAAACAGGGCGCACCTCCAGCGCCCGACTGATTAGGTTTATCTACGAAGTACACAGGGCGGCTGAAGCTGCGCCCCCACCGTTTCTATTCAGGGACGGGAACTCAGCAGCTCCCTGGCTTCACCCTGCTTTATCCGTGTCACAGTGGAGCCTGAGCAGCATTTTCGCCCTTACTTGTAAATGAATTTTAACCTACAGCTGCCAGCACGCACAGACTGCAGTGGCTGTCTTAATTAATCAGAAAGTTCTACCTCTTAAATCACAGTCCGCGGGAGACGCCGCCTCAGGATTACGCAGTTGACTCTGCCCTAAAACTTACCGCTGAAGAGAGCAGGACCGATTTCTATTTTCAACCAGCAAGCGCAGTTTACAGCCAAAGGACCCCCAACTCCACCCGACGCTTAAAAACGGAGAAGATTCCGCGGAAAGGCCAGGTGCACCTCCTTTTGTTATTAACCTGAAATTGAAACTCAACTGGCTGGGGGCAAACGCTTCGTACCAGGCTTGAAATTGCGCTCTCAAGCTCGCGGCCACGGGCCGCCAGGGGCGCGTCTGAGCGATTTCGGCGGGAAGCGCGGTATCAGTCCCGGACGCTAGGCTGCTGGCGGGGGCACTGGGACGTGAAGTGATTCGCTCGGCCTCCAACCGTCGACCCGACAGCCTTGGGTCGGCAAAGCCCTACAGGAAGGCCCGACGACAGGGCGCCCCATCCACGGGCCTGGGCGGGGTCAGCGGGAGCTTCCGGGGCGGGGCGAGCTACGGGTTGGGGGAGGGAGAGGCTTGCCTGGCCGGGCGAGGTGGGGGGAGGGGAAGGTCACGAGACTTAGGCTCCAGGGGCACAAGGTGGGAGGGGGCTCCCAAGGCAGCGGGGACTCACTAGGGTGGCAGAGTTTTCAGGCCGCCGAGAGAGGCAAAAGTGTTCGCGAAGTGGGAAAGAGTTCTCCTGCCCGGGCTTCCCGGAGCCGCAGGGGAGAGAAGGCGGAGCTCCCTAATCCGAGGGGCTCCGTGGAGCCGCGAGTTCCCGGGACCCGAGGCGGGGGCGGGCGGGCGGCTCCTGGAGCTGGAGGCGGAGCTCCCGGGTCGGGTCGGGGGGACTTCCTGGGGACGCAGGGTAGGTGGGGGAGGGGGAGTTCCTGGGGCAGCGAGGAGAGGGCAGAAAGAGTTCCTGGGGTAGAGGGCGGCTGCGCGGGAGGAGGTAGGGGAGTTCCCGAGACCCACGGGGGCTGGGGGGAGTGCGGGCGGGGGTCGTCCGCTGGCGGCGGCTCACCACGACGGATCCGGGGCCTGGAGTGCGGAAGGCCGGCGCACGGGGCTGCGTCCCGGAGGCAGAGGCCGCGTGACTGGGAGGGCGGCGAGCCGGACGTGGGTCACGGGGTGTAAAGGAGGAAGTGCCACCGGCGGGCCCGCCAAGATGTCACCAATGGAAACGCGTCCTGCAGGTGCGGCCGCGCGGTCGGCCCAGGCAGGAAGTGGGAGGAGGGAAGGAAAGCAACGAGGAAGACCGTTCTGAGTGAGCTCTCAGGAGAGGTGCCAGGGTAGAGAAAAGTCCAGAGTACGGGCGGAGGGGAGGGGAGGGGAGGAGTGGCCGGCACCACTCTTAAGGCAGGAGAAACCGTAAAATTAAAACAAAAAACACAAACTCTTTAAGGCAGGAAAGAATTCCGAATGAAAACTAATGAACAAAAGGTAGAACCCTCTTTGTATATAGATATATACAGTACCTTGTTTTGTAGATTTGAGCAGTCATATAACTATTTTTTCAGTTTAAAAGGATTAATTTTAAAACTTGCAATTCTTAAAACTTTACAACCTAGCAAACAATTGCATTTTATGAACACTTGAATCTTAATTCAAATGAACTGGAAAACAATTATAAGGCAATTGCAATGTTAGCAGTGACTTGAATTTATATGAAGAAACTATAAAATTTTAGTTGTAGCTTTGTTGCTGTGATTTCTTATAAGTCGTTAAGAGATTCGCATGATTATCTAGAATCTGTTTCTAAATAATCTGAGTGGTGGGAGTCAGTACGGACGAAACAACATGGGCCACTATTTAGTAATTATTGAAGCTGGGGAATGGGTACATGGAGTTTTATACTATTGTCTTTTGTGTATGTTTAATATTTTTAGTAATAAACTCTATCTTTTAAAGTCTAAGAACCTGCTTACTAGAGATAACAAATTACAGAATTTATAGAGAAAAAGGAATGAAAATGTAATAATGCAGTTTGCAGACTGGGAAACTGGATAAGCACAATAGTCTGTCCTTCATCAAGATAGCTTCAAGGGAGCACTTACTGAATAAAAGAAATTTAAGAGAATTATCAAGGATTATCAAGGATTCACAATATATGGGAAATATATGGATCTTGATTCAAACAAATTGGTAAATATAGGACAATTTTGGAAATACCTAAACACTGACTAGAAATTTGATATTAAAGTATTTTATTTACTTAGGTTACAGAATTAGCTATCCTAAAATGAAAGGCATTACTTTTTAGAGATACATTTTTAAATATTTGTGGGTAATATGGTGTGATGGCTGGGATCTGCCTCAAAATTATCTCTAAAAAAATTATCTCTAAGTAGAAAGTAAATGGGGGATGTAAAGAAAAACTGTCCACAACCGGTAGCTATTGAAGCTGGGTGATAGGATTTAAAATGCAGCTATCGCACAGAAATGAGAAAGACACTAAAAACTCATACATTCAACAGAGAATATTCTGAAGAAAAATTAAGTCACAAAATTGGTTTGTTTGGGGAAAGAGTTACCTACAGAAATGAGTACCCTGAATGCTTCCTGAGCATTTTTTTTTTTTGTCACTTCCTAAAATCCTCTTCAAAACATATTCTTGGTAATTTACATGACTGACATCCATTTTCTCACTTTTTTCAGTGTATTTGTTTCAGTTTAGTAGTGTTATATACGCTTTCTTGGCTTAACTGGTTGATGACACTGGCTAGCTGAGTGTTAATAATTCATCAGTCACGATAGGGTTCCTGCCCAGTGAAGGAACAACATGTACAGAATACACAGGGCAAAGTATTGGGACAGAAAACACCCCAAAACACCTGCAGCCAGGACTGAGATCAATGAGGGAAACAGAACAAGATTCCCCCAAAGCCCTGAAGGCCTGATACCGTATTTTGGGCTTTATTTACTTTAAGACCAATGGAAAAGTGTTTTGCTTTCCAACAGAACAATCTAGCTGCTCTCTGGAAATGAATGATGGGAACAGATGCATGGAAACTAGATGGGAAGAGATAAGACAAATTTTGGAAGAATTGATGGTACCCTGCAAAAAAACATTGTAGTGGAAACTCAACTGTGTCAAAGGATTTGAGTGACATGCAGCAGGATAAAATTTACTCAATCTCAAGTCATTCATTAACCCAGAAATATTGTGCACTTACAAGATGCAGGCACTGTGCTAAGTCCACAGAACGGTGGACTAGGAATCAATAAAGAATAAACATCTGATGACAAATTATGAAATAACCCCAAATTAGAAAATGGGGGTTAACTCATATAAGGATTCTGAGGCAATGACATTTAAACAGATCAGAAGCATGAACAGGGGTAGAAATGTTAAAACATTTTTACCCTGGTATACAGGTAAGATTTAAAAGTATAAGTTAGTAGACCGTGTTTTCTATTTTTGCTTTGTACATTACCTACTTATTTCCCCCTGGATACTTGTTCAAATTATTTATATTTTTAAAATGCAGTCATTTGTTAGGATATGTTTTGGTGTTAGTTGCTTTGTAAAAATTTATAATGGGAAGGAATATGAAAAGGTATAGAGAGCTGAATCACTTTTCTGTACACCAGAAACTAACACAATATTGTACATTAACTTCAATTAAAAAAGAGAAAAGCTACAGATGGGTGATTAAAATACTTTAAATGTTTGCCATTACATTTTCATATGTCAAAGAGGATATGTCATAATTTGAAAGCAACAGGAAGGCTGTTTTCCATTATCTTTAGACTATTAGGCTCTTTACCTAATAGTAGCTAAGCCTGGGATAATAATACACTGTTTTCCCCAGTGTTTATTTCTCAAAAGCTGTGTTAACTAAAAAGCAAAAATAGTGCAATATAATGCTAGGTAAATCATATCTGTAATGTTTGTTTTGAAATGATCATATCTATAATGTCTGTATTGAAATGAACACAAGGAACAATTTTTTAGCCAACATAAAAAACAAAAGGTTGTTCCATGATATTGACTGCATTTTGTTGGTGACTCAAGGATCAAGATCTAAACTTAGAACAGAAAAAATATCAGGTGTGGCAGTTCATAAAAAAAGAAACACTAGATCTCCAGTGCTAAAATCTGTTCTCAACATAGGGAAATATCTATCACCTGTATTAACAAACGCCCACAGTCCATTCAGGAGGCCTGGAACTTCCTCGTGGGACTAGGTCAGATCACCTGCAGGTGCCATAGGAATGGAGACAGTTATAGCTCCTGGTGCTCAATGTTCACTGCTCAGGACCACAAGCACACTATGCCAGGGAAGTGGAGAACAGAGCGAAGAGCAGCAAAGGAACAGGGCTATGTACTTCAAAGAGGCTCCAGCAACAGTAATACAAGTCAGGCAACAGCTTAGAATGGTTTTCTAGGAAAAGTACTGCACTGAACTTTAGTAAATATTTTAACAGAAAAAATTCAGATACTTGAACACAGAATGAAACATTTTCCAGTGCTAAAAACTGAGTTTTGATTTATGGTCAATAATGGAAGAAAGGTTAGTGGCTTGGAAAACCAAATAGAAGAAATAAGCTCAAAACAAAGGGAAAAAAAAAAACAAGGGGGAAGAGATGAAATTCAGTGAACTCATATAAGAGGAGACAGGACAGAAGAAACATGCGAATGATAGGAATTGCAGAGTAAAAAGACAAAATGGAGGCAGGAGAAGAGATAAAGAATGGAAGGAAACCTTCCTGGCTTAAGATAAACTGTTGTGTAGCTCCCCAGATACTTTAAAAACACACAAACCGAGCATATGTTGGTAAACTCCTACATTTAAAATGCAAAGGAAAACTGCTTTGAAAAAAAGAACAGGTTAGGTACAAAGGATAAAAATACAGTAGCCCATAGCACTCGAAATGTGGCAGGAACAAACTAAGAAGTGATAAAATTTAGTACATATACAATGAATTGCAGGGAATTCCCTGGTGGTCCAGTGGATAGGATCCCACTTGCTTGCTCACTTGCTGAGGGTGAGGGTTCAATCACTAGTTGGGAAATTAAGATCTCAGAAGTCTTGCAGTGCAGCCAAAAAAGAAGGGGAAAAAAACAAAATTAAAATACTTATTACATATTTCTGCAATGCGGGAGGACCCAGGTTTGATCCCTGAGTTGGGTAGATTCCCCTGGAGAAGGAAATGGCAATCCACTCCAGTATTCTTGCCTGGAAAAGCCCATGGACAGAGAAGCCTGGCAGGTTACAGGGGTCACAATGAGTCAGACACGACTGAATGACTTCACTTTCAATTTTTTCATTACATATTGAAATGATATTTTGGATGTTTTGAACTAATCACAATATATTAAAATAAACAATTAAAACATTTCTCAACTCATTCTACAAGACCAGTATTAATTACCCCTGTTATGGGCTGAACATTATGTTCCCAAAATTCTTATGTTAAAGATACCCCAGTACTTCAGAATGTGACTGGACTTGGATATATTTATAGAGATAGCTAAATTAAAGATGACATAATTAATGTGGTCTGTATTCCAAAATGAAGAAGGGGCAATGTGGACACAAAGCAGAGGGAAGACAGCCACCTAAAATTCAAACAGAGAGGTCTGGAACATATTATCCCTCAAGCTTCTCAAGAGGGAACCAAACCTGCTGATACCATAATGCAGGACTTCTAGCCTTCAGAATTATGGCACAATAAATTTCTGTTTAAGCCACCAAGTCTGTAGAACTTTGTTATGGCAGCCCTAGCAAATTAATACACTTGTAGACGTCAAAACCAGACATCACAAGATAACCCTTAAGAGCATAAATGCAAAATCCCAACAAAACACTAACAAAATGAATCCAGCAACCTATAAAAAGGGTTATATGCCATAATGAAGTGGAATTTATTCCAGGAATGTTTCAACATAATATGTACCAGGCCATTTGTAGCCACATGGATAGACCTAGAGACTATCATATTAAGTGAAGCCAGACAAAGAAAGACAAATATGATACTGCTTATAGGTAGACACTAAAAACAAGACACACTTACTTACAAAGCAGAAAGGCGGCTCACAGACATAGAAAATAAACTTATACCAAATGGAGGGGGTGTAAATTAGGAGGTTGGAATTAACATATACATACATGAAATAGATAACCAACAAGGATCTAACTGCATAGCACAGGGAACTATACTCAGTATTTTGTAATCACCTTGAAGGAAAAAGAATATACACATGAATAACTGAATCACTGTGCTTACACCTAAAATTAACATATTAGAAATCAACTATAATTAGTCAAACAAGAAAAATATACTGGAATTAGTGGTGGTGGCTTTTTACAACTTTGTGAATTAAAAAAACACCCTCTGAATTGTACTCTTTAAAAAGGTGAACTGTATGGTATGTGAATTATATCAAAATGAAAAAAAAAAAAGCATTTGTATCATAATTCTATTGGACAGCACTATTCAAACCAAATATTTGTTAAGTAAAGCAGAAAAGACCTCAAGTAGGGTGAAGACGAAGACTGGAGATGTGAATTGTGGACCATCCCTGCGTGCAGATAAACTTAAAAGGACAGAATGTGGTAGGAATTTCTAATATTTATATAGGCAGGACTTTTGAAAAGGCATACTGTTAAGACAAAACATAATAGTTTAGAATTTTTTCATTCTTGTCATTTTTCCTTTAAACGAGAATCGATTTTTGTGTCATTTCAGAGATCTTTCTCCTGGCCCAAGGCCATATGGACATTTTTTAAACTTAAAGGCTCTGTTGTCTTCATCTACATTTGTAAACATTTTAATCTACAATAAACTTGGAATTGATTTTTCCAAGAGTTTTAGAATGTTTATACAGTTTCACAGGCTAATTTCAATCCAGAACTCACATGAAAAATTCCTACATAAACATATAAGACAACCAAATCCAACAATACACAAAGCTACTTAATACATCATGATCAAGTTGGATTTATTCCAAGAATCCCACTGTAATTCATTTCAAAGTCAATCACTGATGTCATATTAATGAAGGTAAAATAAGAGTTAACTAAGAATTTTTCATGTTTCTAAGAAATGCTAAGAAATATCCTAAATTACAAAATTCCTCTTCACACTGGAAGTAGAGAGCTTGTCTGATTATGACTCACATATAGGGTTACAAATATACACACATCAAAAAAAAAAAAAAAAACAACCCAACCTAAACATCTTATGCATGGCTAAAAATAGCATAAGCTATGCAAAAACACCACTGATAAAATGGGAAAGACATTTGCAATTTACTCCCCCAAAGTGTTAATATCTTTAACATATAGAGAGCTTCTAAAAAGAGAAAGTCTAACATTCCAAAAAAATTTTAAAAGGCTAGAGATATTGACAATTGATAGAATATTGACATGAAAAGATGCTCATCGCCACATAAGATAAATTAGAATTGTAAATCAAGCATTGCAGCACTATTTCTAATACGAAAAGACTAGAACAACCCAATTGCCCATCACTAGAGGTCCAGTTGAATGAACTTTGATGGATCCACTTAAGAAAGTATTATATCTTAAACTCAATAAGCCAAAGACTATGAAGTTGAGTCAGGAAAGTCAGGAACCAATCTTAAAGGCACTCCCATCAGCCAAAAATTGAATAATGTGAGCATCAAAGAGAATAAAAGCTACAATGGATTTAAACACATCCTCTATGATAAAATCCATGACTTCATAATGATACCAGAAAAATTACTGATTTTGGCACATACTAAAGATTCAATTCATTATGCTAGATATTGATAAATATAAAAAAAATCAAAACCTTAACCTGCCTTTTATAAAAGTACATCTTAGAGTAATCAAATGGTAAAGAAAATTTCCTCTTTATAGGAGTACTCCTGCTAATAAATAAGGAGGAGTACTGAATTAAAATATCACAGATTTGGAAATAATTAACAAAACAATGCATCTAGAGAACAATCAATAGCTGCCAACATCACAAAGGACACCAACCAATAAGTGTCTCTGGCAGGAGTACAAAACACCTCCAATGCAATATTTAAAAAAAATCTCAAGGGCATCAGAACAGCAATATAGAGATTAACTAACATTTTACAGGAAATGCAGAGGACAGAGACTCAAACAGCTCCATGGAAATGCAGTCAGAAAAACCCAGAGTGTGAGAAAAGATTTCTACATGAGACACAAAACCTGAATTCTGCATAAGAAGAAACTTTAAAAATAGAAAACCTTTAGACCATCACTGTCTAATAAGGGAGCCTCTTGTCACAATTGAAATGTGGCTGGTGCAAATTGAGACGTGCTATAAAATAAGCACACATTGGATTCTGAAAGCTTAGTTCAGGAAAAAAGCATGAAAATTTATTACATGATGAAGTGGTATTTTGGATCTATTTAAGGTATATATATATCACATTAAACTAAATTACTAAAGTGAACTGTATGTTTCTTTTCATCAGAAAATGTTAAACTATGTGACTTGCATTGTATTTCTATTGGACAGTGTTGCTCTAGCCTAAAATATAAAGGGAACTTCCCTGGTGGTCCAGTGGCTAAGACATGGTGCTACCAATGCAGGGGGACCAGGTTTCATCACTGGTCAGAGAACTAGATCCTGCATGCAGCACCCCAGCACAGCCAAATAATAAAAAAAAACAAACACATAAAAAAAAAAAACAAACACGTAACTCAAGAGATATTTATCTACCAAATACATAATGAACTTGTTTGGATCCCAAATCAAACCAACCAGCTATATAAAAATATTACACAATCAGGTACATGTGAACACTGAGTATTAGATATCAAGGAATTATTTTTTAGGTGTGATAATGGTATTGCGATTATATTTTAAAAGTCTTTAGAAATACAAAATGATGAATAAAAATCTTACTATGCCTGGGATTTGTTGTAAAATAAGCCAGGCTGGTCTTGGATGAGCCTGGCTCTCCCTCTGCCCCGTTTTTTGTCTTCCTCAAGAGCCTTTGTGGCAGCTAACTAGGGGCAGGGGCCATGGTAGAGGACTGAAGCCTCAGGGAGACCTGCGTCCCAGTCCCACCTATATCCCTAAGACACATCTGTATGATGAGAACACAGTAACACCTCCCTGCAAACTGGTCATGAGCATGCGATCAGAAAATGTGGGAAAACACCTAGTTCTGTGGGTGGATCCAGTTAAGGGTCACTTAATATGTTTCTACAAAGAATCTGAGAACCAGAGCTCAGATTGGAGAGGGCAGGTTGGTGGTATAGTCAGCTCTGTGGAAGGTGGCCCCCTCCATTTCTGTAGTGTCTCCAGGAACCGACACCAAAGGGCACACACCCCTTCTCTCCACACTCTCCCTCAGTTTCGGCCAAAACAAGGACTAACTCTCCTCAAATCAACTCACATTTTTTCAGTTATTTTATGTTTAAAGGGAGCTCTGTAACAACAGTACTCAAGTGAAAACCAGTCACTTGCCAGTTAAAAGAAAAAAGCAACAAAAAGCAAATAATACAAAAAGAACGTTACTAAAATAAACGTTAAAAAACAGACACCATAAAACGGAAATAAAAAACCGAATCAACTTACAGAGAACGCACACAGGAAGATGAGATCCCCCAAGGCAAAGGATGAACCTGCTAAACACCAGTAACAAAGCGATCTCTCTCAATATTCATTAAGCGCAGAAATTACCTTTAAAAAAAAAAAAAGGCCTAAAAATAAGCACTGAAAATATCACTTTTCACTGATAGGCTTTTATCTGACCGGAGAACCCGAAACTATTTTCATTTTTACTAGAAATTCAGAAACAGTCAACTTTTAAAAACGTGACTGAAATACTGACAATTATAGTAAAATGGATAGTTTCGATGGTGTTTTTTAAAAGATTTCCCGCCTTCAACCCTTCAAGTTCCACGAGGGTCGGAACACGCCAGGCCCGCCCCCAACGCCGGCCGCCTGCGCCCCTCCCCCTCCCAGCCGGCGGTTCCCGGAAGCCACCGCGGCCGCACTGCCCCCCTCAGGGTATGGCCGCTCGCGGGCCGCTCTCCCGCCGAGCACCCGGCCGCAGTGGCAGACAGGCGCTCTCCCCCCACAACCTCGAAAACAGTTAGTGAAGCACAGTGGTTCGTCTTAGGACCTCCAGGGGTAGAAAACTGCCAAGGGCGTCCCAAGGGACGCGGGACTCGCTGGTGCCCGGCGAAGTGGGGGGTGGGGTGGGGCGGCTCTCCAGAGTCTGGGGTTATTTGTTGGGAACCTCTGAGAGCCCCTTTAGAGTACATATTAAAGGGGAGAGTCCTACGGCCTCTCCAACCGTTCAGGTAAAAGACCCGGGTCCAAGGGCAGTCGGGTCCCCGTGACTCGCGAAGCCTCCCCCGGGCCCCGGCGCCGCCCTCAGAGAGCCACGCGGGAACAGGGAGGTGGAGGCGCAGCGCTAACAGCGTCCAGAAGTTTCTTGAGCTCAGGCAAGAACGGGCAGAAAGCACATTCAAAGATAAAAGTAGTTCAGGACAAGAAAAAAGAAACGGCCAAATTAAGATAGCTCAGTAGAAGTGTGGTCACCAGGCCAAGACAATGAGAACTAGAATTTCAACCAAAATACAGGAAGGATACCTCCGACAACAGGAGACGAATGAAGATGGGGCTCAAGGAACACACACCGCACGGAGAGGAAGAAAAGGCCGCAACGCTCGAAAGTGGAGGCTCGGCAAGCGGGAACGTGGGAGGGGGGAGGAGTCAGGTCCAAACTAGTTCAACTCGTGGACGCGTTCAGCCACGTGCAAGTACGTACCGCTTTCATTTTAAAATGACCCTCCTCGAGCGGTAGCCTGGTCTTCCCACCCTACTCCTGTCAGAGGCGCTAGGGCTCTGCTTCCTCTGGAGTCCGCATTAGACTCTCCTTACCCCTCCTTGCCTCCCCAAGCCCAAACCTCAGCCCCGCGGTCTAGTGCCGGAATGTAAGGCCCCTGACCTCAAATCCACCTCCCTCGAGCCCAAATCTCAATCTCGCTGTCCCCACCCTCAGTGGGCCGAGTCCCCTTTCAGTACCCTGTCGGTCCCTGAATACACAGCCCCTGACCTCAGATTCCATTTCCTCCGACTCCAAACCTCAGCCCCGCGGTCCCAACTCCCCCCGTAGGCCCAGACTCCAATCGGTTCCGGGTGTGAGGCCCTTCACCCCAGCTCCCGCCTCCGCTGACCCCCAAATCTCAGTCCCTCGGCCCTCAATGCCAAGTGCCAAGTTCCCAGCCGGTCCCTGGTATGCCAGCCTCGGACACCGCCTGTCCCACCCCTCACCTCGGGCTCCGAGTCTCCACGCCCCCGCTTTTCTTCACATCCGGCACCTTGGTCGTCCCTCTAAGCACCTAGAGGAGGGTGGAATGCCAGGGACTTGGCAGTTGTGGCTGAGGCAGTTGAGGCTTGTTTACCATCACCATGGAAACCCCTGGCAGCGCGCCCCGAGAGGGGGCCCCGAGGGGCGGGTTCAGGCACGCGGCAGGCCCGAGTCCACAACCCCCGCCCGTTGTGCGCACTTGGCGCTTCCGGAAGCCCTAAAGCTCTCGGAGTGCCCTACCCCTCCTCGGCCCCACGCCCAAGCACCCAGGAACAGGAGCCCCAGTAACTCACGCCCCCGACCCCCTCCCGGCTCCCGGCGTAAAAGCTGCCCGGTTTCCCCGCACAATCCCACCTGCTTCTCCAACAAGACGCGGCGCAGTCCCACTTCCAAGACGGAGCCGGAAAGACGCAAAGACCGCGGAGGGGCGGGGTCTCCAAGGCGGGCGTCCGGGGGCGGAGCCGCGGGGGCGCCATTGTGACGCTCCCGGAACGGAGCCGGGGATTGGACGGCTAGTAGTAGGGCGGGGCAGGGGCGTGCGGAGCGGGGGCGCGCAGAGTTGGGGTGCTGCTGGGAGGGGAGTGACGGGATCCGGGCGAGTTCTCCAGGGTGGTTAATGGGGCCCTTTTGAGCCGCAATAGCTACTGACTGGGAGAGTACCCCACATATTGAGCCCAAAGGACGCCTGGATTGAAGGCCAGGGCAAAAGAAGAAAAACAGTTATTTCCTGCTGAGAGTGAAGAAAGGGAACCGAGAACACCGGAAACCGATAAAGGCGGCTCCGAGGGCAGGGTTTAGAGAGGGATTAGCAAATTGACCTGGGGTTGCTCAAGTGATTATCTCTTAGGCTGAGAAGTCCCAAGGTTGCTAAAGGTGGCCCTCAGGACCCCGAGGCAAATTAGTTTTCAGTCAGAGCCCCTGAGCAGACTGGCAAGACGGTAACTGAAATGGCTACCCTGCCTGAGGCAGTGGAGTAGATTCTTTAATTTGTTCTGGGGTTAATAATCATTATCATTTGATTTTTGGAGCTTCCATTAAGAGGAAGATATAAAGGCACTCATCACTGCTTAAGTAAAAGATTATTTTAAAAACCACCAGTTAAAAAAAAAAAAAAAAACCACCAGTTAATAAGGGGATGCTTGGTATAGGGTCAGATTATGAGTGAAAGTGAAGTGTTAGTTGCTCAGTCGTGTCCAACTCTTTGCGACCCTGTGGACCTTAGCCCGCCAGGATCTTCTGTCCCTGGAATTCTACAGGCAAGAATACTGTAGTGGGTTGCCATTATGAGTAGTTACTATAGAAAAGGAAGAAGCACAGTTTGTCACCAGAGTTTGATTATAAGGGGGAAAGAAAAGTAAAAGCAAGAGGACTTGAAAATTAAAACTGATGAGGCACAATTACAGAAAACAGGTTCTTCAAAAATCAAATAAGTTATTTTTAAGAAATCCAATGACTCCATCACAGGTCAGGTTATAGAAAAGTCTGACTCTGGAGAGAAAATACAAGTAGCTAATCTGAGGCAAATATTCAAATTATACAAAAAAAAAGCTTCAGAATTTAGAGACTGAAATCAGGTCCAATAAGACATGTTCCTACAAAGCACTAAGCAGGCCTCTGAGTCATGGGGCTTTCTGATCCCCTCATCAAGTTTGACAGTTCTCCAGCATTCATCCATGATGCAGTAATCTTAGAGGCCTTCTGTAAATGAAAGACTGGGGCCTTGGCCTGATACTGAGCCTCCCCTGCTCCTCGGGAGTCATCGCAGGTGTCCACTATGAAATCTTTTGCAGGTGAGCACCAGCACAGTCATGTGTGGATTTTCTTCCACAGAAAGCTCAGACTGGTGCCACAGATCCCAGACCTTTTCAACAGATGTACATCTCATCTCACTAACTGGAAGATGCTTGCCCACAGCTAGTCTACATGGACTACCTCCTCAGCTGTGGGGCCTTAGAGGCCTCCACCTTTTCTTTTCACATCTGTGTCCACAAAAGTGTTTCACCCAGGCTCTGAAATCAAAAGACATCTTTTTTGATTCTTGAGAGTGTCTGCACAAGTGCACCTCTACCATCTGATTTACAAACAGTTGAATTCACCACAAATGAAAATCACCCAAAGACGTATCCTCTTACAGATAGACCTGCCTGTTTACTTCCTGTTGTTTATGTAAGTAGATTATTATCACAAATTTAATACCTTTTAATAAGTATTTTATTTTGAATTTTAAAAATAAGCTCATGTCTGGAAACCACTAGCAAATAGTATAGAGTTTTGTCTAGAATTTCCCAGTTGGTACCCCTTGAAAGAACACTTTACCCATTAAACTTTACACCTCTCACCCCTTCTTTCCCAGGAGAGCATCTGTATAGGTAGGATCACAGAGATTCAGAGAAGGTTCTTACAATCACATTATCTGTCAAATGGCAGTGGTGATAACAACAGTGAACCTGTATTGCATCTTTGGGCTTCGCAGGTGGGGATAGTGGTGAGGAACCCACCTGTCAATGGAGTTAGATGCCTGAGACAAGGGTTTGATCCCTGGGTCAGGAAGATCCCGTGGAGGAGGGCATGGCAACCCACTCCATTACTCTTGCCTGGAGAATCCCATGGACAGAGAAGCCTGGCTGGTGGGCTACAGTCCATAGGATCACAAACAGTCAGACATGGCTGAAGAGTCTTTGCAAGCATGTATTGCACCCGCACTGTGCTTTCCACTGTTTTGAGTACTTAATCTCATTTAAGCATCATAGCAACCCACCAAGATGTTACTGTAACTACTTAGTAGAAGGAAACTGAGGTATAGAATTGTTAGGTGACTTTCCTAAAATTACTTGGCTTGTAGATAGCAGGTCTGGGCATTGTGCTAAGGCACTCTGGTTTCAGAGTGCAGCGCTAAGACACTCTGGTTTCAGAGTCTGCCGTCTTTTAAGTACTGCACTCTCAAGCCAGTGAGAGATAGGTCTTTCTGGGTTAGCTCCCAAGCGCCTACTCTGCCTCCCTTTCCCATGTGAAGGAAGGAAAGAATGAAATAAAGTATTGAACTGCCCAGCCACAGTATAGGTCCAGTCCAAATGGAATGTTTCTCATTGAGGCCAGGTGCTGTAGTAGCCAGAGATGAAGGATGAGATAACCCAGGTGGGACACCAGCATGCTCAGCGGTCACAGCCTTGTCTGGTTAATTTTTTTGACCAACATAGGAAAAAATGCATCTTTGAAGTGGCAGTACCACCACAGAAGACTGGATCCCTAGGTTATTTGCAGTTCTTTGGGGATAGTTTACAGTTCTTTCAAACAGCACTTTGTGTTAAATAGTAAAATAGGGGTTATGGCACCCCATGAGCTTGATGGTTACTTGCTTGAATTGGTTTTTTTGTCTCGCCAGAGACTGCAGTGGGGTTGTGTGGTCCTAGGCAGTGCTGTGTGGCTGCCCTTACTTTATTTCCACAGCAGGCCTGGTCATCAACAAAGCCTGACTTAAGCTGGGCCTAGTTCTGTCACCATTCTGTGTTGTCACCCGTTAGCCTCCATGGTCTTTTCCCCACCCTAAGATATGTACAGTTAGACTCTTTCACTTCTGTGGGGCCTCGGGAGTGAGGAAACCTCATCTGCGTCAAGATGTGCTATTATCTGCCAATTAGATCTCAATATAACTAGAAAAAAAATTTGCTGGATATAGGGCAGCTTGCAGCTTTTCTCTTTCTCTCTCAGTAACCTCCACTTTTCAGAAATTATGGAATATTTAAAACATACAGAAAATTACAGGTATTGTAAAAATCTAAGAGATTTTGGCATACTACTTCCTTTCATTGTTTTTTGCACCAAAAATTACAGAAAAACCAGTGTCTGAGATGCTTTCTAAAAGTAATTACTCTAAAAAGCAATTACTAGAATACAATTTTTGGATGATGACATATTTCAAAATTTGAGAAAAAAATTGAAGATAATATGTACATACAGTCAGTCAGGAATATTGAAGCTTTGAAAGCAGAAAGGTAACAAAATATGTATTCCATTTGCATAAAAAAATTTTTTTAAGAATATTGCTTGCTATAGTATAGTTTGTGTGGGTGTGCATGCTCAGACCTGTTTGACTTTTTTCGACCCTCTGGACTGTTGCCAGCCAGGCTCCTCTGTCCATTGGATTCTCCAGGCAAGAATACTGGAGTGAATTGCCATTTCTCCATTTCTCCAGGGGATTTTCCCAACCCAGGGATCAAATCCGAGTCTCCTTTTGTCTCCTTCATTGGCAGGCACATTCTTTACCACTGAGCCACCTGGGAAGCCCATTCTGGGTGGGTAGGTGTGTGCCATCTTGATCCAGTTTGGAGGTCCTAGCTAGAAGTTAGTCAGTTCCTCTTCTTAAACAGCGGATTAAGTCCGTATCACCAAACACCACTCTTATCAGGCCCTCACACTCTGGGACCAACATATGCTCACCCTAATTGCCCTGGGGCCAGATATCAGAGGAGGGACAGTCCCTGTGCCTAAGAACCTGCTGAAATTATTCAAATTAGCCAACCCCACACCCGTTTGCTCTCTTTTCCTTCCCACAAAACCACAATAAAAGTCCTTGCCCACACTTCCCCTTTGCTCTTCAGTGTGACTGACCTAGTGCTTCCCCTAAGTAGCCCTGGTTGGCATGCTGTGTTCTCCCCCAGGAGCTGTGAGTACAAAACACTGTAAAATTCTTTCCGGTTTTTCTCTCTTGATCTGCATCTGACTTGGTGATACCCGAGCTGAGATAATATGGCTAAAACAATTCCTTCCCACTGCAGCTTCTAGTTCAAAACTATCATGACTAGATAAGTGGAAAGGAGCCTGGCAGTAAGTTCCGTGCATCCATACTAGCTGCTTCTGGGGTGCAGACTCCTGTCTCTGGTTCTTCATAGCAGAGTTTGTGCTCCCCATGGTCCAGTGAGCTCGGAGGCCAGGGTTGGCCAGTGATTTTTGAGCCTCAATTCATATGGCAAAGAAGTGACAAGACAGAAGTGTGGGCCCAGGCCATATGGGTTGCAGTCCTCCTTTTGAGAGCTCACTACATGCTAAGAATTTTCTTTCTCTTAAAAAAAAAAAAAATTATTTACTTGGCTGCCCTCGATCTTAGCTGTGGTGTGTGGAATCTAGTTCCCTGACCAGGAATGGAATCTGGGCCCCCTGCATTGGGAGAGTGCAAAGCCTTAGCCACTGGACCACCAGGAACGTCCCTAAGCATTTTCATTACCTATGTTTTTGTCAGAAGTTCTCTATCACTTGGGATTTATTAAGCAGCAATGTGTCCTAACATTTTCATTTTGACCATTTCATTTATTAAAAATGAGTCCCCAGTTTTATCCTGGAAAATTAGAATAAATTTGAGATCTTTATCCTCATAATAGGAGTGCTTAACAATGTTGACTTTGAAAGTTTCTGAACTACAACAGACAAAAAAGGGGGATTAGAGTTTATAAGTTAAGAGTCAGTTAAAGTGGTTTGGTGTATAGGTGGTAATGAGAGACAAAGGTGGGGGAAAAAAAACAGAGAAGGAAAGGATAGGACTTACTCCTCTTATGTATAAGGAGAAACCAAAACTTTTCTGCATCACAGACAGCCTCACATCAGGAATCATTAAAGCTACCTAAACTCTTGCTCTTGTCAGAGCATCCCAAGAGGCAGGCCACATGGGGTGCTATAAAGAAACTAGGGGGGTGATTTTATGCTTCTTAGTAGCAACCTTCTAAGCAAAACATTGCCCAGAATTCCCTTTCCTGAGTCTTTCTGAATGACTAAGGGACTATAAGATTCTTCTGTGAGATCTGGGGGTGGAACCTGCCATAGCTTATCTTCCTTGGTGGGTGGCAGTGGCTGGCCTTGCAGCTGCTCCATTTCCCCTGCATCTTCTTTTTTCTCTCTCTCTTAATATTTATTTATTTGACTGTGCCAGGTCTTAGTTGTGGACATAGGACCTTCAATCTTCATTGCAGCATGTGGGATTTTCTTTTTTTTTCTTTAGTTGTGGCTTGCAAGCTCTTAGTTGCAGCAAATAGGATTCAAACCCTGGGATTGAAGAACCCAGGCACCCTGCATTGGAAAGTGAGTAGTCTTAGCCACTAGACCATCCCCCTACCAGATCTTCCTTAACTTCACTGACTCCTGGGCCAGGTATGAGTTTAGCATGGCAATAAAGGGTCTTCTACTGAACACCCACACTTCCAAGGTCAGAGGCAAGAAACATAAAGAGAACTGAAGTGAATTTCAACTCCAGCTTGGATATGTGACTTCCAGCTTGTTCTTGCTATCCCCCTCTTTACATCCATCTTCCCTTCCTGACAGAGACTGCTTAACCAGCTCCCACAGTGGCATAGCTGTCAAATCCCTCTTACAAATTATATATGCACGTTTCTTGATGGTTCTGTTCTTCTCTTTGAACCTTGACAGATAAAGGAATTTTTAGTTGTACTTATATAATAATATATTGGTACTTTGTGACATGGCTGAGTTCTTAGTGTTCCTTCTTATCATATGTGGGAAATATAAATGACCTGATCTGACAGGCAGTTAACTATGCTGTCTTCCTGACATGTGATACTTGGGATTCTTTTTTTTTTTTTTTTAAAGCAGTCCAGTATATACTTTCCTCAAATGATATATTCTGGTGTTGTGATTAAGATATATTTATAAAAAAAAAATAAAATAAAATATATTTATATACATTAAGAAGTTCTATGACATTTCCTTGGTGGTCCAGTGGTTAAGAATCCGCTTTCCAAAGCATGCTTGTTCCGTGGTTGGGAAACTAAGATCCCACAGTCCCCAGGGCACCTAAGCAGCTAGACAAGCCTTTGTGCCACAATGAAGAACCAACGCAGCCAAAAAAAAAAATATGTTCCAGAAGGATGTAGCTAAAAGTGTTAACAATGGTTTCCTCCACTCTCCCTCTCTTCTGAATATTGGGACAGCTGCCTATTTCTATTATTCCAGCCCTTCATCCTTTCTCTAAGTTTTCTCCAAGCTTCTGGGGCCTCACTATAGCAAATTCACTTTCAGGCATCTGGCTGCAATCCTGAAACAAGTTATCTCTCTTTGCCCTTACAGGTCTCAACTGTCTAATTTCATTGGCTAAAAACAGAATCTGAGGAACAATCTCATGAAAGGAAATGTTACATTTTTTTTTTCCTGAAAAACCATTTCATAGGAGAGGGTGTGTGTGGGGAAATGCTAATAAAGACTATAAGTCATCTACCTTGTAATCTTTAATGCCTATGACTAACAAATATATCTATACTGACATATATACACTCTGTGAAAATGTTTTAAGGAAACATCTGGAGTTGGGAAGCCACAAAGAGAAAGCTCTCACAAACATTACTCATCTCAGTGTGTATAATACAGCAGGAAGAAAGAAGGAAGACTTCCTCTCAGCCTTGCAACAGCAAGCCACAGGTACCTAGCAACAGTAAGCTGCCCTCATCTGTAGCCAGTGCTACCACACTGATTGCCTGCAGCCAATGAGAAGCCACCACCACTTTGAACTCTCATTTTCCTCCAATGAACTTTTAAAATACCTCCCCCAAAATAAATAAAATAACCCCAACTTCTCCCAGCTCCCTCCTTCCTTCTATAAAAAACACTCTCCTCTTTTGTTCTCCAGACTTGCCTTTGGTTCCCCATAGTTTGATTGTCCTGAATTGTAATTCATTTGCTATTCCTGATTTAACTTGATTTTGCTGGCTAAATTGCTTACCTTTTTCTTTGAAAAAAATTGACATATCATGGTGTCAGAAGTGGGATCTGAAGGTAATGAAACCCTGAGGATTTAACGCCCCCAGATCAGTATGTGGTATTCACTTGAGCCCCTTGTGCTCTTCAATTTAATAAGTTATTATCTCCCTTTTGGTTCAGTAAGTCTCCTCTCAGATTCAAGTTTCCTTCTTTTGGCTGAGCTTTCCAACTTTACTTGGGATCTGTTTTCTTAAAGATATCTTCCTTTTGGTGAGCACTCATTGGTTTCTGAGCCTCTGATTTTGATGTATGTATGATGTAATCCCCTAAATTCTCTCAGGAGGGTACTTTCAGGGCCCCTGGCCCATTTTATCTTAAAAAAAACTACGGTCCCTCCTCATGCACAATCTTAACTTAATAGATCAAAGATAATTTAGAACTTCAGTGGCCATTAAGAGAAATTTCTGACCTCCCCAAACAGGTTTTTCTCAGAACCAAATTAAAAGACTGTGGCTCTAAAATTAAACAGAGTGGGACTTCCTTGGTGGTCCACTGCTTAAGACTCTACACTTTCAATGCATGGAGCATGGGTTCAATCCCTAGGGAGGGAATTTCTTCATGCTGAGTGCTGTGGCTAAAAAAACTAATTGATTAAATTAAAATTAAACAGATTGATGGGATAACTATTTTAATTTGTACATGGAGACTTTCAAATGTATCCAAGATTCTAAAATTGCCCCTTTACAAAATACCATTTCTAAATTAACCAAGGTGAAAAAAAAAAAGAAGACCAAAAAAGCTTCTTGGACTTCTTTTCCCTGTTCCCCACTCTGTCTCTGCAGCCAGCTTCCTTTTTCTCTTCTGTACTGTCCCCATCTCCTCTATTCCCTCAACTTCCTGATTCTCATCCTGTCACTGAATTTTCCTTTTTCTCTGAACTTCTCCATTTCTGCTCCTCTCCTGAATTTATTAAAACCTGTCCCCCTAAGGTTTGTGACATTGTACAGGAGACAGGGAGCAAGACCATCCCCAAGAAAAAGAAATGCAAAAAAGCAAAATGGCTGTCTGAGGAGGCCTTACAAATAGCTGAGAAAAGAAGAGAAGCAAAAAGCAAAGGAGAAAAGGAAAGATATACCCATTTGAATGCAGAGTTCCAAAGAATAGCAAGGAGAGATAAGAAAGCCTTCCTCCGTGATCAATGCAAAGAAATAGAGAAAAACAATAGAATGGGAAAGACTAGAGATCTCTTCAAGAAAATTAGAGATACCAAGGGAACATTTCATGCAAAGATGGGCACAATATAGGACAGAAATGGTATGGACCTAACAGAAGCAGAAGATATTAAGAAGAGGTGGCAACAATACACAGAAGAACTGTACAAAAAAGATCTTCACGACCCAGATAATCATGATGGTGTGATCACTCACCTAGAGCCAGACATCTTGAAATTCAAAGTCAAGTGGGCCTTAGGAAGCATCACTATGAACAAAGCTAGTGGAGGTGATAGAATTCCAGTTGAGCTATTTCAAATCCTAAAAGATGATGCTGTGAAAGTGCTGCACTCAATATGCCAGCAAATTGGGAAAACTCAGCAGTGGCCACAGGACTGGAAAAGGTCAGTTTTCATTCCCATCCCAAAGAAAGGCAATGCCAAAGAATGCTCAAACTACTGCACAATTGTAATCATCTCACACACTAGTAAAGTAATGCTCAAAATTCTCCAAGCCAAGCTTCAATATGTGAACCGTGAGCTTCCAGATGTTCAAGCTGGTTTTAGAAAAGGCAGAAGAACCAAAGATCAAGTTTCCAACATCCACTGGATCATCGAAAAAGCAAGAGAGCTCCAGAAAAACATCTACTTCTGCTTTATTGACTATGCCAAAGCTTTTGACAGTGTGGATTACAATAAACTGGAAAATTCTTCAAGAGGTGGGAATACCAGACCACCTGACTTGCCTCTTGAGAAATCTGCATGCAGGTCAGGAAACAACAGTTAGAACTGGACATGGAACAACAGACTAGTTCCAAATAGGAACATGAGAACATCAGGGCTGTATTTTGTCACCCTGCTTATTTAACTTCTATGCAGAGTACATCATGAGAAACGCTGGGCTGGATGAAGCAGAAGCTGGAATCAAGATTGCCAGGAGAAATATCAATAACCTCAGATATGCAGATGACACCACCCTTATGGCATAAAGCTAAGAACTAAAGAACTTGCTGATGAAAATGAAAGAGGAGAGTGACAAAGTCAGCTTAAAACTCAACATTCAGAAAACTAAGATCATGGCATCTGGTCCCAACACTTCATGGCAAATTGATGGAGAAACAGTGGCAGACTTTATTTTCTTGGGCTCCAAAGTCACTGCAGATGGTGACTGCAGCCTTGAAATTAAAAGACGCTTACTCCTTGGAAGGAAAGTTATGACCAACCTAGACAGCATGTTAAAAAAGCAGAGACATTACTTTGTCAACAGAGGTCCATCTAGTCAAGGCTGTGGTTTTTCCAGTAGTCATGTGTGGATGTAAAAGTTGGACTATAAAGAAAGCTGAGCACCAAAGAACTAATGCTTTTGAACTGTGGTGTTGGAGGAGACTCTTGAAAGTACCCTGGACAGCAAGGAAATCCAACCAGTCCACCCTAAAGGAGATCAGTCCTGGGTGTTCATTGGAAGGACTGATGTTGAAGCTGAAACTCCAATACTTTGGCCACCTGATGCGAAGAGCTGACTTATTTGAAAAGACCCTGATGCTGGGAAAGATTGAAGGTGGGAGGAGAAGGGGATGACAGAGGATGAGATGGTTGGGTGGCATCACCGACTCAATGGACAAGAGTTTGGGTAAACTCCAGGAGTTGGTGATGGACAGGGAGGCCTGGTGTGCTGCATTCCATGGGGTCACAAAGATTTGGACATGACTCAGCGACTGAACTGAACTGAACTGAACTTAATTTAAGATGTATGTTGTGGAAGTGGGTCTGGTAAAAGTATATAAGGCCTTGATAAGACTGGTGAGTGGACCATTATCTGTCCCCCTTCTGATGTCTATGTCAGAAGCTTTCTCAGTCCGTTTTCAGTGTAATAAAATTTCTGCCACACAAAAGCTCTAAGTGATCAAGTCTGGTGTCTGGTCCTAAATCACCATCTTCAGAGATCACGAATCCAAAATGGTTCACTGTAAGTCTTTGGAATTACATCCTGGAGACAAAGAAACCCTTGTTGTCTTATTATACACTCAGAATAATGGAATCACCAAGTAACCCATTTGGCAAATCTGGGCGTTTCTGAAGTCAGTTGATTGGAATAGGATTCATGCCTGTATCCAGAAACCTGATTAGCTCATGCAAGTAAAGACAGCTCCATTGTTTTCTTTTTTTTAACATGGCATGAAACTTGCAGAATCTTTCTTCCCTGACCTGGGATTGAACCTGGGCCCTCGAAATGAAAGCGCTGAGTCTTAACACTGGACCACCAGGGAATTCCCCCAAATTATCCTTAAGGAAAATTTTGGTCTTCCTTTGAATGCTGAATCCAATCAAGTTGCCTTTGATCTATGTACAGTAACAGGCTGAACTGAGATCTCTCTTCTAGTTAGCCAGACCAGAATATAATGGAAAATTATGTCCAACTCACCCATACCCTCAATGATGCAACTAAAATGAAGACCACTAACATTCTTAATTTTTAACTCCAAAAAAGGAAGCCTTTAAACAAATCCAAAACCTTCCTAGTCTCCATCATAATTTCTAAAAGCTAGAATTTTGGAAGAAAAATTTCTACAAGGGCTTAAGTACTCTAAGCATGTTTAGTTCTCTAACCAGCCTTACTAATGTCCTCCTAATGTCCAGGACTGTGAGGAACTACAGAGAATTTCCCCAATCCTTTCTCTTAATCAACTTGAAGAAACTACTCATTAGACTGGAAACAAATCTGTTTTTGTCCTTTTTGTAAGAGGTACACTCTTGGTGCTCAGCCCCACTACCATTAAAAAGCTCTTGCCTCAGAATACTAAAATGATTCAAGTGGTGGGGATGTCTAGTAAACCTCAACAGTTTATGGCTAAACTTGTCCCCTTTTGCTTAGGCTCTCTAAGAGATACTTACCCTTTTCTCCTTACTTCCTCCACTTCTATTTATTTATTGAGCCAAAATACATTAGAAAAATAATCATTGGAATTTATTTCTCCCAAAAGGGGGAAATAATTCTTGAACCTGACAGTAGCAACCAAAATAGCCAAGTAGGTAAATCAAATGGCCCTTCAGCATCTTGTAATTTCTCCATCTCTAATGGCACTAGAGCTAATTCTGAGAGCACTGATCATTTGTCCCTATTGGATTAGCTACCACTCTTCCCTGTGGCTCAGATGGTAAAGAATCTGCCTGCAATGCAAGAGACCCGGGGTCAGTCCCTGGGTCAGGAAGATCCCCGGGAGAAGGGAATGGCAACCCACTCCAGTATTCTTGCCTGGAGAGTCCCATGAGCAGAGAAGCCTGACAGGCAATAGTCCAGGGAGTTGCAAAGAGTCGGACATGAATGAGCGACTGACACTTTCACTTTCTCCTTATGGGCAAAATCCTCAACTGATATCTGAAATACCCATGTGCACCTCCTATTAAGATCCAAGTATGACCCTCAAAACTTCTCTCAGGATTAATCAATACCCTATAAATAAAGAGGCCTTTCAAGGCATTAAGCCAATAACAAAGGCCCAGGGCCTCATTATCCCCTGCACCAGTTAGACTATACAGACCTTTGTCAGCAAAGTGATGTATTTTAATACACTGTCTAGATTTGTCATATCTTTTCTTCCAAGGAGCAAGCATCTTCTAATTGAATGACTGCAGTCACCTCCGCCCCCCCCCCCTTTTTTTTTTACCTCAGCCCTTCTTATTTCTCACAAACTTTATTTATTTATGGCCTCTCGTCTTGTGGCACTCTAGCTCCCTGACCAGGGATTGAACCCATACCCGCTGCAGTGGAAGCACAGGATTCTAATCACTGGGAAACTAGGAAATTCCCCTCATAAACTTTGAAGGCTGATCTAGAAGACATCCAGTTCTCTGGAAGCTCCATCTTGAAAAAGTTATTTATTTGACTGCACTGAGTCTTAGTTGTGGCATGTGGGATTTAGTTCACTGACCAAGGATCAAACCCAGGCCCCCTACATGGGGAGTGCAGTCTTAGCCACTGGACCACCAGGGAAATCCCTGGAGGCTCCACTTTAATAGAATGTGTGGATGACTTAGTCTCTGCTCCCCTTCCTAAGCCTCCTCACAAGAAGAGAGTCTCCATTTACTCAAACATCTAGCCAAAAAGGAGCATAAAGTCTGTAAGGAAAAATTGCAATTTGTTCAAATTCAAGTTTGATATTTAGCACATCTGTTCTCAGAAACAAGGACTGCACCTAGATCAGACAGACTTCATAGCATCTTGAACTTCCCAAAGCCCCAAACCAAATGCAAGCTGCAAAGTTTTCTTGGATTGGCAGGCTATTTTCTCAACCAGATCCCTTAAACTTCCCCAATGGTCCAACACTTACAATCTTGTTAAAAACTAATAAATCTCTTATCACCTTGGAATATTCAGGTGACATGACTTTTACAATTTTTTTTTTTTTTTGACTTTTACAATCTTAAAGGAAAGTTTTATAACCACTCCTGCCCTTGAACACCCCAATTATCAATTCCTTTTCTTTTTGTACATGAAAAAGAAGGGAATGCCCTTGGGGTACTCACTCAAAAGTATGTGGATCACGACTGACCCATAGTGTATTACAGTCAACAACGAGAACCTGGAGCCTGGGATACATCTAAACCCCCACCTCAGAGCTGTACCTGCAACTGCCCTTCTTGTAAAAATCACTGAAGAATAGTCATGGGATCTTCTTTAACCATTTTGTGCCACATGCTGATGAAATTCTTAACCTTTATCATAATCAACATATTGCAGTAAGCCACCTCACTTTCTATGAAATTCTCGTGTTAACAAACTGCCCCATAAATCATTCTTGCCCAGTGTAATAACTTTAGCCCTGCTACTCTTCTCTCACAGATGAACTATGCCCCTCACGCACCTCACCCACACTGCCATGACTGCTTACAGGAAATGCCCTTAGATAATATTGACCTCTTACGGTTCACTGATGGTTTTTCGTTGAAAGATGAACATGATAACTATTGTGCTGGATATGCAATGTCCATTCTTCTTTAAGAAACCGAAATGACACTTTTGCCTTGGGCTACTTTGGCCCAATAAGCCAAATATATGTACTCACTTGGGTCTATAACCTAGTCAAGGGCAAAATCGACAACATTTACACTGATAGTAGCTTTGTCTTTGGCATGACTCATGATTTTGGAACGTTATGGAAACAACATGGCTTTCTTACTTCCAGTAGAGATCAAAGTAAAAACAGCCTTTTTGTTCAAGAATTATTAAATGCCATATTCTTACTTGTTACTTTGCCTATTATTAAAGTTCTGGGGCGTGCTAAGCTTGACTCTTTAGAATCTAAAAGTGTTATAGCCATGCTTTCCGGGAAACAAACTCACTCAGAAGGACAATGCATATAGTGGAGTGCAGTTTATTACACCGGCGGGCCCAAGGCAGAGTCTCCTCTTAGCCAAGGACCCCGACCAGCATTTGTGAAAATCTTTCATACCCCATGTGTACGTGTCCAAACCCACCAGCCCAAATCCCTTGAGGCTTACAAAGGAAGGGTAAATACAATCACAATAACCCCATCATTCACGTGTTATGTGTTCAAACAGTTAATAATCAATAAGCCCACGGTTATATTCCAACCAGTTAATAATGGATAAGCCTGTGGTTACATTCCGATAGATACTGTCCGGAGGCAGGGGTGATTAGTGTCTGTTTTCTCTTAGGCAATGAGTAACCTGGATGTGATCTTCAAGATTCCCCTGCCCAGAGGGGGTCTTATCCTTCCATTGTCATTCCCACAGGCGCTAAGCACAGAGTTCAGAGTCCATAGGAGAGGCGGCCTAGCAGGATCAGCACGGACAGGCCTGAGATGGAGTCCAGGCCCTATGAATTCCTTCTTCATTCCCCCCTCTTGATGCTCTTAGTTTCCATAACGAGCATCATTTATTGAGATATATTGTACCTTAGCCCTCCTGCCACCCACATGAGAGAATGCTATCAACCTCTGGGTTACAAAATTCACAAGGCATTGTAGGAAGCAGGGCCCACAAAGCAGTATGATCAAGATTACTATAACAACAGTTACAGTGGTTTTCCACCAGTCTCACTTTACCCAGGAGAGGACTTAAGTCCAGAAGGGAATATTTTCATTGCATATATTCGACTTTAATTATGGCGCAAGTCCCTCCTTGGGCTGCTGTGAGTATGTCTAATGCCATCCTATTTTGAATTACTGCCTTCTTCATCTGAATCTGTTCTTCGTTAACGGTTTCACGCCCTCTTGAACTCTCTCTTCAAAGTTCTTTTCAACTTTCCCTTACGGTACTTGTTGATTATCGGTCTCGTGCTGGTATTTAGCCTTAGTGGCTTTAGTACTGTCTAAGAGGGCCTGTTTAGTGAAATTAGTTAAGGCCTCTACCTTAACCATGATATCCGTTGTCCCTACAGAGGGTACAAACAAGGCAGCAAGATAGTCATACCATTGGAACATGGATCATGTCCATCTTGCATGCAGATAAGGCAGGTTTACTGGAGGCTGGTGTAGGCTAGGCTTAATCCTAATGTGCAATGCCCCACCCAGCCAACTGGTAACCATGGCCATAAGTTAAGCCCACAGAGCCACTGGGTCCCACTGGGGGCTACCCAGCAGATTCCAGGATTATATTTCCAGTCGGAACCGGGCCACTGAGTAGACTGATTGGGGTGATAGGTAACTTTTACCCGATTTATTACCTTACCCAGTTCCATCTGCTGTGAAATCCTATCCCCCCTTACCTGAGGCAAATTTGTTGACACCTGTTTTATTGTGGGAGGGGGCCTCCCATACACAATTTCGTATGGAGAATAGCCTTGGGACTGTGGGGTCATCCTGAGTCTGAGCAGAGCCGTCGGAAGCAAGTTCAGTCAGGAGCAGTCAGTCTCTCTGATCCACTTGGAGAGTCTCTTTAAGTGTCCGGTTGGTTCATTCCACCATCTCAGAACTCTGGGCCTATATCCAGTGTGCAGTTTCCATTTGATGTTTAAAGTTTTGCTTACTTGTACTAAATCAGCTACAAAAGCTGGGCCACTGCCTGGTAGGAAATCCAAATCTGGGAACCATTTCCCTAAGCAGGCACTGGGCTACTTCTGATGCTTTTTCAGTCCAGGTAGGAAAAGCTTTTACCCATTTCAAGAACGCACATACCATGACCAGCAGGTAACGGTAGTGTCGGTGAGGTTTCATTTCAGTGAAGTCCACTCCCAGGTGTTCAAGGGGCAGTGTGCCTTTCAGCTGAATACCCGGAGGTTTTTGTCTGAATACCTGAGAGGCAGCATTAATCTGTGAGCAGGCAGCATGGCCTAGGTGGGCCACTTGGTGTGTTTGGCTTACCAGAGTGTGTGCCAGCTCCTCCGGTACCAATAATTTGCCACTTGGCAATTCCCACCATCTCTTTTCAGTCTTGATGGCCCCTTCCGCTTTGGCTAACCCGACAGCTGTTGTCCCTGTTTTATCAGGCTAGTGCCATCAGTATATAGGACCCAATTAGGGTCTGGAACCTTGAGCCCTTCTTTAAAACAAACCCTAGATACCTTACCTCCTCTTTGTAGATCTGTGCCTTCTTCTTCAACACCCGGTAACCTGCTTCCATCAACAGTAAGAGCAGTGCACTTGTCCCTTTCCAGCATTTTTCCTTGGTCTCAGGCAGCCAGCAGCAGGTCATCCCCCTATTGTAGGAGCTGACATCCATACTCTTCCGGATGGAATGAATCCAGATCAGAAGCCAAGGCTTCCCCAAAGATGGCTGTGGAGTTAGCCTTTGTTATCTGGTGCTCCCGACTGGATCATCCCATTCAAAGGCAATGATGGGCTGTGACGCTGGGGCAAGGTGTATGCAGAAGAAGGCATCCTTGAGATCTAGGCTAGTGTAAACTTTAGTCCTCGGCGGGAGGAGGCTAAGCAAGGTATAGGGGTTTGGAACAGTGGGGTGTAAAGTCACAGTAGCCTGGTTGACTAGCCTGAGATCTTGTACAGGCCTATAGTCCTGTCCTCCTTCCGTTTTGACTGGCAGGATTGGCATATTCCAAGCCGACTGTCACTCTACTAGAATGCCTGCTTGTTTCAATCTATTGATGTGGGGCAATATGCCGGTTCAGGCCTCCATCCATAGCGGGTACCGGCACCCTCTAACCGGGATGGTGCCTGGTTTGAATTCCATTATCACTGGGGCGTGATGTTCAGCCAGCCTGGGGGGAGGGGGGGTTGTCTTCCACCCAGACCTCAGGGAACAATTGAGTTAGCTCTCTCATGCTCTTCCGGCCCACCCGGTTCTGCCTTCAGAGGCTCATGCAACCTCCACTCATCTTGGGTTGGCACTGAGAGAGAGGGCAAATAAGTCATAGAGTCCGTCCAGAAGGTGGGCCTCTCCTCAGGGGAGAAAGTCACCTGTGCTCCTAGTTTGGAGAGCAAGTCTCCTCCCAACAGGGGTACTGGGCACTCAGGAATGTCACTTGGTGACCCCTCATCTGACATTTTCTGGGCTGGCAAAACGATTTAAACGTCTCTTCTCCCGATACCCCAGTTACATTGGTAGTCTTTTTGGAGAGTGGTGCCACAGGTTTTGTTACTACCGACAGTTCTGCTCCTGTATCCACCATGAAGTCAATGTTTTGGTCCCCCACTTTTACGGTTACCATGGGCTCTCAGGGACCTAATATCTCTGAGCCCTGGCAGCCCTAGTTAATTTCCAAGTTAGCAAGCCCCACAACTGCGGGAACTTCCTCTTCCTTCCTTGCCTTAGGGCATTCATCCTTCCAGTGGCCAAAACCTTGGTACCGGGCACACTGGTTTTGCTGTAACGGGCCCAGGGCCTCCCTTGGGACCGGTTGAAGGACTGTCCTGTCCCTGGGGCAGATGAGGTTTTCTGGAGGGCCCGAGATAGACTTTCCCAGAGCAGCAGCTTGCACTGTAAGTTTCTTGTCTGTTCTCTTTCGTTCCCTCCGGCTCTCCGGCAGAGCCCAGCCTCTGCTTAATTACAACGTCTCCCTCCCCTTCTTGTCAGTACTCACCAGGAGAGGCGGGTATAGCTTGGACGGTTCGGTTGGAGCCGGATCCTGGAAGTGTTGGCCAGAGGCTTCTGTCACCGGAATCGGAGCCTGCCCAAATGGCAGCTCTACGAACTCCGTGAAAGCTGGCGGAGGAGCAGTGGTTGTTGCCAAAATTTCACCTGGCCCTGGATCGGGCATTAAGGCGGCCTCTGGTCCTGGTGAAGCACTGGGAGGCAGGCGTGTCATTATCCAGCATGGGGGAGGGGTCAGGTCATCCCCGTCCAAATCCTGCAGAATTTCCTTTTTTATCATCAGTCAATTTTTGTGCCATTAATATTTTTCCCTTTCCCTTCTGGATACAGCCAAGTAGGAGGGTCTCAAGCTAACCCTAGCCATGAGTCAATAGATGGATATTGATCCAGGTGTCCTGGCTCTCCTGTGACTACTGTACAGATTGCTTTCACTATTTTTAAGTTCACAGTGTTCTCTGGTGGCCATCCTGCTCCCATAGGGGTCCATTCGACCTCACAGAGTATGTGGAGGCAGTTAGGCTTCATCTTCACCCCATAATCTCCTCCTGATCCCTTCTTTAAATTTTTAATCATGCACTCCAATACAGTTGCCTTAGATTCACTTCCCCTCCACCTTGCTTACCTTCTCAGACCTTCTTCTACTTTTCCTTTTCGTTCTGTCTACAAAGTTCTCAGTACCCTATGTACTTCTGATATTTCCACTCAGTGACACTTCTGCCTCCTTCCTAATTAGGGTGAAAAGAGCCTTACCTGCCAGATCCCAGAGGGAGAAGGGGGATCAGCGTGTCTTCACCTGCGGGTCAGCACAGCTGAACCAGAACATCACATGGTCCAAGACTGTTTCTCCCTTAAAGTCCGTTCTGCCTTGGTGGGCTTGAAAACACAGATGGGTTAAATATCCCATGTCCCAGGCCATCTCCAGAAAAGCCAATTCATACTCACTTCTGTATTCCCCTCCTTCTAGCCTAACAATTCCGAGGGGGTCAAGAATTTCACAGCAGACAGGACACCTCCTGGGGGAGGGCAGAATAGGAGCATACAAGGACCAGTTTCCTATCCTAAAAATCCCCTGGCGATCGCTTGGTAATAATTTCCCCCGAGATGGCGTGGACACACCTCCTAAATGACCTTCACAAATTTCCTTCCTAAACCCTAGCACGCTCGTCGACCTGTGTACCAAGCAATCGCCGCCTGCCTATTCCAGGCTCCTGTGGGTCCTCGCTCCTTCTAGTCCCTCCCAGGGGGGTGATCAGGCCCCCTCTTCCACCCTGCTGGGTGGGTTCCTCCTCACCTGAGCACTCAGTACCCCTGCTGCCGTGAAAGGTCTTGGCGTTGAGAAGCAGAATCCTTCCAGAGGGACGAGGCGCCTTCCCCCCTCTAGGAGATTCAAGCTACAAAGCCACGAGGTGGCCTCAAATGAGACCTGTCTCCTCAAAGTGAGGAGTTTCCCGGCCAATGCACCAAATGTTATAGCCGTGCTTTCCGGGAAACAAACTCACTCAGAAGGACAATGCAGATAGTGGAGTGCAGTTTATTACACCGGCGGGCCCAAGGCAGAGTCTCCTCTTAGCCAAGGACCCCGACCAGCATTTGTGAAAATCTTTCATACCCCATGTGTACGTGTCCAAACCCACCAGCCCAAATCCCTTGAGGCTTACAAAGGAAGGGTAAATACAATCACAATAACCCCATCATTCACGTGTTATGTGTTCAAACAGTTAATAATCAATAAGCCCACGGTTATATTCCAACCAGTTAATAATGGATAAGCCTGTGGTTACATTCCGATAGATACTGTCCGGAGGCAGGGGTGATTAGTGTCTGTTTTCTCTTAGGCAATGAGTAACCTGGATGTGATCTTCAAGATTCCCCTGCCCAGAGGGGGTCTTATCCTTCCATTGTCATTCCCACAGGCGCTAAGCACAGAGTTCAGAGTCCATAGGAGAGGCGGCCTAGCAGGATCAGCACGGACAGGCCTGAGATGGAGTCCAGGCCCTATGAATTCCTTCTTCAAAAGAAGTTACCTCATTGATATTTCTACCAAAAAATGCTGCCCTTCTGGGACTTCCCTGGCACTCCAGTGGTTAAGACTTTGCACTCCCAATGTAGGGAGCAAAGGTTTGATCCCTGTTCACAAAACTAAAATCCCGCATGCCACACAGCACAGACCCATCCCCCTCCCCCCTCCCCCCCAAACAAAATGCTGCCCTCAAAGGATCATGGTCTAGAGGAACTTGGGTGGTTTTGATTGTTGGATCTGTCATTAGAAAACCTAATCTATGACAGCCATGACCCTTTAGCCATCTCCACTGTGACAGTTAGTTGTAGCTGCACCCTTTTGGATATTTATCATCGAGTCAAACTTCTGCAGCCAGATTTTCCTGTACCTTGCTTTGACCTCATGTGTTGTAACTCTCAATCCAGCTAATCATACCTATTCTGCCTATATATTAATAGTTCTTATCAGTAGGTTAGGTGTGCTTGTCATGGCAAAACAACTCCCTTCTGTATGGCCTTTGAGAACAAAGTCCATAGAACAGGATGGTTTCTCCCTAATTGTTCACCAGACACCATTGACCCTTGGCTTGAAAGGGCCAAGATAGAATAATCCCAATTAATGGCACTAATAATAATCAAACCCAGCAGGAATCTTATGTGTACCACCTGTTCTTATCTCTATAATGAATGGGCCTCTTGATGGGTTTATGAATGTTTGTACAGCTGGTGGATTGAAAGCCAGTGCTTACTAGGATTTCTAACTGTCCCCATGGACGTTCACAATAAATCTGAATTCTCCCATTGGTCCTGTCATTTGCCTTCTCCATTAAACCACATTGCCACCTTAAATGCGAATTCCCAGGAGGTAATATACATGACTGGATTTGCTTCCATTGGAAGAGCACTTATTCACGGCAAACTTGCCAATTCTACCACTAAGGCAATAGCAGCCCAAGAACAACTACTTGACTCACTGGCCAAAGTAATTTTCGATTATTGAGTAGCTCTTGATTACCTAGCATTTGTGTGAATGCAAATGTCACCTACTGTACATGGATAAATTCCTCTAGAGAAGTAGAGACTCCACTGGTATACCTTAGATATATTTGGGTTTGGTTCTCAATAACCACAATAAAACAAATATTACAGTAAAACAAGTTACATAAATTTTTATTTTCCAGTGCATGTAAAAGTTATGTTCATACCATGCTGTAGTATATTAGCTGTACACTGTCTGAAAAACCAATGTACATACCTTGATTGAAAAACCTTTTATTGTAAAAGAATGCCAACCATCATCTGAGCCTTTAGCAAGTCATAATCCTTTTGCTGGTGGAGAGTTTGAAATATTGTGAGAATTACCAGAATGTGACATAGAGACACAAAGGGAGCAAATGTTGTTAAAAAAATGGTGCCAACAGACTTGTTCAATCCAGAGTTGCCATAAACCTTCATTTTGTAAAAGTGAAAACAAAAAGTGCCCCCCCAACCTCAATATCTGCAAAGTATAATAAAATGAAGTGCAATAAAATGAGGTAGGCCTATACATAAAATTAGGGAACAAGCATATTGGCTGCAACAAATTTCACTGATGATCCATAGTCCTTTGATCAGCTTTTGGCTTAAACTTTCAACTTTTAGTGGCCTTTTATTGAGATAGTAACATTTAATAATTTGTACAATATTCTAAAAATGATTTTTATCAGTTTCTAAGTAACTGTCGTAAGATTTTACTTAATTTACCAGTTACTGGTCTATCAGAAAATTATATTCTTCTGCCTGGAAGTCTTCATTTAAAAAAGATTTTTTTCATGTTTTATAATACAATATCAAAACACAATCCTTATTTTAAAAAATTTAGAAATTTTATTATGGAAATTTTCAAAAATACAGAAAAAGAAAGAATAGTCTAACTAAAAAAAAGAAGAACTGACCAACAAAGATGAAAGTGCAGCAAATAAGTGAAAATGCTAGGAGTGAAACTGAAATTGAGTATAAATGGAATTTGTAGAAGAATTTGCCGAATGGGAGAATGTTGACACTGCTGCTGTTCAGGAGACTCGACCTGCAGGAAGAAGTAGCAAAAAACTTCACATGAAGGGATTCTTGGAGATATTTCATGACACTAAAAGTGGAAAGGATACACAGCATTGTAAATCAAATGTACCTGAATAAAATATAATTTTTTATAATGTGGAAATGGACTTCCCTCATGGTCCAGTGGTTAGGATTCTGAGCTTGCACTGCAGGGAGCATGATTTGATCCCTGGTCAGGCAACTAAGATTTTACAAGCTGCTCAGCCCCAAAAAAAAAAAAAAAAAATCTCCAACACTTTAATGCTGAATGTTTCTAATAAGTTATGGAATACAAAATAAATATTAGTTTTTGTTTTAATTTCCCAATACACTCTATTTTTGAAAATTAGCTCACCTTTTAATTGAGAGTATGAGAAGGAAAGAATAAACATGTTAACTTTAGTAGCAGGAATGCTGCTATAAGAAAACTATTAAAGTTGGCTTTTATCTCAGTTCAGTTCAGTTCAGTTCAGCTCAGTCACTCAGTCATGTCCGACTCTTTGCGACCCCATGAACCACAGCACGCCAGGCCTCCCTGTCCATCACCAACTCCTGGAGTTTACCCAAACTCTTGTCCATTGAGTCGGTGATGCCATCCAACCATCTCATCCTCTGTTGTCCCCTTCTCCTCCTGCACTCAATCTTCCCCAGCATCAGGGTCTTTTCAAATGAGTCAGCTCTTCACATCTGGTGGCCAAAGTATTACAGTTTCAGCTTCAACATCAGTCCTTCCAATGAACACTCAGGACTGATCTCCTTTAGGATGGACTGGTTGGATCTCCTTGCTGTCCAAGGGACTCTCAAGAGTCTTCTCCAACACCACAGTTCAAAAGCATCAATTCTTTGGTGCTCAGCTCTCTTTATAGTCCAACTCTCACATGACTACTGGGAAAACCATAGCTTTGACTAGACAGACGTTTGTTGACAAAGTAATGTCTTTGCTTTTTAATGTGCTGTCTAGGTTGGTCATAACTTTCTTTCCAAGGAGTAAGCGTCTTTTAATTTCATGGCTGCAGTCACCATCTGCAGTGGTTTTAGAACCCCAAAAAATAAAGTCTGCCACTGTTTCCACTGTTTCCCCATCTATTTGCCATGAAGTGATGGGACCAGATGCCATGATCTTAGTTTTCTGAATGTTGAGCTTTAAGCCAACTTTCCCACTCTCCTCTTTCATTAAGAGGCTCTTTAGGTCTTCTCTTTCTGCCATAAGGGTGGTGTCATCTGCATATCTAAGGTTATTGATATTTCTCCTTGCATTCTTGATTCCAGCTTGTGCTTCATCCAGCCCAGCGTTTCTCATGATGTACTCTGCATATAAGTTAAATAAGCAGGGTGACAATATACAGCCTTGATGTACTCGTTTTCCTATTTGGAACCAGTCTGGCTTTTATCTCATTTGATTCAAATATATGTACACACAAGTCATAAGCCGCAATTGGTGTTTAAGGACAAAAATATAGCTTCTTAGAATGCAAAAGCTAGTGAGCCTTTGAAAACTCCTTGCACTCTGAAATTAAAATAAAAAATAAAACTTTAATAATAGGGCTGAGTGTGTGTGAGCGTCTGGTGGTATCTGCTCAAGGGCCCTATGCTAGCTCTAGAGGATGTTGCTTGTCTAGGTGGTTGTATACTGCAGAGATGATTAGAAGACAGGTCACAACTGGAAGAGCCAAAGGGAAGCTTTCATTAACTTTAACTTATCTTAGGGTTCTTGTTCTAAGAAACCTTCAGTTTACATCTAAGAATGTTAGTCAGTTTTTTCTCAAAAGAGACCTTTTTTCTTGGTTGAGTGTTCCTTCTTTTGATTTTAACTCCATCACTTTATGAGTCCATCATTTTTTCTGGAAATGCTGGAAGAGAATCACCACAATTATCATTATGACCATTGCTGCACAGGCAAAGCCAACGGCCAGAGCCAGGAAGTGGAGCTCAGAGAGGCATACAGTGTACACAACAGTGAGCCAGAACTCCCCTGTTGCCCCATCAACATCAGGTGGGTCCTTCACCTGGCAGGTGTATGTCCCATTATCATCAATCTGCAGCTTCCAAAGGATGGAGACATCACAGTGCTCAGGGCTCCCATCCCATACCACCCAGTCCTTGAAACTCCCACTCATGGGTTTGAAAGGATCCACATGGTAGTAGAAAATAAATAGATCCCTCCATCTCAAAGACAAAAATTCCAGGTCACTGTTAGAGCATAACCCACAGGGACGAAGTTAGAGAAATGATACAGATGATAAAGAGAATTAAATTGTTTGTGCTTTCCTTTAGAGAGCATACCACAAAGCTCAGGGATTTTTATTCTTAAGAATAAAAGTTTAAAAAATTACAGATAAAAAATAAAATAAAAATAAAAAATTACAGATAAAAATTCTTGGAAATTCCTTGGCAGTCCAGTGAGTAGGACTCTGAACTTTCACTACCGAGGGCCTGTGTTCAATCCCTCACTGGGGAACTAAGATCCCACAAGCCTCATGGCAAGACCAAGAAAAAAAAGAATAAAAATTCTCAGGAATGACATGTAACTAAAAAGACTATGAGAACTGAAACTTTGAATGAATAACATCATAACAAAATACAAAGATTACTACAAAAACAATACAACTCCAATCAATCCTTGTCTAAAATATATTATCAAGCACCTAAGTTGTAGCAAAAACTGTAAATAAAAGCCAATCACACTTAATCCCAAGGGGGAGAGTTAAGAGCAAACCTTGATGCTGCCTGTTCCTCTTTCACCCTGAGATTTTGAATATTTGTGATTTTCACAAAGGAGACAACTTCATAAAAGCTGCTTTTAAATTCTAGACGCTGGCTTAGAGTAAGTCCAGTGTGAAATCATCCATTGTGAGATAAAAGTTCACTGGGTGACAAACAGAGTTAGAAGAAGTCTCTGGTGACTTCCTTCTGAGAGATACCACACCCACAGAGTTACAGTGAGTGACTAGCACCTCAGAAAGCTGCATTTCCTTCTACACAAGGGAAATTTCTCAAGGAAACAGAAGCTTTTTTTCTGAGGTAATTAGTACTTCCCTGGTGGCTCAAATGGTAAAGAATCTGCCTGCAATGTGGGAGACCCAGATTCGATCCCTGGGTTGGGAAGATATCCTGGAGAAGGAAATGGCAACCCACTCCAGTATTCTTGCCTGGAGAATCCCATGGACAGAGGATCCTGGAGGGCTACCGTCCGTGGGGTTGTAGAGTCAGACACGACTAAGCATTTAACACTAATCACTTTAATTAGTCAGAGTACCATACCTAGGGGCTTCCCTGATAGCTCAGTTGGTAAAGAATCTGCCTGCAATGAGGGAGACCCAGGTTCAATCCCTGGGTTGGGAAGATCCCCTGGTGAAGGGAAAGGCTATCGACTCCAGTGTTCTGGCCTGGAGAAATCCATGGAAGTATAGTCCATGGGGTCACAAAGAGTCGGATACAACTGAGCAACTTTTACTTTCACTTTCACCACACTTAAGGCTTCCCTGGTGGCTCAGATGGCAAAGAATCTGCCTGCCTTGCAGGAGACCTGAGTTTGATCCCTGGGTTAGGAAGATCTCCAGAGAGGTCCTGCCTCTCTGGGGAGGCAGAATACTCCCACCCCAGTATTCTTGCCTGGGAAATCCCATGAACAGAGGAGCCTGGAGGGCTATGGTCCATAGTGTCACAAAGAGCAGGACACAACTGAAACAACTTAGCGCCCTTGCACAGCAAACACACCACACCTAAGACTTACATAACAGTTTCTAATCCTCCAGTCCATCCTAAAGGAGGTCAGTCCTGGGTGTTCATTGGAAAGACTGATGTTGAAGCTGAAACTCCAATACTTTGGCCACCTGATGCGAAGAGCTGACTCATTTGAAAAGACCCTGATGCTGGGAAAGATTGAGGGCAGGAGGAGAAGGGGATGACAGAGGATAAGATGGTTGGATGGCATCACTGACTCAATGGACATGGGTTTGGGTGGACTCAGGGAGTTGGTGATGGACAGGGAGGCCTGGTGTGCTGTGGTTCATGGGGTCGCAAAGAGTTGGACATGACTGAGCGACTGAACTGAACTGAATCCTCCTGGCTGAGTGAAGAAAGGCAGTGACTTAGAGCATAGACTGAGCTGCCAGGCAGCGCTTTCAGAGTGGCATCTGAAGATAGGGATTTCTAGTCCTCTTTATCCTTCATCTCAAGGTGCTCTGTGTGATAAGGGGGCCATTTAGCCACACAGGCTTTTTGAGCACTTGAAATATGGTGAATATGTCTGAGAACCTAACTTTTTACTTTGTCAAGTACACAACATAAAGTTTATCATCTTAACCATTTCTAAGTACATTCAGTTTTGTGCAACCAATCTTCACAGCTCATTTTTATCTTGAAAACTTGAAACTCTCTACCTATTATCAACTCCCCATTTTCTGCCTCCTCCCAGTCTCTGGAAACATCACCATTCTAATTTCTGGCTCTGTGAATCTACTTTTGATACTTAATACAAGTGGAATCATACAATAGTTGTCTTTTTGTGACGGGCTTATTTCACACTGCTTAATGTCCTCAAGGTTCATCCATCTTGTAGCCTGTCTCAGAATTTCCTTCCTTTTTAAAAAGGCTGAGTAATATTCCCTTGTCTGTATATACCACATTTTGTTAATTCATTCATCTGTCAATTAATGCTTGGGTTGCTTTCAACTTTTGACTACTGTAAATAATGGTGCTATGAACACTGTTGTACAAATGTCTTGAAACCTTACCTGTAATGCTTTCAGATACATATCTAGCAAAAAGAATTGCAGGATCATATGGTAATTCTTTTTAAATTTTTGAGTTGTTATACTGTTTTCCACAGCAGCTGCACAATTTCGTCAGGTTGGTTTAAAGTAATTGTGGTTTTAAACAGTGAATTTTAAATTATAATTAGGCTCAAACACATTTTTATCAACCAAAATAGGAACCATTACAATGAATACATTTTTGCCAATGAGGAATGTTTGTTTATTCCTGTGGTGTAAATATCCGTGCTTCGGGATTCAGTGAACTCTCAGAAAGCATGTTCTGCATCCTGCTGTCTGTGGAAGCATTTTCCTCGCAAAAAGTTGTTGAGATGCTTGAAAAAATGGTTGTCGGTTGGTGAGAGGTCAGGTGAATATAGTGGATGAGGCAAATCTTTGTAGTCCAATTTGTTCAACTTTTGAACTGTTGGTTGTGCGACAGGTGATCGGGCATTGTTGTGGAGATGAATTAGGCCCTTTCTGTTGATCAGTGCTGGGCAGGCATTGCAGTTTTGGGTGCATCTCATTGATTTGCTGAGCATAGTTTTCAGATGTAATGGTTTTGTCGGGATTCAGAAAGTTGTATTGGATCAGATGGGCAGCAGACCACCAAACAGTGACCATGACCTTTTTTGCTGCAAGTTTGGCTTTGGGAAGTGCTTAGGAGCTTCTTCTCAGTCCAACCACTGAGCTGGTCATTGCTGGTAATGGATAAAGTCCACTTTTCATCACATACCACAGTCTGATGGAGAAATGGTTCGTTGTTGTTGTGTAAAATAAGACACTTCAAAATAACACTTAAAAAACAACAAAATAACACTTTTTAAAATTTTTGGTCAGCTCACGAGGCATGTACTTATTGAGCTTTTTCACCTTTAGAATTTGCTTCTAATGATGAATGACCATAGAATGGTCGACATTGAGTCCTTCGGCAACTTCTTGTGTAGTTGTAGGAAGATCTGCTTCAATGATTGCTCTCAATTAGTCATTGTCAACTTCCAGAGGCTAGCCACTGCACTCCTCATCTTCAAGCCTCTTGTTTTTTGCAAAACTTCTTGAACCACCACTGCACTGAACATTTGTTAGCAGTTGCTGGGCCAAATGTGTTGTTGATGTTGCGAGTTGTCTCCACTGCTTTAGGACCTATTTTAAACTTGAGTAAGAAAATCACTCACATTTGCTTTTTGTCTAACGTAATTTCTGTAGTCTAAAATAAATATAAAATAAGCATCAAGTAATGTCACTGAGCTTCCCTGGTGGCTTAGACAGTAAAGAATCTGCCCGCAATGCTGGAGATTGGGGTTCGCTATCTGGGTTGGGAGGCTCCTCTGGAGGAGGGCATGGAAAACCACACTCCAGTATTCTTGCGTGGAGAATTCTATGGACAGAGGAGCTTTGTGGGCTATATAATCCATGGGGTCACAAAGAGTCGGACACGGCTGAAGTGACTTAGCACACAATGTCATTAGCCAAAAAACACAAAGTGAGAAATGCATATTAAAATGATGTATAACATAATCACATTTATTTAAGAATGTATTCCAATATCAAATGGCAAATTTCAACAATGTAAAACCCATAATTACATTTGTAGAAGCCTAATACATTCTTATCAGAGAAGGCAATGGCACCCCACTCCAGTACTCTTGCCTGGAAAATCCCATGGATGGGGGAGCCTGGTAGGCTGCAGTCCGTGGGGTCGGTAAGAATCAGACACGACTGAGCGACTTCACTTTCACTTTTCACTTTCATGCATTGGAGAAGGAAATGGCAACCCACTCCAGTGTTCTTGCCTGAAGAATCCCAGGGACGGTGGAGCCTGGTGGGCTGCCGTCTATGGGGTCGCACAGAGTTGGACACGACTGAAGCGACTCAGCAGCAGCAGCAGCAATGCATTCTTATAAGCAACATACAAGAATTCCAATTTCTCCACATCCTTGCCTTAATGTAATTTAAAAACTCATAATTCAGTTATGGGAAAACCTTTAAGTATGTTTGGAACAACACAGATATGTGTGAATCTGCTTTTTCATCTGTAAATTTTATGAAATCTAAATATACATTAAGTATTCCCCCCCAAATTTAAACTCTTGATTTAAAAAGAAATATGGAGATATGCTATAGGTGGAAAATACACATCAACCTTCAAAGAATAAAAAAAGAACATAAAATGTCTCACTGATAATGTTACATATTGACTACATACTGGACAATATTTTGGGTATGTTGATCCAAATAAAGCTATTAAAATGAACATTACTCATGTTTTTACTTTTGTAAATATGGCTACTAGAAAAAAATTAAATTACATTTGTAGCTTATATATTTCTATTGGACAGCACTGCTATAGCTACTCCCACCACATAATTAAAACCATCAGATTCTGGAAAACAAGGTCCTTCTCCTGGAGTCCTAATTGTTAAGTCAAACAAATCCTTTTCATCTTCTCTTCTGCCCTTGATATTTACATGCATTTTTTTTTTTTTTTACTACAGGAGGATGATCTGAATGAAAATTTCTATCCACCGCTACTGCAACAAGCTGGGCTATTATAGCTAGTCCCTTAGTGACTGTCTGGTATCTAGGCTTGGGTATCCTATTTTCTCTCTTTTGTTGGTGTTTCATAGCCTGATGCCTTCCATTACAGTGTAAATTAACTCCTGTGCCTGGGTCATGGCTGGGGTCTGTGTGTCAACACCACACCAGGGAAAGCTCAGGAAATGCGTACATGTGTTTGCAGAGTCCAAAGAAGCATTTTCATTTCTTTTCCTTTGACCTGAAAATTCTTCCTTGACACAACTTCTCTTGTACCTTTGTGATTCTTACCCTCTTACAGCTTATTTCTACTCTGAAATCAGTCAGGAATCTTACTTTTGTCTATGTGATGACAAAGTAATGGGCCAGACCTAGATCAGCTGTGGTCACTTTAAGTGACTGTGGTGGCTATAATCCCACAGGGGTTGGGGCAGGTGTACAGGGACTCAGGAAGAAACCCTGAAATGTCAAGTAGAGAAAATCCAGAAGCTTGAATTGAGCCAGAAGAGCAGTTGTTGACTAGAGCTCTTCTCATTTCTGTTGCTCACACTGGGATCATTCTAGATGCAACAACCATCATCCCAGTCAAAAGCAAAAATAAAACTTCTCCCTAGAGGATGAACTGGGCATAAGTTTTTAAAAAATAAAATTGTTCCAAAATAAAAATTTTAAGTATTTAGAAAAGTTGTGGGACTTCCCTGGTGGCCCAGTGTTTAAGAATCTGCCTACCAGTACATGGGATGTGGGTTTGATCCCTGGTTGGGTAACTAACAGACTGGTTCCAAATAGGAAAAGGAGTATGTCAAGGCTGTATATTGTCACCCTGCTTATTTAACTTATAAACAGAGTACATCATGAGAAATGCTGGGCTGGATGAAGCACAAGCTGGAATCAAGATTGCAAGGAGAAATATCAATAACCTCAGATATGCAGATGACACCATCCTTATGGCAGAAAGAGAAGAAGAACTAAAGAACCTCTTGATGAAAGTGAAAGAGGAGAGTGAAAATGTTGGCTTAAAGCTCATCAGAAAACTAAGATCATGGCATCCGGTCCCATCACTTCATGGCAGGTAGATGGAGAAACAGTGGAAACAGTGGCAGACTTTATTTTTTGGGGCTCCAAAAATCACTGCAGATGGTGATTGCAGCCATGAAATTAAAAGACTCCTTGGAAGAGAAGTTATGACCAACCTAGACAGCACATTAAAAAGCAGAGACATTACTTTGTCAACAAAGTTCTGTCTAGTTAAGGCTATGGTTTTTCCAGTAGTCATGTATGGATGTGAGAGTTGAACTATAAAGAGAGCTGAGCACCAAAGTACTAACGCTTTTGATCTGTGGTGTTGGAGAAGACTCTTGACAGTCCCCTGGACTGCAAGGAGATCCAACCAGTCCATCCTAAAGGAGATCAGTCCTGGGTGCTCACTGGAAGGACTGATGTTGAAAAGCTGAAACTGTAATACTTTGGCCACCTGATGTGAAGAGCTGACTCATTTGAAAAGACCCTGATGCTGGGAAAGGTTGAGTGCAGGAGGAGAAGGGGACGACAGAGGATGAGATGGTTGGATGGCATCACTGACTCACTGACAATGGACATGAGTTTGAGTAAACACTGGGAGCTGGTGATGAACAGGGAGGCCTGGCTTGCTGCAGTCCATGGGGTCGCAAAGAATCAGACGCAACTGAGCAACTGAACTGAACTGAACTGGGTAACTAAGGACTTCCCAGATGGCACAGTGCTAAAGAATCTGCCTGTCAACACAGGAGACATGGGTTCAGTTCCTGGCTCAGGAAGATTTCCTGGAGGAGGAAATGGTAACCCACTCCAGTATTCCTGCTGGGAAAACCCTATGGACAGAGGAGCCTGGCAGGCTATGGTCCACGGGGTTACAAAAAGTCAGAATAGGGAGTTCCTGTATACCCTGCATTATGTCTGCTGTATTTAATGTCTATATAACCATGGCATATTTGTCAAAACTAAGAAATTCACACTGACATGATACTCTTAAACTACAGACTTTAATCTGATTTTACCATTTATGTCCTTCCACTGTTTTGGAATCCAAACTACAATCTCATATTGCATTTAGCATACAAGTTTTTTATATACCAAGATGTTACCTCATTTTACTATTCACAGTGTTTTTGATTTCTCTTTAGAATAAAGGCTGTAAGATTTTGTATGGTTATTAATTCATAAATGTAATTATCTATATCCATAAATGTATGGTTATGTATAGTTCATAAATGTGATGCCCACAACTACCAAAACGCAGTTATGGTCAAACAGTGTAGGGCTAACTGACGTAGCCAGGGAGATCTGACACTATGGGGAACCCTTGGGTATCTTAGGAAGTGAATGTTAAAAGGGGCATACTGGGACTTACTAAAAGGCCAGTGGTTAGGACTTCATCTTCCAAAGCAGGGGGTGCCAGTTGGATCCTTTCTCGGGGAGCTAAGAATCCCACATGCTTCTTAGTCAAAAAACCAAAGCATAAAACAGTAACAAGAGATTTTTTAAATGGTTCACATTAAAAGAAAAAAATCTTTTAAAAAATAAAAAGGGCTTATTGTAGTGTTTGGGCTTATGTAGGTGATTTGGGGGAGGGCCCAGGGAAATGGTGATTTGTTTGTTATCTGGAAAGCAGGAGGAATGGAGCAGGACTAGAGTTGTCATTAGAAAAGCAAGTCACTCATGTTAGCTAGAGAAGGAATGTTTGGTCTTTTTGTGTTTGCAGTGTCTGTTTACTGTTCATGCACACTTAAATTTCTTCACCTTCTTTCTCGTTAGATACCTCATCTGACATCAAAATTCCACGATGTCGCTTATGTTCATTAGGGCATTCAGGCCAGCTACCACCGATGGTTGTCGGGGGCTCCTTTACTTTTTAGCGCTAAATCTTAACGTAATTAAGATGAAAAACAAACGGAATTCGCTCAGCAGCTTCTGCAACAGAATATGACAACGCTTGGTCCCTGACACTACTAATTCTGACTTTGTACAGGTGCTTAACAAATAACTCGTTACCAAGGGCTGGAAAGTTCAATGTGTCTAGTTTAGAGCAGAAACAGCTGGCCTGGAAGTAGCAGGAAGCCAAACAATGGCCTAGACCGTGTTTCTTCCAGAAGTGATGGGCTCCGTGGTGACTTCCTCTGCCCCAGCACTTTTATTTCTCAGGACAGTCCTGAAGAAAAAGCCCTGCCCTCTGAAGGAACCAGTTAAGAGAGCCAGCCGATGTCACGTAACCCCGCAGAGTGGAGACCGTAGAAAGCACACCTTGCGGCTGCGGTCGCTCGATCCGCCTTCATCGGTCTCCGGTGTTCCTGATCCCTCCTTCCTTCTCGCCAGGAAATGACTCTCATTTCCTTCTACCACGCTAGTCTTCAATCTCGACATTCTTTGAGCTCACTGGGAGACCCTCCCAGTCAGTGCCACTGAAGCCTCAAACTTGCCACAAAAGGCCTCTTCTTTCCCAAGGGCTCGCCCAAGTCCCGCAGCTCCCCTCCATGCAGTGGGTCGCTAGGCATGCCCCGTCCCCGCCCTTGCGCCTGGGTGGCCAAGCCCGGGGTACGCTCCGTGTGCGTCACAATGGCGCCCTGGTGGCCCCGCCCCCGGACGCCAGTCTCGGAGACCCCGCCCCCGCGCGGTCTTTCCCGCTTGCGTTTAGAAGTAGGATTGCGCCGAGTCTTCCTGGAGAAGAAGGTGGGATTTGACAAGAATCCGGAAGCGGGGCGGGGGCGCGAGCTCGTGGGCTGTTGTTCCCGGATGCTCGGGCACATGACCGATAGGGGGCAGAGCATACCGAGAGCCGAAGGGCTCTAGGAGGTACTGCGTGGGCAAGGGCGGCGGGAGTTGTTTGACTCCGGTCCTCGGCGCTTCTGACCACGCCCCTCCGTAGCCCGCCCCAGGGATTTCTATGGCGATGGTAAACAAGCCTCCCTTGACTTAACTAGAACGTCACAGTCCCCAGCGTTTCGTTCTCCTCAGGGTGCTCAGGGAATAGGGACGGCCGAGGTGTGGGATGTGAAGAAGAGCGGGAACGTGGAGACTCGGAGCCTTAAGCGAAGGGTGGGGCGGGCGGCCTGTTCGAGACTCGCACACTGGGAACCGACTGGGACCTGGAACCCCTGGGGTTAGAGACTGTGGGTCTGTGATTTGGGAAAAGGGGTGGTCGTTGCAGAGGTAGCCAAGAGTATTCTTGGTTCCAATGGAGGAGTCGCCAGCCCACCTGGGGAGACGGAGTCAAGGGGGCCAGAAAGGGTCGTGTTTGGGGAGAATACCTTTTTTAGGGCAGAGATTTAGGGGAGTCGTTGACTGGTTCAAATCCTAGGACCCAAGGGTACGAGAGGTTTGCGCTAGCCTGTAGGGACCAGGTGTGTAGACGTGGTTGGGAAAAAGCTCTTGTTACTTTATTTTATATCTTAAAGCAGTACAATTTACTCAAGGTTTTGCTACACTCAACTTTTCTCCTACCCATTTCCTGTTCCCTGAGGAGATATTTTCAAACCTCTGAGTTTTCTTCCCCATGTTTTATTCCTTACGTAGCTGCATCTCTTTGTGTACTTCCTTCATCAACTTCGCTAAATTTGCTTACTTAAGTTTGAAATATTTCCTGATTGATTTCCTTTGCGTCCTGGTCACACTTTGCTGCAGCATGTGTGTAGGCAGCTGTTTGCTTTTCTTTCTTTTTCTACACGTATCCTTGACTGTATTTTGCACTGGTTCCATTTTTGACGGCTCCTCTTGGAGTGAGTTTGAATTCAGCAGATTGTGGGAGTGGGTCCAAGGCTCTCATGCTTTTCTTTATTATCAAGATTTGCGTGTAGTTTATTTTTTCCCTACTTTAAAAATATGACATGTAAGAGATCTTTTGTAAAACATATCTCAAAGATGTAAAGAATACTACTCAATCCAAATCTTAAGAAGTAGAACTCAACCTGGTTCTCTTTCTCATCAGATCTGAGTACTGGTCTTGGCGGTCATAAAGGGAGGTAGTAGCAGTAATGAAGCTCTTCTCACAGTGCTTGGAGTCTGCTATATGGCTGTGGGCTTCTTTCAAACAAGGTTAAATTCTCTTAGAACTTGTTTCCTCCTCCCCTGTAAAGTGGCATAATCTCCGGCTTAAAAGTGAAATTGCCCAGTTATGTCCGACTCTTTGTGATCCCAAGGGCTGTAGCTGACCAGGCTACTCTGTCCAAGGGATTTTCCAGGCAAGAGTACTGGAGTGGGTTGCCATTTTCTTCTCCAGGGAATCTTCCCAACTCAGGGATGGAACCTGGGTATCCCTTGTTGCAGTCAGGCAGACGCTTTACTGTCTGGGCCACCAAGGAAGCCCAACAATAGGTGGAGCTTTGTTGTTCAGTTGCTCAGTCGTGTTCTCTTTGTGACCCCATGGACTGCAGCATGCCAGGCTTCCCTGTCCATCGCCATCTCCCATCTCATTTCCATTGAGTTGGTGATGACATCCAACCATCTCATCCTCTGCTGTCCCCTTCTCCTGCCCTCTGTCTTTCACAGTATCAGGATCTTTTCTAATGAGTCAGCTCTTCCCATTAGGTGGCTAAAGTTTTGGAGCTTCAGTTTCAGCATCAGTCCTTCTAATGAATATTTAGGATTGATTTCCTTTAGGATTGACTGGTTTGATCTCTTTGCAGCCCAAGGGACTCAAGAGTCTTCTCCAACACCACAGTTCAAAAGCATCAATTCTTTGGTTCTTAGCCTTCTTTATAGTCCAACTCTCACATCCATACATGACTACTGGAAAAACCATATCTTTGATTATGTGGACCTTTGTTGGCAACGTAATGTCTCTGCTTTTTAATATGCTCTCTAGGTTTGCCATAGCCTCTATTCCAAGGAGCAAGCGTCTTTTAATTTTGTGGCTGCAGTTACCACCTGCAGTGATTTTTTAGCCCAAGAAAATAAAGTCTCTCCCTGTTTCCATTGTTTCCCCATCTATTTGCCATGAAGCGATGGGACCAGATGCCATGATCTTAGTTTTCTGAATGTTGAGTTTTAAGCCAGATTTTTCACTCTCCTCTTTCACTTTCGTCAAGAGACTCTTTAGTTCCTCTTAGCTTTCTGCCATAAGGGTGGTGTCATCTGCATAATTGAGGTTATTGCTATTTCTCCCCACAATCTAGATTCCAGCTTGTTGATACAGTGATTGCTGACTAATATTTCTTTATTTGGGAGAGATTTCTCATTGGCTTTCTTGCCTCTTGATTGAGAGTGATCCTTTATTCTAAGATATGTTACCAGTAAAACTGTATTTGTTATTGTGGATCTACAGAGGATCTTCTATAGGAAGAGGAGAACTAAGAGATAATGGATTCTTTTAGGTGAAAACCTTGACCTTTGATGTTTTGTTTGCTAATGCTGGTACCTGGCATATCAGTAACCAGTAAAAGATGCCTGGATGTAGAAAAGAAAGAACAAGAACTCCACATTTATCTTAAGACAGTTTGTGTGATCCCAGTCTTCCCAGCTTCCCCATCACTATCTTGAATTTTATGTTTGTCAATTGCTTGCTTTTCTTTATAATTTGACTAAAATTGTATCCCATAGAAAAATGTATTTTTTAGTTTTGCATGTCTTTGGATTCTATATATGTTGTTTTCATACTCCATTTTCTTCAGTGCCTTTCTTTGGTTAATCAGCCTTGTCTGTTGTCTTCACAGGATTATGAAGACCAAGCATAAAGCTATAGTATTTTTTTGCTTTTTTATAGCATTCCATTTAATAAGTGGGCAACAACTTATTTCCCCACTATTCTGTTAAAGGAGTTATAGATTGTTTTCAGTTTTCTGTATTATAAACAGTGATGCTTTGAATTAGTACCTATTTTCTGGTCTGGGGCAGTGTTTTCCTCCTCTTCCATTTTCTGAGAGAGATTGTTTAAACTAGGTTTTAATTCTTCTCTAAATATCTGATATAGCTTTTCCAGTGAAACCATCTGGTCTGGAGATTTGGGGGAAAGTTTTAAAATTATGAATTCATTTTTTTAATAGTTACAGAACTGTTCAAATTAGTTCATACTAGAGGATCTGTGGTAGTAACTTTTTGAGGAATTCATAGTTTTCTTATAAAACAACCTTTGAGGTTGTTTTGCCAAAATTGAAGTATTTTTAGTCATTATTTCTTCGAATACTTTCCAGGCTCACACTCTTTCTCTTTCCCTTCTGAGACTCCCATGATGTGATTCTTAGATCTTTTGTTATATTCCCACAGGTTCTGGAGGCATTTTCCAGTTTTTGATGCTCTGTTTTCATTCTTATTCAGATTGAATATCTTATTTTGTATTCTTATTCAGATTGAATATCTTATTTTGTTCTTTATTCAAGTTTTCTGACTTTCCCCTATCTATTGGGTCCATTCTGCTTTTGAGCCCATCTAGTGAGTTTTTAATTTTGGTAGTTATGTTTTTCAGTTCTAGAATTCTCCTTGGTTCTCTAAATCTTCTGTTTCTTTGCTAAGTTGTACTTTCCCACTTATTTAAAACATGTTCATAATTGCTCATTGAAGCATTTTTGTGATGGCTGCTTTAAATTCCTTTCAGATATTCCAAATACTGGTGTTTCTGTCTTTAGTTTTTTTTTTTTTTTTTTCTGGCTGTGCCATGGGGCTTGTGGGATCTTAGTTCCCTGAGCAGGAATCAGACCCAAGCCCTTGGCAGTGAAAATGTGGAGTCCTAAGCACTGGACCACCAGGGAATTTCTTCTGGTTTTCTTTTCTCATTTAAGTGGGAATTTTCCTGGTATTGGTATGATAATTTTTTTTTTTTAATCCTCAAGAATTTTCATCATATTCTTGAGACTCTGGTTGTTACCCAAATCTCTTTTTAACAGGTTTTCTCTGACACCATACTGGCTAAGGAAAGGGAGACGCTACCTCATTACTGCCAGGTAGGGTGGAAGTCCAGGTTGCCCACTCGACTTCTGTTGACTAACTGGGGCTGGAGAATGGGAGAGGTACCTCATTCTAGTGGACTGGGGTGGCTGTCCGGTTCCGTACTGGACCTTCAGTGACAGCGGCTTGCCTGCGAGAATGAGATGTGTGTGTTGCAGCCTGGTGAGGGGAAGTCTAAGCTTCCTGTTAGGCCTTGACTGATATGGGTGGCAGTGGTAGCACACTTATTTTCTGTGGAGTTTGGTTGAAGTAGGGTGGTTATTGCCCACAAGTTTTGTCTTGCAAGGCTGCCCCTTTCTTTATCCTTTGGCTCAGAAGAGCAAGCTTCTGTTATAAGCCACTGACATTTTCAGATGGCTGGCTTCTCAGACACCCTACATAGAATATACGAGGCAAAAAGAAAACCCAGGAACCCTATGTCATGTCATTTCTTGAGTCCCAAGATAATTTTTTGATCTAGTTTCTCTTCATCTTTCAGTTTTGTTAAGTTTATCTCTATAATTTCACTATGTTTAGCTGTATTTAATGGGAGGAATATGAAGCATATCTTTTTTTATCTTATCCTGAACTGGAAGCTTTGCCTTAATTTTTGAAAGGTATCTTTGCTCTCTCTGAAATTATTTGACAGTTTTTTCTTTTAGGACTTTAAAGATGTCATTCCACAGTGTTCTCTTTTGTATTGTCTTCTATGAGAAATCTGATGTTATCCTTATATATGTTCTTTATTTAACATGTCTTTTTCTGGCTGATTTAAGACTAAATACACTTGATCTTAGCCAAAAGGCTGAGAAATGATTAAGATTTTTTAAAAATAACTTGTTTTGAGCAATTTGATTCTGATGTTATTAGGTGTCATTTCCTTTATGTTTCTTTAGTTTAGGGTTCATTGAGTTTCTTGGAACTATAGATTTATAGTTTTTTTTTTTAAATGTGGAAAGTTTTAGGTCATCATTTTGTTACTGAACAAAGTTTGTGTGTCTGATGGACAGTGAGGCCAAACAAACCAAAATGGTGGAGTTTGGAGCAGAGAAAGTTTTATTGCAGGGCAAAGCGAAGAGAACTTGTGGCTCATGCTAAAAATCCCCTAATTCCTCCATTGTTTTGGTGGAGAAGTTTTTCTTAAATTTGTTTATTTTTATTTATTAAAATTTTTCACTGTACTAGGTATCTGTTGCTGCTCAGGCTTTCTCTAATTGTGGTGAGCGGTGGCTACTCTTCATTATGTTGTGTTGTGTGGGCTTCTTATTGTAGTGGCCTCTCTTGTTGTGGAGCACAGGCTCTAGTTGGGTGGGCTTTAGTAGCTGTGGTGTGTGGGCTCAGTAGTTGTGGCTTGAGGGCTCTAGAGCTCTGGCTCAGTAGTTGCAGTACACAGGCTTAGTTGCTCCATGGCATGTTGCTTCCCAGACTTGGGGTCAAATCCATGTCCCCTCACTGGCAGGTGGATTCTTAACCACTAGACCACCAGGGAAGCCTGAGAAGTTTTTATAAGCTAAATTTGAGATGAAGGCTTCAGGGTGTTTGACTTCTTTTTGATAGGTTGGTGGTGAGCTAGTGTAACCAAAATTCAGCCCCTGTATGTTGGTACCAAATTGCATCTTGGAGATGGAGTTTTGGGTGAAGTATGAATAGCTATGGACTTCCCAGGTGGCCCTAGTGGTAAAGAATCCACGTGCCAATGCAGGAGCCACAGGAGATGCAGTTTCGATGCCTGGGTTGGGAAGATCCCCTGGAGGAGGGCATGGCAATCCACTCCAGTATTCTTGCCTGAAAAATCCCATGTACAGAGGAGCCTTGCAGGCCGTAGTCCAGTGGGTCACAAAGAGTTAGACATGACTGAGCACACATACATGCAGACATAAATAGCTTTGTTGTTTTGCCAGGCAAAGGGGGCCACAGTAGGCAAATGCCCTTCAAACTGTGTCCCAACCTAGAGGAGGTAGTGAGGAATTTTTATAGTAATGATCAGCGTGTGGACATTCTTTTGATTGTTCATTGGTGAGGTGAGTGGGAGTCAGTGTCAATCTTCTGGTTCCAACCAGTCTGGGATCTACATGCTTGAGGGCAGCATGTGGACTCAAACTAAAATACCCGGCCAGTACCCTGCTTGGGACTCGAACCCCTCCAGGCAAAACCCATAGTCTTCCAACTGAGATCACAGAGTTGGTTTTAGGACCTAATGAAGCTAAGGTTCTTGATGTCTCATCACAGAAGAAATTCAGTGAGAGACATAGCGATAGGTAAGAAGTGGATTTATTCAGAGAGAAACACACTCCACAGACAGAGTGTGGGTCATTGCAGAGGGTGAGTGCAGTGGCTTCGAAATGTGTGGTTAGCTTTTATGGCCTGGGTAATTTCATAAGCTAATGAGTGGGAGGATTGTCCCACCTCTTTTTGGGAAGGGGTGAAGATTTCCAGGAATTGGGCTGCTGCCCACTGTTTGGTCTTTTGTTGACAGCTGACCTTGGAACTGTCATGGTGCCTCGGTGTGTCATAGCTTGCTGATTGAGGATCATGGTCTAGTCATCAAAGTTGACTTGTCTGCCATCTTGAATTCATTTGATTCTAATCAGTTTATGTTGTATTCTCTAGGCTCTGTCATTCTTTCAAAGGTTGTGCCCTGCCCCCTTCCCTCCTGTTTCACAATTGCTGAGCCCACTTGCTGCAACTGCTGAAGCCTGTGTGCCTAGAGCCTGTGCTCTGCAACAAGAGAAGCCACTGCAATGAGAAACCCGTGCACTGCAACTAGAGAATAGCCCCCACTTGCTGCAACTAGAGAAAGCCTACATGCAGCAACAGAGACTCACCACAGCCAAAAAATAAATAAATGAGTAAGCTTTTTTAAAAAAAAAAGCAATTTAATGAAGAATCAGCAGACTCGTAGAAGACATATTCTCATTTTAGGTCTAGGACAGATCTTAATGCATGAATGGAGATTGGGATTATCTACCAGGAGTAGAGACAATACCAGGTAGATCTTTAGCCAGTCATGACTAAATAAGTGGTTTTTGACAGATTTATCCTTTAGACCATTTGGCCTTTGTAGACATTTTGATTGTCACGGCCAGGGGCAGTACTACTGGTATTCAGTGGACAGAGGACAAGAATCTTGCTAAACGTACATTTTGTAGGATAGTTACCAAACCAAAAAAATTATCTGGTCCCAAATGTCAATTTTGCTGCTGTTGAGAAGCCTAAATCCTGTGTTACCCGAAAACTGGGTTTGCCTCTTGAGGGGTGACGAGCCAAAAGACACAATCAAGCCAAAGATCAGGAGAAGGAAGGATTTATTAGTTGTAGCAGGTGAGGAGAACACCAGGAATCTTTCTCAAAGCAGTGTCTCCCTGAACAGCAAAATTGGGGAAGTTTTAAGCTAAGGATACTTGAATATTCATGAAGTGACTTGAACAAGTGAATTTAGCATAGAATTGGGGTAGAGGTTGATAGAGTCCAAACTTTAGTTAATTGAAGTTGTGAGGGTCAGAAAAGGTCAACATCATCATTCCTTTGGTTCCAGTTTATCTAGTTGTTGAGACCTTGAGGAGGGGTTAAATTATGCAAAACAGTTAAAGAAAGTGCCTCAGGCTAATCTTTATCATTGAAAGAGAACTGGGAGTCTTTACAACTGACTTCCCTGGGTGGCTCAGGCAGTAAGTAGTCTTCCTTCAATGCAGGAGACCTGGGTTTGATCCCTGCATCAGGAAGACCCCCTGGAGAAGGAAATGGTAACCCACTCCAGTATATTTGCCTGAAGAATCCCCATGGACAGAGGAACCTGGCAGGCTAGTTTATGGGGTCACAAAGAGTCAGACTGAGTGACTAAGACTTTCACTTCACAACTGATTTACTGTTTTTGCTATTGTTATCTCTGACCTGATAAGAGTTTATTCTTTTGTTCCCTTAGGATTATTACTGAGACCTGTTGAAGGGCAGGGTTGTGACCAGGCTTAGATTCCAAAATGGCTTAGGCCAAAAAATTGCTTGTCTTATGTCAGTAAAGTCCTGCCTAGTTCTCTTTCTTCGGAGACTCCCTACCCAATTTGATTACAAGTGGACTAACAAAAGACCTTGGAATAAAAAGAAGAGTAATTCCTGGCAAGATTTAAGAGAGGGTTAATAAGTAGTTCTGGGCTTCCCTGGTGACTCAGTAAAGAATCTGCCTGCCATGCGGGAGTCCTGGGTTTGATCCCTGGATTGGGAAGATCCCCTGGAGAAGGGAATGGCTACCCACTTTAGTATTCTGGCCTGGAGAATTCCATGGACTGTATAGTCTGTGGGATCTCAAAGAGTTGGACACAACTGAGCAACTTTCTCTCCCTAAAGTAGTTCCAAATAATTTTGCAGGGGGAGTTGCTACCATTAGCAATACCCACACCAACACCAAAAGGAATACAAGGTTTTGTGTCAAGAGAAGGACTAAGGTGGTGCTAGTGGTAAAGGATCCACCTGCCAATGCAGGAGGCACAAGAGATGTGGGTTCAATCTCTGGGTCAGGAAGATCCCCTTGAGGCAACACACGCTAGTATTCTTCCCTGGAGAATTCCATGGACAGAGGAACCTGGCGGGCTACAGTCCATGGGGTCACAAAGAGTCAGACACAACTGAAGTGGTTTAGCATGCATGCATACATCTTCCAAGGCAAGGAAGCTAAGGAATGTACAAATGCTTCATAAGTATTATACACAAGCTATATATATTAGTGCTGTAAACATTAGTGCTATATTCAGTCTATTACACAGGGCACCAGTGACCTCCATTTTAAATTACTTTGCTAAGTCATGTGTTTAATTAATTGTGGAATTTGGCTTTGAGCCCAAATCCTAATCCCATTTTTTATCACTATACTATAAATCATGACAAGAGACAAGAGTGAGAGAAATAATCGCTAAGGCACAAAAAGAGAATAGAAGAGTAATAGAGAAGTAGAAAACAAGATTAAGTTGCAGACTTGAGATTTGGGACAGTAAGCTAAAAGAAATACTACTGTGCAAAAGGCAGATGAGCTCAAGGGCAATTGTTGTTAATAAATAATTATTCCCCTGTTTTTTTCTTTTTTGTCACCACACTTGTGGGTTAGTATTCTAGGCCTGGAACTATCTACAGTGGAGATAATAACATTTACTTAAAACAGTTGGCTCAGTGCCTTGCAAATAATAGCACTTCTTCATTGGAAGGCATCGTAGGTACTGGCCATGGTTATCAGTTAATGTATTTGTGCTTAAGTTCTCTGAGGATTGCTGATGTGATATTTTTATAAGCCTTGCAGATAGTTACTTGTCAGATGACCAATACTCTCAGTTCAACAGTAAACTCTGTAGCTTTTATTTTTTATACTCCTTGTCTACTGAGAGAGAATGCTGTTTTCAGAGAAACTTTGCGTATACTTTAGGATCACCTAGGAAACTTTTTAAAAAAAATATTTATTTTTTAGTTAATTAGTTTGTTTGGTCACACCAGATCTTAGTTGTAGCATTGGTGGGTCTTTGGCTGTATGTGAAATCTAGTTCCCTGACCAGGAATAGAACCCAGGCCCCCTGCATTGGGAGTGCACTGGCTTAGCCACTGGACCACCAAGGAGGTCCTCAACTCGGGAACTTTAAAAATGATGATGTTTCTGCTCATCCCAAACCAATTAAAGAGCAACCTTTAGGAACAGGACCGAAAGAAGGGGTACTCAAGCTTTTTTGCTTCTGTTTTTTTAATTTTCACATTCATATTTTAAAATTGATATCCAAAATTTTATAAATTTAAAGAATTTTGTAGTATTAAATTTCTGGTATTTGTAAATATTGACTTAAAAAGATATAAGTCACCTCACTTCTTTAAATGTGAACAATAAGTTGTAATAACCGTAGTGCAACATGTGATAAACTTCTTATCATTGGGAAGTTTCTCATCATTCTTTTCTGTCCTACTCTCTCCATAGAATTTTATCCCACTAATATATATTCATGCTTTAATGTCTTTTTATTACCTTTTGAGAAGGAAATGGCAACCCACTCCAGTAGTTTTGCTTGGAAAATTCCATGGATGGAGGAGCCTGGTAGGCTAGAATCCATGGGATTGCAAAGAGTTGGACACAACTGAGTGACTTCATTTTGTACTTTGTACTTTATAATTCTCTGGAGCAAAGATATGTATATCTCTTTGGATTAAACTTTTAAGATTTCCTCTGTCCACAGGCTTTAAGTACTTAAAATTTCTGGATTGTGGGATCTTTATGTTCAGTTCAGTTCAGTTCAGTTGCTCAGTGGTGTCCAACTCTTTGTGACCCCATGAATCGCAGCACGCCAGGCCTCCCTGTCCATCACAAACTCCTGGAGTTTACTCAAACTCCTGCCCATTGAGTCGGTGATGTCATCCAGCGACATCTGTCATCCCCTTCTCCTCCTGCCCCCAATCCCTCCCAGCATCAGGGTTTTTCCGAGTCAACTCTTCACACGAGGTGGCCAAAGTATTGGAGTTTCAGCTTCAGCATCAATCCTTCCAATGAACACCCAGGACTTATCTCCTTCAGGATGGACTGGTTGGATCTCCTTGAAGTCCAAGGAACTCTCAAGAGTCTTCTCCAACACCACAGTTCAAAAGCATCAATTTTTCAGGCCTCAGCTTTCTTCACAGTCCAACTCTCACGTCATACAAGATCACTGGAAAAACCATAGCCTTGACCAGATGGACCTTTGTTGGCAAAGTGATGTCTCTGCTTTTTAATATGCTATCTAGGTTGGTCATAACTTTCCTTCCAAGGAGTAAGCGTCTTTTAATTTCATGGCTGCAGTCACCAACTGGAGTGATTTTGGAGCCCCCAAAAATAAAGTCTGACACTGTTTCCGCTGTCTCCCCATCTATTTCCCATGAGGTGATGGGACCAGATGCCATGATCTTAGTTTTCTGAATGTTAAGCTTTAAGCCAACTTTTTCACTCTTCTCTTTCACTTTCATCAGGAAACTTTTTAGTTCCTCTTCACTTTCTGCCATAAGGGTGGTGTCATCTGCCTATCTGAGGTTATTGATATTTCTCCCGGCAATCTTGATTCCAGCTTGTGCTTCTTCCAGCCCAGTGTTTCTCATGATGTACTCTGCATATAAGTTAAATAAGCTGGGTGACAATATACAGCCTTGACGTACTCCTTTTCCTATTTGAAACCAGTCTGTTGTTCCATGTCCAGTTCTAACTGTTGCTTCCTGACCTGCATACAGGTTTCTCAAGAGGCAGGTCAGGTGGTCTGGTACTCCCATCTCCTTCAGAATTTTCCACAGTTTATTGTGACCACACAGTCAAAGCCTTGGCGTAGTGAATAAAGCAGAAATAGATGTTTTTCTGGAACACTCTTGCATTTTTTATGATCCAGCGGATATTGGCAATTTGATCTCTGGTTCCTCTGCCTTTTCTAAAACCAGCTTGAACATCTGGAAGTTCTCGGTTCACATATTGCTGAAGCCTGGCTTGGAGAATTTTGAGCATTACCTTACTAGCGTGTGAGATGAATGCATTTGTGTAGTAGTTTGAGCATTCTTTGGCATTGCCTTTCTTAGGGATGGGAATGAAAACTGACCTTTTCCAGTCCTGTGGCCACTGCTGAGTTTTCCCAATTTGCTGGCATATTGAGTGCAGCACTTTCACAGCATCATCTTTCAGGATTTGAAATAGCTCAACTGGAATTCCATTACATCCACTAGCTTTGTTTGTAGTGATACTTTCTAAGGCCCGCTTGACTTCACATTCCAGGATGTGTGGCTCTAGATGAGTGATCACACCATTGTGATTATCTGGGTCATGAAGATCTTTTTTGTACAGTTCTTGTGTGTATTCTTGCCACCTCTTCTTAATATCTTCTACTTCTGTTAGGTCCATACCATTTCTGTCCTTTATTGAGCCCACCTTTGCATGAAATGTTCCCTTGGTATCTCTAATTTTCTTGAAGAGATCTCTAGTCTTTCCCATTCTGTTGTTTTCCTCTATTTCTTTGCTATGATCGCTGAGGAAGGCTTTATCTCTCCTGGATATTCTTTGGAACTCTGCATTCAAATGAGAATATCTTTCCTTTTCTCCTTTGCTTTTTGCTTCTCTTCTTTTCTCAGCTATTTGTAAGGCCTCCTCAGACAGCCATTTTGCCTTTTTGTATTTCTTTTCCATGGGGAGGGTCTTGATCCCTGTCTCCTGTACAATGTCACGAATCTCCGTCCATAGTTCATCAGGCTCTCTGTCAGATCTAGTCCCTTAAATCTGTTTCTAACTTCCACTGTATAGTCATAAGGGATTTGATTTAGGTCATACCTGAATGGTCTAGTGGTTTTCCCTATTTTCTTCAGTTTAAGTCTGAATTTGGCAATAAAGAGTTCATGATCTGAGCCACAGTCAGCTTCTGGTCTTGTTTTTGCTGCCTGTATAGAGCTTCTCCATCTTTGGCTGCAAAGAATATAATCAGTCTGATTTCGGTGTTGACCATCTGGTGATGTCCATGTGTAGGGTCTTCTCTTGTGTTGTTGGAAGAGGGTGTTTGCTATGACCAGTGCATTCTCTTGGCAAAACTCTGTTAGCCTTTGCCCTGCTTCATTCCATACTCCAAGGCCAAATTTGCCTGTTACTCCAGGTGTTTCTTGACTTCCTACTTTTGCATTCCAGTCCGCTAGAATGATAAGGACATCTTTTTTGGGTGTTAGTTCTAAAAGGTCTTGTAGGTCTTCATAGAACTGTTCAACTTCAGCTTCTTCAGTGTTACTGGTTGGGGCATAGGCTTGGATGGGCCAAGAGGAGCTATTCCACATTCAAGGTCAGGAGGGGCAGCCGTGAGAAGATACCCCTTGTCCAAGGTAAGGAGCAGCGGCTGTGCTTTGCTGGAACAGCAGTGGAGAGATATCCCACGTCCAAGGTAAGAGAAACCCAAGTAAGACGGTAGGTGTTGCGAGAAGGTATCAGAGGACAGATACACTAAAAGCATAATCACAGAAAACTAGCCAGTCAGATCCCAGGACCGAAGTCTTGTCTAACTCAATGAAACTAAGCCATGCTGTGTGGGGCCACCCAAGACGGTCTGGTCATGGTGGAGAGGTCTGACAGAATGTGGTCCACTGGAGAAGGGAATGGCAAACCACTTCAGTATTCTTGCCTTGAGAACCCCATGAACAGTATGAGAAGGCAAAATGATAGGATACTGAAAGAGGGACTCCCCAGGTTGGTAGGTGCCCAATATGCTGCTGGAGATCAGTGGAGAAATAACTCCAGAAAGAATAAGGGGATGGAGCCAAAGCAAAAACAATACCTAGTTGTGGATGGGACTGGTGATAGAAGCAAGGTCCAATGCTGTAAAGAGCAATATTGCATAGGAACCTGGAATGTTAGATCCATGAATCAAGGCAAATTGGAAGTGGTCAAACAGGAGATGGCAAGAGTGAATGTCGACATTCTAGGAATCAGCGAACTAAAATGGACTGGAATGGGATCTTTATAGTACTTGTTAAAACACAGTTAATACAAGCAGTATACATATATTAAAGCTTTAAGCCCACAAAACCTAAATTTCCATCGATAGGTGAGAGGATAAACTAAATACGGTATGTTTATACAATGGAATGCACATTAATAAAAAAGAAATGAAGTACTTATATTAATATATACATTAGTATGAATGAACTTCAAAAGCATCATCCTGATTGAAAGAAGCCAGACATAAAAGAGTATATACTCTATGTTTCTGTTTATTTAAAAATCCTAGAAAATGCAAACCAACTCTATGGTGACAAAGAGCATGCTGATAGTTGCTTGGGACTAGCAGTGGAGGGAGGCATGGACTGCAAAGGAATGGGACATAGAGTTCCGTGGTGTTCCAGTGGTTAAAACTCCAAACTTCCAATGCAGGGAGCATGGGTTCGATTCCTGGTTGGAAAATTAAGATCCCACATGCTGCACAGTGTGGCCAAAAAAAGGAGGGGGGATGCTTAGAGGATGATGGAGATATTCTGGAACTTGAGTATAGTAGTGAGGTCACAGGCATCATCATTTATCAAAATTAATTGATTGTACAGTTTAAATTATACATCAATAAAGTCAACAATATATTGCAAGTTTTTATAAGTAGTGAAATGTACAGCTTTATTGGAAATATGCCGAAGAATAAGTTCAGTCGCTCAGTCTTGTCTGACTCTTTGTGACCCCATGGACTGCATTACTCCAGGCTTCCCTGTCCATCACCAACTCCTGGAACTTGCTCAAGCTCATGTCCATCGAGTCGGTGATGCCATCCAATTGTCTCATCCTCTGTTGTCCCCTTCTCCTCCTGCCTTCAGTCTTTCCCAGCATCAGGGTCTTTTCCAGTGAGTCAGTTCTTCACATCAGATGGCCAGAGTATTGCAGTTTCAGCTTTAAAGTCCTTCCAGTGAATATTCAAGACTGATTTCCTTTAGAATTGACTGGTTGGATCTCCTTGCAATCCATGGGACTCTCAAGAGTCTTCTCCCACATCACAGTTCAAAAGCATCAATTATTCAGTGCTCAGCTTTCTTTATAGTCCAACTCTCACATCCGTACATGACTACTGGAAGAACCATGGCTTTGACTAGATGGACTTTTGTTGGCAAAGTAGTGTCTCTGCTTTTTAATATGCTATCTAGGTTGGTCATAGCTTTTCTTCCAAGGAGCAAGTGTCTTTTAATTTCATGGCTGCAGTCACCATCTGCAGTGATTTTTGGAGCCCCCCAAAATAAAGTCTGTCACTATTTCCACTGTTTCCCCCTCTATTTGCCATTAAGTGATGGGACCAGATGCCATGATCTTAGTTTTTTGAATGTTGAGTTTTAAGCCTGCTTGTTCCCTCTCCTCTTTCACTTTCATCAAGAGGCACTTTAGTTCCTCTTCACTTTTTGCCATAAGGGTGGTGTTATCTGCGTATCTGAGGTTATTGATATTTCTCTGGGAATTCTTGATTCCAGCTTGCGCTTCATCTAGGCCGGCAGTTCATATGATGTACTCTGCGCATATGTTAAATATGCAGGATGACAATATACAGACTTGATGTACTCCTTTCCCAATTTGGAACCAGTTTGTTGTTCCATGTCTGGTTCTACTGTTGCTTCTTGACCTGCATACAGATTTCTCAGGAGGCAGGTCAGGTGGTCTGGTATTCTGATCTCTTGAAGAATTTTCCAGTTTGTTGTGATCTACACAGTCAAACGCTTTGGTGTAATCAATAAAGCAGAAGTAGATGTTTTTCTGGAATTCTCTTGCTTTTTCTATAATCCAGCATATGTTGGCAATTTGATCTCTGGTTCCTCTGCCTTTTCTAAATCCAGCTTGAACATCTGGAAGTTCATAGTTTACGTTCTGTTGAAGCCTGGCTTGGAGAATTTTGAGCATTACTTTGCTAGCGTGTTAGATGAGTGCAATTGTGCAGTAGTTTGAACATTCTTTGTCATTGCCCTTCTTTGGGATTGGAATGAAAACTGACCTTTTCCAGTCCTGTGTCCACTGCTGAGTTTTCCAAATTTGCTGGCATAGTGAGTGCAGCACTTTCACAGCATCATCTTTCAGGATTTGAAATAGCTCAACTGGAATTCCATCACCTCCACTAACTTTGTTGGTAGTGATGCTTCCTAAGGCCCACCTGACTTCACATTCCAGAATGTCTGGCTCTAGGTGAGTGATCACACCATCTTGGTTATCTGGGTCCTAAAGATCTTTTTCGTATAGTTCCTCTGTGTTTTCTTGCCCCCTCTTAATATCTTCTGCTTCTCTTAGGTCCATACCATTTCTGTCCTTTATTGAGCCCATCTTTGCATGAAATGTTCCCTTGGTATCTCTAATTTTCTTGAAGAGATCTCTAGTCTTTCCCATTCTATTATTTTCCTCTATTTCTTTGCACTGATCACTGAAGGCTTGCTTATCTCTCCTTGCTATTCTTTGGAACTCTTCATTCAGGTGGGTGTATCTTTCCCAGAGGAATAAATCCCTACTCAAAGAAATAAAAGTCTCTTATTTTTGAATCAAAGTTAATAGGCTACTTTTAATAGGTAGATTCACCTCCTCTCCTCCCCCATTTCATTTTCTGATCTCATTTCCTGTTGTACCCCAACTCATCTGATTCTACTCATGTTACACCCACCAGGCAGTATGTCTACTTCTGAAGCATGCTTCTTTTCTCTGAGTCTTTTCTCAAATGTCATCTTTTCAATGATACCCATCCTAAATACCGTCTAAACTGGCAAATTCCATCCCCACATTCCCATTTCTTTTATTGTTTTTTTTTTTTTCTTTTTTTTTCAATTAGCAATAATCACACCTTGGATAAACCTCATTGGCTACGATACTGCCACTGCGCAAAGCTATTGTTTTTTATTTTCCTTTATTCTGTAGACATTAACTCCTTTGAAAAATGATATAATTACTCATTATGTTTAGTATTTTTTGCCATATAAACTCCAGGAAGGCAGCAGTCTTTCTTTTGTTCTCTGTTGTCTCTAGAGTTGTGCCTGGCTCTTGCTCAGTCCCCCAAAAGTGTTGAATAAAAGAATGAATTAAAGTAGACTTAAAACTGAAGACTGGGGACTTCCCTGGTAGTCGAGTGGTTAAGACTCTGTGCTTCTAATGCAGGGGGCACTGATTCAATCTCTGGTTGGAAAACTAAGATCCTATAGGCCAAAAAAAAAACACCTCTGTGCTTGTGGTGATAGTTAGGCAACTCTGTCAATATACCAAAAATCACTGAATTGCACAAGAATAGTAAGTGAATTGTATGCTATGTAAATTATAACACAATTAAAAAGAAAAAGTTTAAGAACTAAAAAAGAAATTATAAAACTGAAGGCTTTCAAATTAGTATATATTTGGGTCAATAGGATCCCTGCTTATAAACATTTTAAACCCTTACTGGGATTTCTATGAGGGTACCCTGTCTGAAACAAACAAACAAAAAACTCAAACAACCTTCAGTTCAAAGAGGTCAACTCGGTGCTTTTGAGATAAAACAAGCAGGTTATAAATGCCGTGGAATTCAGGAGTACTCAGTATAACCATCTGATGAACCAATACAGGGTCTTGGATATGAGGTGGAATTCCCTACAACTCGGCACTGACCCTTCTTCCTCACAATGAGAGTACCAGACTTAGGAGGAAAAGTAAATTTGAGGGAAAAGAAGTTTAGGATGGTTGAATAGATGTGTTGAGTTGCCCAACCTGAAGTAACATACCATTATCTGGGGGAACAAAATTCCCAGAAGCTCTATAAATAGATGGTTCTTCATATAAACCAAAAGAGCAAGGACTTCCCTGCGGGTCCAGTCATTTAGAGTCCAGGCTTCTGATGCAAGGGGCATAGGTCTGATCCCTGATCAGAGAACTAAGATCCTACATGCTGTGCCAAAAAAAGGAAAAACAAAACAAAACAAAGAGCAGACCAGGTGTGAAGCAGAATAGGGGACATCTCTGAAGTAGAAGGGATGGGGCCAAGGATGTTGGACTTCCTATGGGGCTTCCGTTACATTCCCGCTCCTTCTTTGTGTAACACAAGAGCTTTGTGCTTTTAGTCAAGAGGCTGAAACCTACTTTGTCAGCCTTTATTGTTTCCCAAATCAAAGGAACCTCCACCTTTGACACAGAAGTGTCATAGCTTAGGTAGATTTCTAGACTACATATGCTAAGCACTGAAGCCCTATAAATGGAGATGATGTCAGTACTGGGTCAGGAGAAACTGTCCCAGCTGTGGGGTTATTGTCAGCATTTAAAGGGCTTAGTGAAAAAAAAAAAAAAAAAAAAATCCTTTTCTGGGGAAAAAAAAAAAAAAAATCCTTTTCTGGAAAAAAAAAAAAAATCCTTTTCTGGGGAAAAAAAAAAAAAAAGGCTTAGTGAACTCTGGAATAGATCAGTTAGACAGAGTCTCTAGGAAGTCAGACCCAATAGCCCAATTAAGGGTAGGGTGCAGGTGAAATATACCATATTCAGAGGCAATGGAGATAGCAGGCAATACTCAGAGACAGGTAGATGCAACAGTAATGCCACAGGAAGCCATTTCCTAGATATTGAGGGTAAAGACTGGGCAGTGTGTCAAGAAGGGTGGGGTGATAGCGAGGACCCCCAGTTCCAGCAGCAGCTATCGAGACACTCTGATGGAATATTAGCCATAAAAAGGAATGAAATTGGGTCATTTGTGGAGAAGTGGATGGACCTAGAGTCTGCCATACAGAGTGAAATAAGTCAGAAAGAGAAACAAATATTGCATTTTAACACATACATATGGACTCTAGAAAAATGGTACAGAGAAGCCCATTTCCAGGGCAGGAATTGAGACCAAGGTGTAGAGAACAGAGTTGTGTATACCGTCAGGGGAGGCGGGAAGGGGAGAGTGGGACAAACTGGGAGAGTAGGATTGACATAAATACACTACCACGTGTAGAACAGATAGCTAGTGGGAACCTGACGTATAGCACAGGGAGCTCAGCTTGGTGCTCTTTGATGACCTAGAGGAGTGGGATGGGCGGTGGGGAGAGGTGGGAGAGAGGTCCAAGAAGGAGGGGATATATGTACACATGCAGCTGATTTACTTCATTGTATAGCAGAAACTTAGTACTGTAAAGCAGTTGTCCCTCCACTCCCCCCAAGAGACACTGTGTAGTTGCAGGGGCTGTCTTGGAGCCCTCCAATATGTAGGGAAAATTCTGAGAGCACTAGGGTGGCCACTGAGTGTTCATATTTTCAGACCATTTACTCCTGAAATTAGATAGTATTGGGGAGATTTGAATTCAGGATGGATTTCATTTAGGGTCAGAAGACTAACTTTGACAATAATATTGAGAGTCGGCATGGCATTGTGAGACTAGCACTTAGCTTATAGTCTTGTTTGAAGATTAAATTAGTTATAAAGCATTTAGAACAGTACTTTACATCGTGAGTGCTACTTATCAGGAATGGTGTCTTATAATAGAAATTTTGAAAATGCATTGCCTATGTTCTCATTTAGTATTTAATATTATATATTCCTGAATAAAATATAAATTTAGCAAGTTCAGATGGTAAATAATCTGCCTGCAATTCAGGAGACACAGGTTTGATTCCTGGGTCAGGAAGATCCCCTGGAGAAGGGAATGGCTACCCACTCCAGTATTCTTACCTGAAGAATTCCATGAACAGAGGAGCCTGGTGGGCTACAGTCAATGGGGTCGAAAAGAGTTGGACATGACTGAGTGCTAACTTTTTAATTGTGGTTTAGTCCATGAATATTGATGGTTTTGAAAAATATTACAAGAAATTTCCTGGCAGTCCAGTGGTTAGGACTCCATATTTTCACTGCTGAGGGCGAAGGTTTGATCCCTGGTTGAGGGACTAAGATCTTGAAAGCCACAAGGCATGGCCAAACAAAAATATATAAATTGAAAAATATTATAGAGCTGATGAAAAGAATGATGAATAGTGGTATAAGAAAAATGTATATATGTTATGTATGTATTTACACTTCTGTTTTATCTGAATCACATCTAAGGATAGCAAAAGAAATTGTATCTAAAGATAACAAGACTTTTTTAAAGTCAAAAACAAATGGCAAAAGACAACTAATATTGAAATAGACTTCAAGAAAAGAAGATAATTGACAATAATGAAGCTATAATACTCATAGACATGAACTACAGTATATATAATACACAGAAGTGTATAAATGATCTTTTGAGGGAATATCTATCTCATGAGTTCAGTGAGAAAAAAACTGTCACCATCTAAATTCTTGTTGTTGTTTAGTCATTAAGTTGTGTCCGACTCTTGTGACCCCATGGACTGTAGCCTGCCAGGCTCCTGTCCATGGGATTTTCCAGGTAAGAATACTGGATTGAGTTGCCATTTCCTTCTTCAGGGGATCTTCCCAATCCAGGAATCAAATCATCATCTTCCTGCATAGCAGATGGTCTCCTTCATTGCAGGCAGGCCCTTTACCGCTGAGCCAGCAGGGAAGCCCCACCATCTACACAGAAGCAGGCAAAGCATCCTTTGGCCGGAAACTGGGCAACCAGTTGTTTCGTGCTCGTGGGCCCAGCTTTCCATCTGTGAGTAACTCTGCGTGACCAGCAGTTACCTCTGTTTCTGTTACAATTACTATAAAATGATATAGGTAACCTCAAGCTCAAAAGAACAAAAATATGAACAGTTGTGGAGGGGCTTGCTTCCATGAGCAAGTTTTTCAGTGAACAGTAGCCACATTTTAGGGCTCTTCTGAGCTTGAGCTTGAGACCAGATGATGTGTCTGGATTGCCCTCTCATAGATCCTCATGGATTCAACTCTGAAGCCTTTAGTTCAACCCAGATGCTACTTCTGCATTGCAGGAAGATTCTTTACCACTGAGTTACCAGGGAAACCCAGAGCACGAAGTATATAGGAAATTCCTGTACCTGTCTCTCAAATTTGCAATGAACCTAAAACTGTTCTAAAATAGAAAGTCTATTTAAAAAACAGAAATCTCTACTAATTCTGGGTTCAACTCCATATCTACTGAGTCACAATCTCTAAGAGAAGATCCCTTAAATTTTCATTTTTAGCAAGTAACTGATGACTCCTATTCCCATTTAATATGTAATCTACTTCACTAGAGGACACTGATGTGCAGCTTCTTCCACTGAGGCTGCCCAATTCAGGAAAGCTCAGTCCCCAGCTGGGTAAGAGGCCAAAGGCATCAGAGGTGGACAACAAATACTTCCTTCTAGCAAATACTCTTCCTCTCTCCCTTACATTAGCCTCGAATGGTGGTGTAATACACATGTTGTTCTGCAACTTGATTTTTTGTTGTTGTTATTTTGCATTTAGCAGTGTATCAGGACATAGAGAACTTTTTTTTTTTTTTTTTGAAGACTTCCCTGGTGGTCCAGTGGTTAATAATCCACCTGCTGTTGCAGGGGACACAGGTCTGATCCCTGGTCCAGGAAGAACCCACATGCTGCAGGGCAACCAAGCCAGTGTGCCACAACTACTGAGCCCACACTGTGAAGCTTGTGCTCCACAACAAGAGAAGCCACTGCAATGTGCAATGAGAAGCCTGGGCACTGCAACAAAGAGTAGCTCCTACTTGCCAAAACTAGAGAAAGCCCTCACCTAGCAACAAAGACCCAGCACAGCCAAATATAAAAATTAAAGACTATACTGTATTCCACTGTATGGCTGTACCATAACTTTTAAAATATGTTCCCTAACTCTGGTTCCTAAACATTTGCCATTACAAAAAGTGCTGCCATAAATAATCTTGTACAGACACTTACGTACATATATCATTTTGCACCTCTGTGAATATATCTGGAGGATAAATTCATCCAAGTGGAATATGCTGGATTAGATAGAGGTTTATGCATCTGTGGCACCAAGTTGCCCCCTGTAGAGGTAGTACCCATTACATACCACGAGTAATATGTGTTTTCCTACTTTTTTTTTTTTTTTAACATTTTATTTTGTATTGGGGTATAACCGATTAACAATGTTGTGATAGTTTCAGGTGAACAGTTGAGTGTCCTATGTTATTTTTTAACGGCTGCATGTTATTCTGTTGGAGGAATTACCATTGTTTGTTTAATCTGTCTGCTGTTTGTGAATGCTGAAATTGTTTCTCTATCCCACATTTCTTTTGTTCTCAAAGCCACTGTTTGACTGTCCTATGACTTAACTACCCAGCATGAGGGATTTAGCCATCTTGGGAGGATCCTTGTGGTTGACTTATTATTGTTGTGATTATCATAACAACAGACCTACAAACTTTTTTTCTAAGTGTGTCTCCATCTATGAACTCACTTCTGTGGCTAGACCTCACCTCTAGCCTCTGGGAATTTCTTCTGTGAACCCAGCAGGATGAGATCCTATAAGTCAAATTCCAAAGTGTTGAAGCAAATCAGCAGAGCAGGGCCCCCTAATGACTGATTACACACAACTCTGACCCCACACAGCCTTGATCTTGTTGTTTTCTACAGCTTTTCATCCCTGCAACCTGAAGATGAGTCAATCTCCTGCCCAGTGGGAGAGCAGAAATAGTGGGGTGGGAAGAGCGATGATGCATGTCCCCTGGGCTATGCCTAGGAGAACACTCTGATCTCTGCAGTGACTTGTTTGCAAATGCCTTTCTCTTCATGCCAGAGGACCCAAGAGAGAAGTGAGAATGGGGACAGCTCTGGCACCTGGAAACTGATTTGTTTGCCTGAAGCAATACACGAAGTGGTTTCTGCTGAGCATCTCCAGCTTGTAGTGTTTTGGTACTGATCTAGCCTCAAACTTGGATGGTTTCTTACTGTTTGTGAAAGAGTTCCCAAATATTTAGTGGTTCTCAGAGATGGTGGTCTTGGGGTGGAGACAGTTCTCAGAAAAGAGTTTTACAATTCCAACCATGATGGCCTTTTCTCATTAATCTCCTCGTTTTCTCTATCCTATATTTGGTTAGAAATCAGAGTGAAATCAAAATGCTATTAGAAATTATTTTGGCCAGACACACATGAAATTAGCAGATAATACCACTCTAATGGCAGAAAGCAAAGAGGAACTAAAGAGCTTCTTGAGGGTGAAAGAGAAGAGTGAAAAAGCTGGCTTAAAAACAGCATTAAAAAAAAAAAAACTTAAGACAATGGCATTCAGTTCCATCACTTCATAGCAAATAGATGGGGGAAACGTGGCAACAGTGACAAATTTTATTTTCCTGGGCTCCAAAATCACTGGATGACTGCAGCCATGAAATTAAAAGGAGCTTGCTCCTTGGAAGGAAAGCTATGACAAACCTAGACAGCGTATTAAAAAGCAGAGACATCACTTTGCTGACAAAGGTCTGTCTAGTCAAAGCTATGGTTTATCCAGTAGTCATGTATGGATTTGAGAGCTGAACCATAAAGAAGGCTGAACACTGAAGAAATGATGCTTTTGAACTGTGGTGTTGAGAAGACTCTTGAGAGTGCCTTGGACATTAAGGATATCAAACCAGTCAGCCCTAAAGGAAATTGGTCCTGGGCATTAATTGGAAGAACTGATGCTGAAGCTGAAGCTCAAATACTTTGGCCACCTGCTGCAAAGAGCCAACTTATTGGAAATGACCCTGATGCTGGGAATGATTGAGGGCAGGAGGAAAAGGGGATGACAGAGTATGAGATGGTTGGATGTCTGACTTAATGGACATGAGTTTGAGCAAACTCAGGGAGATAATGAAGGACAGGGAAGCCTGGTGTGCTGCAGTCCATGTGGCTGCAAAGAGTCAGACACCACTTAGCGACTGAATAACAACGGCTAAAGAATAACCAAGGAAGTCATATAGTCAAGCAAGGTTAGCAAAGAAAAACAGTAACACTTGGTTGATGAGTTTGCTTTTGATCCCTAATCCCAATGCAGACAACTCACATGAAGTTGTCTATAAAGAGGAGGATTACTCCCACCGACACACCCATCCAAAGATCCCAAGCCATAGTTTTGGTGTACCATGAAATGACCACAGGAAAGAAGAGAGAAAGAAAGGAGATGACTACAGGTTACTTTCTGGTGAGCATGGACCCTGCAGCTTCACTTTAGCAGCTTGGAAGGAAGACAAAAGAGACTTCCCTGGTGGTCCAGTGGTTAAGACTCTGCACTCCTGGTGCAGGGGGCATGGCTTCCATCCGGATTGGGGAACTAAGAGCCCCCCAATTTTTTTTTTTTAAAGAGCCATACCTCTATATAGGGATGCACTGCTGGGGAAACGCCTGTTCCAAGCAGGGAGAAGGTAAGGGCACCGAGGCACAAATATCCTTGGTGTGACCAAGGGACAGCCTCTAATCCTTGGATTTTATTATTTAATCCATGATTCTGACAGGTGTTTTGGGTTGATAGTTGTGGATTTAATAATTTTAAACATAATAGCCTTCATTTTTTGGTTGTACTGAGCAAGAGTTTCATATAAGAACTTCGTTTTTTTAAAAAAAAAAAAGAACTTCATTTTGCTGACATACACTTATTTCTCCTGGCATAAAAAATTCTGAACATCAGTGATGTCATTTTTTTCCTAACCACCAACTGTGGTGGTGGTATGTTTGGGGCAGACCTTGCAAAGATAGATAACAAACCAAGAAAATAAAATTAACAATAATGGCAATAAATTATTGCTTTATTGGAAGTCATCTCTTGGATCCATGATCTATGTAAATGATTTAGTTTTTTGCTTTCTTTTTTGTGAATGTGTGACATTTATATTAGTTTTCTTTATTATTATTTTTTTGGCCATGCTTGTGTGGGATCTTAGTTCCCTGACCAGGGATTGAACCAACGTGTCTGCATTGGAAGCCTGGAGTCCCAACCACTAGACTGCCAGGGAAGTCCCAGTGTAAGTGATTTATAATTTAATTGATCATCTGCTTTCCTGATCATTACATGAACCACAAAGAATACTTACCCTCACTCTGTTACGGAGGGAAAAATAACCCATATCCGAGGGTCTGAGTCAGTAATATCTTGGCAAAACTTAATCTGAATGTCAGTTGGCCGAATCATTTATAAGTAGTCTTAGTGTCCAGTTCAGTGAATTTTCCCGTTTCCATAAAGTTCGGATCGCCGTAGCTGTTCACACTGGCTAGATACATTGTTTCATCAAGTTCGGCTTCAGCGTTTGCTAAACGTAGTTTATTTCACAAACACTAGAGGGCAGCATTTGATAGGGATTTTAGAAAGACCGAACGCTCCACGTCAAACCCGCCTCAATGCTCCGCTGGGCTAGGCTTTTCAACCTTCTTTTCTGGTTCCACTTCTGTTTTCAAGCCAGGAAATGCCTTTCCCTGTGGCTTTCACTGCCCACCGCCCTCTTCCTCAAGGAACACAGCTAGCTGGCTGGGGTTTATAGTGGATTAGTGCTCAGCATCCCTTCCCCCTTTTCTGGGGACGTCAGTCTGTACCACACAGGCTGGAATGCTAAAACCCCTATCTTCCAATTCCCTTAGAGTTAAGATTCCAAATGTGATTTAAGTGTGTCCAATCAGATGCTCCTGTGGGACATTTGGAAGATAGGTATGTATGTGGAGAGGCACTGTTGTTGCCTGTTACCTGCAGGCAGTCATGGTGCGGAGAGGTTGGGCTTTCTGGGGTAGCATCACCATGTCTAGTTACTAGCTTCATGGGGCTTGCCTTGTGAAGTCTGAACATGCAGTTTGTTGCTGATGCCAGTCTAGCAGTGTGACTTTGAAGGTGACAGCAGCAGTGGTGGGCCGTTGTGATACCCAGACTGCTGTTTAGGCTCTAAGTTTCTACAGCTAACAGTTCCAGGGTAGTTTCTAATTGTATCTTCTTTTTGTTGCAATGGTGAATGGTATTGTTTCCTTAATTTCTCTTTCTGTTTTCTCATTGTTAGTGTATGTACTCATGCTAGGGATTTCTGTGTGTTAATTTTATATCCTGCAACTTTACTATATTAGTTGATTAGCTCTAATAATTTTCTGGTAGAGTCTTTAGGGTTTTCTATGTAGAGGATCGTGTCATCTGCGAACAGCGAGAGTTTAACTTCTTTTCCTATCTGGATTCCTTTTACTTCTTTTTCTGCTCTGATTGCTGCGGCCAACACTTCCAAAACTATGTTGAATAGTAGTGGTGAGAGTGGGCACCCTTGTCTTGTTCCTGATTTTAGGGGAGATGCTTTCAATTTTCCACCATTGAGGGTAATGCTTGCTGTGTGTTTGTCATATATAGCTTTTATTATGTTGAGGTATGTTCCTTCTATTCCTGCTTTCTGGAGGGTTTTAATCATAAATGGATGTTGAATTTTGTCAAAGGCTTTTTCTGCATCTATTGAGATAATCATATGGTTTTTATCTTTCAATTTGTTAATGTGGTGTATTACATTGATTGATTTGTGGATATTAAGGAATCCTTGCATTCCTGGGATAAAGCCCACTTGGTCATGATGTATGATCTTTTTAATATGTTGTTGGATTCTGTTTGCTAGAATTTTGTTAAGGATTTTTGCATCTATGTTCATCAGTGATATTGGCCTGTAGTTTTCTTTTTTTGTGGCATCTTTGTCTGGTTTTGGAATTAGGGTGATGGTGGCCTCATAGAATGAGTTTGGAAGTTTACCTTCTTCTGCAGTTTTCTGGAAGAGTTTGAGTAAGATAGGTGTTAGCTCTTCTCTAAATTTTTGGTAGAATTCAGCTGTGAAGCCATCTGGTCCTGGGCTTTTGTTTCCTGGAAGATTTCTGATTACAGTTTCGATTTCCTTGCTTGTGATGGGTCTCTTAAGATCTTCTATTTCTTCCTGGTTCAGTTTTGGAAAGTTATACTTTTCTAAGAATTTGTCCATTTCTTCCAAGTTGTCCATTTTATTGGCATAGAGCTGGTGGTAGTAGTCTCTTATGATCCTTTGTATTTCAGTGTTGTCTGTTGTGATCTCTCCATTTTCATTTCTAATTTTGTTAATTTGGTTCTTCTCCCTTTGTTTCTTAATGAGTCTTGCTAACGGTTTGCCAGTTTTGTTTATTTTTTCAAAAAACCAGCTTTTAGCTTTGTTGATTTTTGCTATGGTCTCTTTAGTTTCTTTTGCATTTATTTCTGCCCTAATTTTTAAGATTTCTTTCCTTCTACTAACCCTGGGGTTCTTCATTTCTTCCTTCTCTAGTTGCTTTAGGTGTAGAGTTAGGTTATTTATTTGACTTTTTCCCTGTTTTTTGAGGTAAGCCTGTATTGCTATGAACCTTCCCCTTGGCACTGCTTTTACAGTGTCCCATAGGTTTTGGGTTGTTGTGTTTTCATTGTCATTCATTTCTATGCATATTTTGATTTCTTTTTTGATTTCTTCTATGATTTGTTGGTTATTCAGAAGCGTGTTATTTAGCCTCCATATGTTTGAATTTTTAATAGTTTTTTTTTTTTCCTGTAATTGAGATCTAATCTTACTGCACTGTGGTCAGAAAAGATGACTGGAATGATTTCAATTTTATTGAATTTACCAAGGCTAGATTTATGGCCTAGGATGTGATCTATTCTGGAGAAGCTTCCGTGTGCACTTGACAAAAAGGTGAAGTTGATTGTTTTGGGGTGAAATATCCTATAGATATCAATTAGGTCTAGCTGGTCCATTGTGTCATTTAAAGTTTGTGTTTCCTTGTTAATTTTCTGTTTAGTTGATCTATCCATAGTTGTGAGTGGGGTATTAGTGTCTCCCACTATTATTGTGTTACTATGTATCTTCTTGATTTTATGTGGTTTCTTGGCAGGACAGTTCTGTCATCTGGGAGCCATTTCTGGAGGCCCTGCCTCAAATATGCTTCTCCAGATCTTCCAGCATTTTTTCTTTCATCCATTTTTTATTTAATACCTGTATACATGTAGTAGTTTCAGAATTGTCTATCCATACACTGTTTATGTACACCTGTCTTTAGACTTGCAGTTTCTACTCATTGCCAAAGTTACTTAGGTCAGCTTTCTTTTGCCCTGTACTCTTCTGTGAGGTTTATCATTCATTTTATTTATTTAAAATTGAAGTATAGTTGGTTTACAATGTGTGAGTTTCTGGTGTACGGCAAAGTGATTTAACCATATGTGTTATATATATATGTATATGTGTATATGTATATATGTGTATATATATTCTTTTTCAGATTATTTTCCATTACAGGTTATTGAATATAGTTTCTTGTGTTATACAGTAGGTCCTTGCTGTTTATCTGTTTTCTATATGGTAGTGTGTATCTGTTAATCCCAAACTCCCAATTTATTCCTCTCAGCCTTTCCCCTTTGGTAACCATAAGTTTATTTTTGCTGTCTGTGAGTCTGTTTCTGTTTTGTAAATAAGTTCATTCATATCATTTTTTAGGTTCCACATATATGGTATTTGTCTTTCTCTGTTTGCACTTAGTATGATAATCTCTAGGTCCATCCATGTTGCTGCAAATGGCATTATTTCATTCATTTTTTAAATGATGGAGTAATATTGCATATATATATATACACATATATAATATATATATTATACATGCACACACACATATATATAATACATATGGCTGAATCACTTTGCTGTACACCAAAAAAGAACACAACATTGTAAACTAACTATACTTCAATTTTAAATAAACAGAATGAATGATAAAGCTCACTGAAGAATACAGGGGGAATGAAAGCTGACCTAAGTAACTTTGGCAATGAGTAGAAACTGGAAGTCTACAGATAGGTCTACATAAACAGTGTATGGAGATAAATATATATATATATATGTATACACACACACATGTGTAATGTGTGCCACATCATACTTATCCATTCATCTGTTGATTTAGGTTGTTCACATGTCTTGGCTATTGTCCATAAATGCTGTTGTGAACAGTGGGTTCCATATATCTTTTAGAATTCGAGTTTTCCAGTGTTTTCTACTTACCCAATCCTTTGCATTTCTTAAATCCCTTCCTGCTTAAAATAGCCAAAGTGGTTTCTGTTTTTCTAAAACTGACCCATGAATGATAGATACATTAGCTGAAGGTAAACAAAAGCTACAGCTCAAGTATACCTCTGTGATCTTTGTAGTCTTCAGGTGAACTGATGAAATATCACCATGAAATCTTGGATGTAACGAGTTACTTCTTCCTGTGTGCCTTGCCTCACTTCTAGAGTACATAATTATGATCCCACCACTGCTACTATTATAATGGATGTGAGATGATAATCTCTTGGATTGCATGCTGGTGATCAAGCTCACAGCCATAATTCGTTCAAAAATCATTTACCTGGCAAAATGACAGTGAGAGAGTTTAGAAAGACTTATTGGGAACTAACCACACTTAATGTTAGTGTAGTGTGGCTTCCCTGACCCCACAGACACCCTGGTTGATGGATTCTGGTATCACTGGCATGAAGAATCTGTAGATCTGAGGATGCCTACCAGCTTCCTCAGCTCCTCTGCATACTTTCCTCATGAATGAGCACAACTGAGATGGGTTCCCTGACACTATCCATACCCATTTGAGAAATATCTAAGCCCAATTGACCTCATGGGGTTGGTCCTAAACAAGACACATTCTACTTTTTTTTTGGACACACTATATCACATGTGGGATCTTAGTTCCCTGATCAGGGATCAAACTGGTACCCTCTGTAGTGAAAGCACAGAGTCCTAACCACTGGTCCACTAGAGAGTTCCCCCCATTTTACTTATTTATACTTTTCAGCATCTGCTTTTGGAGGTATCTGAAGTCCAGGGGCACTTTACATGAATTCCCAGTATACCAGGCACTCTTAGAATGATGCTTCTCCAGATGGTTTATCAAATAAAGAGTCTCTGGTAAGTGAATTCTCTACTGAGAATATCCAGAGTTTTGTATAAGATACTTGAGAAGACTTCAAATTCAACCTGAAAGTGAAATTCCCTCAGTCGTGTCTGACTCTGCGACCCCATGGACTATATAGTCCATGGAATTTTCCAGGTTAGAATACTGGAGTGGTTAGCTGTTCCCTTCTCCAGGGGATCTTCCCAACCCAGGGATCGAACCCAGGTCTCCTGCATTGCAGGCAGATTCTTTACCAGCTGAGTCAGCTTCCCTCAGGGAAGGGAATCACTCAAATTCAACCTACAATTTAGAAAATCAACCTCAGAGTTTGATTTTCAGGGAGTCAGAAATTGAAATTCCTCAGTTTTCTATGACCGGTATGCAACAAAAATCCCTAACTTTTATAGCTTCAAAGCTGAGATTGTAATAAGAATTGAACAGGAATCAGAGATTTCCCTAAATGGTCTGTATGCTACATCTTGCTCCCTGGAACCAATATTCACTGTCTGTTAGGATTCTTCAGTTGTAAACAACATAAATCAACACTATATAACTAAAATGGTATAGTGGTTAATAGCTTAGGCTTTCCTGGGCACATTCTGACACTTTAACTTACTAGTTATGTCATTTGGTAATCAAACTAATCTTCATTTGCCCTCTACCAAAGGGAATGCTTAAAAATACTACACCCTTCATAAGGCATTGCGAGGAACAAGTGGAAAATTGCATTTGGAGATTTGGTACATGGTAACGATGCCATAGATTTTAACTACAATTTTGTTTCTAGCTGGCCTTCCTTTGATTTCTCGAAAGAATCATAATGCTCCTTAAATAAATAAATCTGTGCTGCCATTCACCCTGGAGCCCACCGTGTAAAGTTGTTGAAGTAATAAATAAATTTTTTCCAAATGAGACCTTGTAGTTTGCAGTGTTGGGCTTTGTGGTGTTAAACTTGGAGCTTATGCTTCAAATAATTTGTATTAGTTGGGGTCCTGGAGTAAGCAGACCTTGAGACAAAATTAGGAATGCCAGAGGTTTATTGGGGGGTAATATCTGTGAAAAACAAAAGGGAACAAAAGTGGGATTTGGCACAGAGAGCCTTCAGACTGTGATGATGCCTGGGAAGGGAGACAAGAAGGAAGTAGGATTGGGAATGGAGAGCCTCAGACTGAGGTGCAGAGGTGACAAAACCTCAACCAACCCAATGTGGAGCTCCAGAGCAAAGATTGCTCTTAGAGCAGAAATGACCAGGCCCTGATGTTCCTGTTGTGCTGTCATTGGCTGGGGGATTCTTGGAGGAGACTGGCTTCAGCTTGAAAGTTAAGGCAGAGTCCCTAGCATGAATAGCCAGGCTACCAGCAGGTTCTTTTTGAAGGGAGTTCTGAGTGGTCAGCCTCTGTGACTTCCACGTCCACTCCTTGTGCTGCACAGCAGCAGCTTCTGCAGGGTTTCAACGAACCTCTCTTCCTACTGGTGAAGTTATGGGCTCCCACTATTATTCAAACCAGGCAATCCTAAAAGGAAATCAACCCTGAATATTCAATGGAAGGACTGATGCTGAAGCTGAAGCTCTAATACTTTGGCCACCTGATGCGAAGAACTGATTCACTGGGAAAGACCCTGATGCTGGGAAAGACTGAGGGCAGGAAGAGAAGGGGGTGACAGAGGATGAGATGGTTGGATGGCATCACTGACTCACTGGACATGAGTTTAAGCAAACTCAGGGAGATTGTGGTAGACAAGAGAAGCATGGCATGCCGCAGTTCATGGGGTCACAAAGAGTCAAACACCCCTTAGCAACTGAACAACAAATGGCAAATAAAAATGTCTGAATAACAGACACTATTATTCAGTGTCTGTTCCTTTCCAGTGTCCATTCTGAATTCCCCTCTCCCTCCTTTACCCCTTGTCTGTCCTCAGTGGCTTCATCTGTTGGTTCAACCCATGTGCTAATTCTGAGAATACTGAATCCTTGGGAACCATACTATTCTCATCCAGCAGCACTTGTCCATTTACAGTTAGGGAAGTACCCTGGTGGGTCACCTGAGTTCCACAAATATTCCTCCCTTTCCTAATTGTGTCACAGCAGCCCTACCTCCTACTGCTCATGCTCAATGACCCCTGTAAAGGCAGTAACTCCTGTTCTTGCCTGCTGGTCCTAAGTATAAAGAGACCAGAATGCCCACATGGCAGTCATGAGATCAGTGGAAACTTTGCTGTGTCCCATTGCAAGGATATGTTCCCTTTTGGAATCAGGATCTAGAATCCTGCAGAGCTCAGAGTTGTTAGACAGAAAACACAAAGTCTCCTGATGGGTCTTGCTAGTGATGCTAAGTTGGGTCACCCCTGCTTGGTCCCTGGATCCATGGATTCTTCCTACTGAGAACACAGAACCAATGGGTGTCTGATTCAGTGTGTGCACTGCATCCTGGAGATGCAGTACCTGGTCCTTACAGAGTACTGCCTAGGAGTACTCGGAACCTGAACTAACATGACTTCTGAGTCTTCTTCATCCTAAGAGTCTGTGAGCCCAATAATGAGTCATATTTGGAGGGTATGGCTAGGGAGCACCTAATCCATAGTCTTAGAGTCCTACATAATATACCATCCAATCAAGTAGGGACAGGAGGGGCCAAGACCATGAGATCCATGATCATCTCACATGCTGCTCCATCCAGAAGTGGCCAACCTGTTTGAGTGTGGGCTTAACTGCCTCAAGGCATGTGGGATCTTAGTTCCTAGACCAGGGATCTAACTCATATCCCCTGCATTGGAAGGTGGATTTTTAACCACCAGGGAAATCCCACACCACTATTTTTTTTTTTAATGACATTTCTGTCTCTGCTGAGTCCAGATGAGGCCTGGAATCATCTTCAACAATTCAACAAACTCTGGAAGCAGCTAACACTAAACCATCTGATCACATTGGGTTGAAATCTATGTGCTGTTCTGATCTAGCCTCTACCTGAGAGCTAGCCAAAGACTGGGAATTTCATTGCTATCATTGCATGATTCAAAAAACTAAGATCATGGTATCTGATCCCCATCACTTTATGGCAAATAGGAGGGAAAAAACTGAAAGCAGTGACAGATTTTATTTTCTTGGGCTCCAAAATCACTATGGATGGTGACTGCAGCCATGAAATTAAAAGATGCTTGCTCCTTGGAAGGAAAGCTGTAACAAACTCAGTGTATTAAAAAGCAGAGACATCACTTTGCCAACAAAGGTTGGTATAGTCAAAGCTATGGTTTTTCCAGTAGTCATGCACGGATGTGAGAGTTGGACCATAAAGAAGGCTGAGTGCTGAATAATTAATGCTTTCAAATTGTGGCGCTGGAGAAGATTCTTGAAAGTCTCTTGGACTGCAAAGAGATCAAACCAGTCAGTCCTAAAGGAAATCAATTCTGAATATTCATTGGAAGGACTGATGCTGAAGTGGAAACTCCGATACTTTGGCCACCTGATGCGAAGATCTGACTCATTGGAAAAGACCTGATGCAGGGAAAGACTGAAGGCAAAAAGAGAAGTGGGTGGCAGAGGATAAGACAGATAGCATCACTAACTCAATGGACGTGAGTCTGAGTAAACTCCAGGGGATAGTGAGGGACAGGGAAGCCTGGCAGGCTGCAGACCATGGGGTCGCAAAGAGCTGGACATAACTTAGTGACTGAACAACAATAATATACATATATATATATACATATATATATATATATATAAAATACATGGTATATAATGTGAATATGTAATATGAACCTACATACAGTTTTCCCCTGCTATCTGAAAGCAGAGCATTCTTATGAAATATTTCATAAGCTAAAATGAAGGAACAAATTACCTTAGGACACATCTTGCTAATGGATGCAAAGGACAAATGGAAATAAAGCACAGTCTCAGTTGTGTCCATTCTTTGTGACCCCAAGGACTGCACACCAGGCTTCCCTGTTCACCAACTCCTGGATCTTGCTCAAACTCATGTCCATCGAGTCGGTGATGCCATCCAACATCTCATCCTCTCTCATCCCCTTCTCTTCCTGCCTTCAGTCTTTCCCAGCATCAGGATATTTTCTAATGAGTCAGTTCTTCACATCAGGTAGCCAAAGTATTGGAGCTTCAACATCAGCATCAGTCCTTCCAATGAATATTCAGACTGATTTCCTTTAGGGTTGACTGGTTTGATCTCCTTGCAATCCAAGAGACTCTCAAGAGTCTTCTTCAACACCACAGTTCAAAAGCATCAATTCTTGGGTGCTCAGCTTTCCAACTCTCACATCCTTACATGACTACTGGAAAAACCATAGCTTTGAGTATATGAACCTTTGTTGGCAAAATAATGTCTCTGCTTTTAAAAACATTGTCTAGGTTTGTCATAGCTTTTCTTCCAAGGTGCAAGTGTCTTTTAATTTTGTGCCTGCAGTCACCCTCTGCAGTGATTTTGGAGCCTAAGAAAGTAGTCTGTGAGTATTTCCACTGTTTCCCCATCTATTTTCCATGAAGTGATGGGACCGCATGCCATGATCTTAGTTTTTTGAATGTTGAGTTTTAAGCCAGCTTTTTCAGTCTCCTCTTTCACATTCATCAAGAGGCTTTGATGAAATAAAGCACAGATGCTTACACACATAGTTCAGAGCTCTGGCAGCTTAATGCTGAGATGCAGAGTGTAGTTGTCAGGGAAGGAGCTTGGTGGTGCCCGTCTGTCTGCTCAGGTGAGCCCTGCCTCTGGAATGGATCCTTGTAAAACCAACACTGAACATTGTTTTTGCTTTTCTTCTTTTTTTCAAAAGCAAAAATCCTTTTTAGATTTTTTTCAGTTAGCAAACACAGGTGCTAATGTAAGCCTTTCATTAAAGTGAAGGAGTGTAAAGCAAACTTTCTAAAAGCTTGGCGTATGTATATATGCATGTGCAGTTAAGTCCCCTACATATGAACCTTTAAGTTGGAAACTTTCAAAGGCATGAACCTTTGTTCACGTGTCCAATCATATGTTAGTTCTTGTATCTGGCATACATTGTCACATGTGTGCATCCTCTACAAGTGATTGTGCTTTCGTGTATTTTACTGTACAGTACTGTGTAGGCTACAGTAGTACAGTATCTTTATTTCAAGCCTAGGATGTCTGGAAGCAAACATAAAAGCAGTGGTAATATAGCTAGTACTACTGTACTCTTCAAAGTAGTGTACTATAAGATTAAAAATGCATTATTTTGTGTGAAATGTTATTTGTGTGAAAAATATTAAAAACCTATTACAGTATAGTATTATATAGCTGATCGTGTTAGTTGTGTACCTAGGCTAACTTTGTTGGACTTAGAACAAATTGGACTTACTAACGTGTAAGAGGACTTACTGTACATACATAATCAGTGGAGATGCTGGGCCACAGAGGATGGCAAGGAGAGACAAGAAAGCCTTCTTACGTGAACAATGAAAAGAAATAGAGGAAAACAACAGAATGGGAAAAACCAGAGATCTCTTCAAGAAAATTAAGAGATATCAAGGGAACATTTTATGCAAAGATGGCACAATAAAGAACAGAAACAGCAAAGACCTGACAGAAACAGAAGAGGTTAAGAAGAGGTGGCAAGAATACACAGAAGAACTGTACAAAAAAGGTATTAGTGACCCAAAGGACCATGTTGGTGTGATCACTCACCTGGAGCCAGACATCTTGGAAATGTGAAGTCAAGTGGAGCTTAAGAAGCATTAGTTTATTTATTTTTTTCATTTATTTTTATTAGTTGGAGGCTAATTACTTTACAATATTGAAGTGGGTTTTGTCATACATTGACATGAATCAGCCATGGAGTTACATGTATTCCCCATCCTGATCCCCCCTCCCACCTCCCTCTCCACCTGATTCCTCTGGGTCTTCCCAGTGCACCAGGCCTGAGCACTTGTCTCATGAATCCAACCTGGGCTGGTGATCTGTTTCACTATAGATAATATACATGTTTTGATGCAGTTCTCTCGAAACATCCCACCCTCGCTTTCTCCCACAGAGTCCAAAAGTCTGTTCTGTACATCTGTGTCTCTTTTTCTGTTTTGCATATAGGGTTATCATTACCATCTTTCTAAATTCCATATATATGTGTTAGTATACTGTATTGGTCTTTATCTTTCTGGCTTACTTCACTCTGTATAATGGGCTCCAGTTTCATCCATCTCATTAGTACTGATTCAAATTACTTCTTTTTTTTTTTCTCTCTCTCTTTTTTTTATTAGTTGGAGGCTAATTACTTCACAACATTTCAGTGGGTTTTGTCATACATCGACATGAATCAGCCATAGAGTTACACGTATTCCCCATCCCGATCCCCCCCCCCCCCCCCCCCCACCTCCCTCTCCACCCGATTCCTCTGGGTCTTCCCAGTGCACCAGGCCCGAGCACTTGTCTCACACATCCAACCTGGGCTGGTGATCTGTTTCACCATAGATAATATACATGCTGTTCTTTTGAAACATCCCACCCTCACCTTCTCCCACAGAGTTCAAAAGTCTGTTCTGTACATCTGTGTCTCTTTTTCTGATTTGCATATAGGGTTATCGTTACCATCTATCTAAATTCCATATATATGTGTTAGTATGCTGTAGTGTTCTTTATCTTTCTGGCTTACTTCACTCTGTATAATGGGCTCCAGTTTCATCCATCTCATTAGAACTGGTTCATATGAATTCTTTTTAACGGCTGAATAATATTCCATGGTGTATATGTACCACAGCTTCCTTATCCATTCATCTGCTGATGGGCATCTAGGTTGCTTCCATGTCCTGGCTATTATAAACAGTGCTGCAATGAACATTGGGGTGCACATGTCTCTTTCAGATCTGGTTTCCTTGGTGTGTATGCCCAGGAGTGGGATTGCTGAGTCATATGGCAGTTCTATTTCCAGTTTTTTAAGAAATCTCCACACTGTTCTCCATAGTGGCTGTACTAGTTTGCATTCTCACCAACAGTGTAAGAGGGTTCCCTTTTCTCCACACCTTCTCCAGCATTTATTGCTTTTAGTCTCTTGGATAGCAGCCATCCTGACTGGCATGTAATGGTACCTCATTGTGGTTTTGATTTGTATTTCTCTGATAATGAGTGATGTTGAGCATCTTTTCATGTGTTTGTTAGCCATCTGTCTGTCTTCTTTGGAGAAATGTCTGTTTAGTTCTTTGGCCCATTTTTTGATTGGGTCATTTATTTTTCTGGAATTGAGCTGCAGGAGTTGCTTGTATATTTTTGAGATTAATCCTTTGTCTGTTGCTTCATTTGCTATTATTTTCTCCCAATTTGAGGGCTGTCTTTTCACCTTGCTTATAGTTTCCTTTGTTGTGCAAAAGCTTTTAAGTTTCATTAGGTCCCATTTGTTTATTTTTGCTTTCATTTCCAATATTCTGGGAGGTGGGTCATAGAGGATCCTGCTGTGATTTATGTTGGAGAGTGTTTTGCCTATGTTCTCCTCTAGGAGTTTTATAGTTTCTGTTCTTACATTTAGATCTTTAATCCATTTTGAGTTTATTTTTGTGTATTGTGTTAGAAAGTGTTCTAGTTTCATTCTTTTACAAGTGGTTGACCAATTTTCCCAGCACCACTTGTTAAAGAGGTTGTCTTTTTTCCATTGTATATCCTTGCCTCCTTTGTCAAAGATAAGGTGTCCATAGGTATGTGGATTTATCTCTGGGCTTTCTATTCTGTTCCATTGATCTATATTTCTGTCTTTGTGCCAGTACCATACTGTCTTGATGACTGTGGCTTTGTAATATAGTCTGAAGTCAGGCAGGTTGATTCCTCCAGTTCCATTCTTCTTTCTCAAGATTACTTTGGCTATTTGAGTTTTTTGGTATTTCCATAGAAATTGTGAAATTATTTGTTCTAGTTCTGTGAAAAATACCATTGGTAGCTTGATAGGGATTGCATTGAATCTATAGATTGCTTTGGGTAGAATAGCCATTTTGACAATATTGATTCTTCCAATCCATGAACACGGTATGTTTCTCCATCTGTTTGTGTCCTCTTTGATTTCTTTCATCAGTGTTTTATAGTTTTCTATGTATAGGTCTTTTGTTTCTTTAGGTAGATATACTCCTAAGTATTTTATTCTTTTTGTTGCAATGGTGAATGGTATTGTTTCCTTAATTTCTCAAGAAGCATTAGTTTAAACAAAGCTAGTGGAGGTGATGGAATTCCAGCTGAGCTATTTAAAATCCTAAAAGATGATGCTGTTAAAATGCTGCACTCAATATACCAGCAAATTTGGAAAACACAGTAGTGGCCACAGGTCTGAAAAGGTCAGTTTTCATTCCAGTTCTAAAGAAGGGCAATGTCAAAGAATGTTCAAACTATCATACAGTTGCTTTCATTTCATTTGCTAGTAAGGTTATGCTCAAAATCCTTCAAGCAAAGTTTCAATAGTATGTGAACCAAGAACTTCCAGGTGTACAAGCTGGATTTAGAAAAGGCAGAGGAACCAGAAATCAACTTGCCAACATTCTCTGGATCATAGAAAAAGCAAGGGAATTCCAAGAAAACATCTACTTCTGCTTCATTGACTACGCTAAAGCCTTTAACTGTCTGGATCACAACAAACTGAGGAAAATTCTTAAAGAGATGGGAATGCCAGACCACCTTACCTGTCTCCTGAGAAACCTGTATGCAGGATAAGATGCAACAGTTAGACATGAAACAACAGACTAGTTCAAAACTGAGAAAGGAAAACATCAAGGCTGTATATTGTCACCCTGCTGATTTATATGCAGAGTACATCATGTGAAATGCCGGGCTGGATGAGTTACAAGCTGGCATCAAGACTGCCTTGAGAAATATCAACAACCTCACATATGCATATGACATATGCACTCTAACAGCACAAATCAAAAAGGAACTAAGGAGCCTCTTGATAAGGGTGAAAGAGGAGAGTGAAAAAGCAGGCTTAAAACTCAACATCAAAAAACTTAGATCATGGCATCCGGCTCCATTACTTCTTGAGAAATAGATGAGGGAAAAGTAGAAACAGTGGCAGGTTTTATTTTCCTGTGCTCCAAAATCACCACGGATGGTGACTGCAGCCATGAAATTAAAAAATGCTTGCTCCTTGGAAGAAAAGCTATGACAAACCTAGATAGCATATTGAAAAGCAGATACATCAGTTTGGGAACAAAGCTTGTTATAGTCAAAGCTATGGTTTTTCCAGTGGTCATGTACCGATGTGAGAGTTGGACCATAAAGAAGGCTGAGCACCAAAGAATTGATCTGTTTTGAACTGTGATGTTGGAGAAGACTCTTGAGAGTCCCTTGGACAGCAAGGAGATCAAACCAGTCAATCCTAACGGAAATCAATCCTGTATATTCATTGGAAGGACTGATGCTGAAGCTGAAGCTCCAATACTTTGGCCACCTGATGCTAAGATCTGACTTACTGAAAAAGACCCTGATACTGGGAAAGATGGAAGGCAGGAGGAGAAGGGGGTGACAGAAGATGAGATGGTTGGATAGCATCGCCGACTTGATGCACTTGAGTTTGAGCAAGCTCCTTGAGTTGGTGATGGACAGGGAAGCCTGGCTGCTGCAGTCCATGGGGTTGCAAAGAGTCGGACATGACTTACTGACTAAACAACAACAACAGAGTATATATATTCATTCAGTTTTAGTAGTTTTTTAAAGTGATTTACCCATTTAGAAAGGACCACAATGGGGAACTTCCCTGGTGGTCCAGTGATAAATAATCTGCCTGCCAATGCATTCGATCTCTGTTCTCGGGAGATTTCACATGCTGAGGGGCAGCTGAGCCCAGTGCCACAACTACTGAGCGAGCGCATGTGCTGCAACTACTGAAGCCCGCACACCCAGAGCCTATGCTCCACAGGAGAAGCCACTGAAATGAGAAGCACTGGCCCTGAAACTAGAGAGTAGCCTCTGCTCGCTGCAACTAGAGAAAGCCTGCTAGCAGCAGTGAAGGCCGGCATAGTCAATAAATAAATAAAAGTTAAGACAGAAAGAAAGGACCACATTGGGACTTCCCTGGCAGTCCAGTGGTTAAAACTCCATTCTTCCACTGCAGGAAGCATGGGTTCCATCCCTGGTTGGGGAAGTAAGACCCTGCATGCCGCATGGTGCAGTTAAAAAAATTAGTTAATTAAAAAAAATTAGGACCACATTTAAGCAGAGGCCCAAAGCACAAAGGGACATGGAAGCTGCAATGAGATTTCTCTCTTAACATCTCCACACTGTTTTGCCAAAAATATGTCCTTAAAGTGGTTAGAGTCAAATGGGAGAAGTCCCCTGCCTCCTTTCATCTGTGGTCTCTCAGTGACACCCTGGTGAGAGGAGCCTCTGTCATTTTGGTCAGACCCTGGGTGACAGGAGATGATGACTGATGACTCAGCCTTCCTGACTCCACTGCCCAGGGCTCCTCTCACCACATCAGTAAGCCTGGCATTGGGGGAGATGTAAAGCCAACATGTGTTGCTATCAATTCTCATAGAGATTTCAAGAGTCAATGCCTGAGAAGAGGAGGAGAGAATTGGGGTAAATGTGTCAGTGGGAAAAAGGCCAAGCAAGGCACCTGAGAGTCATGTCTAAAGAATTAAGTATCCATAGCAAATGAAAACAAAAGATCTGACTGATAAAATAATCTGTGGTACCTGTCTGAGATTCTCAGTTGTCTCTATGTTTTGAGGAAGTCTTGGGACCCAGGGTTTGGCCAAATGTGTGGCCTTGGAGGGAAGCCGTCAATAGAGGTGGGAATTCTCAACAGAAATGAAAGGAGGCAAAAAAACAAAAACAAAATGAACAACAACAAAAACTGGCCACAGTAATACCTATAAATGGTGTGTGGGTGTGACGGCCTGCCTCTTTGTCCTGGTTCAGGAGATATAAACAAAAATGGTAGAAATGGGTCATTTTGGGAAAAAGTTTCCAGTCGGAAAGAGAAGAGTGTAGTGTTTGCCCTTCAGTGTTTTAGAATTTCTTCCAGGTACAGTGAGATGCCAGTGTGCTTCTTTCAGATGCTGCTCATTACAGTTCCATTTTTTTTAATTTTAATTTTTTTTGGCCATCCACACAGCTTGTGGGATCTTAGCTTGCCCACCAGGGATTGAACCCAGGTTGGTCCTCAGCAGTGAAAGTGCTGAGTCCTAAGCAGTAGTGTGAGTGCGTGTGTGCTCAGTCATGCCCAACTCTTTGTGACCCCATGGACTGTAGCCCGCCAGTCTCCTCTGTCCATGGAATTCTCCAGGCAAGAATACTGGAGTGGGTTGCCATTTCCTCCTCCAGAGGATCTTCCCGACCCAGGAATAAAACTCGCATCTCAAGCCTTGGCAGGCAGATTCTTTACCACTTGCACCACCTGGGAACTGCCAGGGAATTCCTAAGTCCCATCTTTTAAAGAAACAAGACGGCAAACATGATTGGTGCATCAAAGTGAGGTTCCCTTTCACACACATGTGACTGATCCCTTTTTGAACCATATGCAGTGTCTTTAAGGTGCTGAGCCCGATGTGTTGCAGACTGCACAGTGTCTAGGGCTATAAAGGACTGAGTCTTGTGCCAAGATCTCTGTTTCTTTCTTCCCCTTTCTTTAGTAGGTACAAAAAGTTAGACGTTTAAAAGTATCTCAGGCTTATCATTCTGAACTTTAGTTGAGTGTTCATGTTTATAGAGTTGTAAAGATTGGAATATATATACCCTGTCACAGTTGTGTATATGTGTGTTCTGAGATAATTTCTCATACGAGATAATTCTTTCATTTATTTGTTTTTCCTTTGAGTTTTCTGGGAAAATAAAAGTTAAATTAGCTAAGAAAATTCTGATTAGCTGGGTTCCACATATATAGGTTTCCTTCTATAGGCTTAAAGGAGAGATGAAAGGGAGAAGCAGCCCATTTGAACATGGGGCCTCATGTGGTCCAGTTTGTATGACACGTCACATTCCATTAAACACAAGTTTGACAACCAAGAAGATAATTCAGATATATACCGAGATTCTCAAAGAATGTCAAAAGAATATCTAGAGTCCTTAATTATTTCTTCATCTCGTTAAATTTTCTGCCCACGCTCAAGTTCTTTGCAAAGACTTTGTCAGTTCACCAAACCTCTTTCTCATCCCTGCATGCACTCAGAGTTCTTGTCTTTCCCCCCTTTTTTCTCCCCCAACAAAGCAAGTTTCCATTCCCCCTTCCTAAGTTTAAAATTTATGCATCCTCAGTTTGTCTATTATCTTCTAATATTCAGATCTTTAGTTTTTAAAATTTTATTGAAGTAGAGTTGATTTACAATGTGTTGATTTCTGCTGTTAGCAAAGTGATTCAGTTGTACATTCTTTTTCATGTTCTTTTCCATTATAGTTTGTCACAGGATATTGAATATAGTTTCCTATGTTGTTTAGTAGGACCCTGTTGTTTATCCATCCTATATATAATAGTTTGTATCTGCTAATCCCAAACTCCCAGTCCTTCCCTCCCTTCCTTGACAACCACTAGACAACCACTGTTCTCTATGTCTGTGAGTCTGTTTCTGTTTCATAGGTTTGTTCATTTCTCTTTCTGTTGTATTTTATTATTATTTTAAAGTTTTCTTATTCCTTGGGTTCTTTACTTCATGTAGATTAGTTACTAGCTTTTATTTATTTATTTGAAGGATAATTGCTTTACAGAGTTGTGGTAGTTCTGTTGTACAACAAGTGAATCCCTCCCTCTTGAGCCTCTCTGCCATCAACCATCTCCCATTCCACCATCTCACCCCTCTAAGACATCACAGAACACAAGGCTGTGTTATATGCTAGCTATCTATTTTACACATGGCAGTGTATATATGTCAGTGCTATTCTTTCAATTCATCCTACCCTCTCCTGTCCCACTGTGTCCTCAAATCTGTTCTCTACATATGCATCTCTATTCCTGCCCTGTTGATAGGTTCATCAGTACCATTTTTCTAGATTCCATATATATGCATTAATATACATACTTGTTTTTCTCTTTCTGACTTACTTCACTCTGTGTGACAGACTCCAGGTTCATCCACACCACTACAAATTCATTTCTCAAACGGTATCCGATGTCTGCTTATCCAGGAGGTAGGATGGGCCAATGCCAGCATCTGAATCTCAGACCCAAGCCTGAGCAGACAGAGAGGGAGTTGAAGAGCACCCACGATAAAGACATACATGATTTGATAAGATAGGAGCATAATAAAAAGTTAGAGTTGAAAAGAGAGATGGTTAGATACCATCACCAACTCAATGGACATGAACTTGAGCAAACTCTGGGAAACAGTGGAGGACAGAGGAGCATGGAGTGCTGCAGTCCATGGGATCACAGAGAGTTAGACATGACTTAGGGACTGAACACCACCACCACCACCACCACATTAAATGTAAACATGCTGAGGAGATTGCCACATAAGAGTGTTTTCATAGTGTGGCAGGACAAATAAATACTTCCTCGATGAATAGTGTATTTAGAAAATTTCCATGTCATTTGTACTTGTCTGGAAAGAACTATTTCAAAAGCATCTAGATGTCTTGAGATTAAACTTCTGAGCCCTCAGGGAAAGAAGCAACTGCCTGTTGACTCATTCTTTAATTCAAAATGTGTTTAAATGGAACTTACCATGTATCCAGCACAGTATTGTATGGGTCTTCCCAGGTAGTGTTAGTGGTAGAGAACCCACCTGTCAATGCAGGACACATAAGAGACATGAGTTTGATCCCTGAGTCAAGATCCCCTGGAGGAGGGCATGGCAACCCACTCCAGTATCCTTGCTTGAAGAATCCCTTGGACAGAGGAGCCTGGAGGGCTTACAGTCCTTGGGGTCACAAAGAGTCGGACAAGACTGAGCGACAAAGCATAGCACAGCGTAGTATTAGGTACTAAGAGTAGGACAGAGAATAAGACTAGCATGGTCCTTACCCTCAAGCAGCTTACAATATAACAGGGAAGACAGACATTGAGTAGGTTATTTCTCATTCAGACATTAAATGTGTGCATTGAGAGTTGTGATGAAGAAGTGTATGGTGCTATTGAAACTAGTCAGTCAAGGAAGCCTTTATGGAAGAATATGATTTTTAAAAAAACAGACAATTGCCTTCCTTTCTATGGTGTATAAAACCAGGTGAATATCTATTGAGCAATCCAGGTGCTACTGTTGTCACCTCTGGGCATGTCTTTCTCCTTTACTCGGGAAGAATACTTTAACATTAGATTTAGCAAAGAGCTCATAAAATGCTTGATAGCACACTGACCAATCAAAACATACCAAGCATTCTTTTCCAGAGGATTGGGAAAGAGATTCATTTTGAAATAATTATCTGGCAATATGTTCAACTTGAAAAAAATAAACGTTAAGCCATAAGTATTTTTCAACAGAACTAGAGACTTATTCATCCTACTTTTTGAAATTGTATATCTATTTCAGAGCCCTGGAAGCTCAATAGTATGTTTTATGTTCTAAGGGTAAAAACATGATGTCTGTTTTATTTCACAACATGAATTGAAAGCATTTGTGGGACAGGATGTTGTTTTGGTTCAATAGGTTGTTCAAGGTTCCTTAGGAGTTTTATCCAGTAACTGCTTTCAGCTTTAAGACATTAATGTTTCCATTTGGTTTTCAGATCCAAAGACTGTGTAAGCAGATTTTTCTGTTTTTGATGCCTTATTCTACTGCGAGTGTGGTTTAAGGTCATCAATCATATAACTGGGAGTAATAAAGGACTCTGGCTAAGAGTTCTTACACAAATAAAACTTGCGTTGGTTTGAGTGGGGATGGCGATTATTCAAGGATTGCAGGAATAGCTTGGAGTCAAACCTCAAAAATGCTCCAGATTTGCAGCTCTTGCGCTGGTTGGGAAAGCTGCCCCTCAACGTTAATTCAGGTAAGATGTTGGCCAGGCTGAAGCTAGGAAAATGAGAGGACCTGATGGGAACTATAAAGGAACTGATTCCCTTGGGCTATTAAGCAAGTCTCAGGGATCTTTCTGCCAGGAAAACCTGCTCTCTCCTTTCTCTGGGGATCAAAGTCCAGGGTTTGTGTTTCGGAACACAATGAACTAAGTTAAATTTGTCATAGGGTCTCTTCTCTCAGGTCCCCTTTCCCCTTCCTGGATCTGTTATTTCCATCTTCCCATGCTCAGAACTTTCCTAGCGCCCTCTAGAGGCCAGAGTTCACCACTTTGGAGCCCTAATAGGTCTGCCCTGCTGCTGCTGCTGCTAAGTCGCTTTAGTCATGTCTGACTCTGTGCGACCCCAGAGACTGCAGCCCACCAGGCTCCTCCGCCCATGGGATTCTCCAGGCAAGAACACTGGAGTGGGTTGCCATTGCCTTCTCCAAGGTCTGCCCTGAAGTGAAGTGAAGTCGCTCAGTCGTGTCCGACTCTTTGCGACCCCATGGGCTCCTCCGTCCATGGGATTTTCCAGGCAAGAGTACTGGAGTGGGTTGCCATTTCCTTCTCCAGGGCATCTTCCCGACTCAGGGATTGAACCTGCGTCACCCGCATTGCAGGCGGACGCGTTACCGTCTAAGCCACCAGGGAAGTCCGAGGTCTGCCCTAGTGGCCCGATATTGCTACTTGTTTTGGTATTTTCCTACCAATTTTACGCTTCGCCGCTCTTTCAGTTTCCTGTTGTTGCAAACAAGTTCCTACATACTTAGGGCTTAAATCAGCACGCATTTGTTTACACTTGTGAAGGTCAGAAGTCTGAAATGGTCTCAGTGGGTTGAAATCAAAATGTCAGTAGGGCTCTGTTGCTTTCTGGATCCTCTAGCAGAGAACCTGTTATCTTGTCTTATTTAGTTTCTATATTTGTCTCGTCTTATTTAGTTTCTTTCCACATTCAAAGCCTGGTTGAGTCTTTATCACGTCATGCATCTTTTAACTTTGCTTTTGTCATCACATTTTACTCTGACTCTTAACTCTCCTAGTATTCCTATTTCCAATCATGACAGTCTTCCATACCATTGGTGGTAGCCACTAATCTAATTTTTATATGTTCATTTCCTTGCTTTGCATTTTACTTTTGCATTATGTGTGTGTGTGTGTGTGTATATATATATATATATCTTTATTTTTAACTCTGCTGGGTTTTTATTGCTGTGTGGGCTTTTCTCTAGCTGCAGAGTGGGGGTTACTCTCTAGTTAAACTGTGTGGGCTCCTCATTGCAATGGCTGCTCTTGTTGCGTAGCACAGGCCCTCGGGTGCTCGGGCTTTAGTAGTTGTGGCTCCTGGGCTCTAGAGCACAGGCTCAGTAGATGTGGTGCAGGAGCTTAGTGGCTCTGCTGCAGGTGGGATCTTCCTGGATGGAGGAGGGAATTGAACCCATGTCTTCTGCACTGGCAGGTAGATGTTTATCACTGACCCACCAAGGAAGCGCTAAAATATATATTTTTGTCTCTGAGTTTTTTGGGTAATCTTTTGGTCACACTACATGCCATGTGGGATCTTAATTTCTCAACCAGGGATTGAACCCTCACCCTCTGCGTTGGAAGTGTGGAGTCTTAACCACTGGACTGCCAGGGAAGTCCTCATCTTCGAATTTTATATAAATGAAATCACACACTATATATTTTATTGTGGTTGACTTTCTTTTTCCATTTAAATTTTTTTTTGAAATAGATTTATAGAAAAGTTGAAAATATGGATCAAAACTTTTTTTTCTTGCACTATTTGAGACAGATTGCTAACAAAATGCCTCATCATTTTAGAATTCTGTAGCATATATTTTTTATAAGCAGGGGCATTGTTGTATAACTTAATACAATCATCAAAAACAGGGAAGTAGCATTGGTGCAGTACCATCTCCTCCTTAGATTCCATTCAAATTTTGTAAATTATCTCCAAAATGTTTATAGCTAATGGACCCCATTCAGAATCACACGTTGCATTTATTTGTTCTGCATCTTTAGTCTCCTGCAATCCAGAATAGTTCCTCAATCTTTCCTTGACTTTTACAGATTATATATGTTATTTTGTGGAATATCCCTAAATTAGAGATTATCTAATATTTCCTCTTGATCATATTTAATTTATACATCTTTGACCAAAAAAAAAAAAATTAAAAAATGATATTGTTCTTTTCATTGCATTCTGCCAGATGGCACATAATTTTAATTTGTTCCATTATTGATGTTGTTCATTTTGATCATTTGATTAAGCTAAGTCTGCTAGGCTTCTCAGCTGTAAATTTACTCTTTTCCCTTTTATTACCAATAGATATTTTGTGACAAGATTTTTTTATGGTATTGAAGCACTTCATTTAAATATTCTACAAAGCTTTCAGTTCATTCATATTAAATTTGAGTCATGGTTTCTAATTTTATTCAGTGGGTTATAGTGCTTTAATATGTGATTTATTGTGATGCTCAAATCATCCCAGACAGGAGTCCCTTCAAGATAGTTCTTTACCCCTTTGACATATCACCACCATTCTTTGAGCAATTTCCCATTTTCTGGCACAAGAAAAGAGAATGTTCCAGGATCATCTTCTACGTTCCCTGCCTATACATTAGAACCAGCTATTCCTTTGATAAATTTAACACCAAGATTCCATTTAATGGATATTTAGAAAACAAGATCTGAGCCCCAGGTGTGGTTATTGCTTTTGAGGATGCTGCTGCTCCCATGCCCTCTTAGTAAACATACAGAGAATATATATATATATATATGTGTATAAACACATTTATATGTATAATCTGTATTTATAATATTCACAAATAACCTCTCATATCTATTTCCCCATCAATCTATGTGTTAAAAACTATGAGACCACAATGATAACTCTAATTTTAATTCAGTACCATAGGGTTTATTCTAGTTTTCTTTCTCTTTTATAAATTTATTTATTGACTGTGCTGGATCTTTGTTGCTGCATGAGCTTTTCTCTAGTTGTGGTGAGTTGGAGATACTCTTCAGTTCCATTGGCTTCTCGTGTTGCAGAACATGGGCTCTAGAGCACAGGCTCAATAGTTGTGGTGCACAGGCTCTGTGGCACATGGGATCCTCCTGGCTTAGGGATTGAACCTGTGTCTCCTGCATTGGCAGGCGTACTCCTAACCACTGAGCCACAGGGAAGCCTTCTTTATTTATTTGTCTGTGCTGGATCTTAGTTGCAGCACTCTGGATCTTTGATCTTTGTTGCAGCATGCAGACATCTTTTTTTTTTCTTTTTCCTGCATGTGGGATCTAGTTCCCTGACCAGGGATTGAACTCAGGTTCCCTCCGTTGGGAGTGCAGAGTCTTAGCCACTGGGCCACCAGGGAAATCCTTTTTAGTAAAGTTTGATGAAAGAAACTGGACAGGAAAGTCCATCTTTCCCTGATAATGTATCAAAACATCCCTTGCTGTCACATTACCATTTGCCAACTGCTAAGAATGACAGCTGCCAAATGGTGTACAGGAATGTGTTTAAATGCCCATGGGATGTAGTAAATTACACTAGTATAGAGCCATTCTATTTAATCTTTCAAAGCATTTTCAAAGTTGTCCTCTTCTTTGATCCTCACAACAACTGTGAAATAAGTTGAATTAGTAGCTCTAGCTTTGCTTTACACAGAAGTAAATAGGGCCCAGAGAGACTAAATGTTTACCCAAGACCACATAGCTAATGTTTGGCCAAATTTGGGCTAGAATTCAGGTCTCCAGCCATTTAAACTTGAGCTAGTTCCTGGTGGGTCAGACGGTAAAGAATCTGCCACAATACGGGAGACCCAGGTTTCATCCCTGGGTTGGAAAGATTCCCTGGAGAAGGGAATGGCAACCCATTCCATTAATTTTGCCTGGAGAATCCTATGGGCAGAGGAGCCTGGTAGGTTACAGTACATGGGATCGCAAACGGTTGGACACAACTGATGACTAGCACTTACTTCCTCTTTGGCTCTCAGGGGCTGGCACTGAAGGGAAATGGGAGATAAGATGGAGGGTGAATAATTAGGGATCTGAGCCTTCCACCTTTCTCACAGTTCTGCTACTGTCCCTTTATGTGTTACCATTCCAAATAATTTTTCCTTTGGAAAATATCTCTGCTGTTGATTACAACATGAATCTACTAGTCTGTAAGCACATACTTGCTTTCTGGCACTACGTGATGCTTCAGTTTTACTTTGTACATTCCTTACCATAGACTTGATATCAGCCATTTCACCAAGGAGTTCTGGTTCCTTTTGATGGGGAATGAGATTTAGAATACAGTGGCAGGGCTCTAGGTAAGCTCATTGTTTCTTACTGTTTTTGGGGACAGTACTAGGAAATTGCTTTTTAAAAAATCCTGGGTTTTTATCAATATGTCTAATTCAAGTCTAATGCCACAATATATCTTATTTTTAAATGTTTTTTCTTTAATACTTTTATTATTTTTCAAAAGCATTTATTTATTTATTTGGCTGTGCTGAGTCTTAGTTATGGCATGCAGAATCTAGTTTCCTGACCAGGGATCAATCCCAGGGCGCCCTCCCTGCATTGGGAGTGCGGAGTCTTAGCCACTGGACCACCAGGGAAGTCCCCCAATGTTTCTCATCTTCTCCCATTCCATTTTTGTATTACCCGCTTCGCCCACTGTGAACACCCTACTTCCCAAATGACACTGCAAATAGTGATTACTCATTTTCTTTATCCTGCAGTGCACACAAAACAGTATTAGAACAATATCACAGCACAACAGAACAGTACCCTAGAGCGATAGAACAGTACCCTTATTCAAAACAAAACTGCTAAATAGAGTTCATATTTTCTTTGTGATTCTTTAACATTAGACCATGTAATAATAAGTGTGAACAGTCAGATAATTGTGTTCCAAATTTACTTGAATTAGTTATTTTTCTTGTGTGGTTAAGAGTTCCATCCCTTAACAGCTGTTGATTTATAGGTAGAGTCATTTATTTTTGTTTGTGTTCCCTTTTAGAGTTTGGATTTTAAAAATCCATTTTGATTTAACTTAAAAATATAATATTTACATGTTTTACAGGTGAATATATATATTTACTCAGAGAAGTCCTGATTGTGGTTTCTTCACTCAGCTTCCAACTGTTCCATTTCATATGGATAATCATTTTCATCTGCTTTCTATCTTTGCTTCTGTATATATATGCTTTTTCTTCTTTCTTATAAAAATGGTAGCATACTCCATACCCATTTTATTGTTTCTAGCTTTGGCCCAGACTGTAGAGTCTGCATGCAATGTAGGAGACTTGGGTTCAATCCCTGGGTTGGGAAGATCCCCTGGATAAGGGAATGCAACCCACTCCAGTATTCTTGCCTGGAGAATCCCATGGACAGAGGAGCCTGGTAGACTACAGTCCGTGGGGTCACAAAGAGTTGGGCACGACTAAGAGACTAACACTTCACTGTAAATTTTTAAGAATATGTTTGAATTTATCAACTTATAACTTTAGTACTTTCTGTCTCTTGTTTAAGAATCCCTTATCTTCCCATGAAAATGTTTTACTATGTTATCCTTTATATTTTTAAAGTTTTGCCTTTTTCATTTGTCTTTAATCAGTCTAGAATTGATTTTACGTGTGGTCTGAGGGAGCTATCCATTCTTTTTTGCTGTTGTTTATTTATTTTTTAGTCCCATGTACTTTGTTGAGTAGTCTGTTTTTTACCCACTGATCTTTTTTTTTTTTTTTGTCTTCTCCTTAGTTTTCTTTCTTTTTTTTTTTTTTTTTATTAGTTGGAGGCTAATTACTTCACAACATTTCAGTGGGTTTTGTCATACATTGATATGAATCAGCCATAGATTTACACGTATTCCCCATCCCGATCCCCCCTCCCACCTCCCTCTCCACCCGATTCCCCTGGGTCTTCCCAGTGCACCAGGCCCGAGCACTCATGCATCCCACCTGGGCTGGTGATCTGTTTCACCATAGATAGTATACATGCTGTTCTTTTGAAACATCCCACCCTCACCTTCTCCCACAGAGTTCAAAAGTCTGTTCTGTACTTCTGTGTCTCTTTTTCTGTTTTGCATATAGGGTTATTGTTACCATCTTTCTAAATTCCATATATATGTGTTAGTATGCTGTAATGTTCTTTATCTTTCTGGCTTACTTCACTCTGTATAATGGGCTCCAGTTTCATCCATCTCATTAGGCCCACTGATCTTTAATGTCATTTTATTGCATGTTTGCTCACTTTCATGGGTTTGCTTCTGGACTTTTTTTTTTTTTTTCTGTTTTACTTGTCATGTCATCTGTTCCTGAGAAAAATCTCTTATTTTTAAATTTCAGACATAATTTTTTCACTCTAGTATTTCTATTTAAAAAAATAGTTATTGTTTCTTTGCTGGAGGATTTTCTACTACTCATTCATCTGAATGTTTTTCTTCTATGTTCTTGAGAATACTGATAATAAAATCTTTGCTAATTCTGACAACTGACCAGTCAGTCTCCACTGATTGCCTTTTCTCTTGAATATGCATCACATTGTTATAGTTCTCTATATGTCTAGCAATTTTGAATTATATCCTGGATACCATAAGGATATTTTTGTAGTCTCTGAATTCTGTTATATTCCTCTGAGAGTGTTGATTTGGCAGGCAATTCACTTTGCTGACCTCAAACTCCTAAGTCTATCTCCCATGTAGGTGAAATCTGTGTTTATCTCCTGTAGCCTTAGCAGTGCCTCTTAAGAGTCTGCTCCACACATGGACAGTTCAGGGGTCAGTCAGAGATTTGGGGGAAAATTTATAAATGGAATTTGAGACTCTCCTTTTTTTTTTTTTTTTGAGTCTTTCCTTTTTTGGCTCTCTTCTTTCTTAGATTTCTCCCCTCATTTTTTAGCTATTGTTTTTGCCCACACTCTGTTCTTTGGTTTTTCAAGCCATGAAGATTACAGGCTTCTATTTGAGTTTCAACCAACTAATGCCTTCCCTTGAATACAAATCCATTTGAAAATGGAAAACTCACCCGGTTCTGTTACCCTCATCTAAGTGTAGATTCCTCCCCAGGTTCTGCCTGCTTCTCATTGCTTTCCAGTTCTTTCAGGAAGTTGTCTTTTATATTTATTCTAGGATTTTACTTGTTGTTGGAGAAGGAAATGGCAACCCACTCCAATATTCTTGCCTGGAAAATCCCATGGACGGAGGAGCCTGGTAAGCTACAGTCCATGGGGTCCCAAAGAGTCGGACACGACTGAGCAACTTCACTTTCTTTCTTTTAGTTGTATGTGTAGGCTTAGTCTGATAGGAGCTACTCAATCATTATTGGGAGCAGAGTACTCACACAATTTTTTAATTTTGACTGTTAATTAAACTTATAACTTGTATAACAATTCCCCTCACCTTTGTCTAATTCTTCAGAAATGTGTTAGCTATTCTGGTGTAGAACCAGAAGTCTTGCCTAGTATACAATTCTACCTCCCAAGTGTAAGTGGAAGGACTTCAGAATTAGTCACACCAAAAAAAGGATATGTGAAATATAATAGAGGAAGTTTATGCTTTGCACATGCATCTCTAATGTCAGGGATGATGACAACCTTAGGCACAGACATGATATTCAAATGCATGTCTGCTGCGTTGGAGGAAGGTCATTTAATCATCAGGACAGAATATCTGAGGACAATAAGTGTTTTAGTTGAATGCAGAAAAACCTGGGAAGTCTGCAAATGGAAATGAGTGTTATTTAGTAGGAGGCTATGTCAGGAGTGAGGGGACCTGAGAAGCTGAACAAAAGCAGTATCAATGAGAACGCAGAAAGGGACCAGATTTGAAAGAGAATTAAGAAGTGGTAAACTTTGTATTCAGTGATATGGTGTTGAAGGAAATATTGATAAGGATTAGAAACATTTTCTTCACCCAAATCGCAGCATGCATCAACTCTTACTGGGCTTACATGTGTAATAGCATTCTATAAAGTCTAGAAAAAGAGGAAAAAATCATTCCAAATTCCAGTATTCTTATGAAATTCATATCCTTATGAAGTCTCTTATTCAGAAACAAAGGTGTATTTTTTCATATATGTAATCATGCCACATGTTGATTGTCCTTGATACATCATAATTTTTATTATTTCCATCATTTGAGTGAATAAGAAATTTCATTTTGCTGGTCTTCATAATTGCATTGTTTTTAATGTCTGCATAAAGTATTCCATTATTTCATACACCCCAACTTTTAAACCATTATTCAATTTTTTGGACATTTATATTGCCACTAACACTACTATAAATAATGCTCCATGGGAGTTCCTGGTGATCCAGTGGTTAGGATTCCATGCTTCCAATGCTTGGAGCCCAAGTTTGATTCCTGGTTGGGGAACTAGCCAAAAAAAAAAAAAAAAAAAGCTCCGTGAACATGTTTATGTATATAATTAGTTTTTCCCTTTCCTGGGAGATAGATTATCAGCAGTAGACATCTGTAGTAGAATAGATACATTTAGTATTGGTTTGGCTTCCCTGGTGGCTCAGATGGTAAAGAATCCGCCTGCAATGCGGGAGACCTGGGTTAGATCCTTGGGTTGGGAAGATCCCTTGGAGGAGGGCATGGCAACCCACTCCAATATTCTTGCCTGGAGAATCCCATGGACAGAGGAGCCTGGCGGGCTACGGTCCATAGGGTTGCAAAGAGTCAGACACAACTGTAGCGACTTAGCATGCACACTTGTATCTTAATATTTTTTCACTAGAACCCTGACATTACAAAGCTCTTAGAATATATGTGTGAGAATCCTTATATTCCAGATCATTACTAAGATAAGGGACTTTGCATGTTGATGGTTGTAGCATGTAGCATAGCACCTATTATTAGACTTGTAAGAGCTTCGTTTTGAATGAATAAATAAATGATTAGTTCAGTTGTCTCTTGAGAAGAGTTTCAACCCTTTTCTCACCATCTAGATGCAGCTTGATTTCAGTGTACCTGATGATATTGATGAAGTCTGGAGAGCCATGTAGATAGTTACTCTTGTGATCTGGATTTTACAGAAGTATGGAATGTTGCCCTGAGAACACAATCTGCAACAGATTCTGTCTGGAATTTTTACTTGTGCTTCTTGGATCACTCACTACAGACTCAAGTCTTTCCAGAGCTCCCCTTTGGAAAAAAAAAAAAAAGATCTTTTCTGGAATAAAACTTTCCCATTACTTTCTACCTCAGTGGGACAGGTCTTTGCAGGACAGGCTAAACTTGGGCCAGAAAGTTTGATATCTTGGCTCAATTTTCTCTTGGGCTTCAGAAAACAACTGGGTTTATGCTCAACTTAAACTGGATCACTGTTTTTATTTTGTTGTTGATGCTTCCTGCCCTTATTTTTTTTTTTTTTTGAGGGTAAATGGTAGGAAGCAATTTTGTTTCAGATCAATGTGTAAAAAAGAAGTTTGGTTTGGGATTCAGGTAATCCGAATCGTGAGGTTTCCCCAGGTAGCTCAGTGGTAAAGAATCCGCCTGCCAATGCAGGAGACACAGCTTTAATCCCTGGATCAGGAAGATCCCCTGGAGGAGGAAATGGCAATCCACTCCAGTATTCCTGCCTGGAGAATCCCATGGACAGAGGAGCCTGGTGGGCTACAGTCCATAGGGTCACAAAGAGTTGGACAGGAATGAGCACAATCAGAATCATAAACTTATGGAATGGAAAAATGACTTCTGTCAAAGTCATTTATCTTTTACTAAAAATAACAATAACTACTGATGGCACTTTGTGCCAAGCCTTGTTCTATTAATTGCACTTTTCTACATGACTTCACTTAATTTAGTCATCACAACAACATAGGATTCTATGAAGTAGATTTTATGATTTACACTCTGTAAATTATGAAAATGATGCTTAAAGATCTTTTTTTAAAAAAATTGAAGTAGATTTACAGTGTTGTGCTAATTTCTGCTGTATAACAAAGTGACTCAGTTACGTACATATATATGTGCTTTTTAATGTTCTTTTGCATTATGGTTCATCCCAAGATACTGAATATAGTTCCCTGTGCTTAAAGATATTAAGTCACCTTTTAATAAACACATGGACGTGGTAGAGTTAGGATTCAGAGATAGTTCTGGCTGATACCAATGTCCATGCTTGTATATTCATTTGCAAAGCACTTTCATGTCAATTCTACTCTAATCCACAGCTGCAGCATGAGGCAGAAGACCATGATTAGTCCTGTGAGGCAGAGGTGGAGACAGAGAGTCAGAGATCGTGTTCTTTGCCATCCAAGTTCTCACAGGAAAGAGTGATAAGAGCCAGGCAGTACATGTGGACTGTCTGGTTCCTCATCCCATATCCTTTTCACTGTTCCCCCTGGAGATCTCTCTGAATCTTCACATTATAATTGAGGAAATAGGGGTCCAGAATATTGCAGTGATTTACCAAGGTCATACAGCTGGCCAGTAAACTTAAGACTAGAGTCCAGATTTTGTGCCTTCCAAACTGGTGTCTTTTTTATTGCGTCTACATGGGAAACAAAACCTAGTTGTTAAAGACTACTCAATGTGAATTATATTTTAAACCAGAAAAGACATTAACATAGACCCTCCAGTGCAGAGATCTTTACCACGTAATTTTCTTTGGGTTCAAATGTCCTCCATCATTTGAGGTACCTAGTTGATCTCTTAATCATCAAATATATAATGAATGACCAGTTTAAATGTGCTTAACATCGGGACCAGCCCCTGAGTGGGGTCTCCATGGTCAGTCTATGAAAAGTCTCAGGATTAGCAGTTCTCCCTCCTGCAGTGTAGACCTCAAAGGAGCCAAAGTAAATAGAATTTTCCGCTTCAGCAGCTGTATTTATTTTGGGCTGTTTCTCCACCTACAACACCCATTTGCTGTCCTCAGAGCTTCTGAACCTGTTTATTTTCAGCCTCCCAGAGGCAGCCAGCTGTTATGTTCTTGTGTCATGGCAGAGGGAAGTCTTCTGGAAGGAAGCAGGCCACTTTCAAAGCTTAAAGGAAATAATCCAAAGGCGAGTTTACCAACTGAGCCTATTTCCTAAGCAAGACACCAACCCCGCTCTCAAATATCTTATTCAAGTAGCTTTACAAGAAATAATTGAAGATAGAACTTGAGCATTGAAAACTACACAATGAAATAAAAAGAACTAAGGAATATTAAAAACTCCGGTTTTAAGTGATATCAAGTGAATGTGACTGAACTGTCTCCTAGTCATTGTGTGTGTGTGTGTTTGTGTGTGTGTGTGTGTGTGTTTAGTTGCTCAGTCATGTCTAACTCTCTGTGACTCAGAGAAATATTAAGCTGGCCAAAAAGTTTGTTTGGGTTTTTCTGTAAGATGTAATGGATGAACTTTTTGGCCAACCCAGTATTTTGTTTGGGCTATAAGTTTGTTTCTCTGTATGGTGTTTTTTTTTTAATTTATTTTTTTATTGAAGGATAATTACTTTACAGAATTGTGTTGTTTTCTGTCAAATCTCAAGATGGATCAGCCATAGGTATTCATATATCCCCTCCCTTTTGAACCTTCCTCCCATCTCCCACCCCATCCCACCCCTCTAGATTGAGAGAGAGCCCCTGTTTGAGTTTCCTGAGCCATATTCCTGTTGGCTATCTATTTTACATACGGTAATATGTTTCCATGTTATTCTTTCCATACATCTCACCCTCTCCTCCCCTCTCCCCATGTCCATAAGTCTGTTGTCTATGTCTGTTTCTCCATTGCTGTCCTATAAATAAATTCTTCAGTACCATTTTTCTAGATTCCATATATATGTATTAGAATATGATATTTATCTTTCTCTTTCTGACTCACTTCACTCTGTATGATAGGTTCTAGGTTAATATACCTCTTCAGAACTGACTTAAATGAGTTCCTTTTTATGGCTGAGTAATATTCCATTATGTGTATGTACCATTGGTCTATATTTCTGTTTTTGTGCCAGTACCATACAGTCTTGATGACTGTAGCTTTGTAGTATAATCTGAAGTCAGGAAAGTTGATTCCGCCAGCTCCATTCTTCTTTCTTATAACTGCTTTGGCTATTTGGAGTCTTTTGTGTTTCCATATGAATTGTGAAATTTTTTGTTCTAGTTCTGTGAAAAATGCCATTGATAATTTGATAGGGATCACATTGTATCTGTAGATTGCATTTGGTAGTATAGTCATTTTCACAATATTGATTCTTCCTACCCAGGAACATGGAATATCTCTCCATCTGTTTATGTCATCTTTGATTTCTTTCATTACTGTCTTATAATTTTCTGTGAACAGTTCTTTTGTCTCCTTAGGTAAGTTTATTCCTAGATATTTAATTCTTTTTGTTGCAATGGTGAATGGGATTGATTCCTAATTCTCTTTCTGATTTTTCATTGTTAGTATATAGAAATGCAAGCGATTTCTGTGTATTGATTTTGTATCTTGCAACTTTGCTAAATTCACTGATTAGCTCTAGTAATTTTCTGATACTATCTTTAGGGGTTTCTATGTACAGTATCATGTCATCTGCAAATAGTGAGAGCTTTACTTCTTTTTTTCTGATCTAGATTCCTTTTGTTTCTTTTTCTACTCTGATTACTGTAGCTAGGACTTCCAAAACTATGTTGAATAATAGTGGTGAAAGTGGACACCCTTGTCTTGTTCCTGATCTTAGGGGGAATGCTTTCCATTTTCACCATTGAGAATAATGTTTGCTGTAGGCTTATCATATATGGCCTTTACTCTGTTGAGGTAGGTTCCTTCTCTGCCTATTTTTTGAAGTGTTTTAATCATAAATGGGTGCTGAATTTTGTCAAAGGCTTTTTCTGCATCTATTGAGATGATCATGTGGTTTTTATCTTTTAATTTGTTAATATAGTGTATCACATTGATTGATTTGCATATATTGAAGAATCCTTGGATTCCTGGAATAAACCCAAGTTGATCATGGTGTATGAGCTTTTTGATGTGTTGCTGAACTCTGTTTGCTGAAATTTTGTTGAGGATTTTTGCATTTATGTTCATCAGTGATATTGGCCTATAGTTTTCTTTTTTGTGTTTGTCTTTGTCTGGTTTTGGTATCAGGGTGATGGTGGCCTTGTAGAATGAGTTTGGAAATGTTTCTTCCTCTGCAACTGTTTGAAAAGTTTTGGAAGGATAGACATTAGCTCTTCTCTAAATATTTGATAGAAATCTTCTGTGAAGCCATCTGGTCCTGGGGTTTTGTTTTTTGGGAGATTTTTTATCATAGCTTCAATTTCAGTGCTTGTAATTGGGTTGTTCATAATTTTTATTTCTTCCCAGTTCAGTCTTTGAAGATTGAACTTTTCTAAGAATCTGTCCATTTCTTCCAGGTTATCCACTTCATTGCCATTTGGTTATTCATAATAGTCTCTTATAATCATTTGTATTTCTGCATTGTCTGTTGTAACCTCTCCTTTTTCATTTCTAACTTTGTTGATTTGATTCTTCTTTTTTTCTTGGTGAGTCTGGCTAAAGGTTTGTCAATTTTGTTTATCTTCTCAAAGAACCAGCTTTTATTTTTGTTAATCTTTACTGTTGTTTTTTTTTTTTCATTTCTTTTTCATTTATTTCTGCTCAGATCTTTATGATTTCTTTCCTTCTACTATTTTTTTTTTTGTTCTTCTTCTCCAGTTGTTTTAGGTGTAAAGTTAGTTTGTCTATTCAATGTTTTTCTTATTTCTTCAGGTAGGATTGTATTGCTTCCTCTTAGAACTGCTTTTGCTGTATCCCATAGATTATGAGTTGTTGTGTTTTCATTGTCATTTGTTTCTAGAAATTTTTTGATTTCCCTTCTGATTTCTTCAGTAATGTGTTGGTTATTTAGAAATGTGTTGTTTAATCTCCATGTGTTTGTGTTTCTTTTAGTTTTTTTTCTTGTAATTGATATCTAGTCTCATAGCATTGTGGTTGGAGAAGATGCTTGATATGATTTCAGTTTTCTTAAATTTACTGAGGTTTGATTTGTGACTCAAGATGTGGTCTCTCCTGGAGAATGTCCCATGTGCACTTGAGAAGAAGGTGTATTCTTCTGCAGTTGGATGGAATGTCCTGAAGATGTTAATGAGATTCATCTCATCTAATGTATCATTTAAGACTTGTGTTTCTTTATTAATTTTCTGTTTTGATGATCTGTCCACTGGTGTGAGTGGAGTGTTAAAGTCTCCTAATATTATTGTGTTACTGTCAATTTCTCCTTTTATGTCTGTTAGTGTGGTGAAAGTTAATGAAAGTTGCTCAGTCATATCTGACTCTTTGCAACCCCATGGACTATACATAAGTCCATGGAGTTCTCCAGGCCAGAATACTGGAGTGGTAGCCTTTCCCTTCTCCAGGGGATCTTCACAACCCAGGGATCGAACCCAGGTCTCCTGCACTGCAGGTGAATTCGTTACCAGCTGAGCCACAAGAGAAGCCCTTATGTCTTATGTCTGTTAGTGTTTTTCTTATGTATTGAGGTACTCCTATGTTGGGTGCATAGATATTTACAATTGTTATGTCCTCCTCTTGGACTGATCCCTTGATCATTATATAGTGTCCTTCTTATCTTTTGTAATCTTCTTTATTTTAAGGTCTATTTTGTCTGATATGAGGATTGCTACTCCAGCTTTCTTTGGCTTCCCATTTGCATGGAATATATTTTCCCATCCTCTCACTTTCAGTTTATATGTGTCTTGAGGTCTGAACTGGGTTTCTTGTAGACAGCATATATATGGGTCTTGCTTTTGTATCTATTCAGCCACTCTGTGTCTTTTGGTTGGAGCATTTAATCTATTTGCATTTAAAGTAATTATTGATAAGGAGATCTAACCAGTCTATACTGAAGGAAATCAGTCCTGAATATTCATTGGAAGGATTGATGCTGAAGCTGAAACTGCAATACTTTGGCCACCTGATGCCAAGAACTGACTCATTTGAAAAGATCTGGGAAAGACTAAAGGCAAGAGGAGAAGGGGACGACAGAGGATGAGATGGTTGGATGGCATCATCGACTTAATGGACATGAGTTTGAGTAAACTCCAGGAGTTGGTAATGGACAGGGAAGCCTGGGGTGCAACAGTCCCTGGGGTCACAAAGAGTCAGACATGACTGAGAGACTGAACTGAACTGATGTTCCTATTGCCATTTTCTTAATTGTTTGGGACTGATTTTGTAGATCTTTTTTCTTTTCTTATATTTCTTGACTATATAAGTCCCTTTAACATTTGTTGTAAAGTTGGTTTGGTGGTACTGAATTCTCTTAACTTTTGCTTGTCTGAAAAGCTTTTTATTTCTCCATCAATTTTGAATGAGATCCTTGCCAGGTACTGTAATCTTGGTTGTAGATTTTTCCCTTTCAGTGCTTTAAATATATCCTGCCATTCATTCCCTTCTGGCCTGAAGAGTTTCTGCTGAAAGATCAACTGTTAAACATATGTTTGTCTCTGTATGTTTATTTTTTAATTCTTCTAGGTCTTTGTTAATTGACTGTTGCATTTTCTCCATTTTGTTTTCAAGGTTTTTGATCATCTTTATTATCATTATTCTGAATTCTTAGGAAATAGGTAGTTTGCCTATTTCCTCTTCATTTATTTGGACTTCTGTGTTTCCAGTTTGCTCCTTCATTTGTATAGTATTTCTCTGCCTTTTCATTATTATTATTTTTTTACTTATTGTGTTTGAGGTCTCCTTTTCCCAGGCTTCAAGGTTGAATTCTTTCTTCTTTTTGGTTTCTGCCCTCCTAAGGTTGGTCCAGTAGTTTGTGTAAGCTTTGTATAGGGTGAGATTTGTGCAGAGTTTTTATTTGTTTTTCCTCTGATGGGCAAGGCTGAGTGAGGTGGCAATCCTGTCTGCTGGTGACTGGGTTTGTATTTTTGTTTTGTTTGTTGTTTAGATGAGGTGTCCTGCACAGGGTACTATTGGTGGTTGGGTGATGCCGGGTCTTGTATTCAAGTGGTTTCCTTTGTGTGAGTTCTCAGTATTTGATACTCCCTAGGGTTAGTTCTCTGGTAGTCTGGGGTCTTAGAGTCAGTGCTCCCACTCCAAAGGCACAGGGATTGATCTCTTTCTATCCTCTGTTTCCACACGGGTATTGAAGTCTGCTTTGATATCTGAATGCTGAGTCTGATCAGGGAAGCTGTAAGTTCCACTTGCATGAATTCTCTGAGCAGTTTCCTGTTACCAAGGTCAGGCTCTCTCTGCTCACTACACAAGAGGCCGATGAATCCGAGGTGTTGAAGCAAGGAATACAACTTTACTCAGAAAGCTGGCTGACCAAGAAGATGGCAAACTAATGTCTCAGAGTAACCATCTTACTGGAGACTGGATGCCAGATTCTGTGTATGGTTGTTTTTTAGTGAGCCAGTATTTAAAACTTAAGAGCATTTACCTAAAAACTCAGATTCCTGACTCCTTTTGAAAAAAAAAGAAGATCTACTAATATGTATTTGTCCTCTTGTGGGGTAACTGTGGGCTGGAGAGGTGGGTATGTTAGGTGAAACACATACTCCTCAGTTTGCCACAATTCTCAGCTATAATGTGACAAGCCCTGTGGTAGTTATGATAGCTCATAAACTACTCACAGAAGACACAGCTAGATAGGTATTATACTTCCTATTTTATAAATGGGAAAACTGAGGCTCAGAAACGTTATATGGTAAGCACAAAGTCACCTACCTCGTGACAGCTAGAATTCCAACTTGTGGCTGCCTGAGTTTGTCCCCTCTAGATGCTGCCTCCTGGAGAACTAGGAAGTGATAAAGCTTGGTCTTGAATTCAGAGTGACTCCAAGCCTAGCTTCCAACCTCAAATCTCATACTACATCAGAGGCATAAACCCTGCTATATGCAAAGGAAGCAAATATCCCATGAAGAATCAAGAAGAAAATAACCATTCCTACTGGGAAATGACTTAAATGTCCAGGAATACATTCTGGAGATGTGTGTGTGGTCAGTCATGTCCAGCTCTTGGCAACCCCCTGGACTATAGCCCACCAGCCTCCTCTGTCCATGGAGGCTTCCTGGCAAGAATACTGGAGCGGGTCACCATAGGCCTTAAATTATAAATAGGCCAGACTATCGCCATACAGTTGACCTGTGCTTCTTGGGTTGATTGAAAGTTTTGGCCATTAACAGCATACTGAGCTACAAGAAAGCACCATTAGGCATTTTTATGGGAAAGACTGAATCCTGTGAAGAAGCTAAATAAGGAGTACAAATTCCAAATGGTCTGGGCAGAGTGAACTGCCCATAAATACATGGCTGCACAGTATGTGGGATCTCAGTTCCCTGACCAGGGATTGAACCCCTGCAACAGATACACTGGGAGCTCAAAGTCTTAACCACTGGACTGTGAGGAAAGTCCCTGGACAGAGTAAAGGAGCAGTAAGGCCTATGTTCTAGGCCTTGAAGGGCAAACCTAGGCCCATTATCTTCTGGAAGTGGACACGAAAGGCTGGACCTCAAGGAGATTGATGCCCTATGTCAAAACAAAATTCATCACTCTGCTTAAAACTTATCCTGGGTAGTAGAAATACAAAAGATTTGAATATCAGTTTTTCTGTTTTATATTTTTTAAAAAAGTTTCCGTAAGTTGCAAAGCTTGGAATCAAGTCCAGGACTTCTTGGGTTTTCTCTACTATAAGCCACCTTCCAGAAAACAGGTGGTAAAGAGGGGAGGGGGAGGTATTCCACATAGGGGGATACTGTGTTTGGAAATTTCAGATTCTGTTTGGATAGATAAGGAAATAGAATAATGGAGGTTGAAGCCCATGACCACAATTACCAGCTTTATCACTTACCCTGTTATCACAGATTGCAGAGGAGTGACCATACTGTTACCACTTACATGCTGGAGGGCTGTATCACTAATAACCACTCTGCCCTTTTAACTTCCCTTTCCCCAGCCGTGGCCATTTAGCTCCACTGCAGGATCCACACTACTCCTGGTTTCTGGATCAGTCCTCTTCATGACCAAGGTGAGTTAGAGGCTGGTGGGTAAACCATAAACCAGCTGTAATGTGAGTAATGCGTAATAGCAGCAACAAAACTCCAAATGACAGTTACTATAACACTAATAATAGCAGTCACTTCTGACTTATTTCTGCATTCGAAACACTTTGTCAAATAACTTGTATGTTTTAAACCATTTAACTGTTAAATCATCCTGTGAGGTTTATATTGCTGTGCTGTGATTCATCACTTTAGTTGTGTCCAACTCTTTGTGACCCCATGGACTGTAGCTCTCCTGGCTCCTCATCAGCTCTCCATGAGATTTCCCAGGCAGGAATACTAGAGTCGGTTGCCATTTCCTTCTGAGGTCTCTATTATGAGGAGACAATTCTCTGAGTGTTTCTTGTTGCGTTTCTGAATTTCTTATGAGCAAGGTACTGGCTGCACCCTGTTCCAGACTAACTTTTGAAGGAAGTTTGTATAATAAGAAGCCTTGGAAGATAGAGATGTGTCTGCTATCAGAAAAAAGGACAGATGTGTTTATTGATTCATGTTCCTTAAACTCAGGGCTCCTCTTCTGTAACAGAACTTTCTTTGCATCTCCATATGGGAAATGGGACTTGAGGAGCTAGCACAAAAATGCTGATTCTCTGGCTACTGCCGTTGCTGTAAGTCATAAACTGTCCTTTGCCTCTGACCCAGGAATCTTTTTTTTTTTTTTTTTGACCCAGGAATCTTATGTCTTCTACTATCATAAGAAGTAGAAGATAGATAGACTACTATCTTACTATCATAAGATAGTAGTCTTCTACTGTCATATGGCTGGCTGATCTATTAGCTTCAAAGTAGAGCAAATGTCTCAGAGTCTACACAGTCTTTTGAAAGATTTTACTCTTCCCATTTTACAGAATAGAAACTGAGGCTTTAGGAGATGTTTTCAACTGCTCATATTCATTACATCTGATTTTTTCCAGTCTGTTGCCTGGATATTTTACCTTTTAGATATTAAATCTCCACTTTGAAACATATTTCTGGCACGCATTTCCCAGTTTTATTTTCTTTTCCTGAGACTCTTATCTATCCATCTATTCCATTGTTTATTCAGTGCATAATGTCTATGTTGTTCTCATCAGTTTCCTAGGGAAAGAAATCTTCTCTTGAACCCAACTCCCATAACTCATAGTGTTGTAGTAGAAATTAAGTAAAAATAATGGATGTAAAAGCACTTAATAAAAATGATTCTCAAATTTTAGGTGGATCTGAGATATTGGGATTTAATATTTTTTATTTTTTGGCGATACCATCTGGCATGTGGTATCTTAGTTTTCTGAGCAGGGATTGAACCCTCGCCCTCTGCAGTGGAAGCATGGAGTCTTAAGCACTGGACCACCAGGGAAGTCCTTGGAATATTTCTCTCAAAATCCAGAAGCCCAGATCCCATCCCAAGAGATTCTGAATCAGTAGATCTAGGTTAAAGTAAAAAACTGAATATTTCCATGATCTTAGTCCTTGCTTACCTCTTGTCCTATTGTCCTCTTGCACTTTATATTCTAGCAGCTGTGAGCTGTGTGCCATTCTTTCTACTCCTACTCTTCTGTACTCTGTGGCCCTTTTTCTTCCCTACCTACAAGAGCTAACCCCTCCTCATCCTTTAGCTCAAGTGTCACCTTCTTTAGAAAGCCTTCCTCCTCTAATGGAGGGATATCCATTCTCCATTCTCCCAAAGCTTGCTGTTGTTTACCTCTGTCATTTACTTGTGCCTTTATTAAGGTTATGTGTCTATTTTTACCACCAGACTATCAACTCCTTGAGGGCAGGTAATTTTTCCTGTTAATTTTATATTTTATATGGAAAGCCTTTTATGGAATAGTATAGGTTTGTGATTCTGGCTCACAATAGGTATTGGGCTTTGAAATCAATTTTTGTTGAATGAATTAAAGCATGAATTGATGGTAGAATGAATGAAGCCTTTTGTCTGCAGAAAATTTTCAGTATAAAATCCTATTAATGATATGACTCTTCATTTTCTTAAGTACATTCATTTCATGTGATGTAAGACCAGATATATGAAGAGAGAGCAAGAAGTTTAATTTTTAAAAAATTTGAATTTTAGCATGTAGAGAGAGTAAAAATAATATAGCCTTGTCTCCTCAAGTTTTTCTTTTCCATTATTTTCTTTTGTTACAGGATATTAAATATAATTCCCTGTGCTATGTAGTAGAACCTTGTTCTTTATCCATTCTACATGTCCTGTATTGGCAGGCAGGTTCTTTACCACTAGTGCCCCCTGGAAAACCCACATATATAATGATTTGCATCTGCTAATCCCAAACTTCCAATCTTTCCCTCCCCAATCCTCTCTTCCCCTTGGTGACCACAAGTCTGTTCCTATATTTGTGAGTCTATTTCTGTTTCTTGCTGTGCTGTACTTACTTACTCAGTTTTGTCCGACTCTTTGCGACCCCATGGACTGTAGCCTGCCAGGCTCCTCTGTTCATGGGATTCTCCAGTCAAGAATACCGGAGTGCGTTGCCATGCCCTCCTCCAGGAGATCTTCCTTACCCAGGGATCAAACCCAGGTCTCCCGCATTGCAGGCGGATTCGTTACCATCTATTTCTTAGGTATGTTCATTTGTGTTGTATTTTAGATTCCACATATAAGTCATATCATATAGTATTTGTTCTTTTTCTGACTTACTTCATTTAATATGATAATCTCTAGGTCCATCCATGTTGCTGCAAATGGCATTATTTCATTCTTTTTTAAGTGAATAGGATTTTTTGAGTGAGTAGGATTCCATTGTAGATATATATGTTTTACATTTATCCATTCATCTGTTGATGGATATTTAGGTTGTTTCCATGTCTTGGCTATTGTAAATAGTGCTGCAATGAACATTAGGGTGCACATATCTTTTTGAATTCCAGATATAAGCCCAGGAGTTGGATTGCTGGATTATATGGTATTCTATTTTTAGTTTTTTGAGGAACCTCCATACTGTTCTCCATATTGGCTGCACCAATTTACATTCCCACCAACAGTGTAAGAGGGTTCCCTTTTCTCTACACACTCTCCAGCATATGTTATTAATATTTGTAGACTTTTTAATGGTGGCCAGTCTAGCTGGTATGAGGTGATAGCTCATTGTAATTTTGATTTGCATTTCTCTAATTATTAGTGATGATGAGTATATTTTCATGTGTCTGTTGCTGGCTTCCTCATTTTACTGAGAAGGAAACTGAGATTAGTGAGAATAAGAATAATATCACACATCTTGTTGGTGATAAAGTGAGGTTGGAAGCTTCATTTCTGGTTTTTCAGTCTTAAGCTCTCTAGACTAATCATGGTCCCTCCCTTCCACTAAGTTATGGTCCTACCCAAGGCCCAGTTAAGACTTTCACCATCCTGGCTTTTTGTAACAATCTGGTATTGATAATACTATTATTTCACATATGAGTAATTTATACACCATGTTTTCTTTACATAAATTTGCTTTCTCTGATGTATACTCAGTATTGGGGGTATTTTTAAAAATTTTATTGCGTTTATCCTTGATGTTTAATTAGATTTTTGTTTCTATATCCTGTGAATCAAATTTGCCTCCTCCTCTTGACAGACTAGTTTTCACCTAATAGATTTTTCTAGAGAAACAACTCTTTCAGTAGTATTTCTCTGTCGGTGGAATTCTCCAGGCAAGAATACTGGAGTGGGGTGCCATGCCCCCCTCCAGGGGATCTTTCCAATCCAGGGATCGAACCCAGGTCTCCTACATTGCAGGTGGATTCTTTACCATCTGACCCAGGCAGTCAGTCGTATTTAGGGGAGGAAAATATGATATGTTAAAATATAAGTCTCCTTGTTTTCCCAGATTCATCCAAAATACAATCATCTCCATCTGTGTTTCTTCTCTCACTTTTATAATCAGATGTGGAAAATATTTAACATCCCATTGAGTCCTCCAGTTTCAATCAGTACACCTGATAAATTGCATGGGGCTTAAAAAAAAAATTGCATGGGGCTATTTGATTTGCCTTGCAATGGAAACCTTTATCTTTGCCTGGAGGCCTGACTGTAGTTTAGTAAAAGAAAGGCCCTTTGAGTAGGTCTTGTGAAATATGGGGTCCCAACCAGGTCTATGAATAATTTATTAGGCAAGGATCTTGTTTCTGTTTTTGAAATACTATTCTGGAGACCATTAGGGCTAGACCTGTGCAGTAGTCACAAAGTTCTTCTTGAGTTCCAGCTAGAAATATGCAGAAAATTATTGTTGCTACAACTGCTCAAACATATGTCTAGGTTCAGGGCAATCTGTTAACTTCTTGAGTTGCATCCAAAAGTTTCCAATTATCAACAAATGATGGCATACCAGCCTGATTACTCCTGATGTATTCCAGTCAAGGATTCCAAGTAACCATAGTTGTGTGGGCGTATGCGGTTTGAAATAACAGAAATCAGTGAAAATTTCAAGCGTAAACACAGATCGGAGATCATTTACATATCACAACCAGACAAATGTATCCCACTGAGCTGAGTGTGCTTTCAACAGGAAGCAGGCATTTTTGGGCCACCTCCCAATCTCTGATTCTCAGCGGTTATAAAATATTTGAGATACATTTTGTTTCCAGTTTTGCAACAGACTTCTCCAACAGCTTATTTGCTTCATGTGTCAACAAACTTGAAAAACTAGCCTCTTACATAAGACAATGAGAAATGTGAAAAGCCATTGTTGGTGACCTGGTTCCCCCAAAACTTGGGCAAAGATATTGCAGACCGTGACTTGGAAGCAGCCTTATCTTGATGGACCTTCAATTCCCAGATAACTCTTACTCTTTGGAATAAATTGGCTTGGGATCTTTTTAAAGGATGTTTATATTTAGTGACTCTGTACGCCAAAAAATAGCAGAGTAAGAAAGGGAAAAGAGGATTTTGCATCATTCCAGGAAAACAGTTGCTGCCTGCCTTGGAGGGAAATCATCCCCAGGGATGAGACCACAGGGAGATCCCTGAGAGCAGAATTCTGACCGCCCAGGTCCGGTGACCACACTCAATGTTGTTTTTTTTTTTTTTTTTTTTTAATCTGTTCAGACATTAGCAGAAACTACCAAGCCTGTCTGTGAAAGTGGCAAAAATTCAAGCTTGATCTTCCCGAAATGCAGCTCAGATCAAGTCGCCAAAGTTTTACTGATCCTTTATCATGTATAGTAAAATTTAAGTGCAGATTCCTCAGTCTAGCTCTCAGTGTGTGCTCAGTCGGTTCTGACTCTTTTGTGACACCCTGGACTGTAGCCCACCAGGCTCCTCTGTCCATGGGATATTTCAAGCAAGAATACCGAAGTGGGTTGCCATTTCCTTCTCCAGGGGATCTTCTGACCCAAGGGTTGAACCCGCGTGTCCTGCACTGGCAGGTGGATTCTTTACCACTGAGCCACTTGGGAAGCCCCAGTATCTTCAACTCTTAGTATCTTCCCCAACAAGTTTTCAATTTATCTTCCATTAATCATACAGATAGATTCTAATAGAACTAGATTACTGACTAGTCCATGAATTATCCCCTATCTTTTCTATTTTGTTGTCTTTATTCATGTGGTGTGACAAATATTATGGATATTGTACAGTTATGGTTTTCTCTGTTTTTTTAAAATTAATTTTTATTGGAGTATAGTTGCTTTCAGTACGGTTATTAACTTTAGTATTAGTGGAGTGCTGACTGTGTGCCAGGTATCATGTGATGACTGCCCATGCATTGTCATATTTAATTCTCATTATGTTCTGGACAAAGAGTTGCTAATTAATTGTTTAAGGTCACAGGACCTGTAAGTGACAGAGTAAGGATTTGATCCTTTCATGTCATATGTCTGACATGAGAGCCCTCATTATACTGCATCTGGACTTCCATAAAAAATCATATTTCTGAGAGAGTTCATTTTATCTACCATTTAAAAAAATAATATGTAATTTTATTTGTTTTTTGTTTTTAATCTTTATTTATTATTTACAATTTATTTTTATTTTAACACCAAAAACATTTTGTATTGGGCTATGGCTGATATAGGACTTTGTGGTGGTGCTGGTGTTAAAGAACCCATCTGCCAAGTCAGGAGATGTAAGAGACACAGGTTCGATCCCTGAGTCAGGAAGATCCTCTGGAGAAGGGCACGGCAACCCATTCCAGTATTCTTGCCTGGAGAATCCCATGGACAGAGGAGCCTGGTGGGTTGTAGTCCACTGGGTCACAAAGAGTGGGACACAACTGAAGCAACTTAGCATGTGTACATAGCCAATATAACAATGTTGTGGTAGTTTCAGGTGAACAGCATAATTTTATTCATTAAATGTCCTTTACAATGCATTTTTGAGGTGGCAGAAATGTAAAGGAAAAGTTAATCATCAGAAAAGACAACAAAAGGTTAATCCAAAGCATCAGTGCTATCACTTAGCTGAATGGCTATACAGTGAAATACTTCCATAATATTAACAAATTTTTTTGGAGAATAGTTGATTTACAATGTTGTTTTAGTTTCAGGTATACAGCAAAGTTAATCAGTTATACATTCTCTACCATTTTTTTCCGGCTGCACTTGATCTTAGTTGTGGCAATGTGGGATCTAGTTCCCTGACCAGGATTGGAACCCAGGCCTCCAACATTGGGAGCACAGTCTTAACCACTGGACCACCAGGGAAGTCCCCATTCTCTACCATTTTAAAAAATAATCACCTCGCAATCATTCTGACTCCCTCCCTAACTACATTGTGAGAGTGGGGATCATGACTTTCTGTTTTCCGTGTTCTTTGCAACACCAAGGTCTTGCATAGAGTAGGTCTTCATTTGGTCTAGGCAACTCTCTGATTATCTGGAGATCAGATTCTGAAAAGGAAAGCAGACTAGACCAAAAAGGGGGGGTTTGGTGAGGTTGATCTCTGCACCCCAGTTTCTCTCTCTGCTCCTCTTTTCTGTATCAGAACTGGAAGGCTGGGGCTTCCCTGGTGGTCCAGTGGTTTAGAATCTGCCTTGCAATGCAGGGGATGTGGGTTCAATCCCTAGTCCTGGAACTATTAGGTTGGTGCAAAAGTAACCTCGGTTTTGTGTTGTTGAATTTTGCTGTTTAATATTGCAATACATTTTAAAATTGATTATGTTATACACCATTTTCATGTGCATTTCTTTCTTTTTTTGATAATTATTACTTGCTATTTATTTTGTTTATTTTAGACTATAGAAATAATGTTAGACAAAAAGCAAATTTGAGTGATTTTTTAATTCGAGTTCAAAATGGGTCGGAAAGCAGCGGAGACAACTCGCTACACCAACAACACTCAGGAACTCTTAATGAACGTACAGTGCAGTGGTGGTTCAAGAAGTTTTTCAGAGGAAACGAGAGCCTTGAATATGAGGAGCACAGTGGCTGGCTATCGGAAGTTGACAATGACCAACTGTCAAAGAACTCAGTGTCAACCATTCTATGGTCATTCAGCATTTGAGGCAAATAGAAAAGATTAAAAAGCTCAATAAGTGGGTGTTTCATAAGCTGACCGCAAGCCAAAAAAATTGTTTTGAAGTGTTATCTTCTCTTATTGTGCTCAACAACTGTGAACCATTTCTAGATTGGATTGTGATGTGTGACACAAAGTGGATTTTATATGACAACTGGCGATGACCAGCTTAGTGGTTGGACCAAGAAGAAGATACAAAGCACTTCCCAAAGTCAAACTTGCACCCAAAAAACTCACAGTCATCGCTTGGTGGTCTGCTGCCCGTATGACCCACTATAGCTTTCTGAATCCTGGTGAAACCATCACATCTGAGAAGTATGCTCACCAAATCAAAGAGATGCACCGAAAACTGCAACACCTGCAGCCTGCATTGGTCAACAGAAAGGGCCCCCAATTCTTCTCCACGACAATGCCCAGCCACAGGTCGCACAACCAATGCTTCAGAAGTTGATTGAATTGGACTACAAAGTTTTGCATCATCCTCTGTATTCACCTGACCTCTCGTCAACTTACTACCACGTCTTCAAGCATCTCGACAACTTTTTGCACGCAAAATGCTTCCACAAGCAGCAGGATGCAGAAAATGCTTTTCAAGAGTTCATTGAATCCCGAAGCATGGATATTTACACTACAGGAATAAACAAACTTATTTCTCATTGACAAAAATGTGTTGATTGTTATGGTTCCTATTTTGATTAATAAAGATGTGTTTGAGCCTAGTTATAATGATTTAAAATTTACAGTCTGAAACTGCAGTTACTTTTGTACCAACCTAATAAGATCCCACATGCCATGGAGCAACTGAGCCCGAGTGCCACAACCAGAGAGTCTGTGGGGTACAATGAAAGACCCAGAGGGATGGGGTGGGGAGGGAGGCGGGAGTGGGGATCGGGATGGGGAACACATGTAAATCCATGGCTGATTCATGTCAATGTATGGCAAAGACCACTACAATATTAAGGTAATTAGCCTCCAAGTAATAAAAATAAATTAAAAAAAAAGAAAGATCCTACATGATGCAACAAAGGTCCTGTGTGCTGCAACTAAGACTTGACGCAGCCAAATTAAAAAAAAAAGGAATTGGAGGCAGAAAGATGTAAAGGTTGTATCATTGCCAGTACACCACTGGAGCTGTTTTGTACCACTTTGAGAGTATGTTTTCTAAACCTTGTGTTTAGAGACGTAACATTAGAAACTTGAAATTGGCCAAGTGGCAGTATTTACACCATGGAAATCAGCTGACACTATAAATTAGTTAGGACTCCCACCCCGCAACCAGGGAGCTGGTTTGCCAGTATACTAGGGCCTGCCCAAAGATGTGAGGGACCCATGATTCCAGTTGCCTTTTGTCTTTTCCCTGCTCCCTTTGACTCTCTCAACTTTTCGACCCACAGAACTTTGTTAAGTGCCTTCTATAAGCAGGTACTCTGCCAGGAGATATGAAGAATACTGTGATTACTGCCATCTGGTTCCTTGCTGAGGAAATAACAGATACATGAGTAATGTGAATAATTGCTAACTAATGATCTTATTTGTTTTCTTTCTCTTCATTTGTCTTAAAATTAAAAGTATGCATATTTACATATATGAAAGTGTAGAAAAAAATGTAAGTGCCATGAGGATAGGAACTTTGCTTTTCATTTGTGTGCATCTGTGGGTGCTCAGTCACTCAGTTGTGTCTGACTCTTTGGAACCCCATGGACTATAGCCCACCAGTTTCCTCTGTCTAGGAACTGGAAATCCAAACAACAGGACTCTGCAGTAAAATCTTCTACAACTTTACCATATTTTCCATTTTCTTCTTTATCATAACTGAGAAATGTATATTAACATCTCTCACTATGGTAGTGGATTTCTTGGCTTCCCCTTCAAATAAAGTGCTTCATTCTGTGTAGTTTTTTCAGATCTATTTTCCAGGTCACTAGCAGTTTTCCTTTCATATGTGTCTAAACTAACATTTAAATCTTCCACTGAGGTTCAAATTTTAACTATTTTTAGTCTTTGAAAGTGAAAGTGTGAAAGTTTTAGTTGCTCAGTCTTGTCCAACTCTTGCTACCCTATGAACTGTAGCCCGCCAGGCTCCTCTGTCCATGGAATTCTCCAGGCAAGAACACTGGAGCAGGTAGCCATTCCCTTCTCTAAGTGATCTTCCCGACCCAAGAATGAAACTCGGGTCTTCCACATTGCAGACACAATTCAGATTCTTTACCACAACTCAGATTCTTTACCATCTGAACCACCAGGGTTAGACTTTTAAACATGTGATCTTTTTCTTCTTTGTCTCATCAGTGTTGATACTTTATTATTATTATTTTTAATAATTAAGCCACTTAAAAATGTTGTTGAAGTAGAGTTGATAATATTGATACTTTAAATACTTTTTTTTTGTTTTGTTTGTCTGTTTTGGCCACACCCAGCGGCATGTGGGATCTCAGTTCCCCAGACCAGGGATCAAACCCGTGCCCCCTGCAGTGGACATACTGATCCTTAATCACTGGATTGCCATAGAAGTTCCAGATACTTTAAATACTTTTGTATAGTTGCCTTAAACTTAGTTGTATTTGGTATCTGGTAATTCCACCATCTGCTTTTTAAAGCTGATCCTGCAGTTATTTATTGCATGATGACGATGACAATGACAACTTGCTTCCAAATATGCTCAGAGGCTTTTAAAATTGGTCCCAAATTCCTCTGATATCATTAAGGTCCGTCTTTAAGTGTGTTCCTCAAGAAGAGGATTGGCTTCTGCTCTGTCAGGTGTTTTATGGTACCATCAACCTGAAGCTGCTTAAGTGATATGAGTTCTAGCTTCAAGCCTGCACGCGGGTGGGCTCATAATGAGTTAGGAATGACCATGGGAGATTATTTTTTTTCTTTTGTTCTGCTCCACCTAGGACCTAAGGCTAAAACACAATGGCATTCCCACTGCTCATCCTCTTGTGGATCCTGCCCGCCCCTCCATCCCATTTCATGCACTGTCCTCGTTGTCTGTAAGGGGCTCCTGAATTTATCCAGTGATCTGTAATGCAGACTCACATTGCAGTGTCTGAGGACTTGTATTCTGCCACTCACGCTTAGGCCATTAAACCAGAATTGTCAGCTGCTAGAGACCTGTAAAATGACCTCCAGTGAAAGGTGGTTCCAGTGCTTACTTTCTTCCTCGGACTTGCATTGGGTTGGACAAAAAAGTTCATTTGGGATTTTCATAAGATGTTACAGAAAGACTGGAGCAAACTTTTGGACCAACCCAATACTTTCTTATTTCCTCTTCTTTCCTACCAGTTCAGCTATGTGTTTAAAAGTAAGAATTTTGTATTTTTAGAAAAAATTTTCTAATGTTCTGTATTCAGAGATCCTTTCTGGAATCTAGTTGCCTTAAGTGCCAAAAATAGATGTCCTGTGTCCAGGCAACAACTTGCCATCTCAGTTAAGAGGAATCTCTGCCCCTTATTACCCTTCTCCTCCTCCACAAATTTTATTCATCCTCATCCTTTTTTCATCATCTTATCTATCTTAGCTAATAAATAATAAGAGATCTCATTTGTCTTAATGCTTGATATGTGCCAGTCACTGCCCTAAGTTCCTTACACATTCTATTTCATTTAGAATTTAGAGCAGTCTTGTGATGTAGGTAAAGTTTCATCTTTTTCTTGTGGAAGAGGAGACTGAGGTTCAGAAAAGTTAAGCTGTGTGCCCATAGACGTCTGTGTTCTTGTCCACCAAACTCTGCTGTTTGTCACGACTGAGAGACAAACTGACATAATGTTCTCAGTCAACGTCTTGAACTCAAATATGTTTAGAAAATACAGTTAGTTAAAGTTAAAGGATGTTCTTTGCTAAGGAATCTCAGAGCGTTTAATACATTAAATGTGCACTGAGTCTTTAAGGGAGTGATGTGTGTAACTTTCCCCAAACTCTTTTCAGCACAGAGCTCTTTTTTCCTGGGGAAACATCTGCAATGTGTATCATAGAACATATTTAGAGAACTGTAGCTCTAAAATAATGAAATTTAACCCTCTCCTTCCATACATCTAAGCATCAAAAATTTTTGGAAACTTCAGAGAAAAATGAAAAACAGTTTTTAACTTTATAGTGGTGATGATGATAATCTACACCAAATGTAAGTACCCAGCTCTACCATTCTTCTAATCAGGCAGATTTGTCTTCAAGTGACTTTTCCAATACTCAAAACTAACTTCACATGACTTATCACTGAGGACCTTCAAAAGACTATGTCACAGTCTACAGAGTTACCAAAGGGGGTTCCCCAACTTCCAACTATGTGGACAGCATTTTTGGCACAAGTGTGAGCATCAGAGAGACACCAAAGGGGCAACCCTCACTGGGAATTGTATATTCAGCGATAACTAAAATCCCAGAAGTCTCACCAAAAGGAATACACAAAAATGTTAACCATGATTATGATTAGTTTTATTTAACTGTATCTGCATTTTTAAATGTCTGCAATATGATGTGTTATTTTTATAATAAGAAAAGTTTTTAATTTAATTTTTAATTGCTATTTTACTTCATTTTCTTTATTTGGCTGCCTTAGGTCTTAGTTGCTGCACGAGGAATCTTGGTTGTGTCATGCAGGATCATGTGTTGTGGGGCATGGACTCTAGTTGTGACTTGTAGGCTCAGTGGTTACGGCGGGAGAGCTTAGTTGCTCTGCAGCATGTAGGATCTTAGTTCCCAGACCAGGGTTCGGACCCATATCCCCTGCATTGCATTAAGTCACTTAATTTGATTTTTTTTTAATTTGATTTTTAAATTGACTAACATTATGTTAGTTTCAAGTATACAACATAATGACTTAAGAAAAGTATTTTTTTTAAGGAATCTTGTAATCACTTAAAAGGGAAAATGCATTTAAAATATTTCAGAATCTGGGGACTTCCCTGATGGTTCAGTGGTGAAGAATCCATTTTCTAATGCCAGGGATGCTGGTTCCATCCCTGGCCTGGGAACTAAAATCCCACATACTGAGAAGCAACCAAGCCCAAGTGCTACCACTGGAGAAACCTGTGTGCCACAACAAAGACCCAGCACAGCCGAAAAAAAAAAGGGACTTACAATTCCCTTAAAAAAAAATTCAGAATCTGAAGCTCAGAGAGGAAAGTGACTTTTCCAAAGTCACACAGTCTGTCAGAGGTCAAATTGGAATTCTCAACTTCCTGGCTAGGACATTTCTCAAGATACCCTAATGACCCCATAGTCATTCAAGATGAACTGCTGGTGGGGCTGCCCTTCCTCAGAAAAGACTCCCCCGAAGAGGAAATGCGTCTGTCTTCTGGGTGGTTGGGTCCCCTCCCTCTCTGTACAAACAGGAAGCTATGTTGCCAATTCTGTGGAGTCTCTTGCCCATGCTTCAGGGTTAGGACTGTATTTCTTGCCAGAGGGGTGTCACCAAAGGAGAGGGACTGGGTTTACGTTAGGAGTGTGGGAGAATTTGCCTCTCTCCAGGATGTCATCCTGTAATACACCAAGCTGCTGTTTTTTTTTTTCCCCAGGATGTTTATTCCTGTTGAGCACCCCCAGAAGATGTGGAGAAAGAATTCCCCTCTAGGGAAGGGTGGCTGGAGCCACCTAATGTAAAAGTTTGGGGAATCTTTGGTTGCTGAGGTTGAGAGATTGGGAGGTCTGTGTTGATTCTGGAGCTCATTTTACAAAATAGACAATGAAATAATTGATTGATTCACTGTTTTCCATTAAGATTGCATTTTTGTGGTTTTTCTTGTGGAAGTAAGAGCTCAGAGGGATGATGGTATAACATTGGGGAAGGGATGTTGGAATTATGTCGGAACCTCACCCACCTGTGTTTGGCTTCCCATACAATTTGAGCTGTGGAAGTTGGAAAGTGGGGATAAAATGAGGACTAAGAGTATAGATCCTCTCTCACAGTGACATAGAGCTGGAAGGAACTTCCAGAAAGCCTTGGTGCCAACCTCTTCAGTTTTCACATGAGGAAAATAAATTTACAGATGAGGCAATGGTAGATATTTAAACATCCATTTAATACCTAGTATGTACTAGAGACTGAGATAGGCATTGAAGGAATAACAAAAAACAATACAGATGAGTCCCTGTCTTCTGCAATCTAGGGACCCAGGAGGTAAATGACAAAACAAACTCCAAACCAGAATCCAGATCTTTTAGGTCCAATTGGTGATCTTTCTTGTATTTTCCATCTAATATACTTTAGGCACCTAAGCTTTCCTATGTGATTTTGGACGTCTCACTAAACATATATGTAGGCTTCAGTTTTACTAACATATGGAAAGAAACATATCTTTATTTGTTCATTATTTATTTACCAAATATTTACTGAGAACCATTTATAATCTCAAGCACACAGAACTCAGAATAGAATCTTTTTGCTGAGAGTCAATTTTCATCTGTCAGCGAGCATTTCTTTCTGAACAGTAGCCAATAGGTAGCTGGAAATTCCGGAGTTGGCTCTATTCTCTTTTTCTCATTCAAAGCTGACTTGCGTGCATGCTCAGCTGCTCAGTCATGTCCTACTCTTTGTGACCCCATGAACTGTAGCCCGCCAGTCTCCTCTTTCCATGGAATTTTTCAGACAAGAATACTGGAGTGGGTTGCCACTTCCTACTCTAGGGAATCTTCCCCACCCAGGAATTGAACCGAATGTTTCTTGCATCTCCTTCACTGGCCAACAGATTCTTTACCACTGAGCCACCTGGAAAGTCCCAAAATTGACTTACTCCTCCAAATACTTAAATCCCAATTTGGATTCCTCCCTCCCTCTCTTCTTCTTTCTCTTCTTTCTTTCTATCCATCCATCTTCTTTGTACTCAATGTATAAAACTTGACGCCAGTGAATTGATTTAGAGTAAGAGGTTTTAGAGTCATATAGGTGAACACTTAAAATTGGCAGTTAGGATACTCTGGCTTTGTAACTGCTCCACATTGTAACTTTTATTTTTCCTAGATGAAAACCTCCTAAATCTCAAGATTTTATTTAACATAGAGAAGGTCAGTATTGGATTATATCCACCACTATATCAGAAAAACATGTTGCTGGCATTAATCCCAAAAAGGGCAAGACTGAGGGAGGGAAAAAGGAAAAATGCAAAATGACATGACTGATTCTTGACAAGTCCAGATAAAAAGGAAGAAAAAAACCACTGGTGGTTATCAGAGCAAAGAAAGTACTGGTCCTTATCAGGGCAAATAGTGTTATCTCCCAGAGTACAGAAGAATTTCCAATATTAACCAACCTGTACCCTTCAAAAGACATTTTCTCATAGCTGAAGAATCACATTCATGTTGGCAGCTGACTTATAAAGGGCAGGAATGTGGTTTCTTGGACCACTGCCTCATTAGAATGGAGGAAGTGTAGAAGTAAGTGGTGCTTATCTGTTTGTTTTTTTCAGTTCACTTGTATGTATATTTTTCTGTTATTTTTTAGGAAATTAATGGAAAGTAGTTACTTGAAATTAGCAAGAGTTTATGGGCATAGTTCTAAACTGCATAGTAGACCTTTCAGGGTCTTACTTCAGTAAGTAAACAAGGTGAATCTGCATACTTTTTTGCAGATTTAAAAAAAAAATTAAATTTTATATTGGAATATAGCTAATTAACAATGTTGAGATAGTTTCAGGTAGATAGCAAAGCAACTCAGCCATACATGTATGTATGTATGGACAATGTATCTGTTCTCCTCCAAACTCCCCTCCCATCCAGGCTGCCAGGTAACACTGAGCAGAGTTCCCTGTGCTACACAGTAGGTCCTTGTTGGTTATCTCTTTTAAATACAGCAGTGTGTACAGGTGTATCCCAAACTCCTTAACTATCTCTTTCCCCCATCCTTCCCCACTGGCAACCCTTAAGTTCGGTCTCTTAAGTTTGTGATCAGTTTCTGTTTAGTGAATGAGTTCATTTGTATCATTTCTTTTTAGATCCCGCACATTCACAGTATCATATTTCTCTTTCTTTGATGATCATTGTTATATCAGCATAAAGGCGGACCATGTCATCAAGATGTTCCTCCTATTAAGCTGGTAGATCTCTCAGGCACTCTGTATCCACTCACTGCTCATGGTGTGTGTGTGTTTCAGAAGGTTCTGGGAGCCCTCAGCATGTACAGTTGATGGATCTATGGTCTAATTGGTAAAAAAGATGAGTCTTCACTGGAGAAGCACAAACTGGCCCCCTCTCTTGGCAGAGTCTTGATGCTGGGAGGACTTGGTTTTTCTCAGGCTGGGAGCACTTTCCTGGAGACCAATTTTGTGCCATTTTAGGCATTTTCCTATGGGTGGGAAAAATGGCATTTTTTTTTTTTTTAAAGTTTCACTCTCTCCAGAGCATGAGGATCTCAACCAGACAGTAGGTTGGAAGAAAACTGTTTTCCAGAAAATCCCACTTGATACTCCATTCCACTATTTTTTTTTCACTTAATGTATGTACTTCTGTTTCCTCTGCAACACTGTGCTGCCTATTGCAAATGTAAGTTTTTTTGCAGAGTGTCATCAGTAAATGCTTTGTATATCTTAGCCACAATTCTTTTTTTTTTTGGTGAACAAATCACTTTATTGCAGCATCATTTACAAAACCAGAGACTGAAACATTCAAATGTTCACGAGTAGAGGACTGGTTGAACAAACAATACAATATCCACAGGAATAGAATACTATGCAGCTGTGATAAGGAGTGAGGAAGAGTCCTATCTACAACTTTGAAATAATCAAAATATACTGTTTGTGGAATCAGCAAGGAGAATAAGAGCTTTTGAAAAAGGGGAGGAAGGGGAATACAACCATAGGTGTGTTTTTGCTTATATTTTTTAAGACTAAATAATGGAAAGATAAGTCAAGAAAGCAATTTTTAAACATTACCTAGTTATAATTATTCTCTCTCTCTTTTTTAATGTGCTTTTATTTGGCTGTGTCAAGTCTTGGTTGTGGCACACAGGATCCTCATTGTGTCATGTGGGACCTTTTGTTGTGGTGCACAGATTCTCTAGTGGAGCCTGGGCTCCAGAGTGCCCAGGCTTCATTAGCTGCGGCAAATGGGCTTAGTTACTCTGGGGCACGTGGGATCTTAGTTCCCCGACCAGGGATTAAACCTGTGTCCCCTGCATTGCAAGGTGGATTCTTAACCACTGGGTCACCAGGGACGTCCCCACAGTTCTTATTATTATACTCTAATACTATTACCACCGTGTGTGTGTTCAGTCGCTCAGTCATGTCTGACTCTTTGCAACACCATGGACTGTAGCCTGCCAGGCTCCTCTGTACACAGAATTCTCCAGGCAAGAATACTGGAGGTGGATTGCCATTTCCTACTCCAGACTACTACCACTACACTACCACTAATGATTGTTACCAGTCTTTTAATAATTACTACTCTGAGTCATCTCAATATTGTATTTGAACACTCAACAACTGTAGTTTTTAACTATAGAGAAAACTCTAGAAAACTATGTTTTAGAAACCTGCCTTTAGGTCACAGAAAATTCAACTCAAATTGGTGTTAAAAAAAGAAAAACAAAAACCACTAAAGTTTCACGGCTGGCAATACTGTGAGCTAAGAGAACTTGAAATCTTCCCATTACAAATGAAAAGAAGTGCTGGATAATTTTTTTTCTAGATTTTAAACCATGAATTCAATTTCTTAAATAGTTTTGGACTATTCACATTATTTGTTTCATCATGGATAAGGTTTAGTGTTTGTAGTTTTGAGGAATTGGTCCATTTCATCTAAGTTGTCAGAGTTTTGAGTATAGAGTTGCTCATAGTATCCCTTTATTTATTTATTTTCCTATATGTAGGGTCTGTAGTGATATTTCCTCTTTCATTGCTAATATTAGTAATTTATGTCGTCTTTCTTTTTTGTATGTTTCACTGCAGGTTAATTTGTGTTTTATTGATCTTTTGACACAACAACATTTTGGTTGTTTTGACTTTATTATTATTTTTCTTTTTTCAATTTTATTGACTTCTGCCTTTATTTTTATGATTTCATTCTATCTGCTTGCCTTGAGTTTATTTTGTTCTTTTTTTTCTAGTTTCTTTAAGTCCTTTCTGTAAGCATTTAATGGTATAAATTTCCCTCTAAGCACTGCTTTTAATCATTATACCAATTTTGACATGTTGTATTTTCATTTTTGTTCAGTTTAAAATATTTTCTAATTTCTCTAGAGACTTCTCTGATGCACAGGTTTATTTAGAAAGGTGATGTTTAATTTCCAAGTGTTAGGAGATTTTCTGTTGTCTTTCTACAATTATATCTATTTTAATTTTGTTATTGTCAGAGAGCATACTTCACCTGATTGCAGTTCTTTTAAATGTGTTACAGTTTGCTTCATAACTGGGCATATAGTCTATCTTAGAGACTGCCACATGCACTTGAAAATAATATGTATTCTGCCATTGGAGGCAGAAAGTTATAACAATTTCAGTGATATCCAATTGGTTGATGTTGTTCAGTTCATCTATAATACATCCTTGCTGATTTCCTATTAGTTTTTTTAAAAAATAATCCTGCATTTTTTAGCCACACCTTGAGGCATGTGAGATCTTAGTTCCCTAACCAGGGATTGAACCTGTACCCCTTACACTGGAAGGCAGAATCTTAACCATTAGACTGCTGGGGAAATTTCTCCTATTACTTCTATCAGTTACTGAGAGAGGCAAATTGAAGTTTCTAACTCTACTTGTGAATTTGTCTGTTTCTGTCTTTAGTTCCATCAGTTTTTGCTTCATGCATTTTGAAGTCCAGTTAAAGGTACAGATGTATGTAGAGTTGCTATGTCTTCTTGGTGAAATGAGCCGTTTCTCATTACATGGTACTCTGCTTTATCCCTAGTGAATTATTTTGCTCTACAGTTTACTTTGATATTAATACAGCCACTCCAGCCTTCTTTTGATTGGGGTTTGTCTAGAACCTCTTTTTCCATCCTTTTTTTCTTAACCTACCTATCTCATTGGGTCTTCCCAAGAGGCCCAGTGGTAAAGAATCCGCCTGCCAATGCAAGACCCGAGGGTTCAGTCCCTGGGTCGGGAAGATCCCCTGGAGAAGGAAATGACAACCCATTCCAGTATTCTTTCTAGAGAATCTCATGCACAGAGGAGCCTGCCAGGATACAGTCTATACGGTCATAAAGAGTTGGACACAACTGAGAGGCTGAGCATGTACACACTTCTGTCATTCCATTCTAAGTAAGTGTCTTAGAGACAGCATAGAGTTGGGTAAAGTTTTCTTCCATCTACTCTGACATTCTCTGTCTTTTATATCTCAACTGAGGATGATTTTGTGACATAGCTGTGACAACCAAAAATTTCTTCAGATACTGCTAAATCTTTCTCCTTGTCTCTCAGCACTTCTCTGTCTCTCCTGCTCTGTCAGCTAGCTGCCTATCTATCTATCTGCCAAATGTCTCTCTTTTAAAATTTATTTTTATTATTGAAGTATAGTTGATTTACATTTAAAAACTGTTTTGGTTGTGCTGGATCTTCACTGATACAAGCAGGCTTTCTCTAGCTGCAGTGAGAGGGGGCTGCTCTTCCTTGAGGTGTGTGGTTTCATTGTGGCGCCTTCTCTTGTTGTGGAGCGCAGGCTTTAGGTACTCGGGTTTGAGTAGCAGTGGCTCTGGGGCTCTAGGCTGCAGACTCAGTTGTGGTACACAGGTTTAGTTGCTCTTCAGCCTGTGGAATCTTCCCAGACCAGGGATTGAACTTGTGCCCTCTGCATTAGTAGGCAGGCTCTTAACCACCGGACCACCAACAAAGTCCCTGACGAATGTCTCTTGTGAGTAAATATGCTCCAGTTGAGTGGCATTGCCCTAGAGACTTTAGTATGCATACTTAACTTGTTATAGTCTCCCTTGCCAGTACATTTTCTGAAGAATCTAAGAATCTTCTAACTTGATTTCATTTGCCCCTGTCCTACCTTTTGTGCTGTTGTTGTCATATGTTTTATGTTACATGTTCTAAACTCTAAAAAATGTTATTATTGTTGTTTCTTTAAAGAGTTAATATTTTTTTATATTTTTCCACAAGTGTATACTCTTCAGTGCTTTTCAATTCCTCCCTATTTTCTGTGTTTCTAGCTAGGAAAATTTTCCATCTGCCTAAAGAAGTTGCTATAGTACTTACATCAATGGTGTGCTGCTGGCAACAAATTCTCTTTGTTTTTGTTTGACAAAAATATTTTTACTGTTAAGTAACTCTAGATTGGCAGGATCTCCTCCCCCTCCCCCCCACTTTAAAGAAGTCATATTACATTGTCTTCTGACTTCCATAGTGCATCACTTTTGAGTTCTATGGGAAAGAAACACCAAGATGGGATTAAAAATGCAAGGAAGATTTATTGGAGGAAAAATGCCTGTGAAAAATAAAGAAGAAAGGTGTAGGAAGGGAGAACCTTCAGACAACCAGGAATTTCTGCCACCTGTGAAAGAAGGGAAGGAAGAAAGAATTGGGTCATAAAAGCCTCAGACTATGGAACAGTTGTAAGAAATTCTTGGCCAGACCAGTGGAGATCTCCCAAGTATGAGTTGGCTGTTAGAGAAATCCTGCATCTACTGAAGTGGCCTGGTTCTAATACCTTCGTTGTACTCATTCATTGGCTGGAAGCAGCCTAGAGGGCGTATGACTTGGAGTGAAGGTTTCTGTGGATCTGAAAGTGCAGCAGCTGTCAATCAGACATGCTCCCTGCAGCAGGCTTTCTTGAAGGAATGTCTGACGAGTGCACTTCCATGGACACCACACATAGTTTCTTTAGAAAAGTTAACTGTTGGGCACTTCCCCGGTGATACAGTGAATAGGAATCTGCCTGCCAATGCAGGGGGCATGGGTTGAATCTCTGGTCCAGGAAGATTCCACATTCTGAGGTGCAACTGAGCCTGTGTGCTGCAACTACTGAAGCCCTTGTGCCTAGAATCTGTGCTCAGCAGCAAGAGAAGCCACTGCAATGAGAACCCCACATATAGCAATGGAAGATCCAGGACAACCAAAAATAAGTATTTTTTTAAAAAAGCTTTAAAAAAAAAGTTAGGGGTCAGTCTGATTGTTCCCAGGTGGCACTAGTGGTAAAGAATCTGCCTGCTAATGCAGGAGATATGAGTTCAATCTCTAGGTTGGGAAGATCCCTTGGAGGAGGAAATGGCAACCCACTCCAGTATTCTTGCCTGGAGAATGCCATGGACAGAGGAGCCTGATGGGCTACAGTCCATGGGGTTGCAGAGTCAGATATGACTGAAGTGACTTTGCACACACGAAGTCTTACTGTATTTCCCTTAAGACAATGGGTGTTTCTCCCTCGAGCTGCTTTTATGAATTTCTCATTGTTTTTAAATGGCTTCTGTAATATGCCCAGGTATGAGTTGTTTTTTTTTTTTTTTTTTTTTACCATGTTTGGGGGATTATTGAGCTTCTTAAATTGGTAGGTTTATGTCTTCCTTCATGTCTGGAAGTTTCTCTGATATGTTTTCAAATATTCTTCTGTTCCATTATCTCGCCCACCTCTTCTTTTGGGACTTCATTCCAGGTATATTACACTGAGTATGTCTCACTTTTGGGCATATTCTTTATTCCCAGTTTAGTTTCTTTTTGTGGTTCAATTTGCATAGTTACTATTGACTTGCTTTTGAATTCACCAATCCTGATTTTAAAATATGGATTTTTTTGATTCTGCGTTTTATGTTCTGTTTGCTCTTAAGGCAGCCTAGTGAGTTCTTTGATGATGACTTTCACCAGAGAGGTATCTTCTTTTTCCTTTGTTAGTTAGGTAAGGCTGGGGGCTAATTGCCTCAATTTAATCATGGACTGAGTTGAGGTAGGGCTGGATTTACAGTTTTAGCAAGATTCTGTCAATCCCTGGTTTGTCTCTGTCCTTTAGGCATGTCCTTTTCAGACTTTTGATTGAGAGCCTGGATTGTCTGTCTGTTCCCAGCCTTAAGAATGGCTTTTCCCTCTGGACTTTTAATTCATCTAATTCTCTACAGTTCTTTGATGCCTTTAACATGTTTCTTTCCTTTTGTGCATTTGTTTAAAGTTGTTGCAGCAAGAGCTTTGGCCTCTTGTGACCTCCTACCCTGTATTCAGGAGCAGAAGTGTATCTAATCTGTTATTCTTACTAATAATAATATGACAAATAATCTTCATTGCATACAAATGTGCTGCAGCTATAGGACATATTCTTAGATCGAATATATGTACATTCATAATTTTAGCAGACATGGCCAAAATGCTCTCCTTAGAGACTGTACCAGTTTACACTTCCATCAGCAATATACAAAAGTGCCTGTTTCACAGCAGTGTGGTGGTGGTGGTGGTTTAGTCCGTAAGTCATGTCCAACTCTTGAGACCCTGTGGACTGTAGCCCACCAGACTCCTCTGACTGTAGCCCACTAGGCTCCTCTGTCCATAGCCCACCAGGCTTCTCTATCCATGGTATCTACCAGGCAAGAATACTGGAATGGGTCACCATTTCCTTCTCCAGGGGATCTTTCTGACCCAGGGATGGAACCTGGGTTTCTTAGATTTCAGGTGGTCTCCTCTTTTCAGGCAGATTCTTTACCATCTGGGCCCAGGAAAGCTGTTACTGTGTTAACTTTGCAGATCTTTGTGCACAGAGTGACACGACCAGAACTTTGCATTAAGGTTAATTCAGTGACAGTTTGATAGATGGATAGGAAAAGGCCAGGGACAAAGTTTACTTACCTCATCGTTTTGTTTTGTTGCTAATGATCTACCAAGTGAAAGCCAACTGTATTCATACTTGAACACATTCCCCAATGTTTCCTATCAGGCTTCTTTTTCAGCTGAAAAATTGATGGCTCAAAGTCCTTTGGACTTTGGGCTCAGTACGAATGTTAGATTTTTTAACGGCTACAGTAGAGTACATCTGTTTGTGACACCAATCTCAGCATTGGAGTCAGGAACAGCCAGTTTTTGTGGGGGGAAAAGGAAAAAAGAAGAAGAGAAGGGACAGAAATGGCTGTGGTTTCCCCTTAGGGCTGTAGCAGAGGAGACTGTCTGGGGACAGCAAAGAACATGAGATGATGTCTCTGTTACGAAGAAATCTGTTCCTGCCTCATTCTTGGCCCAAACAGCCATAAGCCTGATAAAACAATATTGCATGTTAGTTTCAGGAATGTAACTCAGCCATTTCAGTGTTTCCTTTCTGGGTCTCTGTGGACTGCTAACCCTCACTTTAACAGTAAGGCTATATTATCCTCATTTTCTCCGGCCATCACTCGGCTGTTTTTCTTTCTCCTGGGTTCAGTGAGTCATTTCCTCAAGTCTTCCCTGGTTTGGCTTCAGAAATTTAGGATAATCATCAAGAACTGTCCTCTTCTCCCCTCCAGGCTTAAATTCCTCTCTGTTCGAGACTTTTCGCTTCCCAGTGTGTGAGGTGGGTGGGCTCCAGCTAATATCCTTCCTTAAATCTTAGTGTGTGTGCTAGAGAGAGCCTGACAGACTGATTGCGAGAAAGACGTAACAAAATGAGTGTACAGAGAGAGACAGAGAGGCAGACTCATGACTCATCCAAATTGCTGATACAGAGGCATTGTTAAAATATATAAACTTGTAGAAATTTATTTCAGACAAACATGAAAACTTTAAATGCTTTGTGAGGAACATCACTTAGTTTCTGTTCTACCTTCTTGGTATTTGGTACATCTTGCTGATGTAGTTAAGCACTCGAGTCCTGAAGTGAGACAGATCTGGGTTCAGATATTGAAACTACCACCTCCGAGCTTTCTGACCACTGGCAAGTTATTTGACTTGCATGTGTTTTCATTTTCTTTTTTTAAATTTTATTTTTGGCTGTTCTGGGTCTTTGTTGCAGTGTGCGGCTTAGTTGCCCTATGGCATGTGGGATTGATCACAGTTCCCTGACCAGGGATTGAACTCATGTCCCTTGCATTGGAAGGCAGATTTTTAACCACTGGACCACCAAGGAAATCCTTGTTTTTGTTTTCTTGTCTGTAAACACGGAGAGCATCTAGTGTGTGTCACACAGGACTGGTGGAACAATTAAGTGAGGAAAGTCACATAGGAAGTACTTCATAAATTGTAGCAATTATTATTATCATTTCTGTGGGAATTTAATTTATGCCCACTATTGGCTCATATTGTTTTTCTGTTCACTTGGTATTTAATAAATACCTAGGTCTAGATCAGGTTTTGCCAAACTACAGCCTACTGGGCAAGACAGGCCCACACCTTGTATTTTAAATAAAGTTTTATTGGAATAAAGCCATAATCATGTGTTTCTATATTGTCTATGGCTATTTTGCTCTATCGTGGCAAGAGTTGAGTATTATAACAGAGACCATATAACCCTCAACACCAAAAATATTCACCAGATGGCCCTTAATAGAAAAAGTTTGCCAATTCCTGACCTGGTCATATTTTAAGTGTCTTAAAGTAAATAAATAGATGTGGACAAACTCATAATTCCGTGTCTCAGTTTCTCTAGCTGAAAAATGCATATATTAGATAAGACGACTCCTAAATAGGATCTTTCTAGAACTATTTGGCTATTCATTGTATCTTGTGAAATCTGGGAATTTGCAGTTGGTTTGTTCTTTCTGGTGGGCTCTTCTATAAGCTAGGGAGAGAGAAAAAGCAGAAAATAACCCAAAGTAACTTAGATGTCAAATATCAAAGTAAATCATGAGAAGTGATTTATTTCAGAGAGGAGGAGGCAGTTTTGTGAGGTTTTCACTTTTTTCTCTGCAGCCAGGTGCAGGAGATCTTGGTAACCACTGGGCCCCTTTCTGGCTGAGTTAACAATTTTCCCAATTCTTTGGCTTAAAAAAAAGATCATTCTTTCTGTCTCCCCACTGCCTGCTCTCCATACCACTTCCTCTTTAGGTTGGCCCCTGGCTTTTTGTCTTCCTCTAGCCTGACTTATTCTCCAATGGTTTCTCAGTCCTCGGTTCTCCACTCCCTCCCCCAAATGTGATGAAGGCGGGCTGCCAAATCTCCCGGCCTTCCTCTGTTACGCCAACTGTCCTGCTTCCAGCAGGGCCTCCAGCTCAGGGCCTGAACTCCAAGCAGCAGGGGGACCAGCAAGTACTAAAAGGGAAATACCGCCAACCAGTAATCTTATGTCCTTTGAACTTTTGGGTTGGAAAGCAGAGAAGGCTGGGGGATGTTTGACAATTTCCATTGAGTACCTAGAGAACAGCCTTAGACAATGAATGGTTCAGGACTTTGTCTCAGCTCTGCCCCAAACCCAGTGTAGAGTCCTTGGGTTAGTCCCTTATCTTCCTTGAGTCTCAGTTTTTCTGTGTAAAATGAAAATAATTTCTTCCATGCTCTCCTCACAGGGCTTTATGCTAGTCACATGTATGGTGAAAGAGCTTTTTTTTTAAAAAAATAAATATTTGATATTTAAATTTTTTCCAATTCAAAATTACCTCATGGTCAATGAATAACAACTCAGCCATCAAAAAGAATGAAATAATGCCATTTGCAGCACCACGGATGGACCTAGAGATTATCATACTAAGCGAAGTAAGTCAGAAGAAGAAAGACAAATCCATATGATATCACTTATATGTGAAATCTAAAATAGAATACAAATTAATATATCTAGGAAACAAAAATATACTCACGGGTAAGAGAACAGACTTTGGTTGCCAAAAGCGAGGGAAGAATTGGGAGTCTGGGATTCTGCCATGTGCTAAGTCGTTTCAGTCATGTCCAACTCTTTGCAACCCTATGGACTGTAGCCTGCCAGGCTCCTCTATCCATGGCATTTCCAGGCAAGAATACTGGAGTGGGTTGCCATACCCTTCTCCAGGGGATCTTCCCGACCCAAGGATCGAACCCTCATCTCTTTTGTCTCCTGTCTTGGCAGGTGGGTTCTTTACCACTAGCGCCACCTGTGAAGCACCTTGGAATTAGCAGAGGCAAACTATTACATATACAATGGGTAAACAACAAGCACAGGGAACTGTATTCACTATTCTGTGAGAAACCATAGTGGAAAAGAATATGAAAAAAAATTACCTGATGCTTATGGCTATAAGAACATCTGTCCTTATTTATTTATTTATTTTTTTGGCTGCACCGGGTCTTAGTTGCAGCATGTGGGATCTTTAGTTGGGGAGTGTGAACTCAGTTGCAGCATAAGGAATCTAGTTCCCTGACCAGAGATCAAAACTGGGCCCCTTGCATTGGGAGCATGGAGTCTTAGCCACTGGACCAGAACATCTTTCATTTTATGGCCTCCCCAGCAGCATCCACCATCCTTCATTACAGAATCCTGATTTCCTTTGGAAGAGTCAGCCTACAACCATTGTGTATCATCTTGCTGAGGTAAAAAAATCCAGCTGCCTGTGCTCTTGAAGGCCCACATTGTTTCTTTCTTTCTTTTTTAATATTTATTACAGTATAGTTGATTTACAATGTTGTGTTTGTGCTGTACAGCAAAGTGAATCAGTTATACATATACATATATCCACTCTATTTTAGATTCTTTTCCCATTTAGATCACTAGAGAGTATTATGTAGAGTTCCCTGTGCTATATAGTAGGTCCTTATTAGTTATCTGTTTTGTATGTAGTGGTATGTACATGTCAATCCCAATCTCCCAATTTATTCCTTCTTCCCTTCCCCCTCTGGTACCATAAGTCTGTTTTCTACATCTGTGACTTTATTTCTGTCTTGTGAAAAAGTTCATTTGTATCATTTCTTTAGATTCCACATGTAAATGACATCATTTGATATTTGTCTTCTCTGTCTGATTTCACTTAGTATGATCATCTCTAGGTCCATCCATGTTGCTGCAAATGGCATTATTTTGTTCTTGTAATAACAAATTCCATATGCAGAGTAATATTCCATTGTAGATATGTACCGCATCTTCTTTATCCATTCTTCTGTCAATGGACGTTTAGGTTGCTTCCAAGTCTTGGCTGTTGTTAATAGTCCTGACGTGAACATTGGGGTGCAGATTGTTTCTTTCCTAGCCAGAAGGCGTGCAGTGGCTTCAGCTCAGTCCACAGAAGCTCCTTGCTGGGATTTTGATTTTGAGTGTGTGAAATAGTCAGTGAAGGGGTTGGTGTTCTTTTATCCTGGCAGCAACATCCCTACCAGGCTCTCCACTACAAAACCGTTCCTACTTTAATTCCTGATTTCTAAGCCCCTGACGCTAAACTGGTTTCTGCCTGTTTCCAATTGGAGGCCTATTTCTCCAATTTCCCTACGTTTATTTCGATAAATTTCGTTTCAGTTGGCCAAAGTTTATTTCTATTGCCTGTAATCAAAAACCTCAAATAGCACACATGTTGAGAACCATTTATGGAGCACTTATTATATGTAGGACCATGTACTTAGGACTTTGCATCATTATTTAATTTAATCTTCGTGGGACTTCCTTGATGTTCCAATAGCTAAGACTTCACACTCCCAATGCAGGGGCCTGGGTTCGATCCGTGGTCAGGGAACTAGATCCTGCATGCTGCAACTAAGAGTTTGCATGCTGCAACTAAGGATCAGTGTGCCACAGCTAAGACTCAGCACAGTCAAATAAATAAATTTTAAAAATTAACCTTTCAAAGAGCTGCATATTATTATTTCTAAGTAACATGAGGAAACTGAGGCTCTGTGAGGCTGGATAGCCTACCCACATTTGTGTAAGGAGCAAGTGACAGAACTGGGTATTGGAACGAAGATGTCTTTGACTCTAAACATTTTAACCTTGATCCTATCTGAAAATGGTATAAAAGTGAGCATTGTATTTTATAGCATGTGTTTTTAGGTTAGAAATTTTTTATGAACTCCTCTCTGTCAGTAATATTCTTGAAAAATATGACTTATAATGACTGCCTACTAGTCCATCATTTGAGGGTTTAAAAAAAATTTTTGTTATTTATTTGGCTGCATCAAGTGTTAGTTGCAGCACGCAGGATTCTGTTTGCAGCAAGCAGGCTCTTCATTGCAGTGGGAGAGCTTAGTTACATGTCGAATCTTAGTTCCCCCATCAGGGATTGAATCCCATTCCCTGCATTGGAAGGTAGATTGTTGATCACTGGATCACCAGGGAAGTCCCCGTCATTTGGATTCACTAGCACTTACTTAACAAAATTCATATTTGTTGAATTATAAAATGCACTTAGTGAATATCCTTAAGCTTTACTTTTTGTGTCTGTATCTATCTCAGATTTTCTCCTTAAAACAAGTTCTTAGATGTGAAACTTCTGGGTTTAAAATTCCTGCATAATATTAAGGATTTTGATGCATATTGACAAAATGCCAATCAGAGAAATCTTATCAAATTTTGTTCCTCTTAGCAATGTGTTTAGATACCAACAAAAGGGCTTTTTCAATGGGGAAAAGTGCTGAAAAGATACAAAGAGCTCATAAATTAATGCCCTTCTTATTTTTAAAAATGGTAAAATGCATTTCTAAGTTATATCTACTACAGGGAAGTGATAAAGAAATGAAAATAAATAAGTAAGTGTCCAAACTTAAGGTATAACTTGAAATGCAATTAGTATTCAAAGTATGGGCATTGGGTTTTTATATAGATCCTTGGAGAAAGGGAATGGCTTTAATAATTTTGAGGTTTTTTTTTTTTTTTAAGAGCGAAGTCAAAGAAGGAAGCAAGGGGATGATGGTGATGATGATGATGGAGAGGAGGGAGGGGTAGATGGTCCCACAATGCATCTGTGGTGGTCATAGTAGATGCTTAGATTTTCTTTATTTCTGAGACTTTGCCTCTGCATTCCTGCAGGAGACAAAGGAAAGTGAGGTTTCTCCCCAGGCTTTTGGTAGCCCCTGTGGTAAGAAGGCAACTGGGCCACCCAGACGTACATATTTGAGGTAATAAATAGAGATCAAAGCAGTATGGCTTAAAGGGAACAAAACTCTTCCTCCTCATATACAACCCTTTTTCTTCCTGCATAAATACACATTGGTTTCTTTTGTTAGATTGCCTACATTAAGATGAAAACCTGACATCTGAAAATTTTATTGCCCACCATGAAAACTCTAGCTATAATTACATCATAAATTTTTATTCTAATCTTTTAGCAAGATCTACAAGAATGAGCTATAGGACTGAATTGTTTTCAAAGTGACAGGGGAGCTAGAATAGTTAAAATTATCATAGTGAGGAAGAAGAGATACTTCTAGGAAGTTTTGGAGACATTTGGGAAACAAGTGGGAGCTTGAGGCTTTGGGGAACCTGGAATGAGGATATGAAGAGCTATCGATAGATAGGAAGTAGGATGTGCAATAGGGAGACGTAAGGATGAACTCTGCACTACTTGATAGTGCAGGGTTTCATGTGAGAAGTGAGGCATCCAGCACCTCAGTGTATTTCATTGATTTTAGGATCCAGTTCAGTATCTTTGAAAGTGAGATGCATCTTAAAATCTGTGATGTGTCATTTGGCAGCATTTTATTAAATTAATGAAACATAAAAAATTGTGCATATTAAAATCTATGATGTCTTCAACTTTTGTGTGTGATGTGTGTGTGTGTGAGAGAGAGGGTACTGTTCATAACAGGAAATATCTGACTATTTACTCCATTTAAATTTTGACTAGTTATTTTATTTACATTAATAGTTGCTATTCTCATGGTTTTCATTTATTTTTTTCTTTTTTAAAAAGACCCTTATAGATTATTGAACCTGATAGTCTACTGAAGAGGGCATGGCTCTGAGGTATTAGGTGACTTTGTCCCCCCTCTTCTTCTCCTTTTTCTTTTCCTCCCTCTCCTCCTCCCGCTCCTCTGCTTCCTCCTCTTCCTCTCCCTCCTTATCCTACTCCTTCTTGTCTCCACTCTGTCTCACACTTTAAATGGCTGTGAGGCATGATAACATGGTGAATTAATTCAGTTGTCCCTTTGAATGAGGAGGGTGCCTCTTGCCTTCTCGGCCATGGAAGTGACACCTATACGGTGTTCTCTCCCTTCACTTGGGGAATCAGTCAGAGATGTATTTGTTATTTAAGTGTAGCTTTGGGTTCAGGTCAGCCTGGATGAAGCAGACTGGGGAAGCCCCTTCCCCTACATCAAGCGCTGTATTACAAGTCTCTCACCATTATAGCAAAGTTATTCTCTATATATTATCAGTCAGTAAGTTCAGCTGCTCAGTCATGTCTGACTCTTCATGACCCCATGGACTGCAGCACGCCAGGCTTCCCTGTCCATCACCAAGTCCTGGAGCTTACTCAAACTCCTGTCCATCGAGTTGGTGGTGCCATCCAACCAACTCATCCTCTGTCATCCCCTTCTCCTCCTGCCTTCAATCTTTCCCAGCATCAGGGTCTTTTCCAATGAGTCAGTTCTTCGCATCAGGTGGCCAAAGTATTGGAGTTTCAGCTTCAGCATCAGTCCTTCCAATGAATAATCAGGACTGATTTCCTTTAGGATTGACTGGTTTGATCTCCTTGCAGTTCAAGGTACTCTCAAGAGTCTTCTCCAATAGTTCAAAAGCATCAATTCTTTGGTGCTCAGCTTTCTTTATGGTCTGACTCTCACATTCATACATGACTACTGGAAAAACCATAGCCTTGACTAGATGGACCTTTGTTGGCAAAGTATGTCTCTGCTTTTTAATATGCTGTCTAGGTTGTTCATAACCTTTCTTCCAAGGAGCAAGTGTCTTTTAATTTACTGGCTGCAGTCACCATCTGCAGTGATTTTGGAGCCCCCCCAAAATAAAGTCTGTCACTGTTTCCGTTGTTTCCCCATCTATTTGCCATGAAGTGACGGGATTGGATGCCATGATCTTAATTTTCTGAATGCTGAGTTTTAAGCCAGCTTTTTCACTCTCCTCTTTCACTTTCATCAAGAGCCTCTTTAGTTCCTCTTTGCCTTCTGCCATAAGGGTGGTGTCATCTGCATATCTGAGGTTATTGATATTTTTCCCAGCAGTCTTGATTCCAGCTTGTGCTTCATCCAGCCCAGCATTTTGCATGATGTACTCTGCATATACATTAAATAAGCAGGGTGATGATATACAGCCTTGACATACTCCTTTCCCAATTTGGAACCAGTCCATTGTTCCATGTCCAGTTCTAACTGTTGCTTATTGACTTGCATACAGATTTTTCAGGGGGCAGGTAAAGTGGTCTGGTATTCCCATCTCTTTAAGAATTTTCCACAGTTTGTTGTGGTCCACACAGTCAAAGGCTTTGGTGTGGTCAATAAAACAGAAGTAGATGTTTTCTGGAACGCTCTTGCTTTTTTGATGATCCAATGTATGTTGGAAATTTGATCTCTGGTTCCTCTGCCGTTTCTAAATTCAGCTTGAACTTCTGAAAGTTCTTGATTCACGTATTGTTGAAGCCTCACTTGGAGAATTTTGAGCATTACTTTACTAGTGTGTGAGATGAGTACAATTGTGTGGTAGTTTTAGCATTCTTTGGCATTGCCTTTCTTTGGGATTGTAATGAAAACTGCCCTTTTCCAGTCCTGTGGCCACTGCTGAGTTTTCCAAATTTGCTGGCATGTTGAGTGCAGCACTTTCACAGCATCATCTTTTAGAATTTGAAATAGCTAAGCTGGAATTCCATCACTCAAGCTATAAATGATAGCTTTTAATATTAATTCATGATAAATGTGTGATTTTGAGTTGTTACTCTCTGAAGAGTGTTTTGTATTCTTCACTTCAGTTTATTTTTGCAGAGTGTAATGGCCCTTCTTATATTGAAAGAAGTTCAGTGAAGTCATTTCATGAAGTATGTTGAAGAGGAGGAGAGGTGGAATGTCTTTCCATCCCCTTTCTCTCCTAATCCATTTTTAGTTAAGGCTGATCCTAGGCATTTCCCCTAGTTCTAAATGCCCTCTTTGTGATCCTCCCAGTGTTGTATACATGATTGTATACGTGATTCTGGTCCATATCTAGCCAAAGACTCCTCCCATTCAACTCCTTTGAAAGCAGGGAGTCTTTATTTTTCTTTCTTTTTTTTTTTTTTGTTGTTGTTGTCTCTGCTTTTTATTTATTTATTTAATTTATTTTTATTAGTTGGAGGCTATTTACATTACAATATTGTAGTGGTTTTTGCCATACATTGACATGAATCAGCCAGGGATTACATGTGTTCCCCATCCTGAACCCCCCTCCCACCTCCCTCTCTACTCGATCCCTCTGGGTCATCCCAGTGCACCAGCCCCGAGCACTTGTCTCATGCATCCAGCCTGGACTGGCGATCTGTTTCACACTTGATAATGTACATGTTTTGATGCTGTTCTCTCAGATCATCCCACCCTCGCCTTCTCCCATAGAGTCCAAGAGTCTGTTCTATACATCTGTGTCTCTTTTTCTGTCTTGCATATAGGGTTATCGTTACCATCTTTCTAAATTCCATATATATGCGTTAATATACTGTATTGGTGTTTATCTTTCTGGCTTACGTCACTCTGTATAATGGGCTCCAGTTTCATCCATCTCATTAGAACTGATTCAAATGTATTCTTTTTAATGGCTGAGTAATATTCCATGGTGTATATGTACCACAGCTTTCTTATCCATTCGTCTGCTGATGGGCATCTAGGTTGCTTCCATGTCCTGGCTATTATAAACAGTGCTGTGATGAATATTGGGGTAAAACATGTCTCTTTCAGTTCTGGTTTCCTTGGTGTGTATGCCCAGGAGTGGGATTGCTGGGTCATATGGCAGATCTATTTCCAGTTTTTTAAGGAATCTCCACACTGTGCTCCACAGTGGCTGTACTACTTTGCATTCCTACCAACAGTGTAAGAGGGTTCCCTTTTCTCCACACCCTCTCCAGCATTTATTGCTTGTAGACTTTTGGATAGCAGCCATTCTGACTGGCGTGTAATGGTACCTCACTGTGATTTTGATTTGCATTTCTCTGATAAGTTGAGCATCTTTTCATGTGTTTGTTAGCCATCTGTCTGTCTTCTTTGGAGAAATGTCTGCTTAGTTCTTTGGCCCATTTTTTTATTGGGTCATTTATTTTTTTGGAATTGAGCTGCAGGAGTTGTTTGTATATTTTTGAGGTTAATCCTTTGTTTCTTCATTTGCTATTATTTTCTCCCATTCTGAAGGCTGTCTTTTCACCTTGCTTATAGTTTCCTTTGTTTTGCAAAAGCTTTTAAGTTTCATTAGGTCCCATTTGTTTATTTTTGCTTTTATTTCCAATATTCTGGGAGGTGGGTCATAGAGGATCCTGCTGTGATTTATGTCGGAAAGTGTTTTACCTGTGTTCTCCTCTAGGAGTTTTATAGTTTCTGTTCTTACATTTAGATCTTTAATCCATTTTGAGTTTATTTTTGTGTATGGTGTTCAAAAGTGTTCTAGTTTCATTCTTTTACAAGTGGTTGACTAGTTTTCCCAGCACCACTTGTTAAAGAGGTTGTCTTTTTTCCATTGTATAGTCCCGCCTCCTTTGTCAAAGATAAGGTGTCCATAGGTATGTGGATTTATCTCTGGGCTTTCTATTTTTTTCCATTGATCTATATTTCTGTCTTTGTGCCAGTACCATACTGTCTTGATGACTGTGGCTTTGTAGTAGAGCCTGAAGTGGGCTTTACCCCAGGAATGCAAGGATTCTTTAACAATCGCAAATCAATCAGTATAATACACCACATTAACAAATTGAAAGATAAAAACCATATGATTATCTCAATAGATGCAGAAAAAGCCTTTGACAAAATTCAACATCCATTTATGATAAAAAATCTTCAGAAAGCAGGAATAGAAGGAACATACCTCAACATAATAAAAGCTATATATGACAAACCCACAGCAAGCATTACCCTCAATGGTGAAAAATTGAAAGCATTTCCCCTAAAATCAGGAACAAGACAAGGGTGCCCACTCTCACTGCTACTATTCAACATAGTTTTGGAAGTGTTGACCACAGCAATCAGAGCAGAAAAAGAAATATGGAATCCAGATAGGAAAAAAAGTAAAACTCTCACTGTTTGCAGATGACATGATCCTCTACATAGAAAACCCTAAAGACTCTACCAGAAAATTACTAGAGCTAATCAATGAATATAGTAAAGTTGCAGGATATAAAATTAACATAGAAATCCCTTGCATACCTATACACCAACAATGAGAAAACAGAAAGAGAAATTAAGGAAACAATACCATTCACCATTGCAACAAAAAGAATAAAATACTTAGGAGTATATCTACCTAAAGAAACAAAAGACCTATACATAGAAAACTATAAAACACTGATGAAAGAAATCAAAGAGGACACAAATAGATGGAGAAATATACCGTGTTCATGGATTGGAAGAATCAATATTGTGAAAAAGAGTATCCTACCCAAAGCAATGCATAGATTCAATGCAATCCCTTTCAAGCTACCAACGGTATTTTTCACAGAACTAGAACAAACAATTTCACAATTTGTATGGAAATACAAAAAACCTCGACTAGCCAAAGCAATCTTGAGAGTCTTTTTCTTCTTTCCTACCTACTTTCCTTCCTTCCTTTGTTTCAATTCTTTTTTTTTTTGTCTTTTACTACTGCCTCCTTTCTTTCTCCTGATATTGTTGCCTTGACACTCCAGTCAAGCTGCATTTCAGATATTTCCACCTCAGACAACTCTCTTCCACTTTTCAAATCCTCTTTAGTTCTCTCTCTCTTCCCACATTAGTATAATAAAATGTAGTTTTCTATTTGTGAATCCCTAAATGACTATATGATCATAAATCTGAAGTATCAGTTCAGTTCAGTTCAGTCACTCAGTTGTGTCCAAATCTTTGCGACCCCATGAATCGCAGCACACCAGGCCTCCCTGTCCATCACAAACTCCCGGAGTTTACTCAAACTCATGCCCATCGAGTCGGTGATGCCATCCAGCCATTTCATCGTCTGTCGTTCCATTCTCCTCCTGCCCCCAATCCCTCCCAGAATCAGAGTCTTTTCCAATGAGTCAGCTCTTTGCATCAGGAGACAACAATATCCAGGAAAAGGAAGCTGTAAAGATTCTTGTCTTTTTATTGCTTTTATTCAGATTATAAAAATAATACAGGGTGACTTAAAAATTTGAAGGATATAAAAATGTATGAAAGGGAGAGAGTCTCATATAACCTTGCCTTGAAGAGGCAACCACTGATAACAGTTTGGGGCATATTGGTTCTTTTTTTTTTCTTAGTGTTGTTAACTTTTAAAGTATATATTTAGGCATAATGGAGAAGAGTTGGTTTCCTGAAACTCTTAAAAGCCTTTGAAAATACCCAGACTCACTCTTTGGAATCTACCTTAAACCTCCAATAAAATCTGGTCTTCCTCAAACTGAACATTCAAAATGCATAAAAAGAACTCTTAATTTATTATTTTGTTTAATACCTACCATTGCTAAAGTATTGTATTGCACTATTTTCTTAATAAGCAAAGTGGGGTTCAGATTCATGATAGGTAAAACAGGCCTAATCTTGAAACTTGGCCACCACTAAAATATTATTTCTGTAAGACAATGTGTACCTACAAACTTTGGGAAGATAAGTTGGGAACAGCGAGTATTTACTTCCAAGTGAATGAAGCCTTTGGTCAGAAGCTTGCTAAAAAGGACCAGACTTGGAGCAGATTTCACTTCATTAGCTGGTAAAGAAAACCTGTCTTAGGATCCAGCTCTGGTTTAGATGATAAAACCTTGGGTAAGTCATTGAACTTTGGTTGTTTGGATCTCGCTATTAATAGGTAACATTGTAGCAGATATCATCTGTATGCATGAACATGACACTGTGACTGCCAGGAAGGCAGCAAGTAATGCCTTGAGAATGGAAAAGTGGGACTGTTTTGTTTTCAAAACAAGTTCAGTGGAGTTATTTTGCGTGCGTGCATGCTCAGTCGTGTCCAAGTTATTTTAGAGGAAAAAAAGGATTGATTTTAGGCCTGAAACTAGCAAAGGGCAGCAAATTAAGAACAGCTGAATCAAACAGGCAGTGAAAGTGAAAACCAGGAAACCGAGGCTATTCCAAGACTTTTCAAAGGCAGCAGGGTCTGCATTCTTATGCTCCCCTCTGCACACTGCTCTCTCATAATTTTGACTTCAAGGTGATGGCTCTGGCTGTGAGCTTGACTTTGAGCCACGTTTTAATGTCTTTGAAACTTGTCTTCCCCAGTCTTTCAGTGTCCCTATGTCAAATTCTCAGAATGGAAAAATGTGATTGGCCCAGATTATGTCAGATGTCCTTCATCCTCCAATCAGCTGTAATTGGAGATTCAGTTGGGGTGGAGGGTTGGGAGCAGATTCTCTTAGAAAAAGCTGTGGCAGCAGTGGCTGCCGTCTTTGACATGAGGGGGAAAAATGGGGCTTTGTAACTTCTAATTCTTAACAACTTTTATTTCAACTTAATTAAAAAAATACTCAAATCTCTTCAGTTCTAAAGACACACTTTTTCCTAAGTTAATATATCTAATATCTAGTCACGCCTCAAAATCACTGTTCATGTCATGAGGTATAATGTAGTATTTCTTCTTCTTCCTTCCCCATAGCCAAAAACTATCATTACACTGGTGAGGTTTTTTTTTAAACTGAGGAAATACTGCATATATTATCAACAGGGCATCCATTGCTTTCTGTAGAGGACATAATAAAGTTGCCACTACATATGGGGCAGGGTTGGAAGATGGGAAAATATTACAGTGTCTTCTTTCCACTACATCTTAAATCCTGCATGGAAAGAAAAGGGAGGCTGTTTTCCTCTTTGCTCTAAGAGATGAAGTCCATTAAAGATTCTGAGGTGGTCTCAGGATTTATAGCCCTGAGAAGCAAACATTTATTTTAGAGAATAATAACTATCAGTGCTGACTGAGCAGGAAGCCGACACTAGAGCACGTGTGGGCACAAAATGTAGCTTTGTATGCAACCAAATTCCAGGCAATTGCCTCGTCTAATTCAGGCAGATTTTTTTTCTTTTTAAATGCTTCCTTTGGAACTGAAGTTCTTTCTACTTGGTTTCAGCCCAAAGGTGAGCTTTTTTTTTTTTTTTGAGAAGGTTAAATCTTTTCAGATGTTTTTGAGGTGTACAAAGAGGAAAAGCTAAACCATCTTCTATTATGCATGCTTCTTGCTTCCATTACCCAAATGGGTTTGAACTTTACTATTTTTATTCTGAGAGTCCCATGATCTGCTCAAAAAGTAGCTTATGGAAAAAAAAAATTCTTCTCAAATACGCCCTGAAAATAGCTACTTTTATATTTGCTTAGACAAGTAAACTTTTGAAACTGCGAGAGGTACATATCAGGCCTATATATAGAAACTCATCAACTGGAAAACTGGCAGATAGAATCTGTTAAAAGCCAGAAAAAAACTTGAATCAAGTCTTAAAAAAATAATTAACCTTGAAAGCATCCATAAATTGGGAAAATGGAGCCTTCAAATGAATTATTGAGACTGCCTGTATAGTGGATCAGCTTTGATGCTCATTAACTGCATGTGGTTGGTTAAACTGCTTTCCCTTTCTGTGTTTTAGGTTTCTCATTTATAAGAGTATCATGATAAAATAACTTATTTCAAAAGACTGTTGTGAGCAATAAGTTGGATAATAAACCCAAAGCATATAGAACAGTGAGTGGCACGTTATAAGCTATCAATAAATGTTTTCTCTTCATTACATGGAGACCACCTTAAGATAGCTACAAATACCATTTAATTAAGAAATCAAGGGACTTTACTGGTGATTCAGTGGTTAAGACTCTGAGCTTGCAATGCAGGAGGTGTGGGTTCCATCCCTGATCAGAAAACTACATCCCACATTCTGCATGGTTTGGCAAAATAAACAAACAAATTCTTACTATAGTCCTGTAAAGTAAAAAAAAAAAAATTAAAAAGGAAAATCAACATTGCCATTTTAGTGATTACTTGGTGTTTGAACTCATTATTTTCAAACTCAGTGGAAATTTTTTTCTTATTTAGGCGACTTCAAAAAAAATTTTTTTTAACATGCAACCTGCCAAATGCAGATAGATTTTACCATTGGAAACAGGGCAGATTCTGAGTATGAGCATTCACTCTGCATAGTAAAAATTCCATGCTACTCACTAGATTGCACGTATCTCCTGACACTGGATACGTCTCTGGAAAAACAAAAGATGACTTGTAGAAATAGTGGACTCTGTTGGTTTCCAGCAGGTCCTCCAAGCCCATCCACACCCCACCACCCACAGTGTTAGCTTTGCCTAAGAACCATTCAACGTGGGGTATCACTGATGCCATCAACAGTTTTTAAATGACTTAATATATTTCCTTTGTATGTTGCTAATGGATTCCTGATTTTTAATTTTAATTTGGTAAGCTGGCTCCACATTTACCATCAGTGACCATTTCACAGAGTGCCTTGAAACACGGCAGACACTCTGTTGCATGTATAATAAGTGAAGGACAGATTTCCCACTGTAGATGACATGTTCCTGAAATTTGTGCTATAGACTAGTTTTTTTAATAAATTGAATATTTATCATTGTGCCTTTCTAAGGAATTATAATTTCAGGTACTTTTTTACTTGTCTATAGATATTTAACACTTAAGGTTTAAGTGTTTCTTCCCTCTTTCTATTTCACAACTTGCAAACACCTCCCTCTTCTCTATCAAGAAATTCATGGTTTGTGGGCATCTCTTTTGAATAATCAGTGCCCCCCATATACTTCTTGCAGATTTTAATTCCCAAGGATAGGTTGTCTTCAAGTCAGAGCATACTTACAAATATGTTTATTTCACCATTTAAAAGCCAGAATGGGAGAAAATAATAGCAAATGAAGAAACAAAGGATTAACCTCAAAAATATACAAACAACTCCTGCAGCTCAATTCCAAAAAAATAAATGACCCAATAAAAAAATGGGCCAAAGAACTAAGCAGACATTTCTCCAAAGAAGACAGACAGATGGCTAACAAACACATGAAAAGATGCTCAACTTATCAGAGAAATGCAAATCAAAATCACAATGAGGTACCATTACACGCCAGTCAGAATGGCTGCTATCCAAAAGTCTACAAGCAATAAATGCTGGAGAGGGTGTGGAGAAAAGGGAACCCTCTTACACTGTTGGTAGGAATGCAAAGTAGTACAGCCACTGTGGAGCACAGTGTGGAGATTCCTTAAAAAACTGGAAATAGATCTGCCATATGACCCAGCAATCCCACTCCTGGGCATACACACCAAGGAAACCAGAACTGAAAGAGACATGTTTTACCCCAATATTCATCACAGCACTGTTTATAATAGCCAGGACATGGAAGCAACCTAGATGCCCATCAGCAGACGAATGGATAAGAAAGCTGTGGTACATATACACCATGGAATATTACTCAGCCATTAAAAAGAATACATTTGAATCAGTTCTAATGAGATGGATGAAACTGGAGCCCATTATACAGAGTGACGTAAGCCAGAAAGATAAACACCAATACAGTATATTAACGCATATATATGGAATTTAGAAAGATGGTAACGATAACCCTATATGCAAGACAGAAAAAGAGACACAGATGTATAGAACAGACTCTTGGACTCTATGGGAGAAGGCGAGGGTGGGATGATCTGAGAGAACAGCATCAAAACATGTACATTATCAAGTGTGAAACAGATCGCCAGTCCAGGCTGGATGCATGAGACAAGTGCTCGGGGCTGGTGCACTGGGATGACCCAGAGGGATCGAGTAGAGAGGGAGGTGGGAGGGGGGTTCAGGATGGGGAACACATGTAATCCCTGGCTGATTCATGTCAATGTATGGCAAAAACCACTACAATATTGTAAAGTAATTAGCCTCCAACTAATAAAAATAAATGAAAAAAAAATAATAAAAGCAGATAGAAAATAAATTTCAAAGGTAGATAATATCTCTTGACACATTATGTTCCTAAAGTCTATGTCATTTAGCCAAATAATATTGTGAAATATATGGCTTCCATGGTGGCTCAGACAATAAAGAATCTGCCTGCAGTTTGGGAGACCTGGGTTCGATCCCTGGGTTGAGAAGATCCCATGAAAGAAGGCATGCCAGCCCACTCCAGTATTCTTGCCTGAAGAATCCCCATGGGCAGAGGGAGCCTGACAGGCTACAGTCCATGGAGTTGCAAAGAGTCAGACACGATGGAGTGACTAAGCACATTGTAAAATATACAGCTTTTAAAATAATTAAATGCCCATGATACGTTATAATTTTAGTTATCAGAAACTTTAAAATGAAATATCTTATGCTAAATATTCTTAATAAACCATTTTAAAATTAAGAAAAAAAGGTAGATGATGTCTCAAGTTTTATAACCCTGAAATGAGTGATTAGAAATAGTATCAAGCCTAAGAAAATGAGGGATGAAAATTTTGGGTTAAATCTCTTAAATGTAACAAAGAACCTTGTTACATTTATGACTCAAAAACCAAGGTATCTATTTTCCCTCAGCATAAATAATATGTGTTGGCTAGCTGAGAATGGTTGTAATTATGTGGTATACAATAAAGGGTTCCATAGATGCCAAAAACAGAAAAATGGGTGAACCAGACCAGAATCATGTATTGGGTAAACAGCTTCCCAGACAAATGAATTTAGCTGATTTTAAAAAAAGCAGTTTCTTTTACTTTCAGTTTTATGATCTTTATGGATAGATCCAAATTCATTACTTAAAAATTGAGGTACAAGTGTTAGTATCATATATTTCATTTCATGAAACAGTGTAGTCACATATTTAACAGAATGAATTGACTGGCTTTGGGATATTACTTTTAGGACTTTAAATACCAAGCAACCTAAAGCTAACCTTTGTGCAAGTTATAAAATAGAGTAGGGAGCTACTTTCTTGATTGATATCCTGAATTTTTTTTGTTTTTGTTTTGTTTTCATCTCAGGAGAAAAATTTAATTCAACTTTAAACTCTCTCTGGTAGGAAGATGCACAATATTTTTAACATTTATTCTTAATTGGTGGATAATTGCTTTACAGTGTGGTCTAATATTTTTTAATTTGTAGTATTTTTCACCCAGAGATAGTCACTATTACTTGTTATCTTCAGTATGTATATATGCAACCTCTTATTCCCTCACCATTTACAATTAAGATTTTAAAGGAATAGCATGTATGTAATGTAATACCATGAGTATTGTTCTGAAAGCAACTTTTTAACCTAACAGTATATCATAGACATGTTTCCATGTCAATCTTCAGAAGTTCTGGCATTTCTTATTTATGTAAAGGTTCCAGCAAGTCCAAGAGAATTGATGACTTTGGAGGCATCCATTTACTGTAGACTTGCCAAAGACATTGCCATTGAGATGTTTTCTTTTTTTTTTTCCATTTATTTTTATTCGTTGGAGGCTAATTACTTTACAATATTGTAGTGGTTTTTGCTGTACATTGACATGAATCAGCCATGGATTTACATGTGTTTCCCATCCCGATCCCCACCTTCCGCCTCCCTCCCCATCCCATCCCTCTGGGTCTTCCCAGTCCACCAGCCCTGAGCAGCCGTCTCATGCATCCAACCTGGGCTGGTGATCTGTTTCACCCTTGATAGTATACTTGTTTCAATGCTGTTTTCTCTGGACATCCCACCCTCCATTGAGATGTTTTCAAAACAGTTTTATGAGAAGGGACATGAATAAGTGGGAGCTGGACCATTACATTGTTGTTGTTGTTGTTTAGTTGCTGAGTTGTGTCTGACTCTTTGTTACTCCATGGACTGTAGCCCACCAGGCTCCTCTGTCCACAGGATTTCCCAGATAAGAGTACAGAAGTGGGTTGCCATTTCCTTCTCCAGGGAATCTTCCCAACCCAGGGATGGAACCCACATCTGCTTGGCAGGCAGATTCTTTACCACTGAGGCACCTGGGGATGTCTGATAATGGATTGTGCTAATAGATTGATGTGTGACAATGTTTAATGTCCTCTTTGAGGATTCCTTTGATGTGGCACTAAACTCCTGCTTTAGCTGGTAAAGAAGTACTTGGCTAAAGATAAATGGGACCCCTGTTTGCAGTTACAGTCTGTTGAAGGGGAACCAGATATCCTTGTTTCCTTATCTATGAATGATACATTAACCAAACAAGACATCAGATTCCAGTCAAGAAAACAAAAAAAAACACAAGTTATTTTTCACAAAGGTAATTTTTTTGACCATCTCATCCAATAGGTATTCTACTTGTTGACAGTCCACTAGAGCACTCCACTAATAATTTTTCATAATTTTTGCATTTAATCATCATGACAACTCTGTAACCTAAAGTATTCTTCCTGTTTATTTATTTGAGTTTCAGGTGTACCACATAGTGATTCAGTATTTTTATAGATTATGCTCCATTTAAAGATATTATAAAATATTGTTTAAATTCTCTGGGCTGTACAATGTATCCTTGTAGCTGACTTGTTTTAGGCATAGTTGTTTGTACCTCTTAATCCCCTTCACCTATCTTGCCCTTCCTAGCTTCCCTCTCCCGCTAGTCCTCCCTGGAACCATGGAGGCTACCCAGGGAGTCAAGGGGCTAGTACTGGCCGGTAGGTGTTTCCACTGGTAGGTGGAACTTCATCCTCTCATCCTGGCTACCATGCTGGGGTCCAGGTGATAGTTTCCCTCTGGTGAACCGGACTGTGCCCTAGAGTGGGTGTGGGCCCAGGGGGGTCTGAAAGCAGCCTGCCCACTGGAGGATGGGGTGTGGCCCTGCATGGCTAATTGCTTGGCCTGGGGCATCCCAGTACCAGGAGGACAGACTGGTGAGTGGGGCCGGGTCCTGGTGCTAATAAGCTAGAGGGAGGATTCCAGAATGAGTTGAGCCAGCACTACCATCCATGTGGTAGAAGAAGCTCCTAGAAATGGCTACTGCCAGTGTCTGTGTCTCCAGGGTGAACTCCAGTTGTCTCCTGCTTCTCTGGGAGGCTCTCCAAGATCAGCAGGTAGGTCTGACCCAGGCTCCTTTCAAACGTCCTGGAGCATGTGAATTTTCTATGTGTCCTTTAAGAGTGAAGTCTCTATTTCCCACAGCCCTCTGACTCTCCCCAAAGTAAGCCCTGCTGGCCTTCAAATTCACATGTTCTAGGGGCTCATCTTCTGGGTACAGGACCCCTGAGCTGGGGAGTCCAAAGTGAGGCTCAGACTCTTCACTCTTTGGGGAACACCTCTGCAGTTGTAATTATCCTCCCATTTGTGGATCATCTGGGGATATGGGTCTTGACTATATCGTGTCTACTACTGATCTTGTTGTGGTTCCTTTTTCATACCTTTAGATGTAGAAGATCTCTTCTGCTCTTTCCCAGCGTTTCTCATCAGTAGTTGCCATGTAAAGAGTTGTGATTTTGTTATGCCTGTGATAGGAAATGAGCTCAGGATTTCCCTATTCAACTATCTTGGCTATCATTCTAACAGAGAAAATTTAATCAAGGAAATCTATCAAATAGTATTGGATATGGGCTAAAAGGGAACATTGAGGTAATTGAGATACTTTTGTGGAGCAATTGTGACCCTCATGGCTGGAGAACTAAAGGGAGAGTTAGATGTGCAAAATCTGTGAGCTTGGAGAGGCCCTGAAAAGCTGGGGATAAAACCTCCACAGATGGGGTGCCACCACCTCTTATTGGTACCTGTGAGGATGAGGCAGGCTCCAGCAGTGCTGGGAGAAGCTCGAAACTGGAAATAACCTGTGCTGCTGGGGCCAAAGGACATTCCTGGGACAGTAATGACAGGGACAGGTGGCACAGGGATGGAGCAAGTCCCTTCTTCCTCCTACAGCCTTGCTGTCTCCCTCTGTTGTTTCCATTTGCAGAACCTAACAGAAAAGTGCTGGACTCAGTATGCCAGAAAATTTGGAAAACTCAGCAGTGGCCACAGGACTGGAAAAGGTCAGTTTTCATTCCAATCCCAAAGAAAGGCAGTGCTAAAGAATGTTCAAACTACTGGACAATTACACTCATTTCACCAGCTAGAAAGGTAATGCTCAAAATCCTTCAAGCTAGGCTTCAGCAGTACATGAACCAAGAACTTCCACATGTGCAAGCTGGGTTTAGAAAAGGCAGAGGAACCAGAGATCAAATTGCCAACATACGTTGGATCATTGAAAAAGCAAGAGAATTCCAGAAAAACATCTACTTCTTCATTGACTATGCTAGAGCCTTTGGCTGTGTGGATCACAACAAACTGTGGAAAATTCTTGAAGAGATAGGTATTTCAGACTACCTAACCTGCCTCCTGAGAAACCTGTATGCAGGTCAAGAAGCAACAGTTAGAACTGAACAAGGAACAAAAGACTGGTTCCAAACTGGGGAAGGAGTATGTCATGGCAGTATATTGTCACCCTGCTTATTTAACTTATATGCAGAGCACATCATGCAAAATGCTGGGCTGGATGAAGCACAAGGTGGAATCAAGATTGCCAGGAGAAATATCAACAACCTCAGATGATACCACTCTAATGACAAAGCAAAGAAGAACTGAGGAGCCTCTTGAAGAGGGTGTAAGAGGAGAGTGAAAAAGCTGGCTTAAAACTCAGCCTTCAAAAAACTAAGATCATGGCACCTAGTCCCATCACTTCATTGCAAATAGATGGGGGAAAAGTGGAAACAGTGGCAGATTTTATTTTCTTGGGCTCCAAAATCGCTGTGGACAGTGACTGCAGCCAGTAAATTAAAAGACGCTTGCTCCTTGGAAGAAAAGCTGTGACAAACCTAGACAGCATATTAAAAAGAAGAGATACCACTTTGCCTACAAAGGTCCGTATAGTCAAAGCTATAGTTTTCCCAGTAGTCATGTACATATGTGAGGGTTGCACCATAAAGAAGGTTGAATGCTGAAGATGCTTTCCAACTGTGGTGCTGAAGGAGACTCTTGAAAGTCCGTTGGACTGCAAGGAGATCAAACCAGTCAATTCTAAAGGAAATCAACCCTGAATATTCATTGGATAGACTGATTCTAAAGCTGAAGCTTCAAAACTTTGGCCACCTGATGTGAAAAGACCCTGATGCTGATCAAGATTGAAGGCAGAAGGGGGTGACATAAAATGAGATGATTTGATAACATGACTGACTTAATAGTCATGAATTTGAGCAAAATCCAGGAAATAGTGGAGGACAGACCAGCCTGGCATCTGCAGTCCATGGGGTTGCAAAGGGTTGGATAAGACTTAGCGACTGAACAGCAGCAGCAACAACAGAAAATACTCTCACAGAAGAGAAATGGCATTTGCAGCACCCCAGTCCCAGCATCATGGAGCATGTGTTGGGTTGGCCAAAAATTTCGTTCTGGTTTTCCATTACATCTTACTGAAAAACCTGAACGAAGTTTTTAGCCAACCCACTTTCTATAAAAGTGTGAGTTTGCAGCTGACAGGAGCTTAATCCCTGGCACAGTGACCTGGATGTTCCTGTTTCTCTCATTGTGAGTTATTATTAACCCATAACCACAAACAAAGAAGCCTATGAAAAAGACAAGTTGTCTAACTAAAGCCTAAGACATGGTAATTGAATGCGCCATTAATCTATGCTTAGTAAGAAAATCTGATTAATTTTGTCAACAAATAAGCAATGGTTTCCAAAATTATCTTAAAAAACTTTCTGAGAGAAAAACTTAAAATTGAAGAACTTCATATATCAATTTAATATTTGAAAGGAGATTTGGGGGAAATGTTGGCATTATTCACCTGAGAATTTGAACACTTAATCCAACTCTGCATTCTACCTGACATATTTAGAACCAGCGTCAGATTTGTAGTAAATGGTTGTAGAATATAAATAGACACCATATAACAAGGGCTAGTCCTTCTTTTCTACTTCTGTTATTTAATCCCTTCCTTGAAGTAGCTCTTCTTTTGTGTTTTTGTTTTATTTTGGCCACACATGGGCAGCATGTGGGATCCTAGCTCCCCCACCAGGGATTGAACCCTAGCCCCCTGTACTGGAAGTGCAGAGTCTTAACAACTGGACCGCCAGGGAAGACCCCTTGAAGTAGCTCTCCTTTTATAGTCTATGAAAACAATCATGTAAAAACCATGTATTTGTGTCAAAACAGCCAGTCACTTAAGGAAAAAGGCGGGGGAGAAATCACTTTGGTTCTGCTTGAGCGGTACTCCTGATTATTTTACAATTTCCACTTTTTATTCAGTTTTGCTGAGAAGCAGGACATTAATTTATTCACTTTATTTAGTGCCTACACTGTGTTAACTTTGTTTAGTGCTAGGGATATAAGGAGATTGCGCCTGCTCTTAAGGGACTTAATGATCTAATAGATAAAGATGACTATGTATGCAGTGACTGAATTGTCAGATACCATGACAGAATCGGGGCTTCCCTGGTAGCTCAGCTGGTAAAGACTCCACCTGCAATGCAGGAGACCCTAACTCGATTCCTGGGGTGGGAAGATCCCCTGGAGAAGGGATAGGCTACCCTCTCCAGTATTCTTGGGCTTCCTTGGTAGCTCAGTCAGTAAAGAATCCACCTGCAATGCAGGAGACCTGGGTTTGATCCCTGGGTTAGGAAGATGCCCTGGAGGAGGGCATGGCAACCCACTCCAGTATTCTTGCCTGGAGAATCCCCATGGACAGAGGAACCTGGTGGGTTACAGTTCATGGGGTCACAAAGAGTTGGACATGACTGAAGCGACTTACCACGCACACATGCTCATGGGAGAATCAGGTATACCTAACAATGCCTTGAGGACACTTAGAGGAGTGGTCAGTTCTGACTTTGGGATGGTAATAGATAGGAAAGTCTCCCCTGAGGAAGTGACATTTGAGTCTCAAAAATGTGAACATGGAGATCAATCAAGCGGACAGTGAACATGGATAAATAACCTCCATTGATTCTTTCCACCTTCTGCTTTTCTGTGTGTGTGGATCAGATATTATATGTGGAAATGTCAGAGATATTGTACCAATGGGAAAGGAAAAGTAACTAACCACAGTGGTAACAGGGCTAACAGAAAGAAGAAAGAATTAAAAAATATACCGATCTTTGCCAGGAAGAGCAAGTGTGTGTGTGTGTTTAATTGTTGGTTTGACCTTGAGCTTTTTCAATACACTATTTTCACTTCTGTCTAGCTAATCATATGCTCCCTTTAAATGTTATTTTAGACATTTTGCCTGTGGCCTCATAAAATGCAAATTATACTATGCAAAAGCAATTTTAATATAGGAATTAAATACAGATTCCATTTGTTTTTACAAAGTATGGGCTATGATCAAGGAATATTGAGCAGCATAACTGATGGTAGAATTTAGCTTGGAGTTAAAATATGGCAGTAACCGAAACATATTTGAGGGAGGAATTCAATCACAAATATGTGGGTTTGGATGGTTTGGATTTTTGAATAATGTGTTTGGACATGGGTTGAAGGATGGGTCTGGAAGTTGAATTTCAAGAGGAAAAAATATCATCTAAGTGTTTTATTTCTCTTTTATTAAAAAAAAGAATATGTAATTGGATACCTTATTACTCCATTTGTGTTCCCGTCACCAAGATCCAACTGTAGAGAAAGGGATTATACCTGGACATGGAGATGATGTTTTGTTGGAAAAAGAATTTAGAATAGTGATTTTCAAATGAATCCTGGATCTTCTGGAGAACATTTAATGTATAAATTTTCAAGGACTCCTCCTCCATCTCTCACTGTGAGATTTAGATTCAGTTTGGGAAGAGTCCCATAAATTTGTATTTTTAATAAGTACTCTAAGTAAATCTAATATAGATGACCTTGGACTACACTTTAAGAAAGGCACCAGAGGGAATTCCTGGCAGTTCAGTGGTTAGGACTTGGCACTTTCACTGCCTTGGCTTTGGGTTCAATCCCTGGTTGGGGAACTAAGATCCCACGTGTTGAGTAGTGCAACCAAAAGAATAAAAAAAAAAAAGGCATCATAGAAATTTCATTCTGAAATTTTTCATATCTGAAATTTCTTCTTCATAATGCAGAATATAGAGCTATTAAAAGGCAAAAGGCTTAGAGCAATCCTTATAGATATTCTTCTTACTGATTTCTGCTGAAGATGACTTTCCTAACACAGCTAATGCCTATGAGGGTGATGATAGTGTATGATCTTGTTAGTTATCTTGTTCTTTTCCTTCTCTCTTTCCTTTTAAGATTGTTCAGGGGCTGTGCATTAGACTCCTGGTCAGGGATTTTAAAAAACCAAAACATAAAACAGAAGCAATATTGCAGTAAAAATTTGATAAAGAATTAAAAAAAATGGTCTACATCAAAAGCTCTTAAAAAAAAGATTTTTCTATTTTTCATATCCCTTCCTGTTTTTCCCTCCTTTCTTTCAGTTTTTCTGAGTCTTCATTGTCAGTATACAGAGACATTACATACTACACTATCTCCTTTATAACCATAATTTAGCCTTAGTTTCTAATCATAATTTAATGTTTAGTCCTTATGTTGGATATCTTCCAAATCATTTTTGTGTGATGAGAGTTTAAAGTAGATTCCTTAGAAGACTCTGTAAGAAGGGCTCATAGGAGCATTATTTCCTAAGTATATTCACAACAGTTTATCTGTTGCCTTGTTATATTATTAAACAAGTTTAGCTGGTTATAGAATCCTTGATATGGGAGTTTTCTTATTTCTTTTCTTGAATGCCTCAAATTTTATCTTTTTGAATACTTCAAATATATTATTTGTCTCATGGCACAAAGTGTTCCTGTTGTGAAGTCTAATTATGATCTTATTACTGTTACTTATAAATGATTTGGTCTTTTTTGCCTGGTAGTCCAGAGAATTTTTTCTTTTAATTTAAAATATAATACATTGGGACTTCCTTGGTGGTCCAATGGTTAAGACTGTTCTTCCACTACAGGGGGCACAGAATCCCTGGTTGGGGAACTAAGATCTTGCATGCTATGCTGCAAGCCAAAAAAATTATATGTATATATAAATATATATATATATATATACACACCTTATTTTTGGAGGCTCCAAAATCACTGCAGATGGTGACAGCAGCCATGAAATTAAAAGACGCTTGCTCCTTGGAAGAAAAGCTATGACCAGACTAGATAGCATATTAAAAAGCAGAGACATTACTTTGCCAACAAAGGTCCATTTAGTTAAAGCTATGGTTTTTCCAGTAGTCATGTATGGATGTGAGAGTTGGACTATAAAGAAAGCTGAGTGCCAAAGAATTGATGCTTTTGAACTGTGGTGTTGGAGAAGACTCTTGAAGGTCTCCTGGACTGCAAGGAGATCCAAACCAGTCCATCCTAAAAGAAATCAGTCCCGAATATTCATTGGAAGGACTGATACTGAAGCTGAAACTCCAATACTCGGCCATCTGATGTGAAGAACTGACTCATGGGAAAAGACCCTGATGCTGGGAAAGATTGAAGGGGATGACAGAGGATGAGATGGTTGGATGGCATCACCAACTTGTTGGACATGAGTTTGAGTAAGCTCCAGGATTTGGCGATGGACAGGGAAGCCTGGTGTGCTGCAGTCCATGGGTTTGCAAAGAGTTGGACACGATTGAGCAACTGAATTGAACTGATATATATATATATATATGTATATATATATATATAAAATATATATATAAATATATATGTAAAATATCTTTTACTAGAATAGTCCCAGTGTTGACTATTCTAGGTTGATTGCTCTAAGTTCTGGAAATTTGATTTAATATGTAGATTTATATCATCTTTTATTTCATGAATGTTTTCTTAAATTACAGTTGTTAGTGTTACTCTGTCCCATTGCTCTGATTTTTCTTCTTCAGAGCTCAATATTGTGTAGAAGTTTTCCTCCTCTAGTTCTACTCTATCACTTTCTCTCAGATTTCTTTAAAAATATATTTTTATTTTTTACTTAAAATATTTTTCTCCTTCCACTTTCCATTTCTCTTTAGGTATTTTTCATTGTGTTCATTCACTATCTTTAACGTGTTTATTTACTTAGCTGTGCCAGGTTTCAGTTGCAGAATGTGGGATCTGTTTCCTTGACCAGGGGTTGGACTCTTGCATTGGGAGCCTGGAGTCTTAACCACTGGACCACCAGTGGTTACACATCTTTAGTCTCTTCTTATCGAGTGTTAATTTCTTAATTTAAACTTGTTTAATTCTTTCCCCAGTCCTTTATTTTCTCTGTCAAATTTCCATTTTCTCCATTCATATTAGACTTTCTTCAATTCTAGTTTATTTCTTCTTTGGTAATTCCTATTATTTAAAAACCTTTCTTTTCACCTGTTTTGAAATTGTAAGTTACATTTTTCAGCTTTTTGTAGGGTAGGTCTGACATGTTCATTATCTCTAGGGATACCTTCTACATTATTCAATTCTTATTCCTTTTCTCTTGTCATAATTCAATTTATTTTTGTTGCTCATTTTAAAGTGAAAGTGAATTTCTTTAGCAAAGAGATACAAACACACGGCCCCATAGTCCTTAGACCTTCCTCTGATCCCTTCTTCCATTTGTATTTGATCGTCTTTCTCATTTGCCCCTATTTTCTGTCCTATTTAATTGAATCCTATTTCCAGTAGTTTTTCGTCAATACAGAGATTTGACTTGAAAGCAAGCTTTGGTTTCTTAATTTTGAGAGTTCACAGGAGCCAACCTGCTTCAGCAACAACACTCAGACCTGTTGCCATCCCCCTTGTACTCACCTACACAGTGCCTCCTGCAGGACTCCCACCTGGTTTCAGGTGAGTTCAGATTAGCTTTCTGTACTTTCCAATGAGTGTGTGCTTAGTCGCTCAGTCGTGTTTGACTCTTTGTGACCCCATGGACTGTAGCCCCCGAGGCTTCTCTGTCCGTGGGGATTCTCCAGGCAAGAATACTGGAGTGGGTTGCCGTGCCCTCCTCCAGGGGATCTTCCCAACCTAGGGATCGAACCCAGGTCTCCTGCATTGCAGGTGAATTCTTTACTGTCTGAGTCACCAGGGAAGCCCAAGAATACTGGAGTGAGTAGCCTATCCTTTCTCCAGGGGATCTTTCCAATGGGTACGTGATGGCAGTTTTGGGGTTCTCCTGATACTGTTCCCACTAGCCTCTATTCTGAGGTTTGAAGGAATGTATAACCATCTAGTTTTCTTCTGTATATTCTTAATGAGTTTTTAATTTTGCAAACTGACTGTTTTATCTGGGGTTTTGGTGGTGGGGGGTGGGGGAGGTAGGGAAGAACATTCAGAGAGTTTCAGAGAATATACAACTAACCCTACCCCAATCTTCTTTTATTTATATTTTTCAGGTATATTAATATATCTTCTCTCCTCAGCAGATTTCCCAATTTCTCAACACAAAACAATTTTCAGAAATAATACCCATCATTTGTCAAGTACTTACTACATTCCAGGTACTGAAGGAATTAAATGTTTTACAAAGTATTCATTGATTTTTACAACAACTTTTGGATGTAGGTACTTTATACCTATTTTAAGTAAGGGGTAACTGAGGTTTAAAAAGGTAAAATAGTTGATTCCAGGTTGGGGTAGGCAGCTTCTAAAGTGGCACCAATTCCTATTTTTTGGTATTCATGTCCTTATGTAATCCCATTCCCTCAGTGTGGACTGGATCAAGTGACTTGCTTATAATAAATAGAGTATGAAAAATATGATGGTATGTCACTTCTGAAATTAGCCCACAAAAAGACTGTGGCTACAGCAACTCACACTATCTTGCTTTCTTGCTTACTCATCCTGATGGAAGTCAGTTGCCATGTTGTGTATTGCTTTAGGAGAGGCCCATAGAGAAGGATCTGAGGGAGGCTTTCAGGCAACAGCCAGCAAGGAACTGAGCCCCTCCTCCCAGCAGCCTGTGAGGAACTGGATATAGCTAACAATGACGTGAGTGACTTGGGAGTGGATCGTCTTTCAGTTGAGCCTTTGAATGAGACCACAATTCCAAGTTGACTTTTTTAAGAAATAAATTTAAATAGACAATTTAATTTTTCATTAATTTTTCCAAAGTTATTTTTCATTTTAAGTATGATGCTCTTCAGAGACAATATGCCATTTTAGGTAGACTTTTAATTAAAAAATTATTATTTTTTTTGCTGCATCATGTGGCAGACAGGGCTCTTAGTTCCCCAATCAGGGATCGAACCTGTGGCCCCTGTGGCGGAAGCATGGAATCTTAACCACTGGACCACCAGGGAAGTACCTCCAATTGACATTTTGATTGCAGTGTTATGACAGATTTTGAGCCAGAGACACCTGGCTAAGTTATGCTAGGATTCTTAACCCACTAAAATCCACAGATAATGTTTATTGTTTTAAGTTGTTAATCTGGGGGTGATTTGTTACACAGCAAGAAACAGCTAATGCACAGGCCATGAAAGTAACACATTTATACTGGAGTGGGTTGCTGTGCCCTCCTCCAGGGGATTGTCCCAACCCAGGGATTGAACCTGCATCTCTTGTATCTATCTACATTGGCATTCAACATTCAAAAAACAAAGATCATGGCATCAGATACCATCATGGCAAACAGAGAAATGATGAAAACAGTGATAGATTTTATTTTCATGGGCTCCAGAATCACTGCAGATGGTGACTGCAGCCATGAAATTAAAAGACACTTGCGCCTTGGAAGAAAAGCTATGACCAACCTAGACAGTGTGTTAAAAAGTAGAGATGTTACTTTGCTTGAGACAAAGCTATAGTTTTTCCAGTGGACATGTATGGATGTGAGAGTTGGACTATAAAGAAAGCTGGATGCTAAAGAATTGATGCTTTTGACCTGTGGTGCTGGAGGAGACTCTTTTAGAGTCCCTTGGACTGCAAGGAGATCAAATCAGTCAATGCTAAAGGAAATGAATCCTGAATATCCATTAGAAGGACTGATGCTGAAGCTGAAGCTCTAAAACTTTGGCCATCTGATGCAAAGAGCTGACTCACTAGAAAAGACCCTAATGCTGGGAAAGATTGAAGGCAGAAGGAGAAAGGGACAATAGAGGATGAGATGGTTGGATGGCATCACTGACTCAATGGACATAACTCTGAGCAAACTTCGGGAGATGGTAAAGGACTGCAAAGCCTGGTGTGCTGCAGTTCATGGGGTCGCAGAGTCAGACACTACTGAGCAACTGAACATCAACAACAACAAATAAAAGTAAAGACTGTGCCATCATACCTGGAACGCAGGGGCTCTGATTTGAGTGTCTATGTTTTTCACCCCTTTGTGACACTGACTTTGAGTAACCTTTACCTTTATGGGCTACTATTTCTACCACATAGAATTTTGACAGTCTTCCTGACTTCCTTTACTCTATTCATTGTTCTTTAGACAAACCGTTTCTACCTAGACTGCCTATTGCTGAACTGGGTAATAAGAGAGCATTCTTTAGGTCGTGGAAATTTAAAGTAGGAAGGAACCTGAAAATTCATATAGTCCACATCAACCTGTTCCCAATTTTTATAGGTAAGGAAATTAGGTCCAACAAAATTAAGAAACTTGGGACTTCCCTGGCAGTCCAGTGGTTAAGACTCCAACTTCTAATGCAAAGGGCACAGGTTCAGTCCCTAGCTGGAGAAATAAGACCACAGATGCTGTGGATGGGGTGTGGCCAAATTTTTTTAAAAAATTAAGAGACTTGCCTAAAGTTACAGAATTAGTGAAAGAATGGGGATTAAAATCCAGGTCTCCTGATGTCCAGTTCAGGACTGTGAGCAGGTACATACTGGTAGTTCTATATGGACGTAGCTCACTACCACATTCTGAACTTGGAGTAAATTCAATTTCATTCCCATTCATTTTCTCTGTACAAAAACACAGGGATCATGAAGGGAACAGCTGGCTGATAGAGTAGGATATTTACTTCCTTTGCTCTTAGGCTCACCTTCTCTGAAGGACGGGTCAACAACCTGGGTCCATCTGAATGATTATTCATCTTCTAATCCCTTAACCACAGTGCTGGATCCAACATGGCAATGGAGTTTTATATGCAGCGTCAACTGCAAATGATTTGTCTTGGCTCTTTGGACTCACTGAGAAGCATTTCCTGAGCTGGAGTGGAAGGGGCTGTGATCAGCTAGTAATGTCAGCCGTGACTGGAAGTTGAGGGTGTGGCGGAATTTGTGCTATGTATTTGCCCACTGGCGTTTCTATAGTTTTGGGGCCTGGTCCTTCCTTTGATGACCTACACTTTTCCTGCTGCGAACCATTCTTGCCACAAGCTGCCCAGGAAGGCTCATTTTCAATGCCCCATCAGTGCTTGTTTCTGGAATCTTTTTCTTCTCATTTGATGTGAGGTTTAGCACATAAGTGGCATTGGTGGAATTTACCTTGTAACTGAGTGCAGTGTTAGAAGCGGAGCCAGTTTTCACATCCCTGAAGCTTGGATGCTTTTATGGCTCCATTTCTGGCTGGATCTGAGAGTCACATTGCCAACAGACTGTCAGTCCATCTATCAAAAAAAAAAAAGTGTAGGAAGGTACAATTTTGCACATGCTTACTCTGGTTTTTAGCTAAACATTCCATCTTCCTCAGTCCCAGGGCTTCATGAGAATAAATTTATGCATGAATGTTAGGTCAGATACCCCGGATGACAGGGTAAAATACTGGTAGTGTAGATCAAAAGCACAATCAACATGTGCTTTGAAACTTGGACAGAAACTTGCAGGAGCTGTGAGGCAGAGGCTTACATATCTTCATGGGTGGTAGTTTCAATGCACTACTGATAGCTTTTTTTTTTCCTTTCCCATTTTGGTAAAGTGGAGTATTGGGCAATGTTAGAATTCAGGTAAGTGATTGGAAAAGTTTGTTTCCTTCTTCTTTTCTTCTGTCCTCTGTTTAACTTTCTTCTTCCATTTTGATTCTTTCTATTCTCTTTTCAATTTTTTTTTCATTCCCCAGTGTTGAGACCCGAATGAAGACTTTCACTTTTTGTAATATTCTCTATCAGAAACCTATTTTATTGAAATAGTAAGAGAATCCTAGGACATCCTCTTGCAACTAGATTTTCTCTGCCCCTGACTTCTGGGAAACACAAAACCATTCTTTTTCTGATGAGAAAGTGGTAGAACCCTGAACATGCCTTGATGCTTTGAGGTGTGGAATTCAGGCAAGTCACTTTGACTCTGTATGCTTCATTGGGATCATCCCATGGACAGAGGAGCCTGGCAGGCTATAGTCCATGGGGTGGCAGAGTCAGACACAACTGAGCACACATTCTTCATTTGTATCCAGGTATAAACGTGTGTGTGTGTATGTGTGTGTGTGTGAGAGAGAGAGAGAGATCAGTAGTTTTGTGCGCCTTTGGAACCCTGGGATCATGGAAGGAAAAGGTGAGAACTGAGCTAGTGAGACTCCCTTGTCCTTTTCTGACCAGAATAACTCTGTTATTCTTAGTTTTCTGTAAGAGCTTTATGCATTAGAATTTATGTTAAACACAGATCCTACTTTTTACATGTGAAAACTGCCAGCATCAGTGAGTCTCAGGTTCCATCTCTAACAGTTTGCATTACCTACATGTAATCAGGCCCAGATAGGAGAGAAAGCCAGTGTGATGGTTAAGAACATTATCTCTGTCAGGTGTCTCTGTGTTTCAGTCACAACCACTCCAGGCTGTGGGTCGTCAGGTATGTTATCGTCTCAAGGCCTTAGCTATTCTCTTCTTTAAAATGGTGATAATAGTTGTAACCAATCTCATAGGACTGTGGTGAGAACCAAATTAGATAATTAACAGTGTCCAGCAAATTTATAAATGCCCAATAAGTATTTGGCATTATTGTTTTTTTTTTTTTTTTTGGCATTATTGTTAGTCTGAAAAGACATTCACATTATACATGATATGCTCATCTTCCTTTACTGCTTCATTTGTGTTTATTTCAAATAAGTCTTCTCCTGCTGCTGCTGCTGCTGCTAAGTCACTTCAGTAGTGTCCAACTCTGTGCGACCCCATAGACCGCAGCCCACCAGGCTCCACCGTCCCTGGAATTCTCCAGACAAGAACACTGGAGTGGGTTGCCATTTCCTTCTCCAACGCATGAAAGTGAAGTCGCTCAGTCGTGTCCAAATCTTGGTGACTCCATGAACTGCAGCCTACCAGGCTCCTCCATCCATGGGATTTTCCAGGCAAGAGTACTGGAGTGGGTTGCCATTGCCTTCTCTGAAGCCTTCTCCTAGAACTATCTCTAAATAGAATATTGGATCCTTTGCTGCTTTCTTCACTTGACATTGCAGGGAAATTTTATATAGTTTTAGCACATTCACTTACGACCTCTAAAGTATACTGTGCCATACCATAATAATCATTTTTGGGCCAAAAAGTTTCAGTGAAAAGTTAAAGTGAAAAAAAAAAAAGATGAAACAATTAGTTTCTAGGATGGTTCTTTGCTGAAAATCATCTTTTTCATAAGTTTTAAGCATATCTTTGCACAACTTTGTTTCTGTTTGAGTCTTTTGGTCTCAGTCTTTTGAACTGTGGCATTAGAAGGACTGGACCAGATAACTTTTCAGGTTCAACACTGACGCTTCTAAGTTGACTTTCACATAATGTGGTCCTCCAGTAATCAATTTGTCTCATTTCTCCAGACTGCTTCCTCAGTTGCAAATTAAGAAGAGAGCTTCCCACCTATCAGCTGCTTACAATTCTAGCATTAGAGTTTTCTAAATTTTCTTTTTATGCTCTTCTTCAACTTAGTTGAACTCTGGTTACACAGTTATCCAAACTATATCACAAAATGATTTTTAAACATGTTTCTAGTTGCATGGTTAAAAGCTTGATAATTTATACCAGCTTCCCTGGTGGCTCAGAAGGTAAAGAATCTGCCTGCAATTCGAGAGACCTGGGTTTGATCCCTGGGTTGGGAAGGTCCCCTGGAGGAGGGCATGGCAACCCACTCCAGTATTCTTGCCTGGAGAATTGCCATGGACAAAGGGACCTGGGGGGCTACAGTCCATCGTGTCACAGAGTCGGACACAACTGAGCAACTAAGCACAGCACAGCAGTTTATACCAGGGAATTGCTGAGTGTTGGAGACACAATAATGTAAAGATACATTTCCTGCCTTCAGGAACTCAGGTATCAGATCCATGACAGTGATGATATAATGGTGAAGATAATAAATGCAAAGATAATTGTTTTAATGGGAATAAGCACAGCACTCACTGGGAACAAAAGGTAAAGAGAACCTACATCAGTCTGATGGTGAGGTGCTTGTGAAGGTCAGGTGAATGAAAGGGGATAAAATATTCTAGCTGGAGGAATACTGTTTGCAAAGCACAGAACTCTGATGAGAGAACAGGACTGGACAAGGAATTACAAACTGTTCCATGTTGTTGGACTGTGAAATGTAAAAAGAGAATGAGTTGGGATTCTAAGCAGGAGCTTGATAAGAGCTCTGTAGGCCATTTAATTGAATATAATCTGTCCATATATTGAGATTATTCAAATTGAAAGGCCAAGGATTTAAAATGAAATAGAAAAGTAGTTATTAATGTACATTTCTGAAACTCTTACAAAAATATGTAAGGTCAGGATCAATAGTTCTGTATTTTGTCTTAGAAGAAATTAATTCAGGGAAACTCATTAAGAGAATCTGGAAAAGAATACTGATCCATTTTACTGTAAAACTTCTCAGAGGAATTTTTTCATTAGATGACCACTAATCAGAGTTCAGCATCCATTTCTAAAGTAAATGTAAGATAACTGTCACTTCTTATTTTCATTTAATGTCTTATGGTTTTTCATATTTTGTAAACTTGAAGATTTAAGGTGATTTTAGTTATTTAAGTTTTTCCCAGGGATTTTTCTGTTTCTTTCTTTCTGTTTTTGAAGTGTAAGCAATTTTTATTTTTCCACCTTAGGAAAGAAGGACAAATACATTTTTATTAGCATTAGGGATTTTTCTTTTTGAGAGCCCTGCTCCATTAAAAATTATACACAATTGATTATCTGGCATCTGATCTATTCCTATCCTTCTGAGTAACTGAAATTTATTTTTCTCTTGAATGACATAGGAAGATAAAGGCAAAACAAATATACCTAATGAAGACAAAGATGGTTGTCAGTTATTCTAACTCTGGCCATAAAGAAGGCTGAGCACTGAAGAGTTGGTGCTTTTGAGTTGCGATGCTGGGGAAGACTCTTGAGAGTCCCTTGGACAGCAAGGAGATCAAACTAGTCAGTCCTAAAGGAAATCAACAATGGATATTCATTGGAAGGATTGATGCTGAAACTGAAACTCCAACACTTTGGCCACCTGATGTGAAGAGCCAACTCCTTAGAAAAGATCCTGATGCTGGGAAAGATTGAGGGCAGGAGGAGAAGGGGGTGGCAGAAGATGAGATGGTCAGATAGCATCACGTACTCAATGGACATGAATTTGAGCAAACTCCAGGCCAGATTACTGGAGTGGGTAACCTTTCTCTTCTTCAGGGGAATATTCCCAACCCAGGGATTGAACCCAGGTCTCCTGCCTTGCAGGCAGATTCTTTACCAGCTGAGCTACAAGGGAAGCCCTTATGGCAGAAAGCGAAGAACTAAAGAGCCTCTTGATGAAAGTGAAAGAGGAGAGTGAAAAAGATGGCTTAAAGCTCAACATTCAGAAAACTGAGATCATGGCATCCAGTCCCATTACTTCATGGAAAATAGATGGGGAAACAGTGGAAACAGAGAGAGACTTTATTTTTGGGGGCTCCAAAATCACTGCAGATGGTGACTGCAGCCATGAAATTAAAAGACGCTTGCTCCTTGGAAGAAAAGCTATGACCAACCTAGACAGCAAATTAAAAAGCAGAGACATTACTTTGCCAACAAAGGTCCATCTACTCAAAGCTGTGGTTTTTCCATTAGTCATGTTACGGAAGTGAGAGTTGGACTATAAAAAGTTGAGTGCTGAAGAACTGATGCTTTTGAACTGTGGTGTTGGAGAAGACTCTTGAGAGTCCCTTGGACTGCAAGGAGATCCAACCAGTCCACCGTAAAGGAAATCAGTCCTGAATATTCTTTGGAAGGACTGATGCTGAAGCTGAAACTCTCAATACTTTGGTCATCTGATGTGAAGAACTGACTCATGGGAAAAGATCCTTATGCTAGGAAAGATTGAAGGCAGGAGGAGAAGGGGGTGACATGGTTAGATGGCATCACTGACTCAAAGTAAGCTCTGGGATTTGGTGATGGACAGGGAAGCCTGGCATGCTGCAGTCCATGGGGTCGCAAAGAGTCAGATACAACTGAGTGACTGAACTGAGGGAGCCTGGCATGCTGCAGTCCATGGAGTTGAAAAGAGTCGGACATGACTTGGTGACTGAACAACAACATTAACAACAACCGACTCTGATCAATTTTTGTAGAAAGAGCACAGCACTCAAAGTTGTGAATTCAAGGTTCTGTTATTTATAAACCATTTCAGTAATGGTATTGTGTATTACTTCATTAGCTTTTCTATAATTAAAGTTATGCGTCCATATGGTTCAAAGAATCAAATTGTTCTAGAAGACCTGTGTAACAACCACCTTAAGTACCATATGCCTTTCCCGTTTCCCATTTCCTACAGGCAGCCACTTCCAAAACTTTCAGCTCTATTCCATTTTTACCTCTATATCTCCAAATAACATGCATATACTGCTACTTCTTGATTTTAAAAGTTTTAGTCATTATCTATTGATGTTCTTCTAAAGCAGATGAGGTTTAACATTTTTTACTACTGCCTCCCCAAACTCCCCACTACCCACAAGTCTACTTCCCAAACTGCCAATTCCTAATCTAGTTATAATTTAGGTTAGATTAGTATCCATAGTTTACATTGTTATAACTGTGTAAATACTAGTTACACCTTAGCTATGTAGACTAGTGTAACTTTTCAGCACAGTTTTGTTATATTTGGAGTTACTAATAGTTTTATATGACCCAGTCATGAATGTAACCCCAAAATCTCCATGAAATTTCTTAATCTCTCAATACGTTCATACTCAAGAGAGTCTGTCTGTTTAATCTAGAAGAAATCTCAACCCCTCAGACTCCTGACCAATTGCAATTTTTGTTCTACATTCACCATTATTCTGTGGAGCTCCTTTGTCTCTATTATGGACTGGATCTCTTATTTTCCAAGTTGTAAGTTTTTCTCTTCATCTTGATTGACTCCCATGTTTGGGTGGCATGTAACCTGTTACAGCTTTTTCAGATAGATATGAGAGGTCTTTGAGACCGTTCATATGGATGCATGAATTTGTCCTCATGTTTGATAGTTTTGTTAGATTCTACTGCATTGAGGAATTTTCAGCTTCTACATTGAAAATTATTTGCCATCAAGCACTGTTTTATTGCTTTCAGGCTCCTGGTGTTTCATCTATTTGGCAGGACTCCTACGTTTCTCTGTGTCTGCACCCAAGAAGCTTAGCACTGGTGGAGAAAGTCAGGACAAGCGGGCTGATCCCATTATAAATTTAAGACTACAGACATCAACTGAACTCTCAACAGTACCAATTCACTCTTTTAAAAGAATTTTATTGAAGCATAGTTGATTTTAAGCAGCAGCATTCCAGTTCATTGTTTTGCAGATGCAGAAGCTATTTTAAAACCTCTGGACACAAACACATGCACGCACACCCCTCTCTACTTTTCTCGAACTTCTGGAAGCTCTCCTCTCACACTCTCAACAGGTCACTTTGACTTTTACTTTTTTTTGGGGGGGGGAATAAAAGCCATCAGATGGGATGCCTTTGTGTTCTAGAAATGAAATCTACAAACGGACCTATTTTCATACCCTTCTGTTCATCTTCTGATGAACTGTTTCTCCTCTGCTTATATCTTGGAGTCTATTCTGCTCTTGTTTTCAAAGTGCTATAATAATGATTCCTCATTTTTTCCCTTTATATTCCATTTCTGTCAACTGGATCACACATAGTGGTTTTTCCAGTACTCAAACCTCACTCATTTGATCATCACCCAGCCTAAATGCCAACCAACCCAATAAAGAAGAAACGTCTTCTTCCCACATTATCCTTCAGCTACTGTTATCTCCTCCCCTTTGCAGCCAAACATCTCCCAAATTGTTGTCTTTATTCATTTCATTAGCTGTATTCATTCCTCTACCACTCCATTCTGGTTTTCTTGCTAAGGATCCAGTGACCTCCACCAAAATTTTTGACCTCATTATACAAAGACAATCACACTTTACTTTCTGAAATAGTCTTTTTCCTGTGCTTACATGCTAAAACTTTGTGTTTTTTTTTCTTCTCTTATTACTTTTTCTATCACCTTTCCCATTATACTGTCATCTCCATGATTACTAACTGTTAGAATTTCTGAAAGGCTCTTTGCTTGGTTCTTTTTAATTGTCCTCTCATTCCTTAATCGTACCCACGCACATGACTAGAATTACCACCTATAAACAAATAATACATTTTAGTCTCTAGCCAAGACCTCTTTTCTGAACTCCAGACCCAAATGTCAAGTGTTTACTTGACATATCCTCTTGAAGGTTTCAACTCATATGTCCTGTTCAGCTTTCCTCTGAGGTAGTCAGTCCTCTGCCAATGTTTCCTATTTCAGTTAGGGGCACTTATCTCTCTTCACTTATATTAGCCAGAACCCTAGAGTCATTCTTGACATTTTCCTTTCTACCAGCCAATATCCAATCCATCATCCATCTAGTTGATGATATTTACCACCAAAGTATTTCTCAAATCCTGTCATGTATCTCCATCTTTAACACTCTAGGGAAGCTACCAGCATCTCTTATCTAAATTTCCTGGATAGTCTCTTAATTGACCTAACTACTTTTATCCAGTCCCTCAGTCTGTTTTCCATACTGTAGCCACTGCCATCTTTTTAAAATGTTAATCTAAGTACATCATCCTTTGCTCAAAGCCTCTACATGACTTCCTTCTCCTCTAGGGATAAAAAGGAAGAACTCCTCAACTTGGCCTGTAGGGCTCACAAGCTCTATTCCTTACATACCTCTTCTGCCTTGGCAAGCACCATCTAATTTCCTGTTCTCAGCTGTGCTCATTCTCAGCTCAGGTTTTCGTTTAGCTCATTCTATGCTTATTCTCAACTCAGGTTTTCCTTTAGCTCCCCATGCTGCCTCCTTTAACCACATATCTTTGCTTCACTAATTCTATTAAGATCCAGTGTAGCTTAGTAGCTAAGCATATCACTCTTCAAGCCTAATTTTCAAGGGAGATTGCCAAGGTTCAAATCCTGATTCTACATCTTACTTGTGCAACCTTGGGTAAGTTACTTAATCTCCTGTGCCTTAGTTTCCTCAACTGGAAAATAAAAGATAATTGTGATATACTTGATTATAATAGTGTTATTATGATCAAATGATCATTTACAGAGAAGGCTCTTTCCTCTTCTTTCTTGCCCAGTTAATTTCTTCTCAAAATTCTATTCTCAGTTCCAGAGTCACTCTCTCAGAGAATCATCCACTGACCTCTCTGACTGAATCCAATTACTTCATTACAGCTTTTCTCTTATGTTGAGTCTCTTATTTGTCATGTTTAATATAGGTGGGACTTTTATTTTTCTGAGCGATTTATACATTTACTTTTGGTTAACCTTCTATCTTTCTCACTAGAATGTCAGCTCCAGGAGCCTAGGGATATTGTTTGTTTTTGGTCACTATTCTTTGTGTCTGACACAGTTTCCATTACTTAGTAGGTTTCCCTTCAAAATGTTTGTTTGTTTGGCTGCACCTTGTCTTAGTGGATTTAGTTCCTTGATCAGGGATAGAACCTGGGCCACTGCAATAGGAGTGAGGAGTCTCAGCTTTGGACCACCAGGGAAGTTCCCCAAAATATATGTTGACACAAAAAGACATTAAACATCCCTGATGGAAGCCTCCTTGATAAACTCTTTTGCTGCTTAAATTAGTGCTTTGTATAGTAATTAGTAAGTTCTGAGAAGGAAAACACAATGGTGAGTCAAACAGTTTATAGATCTGCTCTTGGTTCTTCAGGAGGTGACTCTGAGCAGGAGGGTTCTCTGTTCAACAAGGCAGGGTTTTGTAGAGATTATGTGCCAGATATACAGGCCTGGGTTTAATTCTTAGCTCCATAATCTGCTGCTCTGTGACCTTAATCGTGTCATGTGACTTCTTACAATTCCAGTTTCCTCATCTGTCAAATCATATCACATTACTCAGCACAGAGCCAATTCTTGTTAACTAGGCAAATGAATCTCTACGAATTTCAATTAATCTTGAACATAGTAGATATAGATCAGGCTTAAACGTGAGCCTGATCATCCACAGGCTCATGCCAATGACATGGCATGACCCTTGTGTAGGCTAGTAAGTCTCCTTCTGTGGCCGGTGACAAACTGCCTTCTCATCCCCAGCACCCCCTCCCCAAAAAGTAAAAAAAAAACAAACCCACAAACTTTGTGCTTTTGGTTACAAAAGAGAGTATGAATCTATGTGAACTGGTAAAACAGAGTTCCAATGGGATTTCCTGGTGCAAGCAAGTTTCTTTTTCTTGGTGCTTCAAGTCCAAGTTTGAGTAGCAGTGGGTGAGCTGGCCTGGGCAGGTAGGATCAGAGGTTCGTTGCTGCCCATTACCTGTGAGAGACTGACCTTGGGAACAGAGAAGAGCCGTCAGTTCCTGACAAGACAGCCCTGCTCAGATGCCAGCTGAATATAGCTAACCTCCACTGCAATCACAGAGCCTCTTTTCTCTCGAGCCCTCTTTTTAATTTTTTAAAATCAGTTGAATCTGTTCCCTGAGAATCACACAAAATGATTCCCCTCTCACCTCAATCAAAAAAAAAAAAAAAAAATCTCATTCCTTACAGTAAAAAGAGTTAGCTTCTTGTTCACTTTTTGTGCAACTAGCTGGCCACTGGCTGCGATGAGAGGGGATATCCGCTTTGAGCACGGAGTGGAGTGAGCCGCATGGAAGCGAGGACCACGGTGATGTCTGCGATAGATGGACGTTGTTTCTTCCGCAATCCTTCTCTTTTTCTCCTTCCTCCTGTTGCAAACTTGTGGGACCGACTGGGGCTGTGACTTTTAGAGTGTACTGTTTGTAGGTCAAGAGAGGGGGAACTGTGTCTGTACTTCGAGTGAGTTCAGAAGGGTGCTGTGCTTGAACTCGGCGAGTGTCCGTGATGGAAGAACTGTGAAAGTATGTATGTGGGACAAAATTCAGACGTGTAATCGCAGGAAAGTGGTAGTGCGTACGTGGTGAGTGTGTGCGCGCGAGTGTGTGCGCGAGCCAGGGGCTGCCCGCCCGCCCGCCGCGGCTCCCCGTGGGCCGGCCCGGCCAATGAGCGCGCGGCTGCAGGGGCGGCGGGCGGGGAGGGGGCGCCGGGGCCCTGCGGATGGAGGCGCGGGCGGCGCGGCGCGCTCATTCCTCGCGGGCGTTGCTGGCAGGGGGCGGTGCAGTCACTAGCCGGGGACCGGGGCCCGGACCCGGGGCGGCGGGCGGCGTAGGCGGCGCCGGGGACTGGGATGCGCATGGGATTCCGTGGCGGCAGCGTTGGCGTAGGCGTCGGCGGCCGCGGGGCCACGAGCTAGCGCCGCGGCGCGGGGAGCCAGTGAAGCCCGGCGGGCGAACGGAGGTGGCGGCGGCTCAGGCAGAACAGCGGCGGCAGCCGGAGCCAGAGCGCCGCGCGCCCACCATGGCCGCCCAGGGCGAGCCCGGCTACCTGGCGGCGCAGTCGGACCCGGGTTCCAATAGCGAGCGCAGCACGGACTCGCCCATGCCCGGCTCGGAGGACGACCTGGTCGCCGGGGCGCCCCTGCACAGCCCCGAGTGGAGCGAGGAGCGCTTCCGCGTGGACAGGAAGAAACTTGAGGCCATGTTACAAGGTAGGCATCCTTCCTGCGTTCTCGGACTCCCCGGCTGAGCCCCCGACACCTTCCCGAACATCCTCGTCCCGCGTCCCAGCGCCCGGCCCAAAGTCGACTTAGTTCCTCGTCCCTTCCCCCGCGGAGCCGAAGGACACCCAGGTAGTGGAGACCTCGCGGGAGTCCCCACCCTACCACGCCTCCCAGGTCTCCAGGCACCGGGAACCCTGTGCTAACTTAACCGGCTTCAGAAAAGCCGAAGGCCGTGTTTGTACTCGCGCGCCCAAGTTGCATTCTTGGACTTTGGAGATGCCAGCTTTAGTCTGGATACCTCGGTTGTGCCATCCGGACCCAGTCGGACGGCACAGAGTATGCGTGACACTCTCCTTATTCTTTGGTATTCTTGAATTCTAGCTCTGTCTCTTGTTTCTCTCCCTTGTCTTGTCAGTATCCACTTCCTCCAGCTGAGGGGCCTTGTCTCTATTGGGAAACGCTTCGCAGATGTCAAGGCTTAAGACAGGAGTTCCCGCCTCCCACCCTCCGCCCGGGAGTGAGAGGGGCCAGGATGGGGGTGAGCGGCCAAAGCGTGGGGATGGTGTCAGGGCAGTCTGCTGGGTTGGAGGACAGTGTGTGTTCATCGCCTGACACGCTTATAAAACACATCTTGAGTTACACTTGGTTCATAAAAATCTTTCCGTATTATGGATGTCAGACTTTGCCTTTCACAACTTGGGATTTTTTTTTTTTTTAAACTCCCTCGTTTCTCTGGGACTTTCCCAGTCGTAACAGCTTTAACCATGTAGGACTGGGATCAAATTCTGATTCTTAGTGGGAGGATTGGGATTCTTAGAGTGAATACTAAAATGTCCAAGGTCATTTTGATCTTCTCTAAAAATGTTAATTACTAGCTTACTTGTAATCGCCAGTGTGGCTCATTTCCGTCATCTAGAGAAATAAGGTTGGAGAAGGAAATGGCAACCCACTCTAGTATTCTTGCCTGGAGAATCCCGTGGATAGAGGAGCCTAGTGGGCTGCTGTCCATAGGGTCGCACAGAGTCGGACGGACTGAAGCGAGTTAGCATGCATGCCTGCATTGGAGAAAGAAATGGCAACCCACTCCAGTGTTCTTACTTGGAGAATCCCAGGGACAGAGGAGCCTGGTGGGCTGCCGTCTATGGGGTCGCACAGAGTCGGACACGACTGAAGCGACTTAGCAGCAGCAGCAGCAGAGAAATAAGGTAGTTTGAATGATTGTTCTTCACATACCATAGAGGGACCAGGCATTTCTTTCACTGAGGGTGCAGTGGTGGATTCATTCAGTAGTTGGTGTCCTTAAGTCGGGGAGGATAGGAGCTTTCTAGACCTCTTTTGGCTTGTTGCATAACTTATTTCGACTTTATCAGTTAGTGCATCGAAATGTGGGAGCTCTTTAGCCCTCCATGGAAATGCAGTGGTTTTTTAGAACAATTAAGCAGGTTATTTTAAGACAGAACAAGATGTTTTCCAAAACAATAACTTGGTGGAAACAAATAGCAGGAGTATTTGGCAGGCGTTTTTTGGATGAGCTGTGAACTTGTCTCTCTTATTGCTTATTTTTATTGATAAACCTCCCCTGTGCTTGTCCTGTCTCTGTCTTTCTCCCTCTTTTTTTCCTCTTGTAAATTATGTAACGTCCTAGGAGAGTTACTTCTGAGATAAACTTTTCATATAGGAATATTGCAAAGTAGATTTGGAAATTAAAACCCCAGTTGCATTTCAGTAACTTGTTTTAGTTACTTCATTTGTTCCATGGTTCTTTTTGCCTAGTTCCTATTTTAAAACAAAATATTAAATTTATTCAGAAAAAATATTGGTGTAAGATTGTTTAGGTTGAACTGTTAACACACATACCTCTCCTTTCAGCAAGTTTCTTGTTTGTTTTGTACATCTGGAGGGTTGTGAAGACAGATGGCTCTTCTAATAATACTATGTCTTCTTTACCTGTCTTGCCCATGCTTATACACACAGGCAAGTGATGTAAGCATCTAGGAAGCTCTCTTGCATAACCTGAGCTTTAGAAGTGGATTTCTTTTTTGAATTAATTTCCATTTAGAATAAAATGATATATGGGTGAGGCATGTTTAAAAATTTGAAGGCTCTTCCCATTTGTAGATATGATATTCTGACATGAGACAGTTTAAAATTGCTTTGTTGTGATAAAGTGTCTTAAGAGTTCGCATTTCTTCAACCTACGCATTAATGGAATAGTCACACTTCAACTCCAAAGAAGTCTTTAATAATTTAATGTAGTGCTTTAACTTTTCACAGTCACTGGTAAGTGAATTACACCTTCTAGGAAAGTAAATTTGAACACATTTGACGATAGAACTCAGTGCACTGTGTACCAAGGCATTTTGTCATGCATGCTTCCCAGAGTCAAATTTTTAGAGCCACCAGGTTTTCTTTTTTTCGAAAATTTTTAATTGGAGGATAATTGCTTTACAATGTTGTGTTGGTTTCTGCCACACAACGATGTGAATCAGCCATAAATATACATATGTCCCCTCTCTCTTTGAACCTCCTTCCCACCCCGCACCCTATCCCACCCTTCTAGGTTGTCACAGAACACTGGGTTGAGGTCCCTGTGTTATATGGCAACTTCCCACTAGCTACCTATTTTTACATATGGTAAGGTATATGTTTCAGTGCTACTCTCTGTATTTGTCTTGCCCTCTCCTTCCCCCACTGTGTCCACAAGTCTGTTCTCTATGTCTGCGTCTCTGTTCCTGCCCTGCATACAGGCTCATCGGTGCCATTTTTCTAGATTCCATGTATATGCATTAATATATGATGTTTGTTTTTCTCTTTCTGATTTGCTTCATCCTGTATAACAGTCTCTAGAGAACCACCATGGAATAATGAGTAAGACTAGTTTTCTGAACCAAACATAGTCATGTGTCTCATCACTTGATACTAGGTGGTTAAAGCAAGTGTGGGCAACTGGAATCACTCAAGAGTTAGGTTCAAATCACTGTGGAATCTTGGGACAGTTTGTGGACACCTCTCTGTCTCAATTTGCCTGTCTGTAAAATGGGACTGATGCTAGTATTATGCCTTTCTGTTGGAGTTTTGTGAGAATTAAAGGAGATAATGCCTAATGAACAAAAACTTGCCATACCATTTTGTAAACAGTAACAGCTTAATATATATCAGTGCCACTGAAGTTGCTTAGTTGTGTCTGACTCTTTGCGATCCCATGGACTGTAGCCTACCAGGCTCCTCCATCCATGGAATTTTCCAGGCAAGAGTACTGGAGTGGGTTGCCATTTCCTTCTCCAGGGATCTTCCCGACCTGGGGATTGAACCCAGGTCTCCCGCATTGCAGGCATTGCTTTACTGTCTGAGCCACCAGGGAAGCCCTAATATATATATATATATATCAGTTGCTTTTATTATTTCATTATTAATAATAATAAATAAATACTATAGCATGGATTCAATCTATTTTTAATGCCTGGCACAATTTCTGACAGTCTATATTTGAATATCTAGGGAAAAAAGTTTGCATTTTTATAATTGCAGAAGTAAAATAGAGAATGAGGTAGGAGTTTGGAAAAGTCAACAAATATTTTAATATTGTTAGATGTCCTGGAGTAGGAAGCTTTTATTTTTGAAAAGTGCCAATTAAGAAAAGTCTGTATTTTCCTGGTTGGGTTTCTGATTATTGTGAATTTGGATTTGCCATTTTTCTTCACACAGTTGCCTTAAAATGTGTACAGTTTCCCAGTTTAAATCAGGATAAATAAGATTCTCTGCCTTTAAGTCTACATAGTGCAAATTGGTGATTATAATGCTTGGAATTTGTTTCCAGAGAGACTGTCCTGGGGGTAAGTTAATGTTTAATGGGTTGTATTTTTATTAGTAGAGAAATTCTTCTACGCAATGGACCAAAAATTCAGTGAGCTTAAAATACGGGCAATAGGGTAGTGGTTAAAGAAATGAATGCCATTCTTGGATGATCATTGACTCCCCAAAGAATTGATAACACATAGAATCCACTAGGGCTAAAAAATGCAGGAAAAAAATCACTAGTTTTTTATTTTTTGCTTTTGTTTTTTGGCTGATAATTACTTTGGAACAGCCATGCACAGTATCTGACATTTTTGCTTGAATCTAAATGAAGATTACTGATTTTATTACTCAACAGTTTTGTAAATGGAAATTCATTTTCAAGTTTAAGGTTTTGATGAGGGTGGTCGGCCTTGGCGTAGATACCATGGACAACATTATAATAATGAAGAAAAACTGTTCTTGATTTACTTAATACTGATATTCAGAATTTAGACTTCATACTTCATGTGGGGTAGTAGTATTGATCCAGTCAATTAAATGTGAGTTATGGTTTACAAAGAGGGCGAAGAGTGGTCTAGAGGAAGGTCTGGGAGAATGTAGGAAATCAGTGGGTAAGAAGAATCAGAAATATAGCCCTGGTGCTGGCCAACATTGAGAGACAAATATGGAATTTGTTAACTTTAGACTTTTCCTTTTTTTTCTTTTGGGATTGTTTTACATCTTATGATTATATTTTTACTTTTACATTGAAAAATGTATACACATGCCATGCAATTGAAAGCTCCTACGTGAAGTTTAGACTCACAGGCATTTTCAAAGTTCAGAATTCCTCATATATTATCGTAGAAAGAAGTATTGGCGGTGAATGAGGCAGTGACCTGTTTTTATGAATTGAGGTTAATGTCTGGGGGGCTTTTAGGATATTGCTGTTAAGGACTTTAAAAGCCATGTTTTGGGGACTTCCCTGGTGGTCCAGTCGTTAAGACTTTGCTTGCTTCCAATCAATGCAGGGAGCGTGGGTTTGATCCCTAGTTGGGGAGCTAAGATCCTACATGCCATGTGGCACAGCCAAAAAAAATTAAAAACGAAGCAAAACCTGTCTTTACATGTTGACAGTGATGGGCACAACAGGAATCATTGACTGCTGTTTGCTTGAGGAACAGAACTAGTTACTAAAACAGCTGATTGCATGGTTGATTAAAAGTAAGAGCAGCAGTTATGTAATTACATATCTCTTTAATCTGGCAAACTTTAGTGAAGATTGTCTTATGATTTGGTAAATGGATAATAATTTTTTAGATGCTTTGTGAGAGAGATGAAGCCAAAATATATGAAAATGGAGGAGTGCTGAAAATGAAAACAAAGAAGAGCTAAGCTGGATAGAGTTTTCTAGCTAGGGCTTGATTAAAGCTAGTAAACATTAAGAACAGATGCAATAACTTTATGAAGCTTACTGGTTGAAGGCAAAGGACTCTTGGCCAGATCTGGATTTGAGTCCCGGTCTTACCTTTAAATAGGGAGCTTGAGAAAATTCATTACCTGCAGCCCATTTCTGAAAGAGGGTGATGTAGGATTCTGATGTAGGAGCATACCTACATCCTGTGGTGGCTGTGACTATTCAGAGAATAAAAGATGTATATAAAACATCACAGCGCTGACCACATGGGAAGTGCTGGATAAGTCACTAATACCCGTATTCATTATAAACTGTAGTTCATAAAGTGCACATTTTTCTATTGAAAATGAAGATCTAGTATACTGGAAAATGAATTAAATGAATTAAATAAATGGTTCATTTATTAAAATGATAAATGGGCATTCACAGCTACCTAAATATTATGACTGGCCTTTCTGGTAGCTCACAGTGTCCCCGGCATATTAGCCCCTCGTGAAGGTGGTTGATGGCTGGATGGCATCACAGACTCGATGGACATGAGTTTGAGTAAACTCCGGGAGTTGGTGATGGACAGGGAGGCCTGGCGTGCTGTGATTCATGGGGTTGCGAAGAGTCAGACACGGCTGAGCAACTGAACTGAACTGAAGGTGGTCGAGTACATGATGAGTAAAGCTGTATTGGATATGAGTGCGGAGTTTTAGATTTTGTGCTGGATGATAGGTCTTTGCACTGTCTTTAGCTGTGATGGTTCTTGCCTTGAGAATTTTTCATTCCTTAAATGGTGTGAAGCCAGTCTCTTCTATTGTTTTTCCTAAAGACGAGCCTCAGAATCAGTTACTCTCCCTTGTGGCTTGATGTTGCTCTGAACATGTCATTCATTGGCGTCTTTGAAGAAAATGCTGGGGGCCTGGGATAACATATTCTATTTGCTCATCTATACAATGGGGACCATGGTAGTCCTGTCTTCCGGGGTTGTTGTGAGCACAGAAGGAGGTGATGCGGGTGAAATGCTGAGCACAGGGCCAGGCACACAGTGTTTGGTCACAACAGCCCTGTGCCATGTGATGGAGAGGGATTTCAAAACACTAGAAAGCAAATGCTTGCCAGGACTTTTTTTTTTAAGATTTTTTTTTTTTTTTGATGTGGACCATTTAAAAAAGTTTTTATTGAATTTGTTACAGTGTTTTTTCTGTTTTTTTCTGTTTTGGTGTTTTGGCCTGGAGGCAGGTGGGATCCTAGCTCCCTGGCCAGGGATGGAACATGGGCCCCCTGCATTGGAAAGCAAAGTCTTAACCGCTGGACCACCAAGGAAGTCTTTCTCTCTTTTTAAAAAGCAAACAAAAAACAACTGCTGATGAATTGCCCCCGCCCACAGTGAAAGTCTTCTTCCAATCAGAGTAGTTTATTAGGATAAGTGTAGTAGAGTTAGAGAGCAGAACTGAAGGTTCAGACTGTTTTATAAGCTAAAGGAAAATACATCAGAGGTTGTAGAGTGCAGCAGTAAAGAGCTCGGGAACTGCTGTGGGGCTGACCTGGGTTGGGGTCCTAATTTTGACTTTTGTAGGGTCCTGGGAGGATGCTGTGACAGAGGCAGGGAGTCAGTGCTCTCCATCAGTCTTACCTCTGTGCAGACTTCTGGGACTTCGGTTAAGTTGATCATTGATAAGTTAAAACATACAAAGAGTTTGTCCTATCGATGATTTTAACAGGCAGGAATGTATCTGGCTGCGACTAACAGAAAACCCAACATAGAGTGGCTTAAACAAGCCAGGGGGTTATTTTCCCGTTGAAACAAAAATATCTGGGGCTGAGAGGTCGAGGCCCTAATAGCTACTCAAGGGCTTCAGGGAGCTAAATGACTCTCCCCCCGACCTTGGCCATCCCAACCGATGGCTGTGGCCTCATTGGTGCAGCCTGGCCAGGACTGTACCTTGAGATGAGTCTGTGGTCTCTGCAGGGAAGAGGGCAGAGAACAAAAATGGTTTTTTATTCAACATTTTGCCTTTTTATGTGACAAAGAATTCTCTCTCCTAGAACTTCCGTCTGTATTTCTTTGGCCACTCTTTGCTACAAGAGATTCTGGGAAAGAAAGTGACTTCATTTCCAGCTTCTCCTAGGAGGTGGCAAGGAGGAAGGGAATCAGAATGGATCCAGTGATCCAACCCATAGTTTCCCCACAAGGGGCAAAGCTGAAGTCATTGTGACAGACACACCAGGTTGTGCCTGATGTAAAAGCTTACCCGTGTCAGAGACTTTGACCTGCATTGATAACTCCTGGAAATCTAGATTATTTGGTAGTGTTTATGTTGGTGGAATTTCTTCTTGGCTTAGTTCAGGAATAAATCTAAAATCCAAAGAGAAAGCACCTTTGATCATGGAAAGTGGTTCTTGTGTTTTTACGCCTTTTAAAAAAAGGACTTAGGGCCAATAAGTACTGTAACTGCCATTTTCTCCTTCACTCTTTTCTGCCTGTCAAGTGTTTTGTTTTTTTTTTTTTCATTTAAAATTATACAGCATAATACATCCATTTTACCTTTTTGGAAACATCTTATTATTTTTAATATATCTTATTAATAATCTTATTTTAAAAACATTATTTTTAATGTATTTTTAAGTTGAAGTATAGTTGATTTACAGTGTTGTGTTGATTTCTGCTGTATAGTAAAGTGACTCAGTTCTACACATACATTCTTTTTTATTTTCTTCTCCATTATGGTTTAATCTCAGGATATTGAAAATAGTCCCCTCTGCTGTACAGTAGGGCCTTGTTGTTATCCTTTCCATATGTGGATAGTGTGCATGTACTAATCCCAAACTCCCAGTTCATCCCTCCCATTTTACCTTTTATTACTCTAAGATACTCCTTCTCTTCTCCCTCTTCCTTCTGGCTCACCACACATCTCAAGTTGCTTTTAAAATAGACTGGTTCAAAAAATAAAATAAGATAAAATAAAATAGACTGGTTCAGTGTAGTTCATACTTTTTCCCTTTAGGGTTTTCTTAGAGTGGTCACTGCAATAGCATCTGGCCAATGAAGCCAGAATTTGTTTAGAAAATGAAGTCATTTTGGAGGCAGTTTGATAATAGAATTATCATCAGATTTGTGCCATGTTTTGCTGTTTGAAATTGTCCAGAATGATGAGCTAATAAAAATACCAGTTCTTATCCTTAGTTTATACTGTTTATTTAAAAATCTAGACCTTGGAGAAGGCAACGGCAACCCACTCCAGTATTCTTGCCCGGAGAATCCCATGGACAGAGGAGCCTGGTGGGCTATAGTCCATGAGGCCTCAAGAGTCAAGACACAACTTAGCGACTAAACCACCACCTAGACGGGTTAGCTGAGAACTAGAGCCACCTGGAAGTTAAGTGGGGGGTTGGACAGGGGTGCAGAGTTCTGTCTGGGGGAGACAGTAGCCCTGGACTGACTGGGCCAGGGAGCTGCCAGAGACACTGCTCAAGAAGTTGTTCCCAACAGGAGAAAGAGCAAGTTCAGATGTAGGCTTAGAAAAACAGGTAACTTGACCAAAGGCAGCAGATCAAGCCAGCCCAACTGGTTCATGAATGTAGTTTAATTAAATGAATCCGGATGGGAACAGAAATAGATTAAGGGACCACAGAGTGACTGGAAGAGTAGAGAGGGCTCAGCAGGGTCTGGCTGACCTCACCCGAAGTCTAGGTAAGGAATCTGGGACCAGGCAGAGAAAGGCCGTAAAGGCAACTTGGAAGTAGTTTGGGGAAGTTTTGGAAGGCAATCTGACTTCTCTTTGGAGGGTGTTTTGAGCTGGTTGGGTTAGCAGCCGAGAGAAATGGGATTGAAAATGGAATTGGGTCCTCTGTACCCTTGGTGTTGACCCAGCAAATATTTCTTAGTTGCCACTGGCCTGAAGAAGCTATGTTGTAAACTCTTTCATTCCTTTGATTGTGTACTTCATAACTCCCCTGCCCTGTTTCTTAATAAATGCTTTTGAAAAATGTGAAAAAAAAAATCTAGACCTTTAAAAATGCATGGCAGCGGGGTGGGGGGTTGGGGGGCTTCCCTGGTGGTTTAAGACTCCAAGCTCTCAATGCAGGGGGTCTAGGTTCAATCGCTGGTTGGAGAGCTAGATCCCACATGTGACAACTAAAGATCCCACATACTGCAACTAAGACCAGGTGCAGTCAAATAAATAAGTATTTTTTAAAAATGCATGGGATAATAGTGACCATAAATATTCCTTTAGGTAAAATGCTTAATAAACCACGTGAGATGAGGCACTGTTTCAATACTACTCCATAGTAGATTTGCAGTGTGTGGGGATGACCTTGGCAAGAAACCCTCATTCTGCTGCAAAAGCCATCACATTTGATTTTTAATCCTTGTGGCACCAGCATTTAATATCCAAAGTGCACAAACCATTAATAGACACATTTTGTGGATGTTATACTTTTATAAATCCATTTACTACCTAATAAGCTACTAATAACTGTAGCTGATGAAACCATTTATATTTGTAACACATATTAAATCCTGTTCCCATTTATGATACTGGCATGTAAAAAGATAATGATCACTTTCTAGCTCTGAAGTAGTTTTTCTGTAACTATGAATATGATAAATCATGTATTAGTCTGCATACTGAGTTGATCTGGAGCTTAAGTACATCTCTTGTATAGGAAGATGCTTAAACATAAGACTTGAAAATTAGCCATTGTGTTTTTTTTTTCAGATTTTGAAAGTAATACAAATTTATAGAATATTTGAAGATACAAACAGATGTAAAAAAAAACCCAAAAGGCATCCCTAAATCTAGAATCCAGCAGTAACCACTGATAATATTTTGGGTATTTTTTCCTGGTCTCTAAAAACTATGCTCACACATAATTTATTTTAGCAACAGATATTGAGTTCCTGCTACATGTCAGTTACAGTATAGGGCTTTGGTGGGGGGCGGGGCAGACAAAACCAAGATAGATACGGTTCTTACCCCTGTGTGATTTGTATCCCTAAAATTCTAAACTGGGATCATAACTCCCTTCTTTCAAGGAAATGGAAACCCACTCCAGTATTCTTGCCTAGAGAATCCCACGGACAGAGGGGCTGACAGGTTGTAGTCGATGGGGTCTCAAAGAGTTGGATACGACTGAGTGATAAACACTTTGGTATCATGGGTATTTTCCATCTCATTAAAGATTCTTGAAGAACAGGATTTTAAATAGCTCTATAATATTAACCTTGACATATGATTTGCTTAAATATGATGACTTTTTTTTTTTTGCTCAGACAGTAAAGAATCCGCCTGCAATTCAGGAGACCTGAGTTTGATCCCTGGGTCAGGAAGATCCCCTGGTGAAGGGAATGGCAACCCACTTCAGTATTCTTGCCTGGAGAATCCCACGGACAGAGGAGCCTGTTGGGCTACAGTCCATGGGGTCACAAAGAATTGGACACAACAGAGCAACTAACACTTCCACTTTATGACATTTTATAACATTTTTTAGGTGGTCATTCATTGAGAGGAACCTAATGTTTCTATTCAAATTGTCCCAGATTCAGGTCCTGGCTCTATCATTTAATGGTTGTGGTGGTATTGTTTAATTGTTAAGTCTCCGCTGACTCTTTTGCTACTCCACAGGCTGTAGCCCACCAGGCTCCTCTGTCCATGGAATTTCTCAGACAAGAATACTGGAGTGGGTTGCCATGCCCTCCTCCAGGGGATCTTCCCGACCCAGGGATTGAACCCTTGTCTCTTGCATTGACAGGCAGATCCTTTACCTCTGAGACACCAGGGAAGCCCATTGGTTGTGTGGCCTGAGGCAAGTTAATAACTTCTCTGAGCCTCAGTCTTCTCATCGCTAAAATGGAATAAATATAGTTTCTAGGTTATAAGAAAAACACTGTATATTAAACATGTACCAGTGTCATATGTAGTGTGATACTCAAGAATTAGCAGGTAATGAGTGTTAACACTGCTGCCCCAAGCCCTTTTTGCCTGAAAAACATTTTTTTCATCCTTAATTGTTCCCGTAGGAAAAATTCTTTATAGTGAAAATTTTAGCACAAAGGGAATAGACATTTTTAAGGCTTTTGATAGATTTGCAAAAATATTTTCTGGAAAGATTCATGGATTAGGCAGAAGAGACAGCAGATTTGTAGGCTGTCTGCTCCTTGTACCTGTGATCCCACAATCTGGCTTCAGTTAATGGTAGTGAGAGATTAGAAAATAACTGAATGACCAATCTAGAGTTAGAGTTCTGTTTGTTTCTTTCATCGAAAACTTTGATTGTTGTTTATCATAATCATTAGCATGTCTGGGAATCATATAAACTAAAACCAAAGAAGATTTGAATTCTTTTCTTCCTTTGATTCTCTTTACCCTAGAGTATAGCACAGCACCCTTGAACCTAGTGTGTGTGCACGCTAAGTTGCTTCAGTCTAGTCTGACTGTTTGTGACCCATGGACTGTAGCCTGCCAGGCTCCTCTGTGCATGGGATTCTTCAGGCAAGAATACTGGAATTGGTTGCTGTGCCGTCCTCCAGGGGATCTTCCCAACCCAGGGATCGAACCGGCATCTCTCCTGTCCCCTGCATTGGCAGGTGGGTTCTTTACCACTGGCGCCACCTAGCAGTAAAACATTCTCCACCCTGAAGCTTTAAACCATTAAACTACCTTGAAGCATTTTAGTCTAGGAGCATAATTTTTAACTGGCACATGTTTACAATGGCTTGCTGTAAGGAACTTGGGGGAAGAGCTCAAACCATATATTTCTGTGGAGGGAATGTACTGTTTTTATTATTGCATAGCAAGCTCAGGTTTGATTTTCTTACAGACTCCTATTAAGTCAGATGTCATAGATACCTATTTAGTATATTATGGGTTAGCTTAAGAGCACACTTTTTTTTTTATTGCAGCAATTTAAAAATCAATATAAGGGAAACTTTTAAAAAGAAAAATAATCATTTGTCATTTCGCTATCCTATAGCTGTTTTCATTTTTCTGCCTTGGAGTGTAATCCTTGGGAATTCCCTGGCTGTCCAGTGTTTAGGACTCCACACTTTCACTGCCGAGGATGTGGGTTTGATCCCTTGTCAGGGAACTAAGATCTCACAAGCTGCTCTGCTCAGCCAAAAAAAAAAAAGAAAAAAAAGAGAAGTGTAGTCCTTGAGATACATCCGTGACTACTTGCATGGAGTTTATGTAGTTGTAGCACTGATTTTTGTATTCATCATTAATCTACTATATTAAATGTTTTTGTATTTCTAAGCACTTTTCAGAATTAAAATTTTATGGTTGGATAATGGTACATCTGATCAAAAAATTTTTTTTGCAGCTATAGACCACCTTATAGTGAATGTGAATTACATAGCTTTTTTCTCCTTTGGAACTATATTCCGAGGAAACAGTTTTGAGGAATATAGTTACTAAAGAATGGTGGTAATTTTGAAAGCCGCTGCCAGCTTTAATTGGGCGCTTGCTATGTGCAGTGTTCTGGTGCTTTATGCCTCTGCAGTCATTTCAGCCTCTCATGCAACAACACATGAGATGTAGGTGCTGTTTGGATCTTTGTTTTACAGACAAAAAGGCTGTAACTCCTGTGAATTTTTGGAATTCTGAGTGGATCTAGACACTAGTTTTCCTTGTTGTAGAGTCAAAGCTCTTGTACAGTGTGGAGACATATCAAATCTGGGTCTAGGATGATCAACTCTACTCCAGAACAGATTTCAGTGCTTCCTCATGAAATGCAGGGGAATGTGGTGGTAGGCACAGAGGTGGGTTGGGATTCTTGGTGAGAGTGCAGATGTTCCAAAGCACTACCTACCCTTGGGTTAGGTTTTCTGTGTTCCTTCCTTTGTGAAACAGGGATAATAGCACCTCTTATTGTGACGATTATGTGAAAATGTATGTAAAGTTGGCTCGCTGTTGCTGCCCTGTACCTAGTCTGTGTGTTTCAAACTCATCTCCTATTCTTCTGTAGCATCTAGCCCAGTGCTGTGAAAATACTTGTGTGTGTTTACAGAGTAAGTGACTCATGATGGATCTGGATTAAAGACTGTCCCATTAAAGACTGTCAATGCTGGTGGACCTGCATTGACCTCATAGGATGGAACTTTAAAGCTAAAGCATGTGCTTGACCTTAAGAAACACCAAATAGGGACATCCCTAGTGGTCCAGAGGTTAAGACTCTGCATTTCCACTGCAGGGAGTGTGGGTTCAATCCCTGGTCAGGGAACTAAGATCCCACATGCCCTGTGGTTTGGCCAAAAATAAATAGATAAATAAAACCTTAAAAAAAGACACCAAATAGTTTTGCCTTATTTAAGTAAGTAAGGCAGAGTAATTCTCCACATGCAAGGTAGTCTTTTTGCACCTTCGAGTCTAGTAGAATGTTATATTACTAGTGATAATATATGAATGTGGCGTTTTGATGAGGATATGCGAAACTTCATTCAAGCGAGGTTTGTGTCTATGTCTGAACTACATTAGTTTTACAAATTGAAATTTGTCAAAGTGAATATAATTTTTCAATGTATTTGGTTACAGATTATCTTATTCTTAGAATAATACATTTCCAGATACTTGTTTAAATATGATTTAAAAGCATCTAAGTAAGAGATGGTGTTTTATGTTAGTTTGTTCATTACACGAGGATATTCATTAAGGTATTTTGGGTAGGAGCAAGATAAACCACTTCTCCCAATAGAGTGGATGACTTGAGCAACTTGAGTTCATGACCTGTCTTTCCCCTGACACTGTCACCTTGTACAAGTCACTTAACCTCTTAGGGTTTGAATTAGATGCCCCCTAAAATCCTTTCCATCCAACAGGATTCTCGGTCTTTTGCACAGTTTGCAATATAAACCCAGTATTAATGGCGTGTGATGTTAGAGGCTAACTCAGCTATACATCTATAAGTAGTTTTGGTAGGAGTTTGCTTTGATCTGAATCATACACATGAGCATTCACAGCAAATGGGGAAGATGGTGAAATGAAAATAGTTGCAGTATCTTTGGAGGAGCAAGTATTCCCAAGACAGCTGACCACAAGCTCTGCTTTCTGACATCTTGGCAGTCAGGTTTATAGTGCCCTGTATTCTGTGGGCTCAGTGTTAGCTAATGTAAGGGTTTCTGCAGTAATTGAGTAGGAAGGACAGTGTACATAACTGAGACTTGTTGGTATTGACATATTGTGTTAGATGAACAAAGGAGATTGTGTGCTTCCCCAAGTAGCATCTTCTTGTCACATTTTCCTTCCTCCTTTGCCAATGTGTCCAGTTACCAAGTTTCATGTGCCAGGGTTTATATCTGTCATAGAAACCACTAGAGAAATGTAGCTGGGAAACATAATAATGTACGACTATTCGTGACCCCATGGACTGTAGCCCACTAGGCTCCTCTGTCCATGGGATTCTCCAGGCAAGAGTGGAATGGATAGCCATTCCCTTCTCCAGGGGATCTTCCTGACCAGGGGTCAAATCCAAGCCTCCTGCATTGTAGGCGGACTCTTTACCATCTGAGCCACCAGGGAAGCCCTAATGTTCATTAGAGGAAAATCTCAATTAAAAAGACATCTGTATGCCCACATTTTAAGTATTTTCAGAATTGATTTAATTGTGTATTGATTATTGAGAACAAACACAATATTTCTTATCTTGTACAGAATACCAATGAAGCTTGTATTATTTAAGTTTTGAGTTGATTCCTTTATCATATTCTGAACTTATGAAGTACCATTCAAAGTCATATTGTGGCAGGCTTTTATTTTTTTTAAATTGCTTGATTATACTGATTTATTTTTAAAAAGTCAGGAAAATGTATGTTTAGCTTCAGTATTGGAGGAGCAGCCATATAAAGAAATGTTTCAGTCCAGGGGGAATGTTTTTCTGAAAAAAATTTTTATATGGGAAATAGAAATCCAAGATACAGAGTTTTAATTTTCTTATAGGGCTCTATAATTTAGTAAAACATTGCTGGCAGACATATTGTCACCTCAAAAGAAAGATTGCTTCAAAAATACATTTACAGGGAGTTCCCTGGAGATCCGGTGGTTAGGACTTGGTGTTTTCACTGCCAGGTTCAGTCCCTGGTCGGGGAACTAAGATCTCACAAGCTGTGCAGCACAGCTCCCCAAATTATCAGCAGTGAATGGATATCTGGGATGCATTATCTATGGAAAGTTTATTTGACCAAGTCTAAGCAAGTAGGATTGAACAAAAAAATAGAAAAATGGATTTAAATATGAAGGAAGTTCTGCATAAATGATTAGCTTTTCAAGCTTGTGAAAATTGTCTCTCATAATAAATCATTCAGGAATAGCAAGGCTATTTGAAAAACCTATTGGGAAATTATTGTATGTGTTAAACTCATGATGTCATGCATTGGGGACTGCACAGTGAATGAGGCCTTTTACCTTTAAAAAGAATACAATCTAGTAGAAAAGAAAATCTACCTAAACTTGTTAATAGGAAAGAAAAGGACATCCCATAGAATAAGGCTGTATGTACTTAATGTGCATCTTAGTCTGGGGTTGCCTACCTCTATCCCACAAGATAAAGGCTTGTTATAACTAGTTATTTGGGAAGTGCTCTCAAAGAGAGGAAGTGAGGGAATAAAGGGAGTCATATGGGGAAGAAGGCAAAGCCAATACAATGATGCATAGTTGACTCCGTTACCTCTGAGGGTAATTGCTGTTTCTGGTGAGTTCCAGAGTCTGCATCCCTGAATCATACATCTAAGTGACTGTGAAAGAATCATTTGTTTATCAACTTCTGTCCCTCTTTGAAGAGGATTGAGGATTCCCAGGTTGCTCAGTGGTAAAGAATCTGCCTGCCAATGCAGGAGGTGCTGGTTTGATCCCTGGGTCAGAGAGATCCCCTGGAGTAGGAAATGGCAACTCACTCAAGTATTCTTGCTTGGAAACTCCCATAGACAGAAAGCCTGGCAGGTTACAGTCCATAGTGTTGCAAAGAGTTGGACACGATGGAGCAACTGAGCGCGTGCATGTACACACACACACACGGTTGCCTCATGAGGTTTACCTCTTTACTTCTGAGTTACATACACGTGACACCTACCAGCCTCTGAAGACATCTGACAGACTCCCAGAGCAGGAAGTGAGAAGTCTGTTTACTGTTTGAGGTGAGGTGCTCTCCAGTACAAAGTCAGTTTACACGTGAACAGAGCCATTTACTGTAGCCTGACTGGAATCAGAGATAAAGTGGTGGGTGAGAGGGTATGAGTATGATATCTTCATAAACTTTAAATGCAAAAAGAAAAAAAAGGGAGAGAGAGAAGTGGATGTTTAAAATGTTACATATTCTTTGTTCTAAATCAAAGTTGTTACTATAAATTCTTGGTGACTTCTATTGTGTGTGTTTCTGTTGAGTTTGCTGTAATGTGAGATTGTAGAAATAAACCTTTCTGTGGTCAGAAAGATGGTGGAATAAGAAGCTCCAGAACTCACTCTCTGACAGAAACACTGACTTAATAACAGTATACAACTCAAAAGTCATCATGAGAATGCCTCTACAAGCTCAAAGACAAGAATAGCAGCAGTGAAATGGGTTAGCTAAGTGGTTTCATTTCATCTACACCAGCCCCTTTCCTAAGCTAGCAAAGCTAGCAATTGGGAGAAAAAGCCCAATTTGCTGCTTCTCCCTTGGAATGGAAAGAGAATAGTGGAACATACCTTTGACTTTCCAGCTTTTAGGGGAACTACCAGAGGGATTGGTTTTTATCTTGCATGACTTGGAGTACTGATGAGGGCTCTGGCTTGGTTTTGTTGCCTGAAGACGTCGGTGTCTGAGAACCTGCAGTACTGCAGACAGACATTAGAGGGAGCAAGAGACTCATGAAAAAGAAATCTGCAGACTTACTTTCTCCCAGCATGCCCAGAGAAGAGGCAAACCTTCTGAAAGGTTTGAAAGGCCTCCAGAATCTCTTGCTGGGATGATTGATGGAAGTCTTCCTCCGTGAGGCCAATCTATAAAGACTGGGAGAGGTGGCTGTTTTTTTAAGTGAAAAATCCTAAGAAAGATAACAAGGCAAATAACACGGCACACAAAAAAGCAAAACATGAACCAATCAAGTGGATGAAATAAACCTTAAGCCGACCCTGAGGAAATAAAGATCTGTGAATTACCCGACAAAGAAGTCAAAATAATAATTTTAAAGAACCTCAGTGTACCACAAGAGAACACAGTAAATAAAATAAGCAGAGCAATGTATGAACAAAGTGAGAATATCAACAAAGAGAAACTATAAAAAAGAACCAAACAAATTCTGGAGCCAAAGGATACAATAACTGAATTGAAAAATTCACTAGAGGGGTTCAACATCAGAGTTGGTCAGGCAGAAGAAAGAATCAGTGACTTTAAGACAGTTCATTTGAAATTATTGATTCAGAGGAATGAAGAAGAGAAAAAGAAGAAGAAAAGTGAAAAAAGCCTTAGGGATTTATGGACCAATATATACTATAAGAGGAGAGAGAGATAAGCAGACAGCTTCTTTGAAGAAATAATGGCAGGAAACTTCCCAAATCTAAGGAAGGAAATGAACATCCAAATTCAAGAAGCTTAAGAGAGTCCAACTAGGATGAACCCAAAAATGTCCATACAAAATGATCAAACAATCAGAAATCAAAGACTGAGAATCTTGAGAGAAACGAGAGAAAAGTAACTTCTTATGTCACAAGGGAACTCATATAAGATTATAAGTAGATTTCTTAGCAGAAATATTATAGGTCAGAAGGGAGTGGAATGATCTATTCAAAGAAAGAAGGAAAAAAACTTGTCAGCTAAAAATGCTATATTCAGCAAAACTACCCTTCAGAAGTTAAAGGGAAATAAAGACCTTCCTGGACAAATAAAACCCAAGGGAGTTCATAATCACTAAAACATATGAAATAAGCTCTCTGGTAAAGGAAATTCCTATAATAGATGCACAAAAGAAAATGGGAAAGGAATAAAAACATGTCACTATCTATATTGCAAACTCTATCAAAATTTCAATGATATATTTGAAGACATAGAAAAAAATAAAAAATTCATACAGAATCTCGAAGGATCCCAAATAGTGAAACCAGTCTTGAGAAAGAAGTACAGAGTTGGAAGCCTCACACTTCCTGACTTCAAACACATTACAAAGTTACAGTGGTCAAAACACAGTTGAGGGTTTCCTTGGTGGTCCAGTGGTTAAGAATCTGCCTTATAATGCAGGGGGCATGGGTTCGATCCCTGGTCTGGGAAGATCCCACATCCAGCGGAGCAACTGAGCCCGTGAGCCACAACTACTGAATCCACACTCTAGAGACTGAGAGCTACAACTGCTGACCCTCCATGCCTAGAGCCTATGCTCTGCAACAGGAGAGAAGCCACCACAATGAGAAGTCTGTGCACTGCAACAAAGAGTAGCCCCCACTCACCACAACTAGAGAAAGCCCACGTGCAGCAGGGAAGACCCACCACTGCAAAAAAAAAAACATCTTAAAAATGCCCATAATTGTACTAGCATAAAGACAGAAATATAGACAACAGAGAGCCCAGAAATAAGCCTTCTCATTGACAAAGGTGCTAAGGCTATACAATGGGAAAGGATAGTCTCTTCAACAAGTGGTGATAAGAAAACTGGATACCCACATTGAAAAGGATTAACATGGACCCTTACTTTTCACCGTATATAAAAATTAACTCAAAATGAATTAAAGACCTAGGAGGATAGAAATTATTTCAAACATCTTTTCTGACCACAATGGTATAAAACTGGAAATCAGACATAGCAAGAAAAATGGGGAAAGAACAAATACATGGAGACTAAACAACATGCTACTAAAAAACCCAATGGGTCAACAGTGAAATCAAAGAAGAAGCAGAAAATACTCTGAGACAAATGGAAGTGAAAACTCAACCTTACAAAATCTATGGGATGCAGCAAAAGCAGTTCTAAGAGGGAAGTTCATAGTGATTCCAGACTTCCTCAAGAAACAAGAAAAGTCACATAAGCACCCTAACCTATTATTACCTGAAAGACTTTGAAAAAGAAGAGTGAAGAAAACTCAAAGTCAGAAGAAGGAAAGATATGATAAAAGATTGGCAAGGAGTTGGTGGCTGCATCACTTTGTGATAGAGACATAGTCTTGCTGGGCTGGGATGAGCTGAGCTCCTGGAGGAGGCAGGGGAGCCGAGCGGGTGCCGTGGCCAGTACAGCGGTAGCAGTTGGACTGACCATTGCTGCTGCAGGATTTGCAGGCCATTACTCTCTGCAAGCCATGAAGCATATGGAGCCTCAAGTAAAACAAGTTTCTCAGTCTACTGAAATCTGCCTTCAGTGACACCAATTACAGAGGTGGGTTTGAACCCCAAATGACAAAATGGGAAGCAGCATTAATATTAGGTGTAAGTCTTCTTATATAGAGGCCACAATCAATGAAGCTAAAGATTTACTAGGAGGTCAAACTAAAAAATGAAGTAAATGTATGATGACTTTTAAGTTCTTAAAGTACCAGGTTTTTATAATAAAATAACTTTAAAGCTACGAATTTCAAAAATGATTTAGCACAAGCTAAATCAAAACCTTGGTATAAACTTATCATATGATCCAGCAGTCCTGCTTCTGGGTATATATACAAGAGAGTTGAAAACAACATCCCAGAGATAGCTTTATACCCATGTTCATTACAGGATTATTCACAATAGCCAAGAGTTAGAAGCAAATGTTCATCAGCAGATGAATGGATAAAGAAAAGATGGTATGTACATACAACAGGACATAACTCACATTTAAAAGGAGGGAAATCCATGTTACAACATGGATGAAGCTTGAGGACATTATACGAAATGAAAAGTGAAGTAAGCCATACAAATATTGTATGATTCCACTTATAAGAAGCATCAAAGATAGTCAGTCTTAGAAACATAGAGTATAGTGGTGGTGTATGAGGCTGAGGGGAGGGGAACAGAGAGTCCTTAGTGGTTATGGCATCCATTTTCAAAGATGAGGAACTTCTAGAGATCTGATGCATGACACTGTGCATACAGTTAACACTTCTGTACTGTATATTTAAGAAAAGTTCAGTTCTGTCACTCAGTTGTGTCCAACTCTTTGCGACCCCATGGACTGCAGCACGCCAAGCTTCCCTGTCCATCACCAATTGCCGGAGCTTACTCAAATTCATGCCCATTGAGTTGGTGATGCCATCCAACCATCTCATCCTCTCTCATCCCCTTCTCCTCCCACCTTCACTCTTTCCCAGCATCAGGGTCTTTTCCAGTGAGTCAGTTCTTTGCATCAGGTGGTCTAAGTATTGGAGTTTCAGCTTCAGCATTAGTCCTTCCAATGAATATTCAGGACTGATTTCCTTTAGTATGGACTGGTTTGATCTCCTTGCAGTCCAAGGGACTCTCAAGAGTCTTCTCCAACACCACAGTTCAAAAGCATCAATTCTTCGGTGCTCAGCTTTCTTTATAGTCCAACTCTCACATCCATACATGACTAGTGGAAAAACCATAGCTTTGACTAGGTGGACCTTTGTTGGCAAAGTAATGTCTCTGCTTTTTAATATGCTGTCTAGGTTGGGCATAACTTTTCTTTTAATTTCATGGCTGCAGTCACCATCTGGAGTGATTTTGGAGCCCAAGAAAATAAAAGTCTGTCACTGTTTCCATTGTTTCCTCATCTATGTGCCATGAAGTGATGGGATCGGATGCCATGATCTTAGTTTTCTGAATGTTGAGTTTTAAGCCAACTTGTTCACTCTCCTCTTTCACTTTCATCGAGAGGCTCTTTAGTTCTTCTTCACTTTCTGCCCTAAGGGTGTCATCTGCATATCTGAGGTTATTGGTATTTCTCCTGGAAATCTTGATTCCAGCTTGTGTTTCATCCAGCCCAGCATTTCTCATGATGTACTCTGCATATAAGTTAAATAAGCAGGGTGACAGTGTACAGTCTTGATGTACTCCTTTCCTGATTTGGAACCAGGATGTTGTTCCATGTCCAGTTCTAACTGTTGCTTCCTGACCTGCATACAGATTTCTCAAGAGGCAGGTCAGGTGGTAAGGTATTCCCATCTCTTGAAGAATTTTCCACAGGTTGTTGTGATCCACACAGTCAAAAGCTTTGGCATAGTCAATAAAACAGACGTAGATGTTTTTCTGGAACTCTCTTGCTTTTTTGATGATCCAATGGATGTTGGCAATTTGATCTCTGCTTCCTCTGTGGTTTCTAAGTCCAGCTTGAACATCTGGAAGTTCACAGTTCACATACTGTTGAAGCCTGGCTTGGAGAATTTTGAGCATTTCTTTGCTAGCATGTGAGATGAGTGCAGTTGTGTAGTAGTTGAGCATTCTTTGGCATTACCTTTCTTTGGGATTGGAATGAAAACTGACCTTTTCCAGTCCTGTGGCCACTGCTGAGTTTTCCAAATTTTCTGGCATATTGAGTGCAGCACTTTCACAGCATCATCTTTCAGGATTTGAAATAGCTCAACTGGAATTTCATCACCTCCACTAGCTTTGTTCATAGTGATGCTTCCTAAGGCCCGCTTGGCTTCGCATTCCAGGATGTCTGGCTCTAGGTGAGTGATCACACCACCATGGTTATCTGGGTCATGAAGATCTTTTTTGTATAGTTCTCCTATGTATTGTTGCTACCTCTTCTTAATATCTTCTGCTTCTGTTAGGTCCATACCATTTCTGTCCTTTATTGTGCCCATCTTTGCATGAAATATTCCCTTGATACCTCTAATTTTCTTTTTTTTAAATTTTTTTATTAGTTGAAGGCTAATTACTTCACAACATTTCAGTGGGTTTTGTCATACATTGATATGAATCAGCCATAGATTTACACGTATTCCCCATCCCGATCCCCCCTCCCACCTCCTTCTCCACCCGATTCCTCTGGGTCTTCCCAGTGCACCAGGCCCGAGCACTTGTCTCATGCATCCCACCTGGGCTGGTGATCTGTTTCACCATAGATAGTATACATGCTGTTCTTTTGAAATATCTCACCCTCACATTCTCCCACAGAGTTCAAAAGTCTGTTCTGTATTTCTGTGTCTCTTTTTCTGTTTTGCATATAGGGTTATCGTTACCATCTTTCTAAATTCCATATATATGTGTTAGTATGCTGTAATGTTCTTTATCTTTCTGGCTTACTTCACTCTGTATAATGGGCTCCAGTTTCATCCATCTCATTAGGACTGGTTCAAATGAATTCTTTTTAATGGCTGAGTAATATTCCATGGTGTATATGTACCACAGCTTCCTTATCCATTCATCTGCTGATGGGCATCTAGGTTGCTTCCATGTCCTGGCTATTATAAACAGTGCTTCGATGAACATTGGGGTGCACGTGTCTCTTTCAGATCTGGTTTCCTCAGTGTGTATGCCCAGGAGTGGGATTGCTGGGTCATATGGCAGTTCTATTTCCAGTTTTTTAAGAAATCTCCACACTGTTTTCCATAGTGGCTGTACTAGTTTGCATTCCCACCAACAGTGTAAGAGGGTTCCCTTTTCTCCACACCCTCTCCAGCATTTATTGCTTGTAGACTTTTGGATAGCAGCCATCCTGACTGGCGTGTAATGGTACCTCATTGTGGTTTTGATTTGCATTTCTCTAATAATGAGTGATGTTGAGCATCTTTTCATGTGTTTGTTAGCCATCTGTATGTCTTCCTTGGAGAAATGTCTGCTTAGTTCTTTGGCCCATTTTTTGATTGGGTCATTTATTTTTCTGGAATTGAGCTGCAGGAGTTGCTTGTATATTTTTGAGATTAATCCTTTGTCTGTTTCTTCATTTGCTATTATTTTCTCCCAATCTGAGGGCTGTCTTTTCACCTTACTTATAGTTTCCTTTGTAGTGCAAAAGCTTTTAAGTTTCATTAGGTCCCATTTGTTTATTTTTGCTTTTGTTTCCAATATTCTGGGAGGTGGGTTATAGAGGATCTTGCTGTGATTTATGTCGGAGAGTGTTTTGCCTATGTTCTCCTCTAGGAGTTTTATAGTTTCTGTTCTTACATTTAGATCTTTAATCCATTTTGGGTTTATTCTTGTGTATGGTGTTAGAAAGTGTTCTAGTTTCATTCTTTTACAAGTGGTTGACCAGTTTTCCCAGCACCACTTGTTAAAGAGGTTGTCTTTTTTCCATTGTATATCCTTGCCTCCTTTGTCAAAGATAAGGTGTCCATAGGTTCGTGGATTTATCTGGGCTTTCTATTCTGTTCCATTGATCTATATTTCTGTCTTTGTGCCAGTACCATACTGTCTTGATGACTGTGGCTTTGTAGTAGAGTCTGAAGTCAGGCAGGTTGATTCCTCCAGTTCCATTCTTCTTTCTCAAGATTACTTTGGCTATTCGAGGTTTTTTGTATTTCCATACAAATTGTGAAATTGTTTGGTCTAGTTCTGTGAAAAATACCGTTGGTAGCTTGATAGGGATTGCATTGAATCTATAGATTGCTTTGGGTAGTATAGCCATTTTGACAATATTGATTCTTCCAATCCATGAACACGGTATGTTTCTCCATCTGTTTGTGTCCTCTTTGATTTCTTTCATCAGTGTTTTATAGTTTTCTATGTATAGGTCTTTTGTTTCTTTAGGTAGATATACTCCTAAGTATTTTATTCTTTTTGTTGCAATGGTGAATGGTATTGTTTCCTTAAGTTCTCTTTCTGTTTTTTCATTGTTAGTATATAGGAATGCAAGGGATTTCTGTGTGTTAATTTTATATCCTGCAACTTTACTATATTCATTGATTAGCTCTAGTAATTTTCTGGTAGAGTCTTTAGGGTTTTCTATGTAGAGGATCATGTCATCTGCAAGCAGTGAGAGTTTCACTTCTTCTTTTCCTATCTGGATTCCTTTTACTTCTTTTTCTGCTCTGATTGCCGTGGCCAAAACTTCCAACACTATGTTGAATAGTAGTGGTGAGAGTGGGCACCCTTGTCTTGTTCCTGATTTCAGGGGAAATGCTTTCAATTTTTCACCATTGAGGGTGATGCTTGCTGTGGGTTTGTCATATATAGCTTTTATTATGTTGGATACCTCTAATTTTCTTGACGAGATCTCTAGTCTTTTCCAATCTATTGTTTCCCTCTATTTCTTTGCACTGATCACTGAGGAAGGCTTTTTTTTTTTCCCATTTATTTTTATTAGTTGGAGGCCAATTACTTTACAATATTGTAGTGGTTTTTGCCATACATTGACATGAATCAGCCATGGATTTATATGTGTTCCCCATCCCGATCCCCCCTCACATCCCCCTTTCCATCCCATCCCTCTGGGTCTTCCCAGTGCACCAGCCCTGACCACTTGTCTCATGCATCCAACCTGGGCTGGTGATCTGTTTCACCCTTGATAGTATACTTGTTTCAATGCTGTTCTCTCAGAACATCCCACCCTCGCCTTCTCCCACAGAGTCTAAAAGTCTGTTCTGTACATCTGTGTCTCTTTTTCTGTTTTGCATATAGGGTTATCATTACCATCTTTTTAAATTCCATATATATGCGTTAGTATACTGTATTGGTCTTTATCTTTCTGGCTTAGTTCACTCTGTATAATGGGCTCCAGTTTCATCCATCTCATTAGAACTGATGCAAATGTATTCTTTTTAATGGCTGAGTAATATTCCATGGTGTATATGTACCACAGCTTCCTTATCCATTTGTCTGCTGATGGGCATCTAGGTTGCTTCCATGTCCTGGCTATTATAAACAGTGCTGCGATGAACATTGGGGTACATGTGTCTCTTTCAGATCTGGTTGAGGAAGGCTTTCTTATCTCTTGTTGCTATTCTTTGGAACTCTGCACTCAGATGGGTGTATCTTTCTTTTTCTCCATTGCCTTTCACTTCTCTTCTTTTCTCAGCTATTTGTAAGGTCTCCTCAGACAACCATTTTGCCTTTTTGCATTTTTTTCCTTGGGGATGGTCTTGATCACTGCCCTCTGTACAGTGTCACGAACCTCCGTCCATTGTTTTTCAGGCACTCTGTCTATCAGATCTAATCCCTTGAATGTATTTGTCACTTCTACTGTATAATCATAAGGAATTTGATGTAGATCATACCTCAATGGTCTAATGGTTTTTCCTGTTTTCTTTAATTTAAGTCTGAATTTGACAATAAGGAGTTCATAATCTGAGCCACAGTCAGCTCCCCGTCTTATTTTTGCTGACTGTATAGAGCTTCTCCATCTTTGGCTGAAAAAAATATAATCAATCTGATTTTGGTATTGACCATCTGATGATGTCCTTGTGTAGAGTCTTCTCTTGTGTTGTTGGACGAGGGTGTTTGCTATGACCAGTGCATTCTCTTGGCAATACTCTGTTAGCCTTTGACCTGCTTTGTTTTGTACTCCAGGACCAATTTTTGCCTTTACTCCCGGGATCTCTTGACTTCCTACTTTTGCATTCTAGTCCCCTCTAATGAAAAGAACACCTTTTTTGGGTGTTAGTTCTAGAAGGTCTTGTAGGTCTTCATAGAACTGTTCACCTTCAGCTTCTTCAGCATTACTAGTTGGGGCATAGACTTGGATTACTGTGATATTGAACGGTTTGCCTTGGAAATGAACAGAGATCATTCTGTCATTTTTGAGATTGCATCCAAGTACTGCATTTCGTATCTTTTGTTGACTATGAGGGCTGCTCCATTTCTTCTAAGGGATTCTTTTTTTTTTAAGGGATTCTTCCCTACAGTAGTAGATATAATGGTCATCTGTGTTAAATTCACCCATTCCAGTCCATTTTAGTTTGCTGATTCCTAAAATTTCGATGTTCACTCTTGCCGTCTCCTCTTTGACCACTTCCAATATGTCTTGATTCATGGAGCTAACATTCCAGGTTCCTATGCAGTATTGCTCTTTATAGCATCAGACTTTACTTCCATCACCAGTTACATCCACAACTGGGTGTTGTTTTTGCTTTGGTTCCTTCTGTTCATTCTAAAGTTATCTCTCTACTGATCTCTAGTAGCATATTGGGCACCTACTGACCTGGGGAGTTCATCTTTCAGTGTCCTATCTTTTTGCCTTTTCATACTGTTCTTGGGGTTCTCTAGGCAAGAATACTGAAGTGGTTTGCCATTCCCTTCTCCAGTGGACCACGTTTTTTGTTGGAACTCTCCACCATGACCTGTCTGTCTTGGGTGGCCCTACATGGCATGGCTCGTAGTTTCATTGAGTTAGACAAGGCTGTGGTCCATATGATCAGATTGGTTAGTTTTCTGTGATTGTGGTCTTCACTCTGTCTGCCCTCTGATGGAGAAGCATAAAAGGCTTATGGAAGCTTCCTGGTGGGAGAGACTGACTGGGCGGTGGGGGGGGGGGGGGGAAACTGGGTCTTGTTCTGATGGGTGGGCCCATGTTCAGTAACTCTTTAATCCAATTTTTTGTTGATGGGTGGAGCTGTGTTCCCTGTTGTTTGACCTGAGGCCAGACTATGGTGGAGGTAATGACAAGGTCCCATCCTTGCACTGCTGCACTCAGGGCCCCCAGCCCTGCAGCAGGCCACCACCGACCTGCGTCTCTGCCAGAGACTCCTGGACACTCATGGGCAAGTCTGGGTCAGCCTCTTGTGAGGTCACTGCTCCTTTCTCCTGGGTCCTGGTGCACATAAGCTTTTGTTTGTGCCCTCCAAGAGTCTGCTTCCCCAGTCCTGTGTAAGTTCTGGCGGCTCTGTGGTGGAGTTAATGGCGCCTCCTCCAAGAGGGCTTATGCCATACCTAGGTCTACTTCACCCAGAGCCCCTGCCCCTGCAGCCGTCCACTGCTGACCCGTACCTCCTCAGGAGACTCTCAAACACAGTTCTGGCTCAGTCTCTGTGGGGTCTCTGGGTCCTGGTGCACACAAGGTTAGTTAGAGTCTCCAAACGTCTCTGGCGGGTATGGGGTTTAATTCTAAATGCAATTTTGCCCCTCCTACCATCTTGCTGGGGCTTCTCCTTTGCCCTTGAACGTGGGGTATCTTTTTTTGGTGGGATCCAATGTTCTCCTGTCGATGGTTGTTCAGCAGTGAGGTGTAATTTTGGAGTTCTCACAGGAGAAGGTGAGCACACATTATTCTATTCCACCATCTTGGAGTTACTTAAAAATCTTAAAAAAGGTTAAGAAATGGTATATTTTATGTTTTATTGACTATAATAAAATCCCAAAAAAGGAAAACTCCTGTGAGCTGTCATCTCATTTTTAACCTGATATGACTGGTTATCATTTTAACCTGATATGGCTGATATGACAGATTTGCCTTAGGTAAACCTTTATAACCAGTCATGATCTTTTAAAAACTATTTAAAAGTTTTCAAAATGAAAGAGCAAAAGCACTTGAAGAATCCTGGCAAATTCTTCACCTTTTGTTAAAAGTTTCAAGAGGGGAACACTTTGTACATTTCATAAGGGTGAAAACAAATCCATTGAAACCTGAACCATGAATATTTCCTTCTGAGAGATGGGTAAAAATAAGTCAGCATGAAGGCAGGGTCCTGTGGTAACTGGAACTATGTAATAGCGTTTACATTTGGTGTTAACATGCATATAACAGGAAAAGGGATTCATTTGTTTTCAAGCTCTCAAACCCCAAATGTACTGAATAAGCATTTCTTTAAAAAAATAAATATATGAGATGGATTTGTATGACTTGAAGTTTAAATGTTCTTGCATTCCATAGTTAACAATTGTAACAGTATCACTTTCTCAGATTTCTTTATTTTTCAAGTGGACTATCATGGTTTGGCTCAGCTACTAAGTTAAATTATTGCCTGCTTGCACATTCCTGCTGGTTACACTATAATCTTTACCTTCATTGGAAAGTATGCCCTATTTTGAATGTTTGTTTCAGGCTGTTTGACTAGAAACACCTCTGTTAAGCCTTGAAGCGTGGATGTGTAAGTGCGATATGTGTTATGAATCTAGAAAGGAAAGAATTAAAAATGCCATGCACTGTTTTAAAAATACATGTTACTAGGGATATGAGACACTTTAGAAGTGGAATGAAATAAACAACAAGGTCCTAATGTATAGCACAGGGAACTACAGTCAGTTTTGTGTGATAAACCATAATGGAAAAGAATATAGTAAAATGTATATATATGTATAATTGAGTCACTTTATGGCAGCGATTGACACGACACTGTAAATCAGTAATGCTTCAGTAAAAAAAAACTTTAAAAAAAGTGGAGTGAAAAGCAGTACAATTAAATTGTCTTGATAATTGATTAGAACGGTTCTAGTTACAGTCAAACATACATAGCATATATACATGCATATGTATAATATACAACATACAAACATGTCTGTATATGTCATATTAATAGATTGAATTGTGTCCACTCAAAATTCATATGTTGATGTTCTGACTCCCAGAATCTCAGAATGTAACCTTGTTTAGAGATCGGATCTTTACATAGGTAATCAAAGTGAAGTTATTAGGGTGGACCCTAATCCCGTATAACTAATGTATTTGTAAATGGGAAATTTGGACACACAGACACATAGAGGGCAGACAGTGTGAAGACACGATAGGAGAACCTGGCCATCCCTCACAGTGCTCAGAGGAATCCAGCCTTGAAGCCCCTTCATTTTGGACTTCTAGCTTTCGGAATTTTAAATTTAAATTTTCTTTTTTTTTTAAAAATTTTTTTTTTAAATTTAAATTTTCAATGCAAGTTTCTATAATTTAAGCCGTCTAGTTTGTGGTACTTAGTTATGGCATCACTAATGAACTAATATGTTTCCCTGTTATACCACACATCAGGATATACTTATTTAGGGGTAATACATGATTAGTCGTTGAACATTTTAACATTTCTCAGTATCTCTTAAGCATTCTTAAGAAACCAGTTTCCCAATTTTGGAGGCAGAGAAATTGAGGTTGGCCATGGTGATGAGGCAGTTAGATTTGGAAAGTGGATTTAGAACCTCTGACTCGATGCTGTATAAATTCAGATCACTCCATATTCAGGAGTATATGCATTTGTGCAGTTTGTAGCAGTGCCAGGGTCCACTGGAGACGTAAATCCACCTACTCTCTTTTAGCACCAAAAAAACAAAACAAGCCCCTTGCCTCAAAAGTATACATGTTAGAATTAAAATTTCTGGAAATTAGAAACAGATGGCATCAAATGACCATGTTTTTCTTCTGCCCCAAGGTGTATGTGCCTTTTTCTTGTGCTCATTTTGTCATCCGTAGAAGGGACACTTGAGTTCAGTGCTCGGAAATGTGGGAGAGGAAGCGTTCCTTCAGCTCTACGAATCCAGCACACCCAGGGTTCCTGTGTCCACTAACTGAGTAAAGCCACATCTGAGTTCACGACCTCCAAGTGATGTGAGAACACACCTGGCCTACCCAAATCTCTGAGGGTGAATTGGAATTAGTGGTAGAGAAGAATAAAGATTTTCTTTTTTTAAACAAAAAAGACTTTCGGCTGTCCTGTGCAGCATGTGGGATCTTAGTTCTCCAACCAGGGATCAAACCAGTGCCCTTTCTATTGAGAGCACAGACTGCCAAGGAAGTCTTGAAGAAAGCTATTTAAAAATTCTAGATATTTTTGTTGTTGCTGTGAAAGGTAAGAGAGGTTAATCTTTGGGTGAAAAAATTCTATACCTACTTGAATTTTATAGACTAAGAGAGTGAAAGCTGTTAACTCATCCAGCCAATGATTTTCACAGTAATTAAAAAAATTGTGTGGAAGAATAGTTGATTTACCATGTTAATTTCTGCTCTGCAGCAAAGTTACTCAGTTTTACATATATATATATTCTTTTTCATATTCTTTTCCTTTATGGTTTATCACAAGATACTGAGTATGGTTCCTTGTGCTATACAGTAGGAAATTGTTGTTGTTTATCCATCCTATATATAATAGTTTGCATCTGCTAATTCCAAACTTCCCATCCCTCACCTTGGCAATCACAAGTCTGTTTTCTGTATCTTCACATGCGTGCATGCTAAGTCGCTTCAGCTGTGTCTGACTCTCTGTGACCCAGGGAGGATAGCCCACCAGGCTCCTCTGTCTTGGAATTCTCTAGGCAAGAGTACTGGAGTGGGTTGCCATGCTCTCCTCCAGGGGATCATCCTGACTCAGGGATTGAACTTGCATCACTTATGTCTCCTGGGTTGGCACACGGGTGGCTTCACAGTAATTTTTAATTAAGAAGACGAAAGAAACTACCTTCTATGAAGCTGGCATTCTTTCATTCATGCTTATGTTGTCCGGTTATCTATTAACTCAAAATATACCAAAATATGTCACCTGAAAAGTCTTATGCTAGTGTTGAAAATAAGACTGTACAGTTTTTGGAGTAATGAAAAACTCAAACCGTTTGGAAGAATTGACCTAGTCATTGGTAAACGTTTATTATCCATTCCAAAATGGAATTGAATTTCATATTTAGAAAATAGCTAATCAAGAAACATTATATGATTATTATATTTATGAATTTGAAAATTTTGTGACACTGAACTTGCGGTATAGAATTTTCCTGTGTTTTATCACCATGAGTGCCTTTTCTAAATATACTTTTTCTGAGTGCTTTTATTATGACTGTTTCCATCCTAACATTTCAAACCTGAGATGGTTGGATAGCATCACCGACTCAATGGATGTGAGTTTGAGCAAACTGGGAAATGGTGAAGGACAGGAAAGCCTGGTGTGCTGCAGTCCACGGGGTCGCAAAGAGTCAGACACGACTTCACAACTAAATGGCAACAACAGTTTAGTCAGTCGTTTCAGAGTGATTTTTGTTTTTGATCATTTAAATTGTCAAGTTTAATAGAGATACAAGAAATGTAGCAAAAATGAATTATAAATGATTTACACCACTCAGGTCAAGAAAGACAATATTATCAGCATCTCAGAAGCTCTGACTTCATGCGACCTTTGAAGTCATAACTCTCTTCATTTGGAGAGTAGTATCTGTTTTAGTTTACCATATAGTTTTACCACGTGTATGTGTATGCATGTGTGTGTTTTATATATAAATCTCCATCCCTGTATACTTTGTTAGGTTTTGCCTTCTTTTAAACTTCATCTAAATGCAATTATACTGTATATAGCCTGTTGGGTCTGGCTTTCTCACTCAAAATTTGAAATTGATCTAATTGTATATACTGGAGCTTATTGATTTTCATTGCTGGATGTTTTCTGTGGTGTGAACATATCATAATTTATCCTCTCCATGTGACAACCCTTGCCTTGGACACTTAGTTCCATACATGTTTAATGTGATTATTAATGTTGGATTTAGGTCTGTAACTTTATTATTTGTTATTTGTCTCATCTGTTTTTTAATTTGATTTTCAATAGACTTTATTTTTTAGAGCAGTTTTAGGTTCACAGGAAAATTGAGTAGAAGTTTCAGAGTTTTCCCATCCATTCCCTGTCCTCACACATGGAGAGTCATTAACAACATCTCCCACCAGAGTAGTACAGTAGTTCTAAGTGCTGACCCTACATTGGCACATTGTAATCACGCCAAATCCATAATTTACACTAGGGCTCACTTTTTATGTTGTACATTATATGGGTTTGAGCAAATATATAATGGCATGTTCTTTGATTTTTTTTTCCTGTCCAGCCTTCTTTTAGGTTAATTGATTTCTTATAAAATTTTCATTTAACTTTAGATTTCTAGCAGTAGCTCTTTTCCTTATTTTTTAAAATAGTAGATGTAGTATAACACTATGCATCCTCAAGTTGACACAGTCTATTTAATTTCTGTACCACTTCATGTGAAAGGAAAGGCTTTGCAACCGTTTATCACCATCCTCCAGTCTTTATTATTTTGTTCCTGTATGTGTTACGGCTTCTCTGGTAGCTCAGATGGTAGAGTCTGTCTGCAGTGCAAGAGACCTGGGTTTGACCCCTGGGTTGGGGAGATCCCTTGGAGAAGGGAATGACTACCCACTCCAGTATTCTTGCCTGGAGAATTCCATGGACGGAGGAGCCTGGCGGGCTATACTCCGTGTATCGCAAAAAGCCTGACACATCTGAGCCACTGTCACAAATTATAAACCCCACAGTACAATGCTATAAATTTTTGTTTTGAACAGTCATGTGTATTTTGAAGAAATCAAGAGGATAAATTTGTGAATCTATTTACATATTTGCCATTTCTTGAACTTTTCGTTTCTTCCTTAACAACCAAGTTTCTATGTAATGTTTACCTTCATCCTAAAAAAAAAAAAACCCTTTAAGTTTACGTAGAATACAATTTTTGCTGGAGACCAGTTTCCTTAGTTTTATTTAAACATGTTTATTGCTGCATACATGTTCTTTTGTTTGCTCTGGAGTATCTTATTGTATGCATATACCAGTTTATTGTACTGACAATCATTTATTTTTTATCTGTTAGCTATTATGAATAAAGCTGCTATGAGTGTTGTTGTGTATGTAGTTTGATGAACTCATTTCTCTTGGATGTGTGCCTTGGGATGAAAATGATATATGGTAAGAATATGTTTTGTTTTAGAAGATACTGCCAGTTTTCCAAGGTGGTCATTACCATCTTGGACTGTATCTGCAGTCTTAAGAGTTTTCCAGTTGCTCTGTAACTCTGCCAATGATAGGTATTGTAAATCTTTTATATTGTAGTCATTCTGGTGAGGGTGTAGCAGCATTCCACTGTGGCTTAAAATGTGCATGTTCTTGATTACTAATGAGGTTGAGCATCTTTTCATGTTTCCTGACTATTTGGACAGTCACTTTGGTGATACGTTTGTTCAATATGATATCATCTTTGTTGTTGTTCAGTATGTCATGTCCGACTCTTTGCAACCCCGTGGACTGCAGCACTCTCCTTCACCATCTCCTGGAGCTTGCTCAAACTAAAGTTCATATCATCTTACATAACTCGAATGCCTGGCTCTCTGGCTTCCAGCTGAGAGGTTGTGCAGGGCATGACGTGTTTCTCAGATGCTCCCCCTGAAATCAGCACATCTTCCCATGGAGAAGGCACTCGATGCTGCTTTCCCATTCCTGGTGTTCTGTTCTTCACTGTATCCTGGCTTGGCCGTTCTTCAGTCTCTTGTTGATGCTGTGATGCCTGCAAGTAGATTTTAAAAAATGTTCATCTTTTTTTAGTTAACCACAGTAGGAGGGTCTCTATTACCTTGTCTGTCTCTACTGGAAGTGGAATTTCTCAGAATTGTTTTCTTTCCACCAAATGATTTCTGTTTTTCTAATTTTAAAGATATGGAGGAAAACAAGCCATGAGACATTAAGTTTTCAGAGGGAATAACTTTTAAGGGGAATTTATATGGAACTTCACTTGTGGTTTTGTTACAAATTATTCCTTGGTTTTCAATGAATTTTTCATAAAAGACCCATACTTATATTTTTGGTTTTCATTTTGCAACATTACTCCTTGATGTTTTAAGAAAATATTTTGGCTAGAATTGAACTTTAAAGTAGTCTAGATATATAATTATGGCAACAAGTAAGTCAGCATATTCTTTCACAGTAACTTCTTAAATATAAAAATATCTGCCCTTTCAGTTTATTTGCAACAAATGGAGTGTCTCTTTGAGTAACCGTGGACTGTGTTCTCATAGAATTTATGCCATGTAATGCAGTGGACTGAGGGAGCTAGAGAGAGGATGGCAGAGTACAATGCTCCAGGGATCTGTCTTCCCACCTGGACAGCTGTTGCATGGGCAGAATCTATCTGATATAACTGTTTTGGAACTTGAGTCTGGACACAGGCTATCAGACTGATGAGGCCTGATGATATTATGCTTAGTGAAATAATCCAGTCACCAAAGACAAATATTGTATGATTACTCTTATGTGAAATACTTAGAGTAGTCAAATTAATGGAGACAGAAAGTGGAATGGTGGTTGTCAAGGTATGGGAGGAGGGAAGTTGAGTTATTGTTTAATGAGTATAGTTTTGGATTGGTAAGATGAACTAGTCTTAGATGAAAACCACCTGGATGGTGGTGGTGGTTACACAACAGTGTGAATATACTTAATGCCACTGAACTGTACTTAAATATGGTTCAAATTGGTAAATTTTGTATGTATTTTATCACAATTAAAAACAAATGATAAAAAGTGATACAAAGCATTGGACAACAGTGTTATTAACTCTTATTCCTCAAGTATCAAAATTGAGCCCCAATTTGAATGTATGGAGACTTCCCTGGTGGCTCAGATGGTAAAGCGTCTGCCTACAATGCAGGAGAACTGGGTTCGATCCCTGGGTTGGAAGATCCCCTGGAGAAGGAAATGGCAACCCACTCCAGTACTCTTGCCTGGAAAATCCCATGGATGGAGGAGCCTGGTAGGCTATAATCCATGGGTTGGCAAAGAGTCGGAGATGACTGAGCAACTTCACTTTCACTTTCTTTCACTTTGAATGTATTAGGCTTTATAGCTATTCAAAGGAATCATATAGTGAATTATTTTCCTAAAGTGAAGCTTACTTTTGGAATGGAAACTCATGTCTGATTTTTGTTTCTGTGGATTTACAGTTTTATATGTTTAGTTTCTGTTAGTAGCAACAGTTAGAACTGGACATGGACCAACAGACTGGTTCCAAATAGGAAAAGGAGTACGTCAAGGCTGTATATTGTCACCCTGCTTATTTAACTTATATGCAGAGTACATCATGAGAAACGCTGGGCTGGAAGAAGCACAAGCTGGAATCAAGATTGCCAGGAGAAATATCAGTAACCTCAGATATGCAGATGATACCACCCTTATGGCAGAAAGTGAAGAGGAACTTAAAAGCCTCTTGATGAAAGTGAAAGAGGAGAGTGAAAAAGTTGGCTTAAAGCTCAACACTCAGAAAACTAAGATCATGGCATCTGGTCCCATCACTTCATGGCAAATAGATGGGGAAACAGTGGAAGCAGTGTCAGACTTTATTTTTTGGGCTCCAAAATCACTGCAGGTGGTGATTGCAGCCATGAAATTAAAAGACGCTTGCTCCTTGGAAGGAAAGCTATGACCAGCCTAGATAGCATATTAAAAAGCAGAGACGTTAGTTTGCCAACAAAGGTCCATCCAGTCAAGGCTATGATTTTTCCAGTGGTCATGTACCAGATGTGAGAGTTGGACTGTGAAGAAAGCTGAGCGCCGAAAAATTGATGCTTTTGAACTATGGTGTTGGAGAAGACTCTTGAGAGTCCCTTGGACTGCAAGGAGATCCAACCAGTCCATCCTAAAGGAGATCAGTCCTGGGTGTTCACTGGAAGGACTGATGCTGAAGCTGAAACTCCAGTACTTTGGCCACCTCATGCGAAGAGTTGACTCATTGGAAAAGACCCTGATGCAGGGGAGGGATTGGGGGCAGGAGGAGAAGGGGACGACAGAGGATGAGATGGCTGGATGGCATCACCGACTCGATGGGCATGAGTTTGAGTAAACTCCAGGAGCTGGTGATGGACAGGGAGGCCTGGTGTGCTGTGGTTCATGGGGTCGCAGAGTCAGACACGACTGAGTGACTGAACTGACTGACTGACTGGGACCCATTGCCTTGATATGACATTCAGTTCTTTTATGTGATGGAGTCTTCTCCATCTAATCAAATACATCCTTGACTATTTGTAATTGTTACAAAAAACTCATTTTATTCTAGATTGTGAATTATCTAATGAATATTGTAAATGTGTATTCTTAAGCACAATGTGGCTATAGTAAGGATTGCATATGATAGTTTTCCTAACCAGGAAAACTTTTTTCAGGAAAACCTTTATGAAGACTAAGCAAATGAATAAATAATTGGAAAACAAAAAGTCCATTGATTCAGGTTATTCAGTACCAAGTTAAAGGCTTGGAAACAATTTGAAAATATAGCTGAATTATTCAAAGCATTCTTAGATACTACAGGATTTTCATAAGTGGCGCTTGTTTTACTCTAAAAATACGTGGCTACTCCTATTACACTGCTTAATTTAGCTTTGCCTTTTAGATTATTTTAGTCATCTTTTAGTTTAAGATGTATAGATGTGCTATTATTGTAGTATTGGTTTATAATTAAATATTTGTATTTATACTTTCATAGATGTACTCTAGCAGGTTGCTTCAAAAGTTATCCCTTGGATATATTTTTGTGAATAATTTCATTCTTTCAAAGTTTAAAATGGAAAATTTCAACTTTATCCTTAAGAGTATATATCACTGTGGCCTCAAGTTGTTTGCTATTCTGTGACTCCTTTGTTAGATATGAGAGTATAAGGTTTGCTACTTACTTGTGGTGTTTTTCTTCTGTATCTGAGGTTTGCTCACAATCTTGTTTCTTGGACATGAATGATGATGACTAGCTGGAACTAACTTGACTTCAAAGTTTTTCTTTCAATTTATTGAATATATGTAACAGAAAAAGAAAATGTCAAGAAAAGTGAGTGAGCTCCAATCAGGCTCAGAATCTGGCTCATATTCTTCAGATATTTGTTGGACAAACACTGTCTACAGAGGCAGGGCCCTGCCTTGGGAGAGGTTGAAGTTAGCCCTCTGGTGGCAGCTCCAGACCTCTTTCTTTTTTTCTTTTTTAAAAAAATTTTGCTGCTGCCCAAAATTGCATATTCCACCTTAGTGAAACAAACCAACCCACTCATTAGTCCTGCTGTCTCTAGAAGGTCTTTTATCATGTCCTTTGTGGAGTTCACGTTTTATGCAATGAAGATTATCGATTTTTTTTGTTGTTGTTGGGGCTTCCCTGGTGGCTCAGATGGTAAAGCGTCTGCCTGCAGGGCAGGAGACCCGGGTTCGATCCCTGGGTTGGGAAGATCCCCTGGAGAAGGAAATGGCAACCAACTCCAGTACTCTTGCCTGGAAAATTCCATGGATAGAGGAGCCTGGTAGGCTACAGTCCATGGGGTTGCAAAGAGTCAGATACGACTGAGCAACTTCTCTTCACTTCACTTATTTTTTGTAAAACGTATAGCAAATCCTCTATGAGCCAGGTTCTAGTCAATACCATTTTCTCCATTTTCTTATATTTGGTGATGTTTTAGTGCCCTGGAGGTTTTAGAACCTCTGGAGGGTAGCGAGCGATCAAGGACCAACCTCGTTGGGCTGTTTTAGCTCTGAGAGAAGTCCACACAGGTGCCCAGAGCCTTGTTCCTCTGTCTCAGTGAATGAGCCCTTGGCCATCCTTTTATTTATTCTAGGTTCCTAAAGGTAAATGGAAATTAACGGAGTGTGTGTGTTTGTATCTTGTTTTGTCTATGATATATCCACCCTAATCCATGATTTCTTTCTTGAGCCAGAATGAAGCAATTAATGCTGTTTTGGCATTTTTAGTAGGATTGCCCCTGATTACATGAATCAGGGATACTTCTGGGTCATGAAACAAAAATAATATTATTTGTATTAGCTTATGGATATTGTTGCTGTGTCTCCACGTTTGTTGTTTTTCAGGTTTCAGAAGTAATAGGGTGGGAGATTGTAGAGCTATAAATAATAAATGAAGTGGATTGAGATATTAATCAGGGAGTGATGGGGTTAAGGCAAACTAGAGAGGCAGTGCCTGGCCTGCAGGGGACAGCTCTGCTCGGTGGCATCAAGTTGTTGCCCTATGGAAATGCAGGCCAGGTGTGGCTAGATCTTCCATTGTTCAAACAGAAAGGTAGAAATTTGATTTTTTTTACATTCAGACTCCAAATTAAAGATATATATTATTGCAGTATAGTTGATCAGTCATCAGTCTCTTGATTTTATTATTGATAACAAGTTCAGATTATTAATAAAAAAGTATCTATGGGCCAAGTAACCTAGTACCTATTTTCAGATTTCAGTATAGAGTCTAGAAAGATGCCTTGTTGCTCCTCCAGGTAGCAGTGATCCTGGTTACCAGTCCTGTAGGAGTCACCTCTGGGATTCAGTATTCAGTGGCTCTTATGGTGGCAGGAAAAAACCGAGATCCAAATGACTCCCACAGTTGACCACAGTTTTACCTAAAATGAATGGCCCTTTTATTGTCATAATTTAATTTGTTGTCCTATTATCTTATCAGTAGTTTCAAATACTTAAGAAAAAAATCAATATTAAAGCATCAGTTTTGCAATCCAGAGGATGTTTATACTTGTTTTTAAAAAAATGACACACTTTAAAAAAGTGATAACATTTGGCCTCCTGCCTTGTAAATGTATCAGGTTTCATTTTATTTTTAATATTTAAAGAATGTGCTAGACTTTTAGATGTGTTCAAATTGATACCTAGAGAAATAACATATGATTCTTATTTCCTTCACAGGTGAGAATTTTTAATTCATTCTAGTAGAATTTTTAAAAAATAAACTTTATTTTAGAGCAATTTCAGATTTACAGAGTAGTTGTGAATAAAGTAGAGAATCCCCATACAGCCCACCCTGTTTCCTCTTATTATTAACACCTTACATTAGTGTGGCACATTTTCACAATAATGGTATATTATTATGACCCAGAATCTATATTTTATTCAGATTTCCTTCTTTTTTTTACCTGATGTGCTTTTTCTCTTCCAGGATCCCATGCAGAATACCACATTACATTAATCGTCACATTTCCTTAGGCTCCTTTTGGCTGACAGATTCTCAGACTCCCCGTGTTTTTGATGATTTTGACAGTCTGAGGGGGTACTGGTTAGGAATGTCCCTCATTTGGGGATTTGTCTTAGATTTTTCTCCTGGTTCAGCTAGGGTGATGAGTTTGGGGAGTGAGACTAGAGCGGTGAAGTACCGTTCTCACCACATATCATCCATATGACCTGTCACTATTGATGCTAATCCTGATCACTTGGCTGACGTAGTATTTGTCAGGTTTCTTTACTGTAATGATGCCCTTTTAAACATTTCCTCTTTCTACAATGGACACAGAAGGAAGTGCCGATGTTCAGCCCACACTTCAGTAGGGACTCCTGCTGTACCTCCTTGTGAGGGGAGAGTCTAGGTAATATTTTGGAATTGTTTTGCATGGGAGATTTGTTTACTTCTTCTTTATTAATTAATGGTTTATCTCTTTATTTGTTGATTATTAAAAAATTTAATCATCATCATTATTATTTTTAATTAATTTTTTTGGGCCATGTTCTGCAGCATGTGGGATCTTAGTTCCCCAGACAGGGGTCCAGCCTCTGCCCCCTGCATTAGAAGTACAAAGTCAACCTCTGAACCACCAGGGAAGAACCCCACTTTTATTTCTTTATTCAATCATTTGTTATATCAGTATAGACCATGAATATTTATTTTATACTCTGGGGTAGAAGGCAATACTTCTTTATTTTGGTGCTCAGATTGTTCCAGCTTTGGCCATTGGGAGCTCTTTGACTTGGTTCCTGTGTCGCTTTGACGTATCCCCAGTGTTGATGCCTTTCTTTCTTTCTATTTTGAGCACTCGCTTTCTAGCATTGCAAGATAGCTAAGCTCATCTTTATACTCCTTGGCCAGCTCTAGAATCAGCCATTTCTCTAAGGAACCCTGGTTTCTTTTACTGGAGAATGGCATCAGAAAGCAAGATCTGGCATACTCATTGTTACTGAGTTGTGTTGTTTCTAGGCCCTCTCAGCTGACAGAGCAAGCAGCTATATTGTGTATAGTAAGCCATACACACTCATATTTTTAAATATTTCTATTTGCATCCTTCTGTATATGTATTAAGCTAAATATGAGCTCCCTAAGTGACTCAGTGGTAAAGAATCTGCCTGCCAATGCAGGAAATGTGTGTTCAGTTCCTGGGTCAAGAAGATTCCCTGGAAAAGGAAATGGCAAACCACTCCAGTCTTCTTGTCTGGAGAATTCCATGGACAGGGGAGCCTGGTGGGCTAGAGTTCATGGGATCACAAAAAGAGCTGGACATGACTTAGAGACTGAAAAACAACAACAGCACACATGAGCTCAGAACTGATTGCGCCAACTCTAATCTGTTACCACATGGATCATTAGAGCTTTCTTCTGTTGTTTGTCAACACCACTCCAACAATGAGAAATCTGGCTCCCAGCATCCATCATTTATTTAATTTTTCAAGTTCAGTATGTAGTATATGATGGTTTTAGAATTGTTTATAAATACCCCCTGTGAGAAAGAATTTTATCAACAGAGCTTATGCACACTTCGTTTGGCCTTTACCCTTACACACTGCACTTATTTCTTTAAAAATGTTTTTTTGATATACAATATTGTATGTTTTAGGTGTACAACATAGTGACTTACAATTTTTAAAAACTGTACTCCATTTATAGTTACTATAAAATACTGGCTGTGTTCCCTATGTTGTACAATATATCCCTATAGCTTACTTATTTCATACATAAGTTAGTTTGTGTCTTGCCTCTATGATGCCCCTCCCTCTTTCCCTCTCCCCACTGATAAACCCTACTGTAGTTTGTTCTCTGTGTCTGTGTGTCTGTTTTTTTTTTTGTTATATTCACTGGTTTGTTTTATTTTTTATTGTCCACGTGTAAGTGATATCATGCAGTGTTTGTCTTTCTCTGTCTGACTTATTTCACTAAGCAAAATACACTCCAAGACTGTTCATCTTGTGGCAAATGGAAAAATTTAAATTTTATTGTCTTTTAAAGAAATTTTTTGTTGGAGTATAGTTTATTTATAATGTATTAATTTCTGTTGTACAGCAAAATGAATCAGTTATATGTATACATATATCCCCTCTTTTTAGGTTTCCTTCCTGTTTAGATCACCACAGAGAATTGAGTAGAGTTCTCTGTGCTAAATAGTGGGTTCTCATTAGTAACCTATATTTTATACACAGTCACACTGCACTTACTTCTAAGGATGCTTAGGTCAGCATTTACCTCTTTGGTGAATTTATTTTGTACATTTGTTATATTCTTTTGTCACTGTCTACATTCCATTCTGGGATTTTTCAATTTCATAAATAATTTTAAATTTGCATACATTGAGGTTTTCTCTGTATGCTGTTAAGTTTTATGAGTTTTGACAAATGCAGAATGTCATATATTCACCATTATAATATATAGAATACTTTCACCATCCTAAAAATCCCATGTACTTTTCTATTCAACCCTCATCTCTCCCTAGCCTTCTGGAAATGACAGACTGTTTATTATCTTTATAATATTACCTTTATTCTGAAGGTCACATAAATTTAATCACATAGAGTGTGGCCTTTTCAGACTGGTTTTCTTTTACTTGCTATTGCTAAGTCACTTCAGTCGTGTCTGACTCTGTGTGACCCCATCCCTGGGATTCTCCAGGCAAGAACACTGGAGTGGGTTGCCATTTCCTTCTCCAATGCATGAAAGTGAAAAATGAAGGTGAAGTCGCTCAGTCGTGTCCGACTCTTCCCGACCCCGTGGACTGCAGCCTACCCGGCTCCTCCGTCCATGGGATTTTCCAGGCAAGAGCACTGGAGTGGGGTGCCATTGCCTTCTCCTTCTTTTACTTAGCTGTGTGTATTTAAGATTCATCCTTACTTTTGCATGGCTTTACATACTTCACTCTTTTTTTTCTTAATAGTATTCCATTGTGTGGAAGATTATTATTTATTTTTTTTGGTTGCACTGTGTGGCATGGAACTTCCCTGACCAGGGATAGAACCCGAGCCCCCTGCAGTGAAAACACAGAGTCTTGACCTTGATCACAGGGAGGTTCCTGGAAGACCTTTTTTAAAAAAAATATATTTACCTGTTGAGATTGTTTCCATTTGGCTATTATGAATAAAGCTTCTATAAACATTCTCATGCAGTTGTTTGTATGGATGTAAATTTTCAAATGAATTGGATAAATTCCTAGGAATGTGATTGCTGTGTTGCATGTTAAGACTGCGTTTAGCTTTATGACATGTCAAACCATATTCTGAAGTGGCTGTGTACCATTGTGCCTTCCCCCTGGCAGTGAATGAGAGTTCCTGTTTTTCTGCATTTTCATCAGCATTTGGCATTGAAAGTGTTTTAGATTTTAGCCATTCTAGTAGATGTGTAATAGCACCTTATTGTTGTTTTAATTTGTGTTTCCCTATTGATGTATGATGTTGACCAACTTTTCATATAAACATGTCATTTGTCATCTGTATATCTTATTCAGTGAGGCGTTGTTCAGATTCTTTGTCCATTTTTATTTTAAAATATTTATTTATATTTACTTACTTATTTGGCTGCTCCAGGATCTTCCATTCTCATTGCGGCATGTGAGATCTTTCTAGTTCCTGACTAGGGATCGAACTCCTGCCTCCTGCATTGGGGAGCAGAGACTTAGCCACTGGACCACCAGGAAGTCCCCACTCACTTTTAAATTGGGTTGTTTTCTTATTATTGAGTTTTAAAAATTCTTTGTATATTTCTATATATAACTCCATTATCAGATACATGTTTTATGAATATTTTCTCCCAATATTTGGCTTATTTCTTCATTTTCTTAATGGTATCCTTCACAGAAAAGCTTTAAATTTCCTAAGTATAACTTCCATATATTTTCTGTCTTAGATTGTGGTTTTGATATATATCTAAAAACTCGCCACTAAACCCAAGGTCATGTAAATTTTCTCCTATTTTTTCTTCTGGAACCTTTATAGTTTTGAATTTTACATTTGGGACTCATTTCGTGTTAATTTTTTTGTTAAGGTGTAAGATCTAAGTCTAGGTTTTTTATTACTATTTTGCATATGGATATCCAGTTGTCCTAGTACCATTTGTGGAAAAGACTATTCTTTTTTCAGTGAATTGCTTTTGTGCCTTTTTTCAAAAGTGTTTCTACTTGTGTGGGTCTATTTCTGGGCTTTTTATTCTGTTCCATTGATCTATATGTCTATTCTTTTACTAGTTCCACTCTGTCTTGATTTAGATTTTAACTGGTATTAATTTTTAGTTAGGAGTTAAGAAATAGGTTCTCATTCAACTTGACAACAGTGTTTGTATATTTGTGTTTTCTTAAAACATTAGATCTTTTATCACCATCTTGTCATAAACTCTTTAACATTGCACATCATGTTTATTTTTCACGTAATGTTGAGAATGCACATCTCTAATCTTCCTTCAGATCCCTGTGATTTTAATTATAACCTCTCCCTGACATATGATACACTTATTCAGTTGTTTTTTATCTTTTCCCTGATTCTTCATAGGAATCGAAGATTGATGAGAGCAGGACTTTGTTCTTGTTGCCCTTCACTGCTCTCTCTTTCACCTAGAACTTGCCTGCATATAGTAAGATCTCGATGATGTAACATAAACTAAATGAATGAAATATGGGGTCTCATGTTTATAATATCTTTGAGCATCAAGTTATTGTACAAAGGTGAATTTGCTAAATAGCTAACCATTTAAACATTAAGCAGAACTTATTTTTTTTTTAAGCAGAACTTATAATTGGAAAAATCTTCAGTCAGTATTTTCAAAGTTAGTTAAATGTTACTTTTATTTCTTAAATACATTGTTCTGAATTCAATTTATTCTTTGTGCCATCTCACTTAATATTTTGACTAAAAACCAAGAAATTGGGTTAAAGGCCTGTTTCTGAAATTACCTAAGCAAGTGATCTTAGAAAAGTTATAATTTTCCTGGGTCTCAGCGGACCACTAGTTTTAATGACTAGATGATTTCTTAAGTTCCCATCAGTCCCTGAAATTCTGATGGATAATGACCTCATTCCTTGTGGTATGTTACACTAGGTCTTTCCTCAAAATAATGTTCAAGTATCGGACTTCCCTGTTGGTCCAGTGGTTAAGATTCTGAGCTTCCAGTGTTTCTAATGCAAGGGGTTCCGGTTCGATGCTTAGCCAGGTGGGTGGAGGGACTAAGATCCCCACATTCCACGTGATGTGGCCCCCAAAAAAAAGGTTGAAGTATGTAGAACTATTTTATCTCTAACAGCATATGACTTCAGTCAACCGTATTTTAAATTATTATTAAAAAAAATCCCCTGTACATCTGCCTTTTGTTGCTAAGTGTACCTCCCTGTGTTAATCTCTATATTTTTCCCCACTGAATTGTAGTTTTATTTTTTTGTCATTCCCATTAAAGTGATTCCCACAGGGCTTGTCTGTCTTGCAGTCTGTCAGTAGGCTGTCTCAATAGATAATAAATGTTGTGGTAGGTGGAAGTCTCCTAAACTTGGCCACACCCTAGTCCCTAGAACCTGTCAATTTGTTTCCATGGCAAGGGAAAAGTAAAACTAGGGTTATAGGTGGAATTAAGTTCACTAAGCAGCTGATCTTAATATAGGGGCATTGTCCTGGATTATCCAGGTGAGCCCCATTGTAATCACAAAGGTGATAAACAGGGAGGCAGGAGAGTTAGTGGGAGACATGTGAGAAAAACTCCACCAACCCCTGTTGGCTTTAAAGATGGCGGGGACCAAAGAACATGGGTACCTATCAAAGTGAGTGAAAGTTGCTCAGTTGTGTCTGACTCTTTGTGACCCCATGGACTGTATAGTCCATGAAATTCTCTAGGCCAGAATACTGGAGTGGGTAGCCTTTGCCTTCTCCAGGAGATCTTCCCAACCCAGGGATCAAACTCGGGTGTCCCTGATTGCAGGTGTATTCTTTACCAGCTGAGCCACATGGGAAGCTCAAGAATACTGGAGTGGGTAGCATATCCCTTTTCCAGCAGATCTTCCCGACCCAGGAATCGAACCAGGGTCTCCTGCATTGCAGGTGGATTTGTTACCAACTGAGCTATCAGGGAAGCAAAGCTGGAAAACAAAAAGAAACCGATTGTCCACTGGAGCTTCAAGAAAGAATGGAGCCCTGCCAATACCTTGATCTTGGCCCAATAAAACCCATTTTGAACTTCTGACCTTGAAAACTGTAAGGTTATACATTTATGTTGTTTTAAGCCATTAAGTTTGTGGTAATTTGTTACAGCAGCAATAGGAAACTAATGTAAATACAGATGTCTAGCCAGGGGGTGATCTCCAGCCTTTTTGGCACCAGGGACTGGTTTCGTGGAAGACAGTTTTTCCACAGACAAGTGGGAGGGAATGGTTTCAGGAGGATTCTCGTGCGTTACATTAATTGGGCACTTTGTTTCTGTTGTATTACATCAGCTCCACCTCAGATCATCAGGCATTATTAGATGTTGGAGGTTGGGGACCCCTGGTCTAGTGCAAAGAGCACTGTGCAAATCAATTTCAGTAATTAACTTCCTGAAAACACTCGTAAAATACATCAAGGCAAATAATTTCAGGGGCATGGGGTCCCTATTTTTAGGTTTCTTTAATGAACATCAAGAATTATAATACTCACTTGGAATGCTAAAACTTCTTGTCGTTTTCAAGGTTAGTTTTTTAGAGGTTTTGCCAAGGAAATACAAAAGGTGGAAGAAATTTGAAGGTGTGAGTTGGAGTCTGGATAAGAGGGAGTTCATTCCTCTTGAAATAACAGTTTTAACTTCTTGTTTCACTGCAGTATTTGAAAGGAATGCTGATCTATAGAATTAAAAACACTAAATAATTTATATTTAAATTTGGATTATGTTGGATGGTTTAGAGTGGCTTCCCAGGTGACTCAGTGGTAAAGAACCTGCATGCCAATTTAGGAGACGCAGGAGACGTGGGTTTGATCCCTGGATCAGGAAGATCCCCTGGAGGAGGGCTTGACAACTCCAAGAATGTTCCTGCATGGAAAATTCCATGGACAGGGGAGCCTGGGCGGGCTACAGTCCCTGGGGTTGCAAAGAGTCAAACGTGACTGAGCAGTCAGGCACAGATGATTTAGAACAAGGGTTTATTTTAAAAAATAATTAAAAATTTTATTATGTGTATTTTAAAATAGCTAATATTAAAATGAATTACATTTTTTCTGGATATTTTATTGGACAGATTTCTTATTGAAGTGGGAGGCAGGAATTGAGTTCAGAGTTGTTAATCCCTTATTAGAATCAGAAGGAGCTATGAAGATTTGTTGCTGCTGCTGCTGCTAAGTCGCTTCAGTTGTGTCCGACTCTGTGCGACCCCATAGACTGCAGCCCACCAGGCTCCCCCACCCCTCCTTGGGATTCTCCAGGCAAGAACACTGGAGTGGGTTGCCATTTCCTTCTCCAATGCATGAAAGGGAAAAGGGAAAGTGAAACCTCTCAGTCGTGTCCGACTCTTTGCGACCCCATGGACTGCAGCCTACCAGGCTCCTCCGTCCATGGGATTTTCCAGGCAAGAGTACTGGAGTGGGTTGCCATTGCCTTCTCCAGAAGATTGAGGCTGTGATAATTCTGTAGTTAAGGAAAACTGAGGTTCAGAGAGGGTCGTTTAAGAGTTTAGCTCAAGTTAGCGCACCTGGTTTACTTTAGAACCTTGAACAAAAAATTGAAATCTAAAATTTAAATTTAAATCTCTGGGCTCTAAATCCATTCTTCTTTTGGTCTTGCTAGACACAGAGGTGAGTGAAAGTTAGGAAATTTTAAGCTTTTACAGTTGAACTTAATTGTTGCAGTCAGTTCTGAAGTTACTTTTTATAAAAAGCCAGCAGTATATAGATTCTCTTTTTAAATGCAGCAGTCATAAACATCTCAGACAAATAGGCTTTCTTATTTTTGCAGACATTTCTTATGGTGCAGTTTCTGAATTTTCTCCTTTTGTGTAATTTTCTTGTGTGAAGTGGAAGTGTCAGTCACTCAATTGTGTCTGACTCTTTGAGACGCTATGGACTGTAACCCTCCAGGCTCCTCTGTCTATGGGACTCTCCAGGCAAGAATACTGGAGTGGGTAGCCTTTCCCTTTTCCAGGGGATCTTCCTGACCCAGGGATCCAACCTGGGTCTCCTGCACTGCAGGCAAATTCTTTACTGTCTGGTTTTCTTGTGAGGCAACTTTAAATAGTAGAAGTTTTGAAAGGATAAAAAAAGGCCAAGAATAAGATAAAATGGTCAGTTGTTCGCCAGGATGGCATATACAGGATAAGGATTATTTTGTGCATTGGACCCATAAAACATGAATATTTGATATGCCAAAAATGAAGGACCTAATTTTTAAAACTTAATGTTGACTTAACTATCTGATTTTTAAAGTTCTTACATGAATTACATGTGGATTTTTTGTTTCTCCAACTTTTTTAGAATTACGTTTAATTTTGGTATAAAGTCTGCTAACATGTACTTACCTCTTTTTCTAGAATGTATATATTAACATACTTTTATTTCCTTATAAGCTTAATTCTTATATGTTTGTTTCTTTTTTGGCTTTGTGTCTGATCAAAAACATGACTAAATGTGTAAACTCTGAATTCATTATTTTCAGTTGACATGTTTGACCAGATTGTGTGATAGAAGCTTCAAAGTCCTTTCAAAGGTGAAAGAGCAAATAATAAGTAACTGACACAAGGTGGGGAGAGTAAAAATCATTATTTAAGTTAAAATTGTTTGGATCTAGAATAATTACTTGGGGAAAAGTGCATTTTTGAGGTTTTTTAAAAGCATATTTTTGTTTGAATCATCGTTAGTCAGGGCAGACTTCTGAAACTTGGTATAATGTACTTTCATTTCCGTTGTTGTGACAACTTCAGAATTCTGTTTTATGGCTGAATAGAATGGAAGCTGTTGAACTCTTTTTGAGGGGGTTAGCCCTAGGACATGAATAGCATACTGAGTATCGCAACTTGTGGCCACAGATATCTCATCTATTTGATTAATTACTCCTTTGCAGCATTGCTTTTGTGTCGTATCAGAGGGGAGAGTTGGTTAGTAAGTAGGACTTAGAGATTGTCCTACTGAGTGAAGTAAGTTAGACAAAGACAAATACGATGATATCACTTGTATGGGAATCTTAAAAAATGGTGCAAGTGAGCTTATTTATAAAACAAAGTCACAGATGTGGAAAGCAAACTTATGGCTTCTGGAATGGGGGTGAAGAGAAGGGGGGAGAAGGGATAAATTGGGAGATGAGGATTGATACATACAAACTATGGTATATAAAATAGAGAACTAATAAGGACCTAGTTTATAGCACATGGAATACTGTGTAATGATCTACATGGGAAAAGAATCTAAAAGAGTAGAGATATATATATAAAAACATATAAATATATGTATATATAAATGTAAATATAAACATATAAATATATATATAACTGGTTCACTTTACTGTACAGCAGAAACTAATATAACATTGTCAATCAACTATACTCCAATAAAAATTGAAAAAAAAAATAGTGATCAGTAGTCTTGGCAAGAGTTCTAAAAACATCAGGGTAAATAGGTACATTTTCTCTTGTGATCATCAAGATCAGAAAAGGGAAGCTGAGGTCGAGGTAATGAAGCTTTCTGTATGTGAAATCAGTTCATCTTCAGTGAGCCTGTCAGCATTTTCATCTCTGCCCACGGTAATTATTACCAGCCCCCGGTAAGGGGGGTTTCAGTGTGTGCTTGTCAGTGAGGTCTCTCATGTGAAACTAAATGTTGGCTTGGCATCCCAGGAACTCAGACGATGGCCAAATGGGTTTGGCCTCTGTTAAACAGAGTTTTAATCATTAAATGGCAATGGATGAAGTCGGTGAACAAATACAGTGCCTTCAAAGCCCTGATTTTGGTTTTTAAATAGCCCCTAACTTTGCTTGGAGGAGAGTCAACTGAAATATTTCACCACCGTATTATCACCAAAGAGAATTACTTTTGTAGATTAGTCCTTGCTTCTCTAATCATGGTGTCCTACACTAAGGATTAGAATTGTTATTCCAAGTTAAAGAGTGTTTGGATAGAGAAGTAGTATTAAATTGTATGTTTTTAAAAAAGATTTTCCATTTATTTGCTTAATGGTTATTCAGATAATTTATAAATTATATAATGAGGAAGCCTGTTTGTAAGACTATGGAATTTCTATTTAGATGTGATGAGGGGATGGCTAATATTATGACAAATTATTAACTTGAGATGAAAGTTATACCTCCAAGGTTATGTTAAAAATGTGACTTTACTGCTGAATGGGAAGCCTTGATTCTAATATTTACTGGCCTGGGGGTATGCATGCAAGTAGAAAAAGATTAATTTTATTTGCTGCAAATTAATCATTTGCAGCTTCTCAAATTCTGAAATTGCAGTACTAATTCTAAAATGTTATAATAGGTCAGTTTGGTCAGTCATTGAAGCATTTCATGTAAGGAAAAATGTGTATTGGAGGTGCTGAAATTCTTGATGGGCCATAAATCCACTTAGCGTAAGATTCTGCAAATTGGTTAAAAGTATGAAAGGGGATGAAAATTTATCAAGAAACACTACATACAGAATATTCATAGTTAGCTTAATTTCAATTTGTCTTTAAAATTAATTTGATAGAGCACTTCATACAAGAAGATAGGAGGGGTGGGTATTTTTTCAGACCAGATTTTTGATTGCCTTTGAGTTCTTTATTAAAACACAGCACTTGGAATAGTGTAAGTATGTAAATATTGATTAAGTACAAAGGAGTCTCATGTTTTTCATGTGTCTTGTTTTCTTAGTCATATTCAGTTTCCATTCAACAAAATCATGTTTTATCTTACATTATTGTTATTTTTTAGTGTAACATTTTTAGTAATTTCTTCATGTGTGTAGTAAGCACAATAATAGCTCCCAAAATGTCCATGTCCTTTTTCCTGGATCCTGTGAGTGTTACTGTATAGGATGGAAGGTTCTTCAAATATGTGTTTAAATTTAGGATCTTGAGATGGTGAGATTATCTTGGGTAATTATTTTTCTTCTGTTTGAAGAATTTCTTTTAATGTTTCTTACCCTTGAACATTCTTATTTTGCCTTCATTTTTGAAAAATAAGTGTCATTGGATAAAAAATTATAGGTTGATCATTTTTTTTTCTTTTAAGATATTCCACTGTCTTTGGCTTACTTTGTCTAGGGTGAGAAATTGGTGATCAGCATTATCTTTGTTGCTCTGTAAGTAATGTGTAGATTTTTCTTTGTGTGTGTGCTCAGTCGTGTCAGTCTTTGCATCTCCGTGTACCGGGGTCTGCCAGTCTCCTCTGTCTGTGGAATTCTCCAGGCAAAAAGACTGGAGTGGTTTGCCATTTCCTCCTCCAGGGGATCTTCCCAACCCAGGAATCAAACCCTCATCTCTTCATCTTCTGCATTGACAGGTAGATTCTTTACCACTGTGCCACCTGGGAAGCCGTTTTTTTCTTTAGTTGTTTTAAAAGTTGTTTCTTAAACACTGATCTGAAGCAATTTGATGTATATGTCTGTGTTTTACTCATGTGTCTTATGCTTGGAATTCATTGAGCTGCTTAAATTTGTGCGTGTGTGGTTGTCATTTGATTTAGAAAATTTTCAACTGTTATTTCTTCAAATATTTTTTCTCTTCCTTTGAAGACTCCGTTTATGTACACATTAGACAGTTTGAAGTTGTTTGATAGCTCACTGATGCTCTGTTCATTTTTTTTCCAGTGTTTGGTTTTTTATTTTATCTTTTTACTACTGTTTCTTTTTAGTTGCTATTACTTTAAATCCACCAATCTATTTTTTTTCTCTGCAAATTGGTTAAGAGTGTGAAGGGTAAAAGAAACTGATCAAGAAATATTACTTATAAAATACCGGCATAGAGTTGGCATTCTGTGACTGCCTAATGTACTGTTACTTCTATCCAGTGTGTCTTTCTTCCCAGACTAGTTTTTACCTCTAGAAGTTCAGTTAGGATCTTTCAAATTTCTTAGTTTCTTAAAAATTTCAAATTTTTCTTGAATGGTTACACATAGTAACCGTTTTTTATGTCTGCTAATTCTAACTTGTTAGTGTTAGTTCTGGGTCAGTTTTACTTAATTGGTTTATCTCCTTATGGTGGATTGTATTTGCCTGCTTCTTTATGTGCCTAATAATTTCTGCTAAGATGCCAGACATTTGAATTTTATCTAGTTGGGTGCTGAATATTTTTGTGTTCTTGAGCTTTGTTATGGGACACAGTTAAGTCACTTACAAAGGGTTTGCCCTTTTCATGTCTTGCTTTTAAGCTTTTTTTAGGTAGAACCAAGGCAGCTTTTACTCTAATTTTACCTCCTACTGTGATAAAACCCTTCTAAATACTCTATCTAATGTCCTGTTAATTATGAGGTTTTCCACTCTGATTAGTGGGAACAGAAGGAGCCATTTCCAGCCTATGTGAGCTTTAGGGATTATTCCCTCTGATCCTTTTAGGGTAGATTCTTGAGTAGTTTGCTCACACACATGGGTTGGTCAACTGAAGACTTGAGGGGTGCCCCAGCACATCTCCAGAGTTTTCTCTCTTTGTAACCTTCTTCTCTCTGGTATTCTGCCCTGCAAAAATGGCATCTTGGAATCCTTGAACTCCTAGCTTCGTCTCCTCAACTCAAGGTGATCACCAGACTCTTGCCTGGCTTCCTATTCTTTGAGCCACAGTCTGGAAATTCTATCCAGGCAGTAGGCTTCATATTTTGCTCCCATCTAGTTTTGGCTTAAAACTTAACATTCAAAAAACTAAGATCATGGCATCTGGTCCCATCACTTCATGGCAAATAGATGGGGAAACAATGGAAACAGTGACAGACTTTATTTTCTTGGGCTCCAAAATTGCTCCAGATGGTGACTACAGCCATGCAATTAAAAGACACTTGCTCCTTGGAAGAAAAGTTATGACCAACCTAGACAGCATATTAAAAAGCAGAGACATTACTTTGCCAACAAAGGTCCATCTAGTCAAAGCTATGGTTTTCCCAGTGGTCACGTATGGATGTGAGAGTTGGACTATAAAGAAAGCTGAGCACCGAAGAATTGATGCTTTTGAACTGTGGTGTTGGAGAAGACTCTTGAGAGTCCTTTGGACTGCATGGAGATCCAATGAGTCAATCCTAAAGGAAATCAGTCCTGAATATTCATTGGAGGGACTGATGCTGAAGCTGAAACTTCAATGTGTAGGCCACCTGATGCGAAGAACTGACTCATGGGAAAAGACCCTGATGCTGGGAAGGATTGAAGGCAGGAGGAGAAGGGGATGACAGAAGATGAGATGGTTGGATGGCATCACCAACTCGAAGGACATGAGTTTGAACAAGCTCCAGGACTTGGTGATGGACAGGGAAGCCTGGCATGCTGCAGTCCACGGGGTTGCAGAGTCAGACACGACTGAGCAAATGACCTGAACTGAGGCTTCAATATGGTTACCTTGCTTGTCTCCTGTCTCTCAGGAATCCCTGTCCTTTGTTGCTCCATGTCTAGTGTTTTAAAACCATTGTCTGAAATATCTTGTCCACTTTTGAGTCATTAAAAGTGTTGGATAAATCTGGTCCCTGTTTCTCTTGCCTGTGAGATCTTAGTCATCTCCAAGAAGCATTCATAGGATTGCCTTGTTGTAGTTGTTAACTTCATAATGCCTCTTGTTTAAGAAGAACATCCAGGCCTTTATTCTCTTACTTATGGCTTGAAAAAATTACGTCTTTATGTATTTAGGATTGTTGATGACTTCTTATTGGAAGATCTATAAAATACAGTAAAAATCTTTAGTGTTCAACTGTAACGCTGAAATACATTAAACTTCAAGTTCTAAATGACTTACAAAACTAAAAAATGGTAACATAGTTATCACTTTGTGTGTGTGTTTTAAATATGGAAATACAGCCATTACATGGATTGTATGTAACTGTTTTCTGAAATACATGAAATTTCAAATTCAGAAACAATCGCGTTTTTTTAAAGTTTCCTTTGGTAGCTCTTATCAACAGCAAACAAATAATTTTCTTTAGATTGCATTTTTATATGTGATTAAAATTTTTAGTGATGTGACGAAGTTATTGAAATTTCTTGGAAAACAGTTGCCAGAATTTTTCCTAATGTTTGCTATGAGAAACAAATTGCATATTTGAACACCCCAAATTCATGTATTTAATTACTAATAGAAACCTGTTCCACATTTTCTTACGTACAATTTTTGCTTTTGGCTTTCAAATAGAAAAGATAAAAGCTCTGTGCTGTTTTGTGATAGCAGTGTGATCAGTGTTTGAGATAAGTGAAAGGCAACTTACTTTTAAGCCAATTTTACTTAAAAATCTCTGTCTTAGCTTTATACTTTTGTTGTATATCTAGTAATTTTGGGTCATTTTCAGTCTTCCTTTTTGCTTTCTCTTTGTGGGCTGTTAAAAAAAATGAAATGGTTTTGAAGCAGTCTTTCACAAAGTGCTTTGGACTCAGTTTTTGTTTATTTGCCATGGCTCTAAATCAGTTCCACAAATGAGAAGATGCTTTTAGCTCCCTGAGTGAGACCAGAAGTGCTGACCGCTGTGTTTGAACCACTGGGGCTCTCCTTGGTTTTGCAGGAGGCAGGCACTTCATAACGATCATCTCTAAAGCATCGGGAGCACGTGCATCAGTGTTACAGATGAGGGACCTGGTCCTCAGTGAGGTCACAGGAAGCTGTCCGTCTAGCAAAGGTCTGACTCTTCAGGCTCCATGACACCCTTGACATTATGCTGTCTTCCACCCTAACCCCCTTGGAGTGGTAGAGGCTGTTCTGGTGCCCTTGTTCGTTGTCACATAGGTCATTGTACCCTCATCCAGGGTACAGTCCAATTGAAGTCTGTCAACTGTAGTCTTAAACTGTCTGTAGGGAAGTTCTACTGGGCTATAGTAGCCATCTTATGGGTTTTCCCGATGGCTCAGTGATAAAGAATCTGCCTGCAATGCAGTAGACACATGAGACGTGGGTTCGCTCCCTGTGTCAGGAAAATCCCCTGGAGAAGGAAGTGGCAACCCACTCCAGTATCCTTGCCTGAAAAATCCCATGGACAGAGCAGGCTGGCAGGCTATAGTCCAAAGGGTCACAAAGAGTCGGACACAAGTGGCCCAGCACAGCCATCTTATATGACTTCAGTAAATGTGGATGTTCATGGCTCTGGTTGCTGAAGAACCTGTGAAATGATGTTCTTTTAGGAATAATAGAAGTATCTATGAAGTGACATACTTTTGTGTATGAATTTGTCCTTTCCATTTTAAATAGTATCAGCAGAAAAGGGGAATAAGGAAAGAAGGAACTATTTAAGAATCTGGGTGCTGGCCACTTCTGACACCCTCTCCTTTCTGTTTCTTATCTGATTTTCCTATGTAGAATTTTTTGCCTCATTTTTCTTATAAGCCAAATCTTTCCAACATTTCATATTTATTGTTTCATCTCCTGGGTATAACATGAATATTTCTGTTTATGCTCTTGAGTTAGAAGGTGATGTAATTTGCAAATTGATAGAAAAGATGTATTTTAAATTTAGGAGTTTTACTAGCTCTTATGCTTACTAGGTGACATTGCAGCAGATAGGCACGGCTGAAAGACTTCTCATGTCTGCTCTGTCCCTGATCTTAGGGACACCGTGTGAATGGAACAGACCTGGGCTCTCACCTCCAAAGGCTTGAAGTCAGGGATTGCAGGGGTTTGGGAACCTTGAACACAAGCTGAGCAAAGCCTCTTTTCCTCCTGCCCTCAGTAGTGCCAGTTAGTTAAGTGGGCTGAGAAGCCCTGCTTCTGTTTACCCTGTCCCATGGGGTTTTACAACTGAGAACAAACCTCTGAGTGAGAAAGCAGACCAGCCCTCATCCTTTCAGTGGCTGGAAACTACGGTCCCCTGCCCCAAGTTGCCTGCCCTGGGAGGACAGTACTAAATTCTAATGGAAAAGACGAAGTGCTGTAACTGGGAGCCCTGCATCATGTTATGTAGATCTCTCTTTGGTTCAGGTTGTAAAATTAGTAATTCTGGAAGTCCTTGAGAAGTCTGTGCTCACTTCTTTGACTAATCTATGAAAGGAGTGGGGAGATGGCATTTTTAAAATGAGGGTTTGTGGTGTAGTGCTGGTCCAGATTAAGTATGCAGGGCAAAACTTGATTTTTCTCTCTTCTTCCTTTATTTTTCTTCTTTTCCTGTTTTTCTTTCCTTTCCCTCTCTCTTCCTATCCTTCTTTCTTCTCCTGTAAAGCATGAGGGATGAGAAATGCCTGAAAAATGTGCTCTTTAGTATTTCTCATCTGTGAGTGGTGAGGTGTGCATATATGAATGGAATTTCAATAAGTGAAAATGTAAAGTAAGATTATCTTTTGGGGGTGTGAATATGCTAATACTAAGTTAACCTGTGTTGGTCCTCTTTGGATCATATCTATAACTGACTTTGTGATTTACACGCATGACTGTTAAGTATTTGGTATACATGAATACATAAGCCTGAGTTTAGCCATATTAAAATGCATGTAAAAGAAACCTATAAAGGGTCAGTGATTAAAGTACAGATTCCAGGATATCCATTTCCCTGCAGCTGAGAGGGTAAATTAATAATCACAATGTTGCCTGGAGGGGAGGGGAGTTTGGGGGAGAGTGGATGCATGTATATGTAGGGCTAGTCTGTTTGCTGTTCACTTGAAACTATCATAACATTGCTAATCAGCTGTACCCCAATATAAAATAAAAAGCTTAAAAAAATAAATGTGTGGAGCAGAGAGATCAACAGCAACAAATCAGAATATTGCTTGGTAATGTTATAGAACAGATCTTTAATTAATTAATAAAAATAATTAATAAATGTGGCCTTATAGTAGAAAGGAGTACTCTAATTTAATTGACTATTTCCAGAGAACTGAAGCCTATACTTTTAACTACCAAATCATTAAAAATTACATTTCAGCATATATTTTTCTGGTTGTAAAGATAATGTATGTTTGTTATAGAAGAAGTTAAAAGAAAGGCTAAGGAAAAAATAAAAGCGCCTTTATTTTAACTCATCAGCAATACTTTTAGTGATAATCACTATTAATCCTTGGTTTTATATCATTACATTTTTTTCTGTGACTATATGTATAGGCTGTAAAAGTCAATATCAGAAAAAAATTAGGGGTATTTTTTGTGACTACCATTGTTTGAGTATTTTTAGATTTCTTTTTTTCCTAAACTAGTGTTTTAAGGACTGTCTACATGGTTGAAGTCATTAGTGGACTGGAGGCTACTAATGAAAAGTATTACCTAGATACAATTTATTTGCTTTGAAAAGTGCTTTTACTACCTGCATATATCTAAAATTGGATTAAAATTATAGGAATAGTAACGCATCACTTGACTTTCAAGCATATAGAGGTTTTTAAAGACTTCCGAATATTTCTTTCTTCAGTTTTCAAACATGTTTAAAAATGCATTGTTTGTTTACAGAATTATTCCAATTATTTGGAAAACCCAAAAACAAGAATATAAAAAAAAAAAACCAGTATCAGATTGAGCATACTGTAAAACATTTTAAAGTTTAGGTGCTTCTAAAATTCCTCATATACTTTTTGGCTTTCTTGAATACACTAACTTATATATATATATATATATATATATATATATATATATTTTTTTTTTTTTAAGATTTCAGTTTTGTCCTGCAGCATGTCTGCATTTTACTTTTATGTTTCCTGTTCTGATGTCAGTATCCTGCAGTTAGGACCCTAACGTGTCCTCCATTTTTTTGCACTGTGATTCGCTGTGCTGTGATGTGGTTTAGCAGGTAACCAAGCTTTTTAGGAATTTTGTTAAGAGTAAGTAAGATTCAGAGAGAGGACTTCAAGAATAAAGAATAGCAGCTCTTGCTGAAATTCATGGTTTTATTTCCATCAGTCTTCTTACGGAAGGCTGAAAAGTGACTCCCCCAGAGACATCCATGTCCTAATTGTCAAAACTGTGAGTATATTACCATTTATGGCAAAGGGACTGTGCAGATATGATTAAATTAAGGATCTTGAGCTGGGTAGACTGTCCTGGATTGTCCAGTGGGCCGTGTGTAATCATCTAGATGTCCTTGTAAGAAGAAAGGTCATAGTAACAGAGAAAGAGATGGGAGGACAGAAGCAGAGGTTGAAATGGTACGCTTTGAAGATGAAGGAAGAGGCCATGAGCCAAGGAATGTGCATGGCATCTAGTCACTGGAAAAGGCAAGGGAATGATTCTCCCTAGTGCCTCTGTAAGGAATGTAGCTAGCCTTGCCAACACTATGATCTTAACCTGTGAGATCCATTTAGGATTTCTAACTTCCGGGCCAGCTAGATGATAAATTTGGGTTTTAAGCCCCTGAGTTTGTGATAATTTGTTAGAGCAACAGTAAGAAACTAATTCACCCCTAAACAGGTCTTTGGGGGGCAGAACCGTATCCCTTATTATTATTATTATTATTTTTTTTGGCCACCCCTTTTGGCATGTGGGATCTTAGTTCCCCCACCAGGGATCGAAACTGTGCCTCCTGCAGTGGAACACAGAACCTTACCTTCTAGACTGCCAGGGAATTCTTGTATGTTTTAAAACATTAGGTTTTACAGAATACAGTGCATGCTAACTAAAGGTAAAGCAAGAGTGAGTGACTAAGTAAGTGACTGCTGAATTCAAGCATTTGAATTTTATTTTATTTTTTTAGCACTTGAATTTTTAAGGTTATAGTCTAGGGATTGTCAGAATTGACTAGTAGTGGTTTAAAAGAAGCCTTCCCCAGATCTAGAGATAATATTTAACAGGTATCTGTTAATTCATTACAACTTTGCTATGCTCAGGGAGAAATTCCCCACTTAATTAAACAGTGCTTCTGTGTTTTACAAAGCCCTTGAAGCCCAAAAAGTGAAACACTGTTTTCAAGAGAGAAACTCATCTTAATAATGAATTTTCTCAAGTCTCACCAGGAAGTAGTCAGGACAAATAAGAACAGAACTTATTTTCTCACTGCTGCCTGGTGCAGAATCACTATCAATAGCTTCAGCCGGAAAGACTCTCAACACATTCTCCTATTTCATATGTCAGTTGAATTAACTAAGCAGAAAGTTCTGTGTCTGTAGTAACCATCCATGTCTGTGCGATTCTAGATGCCCAGAGAAGTGATGAACGGGCAACCGTGCCATTTTGACTTGGTCATTCTTCCTGGCAGTATGACATGCACTGTGTCGCCTCTGCTTGTTTTGCTGGCAGTTAACCCTTTCCAATCCATGTATTTATGCGCAAGGCACTTTCTTGGAACCTGTATGTTTTCTTCTGTCACTCAGTTTTAGAGGTTTGCTTACTTGGCACTTAAGCCTACAGCTAACTGGAAGTGGTACATTAGAAGCTTGGAGAAGGGATACTTAAGCCAACTATTCTGACATCATCACCTTGAAGCTCAGTTGAAAATCTGATTGAGAATTATGAGAAGGTATAAAAACTGCTAGTTGTCTGGGGCTCTTGCCACTCACATCTCTGGAGGCTGTGTAGCATTGTCATTCATGTTCATGGTGATGACCTGGATTAGACCATGTCTCTTGTGCCTTATGAAAGATGTGGAAAAAAGTGCTTAGCATGTTCATAGAACACCTTCTGTACTCAGTTTTGCTGTCATTGTTTTGCTTAAGAGTATAAACATTATTGTTCTGTGAGGGCTCATATTCTAGAAGTGTACCAGAGCTGAAGTGGTAGTACAGATCTTATGATCAGCCTTTACCATAAGCCCTCAAAAGCAGTTTGAATATGGGACTTCCTTGGCTGTCCAGTGGTTAGGACTCCCAAGCTTCCACTGCAGGAGGCACAGGTTCGATCCCTGGTTGGGGAACTAAGATCCCTGAAGCCACATGGGGTGACCAAAAAAAAAAAAAAAAAAAAGTAAATTCTTTTCTTCCTTTAGGAGAGCTGTGAAGAGAAAAATGATTTGTCATTTTAAAAAATATATATATTTTACATAGATTATATATAAAATAATATAAAAATATATGTATTTCTTTTTCCTCTCCCTGTAATTGGCTTATTTTATGCTTTAGTATTTGATTGATTTTTAAAGACTTTTTAAATCTTTCTAGCTGCTGCTTAATGCTATAACCAGACTTTTATAGCCATTTAAGACCTAAGACAGCCACTGGCAGTTTCAATTAGAGATTTAAATAAGTTGCTTATTATTAAATAGTTCGTAGTAGCGTTTTTCAAGTTCCTTAGTGTCTAGGGATCCCCTGACTACCTGTGCCTGGAGAGGTGCTGAAGTCTGCTTGGGAGAGGAGTTAACATCATCTGATTCTGAAGTGAGCTTCTCAAGGACATTCAGTAGAGACACCTTTTAGTATAAGGGTTTGGATGTTAGAAAGGATGTGGACTACTCGGAGAATACTGAGAGGTGTTAGGTGATCAGAATACTGCAGGGAAGAAATCTGGGGCAAACAAAGGAAGGGAAGAGTTAATCTTCTCTCCTGGAGTAGGAGTCAGTGACATTCAAATCTCAGCAACTTTCTGGCCATGTGAGTTTAGGTAATTTAACCCACGTCTCTACCTCAGTTTCCTCTTCTGTGCAGTTAATAGTGCTCATGGCGTCAACCTCTAGGGGAGCTTTCATAAGGAGGAGCAGAGAATATGTAGAGGCCTCTGGGATACTTCTGGGAATTTTCCTCTGCTCGGGATACCAATCCCTTTCTTCATTCTCCTCAGGACCCCTGGCGACCATCCCTGGTACTTTCAGCAGGCCAGACCAGGCTGGCAGGTGCCAAACAGAGCCCCAGACTTGTGTGGGAAGGGTCTGGCTTGGGAATGGCTTTGTATAAGCAACATTTTGTCTGTTCTCTTCAAAGAATTTCCCTTGAGAGCATCACACCCTAAACCCAGGTCAGATTTGTTCCAGGGCCTTCTAATTCTGTATCACATAGCACATATTTAAATGTTCCAGTGGGTTATCTCTTCACCCAGAGTTTAAACTGAGGAATCTTTCTGGCAAGGATGAAAGGAAAGGAAGAAGGGTTGCTGGCCCGCACAAACAGAATAGAAAAGAAGCTTATGTGCAGATAGCCCATCAGCAGACCACATCCACTCCTAGGAGGCAGGCGGTTTCTCAATTCCCTAAACCCAGCCAGGGTTTTTTTTTTTTTTTTTTTAAGATAAGGGCTGGTCTTGGACTTCACATTCTTTCCTACTCCTGGTGCTCCATCCCCTTCTTCCCACCTCCTCCGCTTCTCTCAGCTCAGTGGATTATCACAAGAGAGAGGTAAGGATCATATCTCTCTACCTTTTGTAAGAATGACGTGAAGGGACTTACCTGGTGATCCAGTGGTTAGGACCTTGCACTTTCATTGCTGAGGGGCCAGGTTCCATCCCTGGTCAAGGAACTAAGATCGCATAAGTCTCCCAGTGCAAAATAAAAGAAAACAAAACAAAACTACAAGAAAATACCAAGACGTTCCTAAAGAAGGGGAATTTTGCCCCACAGCATGACAAGTAGAGACTGATCAGGCTACTCCTGTTTTTTTGTGTTTCTAAGGAAATGTTTTTGCAAAAAGACAAGCCAAGACATTTCACTTCTTAGGTTATGCTTAAGAATGCTCTGTTTGGCTTCAAGTTATAGGATAAATAAGTTCTAGTATTATAATGTACAATATGATAAACATAGTTAACATTGCTATATGTTGCACATTAAAGTTGTTAAGGGAGTTAAATCCTGAGTTTTCATCTCAAGGAATATTTTTTCTATTATTTTATATCTGTTCAGTTCAGTTGCTCAGAGGTGTTGGACTCTCTGCGACCCCATTGACTGCAGCATGCCAGGCCTCCCTGTCCATCACCAACCCCTAGAGTTTACTCAAACTCATGTCTGTTGAGTCGGTGATGCCATCCAACCATCTCATCCTCTGTTGTCCCTTCTCCCGCCTTCAGTCTTTCCCACTATCAGGGTCTTTTCCAATGAGTCAGTTCTCATCAGGTGGCCAAAGTGTTGGAGTTCCAGCTTCAGCGTCAGTCCTTCCAATGAATATTCAGGATTGATTTCCCTTAGGATGGACTGGTTGGATCTCCTTGCAGTCCAAGGGACTCTCAAGAGTCTTCTCCAACACCACAGTTCAAAGCATCAATTCTTCGGTGCTCAGCTTTCTTTATAGTCCAACTCTCACATCCATACTTGACTACTGGAAAATCCATAGCTTTGACTAGATGGACCTTTGTTGGCAAAGTAATGTCTCTGCTTTTTAATATGCTGTCTAGGTTTGTCATAGCTTTTCTTCCAAGGAGCAAGCATCTTTTAATTTCATGGCGGCAGTCACCATCTGCAGTGATTTTGGAGCCCAAGAAAATAAAGTCTGTCACTGTTTCCATTGTTTCCCCATCTGTTTGCCATGAAGTGATGGGACCAGATGCCATGATCTTAGTTTTCTGAGTGTTGAGCTTTAAGCCAACTTTTTCACTCTCCTCTTTCACTTTCGTCAAGAGACTCTTTAGTTCTGCTTCACTTTCTGCTATAAGGGTGGTGTCATCTGCATATCTGAGGTTATTGATATTTCTCCCGGCAATCTTGATTCCAGCTTGTACTTCATCCAGTGTTTCTGGATGAAAACACACTGATGAAGACATTCAGTGTTTCGCATGATGTACTCTGCATATAAGTTAAATAAGCAGGGTGACAATATACAGCCTTGATGTACTCCTTTCCCAGTTTGGAACCAGTCTGTTGGTCCATGTCCAGTTCCAACTGTTGCTTCCTGACCTGCATACAGATTTCTCAGGAGGCAGGTCAAGTGGTCTGGTATTCCCATATCTTTAAGAATTTTCAACAGTTTGTTGTGGTCCACACAGTCAAAAACTTTGGCATAGTCAGTAAAACAGACATAGATGTTTTTCTGGAACTCTCTTGCTTTTTTGATGATCCAGTGGATGTCAGCAAGTTGATCTCTGGTTCCTCTGTCTTTTCTAAATCCAGCTTGAATATCTGAAAGTTCACAGTTCACATACTATTGAAGCCTGGCTTGGAGAATTTGGAACATTACTTTACTAGCGTGTGAGATGAGTGCAATTGTGCAGTAGTTTGAGCATTCTTTGGCATTGCCTTTCTTTGGGATTGGAATGAAAACTGACCTTTTCCAGTCCTGTGGCCACTGCTGAGTTTTCCAAATTTGTTGGCATGTTGAGTGCAGCACTTTCACAGCATCATGTTTTAGGATTTGAAATAGCTCAGCTGGAATTCCATCACCTCCACTAGCTTTGTTCATAGTGATGCTTCCTAAGGCCCACTTGACTTCACATTCCAGGATGTCTGCCCTAGGTGAGTGATCATACCATCATGATTATCTGGGTCAGGAAGATCTTTTTTGTACAGTTCTTCTGTGTATTGTTGCGACCTCCTTTTAACATCTTCTGCTTCTGTTAGGTCTATACCATTTCTGTCCTTTATTGAGGCCATCTTTGCATGAAATGTTCCCTTGGTATCTCTGATTTTCTTGAAGAGATCTCTAGTCTTTCCTATTCTATTGTTTTCCTCTATTTCTTTGCATTGATCACTGAGGAAGGCTTTCTTATCTCTTCTTGCTATTCCCTGGAGCTCTGCATTCAGATGGATATATCTTTCCTTTTCTCCTTTGCCTTTCAGTTCTCTTCTTTTCACAGCTCTTTGTAAGGCCTCCTCAGACAACTATTTTGCCTTTTTGCATTTCTTTCTCTTGGGGATGGTCTTGCTCCCTGCCACCTGTACAGTGTCGTGAACCTCCATCCATATTTCTTCTGGCACTCTATCAGATCTAATCCCTTGAATCGATTTGTCACTTCCACTGTATAATTATAAGGGATTTGATTTAGGTTATACCTGAATGGTCTAATGGTTTTCCCTACTTTCTTCAATTTAGGTCTGAATTTGGCAATAAGGAGTTCATGATCTGAACCACGGTCAGCGCCTCGTCTTATTTTTGCTGACTGTATAGAGCTTCTTCATCTTTGGCTGCAAAGATTATAATTAGTCTGGTTTTGGTATTGACCATCTGGTGATGTCCATGTGTAGAGTCTTTTCTTGTGTTGTTGGAAGAGTGTGTTTTCTATGACCAGTGTGTTCTCTTGGCAAAATCCTGTTAGCCTTTGCCCTGCTTCCTTCTGTACTCCAAGGCCAAATTTTCCTGTTGCTCCAGGTATCTCTTGACTTCCTACTTTTGCATTCCAGTTCCCTCTAATGAAAAGGACTTCTTTTTTGGGTGTTAGTTCTAGAAGGTCTTGTAGGTCTTCATAGAATCGTTCAACTTCAGCTTCTTCAGCATTACTGGTCAGGGCATTGATTTGGATTACTGTGATATTGAATGGTTTGCCTTGGAAATGAACAGAGATCATTCTGTCATTTTTGAGATAGCATCCAAGTACTGCATTTTGGAGTCTTTTGTTGACTATGAGGGCTGCTCCATTTCTTCTAAGGGATTCTTGCCCACAGTAGTAGATATAACGGTCATCTGAGTTAAATTCACCCGTTCCAGTCCATTTTAGTTCACTGATTCCTAAAAAGTTGACGTTCACTCTTGCCATCTCCTGTTTGACCACTTCCAATTTGTCTTGATTCATGGACCTAACATTCCAGGTTCCTATGGAAGGTTGCTCTTACAGCATCAGACTTTACTTCCATCACCAGTCACATCCACAGCTGAGTGTTGTTTTTGCTTTGGCTCCAACTCTTCATTCTTTCTGGCGTTGTTTCTCCACTCTTTTCCAGTATCATATTGGGCACCTACCAACCTGGGAGTTCATCTTTCAGTGTCCTTTCCGTGTCTCTGGTGGAGGCGTGGGTGGGCAGTGACCTGCTGCAGGGTTGGGGGCACTGAGTGCAGCCGTGCATGCAAGTGGACCTTTTGAAGGAGGTCACCATTATCTTCATTAGGTCCACCATAGTTTGGCCCCAAGTAAATAACAGGGAGGGAACATGGCCCCACCCATCAACAGAAAATTGAATCAAAGATTTACTGAGCATGGCCCCACCCACCAGAGCAGACCCAGTTTCCTTGTCAGTCAGTCTTTCCCATCAGGAAGCTTCCATAAGCCTCTTATCCTTCTCCATCAGAGGGCAGACATAGTGAAGACCACAATCACAAAAACTAACCAATCTGATCACATGGACCACAGTCATGTCTAACTCAGTGAAACTATGAGCCATGCCACCCAAGGGCCACCCAAGATGGACGGGTCATGGTGGAGAGTTCTGACAAAACGTGGTTCACTGGAGAAGGGAATGGCAAACCACTTCAGTATTCTTGCCTTGAGAACCCCATGAACAGTCTGAACAGTATTTTATATCTGTATGAGATGGTAAATGTTCATTAAACTTATTATAATAATAGAAAAGAAAGATCTCATGTTAAGTTTTCTCACCATAATAAAAGTTTTAAAAATTAAAGTTTAAATAATCAATAAGCCATTTAAATTCTTAAAAAGAAAAATTCTCAGTTTGGGCTTTAACATTTTTTTTCCTTCTCCAAATAGCACGGGTAGGGAAATGAACCTGGATGGGTTTTTTAAAAGTGCAGTAGAAGTGCTGTTTGTGTGTTTTTCAAATTATACTGAAGGACAGAAAGTGTTAGTTCCTCGGTTGTGTCCAGCTCTTTGCGACCCCATGAACTGTAGCCAGCCAGGCTCTTCTTGTCCCTGAGATTTTCCAGGCAAGAATGCTGGAGTGGGTTGCCATTTCCTACTCGAGGGGATCTTCCTGACCCAGGGATTAAACCTGAGTCTCCCACATTACAGGCAGATTCTTTACCATCTGATCTACCAGGAAAGAGAAAAAAAACACCTCAGCTAAGTTAGGTATAGAATACAGTTGGTCCAGTTTGTATAGCCAGTGACATTCACTTGGAGATGGTGTAGCTCAGCGTTTGTCCACACAGTTTCCTGGATGTTCTTCTGAGTCTCAAGTCTCTTTAATCACACAGTGTTGCTTTTTCCTACTTGTTGCTGTTCCCCTCACCACAGGGAACAAGTGCCCATGTCATAAACATTTGAACATCTTGAGGGCTCTGTGCTGCAATTGAAACAATGTCAGGAATCTTTCTTGGGGGAATATTTATGTTTTATGAGGACCCTTCAAACCTACAGCCTTGGGAATTTTAACTGAAGATGATTTCTTGATCCACTGCAGTAATGAGTAAAGAAGTCCCCTGACTGCTTAGCTGGAGAGCAATAACAAGATGAATGTGTGTGTGTCTGTTCTGGAAAGCTCAAGGCACCTTTGTAGGAAAACTTAGGAACAATAGATGCAGCGTCTAGTTCTGATGTCAGAGTAGAAAGATTATCTTTGGCTAAGATTATTTTCTATCTTGCCTTATAACATTGAAATGCATGCTGGAACGTGATGCCCGCATGTGCTTTTCCTGGCTTGCTGCTCTTGTAAGTTTGGCCCTGGTAGACTTAAAGGTTCTCCAAGTTGGCCAACCTTCTGCATGAACTCTTTGAACTTGATAGACTGGGGGCGAGGTCAGGAGCAGCCAAGATAACTGGAGCTAGGATTCTGGTGTTGAAAGAGGTTGAAGTGGAGCAGTTAAAAACAGATGCAGAGTGACTTACTGCAATTGATCCCATCTTTGTAGGCTTCTTTTCAAACTTTTGAACTGCTTCTTACATTGGCTTTGTATGTTTATCTTTCCCTTAACTTCCTAGCCATAATATATGTGAGCCAGCAGAACTTAGAATTCGTGCTTCATTTGTGCGAATACAGTTTGGAAACTTGAAGGGTTAGGAAAGTTATGCGTCAATAGGAAATTTAACTTAAACCAAAACTGTGTGTGTGTATTTCCCAGACCTGAACCTGTTTAACCTGGAATCACTAAGCCAACTGGTAATTGAGCATGGACTCAGGCTAAACAGAAACAAATGACTAGCAAGTATAGTTTTGGGCAGATTCTCCCAGATGCTCTTGATTTATGTGATTCATAAAGAAGGATCTGAATCACCTTTGTGAAATGTTTCTTGACCACCATTTCTGTTAGAGGTTTTTAAAAATACTGTTGCTGATCTTTCTTTTGTTGTTGTTCTTTTTGCATAGAAAGATTTTCTTGACTCTGATCATTTTCGGTACCCAGCAAAGCTATCTGCTTCACCAGTTTCTCATTTCTTTTACCTTTGTCTGTCAGTTCTTTGTATCCAGTGAATTCTAGATTTGTTTGTAAGCAGACGTTAAACAATTTGAATTGTGAATCTGACATCCCAGTTTCTTTTTTTTAAATTTCTACTTCATAGACTGAAAAATTTTAGGAAGACATTTTATTCAGCTCTGAATAGAATAATGAAAATTGAGAGGCTTGCATAATTTTATTGGAAGGAACCTTTGTCTTTCCACTGGGTCTATCAAAGAAACTAGCTAATAGCAATGCTTAATTAAAAACTTCTTGATATGGCAGACCAATCCATTATTTTTATAGATGGTCTTGATGGAGGCCAGATTTATGGAGGTTACCTTAGAGGCAAGAATATATGACTTCCATGGGATCTCATTAATCTAATATGAAAATATTATTTGTTTTGAAAAAATTTCATTAAAATAGTTTTATAATACTTAACATAGGCATAATACTGAAAAGCACAAAAAGTCACCCTTAAACATTTATATCTCATATCTGTATCTGAAGATAGATATTTAGCACATATATTTACATCTAAAGATGTAGAGAAAACTAGAGGGACAGTCCGTCAAAAAGGATTATCTCTGATGTTGGTAAGTATAAGAAAAAACTTCCAGAGGGGAAAAAACATCATGCTGTACATAGCTGGTGTCCCCCTGCACCCCATACCTTCTGGGGAGAGAGGAAGATGAAGTATGGTGAATGTCTTTTTCATTCTTCAGTCTATTTTTATTTATTTTTAAGTTAATTTGTATTGGAGTGTAATTGCTTTACAATGTCGTATTAGTTTCTGTTGTACAGCAAAGCGAATCGGCTGTGTGCATACATACGTGTGTGTTAGTTGCTCAGTCGTGTTCGACTCTTTGCAACCCCATGGACTGTAGCCTGCCAGGCTCCTCTGTCCATGGGAAGAATACTGGAGTGGGTTGACAGTTCCTTGCCCAGTGCATACATACATCCCTCTTTTTAAGATGTCCTTCGCATTCAGGTCCCCGCAGAGCGTTGAGTAGTCCCGTGCTGAACAGTGGGTTCTCCTTGGTCATCTGTTTATGCACAGTGCCAGTGGTGTACACGTCACTCTCAGTCTCCCGGTGCGTCCCACCGCTCTTCCCCACTTGATGTCTGTAAGTTTGTTCTCTACATTTGTGTCTCTGTGCTTTGCAGTTAGGTCCATTTTTCTGGATTCTGCATGTGAGCATTAATGCACAGTATTTTTCTGACTTACTTCACTCTGTGTGACAGTTTCTAAATCCATCCACATCTCTGCAAATGACACTGTTTAGTTCCTTTTTATGGCTGAGTAATATTCCATTGTATGTATGTGCCACATCTTCTTTATCCATTCCTCTGTTGATGGACATTTTTGCTGCTTCCATGTCCTGACTATTGTAAATTGGTGAATGTTTTGATGCCCTGCTTTTCTGATATTTTATGCTTTTCCATCATACAGATACATTTTTTTCTTTTGATTATTTGGAGCATGAGACAAGATTTGGTGTTTACTATTAATTCTTCATCAGGACTCAATGGAGGAAGCCCAAGCAGATAATTCACATCTGACTTTGGATCTGTAATACCTGAAGTTTTATCCCAAACAAAATGACAGTACCTTGGTGTGGCTTGAATTTTGGAAACTGCATATGTTCCCTTCTTGGCTCCCTCCTGCGTTTAAAATACTTTCTCTTCTCCCTCCCCTGCTTCCTCTAGTTGTAGGTAGGGCTGTCCTAGTGACTGTGTAATGGTGCCCTTCCTGTCTTCTCTGAGACGAGGTCCAGTTTATAGCATATTTATAAAGGTGTAGATCAGTGTTGGCATGTGTAAGTAGTCAGTGGGTGTTTCTTTCCTTCACTACTGTTCCTGCAAGAAGAGGTATCATCAAAAGACACTAGACTCTGAGTTTCATTCGTTGGAAAAATCATATCTGGCCTTTGTCATTACTGAGGTGAAATTGCTGGCTTTGCAAAGCAGAATCCCTGCATCTTTTGAGCCCGTCTAGGCAGCTCTTAGGGCTTCCCAGGTGGTGCATTGGTAAAGAGTCTGCCTGCCAGTGCGGGAGATGCAGGCGACATGGGTTCAATCCTTGGGTCGGAAAGATCCCTGGAATGGGAAATGGTGCCTGACTCTAGTATTCTTGCCTGGGAAATTCCATGGACAGAGGAGCTTGGAGAGCTACAGTCCATAGGGTTGTAAAGAATCAGACACAACTGAGCACACACAGGCAGCTCGTAGCAGTTAGATAATAGTGCCGGAGAGTAGGCATTTCTAAAGCCCTCAGGGTCTAAAAGAGGTTTTGCTAGCACTTCTAAACTAATTGGATAGTTTGTAATTTTTTAGTTCTTTTTTGGAAGGTATTCATAGCTTAATAGTGTAATGAGGGCTATAGCTTTCCTCCTTATCAGCCTTACTACCAGGTAATGTGTAACTCCTAAAACAAATTTGACACAGAATTCTGCCTTACATGCAAGTTTTTATTCACGAGCAGGGCCCAGCAGGACTATTCCATAAACCCAATGAAGTCCTAGCTCTCTTTCCTTCTGCCATTTCTACAGTCCTTGTATGAGTTGTTCCCTTGAGCCAGAAGGGACTTCTGGTCAACCCTAACACTGGAAACCCTAAGCTAAGGGTGCTGATCCAAAGGGATTGGGCTGCTGGCTGTTCTCAGTCATGTGCCCTTGTTGGTCAAGAACTGGAATACCCTACAGTCTTTGTAGTCAGTCCACATTTTAAAACCATCGCTATTTCACCCATGAGAACAATTTTTAATGTTCATTTTGCTAACACAGCCTCTGGTATTTATGAAAGAGAAAGAAAGACTGAGAAGCCTAGTGACTGACCCTGGAGTGTGTCCTGAGTGGAGGCTTTGCGATGCTAAGGAAACACGCCTGGAGTGTTCTCAGCTGGAGTAAGCAGCCATTCCTGGGGTGTTGGTCAGAACCAGCCAACACGCATTTGTCATATGAGTTGTGCTAAAGTATTTAAAGTATAATTACAACACAATAGGAGGATGTTTTGTGATTATTTGTCTATGTGAGAACCAGGTTGGGAGGTGCATTTGGACACAAAAAATCTTGAAATATAAGGAACATTTTTGTGGTTGACAGGAAAAATTGGAAACACATTTGATGTTAAGATGGGCTGGGAAAACCTGGACACATGGTTGCCAGAGAACTGGCCCTTTCAGTGCTTTTTTCTGGGCAGAGGCAACTTGGAAGTGAGATAAAAACACTGAATGCAGTCTGGTCAACTTCTTTGCATAACATAGAAATGTGTGCCAAAGTAAGGTATCCTTATAAAGACAGAGCTGATTATATGTATGGATCACATATTAAGGAAACACAACCCTTTCACTTTCAGCAACAGTTTTTCTTTTTTTTTGCAATTTAAAAAAAAATTATTTTTGGCTGTGTGGGGTCTTCATTCAGCAACAGTTTTTTAAATATTTGATCTCTTGACCTTCTTACATTTGAGAAATTCTTTGAGGACCCTGAAAGAGATGTCATTCATGTGGGTTGTAGCTGTTGATACTGACTGTATTAGAAATTAGCATTGAGAATTTTAATATATTTATCAGTACACTGAAACATAACTCTAAACCTATTGCATGTTCATAAAAGGCATTTTTTTCATGAAAAATTTTGTCCTTTCCAAAACAAGACTTTCAGTGAATGAGTGACATTGTTTCATATTTTTGCATTATAGAGAATTTTTAATATTTTTTACTAAAGAGATTCTTTAGTATCCCATGTACTTGGAGACAGCTGGATTCTCATGCCTGCTTCTGCATTTGGTCTGTTGCGCTGTTACTTTTCACGTAGCCTCTGAAAAATTTTAGTGTATGCTTGTAAGGAAATGAGAATTAAAAAGGCAAAGAATGTCTTAGTATTATTAAAATAAGTTGTGGTCTCTCAGACCTCCTTCCCCTACCTTCTCAAGCCTGCAGAAAGGCTGTCAAGGCTTCCCAAGGGTCCTGGGCAACTTGAAAAACTTGACTCAACAAGTACCTTCCCACCCACGATTTGATTTGGTCCCTATGCTCACCCTGAGAAGTTATTTACATCTCTCATTTTATAGTGGAAGGAAACAGATTCCTGCAGACCTACCCTTGAGTATGCAGTATTGTGAGTTTCTCAGCTGCTAGTGTAGCCAATTTTTAAATTTATTTTTTTATTGACATATAGTTGATTTTCAGTGTTGTATTAGTTTGCTGTACAACGAAGTGATTCAGTTATGTATGTGTATATGTTTTTTTTTTCATATTCTTTACCATTATGGTTTATCACAGGATATTGAATATAATTCCCTGTGCTAGTAGAGCAGGAATTTGTTGTTTATCTGTCCTGTATATACTAGTGTGCATCTGCTTATCCCAAACTCTCAATCCTTCTCACCTCACTCTCCCCCTTGGCAACCACAAGTCTGTTCTCTATGCTTCCTAGATAAGTTCATGTGTCATATTTAAATAGATGTAAGTGATATCATATGGTATTTGTCTTTCTCTGTCTTACTTCATTTATTATGATAATCTCTAAGTCCAGCCAGTGTAGCTGCAAATGGCATTATTTCATCCATTTTAATGCTTGAGTACTATCCCATTGTATATATGTACCATATCTTCTTTATCCATTCATCTGTTGATGGACATTTAGATTGTTTCTATGTCTTGGCTGTTGTAAATGGTGCTGATGTGAACATAGGGGTGTCTGTATCTCTCTGAATTTTAGTTTTGTCTGGATATATGCCCAGGAGTGGGATTGCAGGATCACATGGTGACTCTGTTTTTAGTTTTTTGAGGAACCTCTACTGTTCTGCATAGTGGTTACAGCCAGTTTTTAAATGGTTTTCTGATGATTCTGTTTGTGCAGTTGTTCTTTTGCAGCATGTGTCCTTGTTTACTGTGACTTGTGTCTCCCTTCTCATCAAACTTAGATTTCAGGGAAGGGAAGCATTCACCATTGTTGAGGCAACTTTATGAAAAGAGATGAGTTGTTTGCAGAGAGTTACTGCTTTGGGTGGTTTTCCAAATATTTGTATATCCAGTTTTCACAGTAATATTTTAATGCTTAAGGAGTGTTTATGGTAAGAATATGGTACTGTTTACCATGGCATTTGGGGTATGTACTTTAAATAGGTTATTTCAGGACAGTCACTTTATTTTCTCACCTTATGTGGATTATATTTCACACCTTAGAAAGGAAAGTGGATTTGGCAGACTGTCACATAGCCTCTAATTAACTATATTTATATTCTCCACAGACTTGTGCCCTCCATGGAGGTCAAAGCAGGTCTCTCTGCCAAGCATTTCAGGAACAGATCTATTGTTTAGGATCTGTGTTTCAAAATTTTAAAGTTGCAGTAGACTTTTTGTTTCATGTACTAGTTCTTGAATAGTCAAGGAAAATGAGTTATGAGAAAAATGAAAATTGGTGGAACAGCAGCAGTGGAAGGCCCCCAATTTTTATTGTTTTGTTCCATACGCATACAACTACCCTTTCAAGTTACCGTAAAGGTTTCTAAATGCTCATCCTGAGTTCTGTGTTATTGGGTATTATTTCCCTGGTATATGGGAGGAGACCATACTTCAGGTAGTACCCATGTCCGTTATAAGCACTGTGCCTTCTCACCTACTTCAAATCTGGATTGTTTTAAAAAAATTGTTTGGCCACACTCCATAGCTTGTGGGACCTGAGTTCCCAAACCAGGGATTGAACCCACGTCCCCTGCATTAGAAGGTGGAGTCTTAACCTTTGGACCGCCAGGGAAGTCCCTCCAACCTGGATTTTTGTCGTTTTACATCCTGTCTTCCATGGTTAACCTCAGTTTAAACTAGAGAATTCTTATATATTTTTCTGTGCCTTCTCAAATAATATTTAGTGTTGTACCTTGGAAATGATGTTACAAAAGTAAGGTATGCATCATACTCAAAGTATATTATTAAAAAGGATCACTACTGTTCTCAAAATATACTCAGACAAATAACAGTGTTCTTAACCTCATTTTCTCACTGAACAAGAGATCGGCACTGACTTACCAGTTTGAGGAGGACAAAACAACAAGTTAGGGAGAGAAAGAGGTTGTCCCAGATGGCTTGAGTTAAGGGAAGGGATGAGTGATTGCTTATTTTTTCTTTACCCAGGTTCTTACAGAGTCATTTTACTGAAGACTTGTGTGTGAGGGGAGGAACAGAGGGATAGTCAGAACGGGCTGCAGCTGAGAAAAGGAAGGCAAACAGAATCCAATGTGTCAGCCAGGGCCAGAGAAGGCTCTAGAATAGTGGTCCCCAACCGTTTTGGCACCAGGGACTGGTTTTGTGGAACACAGTTTTTCCACAGACTGGAGGTTGAGGGGTGAGGATGGTTTTAGGATGATTCGAGTGCATGACATTCATTGTGCACTTTATTTTGCGGCTGTCTCAGGATAGTCCACCTCGACTTTAGGGTTAGGGTTCATTCTCCTAGGAGAATCTAATGCTGCTGCTGCTGATGAGGCAGGGCAGAGGTAGTAATGCAAGCAATGGGGAGTGGCTGTAAATACAGATGCAGCTTTGTTCACTGGCCCGCCACTCACTTCCTGTTGTGCAGCCCGATTACTAACAGGCTACGAAGCATAGTGGTCCATGGTCTGGGGGTGGTGGACCCTGCTCTAGCAGGTAGAGAGAGCCACTTTACATCAGATGAGGTTGATTTCCAAGCTGGCCAGCTGTCACCTGGAGCTGTGATTGTCACAGTCAGGACCTGGGCATTTACCATTTACTGTGTGCCAGGCAGGGCCTGATTTCTTTTCATGGAACCTGTTTTTATCCTCAAAGAAAGAAAGTGAAGTTGCTCAGTCATGTCCGACTCTTTGCAACCTTATGGACTGTAGCCTACCAGGCTGCTCTGTCCATGGAATTTTCCAGGCAAGAGTACTGGAGTGGGTTGCTATTTTCTCCAGGGGATTTTCCCAAGCCAGGGATCAAACCTGGGTCTCCCGCATTGCAGGAAGACGCTTTACTGTCTGAGCCACCAGGGAAGGTGTTTCAAGACAGACCCAAGAAGGAGGATCAGAGGACAGGGAAGCCCATGGAGGTGAAATATTTGTTCAGCAGAATGCAGCTCACAAGCAGTGAGGCTGGGATTGGAACCCGCATCAGGGTGATGCTGCGGCCTCTTGCTCTCCTCAGGTGAGCTTCAGGTTGACAAGAGCAGGAGCTGAGACTGACATGGGCCCCTGTGGGAGGTGGAGCAAGTCGGTGCTTTCTCGCTCCAGTATAGTTTCCTACCAGTTCCTCCAGTACTTCTCCAGATAAAGAAGATGGACGATGAAGTATCTGTTTCCAGAAACATTTTGAAGGAAATCAGAGAGAGGCCAAGAGGGACTTAAGTTCCTCCAGAGAGGAAGTTGAGAAACTCAAGGATAGCAAGCCACTAATGCCAGATGTTATTTATCCAAAGGTTTTTGGCTACATTGCAATACTTTCTGGATCTCTCCTAGTGCTCTGCAATCTTCCTGAAGCCGCTTTGAGTTTTAAAAATATACGTACCTGAATTTGAAACCGTGGTCAGTTAGTCCAAAATATGCTCTTAAAACCCTAAATTCTTTGAAATAACAATGGTGGAAGCACAGAAGGAATCGCTCCAAATGATTATTTGAAGTATTATTTTATTCCAAGTGGAAAAAATATTTCTGAATTGGCAACTATTTCAGCTAGAGTAAGCTGTGTTTTTGCGTTTAAAAAAGATCACATTTAGTGCTCTGTTACTACATACGCATGGAATGTTTCCTACTTAAATTTTTAATTATTATTCCTTAGTGAAAGGCTCAAAGGAGGTTTCACTCTTAACTGTCTTTGACTTTTCTACCTAAATGATAACAGAAGCTTTTATCTTTAGTCATAAGGCAACACATAATGACGTTCTCCTGTAATGGGTGTGGAGAGAGGTGGATGTGGGGGTGAGGACTACTAAATGTTCTTATAAAAAGGACTATTGATTTGTGACCTCAGTTCCCTAATTAACCTTTTTTTCCCCTGTGTGACATTTTCAGTAACATTCTAACTTTAATATCTTTACTTTTGATTATTCTTTCTCCATCTAGAGAGTGTTTTCAAATTTTTATTTTTGTTCCAGAAACTTGAGTCAAAAAATCTCTCTGAATTGTTGCTTTTTATTTTTCTACCAGAACATTCTGCCGGCTGTCTTTCTGTTCTCCACATACAGCCCCTGGTCTAGGGCCCACAATGACTTCCAACACACCTCCCTAATTGATAGAAAACTTGGAATGGATTAGTCCTCTCAATCTATTTTTCTTCTTAATAAAGAGTGATGCAGAAACTTTTTTTTTGGACTCAGGCTGTTGAAAATGTTCCTAAAATAATAGCCCACATTCCTGCCTTCGTAAGCACAGTGGAAACGATTGTCTTCCGATGCCTGAAAACTCTGCAGTGTTTGAGAGCGGCTTTTTTCAGATACTGATTCTCCTTCATTGTGTGGTAAATGGAGATTGGGAAGGAGTGGAGGTAAACAGCCTCTGGCATAATCGCCAGAGAGGCCAGGGATCCAGAGGCTGAGTTCCCCTCCTCTCCATCAGAGCACAGCTCAGGATCTGTGTCTGAGCCAGGTTCCCCTCCCCCTGTGTGTGGAGGGGCCGTAAGTGTGTAGAATTCTCTCCATGCCCCCCATGCCCTCCTCACTGAGAGCCAGTACCCACTCTGCTCTTGTACCCGTGCAGGAGGGAAGCCTACCTCGGCAGTGCCTTTTAGGACATTGAGGGACTTCCCCGGTGGTCTATGGTTAAGACTTGGCCTTCAAGGCCAGGGGCACAGGTGTGATCCTTGGTCAGGGAACTGAGATCCCACATGCTACATGGCATGGCAGGGGGAAAAAACAACAACAACATTGAATGGCCAGAAAGTGGCTCTTTTGAAATAAATCCTCATGTTACCAACATTCCTTATGAGTTGGTTTCTCATGAAAGTTCTGGCTGATGAGGACCTGCTAAGGCACCCAGAGCTCCCCTCATGCTGTCTCACTGATGGTCAACCTGTGTGCCCCCCAACCCACTGCCCTCCCCTGGGACCTCAGGCCTTACCTGCTGCCCTGATGCGGTCATGCCTCTGCCTTCATTAGAACTTGCTATGCACCTGGTTTGAAAGTGAAGCTTCGTGGGTGAGCTTCCATCACAGGTTGCACTGCTCCATGCTTGAGAGAAGACACTCTAACCTGACTCTCAGGTTTTGTTGAAGTAGTCACATACTGTGGGAAAGGGAGAACTACCTTCCTAAGGAGCAGTTGTCTGTGTGTGGGCGCTCATTGGTGCAAACACCGTAACAAGAGTGATCCATGGAACAGTGGTCGTAGCCCAGAGCCTGGCCTGGGGGAAAGAGTGTTTTCCCTGGCTGCATTGCTCATGTTTTACAGTTGATCCCAGGCAGAGAAATTCAGGGTTCTCGCTGCATGCCGTCTTCTGTTTTCAGTTCAGTTCAATCGCGTCTGACTCTTTGTGACCCCATGGACTGCAGCGTCTTCTCTTTGCCAGGTGATTATTTCCTTCTCTCTGGAGGGAGGTTGGGTGGGAAATGCTCATTTCTAATCCTTTTTAATGTTTGAAGTGATGGGAGTTTTCCTTCCCACCCCTGAGCCCGTTGTGAAGCACTGGCATCTTCCCGTGACTACCTGGTCTGTTTCCGGATTACTCTTCCCTGGCCATTGAGTTGGTGTGTCTTCAGGGGGAATGCAGGCTAATTTAGCTTAAAGGGGGTATGATTAGAAAGGTAAAGAAAGCTCTGGATGTTTTCTGAAGTAGAAAAGAACAGCTTTTTGGACTATCCATGATTTTGGATAGGATGTTTACACTGTTGCTCACCCTGAATCATTCCAGTTGAGTTCCATGGATATGGGAGAATTGACTCTGTTATATTTTTCTTTGAATTTTATGCTTTGGATTTTTGGGCTCTCCCTGCCACCAGCCTCCCCTTCCTGAGATCAAGCAACATTTCCATTAAATTTTAAAACCTGAGTTTCCAAAGGGAGTCTGTATAAGAGAAATGAAACTCTGTATAACAGAGGTGGTGACTTTTCAAGATCAAACAGTATCAGAGGAATTTTGTGTTTAATTTTTTTTTTTCTCCCCCCCTTAATTTTTAAGTCTGCTTAGGATGTCCTGATGATGGGAATAGGAACAGAAAAATTTATATGACAGCTTTTGTATTGGATGCTAGGAAAGATTTTAATCAGGAAGAGAGAGATGTGGTATTCAGATTTTGAAGTTGTGCACAGAAAGCTCCTAAAAGTGTCCTAGAGTTTTACTTGTTTCTTTTTTTTTTTTTAAACTGAGGGACATGGGTTTGGGTAAACTCTGGGAGTTGGTGATGGACAGGGAGGCCTGGCGTGCTGCGGTTCATGGGGTCACAAAGAGTCAGACACGACTGAGCGACTGAACTGAACTGAACTGATAGTTTATGTCTAATACTGTGTATTAATTTCAGGTGTACAACACAATGATTTGATATTTGTGTATAATGTGAAATGATCAATCTCAATAAGTCTAGTTAACATCTGTCACTATACATGGCTACAAAAAAATTTTATTTTTCTTCTGAGAATGGCTTTTTAAGATCTTTTCTCTTAGCAACTCAAATATGCAGTATGGTATTATTAATTGTAGTCACTATGCTGTATTACTTTTCTTTTAGGAAACAAGCGATAGCTTTATTTCTTGGTGTCCTAAAATCAGTGAAATCTTTCTACTGTCCATATTTATTAAAGGAGGTAGTCAGAATCTCTTTATAGTCTTTATTTAATATTAAATCTCAGATAGTTATGCTCAATGATATTGAAGATCTGGGAATTCCTGGGCAGTCTAGTGGTTAGGAGGCTTCCCAGGTGGTGCTAGTGGTAAAGAACCCGCCTGCCAGTGCAGGAGACAGAAGAGGTGTGGGCTTGATCCCTAGGTGGGGAAGTTCCCCTGGAGGAGAGCATGGCAACTCAATCCAGTGTTCTTACCTGGAGAATCCCATGGACAGAGGAGCCTGGTGGGCTACAGTCCATAGGATTGGAAAGAGTTGGACATGACTGAAGTGACTTAGCACACACACGCATCAGTAGTTAGGACTCTGTGCTTTCACTGCCTGGGACCCAGGTTCAATCCCTGGTCAGGCAACTTAGATCCTACAAGCCACATGTCGTGGCCAAAAAAATAATAAATACTGAAGGTTTCATATGTTGAAGTAACTTTAGAAGTGTTAATTGAACTATTTTTAATAATAGTACTTTCCTAAATTCAAGTATTTCACAGAACCACACACACACAAAAAACTAAGTGGTAGTGGTAATATTTATATTTTGAATGTTTATCAGTTTATTATAACTTATTTGTGATCAACTTCTTTATCATAGGTACACATGGTTAATACTGTTTTAAATGTCTTATTTTTCTTGATCTGCAGATATTGATTGATATGGTCCTTGGCAAAATACATGAAAAATACTCCATGTTTTTTAAAGAGGATATTTCAAGTTTCCATGTGCCTCTGTTTTGTCGTGTGGTGTAGTGATGTTACATACTCCTATTCAATTACTATCTACTTAGAGGACTTAAAGACCATTTGTATTTGCTTCCTATTACTTCTGTAATGAACTCTCACAACCTTAGTGGTTTAAAACAACAGAGAGTTATTTTCTTACAGTTCTGGAGGTCAAAAGTGCAAAATAGATGTCTCTGGCCTAAAATCAGTGTCTTGGCAGGGGTGTGATCTTTCCGGAGGTCCTAGGGGAGAATCCTTTTCCTTGCCTCCTCCAGCTTCTAGAGGCTGCCTGTACCCTGGATCAACCCCTTCCTTCAACTTTAAAGCCACTAGAGAAACTTTGTCAGATCTCTGACTCTGACTTTTCCATCTTTTAAGGACCTTTGTGATTACATTGGGCCCACTCAGAGAATCCAGGGTAGTCTTTTTATTTTAAGGTCATCTGTTAGGAACCCTAATCCCATTGGCAACCCTCATTCTCCTTCCCCATGTAACCTGACCTATTGATCGGTTTCAGTGATTTAGGATGTGGGGGTCGTTATTCTGCCTACCATACCACTTGAACTGCACATATCCAGAACAACATTCAGTTTTCCTACCCTAAACGTAGCCTTCCTCTGATGTTCTGTGTCTTAATAATTTGCTTCACTATCAATTGAGCAAATACATACCTCACAGTTATCTTTGATTCCATCCTTTGTTTACTTCATGTATAATCTGTCATCCACTTTGTGGATTTTGCTTCCAAGATAGCTTTCAAAGCACAAAGAAGGACAGCTGTCTCTGCCATACCGATACTAGGATACCTTTGATCTCTCTTTTGAATCACTATGGGAACCTCCTACTACTCTCCCAGTATGTGTATATATATACACATATATATATTTCTGCTTTATTGAGGTATGTTTGGGTAAAAATTGTGCAGTTGGTCTTCTGTATATGCAGGTTCACATCACAGATTTAACCAAACGCAGATTGAAAATATTTGAAAAATAATTTCCAGGAAGTTCCCCAGAGCAAAACTTGAATTTGCCGCCCACAGGCAACTATTTACATAGCATTTACATTGTATTAGGTATTATAAGTAGTGCAGAGATGACTTAAATATATGGGAGGATGTGTGTAGGTTATATGCAACACTATACCATTTTATTTATTTTTTTAATAAAGGTAAAAAGGAACCTTTTTTGTCACACCATGAGGCATGTGGAATCTTAGTTCTCTGACTAGAGATCATATCTGTACTCCCTACATTAGAAGTGCAGAGTCTTAACCATTAGACCACCAGGGAAGTCCCTTATGCCATTTTATATAAGGGGCTTGAGCATCTGGATTTTGGTATCTTCAGGCGTCCTGAAACCAATCTCCTTGTTGATACCGAGGGACGCCTGCATACATTGAGGTTGTACAACATGATTATTTTTAAAGTGTACAACATTTGGGTATGTTCTCTTGACCTCCTCCAGATGTTTGTCACACTTCATAGCTAGAGTGGTCTTTTTAAAATGCAAATATACCAGTGTTACTTCTCTTCTTCAAAGCCTCAGAGTAAAAACAAGCCTGTGATGTGGCCTCAAGATCATACCACTTATTCCTGATCCTGTGATTCTCTGTGGTCTTCCTCCCAGTTTCCACTCTGCCTCAGGGCCTTTATGTTGACTCCTCTGTCTGCCACGGAGGTCTCCCGTCTCTCCAATCACTTGTCATCTTTACTTTGTTAACTCACATTCATTCTTCAGTTTTGATCAGTACTCTTCCTGATGGAAAACCTTCCTTGTGCTCGTCAAGGATTCCAGCTGCGGGTTCACAGACCTCCCTGTAGTTTTTCTTCTGCAATTTTTTTCTTGAAAGTTTTTTTTTTTTTTTTTGAAGTGGATTATTTTTTAAAGTCTTTATTGAATTTGTTACAACACTGCTTCTGTTTTATGTTTTGGCCTTTTGGCCTCAAGGCATGTGGGATCCCAGCTCCCCAACCAGCGATTGAACCCGCACTCCCAGCATTGGAAGGCAAATCTCAACCACTGGACCACCAGGGAAGTCCCTTTCTTCTGTAGTTTTAACTGTAGAGTACTTGCATATCTCTACTCTGAACATAAACATGAAATTCATAACATACACACCACACATGTGTACACATATGATTTTTCAGTAGCTGTTCTTAGCCTTGCTATGTTGAAATTCTCTTCTTTGTGAGGTGAACTGTAGCATATTCCTGAATGATGTTTCAATTCATTACAGCTTTCCTTTCTCATTTCTGTGTTTGTCTCAATCTTGTTCTTTTTACACCTTTGGTTTTTGAATCAGAAATGGGAAGAAATCACTTCTTCCCCCATGAATTCCACTCTTCCCTAAAGGTGACCATACGTTGAATTCTCAGTCCCCTTTTGCATTGACTGGGGCTGGATGGATAATGTCTGGTGGGAGGTGGAGTTAGGGCTGGTCCTGGTGTCTCTTAGTGAAATCTGGGAGGAGGGCTTCCCCAGTATATGGTGCTCACAGGCTGCTCTCTGAACATGTGCTGTGGTGTGGGCCTTAGCCATACTTTATGATAGAAGGATCATTGTTGTGATGCTGTTACATAATTTCTCTTTGTGATTTTAACAAATTACTTACTTAGCTGCACCAAGTTTTGTGGCATGTGGAATCTAATTCCCTGACCAGGGATTGAACCTGGGCCCCGTACACCAGGAAATTCTCTCTTTGTGATTGTTAATTAATTTCTGTCTCCTCTAGTGGGCAGTAAGGTTTATGGGTATAAGAATCATATCTCTCTTTTCTTCTCGTTTATTTCTCAGTGTGCGTGACCAGCTATTCCACTTAGTTTAGTACTAAGGGGTTTTTGAGGAGATGGACTTTTTAGTGCTGGAAATGGTCAACTCCTGGGCAAATTGGGGTGAGTTAGTGTATTTCAGTGTCTTCTTAGCAGTTACTGACAAAGTAGGTATAGAACATTTTTTTGAGTACAAGAGTTTAACAAAGGCTGACATGATTGCAAGATGACTGCAAGTGTTTCTATTTTAGTCAGTTAATACAAATTCAGAATGAGTACAACTAGTCATTGTGCAAACTCACCTGTATAACTATTAATTTTCTGCACCTTAGATGTCTAATTTACAGTTGGCAAACATTAATGAGTTACAGAAGTAGAGTTTGAAGTGTGAAATTCAGTCTACTCAGTGCTGTGTGAACCAGATCAATAATGTGTGATATTTAATAAGACTGGAGTCATGTATTTATATAGCATTGCAATTTTTTCCCCTTTGATTTTGAAGAGTGTTTTGTATAGCAAGTAAGGATCAGGTTGTTTGGTCTGTTCCTATTGAGGACCATATGACATAACTCTTTGAGGTAATTTTGAAATCCAGTTTAAAAAAATCAGCTATGATTCTGTATTCCCAATAATTTATTATTATTAACTCTAGTTCATTTATTAAAGCTCTAGGCAGAATAGTCTTCGTTCTCCCAATGTGGCAGGTAATATATTTTCAGAGAGGTGGTCAGATGTATTGTTCCTGTGTATTAACAAACATACAACTTTTGTTCTGAAAGGTAGGGGTTGGTATGCTACATACAAAATACGCAATATTGCTTGTATTCATTTGGATGGTTTTCCTTTAGTTGTTTGGTCGATAAGTCATGTCTGACTCATTGCGACCCTGTGGACTGTAGCTCACCACGCTCCTCTGTTCATGGGATTTCCCAGGCAAGAATACTGAAGTGGGTTGCCATTTCCTCATCCAGGGGATCTTCCCAATCCAGGGGATCTTCCTGACCCAGGGATCGAAAGTGCATTTCCTGCGGCTCTTGCATTGGCAGGCGATTCTTTACCACTGAGCCACCTGGGGAAGCTCATATATAGGTTTAGAAACATGCAGTTACATATAAACATATATATAGCCTTTGGAAACTGTGTGTGTGTGTGTGTGTGTGTTTGTGTTCACTCAGTTGAGTGTGACTTCAGCAAACAGGGATCAACCAAACATATTTAACTTACAGCCAGGGTCAGGTTTGTCTGCTTCTCTGTGGGAGAGACATAGGGATCTGCCAGTTAGCCTGCTCACACTCTGGGTTTTATTTGTGAGTCTCGTGCAAAAGAATGTTACTTTGTTGTCCTAACTAAGACTTCATGAATATTGAGTGCCCCATGGCTCATGTATAATTTGTGTATCGTGAATATTTAGTGTGCCTGAGATGCCTCCTGCAGATTTAGTGCCTTATGAATATTAGTGCTTCATGAATTTTAGGTGTCTTTTGTCCCTTCCATCCCTTTGTGTGTTCACACATACATGTTCAGTTTACGTTGTCACATCTCGTCACCTCACACATCTTAAGAGTTTCATCTTTCCATATTTCCCTGTTGTTGAGCAGAATTTCCTGCCCTATGGGGTAGAATTGAATTTTTTCAAACAATACAGCAGGTGTATGCCACAGATGTCTAGTTGTAAAGTTTCCCGAGCCTTGTGCCCAGAAGCTTCAGAGAGAAGAAAATTTTTTATTGTTTCTTTTTCTCTTCTACCTGTTTATTTTAAAAGTTAATTTTATTGAAGTATGTAGTTGAATTATAATGTTGTGTTAATGTCTGCTGTACAGCAAAGCAACTCAGTTATACATACACATACACTCTTTTTCATTGTGGTTTATCACAGGATATTGAATATAATTTCCTGTGCTATACAATAGGACCTTGCTGTTTATTCTCTTTATAATAATTTGCATCTGCTAAACCAAAACTCCCAATTCTGTCCTCTGGTCCCCCCTTCCCTCTTGGAAAAAATATTTTTCATATTCAAAATTTCAGGTCAGTATCATGACGTTTGTGGATGCAGATGGTAATGCTGTTTGAAACTCCTTACAGTCTTTGGGGTTTTGAACTTGCACTCACTAGTTCTGTTCCTCTATGTTGTAAACATTTTAATGTAATTACGATTCAAAGTTCTATAGTATATGGAAATGTTATTCTGTAAGAAAAAGTGATAGACTAAGAGAAATAGGTTTTGGGTGGCAAGAAGCTCCATCTCATTCTAAGAGTTAAATCTTCATACAGCTCCCGACTTGAGTAAATCTAGGAGCATGTTTAAGGTTTAGCAGTGACAGACAGGACTGTGTGCATTTTCTGTGTATCGTGGGAAGTATGTCATGCCTTTTCATTAATAACTAGTCAGGAAGGGACCAAAAGTTTGGTGTCTTCTCTGCCACCTTCAGGGAGAGTCTCCCCTAGGTTGTTTGAGGAGATGTGTTTGAACAGATACCTCAGCCACTGCACATATACCACCTAGAGGAGTGGTTGAAAACAATATAAGTGCTTTTCCAAAGTGACTGAAACCAAGTGTGGATAAATTGGGGGATCATAAAAATATACACATACTATAAATATTTTATTATAGCCTTAAAATATAAATATCTATTTATTTATTTTTGTTGTAGGGCCAAGGCCTTTTCTGAACATGAAGGATTAGAAATGGTCACGATTTTTAGGATTATTTGGCAGACATTTGGAAACAGATACAGCCGAGTCTTGGTAAACAGATGACACGGCTGATGGGGGAGCAGAGGTGTCTCATCAGCCTTGGGAGTTTAGGGTCCCCTCGCGTGTGTCACTTCACACTGCAGGAGGGTAGGGAGGGCGTCAGTGATGTGGAAGTTGAGTAGGAGAGCTGCTTCTCTTGGTTTGACACCTTCAGTTCTCTTTTATGTGTAGCTTGAATTTCAAGCTGAGCTTCTCTGCTCCGAATCAGTGACACAGTAGGTAAAGGAAGACATTTCTCCGATTGGAAGCTCTCCTTTGTGCCATTCTGGAGCCCCCTGGGCTGACTGGGACCTGCAGCTTGAGCAGTGGTGTGAGTGGGCCCAGCCCCAGAGAGTGTGTCCTTAATGGAAGAGCAGATCCCACTCTTAGGCTGCTTTGAATGCACAGGAAGAGCTGACATCCCACTCTGAGTGCTGCCTTGGGGCTGAGCGCTCTGCCTGGAGGAGCGCACCTGATCGTCGTGACCCTGGAGGGCTGAGCAGACCCTGGCAGTGCCCCGGCCCAGCCCCTCACCACCCTGGCACCGGGTCATGGGGCCAGTTGTCTTAGTTTGCCTGGGTTGGACGGTTTTCTTGGGAGCCTGGCCTTTCAGCGCTAGAACCCACTGATGGGTTGGTTATAGGAGTTTGGCCTGTGACTCATGCCTGAGGGTCCTGTAGCCCGAAGACTTTGCTTGGAGTGGAAGCTGCCCTCCAGCAGTGACAGGCTAGACTTGGGGGAGGATGTGTGTCCACTTCTGAGCCCCTCGAGAGGCAACTCTGAGAGGTCCCCTGCAGAACTGGCCCTGAGGCCAGCAGGGTGTCCCACTCACATACCTGGATCACTTCCTCTTTGCTGTCTTCTTATTTTACCTTCCCTCCTCCATTCCAGCGACCCCTGGGGTCAGTTCCTGCATAAATTACTTTCACTCAAATACTTGTCACAGAGTCTACTTCTTGGGAGAATCCAATTAAAAAAAGCATAGGACTAAGGACTGTTTTTGCCCTCTTTTCAGATGAGGGAGATTAAGTCATCTTGCTTAGAGTCATCCAGTGGGTGCACTGTTGACTTTTCGTTATGACATCCTGTACGGCTGTTTCCATCCTTGCCTGTTGACCAGTGTTTCTAGAGAATGTAAAATTTTATTTATTCCTGTGAAATTACCAATAAGCCAGCATCAGTCCAGTGGGTTGATGGGTGGTGTGCTCTTTTGTCTCTGCTATGCTTGATGTCAGTTGCGCATGAAGCAGAAAACTCTGCATAGAGGAGTTTGGAGCTGTTTGGACTAAGGAGAAATTCATCTTTCATACACAGTTTGACAAACTAGGGAGCCGCTGACTAAGGGTGCAGTGCTGGTCCTTTGCCCTAGTGATGCTCAGCCTGGCCTTGGCTGGAAGCAGAACTTTGACGTCTCTGACTGGGTTGGATGTAAACGGCCTGCTTGTGCTGAGCAGTTGTGTCTGCTGGTTCTTGGCTGTCATCCTTGAGCCTTCTATCTATGAAATGACTCATTATAAGGAAGTCTGTTAAAAACAAATCTCTCCCTGTTGTAGAGCATCTCTTAAAACTTCTCTTTAATCAAAGAATTTTGATTTGCTGCTCTCAGTTCCAGTTGCTGCCAGGAAACATCGTGTGCATTGACAAAGGCTGTGATAGTTATGGTACTTGAATTTCTTGTGAAGATGGATGCTTTGGGAAATGAGTTTATTTCCCTCTTATGTGAAAGTGAGAGGCTTGGGAATTATACCCAGACTTAAAACTCCTTTCATGGCAAATCTACAGGCTAACTGGAAGTGTTCCAAGTTTCTCTAATAAAAGTGACTCCCTTCTCTCAGCATTTAATTGTCCTTCCCATTGTTCTCAATCCCTTGTCATTTTGTCACTTCCTTAGATTATCCATTGAAAAAAGGCAACTGCTTGCTGGATGATCCACGGAAATAAAAGGAGTTTATGCAGAAGCAGAGTAGAACCAATGCCGTGTTGAGGAATCAGTGGGAAATATCTTATTTGAAAAGAGACAAGAATTTTGTGGGACTTCCCTAGTTCCCTAGTGGTCAAGAACCTGCCTTGCAATGCAGGGGACACAAGTTCAATCCCTGGTCAGGGAACTAAGATCCCACGTGCCTCGGAGCGCTCAGCCCATGTGCCACAACTAGAAAGTCCGTGTGCTGCAAGATTCAAGGAAGATTCTGCCTGCCACCGCTAAGACTTGACTTAGCCAAATAAATGTTAAATTTTTTTTTTTTTTGCTTTTGAGAAACTGACCTTTAACTGTGAATGCTTGCTTTCCTTCTCCAGTCTACTAATCCTTTCTACTGGTGTGCATCTGTCTTCCTTCAAAGATCTAAACACACACTCCCTGTCCCTGGTTTTGGGAAGTACGCTTTAATTCATCACAGTTGCCTCTGCATTTCCCAGGTTCACATCTGTTTCACATCCTGTCCTCTGAAGCAGCACACATGTGCTGCTTCACGTTGCTTTAGGTGCTGTTGAGTCATAGGAAGATAAGAAATACCATGTGCGTGCCAAGTTGCTTCAGTTGTGTCTGACTGTGTCCATGGGATTCACCAGGCAAGAACACTGGAGTGGGTTGCCATGTCCTCCGTGGAATCTTTCCAACCCAGGGATTGAACCCATGTCTCTTAAGTCTCCTGCACTGGCAAGCGGTTTCTTTACCACTAGCACCACCTGGGAAGCCCTAAGAAGAGCTGGGGAGGTTTAAACCCAGAGTGAGTGGGGCTTAAGGGTCTCTTCTCTTGGCTTCCCTGGTGGCTCAGACGGTAAAGTGTCTGCCTACAATGCGGGAGACCTAGGTTTGATCCTTGGGTTGGGAAGATCCTCTGGAGAAGGAAATGGCACCCCACTCCAGTACTCTTGCCTGGAGAATCCCATGGATGGAGGAGTGTGGTAGGCTACAGTCCATGGGGTCGCAAAGAGTCAGACAGGACTGAGCTACTTCACTTTCACTTTCTTTTGTCAAGAGACTGAGGAGCAGATTGCTTTTACACCTTGTCGCTGAGTGCAAAGAACAGGAAGGGAAGCTGAACCGGTGGAGAGGTCGTAAGAAGCAGTGAGAAGATGGTATTGTTCCCATGCTCCGAATGTTAGGCCCCTAGAGTTGTCTCCGAAAGGCTGACATGTCCTCAGGAGTTGAGCTGTGTGCTCTTTAACCCCGAGGACACCCAGCCTGTCCAAACGGAGGCCCTCCTTGTGGACCATGGTGTGCATGAATTGCTCTGAGTTGTTCTTGCTCCTGGTTCTGTGTCTAGGCTCTGCCACAACTTTCCCAGGTGTTTACCACATATAAAGTAGCACTTAGCAGTGTTTCTCAGGAGGAGGTGGTGGTGATTGTTTTTCTAAGATACATAGAGTGTGTTTCCCAGAATGTGACAGACCTTTGTGTCTCTTCATACCTTTTACAGTGTTATCAATGCATTTGTATGGTGCACTCAACTTCTTCCTAGAATGAAAGTTTCCACAGAAAACTTTGTGAGAGGAAAAATATCCTCTAATAAATATCTTGTTCATTTTATGAATTGGCTTTCTCCAGACAGAGTCTTTTCTTCAGGCGTCATGATGGGAAATACATCCTGTATTCCACGTATGGCTGACTACTAGTTTTGGGTTCAAATTGGGATAATATTCTTTGCCATCTCTTTTGTCATTGTTCATTTTTCTTCTTTGGGAGGGGGATAGTAGTGGATAAAGTAGGGAGCAGTTAGATTTTGAGTTCCTATCTTTAGAGAATAGTCTGCTGTTGATTTTCTTCCAAACTGTAAGTCCTTCAAATAATTTTAAACAATTCTTCTTCATTTTCTTTTGCTTATCTCTCCTCTTCTTTTCCATCATCTCCACCTTGATGAGGGAAGGACACAGTAGCAGATCAATGTGGATTGCTTGCCCAAGGAGCATCTTGTTTAAAAAAATGTGAGACTAGTTTCCCTCCATCTCAGGGAAGGGCAGTGGTGAGTCAAGGAGACCTTTCTTCAGATGGGAATATTTCTTCATGCACTGTAGCCACTTGAGTGTCTTCCAGACAACATCTTACTTGAGCCAATGACATTACCATCGTCTTTTGCAAAATGTAGTAGAACAGGGGTGGGAGGGAACACCTGTGTGTCTTGTTTTGTGATTCCTTACATTTTGGGACTTAATTTGGGCTAAGATTGCTTGCGAATTACTTTAAGATACATCCATGGAGGCTGAAGATGTTCTTTCTTCAGTGCTAGAGGTGAACTCTCTGCTCTTCCCTTGACCCTCATTGTCTCTGCTTGTGAGTGTGAAGGGGAGTTTCTCGAGGCTGTGAGCAGCAACGCTATTTTGAGAAGTTGACTCGCAGCCCTTGCAGCTATGACAGGCATGTAACATAGCACCCCATTTTTCAAATTCATTTTGTCAGCTCCTGACTGCACTGGTTAAGTGCTTATTTGGAAGTGCCGCAGCTGTAGTGTTCTGTTTATAGCCACTGAGTAGGTACAATTAAGCTGACTGCCTTGTACAGGGGGAGAGTCTACATGGAATCAGGGCCAGGCAGTGGGAAAGTGGAGGCTGTCTCTACCTCACAGCAGTGGGAGGAGCTTGGCATGACTTACTTGAAGGTGAGCATCCTGCCTTGGGTAGATTTTGTACTGTTTTGCACATTTGTTTTAACTTTAACCTTTTTTTTTTTTTTTTAATTGTAGTATAGTTGATTTACAACATTGTATTCATTTCAGGTATACAGACAAGTGATTCACTTTTACATACATCTATTCTTTTTTAGATTCTTTTCCCATTTAGGTTTTTATAGATTACTGAGTAGAGTTCCCTATGCAATGCGGTAGGTTCTTATTAGTTACCTATTTTATATATATAGCAGTGTGTATAGGTCAGTCCGAATCTCCCAGTTTATCCCTCCCCTTGATTTTGTTAATCTTAAAATAGCCTTTGGAAATCCAGACTTGACTGGGTTTAGTTAGATAGATGAGTAAATGCAAATTCATAAAGTCCTTATTTTCTCAAGGGAGATAATTAAAAAATAATTCGACTTATGATAAAGACTCTTAAGCGGTTTACCTTTATGGGTATGTGTGTCTATATTTTTGGTGGTCATTTTCAGAGTACTACAGGTATATCCCAAGAAAAATTGGGAAATGAAAACAGTTTATAATATTATAATATAATGTAGTAATCGTATTCTTTCGTAGCATACACATTTTGATCTTTTAATGAGTGTCCCTAGTTTTTGTGTGTATGTTTAAGGAATAATGGGGCTTCTCTCATTGCTCAGACCCTAAAGAATCTGCTTGCAATGCAGAAGACCCAGGTTCGATCCCTGGATCAGGAAGATCCCTTAGAGAAGGAAATGCCTACCCACTCCAGTATTCTTTTTTTTTTTTTTTTCCTTTATTTTTATTGCTAATTACTTTACAGTATTGTAGTGGTTTTTGCCATACATTGACATGAATCAGCCAGGGATTACATGTGTTCCCCATCCTGAACCCCCCTCCCACCTCCCTCCCCATCCCCTCCCTCTGGGTCTTCCCAGTGCACCAGCCCTGAGCACTTGTCTCATGCATCCAACCTGGACTGGCGATCTGTTTCACACTTGATAATATACATGTTTCAATGCTGTTCTCTCAGATCATCCCACCCTCGCCTTCTCCCATACAGTCCAAAAGTCTGTTCTATACATCTGTGTCTCTTTTTCTGTTTTGCATATAGGGTTATCATCACCATCTTTCTAAATTCCATATATATGCATTAGTATACAATATTGGTGTTTATCTTTCTGGGTTACTTCACTCTGTATAATGGGCTCCAGTTTCATCCATCTCATTAGAACTGATTCAAATGAATTTTTAATGGCCGAGTAATATTCCATTATGTATATGTACCACAGCTTTCTTATTTATTCGTCTGCTAATGGGCATCTAGGTTGCTTCCATGTCCTGGCTGTTATAAACAGTGCTGCAATGAACACTGGGGTACACATGTCTCTTTAGTTCTGGTTTCCTCGGTGTATATGCCCAGGAGTGGGACTGCTGGGTCACATGGCAGTTCTATTTCCAGTTTTTTAAGGAATCTCCACACTGTTATCCATAGTGGCTGTACTAGTTTGCATTCCCACCAACAGTGTAAGAGGGTTCCCTCTTCTCCACACCCTCTCCAGCATTTATTGCTTGTAGACTTTTGGATGGCAGCCATTCTGACTGGCGTGTAATGGTACCTCATTGTGGCTTTGATTTGCATTTCTCTGATAATGAGTGATGTTGAGCATCTTTTCATGTGTTTGTTAGCCATCTGTCTGTCTTCTTTGGAGAAATGTCTGTTTAGTTCTTTGGCCCATTTTTTGATTGGGTCATTTATTTTTCTGGAATTGAGCTGCAGGAGTTGCTTGTATACTTTTGAGATTAATCCTTTGTCTGTTGCTTCATTTGCTATTATTTTCTCCCATTCTGAGGGCTGTCTTTTCACCTTGCTTATAGTTTCCTTTGTTGTGCAAAAGCTTTTAAGTTTAATTAGGTCCCATTTTTTTATTTTTGCTTTTATTTCCAATATTCTGGGAGGTGGGTCATAGAGGATCCTGCTGTGATTTATGTCAGAGAGTGTTTTGCCTATGTTCTCCTCAAGGAGTTTTGTAGTTTCTGGTCTTACATTTAGATCTTTAATCCATTTTGAGTTTATTTTTGTGTATGGTGTTAGAAAGTGTTCTAGTTTCATTATTTTACGAGTGGTTGACCAGTTTTCCCAGCACCACTTATTAAAGAGGTTGTCTTTTTTCCATTGTATATTCTTGCCTCCGTTGTCGAAGATAAGGTGTCTGTAGGTACGTGGACTTATGTCTGTGCTTTCTGTTTTGTTCCATTGATCTATATTTCTGTCTTTGTGCCAGTACCATACTGTCTTGATGACTGTGGCTTTGTAGTAGAGTCTGAAGTCAGGCAGGTTGATTCCTCCAGTTCCATTCTTCTTTCTCAAGATTGCTTTGGCTATTCGAGGTTTTTTGTATTTCCATACAAATTGTGAAATTATTTGTTCTAATTTTGTGAAAAGATACCATTGGTAGCTTGATCGGGATTGCATTGAATCTATAGAATGCTTTGGGTAGTATAGACATTTTCACAATATTGATTCTTCCAGTCCATGAACACGGGATGTGTCTCCATCTGTTTGTGTCCTCTTTGATTTCTTTCATCACTGTTGTATAGTTTTCTATATATAGGTCTTTTGTTTCTTTAGGTAGATATACTCCTAAGTATTTTATTCTTTTTGTTGCAATGGTGAATGTTATTGTTTCCTTAATTTCTCTGTTTTCTCATTGTTAGTGTATAGGAATGCAAGGGATTTCTGTGTGTTAATTTTACATCCTGCAACTTTACTATATTCATTGATTAGCTGTAGTGATTTTCTGGTAGAGTCTTTAGGGTTTTCTATGTAGAGGATCATGTCATCTGCAAACAGTGAGAGTTTCACTTCTTCTTTTCCTATCTGGATTCCTTTTATTTCTTTTTCTGCTCCGATTGCTGTGGCCAACACTTTCAAAACTATGTTGAATAGTAGTGGTGAGAGTGGGCACCCTTGTCTTGTTCCTGAGTTTCAGGGAAATGCTTTCAATTTTTCACCATTGAGGGTAATGTTTGCTGTGGGTTTGTCATATATAGCTTTTATTATGTTGAGGTATGTTCCTTCTATTCGTGCTTTCTGGACAGTTTTAATCATAAATGGATGTTGAATTTTGTCAAAGGCTTTTTCTGCATCTATTGGGATAATCATATGGTTTTTATCTTTCAATTTGTTAATGTGGTGTATTACATTGATTGATTTGCGGATATTAAAGAATCCTTGCATTCCTGGGATAAAGCCCACTTGGTCATGGTGTATGATCTTTTTAATATGTTGTTGGATTCTGTTTGCTAGAATCTTGTTAAGGATTTTTGCATCTATGTTCATCAGTGATAATGGCCTGTAGTTTTCTTTTTTTGTGGCATCTTTGTCTGGTTTTGGTATTAGGGTGATGGTGGCCTCATAGAATGAGTTTGGAAGTTTATCTTCTTCTGCAATTTTCTGGAAGAGTTGGAGTAAGATAGGTGTTAGCTCTTCTCTAAATTTTTGGTAGAATTCAGCTGTGAAGCCATCTGGTCCTGGGCTTTTGTTTGCTGGAAGATTTCTGATTACAGTTTCGATTTCTGTGCTTGTGATGGGTCTGTTAAGATCTTCTATTTCTTCCTGGCTCAGTTTTGGAAAGTTATACTTTTCTAAGAATTTGTCCATTTCTTCCGAGTTGTCCATTTTATTGGCATAGAGCTGCTGGTAGTAGTCTCTTATGATCCTTTGTATTTCAGTGTTGTCTGTCGTGATCTCTCCATTTTCATTTCTAATTTTGTTAGTTTGGTTCTTTTCCCTTTGTTTCTTGATGAGTCTGGCTAACCCCACTCCAGTATTCTTGCCCGGAGAATTCCATGGACAGAGGAGCCTGCAGAGCTACAGTCCATGAGGGTGCAAAAAGTCAGACGTGACCCAGTGACTATTACTTTCACTTTCACTTAAAGAATATTTAACTTAATAGTTGTAGTCATATTTCACATACAGTTTATGATCCATTTAAAAATCATGCTTATATAAATGCTGGAGAGGGTGTGGAGAAAAGGGAACCCTCTTACACCATTGGTGGGAATGCAAACTAGTACAGCCACTATGGAGAACAGTGTGGAGAGTCCTTAAAAAACTGGAAATAGAACTGCCATGTGACCCAGCAGTCCCACTCTGGTGTATAGACACCGAGGAAACCAGATCTGAGAGAGACATGAGCACCCCAATGTTCATCGCAGCACTGTTTATAATAGCCAGGACATGGAAGCAACCTAGATGCCCATCAGCAGATGAATGGATAAGGAAGCTGTGGTACAGATACACCATGGAATATTACTCAGCCATTACAAAGATTTCATTTGAATCAGTTCTAATGAGATGGATGAAACTGGAGCCCATTATACAGAGTGAAGTAACCCAGAAAGATAAAGACTAATACAGTATACTAATACATATATATGGAATTTAGAAACATGGTAATGATAACCCTATATGCAAAACAGAAAAAGACACAGATGTACAGAACAGACTTTTAGACTCTGTGGTAGAAGGCGAGGGTGGGATGTTCTGAGAGAATAGCATTGAAACAAGTATACTATCAAGGGTGGAACAGGTCGCCAGTCCACGTTGGATGCATGAGACAAGTGCTCAGGGCTGGTGCACTGGGAAGACCCAGAGGGATGGGATGGGGAGGGAGGCAGGAGGGGGGATCAGGATGGGGAACAGATGTAAATCCATGGCTGATTCATGTCAGTGTATGGCAAAAACCACTACAATATTGTAAAGTAATTAGCCTCCAACTAATAAAAATAAATGGAAAAAAATTATATCTAAAATATATCCCAAATGTTTGTCCAATTATAGTTTTCTTAATAAAATAATCATGCATCTAAAAAAATCATGCTTATTAATTTTTTTTTTACTGAATAGTTTATTGTAATCACTTTTTCCTGACTGCTTCATCTTTTCCAAATCATCAAAACCATCTTTTCTTATAACTTAAAAAAAATTGAATAAGTGCCTGTGTCTAAATTTCCTTAATTCTCCTCTTGGTTTCTTCCGTGCTTTTTGCTTATTTTAAATGTTACTAAAGTGAACTCATTTGTGCTGATAGTTCTTCCTCTTTATTTCATGTTTTGGATTTTATTCATTAGGACCTCGTCTCCCAGAAATACAATTACAGTTATTCTTTGTGTAAACCCGGTTACTTTCCAAGATGATTACATGAATTTATGCAAGCATTATATCCTTGTTGGTGCTTGCGGTATTGCTGAATTTTGTGGTAATTGTAACAGAGTTTTATAAATTACAAAACCTTTACTTGAGATAAAATCTTTATAAATTCTCAGGGAAAATACACCATTTAAAAAGAGGATGGGTTGAGGTATTGTATCTGACCCCTTATGTATCAAGAGTTTATTTTCAGACCATTCTAAAATTAACCTGAACAGATTTAGGAAAATCAGGACGATAATCTAGAGCATTTTACAGTTTGTTTCGGGAGAGGTGCTTTTTAACTATGAACACCCAGAGCTTGACAGAGCCTCGCTGGAAAAGCTTGAGTATTTTGAGACTGATGAATGATCAAAGCCCGAGACATTTAGTTCCTTGAACTTGAATTTAAAAATGAGTTTAAACTCTCCAAAGCAAATAGAGTACAGAAAGCTCCTGAGTAGAACTGCTTGAGAAAATGAATACATCCAGAACCATGATACTATTACAGAAGATTCATTTTAATTGAGATAGAATGTGTTCCTTAACCAAGGTTACAAATTCTGGGAAGAAGAATAAAGCTATGGGTTAGAATATGACCACCATGTTTGCATCGTAAATATACACACATATTTTATGAAAGGAAATAGAGGTAATGATATCAGTTATAACTTTTATCCAAGCCCAAAGACTATTACCTTAAAATTACTCCTTAAGCATTGTTTGAGATGAAAACCACATTTAAAGGTGGTTTCCTGCCTACTGATGAAAAATGAATTCATGTTAACCAACCAAGGCCTTTAAATGGAACAAATTATAATCAGATGTTAGATTTCGATCAGTTTTAACAAAAACAAATGATTCTTTTCAGAGATGAGAATTGATGACTTAGCCCTCAAAGAGTTCAATCTTTTTTCAAACCCAGTGTTTTGGGAGGAGGGGATCGGCTTAATTTCCTAAAAGCACGCTTGTGATTTATCGGCAGCAAAGTGCTGAGTTTAAGAAATAAGAGCTTCTTTAAATGTTTTCCTAGGTGTTCTTAATGAGGATGCGGGGATCGGTAGTAACTTGACTATACACAGCCATGTTTTACAGAAGGTGGAAGTGTGCAGCCAGCTGCGGCAGCAGGACCTGTGGGGGTTGTGGCTTAGATCCTCTCTGAATGCCTACCTTTGCTGTCTTGCTTTGCATTTCTGAGCTCATTCATAAACCTGTGGATCATAACCCGGTCCTCTTGAGTGTAGGAAAACGTCCTCCAGGCCTCTTGGACACGTGCTGATTATTATTAGCCCTAGAGATCTCTTCTGATGCGAAGCAATGTGAGGCAGTGTTCACTCAACAGACCTTGAGTAGAGCAGGTTTAGAAAGGGCTGGAAGCAGTTTTAATAATAAAAGTTAAGTCTGTGACCATTTCTGCCATCCGTTAGTGAGTCCTGAAAGCTTCTCTGGGCCGTAAAGAATTATGCTGAACATTCAGAGCATTGGGATGGCCTCAGTGCCGAGAATGACTGAGGTTGTCAGATTTAAACCCTTTATTTGCCTCACAATAATTTTATTTTTCTGTAGTTGTGGGGTTCAGGTGAAAAGTGCAGTGGATGATCATGGGCAACTTAGCTAGGATGCTAGAAAACCAGTTTGACTCATAGTTTGGAAAGGAAAGCTCTGGCGTCACCACATAATTTTGGCAATGTCACAGTGCTTGAGACTTAACTGTATGTGAGAATTATCCAGCATGTTTATAAAAATGCATATTCCTAGGATACCACAGTGATTAAGATTCTGTGGGATCTGAGGGCAATTTTTTCTCCCCCAATATGTCTTCCAAGTTGCTGTAACTGCAGTCCGCTGGAACATGAGAAAGCCCTGGTCCAGTTGGTTTTTTTTTTTTTTTGCTTTAGTAGATCTCCCTCCTTTGTGCCAGTGGGAGCATTCAGTGAAACAAGATAAATTTTGTCATGCAATTAAATGCATTGACAACATAAGAGATTATGGAAAGGCTGTGTGAATTCCTTGTCCATGTGGTAGTTCACTGGGCTCTCCGGTGGCTCAGGTGGTAAAGAGTCTGCCTGGAGTAGGTTAATGTTGTGGAGAAAGCGAAAGTGTAGAGAGGGTGCATTGCCAGAGGTGGGCTTCTCCTTGCAGTGAGAATCACAGTCTTGCGTAATAGTTGTTAGGAGTGGCAGGTCAATGACATTCTATTGGTACAATTTCTAAAGTCATAGAAGAGTGGACAGCTAGACACTCATTTAGTACTGGATTTAGCGCATAAGTGCAGTAGTATGTAGCTTCACCAATATTGCTGGATGTGGAGTTTTCCTTAATGACCTTCAGATATGTTCAGATCTGTCTGTTTGTACAAAGGCTTGTCTTCTTTTTGGACTGCCGCAAGCGTCATCTGTACCACTGCCTTTCCACTGTCTCACCTTTTTCTGTTTGTCTTCCCGTTGGATTCTGTACTGCCAAGAAGATGTAAAAGCAAAAGGGCTCCTCAAGTCTGTTGCCCCATACGTCATGCCCTTAATGCCACTGTTGTCCCTGAAGTTCCTTGTGTGGTGCTACCCATTCCCACCGTGAGGAGGTGGGACAACCGAACCCCAAGCCTTGCTACTGCTTATTATTTTTTGGTCATGCTGTGCAGCATGTAAGATCTTCGTTCCCAACCAGGGATTGAATCCCTACCCTCTGCATTGGAAGTGCAGGGTCCTAACCGCTGGACTCCCAGAGAAGCCCAGAGGTGCTATGTTAAGTGCTCTGAGGCACATAAAAGGGAAACTGAAGCTTTAGATAAACAGGCATGGGCATTTACCGCATTCTCTCTGCCCAGATTTCACTTTCCACATCTCCCCTTGTGAGATGTGTCTCAGTCCTTTCCCATGTTAAACAGGCAACTCAGAAGCTCCCTACCACGTCCATACTTTGAATTCCTGAAATCTATGACTCCTACATAATGTTCAGTCTTTTAGAGTACTCTTGTCATTTTTAATTACTGACCTCAAAGAACTTACAGGTAAGATGTAGGTTCTTTGAGGTCAGAGTTGGAGGTTACCATTTTTAAAATTCTTACAGAGTGTGTATTTACATTTTTGAAGGTGAAAATAGAGCCTTTGGGAGACTGAGTCACTTGGAGTTATAGTCAACGGCAAACTGAGAGGTGAACCCAGTTTTCTCTGACTCCATAATTTTGATCTCCTCTGTATATTCCTCAGGTGCTAAGTAAGTATTGTCTAAATGAATCAATAAATGAGTCTTCCAGAGTTAAAATGAATTGAAGAAGCCCTGATGAAGGGAAGCACATCTTTATACCCTTCCACCCATGTGCCCATTTCAGAGGGGAGAATAGCAAATAGATCACCTTGTCACTGATTTCTGCAGATAACCTGAACTTGAAACGTGCCTGAAACACATTTGGTTCTGATTTAAAACCAGTTGGTGTGCTCATTGCCATGTTACTACAAACACAAAAGAAATATAAACTTCATTCATGAAATAACCATCTACATAAACTCTTAAATAGTTTTGGGTTGGGCCAAAGCTGGGCATTAAGGAAATGGTTATTAATGTTACATATTTTATTCAAACTGCTCTTAATTCCATACCCCTCCCACCACCTCCACAAACACCAGGTAACCTTTTGCTTTTTCCCTTAAAATGTTCCTAGGGGGTTAAGACAGATACAGCTTGGATTTCAAGCTGCTGAAAACTCCTCCTGTTTGGAAGGACTCATTGTTTTTGGTCCTTCAGACCTGTCACTGTGATCTCTGCTTGAATCTTTTTAATCCTCTGTGGGTAGTAGCAGAGTTATTATCCTCTGTAGGAGCATTCTGACATGGAAATGGGATATGAACCACAGTGTAATTTAAAATTTTATAACAACATGAAAAGTAAAACAAGTGCAGTAAATTTTATTATTGTTTCCTTTAACCCAATATATAAATATGGTGCACTTTCAACATATAATCAGTTAATGAGGTTTTGCTTTCTTTTGCATTGTCTTTGAAACCCACCGTGTTCTTAATTCTTTGAGCACATCTGAGTTCAGATGAGCCACATTTCAAGCACTCAGTAGCTATAGCACAGCTCTGTGGCAGAGCCCTTGTGAGCTATATAAAGGCCATGAACATCCTTTAGTGTCTGATAAAGCTAGAAGAGTGTTGCTTAAAAAAAATATTGTGTAAACACTCGTCATCAAATAGTGTTTGTGACCACAGGCCAAACTAAATGATGCTTCAGAGATTGCTTATGTAAGAAGGAATAGGGTGTGAATGCAAGACATTTGACATGACCAAAGTTTCTGTTAGTCAACTGGACTCAGAGTTCATTGACGTATGTCAGGGTCGTCAGCCCTCAAAAAGTCTTCCTTGTCAGGCCAATAAATTTGAAGTCTGAATAAACTCTTAGCCAAGTTTCTTGAAGAGTTCAAGTGTGTTTGAAGCAATGAATAATATAATGTAGATGCTGGTGAATATTTGTTTTCTTATGTTTGACGGGAACAGATACTTTCTGAAACTAAAGCCCATAGATGAGAGAACACTGGCCTATGCCCGAGACTCCTAGACTGCCCTGTGTGTGGCAGGGCCTCCACTGTCTTAGGTTGTCCTGGGCTCTGAAATATTGACAGAGCTTTGTTGCCCTGAGAGATAGAATTGAAAAAAAAAGTTCCCTGAAATCTGAATGTTGAGATGTGTAGTCTGCAAAGGACTTAATTGTTCGAGTTAGCAGATATTAACTTGAAAGAGGCATCAATGGCCCACCATTAATAGAAGAGATAGAAGGACTTCTCACCCCCATCATAATATTTGGCATCCCTGTTAGTTCTGTTGAAACTTTGGTGGGAAATGAAAATAATAACCTCAATGGATGTCTTAAATTTTTGGTGTAGGTATTGTTCAGGTAATGGCCTATGCTCTTGGCCCAGTTATCATAGATTATCCATCTTTTTCTTCTTTCAAACTCTTAGCCATTGAACCCTTTTGGAATGTGGTAAATCTAAATATAAATATAACAGGTGTTATCTGTTTTAGTTTATATTTCATTTGGTGTGCCCTTTCAATAAAAAATGGCCTTTCTTTTCTTCTAATTACCTTCCATCACCAAAAATGGCCTTCTTTTAAAGTATAATTTATATATAAGATGAGAAACATAATAAATAAGTTCTCCCCTGGTTCATGCATTTTAGAGAGCATCTCTTTTTGTCTTTTGTTTAGCTGTTATATTTGGATGTGACTCAGAGGTTTTCCAAATATTGGATTGTTTAGTGTTTTCAGTTGTGAAGTTGTGAACTCTAGGCATTGTTTAAACTTTTTTACTCAGAATCAGTTGCACATAAATCAGTATTTCAGTCTAGAAAGTGCTAGGTTAATTAAGGCCTGTGATGTTCAGTGCCAGGCGTGGTTTTGTGGGCTGTTAACTGTCCTATTGCATTAGTCCGTTAGTCATTTGTCCCCTTAGGTAGCTTATGTGCACATTTGACTTAGACGTTTATCAGATTCTGTTATACATGTTGGGCTGGAAATGTGACTCCAGTGATGGTAATACCTTGGTTCTCTCAAAAAGGGTTCGAATGACTCTTAACCTGATTTTTCCCCCTAATTGAAGGCTATTGAAACCTATTTATTCAAGCTATTTAAAGGCATTCTGAAAAATGCAAAGAAAGAAGTAATAAATAACCCAATAATTCAACCACTCAAATAACACTTGTTCATATTTTGGTGTTTATCCTTTAAGTCTTTTTTTTTTTTCCTCTAGCATATACATTATATGTGTGTGCATACATGTATACTTAAGTATAGAATTGACTATGTTGTATGTCTTGTTTTGTAATCCCAGTACTCTTAAACAATTTATTGCATTTTTGAGCATGGGAATTTTAAACTACAATAATGAAACAATATCTTAAGGATAAATCCGAATCTGAAGAAACCATCCTTAAATACCCAGCCACTCTTAAGATAAAATTTGTTTTAATTTTTGGCTGTTCCTTGAATTTTTTTGGTAGGCCTACATGATTTTTTGTTTTTTCAGGGTGAGTGAATTTGATTTGTTCTCAGTGTACTTAGGAAGCAGGTAAGGAGTTTTAGGAAAGATGAGATCTGAACATCCTCCCACTTAACTATGATATGCCGCCTTCAAATGACACTACTTACTGCTGGAGTTTAAACTGGGAGATGTTCTTTAATTGGCTGGAGTATTTGAGAGACTTTGATTGAGAACTGAAAAAACTTTAAAAATTGACTTAATGTCCACTATTACTTCAGTCAGTTGTCAGAGCTTTGCATGCCAGTCTAGACTGTTAGGTATGGTTACTGAACATGATAAGTTCTCTAAAGACTTCCCTGGTGGTCCATTGGCCAAGACTCAGCGCTCCCAATGCAGGGGGCCTGGGTTCAGTCCCTCGTCAGGGAAGCAGATCCTACATGGAGCAGCTAAGATCCTGTGTGCTACAACTCAGACCTGGCACAGCCAGACAAACAAATAAATAAAAAAGCATTTTTAAAAGTTTCTCTGGGAGTATACAGAAACTGCATCTTGGACATCTGTTGCTGATTTCTCTTTCAGTAGAATCAGCCAAATAGTAGGGAAGTTTTCTGAAAACAGTAATATCTGAATAAAATATATGGTATAGTTCTTCCAGCATATGGATTACATAGACACAGTAAGTGAATGTTTTAACAATTGTTAGTAAAATATTTTTGCAAGAGAATCAGACTAGCTAAACAGTTATAGTTGTCTTTCAGGTGAACTTGAAATGCAGCAGCCTTCTTAGTTGCAAATCTGCTAGAGTTGGGTTGTATGGGGAAAACAGGGGGGGAATGTCCTGAATCTTAACAGATTTAAAGAATTATTTCTCAGTTATTTTTTTGTAATTTGAATTTGGTCTTTTCTTGCTCAGATTCCACAAGGGTGAAAAAAACCATTGCTTTTCAAAAAGAACGTTTAAAGATATTCCGTACTGTATTTTAAATATGAAATACATGACCCTTGGCCCTTATGTTTTTAGATTTGGCTGTATAAAGCATCAGATGTTATGGAAAAGCATTTCAGAATGAAAAGGATATTTGAATAAGTTTCCATATGCCCTGCGAAGAAGTGCAAATCGAGCCCTCACCTTTAACTCAGTAATTAACTAGACTTTCCCTGTAGTTTGGGGGATTGTAATAGTTTACACCTGTCTCAACTTTTGGTGTTTTTATTGGCTGTGGCTTTTGCCATCCCATATTTCTTACGAAGCAAAAATATGAAATAAAATAGGGCAAGGCATTGGAGAAATTATAATAAACATAAAAAATGAATTGTTCAGCTTAAAATGTGAAATGCTTTACCTGCACAATCCATGAAGCCATGTTTCAAGAGTAGTGAAGTAATTTATTCCTGGAATTCTATGTCATGAAAATAAAGGCAATTGCTTTCATTGGCAGGAAGATTCCAAAGGTTTTTTACCATCAAATGATTAACTTTTGGAACATCAGGCAGGCAGAAATTGTATTGTAAGGACAGTTAGAAAAAGCCTGCTAAATCATTACGTGTGTTTTCATGTTGCTGTGAATGAAAAAGATGAGGCTGTATCAGTGTATAAGAATGTGAGGCTTGATAAATCTGTTGTACCACAGAACACAGTCAGACTTTTCAAAGGTCATGGAGCTCTATGACATCAAGTCTGGGTTGGCTCATTTCACAGGGTGATGTTTTCCCCTCGAAACTTAATGAAAAGAAGATCATTGCATCAAGATATTATCATACCTCCTGTTTTTTCTTGCAACCTAGCTCTCAAGTGGTCTCCCTGGAAGCACCCTTTAATTTTGAGTCCTAACAGTAGCTACCCAGTCCTAGTGTTAAGAGTAAAATGACTAGCTTTTTAGTGCATTGTACAGAATAAGAGTAGCTAAGATTTTGTATAAGTTTGATTTGGATGGAGTGGTGACTGTGAAAAGATCTTTGGGACCCTTGTCTCTAGAACTGAGTTTTAATTCTGTCTTGGACCTCACCCGTTGGGTGCTTTGACTATATGGGTCAAGGTTGTAAGCTGAATAAAGGCAGGGTCTGGCCTATGCTGAGTCACCAGCATGAGACTTATATACTTGTCGAGTGAAAGATGAACTTTTCTTTCTATAGAAAGAACATCTTATATACCTAAGAAATACTCCAGAAACCTCCGCCTTCTCAATCTCTCACTTATTCAAGAGGAGTTGATATTTTATTTTATTTTATTTTTTTCCATTTATTTTTATTAGTTGGAGGCTAACTACTTTACAATATTGTAGTGGTCTTTGTCATACATTGACATGAATCAGCCATGGATTTACATGTGTTCCCCATCCTGAACCCCCCTCCCACCTCCCTCCCCATCCCATCCCTCTGGGTCTTCCCAGTGCACCAGCCCCGAGCACTTGTCTCATGCATCCAACCTGGACTGGCGATCTGTTTCACGCTTGATAATATACATGTTTCGATGCTGTTCTCTCAAATCATCCCACCCTCACCTTCTCCCATAGAGTCCAAAAGTCTGTTCTGTACATCTGTGTCTCTTTTCCTGTCTTGCATATAGGGTTATCATTACCATCTTTCTAAATTCTATATATATTGTAGAACACTTTCTAATACCATATACAAAAATAAACTCAAAATGGATTAAAGATCTAAATGTAAGACCAGAAACTATAAAACTCCTAGAGGAGAACATAGGCAAAACACTCTCTGACATAAATCATAGCAAGATCCTCTATGACCCACCTCCCAGAATGTTGGAAATAAAAGCAAAAATAAACAAATGGGACCTAATTAAACTTAAAAACTTTTGCACAACAAAGGAAACTATAAGCAAGGTGAAAAGACAGCCTTCAGAATGGGAGAAAATAATAGTAAATGAATAAACAGACAAAGGATTAATCTCAAAAATATACAAGGAGTTGATATTTAAATACTGAGGAGTTGAGAGTATGGAATTCTCAAATTTGAGCACAGAAGGATCCCTGCTTAGGGAGGGGAGAGAATACTTGGGGGAAATGTTGCTCTCCCTTGATTGACTTCTCTGGTCTTGGCAGCTTTGCTTGTGCGGAGTCAGTAAAAGTTCAGGAGACCTGGCAACCTGGGGGTGAGGTAAGGATGCTTCCAGCAAAGGGCTGATGATTGGGACTCACCTTGGTTTGTACCAGAGACCGTGACCACCCACGAGTCCAACCAGAGGCTTGTCCCAGGTCCTTGTGGGCTTGGGAAATGGACTGTTGTAGGATTTAGGGGAGATTCAGGCTCAGATTTGGAGTTTCTTATACAGAAACATTCTGGAATGAAAAAAGCCAGAGATTTTTGGTGGCACCGAGTGTCCCATTTCCAGCTCTCCCTCTCAATGCCCCTCAAATCCTAAGGTTGTTAAAGGTGCAGGTTTCTGGTTAAATTTTAGATGTTTTCCTGGGAGTGTAATTATAATTTGTGTGTAACTAAGGAAGTTCCACCACCGCCCCCTCCCCCCGCCCCAGCTTTTAATTCATCCAGGGATTGAAAGGCCAGTCTGTGAAGTCTGTTTAGCTGGACTTGGCATGAAGGGGCATTTCAAGGTTGTGACATAATGCGTTTGTCATGAGCAAAGTAAGTATTTTAAAGGAAGTTTCTGGTTTCTGTAATAAAACATCATTGTATCATGAAATTTAAACCGATGAATTTTTAGTTGTGAAGGAGTCCCCTGTGGGTGAAAGCGTTTATCTGCCCTGCCTGATAGGCTTTTGAATATACCTTTGATTCTATAATTTCTTTTTAAAAGAAGAGTTCCCTTGATGTCATTAAATTTTTTTTCTAATCTTTGTGGCCTGGTATGCAGTTTTCATTGCCACACAGTTGTATCATGGAGCAGGAGTGACTTTAAACTATTTTTAGCTGTAGAGATAAAGCCAGCCCAAGAGGTAGCCGAGTTGAAGTGTCCCCAGGGCATTTGTGTCCTTAGGTTTGGGTGCTGATCTTTTATCTTTCTGGCCCTCTGGTTAGGATCAACCATGTTCACTTTCTTTTCTTTTTTTTTTTGTTCAAAATTGCTTCTTTATGTCCTTTCAAGAATTCACTATTGGTATATTCCCTAGTTAGAGTGAAAAAATCATAATTTGTAGAGTTAACTGCAAAAAATTTATTTGTCTGACTTTCCTGGTGGTCCAGTGGTTGACACTCCCTGCTTTCAATACAGGGAGTGCAGTTAGATCCCTGGTCAGGGAACTAAGATCCCACATGCCACAAGGTGCAAACTGAATATAAAATCTGTGGAAATGTGTGGAAATGCTCACATCAGTGTCTGTGCTCAGTTTGTGCTGTTGATATGTTTGTGCAAAAAGTGAAGTTAAGATGGCGTTGAAATTATGTATTTGTTTCCTTTTCTGCTGTAACAAATACATTTATTATCTTATAGTTCTGGTGGTCAGAAGTCAGAAATGTGTTTTATTGGGCTATCCTAAGGTGTTGTCAGGGCTGTACTTCCTCCAAAGACCCTAGAGGAAAATCCAAATCCTTGCCTTTCCCAACTTCTAGAGGGCACCTGGGTTACTTGGCTTGTTGCCCGTCCTCCACATTCAAAGCCAGCAGTATAGCATCTCCGTAAGTTTCTCTGTTCTGACTCCTTTGCAATCAATGCCCTTCTTTCCCTCTGGTTCTTCTGTCACATTGCCTTCTCAGACTCTGACCTTCCTTCTCCCTTCCTGATTGATGGGATTAGTGTTTTATTTTCCATTTCATATCACAGCTGAGGCCTGTGAACAGGCATTGAGCTTTGGGAGAGCGAGGCTGACATCTTGTTTACCTCTGTGTTCTTGTGCCTGATACTTGAGAGTGTTTCGAACACATAGGTTGGAACATGAAACTATTTTAAATGTATACATTTTTATTTACAGCTGCTGCCGAAGGAAAAGGCAAAAGTGGGGAAGACTTTTTTCAGAAGGTAAGTGACTTTTTACTCCTGTCTTGGCGATAATTAAAGAGAAATGTACCTGTCTCAGTAGCTACACTGGAGGCCCCTGGAAGCTCCCCTTCTCAGTGAAGGGGACTAGGTTTATAGCTGAAGATGCTCGGGGCAAGAAAAGGGTGGTAGCCTGTTTGGGATGGAACCGTTCAAAGGCAGCTCCCTCTGGACAAACTTAATGAAGTTTTCCTTTGGAGGCAATGAGGATTGCCAGCTCTGCTACCAGATTATCTCCTTTACCTGTTCTCTTTGCCTGTTTCCTCCTTCCTTAAACACATACCTGACCTAGGGAGTTGGAGAGGAGTCCCTTACAGAGGCTTCATTTCTTTTTTTTTAAATTATTTTTTAATAGGATAATTGCTTTGCAGAATTTTGTTGTTTTCTGTCAAACCTCAACATGAATCAGCCATAGGTGTACATATATCCCCTCCCTTTTGAACCTCCCTCCCATCTCCCTCCCTACCCCACGCCACCCCCTGTTTGAGTTTCCTGAGACATCCAGCAGATTCCCATTGCCTGTCTATTTTACATATGGTAATGTAACTTTCCATGTTACTCTCTTCATACATGTCACCCTCTTCTTCCCTGTCCCCATGTCAGAGGCTTCATTTCTGGCAAGCATGACCATGGGCGGGGTGATAAAATTGACAGAAGATGCTTATTGGGCTTCCCTGCTCATGACTGGTAACCTTGTCTGTTGTGTCCCTGGTGGCGCTCTGTAAGGTCTGACCTTCAGTGAAGTCAGCCTGGACAGTCATAAAGGGAAACAGGAATAAAACTGATGGCAAGTGATTTGAGATACTGTCGAGAGCAGTTGATTACTTCTGGTTAGCTCTGTTTTAAAGTAAGTGTTTTATGTAAGGGAAGATGTCTGTCTTTGCCAAGAAATTGACTCAAGTTACCATCCTTCTTTCTTTTGTTCATTTGAGTTTATTATATTGATATTTGTGTTTGTTGTTGGTATCCAGAAAGCATGTATGTAGGAACAAATATATAGTTTGTCCTAGAGTGACACACAGTAGCAACTATGGATGTGGTTAAATATCGCTATGGTAGGTCATCAAGCTTTTGGAAAATACCTGTGTGACTTTTTAAGCTTGTAAAAGCTTACTTTTACAAGTAAGCTTCTTCATTCTCTTGCTTTTTGTGTGATCTGATCTTTTTTTTTTTTGTCAAGTTCATTATTCATATGCATTTTCTTCCAAGGATATTAAAAGTGAATATTTTCAGAGCTGATACTGGTCTTGCCCTTTCGTCATTCTGAAAATATTTGTTTACCACCTGCTGTGTGCAACACAGCAGACCAAAATGAGCAAGGCATAGTCCCCGCCCTAAAGGAATTAGTCTGGTGTTTGATTATATAGCTCCCTAAATAGCAAGGGAGTCTGGGCCAGAGAGGATTAAGCTCTTGACTGGGACTTGAGGAGATTAAAAAGGACTTCTTGAGATCTTTCAAGAGTTGAAATTAGCCAAGTGGAGGGATAAGCTTGGGTGGGTGGAAAGAGCATCCTGAGTGAAGAAACAGAATGGAGGAACGTTCTGATGTGGAGAAATTCATGCAGCATTCACATTTCAAAGCATCATCTGAGAGGTCCATAGTGCAGGGTGAGGTTTACTGTCCTATATGATGAAGTACATTCTTTGTATTGGGGGGGGGTGTGTGCATTCCTAAAGGGATTTAATTAAAATTTTGCTGTGCTGGCCAAATAGAATATGCCAGACCACAATTTTCCACCCCTGCTTTTTAGGCTTCTGCTGTTGAAATTTATGTACTATGTCTGAAGCCCCCTTACTTGGTATTATCTGATACTGGTTCATGTATAGCTTGTACTCAATGCTTGGGCAATTCAGAATCTCTGCTTTTGGCTGGGGTAGGCTTGCCACAAGGCAAAGAAAAGAGAAGACAAATAGAAATCACAGAGTCGCCTTGGTTTGTCTGTGATGGTACAAATAGATGCAATCTATGGAAGGGTTTTTTTTTTTAGTTCTTTAACTTGTGAAGAGATGTAAAAAACAGATTGTTCAGCTTTATATGGCTCACATTTTAAAAACTGAATCAAAACACGGTGTATGTGGTCATAAAGGACCTTCATTCTTAGAAGATTTGCTAATATTTATCACTCTTTACAGAGCTATGTATACATTCCAGCAGTTTAAATGGAAACACATGTCTGAATCCAGGAACATATGTGCAACCCACAATCCATGAGTTGGAATCATCGATTTCATTCTTGATCACAGGTTAACGAGGTCTCTGAGTAACTAAATGGAGTACTTTTTAATCTCATTTTCTTCTTTAGCTCAGTAAAGAGTGTCTTCCTGATCAACAAGGGTCCGCGTTGGATTTGGATACTTACCATGGGAAAAAGCTCCTGTAACTTAGTAAAAGTGGAACAGCTCAAATGTCAGAACAGTAGTTTTTAGTGTTTTGACCAGAGAGAAAAGTAAATTACAGTCTGCATTAGAATGAAGGAAAGGAGGAGTATTGAATTGTCCTCCAGGAACTTTCTTTTAGTTGCATACCTCCTGTTTAAAAATAATAGCATTTTGGGAAACATTTAGGAACAAAAAATAAACCACATTGCTGGTTGTGAGCATCTTTGAAAAAATGCTTTTTTTCTTTCAGGGAAATGCAAATATGAAGGTTATATATGCTTATTATTAGGATGTGTTTTGAATTTTGACTCTGGGGGTATGTATCACAAACTGGCATTGACATTAAAATCTCTCTTTGAGCTTAGTTTAAAATTGGACTATCCCCACCCCTCAATTTTTTTTTTTTTATTATTATCCTGACTTTAAAAGATCTAAGCCTGGAAGTATAACTCATGAATTCATTCTAGCTCTCCCTGATGGGCTTCCTGGGTGGATCAGTGGTACAGAATCCACCTGTGATGCAGAAGGTACAGGAGATGCTGTGGATTCGATTCCTGGGTCAGGAAGATTCCCTGGAGGAGGGTATGGCAACCCACTCCAGTATTCTTGTCTGGAGAATCCCATGGACAGAGGAGCCTGGCAGGCTACAGTCCATAGGGTAGCACAGAGTCAAACATGACTGAAGTGACTGAGCATGCACACTTCCTGATGAGAGGATTGGAAGAGGAGGATGAGACTTTTATATATTATTTTTTTTTGTCAAAATATATGTAAAACCATAACAATATGATTATATTAACTATTTTCATTAATAATTTTTGAAAATGAAAAAATAAAACTTTAAATATCTTTAAGAATAAAAATGGTTAGATTTCTACAAAGGGTTGAAATCATAGTTTAACAACTGCTGGGATCATCAGATCTATTGTGTCAAATTTGGAGCCATAATGTATAGTTAGTTGTTCAGTTGACTCTACACTTAAAATTCTCCCTTGGAGTCACAGCGACTACTTAATTTCAAAGAGCTTCCTGGTTTTCTGTAGACTGTTTTGTTGTCTGTGTATTGCCAGGAAGATCCCCTGGAGGAGAGCATGGCAACCCACTCCAGTATTCTTGCCTGGAGAATCCCATGGACAGAGGAGCCTGGTGGGCTAAGTCCATAGGGTTACAAAGAGGTGGACACGACTTAAGTGACTTAGCTCGCACACACACAGTGTTTTATTTCCATTGATACTCTATTGGGGTAAAAGACTAACCAGGTATAGCAGATACATCCAACAATATCATGCCTTAGAGAACAGTTCTTTATTTTACTTTATTTTACTTTCATGTAGGGAGAGTATTCCAGCTGGGTGAGTAGTGCTGTCTTGTGCTGTCAGTGAGAGACCCACATCTCTTCTATGACTGAACTCTGTTGTTCCTTAAGGGACGCATCTCATCTCTATGGTTGAAGCTGGGTCATTACTGTGGCCACATGTGAGCTGATGAGGTAGCGGAAGATGCCCTGGTCTTAAGGTCCAGGTCTGGGTCTGTCGTGTGTCACTTGTTCTCACATTCTGTGGGAGAAAACTCATGTATGTGGACTTATGTAACTACTCATAGGGGTGGGAGGAGGAGTGTCTGGAGGAAATACTGATTTTTGCAAGTGCTACCTAACAAAAGGCAGATTTTCAGGAAGAAATAATGTGGTCAAGATGGTAATGTCTCTGTATTATGCTTTGAAACCTTTTGTATTATCTTGAGGGTTGCTGTAAAAGTATACCACAGACTGAGTGACTTACACAATAAAATGGATTGTCTCACAGTTCTGGAGGCTAGAAATTCAGGGTCAAGGTGTGGGCAGGGCTCTGCCTTCTGCGTGCTGAGAGAGAATCTGGTCCATGCCTCTCTCCTGGCTCCTGGAGATTTGCTCACCACCTTTGGTGTTCCTGGCTTCTTGAAGCTTCATCCTGATGTCTGCATATGGAGTTCTCCCCGTGAGTGTCTGTCCAAATATCTCCTTTTTATAAGGACAACAGCCCTATTGGGTTAGGGCTCAGTCTAGTGATCTTATCTCAATAATTATATCTGCAGTGACCCTGTTTCCAATCAGTTCAAATTTGAGGTACTTACTGGTGGTTAGGATTTCAACATATGAATTTTGGGGGATATGGCTCAACCTATATCTTTTTAATGGAGGAGATGATTTTGTATAAAATTTACTATACTCAGAAAAATTTGGTAAAATGTAAACATTTTACCAAAAATTTGGTAAAATTTTGTAAATGTTATCATGTTTTGATACTCAATTTGATTTATAGATTTTAATTTCCTAGTCACTTAAACTAGAGACTTCCCTGGTGGCTCAGATGGTAAAGCAGTAAAGCCTACAATGTGGGAGACTGGGGTTCAATCCCTGAGTTGTGAAGATCTCCTGGAGAAGGAAATGGCAACCCACTCCAGTATTCTTGCCTGGAAAATCCCATAGACGGAAGAGCCTGGCAGGCTACAGTCCATGGGGTCGCAAAGAGTCGGACACAACTGAGCAACTTCACTTTCACTTTCACTTATACTAAATCTTTTTCTTTCCTTGTAGCAAGTCATTTTTAAGTTGTTTATAACAAATACATAATTAACAAGCAAGAAGAGGAGAAAAAATCTACTCAGTCATCCTACCTTTGAAAGAAAACTACTCTTTATACATTTGTTGTCAGTCCCTAAGTTGTGTCTGACTCTTTGTGACCTCTTGGACTGCAGCATGCCTGGCTTCCCAGCATCTCCTGGAGTTTGCTCAAACTCATGTCCATTGAGTCATTGATACCATCCAACCTTCTCATCCTGTGTCACCCTCTTCTCCTCTTGCCTTCAATCTTTCTCAGTATTGCCATCTTTTCCAATGAGTCGGCTCTTTGTATCAGGTGGCCTAAGTACTGGAGCTTCAGCTTTAGCATCAGTCCTTCCGATGAATATTCAGAGTTGATTTCCTCTGTGATTGACTGGTTTGATCTTCTTGCTGTCCAAGGGACTCTCAAGAGTCTTCTCCAGCACTATTGTTTTTATACTTTAGTCCTTTTTTCTATATATATTAAAAATGTATATAAAATGCTTTTTAATATTCTTTAATTGGCTGATGAGATTACAAATTAGACCGTATTGGAGACATCCCAGATGTTTTTCTCTGTTAGAATTTTGCACATTCTTCAGTACTTGTTTTTTATTCTTTGACTCTAGCTATACTTACAAAAGGAGGGAATGGATTCAACTTTGATCGCTTTCTGTCTAGTTTTTGTCCACTTGTCATGGCAACTTTAATTGAAACACATGGAAATGATCTGTTAGGAGTTTTACAGTTCTATGGGCGGTTGTTCATGGCTTACTCACTGTCTGTCCTATTTCCTTTAATCAGTTCTTTTTTACATTTCTCTTGTGAAATGACTATGGCGAGATCTTGGAGGGGAAAATGTGTTACACTGTTTTAGGTGGGGATGAGTAAAGTGATTGTATTACAAATGTGATTCATCAAAGCAAAATGCTTTAGGAATCTTGAATCCCTGTTGGCTGAAGAGGGGAAAATCCAGTGAGCGTTGTAATTGATGAAACCAAATTTTCTGTTACATTGGGTTATGTACATAATTTCTCCACAAGGTACACATTGCATGTTTTAAATGTGGGGTATTTTATATCCTTAAAATACGTCAGTTAGAAAACTGACCTGTAAACTATGGTTTTTCAGAAGGGCTTATCACTAAGGCCAGTATAAATAAGAAACTGTTTGATGGTTTTTGTGGTATATTTTTACTACCCTCAAATTCATCTTTTTAGGCAAATAGATTACTTTTGTCATTTTGAGACTGGAAAGTAGCAAATGTTGTCTTCTGGGGTAAATTGCTTGGAGGAATAGCTGGCTCCCTTTGTATCTCAAAACAAGTACATTAGGTGGTCTTAGATGAGGACTACTTAAATATTTTTATTGGAAGGGAGACAGAAATGTTTAACTACAATTTCTTCTTTCTCCACTGGCCATTAATTTGTTTAGTTTGGATAACTCATAGTCCTTTGGTCATAGAAATAACTTTTAATTATTTAAATGTGCGTTCACTTAACTGTAGCTCATGGTATGCTTTCTCTGACACTGAGTCTTTTTGCTTAAACATGTAAAATCAAATTTGATTGAAATAAAATTAGGATATTTGACATTTTAATTTCAGTATGTGTTTCAGTAGGGAATATATTCACACGTTTTGCAATTCAAACATTTCCAAAAGATGTATGTACAGTGGAGTATTCGATGCCACGGTTGTAAAGATGGGTGGAGAAGGCTGCAGAATGATAGGGTTGATTTTGATTCCAAACTTAAAGGTTGTCACCAATGGATGTCATCACAAATGGACAGTCAGGCCTTACAGCTAACATTCAGGGGCCCTGAGTTCTTACTCCTGACGACAGCTTCATGACCCTGAGTGTAAGTTTCATTGAGAGAATCTATCACTGTTCTCTTCTACAACTTACTAAATAGAGGTAAGTGGCACATATATGACTTGGAAAAAAGAAACAAGCCCCCAAACAGGTTATCTGGTCACCTTTTACTTACTTACTTATTTTTAAACATTTTTATTGGCGTATAGTTGATTTACAATGTTGTGCTAGTTTCACGTGTACAGCAAAGTGGATCAGTTATGCATGTATTTATATCCACTCTTTTTTAGATTCTTTTCCCATATGGTCATCTTTTAGAAAGTTGTTATTTTTATATCTTTTAATTTGCTCTCTGTCTTCCATCAGAGTCTAGCAGTTAAGGGTTAGTGAGAAAAGATTCAGAAAAAAGACCATCTTATGTGATTTGCTCATTCTCTGTTCTTAGTGTCCTCTAAGTTCTGTCTTTGTGTTGATTCGAACAAGGTGAGCCTGGTGTCATGCCTATATTCTTGAGCGTGTTGTACAGTTACCTGTTGAGTTCTGTCATCGTGTCAGGTTTTCTTTGGCAGTCATTTCACACTGCTTTATGAGAACCACATTTGCTTTTTTATTCCTCTCTCTGCAGCCGTAGAAATAGGTGATGCAATTGAGATTCCTTGAAACTGGGTGTTTGATGGCCTCAAATATACCCTAATTGCTATTATGATTTTTTAAAGTGACTAATAATAGTGAACGTGAAAAGTGAAAGTCGCTCAGTTGTGTCCGACTCTTTGTGACCGCATGGACTATAGAGTACATGGAATTCTCCAGGCCAGAATACTAGAGTGGGTAGCCTTTCCCTTCTCCAGGGGATCTTCCCAACCTAGGGATTGAACCCAGGTCTCCCTCATTGCAGGCAGATTCTTTACCAGCTGAGGCACCTGGGAAGCCTTGTTAAATAATAGTTAATTATTATTTAATAATTAAATAATATTAGTTAACAATTATTAAAAATAATTAAGTTATTTAAATAATTATTTTAAAAGTTATTAAAGTTATTATTTAACTAAATACATTAAGTTATCAAATAAAAAAGTATTAAAAGTTATTTAAAATAATTTTTTCAATATTAGAAGTTAAATAATATTATTTAATAGCTAAATAATAGTTAAGTATTATTTAAAGCAATACCATGTGAAAGTTTAGTTGTAACTGGTGAAAATGTCCTTCTCTCTTCCTAAATCCAGACTCAAAGCATTGGATCCTGTGGAAAATCAAATTGAGTTTATGATTGGATTATTATGTAGGCCTTAAAAATCATGCTTTTGTCATCAGTATTTAGTGACTTGGGAAATGGATTATCATATCAATGCAAAAATCAGGACAAAAGGCCTATAAATAGGTTGACTCAAATTTTGTTATATATATTTATGCCTTGAAAGATTACTAAGAAATTATTGTAAAATGTTAAGTTCTGTCTTAATGGTGAGATGATGGTTGATTTGTATTCTTTATACTTTTTATGCAGTGAACCCGTGTTATCTTTAAAGTCAAGATTAATCACCACTGCCAGCACCTCATGGAGAAAAGCAGATCATAATGGCTGATCTAGGTTGAGGTTGTCCGTGAATACATAAATTATTGCCAATTTGTAGAACACACAATATTTTGTTGAGAGAAGTGTCAAAGGTCATTTGATTCTGCCTCCCATGAAGTACTAAAGTTCCTTCTGTATCACCTACAACAGGTATAAAGACCGTACAGGTCTCACATACGTATACAAGGCAAATAATTTTTAGTCAGTGCTGATTTTCAGAAAGTTTCCACCTTTCTTTCATCCACGTGCTCCTCTTGTTTTCCCATTTGGAGGTATAAAATTTTTTTTTGAAGATTTTTTTTAAAATAGCATCTTTATGTCTTCAGACTAAAGATAACTTAAATTTTATTTATCCTATGACTTAATTTTTAGACCATTTACCATTCTGTTCTCTTTTAGGAACAGGATCAATGTTGTATGTTAAATGTGGCAACAATATCTGGTACAGTATTTTGAGTATAGGCTGATGAGTCCAGTTATGGTGAGGCCATAATATCCATAGTATAGTTATGATCCAGAATTAGCTAAGGGCTATATAATCTTCAGGCACTGAGTTGGCTTTTTTTTTTTTTTCACCCAAATAAAGAGGAATGTTTGACTCATATTGTCATTGCTAGGTACATAATATAAAATTCAGGATACTAGAATTCTGGCTAGCAGGTAAGCCCACTTAGAAATTGCTCACATGCTCTGTCACTGTAATCTCCTGACCTGACATTTGGCTTGGAGATCATGTGGCAGTTAAGGTGGCCAACACATGCAAATGTGGGGAACATCCTTTTGAAAGAGTTCACCTGTCGTGGATCTGTGTAGACAGAACTGCATGATTTTCTTTCTTCATTATGGACCCCACAAGGTTACCCCAGGAAAGGGCTTGACCACAGCATGGCAGTCTAATGGGGTAAGGCAGTGACTCTTCGTGTGACTCGAGGGAATGCTGTGACATTTAGTGAAGAGCTTTAAACTTTCCTGCTTTAAAATGAGTATACAGAGACTTCCCTGGTTAAGACCTCGCCTTCCAGTGCACAGGGCATGGGTTTGACCCCTAGTCGGGGGACTGAGATCCTACAGGCCTCATAGCCAAAAAGCCAAAAACATAAAACAGAAGAAATATTGTAACATTCATTAAAGACTTTAAAAATGGTCCACACCAAAAAAAAAAAAGGAAATGGGTTTATAGAAGAATTGGCATGTTTAAAAATTGGGTGTGATGGTGATGTCCTTTTTTTCTAGATAATGATCTGAATAGTGTTGAATTGATATTTTTTTCTTTTTTTTGTATTTTCAAGGTCAGACAGCTGGTTAGTGGCATTCAGGACATGAAGAATGCCTTTCAGACTTTGACTGTTGTTAATAAAATATAAATAATTTTCTTTAACTGTTGATTAGCTGCTCTCTTGAGCATGTAGACTGTGCCTGTATAGTGAGAAAAGTTCTGGCTAAAGCTGTAAGTTTTGCTGACTAGGGCTCTGAAATAGGGTCGTTGTGGTGCATTAGATGGACAGCCAAAGGGCGGGAGGCAAATTAATATGGTAAAATAAATGGTATGGATTTTGTAATGCTTTGTATTTTGTTTAAACAGTCAGGTTTCAAGATCATCTTAAGGTTGGTTCTTCTGAAGTTGGTACCTGTTATATCGCTATTTTACTTTATCCAGGAGACTTTACAGTAATGTCTTACTGTCACCTTATGAGTCAGTCTTTTCTTCAATTTAGGAATCCTTTCAGTTTTCTTAAAGAACAGCCTTTCACCTGATGTTTTTAACAATGTGCATTTTATTTTGACTAAATAGATTGCTTTAGGATTTGTCCTTTGGCTAATTCAACTATTATCTTGCTTTTGTCTCTGGTTAGTACTTTTAAATGTATGGACTTTGTCATTTATGTGATTATATGCCTGTCTTTTCATGTCCCCTCCCATGAAAAGGAGAGGAGCAGGCTGTGTTTTGCATCACCTGTTTTCTGGCTCTTCCAGCCTCAGCCAACAGGCCTAGATGTGGCACCAGATCCAAAGATGAACCTTCTGTAGATACTGGCCATGACCTGTGTGGCTTGCTCTGAAAACTCTGAGCAAGACTTGTCCCTAACAGATTGGGGAAACTAAGACCTAGAGTGGCTGTGGGACTGTGGAGGGAAATGTCATGATACCGGGTGGGGTTGCGGAGAAGCCAGCAATGGCCGTGTGGGCCATGGGTAAGCGCTGGGGTTATAGGAAGAAGAAGCTGAGTCAGCAGAAGAAACCAGTCCACAGAAGGAAATGTGGAACAAAACAAAAACAACTTGAGAAGCAGATGTACCGGAAGTGATTCATGCCTCTGGTGGGGAACTGGCAGTTTGTGACATTTCTCAAGTTTGAATCGATAGGTATCTTTGCAGTCTTCTTCCTTTCTCTTGATGCGGTTGAGAAACTGGAAAGCCTTGTAATTAAGTTTCAGATGGAAATGTATAAAAGGTATTCAATTGCTTGAATAATTTCATAATTATCCTCTTCAAAGGGAATCCCTGGTGGATCAGCAGTGAAGAATCTGCCTACAATGCAGTAAACTGCCTGCTCTTCAGGAGACAAGGTTGGGAAGATTCCCTGGAGTAGGACATGGCAACCCACTCCAGCATTCTTGCCTGGGAAATTGCATGGACAGAGGAGCCTGGTGGGCCACAGTCCATTAGGTTGTAAGAGTCTGACATGGCTTAGTGACTAAACCACCACCTCTTCAAAAGGTTATGCCCCTATTTGTTAACAAAATTTGGTGTGTATGTGTAGAATAGTTTAACCCCTCAATGAGTATCTCAAATTAAGTTACATCTTTGAAGGAGCAATGCTCTCCAAATAAGACATAAGACATCCTCCCATAATGGGTCATTAAATTATGTATATAGTAGCACATACACATGAATTCTATTCAGACAGAGTGTTCATCATATGTGGTTGTGATTTAGTTGCTAAGTCATGTCTGACTCTTGCGACCCCTTGGACTGTAGCCCACCAAGCTCTTCTGTCCGTGGGATTTCCCAGGCAAGGATACTGGAGTGGGTTGCCATTACCTTCTGCAGGGGATCTTCCTGACACAGGGATTGAACCCTGATTTTCTGCATTGCAGATGGATTCTTTACCATTTGAGCCACCAGGGAAGTCCATTCATCATATACTGGTATGGTATGTTTTCATGTATAAAAATATACCATACCAGTATATGATGAACACTCTGAAAAGAATTCATATATATGTGTGTGTGTGTATTTGTATATATATATATACACATAAGTATTTGTATATGAATAGTATTCTTATTCAGGGTGTTTCTTTTTGGTAGCCAGTTGCCAACATTATTCAAAGAATCATAAGGTCATCATTGCTGTTAATATCTATGGTGGAAAAAGCTTTTGCTGTCCTTATTTTCCAAAATGGTTTTCTTGTGGGCTTTTATTGTACATTGTAGGATTTCCTCCTTCACCTTGGACATTGGCACTAACATTGTTTTAGTCATTGTTATACTTTTTGAGGAAAGTTTATAGTCAGCCAGCATGCAGAATGGTTAGTACAGCTGTACAACATTTTCTGTGTTTCTTAGTAGTGGTTAGGGAGAACACGTTGTTACTCTTTGCCTCTTGAAGTAACATGATCCTTGAATTAAATTATTAAATATCCTGAATGTTACACTCTTATTTTGTATGTTCAGCAGTCCTGGCTTGTCCAAACTAGTTCTTTGGCAGGTTTTTATTTCGTTGGAGGCAAATTCCTTCTTGAAAGGAGTTGCCTTTTGTTACTTTAAGTGGTTAAATAAAAAAGATTTCATTACCTCTTTTTACACCTTGGTGAAATCAAAATGATCTAGGAGGAGTGTATAAGCATGCCTTTCTTCCTTAGCATTTATTACTTTTAGTACTTTTGTCACCCTAGATTATCATTTACTTATTCAAATTTTCTGCTTCTTAATGGTTAAAGTGATGATGATTGGGAATGAAGGAATTTAGCCAGAGATGAAATCAACTACAGGCAAATATTATGTATAGAGGCTTCTGTGTTTCCTTCTCGGTTTTCTTTCTTGGGTTCACAATCAGTTAGTTTTTTGAGAGAGGGGGAGAAAAAGTCTTCAATTCACATGTGTCTGTTTACTTTGGAGTTACCAAGAAACCTTAATCCCATGCGAATAAGAAAACTTTAAACTCAGTGAGCTTGGAGTTGTTTTCTTAAATAGTACTTCCTCCTGCTATATTTTTCTATGGGATTTTCCAAGACCATGGTCCAAATCTAAGTCGGTAGGAGGTGCTGTTTGGGAAGCTCTGTGGTGTGGTCCCTAGGTTGGTAGGTTGGGAGAGCCTCAATTTTTCCTGGTTCAGCCAGTAGGTTGAGAGGGAATATTAACAAAATTGAGCAAATAGTATATTTCAGTTTTTAATTGGAACATGAACATTGTGTTTCTTCTCATTTGTGAGTAGCACTTCACTTTCACACATTAGCTTCCCTCTCACACATTAAAAAATACAGTGTGTTAACCTCATACTCTGTCAACCTGGAGACTACTTCTGTCATCTTCTGGTTTCATGGAAATACTAAAGTGAAAAAAGTGAAGTTGCTCAGTCGTGTCTGACTCTTTGTGACCCCATGGACTGTAGCCTACCAGGCTCCTCTGTTCATGGGATTTTCCAGGCAAGAGTACTGGAGTGGGTTGCTATTTCCTTCTCTAATGGAAATACTAGAGGAGAAATAATTTCTAACTTCAGAGAGCCTTCAAGCAGAAGGGAATGATGTTCTCAGGAAGAGCTTAGACTGAAAGATTAAGTACAGGCTTTACAAAGATGCTCTTGAGAGTCCCTTGGACTGCAAGGAGATGCATCCAGTCCATCCTAAAGGAGATCAGTCCTGGGTGTTCGTTGGAAGGACTGATGTTGAAGCTGAAACTCCAATACTTTGGCCACCTCATGCGAAGAGCTGACTCATTTGAAAAGACCCTGATGCTGGGAAAGATTGAGGGTAGGAGAAGGGGATGACAGAGGATGAGATGGTTGGATGGCATCACTGACACAATGGACATGAATTTGGGTAGATTCTCGGAATTGGTGATAGGCAGGGAGGCCTGGCGTGCTGCCGTTCATGGGGTTGCAAAGAGTCAGACATGACTGAGCGACTGAACTGAACTGAACTTACACAGATGCTAAGGAGGCCATTTGTGAGACAGTTTCTACCCTCCCTGTGAACTCAATACTGTCCAGGTACAGGATTGTGGGAGAGGGGAAGGTTTCCATCTGGCCCTTGTCCTCAGAAGGGTCACACTTAAGGAGACGTGGCCCTGGAGTGCCAGCCAGCATGGCGACAGTAATAGAGAAAACAGAAGGAGTGATTTGTTCTACTCAGAAAAGTCAGGGAATGCTGCCCTCAGGAGAAAGTGTTTGAGTAGGAACTTGAGGGAAAGGTAAAGGGAGTGTGTTGATTAAGATTAGGGCAGGCCTTGTGGAAGAGTTCCTGAGCAGAGAGCAGGGTTGAGATTAGATTAAGGTGTTTTTTAGACCATTCCACTGCCTACATGATTTAATGGAGGCAAGATGGAAAGGCATTCCTTGTGGAAAGGACTCACTGAGTGCCTTTGCAAAGGCAAAATAAACAACAGTGGAGAGAGGACTTCCCTGGTAGTCCAGTGGTTAAGAATATGCATGCCAGTACAGGGACATGGGTTCGATCCCTGGTCTGGGAAGTTCTCACATGCTGCGGGACATCTGAGCCCGTGTGCCGTAACTGCTGAAGCCTGTGTGCTCTGCAGCTCATGCTCCACAACAAGAGAAGTCCCTTCAATAAACCCGAGTACTGCAACTAGAGAAAGCCTGAGCAAAGTACTGCGGACACTGCACGGTAGGAAAAGAAAGACAGTGGAGAATGTTTTTCTGTCCTATGACCTAGAAAGCAAATGAGTTAAAAGTGATATATATATATGTATATAATGATATCATTTTTCTGAGCTAATTATTCAGAGTGAAGTGGAAGGTTGAGAGGGTGAGTAGAAGGTTTGGAAATTCAGATTAAATTTAGGAAATCATACTGTTGTATTCATTGTGTATTGAAAGATGATGAGAATTAAAGATGATAGCCAGGATAACCAGGCATTTTGTGTTGATTTGTTTCGCAGCTTCTGACTTCTTTGTAACTGCCGGGTTGAGGGATGTATTATTACTTTTTTCTTCCCTCTCCTTTCCTGGAGGGGAAATGCATTCCCAGGAAGATTTAACTTTTAAATGTGCTTTGAAACATGGGTTTTCAACTATTGTAATACATTCATTGTATTTTAGATGATGACATTTCCAAGTTTGGAATGATGGCTATAAAATAAATAGCATCATTTAACTAACCTCCTATGATAGGCAGTTTTAAAAACTGTATTTTCCAGGAAGACAGTTGAAAGTTTTGGCTTTGCAGTTTACTTCTGGCTGTGTTTTATGGGAATCAAGCTAAAACTTGAGACCAGTGATTCCAATTTGGCAAATATTAGAAAATTTGGTTCTGTTTGTTTAAAATGAAAACTTCTCTTAAAGAAATTGCTAGCCATCAACGATTTAGCATATTCTAGTATTAGCATTAAACCGCCATTAGGCAGTGATGAACAAGTACAGAGAAGGCTAGGAATATTCGAGGTCCAGTATTGTATGCAAAATAAATATAGCCAATTCTTTTTTCAGATGAAGAGTTTCTAACTGCATTAAGTGGAATTCATATTCCCTTTCTCACTTCCCCAAACTCTACCATTAACCATTTTAGAGGTAGCAAACTCTTTATCTACAACAATGTACTTAACCCTCACTGGTATAGGTTTGCCTGAGGACCTTTTAAAACCTATTGATGGCTAAACTAGAGATTCTGGTTTAATTGTTCTGGAAGTAAAGCTTGAGCATTAGTGTCCCCCCCCCCACGCCAAACTGCCAAAGTGACTTAAATTTGCAGCCAAGGTTGGGAACCACTGATGTGGCATGTGTGCAAGCACAAAGAGAAATTATAAGTTTGTGTTGGTCTCTAATGCTGATTAAAAGGAATGAACTGTATGTATTTTGTGTGTTTGTGTCAATTATCAATGGGTTTCACTTTCTCTTGAGTTTCATTCTCTTAGGACTAAATGCTCCATGGTACGATTTCTAAGGGAATATACTGTGGAATGCTAGTTCTGTATTATGTTAATAAATATTGTACTTTTAAAAGTTCCATGTTTAGGTAAGTTTGAGGAATGCTGTTATATACAATTAGAAAAGGTTCTTTCCTGCAGAACTGCTTGCAGCCACTGATGTGTTAGTTATTTGTAATTTGTGAATTTATTAGAGGAATATATATTATGCAACATTTCATAATATTTTTTAGGGGTGAAAAGATTGTTTAATTTTATAAACTATCAGTGAATCATTTAGAAATTCATTTTTCCCATTGACCAAGATTTGTGTTAGGGCTGGATGTAATGCAGTTATACAAAGGAGGCTTTCTTTCTTTTTTTTTAACTTTTTAATTTTATGTTGGAGTATAGTGGTTCAGACGGTAAAGAATCTGCCTGCAATTCGGGAGACCCAGATTCTATCCCAGGGTCAGAAAGATGCCCTGGAGGAGGGCATGGCAACCCACTTCAGTATTCTTGCCTGGAGAATTCCATGGATACAGGACCTGTTGGGCTACAGTCCATGGGGTTGCAGAGTTGGACACGACTGAGTGACTAACAGTTTCACTTGCACATAGCTGATTAACAATACTGTGATAGTTTCAGGTGAGCAGCAAAAAAGGAAGCTTTTTTTAAAAATGTATATCCTCAGCGGGCCTCATGATAGGGGTGAGAGTGTAAATCATTTCAGAGTACATGATTTTTGCCTAAAACACAACCGTTATCCTTTGATAACTGTGCTCAGTTTCTTTAACATCTCTCCACTGCCTCCCAGAAAAAGCTAAATGTCTACCCTTTGGCATTGAATATTCATTACAGTCTGATTCCTTCCTGCTTATCCTTATCCCTTCTTCCCTTTCCTGATTTATGCCATGCCCTCATTCTGAATCAACCAGTGAATGAAACAAATGAGAGATGTCAATGTTGTAGAGAACTAAACTAGGAGCCGTGAGATCTGAGTTCAAGTCACAAACCATGAAATCTCAGGCAAGTCATTTAGTTGTTGAGACTCACTGCTCTTACTTTAAAAATAGGGACTGTTCATCATAGGATTAATGTTAAAAATCAGTTAAAATTGAGCAATTCCAAATCAGTTGAAACTGAAAAGATTTGAGCAAATGTGAGACATGATGGGATTCTTCTGAGATCCTCCCGTATGGGTGCTTGCATTTTTGAGATTGAGGGAAGCCTGCAGAGCTTTTATTGTTTCAGGATGGGACCCCATGTCTTTACTTCTTTATATTGTGGCTGCTCCATGTGCCTTGCAGAATCTCAGTTCCCCCATCAGAGATCAAACCAAGACCCACAGCAGTGAAAGCGTGCAGTCCTAACCACTGGTCCTCCAGGGAGTTCCGAGGATAGGGTCCCCACATCTTTAATTGCTTGAGAACAAAAGCCACATACACGTCAACAATATTGGTGGTAACTTTTTTCAGTTTAGTATTAGTGATAGTAACTTTTATTTGGGAATACTGCTGTCTGGATTCTTACATTGAGAAAAGATTCCATTTGTTTATTTTTTATTGAAATATATTAATTTTTTTTGGTATTTGACAGTAAGAATATTTTCTTCCTTAGTGGCTTATTTCTCCTTTTTGTTTTGTTGAGGTGGTGTCAGTGGTACCAGGTTTAATGCAGTGGGATAGTTTGCGCTGTTATTACTACAAATCCTCATGCTGCATTGTTTCAGGGTGGAGAATTGTCAGGGAATGATGGGCTGTGGCTGGGGGAGGTTTGCTACCAATAAAGAATCATCAGGGCCAACCAGAGTCTCATTTTGGATGCAAAAATCTTTCTGTTCTGCTTGGCAGAAGAAGATAAAAAAGAAAATCTAGGCAACTCTTTGATTCAGGAGCTGCCAGTTCTCTCTGGGCGCACGGAATGTTTCGTGTCTCAGCCACAAGAATTTGCCATTTTGGTTCACGTGTGCGTTGTCTTCCCTCCTCACGGCTGCTCTGCTTTCAGCTTGTGGCTTCGTGGCTCTTGGCTCTGAGCCATGAGTCCTTTGAAGACCACTTTTTCTGCAGCCAGTTGGCCTGTTAGTAGCGGTACGAGCCATGCATCATGGTGGTTTTGAAAGCTTTTATTGAACATTGACTGTGGGGCACTGTTAGGCCTCTGCAAGAACATGACAAGACGGGAGATTCTGTTGGTTGCTGATTATGAGTGGAGGTATTTATTTGGAGATCAGTATAGGTTTGGATAGGGGCTTCTCAGTGGGTAAAGAATCTGCCTGCAATGCAGGAGACATGAGTTCTATCCTTGGGTGAGGGAAGATCCCCTGGAGGAGGACATGGCGACCTGCTCCAGTGTTCTTGCCTGGAGAATCCCATAAACAGAGGAGCCTGGAGGACTATAGTCCATGTGATCGCAGAGTTGGACATGACTGAGCACCACCACCAACAAAGGTTTGGATATTGTAACTGACAGTTAAATTGGTACAGGCATGATGGACCAGTACTGTGGGGATCCAGGGGAGCCACTTAAATGGGACCTGTAAGGTGAAGACCAGGAATGTTGGACGGATTTGAGATAGGAAGATACAGGGGATGGATATGAAGAAATGGGAATGAAGAGTCTTGCTAGCATCTAGTGGTATGGAGAAGAAGAACAGGAAAGAATTAAGGATGACTTCAACATTTCTCATATGAAAAGAACATAGTATCATCTAGCAGGAGAGTTGTTTAGGAGAAATGTGTTGAAGCCAAGTTGGAGATGTTTTATAGTGTGTAGCCGAGAAATTAGGGCTGGAAATAGTGACTTATTTGGAATCACTTGCATTGTTCCAATAACAGTGAGGTGGTTCCTGTAAAATTGCCTATAAACTGGGAATTTTCTTATCCAACTCCTTAACATTATGGAAAATAATCATTACATTTTATGGTAAGTAATTTTGGATTTTTTAAAAGGAGATTAAAAAAATTACTAGAAGATATACAATAGGAAATGTGGGGCATATGTGTAATTTTTTATTTGGCTGTGCCCTACACGGTTTGTGGAATCTTAGTTCCCTGACCAGGAATTGAACCTACACCCCCTGCAGTGGAAGCATGGACTTTTAACCACTGGACCACCAGTGAAGTCTGATTGTGTATTCTTTTTGAAATGTGGGTCTGAATTTGGAATAACTCAAGCTTCAGTAAAAGGAGGAAAGCTTCATTTTCTTTGGCTCTTGCTTTCTTTGCTCTCATCCTGTCTCAGGCTCCTCTCCGCTGACTCTCCTGCGCTCACTTCTGAGATGCAGGCCAGTGCCTCTCTGCCACATATGCACTGATAGGTGGTCACACAGGGTTCAGAGATTTGAAAGTTTCTTCTTCCAGAGGGACACGTGTGTCACACCAGCCTTCCCAGTGGTTTTGTGGCACAATCATAATGAGAAAGGAGACCCAAGGCTACTGTACCGGTTTATTAATAGTTGGTTATTGGGAAAAGAGCATTGGATGAGGAGAAAGAAGAGGGAGCTAATCCCAGTGTTGAATCTCTTTTCTAAGTCTCTGGTTCCTTATTCATTAAGGGAGGACAGAACCATCTGGTCTCTAAAGCTGTGATTCTCTGCTTTTTAGTATACAGAAATAAGATCCATATCCATACTATAAGTGTTCCCTAATAAATCAGAATAGTGTCCAAGTAGCAGCTCATAGAGTATATTTATTCTTCATGGGAGATTTATGCAGCACTCTTACATTTGCCAAGGCTTTTAGTTTTCTAAGACTTCCCTGGTGGCTCAGATGGTAAAGCGTCTGCCTACAATGAGGGAGACCCGGGTTCGATCCCTGGGTCGGAAAGATCCCCTGGAGAAGGAAATGGCAACCCACTCCAGTACTCTTGCCTGGAAAGTCCCATGGACAGAAGAGTCTGGTAGGCTACAGTCCATGGGGTTGCAAAGAGTCAGTCACAACTGAGCGACTTCACTTTCAGTTTCTTTTTTTTTTTTTTTTTTTAAATTTTTTTAATTTTTTTTTCCAGTGGGTTTTGTCATACATTGATATGAATCAGCCATAGATTTACACTTATTCCCCATCCCGATCCCCCCTCCCATCTCCCTCTCCACCCGATTCCTCTGGGTCTTCCCAGTGCACCAGGCCGGAGAACTTGTCTCATGCATCCCACCTGGGCTGGTGATCTGTTTCACCATAGATAGTATACATGCTGTTCTTTTGAAACATCCCACCCTCACCTTCTCCCACAGAGTTCAAAAGTCTGTTCTGTATTTCTGTGTCTCTTTTTCTGTTTTGCATATAGGGTTATCGTTACCATCTTTCTAAATTCCATATATATGTGTTAGTATGCTGTAATGTTCTTTATCTTTCTGGCTTACTTCACTCTGTATAAGGGGCTCCAGTTTCATCCATCTCATTAGGACTGGTTCAAATGAATTCTTTTTGACGGCTGAGTAAAATTCCATGGTGTATATGTACCACACACTTTCAGTTTCTTATCAAACTTCTTTAACAGTTGAAGACCTTCCTGCTGCCCTATCTTACTGGGGAATTTAGAAAAATAAAGTGTTGGATGCATGACACTTTATTTTTCTAAACTCCCCAGTAAGATAGGGCAGCAGGAAGGTCTTCAACTGTTAAAGAAGTTTGATAAGCAAGCTCATCACCGAAATTCATCCGGGGTCATCTTGGAAACCATGTGATGATAAATGGGGCATATACAAAAAAGATTTATGATTTGCCCTGAGCCTCATGACTAGCTCTTGTTAACTGTTAATTTTGGACAGAAATGTTAACTTTTCATTAATCATAAGGAAATATTATTTTGTACTCCCCTTTCTGGTGGAGGCAATATATAGTAAGCTAAGCAATTTAAGTGTCTCAGAACTGACTAGTGAGAAAAAGAATTGAATGCACAGGATTATTTTTGTGGCAGGTTCACATCATGTGCCCTACCTTTGTTTAGTGACAACATTCCTTGCAGATTTTGTTCACTATTTGGATACTGAAAGGTTTTGCTTTTGTAGAAAGAAATAAGTTATGTTAGAGTGCTTATATAAATATTTTTACCTGTAAACAGGTAGGGGCTGTCATTAATAACTAGTTTTTACTCATACTGAAGAATGCTGAATCGTGGCTTCTTTACATGTGACATTTTAAAAGATTTTTAAATTTTTTAGAAAATTTCCTTATTTTTAATTGGAGAATAATTGCTTTATAATTTTGTGTTGGCTTCTGCTATGTATATCAACATGAATCAGCCATAGGTATATCAACATGAATCAGCCATAGGTATACATAAGTATTCATCGAAAAAGCAAAAGAGTTCCAGAAAAACATCTACTTCTGCTTTATTGACTATGCCAAAGCCTTTGACTGTGTGGATCACAACAAACTGGAAAATTCTTCAAGAGATGGGAATACCAGACCACCTGCCTCCTGAGAAATCTGTATGCAGGTCAAGAAGCAACAGTTAGAATTGGACATGGAACAACATACTGGTTCCAAATTGGGAAAGGAGTACATCAAGGCTGTATATTGTCACCCTGCTTATTTAACTTATGTGCAGAGTACATCATATGAACTGCCGGCCTAGATGAAGCGCAAGCTGGAATCAAGATTTCCGGGAGAAATATCAGTAACCTCAGATATGCAGATGACACCACCCTTACGGCAGAAAGCGAAGAAGAACTATAGAGCTTCTTGATGAAAGTGAAAGAGGAGAGTGAAAAAGTTGGCTTAAAGCTCAACATTCAGAAAACTAAGATCATGGCATCTGGTCCCATCACTTCATGGCAAATAGATGGGGAAACAATGGAAACAGTGACAGACTTTATTTTCTTGGGCTCCAAAATCATTGCAGATGGTGACTGCAGCCATAAAATTAAAAGATGCTTGCTCCTTGGAAGAAAAGTTATGACTAACCTAGACAGCATATTAAAAAAGCAGAGATGTTACTTTGCTGACAGATGTCCGTCTCGTTAAAGCTGTGGTTTTTCCAGTAGTCATGTATGGATGTGAGAGTTAGACTCTAAAGAAAGCTGAGCACTGAAGAATTGATGTTTTTAAACTGTGGTGTTGGAGAAGACTCTTGAGAGTCCTTTGGACTGCAAGGAGATCCAACGAGTCAATCCTAAAGGAAATCAGTCCTGAATATTCATTGGAAGGACTGATGCTGAAGCTGAAACTCCAATAGTTTGGCCACCTGATGCAAAGAACTGACTCATTTGTAAAGACCCCAATGCTAGGAAAGATTGAAGGCGGGAGGAGAAGGGGATGACAGAGGATGAGATGGTTGGATGGCATCACCAACTCAATGGACATGAGTTTGAGTAAACTCCAGGAGTTGGTGATGGACAGGGAGGCCTGGCGTGCTGTAGTCCATGGGGTCGCAAAGAGTTGGACACAACTGAGCGACTGAACTGGACTGATACATATGTGCCCTCCCTCTTGAACCTCCCTTCCACCACACCCCGTCCCTCTGGGTTGTCTCAGATCTCCTGATTTGAGCTCCCTGCATCATATAGCAAATTTCCACTGGCTACCTAATTTTATATGTGGTAATGTAATATGTTTCAGTGCTACTTTCTCAATTTGTCCCACTCTTTCCTTTCCCCACTGTGTCCAAAAGTCAAAGTCAAAGATTTTTAGATTTAAAAAATTTTTTTTATCTTTTGGCTGCACTGCATGGCATGTGGGATCTTAGTTTCCTGATGAGGGATCGAAGCTGCACCCCCTGTGTTGGTAGCATGGAGTCTTAACCACTGGGTCACCAGGGAAGTCCCAACATGTGAAATTTTAAGGTCTTTTAAGTCATTATATTCTAAAGAACTTTCAGACTGCCTTTCTTTCCTTCTTGTGAGTTTTTAATTCCAGAACCCCAAAAAGCTTACATATGCAGCTTATAGATATTTGCCTAAGTCTTAAAATGGTTGTTGCAGCCATGGAATTAAGTTATTCAATACATATTTGTTGATCAAGTGAATGAAATGATTTACTCATTAAAAAATTTGAGGGACTTTTTAATGTGTGCCAGGTGCTGTCTTGGGCATACAGTGGTGAGCAATTTAGATGTAAGTTCTGTCATTTTGGAGCAAACAGAAATTTTACTGAAGGATATAGGAAGAATACAAGAATATAAGCAAATAAAATAATGATTGATTATAATCCATTTTGAAAGACACATCCAAGGTATGGAAATGGGGAAAGACTTATTAAATGGATGAACACATCAAGTGAAAACTCAATTTTTCTAAACAAAGTAATTTCAGGAGACAGCTAAATTTTAATCATTTGCTTGGAATAGGCAAAAGCTTTTTAAAGTATTTGCTTCAGCTTTCAAAAGCAATTCTTTACCCTCCCACTTAGACTAGCACATCTAAGAAATCTTACCCATGAAGGATATAATTGTGTTTTCTGTATTTGTCTTTACTGGAATTCTTTTACAGTTCTTCCAAAACAGTACTACATTCCTTAGAGTTAAGCCTCAGCAGGAATAATGAAGCATCTCATTTGATGTGTTTCTGTTACCTATGATGTGAAGACAATTGGTAAATAATTTCTTTTTGTAGGGCAACCAAAGTGAGGGAGAGAGGGGAGAGAAGACTGATTTAACCCCAGCTAAGTACTCTTGCCTGAAAAATCCCATGGACGGAGGAGCCTGGTAGGCTGCAGATTATGGGGTCGCTAAGAGTCGGACACGACTGAGAGACTTCACTTTCACTTTTCACTTTCATGCATTGGAGAAGGAAATGGCAACCCACTCCAGTGTTCTTGCCTGGAGAATCCCAGGGATGGCAGAGCCTGGTGGGCTGCCGTCTATGGGGTCGCACAGAGTCGGACACGACTGAGGTGACTTAGCAACAGCAGCAGCAAACATTTGGAGCCTCAGGAAATGATTTAGGGACGCTTTATCCTGTGATGGCTGCTATTCATTATCTACTCTGTTGGATAGACTTTTTGTTTTTTGTTTTTTTTTTTTTTTGTTTGCCTTTCAAATCAGGGCAACACTTGGATTGTGGTTTTGCTGTCATGCCCTTTCTTCATGTCGGAATTTTTCTAAGGCTTTTTGCAAATTCAGAGGCAAGATATTTGCTTTCGGGTTTGGGGGTGATTTGGCGCCATCTAGGTTGATTTTGTTGTTGGTTTTTTTTTTTTTTTTTCCCCTGCTTTCCCTGCAAGAACACTGGGGCTGAATGGTTTCAAGCAGTGACAACAGATGGAAGGAAATGTTCTAGTGGTGTCTTCGTGCCGGGAGCTAGTCAAATATCGATTAGTCTTAGATGCATCATTTGTAACTTTAAGTTCTAATAATGTAGTAGAGCTTATCACCTGTGTTTTAGGAAGCCATTAGTTTCTCTACTTTCTAAGGAAGGATGAGTTGGCTACGTGGTTACTGATATGGTTAGATGGAGAAAATCTCCCTTGAGGGATTCTTTGTTTTTTGTTACTGTCGTAAAATACACATATCATAACATTTATTGTTTTAACCATGTTTAAGTATACAGTTCACTGGCATTGAGTGCATTCACATTTTTGTACTACTTAGATTCTTGCTGTCAAAGTAGCAACTCATCTGAATTGTATTTTAACATTAAGATAGCCACTTGTTTATAGGGAAAAAAATTCATACTGAATCACAGAAACAAGATATTTTGCTGGAAAGATAAAATTTGAAATTGTAATAGCTTTGCTGCATATTGACCTGGGATAGCCAGGACACTTAGAGGTCAGCTTTGCACATTTCAGTGAACAGTATCCAGCCCAGATGCTGGGAAAGATTGAAAGCAAAAGAAGAAAGGGGTGGCAAAGGATGAAATGGTTAGATAGCATCACTGACTCAATGGATATGAATCTGAGTAAATTTCGGGAGATAGTGAAGGACAGGGAAGCCTGGTGTACTATAGTCCTTGGGGTTGCAAAAAATCGGATATCACTTAGTGACTGAACAACAATAGGTCTCTGCATTTTTTGAAGGGAACTTTGCACTTCAGGGGTAAGTGAAAGTGCACAGCAGCTGCTGATCCGGCTTCTTACTCCGTATTGTGAAAGATGCTTGCGGAAAAGAGCACACGTGTAGAGCTCATTTCATCTTCCCTGAAATGTTTATTAAGTCTCTGTGTGTGTCATGTTCCAGGATGGAGAATAGTGACTCTGGAAGGGCAGAGGAGGAGGTCAGAGAGAGGAATTCTAGGCTGGTGTCATACCTGGAACTTTGTGGAACTTTTTCTGTAATGAGTATCTGGTGACTTGAGAATATCTGCCAAACCTTGCCCTCAAGTCTGGCCCATGCAATCACCATTTCTGTTCTCCCAGTCCAGCTGGTTGTCTTCTCTGCAGCCAGTGGTCTTGCAGGAATAGTGTGGTTGAATGCACAACCCATCATTTAATTGGACAAATCGGCAAAAATACCTATTCTCCTGAAAATATACAACTTCCATTTGTGTCATTCTTAGACCTAGTACTGCCTATGAGGTGATATTTACTCATGGGCTTTGTCAACCAGTCTCTCTTAGACACCACTGAACAAAATTCTATGTTGTCTGGCTTTCTCAACTAACCCATGACTTAAAGGAAAGCTGAGTTGAATTTCTCAACTTAGAAACTGGGGAGTTGGAATCACTGTGGTTGGTCTGTCTTCTGAAGGCTCTGTGATGGTGCCAATCTCGGATCCGGACATGAGCCTTCGTGGGAGGGGTAATATTCTCACTTACGCGAAAACCTTGTGCATCCAAAAACATTTGGCTGCATCTAGCCCGCCTTTGATGACAGAGCTCTTTGCTGTCTTCTTCCTTTGCATCTAATTTTGTCAGGCTTCCCAGATATTTCTTGAAGCAGTTTCCTCCCTAGTCATCTGTCACCATCTGTCCGTCAGAGAAACCTTTCCATTACCTCCAGACCTGAACTTGGCTGGCCTGGGCTGAACACAGCATTCTTCTATTTTCAGTGTGAGTTCTGAATGGCAGAGTGGTTAAGCTTTAAAATTTATTATGTTATCTCTTCTTCCAAAAAATGGATTTGGAGTGGCTTTTAGTAACCTATGTGTATTAACAGAGACTAAAAATAAATGCAAGAGGAAATTGGTGTGACAGGAAAATAGGAATTTGAAAATAATCTGAAGTGAGGAGCATTAAGGTTTGTATACAACACACACCTTGCATTGTATAATTGGAGCTCCCCCAGTTGCTAGAGCTGAAAAGCCGGCCAGTTATAAGAAGCACAAGGTTCAGAAGATTAAAACTGCATCAGTGGCTCAGGAAAACCACAGGTTTTTTAAAAACAATATTTGCTTAGGCTAGGCCAGGTCTTAGCATGTGGGATCTAGTTCACTGACCAGGAATCGAACCCGGGGCCCCTTGCATTGAGAGCATGGAGTCTTACCCACTGAACTACCAGGGAAGTCCCACAAATCACAGGTTTTATGGCTATAGAAGCCTCAACCTCAGAAGGTCTTTTGTGAATTTGCTAAAGGGGACAATGCAGTATGAGTCCAGTAGACTGTGTTGTCAGCAGCAACCACCCCTAGCTGCTGTGTGATTGTTTCCAGTTACATCTCAGTATAGAAAAATAGTTGCTTTGGTGCTACTGTGAGTTAAAGCAGTTCTACAAGAATTAGGGATTTAAAATATCTAGGATGACCTATACAGTTGTGAGACAGTCCTCTATGAATATTCTTTTGCCCAGCTGAGTCAGATAAGGTGGTGATCGAGCTTTTGTTATTACTCATTCAGTTTTTTTTTTAATATATTTATTTGGCTGCACCAGGTCTTATTTGTGGCATGCAGGATCTTTAGTTGTAGCTTGCGGGATCTGGTTCCCTGACCAGGGATGGAACCCTAGCCTGCTGCATTGGGAGTGCCAAGTCTTAGCCACTGGACCACCAGGGAAGTCCCTGCTTATGCATTTTTTATCATTGCTAATAATTCTAGCAATAGCACCACTTCCTAACATGTGTCTACTCTTTGCACAACCCCCATAACGTGTCAGACATTAAGGCACTAGCTGCTGAAGACATCTTGTAATCCTTGCAGAAATGCTGCAGGAGCTTGATTTTTTACTTCAGGGAAAGGAAATTGGCTCAGAGAATTTGACTGACTTGGCCCGTGCGCCTTGTACGGATTCCACTACTGGCGACCAAGAAGTTGAGGAGAGAGGGCAGTTGAGCTCTTTTCAGCCAAATCTGAAAAATAGTCCGGGGAGCAGCCATTTCTTCTCATTAGCCCATGTGCAGAGATAGCCCGGTTACCCCCCCTCCATGCCTGGGCACCCCTGGTTTCTGGTGGCCCCCTGTGTGTCGCATGCCTGCTTTGTGGCATTCCACAGCTGGCTCCCTTTGAGACTGAATCGTGCCTCCAGAACGAATGAGAATGATTGGAAAAGCTAGATAAGAACAAGTGTTTTCTTGCTTTGATTTTTTAAAATACTCTTAAGCTTTGAAAATATAATTAAATTTAAGTTGGCTAATGTTGTCAGAAAGGGCTGTCTTACAAGGGGAGGAAAAAAAACCTTCCATGTAAAGATGCTTGAGATTTGATAATATTTCTACCATGTCCTTGTGATTAAAAATTTAAGTGAAAAAAAATGTGTAGATTCTCTCCTTCTATCAGTCTGACAGCATATTATATGCTGAGAAGTAGCCTTAACATTTGCCTGTATATATTTTAAGCAAAGTCACTTTTGAATGTCAATTTTTAATAACAGTGTTCACTGAATAGTATTATGCCCACAGTCTAAACAGCCAAATGTGTGTTGAAACAAAGCATTTGCTTTATATGGACAGAAAGGGACCACCTCCAACGACCCCCCAACTATAACCACAGTCTGTGGTACCTTAGGTCAACATGGAGAAGCTGATGATAAGTTTTAAAGAGGGAGAAGGTATGCAATGAGAACCGCATTGGCATTTTGGCAGGTATTTATTTTTCCAGGGTGAACGTGCCTTTAGAAGTTGCCAGTAGTTGCTAGGCAGACTTCAACAAACACAAAGGACATTACCCAAGCGTCCAACCTGACTGGTTTCTCAATTTAAGATTTGTGATCCTAGCTCAAAATGTAGTAAACTTTGTTACCATTTGAATTTGGAATACACAATTTTGCCAGCAATTGCATTGGCATTTGAGTCAGTAGTGAAGTGAATTTTCTCCCCAGGAGGACAGGTGACTGACTTGAAGCAAAGGCGGGCAGTCCAAGATTGTGGGCCAGGTCATTTGAACGGCCTCAGAGGTGAAGAGAAGCTATATAAAGAAAAGAACTCCATCTTGCCAGGAGCAGCTGCTTTTTCCTTTGGTGCTCTCCTTTCTCATGACTAGATTTTCCTGCTGGAGATATGCTTGCTTTTTTAAAAAAAACCTTCTCTTTCTTCCAGCAAATGAACAAAATTTTCAAACACCTAGGTACACTCAGTTCTTTACTTAAGTAGCTTTTCTAGATGAATTTGGAGAAATGCCAGTGAAACTGGAGAACTACACGTTTTTCGGACTAGTGATCAGATGTGTAAAGCTTTTGAAAAATAATTTCTGGACCATAGGTCTGTCCATTTACTTTGTTTTTATTTTGCACCAACTCTTTGGGCTGACAACAGTACTGTGGGCCAACAACGGTACTGTGCTATTTACTATGAGATGGAAAATGCAGACCAGTTATGGAAGCTAAATATTTAAAAGAAAACACCTTTTAAATGTGTGAGTCATGCTGGCGGCAAGATGCTGATAAATATAACTGTCTTTTCCAGTTTCCCAAACAGAGTCAACGTGCACTTTTGCGATATTAATAAGAGTGTGAAATATGAAATTTACCTTTATCTGTAAAAGAAGTGAATATGAATAACCCATTATTTGACTGGGCTAAAATTCTCCATAATACACTAATAGAATTAGCTGTCCCATGTTTCCTGGTGAGGTATATGCCTATCATATATCCTTCCAAAAGGCTAAGGGTCTTGCAGACTGCCTGCATCATCTGTTTGGATATCCTTATGTAGAGATGAGTACTATAAAGATGGACATCCCACTGCATATAAACTCTCATTGCTAATAACCCTATTTAGTCTCCTTTGTCTAGAACATTTTGATTGAGACTCGCATGATGTCTGTGTGCTTCATGCATAGAGCCTCTTAGGAAACGCACAGTAGAAATAATGATAGTTAACAGTTGTATTTTAGGATGTAGAAGGTGCTTCTTTGAAAAATGCAACAGGTAGTGTTGCCTTTGGGAGATATAGGATCTCTCTTTCATGCTCCTGAATTTGCTTTTAAAATTTATTTTATTTTATTTTTTTACTAATTACTAACTGTTTTAGAGTTTACACGTTAATTTTAAATACAACAGAAACTGTTTCTTTTTATAAGTTTATGTTTGGAAAAATAGCCTTTTCTTTTTCTTTTGTTCAGCAAAAAATCTTTGTACTCATTGAAAAAAAGGTGCAGAGAATTACAGAGCAGAAACTAAAGAAAAGCCACATTCCTCCCTGAAGATACTATATACATTTTAGAAATATCTCTCATCATATTCCTGTCATAGATAAGCCTCTACCTATATACATATAACTATTTATTTAAGTCTATATCTATATAACTTTTATTTAAGCCTGTATATATGTTTTATTTAATATTTATTTAATGTCATTTATTCTACCAACTAGTCTGTATTCTTTTTCTTCTAGTCATCACCTTTTCTTGTTCATAAATATCGATTTACAACATTCTGTTTGATCATGGACTCACTTAATAATTTTCTCATTGAAATATGAAAGTGTTTTGTTCAGTTACAAAACTTGCATTAAATACTGAATATTTGTCTATAGTAACCATTGAAAGAGAGGATGCCAAATATCTGCCATAAGGAGTAAAATACAGGAATGTCAAAATCATTTTGATGCTTTAGAGAATCAGAAATCCATGGTCTTTAGCTTAGTTCAGACATTTGAAGGAACTCACAGATAATTCATGAATTTAGGAAGTATATGAATACCATAAAATGCTAGTTATCAGTACTCCAGAGGAATGCATCCTGGTGGTTGTAGTATCAAAGATGAAAGAAGTGCTTTTTCCCAAGGTGATTTTCCATCCTCCTGAAAACCATCACCCTCACCATAATCTGTCTTTTGGCTTGTCAGTACTTTGGAAACTTAAAAGACTTTCCAAGTCACAAAACCCTCTTTGGCTATACACAGATACTTTTCTGATTTACTGATAGGGTATAAAGGACTATCCTTCACCATTACAAGAATGTGTGCTTGAGGGATTTGGGAAGTGCCTTCTAAAAGTGTGTGTGTGTAATCATGGGAGAGAAGCGTGTGTGTGTGTGTGTGTGTGTGTAATCATGGGAGAGAAGCGTGTGTGTGTGTGTGTGTGTGTGTAATCATGGGAGAGAAGCCAGCTCTGCAAACACGAAACTGATGAAGTTTTCTCTGGCTCCTTTTGGTGCTTCACTTTGACCAGAACTACAGAGAAAAGTTAACAAACTTTGCCTTGATTGAGTGATTTTGTAAGCGTTGTAAATTGTTCAGAGTACACGCTGCATTCAGCAATGTATTTTCCAGAAATCACATTCCCCCCCCACCCCCCGGCTTTAGGGCACAGTTGAGTTCTTTTCAACTTGTGTCTAGTGTCTTCATACCTTATTTTAGTTTGAAAAAGTTTTCAGAAATAAACATGACATGGTGAATTCCATTAAAGAACAACTACTTTGCTTATTCAGCAGGCTGTGAGACTGTCTTAGAGGGCAGTATCAGCTCTTTTGACTGAGAACTCCTGCAGTAGAACATGGGGGAAGTCATCCGCTGGAGACATGTGTGGTACTTGGAGGTTTCAGATGATCACAGTGTATTAAAATATTCCAACAACTGTGGTATCTGAGCTGTTAGTCTCAGATGCATCACAGTGCCCATGGAGTCAGTGTCCTGATTTTGTACTGATCCTTCTACATTTTTCTTCTACTCACCCACTTTAAGTGCCATTATTTTTGCCCTTGGTCAGAGAAGCCTTTGATTCCAAGCCATTAAAGGTATTTATCATACACAGCGTTTTATTCTGTGGTGTATACTATACTCTTGTGTGCTAACCACTCTTGCTGTGACTCAGTTCATTACTGTAGTGATGTCCTAGGGTTTTAAAGGCTATGGTATAGAAAGAACAATGCCACGTCTAGTCTCATTCTCTAAATCAATTATCTCTGTCTCACAACAGCACGTGCACACAGACACGCACACACACACACACCATCCTGTATCTTTAGCGGCCAGAGCACTGAGATACAAGATGGCTCTGTGTTGTTGGAAATCCTTTCTATTATCTGAGTGTAAAGCTACTTGGTATTCCTGCCTTTTGTTCTACTCTAGACAACTTTCCATCTGTTGGCTTCTCTCTCTCCTTTTTGAGTTTCTTTTTTTTCTTGGTAGTTCCACTACATAAGTTTTGAGTAGGATCTTTTCCTGTTATCCCCCAGTTGGCAACTAGGACTCAGAGTGGAGGGCTGCGTGGTCCTGGCATTCTGAAAAGAGTGTCAGAACTGCCAACACTTGAGTCCGTACACTTCTTCGCATTTATTAAGAGGTGGCAGAATCATACCAACAGCCACCATGACAAGCCACCCCTCTTCCCTGCAACCGCCCTTCCCAATAAGAAGATTGAAGTGGGAAGAAAGAGGTGGCGAATCTCTGAGGATGTTGGACTGGTGGGAAATGGCAGTGGTCCCCATAAAAAGCAAGAAGATTTCTTGCGAAAAGAAAGGATCTTTCCAAGGAAATCTCTCATAAACATTGGGCATGTTTGCAGGAGGAGGAAGACCAGTGTTGTGTTACCTGGTGGCATAACTGCATGAGCAGCTGACTTGCTGACGTGCTCCTGTGCCTGTGTGAGGTTTGAAAACAGCACTGGGGAGAAACTCTCCCGTAGTTTAGTTTGGGTCACATGGATACCACTGAAGGTAGCTGGTCTGGAGAGCTGTCTCTTTGCTCATCCACCCATGAAGCCTGACTCCTGGGTGAGGAGAGCCCAGCACCTAGAGACCATTGGGTATTCCACTGCTGTCATGGAAGGGGATGTGGAAGGGTGTTGGTTTTCTCATGTCGGGGAAGTGGAGCCCTCATGGAAGCCTCAGGAAATTGGACGGACTCCCCCTAAGAGAGCCACACCTGCAGTCCTTCCTGGAGAGGCTGTCGGCAGCCGGTTAGCATTAGTCAGAGAAAGCACTGGAATGCAATAGAGCGAGGATTGCTAGTGCACCCAGGTCAGTGAGGGGGCATTTGCTGCTGCTTCTGTCCTTTCTTCCCCTAAATAGCTGATCTCCACGGGCGTATGCTGTATGCTTTCCATATGTTAATTCATCTGATCCTTCCAACACAACCCCATGATACAGGTTCTTTTATTGTTCATATTTTACACACACAGGAAGCTAAGGCATAGAGAGATTTTATTTTTTAAATTAATTTTTATTAGAGTGTAGTTTCTTTAAAATGTGTTCATTTATACCGCACAACAAAGTGAGTCAGCTGGACGTATACGCGCATCTCCTCTTTTTTTGGATTCCCGTTTAAATCACCACAGAGCATCACGTAGAGTTCCCTGTGCTCAACAGCAGTTTCTCATTAGTTGTCTGTTTTATACACGGTATCAGTAGTGTATACATGTCAATCCCAGTCTTCCAGTTCACCACCATCTCCGTCCCCTCTTGGTGTCCAGTACATTTTTTCTCTATGTCTGTGTCTCGATTTCTGCTTTGCAAATAAGATCATCTACACCATTGTTCTGGATTCCACATATATGTGTTAATATACGATATTTATTTTTCATAGAAAGATTTAGTATTTGAAATTTAGAGTGAGGTGGTCCAGCTGCCAGGGTCATGGCTATAACCACTGTATCGTTACACCATCTGAGATCAAAAGACGTGACTTTGAATCTTTTGACTGTCACTCAGTTCAGTTCAGTTCAATCGCTCAGTCGTGTCTGACTCTTTGCGACCCCATGAATCACAGCACGCCAGGCCTCCCTGTCCATCACCAGCTCCCGGAGTCTACCCAAACCCATGCCCATCGAGTCGGTGATGCCATCCAGCCATCTCATCCTCTGTCGTCCCCTTCTCCTCCTGACCCCAATCCCTCCTAGCATCAGAGTCTTTTCCAATGAGTCAGCTCTTCGCGTGAGGTGGCCAAAGTACTGGAGTCCCTTGGACTGCAAGGTGCTCCATTCCATCCTAAAGGAGATCAGTCCTGGGTGTTCATTGGAAGGACTGATGCTGAAGCTGAAACTCCAGTACTTAGACTGTCACTAGCAATAAAAAATACATTTTACATCCTGACCCTATACACACCTACATAAAAATAAATGGAAAAAAACTTAATGAGACTAACATTTACAAGTAATATAACTTGATTTTTTTTTTCTGTTTGATTAAAAAAATGCTGGTTACCACCTGAGTAGAAGCTCTGAAGCTCGGAAGAGATTTGAAGGAGAGGAAAGCACAGCACCCGATCCCTGTGTGCCTTCTCTCTCTGTTGCTCTCTCCCCCTCCCCTGTCCACACTTCCGTGAGTCCTCTGAGTTGTAAACCTGGTTGGTCATGGAGAGTGGGGTTAACAGAATTGGTCATGAGAGTGGAGCATTACCCTTCACTGTACTGAGTTTCTCATACTGAAGGTGACTAGAAGTTGGTGGATTCTTAGGTGGCGCAGATGGTAAAGAACCCGTCTGCAATGCAGGAGACCTGGGTTCAATCTCTGGGGTGGGAAGATTCCCCCAGAGAAGGGAATGGGACCCACTCCAGTATTCTTTTTTGGAGAATTCCATGGACAGAGGAGTCTGGCGGATTACAGTCTATGGGGTCGAAAAGAATCGGACACGACTGAATGACTTAACACATTGACATTTCTGGTAAAAGGGAAGAGGAATTCAAGAGAGCAGTTTTAAGTAGCGATGTTGGGGTTTATGTTACTGGTGGTGGTGGTTTAGTCGCTAAGTTGTGTCCACCTCTTGTGACCCCACGGACTGTAGTCTGCCAGGCTCCTCTATCCATGGGATTCTCCAGGCAAGTATTCTTGAGTGGGTTGCCATTTGTTACTGCCCACCCCACCCCCACCCTCTCCTCGCCCCGCCAATTCATGGTTTGTTTGTGAGCTGGTTATATCAGCCTTTGTCTAAATGACTTTGTGAGGGGCTTGCAATCGGCTCAGGATGACCCTGTCTTCCATGGAACATAGGCTATCCTCTTCTTCCTGCTGAAGTGGGGGTTTGGAAGTGCTGATTTCAGACTTCAGGGTATTTTGTAATACTAGCCCAGAGCAGATTTTATTGAAAGGGTTTATTTTGCTAGTTTAGACTTCTTTATAATTGTGTTGATCACTTATAGCACATCATATTCATTCATTCCTCATCGGTTTATAGTTTATTTTCAGTAAAACTCAGCCTCTTTATATCCTTTCAATAAACTTTTAAAGTCAACCTGGATTTACTCATGTAAATCCATGGCTGATTCATGTCAATGTATGGCAAAAACCACTACAATATTGTAAAGTAATTAGCCTCCAACTAATAAAAATAAATGGAAAAAAAAAAGTCAACCTGGAATTCCCTTTGTTAAAAATAAGTCAAGATGAAAAAAACGTCGTAATAGGAAAAGATGAAACCAACGTCAGTTAGTCCTTGAAAATTTATTAACAAGTAGAAGTGTTAATGGCAAAACTTCTGTTAGGGTTTGTTGAATCATGCTTTTTAGAGACCAGAAAATTACTGGGCCCCCTCTTCACCCCACCTCCAACTTACAAATTACTTTTGTAGGCAATGAGGAATGCCTGCCTCGAACACTTTACAGGCTAAAATGATTGTGACCAGGTTCTGGCCTTTATCACCCATTGGTCTGGGAATTGGAATGAAGCCAGATGGTTCTCTAAGGGAGATTTGGACCTCCTTTGTGTGTACTCCTGCGCTCCCCCTACCCACCTCTCCCAGTGAGATGTGCTGTCTGGCTCTCCATGTGGCACCAGGCCGTCAACCTATGAGAAGAGACCCAGCACCCGCCAGTATTCTGGAGGACATCCGCCACACCGCAGACTGACTGTTGATGAGGAGCTGCTGGGGAAACTGCTTGCAGAGCTTCATACCAGCAGCCTCAGTGCTTTTGCCCTTGGAACATTGGCTTACTTTTTAGCTTTATGGACAACACTGAATACTGTACAAATGTGGTTTCTCTCTTTGCTTGAAGGAAGCAGGGATCAAGTTTCTAACCCAAGATACCTTCTTCCATCCTAATTTTCCTTCTGGTATTCTTTTGATTCTTCATGGGATGCTCTGGTTTCCTATGTGCCTTGTAAGATCCCTCCAGTCTTCATGGTGAATCACATACGTCTAGAGTGCTATTGCTGAGTGAATATAACATGTGTTTTCAAGGCTTTAGCTTTGCTCATCTACTGCCTTATAGTGGTTGTGATTGAAAACAAGTTATGCCCCCAAATTTGTGGTAGAAGAGCGAGACCACAGCTTTCCTACAGACCTTTGAATCTTGTTCTAGGTTTGGCAAGGGTAGGTAGGTATGACTGAGATAAAAGTGTTGGTTTTTTTTTTTTTTTCCTTTGAGATAGCAGGATGAAGATGATTGAAAGATCATGTTAATTACTGAATAGAGTTAATTACTGAATATGAGATTGTAAGGAACCATCCACGTTCAGAAATGAATTGGAACAGAAAGCATATTAAAAATTCACACTTGGGATTTCTCTGGCACTCCAGTGGTGGGAACTCTGTGCTTTTGCTGCCAGGTGCGAGGGTTCGATCGCTGGTCTGGGAACTAAGATCTTACAAGCTGTGTAGTGCAGAAACAAGTAAACACACTTAACAGTTCAGAAGAAGCAGGTAGAGTTAGAGGTGTTGATCCTGTGAAGCAACAGAACTGTTGACTAGCAGTGTTACTGTGAGAAGCCATTTTCCCTTTTCTGAGTTAGTCTTCTTGTCTCTAAAATGAGGGAACTAGACAAAATGAACATAGCTACTCTGCCAACTCTAAAATTCTGTGATTTTCCACATGCAGTTAAATTAGAACCTTGAAAAGAGAATTTACCGCGATGATGTGTGTAAGTAGAAATCTGAGAGTCCTGAGATTTGAGGCCCTTTAGCAGTGTCTGAGTTAATATTAATCATCATACCCTCATTGCAGTCTCTTGTCAGAATGATTGGCCTCCAGACCCAGAATACAGGTGTTTTCCTCAAAATTTTGGAGTAAAGCAAATGAAAGTAATTGTGTATGCACATCCATGCATGCTGCTGTGATTATAAGTTACTAGAAAGGTTACTTACTCTTAGGCATGTTCTTGGTGAGTTTTGATATATCCATTGTAGGTATTCAATAAGTGTTTATTGTTCTGACTTGAAATTTTATAGCATTATCCATTAAAAATGGTCAGTTATGTATCAGTCAGTATGTACCTTGTTACCTTACCTTAGAATTCATTTTAAAACATTTTATAAAGCCACAACATTTTAACTTAGAAAGAGACTTCAGTTCAGTTCAGTCACTTAGTAGTGTTCGACTCTTTGTGACTGAGTGACTTTTGGGAAGTCTTATACATATTCTGTACATTGGGTGGAAGAGAACAAGCACTGTGCCTAGCACATAGTTGGGACTTTGTTAGTTTTTTCCCCCCCTTTCCTTAAATGAGTGTTTACTATTAGTGGAAGGCTTCATAATTTGAAATCTGTGCACGTGGAGGCCAAGCACAAGTTTCCCTGACAGCCTGTTACATACACTTGAACATTTGGGTCATGCCAATAAATATTTTAACCAGTAATACAAGAGACAAACAGGAAACAGATTAATAGACTAGTCACAATAATGCATAGTTATTGCCTTAGGGCTAATCATCGAGTCCTTTTAATAACGTGATTGACATATTGTATTTAAAAGGTTAGTTATTCTTGGTACTCCCCTGGTGATCCAGTGGTTAGGAGTCTGCACCTCAAATGCAGGGGGCACAGGTTCAATCCCTGGTTGAGGAACTAAGATCCTACGTGCCACATGGTGTGGCCATAAATAAATAAATAAGGGCTTCCCAGGTGGCGTTAGTCCTGTCAGTGCCGGAGACACAAGAGACGTGAGTTTGATCCCTGGGTTGGGAAGATCCCCTGAAGTAGGAAGTGGCAACTCACTCCAGTATTCTTGCCTGGAAAATTCCATGGACAGAGGACCCTGGTGGGCTACAGTCTGTGGGGTCACACAGAGTCAGGTACAACTGAAGAGTTAGGCACACGTGCTCACACACAAACACAAAGAAATGACTAGTTATTCTCTACAGTATAGTATGTATTTAGTCAGGGTGGATGGTTTTGATGGTTTGTCCTGCTACTGGTAGCTGCCATATTTCACATAAGAGATTGTTTTCACTGGGATGGGCAGATGCAAACACTGTCCCGAGTTTGGCCAAGTAGCCAGAAATAGTTTAGGGATTCGTAGAGTTGTTTCCAAAATTCCAGTGCTATTGCATCATCTTCATGGATCTGGTTAGTTTTCAGTTCTTTTTGAAACTGAGCCCCACTGGTAGGACAAACACTCAGAGATTCACACCCCTGCAAACATGGTGCCCAGGGGCAGGAGCGGAAATTAGAAAGCCCCTTTGCTGAGTGTTATACTATGCAGTTCTCTTCTGAAGGGTGGCTTTATTTCCGTGAAAATGTAGTTCAGCAAAGTGTGAACTCAGAACAGTCCAGCATGGAAAACTGCTGGAGTCCAGCCTTCATTTGCCATGCGTTCAGTCCACAGGCCTGTTTGAATCAGGGTACCCTGTATCCTGTACCAAGTGTCATCGCCCCTGCTCTGTGCCAGCAATGCATGTTTAGCCTGTGTAGGCTGTGACCTCAGTAGGAAAACAGTTGTTTAAATCAGCAGTCCCCAACCTTTTTGGCACCAGGGACCTGTTTCGTGGAAGACAGTTTTTCCATGGACTGGTGGGGAGGATGGTTTCAGGATGATTCAAGCACATTACATTTATTGTGCACTTCATTTCTACTATTATTACATTAGCTGCACCCCAGATCATCAGGAATTAGATCCTGGAGGCTGGGGACCCCTTATTTAAATCACTGAAGTCCTAATAAGTTCTGTCATTCAGAATTCTTACCAAGCTTCTTGATCTAAGAATACAACGGTAGCAATTTCTTCAAGTATTCACAATCAGCCAAAGGAATGGAAATAAATGACATCTCCACATGCACTGCCAGGCCTACTTCCAACCTTCAGAATATTGCACGTAGTTGACTGCATCTGGATGTACAGACAGTTTATAATCTTGACTATGTCTCCACCATGACTTACCATAGTAAACATTTATTGAACATCTATTATGAGCTAGACACTAACCAGGTCTTGGATTTGCCTGTGATTTCAGTACCGCTGTCTTCTGTACTAGCCTCACTTTCCATTCTCTTCGATTTCAGCTTTTCTACACTAATCATGTCCATGGGATTCTCCAGGCAAAAACACTGGAGTGGGTTGCCATTCCTTTCTCCAGGAGATCTTCCTGACCCCAGGGATTGAACCCGGGTCTCCTGCATTGCAGGCAGATTCTTCACCATCTGAGCCACCAGGGAAGCCCATACTAATCACGTGCTGCTGCCAAATGGGTGGCCAGCTGCTCCCCAGATGCAGCAAAGCCTTGCTATTCCATCTACATGAATGCTCTCCCTCTATCTCTCTTTTTGCCTATTGATGCATTATTCTTGAAAGACTACCTGACATACTGTTTAAAGAAATCAATGATCCTTACAAATGCATTGTATGTACCATCTATTCCCCCTTGGAGTTTTGTTTGCATATAACACTGCGTTGCAGTGTAACATACATGCTAAGTCCAGAGATAGGCAGGGTGGTTGTTTTCTACTGGAAACATTTCCTTCTCCAGGGGATCTTCCCTACCCAGGGATCGAACCCACATCTCTTGCATCTCCTGCATTGGCAGCTGGATTTTTTACCACTTTGCCACCTTGGAAATCCATGTATACACTACTATGTAGAAGGAAATGGCAAACCACTCCAGTATTCTTGCCTGGAGAATCCCAGGGATAGGGGAGCCTAGTGGGCTGCCGTCTATGGGGTCACACAGAGTCAGACATGACTGACACGATTTAGCAGCAGCAGCAGCATGTATAAAATAGATAACTAATAAAAACCTACTGTATAGCATAAGGAACTCTACCAATGCTCTGTGGTGACCTAAGTGGGAAGGAAATAAAAAACAGATGGGATATGTGAATATATACACATAAATATAGCTGATTCACGTTCTTGTAACAGCAGAAAGTAACATTGTGAAGCTACTATACTCCAGTAAAAATTAATTTTTAAAAAATTATCTGGACAATTGTTAAATTGTCTGGAAAATTCCACAGACAGAGAAGCCTGGCGGACTACAGTCCAGGGGTTGCAGAGTTGGACACAACTGATTGCATTCACACATACACACACATATAGTGTATATATGTCAATCCCAATCTCCCATCCCATCCCACCCCTCTTCCCACCTTGAGTATCCATACATTTGTTCTCTGTGTGTCTGCTTCTGCTTTGCAAATAAGTTCATCTACATCATTCTTTCTAAATTCTACATATAAGTGATACTATAGTATATTGATTTTTCTCTTTCTGACTGACAGTATGCCAGTGTCTAGCTCTATCTGCATCTTTGCAAATGGCACAATTTCATTCCTTTTTATGGCCAAGTAATATTCCATTGTGTGTATGTACCACACTTTCTTTATCCATTCCTCTGTTGATGGACATTTAAGTTGCTTCCATGTCTTGGCTATTGTAAAAGTGTTGCAGTGAATATTCTGGTGCATGTATCTTTTTGAATTATGGTTTTCTTTGGGTATATGCCCAGGAGTGGGATTGCTTAGTCATGTGGTAGTTCTATTTTTAGTTTCAAAAGGAACTTCCATGCTGTTCTCCATAGTGGCTGTACCAATTTACATTCCAGCCAGTAGTGTAAGAGGGTTCCCTTTTCTCCACACCATCTCCAGCATTTTTTGTTTGTAGATTTTTTGATGATGGCCATTCTAACCGGTGTGAGGTGATATCTCATTGTAGTTTTGATTTGGATTTCTGAATATAGAAACAATTTTAATAGGTGCAGCTTGTTTTATATTTTTTTTAGTGAATAGAATAACAAAATTTGAAGAGATACTTAAAAACCCATTTAGCACAAGTCGCTATTACTTAAATAGGCTTCTTTTTGATTCCAACTGAAGTTTATATTTTATTTATTTCTGAGGATTCTATAGGCAAATAATGTCTGTAATAATTTATAATCTTATCTGAGATCAAATTCAGTAACTGTTCTGTGATATAATAAGCATTTTAGAGATTAAAGACTTGTTTTCCTATCACTGTTCCCATCACTATTAATATTTTACTTACAGTCTTCTTAGTGCAGTCTCTGCTAATAGTAGCAACCTCATTACTTGTGTTGCAACTTTGCTACTTAAGATAGGTCACAGTTATTCAGGATTGTTGTCATAGAGTTACTTTCAAAATATAGACTATGTTCTGCGTATAGACACTTGTGTGCGTGCATGCAGTTGTTTAGTCGTGTCCGACTCTTTGCAACGCTGTGGACTGTAGCCCACCAGGCTCCTCTGTCCATCGGATTCTCTAAGCAAGAACACTGCAGTTGGTTGCTGTGCCCTCCTCCAGTATAGACATGTGAGGTCATGCTAAATAGAATAGTCTGAGCAGCAGTTGCTACGTGTGCATGCTTAGTAGTGTCCGACTCTTTGTGACTCCATGGACTGTAGCCTGCCACGGTCCTCTGTCCGTGGAACTCCCAGCAAGCATACTGGAACGGGTTGCCATTTCTTCCTCAAGGGGATCTTCCCAACCCAATGATTGAACCTGCATCTCCTGTGTTGGCAGGCAGATTCTTTACCATTGAGCCACTAGGTCATAGCTGTATCAACCATTTATTGAACAATCACTGTGTAGTGTATCGTAGAGTGCTAAGTCAGTGGATTCCCCCCACCCAAAGATTTAGTTTGTTGAAAGGGTGACCTGGAGTATTGGGATTTTTAACAATCTTCCTAGGAGATTCTTTGTTAATAGGTAAGTTTCGTTTATAATTAATACTGGATCTCCAAAAATGCTGCCAAGAACTCTTGTACTCCTGTCATCTAGATTCCTAGTTGTTAACCTTTTACTGAATTTTCTTTCCTTTATATTAACCTGTGTAACCTTTTAAAAAAAAAAAGTTTGTTTATTTGACTTCATCGGGTCTTAGTTGCGGCACGTGGGCACAGTAGTTGTGGCATGCTGGCTTATTTTCCCCACCAGGGATCCAACCTGTGTCCCCTGCATTGAAAGGGAGATTCTCAACCGCTGAACCACTAGGGAAGTCCCTATGTAATCTTTCTTTAAGAACACTGCCCCATCACCCCTAAATGCTATGGTGTGTGCCTCCCTCCAAGAAGAGCCCTTCCCTATGTACATCTGTACCTGTAATGACCACTCTGGTCACTCTTCTCTCCCTGTCACTGCCATGGTGCCCCTTCACCGCCCTCCCCTCTCCCTGGGCTGTTAGAGACTTGCACCCTGTCCCCTCTTCTGCCCCACTTCCTTGGGTGTCTGTGTTACCGTGATGGTGAGACAAAGAAAAGTAAGGGAGGATGGGAAGGAATGGAAAAATTATTTCTCAGCCATCAGGAAATCAACACTATACAAAATCATCACACAATCCAATACTCTGCAGATTTCATCAGATGCCCCGGCAGGGCCGATCTTTCCCTTTCTGGTCTAGGATTGTATGTGTGAACATGAGTTTAGTTGTCACGTTCACCAGGCTTCTTCAGTGTGGAACCCAATCCTATGTCTCTCCCCTATTTCTCATGCCCTTAACAGGGGAAACCCTTACCTGGGACCAGACTCAGGCCATGCGATCTTGGCAGGAATGATGCCGGGCCCTTTAAGGTGTATCACTTCGGGAAAAATAATCTGTCTAACCGCTGGTGAGACAGTGGTCACTTCATGAGGTTGGTGAATGCTAAGTTTGTCCACTGTGAAGTCACCATTATTATCCCCCTTGTATTTAGTTATGTTTGGTAAGGAGGTATTCCCATGTGGTGCCTGTGTCTTATTCTTCATCAGATCTCCACCCCTGAGCCCCAGCATTCATTCATGGCTCCTACCTTTTTAGACTGCTACTTGATAGTTGCTGAATGATCATGGTTTATTTTCAATACCCCATCTATATTTATTAGTTGACATTCTGTAAGAGCTTTCTTTTCTCCCTTATTTATCAACTGATTGATTCATTTAACTTATTTCAGTAGTATTTATGAATTATTTTATTTAGTGGATTTTAATCTGATAATTTCATTACTGTGCTGCTCACGTTGTTCTGGATTTGGAATCCTTCACATTGACCCCTGTGTTCTTTTGACAGTTTCTTATCTTTTCTTAAGCACTTTCCTGCTTTCAGGCACCACAAAATGTTCCAGGCTTGTATTGTATTATCCCTGCCTCAGCTCTATCCTGTGTTCTTTTCTCTTTAAATTAATCAATTTTTTTGGGGGCCACATCATGCAACATGCAGGATCTTTAGTTCCTGGCTAGGGATCAAACCTGTGCTCCCTACAGTGAAAGCGCAGAGTCTTAACCACTGGACCATCAGGGAAGTCTCTCACCCTTGTTCTTTTGAGTGGAAGATGCTCACTAGAATCATGATTGGGGTATCAGTGGTGCTGTTACTTCTAGGCCCTCTCAGCAGGCAGAACTAGGAAATGTACATGTGTCTACATATATCCACACATATGTATCTGTGACTATTTCTGAATCTGTATGTGTCTGTATAACTTACTATAATAATGAGTTTATTCTCATAGTTCAATTTGTAATTTAATTCTTCAGTATTCTTTCTAGCCTTTCTTCTTCTCTAGAAATTGAGAAGGCTGCCTTCTATTATCCTCAGTCTGTTAATTCTGTGCCCAGTTAGTTAATTAATTCCAACCACACAGGAAGCTTCTTTTCTGCCACCGTGGTGCTCCCCTTTTCTCCTCTCCCTCTGGCAGCCGGCATGCGGCCGCCAACGTCTCTGTGTGGCTCTCAGTCCCTGTCACGGTCCCACTTCCTGGGATCTCAGTGTCTTCATGCCAGGCGGGAGGAAAAGGGAATGAATAGAGAGGACCCTCCACCCTCCACCCCAGGTGACTTCATGTGCTGCCAGGGTTGAAAATCACTGTATTAATGTGTTATGTACATTATGTCTGATTTAAATATTTCAAACCATACATTCTTTTGTTGTGAAATAGTTGAGATTTTAGAGATACCTCTTTGTTATCAGCTTGTCTTTTTATAATTTGTCCAATTCTTTCATACATGAAATAGAGATAAATTCTTATTAATTGTGAGACTCTAGCAGGGTATTGATGGCTGAATTTTATTCTAATGTCTTTAATTTCCTTTGTGTGAGTAGGATGTTTTCCAAAATGGTCTGATCTGGTGTATTGGTAGCAGTCTGGTGCTGTCAGAGTTTTTAAGGGGGAGATGCTTTCTTTTTAAAAAAAAAAATTTATTGGGGGTCTAGTTGATTTACAGTGTTGGGTTAGTTTGAGGTGTACAGCAAAGTGAATCTGTTTTACATACAGTAACTACATCCACTCTTTTTTAGATTCTTTTCCCATATAGGTCATTGCAGAATTACAGTTCCCTACAACCTAGATAGCATATTAAAAAGCAGAGACATTACTTTGCCAACAAAGGTCCATCTAGTCAAGGCTATGGTTTTTCCAGTGGTCATGTATGGATGTGAGAGTTGGACTCTGAAGAAAGCTGAGCGCCGAAGAATTGATGCTTTTGAACTGTGGTGTTGGAGAAGACTCTTGAGAGTCCCTTGGACTGCAAGGAGCTCCATTCCATCCTAAAGGAGATCAGTCCTGGGTGTTCATTGGAAGGACTGATGCTGAAGCTGAAACTCCAATATTTTGGCCACCTCATGCGAAGAGTTGACTCACTGGAAAAGACTCTGATGCTGGGAGGGATTGGGGGCAGGAGGAGAAGGGGACGACAGAGGATGAGATGGCTGGATGGCATCACCGACTGGATGGACATGAGTTTGAGTAAACTCTGGGAGTTGGTGATGGACAGGGAGGCCTGGTATGCTGCGATTCATGGGGCCGCAAAGAGTTGGGCACGACTGAGCGACTGAACTGAACTGAACTGAACTGATACTATTTAGGGGGCTTCCCTGGTGGCTTAGATGATGGTAAAGCGTCTGCCCGCAATGCAGGAGACCTGGGTTCAATCCCAGGGTTGGAAAGATCCCCTGGAGGAGGAAATGGCAACCCACTTGAGTACTCTTGTCTGGAAAATCCCATGGACGGAAGAGCCTGGTAGGCTACAGTCCATCGGATTGAAGAGAGTCGGACAAGACTGAGCAAATTCACTTACTGTATAGGGGGCTTCACTGGTGGCTCAGCAGTTAAGAATCCACACGCAATGCAGGAGATGCAGGTTCAATCCCTGGGCTGGGAGATCACCTGGAGGACGGCATGGCTACCCACTTCAGTATTTTTGCCTGGAGAATCCCATGGACAGAGGAGCCTGGTGGGCTACAGTCCATAGGGTTGCAAAGAGTTGGACACAGCTGAAGTGGCTGAGCATGCCCACATCCTATATAGTAGGTCCTTATTAGTTATCTATGTTATATATAGGAGTGTATTCTTTACATTCATGACTTTACAAGGACTTGCATACTGAGCTTGGATTTCTCTTTTAGTCTTTGAAGTTCTCTCATGGCTCTCTCTGCTTCTGCTTCTTCACTAAATTCAGAAGCACTAATACCAAGAGGATCCCATGTCTTTTCTCCCTGGAGTTTAAAATGGGGTTTTAAAGAGGTAACACATCTCCTAAACTAACCCCATCTTTTTTGAAGGAAGTGTGGAGGGAGAAGTAGTTGGGAGCTAGTGATCTAGATTATAAAAATCAAAGCTCCGAACCTGCTTATAGTCAGGAGAATCCTAAGGGTGATCTAAAGCTAAATTCCGTTGCTGTGTGATTCATGATGATCTAAGACTTTTCATCTGGTTTTCATTCTCTGAAGATTGTTAAGTTGGTTGCTATTATCAACAATGTTTAGGTTTTAAACAATTAAAATCAAGGTATAGAGTTACCTACGTATGTGGTGTTCAGGTTTTGTTCATCTGTTGGCACACATTAGTTCTGCAAAGGTTATATAGCACAAGTTTACTTTAGATAATCTCTTACACAGTGGAAAATAATCTGAAGTCAGTTGTAAGGTAAGAGAGTCTGTAAAATCACACTTTTACTTGAAAAATTGGATTAAGTATTATTGAATTTATACCAGTTTCAAATCTGATATAATTTAGATTTTTAAAACATTAGGCTTTTTAGTAGCATTCATTTGACTAAAGATTAAATTCCGTAACTTGAAGATTTGAAAGAGTTATAAAAGATGAAGAAATCAAGCAAGCAAAAGCAGAAAAGTTTGAATGTGGCTTGAGGAGAAACATTGGAAAAAGAAAACTAGACTTTTTAACTTGGAGAACTTTCATATTTTGGAATTCTGAAAAATATTATGAATGAGGGATGAAAAGTTTCATCTCTAATGTTTAATGAATTTCTGTTCATTGTGTTTTCTCTTTGATGAAGCTCTTTGTGAGACTCATGGTCCTGAAGCTCCATTTTCGCGATGTGTGGTTGTTGAGTGACACCTGTCATTTAGGTGCCTAAAGAAGACTTCAGGGACCATAGAATTAGTAGTCCCTCCAGGCCAAAATACTGTCAACACAGTTAATGGAAATAATCCACCAGAAGTGTACATATGCTCCAGTGGCTTATAAAAAGATATTAAGATAGTGTTAAAGCATGAACATTGAAATTTTTTCTAAAGTTATTTGTATGAATTATAGCATCTAAAATTGCTTATTCAACAAAAGGATATTCCTTTTAAGTTTTTCTGATTCTGGCAAGTATATTTTTTTATAAGTAGGTATATTCCACTTTAAAATGCCTTGATGAAATAAACCTTTTGAGAAGGATTGTCACATATTTTCCACTAACGGTAAGGGAGGAGGTTAAAGATAAGACCTTTGACTAAATATGGGAATAACTTTGTTGTCCTTTAGTGTTTACATTAGAAATAGGAAACCAGAAGTCAGCTAAGTCTCCATGGCAGTCATTTCTATTTACAAGGTGAATAACACATTTCAGTCTGGATTTTGGGAATAATTCTCAAAAGTGAAAAGAAGCTCACCCAAAATACCAGGTGTTTTGACTAGAAATTCAGTCATTGATTATTTTGCATTACAAAGAGAAGGTGTGACATGACCATTGATGAACAAACTTCTTAGTTGAGATCTTATTTGGGGGAACATAGGAAAGAACTATTTTGTTGATTATACTCAAGTTTCATATGGTTCAACTCTGATAAATATATAAATTATCTTGGTAAAATACAGGCTATTTTGTAACAATTTTATAAGAACCTGGGGAAAATATTAAAGAATTTTGACCAATAGCTTTGTCCACACATATGGAAAACTTGGATTAAATGAGTTTTATTTTGTTTGTTCTTATCAGTTGCTTTTCTGAAAATTCAGAGTTGTGCAACTAAGAGAACCTCTTTTTTTGTTCAGTGCCTACTGTGCTGTAGCTACTTAGCAAGTGTTGAATAAATAAAGATATTTTATTTGTAAGTTGATTTTGAAAATTTAATTTATAAGTTTTAATACAAGAGCAGTTTACTTCCTTTCAGCCTCTAGCATCTGATCACCACCAGTCTGTTTCTCTCCCTACAGTTTTGCCTTTTTCAGAATGTTGTAAAAGTAGAATTGTACGATATTTAGTCTCTTGTATCTTTTTACTTACAGTAAATCTTGGAGATTTATCTAGGTGGTCAGGTGTATTGGTAATTTATTGTTTTGGTTATGAGTAGACATCTGTTGTGTAGATATACTTCATTTTTGCTGTTGTTCATTCACCCATCCACAGGTATTTGAGTTGTTTACATTTTAAGGCTATTCATAAATGAAGTTTCTGTGAAATTCGCATATAGGTCTTTGTGTGGACATATGTTTTTGTTTCTCTTGGGTAAGTGCCTTCAAGTGGAATTGCTGGCTCATATGTACGTGTATATTTCACTTTATCAGAAACTGCCCAAAGTGTTGTAAAGTGTGTGATTTTAGCTTCCTACCAGCAATGCATGAGAGTTGTAGTTTTTCACGTCCTTGTCAGCACTTGATATTTGTCCATCTTTTTAATGGCAGTCATTCTAGTGGATACCTTAGTAATTTTTCATTGCAGATGTATTTACATTTTTCTTATGACCAGTTGCTGAGCAGTTTTTCATGTGCTGTTGGCTATTCGTAAAGTATCTTTTGTTCAGTGTCACCATTTTGCTAATTTTAAAAATGTGTTATTTATTGAAGTGGTAAGAATTCTGGACACAGGTCCTTTATTGGAGATATGTTTTGTAAATGTTTTTTCCCCAGTCTATGACTTTGCTCTGAATTTTAAACATTTTCATTTGACTCTTTTTATATAGTTTTCATCTCTGTAGTAAATCTACCTCCCCCATATACATACATTGGTAGATGTCAGGCGAGTATATGCTCCTCGGTTCTTTGTCTCGTCACAACAAAGATTTGGAGTGACGATTTTATTCAGTTATGTCCTTATCATATTTATAATTATTTTCAATATCCTATTTGATACTTCAGGAAATCTGGGCCATCTTGGAGTCTGGATCTGTTGACTGTGTTGTCTATTAACAATGGCTCTTTTTTTCCCTTTTTGTGTCTAGTGATTTTAAAATTGTGTCAGGTATTGTGTGCTGAAGAACAATGGAGACTGGGGTGAATAATGTATCAGTAAATGGTAACTTCTCTTTTTCCTTCAGGTTCTTAATATATGTAATTGTGTCTCTATTGTCAGCAGTTAAGCTGAATTTGGATTTTGCTTTTCCTATATTTATATTTATTGTGAGTATAATACAGGATTAAATTTCCTCAGTGGTGGCCTGCTGCTACCTTGAGCTTAGTATGAGGCCTGGGGTGGGCAGGAAGGTTTTGTCAGTGATCCACTTCGGTTTTCAGGTCAGTGCTGCATACCTGGGCCCCAGGGCACCCTGTGTTCCCACCTCTTCCCTTGCCAGTAGACTGTTGCTGCTTGTTACTAGGTGCAAGGTTCATGGTGGGGTAGAGGGTGAGTTGATAGTCTCCCTTCTCCCCCAAGCCTCAGTGTTAGGCAAGCTCTCTGTGCCTGAGCCTTAGGAAAGGGGCTTTCTCAGTGTTCCTGCCCACTCATGATTATTTTTGAAATCTGCATGATTAGTTTTGATAGTATCTTGTTCCTTCAACATACTTTTGATAAATTTTTATAAGCGTAAATAGTCTTATGTCAATTACTGCAATATCTGCATTATTTTGGTGGCCTTTTTCTGTAACTTGTCTGTTATTCTTTACTAGTCATAACTTTTCCTGTATGATTTTTTGATTGTGAGCTCTAATCATTGGGTTTTTAACCATGAGATTTCTTTGAAGACTGTGTTTAAAGTCCTTTGCTCCAGGCAGTATTTGTCTCTCTGCCTGAGAGCACAGCCTCAGCCTAAGGCTATTCCAAATAGCCTGTTTTGTTTGTGAATCCTGTTACCAAGGGTGCATTAATATAGACTTGGGTTTGAGAATTCTTAGGGGATAGGGAAGGAGTGGATTGGGAGTTTGAGATTAGCAGATGTTAGCTTTTATAAATAGTATAGATAAACCACAAGGGAAACTATATTCAATATCCTAGGATAAACTGTAATGGAAAAGAATATTTAAGTTTATACATATGTATAACGAATCACTTTACTATACAGCAGAAATTAATACAACATTGTAATTCAACTGTGTATCAAAAAAAGTGTGAACACTGCTTTATTCTTTCAGAAGGAACAAAATTTAATCAAAATCATCGCCAAAACAAATGTAGTTTACTAGGGAAGGAAAAAAAAGTGAAGAGTTCATGTGAGGTCTGAGGAGTTAGATTTAACAGAGAAACCACTCGTAGGAAACTTGAAAAATGAATTTGAACTGTTAAATGAATACACTCAAGACAATAAAAACCCTGTTGATAATGTTTGTTGTGCTTCGGTGTTGTATCTTTGTGCTGGGTGATGGTGGGGAGTGTGCTGTTTCGAGGGAGTTCCCAGGCACATTGCAGTTCTCAGTTCTCAACTCTTGCTAGTCATACGGACAGAACCATGAGCTTAAAACCACCAGCGGCCTTGGGCTGAGATGAAAGGAAATGCTGTTTTAGATGCGAACCTAGTATATATAGGATGGATAAATAATAAGGTCCTGCAGTATAGCATAGGGAACTATAATTCAATATCCTGTGATAAACCATAATATGAAAAAGAATATATGTATAACTGAGTCACTTTACTGTACAGCAGAAATTAGCACATTATTGTAAATCAACTATACTTCAATAAATTATTTTTTAAAAATTAAATTCTCAGGAGAGACTTCCTCTCTTTCCCCTCCTTCCACCAAGGAAAAGCCAGGCAGTCATTGCCACGGTCCATCATTAAGGGGAAGTTTTATTTGTTTCGACCTCTGTAGCTTTATGTGAGTGTTTTTGTTGTGAACTTTATTTTCCATTCTCTGATCATGGTGTTTAAATCCAGACTAAAGGCTACCAGGTGAAATAATAGACATTTCTATGGCAAATGCTGATTCTTCACTTATCTCTTTTATCGTTTCTGTTCTCTGAAGAATTTCTGTGCACTCTAAAATACCTTTTTATTTTTTAAGATATTTTCTACTTAAATGGCTTTATCTGATTATCCAGTTTACCCTGTTGCTGAAAGTACAAGTTCTGTCTTGCACTATCTTATGCTATCTTCTCATCTCTCTTGCTGTAGAAGTTGATAAATTGTCATGTAGATTTAAAATTATTTTTAGTTTCTATTTTAAGATTGTTAGCATTTTATAAAGTTTTTTTTTTTAATAGCAGAATTATGTGAAAATTTAAAAAAAACCTGAACAAAGCAGTCTGGGACACTGGATCTTATTTCCTTATTGAAATATTAAGTACGTTTGGTATGATTGCTATTTAGTTTCAGTTTGTCATGTACAGATTCATACTCGGTAGTAAGAGATGAGCAGTAGAAATCTATAATCGTGTGTGTTTTTTTAAAATTATTTTTGGCTGTGCTGGGTCTTCATTGCTGCAAGCGGGGCCACTCTCTAGTTGTGGTCAGGCTTCTCACTGTGGTAGCTTCTCTTGTTGAGGAGTGTGGGCTCTATAATCATGTATTTTTGAATCCCTAGCAAAGCATGGAAAAGGTGGAAGGAGGAAGTATAAAGGCTTTTCTTGCCATTTATATTCAAGTGTATTTGAGCTGGAAATAGATCATCAGCATTTATTAGCTGTGTGACCTTGGTAAATTACCTAGTTTCTTTCTTCACCTGTTAAATGGGATAGTAATGCCTACCTTTTATAGGATTAAAGACTTGATTAAATGAAGCAGCCTACAGAAAATCTCCTGCTTGGCATGTCCCTGTAGTAGGCATTCAAATGTTAATATCATGCTTCCTCTCAAATACCCACTGAATAATTCAGTGTACACTTGTTTTTCTCTTAAGTTCCCCTCTGCAAGGATTTTCAAATACAGATATCTCAGCCATTTGCTGCTATTTAACCTGCTTTCTCTATTTAATATTTAAGCTCCTTTGACAGATACATTGGAAGTGATAGCTTATTCTATCTTTTCAATAATGAACTAGAAAGAAAGGTTCACAATTAGGCTGGATGGAAAAATCTCAATTCAGTGCAGCATAGTAGTTTCATGAAAGGCATAGATGACTACTTACCAAACTAAGATTTTGTTTTCTACTTAACTGCTATAAGTTTTGTACCTCTGTAGATTATAAACAGGATTCAGACGAAACTACTCATTTATTTCCCTTGGCCTTCTCTTTCAGAGTTAACTTACAAAGAATGACATTTAAATATAGCCTAGATATACAATTTATCACTTGCAATTGATGATGCTTCTTTACCAAACTTAAGAAAAAAATTTTTTATTGGATTGATTTGCAGTTTACATCGATTTACAATGTTGTGTTGGTTTCAGGTTCAGCAAAGTGAATCAGTTATATGTATATATCCACTCTTTTCCCTTATAGGCCATTATAGAATAGTGAGTAGGGTTCTCTGTGCTAAAAGCAGGTACTTGTTATTTAATTTATATATAGCAGTGGGTATATGTCAATTCCAGTCTCCAGACTTACCTTCCCCATCCCCTGGTAATCATAATTTTGTTTTCTGCATCTATAACTCTATTTGTTTTGTAGATAAGTTCATTTGTACCCTTTTTAAAGATTTCACATGTAAGTGACACCATATGATATTTGTCTTTCTCTGTCTGACTAACTTCACTCGGTATGGCAATCTCTAGATCCATCCATGTTGCTTCATAGGGCATTATTTCATTCTTTTTTATGGCTGAGTAATATTCCATTTTATATGTGTACCATATCTTCTTTATTCCTCTGTTGACGGACATTTAAGTTGCTTCCATGTCTACCAAACTTGTTACTGTGAGATCACCACAATGACTTATTTATTTTTTGTAGTGAAGATGTGAAGCATTTCACACAGAGGGAATTTTATGAAGTCAGTTCTCATTCATTCACTGTAATCATGAAAAATCTGTAGTATAAGATGAAAGTCATGAACAGTCTATTTTTAGGAAGTAGTTTTAATTTCTCTGTTCACAGTTTTTTTTCCTTTGAAAATCAGATGTGTTGTCAACTGTCAAAACCTTTTAAGTACTCTTTTGGGGTAGGAGAGCTGTTCCTTTTACTCCTTTCTTGTGGAGTGCGTGAAGAAGAGTGAAATTAGACCGAGACAAGGAAGACAGGGTAGAGGGGAAGAGTGGGAAGCAAGAAGTCTGGGCATTCATCATCAGTTCCTAAAAACCCAAATTAACCTTTTAAAGTAATAGAAATGTTCAATTGAATCTTTTATTTTACATACACGAGAATAGAGTGTCAGAGAGGTGACTTAAAAATATATAGGATTTATAGCTAGTTAATGGCAAAGCCAGAACTGAATGATGCTCCTGACTCATAGCTACATGATCTAAGCAAAGTCTTTAATCTCTCTAAACTTCCTTTTCAAGTGTTAAAGGGGATCATGCCTGCTTTGTAAGTTTACATGGAGGAAGTGGAGCTCCTGTGTATGTGTTTATGAAGTGCTGATGTATACCAGGTACTCCATCAATGTTTTTTTTCTTTGTCTTTTCTTGACTTGCTGCAAATGACTTTTTTTGTGTGAACATAATAAGTAGAAAATTGACAATGAGCACCGAATTAAATATTTTGTGGTCTTCTACTTTTTAACAAAACACACAGGGTGAAGACTGGAGTCAAACTTCTTTTGGAAGATTCCCTTAACCATTTGGCTTGAGAAAATGGAGTTTTATATAATCTTTAGATGCTCTGATTTCAGTCAGTGCATATTATTTCTTTGGGTCAGGTACACCAATTTATACAAAAAGTAGTCGTAATGACTTTTCCTTGCCTTTTCTTCCATGAATTCCTCTTGTGAGCTTTTGATCTTCACTGAATGACCTTATAAAAGAGAGGGAAAATATCAATAAAGTTTAAAATGTAAACTTTTCACTTAGTTTTTTTTTTTTTCCAGATGAATTCATAGCCTTTTAGGTCTGACTCTTATTGAAAAAAATCTCAAAACTTCTTTGGCACAACATTCTGTATCCCAGTGGTCACATTGGAGCTTTACGCTACTTTACTTGCTCTTTTAACGAACACACATTCCAAACATTGCATCAGTTTAAATGGATAGTGTGTGTGATTCCAACGTACTGTTATTTGGGATAACTCAGTTTTATTGATGACATTCAGTTCTGCTGTTTGTTTACCACATTTATTGAAAGCACTTTGCTTTGGGCCCGTTACAGTTTGCAAACCAGGACCCATCAGCCTGTAAAACAAGATTGCTCTTCCCTCTCTAAAACTGGGGTGGGGGGGTGGTGGTGGTGGTGGTGGTGGATCTCATTCATTATTTTTCCTGGGACTTCCCTGGTGGTCCAGTGGATAAGACTCAGTGCTTTCACTGCTGTGGCCTTGGGTTCAGTCCCCAATCGGGGAACTAAGATCCCACAAATGTGGCCAAAAAAAATTTTTTTTCCCCTGATTCAGACCAGAGAAGAATTTAGAAACTGAGGACTTGGGACCAGCCTTGTGCTCACTTAGCTTTTTCTGTTTCCTTTAACAGTGGGCTCTAAGTAGATATTTACTTGACGGATTAATAAGCCTTTCTTTGGGAATTTAAAAAGAATTATGTGGAGATTCCTTAAAAAACTGGAAACAGAACTGCCACACGACCCAGAAATCCCACTGCTGGGCATACACACCGAGGAAACCAGAACTGAAAGAGACACATGTACCCCAATGTTCATTGCAGCACTGTTTACAATAGCTAGGACATGGAAGCAACCTAGATGTCCATCGGCAGATGAATGGATAAGAGAGCTGTGGTACATATACACAATAGAATATTACTCAGATATTAGAAAGAATGCATTTGAATCAGTTCTAATGAGGTAGATGAAACTGGAGCCTACTATACAGAGTGAAGTAAGTCAGAAAGAAAAGCACCAATATAGTATATTAACGCATATGTGTGGAGTTTAGAAAGATGGTAACGATGACCCTATATGCGAGACAGCAAAAGAGACACAGATGTAAAGAACAGACTTTTGGACTCTGTGGGAGAAGGCGAGGGTGGGATGATTTGAGAGGATAGCATTGTATATTACCATGTATACATGTATATTACCATATGTGAAATAGATTGCCAGTCCAGGTTCGATGCATGAGACAGGGTGCTCAGGGCTGGTGCAACTGGGATGACCCTAAGGGATTGGGTGGGGAGGGAGGTGGGAGGGGGTTCAGGATGGGGGACACATGTACACCCATGGCTAATTCATGTGCATGTATGGCAAAAACCACTACAATATTGAAAAGTAATTAACCTCCAATTAAAATAAATAAATTTACAAAAATTAAAAGAATTATAAAAAGTTTTATACAGGAAAGGTCTAAATGAATAGCATGTACAATAAGGAAGGTACTTGTCTTACTAAATTCACCAGACTGTAAGTTAGCAATAAATTATAGTTTCTCAAGCAGTGAATGTATAATTAAATATAATTGTATAATTAAATGTATAATTAAATATTTATGTTACTAAATGAAAACTTTTTCATATATATAGTGTCAACAGTAGTCCTTGCCACATAGTAAGCTCTCCGTAAGGAGTGGTTGAATAAATGAGAGTTGACCTTGAGCATTTTAATTTGTTGCTGATTTTGAAAATAGCTTAATGAAAAGTTTTAATTAAGAAGATAATTCGAGGTAGGGCTCAAGGTGTGGCATATAGTCTGGTCAAGTCAATATCATCACTGAATCTCCAGAGAAGAGCCTAGGAGGGGACGATGGAAAGAGGTTGACTCCATGGAAAGAAGCTTGCCTTATTCTCTACCTGCTGCTTCAAGTGAGAGGAAACACTTTGTTGGTCACTTGGACTTTGACCAGCATGGGAGTAGATCCTGTCGTTTGACAGAAAGGTTTCCGTCCAGTCATGCTCTACAGCTTCCCACTCGCATCAGCCTCTCCTTCACTCTGTCTCTTGTCCTGGAAGTGGATGCACAGCTTCAGCTGATGACATCATTCCTGTGGCTAAATATGATCTCATATAATGTATCCACCAGGCAGAACCCAGAGGCCCATGGGGACATCAGGAAGCTCAGCATGGCACCTGAGAGCCTGTGGCTTCCAGATATCTTTATTGAGGAGTTCATGCATGTGGATCAGGCACCTGCAGGTCTCATGACTTAATGTCAACAGTGAAGGTCCAGAAATGAGCAGCCACCATGAGTGGTCCGCATCTGTAACCTGGACATTTTCTCTTTCCCATTTGATGAACAGAATTTCACACTCATCCTAGGCCCTTTCATCTAAACAGGTGGCCATCAGGCACAGGTCCAGCCTTGATGGACCTGTGCAATCCATCACACAGGTGATGGACCAGCGTGATGTGTTCTTTGATGCCCGATGGCTTTCTGTTTGTCATCAGTACCTTCAGCTTCTTCCCGCCAGCAGAAAGATGGTACTTCTCCTGGGCCACGCATCTTTCTGCTCATGATGATGGACTTACTCCTGGCCACTGGCACCCCGCGATCAGTGTCTCCTCGGCCTGTACTGCCTCTGGTGGTGCAGGTCAGCCTCCTGGAAACCACGTTCATCACCTGTTTGCTGTACCTGGCTCCCACTCATGCTTTGGTGGCTCCATTCTCTGCTTTTGCACTGCACTGACCCAAGGAAATGCTGCCCCACTGCACTCCAGAAAGGAAAAAGGGTCTAGGTCTTACCCCCACTCTCTGCCTGGCCTGAAGGAGCCATTGAGTTTGGTGGGGAAGGTGCCAGGTACCACAGAGGCAGAGTTAAATGGATGCCCTGCATCAACAAGGGCCAGTAGGAACTTGAGACCCAGAAGCAGCACTTGGTGGGCTGGTGGGTTCTGTTGAACCACACGATGGGTGTCCTGCTCTTTCACCTCTGCTGCTCTTCTTGTCCTTCTCTGTCATGATGGTCATCGTCCTCTAGAACACCTTGGCAGCTGTCTAAGTACAAACCCGGAAACTGGTCAGTCTGTCACGCCTGTCCAGAGCCCAGCCACCAGCCATCTTGTTTTTAACGTAGACCTTCTACACAGTTTCAGACCAGACCTGCATCATTCCCTGTGCCCTCAAAAACTTATGTCCTTGCTCCTGAATGCAATCAGCTCCCCTCAGCCAGCCCTTGAGCTCTGTCTCGATCCTCAGGATTCAAGTTCCCAGCATTACTTCTTTGGTTGAATCATCCTCAGTAAACCCTTTGGCAAGGGGAGAAAGGGGGCAATTCGACTATATTTTTTGAAAATAAATTTTTAGCATAGTTTAACTAAGCCATTAGGAATTTTATAGTTGATAGTTTTTGCAAAGAGTGACTGAGGAGTTTTCTTTAATAGTAAAACACTTGTGTTTGGTAGTGGAAATTAAGGATATAAGCAGGATTCCTAGGGAAACATGGAAAAAATACATTAATGAGTAACATAATGTGACATTTGGTATGCAAGTGATAGTTACCTACTTGTTAAATAGGTCCTAAAGACCTTCCAGTGCATGAAAATAAGAAAACATTATCCATTAAAATGTTGCATAAATCAGAATGACCATCATTTGCCTGTTTTAGTTGGAACTTTTTGCCCCCCCCCCCCAAATTATCATGGTTTCATTGCTTAAAATGCATTAAAATGTTTCTACTTAACTCTTCTGCAAAGTCTCTATTTTGGGTCCTTGATAATGATTTCAGATGGCATAACATAAGAATTTTCTTGGTGATTGAATTGGTTATAAATTCCTTAGTAGTAAACATTCATGGAGTCACAATCAAAGTGAAGATACGAAAAAAAGGAAGGACGAGTTTGCTTGTCTGTATTTTTGTAAAATCTTAGTTATTGCTTTTAAAGAAATGCAGTTTGGTTACGGAAGGCTTTTCTACCATGTTATTATAAAAATACAGAAAAGTTTAAAAGATTATGGAAGGGATGCCCTATACCCTCTACTTAGATTCTACCATTACTTTTAAACTATTTGCTTCATCACACATGGATCATCTATCCATCCTTCTATTTTTTCATGAATCTGTCTTTTAGACACATTCCTGGCTGATGTGTAGACAGCACACTTCAACCCTTCACCATGCATACCAAATTTATCCGTAGTGTTTTGTTGTTGTTAAAATCAATGTAGCATTCTCTGTCTTGTCAAATGTATAATATACTTCCATGTAACTCAAACTCTATAGACGATACAGACTAACTTGGAAAAATTTCCTCCCACCCCTTCCCCTAGGCCCTCTTGAATCTCCCTAAACTCAGAAGTAACCACTTTCTGAGTTTTCTTTTTTAATCAAAGATTAGTATTTCGTGTTTTAGAATATTATATATGTTGAAACATACGGTATGTACTCTGGTATAAGAGTTTTTTCACGCAGCGTAGTGTTTTTGGGTTTCATCCGTATTGTTACATATATCAGTAATTCTTTCCTTTTTATTAATGAGTTATGTTACATTATAGGAAACCCACCACAGTTTATTTGTTTCTTGACTGTTTCCTGTTTTGGGCTATTATGAATAAAGCTGCTGAGAACAAGCCATTTACTTGCTGGGTACTTTCATTTGATTAACTTAGGAGCTTAAAAATTAGTATGTTCAAAAATTTTCTTAAAAAATTTTTTTTTGCTGTGCTGGGTCTTAGTTATGGCACATGGGATCTTTTATTTTCTCTGTGGCATGTGAAATCTTCTTGTTGTGGTGTCTGAGATCTAGTTCCCTAAATAGGGATTGAACCTGGACCTCTGCGTTGGGAGCATGGAGTCTTAGTCACTGGACCACCAGGGAAGTTCCCTAGTATGTTCAAAATTGAGCTCACCCAGCTGTGTATTCTCCCCAAGTCCCTGTGTCAGTGAATGGCAGCACCATTTACAGTGCTGTCCAAGTCATAACCTTGACTGCTCCCAGTCCCTGAGCTCCCACACATCATGAGATACAGAGTCCTGGCAGTACTGTATTCATCACATTCAGTCACTTTGCTGTAGTGCCTAATCATGACCCTGTTTGAAGCCAGCACCATTTTCATCTCGGTTGCCAAAATAACCATCTAACTGGTCTCCTTGCTCCCTCTCTTGGCTCTCCCTCTATTACCTTCTCCAGACCACTGTCAGGGATCTTTGAAAAAATACACAGTAAGTATACTACTTACCTGTTAAAAGATGTCATGTTGTTTCCCATTGCTTTGAGGTAAAAAAGGAAAATCCTTACCATAGTTTTCAAGGTTCTGCATGATTTGACTTTCTCCTGGTTCTCATCTTTCTAACTACACTGGGTTTGCATGTCCCACATGCTTCATGCCTTAGACTTTATCCTCATCTGTCTTGAGTCAGTCTCTCTAATTGGATTACTTCCACTGACACACAGTTGTGTTCTAGTGTCTCCTATTTTATTTTGTCATTTTTTAAAAAATCAATTTTTATTGGAGTGTAGGTTTGCAATGTTGTGTTAGTTTCTTTCTTTCTTTTTTTTTGTGGTTGTGTTTTTATCTGCTAGTTTCTTTTTTTTTTTCCATTTATTTTTATTAGTTGGAGGATAATTACTTTACAATATTGTAGTGGTTTTTGTCATACATTGACATGAATCAGCCATGGATTTACATGTATTCCCAATCCCGATCCCCCCTCCCACCTCCCTCTCCACCCGATTCCTCTGGGTCTTCCCAGTGCACCAGACCTGAGCACTTGTCTGATGCATCCAGCCTGGGCTGGTGATCTGTTTCACCCCAGATAATATACATGTTTTGATGCTGTTCTCTCAAAACATCCCACCCTCCCCTTCTCCCACAGAGTCCAAAATTCTGTTCTGTACATTTGTGTCTCTTTTTCTGTTTTGCGTATAGAGTTATCGTTACCATCTTTTTAAATTCCATATATATGCATTAATATACTGTATTGGTCTTTATCTTTCTGGCTTACTTCACTCTGTATAATGGGCTCTAGTTTCATCCATCCCATTAGAACTGATTCAAATGAATTCTTTTTAATGGCTGAGTAATATTCCATGGTGTATATGTACCACAGCTTCCTTATCCATTTGTCTGCTGATGGGCATCTAGGTTGCTTCCATGTCCTGGCTATTATAAATAGTGCTGCGATGAATATTGGGGTGCATGTGTCTGTTTCAGATCTGGTTTCCTCAGTGTGTATCCCCAGAAGTGGGATTGCTGGGTTATATGGCAGTTCTATTTCCATTTTTTTTTAATTGGGTTTTGTCATACATTGATATGAATCAGCCATAGAGTTACACGTATTCCCCATCCCGATCCCCCCTCCCACCTCCCTCTCCCCCCGATTCCTCTGGGTCTTCCCAGTGCACCAGACCTGAGCACTTGTCTCATGCATCCCACCTGGGCTGGTGATCTGTTTCACCATAGATAATATACATGTTGTTCTTTCGAAACATCCCACCCTCACCTTCTCCCACAGAGTTCAAAAGTCTGTTCTGTACTTCTGTGTCTCTTTTTCTGTTTTGCATATAGGGTTATCGTTACCATCTTTCTAAATTCCATATATATGTGTTAGTATGCTGTAATGTTCTTTATCTTTCTGGCTTACTTCACTCTGTATAATGGGCTCCAGTTTCATCCATCTCATTAGAACTGATTCAAATGAATTCTTTTTAACGGTTGAGTAATATTCCATGGTGTATATGTACCACAGCTTCCTTATCCATTCATCTGCTGATGGGCATCTAGGTTGCTTCCATGTCCTGGCTATTATAAACAGTGCTGCGATGAACATTGGGGTGCACGTGTCTCTTTCAGATCTGGTTTCCTCAGTGTGTATGCCCAGAAGTGGGATTGCTGGGTCATATGGCAGGTCTATTTCCAGTTTTTTAAGAAATCTCCACACTGTTCTCCATAATGGCTGTACTAGTTTGCATTCCCACCAACAGTGTAAGAGGGCTCCCTTTTCTCCACACCCTCTCCAGCATTTATTGCTTCAGACTTTTGGATAGCAGCCATCCTGACTGGTGTGTAACGGTACCTCATTGTGGTTTTGATTTGCATTTCTCTGATAATGAGTGATGTTGAGCATCTTTTCATGTGTGTGTTAGCCATCTGTCTGTCTTCTTTGGAGAAATGTCTGTTTAGTTCTTTGGCCCATTTTTTGATTGGGTCATTTATTTTTCTGGAATTGAGCTGCAGGAGTTGCTTGTATATTTTTGAGATTAATCCTTTGTCTGTTTCTTCATTTGCTATTATTTTCTTCCATTCTGAAACTGTCTTTTCACCTTGCTTATAGTTTCCTTTATTGTGCAAAAGCTTTTAAGTTTCATTAGGTCCCATTTTTTTATTTTTGCTTTTATTTCCAATATTCTGGGAGGTGGGTCATAGGGGATCTTGCTGTGATTTATGTCGGAGAGTGTTTTGCCTATGTTCTCCTCTAGGAGTTTTATAGTTTCTGGTCTTACATTTAGATCTTTAATCCATTTTGGGTTTATTTTTGTGTATGGTGTTAGAAAGTGTTCTAGTTTTATTCTTTTACAAGTGGTTGACCAATTTTCCCAGCACCACTTTTTAAAGAGGTTGTCTTTTTTCAACTGTATATTCTTGCCTCCTTTGTCAAAGATAAGGTGTCCATAGGTTCGTGGATTTATCTCTGGGCTTTCTGTTTTGTTCCATTGATCTATATTTCTGTCTTTGTGCCAGTACCATACTGTCTTGATGACTGTGGCTTTGTAGTAGAGTCTGAAGTCAGGCAGGTTGATTCCTCCAGTTCCATTCTTCTTTCTCAAGATTACTTTGGCTATTCGAGGTTTTTTGTATTTCCATACAAATTGTGAAATTATTTGTTCTAGTTCTGTGAAAAATACCGTTGGTAGCTTGATAGGGATTGCATTGAATCTGTAGATTGCTTTGGGTAGTATAGCCATTTTGACAATATTGATTCTACCTATCCATGAACACAGTATATTTCTCCATCTGTTTGTGTCCTCTTTGATTTCTTTCATCAGTGTTTTATAGTTTTCTATATATAGGTCTTTTGTTTCTTTAGGTAGATATAGTCCTAAGTATTTTATTCTTTTTCTTGCAATGGTGAATGGTATTGTTTCCTTAATTTATCTTTCTGTTTTCTCATTGTTAGTGTATAGGAATGCAAGGGATTTCTGTGTGTTAATTTTATATCCTGCAACTTTACTATATTCGTTGATTAGCTCTAGTAATTTTCTGGTAGAGTCTTTAGGGTTTTCTATGTAGAGGATCATGTCATCTGCCAACAGCGAGAGTTTCACTTCTTCTTTTCCTATCTGGATTCCTTTTACTTCTTTTTCTGCTCTGATTGCCGTGGCCAAAACTTCCAAAACTATGTTGAATAGTAGTGGTGAAAGTGGGCACCCTTGAGCAAGACTCATTAAGAAACAAAGGGAGAAGAACCAAATTAGCAAAATTAGAAATAAAAATGGAGAGATCACGACAGACAACACTGAAATGCAAAGGATCATAAGAGACTACTACCACCAGCTATATGCCAATAAAATGGACAACTTGGAAGAAATGGACAAATTCTTAGAAAAGTATAACTGAACCAAAACTGAACCAGAAAGAAACAGAAGATCTTAACAGACCCATCACAAGCAAGGAAATCGAAACTGTAATCAGAAATCTTCCAGGAAACAAAAGCCCAGGACCAGATGGCTTCACAGCTGAATTCTACCAAAAATTTAGAGAAGAGCTACCACTCAACTTACCCCAACTCTTCCAGAAAACTGCAGAAGAAGGTAAACTTCCAAACTCATTCTATGAGGCCACCATCACCCTAATACCAAAACCAGACAAAGACGCCACAAAAAAAGAAAACGACAGGCCAATATCACTGATGAACATAGATGCAAAAATCCTTAACAAAATTCTAGCAAACAGAATCCAACAACATATTAAAAAGATCATGCATCATGACCAAGTGGGCTTTATCCCAGGAATGCAAGGATTCTTTAATATCTGCAAATCAATCAATGTAATACACCACATTATCAAATTGAAAGATAAAAACCATATGATTATCTCAATAGATGCAAAAAAGGCCTTTAACAAAATTCAACATCCATTTATGATTAAAACTCTCCAGAAAGCAGGAATAGAAGGAACATACCTCAACATAATAAAAGCTATATATGACAAACCCACAGCCAGCATTACCCTCAATGGTGAAAAATTGAAAGCATTTCCCCTGTTGTTTAGTTTCTATACATGTATCCCCTTAGTTTTGGACTTCTTTCCTGTTCAGGTCACTGAAGTGCGTTAAGTAGAGTTCCTGGGGCCATATACTATATTCTCACTAGTTATTTATCTTATTTACAGTATCAATAGTGTATCTGCTTAGTACAGATACAGTACACTAGTCCGCTAGTGTACCAGTGTACACTAGTCGTTGGAAAAAGTGTTGCTGAAACTGAAGCTGCAATACTTTGGCCACCTGATGCAAAGAGCAAACTCCTTGAAGAAGACTCTGATATTGGGCAGGATTGAAGGCAAAAGGAGAAGAGGGCAGCACAGGATGAGGTGGTTAGGTAGCAGCACTGACTCACTGGACATGAATTTGAGCAAACTTCAGGAGACAGTGGAGGACAGAGGAGCCTGGTGTGCTGCAGTCCGTGGGGTTGCAGAGTCAGACACGACTTAGCGACTGAATGACAGCAACAAGCAGTAGGATATGTGTGTCAGTCCCAAGCTCCCGGTTCCTCCCACCACCACTCCTTTCCCTCTTGATACGCATATGTTTGTTCTTGACATTTGTGTCTCTATTTCTGTTTTACAAATAAGATCATATATATCATTTTCCTAGATTCCACATATATGTGTTAATATATAATACTTGTTTTTTTCTTACTTCACACTGTTTGACACTCTGTACATCCATACAAGTCTCTACAAATGATCAAATTTCATTCCTTTTTATGGCTGATTAATATTCCATTATATAAAGATACCGCATCTTTTTTTTTATCTGTTACTCTATTGATGAACACTTAACAATGATTCCATGTCCTGGCTGTTGTAAATAGTGTTGCAGTGAACATTGGGGTGCATGTATCTTTTTGAATTACGGTTTTCTCTGGGTATATGCCCAGTATTAGAATTGCTGGGTTGTATGGTGGTTCTATGTTTGATTTCTAAGGAATTTCCATACTCTTCTCCATAGTGATTGTATCAATTTACAGTGTCATCAAGTAGTGTCTCCCATTTTAAAGACAGACAAAAACTGGCTATATTAGTTGGAATTAGAATTGTCTGTAGAAACAGAAAACAAAAACAAAGCAAAATGAATGATATGTTGTTTAAGAAAAGATGGAAGATTATTTCCCCTTAAAGAATTGTGTAGCAGGGCAGTGCAAATCTGGGAGGTGCCGGTGCTCCCTCAAGACTGCAGTAAACCACGTCGATTCTGCCTGTACAGTTTTCTACTTGCAGGCGATAGCCTTTATCTTCATAATCCAAGTTGGAACTTTAGACATCACAGTCCAAAGAGCAGGATGGAAGACAGACAAAGGTCATCCATTTCTCAGAATCTGCTATCATTTCCCTCGGCAGAACTGAGTTACCTGACCATGCCAATTCTTCAAACAAGGCAGAGTACTTATTTTAGGTGTCCATGTGCCCAGTTAAAAATTGGAGGTTCTATTTGGGAGAAAGTGGACATTGGGCTAGACTATTAGCAACTGCTGTATCTCCCTTGAGCCTACATTCCCCTCCAGCCACTGTCTTTCTTTTCTGCTTCTTTTTAGAATTAAAACTTGAAAGAGTTTTCTATTAATAATGCTATCCTTCAAAATCCCTTCTCTTCTCAACTCACCACATCTCTTGTACTCAGCCTTCCATGTAGTTGGTTGTGTCAAGATTACCTGTGGTCTCCATGTTTCAAGAATACAAGGAATATGTCAAAGTCTTAGTGCCTCAGTAGCTTTCAGTTCTTTTCTTTTTCCCTTGAGGGACTCTCCTGTAGGCAGATGTCTTGAATTTTTCATTTATCTTCTGTGACTTTGTCATTCGCCATCTTCCTGGAAGCTCCTTGTCCTCCTATTTTTTCAGCATCTCCTATTCTACCCAATGCCTGAATGCTGGAATTTTTCAAGGTTTAGTTTTTTTAAAAAAAATTACAGTGATAAATACATGTCATAAAATTAATCATAAAAATTTTACCATTTGAACATGGCGCTAGGTACATACATACACATTGCTGTGCAACCATCATCACCATCCGCAGGCAGAACTTTTTCAGCTTCCCAAAGGGAACCTCTGTAACCTTTGAGCAGTAACTACTCATTCCCCACACCCCCAGGTCCTTACGACTGACTACCTTTCTGTTTTGCCTCCTTGAATTCTCAAGGCTGGTTTGGTGCCTAAATTAGGAGAACTTTTATTTCTTCTTTGTGTTCTTCCTGCGTGGGAGAATCAGTTTCCATGACCTTAAATATCATCTATAGAAATCCAAATTTATATTTGTGATTAGATTTTCCCTTTGATCACTAGATCCTTGTAACTTTAGCTTGATATTTCCACTTGGATGGAAATCCACTTCAGTGGTTCATAGACTTTAAAAATATAACCTGTCTAAACCTTAAGTATTTTTAAAAAATATATATTGTAACTGCATTGGTATATTTTTCTTCTTATTGTTTGGTCATGTCAGGCAGCAGGTGGGATCTTAGTGCCCCAACCAAGGATGGGACCTGTACCCCCTGTATTGGGAGTATGGAGTCTTAACCACTGAACCACCAAGGAAGTCCCTAAACCTTAACTCTTATTTTCTCGGTCTCATTTGTTCTTCTCTTTTCTTCTAAGCTCAGTGATGGCACCAGCCATCCAGTTATTTATACCGGAGACTGTTTGATTATTTCGTAACTTCCTTTCCCTCACGCCTCGATCAATTCTATCAGTGGTCTTGTGAGTTCTACGCTCAGTACATGTTGATTTGTTTCACTTTTCTTCATTCTACCTTCCAAAACCTTCTCCATGTTCTTCATCTCTTGCCTGACAATTGCCCTGTTGTCCAGCTCATCTCTCTAACTCATCTCTCTGCTCCCAGTCCTGCTTCCTTTAATGTGTTCTTTTAAACACAAATAAAGCCATGTTCCTCTAATGCTTAACCCCCTTCATTGCCTTCCTAATGTGCTTAGAATCTAAGATCTGAACTCCTTACCTTGGCTTTCCTGGCTTTGTATAAGTTGGCCCTTACTGCTCTCTCCATGTCATATGTCACTTTCTGCCTCCAGTCTGGTCTTCTTTCAGTTCCTCTAACACTGAGCTCCCCCTGCTTCAGGGCTTTCATGCTTGTCTTGTACTCTCTGCCTGCAGTGTTCTGTATACTTTTTTAAAATTTATTTATTTATGGCTGCGCCGAGTCTTCATTGCTGCACACGGGCTTTCCTTGGCTGCAGTGAGCAGGGGTGACTCTGGTTGTGGTGTGCGAGCTTCTCTCTGTGAGGCTTCTCTTGCTGGGGCCCCAGCCTCTGGGCTGTGCTGGCTCGTTAGTTGTGGCGCCCGGGCTTAGCTGCCCTGCGGTCTGTGAAATCTTCCCAGGCCAAGGTCAGTCCTCTGTCCCCTTCACTGGCAGGTGGATTCTTAACCACGAGACCACCAGGGAAGTCCTGTATATATTAACATCCTCCAGGTCTTGGGTTCAGTGACCCTTTAGAGACCCAGAGAGATGGTCCTAGCCAATATAAAGTACAAACCCTCTTACTGTTCTGATTCAGAGCATCTTGTTCTTTTTAACCCCTCCCCCATGTTAAACGATGATTTTTTCCCCCATTCTTTCTTCATTTATCCCAGTATATTGATTTTATTATTATTTTGAAAATTTGTTGCTTTCGCCCAGTAGATTGTAAATGTGATTAGGGACTGTTTAAATTCTATTCCCTATGACATACCTAATGTTTAACCCAGCGACTGGCACATATTTGGCAGGCAGTACATACTTGTGTGTGAATAAAAGCTGATCCCTCTCCCTGGCACGGTTTGTGTTACCCCCTTGTGTGATCTGGATGGTTTGTGTTACCATGCTTCATATTGTGACTCCCTTGTTGAAGGTTGCTTTTCCTGGTTAATAGACTATGTGGCATGTCTGTATCAGGTGGTATCACTGCAACTTTTAAGTTTCTTTTGTGAAAATTTTTACCTCTTGTAATCATGCATTGAAAAGGGTTGTTTGGCTGGTTGTTTTCTGGACTACTGTCAGCCTCGTGAGAGCAGTGGCATCAATCGTTGTCTCCCATTGATGAACATCTTGCTCCACACTCACTTTGTTTCATCAGTGAGTTTATAGTGGTGAAAATATACCTCACCAACTGGTTGACGTTTCAAAGTATGATAGTTATGTGCTGTTTAATCAGATGGGACTAGGTGTTGGAGGTTGAGGATAAATGGAGAGAATCTTAATTTCTTGAAACCAGCCTTTGGAAAACTGAGTGATTTTTTTAACTGGATTCTCCTTAGATGTTAAGAACCTAAAATTTTGAAGGGAAAAACTGTTTTGAAAATGTCACTCTAAAAATCACATGACATCAGAGATAATGCCAAATGCAATTCTGTGCTGTTGAGGGCTAATGAAATCCTTGTCCATCTGCATGTTTGTCTTTCCAAGTCTCCCTTGTGACATCATTAGTGAACTTAAGCCTCCAGAGAAGCTCCTTTGGAAAATTTCATAATCAATTAAATTCATTTTTGAAATGTGTAAATTCTTTGAATATTACTCATAACTTTTTATGGGCTCCACACATTTTCCTATATGAGACAGATTTAAAATTACTTTTGCAGAAAAATACATTTGGAATACAGTAGATATTTTCTACTGTGATGTACAAATTCAGTGAGTAACACTTTTTTCTGGCATCTTCTTGGAGGAAATGATTTTCAACATTAATTCAGGAAAGTCTTCTGGTTTTAAAAATCCTTTCTGTGTTCAAGGGGATTCACCTTGTGTTAATTGGCCTCAGTTTCTCAGCAGCTTTTAGCCCTGGGCCTCCCGACTGTATACCCTTGACCAAAAGTCAGGTGCTGGGCTGTAAAGCTGTCTGTTCATTCCTTCTTTCTACAGTCAAAGCACAGCTAGTTATAAAATGTGTGGGGCACCAGCTTTCGTGATTCTGGTAGAAGCACCATTACTCACTCTTTTGAGTATTTCCACATTTCTGACAGTTTTTCTGTAACACATTTCAGATAAACAGAGAATGAATGGATAGCTTCCTGGTTGTATATGACATACAGGAGTGTGTAGGCCATACTGTGTTCCTTCAAAAAGTGATGTTGATATGAATTATGTGTCTGCCAACATTTTAAAATTAAAGAGATTTTACATAGCAGTCTGGTTTGGTAGCTTTTCTTGAGAAACCTGAAAGACTGGCGGCTTTGGGCCAGCTCTTACATGCTAATGGAGGCTGGTGTTAGCTAGCAGCCACCTTGGGCAGGACAGTGGTCTCCTGCTTGGTACTTCCTCCCACGGCAACACCCTGTTATTTCGCTGACACTGAGGTCAAGTGTCAGTTATCACTTTCCCTTGTTGTACTGTGGATTTTCTCATGGTAGGATAAAATCGTTTTTGTATTGTGGCCAATCAAGGGGAAATGTGAATGAGAGGTGGACAGTGAATTCCAAGAAAATGAGAGGAGATATATTTGGGAAAACAAATAACTTTCATCTATTCTTTTCTTTTGTGGAATGTATATTTGAATTAAAAGCTTGCAATATGCTTATTCATTTTTAAAAGTTTTATGCCTGACTTCTGTAAACAAATGTTAGGGACTCTTGATTAGATGTATGGTTCTATAAAAAGAAAGTGAGTCCACCTTTGGGTCCCTCAAAGATCAGTATTTTGATTTTCTAGAAGCTTACAGATCTCTTGGAATGAAACCCCCAGATATCCTCTCATTAAGGTAAGCTGTTACTGGCTTTCCAAATAATTAGACCGTATAGGAATTGGCAAGTTTGTTATAAGTAAAACATATTTTGCCCTGAGGATTTTATATTCTAAAAAGGAGATTGGGCCATTTAAAAACAGTACTATCACGTAACTGGCCTCAGAGAGACAGTAAAATCCACCTGCAATGCGGGAGACCTGGGTTCGATCCCTGGGTTGGGATGCTACCCACTGTAGTATTCTGGCCTGGAGAATTCCATGGACTGTACAGTCCTTGGGGTTGCAAAGAGTCAGACATGACTGAGTGGCTTTCACTTTCATTTTTCAGAGAGACAGTATAGAAGCTCTGAGGAGGGAAAGATTGATTACATCTGATTGACAGAATCTTGATGTTGCTTTTATGTTTTGTGTTGAACAACAGGTAGAAAGTCAGCAGCAGGAGACAGTGAGACTGTCCAACAGTGTGATTAAAAGAAAAGAATTTTAAGGGTCAGGTGTGGATAGGACAGTGGCTAGAGAGGTTGATGAAAGTAGAGGAGTTTGAGGAAAAGTAAAACTAAAAAAGGTGGGTCAAGGCCTGGTTTTGGACAGTCTTAAATTTTAGGCCACGAAGTTTATGCCTAAATTAAAGGACAATGAATAAGCACTGGCTGATTTTTGAATTACAAGAGAGACATCTTAGAGCCTGTGACTTGAGTGGGAGAAGACTGGAAGTGCTCTCACCAGTGGTGAAACCCGTATTGTGGAGCCCATTTTGTGGAAATGTTCCTGGGAGCCATGATTTGGATGGAAGCTTATCTTAGATTCTGGATGCAGATTTGGAGAGAGAATCACTAGGTTGATGCAACTTATTGGAGAGGGTAGTGTAGGGGATGGGCAGCACGGAGGGAGGAGTGGAGGGGATAAAGTTTTGAACAGATGTCTTCTGGCATTTCAAAATTTTTCCTTTGGCTTCTTAATTGACCCAATATTTGCTCAGTAGTTTAGTCTCCACACATTTGTGGTTTTTCCAGCTTTCTTCTCGTAGTTGATTTCTAGTTTCATACCATTGTGACTAGAAAAGATGCTTGATATGATTTCAGTCTTCAAAATTTTTTAACAATTGTTTTGTGTTCGAAGATATGGTCTGTCATTGAGAATATGCATTTGATAAGATTGTACATTCTGCTGCATTTGGATATATAAATGTTCTGAATCATGTTCTGCATTTGGTATGTTCTATACAATTCTATTAAGTCCATTTAGTCTAATGTTTTATGTAAGGCTGCTGTTTCTTTGTTGACTTTCTGTCTTGATGATCTATCCCTTGATGTAAATATAGTATTAAAGTACCCTACTGTTATTGCATTGCTGTCAATTTCCTCCTGTAGGTCTGTAAATAATTGCTTTATATATTTTAGAGCTCCTAAGTTAGGTTATATGTATTAATAACCGTTATTCTTTTTGATGGCTTGTCATCCTTTTCATCCAGCTTTGTCTCTTGGCACCCTTTTTGGCTTGAAGTCCATTTTATCTGACACAAGTGTGACTCTGCTCTCTTTCTTGGGCTGTCATTTGGTTGGAAGATCACCTTTCAAGCCTTTACTTTGAGCCTGTGTTTGTCTTTAGAACTGAGATGATTATCCTAGGGGAAACATATGGCTGAGTGTTGTTTTTTAATCCATCTAGTCACTTCATGACTTTGGATTGGTGAATTCAATCAATTTACATTTAGGGTGACTATTGATAAATACTTAGTACTGACATTTTATCTTTTGTTTTCTGGTTGTTCTATATTTCCTTTTTTCTTTTTCCTTGTGTTTCTGTCTGCCATTTTAGTTTAGCAGTTTTCTATAATTTTTTCTCAGTTTTCTCTTTTATGTTTCATGTCTTTGCTCTAGATTTTTTAAAAAAAATTAATTTATATTTTAATTGGGGGCTAATTACTTTACAGTATTGTGGTGGTTTTTGCCATACGTTGCCATGAATCAGCCACAGGTATATATGTGTCTCCCCGTCTCAAACCCCCTTCCCACCTCCCTCCCCATCCCATCCATCTGGGTTGTCTCAGTGCACTGGCTTTGAGTGCCCTATCTGCTCTAGATTTTTTTATGTGGTTACTGAGATGCGTACAAAATGTCTCAAAGCTAGAATAGCCCTTTTTATGCTGATTGCATCTTATCTTCATTTACCTCTGTGTGTTCTGTTATTTTTCTTTTCCTCTTTTATGTTTTTGTTGTCACAAGCTATCACTTTTTATGTTGTGAGTTCGTTACCAAAATGAGTATATGTGTGTGTATATATATATATATTTTTTTACTGCTCCCCCCCTTTAACCTTTATATTATAATTGTTTAACAACCTGTTTTGATACAAAGTTGAATTTTTCTGATTTTTCCTGTCTGATCAACACCTTACTCAGGTTTGTGTACTTCTGCCTTTTCATTTCAGGTAGAAGAGCTCCTTTCAACATTTCTTATAAGGCAGGTCTGGTGGTGTGAACTCCCTCAAAGTATGTTTACTGGGAAAACCTTTATTTCTCCTAAAAACCTGAAGGATAACTTTGCTGGATATTCTTGGATGAGAGTATTTTATCTTTGAGTAATTAGAGTACAGTATATCATTCTACTGTCTTGGCCTGTAGGGTGCCTGATAAAAAATCTGATGATAGCCTAATGGAGTTTCTTTGTAGGCTACTGGCTTTTTCTTCTCTGGTTGCCTTTAAAATTCATTCTTTGTCATTTTTGACAGTTTTAATATAATGTGTCCTGGTGAAGGTCTTTTTACTTCAAGAGAATTAGATATTCTTCTGGCTTAATTGACTTGCATATCCAGTTTCTTCCCCAGGTTTGGGAAGTTCTCAGCAATTATTTGTTTAAATAAACTTTCTGCTCCTTTCTCTCTCTCTTCTCTTTCTGGGATACCCATTATCCTTGTATTGCCCTTTAAACTCATCTTGCCCTTCCTAATGGACAGTTCTTTTAGAATTTCCTCATTAAAAAAAATCATAACTCTCTTTCCTACCCGAGTCATTTCTAGGTTTCTATATTCAAGTTCACTGATTCTCTCTCCCATATGGTCTGCTCTGTTTCCAGTGCTTTTTAATACATTAAAAAAGTCTCATTTATTGGCTTCTTCAGCTCCAGAATTTGTGTTTGGATTTTTATAATTTCAGAGTTTCAGTCTTTTTGGCAAAGTATTGTTTCTGTTCATTAACTTTATTCCTGAGCTCAATGAACTGCCTTTCTGAATCTTCTTATAGCTCATTAAGTTTCTTCATGACAGCTATTTTGAATTCTCTGTCATTTAGATTTCAGTATTCAGACTTTAAGTTTGATTATGGAGAATAGTCATTTTTTTGTGTGTATGTGATACTATGTGTCATGATTTTTTTGTGGTGCTTAGTGAGTTGTTCCTCTGCTAGTGCTTTTTACCTTTCTTTAGGTAAAGCTTTTTTTCATTCAATTCTAATTCAACAGGTTGGTAAGTAGAGGCTTTTCTTTTGTTTTTCAGTAGGTGGCGATATATCACAAGTTTTAGATTTCTCTTACCTGAGTTGCCTCTGGCCGTATTTGAGAATTGGCACTTTCCATCCTCTGCTGCCTCTGTCAGAGGTGTTGCCTGGTGCCCTCATTGTCGTTGTGTGCGCCTCTGGGATTGCTGGTGCTTTGCTGCTGCTGGTGTCGCTGCTGGGAACCCTGGGATGATGGGCGCTCCCACCATGTCTGGGGTCCCCTGCGTTGCAGGCAGCTGCTGTGGTGGGGTAGTAGGAAGGATAGGGAGGTGAGTTGGATGCTTCTGCTATAGCTAGGGTTGTTGGGTTCACGGCACTGTTGCTGTGAGTAAGGGGCTGGAGACACGGGCATTGCAGCAGCTGGAGGAACTGTGTTGCAGGTCCTACTGTTACTAATGCGGCTGCCACCCAGTTCCCTGGCTTGGGGTGCTGTTGGAGCTGGGACGCCAGAGCCATGTACCCCAATACCCCCTCCTGCATCTGGGTTCTCTGGAATTGCAGGCTCAGCTGCCATGGCTGGGCGATGGGCATCACGGGCACTGCCTCTGCTCTTCCCCTGGTTCCACCTCCTCCATGTGTTCTAGTCCACCCACCTTTAGTTGTGTAGATGTGTGCAAGTCTCCAGCATCCTGGTGTATTGGGCAGAGAAACCTTTTTTGAGTTATGGATGTTTTACTGTTGTAGATTAAAAGAGGAGAAACAAAGGGAGTGTCTCATGCCACCATGATGCTGATGTCACTTCATTTTAACCATTTTTAATTGTATCTTTCTGTGGTATTAAGTACATTCATTAATGTTGTTCACGGGATCCAATACTTTGGCCACCTGATGTGAAGAGCCGACTCATTGGAAAAGACCCTGATGCTGGGAAAGATTGATGACAAGAGGAGATAGGGGTCACAGAGGATGAGATGGTTGGACCTACTCAATGGGCATGAGTTTCAGCAAACTCTGAGAGATAGTGAAGCCTGGCGTGCTGCAGTCCGTGGAGTTGCAGAGAGTCAGCACGACTTAGTGACTGAACAATAACAAAGCAACAATGTTGTTCAGTCATCACCACCATCTATCTCCATTGTTTTCATCTAGTAAAAGTGAAACTCCGTACCTGTTAAGAAGTTGCTCATCAAAGACAGTTGAAAGATATAACTTTCTGAAACTTTCATTGTTTGGAGAGCTTCCCAGAAATCACCCTGTATATGATCATCTCTTTTTATTAAACACCAATAGATGCTCTATAAAGAAAATAATTTGCCATAGAAAATATCTTTATAGCAGGTAACAGCTATTGAGTTGAAATGCCTTCTTTACACACACTTCCCCTAAACCTCACACCAGTCCAGTGTCTCTACAGTGCAGTGAAGTGCCAGGACCCATAGCAATGAATAAGGAACAATTCCTGGTGTTCAGAAGTTTACAGTCAAGTTCAGGGACACAGACAGACCAACAGAGGCAGTGGGCTGGGTTCTGGCACAGGGCCACTCACAAGGGGGGCTCTGGCTCCTACTGTGAAAGGTTGGGGTTGGAGGTAAAGTTAGTAAAGGGCTCCCCAAAATATAGCCTGCAAAGTCACTCAAGTCCTGACAGCCAAGTGAAAGCCAGTTTATGAATGAGCTTATCAGTCACTAAATGAGGGCAGGAAGACCCAATCAGGAAGACTTTCTTATGGGTCATGTTTTATCACCTATTAGTTCTAGCTACTGTACACCTATGTTCAGAGTGACTAAAATTAGATAGAAAATTTTCCTCTAAATTGGCTAAGATAGCTTAAGAGAGAAAATGGGAAATTAAGATCTTACTATCATATTGGTGGGGAAGCACAAAGAGAATAATTATATACTTTTATGAGTTAAATAATTTGGCCATGTAATCCAGTAGATTATATCAGGTGCCATAATTGTAATACTTAATAAAGAAGTTTCCTTGTCAAAGATGATTGGAAGACATAACTTTCTGTTATCTTAATCATTTGGAGAGCTTCCCAGAAAGCATCCTGAGTTCAGAGGCAGAATTACAGCACTAAGCAAGTCTGAGGCTCTGTTACTAGCATGTTTGGCTTAAAAAGATGCCCTAAGTGGTCGTCAGAACAAGTAGATAGGGGAACTGGCAAAGATGAGCTCAGGAAGCTTGTGGCTGAAATCAAAGAAGCCACAAAACCTCCGAGAAGAAAATGACTATCTTACATCTCAGGAAAAAAGAAAACAAAAATCCTAAAGTGAGTTCCAGCTAGTTTTTTCTTTTTAATCTTATTATGGCCCCTGTTTCCACTTTCACAAAACCAAAGCTCAAAGAAGAAACTACTAATTTTGAATCATGTTCTACAGACATTAAATCACACCTTAAATATATTACAGACTTGTTTTAACTCATAATTCTGGATGCTATAACCTTAACAAAGCAGCTAATGAATGGAGGTCAGAGATAAAGTGAAAGGCAAAAATAAGACCTAGAAAGTTTACAGGTGAATCCCACACTTTTTAAAAAAGATGTTCCAGGGCTACCAGATAAGCCCTGACCTAAGGGCTTATCTTCCTTTTCACAGAGTTGAACAACTGCTTGGGTGTAGACCCAAGTGATGTCAAAGTCGCTGAGGAGACTGGGCTGTGGATGCAACAAGTTCCTAGCACATATAAAGGGTCACCACGTAGGGATAGGAGATGAAAGGAGTGACTATCACAGGAGCTACAGGCAATCTCTCACTATCTTCATAAAATCCAGACGTATTTAATAGAGAACCATAGAACTAAAGTGACATTTTTTTTTAAAAAAAACAGGGAAGAGGAACTCTGGAGGAGTTCATTCTGTGGATTTTATAATGTATGAAAACATTGACATCTTTCAAGAAAATGTTTTTTCTACAAATGAATTAGTTCCTACAAAACTTCACAAAGAAATCAATTCCCAGAAAACCGTGATATGCCCTAATTTTTAAAAATTGTTTTAAATTAATTTTTAAAGAATTTGTGCCTGCACCCTGTGGCATATGGGATCTTCGTTCCTCGACCAGGGATCAAACCCATGCCCCCTGCATTTAGAAGGCGGAGTCTTAACCACTGGACTGCCAGGGAAGTCCCTACGCCCTAATTTTTAAGCAAATCAGGATGATATCCAAAAACTTTCATTTGCATTCAAGGAATAATTTCAATTAAATGACCAACTCTGACCAACCTCTTAAAAAAAAAATGAGTTGTTGATATTCCCCAGTTGTGCAAAATTTGAACTGAAAGCTGGGAAACCTGCCTAAAAACACTAGTGCTTCCATGTGAAGCTAAATCTATAAATACTCTGATGTCAGTTAAGCCAGGAATGCCTGGGTATGCAAAACCACAAAACTTTTGAGAAGAAAATGACTATCTTCTGTCTCAGGGAAAAAAAAAATCCTAAAATGAATTCCAGCTAGTTTCCCCCACCGCCCCCCAGTTGTCTTATTGTTCTGGTTTCCACCTTCACAAAATCAGACCTTAAAGAACAAATATCTGATGTTGAATCATTTTCAATAAATATTAAATGACACCTCAAATATTTTAAAGACTTGTTCTAACCCATAATTCTGGATGCTTCGTGTTTATACCATCTCAACTAGGTCAGTGTTAGCTTATGAATATCTTCACTCTCACAAGAATCTCTTCTCAATTCTACTAATTTCTGCCAGGTTATAATAGGCAGCAATTCTATATGTCATAGAGAGAGAGGAGATTTTGGAGGAGTCAATCTAAAAATGCAATTATTTGAAAAATAACTCTTAAATTTCTGTCATTAGACTTGTACTAACTACTTACAGGGAATTAATCATTAAAATCTAACTTAATTCTTATGCTAATCTCAGATGTGATGAATTCCAAATATTTATAGTAAAAAATGGAGGAGGAAATGGCAATTCACTCCAGTATATGCCTGGAGGATTCCATGGATAGAGGAGTCTAACAAGCTACAGTCCATGGGGTCGCAAAGATTCGAACACCACCAAGTGAATGAGCACATATAGTAACAAAAGTATTTGACCTAATACAAATTTTGAAATGTATGAAGCAACTGAAATTAAGATGATTGATATTAGAAAGAACACCTATTTTATCTTCAAAGGTTACTTCTTCATCATGAAAAATCTGTTGCAAATAGAATGCTATATGTAGTTATGACTGATTTGAGGTGTTGTACAGCAGAAACCAACACGACATTGTAAAGCAATTATCCTCTAATGGAAAAAAACAGAAATCTATGGATAGATAACAGTTTTGGAAGCTAAAGAGCCATCTTAAAGTTCTAATTCACATTTGCTTTTCACAAACAGGGAGTAATTTCCCTGATCAAAGAGTAACAGCACTGCTTCTTATATTAAAAAGGTACCTAATAAAAATGGAACCATATATTCTTACTTTGATTTTAGTTTTGGGGGAATAAGGGAAAGAAAGGAAGGTAACATTTATATAAGCTGGAATATGGAAGCTTTTTTTGATTGGAAGAAAGTTCTAGCAACTATTGAAAAAATGTCATCACAGATGTACATGGAATCATTTGAATAATCTCACTTTCCTTAAATAACTTGCCAAAATTAGAATAAAATAAACAAGATAACCTAATCAAATTCTACAAGTAGCTTCATTCATGATAAAAATAATCTCCATTTATATTCTTCAATAACAAGTCATAGATTTTTTTTTTCCCTCTCCAACAAATTCCACATTAGTACACCATGTGAAAAGAGAACATGTCTACAAATGCTCACTATACTACACATTCTGAGAGTCTGAAGCAATTATAGGATAATGTCTTACAGATGAAGGAAACCTTTGCTAAACCAACAACATTCTACTAATGTGCTTATTTCACCAAATTCTTCAATCCAGACATAAAGCTAAAAATCCACAGGTAAGTAATCAGCATCTCAGATCAACCCGAGACAAATCTATTTATGCTGACTTTACTTGAAATATTTATTTTTGAACCAGGAAAAGAATGCTTGACATTTATACTCTAAGCTATTGAAAATTCATCCTTCAAAATGGCTACCAGCTGGGCACCACCTGCAGCCTGCTTCTCTAAGAGACCAACTCCTGTATGCTCTATTTTCCCTGTATTAATATCAATGGAGAAATAAGGTCCACCTTCACAGAGGAGGCTGCTTGAAGTCACTTCATGTACTGACAGATTATGAGTCAATTTGCTGAACTTCACCATGAAGGGAGCTAAGTGAGAAAAGAGCAACTAGAAGCCACTGAAAAGTGGAGTTGGAAAACCAGTGAAGTCTCACATGAACGGGTGTCTAAAAGCTGAGGAGGGGACTTCCTGGTGGTCAGTGGTTAAGACTCTTGAGCTTTCACTGCAGGGGACACAAGTTCAATCCCTGGCTGGGGACCTGAGATCCTTGCATGCCATGCGGTGTGTCAAAATAAATAAAAGCTGGGGATATTGATTTTGCTGAGACATTAGAGGTCTTTGTTATATTTCATTTTAAATCCAAGAAATGTATCTCAATGATTCAGTTATTCATCTTCCCCAGAACATCTGCTCACATTTGCCTGATGTTAACATATACTTTCCATGTACTCAAGATAATCTTATAAATCCGGTATGTGAAACCTTTTTTTTTTTTTTTTAATTAACAGATGAGGAAAGCAAGATTCAAAGAGGTTAGGCAGCAGTAGGCATGTGGTAAAGCCCAGCTTGACAATAAGCGACTGACTCCCCAGGCAAGGGTGATTTCTGCTCACCTGGCTTATGAAGGAAGGGAAGGCACCACATACTTGGGGGAGGTTGCTGTCAGAACCCTGCTGTGAATACAGAAGTGCTCACCAGTGGCAGACCGGCTGCTCCTCACATTCTGATTAATGACATAGTGACCCAGAGGTGGCCCCAGAATGGCTCAACCCAGGGAGGAATCCCCACCCCATGCATGTATGGAGAATGTGAGAAGTAATTTGATTGTCACAGTGACACAAACGAGGGCCACACGGGAACTCAGCTGAACCTCCCACAAAGAGTGGGAATACCCACTCAAGACATCCACAGAGAGGGATTTCCCTGGTGGTCCCGTGATTAAGACTCCACACTTGCAGTGCAAGGCATGCAGTTTCTTTCTTTTTTTTTCATTTATTTTTATTAGTTGGAGGCTAATTACTTTACAATATTGTAGTGGTTTTTGCCATACATTGACATGAATCAGCCATGGATTTACATGTGTTCCCCATCCCGATCCGCCCCCCCTCCCTCCTCCCTCCCTATCCTATCCCTCTGGGGCTTCCCAATACACCAGCCCTGAACACTTGTCTCATGCAGCCAGCCTGGGCTGGTGATCTGTTTCACCTTTGATAGTATATTTGTTTCAATGCTATTCTCTCAGAACATCCCACCCTCGCCTTCTCCCACAGAGTCCAAAAGTCTGTTCTGTACAACTGTGTCTCTTTTTCTGTTTTGCGTATAGGGTTATCGTTACCATCTTTTTAAATTCCATATATATGCATTAGTATACTGTATTGGTCTTTATCTTTCTGGCTTACTTCATTCTGTATAATGGGCTCCAATTTCATCCATCTCATTAGAACTGATTCAAATGAATTCTTTTTAATGGCTGAGTAATATTCCATAGTGTATATGTACCACAGCTTTCTTATCCATTCATCTGCTGATGGGCATCTAGGTTACTTCCATGTCCTGGCTATTGTAAACAGTGCTGCGATGAACATTGGGGTGCACGTGTCTCTTTCAGATCTGGTTTCCTTGTTGTGTATGCCCAGGAGTGGGATTGCTGGGTCATATGGCAGTTCTAATTCCAGTTTTTTAAGAAATCTCCACACTGTCCTCCATAGTGGCTGTACTAGTTTGCATTCCCACCAACAGTGTAAGAGGGTTCCCTTTTTTCCACACCCTCTCCAGCATTTATTGCTTGTAGACTTTTGGATAGCAGCCATCCTGACTGGCGTGTAATGATACCTCATTGTGGTTTTGATTTGCATTTCATTATCAGATGAGTGATGTTGAGCATCTTTTCATGTGTTTGTTAGCCATCTGTATGTCTTCTTTGGAGAAATGTCTGTTTAGTTCTTTGGCCCATTTTTTGATTGGGTCATTTATTTTTCTGGAATTGAGCTTCAGGAGTTGCTTGTATATTTTTGAGATTAATCCTTTGTCTGTTGCTTCGTTTGCTATTATTTTCTTCCATTCGGAAGGCTGTCTTTTCACCTTGCTTAAAGTTTCCTTTGTTGTGCAAAAGCTTTTAAGTTTAATTAAGTCCCATTTGTTTATTTTTGCTTTTATTTCCAATACTCTGGGAGATGGGTCATAGAGGATCTTGCTGTGATTTATGTCGGAGAATGTTTTGCCTATGTTCTCCTCTAGGAGTTTTATAGTTTCTGGTCTTACATTTAGATCTTTAATCCATTTTGAGTTTATTTTTGTGTATGGTGTTAGAAAGTGTTCTAGTTTCATTCTTTTACAAGTGGTTGACCAGTTTTCCCAGCACCACTTGTTAAAGAGGTTGTCTTTTTTCCATTGTATATCCTTGCCTCCTTTGTCAAAGATAAGGTGTCCACAGGTTCGTGGATTTATCTCTGGGCTTTCTGTTTTGTTCCATTGATCTATATTTCTGTCTTTGAAGGCACGCAGTTTCAATCCCTAGTCTGGGAACTAAGACCTAACATGCCAACACAGCCAAAAAAAAAAAAAAAAAAAGATATCCATAGAGACAGTCCTGGCTTTGCACTGTTTTGATACACAGATTTTAGTTACCACAGTTCAGATAGTGGTGCTGTGGTGCTGGAGAAGACTCTTGAGAGCTCCCTGAAAAGCAAGGAGATCAAATCAGTCAATCCTAAAGGAAATCAACCCTGAATATTCATTGGAAGGACTGATGCTGAAGCTCCAATACCTTGGCCACCTGATGTGATGAGTCTACTCATTGGAAAAGATCCTGATGCTGGGAAAGATTGAAGGCAGGAGGAAAAGGGGATGAGAGAGGATGAGATGCCCTGGGAGATGGTGAAGGACAGGAAGCCTGGAGTGCTGTAGTCCATGGGGTTGCAAAGAGTTGGACACGACCTAGCAATTGAACAACAGCAGCTCAGTTAAACACCACCAAACCCCCAACAACACAAGTTTGTATTCCAGTTACCAAAGTCTAGTCAGTGTGATTTTGAGTAGCTGCATCAGATAGAAATTCCCCTGCCAGCTCTTCAGTACACAAATCACTACATATGTAACAGATGTTCAGCTTGATCAGTGACCAGTCACGCTGCTTCTTTCAAAGTCTGTTTGTGGTTACTCACAAGACATATTCTGATTACAGAATCAGTTCACGCACAGACAGCAAAGCAAGGAATGGTGCTGACTTTCTGTCTTCCAGTGATAAAACCAAAGGACATGAAAATGGATAACCCAAAGTGAAAACTGGTCAACAAAGATGAAAGTGAAGCAAAGAAGCAAAATATTATACTGCTGGAACTGTAATTTAAATCCAGTATCAATGGGGATAGTATCAATAGCTAACAGTGAGAATTTTGACACTGATGCTGTATGGGAGACTCTGAATAACACAACCAGAGGAACTTAGCAAAGACAAAAGTGACAACATCAAAGAATGAACACAGTCATGACAAAAAGGATGAAGATGTCCCAAAGGAGATGATACCAGCCAAATAACTCACATTAAAAAAAAACACAATAACTCTGGGAGGGGGTTTCCCTGGTGGCTTAGTGGTAAAGAATCCACTTGGAAATACAGGAGACACATATTCGATCCCCGATCTGGAAAGATCCCACATGCCGCAGAGCAGCTGAGCCTGTGCACCACAGCTGTTGAGACTATTCTAGAGCCCAGAAGCTGCAACTACTGAAGCCCACACGACTAGAGCCCATGCTTGCAACAAGAGAAGCCCCACAATGAGGAGCCCATGCATAACTAGAGAATGACCCTCGCTCACCACAACTAGAGAAAAGCCTGTGCAGCAATGAAGACTCAGCACAAAAATTAATTATTTAAAAAAACTCAGAAATTTCACAACTTTGAAAGTACAAAGGATAAGCTGTTGGAATTTGATTCAGACTTAAGACTATGATAATTCAAGGCACAGAAAAGATGCTATCTCAGTACTGTAAGTTATGCAATAAAAAGACACCTAGCTCTGTTGCACGGAGAAGGCAATGGCACCTCACTCCAGTACTCTTGCCTGGAAAATCCCATGGACGGAGGAGCCTGGTAGCCTGCAGTCCATGGGGTCCCGAAGAGTTGGACATGGCTGAGCGACTTCACTTTCACTTTTCACTTTCATGCATTGGAGAAGGAAATGGCAACCCACTCCAGTGTTCTTGCCTGGAGAATCCCAGGGATGGGGTCTCACAGAATCAGACACAACTGAAGTGACTTAGCAGCAGCAGTGCTGTTGCAACTTGACAAGATTTTACAAAGAAATGAAACACAATAATTCTGTGTTTCTAATGTTTAAATACAATGTTCTGAATAGTTATTAATTTTACTATTTTTCATTTTCCTATAATTTTTGATTGATAGGAAGAGATTTTTTCTAATGTTTGGTGACAAAATTTTTTAAAGGTTGCAGATCATTCAATTTTCCCATTGATTACCAAAAGGGTTTTGCAGTTTCAGTTTGCAAGGTTGTTTTTAGGGTCCCACATTACTATACAAGGTGAAGATTACTTTTTAATGCCCCACTGAAAATCACAGATAAGGGGTTTTAAACTATTCACACTATAGGCAAGTTAGAGCTCATTTATTTCAGAAAGTAAAAAGAACTCTTACTTATCAATTAAAACCTAGATGAAATGTGCCCTCCACTGTGAAAACTCCTCCAGCTTTCCCAGGCAAAGTTCATCTCTCTCATCCCATCCCCATTCTCACCTTGGTGTGACAACATTATAGTGCTTATTTCTTTGCTGAGATTACCAATCCCATAAATGAGTTGGGCGCTTGGTAGCCAACAGCTGTATTTTGATCTTTTTCGTGGGTGTACGGTCTAGATAACTTTATATTTTTAAACTTTTTAAAATTTATTTTTATTGAAGTATAGTTGAAGAACAATGTTAATTACTGCTGTATAGCAAAATGACTCAATTATACACATATACATTCTTTTTCAGGTTCTTTTCCATTATGGTTTATCATAGGATATTGAATATAGTTCCCTGTGTTATAGTAGGACCTTGTTGTTTATCCATTCTTCATTTGCATCTGCTAATCCCAAACTCCCAATCCAACCCTCTCCCACCCTCCACTCCCTCAGTAACCACCAGACTGTTCTCTATATCCTGTATTCCCTTTCTGTTTCATAGATAGGTTCATTTGTGTCATATTTTAGACTCCACATATAAGTGATATCATATGCTATTAGGATCTCAATAAGCATTGGTAAAGTAGTTAGCAGTGATGAGGAAGAAATTATGAAGGGAACAGAAAACGTCCCCTTTATGTGAGATTTTCCAATTACACAGCCCTGGTGTAGCACAGATAACAGCCATTTCATCTACCAAGTCTCTTTAACTCATACAAAATATGATATTTTTGAGAAGTATGCTTGTCAGAATAAATGAACTGAGTGAAAATTCATAAAGTGAAAGTAAATTCTAAATCACTGACAAGATTCCTTCTTTCAGGGTACAGCTGTATTATAATAGGGAAAAAACTCTCCAACCAAAATGTCTGGAGTTGTGGGCTAAGTACAGTGAATGGCAAGTTGGGCCAAGTGTAGGCTATGGACAGCAGGAAGCCTAACTTCTGTCATTTCTCTTCCAGCCTATGGCTGGCACCAGCATGGGGAAAGGGGGCACGCCCCACCCCCAATTTTAAAGACAAGCCAAGTTTTCACGTTAAATCTGATTTCTAAATGTTGGCACCTATTTCAATAACGTAAACAACATTTTGTGGGGGAAAAAGCATGGTTCTCATTTCTTAATCTGTGCTCCAAACCATGGAGAATTTTCACGGGGTGCGTGCTCAGTCGCTTCAGCTGTGTCCACCTCTGTGTGACCCCATGTACTGTAGCTTGCCAGCTCCTCTGTGCGTGGAATTCTCCAAGGCAAGAATACTAGAGTGGGTTGCCATGCCCTCCTCCAGGGGATCTTCCCAACCCAGGGATCGGCCTCATGGTTTCTCCTGCGTCTTCTGCATCACAGGCAGATTCTTGACCGATGAGCCACTTGGGAAGCCCTTTCATGGGGTATGAGTCCATTATTTCTGATGATCTATGTTAGTAAAAACCTGGGTTTTTGGTTCCCCTGGGACATAAGGACCTATGATTCTTAAGACTATTTCACTCTCCAAGTATCCCTTTATTCCTTAGAAAGATTAACCAAATCTCTTTCTGACATCATGGGTAACTGAAGAGATTTATTAAACTTGAACTATCAGAGTTAGTTCACTCTAATTGTTGTATAACTTGAGTGTAACAGTATATAAATGGGGGAAAACATAACACTATTGATACTTAATAAACATAACTTAATAAAATCAAGTTACCAAGCACTGACTGTTAATTTCCTAGCCTCTGATTTTTCACATGCCTGGTTAACTCCAGTTACAAGAATCTACATTATAGGCTTTTTTAGACAATACATTTTACCACCCCGCTCATTTTAATCTTTTCAAAGTCAACAATCTTACTTAGCTCAGTCACCTCCAATAGCACTGATGTTAAGGAATAAAAGATCAACATAACACAATAGCAGCTCTATAATCGTGTCCCTGAGACATCAAAGAGATAAAATTCCATGCAGGCTATGCTATTGCAACAACTCTGAACGGACTGTGTTCAGTGGATGAATATAAAAAAGCTTCATTTCTCTTTCATGTTGAATGGCCTGTGTGAGTTGTCAAGGGGCTTGGTTCTACACACTGAGGGACCTGAGCTAAACGGAGGCGCTTCCATATTATAGTTGCCCATCTGGAATCCATGGCCTCCTGAGTCTCCCTTTGGGAGAAAAACAGGAAGAACCCTACATCAATATTTTACTGCCTTGGCGTAGAAGAAAAACACGCTACTTCCCCCACAGCTCATTGACCATGACCATGTGTACGTCTCTGCCAAACTCAAACGGAGCTGGGACATGCAGGAGGCAATTAGAATGCTTGGTGGGCACTGCTGTCTCACCTGCCAGATAGTTCTTTAAAAGCTTCATTGTCCCATGGTCGAAGAACTTATTACAAAGTGAAACCTCCCCTTACTCTTTTTTTTCTTTTTTTTTTTAATAATCCAGACCCATACACATAGCCTTTTAAGCATGTCTTCACCTCGGTATCTCACTAGCTTCTTAGACATGTTTAAACTGAACACAGTCTTCTCCATGCAACGTGACATTGTAAGTTGCCTAACCAGGATCCAAATGTCAACACAATTATCTAAGAGTGCTCCACTCCCGTTGCCAGAGGTTAGTTTAAAAACCAGCATGTTAAGACTCAACAACAAAAAATACAAATAACTTCATCCAAAAATGGGCAAAGAACTTGAAAAGACATTTCTCCAACAAAGATATATAAATAGTTAATAAGTGTATAAAAAGATGCTCAATATCATTGATCATAGGGAAGTGCAAATCAAAAGTACTGATATGAGATACCACCTCATACCCATTAGAATAGCTTACTATCAAAACACATACACACACACAGAAAGTAACAAGTGTTGGTAAGGATGTGGATAAAATGAAACCCTCGTGCACTATAGGTGAGAATATAAAATGGCACAGTTGCTGTAGAAAACACTGTGATACTTCCTCAAAATAGTAAAAATAGAATTAACATACGATTTAGCACTTCTGGGTACATATCAAAAAGAACTTAAATCAGGGACTCAAAGAGATATTTGTACAACGATCAACCGTGTTCACAGTAGCACTATTCAAAGTAGCTCAAATATGGAAGCAACCCTAGTGTCCATCATTGGATGAATAGATAAGCAAAATGTGGCTTATATATACAATGGAATATTATCCAGCCTTAAAAAGGAAGGAAATTCTAACATATACTACAACATGGATGAACCTTGAGGACATTATGCTAGGTGGAATAAGTCAGTCACAAAAATACATATACTGTGTGCTTCCCTTTAAATGAGAAACACAGAGTCAAAATAGAGAGAAAGTAGAATGGTGGTTTCCAGGGGCTGCAGGGAGAAAGCAATGCTTTCTTGTCTGTCTCTGCAAAGTAAAAGCTGTCTAGACCCTGCACACAGCAAGCACAGATTTGTCTGGATAAATGAATGTCCCTAACACCCTTAGGAAGTAGATTTCTTTATTCCTCAAACAGCTGGGATGGAACAGAGTAGGGATAAAAACTTTAGACAGCTGACAAAGACTGGCCTTTTAACCACCATACTATATAGAATATAGGACCTCTCTTAAAAAATGTGTCTAACACATTTGAAAATATGCTTTAGAATTTATGCAGACTGATTGGTTTTTTTTTTTTTTTTTCTTTCTTTCTTTTTTTTTTTTTTTAGTTGGAGGCTAATTACTTCACAACATTTCAGTGGGTTTTGTCATACATTGATATGAATCAGCCATAGATTTACACGTATTCCCCATCCCGATCCCCCCTCCCACCTCCCTCTCCACCCGATTCCTCTGGGTCTTCCCAGTGCACCAGGCCGGAGCACTTGTCTCATGCATCCCACCTGGGCTGGTGATCTGTTTCACCATAGGTAGTGTACATGCTGTTCTTTTGAAATATCTCACCCTCACATTCTCCCACAGAGTTCAAAAGTCTGTTCTGTATTTCTGTGTCTCTTTTTCTGTTTTGCATATAGGGTTATCGTTACCATCTTTCTAAATTCCATATATATGTGTTAGTATGCTGTAATGTTCTTTATCTTTCTGGCTTACTTTACTCTGTGTAAGGGGCTCCAGTTTCATCCATCTCATTAGGACTGATTCAAATGAATTCTTTTTAATGGCTGAGTAATATTCCATGGTGTATATGTACCACAGCTTCCTTATCCATTCATCTGCTGATGGGCATCTAGGTTGCTTCCATGTCCTGGCTATTGTAAACAGTGCTTCGATGAACATTGGGGTGCATGTGTCTCTTTCAGATCTGGTTTCCTCAGTGTGTATGCCCAGCAGTGGGATTGCTGGGTCATATGGCAGTTCTATTTCCAGTTTTTTAAGAAATCTCCACACTGTTCTCCATAGTGGCTGTACTAGTTTGCATTCCCACCAACAGTGTAAGAGAGTTCCCTTTTCTCCACACCCTCTCCAGCATTTATTGCTTGTAGACTTTTGGATAGCAGCCATCCTGACTGGCGTGTAATGATACCTCATTGTGGTTTTGATTTGCATTTCATTATCAGATGAGTGATGTTGAGCATCTTTTCATGTGTTTGTTAGCCATCTGTATGTCTTCTTTGGAGAAATGTCTGTTTAGTTCTTTGGCCCATTTTTTGATTGGGTCATTGATTTTTCTGGAATTGAGCTGCAGGAGTTGCTTGTATATTTTTTAGATTAATCCTTTGTCTGTTTCTTCATTTGCTATTATTTTCTCTCAATCTGAGGGCTGTCTTTTCACCTTACTTATAGTTTCCTTTGTAGTGCAAAAGCTTTTAAGTTTCACTAGGTCCCATTTGTTTATTTTTGCTTTTATTTCCAATATTCTGGGAGGTGGGTCATAGAGGATCTTGCTGTGATTTATGTCGGAGAGTGTTTTGCCTATGTTCTCCTCTAGGAGTTTTATAGTTTCTGGTCTTACATTTAGATCTTTAATCCATTTTGAGTTTATTCTTGTGTATGGTGTTAGAAAGTGTTCTAGTTTCATTCTTTTACAAGTGGTTGACCAGTTTTCCCAGCACCACTTGTTAAAGAGGTTGTCTTTTTTCCATTGTATATCCTTGCCTCCTTTGTCAAAGATAAGGTGTCCATAGGTTTGTGGATTTATCTTTGGGCTTTCTATTCTGTTCCACTGATCTATATTTCTGTCTTTGTGCCAGTACCATACTGTCTTGATGACTGTGGCTTTGTAGTAGAGTCTGAAGTCAGGCAGGTTGATTCCTCCAGTTCCATTCTTCTTTCTCAAGATTACTTTGGCTATTCGAGGTTTTTTGTATTTCCATACAAATTGTGAAATTATTTGGTCTAGTTCTGTGAAAAATACCGTTGGTAGCTTGATAGGGGTTGCATTGAATCTATAGATTGCTTTGGATAGAATAGCCATTTTGACAATATTGATTCTTCCAATCCATGAACACGGTATGTTTCTCCATCTGTTTGTGTCCTCTTTGATTTCTTTCATCAGTGTTTTATAGTTTTCTATGTATAGGTCTTTTGTTTCTTTAGGTAGATATACTCCTAAGTATTTTATTCTTTTTCTTGCAATGGTGAATGGTATTATTTCCTTAATTTCTCTTTCTGTTTTTTTCATTGTTAGTATATAGGAATGCAAGGGATTTCTGTGTGTTAATTTTATATCCTGCAACTTTACTATATTCATTGATTAGCTCTAGTAATTTTCTGGTAGAGTCAGACTGATTGGTTTTAACAACCTGCAAATATTTATCAAAAACCTACTTCAGTGCCATAATTATAATACTTAATAAAGAAGTTGTTAAGAAACAAGGAAACACAGAAAATAGAATCTCAGATTGTGATAAGGGTTAGGAGGAAGATAAACACAGAGAGGTGGTTGGGGTGGTGCATGTGCCGGGGCTGGGGGGAAGCTGGGAGAGGTGGAGGGGGGCGTAGGGCCCTGAAGTGATATCATATGATATTTGTCTTTTAGTAGTTATAGATAACTAGTGAGGACCTATTGTACAACACAGGGAATTCTACTCAATACTCTTTAATGACCTATATGGGAAAAGAACCTAAAACAGAGTAGATACATGTGAAACTGATTCACTTTGCTGTACACTTCACACTAACGCAACATTGCACATCAACTCCAATAAAATTTTTTTTTAAAATATGGATTTAGAGTTAAGTTTAGAAATTAATAAGTTCATATTTCTAACTTGTTTAGAAATACATTCTCTTATTTCATGGAGAAGACAATGAAACCCATGAATAGGATAGCATAGATAGGAGGAGTAGAGGCAGGGGCTGGATCTGGAGAGTTGGGGCAATGAGCTTGCCCACCTGCAGGGCGAGGGCAGCCCCTCAACTTTGTGAAGACAGTGTGACTTTAGTTTTGTTTTTCAGTTTTAAATAGAGACATGGGTATAGAAGTGCAAACGCCGTGATAAATGGCAAGTGAATAATACACAATGACAAGAAGGGCAAGCGGCTTGGGATCTCATTGTGGGAGACCCAGTGGGAGTTGGTGGAGGGGACAGCCCAGGGTCTCCTGACCCTGGGTAAAGGGGGCGTCTGGTCCTCAGGGCCAGCTGAGCGTTGCCATGTGGGGGTGTGGGCTCCTGTTGCTAACTCTGCCATATTTTCCAGAGAAGCAGAAGCCTGAATGTCTATGTGAAATTCCCAGATTTAAAAATGTTGGCTCAGATTTTAAAAAACCTTATAGAGGGTGGACAACATGTCTCTGTGGGCTGCCAGCGTGAAACATCTGCTGCAAGCCCTTTGCTGCTGTGATAAAGGGGATTAAATGAAGAATGATGCATGCTAACATGTTAACCATTTAGCCTTATGCCCAGAACATAGCCAATACAGAGGGAGAAGAGGTACTTTTTATTAACTACATTGTTCATGCGTTTCATTGCCTTCGCCATTAATTTGTTTAGTTACCTCTAAATCCATATGGAAAATTAAATATTATCCCACTCAAGTGACTTACAAGTGGTAGTTGCTGTCATTTGCCTATGAATTTGGTCAGTTGTTGGCTTTATTCATTTGTTGAGTGAATTTTATATTCATGGTATGAAAGTTGACAGTAGTCTAGGCTAATTTGTGTGATAATAGAAAGGATGGGCATTTCTTGGTGATTCACTCTTCTCTCATTTACTGTGGACTTCCTTTGCTCTGCATACCTTGCCTGCATCACTTGTCCTTGGGCTGTTGCACAGTGGGTCTCCAGTCCTTCTGGCCAGTATTAGCTGCCTGGGAAGTGGGAAAGAACTGTAGCAAAAATGCCATCCCAGATCAGGCAAAAGATGATGGGAAATGCAGCCTTATGATGTGATGTCCTGTTTAGAGGCTTTTCGTCAGTTTTAATGAAACACAAATGTGCCCAAAGCAGGTTTATTTTCTCCAGGGGAAAAAACAACAACAAAAAGAAACACCAGTTCATTTTGTAAGGCCTAACCCACGTCATTTTGTATTACAAGGATCGTGTTTGATGTGTTGCAATCCACTGGTGATTGTCACGGGGGAATTTTACTCAGCACAAGCATCTCGGGTGGTTCGGCAACAAGTTAAAATTCTGGAGCGTCACAGAGAGGAATGCTGGGAGTAACAAATATACTTGACTATTTCTAATAGATTAAAGGCTTATTAAAATGCATGCCCTCCACCCCCGCCAAGGTTTTGTTTTGTTTTTGCATTGTTTTAAAAAGAGGTCATTTTGTTGCAACAACGTGATGGACAAGGATTTGAAGATAATTTTTTTTTTTTTTAAATGGGGAAAAAAATCTTACCTGTAAATGCAAGTTCTTAATCGAATCAATATTCTTCTCTAAATTTTTGCTGCAGATCATGGAGGAAACAAATACTCAGATTGCTTGGCCATCAAAACTGAAGATTGGTGCCAAATCCAAGAAAGGTAAATCATGTGAGATGGAAAAATTGGTGGTGGTGATAATGCAGACTGTGGAATATCTGCAGGTTTCCTGGGGATTAAAATCAACCTTTATCCTTATCATAGTTGTTCCCAAATATTTGTTACATAGCAGTATTTGGGAAAGATTATCATAATGCAAAATAACATATAACTTTCTGATTCAACAACAGAATAATATTTTAAAGTATTTTGTAATAATAGACATGTTATTGTAGAAGATTATTGTAGCATCTTATGATTTCAAGGATGACCATCTAGTGGCCATGAGTCATTGTAACTCCCCACACATAATAATGTGTTTTCAACACATAGACTCCCTCTGTTTACACTTTAGACTTCTTTTTTATGTACCAGATTTAATAGCTGATTATTTTCACCTCCAATTTGGTAGGAACTTAGATTTCCTTTCCTGACTGCTGCTTCTCCTCTTCATCTATCACACAGCAAAGAACACACAGGATTTCCCTTTTAGGCCAAGCATTTTCCTTGTCTGTTTGTTTCTCTGCTTTAACCGAGGACACTCACTGGTGCATGGATTGTCAGAAATGAAAGCATAGGACCCTTAGTTTCCTTCCAAGATTACATAGTATTTTCAAATAATCTGACAGTGTATACTTTTATGGATAGCTTTTTTTTTTTTTGTATAACCTCAGTGTCAAGAAACTTTGTTGCATGTACTTCATTAAAAGATGCCTGTAGTCACTAGGAGATAATGGAGAACCATCACCAAGCAATTCAGAAAACAGTGGTGTGAGCTGAGCTTTGTCTGTTGTGGTTTAGCTTTTTTGTTGTTGCTTTTGAGTTTTGCATTTGCTCCCCCTTCTCTCTGTGACCTTTATTGCTAAATGATGCTGAACACTGCAAGATTTGTCAGCTTTCTTGTTTCTGGTCATCCAGATTGCCTTCTTTTAATCTCATTTTATTAGAGCTACTCATCCCTTGAAATGTAAGTTATTTTACAACTCGTTGCAACTGTTGTTATCTCGACTTCTGTGGGCTGGAATTCCTGTTGACACTCTGACCTTGTTACTTTCAATATTTGTGACCATGGTGGCAAGAAAAGGGAAGCTTATATGCTAAACAGTCCTAAAAAAACATAGTGAATTTCCAAGTGGAATTCCACAACTTTGTAGGATTCTTGCATTTGCCAAGTGCTATAGGATATATCTATCTCCAGTGTGCTGAGATGTGCTATACTCATCATGCAGAAGGAGAAGCTGCCACTAGCTGGCTGCCTCCCTATTTGGTTGTTTGCAGCCGTTCAAAAATCCCTGGCCTGCCACTTGAAAAATTTGGAATTTGAACATGAACTAGAGCCTCCTTCCGTGTTGTCACGTATTTTTACTTAAAGAATGACATGAGTTTCATTACTAGCCTAATAAAAATGTAATTTGATCAGTCCCTAAAGAAAAGCCCCAAGGAAACATGAATATTACAACAATCCCAGATAATTTTGGATGGCTTATTCTCTTGCATTATCCATGCTACAGTTCCCCACCCCCCATCGTGGGAAACTGAGAATTATTCATTTTATTCATTTTTTAAAATTTAAAATGTGGTTGCAGCTTTAGAGATGTTACATAATATGGATTGAATAGATTAAGATAAAGTTTTAGATTGGTTTCTGGTCATGGATCCATTTAACCCGTTCACAGTGGCCAACTCTATTCCACACTGTGATGATACATTTTGCTATGAAAATAACTATCTCAGCAGTACATTTGAGGGCATTTAGCATAATTTCCACATGGTTAAAGTTAACTTTTGGAATTGTGCCTAAGAATTGATCCCTGAAGGCCTAGGTCTAAAGACATCATTCAGTTTTTGTTATTTATGAAGTGCCATAAATGTACACAATACTGAATGATGAGCGGAATGTGCCAAAAGAGAGAGATTGAGCTCAAGGAAGAAAGAAAAAAAAAAAACAAAAAAACTGTTCCTCAGAGGAAATTACTCTTCAGAATTGACTTGATTTGCCCTTAGTACTTAAACACACAGCTGCTGAATCACATTTTGGCTTACATCCCTGATATGTGTATTCCCATATATTTTTTAAATGGTCTGATTTAGAGATGAAATTGGTGTGACTATAGTTTGTATTTAGTAAAAGTCAAGTGGCAGGAGGCACTTTAGAAGGTAATTATTTGCTTTTTTATCTGACCCTTTCTTAACCTCTGAATGTTGTTGAGAAAAGAGTTAGTGTTATTAATTTTAAGCTTTCTTTATTCCAAATTATTATTATTCAGGAGACCAAAGAATATGAAGGTGTCTAGGGACTCATGCCATGTTTTGGATGATTATTAAATTCTAAGTCCCATGGTGATGTGAAGGTTTGGAATTTGTGTGCCAGAGAGACAGCGCAGCCATGTGTTTGTATTGTATTTCACTTTTAGATTTATGATGCTTATTGATTGAATATTTGAGCCTAGACAAATGTTTTTCATGACTACTGTTACCATAGTCTGTCCCCTTCTTTACCTTATGGGAATTAGTCCTGCGTTTTTCAAGTAGTCCTGTCCAAACTTTATTTTCCAAGTCATCAGTCCTTTGTCGGAGCAGCTGTGTGAGTAACCGTATGACTCTTTGGATTGATGTACTGGTAGGATCCTGCTCGGCAGAAAGGCAGAAAGCCAGCCTCCTGAATTTGCCATCATGTAAGAAACTTAAGATTCTTCTCTGGAGAAGGAAATGGCAACCCACTCCAGTATTCTTGCCTGGAGAATTCCATGGACAGAGGAACTGGCAGGCTCCAAAGGGTCGAACACGACTGAGCAACTAACACACTAGAGATTCTGGTGTAGTAGGTCTGGGATGGGACTTGAAATCCGTATATTTAACAAGTTCCCCTGGTGGTTCTTAAGGTTGAGTTTGGGAAACAAAAATCTCACCATCTGATATGGAAATACCATGATTTAGTCACTAGGGAGACCACGTATTCAAAAGGGAATGGATGGAAGATGACCGCTATTGGAAAACAGGCAGGATCCTTCAGTGGCCACTTCTCTGGAACAATGTCCATCTTGGTTTCTAAAGAACTGCATCTATATAGATTCGTTAATTTTTTTTTTTTTTTTTTTTAGGGCGCGCACTCGGACCGGCCGGCGGACCCGGGCGCGCCCTGATTCGTTAATTTTAAGTGTCTATCCTCTTTGCAGTCAGCATGAGTGAGTTTAGAGTGACAATGACCTCATTGTTCAGTGCCTGTGTGAGATGTCGTTTAGGGTACAAGACTGTCCTGTGTTTGTTCCCTCCATCTGCCCCTCTTCCTTCCATGTCACCCTTCTACCCCCTTCTTCTCTCCCCTTATCCTCCCCTTTACCTTTCTTCATTCCCTTTAACCATAGAGAATACGGTGGAAAAATGTACTAGGAACATTGTCATTTAGTAAGCAGGGCATTTTGGGGAAGTGCATGTTTTGTGATATAAACTCAGAGACTATAAAACCTTAAAAAAAAATTCCCAAGTGTTTGAAATCATTGGGAGATTGAATCCTCAGTCAAAAAGAACTAAGAATTTAAGATTCAGTATCTTAAATTTACATAGGCAATTGGACATTCAAATAGGCAAGCCTAGGATTGTCTTAATGGGGGCCATGATTAGGAAAATAAAGCAATACATAGTATTTCTACTGTATAGCATAAATTTATTTTGAGTAGAAGAAAATAAAAATCTCTTCAACTGTTGGATTTAGAAGAATAGAAATTCTGCTTTCCATAGAAAGACCTGAGGTTTGTTCCTGTGAGAGCAGTATTTAAGAATTAAGGGACTTCCTGGCAGTGCAGTAGAAAAGAATCTGCCTGCCTGTGCAGGGGACACGGGTTTGATCCCTGGTCTGGGAAGATTCCACGTGCTGCGGGACAACTAAGCTTATGCGCCACAACAACTGAGTGTGTGCGCTAGAGCCTTGAACCGCAACTATTGAGCACACATGCCACAACTGTTGAATCAGGATGCCTCAGAACCTGTGCTCACCACAATGAGAAGCTGTCACACTGGAACGAAGAGTAACCCCTGCTTGTGCAGCTAGAGAAAGCCCACATGCAAAGCAAAAAAGACCCAGTGCAACAACAACAACAAAAAAGAAACAGAATTATTGAAGTTCTGGGAGTTCCCCGATGGCCTAGTGGTTAGGATTCCAGGCTTTCACTGCTGTGGTGCAGGTTCGATCCCTGGTTGGGAAACTGAGATCCCACAAGCTGCACAGTGCAGCCAAAAATTAATAATAATTGTATAATACTGTAGAAGCTTACTAACAGAGAATGATCTCAGGTACTCATTAAAATTTTGAATGTTAATCTGAATCACAGCCTATTTTAAAATAAATGCAGCTTTATTAAAGTACAAATTACATTCTGAACAAGTTTGACTGTTTTGCTAATTACAAGTCCTGCCAAAGCTGCCTTAGCAAATAGATAAAAGTGATTTGTAAGGACTTACTGCATTGTTATGATCATCCTGCATGCTTCTTGATGTTAGATGAGCTTATTCCCTCAAATGGGTAAACATTTTTCTTAAAATCTTCTTGCTTTTAATTTGCTTATCAGTCCTCTTTCTTCTTAGACTAGCCAAGGTAGATGTGGCTACGAATTGTTTAAAGTTTTTATGCCAAATTCCATGTAAGTAAGATCAGCATTAATAAAGCTTTATTGCCTTTTGTTCTGGGAAGAGTTGTCCTGCAGAGTTTAACTAAGTGATAGCAACTGATGTCTGCAAGTGTTTCTCTTACGACAGTTTCAATGCCCCAAGACAGCCGGAATGGAAGGTGTTGGCTGGATTGCCTGATGTTTTGGAGGCCATTTGGCACCAAGTCTGGCCATTCTCTTCCTCCTGGAATAAACAAGAAGATCATCAGAATTCTATGGGGCTTTATTATTGTTGGTTGTCTTCCATCAGAACAAGCAACATCTAATATAGAATCTTCGCATGAGAAAAAATGTAGACTTGTCACTTTATTTTTTTCCAGAGGAAAATGTATTGTCAAGTGTACTAAAGCTTCTGTTGTGTGTTCACATTGGACTCGATGTTGCTTTTACCTTGCTCAAAGGGCAGGGGGCAGAAAGAAGGCCTGGCACAGCATGTGGATGACAGTATTCCCAGTGGTGGGTTTTGACCACGATATTTGTGTAATGTGGGGTCACAAGCAGCATGTACACAAACCACAACTAGATTAGAGAAGCAAACAGTGTGAGAGCATCATTTCATGAAACCTTTAGTCAGGTCTGTCACTGTTTTTATGTATGAACAAACACACACGTATATATTACTCGGTCATGATGTGAAAGGGGGCTTCCCAGGTGACTTGGTGGTAGAAGAATCTGCCTGCCTATGCAGGAGACGCAGGACACACTGGTTTGATCCCTAGGTGGGGAAAATCCCCTGGAGAAGAGAATGGCAACCCACTCCAGTATTCTTGCCTGGAGATTCCTATGGACAAAGGAGCCTGGCGGGCCCCAGTCAGTAGGGTGGCAGAACAGTTGGCCATGACTGAGCAGGTGTGCATGCCATAATGTGAAATGGGTGTTAAAGAAAGGTCAGAGAACACACCATTCCAGGCAGTTAATTTCCCAGACTATAAAGAGTACATGCATTTTGTTCATCATTGTGTTTCTTCTCCGGTGGCTCAGTGGTGAAGAATCCACCTGCCAATGCAAGTGAAGCAGGAGATGCAGGTTTGATCTCTGGGTTGGGAGGAAATGCAACCCAATCCAGTATTCTTGCCTGGTAAAATTGCATGGCCAGAGGAGCCTGGTGGTCTACAGTCCATGGGGTCCCAAAGAGTTGGAGAGGACTGAGCAAGCACACAACCTGTACACAGTGGACACTGAGTCAGTATTTGTAGATTGTCTGGTAACTCAGTCATGATCCTAGTGAAACTACAAATAGAGATGAGAATGTATATCACCAAGGTGTATTGTGTAGGAAAAAGATTTAGAATCAAAGCCTTCACACAGGAGTAGCATTCACTATTGAGAAAATTGACTATTGATATCTTTCCTGTAGACCTCTCTAAGTGAACAAAAGTGGGCATGATTTGTGACTGAAGCTTATGTGGCTCAAACTGCTTTTCATGGTTCTGAGTAGCCCTAGTCAGAGGAAGTGAAAGGAAACTTAAGGAAAATGATCTGATGGCTGCCGTTCATAGGACCCTCGAACGAAGAAAACTCTGGTACTGTTTATAGTAGGTATGTAAATGAGACTTAACAAGATACAGCCTTCTGATTATCTTCCAGACCAAAGTTGTTTTGGTTGTGGTATTTTAATTAGGATCTGGTTATGTCACTGACATGTCGATAGTAATATTGGCTACTACCATTTATTGAGACCAGTTGGGGCACAGATAAATATTTTACATAAATAATCTTATTTCCTGATCAGAACACCATGTAAGTTAGGTGATGGTATTTTCATTTTACAGGTGAAAAAATTAAGGCACATAAACTCAAATAACTTGCCCTGGGTTTTACAGTTAGTAAATGGCAGACTGGTAAGGCATCCTGTATGATTCCAATTACATGAACATTTTAGAAGGTAAAAAACATGGAGATGGTAAAAAGATTTAGTGGTCAGTATTTGCTAGGGACTTGGAGGAGGGAAGGATGAATAGGCTGAACACAGAGGACTTTTTAGGGCAGCTAAACTATATAAACTAAAATAGTACATGTCATTTTCTATCTGTCAAAACCCACAAAATGGTTTGTGATGTTGATGGTGGGGGAGCCAGTGGCTGTGTGTGGGGAGGGGCATATGAGAACTCTCTACTTTGCATCAATTTTGCTATGTTCCTGAGTCTAAAAAAGAGTCTATATTAAAATACAGTCCTAGATGTTAGGCACAACACTTTAATGAGCATTTTAAAGTGTATGATATGCAAAGATAATGCTATATTACCAATAACTTCTTAATTGTAAGTTTAAAAACACTATGAAATCTCTTTAAGAGCTAATGAAAATTTTTGTAAAATTTAAAAAAAGGAAAAGAAAGTGAGAAGGATGATTAAATGGTATATCACGCCTTTCTGTTCCCCAGAAGGGACTGGAGCCAAGTCACAAGCTTTCTGAATTCACCTGCCTCTGTTACCCTGTCTCCTGGGGAGAGCTCCTTTCCCCTCAGTGGTCTTGTTCCTGAACAGATGTTTTATTTCAAGTCAGTTACCTTTAAAAGTGAAGAAATTGCCATCCCAAGATCCCTGCTAACTACAGCTCTTTTTCCTTGTTAAACCCCACAAGGAGGAAGGGCAAAAATATTCCTTATTTATCTGCCTTGTAATATGTGTTGTCCCAGGTGTGTTCTCTCTCTCTATCCTCATAGTAATCCTCCACGAATGACCATGATTATCCCTACTCTGCATATGAGTAATTGATGGAGAGATGGTATAACTTGTTCAGTGCCATACATAGGGTTTGAAATGATGGAGTTAGGCTGGAAACCTTGATTGCAAAGTTCAAGGGCATTCTCTCTACTTCTAAGCACATGCATAGCTGCTCATGGTGAGTGTTTGTTCACCAGAGAAATGAAGATTCACCAGCACATTCATTTAGGAAAACTCAGTTTGAGAATATGTTTCTTAACTGTTTCTTCAAGAAGAAATGCAATCCTAAGTCCTTACCCACATTTTAGAAGCTTACTGATGACCATCTTTAAAATTATTTTCAACCTCGGCTTTTTATTTCTATTTGTGCTTTTTACAGTGTTTTTCCTTCCTTTTCTCTTTTAAAATCCATTAATGGTTTCACTAGGATTTGTATACTGTTACCTGGAATGGTGGTTCTTAAGCCGGGTCGATTTTATTCCCCAGGGGGCGTGGTGGCACTGTTGTGATAGCTTTGGTTATCACATGTGGGAGGTGGTGCTACTGGCTTCTGGTGGGAACAGGCCAGAGATGATGCTGAACATCCTACAAGGCAAAAGGCAGCCTCCACAACAAGAATTATTTGACACAAAATGTGAACAGTGGAAGGCTGAGAAACGCTGAGCTTAGAGGAACAGGTGTGGTATCAGGAGATGGCTCTACATAGCATTGGCTTCTTTTTTAAAAATTTACTTTTAAAGTTTTTATTGGAGTATACATTGACTTACTGTGTCATATTAGTTTCAGGTTACAGCAAAGTGATTCAGTTACACAGATACATATATTCATTCTTTTTCAGGTTCTTTCCCCATATTGCGTATTGAGTAGCAGAGAGCATTGCACAGACTCTTGCTCTGTGCTAACAGTAGATCCTGATTGTCGTCTGTTTCAGATAACAGTGTGTGTACATGTCAGTCTCAGTCTCCCAGTACATCCCTCCTCTCCTTAACCATGTTTGTTTTCTACATCTGTGACTCTACTCACGTTTTGTAAATAGGTTCATTTATATCATACTTTTAGATTCCACATATAAGCAATATCATATGATGCTTACCTTTCTCTGTCTGTCTGACTTTACTTTGTATGACAGTCTCTAGCTCCGTCCATGCGTTGGATTCTTATTAGGCCATTTCATGCAAATGGGTATCTTGTGTAACTGGTTTTCTTTTGCAGCATCAGGAACAGAGTTGATCTATATGAGTGACTCCTGAAGGAGGGCATACATACGTAGTAACATAGGTGGAAGGACAGAATTTCAGTAGGAGAGATGAAACACAGTAGGAGGGCAGACCTGCACATTTTAAAAGCTAGTTTGTAGTCCAGTTTGAATTATGTACTTAATGCAGCTTGTGCTGTTTATTTTCCCTGAGCGTTTCAGCCCTGTCAAGTTGTGCCTATAGTTCTGGTGCCCATAGGACTGGCTGCCCTCCCAGTTCCAGCTGACTGTGTCTTCCATTCCTCCTTTCTGGAATGTGTGGTGGTGATAACTGTGACAGTTTCTATGGTTTATGACCATATTTGAGCACCATGAGGGTGCCGTACACTTGGTCTTGGTCTGGAGATGGGTACAGGATTTTGATGGTTTCCCCAGCCACGTGTGGGATATCCCTGGCTTTATTCTGTCAGTTACAGCACCACTGGACAGAACTCAGTGACATCTGTCAGGCCTGTCAGTAGCAATTAGATTATTTTTAAGAAGTCTTTTGCAGTTGCAAACATGACCAAACCACCATGTGGTATTTCTCATTAGCTAAGGAAAACAAGTCAGAGTGGCACCCTCACTTCTTCAAATGGTCTTTCTATTAGCACTAAAGCATGGTTTGTGGCTTATTATAGCCGTTTTCATACAAACCTTGGTACTAAGAGATTTTTACCAAAGGTAATAGAGAGATTTCAGGAATGAGAAGTTACATTCTCTTTATATATTGTTGCCATAAATTACTCTTAAAGCAAAATAAATCTCGCCTGAAATAAAAGTAAAGCAAGAACATAGCATATGTCTATTTTTGGCTGTTTGGTCTATGCCAAGTTATGTATTATCACTTTATGAAAATTGGCTCATTTTTTACAAACAAGCATTTGTTTGCAATTGGATTTTTCCTCTTAAAAAATGAGAGGTCATTGTTCACTCGCTCAGTTGTGTCCGAATCTTTGCGACCCCATGGACTACAGCATGCCAGGCCTCCCTGTCCATCTCTATCACCTGGAGCTTGCTCAAACTCATGTCCATCGAGCTGGGGATGCCATCCAGCCATCTCTTCCTCTATTGTCCCCTTCTCCTCCTGCCTTCAGTCTTTCCCAGCATCAGGTTCTTTTCTAATGAGTCAACATTTACATCAGGTGGCCAGCGTATTGGAGCTTCAGCATCAGTCCTTCCAATGAATATTCAGGATTGATTTCCTTTAGGATTGACTGGGTTTTATCTCCTTGCTTTCCAAGAGACTCTCAAGAGTCTTCTGCAACACCACAGTTTAAAAGCATCAGTTTTTCAATGCTTATCCTTCCTTATGGTCCAACTCTCACATCCATATATGACTACTGGAAAAACATAGTTTTGACTAGATGAAGCTTGGTGGACAAAGTAATGTCTCTAACTTTTTAATATGCTGTCTATCTTTGCCATATCTTTTCTTCCAAGAAGCAAACATCTTTTAATTTCATGGCTGCAGTCACCATCTGCAGTGATTTTGGAGTCCAAGAAAATAGTCTCTCACTGTTTTCATAGTTTCCCCCATTTATTTGCCATGTAGTGATGGGACCAGATGCCATGATCTTAGTTTTTTGATTGTTGAGTTTTAAGTCAGCTTTTTCGCTCTTCTCTTTCACCTTCATCAAGAGGCTCTTTAGCTCCTTTCCACTTTCTGAAATTAGGGTGGTGTCATCTGCATATCTGAGGTTATTGATATTTCTCCCTGCAATCTTGATTCCAGCTTGTGCTTCATCCAGCCTGGCATTTCATATGATATACTCTGCATATAAATTAAATAAGCAGGGTGTCAATATACAGCCTTGACGTACTCCTTCCCCAATATGGAACCAGTCTGTTGTTCTATGTCTGGTTCTAACTGTTGCTTCTTGACCTGAATACAGGTTTCTCAGGGGGCAGGTAAGGTGATATGGTATTCCCATCTCTTGAAGAATTTTCCACAGTCTTTTGGGAGCCACACAGTCAAACGCTTAACATAGTCAATGAAGCAGAAATAGATGTTTTTCTGGAATACTTTTGTGTTTTTATGATCCAATGTATGTTGGTAATTTGATCTCTGGTTCCTCTGCCTTTTCTAAATCCAGCTTGAACATCTGTAAGTTCTTGGTTCCCATACTGTTGGAGCCTGGCTTGGAGAATTTTGAGAATTACTTTGCTAGCGTGTGAAGTGAGTGCAGTTGTGTGGTAGTCTGAACATTCTTTGGGATTGCCTTTCTTTGGGATTGAAATGAAAACTGACCTTTTCCAGTCTTGTGGCCACTGCTGAGTTTTCCAAATTTATTGGCATATTGAATGCAGCACTTTCACAGCGCATCTTTCAGGATTTGAAATAGCTCAACTGGAATTCCATCACCTCCACTAGTTTTGTTCGTAGTGATGCTTCCTAAAGCCCACTTGACTTCACATTCCAGGATGTCTGGCTCTAGGTGAGTTATCACACCATCGTGGTTATCTGAATCATTGAGATCTTTTTGTATAGTTCTTCTCTGTTTTCTTGCCACCTCTTCTTAATATCTTCTGCTTCTGTTAGGTCTATACCATTTCTGTCCTTTAGTGAGCCCATCTTTGCATGAAATGTTCCCTTGGTATCTCTAATTTTCTTGAAGAGATCTCTAGTCTTTCCCATTCTATTGTTTTCCTCTATTTCTTTGCATTGATCACTGAGGAAGGCTTTCTTATCTCTCCTTGCTATTCTTTGGAGCTCTGCATTCAGATGCTTATATCTTTCCTTTTCTCCTTTTCCTTTGGCTTCTCTTCTTTTCTTAGCTATTTGTAAGGCCTCCTCAGATAACCATTTTGCCTTTTTGCATTTCTTTTTCTTGAGGATGGCTTTTATCACCACCTCCTGTCCAATGTTATGAACCTCTGTCCTTAGTTCTTCAGGCACTCTATGTATCAAATCTAATCTCTTGAATCATTTGTCACTTCCAGTGTATAATTGTAAGGGATTTGATTTAGGCCTCTTGATGAAAGTGAAAGAGGAGAGTGAAAAAGTTGGCTTAAAGCTCAACATTCAGAAAACTAAGATCATGGCATCCGGTCCCATCACTTCATGGCAAATATATGGGGAAACAGTGGCTGACTTTATTTTCCTCTGGGCTCCAGAATCACTGCAGATGGTGATTGCAGCCATGAAATTAAAAGACACTTACTCCTTGGAAGGAAAATTATGACCAACCTAGACAGCATATTAAAAAGCAGAGACATTACTTTATCAACAGAGGTCTGTCTAGTCAAGGCTATGGTTTTTCCAGTTGTCATGTATGGATGTGAAAGTTGAACAATAAAGAAAGCTGAGTGCCAAAGAATTGATGCTTTTGAACTGTGGTGTTGGAGAAGACTCTTGAGAGTCCCTTGGACTACAAGGAAATCCAACCAGTCCATTCTAAAGGAGATCAGTCCTGGGTGTTGATTGGAAGGATTGATGTTGAAGCTGAAGCTCTAATACTTTGTCTACCTGATGTGAAGAGCTGACTCATTTGAAAAGAGCCTGATGCTGGGAAAGATTGAGGGCAAGAGGAGAAGGGGATGATAGAGGATGAGATGGTTGGATGGCATCAATGACTCAATGGACATGGGTTTGGGTGGACTCCGGGAGTTGGTGATGGACAGGGAGGCCTGTCGTGCTGCGGTTCATGGGGTTGCAAAGAGTCGGACACGACTGAGAGACTGAACTGAACTGAACTGATTTAGGTCATACCTGAATGGTCTAGTGGTTTTCCCTACTTTCTTCAATTTAAGTCTGAATTTGGCAGTAAGGGGTTCATGATCTGAGCCACAGTCAGCTCCCAGTCTTGTTTTTGCTGACTGTATAGAGCTTTTCCATCTTCAGCTTCAAAGAATATAATCAGTCTGATTTCAGTTTTGACCATCTGGTGATGGCCATGTGTAGAGTCTTCTCTTGTGTTGTTGGAAGAGGGTGTTTGCTATGACCAGTGTGTTCTCTTGGCAAAACTCTATTAGCCTTTATCCTGCTTCATTTTGTACTCCAAGGCCAAATTTGCCTGTTATTCCAGGTATCTCTTGACTTCCTACTTTTGTATTCTAGTCCCCTATGATGACTATGATGATAGTCCCCTAGTGTCTGTAAGAAGTTCCATTGTGTTTATGTGGAGTGTGGATACATTGTAATGTGTTTTGACTAATCTGTTTTAATGGACTTTGGACTATGTTCTTTTTTTTTTAATACAATGAATATCAGATTTATTTGCCCCTTTGTACAGCCTTCTTTCTTACATACAGTTTTATGAGTAGAGTTCCCAGGTCTCAGGTAATGAACAACTTTGGTAATTTTTAGGGTTGCCATCTTGTCCTCCCAAATGACTATTGAAATCTACCAAAGGGTTCTGTCTTCTGGAAAGGAAATACCCCTTTCTTGTCATCTCTGCCAACACTGTGCTTTCCCATCTTTGTGTAGCCTAAATATGTAGTGAAAAATACATTTTTTCATACACTACCTCAATTAATAGAAATTAATAGAAATGCGTGTTTCGTCTGTTCACGGAACATTTATTTGCATTATTTTGTGAATTACTTGTCCTTGCCTTTTATCAATTGATTCATAATCTTTCCCTGTTTAGTGAGTAGTTCATCTTTTTTTTTATAATGAAATAAAGACCTTTAAATAGTTTTTTCTACTTGGAAATTTAAGATTACTTATGCTTCTCTCTAACCATAGTGTCCACACAGCTCATTTCTCACTATTAATAGTTATTTACAAGTCATTCATGAATCATTTTTATTCAAGACTAGAAAGAAATGAATCGACCTTAAGTGGTAATAATGTATTGATTTTTGAGGGACTGTAGGAAGGTATGGATGAACTGTTAAGACATTGGATTTCCAAAGTAAACAATTTATAAAGATTAGATTGTCGATATTAATAGCGTGAAAATTATGTAAATATATAGGTACACACATATGTACACACATACACATATATATTTATGTATATACATGGGTGTGTATGTATTGGCAGAGCGTGAGAAATAATTAAAATACTATTGAAGAAGTTTATGAATTCCTGAGTTTTCTTGGTGTGATAGAAGTAAGACCCAGTAAGTCATTTGTTTTTATTTCCATGCGTTGAGCTTTAGTTTTGCATTTTAATGGGAAAAATTTGTGAAAAATTTTCCATCCCTTTTTATTCAAGGGACGGACACTTGAATATGTTAATTTTGATTGACTTGTATTCCATTTCTATACTGTCCCCATTTTTAGAATGGGATCTGTATTCTTGCCTGGAGGGTCCCATGAATAGAGGAGCCTGGCAGGGTGTAGTCCAGAGGGTTGCACAGAGTCAGACATGACTGAAGCGACTTAGCATGCACTGTCAATGAGAGTATATTTAGTTTTTGGTGTAAAGTACTTCCTCTTCAGCATTGAGTTTGCTTAATGGAACAAAAGCCACTTTCTGCATTGCACTGTTTCAGAAGTACCCCCTTTGCTTTTGTTTGGGTGGTCCGTGTTCTTTCTTAAGTCTGACACAGCACCACAGAGTCCGGATTTATTTCATTTAGCTGGGAGACATGCATGAACTCAGCCAAGTGAGGGAGAAGAAAGGAAAAAGGTCTTTCAGCCACTAAGGATATACATATTTGAGATCAAACTATGCCCCTGTTTCTTTTGCTTTTACCATCGAGCGGGTATATTTTAATCTAATTCTCTTGGGTTTCTCCTTCGGTCAATGCCTAATCAATTTTTATATCATAGACAAGTTATGTAACACTGTTTCCACACCTGCAAAATGTAGCATATAACCTAGGTTTGGAAATCCATTGAAGTTCATTGCAGAATTTTTAGTTTGGAGTAAAGTTTTTTTCCAGCCGCATTGACTTATGCTCTCTTCCCTAACCTATGGAGCCATCTCACACCTTTGCATGTACTGTGTCTGCTGCATCTCCACCCTTCTTTGACTGGTCAGCTCTTAGTCTTTGTTCCACATCCATCTCAGATGACGTGTCTTCTTGGAAAGCCTCACCATCCACACAGAGTTAATGCTCAGTTCCCTGTGCTAACTCGGTACCAGATGCATTTTTACATTTTGGCACTTTCTCAGCTTGTGTTGCAGCAGCCTAGACTTTTGCCTTTCCTCCTGGACTCTGAGCTCATGGACCTGTGTCAAAGGCCAGCATGTCTTATTCCCTTCTGTGTGCATGGTGCCTGCCAGGAGTGGAATTTTAACTTAGGAGGTAAAGTTTACATTGTAACTTAGGTTTAGAACAAATTTGAAATTCATTCAACAGTGATTTAAGTCATTCTGGTATCTTTTGAGTCACTTCGGAGAAAGTGAAAAATGGCCCTGGCAGCCTGACCACAGTGTTCCCAATTGAATATAAATACCTCTCACGGAGTATAAATAATCAGACAGGGTTACTCCTTGGTTAAGTCTGAAGCAAGGCTGAAAACATGGACACTCTGCAGCCACAAAATTAATTAAACATCCCTCTCTTACGAACGACCTCAGTAATTGTTGCTGCTTGAACAGTGATGACTCCAACTCAGCTTTCATTCTCTGCCTTCTATGTTACATTTGCCAAGATATTCATTCAGTAAATTTCCCCTGCTTTCTGGCAGCTTCTGACCCAGATTTGGCCACCTCCACTTTCCTAAGATCTCAATGGAATCACCCAGAACAAACCCAGATTCTGTAATGAGCTTCCTTCGGTTTCCTCTTCAGTGCTTCACGTTGAAGAAAGCTTGCTTTATCTACTGCAGCTGTGTTCTTGGTGGTCTTTGGCCAGTGGGCACCATGGTGAATGTTGTAGAAACGTAAGGATGAAGTATTGAGCTCAGTCTCTGCCCTTTGGAGACTTAGAGTCTGGCCAGGGTTTCCTGCCTTACTCACTTTAAACAGCTTTTTAAAAGTGGCATTGTTTGCTGTCAAGACTAGAATAGTTCAGAGGAGGAGAAGAGTGCAAGCCACAGCCAAGGAAAATATTCCTGAGGAGTAGGTACTTGATCATGTGGATTTCCAAAAGATGGGTAGAGTTAAGCCTTTCTGTGTGGGGAAGGCTCAAACCTGAGAAGGATCGTTGTGTGTTAGAGAAGAGAAGAGAGTGATTTGTGAAAGGGGGAGAGGGGGAAGAGCTGGTGGCCAATGACATTGGACCTCATGAGAACCTTGTTCATTCTGTAGACAGTGGACAGCCTGGGGTAGGGGATGGTTGCAGGAGATAATTGGTAGCTGTGGTAGGAAGGGGTTAAAGGTTTGGAGACCAGTGTAGTACATCATATTTGATAACAGTGGGATCAAGGAAACTTCTTTTTTTAAGTTTACTTATTTTTAATAGAAGGATAATTGCTTTACAATATTGTGTTGGTCTGCCATCCGTAAACATGAACCAGCCACGGGTATACCTATGTCCCCTCCCTCTTGAACCTCCCTTCCACCTCCCACCGCCTTTCAGGGAGAGTTCTTGAAAGGTGAATCATCATAACATGGCGGCTTGACACGAGCAAGGAACTGGGCAGTTGGCTGCCACAGCAGATGTTCTTCTGCTCTTGGTTTGTCTCTGAGTTTACCTGCGGTGGGCATCTCCCTTGCAGGCTGACAGTTCCCAGCTCAGGTGCTGGGTCGCTGCCCTTCTCTCTGGGGTCAGCATGATGGGAACCTCCCCTTCTGGGGCAGAGCAGCTTGGAAGTGCTGGCAGTGATGCTGGAGGATGACCTCTCCCAGGGACAGGCTTCAACCAGGGAAGAACTGGAGTCAGAAGACAAATGTCCAGTTTTCCCTTCTCTCTGTGGAATGTTCTAAGGCATATTATTCTTGTCTCCTCCGGATGCCCCAGGGGGCTGGAGCCCCAGCAGCTGCTCCATACTTCTCCCTTTATTGGCTTCCCTCTCTCCTCACCCATATCTTCCTTACTTCCTAACTTGTGATCCCTGGGATCACCTCCCAAATAAACTGTGCAAGTAACACATAACTAACCAAGGTTCTTGTCTCAGGGTCTCTTTGTGGGCAATACAGGCTAAGATGGCTATCCTGAGTGATTGAATGGTCATTATGCCATGGACGAATGGAGTTGGCATTCTCTTCCAGTGGTTAATTAATGACTCTTGTTATTTTAGTGAAAAAAATGACTGCATTCATCTCAAGTGTATTTTATATATCAGTGCAAATATGGTAAAATGATTTAGAGTTCATGGCTCATTTTGAGAAAAAAATGCTCCAAACCATTTGCAAAAGTATTAAAATGATCCCAAGTGGCACATAGGCACTTGAAGCAGTTTCCAGGCACATTAGGTTGTTGTCAACATAGAGAAAAATATACACTACAGGGAGAAGCAAGAAGAGAGAAAGGTCCTGAAAACCCATGATTTCAGCAGATCAGGAAGAAGAATGTTAGCAGGTGAGCAGGGCAGGCGCCATGGGCATCCTCACCTGGGTGTCAGCCAGGTGGCTTAGGAATCCTGGGCCATTGGCAGCTGTGATGCAATTCACTGACAATCAGTCATAGGGAGAGGACTCAGCCATAGGATCATTTCTGTCCACGTGCTTTACTCTCCTGAAAGTCATGCTGAGTGGCTGGAGCCAAGTTTGGAAAAATATTTCCGTTACTAACAATATAGTTGTTAAGTGTGCTCCATGGGGATTCTGAAATATTTACTTGATGGTAATCACAAGAATTTCATTATTTTCATTTTTTTCCTGATGATCATATTAGCATCCAACTATTGTAAAAGTCAGCACTTGATAGTGTTTTATAGACAAATGGCAAGAAAATTGCTTATAAGTAAAGGAAGCAGTGAATGCATCCGGTTTCCATGAATAATTTGTATCTGCATTCTTCAGCATTTGGAACTTGATGTTTGAATGAAAAGATGCCCACACAGGGGTGGTGCTGTCCATTATACTCTCCTGCAAAATGTAACCCTGGCTTTATTTGGCCACATATTCTTTTTTTCTTTTTTTTTTTCTTGCCATGCGGGACCTTAGTTTCCTGAACAGGGATCAAACCTCTGCCCCTTGCATTGGAAGCACAGTCTTAACTACTGTACTGCCAAGTCCCCAGCCCTGTGTTCTATGTTGGACCTTATTCTAGAAGGGAAAGAATAATGTTTATTGGTGTTTTTCTTCTAAAATCTATTGTGCAGTCTTCCCAGGTGTCTCAGACGGTAAAGAATCTGCCTGCAGTGTGGGAGACCCAGGTTCGATCCCTAGGTCAGGAAGATCCCCTGGAAGAGGGCATGGCAACCCACTCCAGTATTCTTGCCTGGAGAATCCCATGGACAGAGGAGCCTGGCAGGCTACAGTCCATGGGGTCATGAGGAGTCGGACACCACTGAATGACTAGTACACGTATAACAACATAGATGATCTATATATTAGAGATTCTTATTTCTCTTGAATTTAAAACAGGGATTGTTTGTTTACCATTTAATAAATTTTGGAGTGTTCATCTGCATTATCATTTTATAATCTCATCCATCATATGAATTAAGGAATAAAATAATAAAACTTGAATACTTTTTGGAACATGTATTTTTTAAAAATCAGAGTATCCTCACCTCTATTGAATAAAACATCATGTATAGGAAAGTGAAAATAAGTACTGATCCTATTAGTGACCTTTGAGAGAACAACAGAATCTAGAATACAACAGCCAGGAAAGAAAAAGACAGCAACTAGTACTGAAGATTGTCTATCTCTAAAAGAAAATGATACTGGATGGAGTGGTTGCATGATGTGTCCGTGATTTGAGGTGAAATGATTTCATTTTCTCTTACTGTTTCGTTCTTTTAAGAATAAAAATTGAGAGAACTTTGAGGCTAAGAAAGTGTAGAGAAGAGAATGACACTAGAGAAACTAGGAGAGCAGAGCTAGATTGAAGATAATAGGTGTTAGGCTAGGGTTAGTCAGCCTTGAGCTGTTCCCTCACTTTGTGAGTCCTTCTGCTGGTGTTATTATGCTCATTTTAGTGAAACAACCAATTTCAATTTTTGGTTCATATCTGTAGTCCTCAATAGACTCTGCTAGGTATGGTCATGGGTTTAATGGCTGTGGTCATTGATTCTGCCAGATCCATACCTTGTAGAATGCTTGGCTTGTAGTATGTCCCCAGTGAAAGTCTGTTAAATGGGTTTGAACATATTTTCCCAAGTTTGGTGAGAAGGAGAGAAGGGTAAAGATTTTGATGGATTTAAGAGAAAGGGGAGAAAATTGAGTATAAATTCCCTTTACTTTTCTCAATCTGGAGATGAAGGCATCTCTTGGGGGCATAGAGGGGTGTTTTGGAGACTTGAAGAAACTGGGGAGAGTTCAGAACAGCTGCTTATGGAAAATGCAATAGAGATGAATAAAAAACTTGCCAAACCAAATTATTATACAGCTGAGGCTGCATAGCATGAATTTGTAGTCAGATTTCTTGGGATAATTATATGCCTTTTTCCAGTTCTTTGGTCTCTCCGAAGTGGAGAATACAGATTGGGGGTGGATTTTAGAGTGTGTGATGAGAGGCTGAAATGGTTACCCTTGGGGTGGGATGGCCCAGGAAGAATTAAAGTCAACAGGAAGACATAATATTCTAGAGAACTTTCAGAATTGAGGGCTTTCAAGAATTGCCCTGGTAGGAGGTTGTAGCCACAGGAAGAAATGACCAGTTAGAAGACGTCTTAGAAGTGGTGGAGTCTGGTTGTGATGAGGTCCAGTTTATGGCTGATTTTGTGGGTTACTAATGTAATGTTTCACAGTTTAATAATTATTAGCAACTTTCAGTCAGTTCAGTTCAGTTCAGTCGCTCAGTTGTGTCTGACTCTTTGCGACCCCATGAATCGCAGCACGCCAGGCCTCCCTGTCCATCACAAACTCCCGGAGCTAGCAACTTCAGGATTGTTTAAATCACACTTAAATTTGATTCTTTAAATAAGCAAAAAGAAACTTGTTAAGAAGCTTGTTAAGACTTGGTTTACTTGTTAAAACCAAGTAAGATGGAACCAGTTAGTGTCAATATGACTCTAGTTTACTGAATTGTGTGATTTTTTTAAAGCTGAGTAGCCAAGTTCATATTCCTTTATTCATTGACTTTCATGTATGGGAGAATGAATTACATAACAGCTGATCAGTGCTTTTTGCTAGCCAGTTTAAAAATGTTACACGTGAGAACAACTCAAAACTTATGCATGTTTTCCAGTGAGAATTGCATCATAGGTGGAAAGAAAATAAATGCATCCATGGTTCTTAGATGTTACATAATCTAGGAACTTCATAAGTTCCTAGTTATACAATTTGAAATCATTATGTAATTTCATGGCTCCTTACAAGGGGAAAAAAAGTTATATTTTTTATAGAAATTCAACAGGGTGATTGGTTGAAGAACATTTGTGTGGGTGTAATTTTGCAAATACACAAATAATAAGCACTAGTTAGAATTGATCTGACCATCTCTCTGGCTGCTCCCTGTGGACCACCAGAGTGATCAGACCTTTCAATTAATAGAACATCAAAAGCTTGTGCCAAGAAAAGGGAACCCTCTTACACTGTTGGTGGGAATGCAAACTAGTACAGCCGCTATGGAAAACAGTGTGGAGATTTCTTAAAAAACTGGAAATAGAACTGCCATATGACCCAGCAATCGCACTTCTGGGCATACACACTGAGGAAACCAGATCTGAAAGAGACACGTGCACCCCAATGTTCATCGCAGCACTGTTTATAATAGCCAGGACATGGAAGCAACCTAGATGCCCATCAGCAGATGAATGGATAAGGAAGCTGTGGTACATATACACCATGGAATATTACTCAGCCATTAAAAAGAATTCATTTGAACCAGTCCTAATGAGATGGATGAAACTGGAGCCCCTTATACAGAGTGAAGTAAGCCAGAAAGATAAAGAACATTACAGCATACTAACACATATATATGGAATTTAGAAAGGTGATAACGATAACCCTATATGCAAAACAGAAAAAGAGACACAGATGTACAGAACAGACTTTTGAACTCTGTGGGAGAAGGTGAGGGTGGAATATTTCAAAAGAACAGCATGTATACTATCTATGGTGAAAACAGATCACCAGCCCAGGTGGGATGCATGAGACAAGTGCTCGGGCCTAGTGCACTGGGAAGACCCAGAGGAATCGGGTGGAGAGGGAGGTGGGAGGGGGGATCAGGATTGGGAATACATGTAAATTCATGGCTGATTCATATCAATGTATGACAAACCTACTGGAAAAAAAAAAATAATAATAAAAAAAAAAAAAAAAAAAAAAAGCTTGTGCCAACCCAGAGCTATACACAGGATTCCTTGGAGTCACAGGGAGTATTCTCCACCCTCCCAGCTATTCCTTCTATTTGGGGCCTTGGACTGAGTGGCCATTTATACTTATCCCTCTTTACCTTTACAGTATCTCCTGAATTGCTGTAGTAGTAGAGTCTGCTAGTGATTTGCAGGTGTGAAGGCTTTGGCTTAGAGACTGGTTGTCTCTAGAGCTTGTCTGCCCAAAACCCTGGCTGCTCTGTCCTGACAAGGCAGACAGTACACCTTTAGGTTTGATTCTTGTACCTCCAGTTACTCATCATGGGGTCTGGCCTCCCTTACTGAGAAGTAAGTTCAGAAGATGAAGGCATTTAAGAATCTCTAAGGATCTTGTTGTCTGTCCTGGCTGTCTGTCTCTCTCCTTTTACTAACCAGAATCTTATTTGAATTTGGATCCCTGCCTGGTGCAGGTATAAGCTGGACTCCACTACTCCCTTTGAAATACAAAAAAATTTTGCTCATATCCCTCCCCATTTGTAGTGAGAAAGAATCCGGAGTTCTCCAGAGCAATTTGATGGGGGTGTGTTTCAGGAGAGTTTCATCTAGTCATTTCTGCCTTATTTAAATTATGGCTGAATTTCCTGTCGTGGGCCCTTGCTTATGCATTGATGGCAAAGAGCACAGCCTTTCCTTTTGGATTTTCATCTTGTAAATATCAGCCATTCAAGACATGTGCATCTGTGGCAGATGAGACCTGTGAGGCAGCGAGAGATCTTGCTTAGCGTGCTCTTTTCCTTGGAGACTCTGCTTCTTCGCAGACCACCACACTATTGCAACCCCCAACTCCAGGCTCTGCCTAAATGTAATTCAGCAAACATTTAAAAACATCAGATCATCTCTTTGCCTTCATCTTGACCCTGGTCCCCATTTGGGCTTCTTTGAAGTATGGATAATCTGCTGTCAGTTCTGACTTGTGAAGGTAACTTCTCCCTCACCTGCTAGTCTGGAAGAGGTGAGAGGAGCAAGGTTGTAGTGGATTTCATCACAGTGTGAACACATGTCAGAAGGCAGAGACAGTTCAGCAACATGTGTTTTTGTTTGTGTTTGCTTGTTTTACTTTCACAACTCCACATGATTCTTAAGTCTTTCAGACTGTGAACCTGTGGGCCCGCATCTTCTTTTATTTATTTATTTTTTTCCCCTTATTTTTATTAGTTGGAGGCTAATTACTTTACAGTATTGTAGTGGTTTTTGCCATACATTGACATGAATCAGCCATGGATTTACATGTGTTCCCCATCCTGAACCCCCCTCCTGCCTCCCTCCCCATCCCATCCCTCTGGGTCTTCCCAGTGCACCAGCCCTGAGCACTTGTCTCATGCATCCAACCTGGGCTGGTGATCTGTTTCACACTTGATAATATACATGTTTCGATGCTATTCTCTCAGATCATCCCACCCTCGCCTTCTCCCATACAGTCCAAAAGTCTGTTCTATACATCTGTGTCTCTTTTTCTGTCTTGCATATAGGGTTATCATTACCATCTTTCTAAATTCCATATATATGCATTAGTATACTTTCTTGGTGTTCATCTTTCTGGGTTACGTCACTCTGTATAATGGGCTCCAGTTTCATCCATCTCATTAGAACTGATTCAAATGTATTCTTTTTAATGGCTGAGTAATATTCCATTATGTATATGTACCATAGCTTTCTTATTTATTCATCTGCTGATGGGCATCTAGGTTGCTTCCATGTCCTGGCTATTATAAACAGTGCTGTGATGTGGGGTACACGCGTCTCTTTAGGTCTGGTTTCCTCGGTGTGTATGCCCAGGAGTGGGATTGCTGGGTCATATGGCAGATCTATTTCCAGTTTTTTAAGAAATCTCCACACTGTTCTCCATAACAGCTGTACTAGTTTGCATTCCCACCAACAGTGCAGGAGGGTTCCCTTTTCTCCACACTCTCTCCAGCATTTATTGCATGTAGACTTTTGGATAGCAGCCATCCTGACTGGCATGTAATGGTACCTCATTGTGGTTTTGATTTGCATTTCTCTGATAATGAGTGATGTTGAGCATCTTTTCATGTGTTTGTTAGCCATCTGTCTGTCTTCTTTGGAGAAATGTCTGTTTAGTTCTTTGGCCCATTTTTTGATTGGGTCATTGATTTTTCTGGAATTGAGCTGCAGGAGTTGCTTGTATATTTTTGAGATTAATCCTTTGTCTGTTGCTTCGTTTGCTATTATTTTCTCCCAATCTGAAGGCTGTCTTTTCATCTTGCTTATAGTTTCCTTTGTTGTGCAAAAGCTTTTAAGTTTAATTAGTTTCCATTTGTTTATCTTTGCTTTTATTTCTGATATTCCGGGAGATGGGTCACAAAGGATCTTGCTGTGATTTATGTTGGAGAATGTTTTGCCTATGTTCTCCTCTAGGAGTTTTATAGTTTCTGGTCTTACATTTAGATCTTTAATCCATTTTGAGTTTATTTTTGTGTACGGTGTTAGAAAGTGTTCTAGTTTATTTCTTTTACAAGTGGTTGACCAATTTTCCCAGCACCACTTGTTAAAGAGGTTGTCTTTTTTCCATTGTATACTCTTGCCGCCTTTGTCAAAGATAAGGTGTCCATAGGTTTGTGGATGTATCTTTGGGCTTTCTATTCTGTTCCATTGATCTATATTTCTGTCTTTGTGCCAGTACCATACTGTCTTGATGACTGTGGCTTTGTAGTAGGGCCTGAAGTCAGGCAGGTTGATTTCCTCCAGTTTCATTCTTCTTTCTCAAGATTGATTTGGCTATTCGAGGTTTTTTTGTATTTCCATACAAATTGTGAAATTATTTGTTCTAATTCTGTGAAAAATACTGTTGGTAGCTTGATAGGGATTGCACTGAATCTATAGAATGCTTTGGGTAGTATAGTCATTTTCACAATATTGATTCTTCCAATCCATGAACACAGTATATTTCTCCATCGGTTTGTGTCCTCTTTGATTTCTTTCATCAGTGTTTTATAGTTTTCTATATAGAGGTCTTATGTTTCTTTAGGTAGATATACTCCTAAGTATTTTATTCTTTTTGTTGCAATGGTGAATGGTATTGTTTTCTTAATTTCTCTGTTTTCTCATTGTTAGTGTATAGGAATGCAAGGGATTTCTGCGTGTTAATTTTATATCCTGCAACTTTACTATATTCATTGATTAGCTCTAGTAATTTTCTGGTAGAGTCTTTAGGGTTTTCTATGTAGAGGACCATGTTGTCTGCAAACAGTGAGAGTTTTACTTCTTCTTTTCCTATCTGGATTCGTTTTATTTCTTTTTCTGCTCTGATTGCTATGGCCAACGCTTCCAAAACTATGTTGAATATTAGTGGTGAGAGTGGGCACCCTTGTCTTGTTCCTGAGTTTCGGGGAAATGCTTTCAATTTTTCACCATAGAGGATAATGTTTGCTGTGGGTTTGTCATATATGGCTTTTATTATGTTGAGGTATGTTCCTTCTATTCCTGCTTTCTGGAGGGTTTTAATCATAAATGGATGTTGAATTTTGTCAAAGGCTTTTTCTGCATCTATTGAGATAATCATATGGTTTTTATCTTTCAATTTGTTAATGTGGTGTATTACATTGATTGATTTGCAGATATTAAAGAATCCTTGCATTCTTGGGATAAAGCCCACTTGGTCATGATGTATGATCTTTTTAATATGTTGTTGGATTCTGTTTGCTAGAATCTTGTTACGGATTTTTGCATCTGTGTTCATCAGTGATATTGGCCTGTCGTTTTCTTTTTTTGTGGCATCTTTGTCTGGTTTTGGTATTAGGGTGATGGTGGCCTCATAGAATGAGTTTGGAAGTTTACCTTCTTCTGCAATTTTCTGGAAGAGTTGGGGTAAGTTGAGTGTTAGCTCTTCTCTAAATTTTTGGTAGAATTCAGCTGTGAAGCCATCTGGTCCTGGGCTTTTGTTTGCTGGAAGATTTCTGATTACAGTTTCGATTTCCGTGCTTGTGATGGGTCTGTTAAGATCTATTTCTTCCTGGTTCAGTTTTGGAAAGTTATACTTTTCTAAGAATTTGTCCATTTCTTCCGAGTTGTCCATTTTATTGACATATAGCTGGTGGTAGTAGTCTCTTATAATCCTTTGTATTTCAGTGTTGTCTGTTGTGATCTCTCCAGTTTCATTTCTAATTTTGTTAATTTGGTTCTTCTCCCTTTGTTTCTTGATGAGTCTGGCTAACGGTTTGTCAATTTTATTTATCTTTTCAAAACACCAGCTTTTAGCTTTGTTGATTTTTGCTATGGTCTCTTTTGTTTCTTTTGCATTTATTTCTGCCCTAATTTTTAAGATTTCTTTCCTTCTACTAACCCTGGGGTTCTTCATTTCTTCCTTCTCTAGTTGATTTAGGTGTAGAGTTAGGTTATTTATTTGACTTCTTTCTTGTTTCTTGAGGTAAGCCTGTATTACTATGAACCTTCCCCTTAGCACTGCTTTTACCGTATCCCATAGGTTTTGGTTTGTTGGGTTTTCATTTTCATTCGTTTCTATGCATGTTTTTAGTTCTTTTTTGATTTCTTCTATGATGTGTTGGTTATTCAGAAGTGTGTAAATAACACACTTCCATATGTTTGAATTTTTAATAATTTTTTTTTTCCTGTAATTGAGATCTAATCTTCCTGCATTGTGGTCAGAAAAGATGACTGGAATGATTTCATTTTTTTTAAATTTACCAAGGCTAGATTTATGGCCCAGGATGTGATCTATTCTGCAAAAGGTTCCGTGTGCACTTGAGAAAAAGGTGAAATTGATTGTTTTGGGGTGAAATGTCCTATAGATATCAATTAGGTCTAGCTGTTCCATTGTGTCATTTAAAATTTGTGTTTCCTTGTTCATTTTCTGTTTAGTTGATCTATCCATAGGTGTGAGTGGGGTATATAAAGTTTCCTACTATTATTGTGTTATTGTTAATTTCCCCTTTCATAGTTGTTAGCATTTGCCTTACATATTGCGGTGCTCCTATGTTGGGTGCATATATATTTATAATTGTTACATCTTCTTCTTGGATTGATCCTTTGATCATTATGTAGTGTCCTTCTTTGTCTCTTTTCAAAGCCTTTATTTTAAAGTCTATTTTATCTGATATGAGTATTGCGACTCCTGCTTTCTTTTGGTCTCCGTTTGCGTGAAATGTTTTTTTCCATCCCTTCACTTTCAGTCTGTATGTGTCCTTTGTTTTGAGGTGGGTCTCTTGTAGACAGCATATATAGGGGTCTTGCTTTTGTATCCATTCAGCCAGTCTTTGTCTTTGGGTTGGGGCATTCAACCCATTTACATTTAAGATAATTATTGATAAGTAAGGTCCTGTTGCCATTTACTTTATTGTTTTGGGTTCGCGTTTATACAGCCTTTCTGTGTTTCCTGTCTAGAGAAGATCCTTTAGCATTTGTTGAAGAGCTGGTTTGGTGGTGCTGAATTCTCTCAGCTTTTGCTTGTCTGTAAAGCTTTTGAATTCTCCTTCATCTCTGAATGAGATCCTTGCTGGGTACAGTAATCTGGGTTGTAGCTTATTCTCTTTCATTACTTTAAGTATGTCCTGCCATTCCCTTCTGGCCTGAAGGGTTTCTATTGAAAGATCAGCTGTTATCCTTATGGGAATCCCCTTGTTTGTTATTTGTTGTTTCTCCCTTGCTGCTTTTAATATTTGTTCTTTGTGTTTGATCTTTGTTAATTTGACTAATATGTGTCTTGGGGTGTTTCACCTTGGGTTTATCCTGTTTGGGACTCTCTGAGTTTCTTGGACTTGGGTGGCTATTTCCTTCCCCATTTTAGGGAAGTTTTCAGCTATTATCTCCTCGAGTATTTTCTCATGGCCTTTCTTTTTGTCTTCTTCTTCTGGGACTCCTATGATTCGAATGTTGGGGCGTTTCACATTGTCCCAGAGGTCCCTGAGGTTGTCCTCATTTCTTTTGATTCTTTTTTCTCTTTTCCTCTCTGCTTCATTTATTTCCACCATTTTATCTTCTACCTCACTTATCCTATCTTCTGCCTCCATTATTCTACTGTTGGTTCCCTCCAGAGTGCTTTTGATCTCATTTATTGCATTATTTTTTTTAATTGACTCTTTTTTATTTCCTCTAAGTCGTTGTTAAACATTTCTTGCATCTTCTCAATCCTTGTCTCCAGGCTATTTATCTGTAACTCCATTTTGTTTTCAAGATTTTGGATCATTTTTATTCTCATTATTCTCAATTCTTTTTCAGGTAGATTCCCTATCTCCTCCTCTTTTGTTTGGCTTGGTGGGCATTTTTCATGTTCCTTTACCTGCTGGGTATTTCTCTGCCTTTTCATCTTATTTAGATTGCTGTGTTTGGGGTGGCCTTTCTGTATTCTGGTAGTCTGTGGTTCCTTTTTACTGTGGAGGTTTCTCCCAGTGGGTGGGTTGGATGATTGTCTTGTCAAGGTTTCCTGGTTAGGGAAGCTTGCCTCGGTGTTCTGATGGGTGGAGCTGGATTTCTTCTCTCTGGAGTGCAATGGAGTGTCCAGTAGTGAGTTTTGAGATGGATGTATGGGTTTGTTGTGACTTTGGGCAGCCTGTATATTGATGCTCAGGGCTATGTTCCTGCGTTGCTGGAGAATTTGCGTGGAATGTCTTGCTCTGGAACTTACTGGCTCTTGGGTGGTGGTTGGTTTCAGTGTAGGTATGGAGGCTTTTGGATGGTCTCTTATTAATTAATGTTCCCTGTAGTCAGGAGTTCTCTGGTGTTCTCAGGTTTTGGGCTTAAGCCTCCTGCCTCTGGATTTCAGTCTTATTCTTCCAGTTGCCTCAAGACTTCTCCATCCATACAGCACTGATAATAAAACTTCTAGGTTAGTGGTAAAAAAGATTCTCCACAGTGAGGGACACCCAGAGAGGTTAACAGAGTTACATGAAAAAGGGGAGAGGGAGGAAGGAGATAGAGATGAGCAGGAGGAGAAAGAGGGGGACTCAAGAGAAGAGAGACAGATCTAGGCAATACTCTGTTCTCTAAGTGTTCTCCGCAGCCCAGAACACCCACAGAGAGTCACAGAATTGGATTGAGAAGAGAAGGGGGATGAAGGAAATAGAGGTGATCTGGGGGAGAAAAAGGAGAATCATAAGGGGGAGAGAGTAATCAAACCAGTAATCACACTCCTGAGTAAAAATGGGTAGTGAAGATTGGATTCTGAAATGTCCAAAATGGATAACAAATACTGAAAAACAAAGATTAAAAATCTAGAGTAGAGGTTAGCCTCTTAAAAATACAATATTAAAAAAAACAAAAACAAAAAATTTAAGAAATATATATGAAGGTCACTTTAAAAATAGGGTTCTTTTTTTTTTCAAGATTATAGTGGGTTATAAAAATGAAAATTAAGGAGTAATAGAGGACTGTAAAAAAAAAAGAAAAAATTTTTTAATTAAAAAAATAAAAATAATAGTAAAAATATATGTAGGAATTCTTCTGGAGTTGTTGTGGGCAGTGTGGGTTCAGTTCCGTTTCAGACAGTTCCTTTTTCCAGCTTATACTTCTCAATATCTATAAGCCCCTTCTAGTGTAGCTGGTGTTAAGTACAGGGATTTTAATCTGTTGCACCTGTCACTTCTAAAGAGGTACCCTTTGTTCTGTTTGCAGGTCTCTGCAGTGTCTAATTTCCGCCCGGACAGAAGTGGGCGGAGGTGGTCACTTATCTAGGCTCGCTTGTTCAGTCCTGTGGGGAGGGAGGGGCGCTGCAGACAAGCATCCCTGGCGTGTGTGGGGAGTGTTCGCAGTCTTCCGGCCACACTGGGTTTGCCCCGCTCGCGGCGCGTGTGCTTTCCCGTCTGCACTGCTCAGGCTCCAGGCTGCTCTACGGGGAGCGGGCCCTGAGTTGCGTGCACTTCTCAGGCCAAGCCGCTCAGGTTCAGGTTCTCGGGTACTCCGCAAAGGCGCAGACTCGGTTGGGCCTGCGTTTTGTGCCTTCCCCGTCGGAGCAGCTCAGGTGACCAGGAGCTTGACGAGCGCACTCTCTTCAGGTGCAGTGCGACTTCTCCCCTCCCGGTCCCAGCCTCAGTTTCTGGGCGCGGAGGTCCAGTGCGCCTTGTGTCTCTTCTGGGGAGCTGATCTCTGGCCGCGACCCTCCCAGCGGATGTCAACCATCCAGAATCTCAGGAAGTCTTTGGTTAGAAACTGGAACCCTGTTTGCAGTTTTGGTAGGGTCTCTGGGGCCGAGTTTGCCCCTTTCTGGCTCTGGCTGGCGCTGCCTCCCCCCTGCCTCCTGCCTCTGGCGGGGGATGGGCCGGTCCGCAGCGGCTAGCTCTTCTCTGGTATTGCTTAGTCCTTTGTTCTACGGAATCGCCCGGCTGTGCCTTAGGTTAGGGCTTTTCACAGGTTAATTCCCTCTCTCTCTTGCTATCCCACAGTTTAAGTTGCTATCTCACGTTAGCTCCCTCTGATTGCCCTCAGGGCATTCAGGCCCGGTCCTTACCCTAAGCAATGCCACCCGCTCCTCTCCGTTCAGCCCCCACTTGCTGGTGGTGGATGTGAGTGTCTGGGATACTTTTCTGCTGGGAGTTGCTTTTAATCATGTAATCTGTGGGTTTTATTTATTTTCCCTCCTGGTTAGGTTGCCCTCCGAGATTCGAAAACTTCCCCCAGACCTGCTGGTGAGAGGGTTACCTGGTGTTTGGAAACTTTCTCTATTAAGACTCCCTTCCCGGGACCTCTTTCCATCCCTAACTCTTTTGTCTCTCTTTTTATCTTTTATGTTTTGTCCTACCTCCTTTAGAAGACAGTGGGCTGCTTTTCTGGGTGCCTGATGTCCTCTGCTAGCAATCAGAAGTTGTTTTATGTAGTTTGCTCAGCATTCAAATGTTCTCTCGATGAATTTGTGGTGAAGAAAGTGGTCTCCCCGTCCTATTTTTCTGCCATCTTCTCATCTTCTTTTAAATACATTTATTTGGCTTCACTGGGTATTAGTTACAGCATACAGGATCTTTAGTTGTGGCATGTGTGATCTAGTTTCCCCACCAGGAATCGAACCCAGACTTCCTGCATTTATAGAGTGGAGTCCTAGCCACTGGAACACCAGGGAAGACCCTTGGGCCCTAATCTAATTCCTAGGGCCTTCCTGGCCACCTCAGGCCTGGGCGACAGCTTGGATTACTAGTCTTAATACCATAAATTTGTCACCATCTAAGGAGATACCCTATAAGCTCTTAGTTTCCTGAAGACATATTTTTAGGGGAGAGTTAGTTAAAAAGAAAGATTTTTTTTTTTATGCAGAAGTAAGTTCTTGAAGGCTTGCCTTATTATTTTGATTGATGTTTCTTAACAACTTTGTGGGTAATGGTTGCACACACAGTCTATTAAAAATGCCCTTTATAATTGGAGATGCCAAAATTAACTTTAATGTAGATTGTTAGTATTGTTTTCACTTATAAAATTTATTTAAAAATTTCTGCCTCTTTCTCTTTCATATCCAGAAAGAATGAGAATCTGCTCCTTGTGTAATACAATCTTAAAATAATTTTATTTATTTACTTATTTTTGACTGTGTTGGGTCTTCATTGCTGCACGAGCTTTTCTCTAGTTGCAGCAAGTGGGGACTACTCTCTAGTTGTGGTGTGCGGGCTTCTCCTTGCAGTGACTTTCCTTGTTGCAGAACACAGGCTCTATGGAGTGCAGGCTCAGTAGTTGCAGTTCCTGGGCTCTAGAGCACAGGCTCAATAGTTGTGGCACACAGGCTTAGTTCCTCCATGACATGTGTGATCTTCCTGGATGAGGGATCGAACCCACATCTCCTGTGTTGGCAGGTGGATTCTTTGCCACTGAGCCACCAGGGAAGCCCTGCAATTTTAATTAGCCTGAAAATTCAGTGATTTGACTAACTCTTCCCTGCCCATTAAAATTAAGTCTTTGTACCCTTGAGTAGGAAGAATTAAAAGTAAAAATTAAATCAGATATTAAGCATGCCAGTTTTCATCCAGATAAGACTGTGTTACCATACACAGTGAGTTTTATCTTTCAACTTGTTTCAATAATGACAACTATCATTTATTGAACACGTATTAAGTCAGTCATTGGATTACAGTATTTGTGTTTTCTCAACTACCTTACTCTAATGAGTTCTATGACCTAAACCTGTCACCTTACATGCAGAAATAGAGTGTCAGAGAACTCCATATGGTTATGCAATTTGTAGGTTCCCTGACTAGAAATTTGCATCTACAGGTCATTTAGCTGGTAGATCATCTTCTTGATGGTGCTTGGAGCTTCTAGTATAGAACCCTGGACCTGACCTTTTGCACTTGGATAGCACGTGTGTGGCTCTCTGTATGGCTGCAGATGGTGACTGCAGCCATGAGATTAAAAGACACTTGCTCCTTGGAAGAAAAGCTATGACCAACCTAGACAGCTTATTAAAAAACAGAGACATTACTTTGCCAACAAAGGTCCATCTAGTCAAAGCTATGGTTTTTCCAGTAGTCATGTATGGATGTGAGAGTTGGACTATAAAGAAAGCTGAGCACCGAAGAATTGATGCTTTTGAACTGTGGTGTCGGAGAAGGCTCTTGAGAGTCCCTTGGACTGCAAGGAGATCCAACCAGTCCATCCTAAAGGAAATCAGTCCTGAGTGTTCATTGGAAGGACCGATGCTGAAGCTGAAACTCCAATACTTTGACCACCTGATGCAAAGAACTGACTCAATGGAAGAGACCCTGATAGCTGGGAGGGATTGGGGGCAGGAAGAGAAGGGGATGACAGTGGATGAGATGGATGGCATCACCGACTCAATGGACATGAGTCTGAGTAAACTTCGTGAGTTGGTGATGGACAGGGAGGCCTGGCATGCTGTATTCCATGGGGTCGCAAAGAGTTGGACATGACTGAGCGACTGAACTGAACTGAGCATTTGTATATTTTTGAGCATTTTAATAGTTAAATATATCTGATTTTAAAAGATAATGTTTTTAATACATGTCATAAGCATAGATTGGAGATGACTGTACAGCCACCAGCTGTCCTGCGTCTCTCTCTTACACAAAAGAAATTAGCTGATAGCCTTTTCTTCTGGAACAGCTAATAATCTCCTACTTTTTTTTTATCATCTTAAAAATGTGCATCTATTACCATGGAATGTCCTGCAGTTTCTTAAGGTTGAATAATTCAGTTGGTGGTAAATATCTTTTAATCAGTGTACAAAAGAACAAGTTTACTCCAGGGAAAATCAGATCTGTAGACTGCCATTATGTAAAAGGAGACTCTTTCCTCCTGGAACTTGGCAGGGTTCAGAGTCCAGGAGGAAAAGTGTATGTGTGTGGGTGCAAGACTGAGAATTTGTGAAGGAGTTGACTGAGAAATGTAAGCAATCAATTAAAAAGTAAGCAGAAATGCTAACCTTGTACAACTTTATAACTTTGTCTCACTAATGTTAATGTTTGCCTTTAAAAGATGATAGAATTAATTGTTGCTCTTCTCATTACAAAGTCCAAATGAATTTTATTGGAGAAAATGAAATTTTCCTTGGGATAGTAACAAGATAATAAATACATGGTTAGAATGCTGATTCTGCTCGTATTTTATGTATTTATTTATCCTTGAGAAACCTTAATGTGTAAGTGTCCAATGTCTCTAACCAGATAGTTAAATAAATGGTTTTCATACTTTACAATTGCAAAAGGATTCATAGCAAAGTTCTATTAAATAGTAGATCTCTTTTGTATTGAAAGTATGGTGGTGAGTGGTTTAGTCGCTAAGTTGTGTCTGACTATTGTGACCCCATGGACTCTAGTCAACCAGGCTCCTCTGTCCATGGGATTTCCCAGGCAGGAATACCAGAGTGGGTTGCAATTTCCTCCTCCAGGGGATCTTCCTGACCCAGGGAATGAACCAGTGTATCCTGCATTGGCAGGCGGATTCTTTAATGCTGAGCCACCAGGGAAGCCCTGTTGAAGGTATAATCTCTTAGAAACTGAATTTAATTATTCACTTAGCAGTACACCTGAGTAATATCTGTTAACAGCCTTTTAATAAAGTAATAAACTGTTCATGTATAGGGAGATGAGGTAGACAATCATAATGTAACTAAAATAAGCATAACTCTGTGAACACCTGTAATTCTTCTAATTTTTATGAATCACCAAGAATGACACTTTGTGAAACAGTTACCAGCCCTTGAGGTAGTGCCTCATGCACAGTAGGTGTTCAGAACTGTGTGTGTGTATCTGTGAGTGAATGAGGAAGAGTGAATAAATGGTTGATGTCTTGATCAATGGGTTGATGTATGAATATATGAATTTACCCTCTCCTTTTGCTGCCAATACAATTCTAGTGAACAACCAATGGTTCCTCTTCTCTTCCCTACTTCCTCACTCTGGTATACATAGATACATGCTCAGAGAACATGCTGGATTAAAAGTAGAGTAATAATCCTAGGCACAAAGTCCAAAGAAAGTTTGATGGAGATTGATGTTTATGCTGGTGGTGTTGGTAGGAGCCATGTCTCACCCCAAATAGCCTCAGTACCCAGGACATTCTCAGTCCCCAACGCAATCAGACCTGCTTCCCTGCCTTCCCAGACTCAGCTGAAGCTCAGGAAGTCAGATGGCTTATTGACTGTAGCCACTGCATGATCAGATAGCTGGCTGGGTGAATGCGTGTGGGATTGGCCTTGGTCACCTTGCAAGGACTTTCTTCTATGCTTTAAAGATCTCTACTCTAGTGCAGGGCAGTGGTTAGGACTGTGGTGTCTTGATTGAGAACTCCCTATGTTGGAAGATTAGCTCAGCTACTTACTAGTTATGAAATAGGGGCGGTGGGCCCCCTTAAACCTCTAGATTGTGTGTGTGTGTGTGCATGTTCGTTCACTCAGCCATGTCCGACTGTTTTGCAACCCCATGGACTGTGGCCCTCTAGGCTCCTCTGTCCATGGAGATTCTCCAGGCAAGAAGACTGGAGTGGGTTGCCATTTCCTCCTCCAGGGCATCTTCCTGATCCAGGGCTTCAAACCTGCGTCTCTTATGTGTCCTGCATTGGCAGGCAAATTCTTTACCACTGAGCCACCTGGGCAGCCCTGTTAAACCTCTAGATTCCTCATCTGCAAAATGGGAACACAAGTAGTGGCTATGTCTTAGAGGATTTAATGATGTCTACCTTAGATTGTAAAAACTGCACTTCCATCCATGGGAAAAGTGTGGTCTGTAACTTCACACGGCTCTGGACAAAAATGAGGACAATTCTAACATGTAGCCTAGGCTATATTTAATTATTTACCTGCCACCCTGCCTCTGGTCATCTGCACCTGCTGGAGAGCAAACATGCCCACTGTATGACAGGTAAGCTTGACAAGGACTTCCGGTCAGTATATCCATCCAGCCGCACATGTTTAATTAAACTCTGTTCAGAGCATGTGATCGTTATGATAAAAAATATTCATTCTGGAGAAGTTGAAAAAATGCTTTCTGGTTAGCATGAGATTTTTGGCATGTATTGACTGTGGTTTTTGGCTATAAATTCCTGAAATGCTAACATAGTTGAATTTTTTTTTGTTTTAAATACAATTGCTAACATTTCCAAGCATCCATATGGACTCAATAAATACTTTGCTTCTGCCCACTGGATGTAGGAGCTGGATGAAGAGGAACAATATGATTTGAGAATTCCTGAACATTTTTCTTCTTTTAGCTGGATGCTGAAGCACACTGGAAATATTCTTTGTCATCATAATTTGGGGGTTTCAAAATTGTGTTTGGATTTTCAGGAAATTGGTGGTAACTTTATATTAGCTGAGAAAAGTGGATTTTAAAATTCTCAGTGAAGAGGCGAATGATCCATCTTTCATAGGAAAAAGTCCTTTTTCAAGGGAATTTGTTGCCAAGTTGTCTGCAGTGGCTCTAGGCATTACTTGACCTTTTGGCACTTCAAGACATTGTTTTCTTTCTCTAAGTATTAAATCAGTATTTGAGGAAGGCTGGGTGTCCTACATGGTATGCAGAGCAGGGGGACGAAAGCAGTCAGCCATGTGTATTTCCACATCTGCAAGTATATTTGGTTTCTGTAACTGTCAGTCAAGCAGATCTTATGGAATGAATTTTCATTCCCTCACTACAAGTTCTCCAGGAAATAAATCACAGTGGTCTTTCTGATGGAGGCAGATGGTGAAAAAACTTTATGAGGATGGAGTACATTCACTCTTAAGCAGAAGCAAACTGCTTTTTAAATTTCTTTTATGCTCTGAAAAAGAAAACCATTTTTTTCTAAACACGCATTGTCTGTGATGTGATAGACTGTGTCCTCTTCATGACTGTCTTGAAATTTCTGCTTGTAGCAGGGTCTATTGGAACATGTGGTCTCCTGTTTGGATGCCATTGGCAGGGCTATTTTCTCCTTGCTGCTCCTAGTGTTACTGGAAACACTCACTCTCTCTGTATCTGCTGCCCAAGGGGAGGCACCTTCAATAGGGACATGCCATGCACAGTTCAAACCTGTGGAGCCATCCAGGTTTCACAGGGCACAGAGCCTGCCTTCTAGGATGTTTTCCCAAATCCTTCCATGTGTGTGTCTGTCTAATGAAGGTGTTACTGTTACTTGTGCTTAACAGATGTGTTCACTAAGATAGGACATAGAATAACAAAATATAGTTTTTACAAGTGCCTTCTATGTCTCAGACCTTGTTCTAGATCACAGCCTCCCTGCCAGGCAGGGATTAGCCCCCAACCCCCAATTGTGATGGGGGAAAAGAACACTTGTGGCACTTTTGGTAAACTATCTATCTATATATTTTAGAGTCTAAAGCCCACATACTATACCAGTCACTTTACTGAATTTCATAATGAAGTGAAACATTCAAGAGTATTAATGAGTATTGTAAAGCTGGAAAGAAATCGCAGAATTGCAAATTTTAAACAAGTGTTAAAAGTGAATTTTAAAATTCTCAGTGAAGAGGCGAATGATCCATCTTTCATAGGAAAAAGTCCTTTTTCAAGGGAATTTGTTGCCAAGTTGTCTGCAGTGGCTCTAGGCATTACTTGACCTTTTGGCACTTCAAGACATTGTTTTCTTCGTCTTAAGTATTAAATCAGTATTTGAGGAAGGCTGGGTGTACTACATGGTATAGAGAGCAGGGGAACGAAAAGAATTTTAAACAAGTGTCCCAAACTCGTTTGTTTCCTTAGGTGTCTGAATGAAAAGCAATTTCTTGTAGGTACCTTGTTCTTAGCTCAACTCCGAGTGAGCTTGCAATCTCCCTAAATTTGGCCCCTTTTCAGGGTTCCTCTTTCAGATGCTCAAGTCAGAATCCCAGGAGTTATCCTTGAGCCCTCTTTCTTGCTCACCCACTACATTCCATCAGGCACAAGGTACCATTGACTCTACCTGCTAAGCGTCGCCGTGTCAGTTGTCGGAATGCCTGGGAAAGAAGCAGGATGGAGGCCCAGTTTAGCTCTGACACCTGTGAAAGGAAGCATGTGGGGAAAGGGACGGGGTCAGGAGAGCCTTGGACTGGGATGCAGACCTGACAACACCTCCATTGGTCCAGCAGTGGCTCTGGAGCAAAGGTTGCCTGTTACAGAAATCTTATTTTGAGCTGAATGGACAAGATCCCAATATGCCCCCGGGCTTTAGTCTTTGACTAGGGCTGCTGAGGGCTTCTCAGGTGACTCACTGGTAAAGAATCCGCCTGCCGATTCAGGAGATGTGGGTTCAGTTCCCAGGTCAGGAAGATCCCCTAGAGACAGAAATGGCAACCCACCCCAGTACTCTTACCTGGGAAATCCCATGGCGAGAGGAGCCTGGTGGTGTTGCAAAGAGTCAGACACAAATGAATGGCTAACAGTTCTCTTTAGGGAGAACTGGCAGTGCCATGGCAACTGGGTAGTCAGCTGACTGCCTCCAGCTACAGGGCCTCAGGATGCACTTCAGCTTTTCAGCCCAGGCCACACTCTTGCCCAGCAGCCCCTTGTTGTTGTCGTTTAGTTGCTCAGTCAAGTCCAATTCCTTGTGCCCTCAGGGACTGTAGCCCACCAGACTCCTCTGTTCATGGGATTTCCCAGGCAAGAGTACTGGAGTGGGTAGCCTTTCCCTTCTCCAGGGGATTGTCCCAACCCAGGGATCAAACCCAGGTCTCCTGCATTGCAGGCAGATTCTTTAGCATCTGGGCCAGCAGCAAAGCCCAGTTCTTTCTGAAAGGGAGGTCAAAACAGCGGCCCCCGCCCCCAGTGGCCACCACCATGGATCAGTCTGTCCACTCCCAGCTCGTTTCTTCTCCCACGCCCAGTCAGCTGCCTTCCGCTTTCGCCTGGACTACAGTACTCCACCTACTCTTGTTGCACGCTAATCTATTCCTACACTTGATCAGTTTTGATTTTTCAGAAGGTGGCTTTATCCAATAAGTGCAATTTAAAAGTTGCTTCTTCTTGATAGGCTATATCTAGATAAAAGACTATATTTAAAATGGGCTTGTATACATCACATCAAATGAATTATCTTTGGCAGAATTATGGCTTATTTGCTACCATCTTTTATGTAACTTGTAAACCAAAAAAACAGAGCCCCCAAAGGTGTTACATATAAAAATACCAAAAGGTGGCAACATGGAGATATTTTCAATAAATTCTCTTTGGTGTGACTTTTACACTCCCTGAAATATTAAAATTGCAAAGTCTTAACAAGAAGGATTTTTCTTTTTGTTAATTTTTCTACTAGAAAATAGCTGTTATGATACCTGGAATGGGATTTTTTTCTTTTATGTTATATGATTCCATACAAGAATTTTTTGATGAATGCTGTAGTATTTCTAACCTAAAGCCTTTGAGCCTCACAATTCCTGTATAAGGGTTGGATGACCAACAGTACACAGACTGGAGTTTAGTCCTATTGTATCAGAATTTCAGATAATTTCCTTTCCATAAAAGGCTTTGAGTACATCTACCCTGATGATCAGATCACCTGGCCTCAAAGTCTGGGGAGAAAGTCCTAGTGGGTGACTTTTTATCCCCTGATGTTCCCTGTTTGTATTCTCTTGTCCTTCTTTAGGATTCACCTCTGATGATGTAAATAGTGATCTTATCTGTCACACCTTTAGTGTAAACCCTTAGGCTGAGTTCCAGGTGGGGCCCTGAGTGTGCTGTCCTCTGTCATCATTTTCACCTCTCATCCCTGCTCACACTGGATCCCAGAGTTGGAAAGCAGACTCTGAGAGGGAGTTTCCTGTATGAGACATTCATCGGGGAATACCCTTGCCCTTGATATCAACCCATGTGGCAGGGAGGGGTGGAGAAGAAGGCCTGGGTGAGTGCGGGGAGGAGGGGCTGCCGTGCAGGGCTCACAGCAGGCCCCGCCATCAGTGGAAGCTTTGGAGTCGTGAGGCCCTTCAGAACTGTTCCCAGTTGGGTCAGAGGGCCAGGCTTCTAGCCCATGGGTTGGATAGTCCCTCAATGACACGGGAAGGAGGTGTGACCAGGGAAGGGCATTTTCTTTAGCGGAGGCTAAAGTGGGGGCAGAGGAGGTTGACCCCTCCCAGCACCTGAGGGGAGTGAGTCCTTTGATCCCACAGGGAGATCTGCTTGGCTCCCCATCTGGGCTCCTCTCCAGCCCTGTGTGACTTGTCCCTGAAGCTTCTGGACTTGCTTGCCTGTTATTGATGCCGAAATTTGGTCTCTGTTCACCGGTACCAAATTGAATCTTGGAGAGAGTTTTGGGTGAAGTAGAAAAGAATAGCTTTATTGCTTTGCCAGGCGAAGGGAGCTACAGAGGGTTAATGCCCTCAAAACTGCATGTCCCAACCCAGGTGCATTTGGGAGGGAACCATAAGGATCAGGGTGCATGCAGGACCTGCAGTCCTTAAACCTAGAGATCTTCTGGAGTCCGATGGTCTCGTGATCTGTGATTCTCAAGGTTATTGAACTGTGACCTTCTCTCTGGAACATCTTCCATTTGGTGGGGGCTTTAGTTCTGCAGAAGAGCTCAAAGATACTGTTTTGTGTTTCCTTTGAGGGGGAACCAGGACCCTGCCCCAGTGCCACACATTGTTTCTTAGGGCTCCTCTATTGTCTCTTCATCCCTCTTCTCCCCAGTTAGCAACTGTTTGAACCTGCCCTTTGGAACTCAGGGAACGGGACACAGAAAGGCTTTTGTGCCCAGGATCCCCTCAGGGTCCTGCCTGCTCAGTTTCGTTACTTCTTTTACTTGGAAACTTCTTGTTTGCTGTTTTTCCCTACTTTGCTTGTTTCCTCTTCAAAACTTATTTTACACAAAAGCCACAACACCATATATTTCTCTTCCTTTATAGTGTTCATCTCACTTGTCACTGTTTACTCTTTCTGTCTTATCCAAGAGGTGCAACCCACTGCATCCCTGAAGGGTGGAATATGGTACATACCAGGCATTCAACAAATAGGGGTTGACTCGGTAAAATGAGAGAGTGTTAAAATGGTTTTTAAATTATTTTGCTTATCAAATATTTCTTCTTTCATAAGCAATTTAAATAATATGCAGAATTCTGTGATTACAATTCATACTTGATTTATTCATTACTTTATCGAATGTAGCATCTTCTTTTTTCTTACGGTCTTATTCTTGTGAAAAATCAAGTACCAAATAATTCATGTGAGTCATCACAAAGGTGAAAATATTGGTCAGTTTGAAGCATTTATGAATGACTAAGTATCCATAAAATTTAAGAAAGACTAGAGTGCTGTCTTCCTAGTGGATGTATCTGTGATTTATTGCCGCATTTTCAGAAAGTATAAATAAGCAAACATATTTTATAATTATCTCCATTCCAGTTAAAGAAAGACTGTATGTGAAGATAAATGTGTATTTGCAAAGTAGTTATAATCAAGGTCTGTGTTATGATACAGAAGTCTTGTGTTCATGGAAGACTCACAATACTCTTTATGATCACCCAATACTTGACAAAAAAGAAGCGAGCCAAGTAGATTGAGGGAAATGTAAGTCTAAATCGTTTGTCATGTTCAGTCAAAATGAGAAATATCAATTTGATTGGAGAAATAAAGAAAAACAGAGCTGGATTTACAAAACCTCAGTTTAGTATTTTCTAGACTTTATTTCCAGCAATTCTTACATGAACTGCAAGATTTCTGCCCTCTTGTTTGTTTTTAGATAAACTTTAGCTTAAAAAACTCCTTTGATTTAGACTAGATTTTTCTTAAATTGAGTTCACTGTTCTGCCAAATTATAAAAATATTTATATATCATTTTCTAAGGAAATTTTAAAGTTGCTCACTTTATGAGGAAATAAAAATACTTTTGATAACTTCATCTAGCTCTCTGGCGATCAGTATATAAGTCTTAGATGAAAACCCCCTGGTTACAGAAGGGTGCCCCTTTGAAGTGAGCAAGTCCATGGTTATTTCCTCACAAGAAGTTTCCCAGTTGACACAACTTTTGGTTGTGTATCATAGCTTGTAGAATGTGTACATGTGCCAGGGAGTTATAGGGTCTGGGTTTGAGTCTTCACTGGATAATATCTAGGTGGGTTCCCTTAATCTTTTTGACCAACTTTCTTATCTAAAACACTGGAATAATGACTCTTACTTCATGGAGTAGCTGCAGGAATTATATGCAGGGGTCTGCAGGGACTGCCCTGAGGAGCCCTGGGATGAGGCCCTCAGCAAATGGTAGCGACTGTTACTGGGACCGATCTCAGTCATGTCTGACTATCTGAGACCCCATGGACTGTAGCCCTGCAGGCTCCTCTTGTCTGTGGGATTTCCCAGACAAGAATACTGGACGGGGTAGCCGTTCCCTTCTCCAGGGGATCTTCCTTACCCAGGGATCAAACCTATGTCTCCTGAATTGTAGGTGGATTCTTTACCATCGGAACCACCTGGGAAACCCATTATTATGACTAGTGCCTGGAAGTGGTGTATGTTTTTATTTCCCAATTTCAAAGTTAATTTTTGAAATGAAAGTTTATTTCCCTATTGAATTCTAAAAGTTTTACACATGTATGAAGAAAAGACTGTTACAATTTAGAAATTATATTTTGGAAACTTAGGAGAGCCTTAAAATTTTTTGGCTGTTCCCTGAAACTCCTTTGACATTTAAAAGTTGTCAAGACACCAGCAGGTATTTCAAAATGAGATCAGGCCTGATTCATTTGAAAAAGATGGTTTCTGAATTTATTTGTTTATGTCGAGGCTCTTTGTTCCCAGTATTTCTCTTGGATCTTATGTATATGTAATCAAGAAAAAGTATGGAGTGCCTAGGATTTTGGTGGAAAAAACTAATTAGGAATTAATAATTTTAAGATCACTATTTATGTCTTTCGCTTTTGTTCTTGAGTTTAAATAGCTCGTCAGGACAGAGTTGAGAACAAAGTGCCGTGGGAGTCCACAGAAGGAGTGAGTAACTCATTCTGGAAGACCTCATAGAAGAAGTGACATTTGGGTTGGCTTTGAAGGATGAATTGTTTGCCAGATGGAGATTGGGATGGGTGTGGGTGGTTTTCACAGACCAAGGGAGTGATACGTGAAAAGGCAGAGCCCTGAAAGCACACGCATTTCATTAACAGTTAAAAAAAAAAATTAGCTGCTGGGACCATAGGACACGACAATATGAAAGCCGCTTCCAGGCCTGTGCAAGAGAGGCCAATGGGGAATGGTGTGTCAAGATATTGGAAGAGGATTGGGGCCAAATCCAGGAGGGTGTGTATCCTAAGGAATGTGTTCTTTACCTGAAAGGCAGTTGCTCACATCTGTATTTTAGAGAGGTTTCTGGGTTGACCCAGGAGGTGAGAGAATGGCTGAGATCTTGGAAGGTGTTGACCATAGTCTAGATGGGAGATGAGATGTGGTGACCGAAGTCGGAACAAAAGAAGTTAAGAGTGGGATACTTAGGTGATAGAATTGATTTGCATAAGGAGAAAGAATTTTAATTAATGTGTATGGGATATGTATATTACATGAGCTTTAATCGCATATTGAAACCTTTTTCTTAAAGCACAGGCACGGGAGTTTTATTCTCTAAGGTATATAGAGTTCCTTACACAATAGGGAATGTTTTCTTTTTCTGGCCTCTGACTCATTAAAAGAAGATCCATCCTACTTGCATCTGTGTTGCTGCAAATGGCATCATCCCATTCTTTTTTATGACTGAGTATTATTCCATTGTATACATGTACCACGTCTTCTTTATCATTCATCTGTCACTGGATCTTTAGGTGGTTTTCATGTTTTAGTTGTTGTGAATAGTGCTGCTTGGGAGGGAAGGACTGGGAGTTTGGGATTAGCGGATGCAAACTATCATATATAGATAAGATGGATAGACAACAGGGCCCTACTCTATGGCACAGGGAACTATATCCAATCTCCTGTGAGAAACCATAATGAAAAAGAGTATGAAAAAAGAATGTATGTGTGTAACTGAGTTGCATTGTTGTACAGAAGTGATTGGGTATATTATACTTCAGTCATGTGCACGTGTGTGTGCACACGCATGTACACATGCACGTACACACACACACACACACACACACACACACACACACACACACACACACACACACACACACACACACACACACACACCTGTCCTGTTTAGTTCCATCCTGGGCAGAAACTGCCTTGAGCAATATTCTGGACCCAAAGTGAAAGGCTAACGGGGAGAGGGCGGGCACACACCAGGGAGCCCCCAGTCACCCTAGGCACTGGTGGGACAGGTAGGAGGGGTGCAGTACAGAGTGAAACCCCAAAAGACACCTATGTTTCCACACACACAGCCATGAAATAGGTTAGTATTTCACAACTTATTTATTTATTTTTTTTTAGAAGAAGAAATGTCAGTATATTCCTTAAAAATAAGCCAAGTAAGTTTGGGAAAGAATAATTAAACCAAATGAAATAGTTTTTGCTGTCATTCTTCTATTTCCCGTCACCTTGAATCTGATAGCATGTTTTGTGAATTCCCAGAGAACAATAATAGGATAATAGAAATCTATCTCAAAACCTATTTATTTATTTTTTAAAAAATCTTACATGACTCATAGTCTCACTGAGAGTTAATAAGATTAAATGTGTTTTCCAAAGGTTTTATAGTTAATAAGAAGCCCTGATATTTAAATCCATGCTGTTTGTTTTACATGATATTGTTTCCATATTGAAATTGTTGAGTTTAGGATTTGAGGCTGAGAAGCAAGTCAACGCTGACTCAATGGCTTCTGACCATTGGTTTGAGTGACCACAGTTACTGGCACTTTTAACTGGAACAGGACATATGAGTGAAGGAGTAGTTTTGTTTCTGTTTTGTATGTGTGGGAATGGAATGGGTCATCATTTAAGCTTTGGACTTGTTACATTTGAAGTAGTTGGTGGAGATGTCTGGTAAGCAGTTGTAATACAAGAAAAATGAAAGACATATTTTTGGACTTCTCAAAACTGTAACTTTCTCTGTTAGAAAATGAGCCATTAAAGTTTGGATATTCAATTTTATTCTGGCCTTAAATAAAAGTTGCGAAGTTAATGTCCCAAGTGGCCAAGGTAGTCACTTTGAAAACTGCTATTTTTTTTTCTTTCTAGATGCAATATTACTTCATGGCCAAGTATCATACTTCACTTTGTTTATGTATTTTGTCAGAAAGCTGTCTGGAAAAAAATTCAGGAGAAAAATATCTTTAATCATTATCCTTATTTTTTTTTAAAATCATTATCTTTAGAGAGAATTGTGGTATATCTAGCTTCTATGGAGTGCTTTAAAGATTTTCTGACTCCAGTGACTGTCACCACATGGATAAATTATATCTCAGTGGTGTTTTCAAGAGTTGTTGCCATGAGGTTACCTGTATGATTTTTAAAAAAAATTTCTGTCTCGTACAACTCTGGCATGACCTGCTTAAAGGTATTAGTAGATGCTGTTTGTTATCAATATTCCTTAATTTTCTATGGTCCCTTCTATTGTTGTTGTCCAATTAACTGGAGAACTAGCTATTAGATCACAAAATATAACCCCCTTCCTAAATGGTCAGTGTCAGGGAGAAGTGAAGTAGACCCCTGAATACTCTGGAAGGCAAAAAGTTAATATCAAATAAGCAATATAAATAAGATAGTTACATCAATTCAGAAGGCACTTTTGGGGATTTTCCTGGTGGTCCAGTGGTTAAGATTCTGCACTCCCAATGCAGGGGGCCTAGGTTCAATCCCTGGGCAGGGAACTAGACCTCACATGCTGCAACTAAGAGTTCACATGTCACAACTAGAAAAGAGAGAAGGAAAAAAAAAAAAAAGACCCCACATACTGCAACTAAAGATCCTGCATGACCCAACATAGATTTTAGATCCTGCGTGCTTGCAAGTAATACCCAGTGCCACAAAATAAATATAAATATTGAAAAATACAGGCACTTTTGCTGGGTGGGGATTGGTCATGTTTTTTCTTTAATTTTCTTTGGAGGATAATTGCTTTACAATATTGTGCTTGTTTCTGCCACACTTTGACGCGAGTCAGCCACAGCCATATGTCCCGTCCCTCTTGAATCTCTCACCGCATCCCACTCCTCTAGGCTGTCAAAGAGCACTGGGTTGGGTTCCCTGCGTCACACAGCAAACTGGGAATCTGCTTTACCCATGACAGTGTACATGTTTTCATGCTGCTGTCTTAATTCGTCCCACCCCCTCCTTCCCTTACTGTGTTCACAGTCTGTTCTTTGTGTCTGGGACTCCCTTCCTGCCCAGAAAACAGGCTCATCAGTACCATCCTTCTAGATTCTGCACACAAGCATTAATATACAATATTTGTCTTTCTCTTTCTGACTTAGTTCACTCTGTACAATAGGCTCTAGGTTCATCTACCTCATTAGGACTGGTTCAGATGTGTTCTCTTTTATAGCTGTAATATTCCATTGTACATATGTACCACAATTTCTGTATCTGTTCATTTGTTGGTCGACATCTATGTTGCGTCCATGTCCTAGCTGTTGTGCTGCAATGAACATGGGTTACATGTGTCTCTTTCAGTTATGGTTTTCTCAGGGTATATGCCCAGTAGTGGAATCATTGAATCATATGGTATTTTTATTCCTAGTTTTTAAAGAAATCTCATACTGTTCTTTGTAGTGGCTTATCAGTTTATATTCCCACTAGCAGTGCAGAAGGGTTCCCTTTTCTCCACATCCTCTCCAGCATTTATTTTTTGTAGATTTTTTAATGACGGTCATTCTTACCAGTGTGAGGTGTGAGGTGATAGCTCATTGTAGTTGTGATTTGCATTTCTCTAATTATGAGTGATGTTGAACATCTTTTCATGTGTTTTTGACCATCTGTCTTCTTTGAAGAAATGTCTGTTTAAGTCTTCTGCCCGTTTTTTTATTGGGTTGTTTGTTTTTCTGGTATTGAGCTGCATGAGCTGCCTGTATATTTTGGAGATCAGTCCTTTTTGTCAGTTGTTTTGTTTGCAATTATTTTCTCCCATTTTGAGGGTTGTCTTTTAATCTTGTTTATTGTTTCCTTTGCTATGCGAAAACTTTTAAGTTTAATTAAGTCCCATTTGTTTATTTCCACCCCCCCCCCAAATAAACCTCTTTTGTAGGAGGTGGATCAAAGAGGATCTTGCTGTGATGTATGTCAGAGTGTACTGCCTATGTTTTCCTCTAAGAGCTTTATCATTTCTGGTCTTACATTTCTATCTTTTATCCATTTTGAATTTATTTTTGTGTATGGTGTCAGAAAGTGTTCTAGTTTTATTCTTTTACATGTAGCTGTCCAGTTTTCCCAGCACTATTTATTGAAGAGGCTGTCTTTTCTCTATTGTATATTCTTCCCTCCTTTTTAAAGGTAAGGTGCCCATAGGTGCATGGGTTTGTCTCTGGGCTTTCAGTCTTGTTCCATTGTTCTGTATTTCTGTTTTTGTGCCAATGTCATGCTGTCTTAATGACTATAGCTTTGTAGTATAGTCTGAAGTTAGGAAGATTGATCCATCTAGCTCCATTCCTTCTCAAAATTGCTTTGGCTATTTGAGGTGTTTTGTATTTCCATGCAAATTGTGATTTTTTTTTTGTTATAGTTCTTTGAAAAATAGCATTGGTAGTGTGATGGGGATTGCATTGAATCTGTAGATTACTTTGGGTAGTATAATCATTTTCACAATATTCTTCCAATCCAAGAACATGATATATCTCTCCATCTGTTTGTGTCATCTTTGATTTCTTTCATCAGTGTCTTTATATTTTCTGCATACAGGGATTTTGTCCCTTTAGGTAGGTTTATCCCTAGGTATTTTATTCTTTTTGTTGCAATGGTGAATTGGATTGTTTCCTTAACTTTCTGAGTTTTAATCATTAATGTATAGGAATGCAAGGGATTTCTGTGTGTTGGTCATGGTTTTATAGATCATTTTACTCCCTGTAGGACAAAGGCTCAGAGAGTGTTCAGGTGGTGGGTATAGCGAGGGATGGTCAGAAGGACACACAGCATGTGTATGGAATGACAAGCAGGCAGATTTGGCTGGAATGCAGAGTTCATGGAACAGTGTAGTTAGAGACAGGCTTCACATAAGGTGGCTTGGACTCATAGAGACAGGCTTCACATAAGGTGACTTGGACTCAAACTGAGGAGCACTTTGTAATATCTGATTTCTTAAGAAAATACAGTCTCCCAGTCTATTAATAGGAGTCTGGCTATGATGCTTCTGTGGGCTGGAGTTTGACTACCAGGCCAGCTGACAGCATGGCACACACAGGCGTCCAACTAATTGGAAATCAAGGCCTCTCCCCTTTTCCCCACTTGCATTTTCATTTCTCTGATGCCTTTTAATTTTGGGCAAAATTACCTGTTATTTTGATGGTGATTTGTGGGTGAGCTTTAAGGAAAAGATGAAGTTAGCTGGATTTCTTTTAAAATACCAATAGAAATAAAAAAGGAGACAGCGTCAGTGAAAATACATGCCAAACTTCTCAGCTGTAGTCTTATCATGCTAGCTTTAGTGCAGGCTCACAGTGTGTGTGTGTGTGTGTGTGTGTGTGTGTGTGTACTTCAGTTGCCATGACGAAGTGCTAGGCAGCAATATCCCCCCACTTGGTATGCTCTAGCATCAGAATTTTTCATGGAAAGGAAACTTAAGACTTTTCAAAGAGTGAAGTCAGTACTTTTTTTTTTTAAGCAGATGGATTGTACATTTTTAAAAAATTGGTCACTACAGTTTTGATTTCCAAGTTGTAAGTGAAGCCAGACTTGAAGGCAGTGTTCCAGGGGGTTTGAAATTCTGGCATTTAAATGATTTCTCCTAGATGGTCCCCATGACAACAAAACTCCATGCAGGTATTGAGTATCATCTTTGCTATAAAATATTCATACCACAAAAATGCCGTTGATTCTCAATCCTGCCTAATAAACTAAGGCAGGAGAATTTAGCTAGTTCAAGGTGTTATATGGGAAAATATTTCAAAATCTTTTTTGTTAAGAGCTTAATAAAGTTACAATTATAAGCAATCTGTTAAAAAATTGAATGATGTTAAATTTATGTTTTGTCCACTTAAAAGCAAGTAAATACTATTTCAGTTGCCAGTTGGGAAGAATACTGTTTTATGATTGAAAATTTTAAATTTCTTAAGCATAGCAGAAAATGGATGTTTTAATAATGGTGATTTTGTAGTGTAATAAATAGTCTCTCAGTGTTCTGGCATATACCTTCTCCCCCTAATTTTTCTGCCAAAGATAAATTTCATTTTCAAGTTAATACCTGATGAAGCTATATATTTATTAAAAGATGTAATTGAATACTAGTTTTAATGTTTATATCAGTAGCCGTTGTGTGCTTTTTGAAGCTTTGTGAAGGATTTTAAACTGTTACTCAGGTATAATGAATGAAGTGCCATTTTTAGGAATAAGTTGTTTATTCATTTACCAGTATCACTTGAATTTTAATAGGATCATTTTTTTCTAAAAGTGACAATTATTCTTCTTGTATTTGTTTATTGTTAAACATTCTATTTTATTTATTGACCATTGAGGGGAAAGCAATGAAATCTTCAGTTTGCATCTTTATCCTTATCTCGGGTAAGAAACGGTTTGCTGAGGCCCGCTTTGTCAAATCCAGATGTCTCTGCCTGGTACTCATTACAGTGTCCCCTTCTGGACCACAGTTCCAGGAAAAGGATGTAGGGAGTCATGGCAAAGACACTGGGAGCTGGAGGACCCTTGAAGGGGAACAGGGGTAACTTCCTAAGAACTGAATCATGGGAAGGAAGTTAATTACAGCAGATGGATGGGATGGATGGTCTGGAAGAAATGAGAAAGCTGGACTCATCTTGTGGAGAAGGCAATGACAGCCCACTCCAGTACTCTTGCCTGGAAAGTTCCATGGATGGAGGAGCCTGGTAGGCTGCAGTCCATGGGGTCGCTAAGAGTCGGACATGACTGAAGTGACTTAGCAGCAGCAGCAGCAGCAGGACTCATCTTGAGAGATCTTACAAGGGTGTTCTTGTTTGGTCTCTTTCCACAGATTCAGTCAGGCCTTAAATTAGATTTTCTCATCTCCTGTTATGACCCTATTCTGATATATCCACATTCTTGATTGTCGTAACGACTCACTTCACTTTCTTTGATGACCACATTAATGACTCTAGGCTTCCAGTGACTCTTCATCATAAAACTTTAAATTTTCGCCACAGGATGTGCTTGTCCATCAGATGTTCCCTGCAGCATCCTATCTTTCACAGCATTAACTATTGGCTGGCAGTGTGGTTGCTAGAGCCTGATTACCTGGGCTGGAATTCTGGCCCTGCCACTTACTGGCTCTGTGACCCTGGGAAGGTCATTAACTTCATCTTCCTCTGTGAAATGGAAACAATAATGGTACCTGGTTCATACAATTATGTAAGAATTGATAGTATTAGGGACATCCCTGGTGGTCCAGTGGTTAAGACTCTGGCCTTCTTCTGTAGGGGATGCGAGTTAGATCCCTGGTTGGGGAACTAAGATCCCATATGCCCCAATATGTGGTCCAAAAAAAAATTGTTATATCATAATTGTCTAATATGTTAGTTTTCTACTGCTGCTGTATCATGTCACCACAAACCAAGTGGCTTAAAATAACACAAATTTTGTCATCTTATGGTTTTATAGTCACAATTCCCCCATGGGCCTCACTGGGCTAAAATCAAGGTGTTGGCAGGACTGCATTCCCTTGTGGAGTCTTTAGAGTAGAACTCATTTTCTTGCCTTTTCTGGTTCCAAAAGGCCACCTATGTTTCTTGACTCATAACCCCACTCATCCACCCTTATAGCCTTTTTTTCCGCTGTAGTCAACATCTCCCCCTGACTCTCCCCTTCTGCTTCCCTCTTAAGGACCTGTGGTTGTATTGAGCCCATTTAGATAATCCAAGATAATCTCCTTATTTAAAAAAATATTTTATTATTTATTTAATTAGCTGCTCTGGGTCTTATTTAATTAGCTGCTCACAGGTCTGGATGGCCTGTGAGATCTTTAGTTGCAGAATGTGAACTCTCAGTTGCATCTAAGATCTACTTCCCTGACCAGGGACCAAACCCGGGCCCCCTGCATTGGGGGGTTGTAGCCACTGGACCACTAGGGAAGTCCTGATCTCCCTGTTTGTAAAATCCAGTTGGTAACAACCTTGTTTCCATCTTCAACCTTAAGTATCCTTTGCCATGTAACCTAATGTCTTCACAGGATCCAGGGAGTTAGGAGATGGAAGGAAACCTTTAGTATGGAGTGGATGATAATTCTGTCCCTTTTCCCTTTTCACCTCATGTTATCCTAGTGTTTGAGTAGATGTTTATATTTTTCCACAGTTCTTTTCTATTTTGGGGCAGATATGTTACACTAGGCAGAAGAGAGGGGCCAAAGAAAGAAAAGTGGGAAGGATTATGTGACGATGCTATTTTTTTGCATCTACATGGACTAGAGCTAATTCCTTTGCCATATGTTTATAACTATCCAAATTGACCTTCCCCTTTGGTTAGTGCCTCTGAAAGGTTTGCTGACAGCAGTGAAGAAGGCAACATTTAATTCATTTATCCACGAGAGGTTGTTTTCCTACTGACACGTATCCTTTTTTTGCTTATATCCATAAACTATGACCTAATTACATCAAATATTATGGTTTAGAGTGGGCAGGGACTCAAAACAATGAAATAAAATGGATCAACATTTGTGAGGTGGCTCACAGTTTATAAATGTTTTCATAAAAATTATTTTATGAACCCTGTCAGCATTTTGAGCACTAAAACAGCTCAAATCTTTTAGACAACAAAGTCATCTCTAGAGATCTGCCTGCCTTTTGCTTTTGCCAAAGAGGACAGGGTAAGAAAAGTACCTACCTTCTTCCTTTTTAAAATCTTTATTGGAGTGTAGTTGCTTTACAGTGCTGTGTTGGTTTCTGCTGTACAGCAAAGTGAGTCAGCTGTGTGCATACATACATCTGCTCTTTTTTGGATTTCCTTCCCATTGAGGTCACTGCAGAGCAGTGGAGTACAGTTCCCTGTGCTATACAGTGGGTTCTCATTAGTTACTAATTTTATACATAGTACCAATAGTGTATCTATGTCAATCCCAATCCTGCCTTCTCCCTTAATTAAAATTTGGAGGTAGGATTAGTGGGAAGAGGGAAAAATGAATGAGTAGGTAAGTTCCCATTTCTGTAGCCCAGGAAACCAGAGGAGACATTGTACCTGTGTTTTTATGTCAGTCTGGTTCTCTTTGATCCTTGATATAACTCAGTTTGCAGGGGAGGGATAGGAGAGAGAGGCATTCTTTTCCTTTCTTAGAAAGGCCAGGAATATATTAAGCCATTGTTCTCTAGTACAGTGTACACTGACCAGCACACTCAGTGATTATATTTCATAAAAAGGGGATGGAGGGGAAAGTGTGTTCACAGAACTCACCAAAGAAAAAAGTCAGCTGATATGTCAACAACAGTGAAATAATTCATTCTCTCTTCTAAAAGTGAATGCCAATAACAATAGCCATGATTCTTGCAACAGAATAATGCTTCAGAGGGTGACTTTCAGCTCTTGGCTCTCTCCTTTCCCTCCATGTCCAAAGGTCATTCTCCCCAGCAGCTTAACCAAGTGATTTATCCTTGCCCATGTCAGCTGCTGAGGTTTGCAGGACCACACAGTATGGCTGGTGGGCCAGGTCTGTCTTCCTTTGGCTGTAATTACAAAGGAAGCACTCTTTATTTTTTAAAGAGAAATACAAAGTGATATATTTCTTATTAAAGCCTTTTGGGATGCTGTGGAGAAGATTAACCTTATAGCTTTGGGGTGCCAGAGTGAATTGTATTTAATAAAGCAATGCTCATTTTCCTACTTCCTTGGCCCTGAAACTTACAAGGTCAGTGAAGTAAAGGAAGCAGGCTTTCTTTAATGTCCATCTTGGTTATACCTCTGTTTTAAAAATGTTAAAATATACTGGAATGAACTTTATTTTAACCGGCCTCTAAGTAAATAAATAATTGACATAAGTCTCTACAACTTATCCTGATTTTTTTATGAGGGTATAGATTTTAAGTAATAAGCATTAATGTGCTCTTTTTAAAAATAGGTATTAGAGAGCTGCTTATAGCCTTTTATTTGTATCTGTTAACTTAGTCTTTAAAATATAACAGTAATAATAGTTGATAGCTCTGTTGCTTTGATCAGCGATCAGCAAACTACATGGCACAGACCACATCTGCCCTGCTGCCTCCTTTTGTCAATAAAGTTTTATTGGGATGCAGCCACATCCATCATTTAGAAATTGTCTGTGGTTACCTTCCTGCTTCAGAGGCATAGCTGCTGCTGCTAAGTCGCTTCAGTCGTGTCTGACTCTGTGCGACCCTATAGACGACAGTCCACCAGGCTCCTCTGTCCCTGGGATTTTCCAGGCAAAAATACTGGAGTGGGTTGCCATTGCCTTCTCCAATGCATGCATGCATGCTAAGTCATTTCAGTTGTGTCTAACTCTGAGAGGCATAGCTGAGTAGTTGAAATAAAGATGTTATGCCCTGCAGAGCCAAGATGTTTACTGTCTTGCCCTTTACAGAAAAAATAGTGTCAACAGTTAGACAGGTATGGTATATTATACCTTCTAGGTGATATGGGTTCAAGAATCATTGAAGGCTGAGTCTCTAATAACTTAATATGTAGTTGGAGAAACAAGATCCCCAAATTTAAGTGATAGTACAAGTCAAATTGAAGTTCATTTATTTGTTGATTCAAATTGAGTGCTTTTTGAGTGCCACCTCAGAGCTGGGCATTGTTCTAAAGTAAAAGAAGTAGAAGTAATTAAAGAAGACAAAGCATCCGCTCGGCTCTTGCAGCCTAGTAGAGCAGACAGATAATAAACAGACAAACATATTGTCTAACGCCTGGTGTGTACTATATTTTTATGTATATTGTGGTCACACTAACGGTGTTGTTTGTCATTAGCAATAAATTGGTTAATTTCCCAAAATATCTAAATCTCCGATGAGGTTTAGATTTTTAGGAAAAGGGGGAGATGGAGAATGAAATATTTCAAACCAGTAATTCTTTCTCTGAGCTTTTTATACATGGTTCAAAATTGCATAAGGATATAACATGGCAAATAAAATATACACGTTTTGGTATGGTAGAAGAAAATTTGATTAGACAACAGGAAACCTGTGTTTTAGTCCCTGTTTAGTGTCTTTTGGGCTTCCCAGGTGGCTCAGTACGTACAAAGTCTGCCTGCAGTGTGGGAGGCATGGTTCAATCCCTGGGTCAGGAAGATCCCCTGGAGAAAGAAACGGCAGTGCACTCCAGTATTCTTGCCTGGAGAATTCCATAGACAGAGGAGCCTGGTGGCTACAGTCCATGGGGTTACAAAGAGTCAGACATGACTGAGTGACTAACACTTTCACTTTCTCATCTCCTTTTGGCTGAATGGCCTTTAAAAATTCCCTGTAACATGTAGTGGATTGTACTCTATCAGTGCTTCCCAAAGTTAGGTATCAGAATCATCTGGAGGGTTTGTTAAAACACAGATTGCTGTCCCATCCCCTGAGTTTCTGATTCAGTGGGTCTGGGGTGGGGCCTGAGAATTTCCGTTTCTCTCAAGGTTCCAGGTGAGGCCAGCTCTGCTGTTGGCCTGGGAACCACACTGAGAGAACCACCACCCTCCATGATCATGGGAGCCCTTCCAATTCCTCCCGTATTTTTAAATTCCCTAAAAAAGCTTGATAGCTCTTTGAACTAGACTAAGAGATCCCACTAACAGTTTGACCAGGGAAACTGCTTAATATTCAGGACTGTTTTCTGAGGAATAACTTCCAAAGAAGTGAGAATTCTAAAACGCTTTCTTACAGTCCCATAGATTTATGTTCATTAATAAATTTTATATTATTTCTTTAGGAAAATTGATTAACACTCAAGGGTGGAGGCTATGACTGTTCATGATTTTCTCTTTGTATCCCAAGTCCACAGTATGTGGTAGGTACCCAGTACTAATATGTTGAATTGCCGTAAGTTTAGGAAAGGACAGAATATTTCTTAAGGCCATCTTCCTGAGTCGCTGCTGGTTTTCTGTAAAATACCATTTAGAATTAAGGAGAATTAATTCCACTGGATGCCAAAAATCTTAACTGTTTATAGCATGTATTCTGTGTCTGCAAACTGTACTGTTGTTATTTCTATAGAAATTCCCTCAAAACCTTCATTGATATTGTCTGTCTCCTTTCTTGAGTATGAGTATACACAGAAAACAGGCAAATATAAAAACCATAATAAACAAAAGTTCATCACATTTTCTGTTACCTATAATAAAATTTACTTAATTCAGTGTAATTTAAGACATTTTGTTTTAAGATTTGGCTTTTGCAGAGCATCCCCCAAAGCCATAATGTGAGTAGAGCGGGTTTTTTTTCTAAAAGAATGTATTAATTTCAGCCTATGTTTAGACGATATCTACTATGGGCCTACAAAGGTAAAATTTCTACCTTAAGGGACTTTCAGACCTTTAGTTGGATAAGGCAGAGATTGCAAATTTGAATTCTAAGGAGCTAGGCACATAATACTCAAAAGTTTGGGGTTTTGTGAGTATTTTTTTTAGTGTTCACGCAAGTGAAAAGTAAACAAAACTAAAATATGATGTGGATTGACAAAGCCTAGTTCACCAGCTGAGTTCCAGTGTGAGGAAAGATCCCGTGGAGGAGGGCATGGCAACCCACTCCAGTATTGTTGCCTGGAGAATCCATGAGCAGAGGAGCCTGGCAGGCTACAGTCCATGGGGTCACAAAAGAATCAGACACGACTGAGTGCACACATACACACACACATGGTGCATGAGAAAATAGCAGGAGAGAACATGAGGGAATCCTTTGGGAAGCAGATGAAGCAGGTGTTCAGTACATCATGAACAGTTCATTCCTAATAGCAAGACAGTGAGAATAGTGCTACTGAGAGAGAAACTGGGGAATGTATTTAAGATTCTATTGTGTGCAGCCCTGATGGCCAGGGGGAAAGCTGTATACTCTTTGTTAGACAACTTGAATCACTAGTCACAGACAAGTACTGCTTATCTGGATTATATTTATGTCCTGCTTTACTGACTGTGTAATGTCATTGAATGTTGGAAACACATCCAGCACTCAGGAAGAAAAAACACTTTCTTGTCATTTGGAATTATTATTTTAAACTTATATGGCTCTTTCAGAAGTGTTTTGTCACAGGATTTATGAAAATATGGACCTTTGTGTCTCAGTTTGCACAATGGAATTATACCATCCATGATCACTACAGGACCAAGAGCTATTTAGCCTGTCATTTAAAAAAATATTTTATTGAAGTATAGTTGATTTACATTGTTGTCTTAATTTGTACTGTACAGCAAAGTGATTTGATTATATATATATATTCTTTTACATTATGGTTTATCACAGGACATTGAACATAGCTTGCTGTGCTATACAGTAAGACCTTATTGTTTTTTTGGTGAAGGTGAAAGTGTTAGTTGCTCAGTAGTGTCTGACTCTTGTGACCTCATGGACTGTAGCCCACCAGGCTTCTCTGTCCATGGATTTCTCCTGGCAAGAATAGTGGAGAGGGTTGCCATTCTCTTCTCCAGGGGATATTCCCAACCCAAGGATCAAACCCAGGTCTCCTGCATTGCAGGCAGATTCTTTACCATCTGAGCCACCAGGGAAGCCGTGTTATTTATCCATAATATATATAATAGTTTAGTTTACATCTGCTAATCCCAAACTCCCAGTCCTTCCCCCCTACTCCTTTTCCCCCTTGTCAACCACAGGTCTGTTCTCTGTGTCTGTGAGTCTGTTTCTGTTTCATAGATATGTTCATTTGTGTTGTATTTTAGATTCCACATATAGGTGGTATTTTTATCTAACTTACTTTGTTTAGTATGATGATCTCTAGGTCCATCCATGTTACTGCAAATGACACTGTTTCATTCTTTGTTATGGTTAACATTTTGTTGTGTGTATATAAACCATATTTTCTTTTTCCATTCATTTGTTTATGGACATTTAGGTTGTTTTCCCTGTCTTGGATATTGTAAATAGTGCTGCACTGAACATAAGGGAGCATGTATCCTTTCAAATTCTACTTTGATCCAGATATATAACCAGAAGTGTGATTGTGGGATCATAATGGCAACTCTATTTTTAGTTTTTTGAGGGATCTCCATATTGTTTTCCATAGTGACTGCTCCAGCTTACATTCCCACCAGCAGTGTACGAGGGTCCCACTTTCCCCATGCCCTCTTCAGTGTTTATTGGGTGGTGCTTCATTGTCGTTTTTCAGTCGGTTCAGTTCAGTCGCTCAGTCATGTCTGATCTTTGCGACCCCATGGACTGCAGCACCACAGGCTTCCCTGTCCATCACCAACTTCCAGAGCTTTCTCAAACTCATGTCCATCGAGTCAGTGATGCCATCCAACCAGCTCATCTTCTGTCATCCCCTTCTCCTCCTGCCTTCAATCTTTCCCAGCATCAGGGTCTTTTCCAATAAGTCAGTTCTTCACATCAGGTGGTCAGAGTATTGGAGTTTCAGCTTCAGCATCAGTCCTTCCAATGAATATTCAGGACTGATTTCCTTTCGGATGGACTGGTTGGATCTCCTTGCTGTCCAAGGGACTCTCAAGAGTCTTCTCCAACACCACAGTTCAAAAGCATCAATTCTTCGGCACTCAGCTTTCTTTATAGTCCAACTCTCACATCCATACATGACTACTGGAAAAACCATGGCTTTGACTAGATGGACCTTTGTTGGCAAAGTAATGTCTCTGCTTTTTAATATGCTGTCTAGGTTGGTCATAGCTTTTCTTCCAAGGAGCAGGTGTCTTTTAATTTCATGGCTGCAGTCACCATCTGCAGTGATTTGGGAGCCCCCCTCCCACCTCCCCACAAATAAAGTCTCTCATTGTTTCCCTTGTTTCCCCATCTATTTGCCATGAAGTGATGGGACCTGATTCCATGATCTTAGTTTTCTGAATGTGAGTTTTAAGCCAGCTTTTTCGCTCTCCTCTTTCACTTTCATCAAGAGGCTCTTTAGTTCTTCACTTTCTGCCATAAGGTGGGTGTCATCTGCATATCTGAGGTTAATATTTCTCCCATAAATCTAGATTCCAGCTTGTGTTTCATCCAGCCTGGCATTTCACATGATGTACTCTGCATATAAGTTAAATAAGCAGGGTGACAATATACAGCCTTGACGTACTCCTTTCCCGATTTGGAACCAGTCAGTTTTTCCATGTCGGGTTCCAACTGTTGCTTCTTGACCGCATACAGATTTCTCAGGAGGCAGGTAAGGTGGTGTGGTATTCCCATCTCTTAAAGAATTTTCAGCAGTCTGTTATGACCCACACAGTCAAAGACTTTGGAATAGTCCATAAAGCAGAGGTAGATGTTTTTCTGAAATACTCTTGCTGTTTCGGTGATCCAATGGATGTTGGCAATTTGATCTTTGCTTCCTTTGCCTTTTCTAAATCCAGCTTGAACATCTGGAAGTTCACGGTTCATATACTGTTCAAGCCTGGCTTGGAGAATTTTAAACATTACTTTGCTAGCATGTGAGATGAGTGCAATTGTTTGGTAATTTGAACATTCTTTGGTATTGCCTTTCTTTGGGATTGGAATGAAAACTGACCTTTTCCAGTCCCGTGGCCACTGCTGAGTTTTCCCAATTTCCTAGCATATTGAATGGAGCACTTTCACAGCATCATCTTTTAGGATTTGAAATAACTCAACTGGAATTCCATCACTTCTCCTTCACCAGCACTTCAGCATTCTTGTCTTGAGAGCCCCATGAACAGTATGAAGAGGCAAAAAGGTATGACACTGAAAGATGAACTCTGCAGGTCGGTAGGTGCCCAATATGCTAATAGATAAGACTGGAGAAATAACTCCAGAAAGAATGAAGAGACAGAGCCAAAGCAAAAGCAATGCCCAGTTGTGGATGTGGCTGGTGATGGAAGTAAAGTCCGATGCTGTAAAGAACAATATTGCATAGGAACCTGGAATGTTAGGTCCATGAATCGAGGTTAATTGGATGTGCTCAAACAGGAGTTGGCAAGAATAAACATTGACATTTTAGGAATCAGTGAACTAAAATGGACTGGAATGGGTGAATTTAACTCAGATGACCATTCCATCTACTACCGTGGGCAAGAATCCCTTAGAAGACGTGAAGTAGCCCTCATAGTTAACAAAAGAGTCCGAAATGCAGTAGTTATGTGCAGTCTCAAAAACAACAGAATGATTTCTGTTCATTTCCAAGGCAAACCATTCCATATCGCAGTAATCCAAGTCTATGCCCCAACCAGTAATACTGAAGAAGCTGAAGTGGAATGGTTCTATGAAGACCTACAAGACCTTCTAGAACTAACACCCAGAAAAGATGTCCTTTTCATTATAGGGGACCTGAATGCAAAAGTAGAAAGTCAAGAGATACCTAGAGTAACAGGCAAATTGGGCCTTGGAGTACAAAATGAAGCAGGTCAAAGGCTAACAGAGTTTTGCCAAGAGAATGCACTGGTCATAGCAAACACCCTTTTCCAACAACACGAGAGAAGACTCTACACATGGACATCACCAGATGGTCAATACAGAAATCAATCGATTATATTGTAGTTTTGAGCATTCTCAATTTTAAGATGCATCACCACTTCATTGGTGTTGAAAGGAAATCTTATAATCAGTGAAATACAGTAGATGTAAAGTCTTTTGTGCTGGATATTATGTTTCTGTGCATAAAGTAAATTGAGTAGAAGATTTTTGAAATGAAATGGCTAAATCATAACTACCATTACCATGTAAGTGTTGTTCCTTCCCAGTGAAAAGTTTTGTTTTTCTTTTTTTAAGAAAAATCTAAGTTCTAGAAACCTGAAGGGCACCTGATTTTTAATTGGAATCAGTCTGTACTCTTTTGAAGCCACAAATACTTTCTTACATGAAGGGTTCTCAGTGAATACTGCTGATTCCTATTTCATGTTTGTCTTCTTCAGAAAAGTATTTTGCTTCTGCAATTTCTTTTCTCTTTCTCCTAAAAAGAAAAATGTGAAGACTTTGTGAAATAGAAGCACAACCCTGGAGAATAAGTCGTTAGTCACAGGGCTCATTGAAGAGGTTTAAAATGGAAAATTCACACACCCAAATCAATAGCAGGAAAACTGTAGTGGGGCTGCAGACTTTCAGAAACTCTTCTGAATTCAGGAAGGGCTATGGGCTCCAAATAATTACAGTTGTTTTTCTCTTTTTATTTTCAGTTGAAGGATAATTGCTTTACAATATTGTATTGGTTTCTGCCATCCCTCAACATGAATCAGCCATAGGTATATATGTGTCTCCCCTCTTGAACCTTCCTCCCACCTCACACCCCATCCCGCCCCTCTAGCTTGTCACAGAGCCCCAGTTTGAGTTCCTTGAGTCGTGCAGCAAATTCCCACTGAATATTTTACATATGATCCACTAATTTTTTGTCATCCATTCCTGTAACTTATCCAAAATCTCCTTTTAAATTTCTCTACTAGTAAAGTGATTCTAACACAAATGATACAGTTGCCAAATACTGATCACAACACAGTTGCCAGATATTGATCACAACCTTTCCCTTCTGTGGTGATTTTGACAGATGTCAGGCAGCCTAATGTGCTATCAGTTTTGAGATGTTATTGATAAAGATTATAATACAAATATAGATATCATAAAACTATGTCACCTATAGATTTTGTTAGAATTTAAGTGTTTCATCTGTAGTACCTGGAATATATTTTGTATTTCTGAAGTAATGTGCCTAGTAGGAATTATTTCATCTTTGTGTGTGTGCATGCATACTCACACCCATCTATGTTAGGGACCCAATACTTACGACATGAGTTCAGAAGTATTTCATTATTAGAGCAAGCAGATTAGTTTTGCTAGAGAAGAATAGGCCCAGGAACTAATATAGCCCCAAATATAACTGGGGCTTACTGTTGGTCAGAATGCATACTCTGCTTATATTTTAATTTTCCTTTATCGAACCACGAATACTTCAAGTTTTGTTTCTAAGAGACAAAGTTGATTTATTTTTAAAGTGCCTGAAGCATTTCTACATTCACATGTAGATTTGGACCCAGAAGCACACAGGCTCTGTATTTTTAGGTGATCTAATTCATTTGCGAGTTGAAACTACATGTAACATACCTACAAGGTACATTTATAGTTTTTTTTTTCCAGAAAATCAGGTAAAGAGAAGGTGTTAAAATGGAAACATGCCTCCCTATCTGTGATAAACTTCTTTAGTAAACTTCACTAGGATTTAACATGAGCAACTGAGGTTTTGCAGTTTTGCTTACTTTGAGACATAGAGTTGAATGTTGGGTGCATTTTTCTTTTAGACCTCTTTAGATAAGGAGGAAAAATAGTCACTCCCCAGTCCTCCTCAAAAAACCCAATTTGTTATAAGTACAGTTCTGAATCTGAGGCATTCCTCAGTCGCCCAGAAAAGTCCGAGGTTGTTTACTGGGGGCACACTTGGCTCACTGTGTGGCACTCAGACTGTTGTGGAGTTGCTGATTTAAACAAGTAAACCTAAGTTTTTGTTCTCAGTGTTGTATTGGTGACATTTTCAATGTATTTTAATGCGATTCTCGTGATAGCAAAAGGGCCCAGGGACAGAGTTTGAATATCTGCTTGCAAAAGAGCTTAGTAGATAGACCTGATTCTGTCACAGGAATGCAAGATTCAGGACTTCCTCAGCTGTCCCAGTGCCTGTCCAAGGCCAGTTCCATCCTGAATGCCATCAGACCCCTGGTGGGCAGCCGTCAAGCCACGCCTGGACAAGGCTGATGAACGAGGAGCTCTCTTCCAACACTGTTACCTTCTGCTACTGGACCACTGTCTGTCTCATGTCTGTTCCTCCTGAGTCCCTTTAATACGCGAATCCTCCATTGAATCCATTGAATGTTTTAGAGACTCTGTTGATTGTAGAATTACTTTTGATTATTTTCAAGGGCACATCTGCTCTCTGTATTAGGAGCGTGTGTGCTCAGTCACTCAGTTGTGTCCAACTCTTTGTGACCCCCATGAACTGTAGCCCACCAGGCTCCTCTGTCTGTAGGATTTTCCAGGCAAGAATACTAGAGTGGGTTGCCATTTCCTTATCCAGGCTATATTCAGAGACATTGTATGTTTTCACAAACATAGTGTGGGTGTGGTTTTGTTACCTTGGGGTACACACAGCATTTGGGCTTCCCAGGTGGCGCAGTGGCAAAGAATCTGCCTGCCAGTGCAGGAGACACAAGAGACTTGGGTTGGATCCCTGGGTGGAGAAGGTCCGCTGGAGTAGGCAACCCATTCCAGTATTCTTGCCGGCAAGTTCCATGGACAGAGTAGCCTGATAGGCTATCGTCCATAGGGTCACAAAGAGTCAGACATTACTGAGAACATGCACTTGCACTTGTGTGCACACACACACATTTACTTGATGCACACTTTTCATTCATGGCTGCAAGGAACAGAAACCTTAATCAGCTGCAGTTTCCCAAAGTGGAAGTTATTTTTTCCTTGCATCACAGGATAGCTGGAGGTCAGCAGCCTAGGGCTGGTTCCACTGATTGATGGTGTTTATGGCCAGGGACCCAGGTGCTGACATTCTCTCTGTTATGTGTCGGTTGTCTTCATGCTTGTCATGTGTGTTCACAAGGTGGGAGCTCCATCACTCAGCAGTCTGGAGGAAGCAAGAGACGGTGGGGGGTTGGGGGAAAGGCCTGTGTGGTTTTCATCACTCCTTCCTCTGCTGATAGAAAGTTCAACTGCCTCTTCTGGTCTCCCCCCAGCCCAATGGCTCAGAGTTACCTTATTTTTTTATCTTTTTCCATTTAATTTTGCCTTTCAGGCATAGATCTTTGATCCATCCATAATGTGTTTTTGTATATGATGTGAGGTAGGGATCCAAATTTATTTCCATGAAAGGAGTCCATTTTCTCAGCACCAATTTATAGGTTATCTGTCCTTTCTCACTGATCTGTGATTTTTCTTGTTAACCAAGTTGATCTATGCACACACATGTGCATTTTTCCTCCTTCCTTCATATTCTTCTGGAACTTGTTCTTTTTGTCTCTTAGATGGCATAATATGTCTTAGTATATGGTAGGCAAAGATCCTTTTTGCTTTTCTTTTCCTGTCCTTCCCATTTCCTACTCTCTTCTATCTTGGTGTTTTCCCTTTTTCTTTCTTGCTTTTCCCTTCTTATCATTGACAAATGTTGGAGATGGTAGAGATGATGTTTCTGCATACTGATGTGATAGAGCTCACTAATGTCTGTGTTTCTATTTCATGGGCCACCAATTTAAAAATCAGTTTGAGGTATTAGGTGTGTAAGAAGCCTAGATTCAACAACCACCCCTAAAAATAGCAATATGAAAATCTTACTATACAGTCTGTCTCAGAAGTTTGTGGTTTGGTTTTGCTTTGTCCTTTTACCACCAGATGTTACAGTGTGTTCTCCTAAAACTGTAACAGCCCTGAACAGTGTTGCCATGTTTTATTCTTGTCTCTCTCACCCCTTGAAAGTGAAAGTGTTAGTCACTTAGTCCTGTCTGACTCTGCAACCCCATGGACTGTAGCCTGCCAGGCTCCTCTGTCCGTGGGATTTCCCAGGCAAGAATACTGGAGTGGGTTGCCATTCCCTTCTCCAGGGAATCTTCCTGACCAAGGGATTGAACACAGGTCTCCTGCATTGCAGGCGGATTCTTTGCCATCTGAGCCACCAAGGAAAGCCCCCCTCTTGCCCCTTATCTGACTAAAAATAGTGTATTGGGAATTGAGAGTGAACAACTTTGAGCGGAAGTGCTTATTTTCTTGTATTCCAAGGGGAAAGTGACTTTTAAATTCTGTTGAACAGTACTTGAAAGATGCTGAATGAATCTAGTCAGTTCCATCAGCAAACTGGATCATCCTGAGGTTGGAAACATGGGGGTTTGCAAAAATCAGTCACAGAGGATTAAAACACGTTTGGTCACAAGTTGTTTAAAAAACAACAAACCCTACAGCTGTTTTCAAGTGGGTGTTTCTCTTGGAGAGAAGTCCAGAGTCTCTTGGATTTCTAGTCTGATTTCTTCATAGCTTGCCAAAGGTTGGCAACCTCTGTTCAGCTGATGTCCAACACGGCAGGGAGGAGAAGGAACATCTCATCAGTGTCTGGAGAGGGTGGTCCCTCCAGGGAGTCCAGGGATGCCTCAGATGTGGCTGGGAAATTTTTCTTCTGTGGCCATCTATACTGTACCAGCTTTAGGAATAAATACTTGAACACACACATGCGTGTGTGTGTGTAACACTCTACTTGAACCCTAATTTCCAAGTTGAAGTTGTTTACCTTTCAAATAACCGAGAGAAAAAAAGAGGAAGCCTGAAAAGGTACTTTGGACTTGAAAATGGTTTTCTTGTAGCAGATCAGCATTGCAAGTGGGTCCCCTGCAGACCTGAGGTTTATTGCTTGCAACTCCAGACAAATTACCTACCTATTGCAGTCGTATTTAGGTTACATCTGCTTTCTCTTAAAGTTCCTTGGTAAACTGAAACTGTTAGTGAGTAGGAACCTGACTGTGAAAATTTTGAAAAGCAGCTGTGTCCAGATCACAAGATTTCTCTTTGTTTTTGTTTTCATGGAGGAATTGTTCTGGGTTTGGTGACTGTTGGTTTAAACCAGGTACAAATGCAGGGAGCTAAATAGACAGCCTTATTTTAGCCTTATGAATTTTAGCTTGTTATGATTCCCCCCCTCTTTTTTTTTTAAACTGTCGGGGCACACATTTTAGTATCTACCCTACTTTCGATCTCCATCTCTACAGTTTTGCGTTTGGTCATCTCCGGGAAGGAAGATGAGAGCATTTGTCCTCAAATTGGTCTCAGCCCCTTATAGCCTCCACACTCCAAGGTCCCTAAGTCAGTGGGGCTGTCAAGTTAAAAACCGAGAAAAAGCTGGTTCCTCGGTGGACAGCTGAGACTCCTCATGTGATTTCAGTTTACATTTGATTGGGTTCCACATTCCAGTACATTTGGGGAAGTATTTCTCAGACTCTGGCAACTCTGCATTAGTTTCTGTGTGTCGGGGATTTTCCATCTGAGGTCTTCAGAAAAAATTACAGAGTTTGTGGAAAGTCATGATCCTAAATGGACAAAGGAAGAAACACCTTCGGTTTGAGTGGGTGTTTCTCAGTTACATTCCTGGATTGTGTGTGTGTGTATGTATATAATATAGATATATATATATAGTGTTTGTGTATATATATATTTAAAATTTTTCTCTCTTTTTGGGATGAATTTTTTTTGGGGGGGAAGGTGAATTTCAGTTAAGTTTTGGGGAAATCTTTGCAGCAGTGGTTGAGTCTGGATTGGACGCTGGGGGTTTCAGCAGCAGCCCCACTTGTCTCTTGAAAGACCTGAGATACTCTTCTTGGGGACAGTGTCCGCTGCTGGCGTATGAGCCACCTCCCAGTTCCACAGTGTTCTCCGTGAGATGCTGTCACTCCCCCCCACCCCTATCAGTGTTCACGAGGCCCCTGTCTATTTTTGCCCGCCTGTACTTTTTCTCTTTTCCTCTAGATTTGTGGCCCTGGCTTAGAGATTAAAATGTCTGCCCCCTGTGTGGGAGACCCGGTTTCGATCCCTGGGTTGGGAAGATCTCCTGGAGAAGGAAATGGTAACCCACTCCAGTATTCTTGCCTGGAGAATCCCATGGACGGAAGAGCCTGGTAGGCTACAGTCCACGGAGTCACAAAGAGTCAGAGAAACGACTGAGCGACTTCACTTCACTTCATTTCTTTATACCTTTGCTTCTAATCAGCCTTCAGAGGTCACACCCCTGCTCATTCCATTTTCACTTGTGTCTTGAAGTCTTGCATCTTTTCCTTTGAAAAAAAATGTTCCTTCTTATGTGGCCTGTGCTGGCATCATCAACATGGGGAACTTCTTTTCAATTCCCTCTCATAGCGTAGAAAGCAGTAGCTCTCCTCACTTAATGACTGGTTGGAAAGGCTTCCTTTTACTTCTCCTAAGTGGATTGGGTTGCTACTTCCTTGAAAACCACAGGTATGCCTGTGTGAAATTAAACTCGCTCATTTTGAGATTGTGTGTGGGGGTAGGAGAGGGGCAAGGTGATATTTAGAGTCTCTGGCGTCTGCCTCCCACAGGTTTTTCCTTAAAATTTTGTTGATTTGAAGCTGTTCCTATATTTAGGTCTAGTCTCCTGAGGTAACCTCTGGTTCCCTTTCCAGCAGGATACCGCGGGGCCCTGTGGGTTTGCTTCCTCTTGCCCTGGTCCTACCCCTAAATGTTTCCCATGTGATCACCACACATCTTTTCACAGAGGTTCCTGGTCATCAGGACTCTTCAGCACCTACTATTGTTTTTGCCAGAATGTTCTCCATAGTAACTCTAGTCACATATTAAGTTAGCAGTTAATTCCTTTGTGGAAAAAAGCAAGAATTTAATCAACAGAATTATTTTTGTGCAAATATATCTGATTTAACACTCTGACAACATTGAGATGCCTTTTAAAATGGCTTCATCTGACAAAGAAGAGAAAGAACTTTCTAGTCTTTGTACTGTGTAAACCATGCTATCCAAACTTAGCAGACTAAAGCTGATTAAAACTCAGGGATTTTTAATCCGTGATATCTAATAAATTCAGATAACATGAATTTAATAGACTTTGATAGTGAGGAATGCTTGTATGGCATTTACAAAGAATTGTCTTAGATGCTAACATCTAAGATGCTAACATGAAAAATTGCAGTTTATTTTCTTGGTGCTTTAATTTTTTAATTGCTGTGACAGAAAACTTCTATTATGCATCAAAATAACCATATGTAATTAAAATACACAATGTCAAAACAGAAAAAGAGACACAAATGTACAGAACAGACTTTTCGACTCTGTGGGAGAAGGCGAGGGTGGGATGTTTTGAGAGAACAGCATCGAAACGTGTATATTATCAAGGGTGAAACAGATCACCAGCCCAGGTTGGATGCATGAGACAAGTGCTTGGAGCTGGTGCACTGGGAAGACCCAGAGGGATGGGGTGGGGAGGGAGGTGGGAGGGGGGATCGGGATGGGGAATACGTGTAAATCCATGGCTGATTCATGTCAATGTATGGCAAAAACCACTACAATACTGTAAAGTAATTAGCCTCCAACTAATAAAAATAAATGGAAAAAAAATAAAATACACAATATGAACATAGATAGCTCACTTTAGAATATACAAAGCATGCATCTAAAATAACTTCATTTCTCTGACCCTGAAATGAAATCAGCCTCCCTGTTGGATGTTGGATGTTAACACTACATGTATAGTGTATTCTGTGAATTTATATTTGCTCATGACTGTGTGGACAGTTTTCAACTGAAATACAGATTTCAGTAAATTCTTTAAAGTCATGGCACATTGTCTATTGGAAGAATACTTAGCATTACTAATTCATTGCCCAACTATCACATTCTGTGTTTCTCTTGGAAAATGCACTGCTAATTGAGATGTGGGAGGGAACAAGTACAACAGATATTAAACCTCTGTGTGGACATTGCTTTGTCCTTAAAAGATAGCAAAATAAACATTAGTTCACTCACTACGAGAGTGTGCGTGCATGCTAAGTTGCTTCAATTGTGTCCGACTGTTTGCGACCCAATGCATTGTAGCCCGCCAGGCTTCTCTACCCATGGAATTCTCTAGGCAAGAGTACTGGAGTGGGTTGCCATGCCCTCCTCCAGGGGATCTTCCCAATTGAGGGATCGAATCTGCCTCTCTTATTTCTCCTGCATTGGCAGGCAGGTTCTTTACCACTAGTGCCACCTGGTAGCTTATGATTAACAAATAGATATTTCAGAGGATAAATATTTAGGATTTCTGACTCGGATTTCAGTTGCATCAAGAGGTCTTATGCACTAAGAGGTGTTTCTTAACTGCACACATCTGTGTAAGTCACTTACCCTCTCAGAGAGGCTGGAACCCCACCTAGCTCATTCATTCCCAGATATCCTGAGGAATAAAGAAGGTGGCAAGACAGGGACCCACATAAGACTTCCATCAAAGATTATTCATTGATTTAGGTTGCTTGTGGGTAAAATTAGTTAGAATCAGGAGTGCCATAAATATTGATGCAGCCTGTCCTTAAGTTTGAAACCTCCCCCTCATATCAGCTGTGCGCAACTGACCTTCACGTCAAAAGCTTTTCTTTTTGCTGTCACAGCAACAGGTTTGAAGTTCTTGAAAGCTGGTAACACTGAGAAGTTTCACTCCCTGTCTCAGAAACAACCCCAGGTGAGAACCTTGGAAATGGTGCTCAGTTTCCAAAACCATTCTGTAGAAGACAACATGCATTCACAATATGTTTTCTCTACTGTCTTAAAAAATTAAATATCTAGTTCTTTAAGTCATCCTGTGGATTATTAGACCTTTGGGAACCAAACCTGGGACCAGAGCCATCATGTAAAAATATTCATATTTTTGGCTAGGAGAATATATTGCATGTCTCATAAAACCAGTACAGAAGAACATTCAGAGAATACTACTTGTTCAAAAGCTTGTAGTCCCTGGTTGTGTTAAGCATGGGCCACATATACTTAATAGATTTTAGATTATGCAGGAGCCCTCACAGGCCATTAAGGTTGCCGAATGGTTTCTCATGACCTTCTTCCCTGCCAAATAAAAAATAGAATTTGTCAGGACTTCCCTGTGGTCCAGTGGTTAAGACTTTGCCTTCCAATGCAGGGGGTAAGAGTTCGATCCCTGCTTGGGAAACTAGATCCCACATGCCTTGGGGCCAGAATAAAAAAACAAGACATAAAACAGAAGGACTATTGTAACAAATTCAATAAAGACTTTAAAAATGGAAAAAAAAAAGAATTTGTGGCAGATCCTGGTAGAGGCAATTATATTGCTGTCATGGATATGAGACTCAGTTAGGAAGCAGTTCCTGGCACATGGTTCATCCACTTCTCTTCCTCCACTTTTGGGGCTAGGACGAAAAGCCAGCCCATTATTCCTTCCTGTCCTCCATCCGGCAAAGCCAAGGTTACTTCTAACAACCAAACTATTGGGCTGGATAATAATTCCATTTCAACCCTTTAGGTTCTTACCAAATGTTGTCAAGCATCAGAAATATTTCACCAGCCATTTCTTCTCACCATCTGTAGGTCCAAGATAATGAAATGGGTGGAACTGGCTTCTGTTATTTCTTACTGGTTAAAAATTTCTGTTGCTCTTGGGAGTAAAAACTGTTAAGTTCTATAAAATGTGATCAGAGAAAAGAAACAAAAACTGAGCATTTTTTCCAATGGGATTTTTTTTTTTTTAAGGTGGCCACTTGCTGAAAGTCCAACTTAGATTCCAAAGACAATAGCTTCAGGCATTAAAATAGAATGTAAATATATTTAAATATGAACAAAAAGATACCTGTAAAATCTCAAATCTTTGCAGACTTTTCTAGAGGAAAAATTTCAACCTAAGTATCTGGGAAGCAGTCATGTTAAGCCCTTTTGCTGGCACAAAGAAAGGATTAATTGATATGAACAGCTTTGGGTATTTACTGTATTTACTGGTGTGGTGCCTTAGAACCTTCTTAACAAAGTTACAAGTAAGAGTAGGGAAGGAATGAAAACTACTAAATTGTCTTTTATTGTTAAGACAATACTTTCTGTTTCCTCTTTTTCTGTAATCCGAAAGAAACTCAGTGTTGGCATTCTGTTTTATGAAACCTAAAAATAAAATTAAATACTGTTAATAAAATAAAAATACTAAGAAGAAGGGCAAAGGAATAAGAAAGATTGTTCATTTTTGAGAGAATCGTGGTCATTTGAAACATGACCAAATGTGAGCTGTTTTTCATCAACACGTTTTAAACAAACACATTCTTAGCTCTGTTTTTGGTTTTGATAGTAAGTCCACTGGGAATTCATATATTGTGGGAAGAGCTGATGATGCTAAAAGAAGCCTGGTTGTTGCCAGGTCTGAGAACAGGATTTGTTTTCTCAAGGAACCTTTATTCCATCAAGGGTGTTAAATTATTATAGATTATACTCACACAGCAGATTGCTGAGTCACCAAGTGACAGTTTCCACTATTTTTTAGCTCCTTGGTATGTCTGTTCCTAACAGTTTTGCTTTTTGTTAAACTGTAGAACTCATATATTATGTTGTCTTCCACAGAGAAGCTTATGTGTACATCCCAGCTGAGATCTCACCACCATAAATACATCACCACCAAACATTATGGGAATACATTTTCTAAATCATTTATTTAAACTGTCTTAGAATGCAGAGAAATTTCTGTTAGCCAAAAAATGCTTTTCAGAATCTATTGTAATAGGATTTAAATTGTCTTTATTCATAGCCTTGGGAATTATTGGTTTTAGACTTAAAGGATCATTTCCCCCCAAATGAAAAATCCTGACTCTCCTACAGATATAAATTGAACATGTGTTAAAGATTTTATTTATCTCATTATTAGTGAGAGAACCAGACAGATATTATAACCTCTCAAAGAAGAAGCACAAGTTTATATGGAATAAAGGTTTATATGGAATAAAGGTTTACATGTGAATTTACAAATGTATCTGAAGTTGGTTTTTTTCTAATGGGAAGGGGAAAGGAAGTTAATTGAATCACCAGGGGACAGGATTTATTTGCATGTCTGTAGACACCTTCCTAGTGGATCAGACAGTAAAGAATCTGACTGTAATGTGGGAGACCTGGATTCGATCCCTGTGTTGGGAAGATCCCCTGGAGGAGGGCATGGCAACCCACTTCAGTATTCTTGCCTGGAGAATTCCATGGACAGAGGAGCCTGGCAGGCTACAGTCTATGGGGTCGCCAGGAGTTGGACACAGCTGAGCAACGAAGCACTATTAGACAACACTTATTTTGCTTTGCTCTCAGTTGTATAAAATTTAAGGAGTTCTATTAAGGAGTTCAAAGGCATAGCTAGGCTAGTATCAGAGAACCTGGAAATTTGAGCTGTAAACCATGCAGAGTTGCCATTAGAGACTGCAGGAATCTCTGTTGCTTATCATTACATTAGTTATGATTGACATAAATGAACATTTGAATAGGACCAGAGAAACTAGTGGAGAAGTAACACACAGCTGTCCTTTGGTTATTTTCTGAAAGGTTTCTAAGGTTATTTCAATTCCTATACAGACAAAGTCTTTTTTTTTTTTTAAGATTTATTTGTTTATCTTTTTATTTTTGGCCAAGTTGGGCTTTCATTGCTACTCATGGGTTTTCTCTAGTTGCAGCGAGCTGTCGAGCTGCTGTCTAGTTGCGGTGCCTGGGCTTCTCATTGCAGGGGCTTCTGTTGTTGTGGAGCACAGGCTCTAGACCGCAGGCTCAGTAGTTGTGGCTCATGGACTTCGTTGCCCTGAGGCAGGTAGGATCTTCCTGGACTGAGAACCAAACCAATGTCCCCTGCATTGGCAGGCTGATTCTTAACTGCTAGACCACCAGGGAAGTCCTGACAAAAACGTCTTCACTCTGTTATAAAAGATGTGAAGTTCATTGTTAAATCTCATGATTTAAGATTTTTTGTAAAGTTAGATGCTGTGAATTTCTAAACAGTATGATGACTTCATATGAAACTAGATGATGCTGAGATCCCTCTGTACCAGCTCTCTATGGATGGGACTGGGAAGAAAGTTGATTCCTTTCTAATTGCAAGAAGTGAAGCGAAGTCCCTCAGTCATGTCCTACTCTTTGCGACCCCATTGACTGTAGCCTACAAGGCTCCTCTGTCCATGGAATTTTCCAGGCAAGAGTACTGGACTGGGTTGCTACTTCCTTCTCCGGGGGATCTTCCCGACCTAGGGTTCGAACCTGGGTCTCCCGCATTGCAGGCAGATGCTTTACCATCTGAGCCATTAGGGAAGCCCCTCTAATTGCAAGAGGAGATGCACAAATCCTCAAAGAGGAGGCAATGACAAAGTTGAAGATCTACATGAGAGGAACACTAAAAATGAGTCACTGAAGGACTTTAAGCTCCCTGGGACCTTAAATCAGTTTCCATTTGAAGGAACTGGCAGAGAACCCCATCAACATACAGTTTTAGAGATGGTTTACTGTGATTTCCCTTGGGTGTTAATTAGTTCCATCTGTCTCTAGTTCAATAGAATCACTTAGAAAAATGTAGAAGTGTTTGTGTGCTTAAATATTTAAGATCGCAAAAGGACTCTGTGCTCCTATAGATAAGGGTTGTTGAGAGTAGACTATTAATAAATGGTTCCGGCTACGGGTTCCTTAAGTCTGTCTTAGAGAGAAAGCACTAACTGAAGGAGCTGACGGGGCTTCTTTTCTGGAGACTGCAGAGCAAGGATTGGCCTGGTACTCTGATTCTTGGGAGAACACCCTCATCTTCTAGGAGTCTGGAGTAAGTGCCTTTATAACCCTTTTCATCAACACAGTCCAAGAACTCATGGGTTTTAAAGAATCTTTATTTACTTGACTACGTTGGTCTTAGTTGCAGCACATGGGATCTTTGCTGTGTCATGAAGGATCTTTCATTGTAGTGCACGGACTCTCTAGTTGTGGCACTCGGTCTGTGGAGTGTGCAGGCTTCAGGAGTAGCAGCACCTGGGCTTAGCTGCTCCACCAGCATGTGGGATCTTAGTCCCTCAACCAGGGATTAAACCCACATCCCCTGCATGACAAGGCAGATTCTTAGCCACTGGACCACCAGGGAAGTCCCAAACTCACGGGTTTTGAAGTTTGTATCAGCCGCTGATAAAAGCAACCATTTCCATATTGACTGGAAAAAAATTCTTGGGAGATACTCCCATCAGGAAAGAACTGGGAGCCTATAGTTGGATAAAAATAGGTCAAATCATAGAAGTCGACTTTGTTTTGTAGGTGTGAGTCCAGGATTCATTGGGAAACCAAACTCTTTTCCAGGTGTTTGTTTCCAAGTTGGCACTGCTTTCCCTCATGACCCTGGTTTCCCCGCATGTCTTTGTTGTTGATTTATGTTGGAAAGAGCCTGTACAGACTGTCTCTCTAACCTGGGGTGGGCCAGTTCCTCCTCACTCTCAGAGAACTTTGTGGCCAGGAGACTCTCAGAGCTGATCAGATTCAGGGCCAAGTAAGGGAATGCTGAAGAGTGTACAAACACAGAAAAACAAAAATCATGGAAACTTAAAGAGAACAAAACAAGAGGCTGTGAGAGGTGCCACCAAAGTGAGGAAATCTGATCAGACATTGAAATCTGTTTTGCAGCCAGACTTGATGGGAATGTCTGTGAAAACTGGAGAATGCAGTTGTCAGGTCTGCTGAATACAGCAAAAAATGTCTAAATTATACAGTGGAACTGCCAAAATCAAGATCCATAAGGTTTTATATGATATATTTTTATCATGGTATCTGGCCAAAAATACAGTCAACTTTGTTTTCTTTTGTTTCCACATCATATGGTAAAAGAAATAGGAATAGGTTATTAAGTAGCTGGTGTTCTTCTATACAAACTCTGGGGCCTGTGGTCAGCCTTGCTGTAGGTAAGGTCCAGCCTGTCTGGTTTAAGCGAGTAGATTGGCTGTCATAATGGGTCATTTGTACCAGGTGATATATGTGGCATTAAGCTTCTGTACATTCTCTTTTCAAAATTTTCTTTACACAGCAATTGAGTTTTTTTTTTAAACTTTATATTTTATTTAAATTTTTATTTTTTAAATTATGAAAATATGATAACTCAAAGGAGACTTGGAAAATACAGAAAAAAGTTACATATTGTTCCACTACATATTGCAATTATTTTTTTAAGTAGATAAATTAAGATTTTTAGTTGGAATTCAATGTCAAACTCTCAAAAATTAATAGAATACAGAGAAGTAGAAGGATATAGTAGACCTGAAAAGCACTATGAACCAATTCAACCTGTTTTTTTATTTTACATTGGAGTTGCTTGCTCCTTGGAAGAAAAGTTATGACCAACCTAGATAACATATTAAAAAGCATATTAAAAAAAACTTTGCCAGCAAAGGTCCGTCTAGTCAAAGCTGTAGTTTTTGCAGTGTCATGTATGGATGTGAGAGTTGGACTATAAAGAAAGCTGAGCACTGAAGAATTGATGCTTTTGAACTGTGGTGTTGGAGAAGACTCTTGAGAGTCCCTTGGACTGAAAGGAGATCCAACCAGTCCATCCTAAAGGAGATCAGTCCTGAATATTCATTGGAAGGACTGATTCTGAAACTGAAGTTCCAATACTTTGGTCACTTGATGCAAAGAACTGACTCATTTGAAAAGACCATGATGCTGGGAAAGATTGAAGGTGGGAGAAGAAGGGGTCAACAAAGAGGATGAGATGGTTGGATGGCATCACCGACTCAATGGACATAAGTTTGAGTAAACTCTGGGAATTGGTGATGGACAGGGAGGCCTAGCACGCTATAGTCCCTGGAGTTGCAAAGAGTCGGCCACGACTGAGCGACTGAACTGATAGCCATTTAACAATGTTGTGATAGTTTTAGGTAGACAGCAAAGAGGCTCAGTCATACATATACCTATATCCGTTTTCCCCCAAAATCACTCATCCAGGCTGCAACATAACATTGAGTAGAGTTCCCTGTGCTATCTAGTAGGACCTTGTGGGTTGTCCATTTTAAATACAGCAGTATGTAGCTGACCATCCTAAACTCCCTACCTATCCTTTCCTTCCATCCTTCCCCCCAGCAACCATGTTTGTTCTCTAAGTCTGTGAGTCTGTTTCTGTTTTGTAAATAAGTTCATTTGTATAATTTCTTTTTGGATTCTATATATAAGGTATGTCATACATTATTTCTCTGTCTCTGTCTAACTTACTTCACTCAGTATGACAATCTCTAGGTTCATCCATGTTGCTGCAAGTGGCATTATTTCATTTTCTTAAATGGCTGGGTAGTATTCCATTATATACATGTACTACATCTTCTTTACCCACTCGTCTCTCGATGGACATTTAGGTTGCTTCCATGTCTTGGCTACTATAAACAGTGCTGCAGTGAACATTGAAATGCATATATTCTTTTGGGCCATGTTGAGTTTTTATTGTGAGATGGAAGTTAAAAGACATTGGCCAAAATTGCAAGGGTACATTGGAACTTTAAAAAACAAAGAGTATTAATTTTTTTCTAGATTAGCCTTACAAGTATATCACAGTACTTGAGTGGTTTAATCTTTAAATAAAGAATATTTGCACACTCCTCACTGCCACACGGAGCAAATCACCATGTGTTCATTAGACTCAGTAGATTAGAAAGTCTGTTGGAATTTCTTAGGTTCTAAATGTTTTACATTTTTGTTTCAAGGCCCTGTGATCTTTTACTTTTTTGAATGAGGAATGATAGGGGAAGCAACTGAGTATTGAGTTGTGATCATGACATAATTTCCCTCCTAATAACCAGCTGTAGTTCCATCAGATCTTCAAATTTGCACAACTGTGACCATTTCTACCAGGGATAAAAATAATAGAGTTTTCCAATAATAAATAAACCCTGAAAAGGTAGGATAGCTACTTTATTAGAGATTTTGGGAAGGATGCCTAAAATACTTTATCTTTTGTTTTTCTCATTGTTGTTTAGGTACTAGCCACTGTAGCCGGTAGCAGGAGTTGGTCAACTTTTATAGGTGATTTTTAAAACTATGAATATATACAACTGGGCTTTTCCTAAGACAGTATTCCCAAAAGACAAGTTAGATCTAGTTTAGATGAAGGAAGAAAATGTTTTCAGGTGTAAGTAAGCCTCATACATTTTGGAATTAGTCAAAGAAAAAAACAAGCATGATGATTTCTGATAATGGACTGTGCCCCCCTGGCTGGTACACTGAAGAGAACCAGGAGGAACCTAGTTGTGAGCACAGACCTTGTCAAGTAGGACAGGATCACATACTCTGATCTGTTAATCTTTGAACTGTTCTTTGCACAAGCATGTTCATTCCTCAGCCATGGAGATCTTCATTTCTCCCAAAAGGAGAGAGTATAGTAATAAATTCTGGATTTGCCACGTTGAAATTGGAGAGGGTGAGGAAAGTGGGAAGTTGCTTACTGGGTGGCTGGAACTATAGGGTGATCAGAGTTGGGAAACCAGAATTTGAATGCATCAGGGTGTTAATACTACATGAGGAAATGGATTATTCGGGCAAAAGACAGATCCTAAAGGGGATACCCTGGAAGCAGAGGTAGACAAGGCAGGAAAAGAGACTGAGGAGGAATACCAAGCAAAGACTCAGTGATAAAATTGCTGTAAGTTTAGTGATGCTTTGGGGCCCCTAGAAGGTAGAAGTGCAATAATGCATACTGATGTTTTATCAAAACCGTTTTATGAGTGAAGAAACCATTCACATCAGGAGAACCAGAACTCATATAGATTTTACTTTGATAATAACCGTTTGCCCACCATAAGCTTTTCAATGTTACTAAGTAAATGATCAAAGAGAGCTGGAAGCGACTGCAGATTGCCAGAAACACAATTCCATCAAGGATCCTTAAGAATTCAACTCACTTACCCAGAGACCTTAGACGTGAGCAACAGATGTGGAAAAAATCTAGTTTATGTGACTATGGGGAAAATCTGTACTTGGAATGCTGTATCCTTTTCCGGACACCTTATTGGCAGAAAGATCCACTAACTTGGAAGGGATCCGAAATTCACTTGTGGATGAAAAAACTAAAGAAGTGCTTGAGGCAGTAAAAATCGTACAGAAAATGAAGAAGGTGATACATGTGTGTGTGCTGATACAGCAGAAGGGCAAAAAGATCTGAGTTAGCGTAAAACCCTCTCCAGACTTGGGGAAGAGAAGCTTAAAGCCTTGAAAACTAAGCTGTAATTCCCGTTTTTGTTTCAGATCAGGTGTTTCTTGGTTTCTTCCTAAAGCAGGGAAAGGGGTTGGTTTTAAATTTTATGCCTTTAATTTTCTCTAATCTTTGTTTGATGGAGATAAAGATAGAAAATCAATGAACTGAAATTTAGGGACACTGAGGAAACAAAAATAGGTGAAACTGGGCAAGTTCACTAGCCTGTCAGGGAATTGTCAACAGATTATGTGAGCACAAATATTCCAGTAAATCACTGTTGATCTAGAATAATCAGTGTGATACCTGTGTTAATTAGGGGAAAATCTGAATCCAAAAGATACTATTAGAAGACAGTTTTCTTATCCTTCTCTGGGTTGCATTCTCAAATGATGACCTAGTATTCCTGAGGAGACACTTTGATGATTTGTTATTTTGATTTTATAGGTATTCTGTGGTTTAAAATGTATACATTTGGCTTCTAATGGACCTGATGGTGTTTGAATAGCATTTCTCTTGCCCAGACATTTTTATTTATATTCATTTACTTATTTAAGCACTTCCTTCATTTCCAAAGGAAAGTTAAAGCCCAGCCTAGCTCAAAACTTTGATACTGAGAATGAGTGATGTCCACATGAATGAAATTGCACATAAGAAAGGCCCAGTGTGAACCTGAAGCCATGTTCTCTGTCAAGGCCGTGAGAATCCCTTTGTTACCTAGATTTGAAAACTTAGCTAGGCAGCAGTTCTGCATGGGTTGGACTACCAAGGAAGCGATCTCACCTTTCTCCAACCAACATCTTGGATTCTGAGCTAAAGATCAGAGGGGGAAATACTTCTGCTCTAAAAGGGTACGTTTCATGCTTCTGTTCTTATGAAATACTTACGTCAGAAAAGTTGATGCCTGTTCTGTGTCTGGGCTTCCCTGGTGGTTCAGTGGTAGAGAATCCACCTGCCAATGTATGAGATGCAGGTTTGATCCCTGGGTCTGGAAGATCTCCTGGAGAAAGAAATGGCAACCCACTCCAGTATTGCCTAGAAAATCCCATGGACAGAGGAGCCTAGCGGGCTACAGTCCATGGGGTCACAAAAGAGTTGGACATGGCTGAGCGAATGAGCATGCACACACATTCCATGTCTCCTCCTGAAATCTATTAAGAAAAAAAGGCCCTGTTAAAATTTAATCAACAGAAGCAGGTGTTACTGAAAAGAATGGGTCTGTTGAAAGCTGCCAGCAAATCCAACTCCTATCTCTTTTCAAGGCACACAATAAAGTTAGTCCACAGGGCACATGAAATCTTTCCAGTTCACAGTAACATTAGAGCGTGTGTGGTGTTACTGGATGCAGCACGGAAATATTCCTATTGGCTCAGTTCCGAGTCAGCCCCACAACTCTACTCCCCAAAGCTGCCTCCTGCTGCTTCGAAAATCTCTGTCATTTCTGGCTGGCAGTGGGGATGCTGTGTACTGTCTGGTGGTTGCAGAAGTGGTTCATGCTGCACTATATTCCAAAAAAAAAAAAACACACACACACAAAAAACCCCTGCCTGTGAACCAGAATAAAGCCAAATCTAGTCTTGAGAGTAGGGCTACGGGGCAGGGGTAGAGAGGGGTGGCAGGCCCTGGCTGGCAGGGCAGCTGAAACTTGCTGGATTATATAGTAGAAGAATGACCCCATGTGTGTATTTTTAAATTCCATTGTTCCTCTTGAAATGGAGTGGAATGGCATGCGTGCTTAGTCGTGTCTGACTGTTTGTGACCCTGTGGACTGTAGCCTACCAGGCTCCTCTGTCCGTGGAATTTCCCAGGCAAGAATACTGGCATCTGTTGCCATTTTCTTCTCCAGAGGAGCTTCCTGGCCCTGCATTTCTTGCATTGGCAGGCAGATTCTTTACCACTTTGCCATGAAATGGAGTAGGAAGAGTAAATGAGTGTGGGTGGAAGAAAATGTTTCACTTCCTTAGCATATACATTTTTATTTGTTATGTAAATCACAATAAAATTTGGATCATCTCAGAGTTATCAGCTGAAGGTGTTAATAAGATGTCTTCTTCAACAACAAAATCTCATACTTTTGAAAGCCATCCTCCTTTCATGCCTGTGTTTTATTAGGGAATGATTTTATACCATTATGCTTATAAGTACCATGTCACATATTTTCTTTGATTTTAAATGTGTCTCTTAATGAGTGTTCTCTGAACTATTCTTGGCCCAACTGTGTATACATGAATAGTGCTGAACTTAAGAACTCAATAATGGTTATTTTTCTTTGGAAAATATTTTTGTGAATACTGATGGCTTTTTATCTCATATATTTTACTTCACTAACAATATACTTTAGCATCTGGGAAGCTGAGAAGATATGTGAGATTTGGTACCTAAATTCCTAAAAGTGGGCAGTAAAATAGGAGATATTAAATAAAGTAGTGTAGATTGGGCTTTCTTGGTGGCTCAGATGGTAAAGCTTCTGCCTGCAATGGGGAGACCCAGGTACAATCCATGGGTCAGGAAGATCCCCTGGAGAAGGAAATGGCAACCCACTCCAGTATTCTTGCTTGGAAAATCCCATGGATGGAGGAGTCTGGTAGGCTACAGTCCATGGGGTTACAGTCGGACACGACTGAGCGACTTCACTGTAGTGTAGCTTGGGGACTTTTGTACTGATTAGTATGAACGTAGGAGAATTTTGAAACTAGGACTTGCAAAGAATTTCATGTCTCTATGTCTTTATTTTATGTTCCTTCCAAGCTGTCTAAATCAGCGGTTAAGTTTTTAATTATAATTGCAAAATGAGAATTCTTAAAATTTTCTGAGTAATCACTTGTAATGTTTAGCAGATATGACCTAGTTTAACTTTTAGAAGTCTAGCTTCGAACTCCTTTGCTTTGTTTTCTAGTTTATAAGTATCATCAAGAGCCTCTGCCATGGAAAATATAAATGGTAGAGACATGATGGATTTATGCTGAATTTATCTTCATTGATTTCCAGCCTTTAGAATTCCTGTTGTGGCCATAATGATCTAATCCGATATTTTGCTTTCCTTTTGAGAGGAACTGTGAGATGTTGGCAAAATGGATGCATCCATTTTAATTCTTGTCTTTCTTTTTTCAAATGTTATCCTCTCACAAACTGCTGAATCTGTCCTCACTGAGGATAGATCGTATTGCTATGTCCTACATTCCTAATACTCATTGAAAGCGAGGGAAAACAAACAGATGTCAAACCATATATAAAAGTTTTTCTAAAAAGTCAGGAATAAGAGCTTATCCTATCGTTGTTTATCTTCTCTCTTTCCGAGGGCAATGCTAACAGTTCCATAGGAGTTTCCCTTTAAAAGAGAGAAATACATAATAAAGCAAATCAGAGATATTTGAATATCATATATATATATTAGAAACTATAGTAAAACATGAGGAGTTGTTTGCACTGTTGGATAGTCCAAGGAGGGGAGATGCAATGAGAAAACTCTGGGGTTCTGGTTTTCGAAGTCACTGTACCAGCCGTGTTGTGTCTTTGGTGCGGTTACAAATGCCAACTTTGTTGGCTTTAACAGAGGGAGCAAAAGGTTCTATAGACCTAAACCGGTTATGCTGTCCCCACTACTATCATTTCTTCCTCACAGCTATGTGTGTGGGACACCTACTTTGTGTGAGAGATGGAGGATTCAAAAACTTAAAGTTACTCCACTTAAAGTCAGGCTTCCCAGGTGGTTCAGTGGGTAAGGAATCTGTCTGCAGTGCAGGAGATGCAGGAGACTTGGGTTCAGTCCCTGGGTCAGGAAGACCCCCTGGAGGAGGAAAACGGCAACCCACTCTAGCATTCTTGCCTGCAGAAGCCTATGGACAGAGGAGCACGCAGAGTCGGACAGACTGAAGCGACTTAGCACGCACGCACACTTAAAGTCAGCTCCTAGCTGAACAAGCAAGGGTCACACTGCACAAAATGGACACATAGATGATGACTGTGCCAGAGTCTGAATGGCAATGATGGGTGGGCCAAGGGGGTGAGTTTTTAGTGTGGAAGGGGAGGGGACCTCTGCATCAGAAAGACCGGGGAGCAGACACCTGTCACTGGAGTAAAGTCCAGAGTCATCTCCCACCTGCACTCAAGATGCAGTGAGCAGTATGTTCTGAGGAGGATGTAGAAAGGGGACACACCATGTACAGTCAGATCCAGGAGCCTTCGGACTTCAGGAGACTGGAAGGGGTGTGGATGATAGTGGAGCATGCGACAGGCCTGTTGGAGGATGAACAGGGAAAGGAGAAGCCAGCAGAGATGCACTGGAGGGACCTGATGAACCGTGACATTTGAGTTGATCTTGGCAGGTGTGAATGGGCCAGGTGGAGCTGAAGGGAGGAGCGTACAGTGTCCAGTGTCTCCAGGCACTGTGGCAGGGAGATGGGAGGCCTTAGGACATGTTGGTGTAATGTGGACTGTTCAGATTGGGCTGTAGTGCAGCTTATATGAAGGGAAAGAAGGGGAGTGAAAGAGAAATGGCTGGGTGTGGTCCCAGTCACACGGGCTTTCGATAATGCGGGCAACAGTCCATGCTGTTTTTTAATTCTGGCTGCGCTGGGTCTTCATTTTGGTGCTCCACCTTCTCTAGCTGTGGTGTGCAGGCTCAGAGGCATGTGGGATCTTAGCTCTCTGACCAGGAATTGAACCTGCATCCCCTGCATTGCAAGGTGTATTCTCAACCACCTGGTCCACCTTTTAATTCCGTAAGGTTGAGGAATCTTTGGAGGTTTATGATGAGAAAGATGGTATGAAGAGAGTTATTTTTAACAGCTAACGTCTGCTATCTGGTAAAGTAGTACACGTTCCGTCACCAAAAAATATGGCATTCTAGATGGCACTTGGGGAGGAGTGTTCTATAGAAGAAAGCATCCTGGGAGTGGGAAGTATTAAAATCCGTGGTCCCCTACCTGGCTCAGACTATGTTGTCATCTGCACTGCAGCTGGACTCTGTAGGGTGTGCCCCACCCAGTGGGGGCCCTTAGTGACCTTTGATGAAGGACAGGAAGGCAGGCTAGGACTCTGTTCCTTTCCAGGTCTGAAGTTCTTTAGTACACTCTCTATGAGTTGTTCTGAAACAAGATTTCATATCATCTGCTGAATGAAGATCCATTTCTGGAGCAGAATGGTGAAAGTTCCAGGACTTCTGCTCTAATAAAATATATAGGATTTTTAAGCAAAGAGAATTTGATTCAGTCGTGCCTTCTTTCACAGACCTGCTTTTTTTTTTTTTTTAATTGGACTGTGCTGGGTCTCAGTTGTAGCATGAAAGTGAAAGTCGCTCAGTCATGTCTGACTCTTTGTGACCCCATGGACTGTATTGTCCATGGAATTCTCCAGGCCAGAATACTGGAGTGGGTAGCCTTTCCCTTCTCCAGGGGATCTTCCGAATGCAAGTCTTCTGCATTGCAGGCAGATTCTTTACCAGCTGAGCCACAAGGGAAGCCCAGGAATACTGGAGTGGGTAGCCTAACCCTTTTCCAGCAGATCTTCCCGACCCAGGAATTGAACTGGGGTCTCCTGCATTGCAGGTGGATTCTTTTTTTTTTTTTTTTTCATTTATTTTTATTAGTTGGAGGCTAATTACTTTACAGTATTGTAGTGGTTTTTGCCATACATTGACATGAATCAGCCATGGATTTGCATGTATTCCCCATTCCGATCCCCCCTTCCACTTCCCTCTCTAACCGATCCCTCTGGGTCTTCCCAGTGCACCAGGCCCGAGCACTTGTCTCATGCATCCAACCTGGGCTGGTGATCTGTTTCACCCTAGATAATACACATGTTTTCATGCTGTTCTCTCGAAACATCCCACCCTTGCCTTCTCCCACAGAGTCCAAAAGTCTGTTCTGTACATCTGTGTCTCTTTTTCTGTTTTGCATATAGGGTTATCATTACCATCTTTCTAAATTCCACATATATGTGTTAGTATACTGTAATGGTCTTTATCTTTCTGGCTTACTTCACTCTGTATAATGTGCAGGTGGATTCTTTACCAACTGATCTATCAGGGAAGCCCCAGGTGTAGCATGCAGTATCTTTAATTGTGCATGTGGGATCTAGGTCCCTGACCGGAGATCAGACCTGGGCCCCCTGCATTGGGAGCTGAGTGTTATCTACTGGACCACCACGGTAGTCCCAGACCTTCCATTCTTTGTTACTGTTTTCTTTTGTGTCTCTTATAATAACTTAAGGAAAGTAATGATGAACACAAATTTGGTGTCATTTTATTGGTTAGCATTCATGTTTTAAGTATTCCTGAAACTGTACTCTAAAATTTCACTAAAGCATGTGTACAGAGTCTTTGATTTCAGTTTTAGGGAGGTTCACAGACCCCACAAAGATAATGCATTGACCTCCCCCCACCCCAGTAAGAAACTGTGACTTTAGAATGATGCTGTGGTTTATAGAAATCCCACTTATATAGATTTGATGTTGGCACAACAGAGATTTATGTATGTATTTAAAATAGTGGTGTTTGGGGAGGAACACGAAAACAAATGCCTTTAGAGATAAAAGTTGTGTAGAAGCCAAGAAAATATTAAAGCAAATTTTAAGTGCTGCTGAATCCACACATATTTCTCAACAACATATTTATCAAGGAACATAAGAAGGTGCCAAGATATTTCCAGTAATGTGCTGGAGTAAACATGAACATGTGATGAAAATGTATTTGCGTAGCCTGTGGACAAAGAGAGACTCAGAGGTGGAAATAGGGGTGGGGGAAGGGAGGGAGGAAGGGAGAGAGAGCAAAGGAAAAGAAAGTAAAAAGAAAACTGCATTACCGTTTTCTGCTGTTGTGAAATTGACTTGTGTTGAACAATAAGAAGGAATCAGTCTTTTCAAAACAATGTCTGCCAAGACCTAAGGAGTGTGATACTTAACCTACATAAGGCGTGGAGTCCACCCCCTAAAAGTCAGTCCTTTCATGAGAGGAGAAACAGTCCAAGTCCTCAGTGTGGGGTTGTCTGTGTCATCACCTCAGCCTCAGGCAGGCTTTCTCATCAAAAGAAGACAAAAGACTTGCCTGGCAGTCCCATGGTTGACTTCACCTTCCAGTTGGGGGTGGGTTCAATCCCTTGTTGGGGAGCGTAACATAACCAGAACATAAAATGGAAGCAGTATTGTAATAAAATCAACAAAAACTTTAAAAATGATCCACATCCAAAAAAAAAAAAAAAAAAAAAACCTTAAGAAAGAAGCTGAATACTTGGTGGAGCAGGCCGTCTTGGTCTGACAGAAAACAGAATTAACTACAAATGATTTAAATAAACTCCAGTGAAGGCACTACTTACAGTAGACAGAGTGAAGGGACAAGCAGAGGGCTACTGATAGACTGAGGCACCAAAACTGGCAGTAGCTGGAAACCCTGACCCGCCCAGGGGCTGAGGGGCGAGGGGAGGACAGAGTGTGTGGGGGTGGGATCCCTGGGAGATGGGGACCATGGCAGGAGGCTGCTCAGTGGAGTCCTGGCCAAGGAGCCAGGCAGCTTCCGCCAGAAATGCTGGTCCAGTGTCCTGGGTGTGAAGCAGGACGGAGGAGAGACTGACAGAGCGGGCAGACCTGGGGCGGAGCCCCTGGAGCCAGTCCAGGTTCCATTACCACCCCTGGGACTTCTCTGCTGAGAAGACAGATTGTTATTGGCCGTCCTAGTGAAACTCTTTGTCAGGAAGACACTGTTCTTTGAGGTTATTATTTTACTTATATTAAGGGCTGGTTTCATCATGCCCTGAGAATGATATGTCCTTGCTTGGTGGAGGACATGGGAGAATTCTATCAAGAAAGAGCATTAGGCTGTATAACACAGGAAGCTCAACCCAGTCCTCTCTGACAACCTAGAGGGGTGGGTGGGGGTGGGGGTGGGAGGGAGGTTCCAGTGGGAGGGGATATAGTGTACTTATGGGTGATTGATGTCATTGTATGGCAGAAACCAACACAACCTTGTAAAGCAATTATCTTCCAATTAAAAATAAAAATGATAATAAAAAAGAACACTAAGGACTTCCCTGGTGGTCCAGTGGCTAAGACTCCTTCCTCCCAACGCCAGGGTGTCTGGGTTTGATCCTTGGTCAGGGAACTAGATCTCACCTGCTGCAACTAAGACCTGGCACAACCAACCAACCAACCAAATAAATAATTTTTTTTTTTAAAGAGCACTATATTCCCGCTACTAGGACTGGAATAAATTCCATCTATTTTGGAAACAACTGCTGAAGAAAAAGAGAGATGTGGCCATAATTGTTTGAAAGAATTCCATGTTTCGTTAGTGGGGGCATAAACATATGGCCTTTGCCAACTATTAGGACCCTGTTCCAGCTGCGTATTTCAACTTCAGTTACCCTGTCATCATAGGCTCACTCTAGTTTCACTGGGGAAGTCTGTGTTAAGAGCCAGAGTATGCTGATAAAATATTAAGGGTCATGGCACAACCAATAAAAAGAGGTGACGTTCAGAAAATGCCTGGCAAGAGGCTTGTAAAGGGGAAAGAAGGGACTTTGCTAATTGAGAAAGCATGGTTGTCATTATCATTAACATTTTTAAAGGTCTCAATTTTTAAGAGAATTCTTGTGAAACATTGTGTTTGGAAAACAGGGAGCTCTGACTTAAATACATTTTAATGTCTCAAAGTATAAGGATCTAATGGGAGCAAGCTGATTTTAGATTTTCCTGATACAGATAACCGTCTTTTAAGGTATGAGTATTTTTTTCCGCATTATAAATGTGTTTTTTTTACTAATAGGAAATACAAAAAATCTTGAAGTATAAAAATGAAATAAAAATGACCTGTAACCCTGTTACTTAGAAGTAATCACTATTAATTTGGTAGTTTCCCTTTTTATTCCACTGAATATATGTGTATCTTTAAAATGAAGTTATGGTATTGAGTATTTGTTAAATCTGCAATTTGAAAATATTAACAAATACTCAATACCATAATATACTCTTTATTTCCATCAAGAGTATATTAATTTGTCTAACTAACTCCTTGTTAGCCATATAATTTTTAAAAATTATTCCCAATTTTATAAATAAAATATTATTTATTAAGGTCAAATTTTATTTGTGTTTATACATTTATTGGCCGTTTTTCTATTAAATTATTTATCCATGCCTTTTCCTAATTTTTGCAGTGTGACAATTAGTGGTTTTATCCCCCTTGGTCTAAGAGGAGCTCTTTGTATAGATACAAATTTTAATAAAAATAAATGGAAAAAAATTTCTTATTAATAAAAATAGGACAGGTTGATCACCTTTATCAATGATATTTATTTCCTGTGACCTTTGGTGAGAAGCCCCTATATTCTTGCTCTCAAAGGCAAGCCAGTTTTAAAGTACTGAACTCTGAACTTTTTCATTATTTAAGATATTTAAGCAGGAGTATTACCTTTGGGTAAATATTCAGTGAGTCCTGATTTAGAAACTGTTGGGCCTCTTTTATTAAGAATGAGAGTCATCTTAAAGTTATTTGATCATTGAAATAATGTATTCATCCAGAAGGTATGAATCTCTTAGGACTGAGAGATTAAGACTCTTGGTCAAAACAGTTACTAAAAAAGTATGAGAGAAATGAGCAATATACAGAGTGATACTGAGTTGGAGACAGGGGTATGACTATTGTTTCAGAATGTGTGACTGCATAAAAAATGTATTAACAATCAGCTGTTCAGTTATCCTGTAGAAAGTGGGAGGAAGAAGAAAGGATTGGTAGATAGGCTTTTCCGAATCATTTTCTTTCAGGCTCATTTACCAAGTATTAGGTACTTCCACTTTTTGTGAAAATTACTTTCTTGAGATCATGAACAAGATTGAAACAGTCTTTAACCCCCAGAGTCATGTGGACCCTTAATTAACTGCTCTTCAGTGCATTCTGTAAAACTTCCTCACTAGATCTTACAACAAAGATGAGAATGGTGGAGTATTTTAATGCCGGCCTCAAGCTGGTAAATTTTTTTTTTTAGTACTGATCTGCTCAGAGTTTTGCTGTCTCTTATGTAAGCCCTTAATTGTGCCTCAAATATCTTGAAAAGTCACAGTTTTTTTTTTTTTTTTAAATTTTTCCTCTCAGTAGGCCAGAAGTAAAACAAAGAGACTGCGTGTGTGGTGTGACAGGGTCATGTCTTCATTTATGGAACTTCCCTCTTGTAATGTGTGTGAGCTCTTCAGAGCACGGTCGTTTTCCTGTGACTGCACCCAGCAGCCCTGTGTTAAGACTCTGTGTGAATGGTCTCAGCTGCTGTCAAAGGGAACAGTCCGTGCTGGCTACGGATGACAAGGTTTAGACCAGGGTTTATCCCTCTGGGACCTGCTGTGTATACTGCGAACAGTCATGTTCCTTGCAGAGAGAATGAAGATTAGTCACTTGTGGCTCCCAGAAATTCTTGCATAACTTGCTGTTATCTCAGTACAGTTTCCTGGGGCTGCTTTATCCACCACAAGCCCCATCTCCTCCTCAAAGCTCCCTCTTCTCTCAAATGGACCACTGGGATCAGCGTGGGGCTCAGGTTCCACTCCAGAGGGCAGGTATCCAGTCCAGCTCTCTTCTGTTGAATCGTGGCCTTTCCTCCTGAGCGCTCGCTTTATTGTTTCTGTCAGGACAGTGGCTTTGTTCCCACTGTCACGAGTGCTGTCCATCTCTCGACCATACACGTAAGAACGTTCTCTCTTGAAGTAACCTAGCATTGCTCATACTTGCTGTGGAATTGTTATGTACTGGGTTGGTCAGTAAGTTCGTTTGGGTTTTTCCATAAGAGGTAACGGAAAAACCTCAGTGAACTTTCTGGCCAACCCAGTATAAACCATTCAGAAGATTCCAGGTCTCTCCTGGCATCTCTTCTCAGAATCCTCTTATTTCTGAAGTGGAGCCTCAGTTGCCAAAAGGCTTCAAGAAACTAATTGAGTTAGGCTTGGCTTGGTGTTTTTAACTTTCTTTTTCTCACCCTCCATGTCCCATTTCTTTTGTGCATTTGATTTTTCCTCGCCCCCGCCACCCCACCTGAACAGCAGCTCTGCAATTACACATGGAATTGAGTTTACACTGCGTAAGATAAGATGGTTTATGAAATAAAGTCATTAACCTTTTCTCAGTTCTCACACTCCTTAAGTACATCTGTTTTTGATTTTCTCATCTTATGCCTCGAGTTTGCTTTATACTTTGTTTGCATTTCGTTGTTTTTCTCTGAGATTATTTCTAGCTTTTTGCTGAGTTCCTAAAACTGTTTCTGATTAAATAAATAGCTGTGATAAGGCACATAGGAATCTTAACAGAAAAGAAATATGTGCCTGATTGACCTCCTTCATCTCTCATGCCTATTTCCTCCTAAAGCTGAAACATCAGAAGAGAACAATTATCACAGCATATTATCAGTGTATTTGGAACTCTTTTATTGCTGATTTTGTTAGAAATGCTGGTATTTCATCCCCAAAAGCTCTTTTATATCTTCTAGCTAGCTTTGGATTTTCTCAAGCTGATAGCTCTTTCCTACCAACTGATAAAGAGTCCATATGCTCCATCCTGGGATGTGAATTCACCCTTTCCTTGCCTTCAGCAGGAACTTGCCTGAAGTGTTCATCACCAAAGAGGTGCAGACACCTCATTCCAGTCATTGGCAAATAGTTGAACTGAAAATGTCTTGAGGAACTTGCTATACTTTCTTGTCTTTGATTTGCCTATGTCATTCATGCCACTGTCAAGTCAAGAATACAGTTTCTCTGTTGAGTATTATTTCATTCTTCTGAATGGAATTTTGATAGGAAGTTATTTAGGGTCATCATGGTATGTAAATTGATTGTAGATAACAGTGGTGAAAATTAGGTCTTTGAACTTAAAATACATTTGGCTTTTCACATCTCAGTGTCCAGCCCTCTTCTCTTCTAGTTGACTAGTGAGGAGATTAATTTTTTTTTAGAAGTTTATTTTTATTTTCGGCTGTGCTGGGTCTTGGCTGCTGCACAGGCTTCTTCTCTGTTTGTGACGTGAGCACTTCTCACTGCAGTGGCCTCTCTGTCGCAGAGCATGGGCCCTCGGGCACGCGGGCTTCAGTAGTGGCGCATGGGCTCAGCTGCTCCTCAGCAAATGGGCTCCTCCTGGATCAGGCGTGGAACCTGTGTTTCCTACATTGGCTGGTGGATTCTCTGCCACGGAGCCACTAGGGAAGCCCAGTTTTTTTGTTGTTTGTTTTAAAATAAGATAAATAAGCATGAGCTTATGCCTTACCCTAAAGCAGCATAGCTGTTTAGGAAATACTTACAAGTGAATTTGTTTTTCTTGATCCCAGTTGTAATATTCGACTGTTAGGACAGTTCAACAACAGTTTGCCTTAAATACTTACAGCTTGGACTCTTCTACCCCCGTCCAAATATACTCCTTTCCCTTTTAATTCTAACTCAGTTTATTGGAATTCTTGTTGTCAAAGAGCATTCCTTGAAAGAATCTGGAGTATCACTGGCTACAGAATAAGCTACAAGTGCATTGATTTCCTGTTACTCTGTTTCATTCTTTTTAAGTTATTCCCAGTCAGGTTGGATGAGGTTTTCTCTCTGGATAAAATATATATCTTTACTTTAAAAGTGATACTGGTATGTATTTGACCCATATCACACTTTACTTTTTTCTGCTAAAAAGGAAAGTGTTTCTCAGGAAGTTACAGGGAAACTCTTTTAGTTTCACAGAAATATACGAGCTGTGGCCAGTTGACCATAAGTTTAATCCACTTTTGCTGATCAGCAAACCGACTTTCCAGCCTAAAGGAAAGGTGATCAGAATAGCAGACATGGATGGCTTCTAGCTGTGAATAGTGACGTAGCTCAGTAGGGTGCGAGGCGGAACCCTAGTCCCTCTGGGCTTGTCACTGCACATGGTTTATACTTACAAGCTCCATCTGCAGATGACGACAGTGGGGTGAGCACTGAATTTCATCTACTGTGACACACAATTCCAGATTCCCAGAGTGCGCGGCACAAAAGGCCAGCCCGAGCTGCCATCTCTGAAGCCACTTGTGGGTCTGTCAGCAAGGTTTGGGGCCAAATCTTCTTCCATTCAGAGGCAGAACACAATTTCAGACTCACTTGTGTTTCCCTCCTGTATCTTCTGCTTCTTGGAAACATTTTAGATGGTGGTATCTCTGGTGTGACCGAAGGGAAAAGGAGACGGGGGTGGCAGAGGATGAGATGGTTCAACAGCATCACTGACTCAATGGACATGAATCTGAGCAAACTCTGGGAGAGAGTGAAGGGACAGATGACCCCGGTGGACCACAGTCCATGGGGTTTCAGAGTTGGGCATGACTTAGTGATTGAACAGTAACGACAACGACAAATCTTTGGTGTGAGCCACTTATCATGAGATCCTAAACAATTGGAAAATAAACTTGGTCAGGTTATTTTTATTTCAGAATATGATAGTATTGCTTTACACTAAAGAAATTTAGATTTCTGAAACATTATGTAAATGATCTGACCAAATTCCGCCCCCTACCCTTTTTTTTTTGAAGAAAGTACACTCCGGAGATTTCAGTAGATTCACTGACCTTTCAAGATAACAGAGATTGTTTATGCTGAATTGGGATTCAGAACTTAGCATCATGACAGTAGAATCTATGACTATTCCTCACAGCATGAAGGGACTCTGTAGCCTCGGCAGGGTCAAAGACCTTAAACCATAATAGCTGCTCTGTGGCATCTGCTGGCTTTTCCTAGCATCTCCCCAATGTGATCCAAGTCAAACCAGTGCCCTTGAGATGCCTGGGGATTTTTCTGAGACGTATGTTGGCTGTTGGACAGAATTCTTGTCCTCGAACCAAAGTTTTCCTTCCATAAAAAATTTGGCCTTTACTACTTGGAACTACTCGCCAACGGAGGATATATTCCCAGTGGTTGGAGGGAATTTCAGAGGAAGCTGAAATTCTCTGCCTGTCAACACTGACCTACTCCTAACAGCGTTGACAGACCTGTCCCCAGCCAACATCCTTGGTTAGTCAGGTTTAAAGGCTAAGACTTTTTAGGAAGAACACAAAATAAAAGGGAGAAGAGTTCCAAGCCAGGAGAAAGTGAATTCTGCCCTGTACTCTCTCCTTATGGGTTTAAGGCCAGGTTGACCATTTTGTTCGTTTGTATGTGTTCAGTTGCTCAGATGTGTCTGACTCTTTGCAACCCCATGGACTGTAGCCTGTCTGGCTCCTCTGTCCATGGGATTTCCCAGGCAAGAATACTAGAATGGTTGCCACTTTGTACTCCAGGGGATCTTCCTGACCCAGAGGTTGAACCTGAGTCTGTCTCTTGTGTCTCCTGCATTAGCAGGCAGATTCTTTAGTCACTCTGATCACCTGGGAAGCCCTGTTTATTTGTAAAAATGTACCAAAAGCCATCCTGATTTTAGGCTATGATATGGAATATTCCCCTATAAACAGATATGCAGTTCTAATATGATGTTTTTATTTGGGGGTATTGTGAGTGGGAGGACTGAGGTTAGTCAAACGAAGGATTTTCTGTCTATCTTTTTTTCTGTCCAAGAGAGCATGCTGACAATGAAAGCATTGCTTTGAATTTTTCTGATTGAAGTTTCACTCAACAGCACTCAAACTGTGGAAGCAGGAAAGTAGTTACAAATAGATCATTGGTGAAACATCAGTGGCTTCAGCTCATCATGTGTCAATAGCACCTTACTTTCTGCAGCATAATATTGAATAAATACAGTGAAATGGCTGATGTGAGCATATTCTCTAGATTTTTGCTGTGGGATAGGAATGAAACAGAAAGGAGGTTTAAACTTGAGGAGAAGGAAAAGATAGTAAAATATCGTCTGATGTTTCCAGGATCGGCACTATTTCCAAGGATGGGAAACCAGCGAGGAGACACCAGAGTTCTAAGAGATAATCTTTTTAAAACCATAACTTAAGCTCAAATAAACACAAACTCTTTGAAATATTCATCTTTCTGAAAATATGGTACTTAGCGTGTTCTTATGAAAACATTTGTTGTCTTACCAAGTCCTTATGAATTTCCAGATGGAGTCATAAAAAGCCTGTGTTGCCCAGAGGTTTGGCTATTTTTCACGGTACACATACAGTGTACTCATATCAAACCTATGTCCATACAGCTTCATGTTCCTTATGGAAGGTTGGATCACTGTAAAGTCTTCCTGTCTTCCATAGGATGACGCCAGAGAGCTGTGAGCAGATTAATGGGGCAGGAATCTAAAAAACAAATATCTGGACAAATATTTGACAGTTTTCTGTACTTTTATAGAGGTGCTAGGATCAGAATATTTGAAATCAAAGCTATGTTGGGAAGTGCAGGACATATGGTCACCATGGATGTGAGCTTTCGACTCTTTCCACAGATTTACATCTCCTCTCTCTGTATTTTGCCATCTCCCCAAAATAGGGGAGCCATCAATCTATTCCACAACAGTTTGCTGAGAATCTACTTCTTATTTGGCACTGTTCAGTTCAGTTCAGTCACTCAGTCGTGTCTGGCTCTTTGTGACCCCATGGACCGCAGCACGCCAGGCCTCCCTGTCCATCACCAACTCCCAGAGTCCACCCAAACCCATGTCCATTGAGTCAGTGATACCATCCAACCATCTTATCCTCTGTTGTGCCCTTCTCCTGCTGCCCTCAGTCTTCCCCAGCATCAGGGTCTTTTCAAATGAGTCAGTTCTTCACATCAGGTGGCCAGAGTATTGGAGTTTCAGCTTCAGCATCAGTCCTTCCAATGAACACCCAGGACTGATCTGCTTTAGGATGGACTGGTTAGATCTCCTTGCAGTTCAAGGGACTCTCAAGAGTCTTCTCCAACACCACAGTTCAAAAAAGCATCAATTCTTCGGCACTCAGCTTTCTTTATAGTCCAACTCTCACATCCATACATGACCACTGGAAAAACCGTAGCCTTGACTAGATGGACCTTTGTGGGCAAAGTAATGTCTCTGCTTTTTAATATGCTGTCTAGGTTGGTCATAACTTTCCTTCTGAGGAGTAAGCGTCTTTTAATTTCATGGCTGCAGTCACCATCTACAGTGATTTTGGAGCCCCCCAAAATAAAGTCAGCCGCTGTTTCCACTGTTTCCCCATCTATTTGCCATGATGTGATGGGACCAGATGCCATGATCTTAGTTTTCTGAATGTTGAGCTTTAAGCCAACTTTTTCACTCTCCTCTTTCACTTTTATCAAGAGGCTGTTTAGTTCTGCTTCATTTTCTGCCATAAGGGTGGTGTCATCTGCGTATCTGAGGTTACTGATATTTCTCCTGGCAATCTTGATTCCAGCTTGTGCTTCTTCCTGCACAGCATTTCTCATAATGTACTTTGCATATAAGTTATATAAGCAGGATGACAATATACAGCCCTGACATACTGCTTTTCCTATTTGGAACCAGTCTGTTGTTCCATGTCCAGTTCTAACTGTTGCTTCCTGACCTGCATACAGATTTCTCAAGAGGCAGGTCAGGGGGTCTGGTATTCCCATCTCTTTCAGAATTTTCCACAGTTTATTGTGATCCACACAGTCAAAGGCTTTGACATAGTCAATAAAGCAGAAATAGATGTTTTTCTGGGACTCTCTTGCTTTTTTGATGATCCAGCTGTGGAAGTGACAAAATCTGTTAAAACAATCCCTCTATCCAGAGAGCTTGAGGGTCGATTCAACAACAATCAGTATTATTTTTAGAGTAATGTCTTCAAACGTTCATGCCTGAATGAGAGTGGTCCTGCAAAGCCATTAGTGCTGGGGAAGAGGCGTCTACATACTTATTTCCTATTTTTCCACCATCCTCCAAGAGTCCTTTTCCTTGTTTTTATGTTTATTAATACAGTTCATACTTTGATTTTTCATCTCTCCATTAAGTATTTCAAGAACGGGTCTGAGTGACACCATAGTCCTTTATGGTGGTACATGGACCAAGCTCGAATGGTAACTGTAACACTCATTGAAAGCAGGAGTAATATTTCAGGCTTTGAGATGAGAGCATTAAGTTCAACCTGGAAGAAGAGCTCATGTCTTGTTAGATGCCTTTAAGCAAGAGCGAAGAGGGGAAGTTTGATACTATGGCTGCTTTAGCAGTCTAAACCAGAATTTTGTTATCTTTTCCTTTGTACTTCAGAGACTTGATTTTTTTTTTTTTTTTAAAGAACCATATTCGAAATGAGAGCTGCGTTGAGCCCTGGAGACAGTTCCATGCTACTAGTGATTGTACTGTCTTTGTTGTGTTCATTGATAATTTATATTTCTTGCCACTAGATGGTGCTCTTTCACTTTGAAATACATTTGCATTTAAAAATGAGTCTTTTTTGCTTTTTGTTTATTGTTCTGTTGATGCAGAGATGGTGGAAAATCAAATTCCTTCTTAAATTGGATCTGAGGTTTCCTGTCCCTAAACAGATGCATAGGAATTTTAATGTGATTATGCAACCTTTAATGTAATAGGTTTTCAGATTCTCATAGCACTCAATACATGCTGTTAATTTGTTTTGTAAGAAAATACACTTTTTCCCCTATGGAAGCATTTTATGTTCCATATACTTGGCTGATACATAAGAGGCTACAGTTGCATGTCTTATGTGGCTTGATCTGCTGTGTCCTATGCTCGATTAAGGAATCACTTGGGAAAACAACAAAATGCTGACTGCTGGGTCCTAGAGACCTGGAACCTGTGTTTTAGAAAGTGATTCTGATGAGCAGAATTGTTTGAGACACACCAGGCTCCAATCTCCACTGTAGCAGTAAGCACTTCTAGGGGACACTAATGACCGAGTGTCTGCCTACCAAACTACCAAAGTGCAAGATAGTTGAAACCAAAATTTTGAATTTAGACAGCTCTGTGTAAATATTGCCTCTAGGAGTCTTAATGGGTATAATACGAATAGTTAAGAGAATGGAAATGACAATTAACTCCGGTATTATTGCCTAAGGAATCCCAAGGACAGAGGAGTCTGGCAGGCTACAGTCCATGGGGTCACAAAGAGTCAGACATGATTTAGCAACTAACACTTTCACTTTGTTTACGTAAGTGTGTTGAAGTTGGCGAGAGTCTTACACAGACAAGATGGTCTCTATTAGGATGGAAGCATGAATGGACGCAAGCAGGAGCAAGCAGACAGAACATTGTGTGTGGAAGCTCTCCCAGCTTGCAGGGGTGCGACAGCCATTTTGCCCTACTCTTTTTTTTTAGCCCCTCCCCTTAAAAACCTGATACTTCAGTTGCTCAGTTGTGTCTGACTCTTTGCGACCCCATGGACTGCAGCACGCCAGGTCTCCCTGTCCATCACCAACACCTGGAATTTACTCAAACTCATGTCTATTGAGTTGGTGATGCCATCTAAAAATCTCATCCTCTTTCGTCCCCTTCTCCTCCTGCCTTCAATCTTTCCCAGCATTAGGCTGTTTTCAAATGAGTCAGCTCTTCACATCGGGTGGCCAAAGTATTGGAGCTTCAGCTTCAATATCAGTCCTGCCAAAGAACATTCAGGACTGATTTCCTTTAGGATGGACTAGTTGGATCTCCTTGCAGACCAAAGTACTCTCAAGAGTCTTCTCCAACACCACAGTTCAAAAAAGCATCAATTCTTCGGCACTCAGCTTTCTTTATAGTCCAACTCTCACATCCATACATGACCACTGGAAAAACCGTAGCCTTGACTAGACTGACCTTTGTTTTGCAAAGTAATGCCTCTGCTTTTTAACATGCTGTCTAGGTTGGTCATAACTTTCCTTCTGAGGAGTAAGCGTCTTTTAATTTCATGGCTGCAGTCACCATCCGCAGTGATTTTGGAGCCCCCCCAAAATAAAACCTGCCACTGTTTCTCCATCTATTTGCTATGAAGTGATGGGACCAGATGCCATGATCTTAGTTTTCTGAATATTGAGCTTTAAGCCAACTTTTTCACTCTCCTCTTTCACTTTTATCATGAGGCTCTTTAGTTCTGCTTCACTTTCTGCCATAAGGGTGGTGTCATCTGCGTTTCTGAGGTTACTGATATTTCTCCTGGCAATCTTGATTCCAGCTTGTGCTTCCCTCCAGCCCAGCATTTCGCATGATGTTTTCTGATAAGTTAAACAAGCAGGGTGACAATATACAGCCTTGACGTACTCCTTTTCCTATTTGGAACCAATCTGTTGTTCCATGTCCAGTTCTAACTGTTGCTTCCTGACCTGCATACAGGTTTCTCAAGAGGCAGGTCAGGTGGTCTGGTATGCCCATCTCTTTCAGAATTTTCCATAGTTTATTGTGATCCACACAGTCAAAGGCTTTGACATAGTCAATAAAGCAGAAGTATATGTTTTTCTGGAACTCTCTTGCTTTTTTGATGATCCAGTGGATGTTGGCAATTTGATCTCTGGTTCCTCTGCCTTTTCTAAAACCAGCTTGAACATCTGGAAGTTCATGGTTCATGTATTGTTGAAGCCTGGCTTGGAGAATTTTGAATATTACTTGGCTAGCATGTGAGATGAGTGCAATTGTGTGGTAGTTTGCATTCTTTGGCATTGCCTTTCTTTGGGATCAAAATGAAAACTGACCTTTTTCAGTCCTGTGGCCACTGCTGAGTTTTCCAAATTTGCTGGCATATTGAGTGTAGCACTTTCACAGCATCATCTTTTAAGATTTGAAATAGCTCTACTGGAATTCCATCACCTCTACCAGCTTTGTTCGTAGTGATGCTTCCTAAGGCCCACTTGACTTCACATTCCAGGATGTCTGGCTCTAGGTGAGATATCACACTATCATGATTATCTGGTTGTGAAGATCTTTTTTATACAGTTCTTCTGTGTTTTCTTGCCACCTCTTCTTAATATCTTCTGCTCCTGTTAGGTCCATACCATTTCTGTCCTTTACTGTGCCCATCTTTGCATGAAATGTTTGTTCATGGTTGGTATCTCTAATTTTCTTGAAGAGATCTCTAATCTTTCCCATTCTGTTTCTTTCGTCTATTTCTTTGCATTGATCACTGAGGAAGGCTTTCTTAGCTCTCCTTGCTATTCTTTGGAACTCTGCATTCAAATGGGTATATCTTTCCTTTTCTCCTTTGCTTTTGGCTTCTCTTCTTTTCACAGCTATTTGTAAGGCCTCCTCAGACAGCCATTTTGCTTTTTTGCATTTCTTTTCAATGGCGTGGTCTTGATCCCTGTCTCCTGTACAGTGTCATGAACCTCCATCCGTAGTTCATCAGGCACTGTCTATCAGATCTAGTCCCTTAAATCTATTTCTCCCACTATATAATTGTTAGGGATTTGATTTAGGTCATACCTGAATGGTCTAGTGGTTTTCCCTACTTTGTTCAATTTAAGTCTGAATTTGGCAATAAGGAGTTCATGATCTGAGCCACAGTCAGCTCCTGGTCTTGTTTTTGCTGACTGTATAGAGCTTCTCCATCTTTGGTTGCAAAGAATATATCAGTCTGATTTCGGTGTTGACCATCTGGTGATATCCACGTGTAGAGTCTTCTCTTGTGTTGTTGGAAGAGGGTGTTTGCTATGACCAGTGTATTGTCTTGGCAGAACTCCATTAGCCTTTGCCCTACTTCCTTCTGTACTCCAAGGCCAAATTTGCCTGTTACTCCAGGTGTTTCTTGACTTCCTACTTTTGCATTCCAGTCCCGTCTAATGAAAATGACATCTTTTTTGGGTGTTAATTCTAGAAGGTCTTGTAGGTCTTCATAGAATAGTTCAACTTCAGCTTCTTCAGCATTACTGGTCAGGGCATAGACTTGGATTACTGTGATATTGAATGGCTTGCCTTAGAGAGGAACAGAAGTCATTCTATTGTTTTTGAGACTGCATCTATGTACTGCATATCGGACTGTGTTTTTGACTATGAGGGCTACTCCATTTCTTCTAAGGGATTCTTTCCCACAGTAGTAGATTTAATGGTCATCTGAATTAAATCCACTCATTCCAGTCCATTTTAGTTCGCTGATTCCTAAAATGTCGATGTTCACTCTTGCCATCTCCTTTTTGATCACTTCCAATTTGCCTTGATTCATGGACCTAACAGTCCAGGTTCCTATGCAGTATTACTCTTTGCAGCATTGGACCTTGCTTCAATCACCAGTCACATCCACAACTGGGTGTTGTTTTTGCTTTGGATCCATCTCTTCATTCTTTCTGGAAATATTTTTCCACTGATCTCCAGTAGCATATTGGGCACCTACCAACTTGGGGAGTTCATCTTTCAGTGTCCTATGTTTTTGCCTTTTCCTACTGTTCATGGAGTTCTCAAGGCAGGAATACTGAAATGGTTCGCCATTCCCTTCTCTAGCGGACCACATTTTGTCAGAACCTGATACTTGCACATTTTAGAAAGTTTTAACCAACACTGAGGTCTTTAATCTTCACAACATCCCTTTGACAGGGCGTCTGTCAGAGGGGGGGATTAGAGAACAGGCTGAGGAGAGGTGCTGAGCCCAGGGCAGCCAGTAGGAGGCACAGTCTGGGGAGAGAAAGGGGCTGGAGTGTGGGCACTGATCAGATTGAAGCCAGCTGCTGGGAGGTCTCCCCGGGAGGCCAGATTCATTCCTAGGCTCTGAAGCTCCCTGTGTACTCTTGCTGATTAGGATTGCTTCATCCTGGTCTTGAGGGTGGGGAGCTTTAGAAGATGGTTTCCTCCTCCTTTCCATCCTTCCGTTCTCTATCTCCTTCTCTTTCAGTCACACCTTATGAATCTGAAACTCAGTGAAACTATGAGCCATGCCGTGTAGGGTCACTGAAGACGGATGGGTAACAGTGGAGAGTTCTGATAAAACGTGGTCCACTGGAGAAGGGAATGACAAACCACATCAGTATTCTTGCCTTGAGAACCCCATGAACAGTAGAAAAAGGCAAAAAGATAGGACACTGAAAGATGAACTCCCCAGGTTGGTAGGTGCCCAATATGCTACTGGAGATCAGTGGAGAAATAACTCCAGAAAGAATAAAGAGATGGAGCCAAAGTGAAAACACCACCTGGTTGTGGATGTAACTGGTGATGGCAGTAAAGTCTGATGCTGTAAAGAGCAATATTGCACAGGAACCTGGAATGTTAGGTCCATGAATCAAGGTAAATTAGAAGTGGTCAAACAGGAAATGTAAAGAGTGAACATTGATATTTCAGGAATCAGTGAACTAAAATGGACTGGAATGGGTGAATTTAATTCAGATGACCATTAAATCTACTTACTGTGGGCAAGAATCCCTTAGAAGAGATGGAGTAGCCCTCATAGTCAACAAAAGAGTACGAAATGCAGTACTTGGGTGCAGTCTCAAAAATGACAGAGTGAACTTTGTTTGTTTCCAAGGCAAGCCATTCAATATCACAGTAATCCAAGTCTATGCCGTGACCAGTAATGCTGAAGAAGCTGAAGGTGAATGCTTCTGTGAAGACCTACATGACCTTCTAGAGCTAACACACAAAAAAGATGTCCATATCATCATATTGGACTGGAATGCAAGAGTAAAAAGTAAAGAGATACCTGGAGCAACAGGCAAATTTGGCCTTGGAGTACAGAAGGAAGCGGGGCAAAGGCTAACAGAGTTTTGCCAAGAGAACACACTGGCCATAGCAAACATCCTCTTCCAACAACACAAAAGAAGACTGTACACATGGACATCACCAGATGGTCAACACCGAAATCAGATTGATTATATTCTTTGCAGCCAAAGATGGAGAAACTCTTTCCTGCCAGCAGAAACAAGACCAGGAGCTGACTGTGCTCAGATCATGAACTCCTTATTGCCAAATTCAGACTTAAATTGAACAAAGTAGGGAAAACCACTAGCCCATTCAAGTATGACCTAAATCAAATCCGTTATGATTATACAGTGGAAGAACAAATAGATTCAAGGAATTAGATCTGATAGACAGAGTGCCTAAAGAACTATGGACTGAGGTTTGTGACATTGTACAGGAGGCAGTGATGAAGACCATCCCCAAGAAAAAGAAATGCAAAAAGGCAAAATGGTTGTCTGAGGAGGCCTTACAAATAACTGAGTAAAGAAGAGAAGTGAAAGGCAAAGGAGAAAAGGAAAGATTATACCCATCTGAATGCAGAGTTCCAAAGAATAGCAAGGAGAGCTAAGAAAGCCTTCCTCAGTGATCAATGCAAAGAAATAGAAGAAAACAACAGAATGGGAAAGATTAGAGATCTCTTCAAGAAAATTAGAGATATCAAGGGAACAAACATTTCATGCAAAGATGGGCACAGTAGAGGACAGAAATGGTATGGACCTAACAGGAGCAGAAGATATTAAGAAGAGGTGGCAAGAAAACACAGAAGAACTGTATAAAAAAGATCTTCACAACCAGATAATCATGAGGGTATGATCACTCACACTCACCTAGAGCCAGACATCCTGGAATGTGAAGTCAAGTGGGCCTTAGGAAGCATCACTACAAAGAAAGCTAGTGGAGATGATGGAATTCCAGTTGAGCTATTTCAAATCCTGAAAGATGATGCTGTGAAAGTACTGCATTCAATATGTTAGTAAATTTGGAAAACTCAGCAGTGGCCACAGGACTGGAAAATGTCAGTTTTCATTCCAATCCCAAAGAAAGGCAATGCCAAAGAATGTTCAAACTACCACACAATTGCACTCGTCTCCCATGCTAGCAAAGTAATGCTGCAAATTTTCCAAGTCGGGCTTCAGCAGTATGTGAACCATGAACTTCCATATGTTCAAGGTGGAATTAGAAATGCCAGAGGAACCAGAGATCAAATTGCCAACATCTGTTGAATCATAGAAAAGCAAGAGAATTCCATAAAAACATCTACTTTTGCTTTATTGATTATGCCAAAGCCTTTGACTGTGTAGATCACAACAAACTGTGGAAAATTCCCATCCTAAATAGATGAGAATACCAGACCACCTGACTTGCCTCTGGAGAAATCTGTATGCAGGTCAAGGAGCAGCAGTTAGAACTGGACATGGAACAACAGACTGGTTCCAAATCAGGAAAGGAGTACATCAAGACTGTATACTGTCACCCTGCTTATTTAACTTATATGCAGAGTACATCATGAGAAATGCTGGGCTGGATGAAACACAAGCTGGAATCAAGATTTCCGGGAGAAATATCAGTGACCTCAGATATGCAGATGACACCACCCTTATGGCAGAAAGTGAAGAGGAACTAAAGAGCCTCTTGAAGAAAGTGAAAGAGGAGAGTGAAAAATCTGACTTAAAACTCACATTCAGAAAACTAAGATCATGTCATCCGGTCCTATCACTTCATGGTAAATAGATGGGGAAACAATGGAAACAGTGACAGACTTTAGTTTCTTGGACTTGAAAATCACTGCAGATGCTGACTGCAACCATGAAGTTAAATCATGCTTGCTCTTTGTAAGGAAAGCTGTGACAAACCTAGACAGCATATTAAAAAGGAGAAACAGTACTTTGCCGACAAAGGTCCATCTAATCAAAGCTATGGTTTTTCCATTAGTCATGTATGGATATGAGAGTTGGACTATAATGAAAGCTGAGTGCTGAAGAATTGATGCTTTTGAACTGTGGTGTTGGAGAAGACTCTTGAGAGTCCCTTGGACTGCAAGGAGATCCAACCAGTCCATCCTCAAGGAAATCAATCCTCGATATTCATTGGAAGGATTGATGCTGAAGCTGAAACCCCAATAATTTGGCCACCTGATATGAAGAACTGACTCATTCGAAAAGATCCTGATGCTGAGAAAGATTGAAGGCAGAAGGAGAAGTGGTCGAAGCATATTAATAAAGAGTCATCACTCTGGCAACAAAGGGCCATCTAATCAAAACTATGACATTTCCAGTAGTCATTACAAATGTGAGATTTGGGTCATAAAGAAGGTGGAGTGCAACTTTTTAATATGCTTTTTAATATGCTGTGTAGGTTTGTCATAGCTTTTCCTCCAAGGACCAAGTGTCTTTGAATATCATGGCTGCAGTCACCATCCACAGTGATTTTAGAGACCAAGATAATAAGGTCTGTCACTGTTTTCATTTTTTCTCCACCTATTTGCCATAAAGTGGTGGTATCAGATACCATGATATTAATTTTCTGAATGTTGAGAAAAGCCAGCCTTTTCACTCTTTTCTTTCACTTTCATCAAGAGGCTCTTTACATCTAATATACTAGATTATTTATTTATTTGACTGATTTTTACCTCCCTGCACAAGTCTATAAGGTCCATGTGGACAGATGGCTTTCTTTTTTTGATCGTGGCATATAGGATATTAGTTCCACCACCAGGGATCGAACCAGCACCCCCTACATTGAAAATGTGAGACTGCTGGAGAAGCATAGTAGAGGTTCAGAAAATCTTTACCGAATGAATGAGTGGTTTCCTGCAGACATAGTGTATACTTAGTCACTTACTTAGTACTAATTCTGAACAAATATTAAATATTCCTGAATGAAGATTGTTTTCTTCCTGTCAACTTTGGCCGATAAGAATATCTCCTAAATGGTCACATTATTTAAAGTATGGATCCAGAGTTGGAAGACACTGGATTGTAATAAACATCCCCTGAATGGTTTTCTGGGTCAAGTTGCTAAACTGCTCTGTGCCTTAGTTTCCTTTGCAGACAACCTCACAAAATTGTGGTGTACAACACTTATTATTGTCTGTTTCATTTTAACTATTGTACTGTGAAGTGGTACTTCATTGTGGGATTTTTTTTAATTGAAAAATGCTTTATTTCTAGAGATGTCACCACTGAAATTTAAAATAGGCAGTATATTCACTATATAAAGAAATTGCTTTATAATACTGGTAGTTAACAAAGAAAAAAGCAAACCATGGTGTAGATTGAATGATTCAGTGCATTTCAAGCCTTTAGAACAGGGCCTGGAATGTACCAAGAGATGAAGTAATAAATTGAATATATAGACTCCTCACTTGTTTAAAAAATAATTATATGATATACTTATTTTGCAATTAAATTTAAAGTTAAATAGGTTAGCTAGTGTTCAGAAGGAAAAAAAGCATAGATAAATGCACAGTTTGAGTATTTTACATATTTCTGTTTTTATTACAGTGACAACACATCTAGCATGAATCAGATATTGAATGTATCATGGAATCGTTTTTTCTTATATTGTAACATAAGTTTTAAAACAGAGCTTAGGGGTTTCACATGAGCTCTTTTTTCTTGATTTTTTACAGATCCCCATATTAAGGTTTCTGGAAAGAAAGAAGATGTTAAGGAAGCCAAGGAAATGATCATGTCTGTCTTAGACACAAAAGTAAGTGAATGTTAAAGACACTCAGATGTCAGAACCTTGTCTCTGCAAAGGGCTACTTCATGCTGTTATGAAAGAAACATTTGGAGAAGAAAAACCAGGAGAAAGTAATGGCAGGTTTTAAAATAAGCGCGTGATTCTACAATGGATGTAAAGGTCTCTTTCAGATTTGCATAGGTTCTCTCAGGTTGGGTAATTGAATAATACTTTCTCTCTCTCTCTCTCTCTCTCTCTCACACTTAAATACATAATATGTATATGTGTATATGTGTTTATGTATAAGTGCGTATGTGTGTATATGCCATCTTCAGAAATAGACACTGATCTTGATTAATATAGAGCAAGTAATAAAGATTGCAAGAATTTGCAAAATTTGCTTTTATAATATCAGTGGAAAACCAAAATTGTGTTCTGTATAGCACTGTGTGTGTGATGGCATGAAATCTGACAATGTGTCTGGTATGTTCTCTCTCTCTACAAGTACCTGTAGAGAGAGACAAGAGAGAAATGAAAATATTTAAAAATATATACTTGTTTCTGTGAATTTGTTTTAATAAACACTTCTAAATCACTTGCTCTATGCCAGGCACTTAGCTACATCATTTACAAATATTAATTTGTTCAGTCCTCATAACAAACTCAGGAAAGAGATATTAGGGAACTTACACAGGATATAATAGCTGATGAGTGGGGAGGTGGGGTTTAAATCCAGTCTGTCTGGTCCTTAACCACTATTTTTGCCATCTAGTATTTCATTGAAATTATTTCTAATCTCTTCCTCCCTATTTTTTGTTCCTTTTTCTTGCTGTTGTAATTTTTTAAGAAAATAATTATTCATCCTATAATTATTAAAAATTTTGCAATATCCAAAAAGGTTATCTTTTTTCATTTTTTCTTTTTCATTTTTTTATTAGTTGTAGGCTAATTACTTTACAATATTGTAGTGGTTTTTGCCATACATTGACATGAATCAGCCATGGATTTACATGTGTTCCCCACCCTGAACCCCCGTCCCACCGCCCTCCCATTCCCATCCCTCTGGGTCTTCCCAGTGCACCAGCCCTGAGCACTTGTCTCATGCATCCAACCTGGGCTGGTGATCTGTTTCACACTTGATAATATACATGTTTCGATGCTGTTCTCTCACATCATCCCACCCTCGCCTTCTCCCATAGAGTCCAAAAGTCTGTTCTGTACATCTGTGCCTCTTTTTCTGTCTTGCATGTAGGGTTATGGCTACCATCTTTCTAAATTCCATATATATGCATTAGTATACTGTATTGGTGTTTATCTTTCTGGCTTACTTCACTCTGTATAAAGGGCTCCAGTTTCATCCACTCATTAGAACTGATTCAAATGAATTCTTTTTAATGGCTGAGTAATATTCCATTGTGTATATGTACCACAGCTTTTTATCCATTCGTCTGCTGATGGGCATCTAGGTTGCTTCCATGTCCTGGCTATTATAAACTGTGCTGTGATGAACATTGGGGTACACATGTCTCTTTCAGTTCTGATTTCCTCAGTGTGTATGCCCAGGAGTGGGATTGCTGTATGCTGTATGTATGTGTATGTGTGTATGCCCAGGAGTGGGATGGCAGTTCTGTTTCCAGTTTTTTTAAGGAATCTCCACACTGTTCTCCATAACGACTGTACTAGTTTGAGTTCCCACCAACAGTGTAAGAGGGTTCCCTTTTCTCCACACCCTCTCCAGTATTTATTGCTTGTAGACTTTTGGATAGCAGCCACTGTGACTGGCGTGTAATGGTACCTCATTGTGGTTTTGATTTGCATTTCTCTGATAATGAGTGATGTTGAGCATCTTTTCATGTGTTTGTTAGCCATCTGTATGTTTTCTTTGGAGAAATATCTGTTTAGATCTTTGGCCCATTCTTTTGATTGAGTCATTTATTTTTCTGGAATTGATCTGCAGGAGTTACTTATATATTTTTGAGATTAATCCTTTGTTTCTTGCTTTGTTTGCTATTATTTTCTCCCATTCTCAAGGCTGTCTTTTCACCTTGCATATAGTTTTCTTTGTTGTGCAAAAGCTTTTAAGTTTAATTAGGTCCCATTTGTTTATTTTTGCTTTTATTTCCAATATTCTGGGAGGTGGGTCACAAAGGATCTTGCAGTGATTTATGTCAGAGAGTGTTTTGCCTATGTTCTCCTCTAGGAGCTTTATAGTTTCTGGTCTTACATTTAGATCTTTAATCCATTTTGAGTTTATTTTTGTGTATGGTGTTAGAAAGTGTTCTAGTTTCGTTCTTTAACAAATGGTTGACCAGGTTTCCCAGCACCACTTGTTAAAAAGATTGTCTTTTTTTCCATTGTATATCCTTGCCTCCTTTGTCGAAGATAAGGTGTCCATGGGTACGTGAATTCATCTCTGGGCTTTCTATTCTGTTCCATTGATCTATATTTCTGTCTTTGTGCCAGTACCATAGTGTCTTGATGACTGTGGCTTTGTAGTAGAGTCTGAAGTCAGGCAGCTTGATTCCTCCAGTTCCATTCTTCTCTCTCAAGATTACTTTGGCTATTCGAGGTTTTTTGTATTTCCATACAAATTGTGAAATTATTTGTTCTAGTTCTGTGAAAAATACCGTTGGTAGCTTGATAGGGGTTGTATTGAATCTATAGATTGCTTTGGGTAGTATACTCATTTTCACAGTATTGATTCTGCCAATCCATGAACACGGTATGTTTCTCCATCTGTTTGTGTCCTCTTTGATTTCTTTCATCACTGTTGTATAGTTTTCTATATATAGGTCTTTTGTTTCTTTAGGTAGATATACTCCTAAGTATTTTATTCTTTTTGTTGCAATGGTGAATGGTATTGTTTCCTTAATTTCTCTTTCTGTTTTCTCATTGTTAGTGTATAGGAATGCAAGGGATTTCTGTGTGTTAATTTTATATCCTGCAACTTTACTATATTCATTGATTAGCTCTAGTAATCTTCTGGTAGAGTCTTTAGGGTTTTCTATGTAGAGGATCATGTCGTCTGCAAACAGTGAGTTTTACTTCTTCTTTTCCTATCTGGATTCCTTTTATTTCTTTTTCTGCTCCAATTGCTGTGGCCAACACTTTCAAAACTATGTTGAATATTAGTGGTGAGAGTGGGCACCCTTGTCTTGTTCTTGTCTTTAGGGGAAATGCTTTCAATTTTTTACCATTGAGGATAGTATTTGCTGTGGGTTTGTCATATATAGCTTTTATTATGTTGAGGTATGTTCCTTCTATGCCTGCTTTCTGGACAGTTTTAATCATAAATGGATTTTGTCAAATGAATTTTGTCAAAGGCTTTTTCTGCATCTATTGAGATAATCATATGGTTTTTATCTTTCAATTTGTTAATGTGGTGTATTACATTGATTGATTTGCAGATATTAAAGAATCCTTGCATTCCTGGGATAAAGCCCACTTGGTCATGATGTATGATCTTTTTAATATGTTGTTGGATTCTGTTTGCTAGAATTTTGTTAAGGATTTTTGCATCTATGTTCATCAGTGATATTGGCCTGTCGTTTTCTTTTTTTGTGGCATCTTTGTCTGGTTTTGGTATTAGGGTGATGGTGGCCTCATAGAATGAGTTTGGAAGTTTACCTTCTTCTGCAATTTTCTGGAAGAGTTGGGGTAAGTTGAGTGTTAGCTCTTCTCTAAATTTTTGGTAGAATTCAGCTGTGAAGCCATCTGGTCCTGGGCTTTTGTTTGCTGGAAGATTTATGATTACAGTTTCAATTTCTGTGCTTGTAATGGGTCTGTTAAGATCTATTTCTTCCTGGTTCAGTATTGGAAAGTTATACTTTTCTGAGAATTTGTCCATTTCTTCCAAGTTGTCCATTTTATTGGCATATAGCTGGTGGTAGTAGTCTCTTATGATCCTTTGTATTTCAGTGTTATCTGTTGTGATCTCTCCATTTTCATTTCTAATTTTGTTGATTTGGTTCTTCTCCCTTTGTTTCTTGATGAGTCTGGCTAACGGTGTGTCAATTTTATTTATCTTTTCAAAACACCAGCTTTTAGCTTTGTTGATTTTTGCTATGGTCTCTTTTGTTTCTTTTGCATATATTTCTGCCCCAATTTTTAAGATTTCTTCCTCCTACTAACCCTGGTGTTCTTCATTTCTTCCTTCTCTAGTTGCTTTAGATGTAGAGTTAGGTTATTTATTTGACTTTTTTTCTTGTTTCTTGAGGTATGCCTGTATTGCTATGAACCTTCCCCTTGGCACTGCTTTTACAGTATCCCATAGGTTTTGGTTTGTTGTGTTTTCATTTTCATTCGTTTCTATGCATATTTTTAGTTCTTTTTTGATTTCTTCTATGATGTGTTGGTTATTCAGAAGTGTGCAAAAAACACGCTTCCATATGTTTGAATTTTTAATAGTTTTTTTTTTTTTCCTGTAATTGAGATCTAATCTTCCTGCATTGTGGTCAGAAAAGATGACTGGAATGATTTCATTTTTTTTGAATTTACCAAGGCTAGATTTATGGCCCAGGATGTGATCTATTCCGGAGAAGGTTCCGTGTGCACTTGAGAAAAAGGTGAAATTGATTGTTTTGGGGTGAAATGTCCTATAGATATCAATTAGGTCTAGCTGTTCCATTGTGTCATTTAAAGTTTGTGTTTCCATGTTCATTTTCTGTTTAGTTGATCTATCCATAGGTGTGAGTGGGGTATTAAAGTTTCCTACTATTATTGTGTTATTGTTAATTTCCTGTTTCATAGTTGTTAGCATTTGCCTTACATATTGTGGTGCTCCTATGTTGGGTGCATATATATTTATAATTGTTACATCTTCTTCTTGGATTGATCCTTTGATCATTATGTAGTGTCCTTCTTTGTCTCTTTTCAAAGCCTTTATTTTAAAGTCTATTTTATCTGATATGAGTATTGCGACTCCTGCTTTCTTTTGGTCTCCGTTTGCGTGAAATGTTTTTTTCCATCCCTTCACTTTCAGTCTGTATGTGTCCTTTGTTTTGAGGTGGGTCTCTTGTAGACAGCATATATAGGGGTCTTGCTTTTGTATCCATTCAGCCAGTCTTTGTCTTTGGGTTGGGGCATTCAACCCATTTACATTTAAGATAATTATTGATAAGTAAGGTCCTGTTGCCATTTACTTTGTTGTTTTGGGTTTGCGTTTATACAGCCTTTCTGTGTTTCCTGTCTAGAGAAGATCCTTTAGCATTTGTTGAAGAGCTGGTTTGGTGGTGCTGAATTCTCTCAGCTTTTGCTTGTCTGTAAAGCTTTTCAATTCTCCATCATCTCTGAATGAGATCCTTGCTGGGTACAGTAATCTGGGTTGTAGCTTATTCTCTTTCATTACTTTAAGTATGTCCTGCCATTCCCTTCTGGCCTGAAGAGTTTCTATTGAAAGATCAGCTGTTATCCTTATGGGAATCCCCTTGTGTGTTATTTGTTGTTTCTCCCTTGCTGCTTTTAATATTTGTTCTTTGTGTTTGATCTTTGTTAATTTGACTAATATGTGTCTTGGGGTGTTTCGCCTTGGGTTTATCCTGTTTGGGACTCTCTGAGTTTCTTAGACTTGGGTGGCTATTTCCTTCCCCATTTTAGAGAAGTTTTCAGCTATTATCTCCTCGAGTATTTTCTCGTGGCCTTTCTTTTTGTCTTCTTCTTCTGGGACTCCTATGATTCCAATGTTGGGGCGTTTCACATTGTCCCAGAGGTCCCTGAGGTTGTCCTCATTTCTTTTGATTCTTTTTTCTGTTTTCCTCTCTGCTCCATTTATTTCCACCATTTTATCTTCTACCTCACTTATCCTATCTTCTGCCTCCATTATTCTACTGTTGGTTCCCTCCAGAGTGCTTTTGATCTCATTTATTGCATTATTTTTTTTTAATTGACTCTTTTTTATTTCCTCTAAGTCGTTAAACATTTCTTGCATCTTCTCAATCCTTGTCTCCAGGCTATTTATCTGTAACTCCATTTTGTTTTCAAGATTTTGGATCATTTTTATTCTCATTATTCTCAATTCTTTTTCAGGTAGATTCCCTATCTCCTCCTCTTTTGTTTGGCTTGGTGGGCATTTTTCATGTTCCTTTACCTGCTGGGTATTTCTCTGCCTTTTCATCTTATTTAGATTGCTGTGTTTGGGGTGGCCTTTCTGTATTCTGGTAGTCTGTGGTTCCTTTTTTACTGTGGAGGTTTCTCCCAGTGGGTGGGGTTGGACGATTGGCTTGTCAAGGTTTCCTGGTTAGGGAAGCTTGCGTCTGTGTTCTGGTGGGTGGAGCTGGATTTCTTCTCTCTGGAGTGCAATGGAGTGTCCAGTAGTGAGTTTTGAGATGGGTGTATGGGTTTGGTGTGACTTTGGGCAGCCTGTATGTTGATGCTCAGGGCTATGTTCCTGCGTTGCTGGAGAATTTGTGTGGAATGTCTTGCTCTGTCTTGCTCAGGTGCAATGTAACTTCTCTCCTCCCAGTCCCAGCCTCAGTTTCTGGGCGTGGAGGTCCAGTGCGCCTTGTGTCTCTTCCGGGGAGATGATCTTGGGTGGTGGTTGGTTTCAGTGTAGGTATGGAGGCTTTTGGATGGTCTCTTATTAATTAATGTTCCCTGTAGTCAGGAGTTCTCTGGTGTTCTCAGGTTTTGGGCTTAAGCCTCCTGCCTCTGGATTTCAGTCTTATTGTTCCAGTTGCCTCAAGACTTCTCCATCCATACAGCACTGATAATAAAACTTCTAGGTTAGTGGTGAAAAGATTCTCCACAGTGAGGGACACCCAGAGAGGTTCACAGAGTTACATGAAGAAGAGGAGAGGGAGGGAGGAGATAGAGGTGAGCAGGAGGAGAAAAGGGGGGACTGAAGAGGAGAGAGACAGATCTAGGCAGTACTCTGTTCTCTAAGTGTTCTCCGCAGCCCAGAACACCCACAGAGAGTCACAGAATTGGATTGAGAAGAGAAGAGGGTGGGGGGAAGTAGAGGTGATCTGGGGGAGAAAAAGGAGAGTCAAAAGGGGAGAGAGTAATCAAACCAGTAATCACACTCCTGAGTAAAAATGGGTAGTGAAGATTGGATTCTGAAATGTCCAAAATGGATAACAAATACTGAAAAACAAAGATTAGAAATCCAGAGTAGAGGTTAGCCTCTTAAAAATATAATATTAAAAAAAACAAAAACAAAAAATTTAAGAAATATATATGAAGGTAGCTTTAAAAATAGGGTTCTTTTTTTTTGCAAGATTATAGTGGGTTATAAAAATGAAAATTAAGGAGTAATAGAGGAATAAAAAAAAGAAAAAAAATTTTTAATTAAAAAATATAATAATGTAAAAATATCCAGGAATTTCTCTGGAGCTGTTGCGGGTAGTGTGGATTCAGTTCAGTTTCAGATAGTTCCTTTTTCCAGCTTATACTTCTCAATATCTATAAGCCCCTTCCAGTGTAGTTGGTGTTAAGTACAGGGATTTTAATCTGTTGCACCTGTCACTTCTAAAGCGGTTCCCTTTGTTTATTTGGCTTCTGTTTGCAGGTCTCTGCAGTGTCTAATTTCCGCCCGGACAGAAGTGGGCGGAGGTGGTCACTTATCTAGGCTCGCTTGTTCAGTCCTGTGGGGAGGGAGGGGCGCTGCAGACAAGCATCCCTGGTGTGTGTGGGGAGTGTTCGCAGTCTTCCGGCCACACTGGGTTTGCCCCGCTCGCGGCGCGTGTGCTTTCCCGTCTGCACTGCTCAGGCTCCAGGCTGCTCTACGGGGAACTGTCTAAGGCGGGCCCTGAGTTGCGTGCACTTCCCAGGCCAAGTCGCTCAGGTTCAGGTTCTCGGGTACTGCACATAGACGCAGACTCTGTTGGGCCTGCGTTTTGTGCCTTCCCCGTCGAAGCAGCTCAGGTGACCAGGAGCTTGACGAGCGCACTCTCTTCAGGTGCAGTGCGACTTCTCCCCTCCCGGTCCCAGCCTCAGTTTCTGGGCGCGGAGGTCCAGTGCGCCTTGTGTCTCTTCTGGGGAGCTGATCTCTGGCTGCCACCCTCCCGGCAGATGTCAACCATCCAGAATCTCAGGAAGTCTTTGGTCAGAAACTGGAACCCTGTTTGCAGTTTGGTAGGGGATGCAGTCTCTGGGGCCGAGTTTGCCCCTTTCTGGCTCTGGCTGGCGCCCGCCTCCCCCCTGCCTCCTGCCTCTGGCGGGGGATGGGCCGGTCCGCAGCCGGCAAGTTCTTCTCTGTCCTTTGTTCTGCGAATGGGCTGGCTGTGCGTTAGGTTAGGGCTTTTTGCAGGTTAATTCTCTCTCTCTCTCTTGCTATCCCACAGTTTAAGTTGCTATCTCAGGTAAGCTCCCTCAGGGCATTCAGATCCAGTTCTTACCCTAAGCAGTGCCACCCGCTCCTCTCCGTTCAGCCCCCACTTGCTGGTGGCGGATGCAGGCGTCTGGGGTACTTTTCTGCTGGGAGTTGCTTTTAGGCTTGTAATCTGTGGGTTTTATTTATTTTTCCTCCTGGTTAGGTTGCTCTCCGAGATTCGAAAATGTACCCCAGACCCGCCGGTGAGAGGGTTCACTGGTGTTTGGAAACTTCCTCTATTAAGACTCCCTTCCCGGACCGATCTCCGTCCCTAACTCTTTTGTCTCTCTTTTTATCTTTTATATTTTGTCCTACTTCCTTTCGAAGACAGTGGCCTCTTTTCTGGGTGCCTGATGTCCTCTGCTAACGATCAGAAGTTGTTTTGTGGAGTTTGCTCAGCGTTCAAGTATTCTTTTGATGAATTTGTGGGGGAGAAAGTGGTCTCCCTGTCCTATTCCTCCACCATCTTAGGTCCTCTCCCCCTTTTTTCTTTTTTAGTGGTTAACTAAAATAACTAAGTTTAAAAACCAAAGTATTTAATGGATCTAATTTTAAAATTTAAGAATTCAGAAAGTGTACAACTACTGATCTTTTTAAAATCTTGCTGTATTTTGACTTTTTAATTTTACTTTGTAAGGACTGAAGAATTTCAATATCAATTTTATAAATGAGAAAACATTTCATGTTAGTCTTTATAATTTTATGGCACTACTTTTCCCCAAATTAAATACATGAATTACAGTCTGCCTATAATTATTCATTGTGTCTTAAAGTTTTACATTTGCCTTTAGTATAGTTAATCTTATACTCTGTACTGGATTACTTAAGCATTTTACTCCTGGAGATGTATACTTTGTGATTTCTTCCTCACTCTTCTTCTTACCTGCAAGAATAATTTACCTACTTTGTAAAGTTTGACATACAGTGATAGAGAAGTTGTGAAAATGTTTGTAAATATTTTTTATTCAGTTTTGAGCTTTATTTTTGTTTCTAGTTTTCTGTCATTGTTCAGCATTTCTACTGACATACATTTATTCACTCTTGCAATTTTTTCACCTGTTTTTCAGTTATTTGAATTCATTTTTATGAATAATATCTATTTGTAATTGTAACTAATTTGAGTTGAATACTACTGTCCAAAAAAATTATCTTGGTAAAGAGTGTATCTTCCTATTTCTTCTGACAGATTTGTCTTTAAATGAAACAGTTTTTATGAGCAAGGATAGATAGATAAAAATTGAAAAATTTATAGATCAAGGTGATCTTAAGAAATCTGTAAGAACTTTCAGTGGGTCACTTTTTGTTAATCCTGTTCCCTTGGGGTAAACGTGTCTTTTTACGAGTTGTTCTTTCCTTTTTCATACATCAAGAAATAATACGTTATTTCCACTTAGAGCAATCGGGTCACCTTGAAGATGGATGTCTCACACACAGAACATTCTCATGTAATCGGCAAAGGGGGCAACAATATTAAAAAGGTGATGGAGGAAACAGGATGCCACATCCACTTCCCAGACTCCAACAGGAATAATCAAGCAGAAAAAAGCAACCAGGTGCTGGGACTTTTCACGTGACATTTTATGGGGCAGATTAAAGCTTGGATTTCCTGTGTGTGCATCTTTTGGGGGAGATGAGAACAAAAGAGTACTTGTGAAGATGGTGGGTAGTATAGATTTTATGTCCCCCTCTAAGGAGATTGAAAGTGCTCAGCTTTTTTCAAGAGATGCATTGTAGGTGGGCCTTAAATTCTTAATCTCTAAATGGTTGGTAGAAGAGAGGGAAGGTTGTCATGGCAACATTAAATGAAATCCTTCCAGAAAGGCTCAGAAGGCATGTGAGTTAGGAAAGGACCTGAAAGCTCGCCTGCTCCAGGCACCTATTGATAGCTGGGATTCTGTCTGCAGCATCACATAAATGCTCCTCCAGGCTACCCCAGGTCACCTTCTGAGAGGCAATGTGCAAGTGTCTGACTTTCTCACATTGGCTGAATTATGTCTCTATTTTATGCCCCCCTCCATTTTTTCTTTTTTTCTAGTTCTTGGGCTTGGAAACAAATGGAGCTCATGCGTCTAAATCAAAATGCTGTCAGTACTTGAAGAGCAGATAGTGTTCTTTGTATTATTTGGAAGTTTTCTCTCCTCTAATCACGATATTAGAACCTGGGTGGCTCAGGGGTAAAGAACACGCTTGGCAGGGCAGGAGACCCGGGTTCAGTCCGATTCCTAGGTTGGGAAGATCCCCTGGAGGAGGAAATGGCAACCGACTCCAGTATTCTTGTCTAGGTAATCCCATGGACAGAGGAGCTTGGTAGGCTCCAGTCCATGAGGTTGCAAAGAGTTAGACACAATTTAGCAACTCAACAACAGAGAAACTGTGTTGGGCACAAATATGAGTAAGACACAGTCTTTTCTCTGTGGGGACTGATGGTGACAGTGGCACATACAGACAAGGAACTGGATAGAAAGCGATGGTAAAAAGCAAGAGCGGTAATTATCTGACAGCACGGTGTGGGCCTGACCCATGAGAGTGCTGTCCGGGAGCCCCACCCTCTCGCCCTAATGCCAAGAGTAATTCCTCAATTGATGAATCATAGGAAAGCCTAGAAGATCCTGAGAAAGGGCTGGTGGAGCCACAGTGTTTTTTGCCAACCAGCATGTAAGTAGTTCATTACTTTGTGAACATAGTGTGGCAGTATCATTGCACACTGATGCCCATCTCGTGTGCAGAGAGTTTAAACAAAAGGGGGGAAATGCAGTGGACACAAGAAAATGTTTCCCAAGAAAATGGGAAGTGGGTGGGAGGCCCCTGTACGCTGGGAGGTTTTAGGTAAGTCCAGGAGGTAATGTTGATCAACTGACACAGATCACCAGAGCTTGTTAAAATGCAGATTCTGATTAAGTAGGTCTGGGTTGGTGCCTGAGATCCTTCATTATTAACAAACTCCAAGATAAAGACAATGCTGCACGATGCTGTTTTATCCTGGATGACACTTTGAGTAGTGAGGGAGTAGATAACTGAGAAAGTGGATGTGGATTCAAGAACAATAAATCTGTGTTTTTTACTTTTGCAGGTATCTATAGCAGGACAACCAGCAGGAGTAGAATCTGCCCGAGTTAGAATTCGGGTAAGTATTGATTCTTTTTTGTACAATAAAGCAATGTCAGTGATGTTGGCATTATAAAGCAATAAAAATATTGTAATTTATCAATTTACAACCAGATCATGTGTTCAACATGTAGGAAAGAGTGATGAAAGTTGTTTTAATGTCTCGAAGATGCTTTTTAGAGATGGTCTGAATTTTACCTGGCTCTGTTGCTCTGATGGTTTTGAAATGATCAAAAAGACGCCTGAGGAAAAATGCCACAGGCAATTCAAGTTATAAACTCTCAGGTTTTGCAGAAGTCTCCTTCTATTTAAAAACTTCAGATAGCCTACCCAAGCTTATGGCTGTAATAAAAGTATAATGTTTTAAAAAAAATCTTAAATTATTGAAGGGTGATTGCTTTACAATGTTGTGTTAGTCTACTGCACAGTGAAGTAAATAATCTATACGTGTGTGTGTATATATATATCTGCCCTCATCTTGAGAAAAATCCCATCTTGAGAAAAGAATGAATGAATTACACATATCTCTAAATGAATGGGCTTCCCTAGTGGCTTAGAATGTAAAGAATCTGCCTGAAATGCACGAGACCCGGGTTTTATCCCTGGGTTCAAAAGATTCCCTGGAGGAGGGCATGGCTACCCACTCCAGTATTCTTGCCTGGAGAATTCCATGGACAGAGGAGCCTGGCGGGCTGCAGTCCTTGGAGTTGCAAAGTGTCAGACATGACTGAGTGACTAACACTTTCACTTTCAGTAAATATGCAATGACCTAACCATCTGCTCTGGGTTCTGTGATTTCGTTTTAGGAGCTGCTTCCTTTGGTGCTGATGTTTGAACTGCCAATTGCTGGAATTCTTCAACCAGTGCCTGATCCTAATTCCCCCTCTATTCAGCACATATCACAAATGTACAACATTTCAGTGTCGTTTAAACAGCGGTCCCGAATGTATGGTGCTACAGTGATAGTACGGGGGTCTCAGAATAACACAAGCGCTGTGAAGGTGAGTGGTGTGGGTCATTCCAAACATTGTAGGTATATGAATCATGTGAGTTTTATTTTTAAAGGATTTTAAGACAAATTCATTTTCTGGAATTTTTTTTCCTCATATTACATTCTGGTTCCCATTTTTATTTATTTATTTTAAAAATATTTGTTTATTTGGCTGTGTTGGGTTGTAGTTGTAGCATGTGGGATCCTTTGTTGTGGCGTGTGGGCTTCTGTGGTTGCTAGCACATGGGCTTAGTTGCCGCTCCACATGTGGAATCTTAGTTCCCTGACCAGGGATCAAACCTGCATCCCCTGCACTGGAAGGCAGATTATTAACCACTGGACCACCAGGGAAGGCCCCATATTCTGGCTTTTAGGACATGCTGAATTTTTCCATAGCTGTCAGAAGCACGGTAGAACCTCTCCTTCAGTGTGGGAGGCTATCACATGGGACTATTTCTCTCCAACCTTTTCTCCTAGGAAGGAACGGCCATGCTTTTGGAACATCTCGCTGGGAGCTTGGCGTCAGCTATCCCCGTGAGCACGCAACTGGATATTGCAGCTCAGCATCATCTCTTTATGATGGGTCGAAATGGAAGCAACATCAAACATATCATGCAGAGAACGGGTGCTCAGATCCACTTTCCTGATCCCAGTAATCCACAAAAGAAATCCACTGTCTACCTCCAGGGCACCATTGAGTCTGTCTGTCTTGCAAGGCAATATCTCATGGTAGGTTTACTGAAATTAATGGTACAGTTTTTTTTAATCTCTTTGGGTACAGTGTATGTTGCTGCACATACTGTAGCTATGTGGTATTTATGGAAGCACTTTGGAATTCTGGACAAATAAGGAAGTTTCTTGGTAAAAGAAAATAAAAGAATAAGGTTCACAGTGCCTCCCAGATTTAATTTCATTTTGTGGGTAATTCTCTTGCAGTACTTTTTAAAAAATTTAAACAACTGAAGAGGTTACATGGAAATAATTGGCTATATTTTGTGGAAGGTTATTTTTATTTGACATTTAGCGTTTGTGTTTGACAAAAAAATCACAAAAAAACAGAGCAACTAAAAATTAATAAATTTAAAATTTTACCCTACCCTCAAAGATAATAAATTTTGGTATCATGAAACATTTGAACATTTCATAAATCTCTCATACCATTTTAAAACTGCTATAGTATTTGAGCTGTGATTTGAATGTCATGAATTGAAAGAAAGTAAGTTACAAAATTTAGTACTGCTTTCAGTTTATAATATTCATTCTGTCTATCTTTCCTATATTTATTAAAAACCCTGTGTGTAGGTTGATATATAGTAACAAAATGGACTGACATACCATGTATCCTTATTAAAAAATACCATTATATTCTCCATTCTGGCTAGACCTTTAGTGACATTTGAATCCATAAACTTCAGGCATGACCTTTACTGTTATTAAGTTGCAGAATCTGTTTTTGAGAAACTTTCAGAAAATCCAGATTTGTATTGTTGATTCCATTCCTCTGACAGATGAAAACTTGTTATAATCACTAAGAATTATGATATATGATTTTAAGAAATTAATTTCATTCTGAATGATATTTTTTTTAGCTAAGCTTATTTAGGCTACTTTTAATATACTGATAGTTAGCATATTTGTATCCAAGGATTATTATGATTACTCTTCATACTTTCTTTTTTCACACTTTTCAAGTTCTTTAGATATTATTTTGAGTTCAGTGAAATTTTCAAGCGATCAGCACAGTTATGAATTCATATTCATACTGTGCTCATCAGTATCAGTTCAGTTCAGTCGCTCAGTTGTGTCCGACTCTGTGACCCCATGAACCACAGCATGCCAGGCCTCCCTGTCCATCACTAACTCCTGGAGTCCACCCAAACTCATGTCCATTGAGTCGGTGATGCCATCCAACCATCTCATCCTTTGTCGTCCCCTTCTCCTGCCCTCAATCCCTCCCAGCATCAGGGTCTTTTCCCATGAGTTAGCTCTTCGCATCAGGTGGCCAAAGTATTGAAGTTTCAGCTTCAACATCAGTTCTTCCAAAGAACACCCAGGACTGATCCGCTTTAGGATGGACTGGTTGGATCTCCTTGCAGTCCAAGGGACTCTCAAGAGTCTTCTCTAACACCACAGTTCAAAAGCATCAATTCTTTGGCACTCAGCTTTCTTCACAGTACAACCCTCACATCCATACATGACCACTGGAAAAACCATAGCCTTGGCAAAGTAATGTCTGTGCTTTTTAATATGCTGTCTAGGTTGCTCATAACTTTTCTCCCAAGGAGTAAGTGTCTTTTAATTTCATGGCTGCAATCACCATCTGCAGTGATTTTGGAGCCCAAAAAAATAAAGTCTGACACTGTTTCCACTGTTTCCCCATCTATTTACCATGAAGTGATGGGACCAGATGCCATGATCTTAGTTTTCTGAATGCTGCATTTTAAGCCAACTTTTCCACTCTCCTCTTTCACTTTCTTCATGAGGCTCTTTAGTTCTTCACTTTCTGCCATGAGGGTGGTGTCATCTGCATATCTGAGGTTATTGATATTTCTCCTGGCAATCTTGATTCCAGCTTGTGCATCATCCAACTCAGCGTTTCTCATGATGTACTCTGCATATAAGTTAAATAAGCAGGGTGACAATATACAGCTTTGACATACTCCTTTTCCTATTTGGAACCAGTCTGTTGTTCCATGTCCAGTTCTAACTGTTGCTTCCTAACCTGCATACCTGACAAAAATACAGGTATGCAATGAGACATATTATTATTACTGCACAATAATGAAAGATTGAGAGAGAAATTAAAAGGCTTTAACTTAAATTTGAAATAGTAGCGCCGTTTTTTATAGCAACATCCTTATAAACATCTCTTATCCAGAAGAGAAATGGAACATGGTGATTTCTTTTTAATTCTGTTATGTTTGACAGTAACTACTTCCAATACTTATGTACAAACCCATCAATCTGTGCATCACAAAAAATGTGGGATGTGGTTTCTATACTCAGTAGATTAGGAGCCAGGAAGAAAGAATCAGAGAAAAAGCACAAGTGCTAACCCCTGCTATGCTGAAGAGTGAGACAGTTACAGGAAAGGGTGATAGTAGCAGTTTCCACCGGAGAAGGCAGTGGCGCCCACTCCAGTACTCTCTCCTGGAAAATCCCATGGACGGAGGAGCCTGGTGGGCTGCAGTCCATGGGGTCACTAAGAGTCGGACACGACTGAGCGACTTCACTTTCACTTTTCACTTTCATGCATTGGAGAAGGAAATGGCAACCCACTCCAGTACTCTTGCCTGGAGAATCCCGTGGACGGAGGAGCCTGGTGGGCTGCAGTCCATGGGGTCACTAAGAGTCGGACACGACTGAGCGACTTCACTTTCACTTTTCACTTTCATGCATTGGAGAAGGAAATGGCAACCCACTCCAGTACTCTTGCCTGGAGAATCCCGTGGACAGAGGAGCCTGGTGGGCTGCAGTCCATGGGGTCACTAAGAGTCGGACACGACTGAGCGACTTCACTTTCACTTTTCACTTTCATGCATTGGAGAAGGAAATGGCAACCCACTCCAGTGTTCTTGCCTGGAGAATCCCAGGGACAGTGGAGCCTGGTGGGCTGCCGTCTGTGGGGTCGCACAGAGTCGGACACGACTGAAGCGATTTAGCAGCAGCAGCAGCAGCAGTTTACTCCAGGAAGGAGGTTAAGGTTTGAGCTGCATCAAAGGAGAAGTGGGACTTGGGTTGGCAAGGAAGCCTTGTGATGAGTTAGGATACTGAGGAACAGAATCTATTGCAAAGACTGTCAATAGGTTAGTGTAGTTTGGAGAAGGGGCAGACATACACAGAGAGACCTGTGACTGTACACGCAAAGCTGGGTGGAAATGTGGAGATTTTAAAATTCTGATATATGTTTAGATTTCATTCAGGAGACAGTAAAAAGCCTCCACTGTAAGTCTTTGAGCCAGACCACAAGATCACTACCCTTCATGTAGTTGAGAATATAGTTTCTGGCACCACCAACAAAGCTGAAGTCAGAGAATGGAAGAATTTTTCCAAGGTGGAGAGTAGGTAAGAAAAAATTCACGGCCAGAAAGAGAAACACAAGACACTTATTTCCATCATCCAAAAGATAGTTTCTACCCCTCAATATTTCCACACCAGCCTTCTAAGTTATGTGAAGGTATATAATTTAGCTTCGACACTTTGGTTTATTCTTCTTTAATTAAACTTTTTATTTTGTATTGGGATATAGCTGACTAACAGCGTGATAGTTTCTGGTGGACAACAAAGGGACTCAGCAAAGGGATTCAGCAAAAGGATTTCTTCTTTAAATCTATAAAATGTTGCATTATCTGCAGGCATGTTAAATTATTGGATGAATAAACAAATAGTGTTTTACCTCCCACACCTTCCACTGTGGCATTTTCTAGGGTTGTCTTCCCCTTGTGCTGATGTTTGATATGAAGGAAGAAATTGAAGTCGATCCACAGTTCATTGCTCAGCTGATGGAACAGCTCGATGTCTTCATCAGTATTAAACCAAAGCCAAAACAGCCAAGCAAGGTGGGTTCAGCGTCTGGGCCCAAAGAGAACCAAGCATCATATCACATTCAATATAGTGTGATTTTCATATAAATGAATGTCTGCATATACATGGCACTTAATATTCTATATAATAGTCACTGTTACACATTATATTTTACTTTATATAATGGCAAATTTGTAACAGCATTCATCATTGATCATTTTCTTTATATATGTGTTGGTTTTTGGAGGCTATTTGTGACCATTATTTTAATTACATATATGGGAAGGAAACTTTTTTTTTTTCTTAATTTGCAATCTGGTAACTTTAAGCTTTACTAAGTTTCACAGAGTTGGTAAGATTAAATGTTGTGTTATGTCCACATGTATGTGCGTACAGATCCAAAGCAGTTTTAAAAAGGCTTGGTTTGTTTACTACTTGTAAGCCACTGTGCTAGCCCTGGAGGTTTGAGGAATAGGTGCCCATTCACTTTCATAAATACTTCAAATAATTAAGTGTCCCTAGTTCAGCTTTCTTGGAGCTTCTCTTTTAAGATGTTGCAAAATTTCAGTAATTACATGTGCTGTCAAAAATTTAATGGGATAGGTCTGATGATATTAAGTGCTGCTAAGGATATGAGGAAAGAGAAATGTTCCTGCATTAAACTGGATAAATTGGCCCAAGCACTTTAAAAGTAGTTTGTGATCATTTGATCACAAAAACACTGATATTATACCACCAGCGATTCTATTTCTAGTCATACGTGCTGATGAAACCTTTGTATCAGAAGTCAATCGACAAGAGTGGTGTTGAATAAAAAGAGCAAGTTGATAAAGTAAGTCAGAAAGAGGAAAACAAATATCATATACTAGTGCATATATATGAAATCTAGAAAGATAGTACTGATGAACCTATTTGCAGAGCAGCAGTGGAGATGCAGACATAGAGAACAGACTTAGGCACATGGTTGGAGGGGGAGGTAAGGAGAGGGTGGGATGTATGGAGCGAGTAACAGGAAACATACATTACCATATGTAAAATAGACAGTGGGAATTTGCTGTATGACTAGGGAACTCAAACCAGGGCTCTGTGATGACCTAGAGGGTGGGTTGGGGAGGGATATTCAGGAGGGAGGGGACATGGGTATGCCTATGGCTGATTCATGTTGGTGTTTGGCAGAAACCAACCCAGTACTGTAAAGCAAGTATCCTTCAAGTAAAAATAAATAAATTTTTTAAAATGTGAAAAAAAACAAGTTACACAACAACATGTACTAAATGATAACATATATTTTTATTATTGTAGATAAAACACCAAACAGTCATGCCTTCCATTTTTAAAATTTCTAAACTAGGAATTTTATCATATATGCATATGGTACATATATAAAAATATGTATTGTTATATATGTGTATGTATGCAAATAATGTGGTAGTCAGTGTCCAACATGAGAAAAAAAATCACGCCTTCCTCAAAGAAAACTTTAAATGAAAAGATAGGATAGATTCTAAATGAGTTTGCTATATTGAGTTTAAAATTAGAGAATAGGACATTAACTTTATGTATTGTGAAGCTTCGTATTTGACTAATTTGAGTTGACTAGAGTCACTGTAGGTAGTACGAGGATGAAAAGATGCAGACAGAAGAGACTTTGCACGTAAAGATGGACAGGCCCAGGAAGAGTTCTGGAGTTCAGCAAGAAGTGAGCAGAGGTCAGGGGAAAATGGTAAACGAGAGCTCTGAAACCTTGCAGCATCCCAGAGCTTTTTAATTGTGCCTCCCTGGCCTCCAGGCTGACCACTGCTTTAACTGCTTTGTTAGCCACACATTTTCTTTATTTTCCATTGGAGTCTTTCCCCCATGGGTTCAAATTTCCAATTCTCTAGAAGAGTCCATTGAGGAAAAAAAGATTTATTGTTTGGGAATTTATTTTGCCATAAGCTTTGCCATAGATATGTCATCAGTGAGGAAGAGTGGTACCTCCAGGTCCATTAGTTAACTGGTAGACTGTAAATGTCAAATGTAGATGACCATTACTGTGCAGTCTATCTATGGTGACAAATTTGAGTTTTAAAAGATGAGATAAATGGGGGAAGCTTTAATATAAAGACAAGAGGATGTAAACAAGAATGGGCTGTAGAGACAGACGGACCTAGGTTCCTCTAGCTGCCCCGCTGTAGCTGCACTGTGACGTTGGGTAAGGCCCTGTCTTCACTGAACACGAATAATAATTTTACCCCATAACGTTCTGCAGGAATTAGAGTATTTGTGCAGCTTCCATCACAGTGCCTGGGATGTAGGACACACCGAGTAAGTGGTAATTAACCTTTTATGCTTTTACCAAAAGGAGTAAACTTAGGAAATAAGTGGTTAGAATTTGCAGTTGACTTTAAGGCAGCATTAATCCCTACCCTGAGTGGAATTCTTATTATCATACTCATTTTCTCACCCCCTTCCCCAATTCATTGTAGACTACTTGTGTGTCACTTTTTTCTTTCTCATTGTGTGTTTTCATAGTCTGTGATTGTGAAAAGTGTTGAGCGAAATGCTTTAAATATGTATGAAGCAAGGAAATGTCTCCTCGGACTTGAAAGCAGTGGGGTTTCCATAGCAACCAGCCCGTCCCCAGCGTCGTGCCCTGCCGGCCTGGCATGTCCCAGCCTGGATATCTTAGCTTCTGCAGGCCTCGGACTCACTGGACTAGGTATAAAATTTATTATTACAGCCCTTCTCAGTCACTGGAGGATTGCTTATCCAGTTCCCTTTCTTTCTACTGTTTGGGGCTACCTTTTAGAGGCTCTTTTTTCCTTCTTCAGGTCCTATGATCAGCTGAAAAGCAATACAACTCGAATCAATCTATTTTGATTTTTTTTTGTTGTTGTTAGACTCTGGATTTCTGTTACCCAGATTCTTTTTATTTCTGCATAAATAATCAAGGTCTGGCTGTTTTATTTTTGGTGGCTGTGTTTGTTCTTCTAAATTAAGAATGCCATGGAGAGTGAAGTGAGCAGGCTGACTATAACTTATGTGTTTGTTCTTTCTTGCATTTGCAATATTGCCATCAGTCCCTAGAGATAAAGATTATCCAGTTTGCTTTACAAAAAGTAATTGCAAATCTGCCTGCGGGGTGGGCAGAGGGGGAGGTGAAGGCAAGCGGAACCGTACTCCCAGTGGTTACTTTTGCCTCGCCCAGACACAAAGGAAACCTAGCCTGCAGCCACCATGGGAAGCAAATGGACCTGCATTTATATCTGAGGTAAAGAAGAGAAAGATGAAAGAAAACATCACCTTGGTCCTTTAGTGTTTTAAGAAAGCGAAAAAAAAAAAAAGCGTGGTGAGCCGTTTAATAGTCATGCTGTGATATGAACTGTCTCACTTATAGATTCCCATTTTGTTGGATAAAGTTAATTGCTCTATTATAATTATTCTAGGTTCACTACTTTTTTGTACGTTTTAAGTAGCTTGTGTATAAAAAGTTAATGCAATAACCCTCACAAATCATTCTGCCTCAGTGTTGATTTGAAACAAAAAATACTCTTGTGCATGCGTGCTCAGTCACTCCATCATGTCCACCTCTGCGACCCCAGGGACTGTAGCCTACCAGGCTCCACCACCCATGGGATTATCCCGGCAAGAATACTGTAGTGGGTTGCCATTTCCTCTTCCAAGGGTTCTTCCGACCCAGGGATCAAACCCACATCTTCTGTGTCTCCTGAATTGGCAGGTGGATTCTTTACCCATGAGCCACCTGAGGAGCCCTAACAAAAATACTCTCAGCAGTCTTTAAATTTTTTAGTAGCTATTCTAGCTTTTTAAAGATGTAATATGGTTACAATATGATGAAGGTTCCAAGTAGCCCTGCCCAGACACCATTACAAGTAAAGACAAATTTTGGCCCATAATCTCCCAAAGCTGTCCTTTCTACTGGAGATGCTGAACAGAGTTGTAAAAATACAGCACGGCTTGTAAGTCAGGAAATGCCAGTTAGGCACTTTGGCAGAAACTGAGATCTTTCAAACGTGGTATGAAAGCTTTTTCAGGGAGGCCAGCCTCTCTGCAGATGAACCAAAGGAAGCTGTCCTGTTGCAGGAAAACATTTCCCAATTCACTGCTAATTGAAAGTGCTTTAGAAAGAATTTTTTTTTTTTTTAAAGCAGATGACATGTGAGTTACTCAGAGAAATTAAAATTGGGTTTACACTTGAGCACAGTTGGGTTCATGCTGGCTCATTGAAATGATTGCAAAGCAGCTGGTGATGCTCCAGGCCCTGAGGTCTCTCCTGCTCTGAGCTCCCCTGTCCTTCCGTTTCTGGATCTGTTTGTGGACAGACAGGGTCTAGTGTTGGAGCTGTGTGTCACGTGGTATTTCCTGTGAATATCTGAAAGCAGGTAATCTGTCACTCAAACCTCATAACTGGAGAACATCAGATTCTATGAATGTGCATTCCTAACGGAAATATTGATGTTATCTGCATATTACAATCTTGAATTTATGTGTATTGACTTTACATTCATCTTTTCAGGTCTTTTGGGACCCACCACCTTATCTCTCAACACTTCAACAACCCCAAACTCACTCTTAAATGCTCTGAATAGCTCAGTCAGTCCTTTGCAAAGTCCGAGTTCTGGCACCCCCAGCCCCACGTTGTGGGCACCTCCACTTGCTAATACTTCAAGTGCCACAGGTCAGTAGTATTTAAGTACAATCGAAGCTGTGTATTCTTAGGTATTATTGGTTTTTAAGTAAAATTTACTAGTGGTTCCGTTTCCTCAGGGAAAAATTATGGCTCAGAGCCATACTGCAGCCAAAAAATTCTCCAAAGTGTCAATCAGTTAAAATGAAGCATAATAAAACAGTGAGTTTTTCATAAAAGTAATGTGTAATCTTCAAATGTGACAAGCAGATCAGGAAAAAGAGCATGATGCACACAGAGCAATGGCAGAAACACCTGAGGATCACTGACCTGGTAGTTAGGAAATGCAGGTTCTAGTTTGACAAATTTGCTTAGTAGTCAAATGCACTTGCAAAGTCTAGCTATTAATAGTTTCCTTGTCCTTACAATGAAGAGCTTAGATTAAATACTCTCTATAATGTTGTTTGTAATTACCAAATTCAGACTTAAATTGAAAAAGTAGGGAAAACCACTAGACGATTCAGGTATGACCTAAATCAAATCCCTATGACTATACAGTGGAAGTGAGAAATAGATTTAGGGGACTAGATCTGATAGACAGAGTACCTGATGAACTATGGATGGAGGTTCGTGACATTGTACAGGAGACAGGGATCAAGACCACGCCATTGAAAAGAAATGCAAAAAGGCAAAATGGTTGTCTGAGGAGGTTTTAACAAATAGCTGTGAAATGAAGAGAAGTGAAAAGCAAAGGAGAAAAGCAAAGATATTCCCATTTGAATGCAGAGTTCCAAAGACTAGCAAGGAGAGATAAGAAAGCCTTCCTCAGTGATCAATGCAAAGAAATAGAGGAAAACAAGAGAATGGGAAAGACTAGAGATCTCTTCAAGAAAATTAGAGATACCAAGGGAACATTTCATGCAAAGATGGGTTCGATAAAGGACAGAAATGCTATGGACCTAACAGAAGCAGAAGATATTAAGAAGAGGTGGCAAGAATACACAGAAGAATTGTACAAAAAAGATCTTCATGACCCAGATAATCACGATGGTGTGATCACTCACCTAAAGCCAGACATTCTGGAATGTGAAGTCAAGTGGGCCTTAGAAAGCGTCACTACAAACAAAGCTAGTGGAGGTGATGGAATTCCAGTTGAGCTATTTCAAATCCTGAAAGATGATGTTGTGAAAGTGCTACACTCAATATTCCAGCAAATTTGGAAAACTCAGCAAGGGCCACAGGACTGGAAAAGGTCAGTTTTCTTTCCAATCCCAAAGAAAGGCAATGCTCAAACTACCACACAGTTGCACTCATCTCACACGCTAGTAAAGTAATGCTCAAAATTCTCCAAGCCAGGCTTCAGCAATATGTGAACCGTGAACTTCCAGATGTTCAAGCTGGCTTTAGAAAAGGCAGAGGAACCAGAGATCAAATTGCCAACATCCGCTGGATCATCAAAAAAGCAAGAGAGTTCCAGAAAAATATCTGTTTCTGCTTTATTGACTATGCCAAAACCTTCGACTGTGTAGATCACAATAAACTGTGGAAAATTCTGAAAGAGATGGGCATACCAGACCCCCTGACCTGCCTCTTGAGAAACCTGTATGCAGGTCAGGAAGCAACAGCTCGAACTGGACATGGAACAACAGACTGGTTCCAAATAGGAAAAGGAGTAAGTCAAGGCTGTATATTGTCACCCTGCTTATTTAACTAATATGCAGAGTACATCATGAGAAACGCTGGGCTGGAAGAAGCACAAGCTGGAATCAAGATTGCCAGGAGAAATATCAATAACCTCAGATATGCAGATGACACCACCCTTATGGCAGAAAGTGAAGAGGAACTAAAAAGCCTCTTGATGAAAGTGAAAGAGGAGAGTGAAAAAGTTGGCTTAAAGCTCAACATTCAGAAAACTAAGATCATGGCATCTGGTCCCATCACTTCATGGGAAATAGATGGGGAAACAGTGGAAACAGTGTCAGACTTTATTTTTCTGGGCTCCAAAATCACTGCAGGTGATGATTGCAGCCATGAAATTAAAAAACGCTTACTTCTTGGAAGGAAAGTTACGACCAACCTAGATAGCATATTAAAAATGCTTTGCCAACAAAGGTCTGTCGTCTAGTCAAGGCTATGGTTTTTCCAGTGGTCATGTATGGATGTGAGAGTTGGACTGTAAAGAAAGCTGAGTGCCGAAAATTTGATGCTTTTGAACTGTGGTGTTGGAGAAGACTCTTGAGAGTCCCTTGGACTGCAAGGAGATCCAGCCAGTCCATTCTAAAGGAGATCAGTCCTGGGTGTTCATTGGAAGGACTGATGCTGAAGCTGAAACTCCAATACTTTGGCCACCTCATGCGAAGAGTTGACTCATTGGAAGAGACCCTGATGCTGGGAGGGATTGGGGGCAGGAGGAGAAGGGGATGACAGAGGATGAGATGGCTGGATGGCATCACCGACTCGATGGACATGAGTTTGAGTGGACTCCAGGAGTTGGTGATGGACAGGGAGGCCTGGTGTGCCTCCCTGGGGTCGCAAAGAGTTGGACATGACTGAGCAACTGAACTGAACTGAAAATGTTGTTCCATTCTAATACTCGTATGTTTTTATAGTAATGTGTTAACCCTATTAACAGAGGTATCAAAATTGAATTTTCTTCAGCATTGACAGCAACAAAAGTGACTTTTTTGTTGTTACTTAAAATGACAAAACAATGCTTCTTGATTCTCAGTTGCTTTGTGTCTAATACCTGTCTTTGTGAAATGCTGTTGTAGGTTTTTCTGCTATACCACACCTTATGATTCCATCCACTGCCCAAGCCACGTTAACCAATATTTTGTTGTCTGGAGTACCCACTTATGGGCACACAGCTCCGTCTCCCCCTCCTGGCTTGACGCCTGTTGATGTCCATATCAACACTATGCAGACAGAAAGCAAAAAAATCTCTGCTGCTTTAAATGGACACACACAGGTAATGCCCTTCATATAGAAGCTTGTGATTTATGCTGTTCGTAAAGGATAAGCCACTGGTAACATGTTTAAACTTTTACCTGAAATGAATTTTAGTATTGTGACCATATCTCTGTGCTATTTTCTACTGTTATTTTAGTCTCCAAGTATAAAATATGGTGCAATATCCACTTCATCACTTGGAGAAAAAGTGCTGAGTGCGAATCACAGTGATCCATCCCGGCAGACAACTGGATCTGAGCAGACATCTCCCAAATCAAACCCCACGGAAGGTATCTTTCCTTCTGAACTTCAGCCTGCTCTGTTGATTGGATAAAGGGATCGTAAAAAGTCTATGCAGTGATTTTTGAGTTGGTTTTGCTAACTAGTTATGACTCATCCTGCCTCAAGGATGCAGAAGGACAATATCTTGAACAGAGTTCCAAAGAACATAGTGAAAGAGCACTTTCCCATTCCATTGGAACTTCCTAAATTAAAGTGAATGTAATTGTGCAGCAGGAAAGCATTGATTTGCTGTGTAATTTTTTCCAAGTAGAGTATTTCTCTTTTTTTTTCAAAGTAACCCAGAATTTGTGTTCTTGCTTTTTTTCTTTTTTTTAATTTTAATTGTAGGCTAATTACTTTATAATATTGTGGTGGTTTTTGCCATACATTTCTATCAATCTTTAAAAAATATGAGGGTCTACTTTTCAAATTTCATCTTGTATTTTTAAGATAGCCTTAATTTAAGGCATCATCTCTGTAGCTGAAAGCTGTTATGCTGTGTCTCCATAGAGTCAGAATCTGATTAGTTTCTGTTGCAGGTGATTGTTGATAGTAAGGTGATATTTTGATTTTTTTTTTTTTTTGATGTGTACCATCTTTATTGTATTTGTTTATAATACTGCTCTGTTTTATATTTTGGTCTTTTGGCTGTGAGGCATGTAAGATCTTAGCTCTCTGACCAGGGACTGAACCCTCATCCCCTGTATTGGAAGGCAAAGTCTTAACCACTGGACTCCCAGGGAAGTCCCCTGGATTTTTACTTTTGTTTTCTTCTCCTCTACAGGTTGTAATGATGCTTTTGTTGAAGTAGGCATGCCTCGAAGTCCTTCCCATTCTGGAAATGCTGGTGACTTGAAACAGATGATGGGTCCCTCCAAAGTTTCCTGTGCCAAGAGGCAGACAGTAGAACTATTGCAAGGCACGAAAAACTCACACTTACAGTACGTATCTTAATTTTGCAGCCCTTGATCCTTTGAAAGAAAGTATGTAACAGGTTGGATATACATTAAACTGAATAGTTAGTGCTCTTTGGTTTAAGTACATTTGATATTTGTGTTTTTTTTCATTTCTTTTTATAATTACCTTCTCTTTTTACTTTTAAAAATTTTATTAAGAATAGTATCTGGTAACCTTCACCTTTATTATAAAATAAAATTCAACTAAGTAAATTTAAAGATTGAATTGATTTTATTCAATAGTTCACGAAATCAGCAGCATCCCATGACAAATGGGATACTAAATCTTAGTGTTCTATCTGATTTGGAAAGGATTTGGATATTTAGTGACTATCTATCATTTAATTTAGCAAAACTTTAAGGTTTTAGGTTACAAATAATATTGTAGAGAAACTATTTTAAAAATTTACTGAAAAACCTTTATTTCATTTACATTCACAGTAATCCCCTTTTATCTTTGGGGGATATGTTTCAAGACTTGCAATGGATGCTTGAAACCATGGATAGCCCTGAATTCTACATATTCTCTGTTTTTTCTATACATATATAACTATGATAAAATTTAATTTATACATTAGGTACAGTTAGAGATGAACAAAAACTAATGAACAGTTGCAACAATATGAGTTATGTGAATGTGGTCTCTCATTTTGTCTCTGTCTCTAAATATCTAATTGTACTATACTCACCCTTCTTCTTGTGATGATGTGAGATGATGGAATGCCTGTGACGAAGTGAAGTGAGGCGAATGATTACATTGTGATGTAATGTTAGGCTATTATTGACATCAGGAGGAGGATCCAGGATCTACGACCCTGGATCGTAGAGCCATGACACTGTTGATGGTTGGGGAATCCCAGGATGGAGTAGAGTGAGGTGATGAGAAATTTCATCACACTATTCAGAACAGCAAACAATGTAAAACTTATGACTTATTTTTGAAAGTTTTCTTCTAATATTTTCAGACTGAGGTTGATGGTAGGTAACTAAAACCATGGAAATTGAAACCATAAAGGGGGACTACTGGATTCAATTTACTTGATTTATATAAGCACTTAATATTTTAAAGCCATTTTAATAGAGCTTTTTTATCTACTTATTTACTTATTCATTTAATTTACTGCCAATTTTGGCATCTGTAGGTGGAAAATTCAATACATCTCTAACACATACATTGTTGTTGTTTAGTCAATAAGTCATGTCTAACTCTTTTGTTACTTTTTTATAGCCCACCAGGTTACCTCTGTCCGTGGGATTTCCCAGGCAAGAATACTGGAGTGGGTTGCCATTTCCTTCTCCAGGGGATCTTCCCAACCCAGAGATCAGACCCACATCTCCTGCATTGGCAGGCAGATTCTTTACCACTGAGCCACCTGGGAAGCCCCCAACACATACATAGACACACATGAATTGACAGAGACCTTTTGGGTTCCACTTTTAAATTACTGCTGTGAATCAAGTACAATAATACAAAATTTCACTGGTCATAAAAAAATGTTGGATTTAAGTTGTTTTCTGGTAGATGAAATAAGTCTGCCCAAAGGGGTGAAGTTTTTTACTGAATTGGTGGGGAAGACACTTAAATTTTTTTTGTCCACCCACCTATGTTTCAAATGATCTTTTCCTTTTGTTCATCTTCTGATGGAAATTGCCTCCCAGAAGTGTACTCGGGGGTTATCAATTTTATTTTTTTCTCAAACTTTAAACTTTTTACTTTATATTGGGGTCAGTTCAGTTCAGTCGCTCAGTCATGTCCGACTCTTTGCGACCCCATGAATCCATGAATCACAGCACGCCAGGCCTCCCTGTCCATCACCAACTCCTAGAGTTTACCTAAACCCATGTCCATTGAGTCGGTGATGCCATCCAGCCATCTCATCCTCTGTCGTCCCCTTCTCCTGCTGCCCTCAATCTTTCCCAGCATCAGGGTCTTTTCAAATGAGTCAGCTCTTTGGCCAAAGTGTTGGAGCTTCAGCATCAGTCCCTCTAATGATGGCTGATTAATAGGCTTCCTAGGTGGTGCTAGTGGTAAAGAGCCCACCTGCCAGTGCAAATAGACACAAGAGATGCAGGTTTGATCCCTGGGTCTGGAAGATCCCCAGAAGGAAGGCACGGCAACTCACTCCAGTATTCTTGCCTAGAGAATCCCATGGACAGAGGTGGGCTACAGTCAACGGGGTCACAAAGAGTCAGACATGACTGAAGTGACTGCATACACATGCATAGCCGATTAACAATGTAGTGGTACTTTCAGGTGAACAGTGAAGGGATTCAGCCATGTATATACATGTACTCGTTCTCCCCCAAGCCCCCCTTCCATCCAGGCTGGTGCGTAACATTGAGTTCCATGTGCTGTACAGTAGGTCCTTGTCCATTTTGAATGTAGCAGTGTGTACATGTCAGTCCCAAACTCCCTAACTATCCCTTCCCCCTAGCAACCATAAGTTCATTTTCTAAGTCAGTTCATTTGTATCATTTTTTTTTAGATTCCCCATATAAGGGATGTCATATGATATTTCTCATTCTCTGTCTCACTGACTTCACTCAGTATGACTCTCCCTAGGTCCATCCATGTTGCTGCCCATTCAGAAAATGGGCAAAAGACCTGAATAGACATTTCTCCAAAGAGGACATACAGATGGCCAACAGGCACATGAAAAGATGTTCAACCTTGCTAGTTATTAGAAAAATGCAAATCGAAACTAGAGTGAGATGTCACCCCACAGGTCAGAATGGCTATCATCAAAAAATCCACAAACAACAAATGCTGGAGAGGGTGTGGAGAGAAGGGAACCCTCCTACACTGTAGGAGGGAATGTAAACTGGTACAGCCACTATGGAGAACAGTATGGAGGTTCCTTAAAAAGCTAAAAGTAGAGCTACCATATGACCCTGCAGTCCCACTCCTGGTCATGTGTCTAGAGAAAAACATGATCTGAAAGGATACGTGTACCTCAGTGTTCATTGCAGCACTTTTTATGAGCTAAGATATGGAAGCAAACTAAATGTCCATAGACAGATAAAGAAGATTGTAATACACATATACAATGGAATATTAATCAGCATTAAAAAGAATGAAATAATCCCAGAAGTTTTTAATGCAATATTTGCATCTCAAAGGTAAAGGGAAAGAATAAAAGTTCCTCCGAGGACTTCAGCTTCCTAAGGCCAGAATTTCTACAATACTTTTGAGATAAATAGGTGAGGTTTTAGGACCGACAAAAGGAATAGATGTTAAAGTTAGTTAGTTCCTAGTTTTGCAAAGATTTGTAAGATAAGGAAGAAGAGTTGTTCTTAATTTCCCCCAAATTGGATTGCAGCCTAAGTGGCATTATAGTTTGAGCCACCCATCTAACTACATTATCCTTAAAATATCAAGGAGAAGATTTCTAACTAAGATGGAAATCAAAAGATTTCTGTGTTCTGGATTTAGAGCTGTTTGCCTTTGAATATTTTAGTGCATCCTTTCACAAAGGCTTTAGAGCATTTTTCTTTCCCTCTGGGTGCATAGGTAGTTTCATTTTGCTTAAGGGAAGAGGTGTTAAAAAAATTCCCATCAGCTTTTGAATATCAGCTTCCAATTTTTGATCAATTTCTGATTGTAGATCTACTTAAACAAAACCAAAAAACATTTAACTCTCTTGTTAGTTTTCAGTATAGACAAACAGTAAATATTTCTGGCAGTGTTGAACAACCCCTTGGACTTAAGAGCTATTCCAAAAGAGAGTGCGAAAATTATTTTATTTTCCTTTCTTTATTGGGTACTACACACAGAGACCAGGAGTGCTCTTTCTGGTAAGAATTTTCACCCTTAGTTGACTTCTGACAGTTTTCTGAGAATCTCATCTGTAGGCTCCAAGGAGGGTTTAAAATAGAAGATTAGCTCCAGTGTCTTCAGAATTTGGCAGAGTTTTTCATTAATTTCTACTTAATTTCCCTTAGCTGTTTAAGGGAATAATGTAGCAGTTTACAAGAAAATACCGCAGAATCTCATCCATTCTGGGAAAGGCCCATACAGAGACCCTCCTCTGAGGTTATAAGGGTGTCTACTGATGCTGAAAACTCGGCCTCTGTGCACCAGTGCTGAATTGAATCTCAGAGACAAAGTTTGGGGTGAAGTAGAAAAGAATAGCTTTATTACTTTGCCAGACAAAGCAGGACACTTCAGGCTTGTGCCCTGGAAAACTGTCCCAACATGAGAGGGTTTAGTGAGGAGTTTTATAGTAATAGTTCTAGGGAAGGGTTGCTGATAAGGATTGGGGTGTGTGCAGGCCTACATTCCTTTAATGCGCCCTCAGGTGGTCTCCTAACCTGAGGAGCTTCCTAACCTAACCAGCTTCTCTGGTTCTCTAGGCTGTCAAACCATGAGCTTCCCTCTGGAATGAGGACTGCTTCCTCAAGTAGTTTGTCTTATTTGTTGAGGGTTTTAGTTCCCTGGAAGAGCTCAGAGATGTTAAGTGTATCTGACTGAGGTGGAACCAGGACCCTGCCCCAAGGCTGCACTGTTGTTTCCTGGCTGCTCCTCCCTTGTCTCTGAATCTCCTCCCTCCCCTGATTAGCAGCTGTTCACATCTCCCCTTTGGAACTCAGGGATCATACAGGCCAGAGCCTGTTCCCTGCATGTAAGAAACTGGGGACATAGAAAGCCTTCATGACTAGAAGACCACCTACATGGTGGACTTTTGTTGCCATCTTGCAGTCTCTTCAGATGGAAAGACAGTTCAGACAGGATTACTGGAATGAACTCAAAGAGGATAGGGAGTTCCTGGTGGTCCAGTGATTAGGACTCTGCGCTGTCACTGGTGAGGGCCTGGGTTCCATCTCTTGCGGGGGAACTAAAATCCCACAAGCAGCATGACATGGCCAAAAAAAAAGTGTAGAGGAGAGCAGTAGCAGATAGTCAGTCATATTATCTCCTGTTTTAGGTACCTCTTGTGTCTTCAATTTTTCATTAGCCTTTTTGCAATGAATCTTTCAGTGAAGCTATTTTGGAATTTTGAAGCCTTCTGGAGCATTCGGCATGTCAATTAAAATAGGTATCCTCCCCCCGCTCCTTTTTTTGTGGGAGTGGGGCAGGAAAGCTCTTGCTTTTAAGTGCAGTTCTTAAATGATCTTGTATAATTGGAACATGCTTCATAATGGCCTTTCTAATTATAGGTTGTCTTTAGTAACACTTTGACATTTTTATAGATAGTTATAGCTTCCAGGGCCATAGTTCTTAGATGTAAAATCAGCAAGTGTACCAGAAGGTAGAGTGCTTAACTCTTTGAATATTAAGGATCCCATTTCTTCCAGCTAAGCCTTTTTGGGTTTGGGGGAGCCAGATTAATATGTGCTGTGGGCCTAGGGATTGTGTGGTACTTTCCAGTGCACCTTGTTACATGGAAATCTTCTTGAGGCTGGTGGATGAACTAGGGTCAAGCTAACCTAGACAGCTTATGTGACCTGCTTATTTGAACTCAGGAGTCCTTGAGTTAGGTGGAGAGTACTTCATCAGCTTTTAAAGGCTTCACCCTTGCCCACTAATTTTTGCAACTTTTTGGCCACAGAGATTCCTAATAGCAGTAGCTTGTACAAAACAAGACAAACAAACAAGTGTACCTTAAATCAGCAGTAACCAAAAGATTCTTCTGTGTCCCACCCATTTAAAGGCCCTGTGTGCACCCCAACAGTTCCTGCCATGGGACCTTGGACTGGGGAAAGAAGTGAACCAGCAGACCTCAACAAATGGGGACTGAGGACTAGGGGCTCCACGTATATAGTTCCCACATGGATCTTGGGACAGAATCAAGGCCTGGGGGTTTCCACCAATTAATTGACTGTCATGGTCTGAAATAAAGGGTAGGGGCTTGAGCTCCAGGCAGAGCCATCTGCCAGATTCAGCTGACCTGCCCTGTACTGGGAAGCCCATTAGATTGGGAGCTCAATGCAAAGAGAGCAGAGCTCAGAACTGAAAGGAACTTACCTACACGCCTCAGAAACAGAGACAGAGAACTGAAAAGGGTTTGCAGGTGCCACACCCATGTTTCTTATGCCCAAGGTTACTGGAAGTCTCCTTCAGTCTTATTACTGCCATCAAATCTGTTAAAAAAAGAAAAAAACTAAAACTCAGTTTAAAGATCAAATTTGCTTTATTCAACATGAATCAGCAGCATCCCATCTAGTAAATAGAAAGAAGCTCCAAAATGCTGTAGAAAAATTTTTTAAAGCAGCAAAAATGAGGGACAAGGAAGTCTTCCACAAAAGAAAGGATTATTTCAGGCAAGGTCACGTTCCTGTGAAGTCAAGTGGGCCTTAGGAAGCATCACTAGGAACAAAGCTAGTGGAGGTGATGGAATTCCAGCTGAGCTATTTCAAATCCTAAAAAGGTGATGCTGTGAAAGTGCTGCACTCAGTATGCCAGCAAATTGGAAAACTCGGCAGTGGCCACAGGCCTGGAAAAGGTCAGTTTTCATTCTGATCACAAAGAAAGGCAGTGCCAAAGAATGTTCAAACTATTGCACAGTTGCATTCATCTCACACACTAGCAAAGTATGTTCATGATTCTCCAAGTCAGGCTTCAACAGTACTTGAACCATGTACTTCCAGATGTTCAAGCTGGATTTAGAAAAGGCAGAGGAACCAGAGATCAAATTGCCCACATCTACTGGATCATCGAAAAAACAAGAGAGTTCCAGAAAAACATCTATTTCTGCTTTATTGATTACACAAAAGCCTCTGACTGTGTGGTGGTGGTTTAGTCGCTAAGTTGTGTCTTGACTCTTTCGACCCCATGGACTGTAGCCTGCCAGATTCCTGTGTCCATGGGATTGTGTAGATCACAATAAACTGTGGAAAATTCTTCAAGAGATGGGAATACCATACCACCTGGCCTGCCTCCTGAGAAATCTGTATGTAGGTCAAGAAGCAACAGTTAGAACTGGACATGAAACAACAGACTGGTTCCAGATTGGGAAAGGAGTATGTCAAGGCTGTATATTGTCACCTTGCTTATCTAACTTACATGCAGAGTACATCATGTGAAATGCCGGGCTGGATGAAGCACAAGCTGGAGTCAAGATTGCTAGGAGAAATATCAATAACCTCAGATACACAGATGTTACCACCCTTATGGCAGAAAGTGTAGAGGAACTAAAGAGCCTCTTGATGAAAGTAAAAGAGGAGAGTGAAAACACTGGCTTAAAACTCAGCATTCAAAAATAAGGTCATGGCATCTGGGCCCATCATTTCATGGCAAATAGATGGGGAAACATTGGAAACAGTGACAGAATTTATTTTGGGGGGCTCCAAAATCACTGCAGATGGTGACTATAGACATGAGATTAAAAGACCCTTGCTTCTTGGAAGAAAAGCTATGACCAACCTAGACAGCATATTAAGAAGAGACATTACTTTGCTGACAGGTCCATCTCGTCAAAGCTATGGTTTTTCCTGTAGTCATGTATGGATGTGAGAGTTGGACTGTAAAGAAAGCTGAGGGCTGAAGAATTGATGCTTTTGAACTGTGGTGTTGGAGAAGACTCTTGAGAGTCCCTTGGACTGCAAGGAGATCCAACCAGTCCATCCTAAAGGAGATCAGTCCTGGGTGTTCATTGGAAGGACTGATGCTGAAGCTGAAACTCCAATACTTTGGCTACCTCATGCAAAGAGTTGGCTCACTGGAAAAGACCCGGATGCTGGGAGGGATTGGGGGCAGGAGGAGAAGGGGATGACAGAGGATGAGATGGTTGGATGGCATCACCGTCTCAATGGACATGAGTTTGAGTAAACTCCAGGAGTTGGTGATGGACAGGGAGGCCTGGCGTGCTGCGATTCATGGGGTTGCAGAGTCAGACATGACTGAGCGACTGAACTGAACTGAGGCAAATATAACACATGTATTTTTTTAATTAAATTTTTTTATTGAAGCATAGTTGACTTAAAATGTGTTATATAATAATTCTATTCTTACTTCCTCCTTTCCTCAGCAAAGTCTGTTTTGCTTTTATGAAAAGAAAAATCTGTTCTACTTTTTTAAAGTCTTTGATTAATTATCATTGTTCCCATTTTGTCCAAATCTGCTTTATCTGTTTTTCTCGACATGGTACTAATATGCCAAATTAACATTATTTGTTATCGGGGGCTTCCCTGGTGGCTCAGATGGTAAAGCATCTGCCCGTAATGTGGGAGACCCGGGTTCGATCTCTGGGTTGGGAAGATCTCCTGGAGAAGGAAATGGCAACCCACTCCAGTATTCTTGTCTGGAAAATCCCGTGGACAGAGGACCCTGGTAGGCTACAGTCCAAGAGATTGCAAAGAGTTGGACACGACTGAGTGACTCACTTTCTTTCTTTCTTAGAGGAATAATGTTAGGTTAGAGAAATAATTCTGGCTTTAAAACCACCAGTGATGTGCACTGCATACTTCCTTGCCTTCGCTTATACTGTTCTGTCTGAGTTGCTGCTGTTCAATGGTGAACCTGCAGATGCCCTTTCAATTCCAAGTCACAAGCCTGTGTGATGCCTCTGAACTTTTGTCAAACAAAAGAAGCTCTTTGCTTCTCCTGTTGTGTTCTAATAGCCCTTTCTAAATTCCTCTGAATTCCCCTGGCACAACTGAATAGTGAATGATACAAAAAAGAATGTGTAAACAAATCAGCTCTTTGACTAATACTGTTAGTTATTTCTGTTTTACTTGAGCTTAACCTTCAGTTGGAGTTAAACTTGAGGTGCATATCTAGGACACTATAAATTCTGATAATTCAAATAACTCTCCCTCGTTTTAAGAAGCACTTTCATGAGCTGTTCTTCCCCTGCACCCTGAACAGATATTAAAGAATATTTATTTATATGCTGCCTTTATCACAGCAGATTTGTAGCAACATCATGTGTATTGCACACAGATGAAATGGGTTATCTGCATGCTTTCAGACTGACTCAGTTTGCTCAGACTAGGTAAACATGGGTCACAGATATCTCCTTGATGTCTATAAATTAGGAATCTTGTCTGTATGTCTATTCCATGTGTACCATATACAAAATGTCATATATACATATTTACTGTGCTTGAATATATATTTTGAAATAGTTTCAACACCATGTTGAGATTCAGCAACTCGGCGTTCATATCCCATCTCTACCATTTACCAGAGCCGTGACCTTGGATAAGGTACTTCCCTCATGCGAGAAATAGGGACAATAATACTGCCTTCCTCATAGCAGTGCTATGAGGATCACATGAGATAACACCTGTAAATGGTGGACATGGTAAGTCTAATAGTAAACGTGGCCCCAGCAAAGGTGTGGTGCATGTGAATGAAACAGTGGCGTGTTCAATTCCAAACTCTCTCTCTCACAGCAGCGCTGACAGGTTGCTCTCAGACCCTGAGCTGAGTGCTGCAGAAAGCCCGCTGGCTGACAAGAAGGCTCCGGGGAGTGAGCGCGCTGCCGAGAGGGCAGCCGCTGCCCAACAGAGCAATGAGAGGGCCCGCCTTGCCCCACGGCCATCCTACGTCAACATGCAGGTAATGATTAAACAAAAAAAAAAGGCAGAGTCATCCAAATGTAGGCTGTCTGGATTGAGGGAAATGGGGAATTCAGTGAGCCCTCAGCAGTAGAGCAGAAATTCCGTTTTCCTTCTGCATGCTCAGTTCAGTTCAGTTCAGTCTCTCGGTTGTGTCTGACTCTTTGCGACCCCGTGGACTGCAGCACGCCAGGCCTCCCTGTCCGTCATCAGCTCCCAGAGTTGACTCAAACTCATGTCCATTGAGTTGGTCATGCCTATTCAAAATTATATTTAAATATATATGCAGTAGTTAGGAATTGGTTTTGCTATAAACATTAAAAATGAAATGCAGGATTTAGTTTAAGTGAGGAGAATTATTTAAAATATTAAAAGTGATCTAACATGGTCTATGTCACTGTGTCTTATGCAAATGACATTTTTCATGTGTTACTTAAATAATTTAGATAAATGTGCGAGCTGCTATTTCTGAGCATTTACTGCCTCATGGCATAGTCTTAGATAAATAGATTTATAAATAAATAATATTTATATTATTATCCTTCTATCTGTAAAATGGAGAAGATGAATTTGTTTGGTGCTCCTTAGACAGTTATAAAAATAACTAATGTGAGGCTTTAGTTTTTTGAAAGGAGATGCTAAATATTATTGATGATTATGTTGGTTCACAGATTTTTATGATTATTTTAAACGATTTCCTCAGCAGGGATTTTCTCTGTATCCATTTTCAAACTATTAGTCCAATTACAAAATAAATAAATAAACTATTGATCATGGAATTCAGAAATCTGATTTTTTTATTGATCACAATATGAAAGATAAGGATTCTGTGCTTTTAGAGATGTCTATAAACATTTGGCTTCAGTGTCTGAATTAATGGGTAGACTTACCTACTTCATAGTAAGATATATCATCTCCATCTCCCCACCTCCAAAAAAGAAAAAAAACTTCACAGAATCCTAGAAATAAAGAAGTTGTCATAAATATGTCAAAGAAATTAATTCATGAAACTAAATTGTACTTCTGTAATTCCAGTGAAAACTACAGTGCAATCCTGCTTGTCTGCTTATACTAATCCTTGGCATTTGAACATTTTCATGTTTTTAGATGAATGTTTTTACAAAAGCCATGGCGTTTACAAGGTGCAAAGTTAAAAACAAACATTTATTACATTTTCTCTGGTGGATATATTTTCAGTTATTATAAATTAAAGTTCTCTCATTTAAAAAGTATCAGATTCCTTTATGGTCCCTTTGTGAGTTTCGTCCATCTTGTGAGTCTCATCTTTTCCATCAAGTTTATACCTATAGTGAACCTTTTCATGTTCCTTTCTTTTAGGATGGATGAGAGTGTTCCTGGTGATAGAGTTTCAATTTAAATAGATGTTATTTATGCCATTAGTGAAGAGCTGACTTTTAAAATCACTAAGAAATCAATGATAAGAGTTACTGAACTTTGACAGGCAGAGAGTTTGAAGACTTCTGTGATTTCTGGAGCTAAAGATGACCTTTGTCTCCTGTAAAGATGACCTTTGTCTCCTGACCATTCTTGGACTTCTGAATCTCCAGCTCTCTTTTCACATTTATCTTACTTTCTAATTTATTTTGTGGTTATTTCTTTTACTCACCCCTGCTAAGCCTCCGTATGATTTGAGGCTATAGATTATTTTTGAATCATTGTTCTGTTCTTCCACAAAGTGTAGCACAGTATCTATAACCAGAAGGCACTCAATAAATATTTATTGAACAAGTAACTTTAGAATCTCCCCACATCTTGCCTTAGACATTAGTCATTAAAAGTTGATTTTAACTCCCAGAGTCATTTTAGACCTAGGATTTCAAAAGAAAAATCAAACCATGTTATCTAAAAATCTCACTCTCCCAGTTTACTGCCATGTTCCTTCTGGTTGGTCAAAGTCAACCAGTTTACTTTCATTATTTTGACCCGATCATTTGTAGTACTTTTTGCTTTTAGAAGTATCCTGTTTCAGACTATAAAGCCCTGTGTATGATGGTATAGTCCTCCTGGGAGGAAGGGCCAGTGGGTTCTTGGCCCTTGTCAATGGGTTCTTGAACTATCTTTGAGACATTTTTTTTCCCCTAACTTACTGAAGTATAGTTGATTTACAGTATTGTGTTAGTTTCAGTTGTATAGCAAAGAAGATATACATATATATGTATATATCTCTGTTCCTTTTTTCAATTATTTTCCATTATAGTTTTTTATTTATAAGGGACATTTTAAAATCAAGCCTAAGTTTCTGAAACACGGGAGTTGAGAACCCTGAGTCAGCATTTGCTGCTGCTGCTAAGTCGCTTCAGTCGTGTCCGACTCTCTGCGACCCCATAGATGGCAGCCCACCAGGCTCCCCCGTCCCTGGGATTCTCCAGGCAAGAACACCGGAGTGGGTTGCCATTTCCTTCTCCAAGAGTCAGCATGTGAGATGTAGTTATATCTGGACTTCTTTCTTCAAAACTTACCTCGGTTTGTATATAGACCCATCTGTGTCATAGTCACTTATTCAGTGTGGTTGAGAAGAATAAATTGTGCCATCCTAGTCCTGTGCAATACAAGATAAATAAGTTTCATTTTTTAACTTAGGTTTATATTTTTATTTAGGTTTAATTTTAATGTTCTGCTTGTGTCATTATTAAAGCTAGACATTTGTCATTTATGTCACTTTAAAAGCATAGATAATGCCAATTAAGTTACATAATTTCATAGGTTGTTGTGACATCATACCATTTTACCCAAATGAGGAGGGGATTTTGAGAAATACAGGAGGCCAATAATAGATAATCTGAAAGTATTTTGAGAATGCATTGTTTTGAAATTTAGCATAACTCTTATTAAGTTATTCACTGTATGTTAGCATATATTGGTCCTGGTATGTTAAATATTCATAATAAAGAGGAATTTTTTTTCCTTTTGAAGGAAGATTTCTAACTCTTGTCACTGTCATGACTTAAAGTCAGAAGTAGTATATTATTATAAGGAATTAGTTTTGAAAACATGTTTAAGTTTATCAGGCTTGTGTGGGGCCCTGTCACATTATGGTGCCGAGCTTAGCATTTGTCTCAGGCAGGTGCATGGGCCACAGTCATGTAATCTTTTCAAGGAGTATTGGCGTGACATTTGGATAAACTGACAAGAAAGATGTTTTCTGTCTTTTTCAGGCATTTGACTATGAACAGAAGAAGCTGTTAGCAACCAAAGGTATGTGATACATTATAATCTATACTTTGATTTTTTTCAGTAGACACATAGAAAGTTTTTCAGTACTGATATTGAACTGGGAAATTGGACTTTCATAAAAGGAAACCCAGAATGTTTAGGTTCAAGTTGCATAAACTTTGTTGAGGTTGCATAGATTAGCGTTAGATCATTTAAGAAATAATGTATCATTTTAAAATTTACTGTTACTTTGTATAAAATGTTTTATGAAGACATTTTAAGGTATTTTGTGTTAAGAAATGATATTCAGTGGTAATTTCTTTACATACATCAATGAAAAAATACTCATCAATGTTGTATTTAAGAAATGCATTAAAAATAGCAAGCATTTGTTTTATGTTCTCTTTTCCAAAGCTATGTTAAAGAAACCAGTGGTGACGGAGGTCAGAACACCCACAAACACCTGGAGTGGCCTGGGGTTTTCTAAATCCATGCCCGCTGAAACTATCAAGGAGCTGAGAAGGGCCAACCACGTGTCCTATAAGCCCACAATGACGACCACTTTTGAGGTTTGTAGAGTCATGCCCTGCTTACTCTTCCTGTCGATTCTCTCAGCAAAAGAGAACCATCTTCTCTCCTCTCCCATTCTCTATTTACATAAGGACAGTTTCTTAATGGTGATTTGCTTTAATTTCTAATACTGTAAACGTATTGCTATGAGATAGATACAATCTGATATATTATGATCTTTTACATGTTTTCTCTCAAAGTTGTTGATCAGCTGTGAAGGAAATTTGGATAAATGTGTTTTTGTTAGGGGAGAATGTCAGAGAGCAGGGCTGAGATTAAGCAAAGGGCATATGTAATATGCCATAAAAAATGTATAAGGAATCCCTTCATTCCAGGGTATCACTCACAAGACCACCAAGGGGGAAAAGGCAATTATTCAACAAAAACAAGTTCTCAGATCTGAGTTAAAAATTCAGTGTGTTCAGATGTGCCAGGAACACAGCAGGAAGTATCACAAATAAGAGCTCCAAAACATTATGCTTCCCAGATGTTGGCTGCAGGGCTTAGGGGTGAGACGGGGAAGCTGGCATCCTCACCATAGGGAGAAGGGATCCAGAGCGCCTTGCTTCTCTGCCCGGGCTGTACGTGACTCAGTCAGCAAGGCCTTTTCAGTTGCAGAGTGTCAGATTTTGGCTCTAAGTCTTTTGCAAGTGCAGGTGGAGTTAGAATGCGTGCACGTGCACACACTCACGCACAGAACTGCAGAGACTGCACAAACCTAAAAGATGGATGAAAATTATTAATCCAAGAATCACAATGTTCAATGAGACCACTGGAGGCTCAAAAACAAATACTGGTTAAGCGTTTCATAATTGTTAGTCTAATCACTAACATTTGCAGATTGACCTTCATTTCTCCACCCATTTTCTTTGTAATAAATTAGAATGTTGATGAAAGGCTAATGCAAACATGCAATTTTTTTTCCCCTTTGTCTCTTTGAGAAAGTGAAAAAGAAAGTACTATTGAAATACTAAAAAGCACAGTTTCCTGCAAATTTCATTGTCAGACTTACAGTAGCAATTTGGCAGGGTATATTTAAAGACTGAAGTTACTGTTGGCAACTCGAATGCAGGAATCATTATGAAAAATTTGAGGCCCTAGGAGTTATACACCCCTCTTCCTGCCATTATAGCTCTGAGAGAAAGTCAACACCTCCTTTCATTGGCAGAGGCCTTAAAAACTGCTGTGCTCATTCCCAGGCTTCCACTGGCGTACCTGCCGTCTGTTGTGCTCACCCCCACCTTCAGCGGAATGGAGCTTTAGGTGGTTGATTAAGTTCCTGTCGTTTCAGAGATGAAATAGTTTGCTTTAGAAATGCTAATTCAATTCTGTTCTCAGAGACCAGTAGTATGACAGGTTGAAATGACGATTGTTCTAATAAAGTAGTTGTCAAATGCAGAGGCTGTGGGAACCTGACAGCCACCACCGACACACGCACAGCTTTGCTGAGTGACTTCCCGCCTCAGAGCCCGTTTGCTCATTGCAGTTATTTTGAGCATGATGTGGGAGAAGGCACCCAGTGCTTCATGTGGTGTGCAGGAAGTCTTGGTAATATTTAGCAACTACTGTTATTTCAACTAAAGAACTTTACCCTGAGGAAAACCAAGAGCCTGATGAAAGATGTGATTCATATACATATATGAATGCTTATTACTGGAAGTATTTCTGCATTTTCAAACTATATATGATTTTTATATCTAAAGGAATACTTTAGAGTGTTACATGAACACATAATGTGCTAGTAATAATTACCTTAAATCACATTCATTTATTTCTTTGATGTTTTATATGGTACATTTTCATCCACGAGCTTTTTTGATCCCTATAAATTCCCAGTGAGGAAAAGGGTCCCAGATCAGTTAAGTGTCTTACTTGAGGTCATCAGTAGTTAGAAAAAAGGACTTGAATTCATTTTGCAAAATTTCTTTATCCTTGTTTTCCTAATGGTTTAACTCAGAGGGAACCTAGCAAGTTAGTTAGTGTTAGTCACTCAGTCATGTCTGACTCTTTGCAACCCCATGGATTGCATCCCACAAGGCTCCTCTGTCCATGGAATTTCCAGGCAAGAATACTGGAGTGGGTTGCCATTTCCTTCTCCAGGGGATCTTCCCTACCCAGGGATTGAACCTGGGTCTCCCACATTGCAGGCAAATTCTTTACCATACAAGGTGATATATAAATGCTCTAGAGCCATGTTAAAAGACATAAGAATCACTTGGTGCACTTAAAAATGCAGATTCTTCCCCCAGCATCTCACTCATCAGGGAAAGAGCCAGCAGGAACCAGTAATTTACATTTTCACCAAAAGCCTAGTCTGATTCTGATGCAGGCACCCTCCTGGAAACACGGCTCTGCAGGGATGTACCATGAGGGGAACGACTCAGAAGTGGTGTCAGAACCCGGAGGGCCTCTGCTCTGGGTCTTGTCCAAGGACGAGTAGACCACGCTCTATGGGCTTGAGTTTGCAGGCTCCTGAGTCAGTGGCTGAATCCCTCCTGCGGCTTTTCTTGCTTTGGTTCTCTCGGGCCAGCCTGTTCCACCTTTCTGGCTAATGTCTAACAGCTCATTCACATTGAAAGGTGGGGGAGAGGATGAAACCAGCGAGATCAGTGCCAGGGCATTCACCAGGTAACCTGCTTTTATTCACAGCCCCTTTAAACAGTGGTGATAAGAGATAGAATCAGGCTTTCTTCGGGAATGATTTTAGATTCTTGTGGTGTGGAGGACTTTCACATACCCCAAAGCCATCAAAAGGAGGTAAAAGGGCATGATCTGATACTCTGAAGCAGTTGCTCTTTGTGGATGCCTGCCCTCCTCTTTATTCTGCTAAAACTCAGAGGGATTGTAAACTGGGCAATTAATGGGTTAGCACATAGGGACAGGGTGGGAATTGAGAAGGACCTGGGGAAAAGTGGACAGGGCTTAAAATATTTTTTTAAAGATTTACAACATCTCCACTTGTAGCACTATTCTAAAATCAGAGGGTAGTTACAGCCAGAATGGCCATCATCAGAAAATACACAAACAATAAATGCTGGAGAGAGTGTGGAGAGAAGGGAACACTCTTACACTGTTGATGGGAATATAAATTGGTATAGCTACAATGGAAGTTTCTTAAAAAATTAAAAATAGAGCTACCTTATGACCCTGCAAGGAGATCAAACCAGTCAATCCTAAAGGAAATCAGTCCTGAATATTCATTGGAAGGACTGATGCTGAAGCTGAAACTCCAGTACTTTGGCCACCTGATGCGAAGAACTGACTCACTGGAAAAGACCTGGTGCTGGGAAAGATTGAGGGCAGGCGGAGAAAGGGATGACAGAGGATGAGATGGTTGGATGGCATCACCGACTCGATGGACATGAGTTTAAGCAAGTTCTGGCAGTTGGTGATGGACAGGGAAGCCTGGTGTGCTGTAGTCCATGGGGTCCTAAAGAGTCTGACACAACTGAGTGACTTAGCTGAACTGGCTGATGACTCTGCAATCCCACTCCTGGGCGTATATTCAGAGAAGAACATGATCAAAAAGGATATACATACCCTAGTGTTCACTGCAGGTCTGTTCACAGTAGCCGAGACATGGAAGCAACCTAAATGTCCGTTGACAAAGGAATGGATAAAGAAGATGTGGGTACATATATACAAAACAATGGACTATTACTCAGCCATCTAAAAGAATGAAATAATGTCATTTGCAGCAACATGAGTGGAACTAGAGATTGTTATACTGAGTGAAGTAAGTCAGAGAAGGAGAAATATCATATGACATCCTTTATATGTGGAATCTAAAATGAAATGATACAAATGAACTTATAAAACAGAAACAGACTCAGACTATGAGAATGAGCTTTATGGTTGCCAGGGGGATGGGTGGGGGAAGGCATAGTTAGGGAGTTTGGGATTGACATGTACATGCTACTGTATTTGAAATGTATAACCAACAAGGTCTGTATAGCACTTGGAACTCTGCTCAATGTTATGTGATAGCTTGGGTGGGAGGGGAGTTTGGGGGTGAATGGCTACATGAAGTTGTATGGCTAAGTCCCTTCACCGTTCACCTAAAACTATCACAACACTGTTTGTTAATCGGCTATACGCCAATACAAAATAAAAAGTTTAAAAAAAATTAGGGGGTAGTTAGAAACACTCTTTTTCCTTATTCTTTTCCAAAGAAAACCAAAACCAAATGGACAAGTAGGATGCTCTGGAGAAGTACGTTTAGCCAGTGGGTCCTGACTGGTGTGGGTTACTGAGTGTGTAGGGAATCAAGGCACATGGGTTTCCTGCTCTAGGAAGCTTGCTTTAGGCAAGAAACTGATGCTTTGAACACCCTGTTCACATTACTGAGAAACTAGACTAGAGAGACTGTTTCCAGTTTTAAGGCATTTTTGAGAAATTAGACTTTTCCAAAGAATTCCTTTAGATAAGAAGCAAGTAGCTTGAGGGCTATTTTTGTTTTCTTCAAGACTCAAGAGTATGACCCTATCCACTTAATGATATACTGGGACAGCAAAGATCAAACAAAAGGTTGCTTTGACCTGCAGTATTTCTGTCACATCAACGGAACTAAAAAGTTTTGGATTTTCCTTTTCTTTTTGCCACTTATCTCTTAAAGGCATTAGAAATGGTTGTGTATTCTCTGGAGCAGGTAAAACCTGTATCAGAAGTTAAAAGAAGGTTTTAAATTTCCTCCTGAGAGTAATGAGGTTGTCTGACTATTTTAAGTCTTACAAATCTAAATAATTTTGTGATATTTACCAGTTTGTTGTCTTCTAACATATCACAATAAACTGGTAAATATCACCAGATTATTTTTTATTTGATGTTTTTAGAAAACATCATGTTTAGCCAGATCTGAGATAACTGTGTGAATGAAATCAGCTTAGATCTTAGATGAGTGACTTTTTAATACTCAAAGAGAGTTTAGATACAGAAGTTTTAAAATATATAGAAATACTACATAATGGTCTCTTTCCTGGTAATTAACCAGTTTTGAGCATGTTCTTATTTCTCTTGCTGCATGGAATTTATCTGGTTGAATTATGTTAATGATGGTTTTAACTGAAAAACCCATTTTTTTGCTGTGAGGAGCCTTCCTTTCCCTAGGCCCCTTCCCAAAAGTCAGCAAAGGGGATCCCGTAGATGTAGGAAAAGGTGACTGTGAGATCTAGTAATTCTGCAATTATTTATCAATAAGCATGTCCTGTGCTTTAGATGCAGTTCTGGGCATTAGATACAATGCTTGAATACAGATTCTTGCTTTCATGGATCGAGCTTTTTTTTGGTGGGTAGAGAGAAATATATAACAAGTTAATCAGAAGGCATTAAGTAATTAAAGTCCCTGATAGATATGAAACAGAGGCTGTTTTATATTGGGTAGTTTTAGCTGGCTTTAATGAGCAAATGACATTTAAGCTAAGACCTACATGGCAAGAAAGGGCCAACCTTGTGACCATCTAGGGAAATAGTACTAGGCCAGGGAGACAACTGGCATTATCATATTGGAGTCAGGGCAAACTGGTAAGTTCATGGAGCAGAAGGTGGATAGGGTGGTGGAGCATTGAAGATAAGGTTGGAGAGACAGGCAAAGACTTGTTTATGGAGCATTTCAGCCCATGGTAAAGTACTGGTAAGGGATTATAGGACTGTATGCTGAGCGAGGCATGGTTTTGTTCTAATTTGCATTTAAAAAAACAACCTACAACCTAGTTGCTTCATGGAAAATGGATTATTGGGGTGGGAGGCAAGAAAGAACCAACATGTCCATTAAAGAGGCTATTAATGACAGTGGTGGAGATTGGTAAAAGTAGGTAGATTTGGGGTATGTTTATATACGACATTGATAAACTGACAAATTGGATATAGTGAGGAGAGGATGAATGGTTGAGCAACTGGGTGAATGGGCATCACTTACTGAGATGTAGGAATTCTGGGAGAGGAGTAGATGTGAGTGTAGCTGTGGGGATGGTCGTGAACAATATGGTTTCAAACACTCTTAAGTTTAAAATGTCTGTGAGACAGTAAAATGGAGGTATCAGATTGGCAACTCCGTGATGCTAAATTTCAGTAGAGAATTCAAACCTGGAGGTAACAATTTCAGTCATGGCTATTGTTAAGCTTTGAAAAAGGTTGTGATTACTGATTATTTAAGGAGAAAGTGTAGAGAGAGATGATAAGGAATGTGAAGACCAACCCTGACATTTGGAATAGAAAAGAGAGGAAGATCCTACAGTAAGGATTCAGTGGGGCAGCTAGGAAGTCTTGAGGGTGGTGTCATGAGTGGTATCATAGTGCCCTGAAGAAAGAAGTGTTACAGCCAGGCACTGTCAGCTGTGGGTATGCTGCCATGGGACTGAATTGAGTTCAGTGACCTGAATAGTAAAGGATTCTCTTGGAATTACCCAGTAAACATAAACCTTGGGTTATCAGAAAACGTTGACTCTAATACTACAGATATATAGTACAAAGTGTGGTACCTGAAATATAGTGATTAAATAAATGAATAAAGAATGAATAAATGCAGGTTCGGTATAAAACTTTGAGATCTTTTAAATTACTATTTTTATTTTGATTTGGGAGAGTTCATTTTGGTTTCCAGGCACTTGTCATTTGCTGGACAGATCATGTACTTAATTTGGGTGAGGTGACACAGGACAGTGCCAGACTGCTCTCCACCCTTCCATGCTGTGAGCTGGATTCCTCTCAGAGCACTGGGTGTAGCTGCACCACTCCCCTGCTCGACCAGGTGAGACACTAGGCAGAGAAGCTCTCCATGCCAGATGGAGGACTGGCCTTGTGGTCCCCAAAACAGAAATCTTAGCACCTACTCCTCCACATCTTAAGGAGTGACTCTTTTCACTGGGGTCTCTCAGAACCCCACCAGACGTCCATTTCATCATAGCGGACTGGAGTACAAAAGTAGGACGTTAAGAAACACCTGGAGTAACAGGCAAGTTTGGCCTTGGAGTACAAAACGAAGCAGGGCAAAGGCTAACAGAGTTTTGCCAAGAGAATGCAATGGTCATAGCACCCTCTTCCCACAACACCAGAGAAGATTCTACATGTGGACATCACCAGATGGTCAATACCAAAATCAGATTGACTATATTCTTTGCAGCCAAAGATGGAGAGGCTCTATACAGTCAGCAAAAACAAGACCAGGAGCTGACTGTGGTTCAGATCATGAACTCCTTATTGCCAAATTCAGACTTAAGTTGAAGAAAGTAGGGAAAACCACTAACCCATTCAGGTATAACCTAAATCAAATCCCTTACAATTATACAGTGGGAGTGACAAATAGATTCAAGGGATTAGATCTGATAGAGTGCATGATGAACTATGGATGGAGGTTTGTGACATTGTACAGGAGGCAGTGATCAAGAAAAAGAAATGTAAAAGGCAAAATGGTTGTCTGAGAAGGCCTTACAAATAGCTGAGAAAAGAAGAGAAGTGAAAGACAAAGGAGAAAAGGAAAGATATTCCCATCTGAATGCAGAGTTCCAAAGAATAGCAAGGAGAGATAAGAAAGCCTTCCTCAGTGATCTGTGCAGAGAAATAGAGGAAAACAACAGAATGGGAAAGACTAGAGATCTCTTCAAGAAAATAAAAGATACCAAGGGAACATTTCATGCAAAGATGGGCACAATAAAGGACAGAAATGGTATGGATCTAACAGAAGCAGGAAATATTAAGAGGTGGCAAGACTACACATAGAGCTGTACAAATACGATCTTCATGACCCAGATAATCACGATGGTGTGATCACCCACTAGAGCCAGACAACTGCAATGCAAAGTCAAGTGGGCCTTAGGAAGCAAAACTATGAACAAAGCTAGTGGAGGTGATGGAATTTCAGTTGAACTATTTCAAATCCTAAAAGATGATGCTGTGAAAGTGCTGCACTCAATATGCCAGCAAATTTGGAAAACTCAGCAGTGGCCACAGGACTGGAAAAGGTCAGTTTTCATTCCAATCCCAAAGAAAGGCAATGCCAAAGAATGTTCAAACTACCGCCCAATTGCACTCATCTCACATGCTAGCAAAGTAATGCTCAAAATTCTCCAAGCCAGGCTTCAATAATATGTGAACCATGAACTTCCAGATGTTTAAGCTGAATTTAGGGAAGACAGGGGAAGCAGAGATCAAACTGCCAGTATCTGTTGGATCATCGAAAAAGTAAGAGAGTTCCAAAAAAAATCTGTTTTATTGACTAAACCAAAGCCTTTGACTGTGTGGATCACAATAAACTGTGGAAAATTCTTCAAGAGATGGGAATACCATACCACCTGACCTGCCTCCTGAGAAATCTGTATGCAAGTCAAGAAGCAAAAGTTAGAACTGGACATGGGACAACAGATTGGTTCCAAATAGGGAAAGGAGTACGTCAAGGCTGTATATTGTCACCCTGCTTATTTAACTTAAATGCAGAGTACATCATGCGAAATGCCAGGCTGGATGAAGCACAAGCTGGAGTCAAGATTTCCGGGAGACATATCAGTAACCTCAGATATGCAGATGACACCACCCTTATGGCAGAAAGCAAAGAAGATCTAAAGAGCCTCTTGATGAAAGTGAAAGAGGAGAGTGAAAAAGTTGGCTTAAAATGCAACATTCAGAAAACTAAGATCATGGCATCTGGTCCCATCACTTCATGGCAAATAGATGGGGAAACAATGGAAATAGTGACAGACTTTATTTTGGGGGGCTCCAAAATCACTGCTGATGGTGAATGAAGCCATGAAATTAAAAGACGCTTGCTCCTTGTAAGAAAAGACTATGACCAACCTAGACAGCATATTAAAAAGGAGAGATATTAGTTTGCCCACATAGGTCTGTCTAGTCAAAGCTGTGATTTTTCCTATAGTCATGTATGGATGTGAGAGTTGGACTATAAAGAAAGCTTAGCACCGAAGAATTGATGCTTTTGAACTGTGGTGTTGGAGAAGACTCTTGAGAATCCCTTGGACTGCAAGGAGATCAAACCACTCAATCCTAAAAGAAATCAGCCCTGAATTTTCATTGAAAGGACTGATGGTGAAGCTGAAACTCCAATACTTTGGCCACCTGATGTGAAGAACTGACTCATTTGAAAAGACCCTGATGCTGGGAAAGATTGAGGGCAGGAGGAGAAGGGGACGACAGAGGATGAACTGGTTGGATGGCATCACTGACTTGAGGGGCATGAGTTTGAGCAAGCCTCAGGTGTTGGTGATGGACAGGGAAGCCTGGTGTGCTGCAGTCCATGGGGTTGCAAAGAGTTGGACGTGACTGAGTGACTGAACTGAACTCAGAACTCCTCTGCTCACCCTCTTATCAACTCCTTCATAATGAAGGAAGAATACTTCACCATGTGTATATGACCAAGTGTCCTTGGTATTCTTGCCTGGAAAATCCCATGAACATAGGAGCCTAGTGGGCTACAGTCCATGGGATCGCAGAGAGTTGGATATGACTGAGTGACTGACACTTTTGGTAGCTGGAGAAAATGACTATAAACAGGTCCCACACCCTGTTCTTGAGAATATGCATTTGTGGGTAACTGCCATGGCTAGCAACTGAAATAAATGATAGGGGTCTAATGTGGGTTCTTTGTTCCTCCCACTCTGGGAAACTCACCTTATTAAACATTTCCCTGTCTGGCTTTATTTACAGGGTTCATCAATGTCCCTCTCGAGGTCCAACAGTCGTGAGCACCTGGGAAGTGGAAGCGAATCTGACAACTGGAGAGACCGAAATGGAATAGGTCCTGCAAGTCATAGTGAATTTGCAGCTTCTATTGGCAGCCCCAAGCGTAAACAGAACAAATCAAGTGAGCTTTGACTTTTCCTCATACTTTTAGATGTAATCAGCTTGGAATTTACTTGGTTTAGTGTGATGTTCAAGTATAAACTCTGGACTTCATGCCTTTAAGAGTTTTGCATTACTCGCATGTCGCCTCCTCTGAGAAGCCTTCCCTGTTTTTCCCAGGGAAGCAGGCCATTTGTTCTCTGCTTTCACTGCATTTCGTATATGCTTTCACTCTACCATTTGTCTTAGTGAAGTAGTTATTTGCATAACTGTTTCTTTGTGTAGAATTGAGATCCACAAGCCAGGGACTATATTCATTCAGTAAACTTTATTGCCTATGCACCAAACATTCTTTAAGGCTGTACCTTCTTTTTTTTTAAGTTGAAATATAGTTAGCATATAATATTATGTTTCAGATATACAGTGTAGTAATTTTACATTTGCAAGCATTATGAAATGATCACCATGATAAGTCTAGTATCTCCTATACAGTTATTACAGTATTACTGACCATACTCCTTATGCTGGATGTTATATTCCTGTTGCTTTTTTATTTTATAACTGGAGATTTGTACCTCCTAATCCCCTTCGTCTGTTTCACCTCCCCAACTCCCTCTAGTAACCACTCATTTGTTCTCTGTATCTGTGAGTCTGTTTTCACTTTGTTTTATTTTTTTAGATTCCACATATAAGTGAGATTATACAGTACTTGTCTTTCTGTTTTTGACTTATTTCACTTAGCAGTATACCTTCTGGATCTGTCCATGTCGTTACCCATGGCAGGACTTCGTTTTATGACTAATACATTATTGTATATACACCTTTTATCCATTCATCTGTTGATGGACACTTAGGTTGCTTTTGTATCTTGACTATTGTAAATAATGCTGTAGTGAACAGAGGGGTGCATATATCCTTTTGAATGAGTGTTTTTGTTTTCTTTGGGTAAATACCCAGAAGTGAAATTGCTGGGTATGGCAGTTCTATGTTTGATTTTTTAAGGAACCTCCATACTGTTTTCCATAGTGTCTGCACCAGTTTACAATCCCAGTAACAGGAGGCTATGCCTTATTTCTTAATTTGTTATTTCTTCCCAAAGGTCTAACAGTGTCTGGCACTAGTAGGTGCTTGGTAAATGTTTGTAGAATGAATATACAAATGAGTTATGCACAAACATCAAGATGATGAGGAAAAGGCAAGCATGTAAAGGAATCGAGCAGAATGTGATCAAATTAATTCTGTCTTGGACAACAGAAGTCTGTCCAGTGACCTGTAGCTACCAAAAGTGAAGAGCAGGATTTTTCACGTTGACAAGATGTAGCTACATAAAAAGTTTAAAGCATAGGCTTTTAACATATATGATTAAGACTCAGCATGAGTCAAGTGGTTGTGTCTGTAACAGCACCCACATGTCTGTATAAATAGGAAAACAGACAAGAACTGACGGAGTAATCACAAGATATGCCCCTAATGTCTTTTTTCAGGATTTCAAGTCCTGAAACACATATCTTAGACTATTTGAAGAATACTTGGAGAAAGGTGATCTAAATGAGCATAGTAAACAGTAACAGCTAGTTGTTACCATCAATCAAGTGGGCCATGTTGTCAGAGCCTCAGATTTGGTAAAACAAATCATGGTGTCAGCCAACTCCAAACTAGAAAGCAGGGTCTGTTCTTTTATTACAGTGTGTACTGTCAAAGCAGTCTGAGGTCTTCCTGTTGGTCCTGGGCTAGGCCACCCACTACTGACGGGAGGATGGAGCTGAGAGGTGGGCTGGTGCCAGAGGTATAGCCAGGGTAGAAATTATCTCCGTTTTATATTCCAACATAAATTAGCTCTGTGCCTCTCCTCTGTCCTTATCGCCTTTCCTTTCACTTAACACTAGATAATTAAAATTGACTGCAAGCTAGCTGCATTGAAATTAAGGATTAGGGTTAAGATAGGGGATTCATTAATTTAAAAAGATTGATTAAAGAAGCACTGTTTTTTGGCCTTTGTCAGATGTTTTAAGGGCCTGGGGTAACTACTGTAAGTAGTTAATATAAAACCAAATTTTTTTAAAAAGCTGTGTACCATAATAAATATTTATCACTAACAGTATTTTATTTTAAAATATTTTTAAACTTTTACTGATGTATTGCTTAACTCAGCATCTGTAAAGTATTATCATTTAAACAGGAACAACAAAACATGTCATCAATGTAAGAAAGGATGTAAATGTCTTTTTGTTGTTGTTCAGCCCCTAGGTTGTGTCCAACTCTTTGCGAACCCATGGAATCCCGCACACCAGGCTCCTCTGTCCTCCACTATCTCCCAGAGTTTGCTCAGATTCATGTCCATTGAGTCAGTGATGCTTTCTAACCATCTCATCCTCTGCTGCCCCTTTCTCCTTTTGCCTTCAGTCTTTCCCAGTCTCAGGGTCTTTTCCAGTAAGCTGGTTCTTTGTATCAGGTAGCCAAAGTATTGGAGCTTCAGCATCAGTCCTTCCAGTGACTATTCAGGGTTGATTTCCTTTAGTATTGACTGGCTTGATCTCCTTGCTGTCCAAGGGACGCTCAAGTCTTCTCTAGCACCACTATTTGGAAGCATTAATTCTTTGGCATTCAGCATTCTTTATGGTCCATTCGTACATGATTACTGGAAAAACCATAGCTTGGCCTGTATGGACCTTTGTTGGCAAAATGATGTCTCTGTTTTTTAATGTGCTGCCTAGGTTTATCATAGCTTTCCTTCCAAAGAGCAAGTGTCTTTTCATTTCATGGCTGCAGTCACTGTCCAAAGTTATTTTGAAGCCCAAGAAAATAAAATCTGACACTGCTTCCATTTTTTCCTCATTTATTTGCCATGAAGTGATGGGACTGGATGCCATGATCTTAGCTTTTTTAATGTTAAGTTTCAAGCTAGCGTTTTCACTCTCCTTCCACCCTCATCAAGAGATTCTTTAGTTCCCCTTCACTTTCTGTTATTGGGGTGGTTTTATCATCTACATATCTGAGGTTGTTGATATTTCTCCCGGCAATCTTGATTCCAGGTTGTGAGTCATCCAGCCTGGTATGATGTACTCTACATAGAAGTTAAATAAACAGAGCAACAGTAGACAGCTTTGACATACTCCTTTCTCAGTTTTGAATCAATCAGTTGTTCCATTGTTGTTTCTTGACCCACATACAGGTTTCTCAGAAGACAGGTAAGGTGGTCTGGTATTCCTGTCTGAGAATTTTCCAGTTTGTTATGATCCACACAGGTTAATGAATTTAGTGTAGTCAATGAAGCAGAAGTAGATGTTTTTCTGGAACTCCCTTGCTTTCTCTGTGATCCAATGTATGTTGGCAATTTGATCTCTGGTTCCTGAGCCTTTTCTAAATTCAGCTTGTACATCTGGAAGTTTTTAGTTCATATACTGCTGAAGCCTAGCTTGAAAGATTTTGAGCATTACCTTGCTAGCATGCAAAATGAACAAAACTGGACTGTAGTTTGAGCATTCTTTGGCATTGCCCTTATTTGGGATTGGAATGAAAACTGACCTTTTCCAGTCCTGTGGCCACTGCTGAGTTTTCCAACTTGCCGACATAATGAGTGCTGCATGTTCACAGCATCATCTGGTTTAGGATTTTAAATAGCTCAGTTAGAATTCTGTCACCCCATTAGTTTTATTTGAGTAATGCTTCCTATGGCCCACTTGATTTCACACTCCAAGATGTCTGGCTCTAGGAGAGTGACCACACTGTAGTGGTTATCCCACTTTTTTGTATAGTTATCCCACCTTTTCTGTACAGTTCATTTGTGCTTTCTTGCCACCTCTTTTTAATTTCTTCTGCTTCTATTAGGTCCTCACCATTTCTGTCCTTTATCATGCCCATCCATGCATCAAGTATTCCCCTGATGTCTCCAATTTTCTTGAAGAGATCTCTAGACTTTCCCACTCTATTTTTTCCTCTACTTCTTTGCATTGTTCATTTAAGAAGGCCTCCTTATCTCTCCTTGTTATTTTCTGGAACTGTGCATTCAATTGGGTATATCTTTCCCTTTATCCTTTGCCTTTTTCTTCTCTTCTTTCCTCAGCTATTTGTAAAGCCTACTCAGACAACCACTTTGCCTTCTTCCTTTTTTTCCCTTTGGGATGATTTTGGTCACTGCCTCCTATACAGTGTTAAGAACCTCCATCCATAGTTCTTTAGGCACTCAGTCTACCAGATGTAATCCCTTGAATCTATTTGTAACCTCCACTGTATAATCATAAGGGATTTGATCTAGGTCATACCTGAATGCCTTAGTCATTGCCCTACTTTCTTCAATTGAAGCCTGAATTTTGCAATAAGGAGCTCATACTCTGAGCCACAGTCAGATCCAAGTCTTGTTTATACTGACTGTATAGAGCTTCTCCATATTTGGCTGCAAAGAACACAGTCAGTCTGACTTCGTGTTGACCATCTGGTGACACCATGTGTGGCGTTGTCTTGGGCTGTTGGAAGTCGGCGCGTGCTCTGGCCCGGCGTGCGTGCTCTCTTGGCAGCACTGTTCGCCTGTGCCCTGCTTCATTTTGCACACCAAGGCCAAACTTGCTGTTGTTGCAGGTATCTCTTGACTTCCTACTTTTGCATTCTAGTCCCCTGTGATGAAAAGGACATTTATTTTTGCTGTTACTTCTGGAATATCTTGTAGGTCTTCATAGAACTGGTCAACTTCAGCTTCTTCGGCATCTATGGTTGGGCATAGGCTTGGATTACTGTGATGGTGGATAGTTTGCCTTGGAGATCATTCTGTCATTTTTGAGATTGCACCCAAGAACTGTGTTTCCAACTCTTTTGTTGACTATGATGGGTACCCCGTTTCTTCTAAGGCATTCTTGCCCAGAGTAGTAGATATAATGGTCATCTGAATGAAATTCATCCATTCCCATCCATTTTAGTTCCCTGCTTTCTAAGATGTCATTTTTGTACTAAGTCTTTAAAATATGGTGTTATTTCACATTTACAGAAAATTTTTAAATTTCCACTAGCAGATTTCAGGTGCTCAGTAGCCACAAGTTGCCAATGACTACTGTACTGATCAAAAAAGTTTTAAGTAATTTTCTTGACACCCTTTTCAAAGTCACCAACATATAGGTTTTCTCTGGGAATCCCTGTTATACCAGTTGTTCCACTGTAATTCTCGTTTTTAAAAATTTTTTATTGGAGTGCAGTTGCTTTCCAATGTTGTGTTAGTTTCTACTGTAGACCACAGTGAGTCAGCGATACATGTACATATATTTCCTCTTTTGGGGAATTTCCTCTAATTTAGGTCACCACGGACCACTGAGTAGAGTTTGCTGAGCTGTACACTGGACTCTCATTAATCATCTATTTTATACACAGTGTCAATAGTGTATACATGTCAGTCCCAATCTCCCAGTTCATCCCATCACCCTCCACTCCTTCCTTGGTGTCCATACATTTGTTCTCTACATCTGAGTCTCTATTTCTGTTTTGCAAATAAGATCATCTGTACCATTGTTTTAGATTCCACATATATGCATTAATATATATGATACTTGTTTTTCTGACCGACTTCACTCCATATGATAGTCTCTAGGTCCATCAATATCTTTATATATGATCCAATTTTGTTCCTTTTCATGGCTGAGTAATATTCCATTGTATATATGTACCACATTTTCTTTATCCATTCCTCTGTTGATGGACATTTAGGTTGCTTTTATTTCCCTTAAAGAAAGTAAATTTATCATTTGGACAGCAAGTCATATGGTCAGCCAGGCTGCTTCCATTTTGCCCAGTCTGGTCACTCCAGTGCAGGCATCATACTCTGCTCTGTGTCACCTTTGAGCCAATACCGCGCTGGTCGTTACTCCTCAATCTTTTTGGTGATTCTTACCTTCAATTGGTGGAGTGTTCCAGGGCTCAGGGCCTCTTCACTTTGGTCCTGGATCCTTTCCCCTACATATTCTTACCCAAAGAGGTAAAATATCTGTTTTTAAAAGAAAGAGAAACCTTATGAAGAAATTCCTTCCACTTGAGACCTATCTAGGACTTCTGAACCAGGAGATGAAAACAACTAGAGAAAATGATTAGTGGCCATACAGAACAGCGTTCTTAGATTTGGTGAATGCATTGATCCTAGAGGAGATTAGATAGATCTTATTAGCTCGGTGAGTGTCCTCTGCCCTCATCTCTCTGGGAATCCCTGCTGAAGCGGCATTTTTGGTAGAATTCCCAAAGGGAGGAGAGTTCATTGTTGATTAGGGTGGTAGGAATGGCTACACAGCTCTGCTAGATTCTCCAAAGCTGCTCTTGAACAGCGTGTGGATATCTGGTCAAGTACTTGGTATGGCTCACTAGTCTGTCACCCAGTTGTGCATGCCATTGGGTCTGAGAACCACAGACAATACGGAGAAATCTTTACCCACCAGATCAGGAGGAGAATCCAGACAAAGCTTGACATGGCTGTCTTAGAATTTCTCCTAAGAGATGGATATGTTTCTGTTGTAAGTTAAACCCAGGAACTCCAGCATCATTCTTTTCATTTCACATGTTCTTCTTCATTTTGGAGCACTCCCTTTCATGACCTCACTGCCCAGTTATGTTGGAGGGAAATGGGGTTTATGTGTGGTAATATCACAGAATTTCTTTGACCACAGGAAAGCACAAGTGTGGATACAGAGGCCCAGCCTGCATGCAAGAGGAGCCTGTAACTTTCCGTACCTTTATTGTGTCCTAGGGATCTTCCTTCCAATTCCTCACTTAATTCACATCAAATCAATTATAAAGAGCAAATGTTTCTGAATGCTGAGGGAGAATATGATTAATGATTATTAACTACAGAGACATTGTTGCTGAATTGCTGTCTCCCAAGTGTGCCGTTTTAAATGGCAAGAGCCTCCCTGAAAGCAATAACCAGCATTTCCTTAATGAAAAGCCAGTGTTTCAGTAAAGGATTTGCTGCGTTTCTGTAGCAACTGCTCTATTCAGCCCAAAACAATGAATTTGAAATATTTGAGTGATTAAAACTTTTAATTAAACCATGTTCTCTCTGGGCATTTCCACTTCAAGCCTGTCTCTCCTCTGCCTTTCAGCGGAACACTATCTCAGCAGTAGCAATTACATGGACTGCATTTCCTCGCTGACAGGAAGCAATGGCTGTAACCTGAACAGCTCTTTCAAAGGCTCTGACCTCCCTGAGCTCTTCAGCAAACTGGGCCTGGGCAAATATACAGACGTCTTCCAGCAACAAGAGGTCAGTCAGTATTTATTTTCCCAGGTGTCTTTTTCTTGGTTGTATGTGTGATGACTTCTAGAAGGAAATCACTCATTGACCTATGACTGTGCTTTCACTGAACATTTATTCAAGTCTCATAGTTTGTTTTTGCCAAGAAAATTGTCATTTCTTGTTTACTTAGTGCAACTGGTAAACACAGGATAGCAGACATATAGGAAATCGTGCTTGCAAAAACACTCACAGCCATCCTTCACCAGTTTTAGCTAAAAGACCTAATGAGTGTTGTGATTCACATTAACTTTTGATTCATACTTTCCTGAAAGTTGGCAGCAACTCTATATTTAAGAAGATTTTATTCCTTCATCGTTGTTATCTTTATTTGTGGCACTTAAATGTTAACAGCATCTGAAATAAATAACCATAGTTGTTTTTTGACACCATCCTAATTATGTTACTGAAGATTGTTCTCATAGAATATAATGTGCTTTTTATACATGTTTACTTACTAATTTACTGTTTGGGTTTTGTCTGAACTGAGACAGAACTAAGATGTCTTCTGAAACATCCCTACCATGGATTTTGGTCAAACTGATCAGCCATGGCCATGATGCACTGACATAAAGAGAAGACCCCCCTAAGCATGGTTCTTCTAATCGTGTTGTCATATTATCAAGGCACCAGAAACTATTCAGAGAATAGTTCTCTAAATGTATCAATTTTCCAAATCCTGACATCATCCAAGTTTCATGCTAGTTGGCTCTACTTCATGCTAAGAGTACATGCCAGTAATTCCCTGGCATGCATTAGTCAATAAAGAATCTAAGATTTTTATTAGGCACTTTATAGCATAAATTTAATGTATTGTCCATAATTTAAGTTTAATTGCTGAACTTTTTTTGTTCTTTTAACACCCCCCAAAATGTTGTCATGTGTATTTTGGACATTAGGACAACTATTTTGTTTCCTTTTTTCTAAATCTAAATTAGTATTCATTTAACCAAAGATTTTCTAAGTTGAATAACATGTTCATCATCTGTGCACTAAAGAACTGCATTTATTTACTTAGTCTTGCTGGTTAGATGCAAGTGGCTAATCGAGAAACTCATAGCTGAGGAATTTTAACTTGTTCATGCACATAAAGTTTTAGAAATAAGTAACTAGATGTTATTCGGTGATATCCTGGGTTTGTTTTTAATCTGTATTTCCTATTTGAAGATGCACAGAAATTAATTTAATATGGGTGCTTGTTATCTAGTTACCTCAAAAAGGAAGAAAACATGATAATATAAAGTCAGACTGGCAAACCGCAACCTGCAGACCTGCCTAATTTTGTAAATAAAATTTTGTTGGAACACAGCCATACCAACTCAGTTACCTCATATTGCCCATGATTGCTTTTGAGCTAAATCAGCAGAGTTTGAGTACTTGGAACAGAGATAGTATTGGCCTGGTGAGCCTAAACTAGTTATTCTCTGGCCCTTTAAAAAGAGTTTGAGGATCCCTGTAGTAGTCTCCACTGGATAGAAGTGCTAAAAAAAATGTATGTCCAGACCTGTTACAAATGATAAATGAAAGGGATTTTCAAGATCTGGATGTAACCTTCGAAATCAAAACAGAAAATTTCAAGTTAATTGCTATATAATTTGAATAAAAAGTGTATCTTAATATTTTCAGGTGTGTTGAAATTTGGTACTGTTCTCTTCATATAGGATATTTTCTCATACACAGATATGACTTAACAGGAATCCCCCATTAAGTAACTGTGTGAGATTTAATATATTGTAAGCAGGATGAAGATGAGTAACTTTCTCAGATGATATGTCTGAATACATTATTGCTAACCATATCTGCCAACTATTTTACCCCTTTGGTGAGCACACTGCATTATATCTAGGATCATGTTTAATGCCCCAAACAACCCTGTGAGGTATCATCAACCCTGAGTGCCCACAACTAGTAACTGCAGAATCAGAACTTGAACCCAAGCCTCTTTGACTTCAGAGCCCTTTGCCTTTCTGTCCCTCCAACAGTTTTCAAGGCAGGATGGGATTACTAGGGTGGTTCCCTCCACACATTTTTGCTGATGCCAGGAAGTACAATTACATTCTCTCTTGGAATACTTCATATGTGCCACTTTCAGAGATGGGCAGCTGGACTGAGCCAAGGGAGTCGTGGGTCCAAGTTACACTGTGATTCTGCTCTCATTTTTATTAGCGCACAATTAGAAATACTCTGTGTGGTATTATTCAGTCCCTTTTAATGGAGGTGTACTCACCTGAGTCAGAATCTGAAACCAAGACATATTTTCTCTCTTCTGGACAGCAGGTATGTATTCTTTATCAAGTCACGAAAAACTGCCATTTCATTTTCCCTTTTTGCTTTGACTTCCAGGATGCTAAGACCTAAGTTTGTTGCAGTGAGACTATCCAAAGTCTTATGCTAGAAATAGCAGTTTCATTTGACCACTTTTATGACTTAACTGTTGTCCCTTAGGTGTTTGTAACACCACCGTTCTTCTTTGGAAGCAGGCAGAGCATAACAAGTGTAGCAGTTAGTTGAACTTATACTGAGGAAGAACTAAGTACTTACTATATTTACCATAGATTTACTTGTTCACCCACAGATCGATCTTCAGACATTCCTCACTCTCACAGATCAAGATCTGAAGGAGCTGGGAATTACGACTTTTGGTGCCAGAAGGAAAATGCTGCTTGCAATTTCAGGTGAATATAACTGCTCTTTATATCTTAAAACCTGAAGACTCTCTGCCAGTGGTCTCAGCCAGTGGGGCTGGTTCTGCTTCCTACCTGGCAGCTGTGTGGTTGTGGTTTCAAAGTGTTTTTCCACTAACAGTGTAACAAATGCTGAGGATACCCCCACTCCTTCACCAAGGCACTGCCTGAAAACCTGCCTTGGCAAGTGTCATCCCTGAAAACAGATCTCTTCCGAGAGATCTAACCAGAATTTCCCTTTGCAGAACATGGGGATGGAGGAGGAGTTTGAATCTCTGTGTTGCAGTTGTGTTAAGCGCTAATCACTGGGTTCATGAGTATTCTGGATTGGCTGTCATGCTTTAAATACACATGTCCTTGTAGAGCAGCTGAGATCATTGCAGCAGAGAGAAAGACAATGTTCTTTGGTACAGCTGGAACCTGGCAGTATTTCTTGTCTTAATGCTTTTTAACTTTCCCCAAAGTTTTAATAAAATTTGTGAGTCACCGAAGAGGGTAGTATCCTGAAAGTAGTCACAGAATGAAAGAAAATCTAAAGGTCTGTCTCCCAGACCACTGCCTTTGTGCATCTTTTGCATGTTCTCTGTATAAGAAAATGTTATGTGTGTTTACTAGGTACCTCTCATGTGAAAGGAATGGCCAAGAGTCATAATATTGTACCTCAAAAGGTGTTTCGAGAAATATGAGGAAGAAATTTGGGAGGCAACAAAATAAGGTTATTGAAGATTTTCTGATTAAGTTCATGAATGCCAATTTTATATGTGTGCCAGTCTCTCAAAAAGAGACAGTAAGGGCAGAAGCCAAATGTCAGGTGTGATGAGAAAATTATGTTACTTTTTCAAAACACCAAATTTGCAGGCTATGCCTTTGAGGACAGCAGTGGCATCCAACTGGTGAAAGTTCTTTATAAACAACATTCGGTAAACAAATCATCAAATGAAATTAAAAGCCTCAGTGCTTTTCCATTTTATTTTAGCAGCAGATTGCTTTTCCATTGCATTGTAGAAGCAGATCAACCCCACCAACCTCCCCACAGGAAATCTTATATACAGACCTAATATCTGAAGCAGATACAAGCAGAATAGTCTTGAAATGGGGTAGAAACTCAGCTACTGAGCAGCCTGGTAGGCCTCTCCTTGGATAGAGCTCTTTACATAACAGTTTGAGAAGTCTTCCTGCCCGCTGTGTACCGAAGCTGCTGCACTGATGGAGCTCCATAGGGTGGCCACTGTTTCTTTTTCACTCGTAAGATTAGCTTGGTTATAGTGGAAGGAACACTATTCACATAAAGAGATCTGAGATTTGCATCTCCAAGTCATGCACCCTTGGGTGACTTTCCAGACCTCTTTTGATTTTGGTTTCTTAATCATGAAGATAGACTGGAGTAGATGAACATGTCAGGTCACCTTTCAGTTCTAAGATCTGTCGTTCAGTATGATATATCATCAGACAAGGTGAGGATAACCTACAATTTTAACAGTATGTATCATTAGTAGGGTACTCCCCCTTGTTCTTTTTTTTTTTTTTTTTAAACTGTCTGTGGCAGTAGAATAGTTTTCAACTTGTTTACCCAAAAGTTAAGTTTCAGAAGGCTACTTCTGAAATTCCCAAATTAACTTCATATATTTTTTATATTTCTTTTATTAATTTGAAAATGAAATTAATATACTACTTGAAACTTTAGTATATACTGTGGGGCCGCATGTCTAAATGTGGAGCCGCACATTTATACCACAGAAGTGTATGTTTCAGAACTCTATACTTTTTCACTAGAGGTCTGTGGGATGTCTGTGACTATATAATGAAAATTAAGTCGTTTCTTTGTGCAGCAACCCAATTCCAAACTGTAAAGCTTCCAGCAACAAGCAAATGTCTCTAAATGTTTTCATAGATTCCAGGTAGATCATCAGTACTTTTTACTCTGAAATACATTGGTGATGATTCTAAGTCAGTTTTGGTGCAGGGGGTGGAGGGGAGTATGGTCCAAAACATGAGGGGTTTTCAGTTCTCATTTAAGAAAAATATTTTCTCTAGCCATCCTCTTCAGTGTGATTCTATTGAGGTTATATCCTACTTCTACAGACTGCCTCTCTCTGGGGTTCACAGGTCTTCTTGCTTTTATAGGGAATTAGAAACTTTGAATAAGATGCCTTATGAATGCTCTGTACAGCAGGAAATGTTTGATTATTTTAAGGGTGATTTTGTTGAGTGCATTTGTTTGAACCTGGTAAATCATTTTCTCTGCAAGGAGTAAGGTTTTGAGAAACCCTTCATTGAAAAGCTTCTTTTTCCAATTCAGTTCCTCTGATAACAAAGACATTCATTTAAAGTCTCAGGACACTTCACTTCCAGATAGACGCAGGGTAGCAGGGCGGCCTTAACATTTGTCTTGTGGTTACATAGGTTGGCTAGATACAGAGTTTGCTCAAATTACTTTTTAAAATTTTTGTAGATTTTTAACTTATAATTGAGTTGTTCTTTCAGTATCAGGTTTTGGTTTGCTTTTAATCTTGGGCCAGAAGACACATATTTTAATATTACAGGAGGAGATGAGATTTCTCTCCTCTAGAGATGGATCAGAGAAAACAATTTTTTCCCCCCCCAAATACATAATTTTTGGAAAATTCATGGATTTCTCTCTGAGTATGGTAGTGATTGGTTAACTAAACGTACAGGGACTAAGTGACAGGAAGTTTAGCATCCTATTGACAGGCTTTCCACCACAGCCTCAGGTAGATCTAACATTTCCCGACCTATTCTTTTAGTTTGTGACTCTGTTCAGATCCGCAACAAGATCCTGAGAGCTGCCAGGATTGTGTGAACCTTGGAATTTCAAAGAAAAAGGTTGGTATTTTCTCAAACTATCCCTTAGGCTTACTGAAAAAAATCAGAAGAGGGAGCTTGCTTTTTAATTTAAAAAACAAAAACTAAAGTCTCTTCAGTAGGGCTTTGGTCCTTGATAATCTCTCTTAAAAGATTTCTCTCTCTGCTTCACACTCAGAATATCTCTGTGTATGTACTCTTAGAAATTACATCTTTAGGGAATGGCTGAAATTCTTCGTGATTATTTATTCTCTCAAAAATCTAGTTGATGTGACTTTTCAGAATGAAGTTTTCAATGTCTATTAAAATTTCTTGTCTTCAACGGCCCAATTATTCTCCATGAGCATCTGAAAACAGTGTTTGATCTAACTCCTTTCTTTTCCGTCTCTGTAGTGGGGGAATGAATGTCCTCCTGACTCATGGGTTCTTGCCCCAAAAGAAAATGGAGGCCAAAGAAGGTCTCCTATCTGAAGGTGATAAAACTTTTCCAGGCTGTGTTTAAGGGGAATTGTTTATTTTTAACTCTCCTATAAGTTTGCCTTTAAATATATTCAATTCTGTCTTGAATTGTGAATTTTATATATTGTTTTTAAAATGAGATACATGTAATAGGAATGTCATTGCTACTGTGTTTCTGTAGGAACTTGAGACAGTAGCTATCTGTATGCATGCCTGCATGTGTCTATTGCTTGTAATATTTTCCTTCTTTATTTTGTAAGCTTTGTTTTTCTATTTAAAAAGTAATTTTGGTATAAATTATGAAGGAAAGCTCTGTTATCTGGCATACCTGGAACTACCAGTTTCTCAGCTTTGTACTCCTGATACCTCAGGTGGTCTCTGCCCAATGGATGGATCACAGCAGCTTGTGGCATAGTCCTTTGCATCAGGCAGGCAGGGTTTCAGCTCTGTCACCAGCAGCCATGTGGGCAAGTTACTTCATCTGTTTGTAAAACGCAACTTTCTTACCTGTAAAATTGAGGCTAGTAATACTATCTGCCCCTCAAGGAGGAATTAAATAGCACAGGACGAATGTAGGCTGTAATAAATTACTGTTGTTTCTCTTCTCCCCTAAGACCTAAATGTGCACAGAAGGGCATGTCTCCACTCTTGCATCACCCCTATGAGACAGACAGTTACATTTTGGAAAGCAGTGGGGTGAAATGTTAAGGGTTCTGGTCCCTCTTTAAGAACTTGGGAGACAAGAGTGTGTCTGGCCATATGGCTGTCCCTGGCCACCTCTGACCCCCTGCCAGCTGCTTGAGTCTGTTCTCATCCCCAGCATTCCTGTAGCAAGCCGTAGCTTTCTGTGACCTCAGAATTTAGAATGGGGTTGTGTGCATGTGTATGGTTGAAGAAGTACTGTGTACTACGCAGATTATCAAAGGTACTGAGTCATGTGCTTCACCACCCTCCTAGAGAAAGACAACAGCTCTAAGCATATGAACTGTTTAACCCGTATATTTGAGATAGAATAAATCTGAAGATACAGTTGACTCTTGAACCACATGAGAGTTAATCCTAATGTAACTTATAGTCACCTTCGTATCTACAGTTTCTTTGCAGCTTCCACCCGCCCTGTAATACTGTAGTATTTACTGTTGAAAAATATCCATCTATAAGTAGACCCACACTCTTCAAATCTGCAGTATTCAGGGTCAGCTGTATTTTCATTTGGTGGCTATCAGAAATACTGCTTTCTAGTCTGACAATTCTGTTTACCTGTATGTATTCATTAGTAATAATTACATCAGTTGACTTGAGGATTTGTGAATGTGTGTATGGAGGGGAGGACAGGGCATTGTATGGTCATAAACAAGGTAGGCTGCCTCAGTTTTTCACTATTCTGATTAATAATTTTTAGTTGGGAAAAGACAAACTAAACAGCACTCTCATTCAAAACTAAATTATTTAAAACTAAATTCCAGGATCTTGTAGTTTTTCCCTGAAAATCTGGATTCACATATTGGTTGTTTTCAATTGTATTGATTTCCTTAACTGTTGCTGTTTTTACTAAGTTGATTTTTTATTCAAAGAAACCTCTCACTGATATATTTCTTCATATAACTCTTTCTGACTTGAGGAGTGTAGGCATCGGAGTCAGTGGAGCCACTGACTTAACACGTGTGGCTTAGCACGTCAGTGTGCTTTTTCAGTATTCTCACGTTTAGGTATGAGGTCCTCTTTTCATGTCTGACTTAAATAATATAATGATCACTGTGTTTGACATGGATGAGTCTAATGAGCTGTAATAATGTACTATGTCACTGGTAATACATCCTGTCATATACCTTTCACCAACTTTGATGGTCTCCCTCCCTTTGCCTCTGAAAGGACATTTAGGGTAGGTCAAACTATTTTGTATATTTGGGTTTGAAAGGGTTCTGAGAACTACATATTCCCCAGGGAGTTTATAAACTGCAGCAAAATGATTTGTTGTCCTTGGTTCTCTCAGCTACACATGCTACCTTTCATATCAGACTTTTGATTTTGAGCATTTCAAAAATTTCTTGATGGTCAGCTTAAAGGTTTTCCTTTTGCCTACCTACCGGACTTCCTCCCCCCGCTCCCCCTCCACACAACCTACCGCATCACCGTTTTCTGAGCTCTTCTGCCAAGTCCTGAAGACTATAGAACTTCTCCCTTGGGTTCCTAATAAGTCTCTGTTTCTCTCTCCAGAACTAAATAAAAACCGAAGAAAGCTCTTTGAACCACCAAATACACGCACCTCTTTCCTGGAAGGTGGAGCAAGTGGGAGGCTACCCCGTCAGTATCACTCAGACATTGCTAGCGTCAGTGGCCGCTGGTAGCAGTACCCTCCAGGCATATGCCCTCCAACTCTGTCAAGTCGGATGCAGAAGATCTGTGAGCGGCCTTCACTGCACACCGTCCTCAGCATTCTGGGTGTCTGGTATCAGGACCAAAGCATCTTATTCACACCTGAACTTTGTGCCAAGAAGGAAGAAAAGAGAAGATGTTCTTATGTCATCATATCAAATGCCACATGTGGATTACTTTTTTTTCCTAATGGCAACTGGACAGAATTTGCAATATGGGGGTAGGGCTTTATTTTCTCTTTTTATTTACCTATATAACATATGCACTGATTTTTTACTTAACATGAAGGATGAGTTGACATCTGGGATGCCAGAAAACACAGAAGTTATTTTGTTTGCTTGTTTTAGTACTTGGGGATTTTTTAAAAAAAAATAATCAAAGTGGGATTTTCTGGTACTGCTTTAAAATAATTATTGAGGTCTTTCAGCACTTTACACTTTCTAATTTCTTGTCCTGTGGAAATTCTCTCTCTCTCATTTTTATGTCACCTGATGTATTGGTACAAATCAGATTTAGTCACATTTTTCTGACTGCGTTAAACTTTTATTTGAAATAGTACTGGATTATTAGTTTTTGTGCAGGATATTCTGTGACTTTGGGAAACCTAAGTGACTCCACTTGGTTATGGACCAGTTCTGTTCATTTATGTCAACATCCTAGAAATACTTTATAATGAACCAAGTTCACTGGAACAGGTGCGAGCAAAGAAAGATCAAATGAACTTTGCAATATTAACCCTTTGCAGTCATCATATTTAGCTGCTGCCTTTATTGCTAAAGTGATTTTAATGGTTGTCTGAAGGCAAAGGGCTATTTTTAGTATACTGCCACTAAAGGACACTTATTTATATCAAACTTTTATTTTTTAGATATTATAAGCATACAGTACATAACTGATTAAATTGATATCTACTAGAGATTTATGGTAGAGAATGGATGGCATTCAATAACTGGAGCCCTAGATTGTCACTTTATTTAAAAAAGACAAATAATCATCTGACAAGACAGCACTGTTGCCATGAGGAGGAAAAAAATACATTACTATCCTTATGTACACATTAGCTGTGCTCCATATGGTCACAGGACTTTCCTAAAACCATATCAGTCTGCTTGAAGTAGACTTGGGTTTCTTGAGACTGGAAAGATTTTATTTAAGTCTCTATCTAGGGTGACAGTTTATAAAGATAGCAGAGTTCTGAAGGAGGAAAAGTATGACTATTCTGTAAGCGGCTAAACTCATTGTTACAATCTTGATACTGTGAAAGTCCAAGAAATTAGGCAACATTGTTTTCTAGGTCTTTTCAGACATCTTTTTGTGGATTTATGAAGGGTTTTCAATCCATGAAGACAATCACTAAGTGCCTCTCTTTCTTCAAAGCAATATTGTTTCCAAGTGTATTAATTTGTTGGAAAACTTTCCCGTTAGGAAATGTGGTGACTTACCTGTACTGTAATGCCTTATTTATGTTCAGTATTCAAGACTTCTTTTGCATGGACACAAACCACTGTCAAGTGCTCTCCACAGAAGGTGTTAGAGTCATGCAAACAATTGGGGACTTTCATACAAATGTGGGATAAGAAATACTTGGCTAATCATTAAAGTAAGAACAAAAACCAAGAGAGAAATACTGCACACAGAACAATTTTCACTTAAAAAGTATTGGTTACCTTGAAGGCATAGGTAATGGGCCTGTCATAAAGTTATCAATTATAATAGCACTAAGAGGATGTCCATTCCTAAAAGGAACTGTATCTACTTATGGATGTAGAACTAAATTGTTGCCTTTGCAAACAGAAGGGAATCATCCTGCACACAGGGAACATGGATGCAGGTCAGCACATAGAGCTCCCTGACATATGCGGCTATATGAACACATCATGCCACACATTCAACATACAATAAGAATTCCAGATTTGTTTCCTGTGCAAAAATACTCTAAATTTTATCATTTCTTTAGTAAGATCTTGGCCCCCGCAAAATAGTCATTTGGAGTCTTCTCCCAACTCTCCACCATGCATTTGCAACAGGAGGAAGATGGAATGAATTTGTAGTATTGAGTGGACATAGGTTTTATGAACAGTGCTTTGATATTATGCCAAAGGGAAAACTCCCCCAATTAAACTTAGATTAAATAGAGTGGCTAAAAAAATAAAAACACTGGAAAGTACTTTTCTCACTTTCTCGACGCAATGAAGGGAGTATGACGCTGCAGTCTATGGTGTTGTCAGTGTTACGTGGTGCACAAAATATCTGGATTATTTGAATAAATGTTTTTAGCCAATCTGTGCCTTAATAGTGACCGGTTATCTGTAAATATAGAACAGATACAGATTGTATTTTTGTGTGGGTTTTGTCCTCTTAGTGATTTTTTTAAAAATGAGAGATGGAATTAAACATTGAAAATGGGAATTTTTTCTAAACTAATCAGTTGTTATATGAAAAATAAATTTATATAACCCCTTTGTATTGCTCTTGCTACATGAAATGTGTCTCTGTTTTCTAACTTTTCTGTTCTCAGCAGAATTGAAAGACATTTCTGCAAGTAGAATTAAAAGATCCACTGTCCATACTCTGGTTTTGCATTGACAGTCCTCATTTTCAGCCAAAAACTAAGGCACTTTATTTTAGCCAGAGAATCCAGCACCAGTAATCAATCCTTGTTTCTGTGGCCACCCATAGGTACGTATAGAAAGAGTAAGATGATGGAACAGGTTTTATTCTTGTTCATTCTTCTTTTTTAAAAATACAGACTCAAGTGTATGATTGCTTTGACAACCTCATCCATCAGCAAAGGAGCTCCTTACTAAAGTGATGCTGGGTTTCCTGACCCAGGTTCCCATTTCAGAGACTGACTATGCCAGCATACTGAATGGTTATTGTGCCCTGCTCTGGGAGTATGTCTGAACTTATTCTCAAACAGAATGGATACTGGACTATTAATTCTGATATTTGTCTAAATCTCAAAGAAACCCTAGCCATTATACTCCCAGATTTATCCCCACTTGAATTACTTGTGCTGGTGGTTCTTAAAAATTGTTTCTAGCACAATAGTTCTTTTGATAACTAAAATATTACTGTGAACCCAATATTCAAGTATTCATTCATTATACAAATACTTAAATGAGGGCTAAGTGCAGGCCCTGTTCGAACACCAGTAAATGAAACATAAACCCTTATTCTCACTAAACTTACATTTGAAATGAAGAAAGATGGAACTGATGAAGAGGGATTGAAGGATGAAACACCTACCCTTCGACACAGGCCTCCATGCATTTACAGCTTTCCAAGGGAACTTGAGTGCTGTCCAGAAATCATGCTTTTTGACAAAATGGTTGAAAGTACCCATCTCATAGAAACAGGCTTGTGCTTTCAATGCACGAATTATTCACAGCCTCCTTTCCTCCTCTGTGTTTCATAGGTTTAATCACATTCTTGAAAGGAGTGTGTGATCAAAAGTGATGGTACAGCTTTATATGATGATGCATCACTTCTTAGATTTGACTCCAGGTGACTCTGCCATATTTAGAAATCAGATTTACCTTGAAAGAACATGAGGTTTCTACCCCTGAGGATAGTCTGAGAATGCAGTCATAGAGAATGGTATCACCAAGATGGTGACAGTTCATTCCTCCTTCATTTCCCCTAACTAAAAGAAAAACTAAAAACTACTCATGGATAAGATAAGAGGGGCTTGCAACAACCAGCCCTTGGATCTTGGCAGTCTGTGTTCCTATCTGCAGTGCCCAAGTAGTAGTCCCAAGCAGTAGCTTTGCTCATCTGCAGAACCAAGAAGGTAGCACAGTCTGACCAGGGAACTCAGGCTCCGGAGCCTGGTCTGCCCCACCCTCTGTAGATTGTGACTGCCCACCCCATCTGCACGAAGGGCTGGCAGAATACCTGGAAGTGGCTGACTAACCCAGTAGTACGCAGCCTGAGAGGAAGAAGGGCAGAGCTGACCTCAAGAGCAAAGCAAGCAACCCTGTTTGGCCAGGGAGCTTCGGCCATGGATTGGCTTGAGTTAATACCACAAACAGAGAAACTTACTGTCTTGGAGATGCTCCTCCCACTGCACTGAGGAAGGGAAATAAATTCACAGCTCCTTCAGGCTTCCTAATCAGGGAAGCTAACCAGAGCACAATGCATAGCCCCTCCAATAGTCCTGCTTACAGTGTTGCTTAAAACCCATGAGCCACAACCCATGGCTTTTCCAATCTGCAGAGCAAATGACCAAGATAATCAGTGTACACTTTTACCAGATTTTGGTCCCCAAACCCATTGCTTGGGTCCTGTCCAGCACTCCTGCAAGGCAAACGACTTCATAGCCCCACTTACTGTTGAGTAAAGAGCTCAGTCATGACCATTTAACAAGCCTCACTCCCACCTTAAGAGCTCAAACAGTTGCCTTGCCCCAAATAGATCCTTTGCAGCTCCCCACCTGCCCAAAGACCTTACTGATAAACATGCCCAGAAATCCAACTGAACTGACTAGTGAAAACTTACCTCTGCCAAGGGGAATCAGCAAAGTACAGAAAAGGAGACCACTTACGCAAATAAACTAGTGTAAGAAATCAAGGATCATAAAACATTACGTAAATATTTGACACCATGCAAGGAAATTAATAAATGAAAAGCTGTTAAACATCAGGCAAAGAATTAAGAATAATTGTCTTAAAAACATTTAGTGAACTATGTGTATTCTTAATACACAGCCAGGCAACTCAATGAAATTGGGAAAGTAATCTAAGGATGGGCACAATAAAAGACAGAAACGGTAAGAACCTAACAGAAGTAGAAGAAATTAAGAATAGGTGGCAAGAATACGCAGAAGAACTATCCAAAAAGGTCTTACTGACCCAGATAACCACGATGGTCACTTACCTACAGCTAGACGTCCTGGAGTGTGTAGTCAAGTGGGCCTTAGGAAGCATTACTATGAATAAATCTCGAGGAGGTGATGGAATTCCATCTGAGGTATTTCAAATTCTAAAAGATGATGCTGGTAAAGTGCAGCACTCAAAATGTCAGCAAATTTGGAAAACTCAGCAATGGCCACAGAACTAGAAAAGGTCAGTTTTTCATTCCAACCCCAAAAATGGGCAGTACCAAAGAATGTTCAAACTACTGGACAGTTGCGCTCATTTCACATGCTAGTAAGGTTATGCTCAAAAACCTTCAAGCTTGCTTTCAGCAGTATGTGAACTGAAGTTGGATTTAGAAAAGGCAGAGGAACCAGAGATCAAATTGCCAACATTCACTGGATCGTAGAGAAAGCAAAGGGGTTCCAGAAAAACATCTGCTTCATTGATTACACTAAAGCCTTTAATTGTGTGGATCACAACAAACTGGGGAAATTCCTTAAAGAGATGGGAATACCAGGTCACTTTACCTATATGCAGAGTGCATCATGCGAAATGCTAGACTGGATGACTCATAAACTGGAATAAAGATTGCTGGGAGAAATAACAAACTCAGATATGCAGATAATTCCATGCTAATCACAGAAAGTGATGAGGAACTAAAGAGCCTCTTGAGGGTGAAAAGAGTGAAACTTCAAACTTAACATTCAAAAAACTAAGATCATGGCATCTGGTCCCATCACTTTATGGCAAATAGAAGGGGGAAAAGTGGAAGCAGTGGCATATGTTATTTTCTTGGGCTCCAAAATCACTGCTAACAGTCACTGCACAGCCATGTAAATTAAAGATGCTTGTTCCTTGGAAGGAAAGCTGTGATGAACTTAGTGTGTTAAAAAGCAGAAACATTACTTTTCCAACAAAGGTCCATATAGTCAAAGCTATGGTTTTTCCAGTAGTCACGTTCAAATGTGAGAGTTGGACCACACAGAAGGCTGAGTGCCGAAGAATTGATGCTTCTGAATTGTGGTGCTGGAGGACTCTTGAGAGTTCCTTGAACTGCAAGAGAACACAGTCAGTCCTAAAGAAATCAATCCTGAATATTCATTGGAAGGACTGATGCTGCAGCTCCAATACTCTGGCCACCTGATGTAAAGAGCCGACTCTAGAGAAGACCCTGATCCTAGGAAACATTGAAGGCAAAAGGAGAAGGGAGTGCAGAGGATGAGATGGTTAGATAGCATCACTGACACAATGGACATGTATTTGAGCAAAGACCCTGATGCTGGGAAAGATTGAGGGCAGGAGGAGAAGGGGACGACAGAGGATGAGATGGTTGGATGGCATCACCGACTCAATGGACATGGGTTTGGGTGGACTCTGGGAGTTGGTGATGGACAGGGAGGCCTGGTGTGCTGCAGTTCATGGGGTCCCAAAGAATCAGATATGACTGAGCAACTGAACTTAACTGAACTCAACTGGGAGATAATGAAGGACAGGGAAGCCTGGCGTGCTGGAGTCTATCGTGTTGCAAAGAGTCGGACATGACTGAGCAACTGAACGACAATAACAAATGCATGAACAAAATAAGTTTAACAAAGAAATAGAAATCAGTACCAAACAACGTGAACATTAACAAACAAAAACAGACAAACTCAAAATGGAAATTCTAGATCTGAAAAAGAATAAATGAATTGATAATTCAATAGAGAGCTTGAAAAACCCACCTGACCATGCAGAACAAAGAATCAGCAACGTGAAAAATAGGACATTATCTAGTCATAGGAGCAAAAAGAATGAAAAGAACGCAGATGACAGTGTATGAACATTCTGAGCTCAACTCCTCCCATGGACACACCAAATCTAAAACCACATATAGAACAGTTTTCTCTGAGAACAACCTGAAGACTAGCAGAACACCTCTTCTATAATTAAGGATATATGAAAAAATCTTTGTGACAGGTTAGGTGGGGCAGAGATGCATTCTAGTCAGGACCAACAGCCCCAATGGGTGACCCACAAGCAGAAGGGGAAATCACAAACTTGGAAGTCCTCCAGAAGAAGTGAGGGGTTCAAACCTCAAATAGAGTACCTCAGCACTGGGGACTGGAACTGGGAATATAAACCCCCTTAACTGATTCCAAAAACCACTGGAGCTTACAACCAGGACAGCTGGAACTCAGGGTCACTTGCTCTGAGTTCCAGCATAGAGTCAGCAGATTAAAAAGCACCTGGCACTCTAGTCAGCTTGAGACAGCATGCCCTCTGCCCTGTTCTGAGTGCAGACTCCAGTCCCTTCTACCCAGCAAGGCCATAGACCCTGGTATACCATAGAAGAAGCCCTGGTCCAAGCTGGGCTTGAGTGTTCCTCACCCCCACCAATGCATAACCTGAGAGAAGCCCTGGATGCACCAGGATCTGGCCCCAGCTACCACCCCCTACCCACCAAGGTGGCTCCCCTGGTATGCCCTGGGAAAAGTGCTGGCCCATGACCACTTCAGCTCCAGTCCTCCTTCCAAAGCCACAAGACACATGTAGTCTGTATAAGGATGCTCCAACACAAGGACATGTTTTCAATACTGAGAGAATAACTGTTTGACCTAATTCATAAAAACAAACACAGGAAGTCAAATGAAATGAGAGGACAAAAGATATGTTACAAATGAAAGAACAGAACTCCACAAACGCCCTTAATAAAACAAAGACTAAAACAAATAGAAAAGCTCAATGAAATAAGGACTAGATTTTAAAAGATAATATACAAAATAGACAAATATTTACCCAGACTCACCAAGAAAAGGAGAGAGAGGGCCCAAATAAATGAAAGAGGAGAACTTAGAATTTACATCATAGAAATATAAACAATCAAAAGAAAAAAAAAATGTTAGTCCCTCAGTCGAGTCCAACTCTTTGTGACCCCATGGACTGTAGCCCGCCATGAAATTCTCCAGGCAAGAATACTGGAGTGGGTTGTCATTTCCTACTCCAGGGGATCGTCCCGACCTAGGAATTGAACCTGCATTTCCCTCACTGCAAGCAGACTCTTTAACATCTGAGCCACCAGGGAAGCCCAAACAATCATAAGGGAATACTATGAACAGTTATATGCCAACAGAATGGATAACCTAGAACAAATAGACAAATTCCTAGAAACGTAAAATATTTGAAGACTGACTCAGAAAGAAATAGAAAATCTGAACAGAGTAATCACTAGCAATGAAACTGAATTGGTAGTGAAAAAACTCTTCCCCCATCCCTGTCCAAAGCAAAAGTCTAGGACCAGGTGGCTTCACAGGGGAAACTCTACCAAACACAAGAAGAACTAATACTTATCTTCTTCAAACAATTCCAAAATATTGAAGAGGAAGGAACATGGCCAAACTCATTTCACAAGGCCAGTGTTACCTGAAACCAAAACACAAAAGAACACTATCAGAAAAGAAAATTACTGACCCAATATTCCTTATCAATATAAAAGGAAAGATGCTCAATAACATACAAGCAAAGCAAATTCAGCAGCACACTAAAACTATCATTCACCATGGTCAATGGAATTTATCCCTGGATGCAAGAATGATTCAAAATACACAAATCGATCAATATGATATATCACATTAATAAAACAAAAGGGAAAAAATTATGATCATCTCAATAGATGCAGAAAAAACATTTGAAAAAATCAACATCTTTTAATGATAAAAAGTTAACAAATTAGGTATTAAAGAAATGTATCTCAACATAATAAAGCCCACATGTGATAAGCCCACAGCTAATATATCATGCTCAATGGAGAAAGATTAAAAGCATTTCCTCACAAGGGTGCCCACCTTCACCACTCCATTCAACACAGTACTGGAAATTCTAGCCAGAACATCAGGCAAGAAAAAGAAGTGTTCAAAGTGTTAGTCACTCAGTTGTGTCCAACTCTTTGCAACTCCTACAAAGAGTTGGACACAACTCTACATATCCAACTCTTTGTAGCCTACCAGGCTCCTCTGTCCATGGGTTTTTCCAGCCAAGAACACTAGAGTGGGTAGTCAAAGCCTTGTCCAGGGAGTCTTTCCGACCCAGGGATTGAAACTGGGTCTCCTGCATTGCAGAAAGATTCTTAACCATCTGAGTCACCAGGGAAGTTATCAAAATTGGAAAACAAGTTAGAATTGCCTCTTTCTGCAGATGGTATGATTTTATATGTAGAATATCCTAAAGAACTCGCCAAAAGCTGTTATGTTTAATCAATGTATTCAGTAAACTGGACACATGTAGAAGAATATAACTAGACCTCTGTCTTACACCACTCACAAAAATTAACTAAAAATGGACTAGGACTTGAATGTAAGACCTGAAACTAACAGTAAAATTACCAGAAGAAAATATGGGAAAAAAGTTCCTTGACATAGGTCTTGGCAATGACTTTTTGGTGTGATTCCTAGAACCCAAGCAACAAAAGCAAAAATCAAAAAGTGGGACTATATGAAACCAAAATGCTTCTGCACAGCAAAAGTAACAACAAAGTGAAAAGATCACCTAGAAATGAGAAAAAGTATCTGCAATCCATGTATCTGATAAGGAATTAGTATCTAAAATATATAAAGAACTCATAAAACTCAATAGGAAAAATAATAATTCCATTAAAATAGGGAAAAAACATAAATAGACATTTTTCCAAAGAAGATGTAGAAATGACAAACAAATACATGAAAGGATGCTTAACATCACTAGTCATTAGGGAAATGCCAATTGTTGAAAAAACAAGAGAGTTCCAGAAAAACATCTGTTTCTGCTTTATTAACTATGCCAAAGTCTTTGACTGTGTGGATCACAACAAACTGTGGAAAATTCTGAAAGAGATAGGAATGCCAGATCACCTGACCTGCCTTTTGAAAAATCTGTATGCAGGTCAGGAAGCAACAATTAGAACTGGACATGGAACAACAGACTGGTTCCAAATAGGAAAAGGAGTACGTCAAGGCTGTATATTGTCACCCTGCTTATTTACCTTCTATGCAGAGTACATCATGAGAAACGCTGGGTTGGATGATGCACAAGCTGGAATCAAGATTGCTGGGAGAAATATCAATCACCTCAGATATGCAGATGACACCACCCTATGGCAGAAAGTGAAGAAGAACTAAAGAGCCTCTTGATGAAAGTGAAAGAGGAGAGTGAAAAAGTTGGCTTAAAGCTCAACATTCAGAAAGCTAAGATCATGGCATCTGGTCCCATCACTTCATGGCAAATAGATGGGGAGACAGTGGAAACAGTGGCTGACTTTATTTTGGGGGGCTCCAAAATCACCTCAGATGGTGACTGCTGTCAAGAAATTAAAAGACACTTACTCCTTGGAAGGAAAGTTATGACCAACCTAGACAGCATATTAAAAAGCAGACACATTAGTTTGCCAAAAAAGGTCCGTCTAGTCAAGGCTATGGTTTTTCCAGTGGTCATGTATGGATGTGAGAGTTGGGCTATAAAGAAAGCTGAGTGCCAAAGAATTGATGCTTTTGAACTGTGGTGTTGGCGAAGACTCTTGAGAGTCCCTTGGACTGCAAGGAGATCAAACCAGTCCACCCTAAAGGAGATCAGTCCTGAGTGTTCATTGGAAAGACTAATATTGAAGCTGAAACTCCAATACTTTGGCCACCTGATGTGAAGAGCTCACTCATTTGAAAAGAGCCTGATGCTGGGAAAGATTGAAGGCAGGAGGAGAAGGGGACAACAGAGGATGAGATGGTTGGATGGCTTCACCGACTCAATGGACATGGGTTTGGGTGGACTCTGGGAGTTGGTGATGGACAGGGAGGCCTGGTATGCTGCAGTTCATGGGGTTGCAAAGAGTCAGACACGACTAAGTGAACCGAACTGAATCAAAACCACAATGATGTATCACCTCGTGACCATTAGAATTGCCATCATGAAAAAAGACAAGAGAAAGTAAATGTGGAAAGAATATGGAGAAATAGGGATCCTTGTACATTATTGGTAGGACTGTAAACTAGTATAGCCACTTTGGAAAACAGAATGGAGGAGTCTCAAAATATTACAAATAAAACTATTATATAACCCAGCAATTCCACTTCTGGAAATACATCCAGAGAAAACAGAGACAAACTTTAAGAGGTATCTACACTCCCATGTTCACAGTAGCAATATTATTTGCAAATTGCCAAAGCACGAAAGCAACCTGAGGGTCCATCGGTGGATGAATGGATCAAGAATTTGCGGTAAATGTATACAATGGAGTATTATTCAGCCATAAAAATGAGAGAATTCTGCCATTTTCAAAAACATAGATTGATCCTGAGGGCTTTATGTTAAGTGAGATAAGTCAAAGAAACACAAATGTAGTATGATCTTACATTCACAGTCTAATTTTAAAAAACTCCGTAAAAGGACTAATGATTGTCAGAGGCAGAGGGTAGGGAAGAATTTTGGAGGAACATGGTTAAAGGATACAAACTTTCAGTTATGATAAAGAAGTATTAGAAATATAATATACAACATGATAACTATAGCTAACACTGCTATATAAGAAAGTTGTTAAAACAGTAAATTCTGAGAGGTCTCTTTACAAGAAAATAATTTTTTTCTTTCCTGCTTTTTCTTTTTTTTTATATTTATATAAATACAATTTATATTATAATACTTTTTATTGTATTTATATAAAGATGATGGCTGCTTCACAAGCTTATTGCAGTAATCATTTCACAATATATGAAACTTAAACCATTATGTGGTACATCTTAAACTTATTCAGTGATATATGTCAATTAAATATCAATGAAACTGGAGAAATACAGCAATAATTAGAAGTTAATTCCAAACAAAGAACTGTCAATTGTCTTGTCTCTGCTTATTCTGGATATAGATGATTTTAGTACTTTTGTTTTTTTAACCTTCCTACTAGTTTTTTGTGTGGATAATTTCCTACTTTACAGTATGTTTGCCTTTTCCAATGAACTGTTCATTTTGTAATTTTGTGGCAGTAATGAGGGGAGGAAAGCAGAGATGCAGGCTTTTTAATGCATTTGAAAATAACATATCAGCAACTGAAAATAATATAAAAACTATAAAAACCTGTATATATATAAAAACCTGATGGTAACCACAAACGAAAAATCTATAGTAGGTGTATACACAAAAAAGAAAAAGGAATCCAAACATAACACTAAAAATAGCCATTAAATCACAAAAGAAAAAAAGAAAAAGAAATGGGAAAAAATGATCTACAAAGTAGCTGAAAAACAAGTAACAAAATAAGAACACAACAGCTATAATTGCCTTAAATGTTAATGGACTTTAAATCAAAAGACACAAAATGGCTGAATGGATTAAAAAATCAAGACCTATATATATGCTGCCTCCAAGAGACTCACTTCAGATCTGGAGAAACACACAAACTGAAAGTGAGGGAATGGAGAAGGTTATTTTATGCAAATGAAAATCAAAAGAAAGTCAGAGTAACAGTACTTATATTAGACAAAATAGACTTTAAAGACTATTATAAGAAACAAAAATCACATAATGATCAGGGAATCAGCCCCAGAATAAAACATCACAATTGTAAATATATTTACCCCCAACACAGGAGCATCTCAATATATAAGGGACTATTAACAAACATAAAAGGAGAAACTGACAGCCAAACAATAATAGTAGGAGACTTTAAACATCCCATTTACGTAAATGAAGAGACCATCCAGGCAGAAAATTAACAAGAAAATACTGGCCTTAAATAACACATTAGACCAGATGGATTTAATTGGCATTTATAGAGCATTCCATTCAAAAGCAGCAGGATACACTTTTCAAGAGTACATGGAACATTCTCCAAGATAGATCACATGCTAGGCAAACCTCAGTAAATTAAGACTAAAATAATATCAAGCATTTTTTTCAACCACAACCCTAAGAGTTTAGAAGCAACTACAAGAGAAAAAAAAAAACTGAAAAAACACAAACACAAGAAGGCTAAACAATATACTACTGCACAACCAACGGATTACTGAAGAAATCAAAAAGGAAATTAAAAATACATACAAATAGAAATGAAAACATGATGATCCAAATCCTATAGGACACAGAAAAAGCAGTTCTATGAGGGAAGTATATTAGCAATACAAGCTTACCTCCAGAAATCAGAAAAGCCTTAAATAAATAAGCAAAACTTATACCTAAAGCAAATAGACAGAGAACAACAAACAAAACTCAAAGTTAGTAGAAGGAAAGAAATCAAAAAGCTCAGAGCAGAAACAAATAAAATAAAGACTAAAAAATAAGAGAAAGATCAATGAAACTGAAAGCTAACTCTTTGGAAAAATAAAACTAATGTATTTTTAACAAGATTCATCCAGAAAAAAAGATGGAGAAGGCCTAAATCAATAAAATCAGAAATGAAGAAGGTACAACTGACACCATGAAACACAATAATTGTAAGAGACTACTTGGAACAACTAAATGCCAACAGAAGACACAACACAAGAGAAATAGACAAATTGTTAAAATGTACCATCTCCAAAAACTGAACCAGAAGACATAGAAAATATGAACAGACAAATTATCAGTAATGAAACTGAATCAGTAATCTACAAACTCCCAAAAAACAAAATTCTAGGACTGGATGACTTCACAGGTAAATTCTACCAAACATTTAGAGAAGAGTTAAAATCTATACTTCTCGAGTGATTCCAAAAATTGCCAAGGAAGGAACACTTCCAAACTCCTTCTATGAGGCCATCATCACCCTGATACCCAAAGCAGAAGATATTTAAAAAAAAAATAAAAAATTACAGGCCAATATCAGTGATGAACATAGATGCAAAAATCCTCAACACAATATTAACAAACCAAATCTAGCAATAAAAACAATTAAAAGGATCATATACTATGATCAACTAGGATTTATCCCAGGGATGCAAGGATTTCTCAATATCTGCAAATCAATCAGTGTGATATACCATTCCAACAAACTGAAGAATAAAAATCATATGACCACCTAAGAGATGCAGAAAAAACTTTTGATGAAATTCAATGCCCATTTATGATAATGACTCCCCAGAAAGTGGGCAATGTAATAAAGCCCATACATGACAAACCCACAGCTAACATTATCTCAATAATGAAAAGCTGAAAAAATTTCCTCTAGGATTAGGAGCAAGACAAGTATGCCCACTCTTGCCACTTTTATTCAACATAGTATTGGAAGTCCTAGCTACAACAAAAGACAAGAAAAAATAAAATGCATCCAAATTGGAAAGGAAGAAGTAAAACTGTAACTGTTTGCAGATGACATGATATTATACATAAAAAATCCTAAAATCCTAGAGCTCATGAGTAAATTCAGTAAGATACAAAATTAATTTGCAAGATATAAAATTATTATACAGAAATCCTGCATTTTTATTCATTTTTATTTTTATCATCTAGTTAAACAATCCCATTTACCATTGTATCACAAAGAATAAAATGCCTAGGAATAAACCTACCAGAGGTAATAGACCTGTACTCAGAAAACTATAAGACACTGAAGAAAGAAACTGAAGACAGCACAGATGGAAAGATAGACTGTGTTCTTGAATTGAAAGAACTAATATTGTTAAAATGACCATACTACTCATGGCAATCTACCTATTCTGTGCAATCCCTATCAAATTACCAGTAGCATTTTTCACAGAACTAAAACAAATAATTCAAAAAATTTGTATGGAAACAGACAAGACCCTGAATAGCCAAAACAATCTTGAGAAAGAAAAATGTAGCTGAAGGAATCATGCTGACTTTGAACTATATTACAAAGGTACAGTAATAAAAACAGTATGGTACTGGCACAAAAACAGACACATAGATCAATGAAATAGAATAGAGAGCCCAGAAGTAAACCCATGCACTTATGGTCAATCAGTCTATGACAGTCTCCTCAATAAGTGGTGCTGCAAAAACTGGACAACTGCATATAAAAGGATGAAATGAGAACGTTCTCTAACATCATATAGAGAAATAAACTAAATCTGGATTAACCTAAATGTAAGACTGGAAACCATAAAACTCCTAGAAGAAAACACAGGCAGAATACTGTTTGACATTAATTGTGGCAATATGTTTTTGGATCTGTCTCCTGAGGCAAAAGTAAATAAAAGCAAAAATAAACATATGGGACCTAAATACAGCAAAGGAAACCATCGATAGAATGAAAAGAGAACCAACTGAATGGGAGAAAATATTTGCAATTGATATGACTGGAAAGGAGTTAAAAATCCAAAATACATAAACAGATCATACAACTCAACATCAAAAAACAAATAATCCAATTAAAAAATGAGCAGAAGACCTAAATAGACATTTCTCCAAAAAGGATATGCAAACGGCCAACAGACACATGAAAAGATGCTCAATATTGTTAATCATGAGGAAAATGCAAATCAAAACCACAATGAGATATCACCTCACATCTGTCATAATAGCTAACATCAAATAACAAATGTGGTGGCAAGGATATGGGGATAAAGGAACTCTTGTACATTGGTGGTGGGAATGCAAATTCATGCAGCCATTGTGGAAAACAGTACAGAAGTTTCTTTAAAAACTAAAAATAGAACTCCCAAATGATCCAGAAATTCCATTCCTGGGTATATATCCCCCAAACCCAAAAACAGTAATTCAAAAAGATACACGAACCCCAGTGTTCATGACAGCATTATTTATAACTGCCAAGATATGGAAGCAACCTGTGTCCATTAACAGATGAATGGATAAAGATGTAGTATGTATACACAATATACTACTACTCAGCCATAAAAAAAGAACATTTTTCCATTTCCAGCAACATGAATGGACTTGAAAGGTATTATACTAAGTGAAATAAGTCAGAGAAATACAAATACTGTATGACATAACTTATATGTGGAATCTAAAAATACAGCAAAGTGAAGTGAAGTCGCTCAGTCGTGTCCAACTCTTTGCAACCCCATAGACTGTAGCTCACCAGGCTCCTCCATCCATGGAATTTTCTAGGCAAGAGTACTGGAGTGGGGTGCCATTACCTTCTCCAGGGGATCTTCCCGACCCAGGGATCGAACCCGGGTCTCCCACATTGCGGGCAGACGCTTTACTGTCTGAGCCACCAAAAATACAGCAAACTACTGAATAAAACAAAAAAGAAGCAGAACCACAGATATAGAGAGCAAACTAGTGGTTACCAGTGCAGAGAGGGAAGGGGGGCAATATGGGATTAAGAGGTACAAACTATTATGTATAAAACAATCTGCAGGATATATTTACAGCATAAGAAGTATAGTTGTTAAAAAAAAAAAAACACAAAAAAACAGACCTCCCAAAGACACTGAACAATGGAATAAATGGAGTCTCCTTGGATGACTGTTTCCAAGGGTATTTCATTCTCCTGGTTATACAAATCTTGGTATACATTATTAAATTGACTTAGGATTTGTCCTGTCCCTGGACAGGATTTGGGGCTTCCCTGGTGGCTCAGACAGTAAAGAAAATGCCTGTAATGCAGGAGACCTGGGTTCCATCTCTGAGTTGGGATCCCCCAGAGAAGGGAATGGCAACTCACTTCAGCATTCTTGCCTGGAGAATTCCATGGACAGAGGAGCCTGGCAGGCTATAGTCTAAGGGGTCGCAAAGAGTTGGTGTGACCCCAGGGATTGCAGCATGCCGGGCTAGTACTTTTTAATTAAATACATTCAATTATGTTAGTGTGCATTTAAGCTAATTTTGATACTATACTTAAGTTTTTTCAACACAATATAATTCTAGTCACTGCCAGAGGCCCTAATTCTGTTTTTTCTCTTACAATCCTGTTCCAGGTAAGTCACTTCCATTCCTGACCTCAAACAGCCATTCAGATAACTTTCAGGTAGTTTGGCTGAGTGGTGAAGAGGTTGGACTTTGTACTTTGACAAATAAGCATTTGGATCTTATCTTTAGATCTCAGGAGACTCCCTCTTTGCCTCAGAGTACTCACCCTATAAAATGGAAAAAATAATACCTACCTTCTAGAATGGTTGAAAAGGTAAAGAGGGGCCCTGTATAAATCATCCTACATAATGTGTGACATATAGTGAGCAGTGAAGCAACAGCAGCTCATTATTACTAACTGGGTGTTCCTTTCACTGCATGGGTGGATTTCTTTGCCCCTCAGGCATCTTCACTGTGTTCATCTGCCTTCTGCATCGGGAGGGGAAGCCCATTTCCTGCACTGGAACATTAGTCATAAGAATTGTAAACTCCAGTCTCAGGGATCTGCCTCCAGAATGATTAAGAATGAAGTTAGAACACTTTGCTGAAGGTGAAGGTAGAGGGTTTTACACTTTGTATAGAAATCTGTACTGTATTTGATTGCTCTATTTTGGTTCTCTTAAATCTCTGACTCATCAGAACATTGATAACAGAGCTCTCTGAATGTGTGGAAAGGATAAGCAGTGAATTCTAGTAGTCATATACTGTGTGCCTAATTGTCATGTCCCCTGAGTTTCTCATTACTTCCAGATGGCATTTTGCCCCTGTAAGTCGCCTCAATCCTACACCCTGGTTTTCACCAATTTCTTTCACTCTCCTTCCTTTGGGCCCACCACTACCCCAAGGTTTAACACCAAGTTCCTTTGTGTGTATATAATGAGCTTTTCTTTTCTTTAAGAAGGAATCATTTGCCTGGATTCATGCTAAGTTTACTTGTTTTCCACTTTAAAAAGTGAACTGAGTTAGATAATATTTGACCATTTCTACAGATGTGGTCAGGACACTTCAAAAACACTTCATCAAGGGATTTCACATTTTTGTTGCTTTTAAAAGTATTCTGACTCATTCTGCAGGGAGACAAGTGGAGCTTGAAGTTCCCTTTCTCAAGGGTTACGCCACGAACGTTTTGGAACAGATTTTGGGAACTGGATTCTGAATCTGACTGTGGAGGCAGAATTTCAGTGTGGGAACCGGAATCTTTAGGAAAAAATTACAGTAACTGAAATGTTTCAACTTCATAATAGAATGTTTGGATGAACTATAAGAGGAAAAATAGAGTAGATCAATAATTTGGTATGTGTGTGCCCCCTCCTTTTTTTCAAGGCCAGAGAAAACAAATGACTCTGAACTCATTGTGTTCAGTGCTTCTTAATCCCTCATAGAGAGGTTGTGGGAATTGGACATTACAAGACTTTAGCAAAACATCTAGAAAACAGTTTATGTTCAAACAAACTTTTCACTGAAGGACTACTGACTCTTTGTCCAAATTGCTGATGCAATATGATGTAAAATCTCTGTGAATCAAGTTTTCCAGCTTTTTAAGTCTGTTGATGTGGGTGGGTGACACTTCCTTTATTTTCCCTCTTCTTTGCCAGAATCTTTAACTGACACTAATAACAGCCAAATGAAGTTGCTCTACTTAAATTCTCCCTATGGGCTGAAAGAGTCTCCACAGTGAAAAGTCCTACTACCTTCTGTTTCACAAACCTGAATTAAATCCTTAAACAAGGTGGGCAGTTCCATTCTATTACTTTTTCTTATATATTTAAAATCTTTTAAGAACATGTAAAACTACCTTAAAATTTTCCATCAAAAATATGAGAACAGGGTAGCTATAAGGAAAGTTACAGTTTTTACCTTCATAAAATAAATTTTAAATAAGGCACACCACTATAACGATGTCTTTAAAGAACAGACTTGTTAAAAATATCAGAGAACACAGAACTGAGTTAGAAAAGAGTATTCCAGGAATGATAAAGGTTATACTTATTGCCTTTGTATTTTTCAAAGCCTAATGTACACAAACATTTTGGAATATCTATGAATTAGGAAGTAGAAATATGAAAAAATGGATCTATCTTACTTTCTTGGTGACACCCCTTTCAAGGCAATAATATAATAAGCTAACAAGATAGAGAAGCCAATTAGAAAGTTAAAGAAATAATTTAAAAGTAAACTTAAGTGCATAGTTCTATGTCCTCTTCACACAGTATTTCTCTATGAAGTATTCTATATTTATGCTAGTTTGTTAGAAACAAATCTAGGTTATGCAAACATGGGGCTTCCCCAATGGCTCAGACGGTAAAGAGTCTGCCTGCAATGCAGGAGACTTGGGTTCAATCCCTGGGTCTGGAAGATCCCCCGGAGGAGGGAGTGACTACCTACTCCAGTATTCTGGCCTGGAGAATTCCATGGACAGAGGAGCCTGGCAGACTGTAGCAAACATGGGTGTTATTCCATTATTTTCCCAACTGTATGTGATTAAAAAGATAGTTTTAAAAATTTATTTGAAAAACTGAATTCATGTGACTAATATAGCTGTAAAATACAGTAAAAACAGCATGGCAGTGTAAAGTTACTATAAACATTTCTAAATGCTTATTCTCATTTCCTGTACTTATTGTAGACCAGGAATGAACAGTTCTCAAACGCATACCTATCCACAGATCACTCTTAGAGGACTCAATTGTAAGTTCTTTTTTTTTTTGGTAACAGAAAGTTTAAAAATGTATTTTAAAAGATACACGTGGAATTACTGAGTGTTGTCCCCATGTTTTAGCAGCTGCACCAGCCTACAAAGAATTTGGATGTGCCTTCAAGCATCTTTAAGATGCAGTAAGTTGAATAAATCTCCCAGAGAAATATGGGGTGTGCCTCCCATGTGTTCAATGTATCAAATTCTCTCTTTGCTTTCTCCATCTCACGCTGTCCTATTTATTTATGCTTTCCTACAATTGAGGGGAAATAGCATTTTCAGTCACTTGGAGGACAGTTTATTTTGTGTGGCAGTACCTCTAGGATCTGGCATGCTCTAGAAGTGAAAAATACCTTTGATGTTCTCAAGATGGTGGCTTGTAGGGTTCCAAGGCAGAGGCTGGCATGTAATATTACAGCATTTTGGAGGCAGGCCCATTGTCATTTTCACCTTGCAAGGCTAATCCGGGCCACTTTGTTCAGAGCCATTGTTTATTAGCAGACATTAGACCTTGACCTCTTAAGGACGCTCTTGGAAATTTATTTTAATAATCTACTAAAGAGAGGAATCATCCCAATACCCACCACAGGCAGTGACACAGATACACTTTCAGCAGGAAAAAGGGAAACCAAATCCCAAACAGTGGCCACTCCAGCTACAGCCTAGAGAAATGAACTGACAGTTATGGAAAGAGGATGTCCAAACCGACGTGCCTGCTGGAACCGAATGGAGCACCTTGTGGAGTGATGGTAACAAACCAACTACAAGCCGCCTGGGGTTTATGAGGACCAGTTGTTCACACGAAAGGGAAAGGAATCAAATAAAACACTGAAAAGGGAAAGAGGGAAATAGGGAGAACATGCTACGGTAAGGCCGAGGCCACATCATGAGAGGACGAGGTCCCTGGGTTTGTGTTTGTGGACCTTGGAGGTGTTCTGCCTGCAGATCCTCCAGCCAGGCTGTGGAAATGCCTTCAGTCAAAAAAGGAACTCCTGAAATCACAAGGCTTTGTGAAGAGTCTCCCTTTCCAAGGGCTGCTCAGATTTTCTAAGACTTCTCCCAGTTAGCTGGGGGAGAGATAGGGGACAGACAGAACACCACCCTGCTCATGGTGGAAAGAATGGGCAAGTCTGAAGTTAAATGATGATCAGAGCTTGGACGCAAAGTCTTCCTTTGTAAATAAATACATCTGCAGGATGCAGATGTATACAGTCCTGCCTGGCTGTGTGAGCCTGTGTGTGTACAGTCCTGTGCCAGCTCAGAGGGTCTTGTCTTTTTTTATATATATTTATTTAAAAACAAATAAAACCCTGGGTCTGAGTTGCAGCATTCGGGATCTTCATCACAGTGTGCAGGATCTTTTCTTTTTTAACTGAGGCATGTGGGATCTAGTTTCCTGACCAGGGATCCAACCTGGGCTCCGTGCATTGGGAGTGTGGAATCTTAGCCACTGGACTACTGGGGAAGTCCCTCAAGGGTCTTGTATGATGATACTTTCACTCTGGACTCTCAGACCCAGGTCCACCTGTGTATGAGCTGCAAAGACTGATTCCCACTTTGTGCTTGGTTTTATGACTTGTGAGACTTCTGCTCATGTTATTTCTTTCTAATGTTTACTAAATTAAAATCGATAGTTTTATAGAAATACAGATTCCCCAGCTCTACTCTAATGACTGAAAAATTTCTGGGGAAAATTTCAGGGAATTTATATTTTTCTAATAGCTTCACAGATGGTTCTGTCACATCAGTGTAGAGAGCCAGCCTTTTGGAACCACTGGACCAGATCACTGTTAAATAATCATTTCCAATGTAATACTTTTCTATTCCAAATTCAAGCCTAACTTCACCTTTTGAATAATATCGGAAGACTTCAAGTAAGGGATGAATTGAATTTGCTTTTGTTTGGCAAATCCATTCTTCAAAGTGTAAATAACAAAGAGCAACTGCGAGCTCTAAATGGGGCAATCCTAAGGAAAATGCACTTTAAGCTCCCTGGAACTTTTAAAAACATCCATGTAGACATCAGTTGCAAGATAATCCAAAAATCAGTCACAGATTTCCTGAAGATTTGTATAAGGCAGTGGTTTGAAGAATAGATTAGTGGGTTGGACACTGTCCTTGGGTGGAGTAAAATTACATTATGAGAATTCTGCCCTTCCCCCAGTTCGTAAAGTCCTCAATTCCACCATTTTAAAACTGATTCACCTTATTGAAGTTCTTATTGTATGCTAAATCTAAGCTTCTATGTCCTAAAGTTCATCATTACATCATTACATTCTGCCACTGCCATATTCTTTCTCTTCTTTTATACACCAACAGTTTTCCTCCCATAAAGAGGAGATATGAGTTGTAACCTGTAGCAGGAAGTGGCATCTGGCTGCTGAAAACACTGAGGTGACAGTGGATCTGGAAGCCCATGCCCCCCTGGGGCTTAAAATAATTATCTTCCTGGACTGTCATGGTACCTGAAGTCTACCACCAAATCTGCCTCTTTGGGCTAAGACAGGTATGTTCCCTAACAAACAAAAATAGGATGTGCGTCATTGTGCCTCCCTTTATTCTTCCCAGCTCATTGGATCCCTTGGTTCTGGGCATAGCCAGTTTCATGGACATGCTTAGATGGGTTTAATGCCCTGCTGCTGCCATCTTGAAAGTCTTAATGATTTCTGAATAAGAGATTCCACATTTTCAGTTCGCACGGGGCCCACAAATTATGCAGCTGTTCTTGCCTCTAAGGTTGATCCAGCTCTCTGTGAATGCTCAGAAATACTTGGCCAGTCCAACTTCCTTTCCATTTTTGTGCCTGTCACATTAAACTGTTCAGCAAAATGAATGAGGAGAGGTGACCTGATTTGGGGGATTAGACATAGGTCTTCTCACTGGAACAGTGATTGGGGAGAATGCTTCCTTTGGCCCATTGCCCCTTCTTGGCAAGACACAAAGAGCTCCCTCTGAGCCACACTTGGCCCATGGACTGGTCTCCATTCAATAAACAGCCAGTTTGGCATATAATTTTATCATTATTGTTTTTGTGGAGAGTTTTAGGGAAGCCAGAATCATAAAAGAATCCTTTCTGCCTTGCCTCCTGCTTAGGCTGGGCCATGTGTGTGTGAAGCAAATGATGGACTCATAGGGCCATGTGGTCTGGCCAGTGACTGCCAATAAATTCTTGCTCAATCTGCCTAGTGCCTTTGCAAAGGAGTCTGCAGGTCCTCTCTTCTTCCTTGGATCATCTGCTTCTTTAGGATCTTTAAACTACAACTCACTTCTTTTCCCTCTAACCAGGTTGATAATCCGAGCAAATATCAAATGGGACCTCAGGAATAAAATTTGAGGTGGGTGTACAGGGGGAAAAGAGATGTTAGACTCCTGTGACAGAGCAGGTCACAGGAGAAGGAGAATTGTTTTCTTTTGCCTAGGGCACTGAGTAGGAAGGAGGCAGTGTTTAATCAAACGAAGGTTCAAACCCTTGCAGAGAATTGCTTTCTGAACCCTTTAAGTAACCCACAATTTATTTTCTAAGATACCCTAGGTTTGTCATGACATGTGTCAGGGGAAAGGTCAGATGAAACAGTCAATATGACAAGAAGTCATGGCATTGAGAGGAACAGTACCTGGCTAAATTCTGAGAGTTGCAAAGATCAGAAACCATTCAAAGGAAAAATAGGATGATATAAGTGTTTTGGTATTTACCAACTACTGAGAATTTCCTGCAGAGGGGAGTCAGTCTCTTCCAGAGAGTTTGCACTCAGCAGGATCTGAAAACGGGCTGGCTGGCACTTTAGCCTTCCTGGGAGATTCGCAGGCTTTGATTTCTCTAATCACTACAGAACCTAAAGAAGCCCTGACATGGAAAAGAGTGTAAGGGTTGTGGCTCCCATATGCATCATTCTCAACCAATTAAGAAGAAACTGCAATTATCGCAGGAAGGGGAAGACGGCATGGAATGCTTCAGGTCTCTCCAGTCCCGCATGCACTTCCGCCCCTCCTTCAGGGTGGGGGAACAGGTCTGATGTAGCCAGTTTGATCATAAACATTTTGCTGTGCTTTTCCTAGAGATCTGATAAAATTAAGCTTTGCTACTGACTAAATATTAACCACTGGATTTAGCCTACTTATCAGCTTGTCTTTACTTTGGGGCAAGTTATTTGGCCTCTCTGACACTCAGGCTCTGTATCTATAAAATGTAATTAACAAATATCCACTGCCCAGGGTTATGCTGAAGATTAAGTACAATAATAAGGTTTAAGAATCTCACCTGCTGCTGCTGCTGCTAAGTCACTTCAGTCGTGTCTGACTCTGTGTGACCCCATAGACGGCAGCCCACCAGGCTCTGCTGTCCCTGGGGTTCTCCAGGCAAGAACACTGGAGTGGGGTGCCATTTCCTTCTCCAATGCATGAAAGCAAAAAGTGAAAGTGAAGTCGCTCAGTCGTGTCTGACTCTTAGCAACCCCATAGACTTCAGCCTACCAGGCTCCTCCGTCCATGGGATTTTCCAGGCAAGAATCTCACCTAGTACCTTTCAATTAGCATGTACTCAGTAAGTGTTCACTTCTTCCTCCCTCCTGCCTCAGGAATCTTTCCAGGGCAATGCTTCAAAAACTCTTGAAAGACTTCCCTGATGGTCCAGAGGTTAAGAATCCTTCTGCCAATGCAGGGGCATGGGTTGTAACCCTGGTTCAGAAAGATCCCACTTGCCATGGAGCACCTAAGTCTGTGTGCCACAACTACTGAAGCCAGCACGTCCTAGAGCCAGTGCTCTGCAAGAAGAGAAGCCACTGCAATGAGAAGCACGTGTACTGCAATGAAGAGAAGCCCTGCTCTCTGCCCACGTGCAGCAATAAAGACCCAATACAGCCATAAATAAATATATAAAAATTGCTGGAAAAAACAATTACAAAGCATGTTTCAAAATCTGATGTAGAGAGTTCCTTGTGAATTTTCCATATAAAGTGGCTGTAGATGCCCTCCAACCAAACTCACTAAAAACACATCTGAAGCTGATAACTGGGTTTATTCCCCATTGCAGAGAGGGAGAAAGTACCTGTGAGGCACTATGAGGGTGTCTCAGTAAGTGGCATTAAAAAGGCCTTCTTGGGATCTGGGCTGGTGTTGGGTGATTTGGGGGAAGAGTTTGAAGGAAGAGAGAATCTGCTCTGGGTTGGATGTTGGCAGGAAGCAGGCATAATTCTGACTGGGTCCCCTAATACACTTGATCTAGAAGGATGCAGCACAGCATAAAGCTGTAATATGTAAAAATTCAACCAGCAGTGGCTCATATTAGCTAGGAGAGGGGATATTTGGAATTTTGACTTTGGAAAATGTTCACGTTTTGTCTGTTCAGACACGGTGACGGAATGGTCTTATTTTGTTTCGATCCATCATGGTCACCGAGTGGCCTTGTCTGGTGTTGATGCTGAGCAAAACTGTTCATGTTCCACAGGAGGAAAAGTTCTGGCTGAATGCCAGGTAGCTCTCTCACTTATTAGGGGGCTGCCCTTCTCTTTCTCATGACTTTGTTTCTCTACTCTTATTAAATAATTTATTTAACTAATTTATTCATAGCATTGACTATTCTGTACATGCCAGAGATTGTTTTGAGAGCTTCATAGATATCAACACATTTAATGCCATAATATCCCCCAAAGGTCAGTACTTTTTAAGCCCTATTATACAGATAAGGAAACTGAGGACCAGAGAGATGAAATAACCTGCCCAATAAATTTCACACAGCTTGTGGATGATAGAGCTAGGATTCAAACCCAGGCAATCTAGTTCATGAATCAGGGCTCCTAAATGTTACCAATGAAGGCAGACTGTTCATCCTGGAAGGCAGCCATCAGGGTCCTTTCAGAAGCCCCCTCCCTGTCCTACCCCATGAGCTTTGCCTCCCAGCCCTTCAGGACGGCTCCTGCAGCAGACGGGAGGGAAGAGATTGTGAGGGGGCACTTCTCCAGTGCCCTCATTTCTGGGAATGACTCTTGACAACCAGTCCTGGAACAGCTTGGGGGAGAGAGGCCAGAGAGGGAGAGAAAGAACATCAACCATCAAAAATTCTCATGGTTCAATTATGGGTTTTTTAAAAAAGTTATTTCTTGAAGTTCATCCTTCTTTAGACCCTCTCACTCCATCATTGACTCTGGATTCTCTGCATTTACTTATTCAAAATTCTTTCCTGAGTACCTACTGTGTGCACACTGTGTGTGTGTAACCCAGGCATTGCCAGGCCTCCTGTGGGCAGTTGGCAGTCTCCCTTCTCTGCAGTACCTATGCAGAAGAATCTGCACCCTGACACCTGTTTACACCAAAGCAAGAGACAGATCACACACTCTCTCTCTGGTTAGTTACTGACAAAGGAGATAGTGAATCTTGAGGGCAGGTCAAGTAAGTCAGTCTCCCACCAGCCAGCACTCTGCATCTGTTGTTAACACCCGAACAAATGAGACAAGACATACACATTCCAGAGAGTGCTGCAAAACTCCAGGTGGTGCCCAACCAGAGTGGAAGATGATGTGATTAGGTTGGGACTGGCTGACAAACTGCTCAATATGCTTTTTTTTTTTTTTCATTTATTTTTATTAGTTGGAGGCTAATTACTTTACAATATTGTAGTGGTTTTTGTCATACACTGACATGACCAATACAGTATACTAACGCTTATATATGGAATTTAGAAAGATGGTAACGATAACCCTATATGCAAAACAGAAAAAGAGACACAGATGCTCAATATGCTTTTGATGTTGAGGTCGGAAAGTGGAAAGAGGCAGAATCGTCTCCTACATGGTCAGTTTATGGAGAGAGTGGCATTTAATTTTCTCTCAGCAGTGCATGGTTCAAAGAATTATAATCAAGATGCCCCCAAGCTATAATATAATACCACTAGTAATGTCTGTTGTTTGTATTTCTCTAGACCATAAAATGCAGACATTGACACAGAAGGAAGTGGGAAACACATGTAGAAATAGGAAAGATGAATTCAAAGTTGGTAGACACATGGAATTTTGCTTTCATGCAGGGCAAATATCAGAGAACAGAAACTACTAGGAAGAAGTTCTTCTTTATAGCCTAGTTAAATCTCTTCTGCTGTAGCTAACTCACCTCCTCTTTGCACGTTTAGTTCTTTTGCATAGGAGAGAAGCAAAGTTACCTGTGAGAAAAGCTGTAGAATAAATACCTTACCCTTGAGAGCTCTGCCCTAAGCTTTCCCTTGATCTTCCAGAGCCCCCAGTTTCCCTTCCTATATCTACTTTCTTAGGTCCTCCAACCTGTGTCCCCTTCCTCAACAAATTAGTTTTGCTTTCAGATCAAATAAGGTCACCTGGGGAAGGGAGGGAAAAGTCCTGCTTAGGTGTGAATGTCAAGAATTTCTTTTAATTCCCAAAGTGGCTGTTAGTAACATGTCCAGAAATAATACCTTAATCCAAAGGAATGAAGATCCAATGGTGGAATATCAGGCATCAGCCTCTGTCTTTTCAAGACAAGGTTTTCACAAAACTCTGAATGGTACCAGGAAACCAGGCACTTGCTTTGTCCTCATAAGAGGCATTTTCTGTGGAGGACTGATGATCATCATTAAGTTAAATAATGGCTCTGTGAAGTACTTAGCACTTTGTCACATGGTTAGTGATTAATGAAAGACAGTCATAATCATTATGATCTATTAAATTGTTCTTCACATACTTTGGCTATTACTGATAAAGGTAGGGTGGTCTCAAGCAATTGAACCTGCAATTTGAGATCATGATCTTATAGAGTAAGTGGTTCAGGATGGTTTTAATGTGGGGAGGGTCAATTGTTCCTCATTTACTCCAGAGTATCCTATCCTCACTGGACAACTGGGTGTGTATTTGGGCCTTGTTGTGCTTTTTGTAACTGACCATGTGATTGCTTTTCATTAGTATATGACCCTGGTAACTTAGGTTTCAACAATCTCAGGTAAAATATTGTGTGAACACCATCCAGGACAGAAATTAACAGAGCTCAGAAACTCACATTGGACACACATCACAGATGTTGGGAACTACACACTTTTATAGAAGTCTATGTGGATTTGAGCTAGGTCATGGCCCAGTCCTGACATAATTATCACAGAGGTGAGGTTTTCACTGGATCACTTTAGGGTGAGTGAAGCCACAACTTGCAGTGTTCTGAGGTCACTCCAGAGCACCATTTGGAAGATGAGGTTGGGAGAGCTAATGTTTTAAACTATTTAGAGGGAGGGATTATAATAACAGGGTCTTCATAATTATCCTGTTAGCATTATATTCTTTTTGCAATGTAATAGAAGAGAAAAAGACAAGAAAAAGAATAAATAGGAAAAATATCATGAAAAGCACCTTTCTAGAAAAAGCTAAGGTATTTAGAAAGATAGGTGGGTACTACTGAAAAGGTAATGTTGATCAGACTGATAATCCCAAGTAGGAAGGAGAAATCTACCAGAGTTAATAATAAGAAAAGAATGGGTGAAGTGTGTGGATTTAGAGTAATGTGTATAGATTACAAAAGACCTCGTAGAGAAACAAAAATAAGGAGAGGGATTTGCAGAATGTTTGAACTGTGCAACCACAAAGTAAGGTGAGCCAAGGACACTGTGAAGGTTAATGGAATAGATGTGCTTCGGCCGTTAAGGGTAGAACATGGTGACAAGTAGGGCTCCTCTTCATGTTACCAAATTGATCATGAGAAAAACACCTACATGCAAATGAAGTAAACAGTCAATCAAGGTGTTGCCGGGGTGGGAGTTCTAGGATTTGAAAGCTGTTTATAGGCACGTAGAGCTTCCCTGCTGGCTCAGATGGTAAAGCGTCTGCCTGCAATGCGGGAGACCCAGGTTGCATCCCTGGGTCGGGAAGATCCCCTGGAGAAGGAAATGGCAACCCACTCCAGTACTCTTGCCTGAAAAATTCCATGGACAGAGGAGCCTGGTGGACTACAGTCCATGGGGTTGCAAAGAGTTGGACACAACTGAGCGACTTCACTTTCACTTTATAGGCACATGTGAAAAATGATGCTAAGGGAAAGAGTAAGAGTTCTGCAAACAGAGTTAAATGGAACCTGTGTGGTCACAGGGTTCCTGGGTACATCTCACAGCCTGTTTGTTTTGTTTTCACCACTTTCACAGAAGTCAGGGTAGGTATTACGGCTACTACGCAGTTGCTTATCCGTATTGTTTCCCAGTTATACTTAACAGCGTTGCTGCCTGAATCCTGCCCTGGCACAAGGAAGTGATGGACACTTCCTCTCTGGGTTGTAGTGAAAGATGAATGAGAATATGGAGGCTGATTCTTAGATTTTCCCTGCTTTTATTATCAGGAGGATGGTTTGGCTCACCTAGAAAGGAACATGACAGCTGAAGAGGAGGGCCTTAGGAAATAGAAGCTAAATGGGAAGTGAAGTGCTTCTTTTCATTAACAGCTGAGTACACGCCTAATATTAACTCTGATTCCCCTTCCTAAAGAGGTTTCTCTGATAAAACTGAGCTTGGGAATGTGGTTGAACCAAGAGGTATAGTGAGGTATGTGTTCTCTTCCCCTTGACACGGGATGGCTGGGTAGAAGGAGCACAGACCAAGTTCATTCCTAGAGGCAAGGCCCTGAGTTCACATCACAGAAAGAGGGAAGAGGAATTGAAGAGAGGGCCCACTGAGCAGGGAGCAGAAATGACAGGAGGCAAGCTGAAGCCTGGATTCCATCTCTGAAGCTCAGCAATAGCCCACTATGAATAATATATTCAATGAGTGATAAAAGACTCTGCAATGAGATTTGTCACTTTTATTTTTCTTGGGAGGAGCTATAGGGAAGATTATATGGGAAAGAATTTCCAATAACACTTTTCCCTAGATGTCAGCTGACCTAGAAATATAAAGTAACAGATAGGAAAATTATCACCACCTCAACACTCCCCACTACCTCAGATCACAGTCCTTTATCATAGTTTTCAAGATTCTCCACACTTTGTTTCTAGTCTCATCTTCCAAGACTCATGACCCACATACTTCTGTTCAATCTAATTAAACAGTTGGACTATCCTTGAGCACATTCTCATGTCCATGAGCCCATGACCACGTTCCCTCAGCCTGAAAAGCCTTCCCTGACATTCAATGATTGGAGAAATCTTATCCTTTTCTGCAGGCCCAATTGAAAGGCAGCTCCACCATGCAGATTTCTTGATTACCTGGGTGAAAGAGTCATTCCTCCTTTGAATTTCTGTCCTTCTATGTACCTCTCTCACATGGTTGATTAAATGATGCCTTGAAATAAAATTTGAAGAAAAAATAACAGAAAATAAGAGAACTGAAAGGCAAAGGAGAAAAGGAAAGATACTCATCTGAATTCAGAGTTCAAAAGAATAGCAAGGAGAGAGAAGAAAACTTTCCTCAGTGATCACTGCAAAGAAATAGAGGAAAGAAATAGAATGGGAAACACTAGGGATCTCTTCAAGCAAATTAGAGATACCAAGGGAATATTTCATGCAAAGATGGGCACAATAAAGGGCAGAAATGGTATGGACCTAACAGAAGCAGGAGATACTAGGAAGAGGTGGCAAGAATACACAGAAGAACTATACAAAAAAGATCTTAATGATTCAGATAATCATGATGGTGTGATCACTCACCTAGAGCCAGACATCCTGGAATGTGAAGTCAAGTGGGCCTTAGGAAGCATCACTATGAACAAAGCTAGTGGAGTTGATGGAATTCCAGTTGAGCCATTTTAAATTCTAAAAGATGATGCTGTGAAAGTGCTGCACTCAATATGCCAGAAAATTTGGAAAACTCAGCAGTGGCCATATGACTGGAAAAGGTCAGTTTTCATTCCAATCCCAAAGAAAGGCAATGACAAAGAATGTTCAAACTACCACACAATTGCATACATCTCACATGATAGCAAAGTAATACTCAAAATTCTCCAAGCCAGGCTTCAACAGTACATGAGCCGAGAGCTTCCAGATGTTCAAGCTAGATTTAGAAAAGGCAGAGGAACCAGAGATCAAATTGCCAATATCCGCTGGATCATTGAAAAAAGCAAGAGATTTCCAGAAAAAACATCTACTTCTGCTTTATTGACTAAGCCAAAGCCTTTGACTGCATGGATCACAACAAACTGTGGAAAATTCCCATCTTAAAGAGATGGGAAAACCAGACCACCTGACCTGTCTCCTGAGAAACCTGTATACAGGTCAAGAAGCAACAGTTAGAACCAGACATGGAAAAACGAACTGGTTCGAAATTGGGAGAGGAGTACGTCAAGGCTGTATATTGTCACCTTGCTTATTTAACTTATATGCAGAGTATATAATGTGAAATGTTGGGTTAGATGAAGCACAGCTGGAATCAATATTGCAGGGAGAAAAATCAATAATATCAGATATGCAGATGACACGACCATCATGGCAGAAAGCAAAGAGGAACCAAAGAGCCTCTTGATGAAAGTGAAAGAGGAGAGTGAAAAAGCTGGCTAAAAACTCAATATTCAAAAAACTAAGATTATGGCATCCAGTCCCACCACTTCATGGCAAACAGATAGGGAAACAATGGAAACAGTGAGAGACTTTATTTTTCTGGGCTCCAAAATCACTACAGATGGTGACTGCAGCCATGAAATTAAAAGACGCTTGCTCCCTGGAAGAAAGTTATGACCTACCTAGACAGCATATTAAAAACCAGAGACATTACTTTGCCAACAAAGGTCCATCTAGTCAAAGCTATGGTTTTTCCAGTAGTCATGTATGGATGTGAGAGTTGGACTATAAAGAAAGTTGAGCACTGAAGAATCAATGCTTTTGAACTGTGGTGTTGGAGAAGATTCTTGAGAGTCCCTTGGACTGCAAGGGGATCAAGCCAGTCAATCCTAAAGGAAATGAGTCCTGAATATTCATTGGAAGAACTGATGCTGAAGCTCCAATATTTTGGCCACCTGATGGGAAGAACTGACTCATTTGAAAGATCCTGATGCTGGGAAAGATTGAAGGCAGGAGGAAAAGGTTATGACAGAGGATGAGATGGTTGAGTGGCATCACCAACTTGATGGACATTAGTTTGAGCAAGCTCTGGGAACTGATGGACAGGGAAGCCTGGTGTGCTGCAGTCCACGGGATTGCAGAGTCAGATATGACTGAGCGACTGAACTGGACTGAATATGATTTGAGGATAGACACTAGCTTTCATTCTTCTATTTTCTCATTGGTACCTAGGCTGGTGACTAAGATAATGACCAGAAGAGTAAATGTCCAGAAAATATTTGCCAACATGAATTGTGTTCAAGGGTACTTGATGGAAAATAAGGTGGTTCAGATGGTAAAGTGGAGAAGGCAATGGCACCCTACTCCAGTACTCTTGCCTAGAAAATCCCATAGATGGAGGAGCCTGGTGGGCTGCAGTCCATGGGGTCGCTAAGAGTCGGACACTTCACTTTCTAAGAGTTGGACACTTTCTAAGAGTCGGACACTTCACTTTCACATTTCACTTTCATGCATTGGAGAAGGCAATGGCAACCCACTCCAGTGTTCTTGCCTGGAGAGTCCCAGGGACTGGGGAGCCTGGTGGGCTGCCGTCTACGGGGTCACATAGAGTCGAACATGACTGAAGTGACTTAGGAGCAGCAGCAGCAGCAGATGCTAAAGAATCTGCCCACAATGCGGGAGACTCAGGTTGGGATCCCTAGGTTGGGAAGATCCCCTGGAGAAAGAAATGGCTACCCACTCCAGTATTCTTGCCTGGAGAATCCATGGACAATAGGAGCCTGGCAGGCTACAGTTCATGACATCGCAAAGAGTCACACATGACTGAGTGACTAACACTTTCACAGAGAAGTGGAAATGATCAGCATTTCTCTTGTGCTGTTGTTTAGTAATAATCACTTCATACCCAGTTATGGTGGAGGAAGTCCTAGAGGCGACTGAACTAAGACAGCAAGTAGAAGGATGGAAGACATATGAGATAAAATTAGTTTTTTTCCAAATGCAGAGTCTGTTGCTCTTGAAATGGGCAAAAAGCATGCTCTGCTGCATCTCTGTGTCATTTCACAGCATGACCCATCTGCTATCATTGCTCCATGAATATGTGTTCTGATATTTGATTTGATGTATGTCGAAAACCAAATGATGAAACTGATTAGAAATAGTGAGAATAGCCTCAAACTGGAAAGAGGAAATACAATAAAAATGAAACTTAAGAAGGAACAACTAGGGTACTAGCTGGCAGTGAAAGATCATTCTGGAGTACACTGGGAGTCAGATCTGCTAAATAATACTCAGCAATGAGGACTTTAATTGGCCCAAGAAGAGGTTGGTAGTAGAAATCAGGAAGTCTAAGTTCTTTTCATAGCTCTAATCTACTCTAACAGTTAACTTGAATTAGCCTCAATATTTCTATGTATGAAATGGTTTTGATATACTGCAAAGCATCCATCTCCCACAGAGTATGATGATAAAATTCAACTTAAAGGACTGTTGTGAGGATCACATAACATGAAGATGTGCAAAGCTCTCAGCAGAATGTCTGGCACATAGGAGGTCACTAACAACTGTGAGCAGTCATGATGATAATCATTTGACTACACAGAGTGACAGGGAACCTAGGGTTTGGAGGGAGGCATAGAGACCAATCTAAATCAACCATGATAGCTTTAAAAAACTCAGATAAACCATGGTATCTTCAGATAATAGAATATTACTCAGTGTTGAAAAGAAATGAGCTGGACAGTGACTTCACCAAGATGATGACAGAAGTCACCCCTGACTTCATCCCCCTTCATAGAACAAAACATGACAACTATTCATTGACAAGACCCAACTGAGAGAATTCCAGAACATGGGGATGAGGCTGAAGCACCACCTCATATATACATACACACCACAGAAACCAAGAGAAACTGCTTTCTATGCAGGGAAGAAGTGGTTACATGCTCAGCATGCTGGCCTTCCCCAGGGCAGTGCAGCCCACATGGAGAGGTCTCCCCTGAGTCTACCATTCCTTCGGGGGAAGAAAGAGTCTGGGAGGGACATCCAGCCCATCATCCCTAGTGTTGGGGATTGCTTGGTGGGAGCCCCTACTCTGGTCTTGCCCCATGAGGATTACAGGGGAGTCTGCAGGGCTCATCTACTGGGAATTTGACTGTGAAGGAGATGAGGGGAGGAGCTTGTAATAATCAGCACTCAAATCCTGGCAGACTAAGCTTCTTTCTGTAAAGCCCTGAACCAGCAGCTTTGTTCATCTGCAGAGTCAAGTCAGTGGAGCCCTTGGGCCATGGAACTCAGCGGGGTGCAGGTCTACCTGATTTGGATCCTCAAACAAGGAGTTTGGATAGCCCTAGAGACTGGCTTGCTCACTGTCAGGCAAGGGAGCCAAGTCATAGCCACATCTGCTGGTGTGAGCATGACTCCTGGCCCCAACTGACCAGAAGGGCTTTGGGGAAGCTGTATAACTTAGCAACGCCCCAGCCAAAAGTGGAGTGGGCAGAAACTGATGTCCCCAGAGGCAGAATCAGGCATGAAGGGTTCTCCTTCTATACCGAGGCAGGAGAATTAATCCGTAGCCTCAACTGAGGCAGAGGGTAGCTCCTGGCCCGCCCCTGCAGAAAAACTGTGAGTTTCCTGGAGTGGCCTCTCCCTGTCCCATTCAGGCAGGCAATTGATTCACAGTCTCATCCTCAGTGGGATCTGGTTTCTGGCCCCATCTGACCAGACCTGCTAGAGAGAACATCTGAAAGTTGGTAACCCAGTAATGCTCAGGCCAAGAGATGTGCAGGCAGAGCTGATAGCCTGCAAGGCAAAGCTGGTGGCCCTATTCAAACAGGGAACATGGGACATGGGTCAGCTTGAGTTAAGACCACCAAAAGTAGTAAGACCTTGGAGCTATCTCTACTGCTGTGCCTGGGCAGGGAAACTAACTGACAGTCCTACTCGTGGCTGAAAACAGCCTTCAAACTGCCCAAACAGGGAACTTCACCGGAGCAAACAGGATACCTCATACAACAGCCCTGCTTACAGTGGCACTTGAACAGAGAGCACTGCATCTAGTTTCCCCATCTGCAGAGCAAAACCAGTGGCTTCACCTGTCAGGAGATTCCATGCACACTCTTGCCGGATTCCAGTTTCTAAACATCAAGCTGTACAGGCCCTGTGTCTTGTCCTTCTGCCCTACCAGGGCAGGGTAACTTATTCATAGCCCCACCTCCCACTGAGTATAGTACCCAGTCATGACCATCTAAATAAGTATCACCCATCCTGCAGCACCACTTGGGCAGAGAAACAAGATAGAGTCTTATCCAGCTGTTCTTGGCCAGTGGTACACCACTCATGTCAATCTCAGAGGTCAAACAAATACCTTACCCCAAAATAAATCCTAAGAGTAGGCCCTACCTGCCCAAGGATATTGCTAGCAGACACACCCAGAACTCAATCTGAACTAACTGGTCAAAAACTAACTCTGCCAAAATGAACCTGTAAGTCTGGACGAGGAGCCTATATACTCAAATATATAGATACCAATGTAGGACTCAATGATCATAAAAAGTTAGATAAACATGATAGCACCAAAGAAAACTAATAAAGCTCTAGTAACTGACTCAATAAATGGAGATCCATGAACTATCAGAAAAAGAAATTCAGAATAATCTTCTTAAAGAAGCTTAGTGAACTATAAGAACATATGAACAAATAAAAATTAAAAAACAATGCATATGCAAAATGAGAAGTTCAGCAAAGAAATAGAAACCATAATAAAAGCAAAAACAGAAATCTAAGAGTTGAAAAATAGAATAAGTGAACTTAGGAATTCAATGGAGAGCTTCAAAAGCAGACTTGATCATGCAGAAAAAAGAAAAGAATCAGTAACCTGGAAGAAAGAACATTTGAGAAGAACAGAGGAGTGAAAATAAAAACGAATGAAACCCCCCGACCCCCCGCCCGCAGAAAAGAAAGAAAGAAAAAAAAAAAACGAATGAAAAAGAGTGAAGAAAGCCTACAGGACCTATGGTACAGAATGAGAAGAAACAATTTTCATGTTATAGGAACACCAAAGGCAAAGAGAAAGGGACAGAAAGTATATTTAAAGTGGTAATGGGTAAAAATCTCACAAACTTGGGGAGAGAAATGGCATCCATATCCAAAAGGTTCAAAGGATGCCAAAAAGGTTGAACAGGAATATGGCTACACTGCTGCTGCTGCTAGTCGCTTCAGTCGTGTCCAACTCTGTGCGACCCCATAGACAGCAGCCCACCAGGCTTCCCCGTCCCTGGGATTCTCCAGGCAAGAACACTGGAGTGGGTTGCCATTTCCTTCTCCAATGCATGAAAGTGAAAAGTGAAAGTGAAGTCGCTCAGTCGTGTCTGACTCTTAGCGACCCTATGGACTGCAGCCTACCAGGCTCCTCCATTCTCTACTTCTGCTTTATTGACTATGCCAAAGCCTTTGACTGTGTAGATCACAGCAAACCGTGGAAAAGTTTTCAAGAGATGGGAATACCAGACCACCCGACCTGCCTCTTGAGAAATCTGTATGTGGATCAGGAAGCAGCAGTTAGAACTGGACGTGGAACAACGGACTAGTTCCAAATAGGAGAAGGAGTATGTCAAGGCTGGATATTGTCACCTTGCTTATGTAACTTATATGCAGCATCATGAGAAACGCTGGGCTGGAGGAAGCACAAGCTGGAATCAAGATTGCCAGGAGAAATATCAAAAACCTCAGACATGCAGGTGACACCACCCTTATGGCAGAAAGTGAAGAAGAACTAAACAGCCTCTTGATAAAAGTGAAAGAGGAGAGTGAAAAAGTTGGTTTAAAATTCAACATTCAGAAAACTAAGATCATGGCATCTGGTCCCATCACTTCATGGCAAATAGATGGGGAAACAGTGGAAACAGTGACAGACTTCATTTTTTGGGGCTCCAAAATCACTGCAGATGGTGACTGCAGCCATGAAATTAAAAGATGCTTACTCCTTAGAAGAAAAGCTATGATCAACCTAGACAGCATATTAAAAATCAGAGGCATTGCTTTGCCGACAAAGGTCCATCTAGTCAAGGCTATGGTTTTTCCTGTAGTCATGTATGGATGTGAGAGTTGGACTATAAAGAAAGTTGAGTGCTGAAGAATTGATGCTTTTGAACTGTGGTATTGGAGAAGACTCTTGAGAGTCCCTTGGACTGCAAGGAGATCCAACCAGTCCATCCTAAGGGAAATGAGTCCTGAATATTCATTGGAAAGACTGATGCTGAAGCTGAAACTCCAATACTTTGGCCACTTGATGCGAAGAGCTGACTTATTTGAAAAGACCCCGATGCTGGAAAAGTTTGAGGGTGGGAAGAGAAAGGGGTGACAGAGGATGAGACGGTTGGATGGTATCACCAACTCAATGGACACGAGTTTGAGTAAACTCCAGAAGTTGGTGATGGATAGGGAGGCCTGGCGTGCTGCAATCGATGGGGTCGTAAAGAGTTGGACAGGACTGCGTGACTGAACCGAACTGAATCAAAACCACAATCAGGTATCACCTCACGAACATTACAGTGGCCATCAGAAAAAAGACAAGAGAAAACAAATGTGGAAAAAATATGGAGAAATGGGAATCCTTGTACATTATTAGTAGGACTGTAAACTAGCCACAATGAGACAGTAGGAGGGGCTCTTCTGCAACATAATCAAACCCCATACCTAATGTCCTGTAGACTCCAGTGCTGGAACACCTGGAGTCAAACAACCAGCAGGATAGCAACACAGCCGCACCCATCAGCAGATTGCCTAAAGCCGTGCTGAGTTCAGGGCCACCTCTAAACCCAAACTTTGATATGGCCCTGCCCTCCAGAGGGACATGATCCAATTCAACCCACCAGTGGGCAAGCACCAGTCCCTCCTACCAGATAACCTACATAAACCCAGTGTCAACCTTACTTACCATGGGGCAGACACCAGAAGTGTGAGGAGCTATGTTCCTGCCACCTGGGGAAAGAAGATCACAAACAGAGTAAGACAAAATGAGATGGCAGAGAAATATTTTCCAGGAGAAGGAACTAGATAAAAACACACAAGAACAACTAACTGAAGTAGAGACAAGCAATCTACCTGAATAAGAACTTAGACTAATGATAGTAAAGATGATCCAAGATCTCAGAAAAAGAATAGAGACACAAACTGAGATGTTACAAGAAATGTTTAATAAAGACCTAGAAGACAGAAAGAACAAACCAACAGAGCTGAACAAAACAAAGTTGAAATATTAAATATATCTGGAAGGAACCAATAGCAGACTAAATGAGGAAGAAGAATGGATAAGTGAACTGGAATACAGCATTGTGGTAATCACTGCTGTGGAACAGAATGAAAAGAAATGAGCACAGTCAGGATAGACTCGGAGACCTCTGGGACAATATTAAATGCACCAACAATTGCATTATCAAGGTCCCAGAGAGGAGACAGAGAATGGGCCTGAGAAAATATTTGAAGATATCACAGCCAAAAAACTTCCCTAATATGAGAAAGGAAACACTCACTCAAGTCCAGGAAGTATAGAGGATCTCATACAGGATGAACCCAAGGAAGAACACACTGAGACACATATATTAATCAAACTGGCAAAAACTAAAGATAAAGAAAACTATTAAAAGCAATAAGGCAATTAAAAGCAATAAGGCAAAAAGCAACAAATAACATACAAGGAAATCTGCATAAGGATATTGGCTGATTTTTCAGTAAAAACTCTGCAGGTCAGAAGGGAGTGGAACAATATATTTAAAGTGATGAAAGGGGAAAACCTACAACCAAAAATATTCTACCCAGCTAGGTTGTTATTTCGACTTAATGGAGAAATCAAAAGCTTTGCAGACAAGCAGAAGCTAAAAGAATTCAGCACCAACAAACCAGCTTTACAGTGAATCCTAAAGTAATTTCTCTAAGCAGGAAAGCCCACAATTAGAGATAAGAAAATAACAAATGGGAAAGTTGACCAGTAAAAGAAAACGTAAAGGTAGGAAACCATTTACACAGAAATATGATATGAAAAACCAGTAATCATGAGAAATTGTGCTATGTGCTTAGTTGTGTCTGACTCTTTGTGAGCCCATGGACTGTAGCCTGCCAAGCTCCTCTGTCCATTGAATTTTCCAGGCAAGAATACTGGAACAGGTTGCCATGTCCTACTCCAAGGGATCTTCCCCACCCAAGGATCAAACCAGAGTCTCCTGCATTGCAGGCAGATTCTTTACCACTGAGCCATCAGGAAAGCCTCTTCATGAGAAGAGGAAAGTACAAAGGCAAGATATTGGAAATGCACTGGAAATTAAGAGATCAGCAACTTAAAGCAATCTTGTGTGTATATATACACTGTAATTGAAGAGGAAAAGTTAAAATTTTACATAACTTCTTGCTCCTTCTGCCTTTGTAACTCAGCTTACTCCTTGCAAAGTCTGGGTCACGTAGGTCACGTAGGCTCAGAAAGTGGGGACTTAAAATACTAGGAACTGGAGTTTATCTCACTCACCCCTGTCCTGCTCTTTGCAATTGCCCAGCCTCTGCAAACCTGCTTAATCATGCCTGTCTGTGTAAGGGTCAGGTATTCCCCTCACCATCTTGACTGCTGTTCCTGTGCATGCAAAGCCTCTTAGTTTCAGTCAGTTCAGTTCAGTTCAGTCGCTCAGTCATGTCCGACTCTTTGCGACCCCATGAATCGCAGCACACCAGGCCTCCCTGTCCATCACCAACTCCTGGAGTCCACCCAAACTCATGTCCATCGAGTCGGTGATGCCATCCAGCCATCTCATCCTCTGTCGTCCCCTTCTCCTCCTGCCCTCAATCTTTCCCAGCATTAGGGTCTTTTCCAATGAGTCAGCTCTTCTTATGAGGTGGCCAAAGTATTGGAGTTACAGCTTCAGTGTCAGTTCTGCCAATGAACACCCAGGATTGATCTGCTTCAGGATGGACTGGTTGGATCTCCTTGCAGTCCAAGGGACTCTCAAAAGTCTTCTCCAACACCACAGTTCAAAAGCATCAATTTTCCGGCACTCAGCTTTCTTCACAGTCCAACTCTCACATCCATACATGACTACTGGAAAAACCATAGCCTTAACTAAATGGACCGTTGTTGGCAAAGTTATGTCTCTGCTTTTTAATATGCTATCTAGGTTGGTCATAACTTTCCATCTAAGGAGTAAGCGTCTTTTAATTTCATGGCTGCAATCACCATCTGCAGTGATTTTGGAGCCCAAAAAAATAAAGTCTGACACTGTTTCCACTGTTCCCCCATCTATTTACCATGAAGTGATGGGACCGGATGGCATGGTCTTAGTCTTCTGAATGTTGAGCTTTAAGCCAACTTTTTCATTCTCCTCTTTCACTTTCATCAAGAGGCTTTTTAGTTCCTCTTCACTTTCTGCCATAAGGGTGGTGTCATCTGCATATCTGAGGTTATTGATATTTCTCCCAGCAATCTTGATTCCAGCTTGTGCTTCTTCCAGCCCAGCGTCTCTCATGATGTACTCTGTATATAAGTTAAATAAGCAGGGTGACAATATACAGCCTTGACGTACTCCTTTTTCTATTTGCAAACAGTCTGTGTTCCATGTCCAGTTCTTTTTTTTTTTTTTTCCATGTCCAGTTCTAACTGTTGCTTCCTGACCTGCGTACAGATTTCTCAAGAGGCAGGTCAGGGGGTCTGGTATGCCCATCTCTTTCAGAATTTTCCACAGTTTATTGTGATCTACACAGTCAAAGGCTTTGGCATAGTCAATAAAGCAGAAATAGATGTTTTTCTCTCTCTTGCTTTTTCAATGATCCAGCGGATATTGGCAATTTGATCTCTGGTTCCTCTGCCTTTTCTAAAACCAGCTTGAACATCTGGAAGTTCTTGGTTCACGTATTGCTGAAGCCTGGCTTGGAGAATTTTGAATATTACTTTACTAGCGTGTGAGATGAGGGTAATTGTGCGGTAGTTTGAGCATTCTTTGGCATTGCCTTTCTTAGGGATTGGAATGAAAACTGGCCTTTTCCTTTGCTGAGTTTTCCAAATTTGCTGGCATATTGAGTGCAGCACTTTCACAGCATCATCTTTCAGGATTTGAAATAGCTCAACTGGAATTCCATCACCTCCACTAGCTTTGTTCGTAGTGATGCTTTCTAAGGCCCACTTGACTTCACATTCCAGGATGTCTGGCTCTAGGTGAGCGATCACACCATCTTAGTTTAAACCACACCTCTTAGTTTAAACCAGCCTATTAACAGCCACTGTTGCCCACTACAGTCTGCCTATAAAAACTTTATAACCCCTTTGTTCAGGGCTCAGAGCTTGGAGTGTTAACTCCTCTGGCCCCGCTGGCATAATAAACCTGAGTTCTCCAACTCTCCGAGGGTCAAGGGTCGCGCTTGGTTTCTGTAGTACTGGTTTCTGCAACACTGTATCAAAAATTCATTGTAACTGCAAACCAATAATCTACAACAGATTCACACACAAAAAAGGAAGGGCAATCTAAACACAACCTTAATGATGGTCATCACATTGCTACTGCTGCTGCTGCTAAGTCTCTTCAGTAGTGTCCAACTCTGTGTGACCCCATAGGTGGCAGCCCACCAGGCACCTATCCCTGGGATTCTCCAGGCAAGAATACTGGAGTGGGTTGCCATTTCCTTCTTCAGTGCATGAAACTGAAAAGTGAAAGGGTCATCACATGATAAGAGAACAAAAGAGGAATGGAACAAAAAAGATCTAAAAATAAAGGCAAAATAACACAATGGCAATAAGAACATACATATCAATTTACCTAAATGTAAAGGGATTAAATGCTTCAATCAAAAGACATGGACTGGCTGAATGGATAAAAAAAAATAAAACCCATATAGACGTTGTCTATAAGAAACCCACTGTATGTATCTAGGAACACATACAGTCTAAATAAAACCACTGTATATATTTAGGGACACATACAGAATGAGAGTGAGGAGACGGAAAAAGATACTCTATGCAGATGGAAATCAAAAGAAAGCTGGAGTGGCTGTTCTCATATCAGACAAAGTATAATTTAAAATACTGTTACAAGGGAAAAAGAAGGACACTCTCTAGTAATCAAGGGATTAATCCAAGAAGAAGATATAACAATTATAAATATATATGCACACAACAAACCAAATCCAACAATATATTGAAAGGATCACACACCGTGATTAAGTGGGATTTATCCCAGGGATGCAAGGACTCCTCAATATCCATAAATCAATCAATGTGATAATACCTACACATTAATATAATACCCACATTAACAAACTGAAGAATAAAAGCCACATGATCCTCTCCATAGGTGCAGAAAAAGCTTTCCACAAAATTCAACACTCAATTTACGATTAAAAAACACTCTCCAGAAAGTTGGCATAGAGGGAACATACCACAACATAATAAAGGCCATAAATGACAAACCGACTGTTAACATTCTCATTGGTGAAATGCTGAAAGCATTCCTTCTAAGGTCAGGAACAAGACAAGGATACTCACTGTCTCCACTTTTATTCAACATAGTTTTGAAAGTCCCAGGCACAGCAATCTAAGAAGAAAAAGAAATAAAAGGAATCTAAATTTTAAAAGAACTAAAACTGTCACTATTTGCAGATGACATGGTACTATACATAGAAAATCCTAGAGATGCTACCAGAAAACTATTAGAGCTCATCAATGAATTTGATAAAGTTGCAGGATACAAAATTAATACATAGAAATTCTCTTGCATTCCTATACATTAGCAATGAACAATCAGGAAGAGAAATTACGGAAACAATATTCTTTGCCACTGCATCAAAAACAGCAAAATACCTAGGAATAAACCTACCTAAGGAGTCAAAAGATTTGTACTCTGAAAACTATAAGACACTGATGAAAGAAATAAAAGAGAAAGCCATAATCTGAAAGAATACATGCACCCCAGTATTCACTGCAGCACTATTTACAATAACCAAGACATAGAAGCAACCTAAGTGTCCATCGAGAGAGGAATGCATAAAGAAGATGTGTACACATATACAACGTAATATTACTCAGCCATAGAAAGAATGAAACAATGTCATTTGTAGCAACATGGATGGATCTAGAAATTATCATACGCAGTGAAGTCAGTCAGAGAAAAATATATCTCTCTTATGTGGAATCTAATTTTAAAAATGATAAAAAATGAACTTATTTACAAATAGGAATAAACCCACAAATTTCAAAAACTTATGATTACCAAAGTAGAAATGTTGGGGGGTGGGGTGGGAGCAGATGAAGTAGGAGTTGGGGATTAACATATACACACTACTACATATAAAATAGATAACCAACAAGGACCTACTGTGTAGCACAGGGAATTCTACTCAATATTCTATAATAACCAATATGGGAAGAGAATCTGAAAATGAATATATGTATATATATATAATTGAATCACTTTGCTATTGAAATGAAACTAACACATTGTAAATCAACTATACTCCAATAAAATAAAATTTTAAAAAGAAAATGCAAAAAAAGAAGCAAAAATGATTTCAAATAAACAACTTAACTCTACTACTTAAGCAACTAGTAAAAGAACATATTGAGCCCAAATTTGGCAAGGAAATAAACAATAAAGATTATAGCAAAAATAGATGAAATAGAGAACAGAAAAACATTATTAAAGTTAAGAGCTGGTTCTCTGAAAATAAAAACAAAACTGGCCAACCTTTGGCTACATTAACCAAGGAAATAAAAGAGAAGACCCAAATAAAGAAAATTATAAATAGAAAAGGAGACATTACAATAAATACCACAGAAATACAAAGGCTATCAGAAAATATTACAAACAACTATATGCCAACAAACTGGACAACCTAGGACAGATGGAAAAATTCTTAGAAACATACAACTTACTAAATCTAAATTTGGAAGAAATAGAAAATCTGAATAGAATTTCCAGCTAGAGATTTAATCAGTAATTAAAAATCTCCCAGCAAAGAAAACCCCAGAACCAGATGGCTTCACTGGTCAATTTAACCAAACATTTAAAGAAGAATTAATATCAATCTTTCTCAAACTCTCCCATAAAAATCAAAGAGAAGGAACACTCCCAAACTCATTTACAAGGCCAGCATTATCATGATACCAAAAGCAGAAAATGACACCACCAGAAAAGGAAACTATACACCAATATTCCTGATAAATATAGATGCAAAATTCTCAACAAAATGCAAAAAAAATCAACAACACATTATAAGGATCACTCACATGTTCTATGACCTCCAGTGAATGTGCGATGCTTCAGATTGCATAAATTTAAGTATTTTAATCCATCTTGAGCTAATTTTGGTGAATTTAGTTATTCAACATATGAATATCCAATTTTGAGGACAATTTATTTATTAAAGTCTTTTCTCCACTGAGAATCCTTGGATTCCTTGTCAAATACTAGTTGACCATATACATTTGGGTTTATCACCAAGGAGGTGAAAGATCACTGTTTTGAAAATTACAAGACATTGATGAAAGAAATCAGAGAAAATACAAAAAATGGAATGGTATACTGTGCACATGAATTGGAAGAATATTGTTAAAATGTACATATTACTCAAAGCCACCTATGGATTCAATGTAATCCCTATCAAAATTTCAATGGAATATTTTCCATAAGTAAAGAAACAATCCTAAATTTTATATAGAACTACAGAGACTAGAATAACCAAGGCAATCCTGAAAAAGAACAACAAAGCAGGAAACATCACTCTTCTTGATTTCAAGCTATACTCTTAATGTATTAGTAATCAAAAACATATGGTTCTGGATAAAAACAGACAAATCAATGGAACAGAATTGAGAAAACACAAATAAACCCAAACATATATGGTCAACTAATACTTGACAAGAAATCCAAGGATTCTCAATGGAGAAAAGATTTTAATAAATAAATAGTCCTCAAAATTGTATATTTATATGTTGAAGAACAAAATTCACAAAAATTAGCTCGAGATGAATTAAAAACTTAAATATAAGACCTAAAACTGAAACCATGAAATTCCCAGAAGAAAATATGGGAAAAAAGCTCCTTTATGTGGATCTTGGCAATGATTTTTTTTAGATATGACTTCTAAAGCACAAACAACAAAAGCATAAAAAATACATATCTTATAAGAAATTATTATTCAAAATATACAAAGAACTCAAATAATAGCAAAAACACAAATTATCCAATTAAGGGTAAAAAACCTGAGTAACATTTTTCCAAAGAAGATATGTGAGCAGCTTACAGATAGATGAAAATATGCTCACCATCACTAGCAATAAGGGAAATGCCAGTCAAAACCACAATGAGACATCATCCCATGGCTATTAGAATTGCCATCATCAAAAATACAAGAGAAAACATGCTTGTGAGGATGTGGAGTAAAGGAATCCTTGTGCATTGTTGATGGTACTGTAAACTAGTGCAGCTGCTATGAAAAACAGTATGGAGGATCCTCAAATGTTAAAAATAAAACTATCATATAATCTAGAAATCCCACTTCCAGAAATATGTCCAAAGAAAAGGAAAACTAACTCAAAAAGATATTTGCATCCCAATCTTCATAGCAGTTTTATTTACAACAGGTGTTACATGGAAGCAAGCAAGAGTCCATTGACAAATGAAGGGAATAAAAAACTGTTTTATATATACAATGGAATATTATTCAGCCATAACATGAGGAAATCCTCGTGTTGTTGTCATTTGCAACAACATGGAAGAACTATAGTGAATTAATGCTAAGTGAAGTAAGTCAGACAGAGAAAGACAAATACGGTATGATCTCTCCTACATGTAGAGTCTAATTAAAATTTTAAAAACTTGTAGGAAAAAGATTAGGTTTATAGCTCCCAGAGGTAGGGCATGGAAGAGTGGGAACTGAAAGAAGGTGGTCAAAACATAAGTTCCAGTTATAAGATCCCCCTAGTACTAGTAAATAAATACTAGGGACATAATGTACAACATGATAGCTATAGTTATCACTGCTATATGATACATATGAAAGTTATTAAGAGAGTAAATCCTAACAGTTCTCATAAAAAAGAAGTATAGCCATGAAAAGATATGTAGGAAACTTAAATGTATATTACTAAGTGAAATAAGCCAATATGAAAAGGCTATATACTGTATGATTACAACTGTTAAGACTTTCTGGAAAAGGCAAAACTATGGAGATCATAAAAATGTCAGTGGTTGCCAGAGGTGGGGAAGAGGCAAGAGAGGTACACAGGTGGAGCACAGTAAAATACTTTTTAGGGCAGTAAAAATACTTTTTATTATAATAATGGATACACATTATTATATATTTGTTCAAACCTATAGAATGCACAACAGCAAAGTAAACCCTAAGGTAATCTACAGATTTTGGGTGATAATTATGTGTTAATGTAGGTTTATCATTAATAACAAATGCACCATTCTGGTGAGTGATATTGATAATTAGGGAGGTTATTCACTTGTGGGGCAGAAGGGATATGGGAAGTCTCTTAGCTTCCTATCAATTTTGTTGTTAACTTAAAACTACTCTAAAAAAATTGAAGTCTTAAAAAAATTCCAATGCCCTGAATAGAATTCTTTTCTTGAGTTTTGATGACTTTGAAATTCTAATATTTCTACTCTTGGTCAGCCCTAGCTGCTGTTTTGTTCAATGCTCTGAGGTCCAGGATTCAGTATTTCAGTGTTGAGTCTCTAGCATTTGCTGGAAATTTGAACAGACATGACTGTGTTTCACAATGTCCCATCCTGGAGAAGACTGGGGAAGGGTGAAGAACTGAGCAGAGGCAGCCCATGAGAGACATTTTTGTTTTCAGCTTCCAGTTTTCCCAAGGTGCCATTTTCGGTATCAGAGAATAATAGATTAGCAGTGAGTGGCACAATTCAGAGAGAGAGAAAGTGACTTGCCCAAGGTTAACCATCAGTGCCAGGGCTGGAATTCAAATCTAAGTTTGTTAACTCTCACTACTCTCATTATTAACTTAATGTTGACTCTCAATATTCTCTCCATTATGGCACATTTCACGAGCTTGTTGCTCAATGATGGGAAAGAACGAAGAGAACCGGTGATCTTAAATATGTCTCTTTTTTGATATGGTTTTGTCATCAACAGGTTCAAACAGTTCTGATGCTACTATGTGTTGCATCCAAGATGGTATGGTCCTACTCTTCATTCCAAAGGGCCTGGCAAGTCTCCTTCTGAGTACTCCCAACGAACCAATGCTTCTCTTTTCACGGAGCAGCAACGCACTAAGGTAAGGTGGATCCCTCCTCGAGGTTCAAGGAATGACCATGATATGTGTAAAGTTATCACAATCATCTCAATGACTAGGTTAGTTCTGGCAATGAACTATAAAGAGATATCTGTTGGGGACTTGTGGGAAAGAAGTTCCTCTCTGACAATAAAGAAAAAGGCTTCTAATAAAATTCCTTTTTATACCCCAGCAAGGCAGAGGCTGGGAACCTCTCTTTTACTTCCTGCCTTTTGATATTTTTATGATGAGAAGATGCTGTGATAGCCGTCTTGTGACCATGAGACAAAATCAAGAGAATTGGAGAGAAGCCATGGAGTTTTTGAATTGCTTAACTATGGAACTCTCTAGCTGCATGCTTCTTTTTATATAAAATAATAAGACCACCAATTGTTTTAAACATTCTACTATTTACAGCAAAAAGCATCCTAGCTGATTTTGAAAATTTCCTGGAGATGAGAACCAGGTCTTAAAAGACAGCAAGATTTATGGAAACAGAGTGGAGGTAGGGAGATCTTCTGTTGGAGGATAAGCTAAGGCAAAGGAATGGGCATTAGCTTGGCCCATGTGGCTGGTGGGAGGGGACTCTCCACACATCTGTGGTGAATGTCAATTGGAGTAACTGTGTCTTTATCCGAACTCATAGTATTTACTCTTAGTGTGTGTATATATGGATTTGCAAATGCTTATTTGCTTGAGAAATTTTGTTCACAGGAGGAGAAAAGTGGTTGGCTCAGGGACGTGAGATATGAAAGGACAATGCAGTCTTTTCCTGGCTCCTGGTCTCCTGGCCAGGCCACACAAACGTGTATTGGAAAGCAGCCACAGGCAGAAACCAAAGAAACTCTTCTCATAGGGTGTTGTGTGAGCCCAACCAAGAGCACTGCTTTGGTTTCCAGGTAACTAGACTCCACAGGCTTCCCTGATGGCTCAGCGGATAAAAAATCAGCCTAAAATGCAGGAGACACAGGAGGTGCAGATTTGATTCCTGGGTTGGGAAGACCCCCTGGAGGAGGAAATGGCAATCCACTCCAGTATTCTTGCCTGAAAAATCCCATGGACAGAAGAGCCTGGCAGGCTATAGTCCAAAGGACCACAAAGAATTGACACAACTGAGTAACTAGCATAAGCATACATGCATAGACTCCACGGAGCTATGGCAATGTTGACTGCAAGGACAGCATCAGCAAGGTATGAGGGCACCAGGAGGCCCCATCATCATCCCCTGGGGGGGAGGAGGGAATAGGCAGCTGTGCAAGCTCAGTGGCTGCTCCCAAGGGATTTCTCTCTGAGCTGCCACAACACAGGCAGAAGCTGAGGGAGAAAACCCACATGAACAATGCACGAATTCACTTGAGACAATCCCCAAGAACAGAAATAACACCACAAGGCTCTGAGGGGAATAAAGTCCTTCACTACACAGCTGGGGCCTGATACTGTGCAATATAGTCATCGGAGTTAATGTGGTTCTGCTGGAATCCTCTGACGAGTGAGACTAGATCAGGGTTTCTCAAGGTCAGCACTATTGATTCTTTGTTGTGAGAGCTATCCTGTGCATTGTGAAGTGTTTAGCGGCATCCCAAGTCTCTACTTATTAGATGCTGGTAGCACTCCTTCTTCTGAACTGTGACAAGTAAAGACATTTAAAATCTCAAAATGTATTGAGAACCAGTGGTCTACAGAAACAAGGGGTGTGTGTTTGTGTGTGTGTGTGTGGGGGTGTATGTATATGTGAGAGAGGGAGGGAGGGAGAGCAAGATAGGATATGCATGAGACAGAATGTGATGTATTTGTCAGTTATTTACAAGTATATTTGTTGGTTTTTTAGATTTCCACTTTCACCTTTTAAAAAGCATCAGTAAACAATTCCTTAGTTTAAACTCTGTCAACATTTTAACTTATTTTCTTGTGATAAATTCCTAGACATAAAACTGCTTGGTGGGTGAAAAAGTGACAAGCTTTAAGACTTTAATTATATATTGACTAAATGACCTCTAGAAAGGTTTTTCCAATTTGAATTTGACATTTCTTTTTAATCTTTACATAATTTAGGACCTAGTTTTGCACATGGTAGCTGCTTAATAAGTACTTTGTAGTTAGTTGATCAAATATTGATTGTGAGTTTTTAATCCCTCATTATTCCAACAAATATCTGAGTATGTTGTTATATGCTACTTCACAATGATTTCTATATGGGCTGGGTCTGCAGAAGAAACACACACATACGTATACCGTTATATGGATTATTTCCTGTAGACCCATGCCTCTTAATGTGTGGTCCCGGAACCCAGGGTCTCTACTTGCTGCTGCCGCTGCTAAGTCTATTCAGTCGAGTCCGACTCTGTGAGACCCCATAGACGGCAGCCCACCAGGCTCCTCCATCCCTGGGATTCTCCAGGCAAGAACAGTGGGTTGCCATTTCCTTCTCCAATGAATGCATGCATGCACGCACGCTAAGTCGCTTCAGTCGTGTCCCACTCTGTGCGACCCTATGGACAGCAGCCCACCAGGCTTCTCTGTCCACAGGATTCTCTGGACAAGAATACTGGACTGGCTTGCCATTTCCTTCTCCGGTCTCTACTTGGGAACTTGTTAAAAGTGTAAATTCTCTGGTCCCACACTTGGACCTAATTTGTATTTAAAATCTTTTCAGGTAAAGTTTAAGAATATGCTCTACAAACAATAAATGCTGGAGAGAGAGTGGAGAAAAGGGAAACCTTCTACACTGTTGGTGGGAACGTAAATTGGTATAATCACTGTGGAGAACAGTATGGAGGTTCCCTAGAAAATGAAAAGTAGAACTACCACATGATCCAGCAATCCCACTCCTGAGCCTATATCCAGAGAAGATCATATTCTGAAAGGAAACCATAACCTGAAATGAGCTGCAGCACCATTTACAATAGCCAAGACATGGAAGCAACCTAAATGTCCATCAACAGAGGAATGGATAAAGAAGAATTAGTACATATATACAATACATAAAGCCATAAAAAAGAACAAAATAAGAGGGAGGTGGGAGGGGGGATCGGGATGGGGAATACATGTAACTCCATGGCTGATTCATGTCAATGTATGACAAAACCTACTGAAATGTTGTGAAGTAATTAGCCTCCAACTAATAAAAAAAAATAAATTAATTAAAAAAAAAAAGAACAAAATAACACCATTGCAGCAACATGGGTGGGCCTAGAGATGATCACACTAAGGCAGAGAAAGACAAATATCATATGATATCACTCATGGACTCAAACTTCTTAAAAATGACACAAATGAACTTATTTATAAAACAGAAAAAGACTTACAGATATCAAAAACAAACTTATGGTTACCAAAGGGGAAATGTTGGGGAGAGGGATAAATCAGGGGCTTGGGATGGACATACACACTACTACATGTGAGACAGATAATCAACAAGGACCTACTGTATAGCACAGGGAACTCTACTCAATATCCTGTGATAACCTACATGAGAAAAGAGTCTAATAGAATGAATGTATGTATAACTGAATCACTTTTCTGTAACATGAAACTAATATAACATTGTAAGTCAACTATATTCCAATTAAATTAAAAATAAAAAAAGAGAACGACTGCAGCAGACAATGAAAATGAACAAACACTGCTCTCATCAGCATGGAAATTGCTATTTCCTAAGCATTACCTCTATAATGGCATCACTCTGGTGCAAGCTGGCCAGCCAGCTCTTTGTTCATAAGAGGTTCACACTCTAAATGCATATAACGCTATCTAACTCCATCTGGTGTCCTGGTCAGTCTCTGAGAGGCTCTTCCCATGCCCGCACCTTTATACTAAGGCCCAGTTCAGCCTGCCTGGCAGTCCATGGCCTAGGAGCCAACAGCTGGGATGATTAAATGAAGAATGATGCATGCCTGTTCAACCTCATTTGCTAGATTGCTCATTAGATATATAATGCCCTATCTTGGCCAGATATGAAGTCCACTGTGACTGAGGTGGCCATCTGTTCAGGGATGGATCCTGTTAGAATAATCAGAGATCATGGCACTCTAGCAGGCACCTCTGCCAGACCTGCACGGGTGGATGTGAACAGAGGAGAAGAGAAGGTTGGGGGCGGGGTGGGGGGTTGTTGCACACACTTTCCAAATCTGAGTCAGCCTCTCCTCCGTAAGGAACAACCCCAGGGCATCCAGATGTCTTCCCAAAGTGTAGGAGACACCGTCAGGAGGTCAGTTTGGAAGGAAACAGCTGCAGATGGAAGAGACTCTGGTGCTTGGTTCCCCTTCTCCTCAGTCAGAAATGAGTTTCTGTACTAACAGCTCCTGACATTTGCAATCCCTGGGGCTTGCAGGGGCGTGTGTGTGTGTGTGTGTGTGTGTGTGTGTGTTTGTGTGTGAGCACAGTTCCCTAATTAGACTGCACCATCTCTTAAAGGTAGGGCTGGGCCTGTCACTAATGCTCAGCTTTACATATAATGGGGAATTTTAAACGGGACTGGCTGCACTCTAAAGGCTCTTGCACTCATGGCGCATCTTCAGGTTTCTAAGGGAATATTGGGTGGTACTGCCCACAAGACACATGCTTCTGGGACGTCCCTCCTGAGGGGCTAAGACTCAATGCTCCCAACGCCGGGGGCCATGGGTTTGATCCTTAGTCAGAGAACTAGGGCTACAGTCCATGGGGTTGCAAAGAGTGGGACACGACTGAGTGACTAACACTTTTACTTCCTAGGAAACTAGATTCTGCATGCCACAACTAAGAATCAGAGCAACCAAAACCAAAAAAAAAGAAGACCCATGCTTCTGAGAAGCTAATTATGTAAGGGATTGAAAGACTTAATGAAAAACAATCAGTCAAAACTTCAGTGGGGCCAGTTCCAGTTATTCCTCGTAACCAAGAAGTTTTAAAACAGTGAAATATATCACTCTTCATGTCTGGCATCTTTATCCCAGGTTGACAGCAGCCTGTCTGGTGACCAGTTCAGACAGTTAGCAGCTGAAAGAGACAGGGTTACATTCTAAATAAGCCAGGAAGCTTTACATCCCCTCTGGCTGGGAGGCAGCAACTAGTGAAAATAATCCCATCTGATTTAAGCAGACCAGGTCAGTGAATAACAGCAACCATTCTAAGGAAATGGGTGCTGGGGTTACAGCAGTAATAAAGTGGGAGTCAAAATAAAAGGCTCACAGTCAGAATTCATTTGCATGACTGGATGGTTCTGTAGCTGTGAGTAGCACAGTTTGGCATGAGTGGAATACACTGGAATGAAGAAAAATCCTAGGGGTTCTTGCTGACCCTAACATGAGTGAAGGGTAACAAACTGTCCTGGCTTTAGCACTCAAAAGTCTGTGCCCCTGGAAGTCCCCCAGTCCCTGGTGAACTAAGATCGTATGCTGAGGCCAGTGAGGCAGGTAGGGATCAAAAGTGGTTAACACACAGTTTGAGAAAAAGAAACTAGAGACAGAATTAAAGTTTTAAAGATGGGACCAGGGGACTCAAGACCTCTTGGATCAAGAGCCCTATTCCTTGGAGCCACATCAGTTTTATTTAGTATCTTGGCACACAGAAAGTATCTGTTTTGCTACGATAAAATCAGCCTCCTGTGTCCCCAGTAACTTCTCTCATTTTATTGGTTACTCTGAACTATCTGCTATTTTCTTGCACAAGGGGTATCACCCAGCTGGGGGCCATAGACCCAAATATGCTTTGAGAAAACATCTTAGTGTGTGCACAAGCAGTGTTCTGAACTTGTGCTGATCCATCATTCCAAGGTCCACATTATGTTTTTCCTTAGCTTAGCAGGGCATGATGACCCCAACTAATAACCCAATATACTTTTGTTTAGATTATACAGTACTGCTATATTTTGCTTTTATTCTTTTCCCATGGTGTTTTTCTTATGGTTTAGCCAGAGCAACAGGTAGCTGATTACTAACCCCTGCAATGGTGGATCACCCTACCTGGTTTCTGGACATCTTGACTCGCACTCTCTTCCCCAAGAAGTCCTTCAGTGGATTCCTCATGAGATAAATGAGATACAGCTCTGGTTAAAAAAGAAAGCCAAGTGAGCTATTTGCATCTGAACTTCTCTTCTCCCTGTGAAGTATGTGTTCAGGGTTTGAAGATTTTATGTTTTTCCTACCTCTTAGACCTCAGGTTGGCAAGCAGCAGGTACAGTGGTCCTAACGTGGAGCAGCTGCTCGTGTTGGGAGTACAGTCTCCCCCAACACTGGAGTCTAGACTCCTGAGAGCCTCTGAGGCTTCTCCGGGGGCCTGTTCTTAACTCCTGGGGTTTTAGCAAGAGGTGTTAGGTGAGGAGAGGTGTCACAGTGTGGGGGTGTGTTGCAATATTTCAAGAAGTTTTGGTGTCTTTCCCATTCAGTTACTTGGCTTATTACTGCTCTCATCCCTAGGATTCTGTCAGGTATGTTTTCCTTTAGGGGCTTATGAGTGCCATTTTGGAGTTTTGACCTTGTCTGGTTAGAAAGTCGAAAGTTCTGAAAAGCACTTAGTTCTGGAAATACCTGAAAATAGAATAGCAGAATGTGTTGAGACTATGGTTTCTAGACTCAGACTTTCTGGATTTGAATCCTATTTCTTTTCCTTTTTAGTTATGTATGACCTTGGGCAAGTTCTCTGACCTTAGTTTCTTTACCTATAAAACAGGGATAATAATGGTGTCCTCAAAAAGTTGCTGTGAGAATAAAATGAGCTAATTTATAAAATAGTGATTTTTAAATTAAAATATCTCTTTCTGCTTTATTGAGATATAATGACATTAACACTGTAAATTGAAGGTGTTCAGTGTGTTGATTTGATATACTTATATATTGCAAAATGATTCCCACCATAGTACTAGTACGTAGTTAACACCTCCATAACATTGTTACCATTTCTTTTTTGTGATGAGAGCATTTAAGATTTACTCTCTTAGCAACGTTCAGGAATACAACACAGTATTATCAACTACAATCACCGTGCTGTACATTAGATTCCCTCAAGCTTATTCATCTTGTTACAGGAAGTTTGTACCTGTGGCATCAGGGCTGACAGTTGGTTTTCCTTTTTTGTAATACGAGTGTCTGACTTAAGCTTTGATTGCCAAGGGATCCACTTCAAAGAGGCATCCACTTCAAAGACAGCTATCTCTATAAACACCTTGCCAGCCACATGTCTAGATAAAGAGCCAGGCTGAGCTGTCCCCCACTGCCCCAGGCTCCTTTGTTTCAGAGATTAAAAAAAAAATAAATAAAAGCCTTATTGAGATATAATGCACATACTATAAAGTTCACACTTTAAAGTATACGATTCAGTTGTTTTTAGTGTATTTATAGAGTTAAGCCACTACCACTGTTATCTATTTCAGAGTGTTTCTATCATGCCAGAAAAAGTCCCATATCTATTAGCAGTCAGGCCCATTTCTCCCCTTTCTGTAGCAACCACTAATTGACTTTCAGGTTCTATAGATTTGCCTACTTTGGACATTTCATATAAGTGGAATCATATGTGACCTTTGGTGTCTGACTTCTTTCACTTAGCATCATGTTTTCAAGGTTCACCTCTACTGTAGCATGGGCCAGTATTTACTTCCATTTTATTATGAATACTACTCCATTGTACAGGTAGACCATGTTCATCAACTAAGGAAAATGTGAACTCTTGAAAAGTAAAACTCTTAAAATTACACAGCATAAAACATTAATCCCACATAATGTATACGTGTCCTAATAATGATCACTAATATTTACTCACTTACAGTATACAAGGGGTTGCTCTAAATGTGCACACATTTTAGCCCATTTCGTGTTCATCACAACCCTGTGAGTGGGTTGTCACTACGATTGCCATTATTTTTATGAGAAGTTAGGAAATATGGAAATTAAGTAACATATCTCAAGATAAACAGCAAATAGGTGATTCAAATCTAGAAAGTCTGTGTGTAAAGCCTGCAGTTTATTTTTCATTAAAAATTATGTTAAAAACTTTTGGGGGATATATATTTCTATGAATTGTAATATACACTGCCACAGTAAGATAAAGAATTATTTCATAATCCCAAAATACTCTTCTTTATCCATGTCAATTATTGGAGGAAGTTGCTGAGAGGATGTGACAGCTGGTTTCAGAGACCTTGATTGATTTCAATAAATGACCATTTGGGCTGCTTGTTTTTTCTCTTCTCTTTAAATTCCCATTCTGTGTTTTAAATTCGCTAATAAACAGAAGGCCTTTGAAACCGTAGTTCCCCACACTTGTTACCACAACCCTACGCCTGCTACCTCTCTCTTTTCTACCCCTGACTTTGCTATGTGACCTGAGGTGTGCTGTGTAATTTTCAAGACCTTTGGGTAATAAACCTCTTCCCCAAAGTTTCCTGTTGGTTATTGCTGAGGGTGTCTTACAATCATGACAAGAACCACAAGGGTCAGTCCAGCAATAACACTGGTTACCAACAGGATGAGACTAGCATAAAACAGTACTCTTGACCAATATCTCCCCACGCCTCCTACCTCTCAGCCCTTGGTAAACACCACTCTACTCTGTTTCTATGAGTTTGACTTCTTTAGATTCTACATAAGTTATATCATTATTTGTCTTTCTTTGACTTATTCACTTACATAATGTTCTCGTGGTCCATTCATATTGTCTCATATGGCAGAATTTCCTTCTTTCTCATAAGTATTTTTCCACTGTACATACAACTTCTTTAATGATTCATCCCTTGAGGGATACTTCAGATGTTTTCATTCACAGTGGCGACTATGAATAATGCTCCAATGAACACAGGAATGCAGATATCTCTTCAAGATCTTGCTTTCATTTCCAGAGGTGGAACTGCTGGATCATATAGTGGTGGCTCTATTTTTAATTTCTTGAGTAATCTCCATATTGTATTGCATAGTGACTGCATCGATTTACATTCTCACCAACAGTGCATAAGGGTTTCCTTTTCTCCACATCTTCACGAACATCTGTTATCTTCTGCCTTCTCAGTGAAAACCATTCTAACAGGATTGTGGTGATAGCTCACTCTTGTTTTCACTTGCATTTCTCTGTTGATTAATGATGCTGAGCCTCTCTTCTTTTATCTGTTGTCCATTGGTATGTCTTGTCTTCTTTGGAAAAATGTCTATTTAGTTCCTCTCCCCATTTTTAGTCAGATTTATTTTTTTTGCTATTGACTTGTATGAGAACCTTGAAAGAAAGTGAAAGCGAAAGTCTCTCAGTCGTGTGCGACTCTTTGCAATCCCAAGGACTATATAGTCCATGAAATTCTCTAGGCCAGAATACTGGAGTGGGTAGCCTTTCCCTTCTCAGGGGATCTTCCCAACTCAGGGATCAAACCCAGGTTCCCCACATTGCAGGTGGATTCTTTACCAGCTGAGCCACAAGGGAAGCCCAAGAATATTGGTGTGGGTATCCTATCCCTTCTCCAGGGGATCTTCCTGACCCAGGAATTGAACCGGGGTCTCCTGCATTGCACGTGGATTACCAACTGAGCTATCAGGGAAAACTTATTTAATCCTTTATTAGCTATGATTTGCAAATATTTTCTCCCATTCCACTAGTTGACTTTTCATTTTGTTAATGTTTACTTTCGTTGAAATGGAGCATTTATCTTGCTGTGCAGAAATTTGATGTAGTTCTACTTATTAATTTTTGCTTTTGTTGCTTGTGCTTTTGGTGTCACACCCAAAAAACTGGGTGTGACATTGCCAAAACCAATGTCCAGAAGGTTTTTCTTATGTCTTCTTGTAGGATCTTTATGGTTTTATGTCTTAATACTTAATTCATTTTGAGAATTTTTGTGAGTGGCATAAGGGGTTCAATCTCTTTCTTCAACATGTGGTTATCGCATTTTTTCCAGCACTATTTATTGAAGAGACTATCCTTTATCTATTAAGCACTCATGACTTCCTTGGGAAATATTAGTTGATTGTATATGTCAGGATTTATTTCTGGTCCTCTCTTCTGGCCCACTGGTCTATATGTCTATTTTTATGCCAGTACCATACTGTTTGGATTACTACAGCTTTGAAATTAGGAAGTATAATACCTCCAGTATGTTCTTCTTTCTTAGGATTGCTTTGACTATTCAGGATTTTTTGTGGTTTCATACTAATTTTAGGGTCTTTTTCTATTTCTGTGAAAAATGCCATTAGAATTCTGTTAGAGACGGCACTGACTATAGATGGCTGTGGGTAGTAGTATGGCCACTTAAACAACATTAATTCTATTCTGAGTATAGAATATCTTTTAATTTTTTTGTGTCTTAATTTCTTTCTTCAAAGTCTCATGGCTTTCAGTGTGCAGATCTTTCACTTCCTTTGCTAAATTTATGTCTAAGTATTCTTTTTTTATATTATTGTGAATTGGGATTGTATTCTTTTTCTTTCAGATGCATAGAAATACAAATGATTTCTGTCTTGATTTTGTATCCTGCAATTTTACTGAATTCATTGATTAGTTCCAACACTTTGGGGGCATGTTTTTGAGATTTTCTATGTATAGGATCATGTGATTTGCAAATAAAGAAAATTTTACTTCTCCCTTTATGATTTGGATGCTTTTTATTTCTTTTTCTTGCCTGATTTCTCTGGCGAGGACTTCCAGTACTATGTTGAATAGGAGTGGTAAGAGTGGATCTTGTTTTCTTGCTCCTACTCTTAGAGGAAAAACTTTAAACCTTTTGACACTGAGTATGATGTTAGCTGTGGGTTTGTCATATTTAGCCTTTATTATGTTGGCCCTGAACAATGTTCGCTTGAAGGATGGGATGATGCAGGCAAAATGAATCTTTCTTCTCTTCTTGTGTGGTTAGTTTCAAGTTGCTTTTATCCTACTGTGTTGCTCAGGTTTCTTAAGTGGACTCCAGAGCTTTCCCAGAGCTGTTTTTGTTCATAAATAACTGTCTAGTTGTCTATCTTTATGAGGAAATGGAGGCTGGAGTGACATCATCTCAAGGAATGTATATAAAATGCTTAGAGCATAGAATGAATGCCATATTGTTGTTTTTCAGTTGCTAAGTTGCGTCCAACTCTTTGCAACCCCATGAACTGCAGCACACCAGGCTTCCTTGTCCTTCACTATCTCCTTGAGTTTGCTCAAACTCATGTCTATTGAGTTAGTGATGCCATCCAACCATCTCATCCTCTGTTGTCTCCTTCTTCTCTTGCCCTCAACTTTCCCAGCATTCTTTCTTAGCATCAGGGTCTTTTCCAATGAGTTGGTTCTTTGCATCAGGTGGCCAAAGTGTTGGCATTTCAGCTTTAGCATCAATCCTTCCAATGAATATTCAGGGTTGATTTCCTTCAGGATTGACTTGTTTGATCTCCTTACTGTTCAATGGATTCTCAAGAGCCTTTTCCAGCACCACAGTCCAAAAGCTATATAAACATTTTCTATAAGTGTTACTATGGTTAATATCAATGTCGCAAGTGAAAATAGTTTAGCAGACATGAATCTAAAATATATATTATTTATTTTCTAGTTGTATGGATTAGGCAGTTTATTTACCTTTCAGGGTCTCACTTGTCTCATCTGTAAAGTCATACCTCATAGGTTTGTTATGAGAACTAAATGAGGTAACTAGTTAAAATAGCCAGCAAAATGTCTGACATCCTGCTTGCTCAATACATATTGACAGTTTTCCATCCACAGTAAGTTAACATAGATTTGGTGCCAGAATTATTTAGTTACATTATTTAGGTAATTACATACAATGTACTAATAGTGATTATCAAAGCTGGTCTTTGGATTATCACTGCTTCGGGTTGGGTACAGTATGTACTAACCTTTATGCTTGATTAAGATCGACATCCATGGTCTCTCTGGAACTTCAATGGCAAGGGTTACTGAAAATATTTCTCTGAACCACATAGCTTCTGAGAATATATAGCCTCACTTCATAACAATAAGAGGCATGGAAATTGTTTGCCAGCTCCTAGAGGAGTTGTTTACAACCCCAAGATTTTCTTACCAGCCATAAGATGGAGACATAAGAGCCAGCTCAGCACCATCTGGAAAAGTGCCAACTAGGACACTGAAGTCTTTTTCCAGATGGTGCCATCGCTACTTGCCTGGTTCCGCAAGACAGCCTTGTGTCTTCTGTCCCTTTTATTCCCTGCCTGCATGGCAAGGCCTTACACTCCCCCTGCCTGTTTCCTCTTAACCTTTTCTGGCTGACAAAAGCACATCCCCAGTCCTCCCTGATCACACCCTCCACGCAAGACTACTTCCACATAGCATCATATTGTCTGTTTGCTCCTTTTGCTTTTATTTCTTGACTGAGCTTTCAGGCTCAATCTCTCATTTCTTTAATGGCCAAGAAATGAGACTCTTCCTGAACCATAATTAGGGTTCATGCCTCTATCATGGTTCCAAGGAAAGTCCAAAATTGTCTTGGGGCACACATGAAGCATGTATGAGCCCAGTACCAGTCACCACACAAGGAAGGCCAGAGGCATAACTGTCTTTACCTTACATGCATACTCTCATTCTTTTCACCAGCTTTCACTTTTATCAAAAGGTCAGAGAAGCAGATCATGGAATTTAGCCGACTGTTCTAAGTCATATTCTTTAGTCTGTAATATAGCAGATTATGTCCAGGGGTATCATTTGTATCTTTTCATTACTTTAAACAGTTCACACTTCTGGTTATCTGATATGAATATAAAGCTGAACAGACAACATGGTTGTTTCACAGGTATGAGATCAAGCATCTTTACTATTTGATTGAACTTTTATTTAGTCACTGATAGCATACCTTGTTAGTGCTAAGTCTTGTGAGAACAATTCATATAAGATACAACATTTGCATTTTGGTGAGGTAGAGAAATTTATCAGTGATGACAGGTCCACAAAGTAAAATCTATGATGGAGACATACTGAGAGGAGCAAGTTGAGTCCTGTCTGGAGGCAGGGGGAAGAGAGGACAAGGTGGAGATTTTGGAAAACTCACAGTAAGCAGCGCAGGAGCGGCCCAGGGGATATACCCCACATCCAAGGTCAGGAGAGGCGGCCAAGATGAGATACCCCACATCCAAGGTCAGGAGTGGCAGCTATAAGGAGATACCCCACATCCAAGGTAAGGAGTGGCGGCTGTGCTTTGTTTGAGTAGCTGTAAAGAGACACCCCACATCCACGGTAAGAGAAACCCAAGTAAGACGGTAGGCACTAAGAGAGGGCATCAGAGGGCACACAGACTGAAACCACAATCACAAAATACTAGCCAATCTGATAACATGGACCACAGTCTTGTCTAATTCAGTGAAAGTAAGCCATGTCATGTGGGGCCACCCAAGATGGGCGAGTCATGATGGAGAGGTCTGACAGAATGTGGCCCACTGGAGAAAGGAATGGCAAACCACTTCAGTATTCTTGCTTTGAGAACCCCATGAACAGTATGAAAAGGCAAAAAAATAGGACACTGAAAGATGAACTCCCCAGGTTGGTAGGTGCCCAATATGCCACTGGAGATCAGTGGAGAAATAATTTCAGAAAGAATGAAGGGATGGAGCCAAAGCAAAACCAACACCCAGTTGTGGATGTGACTGGTGATAGAAGCAAAGTCCGATGCTTTAAGAGCAATATTGCATAGGAACCTGGAATATTAGGTCCATGAATCAAGGCAAATTGGAAGTGGTCAAAAGGAGATGGCAAGAATGAACATTGACATTCTAGGAATCAGTGAACTGAAATGGACTGGAATGGGTGAATTTAACTCAGATAACCATTGTATCTACTACTGTGGGCAAGAATTCCTTATAAGAAATGGAGTAACCATAATAGTCAACAAGAGTCCAAAATACAGTACTTGGATGCAATCTCTGAAATGACAGAATGATCTCTGTTTGTTTCCAAGGCAAACCATTCAATATCATAGTAATCCAAGTCTATTCCCTGACCAGTAACGCTGAAGAAGCTGAAGTTGAATGGCTCTATGAAGACCTACTACACCTTTTAGAACTAACACCCAAAAACGATGTCCGTTTCGTCATAGGGGACTAGAATGCAAAAGAAGGAAGTCAAGAAACACCTGACATAACAGGCAAATTTGGCCTTGGAGTACGGAATGAAGCAGGACAAAGGCTAATAGAATTTTGCCAAGAGAACACACTGGTCATAGCAAACACCCTCTTCCAACAACACAAGAGAAGACTCTACACATGGACATCACCAGATGGCCAACACCAAAATCAGACTGATTATATTCTTTGCAGCCAAAGATGGAGAAGCTCTATACAGTCAGCAAAAACAAGACCAGGAGCTGACTGTGGCTCAGATCATGAACTCCTTATTGCCAAATTCAGACTTAAATGGAAGAAAGTAGTGAAAACTACTAGACCATTCAGGTATGACCTAAATCAAATCCCTTATGATTATACAGTAGAAGTGAAAAATATATTTAAGGGACTAGATCTGATAGACAGAGAGCCTGATGAACTATGGACGGAGGATCGTGACATTGTACAGGAGACAGCAATCAAGACCATCCCCAAGAAAAAGAAATGCAAAAAAGGAAAGTGGCTGTCCGAGGAGGCCTTACAAATAACTATGAAAAGAAGAGAAGCCAAAAGCAAAGGAGAAAAGGAAAGATATACCTATTTCAATGCAGAGCCTCAAAGAATAGCAAGGAGAGATAAGAAAGCCTTCCAAAGTGATCAATGAAAAGAAACAGAAGAAAACAGTAGAATGGGAAAGACTAGAGATCTCTTCAAGAAAATTAGGGATACCAAGAGACTATTTCATGCAAAGACGGGCACAATAAAAGGCAGAAATTGTATGGACCTAACAAAAGCAGAAGGTATTAAGAAGAGGAGGCAAGAATACATAGAAGAACTGTATAAAAAAGATCTTCACAACCCAGAAAATCACGATGGTGTGATCACTCACATAGAGCCAGACATTCTGGAATGTGAAGTCAAGTGGGCCTTAGGAAGCATCACTACGAACAATGCTAGTGGAGGTGATAGAATTCCAGTTGAGCTATTTCAAATCCTAAAAGGTAATGCTGTGAAAGTGCTGCACTCAATATGCCAGAAAATTTGGAAAAGTCAGCAGTGGTCACAGGACTGGAAAATGTCAGTTTTCATTCCAATCCCAAAGAAAGGCAATGGCAAAGAATGCTCAAACTATGGCACAATTGCACTCATCTCACACGCTAGTAAAGTAATGCTCAAAATTCTCCAAGCCAGGCTTCAGCAATAGGTGAACCACGAACTTCCAGATGTTCAAGCTGGTTTTAGAAAAGGCAGAGGAACCAGAGATCAAATTGCCAACATCCACTGGATGATCAAAAAAGCAAGAGAGTTCCAGGAAAACATCTATTTCTGCTTTATTGACTATGCCAAAGCCTTTGTGGGTGTGGACACAATAAACTATGGAAAATTCTGAAAGAGATGGGAATACCAGACCACCTGACCTGCCTCTTGAGAAACCTGTATGCAGGTCAGGAAGCAACAATTAGAACTGGACATGGAACAACAGACTAGTTCCAAATAGGAAAAGGAGTATGTCAAGGCTGGATATTGTCACCCTGTTTATTTAACTTTTATGCAGAGTACATCATGAGAAATGCTGGGCTGGAAGAAGCACAAGCTGGAATCAAGATTGCCAGGAGAAATATCAATCACCTCAGATATGCAGATGACACCACCCTTATGGCAGAAAGTGAAGAGGAACTAAATAGCCTCTTGATGAAAGTGAAAGAGGAGAGTGAAAAAGTTGGCTTAAAGCTCAACATTCAGAAAACTAAGATCATGGCATCTGGTCCCATCACTTCATGGGAAATAGATGGGGAAACAGTGGAAACAGTGGCTGACTTTATCTTTTTGGGCTCCAAAATCACTACAGATGGTGACTACAGCCATGAAATTAAAAGACGCTTACTCCTTAGAAGGAGTTATGACCAACCTAGACAGCATATTAAAAAGCAGAGACATTACTTTGCCAAAAGGTCTGTCTACTCAAGGCTATGGTTTTTCCAGTAGTCATGTATGGATGTGAGAGTTGGACTATAAAGAAAGCTGAGTGCAGAAGAATTGATGCTTCTGAACTGTGGTGTTGGAGAAGACTCTTGAGAGTCCATTGGACTGGAAGGAGATCCAACCAGTCCATCCTAAAGGAGATCAATCCTGGGCGTTCATTGGAAGGACTGATGTTGAAGCTGAAACTCCAATACTTTGGCCACCTGATGTGAAGAGCTGACTCATTTGAAAAGACCCTGATGCTGGGAAAGATTGAGGGCAGGAGGAGAAGGGGTAGACAGAGGATGAGCTGGTTCAATGGCATCACCGACTCAATGGACATGGGTTAAACTTCAGAACTGTGATTGACAGGGAGGCCTGGTGTGCTGCAGTTCATTGGGTCACAACGAGTCGCACACAACTGAGTGACTGAACTAAACTGAACTGACAGTAAGCTGCCTGGAATCAGATGGATGAGGAAAGATGGGAGAGAAAGCCACATCTCCCTGAGCCCTCCATCTCTTCTGATTTTTATCACTGTGAATTATCCTTTATCCCTGTTCTCTCTGTGCATCAGGGACTCTGGAATTTTCACATAAAGGCAAAAAAGTAGTGCAAATCCCTGCTTCTCATAGGGCAATTAAAAAAAAAATAAAATCTCTATTCTTCAGGAAGCAGTGACTGTTTAGGGTAGTTCTGCTTTAACCTGTATTCAGGCATGGCCTATAATTTTAGTTTTTGTTTTGTTCTGAACCCATACTTCATGCTACTAGAGTTGCAGCTGGAGTAGGGTACCCTGGATCTCTGAGCTTTAGAAAATGTACCATTTCTGTGATGCCTTCCACCCGCATCTTTGGCCCCGCTCAGGGAGCCTGTACTTATGGAAACAGGGCAAGCCAATTTCATGAGGAAGATGTTTTCTGCTTGGCAAGTTCAGGTCTCCGTAAGTGGCAGGAGAAATATCTGGGTAGTCGGAAACCAATGAAAGAGTATGGGATCCCAGAGAATGCAGGAAGAGAGAAGGAGGAAACTGACAAGGGAAATGAGGTAGCTTCAGATATAAACTTGGTCTTCCTTGAGGCATTTTTTTGGGGTTCTGATTATATCCTTAGCTAAGTCTCTCTGGCCAACAGGAAATGAGATATCGCATTTCTTAAGAGATAATCAGGCCTTAGCAACACCAACACTTGTAATGAAATTGCAAGGACTTCCAACCAAAATTACCAGCTCTTTCCTAGGAAAGGACCTTATTTTCTGGAAATATCTATCGTTCCTGGAAAACAAAAAGCCCTCAGTAGTCTTCTAGGCCTGACTGGGTCAATAGTTTCTGTGCTGACCTGTAGGTCAGGATGAATGCTATTGGATGTACTAGCTAGCTGCTGAGAAGTGGGGCACCCCCGTCCTCTGGGGTTCAATTTCACTCTAAGTTCTTTAACACCAGCTTCTTGCCAAGGCTTCACCAGCTGTTTATGATCATAACCGACCATTATCTGAGTCTGAGAACCTCATATAACCTTACCCGAAATTCAGAGCAGGGATGGAATTTTGAGTCCAGTGTTATAATTTCACACAAGGGCCAATTAGAGAAAATGTTGCATCACCTCCTCACAGTTCGTGCTGCAGTAAGGTCCAAAACAAAAACCATGGACTGTTTGTGATTATTTAACATTGTCCTGGTACACAGTCTACTCAAATAAAAACAAAATGCAATTTATTCCACTCTAATAAAATAAAAGTTATTGTAATCACTAGCAGAATATGTTTGGAGAGATGATTTAAGTAATTTTTAAAATTTTAGCCAAAGTAATTTTTCCTACATATGTACTTCAAAACTATATAACTGATGACTACTCTTTCAAGCAATAAAGGGATGAAACAGTGGACGAAAAAATAATTTCCCTTTAGAAAAATAATCCAATTGCACAAGAATGTTGATAATAACTCTGATATCATTTGGGATAATAAATTTAAAGTGCTATAATATAAATTACATAATGATGCAAGAAAAAATAGAAATAGGATAGTTAAACAGTAAACAGCATTTTAAAAGAATGTTTCAAAAACAGGGTCATAGTTACCAATCTAAAGGAATAGTTCTAGATGACTTTTTAGCACATCAAGAACCTGTTCTGCTCTGTTTTTGCTTCTGTTAGAGTCCATCCTTGAAACTGAATAAATATTTCATCCACTCTTCTAATTATCTATTTATTTAAAGAGGGATTAGGAAGCTAGTTGAACGTAAGAACTGAATGTGATCTCCAAAAGAAGATGAGTCAGAAGATAAAATGGGGAGTATCTTGACTCATGGCAGAAATATATACTGACTAGGGAAATTTAAGCAGTTTCTGTTCAGACATTGAAAACAGCAAGCCCTTATTTGCTATCATTGGTGAAATGGTTTCCCAAACATAGGCTTATGGATCTGGGAAAGCTAAACTCTCAATGGATGTTATCCTTCTCATATATCCAGAACTCTTTCATGGGCATAACTACTTTCCTTCTTGGCTGATATCCTCCAGTAATTACAAAGGACTTGAAAGTGAGAGAGCTGTCAGCTCTCTGATTGCTAGGGTTGATGTGGCTGATCTGATGGGCATGGACTCTTTCTTACTCCTGATGCCATGAGGAGTCCTCCTGAAATTCAGAGAGGATGACTTCCACAAGTAGAGAGGATTGTTCTTCAATAAAAGGAAAGCAATCACAGCACTCTTTTGTAAGGAACTTTGTATCAGTTGGCTAATTTAAGCAGAAATGGGGAACAGTTTTAGATGAATATATAAAGAATATTTTCATGATTTTGGCAATGGTGAGGAAAGATTTCTTACTCAAGAAAAAAAGCACAAACTATGCAAAATGACTGATAAATTTGACTACATAAAAATGTAATTAAAGTCTGTATCAAAAGACACTAGAGTGCTCCATATCCAGCGCAGCCTCTGGCCATCACAACACCAGTCCCACCTCTTACCAAAGGGGTAAAGGCCAGTAAATACTGAGGAAAGAGGGGGCAGGAATTCATATTAAAAACAGCCCTCACACCAAAAATCATTAAACCCATGCAGGCTGCACAGGGATGTTTCCACTAAAAGTAACCCTCCAAGACCACAGTACTTAATTGCTTTTTCTCAACTCTTGAGCAAGAGAAATATAAGTAAAAGGAAGAAGCAGAGGAACCACTCCCAGTTGAAATAGAGAATTCCCTTGAAAGAACAAATGATGAAACAGACTTTTTTAGTCTAACAGACACTGAGTTTAAAAGGGGGATAATAAAAATACTGAAGGAATTAAGAAAGGCTATCAATAGAAATGCAGATTGCTGTAAAAAGGAACTAGAAGCTGTAAGGAGCCAAGAAAAATTAGAGAATTCATTTGAAGACATGAAAGCTGAACTAAAGGCTATGAATAGCACAATGAATAATGCAGAAGATCTGGAAGATAGAATAATGGAAATCACCCAATTAGAACAGCAGAAAGAAACCCAAATGAAAAAAAAAATTAAAACATTGTTCTAAAACCCACACTTCACTGCTGCTATTTATTTAAAAAGTCAATTATCTTTTATCAATCAAATAAGAAAAAAACTATTATTTTTCCACAAACATATTATCATTTTTGATGACCTTCATTCCTTTGCTCAGAGATCTGATATCATGTGCTATCATTTTCTTCCAGTCCAAAGGTCTTCTTTTCACACTTCTTATAGTTGGGTCTGCTAATAAAAAAATTCTTTCACCTTTTGCATGACCTAACAAATCTTTGTTTCACCTTTGTTTTTGAAATATATATTCATTGGATATAGAATTCTAGGTTGTTGTTTTTTCCTTTGAGTACTTTAGCAGTGATGCTCCAGTTTCTAGTCACTGCACGGCTTCCAAAGGAAATCTGCTGTCATTCCTACCTTTGTATCTCTGTAAATAAAACATTTTTACTCTGGATGCTTAAGATTCTGATTCTAAGATTTTTACAATGTACCTTCTTATAGTTTCCTTCATGTTTCTTGGGTTTGGTGTTTGCTGAGAATCTTGGATATGAGAGTTCATAATTTTAATCAAATTTGAAAAATTTTTCAAATTTGGTTATACATTTCTGTGTATGTGTGTGTGCGTGTGTGTATGTGTATGTTTCCTTTTCTTATCCAGAGATTCCTATTACACATATAGTAGGTTGCTCGAAATCATTGCATACCTCACTAATGACGGTTTGTTTATTTCTTTTTGCTATCTTTAAATAAGCCTTTTCTTTGTTTCATTTTGGATAGTTGCTATTGCTATGTCTTCAAGTTCACTTTTCTTTTTGTCCACAATATTCACTTTTCTTTTTGTCACAATATTCATCAACTTCTGTTTCATCTCCTGCATTATAATCTTCACCTCTAGAATTTCAATCAGGATATTTTTCTACGTATTACATACTTACAATGTTTCATTTTCCTCTAGTTTATTGAGCATATGGAATATAGTTATAAAAGCCTTTTTACCCTAAGTGCTTGTTTGCTAACTGAAACATTTATGTGTGGGTCAGTTTCAATACTTAATTTTTCTTATTATTGAGGGCTTTTAATTAGATGATATTGTGAATTTTACCTTGACAGCAGTTAGACACATGTATTCTTGTTGGAAACAGTTTGATCATTTTAGGTCTTCTTTAAAATTTTTAGGTATGAACATAACAACATTTATTCTAGGAATAGTTATCCCCACTGCTGAGATAAGAGCTTTCTGACTACCTACTTTCTTCTGAATTATAAGATTCTCCAGTCTGTACACACAGAGGAGATTTCTGACCTAATGCATTGCCCTTTGGGGAACTGGAGCATGAGAGACTGACAACATATGTTCTCTGAGTAATTAAATACTTTTCTCTGATATAGAAACTTCATGTTTCCTGTCAAAAAATTAATAAATATAGATATAAAAACTTAATAATAGGCACTATTCCCATTACTGTGTGAGTTCTGAGTACATTTAATCCTTTTGCATGGTTCATTTCCCAGCCTTGGGTATTTTCATCACAAATATACACTGATTAGTATTCTGCTGTATCCTTTTGCAAGTCTCCAGAGTTCTCTGTTTATAGTTCTCTCCTCTGGTATTCTGTTCTGTGAATTCTAGCTATTTGGGATTCCTCAGCTTAGGGAGCACACAAAGCTTTGCCTGAATTAGTCTCTACTGTGCCATGACATGAAAATAAGCATCAGAGGGTTCTTCTCATTTTTCTTGTATCTCAGTGATCACAAGTCTTTGTTGCCTAGTGTTCAATATCATATATTTTGTCTAGTGTTTTAATTGTTAAGGTTTAGGGGAGGGGTAAATCTAGTACTCTATCTCTGATGGGAGTAGAAGTGATATTGAAACACTTTCAGCAGAGAAAATTGTAAAGAGAACCAACTGCCCATATCAGGAGAATAAGTAAAGACGTTTTCAGATAATCATGCAGTGATATATACTATAGCCAGCATTTTAATATAAAATGTCACACATGCAATTTTGAGCATCAGAGACATACATACAATTGCCTCCTCATTATCCCCACTTAACAAAAGTGAAAAGTTGTAGAATAATATGTATTCTCATAGAAGTCAAATATTTTATAAAGAGGCAAATCAATACTATATATTAATTTTGAATACCTACACATGGAGAATGAGTATAAAAACTTCTACTAGAATGATAAGCATCTAACTTAAAAATGTTGATCAGTTACTTTTTGGAAATAGCATATATTTACAGTTTTATTTCCTAAGATATTTGGTCAGTACATAGATATATGATTGTAGACAAAGCAGCAGCCCTTTGCAAAATCCAGCTCTGTAGTGTTTATCTAAAACTATTATAGGAAGCTAAGATTTTAATCTGTTTTTTCAATAATGATTTTGAAATTCATATAATATCCTATATAAATCCCTTTTGGCTTAAAGTAGCTAAAGTATATTCAAGTCTCTGCAATTAAAGCTTGACTCGTATAAAATATCATTCAGAAAATGAAGACATGTAGTATGAAGGATGTATGTATTTAAATAGGTAGAGAAGGGGTAAGATATTTTAGGTACAGAGAACAGTAGAAACCAAGAAACTAGAATCTTCTCACTTACGTTTAAACATTCTCAATTCACCCACATCTTAGAGGATAGACCCACTTTTTCCTCTATACACTAACACCTGGCTTTGGCAATTAACTTCCATTCCACTAAAATTATTGGAGAATTTTAATATTCCACTTACTTGACCTCTAAGTGTGTTCATTAATCCCACTTATAACATTCCATGGTGGTCCAGTGATTAAGAATCTGCCCGGGGACATGGGTTCTATCCCTGGACTGAGAAGATCCCACATACTGCACCACAACTAGTTCGTGCTCTAGAGCCCTCAAGCCACAGCTACTGAGCTCTCATCTACTGAAGCCTGCATGCCCTAGAGTCTGTGCTCCACAACAAGAGAAGCCACCACAATGAGAAGCCTATGCACTGCAACTAGAGAGTAGCCCCTGCTGGCTGCAACTAGAGACAGCCCTCACACACCAATGAACACTCAGCACGGCCAATAAGCAAAATAAAAAAAGAAAATCATATTGTATAATACAACAAATATAAGCAACTTAAAAAATCTTAACAATAAAAAGTGTGGCTGAATATACACATATACATATACACCCATAAGCAAAATCATAACAGCCCCAAAAAATAAAGTATAATAGATTGACCTGGCGAACAAAGGAAACTGAAAATTTTATCTACTAGAACAAAACTAACTAAAGGACAAACTGGAAAACAAAACTAAAGCAAGATGCCAACTGGGGAATAAAGCAATGAAAATAAAACTAACAAATATGTTAGTATGTTTAGAGGTATGTTGAGAGGAAAGGAGAAAAAGAAAAGAAAGAAGGAACAGATATGCAAAGTTAAATAGAGGTAGATAAAGAAGATTTATATACATTAAAGATTAACTGCAAGGGGATAAGAACAGTAGGAAAAACAAAGGAATAAATATAGAAAAAATAGGTTTAAATTTTTTTTTAATTTTAAAAAGAGAAACAAAATAAAAAGGAAAACTGAGCAGAACTGCAAAAGCACAACACAGAGTCAGAAGTTTATAACAATAATAAAAAATGTGACTGAGGGAAAAAAAAGGCTCAAAAGCTTAACTAGATTTCATAGTGCCAATAAAATCAACAACTACAACAGAGGCGGGAAAAAAGGAAAAAGAAAAAAAACCCAAAAGAATCTCCAGAAGAAGTCAAAACATAAGAATAATAAACGCTTTTCTTGAGTCACTGCTGTCAGAGTCCTTTCCCTCGGGAGTCACAGTCCACCTCACCTCCCTAGGATGCCCTCCAACACCATGCTGATTTCTGGACCTGCTGTGGGGGCAGCTCAGATTCTAATCTGGTCCTATTCCAGTGTATTCTTGCCTCCAATGTCCACAGCTATCAGAGCTAGTGCGTTTTCTTTTGTGGGAGCTCTCAATGATCTTTTATATCTTCCATAGACACACCGTCTGCCTAGTTGATCATGTGGATTTAATCTGCAGCTTGTTCAGCTGGTGGGAAGGTTTTGGGTCTTCTTCCTTAGCCACACTGACCCTGGGTTTCAATTTCAGTTGTATTTCCACCTCTACATGTGGGTCATCCCCTGGGGTTTGCTCCTGAGGCTGCGCTAGAGGACTCGGGTTTGCCCCTGTGAGGGCCAGGTGTGGAGGTGGTGCGGCTGCTTGGGTTGCAGGGGTTCTGGCAGCACCAGGTACTCAGGGGAGTTGAAGGGTAGGGCAGCAGGGAATACAGTATTCTAGAAGGGTATGGCAACCAGTATTGGCCAACATGCTCCAGTATTCTTGCCTGGAGACCTCCCTCTCTGACAGAGAAGCCTGGCAGGCCACAGTCTACAGGGTTGCAAAGAGTCGAACACAAGCAAAGTAACCCTGTGCAAATAGACACAAGACTCTTTTTTGCCTGTGGCAGCTCTGCCCCCCTGAGAGTTGAGCATGAAGGTGGCGCCGCTGCTTGGCTTGCAGGAACCCTGGAGGTACCTAGTATGCAGGGACATGGACTGCCTCCACTGCAGGAATTATGGCCCTATCAGAGTCTTTTTTCAAGCCTCTTGTAGCTGGCGATCTGAAGACATCTTTGGCCAGTCTTTCCCCATAGCTGTGCCCTTTCAGGCACTTAGAGGGCTCCCTTGCCTGGGGTGCTTCTCTGTTGTTTGGTGCGTCAGGCACATAGAGGGGCCCCCCTGGATGGGGTCCTACTCTGTGTATCTCGCATCAGGCACATAAAAGGGCACCCTGGGTGGGGGTCCTACTCTGTAGTTCAGTGCGTCAGGCTTTGATAGACAAGCCTCTCTATTGTTCAGTTGCCAATGCTGGCATGTGGGGAGAGAGAGGCCATGGTGAAGGCACCATTCCCCATGCGTGACTCAGCAGAATCGCCTTGCTTCCATGGCTGCCTGACTCTCCTCCCTTGGCATTTCCCACCACAAACTCCTCCCTCACGTCCCCTTGATCTGTTTCTTCACAGTCAGCAGCAATCCTTGCCCTGGGATTGCTCCACAATCCCTAAACTCCAGCTCCCAGCCTCTGCACCTTCCAGGGGACCAGCGTTTTTGTCAGGCATATTTAAGGCTGCAGTAAGGACTGTCTACTTCTCATTCCATTTAGACTGCTACAGATCAGCTGTTTCACTCTCAGCCATATATGGTTCTCCTCTGACTCAGATAATTGCCCTGATGTGGGGATCAGACCCCTGCTTCAGTTCCCCCATCTGCCGAGGGCAGATCCAGTCCTACTAACACTCCTGTTTTTCCCCCTAGTTCCTTCGTCATACCGAGATTTGCGTGGTTCTATATATTCTTTTCCACTGGTCAGGTACTCCTGTCTGCTCTCAGCTGGTGTTTTCTGCATGCAATTCTGTGTCTGAAGGTGATTCGTGATGTATCCATGGAGAGAGATGTACTCCATGCCCACCTACACTGTCACCATCTTGTCTCTCTATAATTTTATTATTTTAAAAATTATTATATTTTCTCTATATTGATTTCTTTGTTTGCCTTTTCTACTATTCTTTTCCCCTTGCAGTTAATCTTTAATGTATATAAATCTTCTTCATCTACCTCTATGTAACTTTGCATATCTATTTTTTCTTTTCTTTCTTTCCTTTGCTCTCAACATATTTGTTAGTTTTGTTTTCATTGCTTTATTCCCCACTTGGCACCTTGCTTTAGTTTTGTTTTTCAGTTTGTGCTTTAGTTAGTTTTGTTCTTAAATGGTAAGTATAATTTTTGACTTCCTTTGTTGGCTGGGTTAATCTATTGTATTTTATTTTTGTTGGACCCTTTTTACTTTGCTCATGGGTGTATATTCCATTATTTTGAGTATTGTTTGCCTGATTCTGTAACTGCTATTTGTCTGGGGTTCATCTTTGATTTCTCATTTTTTAATATTTCTTTTAATCTCACTTAATGCCATAACAAACCATTTGTGGAATCTTCCTGACAGATTCAAGCTCTGAGCCTTTGGAGTGGGAATACTGACTCCAAGACCCTAGACTGCCAGAGAACTAACCCTCAGTTCAGTTCAGTTCAGTCACTTAGTTGTGTCCGACTCTTTGTGACCCCATGAATCGCAGCACGCCAGGCCTCCCTGTCCATCATCAACTCCCAAAGTCTACCCAAACCCATGCCCATCGAGTCGGTGATGCCATCCAGCCATCTCATCCTCTGTCGTCCCCTTCTCCTCCTGCCCCCAATCCCTCCCAGCATCAGGGTCTTTTCCATTGAGTCAACTCTTCACATGAGGTGGCCAAAGTATTAGAGTTTCAGCTTCAGCATCAGTCCTTCCAATGAACACCCAGGACTGATCTCCTTTAGGATGGAATGGTTGGATCTCCTTGCAGTCCAAGGGACTCTCAAGAGTCTTCTCCAACACCACAGTTCAAAAGCATCAATTCTTCAGCACTCAACTTTCTTTATAGTCCAACTCTCACATCCATGCATGACTACAGGAAAAACCATAGCCTTGACTAGATGGAGCTTTGTCGGCAAAGCAATGCCTCTGATTTTAATACGCTGTCTAGGTTGATCATAGCTTTTCTTCCAAGGAGCAAGCATCTTTTAATTTCATGGCCATAGTCACCATCTGCAGTGATTTTTGAGCCCAGAAAAATAAAGTCTGACACTGCTTCCACCGTTCCCCCATCTATTTCCCATGAGGTGATGGGACCAGATGCCATGATCTTAGTTTTCTGAGTGTTGAGCTTTAAGCCAACTTTTTCACTCTCCTCCTTCACTTTCATCAAGAGGCTTTTTAGTTCCTCTTCACTTTCACTCATGGCAATAAGGGTGGTGTCATCTGCATATCTGAGGTTATTGATATTTCTCCCAGCATTCTTGATTCCAGCTTGTGCTTCTTCCAGCCCAGGGTTTTTCATGATGCACTCTGCATATAAGTTAAATAAGCTGGGTGACAATATACAGCTTTGGCGTACTCCTTTTCCTATTTGGAACCAGTCTGTTGGTCCATGTCCAGTTCTAACTGTTGCTTCCTGACCTGCATATAGGTTTCTCAAGAGGTGGGTAAGGTGGTCTGGTATGCCCATCCCTTTCAAAAATTTCCACAGTTTATTTTGATCCACACAGTCAAAGGCTTTGGCATAGTCAATAAAGCAGAAATAGATGTTTTTCTCTAACTCTCTTGCTTTTTCGATGATGGAGCAGATACTGGCAATTTGATCTCTAGTTCCTCTGCCTTTTCTAAAACCAGCTTGAACATCTGGAAGTTCACAGTTCACGTATTGCTGAAGCCTGGCTTGGAGAATTTTGAGCATTACTTTACTAGCGTGTGAGATGAGTGCAATTGTGCAGTAGTTTGAGCATTCTTTGGGATTGCCTTTCTTAGAGATTGGAATGAAAACTGACCTTTTCCAGTCCTGTGGCCACTGCTGAGTTTTCCAAATTTGCTGGCATATTGAGAGCACTTTCACAGCATCATCTTTCAGGATTTGAAATAGCTCAACTGGAATTCCATTACCTCCACTAGCTTTGCTCGTAGTGATGCTTCCTAAGGCCCATTTGACCTCGCATTCCAGGATGTCTGACTCTGGGTGAGTGATCAGACCATTGTGGTTATCTGGGTCATGAAGATCTTTTTTGTACAGTTCTTCTGTGTATTTTTGCCATCTCTTCTTAATACCTTCTGCTTCTGTTAGGTCCATACCTTTTCTGTCCTTTATCGAATCCATCTTTTCATGAAATGTTCCCTTGGTATCTCTAATTTTCTTGAAGAGATCTCTAGTCTTTCCCATTCTCTTATTTTCCTCTATTTCTTTGCATTGATTGCTGAGGAAGGCTTTCTTATCTCTCCTGGCTATTCTTTGGAACTCTGCATTCAAATGGGAATATCTTTCCTTTTCTCCTTTGCTTTTCGCTTCTCGTCTTTTCACAGCTATTTGTAAGGCCTCCTCAGACAACCATTTTGCCTTTTTGCATTTCTTTTCCATGGGATGGTCTTGATCCCTGTCTCCTGTACAATGTCACGATCCTCCATCCATAGTTCATCAGGCTCTCTGTCTATCAGGTCTAGTCCCTTAAATCTATTTCTCACTTCCACTGTATAGTCATAAGGGATTTGATTTTGGTCATACCTGAATGGCCTATTGGTTTTCCCTACTTTCTTCAATTGAAATCTGAATTTGGCAATAAGGAGTTCATGATCTGAGCCATAGTCAGCTCCTGGTCTTGTTTTTGCTGACTGTATAGAGCTTCTCCATCTTTGGCTGCAAAGAATATAATCAATCTGATTTTCATGTTGACCATCTGGTGATGTAGGGAGTATCAAATAGTGAGAACTCACATAAATGAAGCCACCTGAATACAAGACCCGGCATCACCCAACCAGCAGTAGCACCCTGTGCAGGACGCCTCATGTAAACAACGAAGCAAACTACAAACCCAATCATCAGCAGACAATTTTACCACATCACTCAGCCTTGCCCATCAGAGGAAAAAGAAAGAAACAAACAAAATCTCAGCACAAATCTCACCCTATACAAAGCTTACACAAACCACTGGACCAAACTTAGGAGGGCAGAAACCAAAAAGAAGAAAGAATTCAACCTTCTTCAAGGAACGAATTCAACTTTCCTTGAAGCCTGGGAAAATGAGACCTCAAACACAATAAATTAAAAAAAAAAAATAATGAAAAGGCAGAGAAATACTACACAAATGAAGGAACAAACTAGAAACACAGAAGCCCAAATAAATGAAGAGGAAAGAGGCAACCTACCTGAGAAAGAACTCAGAATAATGATAGTAAAGATGATCAAAAACCTTGAAAAAAAATGGAGGAAATGCAGGGATCAATTAACAAAGACCTAGAAGAATTAAAGAATATACACACAGAGGCAACACAATTAGTGAAATTAAAAATACTCTAGAAGAAATCGATAGCAGAATATCTGAAGCAGAAGAACGAATCAGAGGGCTGGAAGATAAAATGGTGGAAATAACTTCTGAAGAGCAGAATAAAGTAAAAAGGATGAAAAGAACTGAGGATAGTCTCAGAGACCTCTGGGACAGTATCAAGTGCAACAATATTCAAATTATAGGGGTCCCAGAAGAAGAAGAGAAAAAGAAAGGGTATGGAAAATTTTTGAGAGTATAGTTGAAAATTTCCCCAACATGGAAAAGCAAATAGTCAGTCAATCCAAGAGGTGCAAAGAGTCCCATAAAGGATAAATCCAAGGAGAAACATGCCAAGACACATACTAATCAAACTAACAAAGACTGAACACAAAGAAAGAATATTAAAAGCAGCAATGGAGAAGCAACAAGTAACATATAAGAGAAACCCCATACACTTTACAGCATTGTTTCAGCAGAAACTCTGCAGGCCAGAAGGGAATGGCAGAATATATTTAAAGTACTGAAGGGGAAAAATCTACAACCAATATTACTGTACCCAGCAAGGATCTCATCCAAAATTTACAGAGAAATCAAAAGCTTTTCAGACAAGTAAAAGTTCAGAGAATTCAATATCACCAAACCAGCTTTACAACAAGTGTTAAATGGACTTATATAGTTAAGAAATACAAGAGAAGAAAAAAGATCTACCAAATCAACCCCAAACAATTAGAAAATGGCAATAGGAACATATATATCAATAATTACTTTAAATGTAAGTGGATTAAATGCTCCAGCCAAAAGACACAGACTGGCTGAATGGATACAAAAACAAGACCCATATATATGCTGTCTACAAGAAACCCACTTCAGACCTCAAGACACATATAGAATGAAAGTGAGAGGATGGAAAAATATATTCCATACAAATGGGAAGCAAAAGAAAGCTGGAGTAGCAATCTTCATATCAGACAAAATAGACCTTAAAGAAGATTACAAGAGATAAGGAAAGACACTACATAATGATCAAGGGGTCAGTCCAAGAGGAAGACATAACAATTGTAAATATGTATGCACCTAACATAGGAGCACCTCAATACATAGGACAAACATTAACAGATATAAAAGGAGAAATTGACAGTAACACAATAATAGTAGGAGACTTTAACACCCCACTCACACCAATGGACAGATCATCAAAACAGAAAATTAATAAGGAAACACAAGTCTTAAATGATACTTTAGATGAGATGGATCTCATTGGTATCTTCAGGACATTCCATCCAAATGCAGAAGAATACACCTTTTCTCAAGTGCATATGGAACATACTCCAGGACAGACCACATCTTGGGTCACAAATCAAACCTCAGTAAATTTAAGAAAATTGAAATCATATCAAGCATCTTCTCCAACCACAATGCTATGAGACCAGATGTCAATTACAAGAAATACTGTAAGAAACAAAAATACATGGAGATTAAACAACACGATTTAAATAACCAACTGGTTACTGAAGAAATCAAAAGGGAAATAAAAAAATTTCTCAAAACAAATGACAATGAAAACATGACAACTCAAAACCTATGGGATGCAGCAAAAGCAGTTCTAAGAGGGAAGTTTGGTTGTTTTGGTTTGGTCGCTAAGTGATGTCCAACTCTTGTGACCCCATGGACTGTAGTCTGACAAACTTCTCTGTCCATAGGATTCTCCAGGCAAGAATACTGGAGTGGGTTGCCATTTCCTTCTCCAGGGGATCTTCCCGACTCAGGGATCAAATCTGGGTCTCCTGTATTGCAGGCAGATTCTTTACCAACTGAGCTATGAGTTTACAGCAATACAATCCTGCCTCAAGAAACAAGAAAAACATCGAACAGAAAACCTAACTTTACACCTAAAACAACTGGAAAAAGAAGAACAACACACCCCCCTCAAAAAAAAATTAGTAGAAGGAAAGAAATATGGATCCAAGCAGAAATAAATGAAAAAGAAGGAAACAATAATAAAGATTAATAAAACTAAAAGCTGGTTCTTTGAGAAGACAAACAAAATTGATAAACCTTTAGCCAGACTCATCAAGAAAAAAAGAGAGAAGAATCACATCAACAAAATTAGAAATGAAAAAGGAGAGATTACAACAGTCAATGCAGAAATACAAAGGATTTTAAGAGACTATTATGAACAACTATATGACAATAAAATAGATAACTTGGAAGAAATGGACAGATTCTTAGAACTAAGTTCAATCTTCCAAGACTGAACCAGGAAGAAATAGAAATCATGAATAACCCAATCACAAGCACTGAAATTGAAGCTGTGATCAAAAATCTTGCAAAAAACAAAAGCCCAGGACCAGATGGCTTCACAGTAGAATTCTATTAAATATTTAGAGAAGAGCTAATGCCTATCCTTCTAAAACTCTTTCAAAAAATTGCAGAGGAAGGAGCACTTCCAAACTCATTCTACAAAGCCAACACCACCCTGATACCAAAACCAGGCAAAGACAACACAAAAAAAGAAAACCATAGGCCAATATCACAGATGAACACAGATGCAAAAATCCTCAACAAAAGTTTAGCAAACAGAATTCAGCAACACATCAAAAAGCTCATACACCATGATCAAGTTGGATTTATTCCAGGGATGCAAGGATTCTTCAATATGCAAATCAATCAATGTGATACACCATATTAACACATTGAAAGATATAAACCATAAGATAACATCAATAGATGAAGAAAACTCCTTTGACAACTTTCAGCACCCATTTATGATTAACACTCTTCAAAAAATGGGCATAGAAGGAACCTACCTCAACATAGTAAAGCCCATATATGATAAGCTTACAGCAAACATTATTCTTAATGGTGAAAAACTGAAAGCATTCCCCCGTAAGATCAGGAACAAGACAAGGGTGTCCACTTTCTCCACTATTATTTAACATAGTTCTGGAAGTCCTAGCTACAGCAATCAGAGAAGAAAAAGAAATAAAAGGAATCCAGATCTGAAAAGAAGTAAAGCTCTCACTGTTTGCAGATGACATGATACTGTACATAGAAAACCCTAAAGATAGTATCAGAAAATTACTAGAGTTAATCAGTGAATATTGACAAAGTTGCAGGATACAGAATCAATACACAGAAATCACTTGCATTTCTATATACCAACAGTGAAAAATCAGAAAGAGAAATTAAGAAATCAACAAATTGCAACAAAAAGAATTAAATATCTAGGAATAAACTTACCTAAGGAGACAAAAGAACTGTACACAAAAAATTATAAGACATTAATAAAAGAAATCAAAGATGACATAAACAGATGGATAGATATTCCATGTTCCTGGGTAGGAAGAATCCATATTGTGAAAATGACTATACTAACAAATGCAGTCTACAGATTCAATATAATTCCTATCAATAACCAATGTCATTTTTCACAGAACTAGAACAAAAATTTCACAATTCATATGGAAACATAAAAGATCCCGCATAGCCAAAGCAGTCTTGAGAAACGAGAATGGAATTGGAAGAATCAACCTTCCTGACTTCAGATTATACTATAAAGCTACAGTCATCAAAACTGGCACAAGAATAGAATGGTACGGTACTGGCACAAAAACAGAATTATAGACCCATGGAACAAGATAAAAAGCCCAGAAATAAACCCATGCACCTATGGGTACCTTATTTTTGACAAAGGAGGCAAGAATACACAATGGGGCAAAGACAGCCTCTTCAATAAGTGGGAAAACTGGACAGCTACATGTAAAAGAATGAAATTAGAATACTTCCTAACATGATACACAAAGATAAACTCAAAATGGATTAAAGATCTAAATGTAAGACCAGAAACTATAAAATTCTTAGAGGAAAACAAAGGCAGAACACTCAATGACATAAATCAAAGCAAGATCCTCTATGAACCACCTCCTAGAGTAATAGAAAAAAAAAAAAGTAAACACGTGGGACCTGATTAAACTTGAAAGCTTTTGCACAGCAAAGGATACTATAAGCAAGGTGAAAAGACAGCCCTCAGAATGGGAGAAAATAATAACCAGTGAAACAACTGACAAAGGATTAATTTCCAAAATATACAAGCAGCTCATACAACTCAATACCAGAAAAACAAACAACCCAATCCAAAAGTGGGAAAAGGACCTAAACAGACATTTCTCCAAAGAAGACATACAGATGGCTGAGAAACATACATGAAAAGATGCTCAACATCGCTCATTGTTCATTTCAGTCACTCTGTCGTGTCTGACACTTTGCGACCCCATGAATCGCAGCACACCAGGCCTCCCTGTCCATCACCAACTCCTGGAGCTTACCCAAACTCATGTACAATGAGTCAGTGATGCCATCTAACCATCTCATCCTCTGTCATCCCCTTCTCCTCCTGCCTTCCATCTTTCTCAACATCAGGTTCTTTTCAAATGAGTCAGGTCTTTGCATCAGGTGGATGAGAAATGCAAATCAAAAGCACAATGAGATATCACCTCACACTGGTCAGAATGGCCATCATCAAAAAGTCTACAAACAGTAAATGCTGGAGAGGGTGTGGAGATAGGGAACACCCTGGCACTGTTGGTGAGAATGTAAATTGATACAGCCACTATGGAAGACGGTATGGAGATTCCTTAAAAAACTAGGAATAAAAGCACCATATGACCCAGCAATCCCACTCCTAGGCATATACGCTGAGGAAACCAAAATTGAAAAAGACACATGTATCCCATTGTTCACTACAGCACTATTTACAATAGCTAGAACATGGAAGCAACCTAGATGTCCATCAACAGATGAATGGATAAAGAAATTGGGGTACATACACACAGTGGAATATCACTCAGCCATAAAAAGGAACACATTTGAGTCAGTTCTAATGAGGTGGATGAACTTAGAACCTATCATACAGAGTGAGATAAGTCAGAAAGAGAAAGATAAATATTGTATTCTAAATGGTACTGAAGAATTTATTTATAGGGCAACAATGGAGAAACAGACATAGAGAATAAGACTTACAGACATGGGGAAAGGGGAAGAGAGTGTGAGATGAATGGAAAGAGTAAATGGAAACTTACATTAGCATATGTAAAATAGATAGCTAAATAGATAGCTAAGATAGCAAATTTGCTCTAAGGCTCAGAAAACTCAAACAGGGGCTCTGTATCAACCTAGAGGGGTGGGATGAGGAGAGAGATGGGAGGGAGGTTCAAAAGGGAGGGGATATATCTATACCTATGGCTGATTCATGTTGGGGCTTGACAGAAAAGAGCAAAATTCTGTAAAGCAATTATCCTATGATAAAAAATAGATTAATTAAAAAAATTCTTTCTTCAGCTTATAATACTCTGCTAGTTCTCCCCTTTCTTTCTGGTCCTTCATTTTCAGCCTTAAATGCAGGCTTATGTGTTAGGCCATTTACTATTGGATTTCTGAAAAGTCTGGTGGTTGGTCCTTCCCTCACTTTATACTGTATCCTTAAGGGATATAATTTATGCCCATGGTCTCAAATACATTCATATACAAGTAAATTTCAAATTTCTATTTCTTGCCCTGAAATCTCATATGAATACTATCATATATATATATATATATACACACACACAAAAAAAAAAAAAAACTACCAATTAAGTATCTCCAATTAGTAAAAGCTCCTGAAACTCATCATGTCAAAAATGAAAAGCATATTTGCTTTCAGTCATCTATGCAAGTTAGGCCCCAGTTTTAAAGGTGAGAATGATCTTTAAAATTGGCAAAATCGAGTAATCTGACAAAGTCACAAGATCCAAGAATTATTGAAAACAACAACAACAAAAACCCAACTCTTGACATTTGTCATTACTTGTTAAATATATCATGAATGTTTAGATTGCAATCCCATTCAGAACTGATCATCACCTTCTTACAGTAAAATTATTGGTGCAAGATGAGAAGTGTTGTTGAAACTCTGTTTTCCATGAATGAATCTGGTGGAAATTATATTTGAATGAATGAAGGCAAGCAAAAGACAAACATGAACATCATTACGATGCCCTCTCTCACATAGTTTTGGAAATCAGAGACAAAACAATTATGCAAGAAAAAAAAGTCATCAAAATTGGAAAGGAAAAAGTAAAACCATCACTATTTGCATATGACATGATATCATACACAGAAAACCCTAAAGACTTCACCAAAAAACTGTTGAGAATAATAAACAAATTCAGTAAAGGTACAATATACAAAATCAATATAAAAAATCTGTTTTGTTTTTGTATGCTAATAGCAAGCTATCAGAAATCCCATTTACAATTGCATCAAAAAAAATAAAATAACTAGGAATAAATTTAACAAAGGAGTTGAAAGACCTGTTCACTGAAAACTAGATGACACTGATAAAGGAAATTGAAGAAGATACAAATATATGGGAGGGTTTTGCAGGTTCATGGATTGCAAGCACTGATATTATTAAAATGTCCATACTACTCAAAGTAACCTACAGATTCAGTGCAATCACTGTTAAGATTCATAGAAATAGGAAAAACAATCCTAAAATTTGTATGGAACCACAAAAGACACTTAATAGCCAAAGTCATCTTGAGAAAGAAGAAAACTGAAGGCATAATTTTTCTTGATCTCAAATTATTTTACAAAGCTATTATAATCAAAACAGTATGATACTGGCATTAAAAAAGATACACAGAACAATGGAAAAGATTAGAAAACCCAGAGAAAAGCCAAACATGTAAGGTTAATTAATTGATGACACAGGAATCAAGAAAACGCAATGGAGAAAGTACAGTCTGTTCAGTAAATAGTGTTGGGAAAGCTGAACACAAAAGAATGAAACTGGGCTGCTATCTAACACCATACACAAAAATTAACTCAAAATTGATTAAAGACTTGAATGTGAGACCTGAAACCATAACACTCTACAAGAAAAAATAGGTGGTAAGTTTCTTGTTTTAAGTCTTGGTGATGATTTTTCAATCTGATGCCAGAAAGCAAAAGCAATAAAAGAAAAAAAAAAAAGGAGGGGAAACATTTTAAATTAAAAAGCTTTTGTACAGAAAAAAAGAATCAACAAAATGAAAAGGCAACCTACCAAATGGGAGAAAATATTTGCAAATGATATATTTGATAAAGATTAATATCCAAAATATATAAAGAACTCATAAAACTCAATATAAAAACTTAAAGAATTCAGTTAAAATCTGGGCAGAGAGTCAGAAAAGACAGTTTTCCAAGGAAGACATACAGAGGGCCAACATGCACATAATAAAAAGTTCAACATCACTAATCGTCAGAGAAATGCAAATTCACCACAGTGGTGATATCCATAACGTCACAGCTGTTAGAATGGTATTATCAAAAAGACAAGAAATAAAAAATTTTGGAAAGGACATGGAGAAAGGGAATCATTCCACACTCTTAGTGGAAATGTTAATCAGTGCAGCCACCATGGAAGTTTGTTTAAAAATTAAAAATAGAACTACCATATGATCCAGCAATTCCACATTTGGGTATTTATTAAATGAAAACTAAAAATGTTAACTAGAAAAGTTATATACAGCCCTTGCTCACCAAAACGTTATATACAGTATCCAAGATATGAAAATAACCTAAATCAACATATGAACTGATAAATAAAATGTGATAAACCCACTCACATGTGCACAGAGGAATACTCTCCAGCCACAAAAAATGGTGAAATCTTGCCATCTGCCATAAGATGAATGGACCCTGAACAGACCCTGAATATTTCACAATTTATGCTAAGTGAAATAAGTTAGACAGAAAAAGACAAGTACTATGAGATCTCACTTTTACATGGAATATAAAAAAAATCCAACCCCTCAAAACAACTCCTCCCACTCCAGAACTAATAGATAGAACAGATTGGTGTTGCCAGAGGTGGGCAAAACGGGTTAAGGTCAAAAGGTATAAACTTCATTTTTAAAATAAGTAAGTCCTAGAAGTGCAATGTGTGTGTGTGCAGTCGTGTCTGACTCTTTGTGAGCTATGGACTGCAGCCCACCAGGCTCCTCTGCCCATGGGATTCTCCAGGCAAGAATACAGGAGTGGCTTGTCATGCCCTCCTCCAGGGGATCTTCCTGACCCAGGGATCGAACCTGTGTCTCTTACGTCTCCTGCACTGGCAGGTGGGTTCTTTACCACTAGTGTCACCTGCTAAAGGGGAAGCTCCAGTATTCTGGTCACCTGATGCGAACAGCTGACCTATGGGAAAAGTCCCTGATTGCTGGGAAACATTGAGGGCAGAAGGAGAAGAGGGCATCAGAAGATGAGAAGGTTGGATGGCATCACCGTTGCAACGGACATGAATTTGGGCAAACTTTTGGAGATGAGGTGAGGGACAGGGAGGCCTGGCATGCTACAGTCCATGGGGTGGCAAAGAGTTGGACAAAACTGGGGGAATGAACAACAACAGAAATATAATGTGTGACTGCAGTTAATAATCCTGTATTGAATATTTGAAAGTTGCTAAGAGATTAGATCTTAAAAGTTCTAATCATAAGAGAGACTTACAACTATGCATGATTAGGAATGTTAAGTTATTGTGGTGATCAGTTTGCAATATTTACCAACATTTCATTTTTGCATTGTACACCTGAAACTAATATAATATTTAAATTATAGCTCAATGAAAAAGGAAAATCCTTAGGGTGGTTTAATTTGGGGAAATTGTTAATTAGAAATGCTATAGGAAAAGATGAGAAGACGGGTAAGAGTAGATATTATTTAGGATACTTATTAAATACAGGACTGTAATAGTTGCTTTTTGTGTTGGGTTGACAAATAACTTGCTGTCATAAATGGCTGATTAATCTTTAGTAGAGTAATATTAGGGGCTTACTGATGGTTCAGACAGTCATGAATCCGCTTGCAATGCAGAAGACCTGGGTTTGATCCCTGGTTTGGGGAGATTCCCCTGGAGGAGGGCATGGCAACCCACTCCAGCACACTCGCATGGAGGATCCCCATGGACAGAGGAGCCTGGCGGGTTACAGTCCATGGGGTCACAAAGAGTCAGGCACGACTGAGCGACTAAGCATAGCACACAGCCCACAGTAACAGTAGAGAGCTAATATACATTCCACATAGAGATTAGATTTTTTTTAAGGAAGAAGATTACAGAAAATTAAAAATTACAAAGCACAATTAAAACTTTATTTTCATAACACACAGATAACAATGTTTCATTATGTTTGCTTTTAAAGATAAGAAAGCTGTGGTACATATACACAATGGAATATTACTCAGCCATTAAAAAGAATACATTTGAATCAGTTCTAATGAGGTGGATGAAACTGGAGCCTATTATACAGAGTGAAGTAAGCCAGAAAGAAAAACACCAATACAGTATACTAACACATATATATGGAATTTAGAAAGATGGTAACAATAACCCTGTATGTGAGACAGCAAAAGAGACACAGATGTATAGAACAGTCTTTTGGACTCTGTGGGAGAGGGCGAGGGTGGGATGATATGGGAGAATGGCATTGAAACATGTAAATTATCATATGTGAAACGAATCACCAGTCCAGGTTCGATACATGATACAGGGTGCTTGAGGCTGGTGCACTGGGATGACCCAGAGGGAGGGGATGGGGAGGGAGGTGGGAGGGGGGTTCAGGATGGGGAACACATGTACACACATGGCGGATTCATGTCAATGTATGGCAAAACCAATACAATATTATAAAGTAAATAAATAAATAAAACTGAAAAAAAAAAAGAAATTAAACAATACAGATTAAAACTAAAGTGTCTGTGTGTTCACTGTCACCTCAGAACCCAAACTACTAGTTTAAATTGAAAGGGGTTTTTTAAAGGGCAATAAGGTAGCTCATAGAATCTCACACAGAGTGAAGTACTAGGCTTGGATGGTACTGAGCCAGGATCAATGTAGCAAGAAGACCTGATCAGCTACACCACAAGGCTCTTGTAGCAGAAGCATCACTGTTGTGTTGCCATCTATTACTCAGTACCTATGATGATAGAGTTCTAAAGCTAAAAATTTGCTACAGTGCCTCAGAAGACTTGCATGTTTTTACCATCATGCATTTCCCAATGCAGAAAGACCATTTCACAAAGCTCACTCCCCTGTTGCAATTGCAATTCTGCTTGGCAGAACCTGAGCCATACAAAGACTATCAGCTGCGAGACAGACTTTGATCACCACTACTGGTCCTTTTTTTCCATGTAACCCTATACTCTCCATCTCCTAGCAGTATTAATAACTAAAGTACACATTAATTGGTAAATGATATATGTTTAAACTTTGCATGCATTGCTTTTTCTTTACATGCTTGTATAACTTGATTATTCTTTTTCATGTATTTGAGACCTATTCATTATGATATATTATTCATTGGTACCCTCCATCTAATTGTATCACATTTTTTAAAATTCACTTTTGATGGATAGTTGCTTTTTTATTATTATAAAAACTGGCAAAATATTTCCTTGGGCACATTAATACAAACTACTGAGAGATAAAATTCCTTGGAGGTAAAATCACCTGAGGTTCCTTATTACAAATATAGCTTCCCAGGTTCCTCCATAACAGTCAAGGGCCAAGCAGGAAACTTGGAAAACTAAAACAAAACAAAACAAACAAACCCAGCTGCAACAGATTAAATTACAAGGAGATTATCTTCAAAAGTAAAGGTAAAGGATAGGTCATGAGTGGGAAAATTTTTTCTGTAAAGGGCCAAATAGTAAAATTTTAAGTTTCGTGGTCATGTGCAATCTGCTGCATAGTCTTCCTTCTCTTGTACAATCCTTAAAAAGTGTAAAATAATATTGTGAACTCAAGGGCTGTGCAGAAACAGGCTGGTGGTTTGCTGATCCCCGGTTTGGTCAAGCAAGGAATAGTACAGTTATCTGGAATCAGTAGCAACTGAACTCTGGCTACCGAGATCTGAAGGGAAGAGGCACGTTACTGGGACTTGGAGAAAAAAAAAGGGGTGTCCTCTGGAGGCAAATGCATGACTTGAGGGGAACTGCGGGAGAGCTCATCTATGGAGACCTTCCAGGAAGGAGTTAAATATCTGAACCTCACTTCTGAGTTCTGTCAGTGCTTCCTGTTTGGCTAAGCCAATCCTAAAGCCAGGGCAATGGTGTCCTGTTGTATTATCACCAAGTCTAGCCTTCTGGAGCAGAAAGTAGGGTGGGAAAGGTGGAGAGTGGGTTTGGAGGGATGAACAGAAGGCATCTAGGAGGCCTCCATTCACCATTCTGAGACAGTAGAGTTGAGATGGAGCCTGGGAACTGGAGATTTTAACAGTAACTCAGGTGATACTGACCAAAGCTTGAGACATACTTTCAAAGGTATACAACTAGAAGTGAAATTGCTGGATCATAGTCTATATGATTATCCATTTTTGAACTAAATTATTTTTCAAAGTGAGTATATCAATTTAACTTAACTACCAATATACAAAGACAACTAATTTTCTTTTCACTCTCACCAAACATTTGATATTGCCAAACTTTTCCATTTTGCCAATTTTATGGGTGAAAATGGATTTTTTGGTGTGTTTTAAGTAACATTTATCACTGATTTACAGTGAGGGTGAACATGTTTTCAAATATTTATCATTCCAATATCTCTCCCTTTTTGAGTGTATGTTCTTTGCCCATTTTTCTATTACACTGCTTTTCTTGTTATATTATTTTCTCAACTGGTCAAAATTCTTCACATATTCTGGATATAACCCTATGTCTAACATACACTACAAATACCTTTTTCTAGTCTGTGGCTTATTTTTTTCATTCTGTTGATGATGTCTTTTGCCATCTAGAATTTGAAAAATCGAATGTATTCTTTGAAATTTATAGTTCAACGACTTGTTATGACTTTTCCTATTAAAAGTTCATTAATGTGTCCCACTACTTTCTTATGTCATAGTTTTATTTATCATTCTTAATATATTGACATTTTTCCAAACATAAAAAATACTAGAAAGCATACAAAATTATGCTGAATTAAACTATATATAAATCAGTATTCCTTGAATTTAAAATTCATTTAAAGAACTTAAAGTTTTCTTAGGGCCAACATGAACAAACTGTTATACAGCAGGTGTTTGAAAAATGCCAATTGAGAGAATTTTGAAAGAAAGGAGATACTCAGTTTTGGCAGTCTTTGGTTAAAAAAAATAATGTATTAAAGTAAAAGAAAGTAAAAGCAATTTATTCCAGTTAGTATTAATAATGAAAAAAATAGTTCTCAATGTAGTATTATTATCATGTGTTCCAAGAACAATCATAATATAAAATGTCCAAGCTTAGTCATCTGGCCAATAAATACCCTGTTATTTTTATTAGAAATTATGGAAAGCAGGGTGCTTTTAAGAAATGGAAAATGATATTAAGATAATATTTTTGAACCCTTGTCATAATTCTGGAGTGAGCACCTACATCTACCTCAAACATTCCAAATTTCTACTGACAGAAGAGAGTGAATTGAAAATACAAGTGATAATAAAGAGTTCTGGAATAAAAAAAGACAGTAAGCAGTAAACCAGAAAAATCTGAGGAAATCTTTGGAAATTATAAAGTAGATGGAACCAGGTTAATGAAAAAAGAAAATGAAAAAAGATCAGGGGATGTCACACAATTTCTCCCCCAAAGAGGCGCAAATACCCCTTTTTCAGGGAGCACGCTTACAACTAAAAGTCAGCAGAGCACTGGGTAATTATTTGCAGACCCACCATGTTAGTCTTTTGGGACTGCTACAATGAGTATATTAGACCAGGTGGCTCAGACAGTAAAAATTTATTTCTCATGGGTCTGAAGGCTGGAAAGTCCAAAATCAAGGCACCAGGAGATTCAGTGTCTGCTGAGGGCATGCCTCCTACTTAATGGTGGAAGAGGCGAAAGAGCTCTCTGGGGTCTTTTATGAGGACTTTCCAAAGGCCCCACCTCCAAATACCTACATAGTAGAGATTAGGTTTCGACATCTGAATTTTGTGGGGGACACAAACATTCAGTCTGTAGCACCCGTACTCTACAGTGTGGCTGCCTGGTACCTCTCCTTCAGATGCAACTCCCTGTCTTCAATTCTGTATATCACTCTGAATCTTCCTAGTGAATTTTTATTCTTAAATTAGACTTTCTTTTCCTCATAATACCCTAATTTTACAGAAAACCAATCCAGGAACCTACAGGAATCAACCTAACTTGTCAATCATTAAAAAAAAAAAAACAAAAAAAACTGAACTGAAGATCATATGACATTCAGAGAAAACCAACAGCAAAATAGTTTTTAACCAAGATGAGCAAAAAGAGAAACTGACCTCAGAGACAACAAAAGCACAAAAGACAGTTATGACTATAAAACAAAACAGTTATGACCATAAAAGTAAAACTGTGAAAAATATATATAACTAATAAAAATAAGGCTAGAGAGATGGAAGTGGTTGGATGTATGCTGCTGCTGCTAAGTTGCATCAGTCGTGTCTGACTCTGTGCAACCCCATAGACGGCAGCCCCCCAGGCTCCGCCATCCCTGGGATTCTCCAGGCAAGAACACTGGAGTGGGTTGCCATTTCCTTCTCCAATGCATGAAAGTGAAAAGTGATAGTGAAATCGCTCAGTCGTGTCCGACTTCTAGCGACCCCATGGACTGCAGCCCACCAGGTTCCTCCATCCATGGGATTTTCCAGGCAAGAGTACTGGAGTGGAGTGCCATTGCCTTCTCCGGTTGGATGTATAAATGTGTTCTATTTCTCATCTTTTGTAGTACAAAGTCAACGAACTTGTTTTTTTTTTTTTAACTTGAGATATCTGGTTTTCTTTAATTAACAATCATCTTTGGATGCTCCAACTATCTGGTCTTTGTTGCAAAAATTCCTATATATCCTGGCTCCTAGCCTTGCCTCTTCAGAGCATTCTCTCAGAGTTAGCTGAGATGCTGTGTCCTGGACTTAAGTCTTCAACTTTGTCTGCCAAATAAAATGTAACTCTCAACTTCTAGGTTGTGCATTTTTTTTTTCAGTCGACATCTCATAGATCTCTCAGCTAGGCAAAAAGGCTTCTGGACGCTTAAGAATGTCATCTCACAGCCCTCACATTTCTGTGCAAGGTAAAGAGGAGAGTGTCTTGAAAAATTATGCATGTTTGGTTGGCATCACCGACTCAAAGGACATGAGTTTGAGAATGCTCCAGGAGATAAAGAAGGACAGGGAAGCCTGGTGTGCTGCAGTCCATGGGGTTGTAAAGAGTCAGACACACCTGAGTGACTGAACAACAACAATGCATAATGGGGCTGTCCTGTATCTCACTATGCTGGTGGATTTGGGAACCTACACCTGTGACGAAATTCATAAAACTTAATACCCTCATTGGGCAGGTGGGCACATAAAACTGGTGAATCTGCATCACTGGGTGTTTTGATCAATGTCAATGTTGTGGTAATAATATAATAGTCTAGTCACCCAGGATGCTACATTTGGGGGAAAGCGGATGAAGGGTGTAGAGGTGTCTCTGTATTGTTTCTTACAACTGCAGGTGAATCTGTAATTATCTTGAAATAAAAAAAGTTTGTTTGAAGACAAAAAAAATTATGCATGTGGTATGCTGGGGAACATAGTGATTTCCAATCAGATTCAGAGAGAAACACAAAGTTTTTTAAGAGGATTATAAAAACTTCATAATATTGACAATCCAAGCCAGAGAAGTATGAATATATTATTTAAATTTGTAATAGTCAACACCAGAAAAATCTAAAAACCAGGAAATACCTAAAGCAATGACTTCAGGGAGAGATGGATTTGAAGGTGGGAAAAAGAGGAGAATTTTAAATTTTAGACTCCTCTGCATGGTTTGAGTTGTTTAAACTATGCATAGGTGTTAATTTAATTAAAAACTAAACCTAGTTTAAATTTAAAAAAATAATTTGTATTATATAAATGATTTGTTCCCACCTGCCTATGTTTATTTTTTAAATAAGAAATTATATCCATTTAGGCTAGGATATCCAGAAATCTTTTCTTGACCAGTGAGTGACTCTTCTTCAGGGGTCCACAAGTATGAAATATGCAAACAAAGGGGAAGTAACCTGATGTAAAGGGCTGACTCATTAGAAAAGACCCTGATGCTGGGAAAGACTGAAGGCAGGAGAAGAGGGGGATGACAGTTGAATAGTATCACTGACTAGATGGACATGAATTTGAGCAAACTCTGGGGGAGGGACGGGGAAGCCTGGCATGCTGTAGTCCATGGGGTCGCAAACAGTTAGACATGACTGAACAACTGAACTGAACACTTTAGTCCTAGCTGTGGTCTTACTCTACAAATCACTTCTCATGGTGACACTAGTTATCTGCGCTGTGACACACTCGGTAGACACATAATCTGAGAGTTAGTTAAGCAGGCTGTGAGGAGATTTGGTCTGTTTTTCCCTGCCTATGCCAGAGTCACAGAATACATGCTGATGCAAAAATTCACCTGCAAGCCAATTTGCCATCACCAGAGTACTTGAAGCCTTGGAGTCAAAGCCCAAGAGAAAAATAACTCCCTTGCTGCTGAACCTATGTGGGGAGGTGAAGCTTACCCTGGGAGGGAGAGCTGTCTGTACCTCCTGCATTTTGAAGCAACTCCCAGCCCTTCCAGTTTCAGTCACATGGAAGCAAACAGCAGGCAGAGAAAGGCAAGAAAGAACCCATTCATGTATTCTAACCATTTTATCCAATGGTTCTCACTGTGGCTACACATAGAAATCACCTGGGAAACTTTAAGCTAAGGTCTGGGTTGTACCCCAGGAGTTGAGTTAATTGGTCTCATGTGCCTTGGATATGAGGTGCTTTAAAATTTCCTCAGGTACGGTGTGGATTAAAAATTTTGAAACTGCTTTTTTTCTGTATACTGGAGTCAAAAAAATAAGTAAATGTTTGGTGGGTGACGGCTATCAATTTTCTCAGTCAGAGAGGAAAGTTACAGATAAGCAGGAAGGCAAGGCTAAGAGTGAATCTTGTGGGCTGGAGTCAGAGACATCAGTGTGAACTCATGTTTAGCTACACAGAAAGAGAGACAGGTGAACATTACAGAATTACAAATATGTGCTTTATATATAGACTAAGTGTGCCCCTTTGGACTGCAGTCTACCAGGATCCTCTGTCCATGGGATTCTCCAGGCAAGAATACTGTAGTGGGTTGCCATGCCCAGGGGATCTTCCTGGCCTGGAGATCGAACCCACATCTCTTAGGTCTCTTGCATTGGCAGTTGGGTTCTTTACCACTGAGCCATCACGGAAGCCCTCAAAAATATGTTTATAAGTAGACTAATATAAAAATACATATTTCTTTGCTCTGTTTGCTGAAAGCAGTGAGCATTCCCAATTCTCAGATCTTGGTTTATCATTATCATTCCCCCTATAAAAGCAACTAGGTCACTTTAAAGAAATGGGGAGGAAAATACAAAATAAACGTAGAGCATCTTGTACTACCAGAAAGTAAGGCAATGTTCAAAAAATAAAAAGATGGGGTCATGCCACAGGGACACAGGAACCAACTTGAAAGGACTCCCAATGGCCAAAGCCGGAAATAGTTGATAAACAAGATAAATAACATAGTGTTGGATTATAAGCCAAAGTGTGAAATGAATACACATGAGTCCATACTGATATAATTAAACAACTGAATTAATAAGGGAGGGGAAAGAGACAAATCTTTCTTAACAGAGTAGCAGCAAGTAATTTATGTAGATATTACCCCTTGATGCTTTTGAACTATGGTGTTGGAGAAGACTCTTGAGAGTCCCTTGGACTGCAAGGAGATCCAACCAGTCCATCCTAAAGGAGATCAGTCCTGGGTGTTCACTGGAAGGACTGATGCTGAAGCTGAATCTCCAGTACTTTGGCCACCTCATGTGAAGAGCTGACTCATTGGAAAAGACCCTGATGCTGGGAGGGATTGGGGGCAGGAGGAGAAGGGGACAACAGAGGATAAGATGGCTGGATGGCATCACCGACTCGATGGGCATGGGTTTGGGTAGACTCCGGGAGTTGGTGATGGACAGGGAGGCCTGGTGGTCGCAAAGAGCTGGACATGACTGAGTGACTGAACTGAACTGAGCTGAACCCCTTCTAGGAGGCAGATGTTAATTCTTCCCTCACCTGCTTGAGAATATGCTAGACTTTGTGACTTGTTTCCAAAGAATAAGGTGGGGAAAGGGAAAAATTGTAACTATTTAAGTGGAGGAACCTGGAAAACACTAAGTGATGATGGTTAACACTGCCAAAGGTGTTATGTGGCTATCGTGGATCCTCTGATGTGATGAAAAGGGCATTTCATCTCAGGGGTATCCTTTCCATAAACCTACAATTCCAGTCTCAGACATACCCAAACCGAAGGATGTTCTACTAGAACAAGAACTAGCACTAGATGACCTACTAGTACTCCTCAAGACTTTCAAGGAAAGCAAGATAGAAAACTAGACCAGAAGAGATTAGAAGTAATGTCTAAATGCAGTGGATTGGAGCCTTGGAAAGAAAAAGTAAAGATTAGTGAAATCTGCATAAAGTCTAGATTATAGTTTATAGTAATTTACCAATGTTCATTTCCTAATTTTGACAAATGTACCACAATAAAGTAAGATGATAACAGGAGGGGAAACTGAAAAGTAGGAGGGGTATAGGAAAACTCTATAATCTCTACAACTTTTCTGGAAATCTAAAATTATTCCAAAATAAAATTTTATTTAAACAACAACAAACATGACAACAAAACAAAGAAGTTTAAGTATTGACCTCAAAATGCCCATGCCAAGAAGAATAATGTGAACAATGATTATCTTAATAAAGTTCTGATAATGTGGGAAAAGCAAGTACCCTATGTGAGACTAATAGCAACTAAATTTGAGAATCCTTGTTCAACTGTTTGAAAGCTCTGTCACTAGATCATGTGATCAAATTGGATTCTCTGATTTTGACCAAATATTTCTCTTTCTGTTGAAGTGGAAAGAGGAGGAGGCTTCAGGAAGTGAATATCAGGTCTCTGAACTACTTACTACACAGGCCAGTGATCTGTATCAGTAGTGGAGAACACTGAGGGTTGTGGACATTTAATTTTTCTTATTTTTACCTGATAGGCTCCTCGGGCATATTTAGGACACCACAGGAGAACTCAGGATCAAATCAGCACTGGCTTGTAGTGGGAAATAGTATTGACAGTAAGGAGATATCCATCTCAGCAATTTAAGCAGGTTCCAAAGAAACAATGAAAGTGTATGCTCTGCATGTTCAGTGGTTAATGCTTCCACATCACAGCACATAGAGAGAATTTAATGCACATTTATTGTCTAAAATGGCTTAATGTCTTTCAGTAGTTGCTGCAAAAAATTAGAAAAAGAATTTTCTGACCCCGAATCACAAAGACATCACTAGTGAGATAAAATGGCAGCATGCACTTAAGAAACTTGAAAATATGTACAGAGTGGCATGTTAGAAATACATAATAATGTGCCATTTGTACTACTTCAACCAGTCTTTGAAATTATGTGCTGTTTTATGGGAGAATGAAGAAATGCTCTTAAGATGAAGAAAAGGTACTTTTTTTTTTTTGAGGATTTAATTGCACTTCCTGTGGTACAGAGGTATTTTCAGAGAGCACAAACTTTCCTTTTAACATATCAGTGAAAAATACACTTTCTTAGAGCTTAAGAATTCTTGCCATCCCCTGGGAAGTGTGGTAGGACACTGGAAAACTTTATTCCAAAGGCCAAACCCATCTTGGCAGATGATATCCTGGCTTATGTTTTCTGGAGGAGAAACAAAATGAAAATACATCGGAGAGAGGAAAGGAGGAGGAGAGAGAATGATTAGGAATGAGTGGTGAGCTGTGAAGCAGGAAGAACCGATGGTTCCAAAGGAGAATGAAGGGTCAGCCTTTCATCAGGGAAACTGGTCCTGGCCTCAGAGTAGGTCTGGAAAGGACAAGGAGCAAGGAAAATACTTTGAGAAGAATTGGGCCGGGACCTCGCCAAAGAAAATATTTTATAAAAGTTAAACAAAGAAAAAGATATCCGGGATTTGTCATTTCCCCTGGAGCCTTTTGTGTTTTGAGCTGAGAAAAAGAGGATTGAGGCAAGGTAGGTTCACCACAAATAGCAGCTCTCATAGAATGCCCACTCTCCAAATTTCTGAGCACTTTGAGCAAACAGGGCAAATGTGGGAAGCTGGAGGGATGGAAGATGTAACCCCAGGATGAAAGGATTCACAACGGATTAATTTACCAGCCGTGAACTAAGCATTGTAGAATTTGCATTCCCAGATCCCGACCATAATGGAAAAATCTCTCATGATCAGAGATAAGACCTAATAAGCTAAGTGGTGTCCTTTTTTCACTTATTGGCATGTTTTTTTACATACAAAAAGCTGTATATAATTAATGTATACAATTTGACAAGTTTGAAGCTAAGTATACATCCATGAAACCATCAGCACATCTCTGCTATAATTTACTCATAAGTTCCAAAATTTCCTTCTGTCCTCTTTTGTTATTTTGTAATAAGAACACAGAACATAAATTTATCCTCTTAGAAATGTTAAAAATAATATGTGATTCTTTACAGGTCAGGTAACTGAGTTAAATGGAGGACTGAGGGCTAAATGATTCTGTCAAGTGTATGGAAACACGGGCGAAATCAGAATAACAAGATGAGAGTCCAGTGGGTATGAGTCAGTGGCTTCCTTTGGGACAAACTGAAAGAAGGTAATTTCTTTTAAAAATTAACTAAAAACTTGATTCCTTGATTCAAAGTATCCTGCTATCCCCCCCCCCCTCACCCACCTTTTTGAAGGCAATTTGGCTTGCTTAAAAACTCAAGGAAAGGCTATATATTTTTTAAAGTTTTTTAAAATTAATTTAATTGGAGGCTAATTACTTTACAATATTGTGGTGGTTTTTGCCATACATTCACATAAATCAGCCATGGGTGTACATGTGTCCCCCATCCCGAACCCCCCTCACACCTCTCTCCCCATCCCATCCCTCAGGGTCATCCCAGTGCGCCAGCCCTGAGCACCCTGCCTCATGCATCCAACCTGGACTTGGGATCTGTTTCACCTATGGTAATATACATGTTTCAATGCTATTCTCTCAAATCATCCCACCCTCACCTTCTCCCTCAGAGTCCAAAAGTGTGTTCTTTATATCTGTGTCTCTTTTGCTGTCATCATTACCATCTTTCTAAATTCCATATAAATGCATTAATATACTGTATTGGTGTTTTTCTTTCTGACTTACTTCATTTTGTGGAATAGGCTCCAGTTTCATCCACCTCATTAGAACTGATTCAAATGCATTCTTAATAGCTGAGTAATATTCCGTTGTGTATATGTACTGCTGCTGCTGCTGCTAAGTCACATTAGTCGTGTCCGACTCTGTGCGATCCCATAGATGGCAGCCCACCAGGCTCCCGTCCCTGGGATTCTCCAGGCAAGAATACTGGAGTATATGTACTACAGCTTTCTTATCCATTCATCTGCCAATGGACGCCTAGGTTGCTTTCATGTCCTGGCTATTGTAAACAGTGCAGCGATGAACATTGGGGTACACGTGTCTCTTTCAATTCTGGTTTCCTCTGTGTGTATGCCCAGAAGTGGGATTTCTGGGTTGTATGGCAGTTCTTTTTTTTTTTTTTTCCATTTATTTTTATTAGTTGGAGGCGAATTACTTTACAATATTGTAATGGTTTTTGTCATACATTGACAGCCCTCAGATTGGGAGAAAATAATAGCAAACAAAGCAACAGACAAAGGATTAATCTCAAAAATATACAAGCAACTCCTGCAGCTCAATTCCAGAAAAATAAGTGACCCAATCAAAAAATGGGCCAAAGAACTAAACAGACATTTCTCCAAAGAAGACATACAGATGGCTAACAAACACATGAAAAGATACTCAACATCACTCTATCAGAGAAATGCAAATCAAAACCACAATGAGGTACCATTACACGCCAGTCAGAATGGCTGCTATCCCAAAGTCTACAAGCAATAAATGCTGGAGAGGGTGTGAAGAAAAGGGAACCCTCTTCACTGTTGGTGGGAATGCAAACTAGTACAGCCGCAATAGAGAACAGTGTGGAGATTTCTTAAAAAACTGTATGGCAGTTCTATTTCCAGTTTTTTAAGTTCTCTACACTGTTCTCCATAGTGGCTGTACTAGTTTGCAGCCCCACCAACAGTGTAAGAGGGTTCCCTTTTCTCTGCACCCTCTCCAGCATTTATTGTTTATAGACTTTTTGATAGCAGCCATTCTGACTGGTGTGAGATGTTACCTCGTTGTGGTTTTGATTTGCATATCTCTGATAATGAGTGATGTTGAGCATCTTTTCATGTCTTTGTTAGCCATCTGTATGTCTTCTTTGGAGAAATGTCTGTTTAGTTCTTTGGCCCATTTTTTGATTGGGTCATTTATTTTTCTGGAATTGAGCTGCAGGAGCTGCTTGTATATTTTTGAGATTAATTCTTTGTCAGTTGCTTCATTTGCTATTATTTTCTCCCATTCTGAAGGCTGTCTTTTCACCTTGCTTATAGTTAAGGAAAGGTTATATTAAGTCATAGTGGAGCTTCAACACTAAGTTTTACTAATCCATCATCATTTGCTGACTAACCACCACATCTCAGGCACTGTAGGAGGCACTGGGAATATTCAGGCAAACAAGAAAGAACATCATCTCTGCTTTCCGAACTTCTGGTTGTCACTCAATTAGCAACAGAATCTTTGAGAATGACAGATTTTCGCTCTCGTTTCAGAGTCTGTAGAAAGCACGTCTCACTGCTTTCTGGCAGCGGGTATCTGGAATTCTGACTTAATCATATGCAAGGACAGGCAAGTGTTAAAACTTGGAGAGTAGGTGTGAGTTATAAGAAGATGAAACAAATGCCTCTATCCATCTCCACTAAAAACACAGACATGTTGGAACTGTGCAAACAGTAAGAACAATTCTACTAAACTTGACCACTCTCTGACATTTTAGAGTATATCACTTCTGGAGATCACTGCTCTTTTAAATAAAACTGTGGGAGCTTGTGAAATTATTTATCCTCTGAGCCTCAGTTTCCTAAAATTGGGATTTCTACCCTACAGAGTAGTCATTTGACTAAGTATAATATCAGTCTAGTGCTGGGTACACAGTTGATCTTCAAAACAGTTATTTCCCCCCCCCCCCTTTTTTTTTCCATTTTTCACAGTTAATGGCTGGCTGATGAAATGGCAATTCTTCTGTATGTGGAAATATTCATACCTGAGGAGCTGGAATGAGCAGTTCTTGACAGAGACGATACAGAGACAAATCAGTCATCAGGAAGGATTAGAACCCATCTGAACTGTCTTCCATCTCTGAGATCTATAAAAGCCTTGATTGGATGTTGCCATGGATCTGTGGTTCCTTCTTTCTTAATAAATGAGTGTAGACACCCAATCTACTTTAGAGGTTCAGACGGTCCTAGTTGTTTATTAAGCATCTGATGTGGGAGGCACATTCCAGGTGTCCTCCAATACATTATGTCATTCAATCCTTCCAACACCCTAGCAGGAAAGGGATTCTAAAGATGTGAAGGAAGGCTCAGCAATATAAAAATTCAATGTAAATTCAGTATAGCAATATTTAATGTTATAAAAAATCAATATCAACTCAATGAGTGAGGAGTGAAGAGTCTGAACTCAAGGCTTCCTACTAATTCAAATCCACATCTTTCCCTCTCTTCCATATTCAAGTTAAGATATGGTTAAACTGGAACCTGACTTATTTGGCAGAAGGGGCCATAGGTAAATGGGTATTTTTAAACTTTCAGCCCTTGGTGACTAAATTCTGCACATCCTCTGCTAACTGCATGTCAGAAGAGCCACCTGTGTTTCCTGCTATTGCTGAGGCTACTTGGACAGCATTTTACTCACTGGGTGCTGGAAGCACAGGTGTGGGAACTAGAGTAGAAGCCAAAAATCTAATGATTTTGAACTTCCACAGAACAGGGCTCTGGGCTCTAAAACCTTCAACTGAAGACACAGTGAAAATAATGAGAAGCAGTTGCATTGTTTTCTATCATTTTTAGGTTTTAGAGGGGGTGCAGGGAAAAGGGGGTCACTGTAAATCATGTATTTTGTAAGTTACGAGTGTATTAGAAAAGACTTTTAAATATTTGTCGTGTCATAGTTGAATATGAAATGTAAGTTGCATTTAAATTTTCTCATCAAGCCTGAAGAAAACAATTTTGCCCCGAGGTATCCATCTGTAAGTTTAGCAACAGGCACCAAATGTATTTCATCACAAACTGGAGAGATAACCCATAAAACAAGGGTGCTCTGGCAGACAAGATAATTCTGATGAGGTCAACCATGGATGGGAAGAGTTCCTCTGCGAGCCTTTGTAGCCCACTGACCCAGAAAGGAAGAGAAGGGGACGACAGAGGATGAGACAGTTGGATGGCATCACTGACTCAATGGACATGAGTTTGAGCAAGCTCTGGGAGTTGGTGATGGACAAAGAGGCCTGGCATGCTGCAGTCCATGGGGTTGCAAAGAGTCGGACATGATTGAGTGACTGAACTGAACTGACCCAGAAAGGAAGCTCAATATAAAGCTCTCTTTTCCTAAGTGACCAACAGAAGCTGACAGAGTTGAAAACAAAGGAAACCGCTCTCTTCTCAAAGGTCAGCTGGACTCTGGTTGCTAAACCCACAACATCCAGCAGATTATTTAGACACTATTTTGCATATTGAACTCTAGCTTTGCATTAACATCTGAAGCACAGAAGGCATTATGTGTTGAAGATAAAACACCCAAACAAAATATTCTTTGCTACCTCTGTGTAAGAAGTAAATAAATCCTACTTCTGTATTTGCTATGATCTGTGTATTGCTGGAACCTTGTGCAGTTACTATGGAAATACCAGGTCCCCAAAGAGCTATAATTCTGCTAGTGCTGCAAAATGAGCCCACTTAGTACTGTGAACTGATTGATCTCTGCCCTGTAATTTGGTAGAAGGCTCAAAGGCCTCCAATCTTACTGTTCTTATGAAAAGCAGTTGGCTCAAATAGCTTGTATTGGAGAAATATTAAAGAAATGCAGTGGTTTAGCTTACAGCTAGAGCATATATTTAAGGCAGCATATTTCTTTAGAATTATAATATCAAATGATGCCTCATTTCTATTGGAAATTTCTGAATGTGAGGTGGTTAGCCAGCCTCAATTGGTAATGTGCCACTGATTTTATTTCTCAATGAGAAACTATCATTTGTTATCCACTGCATATTTATTCTAAGGCTCCAAGGTAAGCAGAGAAAAAATTTCTTAGTGTCTAGGTCACACTGAATTGGCTAGGAGATCACAGAAACAAACTGAGTTGTTACCAGATTTTATATTTTCACCCTTTGAAATATGTGTAAACTTGTTCTTACTGCACTTTTCATCAGAGGAATTGACATGTAAATTATACACCACAGGGATTTGAATATTAGAGAGTTGAGATCTACTTTTCCCTATTTGCTGATGGGCAGTAAGTTGTCAGGGAGGCAAAGAATCCTGCCAGGGAATGGGAGGCAGGTGTGCAATGTTCTGTTTCAGGTTGTATTGTTTCCTTCCATACCTAGGCTACCCAATTACTCTCCAATGTCTTCAACATCCTTCCTACTTACTTTAAAGACGTAATCCTTCTTTGCTCGCCATTTTATCACAGCTCCCCCAGCCCCTAGCCCCCACCCTCAGATACCTAACACACACCTATTCAGAGTCTACTTTCGATAAGTCCCAGATCAGACTGCAAGTTCTTTGAGATGCTGACTCAGCTGGTACAGCTAACACCATTAAAATGTCCATATAACAAACTTTTTTCCAAACCACTAAGCTACTTACATTCCATGGCATTCTTTGATTTTTCCTCAGTGAATCCAATAGCCTTTTTTAGTTTTCAGTCTTAGCAATATCTCTGCATCACTTAGCATCATTCACCAGACCTCTCTTCCCATGTCTTATAATTCTGCCCTCTCCTGCTTCCCCTTAAGTCTCTTAATCCTTCTTTGGTCCCATATTGTCTTCCCTTCCCCTCCACAATGTTTGATCATTCACTCATGAAACAAACATTTATGTGGCACTTACCATGGACCAGGTTAGGTGCCGAGGATCTGCAGATTAACACAATGATGAATAAAGGTGTGTTCCCCTCCATCAAGAAGTTTACAGGCTAAAGTAGAAGAAAGGTCAGCAAATCCACAATTTTAGTTCGAAAATTCCTTTTGAGAGCATATAGGAAGAGCTTCTAAAATCCAGGTAGGAGAGGAGCCAAGGAAGGCTTCCTAGAGAAGGTGACCCTTAAGTTGCATTTTGATGAAGGGGTAAAACTTATTCAGTTGATGGAGGGAGTGTTTTTCAGGCACAAGGAACAGAATGTAACAAGACATAAATACTCAGAATGTAATGCTGGGGAAATAAGGAGCTTGTGGATTGGGAGGCAAGGGTGGTGTAGTGGAGAAGATTACAGTCCCTGAAATTGGATATGGAATTGGATCCTGGCCATATGACCATGGACAAATTGTTTAATCTCTGAGAGCCTCAGTTTGGTCATCTATAAAATGGGAATAGTAAAACTACCTTGTGGTGTACTGGGGAGTAGTTAAGTGTTAAATAACATAAAGCACCTGCATCAGACCCAATAAATTTTAACTATGATTATTATGGTGATGGTGATGTGATGGTTAATTTTATGTGTCAGCCTGGCTGGGCCACAATGCCCAGACATTTAGTCAAACATTATATTAGATGATTTTTGTGAAGGTATATTTTGGACAAGATCAACATTTAAATTTGTGAATCTGAGTAAAGCAGATTTCCCTTTACAATGTGGGTGGGACTCAGTCAATCAGCTGAAGGTCTTAAGAAAACACAGACTGACCTTCCCTGAACAAAAAGGAATTCTGCCAGGAGATTCCTTGAGTTTCCAGCCTGCTGGCCTACCCATCGGATTTTGGACTCATCAAGCCCCTCACAATTGTGTGAGCCAATTCCTTAAAATACATCTCTCTCCCTACACACACACACACACACACACACACACAGATGGCTCTGTTTCTCTGGAGAATTATGATTGATACAGGCTTACCTGAACCCCTAACTGCCTACCTGAAATATCCACTTAGATATCCAACAGGCATTTCTAGATTAATATATCCTAAACTGAGCTTCAGATATGCTCCCCTCCAAACCCTTCTCTTCTTGCAATCTGTCCTATCCTAGTAAATATCAAACTCCATTCTTACAAGTGTTTGAGTCCCAAACCTTGATGTCCTTCTGGATTTGTCTTTGTCTCATATCACACATCTGATTCACTGGCAAGGGCTGTTAGCTCTACATTCAAAACACATCCAGCTTTCAACCACTTTTCACCATCTCCACCACTAATTCTCATGGTCCAAACCACCTGGATTATTATACCTTTTGAAATAGTCTTTCCTCATTCCCTTCTCAGAAACCAGAGAGATCCTGTCATTCTCTGCTCAAAACCCTCCAGCATCTCTGTGAGGGAAAGGGCTGAAGTCCTTACCTGGCCCACAAGGCCCTATACAGTGTAACCCCTTCCCTCTTGCTTCATCTCCTACTACCTTCTTGCTCAGTGTTCTTGGCCAATCTGTCCTCCTTGTTGTTCCTGGATCTCACTCATCGCAGTGGCCTGAGGGCCATTCCACTTGCATTCCCTCTGACTGGAATGCCTTCCCCCAGATTTCCACATGGATCTCCCCTTCTCTCCTAAAGGTCTCAACTCCAGGCAGTGAGGCCTTCTCTGAAAATCCCCTCTAAAATGGCAAATTCCATCTTCCAATACCCTCTCCACATAGAATTCCTATCCTCCTTCTTTATTTTTCTCCTTAGCACTTATTACCGTCTCACTTCCTAGATTTTACTTATTACCTTCTTTACTTGTCTCTCCCCACTAGAATTGGGCTGCATGAGAGCAGAGGTCTTAATGTCTTTCATTCAGTGCTGCATCCCCAGTGCCTAGAACAGAATCTGGCACGTAATAGGAGCTCAATAAATATCTATAAATATCTGTTATGTGGTCAAATGATCAAATGATGATTAGGAGGAGCAGCTAACAGAGAGGTAGGGTCTTTGTGTTATTTGTGGTATGGGAACATGTCCATCTCTCAGATCTCCTAATCTCAGAAAATCCAATACCTCAATGTTGGGCCAATCTCCCCTATTTTTTATTTATTTATTTATTACCAAGAATGCTTACTTAAAATGCTGATGGCTACATCTTAATTCTGGAGATTCTGATTCAATAGTTTGGGGTAAGCCTGTAAATCTTCATTAAAAAAAATGACATTGATGGAAGTGTTCCTTGGGTCATACCTTGGGAAACACTGATTAGGACTGAGTCCCAAACTGTATAAGCCATGTTTGCCTCCCAGATGTATTTTATTTGGTCCAGGAAGCACTGGTTTACAAAATACTTAAGTATATTATTTATCAATATTTGAAAATTAAATAGTTCCTCTATCATCCTTATTTGCATATTTCTATTTTAATTTGATGACCTGACAATGCTGGACCTGTATTTTTAGATGGCAATAATTGGCTAAAGCTGGATGACAGCTGCAGATTTATTTTAAAGAGCACACATCTAACTGCTGACTCCAGGTTACCACAGATACCACCCTCCTCATTATGTCTTAAACAATGCATTCATCTATATTACTCACAAAGCCTCAGAATGCATTTGAGTCTGGGACCCCTTTCCTAACCAAATGAAGCCCAGGATGGGACTGGTGTCAGGTCAGCATAAGTCTATACAAATTCTCAAAAAGTATGTTGGCCACTGTTTGAATCCAAGAATCCCCAGACAGGAAATACAAACACCATTTCTGCAAGGAGCATGAGGGAAATTGCCTTTTTCTTATTTCGCTGATGATTCTGTTCCAAAGGAAACATTAGCCACTGGGTAATTTCTACATCAGATTTTTAATACCTTAGTCCATCATTTTACTAGTAAGGAGCAATTAGATTTATATAAATATGTACACTGGGTTTTCATCATTCTTCCATGAGAAATGAGTGATCAGTTCTTGGCTCCTCAGAACTCCAGTCATCTCACCAGAAGACAGACAGACATGCATCAAGAATCATGCTCCAGAAGGAATACTCTGACTGGATAGACATCTACTCTGTATCAGAGTTCTCTCTGAGGACACTCTCTTATGGTCAGCTCAGCACTTCAATTTTGGTTGTGATCTGGGCTGTGCCACTCAAGTGTAATCCAACTCAGTGGTAAGTAAATTGATCCATTTGCCTCAAGAGTGGATTAAAAGAAAACAGGCGACTGCACTTTGGAGAGACCAATATAAAGACACATAAACCCCAGTCTGGGAGCCCTAGACTCTGAGAGAGTTGCAGTTGTATGGCAGTAGGAGCCACAGCTGTGACCATTACTGGCAGAACTAGTGGCTTACCAGTCAGGCTGGCAGGCAGACTGCAGATACATGGTGTTGATAGCACACAAAGGTAACAGGCTCTCAAGGGGGTATGCTGAGACATTTGGGATCATGCTAAAGGAAGGGAGGATGATCTAGTTCTTAGCAACCATAATTGGTCAAGTCTTCGTCAAGATATTTTCCATTTTTATTGTTACCCTGGGATCTTCACCATCTCCCTACAGCTTCTATGGCCTAGGAAGTAGTGGCTACATAGAGAGTAGAGTTAGCATTAAATATGAGTTTAACCGTCACTTTTTTCCTATTCAAAGGTGAAAAGAGTGAAGATCTTTATTCCCACAATTTTACAGGAGTTTTTAAAAAAAGTTATTGGTCCTTGTCAAATCCACTGTATTAAAATGGTTATTGACTTTTTTCGCCATCAGAGTGTCTGTCACAGGATTCCCTGAGACTGCTAAGTGCATTAGACGAGTGTCCAGCCAGATGTGATCCTCAGCTACAGCTGGCAGCCCCACCCCTGTCAATCGATTTAAGGATGGGTGCTACTTTTGTATTACTACTGGTCACTAAAGGAACTCAAAAAATGAGAACAGACCATTGAGAGGAAAGACACCCCTCCCCTGGAAAACCATCTGAGGATGAATGACTCATTTCTTGTTTATTGGAAAGAGTGCAGGCTTTGAGGTTTGCAGGACTCAGGTTAAGATTAAACATCTGCCCATTTCCCAGGAGTATAGCCTCTAGCACTTTATTTGCTCTCCTGAGCTTTAGTTTTCTCATCTGCAAAATGAAGACAATCATTTATATGTCAGAGAGTTTGGGCTTGAATGAAAAGTAACATGTAAAGGATCTAGTCCACTGCCTGACTCACCAAGGTTCTATGAGGCATCACTAATTTGGTTATGTGATTGCTCCTACACTAAGAATGTCATAGGGAATCAGAGAGCCACAGAATTGAAAGGGATGTGAAGTTTTCTAATCCTACTCTAAGAAGCACAAAGCATCTCAGATAAGGGGTTATCCAGCCTTCGCTTCAGGCTGTCATTTCCATTAATTAACATTAATATTAATATCACCTAACATTGTTTGAATACCAACTGTGTGTTAAAGTCTGGTACTTAGCACTCTCTGTGACTATTATTAATATTATCATTATCTCCTTGCTTCATAACTGAGGACCTTGAGGCTTAGTCAAGTTCCATCACTTGACCAACGTCAGACCACTGGCCTTGATCTATGATGCTCTCTCGCTACCATTCTATGTTGTCTCCCATGTTCAGACTCCCAAGGTCAGTCTTGCTGCCCACACAAGCTCTTCTTTTTCTTTTTTTCTAAATCAAAATTAGGCAAATGAAACACACATACCTTCCAGGTATATAAAGTCCCTGCTGATACCAGACTCTCAAAAAAGTAAACACTCCTGATTCATTAGTCTTCTTTTTCTTGCTCTCTTTTCACCCTAGCTGTACCTCACCAAATTCAGAAGCTAAAATAGCGTTAAATGCCCTTGGCTTTTTTTCTGATGTGCAGTAAGACACCTTTTCTGAAATCTCTCTGAGAGATTCTGGTCTAAGGTTTCACTTCATAATTTGTACATGCTGAGGCTGCTACATGACAGTATTCAACCAGGGTATTTCAACACACTCCAGTGTGACACTGTTCCAGGTATAGCTGTTAAAATGTACTCAGAGAATCTGAGGGACAAGGTGAACCTGATAGAGTAGTTAAGGATGGAATTTGGTTACAGGGATGCTAGAGGTCAGATCTTTTTGTCCTTTTATACAGTTCATGAGGTTCTCACAGCAAGTATACTGGGATGGTTCGCCATTCCCTCCTCCAGTGGATCACGTTCTGTCAGAAACATGACCTGTCTGTCTTGGGTGGACCTACACGGCATGGCTTATTGCTTCATCGAGTTATGCAAGCCCCTTCACCAAGACAAGGAGACATCTTACCTCTCTACTCAGAAACCTGTATGTGAGTCAAGAAAGAAGAGTTAGAACCCTGCATGGAACAACTGATTGGTTCCAGATTGAGAAAGAAGTACGACAGGGCTGTCTGCTGTCACCCTGCTTGGTTAACCTATACACTGAGAACATCATGAGAAATGCCTGGCTGGATGAGTTACAAGCCAGAACAAAGATAGGTGGGAGAAACATCAACAACCTCAGAAATGCAGATGACACCACTCTAATGGCAGAAACTGAAGAGGAACTAAAGAACCTCTTGGTGAGGGTGAAGGAGGAGAGTGAAAGAGCTGGCTTAAAACTAAATATTAAAAAAACTAAGATGATGGCATCTGGCCCAATCATTTTATAGCAAATTAGTGTTCTTGCCTGGAGAATCCCAGGGACGGTGAAGCCTGATGGGCTGCTGTCTATGGGGTTGCACAGAGTCGGACACGACTGAAGTGACTTAGCAGCAGCAGTAGCAGCAGAAGGGGAAAACGTGGAAGTAGTGACAGATTTCCTTTCCTCAGTCTCTAAGATCACTGTGGATGGTGACTGCAGCCATGAAATCAGAAGAAGATTGTTTCTTGGTAGGAAAGCTATGACAAACCTAGACAGTGTGTTGAAAAGCAGAGATGTTACTCTCCTGGCAAAGGTCTGTATAGTCAAGGCTATGGTCCTCCCAGTGGTCATTTACGGTTTTAAGAGCTAGACTGTAAAAAAGGCAGAGCACCAATGAATTGATGTTTTTGAACTGTGGTGATGGACTCCTGAAAGTCCCTTGGACAGCATGGAGATCAAACCAGTCAATCTTGAGGGAAATCAACCCTGAGTACTCATTGGAAGGACTGATGTTGAAGCTAAAGCTCCAGTATTTTGGTAACCTGACAAACAGCTGACTCATTGGAAAAGTCCCTGATTCTGGGAAAGATTGAGGGCAGAAGGAAAAGAGGGCATCAGAGGATGAGATGGCTAGATGGCATCACCGATACAATGGACATGAAGTTGGGCAAACTTTGGGAGATGGTGAAGGACAGAGTGGTCTGGCGTGCTGCAGTCCATGTGGTTGCAAAGAATTGGACACGACTGGGCAACTGAAAAACAACAAGAGGTCTGATCAGACTGGAAGGAGGTAGCAACATTTGTATGAGCATCTTTTGCTGGTGCGCAGGCAGAGTCTGGGTGATGGGGAGCAGGCAGCTCTTCTACAGGAACCTACTGTGTCTTCAGCTTCAGGTGTTAAGTTCATTTACACAGGGTAGTGGTCTGGCTCTTTGGAGGGAAGAGTGTCTGACTCACACCAGCAATGTGTACTCAATAAATATTTGTGGAACAAATGAATAAGAACAGCTGAGGAAGGGAGGGGAATATGAAGACAATGGTCTTAAGGGCAGAGACATTAAAAAAGGGACATACTTGGGGTGACCAGCAGAGAGAGAGGCAAGTCTTCAAGTGAGGTGGCCAGTCATAAATGAGAGGCTTACTACAAAAATAGGACTCAAAACACCACAGTTAAGTTGTAGATGGGTAAATGTATAGATCCATTTGTTCAAAGTTTGTAGTGTTTATAGCTGGGGGGTGGAGATTTTGGACAGTTTTATTTCCTTCTTTTTTATTTAACTTTGTTTTATTATTTCATTGTTTCATTCAGGCCTTTTACAGTTTACCTAACACTATGCTTGGGTCTGTTGCATCTTGCAATGAACTCTGACTGAGCTTTGTCCTTTTGTCTCATGGGGAACTGACTGAAACCTGTAGGTCAGCTGAGCCTTAATGAGACTTTGTCTTAACTCGTCCAAGGTTCGTTTCACTCTGTCTGCTTATCCACATCAGCCAGCAGTTGACAAACGTGCTTTTCTCAATGAATCTTCCTGCCAGTTCTTCACAGTTCTTTTTTTTTTTTTCTTCTTCTTTTTTTTTTTCTTCACAGTTCTTATTTGAGTGCTTTCCCAGACATCAGTGAGAAAGGAAAGATTTACACTGTCTCTTTGAATGGACAATGCCCTATTTTCTTTTCTTATACGCAACTCCATGCATAATGAAATCCTATTAAATTTTTGTAGCTATTACAGATACTTACAATAATATTATAAGAAAAACTGCTTCCCAGCCCAAATTATTATTATTATAATTAATATTAATATAATTATTATTGTTGGCTTTGCTAGTGAACTGTATCTAGCACAAACACTAACTTGTATTTTCTTTCTCCTTTCTCTTGTCTCTCTGTTTTTAGCCCTAGAGGTGGTGTCAGCTGGGGCTTGATGCCAACCTCTTGGTGCTCAGCAGGATAAAGAGACCTGGGGAGAATGTTGCTTGACATTAAAGAATGTTTAAAGTTTATTATTTGTGAATGTGCTGTTGTATACAAGTAATTATGCTACACTCTGCTGACTCCCTTATTTTTTTCTCTTAATTAATTTATTTTTTATTGAAGGATAATTGCTTTACAGAATTTTGCTGTTTTCTGTCACACCTAAACATGAATCAGCCATAGGTATACATATATCCCGTCTCTTTTGAGCCTCCCTCCCATCTCCCTCCCCATCCCACCCCTCTAGGTTGATACAGAGCCCCTGTTTGAGTTTCCTGAGCCAGACAGCAAATTCTCTTTTTGCATGGATTAAGTCTCAGCTCCGATTTGTCTGATATTTATCTACACTAAACTTCTCATTCTCACCCTTGTTTCTTTTGTAAATAAAATATGTGAAGAAAAGAGAGGTGAAGAATGTGAATGGGGAGAAATGTGTCTGGAGACTTTGCTCTATGATTACTGTAATTTGAGGAGCAGACATGGGGGAAGATTCCCCTGCTTTCTGATGAATCTGAAATTCAGGCTTGTGTATAAACAGTTTATAAGGTACTTCAGTTTTTAAAGAATAGGTGTGTAACCAGCCACATTTTATAGTGAACTCTCTGTAATCTAGGTCGGGGGGTGACTAGACTACAGAGGATCAAGTACCAGGTTTGACTGTTTACTTTCTCCTGATTTTCCCTTTCTATGCTCTCTTTCTCCTTCAAGGTACTCTTGTGTTCACCAAGACCTACCCCTTGGAAGGCACTGATATTAGGCATGGAATGGAAGTGAATGGAAGTCTGTGTTAGCCTTTGCAGGCATTTTAAACTTCTCTCATTATGTGTCAACAGAGAATACTCGGAGCAAATATTCAGTAAAAGATGAGGTACAAGCCAGGTCTGATGAAAGTTAACTCCTTCAAGACCTGTGTCTATAGAGTGGGATCTATCAAAGGTAACAAGGGAACAGTGGGTAGGTTCTGTTCAGGTGGTCAGATGAGCCAAAAGCAAGGTTATAACATACTTTCAAGTATTTTTTTAATAAAAGAAAAATTACATATTAAGAAAAAAATTGACTATTAACTTATATTTTCTCAAGCCAAGAGTGAGAGCAAGAATTATAGCAAATGTAACAAACTAGAGTTTGTTTCTTTCGTTTTGTATTGTTTTTGCTACTTCAAATCAAAAAGCTCCATCAAAACATTAAATATTTTTGATACTTAGAATACTATTATTATGTGTGTCTCTGCATCTGTGTATTTGTTTTGTCAGAAATAATAATAATGAACATGGTTCCCTTTTCCCCTCTCTTGCTACAGAAATTTTGATATTTGTCCATCCCATCTCTGTCACTCTCTCACTTACTAGCCTCTAATGAAAATCCTCTTTGAGTGCTGAGTTTCTGGGTCTTTGTAATGCAGAAAGGAACTGCATCAGATATGGCCAGTTTTACTCTTAAGAGTAATAATTATAAGGAAAAATGATGGAAGTTAATAATAAAAAGAAAAAACAATAAAAAGTAATAATAATAAGGAAAATGACGGATGTTAAAGAAAGGAGAAGTGAAGAAGACTGGGGGGCAGGAAGGGAGAATAGGGAAGGGTTGAAAAAAAGATCTGGAAACATGGAGTTGGGAAAGAAGAATTTTAAGAAGTAAACTGGGGTTATGTATCGATGTTCTTTGAGAGAATGGAATGAAAATTTTGATTAGTTTATTTTTGATTACTAGTGTGTTTTCCTTTGAATACAAAACAGTAATAGAAGAACACCATGATAAATTCTCCTAAATATAATTAGACCTTCACAAATGCATGCATATATATTCAGTATTTCATGTCTGAAATGATTACCTAATTTGTGGTTATTGATTTTAAGATGAATCATCATTTCATATACCTATATTTAAGAAAGAGAAAAACACTTCCAATAATTATTTTAACAAATCACCAATTATAAGATGCAACTGTTTCAAAGGTGTTAAAATGTGAAAAAAAAAGGTGCATCAATCAATAAAAGAGTTATGGAAATAATAGAATAGAATACACCAAAATACTAAGAGTACTTATAAGCAAATTTTAGAATTGTAAGCTATTTTTGTTTTATTCATGCTTTTATGTGTTTTCAGTGTTTTACTCTGATCATGAGTTACTTTTCTAATTAGAACCAAAACCATGTAGTTTTGCAGGAAATTAACAGGGAATGAAGCCCTTTGCTTCTGGGAACTTCTGGTCTCATTGGCAAAATCCTACAAGAGCTACCACCATTAGATAATTCTGTTCCAAGGTCTAGCAAAAGCCTTTGAAATTACTGTTACAGTCTGTTTTCTGGATTTCCCAGGACCTAGTGAGTATCCCTGGCAATAAAACAAGCATAACTTAGCATAAATTATTTGTACATTTATAAATGTAGGCATATCCCTTTACAAAATGTAACAGTGGCTGAATTTCTAAATAGTGCAGTGCACAATTTCTTTTCTATGTCCAGTAAAATATTAAAAGTCTATCCATGTTCCTCAGGCCTTTTTGCTTCTCATGCTTTCTTAGCTTATTTGATGTCCATTGCTTTCAGGGTCTGAAAAATCTGCCACATAACCTGAGGGTTTAACTCTTTCAGAAGACTGAATTCAGGGGGTTAAAAGGTATATATGTGTGTGTGTGTGTATATATATATAAATATATATATATATATATATGCCATCTACTGCCTTCCTTCCTTCAGTGAATAGTCCAATGAAAGAAAGAAAGTTGAATCAGGAAAAAGCTTTCGTATTTCCTATGGCATGGTTTCCAGCTTGGTTTGCCTAAAAATACAAATGATTTTGAGTCAGAAGGACCTCCTTCTGACTTGGGAGGGAGAAGGACAGTGATTGAATTTTTGAAAAACATTTCCCCAAATCATTATCTTTTAATGATTTTTAAGATAACCATCAAAAAGGGTCTAGAAGAAGCTACATGAAATGTGCAATAAAACAATTAGACAGTGAGACATATAATTAAAGGGTTGTGGCTGTCTTATATACTTGCTTCCAGCCCAAAGTCTCTCACCCCCAGCACCATCAGAAGCCCACTTTGCTTTGAGTCTGGGCCTATCAGGCTAATCCCCAGGGAGGCCAAATAGGAAAGGCTCATCCAACTGGAAGAGAGAGTTGTGTTTACAGATTCAAGCCAAGAAAAATAGGGTGAAGTCAGAGGGCAGAGGTAACTCTAAGTCCAGTGTAGTGTCTGCCTCTTAGCATGTCCTCTGGATGAGCTCTAGCAGTCATGGGTTGTTTCTGGAAAGAGACTATTTCAATACAGAGGCAGTTTAAAGGGAAAAGAAAACAACTCTAATAAAATCTCAGTAAGACTGGGAGAGCAGAAGGCAATGCTGTATAGCAGAGCAGGTGCAAGTGGGGATGAAGGGAAACTTCTTGCCTTCAGGAGGCCTTTGACACATGGAAGAGTCCGGCTTATGTGTAGACTGGAGACAGAAGCCTGGGAGTTGAACCCTGGGGCCACCGCCACACAAGAAGAGACACTGACTGCAATAACTTGTATGCGAGCAGAGGGAGGACAGAACTCAGATTGCAGAACTTAGTTTAGGCTAAGGAGTATGTGATGTTCTATAAGGAAGTTTGCAGAGGCAAAAGAAGGATAGGTTAGCAACCCAAAAATACCAGTGAGGGCAGAACCAGAGAAATACTGTTTTATTAATCTTTTAACAATGTTGTTATGACTTACCGAATTTGGGTTACACACTTAAACTAGTTCTCTAAAGCTGGCACAAAGTGACTTTGGACTTTGCATTTGATCACTGAGGCTGGTGACTGAATCTGTCCAGTGACCACGGCCCTGGGGTGGTATTCTGTGTTAGAGATAAGACTTATTCCTGGGCACTGCCCCTCTTCTAATATATGTAGGCTGAAGGACTTAAGGACTCTAAATTTGGCACCCTTCACATAATTAAGCATGCCTCAGAGTTCCATGGGCTTTTCAGTCTTCAGAAGGAATCCTTTTCCCAAACCTGTATTTTTATTTCCCATCTGGTGAACCTTGAGAAATCCATTTATTTTTTAATGGAAGAATGGACCCTACATTTTCAAAGTATTTTCTAGGAATTTCCAAGGAATAATTAAATATTCTGGTTGTTACCTGAGAAGAGAACTACAATGAAGGGAAAAAAGCTTAGATCTGGATACAGATTTCTTTCTAGGCGTGCTGGAAATGCCCTTACACAAGTTTTCTTTACTTGACATTGTCCAGCCACTGGGTTGTAAAACTAAGCCTACCCCCTCTCAGAAAAATGCCTTTTATCAGAAGTTTCCAATTCAGGCTCATAGCCCATTTCTTCCTCCAGGCTAAAACCTTCCCTATTTTCTCTCTTCAAGTGATTTGACAGAGGAGACAGATTTTTCCTTAGGTGAATGCCCTAACTTTTTGTTTATAGGATTTGGTCTGGCTCTCTGTCCATGGACTTCTCCAGGCAAGCATACTAGAGTGGGTAGCCATTCTCTTCTCCAGGGGATCTTCCCAATCCAGGGATTGAGCCTGCCTCTCCCACATTACAGGCAGATCCTATACCACCTGAGTCAACAGGGAAGCCCCTTAATAGGATTTGGTCTGGCTCCCAAGTCATGGGACAGAATGAGTGAAATATTTGACAGGAGTTGTTACAGATGGAGGTATGTCACTTTGGGGGTGGGGGATTAGAAGATTAGCAGGGAGTGGCTGCTGGCAAAGCCCGTCTATTCTGTTTAATGATCCAACCACCAGCCTGAGGTGAAGACATGTCAGACTTGCTACTTCATCTCTCCTGCCATCAACCAGTCTCAGCTTCTAATTTCTTTCTTAAACACATACACACACCCCTCATAAGAACAATACAATACTCTTCTGTAGATAGGGATGTCTAGATAAAAACAAACCCAAAAAAAACCCCCTAAAAAGTCTTAATCTGTAAAGGTACACCTTTACACACCTACTTCATATTACTAACTGTGGGTCAGAAGCAGTGTTCTCTAAGAGAAATGGGTGAGTCCCTGTGTTATATCCATGCAAATAAAGGACCCTGCCCAAACAGCTATTGCCAAAGACAAATGCTATTACAGGAATTTTGCTACAGAATAAAAAATCTGCACTCAAATTTGCATTCTAGCTTTGATGATGTAAATTTTCATCCTCCATTGGCACTGTCCTTACAAAAATAAACTAACAGATACAATCAAATAAGACCCTGAGAGGCTGTCCAGTTTCAAGAAATTTTAGGAACATTTGAAATAATTTTGGTTAAGGACAGTCTACTAAGATAAATATTTGGATAAAAGTGGTATTCTTCTGGCCTGCATCATTTCCAAAATATTCGTGTTAGGATCTATGAGGAGGAAGAGGATAAGCACTTGGATTTGATTCTGGAATAACTTTCTTACAAGACAACACAATTCTGTGAACTAGTAAGCATTCTACTGCCACTACTTTTACATTTAGAAAAGGACTTTCTTCCCTGTTAAATGGTTCTTTGAAACAATACTTTAAATCCTCCTGAGTCTTTTTTTAACATTTCAATTCTTATCCTAACCTTTTGAATCACTACTTTCTGGCTTATCTTTTTCTGTTTGATTGTCACCGTTCCAATCCAGTAAAAGGTTGGCCCAGAATGAACATAATAGAAACAATGGAAATAGCTACCTACATGGGGTTCTCTAATTTAATATCAGGATAACAAGGGAACTCCGGAGGTTGTGTCATATGGACCTCTCGGGGACTTGGAGGTAAAGTCTTTGCATTTTATTTTTATTCACTCTCTTAGATTTCATTCTACTTTCATCTTTATTCCTCTAGATGCCTTTTGTTTCTCTGGATTTTGTCTATCACCTAGACAATGATATATCTCACAGCAATGGTATATCTCTTACACAATGATATAGTTGCCTGATTTTACTGTATTAAATAAACATTTATACAATGTTTTGCATGGCGCTGGAGCGGTGAGCGGAGCCTGCGCACAGCTGGAGCAGCAAGTGGCAGCTATGCAGCTCTGGAGCGGCAAGTAGCCGAGAGGAGGTACCCGGTATCCAAGGTCTGTAGCAGTGGAAGTAAGGAGATACCCCACGTCCAAGGTAAGAGAAACCCCAGTAAGACAGTAGGCACTGAGAGAGGGCATCAGAGCGCAGACAGACTAAAACCACAATCACAGAAAACTAACTGATCTAATCACATGGACCACAGTCTTGTCTAACTCAGTGAAACTAAGCCATGCCGTGTAGGGCTACCCAAGATGGATGGGTCATGGTGGAGAGTTCTGAAAAAAAGTGGCCCACTGGAGAAGGGAATGGCAAACCACTTCAGTATTCTTGCCTTGAGAACCCCATGAACAGTATGAAAAGGCAAAAAGATAGGACACTGAAAGATGAACTCCCCAGGTCGGTAGGTGCCCAATATGCTACTGAAGATGAGTGGAGAAATAACTCCAGAAAGAATGAAGAGACAGAGCCAAAGCAAAAACAGCACCCAGTTGTGGATATAACTGGTGATAGAAGCAAGGTCTGATGCTGTAAAGAGCAATGTTGCATAGGAACCTGGAATGTTAGGTCCATGAATCAAGGTAAATTGGAAGTGGTCAAACAGGAGATGGCAAGAGTGAACATTGACATTTTAGGAATCAGCGAACTAAAATGGACTGGAATGGGTGAATTTAACTCAGATGACCTTTATATCTACTACTGTGGGTAGAAGAAATGGAGTAACCCTCATAGTCAACAAAAGAGTCCGAAATGCAGTACTTGGATGCAAACTCAAAAACAACAGATTGATCTTTGTTCGTTTCCAAGGCAAACCATTCAGTATCATGGTAATCCTAGTCTATGCCCCGAACAGTAATGCTAAAGAAGCTGAAGTTGAATGGTTCTGTAAAGACCTATAGGACCTTCTAGGACTAATAGCCTAAAAATGTGTCCTTTTCATTACAGGGGACTGGAATACAAAAGTAGGAAGTCAAGAAACACCTGGAGTTAACAGGTAAATTTGGCCTTGGAGTATGGAATGAAGCAGGGCAAAGGCTAATAGAGTTTTGCCAAGAGAACACACTGGTCATAGCAAACACCCTCTCCCAACAACACAAGACTCTACACATGGACATCACCAGATATCCAACACCGAAATCAGATTGATTATATTCTTTGCAGCCAAAGATGGAGAGGCTCTATACAGTCAGCAATAAAGAAAAAAAAAAAAAATGGGAGCTGACTGTGGCTCAGATCATGAACTCCTTATTGCCAAATTCAGACTTAAATTGAAGAAAGTAGGGAAAACCACTAGACCATTCAGGTATGACCTAAATCAAATCCCTTATGATTATACAGTGGAAGTGAGAAATAGATTTAAGGGACTAGATCTGGATAGACAGAGTGTCTGATGAACTATGGACGGAGGTTCGTGGCATTGTACAGGAGACAGTGATCAAGACCATCCCCAAGAAAAAGAAGTGCAAAAAAAGGAAAATGGCTCTCTGAGGAAGCCTTACAAATAGCTGTGAAAAGAAGAGAAGGGAAAAGCAAAGGAGAAAAGGAAAGATATACCCACTTGAATGCAGAGTTCCAAAGAATATCCAGGAGAGATAAGAAAGCCTTCCTCAGTGATCAGCGCAAAGAAACAAAGGAAAACAATAGAATGGGAAAGAGTAGAGATCTCTTTAAGAAAATTAGAGGTACCCAGGGAACACTTCATGCAAAGATGGGGCTCAATAAAGGACAGAAATGGTATGGACCTAACAGAAGCAGAAGATATTAAGAAGAGGTGGCAAGAATACACAAAAGAACTGTACAAAAAAAGATCTTCACAACCCAGATAATCATGATGGTGTGATCACTCACCTAGAGCCAGACATCCTGGAATGTGAAGTCAAGTGGGCCTCAGGAAGCATCACTATGAACAAAGCCAGTGGAGGTGATGGAATTCCAGTTGAGCTATTTCATATCCTAAAAGATGATGCTGTGAAAGTGCTACACTCAATATGCCAGCAAATTTGGAAAACTCAGCAGTGGCCATGGGCCTGGAAAAGGTCAGTTTTCCTTCCAGTCCCAAAGAAAGGCAATGCCAAAAATGCTCAAACTATTGCACAACTGCACTCATCTCACACTCTAGTAAAGTAATGCTCAAAATTCTCCAAGCCAGGCTTCGGCAATAGGTGAACCGTGAAATTCCACATGTTGAAGCTGGTTTTAGAAAAGACAGAGGAACCAGAGATCAAATTGCCAACATCCACTGGATCTTCGAAAAACCAAAAGAGTTCCAGAAAAATATGTACTTCTGATTTATTGACTATGCCAAAGCCTTTGACTGTGTGGATCACAATAAACTGTGGAAAATTCTGAAAGAGATGGGAATACCAGACCACCTGACCTCCCTTTGAGAAATCTGTATGCAGGTCAGGAAGCAACAGTTAGAACTGGACATGGAACAACAGACTGGTTCCAAATAGGAAAAGGAGTACGCCAAGGCTGGATATTGTCACCCTGCTTATTTAACTTTTATGCAGAGTACATCATGAGAAATGCTGGGCTGGATGAAGCACAAGCTGGAATCAAGATTGCCAGGAGAAATATCAATCACCTCAGATATGCAGATGACACCACCTTTATGGCAGAAAGTAAAGAAGAACCTCATGATGAAAGTGAAGAGGAGAGTGAAAAGTTGGCTCAAAGCTCAACATTCGGAAAACTGGCATCTGGTTCCGTCACTTCATGGCAAAAAGGTGGGGAGACAGTTTGAACAGTGGCAGACTTTATGTTTTTGGGCTCCAAAATCACTGCAGATGGTTACTGCATCCATGATATTAAAAGACGCTTACTCCTTGGAAGGAAGGTTATGACCAACCTAGACAGCATATTAAAAAACAGAGACATTACTTTGTCAACAAAGTCCATCTAGTCAAGGCTATGGTTTTTCCAGTGGTCATGTATGAATGTGAGAGTTGGACTATGAAGAAAGCTCAGTGCCGAAGAACTGATGCTTTTGAACTGTGGTGTTGGAGAAGACTCTTGAGAGTCCTTTGGACTGCAAGAGGGTCCAACCAGTCCATCCTGAGGGAAATCAGTCCTGAGTGTTCATTGGAAGGACTGATGTTGACACTCAACTCCAATACTTTGGCCACCTGATGTGAAGAGCTGACTCATTTGAAAAGACCCTGATGCTCCTGATGAAGGCAGGAGAAAAGGGGATGACAGAGACGAGATGGTTGGATGGCATCACCGACTCAATGGACATGAGTTTGGGTAAACTTCGGGAGTTGGTAATGGACAGGGAGGCCTGGTGTGCTGCGGTCCATGGGGTTGCAAAGAGTCAGACACCAATGAGAGAGTGAACTGCACTTACCTGAACTATACAATGTTTTGCTCACTTTCCCTTTCTTTACATTAGTTTTCTCTTCCTTTTCCTTTATCTAGTATAGACCTAAAGAAGACAAGGAAGCAAGACATATGGATAAATATTTGGTGAGAAAACTTTCCAGAAGAGGAAACAGCAAGTTCAAATCCTTCAAAAGGAGCATGGCATGGCTGGCATAGATTGAACAAGAACATGAGGGTAGAAAAAATTAAGTGAGAAATCAACTGTATCTTTATAAGCTATGAAGAGGCTTTGGTTTTCTCTCTGAATGAGAATGAAAGTCCCTGGAGGATGTTAACAGGTTTAACCTGCAGCTTCAAAACCTCACCCATACTAGTAGATATGGTGAGAATATACTATCACCAAGAAAGATGGAAAGATACAAGGGTGGGAGCCAGGTGAAATAATCTAGGAAAGGAATAATGGTGACTTGGACCAAGCTGTTGTTTAGTCTGAGTAAACTCTTTTGTGACCACATGGACTATAGCCTGCCAGGCTCCTCTGACCATTGGATTTCCAATGCAAGAATACTGGAGTGGATTGCCATTTCCTTCTCTGGGGGATCCTCCTGACCCAGAATGGAATCATTGTCTTCTGCATTGGCAGGCAGATTCTTTACCACTGAGTCATCAGGGAAGACCTGGACCAAGTTAGTAGTAGCTAAAGAGATTAAGAATTGCTTGGATTCTGGATATATTTTGAGACGACAGCCCACGGGATTTGATAACCAATTTAATGTGTGATGAAGAGAGAAAAGTGATAAAGGGTGAATCCAAGATTTTGGAATAATAAACTGGAAAAAAAGGAGATGCCTCTAACTGAAAGGGGAATGGCTGAGGTAGAACAAATCTGGGATTCGGAAACGATCAGGAGTTCGGTTTCTTTAAAAGTATTCACACTGGGATTCCCAACAGCTGTCAAGATACAGATGTAAAGTAGGCAGGTGAATTTATGAATCTAAAATTCAGGGGAGTGTTCCAGATTGCATATACAGATTTAAGAATCTTCATTATATATAGTATTTAAAGATGGGAGAATAGATGAAATTTCTAAAAGAGTCTGAGTGTAGCTGAAGAGGAGAGGAGGCTCATGGAAAGTAGAGTTTTCATGCATTATACCCCAGAAGGTCTGTCCTTCCTATAAGGGAAAATGTCCAAAGAAATAAACATCCCACTGAAGATTTTTCCCTTCCACAAAGCAGACACGTTCATTAATGGTGATCCAAGAACAGCTGTATGTTTGTCTGTGAGTCTATGTGTTTGTACACTTTATCTTCTGATTTGGAAATATGTTGAGTACACCAACTGGTTGGAAGTACAATCTACTAGAAGAGAAAACATGTCAAGATTCGTTAGAAGAAATAAGTTAACTGATAAACCTAGAGAAAATTGTATAGTTCCTGAGTCCTTGTGGAGAAACTGATGACAAGGAGAAGGATTTTGCTGATCATGTATTTCTTGCTGCCACAAGAGTGAGGTGAGAAAGAATGCTACTGTGGCCTGACCAGATAGGAGAAACACTTGTCTGATTGCACAAGTGCCATCCCTGGTTGCCTTGGTTACAGGCAACTGATAACACATGCAAATGAAATAAACGGTTAATGAGCAGTGGGCCAACAGGTGACCTAGCGAGCACTACCTTGGGGGAAGGCTATGTGGCAGGCAGAGACAGGATGAGGCCAGGATACAAGGAACTCACTGTGAATAACAAGGGCAACATGAAGGCTGCCAGTTAAGGAAACTCAATGTGGCAGAACTTTTTATATCTCCCACTAACTTTGGTCAGCCTCAGTGTAGATAACTTGCATCATTGCTACCCAATGCTGAACAGAAGGGCATCCTAGGGAGAACAAGGTGGGAGGGTGAACAAAATCATTTAAAAAACCTGCTTCTCACAAAAGGGAAGAGAACAATCTGAAATGCATCTGGGCATTTTATTAGTGATTTCTTTGTAAACCTCTGTGGATATATATCCCCAGATATTAGCTATTTGTTATTCCAAGATAAAATAAAATGGAAAATAAATCATTAATAGAATCTACAAACATGGTCCTGATTGCTCAAACCTTCATAATAAATCCAAATCACAAAAGTAATACAGGTGATATTTAGGAAATGAGGTTGTTACTCCCATTATAGGGATTTGGTAGCTTGATCTGAAACAACTCCAAATTTCTCTGGAAGCCTGTGTATATATTAGTTGCTCAGTTGTGTCCGACTCTTTGTGACCCCATGGACCCATCAGGTTCTTCTGTCCGTGGGATTCTCCAGGTGAGAATGTTGGAGTGGGTTGCCATTCCCTTCTCCAGGGGATCTTCTCGACCCAGGTATCGAAACCTGGTCTTCTACATTGCAGGCGGATTCTCTACCACCTGAATCACCAGAAGTGTAAGTGTGAAATTAACTCCCTCTTCCTTTCCTGGTGGGCCTCACTGGGTTGATGAAGTCCAGGAAGAAGCCTGCCCTTACTTTGAGGGTTGTGGCACAACCTCATAATTTAGAGCTATCAGAAGTCACAATGAGTAACAGTATGATATCTGGGGCTCATTCCTGAAGAATTTAGGACCAATTTGATTTTTACTCTGCTTCTTAACACAAAGATACTTTGGAAGTCCTCATTTGGACATCTCAGTATTGGCTTTATGGGGACCTTAAAGTGTTTTAAGGGTTGGATTGAAGAAATAGAGAATCTTATTTCTGCTTCTAATGTTGATTTTCTGCCACGTGGGTAGAACTTTCATGGGGAGAAATGATATACAGTGTAGATCTGGGCCAGCAAAATTGGGAAGTCAATTATGTTGTTGCATCTGGTTTCACGGGGGAAGAAGATGATGAGCTAGTTAAGGACTATTGGGGAGAATGCCAGATTTGTAACATGCATCCACAAGTAATGATTGCATTGGTCGTGTCATCTGAGCAAGGGCAGAAGCTTCAGCTGTGAGCATAAGCAGATCACTTTTAATATTTGGCAAAATAATAAACTCAACACTTAAAAGCGTTTCAAATTATTTAGCATCTTCAAGTATTCACCAAAACACCTATTATTCCTGCTAATGTTTACACCAATAGCAAAAAGTACCTCATGACTAAATGAAGGCCATAGACAGGCAATTATCAAGTACATTTTGGATGCTCTGTTTAAGGGAATACTTGAAATGAAATGTTCGTTGGAAGGACTGATGCTGAAGCTGCAACTCCAGTACTTTGGCCACCTCATGCGAAGAGTTGACTCTTTGGAAAAGACCCTGATGCTGGGAGGGATTGGGGGCAGGAGGAGAAGGGGATGACAGAGGATAAGATGGCTGGATGGCATCGCTGACTCGATGGACATGAGTTTGAGTAGACTCCGGGAGTTGGTGATGGACAGGAAGGCCTGGTGTGCTGCGATTCATGGGGTCGCAAAGAGTCGGACACGACTGAGCGACTGAACTGAACGGAACTGAAATGAAATAACTAGTGTCTCTTTGTATTGATACAATGTATCTTTCCCCTATACAATCTGAACAAGGATAACAATAACCTGTTTTTTCAGAAATAGCATTAATAACAGCTTATAAATGAAATTTTTATGTGTAGACACTAACTGCTTTGAGAAGACTCAGTCCTACTCTGAGCAAACAAAAACATCTGAAAATTAAAGGCAGAATGTTATTTTTTTTAATGAGATGGAAGGAAGCAGAGTATTTATTTAAGTGTAAATCTATGGCTGATTCATATCAATGTATGACAAAACCCACTGAAATGTTGTGAAGTAATTAGCCTCCAACTAATAAAAAAATTAAAAAAAATAAAAAAATAAAAAAAACAAACAAACAAAAAAAAAAAACAAAAAACAAACAAACAAACAAAAAAAGCTTTATTATACATATACTTTCAAAGGAAAATGTTGAAACATAACAGTTCTCTACAAATAAAAAATGTTGGAGAGGTTGCAGAGAAAAGGAATTCTCCTGCATTGTTAGTAGGGATGTGAGTTGGTGCAGCCACTGTGGAAAACAGTATGGAGGTTCCTCAGAAAGCTAAAAGTAGAATTACTGCATGATTCAGTAATCCCACTCCTGGGCAAATATCCACACAAACTTCTAATCTAAAAAGATTCATGTGAAAAAAAAAAAAAAAAAGATTCATGTGTCCCTATGTTCATAGTAGCACTATTCACAATAGCCAAGACATGGAAACAACCTGAATTGACAGATGAATTGATAAAGAAGATGTGGTACATATATACAATGGAATACTACTCAGTCATGAAAATAAATAATGTCACTGCAGCAATGTGGATGCAACCAGAGATTATCATGAGTAAACAAGTCAGAAGGAGACAAATAGCATATGGTATCACTTATACATGGAATCTAAAACATGACACAGTGAAACTATCTATGAAACAGAAACAGACTCACAGACATAGAGAGCAGACTGGCGGTTGCCAAGGGGGAAAGTGTTGGTGGAAGAATGGAGTGGGAGGTTGGGGTTAGATGTAAGCTTTTCTATATAGAGTAGATAAACAACAAGGTCCTACTTCATAGCAGTGCAGACTTTATTTTGGGGGGCTCCAAAATCACTGCAGGTGGTGACTGCAGCCATGAAATAAAAAGATGCTTACTCCTTAAAAGAAAAGTTATGACCAACATAGACAGCATATTAAAAAGCAGAGACATTACTTTGCCAACAAAGGTCCATCTAGTCAAGGCTATGGTTTTTCCAGTAGTCATGTATGGATGTGAGAGTTAGACTATAAAGAAAGCTGAGCAGTGAAGAATTGATGCTTTTGAACTGTGGTGTTGGAGAAGACACTTGAGAGTCCCTTGGACTGCAAGGAGATCCAACCAGTCCAGCCTAAAGGAAATCAGTCCTGAATGTTCATTGGAAGGACTGATGTTGAATCTGAAACTCCAGTACTTTGGCCACCTGATGTGAAGAACTGATTCACTGGAAAAGACCCTGATGCTGCAAAAGATTGAAGGCAGGAGGAAAGGGGACGACAGAGGATGAGGTGGTTGGATGGCATCACTGGCTCAATGGACATGAATTTGTGTAAACTCCAGGAGTTGGTGACGGACAGGGAGGCCTGGGCGTGCTGCAGTTCATGGGGTCACAAAGAGTCGGACACGACTGAGCGACTGAACTGAACTACTTCATAGCACGAGAACTATATTCAATATCCTATAATAAACTATAATGAAAAAGAATATAAAAAGAGAACGTATAAAAGTGCATAACTGAATTGCTTTACAACAGTAGTTAGCAAAACATTGTAAATAAACTATACTTCAATTAAAAAAAGAAAGAAGACACTTCTTTGTTAGGATATTTAAAATAAATCCTAAAATAAAATAAAATAGAGATGGTACATACATACTTGTGTAACCTACACTTTCTATTTATGCAGTGAGCAATGACTGATGTTTATTATTCCCTGTATTAAAGATCTGTACCATCCACTGTGTAATATGGCTCTTGCTTCTTGGATGTGCCTTAAGGAGGTGTAAGCTTTCCCACTGATTGCTTTGTTCCACTTCCTTGCTTTCTGAGAGAACTTAGCACACTTAGCTTTCTGACTAAACTCAAGAGACAAACTTTTAGAAACTCCTTAGAAATTACTGTAATCAACTCAGAAATTACCATACATACTTATTATACAGATCCATTTTTAGGTCTTGTAAGTCAGCATATTTATAAACATATCACTATATCACTTTTTAAATATATTTTGTATTTATCTAAAATTGGTTTCCTTTGTGATTTTACATATTTTATTTTATATATTTAAAGACCTTATTCTGAGAAAGTGGTCATAGGTCTCACCAGAGTGCCAAAAGGGCCATGATGTGCAAAAGGTTAAGAACTCCGAGAGACTTTTTTGCAATTTTCTTTTGTCTGAAGATGTTTTCCTTTTGTCTTTGTTTTTGGAATTTTTTTTTTCTGGATACTAAACTCTAAGTGGGCTATTATTTTCTTTCAGGATATCTAATTTATTTATCCATTGTGTTCTGGCTTTAATGATTGCTATTGAGAAGTCACTACTAATCTAATTGTTATGACTTCGAAGATAGTCTTCTTTTTAAAACCACTATTAAGGTTTCTTTCTTTTTTCATTTTCAGTGAATTGGGTTTAGATGTGTTCTTTTCTCTTTTATAAATCTGTTTGACTTCTTGAAGCTATGGCTTTATTCTTTCCATAGTTCTGGAAAAAAATCATTGAAAATTCTCTTCAAATTTTGCCTCAGCTCTATCATCTTATTTCTTCCTGGGACCTTTTCACTCTGTGCCCTGTCTTTCACTCTCTTCTGTATTTTATATCCTTTAGTGTGTGTGTGGGCATGCTAAGTTGCTTTAGTCATGTCTGACTCTTTGTGACCCTGTGGACTGTAGCCCACCAGGATCCTCTGTCCATGACATTCTCCAGGCAAGAATACGGGAGTGGGTTGCCGTGCCCTTCTCCAATCCTTTAGTCTAACTTGTATTATTTGGTTATTTTTTCTGGTCTATCTCCCAATTGTCTGATTATTTCTTCAGCTGTGACTAATTTTCTATCACCATTGTCATTGAATTCTTAATTTGGAAGATAGTATTTTACAGTTCTAGAATTTCTCTTTGACTTATTTTCAAATCTGTTATATCACAATTCCAGAGTCTTTGAATTACAGTTTTGTTTTTTTTTTACCCTTTTACTTTTTCTTTTCCAATTATGTTTCCTTTCTCTGCATTAATCAGAACCACACATGGATTAAAAGGTATAATTAAATTCTACTTTTAAAAAATAAGTTTAAAATCATTGAGGCAACACATAGAATAGAACTTGGGTACGAGAACTTCTCTCTGGGCCTCAGTTTCCTTATCTGCAAAATGAGGGGATTGGCAAAGATCAGTGACTTCCAGAAATTGTTGGATTTTACAAGTCAGTAAAATTTCCAAAAATAACTTGGTATGCGTTAAAGGGTTGTCAAATTTTATGCTTCTAAATGAGAATATTAGCAAAATAAAGATTACTATTATTTCAGAAAAGGATGGGCATTTAACACAAACAAATTTTAGAATAACAATCAGTTCTTCCAAAAGATAATAGGCTTCCACTTGCCAGGTGCATGCTTAGTCAGATCGGGACTCTTTGTCACCCCATGGACTGCAGTCCACCAGGCTCCTCTGTCCATGAGATTTTCCCAGCAAGAATATGAGAGTGGGTTGCCTATTTCCCCCTCTGCAGGATCTTCCTGACCCAGGGATCAAACTGGTGTCTCCTGTGTCTCTTGAATTGGCAGGTGGATTCTTTAACACTGAACCACCTGGGAAGCCCCTTATATCTGTTATATTGCCCTTATTTTTCTGCTGTCCAGTCCTCAGATCCAAGTTTTAGAACCAGACTAATTAAGGATATGAAGTTCCTTCCAGAATTTACATTATCTGACTTCTAAAATAAAGTACTAAATATGTAGAATTTTTAATGAACATAATAAGAGATTCATTAGAGATATTAAGATGGTCTAAGTTTTATAGTAGAGACATGATTCTCACTGTAACTGGTCTAAGAATGTCTTGGGGAGTTTTAAATATTCCCAAGTCTCAGGCCAGTTCCATTCTGATTTAATTGGTCTGGGATGGAGACTTGACATGGATAGTTGTTTATGGTGCCCAGAAAACTCAAATGAATAGTGAGGGCTGAGAACCACTGTGGAAACCTTATGGGCTTTGAAATCAGAAGGTGTGAAATAATAGATAAAATGAAAAAAACCATAGAATGGGAGAAAATATTTACAAATGGTGCACCTGAGAATGGATTAATCTCCAAAATTTACAAACAGCTCATGCAGCTCAATATAAAAAAAAACCGACAACCCAATTAAAAAATGGGCAGAAGAACTACACAAATGTTTCTCTAAAGAAACATACAGATGGCCAAAAGGCACATGAAAAGATGTTCAACATGTCTAATTATTAGCAAAATGTAAATCAAAAGTACAGTGATTTTTGTACAACTACCTCACACTGGTTAGAATAGCCATCATAAAATATCTACAAAAAAGAAATGCTGGAGAGGGTGTGAAGAAAAGGGAACCCTCCTACACTGTTGATGGGAATATAAATTGGAACAACCATTATGGAGAACAGTATGGAGGTTTCTTACAAACTAAAAATAGAGCTAACAAGTGATTCAGCAATCCTAATCCTGGGCATATATCCAGGGAAAACTGTAATTTGAAAAGATACATGCACCCCAATATTCATTGCAGTGCTATTTACAACAGCCAAGACATGGACACAACCTAAATGTCAACCAACAGATTAATGGATGAAGAAGATGTGGGAATGCTACTCAGTCATGAGACAATGAAATAATGCCATTTGCAACAACATGGGTGAACCTGGAAATTATCAAACTAAGCGAAGTAAGTCAGACGAAAGACAAATAAGATACTGCTGATAAATGGAATCTAAAAAAAATAATACAAATGAACTTATTTACAAAACAGAAACATACAGAGAACGAACTTACAGTTATCAGGGGGAAAGAGTGAGCGGGGATAGATTGGAAATTTTGGATTAACATGTATACACTACTATATTTCAAATAGACAACCAATAAGAATCTACTGTACAGCATAGGGGACTCTGCTCAATAACCTAAATACCTAAATGGGAAAAGAATTTGAAAAAGAATGTCGTTGAGTTGTGTCCGACTCTTTGCAACCCCATGGAGTGCAGCACACCAGACCTCCCTTTCCTTCACCATCTCCCAGAGTTTGCTCAAATTCATGTCCATTGAGTTGGTGATGCCATCCAACCATCTTGTCCTCTGTCATCCCCTTCTCCTGCCTTCATTCTTTCCCAGCATTGGGGTCTTTTCCAATGAGTTGGCTCTTCACATCAGGTGGCCAAAGTATTGGAGCTTCAACATCAGTGCTTCAAATGAATATTCAGTGTTGATTTCCTTTAGGATTGACTGCAAGGAGCAGTCCAAGGGACTCTCAAGAGTCTTCTCCAACACCACAGTTCAAAAACATCGATTCTTTGGCGCTCAGACTTCTTTATAGTCCAACTCGCACATCCATATATGGCTACTGGACAAACCATAGCTTTGACTATATGGACCTTTGCAGGCAAAGTTAATGTTTCTACTTTTTAATACACTGTCTAGGTTTGTCATAACTTTTCTTTCAGAGAGCGCATGTCTTTCAATTTCATGGCTGCAATAGATACATGTATATGTATAACTGAGTCACTTTGCTGTATATCTGAAACTAACTCAACATTGTTAATCAACTATACTCCAATATAAAATAAAAATTAAAAAAAAAGAAAAGAAATTTAGGCTTCATCCCTTTGCTTACTCACTATGTGTATGATCAGGTCACTGAAGATGGTGATTTTCTTGCTCATCCCTGCTTGACCAGTCCCTGTTTCACCTACATTCCACTCACATGACCATCCAATCCTCTTAATGAGTAACTATCTTGCTGTCTGCCCCATATGCTGATTTACTTGGTAACTAACAAGTTCACCTATAAATGATAGCCTCCCTCTCCCTCAAGTAGCAAAGACTGCTGTTGTCTCTTGCCTGCTCAGCTCTGCCAAAGGTGATGGAGTGTTGCTCCATGATCTTTTGCTTCTGACTTATAAGATTCCCTATCCAATAAACCATAAATGTTGCCATCACTGTCTCTGTGTTCTTTTTTCACTTTTGTGGCTGGGCAATTATAAGGCTCAAAGGCTTCAGAGTACAGCTCAATACTGTGCAAGCTTAGCAAGTTATTTATGCTTTCTGAACCTCAGTTTCCTCATCTGCAAAGTAAGGATTATAAAACATGTTTCAATGGATCAAATGAGATAATACATGGAAACTCCTTTGTAAACTATAGAACCCTGTGTAATAAAGGATGTAGAGGCAGAGATGCTAAAGAGGGCCTAGCATGTGTGGAACTGACAGAACAAAGACAATTTGCTTATAATGGGAAATAAATAGTCAAAAAACAGAGACTTATTTGGTCTTCAGTGTTTGGCATAGAAGTTTCAACTTAAAGCAGAAGTTTCAATACTCATCAGAGTATTGAAAATATTCCTATAAAACAGTTATGATCAGGTACATTTTAAAAATTGGGTTCCTACTGCAGTGATACTAAATGCTTTGTCTATGTTATTTATAATCCTCAAAATAACCCCACAAAATCTTATTATCATTTGACAAATGAGGATGCACCTCAGGTAGCAAAATTGTCTTATCATCTAAAGGTTACCTAGCAGAACCAAGAGCAGAAAGATTTGAGACAAAGAGCAGAACCAAGATTTGAACTCAGGTCTGTCTAACTGACTTCTGTGTCCTTTGCATATGTGAGGACACAAAGATGGCAACTCAGTTTGGGTTTGGTCAACAGTCACTCTAACACCTTATTTTGTAAGCTAAGTTGTCAGCTCTTAGAAGAGCAAAATGTGTCTTAAGCCAAATCATGCAAGCTAGGTGAAAATATGACCTGCAGATGGACCCAGCCCTGGAATTTGCTGAGGCCAGAGTTTACAGGATGGAGCTGACCTCAATCGGTTAATCCTCCCATTAGGAGGATTTTCTCCATCTCATTCTCATGAGTTGAACTAGGAAATAAAACAAGAGGTTGTTTGGCAGCAGTTCAAATATGCCCCTTTCAGGTGTACTACTTGCATTTTAACAGGGTGTTTGCCAAGCTAGAAATACATCCAGGACCCAAACACAGGAATCACCTGTTCTTCAATTTTAGAAACCATGGTCAGAAGCTGTGAAAGATATTTTAGGACAAAACACCTTTATTCGGAGCCTCTGGAACTACAGTCCTGAAATGTACAGGAAAATGCACAATTTATTTCTATTAATATGCTTTATTAGAAGGAAAAAGGCAAGAAAGACGAGAAACGTTTCGGTACCGAGCAGTCACGTTTCAGTGAAAGCAAGGGTGTCCTCATCACAATTTAAGATATAAGAGTAGTCACAGGAGTCTGAAGACAGTGGTGGTCTAAACACAACTCAAACAGTGCTTGACACTCAAGAGTTAACCATTCAATCTCTCTCTCCACGAGCTGCTTCTCCCTGTTCTGCTGCCAGTTACCTTCCTTGACCCTCTCTACTTGTACTGGTGAGCTTCTCTTTCTGAGATTTCCTACTTGGTACTACTTCAGTTTCTGCTTACTCTCACTGTAAATTCCACTCAAATTTTCCAAAATATGATCAGATTGATTTGAACGGTTACCATCTGGCATAAGTGCCCCTGCTGGGCAGAAGCCTCGCAATCAGTTCAGTTCAGTTGCTCAGTCGTGCCCGACTCTTTGCGACCCCATGAATCACAGCATGCCAGGCCTCCCTCCCCATCACCAACTCCCGGAGCTTACTCAAACTCATGCCCATCGAGTCGGTGATGCCATTCAGCCATCTCATCCTCTGTCATCCCCTTCTCCTCCTGCAATAGATCACATCAAAGGATGCAGACCACAGACAACTGTCTCTAGCTCAGATGTTAACTCCTGGTCAAACTGGGTATGATCAAGTGATCTGGAACCCATGATACAAAGTGGGGTGACTTTTGATTAAAGAGCCACCAAAAAAAAATGGATCAGAAGGTAGGTACTCGGTATGAACTGTCAAATACACATTCCATGTAGACACCAGCCCGTTCCACCTAGTTCCTACCAGATTACTGTTCAGATATCCTACTGAGCAGAGATGGGATTAGGACAAGGCAAGAGAGGCCTGGGTATGAAATTTTAGGAGATACTCATTTTCAGGGCCATGCAAGGGCAGAATCAATGCTTAAGAGTGAATGTACCCTGGACTCCTCATTTGCCTCACTCTAGTTCTTGGCCCTGCTGTCGAGGGGAAGTTTCCTTTGTTTTTACTTCCTTTTACCATCTCTTACTTCAGTTTTAATGGTGCGTTTACTACTAACACTGGTATTTTTGAATATAGAAATCCATAGCAGTTCCAAAAACCTGTCCATAGGATTGCATTTTCTATGAAAGGCAGCACTTAGTAAGTCTTCCTAAATGAATCCTAAAGAAAAATAAATAAGCCACAGATTTTATTTCACCTTAAGGTAATAAAGGTTAATTAACAAACACAGATAGTTTGGAAATTTTGTCATCCATTTTGTTCTTTTCTGTATTGAAAGGAGTAGAACAAACAGCCCATGTAGTTACTTTTCTGAACTGAGTTCCAGTAAACTGAACAAATTTGAACTGTCTTTCTGAGGTGAAGAATGAAATATCTTGTGGGCTGAGGGTCAACTATTTTTAACAGAACAGGGAAACAAGGATATTTTCCCCCTGAATGAATTGCTTAAAATTTGAATCATGTGGTATGCAACTAGAATTATTTGCATCAGGCTATAAGCTCTTGCCTGTATCTGTTGTGTTCCTACAGAGATGAGTCATTACATAATACTTTAAGTGGCACATCTCAAACATACTGAACTTGAAAATAAACCAAATGGCAATTATAGAGCATGCACTAAGGATAAATGACAATTTTCTTCCCTAGTAAATTTAATGTGGATTATAAAAGGTTACTTTGGTAAAAAATAATAATAATAATAAGACCTGTAGCAAATGCAACAACCAGATTCCCCTTGAGGAGTTTAGTCCTCTAGCTGACAAGAGTATATTTACTACCTGCTGAAAGTGCAAGACTCTGCCCCATTCAAGGAACTGCCCTGTTTACTGATACTGCTTTTCCCAAGCTTATGCCCCCTCCAAGGGAGTAGCTTACATTCAACAACTGTCTGAAGCAGGGTTATGAAAGCCTGAAACTTCTACCTCTGTTACAAAAATCTCTAAAGGATCACCCCATCTTCAGAGCACCCTGTAGGATCCAGGAGGGCAATGCAACTATCTCACATTTCAACTTCTCCCTTTGACCAATTCTTACCCTATACCCTCAAAGGTGTTGCTCCTACAAGCATCCCTCAAATCTCCCACATGCAAACCTCAGAATTTCAGCGTTTATTTTCTGGGGACCTGACCTGTGAAAACTGGAACCAGAAGTTACCCTAAGAGATTTTAGAGCTGAATGACTCCCTGGTTGAGCAGCAGAGAGAACTCCCATCACTGGTGGTAGGTGGAAGATGAGTAGTTTCTGACATGCTACAGGAATGCAACTGTTAATAATTAATTACTACAGGACTGGGATGTGATACCAGTAGAATAAAATGCACTGAGAGGCATGGCTCAGATGTATAAGAGATATGGGTTATGGTGTCTTTAGAACATGGCTGGAAAAGTTTTTATACTCCCTCCCCCCATCAATAAGTAGGAACTATGTCCTCTATCCCTGAATTTGAATGCACTTTTGACTGCTTTCATCAATAAGATTAAGGTTGAAGTGATCCTATGTGATTTATGAGATTATATTATAAAAGGTTGGGTGCTTCCCAGGTGGCTCAGTGGTAAAGAATCCCCTTGCCAGTGAAGGAGACTCAGGAGACATGGGTTCGCTCCCTGGGTCAGAAAGACGCCCTTGAGAAGGAAATGGCTACCCACTCCAGTTTTCTTGCCTGGAGGATCCTGGCAGGCTGAAGTCCATGGAGTTGCAAAGAGCTGGACACAACTGAGCACACATACACACACATCATAAAAGGTCAGACAGCTTTTTCTAGACTTAGTTTCTTTTTTTCCAAATAATACATATTTATTTTTAATCATCTAAAGTGTATGGTTCAGTGACAGCATTGTTTATTCTTAAAACTTTGTGCCACTATGTAAAAACTCAGCTAACCTTGAGGTTGTCATGCTACAAGGGAGCCTGTCATGTGGGGAGGTCCCAGAGATCAGCTTTTGAGCTGTTCTAGTCCAGGTACCCAATATATGGAGGTAGAAACTTCCAGATTAGGATTTCTCAACCTCAGTACTATTCACATTTGAGGCCAGGCAATTCTTCATTGGGAGGACAGTCCTGACACTGGAGGATGTTTAGCAGTATCTCTGACCTCTGTCTGCTACTACTAGTGGTACTCCCTTTCCTGCAGTTGTGACAAACAAAAATGTTTCTGACACTGCTGTATTCCATGGGGACAAAATTGCCCCCAATTAGGAACCACTCCTTCAGATAAATTTAGTTCTCAGCCCTTTGAGTGACCTTAAGCTATCCAACGGCTTCCCTTGGTGGCTCAGATGGTAAAGAATTTGCCTGCAATGCAGGAGATGCGGGTTCAGTCCCTGGGTCTGGAAGATCCTTTGGAGAAGGAAATGGCTACCCACTCACTCCAGTATTCTTGCCTGGAGAATTCCACTGACAACGGAGCCTGGAGGGCTATAGTTCATGGGATCACAAAAGAGCTGGACACGACTAAGTGACTAACACTTTCTTTTCACCACTTTGAAGCTACCTAAGCCTTCCCAGTATATATCCCAGGTATCATAAATCTGAGAAAATCAATTCCTCCCATGTCCAAATTCCCACCCTGCAGAATCTGTAAATACACTAAAATTGTTATTTTATACCACTAATTTTGGGGGTATTCTTTTTTAACACAGTATTGGATAACCTGTGCAAGAGAAAAAGAGTAGTTATAATGACTATGGAATTGGATGACTATATAGCTGGAGGCAATCAATACATTATAAAAGATAATGAAAATTGAGGATGTTTAATTACCAGATTAAAAAGTGAGTATGGAAGTCAGAGGTTCTTGTTGGCAGGATATAAAGAGACTCTTTCCTCCAGAAAGCTGAGTCAGATCAGGTCCCAAATCTTAACTACAAAAGTAGAAGGACTATAGAAGAGACAGTTCTCCAATTTGGCACATTTTCTGCACCAATGGCAGGGTTATATTTGTGGAAGTGAGACCTTGATGCACGACACAGGGAAATCTGGGTTAATAGTCTAAAACATCTTGAATCCCCAGATTCTCCTTTGGGCCTGAAAAAGTAGACCACATTGATCTTCTAAAGCTCAGTTCTCTCCAGTGGCTAGAGTCCTCTGCCTTGCTTTCACTTTCACCCTTGGCCCCTGGGTGAATAACTAGCACTAACTCACCATTCAGTCCAGCTGTGGAAGTGCATGGACTGATGAGAGAGAAAAGGGCTATTCTGTGAGGAGGCACAGGTCAATGTGTGCAGCAAGAACTGAGAGAGAATGTATGAAACTCAATCCTGAGGATGCTGGATCAAGTAGGGAACAACATAAAGGCAGATAAGGGAGAGAGGAGAGTTTATATAGGAGCACTTTTGAGTAATCCAGGAATTAGCACTGTGGAAAGCCCCCAAGGAGATGCTGTCTTTGAGGATGGCTTTTAGAAGTTTGGAGAAAGACAATATCAAGTAAAAAATGCCACACCCACCATGGCAAAAAATAGAAAAGATATCAAAGAGCTAAGTGTACTGTACATGTTTGAATAGATGTATCATTCTATTCAAATGAAATCTGTCCTCTTCTTGGGCTCTAAAATCACTGCAGATGGTGACTGTAGCCATGAAATTAGAAGATGGTTGCCTCCTGGCAGGAAAGCTATGATGAACCTAGGCAAAATGTTGAAAAGCAGAGACATTACTCCACCGATAAATGTTGAAATATAGTCAGGGAAATGGTCTTCCCAGTGGTCAAGTACGGTTGTGAGAACTGGACCACAAAGAAGGCAGAGCACCAGACAATTGATGCCTTTGAACTGTGGTGCTGGAGAAGACTCCTGAAAGTCCTTTGGACAGTGTGAAGATCAAACCAGTCAATCTTAAGGGAAATCAATCCTGAATACTCATTGGAAGGATTGACGCTGAAGCGCTAGTATTCTGGTCACCAGATGTGAACAGCCAACTCATTGGAAAGGTCCCTGATGCTGGGAAAGATTGAGGGCAGAAGGAGAAGAGGGCATCAGAGGATGAGACGGCTAGAGAGCATCACCGATACAATGGAAATGAACTTGGACAAACTCAGGGAGATGGTGAGGGACAGGGAGGCCTGACATGCTGCAGTCCATGGGGTGGCAAAGAGTTGGACACAAGTGGGCAAATGAACAACAAAAACAACAATCATGTAATTCAGGAAAACCCACCAGCCCACTATGTTCTGTAGAGGGCCCAGCAGATACTCCATTTGTCAACTTTATAAGGAATGCAAGCTTCCCAGGTGACTCAGTGGTAAAGAACCTGTTTGCCAAGGCAGGAGATGCAAGAGACGTGGGTTTGATCCCTGAATCAGGAAGATCCCCTGGAGGAGGAAATGGCAACACACTCCAGTATTCTTGCCTGGGAAATACCATGGAGAGAAGAGCCTGGCAGGCTACAGTCCATGGTGCTGCAAAAGAGTTGGACATGACTTAGCAACTGAGCACCCATGCATAAGGAATGCACTAGCAAAAGGGGAACAGCACTGATGAAATGCTCAGTTATGATCTTCCACCAGCTAAGGCTGATGGTAAGAGATGTTGTGCAGAACTAGGGCCCTTGATAGCAATAAAATTGCTAACAGAGTCATTTCTGAGAGTGATTAGTACATTCCTAGCTTCCATTCAATCTCAGTAATAAAGAGTTACTGCAGGTATTAAGTTACATAAAATGTCAAATTGTTTCATAAGCTATAAATGTTATTCATACAAATGTCCAGGATTGTCATTATCAAGTTATGAGACTGAGCCATATTAACTCTGTATCTCTGTCAAATAACAGGGTGTCTGGAATGTAGAAGGGGCTTAATAAAGGTTTATTGATTAAATAATTGTGAAAATTGATCATTAATATGCCAAAAATCTCAGGTATATAGATGACATGAGTTAAAATACTTATATTTAATATTAAAATTACCTTGACAACAATCGATTCACATGCTTACCACTATAGAGTCAATTAAATTCAATTAAAAATTAAGTTACTGGACCACCAGGGAAGTCCTAAACAATAGGTCAGAGACTTTGAAAATCAACCTAGATGCCCATCAGCAGATGAATGGATAAGAAAGCTATGGTACATATACACAATGGAATATTACTCAGCCATTAAAAAGAATACATTTGAATCAGTTCTAATGAGATGGATGAAACTGGAGCCCATTATACAGAGTGAAGTAAGCCAGAAAGATAAATACCAATACAGTATACTAACGCATATATATGGAATTTAAAAAGATGGTAATGATAACCCTATATGCAGGACAGAAAAAGAGACACAGATGTACAGAACAGACTTTTGGACTCTGTGGGAGAAGGCAAGGGTGGGATGATCTGAGAGAATAGCATTGAAACATGTATATTATCAAGTGTGAAACAGATCACCAGCCCAGGTTGGATGCATGAGACAAGTGCTCAGGGCTGGTGCACTGGGAAGACCCAGAGGGACGGGATGGGGAGGGATGTGGGAGGGGGGATCAGGATGGGGAACACATGTAAATCCATGGCTGATTCATGTCAATATATGGCAAAAACCACTACAATATTGTAAAGTAATTAGCCTCCAACTAATAAAAATAAATGGAAAAAAAAAAAAAAAAGAAAATCAATGCAGCTTGAATTGGCCATGAAGCCTTCCAAGAGGAAGTGGGATTAGGCTTGTGTTGAAATGACAAGAGAAGACACTGGGAATGGGTGAATATGGAGTGATGGTGGAGAAGAGGTGGGGAACAGATGGTCAACTAGACTGAAAGCCTAGAAGCAATGTTGAGTTTGATGAACTTATGCACAGAGAGGAAACATTCCACCAGAATTTCTGGTAGAGTGTAGGTTGAAGAGCAGTGGATGACTTACTATAGTAAGAAATGAGGAAGTTACTTACTAATACAATTTTTAAGTATTGGAGGTAGTTATGTACTGTTTCTAGCTCAATCATTTACCCCTGTCTCTACCCAATATTTCTAAGGCACCTCTACTCATTAAGATAAATGGTTCAGTACATCTTAAAATTTCTCTGTATTTTTTTCCCTTTATGTGTGTGGTTTTTATGATGATGCTTAGTCCTATATTAATGAGGATAAAATTAATGTATTTTCTCTATTTCTTATGTATCTTGCAACTCATCTATAAAGATGTGATGAAAATGACACTCAGGATCTATCTTTGACCTGGTTCACCAAATCTTTCTCCCTGACTGGATATATTCCTATTTATAATGATCATCACTCTGCACTTGCAGTGAGCTCTTTTTGCTCTAGTTAACATTCTTTCTTTCTGCAAATTTTCACTAAACTCTTCTGAGATAAAGTGCTAAAAGGCTACTGAAATTTAGAATGGTCAATGTCTAAAACAATATTTAGAAATTACTTTATCAACCAAATTGATTCATCATATGTTAAAAATATGCACCCTATTATATCAATTCCCCAGGCTTGCATTTCTATAGAATACATAATTTATGAATAAAAATATTACTTTAGATATGTCCTGAGGGAATTCCCCTGGCAGTCCAGTGATTAGGACTTAGTACTTTCACTCCCTGGGCCAGGTTCAATCCCTGGTTGGGGAACCCAACAAGCCACGTGGCAAGGTAAAAAAAAAAAGAAAAAGTCCTGAAACTTGACAGCACCTTTTGCTTAAAGGAAAAAAGTAAAGGAAGGAAGGAAAGAAAGAAAGAAAGAGGGAAAAAAAGAGATGGAAGGAAGAGGGAAGCGGATAGGGAGGGAGAGAGGGAAAAAGAGATAAGAAAAATCATGAGACATGGAACCTGTCAATCCTCTATTTTGCCTCATATGTGGTTGTGTGCTGGTCATAATATATAATGGCTGCATTAGCAGATTTATCTTTTAGTGGCTAGTTTTTGCTTAGGCAATACTCATGGAGTTTGGTTCAGGGGCATCTGGTGGAAGTTTCTATCTTTTTAGGGTATAATAAATTTCTCTTCAAATTATTCCAGGCATGAAGCGTAACTGACAGACACCAAAGTGTACAGTTCTGTGTTCAAGTATATCTTAAACAAATTAAAATATAGACTTTTACTGTTTGAATAATGATTAAACTGAGAAAAGACAGAACATGACTTAAAGAAACGCCACGAGGAGCACAAATTGGCATATTCTCTAATCTCAACCTTTTAAAATTAATGATCATCTTAAACTGGTGGTCTCTGTGATCTGAGCTATAAACTTGTAAATCTTCTTCATGGTTTTGCTCTCTGGAATAGGTATTTTTATAATGGGTGGGTAACTGAGTTCTTACCAACTGCTTGGTCACTTGCATTTCATTCACTTAAGTCTCTTAGTTTTTGGACTGTACTTATGTTAGTGTGGGGATCCCAGTGGCCTGATGAAGAGAAATGTATCTTTATGAATTGCCTATCTATGCAAAAAAACTCTGACTGAAATTTTGCACTTTTCAGTTTTGTCATCTCAAATAAAAAGGCAGCCTACAGAAGTAGAGAATAAGGGAAGACTGGAATGATGAAGACTTTCAGACATTTACAGTTCACATCTTTTATTTATAGTGATAAATCTTTTATTTATAATGAGACTAAGATCTGGAGATTCATCCACAGAGATGGGAGAAGAACTCAAAGTTCTTAACTTCTCAGTTAATTTATCTTTCCTGTCTTTATCTTCTCCTCTTCTTACTAAATGATTCTGTCTTCAACTCTCTCTCATTTGCTTTCCCTGCCCCCACCACATAGACATCACCACAGGGATGATTCTGTTGAACCATTCATCTTGGCACATTCTAACTTGGCCTTACCAAATATCAGTGGCTGAGATAAATTTATATTTGGAATATTTTCTGAAAAAGACCTCCGTGTCCACCATAATTTAAATGCACAATGTTTATAAATCAGTTCAGTTCAGTCGCTCAGTTGTGTCCGACTCTTTGCAACCCCATGAATCACAGCACGCCAGGCCTCCCTGTCCATCACCAACTCCCGGAGTCCACCCAAACCCATGTGCATGGAGTCGGTGATGCCATCCAACCGTCTCATCCTCTGTCGTCCCCTTCTCCTCCTGCCCTCAACCTTTCCCAGCATCAGGGTCTTTTCAAATGTCAGCTCTTCACATCAGGTGGCCAAAGTACTGGAGTTTCAGATTCAACATCAGTCCTTCCAATGAACACCCAGGACTGACCTCCTTTAGGATGGACTGGTTGGATCTCCTTGCAGTCCAAGAGACTCTCAAGAGTCTTCTCCAACAAAACAGTTCAAAAGCATCAATTCTTCGGTGCTCAACTTTCTTTATAGTCCATCTCTCACATCTATACATGACCACTGGAAAAACCATAGCCTTGACTAGATGGACCTTTGTTGACAAAGTAATGTCTCTGATTTTCAATATGCTATCTAGGTTGGTCATAACTTTCCTTCCAAGGAGTAAGCGTCTTTTAATTTCATGGGTGCAGCAACCATCTGCAGTGATCTTGGAACCCAGAAAAATAAAGTCAGCCAGTTTCCACTGTTTCCCCATCTATTTGCCATTAAGTGATGGGACCGGATGCCATGATCTTAGTTTCCTGAATGTTGAGCTTTAAGCCAACTTTTTCACTCTCCTCTTTCACTTTCATCAAGAGGATCTTTAGTTTTTCTGCCATAAGGGTGGTGTCATCTGCATATCTGAGGTGATTGATATTTCTCCCGGAAATCTTGATTCCAGCTTGTGCTTCATCCAGACCAGCGTTTCTCATGATGTACTCTGCATATGAGTTAAATAAGCAGGGTGACAATATACAGCCTTGATGTACTCCTTTTCCTACTTGGAACCAGTCTGTTGTTCCATGTCCAGTTCTAACTGTTGCTTCCTGACCTGCATACAAGTTTCTCAAGAGGCAGTTCAGGTGGTCTGGTATTCCCATCTCTTTCAGAATTTTCCACAGTTTATTGTGATCCACACAGTCAAAGGCTTTGGCTGTGTTTATAAATAATATACAGCAATATATGACAATTTATATGTGGCATTTTTTTATAATAGTCTAACAGAAAATTCTTAATGTGTTTTTGGATTTTGATGCCTTCAGATAACATAAAAAAAATTTAGTATCTTATGTTAACTAATCTTCAGAAGTTTAATACTTTTCTGGTTACCCAAACTAAAAGTAAAAGTCTCTCAGTTGTGTCTGACTCTTAGCAACCCCATGGATTATACAGTCCATGGAGTTCTCCAGGCCAGAAAACTGCAGTGGGTAGCCTTTCCCTTCTCCAGTGGATCTTTCCAATCCAAGGATCAAACCCAGGTCTCCTGCATTTCAGGTGGATTCTTTTCCAGCTGAGCCACAAGGGAAGCCCATCCAAACTAAAATCCTCTTTTATTTAAAATCTTGCCTACTCCTGATAACCCTTCCTTATCAAGTATAAAATCTGGTCCATTGCTTTTTGACTGTCAATCTTCTTTTGTGAAACTTCCATCTCAAATTTAACCATTATTAGGACTGGTTAAATATATAGATCTTTAGAATCTGGGTGTTATTGACGGAAGACAGATAGCTTTTCATTAACTCCACTGTTCTGGAATAGCCCTTCAATGATTGCCTTTCTTGTGTACCATAGAACTTCTTTTTCATTTTGACTTTTAGTCCTGTTAACCTTGAATCACTCTGGCCCAGGTCAACCAAGTCAACAATTCAATGAATTCCAAATTACACCTAGCAGCTAGATTGAAAGAGCATTAACTCTTAACAACTGCCCTGAGGGTATGGGCAGTATCAGGGAGACAAAACAAAAAGCAAGGATTCTATTCCAGGTACAGGTTCACAGAGCCTCCTTGACTGAAATTCTATCAAGCTTTTCTGCCCATACTGAAGATCACTTGGTTAGGGGAATAAAAAAACTAAAGTACATATAAAGTGAATGCCTCGTTGTCCAGTAGTTTAAAACCATGTTTTTCTGTAGATTGAGGGGCTTCACTTGATTAAGTTTTTATTAACCAGTTGCACAGATGTTTCTTTGATGACAGAAGTAATATACTTTCCTGGTAAAATGCCCATAGTTCACAGACAAGCATAAAAGAAATCACCTGTCATTCTATCTTTCAGATGTAATATGGTATGGCCTTTCCGACATTTCCTACGCACAAACACGTACGCATATTACAAAAACTTGAACCATGCTATAATAATGCTTTTTCTCCTGATCATCTTTTCTATATAAAATCTATCATCTTTGTGAATGATTCCACTGAATTCTACTTTATGGACCTGATCCAATATCACTAACTTGTACCCCCTTTCAAGTAGCTTCTAATTCGAAGCTGTTATATAACACCACAGTGACCATCCTGTTTATCCATCTTTGCCTCATTGTCTAACATGTTCTTAGGATTAATTTCTCTATGTTGAATTTCTGGGTCAAGAGAATATACAATTTACAGATTTTGATGTATACAGCCAAACTGCCTTCGAGAAAGTCCATGCCAATTTAGACCCCTAGCAGCATTAGAAGAGAATCCTTTTCCTCCCAGTGTACACCAACAATGAAATTTAGAATCCCTTTTACCTTTGCTAACCTGAGAGGTAAAGAGGGAATTTTGCTATTTCAGTTTGCTCAAATATTGATAAGGTTGAGCCTCTTTTCTTTTTTTTTTTAATATCTTTTAAAAATTATTTTAATTGGAAGATAATTACTTTACAATATTGTGATGGATTTTGCCATATATCAATATGAATTGCCCACAGGTATACATGTGTCCCCCATCCTGAATCCCCTTCCCACCTCTCTTCCCACCCTATCCCTCTGGGTTGTCCCAGAGCACTGGTTTTGGGTGCCCTGCTTCAAATACTGTATATTAACACATACATATGGAATTTAGAGCATCTTTTCATGTATGCTTTGGGTTAAGTCTAACTAAAAAGCAACTTAGAGCAACAATTATGAATTGTGTCTAAAATTGATTTTCTTTGAACTCAAATAAGTGGGATGGTGATTCCATTCTTGGAGGCTATTAAGTTAACTGAAAGTAGGAGAAGTTTTCATTACTCTGCCTTTTATAAAAATAAGTGATATTTACTGAGTATTTGTTTTACTCCAGGAATTTTTCCAGATTTGTTGAATTTAATCTTCGTAACCATGCTGTGCAGTTGGAACACTATTCATTCTATTCATGTCATTAATGAGGAGATTGAGGAACAAAGAAGGTTTAAATAAGTAACTTAAATAAGTGGCAGAATTAAAATTTAAACTCAGGTCCTGCCTCTAAAACTCATGTTCTTAAAGTCTGTATCTTTCTGGCATTTTTCATGCACATATACCAAAGGTACTATGGTGGAGGACTGTTAATAGTATCTTCCTCTATATTGTATACTATCAATAACTATGTTTTATTATTAAACTAAAATTGATAAAATAGTTTTCTTCTTTGAAAACTTTTTAGAAAATATTTTAATTTTAAAGTTCTGATTTTTATATATATATAATATATATAACTAAGATTATATATAGTTAAATTATATATTATATATATATATATATTATATATGAAACCAAAATCTAAAGTCTGCTTTTTGAGCTGAATCCTCAGCTCTTCAGAAATACAGATTTAAACTTTTCATCAATTTAGTAGTTTCAGCTCTGTGTTAAAGCCCTCACTGGAAAGCAAAGCTCTTTGCTTTTTTTTGCTGACTTTTCTTCTGCCCACTAATGAGCTAGTTTTCTGTTTTCATAAATACCTGAATTATTAAGCTGAGCTGCTATTTTTTTGAGATTTGGAAGGCATACCCGAGGCTACAGGATTGGATGTGAATATATAAAAGAAGTTCATGCTTAAAAATATTTAAATGCATAAGCAAATGGGTATGTGGCTGGTGATACATATATAATGAAAAGGCTGCTACCTCGAGTGACAGGAAAAGTCAGGATGAAAAATTACTTGATATTGGTTTATGTTAATGAGGATTAAAAAATGAAAAACATGCTTTCCATTTAAAAGGCCAATCATCCAACAAATGCCAGAATATACTAATTATTTACCTTAAACCAGTACAAAGTAAGAGACCTGAGCTCCAACTGACAAAGACCCCTTTATCTGTATGATAAAGCCACACAGCTCTTGCCACTACGGCCTCACTGAATGCATTAAGAGCTTCCTGCACTCATGGCAATCCATCTTCTCTTTGTATTCAGGAGGCTTTGATCCCACTTTTTGCCTGAACTGGCTGGGATTACAACTTGCTTTAAGTATAAGGGAGACTCTGGTCTATTTGTGCCAATGATGCTTCATTTTCTAAGTTTTGATTTATAGATCTGAGAGAGGCAGTGAGTGACTTCTTTTGAGTACCAAACAGCAAGATATTTAACACACCGTAGCTCCATGGGCAGGTCAAAGCACTCTCATTTACATGTGAAGGCATTCATATATGCTCTCTTCACTTAGGAACAGAAAGAGTGTTTGGGAAATTGGCAGGCACTCCCTTTGCAATGCTTCCCGCTCACACTCACATTCTACCATCATCCTGCTAACTTCTTAAATACTTAATGCTAATAAGCTTGGTCACAAAAATGTGATAAAAATATGTAGCTTAAAAAAAAAAATTAAAAAAGGACATCTCTACTGATAGCTTTGGAGATATCTAGTTATCTTGCTGAGCCCAGAAGAGGTGAATAAGATACAAGGACTATCATTTTAAAAATTTATCTTTTTGCAAATGTATGTTTTGGTTAAGATAGGAACTTTACAAATTCTCTTCCAAATTCAAATTACTTCTCCCTTCTTCATACCACACAACTAGTTAAAATGTGAAAATTTACATGGTAATCTCTTGCTCTCTCATCTTATGAATTAAGAATCTCTTTTTAAAGTCTTAATGTTATAAAAAAAAGTTTCTCTGACATCTTTTCTCTTGTTGCAATAAGATGGACACTTGGAAGTTGTGAGCATTAGCCTCACACTGTCTCTATTTTCCCAAAGGATGAAGAGCAATGACAGTAACTAATAGTTATAGATGTGGTTCTACTTTGTGTTCCAAGTGCTTTATTTATATTCCAGAATTTTTCTCTAATGAAACTAGTGGGGAAGAAATAATTTTAATAAATAAATTATTTATAATAAAGTCAAATAATTGGCTTCTATGCCAGAGAAGCATGATTGAAAGGTTATTGTGAGTTGGCTAGGAATTCCCTGGGATGATTGTAATCTACCTTTGTTCAGGCTATGATTGATGTCATCTGGGAGCAATGATTCTGGGTCCTGAATGCTTGTTGAGACTCCCAGGACAGTGTGAATAACTATCTCTTAATTAGGTGACAGCTATTTCATCAGTCTAACCCTGGGCCAGGTGGCCAGTAGAATTCTGGGGACATGGACTAAATAGAGGAAGGGAGTGAATCAGGTTATGTGCACATGTGCATTACCAATGGGGAGAGTTGTTCAGAAATGGTTTTCTGCATTAACTAACTAAAATCCAATGGTAAATATTATTTTTATTCTTCCTCCCATTTTTCAGACCAGTAAACTGAGGCACTGCAGGCTGAGCAATTTGCCCATATAGCTAGTAAGCGGAGGAGCTGGGATTCCAACCCAGGTTCTCTGACTCTAGTAACCCTTTTATTTTAGTCTACACCCTGATTCCGAAAGACAAACCATGTAATTACCTTGTGAATTATTATCCAGTACCCGACCCTCCCTCCCCTGCCCCAGGTTCAAGTGTTTTGGTCATGGCAGAGGGATTTATTACTGAGGTAGGCCACAAAAGACGATGTTTGTGAATTTCCCTGGTGGTCCAGTGGTTAAGAATCAGCCTGCCATATATATACTTACGGTTGATTCATGCTCATGTATGGCAGAAACCAACACAACATTGTAAAGCAATTATCCTCCAATAAAAAATAAATTCATTTAAAAAAAGAGAATCCATTTGCCAATGCAGGAGAGGCAAGTTTGATCCTTGGTCTGGGAAGATTCTGCATGCATCTTAGGGTAACTAAGCCCATGCACCACAACTACTGAGTCCACAGGCTCTACAGCCTATGCGCTGCAACAAGAGAAGCCACTGCAATGGGAGGCCCACACATGGCAAAGAAGAGTAGCCCTTACTTGCGGCAAGTAGAGAAACCCCACTCATAGCAACAAAGACCCAGCACGGTCAAAGATAAATAACCTTTTTAAGAAAGGTGATGTCTCTGTCTCTGAGAGAAGAAAGTACAGAAAGAGAAATGGTCACCTCCCTATTTCTAATACCTGAATGGAGCTTCAGCAGGGCCAGCGTTGGTGAAGACTGACTCCGGAAGTCTGCAAAAGCCATTCTTGCAGTTTGTGAAGAGGAGTCATGATCCTGTCATTAATTGGACCAAACTACCCCAGAGTCAGGCCCATCAATATTCCCGTAGCATAACAAACTCAGCAAGTTGCCAGAATGCTAACCAGGTAATTATCACTGTGTCAGGGCTATTCTTGTTTTCTTTCTTTGACTGAAAAAACATGAAAGAAATTACGTTGCCATTCCTTTTATTCTTTATGTCCTCTTACTGTGAGGTTCTTTCTTTCTACTCTTTTCCTACTGTTAGCAAGATAAAAAAGGCTGCATATTCCAAGGCTTTCTATTGACCTTTGAGATGTAAAAGTTTCCCATGAGGGAAAGAAAGCATCCCTGACTTAAATGTGGATTCATGAAATACCTGAGGCTTGTGGAGGAAAAAAATGACTCTGGGTTCTTTTCAATTCACAGCACACAGAAAAGCAGCAATTTGAGATTTCAATGAGTCTCAAAAGATAATGCTTGTAGGTGGAGTTTGCAGCCAAAGGTGTTTGTGAAATATCAGTGCTGCAAGTTTAAAATTTTCATATTTCCTAGGATTTGAAAAAAATGAGCAGCCACAGTTTATTAAATTTGGGTTATCAATGGAATTTTGAAAAATCTGTCAATCTGATGGACTTCCCTGGTGGTCCAGTGGCTAAGACTCCAGGCTTACAATGCAGGGGGCCTGGGTTCAATCTCTGGTCAGGGCACTAGATTCTACATGCCACAATTAAGAGTTTGCCTGCTGTAACTAAAGATCTCACAGGCCATAATGAAGATTCTGAGCACTGCAGCTAAGACCCGGAGCAGCCAAATGAATAAATAATTTTTTAAATTTTCAATTTGAGGGTTTTACCCTTGTTTTAATTTGGCAAAGAGATATCACCAATTGCACATATTCATAAAGAATTCTAGAGAAATGAATATCATGCTGTAGAGGAGAGGGAGTGCAACAGTGCAAAGATCATCAGCTTGGAAGGAAGTCAGACTTCTGTCTGAGCTGACGATTAAACAATAATTCTGTCTTCTTGGGAGAGTCATTTAACACCATCACTGTTCCTGAATTAGCACAAATGACTCCTAATTTTTTTTTGCTTCTTCTGGTCTTAACTGTCACAATCATGTGTGCTAAGCTGCTTCACTTGAGTCCAACTCTGTGTGATGCTATAGACTGAGGCCTGCCAGGCTTGTCTGTCCACGGGATTCTCCAGGCAAGAATACTGGAGTGGGTTGCCATGCCCTCCTTCAGGGGACTGTCCCGACCCAGGGATCAAACCTGTGTCTCTTACGTCTCCTGCATTGGCAGGCAGGTTCTTTACATTTTTTTATTAACTCTAAAGTTAAATATTAAGTCCTTTCTATGACCCACAAGGATTGACCTCGCTCACCTTACTTCTGATTAGTACCCCCTCGCCCTCTGCTCTGGTCACACTGGCTTCCTTGTTCTTCACGCATACCAAGGCCAGATCCACCTTGGGGCTGTGGACTTGCTATCTCCTCTGCCTGTAATTTTTACTTGGCTGGCTCCCTCATTACGTTTGGTTCTCTCCTCAATATCCTCCCAATAACCAGGCTTCCCTAAATTATTTATTTAAAAAAAGTACCCCATGTCATTCTTGATTACCTTACTTTGCTTTATTTTTCTGCTAGCTCTTGTCTCTGTCTGTAGCTGTATTCATTTACGTGGTTGCCAGTCTCCCCAGCTACAGTATAAACTCCACATGGGCATATTTCCAGTCTGTTCTGTTCATCACTCTATCCCAGAAGTCCAGAACAGTGTCTGGTACATAAAATGTACACAATAATTTTCAGATGTCTTGGTTTCTTTTTAAAGTTAAGATAGAAAAAACCTCCCTGCAGTCTCTGTACAGGTTATAAATAATGTATTAAATGGAATCTCAAGGTTCTTTAGTCCACTGCAGCAGAATCTGTTTGCGCCTTATCCTTTCCCTTCAGACTTTACCAACTGTATGAACTCTGATGGACTTCCAACTGCCACTGTATGCTGCTCTTTACCTGAGGACTATTTTGAAGACTTGGAAGGACAGAAAGGCCTGAGAAATACCATTCTCACCCCAGAAGCCCTCAAATTGTGACTCCAGGGTGTTGATGCATAAACGCCTCAATTTCCTAGCTGCTCAGGATAACTCTTGAGGCTTCCCAGTGTTTCTCCACAAGATCAAGCTCTAGCTAATCGCAGTGGTAGATGGCTAGACCACACATCCTTTATGGGTTGCTTTCTCTTTCCTTTATCATTTCTCTACTTCTCCTGCTGTTTTGTAATAAAAATACTTGCACAGAATTATTGTGTCAGGATCTGCTTTTGTGCTCAAAATGAGATTTAAAAATTGGAAGCTATTAATATATAATGACTCCTTCTAGTCTTGTAAGTAGAAGTCGGACCTTTTAACATAAAACAATTGTACTTGTGTAAATGTGTGCTGTTCTATAGATCTCAATAATTATTAAAAGTAATAGTGTATTTCTTTGATATTTAGCTCATCCCCAAATATCTTACACTGCAATCCTCATTTCTGTATGGCATATTTATTTTCTTATGCTCCTTCCACAATGATTAAATGTGTTTGATTTATTTGTGTCTGGATTATCCATTTGACTATTACATGGTTCCCAAATCTAGCTCTATTCCAAAATAATCCATATTTTTGGGGTTGTGAATCAGATATTGATACTTTAAAGATCGAATGGTCTCCTGCAACTAATATGGACAACTTTGGTAAGTCTTTCACAAATTTCCCCTTTTCCAAAATTTCAGTGACTTTCTTTTCTTCTCCAGAGTTCTCTGAAGTTCTGTACAATCACAGAGTTCTATTTTTTTTTATCTTAAAAGTCTCTTTTCTATGTTAGCATTTACTTATGAGTTTAATATTAGAGTTTTAAATTTAGTGATTTAGAAAATGTTATCAATACTTGAGTCATTTAAATCTTCAAGCTTTCAATTTTGTAACTCAACAAACTATTGATTTCAAAGTATTTGAAATACATTAACATTAATTTACAGACATTTGAACTTTCATTTCAAAAATATTAAGCATTAATACAATGTGGTATTGGCATAAAGATTGAAATATAGCTCAGCAGAAGAGAATAGAGTCCAGAAGCAAATCAACATGATATTCAACAAAGGAGCCAAGGCAATGCATTGGGAAAAAGAAGAGTCTTTTCAACAAACAGTGCAGGAATATTGGTTATCCATATAATATATACAAAAATTTTGACTCATAATTTGTATCAAACACAAAAATTAACTGAAAATGAATCACAGATAAACTTAAATATAAAAGCTCAAACCATAAAACCTCTACAGAACACAGAGGAGAAAAACTCTGTAACCTTGGGTTAGGCAAACATTTCATAGATACACATTAAAAGTATGGTCCACTAAATTTGGTAAATTGTAGCACATCAAAATTCTAAACTTTGGCTTTTCAAGAGATAACATTAGGGCAATGAAAAGACAAGCCACATATCTGAAAGGTATTTTCAAAACATACAGCAGATAAAGGACTTATTAAGAATAAATAATTTTTATAATTAAATAATAAGAAGACAAACAACCCAACAGAAGAATTGAGAAAAAAAAAATGTTCAGAAACAAGTTCTCACAAGTGGTCACTGCCTATCCTCACCCGTCAGTAGCAGTATCATCATTTCTAAATTAACCCTTGTGATTTTCAATTGGTTACTGGATGCTTTCATATTCATTGGTTAGTATGCTCACATAAAAATTATATTCAGTTGAATACTGGGCAAACACACTTAGGCAGTTTGCCCATATACATATGGTGTTGAAAGGTAAAGAAAGTAAATATCTAGATAAAGGTGGACTCTTGTGGAGATCCTCACTGACTGGAGCATTTCTAAAGGACCAATTATGATTCTGTTCTACAGAGTAGTAGGTGTCATTCTTCTCCAAATAGGGTGTAGTAAGTAGTTCATGATAGGTAATGTCAGGAAGTGGTAAGTTATGCTCCTGTAGTCAACACCTGGGCTTCCCAGGTGGTGCGACTGGTAAAGAACCCACTTGCAAATGCAGGAGATATAAGAGATGAGGGTTCCACCCCTGGGTCAGGAAGATCCCCTGAAGGAGGGCATGACAACCACTCCAGTATTCTTGCCTGGAGAATTCCAAGGACACAGGAGCCTGGCAGGCTATAGTCCATGGGGTTGCAAAGAGTTGGACACGACTGAAATGACTTAGCATCATGCATGCAGACAACAACTAGAAAAAGCCAGATGGATAATAAAAATAATACTTAAAAAATCAGAGAGACTTCCCCAGTGGTCCAGTGGTTAAGAATCCACTTTCCAATGCAGGGGACGTGGGTTTGATCCCTGGTTGGGGAATTAAGATCACACATACCATGGGGCAACTAAGTCTTGGTGCCACAACTACTGAATGCTACAACTAGAGAGAAGCCCACATGTAGCACCAAATGACCCTGCATGCTGCAACTGAGACCTGATGTTGCCAGATAAACACATATTTTAAAAAATCAGAGAGATGTAAAAAATCTAAGGAACTATTCAGACTAATATTCTAGAGCAGGGAGGATCATTTAGAGGTGAGCGGGCAATTAGCTGCCATTTTTTCCCAAAGGACTTGTCAATTTTAGGTATAGGCTGGTAAGTGGAGCTTGACTCATGTATAAGGCAAATACTGGGGAGCAGAGAAATCAATGCAACCTTTAAAATTGGAGATTTTAGAGGCTCCAACTACTTGGTCTGTTTTCTGCAACAGCTATTGGCTTTAATCTGAAGTTGCATGGTGGGGGGTTAAGAGATAATGGGAAAAAATCTGACAGGTAGAGTGAAATTTCTTGCAGTGCTTAAGAAACAAAGATCAACTGTGCCATCTTGAAGTTAAAACAGGCAAGAGGTGAAATCCCTAGAGGAAATAGTGGACTGACTTTGAGGATCTATATCCTCTTTTTACCTGGGGACATCTCTGGAGGGAGTGGGAGGGAGGACACAGGTAGAGGACAAGGTCTGGTGATGACAAAAGGCTGCTGTTGGGGGAGACTAGCATAGATTTCAGCATTTATGTAGGACAAGTCAAGTGGGCCTTAAAAAGCACCACTACAAACAAAGCTAGTGAAGGTGATGGAATTCCAGTTGAGCTATTTCAAATCCTGAAAGTTGATGCTGTGAAAGTGCTGCACTCAATACGCCAGCAAATTTGGAAAACTCATCAGTGGCCACGGGGCTGGAAAAGGTCAGTTTTCATTCTAATCCTAAAAGAAGGCAATGCCAAAGAATGCTCAAACTATGGCACAATTGCACTCATCTCACACACTAGTAAAGTAATGCTCAAAATTCTCCAAGCCAGACTTCAGCAATATGTGAACTGTGAACTTCCAGATGTTGAAGCTGGTTTTAGAAAAGGCAGAGGAACCAGAGATCAAATTGCCAACATCCGCTAGATCATCGAAAAAGCAAGAGAGTTCCAGAAAAACATCTATTTCTGCTTTATTGACTATGCCAAAGCCTTTGACTGTGTGGATCACAATAAACTGTGGGAAAATTCTGAAAGAGATGGGCATACCAGACCACCTGACCTGCCTCTTGAGAAACCTGTATGGAGGTCAGGAAGTAACAGCTAGAACTGGACAGGGAACAACAGACTGGTTCCAAACAGGAAAAGGAGTACGTCAAGGCTGTATATTGTCACCCTGCTTATTTAACTTTTATGCAGAGTACATCATGAGAAACGCTGGGCTGGAAGAAGCACAAGCTGGAATCAAGATTGCCGGGAGAAATATCAATCACCTCAGATATGTGGACTACACCACCCTCATGGCAGAAGTGAAGAGACCAAAAAGCCTCTTAATGAAAGTGAAGGAGAGTGAAAAAGTTGGCTTAAAGCTCAACATTCAGAAAACTAAGATCATGGCATCTTGTCCCATCACTTCATGGGAAATTGATGGGGAAACAGAGGAAACAGTGTCAGACTTTATTTTTTTGGGGCTCGAAAATCACTGCGGATGGTGATTGCAACCATGAAATTAAAAGACGCTTACTCCTTAGAAGGAAAGTTATGACCAACCTAGATAATATATTTAAAAGCAGAAACATTACCTTGCCAACAAAGGTCCATCTAGTCAAGGCTATGGTTTTTCCAGTAGTCATGTATGGATGAGACTGGGACAGTGAAGAAAGCTGAGCACTGAAGAATTGATGCTTTTGAACTGTTTTGTTGAAGAAGACTCTTGAGAGTCCCCTGGACTGCAAGGAGATCCAACCAGTCCATCCTAAAGGAGATCAGTCCTGGATGTTCATTGGAAGGACTGATGTTGAAGCTGAAACTGCAATACTTTGGCCACCTCATGCGAAGAGCTGACTCATTGGAAAAGACCCTGATGCTAGGAGGGATTGGGGGCAGGAGGAGAAGGGGACGACAGAGGATGAGATGGTTGGATGGCATCACCAACTCAATGGACATTGGTTTGGGTAGACTCTGGGAGTTGGTGATGGACAGGGAGGCCTGGCGTGCTGTGATTCATGGGGTTGCAAAGTGTTGGACACAACTGAGCAACTGAACTGAACTCAAGTGAGTAGAGAGGCCTCAAACACATTGCTGTCTCCCCTTCAAACATCTGACGTATTTGAAGATGCCAGGAGGCTAACAAGGTAAACTGAAAAACTCTGAAGAGTAGAACTATTGGAGTTTTATAGAGCCAAGAAGACAAAGACTCAGCAGACTTTAAAGTAAAAGCCCTAGAGGACCACATCCTGGAAACACTGGCAAGTCAGTGGTAGCCCGAACTTTAGCAACACTAAAGTCCAAAGAGGACCCATCTGAATTCCTAAATGGATTCAGGTGAGCAGTCTCTTACCCTATTTAACAAAGGAAACAACTTTGTTAGATGAAATGACATAACATCATCTGGGGACTTCCTGGTTCTTTCATACACACTTTGTAGCATATAAGAAAAAGTATGAGACACATAAGGAAGTCATACCATGCAGTAGATAACTGGGGGGGAAACTCCAGACAACAGAAACTCCAACAGCAGAGTTAGCAGATGAGAATATAAATGAGCTCAATTAATATATGCAAAAAAGGGAGACAAGATAGGTGAAAGGATGAACTTCACCAGGACACTGTAATTTTAAAAAGAATCTAACGGATATTCTAGAATTATGTAATGACTAAAGTTAAGAAGTGAATGGATGGATTGAACAGCAGATTGGAAAATGAAGAATCCAGGATCAGTGAGTAAAACATGTCAGTAGAAAATATCTAAACAGATTAAAGAGAGAAAAATGGGGGAAAGCTCAGATGCAACATAAAGGTGAGACACACTCAAAATGTCTAATGTACATGTAATTGGAGCACCAGAGTAAAGAAAAAGAGTGGAACAGTAGCAATATTCTGTTTTTTACAAGAATTTCTCTAAATGGATAAAAATCACCTCACAGATGTAGGAAGTTTAGCAGCTGTCAAGCAGGATTAAAAAAAAGAAAAACACCAAAACACCAAAACCCTATACATATCTCAGTTATAATACTGAAAAACAAAAGTAAAGAAAAAAATTTTAAAGTTTCTAGAACTTAAAAGACAAATTAAGTTCAAGGACTGAGAAGCTGAATGGTTAATTTCTGAACAGAAACAATGGAATCCAGAAGAAAATAGAAAACTGACTTTAAAGTGCCGAAAGAAAATTAAGTGTTCATTTGGAATTCCATACAGAGTAAAAATATCCTTCAAAAATGAAAGTGAAGTAATGACCTTTTTAGACAAATACTGAGGGTAATCATTGTTAGTATGACTGTATTTAAAAAAAAAGTCAGAAAAGGGTATTTTCCAGCAGAAGGAAAATAAACAAAGACAAAAACATGGAAACATAGGAGAAAATGAAGAGCACCAAAAAAGAGTAAATATCCAAGAAATAGAAATATTGAATATTATAAAATAATTATAATGTTCATGGAGTTTAAAATACTGTTAGAACTAAATGCATGAGAACAATAATAAAAATTTTGATAATGGGAGATAAAAGGAGAGAAAATATTCTAGAGTAGAATTTGGGAAGTGAAAATTATTTGAGTTAGCCACAACAGATAAAAAAAACACATACTAAAATCTCTAAAGTAGTCATTAAAGGAATAAAAAATAATGTTTTAGTACATATTTACTATTTAGGAGAGGGAAATTTAAGTAATAAAAAGGGATTGATCCAAAAGGACAGAAAGAAGAAAAAAAGAAATATAAAATATGTGAGAAACAGAAACAAAAAGAAAAATATAGCTATAAAATCAGTTGTATCAGTCAGTAAATGTGAATGGATTAACACTTTGTGTTAATAATGAAAATTAACTGGATTAAAACCCAAATCCATGTCTATGCTTCTTATGAGTGAAACATTTTAATTTCAAATAGTATTACAGATAAGTCAAAAGAAAAAGAATAGACTTGGGTATCTTGAGATTACAAAGAGTGCTCCTCCTACACTTACAATAAGACCCAAAAAAGATGGGCAGTTTTCAAGTTCATGAGTTTCCCTGAACGCAAGAGAGTGCTAAAGTTGCAGGGTGAAAAACTAAACCTGAAATATGGACAGAGATGGGACATGAGAGCTTGATCACTTGGATAGATGCAGCCAGACACCAGTAAGAAGAATTCAGCTAGAATAGTTGATAAATTGGCAAAAGTGAGTGTAGGTTACAGGGAGAGTGGGAAGACCCTGAGGTCCACAGATATGGGAGATGTTTTTGCAAGTTTTTTTCTCTACAAATTACAACTATTCACAAGGAAGGCTAAGGAGAACTCTGAGAAAGATTCCTTCATGATGAAGGTCAGGGGAAGGAGAAGAGTAGCTGCCGTGGAAGGGGCACAAAACTCTGCCAAGATCCTTCTCTATTTCCCCATCTCCTCTATGCAACAAAGCCTTACTATAGACTAGGGGGTGGAGGGCAACAAAAATGGCTGTCCCTAGAGTAATGGTAAAAACTCCTTGTAGCTTGAAGAAGAAATCAGGAAAAATACCTTCTCTCTCAGAGGGAGGAACCTGAATATATGCAGAGTGCAGAACTACAGTTGGAGGAGAGGCAAGAGGATTTTAAAGGCTACATTCCCCAAACTCAGGGAAATGGTACCTATGTAAGACTAAGGCTTAATCAGAATATCAGAGCATACCACCCCTACCCCATTGGCTTCACAATGCTAAAAACCACTGAGTAAAAGAAGCAGTGGGCTACTGCTAGGAGACATGTAACATTCATACCCTCTACATATAGAGTATAAAAGGAAGATTTAAAGCTGAGAGTAGAGCAAGAAACACCACCTTGGCAACCAGCCCTCAATCTAAACAGAAGTTATCATTAGAGAAAGCTTTATGGACTTAGTGAGTAAAAAAGCAACCACAAACCTCAAACTCAAGCTGACTCTTTGATTAATATGAACCTCTAATATCAATACTAAAAGCCTAACAGAACGAAGTGTGTGTCCATTTCCAAGCTCAAACCTACCTACCCCAGTCTCTACTGTCCTGACACAACACACACACACACACACACACACACGCTCTCTCTCACTCTCTTCTTCTCTCCCTCTCTCTCTCTCCCCACGCCAGAAGCAGAAGAGTCAACAGAACCAGATGTGGCTATTATAGACATGCTGGAATTATCTAACAGAGAATTTAGAATAACTGTGATTAATACAGAAAAGGTTCAATGGAAAAGTTGGACAATGGGTTAGATTATTTGGGTAATTTCAACCAAGACATGAAAACTATAAGGAAGAATCAAAATGGAAATGACAGAGATGAAAAACATAAAAAGAAAGATTAGGAATGCTTTATATGGACTGATCAGTAGACTGGATACAGCCAAGGAAAGAAATCAGTAACCTTAAAGATATGTCAATAGAAATTACCCAAATTGAAACAAAAGAGTAGTAAGTGCAGGGGAAAAAAATCCCAGGCATCCAAGAACTGTAGAATAATATCAAATTATCTATATTCACTATTGGAATGCCAGAAAGAGAAAAGAGAAAAATGGATAGAAGAAATATTTGAGGAAATAACTGTTGGCAACATACAAAAATTAAGCCAAACCACAGATTCAAGAAGTTCAGAGAATACTAAGCAGGATAAATATTAACCAAGCAAACAAAAGCATACAACTAGGCATATCAAAATTAAACAGCTGGAAACCAAAGATAAGAAAATATTTAAAGTTAAAGAAACACATTACATACAATTGTACATCCACAGGCAAAAACAACAACAAAAAACTCAAAACCATATCTCATATTTTATACGAAAGCTAACTCAAAATGTCATATAGACATAAACATAAAACATAAAGCTATAAAACTTCTAGAAGAAAACTTAGGAGAAAATATTTGTGACCTCAGATGAGGTAAAGGATTTATAGATACTGTACCCAAAACATAATCCATAAAAGAAAAAAATTATAAGTTGGATATTACCCTATTTGAAAACTTCTGGTCTGTGGAAGACATAATTAAATGCATAAAAAAGATAAGCTTCTGATTTGAAGAAAATATTTGCAAATCACATTTCTGACAAAGGCTTGTATCTATAAAATATAAACAATGCACAAAACCTAATAATAAGACAACCAACAACTGATTTTTAGTTCTCTAGATGATTCAGACATACAACCAAGTTTGGAAACCTTTCTTCAATGGCATCCTCTCTCACTTATCTGAGAATCTCCCCTCTCTGTCATAGATTAGAGTTGGCTATGAAATATAAATTTAAATCCCAGGCTCACTCAGATTCCTCTGAATTTTGTAGTGGCTTTCTGGTGTGTGTATTGGCAGCCTAGAGCCAGCTGGACTGATATTTCACTTCTGGTTCTTCTGTGACTTCTGTTTATTTTTTCTTGGCATCCATAGATTTGGATTTGGCTTATTAAGCATGCATACCTCTTGAAAGATAAAATATGGAATGTAGAACATATTTGCTTTAAAAGATCATTAGATGAAAAATACATTTCAACTTGTCCTTATGAATTCTTCACTGATGACGCTAATACACCTTTGAGCCTCTCTCCAGGAGAAACTTGGGCATGCCTCTTTTCATTCAGGATAGACCTTCAGACAAATTCACTAACAGCAGATAAGTTGTGGTAAGTGAATTCTTCTAATATTTAGTTTTTGATTTGCTCATCAGTTATTTCTAAGGAAAATTTCCTACCAGAGTGATGATATTCAGATTTTAGTAGGCAGAAAGATCACCTAGGGAAAAGTTATAAAAAATGTAGATTCTTGGATCTTCCCTGGTGGTCCAGTGGCTAAGACTCTATGCTCCCAATGCAGGCAACCTGGGTTTGATCTAGATAAAGAAACTAGATCTCACATGCCACAACTAAGAGTTCATATGCTGCAACTAAAGATCCCGTGTGCTGCAACTAAGACCAGGTGCAGACAAATAAATAAATACTTAAAAAAAAAATGCAGACTCTTGACCTGCCCCTCCCAGAGATTGTGTGTAATTAATACTGGGATGAGTCCCCCAAGCCTATATTTTAAATAAGTACTTTTCCATGATTCTAATGCAATCAGGACCATAGAAGACTCCTTAAATATCCTGGAAAGAAGATCATCTATGAGGATTTTGTGGTTAGGCATGTCCTGTAACTGAAAACTAGCATAGACATTGAACTTCACTGATGCAGACAATGTGAGGCAAAAGAGAGCTTGCTAAAATATAACAGGAGAAAATCTAGCTTTGATTATGAGCCTTTCACTGACTATTTTTTTCTTTTTTGTAAATGACAACTTTTGTGAAAGGACTCACTGGAGAGTTATTATGGGCCATGCATGATAATAGTCATTCATATTCTGGCCACAAATGCAATTCATTTGGTAAACACCAGGTTCTTCGAAGCTTGAAGCACCCAATGTAATTGCGTTCTGCAGCTAGGAAGTGGTGATGGACCCCTGGGCGGCCATGTGGATCTCTCTGTTGAAGCATTGGATAGAAGCCTCAATGTGTGGCTGTGCAGTGGAGCTGTGTCAGTTTTCACCCTTTCCTCTATCCTATTTTCTTTAGACTACTGAGTTATATTCAGAATATTCAGAATCAAAGAAGGAAGACTTTTTTTTTTTTTCATCTTAGGGTCCTGACTGAATGTGAAAATATTCTGTTTAGAAGGCTGATGTAAAAATTTTTTTTTTTTACTTTCTCACAGGTATATTGAAATTACTATGAAACCAGCAAGGGAAAATGTGAATGTGAAGTCAGTTTGGTTATCATCATGATATTGTCTTTTGCTTTTTCCTCAGATTTTAGCCTTTTCTTTAGTCAGGAATCTGGGATACAATGCCGTTATATCCACTCCCCAAATACTTACTCCATCAAACATTATCTTTTTTACTTCATTTGCCATTTAGTTTTTGCTGAAAACAACTGGGAATGGCATTAATGGTCTCAGATAAATAGTAGAAAAATTAAATGTGTTGAAAAGCTGTCTGGTGCCTTTTCTAAGAGGGTGAGTGAGGCTCATTGTCATGCATAAGCCTATTGGTTGACTTCTAATGGAAGGCACAAAAGTGTGATTCTAGAAAATCTTATTGTGAATTTTGGGAGCTCAAGCAAGTCACATACTCACCACTGCTCAGGCATCCCATTGCATTTGTTAAATTGTATTTTTCATTAGAGATAACACTTGTAACAAGCCAGAGGAAAGTAGGTCTTGCTGCAGCTTAATTTGAAGAAATTGATTAAGATAAATTTAAGATTGTGCCCATCTTAGAGAAAAATGAAATAACTCATTATGAAAAGAATAGACTGCTTGCTATTATTCTGATAGGGAGAATTTAAAGAGCAAATTTATGAAGTGTTGAAGCCAACTTCTTGGCATTTGTAATTTGCCTGGTGGTTCCTAAAGAAGAAAAATAACTTACATGAGGAGGTAAGTAGATTCTAACACAGAAAAATTTGGAAAAAACACAAAATGAAAAAAGAAAAATAATATTGTTAACATTTTGATGCATGTGATTCTAGCCAATGTTCTGTGTTACATGTATAAGTTTTCTGACATATTTTATACATTCCTCTGTAAACTGCCTTTTCTTTCACCCACTCTTAGATTATAAGCATTTCCCAGTGCTATTAAAAAGTGTTTTCACAACCATAAATTTAATGTATGCATAATGCTACCTTTATTTATGCACTATATTTAATCATTCTTTTATAACTGGACATTAAGTTTATCTATAATAATCTAACAATCTTGATTCATCATATAAGGCCTAAAATATCTGGAAGATCTCATATTTCCAACAAGTAAATTAAATGTCAGATGGTGGATTCTGGGTCACCCTGTTTATAGTAACTAACTTACCTCTGGAGAAAATATAAAATGTTGAATAGGATTTGAGGCCTTAAGGACTGGTTATCTGGGGAATATCTTTATGTTATATTTGGTGTTAATTATTTCCAGAGTTGGTTTCACATTTGAAGTAGGTGTATAATAGCAGTAGTTTCAGCCTTTTTTGCAAAGAGGTGGGGAGAAAATGCAGGGCAGATAGATAACAGTTCCAAATCTGCAAAGTTGTAGAATTCATTGTGAAGTCTCTGAGCTAGTTATTGAGGATTTTCGGTCTCATCGACATCGTCAATAGGCAGAGAAAAGGAGCAATGGACTATGGTGAGAAAAATGAAAGTCTGTGGAGTAGGATTTGACATAGAAATACTCTGGTGACAGAAGTGACAAAACCAACTTTTTACCACATAAAAGTTTGTTATCTAACACTACTATAGATTTTGGCTTGCCACAGCAAAGGCTAATTTTGGCAAGGGGAGGAGGACTCAGACTCCCATATAGAAAGCCTGAGTAAAGTGCTGAACATTATGATAAATGAATGAATGAATCTCTCTCATTTCCCAATCCTCTGACACAAACTGAGTGTCCAACATTTCAATTAAACTGATAAAAACTGCTGGATTTAGCATCAGACCCAACAGTTTAAGGGTTCAGTCTCACAATACTGCCCCCCACCTCAGATGCCAGTTGCAATGAGGTGCCCAAGTCACCTGTGCTTTTGTCTAGTTTGGCTGGAATGGGTCACAGAACTTAGGAAAATTCTATACAGTAGTTCCCCCTTATCCACAGTTTCACTTCCTGTGGTTTTAGTTACCTGTGTTCAACCTCAGTCAAAAAATATTAAATGGAAAATTCCAGAAATAAACAATTCAGAAGTTTAAATTGTAAGCAAAAAAAAAAAAAAAAAATTGCATGCTGTTCTGAGTAGTATGAAGAATTGTCCCTTTGTCCAGTAAATCCACACTGTGTTTGAGTCTTAGACATTGTACCCTGTGGACAAGGTGGGGGGACTACTGTACTTACTATTATGGTTTATAATACAGGAAAAAAAAGGGGGGGGGCCTTCTGTGGTAGCTCAGATGGTAAACAATCTGCCTACAATGCAGAAAACCCTGGTTCGATTCTTGGGTCAGGAAGATCTCCTGGAGAAGGGACAGGCTACCCATTCAAGTATTCTTGGGCTTCCCCGGTGGCTCAGCCGGTAAAGAATAAGCCTGCAATGAGGGAGACCTGGGTTCGATCCCTGGGTTGGGAAGATCCGTCTTAGACGTTATACCATATGGACAAAGAGGGGGGCTGCTGTACTTACTAATACAGTTTATTATAAAGAAAGAAACAGTGAGATGACGAGTTACATAGGGTGAAGACCAAAAGGGTCCTAAGTGCAGGAGCCTTGATCTCCATGGAGCTGGAGGCAAAGGCTACCTTCCTAACATGTGAATGTGTTCATCAACTGGGAAGCTCTGCAGACCGTGTCATTTAGTCATTTCTATGGAGGTCTAATTATGTTGGGTCGTGTCCGACTCTTTGCGACTCCATGGACTGTAGCCTACCAGGCTCCTCCATCCATGGAATTTTCCAGGCAAGAGTACTGGAGTGGGTTGCCATTTCCTTCATCCAGGAGATCCTCCCGACCCAGGGATCGAACCTGGGTCTCCCATATTGCAGGCAGACGCTTTACCATCTGAGCCACCAGGGAAGCCCCATGTGTTGGAATGACTGATTAAGTAATCAGTCATACTCAGTCTCTAGTCTCTATTCCTCCCCTTCAGAGGAGATCTATTAATTGATAAAGCAGCTTAAATGAGTTAAGCTTCATCCTATAAATAGTCCTTGAAATCCCCTATGGAGGGGAACTCTTCAGCCCTTGCCCGCTATCTTTCCACCCAAACCCATCTGCTCTGCCTCAGAGGCAATTCCCGCTTTAATGCATCACAAGTAGGCCTCTTGATAGTAACACTTTGATACCAGTCCTGATTCATCTCACAGGTCGGCCCCTAGATCTGCCTTTGGCCCAGACTCTGCATTTACTGGCAGTCCCAACTCCTATCATCTCTGCCCAGTCTGGGGCCTTGTTTGTCCAGGAAGGGGGAAAGAAACACATACAAAGAAACATACAGAACAAGTTTTATTCAGAACCGCTAACTGGCACTTTGCCATAATATTAACAATATTAATGACAACAACATTAAAAACCAGTAATAGTTATACAGAACTTACCAAGTGCCTGGTATTGCTGTAAGCATTTACATGTATTATTTTAATTAATTTTTAATTAGCTTTTACAATATGCCTGTAAGTTGTTATCACCATTTTACAGATGGGGACACTAAGTACAGAAAGGTTATTCAGCTGGTAGGCAGAAGAAACAGGATTCAAACTCAGCCATTCTGATGCCAGTACTAGGCCCACATGAGGCCACACTGATAGATGAGGAAAGATAAGAAATGAAGAAGAAAAGTTTCTTGGAGAAAGGTTTGCAATTTCTTTAAGCAAGGGAGCACATAAGCCTGAAGATCAGTGAGAAGAGGCATTCCAAATCAAGAAAATACTCTGTTATCCAAGGTCCAAGAAACTACTGTGATTTTTCTCAGCTTTAATGTTTTTGTACATGCTAGTTTCTGCACTAGGAATGCTTTCACCTTTTTATTCATTTGACTGACTTCTCGTCATCTTAGAAAACTTAGCTTGGATACTATTTTGCTTTGAAGCCTTCCTTGTAAGCAGTGCTCTTGGTTTAAGGCTCTCTGCTCACCCTGTGCTGACTTCTGAAATAGCTCTTGGTAGACTGATTGTAAAATACGCCCCTTATTGCCCTCCTCTCTCTCTCTACGTATGCGCTCTGCCATGTACCTTTGCAGCTCTATCCAGGAGGTGGGATCTATTTCCCCTGACCTTTAAGCAGGGGCTGGCCGTGTGACTTTCTTTAGCCAGTTTGTCTGATGATGTGTCAATTTCATTCTGGACCTCTAGAGATCTTCTGACTCCTAGTGTCTTGGAACCTGCTTTTTCCATGAGAACAGGCTAGGATGCCCTGCTAGAGGGCTAAGAAGCACATGGAGGAAAGCTGAGCCAACCCCAGAAATAGAGCCCTTGGCTAACCCACCAGTTGATCACAGATGCATGAAGACTTAGCCCACAAAAGAACTGTCAAGTCTGGCCCAGATCAACAAGTCAAGTCTGCTTAGTCAACTTGAAATCATGAGGGAAAAAAATGGTTATTGTTTTAAGCTGCAAAGTTTGAGGATGATATATTGCACAGCAATTAGTAATGAATACAGAAACTGATACCCATAACGACATCTTCAAGTATGTGGCATTGGCTTTGTGTCTGAGTGGTGAGTGGAGACTAGAAAAGAGATGAGCAACTGCAAACTCTGGTTGGAAAAATGAAGAAATTTTTAGGGGAGGCTGGAAAAATAGCTACTCGTGCTATAGAGTAATGAAATGACTACCAAACTTGCAATATAGAATGTGTTCCTAATGACCTTACAGATTTAGCTAAGAAGATCTCTATGCACAATGTGGAAAGTATCAGTTAGTTGCTGCCTAATAGAAATGATAAGGTACAGAAAAAGAAGATGAACTTAATAACAACACAACAACTGGTCAAGTTGTAAAATGAGTAGAAAAGAAAATAAAAATATTTCTCATCTCTAGCGTTTCAAGTCAGAAAAAGATCAAATACATGATGTATCAGAAAGACAAGGCCTTGGGGCAAAGATTGACATGGAAACAGGGAAGCAGTTTACAGAATCCAGGACAAACATATTTTGATCAACTAAAGAAAAAACACGGTTGGTTAGAAGTGAGATATTAACATGCAAGGAATCTAGAAAGCTCTGAGATGTCTTTAAAATTTGAACATGCACTTATTTCTAAACCTGCCAACTTTTCTGTCACCATTTTCTCTTCTTTCCTCATTGCTCTGCTTAGTATTGGGTTGATCAAAAAATTCATTTGGGTTTTCCCATAGGATAGTGCAGAAAACCCAAACAAAACTTCCGGCCAACCCAAAACTTTCCTTATCACTCAACAATGAACAACATAGCAACGTAAATAACTTTGTAACATTCCCAAACCCTCCTTTTTTATGAACAGGATGCATGATGAGTTTTAAAAATAATTATGCTAATTGGATACTTGGTAAACATACTATTGAAAATTGTATACCTTTAAAGAATAAAGTATAACTCTTTACACATTTATTACTGTGGGCTTCCCAGGTGACTCAGTGATAAAGAATCTGCCTGCAATGCAGGAGATAAAACCCGCCTGCAATGGGTTTGATCCCTGGGTTTCCCTGGAAGAGGAAATGGCAACCCACTTCAGTACTTGCCTGTGGACAGAATATCCTGTGGACAGAGGAGCATGGTGGGCTACAGTCCATGGGTCGCAAGAGTCAGACAGGACTTAGCGATTAAACAACAACAACAAATTATTGTGGTAGGCAACCGCTTTTTAAAATGGAAACCAAAGGCAAATCAAGTCTTATCAAGTCCTATGTATCAACTGAGATTCCCTTAAATAGAGCACCATGGATTTCTTTCTTTCATATTTTTTGGTAAGCAAACGAGTTTCAAATTCCTTTTTTTTCTTTTAACCACTTGTGGATTTGGGCATAGTTTGAAGCCTGTCTTTTGGGCTTTTGCTTTCTACAAGTCACAGGGTGGGAACGTTTATGTTTGCCAAAACTGAAAATACCAGAATCAAAAAAGTCATATTAATAATAAGCTGCAATATTCTGTTTCCATTGCCAGAGCGAGCCCAGCTCCTTCTTGTTTAGATGAGGTCAAATGGAGATTTCCTTCTGAGCCACTTCTAGATAAAGCTATTTGCAGTTTCCACATATTTTCAGTGAGCAGATGGCAATAATGATGGTGGTGATAGTGATGCTAATAAATTTTTCTGAATAATCCCTGAAACTCTTGTGTCCTACTGTACAAAATGGTTGAAAGATACACTGTTTGTATTCAGAATAGTTTACCAGTGTGGTGTGGTGATTTGCAAAGCAGAAAGCATCATGGGATCCACCAGCAAAAGAAGTAAAATATGATACGCAAGTCTCTCTTTTCAACTTCATTATGGTTGGAAGTTCACCCAAACTAGCATACAGCTGTGAGTCCCTGTGTCTTTAAGTTTTGAATATGTTGGAGGGGTGTAGAAGCTAGCAGGCAGAATCAGAAGTTCAGTCCATAAGAGATTTAAAGAAAGAGCATCTAAGGTATTTGAGCATTGACTGGCTTTAAACAGTGGGTCAGAAATGTTGCATGATCATTAGAACCTCTGTTTGTGTCATTACAGAACAACTTGTATAAACTAACTCTCCTGCCAGAACAATTTAAAAAGCTGTGTAAAGCAATTTAAAGATACTGGGGAGCAACTGCCCTAAGGTCAGGATTAAACAATAGCATTAAAGGCAATCCTGGAGCAGACAATGTTCCCATTGCCTAATACTGTTTTGCAAACCTTCTCAGAACTTAGAGACTTAAAATAATAACTTATTATCTTCTCACAGTTCTAGAGGTTGACAGATTCAGTTGTGTGGTTCTTGTTTCACATCCTTCATGTGCAGCCAGATAGTGTCTGAAGCTGGACTCATTTGAAAGCTTCTTCGCGCACGTGTCTGGAGTCTGGCTGGGAGGTCTGGAACAGGTTGGGGGTGGCCGAGCATTTATCTCTATTGGAATCCTCTCCACTGACTAGTTTGGGCTTCCTCAAACTTGAAAGTCTCAGTGTAGCTGGACTTCACAAGTAGTGACTGGCTTTACCAGAGTGGGCATTTTAAGAGACAGGAAGCAGAGCTACAAGTCTTTTAAGACCTGGGTCCTAAAATGGCACAGCATCACTTCTCCCATATATATTGGTCAAAGCAGTCCTGGAAATCACCCAGTTGTAAGGGAAGGAGATCTAAGCCCATCAACTCAGTGAGAAGAGTGTCAAAGAATTTGAGGCTATCTTTATTAAGCCACAAACTAGCTCCAACAAAGTTTTAAGTCAGCCTTGACTATCCTCATTTGCCTCAGACAAAATTAAATCCTCCAAGAAGAAGGACTACTTCACCCAGAGATCTTACAAGTTGTTCAAGCGAAATGTTTGATATTCAATAAAAAATTATCAGAAATACCAAGAAATAGGAACAGGCTAAAAAGCAAAATAAAAAGTAAATAATAGAAACAGGTCCAGATGTCGGAGCTAGATTATAGAAAATTTAAAATAACTATGATTAATATGATCAAGATTTCTTAAAAGATAGCTTTGCCAGAAAACTGGTATCTGTAAAAAGGAATAAAGTCAAGTAGGAATTCTAAAAATTAAAAATACAGTACAAGATATTATGAATTCAAACATGGAATAAAAATAAACTATTAAACTAAAATACAGACTAGTAGAAAATATACAGATCTAAGAACATATCACACAGATAAGAAAAGAATTGAAAATACAGGATGAGTGTAAGAAATATGCAGTAGATGGTTAAGATGACTACCCCATACAACTGGAGTTCCAGGAGAAGAGACAGAGGAAAACAAAAACAATTGATTTGAAAAAATACTGGCCAGAAATTTCCTGTAAGTCAAGAAGTGCTATAAACCCCAAGCAGGATTAACCAAGGAATCACATCTAGACAATATATTCAAACTGATAAAAACAAAATACAAAGAGAAATATCTTTAGAGTAATAAAAAAATATACATTCTCCTTCAAAACAACAAGACTGATAGTTGACTTTTCCACAGAAATGTTGAATGTCAGAATTCAATAAAATGACTGATATCTTTGAGGAGCTAGAAGAAAATAACAACCAATTTAAAATTTTATATACCCTAGTGAAGATATATTCATAAACAGAGAGTTAGACAAACAAAAATGTCTTCAGAAGATACATACTAAAAGAACTACTAAAAGCAAGCTTTATTTCATGCAGAAAAAGAAACATATGACTTCATATGGAAATAAAATATTTCAAGAAGAAAGAAAGATCATTGTGAGTGAGGACAGGGTAGAGAAATCTAAATAAATATTTATGATTGAAAATAATTATAAAATCTTCTATTATTATATAGAGTGCTCTATAATCATGAGAACAACAGCATGGACGGCAATGGGGAATGATGAAGAGATTTGAAGTGATATAAGACTGCATTGTTTGGGAAGCAGTAAAAGAACTGTTAGGAAGACTGTCAAAAATTAAGAATGTACCTTGAAATGTCTAAGATAACCACTAAAACCACTGTTAAAGAAGAACACAGAAAAAGTTATAAACATACTTGATTCAAAAAAGGCAAGAAAGTTGCCTTTCTGTTGTTTTTTTAAACAACAGAAATAGATGCAATGAATAGAAAATGGAAAGAAGAAACTGACAAATCCAAAATCAATGATGATTTTAACTCAAAGTCTCAGTGATAAATAGAACAAGCAGACCAAAAAAAAAAAAAAAAAAAAGAGAGAGAGAGAGAAGAAAGAAGGAACAACTAATAAGGATACACACAATCTGAACAATGTTTAAAAGACTTGAATTAATTGACTTATATAGAGGTCAGTTCAGTTTAGTTGTCGCTCAGTCGTGTCCGATTCTTTGCGACCCCATGAATCGCAGCATGCCAGGCCTCCCTGTCCATCACCAACTCCTGGAGTTTACTCAAACTCATGCCCATCGAGTCGGTGATGCCATCCAGCCATCTCATCCTCTGTCGTCCCCGTCTCCTCCTGCCTCCAATACCTCCCAGCATCAGGGTCTTTTCCAATGACTCAACTCTTCACATGAGGTGGCCAAAGTACTGGAGTTTCAGCCTCAGCATCAGTCCTTCCAATGAACACCCAGGACTGATTTCCCTTAGGATGGACTGGTTGGATCTCCTTGCAGTCCAAGGGACTCTCAAGAGTCTTCGCCAACACCACAGTTCAAAAGCATCAATTTTTTGGCCCTCAGCTTTCTTCATAGTCCAATTCTCACATCCATACATGACCACTGGAAAAACCATAGCTTTGACCAGATGGACCTTTGTTGGCAAAGTAATGTCTCTGCTTTTTAATATGCTATCAAGGTTGGTCATAACTTTCCTTCCAAGGAGTAAGTGTCTTTTAAATTCATGGCTGCAGTCACCATCCACAGTGATTTTGGAGCCCAAAAAAAATAAAGTCTGGCACTGTTTCCACTGTCTCCCCATCTATTCCATGAGGTGATGGGACCAGATGCCATGATCTTAGTTTTCTGAATGTTAAGCTTTAAGCCAACTTTTCCACTCTCCTCTTTCACTTTTGTCAAGAGGCTTTTTAGTTCCTCTTCACTTTCTGCCATAAGGGTGGTGTCATCTGCATATCTGAGGTGATTGATATTTCTCCCAGCAGTCTTGATTCCAGCTTGTGCTTCTTCCAGCCCAGCGTTTCTCATGATGTATTCTGCATATAAGTTAAATAAGCAGGGTGACAATATACAGCCTTGACGTACTCCTTTTCCTATTTGGAGCCAGTCTGTTGTTCCATGTCCAGTTCTAACTGTTGCTTCCTGACTTGCATACAGGTTTCTCAAGAGGCAGGTCAGGTGGTCTGGTATGCCCATCTCTTTCAGAATTTTCCACAGTTTATTGTATCCACACATGTCGAAGGCTTTCCTGTAGTCAATAAAGCAGAAATAGTTGTTTTTCTGGAACTCCCTTGCTTTTTCAATGATCCAGCGGATGTTGGCAATTTGATCTCTGGTTCCTCAGCCTTTTCTAAAACCAGTTTGAACATCTGGAAGTTCTCGGTTCACGTATTGCTGAAGCCTGGCTTGGAGAATTTTGAGCATTACTTTGCTAGCATGTGAGATGAGTGCAATTGTGTGGTAGTTTGAGCATTCTTTGGGATTGCCTTTCTTAGGGATTGGAATGAAAACTGACATTTTCCAGTCCTGTGGCCACTGCTGAGTTTTCCAAATTTGCTGGTATATTGAGTGCAGCACTTTCACAGCATCAACTTTCAGGATTTGAAATAGCTCAACTGGAATTCCATCACCTCCACCAGCTTTGTTCATAGTGATGGCCCACTTGACTTCACATTCCAGGATGTCTGGCTCTAGGTCAGCGATCACACCATTGTGATTATCTGGGTCGTGAAGATCTTTTTTGTACAGTTCTTCTGTGTATTCTTGCCACCTCTTCTTAATATCTTTTGCTTCTGTTAGGTCCATACCATTTCTGTCCTTTATTGAACCCATCTTTGCCTGAAATGTTCCCTTGGTATCTCTAATTTTCTTGAAGAGATCTCTAGTCTTTCCCATTCTGTTGTTTTCCTCTATTTCTTTGCATTGATCACTGAGGAAGGCTTTCTTATCTCTCCTGGCTATTCTTTGGAACTCTGCATTCAAATGGGTATATCTTTCCTTTTCTCCTTTGCTTTTTGCTTCTCTTCTTTTCTCAGCTATTTGTAAGGCCTCCTCAGACAACCATTTTGCCTTTTTGCATTTCTGTTCCATGGGGATGATCTTGATCCCTGTCTCCTGTACAATGTCATGAACCTCTGTCCATAGTTCATCAGGCTCTCTGTCTATCAGATCTAGTCCCTTAAATCTATTTCTCACTTCCACTGTGTAGTCATAGGGGTTTGATTTAGGTCATACCTGAATGGTCTAGTGTTTTTCCCTACTTTCTTCAGTTTAAGTCTGAATTTGGCAATAAGGAGTTCATGATCTGAGCCACAGTCAGCTCCTGGTCTTGTTTTTGCTGACAGTATAGAGCTTCTCCATCCTTGGCTGCAAAGAATATAATCAATCTGATTTCGGTGTTGACCATCTGGTGATATCCATGTGTAGAGTCTTCTCTTGTGTTGTTGGAAGAGGGTGTTTGCTATGACCAGTGTGTTCTCTTGGCAAAACTCTATTAGCCTTTGCCCTGCTTCATTCCGTACTCCAAGGCCAAATTTGCCTGTTACTCCAGGTGTTTCTTGACTTCCTACTTTTGCATTCCAGTCCCCTATGACGAAACGGACATCTTTTTTGGGTGTTAGTTCTAAAAGTTCCTGTAGCTCTTCAACTTCAGCTTCTTCAGCGTTACTGGTTGGGGCATAGGCTTGCATTACCATGATATTGAATGGTTTGCCTTTGAAACGAACAGAGATCATTCTGTCGTTTTAGAGATTACATCCAAGTACTGCATTTTGGAGTCTCTTGTTGACCATGATGGCTACTCCATTTCTTCTAAGGGATTCCTGGCCACAGTAGTAGATATAATGGTCATCTGAGTTAAATTCACCCATTCCAGTCCATTTTAGTTCGCTGATTCCTAGAATGTCAACATTCACTCTTGCCATCTCCTGTTTGACCACTTCCAATTTGCCTTGATTCATGGACCTAACATTCCAGGTGCCTATGCAATATTGCTTTTTACAGCATTGGACCTTGCTTCTATCACCAGTCCCATCCACAACTGGGTGTTGTTTTTGCTTTGGCTCCATCCCTTCATTCTTTCTGGAGTTATTTCTCCTCTGATCTCCAGTAGCACATTGGGCACCTACTGACCTGGGGAGTTCCTCTTTCAGTATCCTATCATTTTGCCTTCTCATACTGTTCATGGGGTTCTCAAGGCAAGAATACTGAAGTGGTTTGCCATTCCCTTCTCCAGTGGACCACATTCTGTCAGAACTCTCCACCATGACCCGTCCATCTTGGGTGGCCCCACATGGCATGGCTTAGTTTCATTGAGTTAGACACGACTGTGGTCCGTGTGATCAGATTGGCTAGTTTTCTGTGATTATGGTTTTAGTGTGCCTGCCCTCTGATGCCCTCCTGCAACGCCTACCATCTTACTTGGGTTTCTCTTACCTCGGACGTGGGGTATCTCTTCACGGCTGCTCCAGCAAAGCGCAGCCACTGCTTATTACCTTGGACGAGGGGTATCTTCTCAAGGCCGCCTCTCCTGACCTTGTACGTGGAGTAGCTCCTCTCAGGCCTCCTGCGCCCCGCAGCAGCCGCTCCTTGGAGGTGGGGTTGCTCCTCTCAGCTGCCGCCCCTGCCCTCCGGCGTGTGGTAGCTCCTCTCGGTCACAGCCCCTGACCTCAGAGGTGGGGTAGCTCCTCTACCACAAAACTAAAATAAACTATTCATTTCAAGCACACTTGGGATGTCCCCATGCAGACAGTATTCAATCATAAAGCCTTAATGAATTTCAAGAGGATGAAAACTTAATACTAGTACTCTGACAAGAGTGGAAATAAGCTGAAATCAACAACAGAAAAATAGCTAAAAATAAGTCCCCAGATTCAGGAAATTAAACAGTATACTTCTAAAGTCCCAACAGATCAAGAGAAAACAGAAATTACCAATACTGGAAATGAAACTGGGGAACACAAATACAGATCCTACCTTCAAAAATAATAAAAGAATATTACTATGGCAGCTTTGTCTTGATAAATTTCACAAATTACAAATATTCTGATAAAAACATACACATAGTCTGATAAAAAAAAAAAGAAATAGAAAATCTAGATACTCCTATAATTAAAAAGGAAATTCCACATGGTTTCACAGGCAAATTCTACCAAACATTGAAGAAAATGAGCTTGATTGTCACCCACACTCTTCTACCAATGCCCAGTACTCTGTTAAATGCTAGGACAGTACACACTGCAGGGGTACATGGATAGTGTTCTGACTGCAGGTAGTTCATTTGTTCTGGAGGAATTTGGAAAGCTTTGCAGAGAAGGTACAGTTGAGTTGGGTCTCTAATGTAAAGCAGCAAAATCTACCAGACAGAGGAAAGAAAGAGATGGCATTCCAAAAGTGAAAACAAGAGCTCATCTCTGAGCAGCTCATCCTGAGCATGTTGAGTTACAGTCAGAGGAACCAGTTTGGTGGAATGGGCATAGGAGCAAGATATTTTATCACAAGATGGCAAATATACTTTATATAAAGAAAACCAAAAATTAAAAGAAGAAATGGACAAATCCAAACTCACTGGAGACTTTAAGTCAACAGTCTCAGTGATAAACAGAATAAGTAGGAAGGAAGTGCTAAGAAAAGGTAATTAGTGAGCCACCCTCTGTCTTATTTCTTTCACTTTGACTCTCTAGTAACTCCTATAAAGTTAAGATCATTGCTTTTCTCTTTGCCAGTTTGCAGAAAGCATTTAAGTTACCTCGGCTGGAGGCAGGGGTGTAGGGAAGAATATGGGGTGAAGGTAGAGGATATTAGGGAGTAGGCAGAGGAAAGATAGCTAGTATTTGCCATTATCCCAGACATGTGATCCTGCTGCCTCAGCAGTGACAACTGCACTCAGGTGCGATCCAGAGTCCCAGTTATCTTCACTCCTCTACATTCCAGTTCTTGCAACCTGGCTTCCAGTTTTGTTCTCCAACTGACTCTTGATATTTTCACGCCCAGTCTATTAAGAATCAAGGCACAATTCGTAAGGGTCAGGGCTGAAAATGACCTGTTACTGGGTGAATCTTTGTTATGACAAAAATAGAGCCCCCAAGCTAGAGTAGCCCATTTGTACTTTACCCTGAAGTCACATCAGACAATTGGATGTGCTAGGGAGACCAGACCAATAACCAATAGAGGACAAACCAAGGTAGCATATAATTAAGCTATTATATTGTCAATATAAGCTTCCAGTCATGTGGAGCAAAATCACAAAGGAGAACAAAAAAGCCTTCAGAAGACAGGGAAGTCCTCAAATGGGTGATATTTTTCATCATGACCACCAAGGAAAGAAAAGAGCATATAAACAAACAAAAGAAAACAAACAAAACTTTGTTTTCATAAAGAAATGAAGTTAGAAAACCCTGGAGAAAATACTGTGAGGGGGAAAAATAATGGCTATTCATGTCACCTAGGCTATATCGAAAGGAAACTAAAACCTCCAGTACACTTGCCTAGAAAATCCCATGGACGGAGGAGCCTGGTGTCCATGGGGTATCGCAAAGAGTCAGAACTGAGCGACTTCACTTTCATCAATAAATTACAATTTTCAAACTCAAAAAAAAAAAAAAAAAAAGAAAGGAAACTAAAACAACTAATCAAAGTATTAATAGTTGATGCAATGTTAAAAGAAAACATCAAGCTTGGTGCTTAATCACTTTTTGTTATTTGAGCCTGAAAAGCCTTAAAGAATCTCTTGTGTTCAGAAAATTGGAAATAGGTTCAACATTCTTTCAAAAGGGTTAGTTTCAAACAAATAGTTTGAAAGTCCCAGAAGTAAGCCTGGAAGTAGCGCCAAAGACCTTGAATGCTCTCTATGATTTTACCCTTGGTTAATTGGCCTCAGCCAGACTTTTGCTGTGTTTTTGTCTGGGGTTGTTTTGGATGACATTTCACTCGTCATGTATCAAGATTTTGTATAGATGCTGCTGGGTTCTTACTAGTATCTCCTTAAATGCCTTCTGTTTGACATCATTTTCACTTGCTCTCAAAGATGAATCCGACAAGCCAACCGAAAGTGTTGAGAATAGTGTGTGTAATGGACATTAGGAAATAGTTGGCCTCCTTCTGACTAGTTGGCACTAAGCTCTGGACCCAAGTAGTCAGTTTAACAGCCTGGGAACATTTTGTTTAACCTAAGAAAAGTTTGTTGACCTGAGAAAAGTAGATTCACCAAGCCCATTTGCATTTTCTAATAGAGAAACGCTGAGGTAAAAGATTCTGGTTGGTCATTTAGGAAATTTTGGCTTTCATTCACTGATCAAGTATTTATTGAGAGCCTACTGTATTTCAGGAACAATGTGCTTTGTGTGACTATTTAGGACAGTGTTTTCCAAACTGAACATCAAGATGTTAATAGATGTTTCTCTGATACAAAGACTTCTGGCTAAATAAGCTGGCAATATAAACTTTCAGATAAGTCTTGCATCAAAGAAACCTTCTTAATTTTTCTTTGATTAACTCAGTATTTTCTTTTCTTATTTCTGATCATGGAACCCTTCATTTTGAAACATCTATTAAACTTCGTAAGCTACTAGGAAATTCCAGGGAACAAGGACTGAATTGGCCTTCTCTGCCCCTATGCCCACCCTAGCCCTGTACTAATTGGGTAATGGAAACTGATGAGCCTTTGTGATGCACCACATATTAGACAAATACCTAACAGAAAATGGTTCTTATGGAGAAACTGTACTAAAACAAATCTTAATGGCCAAAAAGTGCCATGTGAACATTTATACAAATTATTTTTCTCTCTCATTTTCTCTTTGTCTCCTTGTTTTTTTAACCTCTTTTATCTTTCTTGAGCCTTAAGCCCAGAAAGGCAGCAGTTTCTTTTGCTTGAATTGTCTTATTGTTAGCCATGCTGCTCCTTCTCTTTCTGCCAGTTTCTTAAATGGTTTTTGATGCCTATTGGCTATGTTAAAAAGAGGTTTGGCTTTACCTTCTCATTCATGATGCATGACAGAGCTTCATCAAGCCAAAAGCTGACCAACAAATATGAAGGAGATGATTTTGGAGACAGATTTCCAATGTGGTGGGTGGCTGTGCAGCCAGAAATCTGTCACAAATATGAAGAGTGTTCAGAGAATGGGTAGAAGACCACAGAGTTACCCCAAGTACACAATCAGGTTAGTTACTCCAAGAGTCAAGGGCATCATTAAAATACTAGAGGGTGTCGGTCAAACGGTCTGGTGAGTATGACAGCACCCCTCGGGGCATGGGGCTCATTGAATGTAGAAGAAATTCTGAGTGTAAAAGAAGAACCTCAGCAGCTTTCAAAATTGTGAGAGTGAAGATATTACTCTGTGAAGAAAAATGGATCAGTTTAGTTCTTTTTCAACTTTGATCTTAAGTGTAAACTCTAGAAAAACAATTGCTTATAAGACTGCGCTCTTTCTATGAATGATCAGGTGCCTCCAGGCATGGAGGGCAGTGGTTTTTTGTCTTTCAACACAAACAGAACTATATTGAGGAAGCGTTTCAAAAATGTAAAACAAAACAAATCAACATAATAAAATGCAGTATCAGAAATAGCAAGGACCTAACAGAAGCAGAAGATATTAAGAAGAGGTGGCAAGAAAACATAGAAGAACTGTACAAAAATGGCCTTAATGACCCAGATAATAACAATGGTGTGGTCACTCACCTAGAGCCTGACATCCTGGAGTGTGAAGTCAAGAGGGCCTTTGGAAGCATTACTATGAACAAAGCTAGTGAAGGTGATGGAATTCCAGTTGAGTTATTTAAAATCCTAGAAGATGATGCTGTGAAAGTGTTGCACTCAATAGGCCAGCAAATTTGGAAAACTCAGTAGTGGCCACAGGACTGGAAAAGTTCAACTTTCATTTCAATCCCAAAGAAAGGCAATGCCAAAGAAAGTTCAAACTACCATACAACGTGCTCATTTCACATGCTAGCAAGATTATGCTAAAAATTCTTCAAGTTAGGCTTCAGCAATATGTGAACCAAGAACTTCGAGATGTACAAGCTAGATTTAGAAAAGGCAGAGGATCCAGAGATCAAATTGCCAACATCTGCTGGATCAGAGAAAAGGCAAGGGAATTCCAGAAATACATCTATTTCTGTTCATTGACTACATGAAAGCCTTTGACTGTGTGGATTACAACAAACTATGGAAAATTCTTAAAGAATGGGAACACCAGACCATCCTACCTGTCTCCCGAGAAACCTGTATGAAGCACAATAACAACAGTTAGAACTGGACATGGAACAATGGACTGGTTAAAAATTGGGAAAGAAGTACATCAAGGCTGTATATTGTCACTCTGTTTATTTAATTTATATGCAGAATACATCATGTGAAATGCCGGGGGGATGAATCACAAGCTGTAATCAAGATTGTTGGGAAGAAATACCAACAATCTCAGAAATGAAGATGATACCACTTTAATGGCAGAAAGTGAAGAGGAACAAAAGAGCATCTTGATGAAGGTGAAAGAGAAGAGTGAAAAAGCTGGCTTAAAACTCAGCATTCAAAAAACTAAGATCAAGGCATCCAGTCCCATAACTTCATGGTAAATAGATGGGGAAAAAGTGGAAATTGTGACAGGTTTTATTTTCTGGGGTCTAAAATTATCACAAACAGTGACTGTAGCCAAGAAATTAAAAGATACTTGCTTCTTGGAAGAAAAGCTATGCCAAACCTAGACAGTGTATTAAAAAGCAGAGATATTACTTTGCCAACAAATGTCTGTATAGTCAAAGCTACATTGTTTCCCAGTAGTCTGTACAGACCTGAGGGTTCAACCATAAAGAAGGCTGAGGACTGAATAATTGATACTTTCAAACTGTGGTGGCGGAGAGAGCCCTCTGGACTGCAATAAAAAATCAAACCAGTCAATCCTAAAGGAAATCAACCCTGAATATTGATTGGAAGGACTGATGCTGAAGCTGAAGCTCCAATACTTCAGCCAACTAATGTGAAGAGCCAACTCACTGGAAAAGTCCCTGATGCTGGGAAAGACTGAGGGCAGGAGGAGAAGAGGGAGAAGAAGTTGAGATGATTGGATGCCATCACTGACTCAATGGACATGAGGTTGAACAAACTCCAGGGGACAGTGAAGGACAGGGAAGACTGGCGTGCTGCAGTCCATGGGGTTGCAAAAAGTTGGACATGACTTAGAAACTGAACAACAACAACAGGGAAAATTGGGTTTTCTTGGCAGCTCAGTGGTCAAGAATCTGCCTGTCAATGCAGGAGACAGAGATTTGATCCCTGGTTTGGGAAGATTCCCCTGGAGAAGGAAATGGCAGCCCACTCCAGTATGCTTGCCTGGGAAATCTCATGGACAGGGGAGCCCAGCAGATTCCAAGAGTTAAAAGACTTAGTGACTAAAACAACAAACAACCTCGATAATACAGGATAATATATCTATTTCAATGTCTGTAGCCTTAATTATATCTGAAAAATCCCTTTTTCCATGCAACATAATAGGTTCTGGGGGTTAGGGTGTGGAATCTTCAGGTACATAAGGGGAAGTGTGTGCTGACCACAGTCAGGGGTGACTCTGATGAGGTGGGAAAGTACCACATCTTTGGAAGACCATGTGTGGCTGCTATGTGTTGGAACAAGGTTCTGGTTTCTCTTTTCCAGTTTGGATTGCCTCCGTGGCCAGCACTGTGCTATTTGGAGGCTAAAGTGGGGCTCTGTCTCTGTGGCTCTTTGATAAAGAGAGTGATTGAGGACTTATTGCTTTTCACTACCCTCAATGGTGCCCCTGACCCCAGGCAAGTTAACCCCTATACAACAGCAATTAAAAACCAATTTGTCTCCTTTTCACTGTTTATCTGAAGACACAAACCAAGATAAAAGAGACTTTGACTTCCTCCAGATTCTGCCAAGCCTTAGTTTCTGTCATCTTTTCCTTATACTTGATTTTCAGTTAATTGCACATAAAAAGATAATGACAGATTCTACATCTATTCTCTTTAACTGCCTTCTTCATATACATTTATAAAGGTGAAACTGGTTCCAAACCAATTCTTTAAATTATCTTATTCTCTATTATAGAGAAGAAATCTTTGAGACAATCCAGTATTTCTCAGACTTCTGATCTTTCCACACTGGTCCCATGCTCAGTCAATCTTCCTCAGTAACACCTCTCATGAAAATAAGTGCTCTTCATGGAATCACAGCTTGAGAACAGTTGATTGAGTCAATCTCTGTAATTTTATAAACTAGGAAACTGATACTAGAATAGGTTAAGTGCTACTTGACCAATATCATATAGCTGCTTAGCTCAAAATTTAGGATTTGACCCCAGTGCTACTTCTGTCTACACTTTTAAGCTTTAGACTCTACATCAATTTAGTTTCAAATTTAATCTCAGAATTTCAATTTTTCCTTTGTTTAAGGTAAAATAATTTTTCACGTTTCTTGTTGTTCTGTGTAGCTTCTTTTTTTTTTTTTGCTTAGTCCTATATTTTAAGAGACTTTACTATCTATATTGGAAAAAGTAACGTTCAAGGACCAGACATTGACATGTAGTCTCTTTCTATGCCCCCACATCACCTCTTTTTACAGACAGAGATTAGCTTTGTGGGCTCATGTTTCCTTTTTTTGTCTGTTCTTTTTATCTTCCTTGTACGACTCACACTCCCCACACTTGCTCTTCACTTCTAGTTCTCTTTCTTTATTAATATTCCTCACTCTGCACGCCTCCTCAATTCCCCTGGGTCCAAGACTAAGAAAGGGCAGACACAAATAGCTGCAGCAGTGGAGGCTGATTTAATTGCTTGGTCACGGTGTTACTTGGGCCTTCTCTGAATCCCTCCTCCAGATGCTTACCTAATTTTCCTCCTCCTTGCTCTATTTTTTTCCCTTTGAAAGAAAATATGCCCAGCCCATCCACATCACAGCTTTCTGTCAGCTCAGGCAAGGAGTTAGCTTCCCCTAAAGATGGGTATATCAAGCATTTTTGTAGCGCCTTTCCCCTCAGCAATTGAAAATCTCCTGTGGGGGAGAGATTTGCCATCTTTCTTATGTCCTGTTGAAGATCCTGACCATGAACACATAATGACACCACTCTGCCCTGCTGCTTTTTCTGCAATGATGCTCAGCAAACTTGGTCAGTAGTTGAATTCACTGAGAAAGGCCAAGTAGGTTGTGTCAAAAGGATAGTAAGGCAAGGGAATTGAGGAAATTAACAAGAGAGTGCTCAAAGTAACAGAACATGGAATATAAATAGGATAGGGAAGCGAGTGCAGAAAGGAGGACACTAATGAGTGAGAAATTGTGAGGGTGGTCCAATGAATTCAAGGAGCTGGTTCAACAGAAAAAACTGAATGAGCCACCTAGAAGGATAAGACCTGTGAGGAGTCCGAGTTGCTGATTTTTAAAGTAGAACTGTTCTGGGTGATAACAAAGTCTAGAGAGTGACAATAAAAACACATGACTAAAATTGTGAATGAACTGAAGGTGACTGGAGATGAAGAGCTCAAGGAACCCAGCAGCCAGGATGCTGAGTGTTAGCATCAGTAAATTGACATGAGATGCTGACACTAAAATCTAAATATAGAGACAAAGATTTGGTAGATAATAGTAACAGAGAGTAATAGAGAGGATGGTAGAACCAAAAGCAAGAGTCTTAATGGAGCAGGCGTTTTTACAAAAGAGTGCAAGAACAGTGGTGTGGAAATGTCAGTGAGAAACAAGGAGGCCCCTCCAGCTCCAGAATATGAAGTTGAGCAAATTCTCCTTGAGAAAGCTCTATAGAAAGCTGTATCTCCAGGAGAGAACCAGCATTCTACAAAATGGGGACAGAATACAGCCAGCCCTTTCTATCTGCAGGGCCAACCAACCATGGATTGATTCCGGGTGGTTGAATACTGGAATGTGAAATGTGTGGATTTGTAGAGCTGGCCCATGGTACCTCACCACCCTCTATAAGGGACTAGAATCCAAGGATTCTGGTATCCATGGAGGTCTTAGCACTAATTATTGCAGATATTGAGGGAGACTACATTATGGATTTATCAGAATTAAATGCGATAGTGAACGTGGAAATGCCTGCCATATAAAATAAAGGTTTTATACCTTAAAAAAATACAATTTACAATGCACATGGTACCATGCTAAGTACATTTTGTGCATTATCTCATTTAATTCTACCAGCTGGGATGGCAAGTACTACTATTATCTGTATTTTATAAAAGAAGTGGCTGGGTTTTAGAGGGGTTAAGTCACTTGCACAGGTCTCTAAGCTCAGAGGTGTCAAATGTGAACATCAGCAGTCTGAGGTCGGAGCCCACACTTCTGAATACTAGTATAAGCTATTTCTTTTTTTGAAAACAGCTTTATCGGGTTCTTATATGTGAATGAACTCAAGATAAGAATTTCTTTTGAAGTCATTTAAAATAAGCCTAATTTAAGTTAGGCAAAATTTGGAGGTAAACATAAAAATTCTCAAAAGTGCGGTGTTCATTTTCAGCATGAAAATCACACTACCATCAAACCCTATTTATAGGGCCAGGAAAGGGGATTAAGACCAGTTAATTTTTTTTGAGCCTCGTGCTTCAAGGCAAGTCTACAAAGCTATTTTGGACTGTCTGATCGTGAATGATGACTCTGAAAGAACAGTGTGAGTCAGGGAAGAGATGAGAATGAATTTGGGGTAAGCGTAGCTGACAGTGGGAGAAGGTAGAAATAAAAGGAGATGCGTTGGCAGGTGTGGAATGGTGGAAGGATTAGAAAGGGAGAACCAGGGGCTCTAGCTGCCTGCATCTCCTTAATGTGGATCTGAGAGAGAGGAGGGGGCTGAGTTCCATCCCTTGTGGGTCTTGAAAGGGGAGAACTGTCACTTGCACTGAACATGGTCTTTGGGCTACTGGGGACATGCAAGAATAATTTAGGTCCATGGATTGCAGGAACTCTGAGTTCATCCCTAAGAGGGAAAAGTCAGCAGTGGTAATTAACGGTCAAGTCACAAGAAACTTCACCTGGCTTTGGGTGCTCATCTGGACCTCCTGGTCCTCATATAATTGTCACACCGAAAGCTGAGTGAACGTTCTCATTCTTTCCTTCTCTTGGGAGTAAGTCTCCAGTACCTCAATGCAGTGCTCCAGAATTCTGACGTTAGGCTTGTGCCCTCAGCCATGGGCACTGTGTGGAGATGGAAAGGGTGCATATTCAAACTAAGGACATTCTAGATCACATCCAGGGATGGTGTAACGATGAGAGCATCACTCCCCCCACCAATGGTTGATGTCGGAGGGAAGATGATCATAAGAAAGGATTAATGGAGTGAATACTGACATTTCCCTTGTCCCATCATTGAAGGGACTAAAATGGTATCTCAACTGATTCTTAATCCTTCAGGACCTTGTCTTATTTTCCTTACCAGGTTTGTCCCAGGAATATGAAGTAAAGGAATTACTCTTCCAGTTTATGAAATGAAATGATCAGCCTGAATGAGCTGGTAGTACTATCTTAAGTACAGAAGATTTTTAAAAATACATTCAGAGCCAAAGAGCTATGTAGAAATTTTTCCAAAGTACCCAGTGAGAACTTCCAGACAACCACGTCTTTTTTTTTTTTTCCATTTGTTTTAGAAGCCTAGTCCCTGAAGTGCTTGGTTCTGAGAATCTTTAGGGAAAGACAAAACTCCTGGCAGGTACTGAGATGTTTGGTTTGTTTTTGCTCTGCATTGATCCTAGGGATGTTGAGAGGCATGTTTTCATGCAATAGATAGATAGAGAAGTCGCTTAGTCATGTCTGACTCTGCGACCCCATGGACTGTAGCATACCAGGCTCCTCCATCCATGGGATTTTTCAGGCAAGAGTACTGGAGTGGGTTGCCATTTCCTCTCCAGGGGATCTTCCCAACCCAGGGATTGAACCCAGGTCTCCCACATTGCAGGCAGATGCTTTACCGTCTGAGCCACCAGGGAAGTGTTTTCATGCAAACCACACTTTAATTAAAAGATGACTATGGTCAGATCCAGTTCCATGGGGTATCTAAAAAATTTGTTGGAAAACTGAAGGCTTCTGTAGCCAATTCTGCCAGGTTCACAGATGGGGCTTTCTGGAAGGTTTTATACCAATTCTGTCTATTCTGATTAGGGTGGCAGTTTCTAGAATTTTCAGTTATGGTTTGTCAGTTTTTCCATTAAAGATCATGGCTTCTCAGAACAAAAACTTCTGGTGTGTTTCTAATCCCTCCAAGTATTGCTGATGACAGGCCATCCAACAGCACGCAACACACATCCTGCTCTGTATCCTTGCCTCACTTATTGGTGTGAGATTTCAAGTTCTGTGAGTTGAGTCTTTCCACATGACCCCATACGACTGTCCCCAGATCCAGGAAATCTATGGACAGAAAGCAGAAAATCACATTTTCTGCTTTTTGGAACTTGAGAAACTTCCTATAATGGGGTAAGAGATTCCTGGCATGTAACTTGCAACAAGTTTTAATTGTTTTATTTCTTTTTGAGAAAGTCAGCATTGTTGACCAGATATGCTGCTGTTAGCACCCAGAACAAAAAAGAGCCTGATTCTGTCAGGAAACCTACATTAGAGTTCAAGCCCTTTCACTGACTAAGCTGGATACCCTGGGTGATCATAGACTCTTCATGGGAAATGGCTCCCCCTTTGGTAAAATGAAATGGCTTGGAATCTAAGCCTCTCCTAGTTTTCAAATCCAGAAGATTATGGACAAAATGAAAATATCTTCATAGGTTTCACAGTAATACTCCATATCACCAGTAGATGGCAGAATCGCATTATCATCTGAAACTGATACTGTGATGTGATACTGGTAATCCCAATGGTGACGAAGCTTACCAAGGTAGGCACAGTAAAATAACTAAGAAAGAAAGAAAGAAAAGGTTGTTCTTAACCATCATTTTAATGGACATTTAGGCAAACATTCTTGGTTACCATTAAACCCAATGGATACTCCACTCTTAAGACAATGGACATCCTTTCAAACTATATTTTGAAAGGCAATATATGGACAGAGGAGCCCGGCAGGCTACAGTCCAAGGGGTTGCAAAAATGCTGGACATGATTTAGTGACTAGACAACAACAACAAATACTCCCTGGAGCAAATTATGCATTTTTTCTCTTATTCTTATTTATTAATTCAACAACACTCTGTCAAGTCCATTATGTTCCAGTGCTGAGGACACAGAAATAAACAAAAAAGATATAAAGTCAGCACTCAGGAAGCTCATCCTCCAGAGAGACCACTGAACAAGTCATTGACATTGAAGTGAAAGTCTACTAAGAAGTCTACAGGTAGAACATGTAACATGGGTGGTGAGAGGTAAATAGTGTTGCGAATAACTTCCTTGGTGAAGTAGTGGGTATTTGAGAATAAGTAAAGCTTGATTTGCCACCTAATGCAAAGAGATGACTCATTAGAAAAGACCCTGATGCTGGGAAAGATTGAAGGCAGGAGGAGTAGGGGAAGACAGAGGACAAGATGGTTGGATAGCATCACAGACTCAATGGACATGAGTTTGAACAAGCCCCGGGAAGTGGTGAAGGACAGGGAAGCCTGGCACACTGCAGTCCGTGGGGTTGTAAAGAGTCAGACATGACTGAGCGACTGAACAACAACAACAAAGCTTGATTTAACAAACAAAAACATTAGTTGGGGAAGAAACTGGTCCAGGCAGCAAAACAGCATATGCCAAGATTCATAGGCAAGAGAAGGTAAGGTGCATTATAGGAGCAAAAGAGACCAGAATGCTTGTGGCATAGAACCAGTCAGAAAGTAATAAGAGCAGGAGGAAACTAGGTCTCATGGGGCCATCTAGGCCACAAAAAGGAGAAAACTTGTTTCACAGAATTCTTGACTTTCCATGATTCCATCAGCAAGGGTGCTTTTATCAGACTAGTTAGCTGGAATCTTGATGGGTAGAGAAGCTTGGTCCAATAATAGTAAAAGAGAGAACAGGTTCATTTTGACTGAAAAGTAGAAGAGAGGAACATGGAGATCTGAGAGTCAAAACTGGCTTATATCAGTTTATATGAAAAGAATATTCATTGCATTTCTGGGATTAATTAATCTATCCCTAGCTGGCCAGCACTCAAGATGGCATGTTAGCCTGTCAAAGCGACACAACCACCTCTGTCAGGACTGTGTTCCCTTGGCTCTATTCTTAACACTAGTCATAGCTACCTCTGCGCCAGATCCTGGGATTGCCACTTGCAATGCAAGGATTTGCAGCACTGTGGAGCCACAGAACTTGGTTGAAGAGGCCTGTGTCACCCCTCATTTGCCTACCATCTCCTCACTCATCAGGACTCTGTATCTATTAAGCAATTGTTTTTTCTCTGTAAATCTCAGTTCTTCAATAACATAGCTGCTTAGCAAATGACACTGTGAATTAGCTCCTGAAGTGTTTCTATGCAGTTGAGGGAATAAACAACATGTCATTATGGATTCTCTGGCCATAAAACCAAGACAGGTATTAGATTTTAAAGAATTACAGGCTTCAGACAGGCAATCATTTAGTTTTAAAAGCCAACTTAGGTCTGTAAATCTGCTATGAATCTTGAAATAGCCACGAAGTTGAAGGTAGACAAAGTTATATCCATGAACTCAGATGTCTAGTCCATTCACCAGTCCTTCTCCAGTTCTGTTGAAATGCCCAGAATAGTGAGTATTGTGTACCTCAACATTTACTTGAAAGCATGCAAAATCCAAGGTCAATGAATCTTTCTCCACTGCCTTTATGTGGACTAAGCATATTTACATAATGTAATTCTGTGAGAGAAATCAGAGATGCTTTGGGCTACTGGAAATTTTTCATTTAGCTCGTAGTGACATTCTGAGACCATGCAGCAAAAAAGTCAAGAACTATTTATTTTCAGAGCCTGGCTGCAGTTTGGCAGAATACAGTGGCCAACCATTTATTTTTGCCCATTTCCTTGCTTGATCTAAGCATATGTCTCACTGAAGGTTACTATAAATATAATGAGGATCATTTGGGGATAAGAGCCCAGAGTCTTAGACAGTTTTATTAGTATTCATAAATGTTTATGTTCCAGATGTAATCATATTATTACAGTTTTGTATATACACACATAAAATTCATAGGCTACTAATTTTATCAACTCAAGCATGCCCCCACTCCTAGGCAGAAAAATACATTAGAGATGATAAAAATAGAGACCTATCAGTATCTTGGCCACAGTGTTTCAAACAGAACTCATAGAACCATAGTGCTTAGGGTCAGTGTGACCCCACTGGTGGATCAAAATGCCCTCCTCTCTCCATGTGACTCTTCTTCCTGGCCTGAAATCTCCTCTAGAGAAAATCATGGACAGTACCATCAGTTAAGAGACTGTTTTCCCACTGGAGAAGACATGAGGGATGACCTTTCCATTAATTACATACAATTATGGGTTATCTAAAGTTACGGACAATTCTCAGTGCATTAATAAAACACCACTTTCTTCTTAACCCTCCCAAAATACAATTGTGTCTACTCTTATTTACATAAAAAGTGAACTGTTAGCAAACTAGGTGGTACAGTTGGTAAAGAATCTGCCTGCCAGTGCAGGAGACACAGAGACAGGAGTTTGATCCCTGGGTTGGGAAAATCCCCTGAAGTAGGCAGTGGCAACCCACACAAGTATTCTTGCTTGAAAAATTCCATAGACAGAGGAGCCTGACAGGCTATAGTCAGTCCATGAGGTCTCAAAGAGTTGGACGTGACTGAGAACTGAGTAAAAAAAAAAAAAAAGAAAAGAAACTCTTCAATATATCCCATGTTACTGATGCCAGGTCACGATATTTAAGACCAAGGTAAGATTCCAGAAAGGAGCCTAAAGGGCTTCCCTGACTATCTGAAGAATAACAAACTTCACAGAAGTTATTGTTAACTGGAATGCTCAGGGGAAGCGCCACAAGGAGCACTGGGTCAATTCAGTTCAGTCACTCAGTCATGTCTAACTCTGCAACCCTCCGGACTGCAGCATGCAGCCTTCCCTATTCATCACCAACTCCTGGAGCTTACTCACACCCATGTCCACCAAATCGGTGATGCCATGCAACCAGCTCATCGTCTGTCATCCCCTTCTGCTCCTACCTTCAATCTTTCCCAGCATCAGTGTCTTTGGAAGGAGTCAGCTCTTCGTATCAGGTGGCCAAAGTATTGGAGCTTTAGCATCAGTCCTTCCAATGAATATTCAGGAATGATTTCTTTAAGATTGACTAGCTGGATCTCCTTGCAGTCCAAGACTCTCAAGAGTCTTCTCCAACACCACAGTTCAAAAGCATCAATTCTTTGGCCTCAGCTTTCTTTATGGTCCAACTCTCACATCCATACATGACCAATGGAAAAACCTTAGCTTTGACTAGATGGACCTTTGTTGTCAAACTAACACCTTTACTTTTGAATATGCTGTCTAGGTTGGTCATAGCTTTTCTTCCAAGGAGCAAGAATCTTTTAATTTCATGGCTGTGGTCACCATCTGCAGTGATTTTGGAGCTCTAAAAATAAACTCTCTCACTGTTTCCATTGTTTCCCCATCTATTTGTCATGAAATGATGGGACTGGATGCCATGATCTTAGTTTTCTGAATGTTGAGTTTTAAGCCAACTTTTTCACTCTCTTCTTTCACTTTCATCAAGAGGTTCTTTATTTCTTCTTTGTTTTCTATCATAAGGGTGGTATCATCTGCATATCTGAGGTTATTGATATTTCTCCTGGCAATCTTGACTCCAGCTTGTGCTTCATCTAGCTTGGCATTTCACATGATGTACTCCACATATAAGTTAAATAATCAGGGTAACATTATAAAGCCTTGACGTACACCTTTCCCAATTTGGAAACAGTCTGTTGGTCCATGTCCAGTTCTAACTGTTGCTTCTTGACCTGCATACAGATTTCTCATGAGGCAGGTAAGGTGGTCTGGTATTCCTGTCTCTTGAAGAATTTTCAAGTTTGTTGTGATCCATGCAGTCAAAGGCTTTGGCATAGTCAATAAAGCAGAAATAGGTGTTTTTCTGGAACTCTCTTGCTTTCTCGATGATCCAGTGGATGTTGGCAATTTGATCTCTAGTTCCTCTGTCTTTTCTAAATCCAACCTGAACAACTGGAAGTTCACAGTTCATGTACTGCTGAAGCCTAGTTTGGAGAATTTTGAGTATTACTTTGCTAGCACATGAGACGAGTGCAATTGTGTGGCAGTTTGAACATTCTTTGGTATTGACTTTCTTTGGGATTGGAATGAAAACTGACCTTTTCCAGTCCTGTGGCCACTGTTGAGTTTTCCAAATTTCCTGGCATATTGAGTGCAGCACTTTGGTAACAGCATCATCTTCTAGGATTTGAAATAGCTCAACTGCAATTCTATAGCCTCCACTAGCTTTGTTCATAGTGATTCTTCCTGAGGCCCACTTGACTTCACATTCCAGGATGTCTGGCTCTAGGTGAATGATCACACCATCATAGTTATCTGGGTCATTAAGATCTTTTCTATATAGTCTTCTGTGTATTCTTGCCACCTCTTCTTAATATCTTCTGCTTCTGTTAGGTCCATAATATTTCTGTCCTTTATTGTGCCCATCTCTGCATGAAATGTTCCCTTGGTATCTCTCATTTTCTTGAAGAGATCTCTAGTCTTTCCTATTCTATTGTTTTCCTCTAGCTCTTGCATTGATCACTGAGGAAGGCTTTCTTATTTCTCTTCGCTATTACTTGGAACTCTGCATTCAAATGGGTATATCTTTCCTTTTCTCCTTTGCTTTTCACTTCTCTTCTTTTCTCAGCTATTTGTAAAGCCTTCTCTCACAACCACTTTGACTTTTTGCATTTCTTTTTCTTGGGGTGGTCTTGATCACTGCCTCCTGTACAATGTCACGAACCTCCATCCATAGTTCTTCAGGCACTCTGTCTATCAAATCTAATTCCTTGAATCTATTTTTCACTTCCACTGTATAATCATAAGGGATTTGATTTAGGTCATACCTGAATGGTCTAGTGGTTTTTCCTACTTTCTTCAATTTAAGTCTGAATTTTGCAATAAGGAGTTCATGATCTGAGCCACAGTCAGCTCCTGGTCTTATTTTTGCTGACTGTATAGAGCTTCTCCATCTTTGGCTGCAAAGAATATAATCAATCTGATTTCAGCAGCACTTGGTAGCTTCTTAAAAATTAGAAAAGAAGATCAGAGAAATCTCCCAATAGAACTGTGATTGTCAAGACAGTGTAGTTTTCTCTGTGTATGTCCACGTGTCCCTGGCTGGACAAAATAGCAGCACGTGTATTAACTACATCACTCTGAAAGGCTGGATACACAGTGGACCAAGGAAAGCTACTTTCTATATTTTGCTCCACCAAGGCTGAAAGAACATAAGGGTTAGGAGGGACTTACTTTATGAAGTCTCCCTTTTCAGATAACTGAACCAAATTCAGAGAGGTTGAAGTTCACACAAGGGTTGTTGCACAGAAGAGCTGTGGCGTAAATTTACTTTTCTTAATTATCACTGATGTCCATTTTCCTTCAGTCTGCATATTAAAGCGAGCAGGAGAAGGAAGGAGAATAAAGAAACAATAGTTAAGTCGCACACCCAGGATTTCCTTAGCTTGCTGAAATGTATACTTTCAGAAAAAACAGTAGAATGTAATCCTCAGATTCAGTTCAGTTCAGTTCAGTTCAGTTGCTCAGTCGTGTCCGACTCTTTGCAACCCCAAGAATCGCAGCATACTAGGCCTCCCTGTCCATCACCAACCCCCGGAGTTTACCCAAACTCATGTCCATCGAGTCGGTGATGCCATCCAGCCATCTCATCCTCTGTTGTCCCCTTCTCCTCCCGCCCTCAATCCTTCCCAGCATCAGGGTCCTTTCCAATGAGTCAACTCCTCGCATGAGGTGGCCAAAGTATTGGAGTTTCAGCTTCAGCATCAGTCCTTCCAAAGAACACCCAGGACATAACTCCTTCAGGATGGACTGGTTGGATCTTCTTACAGTACAGGGGACTCTCAAGAGTCTTCTCCAACACCACAGTTCAAAAACATCAATTCTTTGGCGCTGAGCTTTCTTCACCGTCCAACTCTCACATCCATACATGACCACTGGAAAAACCATAGCCTTGACTAGACGGACATTTGTTGGCAAAGTAATGTCTCTGCTTTTTAATATGCTATCTAGGTTGTTCATAACTTTCCTTCCAAGGAGTAAGTGTCTTTTAATTTCATGGCTGCAATCACCATCTGCAGTGATTTTGGAGCCCCAAAAAATAAAGTCTGACACTGTTTCAACTGTTTCCCCATCTATTTGCCATGAAGTTATGGGACCAGATGCCATGATCTTAGCTTTCTGAATGTTGAGCCTTAAGCCAACTTTTTCACTTTCCTCTTTCACTTTCATCAGTTCTTAAAGAGATGGGAATACCAGACCACCTGACCTGTCTCTTGAGAAACCTGTATGCAGGTCAGGAAGCAACAGTTAGAACTGGACATGGAACAACAGACTGGCTCCAAATAGGAAAAGGAGTACGTCAAGGCTGTATATTGTCACCCTGCTCATTTAACTTATATGCAGAGTACATCATGAGAAACGCTGGGCTGGAGGAAGCACAAGCTGGAATTAAGATTGCTGGGAGAAATATCAATAACCTCAGATATGCAGATGACACCACTCTTATGGCAGAAAGTAAAGAGGAACTAAAAAGCCTCTTGATGAAAGGGAAAGAGGAGAGTGAAAAAGTTGGCTTGGCTAAATGTTGTATGGGACACCAAGCCTTTCATGTGATCTACTGGATACAGTAATTTTGTCCTTTTTTAAGTTAGTGTCTGGCATAGGATCAGTGTTTTGTCCCCGCCCCCGGGAGCATTACACATGGGATCTTAATTCCCCAACCAGGGATGGAGCCTGTGACCCCTGCAGTGGAAGCTGAGTCTTAACCACTGGACTACCAGGAAAGTCCCGAGGACCAACCAGTTCTCTTTGTCCATTTGCTTCATATTCACACAATCCTAGACCCCATGTGCCTGCTGGAATTCCCCACCTATGTCATTTTATCTCTTCCCTTCTATTGGCCAAAACAAATAGTTGCTTCCCCATGAAACATACATCTTTTCAACTTTATCTTTCAAGGCCAGATGTCTTTTGCCCAGCAAGCATCCAGGTATGTAGGATGTTTAATGTATTCAGGTCATCATGTTAAAGGGGTCTAAAGAGTATTCCTAGAGCCCTACCTATGTCCAGCAACATAATGGAAAAAAAGAATTGGAGGACACAACTTGAGTCTCAGCTATATGACCTTGAGTAAGACTCAATGTCCCCTTTTTGGGTCATTGCCTTGTGGTGAAGGGGCTTGTGTAAACTCAGTGAAGCTATAAGCCATGCCATGCAGGGCGACCCAAGATGGACAGGTCATAGTGGAGAGTTCTGACAAAACAGTCCACTAGAGGAGGGAATGGCAAACCACTCCAGCATTCTTACCACGAGAACTCCATGAACAGTATAAAAAGGCTAAAATATATGACATTGAAAGATGAGCCCCCCAGGTCGGAAGGTGTCCAATTTGCTACTGGGGAAGAGTGGAGGATAATTACTAATAGCTCCAGAAAGAATGAAGCAGATGGGTCAAAGTGGAAATGATGCCCAGTTTTGGATGTGTCTAGTATTGAAAGTAAAATCCAATGCTATAAATAACAGTACTGCATAGGAACTTGGAATATTAGGTACATGAATCAAGGTAAATTGGACATGGCAAGCAGGAGATGGTAAGAGTGAACATCAACATCTTAGGAATCAGTGACCTAAAATGAATGGAAATGGGCGAATTTAATTCAGATGACCATTATATCTACTACTGTGGGCAAGAATCCCTTAGAAGAAATGAGGTAGCCTTCATAATATCAACAAAAATGTCCAAAATGCAGTACCTGGTTGTAATCTCGAAAACAACACAATAATCTCAGTTCGCTTCCAAGGTAAACCATTCAATATTACAGGTAATCCAAGTGTAGGCCCCAAGCACTAAAGCCAAAGAAGCTGAAGTAGACCAGGTCTATGAAGACCTACAAGACCTTCTAGAACTAACACCAAAATAAGATGTCCTTTTCGTCATAGGGGACTGGAATGCAAAAGTAGGAAGTCAAGAGATATCTGGAATAATAGGCAAGTTAGGCCTTAGAGTACAAAATGAAGCAGGGCAAAGGCTAACAGAGTTTTACCAAGAGAACACACTGGTCATAGCAAACACCCTCTTCCAACAACACAAAAGATGACCCTATGCATGGACATCACTAGATGGTCAATACTGAAATCAGACTGATTATATTCCTTGTAGCTGAAGATGGAGAAGCTCTATACAGTCAGAAAAAAGAAGACCTGGAGCTGATTGTAGCTCAAATCATCAGCTCCTTACAGCAAAATTCAAGCTTAAACCAGAAAGTAGGGAAAACCACTAGGCCTGTCAGGTATGACCTAAATCAAATCCCTTTTGATTATACAGTGGAGGTAAAGAACAGATTCAAGGGATTAGATCTAGTATACTGAGTGCCTGAAGAACTACAGACAGAAGTTTGTAACACTGTACAGGAGGCACTGACCAAAACTATCCCAAAGAAAAAGAAACACAAGAAGGCAAAGTGGTTGTGGAGAAGACTCTTGAGAGTCTCTTGGACTATGAGGAGACCAAACCAGTCAATCTTAAAGGAAATTAACCCTGAATATTCATTGGAAGGACTGATGCTGAAGCTGAAGCTCTAATACTTTGGCCACATGATGCAAAGAGCTAACTCATTGGAAAAGACTCCACTGCTGGGAAAGATTGAAGGCAAAAGGAGAAGAGGGTGATAGAGGATGAGATGGTTGAATGGAATCACTGATTCAATGGAAATGAACTTGGGCAAATTCTGGGAGATAGTGAGGGACAGGGAGGCCTGGTGTGCTATAGTCCATGGGGTCGTAAAGAGTCAGACACGACTTAGCAACTGAACAACAACAACATCAAAGACTCAGTGTTTTTGAGTTTTAAAGTTCTTGTCTATGAAACACCCTGACCCATGTGGGGCAGTGGTAAAGAATCTGCCTGTCAATGCAGGAGACTGAAGAGATTCAGATTCAATCCCTGGTTTGGGCAGATCCACTAGAGAAGAAAATGGCAACCCACTCCAGTATTCTCACCTGAAAAATTCCATGGACAGAGGAGCCTGGCGGGCTAAAGTTCATGGGGTCACAAAGAGTCGGACACGACTGAGTGAACAAGCATACACTATGAAACACAGATTAAAACCCCCATTTTCCATGCCTTATAGAGTGGTAGGGTCCCAATGTGGAAAGATAGATGAAAAGTGCTTTGATAAACCTTGTAGATTCAATGCATTATTAGTATCTCTTATGAGTTATGCTGTGCTAGGAAACTAAGCCAAGTATGGAGAACTCCTAAGTATTCTTAAGATCCATGCCCTGGTAACTCCCTGCTCAACTTGCACAAAGAACCAGCTGTGTTTCTAGGTTTTCTAAGAGAACCACCATCATCTATGGAGGTACACAACGCTACACTACCCCTAATACATTACAAAGATTGCCTCTTCCCACTGCTGCTACTAACCCAGAAGCAGAGGTGGTTCAGGAAAGAACCAACTTCTTCTCGTTACCAGGAAACTGTCTGGGGTGCTTTTACAGCACTTTTCCAGAAAATGTTTGATGCCTAAAAACTTTCCTGCAGCCTCCTTGACTATCTTGCTAATTCCTTGACAGAAACTTCATCTGCTATCTCCACTTTTTCACCTGTCTTGTGTACTGTGCAATTGAAAAATGTTCTTTCTCATCGCCTTTTGAGCCAAGAGTACCAAAATTTGGTGCCTGCAATTTTGGAACAAATTTCCTCTGAAACAAATTTTTGTGGTAAATCTCTTGAATCTGGCATATCCGTTTCTTTTCACACATTCACCCTATAAATTCACATCTTTGTTTTCTCACCTAGCTGACATCCTGACAGACAGTATAATTTACACAAGTGAATTAAATCTCCTCTCCCTTTCCCCTCCATGGGATGCCATCCAAGCACAGGTCCTGCACCTGCCCTTTCTCACCTGTGACACTTTCGGGAGGAGCTCCACCACCTAATTGTATTTACCTCCTTCCAGACCCCAGTTCACACCGGAAAGTCTTGAACCACAAATCAGATCAAGTGCTGATCATTTTGCAGATTATCTGAACTCAGTCTGTGCAGAACCCTTGGGAAATAGACATTTCTTGGGAGAGGAAAGGATTTAGAAAATATTAAAAGTTTAGGTAAATGTGTGTCCAGTAAATGTTAGAGGGGATATCTGGTTAAGTTCAGGTAGTGGCCAGGAAAATTGCTAGCAAGCATCCCAAACCTCCTACTACCTTTGACCAGGGTTCTTCTGAGAATATGATTTTAAAATTTTTTTTCCCTGACAAAATGATGAGCTGAATATCTAAACAACATTCCATAATAAGAACATGCGGAGGGACCGAACATTCCTACATACAACAAATGAGAGAGAATGTGCATTGGGAGTTGATTTTAGTTTCTCATTCCTCTTACTGAGGAAATGATGGCTAAGGGAATTTTTAAAGTTATTATTATTTATTTTTACCCCAAAATTTCATTTAGAAAATTTTCAGACCTACAAAAAAAATTTATGAAGAGTAAAATGAATTACTGTCTATCCTTCACCCAAATTTACAAATTGTCAAATTTTGCCACGTTTTCTTGATCCTCCCCTTTTATATTTCCCCCTCTTCCTCAGAATGATTGAAGATAAGTTGCAGACATCACGATAATGCTTTACACACAAATACTTTAGGATATTTCTCCTATCCACGATATCATTGCTATATCTATGTTATTTAACATTGATATATATTTAAATATTTTTATGATACAATTTACACATGGAGAAATACATGGATGTGTATACAGTTCAGCTGGTTTTGGCAAATGTCCCTATCAAGCACACCTCCAACAAGACAAAAGGCACTTTCATCAACGTAGAAAATTCTCTCATGCCTTTCTCTGTCAATCTTCTTCACCCTTAGAAGCAAACACTCATATGATTTCTATTGCCATCAATTCATCTTGCTTCTTCCAGATCTTCATACAAATGGAGTCATACAATATACATATTGTAGTTTAGCTTTTTTGCTCTCAGTATCTCTGAGTTTCATTCATGTTAATGGTGTATCAGTCATTCATTCCTTTTTATTGTTGATTAGTATTAAATTATCTATATAGCTCAGTTTATTATCTATCTCACCTGGACTATTTTGAGTTTTTAGGCTATTATGAACATCCTTGTACAAAGTTTTATGGACATATTGATACAATATTGTCTATTACATAGCCTAGATTGAAATTGTTCCAATTGTCCCCCAAATGTCTTTCATGACTTTTTTTTTTCATTCCAGGATCAAATCAAGATCACACATTACATTTGGTTGTTTTTTCTGTTTGGTGTCCTCTAACTGAGGACAATCTTGCTTTTAAAAACTATCTCCTATGTCATTTGGAAACATCCATACTGGTTGTTGAGCATTTAGAGGGAATAATCTTAATGCTAGTTCAGTTTAGGTCTTCTCTGTGGATCTCACAGAGTCTATACAGTACTGGAATTTCTGTTTCTTTTTTCAGATAGCTTATTCATGATTACAGAAATCATTTAAATAAATATTTATTGAGTATCTACCAGCACCAGGCATTGTTCCAGGCACTGGGATACAGACCTACACAAAAATGTGAAAATAAGAGAAAAAAAATATCCTTGATGTTAAAAATCCTTAAATCCCCAAATCTACATTCTACTGAGAATGATCTCACATTTTGCTTCTGTAATTTTTCAAATTATTCAAAAGACCAAGGCTTCATCTGCTGCTGTAGAGATTTTGTTTTCTGCTTTGTAAAATGCGGCCTGTTTGGTTTTTTCCTAATTAAGATGACTGCTTATTGCCCGAGTCTCTTTCTCTCTGTCTCTGTCTCTCTCTCTTGGCTTCTGAGTTCTTCTGAGTTCACTTTGGTAGTTATATTTTCTTCACTGGATCAGCCATCCTTTGTGCACTATGATAATGAAAGAAGTCTTTTGTACATTTTGGATATGAAAAAAGTCATTTCCATTTCAGAACTCAGCTGAAACTAACTTGTGTTCTGCAGCTTCGTGATACTTTCTGTGGAACACTATTAAATCTCTCCCAGAGGCTGTCACTTGGGGCATTACTGTTTAATCACATCATTCTAACAGTGCGTGGGCGGCATGAGGACCTAGACAATACTAAGCACAGGTGACGACTACTGAATGTAACTGAAAAACCCTTGGATTGATGAGACTGAACTGACTGGATACATGGCTTGCTATTTTAGTATTGCAAAGGTCTTCTATTAAAATCCTACTCAAGGCTACAGTCAGTTGAGGCTTCTTTCCTATATGGAAACTGCTAACTCTAAATAACAAAGGCTACTGATTCCTCTTGGTTTTCTTAGAAAATTTTCTATCAAAACCTTCTTCTATGTTTCCTTTATGCCAATGTTTCTCAATGGGCGGGGGGTGGGGGTGGTGCAATTTTACCTTTAGGAGACATGTGGCAATGCCTGGAAGTATTTTCAGCAACATGACCAGGGGATGCCATTGGCATCTAATCGGCAGAGACCAGGTTGGCACTGAACATACTACGATGCACAGGACAGTCTCCTACATCAAAAAATCATGTAGTCCAAAACATCCGTAGTGCTGAGGCTGAGTAATCCTGTTTCATACGCATGGTCTAGGTCACACTACAATATATAAAAGTGCTAATACCCAGAGTGTAATGGACAGTTGATTAAGTGATACCTGAACATGACCTCTAGTTACATACGCAACTGTATCACTAATAATTAGCAGAATCAAATTTTAGGAGCAAATGAACAATCTGAATTCCAGGGGGAATTGAGTTCTACAAACAATGATCTTTAAAGAGTTTGAATTTTTGCTTCTCTCTACAGACTTTTTAAAGGAATTCTACACTGCCACCTGCATTCTTTCTTCCCTGTTTACTTCTTGGACACCTGTGAAGAGGACTGGCACGGGGACCCCAGCAAAAGATGCTTTTATCCTCCCCTTCCGTTTGTTTCCTTAACCTGGCTTGACCTAACAGTCCTCACCTTGTGGATTACAAAGTACCCATGCCTTTCTTGAAGAGCGGCCATCCTCACTCTGTTGAGGGAGCTTGCTTTGGCTGCTGGGGCTGTCAGCTGCCTCCACAGCCAGTGAGCAAGTGAGGTCACGAAAGCTGTGGTGGCAGAGATTACAGCAGCTTTTTGCATTTAGCCTGGAATCCCTGGGGCATTCAATCCCCTCTCCTGTGGTGTCTTTGTGGGCCTTTCCCTAACAAATGCCTGCTTGTTCTTCCTCAAAGCTCACAGGGTATCAGAAGCTAAGGCTGAGTCCTCATTTGCATTCCTGGCATCCACTGGCATGACCTCAGGAGTCCTGCAGCTGCAGGATGAATGGTTCCATTGGATGGTTTAGCTGAGGGCTTAAGTGGAGTTGGATGGCACAGAATCCTCCCATTTAACAGCACTGTCAAATCTCCAGCCAGACTCAAACTAACGCTCTTTGGAAAAATCACTTGCTTGTCTCAGTTCCCCACCTTGCAGCTCTGCAAGAGAGCAATGGGGATCCGGGTTATGCCCCACAGCACCAGCACGGGTCTTGGTACACAGTGCTCAGTAGATGTTGGTTAAACAAAATGACTTAAGCCAAAGTGCCTAAGTAGTATTATACATTGGCTGGGATTCTAGGGGAGGGAAAAGAAATCTTTTTCTTCTACCCATTTTAGCTTTTCTGGCTGGAGCCCTGTAGATAAGACTGACAAAGAGGAGATTAACAAGAGGAAAACAAACACATGCATCACACATACTCACGGAATACTCAGAAATGAGTAACTCAAAGGCGTGGTTAGAACCTAGGCTTATACATCATCTTAAAGGAACGACAATACATTTTAGAGAAAGGACAAGACAAACGAATAGGCCTTTTTGAGTTTCCAACCATGGCAGATTTTGAGAAGAAAACATATGGGGAACTAAATGGGAGATAGTGCTAGTTCTAGTAAGGACTGTTATGTGGATACCTATGGTGCTATCATAAGCACAGCAAAATGGCTGTCTGAGGAAGCCTTACAAATAGCCCTGAAAAGAAGAGAAATGAAAAACAAAGGAGAAAAGGAAAGATATTCCCATTTGAATGCAGAGTTCCAAAGAATAGCAAGAAGAGATAAGAAAGCCTTCCTCAGAGATCAATGAAAACAAATAGAGGAAAACAACAGAATGGGAAAGACTAGAGATCTCTTCAAGAAAATTAGAGATACCAAGGGAACATTTCACGCAAAGATGGGTTCGATAAAGTACAGAAATGGTATGGACCTAACGGAAGCAGAAGATACTAAAAAGAGGTGGCAAGAATACTCAGAAGAACTGTACAAAAAAGATCTTCATGACCCAGATAATCACAATGGTGTGATCACTCATCTAGAGCCACACAACCTGGAACGTGAAGTCAAGTGGGCCTTAGAAAGCATCACTATGAAAAAAACTAGTGGAGGTGATGGAATCCTAGTTCAGCTATTACAAATCCTGAAAGATGATGCTGTGAAAGTGCTGCACTCAATATGCCAGAAAATTTGGAAAAGTCAGCAGTGGCCACAGGACTGGAAAAGGTCAGTTTTCATTTCAATCCCTGAGAAAGGCAATCCCAAACAATGCTCAAACTACTACACAATTGCACTCATCTCACACGCTAGTAAAGTAATGCTCAAAATTCTCCAAGCCAGGTTTCAGCAATACGTGAACCGTGAACTTCCAGATGTTCAAGCTGGTTTTAGAAAAGGCAGAGGAACCAGAGATCAAATTGCCAACATCCGCTGGATTATCGAAAAAGCAAGAGAGTTCCAGAAAAACATCTATTTCTGCTTTATTGACTACGCCAAAGCCTTCGACTGTGGGGATCACAATAAACTGTGGAAAATTCTGAAAGAGATGGGAATACCAGACCACCTGACTTGCCTCTTGAGAAACCTGTATGCAGGTCTGGAAGCAACAGTTAGAACTGGACAGGGAACAACAGACTGGTTCCAAATAGGAAAAGGAGTACATCAGGGTTGTATATTGTCACCCTGCTTATTTAACTTATATGCAGAGTACATCATGAGAAACAGTGGGCTGGAAGAAGCACAAGCTGGAATCAAGATTGCCAGGATAAATATCAATAACCTCAGATATGCAGATGACACCACCTTTATGGCAGAAAGTGAAGAAGAAATAAAAAGCCTCTTGATGAAATAAAAGAGGAGAGTGAAAAAGTTAGCTTAAAGCTAAGATCATGGCATCTGGTCCCATCAGTTCAGTTCAGATCAGTTCAGTCGCTCAGTTGTGTCCAACTCTTTACAAACGCATGAATCACATGCCAGGCCTCCCTGTCCATCACCAACTCCCGGAGTTTACTCAAACCCATGTCCATCCAGTTGGTGATGCCATCCAGCCATCTCATCCTCTGTCATCCCCTTCTCCTCCTGCCCCCAATCCCTCCCAGCATCAGGGTCTTTTCCAATGAGTCAACTCTTCACATGAGGTGGCCACAGTATTGGAGTTTCAGCTTCAGCACCAGTCCTTACAATGAACACCCAGGACTGATCTCCTTTAGGATGGACTGGTTGGATCTCCTTACAGTCCAGGGGACTCTCAAGAGTCTTCTCCAACAAAACAGTTCAAAAGCATCAATTTTTTGGCACTCAGCTTTCTTCACAGTCCACCTCTCACATCCATACATGACCACTGGAAAAACCACAGCCTTGAATAGACGGACGTTTGTTGGCAAAGTAATGTCTCTGCTTTTTAACATGCTATCTAGGTTGGTCATAACTTTCCTTTAAAGAGTAAGTGTCTTTTAATTTCATGGCTGCAGCCACCATCTGCAGTGATTTTAGAGCCCAAAAAGTTTGGAGCCCAACAGTCTGACACTGTTTCCACTGTCTCTCCATGTATTCCCCATGAGGTGATGAGACCAGATGCCATGGTCTTAGTTTTCTAAATGTTAAGCTTTAAGCCAACTTTTTCACTCTCCTCTTTCACTTTCATCAAGAGGCTTTTTATTTCCTCTTCACTTTCTGCCATAAGGGTGGTATCATCTGCATATCTGAGGTTATTGATATTTCTCCCGGCAATCTTAATTCCAGCTTGTGTTTCATCCAGACCAGCGTTTCTTATGATGTACTCTGCATATAAGTTAAATAAGCAGGGTGACAATAAACAGCCCTGATGTACTCCTTTTCCTATTTGGAACCAGTCTGTCGAGTTCTAACTGTTGCTTCCAGACCTGCATACAGGTTTCTCAAGAGGCAAGTCAGGTGGTCTGGTATTCCCATCTCTTTCAGAATTTTCCACAGTTTATTGTGATCCCCACAGTCGAAGGCTTTGGCGTAGTCAATAAAGCAGAAATAGATGTTTTTCTGGAACTCTCTTGCTTTTTCGATGATCCAGCGGATGTTGGCAATTTGATCTCTGGTTCCTCTGCTTTTTCTAAAACCAGCTTGAACATCTGAAAGTTCACGGTTCATGTATTGCTGAAGCCCGGCTTGGAGAATTTTGAGCATTACTTTACTAGCCAATTGTGCCGTAGTTTGAGCATTCTTTGGTATTGCCTTTCTTAGGGATTGGAATGAAAACTGACCTTTTCCAGTCCTGTGGCCATTGCTGAGTTTTCCAAATTTTCTGGCATATTGAGTGCAGCACTTTCACAGCATCATCTTTCAGGATTTGAAATAGCTCAACTGGAATTCCATCACATCCACTAGCTTTGTTCATAGTGATGCCTTCTAAGGCCCACTTGACTTCACATTCCAGGAAGTCTGGCTCTAGGTGAGTGATCACACCATTGTGATTATCTGGGTCATGAAGATCTTTTTTGTACAGTTCTTCTGTGTATTCTTTCCGTCTCTTCTTAATATCTTCTGCTTCTATTAGGTCCATACCATTTCTGTCCTTTATTATGATGGTCCCATCACTTCACGGCAAATAGATGGGGAAACAGTGGAAACAATGTCAGACTTTATTTTCTTGCCTCCAATATCACTGCAGATGGTGATTGCAGCCATGAAATTAAAAGACACTTACTCCTTGGAAGGAAAGTTATGACCAACCTAGACAGCATATTAGAAAGCAGAGACATTACTTTGCCAACAAAGGTCCATCTAGTCAAGGTTATGGTTTTTCAAGTGGTCATGTACGGATGTGAGAGTTGGACGGTAAAGAAAGCTGAGTGCCAAAAAATTGATGCTTTTGAACTGTTTTGTTGGAGAAGACTCTTGAGAGTCCCTTGGGCTGCAAGGATATCCAACCAGTCCATCCTAAAGGAGATCAGTCCTGGGTGTTCATTGTAAGGACTGGTGCTGAAGCTGAAACTCCAATACTTTGGCCACCTCATGTGAAGAGCTGAGTCATTGGAAAAGACCCTGATGCTGGGAGGGATTGGGGGCTGGAGGAGAAGGGGACGACAAAGGATGAGATGGCTGGATGGTATCACCGACTGGATGGACAGGGGTTTGAGTAAACTCCGGGAGTTGGTGATGGACAGGGAGGCCTGGCGTGTGATTCATGGGTTTGCAAAGAGTTGGACACGACTGAGCGACTGAACTGAACTGATGGTGCTATCTCTGAGCTGATAATGGTCTTGAGTTGTCTGTACTGATTAACTTCTGTCTTTCCTGGACGTAAGGGAGGGGGGCACTTGTACAAATTTATATCCTGTTTTTAGGCAAATGGGGGAGGGCAGAGAGCTTTTCTTGTATATGCTTCTTTTTTGTCCAAATATTTTTTATTTTTATTTTTGATGTGAACCACTTTTAAAGTCCTTATTGAACCTGTTACAATATTGCTTCTGTTTTTCTATGTTTTGGCTGCAGGACATGTGAGCTCTAGCTTCCCCACCAGGGACTGAACCCTCACTCCCTGTGTTGGAAGGTGAGGTCTTAACCACTCGACCGCCAGGGAAGTCCCTGTATCTGCTTCTTCTTAATTGCTTCCTTTTGAAATAGTTCTCATGCCAAACTAGTGTATTTTGGGGTAATATATTCTGCTACCCTTAAGTCCAATTTTTCTTGTTTCCCATTCCCATCCTTTTGCCCCCATTTTTAATTCAAAGAGGAGAATTTTCTGAAAGGGGTAATTTTCAGTAAGGGCAATAATACATGTTTCACTATATAGTCAAAGAAATCTGAATCCAACACCAGGCATATTGTTCCAATATAGCCAACAGACTGATAACTTTAAAAATGCAAATCTGAGTGTGTCCAGCCCTCAAAGCCAAAGTCCTTGAACAGGTTCTTTTTTTACTTTTCTTTTCTTTTTTTTTTAAACCATTGGCCTCTGTAGACCTCTAGCCTCAAAATTCATTACTTCTCCTCTATTTCTAACACTCTACTCTGAGTTCACCAAACGCCTTTCCATTCACCCTAACTCAGTTTCACCCCAATTCCAAAGGAGGGTGGTGCTAAAGAATGATCAAAGTACTAGACAATTATGCTCACTTTCCATGCTAGTAAGGTTATGCTCAAAATCCTTCAAGTTAGGCTGCAGCAGTACTTGAATCAAGAACTTCCAGATGTACAGGCTTGATTTAGAAAAGACAGAGGAACCAGAGATCAAATTGCCAACATTCCTTGGGTCATAGGAAAAGCAAGGGAATTCCAGGGAAACATCTACTTCTGCTTCACTGACTGCACTAAAGCCTTTGACTGTGTGGTTATAACAAACTGTGGAAAATTCTTAAGGCAGTGGGAATACAAGACCATCTTACCTCTCTCCTGAGAAACCTATATGTGGGTCAAGAAGCAAGAGAACCTTACATGGAACAACTGACTGGTTCAAAACTGGGAAAGGAGTTGGATATTGTTACTCTGTTTATTTAACTTTTGTGCAGAGTACATCATGCAAAATGCCAGGCTGGATGAGTTACAAACTGGAATCAAGATTGCCAGGAGAAATATCAACCTTGGATGTGCAGGTGATACTACTCTAATGGTAGAAAGCAAAGAGGAATTAAAGAGCCTCTTGATGAGGGGGAAAGAGGAGAGTGAAAAAGCTGGATTAAAACTCAACATTAAAAATACTAAGATCATGGCATCCGGTCCCATCACTTCATGGCAAATAGAAGGGGAGAAAGTGTAAGCAGTGACAGATTTTACTTTCTTGCGCTCCAAAATCACTGCAGATTGTGACTGCAGCCATAAAATTAGAAGACACTCGCTTCTTGGAAGGAAAGCACTGACAAATCTAGACAGTATATTAAAAAGTGAAGACATAACTTTGCCAACAAAGGTCTGTCTAGTCAAAGCAATGGTTTTTCTAATAGTCATGTACAGATATGAGAGTTGGACCATAAAGAAGGCTGAGCACTGAAGAACTGATGCTTTCGAACTGTGGTGCTGAAGAAGACTCTTGAGAGTCCCTTGGACAGCATGGAGATCAAACCAGTCAGCCCTAAAGGAAACCAATGCTGAATATTCATTGGAAGGACTGATCCTGAAGCTGAAGCTCCAATACTTTGGCCACTTGGTGTGAAGAGCCAACTCATTATAAAACACCCTGATACTGGGAAAGACTGAAGGCAAAAGGAGAAGGGGGTAGCAGAGGATGAGATGGTTGGATAGCATCACCAATTCAATGGACATGAACTTGCACAAACTCCAGGAGATAGTGAGGGACAGGGAGGCTTGGTGTGCCATAGTCCATGGGGTCATAAAGAGTCAGACACGATTTAGCAATTGAACAACAAGAAACCTCTAGCCTCAAAACTCATTGTTGTTGCCGCTCAGTCACTAGGTCATGTCCGACTCTTTGTGACTCCGTGGACTGCAACATGCCAGGCCTCCCCAGCCCTCACAATCTCCCAGATGGCTCAAAACTCATCACTTCTCTGCTTCTAACGCTGCACTCTGAGCTCACCAAACCCCTTTTCATTCACTCAACCCACTTTGCTCTTTCTGCCACCGAGCCTTTGCATATTTTGCTTTCTGTAACACGCTTCCTGTCCTTCTTTGTGGGACAAACTCCTACTCAGGCTGAATTTACCTTAGGCCAGCAGTTCTCAAAATTTGCTGCATATTAGAATCACCTGGGGGAGCTTTTTGAGCCCTATACCAATTAAACCAGACTTGCCAGGGGTGGAAGCCAGGCATCACCAGTGTTTTAAACTGCCCAGGTGATTCCGTGTGTGTAGTCAAGTTGGAGAACTAGTGGTTTCTATACTTTAATGTGCACAGGTATCACCTGGAGTCTTTATTTTCCCCTAATGAGGACCATTTTTAAAGCTTTTATTGAATTTGTTACAATATTGCTTCTGTTTTATGGTTTTTAAATTTTCTCTTTCCTTTTTGGGCTCTGCTGGGTCTTCACTGCTGTGCGGGCTTTTCTCAAATTTTGGCAAGTGTGGTCAACTTTCTAGTTGCAGTGCTCGGACTTCTCATTGTGGTGGCTTCTCTTGTTGCAGAGCACAGGCTTTAGGGTGTGTGGGCTTCAGTAGTTGTGGTTCCTAGGCTCCAGAGCACAGGCTCAATAGTTGTAGGGCGTGGACTGAGGAGCCTGGCAGGCTAAAGTCCATGGGGTCACAAGAGTCAGACATGACTTAGCGACTAAACCACCACCATGGGCAACATGTTGGATCCTCCCAGTCCAGGGATGGAACCCATGTCTCCTGCATTGGCAGGCAGATTCTTTACCACTGAGCCACCAGGGAAGTCCCTCACCCAGGGTCTTGAGGGAGACTCTGACTCAGTATATCTGGGGTGAGACTTGAATTTCCACATTTCTTACAGGTTTCCAAATGAAGCCCACGTTGTGAAGCTGCTGGTCTGCAGACCATCCTTTGGGTAGCGTGGGTTGAGACTTTGGTTCCTGTAGGACTGTGGTTCTCAAAGTGTGGCCTCCACACCAACAGCATCGGTATTGCTTGAAAGAGTATTAGAAATGCAACTTCTCAGGTTCTGCCCTAGACTGACTGAAGCAGAAACTCTGGGGTAAGAGCCAGCAGTCGGTGTTGGAGGGCCAGAAGCCTTCCAGGTGCTCCTATGCACACTCATCTTTGAGAATTGCTCCTCTAGGAAATATTTCTGAGACCCCAAGATTAAGTTGATTTCTCTCTTTCCAGCCTCTTTTGTTGTTTCAGATCATCTGTGTTTCCCTCTGCTGTAGCACACCTTATACATACTATTTAGTTGTCTGTTTACTGGCCTATATGCCATGGAGAGAAAAGTGCATTGTTGGGCCCTTGGGGTCCCCTTGACCTAGCAGCTCAGTGGTTGCCCCTAGTTAGTACTCAATAAATAGTTGAATGTATTACATAAGGATAGATAGTTAAAATGCACTTTACTGTGTCATTCTTTCCAGGTAGTTTTCTCTGTGGCATAAGGAATAAGGACAAGAGAAAGGACAGGTTATAAAGTACCATCAAGGTCACCTTGATGCCTGAACTCTGTTCCAAAGACTGACCCTTAGAGGGCAGGGCCCAGACTTCTGTGATTCCTCTCTCTAGCAAAGCTACAGACGGCATAGTAACAAGTGCCTTCCTGTGAGGAGGCTGAGTCTAGCAATAATAAAAATTGTGGAAGGGGGAGTAGTTGTCAGATAGATTTTCTGCCCTATGTGCAGTAGTTTCTTCCCGCTTATGCTGCAACATGATGAAAAGAGCATGATTCCTGTTCCTCTCACACTCTACTCTCTGAGGTTTTGTCCCTTATCTGATGGGGTCATCTCCCTGATGGTTCTCTCAACAGGAACATCTCCATTTCTGCCAGGGAACAGAGACGGGGGTGTGTCCATTGCTAGGGATCATAAACATCACTTTTTTTTTTTTTGTAAGATAGAGGGAGAGAGACTTTTGCCATCCCTCAGACACGGCTACCAGCAGGTTTCAGGGAGTATCCTTAGCAAATTCATTTTCGTTGGTAGAATTTCATTGGTAGAATTCTGTTGGAAGATGTAAAATTGCTTCTAATCTATCAGGAGAGGCAGACAGCCATAATTCTCCTCCCTGGAATCACAGAATCCCAAGGCAAATGCCTAGACCAACAAATTCAGAATCTCTAAGACCAGGGCCTGGAAATCTGCATTTTAAAATGCCCCAGGTGACTTTATGTGCAACCTGAGAACTATTGGCTTAGTGTTAAGGCCAGGTAGGGGCTTAGAAACCATCTGACCCATTGCCATACAGGTGAACATGAGTTCTCTACACAGAACAACACATCCCAGTACAGAGTGGAAAAATGCAAGTTGCAGAATAGACATGCAGAAAGAGACAAATTCTAAAATGCACCCCCAATATTATATATTCTCTTTTTTTTGTATAGGTAAAGGAAATGTCTGCAAGTGGATGAGAAAAACAGTGCCTTAATTTCTTTCAGGTGTTTTCTCCAAGGGTAGCGACAGTGTTAAGGAGGGAGGATAAAAGGATAGAAGGGGTGTCCATCTTCTGTCCTGCTGCACTTCATTTCTATTTTAAAAACAGATCTTGAAACAAACATTACAAAATGTTACCAATTTTCTCTCTTGGCTAGAAGGTGTGTACATAATTATATTTCTTTTTTACTTTTCTATTTTTAAAAAATGTTCTCAAGACAAAAATGATAAGTAATTAAAGATCTAGCACCTGAGACGTAAGAGGCCCTGAGGCATAACTGACATGATAACCATGTCAGGGGCAGGGCCTGGGCCTCAAAACTCCACCCAAGGGATCTGCCATTGACCTCTGCAGAGTCACAGGTGGTGTGGGGGAAGGTCCTTCTCAACGTGCGCTCTCAGCACCCCCTTAACCGCCTCCTCATGCAGCAGGGGCGGCTGTGGGCTGCTTTCTCAGTCTTGGTCCTTGTCCATTGTGGGGTGGAGGATACGGGAGTGGGGCAGCAGCGGCAGTGTGCTCGGAGTCCCAGCCTGGTGCAACCTTCTGGACAGTTCAGCTCCCAGGTACCACAGTGTGACCCAGGCAGGCTGCTGCAGAGCCCACACTCAGGTGAGCGTTCCCAGGCGGGAACCCTACAAGGAAGGCAATCAGGAGGCTTATCTCCATGCTGAAAGGCCCCCTCTGAAGGTAGCAGTTCAGACACAAAACTGGATGAATGTGCTTCGCTGCAGAGCCTGCAGCTGGATTATTGACTGAGTCTGAGAAAGGCGCTGAAATTGGGAGACTAAGGAGATCTGCTGTTTTGATTCGAGCTCTTCCAAGATTATGCAGACTCTTGATGACTCTGGTCCAAAGCAAAAACCTCCCTGTGATCTTAAGCTAGAATTTGGGGGAGTCAGCTGCATAAATAATTTTCTCTTGATTAAAAGCAAGCACGTGGTAGCAGTGCTGGTCTTCCTCCCCTCCCATGTCTGATGTAGCTGGCTCACCTGTCACTGAGCTGTTTGAATAAGCTGGGTTTTCCTCTTTCCTAGCAAGCTCTGGAGTAAAAGCCAGCCAGTGCCTGAGAACAGTTGAGGGGCCATGTTCATGGAACAGGAGTACAGTTGCGATTATGCCAGGCAATCAGAGGCTTTAATGGATGAATGGCTGTCAAAACCCAGGGCGGCATTTGATAACCTCTAAGGCTGCTCATTGTGAGTGGAAACCACAAGGTGAAAAAAGAGGCAGGGATGGATGCGTTTGTGTTTCTCTCCCCTCCTTGCCTTTGAAGCGTTTGACAGTACTGCCCAGTAGTCCTTGGGGAGGGTACTCCTGGGGACCTAGCAGGATTCTGGTTTGAGGACAGAGGCACATGATTAAGGAAGAAAAGAGCAGAAATTGGGGGCAGGGCTGCATATTTAATGCAGGAATTCAAAGCACAGAAATTCAGTACCAAAGCTCCATTTTCCAATATCCCCAGAGGAGGGGCTGGAGACACTGAGACAGGATCCTCACTGAGGGTCTCCAAATAGGCAATAGGGAGACAGGAAGAGGATGCATCTGCCTCCCTTTTAAATGAGTCTCTCTCAGGGTTTTGCCAGCTCCAAAAAATTGAGTTCAAGTGGTGTTCTAGGCACCAGAGTGTTTTATTGTTGGATTGCAGTAGCAGGAATTTTCCTTAAGGTCTGGAAAAAAGAGGGCGTTGGATCTCTAATGCAGGGATGTCAGATAGTGCTCCACTGACTTGCCAATCCCACGTGAATGACCGTGGCTGGTTGGAACATTCAGTCGGAAATGGCTTTAAGGCCAGGTTTTAAGGCTCTGTGGAGGAATAGTGCTTGATTGATTAGTGATGTGTGTCATGGGTGTGGAATAAGGGCAGTAGATGAGCTTCCTACTCGTCATCTCTGCTTTGGGATGTTTTTCGTTCTGTGGGGCATGACCACCACTGACATTAACATAATAATCTTGATGTAATTATCTTTATTTAGATTCTTCTCCTAAGGAGCTTTCTATCTAAAAGGGAAGTTAGTAATGGTATTTTTTTTCTAGGTCCTTTAGGTCCTAGGGAATTGGCCAGTGTATGATTCACATGGCACTGAAATGCGGCTCCATTAGCTTGCCTCTGTTACCAAAATGCCTGCAGACCTTAAGCCAGAGAGAACTCACTTTTGTTGGTAGGTTCAGCCTCTAAAAATTAAACAGACCTCTATACTTCTCTCATCTTCCCAAAATTAAGCGACCAGAAATTTGCAATTATATGGCTAAAATAAATGTTCAGTGACTAAGTCTTCTCTCTAGAGTCTACTGTAGGCAGTTTTAAGCACAAATTCAATTACACAATGTATCCTTGGGCTTCTCAAGCACTAATAATGATTATGGTGAAATAAATAAGGAAGAGTACTGGAACAGAACTCTGATACCAAAGTCTTGCTGGTGGGAGGAAGGAAAAGCCCAGAAAGGAGGACTCAGTATATGAATCCAGACAGAGCTGAGTGAAAGGACAGGAGAGGGGCTGTGGAGAGAAGAGAGAGAAAAGTATGTGAGAGGGACTCAGATCCTTACAGCAGACACTCCCAGTTCGACAAAAATGGGAGATACTCAAGTTAGTCAGTATAATCTGTGGGAGGCCAAATAATGACCCCTCCCCAAGACATCCAGGTCCTAACCCCTGGTCCTAGACATGGTAAAAAGAGACTCTGCAGGTATGATTAAGTTTCTTGAGATAGTAAAATTATCCTGGATAATCTGAATGGACCCACTATAATCACAAGGTTCCTAATAAGAGGGAGACAGGAAGACCACAGTCAATGAAGGAGATGCGAGAATGGAAACAGAGGTCAGAGTGACCTGTGAGGCAAAGAATATGGGGCTTCTAGGAGCTGGAAAAGGTAAGAACTGGTTCTTCCCTAGCATCTCCAGAAGGAACACAGTCCTGCAGACCCATTTTAGACTTCTCACCTCTAGAACTAGAAGAGAATAAATATGTGTTGCTTTAAACCACTAAACGTGGCAATTTGTTACAGCAGAAATAGGAAACTAAGACAGAAAGTCTGGCTGACTTATGAATTGTCTCCTCTATTCACACAGCCTTTAGACTTCTATTAGCATTACTCCCAGAAATGCCTGTTCTTGGAAAACAAGGCTCCATCTTATTTTGTTTAGAACGAGTTTTAATCACACGTTTCAATCAACCTCAGCAGTGTTTGTCTAATGGCCAATCTTGTCCATGTTAAAGGAATGCCAAGCATAAAGACTCCCTCTTCATGGAAGGCTGCAGCATAGCATCAAAGGAATATCTATGTCATGGATAAGAACAATCTTTAAGGTGGGACATTCTTAAAATCCCAGTCTGTGACCTATGTTTGCCATGACAGGGATCATAAGACCCATAATTTTAAATAGCTTTTTGTCATTCTGCATCAGTCATGAGGCTCTGTGACATATCTTTGTATCACTCCTCCATCTATCACACTGAGGAAAAGAATTACTTCAGTTGGGCACCTGGACTAAGAGCATTTGTAACTTTCCAAGCTGGTTAAGGTAAAACCCATTGAGAGAATTAATCTGTAGGTTCCATGAGCCCAGGACAAGGGCCTGTCTTCAACCATCAGTGAGTTCCAGCAACTAGCAAAGCACTTGGCACAGAGTAGGCATTCGAGCAGTAGATCTCAGTTGAATAAATGAATGAACTAAAAAGTACATAATTTTTGATGGTGGTCATTCACTATGTGAATTTCCTTAAGGAAAATGACATATGAAGAAAAAGTCAAAGATTACTGTTGATTTTTACAAGAAATATAGTGGTCTTTAAATGGAAGAAATGTATGTGATGCTTGGTATTACTATAGGAAATATAAGTTTTTCCCTTTATCTTTGTTTTTTACATGTTGAATATGATTTACATGTATAGTCAGAAAAAAAAAGCTGTTTTTTTTTTTTTTAAAGTAGATATTTAGGGAACATGGTTAATTGGCTAGAGCTGGATGACTTTCCTTGGGGATGGGTTTAGCTGTGGGAGGGAGGAATTAAACTCATGATTATTGATCCCTGGTTTTCTTACAGAAAAGTGAGACATGGAAACAGCCAGGATGTATGGTTTAGTGTTATGGTCAGAAGCAATGGCTGGAAGTCTGTCGCTTCCTAGTTGTTTGACTATAAACAAGTTACCCAGCTTCTCTCAGCTATGGTGTTCCCAACTATAAAATGGGTTAAACATCCCTAGAGGATAGGGGGTAAGTGAGATACATGTTTTAAAGCATTTAGCCCCATGCCTGGCACATTGTAAGTACTCAATAGATGTCAGCTCTTATTACTTTTATTATAACAAATTGAACATTCTTGGTCCTGATGCTGACATTTCCTGCTGATATGCAAACTGGTTTTTCAGTACACATAAATGGAGGGCACTGGGAATTCCTGCTTTTCTTCTCTAGCAATAATTAGAAATGACAGCGATTAGGTGGTTAGAGGACACAATTAACCTCTCTGACTCTCAGCACTCTTCTCTGTGAGAGAAGGGGATGGAATTTGAAAAAAGGAGTTAACATTCCTCCTTATTCTAAGATGTTATAAGATATATTTTTTTATTGGAAACCTTCTTTTGAAAGATAGTGACTTTTATAATGTTCAATTAAAAAAGTGAACTACAATCTATTTCCTCCTAAAATCTATTGTCCCAGGTGAATCTGGAAATATAATTAGAAAGATCCTGGTATCTGGCCAATTGTCTTTGGCTCTCATGTACAATGCGAGAGGTAGAATCTAATTTTTGGTTTTGTTGCTGCTTGAGAAAATGAAATTTTATTTGTCTTGGAAATGAAAGGGAAGACTGGCATGCTGCAGTCCAAGGGGTCACAAAGAGTCGGACACGACTGAGCCACTGAACTGAACTGGAAATGGACTAGAAGATGAGGAGGGCTTATGTATTGGGGATTCCCTGGTTGCTCAGTGGTAAGGAATTCGCCTGCCAGTGCAAGAGACACAGGTTCGATTTCATCCAGAAAGATCCATATGCCATGGAGCAACTAAGCCCATGCGCCACAACTATTGAACCTGTGCTCTAGAGCCCAAGAGCCATGACAGCGGAAGCCCACGTACCAGTGCTCCACAACAAGAGAAGCCACTGCAATGAGAAGCCTGAACTCTGCAACTAGAGAGTAGCCCCAACTTGCCACAACTAGAGAGCCTGCACAGCAACAAAGACCCAGCACATCCAAAAAAAAAAAAACCTCATGTATTGTTAGAGTGAGAGCTAATCATTTCAAGGTGAACCATGGCTAACCTTGTGATGGAGAAATTTAAGATTATACCTGACTAAAATCGGTAGGAAATTTTTGTTTTATAGATGACTGTTACATGGCTGCCCAGGGCTACCAATTATGGTGCCACCTCATCTAACTTCTCACTCTGTCCCTTTTCCTCCTCATCAAAACTTACCTGCCCTAAGTTTCATCTCCCCCAGGGCTTTGCTTCTAGTTGCTATGGTAACAGCTAGCTAACACAAGCTTAATGTGCCCTTCCTGCCTTCTCAAGCAATGGAGACTTCTGGAGACATCTCTTCCTGGAATTGAAATGACACTAATGGAGGATCTCAAACTAAAAGACTACGGGTAGCCTGTGATACCCCTCAAATGACAACATGGAAGCAGTCTTCTTTCCTACCTACATGTACAGCCAACCTGGTACCTTGTTATTCTTGTTCTTCCCTTTTGCTAAACAGCTATGTCCTATCGGCTGTGATAACAGTGACATGCTGGCTGTGATCTATCGTATGGAGGATACCAAGTGCTGGGGCTGCACAGGTGAGAGTCGCATCCAATTAGCCAGTACCTTTTCCTGGACTCTCAATAATGCAGGGTGGAATGCCACTGGAGTTAAAATAAAACAAAACAACTTCTGGCAATTTCTCATCTTGTGTCTGATTGGCTTCTTTTACACCCAAGGGAAGTATTGTCAAACCAGCAATCCCCCAGAGCCCTGCTGTCTTGGAGATGCTAAATTTCAAACAGGAAAAACAGCCCAGAGTTAAAGAGGAAGAACCCTCTGGATGTGGAATGATTATAAAGTGGAGTAACCTTTGGAAAAATACTGCAACATCTCAATAGTCTTATATGCTAGTATTCTAAGATTTCCCATCTCAGGTGCTCAGATTTCCAACCTCTATCTCCTTCTCCCCAGCTGTATCCCCTAGCATGTTAGTGAACCAAAGAGGGTGGATGACTCACAACAGTTTAATGTTGCTCATCCCTAGAGGCACTTGAATTTTGACATGCAATAGGAAGGCAGCAGAATTTAAGTGTAGAAGTGGGAAGGGATGGGAGGAATTGAAAATGCAGATGATTCTATAGTCCAACAATGGAGAATGAATCCTATCTGTACTTCTGCCTTTGGGCAAGACACTTAACCTCTTTAAACTTTCATTTTCTTACCCATATTAGGAGATCATAATTATTCCTATCTCATAGAGGATGTTCAAAAGATAAAATTATATTATCCATATAAAGTGTCAAGGGATCAAATAAATGCCTAATAATTGATGGTTCTTGCTATAAATACAGCTATAAGGAAAGAAAATTAAGACTGGTTGTGGAATAATATCCGTTATTTATTTATTCAACAGATGCTTACTGAGTACCTGTCAAGCATTTCCATATCCTGTTCTAAGCGCTGGGCTGGGAGAACAGCTATGAACCAGATGGACAAACTCTCTGCCATTACTGAGCCCACATACTAGTGGAGGAAGGCAGAGAGTAAACAAATGCATGTATAACCTAAGTTCAGGTACTAGTAAGTCCCATGAGGAAAACGAAGCAAGGTAAGGAGATAAAGTCATACAGAGAGGGACTATTTTAGACAGGATGGTCAGGGCAGATCTCTCTGAGGAGGAGACATATGCAGAAAGCTTTATGTGAAACAGGGAGTGAGTCAGCTAAGGCTCTTTTGGAAAGAATCAGAAAATCAGTCATGTTTTGTTGGAATATTTGTTTTGGTGGGGGGATTTCCTGTTATCTCTAGAATTATATCAATAGATGGAAATTTACTTGGCTATAGGTAAGATTGATCTTGAATTTGAGACTAGGGCTAGATGAAAGAAGGAAGCCAATTGAATTTGCTGTACTTACTGCTTTAACAAGGTTGGTTTTGTTCTCTACTTAATCACTCTGTCATTCTTCAAAATAGCCTATGTTTTGGTTATTACTCTCCCAATGTGGACACTGAGCCTTTTGAATTTTTAGCAACTTGCCCTCCAATAGTAAGGGACTGAAATGGAATTTCAACAGATGCTGCTGGTTCTGGATAGGTTCTCCTCCCAATAGTACCAGGGGACAGCAAAACTCTGCCCTGAATGCCCTGGAAAGCAGCAGAACCCTCCATCCCTTATAAAGCCTTTACAAGCCATTAGCTCTCATATGATCACTGAGAATATATCCAAAAGCCCCAGGCCAAAATATCTTCACTCAGCACAAGCGTAGATTGCAGCAGGACTTGAGCCATTTTTTAAAAATAAGAGTATGGATCCTACTTGAAAGCAGAAAATGGCCCATTTCTAGATTCACCCAGGGGAGAATGAGAATGGAGGCAATCTGTTGCCACAAGATGACATCCTGTTGCTACCTTCCAGTGCCAAGGTTTGTGGGCTCAAAGAATTTCGCAGAACAGCTGTTTTACTCTGTGGGGAGTTTTCAGAGGAGTCAATGATTTTTGAATGTGCAATTAAGTGGCAGGTTGTCAATTACAGGTCTTTGGCCACTTTCAGTAGGCATAACTATAAAGAATATCATCTTTCTGTTGTATAAATGAACGTACCAGTAAGTAATTGTAAAAAAGAAGGTTGACCCTTGGGAAACTTTTCACTTATTTAAGATGCTGCCTTTTCCCTGGTGGCTCAGATGGTAAGGCGTCTGCCTATAATGTGGGAGACCCTGGTTCAATCCCTGGGTTGGGAAGATCTCCTGGAGAAGGAAATGGCAACCCACTCCAGGATTTTTGCCTGGAAAATTCCATGGATGGAGGAGCCTTGCAGGCTACAGTCCATGGGGCAGCGAAGAGTTGACCACAACTGAGCAACTTCACTTAACTCACTTTGCTTATAATATTATACCTACCATTTAATTTTTGTCTATTAAATCAACAAGGTAGATGAGTTTATCCCCTTTATGAAGCTGGGAAGTCTGAGCCTTGGAAATATTTGTGGAGTTACCTAATTTTAGCCATTTAGCAAGCTTAGATTTCAGCTCATATCTGTCCAGATTTGTCAAAGTCTGCTCTTTCAACTAAAGCATCTATCTCTTTTGAAATTTACCTTCAGAATTGGTGGCATATTCTTTCAAATAACCCCACTGGTGTTAGACCATTGCTCAAAGTACATTTACTTTTGGAGAGTAAAGTTCACTTGAAATCAAGACTGAGTGGATGACCACATTGCATGATGTCATTTTTGTTATTTAGACTAAACAAGAGAGAAGGACGAGATGACTTCATCTTTGCTTTCCTCTGTCACATGTATTGTGTTTCACACAGTGTATTTTTTATTTAAAATTATTTGTTGAAGTGTAACACACTGACCTATCCTCAGTCATCTGTGAAAGTGAAAGTTTTCTCAGTCTAGTCCAACTCTTTGTGACCCCATGGTCTATACCATCCATGGAATTATCCAGGCCAGAATACTGGAGTGGGTAGCTTTTCTCTTCTCCAGGGGATCTTCCCCACCCAAGGATCAAACCTGGGTCTCCTGCATTGCAGGCAGATTCTTTACCAGCTGAGTCACCAGAGATGCCCTCTGTCATCTGTACCAAGCATTAACTTGTTGATCACATGTTCTGCTAGAGAGGAGAACCCTGAAAGAATATGATATAGGACAGGCAATTTCTGATGTTAGGGTTAGGAAGCAGAAAGGTCAGATCTCAGTAGATTAGTTCCAGGAAGGGAGGTGGGGAATCTCGGGAGAGAAGGATAAAGAAGCTAGGCAGAGGAGATGGGGAGGCTGTTGGTGGATGATGGAGTTCGACCAGGGGTAGAGGTGGCAGTGTAAGAGCAATGAAGACTTGCTTATAGGTCAGCCCCCAAAATAGGGCTGGAGGGGAGAGCCTAGAAGGAACAGGGAATCACGCTTTCACAGTCTTAAGAGAGAAAAACACTCTGGGAGTGAAATATAAAATGTTACATAAAATTATACTTCCGCAAACCACTTAATGTCTTGGAAGAGGTCATGGTAACCTCATTTGCCTCAGGGACAGCTAAGTATTTTTCTCACTTGATTCACCATAGAATTAACTCCAGCTAAAATACAAATCCCTCTGTTTTTTTTTTTTTTCTGAGAGCCTTAATAATCTCCATGCCTCAAATGTAGTTGTGGCCATTGTGGCATGATGATCTACCTTTCACCTCAATTCATCACCAATAACCAGTAAGGGGAAGGTAATGAATAAATGTTTGAATATGTTTTAATATATCCAGGTTGGGGAAGCTTCTTTTTCCAGTTATATGTTTAGTGAGAGCAAATAGCTATGTGTTAAATCATGGAATTCTAAAAACATGCATATAGAGGTATGTCATTTTACCTTAAGTAGGGGATAATTCTCGGAAGTAGAACTTGAGTAACATAGCCACCCTCATTTGTGCATCTATAAAAAGCAGTTCCGATTTTAGTGAGGTACCTAGAATATGTTATAAAATGTCTGCATATAATTAATTCAAAATACTCTGTCATTAAATCATGTAATGATGCTTTGTGAGCATACATAAGCTTAATTGGGAGTAATGAAACTGAGGAGATTGAGATCCAGAGTGCCATAAATAAAATAACCATTAGCAGCTCCTGCAGTATAAATTTAGATCATCGAGTAATCTTGCAAATGTCTCAAGGTTTGTTCTGGTTGACAGTCTCTCTCTCCTGTACGAAGACCACAGAAAAATTAAAATAAGTCTCATAATTGGAAGATCTGAAGAGTTTCAGCCCTGTTATTAGCAAGCAGAAGAATTGTATGGCGGCTGATGAACGGAGACAGCACACACTCTCTGAGGGTGTCTTGAGGGTGGGAGAGTTTTTCAGGTTCCAGGACAATGTGTTTGATTGCAATGGTTTCATTTTCCTCATCTATAGAATGGACAGAGTTTATTGAGGATGGAATGAAAAAGGTCAGAGAGTGTCTTGAAACAGTGCTTGGCACATAGAAAGTGTTCAATAAATGCTATTGGTTTTCCCATGCCCCCAGCATGGAGTGCCCTACACAGTGTAAGAACACAGATAACTGTTGACGTAACTGAAGTGTGCCCTTGAGATGTGTGTGTGCCCTTCCTAAAAGGTAGCCTACATTTTCTGGGTAGATCCTGAAGAAACAAGTGGAACTCAAATCAGATTTAAGACACAATCAGGCTAATGGCAAGAAAGACACTGGAGAAACATCACAGGGTGATAGTGGCAGGAGTCAGCTCCTTGTTCGTCCCATGATGGGATTGCAAAGCTGAGGGAAGAAAAGCAGATATGTGTCACTTATTCTGCCATTTCTCTTCCGGCTCATGTAGTCATTACTAAGGAACCACAGGCATCTGTCCTGTCTACCCTGATGGGTCCTAGGCTTCCTGAATACAGTGTTTGTGCAGCCACTCATGGTCAGTTAGTTGTGGTACTTGTGATAAAGCCTATCTGCTATTCCAGCTATTCCAGAATGTGCAGCGTACTACTCAACTGACTCAATCAGCTGAATCTGAAGAGGAGAACAGCTCCTATTCTTCTGTACCCTTTCTGAATCCCTCTTAAAGCAAGAGGAAAGGGATCTGTTTCTCTTTGTAGACTGGCTTTTTAGCCTGGAGGTGATTCCTTATATCTGATATTTGGATATCGCTTCAGAGTTTATATAATATTTTAAAACTCACTAACCCTGATAACGACCAAGGTTGATAAGTACATCACATAGTATTACTCTCAGTGTATATAGCAGAAAACCAAAGCTTCGAGAGTTAATTAATTTATCTAAGATCACAGAATCAGTAAGTGGTATATAACACTGGGATAGCCAACTCCAAAATCTGGTAATTATTTAGAGACAATGTTATCATTAATATCAGGGAGAAGACTATAGATGATCATGGCACATGAATTCTTCAAAGAGAGGATAAGAGTTGGAATTGACAAGACACAGCAGGATGCCATCCTAGGCAAGGTAACATGAGCAGTGGCATGGAAGTTCAACTTTGCTGGCACGGCTAGTATGGGAGGTCATATAGGGATGCTGGGGAGTGTTAGGAAATGAGTGGACAGGGAGGCTATATCCCCCAGGGAAAACTTTGAATGCAAGGCCAAGCATGCTACATCACTTTGATTATTGAACTATCATCTATGACTTTATGTAAATCCATTTGGAATCTATTTACATTTTCAGTTTGGCAAATATGGTCACCATTCTAAATTTCCTTGCCTTAATCCTGAAATAATACCTTTTAAGAAAGGCATAAAGGATAAATCTGATGGTGTTTAGTTGGCAAATATGTCACATCTGTCTGTGTCTTTTCCCTAGAGATTTTTTAAGTTGCTGGATCTTGGGGCTATTGTTCTTTCTGGAAAATCAGAATACTGGGTAAAACTTAATATACAAAAATCAGTAAGGTTCAAGTATACAAATCTCAGCAAGTTAAATTTTATAAGGGAAGAAATGATCTTTTTCAAAATATCAAAAAAGGAAAAGAAACCAAATCCATTAAAGAGCTAAAAACTAGGTGTAAATAAGAAATGTGTAAGATTTACATGGAGAACATTTTTAAATGTTAAAGAAGGATACAAAATATGACTTGAATGAATGAAAATAAATACATACCTTGTTTTTGCACAGATTCATCATAAATCTATCAATTTCCTTTAACTTAACATATATATTTAATGTAATTCATGATCAAAATACTCTCAGGATTTCTTTTAAGATAGATAAGCTGATGCTAAGTTCATCTGTAAAAACTCAAAAGCAATAGTTGCCAGGATAAATTATGAAATAGAAGAGTAATGAGTTAGGCCCAGTCCTATAAGATGTAAATTATAAAGACAGTAATTAAAATAGAACAATTAATGGGCTAATATATAGTCTGGAAATAGACCCCCAATATATATTTAGTATATGATAAATGTGGCATTGCTTATCAGTGGGAGGAGATTCCTCAGTAGACATTAAAAAGTACAAAAAGAAATCAGAAGCACTAGAAGAATGCTCAACATCACTATTAGGAAAATGCAAATCAAACCTACAATGAGGTACCACCTCACACCAGTCAGGATAGCCATCATTAAAACTCTACAAATAACAAATTCTGGAGAGATATGGAGAAAAGGGAAACCTCACATACTACTGGTGGGAATGTAATTTGGTGCAGCTACTGTGGAAAACTTTATGGAGGTTCCTCAGAAAACTAAAAACAGAATTACCATATGATCCAGAAATCCCACTCCTGGGCATATAGCCAGACAAAACTATTATCTAAAAAGATACCTGCATCCCTATTCTTAGCAGCACTATTCACAACAGTTAAGACATGGAAACAACCTAACTTGTTCATTGACAGATGAATGGATAAAGAATACATGGTAAAAATATACACACACACATATATGTATATATGTATGCTGCTGCTGCTGCTAAGTCACTTCAGTCGTGTCCAACTCCTAGCGACCCCATGGACTGCAGCCATATATATACACACACATACATACATACACACATATATATATATGTACACAAACATACACACACACACAATGGAATACTGCTCAGTTACAAAAAAGAATGAAATAATATCATTTGTAGCAACATGGATGCAACTAGAGACTATCATACTAAGTGAAGTAAGTCAGACAAAGACAAATGCCATATAATATCACTTATATATAGAATCTAAAACAGGACACAAATGAGCCTCTCTGTGAAACAGAAACAGAATCATGGACATAGAAAACAGACTTGTGGATGCTAGGGTGAGATGATTGGGAGAGGGATGAAGTGGGATACTGGGAAAGGCAGAAGTAAGCTATTTTATATAGAATGAATAAACAACAAGGTCCTACTGTATAGCAAAGAGAACTACATTAAGTATCTTATAATAAACCATAATGGAAAATAATATTTAAAAAAGAGTGCATATGTATGTATAACTGAATCACTTCGCTGTACATCAGAAAGTAACACAACATGCAAATCAACTATACCTTAATAAAAAAATAAAAGTACTAGCAGAAAAAAGTATATATACATACACACAAAAAAATACATATAAAATTTATAAAATATAGTCTCCATATAAATTATTATATATAATGTATTATTATATATAGTAAATATATAATATCAAGTATTTATATGTATATAAAAGTAAGTATATATACTTACAGAGAGGAGTAGGCTTTGTTAGGTATGAAACAAAAATCCAGAAATCATAAAAACTATCAATATATATATTAAAATAAATCTTAATCCACAAGAAACAAAGAGCACAATAATGCTAAATGACCATCTAAGAAAAAGTATTTGTATCATATCCCAGATACATTTTCCTAATTTATTAAGTCAAGTGTGAGAATACACTAAAAATTCAACAGAAAAACTGGAAAAGATGAAAAAATGGTTCATTAGGAAAAGAGTTGTTAAATAGTTAGAAAGATGTCCAATCTCACTGATCATGAAAGAAAGGCAAATCAAAACTACAGTGATATTTCATTTTCCCCCATCAGAATGGCAATAATATTGTCTGTTAGTGCACTGCATGTATGAAGCTATGAACAGTCATCCACATCAGATATCAGTGGTGGGACAGGGACTGGTACCATCCTGTGAAGAGTAATCTGCAATATCTTTCAAAACTATAAATGCATGTCCCCTTTATCTTAGAAATTCCACTTCTAAGAATGTGTCCCACAGGTATACTAGCACATACATACAGAGTATGTAGAAACATATTCATTCCATGATAGTTTGTAAAAGAGATTGAAACAACCTGTGTCTGTCAGTATCTGTTGTTCAGTTGCTCAGTTGTGTCTGAGTCTTTGTGACCCCATGGACTGCAGCATGTCAGCCTTTCCCTTCCTTCACCATCTCCCAGAGTATGCTGAAACTCACGTCCATCGGGTTGATGATGCCAGCCAAACATCTCATCCTCTGTCGTCTCCTTCTCCTCCTGCCTTCAATCCTTCCCAGCATTAGGGTCCTTTCCAATGAGTTGGCTGTTCACATCAGGTGGCCAAAATATTGGAATTTCAGTTTCAGTATCAGTCCTTGCAATGAATATTCAGGGTTGATTTCCTTTAGGATGGACTGGTTTGATTTCCTTGCAGTCCAAGGGACTCTCAAAAGTCTTCCCAGCACCACAGTTCAGAAGCATCAATTCTTTCTGTCACTATGGTGCTGGTTAATTAAACATGGTGGATGCATATAATGAAATACTGTGCAGCCATTAAAATTTAAAAGTAATGAGTTTTAAATATTAGCTCTCCTTTGACCACTGCACAACTTCAAGGTCTTGTTTCTTTTTGGCAAAATCTCAAAAAGTTAGGAAAATGGGAGGCACTATGAGTGGTAACATCTCTCTTCAGTTAAATTCATTATAATAAAGAATAACTCATTAGAAGTATAATTCATTAAATTTTAGCCAGGCAGAGTGCATAGACTGTGCCTGCCCTTTACTGGACATCCCTGTAGGTGAAAAGGAGATATGGAAAAGATGTATGTTGTAGTCAGGAATTCCTGGAAAACCCCTAAGGAGACATAAATGGTCCAGTTGTATAAGAGGTCCAGTTGTATAAAATAGGTCCAGTTGTACAAGAGGTTGTATAACTGGCAACACAGACAGATCAAGAGAGATGGCCTCAATACGTCAGAGCAAAATGTCTGGATAGGACTCCAGAAGTCAGATCGAGGGGCCATGGCCTGCTGGAAGCACAGTGCTTGCCTTCCTGTTGGCCTAAAATATTCTCAGGTGCTGATGTGGATGGGAGTATGGGCAAGGGGTAAATGTCTGAGAGCCCTTTGCAGAGAGCATCTCGGCCTTGGTTGATTCCTTACCCCTCAGCAGCTGTCCATCATCCCCATGCCGGGAGCATTCCTGTGAAGAACAGGAGGACACTGTGGACTGACATTTATGCAAACATATCCCCCAATTACTCCAATGGTTCTCGGTCTCAACCCTGCTTCCTCCTCACCAGGGGAACCACTTTGGTTGCTAATAAAAACTAACCAGAGCCTAGGTTCCCCTTCAATCTCTTAGATTGAAGGTAAACAGAAAAGGCAATGGCAGAGGATGAGATGGCTGGATAGCATCACCGACTCAATAGACATGAACTTGGGCAAACTCTGGGTGATAGTGAGGGACAGAGAGGCCTGGTAGGCTGCAGACCATGGAGTCGCAAGAGCTGGACACAACTTAGCGACTGAACAACAACAACAACAAAGACTTCCCTACCAGAGATTCTGATTTAAGTGGTCTAGGGTGAGGCCAGGCATTGGTATTTATTTGTCAAATGTTCCCCAGGTCAATTCTGAACTGGGTGTTTCCCAGGTGGTTTTACAAGTTCTGCAAATCTTGGGACTGTGCTCCCATGTATTTCTTCTATGCTCAGTAATGCTTGTGGTGGAAATGTTTAGTGTTTGTGAGTTCCATTTCTCTTATTCCCCAGACTCATTTGAGTCTCTTACCAGGCTTAAGAGAAAGAGGCAAACAGAAAAGGGAAAGAATCACCGAAAAGAAAAACTGGACAAAGAAATTTAAAAGAAAAAGGGAGTGAAAGGGAAACACTGAGTCACTCCAAACTCACTCCAGAATCTCTGAGCACAGAATCTAAACTTCTTCAGAAGTTTATAAACTTCTGAGTTGATTTTTATGCATACTTCAAGTTTTGGAAAGCTCTCAGATCCATTAGAAGACCCATTTAAAGTAAAAATCAATGAGAGAGCAGATAGGGATCACGTGCTAATTGGTGAAGGCCAATGGAACAGAGGATTCGATTATCAAGGAGACTTGGACTAAGCAGAGGAACTTATGTAGTCTGCCTGCATTTTGCCTGAACAACCCCATGAAATTGTGGATCCTCACATGAAAATTGAAACCTAACTACATCCATTTTTCAATGGCAAACCTAAATGAGTCAGGCACACCAGTCATCAGATTTTGGGTCCATTCCAACCCACTATGACTTCACTTTGATTTTATTGCATCAACAAAGACCCTCTTCCCAGATAAGGTCACATTCACAGGTCCCAGGGTTAACACTTCAACATATCTCTTTTGGGAACGCAATTCAACACTCCACAGATATCTTGTGCTAAGCTGTCTTCCATTTTGCTTAAAGCTATTTTACCCATGAGATCAGCAGTGGCCACACTTTTGAGATCCATTTTTCCTACCTCTTCACTTACAGACCTACAAATTATTCTTTCTAGAGTTTGTATTTCCACTTTGTGAAAGACTAGCTGAGAAACAAGGGATGGTGACACCTCATCACTTTCTCCATCACCAGACTGATATGCTTTAAGTTACACTGACAAGACAGATGCCCTGGGAGCAAATGGCCAGTTTGTAGGGAAAAAAAAAAAAGAGTGCAATTGAAGTACATGTGAAGACAGCTCATTTTAGAGCTGTTTTTCCTGCCCACACATTGGAATACTTATCTGACCACAAGAAGTTATTTGGCTTCACAGAGCCACACAGCCATCACTTTTTTTTCTATCCCCAGTACCTGAATGTCAATGTGAGGAAGCAGGGAAAAGGTTAAGTGCCCCTTTGGGATTTCTTGGGAATGTTTCAATCTGTCATTTTTCTGTTAGAAGAATTGTTGTCAGAAAATTTCCTAAAATCCACTTCCAATCCAACTGCTTTTAAGTCCACTGTTAAGTACTCAAAACAAAGAAACATCTTCGCTATTTGGTCTGACTAGGAATAGACTGAGTTCTTACTCAAAGAACTTTTATTCCCACTGGGATTTGTAGGCATGACACATTTTAAGTGGACAACTCTAATTTCAAGGTGTCAGTGAAGACAGGCTTTTAAGTTCAGGTTGCCAGGACCTAGGATTAAGATGACAGACATAAAGATATACAGAGGAGAGGAGAAGTAGAGCTAATATGGAGAAAGGGAAGTGAGGAGCCCACAAATATAAAAATCAGAAGGAGGGTTATTGAGCTGTATGGGAACAGGGACAATACACAACTAAATACTCTCAGTTATGCCCATATGACTCACATGGGATGATTATACTCAAAAGTTTTAAATTGCAACTGTTGGCATAACTTATTAGTAACTGGGGGTTTCCTACACACTGTGATTTAAGAGGTCCTAAGAAAAGAATGGGTGAATTTAACTCAGATGACCATTATATCTACTACTGTGGGCAGGAATCCCTTAGAAGAAATGGAGTAGCCATCATGGTCAACAAGAGAGTCCAAAATGCAGTACTTGGATGCAATCTCAAAAACAACAGAATGATCTCTCTTCATTTCCAAGTCAGACCATTCAATATCATGGTAATCCAAGCCTATGCCCCAACCAGTAACACTGAAGAAACTGAAGGTGAACAATTCTATGAAGACCTACAAGACCTTTTAGAACTAACACCCAAAAAAGATGTCCTTTTCATTATAGGGGACTGGAATGCAAAAGTAGGAAGTCAAGAAACACCTGGAGTAACAGGCTAATTTGACCTTGGAGTATGGAATGAAGCAAAGCAAAGGCTAATACAGTTTTACCAAGAGAACACACTGGTCATAACAAACACCCTCTTTCAACAACACAAGAGAAGACTCTACACATGGACATCACCAGATGGTCAACACCGAAATCAGACTGATTATATTCTATGCAGCCAAAGATGGAGAAGCTCTATACAGTCAGCAAAAACAAGACCGGGAGCTGACTGTGGCTCAGATCATAAACTCCTTATTGCCAAATTCAGACTTAAACTGAGGAAAGTAGGGAAAAACACTAGACCATTCAGGTATGACCTAAATAAAATCCCTTATGACTATACACTGGAAGTGAGAAATAGATTTAAGGGACTAGATCTGATAGACAGAGAGCCTGATGAACTATGGACAGAGGTTCGTGACATTGTACAGGAGACAGGGATCAAGATCATCCCCATGGAAAAGAAATGCAAAAAGGCAAAATGGTTGTCTGAGGAGGCCTTAAAATAGCTGAGAAAAGAAGAGAAGCAAAAAGCAAAGGAGAAAAGGAAAGATATTCCCATTTGAATGCAGAGTTCCAAAGAATAGCTGGGAGAGATAAGAAAGCCTTCCTCAGCAATCAATGCAAAGAAATAAAGGAAAACAACAGAATTGGGAAAGACTAGAGATCTTTTCAGGAAAATTAGAGATACCAAGGGAACATTTCATGCAAAGATGGGTTCAATAAAGGACAGAAATGGTAGGAACCTAACAGAAGCAGAAGATATTAAGAAGAGGTGGCAAGAATATATAGAAGAAGTGTACAAAAAAGATCTTCACGACCCAGATAATCACGATGGTGTGATCACTGACCTAGAGCCAGACATCCTGGAATGTGAAGTCAAGTGGGCCTTAGAAAGCATCACTACGAACAAAGCTAGTGGATGTGATGGAATTCCAGTTGAGCTATTTCAAATCCTGAAAGATGATGCTGTGAAAGTGCTGCACTCAATATGCCAGCAAATTTGGAAAACTCAGCAGTGGCCACAGGACTGGAAAAGGTCAGTTTTCATTCCAATCCCTAAGAAAGGCAATCCCAAAGAATGCTCAAACTACCACACAATTGGACTCATCTCACATGCTAGTAAACTAATGCTCAAAATTCTCCAAGCCAGGCTTCAGCAATACATGAACCGTGAACTTCCAGATGTTCAAGCTGGTTTTAGAAAAGGCAGAGGAACCAGAGATCAAATTGCCAACATCCGCTGGATCATCGAAAAAGCAAGAGAGTTCCAGAAAAACATCTATTTCTGCTTTATTGACTACGCCAAAGCTTTCGACTGTGGGGATCACAATAAACTGTGGAAAATTCTGAAAGAGATGGGAATACCAGACCACCTGACCTGCCTCTTGAGAAAACTGTATGTAGGTCAGGAAGCAACAGTTAGAACTGGACAGGGAACAACAGACTGGTTCCAAACAGGAAAAGGAGTACATCAAGGCTGTATATTGTCACCCTGCTTATTTAACTTCTATGCAGAGTACATCATGAGAAACGCTGGGCTGGAAGAAGCACAAGCTGGAATCAAGATTGCCGGGAGAAATATCAATAATCTCAGATGTGCAGATGACACCACCCTTATGGCAGAAAGTGAAGAGGAACTAAAAAGCCTCTTGATGAAAGTGAAAGAGGAGAGTGAAAAAGTTGGCTTAAAGCTCAACATTCAGAAAACTAAGATCATGGCATCTGGTCCCATCACTTCATGGCAAATAGATGGGGAGAGAGTGGAAACAGTGTCAGACTTTATTTTTTTGGGCTCCAAAATCACTGCAGATGGTGACTGCAGCCATGAAATTAAAAGACGCTTACTCATTGAAAGGAAAGTTCTGACCAACCTAGATAGCATATTAAAAAGCAGAGACTTACTTTGCCAATAAAAGTTCATCTGGTCAAGGCTATGGTTTTTCCAGTGGTCATGTATGGATGTGAGAGTTGGACTATGAAGAAAGCTGAGGGCCGAAAAATTGATGCTTTTGAACTGTTTTGTTGGAGAAGACTCTTGAGAGTCCCCTGGACTGTAAGGAGATCCAACCAGTCCATCCTAAAGGAGATCAGTCCTGGGTGTCCATTGGAAGGACTGGAACTCCAATTCTTTGGCCACCTCATGTGAAGAGTTGACTCATTGGAAAAGACCCTGAAGCTGGGAGGGATTGGGGGCAGGAGGAGAAGGGGACGACAGAGGATGAGATGACTGGATGGCATCACCGACTCGATGGGCATGGGTTTGGGTAGCCTCTGGGAGTTGGTGATGGACAGGGATGCCTGGCGTGCTGCGATTCATGGGGTCACAAAGAGTTGGACATGACTGAGCGACTGAACTGAACTGAACTGAAGTGAAGAAAATGTCTTGAAGTCAAGAGAAGAAGGGGACAACAGAGGATGAGATGGTTGGATGGCATCACTGACTCAGTGGACAGTAAACTGAGTAAACTCCAGGAGTTGGTGATGGACACGGAGGCCTAGTGTGCTGCAGTCCATGGGGTTGAAAGAGTCGGACCTGACTGAGCGACTGAACTGAACTGAACTGAATTGCAAGAAAAGGTCATCCCCCAATTTTTTCCACTAGGTCTCCACAAAATTCTCACAGACTACATTTCCTTGCAGAAAGGCAAGGCGCCCCAGTTAAGAGATGAGAAGCTACCAGTAAATGTTGCAGCCTATATGGTAGCTCTCCAAGCCAGTTGGCATGACCATCCTCACTGCTATTCTGGTCCCCTGGTTGGAAATCTCAGGGAGGGCCATGAGGAGCAGCACTGCCCTCTCACTTGTCCCTCTGCCCAGCTTTATCCCTCCATGTTTCAAGGAAATGAATAGAAACTTCTTTTACACAAGACAGTTCCTGAGTTAGAGCACTGAAGTCACCAGCTAACTTAACAGAAAATGTTTTAAGTCTTGGCAATCTTTAATATGTTAGTATAAATTCAGAAGCGACTTGACATAGAAGCAAGTGGATATAGACTTGGACTGGAAAGGCCTGAATTTAAACCTCAGCTTTTCATGTCATGGCAATAACAATCTGAGGCAAGTTACATAATGTTCTTGAAACTTGCTTTCTTCATCTGTAAAATATTTATATCATAGTATTGTTCTGAGGATGAGATGACATGTGCAGCTATGCCTGGAACATAGTATGGAGTTAATAACCGTTTACCTAATAAATAGATCATTACTTTATATTTTTCAAGACTTTTATATCAATATATAATTTTATATTTATATAAATATATATAATTATATATATATATATAAAATAAGAATAAAATCCACTTATTCTTCTAATTTTCCAACAAGATGGACAGGGTAATGAGGGTAGGCCCAAGATTAGAACCCAGGACTTTTGACTTCCCAGGAGTAGATCTGGTGTTTCCCAATAATGCAAATATAACAGGAATAATGGAATGGCACATCCATCTACTTAATTAACTAGAAAATTAAAGGGTTAGATTGAAATAGAGGGCAAATGGACGTGCTATTTGAATAATACATTCAGCTGTCTCTCCTTATTTGGTAAACACAGTCATTTGCTCCCATGGATTGGTCTGTGTCTTATCACTGTTCGCTTTGGGAGGCTCACTTCAGGAGCTTAGCACAGCATGATTTCCCTATATAAGTCTCAAGAGGCCATGTGAAGAATCTAAGTGGTATAGCTTGAAGCCTGCACTCTCAGGCTCCTCTGGGGCAGTGGACATGATGACTGATTTACTCATTGCCAGCTCTTCTGTATCAAGTTGCAGGTTTTCTCAAATTCCAAGATGGACTTTTTTTTTTTCCCTGCAGTTACTGGGCATTTGGAACAGTTCCTATAAAGGGTTCCTATAAAGGTTTAGTCCTCTTCCTCAATTCAGAGAGGCACACTCAACTGGCTTCAACCTGAATTGCTGTCTCTGCTAGAAATGGTTATTCTCTTCCAATGCCAGGGTGAGCAGCTAGGAACAGTACTGCTCTATTTGGGGTATCTGATAAGTGAGAAGTGTGCCTTAGGGGAAGTTCTTGTCTATCTTAAAATTGCAAGACTTTACATGAATTCATGTGAACATACAGGCATTAATTTATCTGCCTATGAGTCCAGCTTCTGGAATATTTAGTTAATCAGAAATGAGGATTTATCAGGTAATTACATAGTAGCATTTCAAAAAAAAGTGTACTTTTAGATTTCTGGTGATATTTTTACTTTAAAAGCCATTTAGCAAAAATTTTCAACATAAACTTTTGTTGTTCTCTTTGAAATGGCTCTAAATAGGGCTAGAAGTGTTTAACTTGTTTCAAATATGCTAATTTGAACCTCAGGCAGCTGCAGTAGATATTAATATGAACACAGTGGCTGACAATTTGACCACAGCCTCTAGTTTTCATTTACTGCTTTCATACTAAATGTCCCTTTTGTGCACAGGGTGTAAAAACCATGGTCAGATGACTGAACTGGGAGACATGCCTGTAGACTGAACAGTGTATCTGAGAGCCTTTTTTTCTTTTGAAGAAAGTGATACCCTTTAAATAGGGAAACTGGTAGATCTTATGCTAGATTATAAATCTTTAACACATTATCAGCTTTTTCACAGTGCAGGGAAATCTCAAGGAGAAGAAACCTCTTAATAAAATTAGTGAGGAGTGATGTGTTCTTAATACATATTTACTCCAAATTGACCCACAAAGAACATCATGGGACATTGGCCTAGTGTTGGAACAAATAAGGAGTTTTGGGTCATTCACCTGAAATGTGATTTAGAGGTAAACATTCCAAATCAGTTATATTTTGCCTGCTTATTCTATGTAATTTTCAAATAAGTAATGCAATCTAAATGGAAAAACTAAAAACATCCATAGGAAAACATCTAGTGACGTGTATTTTCTTTTCATAGTTGAGTTTTATAAGCCTGAACTGGATGGATGTGTATTTGCATGTGGTCTGTGGGTTTTTGCTACAGAGCACCATTTTGCTTGGCTGAACTTTGTTTTCTAAGTGCACAAAGGCTTAAATCATCCTGTGGGCATCTCTGCATGTGTCACATTCACCAGACAACATGTCTAACTCTGTGAATGTGTTTCTTTCGAGGGTCTCAACTGAGCCATTGTTTAATAAAAGCAAAGAACCAGCCATATACTGAAAGATGTACAACTTCATATCTCCGACCCAAGCTGAGTCAAAGGCAGAATTATAAAATATAAACATTTCTTCTATACTGTATGATTTCAAAATTTAAACCAGATATCTTAAAAAGTTAGTACAAAGAGACTTATTAATTAGGAAACACACCTTACATCAAGCAGCCGGTCTTCTCAGCCAGAAGATAATTAGTATAAGGCCAGAGAAAGTGCTTTTTTCACTATATCTGGTTTGGTGTCTGTCACATGAGTAATTAATGAATGGATGCTCACAGGACTTGAATATAAGTTGTTTAATCCTCACTACCAATGCGCAGTGTAGGTGTTCTTGTTTTACAGATGAGGAACTTAAAGTGCAGATTGCAATGATTTGTCCGATGTTATCCAGCTAAGAAGAACAGAGATAAAACTTGAATCCTAACTTTTCATTTCTAAGTCTAGGAAATTTCTAAGTTCACATAATGTCAAATCTCTGCCCTAGAATTTACTTCTGCTCCCATGTTGATTTTATTCTAGAGCATTCTTTATCCTTTACATGTCAGGAGTCTTTCTGTGAAGGACCAGAGAGTAAATATTTAGGGTTTTGTGGGCCACATGATTTCGATTACATAGTTCCTCAATTCTGCCATTGTATTAATGGCATAAAATCAGGTACAGACTATACATATCAACCAATGAACATGTATGTGTTTCAATAAAACTTGATTTATAAAACACGATGGGCCAGATTTGGCACATGGGATATAATTTCTGGTCCCCTTGTATAACAGAACAGAGAACCATTCTTGGAGAATATCAGAGGATCTAGTCCAGGCTATACTGTAAGAAATGGAAATAAGTAAGACAATAAAAGTAACATCAGGGACTTGTTGTCAAGATTGTGCTTCCACTGAAGGGGGTACAGGTTTGATTCCTGATCAGAGAACTAAGGCTGCAATGCTGGAACCCTGGCTGCAGGTGTGTGATTACATGGCAAATTGAGAATTCCGAACAGGCTTGACTGATTTCTCAATGAAATAATGGTCAACACAGAGAGTTTCCCTTAACACAGGCAAAATGTGCAGGTAAAATTCCAGAATTACAAGAACCAAGTAATTTTCTCTTGATTTTCTTTGTTGCCTGCTTCAGAGATCCCATATGGAAGGTAACATCCTGGGACCTTAGAATCTTCAGGTACTTTCCTCATTGCTGAGACAGACCAAAGCAGCAAAAAGTATATGGTACCATGACCAGATGGAGAAAATGTAAAAAAGGTAAAGAAAGAGAAAAAGATGAGCAAAATACTGCCTTTGATTAGTTGACAGAAAGAAACTGGGGGAAGGATGGGTAGAAGGTGCTCAGAGGGTAGAGAGCTGCAGTTTCGCAAGATAAACAAAGCTGTAGAGACCTGTTGCACAACTAGGTGAATATACTCAATGCTACTGAATTATATACTTAAAAATTGTTAACTTCAAATGGTTAAAATTTAATGTTACTTTTTTCTTACCATAATTAAATATTTTAAAAGGAAAAAAGAGTCATTCAAAATCCAGCTCCATGACTGTGTGAATCTGAGAATACCTAGGAGCCTTGTTTTTCTTCATTATCAGTTCATGGTTAGGGTTCTAATCTCATTAAATTGATGAGGTTGAATGAGATAAAGTACATAAAGTGCCAAAGCACTTCACACCAGTATAATTTCAATAAAAGCTAGTGTTCCTCTCCCACTTCTATCACTTTCCTCTAGCAATTCCTCTCCTCATTGCTTTGGTATCAGATCTTATCTTCCTATGGAATATTTTCCCACCGAGGTTAAAAAAAAAATACTGCCCATTTAATTTAGCTTGCTTCCCCTGTCCCTCATTAGTTAGTTGGTATGTATACATGTTGTAGTCTACCTAGAGAATAAACAGTTACCCTTATTCAGCATTAACTCTTTTGTGTGTTTATGTGTGTCCTGTCTAAAAAAAATCATAAGCCACAAAGCATTTGTTTTCCTCATAATGTTCCTCTCCCATTCAGCTCTGTCTTAATTCATCCAGGCTGTGAATACCATAGACTGGGTAGTTTAGAGAAGGGAAATTTATTTCTCATAGTTCTGGAAGCTAGATGCCTGAGACCAAGAAGCCAGCATGGGTGAGTTGAGAAGGGAACCATCTTCCTGGTAAACTCACACGTTGAGGGGTAGGGGGAGCTCAGGTCTCTTCATTCTCTGATTAGGGCACTAACCCCCTCATGGGACTTCACCTACATGACCTCATCCAAACCTCATTTCCTGCCAATGGCACCACATCCAAATCCCATCATATTGGGGACTGTGGCCACAACATAATTCAGCATTAACTCTTGAGGCTATTAAATTGCAAGTATGAACTCAAGGAATGTGGGATAAAATGAGGCAGACAAGCATTTCCTGAGGGTCCCAAGGAAGAATATGGGTTGTTGAACAGCAGTAAATCTCCAGGCATGACAAGATTCAGGGAAGCTAAATAGAGAATGTGAATCAGGAAATGTGATGCTAATGGATTGCCAGATGTCCTTTCAAGGACAGCGGTGAAAGCTGCGGACCAAGTTGGCAAGAGCTATCGGTAGTGTTTACTAAGAATTTATAGTTTACTTGATTCTCTCTAGAGGCAAGGTAATTTACCTTAGTCTCCTTCCCAATAGTCTCAAACTTGGTTTGACATTGTCTGTTCCACTGTAGAGACATGCATGATACAGTTTTACAAAAGCTATTTTTTTTCAGTGGCCCTTGACTTTTTGCATAAATCTGTACCTAGCACCTACTCTGGGCATAGCCTCGTGTTGGGTGTGGAGAGGAACAGTGAGAGAATGCCAAGAGTCCCCTTATGGTTTCCTGGCTGAGGAGGCAAGAATGGAAGTGTGTGAGCATACACAAACACACATGCGCATGTATCAGCCCCGTGCAGAGCAGGTACATTCATGATTACTAAACCCAGAGCCTTAGACAGTCAAAGCTTCAGATTTTTATGGAAGTGAGAAATCAGGGTAAGGTGCATTCGTGTTACTCAAATTTTAAGGTGCAATCAAATCTCCCTAGGATTTGTTAGAATGCAGATTCTAATTTGGTAGGTCTGGGGTGGGACCCAAGATTCTGCATTTCTAACAGACTTCTGGTCCACTTTGTTTATTTATGCATTTGTTCATTACTGAATCTGCCATGCACTATGCATTGTGCTATAAACCAGAGATAAAATAATGACTAAAATACAGCCCATCCCTCAAGAAGAGGGCAGGTAAAGCCAAGATTATAACTTCACGATTAACAGAACTATTCTCAAGCTTCTTTCTAAACTGACAGGTATAGAATGCAGGCTGATTTATGAGGGATGGATAAGAGCTTCCTTGATAAAAAGTTGTTGTGGAGAGTAAAGGGATGGGGCGATTCCATCTGGGCCGGAAAGACAGTATGTGTGAAGACCTGGAAGTGCTCAACAGCATCCTTATGGTAGTTTTCAGTTTTAGATTTGGTCAAAGCACAGGCTCTGGGCAGAAGTGCAGAGGGAAAAAGAACTAAACAGTGGTCAGGGGCCAGGTCTGGGGCTCCTTGTATGCTAATAAGTGAAGATGTTGGCACAATAACATCCTGAGAGCCAAGGTGAGGTGAGGTGACGAAGGGAACACAGAGATAGATCAGAGGTCCCCTATCTATTGTGTGTCCTCCAACTGGTTCTGTCACTTGCAGAGGACCATGGTAACTTCTCTCTAGGACTTTAGCCCTAGTTTATCTTATTTGATTTGGTACCTCCTCCCCACCCCACCCAAACATGTGAGGCTCTGCTGTTCCAATGATTTTCTTTGAAAGAGGATGTAACGCCCAGAGTGGGGCCTCTTAGAGGTTAAGAGAAGCTCCAGCAGCTTCCAATATTTGAATTTTCTGATTTATTTAAAAATCAAAATAAGGTGATAAAGTTTAAAATGTATTTTAAATATTCCCTTGAAAAATTAAAGTCCTTACCATAACAAGTAGACCATGACTGTATGCTATTTTACAATTATAATTTTATAAACATTAAAGTACATTAGAAGCAGAATGAGGCATAAGATTAAAGCCTACTTTCAATTCTATATCTCTGTGGTTATATATATGACCTGATTTATGGACAAAAAGTGAACATATGAGGATTTTTGCAAATGTAGGGCTAGGACAAACTGCCACCCTGCCCCTGCCATTCCTACCCCTCTACCCTAAATAGGCCCTGATTTAGGAGCTTTGAAAAATCTATTTTCTTATTTAATTATTGGAGGAACAAAGCATTAAACTTCACAGGGGAAAGCAGCACACTGACTGAAGGGTATGCAAGGTCAACGACCAAACATCAATGACCTTCAAAAGCCACCTTGAGGGCCAACCAAAGAACCCACTGTGTTGCTCTAACTTAATGCCAACATGGGCGCTTTCAGCAAAATGACAAAAACCACTGAAGAGGAAACGGGCACGTCATTGTGTGAAAGACAGACTAGCAGGCCCTCTATCATCACCCCTCATTTTGTTTTTTTAGCTTAGTGGAAGACTTCCTGATTTGAAGAGACAGGTTTATTTTGGAGACAGTGAAACACAAATGAATGCACAAACGAGAGGCGTATCTGGCAGCATAAGAAACAGTTTGCAGTTTAAAACACAATGACACAAACCAAATTTAGCTCCTATTCCCCAAACCAGCTGAAAAAAGCAGCAGCTGCACGTGCCCAACAAGCCGCATCCAGCATGCTGGTCCATCTCTGTGGTACATTTGCTGGCCCCGTATTTGCAGGAACTATTCTTATGTTTTAACTTTTTTTTTTTTTTCCTTAGAAAAATAGAACAAGATCTTGATTCCTACAGACTCCTATCAGAAAGCTTATTGAGAGAAAGAGCTGCATTGTGAGTTACAAAGAGCAGAGGGGATTTCAACAAGAAAAAAATTAAGCTATTGTTTGGTCAGTTTGAAAAATTAACATTGTCCAGCCTGGGCAAAGATCTGACTGTCCAGAGTTCATTCTGGAGTGATATTTTATGGTTTTGTCTTTTAAAAGCCATGTAAATTGGCAAGCATAAAGCTGACAGGACCTGCAGCCTTTAGAGAGAACACGCTGTCCCTCTCATTTATTTAAGAGAATGCTGCCTGGCTCAGAGGCCCGCAGAGTGCTGTGCCAGGGCGTTTTGCTTGGGCCACAAGTGCTTGATGCAGTCTGGTGGGCAGCACAGACAGCATTCAAATGAGAAAGGATTCTGCTCTGCGGAGACAAAGCAGTCAGAGCTATAGACACTGGACCTGGAGGATTCACCATTCGCTGCCTTCCCCAGTGTAGCAAGAGGATTTCTGGCATGGCTGAGAACTTAAGCTTTTCCCCTGAGAATTCTGAACTTTTGTTTTTGGAATTATGTTTTCAGGGCCTGACAAGGCTGTAATGATCAAAGTAGGTTAAAAATGGATCACTTTGATCCATCTGTGATTAAATGCCCTGGACAGAGGAGCCTGATGGGCTACAGGCCATAGGGTTGCAAAGAGTTGGATACGACTGAGTAACTCTCTCTCTCTCTCTCACACACACACACGCACACACACACACACACACACACACACACACACACACAGCATTACAGAGACCAGTGTCTTGTCTGGTGCCAGAGGATGAAGATGAGCTTGGGAACCATGGCTGAAATGGGAACAGAGAGATTTGTAGGCTATGGGGATGTCAGATTAGAGGGGCTTTAGAGATGACCCAGCCAGGTGCCCTTGTTTATGCACATGAGACGGTAGAGGGAGGCCTTGAGTGATTTGCTTAGGGTCACACATTGATATGTTGTTGGGGTAGAGTTTTTACAGCAAGTAGAACTTCTGGTTCATGGGAGAGGGGCAGATTTACTACAAAAGTGGCTTCACTTCTTCCCCTCTCTGTATCCCTCTCAGTAATCAGAGAAACACCCAGCCAGGCCTGACCAAGATTAGCAGAAGCAGCCAGCCAGCTGCGGATCTGTGAGCAATAATAGTGGATATTGTTCTAAGCCCCTCAGCTTTGGGGTGGTTTGTTTCTGGCGATACCTAACTAGTCAGCAGCACCCGTGATGAGAGGTCAGTCACTGAGCGAGAAAGAAGGAGCAGGATAATACCCTTGGCTTAATCCTGCGGTTTCTATAACTCGAGACTAGTTGTCGATTTAGAGGATGAGGATATGTGCTGGAAATGGAAGTCAAGAAAAATGTCTTCAGAGCCGCTGTGGTGGTGTGCTTTCGCAGTGCTGGATGACCCTGAAGCATCTGTGTCATCACACAGTGAAGCTCACATGGTGCTAGAACTCTGCCAGTCCTGATTTGACAAGATACGCAAACAGAGGCTAGGCAATATTAAGGCAGAACTGACCCCGCAATTGGAGGCGCCCAGGGCAAAATGAAAATGTGATGTCCCTTGTTAAACACTAAGAATTTCAAGACTGTGGCAGCAAAGCACTAAGCCAAGTGTTGGCCCCTGCTAAGGTGTGGGGCCCTTCTGCAACGTGTGGGCTGCAAGACAGCTCCGAAGCCAGCCTGGAGTTAGGCTTTGGTTGAAGGATGCCCCTTCAAAAGTCTGTTTAATTTCTGCCAAAATTTATTTTCTAATATTAGCTAGTTCAAGATATAAGACAAGAACCTAAGGTCTCTAGTTCTTACTCTAATGATTTATATTCTTCATTTTTTGACTGATTGACAGAAAGAAAATCTGAGCCAAAAACAATATGGCTGGCCTGGGGTCTGATTCAGAGGGAGTAATTTATAGTTCTTCATAGGATGTGTTTAAGCATGGGAGTTGAAGCAAAGAAAGTCTGAAATTTGAATTCTTACACTGAGTATTTGCTCTGTCCAGTTATATCTTTATGATATTTTCTTTATGGAATTTGATTGCTGTTCATTACAATAAATTACTTGAATTGTCTATTTAGCTATTTCTTTTTTTGTCTTTGCTTTCTTTTTCTTTTCTATTTTTTGTAAGTAAAAATTCTTAGATGTTAAATAATAAATTTTAAGTTTTTATTTATTTCTTCTAAGCTTTGCCTTACTTAAGACATCAGTAATTTTCCAACAGCTCTGAACTCTTCTCTTTGCTTTAGAGCTCTGGAAAATTTTATAGCTTAGTACATGCATTACCCTATCCTTAACCAACTTTGTCACTAGTGTGAATACTCAAGTTGTCTAAGTTTTTTCTCACTGTCTTATCAGGGGAAATTTGAAAGGCCCCCTTAGGTATCAGAGATGAGCTCTTGAATTAAAAAAAAAAATTCTTTTAGAAAAGACAAGGTTTTTGTGACCTTCTTTTTTTTTTTTTTTTTTAAGATAATGAAAGTGACAGGCAAGAGCTTAGATGATAAAGGCATCACTAAAGTCAATAGTCAGAGATGAAAAACAACTGTAAGAACATACGTAAAAACTAGTGGCAATGTCATGAGGAACAGAACTCAGTTGTGCATCAAAGGTTAAGCTAACTGAACATTTATGCTTGAATCCAGGCAGAGTTCTTGCTGTGTAGACCCTGGTTGCTTTCTTCATTGACACAGGTTCTTCTTGCTTTAAGGGTTACTTGCTAACTCACCAAAGACACATGTCACCTGTGTTGCCTGTATCTCTTTGTCAAGGCTTTGTCTTGCATGTGTGCATGCTAAGTCACTTTAGTCATGTCCAACTGTTTGAGATCCTATGGACTGTAACTCACTAGGCTCCTTTGTCCATGGGATTCTCCAGGCAAGAATACTGGTGAGTTGCTACATCTCCCTCCAGGGGATCTTCCAGACCCAGGAATTGAACAGGTAGGTTCTTTACCAGTAGCGCCACCCGGGAAGTCCCAGCTTGGTCAATGCAGCTACAAAGAAAGGGTACATTCTCCAGGTATTTGTTCCCCTCCTCACTTTTTTCCCTTCAAAAATCACCATAATGGGCTTACATTTAGCCAATGACATCTAACTGGACTCATGAAATGTCTAATTTAATTTGGAACAGTGAACCTCGATTCTATTTTGGCTTGTTCAGGTTTTTATTGAATCAGAATACATTTTCATAGTCCCTAATGGAAATGCTAACTTCCTCCATCAAGGTGGCAAGGACTTCCATTATCAAGGATATTTTCAAGCCAGTTTCCAGAGGAGATCCCACAGTGGTTAGAATTGGTCAAAGAAATACAGGTCATGATAATCATGACCTAGCTCTGGTTATTGTCTTTTAGGCATGACTGCTCTTCTGCTATTTGTTGTTTCTACCCAATCTATTTCTCATCTCTCTTCCTCTTTTTTCCTCCTATATTTCACCCCAAATTCCAAAGTTGTGAGTCTTCTTTATGTTTGCCAAGGTAACACTGGCACCAAAGTCTTTCTGCAAGCTTCCCTAAAGGACAAAATCAAACTAAAATGTTCTGCCCTTAAGCTAAAAGCTGTATAAACTTCTAGACACTTGGCTTCTGCTTAGCTTTATTTTCTTTTCCTCTTTTCCTCACTCTTTCCCCTCTTCTCCCAAACACCAGGTACTTTAGATTCATTTCTCTGTCTCTCTCCTGCTTTCTTTTATTTGACCCTGAAAGACAAAATGCTGACAAACTCTCTTCCTTTGGCTCATTAAAAATTGCCATAAAATTTATAACTGGCTTAGACCAGCCATCACTGATCTTCTTGATTTAGTTATTGCCAAGAAGTGTTTTATGATTATCCACTGACTTATTTACAACAAACACCACAAAGTCCTTGGTGTTAGGAACCTGTATAGACTTTCTGATTTGTTTGGAAAATAGAATGGGTAGCTGAAATTCCCTGAGTAGGACAGGGTAGGTTGGGTTGCTTGACTTGCACATTTTTATATGAGAAGATAAAAAATCCCAAGCCTTAAAATGTAATAGCATCAAATCATTTCACTGCTGTCTACAAAATGTATACAGCCCTCAGACAAAACAGGAAACTTTCTAATACTTTGCTAAGCATTAATTTCAGGAGGCCGTGCCATTAGTGAAGCTGGTAATTGAAAACAAATTGTATTGGTGATGTTAAAAATGTGTATTGGTAGAAACTATTTGAAAGTGACAAGGTTAATTGATTACACAAAAGTGATTTAGAGGCTGATGTAAGAACTGCCAGTTTTGAGACTGTTATTAATATTTGAAGAATAAATCAGAGCAGGAATGATTTAAATGTTTTAAACATTTGAGTTGTGTTGATTATTCAGTTGTGATTTGACATATATGATACTGATCTCGTTCTCCTATAACCCTGGTAACAAACTGGTCACTACGTGAATTTAAAGTAATACCTGAATTAGCCTCCAACTAATAAAAATAAATGAAAAAAAAATAAAGTGATACCGGAAAGCTCTCTAACAGGTGATATTTTGTTCTGAGAAAAATAGTGTAATCATCTGGAACAGATCCATAAAAGAGTTCTGATGTGTGTTTCCAAAGAGAACTATTCACTGTATCTTTCTTAACTTAACTCAAAGCTTAACTTAACTAACTTAACTCAAAGCTATGATGCCAGTGATTACTTGAGCACATCATTGTCACAGAAGGAATCATCAAAGAATAATTGTATTATTCTGCCTTCTCTAGTCACTTTCTCCAACCCGGCTAAAGCTAGGTTTGGGATCTTGGGTAGTGGCCATAAAGACTGGGTATCCACAACTGGGCCATTGGCTATTGTTTGCTCCTTTGATGGGCCAATGTTATTCTATGGGTAGTTGCTGGTGGAAAAAAGGTTGGTGGTTAAGGTGGAAGAAAAAATACTTTTTTAAGTTTAAGGTGTAGTTCCCCTAACACATACAGAAGCTGTGGGGAGAGCAATCAAGTCAGGGTAAACCTATCACAGCACAGTTAGAGAAGTCCACTTGATAATTCAGGAAACGTGATAGTGTGAAACAAGTACAAACTGGGACACCACATGGCCTGATGTCCACATGATGCGTCACTAAAAAGTATGTCCCCAGAACCAAAGTATTATACTACAACAGAAAGCTAATCATTACTTTCATCTCTTAAAGATCAACACAGTAGATTCAATTTATAATCCACAGTAAAACATCTTTCAAAACTGCCTTTGCTTTCTTCTCAGTGTCTCAGACTCCAAGATACCTTCTAAGATACTTGTCCCTAACACAATTTATAATACTGTTTCATGCAAAGATGGGCACCATAAAGGACAGAAATGGTATTGACCCAACAGAAGCAGAAGATATTAAGAAGAGGTGGTAAAAATACACAGAAGAACTATACAAACAAGATCTTAATGACCCAGATAACCACCATGGTGTAATCACTCACCTAAAGCCAGATATCCTGGAATGTGAAGTCAAGTGGGCTTTAGGAAGCATCACTACGAACAAAGATAGTGGAGTTGATGAAATTCCAGCTGAGCTATTTCAAATCTTAAAAGATGATGCTGTGAAAGTGATGCATTCAATATGCCAGTACGTTTGGAAAACTCAGCGGTGGCCACAGGACTGGAAAAGGTCAGTTTTTATTACAATCCCAAAGAAAGACAATGCAAAGAATGTTCAAACTACCGAACAACTGCACTCATTTCACATGCTAGCAAATGTAATGCTCAATATTGAGCCAATATTTATTGGTAGTTGACATGTTCTACTTATTTCACGGTTTTTACATTAATTATGTCATAATAACTCTAATACTGTTTTACAAATTTCTAACAACCCTGAAAACATAAAGAAACCATAGTTTAAGGGCAAGAGAATGACCTGTCCAGGGTAACATAGCTAGTTAATAGCAGAACATGGATTTCTTGGTCTTAGTCTCCTTCCAGAGCCCCTTTTTTCATCATCACAAGTTCAGGGATCAGCACCCCCAATGGCTGAGGTTATACTAAGAATAAAACAATCACTTAAACACAGTGACACTGGTGTGTACATAAGTAATACAATGTAACTCTATCCTTTTTTTTCTTTTTACACAATTTTTTAGCTGAATGTAACATTTTGGACCCAGATCTGTATTAACATACTAGTCACCAAATGTTTGACAGTTGTCTACAAATTAGTACTAGAACTTGCCAAATATAAATACTTGTGATTTGGGGAGGCAATTCAAAATTTAAATTTTTTTTTTATTTGTGCATGTATATATGTTTATTTTTATTCATTATACTATTTACTGTTTTCCTCCTGAAAGTTCAGAGGAAATTCTGTGACCCAGAGTTATGATCTTAAGTGTGTTAGTTCACTCATCTCTACTAAGCCTCCTCTGCGAGGTTGGAGAAAGGATTTGGGAGGAAGATTAGGAGCTCATCAGAGCAAGACAATGATGAATAGTACATAGAGCACAGGTAAAGATCGCCAAATGCAGCTGTAGGCTCTGGTGTTGTGTGTGTGTGTGTGTGTGTGTGTGTGAGAGAGAGAGAGAGAGACTCTTTGCAACCCCATGGACTGTAGCCCGCCAGGCTCCTCTGTCCATGGAATTCTCCAGGCAAGAATACTGGGGTGGGTTGCCATTTCCTACTCCAGGGAATCTTCCTGACTCAGGGATCAAACCCACGTCTCCTGCATTGACAAGTGCATCCTTTACCACTGCACCACCTGGGGATATACAGCCTCCAAAATGATGCTTATGTTAAATTTTTATCTTTTGATCAAATTTACCTTTCAGTATAAATGTTTCTATACTAGCTTTGATCCCAAGTGAAAGTGAAATGCTATGTCTCTGATGAGACTCATCATTATTCTTTGAAAGATGGGTCTTAAATCAACAGGTCCTATTTTTCTTTTCTGGGCAGGTGCCTTCAACATGGAGTACACGTTAGTCAATTTCATTTTCATTGTTCAGAAATGGTATTAATTTACTATCTTGCCAGTTATGGTCAATATCAATTTCCTTGGAAGCTAGTCAGTCCTTAACCAATTGAAATTAGAGTTTAAGCTAATTGTTTAAAGAAAATGGAAACAGAGGGACACAGGAGGCTGAGTGTGGGACTCTGATTCTCCATTTGGAGGCCTGAGCCTTTAGAGTCAAGATGAACACAAGAGTGAAAAAAAAAAAAATCATTCTAAGTCATCTGCCCTCAATTTCCTGACTATTAAAGAAAGAGTTTATGGAATCTTTGTAAGAAATCTGCACATCCCTATGTAGGTTGAATAAACATCTCACACATGCATATACAATTCATTTTCATGGTTGTAATCAATATGATACAAATTGTTTTAAAATATTAATTTTACTAAATTTATTTGGTATTATGTATTTTTAGTCAATATATCAATATACACAAGAGATTCAATTACTGTTACAAGACATTTATAAACTCTTACATTTGAAAGGAGTTTCAAACTTTTAAAAGTCAGGAATCGCTAATTTTAAATAATGATGGTTCCCTTGAGATCAGAAAAATGGGAAGAAACATGAAAGAGGTCAGAAACGTGAAGGCATTTCCACAAGAAAAAGAGTAGGAGGTCCCCACCCAAAGCTATCAATTCCTGTCAGGAAACTGGCTGACACATCCTTGCTTTACCTTGGAGCTATGGAAGCCTGAGGCTTGATTTAGCATGGGTGTAAAAGTACCCTATGTCAGCAAACTCACAGGAAGAACTTGTCAATTCTGCTAGTGTTCTGTCTAAGCTTCAAAATGGCACAGCACTCAGATACCCTAGTATATCATAATGTCTTTGACATTTTCCTGAGGAAAAAGCATGGATCACGAGTACAAAAGGGAGAATAAAAGCTATCTCTGGAATTTTTGCTTCTACGGATGATCAAAAGGAGCATCCAAGAGGTATAGCAGGTAAGTGGTTTTGTTGTTTCTTTACAGCCCCAATTTAATCTCTCCTGCATCTGGTAACAGAATCTGTTTTCCTTTAGGGAATTTTCCATATCCACAGCTGGCACATGGCTCAGACTTAAGTCTCAAAACTGCTGCTAAAATTACTAATAGAGAGGTGAATTCCTCTGGATGAAGTTTTGAAGCTGGTTAGAAGTCATTTTTGTGCTGCTTGCGGTCATTTTTTGCCATCAGTGGGGGGAGCCTGCCCGAGAATAAAGTAACATAGGGGACAACTGACCAGCAAGTGGAGAAAGAATCCAAAAAATAACATGTGACCATTTGATCCAGGTATTCCGATTTGGACTCCTGGGTTATGTGAGCCAATCAAATTTACTGTGTTTCTTACATGTTTGAGTTAATGTCATTGGCACCATAAAGAAACCTGACTAATGCAGGGTTGTCCTTCAGCCTCTGACGGAATTTACCATTATCTTTGCATTGTTGCTTTCCCTATTCTAGTTCCAAGAAAACTACACCCCGCCATGTCAGGACTGCTCTGGCCTGACTCATTACAGACCCTCTCAACGTGGAGCAGAAACCACTTTTCCGCCAGCTCACCAGCTGACTCCCAGGGTTAAGGCATTCACAGCCCTGAAAAGGTCCCAAAAAAGTAGCGAGAAGCAGAGCCCCTACAGATCTCCTGAAAAACTCGGCTCTCATATGGCATGGAAAAGTCACCTCAAACTAGAAAATTTTAAATGTAACTGAAGCTCTCTTTCCAACTGGCCATAAACAGTGAGTGATGCACTGCAGTATATGAAGGTTGCCAATTTTTAATAGAGCAGCCCAGCAACTCAGCTGGAGATTCTCCTAAGAGAGGACTATAATAAGAATTGTTTTATGGAGATGGGGTATTTTGATGCTGAATCTTCAATTTTGCTTTTATTCTTTTTTTCTCTTACTTTTTTTCATTCTTGTTTACCCTGCTGTGTTCCTTTCCATTATAACTCTCTTTGTCTGAAATCAGACCCATAGAAATAAGCCTATAATAAGGGACATGAGAATCCCTAAATTTCCCTTATTCTGATTTTCTACTTTATCAATATTTCAATTTATGAAACATACAGGGGGTATTTTAGTTCACTGGCTCTTCAATTTATTCAAGCTACTTTATAATCTGTTGCGTGGAAAATCTGAATATGCATCATAGCATCTAAAACCAACATTTCTAAATCTGTTTGTGGTACATTATGTAGGAAAATACTTCAATCTCACTAGCACTTGAAAAACCCTCATCGTACATCATTCCATCCTAGGAAAAAAGCAAGTGGTGATATCTGTATATAAGGGAAAAAGAAGAGAACAGTAAAATTGCAACCCATTGATAAAGATTAAACTGTCTTCCTTAGCTTAATTGGACAGGGCTTTTTTATTTTGGGGTTTATTTTGGTGCTTCCTTACACTGCTTAATATATCAACCAAGTAAGATAATTGTTTTTCAGTGATCTTTGTGTAGGAGTAAACAAAGTTTGAGATTAAAGTTTTGTTTGTTTGTTTGTTTTTCCCTCCTTCCTAGAAGCTGGGCCCGTTAGCTCAGTTGGTTAGAGTGTGGTGCTAATAACACCAAGGTAAGTGGGTTTGATCCCCATATGGGCCAGAAGCTTATGCTTTGGGCTTCCCTTGCAGCTCAGCTTGTAAAGAATCCTCCTGCAATGCAGGAAACCCTGGTTTGATTCCTAGGTTGGGAAGATACCCTGGAGAAGGGATATGCTACCCACTCCAGAATTTTTGAGCTTCCCTGATGGCTCAGCTGGTAAAGAATCCTGCAATGTGGGAGACCTGGCTTCAATCCCTGGGTTGGTAAGATCCCTTGGAGAAGGGAATGGCTACCCACTCCAGTATTCTGGCCTGGAGAATTCCATGGACTATATATCCATGGGGTTGCAAACAGTCAGACACAACTGAGCGACTTTGACTTTCAGAAGCTTTCTAGGTTACTCCTGAACTAATTAAACTGTGTTCTTTGTTTTGCTTTTTACACTGGCTATAGTGTCTTTTTACTTTTACCCTAAAATCCAGGTTATAATATACTATAGAACCACTCACATATGCTGATGGAGAACTTACTGCTTAGTCGTTCTTGTGTGTTTGATGTTTGGTCTCCCCACGGGGTTGTAAACTCTTTAAGGGCAGAACAGTGTCTTTTGTTCACCATTGAATCCTCTGTCCCTAGTATAATACTTGGAACATAGTAAGCATTTAATAAATAGTTGTTAAATAAGTGAACAAATTAATGAATAGCTCAAGTTAAAGTCACTGTCATTGAATATTAGCATGGATCAATAATGGAGTTATCAAACTACATGTGGCAGGTGAAACTAAAAACAACAGTGACAACAATAACATTATCTAACATAATTTAACATAAATAATGTAATTTAACAACAAGAAATTATAATAACATTATTATAAAACAATGTGACCAATTATTTGGAAAGAGAATGATCATTTCTAATGATCATTATTTATGTTATTTAGAGAGAGTATAATGTAGTACATATAAAAATTTTCATAATCTTCAGTAAAATATATATTCTATAGGAACACCCAGTACACATGCATACACAAAACAAAATTTTCACAGAATATTTACCTTTACTGTGAGGGGCATACTGATATTTCTATTCTTATCTATTTTATGCTTTCTCTTATATTTCATTAAAAAATGTTGCTCATGACCAACTAAATTGATCTCGTGTGTCTTGTGGTCTGAAGAACTCCCCCACAGCAGTGAGAAGCATGGGTTCTGGAGTCAGACTGCCCACTGCTCAGCCATTTACTGGTGGTGTGATACTGGCCCAGTGTCCAATGATGAAGCTTCACTGCTTCATCCACAAAATGCAGAAGGTGTTAGTAACCACATCATAGGGTGGTTGTGAGAACTAAGTGAAATAATGAGTGGAAAGCTCTTACCACAAAGACAATCCTCAAACACATTAGCCACTATCATGTATCAGACATTACAAGCATGCTTCTCAGGTGTCTCTTTATCCTCTGAAAAGTCTCATGCTGTAGTATTATTACCCCCATTGTAGAGTAAGAAAAGTAAGGTTTAGAGAGGCTGAATGAATCATCCAAGGCCAAATGGTCAACAAATGTCAGAGCTGGAGTACTCAAACCAGGTCTGTCTGACTCTGACCAGGACTGTGGTTTTTCTTTTTTTTTCTCCAGGGAACATTTCAAGAAGGCTCCACGGAAGCACTGGGACTTGAGGTAGCCTTTGAAAGATGAGTGAATTATATAAAACCGATGCCCAAATGCTACTTCCCATGGTTGAAAGAAGTTGGAGTTTAGGATTGGCCACTTCTGGGTTCTATCCTTGGCCTACCATATGCCAGCTTAAGTAACTGGGTGCAATTTTACTTAGCCTCCCCTGAGACTCAGTTTCCTCAACTTTATGCTACTGATCAAACCAACTGTGCAGAGTTCCCATGAATAATGAGATACACATGATACATTTTTTTATTGTCTGGCACATAGGTGCTCAACAAATGTAAGCTATTTTTATTAGCTAGAATTTGCTTAGAAGGTATGTGAGTTAGAATTTAATCTCTTACCTAGGGCTTAATTAAATCTGCAATTTGTAGGCATCAATGGATGCAATTTGAAGCCATCTTGAAAGCACGGGTGAAAATACACTGTATGAAAAGGTCTGGTAAGTTTTATCATTTATCAGCTTAAGCAGTTCCAAGCAGAATGACTGTTAGTGACATTGAGATTGCAGCTATTGAATGTACTTTGGGTGGCAGAGTTTGTCCAACATAATCTCTTCCAAGTTACTAGCGATACTGTTCACCTTTCCAGGGTTAATGTAAAGTACATTTGCCTCACCTAGGAGCCATCAGGACTTTACAAGTACTACAGAGCATCCCATGACAACAGAGCCAACTTGGCAGTACTGTTCATTTCCATTGCAGATTAATTATCAACTCCACTGCCTGCTCTTCAAGACTTGGGACCTTCAGAGATGAATCAAATATTAGAAAATATAAAGTTGGCTTCTGTTTACACCCCCTGCTCACTTCTACCTCTGTGGACTGGAAGAAAGCCAAATTTCTTGTTCCCCAGGGGACTCCATGGTGAGTAAGGTGGTTACTAAAGCCCCGGACATCAGAAGTGGAGCACAGCTGTGATTCTGAAAGCCTCATTCATAGGTAGGAAAGGTGATCGCAGAGTTTATGAAGTTGGGATGCACAGTTAAGATTCTTAGGTGCCCAATCAACCCTGGAAAAACTCTATCCTGCAAGTGAATTACAGAGAGGTAGTGAGAACAAATGTTTTAGTCTCTTGAGCAATTAAAATACTTCTGAGACAAAACTATCAGAAGAGTGGAAACTGTCAGAAAGACAGTTTTACACACATATATTTTAACTAGAAATATGATTCCACATGTCAAAGAGGGTCCTGGGAGTTTTGGTGTGTTTGGTGATAGAGTGATAAATGTGAAACATATGCCCTCAAAGAGTTTATTTATTAACAAGAAGCACTGAAAAGCACAGAAGTTGGGAGAACGGGACTTGAACCCTGATACTACTACGATGGTTTGTGTTGACTTGAGTAAATCTCTTTAGTTTTGGTCTTTTTCCCCTAATTTGTAAATTTCAGATTCATATCCATGGAACAGAGTCCAATTATAACATTGCCTGAGATTCTGAAAGTCTTACGTGATCAAGCTAAGATTTTTTTGATTGGGATTGAGCTCCATTAATTGAGCTCCATTAATTGAGCTTTCTTTCTTTCTCAAAGAGAAGGAATCTTTTTGCACTGTGCTAAGGGAGTCTACCCATGTAAGTCAGCACGTGACTTGCCAGGTAAAAGAATCATGTGTGGAATACCTCAATAAAATCTATCCTTTCAAATACTGTATTTATTAATGAGTAGCAATAAAAGAATGAAAATTAGTTTTCAAGATTTTCACACTTTGTTTCTGATCCTTATAAAAACTCTATAAGGTAAGTCATCACTTCAGTTCAACAGAAGAAAATAACTGAGACTTTAAAAGGATTCATTTCTTGCCAATATTTACATACTAATAATTAATAAGTAGCAGAAATAGACTTTTATTCCACTGGGAAATGCTGGTGGTCATAATGATACTGGGAACCTTTTTGTATTTTGCCATATGCCTTTCAACTTCCAACCAAATGCTCCTGATCATACACATTTTGGAACAGCTAAAGCAGAAACTGTCAATCTGTAAGATGCAGACCCCTGGGGAGGTTGTTGGAAGGTTATTTCTGAACGCATTCAAATCCTCATAGACACTAGGAAATACCTGGTCACTAAATGTCTTAGTCAGTTCAAGCTGCTCTAACAAAGTACCACAGACTGGGTGTCTTATGAACAGCAGCAGTTTATTTCTTATTGTTCTGCAGGCAAGAGATGAGGAAACCAGTGTAACCAAGTACTGGTGAGAGTGCTCCTCGAGGCTCCAATCTGCTGGAGAGTAGACAGAGCTCTCTAGGGTTTCTTTCTACAAGGATTTTAATCCCATTAAATAACTAACTACACCACTCAAAGGCCCCATCTCCTAATACCATACACAAATTGGTTAGGAATTTCAACATATGAATTTGAGGAGGCACAAACCTATAGTCGAAAACACCAAAAATTTAATATCTCAAATATGTGCAAATAGTCCTTTTATTATTAAAATATTTCCAAACAGTTATGATTACTAAAAACAAATAATTATATAAAAACAAGACTGAATTACAAACAATTTTCCCTCAAAATGTATTTTTTCAATCAATGAATACTGAGAATACAACTAATATTGCTTGGACATTGTGAAACTTCAGATTATTAAAAGTGTGACCCTGTAAACTTCCTGGAGTTATGAAAATGTTCTATATTGTGATTTGGTTGTTGGCTACATGTATGTACACATTTGTCCAAATGCACTGAATTATATGCTTAGGTTATATACATTTCATTATGAATCTTACCTCAGTTTTTAAAAATGAGGCTCAGGCATTTGGAAAGTTGACAACCAAATGTACAACAATCACTCAAATCCTAATTAGCTTTCCCCTTTGGGCAGTATTTGGGGTGATAGTGAAGTGTCCTTCCACTCTGTGAGCTAAACTACTAAAAATCAACATTGGTGGGTGAAATTGCACACCTATGAGTGCAAATCAAAAACCTTCTGGCAAATACATGTCTGGGAAGTGTGAAAACAGTAATATCAACCAAGGTGATCAGAACATAGATTTGTGAAGGCAGAAAGAGAATATGATTGCAATTTAGAAAATGGAAACTAATTGAATGTTTAGAGAAAGGTAAGAGTCAAAACTCAACATTCAAATAACGAAGATCATGGCATCTGGTCCCATCACTTAATGGCAAATAGATGGGGAAACAATTGAAACATTAAGAGACTTAATTTTTTTAGGCTCCAAAATCACTGCAGATGGTGACTGCAGCCATGAAAGTAAAAGACGCTTGCTTCTTGGAAGGAAAGTTATAACCAACCTAGACAGCACATTAAAAAACAGAGACATTACTTTGCCAACAAAGGTCTGTCTAGTCAAGGCTATGGTTTTTCCAATAGTCATGTATGGATGTGACAGTTGACATATAAGAAAAGCTGAATGCGGAAGAACTGATGCTTTTGAACTGTGGTGTTGGAGAAGACTCTTGAGAGTCCCCTGAACAGCAAGGAGATCAAACCAAGTCAATCCTAAAGGAAATCTGTCCTGAATATTCATTGGAAGGACTGATGCAAAGAACTGACTCATTGGAAAAGACCCTGATGCTGGGAGGGATTGGGGGCAGGAGGAGAAGGGGACGATAGAGGATGAGATGGCTGGATGGCATCACCAATTCAATGGACATGAGTTTGAGTAAACTCCGGGAGTTGGTGATGGACTGGGAGGCCTGGTGTGCTGCAGTCCATGGGGTCGCAAAGAGTTGGACACAACTGAGCAACTGAACTGAACTGAACTGAGCCACCTTTCTTTGTTCTAATGCCTAATATTGAAGACTTCCCTGGTGGGTCAGTTGGTAAAAAAAACTGCCTGCAGTGTGAGAGACCTGGGTTCAATCCTTGGGTCAGGAAGATTCCTTGGAGAAGGGAATGGCAACCTACTCCACTAGTCTTGCCTGGAGAATTCAATGGACAGATGAGCCTGGCAGGCTCTAGTCCATGGGGTTGCAAAGAGTCAGAGAGGACTGAGTGACTAATACTTCATCTAATCTTGAGGTGAGCTTTTGTTTTCTGATTTAGACTTTTCAGGTAACCTAATTCTAGTAAATAAGTGCACCAAGTAGAAGCTATGAATATTTAGACACTTGCAAAGGTTCATATAATTTATATGCTGTATTATTCATCAGTCTCCTTTAAATTTGTTTCAGCTCAGTTCAGTTCAGTGGCTCAGTTGTGTCTGACTCTTTGCAACCCCATGAACTGCAGCACGCCAGGCTTCCCTGTCCATCATCAATTCTCAGAACTTGCTCAAACTCATGTCCATCAAGACGGTGATGCCATCCAACCATCTCATCCTCTGTCGTCCCCTTCTCTCCCTGCCTTCAATCTTGCCCAGCATCAGGGTCTTTTCAAATAAATCAGTTGTTCACCTCAGGTGGCCAAAGTATTGGAGTTTCAGCTCCAGCATCAGTCCTTCCAATGAATATTCAGGACTCATTTCCTTTATGATCGACTGGTTTGATTTTGCAATACAAGGGACTCTCAAGAATCTTCTCCAACACCACAGTTCAAAAGCATCAATTTTCAGCACTCAGCTTTCTTTATGGTTCAACTCTCACATACACACATAACGACTGGAAAAACCATAGCTTTGACTTTATGGACCTTTGTTGGCAAAGTAATGTCTCTGCTTTTTAATATGCTGTCTAGGTTGGTCATAGCTTTTCTTCCAAGGAGCAAGTGTCTTTTAATTTCATGGCTGCAGTCACCATCTGCAGTGATTTTGGAGCCTCCCCCCCCCACCCCCAAATTAAGTCTGTCACTGTTTCCATTGTTTCCCCATCTATTTACCATGAAGTGATTGGACCGGATGCCATGATCTTCATTTTATGAATGTTGAGTTTGAAGCCAGGTTTTTCACTCTCCTCTTTCACTTTCATCAAGTGGCCCTTTAGTTTCTCTTTGCTTTCTGTCATAAGGGTGGTGTCATCTGCATATCTGAGGTTATTGATATTTCTCCCGGCAATCTTGATTCCAGCTTGGGCTTCATCTAGTCCAGCATTTTGAATGACATACTCTGCACAGAAGTTAAATATGCATGGTGACAATAGACAGCCTGACACACTCCTTTCCCAATTTGGAACCTGTCCATTGTTCCATGTCCAGTTCTAACTGTTGCCTCTTGACCTGCTTATAGATTTCTAAGGAGGCAGGTCAGGTTGTCTGGTATTCCCATCTCTTGAAGAATTTTCCACAGTTTGTTGCGATCCACATGGTCAAAAGCTTTAGCATAGTCAATGAAGCAGAAAGTAGATGTTTTTCTGGAATTGTCATTTTTTTCTATGAACCAATGGATATTGGCAATTTGCATTAAATTTGGTTAATGCAAGCCAATTCCTTTGTGTCTAATCATTTCTAAAGACCTCAATTTTAAGTTCATGCATCTTAAGACTGTGATGACTCCTTATATTAGCACAGAATTTTTAGTTTTCAAGTGACAGAAACACAACTCAAACTTCTTTAAGCAAAAGCAGAAATTTATTTACTGGCTCATTTAACTTTGAAGTTCAAGGTGGCACATCCTTCAGAAAAGCTGGATTCAGAAACCTGAATAATTTGCTTAAGTATACTGCATTCTTCATTGGTAGGCTCTTCTTTACCCTCTATTAGCTACATTTTTAGTCAGGCTTTCCTTTTGCCTTGACAAAAATGGTTGTCAAAAGATTTAAATTACTCCTAACTTCTAAGACATCCCAGTGAGAAAAGAATCTCTCTTTCCAATAGTTACCCCCAAATCCTGCCACCAGTATCTACCTGGCTTGACTTGAGTCACATGGCTAAGCCTGAATTAATCACTGAGCCTAGGGATACAGAATGTGCCAACTGACCTGGGATCTGGATCCTAGAATTTCACTTCAGCTGGAAGGGGAGATGGCCTCTCCCAGTTCATGTGGAATTAAGGGAAGGGGAGTTCTGAGAGGGTAACAGGCAGGAAGGCCAGTGGTCTCCAAACAGAGGAAATAGGCTGCAAGTGCCAGACATTTTTCTCTCTCTTAAGCGGCAGGAGGAAACAAACCAGCGATATTTTTTTCTTCTCTATACAAATTTAAAAGGAGGTTTCTCTTAAAATGCTGTGTTGCCATGACACCTAGTTTCACCTGAAGCTAACTATTCTCAAACCTTGAGTTCGCCAATATATTTCTTTTTCTTATGGAAATGTTTGTCTTAAGATATGTTAATGTACCCCAGACTCTGTCTTCAAGTTGGTTCCGCCAAATGGCCTAACCTACTTACTCAGGTATTGTTCCTCTAACCTATGTAAATGAAACTATTTGTTTGGTAATCTGCCCTTCTACAAGATTCAAGTCAATTTTTTATGGCCAGGGATGAATTATCTGGTGCCATTCTAAATTCTAAGACATTCCTTTCTTTTCATTAACAGACTGTGAGTGACTCTATCACATACAGCTAAAGACTAGCAGGGGGGTACTTTTTCTGCCCCCTTCTGAGGCCTATGTCAGAAGCTTTCTCTATCTCCTTTATACTTTAATAAAACTTTATCACACAAAAGCTCTGAGCGATCCAGCCTCATCTCTGGCCCCGGATTGAATTCATCTCCTCCGGAGGCCAAGAATCTCGGCATCTTATCGTTCAGCAACAACCTTTCAGTTCCCAAATAGATAGTAGAAGTGCTAATACCAGGTGAAGGGAGAATAGAAGCTCGGCAGGTCAATATCCAGCATGCCCCTCAAAACCACACTGTGAGGCTCTGCCTGACCTTTTAGCCAATAATCCGTGACTCATCCTTGTTCCCTCTTTCCTTTATCCCCTGCCTTCCTACAACCAACACAGGAGACTGAGAAAGTAGGAGTGGGTCATGGCTTGTAAATATCTTTAAAAGCCAATCTATTCTAAATTTAAGAAGTAAATCAGATACAATGTGGAGCTTGTATCTTAAGGGTAAGACCCTAGTAGTCATTCTTTTATAACTAAGAATCTGTGGAAAGCAAAAGATATTCTGAAACTAAAATAAAATTTTTTGAGATATGATCATCTGCTTTTGATTTTCTATTCTCCTCCTTTAGTTTATTGAGACTAACTGTCGTGGGGATATTTTTTATCACAATAAATCAACAAGCAAACAAAGTCTTCTATATAACAATGGATTATCTATTCATTCTGCAACTATTTGTTAAGCACCTACTGAGGGCTTCCCAGGTGGCCCAGATGGCGAAGTGTCTGCCTGCAATGCGGGAGACCTGGGTTTGATCCCTGGATTGGAAAGATCCCCTGGAGAAGGGAATGGCAACCCACTCCAGTACTCTTGCCTGGAAAATGTCATGGACGGAGGAGCCTGGTAGGCTATAGTCCATAGGGTCGCAAAGAGTCGGACATGACTGAGCGACTTCACCTCACTTACTGTACGCCCAGAACTGGTTCTAAAAGAATATAGTATTAAAATTCTGTTTATGTGATTGTGAATATGTGAGCTAGTTATGATTTTGAGGATAATAATACACCCCACTTAAGCTTATAGATAAGGAAACTAAGGCACTAAAGTATGAAGTGTCTTGCTCTCAAATAGCTAATCATTCATGCAGCTACAATTTGAACCTCCCCCGCAGAGTCAGTACTGTCAATCACATGACTGTATACTACTTGTAATAAGGTAATCACCAGTTTGGTGTCTGGTACATGATTGATGCTTAAGAAATTGCAGGGCAGAATTATCAACAGTTTGTCCAGGAGTAGGTGATTTGTAGTGATCCAGGCAACAGGTCCAGGATAGATATAAAGGAGGATTGAAATAAAATCCCAGGTGTGTAGTTCTTACAAGATTTTGACAGGAATAAAAGTGAGTCTCCACCCTGGAAAGTTGCTACACTTTATAGATGACTGTGGCACAGGGGATCAAAATAAGGGCTTGGGTCCTGGAAAATGGTTGCAAATAGCAAACAGACTCAGAAACAAGGCAGAATCCAAGTCACAAATTGTAACTCATACTTAGAAATAGGCAAGCAAGGAAGCATGGCATGATTCCTTGCCACCCAGAGAGCTTTGACCAGCCTGGGAGATCCCAAGCTGCAGCTGGGCATCAGGCGCTTCACTAAGAGAATGGCAGTGGGAGCATGCAGCAGGCAAGTCCAACGAAGCACGTTTATAATTTATTGATGACAGCAAGTTGCTGGATTAGCCAGAGAGAGAGACATGGAGGGAGGGTGGGAGGGGAAGAAAGGCAGGGAGAGAGGGAGAGAGGGAGAGAGGGAGGAAGGGAGGGTGGGAGGGAGGATGTGCGTGTGTACATGTCTGTGTGTTAATCAATCTTCTAGTGTGTAGGAAGCTATTTTTAGAACACATCCTTCCTAAGCCTCCTTTGGATTCCTAAAACATTTCGACAGCTACCTGGTCAAGATGATTCTTTAGAAAAATAAGCTCATTACTTGCAAGCAAACAACCAACAATAACAACAATGATGAGAATAAATTTTAAAACCCTCACTCAAATCAATCACTACAATAAAAATGAAAGCCCTTTTTTTAAAAAAAGATTTTCAATGGAGTGGCTATTTAGACATCATCTTTAAAATATGTAGGATCGTCTCAACCTTTCATCATACGAGAAAATAAATGCAGTACCATGAAGAGTGACAAACCAACCGGCATTCTTAGGAAAAGACTGAGGAAATCAGCCAGATAATGATAAAGGGTTTTTCCCCACCTCATTTTCCTTTCTCTTTCTTTCACTTTAAATCCAGAATTTGAAACAAAAAACCTGGCCTGGACTTAAGAAAGGGGCAATGGATCCTAATTCTTCAGGCTGCTGCTTCTCCTGGCAACCTTTAAAGGAGAATGTGGGACTGTGCTGATACCATCCGGGTGAAAGACAGCGTCATTTCTATTTAAATTTACATCTGTTGCAAACTCACATCACAATTAAATGTGTTTCTTAGGTATCTTAGTAAAATTGAGATAATTTTGAGATAAAATTGAGATAAATTTCCATAAAGTAGCTGCTAAGGAATGAGAAAATCCAAATTCTGGTGTACAATCTATTTTGGCAAGTATTTAAAAATTTCTGGGCCTGTTTAATTCCTCCGCAAACCAAACACTTTTGACTAGATTCAAATTTTTTTTTTTTTAATGTGGCACTTTGGCAACATGGTAAAAAGTTTTTATATTCATAGGCTAAATATAGACATCATGCCCACATATGGCAAATTATAACGAAGCAAGAATTATACCAGTTTGAGTCCCATGATCCATGAATTAAAGAGAAAATTCTGCAGAAATGGCTGGGAGACTCCAAAAATAATAATAACAGTGTTAATGAAGTACTAAAAATAAGAGTAGGGGTGGATATTGGAATATTTTTCTCCTTCCTTTTCATGTCATTCCTTTTCTGAGATGTCAAATTAGGCATTAATTTTCTACCTCCAGGTGGCAACGTACAGCAATCCAGCTCGGGCACTTGGGCCACCAGTAATTATCATAGCAGCCATTTTTCAAAATATAGCAGTCACTGTCCCAAACAGCGACCTCACTGAATTCTTCACATACCCTTTCCCCAAACATACATACCATTTTACAGACAGGGAAACTGAAGTATGGAATTACAGAATGGCAGCCTGGAGAATGGAGCCTGGTTTTCTTGGCTTCAAGTCTATGCTCCTTGCGTTGTGCCATGCAGCTTCAGTGTTGGTAATACAGTGAAAGAAAGACAAGAGCATAACTTGGGGATCAAAGAGGAGAATGAGGCTGTAAACAGAACAAGAGCCCTTGCACAAACATGTAATTTATTAAAGATTTGTAATTTCACAAAAGTGCCAAAAGCCTAAGTCTTTTTGCAAGGCAACTCACACAATCCAAGTGAGCGTCCAAGGAGGCCCTGAGCACCTCAGACAGTTTTGAAAATCCCTGTCTAGATGATCTTTAATTAAGGACTTTTCAGTATTAAACTCACATCTGTCCTTTGCTGATCTTTAATTATTAACATAGGATAGTTCCTATCTTAGAAGGGCGGATAGGTTACCCTTCTTAGTTTTCCTTCTAGGACTTTAACCTTCTCTTGGAGGATTGTCCTGTGACATAATCATAATGCAAACTCAGGTGAGCCAGTGAAGCAAAATGAGGAGGGATGAGCAATGGATTTAGCTACTGGCCTAGGAGTGAAAGAGGGCTGAACTAAGCAGTTGAGCCTCTCCAACTCAGTCAGTCTCCTTTTGTACTTGGAGAATTCTTGTGTGAGGGACTGGTTTACCCTACAGAGAACAAGGCTAAATCCATGGCTAAAAATGAGGCTGAATGTCTGCTGGAGATCCCCTCAGGGCTGTGTCTTATGGAGTAACTAAACCAAACAGAGACTAATTGCTGGCAATCCCTGAAGAGGAAAGTTATTCTTTCCAAGCCTGGACCCTGAAGGGTTTGCATGATCTATGAGGCATTTATTTGAGAGACTAAGTCCTAAGAATTGTTTCTTGATCTCATCTTCCTTACTGGCTTCCTAAGCTCCAGCTCCATCACAGGGCAAGCCTGATAGAGATTTAGAGGTTTTGAGACATTTCTGGCACATGGAAGTACAGACAGTAGCATCCTTATGGAAAAAATATACATATATATGTATGCATGTTGGTACTGATAAATATGTAACTTCTCTTACCTCTTTCTATACACATACAAACACATAAGCACAGTTCACACACACACACACACACACACACACACACACACATTGTTTTTTCCTAAGGCTCATGCATACTGATATCAAAAGCAACAAGAGAAGGAGAGGCCTAGAGGTAACACGGAGTCAAGGCTTCCAGGCTTCCACTAATTACATGTGATTTGGGGTGAGTCTGTCTGAAAAGTGACCTCCTCTTCATGTGGTATCCTGCTGTATGATCAGAAAGACTGGATGTTGAAAAACTTTAAATTCAAAATTAGACAAAATTCTACTGAGGAGCCACCAAAAGCACAAAGTGCCTGGGAAGTAGAGGGATGGGAACTCTGACCTTTGACAGGTTTGGTTTTTCTTGGTATCACAATGGGTCCATTACCTCTGCTTGTCAAATAATCTAACTCCAAGAGGCATTTTTAAACTTGGGGAGTGCAATTCCATAGAAGGTATCACTACATAGAGATGATCACTGTTAACATTTCTGTGTTTTTTCCTAATTTTTTCCAATACATGTGTGTGACCATCCTCCCTACATAGGTGGAGCCTGTCAGCAGCCTGTGGTTTCCCTCACACTCATCTTGTATGTAGCATTCCACATACAATGAGAAATTTCCATTTTACTAATAATTTCAAGCATATGAAATTAAAAGGGTAGAAACGGCCTCCGAGAGCACAAAGCATTTTGCTTTAAAAACTCTTCTCTATTTAGCACCTAGCTAACTCCTCTATCCCACTGTATTATCCCTCCACAGAGTCAGTTGTTGTTTCTCAACCTACAAATACCACAAGCAGGGGAAAAAAAAAAAAAAAAAAGGTTGGTATCTTGCTTCACAGCTACCACATAATATCCAGGTGAAGGCAAATATGACACCAACAAGCATCATGTACATAAAAGTATCAGTTCAATTCAGTTGCTCAGTCGTGTCCGATTCTGTGACCCCATGAACAGCAGCATGCCAGGCCTCCCTGTCCATCACCAACTCCCGGAGTCTACCCAAACCCATACCCATCTAGTCGGTGATGCCATCCAGCCATCTCATCCTCTGTCATCCTCTTCTCCTCCTGCCCCCCATCCCTCCCAGCATCAGGGTCGTTTCCAACGAGTCAACTCTTCGCATGAGGTGGCCAAAGAATTGGAGTTTCAGCTTCTGCATCAGTCCTTCCAATGAACAACCAGGACTGATCTCCTTTAGGATGGACTGGTTGGATCTCCTTGTAGTCCAAGGGACTCTCAAGAATATTCTCCAACACCACAGTTCAAAAGCATCAATTTTTCAGCACTCAGCTTTCTTCACAATCCAGCTCTCACATCCATGCATGACCACTGGAAAAACCATAGCCTTGACTAGACGGACCTTTGTTGGCAAAGTAATGACATGTCATTTTCTGAGAACTATACTTATACTGTATAGTATATCTCCTTGATTCACTAATATGTTCTGTTCATTTCCTCATACCATTAAATATGCCTCAAAAAACCCATAACTTTCAAAGGCCTCCCGACAATAGTATAAAGTTCTGGTGTAAGAAATTCAACGTGGATGTGACGTGAACTCTGCAAGATGTAAGAGGACCCTCATCACAGGAGACCACATGGAACTTCATCACCTTCACACTTCATGAGGATGATGAGCTTTCTTGGAGGGAGCAAGAAGGAGATAGGGAACCTAATACTAACCTAATACTCATTATCCTATTTAGTATTAAAAAAAAAACAACAGCTTAGGAGTTATTACTATCAACTGAAGCCCAGAGGTCAAGTTAGTTGATATGGAATAGATCTTGGACACAGGACCAGAGTAGCTTGAATTTAGACCCTAGTTTTTTTCAATTTCACTACACTGTACCTCTGAATGGTAAATGAAATCTGAAAGTCAGGTCATATAAAAGGCCTCATAGAATCACATGAAGAAAAAGTTTTAGTAAATGTTATGAGCAAGAATAGGACATTTGGTTACTCAGAATCAGGGGAAAAATGCAATTCAATATAGATCAAATTTAGTTCCCTAAGCTTCCCAGCCCCTTCATGGATCACTGCCTTGTTGCTGCGAAGGGGCTTGTGTAACTCAGTGAAGCTATGAGCCATGCTGCACAGGGCCACCCAACATGGATGGGTCATAGCAGAGAGTTCTAACAAAACGTGATCCACAAGATAAGGGAATGGCAAACCACTCTAGTATACTTGCTATGAGAACCTCATGAACTGCATAAAAGGCCAAAAAGATATGACACCAAAAGATGAGTCCCCCAGGTCTGAAGGTGTCTAATATGCTCTTCATCTCACCTAACAAGTAGATGTGCTAGTCTAGATAGTGTTCCAGTAATGTTGGGTTGAGCACATTAAAAGGGATTTTTTTAATGTATGCCAGCCAAATGTCATTGGCAGTATTTAATAATCTTGGCAATAAAATTCTGTACTCTATAAAATCATGATTTCTTAAGACATTTTAAAATTTTTATTTGCTTAGTTTCTGTTTCCCCTCCTTGTCTCTGTTGACTTACCATCTCTAGGTGAGCTTCTCTGATACAAGCAAGGTGCAAGAGAAGCACTGAAGTAAATGAGCTACCAAGAAGGCCAGCAAGCCACGCCATCTACAAGAGCCATCAGTTTTTTATCTACACTTCAGGGTTTCTGCCATCTAATGATGGTTGACACGCAGGACAGGAAATTACAGATACCACTCAACTTACACTGTTCCTTAAGCTGGTAGACAAACAATAGGGTGGCACGATGCCCAGAAGCTCTCAAGTATGTCACTTCAGGTATCCCTCTATTCACAGCCCCAAATATTCTCTATCAACTCTTAATGGAGCCCAAACTCCCTCCACACCTACCACAACTATTCAAGTCCTCTATAAGATTCCTTCTCCCTTAACAAGCCTATGTACCCAACATAGGCTGGGAAAGATATGTTCTTATTACTGATGAGTTAATTTTTTGCTTAGTTCTACCACTTTAATATATTTTTTTTCTACCAAAATATGTAACATGAATTATTTCCAATCATGAACAACCACATGTGTTATGCCTTTTATGTATAGAACTTACATTTCTCTTTGTATTGCTTAGAGTAACAATCTGTCTATCCCAGGATATAGTAAATAGTACCACTATCATCTGCATTCATCTTTACCAGAGTAAGAGGAAAGGTCACTATGAGTCAGGGAGATGAGAACAGCACCAGGAGGTGCAGTTCCAGGTGTGGGATGGAGGTAAAACCAGAGGCAGTGGGACAGTCCCTGAGGCGGGCCTTCAGTACTGTACTGAGGTGGATGGGGAGGACACCTGGATCCTTCCTTGAAAATGCCTCAGCAAGCCACATCCGCCTTGCCCTGCCGGCCCCATCCCAATGTCCCCTTCGCTTTTCCCTCAGTGGCTCCCACTGCTGTAACGATAGCCTTGGCAGCTGGCAGGGACAAGAGATGTGCACAGTTACAGTCTCTCTTCACTTCTTTCCAAGTCCTTACATAACCTCATGGTCTCTTGGGCTGAAGAGAGTATCCTGTCAAAAGCAAGAGGGATCAGAGGAAAGGAGGCAAAGAAGATTTACAGGGAAGACTCCTGAGTTCCCTCAAGTCTGTCACTGATATCTGTCACCTGGCAATAGTCTGAATTCCCCATCTCCCAGCCTGCCCTCCTGTGGAGGCACTCACAGCTCTAGGGTCCAGATAGCAATTACAATGAGCTGCTGACATGAGGATCAAGGGAGGACTGACAGTATCAGCCTCATGTCATACAGACAGGGTGTGTGAGAGAGAGCCAAAGGCTTTCTTTACTCTTAAGCAGCATTTTATTTCTATTGAAAGATCAGTTACTCAAATTCTACACTTAGATATATACCTGAAAGAACTAAAAATAGAGACTAATAGAGATACTTGTATGTTAGTGTTCATCGCAGCATTATTCATAATAGCTAACATGTAAAAACAATCCCAAAGTCCATCAACAGATGGATGTGTAAACAAAATGTGGCATGTAATATATGAAAGTAAAAGTGAAGTCGCTCAGTCGTATCCGACTCTTTGTGACTCCATGGACTGTGGCCTACCAGGCTCCTCTATCCATGGGTTTTCTAGGCAAGAATACTGGAATGGGTTGCCATTTCCTTCTCCAGGAGATCTTCCCAACCTAGGGATTGAACCAGGGTCTCCTGCATTGTAGGCAGATGCTTTCCTATCTGAGCCACTAGGGAAGTCCATATACATATATATATATATATATATATATATATATATATATACAATGGAATGCTTTTCAGCCATAAAAAGGAATGAAGTTCTAATATATGCTACATAGATAAACCTCAAAAGTTTTGCTTTAAGTGAAATAAGCCAGATACAAAAGAAAACACATTTCATGGTTCCACTTAGATGAAATATCTGGAATAGTCAAAATCATAGAGACAGCAAGTAGATTATTATACCCTGCTTTTTTAACTTATATGAAGAGTTCAGTTCAGTTTAGTCGCTCAGTCGTGTCTGACTCTTTGCGACCCCATGAATCATAGCACGCCAGGCCTCCCTGTCAATCACCAACACCTGGAGTTTACTCAAACTCATGTCCATCGAGTCGGTGATGCCATCCAGCCATCTCATCCTCTGTCGTCCCCTTCTCCTCCTGCCCCCAATCCCTCCCTGCATCAGGGTCTTTTCCAATGAGTCAACTCTTCACATGAGGTAGCCAAAGTATTGGAGTTTCAGCTTCAGCATCAGTCCTTCCAATGGACACCCAGGACTGATCTCCTTTAGGATGGACTGGTAGAATCTCCTTGCAGTCCAAGGGACTCTCAAGAGTCTTCTCCAACACCACAGTTCGAAAGCATCAATTTTTTGGCACTCAGCTTTCTTCACAGTCCAACTCTCACATCCACACATGACCACTGGAAAAACCATAGCCTTGACTAGGCAGACCTTTGTTGGCAATGTAATGTCTCTGCTTTTTAATATGCTATCTAGGTTGGTCATAACTTTCCTTCCAAGGAGTAAGTGTCTTTTAATTTCATGGCTGCAATCACCATCTGCAGTGATTTTGGACCCCCCCAAAATAAAGTCTGACACTGTTTCCACTGTTTCCCCATATATGGAGAGTACATCATGTGAAATGTTGGGCTAGGTGAATCACAAGTGGAATCAAGATTGCCAGGGGAAATATCAATAACCTCAGATGTGCAGATGACCACCTTTATGGCAAAAAGTGAAGAAGAACTAAAGAGCCTCTTAATGAAGGTGAAAGAAGACAGTGAAAAAGCTGGCTTAAAACTCAACATTCAAGAAACTAAGATCATGGCATCTGCTCTCATCACTTCATGGCAAATAGATAGGGAAAGATTGGAAACAGTGACACTTTATTTTCTTGGGTTCCAAAATCACTGTGGACAGTGACTGCAGCCATGAAATTAAAAGACGCTTGCTCCTCCGAAAAGAAGTTATGACAAATCTAGATATCATATTAAAAAGCAGAGACATCATCTTGCCGACAAAGGTTTGTATAGTCAAAACTATGGTTTTTCAGTAATCATGTATGGATGTGAGAGACGAACCTTAAAGAAGGCAGAATGCTGAAGAACAGATGTTTTCAAACTGTGGGGCTGGAGAAGACTCTTGAAAGCCCCTTGGACAGCAAGATCAAACCAGTCAATCCCAAGGGAAATCAACCCTGAATATTCATTGGAAGGACTTACTGAAGCTGAAACTTCAATACTTTGGCCACTTGATGCAAAGAATTGACTCATTGGAAAAGACCCTGATGCTGGGAAAGATTGAGGGCAAGAGAAGGAGGGGATGACAGAGGATGAGATGGTTGTATTGCATCTCTGATTCAATGAACATGAGTTTGAGAAAAATCTGGGAGATAGTGAAGGACAGGGAAGCCTAGCGTGCTGCCGTCCAGGGGGTTGCAAAGAGTCGGACATGACTTAGCAACTGAACAGCAATATTCCAGGGCCCAGGAGGAGAGTGGGAAGGGGAGTTAATTTTTAATTGCTACAGTTTCTTTAGTGCACTGAAAAAACAGAGGTGACAGTTGCACAACACTGCAAATGCAATTCATGCCACTGAATTTACACCCTTAAAAATTGCTAAAACAGCAACTTTTAGGCCACATGTATTTACCACACAAAACAGATCACCTACTCAGTCAGCATTCAGTTTACTTGATATTCAAGAACAGTTTTTTAGGTTCTTCCAATCGCCGGAAAGTTTTTTGATGTCACCAGATTGGCACATATTTTCTTTGATCTTTCTGCATTTCCTCATGGTCTGTTCTCTATTAGTAAAAATAATTACATAACATTTATGGAGTCCCAGGAGCCCTTCAAGTCTACATGAATTAGAGAGTTTAATTCATATGAAAAGTACTTGCCGTATCATCCCTATTTTCCAAAGGAGAAGCATACATCCTTCCCAGTGTCACCCAGCAAGTAAGAGCACACCCAGAATTCAGTTAGGCTCCAAAACCCACATTCTTAACCATAACTCTAAAGCATCTTTGGAACTCTGCAATAGACACTTTGAGGGAACTTGTGAAAAATCACATTCATATCCTACATCAGACTGATTGAATCAGAATCTCTGAAGGTGGAATTGAGGAATCTTCATTTTTTAAAACTGTTTTTTGGCAGGGGTTGGGGGTGGTGTGGGCTGTGCCTAGTGGCATGCAGGATCTTAGTTCTCTGATCAGGGATCAAACCTGTGCCCCTTGCATTGGGGAGCTCAGAGTCTTAACCATTGGACCACCAGGGAAGTCCGAGACTCTACATTAAAAAAAAAAAAATCCTCACATGTTCCAATTTCAAAACTTACTAGAAAGCCACAGGAATCAGTGCCAGGGTGGTAGGCATAAGTACAGACATATAAATTAATGAAACAGAAATGAAAGTGCTGTACACTCTGGCAGAGTATAGAGGATGGACTGACAACGGTTAGAGATGACTATATGAGATTGTAGAAGGAAAAATTCTTAGGAAACTATAATAAATTATCCAACTGAGAGATGAAGACTGAACGATGACAAGGGGTAAGGGAGAGGGCCATTAAAACTAACTCTGTGCCATCTAGCTTGGGTGATTGGTAAGAGAGTAATGCCATTTTCTAATAGAAAATATGGGAGAAAAGAACAGATTTTTTTGAGATGAGAAATAGGACAATGAATGATTTCAGTTGTCTGTTATTTTTTTTAATTTAAACAACCTGTGAAGCTTTTCAGAGTGACTTGGCAGTATCAGTCAAGATATGTGCTAGAGATATAAATCTGGGATTTAGGTGCTCGTAGGTATTAACTGAAAGTGTGGAGGAGGTGAGATTCTCTGAAAAGATCAGAGATGGATTGAGCACAAAGCATTAGGGAATACCTATACTTAAGGGGTAGCAGAAAAAGCAGCACAATTAATGGAGGTTGAGAAATAGATGGAGACATAGGAGAAGAACTAAGAGATTGCAAGACAGACATTTCTAGGAGAATGTGGACACAACACACCCATCAATAAAGTACTTATTATGATAGTGTCAGTTGCAAGAAGCAGAAATCCACTTGAACTAACTTAAGTGGAAGAGGAGAATTTAATTACAGAATTAAGGAGCGTTTCACTTAAATCTATAGGCAGACCATATGGCTGGGCCTCATAGCGGGGCTAGAATCAGAAATGGGACAACTGTCATGAACCAAGGGGGTATATCTGCTCAGTTCTTTAAACAACTGTTTCATTTATCTCTCTGCAGACTCTTTGCTGTTGCCACCTCAAAGTGCCTGGTTTACATACTGAATAATTTACATATTGAATAATATAAATTCCAAGTCATTAGAAAAAGGATCTGACTGGCCCCAGTTGGATCAGGTATCTACCCATGAGCCAGTCAATTATGGCCATGGTGGGGATAAAGGAAGATACACAGAACAAACATGGCAGCCATGAGCCATTTCTGTGAATAAAGGGAGTAGTTTAACTTAGAGAAGAAATGTTCTGAATTTGGCAGATGCCCCCAAAGATTCTTTAACAGCTGAGCCACAGGGGAAGCGTAAGAATACTGGAGTGGGTAGCCTGGCCCAGGAAGCCAACAGAGGTCTCCTGCATTGCAGGCAGATTCTTTACCAACTGAGATTCCTGGGTTGGGAAGATCCCCCGGAAAAAGGAAAGGCCACCCACTCCAGTATTTTGGTCTAGAGAATTCCATGGACTGTATAGTCCATTGGGACGCAAAGAGTCGGACATGACTGAGCAACTTTCACTTTCCCCAAAGATACCTACTTAAATCTTAAAGTGACTACACAAAGATTTGATTGCCTATTCATGGAGGCATTAATTACAAGAAAAGCTGTGAGAACCCTGACTCTTTTTTCTCTCTTCTGTTTCTTTTAGCTAAGAGGAAAAGTTGCATTAATGTTTGTGTGGGTTTCTCTGTAACAGAGACAACAAAAAAAGAAATTGCTTGTGAAATGCCTTAACATCCTTAGGTCAGAAGATCTAAACAAATACAAAGGGTTTTTTATTTTTATTTTTTTCTAGGGAGAGCTAGAGCTTTCCTGTTGTTTTTGCCTTTGGCTGGGTCTCATTGACTTCCCAAATTGTACTTGCTGCTTTCTGGGTTTCATTAATCAAACTGCCACCTGTGATAGACTGCTGGTCCCTCATCTTATTTTGATTAATTCCATTCTCGCAATCATCTCTCTGGCACAGTTTGCAGTGCATGATTTGTTAGGGGTAGAGCAGGATGAGGGAGGACTAGAGATTTGGAATAGTGGAGTCTTCTCTAGTCTAATCTGACTGAGTCTATCTGTTAATGGAAATATTCTCACCTCCCCCTTAATTTCTTTCAGCTCCAAGAATAGCAGTACCAGCTGTACTTGCCTGAACCATATCTAAATTAATAAAATAAAGTGGGATTATTGACATTTTCTTGCTTCAACTAGCAAATGTGCATCTTTGAATTTTTATCAACTAAAATGATCTCATACTGGAACATTCACAGAAATGGGCTTGACATAAAAATGATAATGCACACTTTACTCATGCTAATTATGCATTTGTATTCCTCTTACTCGCGTTGTTCTTTTATCTATTTTTCATTTCAGAAATTAGTATTAAATTAAGGCAGTTAAAGGAACGCAATATAATGTACTAGGCAGGAAAGAGGTTTTGTGGTCACATGTGGTCATACTTGGTCCTATTGCCAGTTCTATTACCTAAGACCTGAGTGACCTGAGGAAAATTATTTAACCTTTCTAAACATTCCTTTTCAAATCTTCACTATCATGCTCTTTAGAGGTTTAAATGATACATGCAAAGAAAGTACCATTAATATCCGACACACAGTAAAGATTAATTAATCATAGTTAAAACAAATGTTTTGGTACGGAGGGAGTGACTTCTTAGTCACACTGTTCAGAATTTTTGTTTCAGATGTCCGGACAGAGGAAGAGTTTAATGCATGGGTAAGCCCAGGAGAGATCTAGGAGCCTGGTTTAGCAGAGGAGAAAAGTGGACTTGTTGCTGGTGGAGATGGTGTCATGCTCTCTTTTGGATCACATAGAAAAGTGTGACAATTATTGGTTTGAGATCCTGCATGTTCTTCACACTTGAGATTGAGAACATCTGAAGGTCTTGGGGACTGGTCCACCACAGTCTATTTGTATGAAGAGCTGAGGAGGCTCCTGGGCAAGAACTCTTCCAGGTTCAAGACTGGAGTCTGCAGACCAGGCTCTGTAAGGAGGGTGATATTGACTGCATCAGCTACTCAAATGTCCTATGGTCTTGACTCTGGGTCTCATGCTTAAACTAAGATTAAAAGATAAATGACCTTCATTTACACCTTTGTAGGACATCTAGAGCACAAGGCCACATGACTTTGTAACCAGCTTAATATTATAGGTCAGAGTGAACTAAACTTTCCCCCCCTTGAGAAAACTTCTAGAACCTAAAGAAGTCAAGGACACAGTGGCCTGAGCAGTACACTTGATCATTCAGAAAATGAAACAGCAAAAGAAGAAATAGGCGAGGGCCCTTGGCAAGACACTTGGATGGGAGCTGCCATGGTGGGGGTGTGGGCAGAATGAAGGAAATGCCCAATGTGGCTATTATTGTAATGCTCATTTTACCCTCTTAAGATGTAGCCTGGGAAATAACAAATGTTCGTGGAATAAATTTCTACTAATTAAGCAATTTATATGCATCATACTTCTGTATTGTCCTTTTTTATTTATTTTGCTTCTGGGGATTAAAATTGAAGTTAAACAGTTCAAAGGAATGTGTGGTATAAACATGGGCTTTGGCATCTGAGAGGGACTTGGGCAAGTTACTTCATGTCTCCATGCCTTTTTTATTTCATCTATAAAATAGGATTATTGGGAGATCTAATTGGATGATGTGTGAATGTATGCCTGACTCTAATAATAGAGTTTTCTGCATAGCAATAACCAGCCATAAACTGCTTAGCAAGAATTCATGTATACAACTGCTTTCCCATATTCTCATAGTTGAAGATAGAAACATAAAAAAGAGAACTCAAAATTAGTATAAAATTAATGAGGAAAGATGTCTGCAGTGAGAGAAGCAATTTGATTCACTCAAGGAATACATTAAAATAATTCAATTGTAAAGAACATGTCTCATACTTATTTAATACTTTCCAAAACTTTTTTAGCAGTTCTAGGTTCACTTAGGTAGATGCTCAGTAAATAAATACTAATGTATTGATTTAGGGTGTCCTTCACAATTTCAGATAATAAAATGCAGCAGATAATAATAACACAGTAAAGCCACTGGGCTAGAGTCAGGAAACTTGAGTCAAGACCTAGTTTTGCCCACTAATTAGCCATGGGACCTTGGATAAAACTTCAGGCCTTAGCATATTTGTCCTTAAATTAAAGAGCTTCCTCCAAATTCTTTCTGGGTTGAATATTCTATATTTTTAAACAGGCTCTGAAGACCTAAAAGAGTGCTCATCATGAAGGACAAAAGGAGCACAGAAATGGCACATAGGAGGGTCCCCAATGAAAAAATTCACAGTGTTGCAGGAGCTAACATTGTGAGAATCAGAGAAACAGTAACAGTATGAACAACCATTTGAGTGCCTATCAAGTTTAAAGCACTGTGCTTAGTGCTTTACATACATTATTTCATTTAATCCTTACAATAGCCCTGTGAAATAAGTACTAATAGTCCCAATTATAGCTAAGAAAACTGAGCTTCAGACACTCAAAAATTTCAGGGATCACTTGCTCATATACTAACTTGATAATCTGGTTTTCCCTTCTTATTAACAAAGAGAACTGAATTCAGTATTGGAATTATGTCCATAGCCTTGGTTTGTTGATTATAGTTCTTAACCTTTACTGAATTACTTAGGGAATTTGATGAATGTTGTATGGATGGCAGCAGAGATCGCAGACCCTTTGAAGCACATTTATGGTTTAGAACATCTCTTAGATAAAGAGTCAAATTCTGCCCAAAGTCTTTAAAAGCAGCCTAAGAGGATCCAAGAACATCTCAAGTAACTGTTCAGAGAGTGCTTCAGAGGTCTAACAAGGTGATAAAAATTGTTGCCACTATTATCCTTTCAGGATAACATGTTTTCTCATTTTTTAAGTTTCCTTCCACCTATATATCTATTTCCGGAGAAGGCAATGGCACCCCACTCCAGTACTCTTGCCTGGAAAATCCCATGGATGGAGGAGCCTGGTAGGCTGTGGTCCATAGGGTCGCTAAGAGTCGGACACGACTGAGCGACTTCACTTTCACTTTTCACTTTCACACATTGGAGAGGGAAATAGCAACCCACTCCAGTGTTCTTGCCTGGAGAATCCCAGGGACCGGGGAGTCTGGTGGGCTGCCGTTTATGGGATCACACAGAGTCGGACACGAATGCAGTGACTTAGCAGCAGCAGCTGCATATATCTATTTCACTGAGGCGAGAGTGCTTACCTTAGAGCAATAAAAGGTGAATCATTTGTGCTAGATTATTGCACTGCCTTTGATCTACTTTTCCATGGGTTTCAGTTCTGGATCTTTACCACATTCCTGCTGGATTTCTTGGGTAAAGATGATCACTAAATACTTATGAGTATTTATGGTAAGTTTGGTGATAGCACTTCAGCCTACATTCCAACAATTGTAATCTGCCCAGGCTGAATTAGATTGTAAACGGTTGCCATGGTGCCACTTAAAGGCCTTTCAAATGAAAATTGCCAAGAGCCAGATGATGCGGGGACCTTATTTGCATTACTCTGAACTACATACCGAGGGAGCTTACCTGGTGACTCAGGTGGTAAAGAATCTGCCTGTAATGCTGGAGGCCTGGGTTTGATCCCTGGGTTGGGAAGATCTGCTCCAGAAGGGAATGGCGACCCGCTCCAGTATTCTTGCCTGGGAAATTCCTTGGACAGAGGAGCCTGGCAGGCTACAGTCCATGAGGTCACAGAGTTGAACACACTGAGCAACTAACACTTTCACACATCAAAGGAAGCCGCTGGAGAGTTTGAAACAGGGGACATATGACCTTGTCAGATGTGATTTTCCAAAATGGCACTATGACTACAGGAGGAAAAGACTTGGAGAAGATTCAGAACTAGCATGGTAAAAACTAAATAGAGATTTAGGTCATCCTGTTTCCCTTGAGCTACTTGAAGGAGAGACCTTGTAAATCTTTCTTATCATGGTGTCCACAGCACCTAGCACAGAGTCTAGTGTAGTGTAGACTGTTGAATTAATCAGTGACAGAGTAAAGATCTAAAAGATCCTTGAAGGCAGTTCTTTGTCACTAGTCAGTCTGTGAAGGATACTATTTACAAAGAGGGGTTTTGGTACCAAAACTGCACATCGGCACAGCATAATTTTCAGTGAATTATAAGCTCCTGAAAGGCAGCAAATGTGACTATTTTTCTTTGCGTCTCTGCTTGCCCTTCCTCCTAGCACCTAGCACACTTATTTGTAAACATTAGGCTAGTAACAAATGCATACTGAATGAAAATTCTATTTGTAGACTAGTAGAGTTTGTTTTTAAACAAACTGCTGAAACATCATTTTCAACATTCTTACATCTTCCTACACTTACCAATGCCTCTTAAAGGGACTGATTCTCAGAGTTATAGCTATGAAAAACTGAAAGAAGTAGAAACAAAGAATGTCCAAATTGGAGAAGGCTTTAGAGTTACCTGATCCAACTCGCTATACTGCAAGCACCAGTACAACTTATGTGGGTATTGCTCTCTACTTTAGTCTCATGCCTGACCCTTACCTGACTTCTCTGAGCTCTGTCCCCATTTCTTTCCAGCTCTGAGTAGTAAACACTTGTACGACTCTTAAATCCATCTGAAAATTTAAAAATGGATGAAATCCTGGGTGATGCAGTGAATGTCATTCATCTTGGCTCAGATCACCTTTTTTAGCATTACTGAAAGGGAGGCCTTCTGGGTCAGGAAGTGCAGGGAGTTATAGAAGTAGGAATGGACCATGAGTATGTTGGAGCTTCTTTGTGGGACTTTGCAGTGTGTGCCACTTGCCCCTTAATTATTAAAGCAAAGGTAGCTTGGGTGGATGTTGGGATTATATAAATCCCCTAGAGAATAATTTTATGATAAATATAGCACTCCTGGGCTCTCCAGTAGAATTTTTATACCTCTTACCTATTTACAAAATGCTTTCTTAGATCTTATGTCTTTTCATCAGTGCTTGTTTTTCCACATAAGTTCTTCAAAAATGTTACTAGTGAACACTTACTCTGTGACAGCACTGTGATTTGTGCGGTGGGCCACACAAACGAGTAGAGGACTTGCCCCTGTAATAGTTAGCATGTGTGTATCGCCAGCAACAGAAAATTTGACTAACGTGTTGCAAGGCTATCAGATTGTTAAAAACAAAAGCTAGGATAGCAGGCTTGACTAGAATAGGATCTGGAAGATCTAGGGGGCAAGTTAGCAGAAGATAGCTTTCCCAGGACACTGCCACTAGAACAAACCAATTGTTTTCCCCTATGTTCGTGATACTCTGTTCAAGTTTCAAAGCCCTGGGAAAGAATTCCAACTCACTTACTTATTGGTAGGGAAAGGACTTGCAGAAATCTCTGATAGCCTATTCTATCAAGACTACACACAACAGAAGAAAGATAATTTCCCAAAAGAAAAACAAGCTAAACATTTCTAAAGTAGAAAAATGGGCACTGAATAGCCAAAAACCAACAAATGACTACTACAATTGGTTTCCCTGAAGATTTTTACAATTGGGCTTAGAAGACATCACATATGTTCAAGAAGAGTTAAAGAGATAAGGACTGAATAGCCACACACATCAACAGCACAAATACCTCAAGGAAATAGTCTGATGAAATCTCATATAAATAGTCATACTGAGGATAAAAACTATGAGTTTAGAAAAAAATAAATGACTAGGAAAAGTCAGGCAGCCCTCATACAGAAGAGCAATGTTTTAAGCTGGGCATGGTAGGATGGGTAGAATTTGATTAGGTGGGGGGTTGTTCAACATGTATTCACTCTTGGGTAGATTTCACATAGAAGGTTCAGGGTGTACCTTGATTCAAACAGTTCCTAGAATTAAATGCATAAACTAATTATCGACCAGCAAAAGATAACACATTTGGCATACTTAGAACGGAGTCTTTCTCACAGTAAGTACTTTAAAAATGTTAACTATTGTTGTTAACAATAATAATAATAAATTTTAAACTGTTATTCCAATTACACATCACATTAATTTTTATAGGGTTTCCCAGGTGGTGCATTGGTAAAGAAGCAGTCTGCCAATGCAGGAGACATAAGAGACATGGGTTCGATCCCTGGATCAGGAAGATCCCTTGGAGTAAGAAACAGCAACTCACTCCAGTATTCTTGCCTGGAAAATCCCATGGACAGAGGAGCCTGGTGGGCTACAGTCCAAGGGGTCGCAAAGAGTCAGACATGACTGAACACATACACACAACACACAAAATTTTTATATGTCTCCAAAAGATTATATATCTCTGCCTTACATGTTATAGAGTCTGACAAAAATTCTGCCAAAGACTGTGTCCCTGAACTGATTGAAAACTGATCTTTGGGACTCAGATTTAAAAGGTCAGCCAGGGCGGCCATAACTAGATTTTCACCTAAATTAGGATATTTTTAGATGCACTCAGGTTGATATAACTATACCCTCTCTAACATGCTATTCTAGTATTGTCACTCTCCTTGACAAGATATTCTTATTTGTGTCAAATCAAGTTATTTTTCTGTAATATTTATGTTTGCTAACTCCTGTAGAAATGGAAAACAACCTGTCAGCCTCCCCCTCACAATAATTCTTACACTTGAATGCTATTGTCATTTTTTGGCTTCTTCCTCTCCAAGCTAAAAACACCCTGGCTCCTTTTATCTTTCTTTATAGCTTCCCAGCTCTTAAAAATGCTGTTGTTGCTGCTTTATTTCAAGATCACTTTGAGTTTCTCCACATCTCCTTTTATGCTTACTGGAAAAAAATTATATAGAGTAGGTGATCATAGGGAGTTCCCATGAATAGGGCCAAGAGACCTCTTGAGATACAGTAATAATGAACAACTGTGGAGTGCTTATTATATAACACTTGCTTTAGTAGTCAAAATACTTCTATGAATTAACTATTACTATCCTTATTTCACATGTATGCAAAGTTCGCTGCTGCTGCTGCTGCTAAGTCACATCAAGAACTAGTAAATGCACAGACAGGACAGTGATTAGGTCCGTTCAATGCCAAAGCCTATTTCCTTAAACCCCAGGCTACATTCCAGCCCACTGAGATAGGGACCACGGTAACAAACAGATGATTGGATGAAAAGAACCCAAAATGTTCTACCTTAGAGCAGTGCTTCTACAAGTTTTCCCACTCTAGTATTCAGAAGACAAGGAGAGAATTACCACACAGTCTATCAGAAATAGGAGAGATTCTTTGGGAATTCACCTTTTATCTTAAAAGTTCATGAATGTCTTGGTTTCCATTTAATACCATAGTCACATTTATTCAAACATAAAAAAGTTAAAATTACAAACAATAGCGCAAAATGAATCTCTAAAAAGGGACATCATCTTTATGACACTTTAAGTTCTTTAGGACTATGGGAAGCCCAAACTGAGAATTAGAGACAAAGATTTGGCTACAATAATTTTAGCATAGGAAATATTTCAAAGAAGTTGTAATGCTTTTCCTTAGAACTCTCTCCCCAAATCATCTTAGCAAAGCACTGTAAGGTATCAACCATCACTCAGAGTTACATCTTTACGTGCCCTCTAATATAACACTGCAAAATACCGGCTAACACAACTCAGTGTCTATGGTGTAGGGTTATTTAGAATAATCTAGGTAAAATTTGAGGGAAGACTACCTAAAATGATAATTGCAATTTTAAAAGGATTGATGTGTTGCTTTTTATTCTGGTAATAATTAAATGTTATGGAAGAAACTTCTCAGATGGTGCTAGTGGTAAAGAATCCACCTGCCAATGCAGGAGATGTAAGAAATTCGAGTTCGATCCCTGGGTCAGGAAAATCCCCTGGAGTAGGAAATGGCAATCCACTCCAGTATTCTTGCTTATAAGATTCCATGGACAGAGGAGCCTGGTAGGTTACAGTCCATGAGACTGCAAAGTGTCAAACACAACTGAGCACATAGCACAGAAACATGAAAAAAGAGAACATGAAAGAAGCAGCTGTTTGATAAGGTACTTCAGAGTCTAAAGCAATATATGAATTTAAAAGAGAAGGAAAATGCTTTCTGCTTTATCAACCTAATTTTCATTAATATCTCTGCTAACATGGGTAGCTCTACATGAGTATTGGTTGTTGGAGTGAGGAGGAAAGCCTGTACTGAGCTCCTGAAGTTTGGCCCCAAACAACGGTGATCCTATAATTTATCATTCAAACTGGGGCACTCTGGAGCAAAAAAAGGGGCATTATTAATAATTAGGCCTAGACAGCAGTCATAAACTGGGACTGTTCTGGGCAAACTAGGACACAAGGTCACATTACCCACAATCAATTCTTCACATGCAGTTAAAGGCCAAGGATGGTTGATTATACTAAAAACTTAATGCTATCATATCTCATTTCAGGTTGCTTTTTTGGTGATGCTTATGACTACTTTTGAGATTTGGGTGAGAACTGAGGACTTTCAAATTTAAAAAGCCTTCAGCTCCACCCCTGCCAATTCCTCTACCAATGTGACTTTCTTCTTCCCAAACCTTAGGTGTTTGTGTTTGCCTATTTACCAATAAATACATCTAAACATCTAATTGTTTATTCATATCCAATTTATGTTCCATTTTGATCATGAGATTTTTTTTTTTTGGTAGCAATGAAGGGGTTAGTCTTTCTCATCTTATATCTCAGTATGTGTGTTTGCTCTTAATTGTACTCTGTATAACAACTGAATTTCCAATTTTTAAGGATTTTTTTTCAGACAATTTACAGTAAATTTGATTTCTGTCTTTAAAACTGTTAGCAAGACAGGAACCTTGTCAAGCTAAGCCAGATGGCATCTTAATTTATAGTTCCTGATATCAATCATGGGACTACTTAGTGTGACACCAGTGAAAAAGGCTTCCAAGGTCATTCTAATGGCCATTAACAGATAAACTCACAAACTTCAGTGATTTAACAAAACAGAGGTTGTTTTGTTTTACTCTGGTCAAAACTAAAATGGTTACTCCTAACTTGTAGGTTGACCCTCCTCTGCGCAGTGACTAAGAGACCTAATTTCATTTCACCTTCTTTTCTGAGGCTAGGCATAGAGACGGTACACATCAGGTTCAGCCATCTTTTCTGGGCCAGAATTTAGCTGTATGACCACACCTCCTGAAACAAGTTTTGGGAATGTAGTCTAGTTGAAGTCCCAGAATGAAGAGGAAATAGGTTTGGTGAACACCAAGGCATCCTATGCCACAGAAGTGATTTTTCCATATTATTTGCTTGACACATTGAGTTAAGAACTATACTTTCAGAATGTACTCTATACTACATCTCCTTAGTGTGCAAATAGAGCAGATCCTAAAGCTTTATTAAAGGCCTTGCAGAGGCAATAGATTAAACAGAGTCAGGTATGACCTTGAGCAATTCACTTTATGAGCCTCAATTTTCTCAACTGTAAAATTTATGCAAAAGTACCTAACACCATTTGTGGCACATAGTAAGTTCTGGTAGTTAAGATTATTTCTTATGGCTTCACAAGGGATTATGCTATACATCAGTATTTGATTCACTGTAGTTTTTGTAGTATCTTTCTTATCAAGGAAGCTAAATTCACTGGTTATCTAATGGACATATCCACCCTAAGGCATGATATTACCTTTCTCAGTGCCGAGGGCTTCCTTCTGTCCTTCAAGACTTGTCAAGCAATAACTGATGGTCCATTTTATGCCTGCAAGGTCCTATTGATAATCTATCTAGTTTATCAATTCATGATTCGATTATTTCTTTATTCTAATCAGGCTTTCTTTTCTCTATTAGTAAAAGAACTTTATTTTGGGTTATCTCAGAGCTCCTTCATCAGACACTTTTATAGGATACAGTAAATATTAATTCAAGAATTACTGGCATTAACAGCTATAAATTGTTCGAAATCAAGAACCATCTTCAGGCCAGATTCCCATTAGACACTGTTTTCTGGCAGTGTATATACACTGCCGTTTTCATTTTTACATTTCCCTTCAGGAAAGAGAATGTCATGGGCTTATAAAGAGGAGGGAGGGAAAAACACAATAATAGGCATTTAACCTACATTAGCTCATTTTTTTCCAGTTTTACTGAGATATAATTGACATATAACATTATATTAGTTTATGGTATACAACATAATGATGATATATTTATATATTATGAAGTAAACATTAATTTATCTTATTCTCATAAATATAATCCTAACTAGGTATTGGTACCCTCATATTAATAAAATGAGTAAGCCAAAATTCAGAGAGATCAGTTGACTTCTCCAGTTTTGAGGAAGCTCTAGGTTTCATAGAAGACACATTCTTCTTTCTAACTCAGAGTTTCTCAAGTTGTGGTCCAGATATTATTGACTTTTAGAATCATCAGAGCCCCAAGCAAAATCTATAGGACCAAAATCTTGGAGGGTGGATCTCAGAAACCTGCATTTTAAATATCATCACAGGACATGTTGGAGACAAACCAGCTGGTCTCCACCACTGCTATCCCTAGTAAACCTACTGTTCCACAGAAATCAATGTAGTTGAGGTATGCTACGACCTGCTGGGACTAACTCCGATGGATATCCTCACTCCTAATCTTAGAGTCTCACACCTTCATTTGATGATACTGATCACTCTTTTCTGGAGAATTTTACCACCTTAGCTACCAAGAGTACAATTTCTGCTCATGATTCTACATGCACTCTTTTCTTTTCTGTCCCCTGTGTGAGTTCTTCTTGTGCCTACACTTTAAATGCTAATATTCTCCAGAGGTATCCAAGGCCTACTGCCCAGCTCATTCACACTCTCTTCCCACAGGGTTGCTACAAACTCTTACCTGCTGTTTGTTTCTCCTGGCTAGAGATTCAAACACACCTACCCAGTGATCCATTATGTGTCTGATTATCTACTTCAATATTCAACATAGCTCAGACAGAACTAATCATTCACACACATGGACAGTACTATTTTAGTTCTGAAAAGAATCTATTAAACTTTTTATTGAAATACATACCCAAAAGAGCACAAGTCATAAGCTTGGATCACAGAGCAATGAATTTCCAGAAAGTGAACACACCCATGTAAGCAGCACCCACATCAGAAAATAGGCCAGTATGAACTTCCCTGGTAGTTCAGTGGTTAAGAATCAGCCTGCCAATACAGGGGACATGGGTTCAATCCCTGGTCTGGGAAGTTTTCTCCTGCTGCAGGGTAACTAAGCTCGTGTGCAACAACTAGAGAAAGCCTGTGCATAACAACAAAGATCCAAAAATACATAAAACAATTTTAAACATAGGCCAGGTTTTCCCTGGGGGTCCAGTGGTTGAGAGTCCGCCTTGCAGTACAGGGGACACTGGATCTATCCCTGATGCAGGAGGATCCCACCGCTGTGGAGCAGTTAGGCCTGTGCACCACAACTACTGAGTCTATGCCCTGCAATTACGGAAGTCTGGGAGCCTACAGCCTGTGCTCTGTAAAAAGAGAAGCCATCACAAGGAGAATCCTTGTAACAAAGCGTAGCCATCTCTTGCTGCAACTAGAGAAGGCCTTCATGAAGCAATGAAGACTCATCACAGCCAAAATATAAGATAAATAAATAAATTTTTATTTTTATTTTTTTTATAAATAAATTTTTAAAAAATGGCCAATAGATAACCAGTAGCCAGTAGCCCCCCACCCAACCCTTTTTCATCACTATCTTCCCTGTTTTAAAAGTATCACTATCCTGACCTCTTATACCATAGATTGATTTCGCTTGTTTTTCATCATTATATAAATAAAACCAAAGAGTACATTCCTTCTGTGCTTCGCTTCTTTAACTAAACAGTATGTTTGGGACTCATCCATGTTGTTGTATGTAGCTGTAGCATGTTTATTCTCATAATTACATGAAACTCTATCATGTTGTTGTTGTTCAGTTGCCCAGTCATGTCTGACTCTTTGCGACCCCATGGACTGCAGCACACCAGGCCTCCCTGTCCTCACCATCTTCTGAAGTTTGCCCAAGTTCATGTCCATTGCATTGGTCATGCCATCCAGCCACCTCATCTTCTGACACCCTCTTCTCCTTCTGCCCTCAATCTTTCCCAGCATCAGGGACTTTTCCAATGAGTCATCTGTTTGCATCAGATGACCAAAATACTGGAGCTTCAGCTTTAGCATCAGTCCTTCCGATGAGTATTCAGGGTTGATTTCCCTTAAGATTTACTGGTTTGATTTTCTTGCTGCCCAAGGGACTTGGACTCTATTATAGTAATAAACTACAATTTATTTTCACACTCTACTACTGCTGTACATTTTTATTATTTCAGGTTTAGGACTATTATCACTAGTGAAGCTATAAAATTGAGGTACATGATTTTTGGTGAACATATTATACATTTCTATTAAGTATATATCTAGAAGTGGGATTTCTGGCTCAAGGTTTTAAGTTTGATATAACCTTGGATCTTTCCAAACACTTTCCCAAAGGATTATGCCAATTTATACTACCACCAACAGCAAATAAAAGTTCCAATTTTCCCATCCTCATCAACAGTCAGTATGGTTTATCATTTTTTTCTTCATTTTGGCCATTCTGGTGGGTGTGCATTTAATCTGCATTTTCCTGAAGACTAATCACCAATCAGTTTTCAAGTTCTGTTTCATAGATTGGTGCCACCATCCCAACCACAAACTAGAAATCTGTGTCTCATCCATGCCTCTCTCCTTCCCTCTCCTCCCATGCTAATTTTACCACATAAATATTTCTTAAGTCCTTCAGCTCACTGCTATCAATTAATTTTCAAAATCTTAATTCAGAGCTCAATTACTTCTCAATTTGTTTACCTCTATGGCTTCCTAAGTGGTTTCCCTTCTCTTAGTTCCCAAGTAAATTATCCATAAAGCCATCTGAATAATCTACTTCAAACCAGAATCAGTTATATTTCCACCATGTTTAACCATTTCCATGACTCCACACCTCCTCCAAAAGATAGTCTCCATGCCTGCAAAGTCACTTCAGTTGTGTCTGACTCTTTATGGCCCCATGGACTGTAGCCTGCCAGGCTCCTCTGTCCATGGGATTCTCCAGGCAAAAATACTAAAGTGGGTTGCCATGCCCTCCTCCAGGGGATCTTCCCAACTCAGGGATCAAACTCACGTCTGATACTTCCCCCCTACAATGGCAGTTGGTTCTTTACCTAACTGGAAGAAGCACCACCTGGGAAGCCTCGCCAAAGAGTCTAAGCCTCTGAAAATAGCTTGTAAGACCCACCAGTATCTGGCTTTTTGTCATCCCATTTGGCTTCATTACTTATTATATTCTGCCACTAGCTCCACACTCTAACAATGCCAAATTTTCTTCTTAGTCTCTTTTCCTCAAGAAATGCTGTATTTTCCACTTTCTCACTACAAAATCCATCTCATATGGTCTGTTCTTAAAAAAGTTTCAGTTTACACTAAATCAAAGAAATGGCTGCTACACCTTGAGGTATTTCTCCTTCATAGGATGTTTATATTTTAATGGTGGCTTAAAAAAATAGTCTCTAATGATGGCATTTTTAGCAGTAGTGTGCATATGGAAGAAAAACAAAATTACACCATGAAGTTTGCAGCCTATCATAAAAAAGCCCTTTGAAATAATTCATAAGTATATTTAGGAAAGAGTAAATCTGTAGCCTTATGTAAATCATTATACTAAATTCCAGATGGATCAAAGGTTTAAACATAAAAAAGAAACCAGAAGAATGTTAAAAGAAATTACCTTTTAGGATAATTTGATCATAGGGAAAGCCTTTCTAAACATCATAAAAAAGAAACTGTGAAAGAAAAGATGGATAAATTTGATTACATGGGGAAAAAAGCAAAACAGGAATGCAAAAAAAATCAGTATAAATATGATTGAAAGACAATGGTAAACAGAGTCAGACACTAAGTTTTCTCAACATAGTTGTTGTCTGCTATAATTGGTACAGCCTTAATAGAGAATCCTGTATCGATTACAGAAAGCAACAACTATGTTGAGAAAACTTAGTGCCTCTCAGTTTACCATTGTCCTTCAATCATATTTATACTGATTTTTTTGCCTTCATGTTTTACTTTTTTTTTTTTAACCATGTAATCAAGTTTATCCATCTTTTCTTTCATAGTTTCTTTTTTATGATGTTTAGAAGGGAATTGCAACCCAATCCAGTATTCTTGTCCGGAGAATCCCATTGACAGAGGAGCCTGGTGGGCTAAAATCCATGGTGTCGCAAAGAGTCAGACACAACTGAGTCACTGACACTTTCACTTTTATAGAGAACAGTGTGGCACTTTGTACAAAAATGTAAAATGTTCATTTACTAAGCAATCTCATTTTGGAGCCCTGGAGGTGGTGATCTATATTGATGGAATGTTTAAGGCTTATTATTCAATGGAAAAACAAGTAGATTACAGGCTGGTTTTAAAGCAATTTGTGTATAATTATTAAAATTATATATGGGCTCCCCTGGTGATTAGACAGTAAAGAATCTGCCTGTAATGCAGGAGACCTGGGTTCAATCCCTAGGTAGGGAAGATGTGCTAGAGAAGGAAATGGCAACCCACTTCAGTCTTCTTGACCAGAAGATTCCATGAACACAGGAGCCTGATGGACTACAGTCCATGGGGTCGCAAAGAGTCAGACACAACTGAGCAATTAACACTTTGACACACACACACATATATGTATATGTATAACTCTATGTGTGTGTTTATGCACAGAGAGGTGGAGATCTTCAAGGAACATTAGACTCTAAGGCATGAGGACAGAAACACTATTCTCTCTAGTGCCTGTCACATAGTAGGTATTCAACAAATATGTGAGGAAGGAGAAGGGTGGGAAGGAGAAAGGAATGGAAGGATTTTTTGTCAAAATGTTTACTGGTTTACAGGCTTTGGGTTATTTTTACTTTTAACACTCTACTTTTCTATAGCTCCTTGATTTTTTTTCCTCCAAGGAGTAGGTAAACTAGAAAAACAATAACAAAACTATTTTTAATAAATAAAAGCTTTGTAGCTGGATTAATAGTGGTCAGTTCTGGGGGATTTCTGAGAGATCCTAGAGTGCTCCATGCCTGAGGGGGAAGGGCTTTCAAACAGCCATCCAGCAAGAACTGGCTTTCATTTCAACTGTAGTTCAGTGCTCCCTTGCCAGAAAAAAGATAACCACTTCATCCTCAGGTAAAAACAGGAGACTTACACTATACACGGCAGGTAGTGCCAATATTTTACATGGCTTGCTTTCCTATGCCAATGGAAATCCCTTGAGTAAACTGGATCTATCTCAACCTCCCCATAGAAGCCCCTTGAAGGCATTAGCTTGACTTATGGGATCTGCCTAGCTCAGATAAAGTCACCTTCACCCTCCTTCCTCTTTCTCTGCCCCTCCAATAACTTTCTTTGCAGTTTTTACCTCAGTCACTGATTTCTATCTTTTAGGTATCCTAGGCACATGATCCAGTTCTAGTTTCTACAATAGAAAAAAAGAAAAATGTCTGCCTGCCAGGAGAGGAAACAGGATGCTAAAGCAATGGCTCTTTGCCTCACATAAAGTGCTTCTGTCTGGATATTCTCCCAGAATTCTTGAGAGAAGAGGCTGCCGCCAGTGGGGTGTGCCTTTTCAGATGGATTTTGGCAAGTCAGAGACGTCTCGCTTCTGTGCTGTGGGAACACTCAGGCCAGGTTACAGAAATGTGGTCTCTTTGGGGTTTGCCCTTGAGAATCTGAGGCCAATGCTCTGGTGTGTTATCTGCCCAGGGCTCGAGACAGCCAGGCTCCAGTCAGCTCAGTTGGATAACTCAGCACTTTGCTTGCAAAGGCCTTTCCAACCTGACTCCTAACATTGACAGAGACCATCTATTTCTTTCTTAAAGGAACAGAAGCCAAGTTTAGTTCCAGAGCACTTTTACAAGCAGTTGATCTTTAGCATAGGCAAAGAATGCACTTTGACTTAACATCTTAATATATATTCTGAATACTTATCTCTGTATTGATTGGTGTTTCTTGAGAGAAACAAGAATATTTTTTTCCTCTATCAAAATGTATTTTTAAATTTAATTTTAATTTTTTAACCCTGTGTCCCTGTCTGCTTGTTGTTTTAGAATTACAATTGTACTTTTATTTGCTTCTTGTGTAATTGGTTTAGTAGCTTAAGGAAATGATCCTTAAGTATCCTTACAATAGCTGTTGCTTTTTGTTGTTAGGATTCTCTTTCCAAGAATGACCTTTTTTGCTAAGTATTCTTTTGTCATGAAACTTTTGAAAATTTTATTTATTAAGAATAAATAAAAATTTATTTATTTATTTATTAATAAATAAATCTTATTTATTAAGACATGTGGTGCTTTAGGTAATGCCCCTCTTTCCATGCAGGGTGAGGAGTTGTAGGCATTTCAGGTAGATAAGGTTGAATCAGAACCTTAACACTGTCAGTGAATCTGGGTGCCCCTGTCAAAATGAATTCAAAGTAGCTCAAGCAATTATAAGACTTGGGGAAGGAAGGGGTTTGGGTGGTAGATGACACAGAGTAAAAAAAAAATCCCTGAAGAACTAAGTTTTGGAAGGGGGAAACAAGGTAGCTTTGGAGGCCTCCCAGTCTAGAAGGTTATTAAAAGCTGTCACAATTCTCCTTCTCTCAGTGGCTCATGTTTTTGCTTCTCTGTGTGTGCCCAAAACTGAATATTCACTATTTTAGATAAAAATGACTTTCTCTACCAGGTAGGAGAATATCCTCTGGCAGCACAACCCCGTGTTCCAAGCTTTCTCAGGAACAAGAAAAGAAACCCTCTTCTGAGCCTGCCTGTGTTACAATGCACCTAGACCCTGGCCGATCAGTCAGGCATGGGAGCCGAGATCTTGTGATTGGTGTACTGCTGGTCAGTTCTCCACCTCTAGATCAATCACTTGGGCCAAGGAGGCGGGGTCATGAAATCTCAGGAGATGATGGCTGCTCTCATTCTGAAGACTTGTTAAAGTAGTTCCCAGGAGTGGGGTAGTGCTGGATGGACCTCAGAAGTCTTCTGCAATTCTGCTACAGAAGACGCTTCGGTGGCTCCTTACTCTACAGAATGTTCCTCACAAGCATGCTTGGTTCCTCTCTGGGTCTATCTTTGCAGTTTCATGCTTTCCTCTCTGTGGTTCTGAACGAATTTCAGCTTCTGGTCTAGCCATTATGTTTCCCTCTGCACTGTCTCATCTGTTTAGCAAACTCCTATTTAACTTTGAAGATTCCATACTGATGTCACTTCCTTGTAGAGACATTCCTGCAGTATCATCCTTCCTCAGGCAATTTCTTCATCCTGTGGGTCACCATGACTAATATTGTTCATATTACTGTGGTTCTTAGGACTCATAATCATTTATGCGTTTTACTGTCTCTCTTCCTCTAGCTCATGGGATACACTGAGCTCTATTTATCTTTGTACTTAGGGCCTAAAACACTTTCTGGATGTTTATAGAGTGTGCAGGTGGATAAACTAATGGAAGGTAAGGGAATGGAAAAAGGAAAATCCTTTAAATCTGACCAGATTTATAAGTACTTTAGATAATAATTTATAGAAAATTCTATAATTCCAAAGCTTACATCATCAAAGCAATTTGTACTGGAACCACGTTAGTAAATTGGATGGTAGTAAGTGCAGAGCAATCCCCAACACTGTATTTAAATTAATTAAGCTACACCTAGCAGCTGGTGTGTTGGGGGTGGGGTGGGGTAGCAGGGGAGGCAGCTTGGAACAGCCTAGAGATATAATTGAGGATAAGAAAATCACAGGATTCCAGATACAGGAAAGCATATGTTTTGCATTTTCCAGGGCAGTTCTGATTTTCAACATTCTTTCCCATTGTCTCCCATTGTGAGCACACTAGTTTCTGTTAGATTGCTGTTCTGATATCTGGGTAGGGAAACATGGTAACAATGTGTAAAATTAATCTGTCCAGTTGCTAAAAAAGAAAGGAGAGGCATGAAAGTGAAGACACAAAGGGACTGAAAGGAATGATATGAATTTCTCCTAATTTGAACTTTTCAGCTAGTAGAATAGTCTGTTGATACAAGGCAGAGAAAGCAAATCTATGGAAATGATTAAATTAAACAACCAATGTTATCATTTAATGATAAAGCATCAAGATACCACATTTTATTGAGGTACTTGCTATCTTAAATAAACATTCATTTTCACAAAGAAAAGCCTATTGTTCCTTCTGCTTTGCCCCAAAATCTAAGAATTAATTTCCTCATGTTGATAATGATTTTTAATTCTGGGGAAAAATAAAGCTAAAAGTGGTGGCTCCTAATCCAAGCACCACCATTCCAGGGCCACCTGATGGGGGACAAGAGTGCACAGGTACCCCTTGACTCTAATACCACCTTTCTCTCTACTGTCCCTCCAGCCCCAGGGATGTGGCAGCTTCTATCTGTATCTCTGTGCTAATATGGCCTTTTAGTTCTTTTAACATCGGTGTAAAAAATATAAATTTTTCTCTTTTGAACTACCTGGCAAGGACTGTTTTCTGACTAGGTTTCCTGACTGAGTGGGGTGTTGAAATTACATCTTAGGACCTTTAAAAGCAAGCTAAGCAGTTTGCATTTTATGCCTTAATGTTGGAAACCTTTTGTTAAAGGTAAATGAGTGATCCCAGTGTGGACCCTGGACTACAAAAACAAATGAGAGGACACGGGGAACAACAAATGTTACCATAATACAATGTAAATGCTTTAGTATTCAATTTTATGATAAAATGTTTTACCTGTTTCTGGCTGTTTTCCCTCAGGGAAAATTTATTTCTAGCACCTTAGGGGACTTCTGCCCCCAAATATCTCTTGGCTACCTGATCCACCCTCCTTTTTCACTTTGACTTTCAAAAGGAGGAGTCAGATGGCACATAGAGTGACCCATCATGGTAAAGGAATTCCAAGGTAAAGGAGATGATGCTAAACTCAAGAAAAACAATTTCACTCCTAGTTATATACTCAAGAGAAATGAAAACATAAATCCACACAAAGACTTACACGGCAGTTTCTTAACACTACTCGTAACAGCTCCAAATTGGAAACAACATGCAGATACATCAATTGATGAGTAGATGAACAAAATATTGGGTTGGCCAAAAAGTTTGTTTGGGTTCTTCTGATAACAGCTTGTGAAAAATCTGAATGAACTTTCTGGCTAACTATATATATATATATATATATATATATAGTTAAATAATATATATCTTCATGTGCATATGTGCTGTTATGTCTGACTCTTTGCAACCTCGTGGACTATAGCCTGCCAGGGTTCTCTGTCCATGGGATTTCCCAAGCAAGAATACTGGAGTAGGTTACCATCTCCTACTCCAGGGGATCTTCCTGACCTACAGATTGAACCAGAGTCTCCTACATCTTCTGCATTGGAAGGCAGATTCTTTACCACTGAGCCACCTGGGAAGCCTCACAATGGAATACTACTGAGAAATAATAAGAAATAGACTGATGATATATCCCATAATGTTAAGGAACTTCAAAGACATTATGCTAGGTGAAAGACATCAGACACAAGAGACCATATATTACACAATCCCATTTATATTAAATGTCCAGAAAAGGCAAATCTATAGAGACAGGAAGTAGGTTTAGTGATTGCCTAGGGTGGGATGGGGATGGGGAATGGTGGAGGGGAATTAACCCATAAAATGGTGTGAGCAATTTACTGGGGTGATAGGGATGCTCTAAAATTGATTTATGGTGATTGTTGCTCAACTTGAGAATGTATTAAGAAATCACTGAATTTGTACACTTAATGTGAGTGAATTATCTGATATGTAAAATATGCCTAATCAAGTTATTTTTTTAAAGGAGAAAGCTAATAGGGAGCAGCATTGTTGGTAATCTAGGTCTTTTTAGAAATCAATTAGTTAGTTGATAAGTCACTTTTGGCCACATTATCCACCTATCCATGTCATCTTCATCCCAAAACAGTGTCAAGTGCTTTGCTAAAGTCTAAATAGATTATCATTAGTCTGGTACTCCTATGTACCCATTCAGTTCCATTAAAAGAAATACTACTATCTGATGCAGTTTAGGCTCTTATAAATGGTTACTGATTTTTTTATAAAGTATCATTTTCTTGGAGATTTAGCACTTCAAACTACTACCACCATGTAATCCCCAAATGACTCAGAAGTTGGGTAATACCAGTTCCTACCAAAAGTTTGGGGAAATGTTAATTGGTGCCAGACAGTCCACACTCAGAGTTGTGGAAGAGAATGCCTGCCTTTGTTCTTTGCACACAATAGCTGGGAGATAGGTGATTAAAAAATTCTTTCAAAAACAATTTCTGCCTAACATGGTAATAGCTTTAATTCCTATGATCTGGAGAACAAGAAGCCCTGTTTATCTTGCTGTATGGTGGCAATGAGGTGCTTGCTGTGAAAGTCTGGTGGCTCCTGACAAAGCTCAATGACTCACGTAACAATCTATTGATTCTTCCCAGGCTGGGTTTGTCATTACTTTCTGATTAAAGCCCCCTTTCCTGACTTCAGAGTTCACAAATCTGCCATCAACAGCCTAGTGAGTATCGGGCCATAATCTCTGAAATGGCTGAGCTGGATATTTAGTTTCTTACTCTTATTATTCTTTCATGCTTTCTCTTTGGGAAGAGAAAATAATAGGCCTCCACCTCTGTACATTTCAAGCCTGTGCCTTCTAAGCATGGCTAGAAGAGGGGAGATTTCACTCAGTCTAGTTCTGTCATCATTGAGGGACCTTGGGAAAATTACTGTACCTCTGATTCTTCATCTACAGAACAGACTTCTTACCATGACTGGCTCCTTTAAGCATGGTTGTGAAGAGGGATGTAATAGATGTAAATATCTTATGAAAATACTTGCTGGAGGAGAGAGTCAGATATGCTGGGCTAAAAATCAAGCTGAGTTTCAGACTTTTAGGGGGATACAGGAGGGAAGAGGAGTACAGAATTAACCTGACATTTTTCAAATGCTGCATCACTCTCAGGTCTAGAAAGCTCTCTGCTTGGTGCTCCTTGCACTGGGATCTTTGCAGCTGACTGGAGTGAAGGAGGGACAGCAGCAGATCCTTTGATAATTGAATCTTAAGAGAACTGATAATAGATGCCACTGCAACCCCCTCCAGCCACATATTACTCCCACTAGTAAGATATCCATTCCCGATCAAAATCCTGTCCTCTGCACTCTTGTCCATTACTTCTACTCTGCCCTGCCACATCTAATATTCTTTTCATCTCCCTTTAAAAGATGCCTAAATGCCTGACGTGTGACGGCAATGCCTGTTCCCATGGAGCCGCTGCTTCCAAGAAAGCTCACAACAGACAAAGACAAGGCAGAAAATGGCCTCCTTGCTGGAGATAAACAGAAGCTGTCTTGGTGAGGAAATCAATTCTCAGGTCGTGTCACTAAAATCCCCCTCCTCTGCCTCACATTTTCTTTATTGTGCATCCCCAGAAGCAATTGCTCCCTCATAAGCAACATATACAATAGAGAAAATATTGATTTTATAACTCATTTTGATAATGGAACAAAAGAGGAGAAAATAATCTACACAACGATAGGACCTCCTGATTACTTTTAAGATTTCATTTCCTGTTGTGCCATTTTGTTGCTAAGAAATCTCAAAAGGTCTAACTTTATGATACCTGGAAGAAAAAAAAACTGACTTGTGTATCAGTTTGTGCAGGTGTATCATACACCTGTAGCTGTGTCTATATCAGTTTACTAGAATCAGTGCATTTTATAGTACCTAACACATATCTGATGCAGTGCTGGGCACTGAGGAAACAAAGATAACTGGGCCCTGCATTCCAGAAGCTCACACATTAGAAAGGTAGGCATGCGAAGAACTACCAGTAGAACATTGTGCTAAGTTATTTAGAAAGTGCAACAGGAGTACAGGTGAGACAGCAGAGAATGGTGGTAGAGAAGATGAGGGTTTCAGAGGAAACTATAGGAGAAATAACATCTTTGCAGGGCTTCAAAAGGTGAATTGAAATTTTCCTGGCTAACCCAGAATGGAAAGAGCATTTCAGCAGAAGCAAAATGAATAAAGACCTTAAGACATGGAAGTATGTGGCATGTCCATAGAACTTGCAAACCTGAAGGGTTAGAGTCCTGGGTAATATTTTGCCAAGTGTGGTCATCAGCATCACCATCATTGGGGGGTATTTGTTTTAAGTTTCAGCTTCTTGAACCACAGCCCAAACCCAGTGAATCAGAATATATGAAGTGGGAGCTAGTAACCTTAATTTTAGAAGTACACCTCACCCCTCCCAGGAGTATGCTGAGTATAGGTTAAGGACACATGATTTAGGCTGTTCTAAGGGCTTCCCTCATAGCACAGTTGGTAAAGAATCTGCCTGCAATGCAGGAGACCCCTGTTCGATTCCTGGGTCAGGAAGATCCCCTGGAGAAGGGATAGGCTACCCACCCCACTATTCTTGGGCTTCCCTTGTGGCTCAGTTGGTAAAGAATCCGCCTGCAATGTGGGAGACCTGGGTTCAATCCCTGGGTTGGGAATGGTAAAGAATCCGCCTGCAATGTGGGAGACCTGGGTTCAATCCCTGGGTTGGGAAGATCCCCTGGAGAAGGGAAAGGCTACCCACTCCAGTATTCTGGCCTGGAGAATTCCAGGGACTATACAGTCCATGGGGTCGCGAAGAGTCAGACAGGACTGAGTGACTTTCACTTTCACTTCAAGTAGGATGAAGAATACAGGGGAGGACACACTGATTTATGACTCCAATTTGTACTGTGGTTATGCGACTATATACTAGCAAACAGATTGGTCAGTTCGGTTCCAAATGTGTTCAAATAAACAGAATTTCACTGTTTGTAAATTTATTATTGTAAATTGTAAAACTTCTATAAACAGAGGCCCACTTATTATAAATTGAAAGAGTCAAAAGGCAAATATCCAGCTGAGCCTGCTTGAAAATGTTAAAATGTTTTTCCAAATTGTTCTCTGCTCCAATGAGAATGTTCTCATATAACACTGGGAATCTTGATTAAAATCTCTCCCTGCTCAGCAGCCCTAAACTCTCTCAAGGAGTCTCAAAAGAGAGTCATCTCAGAGTTGCTCACCTGAGTCCTCCCATCCTTGAGCTCAGCTGCATCACTATGCAGGCTAAGATGACAGCAGACCCACTGTGATGGGGGCAGAGAGCAAGCAGCTGGGAAGTTGATGCGCTTCTCATCTGAGACACAGAGCCTGGACCAGAAGTTCTGGATGCTCCATAGAGAGGCAGACCTTTTCTCAGTTGGTGCAGCAGCATCAGGGCAAGTTGATGATCCCAGATAAGAAGCTGACAAGTGAAGCAGGCAGAGCAGCACAATAGGACCAGAATGTGGCAGACACTGATAGCCACTCAGAGCTCTGTGCTTCCCCAACCTGTTCTCAGAGTGATTTGTTGATTTCAGAGCCACATCATAGTGCTAGTCACCTGCAGTCCCAATAACTGTGCACATACATACCTACAGTTAAGTTCTACTGGTTTAAAACTGATACATGATTCAGCTGGGGTTTGACAGTGTTTCTCAACATAACCTCCTCCCCACCTCTGCTGATCTAATTGGCAAAGAACTCCTCCTGAGCTTGTTAAAATGCAGAGACTTGGGTGCCATCTCCAGCCTTCAGAATCAGACTCTCTGAGGATCAAGAATCTGCATCTTCACAAGTTCACCCAGGTTGATTATCTGTACACGACAGTCAAAGAACCCCTGCTCTCAAGTACCTGGTTAAACAGCCCTTTTCAGGTAGTATGGAAGATAACTGAACTAGGAACCCACCCTGGGACCAGTCTGATGGGGTAGGACTTATATGAAAGTTGAACAGAATTGGCCTCTAAACATTCAGGAAATGAATAGAACAGACCAACTATAAAAATACCTGAATATTTGGTTAAGTGAATATAAAGAATCAGGTTTTTTTTTTTTTTTTTTTTTAAGAGTCAAGTTATTTTGATATTGTGAAAACACAGTCAACATTCAGCTCTTTATAATGACCTTGCATAGCTGGAGCTGAGTGTTTTGGGGAGACTTATAAATCAAGCATGCCTCATAAAATCTAAGAAGGAATCATAAAATAATAGAGCTTGAAAAGGCCTTAGAGATGGCCTGGTATAGAGTTTTATTTTACAAATAAAGAAACCAGAACCTAGAGAGGCCTAGTGGCCAAGGTCATACAGCTCATTAATGGCTAAAAACTAAACTGTCGAGACTTTTCTGGCCTAAGGTTCTTTCTATAGTACCTCCTCTGAGATTAAAATAAATTCCCAGTACTAAAAAGATAAAATAATCCTTTCTTTCCGTAACAAGTAGCCTCATCTCCTCACTGGAAAAAGTAAAATAAAAATTATAAATAAAGATGCTGACTCAAGGACCAAAAGGAAACTTAAATGATTTGATGATCCCAGGCTAAAGCAGTCATTGAATCATTCATTCATTCATTCATTCAGTATTGAGGTATGACAGTTCTCCTTTATTCCTAGAGAGAGCAGGAAGTGCTCTTCAGAGAGAGAGGCAGTGACATTTGGGAGAGATGCAAATGCAGGGAGCTTGCTATTTGGATGCTGAGGCCTCCCTCACCAGTCTCCACCTGCCCTGTCCAATCTTCTCTCTTACTTTTTCTCAAATTGAACTATCCATCCCAGGAGGCCAGGCCCCTTCTCCCTCTTCAACTTTTCTTCTGCTATATGCCAGCTGGTTGCCTTCTCAACCTCTCTTTGGTTTTCTAAGTTCTGTTATTCAAAGACCAAGTGTGAGAGTGTGCCTCCTTCATTAAGACTGTCCTCTCTTCTTCCATCTTAGAGCTTTCTCTTCAGTGAACCCCTGTTATACTTGGTACTGAATAGCATAATGGTGTTTATGTTGTCCATTAGTTAGAATTTTGCTAGTGTGGCTTTAGGAGGTAATAGGATGTGGTTACAAGAGCAAAGGGATTGAAACCGACATCACTATCTAAGTGCCCGGGCTCCCTGTGATACACCTTATAGGTACCCCCTGCCCAGGAACTCCCCCACTCTCCATCCTCTGCTCCTCTTCCTCTGTCCCGTCTCACTTAATTCCGTGCCACATCTAGCCAAAACCGGGGTCGTCTTTTACCCTCATCGCTCCCTCACATAGTCACAATTATAAAGAATAATATTCCTTCCTAAACATCACCAAAACCCACCCACTTCTCCCACCACCACCCCTGCTACCATTTTCAGGGTTTCCAACCCCTTCTTACCTAAGTTATCTTAATAACTTCGTAACTCCACCCTTTCTTCTTTCAATTTTGCTCTATTCTATAACCAGGATGATCATTCTTAAATTCTCTTACTGTCTCTGTCCATCATACTATCAATTCTCTGCTTAAACCTTTTGGCTCTCAGGATAAGATTCCAATCTGTTCAAAGCTCTTTCGTGACCAAGCTTCTTTCCAACCTTCCAGCCCCATCTAATTCTTTCCCATTTTGAATTTCATCTCCAGCCAGACCAGCTTGTACAGTATATCAGACTCTTGACTGCTGCTGGACCTGGGATCATGCTGTTTCTTCTGCCTAAATTAATTTTCTTTCATATTTTTGCATGACTGCCTACTGCTGGTTTTAGGGGACTTAAACATTAACTTTTCTAGGAAATTTCTCTGACCCAGGTGTCACTCCTTTGTATTTCTCTAGCATTCTGGGTTTATCCCTTGTTGCAGATTGAATTATATCCTCTCCTCACCAAAAAGATACAAAGTGTTAACCTTTAGTGCCTGTAACATAACCTTATCAGGAAGTAGGGTCATCGTAGATAGAACCAAATTAATAGGGGATCATTAGAAAAAAGTGAAAGTGTTGGTTGCTCAGTCATGTCCGACTCTTTGCAAACCCATGGACTGCAGCCCGCCAGGCTCCTCTATCCATGGAATTCTCCAGGCAAGAATACTGGAGTGGGTTGCTATTCCCTTCTCCAGGGAGGATCTTCCAGGAATCTTCTTCCTTCTTCAGAAGGTCTTCCCTTCCGTTCTCCAGGGGATCTTCCCAACCCAGGGATGGAACCTGCATCTCTTGAATTGCAGGCAGATTCTTTACCATCTGAGCCAGGGAAGATTATTAGGATGGGCCCTATTCTAACACAATCCATGGTCAGTGTCTTTATAAGAAGAGAAATATTCCATATGAAGACATGGACACATAGGGTGAATGTTATGTGATGACAGAGGCAGGGATTGGAGTGATTCATCTGCAGGTCAAGGAATGCCAAGGACTGATGGCCACCATTAGAACCTAGGAAGAAGGAAGGAAGGATTCTATCAGAGCATCAGAGGGAACATAGCTCTGATGACATCCTAATCTCAGACTTCTGGCCTCTAGAACTGTGAGAGAATATATTTGTTTTTTTAAAGCTACCCAGCTTTGTTATAACAGCCCTAGGAAACTAATATATTCCCACTGCAGTACTTACTGCATTATATTATACTGGCTGGGCATTTTTGCTTATTTCCTTCTTTCCTTGTTGAATGGTGGTATGGATTCTGAGACATTTCTGAAATCCTACGAACTTCTCAGTCCTTATTAGTTGCTCAATAATTAGTGGGTAAATGACAAGTCCATTAATATAGAAATGAACTCAAGTATTCTAAAATTTCTAGCAAATGGTCTGATATGAAGGAGTACTTGGAGAATGTCAGTTGCGTTCCCTTTCAACGCCCTGACAGTTAAAATCTTCTCAGGGGCAAGGACTTGGTCTTTGTTTTCCTCATGCGCCTTCTCAGCACCTGGAAAAATTCAGCAAAGACCACTGAGGCTCCTCAATCATCCATGTGCTCTCCCACATTCTCCAGCTTCCCTGGTATTTAGGGTCAATGCCATGCCAACCTTAGGGGCTCACAGACTACGTTAAATAAAAGATGAAGGAGCTTGACTCAATCTACATAGGGTTCTACATATTTAAATGAACTATATTAACCACTGAGCTTGGGTGGGGGTATTTATGACCACAGCAGAGCCAAGTCTATCTTGACTAATATATATAACAACATGGACACAGGGGAGGTACCAAGAAGTCTCTGTTTGTTGGCTAATTAAATTATCACAACAAATAAAAATATCAGAATCCTAACTGAATAAAGGCTGTTTGAGAAAAACAGGCATCTTTATGTTTCTTCTTGGCATGCTCTGCTAGTTTTAAAAAGTGTCTGGAGCTTGAATGTTTTGATTGAGAAGTAACTGCCCAGCCAAGACAGCTGCTGTATAAGGCTGTCTCGCCATGACACTGAATGGGTCCGTGTGCTTGGGCTTTAAAAAAAATTCGTTCAGTGGGACCAAACTTTATTGAATGCTGCCTGCTTCCCTGTCCTCCTCTCTCTGCAGGTCAAAGAGGTATATATATTTTTTATCATCAAGCATGTCTTTGTAAGAAATTATTATTATGTTGCAGCTCTTGCCATAAAGTTAATAAGGATAGTTAATTAAGACATTAAAATCTAAGCCACAGTAATTATCTGGAAGTAAAGTAAATGTCTATTAAGCGAGAAAACAGAACATCACAAATAAAAAACACAAATTGAGCACACATTCTCTAGTAACACAATTAAAATTTCACAATGTAAACCAGACAGCCACTTGTTAATAAAGATTTGTTTGCACAGAAACATAAACCCCAGAACATTCGGGCAAAAGTTTCAGGGCTTAATTGGTGAACTGGATGCATTTTACTTGACTGTGTACTGGATCTTCCTAGGATGAGACAGGGGACTTACTGATCATAGCGGTTTCTGATGCCCAGAGAGCAAGAGTTATCAGCATTCATTTATTATGACTGACTCATGAAGGGCAGGGCTTCCCTCATAGCTCAGTTGATAAAGAATCCACCTGCAATGCAGGAGACCCCAGTTCAATTCCTGGGTCAGGAAGATCTGCTGGAGAACAGATAGGCTACCCACTCCAGTATACTTGGGCTTCCCTGTGGCTCAGTTGGTAAAGAATCCACCTGCAATGTGGGAGACCTGGTTTCAATCCCTGGGGTGGGAAGTTCCCCTGGAGAAGGGAAGGGCTACCCATTCTAGTATTCTGGCCTGGAGAATTCCATGGACTATACAGTTCGTGGGGTCATAAAGAGTCAGACACGACTGAGCGACTTTCACTTTCATGAAGGGCATGTACAAGTATATCCTGCTAAGGCTTCTCACTCAGAACTAGGGACTGCAGTGATGCTCATCAATTCAACTATTTTTCTCTTGTACACACATGGATGTGTGTACATCCACACACATGGATGGCTATTCTGTATATTTCTCTTTATCTTTAACCTCAAATACTTCCTCTCCAACTTCATTCTCAGCTAATGAAGATGCTTCTGATTTCACTGGGGAAAACAAAAGCAACAGCCAGCAAATGTCCATACCCTCCCATAACCACACCAATTCACCTACCTTTATCAGTTCCCATTTATTCTGCCTTCTCTTCTATTATTATGAAAAAAAAGTCTGAGACTCTGCTTGTACACTAGACTCGAAGCCTCTTACAAGGTATCATTTAAGAAATTTTCCCTTCTCACTCCTCCATCAGTGGCTTTTTATTCTCTACTAATTTGTCCTTACCAATATACAAGTGTCAAGAACTATGGAAGTTGTGAGATTTTACTCAACTTGCAAATCACAAACGAGCATGCCACAGTTTCATGGCTGCTGACTAAAGCTACAGGACTCCTGGGTCAGAGACAAGGGACTTTATTACTGACAACAACAGTAGTAGCCTGAGGATCAGCATTTTATTGTGCTGGTTCCCTGAGTCCCAGTCTTCACAGGATAAAGCAAAAAGAGCCAGGTGACCTCTGTACACACAATGAACTGTATTACTGGAAAGGAACCCTGAGTTTAGGGAACTTGAGTTATTTATTATATTGGACAGTAAACATGCTTGCACTTTATCCTGGAGGAAGATGCCCTTTTTGTCTTCAAAAGATGTTCATTATATAAGCACCCTGGAAAAGAAAGTCCAGAAGAGAAGCAACAGCATCTCTGTTCACAAAACATACAGAAATGCAAGAGAGGCACGGAAATTTGCCTTCCAACAGGATGCTTTAATTTCTCCCATCATTAATAAAAACCTTTCTTGACCTTCATATCCTCTCTATCCACTACCCCATTTGTCCGTTTCTCTTTACAGCCACAGTCCTCAAGTGGCTTGTCCATGATTACTGACTCAGATCGATCTCCTCCTGTTCTCTCTTGAACACACTACCATCAAGTTTTCATCCCTAAACAGCTTTGTCAAGGCCACTGATGATGTTCCTGTGCTAAACCCAAAGCTCACTTTTCTTTTCATATTTCTTGACCCATCTGCAGAATTTGACACAACTGATCACTCCCTCCTCACTGAAACATCTTCTTCCCTGAAATTCCAGGACAACATTACTTTCCTATTTTGCCTTCTACCTCACCTATTGTACCTTCTCAGTTTTACTAACTCATTTTTCCCCCCATCTTCCATCAGGCTGGAGTTTCCAGAGTTGAAATGAGAACCCCTTCCCTTTTTTATCTTTCAGGCCAGATAAGCATACCTATGCCCAGCCTATATCACCAGGATTGAATATATATCACCCTTTACTATCCAGAATTATGGTTTTAAAACCATCAATGAGATAATGACTCTTCAGTCTGGGCTTGTCCTCTGAAATCCAGACTAATATAGCTAATGACCTATTCCATGTTTTTTTCTTGAGTGTCTCTTAGATCTCAAACCTAATGGGTACAATACATAAGTCCAGACTATCTTACCGCTAAGCCTGCTCCTCCCATAAGCTTGCCCATCTCATCAAACAGCAATGGCAACTCTATTATTCCAGTTTCTTTGGCCAAAATCCCTGGCACTATTCTTGCTTCTTCTCTATCATTTATGTATTATACATTTTATCAGCACCAAATCCTGTTGGCTCTGTCTCCAAAATATAGCCTGAATCCAATCAGTCCTCAGTTTCCTCCACTGTTACCACCCTGGGCAAAGTCACTATTACTTCTCCACTGGATTATTATGTGAACCTCTTAAATGGGTACCTGGTTCCACTCTTGTTTTTGTCCATTGTATGCTCAACACAGAGGACCCTGTTAATAACATAAGTCAGATCATATTATTTACCTCATTCAAAACTCTTCACTGGCTTCCCATTCAGAGAAACCACTAGCCTTTTTAGGATCTTCTGCTCCTCATTACATTTCTGACTTCAGTTTCTACCACTTTCCCTCTTTCTCCTTCACTCCACTGGCCTCCTCCCATTCCCCACCCCCAGCCATGCTTCCGCCTTATGGCCTGTGTGCTTACCTTTCTCTCTGCTTATTGTGCTCTTTCTCTCAGATGTTCTGATAGTGTCTTCCCTCATGTCTTTTATATCTTTGCTCACACGTTACCCGAACAAATAATTGTAAATAGAAAGCACACCCCACCTGGACACTTCCTATACAACTTGTAACCTTATTTTTATCCATAACATAAACTAATATCTGTTCTAATATATATAGTCGATTCTTGTTATTCATGGTAGTTATGTCACTGTGTATAATAAATTAGCAAATAATGAATCCTTGTTTTTACTGTGAGTTTCAGTCATAATGTTTTCTTCAACCATCAATGCATAGCCTTGTTTTATGTGCACTTCTGTTTATGGTCACTTTACTTATTATATTGTAGGTTCATTAACATTGAACTTATAACTTATGCTGGAACAAAGCTTATCTAACACATGTATTTTCTCTGTAAGGGATATCACAACCTTCCTGCAGCAGGAAATACTAGACAGAACCTTAACATTATGTTTGTGGGGCCATTTTAATCAGTGAAATTACTAAGAACACAAAAAATGAGGGAAATGTGGTGCTAAATAAACTGAGAAAACTACACTTGTTAGTATGAGAAAGTATGAAAGTGGAAACCAGAAAGTAGAGTGTTGCCTTGTGTGACCTCACCTAGGAATATGCTTGTCAGGTGACTCAAGTTTTTCACTTCTCTGGCATGTTTACAGATGACCATAAAATGCTGTGAATATTGCTTTGGGAGTTACAAATAAATTTTAGAAAGTAGGCAGATTTGAAAATATAAAATTCTCAAATAATGGGAATGGACTGTGTTTACCACATGTATTTGTCACATGTTTGTGTATATAAGTATTATGTATTTATTGGGTTTCCTCCTACTAAAATAAAAACTCTATGTGCCTAGGGATTTTTGTCTGTTTATCTCATTGATGTATTCCCAGTGTCAAGAATAGTACCTGTCACACTCAATACTGTTGAATGAATAAATTGAAGGTGCCTTTCTCTCTAGGTTGGAAAATGCAGTCCTACTGAATGTACTGAAGGCCAGGACTGTTGTTGAAAGTCAGAAATCCAGGGGCACAAATGGGAGCATTTAGAGCCAAATGGCCAGGGGAAATATGAAGTTAGTACACTGGAGAAAGAAATCCAAATGGGTCATCAAATCCAAATGTGGAGATACAGATATGGAGAACTTGGGATGGACCCAGGGAGCTGAGGACCAACAGAAGAATATACTGAGCATTGGGCTGAAAGACAAATAGGATAGTAGTCAGAAAAATCTCTGAAATTGTAGTTAGTATCTTTAGCTATTTCACAACTATGATAGTGAAATTTATGAGAGGACCAGTTGGATGTAAAAAACACAGCAATATGGAATATGTCACTAGCTGTGAGCTACTTGAAATCAGAGCATGTGTCTGATCTATCTTTGTACTTCCAGCTCTTGGCAGTACCTAGCATACTGTAGGTGCTAAAAAATATTTACTGCCTTGGAGTAACCTCTATTCAGTTCAGTTCAGTTACTCAGTCATGTCCGACTCTTTGTGACCCCATGGACTGCAGCACGCCAGGCTTCCCTGTCCATCACCATCTCCCGGAGCTTGCTCAAACTCATGTCTGTTGAGAAGGTGATGCCATCCAACCATCTCATCCTCTGTTGTCCCCTTCTCCTCCTGTCTTCAATCTTTCCTAGCATCAGGGTCTTTTCCAATGAGTCAGTTCTTCGCATCTATTACCTATCACAATCCCCCTGGGCCAGAGATAAGAAGAGTTTCTGCACACCCCTCGGTCCAGGGGTCTTCAAAGATAGCCTCCATTCAGACTAGACTCATGTTCACCAGGGCCCTAACTTAGGGATAACCTTCCTCCTCCCTGTCCTCAGCCCACCCTCGCTCTCTGAGCCAGACTTCTCCGCATGTCCTTAACCTTGCTGTGTCCTGCGACCCATCAAGAGAAAGTGTTTAATGAAGTTGACTAACTCAGTTATCTTTTCCAGAACAACAGCTCTGAATCTGGTGTTAAACAAACAGGCCTCCAGTCTGTGAATCTCCTGAAAAGTAAAATGTAAATGTGCATATGTGCCTGTGTGAAATTTTCTAGGGAGAGGATTCATAGATTTCACTAAAGAGGACTCATTATTCAGAAAAATTTGAGAACAGTTCCTTAGAATGATTCTGATGGTTCCTGCAGAGCAGGGATAGAATTAAATATGATCAGAGAACTCTAAATAGAGTATCCATCTGGGCAGTTGATTGCACATTCATTCATATATACAGAGAGATTCTAAAATTCTGGCATTCATGGAAATCTCTAGGGGACCCTCATAGAAAAGATATTTCTGAGACACTGAAACTCAGATTCAGTAAGTTCACTTTAGGGTCCTAGAACCAGCCTTTTAAATAAGTTTAACAGGAGAGTTTTACATTCCCCAGAGCATACTTCGGACTTTCTAAAACATATAGCTAAGTAAAGGCATGGCTCTCTTCACTTTTTCATCAGCTGGGACCATTTCACTGTTACGGGCTGTGGCTTCCAAACCTGACTGGGCACAAGACTTACTTGGGAAGCTGGTGGTTGAGACTTGAGGCCTGCTGGTGGTTTTAAAATACAGATGCTCTGGTCTCACCTTAGAGTCTCACATTCACTACAGCTGTGGTGAGAACTGAAGATCTATAATTTCAAAAGTCTCCCAAGGTTATTCTACATACAGCCATGACTAGAACCTCTGCAGCAGAGGCCAGGATGAAGAGCAGCCATGTTTAAATAATTCCACACAGTGGGGAAAGCTTTCTTTGTGGATGTGATCCCACAAACTGAAAGTTAAATATTACACCCAAGCTTTGTTAAGAAAACATTCCATTTTATTAACCTTTGGATTGCTCTTAAAAGGGCAAATAAACAAGTAACAACTTAGTACCTGTTAATGTTTCACTGTCACAGAAATCAGTGAAGGGAAACAGAACCCATGGGTTGAATTTCAAAATGGAGTATTAGCCATGTAAAGGCCACAGTGAGAGCCATACTAGGACTTCCTATGGTACTGTCACAGCTCCAAGCAACAGTCTGATTAGAATAAAAATGACACAATTAAGGAGCTAAGTGAAATCCCAAAAGGAACAATGGTGCCAAGGACTCAAACTTTTTAGAACAGTATGTTTTCCCAACACCAAATAAGAACAATTCAAATGCATCTTTAATGCTCAAAATCACCTCCAGTTATAGACAAAGAACCTTCAGTAATTAATTCTGTAATTATTACTCTCAAAATATCTGAAAACAAAGAAAAACCACAACTTTGTACCATATATGCAAAGGACAAGCTAAATTAAAACCCTGGAGAAAGTTTAAGTTATTATTTTATTAAATATTCAGTTTAATTAACAGATACTCATTCAGTGCTTATTTAATATAATTCATATGAGATAATTTCTATAGAGCCCTTAATAAGGGCTTAACAAGAGCCCTTAACAAGGGCTCCCATGTACCGTAAGTGTTTAATAAATTAGCCTGGTTGGCCTACGGATGGGCAGCAACACAGGAGCCTCCCAGGCTGGCTTGATGGGCTGAGGATGAGCTCGGCAGAGCATCAGTGAGAAGGGGACAGCTGGCCCCAGCCTGCCCTTGCCAGCTGCAGCTGTCCCACCTAGTCTGCCTCACCCACATCTGTGCAGTTCTTTCAACCCTGGCCACACTTTGAGGCTCCAAGACTGAGCAAAGGCAACTGGACCTGGGCAGCTTGCCCTACCCCTCAGTCCAACTCTGATCCCAAAGCTCTGCTCCCCTGGCCCACATTCCAGCTCCCCCACCAGTTCTACTGTCTCTTTCTCATCCCAGGCTGAGCAGAACGGACATGGGTTGGGGGTGGCCTGGGAAGTGCAAGTCCACTGTCCTTGGCAACAGATCCCCACTGAAGGAGACCCAGCCTAACCTCTCCCCCATTTTTTGCTGGTATATTTTGAGGGCTAAAGTTCAAAAAGAAAAAAAAAAAAGCAAAAACTTATGATTCTAGAATCTTACAACAAGTCTGATGTGTATGAATGCTCCCAGTGACCTGCACTAGACTTTGTAATTGATGGCCAATCTAATAAATAACACTATTAAAATTCTTAAACCAAAGAAAGATGAAGATTGCCCTAATGTCTACTATGTCAGGAAGATGGAGATCTTTTCTAAATTATGAGAGTCAAGGCATATATTCCCCATCCTAGAACACTGCTCTAAAGTTGATCAAAAAGGCTCAAGTGGTTTCAGGCTATTAGTTCCAAACTTGGTATGAAGTACCTGGACAAAGAGAAGTATAAACCATACATAGCAAGTCTAATATTGAGTCCCATGGTTCTGTCTGAAAGAATGTCACATTTGGAGGGAAAATCTCTTGGGAATCTCTCTGGGCTTGTTCATCTCTTACTCCTGTTTTCCACGGGAGCCCTTCACTGGCTTTTTTTCCCCCCCATATCCCCCTTCCCCACTCCCAGGGATTTAATGCTTAAGGCTTTTCTTTGCTTCCTTAATTCTAATCACCTAGGATTTTGCTTTGGCCCTGCTCTGAACGATATCAGCCCAGGCCTCCTGAATCAGAACCACATTTTATCAAGATCCCCAGGTCATGCGTATGTGTATTAAAGTTTGAGAAGCACTGGCTAAAGACACATAATTTAGTTTCCCTTTGCCTCATAGTGTCTGTGGAGAGCTTCAAATTGCACATCAAGATGTTTGTGGTTATTCAGTAAACAGGGAGTCATGGAAAATTTTTGAGCAGCAGAGTAAAAGAACACATGCCTGAACTTTATTCATCCTGAGGACCAATGGTAATCTTGTTACAATGAGGTTTCTAAACTGCTTTGCCTTGAGAGAGAATTTGAGTAGAAGCTGAGAATTTTCTAGCAGAGCAAATTTCATGCACCATTAAAAAAATTACCTGGCTTAAAACCTTATCGTTGAGAACAGAATACAGCTACATCAAGTTATGTGTTCCAGTTAAACTAGCATCCACCCTCCTGACAGAGGAAGTATTCTCAAAACAGTGTGTTAATCATTTTCAACTGCAACCTGAAGAGGTCATAATAGTTTTTTCTGACATACTTATGATTTAGTCTTATGAGTCATCCTTCCTATTAGCAAAACAGAAATTGGATCTGGAGTCATGGAAATGTACAGAAATAGCTCATGGATCACTTCCCCAGATCTCTCACTCTGCTTTGACTTTTTTTGAAAAGCAAACTCTCCTAACTAAGACATTTCACCCAAAAAGCACCAAGTCTAGACCCACATCATGTGATCCATATAATTTCTTCAATGAATTGGCCATGTGATTCAGCAAACAAAGGCCAAATCAACCAACAGTAGACACCAATAGGTGGTAGGTAGAAATTATACACAAACAATGAAGTAAAGAATAAAAAAACAAAAGGTGATGCATCACAAGGTGAAGGGTAATAAGGACATTCCCAACCCACTCAAAAATTAAAACAGGAGCTAAGTATAAGCTAAAGTATAAGCTAAAATGGTATAAGCTAAAATGGTATAAGCTAAAATTCTGAGCCTCCCTAATGTAAAATTAGCAGCTATAATTTGTTGCTTAAGTACTAGATACTTTATGTTTCTCCTAACTCCCTAACAACCCTGCAAAGTGGGCGTCATTATTTGTTCTTCATAAACAAGCATCCTGAGACCCAGAATTTACTTAACTTGCCCCAATTTATAGACTAAGGGCAGAATCAAAATACAGTCCCAGATTTGACTGTCTCCGAAGCCAATGACCTGTGCATTCCACCACAGTGGTCTTTTGAGGAAGGGGTCTCCTTCCATTTGTCTGTCTGCCAAGAGTTATCTCAGGATTCCCAGGTGGCACAGTGGTAAAGAATCCACTTGCCAATGCAGGAGACACTGGAGATGCAGGTTTGATCCCTGGGTCAAGAAGATCCCTTGAAGGGAAAAATGGCAACCCACTCCAGTATTCTTGCCTGAAAAATTCCATGGACAGAGGAGGCTGGTGGGCTACAGTCCATGGGGTTGTGAAGAGTGGACACAATTGAGGGACTGAGCATGCACAAAAAGTTATTTCACTGTGAAAAGGAAAAGTTCCTGGACCTATTAAACCAGCATTTCCCAGACTGTGCTTAATGGAACACTGGTCTTGAGACATGATGTATGGAAAAGGGATTCTAGGGCTGGGTAACTCAGGAAACAGTGTCCTAATACACATCTAAGAAAACCTTGAGAACTTATTTGACCTTGAAACATTTTTACACCCATATTTAGTATTTTAGAGAACTTTATAGGGAGTGTTGCCTTAACTTCCTTGAGTTACTTATGTCTAGGTGCTTAATCACAAAACACCTTAAGCATTATGGAAAAACCATGGAGCATTACCCTGACAGCCAGATTAAAGACTCACACATTTGTGAAGGATCTTCAGGCTAATAACTAACTTCTGAAATTCTACTTCTCTCCCTCCCACTTCCTGAATCCATTTGGACTCTGGCTTCTTATCTTTCTAAGACCTCAAATCTGACCTATTCACTAAGAATATAGATAGTACCCCTGCTGCCATTGCTTTGTTTCAGAATCTTCATTTCTATATTTCATCTTCCATGCTTCATTTTTCCAGTCAACTTCTTTTTCTATACTTCATCTTAAAATCTTTCTAGAAAATTAAATCTTAAAAAACCACATCTACTTGTGCCAAATTTCATTTTAACACTCTACTCTCTCTTTGCTGCTTACTAGATTAACTTCAACCTTTTAGTTGGCACATGAAGACTTCACACTCTGGTTCCAGCATCCATCTTGATACTCTCCAATAAAACTGAGCTCGACATGGTGCCTGACACATTTCAGATCCTTCTTGATTCCTCAGTGCATGCTGCTCCTCAGCCCAAAATGTTCTGTCCTCCCTTCCTTGTATGTCAAATCTTAAATATTTCTCTTTCACACCCTGTTTAATAACTACATCCTTATGAACACCTTTTTAGCTCTCTGAGGCAAAGTTTGCTACTTTCTTTTTAGTGCTTCTATAGATTTTTGTTCCTCTCTATGTAGGTTTAACCAGGTAGGTTTTTAATTAATTGCATTCTTTTTTCTCATCCTCATTACAGACTCCTTGAAAGCAAGAACTCTTATTTACTTTTTCACTTACTCACAGTCTTATTTTTAACAGGTGTTCATTAAATGTAGGAAAAATTGAGAGTTTCCTATGAAGCACCTCAGATAAAGGTTTTAGCTATAGCAGTTGCCCTGTTCTCTCTCTCATGCACTCTTATTTTGAAGTGAAGTTTCATCATACTCTAAATATCTTAGCTTTTCATGACTTTCCAAGTTTCATAATTATTTCTTTAGGACTCTTGCCTGAAGTGTGACAGTCCATCATGCCACTTCTTTGATCATCTAGAGCCTCTTGAACCAGGTTTATCATGTTTTGTACAAGAGCTTACGATCTAAACCTTGTTTTCATGTAGAAGAGAAGTTTTTCCTTTTGAGAGGCTCCCATGCTGTTTCTCAAGAACCTGAAAGTCAGTGAATTGGGCACAGCTTCCCCCCAAGGGATGCATTTCTCCTTTGTTTATCTCAGAGACGCTTGGCAAGATACCATAGTGTATGAATAAGACTGCACTTCTCAAAGTGTGGTCCCTGGAGCAGTACTGGCACCATCATGTGAGAACTGAGAAAAATGTAAATTCTCTGGTCCCACCTCTGGACCTACAGAATTGAAAATTCTAGAAGTGGAGCTCTGTAGAGAATACTTTCAACAAGCCCTCCAGGTGAGTCTGATACTTGTTGATATTTGAGAGCTACTTCTGTAAGAGCATGGGATTTGGAGTCAGACAATCTAGATCCAAATCCTCATTCTGCCTCTGCAACTTGTGTGTTTCTTACACCTCTGTGCCCCACCTCATTACCCTCTTGGCCTGCACTGTAACGCCTGCAATTCTGTGATAATTATCGCGACTACAATTTGCTTCAGCTGCACTCTTATCTCTTGTTCAGTCATTGCTCCGCATGGGACAACTGTTAGACCAGTTCAACTTTCTAGTGCATGTGCAAATCTCAAAGTGCAGGGGAGTTAAACACTTTTGAATTTACCTTCAACCAAAAGGAAGATGGGAGACTGTTATTAAATAGTCCCTTCTTCTGTCCTTTGAGGACAAAGATGTGCCTTCTCCTCAGCTCCTCCTCCCATGCTAATTAGGGCCCTGTTGCCCACTCAGCAACCACATCAGTTACACAGCTTGGACTGGCTTTCCCTGCTTCTTTCTCTCTTAAACTTTTCTTGGTCTTCCATTCCTGTTATGTGGAGTCACTTTCCAAAATAATCTTACTCAGCAGGCAAGCCCTTAAATTTCAGATTCTGCTCTTGGGAGATCCCAGTTTAAGGCACTAGGCAAGTTCCTTCATTTTTTCAAACACACCTCAGATTCCTAACTTAAATGAGCATAATATTCAAATTTAGTTTATAAGCATTTTCTCAGTATTAAGTTTGATAATAAAGGTAAAGTGCCTAGAATGGCACCAAGAACAAAGCAAACATCAGCAAAAGTTCAGTTCAGTCACTCAGTCATGTCGGACTCTTTGCGACACCATGAACTGCAGCATGCCAGGCTTCCCTGTCCATCACAAACTCCTGGAGCTTGCTCAAACTCATGTCCATTGTGTCGGTGATGCCATCCAACCATCTCATCCTCTGTCATCCCCTTCTTCTCCCACCTTCAATCTTTCCCAGCATCAGGGTTTTTTTAAATGAATCAGCTCTTCGCATCAGGTAGTCAAAGTATTGGAGTTTCAGCTTCAACATCAGTCCTTCCAATGAACACTCAGGACTGATCTCCTTTAGGATGGACTAGTTTGATCTCTTTGCAGTTTAAGGGACTCTCAAGAGTCTTCTCCAACACCACAGTTCAAAAAAAGTTCAACAAAAAGTTAGGGTTACTATTATTTCCTTTAATTTCCTTATTTAAAATTTTATATTGAAGTACAACTAACATGTAACATTATATTGGTTTCAGGTGTACAGCTGTCACCGTTTACAGATGACAATATACACAGAAAATCCTAAAAATGTTATCAGAAAACTACTAGAGCTCATCAATGATCTCAGTAAAGCTGAAGAATACAAAATTTATACACAGAGATCTGCTGCATTTCGATACACTAGTAATCAAACGTCAGAAAGAGAAACGAAGGAAACAGTCTCATCTACCATCAAATCAGAAAGCATATCTAGGAATAAACCTACCTAAGGAGGCAAACCATCTGTATTTTGGAAACTATAGGATGATGATGAAAGAAATTAAAGATGGCACAGATGGAATGATATGCCATGTTCTTGGACTGGAAAAATAAATACTGTCAAAATGACTATACCAGTCAAGGCAATCCTCAGGTTCAAAGTAATCCTTATCAAATAACCAATGGCTTTGTTCACAGAATTAGAACAACAACAAAAAATTAAATCTGTATGAAATTACAAAAGACCCCAATCATCCAAAGCAATCTGGAGAGAGAAAATGGAGCTGGAGGAATCAGGCTCCCTGGCTTCAGACTATACCACAAAGCTATAGTCATCAAAACAGTCTGGCACTGGCAAAAAAAACAGAAATATAGATCAACAGAATAGGATAGAAAGCCCAGAAATAAACCCATGTACCTATGGCCAATTAGTCTACAACAAAAGAGGCAAGAATATATACACTGGAGAAAAGAGAGTCTCTTCAATAAGTGGTGCTGGGAAAACTGATTTTTTTAACTGGAACATAGTTGGTTTACTGACACAATGTTGTGTAGATTCTGGTGTACAGCAAAGCAATTCAGCCTTTTTTATTATTATTAAAAATCATTTCATTCTATTAACATGTAATAAGTTCACACATAGCCTTTCTTTTTTTTTTTATTTATTTTTATTAGTTAGAGGCTAATTACTTTACAATATTGTAGTGGTTTTTGTCATACATTGACATGAATCAGCCATGGATTTACATGTATTCCCCATCCCGATCCCCCCTCCCACCTCCCTCTCTACCCGATCCCTCTGGGTCTTCCCAGTGCACCAGGCCTGAGCACCTGTCTCATGCATCCAAACTAGGCTGGTGATCTGTTTCACCCTAGATAATATACATGTTTCGATGCTGTTCTCTCGAAACATCCCACCCTCACCTTCTCCCACAGAGTCCAAAAGTCTGTCCTGTACATCTGTGTCTCTTTTTCTGTTTTGCATATAGGGTTATCATTACCATTTTTCTAAATTCCATATGTATGTGTTAGTATGCTGTAATGTTCTTTATCTTTCTGGCTTACCTCACTCTGTATAATGGGCTCCAGTTTCATCCACCTCATTAGAACTGATTCAAATGAATTCTTTTTAATGGCCGAGTAATATTCCATTGTGTATATGTACCACAGCTTCCTTATCCATTCGTCTGCTGATGGACATCTAGGTTGCTTCCATGTCCTGGCTGTTATAAACAGTGCTGCGATGAACATTGGGGTGCACGTGTCTCTTTCAGATCTGGTTTCCTCAGTGTGTATGACCAGGAGTGGGATTGCTGGGTCATATGGCAGTTCTATTTCCAGTTTTTTAAGAAATCTCCACACTGTTCTCCATAGTGGCTGTACTAGTTTGCATTCCCACCAACAGTGTAAGAGGGTTCCCTTTTCTCCACACCCTCTCCAGCATTTATTGCTTGTAGACTTTTGGATAGCAGGATTTCTGACTGGTGTGAAATGGTACCTCATTGTGGTTTTGATTTGCATTTCTCTGATAATGAGTGATGTTGAGCATCTTGTCATGTGTTTGTTAGCCATCTGTCTGTCTTCTTTGGAGAAATGTCTGTTTAGTTCTTTGGCCCATTTTTTGATTGGGTCATTTATTTTTCTGGAATTGAGCTGCAGGAGTTGCTTGTATATTTTTGAGATTAATCCTTTGTCTGTTGCTTCATTTGCTATTATTTTCTCCCAATCTGAAGGCTGTCTTTTCACCTTGCTTATAGTTTCATCAAGACAGTATGGTACTGGCACAAAGACAGAAATATAGATCAATGGATCAGAATAGAAAGCCCAGAGATAAATCCATGAACCCATGGACAACTTACCTTCGACAAAGGAGGCAAGGATATACAATGGAAAAAAGACAACCTCTTTAACAAGTGGTGCTGGGAAAAAATGGTCAACCACTTGTAAAAGAACGAAACTAGAACACTTTCTAACACCATACACAAAAATAAACTCAAAATGGATTAAAGATCTAAATGTAAGACAGAGACTATAAAACTCCTAGAGGAGAACATAGGCAAAACACTCTCTGACATATATCACAGCAGGATCTTCTATGACCCACCTCCCAGAATATTGGAAATAAAAGCAAAAATAAACAAATGGGACCTAGTGAAACTTAAAAGCTTTTGCACACATAGCCTTTCAAAATTCATATTCTTTCTCATTATATGTTACTATAAGACATTGAATATAATCTCCTGTGCTACAGAGTAGGTGTTGTTTATTGTTTGTTGTTTATCTTTTTTTTTTTCATTTTTTAAATTGGAGGTTAATTGCTTTACAATGTTGTGTTAGTTCCTGCTATATAATAATGTGAATCAGCTATATGCATACATATATCCCCTCCCTCTTTCAGTATTTTCTAATAATTTGATATTTTATACATTGTGAAATGATTACAATATATCTAGTTAACAGCCATCACCATACATAGTTACAGAATATAATTTTTTGTGATGAGAGCTTTTATTTATTTATTTTAATTAATTAATTTATTTTACTTTACAACATTGCATTGGCTTTGCCATACATTGACTTGAATCTGCCATGTGTGTACATGTGTTCCCCATCCTGAACCCTCCCTCCCATCTCCCTCCCCATCCCATCCCTCTGGGTCATCCCAGTGTACCAGCCCCAAGCATCCTGTATCATGCATCGAACTTGGACTGGCGATTCATTTCACATATGATAATTTACATGTTTCAATGCCATTCTCCCATATCATCCCGCCCTTGCCCTCTCCCATAGAGTCCAAAAGACTGTTCAATACATCTGGTATCTCTCTTGCTGTCTCGCATACAGGGTTATCGTTACCATCTTTCTAAATTCCATATATATGCATTAGTATACTGTATTGGTGTTGGTGTTTTTCTTTCTGACTTACTTCACTCTGTGTAATAGGCTCCAGTTTCATCCACCTCATTAGAACTGATTCAAATGCATTCTTTTTAATGGCTGAATAATATTCCATTGTGTATGTGTACCACAGCTTTCTTATCCATTCATCTGCTGATGGACATCTAGGTTGTTTCCATGCCCTGGCTATTATAAACAGTGCTACGATAAACATTGCGGTGCATGTGTCTCTTTCAATTCTGGTTTCCTCAGTGTGTATGCCCAGCAGCGGGATTGCTGGGTCATATGGTAGTTCTATTTCCAGTTTTTTAAGGAATCTCCACGCTGTTCTCCATAGTGGCTGTACTAGCTTGCATTCCCATCAACAGTGTAAGAGGGTTCCCTTTTCTCCACACCCTCTCCAGCATTTATTGCTTGTAGACTTTTGGATATTCTGACTTTGGATATTCAGCAGGAATTCTGACTGGCGTGTAATGGTACCTCATTGTGGTTTTGATTTGCATTTCTCTGATAATGAGTGATGTTGAGCATCTTGTCATGTGTTTGTTAGCCATCTGTCTGTCTTCTTTGGAGAAATGTCTGTTTAGTTCTTTGGCCCACTTTTTGATTGGGTCTTTTATTTTAAAATCTCTCAGCAATTTTCAAATATGCAATACAGTATTATTAACTATAGACACCATGCTGTACATAACATCCCCATGACATCTATTTTATAACTAGAATCTGTTCTCCATATTTATGAACTTGTGAGTTTTTATTGTTATTTTTAAATTCCACACATAAGTGAGATCACATGGTATTTGTCTTTCTCAGTCTAACGCTTCATTTACCATAATGCCCTCAAGATCCATCCATGTTTTCACAAATGGCAAGGTTTCATTCTTTTTTATGGATGAGTTTTATATGCATGTGTGTATATATATACAAACATATATATCTGTGTATATATACATATATATATACACAGATATATATAGAACATTTTCTTTATTGATCCACTGGTACACAGGTTGTTTTTAGATCTTTCTTTGATTTTTCATAACTATTATGTCTCCAACTGTGACAACATTTTCATTTCTTATAAGTGATCTCTAGAAATTATCTTTCTTTTTTTTGAACAGGGGAACAATAATTTAATTTGTATACATGGAGGTCTCAGAAATGGGACTCATGAAGTGGTCAAAGCAGGTTGTTTAGATATCATTTTTATAAAAAGAAACAATTATTTGTGAAGATTTAACAAAACAAAGAAGCTTGTGCTTGGGGCATTAGGCTAATGGAAAAGTAATAAAATCTGTCTATACAGTTAGAAATTTTATTTTATTTTTTTGAAGAAGATATCAGCTTTGAGAGCAAATTTAATATTTTCTTTTTGTCTCTCAGGAGAGCTAAAGTTGAAATGGGAAGATCATAGTTTTTGGAGTTAGATAGCAGTGCATTCATATCTTGGCTGTTAATAGTAACTGAATGAAGTTCTAAGTGTTGCCTCTTCTGCTTTATGTGTAGACTTGGGGTAATCTTGCCTACCTGGCAAGATTCAGGGTTGTCATGAAGAGTACATAGATAATGCATGTAGAAGAGTCAGGTGCATGAGAGATACTCAACAAATGCTGGTTCTTTCCTCCACTGAAAAATATACCTTTTAAAAAATATGCCTTTTCTCTCAATTTTTATGGTCATCATCCTGATCTAGGACCCCCTCACCTCCTCTCTTCCTGGACTTTCAGAACAGCTTTTTGTTTCATTCCTTGCTATTATCTTTACGGCCTTTACTCTGTATTGTATACCCAGTAAGCCCCTCTAGAAACAGTACTGTGTTTTTACAGCCTTTGACAATCTAGACCTACATATGTGATTTTATTTTTCACTGTTTTGAATTCTATTTCTCATACTTTCTCCATTTCCAAACACACTAGATACCCAAAGTTTGTATGCTCACTCTTCCCCACCCTCCTCATGTTTCTCCCACTTTCTTTTCTGACTATTCTTCCCTCAGTCTCCCTCATCTGGAATGTTCTTTCCTTTCCCTCTCATGTCTCAGTTGCCACCATATCCAACTGCTTCTCTGGTCTCTTCCTCCTATAACTCGCCCTGCATGTGTACACATTAGATGCCTAAGCATCCACAGTTCTCAGGGCTCAGTATCAGGGTACTGGGACAGCAACAAGGAACAGTGACAAGAGGTCACTTAACTGTGGGAAAGCTAACTTATCTTCACTTTCATTTCAATTTCCCACAGTCATTCAGTCTTTAAATAAGAAATAATTTCTCACCAAACAAAAATATCCTAAAGAAAGCTGGCCGGGCTTAAGAACATTCTAGGTATTGTTCTCATTATACTCCTCTTCATCTTAGAAGCAATTCTAAAAACTGTACAACTATCTGTATTCATTTACTTTGAGGAGAAGATAAAGCCACAATTTTATCCTTCCAGAGGGAAAAAAAGTTAAGATGTACAATTTCATGGCTCTCTCTTCATGGGTCACTGGGTCTGAGTGCCACCCAAGGTACAGATGATGTGTTCATGAGGTAAGGGCACAAATATCTTAGTGCTTCTTGGTGTTTCTCCATGGCCACTTCATTTTGGTAGTAGGTTGAATGCATGTCTCAGGGAGATAACTTATGATTGCTGAAATATATTTATAATTCATGACCATTTATTTATAATTTATAATCTTCCTTCTTCCAAACGTAATTTTAAGTGTCTTGAAATAAAAATGAATATATACTCTTACACAGAGTTTAAAATAAATAAGAAAAGGACATCAAATCCCAATTCTCCAAGGATTTCAATGAGAGAATAAAAATAGTGGCAGTCCAGATGGTCGTCCTAAAAACAACTGCCACTTTAGGGGCACTGACTGACTCCCAGCCTCAGCTAGATGATCACTACACAGATGACCCCTTTTTCACTCAGGTCATTTGGGAAGTTAGTGGGAATAAGGTGAAATAGACAATTAAACCAAAGTTGAGCTATTAATGGGTACTGACCATTAACAAGTATTGAGTTAACTCCAAGTTCTTGACAGCCAAACTAAGAAACTAGAAAAGAGTCGGGGGTGGGGGCAGGTTTGGGGAGGGTAAAAAAATGTTAGATATAACTCTCATTCTAATAAAAAAAATGCATGATTTCAGAAGAGATGAACTTACTTTTTGACACTGGATTTTGTAGAATTAATTACAAGAATGTCATGAGTCCAAATCATACAACCTATCTTTAATAGCAGTTCTTAACAGGATGATTTTTGATGGCCGTTTCTCACATGAATCCACATTTTAAAAAATACAATATTAAGTTGTGATTCAATAAAGGCATTTCTATAGGGAGATGTCTAGTACAGACACATTTTGGTGATACACTCAAAATTGTTTTTAGTATATGGAAAATCATGACGATAGCCCTTAAATAGTTTGTGAGGGAAGAGCAGGTTTGTGGGAGCAAGATGGATCAAATTTACAATGTGCTGGTCAGTGATTGAGGAAGGAATCTAAGAGTAGCAAGGACTTTGCTGCCATGGGCTAGCAAAAAACAATTATATACAACCAAGCCCTAAACTGCCCAGGATCAATACTAAGACAAACTCATTCCCCAGCAGGATTTTTTTCTTCTGAAATCTGCAGGGTACTCCTTTGGGACAATTTTCCCTCTGGTCTTTAAATTCACTTTGTTCTTAATTTTATCTATATAGGAATGGAGGTGGTGGTTGGAAAGTGGTCATGCAGTGAAATTCTGCCCCTGATCCACACCATTGTAGAGCTGATTCTGAGTCCTTAAAAACTTAAAACACTGGATTACCAAGGACCCTCTGTCATGAACTTTGTGCAACTTGAGCCTAGATTTTAGAGGCAATTCATCAGTGTCAGAATTTTCTACAGGTACCTACAGACTTTTAGAGGAAAAATAACTTGGGATAATCTCAACCTGAAAGTTTTCCAGTTTGGCCAATAGCAAAGTAATAACAATGAAACAAGTGTTAAGGAAAGTGGTGGTGTGTGACAGAAAAAAAGTATGTGGAGTCAAAAGGTATGCAGTAACTAGTTGTATTATCTTGTATTAAATCATGTTACTATTCCTTTGGATTCAACTTCCTCAAAATTAAAATAAAAGTCTCAAATTATACCATATATAAGCCCAAGCTGTATTATGATGTGATTACTGGTAAATTACAGGTATGAGTATGTGCATGGGGAGGGGGGTGGGTGTGTGGAGTGAATAGTGGAAGTGTTTGTGTGTGATCATATTACTCCATTATGTAATATCCTTTAGTGGTTCTCGGGTAAAATCCAAACTCTTCAGATTTGGCTTATTAAATTGTTCATGATCAGATGTGGTTTATGTCTCCATTTCATCTCTTCTCATTTACCAGATATATATGTATGTGTATATATATATGATATGTATATACCATACATAATACGCATGTGCACAATATGCTGTATATACTTCACATACGTATTAAGTGTCCAGTTACCCCATGCTCCGCTATTACAGGCTGCAGTCCCTCACACATTCTGTTTCTCTGTCTGATATGATCTCCACCCTTCCCCTGGTTCTTACCTACTCATCCTTCAAGTCCCAAATAGTTAAAAGTAATAAAACAATAGTTATAGTATATTAGTAATAATAGCTTAGTAAATAACAGTTTAACAAAAATAATGTTAAGATTAGCTATGTCTTGGCAGAACTTACTATGCCCAGCAACCATGCCCAGAACTTTACATACAGTATCTCATTTAATCTTCACCTCAATTTTATAAGGTAGTGTTATTATTTCCATTTTAAAGATGAGGAAATAGAGGCCCCCAGAAGTGACTCACCCAAAGTTGTTTCCTCCTGGAAGACCTTCTTGATCTGATCTCTCAAATCTCCATTAGCTGCCCATCCTGTGGACTCCCATAGCACCACTAACAGCAGTTAACACACTAGATTATGACACTCACAATGCTCCAGAAAGGAGGCTTATTTACAACTGAAATATTCTCAATGTTGGGTGTAGTACTTGGTTCACAGTACACAATATCTATTAAATGGATGAATGAATAAACTCAAAGCTTTCCTTACACAAAAGTTTAACCTAGGCCAAATTAGGCATCATGGTATCTCCTTTTCCCTTCTTTTGCCCATTTTCCCTTTGCTTTTGTGTTCCCAGTCACTTAGTGGATACTCATCAGTTTTTGCTGCTCAATATCTGAACCCTCTTCAAGCCTGTGTGGAAAATATGATCCTATCTCTCATTACAGAGGCCAAAGGCTTATAAAAGTGTTACTTTGGTCATGGCCATACATGGACTGCCATGGTAGATACAGGATATGGACCTGCTCCTGGCTCTGCTGCTCTGTGGATCATAATAATCTATGTAATCTTACTTCCTGAGCTGTGGATGACAGAGATTCAAATGTAGGAGCTTCCCACATCTTCCATATTGTTTCCCTGTCTGCCCCATAATGATCAGGACAATATAAGAACTTGAAGATTATGTTTGCCTTGCCTCTGGAAGTGGTCCTAGGTACTGGCCGCCCATTCCACTTGGCATATATGCCACAAAGATCAATATGAATTGTTAGAAGGGTACTCAGCAAAATAAAAAAAAAAATAACTTGCCAAGATTTGTTCACATTTGAGGTACTCTTTCTGGCCAATTTCCTTCTACTTGTGTTTGAAATGCAGCCAGATTCTTATGTTTTCAAAACTCAGAGATCCCACAATTCGATGGACTGATCCTTCCCATTAGTCACCAGAGGCCCCAATTAACTGTGGAGTCAGCCACCAGTCAAAAGGAAAGTTGGCAGTCTCCGATGAAAGCTAGAACTTCACTTAAGCATTTTCTCTTTCAGAGATACAGGTGCAACACAAAGCTTATTTCAGTTGTATTTTCAGAATCCACAGTTTATAAGGCATCGTTTCCTCATGTATGTGGATTCATTTACTTAGTGTTCTACCATAGCAGTTGGTTCGTATTATGTAACTGAAGTGAAAAAGGAATTCGGATTCATGTCAATGTATGACAAAACCAATACAATACTATAAAGTAATTAGCCTCCAATTAAAATAAATAAATTTATATTAAAAAAAGAAAAAAGAAAGTGTAGTGTACTTGTAACTACTGGGGTAGGAACTGAGGTTCTAGATGTTATCCTTGACTATTTTGTGGATCTGATGGTTCCTTAGGAATGTCCTGATCCCCACTGTTAGCATCTGTTTCCAGATGAAGCTGGGCTATAAGTGTCTAGGGAAATTGATGAAAGGCAAAAAAATTTTCAAACATAGTCTGATACATGTGGAAGGAGAAAGGTCAGCTGCATACCATGTAGTCAGGTGTAGGACCTTCTCAACATTTGCAGCTCTACGTAGCCCAAGACTGCAGTATGTGGGAATGGGTCCAATTTTCCATCCCCCCAGGGAAGCTCTGAGTACAAGTTAACCTTACTAGGAGAATAGTTTTGTCAACAGTCTAAAGTGAGAAAAACACTGCCTTGATGACACCAAACTTTCCACTCAAATGGGAATAAAGAGCCTTGAGTACAGGCGTGTTGTCCACAGGGAGATGCTGGGGAACAGATGCCTCTTGGACTGATTTGGTCCTTCTAATTTTTTATCCAGATGTGTGTCAACACCAAGATCCAGCTGGAAAGCCTTTCACAGTCCTCCTTTTCCTCATAACTACTCGGCAAATGCTGGCAGCAAAGTAATGCAAGCCATAGCACTAATATGCTTCCAAGTGAAGGGAAAGTTGATCAGTCATGTCCGACTCTTTGCGACCCCATGGACTATACAGTCCATGAAGTTCTCCAGGCCAGAATACTGGAGTGGGTAGCCATTCCCTTCTTCCCAACCCAGGGATCAAACCCAGGTCTCCCATATTGAAGGCGGATTCTTTACCAGCTGAGCCATAATATGCTTCCAAAGATATGTCCATTTGCCACCTGACACATTATGGAACAGAAAAGGCCTAAAATGCCTGACTCTTTTGAAGTTCCTCATTGTAGTCAGTAGTTGTTTCAGACATGTAATCTCAACTTTGGGACTTCTGAGACACAGTCACCTAGAAGTTCTTGTGAAAAACACATATTCCTAGTTACTGCCCTTAAGATATGGAATCAGAAATTCTGGGTAGAGAATCTGTATTTTAAACAAGTTCCTGCTAAGATTCTTTTGTACTCTGAAGTTTCAGGACTTCTACATATTTTAGAGTCCAGCCACAGTGTTCCAAGTGCTGTGAAGATCCATTCAACAACTTAACCACCAAAACCAATGTTTATTTAAGTTAGAAAAAAGCCCCCCAAATCACTGTCCTGATAGACTCTCCTTTCTGCTGATCTTACTCCTGAATTTCAATCTGCAATGGTCAGCTCTCATTCACATGTTTTTCCTGGTTCCTGCTCAGCCTTCCTACCTGGTTTCCTGTCTCTGTTTAGTTTCAGGAATGTAAGACCTTAGAATGTCTGAGCTAGAAGGGACTCTAAAGATTACCTCTTATGATACCCATGTTCCATGAAGGTTTGGCCTTGGTGGGGTCCCAGTGAATCTACTCTGGATAGATTTTATTTTGAGCAAAAACCTCTACCTACTTAATCAAACCCACCTTTAACTAATTTGACAAGAAGCCAGAGGCATATCAGTTCGGAGGCCCCATCATCTAAAGCAAGCCATACATGTATTGTTCTCTTTTTACCATTTTTATTTTTTTTTAAATTTATTTTGTTGCTGAAGGATAACTGTTTTACAGAATTTTGTTGTTTTCTGTCAAACCTCAACATGAATCAGTCATAGGTATATATATATCCCCACCCATTTGAACCTCCCTCCCATCTCCCTCCCAATCCCACCCCTCTAGGTAGATACAAGCCCCTGTTTGAGTTTCCTGCACCATACAGCAAATTCCCCTTGGCTATCTATTTTACATGTGGTAATGCAAGTTTCCATGTTACTCTTTCCATACATCTCACCCTCTCTTCACCTCTCCCCATGTCCATAAGTCTATTCTCTAAGTCTGTTTCTCCACTGTTGTCCTGTAAATAATTTCTTCAGTACCATTTATCTAGACTCCGTATATGTGCATTAGAATATGATATTTATCTTTCTCTTTCTGATGCACTTCACTCTGTGTAGTAGGTTCTAGGTTCATCCATCTCATCAGAACTGACTCAAATGCATTCCTTTTTATGGCTGAGTAATATGCAGCCATGAAATTAAAAGACGCTTGCTCCTTGGAAGAAAAGTTATGACCAACCTAGATGGTGTATTAAAAAGCAGAGACATTATTTTGCCAACAAAGGTCCATCTAGTCAAAGCTGTGGTTTGTCCAGTAGTCATGTATGGATGTGAGAGTTGGACTACAAAGAAAGTATGGACAGCAAAGCCTGGCATGCTGCAGACCATGGGATTGCAAAGTGTTGGGCATGACTGAGTGACTGTACTGAACTGATTTTACTGGAGATAAAATAAAGAAACAAAAAGGAAAAAGAAAAAAAAAAAAAGAAAGTTGAGCACCGAAGAATTGATGCTCTTGAACTGTGGTGTTGGAGAAGCCTCTTCAGAGTCCCTTGGACAGCAAGGAGATCCAACCAGTCCATCCTAAAAGAAATCAGTCCTGAATATTCATTGAAAGGACTGTTGAAGAATTGACTCTGGCCATCTGGTGCGAAGAACTGACTCATTGGAAAAGATCCTGTTGCTGGGAAAGATTGAAGGTGGGAGGAGAAGGGGACGACAGAGGTGAGATGGTTGGATGGCATCACCGACACAATGGACATGAGTTTGAGCAAGCTCTGGGAGTTGGTGATGGACAGGGAAGCCCGGAGTGCTGCATTCTTTGGCATTGCAAAGAGTAGGGCATGACTGAGCAACTGAGCTGGACTGAACTGAATATTCCATTGTGTGTGTGTACCACAACTTCTTTATCCATTCATCCGTCAATGGACATCTAGGTTTCTTCCATGTTCTAGCTACTGTAAATTGTGCTGCAGTGAACAATGGGATACATATGTCTTTTTCTATTTTGGTTTCCTCAGGGTATATGCCTAGGAGTGGGATTGCTGGGTCATATGGTTGTTTTATTCCTAGCTTTTAAAGGAATCTCCATACCCTCTTCCATAGTGGCTGTATCAATTTACATTCCACCAACAGTGCAAGAGCATTCCCTTTTCTCTACACCCTCTCTAGCATTTATTGTCTGTAGACATTTTGACGATGGCCATTCTGATCAGTGTGAGGTGATATCTCATTGTGCTTTTGATTTGTATTTCTCTAATAATCAGCGATGTTGAGCATCGTTTCATGTCCTTTTTAGCCATCTGAAAGTCTTCTTAGGAGAAATGTCTGTTTAGGTCTTTTCCCCACTTTTGGTTTGGGTTTTTTGTTTTTCTGGCATTGAGTTGTATGAGCTGCTTATACATTTTGGAAATTAATCCTTTGTCAGTTGTTTCACTGGCTATTATTTTCTCCCAGCTGAGAGTTGTCTTTTCACCTTGCTTATAGTTTCCTTTGCTGTGCAAAAGCTTTTAAGTTAAATCAGGTCCCACTTGTTTACTTTTGTTTTTATTTCTGTTACTGTAGGAAGTGGGTCATAGAGGATCTTGCTTTGATTTATGTCATCGAGTCTTCTGTCTATGTTTTCCTCTGAGGGTTTTATAGTTTCTGGTCTTACATTTAGGTCTTTAATCCATTTTGAGTTTATCTTTGTTTATGGTGTTAGGAAGTGTTCTAATTTCATTCTTTCACATGTAGTTGTCCAGTTTTCCCAGCCCCATTTATTCAAGAGGCTGTCTTTGCCCCATTGTGTATTCTTGCCTCCTTTGTCAAAAATAAGGTGCCCATAGGTGCATGGGTTTATTTCTAGGCTTTCTATCTTGTTCCATTGATCTACATTTCTGTTTTTGTGCCAGTATCATGCTGTGTTGATAGTACAGCTATCAAGACTATAGCTTTGTAGTATAATCTGAAGTCAGGAAGGTTGATTCCTCCAGCTCCGTTCTTCTTTCTCAAGACTGCTTTGGCTATGTGGGGTCTTTTGTGTTTCCATATGAATTGTGAAATTTTTTCTTTTAGTTCTGTGAAAAATTTGACAGGGATCGCATTGAATCTATAGATTGCATTTGGTAGCATAGTCATTTTCAAAATATTGATTCTTCCTCCCCAGGAACATGGAATATCTCTCCATCTGTTTATATCATCTTTGATTTCTTTCATTGTGTCTTATAATTTTCTGTCTCCTTAATAAGTTTATTCCCAGATATTTAATTCTTTTTGTTGCAATGGTGAATGGGATTGATTCCTTAATGTCTCTTTCTTATTTTTCATTGTTGGTATATAGAAATTCAAGTGATTTCTGTGTACTGATTCTGTATCCTACAACTTTGCTAAATTCACTGATTAGCTCCAGTAATTTTCTGATACTATCTTTAGGGTTTTCTATGTACAGTATTCAGAGAAGGCAATGGCACCCCACTCCAGTACTCTTGCCTGGAAAATCCCATGGATGGAGGAGCCTGGTAGGCTGCGGTCCATGGGGTCGCTAGGAGTTGGACATGACTGAACGACTTCACTTTCACTTTTCACTTTCATGCACTGGAGAAGGAAATGGCAACCCACTCCAGTGTTCTTGCCTGGAGAATCCCAGGGACGGGGGAGCCTGGTGGGCGGCTATCTATAGGGTCACGCAGAGTCAGACATGACTGAAGTGATTTAGTAGTAGCATGTACAGTATCACATCATCTGCAAACAGTGAGAGCTTTATTTCTTTTCTGATCTGGATTCCTTTTATTTCTTTTTCTTCTCCTCTGATTGCTGTAGCTAGGACTTCCAGAACTAGGCTGATTAATAGTGGTGACAGTGGACACCCTTGTCTTGTTCCTGATCTTAGAGGGAATGCTTTCTGTTTTTCACCATTGAGAATAATGTTTGCTGTTAGGCTTATCATATATAGCCTTTACTCTGTTGAGGTAGGTTCCGTCTATGCCGATTTTTTGAAGAGTATTAATCATAAATGGGTGCTGAATTTTGTCAAAGGCTTTTTCTGCATCTATTGAGATTATCATATGGTTTATATCTTTCAATTTGTTAACATGGTGCTTCACATTGATTGATTTGCATATATTGAAGAATCTTTGCATTCCTGGAATAAACCCAACTTGATCATGGTGTGTGAGCTTTTTGATGTGTTGCTGAATTCTGTTTGCTAAACTTCTGTTGAGGATTTTTACATCTATGTTCATCAGTGATATTGGCCTGTGGTTTTCTTTTTTTATGTTGCCTTTGTCTGGCTTTGGTATCGGGGTGATGGTGCCCTTGTAGAACGAGTTTGGAAGTGTTCCTTCCTCTGCAATTTTTTGAAAGAGTTTTTAGAAGAATAGGCATTAGCTCTTCTCTAAATGTTTGATAGAATTCTGCTGCGAAGCCATCTGGCCCTGGGCTTTTGTTTTCTGCGAGATTTTTGATCACAGCTTCAATTTCAGTGCATAATTTCTATTTCTCCCTAGTTCAGTCTTGGAAGATTGAACTTTTCTAAGAATCTGTCCATTTCTTCCAGGTTATCCATTTTATTGCCATGCAGTTGTTCATAATAGTCTCTTGTAATCCTTTGTATTTCTACCTTGTCTGTTGTAACCTCTCCTTTTTCATTTCTAATTTTGTTGATTTGATTCTTCTCTCTTTTTTTCTTGATGAGTCTGGCTAAAGGTTTATCAGTTTTGTTTATCTTCTCAAAGAACCACCTTTTAGTTTTATTAATCTTTACTATTGTTTCTTTTGTTGCTTTTTCATTTGTTTCTGCTTGGATCTTTATGATTTATTTCCTTCTACTAACTTTGGGGTTATTTTTGTTCTTCTTTTTCCAGTTGTTTTAGGTGTAAAGTCAGGTTGTCTATTCAATGTTTTTCTTGTTTCTTGAGGTAGGATTGTGTTGCTATCTACTTCCCTCTTAGGACTGCTTTTGCTGCATCCCATAGGCTTTGAGTTGTCGTGTTTTCATTTTCTTTTGTTTCTAGAAAATTTTTTATTTCCCTTCTGATTTCTTCAGTAACCTATTGGTTATTTAGAAACGTGTTGCTTAATTTCCACGTGTTTGTGTATTTTAGTTTTTTTCCCCTTGCAATTGATATCTAGTCTTATAGTGTTGTGGTCAGAGAAGATGCTTGATACGATTTCAGTTTTCTTAAATTTACTGAGGTTTGACTTGTGACCCAAGATGTGGTCTATCTGGAGGATGTTCCCTGTGCACTTGAGAAGGTGTATTCTGCTTTTGGAATGTCCTGAAGATATCAATGAGATCCATCTCATCTAATGTATCATTTAAGACTTGTGTTTCCTTATTAATTTTCTGTTTGACGATCTGTCCATTGGTGTGAGTGGGGTGTTAAAGTCTCTGACTATCATTGTGCTACTGTCAATTTCTCCTTTTAGGTCGGTTAGTGTTTGTCCTGTGTATTGAGGTGCTCCTATGTCGGGTGCATCGATATTTACAATTGTTATATCTTCCTCTTGGATTGATCTCTTGATCATTTAGAGTGTCCTTCCTTATCTCTTGTAATCTTCTTTATTTTAAGGTCTATTTTGTCTGATACAAGGATTGCTACTCTAGCTTTCTTTTGCTTCCCATTTGCATGGAATATATTTTTCCATCCTCTCACTTTCAGTCTATATGTGTCTTGAGGTCTGAAGTGGGTTTCTTGTAAGCAGCATACACATGGGTCTTGTTTTTGTATCCATTCAGCCAGTCTGTGTCTTTTGGTTGGAGCATTTAATCCACTTACATTTAAAGTAATTATTGATATATATGTTCCTATTGCCATTTTCTAATTGTTGGGGGTGAATTTAGTAGATCTTTTTTCTTCTCTTGTATTTCTTGGCTATATAAGTCCCTTTAACATTTGTTGTAAAGCTGGTTTGGTGGTACTGAATTCTCTTAACTTTTACTTGTCTGAAAAGTTTTTTATTTCTCCACCAATTTTGAATGAGATCCTTGCCGGGTACGGTAATCTTGGTTGTAGATTTTTCCCTTTCAGTACTTTAAATATATCCTGCCATTCTCGCCTGGCCTGCAGTGTTTCTGCTGAAAGATCAGCTGTTAAGCATATGGGGTTTCCCTTGTATGTTACCTCTTGCTTCTCCCTTGCTGCTTTTAATATTCTTTCTTTGGGTTTAGTCTTTGTTAGTTTGATTAGTATGTGTCTTGGCATGTTTCTCCTTGGGTTTATCCTGTATGGGACCCTTTGTGCCTCTTGGACTTGATTGACTATTTCCTTTTCCATGTGGGGGAAATTTTCAACCACAATCTCTTCAAAAATTTTCTCTTAACCTTTCTTTTTCTCTTCTTCTTCTGAGACCCCTATAATTCAAATGTTGGTGTGTTTGATACTGTCCCAGAGGTCTCTGAGACTATCCTCAGTTCTTTTCATTCTTTTTACTTTATTCTGCTCTTCAGAAGTTATTTCCACCATTTTATCTTCCAGCTCACTGATCCAGCTCGCAAATCAGTATTTTTAATTTCAGCAATTGTTTTGTTTGTCTCTGCATGTTTATTCTTTAATTCTTCTGGGCCTTTGTTAATTGATTCTTGCATTTTCTCCATTTTGTTCTCAAGTTTTTTATCATCTTTACTATCATTATTCTGAATTCTTTCTCAGGTAGGTTGCCTATTTCCTCTTCATTTATTTGGACTTCTGCGTTTCTAGTTTGTTCCTTCATTTGTAGTAGTTCTCTGCCTTTTCTTTCGTTTTTTTTTTTTTTAAAACTTATTGTGTTTGAGGTCTCCTTTTCCCAGCCTTCAAGTTGAATTCTTTCTTCCTTTTGGTTTCTGCCCTCCTACAATGGTACAGTGGTTTGCATAAGCTTCGTATATTTTGTTTGTTTGCTGGTTTTTCCTCTGATGGGCTTGGTTGAGTGAGGTGATAATCCTATCTGTTGATGATTTAGTTTGTATTTTTGTTTTGTTTGTTGTTTAGATGAGGTGTTCTGCACAGGGTGCTAGTTGGGTGATGCCAGGTGTTGTATCCCAGTGGTTTTCTCCGCGTGAGTTCTCACTATTTGATACCCACTAGGGTTAGTTCTCTGGTAGTCTAGGGTCTTGGAGTCAGTGCTCCCACTCCAAAGGATCAGGGCTTGATCTCTGCTATGTGATATTGAGCCAACTTCTTAATGTTGCTAAACCTCAGCTTAATCAGCAGCAAAGCACAGACTGAAAATATCACCTACTTCTTCCTGGGGTGCTCAGTTGTCAAAGCATTAACAAAGTCTCCTCTTGGGAAGAATTTGAATTCAGTGTTTTTTTTTTTTCCATGAGGTACTCTACACAGCAGCTCATGATTGTGTTGGCAGTGGCTTTGCATAACTTGGTTTCCTTGGCTGGAATCACCTCTCTGAGGACTGGGCAGGCTTGGGTTCCAAGGCTGGATTGTTGTGAGGCTCAGCATCCTGGGAGAATGTGGCAAGTAGTGTGACTCCACAATGTTCCTGGAGTGCCTTTTGCCCTATGAAGGAGCCCTCAATCTATCTCACACTGAACCCTGGATCAAGGAGACAGACTTGAGAGCTTTACCTCCTATCTTCTTCCTGGTTGATCTCTCAGTAAAACTCTTTTCTCAAAAGCCTATCACAGTATTGGCCTCTGTCACTGTTTTTATTTTGTGATTAGTTCTCCCTGAGTGCAGGTGTTCTGTATTACCAGCAGTATATGTCTATGTACTTATTAGCACAGGTCTGCATATTAAGGCTCCTGGAAGATATTGGTTTAATGGCAGAAAGAAAGTACAGAGGAAGGAAAGGAAGAACCAGGCAAAGATTCAAATCCAGTTCTGTCAGAGTCTGAAGGCTGAGCTCTTTCTGATTTCCCACACTACAATTACTGTGTTGTGGCATCCCATCCACTAGATTGTGGTCTACTTGAGTACAAGGTTAACATTTCATTTATCTTTACATCACCAGTGCTATGTAAAGCGGCTTCATATATAGTATATGATAGACATTTGTGGAACTGATTAGCAATCAACAGAACAACATAATCGTTTAATTTATGTGAGTGGAAATGGAGTAACAAGACCATGCCAGGGGATGTTAGTGAATTATATGTGGCACCGAGCCTCCTCTTTGAAACTGTCCTTTATAAGTAACTGCCCTCCTCTTAGCATCATAGGGGGAAAAAGCTCATCTGGTCTCTTAACCATAATGGAGTATAACAAAAACTGACAATAAGTGGGTTCTCTGTATGCTGGTCTTCTTCCGTCTTCCCCTGACTTGGCTGAGAGCTGGGGTAACACACAGTGGAGCTTGCTGTCCCTAGTCCTTCCTCTATGACTTTTCTGCTGAGCTGCCATGCCCCTTTCTAATGTTTCTTTTCTCTTTCCCTTTCACTTAACTCAGCTTTTATGTATCTGTCCATCACTGACTCTCTAACTACCAGCTAGAATGGCCTGGCTCTTTTCTAACTTTCAAAGGAAGCTGCCTGCTCTGAATGTGTGACATTAGAGAATGGGTTTGATAAGTCCTTAAGAAGAGTTGTTTATATTCTTTCAAAATTTCCTGGGTAATAAACAGTTGTTTGAAAGTGAAGGGTAAAGTGGTATTTCAACAGCTTGTTCTCTGCTATTCCTGTGATGGCTCAAATCATACAACATTGCATTTCAACCTTTGTAAGGAGATCTCACCAGTCCAGGGCTACTGAGTGGGCTGAGTCACTTGATTCCCTACTTGGTACCCAGGGACCTACTCAGTTCTAGCCCAGTTGGAACTCCACTGGTTGAATCTTTGAAACTCTGAGGCTGACTGAAGCTTCTAAGCCAACAAAGAGAGGCAAAGGGCCTTTGTACTTCAGCAAGGAAATGTTCCAGTTCTTTTGCACTTTCGTAATGAAGGCTGACCCAGCAGCCCTAGTGTCCCTGGCACACAGAGGGGGGTTGTAGGCAATAAAGGGGATTTGACTCTTTGGGGTAACTCCTCTCTTCCCAGGACTTTTATAGATGGCTTTCCAGCCATTGAGAGGTTCACTGCTCATTCACATTCCACAGCTTTGAATCTTGGGGAAAAAAATTTTGTGTATTGATAAACTGCATCGAAGTTCCAATGCATCTCACACATGCCATGTCTCATTTACATCAATCCCTATCTAGCTTCATTAATTTAGGCCACTTGACCAGGCTTATAGGGATTTCAGTTTGCCATCTCAAACTTAATTTGTAAATTACACGGCTAGGAAGGTGTAAACTGTTCACCACTGTTGTTATTGCTGGAGCGAGTTAAAGTGCTTCACAGTATGAATTCAGGTATTAATTCCAGTACAGTGCAATGCCTCCAGTAAACTGCATGAAGGGAGTTTTACTTTTCATCCTGACAATTTTAGAAAATGTGACATTTTAAAAATCCCAGGACCAAAGTTGCAAATTCCATCATGACTAGTTTTGTTAGATATCTGGATGTGGGAACTGAGGTAAGTAGAATTGCAAACAGCAGCCCTGGAAGGAGCTTTGTGATTTGATCCTCAATCCTTGACTGTATAAACAAGCTATCGGGGACCCAGAGTAATTACTGGATATGATTCAGCTCATACGATGACAACAGTGTCCTCCTGATCATCAGTTAGAAATCTCCAAATATGCTGAATCCATTAGAATAATTATGGTACACCATCTGAGTTGGCAATGAAAGACTGTTCTGATACCACTTAGAAGCATCTGGCCCTAATCAGACTTCAATTTTAGACACAGTCCTACCTAAAGCTTCCTGTAATTCATTACATCAGAAGACAAAGAGTTATTTTTATGCAGAAAAAATTGGACTCAAGTAAAAGTTACTTTAACACTTCATCTAATTACAAAGCTGAGCACAGTACCGTGACTATTGAAACATGCTACAGATATAACAAAGAGCATGAACAGCAATGAAAGATGATCTTGACTAGCTGCCAAGGTAAGCAAAGATGAGGGGAATGTTTCTTTTGATTAGAGGGGAAAGTGAGGCAGCAGTAATTTCTTTTCAGAATGTTTACACACTCTGTTTGGTTAGATATTTTATTAAGGGTTCATGTTAACTATGATATTGATTATTCTTTAGCAGCATGTAGCTCATTTGAGCAATGAAGTGCATTTTTATTGCAAGTAACTTCAAGGAATATGGTCTCCCATTGAGAAAATAAAAAGACAGACTTATGATTGGGTCAGGGAATGTGAATTTGAGCTAACAGACATAGAATCTAGACTTAGGCTACAGGTCCATATTCTTTCAGGCGATTTTTTCGGTCCCTGGGATAACACAAAACTGCATTATCATTGAGGAAGGAAATAGTAGCATTGATGAAAGAAGATCTAGGCAAAAACAATACCTTTTAAAAGGTGAAGCAAAAGAAGATCTGTATGATGAAAGAGTTCATAAGTCAGTCAGCTATTTTGAGTTTTTGAAAAACACAAAGAACTCTGGTTTAGAGATAAACTTCAACTTACTCTCAACTCTCAATTACCTGTAGCAAGTTGAATAGATTTAATTTATCTAGTTCCTTTCTAATACACTGCTGCTGAGAAGCAGTCTGCCTACAAATCACAATCTTTCTAAACCTCAATTTCTTCATCCACTAAATAGTATAAATCAATGTTATTTGGCATGAGAGGTAAGTGTAAAAAGGTAAACCTCACTAAACAGTAGTTTTAAATTAAAAAACTTAGAAAACGTCTGATGAACAGACCATTTTCTAAGATGCCGAACTGTCAGTATAGTTTCATTGTCTCTGGAAGTGATGGGAAGAACAGTTATTTTCTTATTCATATAGTTACCCTTGCTGCCCAAGGAACAAACAACTTGGAAAAAGATATCTCTGCTCAAGATGAGGTTTTGCACTAGTCCAAGATATATTACTCACTAGAAAACGGAAGAGGGAGGAAGAGGTTGGAGCAAGTAATTTTCATGCTCCTGTGAGCTAAAAACTTACTGTACTCTCAGTTTGACAAATCATCAGAGTTTCAGACATGGTTGTATATAAATATGTTGTTATATAATTATAAATACCAGTGGCTAGTTGAGCAGGCTGTTAAAAGGTATCACTCCACAAGCATGGACATTTTTATTTTGCTTTAAATTCGTATTAATGAGCATCCATTATGTGTTCAATATACACATATTGTTTAGGTGTGTATGTTTAGGTGTGTACTTTATATAATCCACCTGATTTAATTCTTGCCATTATACTATGGAAAGAATCTTATTCTAATTTTGCATGTGAGGGAACTAACACAGAGGTTAACCTGGCTTCATGAGCAATTTTACAATGTAAAGCAGAGGTAGGTAGGCCAGTCAGGACTCCTTTGCATTAATCTAGTTGAGAGGAATTATTGGTCTGTGAGAAGGGAAAGTAGTTAATCTTTTGGAAAGATTCTATGATGTTGTTTTTGCCCTAAATAGCATTTTACAGATATCAATTAATCCAGTTAAATTGCAACAGAATGTGCAAACATGTTCTTATGACTCATCTGGATCATATCTTGTACTTTCCCTTTAATAAATATGATTTATAAATACATTAAAAGCACTTGATTTCAAAATCTCCAAACCCCCACCTAGTCTCTATTTTAAACATCTTTAGATAGTGAAATTGAGAAATCTGCCTTGCAAAGTGTGTTCTGCATCTTGACTGCCAGGACTTGCTTTTGGAAATCTGAATAAAACTGAGTCTTTGGTGGGTAAGCATTATGTAGGCTCTGAAGGGATCACTACCATCTCAATGATTTAGCCTTATCATGAATCTGCTAAATGAAGATATCCAATATAATCTTGTTTTATTTAGCTGTTTCTTTTATACTCCCTCTCTCTTCTCTATAGTGAAACATGTATACAAAACAGCTGTAAAATAGAAGAACTATATTTAAAATATATATTTTTCTGAACTTCATTTTGAAAAAATGTATGACTTATCTGTAAGTTACACGGTTGACCACTAAAAACACTTTCTTCACTAATCTTCAAGGGATTATATCTGGTAGACAGAGTGTCTGAAGAACTAGGATGGAGGTTCATAATACTGCATAGCAGGTGGTGACCAAAACCGTCCAAAAGAAAAAGAAATGCAAGAAGGCAAAGTGGTTGATTGAAGAAGCCTAACAAATAGCTGAGGAAAGAAGAAAAGTGCAAAGCAAGGGAGAAAGGGAAAGATACTCAACTGAACACAGAGTTCCAGAGAATAGCAAGGAGAGATAACAAAACCTTCTTGAATGAACAATGCAAAGAAATAGAGGGGGAAAAAATAGACTGGGAAAGAGTAGAGATTGCTTCAAGAAAATTGGAGATATCCAGAAAACATTTCATGCAAGGATGGGCACAAAAAAGGACCTCAAAGAAATGGTAAGGACCTAACAGAAGCAGAAGAGTTTAAGAAGAGGTGGCAAGAATACACAGCAGAACTATATAGAAAATGTCTTAATGACCAGTATAATCATGATAGAGTGATCACAACCTAGGGCCAGACATCCTGGAGTGTGAAGTCAAGTGGGCCTTAGGAAGCATTACTATGAGCAAGGCTAGTGGATGTGATAGAATTCTAGCTGAGTTACTTCAAATCCTAAAAGAAGACACTGTAAACTGCTGAACTCAATATGTAAGCACATTTGGAAAACTCAGCAGTGGTCACAGGATTGGGAAAAGACAGTTTTCATTCCAATCTCAAAGAAGGGCAATGACAAGAATTTTCAAACTACCATAAAAATGCACTCATTTTACAGGCTAGCAAAGTAATGCTCAAAATCCTTCAAAACAAGGCTTCAGTAATATGTGAATCAAGAACATATTCAAGAATAGGGAACAAGATGGTGGAAGGGTAGGTGGACATGGAATATATCTCTCTTAACAGATGCATCAGGAATACATCATCAGACACAGAAATGCATGCAGAACACCAGCTGAGAGCGGACAGGAGTACCTGACTAGTGGAAAACAATATATAGACCATGCAAAACTTGAGATCAAGGCCTGAGCCTTTGGAGTGGGAGCACTGACTCCAAGACCCCAGACCACCAGAGAACTAACCGTCAGTTCAGTTCAGTCGCTCAGTCATGTCCGACGCTTTGTGACCCCATGAAATGCAGCATGGTAGGCCTCCCTGTCCATCACCAACTCCTAGAGTCTACCCAAACTCATGTCCATTGAGTCGGTGATACCATCCAGCCTTCTCATCTTCTGTTGTCCCCTTCTTCTCCTGCCCCCAATCCCTCCCAGCATCAGGGTCTTTTCCAATGAGTCAACTCTTCGCATCAGGTGGCCAAAGTACTGGAGTTTCAGTTTCAGCATCGGTCCTTCCAAGGAACACCCAGGACTGACCTCCTTTAGGATGGACTGGTTGGATCTCCTTGCAGTCCAAGGGACTCGTAAGAGTCTTCTCCAACACCACAGTTGAAAAGCAACAATTCTTCTGCGCTCAGCTTTCTTCACAGTCCAACTCTCACATCCATACATGACCACTGGAAAAACCATAGCCTTGACTAGATGGAACTTTGTTGGCAAAGTAATGTCTCTGCTTTTAAATATGCTATCTAGGTTGGTCATAACTTTCCTTCCAAGGAGTAAGTGTCTTTTAATTTCATGGCTGCAATCACCATCTGCAGTGATTTTGAAGCCCCCCAAAATAAAGTCTGACACTGTCTATTTCCATTGTTTCCCCATCTATTTCCCATGAAGTGATGGGACCAGATGCCATGATCTTAGTTTTCTGAATGTTGAACTTTAAGCCAACTTTTTCACTCTCCTCTTTCATCAAGCGACTTTTTAGCTCCTCTTCACTTTCTGCCATAAGGGTGGTGTCATCTGCATATCTGAGGTTATTGATATTTTTCCCAGCATTCTTGATTCCAGCTTGTGCTTCTTCCAGCCCAGCATTTCTCATGAGGTACTCTGCATGTAAGTTAAATAAGCAGGGTGACAATATACAGCCTTGGTGAACTCCTTTTCCTATTTGGAACCAGTCTGTTGTTCCATGTCCAGTTCTAACTGTTGCTTCCTGACCTGCATACAGATTTCTCAAGAGACAGGTCAGATGATCTGGTATGCCCATCTCTTTCAGAATTTTCCACAGTTTATTGTGATCCACACAGTTGAAGGCTTTGGCATAGTCAGTAAAGCAGAAATAGATGTTTTTCTCGAACTCTCTTGCTTTTTCGATGATCCAGCAGATGTTGGCAATTTGATCTCTGGTTCCTCTGCCTTTTCTAAAACCAGCTTGAACATCTGGAAGTTCTTGGTTCACATATTGCTGAAGCCTGGCTTGGAGAATTTTGACCATTACTTTACTAGTGTGTGAGATGAGTGCAATTGTGCCATAGTTTGAACATTCTTTGGGATTGCCTTTCTTAGGGATTGAAATGAAAACTGACCTTTTCCAGTCCTGAGGCCACTGCTGAGTTTTCCAAATTTGCTGGCATATTTAGTGCAGCACTTTCACAGCATCATCTTTCAGGATTTGAAATAGCTCAACTGGAATTCCATCACATCCATTAGCTTTGTTCATAGTGATGCTTTCTAAGGCCCACTTGACTTCACATTCCAGGATGTCTGGCTCTAGTGAGTGATCACACCATTGTGATTATCTGGGTCGTGAAGATCTTTTTTGTACAGTTCTTCTGTGTATTCTTGCCACCTCTTCTTAATATCTTCTGCTTCTGTTAGGTTCCTACCATTTCTGTCCTTTATTGAACCCATCTTTGCATGAAATGTTCCCTTGGTATCTCTAATTTTCCTGAAAAGATCTCTAGTCTTTCCCAATTCTGTTGTTTTCCTTTATTTCTTTGCATTGATTGCTGAGGAAGGCTTTCTTATCTCTCCCGGCTATTCTTTGGAACTCTGCATTCAAATGGATATATCTTTCCTTTTCTCCTTTGCTTTTCGCTTCTCTTCTTTTCTCAGCTATTTTAAGGCCTCCTCAGACAACCATTTTGCCTTTTTGCATTTCTTTTCCATGGGGATGATCTTGATCCCTGTCTCCTGTACAATGTCACGAACCTCTGTCCATAGTTCATCAGGCTCTCTGTCTATCAGATCTAGTCCCTTAAATCTATTTCTCACTTCCACCGTATAGTCATAAGGGATTTGATTTAGGTCTAGTGGTTTTCCCTACTTTCTTCAGTTTAAGTCTGAATTTGGCAATAAGGAGTTCACGATCTGAACCACAGTCAGCTACCGGTCTTGTTTTTGCTGACTGTATAGGGCTTCTCCATCTTTGGCTGCAAAGAATATAATCAATCTGATTTCAGTGTTGACCATCTCGTGATAATCTCTTCAAAAATTTTCTCTTACCCTTCTTTTTCGCTTCTGCTGCTGCTGCTAAGTTGCTTCAGTTATGTCTGACTCTGTGCGACCCCATAGACAGCAGCCTACCAGGCTCCTCCCTTCCTGGGATTCTCCAGGCAAGAATACTGGAATGGGGTGCCACTTCCTTCTCCAATGCATGAAAGTGAAAGTGAAGTCTCTCAGTCGTGTCCGACTCTTCGCGACCGCATGGATTGTAGCCTACCAGGCTCCTCCGTCCATGGGATTTTCCAGGCAAGAGTACTGGAGTGGGTTGCCATTTCCTTCTCCACTTCTTCTTCTGGGACCCCTATGATTCAAATGTTGGTGTGTTTGATACTGTCCCAGAGGTCTCTGAGACTATTATCAGTTCTTTTCATTCTTTTTACTTTATTCTGCTCTTCAGAAGTTATTTCCACCATTTTATCTTCCAGCTCACTGATCCAGCTCGCAAATCAGTATTTTTAATTTCAGCAATTGTGTTGTTTGTCTCTGCATGTTTATTCTTTAATTCTTCTGGGCCTTTGTTAATTGATTCTTGCATTTTCTCCATTGTGTTCTCAAGGTTTTTGATGATCTTTACTATCATTATTCTGAATTTTTTTTTCAGGTAGTTTGCCTAATTTCTCTTCATTTATTTGGACTTCTGTGTTTCTAGTTTGTTCCTTCATTTGTGTAGCAGTTCTCTGCCTTTTTTTTTTTTTTTTTTTTTAACTTGTTGAGTTTCAGGATTCCTTTTCCCAGGCTTCAAGGTTGAATTCTTTCTTCCTTTTGGTTTCTGCCTTCCTAAGGTTGGTCCAGTGGTTTGCATAAGCTCCCTATAGGGTGAGATTAGAGCTGAGTTTTTGTTTGTTTGCTTGCTTGTTTTTCCTCTGACGGGCAAGGCTGAGTGAGGTGGTAATCCTGTCTGCTGATGATTGGGTTTGTATTTTTGTTTTGTTTGTATTTTAGATGAGGTGTCCTGCACAGGGTGCTAGTGGTCGTTAGGTGATGCCAGGTATTGTATTCCAGTGGTTTCCTTTGCGTGAGTTCCCATTATTTGATATCCCCCTAGGGTTAATTCTGTGCAGTCCATCGCAGCCTCTGCATCTGAATGCAGAGTTCCAAAGAATAGCCAGGAGAGGTAAGAAAGCCTTCCTCAGTGATCAATGCAAAGAAATAGAGGAAAACAACAGAACGGGAAAGACTAGGGATCTCTTCAAGAAAATTAGAGATACCAAGGGAAACCTAGAAACCTAGATGTCCATCGATGGATGAAGGGATAAAGAAGTTGTGGTACACACACACAATGGAATATTCAGTTCAGTTCAGTCGCTCAGTCGTGTCCTACTCTTTGCAACGCCAAAGAATGCAGCACGCTGAGCGTCCCTGTCCATCACCAACTCCCAGAGCTTGCTCAAACTCATGTCCATTGTGTCAGTGATGCCATCCAACCATCTCATCCTCTGTCGTCCCCTTCTCCTCCCACCTTCAATCTTTCCCAGCAACAGGATCTTTTCCAATGAGTCAGTTCTTCGCACCAGATGGCCAGAGTCAGTTCTTCAGCATCAGTCCTTTTAATGAATATTCAGGACTGATTTCTTTTAGAATGGACTGGTTGGATCTCCTTGCTGTCCAAGGGACTCTGAAGAGGCTTCTCCAACACCACAGTTCAAAAGCATCAATTCTTCCGTGCTCAACTTTCTTTATAGTCCAACTCTCACATCCATATACATTGGATAAACCACATCTTTGACTAGACGGACCTTTGTTGGCAAAGTAATGTGTCTGCTTTTTAATACGTCACCTAGGTTGGTCATAACTTTTCTTCCAAGGAGCAAGCGTCTTTTAATTTCATGGCTGCATATTACTCAGCCATAAAAAGGAATGCATTTGAGTCAGTTCTGATGAGATGGATGAACCTAGAACCTACTACACAGAGTGAAGTGCATCAGAAAGAGAAAGATAAATATCATATTCTAATGCACATATACGGAGTCTAGATAAATGGTACTGAAGAAATTATTTACAGGACAACAGTGGAGAAACAGACAGAGAATAGACTTATGGACATGGGGAGAGGTGAAGAGAGGGTGAGATGTATGGAAAGAGTAACATGGAAACTTACATTACCATATGTAAAATAGAATGCCAAAGGGAATTTGCTGTATGGTGCAGGAAACTCAAACAGGGGCTTGTATCTACCTAGAGGGGTGGGATTGGGAAGGAGGTTCAAAAGGGTGGCAATATATATATACACCTATGGCTGATTCATGTTGAGGTTTGACAGAAAACAACAAAATTCTATAAAACAATTATCCTCATCAACAAAGTAAATTTTTAAAAAATGAGTCAAAAAAAAAAAAAAAAAGAACATCCAGTTGCACATGCTGGATTTACATAAGACAGAGAAACCCAGGGTGCAAATTGCCAATATCTTTTGATCATAGAGAAAGCAAGGGAATTTCAGAAAATGTCTACTTTCTGCTTCATTGACTACTCTAAAGCCTTTGACTGTGAGGATCATGACAAATTTTGGAAAATTCTTAAAGAGATAGGAATACCAGATCACCTTATCTGTCTCCTAAGGAATCTGTATGCTGGAGAAAAGCAAGAGTTAGAACTGGACATAGAACAATGGACTGGTTCCAAATTGGGAAAGGAGTACGTCAAGGCTGTATATTGTCACCCTGCATATTTACCTTACACGCAGAGTATATCATGCTAAATGCTGGGCAGGATGAATCACAAGCTGGAATCAAGACTGCTGGGTGAAACATCAACAACCTCAGATATGCAGATGATACCACTCTAATGGCAGAAAGAGAAGAGGAACTAAAGAGCCTCTTGATGATGATGAAAGAGGAGAATGAAAAAGATGGCATAAAACTCAACATTCAAAAAACTAAGACTATGGCATTCATGGCAAACAAAAGTGGAAAAAGTGGAAGCAGTGAGAGATTTTATTTTCTTGGGCTACAAAATCACTGTGAACAGTGACTGAAGACACTAATTAAGAATGTTTGCTCCTTGAAAAACAAGCGATGACAAATCCAGACAACATATTAAAAAGCAGAGGCATCACTTTGCCAACAAAAGCCTGTCTAGTCAAAGCTATGTTTTTTCCAGTAGTCATGTACAGATGTGAGAGCTAGACCATAAAAAAGGCTGAGCACAGAAGAATTGATGCTTCTGAATTGTGGTGCTGGATAAGACTCTTGAGAGTCTATTGTATTGCAAGGAGATTAAACTAGTCAAACATTCTGAATAATCATTCATTAGAAGGAGTGATGCTGTAGCTGAAACTCCAATACTCCGGCCACCTGATGTGAAAAGCAGACTCACTAGAAAGACTGAAGACAAAAGGAGAAGGGGCTGGAAGAGGATAAGATGGTTAGATAGGATCACTGACTCAATGGAAAAAATTTGAGCAATCTCTGGGAGACAGTGGAGGACAGAGGTGCCTGGTGTGCGGTCACGTGTGGTCACAAATAGCTGGACCTGACTTAGTTACTGAACAACAACAACTGCCCCATACTTTGTCCAAATTTTGACAATAAAAATGTCTCTAGACACTGCCAAATGACCCGTGAGGAGGCAAAACTGCCTCAAATTGAGAACCATAGCCCCAGAAACAAGATTCTATTATTCTACTTTCAATCATGATCAAAATGGTGTTCTCTGTTTTCCCATGTGTCAAAAGTCTGTAAGAATAAGCCTCAATACACAAGTCATCATCATTATTATTAAAAACAAATTTAGCACTGTTAAAAGAAAAAGTAATATATGGCCATACAAATACACAAATACAGGTAAAACTATCAGATGGTACTTACTCAGTCTTCTTCCTTGTTTCAGAAACAGCCAGAATTATTATTTATGTATTAATCTTTCTGGTGAAACCTCAAAATAAGATTATACTGTACTTACTGCTTAGTAACTTGATTGTTTTTAAATTCAAAATATATAAAATTTAGTTATCTACCTAGAGCATAATTTTAAATAGAATAGCATTCCACTGTATGGCTTTACAATTAGTGAGTCACTCATTCATTTTATAAATACAGTAAACTTCTATATGTCAGGCACTGTGCTAGGTGCCAGGTTTAAAATGTGAAGAAGATAAACAGACAAGAAATTGTGTCATGAAGTTGGAGAGACCAACAAAGAAAATAGAATAGGAGAGGCTAGGCGATAGCCTAATACCCTCTAGGAAAACAGGCCTTGGCAGCCAGGGCAGTTAGATTAAGACAAACAAGAATAACAAAGTGAGGAGTAGCTAGTGCTGAATACAACCGTGTGACCTATTGATCTATGTTTCTCTCCATTCATTTATCAATATATTGCTTAATAAATTGCTGAATAATTTAAAATTTTACATAAACTTGGACATTTCCAATCATTCCTATTGCTAGTTTGGTAACCTTTTTGCTACTCTTCCCCTGACCCCAGTTCCCCAAGATGCAGGCAAATGCTTGGTGTCTTGCAGCTGTGTTCTTAACAGGTCTAGATATGCAGAGTGACCCTCAGATCCTAATGGAAATATTCAATAGGTGAAAATTATGATTAAAAAGGTATTTGAATTCAAATTGATATCACATTGTAAAGGTTTTCTTGTTTTGTGTGTGTGCGTTTTTTCTAAGTGTAATAACAGCTCTGTGTGTGTGTTAGTCACTCAGTCGTGTCTGACTCTTTGCGACCCGTGGACTGTAGCTTGCCAGGCTCCTCTGTCCATGGGATTTCCCAGGCAAGAATACCGGGAATGCCATTTCCTTCTCCAAATAACAGCTCTATCTCCCCTCACTAGTGTCGATAATTCCTGCTAGAATGGTAATTCATTTTTGCCAACTGATCCCTTGAGAGAAGTAGACTCGGATGGAGTTCAGTGGAACTCTTCTTATTCCCTCTATAATCTGCAGAATCCAGAATTGTAGGAATTGGTAAGTAAAACTCTATGACTGGGTTACTAGGAGTGATGGGAAAGAAGTAATCAGGATCATTTCTCTATTTCTAGGTTCCTGGACCCATGTATTTTGCTAAATGAAGGAACAGAACTATGTAACAGTCACTGATTTATGCCATACACTGTTCTTAGAAATGGAATCCTATCTTCACTGGGTATCATTTCTAAGTTGGCACTGTAACAGGTAGTTCTGTTACTCTTACCGGCCAGCAGATCCAAGGTGGTACAGTGTGATGGGACTAGTAGATCCTGTTGTAATATGTTCACTGCTGTACTTCCTTTACTTTAAAATAAGTCCCTCAATCTGTGTAATGTCTTGTGGTCAGTGGATCAGTCTGTAAGCCTGCATACAGTGGTGCTGACTAAGGACTATAGGCGAAAAAAGACAAACTCATACCAAGAATACAAGTCCGTTTTCATCAAAATGGGAACTTCAGCATTGTACTGTGGTACCTAGTCAATGCAATATTAGAAAAAAAAAAAGGCATTCAAATTAGGATGGGAGAAATAAAACTATTTGCAGAAGACATGCTTATCATTGTAGAAATTCCTAATGAATCCACAAAAAACCCCTATGAGAACCATGAAGTGAATTTAGAAAGGCCATAGTGTGTATGTGTCTGCATACACACACACACTTTCAGCTTATGGCACTTACATAACAATGGGATCAAAATATATTTACAAACCAAATAAACAATAATAAAATCAACAACTAAGTATAATTTTTATTTTTTTAATTTTTTTTTCCATTTATTTTTATTAGTTGGAGGCTAATTACTTTACAATATTGTAGTAGTTTTTGTCATACATTGACATGAATCAGCCATGGATTTACATGTGTTCCCCATCCCAATCCCCCCTCCAGCCTCCCTCTCCATCCCATCCCTCTGGGTCTTCCCAGTGCACCAGCCCTGAGCACTTGTCTCATGCATCCAACCTGGGCTGGTGATCTGTTTCACCCTTGATAGTATACTTGTTTCAATGCTGTTCTCTCTGAACATCCCACCCTAGCCTTCTCCCACAGAGTCTAAAGGTCTGTTCTGTACATCTGTGTCTCTTTTTCTGTTTTGCATATAGGGTTATTATTACCATCTTTTTAAATTCCATATATATGCATTAGTATACTATATTGGTCTTTATCTTTCTGGCTTACTTCACTCTGTATAATAGGCTCCAGTTTCATCCATCTCATTAGAACTGATTCAAATGAATTCTTTTTAATGGCTGAGTAATATTCCATGGTGTATATGTACCACAGCTTCCTTATCCATTCGTCTTTATCATGAATATCAGACAACAATTATCATCCTACATTGTTTTGAGATGAGCCTGCCTGTTATCTTGTTCCATGTGATAATTTCCATTCTTCTTCCACTCTTTTCTATTTCAGCTATTTATACAGCTTTCTACAATTTATTTGCATTTTAATTGGTTTGAATACTTCATTTATTTGTTAACTCCTGATTAGTAAGCACAAAAAAGTGATACAACTTGGTCTCCATGCTATTGTATAATCACAACTACAAATACAAACTTTGGCACTGAAATGTAGTGTTAGTACTCAATCATACTCCAGAATGTGATATTAATCAATTTAAAAAGATTTTCATAAAACTGTGAAAAAATTACACAAGGATCTTCCATAATAATACAACCATGGACCATACAGAGGTTTATTGATCCTACTTTTTGAGACATACTGCTAAATACTACTCATTTGGCAATAAATTCTATGAAGTCTGGTAGTATCTCTTATACCGTATGCTACACATTAGAGCTAGGAACTTTTCAAGCTTTTATGGTACATGGAGAGGATGCTCAGTGAGGGTTTACTTCTTATTTCCTAACACATAGAGGATATTCATCTGGTATTTATGGGTTAAAATATACCCAAATTCCTCTTCAGTGGACAGAATGCCTTTGATCTGCACAAAATTCTAACCTTCAAATTTTGTTTTCCCTGATTGTAAAAATAAGGACATTTCATATGTGCCATCTAGTTTAAGGAGATGCTCAAATTAATATCCCCTGAATACTAAGCATTAATGCTTTATGCATTTCTGAGAATATAAGCTTTACCTCATTTGAACCTACCACAGTCCTATGAAGAAGGTTATATTGCTATCCTCACTTATAGTACTTAGGAAAATTCAAGCCCTGAGGCTTAGAGAGTGATAACAATTAACCTGGCTACTACCAGAACTGGGGTTTATACTCAGGCAGGTTTATTTTGAACTAGAGTACCAGACCCCCATGTTGTAATGCTCCGTGAATCCTGGAAGCTTCTTGTATATCCTTGATGACATTTGTTTCCTGAGTTCTACAGTTTGCCCTCCAGCTTATTAAGTTGCTTGGAATGTCTTGTCCATGGGGATTCTCCAGGCAAGAAAACTGGAATGGGTTGCCATGCCCTTCTCCAGGGGATCTTCCCAACCCAGGGATCAAACCTAGGTCTTCCACATTACAGGCGGATTCTTGAGCATCTGAGCCATGAAGGAGGCCCCAGTGGGAGTTTAGTAAGCTTATTTGTACTCTGGAGTTTTATGCATCTATTTTTTTAATAGTTTGATTTGGGCAGCTGTTGGTTTGCTAGGAGCACTAATGTACTTATGTAAGGATACTGACTTTTTATAGTAAAGAAAGAGATGATTCTAAATTTCTTTGATAATCAAAACCTAACCACTCCCCCTTAAAATACCCAAGAAAAGGAACTGCTTCTTCATTTTCTACATTAACCCAGATGGAACTGAAGGAAATTCACAAGCCATCTGGATTTAATTAGACAGTATACTGTATAGATATGCTGGCAACAGCATGGCTGAGGGGAATTAGCTTTAATGGAAAGAAATTTAGATTTGGAGTGAGACATTTTGGTTTCTCTCTGGCCTCTGTCACTAACCTCTCATGGTATGTTTTTCTTTTATGAAAAGAAAAGAATATGTCCTCTGGTACCTCCCTGAGTTTTACTTTTACTTTGGAGATCAGAAAATGTTTCAAAAAGCATAAATCACTGCAGAATATAATTATTTTATTATTATCATGGTACTGCAGAATTTAAACCATATTTTTTGTTATTGCTGCTTTTAACAACTTTTATGAATATAGGATAATTAAATCTTTTTGGCATTTTTGACTACTTGCTTGGACCTAAGATGGGAGGCAGGACATTTTGAGTCTCTAATTTTGGAATCCAGTATCTCTGTATTGGGGCTTGCCTGGTGGCTAAGATGGTAAAGAATCTGCCTGCAATGCAGGAGACCTGGGTTTGATCCCTAGGTCAATCTCCATGAGCCATAGAAGCCTTTAGTCATGTAAGTACAGTTTGCCTTTGTTTGCAGACTTCCTCTCCCTTTCCTATCTCCCTCAGGTTTCAGAAGTTTAAATATTCAGGCATGGATATAGAAAGCCAAAGAGTTATTATTGATTCCATATTGGGCTGAGGATTCCAAAACAGCTCAAATGAGAGAAAAATAATCTACATAGAACATGTAATTAGCCAGCTGTGGCTGTGGGTAACCAGCTTCTATTAGAGGAATCTTGGATTCCTAATAGCAATATGCAGTTCGCTAATTCTTGCCCTAATTAGGAAACTCAGTGACTCAGCACAGAATTTGCTCATATAAAGGTATTTGTAACCATCTTCATCTCATGGCCAAATATTTGGAAATTTGGGACATGTAGTGTTTATGAAAAATGATCAACTGTTCATTAGGCAGCTCACAGTAGGACAGGTGAAAAGATTCCATATCTCCATTTATAATTATACTCTCAGCACTAATCTTGCTCCTTTGGGAAGTTGCAGGAAGATAAATAGACAAAAAAATAAGCAAACAAAAAATTAGCATATGTGCACTGAAAACCTAAAAGCATCAAGTTTTGTTTTGCCAAAACCACTCTTTCAAGAGAATTAGGCTGATTTAGTAGCTGGAAAACAGATCTTCATTAGTTTTCTTCCCCATCACCAAACTTTAATTTTGCATTTTTAAAATTTCTTTAAAAATATTTTAGAAGTTCAAGATGGCAGAGTAGAAGGATGTGTGCTCATCTCCTCCTGCAAGAGCACCAAAATCACAACTAGCTGTTGAACAACCGTTGACATGAGACGCTGAAACCTACCAAAAATAGATACCCCACATCTAAACACAAAGAAGAAGCCTCAGGGAGAGGGTAGGAGGGGCACAATCATGATAAAATCTAATCCCATGCCTGCCGGGTGGGTGATCCACAAAGTGAAGAATAATAACATTAAAGAAGTTCTTCTACTGTTGTGAAGGTTTGAAATCCCACGTCAGGCTTCTGACAGACCTTTGTTGGTAGAGTCAAGTCTCTGCTTTTTAATATACTGTCTAGGTTTGTCATAGCTTTTCGTAAGAGGAGCAAACATCTTCTAATTTCATGGTTGCAGTCACCATCTGCAGTGATTTTGGAGTCCAAGAAAATAAAGAGGATCTTTTACTTTCATCTAGTTTGTTTCATTTTTTCTATCTCATATTCAGTGCTCCCATTTCACTTAGTTTGTGTTTTCAGTCTCTTCTTTTTTTAGTGACACACTTTCTCAAGACTTTATCAAGCACAGTAGAAAAGCTTTTGTATACATATATACAAATAATATGTATAACATATATATTTTAGAAAAGTTATGAATTTTTGCCTAACAAAAAAATTTATGACATTTTGATTCTGCTTGTTTGACTTAGTATGAATAAAATGCTAGATTTCTAATTTTAAAAAAATAGGCAACAAGCATCAAAGGTTCACTGTATAGCACATGGAACTATAGTCAATATTTTGTAATAACCTAAATGGAAAATAATTTCAAAAATAATATATGTGTATATGTATAACTGAATCCCACACACAAAAATTAATTCTACATTTTGAAATTTAGTAATGTTTATCTTTTTACCAGTTTTTCTAAATGTCCTATGGACATCTAATAAAAACATATGAGATACAAAATTTTAAATACATTTGTGTAGGATATGATTAATATAAATTAATTAAATATAAATCTATTATATTTAAATTATTAATGACATCATTCAAAATGCTCCTAGTTTTATTTTTTCTGTACTTGATAAAAATATTCTCAGAGAAATGTTAATATGTCTCACTATTATTTTATTTTTTTTTTCCCTTATATATCTTCTGGTTTTTGCTTTCTGTACTTTGTTTCTTTGTTGTTGAGGTGTCTAATGGTTTATGATATCTATCTTCTTTGTGAATTATATCTTTTATCATAAAAAACATTCATCTTTGTTTCATTTAAAATAAATAAATTTTAAAAATATTTTAAAGTATTATTGCAAAGAAAGCTGAGCATGGATAATTGATGCTTTTGAACTGCAGTGTTGGAGAAGACTCTTCAGAGTCCCTTGGACAGCAAGGAGATCAAACCAGTCGATCCTAAAGGAAACCAGTCTTGAATATTCATCAGGAGGACTGATGTTGAAGCTTCAATACTTTGGCCACCTGATGCGAAGAACATTGGAAAAGACCCTGATGCTGGGAAAGGTTGAAGGCAGCAGGAGAAGGGGATGACAGAAGATGAGATGGTTGGATGGCATCATCAACTCAATGGACATGAGTTTGAGCAAGTTCTGGGAGTTGGTGATGGACAGGGAAGCCTGGTGTGGTGCAGTCCATGCAGTTGCAAAGAGTTGGACACAACTGAGTGACTGTACTGAAGTGACTGCAAAGATGGTATGTTGTTTTGGTAGAAAAACTTATTTATTGACAAATAAAAATGAAATAAGATGAAAAAAAACAATCAACTTGAACTAACCCTGGGGTTCATGATCATTCTTGCTGACCTTAGCTTACTGCTCAGTGAAAATTAAAATCAGATAAATGATGTGACAGTCCTTTAAAAGGGTCATGTTGAATATAGAACAATAAGAGCCGACCTTCACTACGAGCTTACTAGATACCAGACATTTTTCTGACCACTGTGCAAGGGTCCTTATGACAGCCCCAGATAGGTACTGCTATCCCTACCACAAAGATAACAAATGTCAAAGATGTTTAGTAATTCACCCAGGATCGCAAAACTAGTAAGGGACAGAATCTGAATTAAAATCTAGCAGTCTGACTCCAGAGCTCATACTCTAAACTGAGAGTCATCAAATTATATCCCAAAAGTCAAATCTGGCCCTACCACTTGTTTTTGTCAATAAAGTTTTATGGAACATACACAAACATACATTCATACTGCAATCAAAATCTTAAAACTCAGGAATAAATCTTGCTGATTATCGGTAGGCATATCCATGGTTTTCCAATTCTTTCCTGTTTTTTTTGTTTTTTGTTTTTTTTGGATGGGAAAGGGAAGAGATGATTTAATGACTAAGAATCGAGAGTATGCTAAACTTAATATTGATACCAATTCTAGACAACTACCACTCAAAGGATTTATAAGAAAGGGAAAAGAATTCTACATTACCTCAAAGGGAACAGAATATGAATTCACTGAACCCTTTGTATCTATTAGATAGGGCTAAACTCTCAGACAGATTTTGATAATGTTGTTTTTGATAAGCACAGTTAGCTGTATTGTTGTCACAGCTCATGACTTGATGATAATACTGATTTATGCCTTGACTGTAAGAAGGACTCTGAAAAATGCCACTAAATTTCAGATCCTGGTTTGGAAGTCAAGAATTGTGCGATGTAAATATATCTTTTAAAATACTATTCATTTTTGAAAACAAAACAAAACAAAATCTAAAGACCAACAATTAAACAAGTGAATATCAACATGTGTTTATTAAGCCCTGCTATGACAACTATGAAATAGATACTATAAAGATAACATCTGTTTTTAAGTAGCATACAACCTTGCTGTAATAAAGTTTATTCTCTTCACAAACAGAGCTTCTTGCCAGTATACATTCATTGTTTAAAGCACACATCCCAGATTATTCTAGTCTATGGGGACTGTGAGCTTTCACTGCCTTTGACCTATTTTATAACACTGTAAGTCGTAGATAACTGAAAGCAGTACAAAGGAATTCTTGTGTGTATATATGCAAATAAATTCTTTCCAGTGTAAATTCAAAGACTTCCCTCTTCCACTATGGACATAGTTGTGCTTCTATTCACAAATTCATTTCAACATTCCTGATCTATAATAAAGTCTATTCTTCAGATACTTTTTGAACTGGTTATAACATCTTACCGGTTTTCTTTGAGACATGTGGTCATTGTATATCTGTTATAAAATTATCCCTTAACGTGAGTTTAGGCTCTAGAGACAGTCAGTGAGAGATCCTAATCCTAGTTTAGCTATTACCAGCTGTGTAACATTAGGCAAAAAATTACCCTCTCTATTAATAATATCTGCCTCACTAAACTGTTGATATCAGGGCTTCCCTGATGGCTCAGTTGGTAAAGAATCCACCTGCAATGCAGGAGACCCCTGCTGGAGAAGGGATAGGCTACCCACTCCAGTATTTTTGGGCTTCCATTGTGGCTCAGCTGGTAAAGAATCCACCTGCAATGCGGGGGACACAGGTTCAACCCCTGGGTCGGGACAATGCCCTGGAGAAGGGAAAGGCTACCCACTTCAGTATTCTGGCCTAGAGAATTCCATGGATTACATGGGGTTGCAAAGAGTCAGACACAACTGAGTGACTTTCACTTTCAAACTGTTGTGGGATTATGTGACATGTTACTTCTGTTATAAAACTTAGATGCACTTGATAAAATAAAATTCACATTTTAAGGCAAAAGAAATTAAAAAATAAATACTGTAATATAGCTTATTTATAATAAATAAATGTATTTATTTATTGTTAATTTCTGCTGTATAGCAAAGTAATTCAGTTATATATATGCATGTATAAAATTCTTATTGATATTCTTTTCCATTATGGTTTATCACAGGATATTGAATACTATGCTATATAGTAAGACTTTGTTGTTCACCCATTCCATATATAATATCAATAGTTGGCATCTGTTAATCCCAAACTTCCAACACATCTCCACCTACCTAGCAACCACTAGTCTATTCTCTCTGTGAGTCTGTTTCTCTTTTGTAAATAAGTCCACTTGTGTCATATTTTAGATTCCACATATAAGTGATATATGGTATTTATCTTTCTCTGACTTACTTCACTTAGTATGATAATCTCTTGGTCTATGTTGCTGCAAACAGCATTATTTCATTCCTTTTTATGGCTGAGTAGTATTTCATTATATATATATATACACACACATCAAATCTTTTTTATCCATTCATCTGTTGATGGCTGTTTAGGTTGTTTCCATGTCTTAGCTATTGTGAATAGTGCTGCTATGAACATAGGGGTGCATGTATCTTTCCAAATTATATATAGTTTTGCCTGGATATATGCCCAGGACTGGGATTTCAGGATCATATGACAACTCTATTTTTAGTTTTTTGAGGAACCTCCATACTGTTTTCCACAATGGTTGCACCAATTTACTGCTTTACCAACAGTGTAGGAGGGTTCCCGCTTCTCCAAAACCTCTTCAGCATTTGTTATTTGTAGACTTTTTAATGATGGCCATTCTGACCAGTATGAGGTAGTATTTCATTGTAGTTTTGATTTGCATTTCTCTAATAATGATGTTGAACATCTTGTTATGTGTAAGGCAAGAGACATTTAAACGTATTTTTTCCTCTGCTGTTTGGGCCTCTTCTCTACCATTTAGTGCCTTTAGTGTGCATTGTGCATCTGTCCCTATGCATTAACCACACCTTCCCAGTAGCAGAAATAGCTGTTCAACCATAAATATCTATTTTTCTCCTTCTGGAGCCAACCATGTAACTCCTTAGAAGATAATACACCATTATCAGTCCTACAAGGTGTGGCAATGAGCTACCACCGGCCTTGTACATGCAGATATCTTTGGTGAACTTTGCATACAAGGCCAATGTGTCATTTCCTTTAAAGTTAGCAACTGGTATGGAACAAATTGGGTCAGATAACTTGGGGATATTCTGGGCACCATAATGGAAGTTCTTAGTTTAAATGCTAACTTATGACCTCATTAGTGTCACTAGCTATGTTACTTGTATTTTGTCTGCTCTATAAGATTGTTACTTCTTCCACTACCAAATATGTGACTGAGTCTCTGATAAAAATTAACTATGACCAGGTGACTTGAAATGATTGAGCAAATACATAATTCTATAAGATCAATAATGTAACTCTAGATATGGAAAGAAACAATGAGAGAACCATATCCTGGAACATAACAGACTAGTAGAACAGGTGGTCCAGAGCTTTGGACTACTATTAACAGGACCTAGTCCAGTAATAAGACACTGAGTGGCCTATCAATGAAACCTTTGCTTGACCTGGGAATAAGCACTCCCAGCACCATGGAACAAATTTGTCACAAAATGCCTCCCAAACCTTGAACAAAATGAAAACAAAAAGGAAGGGATTGTAAAATACTGTGGCCCACCATCCAGTTGTGTAAGAATCAAGTCATTAGCCACTGCAGTTGCTGACCTATAACACACCCTGACAGGAATTCCGCTTGAAGATCAGGATGAGTTACTTTGTGCTCTAGGAAAATTGGTACTAGTCCTCAGATAGTTAAATATTTTCAGGAGAAAATTTTATGAGCTCAGTTTCTGGCATCTTCCCATACTTAGGAAAACACTTAAACCACTAAGATATCTGTTCCTCATGAATAGCAGTAACATTCTGCCAAGATGTGGCCTTGATTGCATGTACCTCTTTAACCAAAATTACATACACACCTGATTCCTCCCTTACCTCTTCAGAACAGTCTTTAGAGCTTTCTGAAAGACTGTCTCCCAGGTTATAATCCACAGGTTGGCTAGAGTAGACTGATGTATTTCCTCTTAGATTGACCATTAATTAATTTTACATCAACATATTCAACAACAATAAAGAATGTCTTTTAAGGAATTAGCAGAGTCAGGTTATGAACTGGCTACTGTGTAACAGCAATCAAGTAAAAGACTCATCCTATCAATATCCAGGAAATACAATGAATGTGACTTCTTAAAATAAAACAAAACAAAACCTTTTAAGTTCCTACTTTGAGGCTTATGATACAACTACCTAAATTGGTCAAAATATTTCCCAAAACCATGTAAATGAAACAGGCTAATGACTTTCAAATTCCAGTTAGGCAAATTTAGTGTGCAAAGGTTAATCAGTGAATAATCTTTGCAATCATGTTTGTACAGGAAGACACCTACAATAGTCAATTACATGAATTTCCTCTCCTCAATAAGTTTTCCTGAAGTTCTTCTTCTAAATTCTCATCTAGTACACATTTACTATGAGTTATTTTTCAATGGATTAAGAGCACAGGCTATCCTCAAAAGATCAGTAATCTTTATCCTTAATTCTAACTCAAATCATGAATATAATTAATTCCTCCTACAGTTATACTTTGCCTTTTACATTTAGAAATACTGCAACAAGCCTCTTTTTTTTGAAACTGGAATAAATAATTAAATATCTCTAAGTAGTGAAGAGTCAGTTGACAAAACACAACATATCACTGTGTGGTGTTAATGTCATTTATGTGAACAGCCATTAATTCCAATTTGAGGCCCCTTTCAAAATCCTGCAGAGATTAAAATGGTCTCCGGATTTTAGAAGATTTATTATCAATCCTCTTAACTTCTGGAACAAAATTATTCCACCCATCCCTACTTCAACATTTCTCACCCATCTAGTCCATGCTATACTTACATACATACAAGCAGCATTTCCTAAAGGAGAAATGTGAGAGTCCCCATAAGCTCTGTATAAAGTAACTTCAGATGGCTATATACAACATCCCTTTTGGAGCTTCACTAAACATTGGATTACTGAAGATTCTGAGAAGGCATATGGCAAAGAAACCTATTTAACTTTGTTAAATTTACTACCTGAGACCTCTGAGAAAAGTTTGAGATAGATATGAGTGTCTTGAGAGGTCAGTGGGGTGTCAGAGAACTTTTAAGATTGCCAAATAATTAGCCATTGAAAGTGAAAGTGTTAGTGATTCAGTCACATCCGACTCTTTGCAACCCTGTGAAATGTAGCCTACCAGACTCCTCTGTCCATGGAATTCTCCAGGCAAGAATACTGGAGTGGTTTGCCTTTCCCTTCTTGAGGAGATCTGCCTGACCCAGGGATCGAACCCTTTCTTCTGCACTGCAGACAGATTCTTCACCATCTAAGCCACCATAATTAGCAGTTGAGGGGAGCCTATTCTTCCAGGTGAACATGAAAAAAAGCCAGATTGTTCTCTCACCATTCACCATGTTTCTTTCTCTACCCAACTTTACAGATGAGCTACTTTTAAAAAGGGCTTGCAGCAGTGGCAGACTAGAATCACCTGAGGAACATCTAGAAAACACAAATGCTCAGATTTTATCTAAGACCAATTAAATTAGAATCTTTAGAGATGTGGTTGGACACTGGTATTTAACATAGTATCCTCAACTGAACGGAATGTGTGGGTAGATTTTCAACAATCATTAACAAAAAGGAGATGCTCCTCTGAATAAGAATCAACAGGCAGTGAACAAACCTTCAGAGCAAGGGCATTATTCTAGGTACAATCAAGGAAACAGAAAACAACCAAAACTTGTCTCTGTACTCAAGGAGCTTTCAGTTACTTATAGGAGAAAATTTCCATTAGGGGGGGAAAAAAAAAAAGCCAAAGGCTCTAAGTGGCGAGTGTATGTGTGCATGTGAGTGCTAAGTCACTTCAGTTGTGTCTGACTCTGCGACCTTATGGACTGTTACAGTCCATAACAGGCTCCTCTGTCAACGGAATTCTCCAGGCAAGAATATTGGAGTGGGTTGCCGTGCCCTTCTCCAGGGGATCTTCCCTACCCAGGGATCAAACCCATGTCTCTCCTATCTCCTGGACTGGTAGGTGGGTTCTTTACCACTAATACCACCTGGGAAGTGTATATGTAGGTAGGAACTAAATGCTGCAGAAATTTAGAAATGAGAAATCAGTGGAAGTTGGAATGGTCAAAGGTTTCATGGCAGAGGAAGGAGGTCACTGAAGATTTAGAGGGATATGAAGTCTGCTGGATCATCAAAAAAGCAAGAGAGCTCCAGAAAAACATCTATTTTTGCTTTATTGACTATGCCAAAGCCTTTGACTGTGTGGATCACAATAAACTGGAAAATTCTGAAAGAGATGGGAATACCAGACCACCTGACCTGTCTCTTGAGAAACAGGAAGCAGGTCAGGAAGCAACACTTAGAACTGGACATGGAACAACAGACTGGTTCCAAATAGAAAAAGGAGTACGTCAAGGCTGTATATTGTCACCCTGCTTATTTAACTTACATGCAGAGTACATCATGAGAAATGCTGGGCTGGAAGAAGCACAAGCTGGAATCAAGATTGCCGGGAGAAATATTAATAACCTCAGATATGCAGATGACACCACCCTTATGGCAGAAAGTGAAGAGGAACTAAAGAGCCTCTTGATTAAAGTGAAAGAGGAGAGTGAAAAAGTTGGCTTAAAGCTCAACATTCAGAAAACTAAGATCATGGCATCTGGTCCCATCACTTCATGGGAAATAGATATGGAAATAGTGGAAACAGTGTCAGACTTTATTTTGGGGGGCTCTAAAATCACTGCAGATGGTGATTGCAGTCATGAAATTAAAAGACTCTTACTCTTTGGAAGGAAAGTTATGACCAACCTTGAGAGCATATTAAAAAGCAGAGACATTACTTTGCCAACAAAGGTCCATCTATTTGAGGCTATGGTTTTTCCAGTGATCATGTATGGATGTGAGAGTTGGACTGTGAAGAAAGCTGAGCGCCCAAGAATCGATGCTTTTGAACTGTGGTGTTGGAGAAGACTCTTGAGAGTCCCTTGAACTGCAAAGAGATCCAACCAGTCCATCCTAAAGGAGATCAGTCCTGGGCGTTCATTGGAAGGACTGATGCTGAAGCTGAAACTCTAATACTTTGGCCACCTGATGTGAAGAGTTGACTCATTGGAAAAGACCCTGACGCTGGGAGGGATTGGGGGCAGGAGGAGAAGGGGACAACAGAAGATGAGATGGCTGGATGGCATCACCGACTTGATGGACATGAGTTTGAGTAAACTGCGGGAGTTGGTGATGGACAGGGAGGCCTGGTGTGCTGCGATTCATGGGGTCGCAAAGAGTTGGACACGACCGAGTGACTGAACTGAACTGAACTGAAGTCAACAAATATCAACCTTGACTTTTTCATATCAACTTTGGGATATATTTTCAGGAGTGTAGGGGACTGTTGCAATACTCATATGTTTGTGGCCTAAATTTTTAAGACACCATAAAACCTTTGTAAATATAACTTGTTATGTCTTTAAAATCTCAATTCTCAGAACAGCTCCTGAATGCAACACTACTGTTATTTTCTGTTTAGGAAACTGACACTTGGAAGAGCTAAAAGTAAGTGATGGCTTTAAGGAAGTGTGGTGTATAGGCAAGTGCATATTAGACCTGAGGGAACAAACATGTAACCTCTGAGGAACTCATATTCAGGCCAGGTGCCAATGTCCTCAGAAAAGTCAGTGTTCCTTCTGCCTTTTTGGCCTCTTCCTAGGTCACACAGGAAGGACACACTTCTCCGTAAGCAGCAGCACAAAGCTCTAATGGCCTGATTTCCCGTTTGGCAGCCTACAGCCTCCTTCTCTGCAAGGGGAATTGAAACTAGTCCTTGACTACTGTGCTTCTCTTGGTAGGAAACAGTCATTTTATTTCTATTCATTTCAACACAGTTTCTTTGCTGCTGAACCTCAGGGTTTTATACAGAGGGAAGAAAGCATTGAAATTAATGTATATTTTGTCTCAAGAGTATCTTTTTTTACACACATAGAGTCTGAGGTATCTAAGACTTTCATTTCTGAGAATCACACCTTTGTAACACTTTTGTCAAAAGAAACTCATTAACTTTTTCTAATGGAAAAGTTAGAGACATCACAGGCTTATTTGAAGTTTTATTCTAACAGAGTTGGCTGAAGATCCTTTGGTGGGGGGGGGGGTCTGACTGAACATTGACCCCAATTACTGGCATTTTTTGTGCTTCAGTGCTGCTGCTTCAGAATAAAAACCAATAACTCAACCCTACAGAGAAGCTTTACAAACTTCCCTAGTGAGTCTGCAGCTCATTTCTCTTTTTTCATGGTCAGTGAATTGATTTTTCCTGTTGCTAATACATGGCATTCAATTATAGTGCATTGCCAGAATCAGATGACAGTATGCTATAAGAAAAATTGTAGAACCTGAGGGGAAATACAAATTTTGAATACTTCTCCATGGATAACATCCCAGGTTTTGGCTCTCTATTCTGTAAAACTTATCACAATTTTAGGTTGTTCTACCAGGGAGTTTTGATCTTGCTTTTTGAGGGGAGAACATAGCAGTTACCACAATTAAGAGTAATGTGTAAATTGGCTTAATTTTCTATTTGGGGGTATCACTAAAATATAAATGGAGCAATTTTTTTTTTTAATCACGGATCCTTTAGAGTTGATCTTAAAATCAGGTTGTTAAAAATGAGTTAGTCTGCACCAAAAGAAAAAAGTAAAACAAACAAAAAAATTGAGTAACCATGATGGAAAGCAGTATGGAGGTTTCTAAAAAAACTAAAAATAGAACAACCATATGACAAAGCAATTCCGCTCCTGAGTGTGTGTGTGTGTGTGTGTGTGTGTGTGTGTGTGTACACAAAAAACAAAATTCAAAACACTAATTTGAAAACATACATGAACCCCAATGTTCATAGCTGCATTATTTACAATTGCCAAAATATGGAAACAACCTAAGTGTCCATCAACAGATGAATGGATAAAGAAGATGTGGTATAACGTTCTTTATATCACACAAAATGGAATACTATCCAGCCATTAAAAAGAGCAAAATTCTTTCATCTGCAGCAACATGGATGGACTTGGAGGACATTATGCTAAGTGAAATAAGTCAGAGAAAGAAAAATGCTGTACGATACAACTTATATGTGGAATCTAAACAATACAACAAACTAGTGAATATAACAAAAAGCAGCTGACTCACAGGCACAGAGAACAAATTAGTGGTTACCAGTGGGGAGGGTGGGGGACTGGGAGGTAAAAACTACTGGGTGTAGGATAGGCTTAAAGATGTACAACACAGAGAATACAATCAATATTTTTAAAGAGTTGAATGTAAAGTAAATTTCAAAAATTTTATAAAAATAATTTGCAACAATTTGATAGTTTTTAATTTAAAAAATGAGTTACCATTTTCTCCTCCAGCAAAAGCAAAAAAAACAAAAAACAGCTATGTATCCTGGCTACAGGATTCAAGCCAAGGGAATGACAAAGAATAAGAGCTGTGAAGTTTCCCTTCCAGGAAACCAGTTCAAATTGAAATAGGAGGCCTAAATTGACTTTAGGAGGAAAGTCTAGAAAAAGTAGAAATAAGAAATTATCTGACAGGTTGTGTTTGTGAGCAATTCTCTGCCAGAGGATGTAGAAAGACTTTAAGTGTAAACACAGAGAAAATCAAGTAAATTTTTTAAAAAGATGCAATAAATAACTCTAGGAAAAACTAAAATTATGTTCGGGGAAAGAAAATAATATCATGACTTGGCACAGTAATGAATTATATTTATATAATTACACTAACCTAAAGTTAACCTTTTGTTGTCTTTTGATTATCTTTTTTAAAAGATGTATTTATTTTAATTGGAGCTAAGTACTTTACAATATTGTAGTGGTTTTTGCCATACATTGACATGAATCAGCCGCGGGTGTACAGGTGTCCCCCATCCTGAACCCCCTCCCACCTCCCTCCCCATCCCATCCCTCAGGGTCATCCCAGTGCACCGGCCCTGAGTGCCATGTCTCATGCATCAAACCTGGACTGGCGATCTGTTTAACATGTGGTAAGATACATGTTTCAATGCTATTCTCTCAAATCATCTCACCCTCGCCTTCTCCCACAGAGTCGAAAAGTCTGTCCTTTACATCTGTGTCTCTTTTGTTGTCTTGCATATAGGGTCATCATTGCCATCTTTCTAAATTCCATATATATGCATTAATATACTGTATTGATGTTTTTTCTTTCTGACTTACTTCAGTCTGTATAATAGGCTCCAGTTTCATCCACCTCATTAGAACTGATTCAAATGCATTCTTTTTAATAGATGAGTAATATTCCATTGTGTATATGTACCACAGCTTTCTTATCCATTCATCTGCCAATGGACGTCTAGGTTGCTTTCATGTCCTGGCTATTGTAAACAGTGCTGCAATGAACACTTGGGTACACGTGTCTCTTTCAATTCTGGTTTCCTTGGTGTGTATGCCCAGCAGTGGGATTGCTGGGTCGTATGGCAGTTCTATTTCCAGATTTTTAAGTTAGTTCTTTAAAAAATGGACATAAATACCAGATGAAACAGGTAACATACTTGAAAGGAGTTGCCTTTGGAGAACAGGGTAAATGTTGCTGGGGGGGCGGGGCGGGGCGGCGGGAGCAGCTAATTTTTTTGTCTGTTTTGTTTTTTTATAAGCTACTAGCACTATTTGACTTTTAGAACTTTGCATCTGTATGATTTTTGATTTAAAAACCAAACATTTAAAATACAAGTTTGTATTTCTAGCCCTTTGAGCATAAGTACAAACCTAACACACTTTCCTCCATGTTTTGCGGAGCAGTACTGGAGAAGGGGATTGACTTTTTAAGCATATGGCCTAGGATGACTTTGGTGGAATTTGTAGGATGGAAAAAGATCCTTAAGACTGAGGTTATATCTGGAAAGGACGGGGTCAAATTTTATTGATAACATCAGCTGGCACTGATCCAGCCCTGATGAATACGGAGAGAACATTTCATCAGCCTCAAAATGTTGAGTTCTGTGTGTTCCTTTGAGCTGCTGAGTTCTTCCTTGTTCTTACTGGCTATTGGCCCAAACATAATTCTCATTTTGAAAAATGTTCCTCTGGGCTTCTGGGTGTGCACTGGGCTTGTGTTTAACTCTTGGATGTGTCAAAGCACCTTGCTGTATCTAAGGTCTTTGGATGAATATGAATACAAGAGGTTGAGGAACTACAACACATTTTGAAAAAAAAAGGACAAGGATTTATCTTGAACATTTGCTTGTAAGCAGACATGCTCTGTACCTTCTTACTCATCCTTAAAGCAATTTTCTCAGTTTGCAAAGTAGGACCCAATGCATGGTGGTAAGTTTGGTGGGTGGTATGTTTGACTGTTTTTCACTTGAGTAAGTTTCAAAATCTAAATCAACTGATTTAGTTGGCTTTTGTGACATGGATAACTATATGCATGCATTAATGTTCTGTCATGCCTGAGTCATTCAAACATAGCAAAAATGTTTCTGGGATTGGCAACTGGTCATTTGAGTTGAGATATGTGATTTTTTTCATGATCTGAAACAGTGGAGTTGTTTACAATCAGGTTAGGAATTAAAGGAGAAATACATTCCAGTTTAGGCTCAGATTAAGAAGGAAGATGATATTTATTTGGGGAAAGAATTTAACATTATTTAAATGTCTACCATGTACCAGGCACTTCACATATATTATTAATCCTTGCAAAACCCTGAATTATTCTCAAAGTCAAGACACTGAAAGGTCATGTTACTTTTCTAAGGACTTCCAGCTAGTGAGTTGTGTAACAGTAATTTTAACCAAAGTTTAGGTAGAAACCAGAAAAGGAAAGAGGCTGAACATTTTTTACCAACATAAATCCACTTGAAACAATTACTTGTAAAACTTGTTTAAAAGTGGAAATTGTGGGGCTCCACTCCCGACCTACTAAATCAGAATTTCTGGGAGAAAAGTCAGGGAATACCCAGTGACTCTTACGTACTCCACAATTCGAGAACCGCTATATCATAACTGTAAACTGTGCTTCAATTATTTTGCAGAATACATGGTGTTATCCTTCAATTTGACTTCCTTGAAGATCAGCCTTGTTTTGTCATCTACTATTTCTCAGTCTCTATGGATGCAGTCAGAATTTTTGGAAACTACATACAGAAAGTATCAGAAGATTATATTCCAGACTTAAACTGGGCCACAAAGAATTAGCATTTTCTCTTTAATAGTAAGTTAATGGGATAGTCATACAAAACAACAGTGAAGTAGGAAGAACAAGAATTGAGAAATTTTCTGAGTGTGCATTCATGGTAAGATGTGTTGCACCTGTTTATTGTGGCTTCTTCTCTATTGATATTAGTTTTAACATTCACTCAAAGATCTTTCTCTCCACCCCTTCTGATGGATCAATGGCTGTGTGCTAGTCCTTTTAAAATTTTTTTTTCTCTCTCTCTCATGCTTATGCATAACTTATACCTTAAATAACTTAGAACTCGAGAAGACTGAATGAGTGTTTCCAGGATCCCTGGAAAGGTTATTACCAGGAGTTTAATAAAAAAATATATAGACAAAAATCAAGTGCAATGCAAAATTAAGAAAACATAGGAAAGGGGTTGAAATGGGAAACTTTGACCTGGCCCATGTTTTCCATAAACCCAAATAAAAGGGTTGTGCCTTAAATATAACAGAGCAGAAATGACCAAAAAGGATAAGGGCAGTGTAATCTCTTCCTACTGTGTCCTTTTCCAAAAAGGGAAGTGTGTTAATGTAGAAAGTGTGTTAATGTAGTAAGATGGCACCAGAGTTTGGCTTTCCTTTTCTAATAATTCAGTGTATTTTAAAACTGGAGACTATCAGGTCACCAGTTCAATCTGCAATATTCATTCTGAGTTTAACATGTATTTATTGAATGGCTTCTGTCTTAAGGCACTCTGAGTTGTGAAATACTGAACTCCTACTTAGGGAATCAGGACACATACGTTGTAATCTCAATTAGTTGTGTGACTTCAAAGTGGTCATTCATTTGTTCTGATCCTCAGTCTCTTTCTTTTATGAAAAGCAATTCAGATTATTTCTGAGGCTCTTTCAAGCTCTGTGAGCCTGTGTCTGCATTTACACTTGTGCCACAAAGAGTCTGAATATTTTCTTTAGTGGATTAGGAGATTTTGAACGAGGTTTTAAGCTTTTTGAAAATGATGAAAAATTATAATTGTACTGGAAGATACTTAAAGTCAACACGGTGGTGATTATTTGGGGGTAATGTACTCAGTGGGGCTTCTGGGGTGACGCTAATGACAAAGAACCTGCCTGTAGATCCCCTGGAGGAGGGCACGGCAACCCGTTCCAGTATTCTTGGAGAATCCCACGGACAGAGGAGCCTGGTGGGCCACAGTCCATGGGGCTGCAAAGAGTTGGACATGGCTGAAGCGACTTGGCATGCATATACATATTTAGTTAATATAAGTCCAATCAAGGTTCCTAGTCAGCACCTTTCCGCTTCAGAGACAGTCATCAAGTTAACTGTTCTGCTGATAAAATAAAATGCTAAGGTTTAAGGTGTAAAGTGGATAGGAGAAAGTGATAAAATATTTGCATCCTGCTCACTCTGAGGTGAAATCTTCTGTGCATACTATTGTATTCCAGTTGTTTTTGAACACCTTCAGTTCAGTTCAGTCACTTAGTCAAGTCATGCCCGACTCTTGGTGATCCCATGGACTGCAGCACGCCAGGCTTCCCTGTCCATCACAAACTCCCAGAGCTTGCTCAAACTCATGTCCATAAACTCGGTGATGCCATCCAACCATCTCATCCTCTGTCAACCCCTTCTCTTGCCTTCAATTTTCCCCAGCATCATGGTCTTTTCCAGTAAGTCAGTTTTTTGCATCAGGTGGCCAAAGCATTGAAACTTCAGTTTCAGCATCAGTCCTTCTAATGAATATTCAGGACTGATTTCCTTTAGGATGGACTGGTTGGATCTCCTTGCAGTCCACGGGACTCTCAAGAGCCTTCTCCAACACCACAGTTCAAAAGCATCAATTCTTCGGCACTCAGCTTTCTTTATAGTCCAACTCTCACATCCATACATGACTACTGGGAAAACCATAGCTTTGACTAGATGGACCTTTGTTGGCAAAGCAATGTCTCTGCTTTTTAATATGCCGTCTAGGTTGTTTATAGCTTTTCTTCCAAGAAGCAAGCATCTTTTAATTTCATGGCTGCAGTCACCATCTGCAGTGATTTTGGAGCCCAAGAAAATAAAGTCTGCCACTATTTCCACTGTTTCCCCATCTATTTGTCATGAAGTGATGGGACCAGATGCCATGATCTTAGTTTTCTGGATGTTGAGTTTTAAGCCAACTTTTTCACTCTCCTCTTTCACTTTAATCAAGAGGCTCTTTAGTTCTTGTTTGCCTTCTGCCACAAGGGTGGTGTCATCTGCCTATCTGAGGTTATCAATATTTCTCCCTGCTCTCTTGATTCCAGATTGGAATTCAATTGATTCCAGCTTTGTACATTTATTGATGTATAAAGAGTTTTTACTGATGTACAATAAGCTGCACATATTTAAAGGGTTCAATTTTATATGTGAAATGAGTCCACATGTTATGACTCTATCATCACACTAAAGTTATTGAACATAATACACCACTTTCAAAAGACCCCTTCTGCACCTTTGTCATCTCTCTCACCCCTGCCCACAATACCCGCCTCCTGTTCACCCATGTGGCACCCAATGATTTGCTTTCTGTCACTACATGTTAGTTTGCATTTCCTAGGATTTTATGTAATGAATTACATAGTAGTTTGTTTCTTTTTTTTTTTGTCTGGTATCTAAGCTGAGCAATTATTTTGAGATTCTTTCACACTGTTCCTTGCATCAAGAATCCATTCCTTTTATTACTAAATACACCAAGGAGTGAAAGGCCTGGGTCATATGGCAGGTCTATGCTCAACTTTATTAAGAACCTCCAAGCTGTTTTCCAAAGAGACTGCTGCCGTTTAACATTTCCACCAGCAATGGGTGATATACTTATCATTATGAAATGATACTGTTAGTATGGCATTCCTTTTTCCATACTTTCAACTTGTTTCTGTCTTTACATTACAAGTAAGTTCTTTATATGCATCATATACTTGGGACAATCTCTGTCTTTTAACTGAGGTATTTAGATTATTTATACATGGTTCACATTATTAATATGGTTAGGTTTAAATCAACCTATTTAACTTCTCTTTGTTGTACATGTTCTCCGTTTCCTTTTCCCTCTCTTTCTGCCTTCTTTTGGATAACCAGGGTATTTTCTATGAGTCCATGTTATTTCCTTTGTTAATTTGCATGTGTGCTTATTCACTAACAATTCCTATTCTCTGTTCTGTTATTTAAGGGATGTTTTAGGATTTATAGTATACATGTTCAATTTATCTCAGTTTATCTGCAGGTGATAATGTATCATTCCAAATGATATTATAAGGACCTCATAACAGTTTACTTCCACTTCTTCCCTATTAGTCTTTGTGCTGTTACAGTCATACATTTTACTTCTACATATAACTCTACATATCAGTGTGCTGTTCTTAATTATGTACTCAATTATCTTTTAAATATATTTAAATAATAAAAAAATCTTTATGGTGTTTGTATAGATCCCAATTTACAACTGGTGTCATTTTTCTTTGGCCTCAAGAGCTTCATAAAACATTCTTATAGTATAAAATTACTGCCTATGAGTTATTTCAGTTTTTGGATGTTGGAAAAAGCCTTTATGTAACATTGTTTTGGAAAGATATTTTCACTGGGTATGGAATTCTGGATAGTTTTTTGCTCTTCCAGAAATTTTTAAATGTTGCTTTTCTATGTTTCCACTGGCATTGTTTGCTTTCTTTTTGTTTTTGTGTTTTTTTTTTACAAGAAAGCTGCTGTCATCATTATCTGCATTCCTCTGTATACAATATAACAATTTTCTCCAGCTGCTTATAAAATTTTCTCACTATTACCAGTTTCGGGCAATTTGGTTATGATGTACACGGGGGTAGTATTCTTTCCATTTCTTAATTCTTGGGATTTTGACTTTTGTGAAGGTTTATAGTTTTCACAAATTTGAAAACTTTTTGTTCACCATTTATCTTTTTCTAGTTCCCTCTTTCCTGGGAACTCCAATTATACATACATTAAGTCACTTGAAGTTGTACCATAGTTTACTGATTTTTATGTTTTTTGTAATTTTTTAGCTAGCCTTTTTTTCTCTATGTTTGATTTTGGATAGTGTTTATTGTGTGTATTCAAGTTCACATAACTTCTATGATGTTTAATCTGCTATAATCCCATTAATGCTTTTTTCATCTAGGCTTTATTTCTAGGATTTATTTTATACTTTTTGTCTCTAAAAGTTTGACATGGGTCTTTTTCTATTTCACATGTTCAGTTTTTACTCTAGCTTTCTGAACATGTGAAATATAGTATAATGATTTTCCAATGAACTTGTCATTTAATTTTAACATCTCTGTCAGTCCTGGGTCAGTTTTGGCTGATTAGTTTTCCTCCTTATTATAGTTTTCCTATTTCTTTACATGCCTGGCAATTTTTGATTGAATGCAGGATACTGTGTTTTACTTTGTTGGGTGCTGGATATCTTTGTATTCCTGTAACTACTCTTGGGTTTTGTTCCGGGACACAGTTAAGTAATTTGGAAATAGTTTGATCCCTTCTGTCACTGCTTACAAGATTTATCAGGCAAGACTTGAGCAGTGTTTTGTCTGGGTCTAATTATTCTCCACAACTGAAGCAAGACTATTCCCAGCATTCTATCCAAATGGTTCATGACTTACGAGTTTTTGCTCTCCAGTAGGGGGGATGGGTCTAGTCCTATTCCCTAGTTTATCCCGCTAGCTCTGGCCCCATATGGGATCTGAGTGATGTTGTCTCTGATCTTTTTGAGTATTTCTTTCTCTGTACTCAAACAGTTTCTGCACATACATGCCCTGATCATTATGTGACTGAATACTTGAGGAGGACCCTCTGCCAATCTAGAGAGAACTCTCTCTTGGCAGACTTCTCCTCTCCAGCATCCTGCCTGCAAACTCGAAGTGTCTTGGTCTCTCCAGATTCTCGGTTCCAGCTCAACTTCAGTTTTGCAGCCTCTGCCTGTGTTTCTCCTCGGTGTGCAATGGTCTGGAAACTCTCAAGCAACAAATTTTGGCAATCCTAGGGTTCCCTCGTTTGTTGGTCATCTCTCTGAGATCACTGTCTTTCATTGCCTAATATACAACATCTTAGAAATCATTTCTTAATTTACTTTGATTTTTTTTTTTTGTTTCAGGCAAGAGGAGAAATTTAATTCTTATTACTACTTTGCCAGACCAGAAGCCTTCTCAATACTTTTTTTCTTTTAAAAAACAGTAACCTGACAATACTAAATGGAAGAGAGAGTAAGAGCACAGAAATCACTTAGGAAAAAATTCTATAGCATTTTGGAAAAAGAAATAACCCTAATCAATCTAAATGAGCATATCTTTGTTTAAACATATAAATATGAAAGACTTTGAAAATCCATCTTGCAGAAAGGCTCAAGAGTAGCTTCAAGAAATATATCATTTATAATCATGCCAATATCATTATTTTTATACATCTTCAATGCAAAACAGAAGAGGGAAAATATCATCCTAGTCATAAAACTATAGTCTTAAAACATGTGACTCTTTCCCCTGCCCCAACTTGGCCATGCTGATGCATTTACTATGCCTTGGGTAACTGCAGCCAAGGGCACTGTAGATAGCAATGAGGTTTTATAAGGCTTCACATGAGACTCAAGTCTCATCTTTGCAAAATGACGCAAGAACTCATTACTGTTGATGAATTTTAAATAGAGCAATCATTTTGATTACTTAAGTCTGACTCAGTAAGACTGCAAAAGCATTCTCACAACATGCTGAATCCTCAAAAAATCTCAGGATTCCACCAGACATTTTCATGAGAAAATCTGAAAAATGTCCAGAGTTTCCCATATTACCACCAGACCAATGTGATCCCTTCTTCTGTGCCACTGTCTATGGGCATTAAATAGAAACAGAGAATAGAGTGCTAGAGAATAAAGTTAGGGAGGTTAAAACTTAACCTCGAATTTCATACTTGTTCTTATACTTCCTATTTTTCATATATTTATTCTCATTTCCCATTCCCTTTTCTGAATTCTTTCTTTTAGCTTAAAAAAAGTATTTATGGTACCTCAAAGTCTTTAGGAAAGGAATGGGTAATAACACATGTAGTGCATGTAAATGGCATTCTAGTCAATTAAAGCAGGTGACTGAACTGTTTGGAGGGCAGACACTTCACATCTTATTAAGAGCAAGTAGAGAATCAGTCCTCGGATAAGGCACTGGCGACCCACTCCAGTACTCTTGCCTGGAAAATCCCATGAACGGAGGAGCCTGGTAGGCTGCAGTCCACGGGGTCGCTAAGAGTCAGACACGACTAAGTGACTTCACTTTCACTTTTCACTTTCATGCATTGGAGAAGGAAATGGCAACCCACTCCAGTGTTCTTGCCTGGAGAATCCCAGGGACAGAGGAGCCTGGCGGGCTGCCGTCTGTGGGGTCGCACAGAGTTGGACACGAGTGACACGACTTAGCAGCAGCAGCAGCAGAGAATCAGTCACAGCCCGAGGTGAGGCTACAACTAGAAAGGTCTTAGTGATTTTGTGGTCTAGGGATAGCAAGATTTGGCATAAGGGCTTTCATTCCTCCATCCCATGCTTATGGTTAATTTATCACAAAACACTCTCCCAATGCATCAGGTTTTATCTTCGCTGTCTCAGCTCAGTACCAAATACTCAAAGGAGGACTGCAAAATAAATCCTATTTGCAATTCAGGACCTAGTCCACTCTCTTACTGTTTTAGATATGGGAACAGAGGCTTCCAATCAGCTGCGGGGCTCAGATTGAGCCCTAATTCCGAGAACATTCATTGTAGAATGTCTCCAGAGTCCTAGAGGGCCGAATATTTTCTGTGAATATACAATGACAAAGCAGATATGTAGAAAGAAGATGACAGAGCTGTCCTGGAAAGAAAGATTAAGAGATGTTCATCTTGCTCTGCTTGTTGCCAGACTGAAAATTTTACCAAAAAAAAAAAGACTTTCAAGTGCTTTAGAAACTAAAATTGTTTGTCAGGCAACCCAAAATCAAAGGATAGCATGAGATTTTTGTTTGTCTGTTTTTCTTTTTTTCTTTTCCAGTTTTATATAGAGGCAGAAGAAAATATACATAGATAAACATATTTCAGAGTCACTGGAAGTCTCCACCCACTTCAAAACTCCTCTTCCATCATCAGTTCTTAATAAGTAACATTCCTTTAGTAGATATATAGTTTATCAGAACTTACTGAATGATTATACTGAAAAGTAAATTCCTGTGGAGAGAAGCAATTCTTCATTAAGGTGTCAACAAGTATCAACAGATTCCTTTTCTCAAGGAAGTCTGTATAAAGAGGGGAAAAAACAGAAAATACATAGCAATAGAGATGTGAAAAAGGCTAAGACAGTATTTTTAACAATACTGAGGACACCTGAGGATTAGGTGAATTGTCCAAGGTCATTCAGGTAAAATTGAATTTTGAATCCTGAATTCCTTGAACTTATTCACACTACACTCTTCTGCATTGCACACAACCCTAGAGGTTCCTCAGAGACTCTTTCCAGGACCAAAAATTATATGTCACTCAAAGTTCTAGATAACAATCACTGATATTAAGGGAACACTTACTATATACTAGGCTATATGCTTACTGCTTCTCATATGTGTTACCTCATTTAACATTCACAGAAAATTTATGAAGTTCATTTTTTATTATTCATTTTTATTATTATATCCACTTTGCAGATAAGAAAATTGAGTCTTAGAGAAGCAAAGTAATTTGCCTAGTGACTTCTAGATAGAAAGTGACAGAGTACAGATAGGAAATACAATCCATCTGATTGCAAGCCAAACTTCTGATCACTACAGTAATCTGCTTTCAGTCTTCCCAGAGCCAAATAGAAGAATCTTAGCCTGGATTTGTATGTTCCTCAGTATTAAGAATGCGTTATGGGACAACATATAAAATTCTAAAGAATTCTTATTTTTTCTTCAGTTTTGCTAAAAATCAACAAATCATGTGAAGGGACATCCAATAAAAGATTGTGAGAGACAACTTAACTGTGGAAATCAACCACCAAATCAAGGTCCTTGATCAAGCTGACTCTTGCAGGAGGGCAGGGATTTTAACATTATTCTCTTGGGCTTGCTTATTGGAGGTAGGCTAAATCATAGATCAACTGTCCCACTTTCAATAGCTGATCAAAAATGGGAAGTCTGACTAATGTCTGTTGTTGGACTTGCACAGACTTGAAATGAGTCACAGATACTGCATCCACTGAAGCCATTCATTCAAATGACATTTACTTGAACATCTCCTAAGTTCCAGAAACGATGCTAAGTTTTGAGGATTCAAAGGTAAAACAATATGATCACAGGATTCAAGAGTCTCCTGAGGTGATAGGCTGACTGTTGTAAGTAATTAGAAAACTAAGAGTCATTGTTATCATGGAAATAAAGACACACATTGCACTGCAAATATCAGAAGAGGGGTTTCTGTCCTAGTCCACTGGGTGATGACAGTGGACTGACTGTCCACAGACTGGGTGGCTTATAAACAATAAAAAATATTTTTCTCACAGTTCAAGAGGCAGGAAGTTCAATGTCTAGGTGATAACTGATTAAGTATTTGGTGAGAGCCCACTTTCTGTTTTATAGACAGCTGTCTTCTGTGTCCTAACATGGTGGAAGGGACACAGGAACTCTCCAGAACCTCTTTTATAGGGGGCATTAATCTCATCCACAAGGGCATTGTCTTCATGACCTAATCACTTCCTCAAAGCTACTCCAAATACTATTACACTGTGGATCAGGATTTCAAAACATGAACCTTGAGGGGGAACACAATATTCAGTCTATAGCAGTTCCTAAGTCTTCCAACACAGTCTGGGAAGGCAAGAGAGGATAATCCATTGAAGACTTAGACAGAAGTCATGTTTTTCTGTTTGGGGCAGTGCCACAAGAAGGATAAAATCACACAGAGTTGAGGGTGAAGTTACTACCCAGGAAAAGGCATTACTGAGTAATTCTGAAAGTTGCTAACAGTTATTCTTTTCTATAAAGGAAGTATTAAGACCCTAAGTTTCTACTTATACAGCAATTTAAACATGTAAGTTGAATGCTCCCAAGTCTCTCTCTATGAATCCAAATAAAATCACAATATTAATATTTTGGTCATTTATCTCAAGCTGCTACTGCTAATCAGGACTTCTGGTTCCTTGCAAGATTCCTCAAAAGGTGACAGAAAGCATGAAATTAGATATTAGTGATGGTTGTACAACATTATGAATATACTAAAAGTCATTGGAACATACTTTAAAATTATTACAAAGGTAAATTTCACATTTTATGAATTTTACATTAAAACAAAAAAATTCCATCAAAATATTTTCAAAACTCAAAGGATGTTTTTAAAATGATTACAAAATCAATTTAAGACTTGCTCACTTCTGGCCTCTACTACACATCACTTGTTTTATTAATTTTTAAAACTCTATGTAATAAAATACTTCAGGCACACAGAAAAATGCACAGAATATCCACAACCCAAAATTAATATCATTTTGTCATTTTCAGATTACTTTCACTTAATATTTTTTTCTTCCATTAAAAGTGAAATGATGGCACTTACTTGGTGGCCCAGTGGTTAAGAATCTGCCCTGCAATGCAAAAGATGCAGGTTCTATCCCTGGTCAGGGAACAAAGATCCCACACACCATGGACAAACTAAGCTCACACACTGCAACTATGTGCCAATGCACTCTGAGCACACACCACAACTAGAGAGCCTGATGCCACAACTACTTAAGTCCGTGCGCACTGGAGCCTGTGTACCACAGCTACTGAGCCCAGACAGAACAACTAGTGTCTGTGCACCATAAGAAAAGATCCTGCATGATGCAACGAAGACCCTGCATACTGCCTAAGACCCAACGCAGTCAAATAAATATATCAATTTTTTACAAATAAAATGTTACTTACAGTTGAAGACTTTTCCCATCTCTTTCTCTGCTCTCCTCAAAGACAGCGATTTTTCAGAAGCTGTTATGCTTTCCTTCTGTAACACAGTTAAAAATATTTACCACTTGTATGTTTCTTCATAAATTGTAAACAATATTTAACAAGTTTAAATTTAAATATTTTTATCACACAATTTTTATTCCATAATATATTTTCAAGATTTTTGTTGAAACAGGTAAACATGCTTAATTCAATTAAACTGCTGCATGATAAATATTTCATGATATGTATATACAAGTATTCACCCATCCCTTATTTACGGACATGAAAAATTGCTTCCAAATATTTGCTATTACAAGTAACAGAGCACTCATCGTCACTGTTAAGTCAGTATATGCACATTTCCGTGAGTTTCTCAAAAATGTACATGTGATATAAAATTTGAAAGATATTACCAAATGCCTCTTCAAAGAAGTTGTTGCTATTTTCTCACATCTCCCCCCAGAATTTGTTATATTTATGCTTTATTTTTGCTAGTTCTCAAGGATGAGAAATAGCATCTACTGATTTGTATTTCATTATTAGTGAGTTTGATCATCTTTTCTTAAGCTTTTTGGCCATTTGCAGTTCTTCCTTTGCAAATCTGCAGTTTGCACCTTTTGCTAGCTTACTGTTTGTTGTTTGTATCTCTTACTAATTTGTGGAAATTCTTTATATATTCTAAGTTCAATTCTTTTGATTATATATCTCCAAGCTTGACACAAAATTTAAATGTACATATAATCAAATTTATCAATCTCTTCTTTACAGTTTCAACCTTTCATCCTATTTAAGAACTTCTTTCTTGTCTTGTCACATTAACAATTTTACTTTTTTGTTCTTTACATTTATGTACTTACTCATTGTGGGAATTTTTTGGCAAAAGGCCTATTTTTTCCCCACCTGTTTGACAACTGTCAGAGCAACTATTGGTAAACAGTGCATTTTTTCCCAATATAATGTCACCTCTCACATATACCAAGTTCTGTTGTATTCTTTTTCTGTTTAATATGTCTATTCATTTATTCTGAAGTCAGTACCATGCTATATTAAGGACTATAGCTTTATAATAAGCAGGCTTTGATATCCGAAGAAGTCTTCAGTCACTGGTTAGATTCCGGGAGCAAGGAAAACCCTGAGATAGATATAACCATGCAAGAGCTTTGTCACGGATTCCTCTTGGAGTTAGAACATGTGGAAGGGAAAGGTAGGAAGCTGAACTGGGCCGAAGGAGAAGTTGAGCTATGATCCATTCCTACTGAAGATCTCAGTGAACCTCAGAATTGTCCTGAGGTGGGACAAGGGCATGGCCTTTATACTCTAGCATTGATCAGTAAAACACCCTGGACAAGGGGCATGGCCTTGGGCTGGAAAACTCTTCTCAACTGGGGCAATGTCCAAAGGCAGCTGACAACTAAGGAGAGTCTGTTGGCAGCACTCATCATTTGGGGCATAAATCCCTTCATTCCTACAGAGGGATCCGTGTGCCACATCATATACCCCCTTTCTTTCTTATTCACAGTCACTTCAATTCAAATTAGCTCTTTACTATTGAAATGAATATTACAATTATCTCATAAAATTTCATAAAATTAAAACACCTGTTCAGGTATGACTGAAATTTAGAATGCATAAATTATTTGCAGTGAGATGACATTTATGATACAGAGTCTTCCTATTCACTGACAAAATCACTGCAGATGGTGACTGCAGCTATGAAATTAAAAGACACTTGCTCCTTGGAAGAAAAGCTATGGCAAACCTAGATAGCATATTAAAAAGCAGAGACATTACTTTAATGGCAAATGTCCATCTAGTCAAAGCTATGGTTTTTCCTATAGTCATGTATGGATGTGAGAGTTGGACCATAAAGAAAGCTGAGGGCGGGGAGGAGCCAAGATGGCGGAGGAGTAGGACGGGGAGACCACTTTCTCTCCTACAAATTCATCAAAAGAATATCTGAACGCAGAGCAAACTTCACAAAACAACTTCTGATTGCTAACTGAGGTTATCAGGCGCCCAGAAAAGCAGCCCATTGTCTTCGAAAGGAGGTAGGACAAACTATAAAAGATAAAAAGTGAGACAAAAGAGCTAAGGACGGAGATCCGTCCCGGGAAGGGAGTCTTTAGAGGACGTTTCCAGACACCGGGAAACCCTCGCACTGGCGGGCCTGGGGGAAGTGTTTGAATCTAGGAGGGCAACCTGACTGGGAGGGAAACAATAAATAAAACCCACAGATTACGTGCCTAAAAGCAACTCTAAGCAGAAAAGTGCCCCAGACACCCGCATCCGCCACCAGCATGTGGGGGGCGGCCCGGAGAGGAGCGGGCGGCATTGCTTGGGGTAGGGTCCGGGCCTGAGTGCCCTGAGGACAATCGGAGGGAGCTTTTGTGAGTTGCCAACTTGAACTGTGGGAGAGCAGGGAAGAGAGAGAAAATTAACCGGCTCGAACACGCTGCCGGCCATTCGCAGAACTAAGGGACCGAGAAAGTCCAGAGAAGAGCTTGCAGACTGCAGACCGGCCCAGACCCGCCGGAGGCGGGAGCAGGTCACGGTGAGACACAGGGCGCAGGCACCCGACCGGTGCGGGCGGGGACTGGGGCTGGGGACGCAGAGGGCAGAAGGCTGGCGCCGGCAGAAACCGAGATTGGGTCCGTGGAAGGGAGCGGGTGCACTGCACCCGGAGAGAGTGCGCCTGTCAAGCTCCTGGCTGCCTGGACCGCTCTGACGGGGAAGGCACAAGAGCGGACGCAGCCTTTTGTTCCGCGCTTTTGTGGAACACCCGAGGGCTGGAGCTGCGCGCAGCGCGGGGCGCGCTCCATATGGAGCAGCCGGGAGCCTGAGCAGTGCAGACCGAGAAAGCAGCGCCAGCCTCTCCCCGCAGCGCCAGCCCCTCCCAGCAGAGCGACAGAACTAGCTACCTGAATAAGAGTCCACCTCCGCCCACCTGTGTCAGGGCGGAAATGAGGCTCTGAAGAAACCGGCAAACAGAAGCCAAATAAACAAAGGGAACCGCTTCAGAAGAGAGCGGCGCAACAGATTAAAATCCCTGTAGAAAACACCGATTACACCGGAAGAGGCCTGTAGATATCGAGAAGTGTAAGCTGGAACGAGGAGATATCTGAAACTGAGCTGAACCGACACTGACCGCAACAGGTCCAGAGAAATTCCTAGATATATTTTTACTTTTTTTTTTTAAAATAAGAAAAAAAAATTTTTTTTTAATTTTTTCTCTTTTATTTTCCTTTAAAATTCCCTATTACTCCCCCATTACTCCTTAACTTTCATTTTCATAGATTTTTACGATTTTTTTAATTAGGGAAAATTTTTTTTTCTTTTTTTCTCCTTTTTCTCTTCTATTTTCTATTTTTCTTTTTCTCTTATTTCTTTTAAAGTCATCTAGTACTCCTCTACTACTCCTTAATTTTCATTTTCAATACACTATAACCTTACCAAAAAAAAAAAAGAAGAGAAGCCCTATTTTTTAAACTGAACTTCATATATATTTTTAAAATTTTTTTGTGTGTGTTTTGGTTTTTGTTTTTAATATAGTATTTTTAAGAGTCTAATCTCTACTCTAGATTTTTAATTTTTGTTTTTCAATATATGATATAAATTGTGAACATTTAAGAATCCAATATTCAGTTCCCATTTTTATTCAGGAGTGTGTTGATTATTCTCTCCCAATCTTGACTCTCTGTTTTCTACCTCAGAACACCTCTATTTCTTCCTTTCCCCTTCTCTTCCCAATCCAATTCTGTGAATCTTGGTGGGTGTCTGGGCTACGGAGAACACTCTGGAACAGACAACTGCGTAGATCTGTCTCTCTCCTCTTGAGTCCCCCTTTTTCTCCTCCAGCTCATCACTATCTCCCTCCTCCCTCTCCTCTTCTTCATGTAACTCTGAACCTCTCTGGGTGTCCCTAACGGGGGAGAATCTTTTTGCCATTAACCTAGAAGTTTTATTATCAGTGCTGTATAGTTGGAGAAGTCCTGAGACTACAGGAAGAATAAAACTAAAATCCAGAGGCAGGAGACTTAAGCCCAAAACCTGAGAACACCAGAAAACTCCTGACTACATGGAACTTTAAGTAATAAGTGACCGTCCAAAAGCCTCCATACCTACACTGAAACCAACCACCACCCAAGAGCCAATAAGTTTTACAGCAAGACATACCACGCAAATTCTCCAGCAACGCAGGAACATAGCCCTGAATGTCAACATACAGGCTGCCCAAGGTGACACCTAACACATAGACCCATCTCAAAACTCATTACTGAGCACTCCATTGCTCTCCAGAGAGAAGAAATCAAGTTCCACGCACCAGAACACAGACGCAAACTTTCCTAACCAGGAAACCTTGACAAGCCAATCGTCTAACCCCACCCACTGGGTTAATCCTCCACAATAAAAAGGAACCACAGACCTCCAGAATACAGAAAGCCCAGTCCAGACACAGCAATCTAAACAAGATGAAAAGGCAGAGAAATACCCAACAGGTAAAGGAACATGAAAAATGCCCACCAAGTCAAACAAAAGAGGAGGAGATAGGGAATCTACCTGAAAAAGAATTTAGAATAATGATAATAAAAATGATCCAAAATCTTGAAAACAAAATGGAGTTACAGATAAATAGCCTGGAGACAAAGATTGAAAAGATGCAAGAACTGTTTAATAAAGACCTAGAAGAAATAAAAAAGACTCAATTAAAAATGAATAATGCAATGAATGAGATCAAAAACACTCTGGAGGGAACCAAGAGTAGAATAATGGAGACAGAAGATAGGATAAGTGAGGTAGAAGATAAAATGGTGGAAATAAATGAAACAGAGAGGAAAAAAGAAAAAAGGATCAAAAGAAATGAGGACAACCTCAGGGACCTCTGGGACAATGTGAAACGCCCCAACATTCGAATCATAGGAATCCCAGAAGAAGAAGACAAAAAGAAAGGCCATGAGAAAATACTCGAGGAGATAATAGCTGAAAACTTCCCTAAAATGGGGAAGGAAATAGCCACCCAAGTCCAAGAAACCCAGAGAGTCCCAAACGGGATAAACCCAAGGTGAAACACCCCAAGACACATATTAATCAAATTAACAAAGATCAAACACAAAGAACAAATATTAAAAGCAGCAAGGGAGAAACAAGAAATAACACACAAAGGGATTCCCATAAGGATAACAGCTGATCTTTCAATAGAAACCCTCCAGGCCAGAAGTGAATGGCAGGACGTACTGAAAGTAATGAAAGAGAATAACCTATAACCTAGATTACTGTACCCAGCAAGGATCTCATTCAGATATGAAGGAGAATTCAAAAGCTTTACAGACAAGCAAAAGCTGAGAGAATTCAGCACCACCAAACCAGCTCTTCAACAAATGCTAAAGGATCTTCTCTAGATAGGAAATGCAGAAAGGTTGTATAAACGTGAACCCAAAACAACAAAGTAAATGGCAATGGGACCACACCTATCAATAATTACCTTAAATGTAAATGGGTTGAATGCCCCAACGAAAAGACAAAGATTGGCTGAATGGATACAAAAACAAGACCCCTATATATGCTGTCTACAAGAGACCCACCTCAAAGCAAGAGACACATACAGACTAAAAGTGAAGGGCTGGAAAAAAATATTTCATGCAAACGGAGACCAAAAGAAAGCAGGAGTCGCAACACTCATATCAGATAAAATAGACTTTCAAATAAAGGATGTGAAAAGAGACAAAGAAGGACACTACATAATGATCAAAGGATCAATCCAAGAAGAAGATATAACAATTATAAATATATATGCACCCAACATAGGAGCACCGCAATATGTACGGCAAACGCTAACGAGTATGAAAGAGGAAATTAATAGTAACACAATAATAGTGGGAGACTTTAATACCCCACTCACAACTATGGATAGATCAACTAAACAGAAAATTAACAAGGAAACACAAACCTTGAATGACCCAATGGACCAGCTAGACCTAATTGATATCTATAGGACATTTCACCCCAAAACAATCAACTTCACCTTTTTCTCAAGTGCACACGGAACCTTCTCTAGAATAGATCACATCCTGGGCCATAAATCTGGTCTTGGAAAATTCAAAAAAATTGAAATCATTCCAGTCATCTTTTCTGACCACAGTGCAGTAAGATTAGATCTCAATTACAGGAAAAAAATTGTTAAAAATTCAAACATATGGAGGCTAAATAACACGCTTCTGAATAACCAACAAATCATAGAAGAAATCAAAAAAGAAATCAAAATATGCATAGAAATGAATGAAAATGAAAACACAACAACCCAAAACCTATGGGACACTGTAAAAGCAGTGCTAAGGGGAAGGTTCATAGCATTACAGGCTTACATCAAGAAACAAGAAAAAAACCAAATAAATAACCTAACTCTACACCTAAAGCAATTAGAGAAGGAAGAAATGAAGAACCCCAGGGTTAGCAAAAGGAAAGAAATCTTAAAAATCAGGGCAGAAATAAATGCAAAAGAAACTAAAGAGACCATAGCAAAAATCAACAAAGCTAAAAGCTGGTTTTTTGAAAAAATAAACAAAATTGACAAACCATTAGCAAGACTCATTAAGAAGCAAAGAGAGAAGAACCAAATTAACAAAATTAGAAATGAAAATGGAGAGATCACAACAGACAACACTGAAATACAAAGGATCATAAGAGACTACTACCAGCAGCTCTATGCCAATAAAATGGACAATTTGGATGAAATGGACAAATTCTTAGAAAAGTATAACCTTCCAAAACTGAACCAGGAAGAAATAGAAGATCTTAACAGACCCATCACAAGCAAGGAAATCGAAACTGTAATCAGAAATCTTCCAGGAAACAAAAGCCCAGGACCAGATGGCTTCACAGCTGAATTCTACCAAAAATTTAGAGAAGAGCTAACACCTATCTTACTCAAACTCTTCCAGAAAATTGCAGATGAAGGTAAGCTTCCAAACTCATTCTATGAGGCCACCATCACCCTAATTCCAAAACCAGACAAAGATGCCACAAAAAAAGAAAACTACAGACCAATATCACTGATGAACATAGATGCAAAAATCCTTAACAAAATTCTAGCAAACAGAATCCAACAACATATTAAAAAAATCATACACCACGACCAAGTGGGCTTTATCCCGGGAATGCAAGGATTCTTTAATATCCACAAATCAATCAATGTAATACACCACATTAACAAATTGAAAGATAAAAACCATATGATTATCTCAATAGATGCAGAGAAAGCCTTTGACAAAATTCAACACCCATTCATGATTAAAACTCTCCAGAAAGCAGGAATAGAAGGAACATACCTCAACATAATAAAAGCTATATATGACAAACCCACAGCAAGCATCACCCTCAATGGTGAAAAATTGAAAGCATTTCCCCTGAAATCAGGAACAAGACAAGGATGCCCACTCTCACCACTACTATTCAACATAGTGTTGGAAGTTTTGGCCACAGCAATCAGAGCAGAAAAAGGAGTAAAAGGAATCCAGATAGGAAAAGAAGAAGTAAAACTCTCACTGTTTGCAGATGACATGATCCTCTACATAGAAAACCCTAAAGACTCTTCCAGAAAATTACTAGAGCTAATCAATGAATATAGTAAAGTTGCAGGATATAAAATTAACACACAAAAATCCCTTGCATTCCTATATACTAACAATGAAAAAACAGAAAGAGAAATTAAGGAAACAATACCATTCACCATTGCAACAAAAAGAATAAAATACTTAGGAGTATATCTACCTAAAGAAACAAAAGACTTATACATAGAAAACTATAAAACACTGATGAAAGAAGTCAAAGAGGACACAAGCAGATGGAGAAACATACCATGCTCATGGATTGGAAGAATCAATATTGTCAAAATGGCTATTCTACCCAAAGCAATCTATAGATTCAATGCAATCCCTATCAAGCTACCAACGGTATTTTTCACAGAACTAGAACAAATAATTTCACAATTTGTATGGAAATACAAAAAACCTCGAATAGCCAAAGTAATCTTGAGAAAGAAGAATGGAACTGGAGGAATCAACCTGCCTGACTTCAGACTATACTACAAAGCCACAGTCATCAAGACAGTATGGTACTGGCACAAAGACAGAAATATAGATCAATGGAACAGAATAGAAAGCCCAGAGATAAATCCACGAACTTATGGACACCTTATCTTTGACAAAGGAGGCAAGGATATACAATGGAAAAAAGACAACCTCTTTAACAAGTGGTGCTGGGAAAGCTGGTCAACCACTTGTAAAAGAATGAAACTAGAACACTTTCTAACACCATACACAAAAATAAACTCAAAATGGATTAAAGATCTAAATGTAAGACCAGAAACTATAAAACTCCTAGAGGAGAACATAGGCAAAACACTCTCTGACATAAATCACAGCAAGATCCTCTATGACCCACCTCCCAGAATATTGGAAATAAAAGCAAAACTAAACAAATGGGACCTAATGAAACTTAAAAGCTTTTGCACAACAAAGGAAACTATAAGTAAGGTGAAAAGACAGCCCTCAGATTGGGAGAAAATAATAGCAAATGAAGAAACAGACAAAGGATTAATCTCAAAAATATACAAGCAACTCCTGAAGCTCAATTCCAGAAAAATCAATGACCCAATCAAAAAATGGGCCAAAGAACTAAACAGACATTTCTCCAAAGAAGACATACAGATGGCTAACAAACACATGAAAAGATGCTCAACATCACTCATTATCAGAGAAATGCAAATCAAAACCACAATGAGGTATCATTACACGCCAGTCAGGATGGCTGCTATCCAAAAGTCTACAAGCAATAAATGCTGGAGAGGGTGTGGAGAAAAGGGAACCCTCTTACACTGTTGGTGGGAATGCAAACTAGTACAGCCGCTATGGAGAACAGTGTGGAGATTTCTTAAAAAACTGGGAATAGAACTGCCATATGACCCAGCAATCCCACTTCTGGGCATACACACTGAGGAAAACAGGTCTGAAAGAGACACGTGCAACCCAATGTTCATCGCAGCACTGTTTATAATAGCCAGGACATGGAAGTAACCTAGATGTCCATCAGCAGATGAATGGATAAGGAAGCTGTGGTACATATACACCATGGAATATTACTCAGCCGTTAAAAAGAATTCATTTGAACCAGTCCTAATGAGATGGATGAAGCTGGAGCCCATTATACAGAGTGAAGTAAGCCAGAAAGATAAAGAACATTACAGCATACTAACACATATATATGGAATTTAGAAAGGTGATAAGGATAACCCTATATGCAAAACAGAAAAAGAGACACAGAAGTACAGAACAGACTTTTGAACTCTGTGGGAGAAGGTGAGGGTGGGATGTTGCGAAAGAACAGCATATATATTATCTATAGTGAAACAGGTCACCAGCCCAGGTGGGATGCATGAGACAAGTGCTCGGGCCTGGTGCACTGGGAAGACCCAGAGGAATCGGGTGGAGAGGGAGGTGGGAGGGGGGATCGGGATGGGGAATACGTGTAAATCTATTGCTGATTCATGTCAATGTATGACAAAACCCACTGAAAAAAAAATAAATAAAAGAAAGCTGAGGGCCAAAGAATTGATGCTTTTGAACTGTGGTGATGGATAAGACTCTTGAGAGTTCCTTGGACTGCAAGGAGATCAAACCAGTCATCCCAAAGGAAATCAATCCTGAATATTCACTGGAAGGACTGATGCTGAAGCTGAAGCTCCAATACTTTGACCACCTGATGCAAAGAGCCGACTCATTATAAAAGACCCTGATGCTTGAAAGATTGATGGCAGGAGGAGAAGGGGATGACAGAGGACAAGATGGTTGAATGGTATCACTGACTCAATGGACATGAGTTTTAGCAAGCTCCAGGAGATGGTGAAGGACAAGGAGGCCTGGCATGCTGCAGTCCATGGAGTCGCAACTGAGAGACACAACTAAGAGACTGAACAAAAAAAATTCATTGACTATGGTCTTAACTATTTAAGTCTTCTTTTATGCCTTGCAATAATATTTTACAATATTTTCCAAAATGATCTTGTACATCATTTGTTAGGTCTATTCCTAGACATATCAGTTTTTGCTGCTGTTTCATTGTGATTGTTGTTATTATTACATTCAAAAATTGTTAAAAATGATATATAAGGACTTCAAATAACTCTTCTATTTTGGATATGAGGATAAAAGGACAGAATAGAAGGACCTGAGTGCATCTTATCTCACAAAACAACAGTATCACAATTAACTGCTAAATGTGTGTGTATTAAATTGCTTCAGTCCTGTCTGACTCTTTGCAACCTTATGGGCTGTAGCCCTCCAGGCTCCTCTGTCCATGGGATTCTCCAGGTAAGAATACTGGAGTGGGTTGCCATGCCCTCCTCAGGGGATCTCCCAGTCCCAGGGATTGTACACATGTCTCTTATATCTCCTGCACTGGCAGGTAGGTTCTTTATCACTAGCCACCTGGGAAGCCCAACTGCGGAATAACCATCAACAAAAAAGTCTGGAACTTACCAAAAAAGATATTCTACTTCCAAAGACAAAGAAGCCACAAAAAGACAGCAGAAGGGGAGCATTCATGATACAATCAAATCCCATTCCTACCAGGTAGGCAACCCACAAACTGAAAAATAATTATATTGCAAAGTTTCTCCCACAGGGGTGAGAGTACTGGGCCCCATCTCAGGCTCCCTAGTCTGGGGGTCTGACATTGGGAGGAGGGGTCCCCAGAGCATTTGGCTTTGAAGGCTAACAGGGTTTGATTGTAGGAACTCCACAAGACTGAGGGAAACAGGAACTCTATTCCTGCAGATCACATGCAAGGTCTTGTGCACACTGGGACCTAGGCGGAAAAGCAGTAACTTCATAGGAGTCTGGACCAGACCTACCAATTGGTCTTGAAGGAAGGTCTCCTGGAGAGTGGCTCACTGTGGAGAGGGGACATTGGTGGCAGAGGTACTAGAAAGTATTCACTGATGTGAGCTGTCCTGGAGGCTGCTATTTTGATGCCAAGACCTTGCCCCATACAACAGCCTATAGGCTCTATTGCTGACCAAACAGCCAATGCCTCGGGTCAAACAACCAAAATGGCAGGCACACAGCCTCATCCATCAGCAGATAGGCTGTTTAAAACCTTCCTGAGCCCATAGCAACATGTAAACACACACATTAACATGGCCATGTTCAACAGAGAAACAAAGTGAAAGTGCTCAGTCGTGTCCGACTCTTTGTGACACCACGAACTATACAGTCCATGGAATTCTCCAGGCCAGAATACTGGAAGTGGGTAGCCTATCCCTTCTCCAGTGGATCTTCCAACCCAGGAATTGAACCAGGATCTGCTGCACTGCAGGCGGATTCTTTACCAACTGAGCTATCAGGGAAGCCAAAAACACAAGAGAGACAAGCTCCTGCCAAACCCACCAGTGGGCTGGCACCAATCTCTTCCACCAGGAAGCCTGCACAAGCCTCTTATGCCATCCTTAACGACAAGGCGGAAAACACCAGAAGCATGAGGAACTACACTACTACAGCTTGTGGGACCACAAATGTAGGAAGTTAGACAAAATAAGATGGAAGAGGTATATGTTCCAGATGAAGGAACAAGAAGAACAACTAAGTGTAGTGTAGTTAGGCAATCTATATGAAAAATAATTCAGAGAAAGATAGTAAAGATGATCCAAGATCTTAGGAAAAGAATAGAGGCACAGACTGAGAAGATACAAAAAATAGTGAACAAAGAGTTCAAAGAACTCAAAGAACAAATAAACAGAGATAAACAATGTAATAATTGAAATGAAAAATACACTAGAAGAAATAAATAGCAGAATAAATGAGGCAGAAGAATCAATTAAGTGAGCAAGAAGAGAGAATAGTGGAAATCACTACTGTGCAACAGAATAAAGAAAAAAATGAACACAGTTTAAAACTTCTCTGGGACAACATTAAATGCACAAACATTCACATTATATAGGTTTCAGAAGCAGATAAGAGAAAGGACCTGAGAAAATATTTGAAGAGATAATATCTGACAAGTTCCCTAACATGGGAAAGTAAACAGTCACCCAGGTCCAGAAAGCACAGAGAGTTCCATAGAGGACAAATCCAAGAAGGAACATGCTGAGAAACATATTAATCAAATTGATAAAAAATTAAAGACAAAGAGAAAATATGAGAAGCAACAAGGGAAAAGCAACAAATAATATACAAGGAAATCCTCATAAGGTTATCAAACTGATCTTACAGTAGAAACTCTGCAGACCAGCAGAGAGTGGCATTATATATCTAAAGTAATGAAAGGGAAAAACTTATAACCAAGAATACTCTATCCAGCAAGGGCCTCATTCAGATTCAATGGAGAAATCAAAAGCTTTACAGACAAGCAAAAGTTAACAGAATTCACCACCACCAAACCATCTTTACAACAAATGCTAAAATAACTTATCTAGGAGGAAAAGAAAAGGCCACAACTAGGAACAAGAAATTACAAATGGGAAATCTCACCAGCAGTAAAAGTAGGAAATCATCCACACACAAATATAATATCAAAACCAGTGAGCAAAGTACAAATTCTGGATATTGAGAATGAATTTTAAAGTAAGAGACCAGCAACTTAAATCAATCTTGTGTTTGTATGTATGCCAAATAAAAACATCATATTAATTGCAACTCAAAAACCTGTAAGATACACATGCAAAAATGAAAAATTAATCCAAACACAACACTAAAGAGTCATAAAATCACGAGAAGAGAACAAGAAGAAGGAGGAAGAAAAAAGACCTACAAAAATAAATCCAAAAAATTTAACAAAATGGCAACAAGAACATACACATCAGTAATTATCTTGAATGTAAATGGATTACATGCTCCAACCAAAAGACATGCACTGGCTGAATGGATACAAAAACAAGACATATACACACTGTCTACAAGAGACCCACTTCAGATCACATGTATAGACTGAAAGTAAGGAGAAGGAAAAAGGTATTCCATGCAAATGCAAGTCAAAAGAAACCTGGAGTAGCAATAATCACATCACACACATTAGACTTTAAAATATTGTTATAAGAGACAAAGAAGGATACTCCATAATAATCAAGGGATCAATCCAAGAAGAAGGCATAACAATTATAAATATATTTGCACCCAACACAGGAGCACCACAAATGCTAATAGCCATAAAAGGAGAAATCGACAGCACAGAAACAGTGGAGGACTTTAACACCCCACTTACATCAATGGACAGATTATCCAAACAGAAAATTAATAGACCAAATGTACTTAATTAACATTTATAGAGCACTGCATCCAAAAGCAGCAGAATATACATTCTTTCCAAGTGCAAATGAACATTCTCAAGGATAGCTCACATGCTGCACCATAAAGCAAGCCTCAGTAAATATCAGAAAATTGAAATATTAGCAAGCATCTTTTTCAATGATCTTTTCCACAATGACATTAGAAATCAACTGCAAGGAAAAAACTGCACAAAATCACAAACACATGGAGGCTAAATAATACATCACTAAACTAATGGATCACTGAAGAAGTCATTGAGGAAATAAAAAATAACCAGAGACAAATGACAATGAAAACACAATGGTCCCAAACCTATGGGATGCAGCAAAAACAGTTCTAAGAGGGAAGCTTATAGCAGTACAACCTTACCTCAGAAAACAAGAAACATTCCAAATAAACAACCTAAAGTTATACCTAAGGCAACCAGAGAAAGCACAAACAAAACCCAAAGTTGGTAGAAGGAAAGAAATAATAAAGATTAGAGCAGAAATAAATGAAATAGATGCAAAGAAAAGATAAAAAAAACTAAAATCTGTTTTCTGGAAAGATAAACAAAATTGATAAACTTTTAGGCAGACTTGGGTCTCCTGCACTGCAGGCAGCTTCTTTACCATCAGAACCATCTAGGGAAGCCCCAAGGAAAAAAAAGAGAGTGCTCAAATCAATAAAATTAGAAATGAAAAAGAAGTTACAACATGAAAACAAAGGGTCATAAGAGACTTCTACAAGCAACTATACACCAATAAAATGGATAATCTAGAAGAAATAGATACATTCTGAGAAAGGTACAATTTTCCAAGATGGAACCAGGAAGAAATAGAAAATATAAACAGACTAATTACAAGTACTGAAATTGAAACTGTGATTAAGAAACTCTCAACAAATTGAAGTCCAAAACCAGATAGCTTTACAGGAAAATTCCAGCAAACATTTAGAGAAAAGTTAACACCTATTCTTTTGAAACTCTTCCAAAAAAACTACAGAGGAAGGAAAACTTCCAAACTTATTGTATGAGGCCACCATCACCCTGATACCAAACCCAAGCAAAGATACCACAAAAAAGAAAATTACAGGCAGTATCACTGATGAACATAGACCCAAAAATCCTCAAGAAAATATAAGTAAACCAAATTCAATAATATATTAAAGGTTCATACAAATGGGATTTACCCAAGGGATGGAAAGATTTTTCAAAATCCACAAATTAATCTGTGTGACACATATCATGTGCTATCATTTATATGTGAAATCTAAAAATATAATACAAATGAACTTAATCACAAAACAAACATACTTCTATAACAAACTTATAGTTACCAAAAGGGGAAGGATAAGTTAGGAGGCTTGTGATTAACATATGCACACTACTATTTATAAAATAATCAACAGTGAGTGACCTACTATATAGCACAGGGAACTCTACTTAATACTCAGTAATAGCCTCTATGGGAAAAGAATTTGAAAAATGATAGATATTCATATACACATAACTAAAGCACTTTGCTGTACATCTGAAACTAACCAACACTGTAATCAACTATACTCCAGTATAAAATAAAAATTTTAAAAGGGAACAAATAATTATTCTACCATGATAAAATACATTGCAAACTTGATGAAATCTTATTATTTCTCTAATAAGAAATATTCAATGTGAATATAAGAATTTTCAGAATTTTCAAGTTCTCTGTCCATGAAAAATATAACAACAGGAGACCAGAATCTGGTTTCTATCTCTAGAAGGCCTTAAATCAGCATTAGAAGTCAGAATGTTAAGTCTAGATAATGTGCAAATACTACAATTAAGGAACTAATCTGTGTGGGAACCACTTCTACTTACTTGGTAAAGACGACTTCATCAATATTATTATCTATAATTTACATTCATTAAAATTCACCTATTTTTGAGGTATATACACTTCTATGAGTTTTAACACTGGAGTGAGTAGCCACTCCCTTCTCCAGGGTATCTTCCTGATCCAGGGATTGAACCTGTGTCTCCTGCATTGCAGGGAGATTCTTTACCATCTGAGCCACCAGGGAAGCCCTTTAACACATGCCTTGACCCTATAACAATGTTCACAATAAGAACAGACAGCTTCATTATTCTCCAAATTCCCTTGTGCTGCCTCTTATAATCTTACCTTTCCCTGACCTTGTAACCCCAGCTGCCATTGATTTGTTTTCTGTCACTACAGCTTTGCCTTTTCCAGAACATCATAAAAAGCAATCATACAGTATGTAATTTTTTGAGATCAGCTTTGTTCACCTAGCATAATCCATGTGAAGCTTATCCATGTTGTTACATATGTCAGCAGTTTGCTTCTGCTTGATGCTGAATAATCCATTGTATTAATTTAAATACTTTGTTTAGATACCTACCTATTGAAGAAAGTGTGGGTTGTTTCTAGGTTCGGATGATCATAAATAATGCTGCCTAAATATTTTTATACAACTTTATACAAGTTTTTATGAACATAAGAACTCATTTCTCTATGGCAAATACCCATGAGTGAGATTGCTGGGTAATGTGGTAAGGGTACATTTAAATTCACAAAAAAACTACTAAACCATTTTCTAGAAGGGCAGTGCCATAAGCAATGTATGAATGTCTCCACAGCTACACATTCTTTACCAGAATTTGAGAGTGCCAAGATTAGGGTATGTTGTTATTTTTTTTTTTAAACTTAAGAAATTATACCCTAGAGGTGTACAGTATGGATAGTAAAATAAGCACACAAAGAGACACTGAACATCTTAATCATTAAGAAAATGCAAATCATGATCTTTTAATCATGATCTTTAATACCCTGAAAAGGGTATTCGGTTTCACACTAAAAAGACAAAAAATACTTCTTCCCAAGAGGTAAGTTCAGTTCAGTCACTCAGTCATGTCCAACACTTTATGACCCAATGGACTGCAGCACACCAGGCCTCCCAGTCCATCACCAACTCTCAGAGCCTACTCACACTCATGTCCATTGAGCTGGTGATGCCATCCACCCATCTCACCCTCTGTCACCCCCTTCTCCTCCTGCCTTCAGTCTTTCCCAGCATCAGGGTCCTTTCAAACAAGTCAGCTTTTCACATCAGGTGGCCAAAGTATTGGAGTTTCAGCTTCAACATCAATCCTTCCCACGAACATTCAGGACTGATTTCCTTTAGGATGGACTGGTTGGATCTCTTAGCTGTCCAAGAGACTTTCAAGAGTCTTCTCTAACACCACAGTTCAAAAGCATCAATTCTTCAGCACTCAGCTTTCTTTATAGTCCAGCTCTCACATCCGTACATGACTACAGGAAAAACCACAGCTTTGACTGGATGGATGTTTGTTGGCAAAGTAGTGTCTCTGCTTTTAAATATACTGTCTAGGTTGGTCATAACTTTTCTTCCAAGGAGCAAGAGTCTTTTAATTTCATGGCTGCAGTCACTGTCTGCAGTGATTTTGGAGCCCCCAAAAGTAAAGTCTGTCACTGTTTCCATTGTTTCCCCATCTATCTGACATGAAGTCATGGGGCCAGATGCCACGATCTTAGTTTTCTGGATGTTGAGTTTTAAGCCAACTTTTTCACTCTCCTCTTTCACTTTCATCAAGAGGCTCTTCAGTTCTTCTTCGCTTTCTGCCATAAGGGTCATGTCATCCCCATATCTGAGGTTATTGATATTTCTCCTGGCAATCTTGATTCCAGCTTGTGCTTCATCCAGCTCAGCGTTTTTCATGATGTACTCTGCATATAAGTTAAATAAGCATGGTGACAATATACAGTCTTGATATACTCCTTTCCCAATTTGGAACCAATTTGTTGTTCCATGTCCAGTTCTAACTGTTGCTTCCTGACCTGACTACAGATTTCTCAGGAGGCCAGTCAGGTGGTCTGGTATTCCCATCTCTTTCAGAATTTTCCACAGTCTGTTGTGATCCACACAGTGAAAGGCTTTGGCATAGTCATTAAAGCAGAAGTAGATGTTTTTCTGTAACTCTCTTGCTTTTTCGATGATACAATGGATGCTGGCTATTTGATCTCTGGTTCCTCTGCCTTTTCTAAATCCAGCTTGAACATCTGGAAGCTCAAGGTTCACATACTGTTGAAGCCTGAATTGGAGAATTTTGAATATTACTTGGCTAGCATGTGAGATGAATGCAATTGTGTGGTAGTTTGAGTATTCTTTGGCATTGCCTTTCTTAGGGATTGGAATGAAAACTGACCTTTTCCAGTCCTGTGGCCACTGCTGAGTTTTCCAAATTTTCTGGTCTATTGAGTACAGTACTTTCACAGCATCATTCTTTTAGGATTTGAAACAGCTGAGCTGGAATTCCATCACTTCCACTATCTTTGTTCCTAGTGATGCTTCCTAAGGCCTATTTATCTTTGCATTCCAGAAGGTCTGGCTCTAGATGAGTGATCACACTATTGTGGTTATCTGAGTCATGAAGATCTTTTTTGTATAGTTCTGGGTATTCTTGCCACCTCTTCTTAGTATTTTGCTTCTGTTAGGTCCATACCATTTCTGTCCTTTATTGTGCCCATCTTTGCATGAAATGTTCCTTGGTACCTCTAATTTTCTTGAAGAGATCTCTAGTCTTTCCCATTCTACTGTTTTCCTCTATTTCTTTGATTACTGAGGAAGGCTTTCTTATCTCTCCTGGCTATTCTTTGGAACTCTGCATTCAAATAGATATATCTTTCCTTTTCTCCTTTGACTTTCACTTCTCTTCTTTTCACAGCTATTTTTAAGCCCTCTTCAGACACCCATTTTGCCTTTTTGCATTTCTTTTTCTTGGGGATGGTCTTGATCACTGCCTCCTGTACAATGCCATGAACCTCTGTCCATAGTTCTTCAGGCATTCTATCAGATCTAATCCCTTGAATCTATTTGTCACTTCTATTGTATAATCGTTAGAGATTTGATTTAGGTCATACCTGAATGATCTAGTGTTTTTCCCTACTTTCTTCAATTTAAGTCTGAATTTGGTAATAAGGAATTTATAATCTGAGCCACTGTCAGCTCCTGGTCTTGTTCTTGCTGACTGTATAGAGCTTCTCCATTTTTGGCTGCAAAGAATGTAATCAATTTGATTTTGGTATTGACCATCTGGTGATGTCCATGTGTAGAGTCTTCTCTTGTGTTGTTGGAAGAGGGTGTTTGCCAAGACCAGTATATTCTCTTGGCAGAACTCTATTAGCCTTTGCCCTGCTTCATTCTGTACTCAAAGGCCAAATTTGCCTGTTACTCCAGGGATCTCTGGACTTCCTATTTTTGCATTCCAGTCCTCTACAATGAAAAGGACATTGTTTTTGGGTGTTAGTTCTAGAAGGTCTTGTAGGTCTTCATAGAGTCATTCAACTTCAGCTTCTTCAGCATTACTGGTCGGGGCATAGACTTGGATTACTGTGATATTGAATGGTTTGCCTTGGAAACGAACAGAGGTCATTCTGTTGTTTTTGAGATTGCATCCAAATACTTCATTTTAGACTCTTTTGTTGACTATGATGGCTATTCCATTTCTTCTAAGGGATTCTTTTCCACAGTAGTAGATATAATGGCAATCTGAGTTAAATTCACCCATTCCAGTCCATTTTAGTTAGCTGATTTCTAAAATGTCAACGTTCACTCTTGCCAACTCCTATTTGACCACTTCCAATTTGCCTTGATTCATGGACCTAAAATTCCAGGTGCCTATGCAATATTGTTCTTTATAGCATCAGACTTTACTTCCACCATCAGTCACATGCACAACTGTGTGTTGTTTTTGCTTTGGCTCCATCCCTTCATTCTTTCTGGAGTTATTTCTCCACTGATCTCCAGTAACATATTGGGTACCTACTGACCTGGGGAGTTCATCTTTCAGTGCAGTGTCGGCAGTATGACTCTCAACTAGATGGTTTTGGATAGGAGAAAAAAAAAGGATATTCAATAAAGATTCTGGAAGAATGCCAAAAATAAGAAAATAAACTTCACAGTGTCCTGAAAGTTACTCACCAGGTATCTCTAATCTGTTGTTGGAAATAGGGTGTAGAATTGATTTTCCAATAATGGATTTTTGACAGTTGTTAAAAAAAAAAGGTATTACATTTGCAGTTGAAAAGTGTGATTTTTCTGTGCTGTCTGAAAATCCAATGGTGCCTTCACTACAGGAAACAATGCATTACATACAGATAAATAGAGGGAAACTGAATTACTGGACATCAGTCACACCAAAGGGTTCCATAAAATTGAGAAAGACCCTTCATGGTTTGTATAAATGCCAGAAAGTTGAAGTCAATTTACAGCCATAGACTTAAAATCCTACCAGGAGACCTTACCTCCTATCAGTTATCCTCCCTGACTCAACAAATACTAATAGCCTCTGTTCTCTTGGCCTTCTCTAGTTGTAGAAATCTAGAAAAGATATGTCTGCCTGAACTTGGGCAGTAGTACTGGAGAGAAATTGATGAATCAAGGTGGATTTCAGGAGGGAGAAATGGCAAGCTTTGGCGATAAACAGAATCAAAGGGTAAGGGAGAGGGACTTGCTAAGACTGACTCTCAGGTATGTAAGTTTAAGCAACTGGATGGTGGAGGAAGTTGGCTAATTTGACTTTACAGAAGTCTGAAGTACCTGTCAGAAACCAATGCATAAATACTCATAATACATTTAAGCAGTTTTATCTGGCTATTTAAAAATAGAAGGATTTGAGTTAAAGATGCAGATTGAGAATGTCTTGTACATAGATGGTAACTGAAACCAGAGTGGATGAGGTTGAGAGATGAGGTTAATAAATGAGGCTGAGAAACAGAGATGGGCAGGGAGGAGAATATTTATGTCTTAGCCTCAGTTCTGCAGAAAGAACAACTCAAGCAGAAGCTTCTAAAAAGCTACTAATTTTTTAGAGTGTACAATTTAATGAAAGCAAGACTTGAAAAAACGGAAAGGAGTTAAGTAAGAAAGAAGGACTCAGAGGAGTTTGCTTTAACCAGCTAGTTGCTGTGTAATATCAAACACCAAAATCAAGAGGATGGGCAGAGGCAAATAAGTGGTAAAGGATACTAAAAAGGCTGACAATCTTTTAGAAAGGTGGGAGTAAGGGAGGGCTTACAAGTGGGCAGTATCAAGCAAACAAGTATGTTATATTCCAGCAAAATGAGTAATTCCACAAGTTTCCCCCTTTCTGTACTATTGCTAATGATGTTTCTACTTCTTAAAAGTCTCTTCTCCCTCAATTTCACTGCTAATCTTGTAATTTTACCTACCAAACTGGCAGGTAATGAATTATTTCTGCACTGATAGTCTCTTTTATTATCCCTCTCCACCCAAACCAAAGGTCATTTCCCCTCTTCAGCTCACATAAGACACTTAAAATACCTTTCTCTTTGGGTTACTGCTACCTATGTATATGTTGTAAACTCCTGGTTATCTTCTCCAAGGTTCTGCCAGTTCTAGGGGACCTAGAGATGCTCTAGGATTTGAAGCATAAATCAAATCCATCAAATCCTGGATTGTAGGATTTAAAGAATGAAATTACCATTGAAAAGCTGCACTCAGAGGTTCTATAGCTAATATATCAAAGGACTGAATTCTATGATGACAATTCCCTGAAGCTCAGACTCTGAGTGAACAGTTTGAGTCAGGAAGTTCAAATGATCTGGGCCTTACTCCATCTTCCTGCCTCCCTTTTTGTCTCCCTTCTTTTGCCAGCTTCTTTTCTCTACTCTTTCACCACATACATACTCCCCATTATCTTCTTCCTTCTTCATGGCTATCTCTCATTCTCTCTTCACTTCATTTTCAGTCCATTTGTCCCTTCTCCTCCCCCTTGGCCCTTCCCATCTTTAAAGTCTTATTAAACACCTATTATATATAAGGCACTCAAAAGAAATAAAATTATGGACCTCAAGGAAAAGAAAATCTAACTAAACAAATGGAACACCGACATGTTAATATAATCCTTCGGTAAGTGTCTGGAATGTCTCCAACTATTTCTATTACCTGTTCTTCCTGGCCTTGCCACCCTTATTGGTCTCCATTCCTAGCAACAACAGCTCATTTTCAACTGGCCATTAAAAGGGACCTCATCTTTGGGTTTGTGACCTTGGGATTCAACCACAAGCAGGGTCAGCTCTACTACTTGCCAGCAGAGCAACCCTGGGCCAATTAAGCCTCAGTTTTCTCACTGGAAAAGCTGAAATAATAATAGTGTTTCTTTCTTAGGACTATTGTTAGATTTAGAGATAATGTATAATACACAAAGCATGTAACAGAGTATCTCATATAGGAGTGCTGCTCAATAAACAGAGCTATGCTAATGATAATCATAAAATATCATACATCATTGAGTCATATTTTACATTTTATGTTTGAAAATCATATTCGAGATTAACCCTATACAGCTGTTAAAGGTAATATACAACTAAATGAAGCTGCTTATACACCACATGGTTTTTGATAGCTGTTGGGGTGGGTAGGGGATTTATCCTATTTCATGGGAACTAGCATAGGAGAATTTTGCCTGAATATGGAAGGCTGTGTGCCAAGATCCCATCTTTTATCCCCTTAACCTTGCACTCTTCGAAAGACTAGGGAAAGTATGCTTTCTCAAATAAAAAGTCTCAAGAGTCTGTTTTCTTTATGTTTAAATTTAGTTCCAAGCTATAAATTTCTAACTTTACCCTGGGATGTGGGCTGCTTTCTGTTAAGAAAATCCCATGAAAGGGTCAGGCTAGTGTTTTCTCTAGAATTGTGCTTTTGGTATGCTATTGGCACTAACAGTTCCTATGGTTACACATTCTGTTAGCCAGAGCACTTTCTGTGAGCAGGCAGAGAAGTAGAAATCAGAGAGGAGGTTGTGAGCAAATGCCCAGCAAGTAGTCTTGTCAAGGAAAAGTAATGGGGTAGGAATGATGGATGAAAGAATGGCTTCTGAAATAGAGACAAGCAAAGGCAGGAGGAATAATAACCAGGCTTAAAAAGGACTCTGGAAAAAAAAGGACTCTGGAAATAAAGGGGAAAAGAAAGAATTTACCATAAAAGAACACAGGGATTAAAAAATACTATAATTATTAATACAAAGATAGATCACAATGAACTTTAAGTTCATAAATTATTATGTGGAGAAGAAAAATTATACATTTTGTGGATTTAAGGCATTTGGAGTTATTTTATAGCTCCATACATTTTTTGCATTAAAATTTGGAATTCACATCTGATGACATAGATTCTCCTATACTTCCAACTCCAGAGAAATGGTTCTTCAGCTTTTTGGAGCCATGAGATGCTTCTAAGAATCTGATGAGAGTTGTGGACCCTCCTTTTAGGAAAAAAGCCCACACTTATAAACAAAATATTACACATATAACTTTTTTCATTTATGGATATGAACATAATAAAGCTTATTCATGGGCTCAAATATTCTCAAATAAAGAAACTGGAAGAAAATCTTTTATCCTCATTATACTGATGTTTTAGATAAAAGAAATCATTATTTTCAGAAATGAATCATGATATTCTCAAATGGTAAATACTAGGAAAGACAGTTATCACTGAGTCCTAGATTCTAAGAAAGTATTAAACCTTCACTCTGTTTATGTGATAATAAATTAAATACAACATCAACAAGACTATCAGCTTGATTTGACAGCCTCTGTTTGTGTGTTTTCTATAAGGGTCTGAATTGTGTCAAGAAAAGTGAAAAGTGTACCTTTTAGCTGATCTACTTTATATACATTGCTCACCTGGTCAGAGGCATGGGGTCTTTGGACATAAGAGGAAGGACAGAGAGAAAGGGGGACAGAAAGGGACTGTGAATTGGAGAGAGATTTACAAACCTCTGATAATGGTGGATAAATGATAAACACAAGAAATTCAGAGAAATAAAATCAGGAAATCTCCAAACACATACTTGACCTGATATAAGAGCTCTGCAGAATATAAATATTAAGACTCAAAAGTGAAATCTGAAGAACCACAGATTGCTAAATGAAATGGAGGATTCCAGGTTGAATCCTAGGACAAAAATAGTTCATCAATGAAAAACCTAGGAAAATCTTAATAAAGTCTGTGGTTCAGTGAATAGTACTGTACCAAGTTAAATTTACTAATTTTCATAAATATCATTGTATACAAGATGTTGAGACTGGGGGGAACTGAGAACTGTTTTTGCAACATTTTATAAATCTAAAGTTATTCCAAGATAAAAAGTTAATTTTTTTTTTAAGAATCCTAAATGGAGGAACTAAGATAGATCTTGACTTCAGAAAACTCGGAGCTAATCCATCACACTTTGAAAGAAAGATTCCACCTGGTTCCTCAGTAAATCTCCTCTCTCATTTCATTCCCCTTATTATCACAGTCCTACTTTATATTTACCTTGGACCCTATGACCAGGATTCTTTTCATTCACAATGAAATAAAAATGCTTGGATGACCACAATTCAATCTTTTATATTTTTGAGTTAGTGTTTCTATTTCCTGGAGCAAAAAGATTCATCTTAAACCTCTCAAAAACTAAAGTAATCCAGCAATTAATCATTTTCATGCTGTTCAAACTTGCTTCAGAATTACAGTTTGTCCTAAGATCCTGTCTATAAACACTCAGTTTAATTAGATGGGAAAATATCTAATATATGTTATTAAATGGATGCCTTGGTGTGTGAGCAGTAGGGGAAGAAAATACTGGTTTTCCAATGTTTAAGCAATTATATTGTCTGGCTTACTAAAAACAGATTCCATTGAATATATCTATGCAATCCAATACAACAAATGTTTATTGAGAGCCTTTTATGAGCCATGTGCTGAGCTGAATGATGGGAAAACAAGGCTGACTAAAAGGAAATCTCTGACTTCAAGGAGATTCCATTTGGGAGAGAACAGAGACAAGAAAAGGGTTAATTTTGATGTGTTTAGTGCTATCAGAGAAGTACACAGACGGTCTCATGGAATGGAGTTGTATGAAAAAAAGTGTCAGGACTAAGGCCAAATGTATGCTCATTCTTCTGCCCAGTTGAACACCTGTAAAACAGACTAAAATGGTGTTTTCCCTATGGCTTTTTAAAAAAGATGTTTATTCCCTACACACAAGGATCTTTAAATAATTGTTCTACACTAGACACAATGCACCTATGACATGCCATTTTCTGTGAAACACATTGTTGCATTTTTTGTCTAACATGTTATTTTCCCAATGACTATTTATCATCTGCTCTGTGTTTGTCTAATGAACAAAAAGTGTGAGGCAATGAAATAAACCTCAGTGAAACAATGAAAAGGCAACCATGCATCATCGATTTAGCAGGGGAACAAAAATAACAAATAAAAAGAACACATTCAGTTGCCTCTGAACACCAGGAAAAGGCAACTGTATCTCTCAACTAGTTAATAACATCAACTCTGCCAACTAGTTGGAAACACTGAGGGGGAAAAAAAAGTCAGCCACAATTTGATACAAAAAAAAAAAACCAAAAAAAAACTATTCAGCTGTTTTCAGGGCTTCCAACAGTATGCAGTCAATCAAGAAGCCAACAAAAGAGCCGTAATAAGATGTCACATGTGTCTACACACAGTAATCTCTCCATCCACTAAATCAACCAAGGAAAAGATATTACTATTTTAGTATAATGAATAAAAATCTGGAACTACTATTCTGTACCTACAGGATTTTGTTATGGCCATTCTGGCTGTCACAACAAACCACCACAGACTACATGATCTAAACAGAAATTTATTTCCCACAGTTCTGGAGACTGAGAAATCCAGGATCAAGGTGCCGGGGAAAAAAGCTTCATTTTAAGGCCTCTTCTCTTGGTTTATAACTAGCCATCATCTCACTATGTGTTCATATTGCCTCTTCTTTGTGAACTGGGGTAGGGGGCTAGCTCTCTGATATCTCATCTCATAAGGACACTAATACTATCAAATCAGGGCCCTCTCCATATAACTTCATTTAACCTTAATTACTTCCTTAAAGACTCATCTCCAAATATAGCCACAATGGAAGTTATGGCTTCAACATATGAATTTGAGGGGGACAGAAATATTCAGTTCTTAACATCTCACAAAAGAGGGAGTTGGTGGAGGTGCTGAAGAATGCAAAACATTAGTTGAAAATAATATAAAACTATAGGTTAAAAAGTTAGTTCTTGCATACACATCTTCTAAAAGCAGTGTCAACTACAGCAACATTTCTAGAGATGTCAGTGCCTTAGGCATACCTTCCTGATTGTCAGAACGAATAGTGTGTCCTGGGAAACTCACATATCACACATGATAGGAAGTAATGTAGGTTTATAAAAAAAAAAGCAGTGGATTGAATCAGGGTTAGAAAAGACCCAGTGGATGCAAAGAAGATGCTAGGAGAATAATATTCTTCAAGAGAACATTTAAAAATCCGAGAAATTATAACTTTCTAAATTTATATTTGAATCAAAATAGCATGTTGATGAATTTCTGGAGGTAGCTTTGGAAGCACATTTAAAGGCATCTTAAGAGGAGCTATGGGCTTCTTCCCAGGTGGCTCGGTGGTAAAGAATCCATCCACCTGCAATGCAGGAAACCCAGGTTCAATACCTGGGTGGGGAAGATCCCCTGGAGAAGGGAATGGCTACTCACTCCAGTATTCTTGCCTGGAGAATCTCATAGACAGCGGAGCCGGGCAGGTGACAGTTCACAGGGTCACAGAGATATTCTTAGGTCCACATAAATACCACTTTCAAATGGAAAATTAAAAAATTATTCTTCAGAAAAACATATTATGTATTTCATGAGCATTTACTGAATATTTACCACGTGCCAGGACTGGGCTTTGAGTTTAATCATATCAGTGTCAGCATAAGATGCTTCTCTACAAAGCAACTATGAATCCATAGACATGTTTGCAAAGCTGAAGTTTCTACCAGTTAATAATATTTGTACTCATCCGCTTATTAATTTTTAGTCTTTCTAATTTCTATCCCTTTCACATGTTAGGAGGTAAAAGATGCGTTCTTTGACATCGGAGCTTACTTACAGGTATACACTGATTTAAAGATGTGGTAAAAGGTAAATATAAGCAAGGAAGGTGTAGTGTTATGGGTTTATTTTCTGTGTGCAGCTTCTTAGCTCTTATACATGGTAACCGACTGCTTTGTGCTATTAGGCTTATGTACAGTGATGGATGGTAAAAATAAAGTCTTGGTTGTGGTGACAGCTATCAAATGATGATGGTAGGCAATTGCTCTGATGAAATAGAGCAATTTCACAAATAAGAATAATTCACTAAAGGAAATTCCATAACATAGTACTATCTTAATATGATTGAAAGATTACACAGTCTTTGCATGTTAGACCACTTGGAGGTGAACAGGCTGTGTACTAGTATAATGGCTGTATAGTGTTTCTGCTGTTAGAGCTATCTGTAGCTGGAAAAAGTTTAGAAAGGCAGTTCCTAAAAGATATTTTTTTTTATTACTAGAAAACTGAAAATATAGGGACTTTGAGAAAAGATAAAGCTTAGTAATTAAGAGCACTGATGGGGGAGGCAGGATGATATCTGAAATTATGTGATCAAAATGGAGTTGGATTTGGAAGTAAAGAACTGATTTCTAGACTTAAATTTAACAAGCTGAGAAGACTGAAAAATCTCTGAACCTAGACCAGGGTGTGGCATATGGTTGATAGGAAGGGATGGCCTGGATTCGACACAGGGCTCACCAATGAGGCTATGTAATTGGGAACTTTCATACATCCTCAATTAATCACTCGTTAAAATTTATTGAGGAAGGCCACACTCTATTCAAATATCTCCACATATCAAAACCACATTCTAGCTGGGTTTATTTCCAAGTCCTTCAGGCAAGACAATCACATTCTTTGCAACCCCATGGACTGTAGCCTGCTAGGCTTCAGTGTCCACGGAATTCTCTAGGCAAGTTTACTGGACTGGGTAGCCAATCAAAACCAGTTCTCCCACATTGCAGGCAGATTCTTTACAGTCTCAGCTAGCAGGCAAGTTCAAGAATACTGGAATGGGTAGCCATTCCCTTCTCCTGAGGCTCTTCTTGACCTAAGGATCAAACTGGGGTCTCCCGCACTGCAGATGGATTCTTTACCAGCTACCAGGGAATCCCTTACATTCTTACTTATGTTACTTTTGCAACTGAAGTCAGAGAAATGGTTTCATGGGAGTCATGGGGTCAGTGAATATTGCTAAATATATATTTCTGGCCCAAAGAACCCTTGACATTAAGAAAAATTAATTGGTTTTTACAAACAAACAAACACATTTTACATTGCTGAAGCACAGTGGAGAAATTCGCATGAAATAATTCTTACACGAGAGAAAATGTATGAAAATTAAACATTAGGAGTTTGCAATTAACATATTAGTTCAGTTCTATTCAGTCACTCAGTTGTGTCCGACTCTTTGCGCCCCATGAATCGCAGCATGCCAGGCCTCCCTATCCATCACCAGCTCCCGGAGTTTATTCAAACTCATGTCCATTGAGTAAGTGATGCCATCCAGCCATCTCATCCTCTGTCGTCCCCTTCTCCTCCTGCCCTCAATCGTTCCCAGCATCAGGGTCTTTTCCAATGAGTCAACTCTTCGCATGAGGTGGTCAAAGTACTGGAGTTTCAGCTTCAGCATCAGTCCTTCCAATGGACATCCAGGACTGATCTCCTTTAGGATGGACTGGTTGGATCTCCTTGCAGTCCAAGGGACTCGCAGGAGTCTTCTCCACAGTTCAAAAACATCAATTCTTCAGTGCTCAGCTCTCTTCACAGTCCAACTTTCACACCCATACATGACCACTGGGAAAACCATAGCCTTGACTAGACGGAACTTTGTTGGCAAAGTAATGTCTTTGCTTTTTAATATGCTATCTAGGTTGGTCATGACTTTCCTTCCAAGGAGTAAGCATCTTTTAATTTCATGGCTGCAATCATCATCTGCAGTAATTTTGGTAAAGTCTGACACTGTTTTCCCATCTATTTCTCATGAAGTGATGGGACCAGATGCCATGATCTTAGCTTTCTGAATGTTGAGCTTTAAGCCAACTTTTTCACTCTCCTCTTTCACTTTCATCAAGAGGCTTTTTAGTTCCTCTTCACTTTCTGCCATAAGGGTGGTGTCATCTGCATATCTGAGGTTACTGATACTTCCCCCGGCAATCTTGATTCCAGCTTGTGCTTCTTCCAGCCCAGCGTTTCTCGTGATGTACTCTGCATATAAGTTAAATAAGCAGGATGACAATATATAGCCTTGACGTACTCCTTTTCCTATTTAGAACCAATCTGTTGTTCCATGTCAAGTTCTAACTGTTGCTTCCTGACCTACATACAGGTTTCTCAAGAGACAGGTGAGATGGTCTGGTATTCCCATCTCTTTCAGAGTTTTTCACAGTTTATTGTTATCCACACGGTCAAAGACTTTGGCATAGTCAATAAAGCAGAAATAGATGTTTTTCTGGAACTCAGAGGCGCTGCCAAGAGGAGCTACACCCCACCCAAGGACAGGGGCGGAGACTGAGAGCACCAGGATGCAATGGCGCAAGAGGGCCTGAGAAGAGTTATCCCATGTCTAAGGTCAGGGGCAGCAGCTGAGAGGAGCTACCCCACATCCGAGGTCAGGGGCGGTGGCCGAAATGAGCTACCCCACGTCCAAGGTCAGGAGGGGCGACCTCGTCCAAGGTAAGGAGCAGCAGCTGCGCTTTGCTGGAGCAACCATGAAGAGATACCCCATGTCCAAGGTAAGAGAAACCCAAGTAAGATGGTAGGTGTTGTGAGAGGGCATCAGAGGGCACACCACAATGAAACCATAATAGCAGAAAACTAGCCAATCTGATCACACAGACCACAGCCTTCTGTAACTTGATGAAACTAAACCATGCCCTGTGGGGCCACCCAAGATGGACAGGTCATGGTGGAGAGGTCTGACAGAATGTGTTCAACTAGAGAAGGGAATGGCAAACCACTTCAGTATTCTTGCCTTGACAACTCCATGAACAGTATGAGAAGGCAAAATGATAGGATACTGAAAGAGGAACTCCCCAGGTTGGTAGGTGCCCAATATCCCACTGGAGATCAGTGGAGAAATAACTCCAGAAAGAATAAAGGGATGGAGCCAAAGCAAAAACAATACCCAGTTGTGGATGTGACTGGTGATAGAAGCAAGGTCTGATGCTGTAAAGAGCAATATTTCATAGGAACCTGGAATGTTAGGTCCCTGAATCAAGGCAAATTGGAAGTGGTCAAACAGGAGATGGCAAGAGTAAACATTGACATTCTAGGAATCAGTGAACTAAAATGGACTGGAATGGGTGAATTTAACTCAGATTACCATTATATCTACTACTGTGGCCAGGAATCCCTTAGAAGAAATGGAGTAGCCATCATGGTCAACAAGAGAGTCCAAAATGCAGTACTTGGGTGCAATCTCAAAAATAACAGAATGATCTCTGTTCATTTCCAAGGCAAACTATTCAATATCAAGGTAATCCAAGACTATGCCCCAACCAGTAATGCTGAAGAAGGTGAAGTTGAACAGTTCTATGAAGACCTACAAGACCTTTTAGAATTAACACTCAAAAAAGATGTCGTTTTCATTATAGGGGACTGGAATGCAAAAGTAGGAAGTCAAGAAACACCTGGAGTAACAGGCAAATTTGGTCGTGGAGTACGGAATGAAGCAGGGCAAAGGCTAATAGAGTTTTGCCAAGAGAATGCAGTGGTCATAGCAAACACCCTCTTTCAACAATACAAGAGAAGACTCTACATGTGGACATCACCAGATGGTCAACACTGAAATCAGATTGATTATATTCTTTGCAGCCAAAGATGGAGAAGCTCTATACAATCAGCAAAAACAAGACCGGGAGCTGACTGTGGCTCAGATCATGAACTCCTTACTGCCAAATTCAGACTTAAAGTGAAGAAAGTAGGGAAAACCACTAGACCATTCAGATATGACCTAAATCAAACCCCTTATGATTATACAATGGACGTGAGAAATAGATTTAAGGGACTAGATCTGATAGACGGAATGCCTGATGAACTATGGACAGAGGTTTGTGACATTGTACAGGAGACAGGGATCAAGACCATCCCACTGGAAAAGAAATGCAAGAAAGCAAAATGGCTGCCTGAGGAGGCCTTACAAATTAACATATACATTCTACTTTATGTAAAATAGATAATCAACAAGGAAGCACTTGTTGAGTAGCACACGAATGCTACTCAATATTCTATAATAGCCTAAATGGGAAAAGAATCTGAAAAAGAGTAGATAGATGAACATATATATAACTAAATCACTTTGTTGTACAGCCAAAACTAGCATAACATTGTAAATCAACTATACCCCATTATAAAATAAAAATTAAATTAAAGAAGGCAAGGATATTCTTGGATTGGAAGAATCAATATTGTGAAAATGACTATACTATCCAAGCAATCGACAAATTCAATGCATGCATACATGGTCAGTCTCTCAGTTGTGTACAACCATTTGTGACCCCATGGACTGCAGTCCCATAGACTGTAGGCTGCTTTGTCTGTAGTATTTTCCAAGTAAGAATACTGGAGTGGGTTGCCATTTCCTTATTCAGTGTTAGTCGCTCAGTTGTGTCTGACTCTTTGCGACTCCATGAACTGTAGCCTGCCAGGCTCCTCTGTCCATATGATTTCCCAGGCAAGAATACTGGAGTGGGTTGCCATTGTCTTCTCCGGGGGATCTACCAGACCCAGGGATTGAACCCAGATCTCCTGCATTGCAGACAGATTCTTTACCATCTGAGCCACCAGGGAAGATCCTCCTTATCCAGCGGATCTTCCTAACCCATGCATCTCCTGCATTGGCAGGTGGATTCTTTACCACTGCACCACCTGGGAAGCCCCACTGATTCAATGCAATCCCTATAAAATTACTATTTTTGGGGGGGACACTTTTCATAGAATTAGAGAAAACTAAAATTTTCATGTAAATACAAAAGATACTGAGTAGCCAAAGCAATCCTGAGAAAGAAAAACAGCTGGAGGAATTGGGCTCTCTGACATCAAACTATACTACAAAGCTACCAATACTACATGGTACTGGTACAAAAACAGAAATATAGATCAATGGAACAGAATACAAATTTTAAAGATAAACCCATGCACCTATGGTGACCTAAACTATGACAAAGGAGGCAAGAATATACAATGGGGAAAAGATAGTTTCTTTAATATACAATTCTGGGAAAACTGGACAGCTACATATAAAAGAGTGAAATTAGAACACTCCCTAACACAGTACACAAAAATAAACTCAAAATGGATTAAAGATGGGCATGTAATGCCAGACACTATAAAATTCTTAGAGGAAACATAGGCAGAACACTTTTTGACATAAATTGCAGTAATATCTTTTTGGATCCACCTAAAAATGAAAATAAAAACAAAAACAAACAAATAAGACCTCTGAAACTTAGGAGCTTTTGCACTGCAAAGGAAACTGTTAACAAAATGAAAAGACAATCCTCATAATGGGAGAAAACATTTTCAAATGGAGCAACAAAGGGATTAATCTACAAAATATAGAAACAGTTCACACAGCTCATTACCAAAGAAACAAATCACCCAATGAAAAAATGGGCAGAAAAATGGTAAAGACATTTCTCCAAAGACGACATATAGATGGCCAAAAAAGCACATGAAAAGATGCTCTACATCGCTAATTACTAGAGAAATGCAAACCCAAACTATACTGCATGCTTAGTCATTCAGTTGTGTCTGACTCTCTGTGACCCCTAGGACTGCACCCTGCCAGGCTCCTCTATCCGTGGGATTTCGCAAGACAGAAACTACAATGAGGTATCACCTTACCAGAGTCAGAATGGCCAATATCAAAAAATCCACAAACAATGCTGGAGAGGGTGGGGAGAAAAGGGCACCTTCCTACACTATTGGTGAGAATGTAAACTGGTATGGACACTATGGAAAAACAGTAACAGAAGCTCCTGAAAAAAATGAAAAACAGAACTACCATATGATCTTGCGATCCCACACCAGGCATATCTCTGGAGAAAACCATAATTCGAAAAGATACATGTACCACAATATTCATTGCAAACTATTTACAATAGTCAGGACATGAAAGCAACCCAAATGTTCATCAAAAGAAGAAGAATGGATAAACTTGTGGTATATGTATACAATGGAATATTACAAATTGATGCCATTTGCAGCAACGTGGATGGACCTAGAGACTGTCGTACTGAGAGAAGTCAGTCAGATACAGAGGGACAAATATGATATTGCTTATTTGAGGAATCTAAAAAAAGGGTATGAATGAACTAATTTACAAAACAGAAGTACAGTCACAGATGCAGAAAACAAACTTATGGTTACCAGGGGATAAAGATGGGTAGGAATAAACTGGGAGATTGGGATTGACATAAATACACATTCAGTTCAGTTCAGTTCAGTTCAGTTCAGTTACTCAGTCGTGTCTGACTCTTTGTGACCCCATGGACTGCAGCACGCCAGGCCTCCCTGTCCATCACCAACCCCCGGAGTTTACTCAAACTCATGTCCATTGAGTAAGTGATGCCATCCAACCATCTCATCCTCTGTCGTCCCCTTCTCCTCTTGCCTTCAATCTTTCCCACCATCAGGGTCTTTTCCAGTGAGTCAGCTCTTCACATTAGGTGGCCAAAGTATTGGAGTTTCAGCTTCAACATCAGTCCTTCCAATGAAAATTCTGGACTGATTTTCCTTTAGGATGTACTGGTTGGATCTCCTTGCAGTCCAAGGGACTCTCAAGAGTCTTCTCCAACACCACAGTTCAAAAGCATCGATTCTTGGGTGCTCAGCTTTCTTTATAGTCCAACTCTCACATCCATACACCACTACTGGAAAAACCATAGCCTTGACTAGACGGACCTTTGTGGGCAAAATAATGTCTTTGCTTTTTAATATGCTGTCTAGGTTGGTCACAACTTTTTTTACAAGGAGTAAGCGTCATTTAATTTCATGGCTGCAGTCACCATCCGCAGTGATTTTGGAGACCCAAAAAATAAAAGTCTGACACTGTTTTCACTGTTTCTCCATCTGTATGCCATGAAGTGATAGGATCGGATGTCATGATCTTTGTTTTCTGAATGTTGAGTTTTAGCCAACTTTTTCACTCTCCTCTTTCACTTTCATCAAGAGGCTCTTTAATTCTTCTTCACTTTCTGCCATAAGGGTGGTGTCATCCCCATATCTGAGGTTATTGATATTTCTCCCGGCAATCTTGATTCCAGCTTGTGCTTTATCCAGCCCAGCGTTTCTCATGATGTACTCTGCATATAAGTTAAATAAGCAGGGTGACAATATACAGCCTTGATGTACTCCTTTTCCTATTTGGAACCAGTCTGTTATTCCATGTCCAGTTCTAACTGTTGCTTCCTGACCTGCATACAGATTTCTCAAGAGGCAGGTCGGGTGGTCTGATATTCCCATCTCTTTCAGAATTTTCCAAAGTTTATTGTGGTCCATGCAGTCAAAGGCTTTGGCATAGTCAATAAAGCAGAAATATTTTTTTTTTTTTTTGAACTCTCTTGCTTTTTTGATGATGTAGGCAATGTCAACAATTTGATCTCTGGTTCTTCTGCCTTTTCTAAAACCAGCTTGAATATCTGGAAGTTCACGGTTCACGTGTTGCTGAAGCCTGGCTTGGAGAATTTTGAACATTACTTTGCTAGCATGTGAGATGAGTGCAGTTGTGCAGTAGTTTGAGCATTCTTTGGCATTGCCTTTCTTTGGGATTGGAATGAAAACTGACCTTTTCCAGTCCTGTGGCCACTGCTGAGTTTTCCAAATTTGCTGGCATCTTGAGTGCAGCACTTTCACAATATCATCTTTTAGGAGTTGAAATAGCTCAACTGGAATTCCATCACCTCCACTAGCTTTGTTCATAGTGATGCTTTCTAAGGCCCACTTGACTTCACATTCCAGGACGTATGGCTCTAGGTGAGTGATCACACCATTGTGATTATCTGGGTCGTGAAGATCTTTTTTGTACAGTTCTTCTGTGTATTCTTGCCACTTCTTCTTAATATCTTCTGCTTCTGTTAGGTTCATACCATATCTTTCCTTTATTGAGTCCATCTTTGCATGAAATATTCCCTTGATAATCTCTAATTTTCTTGACGCGATCTCTAGTCTTTCCCATTGTATTGTTTTCCTCTATTTCTTTGCACTGATCACAGAGGAAGGCTTTCTTATCTCTCCTGGCTATTCTTTGGAACTCTGCATCCAAATGGATATATCTTTCCTTTTCTCCTTTGCTTTTTGCTTCTCTTTTTTTCACAGCTATTTGTGAGACCTCCTCAGACAGCCATTTTGCTTTTTTGCATTTCTTTTTCAGGGATGGTCTTGCTCCCTGTCTCCTCTACAATGTCACAAACCTCCATCCATCATTCATCAGGCACTCTGTCTATCAGATCTAGTTCCTTAAATCTATTTTTCACTTCTACTGTATAATCATAAGGAATTTGATTTATGTCATACCTGAATGGTCTAGTGGTTTTCCCTACTTTCTTCAATTTAAATCTGAATTTTACAATAAGGAATTCATGATCTGAGCCACAGTCCGCTCCCAGTCTTATTTTTTTCTGACAGTATAGAGATTCTCCATCTTTGGCTGCAAAGAATATAATCAGTCTGATTTCAGTGTTGACCATCTGGTGATGTCCACATGTAGAGTCTTCTCTTGTGTTATTGGAAGAGGATGTTTCTATGACCAGTGCATTCTCTTGGCAGAACTCTATGAGCTTTTACCCTGCTTCCTTCTGTATTCCAAAGCCAAATTTGCCTGTTACTTCAGGGATCTCTTAACTTCCTACTTTTGCATTCCAGTCTTCTTTAATGAAAAGGACATCTTTTTGGGTGTTAATTCTAGAAGGTCTTGTAGGTTTTCATAGAACCATTCAACTTCAGCTTCTTCAGCATTACTGGTCAGAGCATCCACTGGATTACTGTGATATTGAATGGTTTGCCTTGGAAATGAACAGAGATCATTCTGTCATTTTTGAGATTGCATCCAAGTACTGCATTTTAGACTCTTTTGTTGACTATGATGGCTACTCCATTTCTTCTAAGGGATTCCTGGCCACAGTAGTAGATATAATGGTAATCTGAGTTAAATTCACCCATACCATTCCATTTTAGTTCGCTGATTCCTAAAATGTCGACATTTACTCTTGCCATCTCTGGTTTGACCACTTCCAATTTGCCTTGATTCATGGACCTAACATTCCAAGTTCCTATGCAATATTGCTCTTTACAGCATTGGACCTTCATTCCATCACCAGTCATATATACACACTACTATACATAAGATAGACAACTATTAAGAACTTACTATACAGCACAGAGAATTCTACTCTGTACACTGTAATGGCCCATATGTGAAAATAATCTTAAAAAAAAAAAAAAAAGAGTAGATATGTGTATAACTGATTCACTTTGTTGAACATCTGAAACTAATATAACACTGCAAATAAACTCTACTTCAATAATTTTTTTTTTTTTTTTTAAAGACGAGGGTTAATTTGGGCTTCCCTGGTGTCACAATGTTGAAGAATTTGCCTGCAACACGGGAGCTGCAAGTTCAACTCCTGGGTTGGGAACATCTTGTGGACGAGGAATTGCCAGCCCATTCTGGTATTCTTTCTAAGATAATCCCGTGGACAGAGGAGACAGGCAGGTTATAGTCTATGGAGTCACAGAGAGTTGGACATTACAGAAGCAACTTTGCGCGTACAATTATATTTGTAGTTTTCAGTGTTAAAAATGAGGAAATCCAGGCAAAATGATCACTTTTTAGTTGATCACTCCACTAAGTATCCTTGCCTCTTCTATCTCAAAAATGAATGTAATGTCTAGGGATAGAACTTTCATCTTGAGACAATAAGGGGAAAAGCTTTAAGCAGATGGAAGTAAAAACAGATAAGGAAAAACCTGGGTCCTTAATGCCCTATCTGAGCAGCTATATCAGTTTTAATTGGAAACTTCTAAATTTCATATTATGTGTGGAAAACCAGCCTGGTTTTGTTCAAGTTACTACAGTAGTAGTACTTCCTATTAAAAGAATCCAAATGCAGTTCAAACTCATGGATCTAGAATTCAAAGAAACTTATTAGAATAGTTAATGATTAATCTGAGTCTTGATCAATGAGTGAAAATTTTGAGGGCTTAGAAAAGCTTTAATAGCTGAGGTCAAGCCACAGTAGGCACCTCATGGAGTGGCTAAAATTCCAGAGAAAACCCATACTCTCTGGCATGCAGAACCAGAGGACAAAGTTGAGAACAACCACAGTCACTGGAAAAGTAACTGTGAGTGTATAGGGTGGGGGTGGGAGGGTTGTAAAATCAGATGGAAGCTCAGAACTTGAAGAAGTGAAAAAAACCCCCCTGAAATTATAAATATATTGGTAGATATAAAAGACTATCTGCTCTTTTGTTATTAAAATAAATGGCTATTTAAAAAATCATACCATTGTGTTGTGGGGTTTAATTTTGTAGATGTAATAATTATGACTGGATAGTTGAAACAAATGGCCTATATAAGTACAAGGTACTGCATTTTACACTAAATAATGTTAACTAAGCATAGTGTAAATTGTTTACTGTCTATATTTAGAAATACAGCTTAACAGTCAATAAATGTATTAAAATGGAATTCTAAAAAATTTCAAGTAATCTAAAAGAAGGCAGCAAAAGAGAAACAAATGTAACAAACAGGAAAAGCAAAAATTAAATAATAAAATATGCAATCCAAATTCAACCATATCAGTGATTACAATAAATGTCAATGAACTAAATGCTGCAACTAAAAATTAAAGAAAATCATAAATGATTAATGAAAAAAGGCCCAAATATAAGCTTGCTACAGGAATGAACTCTAAAATATAGATACAAATAGGTTGAAAACAAATGGATGAGAAAGATTTACTATGCAAATAGTAAGCATAAGAAAGCTGGAAAAACTCAATATTTGATAAAATAAGCTTTAAGACAGGACACAACCAGAGATAAAATGAACATTTCAAAATGCTAAAACTCATAAGAAATAACAAACATAAATGTGTGTATACCTAATAAGAGAGTTTCAAAATACAGTGGTCCCTTGAACAATGCAGGGGTTGAGGGCTCTGACGAAGAGCAATCCAAAATCTACGTATAGCTTTACAGTTGGCATTCAGTGCCCGAATTTGCATTTGTGGATTCAGCCAACCGCAGATCATGTGGTACTGTACTATGTAGTTACTGAAAAAAAAATTCCAATATAAGTGGACCCACACTGTTCAAACCTGTGTTTGTCAAAGGTCAACTGTATATGAAGTAAAAATTGACAAAATGAAAGGGAGACACAGACAATTTCATTATCACAGTAAGAGCTATCAACATCCTCCCTTCAGCATTTGATAGATCTAGGCAAAATTCAGTAAAGACATAACTGGCATGAATTACATGGGCTTAAATGATACCTTCAATAGCTAAGGAATATACATCATTTTTCAAGTATACACAGTATGTTCAACAGTAAAGGAAATAAATCACACAAAATATGTTTTCTGACCACAACATAATTTAAAAATAAATCTGTATCTGTAAGATATCCAAGAATTTCCTTGGGGGGAACCAAAAGGATATGAGAAGACAAGCTACCACAGGATGGACTGAAAGACAGCAGAGTTGAAATGTATGTCCAAATATTGTCACTTAGAATTATTCATCAAAATAATATAAAAGTATTATAAAATACCTAAACTCTGAGTTTTAGGCTATATTCAGAGCAAAGGATATCTAAGTATGAAGATTCCCAAATTAAATGTGGGAAAGAAACCATCAGATTTATTAGAACTTATGATAAAAATGTACATTTCTCGGAAAGGACAATTGTGGCCATTTCATTCAGAAGCGCTGGTACAGTGTCTATATTGAGAAAAAGGTGCTTCACAACTGGTCCCTGTTCAATTTAGGGAACCTAGAGTACATCAATTCAACTCTCTGTAATTTAGTTTCCTGTTTATTCTTATCAACCTTGGTCATGAACTCTTAGAATAATTAATGAATTAACAAACTGAAACCATTCAGGGTTATTTGAGAAGATGCTGTTCATTTGGGTTTTATGTCCTTAGGGTAGAAGTACTACTAGATATTCAGTGGTTGTACTGTATGCTTTTCTTCTAGAGCAGAAGTTGTGAATACAAGTCTTACCTGATCACAATATCCTCTATCTGGCATGGCATAAAGTGGACATTTACACGGAAAAGTCTTAAAAAAAAAAAAGGATGGGGGGAACCCTAGGGATTACAGGAACAGACTTTAATCATCTCCTAGCTAACAGGTTATGAGTGGTACTTTCAGAGCAGAGCAAGTGAGTGGCGGTTAAATTCTCATGATGAAAATGGGCTCCTGCCACCTTCACCTCCCTAAGCCAACTTGTTAACTGTTGTTGACTAAAGACTACAAAGTATAAAGAGGCAAACAGTGCTAGGCACAAAAATAAAGCAAAGCTTTCATTTCTTCATCAGAGTGATTAATTAAAATAAATTAAGAGCAGTTTGAAAATGTTTATTGATTACTTAATGTACAACCACACTTGGGTGAAATATATTCACAAGACAGATTCAAGTGAGTTAACTGCAATCTGTTTGTCTTAAAAACCTGAAATCAGAATCATAATACTGGATCAAATCTTTTTACCCCACATTTTGAAAGTACCATGTTTCTGAAACTGCTTGCAATTTTATAGTTTTTAAAGATTATTTGTTTGTAATTGAACCATAACTGCTTTATAATATTGTTTTAGTTTCTGCCATACATAAACATGAATCAGCCATAGGTAGACATATGTCCTCTTTTGTGATTATTTGAATAATACTTTTTTTCTCTACTAGATTTTAAGTTATAAGTGTAGATACCATGTTTGTTTTGCTAACAATTATATTTCCAGCACTTAGCATAGTGACTGGAACAAGGTGTGCATTCAGTAACTTTTTTTATTGAAAAAAAGTTATCATCTGTTGTATTCTTTCAGCTCTCTTATTTCCTCATCTACATAGTGTGGATAATAAAACAACATTCAGTTCAGATCAGTCACTCAGTCATGTCCGAATCTTTGTGACCCCATGAATCGCAGCACGCCAGGCCTCCCTGTTCATCACCAACTCCCGGAGTTTACTCAAACTTATGCCCATCGAGTCGGTGATGCCATCCAGCCATCTCATCCTCTGTCGTCCCCTTCTCCTCCTGCCCCCAGTCCCTCCCAACATCAGGATCTTTTCCAATGAGTCAACTCTTTGCATGAGGTGGCCAAAGTATTGCAGTTTCAGCTTCAGTATCAGTCCTTCCAACGAACACCCAGGACTGATCTCCTTTAGGATGGACTGGTTGGATCTCCTTGCAGTCCAAGGGATTCTCAAGAGTCTTCTCCAACACCACAGTTCAAAAGCATCAATTCTTTTGTGCTCAGCCTTCTTCACAGTCCAACTCTCACATCCATACATGACCACTGGAAAAATCATAGCCTTGACTAGACAGGTCTTTGATAGCAAAGTAATGTCTCTGCTATTTAATATGCTATCTAAGTTAGTCAGAACTTTCCTTCCAAGGAGTAAGCATCTTTTAATTTTATGACTGCAATCATCATCTGCAGTGATTTTGGAGCCAAAAAAATAAAGCCTGGCACTGCTTCCACTGTTTCCCCATCTATTTCCCATGAAGTGATGGGACCAGATGCCATGATCTTAGTTTTCTGAATGTGAGCTTTAAGCCAACTTTTTCACTCTCCTCTTTCACTTTCATCAAGAGGCTTTTTAGTTCCTCTTCACCTTCTGCCATAAAGGTGGTGTCGTCTGCATATCTGAGGTGATTGATATTTCTCCAGGCAATATTGATTCCAGCTTGTGCTTCATCCAGCCCAGCGTTGTGTACTCTGCAGATAAGTTAAATAAGCAGGGTGACAATATACAGCCTTGACGTACTCCTTTTCCTATTTGGAACTAGTCTGTTGTTCCATGTCCAGTTCTAACTGTTGCTTCCTGACCTGCATACAGATGTTTTTCTGGAACTCTCTTGCTTTTTTGATGACCTAGGAGATGGCGGCAACTTGATCTCTGGTTCCTCTGCCTTTTCTAAAACCAGCTTGAACATCTGGAAGTTCACGTTAGTAACTGTTAAAAAGATTAACTTAGATAACATATATTAATGTTCTCTAAAAGAGCAAATTGTTTTGCAAATCTTATACTTTACTTTTGTGACCCAAGATGTGTTCTTTTTTAATTGTATGTGTTTTTTTTTTTAACTGAAGGATAATTGCTTCACAGAATTTTGTTGCTTTCTTTCAAACCTCAACAGGAATCAGCTGTAGGTATACATATATCCTCTCTCTTTTGAACTTCCCTCCCCATCCCACCCCTCTAGATTGATATAAAACCCCTGTTTGAGTTTCCCATACAGCAAATTCCTGTTGGCTATCTATTTCACATACGGTAATGTACGTTTCCATGTTACTCTTCCATACATCTCACCCTTTCCTCCCCTGTCCCTATGTCCATAAGTCTATTCTCTATGTCTGTGTCACTATTGCTGTCCTGTAAATAACTTCTTCATTTTTCTAGATTCTGTATATATGCATTAGAATACAATACCTATCTTTCTCTTTCTGACTCACTTCACTCTGTATAATAGGTTCTAGGTTCATCCACCTCATCAGAACTGACTCAAATGTGTTCCTTTTTATGGCTGAGTAATTTTTCACTGTGTATATATACCACAACTTCTTCATCTGTTCACCTGTCGATGGACATCTAGGTTGCTTCCATGTTCTAGGTATTGTAAATAGTGCTGCAGTGAACAATGGGATACATATGTCTTTTTCCATTTTGGTTTCCTCAGGGTATATGCCTAGGAGTGGGATTGCTGGGTTATATGGTTGTTTTATTCCTAGCTTTTTAAGGAATCCCCATACCCTCTTCCATAGTGACTGTATCAATTTACATTCCCAGAAACAGTGCAAGAGCATTTTCCTTTTCTCCACACCCTCTCCAGCATTTATTGTTTGTAGACTTTTGATGATGGCCATTCTGACCAGTATGAGGTGATATCTCATTGTGCTTTTGATTTGCATTTCTCTAATAAAAAGCAATGTTGAGCATCTTTTCATGTGTTTACTAGCCATTTTATGTCTTCTTTGGAGTAATGTCTGTTTAAGTCTTTCCCCCACTTTTTGATTGGATTGTTTTTCTGGGATTGAGTTGTATGAGCTGCTTGTATATTTTGGAAATTAATCCTTTGTCAGTTGTTTCATTGGCTATTACTATCTCTCATTCTGAGGACTGTCTTTCCACCTTGCTTATAGTTTCCTTTGTTGTGCAAAAGTTTTTAAGGTTAATCAGGTCCCACTTGTTTACTTTTGTTTTTATTTCCATTACTCTTGGAGGTGGGTCATAGAGGATCTTGCTTTGATTCATGTTGAGTGTTCTGCCTATGTTTTCCTCTAAGAGTTTTATAGTTTCTGGTCTTACATTTAGGTCTTTAATCCATTTTGAGTTTATCTTTGTGTATGGTATTAGGAAGTGTTCTAATTTCATTCTTTTACATGTAGCTGTCCAGTTTTCTCAGCCTCATTTATTGAAGAGGCTGTCTTTGCCCCATTGGATATTCTTGCCTCCTCTGTCAAAATTAAGGTACCCATAGGTGCATAGGTTTATTTCTGGGCTTTCTATCTTGTTCCATTTGTCTATGTTTCTCTTTTTGTGCCAGTACCATACTGTCTTGATGACTGTAGCTTTGTAGTATATGATCTTAAGTCAGGATGGTTGATTCCTCCAGCTCCATTCTTCTTTCCTAGGACTGTTTTAGCTATTTAGGATCTTTTGTGTTACCGTATGAATTGTAAAATTTTGTTCTAGTTCTGTGAAAAATGCCATTGATAATTTCATAAGGATCACATTGAATCTGTAGATTGCATTCAGTAGTATAGTCATTTTCACAATATTGATTCTTCCTACCCAGGAACATGGATCATCTCTACATCTGCTTATGTTGTCTTTGATTTCTTTCATTAGTGTCATACTTTTTTGTGTACAGTTCTTTTGTCCCCTTAGGCAAGTTTATTCCTAAATATTTAATTCTTTTTTGTTGCAATGGTGAATGGGATTGAGCCCTTAAATTCTGATTTTTCATTGTTAGGATATAGAAATGCAAGTGATTTTTGTGTATTGATTTTGTATCCTGCAACTTTGCTAAATTCCCTGATTAGCTCTAGTAATTTTCTGATAGTATCTTTAGGGTTTTCTCTGTACAGTATCACGTCATCTGCAAACAGTGAGAGCTTTACTTTTTCTTTTCTGATCTGAATTCCTTTTATTTCTTTTTCTTCTCTGATTGCTATACCTAGGACTTCCAGACCTATGCCGAATAATAGTGGTGACAGTGGACACCCTTGTCTTGTTTCTGATCTTAGGGGGAATTCTTTCAGTTTTTCACCATTGAGAATAATGTTTGCTGTTAGGCTTATCATATATGGCCTTTACTCTGTTGAGGTAGGTTCCTTCTATGCCCATTCTTTGAAGAGTTTTAATCATAAATGGATGCTGTATTTTGTCAAAGGCTTTTTCTGCATCTATTGAGATTATCATATGGTCTTTATTTTTCAGTTTGTTAATATAGTGTATCACAATGATTGATTTGCATATATTGAAGAATCTTGGCAATCCTGGAATAAACCCAACTTGATCATGGTGTATGAGCTTTTTGATGTGTTGCTGAATTCTGTTTGCTAAACTTCTGTTGAGGATTTTTGCATCTATGTTCATCAGTGATATTGGCCTGTGGTTTTCTTTTTTGTGTTGTCTTTGTCTGGCCTTGGTATCAGGGTGATGGTGGCCTTGTAGAATGAGTTTGGAAGTGTTCCTTCCTCTGCAATTTTTTGAAAGAGTTTTAGAAGGATAGGCATTAGCTCTTCTCTAAATATTTGATAGAATTCTCCTGCAAAGCCAACTGGTCCTGGGCTTTTGTTTTTGGGAGATTTTTTATCACAGCTTCAGTTTCAGCATATAATTTCTATTTCTTCCTGGTTCAGTCTTGGAAGATTGAACTTTTCTAAGAATCTGTCCATTTCTTAGAAATAATCTGTCCAGGTTATCCATTTTATTGCCATATAGTTGTTCATAAATGTCTCATAAAATCCTTTGTATCACTACCATTGTCTGTTGTAATCTCTTTTTCATTTCTAATTTTGTTGATTTGATTCTTATTTTTTTCTTGATGAGTCTGGATAAACGTTTGTCAATTTTATTTATCTTAAAGAGTCAGCTTTTAGTTTTATTAATCTTTACTATTGTTTTCTTCATTTCTTTTTCATTTATTTCTGCTCAGATTTAGGATTTCTTTACTTCTACTAATTCTGGGGTGTTTTGTTCTTCTTTTTCCAGTTGTTTTAGGTGTAAAGTTAGGTTGTCTATTCAATTTTTTTCTTGTTTCTTGAGGTAGGATTCTATCGCTATAAACTTCCCTCTTAGAACTGCTTTTTCAGCATCCTATAGGTTTTGAGTTGTCGTGTTTTCACTGCTATTTGTTTCTAGACATTTTTAAATTTACCTTTTGAATTCTTCAGTAGCCTATTGGTTATTTAGAAATGTGTTGTTTAATCTCCATGCATTTGTGTTTCTTACAGTTTTTTTCTTGTAATTAATACCTAGTCTCATAGTGTTGTGGTTAGAGAAGATATGTGATATGATTTCAATTTTCTTAAATTTACTGAGGCTTGATTTGTAACCCAAGATGTGGTCTTGTTGTTCAGTCATGAAGTCATGTCTGACTCCCTAAACTGCAGCATGCCAGGCTTCCCTATCCCAACCATCTCCTGGAGTTTGCTCAAACTCATGTTCATTGAGTCAGTGATGCCATCCAAACATTTCATCCTCTGTCACATCCTTCTCTTGCCTGCAGTTTTTCCTTGCATCAGGGTCATTTCCAATGTGTCGACTCTTCGCATCAGGTGGCCAAGGCACTGGAGCTCAGCTTCAGCATCAGTCCTTCCAGTCAATATTCAGGGTTGATTTCTTTTAGGATTGACTGGTTTGACCTCCTTGCTGCCCCAGGGACTCTCAAGAGTCTTCTCCAGCACCACAGTTCGAAAACATCATTCTTCGGTGCTCAGCTTTCTTTGTGGTTAAACTCTCACATTCATACATTACTACTGGAAAAACCATGGCTTTGACTTCACAGGTCTTTGTTGGAAAAGTGACATCTCTGCTTCTTAATATGTTGTCTAGGTTTGTCATAGCTTTTCTTACAAGGAGCTAGCGTCTTTTGATTTCAGAGCTGCAATTACTTGTCTGTAGTGATTTTGGAGCCCAAGAAAATAAAATCTGTCAGATTCCATTTTTCCTCCTTCAATTTGTCATGAAGTGATGGGGACAGATGCCATGATCTTCAGTTTTTGAATGCTGAGTTTTAAGCCAGCTTTTTCACTCTCCTTTTTTACTTTCATCAACAGGCTCTTTAGTTCCTCTTTGCTTTCTGCCAGATTGGTGTTATCTGCATATCTGAGGTTGTTGATATTCTTCCCGGCAATCGTGATTTCAGCTTGTGATTCATCCAGCCTGGCATTTCGCATGATACACTCAGCAAGTAAGTTAAATAAGCAGGGTGACAGTATACAGCCTTGACCTACTCCTTTCCCAATTTTGAACCAATCCATTGTTCCACATCTGGTTATAATTTTGCTTCTTGACCTGCATATAGATTTCTCAAGAGGCAGGTAAGGTGATCCGGTATTCCTATCTCTTTAAGAATTTTCCATAGCTGTGATCCAAGGCCTTAGCATAGTCAATGAAGCAGAAGTAGATGTATTTTTTGGAATTCTCTTGCTCTTTCTATGATCCAATGGATGTTGGCAATTTGACCTCTTGTTTTTCTGCTTTTTGTAAATCAAGCTTGTACATCTGGAATTTTTTGGTTCATGTACTGTTGAAACCTAACTTGAAGGATTTTGAGCATTACCTTACTTGAATGTGAAATGAGCGCAACTTTATGGTAGTTTGAGTATTCTTTGGCATTGCCCTTCTTTAGGATTGGAATAAAAACTGACCTTTTCCAGTCCTGTGGCCACTGCCGAATTTTCCAAATTTGCAAGCATATTGAGTCCAGCACTTTAAAGGCATCACCTTTTAGGATTTGAAATAGCTCTACTGGAATTCTATTACCTCCATTAGCTTTATTTGTAGTATTGCTTAAGGCACACTTGACTTCACACTTTAGGATGTCTGACTCTAGTTGAATGATCACACCATCATTTTTATCTGGGTCATTAAGACCTTTTTGTATAGTTCTGTGTATTCTTGTCACCTCTTCTTAATCTCTTCTGCTTCTGTTAGGTCCTTACTGTTTTGTCCTTACCATGCAATATCACCTGGGTTCATTCCCTTGGTTGCATTCAGCTAATGAATCAGTTGTAAGTGATGCTTAGTTGTAATGTGGAAAAGGCTGAGGCTTGACTCTCCAAGATGGCTTCACTGACACATCTGACTACTCAGTTGTAATGACTGGAACAGTTAGGGGATGGATAAGTATCTCTGTCTCTTTCTCTCTCTCATCTCCCCAGTCAGGTAGCTGAATCTTCTCACATGGTAGTTCAGGGCTCTAAGATGGATGAAGCAGACACTCTCTTAAGATCTAGAGTTGGAAGTTACACATCCTGCTTTCCACACAGTCTGTTTACCAAAGCATGCCACAAGAACAGCTCAGAATTGAGCAGCAGAGAAAGAGGCTTTGCTTCTTAATGGGTGACTAGAAAGAGCATGTAGAATGAGATATAGTTGTTAATCATCTTTAGAAACTAAAGCTACCATCAGTTCAGTTCAGTTACTCAGTCGTGTCCGGCTCTTTGCGACCCAATGAACTACAGCACGCCAGGCCTCCCTGTCCATCACCAACTCCTGGAGTCCACCCAAACCCATGTCCACTTGTGTACATTTCCCAGTGGGTAGTTTTCTTCAAATAAATATGGGATCAGTATCATCAAAAAGAAAGGAATCTTAGAAGTTGCCTAGGCTAACATGTTAACCTATCAATAATACTATATCTAAAACATCCCTGGCAGATCACTAACTTCTTTACACCCATACAGTTACTGTGATAAAGGAAGCAACATTTTAAGAAGCAGTTCATATTCAGACTACTCTAATTTCCTCTAGCTTTCTTAATCAGAATTTAACTAGAATCTACAAATTGTATTTGGTTGATAAAGTCCATATTTTTAAGCAGTAACAGAAAAAAAAATTAATCCTCTTTATTACCTGCCATTTATTTGATATAGAAACTACCTCATTTATCTTACAGAATTCCCCATATTCTGACCTTGACTTTTTGCTTTCTTGGGATGTTGTTCAGCATGTTTCTCTGTCCACTGTATTTCTTGTAAAATGGTAATTGATGCTTAATTAAATTTTCTTGGCATGAATACATCATAACTGGTGTTGTATACTTTTGATCAAATCATTTCAGGAGATACATAATTACCAGTTGTTTCTCTCTGTGTTATTTAAAATTTATCAATGGGTTCAGATGTGATCAGTGTAATCTCCCAAGTAGGAAGTTCCCCCATAAATCTTTCTTATGGTTACTTTAGCATGCACAATGCTTTATGTCATTAGGTGTTGCAAACTGATTACTTCCTATGATTCTGTGCTTATTAGCTGAAATTCTTCTATCAGAAACTTGATTAAACACTTTATAAGGCAAGAGAAAATAAAATGCTTGATATTTTTTCCCTTTTATTTTCCAGTTTTTAGAATAATTATTTGGTGACCTAGCAACCTTTGAAGGTGAAAAATGAGTTTTGCTTTGTTTTGAACTCATGCATTTTAATGTACTTGCTTCAACCATTGGAGTCATTATTCTTTTGATGCACAAATGCCCATCTTTGGGCTGTAGCAGCCCTTTCAAAATGGTATCCTCTGTATACAACCACAATGGTCTTTGATCAATTTTCATGCTTTCCAGCATATGTCCCAAAGTAATCATAAACATTTCTTGCCAGGATGCGGCATCAGTCATTGCTCCTAAAAGGTTCTCCTAGATTTAGTAAGAATAGGTTATTTAGAGAACTTTATGAGGGCTCAGTGATTTATTTCTACTGTGCTGATATTGCTTCCAGGAACTTTTCTATGGATAGGGAAAGGAACTAAATATTTTTTAAAAGGAAAAACATAGCATGAATTTATAGTGGTATTAACAATTCAAGATTTAGGATTTTTCATTAATTCACTTAATATCAGTATATTTATGTCTTTTCACTTATTCTGAAATAATAATTCCTAAAGATATGAACATAAGTATTACTTGGTATAGAGAATAAGTAATGAATTCAATGAATTTATGAGAACTTGTATATATACAAATAATCATAAAACATCAATACCAATATGATTATTAAGTATCTTTTAATTTTATTTTTTATCTTTTTTCTTGAGGATATATCTCCAAGGAATGTACATTCAAATTACTAAGTTTTGTAGATACTTGAAAAATTTGTTCTATGTGTAACTATTTTGACATAGAGTTGGTCTTATTTACTTCGTTTTGTTACTGATGTTTTTAAAAGAGACTGCTTTGCTTTTCAGATTATTTTGATCTATCTGTATATATTTTGTTTATACAATTATCTTTTCAAAACAATTTTAAGTTATATGAGTCACTAAGTCATGTCCGACTCTTGTGACCTCATGGACTGTAGCCTGCAAGGCTCCTCTGTCCATGGGATTCTCCAGGCAAGAATACTGGAGTGGGTAGCCATTCCCTTCCCTCATAGCTCAGTTGGTAAAGAATCTGCCTGCAATGCAGGAGACCCTGGTTCGATTCCTGGGTTGGTAAGATCCCCTGGAGAAGGGATAGGCTACCCACTCCAGTATTCTTGAGCTTCCCTTGTGGCTTAACTGGTAAAGAATCTGCCCGCAATGCAAGAGACCTGGGTTCAGTCCCTGGGTTGAGAAGATCCCTTGGAGAAGGGAAAGGCTACCCACTTGAGTATTCTGGCCTAGAGAATTCCATGGACTATATAGTCCATGGGGTCACAAAGAGTTGGACATGACTGAGCAACTTTCACTTCCTCCAGGGGATCTTCTCATTCACTTAAAGTGTACAATAAAACATTGCTTAGTGTGCTCCCAGAGTCCAACCATAACCATAATCAGAATTTAGATCATTTCCACTCACCCAAAAAGAAAGCTTACACTCATTAGCAGTCACTTGCCATTCCCTGCCACCTCTATGCCCTTAAACCCTAGTTAATCACCAATTTACTATCTATATCTATAGATCTGCCTGTTCTGGACATTTCACTTGAATAGATAGTGGAATATCATTTATGACTGGCTTCTTTCACTTACAATGTCCTCAAGACTCATGCATGTTGCAGCATTTTTCAGTACTTCATTTTTAAACATTTTAATTGCAGGCTAATTACTTTACAATATTGTAGTGGTTTTTGCCATACATTGACATGAATCAGCCATGGGTGTACATGTGTCCCCCATCCTGAACCCCCTCCCACCTTCCTCCCCATCCCATCCCTCAGGATCATCCCAGTGCACCAGCCCTGAGCACCCTGTCTCATGCATTGAACCTGGACTGGCAATCTGTTTCACCTATGGTAATATACATGTTTCAATGCTATTCCCTCAAATCATCCCACCCTCGCCTTCTCCCACAGAGTCCAAAGGTCTGTTCTTTACATCTGTGTCTCTTTTGCTGTCTCGCATATAAGGTCATTGTTACCATCTTTCTAAGTACTTCATTTCTTTTTATTGATGAATAATGTTTCATTATGGAGGAGATAATCAAGATGGAAGAGTAGGAAGACTGAACTCACACTCCCCTACAGGCGCACCAAAAACAACTACTTACAGAGTAACTATGAAAATGACCTGAAGATGAGCAGAAAGGATTTTCCACAAGTAAGATATAAACAAAAAGCACAGCAGATCTGTAGAAGGGGCAGAGATGTGGTCGAGTCAGGACTAACACTCCTAAGCTAGAAACAGGAGGGCTATCACAACCACAGAGGTCCTTCCAGAGAGGGGCCCAAGCCCTACATCAGGTTCCATAGCTCTGAGGTTCTGCACCCAGTAAGCCAGGTTTGAAAACCATCAGGGCTTGTTTGGGAGCACCCAAAGGTTACAAGAGACTCTGTTCTTAAAGGGCACACAAAACATCTCACATGTTCTGACTCTCAGAGCAGGGGCAGTTATTTGAAAGGTGCTTAGGTCAAACCCAAGTGCTGACCATGAAGAGCCTCCCAGAGATATAAGTGGCATCTGGGACTCCTCCCAGGGACTGAGAGACAGTGATGGCCTAGCCATTTTGGGCATCTCAATCTACCAAGCTAACAGAATGCTGGCAAGTGACATTTTTCCCTGCTAGCCTTTTAGCACTGCACTTCCTGCAGGCCTACAGCATCACATACCACCAGACTGCATGGCCAGATGCACAAGGAGCCAGCCCCAACCTTCGGTACATCTGCAGCCAGTAGACAAGGGAGGGCCTCACAAAACCGCCACCTCCTAGCAGACTCATGGCAGCTGGCCCCGTCACAACAAAAGCACACACACACAGCTTATAGCTTACATAGGGGACACACTGAGAGCTTTTAACTCAGGTGAGCAAAAGGGGAGTGTGATTTGGGGTCTCATAGAAGAATTCATACATAAAGTCAATTCTCCAAGATTGGGAGATGTGACAGACCTACCAAACACATACAAATAAACACAGAAAAAAAAAAAACCAAAAACAACAAATAAACACAGAAATTTAGGCAAAATGAAGAGACAGAGGAATATGTTCCAATGAAGGAATAAGACAAAACCTCAGAAAAAGAGCCAAAAGAAAATAATTCAAAGTAATAGTCATAAAAATTATCACTGATCTTGTGAGAAGAATGGATGACCACAGTGAGAACTTTAATAAAGAACTTGAAAATATAAAAAAGAATGAACCAGAGCTGTAGAATGTGAAAACTGAATAAAAAACACACTAGAGGAAATTGACAGAAGATTAGATGATAGGGAAGAATGAAACAGTGATCCAGAACACAAGGTAGTGGAAATCATTCAAGTTGAACAGAAAAAAGACCAAAAAAAATTTAATGAGAAAAGTTTAATTAAAATGTTAACAATTAAAGATAAGAGATAATCTTACAAGCAATGAGAGAAAAGCAACTATTTACTCAAAAAGGAACTTCCATAAGACTATTAACTAGTAAAGACAAATGTATCCTATTGTTCATTGCAGCACTGTTTACAATAGCTATAACATGGAAGCAACCCAGATGTCCACTGACAGATGAATGGATAAAGAAGTTATGGTACATGTACACAAAGGAATATGATTCAGCCATAAAAAGGATCTCATTTGAGTCAGTTCTAATGAGGTGGATGAACCTAAAGCCTATCATACAGAGTGAAGTAAGTCAGAAAGACAAGGATAAATATCATATACTAACACAAATATACAGAATTTAGAAAAATGGTACTGAGGAATTTATTTGCAGGGCAGCAATGGAGAAACAGACATAGAGAATAGACTTATGGACATGGGGAGAGGGGAGGAAAGGGTGAGATGTATGGAGAGAGTAACATGGAAACTTACACTACCATATGTAAAACAGATAGCCAATGGGAATTTGCTATATGTCTCAGGAAACACAAACAGGGGCTCTGTATCAACCTAGAGGGGTGGGATGGGAAGGGAAATGGGAGGGAAGCTCAAAGAGGGGGGGTGGATATATGTATACCTATGGCTGATTCATGTTGAGGTTTGACAGAAAACAACAAAATTCTGTAAAGCAATTATCCTTCAATTAAAAAATAAATTAAGAAAAAAGACTATCATCAGCTAAATTTTCAGTAGGAATTTTTCATGCCAGAAGGAAGTGACATGATATAGTCATGGTGCCAAAAGCATAAGAAAACTACAAACAAAAATGCTTTATCCAGCAAGGCTATCATTCAGAATTGAAGAACAGATAAACAGGTTTACAGCGAGTCCATCACCAATAAGCAAGTCCATCACTTGAAGAAAATGTTAAAAGGACTTATCTAAGTTGAAAAGTAAAGATCAATATGAGAAATAAGAAAATTATAACAAGAAAAATCTCATTGGTAAGAGTAAATATATAGTATAGGTAGTGGATCAACTATTTATAAAGCTAGCAGGAAGGTTAAAAAACAAAAGTAATAAAATAATCTTATCTACAATAAGTAAAAAACATACAAAATCAAAAAATGTAAAATACGACATCAAAAACAAAATAGGGGGGCATGGCAAAATACAGGGTTGTTAGAATGTTTTCAAGCTAAGAAATTATTAACTTAGGACAGGTTCATATATATAAGTTGTTATATGAACCTCATGGTTCAGTTCAGTTCAGTTCAGTAGCTCAGTCATGTCCAACTCTTTTCGACCCCATGAATCACAGCACGCCAGGCCTCCCTGTCCATCACCAACTCCGGGAGTTTACTCAAACTTATGCCCATCGAGTCGGTGATGCCATCCAGCCATCTCATCCTCTGTCATCCCCTTCTCCTCCTGCCACAAATCCCTCCCAGCATCAGGGTCTTTTCCAATGAGTCAACTCTTCACATCAGGTGGCCAAAGTACTGGAGTTTCAACTTCAGCATCAGTCCTTCCAATGAACACCCAGGACTGACCTCCTTTAGGATGGACTGGTTGGATTTCCTTACAGTCCAAGGGATTCTCAAGAGTCTTCTCCAGCACCACAGTTCGAAAGCATCAATTTTTCAGCACTCAGCTTTCTTCACAGTGCAACTCTCACATCCATACACGACCACTGGAAAAACCATAGCCTTGACTAGACGGACCTTTGTTGGCAAAGTAATGTCTCTGTTTTTTAATATGCTGTCTAGGTTGGTCATAACTTTCCTTCCAAGAAGCAAGCGTCTTTTAATTTCATGGCTGCAGTCACCATCTGCAGTGATTTTGGAGCCCCAAAAAATAAAGTCTGACACTGTTTCCACTGTTTCCCCATCTATTTCCCATGAGGTGATGGGACCAGATGCCATGATCTTAGTTTTCTGAATGTTAAGCTTTAAGCCAACTTTTTCACTCTCCTCTTTCACTTTCATCAAGAGGCTCTTTAGTTCTTCTTCACTTTCTGCCATATGGGTGGTGTCATCTGCATATCTGAGGTGACTGATATTTCTCCTGGCAATCTTGATTCCAGCCCAGAGTTTCTCATGATATACTCTGCATATAAATAAGCAGGGTGACAATATACAGCCTTGATGTACTCCTTTTCCTATTTGGAACCAGTCTGTTGTTCCATGTCCAGTTCTAACTGTTGCTTCCTGACCTGCATACAGATTTCTCAAGAGGCAGGTCAGGTGGTCGGTGGCCTGGTGTTCTTATCTCTTTCAGAATTTTCCACAGTTTATTGTGATCCACACAGTCAAAGGCTTTGGCATAGTCACTAAAGCAGAAATAGATGTTTTTCTGGAACTCTCTTGCTTTTTTGATGATACAGCGGATATTGGCAATTTGATCTCTGGTTCCTCTGTCTTTTCTAAAACCAGCTTGAACATCTGGAAGTTCACGGTTCATGTATTGCTGAAGCCTGGCTTGGAGAATTTTGAGCATTACTAGCGTGTGAGATGAGTGCAATTGTGCGGTAGTTTGAGCATTCTTTGGCATTGCCTTTCTCAGGGATTGGAATGAAAACTGGCCTTTTCCAGTCCTGTGGCCATTGCTGAGTTTTCCAAATTTGCTGGCATATTGAGTTCAGCATTTTCACAGCATCATCTTTCAGGATTTGAAATAGCTCAACTGGAATTCCATCACCTCCACTAGCTTTGTTTGTAGTGATGCTTTCTAAGGCCCACCTGACTTCACATTCCAGGATGTCTGGCTCTAGGTGAGTGATCACACCATCGTGATTATCTGGGTCATGAAGATCTTTTTTGTACAGTTCTTCTGTGTATTCTTGCCACCTCTTCTTAATATCTTCTGCTTCTGTTAGGTCATACCGTTTCTGTCCTTTATTGAGCCCATTTTTGCATGAAATGTTCCCAGGGTATCTCCAATTTTCTTGAAGAGATCTCTAGTCCTTCCCATTCTGTTGTTTTCCTCTATTTCTTTGCATTGATGGCTGAGGAAGGCTTTCTTATCTCTCCTTGCTATTCTTTCAAACTCTGCATTCAAATGAGAGTATCTTTCCTTTTCTCCTTTGCTTTTCACCTCTCTTCATTTCCCAGCTATTTGTAAGCCCTCCTCAGACAACCATTTTGCCTTTTTGCATTTCTTTTCCACGGGGATGGTCTTGATCCCTGTCTCCTGTACAATGTCACAAACCTCCGTCCATAGTTCATAAGGCTCTCTGTCTATCAGATCTAGTCCCTTAAACCTATTTCTCACTTCCACTGCATAGTCATAAGGAACCTCAGGGTAACCAAAAGCTAATAATCTATAATAGATAAATCCAAACTTAACAATAAAGATACTCATCAAATCATAAGGAAGACAGCAAGAGAAGATCAACAGAATAGAGAAGAATTACAAAAATAAGCAGAAAAAAACTAACAAAATGGCAAAAGTATAAAGTAATTGAGAGGAACTACAAAATAATCCAGAAAAAAATTAACAAAATGGCAAAAAGGGCATACCTATTAATGATGAGACAGGGTGCTCAGGACTGGTTCACTGGGATGACCCTTAGGGATGGGATTGGGAGGCAGGTGGAGGGGTGGGCGGTTCAGGATGGGGAACACATGTGCACCCATGGCTGATTCATGTCAATGTATGGCAAAAACCACTACAATACTGTAAAGTAATTAGCCTCCAATTAAAATAAATAAATTTAAAAATAAAATTTAATTTAAAAAATAAAAATGGATTAAATGCTCCAATCAAAAAACATACAGTGGCTGAATGGATATTAAAAAAAGCAAGACCCATGTATATACTGCCTACAAGAGACTTACATCAGATCTAAGTACACACATGAACCGAAAGGGTGGGTATGGGAGAATATATTCCAAGCAAATGAAAAGGAAAAGAAAGCTGGGACAGCGATGATTACATCAGACCATACAGACTTTAGAGCAAAGATTGTAACAAGAGACAAAAATGGCAGTAATTACTAATAAAGGTATCAATGCAACAAGAAGATACGAGACTTATAAATATTGCACCCAACCTAAGGTATCTAAATTTATAAAGGAAATATTAACCTATATGAAAACTGACATGAACAGCATAACAGTAAAGAACTTTACTCGAGTTACCTCTGGAAAGATCATCCAGACAGAAAATCAATAAAGAAATACTGGCCCTTAAATGACACATTCAGTTCAGTTCAGTTCAGTCGCTCAGTCATGTCCGACTCTTTGTGACCCCATGAATCACAGCACGCCAGGCCTCCCTGTCCATCACCAACTCCCGGAGTCTACCCAAATCCAGTCCATCGAGTCGGTGATGCCATCCAGCCATCTCATCCTCTGTCATCCCCTTCTCCTCCTGTCCCCAATCCTTCCCAGCATTAGGGTCTTCTCCAATGAGTCAACTCTTTGCATGAGGTGGCCAAAGTACTGGAGTTTCAACTTCAACATCAGTCCTTCCAATGAACACCCAGGACTGATCTCCTTTAGGATGGACTGGTTGGATCTCCTTGCAGTCCAAGGGACTCTCAAGAGTCTTCTCCAAAACCACAGTTCAAAAGCATCAAATTTTCGGTGCTCAGCTTTCTTCACTGTCCAACTCTCACATTCATAGATGACCACTGGAAAAACCATAGCCTTGACTAGACGGACCTTTGTTGGCAAAGTAATGTCTTTGCTTTTAAATATGCTATCCAGATTGGTCATAACTTTCCTTCCAAGGAGTAAGTGTCTTTTAATTTCATGGCTGCAATCACCATCTGCAGTGATTTTGGAGGCCAAAAAATAAAGTCTGACACTGTTTCCACTGTTTCCCCATCTATTTCCCATGAAGTGATGGGACCAGATGCCATGATCTTAGCTTTCTGAATGTTGAGCTTTAAGCCAACTTTTTCACTCTCCTCTTTCACTTTCATCAAGAGGCTCTTTAGTTCCTCTTCACTTTCTGCCATAAGGGTGGTGTCATCTGCGTATCTGAGGTGATTGATATTTCTCCCAGCAATCTTGATTCCAGCTTGTGCTTCTTCCAGCCCAGCGTTTCTCATGATGTACTCTGCGTATAAGTTAAATAAGCAGGGTGACAATATACAGCCTTGACGTACTCCTTTTCCTATTTGGAACTAGTCTGTTGTTCCATGTCCAGTTCTAACTGTTGCTTCCTGACCTACATACAGGTTTCTCAAGAGACAGGTGAGATGGTCTGGTATTCCCATCTCTTTAAGAATTTTCCACAGTTTGTTGTGATCCACACAGTCAAAGGCTTTGGCATAGTCAATAAAGCAGAAATTAGCCAAAAATTTCCCTGGTGGTCAAATGGTTCAGAATCTGCCTAGTAATGCAGAGGACATGCATTCAATTCCTAGTTGGGGAACTAAGACCCTGCGTTTCGCAGAGCAACTAAATGCCTGCACCACAACTACTGAGCCTATACACTCTGGAGCCCATGTGCCACAACTAGAGAGTCTGTGCACTGCAGTGAAGATCCTGCATGATGCAACGAAGATCCTGCATGCCACAAGTAAGACCTGACACGGTCAAATAAATAAACAATAGTAAGATTTTTTTTAATGACACATTGACTAAATTGATTTTATAGATATATACCAAACACTCCATTGAAAATTAGCAGAATACACATTCTTTTAAGTTCACATGGAACATTCTCCAGGATAGATTACATGCTAGGCCATAAACAACTCTCAGTAAAATTTAGAAGACTGAAATCATACCAAGTATCTTCTGTGACCAAAATGGTATGAGGCCAGAAATGAAATACAAGAAAAAACTGAATAAAAAACCCAAATATATAGCCTAAATGACATGCAACTAAACAACCAATGGGTCACTGAGGAAATAAAAAATGAAATTGAAAACTGAACAAATGAAAATGTAAACACAACATTTGAAAATCTATGAGACACAGCAAAAGCAGCTCTAAGTGGGAAGTGTATATTGATACAGGTCCAATTCAAGAAATAACGAAAAACTCAAATAATAATCCAACCTCACACCTGGAGGAAACAGAAAAAGAAGGACAAACAAAACCCAAATTCAATATAAGAAAGGAAATAATCTATACCCAAGTGGAAATAAAAGACACACACACACACACAACCAACAAGTGAGTCTTTGAAAAGATAAACAAAATTGATCAACCTTTAGTCATACTCATCAGGAAAAAGAGAAGTCTCAAATGGAAAGTCAAAAATATAAGAGAAGTTACAACCAACACCATAGAAACATGAAAGATCATAAGGGACTACTATACACAATTCCATGCATACTCAGCCATGTCCGAGTCTTTGCAACCCCGTGGGCTGTAGCCCACCTCTGTCCATGGGATTTTCCAGGCAAGAATACTGGGATGAGTGGCCATTTCCTTCTCCAGGGGATTTTCCCAATCCAGGGATCGAACCCGTATTTCCTGCGTCTCCTGCATTGTAGGTGGATTTTTCACCACTGAGCCACCTGAGAAGCCCACTACAAACAATTAAATACCAACAAACCATACATCCTAGTAGAAATGGATACTATCATTCCTAAAAATGTACTATCTCCTAAGACTGAATAAGGAAGAAATATAAAATCTAAACAGATAAATCACTAGTAATGAAATTCAATCAGTAATCAAAAAATTCCCAACAGACAAAATTCCAGAAAGAGAAACTTCCCAGGTGGACTAGTGGCTAAGACACCACACTCCCAATGTAGGAGGTTCAGGTCAATCCCTTATCAAGGAACTAGATCCCATATGCCACAACTAAGTCCTAATGCAGACAAATAAATAAATATATATTTTTTAAAGTTCCAGAAACAGTTTCACAGGTAAACCTGACCAAGCATTTACAGAAGTATAAAAACTTATCCTTTTCAAACTACTCCAAAAAAGTTTCAAGGAATATTTCCAAACTCATTCTATGAGGCCAGCCCTGATTCAAACACCAGATAAAGACACCACACACACACACACACACACACACACACACACACACACAATTACAGATCAGTATCATTGATGACCCCAATATCACTGATGAGTATCAATGTAAAAATCCTCAACATCATATTAGCAAGTCAAATTTAAAAATATATTAAAAGGATCATATATTATGTTCAAGGGGGATTTATCCCAGGGATGCAAGGATGGTTCAGTAATAATGAATCTATGTGATATACTACATTAACAAAATGAAAGATAAAAATAATCACCTCACTGGATGTAAAAAAGATTTTAACAAAATTTATCATCTATTCATGACAAATGCTCTCAACAAAGTGGGTATACAAGGATCATACTGCAACATAATACAGCCCATATATGACAAATCCACAGTATGTATCATACTCAACAAACTGAAAACATTTCCTGAAAGATTAGAAACAGCGGAATGATGCACACTCTCACATTTTTATTCAACAAACTATTGGAAGTCCTAGCCACAACAATCAGACAAGGAAAATAAATGAGACATCTAAGGTAGAATGGAACAAGTAAAACTGTCATTATTTGCAGGTGACATGGTATATAGAAAACATTGAGAATTCCACCAAAAAACTATCAGAATATATGGATTCAGTAAATTTGAAGAATACAAAATTAATATACATGTATCTGTGGCATTTCTATGCACTAGTAACACACTACCAGAAAGAGAAATTAGGAAAAGAATCCCTTTTACAATTACATGAAAAAGAATAAAATCCTAGTAATAAAGCTAACTAAGGGGAAAAAATCATGAAAAGTATCTTTTAGCAAACACTGGGCTATGAATTTAAAATATTGACATCTAGTGTTGAAATATATTGACATAAATTTACTAAAATAAAAATGTAACAGATATTCATCTGCAAAAAATAAATCTAACCAAGGAAGTGAAGGACCTATGCTCTGTAAATTCTAAGATACTTATGAGAGAAACTGAAGATGATAAAAACAAATAGAAAGACATACTGTGCTCATAGACTGGAAGAATTAATATTGTTAAAGTGTCTATACTACCTGAGGTAATCTACAGATTAAATGCAATACCTATCAGAGTACTAATGACATTCTCCAAAGAATTAGAACAAATAATCCTAAAATTTGTATGGAACCTCAAAAGACAAAATAGACAAAGCAATCTTGGGAAAGAAGGATAAAGCTTGAGGTTACATGACCCCTGATATCAGACTATGCTACAAAACTACAGTAATCAAAACAATATGGTACTATCAGAAAATGATATATACATAGATTAGTGGAAGAGAATAGAAAACCCAGAAATAAACACATATACATGGTCAAGTAGTCTATGACAAAGGAGGCAAGATTATACAACAGGGAAAAGATGATGTCTTCAATAAGTGATGCTGGGAAAATTAGATTGCTTCATGAAAAATAATGAAACTCAATCACTTTTCACACTATATATAAACTCAAAAATCATTAAATACTAAAATGTAAGACCTGAAACCCAAAAACTATGGGAAGCAAACATAGGCAGTAGGCTCTCTGGCATAGGTCTCAGTAATATTTTTTTGGATATGTCTCCCCAAACAAGAGAAACAAAAATAAGTAAACTGAATTACATCAAACTAAAAAGCTTTTGCACAGCAAAGGAAATCACCAAGGAAACAAAAAGGCAGCCTACTAAATGGGAGATGTTTGCAAATGATACATTTGTTAGGGAGTTAAAATAGAAAATATATAAAGTTCTCATACAATTCAGTATCAAAATAAAACCAAGTAATTGGGTTAAAAATGGGCAGGAGACCTTGAACAGACATTTTTCCAAAAAGACATACATGTGGCCTACAGATACATGAAAAAATGACCAACATCACTAATCACCAGGGAAATGCACATTTAAACCATGAAATACAATGAGTTATCACCTCCCACCTGACTGAATAGCTGTCAATAAAAAGACAACATATAACAAGAGTTGGCAAGGATGTGGGAAAGAGGGAATATTCCTGTACTGTTGGTGGCACTGTAAGTTAGTGCAGCAATCCTAGAAAACAATACAGAGATTCCTCAAAAAATTAAAAATAGAACTACCATATGACCCAGAAATTTTACTCCTGTATGTTTCCCTGAAGAAAAAAAAAACACTAATCAGAAAAGATATATGCACCTCTATGTGTTACAGTATTACTTACAATAGCAAGCTAAGTGTTCATTAATAAAGAAATGGATATGTAATGGGATATATGTGTGTGTTTGAGTATTCAGCCACAAAAAAGAATGAAATCTTGCCATTTGGAACAACATGAATGGATTTAGAGGGTACTATGCTAAGTGAAATAAGTCAGACAAGAACAAACAGCATATGACCTGCTATATGTGGAATCTAGAAAGACAAAACAAAGAAAGAAAATGAAAATAGACTCAGATACAGAGAACAAATAGGTGGTTGCCAGCAGGGAGATGAAATAGGAAACATCAATCCACTCCAATATTCTTGCCTGGGAAGTTCCATGGAGAGAGGAGCATGGCAGGCCATTGAGTTGCAGAGTTGGGACACGGCTGCACAAAGCACAGCAGCAGCAGAAAGGAGAATTGAGTATGGAATAGGGAAACTAGCGGAAGGGAAGAGAGGTACAAACTTACAGTTACAAAATAAATGTCACAGAGAGGTAGTACAAAGCATAAGGAATATGCCTAATAATAACGTAGGAATTTTATATGGAATTCCACCTGAGCTATTTCAAATCCTAAAAGATGATGCTGTTAAAGTGCTATACTCAATATGCCAGCACATATGGAAAACTCAGCAGTGGCCACAGGACTGGAAAAGGTCAGTTTTCATTCCAATCCCAAAGAAGGACAATGCCAAAAGAATGTTCAAACTACCACACAATTGCATCCTTTTTCACATGCTAGCAAAGTAATGCTCAAGTATGTAAAACAAGAACTTCCGAATGTACAAGCTGGATTTAGAAAAAGCAGAGGAATCAGAGATAAAATTGTCAACATCTGTTGGATCATAGAAAAAGCAAAAGAATCCTAAAAAAAACATCTACTTCTGCTTCACGGACTATGCTAAAGCCTTTGACTGTGTAGGTCAAAACAAAACTGTGGGAAATTCTTAAAGAAATGGGAATACCAAGACCACCTTACCTGCCTCCTGAGAAGCCTGTATGCAGGTCAAGAGGCAACAGTTAGAAGCAGACATGGAACAACCGACAGGTTCCAAGTTGGGAAAGGAGTATGTCAAGACTGTATATTGCACCCTGCTTATTTAACTTATATGCAGCGTACATCATATGAAATGTCAGGCTGGATGAAGCACAAGCTGGAATCAAGATTGCCGGGAGAAATATCAATAACCTCAGATATGCAGATGACACCACCCTTATGGCAGAAAGTGAAGAGGAATTAAAGATCCTCTTGATGAGGGTGAAAAAGGAGAGTGAAAAAGCTGGCTTAAAGTTCAACAGTTGAAAAAAAATCAATATTCAAAAAACGAAAATCATGGCATCTGGTCCCATCACTTCATGGCAAATAGATGGGGAAACAATGGCAACAGTGACAGACTTTACCTTCTTGTGCTCCAAAATCACTGCAGATGGTGACTGCAACCATGAAATTAAATGAGGCTTACTCCTTGGAAGAAAAGCAATGACAAATAATGACAGTGTATTAAAAAGCAGAGACATTATTTGCCTATAAAGGTCTGTCTAGTCAAAGTTATGGTTTTTCCAGCAGTCATGTACAGATGTTAGAGTTGGACAAAAAAAAGGCTGAGCACCAAAGAAATGATGCCTTCAAAATATGGTGCTGAAGAAAACTCTTGAGAGTCCCTTTGACAGCAAGGAGACCAAACCAGTCAATCCTAAAGGAAATCAACCCCGAATACTCATTGGACAGACTGATATTGAAGCTGAGGCTCCAATACTTTGGCTACCTGATGCGAAGAGCCAACTTACTGGAAAAGATCCTGATGCTGGGAAAGATTGAAGGTAGGAGGAGAAGGGGACGACAGACAATGAGAAGAGTTTGAGCAAACTCGGGGAGATGGTGAAGGACAGGGAAGTCTGGGTGCTCTAGTCCATGCGGTCGGTCGCAAAGACTCGGACATGACTAAGCAACTGAACAACAACAATTTTGCACGGGAACAGATGGTTACTAGACTTACTGTGGTGATATTATAGTGCATTTAAATGTCAAGTCACTAGGCTGTAAGAAAGAAATGTAACATTGAATATCAACTATATTTCAATAAAAAAGAATTACGTAAAACATTTCCAGTTAAACATATATTTACTAAGTGCTTTCTCAAATAGTTTACTTTAAATAAGTTATTAATTAAAAATATTCCCTCATATACTATTATATGTATATTCTATATGTATCTTATTTATCCATTTATTATAGATATCTTGGTGAATGATGGATATCTTGTTTCTCCTTTTTGCTATTATGAATAATACTACTATGAACTTTATGTATACACTTTTGGGTGGATGTATGTTTTCATTTCTCCTGGGTCTTTAAAAAGTACAGTTTTTTTCTTATTAAAGAAAATAGTAGTGACTCCACTGTTTATCATGTTATGACTCCGGTGGTAAAGAATCTGCCTGCAATGCAGGAAACCTGGGTTCAGTCTCTGAGTTAGGAAGATCCCCTGGAGAAAGAAATGGCTACACATTCCATTACTCCTGCCTGGAGAATTCCACGGACAGAAGTGGGCTACAGTCTATGGGGTTGCAAAGAGTCAGACATGACTGAGATACTAACACTTTCACTTCACAGACCTAGGACTAAGAACTTCTCTACCGCCTTATGTGATAATTCAGAAAAAATATCTTAGGTAGCTGTCCCCATTTTCTCCTACTTAGTAGATACCCAAAGAAGTTGCCCCAACAAAAGAGCAAAGGAAAGTATAATGAAGTTTCAGTTATATCACCCATTCTTCCTTAGGTCTTTTGCCAGCGGTTCACACCTATTTCTTAAGGTTTTGACATGATTTTAGCTTTCTACCCATAGCTCAAAAATACCTTGTATGAATATTCATTTGTATATCTCTTACAGATTGACCCAAACAATCAAAGGGTACTCACTGATATACGTATAAGAAAAGGAAAATTATGTAGTGAGAAAAACATGTAGCTGAAAGTTAGAGATCTGGATTCAAATCATGATTCTAACCTAGTAGCAGAATAACTCAAAACAAATTACTACTTAGTTTCTGTGCCCAGGTTCATTCTCTGTAAAAAGAAAGCAAACAACATAGACCTCCCTAATCTTATAAAAATTAAATTTAAATACCATGAAATCCATAATACTGGATGCATTGCATGCTCTATGTACCTAACAAATGCTGGTCATAATTTTTTATTGCATAATTTTTAGTTTAAGAGTAAGTGATAATAAGATTGAGTGAAAAGAGTTTAGTAACTGCACTGAATTCTTATTCTACAGGCTATATATAATTTATTATCACCAACTCAAGAGAGGTTTAGAACTGTCATAGTACTGAGCTGTACACTGAGTTGCCTTGACAAATTATTGTGGGAAAGTTGTAAATGCTCTTTTTCCAGCAGTTTGTTTTTTTCCCTTCCTTTCACATACTATAATAAAAAACTTGGAACACCACTCGAGGGGACAGATGAGAAGAAGGTGTCTTTGTAACTAAGGATAAGACTCCAGCAACTTGGCCTCTGCCTAGAGTTTCATTAGTTAAATGTAAATACCCACATTCAGCTTTTTCCACTGAGACTTAAATCTCTTCTAGTAATAGCAACTTCTATGCCTGTTATCCTTAGGAGAAATGAAATTAATTTCTCTAAGTTGAGTTCCTATTAATATCATCATAATGGGTTCCTGTCTTCAGTCATTGAATCTAAATCAGTTGGTCATGACCCAGCCCCATTTGTTTCAAATTATAATTATGTTTGCCAAGTTAAGTTTATTCATAAATCTTCCCAGGTGTCCAAGGGTCTATATTATGCTCATAAATTTGTTAAGAATTGGAATGCAAATTTAAGCTTAGCAACGTTTTAGATTATATTTTCATTTATTCCACTTAACATTGTGAATTGCAGAGCTGGTAATAAGCCAAAACATCTTTCATAATTCTGACAAAATCATTGTGTTTTACAAAATTGCTCTCTAGTTGACATTTCCTTATTTGCTAATGGGAAACAACATAAAATTTTCTAAAATAACAACTATTCTATAGCAATAAACTTTTCAGAGATCTTATTCATCACTATCATTTTCATAACTACAAATGTAAACAAATCTGTAATGCCCTACAGCTGGGGTCTATTTTAGAATCATTGCTTACCTCCTACAAATAAAATTTGTGTTGTAAAAAAATGGCATTGGGTAAGATCAAAATGCATGACTTAAAAGAATTTTGAGGTACAGTCAATATGCAATACATGTACTACTTGTATTCCCCAGGAAACCATCAACATAATTTTAAAAATTAATTAAAAAATTCATTCCTAATGGTTTTCTCATGCTCTTTTGAACTCCCTTTCTTCCACTCCCCTCCCCACTCTCCCTCTGCCAACTCATCCCTTGGCCATCACTGATTTGCTCTGTGTCCCTCTAAATTTTCTGGCAGTATGTATTTTTTTGTCTGCTTTCTTTCACTTAGAATAATTATTCTGAGATTCACTCATGCTGTAACATATAAGTTTCTTTGTCATTCATGAATATTTCATGATTCATGAATAGTTCATGAATATTTGGGTTATTTTTGGCTGGGTGATTATAAATAGCACTGTTGTGAACAATCACCACAAGTCTTTATACAGTCAAATCCTTTTGTTCATCTTAGGTAAAAGATGAGTAAGAGTGGCTGATTCATACAGTATATGAATGGTTAATTGTTTAATAATTGCCCATTTTTCAAAGTGGTTGCACCATTTTACATTCTCATTAGCAGTGTATCAGAGTTCCAGTATATCCACATACTTGTCAACACTTAGTACAATCAGTCTTTTAATTTCAGCCATTCTCACAAGTGTGCAGTGGTAATTCACTGTGGTTTGAATTTGTGTTTCCCTAACAGTTCATGATGTTGAGCATCTTTTTGAATATTAATTGAGCATCTAAGTGCTTAGCATCTGAATACTTATTTACATCTTTACTGAGTTGTCAGTTTTCTCTCTATTGAATTTTATAAAGTAATTTATATATTCTGGATACAAGATTTTTATCAGGCATATAAATTTAAATTATTTCTCCCAGTCTGTGGCTTTTCTTTTCATTTGCCTAACAGTGCCTTATGAAGATCTAAAGCTTTTCATTTTGATGAAGCTCAATTTTTATGAATTGTGCTCTTGGTGTCATGTTGGAAATGTCTGCCTGACATGAGATCACAAAGACTGTCTCTAAAGTTTTCTTCTACAAGTTTTATAGTTTTAGGTTTTACATTTAAATTTATGATCCATTTTGACTTAATTCTGGTACATAGAGCAAGGTATACATTAGGTTCCTTTCTTTGGGGGAGGTATAATGTTTCAGCATCATTTGTTAAAAAGACTATCCTTTCTCCACTGAATATCATTTAAGCCATAGTCTAGTATCAGTTTCCCAAATGTAAATAGATGAATTACTGTCAGAAAAATAAGACAGTTGCTTCCCAATCTTTTAGCTCATAAATTTTCTAATTTCCTTCTTGATCTTTTTATCCATAGGTAAACACATCAGTTATTTCAATTGCTATTCCCTAGTCACAATACGATGATGGATATTTTTCCTCCTTGGGAGTGAGAAGAACGAGAAGTAACAGTCTACTTTTGTGACTTTAATTCTGTTTGCATTTGGTGCTGTTTGTTATTTTATTATTTGTCTTTAAAGATACAACAATGTGGTAACTGTTGCCACTATGTATATGATTATATTAATAACTAAGGTACTAACACCATCCTTCAATGTTAGCAAGACACAAACTGGGGCTTCCCAGGTGGTGCTAGTAGTAAAGAACTTGCCTGCCAACGCAGGAGACATAAAAGACGCGGGTTCAATCCTTGGGTTGGGAAGATCCCTTGGAGGAGGAAATGGTAACCCACTCCATTATTCTTGCTTGGAGAATCCCAAGGACAGAGGAGCCTGGTAGGTTACAGTCCATGAGGCCACAAAGAGTCGGACATGACTGAAGTGACTTAGTACAGCACAAGACAGCAAGACACAAACTAAGGCATCAAAAACTCTCTCATGCACATGTGACATCTCTTCAGAAAAATCAGGCTGAAATGGCAGGAGGACACACATTTCACAAAGCTTTTTACATGTTTATGAATCCTGAACAACAAAAATATGCACAGAATTAAGTCTGCAGAAGAGAAGCAGGAAAGAAGATGCAAAAAAAGGAAGACAAAGACAATAATAAGGGGCAAATGTAGGATTGTGCCTATCTCTAAAGTATGTTCTTCTAGTGTCTATTCCTAGAGAATCAACAATTCCTGATATCATACGTTAATATTCAATCTTACACAGGACAGTGGCCAGATCATGAGGCTACTTTAAGATGCTACTCTGAATACTTATATTCACACACACACACATATATCCCAGATTGAGTTTCTGAAATAAATATTTAGCTTTGACTCACAAGAAAGCCAGAGAAGGAAATGGCAACCCACTCCAGTATTCTTGCCTGGAGAATTCCAGAGACAGAGGAGCCTGGTGGCTACCATCTATGGTGTCACACAGTTGGACATGACTGAAGCGACTTAGCAGCAGCAGCACAAGAAAGCTGCTGAATCCCTTTAGGAAAAATTCTAACAATGACATTAAATTGACAGTTATTAAGAGTCTTTGCCATACTGCTATATCTTATTCATATTAAAAAAATTTTTTTCTCCTTCTATTCAAATACCTACTTGATAAGAAATAAAGAAATAATCAGAGGGACTTCCCTGGTGGCCAAGTGGTTAAAAGTCCGCCTGTCAATGCAGGGTACATGGGTTTGTCCCTGGTCCGGGAACTAGGATCCCACATGCCACCTCACAACTACTGAGCCCGTGCATCTGTGATCCACAACTAGAAAGCCAATGAAATGAAAAGCCAGCACACTACAACCAAGAGTAGCCTCCACTTGCCGCCAACTAGAGAAAGCCCATACTTGGCAACAAAGAGACCATGCCCTGCAATGAAGACCCAGTGCAAACATAAAGAAAGAGCAGTAATTAGAAAACCTGACAGGTGAGACAAGTTAAATAACTTCTTTAATTCTTATCATCTGCTAAATACTGGTGCCAATGGAAAAGACTCTATGTAAATAATACAACTAACCCTTTACTAAGTCATTCATGTAAGTCGATGAGTGTACTGATAAATTCAGCCCCAAATGAACTCATTACTGTTTTCTTTTTTTCTTACATATGGTTTTCATCATGTAAGGTATTTTTGCTCCTTAGTACAAAAAGCTGAGGGGGGGGGTGTCACAATTTAAAAATCCTATATTATCATTATAAATAGTGATAACGAGTTGGCCTACTATTCTTGTATCTAAACTTAGCTGAACATCAATGTATGAGATTCATGTCTGGTACAACTTCGTGAGCAAAAGGCCAAAATTTTTCTCCTATGAAAACATGTAACTTAGGAAGCTAGATACACTCAAGATACACTAAGAATCATATTTTCTAAATAAGAAGAATGAAAACAGAATATAGTTGCAGCCAATGGGTTTCTTAACAGCCTAGAGCAAAAGTAAACAATACACTGCAATTTTCATTAGTATTTCATAAAACAAAACTAAATTGTCCTTTGCTTTACACAGTACTTTATGTTTTTAAACCTTGGTTACATCTGAAACCTCAAATCAAATTATTCTCACCCATAATTACCTCTGAGTCATGAGATAATAGAGAAATGTAAAAAAAAAAAAAAAATAGGGACAACTCCATTGGGATCCTGTATATTTAATTATGCAGTATCTATTAAATAAAGACTCATAGTTCTTTAATGGCATTTTTAAAAATATAAGCACTATACATCTCAGGGCAACGTGCCCTTTGGGGTTTTGATCCCAAGTAGGTCATCCCAAGGGCTTTGTCTACATATGGCCAAAGACCCACCTGCTTGCATAGGACATCATTTAGCAGGCTCTCTTAATGATTCAAATAGGTCACTGCACAATTGATTTGTATGTGGCACATTCAAATAGACTGAATAAAATCTCTAGTTCCATTATGTTTGTTCATTTTTCAACTGCCAAAAGCTTGCACAATGTGTGAATATTTAAAAAATGGCAATTAATAGTTTAGGACACACTTGCCCCAAAGTTTACATTTTTGTGTAGAATGACTATATAAGCAACTTTAGATATGTTAACTAAAAGAAAAGTCTTGACTGAAAAAGTGTAATGAGAAAGCCACCTTTCTGTTGCTTTGAGGAGAATATCCCTCTCTTTTGATACAAAGAGGGAATAGTTACAAATACTTACATAATACCTACCAGGTACCATGTTACTTTTTGCACATTTTACATTCATTATTGCATAACAGCTATATAAAATGGATTCAATTATTATCTGTTTTACAGAGGTAGAAACTAAGGCATAGAGAGGTTAAATAACTTGCTCAACATCTCACAGTAGTAACTGGCAGAGCTGGAATTTGGATCCTATCAGTTTGGCTTCAGAGCCTGTACCCTCAACCATTAGGCACCACTGCGTGTCCTTCCTTTTGCCTTCTAGTTTCCCTCTTTCTAAATTCAGCTTCACTCTGATTTTCAAAGAGACTTTTCGCCACTTCTATCCTCTTATCATCATGCCCTCTTTGACACAGGATGAGGTGGGAATTGGTCAGAAAATAGTTGAGTTGAGAAGAAATGAGCACAATGATCAAAAATGGTTTTTTATTATTAATGCAAGGAGCTAGTATATAGTGAAAGATCAAAGAGTAGCAATGGCAAAAGTTTTGTTTTTGTTGTTTAGTCGCTAAGTCATGTCTGACTCTTTTGTCACCTCATGGACTGTAGCTCACCAGCGTCCTCTGTCTATAGGATTTTCCAGGCAAAGGTTTTAGGAAGTCAAAATTTTGAAGATTAGTTTCTCAAAACAAGAGAATGCACTATCTCCCTGGATTTGAAAGAATGCAACATGGGATTTATCTGGGATCCCTGAGCTGACACTGAAATCCTCATTAAGTAATGTGACTCTCTAAAAGCACAAACTACTGGCAAATCATGTTTAAAAATCATGTTTTAAATATATTTCTGAAATCCTACAAATGGTAGTTTGAGTGGTGGTGCTAGGGTGCAGGATTAGCAGTGGCTCAGAGTGACAGTTGGTTAGCTTTGCACTGGTGTGTGGTAAAATGTTTTAACAACTAGGTGGGAAGAAGTAGGTAGATTCCTGATTTGTAGCACTAGTTACCTGATTTCTGTGAAATAAATGCTCCCACTATGGTCAGTTTCAAAGTACCAACCTGACATCACTGAACACAGAGTTTAGAAGAGACATGCCACAGCACACTGTTTCATGGTGCTCCTTCCTGACAGATGAAATAGACATCAATAAACTCAAAAACACAAATAATAGTAAAATGCATTGCAATAATGTGTTCTGAGTATTTATAACCACTGTGCATGCTGTGGAAATGAACAGAGATCATTCTGTCATTTTTGAGATTGCATCCAAGTACTGCATTTCAGACTCTCTTGTTGACCATGATGGCTACTCCATTTCTTCTAAGGGATTCCTGGCCACAGTAGTAGATATAATGGTCATCTGAGTTAAATTCACCCATTCCAGTCCATTTTAGTTCACTGATTCCTAGAATGTCAACATTCACTCTTGCCATCTCCTGTTCGACCACTTTCAATTTGCCTTGATTCATGGACCTAACATTCCAGGTTCCATGCAACATTGCTCTTTATAGCATCGGACCTTGCATCTATCACCAGTCACATCCACAACTGGGTATTGTTTTTGCTTTGGCTCTATCCCTTCATTCTTTCTGGAGTTATTTTTCCACTGATCTCCAGTAGCATATTGGGCACCTACTGACCTGGGGAGTTCCTCTTTCAGTATCCTATCATTTTGCCTTCTCATACTGTTCATGGAGTTCTCAAGGCAAGAATACTGAAGTGGTTTGCCATTCCCTTCTCCAGTGGACCACATTCTGTCAGACCTCTCCACCATGACCCATCCATCTTGGGTGGCCCCACAAGGCATGGCTTAGTTTCATTGAGTTAGACAAGACTATGGTCCATGTGGTTAGATTGGCTAGTTTTCTGTGATTATGGTTTCAGTGTGCCTGTCCTTTGATGCCCTCTTACAACACCTACTGTCTTACTTGGGTTTCTCTTACCTTGGACGTGGGGTATCTCTTCACGGCTGCTCCAGCAAAGTGCAGCCACTGCTCCTCACCTTGGACAAGGAGTTTCTCCTCACAGCTGCCCCTCCTGACCTTGAACGTGGAGTAGCTCTTCTCAGCCCTCCTGAGCCTGTGCAGCCGCCGCTCCTTGGACGTGGGGTAGCTCCTCTTGGCCACCGCCTAAAGGAGATCAGCCCTGGGTGTTCATTGTAAGGCCTGGTGCTGAAGCTGAAACTCCAATACTTTAGCCACCTCATGCGAAGAGTTGACTCATTGGAAAAGACCCTGATGCTGGGAGGGATTGGGGGCAGGAGGAGAAGGGAACGACAGAGGATGAGATGATTGGATGGCATCACTGACTCGATGGACATGAGTTTGAGTAAACTCTGGGAGTTGGTGATGGACAGGGAGGCCTGGCGTGCTGCGATTCATGGGGTCGCAAAGAGTCAGACATGACTGAGCGACTGAACTGAACTTTGCATACTTTATTTGTATATTTATATAATTTTTAATAATGGCTGCTTTTAGCAGCCAGCTTGCAAAATTCCTGAAAATTTACTAATTAGTTCTTGTGAGCTGTTATGAACTGACAACACTCTACTGCTAACAGAAAAATGTACAGATGACTTTTCAGGCTATAGTGTCAAAAATAAAAATCCACCAAATTTCATGGGCCTATTGTCAAGTATTTAATTATTGGTAGGCCACATCTTCGGGTTTCCCTGGTGGCTTAGTGGTAAATAACCCACCTGCCAATGCAGGAAACACAGGTTTGATCCCTGGGTTGCAATGATCCCCTGGAGAAGGACATGCTAACCCACTCCAGTATTCTTGTCTGGGAAATCCCATGGACAGAAGGAACCTGGAAGGTTGCATTCCATGGGGTCGCAAAGAATTGGACATGACTTAGCAATGCACAGGACACATCTTCTAGTTTTCTTACTCTAGAATCCAAAACCAAATTCTGTATTAAATCAATCCCTGAGAAGGCAAAGTGTTTATTAAGAATGTTCTCCTAGCCAAGAATACTTAATATAGAGGGTGCTGTTTGGTAGGAAACTATTTTCCAAAATTGCCTTAACTGAAACAACTCAGTGTTTAAGAAATTCTATAATCACTAGAAAAGGAATATAGATTTCCTATCACAGACTGGCTGATAGCACACCATTGATTCTAAAAGAGATAACGTGCAGCATAGTATTGAAAACCATGGACACCAGAGTTAGATAACTTGACTTCAAACCCTGTTTCTTATACTCATCATCTGTGTGAAGCTGAACAAATAACTTGCTTTGTGTCTGTTTTTTCCATCTGTCAAATGTGAATTAACATAGTGTCTACTTCAAAAGACTGTCATCAGAATTAAATAAGTTAATATATGCAAGTTCTGAAAACAGTACCTGGCACATAATAAGCATTCGTTTAGTGACTGCCTATTGTTAAGAACAGAAAATCTATCCTTTTACTAGTTTTTACTTCTGATAGTTTTTCTTCATTTATTGTCATATAGCAGTTATAAAAGCCACTGCTGGGCACCTATTTCTGCTAAGCCTTTCATGTATATTTGTGTGGGTATGTGTGTGTCACAAGTGTATTTGTGCATGGAAGTGAAAAGTTAAAGTGTTAATCACTCAGTTGTGTCCCACTCTTTGTGACCCCCATGGACTATAGCCCACTAGGCTCCTCTGTCCATGGAATTCTCTAGGCAAGAATATTGGATTAGGTTGTCATTCCCTTCTCCAGGGGATCTTCCCGACCCAGGGACTGGACCCAGGTCTCCCACATTGTCGATAGATTCTTTACTGTCTGAGCCACCAGGGAAGCCCACTGATGTCTAGTTGCTCCTAATTGACAACCAGACTTAAGAAAAACTCCTATTACCTCTTCTTTATCTATCAGGCTTCCCTGATAACTCAGTTGGTAAAGAATCTGCCTGCATTGCAGGAGACCCCGGTTCGATTCCTGGGTCGGGAAGATCCCCTGGAGAAGGGATAGGCTACCCACTCCAGTATTCTTGGGCTTCCTTTGTGGCTCAGCGGGTAACGAATCTGCCTGCAATGCAGAAGACCTGGGTTCTATCCCCGGGTTGAGAAGATCACCTGGAGAAGGGGAGGGCTACTCACTCCAGTATTCTGGCCTAGAGAATTCCATGGACTGTATAGTCCATTGGGTCGCAAAAAGTTGGACATGACTGAGTGACTTTCACTTTCACTATAATTGAGAAAATATGAGTTTTAGTGAGGTAACCTGACTGGCACAGCTTTCAGAGTTAGTAGGTGGTGAATATAATGTTTAAACTCGGTACTTTCTACCTCCAAAGACTGAATTTACTCTTTTCCCTATTTAGCACTGCCTCTCTATAATATCCATAATTTGATGCTCTTGTTCACAACCTATTTCTTGAAATAATTTTTCCATGGTTGCTATGACACTTAATTTCTTCTGATTATCCTGATTCTATATCTATGTAATCATCCCTATCTCAATGAATCATAGCCACACATTATAAACCATTCACATGATATTTACTGTGTGCATGTCTATCTCTGTGTCCAAATTTATAAGGACAACAGTCACAACAGAGTGGAGCTCATTCAAATAACCTTAACTTGATCACATCTACAAAGACCCTATTTTCAAATAACATCACATTTTGAGGTTATGACTTGGGTGTTATGACTTCAACATATGAATTCTTAGGGTAGGCATCATTCAACTTATAGAACTGCTTAACCCTACACTTAATTTCTCACAATGAGAAATTTCTGTTTGGGATTTTATTGTCTATACATGATTCTGTTCTGGGCTTTCATTTAAAAATACATAGATTTGCCACATAAAAAAATAAACTTCTCAACTATTTATTTACATCCTACCTCTTCCAAAGTGAATTAGCAATAATTTACAATACAAGAAAATGGACAGACAAGATGTATGTAATAATAAATGTAGAGATATGGAATTAGCCAAAATATTTGGGTTTTTCCATAAGATGTTACAGAAAAATCCAAATGAATGTTCTGGCCAACCCAAAACATGCTGTGATTAACATAGGGATTAATATCTTTTCAAATTACTATTTTAATATTCTTCAGATAAATACCCAGAAGTGAAATAGCTGGGCCATATGGTAGTTCTGTATGAACAGTCATGTATGGATGTGAGAGTTGGACTATAAACAAAGCTGAGCATTGAAGAATTGATGTTTTTGAACAGTGGTGTTGGAGAAGACTCTTAGAGTCCCCTGAACTGCAAGGAGATCCAACCAGTCCATCCTAAAGAAAATTGGGCCTGAATATTCACTGGAAGGACTGATGCTGAAGCTCCAATACTTTGGCCACCTGATGCGAAGAACCGACTCACTGGAAAAGACCCTGATGGTGGGCAAGATTGAAGGCAGGAGGAGACGGGGACGACAGAGGATGAGATGGTTGTATGGCATCACCAATTCAATGAGCATGAGTTTGAGAAAAATCTGGGAGATAGTAAAGGACAGGGAAGCCTGGTGTGCTGCAGTCCATGAGGTTGCAAAGAGTCGGACATGACTGAGCGACTGAACTGAACTGATGGTACTTCTATTCTAATCGCCATATTGTTTCCCATACTGGCTGCCTCAATTTACAGTATCAAAAAATGGTGTATGAGAGTTTTTTCTTCACATCCTCTTCAACATTTACTATTTCTTGTCTTTTCAATAATAACTATTCTAACAGGTATGAGGTGATACCTCACTGCAGTTCTGATTTGTATTTCCCTAAGAGCGATGTTGAACAACTTTTGAGGCATCTGCTGGCCATCTGTATTATATCGTCTTTGGAAAAATTCCTATTCAGATCCTTTGCCCATTTTTTAAACCTTTTTTTTTGGTCATTGAGTTGTATGAGTTCCTTATATATTTTGAGTATTAGCCCCTGGAAGTTTCTTTTTATTTTACATGCCATATGTCATGCACAGTAACTAGAAATGAGTTTCAAGGATAGATTATAATGATTTAATAATTCAAAGAAATTTCATGATTATAAAGTAACACAGTTATTATAGAAGTTTTAAAAATGCAAAGTATTAAACCCATACTGAATCCCATCACTATGACATTTTGATATGTATCATCCCAAGTTACACTATATCAATAAGCAGACACATATTTGTAATTTGGAAGTTAATGGTATACACAAGTTTGTAGGTTTTCAATTTATTATAATGTGAGCATCATTCTACAGTTTATTACTACTATGATTTAAATTTTATTACAAATAAGTGACAGAAGTCACTGTACTTGTTTTTAAGTACTGGCAAGTGAAAGTCGCTCAGTCATGTCCGACTCTTTGTAGGGATCTCCCCAACCCAGGAATTGAACCCAGGTCTTCCGCATTGCGGGATTCTTTACCAGCTGAGTCACAAGGGAAGCCTTTGTTTTTTTTTTAAGAGTTTGACTAAGGATTATAAAATCAAGAACTAGATGTTAAAATTCAGTTTTACCCAAATAGAATAGGCAGAGCTGAATATAATTTAGCAAGACTCCACTGAAAAATATAAATCGCCAAAGATAGAATTTCAGTAAAATATCATACAGCAAAAGGGCACCACTAAGATTTGAAAGAACCTCACTCCATTGATAGTTTTCAGGACTAGACTGAGCAAAATTACTCAGGAATATATGCTCAGTAACTTCTTTTTGATATGCACTGTTCCATCCTACCATCAGAACGACTTCTTATGAAGATGATATATTCTTACTATTACTCTCAAAAAGGTACAAAATCCCTGAGATTTTTTTCCCTGCTTACAAGCTAATAAGTTTATCTTATACTGTTTCACAAACACCAGCAGAAGACACAAGATTCCTGGATCAGAGACAAAGGACTTTATTACTCATGACAAAGCAGTAGCCATAACTTCCTGTTGGTTTGCTTTGGCTCACCATGCCCTTTCAAATCCTACAGGAATAATATAAGTGGCCCTAATGGATGTCTTCATAAACAGTGGGCTACATTTCAGGAGAGGAACACTGAGCTTGGGGAATTTACTACTTTTATAGTAGTAAACTTGTTCTCTGTATGAGGAAAATACATCACCTCATCCCTCAAGGTTGTTTACTGCAAGCACAAAACTGAGGAACGGCCCGAGCAAAATGCAGTCAGGGTCTTGCATTCTTGCCATTACAAGTCAGAAAGTACACCAATCTTCATGGCCCATGGTAGATGACTCTCGTAACAGTCTCTATGTTCTAGTCATAATCTCAGTCTCACCAAATCTTGACATTTATGAGACTGTTTTCTTCCCTTTATGTTTAGATTCACTTTTGGATAGGCCTTTAAAAATAGGCATTATTTTAAAAGTTTTTTGAAGCCCTTTACATACATTAATAACTATAGTTATTGAGCATCTATTAAGTCTGGAAACTTGGGACATCTGAACTAGCCTTGTTCCCGACGCTCGTCTTTATTATTTTCTCTTAAGAATTACTGGATATGCAGTATGCTTGATATTTACCAAAGTGTCAAGATTTTATATTTTTTCATACATTTTCTTCCCCAAATTTGATCTTCCCTAACCACATTAAAATTTTTTCATGCATGCTCTTTCTAGTTTTTCACTGCCTACCATCCTACACCTAGTCAAGAATCCATCATTATAGCATATCATCATAAGGAAGATAAAACCCTACTTTCTAATAGCATCTGCATAAGCAGCATTTAACTTTCACATTCTGTATTTTGTGCCAAAGTCACAACCTCCAACTTGAGATCTAAATCCATCTGTGCTCCCTTTAGTCTTTCAGATTCCCTTCCCAAATTTCCAAGTCACTAAGTCTATGTTCCAGTTTCTTCTGGCTCCCTCATTCCTCCTATGAAAATCTGTCTCCACAGAGAGCAGTTGTTAGGTTTCACGTATCTTGGCAAGCTTGCTCATGCATCTTAGGTGCTTACTCCAGGAAGGGAGCACACATTCCAAATGACAATTCAACTTCAGACCTAGATATGCCTATCTCACTCCACTTTCCATTAAGGAGCTGCATACTGCCATATTTTTCTCTTCCTCCAAGAAGTGATAACTTGATTCCAACAGCTGTTATTGCCCATGGACCTCCTTTTCTTGGTCTGTGATGCAAGGAATGCTGAGTCATCTTCAGAATGTACACATTCCCAAGTAACTATACTGCATTTCTACCCCTCTTTCTATTCTGTGGCAGGTTCTACTCCACGCTAACCTCTTGGCACTGATTTTGATTGCTTTTGATCTCCTTGAATCTTTTTTCTTTCTGACTTTTCCCCATCTTATCCAAGAAGTCTTTGTCCTAACATGTAAACCAGTGTCAACAGGCATTCCTCAATTTCAACCTTAGCAGGAAGCTAGCCTGAATAATTATGCTAGGCAGAAAAGCAAAAACATTGTATCTCTGCTTATAATTTAAATACATCCCCTAAATTTACACTTATGGATCCCAAGTTGAAATTTTCCCCTTGGAAGCCAAAAGAGTAATGATTTGGAGGAGCTAGTTTTCTGGAGATAAAAGGATTCCTACAAACACTGCCCTAACCTTGCTTGGCCACTCTGCTCCACTTCCAGATAATCTCTGCTAACACTTAAATATAACTAAATACTACTAATTTTACCAGAACATCAACCTCCATTTTGTTGGTAAACAAATAGCCATATTACATGGTTCTGACATTTAATGAATATCTACAGTATGTCAGGTACCTTATTTTGCTAAATTCTAGTTTAGATAGCTCTTACAGTATGTTATCTAAGTGAAAACTACATAATTATAAATGCTTTCAAGTATTAAAATAGAGGGGCTAGGAATCAACCCCAGGCAGTCAGATTCCAGATCTGTGCTCTTCAGTTTAGTTCAGTTGCTCAGTCATGTCCAACTCTGCAAGTTGGACATGCGATTCCCCATGAATCGCAGCACACCAGGCCTCCCTGTCCATCACCAACTCCCAGAGTTTACTCAAACTCACGTCCATCAAGTCAGTGATGCCATTCAGCCATCTCATCCTCTGTCATCCCCTTCTCCTCCTGCCCCCAATCTCTTCCAGCATCAGGGTCTTTTCCAATGAGTCAACTCTTCTCATGAGGTGGCTAAAGTATTGGAGTTTCAGCTTCAGCATCAGTCCTTCCAATAAACACTCAGGACTGATCTCCTTTAGGATGGACTGGTTGGATCTCCTTGTAGTCCAAGGGACTCTCAAGAGTCTTCTCCAAAACCACAGTTCAAAAGCATCAATTTTTTGGTGCTCAGCTTTCTTCACAGTCCAACTTTCACATCCATACATGACCACTGGAAAAACCATAGCCTTGACTAGATGGACCTTTGATGGCAAAGTAAAGTCTCTGCTATTTAATATGCTATCTAGGTTGGTCATAACTTTCCTTCCAAGGAATAAGCATCTTTTAATTTCATGACTGCAATCACCATCTGCAGTGATTTTGGAGCCCCCAAAAATAAAGTCTGACACTGTTTCCACTGTTTCCCCATCTATTTCCCATGAAGTGATGGGACCAGATGCCATGATCTTAGTTTTCTGAATGTTGAGCTTTAAGCCAACTTTTTCACTCTCCTCTTTCACTTTCATCAAGAGGCTCTTTAGTTCTTCTTCACTTTCTGCCATAAGGGTGGTGTCATCTCCATATCTGAGGTATGATTAATATTTCTCCCGGCAATCTTGATTCCAGCTTGTGCTTCTTCCAGCCCAGCGTTTCTCATGATGTACTCTGCATATAAGTTAAATAAGCAGGTGACAATACACAGCCTTGATGCACTCCTTTTCCTATTTGGAACCAGTCTGTTGTTCCATGTCCCGTTCTAACTGTTGCTTCCTGACCTGCATATAGGTTTATCAAGAGGTGAGTCATGTGCTCTTAGTCACTGATATATATTTAATTTTCACAATAATCCTGCAAGGCTAGTTATCCATAATTTTAAAATGAGAAAACTTAGGGAGGAAAAGGATGAATAAATTTCTCAGGTTCATTCACTTACAAGTGGTAGACCCAGGTTTCACTAATCTCTTTTCGCAACCGTATCATCTCCTGTATAAATTCTTTCCTTCCTAATAAAATCTTGCCAAATCATAGCATCATTGTAACAGTCATCTATTAATAAAGCAATGCTATATAAGAAACAACCACAAAATCTCAGTGAAAACATTTTAAAAATGTATTTATGTACCATGTCCCTATTGCTCCACATACTTGTGCTAGACTTGCTTATGCATCTGTACTCAACAGTAGGTCAAGTAAACAGATTTCTGATTTTGGCTGGGCTCACTCATATGTCTTGGGATTGGCTAGCTGTCAATTGATTTAGGATGGTATTAGTTTCAAGGCAGGAAAATCTGGCTTTGCCAGATTGGATATGTTCTAATAGTAACAGCAGAAGTTCAAGAGAAAGAGTGGAAATATGGTCTTTTTCAAGCTTCCACTTATATTATGACTGATAACATCCCATCAGCCAAAGCAAGTCACTTGGCTGGTCCAAGAATATCGGTGGGAGCGTGTTACAAGCCCATGTGGCAAAGGATGTAGATACAAGAGAGGGGAAGCACAGGGCCATAACATATCAGGCTACTGCAGTTGTTATTGGGACTAAGTAATCAAGTCATATAATTATGCATTTAGTTGTATGTGAGAGCTGAGTACTAAATTTTCATAAATTTTGCAAGGCAGTTGCTAAACCATTAGCAGCTCGAAATTAATCCATAATAAGAGCATTTGTATCACAAAACTAGTCAAATGCTACAAATGACAAATCAAATTTTGTATAGCCAATTTAGCAGCATGCTGCTGTATGCATCTCAAAAGTTTAAATCTAATGCTTCTTCTATACATAGAAAATTTCAAGTGATTATGTGATCAAGTTGCATTTCCATTTTGCATGAAAAATTATGTAGGATTATGATCAGGTTTCTGTTCTGTTTTCTTTTCCTTAGTTACCTTCCATGTATGCAAATAGCTTAAAATGAATAGTTCTAAAGATAGATGGCTCATCATTCCTTGAACAGTACAGTAAGGATAGTAATTAAGTAAACATCATCAAAGAAATTACTTATGAGACTAAACATTCCAATTTGCTATTTTAAAGAGTATTTTAATTCTAATTCATTCTGTGTTTTCAGCAAGTTTGTTGTAGATAATCCCAAGGGCAGTATCAGGTTCCAGAATCTGTTAATTTTGTCTGAAGACAATTGAAGTGATAATTTAATCTGCCTTAAATCACAGATCACATGTGGAGTTCCTTCTATCACTCGAAGAACTTGCACATAGGTGTGTCCTTTATAAACAAAATAAAAATTCATTCATTTTAAATACAAGTAAGTATATTTCACAAATTATGACTGATGAAGCTGGGGATGCAGGAGATGTAATTTTTCTAAGCTTTTAGCCATTCCCCACATCTCTAGTGTACCATCACTGCCATCATCAAAAAAAGAGAAAGAAGGAAGAAAGAAGTTGCCAACAGACCACAATATGAAACAGTAAATAATGCTAAAATGGGTTGAAAATGACTATATATTTGGTGTTTTACTTTCCTCAGTGGCTAAGGAAAGTGTGAAGTGAGTCTGCTTTCTCTATGAAACGTTCAATTATGGTAGTAAGTTATGAAATTGTATCCAGTATTTCTTTCTTATTAAGAACTGAAAACACTGAATCTGAGCACATACACATATTCTCTCTTTCTCCCTTTCTTTCCCTTTCTCTGCCTGTATATGTGTGCCTGTGTTTCTTTTCTTTTTTGAATATAAAGATTATGCATGAAGCCAACTATCTCAGTTCAGATTCAAGCTCTGGTACCTTGAGCAAGTATTTAACCTTTGTGTCCACTTTCCTCATCTACAAAATGTGGACAAAAACAGTATCCACTTCAAGGGTTGTTATGAGTATTAAAATAATTAATACATACAAAGCATTTAGAAGAGTGGCTATAAATTCTCAGAAAATGTTGCCTGCCATTATTATATGATACCCAAAGCATTTAAATCAGTTTTAAAAAACAACTCAAACTGCAACATTCCCTAACACCACATATAAAATAACCTCAAAATGTATTCAAGACATAAATGTAAGGCCAGATACAAAAAACTTTTAGAGAAAAACACAGGTAAAACACTCTTTGACATAAATCACAGCAATATCTTTTTGGATCCACCACCTAGAGTAATGAAAATAAAAATAAACAAATGGGACCTAATTAAAATTAAAAGCTTTTGCACAGCAAAGGAAACCATGAACAAACCACAAGCACAAGCCACAGAATGGGAGAAAATATTTGCAAATGAAGCAGCTGAAAAGGGATTAACCTCCAAAATATACAACCATCTTAAAAATATCAAAAAAGCAATCAAAATATGGGCCAGAAGTTCTAAATAGACATGTCTCCAGAGAAGACATACAGAGGCCAAAAACCACATGAAAAGATGCTGAACATCACTAATTATTAGAGAAATGCAAAACAAAACTATAATGTGGTATCACCTCACACCAGTCAGAACAGCCATCATCAAAAAGTCTACAAGCAATAAATACTAGAAAGGATGTAGAGAAAAGGGAACTCTCCTACACTAGTGGGAATGTAAATTGGTATAGTCACTATGCAGAACAGTATGGAGGTTCCTTAAAAAACTAAAAATAGAGCTATCATACGGTCCAGCAATCCCGCTTCTGGGCAAATATCCAGTGAAAATCATAATCCGAAAGGATACATGCACCCCAACATTCACTGCAGCACTATTTACAATAACCAAGACATAGACGCAACCTACATACCCATCTACAGAGGAATGGATAAAGTAGATGTGGGACATACATGTTCATACAACAGAGTTTTACTCGGCCATAAAAGAATGAAATAATGCCATTTGCTACATGGATGAACCTAGAGAGATGACCATACTAACTGAAGTCAGAGAAAGTCAAATATCATATAATTATTATGCATATGTGGAATCTAAGCATATGAGACAAATTAACTTATTTACAAAACAGAAACAGGCTTCAAAACAACAACAACTTATGTTTACCAAAGGGAAAAACTGGAGAGGAGGTATCAATTAGGAGTTTAGGATTAACACATACACACTACTATACATAAAACAGATAAACAACAAGGATGTATTATATAACACAGGGAATTCTACTCAATACTCTGTAACAGAAAATAATCTGAAAAAGAATGGATATATGTGTAACTGAATCACTTTGCTATACATCTGATATTAATACACTATAAATCAACTATACCTCAATATAAAGTAAAAACTAAAATAAAAAGTAATTAGTTAACTCAGAAAGTTTAATTTTATTTGTCATGATTTTAAAACATATTTATTTCTCAAGGATCTGTGTGTTACATTAGTAACTTTAAAAGTGTGTAGACAAGAATATGAGGGCATCAGCAGCTCAGACTCATGGTAAAGACAAAGACCTCCCACCTTAGTTTTGGTGGTTATGTTTATTAACATATATAGAAATGTATATAATAAAGACTTTATGAAAACATATGATATCTGGGTCCCCTTAAAATCTTATATCTCCAAAATCATAGGATACAAAATAGGTCTATGTGTGCTTAATATTCTTATTTTAGATATCTTTTAACTAGGAAAAAATCTTAGATGTATTAGAAATATTTACATGCATTTTTACTTTTTAATAACTGTAATTTCACACTGGGGGCAGATAAAAGTGTGTTATCTCTTGGTGGTATATGACTGGCAAAGCCCAGAAGACAATGGAAAAAGAGAAGAGTGAATGGTTCTGGTAATGGAATATGAAATACTACAAAAGAAGACTTTAGAATATTATAATGTACTCAGTTCAGTCGCTCAGTCATGTCTGACTCTTTACAACCCCATGGACTGCAGCACACCAGGCCTCCCTGTCCATCGCCAACTCCCAGAGTTTACTCAAACTCAAGTCCATTGAGTTGGTGATGCCATCCAACAATCTCATCCTCTGTCATCGCCTTCTCCTTCCACCTTCAATCTTTCCCAGCATCAGCGTCTTTCCAAATGAGTCAGTTCTTCGCATCAGGTGGCCAAAGTATTGGAGTTTCAGCTTCAGCATCAGTCCTTCCAATGAATATTCAGGATTGATTTCCTTTAGGATGGACTGGTTGGATCTCCTTGCAGTCCAAGGGACTTCCTGGACTCTTGCAGTCCAAGAGTCTTCTCCAACACCACTGTTCAAAAGCATCAATTCTTCGGCACTCAGCTTTCTTCAAAGTCCAACTCTCACATCCATACATGACTACTGGAAAAACCGTAGCTTTGACTACACAAACCTTTGTTGGCAAAGTAATATCTCTGTTTTTTAAGCTGAGATAAAAAAGATAAGTTTTATATTTTGTAAGCATGAAGTTTAATTATATAGGATAATTGGAAATCTCACATGTAAGACAAAGACATGCATATCACAATGAAAATTCCACTGAGATAAAAACTGGCAGTTGAAATTATTTTATTATACAATACTTGTAGGGAGATCAAAACACAGACTAGCGATTATGGTAGTTTTGTTGCTAAGTCATGTCCGACTCTTGCAACCCCGTGGACTGTAGCCCACCAGGCTGCTCTGTTCATGGAATTTCCCAGGCAAGAATACTGGAGTGGGTTGCCATTTCCTTCTCCAGGGGATCTTCCTGACCCATAGATAGAACCTGGGTCTCCTGCATTTCAGGCAGATTCTTTACCAACTGAGCCACCAGGGAAACCATATACTAGTGATGCTATTTATTAAATATGTTTGGAAGTTACATGTGGCACTATTAGCCAGCATCTATGAAACAGGCCCTATTTGTTTTTCTAGGCTTTATTTGAAGACATAGACAGAGAATAGAATTCTTAAGGCTATAAACACGGAAGCTGCTATGGTTTTAATTAACATATGTTCTAATATGATATATATCATTATATGTAGGTATATATTTATATAAATTACAGTATATTTATAGTTATATTTTAAGAGAAATATAAATATTTATATTTATAGGAGATTAAACAGCCTGAGACAATTTTAATATAATAGCCATAGACTACAGTGCAAGAAAATAATATTTGATAACTATAAAAATTCAAACTTATGGTATCATAGGTTATCACTCGAAATCAACCAGAGCTCAGCCAATATTCGGAAGCCCAGATTTTCAAATAGCACTGCCAGGCCAATCTTACAATGAAATGTAATCCTTACAGATTCAACAAGAAAATAAAGAGTCAATATAAGCCTTTATAATATTACAGAGATATTTTATAGTATACACAAGTACTTCCATTACATTCAATAAGGTTAAGGTTGTCTACACAACTGATCTCATTATTCATCACTGTTAAATGGTTTCTGCACATAGAGCACTCATCCTCCCTACTCACTACAACGGCCCAACCTGAAAGAACCTATCACATATGTTGACATGAGGTTGTTTAATTAAACAATTTTTTCTTATCTATAGAAAAGAAGAAAAAAAGTATTTTGGGGAAAAGACGAATGCTTCCATGGATCCCTCTACAGATTAAAATGGTTGACTCAGCAGCACTCTGAGTAAAATACAGAGCCTAGAGAAGCAAGCTGATGGCACTTTAGTTTATTGTACTTAACAGCACTCAGGACAAGCATTTTATTCACATAGATTTCCCCTAGCTGAAATTAATTTCTCCCTTTTTTGTGCTTGCACAGCACACAATTTCTTCCTCTCATGCAGCATTTGCCACATTTTGCCTTATTCTAGGCTCTACTCTTCTTGTGTAAAAAAGTGAAACATCAATACTGACAAGTATCTTGATAAAATGTTTAAGATTTTTCTGTATCTCCTCTCCTTCTCTATATGCCCTTCTCCCCTAAAACTATTATAATGGACATGCTTGACACACAGAATACAAGTACAGATCAACTGGTACCACTATAAAACAAACCAACAGCATGGAAAATAAGAGTGAATTATAATGAAATATCATATTTTAATTTCTTCTTCACTTCATCATATTTTATATATATTTTAGGCTACCAGTGTCGTTCTTTCTGACAAAAAAGTGGTTACAGCATATACCATATCATGAAAAGCAAATTATTTGTGTGAATTTGAGGTCTCTTCAATGGCAGAAGACTGTTATCATCTTATCAGTAAATCCAGTCTCAGAATGAAGTCTTATACTCTGTGTCCTGGTTTGCAGTGTCCTATATATAGGAAGTACTAAAAATCTTTGTTAAATTGCATTAATCAAACCAATGGAGTTTACATTTGCTGACGCTAGTCTGTAAGTCAATGATTTGGCAAATATTCTCCTATTCAGTATCCACAGGCTTCTTGGTTGCTGTTATTTAGTCACTAAGTCGCATCTCACTCTTCTGAGACCCCCATGTACAGAAGCCCACCAGGCTCCTCTGTCCATGGGATTCTCCAGGCAAGAATACTGGATGGGTTGGCATGCCCTCCTCCAGGGGATCTTCCCAACCCAGGGATACGAACCTGTGTCTCCTGCACTGGCAGATGGATTCTTTACCACTGAGTCACCTGGGAAGCCCATTCATAGGCTACTACCACTCAAAACAAAAAGGAAAAGCAAAAAAAGAGGTGATTAACTGATTTAGTGTTAGCTGTCTTCTTCATAGTCTGGGGAATTGAAAGATAGAAAGTAGACGGATCCAGTCAAGGGGTCAAGGATGAAGCTTGAAAGCCAAAGTATCTTATAACTCAGCTATATAAACACCTCTTTGAGCTTAGCCTTTTAAATCATTTACAGGCCATTATCTTGATAAAGGAACTGAAGACTTGGGATGAGAAAGAAAAAACAAGAGTCTTGAAATAGAAACTTAGTACATCCAAATTAAATTTGCATCTGACAAGAAGAAAAAAATCAATCATAGGTTTTGACTCATAGGGACTTTTCTGCTCATCCATAAGAAGGTGATTGAGATGAGAAAAATATCATTTGCACCATCTACTACTACAGATTACCATTCTCTTATGAAGACATGAGACCAAGTGATTACGAGTTGACTTAAAAAAATCTGGCACAGTTTTGAAAAGATATTCAAAAAAGTATTTTAAAACTATAAAACAGATTAGATGCTTGATTTGTTCATGTGACACCAAATTATTCTGACTAAAAACATACTAATATATTTCCTGAAGTAAAAAGTTATGTGGGGTCACCTATAAAGACATCCTTAAGGGACTTTCCTGGTAATCCAATAGTGAAGACTCCATGCTTCCATTGCAAGGGGCATGGGTTCAATCCCTGGTTGAGGAATAAACATTTCACATACTGGGCAGTGTGGCCAAAAAACAACTTAAAATATCATCAATAAAAAATAAAGACAACCTTAAGAGAGAGAAACAGAGGAGCTGACTCAGTTCAGTTGCTCAGTCATGTCCGACTCTTTGCAACCCCATGAACTGCAGCACACGGGGCCTCCCTGTCCATCACCAGCTCCCAGAGCTTGTTCAAACTCATGCCCATCAAGTCGACGATGCCATCCAACCATCTCATCCTCTTTCATCCCCTTCTCCTCCTGCCTTCACTCTTTCCCGGCATCAGGGTCTTTTTCAGTATCAGGGTCTTCTCCAGTGAGTCAGTTCTTCACATCAGGTGGCCAAAGTATTGGAATTTCAGCTTTAGCATTAGTCTTTCCAATGAATATTCAGGACTGATTTCCTTTAGGATTGGCTGGTTTGATCTCTTTGCGGTCCATGGGACTCTCAAGAGTCTTCAACACCTGACTAATGTCCTATAATGGTCCTATTAAGTATCATATCTGTTTTGTTTCATCTTTTGTTCATCCTCCCATCCCACGTGGACATTTGGCTTCTATGATACAAAAAGAAAGAAAAAGATATAGAAAGAGTGACTGATGCATGGATGCAAAACAGTGAGATAATACGGAACAGAAACCAAGGCAACAAAATGTAGCTTGTGGCAAGAATGAAAATGTGCCTAGTCTCTTAAAAGCTCAATTTCGCAAGGTAATGGCTCAGTACTTAACTTTGTATCAGTCTGATTCCTAGGAGTATTAGGATCTTTTCAATAGCCTTACTGTCTATGTAGTACCTCTGTACACTCAGTCTATTGGCTATGTTTGAATAAGGATCCCCATCCCTCAGTTTGAGACACCTTAAACAGTCAAACCACTAGTTAAGCTGAGCAACATTTTTGTGGGGAAAAGTCAATGCGATGTCAAACTATTTTGTATTAAAATAAGTATCATATGAGAAACCAAACAAATAATCTCCCTTATCATTATAGCAGCATCAACTAAATCCTTACAAGGCTGTCAGGTTTGCCCTATGGACTATCTGAAATAAGGCTTTTTTATTGAATTTCATGGACTGTCAACAGCTGCCACACCATGTAAGATTAGCCCATGATCTGTGCCACAAAATGTGTGAATTCACAGATACTCTGTGGTTATGTGACACTAATCATAAACAAAATCTTATTATCAAGTTTCATGACATACTATGGTTCAAAGATCTTAAGGACCATAGAATAATCAAGAGACTACAGAAAATATAACTGCACTGCAGTAGTTATTCTATTTTTGATATGTTATGCATAATTAGCTTTAATATCATCTGTGATTTGTAAAAATGAGAATTGTGGGCATTTCTTTCAGCTTTAAAAACAAAAGTTCAAAAAGGTTGCTGTGAGGAATAATAAATGAAAGTTATTGTGAAGGACTTTAAAATATGAATAGCCATACACTGTCAAATAATAATCAAGTAACATTTTTAATGTGAATGAATTGAAAATTTATATAAAAGTACTTCCTTATAATCAAACAGTTCAGATAAGTTGCTCTACTGTAATCAGATCATTCTCATTATATTGTGTTTATTCTGAACATTGTATTTTCAGAGGGAAATACATAATTTTAGAGCAAATTCAGAGTAAACTAAGGACTCGATATCTGCTGAGTCAAGCTGCAACATCTAAGATTTGGACTAGGAAAAAGATGAATCAGAAGATATAACAGTGTTTTGAATTATACAAATATGCCAATCATGTGAAGAAGAATTAACTGTTCTCTGTGTCTTCAAGATAAGTGGGGAAACACTGACAGTGGGGGAAGTTTATTATTTCATACAATGTTGACTTTGGAGCTCCCTCTATATACAAACAGGCTACTTCCAGGGGAAACAGTTTTCTAGTTGGCAGACATATCACATACAATTTGGGCTAGTTATTGTGGAGAAGTTTCAAACAAGCAAGTGGTAAAACAAATTTTCCAATCTTTAAGGATTTAACAATGTATGAATATCAGACAATGAATATGAACACACATTGGGACAATAAATACATAGTCTCATTCATTTATGTGTCTGAATGATGGGGGCTTTATTAGGAAGATCAGAAGGTGAGAGTTATCTGGCTCCATGGCCCTCACTACTGCTGCTTTCTAGTTGAAGCCTCTCCTATGAATAGCTGTTGTGCTAATTTTTATGATGCCATCTCCTCTTGCTAAAATTAGTTAGCCAGAAGCAACTCCATTAATCTGCATTACAGGATAACAGCAATAACATGGGGTTAAGGGGAAATGTTGACATGGCAGAGTCCTTGTATTATCACAGAAACCCTAATGGCTGTTCAATAACGTGCACTAACCTCATGCATACACATGTACATACATAGAGCACTGACTCATCATTCATTCGATGTTACTGACTGAATAATCTTTTTAACAAACCTCTGTCCACCCTGAAGTTTTTTTCATTATGGATCTTGGAGCAGGCCTAGCCTCTAGGCCTATGTAGTCAGCAGTGTTAAACTCCATTTGAGTGCACTGGTTTTCTAGTAGTTTTGCTTATTCAAATATTACAGAGCAATTCTCAAGGCCAGATGTGGTTGTTGCATCAGCACTTCTTATACTAATGAGTGTAAATATGAGCTACATAACATCATCAATGTTACAGTACAATTTCAGAGAGAATTCAGTGTTTAGAAAAATGAGAGGATTTTGAGAGATCCTATAGGCATTTTCCTTTAGCTTAGGAAGAATTTCAGGAAACAAAATGTTAATCCTTATAAAAGTCACAGCTCTAATTCTGCTGAGATAAAAATCCTAGAAAAAGACTCATCAGGAAATTTCTGTGGTTATATTTAAGGGGACACTAACTAAATCAGGATTTCAGGGAAGGATTTTTGAGCTGTGTTTGAGGGGAACAGACTGGAGATCCTGTTTGTCAATAATGTAAATATGTAAGTGAACAGCGAAAAACTCAAAACTAGAAAGATACATCTGTGAAGGCAAGCACAACCTACAACTGTGGCAAACTGATTGTGACTATATACTTATATGTCTTTACTCACTATACAGAATCTATTTTCAAGATTCCCTGACATGACACTTAGGGAAAGCTGTAGAGCTGAATGCATTCTGAAAGTATTCTGCTGTAACACATACTAACAGAACAGGAAACCACAGAAGAGAAAGGCATTCCATCAAAGTGGTTCAATGTATAGAGAAGTTCTTTCTCATCTATTCCTCCTAAGATTTCTTCCCTTCAACACCAAATCCTTTTATATTTTAACTAGTGACAGCAGAGGGGATTCTAAGACATGTTTCTCTTAGAGCCATTTTTAGTTGAGCTTTCTTTATTTACAAATATAGAATAAGGGCTAGATGTTGCTTTAGTTTTTAAGATTAATCTACTTGTGTATCACTGGCAAATAACTATTGGGTTTAAAGATGGAATAAGTATGTGCAATACATTTTTCTTGCTTCAGGTGTCATACGATGCTATACTATAAAATTAACAGTTATAGTATATAGCTATCGTTCATATGAGCAGACAATTTAAAAATTTAAAATAAGAAAATATTGAAGAACCTCTCCATTTTATGATTTTTAAAAATATTCTCAGAAAACAGTAGCATACAACCACTCTGTCAAATCCATTGCTTCCTGTACATTCCCCATTTTACTACCTTGGTCTATAATACATTTTATTTTTGCCTGGACTATAATAATCTCCTAAACTCCTGTCTTCCTCCATTCCATTCATCCTATGAAACATGGGAGATTAACCTTATAAAACATTGCTTTGTAACTGTCATATACCTGCCTTAAAAACTTCAGTAACTCACCATTAAATCTAGAACAAAAAATAGGTAGCCATTTTTATTGAGCAAGTTCTGATCAATGAAGTGCTTTAGTGTGTTGATCTTAGTATCAGTCTGATTGAAGAAGGGAGACAGGAAGACTATGCATATGGTAATTTCAATAATCAGGTCAAAACGACAAGGACTTAATATATTAGCAGTACTTATATTCCAGAAACAAAATCACATATCCAAGAACTTTTGCAAAATTGTAATTATTTTGAGGGTAGTTTCATGTAAAGAGAAAAATTTTTTAAAATCAGAAACCTGGGTAATACTGAATGACTAAAAGGATACTGCTGCCAGTGACAAAAAAGGGAGAAATCAGAAAAGGGAATCTGTTTTGGGGATGAACTGATTGATGAGAAGTGGTTAAGGAAATGTAAATAACAATGTTCATTAACTGGAAACAGGGCAACAGTTTTTGTTTATAGTTGGGAACTTGAGATAGGGATTTGAAGTTAAAGGTGAGAATTTAAACATTAAGGAAACATTAAAATTTATGGGAAAGCATGCATTCTTGGAAGAAATGACTTTCAACAGAGAGGAACATAATATCAGAGGATGAACTTTACCAAACACCTACACTCAAGAGGGTAGCTTAGAAGCTAGAGTAGATAAACATTAAGCATACATGCAGGAAGATAGCCAATAGAGTTCAGTGCTACAGAAGTAAATTGCTGAAATATCAAAGAGGGTGCAAATGATAAAAGATCTTTATATTTGGTGATGAGAAATCTTATAAAATCCAAAGATGATTTTGAAAACTAAGAATCATAGTGGTGAGGATAGGTGATAAACTGTATAAGAATTAAAAGGAAACAGATGCAACAAGTTAACGCTTTTATGGCATTATACAATTTATAATGGGCTCTTTATACACCTTAAGGATTAAGAAAACGGACAGTAACTGGATGGTTCAAGGAATGTAATTCTTAAAATCAAAGAGATCTGATAATGTTTAGAGACTAAAAAAGGGGGGGGGCTGTGTAATTAGAGGAAAGAAAAAGACCATAGTAGCTGGAGTGGGTAAAAATATAAATAGGAATCTAACTATATTCTGCAATACACAGGTACTGAATGGAGAGCAAAGGTGAAGGAAAAGTACCAAGGTTTACCAGGACACACTGAGCTAAAGATAAGAACAAATGAGAAACTTCATTGTCTTCTTCTTCTTTTTTTTTTTTTTTTCCAGGAACAAGAGAGGGAGAAGGAGAGATCATCTTTTGAAAGTGAGAGAAGAGCTAGGGGTTTCAAAGAGAAGTGGTCTGCAATAGCCACTGAAATGTCAAGCAAGCTGAATTCTGACAGCATGAATTTATAACGGATTAGGTCATTATAGTTCTCTATCTTCTCCATCAGTTTTGGGAGAATTAAGTGGTACAGAATTAAGAATGTAGAAATCAAATATTTGGCAGAGATTTAAAGTCAATCATTTGCTTATGGATTTGGCAAAAATCTATCACCGGATAAAACGGAAAACAAACAAAACCAAGAATAATTTTTAAGGGTCCCAACACACTAAATCACAAAGACATTCTAAATATGGATGTGCTTCATGTTTTGAAATAGCTAATTAAAATATTTCCAGAAATGTGTACTATAAAATTGACCAGATATTTCTTAAGGCATTCTTGGTGTCCCACAATAATATCCTAACTTTCTGAAATGCCTCACAGCTCACATTCACTGTCATATACATTATTTCATTTGATCTTTACCCACTCAGACTCTATTCAACTTGAGTCAGAGAACTTAGAATATCTGAGTTGCTTTCAAGCTTGTCTCTATCAATCATGAGTTTTCTTTCACTCCACCATTTATAATTAAAGCTTAGCAAAAGTTATGGTAATGTTATGAGATAAAGGACAAGATAAAGGACTATTAGATAAGGGACTAGATCTGATAGACAGAGTGCCTGATGAACTATGCACAGAGGTTCCTGACATTGTACAGGAGACAGGGATCAAGACCATCCCCATGGAAAAGAAATGCAAAAATGCAAAATGGTTGTCTGAGGAGGCCTTACAAACAGCTGAGAAAAGAAGAGAAGCAAAAAGCAAAGGAGAAAAGGAAAGATATTCCCATTTGAATGCAGAGTTTCAAAGACTAGCAAGGAGAGATAAGAAAGCCTTCCTCAGTGATCAATGCAAAGAAATAGAGGAAAACAACAGAATGGGAAAGACTAGAGATCTCTTCAAGAAAATTAGAGATACCAAGGGAACATTTCATGCAAAGATGGGTTCGATAAAGGACAGAAATGGTATGACCTAACAGAAGCAGAAGATATTAAGAAGAGGTGGCAAGAATACACAGAAGAACTGTACAAAAAAGATCTTCACGACCCAGATAATCACAATGGTGTGATCACTCACCTAGAGCCAGACATCCTGGAATGTGAAGTCAGGTGGGCCTTAGAAAGCATCACTACAAACAAAGCTAGTGGAGGTGATGGAATCCTAGTTGAGCTATTTCAAGTCCTGAAAGATGATGCTGTGAAAGTGCTGCACTCAATATGCCAGCAAATTTGGAAAACTCAGCAGTGGCCACAGGACTGGAAAAGGTCAGTTTTCATTCCAGTCCCAAAGAAAGGCAATGCCAAAGAATGCTCAAACTACTGCACAATTGCACTCATCTCACACGCTAGTAAAGTAATGCTCAAAACTCTCCAAGCCAGGCTTCAGCAATATGTGAACCATGAACTTCCAGATGTTCAAGCTGGTTTTAGAAAAGGCAGAGGAACCAGAGATCAAATTGCCAATATCTGCTCGATCTTTGAAAAAGCAAGAGAGTTCCAGAAAAATATCTATTTCTGCTTTATTGACTATGCCAAAGCCTTCGACTGTGGGGATCACAATAAACTGTGGAAAATTCTGAAAGAGATGGTAATACCAGACCATCTGACCTGTCTCTTGAGAAACCTGTATGCAGGTCAGGAAGCAACAGTTAGAACTCGACATGGAACAACAGACTGGTTCCAAATAGGAAAAGGAGTATGTCAAGGCTGTGTATTGTCACCTGCTTATTTAACTTATATGCAGAGTACATCATGAGAAACCCTGGGCTGGATGAAGCACAAGCTGGAATCAAGATTGCCGGGAGAAATATCAATCACCTCAGATATGCAGATGACACCACCCTTATGGCAGAAAGTGAAGAAGAACTAAAGTGCCTCTTGATGAAAGTGAAAGAGGAGAGTGAAAAAGTTGGCTTAGAGCTCAACATTCAGAAAGCTAAGATCATGGCATCTGGTCCCATCACTTCATGGGAAATAGATGGGGAAACAGTGTCAGACTTTATTTTTCTGGGCTCCAAAATCACTGCAGATGGTGATTGCAGCCATGAAATTAAAAGATGCTTACTCCTTAGAAGGAAAGTTATGACCTACCTAGACAGCATATTAGAAAGCAAAGACATTACTTTGTCAACAAAGGTCCGTCTAGTCAAGGCTATGGTTTTCCCAGTGGTCATGTATGGATTTGAGAGTTGGACTGTGAAGAAGGCTGAGTGCCGAAAAATTGATGCCCTTGAACTGTGGTTTTGGAGAAGACTCTTGAGAGTCCCTTGGACTGCAAGGAGATCCAACCAGTCCATCCTAAAGGAGATCAGTCCTGAGTGTTTATTGGAAGGACTGATGTTGAAGCTGAAACTCCAATACTTTGGCCACCTGATGCGAAGAGCTGACTCATTTGAAAAGAACCTGATGCTGGGAAAGATTGAGGGCAGGATGAGAAGGGGACAACAGAGGATGAGATGACTGGATGGCATACTGACTCAATGGACATGGGTTTGGGTGGACTCCAGGAGTTGGTGATGGACAGGGAGGCCTGGTGTGCTGCAGTCATGGGGTTGCAAAGAGTCGGACATGACTGAGCAACTGAACTGAACTCATCAAATTGTACTGAAGTATCTTCTCAATGCACACATATAATATGTGCTCAAATCTTACAACTTCACGGGGGAAATAAGAAATGTTCAGGAAGAATATGTTTTATGTTATTGTAAGCTCAGGATGTATAAGCAGAGGGATAAAACTGTCAGAAATTAATGTGTTCCTGGGCTGCATTAAAGATGTCTGGCATATAAAGCAAACACAGTAATAGACTACTGGGTATTTCTTTATGTATATTTGTAATATAATTTATAATATTTATATTAAATATATAATATTTCCACATTTAGTATGTTCACCTATGAACTCTTACAAAAGTTAGAGTTATCCAGAGAAGTGTGTTCAGAGCGACAGAGGAACTCAAAACAACATGGTATCAGAAATGTTTTAAAGAACTAGGAGCATTTATCTAAAGAACTGAATATATATGGGCAGAAGGAAGAAGGATTATCATTATTGTGTATGACCAACAGAGGGGAAAATTAAGGCCTTTGTATTGACCTCACAGTAGGCGTGTCTGGGCTCAGATAGCGTGAGACTTTAGGTTATTTCATTAGGATTTTAATTTACCATTTCTTAAAAGGTAAACAACTTCTTGTCAAGGGCTTCAACACTGAAGAAGGGATTGAAATGGGATATATTTAAGATCACTTTCAAATTTGAGCCTGATTCTTCATGTTTAATAATAACTTACAAATCATAGTGTGATTTTGCCTGTAAATTATAAACAAAGCCCTGTGTAAATAAAACAGGGATTTCTGGCAGTGGGAATAATCTATATGTACCACTTGAGTCAGAGCTTGAATTACTGGTAGGATTTTGACTGTAATTATGGGCACCTCAAGCTAACAATTAAATGATGTTAAGTATATGGGGACTGGAATTACACTGAAACTTCAGTATGAAAAGAAAAATGGAGAAGTTTCATTTTCTTATGTAATAATCTAAATCTTCAGCAGAAGGTCCTTTGGATAGAATGGTCTTATGCCCAGAAAGTCACCATTACTATTTCTCAAAACATTACCCCCTTTCCCAATACACAAACATTCTGCCCAACAATCTGTTCATGGTAACTTCCTTTTCAAAGTCTTCCGAACATTTTCCATTCCCTTAAAATAAAATCGTTTTAGAGGCTTTCCTAACTAATCAGGCTACAGTGGGCCCTGTGTGTGCTTCCACAAGCTCCCATACTTGCTCTTTCATAATACTCATCATTTTACTTTTTAAATGTATATCTTTCCTCTTAAGATTTGAACTCATAGTTTGCAACATCTTATGTACTGTGTACTTATGTATCCTTGGACATAGCAGATGATTCCTAAATATATGAGTCACATGTGTATATGTGTGTGTGCCTGCTCAGTCGTGCCCAGCTCTTTGTGATCCCATGGACTGTAGTCTGCCAGGCTTCTCTGTCCATGGGATTTTCCAGGAAAGAATAATGGAGTGGGTTGCCACTTCCTACTCCAGAGGATCTTCCCGACCCAGAGATAGAACTGCCTCTCTTGCTTCTCCTGCCTTGGCAGGTGGATTCTTTACCACTAGCACGACCTTAGAATACTTTTAATTATATGTAAGAATTATATTTATCATCTGTAAACCAATAAATTGGTAATCTAGCTTACACAGTTCCTTTTAAGATTTGTGAACTTAACGCTACTCTGAAATTTTACACTACCCTGTGGCTGGGCTGACAATATCAATTTCTAGTCCTCCAGAGCCAGACCTTGGAACACAGGAAATTCACCAATAAGCACCATCTTGTCATATTTCTTGACAAGTAATAATTTATTCTCTCCTTGAGGACCCTCCTACCTTGACACAAAAGTTCTCAAACTATATGAAGGAGATCCATCTTCATTAATATCTAGGTTCGTAATGAGGACATTTCAGTTTATGATACCCAATTATCTTCCACAAATTTTAACAACTTGCAGTTGTGCCAAATTTTCTCATCAGCTTATTTTACCTTAAGCTGGTTCATCTGTTTTATGAGGCTTCAATTAACTAGATTTAGTCATGTCATGGCTAAATGAATGTGACTAGAACGGATAGCATACAGGAATCTTTGTGTAAACTGTTACTCTGCTGGTTAACATTTAGGTTTTAAATTGGAAAAAACATGAAGAGACTTTAAGAATACATACTCAAAAGGGGAGTAGGCACTCTTTTTGATACCGAGATAGCAGCAAAACCAAAAACTATTCCAAAGAAGCACATGGCAACAGAGATCAATCAGCAGTGACCTACACCTATTTTCTTTTAAAAAAATTATTTGCACCTTCACGGAGTTATTGCTAAACCTTAAGTGACATTAAAAACAATAAGCAGACAGGTTTAGGGTGACTTAAGAAAGGACATTTTCTTCCATATCCTTGAGGGCAGGTGCTGTCTTTTCACCCTTCACTGGCACCCAGAACAAAGCCTGGCACAGAGTTAGCACTTATTACTTAGTCGGTGGGTGAATAAATGGATGAATGAACGATGCTATTCTGCAAAGCCTGAGCAACCAGGGGCTGGTGTCCCTGAAACACGTTTGCTGCCTTTCCAGCAGGCTGGCAAGCATCTCTTCATTCCCTTACATTTCTGGCAGGTCTGAATTCCCCTGTTTGCCCCTCCTTTAGGATGACCAAAACCCTAAACTGCGCCATTCCTCAGCTGATAACGCTCATTTCTCGCACAGGCGTAGCTGTTTCTGAGGAATGGCAGACGGAACATGTAGGTTTTGGGAGACGAGTAGCTGGGGGCCTTGACGCGGCGAAGGTAGCTCCAACGCCCGATATAAATGGGTCTGGACCCTCATTTCTCCAATCGTTGACAAACAAAACTGCTCACTCTCACCTCCTCGTGCAGACGCCGCAGTGCTAACCTGGTTCCGACTGACACCGTGAGGAGGGAAAAGAACGCCGAGCCGCCCTCATTAGGAGAGACAGGAGAGGGCGAGCGCCTCCCCAACCCCTTGACGCCTGCCGTTCCCTTGCGCTCCACCGTCCGACGCCTCAGGCGCGGGGTTGCGGGCGCCAAGGCGCGAGGGCAGCCGGGGGCGCGTGCGCGCGGGAGGACCGGGTGTGGGGTGGGGGCGGGGAAGGGACAGAGGAGAGCGCGGCGCGCCAGCAGGTGGGAGCGTGCTCTCGCGCGCGTGCGCTCCCCGTGCCTTCTCCCTCACGTTCCCCGCGCGCCGCGTCTCCTCCCCGCCGGGCGCGCGCCGCCTCCTGCCCTCGCGCCGGGTCTGTCTCGGTCTCAGAGCCGCACGCTCCGCGGAGCTCCAGCCACTGCCGTCGCCTCGGCAGCGGCTCTCCAACCCGGAGGCTCAGCATCGGCCCCTCAGCGCCGCGTCCCAGGCCACCTCCCTCTCCTCCGCCACTCCCCTTTCCTTTCCCGCCCTTCTTTCCCACACTGTCCTCGGAGAGAGCCTGGATACGAAGCAGGCGGACGTGAGAAGGGGGTTGGAAAAATGGAGGTGCCGCGCCTGGATCATGCCCTCAACAGCCCCACCAGCCCCTGTGAGGAGGTGATCAAAAACCTCAGCCTGGAGGCCATTCAGCTGTGCGACCGAGATGGTAAGAGCGGGCGGGACGGTGAGGATTGGCGGAGGTGGGGGTAAAGCCCGCTGCCAGACGCCGCGGCCACTGGGGCTCCCGCCGACCCTGCTTGCCCAGGCGGTAGGATCTTTTGTTGTCCCCCTTGTGCAGCTGAACGCTGGTTGGGGGCTCCCCTTTGCCCACCCACTCTCCCCTCAGACCCCAGAAACAAAAGGACCCCGGGGCTCGCGGGTTGGCTGGGGAAGTCGCCGTGGTCCCCGACCGCGGAGCCACTCGCCGTCCTCGCCCGCCTTGCTCCCGCCGAGGAGAGCCGGCGAGGGCGCCGTTCCCGCCGGCGTCTCCTGCTCCGGACTAGGTGTTTCGGATCTTTGCCGCAGTCCCGGCTTTCCTGGGTTTCCGGGCAAAAGCCCTCAGGATGTTTCCAGCGTTGCCCCCTGCCCCCCGCACACACTCGTTAGCGGTCTCTGCCCAGAAACTTACTACTTCCTTTTTGAACCTCCCATCTTCAGACTTCCTACATTTTGAAGTCTTTTTATCCTTTCAAAATGGAATTTGAAGTGACAGTTTTTTTTTCAGTGAAGGGACAGAAGAGTGTGTTTCAGCACCAAGGACAGCCACAAGCTTCGTGGTTTGAAACTGTGATTCAGAAACTGTCAAAAATGTGTAATGGAAGTGGCCTCATATATCTGCCGTGATTCAGAGTATGTCGCGAGTACTCACCGTTGTATCTAGATATTATATCGCTTATTCTATTGTTAAAGTTGACAGTCTCCTTAAAAAGGAAATTGATTAAACAGGTCTAAGCCTTAGAGATAAACTGGTACAATGTGCAGTATGGGTAGTTACAGCGCTTCTGTATTATTAGTTGGAGTAGTTGGAAAGTCAGTGCTATTTCAGTAATGTGAAATAAAACTTCATTTGTAAAGAAGTCGTCTGATTAGTACTGATTGATGTAATAATTGTAAAAAATTATACAAGTGACAAAGGAAAAATAATTTATGTGTTGTCAAGATGACCCTGAACAGTTTTGACTTATAAATGAAATTAGTGTTTAACTGTATAGAGATGATTTAAAAATGGTTTTTAGTAATGGTTATGTAGATACACTAATATACTTACAATAAGGTGGTAAAATTGATCAGTATATAATCCAAGTAGAGAGCAGAGGTCTTGTTTCCAGTTATTTAAATGGTAATAACTTGGTTAGGCGTTGCTGTATAGTACAGTTTAGCTCAACTGAACACAGAATTTCCGTTTATTAATAAATTTAGGACAATCGCTCTTGGATTAATTGCTCTTTGAAGCCAAAGGCACTTTAAATAATTTTGAAAAAGGTGTAGTATAGATAATAAATATTTTTGGAAAAGCTGCTTTTAGTTTCTTCATCCCTAAACTGTTTTGGTCACCATAGTAATAAGTGGACATATTTTTGACATTAACAATTCATTGTTTTGGTATTCCATATAGGAAGTTGCACTATTGGACTGTACGGATTATTTATAACATACCACATAGAAAGTCCTATGGGTTTGTTTATACTTTTGTGAAATGACTTTGCAATGTTACCATTGTAAATATTTTTATTTTCTTATGCTGGTTTGACAGAAAGCAGTAATAAAGGTAGATTTTATTTTCATCTGCTTCAGTGATTTATCAAAAGCTCTTCACTGTAGTTATTGGAAATAGGCAATTCATGGTTACTCCTCAAAAGTCAGTAGTTAGTACTTAAAATTGCACTTACCAGTTGTTTCAAAGATACTAAGAAAAATAAAGTTTTTTTAAATGACCTTTACAGAGTTAATGTACAAAAATTAATGTTCTGCATTTACCATGTCTCTTCTCCTGGAGTAGAAATTATTTTATTTTGGTAATGTTTTTTTAGTTTCTATGATTCACATTACTAATCCTGCAAAATGAATGAATTATGTAACATTTAATTGGGAATGTATTGGCACAGGGCAGTTTGAAAATTACTACTTATTTGCAGACTTCTAATAGATTCAACACAGATTAATTAAATAGAGTTTCATTTGATAAAATAGCTTATGTCTTTAAATACAAAGGGTTAACTCTTTATTAAAAAATGTATAAAATGTGAAAATAGCTCATGTAAAGATTTTGTTAAATGCCTAACTTTACATTTTGTGAAACTCTATATGTCAATTCCAAAAATGTTAAGTTGGCATCATAGGAATAATTTAGAGCAGATGATATAGTTACTTTTACAGAACAACTTTAAAATGTTACATTAATTTTTTCAATCAAATCTAGTCATACTTTTATATTGAGAAATTTTCAGCTAGATGAATTTGCTTCCTTCATTTCCTTTCACTCCCTCTCCAGTCTCATTGTTTTACTTCTGGAAATATATAACACAAAAATTTGTGGCAGATCTGTTTTGCACTTAAGTACATAATGAGTTATGTTTTCATAATTATATGATTGTAGAAATAAATGTGTCTTGTTTGCGCTTTACTTTTCCTACTTTAATATGAATCTGATGATGGGAAAAATTAGTGCAATATTAATTCCTTAGAAGTGGAATGAAGTAGAATAAGAGAAGATACCATATGATTGTTTAATAAACATTTCCTTTTACCCTCTCCACTTATAGATGTTTTTAATTTTATAATGTTTTGCATATTACATCAACTGAGAGCTATAGCTGCTGGTAAACATAACTGTCTTACTGTCTTATGCTTCCTTGGCTCTCTTATGTTTTTTTTTTCCTTGTCATTTGCCTTTTTTCTTATCTGTTTACATTATTAGTAACAATTTACAATGCTTCTTTTCTCAACATCCCTCAAAACGCTTAATAGTTTCTGGAGAATTTGTAATAGAATCCAAGTGGTTATGTAATTGGACATTTTAATTAAGCAAGAGGGTTTTCATACACACATTTATCTCATGTGTAGTTTTATCCTAGGCATGTGTGCTCTGGTTGCTAATACAAGGCCCTACCTAGATTTCACTTACAGTTCAAAATGAGGATTCTGGACAGACTTCTATTAGAAAACCTCTGAAGATGTGCTATAGATCTAGTAGTTTCTATAACCTCTGTTGTAAGAAAAAGTGTTTCTGTTCTTCTCTTGTAAGTTGATGTGGCCTCATGTGACGTATATGATACACTTTAATGGTGAGTTTTCAAAAAAAATCAAAATAATTTCTTATCTGGAAGCATTAGTAATATGGAAACTTATTTTCAGTTGTTTCTTCTCATAGATACTTCAGACCCTCACTGACCTGTGACATTTCAAAACATCTCTGACCCCACACATAGAATTCTACACTGCTTCTCTTCATCTTTTTTTTTTTTTCATCATCTATATGGAAGCTTTCTTTCCTTGCTGTGGAGGAAAGATTCATCTTTATGTTGCTTTATATGCATCCAAGCTCCCTGCACATATTTTGAAAGGTAAATTCCTTTGAATTTGGACTTTACCTTATTTACTTAAATTATAAATCAGCTGAGACTGTCTTCTTTATTGGCGTGTGAATTAAACAAATTTTAAGTTTGAAAACAAAAGGTAATACAGGAGTGTTTAGTAACACAGTGCTGTATTAGATAATTCTTAATGGTATTTTTTAAAGCAGATGTCTAGGATGAATACTCTTAACTATTGCCTTTCATAGTACAAAAATTTAAGGTAGGCATTACTGAGTCTCACTGACATGCGTGTAGCATGGTGGTAATACCATTTTACATTCAGACCTCTCATGAAATGTTGACTCTTGATAGATATATGATCTTAGGCAAATTACTTAACCGCTTTTTAGCCTCAAGCTTTCTCACGTAGTATGGGTTTGAAAATGTCAGTCCTGTGGGATTGCTGAAATAATTATTATAAAGCAGTTCTTGACACAAAATAGAGAGTATTAGTTATTTTAAATGGAATATTATTCTCCATATACCTTCTTGAGTTGAACTACTGCTTTATAATTCTTCATTTTTTTGGCCAATGTTTGGTTTAGATCTTTTTTTAAAAATTTCAGTTGTGTTTTTTGTAGTAAATCTTGTCACTTCAGTTTCATAAGTTGTCAATGGAAACTAAATTCTGAATTTTAAATGAACAGTAAAATCACAGTTACAGTATTCTAATCTTTGCTTATGTTTTTCTATCACATCAGTTATATCCTTTTTAACCTTAATCCTAAAATCTATTTTCAGCTTCTATTTGAAACCTGCTGTTTGCTGTTTTTCATGTACATTGTGACCTTGATACCTGCTTTGAGTAGGTATTTGCATCAGAGATCTTCTATGTTCTTGATTCAACAATTGTTTTCTTTCTTTATTTTATTTATTATTTTTTTTAGAGTATAGATCTGGACCTCTGGGTTCATTTATTTGACCCAGATATGACTATGGAGATGCTATGAATTTTTATTAATGTGAAAACAGAACAAAACTAAAAGAAACAGGCAAACAGCTTGAAAACCATCAGATTATGTTAAACAAATTCATATCTTTGGTAGGGGTTCTAATTCATTCCCAGAGAAGACCAGGAAGTTACTACAGTAAAAGTCTCATCAAAGCATATGTGGCCGGGCTCCCTCCAGTGGTAGAATGACTGATATGTCATAAGTTGAAACATTCTTGCCTAGGTAATTAAGCCAATTAGAAATTCACTGTATAGAATACTATCTGGAAAACATCCAAGTCACCTTTAAAAGGATTACTGCTGGTATTTCCTTCTCTTTAGGCCTAAGGTTGATTTTTTCATTTAACTTAGGTAATAGTTTTATGATGACTTTTATATTTTATCCTGGATTTCAGGATAATAATAATAGCAGGTACATCAGTTATAGCAATAAGCATGATACTTCTAGTTTTTTATTTTTCTTATCTGTCCTTAGTAAATGTATAATTTGTTTTCCTTGTAGTATTTGCCTCTTTCTTTGGTTTATTTTCCATCTCTTTTAACTTTCTCTGTAATCATTTTATTGTTCATAAATTATTTAAATTCTGTCTTTACAGCTATAAAGCATTGCCTCATTTTAAGAGTTTAAAATATTTTGTTAATACTAGAGAGCAAACTGTCCTATTAATAAGACTATATTTTAACACATACGAGAAGTAAAATTAGTATTTGGGGAGGACTTCTAGCAGAAATGTGACGAAAGAGTTGAAGAGTCTTGACAGGAAAAATAGGTAGCCTCAGCTTGTTCTCTGTATGGGAGGAGAGTGAGTGGCAGTGGTATAAAAGAAATCTAAAAATAATTACCAAAAATTTGTGATTGATTGAATTTTCAAGCAAAATGAAAAGTGACCAGTGGTAACTCTAGGATTTTAGATCTAGGAAATCTGAAGAATCATTAACAAGAATAAAAAAAAAACAAAAAAAAGAAAGGGTATTTTGACATCTGATGACAGTATTTTATATCTTAAATTTTAGGCCTCAGTGGACATCTAAATACATCCTGAACACTTTTCCAGGGGTGCTTCCCTCTGAGAAATCATTCTCAGAACAGTTTTTATGTATTGCTTTCTCATTATTGTTTCAGTGTGGACACACAAGAAAATCCGTTTACATTCTTCTTAGACACTCCTTTTTCTTCATTCTCACTATTCCTGCTCTTTAAGCCTATTTATCATCCAATGATAATATTTTGAGAATCATTAGTAAACTGCTTAATACCTTGCAGAGGATTATGAAATAGATTTTTGAGTCATCTGCATGAAGATAGTTTTGGAGTCTTAGGAGACTTTTCACAGGGATGTAGTACAAAGTGAAAAGAACATGTGCATTAAGGTATTTGAAGTCCAGCATAAGAGACTTCCTTGGAAGCGTATATTAAGCCTTTTCCAATTCCTCCTGTGTCCTGGGAAAAGGGTTCTAGAATGAAAAAGAGAATTGTTCACAGAGCTATGTATTCCACTGGGGAGACTAGAACTTGGCTGAACAAGGAAGATTAGAATTTGACTTCAGTTTTAGAGTGACCTCTGAAGAGCTTGTGTCTCTCCCCTTGAAGGTAAGGAATGATCACATGCTGGGGAAGGCCAAGTTGAACCTCGAGATGAAATAAATATGCAATTCAGGCTTGTTAATGCAGACAAGTACATTTTGAAGTCCCTCATTAGATGTGAGTTGAACAAAAAGCATACTTTGAATTATGGTTAGTTTGTTTATGATGTTATGACTACTTGGACCAAGTTTGCGGTTCTTTATAAAGGGGTTGTTCATTATAAAGGGGTTGAGGAAACCAGATCTGAAAGAGATCTGTGCACCCCAATGTTCATCACAGTACTATTTATAATAGCCAGGACATGGAAGCAACCTAGATGCCCATCAGCAGACGAATGGATAAGGAAGCTATGGTACATATACACAATGGAATATTATTCAGCCATTAAAAAGAATTCATTTGAATCAGTTCTAATGAGATAGATGAAACTGGAGCCCATTATACAGAGTGAAGTAAGCCAGAAAGATAAAGACCAATACAGTATACTAACGCATATATATGGAATTTAGAAAGATGGTATATGCAAAACAGAAAAAGAGACACAGATGTACAGAACAGACTTTTGGACTCTGTGGGAGAAGGCGAGGGTGGGATGTTTCTAGAGAACAGCATCAAAACATGTATATTATCTAGGGTGAAACAGATCACCAGCCCAGGCTGGATGCATGAGACAAGTGCTCGGGCCTGGTGCACCAGGAAGACCCAGAGGAATCGGGTGGAGAGGGAGGTGGAAGAGGGGATCGGGACGGGGAATACATGTAAATCCATGGCTGATTCATGTCAATGTATGACAAAACCCACTACAATATTGTAATTAGCCTCCAAATAATAAAAATAAATGAAAAAAAAAAAAGAATGCACTGAAAACATAAAAAAAAAAAGGGGGTTGTGGGATTTTTGCATACGAACTGTTGTTACTTGTAGGGTTTGTGTATACTACTGTAAATAGATCTTTTTGTTTTCTATAGCTTATGCGAGTGTTGCTATCTAATAATAGTAAGAAAAGCTTATAATTTCCCTCAATGTATGCTAGTAAAGACAAGGCACAAAATATTTTTCAATATACTTAACGTGATTTTTCTTGAAAAATACTGCCTTACCTTCTCTAAGCCTGAATGTTGGTAAATCTCCCAGTCTTTAAAAATTTTAAAGCTGATGATAAATGTAAAGAGGAATGACAGACTATTTTTGAGCATCAAGCATGTGATATGTTCCTCATGATTGCATTTTAGAGTTATATCTATGATGTAGAACAGGGATCAGCAAGTTACAATCCTTGGGCCAAATCTGAAAACCTGCTGCCAGCTTTTTAAGTAAAATTTTATTGGAATAAAGTCATGCTTATTTGTTTATATATTTTCTGTGGCCGCCTTTTTGCCAAAACATCAAAGTTGTGTAGCTGTGGCAACAGACCACATACCCCACAAAACTTAAAATACTTATTATCTAGTCCTTTACACAAAAGGTTTGCCAACTCTTAATGTAGAGGGCTAAGAAAATAAATTAATGTCTCTTGATAGGAATAAAAATATTGAAAGAGTTTCTGAAAAAAAAAATCATAATATTTTGATGTCATAGATTACCAGGGCTTTAGATTATGCTGGTCAGGCAGAATTCTGTGAAAAGCTTACCAGGCAATAATAGGAAACAAGCCCTAATTTTAATTTGAAATCTAGGCATCATATAAATAACTTTAGAAAGAAATACTAGTTTTGCATCACAATTTCATTAATAAATGTGTTTTAAAGAATCAAACATGATATGAACTTTGAGAAATACATTTATATTGATACATATTACAAACATTTATGTATGCATCATATTCTTCCTTTTAAACCAAATTCTTATTGAAAAAGATTCAAGGTCTTCCTCATCTTTCTATTTCCACAATCTCACATACTACTTCTCAGTCTACCTGTATTTTTTTTCAGTGTTTAACCTAAGACTGAATGATACATTGTAAAAATAGAACAAAAACAAATTATTAGAAAAGTGAAATTTAAAAGATCCAAAAAGATTCACCAGACATAAAATTTACTGTCAAATTCCTATATAAGTTTCCATACATTGACATATTGTAAAGTAATTAGCCTCCAACTAATACAAATAAATGAAAAAAAAAATCCTATACAAGTTTCCAAATGTTTAATCCTAATTTTTATATTTATCTCATCACAAATTGGTAAATAGTTTGCAAACCACACTTTGAGCACAATAGCTAGCGGACGGTGATATTCTAGCCTTATTCAAAGCTTAATTTTTAGGTACTGAACTTAACCAGTTAATATTCTCACTTTGTTTCCTTTTAGTTTTTTTTACTTGCCTGGTATTTTTACTGTTTATACATGTATTGCAAGTTTAGGATCTTTGTTAAGAACTGGAAAAAGGATCCAAGAATGTGTAACTTAGATCCTGCATTTAAAGGATTTACTGGCAATTAGGGAGATGATACATTTAAATAGATAAATACATGATAAGTATATACTAAGAGTATAGAAGAGATAGTGGTTAATTCTGTCTTGAGTCTCTCAGATGACTTCACAGAGGGAAGCAACATATTTTCTGGGTATTAAAATTTAAAAATTTGAAGAAGCAGAATAAGGGCATTTCTGGCAAGATAAGTGCATACATAAAGGCATAAAACCATATATGTCCTAGGAATACATAGCACTTAGTATTGCTAAAAAGGAGGTATTCTTTATAAGAAAATAAAAGCTAGTTAGGGAGAGCTGTTAACAGATTATGCCATGATCTATAGTTTGGAATTATCTAGTTTGAAATCTTACTAGTAGACTCCAAACTTTCTAATTTGTAGAGAACCTTTTAAAACAAAACGACCACATTTTAGAGAACTCTTAATAAGTAAAAGTAGCATTTTATTAGTATACTCTTATCCTGGAATTTCAAACATACCTTGTACTTCAAATAAAGTCAATTGATTGATGGATGTAGTTAGAAATTAAAATTAGCAGTTTACTTGAAAGTTGTTACTTTATATCAGCCTGAACATCCACTTTATTTCTGAATTTTATTTTTATTACATTGTGTCTAGGAAATTCTGGTTCATACAGATAAGTAGTGGCAAATGATAATGTTGTTAATTCATTTTACCTTATCAGGATACTCTTTAAATAAATTCATTCAGACTTTAGAGAAATAGTAAGATTTTTTTTTCTCAACTCAAAGTGTAAGTCCTTTTGGAGGGAGGTGATAGAATTGACTCATCTGTCAGTTCATTTTGTCATTGTTCAGTGTGAAAATAATGTATCTTGTAATATTCTCAGATATTCATTGATAGCATTTTTTAAATGCTCACATTTTTGTGCTGATCTCTGTTAAAAACTTCAGAACAGCTTAATTACTTGAATGATGACTCAACTGTAAGGATCAGTTTCATTACTGATACTTTATATGCATCTATAAGCTTGGTAACATTTGTAACTTATGTCAGATTGAGGTTTTTCAACTTGTTACAGTGCTATATAATGATATTAGTATGCCTATTCTTTATATTTAAAAATATTTATATGAAGACTTTTTAATGACTAAATAAAGTATTTCTTGTTTCTTTTGAAGTATTTATACTTTGCCTCAGGACATCTATTTAAGTTTGGTATGAAGAAAACGAATTTTGAAATTTTCTATCTGTAACAGTACAGTTAGCCCAGGGAAAAAAAAGAAAAATCCATCAATTTAAATGATAATCTATGTGTGATTAGGCAAAACTGTTTTGAAGTATCTTAGTATCCAGTCCTTATTAGTGAATGCTTAGTACTTAATAAAAGCTGGGAAAAACATTTATAGGAGCTACCACTTCTGAGATTTTAAAATTTTCATCTACTTCCCTTAATAGAGTTGTCTCAACAATTCTTATGGTTTAGTTGATGATGTGTTAAAAACTGATTTAAACATTAAATTTTTCTTGTTGTTTGTATGTTGGTTTAGCATCCTTGAATTGACCTATTTGAGAAACTTCGACAAAAATAAATGCAGAGATCTACCACATTCAAATTCTGATTCAGTTAAATTGGAAAGATTTTACATAATTTCAACATTTGAATTAATCAAGCATATGTGATGAAAAATTTTGTATTTTCTGCATTTTTAGAAATGTACCACTATTTGAGTTTTTTACAACAGTTTACTAATTTAACATATTTGTCATACTGTCATATAGGTTTTAATAAGACTTTTGTCTAGTCATGTATGTTGTTGTTCATAGGTAATATGGTGATTTTGTTATGAGCACATTTTAATTTCTAGATGTATAATAACTTCATATACACTTTTTTTCCTTCAAAATTGTGGAACTTGTCAAAGACTGTATCATTACAGGTTTCCCCTTGATGTGTGAAAGCAGAGCTTTCTTCTGAAAGCTTTCATGAGCCAAAATGGTATAAAGCAAAAAAGCAATTAACTTAGGACACATATTGCTAATGTATGCGCAAAATAAATCCAGATAAAGCATAGATGCTCACAAACACAGTTCAGAGCTCTGGGACTTGATCCTGAGATGTGGAGTGTAGTTCTCAGGGAAGGAACTTGGAGGTGCAGCTCTTCCTGCTTGGGGTGCACCCTGCCTCAGTAGTGGCTCCCTGCCAAACACTGCAGGCTGTTTTTTACTTTTTGACTCTTTTTGTAGAAGGGAAAATTCTCTTTGGATTTTTGTGGTTAGCAAAAACAGATACTAGTGTAGATATCTTGTAAAAGTGAAGTGACATGAAGTGAAGTCTTGGGAAAGTGGAGGATAGCTTTATTTGCAAACCTTGATGTATAAAACCCAAGGAAAAATGATCATTTAAAATTTGCCACTACAATGTAAATTCTACTGACAGATGACTGTCATTGAATTTTAGTACTGTGTTTTAGCTTTAAGAGCTCCCAAATATTAGTTGAAAGAGCAACTGTTACTAATTAATAGGAAGGCTTTGGATGTCTTGAGCGAAATCAGTCTCAATACATCCATGTTAACACCTATGTAAGATTCCTGCTTTTAACTAGGAATCCACTTCTAGTTTTATAGGTAATTATTTCATAACCTATACTGGAATAAGTAGAACTATAACCCAAACTTAGAGACTCTATCACATGTGTGAAGAAATACACAAAATTCATAAGGCCTTCTATTTAACTTGTTCTAATGAGCTGAAAGTGAAGAGGAACTAAAAAGCCTCTTGATGAAAGTGAAAGAGGAGAGTGAAAACGTTGGCTTGAAGCTTAACATTCAGAAAACTAAGATCATGGCATATGGTCCCATCACCTCATGGGAAATAGATGGGGAGACAGTGGAAACAGTGTCAGACTTCATTTTTTGGGGGCTCCAAAATCACTGCAGATGGTGACTGCAGCCATGAAATTAAAAGACGCTTACTCCTTAAAGGAAAGTTATGACCAACCTAGATAGCATATTAAAAAGCAGAGACATTACTTTGCCAACAAAGGTCCATCTGTTCAAGGCTATGGTTTTTCCAGTGGTCATGGATGGATGTGAGAGTTGGACTGGTAAGAAAGCTGAGCGCCGAAAAATTGATGCTTTTGAACTATGGTGTTGGAGAAGACTCTTGAGAGTCCCTTGGACTGCAAGGAGATCCAGCCAGTCCATCCTAAAGGAGATCAGTCCTGGATGTTCATTGGAAGGACTGATGTTAAAGCTGAAACTCCAATACTTTGGCCACCTCATGCAAAGAGTTGACTCATTGGAAAAGACCCTGATGCTGGGAGGGATTTGTGGCAGGAGGAGAAGGGGACGACAGAGGATGAGATGGCTGGATGGCATCACCGACTCGATGGGCATGGGTTTGGGTAGACTCCGGGAACTGGTGATGGACAGGGAAACCTGGCATGCTGTGATTCATGGGGTCGCAAAGAGTCAGACACGACTGAGCGACTGAACTGAACAGAATGAGCTGAAACAATACCCAATTGTGGATGTGACTGCTGATAGAAGCAAGGTCCGATGCTGTAAAGAGCAATATTTCATAGGAACCTGGAATGTTAGGTCCATGAATCAAGGCAAATTGGAAGTGGTCAAACAGGAGATGGCAAGAGTAAACATTGACATTCTAGGAATCAGTGAACTAAAATGGACTGGAATGGGTGAATTTAACTCAGATGACCATTATATCTACTACTGTGGCCAGGAATCCCTTAGAAGAAATGGAGTAGCCATCATGGTCAACAAAAGAGTCCAAAATGCAGTACTTGGATGCAATCTCAAGATGACAGAATGATCTCTGTTCATTTCCAAGGCAAACCATTCAATATTGCAGTAATGCAAGCCTATGCCCCAACCAGGAATGCTGAAGAAGCTGAATCTGAACGGTTCTATGAAGACCTACAAGACCTTTTAGAACTAACACCCAAAAAAGATGCCCTTTTCATTATAGGGGACTGGAATGCAAAAGTAGGAAGTCAAGAAACACCTGGAGTAACAGGCAAATTTGGCCTTGGAGTACAGAATGAAGCAGGGCAAAGGCTAATAGAGTTTTGCCAAGGGAACACACTGGTCATAGCAAACACACTCTTCCAACAACACAAGAGAAGACTCTACACATGGGCATCACCAGATGGTCAACACCGAAAACAGATTGATTATATTCTTTACAGCCAAAGATGGAGAAGCTCTATACAATCAGCAAAAAGAAGACCAGGAGCTGACTGTGGCTCAGATCATGAACTCCTTATTGCCAAATTCAGACTTAAGTTGAAGAAAGTAGGGAAAACCACTAGACCATTCAGGAATGACCTAAATCAAATCCCTTGACTATACAGTGGAAGTGAGAAATAGATTTAAGGGACTAGATCTGATAGAGTGCCTGATGAACTATGGACGGAGGTTTGTGACATTGTACAGGAGACAGGGATCAAGACCATCCCCATGGAAAAGAAATGCAAAAGCGCAAAACGGTTTTCTGAGGAGGCCTTACAAATAGCTGTGAAAAGAAGAGAAGCGAAAAGCAAAGGAGAAGAGGAAAGATATATCCATTTGAATGCAGAGTTCCAAAGAACAGCAAGGAGAGATAAGAAAGCTTTCCTCAGCGATCAATGCAAAAAAATAGAGGAAAACAACAGATTGGGAAAGACTAGAGATCTCTTCAAGAAAATTAGAGATACCAAGGCAACATTTCATGCAAAGATGGGTTCGATAAAGGACAGAAATGGTATGACCTAACAGAAGCAGAAGATATTAAGAAGAGATGGCAAGAATACACAGAAGAACTATACAAAAAAGATCTTCATGACCCAGATAATCACGATGGTGTGATCACTCACCTAGAGCCAGACATCCTGGAATGTGAAGTCAGGTGGGCCTTAGAAAGCATCACTATGAACAAAGCTAGTGGAGGTGATGGAATTCCAGTTGAGCTATTTCGAGTCCTGAAAGATGATGCTGTGTAAGTGCTGCACTCAATATGCCAGCAAATTTGGAAAACTCAGCAGTGGCCACAGGACTGGAAAAGGTCAGTTTTCATTCCAATCCCAAAGAAAGGCAATGCCAAAGAATGCTCAAACTACTGCACAATTGCACTCATCTCACACGCTAGTAAAGTAATGCCCAAAACTCTCCAAGCCAGGCTTCAGCAATATGTGAACCATGAACTTCCAGATGTTCAAGCTGGTTTTAGAAAAGGCAGAGGAACCAGAGATCAAATTGCCAACATCCGTTGGATCTTTGAAAAAGCGAGAGAGTTCCAGAAAAACATCTATTTCTGCTTTATTGACTATGCCAAAGACTTCGACTGTGTGGATCACGATAAACCGTGGAAAATTCTGAAGGACATGGGAATACCGGACCACCTGACCCACCTCTTGGGAATCCTCTATGCAGGTCAGGAAGCAACAGTTAGAACTGGACATGGAACAACAGACTGGTTCCAAATAGGAAAAGGAGTACGTCAAGGCTGTATATTGTTACCCTGCTCATTTAACTCATATGCAGAGTACATCATGAGAAACGCTGGGCTGGATGAAGCACAAGCTGGAATCAAGATTGCCGGGAGAAATATCAATCACCTCAAATATGCAGATGACACCACCCTTATGGCAGAAAGTGAAGAAGAATTAAAGAGCCTCTTGATGAAAGTGAAAGAGGAGAGTGGAAAAAGTTGGCTTAAAGCTCAGCATTCAGAAAACTAAGATCATGGCATCTGGTCCCATCACTACATGGCAAATAGATGGAGAAACAGTGGAAACAGTGTCAGACTTTATTTTTTGGGCTCCAAAATCACTGCAGATGGTGATTACTGCCATGAAATGAAAAGATGCTTACTCCTTGGGAGGAAAGTTATGACCAACCTAGTTAGCATATTAAAAAGCAGAGACATTTGCCAACAGAGGTCTGTCTAGTCAAGGCTATGGTTTTTCTGGTGGTCATGGATGTGAGAGTTGGACTGTGAAGAAAGCTGAGCACCAAAAAATTGATGCTTTTGAAGTGTGGTGTTGGAGAAGAGTCTTGAGAGTCCCTTGAACTGCAAGGAGATCCAACCAGTCCATCCTAAAGGAGGTCAGTCCTGGGTGTTCATTGGAAGGACTGATGCTGAAGCTGAAACTCCAATACTTTGGTCACCTCATGCAAAGAGTTGACTCATTGGAAAATACCCTGATTCTGGAAGGGATTGGGGGCAGGAGGAGAAGGGGACGACAGAGGATGAGATGGCTGGATGGCATCACCAACTCAATGGACATGAGTTTGAGTATATTCCGGGAGTTGGTGATGGACAGGGAGGCCTGGCGTGCTGTGATTCATGGGGTCGCAAAGAGTCAGATACGACTGAGCGACTGAAGTGAACGAGCTGAAGGGACAAATAGATGCACTGAGCCATGCCTGCAACTAATTGAATACTGCTTGCAAACCCATAATGTTTGCAAAATTTTACTTGAGTGTATACTTGTTGAATTGAGAAAACAAAACATGAAATATGGTCAGAGCCACAACCTTTTTACACATTATGCCATTTTGTGTACTGAAGTAGCAGGCCAAGTTTTATTTTGATGTTTACCCCAAATCACATAATACAGTGCAATTTAATATATGCTTTTTGAACTCAGATTTTAAAATAGTTCAAAATTATTCAGAAGGAACTTAAATGATAGTGTTTGCTGAACCTCTCAATCACTTCTACTAAAAATATAAAACCATTTATCAGAAACAATTTAAACCATGGATCTCAGCATTTGTTACCAGGAGGACTTGGTAAAGCAGGCTGCTCCCCCCACCCCTGAGTTTCTGATTTAGTAGTTCTGGGGTGGAGCCCGAGAACTAACATGTTTCCAGGTGACGCTGATGTTGTTGAGTCAGATACCACACTTTGAGAACCACTGCTGTGGCAGCATTACCAAAGACGTCCTTAGGTAAGGAAAAGTTATTACATATTTGGTTTTAATAAGTACAGCCATTTGAGGAATGAACTGGAGTACTGAGCTCAGGAATCTCACTACTTATGGGGCAATTATAGACAAAAGAATTGTTTAGAAACAGAAGGTGAAAATTGGAAGTGGAACTGAACAGTTTTGAAGTAAAGTCTGTTGATTTTGTGATTGAACTGAAAGTGTGAGATATGAAAAGGAATTGTTGATGGCTAAATTTACTAGATTTGGTACATTTTGATGCTAGTAAATAAAAAGTAATTGTTGGAGTGAATGTGCAGGAGAAGTCTTGCTATCAGAATATTAACAAGCTATTAATCTCCTGAACAACTTAGGTTTCCGATATTTGTGGAATACCTATGTGGAAATATCCAGGAAGCTCTTAGAAATATCTCTGCTTTAATGGAGTGTGTCTGAAGATAAAGATGGAATTTGATAGTCATTTTCAAGCTGGTTTTTTTGTTTGTTTGTTTGTTTGTTTTTACCGCTTCTCTTTCTCCTTTCCTGTGTGCTGTGCTCAGTCACTCAGTCGAGTCTGACTCTTTGTCACCCCATGGATTGTAGCCTACCAGGCTCCTCTGTCCATGGAGTTTTCCAGACAAGAATGCTGGAGTGACAAAAAAAAAAAAAAAAAGAATGCTGGAGTGAGTTGCCATTTCCTACTCCAGGAGATCTTCCCAACCCAGGGATCGAGGTCATGTCTCCTGCATTGGCAGACAAATTCTTTACCACTCTCCCACTTGCGAAGCCCCTATCAAATGTTTTTTCCTTCTAGTCAGTCCTTTAAAATCATACTGAGTTGTTGAACTGCTCATTTGAGCAAGTAAATTCAAATGTTGGGATTATTTTTTGTGGTGTCTAAAATGAGCATTGAAAACTACCTTTATATAATTTTGGGAGTTGTTATTTGGGGCAGTCAACATAAAAGAAAACAATTGACCTAAGCTCTTTACTTGATAAATTTCTCTCCCTTATATCAACTGGAAAGAGAGTAAAGTATATGATTCTCTGTGCTTACTGTTGGGTTAAATTCATCCATTCCAGTCCATTTTAGTTCGCTGATTCCTAAAATGTCAATGTTCACTCTTGCCATTTCCTGTTTGACCACTTCCAATTTGCCTTGATTCATGGACCTAACATTCCAGGTTCCTATGCAATACTGCTCTTTACAGCATCAGACTTTACTTCCATCACCAGTCACATCCACAGCCATGTGTTTTTGCTTTGGCTCTGTCTCCTCATTCTTTCTGGAGTTATTTCTCCACTGATCTCCAATAGCATATTGTGCACATACCAACCTCGGAAGTTCATCTTTCAGAGTTCGATCTTTTTGCCTTTTCATCCTGTTCGTGGGATTCTCAAAGCAAGAATACTGAAGTGGCTTGATGTTCCCTTCTCCAGTGGACCACGTTTTGTCAGAACTCTCCACCATGACCCATCTGTCTTGGGTGGCCCTACACAGCATGGCTCAGAGTTTCATTGAGTTAGACAAGGCTGTGGTCCATGTGATCAGCTTGGTTAGATTTCTGTGATTGTGGTTTTCAGTCTGTCTGCCCTCTAATGGAGAAGGATAAGAGGCTTATGGAAGTTTCCTGATGGGAGAGTCTTACTGAGGGGGAAACTGGGTCTTGTTCTGATGGGCAGGGCCATGCTCAGTAAATTTTTAATCAAGTTTTCTGTTGGAGGGGGGTGGGCTGTGTTCCTTACTTATTATTTATCTAAGGCCAAACTATGGTGGAGGTAATGAAGACAATCTACTTCAAAAGGTCCTATGCACACATTGCTACACTCAGTGCCTCCAACCCTGCAGCAGGCCACTGCTGACCCATGCCTCCACCAGAGACTCCTGGACACTCATGGGCAAATCTGGGTCAGTTTCTTGTGGGGTCACTGCTCCTTTCTCCTGGGTCCTGGTGGGCACAAGGTTCTGTTTGCACCCTCCAAGAATCTGTTTCCCCAGTCCTGTGTAAGATCTGGCAGCTCTATGGTGGGGTTAATGGTGACCTCTTCCAAGAGGGCTTATGCCATACCCAGGTCTACTCCACCCAGAGCCCCTGCCCCTGCAGCAGTCCACTGCTGACCTGTACCTCCTCAGGAGACTCTCAAACACAGTTCTGCCTCAGTCTCTATGGGTTCTCTGAGTCCTGGAGCACACAAGGTATGTTTGAGCCCTCTGAAGGCCTCTGGTGGGTATGGGGTTTGATTCTTAATGTGATTTTAACACCCCTCCTGTTGTCTTGCTGGGGCTTCCCCTTAGCCCTTGGACTTGGGGTACCTCCTCAAAGTCACTCCAGCACCACACAAACACCACTTCAGAACCACACAGCCATCGCTCCAGCACCTGCTTGTATTGCTGGGGCTTCTCTGCCCTTGGATGTGGGGTGTCTCCTCACAGTCAGAATCAAGGCAAATTGGAATTGGTTAAACAGGAGTTGGCAAGAGTGAACATCAACATTTTAGCAATCAGCGAACTAAAATGGACTGGAATGGGTGAATTTAACTCAGATGACCATTATATCTACTACTGTGGGCAAGAATTCCTTAGAAGAAATGGAGTAGCCATCATAGTCAACAAAAGAGTCCAAAATGCAGTATTTGGATGCAATCACAAAAACAACAGAATGATCTCTGTTCATTTCCAAGGCAAACCATTCAATATTGCAGTAATGCAAGTCTGTGCCCAGACCAGTAATGCTGAAGAAGCTGAATCTGAACGGTTCTATGAAGACCTACAAGACCTTTTAGAACTAACACCCAAAAAAGATGCCCTTTTCATTATAGGGGACTGGAATGCAAAAGTAGGAAGTCAAGAAACACCTGGAGTAACAGGCAAATTTGGCCTTGGAGTACAGAATGAAGCAGGGCAAAGGCTAATGGAGTTTTGCCAAGAGAACACACTGGTCATAGCAAACACCCTTTTCCAACAACAAAGAGAAGACTCTACACATGGGCATCACCAGATGGTCAACACCGAGAACAGATTGATTATATTCTTTGCAGCCAGGATGGAGAAGCTCTATACAATCAGCAAAAACAAGACCAGGATCTGACTGTGGCTCAGATCATGAACCCCTTATTGCAAAATTCAGACTTAAATTGAAAAAAGTAGGGAAACCACTAGACCATTCAGATATGACCTAAATCAAATCCCTTATGATTATGCGGAAGTGAGAAATAGATTCAAGGGATTAGATCTGATAGACAGAGTGCCTGAAGAACTATGGACAGAGGTTTGTAACATTGTACAGGAGGCAGTGATCAAGACCATCCCCAAGAAAAAGAAATGCATAAAGGCAAAATGGTTGTCTGAGGAGGCTTTAAAAATACTATGAAAAGAAGAGAAGTGAAAGGCAAAGGAGAAAAGGAAAGATATATCCATTTGAATGCAGAGTTCCAAAGAACAGCAAGGCGAGATAAGAAAGCCTTCCTCAGTGATCAGTGCAAAGAGATAGAGGAAAACAATAGAATGGGAAAGACTAGAGATCTCTTTAAGAAAATTAGAGATACAAAGGGAACATTTCATGCAAAGATGGGCACAATAAAGGACAGAAATGGTATGGACCTAACAGAAGCAGAAGATATTAAGAAGAGGTGGCAAGAATACATGGAAGAACTATACAAAAAAGAGCTTAATAATCCAGATAACCATGATGGTGTGGTCACTTACCTAGAGCCAGACATCCCGGAATACAAAGTCAAGTGGGCATTAGGAAGCATCACTATGAATAAAGCTAGTGGAGGTGATGAAATTCCAGTTAAGCTATTTCAAATCCTAAAAGATGATGCTGTGAAAGTGCTTCACTCAATATGCTGGCAAATTTGGAAAACTCAGCAGTGGCCACAGGACTGGAAAAGGTTAGTTTTCCTTTCAGTCCCAAAGAAAGGCAATGCCAAAGAATACTCAAACTACCACACAATTGAACTCATCTCATACACTAGCAAAGTGATTCTCAAAATTCTCCAAACCAGGCTTCAACAGTATGTCAACCGTGAACTTCCAAATGTTCAACCTGGACTTTGAAAAGGCAGAGGAATCAGAGAAATTGCCAACATCTGTTGGATCATTGAAAAAGCAAGAGAGTTCCAGAAACACATCTACTTCTGCTTTATTGACTATGCCAAAGTCTTTGACTCTGTGGATCACAACAAGCTGGAAAATTCTGAAAGAGATGGGAATACTACACCACCTGACCTGCCTCTTGAGACATCTGTATGCAGGTCAACAAGCATCAGTTAGAACTGGACACAGAACAGACTGATTTTCAATCAGGAAAGGAATACGTCAAGTACGTCAAGGCTGTATATTGACGCCCTGCTTATTTAACTTATATACAAAGTACATCATGAGAAACTCTGGTCTGGGTGAAGCACAAGCTGAAATCAAGATTGCTGGGAGAAATATCAATAACCTCAGATACGCAGATGACACCATACTTATGGCAGAAAGCGAAGAAGAACTAAAGAGCCCCTTGATGAAAGGGGAAGAGGAGAGTGAAAAAGTTAAAACTCAACATCCAGGAAACTAAGATCATGGCATCCGGTCCCATCTCTTCATGGCAAATAGATGGGGAAACAGTGACAGACTTTATTTTTTGGGCTCCAAAATTGTTGTAGATGGTGACTGCAGCCATGAAATTAAAAGATGCTTTCTCCTTAGAAGAAAAATTATGACGAACCTAGATGGCATATTAAGAAGCAGAGATATTACATTGCCAACAAAGGTCCGTCTAGTCAAAGCTATGGTTTTTCCAGTAGTCGTGTATGGATGTGAGCGTTGGACTATAAAGAAAGCTGAGCAGTGAAGAATTGATGCTTTTGAACTGTGGTGTTGGAGAAGACTCTTGAGGGTCCCTTGGACAGCAAGGCGATCCAACCTAAAGGAAATCAGTCCTGAATATTCACTGGAAGGACTGATGCTGAAGCTGAAACTCCAATACTTTGGCCCCCTGATGCGAAGAACTGACTCAGTGGAAAAGACCCTGATGCTGTGAAAGGTTGAGAGCAGGAGGAGAAGGGGACAACAGAGGATGAGATGGTTGGATGTCCATCACTCAATGGACAAGAGTTTGAATAGGCTCTGGGTGTTGGTGATGGACAGGGAGGCCTGGCATGCTGCAGTCCATGGGGTCTGACGCAGCTGAGTTGAACACCACTGAGTGACTGAACTGAACTGTGCCTACTGTGGAAATACAGTGGACTAATTTTTCCTTCGTTGGCAACAGTCTACAGTGTATAAAGAAAACTGTTGGAACTCAGCAGGTAAATAATGACACTTGAACCTATGAAAGCATTATGCCTCCAGCTTTGTTGTTTTTTCTCAAGATTGCTCTAATTACTCAAATTCTTTTGTGTTTCTGTAAAAGTATTAGGACCATTTTTTCTATTTCTATGATAAATGCCATTGTTGTTTTCCTTGTTCCTGTTCAGTCACTAAGTTGTTTTTGACTCTTCTGTGACCCCATGAACTGCAGTACACCAGGCTTTCTTGTCCTTCACTATCTCCCAGAGCTTGTTCAAACTCAAGTCCATTGAGTCAGTGATGCCATCCAACCATCTCATCCTCTGTCGTCCCCTTCTCCTCTTGCCCTCAATCTTTCCCAGCATCAGGGGCTTTTCCAATGAGTCAGCTCTTCACATCAGGTGGCCAAAGTATTGGATTGCACTGAATCTGCAGACTGCTTTGGGTAGTATGAACATTTTAACAAAATTGTTTCATTATATGATTGTAGATTCTTTCCTTTATTTGTATTGTCTTACATTTCTTTTTTTGTTTTATTTTACTGAAGTATAGTTGATTTGCAATGTTGTGTTAGTTTCCGGTGTGCAGCAAAGTGTTTCAGGTTTTATGTATATTCTTTTTCCTATTCCTTAACATTATAGTTTATTATAGAATATTGTACATATAATTTCCTGTGCTATACAGTAGGACCTTGTTGTTTGTCCATTCTATGTATACTATTTTATATCTGCTAATCCCCAATGCCCAACCATCCTTCTCCTCACCCACCCTCCCCCTGGGCAATCACAAGTCTGTTCTTTGTATGTGTGAGTCTGTTTCTGTTCATAGATAAGTTTATTTGTGTCATATTTTAGATTCCACATATAAGTGATATACTATGATATTTATCTTTCTCTTTCTGACTTACTTCACCTAGTATTATAGTTTCTAGGTCCATCCATGTTGTTGCTAATGGCATTATTTCATTCTTTTTATGACTGACTAATATTCTGTAGTGTATTACATGCCCTTTTCTGTATCCACTCATCTTTCAGTGGGCATTTAGGTTGTTTTCATGTCTTTGCTATTGTAAGTAGTGTTGTTATGAACATAGGGCTGCATGTGTCTTTTCAGGTTAGAGTTTGTAGATATATGTCCAGGAGTGTGATTGCTGGATTGTGCTTGCGTGCTCAGTCACTTCAGTTGTGTCTAACTCTGTGCAACCCTATGGGCTATAGTCCACCAGGCTCCTCTCTCCATGGGATTTTCCAGATAAGAATACTGAATTGGGATTCCCTGCCCTCCTCCAGGGGATCTTCTGATCCAGGGGTTGAATCTGTGTCTCCTGCATTGCAGATGTATTCTTTACCACTGAGCCACCAGGGAAGCCCTGCTGGATCATATGACAACTCTATTTTTAGTTTTTTAAGGAAGTTCTTTACTGTTCTTCATAGTGGTTGCACTACTGCATTCCCAACAGTGTGGGAGTATTCCCTTTTCTCTACACCCTCTCCAGCATTTACTGTGTGGACTTTATCATGATGACCATTCTGACTGATGTGAGGTGATATATCATTGTAGTTTTGATTTGCATTCTCTGATACTTAGCAGTGTTGAGCATCCTGTTATATGGCCATCTGTATGTCTTGTTTGAAGAAATGTCTACTTATGCCTTCTGCCCATTTTTTGATTGGCTCGTTTGGGTTTTGTTTTTTTTTTTTTAACTGAGTTGTGTGAGGTGTTTGTATATTTTGAAAAATAAGCCCTTGTGAGTTGCTTCACTTGCAGATATTTTCTCCCAGTGCATAGGTTGTCTTTTCATTTTCTTTGCTGTGCAAAAGCTGCTAAGTTTGAATAAGTCCAATTTGTTTATTTTTGTTTCTATTTATCTTGCCTTGATAGACTGGTCTATGAAGACATTGGTATAATTTATGTCAGAGATTGTTTTGGCTGTGTTCTCTTCTAGGAGTTTTAGGGTGTCATGTATTATAATTTAAGTCTTTCAGCCATTTTGAGTTTATTTTTTGCGTATGGTATGAGAGCGTGTTCTTACCTCACTGATTTACATGCGGCTCACCAGCTTTCCCAACACCACTTGCTAAACATATTGTCTTTTCATCAATGAATAGTCTTGCCTCCTTGGTTGAAGATTAACTGACTGCAGTTTTATTGGTTTATTTCTTGGCTCTTTTCTGTTGCAGTGATCCATACATCTGTTTTTGTGCCAATACCATGCTGTTTTCCTCACTGTAGCTTTGTACTATCGTACGAAAATGTGAGTGGGTTATGCCTCCAGCTTTGTTCTTTTTCCTCAGGATTGCTTTAGCAATTCTTGGATGTTATGGTTTCACTGGAAAATTCTACCCAATGTACAAAGAACTTATACTGAGTCTTCTCAAACTCTTCCAAAATATTAAAGACAAAGAAATACACTCCAAAATTCATTCTATGGAGTCATCATCACCCTAATACTAAAACCAGACAAAGACACCACCAAAAAAGTTGGTTACAGACCAATATCTTTGAATATAGATGCAAAAATTCTCAACAAAATATTAGCAAACTGAGTCCAACAACATGTAACAAAGATCATACATCACAATCAAGTTGGATTTATCCCAGAGTCATAAGGATGGTAAAATGTATGCAAATCAATGTGATATATGAACAAAAGAAAAGACAAAAGCAGCATGATCATCTTAATAGATGCCAAGAAAGCATTTGATAAATTCAACATACATTCATTATAGAAAATCTTACCAAAGTGAGCATAGAGGGAATGCATCTCGACATAATAAAAGCTATTTATGACAAACTCACAACCAACATAATATTAAATGGTGAAAAGCTGAAAGTCTTTTTGCTAAAATCTGAAACAAGAGAATGATGCCCACTCTCACCACTTCTATTCACTATAGTATTGAAAGTCATAGGCATGACAATCAGACAAGAGAAAGAAAAAAAGAATGTCTTAAATTTCTTTCACTAATGCTATGTAGTTTTAAGTGTTCAGATCTTTTACTTCCTTGGTTAAATTTATTTCTAGTCACTTTATTCTTTTTGATGCAGTTTTAAAGGGGATTGTTTTCTTAATTTCTCTTTCTGATAATGTATTATTAATGTATAGAAATGCAACAGTTTTCTGTATATTGACTTTACATCCTGCAGCTTTACTGAATTTATTTATTAGTTCTAACAGTTTTGGTGTTTTCTATATATAATATCATGTCATCTGTAAATAGTGATAGTTTTACTTGTTCACTTATAATTTAGATGCCTTTTATTTCTTTTTCTTGTCTAATTTCTCTAGCAAGAATTTGCAGTTCTATGTTGAATAAAAGTGGCAAGAGTGTGCATCCTTGTCTTATTCCTGACCTTAGAGAAAAGCTTTCATGATTTCACCATCGAGTATGGACTAGTTGTGGATTTGTTACATTTGGCCTTTATTACGTGAGGTACAGTCCCTTTCTATGCACTTTGTTTAGAGGTTTTGTCATAAATGGATTTTGAGTTTTGTCAATTTTTCTACATCTACTGATATTATCATATGATTTTTTTCCCTTTATTTTGTTAATGTGCTGTATTACATTGATTTATGGATATTGAAGGTGGCAGTAGTGGTAAAGAATCCACCTGCCAGTGCAGGAGATGCAAGAGACATGGGTTCGATTCCTGGGTCAGGATCATCCCCTGGAGTAAGAAATGGCAACCCACTCTAGTATCCTTGCCTGGAAAATCCCTTGGACAGAGGAGCCTGGTGGTTTACAGTCCATGGGGTCGCAAAGAGTCTGACACGACTGAGCGACTTCACTTTATTATTATTACCATTTAAAAAATTATTTTCTGATTGTTTTATGGTTGCTTCTGTTACTTTCTTCTTCTCTGCTCTCTTCCGTTGTGGCTTGCCTATCTTTAGTGGTATGCTTAAATTCCTTTATCTTTCATGAATCTACCTTGGGATTTTACCACAAGGGTTGCATATGACAAGCTGTAGCACTGTATTTTAGGTTTATACCAACTTAAGCTTTAATGCACTATTAAGCTCTACATTTTTAGTCTTTCGCACACTGTATTTTGTTTTTGATGTGACATTTTACATCTTATTGTCTTGTTTCTCTTAGATAATTATTATAGTTACAGTAATTTTTACTAATTTTCTCTTTTAACCATTATACTAGTTTTACAAGTGATTAACCCACTACTTTTACTATATATTTATCTGCCTTTACCAGTGAGGTTTATACTTTCATATGTTTTCTTGCAATTAATTATAACCCTTTTTTTCAGCTTTAAGAGGTCCTTCTAACATTTCTTGTAAGGTTAATTTCCTGGTGAAGAACTCCTTCAGCTTTTGTTTGTCTGGAAAATTCTCTCTCTTTCAATTCTGAATCATAAAGTTATGATTCAGATGATATCATATGATGAGTAGAGTATTCTTGATGGAATTTTTTAATTTCAGAACTTGAAGTAAATCATGCTACTCTCTTCTGGTCTACAAAGTTTCTGCTGAAAAATATGCTGATAGTTTATGGGGGAGTTCCATTGTGTGTAACAAGTTGTTTGTCTCTTACTGATTTTCAAAAGCTCTCCTTTTCTTTAACTTCTGATATTTTGATTATATTGGTTTATTATGGATCTTATTTTTTTTATTTTTATTCATTATTATTATTTATTTGAGTACGTCTCTTTTGGAACTCTCTGGCCTTTTTGTATCTAGAATTCTGTTTCCTTTCCCAAGTCAAGCAAGTTTTTAGCCATTTTGCCCCTTTCTCTGTCTCTTCTCCTCCTTGGATCTCTATCATACAAATGTTAGTTCACTTAATGTTACTCCATAAGTCTTTTAAGCTCACTTCACTTTCTTTTTCTTTTCTTTTTCTTTTTCCTGTACTGTTTGGGTGAGTTCCACTGCCCTGTCCTTGGGTTGGTTTATCCTATCTTTGCTTTATCCGGTCTGCTGTTGAACCCCTCTAGTATATTTTTCAGTTCAGCCATTGAATGCTTCACCTCTGTGACTTCTGTTTGATACTTTCTTATATTTTCTCTCTTTGTTGAAGTTCTCACTACATTTATTCTTTCCCCAAGGTCAGTTACCATTTTTATGACTATCACTTTGAACTTTTTGTCAGGTAAATTACTTATCTTTATCTCATTAAAAATTTTTGATGTTTTATCTAGTTTACTTATTTGGAGTGTATTTCTCTGTTTCTTCAATTTTCTTAATTGTCTGTGTTGGTTTTCTAGCAATAGATAAAACAACCACTTCTTCCAGTCTTATAGGAGTGGTCTCATGCAGGAGATGAACTCTGCCCTAGGTCTTGGTTATTTCTCAAGTCTTTGTGATTATTCGAGTAGCCTATTTTATTTTTAATGGCTTCCAGTAATTGAAGAAGTGCCAGGACCTATCAGTGTCCCAAAGGAGAGGATTTCAATCAGCATTTAATAGTCAGGCTGATTTGGAAGCCAGATCCTCAAAAAGCAGCTCTTAGAGTATGCAGATATATAGAGTACTGTAGGACCACTAGTATAAGCCCCATTGACTCCTAGAGCTATGTGCTCTAGAGGTGTCTTCTCAATGGCAGTAACAAAAATCATGGCTCCATGTGAGTGTATAACCTCCTTTCCAGAATATGTTGGCGAGGTATAGAAAGGTAGAGGGAGACTGCAAAGATGGCATTCATTGGCCTTTTTTCCCTGTGAAAACCTCTCTAGGTCCCTGTTGTGTGACAATCCTGAAGCCTGCCCCTTAGGTGAAAGCTCTAGGACAACTAAGTCTCTTTCACAGAAAGACTGGAGTGTGTTTTAGTCAACTGTCTGCACAGTGCCCTGGGAGTATTGACCTGCCAAGAACTCTCTTTTGCTGAAACAATCCCATGGGACACAAAAAACACAACCTCCTTGGCCACCAGAGCCAGATGATCAAGGAGCATCCACTGGGTGGCAGCTGCAAAAACTGGGACACCAGACATAGAAACGGGGATACCAGAATTGTATAAAAGCTTGCCGCTGGGAGATACTGGTGCTCTGGAGCACAACAGAGGGAAACTATGAAGATGATACCCACTGATTGGCATGATGCAGAGGGAGAGTGAATAGATGGTACCCACCAGGAAAGAGGGTAAAAGAAAGATGGCACCTGCTAGCTAGAGAGAGCACAAAGATAGCACCTACTGCCTGGAAGGAGACAAGAGAAGAGCATATAGACGGTGCCCACAGGAAATAAAAGGAGGAAAAAACATAGCTTAAAAAAAAAGATGTTACACACTAGCTGTAGCAGAGCTAAGGCAGATTGTGAAGATGGTGTCCCTCAGCCAGCAGGCCCCTAGATGTGTGCTAAGTTAGATGACTGCCCCTCATGCCAGAGCTTTATGATTAGCAAATGAATGTCATTCACATTAAGTCTGGGTGCTTCTCTATTGGCCACCACTGCCCTGAGCCCTGGGGTGGGTGAATCTGAACACATGAGACCTTCCGGAGCCATTTTTCATGTCATTATAGCCTTATGTGTCTTATGGATGCAAGCTCTGTTGATTTTCCAAGCTAGATGCTTTGGAGGCTGATCTCTCAGGTGCAGGACTTAAACACTGGGGGCTCAATGTAGGTTTCAAGCCCTTTATTGCTTTGGGAGAAACTCTGGACTCTAAGCTCCTTCCTGGTTTTTGGTCACTGCAATGGGAATGGAGTTCCTGGCAAAACTGTGTACCAGACTCTCCCACAAATTTTGATGAGAGACTTCTCTCTTCATCTGATATACATGAGTCACTCAGTTTTTAGGTCCTTTTCCAGAGAAAGTTGTTCCATATTACCTGCAAATTTTATCTGTTTATGGAGGGAGATAAGCCTAAGATCTTCCTACACTATCATCTTGAACAGGTATTTTAAATGTATTTTTAAAGATGATGCAGAATGATGAATTCCCTGGGTTAAAAAAAAGGTAATTTTAGTTATGTATATGAAATCACAGTTTAGGTGCTCATCAGGGAACTAAAATCCCACAACAAATTTAGAAACATCTTGCTATTCACTACTTCCATTAATAGTTCACTCTTCCAGGAGATATTGTCATTGTCCTCCCCAACTCCCAAGGCATTGACCTTTAGAGACATTCTTTACATCAGATCTTAAGATAGTATCTATTTAATTATTTCTCTTCATTGGTCTAATCTGATTTTATCTTCTATGACTTTAAAACTGAATCATTTTGAGAGCCTCCTTGATGATCTAACATCACTAGTCTCTCTTCCAGTCATATCTATTCTTGCTCTAAAAATAATCTTTTTTTGACAATAGGTTTTCAGTATCTGTCTTCCCTGTTAAGAAACTTTATTTCAACTGCAAACAAGTGCAGAGTTTCATGAAGGCTATTTCAGCCTTCGCTCTTTTAGGGTTATTTGATTTTGGCATCTGTCACCACATTGTTCACCAAGTTCACCTCTCTGACTAGTCACCTGTACTGTTTATCCCCCTACATTCTGTATGTTTCCTTCCAAAATTTCACTTTCAAGTTCAAAGCTTTACCATGTACAAGTCACTGTACCATGCTGCCAGGGCCAGCATTCCCTCCTTTCATTTTTGTCCCACCGTTTACTGATGTCATCTTCTATTCTGGTTGTGCAATAATTCATTGTCTTTTGCTTAAGGTTTTACTTCCTCCTTCTGTGGGATTGTACATGTTAGATCTCCCAGTAATTCCAGAGATTGCTTTCCTTTAAATTCAATCTTAAGTCACAGTTATCCCCTCTTTTAATTATCATTTATTCTACTTCAGAATTATTTTGTGCTCCTCTTGCACCTTATTTATATTCATTACTTTTTATTTTATCTTATGTCAAATACAGTTGCATTTATGTGCTTTTTGTTGCTAAGTACTCAGGGTTGTACTTGAGGATTTGAATTTATACTCTCTTATGGGATGAAACACTGGGAAAGAATGTGCACAGGAAGAAGAAGGTGATACTTGCCTTCTCATTTTGGTAGTTGTCAGCTCTCCTTTAGATTAATCTGGCTATGGTATGATGATTTTGAGGAATCAAAATGTTGTAAAGCCTTTCCTATTCCAGTTTCAGACTTTAAATAATGAAAACTGAAATTAAACCAAAAAACTTATTAACAATTTATAAAAATTGTAAATTGAAATTATTGAGGGTAAATCTGGGCCTTGATTTTTTTTTACTTAAATATATATTTGAAACCTTATTTGAAGATTAATGGTTTATCATTTATTTATTTTTTATTCATCTAACAGAAAAATACATAGGAAGGTCTCCTAGTTACTTGTTGGGGGAGGGTATCAGGAGAATAAAGTAACTTGAAGAAAGAATAGAAATTTGGAAGGCAAAATTCCTGGAAATGGTGGGTGGGAGAGGGATAGAAGACAGGCAGGACTAGGCCAGGTATGAGAAATCATTCCAACAGAGGCTTAATAGTGACAACCGAGAATGATATTTAATAGGATTTAGGCCAGAGAGGAAAATATGCCAGATCTTGAAGGGCCGATGTAGACAGTTACATCATATTAATTTCATCATGTGGTTATCTGGGTAAGGATTTAAGGAATGGGAGTAGCACCTTCACATGAACGGTGAAGAGAATAATTTAAACAATTGTTATCAGATAATTAAAGTCAAAATAACTTTTGCTAAATTACTTAGGTAATTTAGAGGTGTGTGTATGTGTGTTTCTGTTCTGAATGATATTACTTCACTTTTAAACCATTTTGGTGCTTTGAGTGCTTAACTAGTATTAAATTTATAACCAGAAGGAAACAGAATTTTAGAGCTTAGGAAAGTTAAATACTTAAAAAGTATTTAATTCAAACTTCTGTTTTTAGTTGTGAAAATCAAGCACTATTGAAGTTATCTTTCTAATGTTATATAGCTAGTAAATAGCAGAGTCAGGATTTGTATCAGTTTTATCTTAACCAATACATAGGTATACTTTAATACTAGGTATACTTCAGATATGTTTTTTTCAAACTGTTTTATTAATATGATTTTATTTTATAATTTATAAAACTATGTACATATTGTAATTCACAGATTCAGAGTCATACTAACATAAACTGCAGTACATGTCTCAACTTTGGCAGACTAAAGAGACCTTAGACTATGATAAATTGATCAGTTGGCTGCATATATTAGAATTCCTTTCCAGTAACTGGAAAGTGAGCAGAAGAGGCCTAAATTGTTTCCTTGTTATATAAATCTACATCAAGGTAAAATTCCATTAAAAGTCTAGGGAATGTTTAATGTTTATAGAGTTCATGCCAATAAACCAAGTTTCTGATAAACTTTATTAGAAGACCGGTTAAGAAGATGAAATAAGTCACAAAATAGGCTTTCAGTATATACAAATATTAACTTTTAAAGGTTCTAGCTTGCTAAGATGTGTGTGTGTTAGTCTCTCAGTTGTGTCTGAATCTTTGTGACCCCATGGTCTGTCCATGGAATTCTCTAGGCATGAATACTGGAGTTGGTTGCCATTCTTTTCTCCAGAGGATCTTCCTGACCCAGGGATTGAAGGCAGGTCTCCTGTATTGCAGGAGATATGCTTGCTAGGATGCCAGACATTAAATAAACACTGGAATACAGAAATTCATGACTAACTTCTGCTATTTAAATTGTATGTTACTATTAGGGTGCGTGGCATTTTTTTGATAGGATAGTTCATAACCATTCTAAATAGTTTTAGTGGTTACAGTGTTAAAAGCCATATAGTGAGTCTAGGAGTGATGACTTTTAATAGATCCTTTTTTTAAATGGGGCTTTAAATTTCCTCTGTCAGTCAAATGAGAATCATTTACTTAAAAAGAAAGGGGAGGAAGAGTTTCATTAATTTCAAAGTCCCTGGATTAGTACAAATTTAATATGGTTCTGTTCCCATGTTATCTGGGGGAACTTGAGGACCAGCTTCTTACTCAATGTAATTTCTTTCCTTTTTGAGTAAATGGCTTCTGTGTGACTTTATTGGCATTTAATCTGAATTTTTTTCTTAATATATTAAATATTGCCAGCCAAGTATTTATCAGTGCCAAGAATTCAAAGTCAGTAGAAAGGAGTCTGTTAAAATTGTTGAAAGTGAAAGTCGCTCAGTTCGTGTCCAACTCTTTGCAATCCCATGGACTTTACATGGAGTTCTCCAAGCCAGAATACTGGAGTGGGTAGCCTTTCCCTTCTCCAGGGGATCCTCCCAGCCCAGGGATCGAACCCAGGTCTCCCGCATTGCAGACAGATTCTTTACCAGCTGAGCCACAAGGGAAGCCCAAGAATACTGGAGTAGGTAGCTTATCCCTTCTCCAGCGGATCTTTCTGACCCAGGAATAGAACTGGGTTCTCCTGCATTGCAGGAGGATTCTTTACCAACTGAGCTATCAGGGAAGCCCCTAGAGTTGTTAAAAGAACGTAAAGTCAGTATACTTAGACTATGAGAAGATGTCCCAATTCCAACATGTTAACATGTGGACATGTTGTTCATATCATCCTGATAAGGCAGCTCAGTTTTGGCCATGTGATGTTCTAAGTGGATATTTTTCATGAATTATGCAAGTATTGGCCATGGGACAAAAAGGGAAGTAGTTGATACATTTATTTTTCACAGAACAGTATTGCCTTATTTTTTTGTAATTACAACATTGCTCTCTTCTCACCAAACATAAGATATCTGAATTGTTCACATTATTAATATTGTTTTCATTCTATTTTTTAAAGTCTTTAATATAGTCACCTATTTTGTCAGCTCATGATGGAGAGCATATTTGTTAACCTTCTTGTCATGTATTTATTGTCATAATGAAGTGAAAGTTGCTCAGTTGTATCCAACTCTTTGTGACCCTATGGACTGTAGCTTGCCAGGCTCCTCTGTTCATGGAGTTCCCCAGGCCACAATACTGGAGTAGGTATCTGTTCCCTTCTTGAGGGGATTTTCCCAACCCAGGGATCAAACCCAGGTCTCCCACATTCCAGGTGGCTTCTTTACCATCTGAGCCACCTATTCCCTGCCAAAAGAATGGCATGACATTTTGTTTGCCAGTATGCTGGAATCAAGATTGCCGGGAGAAATATAAATAACCTCATATGCAGATAATACCACACTTATGGCAGGAAGTTAAGAACTAAAGAGCCCCTTGATGAAAGTGAAAGAGGAGAGTGAAAAAGTTGGCTTAAAACTCAATATTCAGAAAACGAAGATCATGGCATCCAGTCCCATCACTTCATAGCAGACAGATGGAGACACAGAGGAAACAGTAACAGACTTTATTTTTGGAGGGCTCCAAAATCACTGCAGATGGTGATTGCAGCCATGAAATTAAAAGACGCTTACTCCTTAAAGGAAAGTTATGACCAACCTAGACAGCGTATTAAAAAGCAGAGATGTTACTTTACCAACAAAGGTCCATCTAGTCAAAGCTATGGTTTTTCCAGTGGTCATGTATGGATGTGAGTGTTGGACTGTAAAGAAAGCTGAGTGCCAAAGAATTGATGTTTTGAACAGTGGTGTTGGAGAAGATTCTTGAGAGTCCCCTGGGCAAAGAGGAGATCCAACCAGTCCATCCTAAAGGAAATCAACTCTGAATATTCATTGAAAAGACTGTTGCTGAAGCTGAAACTCCAATACTTCGGCCACCTGCTGTGAAGAACTGACTCATTGGAAAAGACCCTGATGCTGGGAAAGATTGAAGGTGGAAGGAGAAGGGGACGACAGAGGATGAGATGGTTGGATGGCATCACCAACTCAATGGACATGAGTTTGAGTAGGCTCTGGGAGTTGGTGATGGACAGGGAGTCCTGGCGTGCTGTAGTCCATGGGGTTGCAAGGAGTCAGACACGATTGAGCAACTGAACTGAACTCAACTGCTGCTGGAGAATTGCAGTTTCATTGGTAACCTGTGTCCTTAATTCTATTTCAGCTAAATTTTTTTCAGGCAGAGGAAGCAATCATGCTTAAGGCTTGAATTCTGGAGTGACAGCTACAACAACAGGATTTGAATTAGTATTAAGATGTAGACTTTAGCCTGATAATCTTCTGAATTTCACAACTTGAGTTTTTCTTAATACCACATTTAAGTTTAGCCTTTTTCCAGTTACTGGAAATAATTCTATATTTAAGAACATATACTGAAAGGAACTCAAGGTGAGGATTTTTTGATCTTAGCATCAACTCATTTCTTGGCATTACAGTTTCTTTTTTTTTTTTAATTTATTTTTTTTTTAATTAGTTGGAGGCTAATTACTTCACAACATTTCAGTGGGTTTTGTCATACATTGACATGAATCAGCCATAAATTTACACGTACTCCCCATCCCGATCCCCCCTCCCACCTCCCTCTCCACCCGATTCCTCTGGGTCTTTCCATTGCACCAGGCCCGAGCACCTGTCTCATGCAACCCTCCTGGGCTGGTGATCTGTTTCACCCTAGATAGTATACATGCTGTTCTTTTGAAACATCCCACCCTCACCTTCTCCCACAGAGTTCAAAAGTCTGTTCTGTATTTCTGTGTCTCTTTTTCTGTTTTGCATATAGGGTTATCGTTACCATCTTTCTAAATTCCATATATATGTGTTAGTATGCCGTAATGTTCTTTATCTTTCTGGCTTACTTCACTCTGTATAAGGGGCTCCAGTTTCATCCATCTCATTAGGACTGGTTCAAATGAATTCTTTTTAACAGCTGAGTAATATTCCATGGTGTATATGTACCACAGCTTCCTTATCCATTCATCTGCTGATGGGCATCTAGGTTGCTTCCATGTCCTGGCTATTATAAACAGTGCTGCGATGAACATTGGGGTGCACGTGTCTCTTTCAGATCTGGTTTCCTCAGTGTGTATGCCCAGAAGTGGGATTGCTGGGTCATATGGCAGATCTATTTCCAGTTTTTTAAGAAATCTCCACACTGTTCTCCATAGTGGCTGTACTAGTTTGCATTCCCACCAACAGTGTAAGAGGGTTCCCTTTTCTCCACACCCTCTCCAGCATTTATTGCTTGTAGACTTTTGGATAGCAGCCATCCTGACTGGCGTGTAATGGTACCTCGTTGTGGTTTGGATTTGCATTTCTCTAATAATGAGTGATGTTGAGCATCTTTTCATGTGTTTGTTAGCCATCTGTATGTCTTCTTTGGAGAAATGTCTGTTTAGTTCTTTGGCCCATTTTTTGATTGGGTCATTTATTTTTCTGGAATTGAGCTGCAGGAGTTGCTTGTATATTTTTGAGATTAATCCTTTGAATCTTTGTGTTTTCATCTATAAATGGATCTGTGCTTTGTTTTCTTGCACATTATCCTAGTTCCTTCCAGTTTAATAAGAGATGTTTTGAATACCCAGATTTTGCCTTTGATGGTTCCTTAAAGGTTGAATTCGGCAACATTCTGTTCAGCTTCCTGGTCACCTGTACTCCTTTCTATTGCGTATTATTAGATTACTTCATGTTACTTTGAGTCATGCTTTGCCTATTGAATGGAGCTTAGACTCTCTATAGACTGCCAAATTTCTCTAATAGCCTGTCTGAATTACCTTCCCCTCCTGCTACTTAGAATTTCCCTGATTACCATCTCTACTTCAAAGGTCTTTCTGATCTTTGGGTCTTTGCATACTGACTAGCAATAGTGTAAAACCCATTCTTAATCTGAATCTCTGTTTTTAGGGTAGTAATATGAAAATTCTGTGTGAAAATTAACTAATTCTGAAAATCCAGTGGACCAGTGAGGCCTGTTGAGTGTATCTCCATGTTGTATTTAGAAGTTTAGAAATAGAAAGACATTTATCTGAGTCAAACTGGTATATAACATAAGGAAATAGAAAATTGTAAAAGCTACCTGTAACTATAAACTGGTCTGGGTTTCTGTTTTATTTTTTAGTAGTTTTTGGAAAACTAGATCCAAAATAAGTGGGAAGAAAAGGATAAAAATATCTGTTAGTTCATGTTGAGTTCCTACATTTGAAGTAATTAACCATAAGTGCAGATTATCTCCTGTACACATCATGTTTTATGACTTTTCAAAATTGTGGAATGTATGATATTAATATAATTTGCTAACATAGTTAACATTTCAAATAGATAAGATGAATTTCTTTAGTTAAACAATACAGCAAGAGAGTAATTTTCTCAATGAACCATAGGCTAACAACACAATAGAGTTTACTTAAAAGAATAGAGCATAGCTTACTTAAAAATATCACAAATAGGTCTTTTATTTAGTTCATTAATTATAAGTTTAGCTGCCTTACAGCACAGCATCTGAATAAACCAAAGTACTTTTTAAAGTCAACTGATTTGGTTTATATGTATCTTTAAAATATGTATCTTTAAAAAAAATTTAAGAGAATAGACAGTAGATGACCAGTGAATAATTTTGAGTAGTAAATGATTATATTTCTTTTTTTTTTCCATTTATTTTTATCAGTTGGAGGCTAATTACTTTATAATATTGTAGTGGTTTTTGCCATACATTGACATGAATCAGCCATGGATTTACATTCTGCTAGGAAAATCACTCACTGTCTTTAAATCAAAGCTGATCTCTTTCTTAAAGTGAAACTTGTATTTCTGATTTCATATTTTCCATTTTCAAGGAAAGGGCTTATATTATTGTTTCCATACAAGTAAAGCCAAACTGTGAGTGTACCCCTAAGTAGTTATGGACCCTGTAATTTATGGATTCTCATAATTAATTAGTCATTTCAACATAGCACCTAAGATTATATGATAACATAACCTGTATGTATTGCAAATGTATAATAATTTCCTAAATGCAAACTTTTAACTGCTTATCAAGTTATACATCATAAATAAGTAATCAATGACAAATGATAATTTAGTTAATTATTTGATTTGATTAGAAACCATATTTGTTGTCTGTCATTCTCAAAGTGACACTTGGTAAACAATGTTGTGTTCATATTATCTGTGAGCTCATACAGTTAGTTTTATAAATTAATTGGAACCCATGCTGTGTTCAGTTCAGTTCAGTTTAGTTGCACAGTCGTGTCCAACTCTTTGCAACCCCATGAATCACAGCACGCCAGGCCTCCCTGTCCATCACCAACTCCCGGAGTTTACTCAAACTCATGCCCATCGAGTCGGTGATGCCATCCAGCCATCTAATCCTCTGTCGTCCCCTTCTCCTCCTGCCCCCAATCCCTTCCAGCATCAGGGTCTTTTCCAATGAGTCAACTCTTCACATGAGGTGGCCAAAGTACTGGAGTTTCAGCTTCAGCATCAGTCCTTCCAATGAACATCCAGGACTGACCTCCTTTAGGATGGACTGGTTGGATCTCCTTGCAGTCCAAGGGACTCTCAAGAGTCTTCTCCAACACCACAGTTCAAAAGCATCAATTTTTCAGCGCTCAATGGTTCTAAATTACAGCTTTTGGTTAGTAATTTATGGAATACTATTTAAATGTGTAGTAAGGCCCTAAATCTATTTGGATCAAAGGGCTTTGTAAACAAAAAAAAAAAGAAGAAAGAAAAAAAGAAGGGAAAAATTTCTCATGTCTGTGCACTTCAGTGCTAACAGAGTGATTTTTCTAACAGAAATCTATAATCATTTCACTTACTACTCGAAATTGTTCATTGGTTACTTATTGTCGATATTATTTATTTATTTATTTAGTGTTTATTTTTGGCTGTGCTGGGTCTTCCTTGTGGTACACAGGCTCTTCATTTGCTGCACACAGGCTTTCTCTAGTTGTGTCAAGCAGGCCAACTACTCTCTAGTTGCAGTGTGCAGTTTCTCATTGCAGTTGTTTCTTTTATTGTGGATCATGGACTTCAGTAGTTATGACTTTGCAGGCTCCAGAGCATGGGCCCAGAGTTGTGGCACACAGGCTTAGTTGCCCCTTGGCATGTGAAATCTTAGTTCCTGGATCAGGGATCAAACCTGTGTCGCCTGCATTGGCATGTAGATTATTAACCACTGGGCCACCAGAGAAGTCCCTGTCCATATTCTTAAATTCCCTGGTATTATATTCCCTGGTAGCTCAGCTGGTAAAGAATCTGCCTGCAATACAGGAGACCTTGGTTGGATTCCTGGGTTGGAAAGATCCCCTGGAGAAGGGGTATGCTATCCACTCCAGTATTCATGGGCTTCCCTGGTGGTTCAAATGGTGAAGAATCTGCCTGCAATGCAGGAGACCTGGATTTGATCCCTGAGTTGGGAAGATCCCCTGTGTCATATTCTTAAATAGTAACTCTCTAACATAAAAAACTCTGTGATTTTACTTTTGTCACCTAAACCAGCCTTATTTCCTGCTGTTTCTCCTGTGTTATTTCTAGCCATATCATTCTGTTTGTTTCCTTTGCCTTTAACACCCTATGCTGTCTTTTAAAGCTTCAGAATATTATTTAAAAATAATACTTAAAAGTTTTGAGTATTAGGAAAACCAACTATACATATATTTACCCTCTTAAATAAATAAATAAATGTGTGTGTGTATGTATATACATATAATGAGTTAAGATGAGCTCATGGTGAGTGATAAATATTAGGAGTCAATTACTAAAGATAGTAAAAATTCTGGTAATTATTACTGTGGGCATGAGTTTCAGCTACAGAATATAGAGCAGAGACCCAGAGGCTGCAGTTTTGGGAATGTTCACCACAGAATTGTGGGGGAAAAAAATCATATTGTGTAAGTTGGGCTTCTTGGCTGCAAACAGTTTAAACTACTTTGTTTTTTTTTTTTTTAATCTCTTTTATTAACTTTTTATTTTGTATTAGGGTGTAGCTGATTAACAGTATTTTTAACTAAAGGTAAACAAAACAGAATGTATTAGAAAAAATTCAAGTGACTCTTAACCTGTGTTAAACCCAGAGGATCCAGGATGGACAGAAAACAAAGGATGCAACATAGGTAAGATTCTACTACAGCAATAGTCTACTTGAGGTACTACTACTGGTAGTGCCATTGCCAGCAGATACCCTCAGCCATTGTCACTAACTCTCAGCCACTAGAAACTCCTGCTATGAGTCTGCACCCTTAGCAATGGTGATATTTCTAATTTACAAGGAAAAAGATGGATTATTAAATGAACTAGGTAGCCATTTGGACAAAGTAAATAAAATAGATTCCTACTCTACCATAATTCCATACAGATCAAAGTTATAAACATTTGGAGAATAAAATCACAGAAGTGCAAGGAAAAAAAATGAAGGAATATTTTTAAATATATGCTCTTGAAATATGGAAGATGCTCAGGGATGACACAAAGCAAGAAACCATAATAAAAATTACTTTGACTACAGCTAAAAAATTTAAAATCAGCCCTAAAATTTTAAAACAAACTAAATCAAATTAAATCTCAAAAACGTATGGAATTGGTGGCATAATTACATAGACAGGAAGTACTCCAAGTGACCTGAAAACACAGAAGTTAGAATGCACCTCCCTGGTGACATAGGTCCTATGAAGACCTACAAGACCTTCTAGAACTAACATGCAAAAAAGATGTCCTTTTCATTATATGGGACTGAAATGCAAAAGTAGGAAGTCAAGAGATACCTGGAAAATATGCAAATTTGATCTTGGAGTACAAAAGGAAGCAGGGTAAAGGCTAACAGTTTTTCCAAGAGAACGCACTGGTCATAGAAAACACCCTCTACCATTAACACATGAGAAGACTCTACACATGGACATCACCAGATGGTCAATACTAAAATCACATTGATGATATTCTTTGCCCCCAAAATGGAGAAGCTCTATACAATCAGCAAAAATAAGACCAGGAGCTGACTGTGGCTCAGATCATGAACCCCTTATTGCAAAATTCAGACTTAAATTGAAGAAAATAGGGGAAACCACTAGACCATTCAGGTATGACCTAAATCAAATCTCCTACGATTATACAAATGGAAGCGACAAATAGATCCCAGGGATTAGATCTGATAGAGTGCCTGAAGATCTATGGACAGAGGTTTGTGACATTGTACAGGAGGCAGTGATCAAGACCATCCCCAAGAAAAAGAAATGAAAAAATGCAAAATGGTTGTCTGAGGAGGCCTTAGGAACAGCTGAGAAAAGAAGAGAGGATAAAGGCAGAGGAGAAAAGGAAAGATATACCCATCTGAATACAGTGTTCCAAAGAACAGCAAGAAGAGATAAGAAAGCCTTCCGCAGTGATCAGTGCAAAAAATTAGAGCAAAACAATAGGATGGGAAAGACTAGAGATCTCTTCAAGAAAATTAGAGATACTAAGGGAGCATTTCTTGCAAAGATGGGTACAATAAAAGACAGAAATGGTATGGACCTAACAGAAGCAGAAGATATTAAGAAGAGGTGGCAAGAATACACAGAAGAACTATACATAAAGGACCTTAATGACCCAGATAACCATGATGGTGATCACTCACCTAGAGCCAGATATCCTAGAATGAGAAGTCAAGTGGACTTTAGGAAGCATCACCATGAACAAAGCTAGTGGAGGCGATGGAATTCCAGTTAAGCTATTTCAAATCCTAAAACATGATGCTGTGAAAGTGCTGCACTCAATATGCCAGCAAATTTGGAAAACACAGCAGTGGCCACAGGACTGGAAAAGATCAGGTTTCATTCCAATCCCAAAGAAAGGCAATACCAAAGAATGTTCAAACTACCACATGATTGCACTCATCTTACACACTAACAAAGTTACACTCAAAATTCTCCAAGCCATTGAAAAAGCAACAGAGTTCCAGAAAAACATCTACTTCTGCTTTATTGACTACACCAAAGCATTTGACCGCGTGGATCACAACAAACTGTGGAAAATGCTTCAAGCGATGGAAATTCCAGACCAGCTTACCTGCCTCCTGAGAAATCTGTATGAGGTCAAGAAGCAGCAGTTAGAACTGGACATGGAACAACAGACTGGTTCCAAATCAGGAAAGGAATATACCAAGGATGTATATCGTCCCCCTGCTTATTTAACTTAAATGCAAAGTACATCATATGAAATGCTGAGCTAGATGAAGCACAAGCTGGAATCAAGATTTCTGGGAGGAATATCAATAACCTCAGATATGCAGATGACACCACCCTTATGGCAGGAAGCGAGGAAGAACTAAAGAGGCTCTTGATGAAAGTGCAAGAGGAGAGTGGAAAAAGTTGACTTAAAACTCGACATTCAGAAAACCAAGATCATGGCATCCAGTCCCACCACTAAATGGCAAATATAAGCAGAGAAACATTGAGAGACTTTATTTTGGGGGGACTCCAAAATCACTGCAGATGGTGACTGCAGCCATGAAATTAAAAGATGCTTGCTCCTTGGAAGAAAAGTTATGACCAACCTAGACAGCATATTAAAAAGCAGAGACATTACTTTGCCAACAAAGGTCAATCTAATTAAAGCTATGGTTTTTCCAATAGTCATGTATGGATGTGATAGTTGGATCATAAAGAAAGCTGAGCACCAAAGAACTGATGCTTTTGAACTGTGGTGTTGGAGAAGACTCAAGAGTCCCATGGACTGCAAGGAGATCCAACCAGTCCATCCTAAAGGAAATCATTTGAAGGACTGATGCTGAAGCTGAAGCTCCAATACTTTGGCCACCTGATGCAAAGAACTGACTCATTTGAAAAGACCCTGATGCTGGGAAAGATTGAAGGCAAAAGGAGAAGAGGGTGACAGAGAATGAGATGGTTGGATGGTACCACCAACTTGAAGGACATGAGTTTGAGCAAGCTCGAGGAGTTGGTGATGGACAGGGAAACCTGGCATGCTGCAGTCCATGGGGTCACAAAAAGTTGGACACAAGTGAACAACTGAACTGAACTGAGTGACATATACCCAACAGAAAAACCACGTTTAAAAAAAGATACTTTAATGACTATTTACAGAAATATTGTTGGCAGTAATTTCTGTATTGTTATTCTCAGACTGTTATGTTGGATTATTTCTTTTTTAAATGAGTAAATAAATATTCTAATTTTATCATCATGGCCCCCTTGAAAACCTGGCATGGGAAAAAGGAAATATGAATATAAAATGAAGGGATTAAATTAAATCTCTACAGTACTAAGTTTGAATTAGAAGTATTAGTGAAACTCGTAACTTTTCTCTTTAAGAATACAACAATTGGGACTTTCCTGGTGGTCCAGGGGCTGAGACTGTGAACTCCTAAAGCAGGAGGCCCTTGTTCGATCCCTGATCAGGGAACTAGATACCACATGCTGCAATTAAAGATCCTGCATACCATAACTAAGAACCAGTGCAGCCAAATAAATTAATAAATAAATAAAAATAAAACAACTATTTCCTAGCAATGTCAAATGAAAAAAATCCTAGAAACAAAGATTAATAGAAGTGAAAGTCCTTAGTGCCCAGATTATGCTCTTAAAATGTCATTTTACATGAAAAACAACTAGGGATCCTTGAAGAAATGGTTCATTCCATATCTGGAAAAGGCAGATAACAAGGGTATATGTATAGAATATTCTGGAAGGATACACAGAAACACTGTTGATAACAGTTATTATTGGGGAGGAGTAGGTGAAATTGAGTATCTTGGTAACATTGTAGACAGTACACTTTTTATAGTACACTTCTGTCCTTTTTTGAATTTGTGCATTCTTTCTTATCAGCATGATAAAATCATTAAACTTATTTGGAGAGAGAAATTCTTGCTCATTGTTATTTTCTGCCTGAAAGCGCGTATTACTTGAGGTTGAATTTAGCAGAATTTACCCATATAATGTGATTTAAGTAAATGACATTGTAGTGTCATATGTGTGTTTTAAAGCATACTTATTAACTTTACTTTCACTTTTCACTTTCATGCATTGAAGAAGGAAATGGCAACCCACTCCAGTGTTCTTGCCTAGAGAATCCCAGGGATGGCAGAATCTGGTGGGCTGCTGTCTACGGGGTCACACAGAGTCAGACACGACTGAAGTGACTTAGAGCAACATTGACTTCTTTATTGGATCTAAAAAAGTAAACATTACCTGCTAATAGGTTACCACCTGATTAGTACAAGAAAAAATTTGGATAGTTTAGTATGAACCTTTGGAAATCAAATAATAATTAAAATATCCTTTACAAATTAATAAAGTGATATTATAGATAAAAATAATGTCTTATTTCTGAATTTGAGGAATGAATTGATTATTTAAGCAATCGTGTATCAATAAATATTTATTTTAACACTGTGAAAATAATGGTAACAAGATGGTCATGATCCCTGTTTTTGTAGATCTTATGACCAAGTTGGAAAAACTGATTAAAGATAAAAATTGACAATACAAATTATGAAAGTGCTGTGAAAAAATAATCTCATGGAGAGTATCAGTACTAGAGGAACAAACTTACTTTAGATAAGAGCCCTGAAGGATGAGGAGAAGTAGCTTTTAAATGACTGGAGGTGAAACATTATAAGATAGGAGAAGCAGCCTTCAGGGAGAAAGGAGCTTGGATTTTTAAAGAATTGGGGAAAAGAAAAAGATTAATTAACCTATATTTATTGTTGAAGTGTAAAATTTCTAGATGGAGCATCTGGGCAAATTTTGATGCCATTTACTAAATATGGAGGTTTAAATATGCTTTAGATCTTGAGATATAAATTTGGAAACTATAAGCAAAAAGATAGATCGGTTATAAGGAGAAGAAAGAAAAGGAAGCTTTCTTTAAAGCTGTGTTGTCCAATATCATAGCCATTAGGGTCAAATGGTTCTTCAGATTTAAATTAATTAAAGTTACATCAAACTTAGTGTTATGTCTTCACCAACACTGGCCACATTCCAAATGTTCAACAGCCATATGTGGTTGATTGATGTCGTTTAATCACTAAGTGGTGTCTGTTTTGCAACCCTGTGGACGTGGCCCACCAGGCTCCTCTGTCCATGGGATTTCCCAAGCAAGAATAGTGGAATGGGTTGCCATTTCCTTCTCCAGGGGATCTTCCTGACCCCCAGGGATCAAACCTGCATCTCCTGCATTAACAGGTGGATTCTTTACCACTGAGTCCCCAGGGAAGCCCATATGTGGTTAGTAGCAGCCATAATAATATTATATGTGTGTGTGTGTGTGTGTGTGTGTGTAAACATTTCCATCATTGCAGAAAGTTCTGTTGCACAGTACGGTAGACCCCTGAGAAACACTAGCCTCTAGTTAGGCACAAATGTCTGGAGAATATGAGTAGTGAAGAAGGAGAAAAGCTAAGAACATGTTTTAAGACTCAGGAAATGGTCAACTGTGTTAAATGCTGTTAGGAGGTAAAGTCAGGGGAGAACTGAAAAGTATCCTTTGGATTTCCTACCATGTAGTTTATTGGTGACATGACGTGAGGACTTGTCCAAGAGGACTAGATTTGACTGGATTTAAAAGTGAGGAGAAGGTGAAGAAATGGAGATAGTGCATTTTGGCAGGTTTCAGAGAAGCTTGGTTAGGAAATGAAGCAATTAAATCTGAAAAGGTATATAAGAGCTTTAAAAATTTGACGTATATAGTTATAAACAAACACTTATATACATGTATATGTATATATATGTGTCTATCAGATTATAAAGTAAGCTCCTTGAAAGAATGAATTCTATCTCATTGGTTCATCTTTTTAAGTTTCATTTTATATTGCAAGAGATTTCTCAATGTTAATTTTGTATCCTGCAACTTTACCAAATTCATCAATGAGCTCTAGTAGTTTTGTGGTGGCATCTTTAGAATTTTCTGTATATAGTATCATGTCATCTGCAAACAGTGACAGTTTTATGTGTTCTTTCCTCATTTGAATTCCTTGCATTTTTTCTTCTTTGATTTCCATGGCTAGGACTTCCTAAACTGTTTTGAATAAAAGTGGCATGAGTGGACAATCTTATCTCATTTCTGATCTTACAGGAAATGCTTTCAGTTTTCACCATTATGATAGTAGCTGTGGGTTTGTCATAATGGCTTTTATTATGTTGACATAATTTTCCTCTATGCCAACTTTCTAGACAGGTTTTATCGTAAATGAGTATTGTAAGAACTCCCTGGTAGTCCAGTGGTTAAGACTCCATGCTCCAAGTGCAGGGGATGGAAGTTCAACCCATGGTCAGGGAACCAAGATCACACATGCTTGGTGACTTGGCCAAAATATTAAATAAATAAGTAAATGAGTTTGGGATTTTGTCAAAGCTTTCCCTGCATCTGTTGAGATGATCATATTGTTTTTATTCTTCTGTTTGTTTCTGTGGTATATCACACTGATTGACTTGTAAATATTAGAGAATCCTTGCATTCCTTAGATAAATTCCACTTGATCATGGTGTATGATCCTTATACTGTATTGTTGGATTTAACTTGCTAGTATTTTGTTGAGGATTTTTGCATCTTTATTCATTAGTGATGTGTGTTAACTTGCTTCCGTTTTGTCTGACTCTGTGACCCCTTGGAGTATAGCCCTCCAGGCCCCTTTGTCCGTAGCGTTTTCCAGATAAGAATACTGTAGTGGGTTACCATTTCCTTCTTCAGGAGATCTTCCTAACCCAGGGATGAAACTCGCATCTCTTAAATCCCCTGCATTGGCAGGTGGGTTCTTTACCACTAACACGACCTGGGATACTAACCTATAATTTTGGTGTGGGTTTTTTTTTTTTTTTTTTTTTTTGGTGGTATCTTGCTTTGGTTTTTATATCAGTGTGATAGTGGCCTCATAGAAAGAGTTTGGGAGTACTCCTTCCTCTACAGATTTTTTGGAAGAGTTTCAAAAGGATAAGTATAAATTCTTCTCTAAATATTTGATAGAATTTGCCTGTGAGGCCATCTGGTCTTGGACTTTGGTTTGTTGGGAGTTTTTATTTACTTTTTTAATATAAATTTATTTATTTTAATTGGAGGCTAACTACTTTACAATATTGTACTGGTTTTGCCACACATTGACATGAATCTGCCACAGGTGTACATGTGTTCCCCATCCTGAACCCCCCTCCCACCTCCCTCCCCATCCCATCCCTCTGGGTCATCCCAGTGCACCAGCCTCAAGCACCCTGTATCATGCATCGAACCTGACTGGCGATCAGTTTCACATATGATAATATACAAGTTTCAATGCCTTTCTCCCAAATCATTCCACCCTCGCCCTCTCCCATAGAGAGCAAAAGACTGTTCTATACATCTGTGTCTCTTTTGCTGTCTGACATACAGGGTTATCATTACCATCTTTCTAAATTCCATATATATGCATTATTATACTGTATTGGTGTTTTTCTTTCTGGCTTACTTCACTCTGTATAGTAGGCTCCAGTTTCATCCACCTCATTAGACCTGATTAAAATATATTCTTTTTAATGGCTGAGTAATATTCCATGGCATATATGTACCACAGCTTTCTTGTCCATTCGTCTGCTGATGGACATCTAGGTTGCTTCCATGTTCTGGCTATTATAAACAGTACTGCGATGAACATTGAGGTACACATGTCTCTTTCAATTCTGGTTTCCTCAGTGTGTATGCCCAGGAGTGGGATTGTTGGGTCGTATGGCAGTTCTTTTTCCAGTTTTTTAAGAAATCTCCACACTGTTCTCCATAGTGGCTGTACTAGTTTGCATTCCCACCAACAGTGTAAGAGGGTTCCCTTTTCTCCACACCCTCTCCAGCATTTATTGCTTGTAGACTGTATGGCAGCCATTCTGACTGGTGTGAAATGGTACCTCATTGTGGTTTTGATTTGCATTTCTCTGATAATGAGTGATGTTGAGCATCTTTTCATGTGTTTGTTAGCCATCTGTCTGTCTTTGGAGAAATGTCTGTTTAGTTCTTTGGCCCATTTTTTGATTGGGTTGTTTATTTTTTCTGGAATTGAGCTTCAGGAGTTGCTTGTGTATTTTTGAGATTAATTCTTTGTCTTCATTTGTTATTATTTTCTCCCATTCTGAAGGCTGTCTTTTCACCTTGCTTATAGTTTCCTTTGTTGTGCAGAAGCTTTTAATTCTAATTAGGTCCCATTTGTTTATTTTTGCTTTTATTTACAATATTCTGGGAGGTGGGTCATAGAGGATCCTGCTGTGATTTGTGTCAGAGAGTGTTTTGCCTATGTTCTCCTCTAGGAGTTTTATAGTTTCTGGTCTTACATTTAGATCTTTAATCCATTTTGAGTTTATTTTTGTGTATGGTGTTAGAAAGAGTTCTAGTTTCATTCTTTTACAAGTGGTGGACCAGTTTTCCCAGCACCATTTGTTAAAGAGATTGTCTTTTCTCCATTGTATATTCTTGCCTTCGTTGTCAAAGATAAGGTGTCCATAGGTGTGTGGATTTATCGCTGGGCTTTCTATTTTGTTCTATTGATCTATGTTTCTGTCTTTGTGTCAGTACCATATTGTCTTGATGACTGTTGCTTTGTAGTAGAGCCTGAAGTCAGACAGGTTGATTCCTCCAGTTCCATTCTTCTTTTTCAAGATTGCTTTGGCTATTCGAGATTTTTTGTATTTCCATACAAATTGTGAAATTATTTGTTCTAGTTCTGTGAAAAATACTGTTGGTGGCTTGATAGGGATTGCATTGAATCTATAGATTGCTTTGTATAGTATACTCATTTTCATTATATTGATCTTCTGATCCATGAACACAGTATATTTCTCCATCTATTTGTGTCCTCTTTGATTTCTTTCATCAGTGTTTTATAGTTTTCTATATATAGGCATTTTGTTTCTTCAGTTAGATATGTTCCTAAGTATTTTATTCTTTTCATTGCAATGGTGAATGTAATTGTTTCCTTAATTTTTCTTTGTTTTCTCATTGTTAGTGTATAGGAATGCAGGGGATTTCTGTGTGTTGATTTTATATCCTGCAACTTTACTATATCCATTGATTAGCTCTAGTAATTTTCCAGTGGAGTCTTTAGGGTTTTCTATGTAGAGGATCATGTCATCTGCAAACAGTGAGAGTTTTACTTCTTCTTTTCCAATCTGGATTCCTTTTGTCTCTTTTTCTTCTCTGATTGCTGTGGCTAGGACTTCCAAAACTATGTTGAATAGTAGTTGTGGGAGTGGGTACCCTTGTCTTGTTCCTGACTTTAGGGCAAATGCTTTCAATTTTTTTACCATTGAGGATAATGTTTGCTGTGGATTTATCATATATGGCTTTTATTATGTTGAGGTATGTTCCTTCTATGCCTGCTTTCTGAAGGGTTTTTTTTATCATAAATGGATGTTGCATTTTGTCAAAGGCTTTCTCTGCACCTATTGAGATAATCATATGGTTTTTATTTTTCAATTTGTTAATGTGGTGTATTACATTGATTGATTTGCGGATATTGAAGAATCCTTGCATCCCTGGGATAAAGCCCACTTGGTCAAGACGTATGATCTTTTAAATATGTTATTGGATTCTGTTTGCTAGAATTTTGTTGAGGACTTTTGCATCTATGTTTATCAGTGATATTGGCCTGTAGTTTTCTTTTCTTGTGGCATCTTTGTCAGGTTTTGGTATTAGGGTGATGGTGGCCTCATAGAATGAGTTTGGAAGTTTACCTTCCTTTGCAATTTTCTGGAAGAGTTTGAGTAGGATAGCTGTTAGCTCTTCTCTAAATTTTTGGTAGAATTAAGCTGTGAAGCCATCTGGTCCTGGGCTTTTGTTTCCTGGAAGATTTCTGATTACACTTTCAATTTCTGTGCTTGTGATGGGTCTGATAAGATTTTCTATTTCTTCCTGGTTTAGTTTTTGAAAGTTGTACTTTTCTAAGAATTTGTCCATTTCTTCCAAGTTGTCCATTTTATTGGCATATAGTTGCTGATAGAAGTGTATTATGAAAAAAAAAAAAAAGTCTGTTATGATCCTTTGTATTTCTGTGTTGTCTGTTGTGATCTCTCCATTTTCATCTCTAATTTTATTGATTTGATTTTTCTCCCTTTGTTTCTTGATGAGTCTGGCCAATGGTTTGTCAATTTTATTTATCTTCTCAAAGAACCAGCTTTTTGGCTTTGTTGATTTTTGCTATGATCTCTTTTGTTTCTTTTGCATTTATTTCTGCCCTAATTTTTAAGATTCCTTTCCTTCTACTAACCCTGGGGTTCTTCATTTCTTCCTTTTCTAGTTGCTTTAGGTGTAGAGTTAAGTTATTTATTTGGCTTTTTTCTTGTTTCTTGGATACATATGCCTATTGCTATGAACCTTCCCCTTCACACTGCTTTTACAGTGTCCCACAGGTTTGGGGTTGTTATGTTTTCATTTTCATTCATTTCTATGCATATTATGATTTCTTTTGTGATTTGTTGGTTATTCAGCAGCGTGTTGTTCAGTCTCCATATGTTGGAATTTTTAATAGCTTTTCTCCTGTAATTGAGATCTAATCTTACTGCATTGTGGTCAGAAAAGATGCTTGGAATGATTTCAGTTTTTTTGAATTTACCAAGACTAGATTTATGGCCCAGGATGTGATCTATCCTGGAGAAGCTTCCATGTGTGCTTGAGAAAAAGGTGAAAATCATTGTTTTGGGGTGAAATGTCCTATAGATATCAATTAGGTCTAACGGGTCTATTGTATCATTTAAAGTTTGTGTTTCCTTGTTTATTTTCTGTTCAGTTGATCTATCCATAGGTATGAGTGGGGTAGTAAAGTCTCCCACTATTATTGTGTTATTATTAATTTCCCCTTTCATACTTGTTAGCATTTGTTTTACATATTGCAGTGCTCCTATGTTGGGTGCATATATATTTATAATTGTTATATCTTCTTCTTGGATTGATCCTTTGATCATTATGTAGTGTCCTTCTTTGTCTCTTTTCACAGCCTTTGTTTTAAAGTCTATTTGATATGAGTATTGCGACTCTTGCTTTCTTTTGGTCTCTATTTGCATGGAATATCTTTTTCCAGCCCTTCACTTTCAGTCTCTATGTGTCCCTTGTTTCGAGGTGGGTCTCTTGTAAACAACATATATCGGGGTCTTGTTTTTGTATTCATTCAGCCAGTCTTTGTCTTTTGGTTGGGGCATTCAACCCATTTACATTTAAGGTAATTACTGATAAGTATAATCGCGTTGCCATTTACTTTATTGTTTTGGGTTCGAGTTTATACACCCTTTCTGTGTTTCCTGTCTAGAGAAGATCCTTTAGCATTCGTTGGAGAGCTGGTTTGGTGGTGCTGAATTCTCTCAGCTTTTGCTTGTCTATAAAGCTTTTGATTTCTCCTTCATATTTGAATGAGATCCTTGCTGGGAACAGTAATCTGGGCTGTAGGTTATTTTCTTTCATCACTTTAAGTATGTCCTGCCATTCCCTCCTGGCCTGAAGAGTTTCTATTGCAAGATATGCTGTTATCCTTATGGGAATCCCCTTGTGTGTTATTTGTTGTTTCTCCCTTGCTGCTTTTAATATTTGTTCTTTGTGTTTGATCTTTGTTAATTTGATTAATATGTGTCATGGGGTGTTTCGCCTTGGGTTTATCCTGTTTTGGGACTCTCTGGGTTTCTTGGACTTGGGTGATTGTTTCCTTTCAAATTTTAGGGACGTTTTCAACTATTATCTCCTCAAGTATTTTCTCATGGTCTTTCTTTTTGTCTTCTGGGATTCCTATGATTTGAATGTTGGGGCATTTAACGTTGTCCCAGAGGTCATGAGGTTGTCCTCATTTCTTTTAATTCGTTTTTCTTTTTTCCTCTCTGTTTCATTTATATCTACCGTTCTATCTTCTACCTCACTTATCCTATCTTCTGCCTCCGTTTTTCTACTGTTGGTTCCGTCCAGAGCATTTTTGTTCTCTTTTATTGCATTATTCTTTATATATTGACTCTTTTTTATTTCTTCTAGGTCCTTGTTAAACCTTTCTTGCATCTTCTCAATCCTTGTCTCCAGGCTATTTATCTGTAACTCCATTTTGTTTTCAAGATTTTGGATCATTTTCACTGTCATTATTCAGAATTCTTTATCAGGTAGAGTCCCTATCTCTTCCTCTTTTGTTTGGTTTGGTGGGTATTTCTCTGCCTTTTCATCTTGTTTATATTGCTGTGTTTGGGGTGGCCTTTCCCTATTCTGGCAGTTGGTTCCTCTTTATTGTGGAGGTTCCTCACTGTGGGTGGGGTTGGACGGTGGCTTGTCAAGGTTTCCTGGTTGGGGAAGCTTGTGCCTGTGTTCTGGTGGGTGGAGCTGGATTTCTTCTCTCTGGAGTGCAATGAAGTGTCCAGTAATGAGTTTTGAGATGTCAGTGGGTTTCCTGTGACTTTGGGCAGCCTGTGTATTGAAGCTCAGGGTTATGTTCCTGTGTTGCTGGAGAATTTGCATGGTATGTCTTGCTCTGGAACTTGTTGGCCCTTGGGTGTTGCTTGGTTTCAGTGTATGTATGAAGGCGTTTCATGAGCTCCTATTGATTATTGTTCCCTGGAGTCAGGAGTGCTCTGGTTTTCTCAGGATTTGGACTTGAGCCTCCTGCCTCTGGTTTTCAGTCTTATTCTTAGAGTAGCCTCAAGATTTCTCCATCTATACAGCACTGATGATAAAACATCTAGGTTAAAGGTGAAAAGTTTCTCCACAGTGAGGGACACCCAGAGAGGTACACAGAGTTACATGGAGAAAAGAAGAGGGAGGAGAGAGAGAGAGGTGACCAGGAGGAGAAGAGGAGAAATCAAAAGAGGAGAGAGCAAGCTAACCAGTAATCACTTCCTTATGTGTTCTCCACAGTCTGGATCCCTCAGAGATGTTCACAGTGTTACACAGAGAAGAGAAGAGGGAGGAAGGAGACAGAGGTGGCCGGGAGGATAAAAGGGGGAATCAAAAGGAGAGAGACAGATCTAGCCAGTAATCAGTTTCCTAAGTGTTCTCCACAGCCCGGAACACACAAAGAGATTCACAGAGTTGGGCAGAGAAGAGAAGGGGGAGGGAGGAGATAGAGGTGGCCTCATGGAGAAAAAGGAGAGTCCAAAGTGGGGGAGAGAATCCAGCCAGTAATCTCGCTCTCAAGTAAAAATGGGTACTGAAGATTGGGTTCTTAAAGGTACAAAGTTGATAACAAATACCAAAAAGCAAAGACTAAAAATCTAGAGTAGAGGTTGGATTCTCAAAAATACAATATTAAAGAAAAGAAACAAAGTCACAAAAGTTATAAATATATATGCATATATATATATATATATATGAAGTTTGCTTTAAAAAAAGTAGGGCCCTTTTTTTGTTTTTTTTTGCAAAGTAAGAGTAGGTTATAAAAATGAAAATTAAAGCAGTAATAGAAGACTTAAAAATTAAAAAAAAATTTTTAGTTTAAAAATGATAATAGTAAAAGTATTTCTAGCACTTTCTCTGGTGTTGTTGTGGACAGTGTGGGGTCAGTTCACTTTCAGATAGTTCGTTGATCTGGCTTATACTTCTCAAGATCTATAGGCCCCTTCCTATGTAATCGATGCTAACTGCAACGTTTTAATCTATTGCGCCTGTCATTTCCAAGGCGGTTCCCTCTGTTTGTTTTAGCTTCTTCTGTTTGCTAGTCTTATCTGTGTCTAATTTCCGCCCTGACACAAGGGGATGAAGGTGGTCACTTATTTAGGCTCACTTGTTCAGTTGTGCTGTGGGGAGGGAGGAACACTGCAAACATATGTCACTGGCATGTGTGGGGAGCGCTCGCAGTGTCTCGGCCGCACTGGGTTTGCCCCCGCTCACGGCGTGTGTGTTTTCCCAGTCTACACTACTCAGCCTCTAGGTTGCTCTGCCAGGAACTGTCTGAGGCGGGCCATGGGTTGCATGCACTTCCCAGGTCTAAGCCGCTCAGGTTCAGGTTCTCAGGTACTCCACAGAGGTGCAGACTTACTTGGTTGGGCCTGCGTTTTGTGCCCTTCCCAGGTCCGAGCTGCTCAGGTGACAAGGTGCTTGGCTAGAGCAGTCACCCCCAGGTGGGGGCTGTGACTTATCGCCTTCCCTGTCCCTGCCGCTCAGTTTTCTGGGTGTACAACCGGCGCACCTTCTCAGGTGTGCCATATGTCTCTTCTGGGGAGCTGATCTCTGGCTGTGACCTTCCTGGCTGATGTCGACCATCCAGAATCGCAAGAAGTCTTGGTTAGCAACGAAGCCTATTTGCAGTTTGGTAGAGGATGCCTCTCTGGGGCCACAATTGCCCCCTTCTGGCTCTGGCTGCCCTTGCTTGCCTGTCTCTGGCGGGGAATGGACTGGTCCACAGCCGGCTAGCTCTGCTCAGTCCTGTGTTCTGTGAGTGGGCCTGGTGGTGTCTTAGGTTAGGGCTTTTTGCAGGATATCTATCCCACAGTCTGTGTTGCTATATCAAGTTAGTTCCCTCACATTGCCCTCAGGACATTCAGGCCCAGTCCTTACCCTAAGCAATGCAGCCTGCACCTCCTTGTCCAGCCCCCGCTTGCTAGTGGCAGATGCGAACATCTGTGGTGCTTCGCTGGGAGTTGCCATTAGGAATGTAGTCTGTGGGTTTTAATTATTTATTTTTCCTCCTGGTTATGTTGCCCTATCACTTCCACTGTATAGTCAAGGGATTTGATTTAGGTCATACCTGAATGGTCTAGTGGTTTTCCCTGCTTTCTTCAGTTTAATTCTGAATTTGGCAATAAGGAGTTCATGATCTGAGCCACAGTCAGCTCCTGGTCTTGTTTTTGCTGACTGTATAGAGCTTCTCCAAATTTGGCTGCAAAGAATATAAGCACTCTCATTTTGGTGTTGACCATCTGGTGATGTCCACATGTAGAGTCTTCTCTTGTGTTGTTGGAAGAGGGTCTTTGCTATGACCAGTGCGTTCTCTTGGCAAAACTTTGTTAGCCTTTGCCCTGCTTCATTCTGTACTCCAAAGCCAAATTTGTCTGTTACTCCAGGTGTTTCTTGGCTTCCTACTTTTGCATTCCAGTCCCATATAAAGAAAAGGATGTCTTTTTTGGGTGTTAGTTCTAAAAGGTCTTGTAGGTTTTCATAGAACCGTTCAACTTCAGCTTCTTCAGCGTTACTGGTTGGGGCATAGGCTTGCATTACCATGATATTGAGTGGTTTACCTTGGAAATGAACAGAGATCATTCTGTCGTTTTTGAGATTGCATCCAAGTACTGCATTTCAGACTCTCTTGTTGACCATGATGGCTACTCCATTTCTTCTAAGGAATTCCTGGCCACAGTAGTAGATATAATGGTCATCTGAGTTTAATTCACCCATTCCAGTCCATTTTAGTTCACTGATTCCTAGAATGTCAACATTCACTCTTGCCATCTCCTGTTTGACCACTTCCAATTTGCCTTGATTCATGGACCTAACATTCCAGGTTCCTATGCAATATTGCTCTTTACAGCATTGGACCTTGCTTCTATCACCAGTCACATCCACAACTGGGTATTGTTTTTGCTTTGGCTCCATCCCTTCATTCTTTCTGGAGTTATTTTTCCACTGATCTCCAGTAGCATATTGGGCACCTACTGACCTGGGGAGTTCCTCTTTCAGTATCCTATCATTTTGCCTTCTCATACTGTTCATGGGGTTCTCTAGACCTGATAGACAGAGAGCCTGATGAACTATGGACAGAGGTTTGTGACATTGTATGGGAGACAGGGATCAAGACCATCCCCATGGAAAAGAAATGTAAAAAGGCAAAATGGTTGTCTGAGGAGGCCTTACAAATAGCTGTGAAAAGAAGAGAAGTGAAAAGCAAAGGAGAAAAGGAAAGATATTCCCATATGAATGCAGAGTTCCAAAGAATAGCAAGGAGAGATAAGAAAGCCTTCTTCAGTGATCAATGCAAAGAAATAGAGGAAAACAAGAGAATGGGAAAGACTAGCGATCTCTTCAAGAAAATTAGAGATACCAAGGGAACACTTTACGGAAAGATGGGTTCAATAAAGGACAGAAATGATATGGACCTAACAGAAGTAAAAGATATTAAGAAGAGATGGCAAGAATACACAGAAGAACTGTACAAAAAAGATCTTCATGACCCAGATAATCACAATGGTGTGATCACTGACCTAGAGCCAGACATCCTGGAATGTGAAGTCAAGTGGGCCTTAGAAAGCATTACTACGAACAAAGGTGGTGGAGGTGATGGAATTCCAGTTGAGCTATTGCAAATCCTGAAAGTTGATGCTGTGAAAGTGCTGCACTCAATATGCCAGCAAATTTGGAAAACTCAGCAGTGGCCACAGGACTGGAAAAGGTCAGTTTTCATTCTAATCCCTAAGAAAGGCAATCCCAAAGAATGCTCAAACTACTGCACAATTGCACTCATCTCACACACTAGTAAAGTAATGCCCAAAATTCTCCAAGCCAGGCTTCAGCAATATGTGAACCGTGAACTTCCAGATGTTCAAGCTGGTTTTAGAAAAGGCAGAGGAACCAGAGATCAAATTGCCAATATCTGCTCGATCTTTGAAAAAGCAAGAGAGTTCCAGAAAAACATCTATTTCTGCTTTATTGACTACACCGAAAGCCTTCAGCTGTGTGGATCACAATAAACTGTGGAAAATTCTGAAAGAGATAAGAATACCAGACCACCGACCACCTGACCTGCCTCTTGAGAAACCTGTATGCAGGTCAGGAAGCAACAGTTAGAACTGGACATGGAACAACAGACTGGTTCCAAATAGGAAAAGGAGTACATCAAGGCTGTATATTGTCATCCTACTTATTTAACTTATATGCAGAGTACATCATGAGAAACGCTGGGCTGGATGAAGCACAAGCTAGAATCAAGATTGCCGAGAGAAATATCAATAACCTCAGATATGCACATGACACCACCCTTATGGCAGAAATTGAGGAGGAACTAAAAAGCCTCTTGATGAAAGTGAAAGATGAGAGTGAAAAAGTTGGCTTAAAGCTTAACATTCAGAAAACTAAGATCATGGCATCTTGTCCCATCACCTCATGGGAAATAGATGGGGAGACAGTGGAAACAGTGTCAGACTATTTTTTGGGGCTCCAAAATCACTGCGGATGGTGACTGCAGCCATGAAATGAAAAGATGCTTACTCCTTGGAAAGAAAGTTATGACCAACCTAGATAGCATATTAAAAACAGAGACATTACTTTGCCAACAAAGGTCCATCTGGTCAGTGCTATGGTTTTTCCAGTGGTCATGTATGGATGTGAGAGTTGGACTGTGAAGAAAGCTGAGCACCAAAAAACTGATGCTTTTGAACTATGGTGTTGGAGAAGACTCTTGAGAGTCCCTTGGACTGCAAGGAGTTCCAACCAGTCCATACTAAAGGAGATCAGTCCTGGCTGTTCACTGGAAGGACTGATGCTGAAGCTGAAACTCCAGTACTTTGGCCACCCCTTGCAAAGGGTTGATTCGTTGGAAAAGACCCTGATGCTGGGAGGGATTTGTGGCCGGAGGAGAAGGGGACAACAGAGGATTAGATGGCTGGATGGCATCACTGACTCCGACGGACATGGGTTTGGGTAGACTCCGGGAGTTGGTGATGGACAGGGAGGCCTGGCATGCTGCAATTTATGGGGTCGCAAAGAGTCGGACAAGATTGAGCGACTGAACTGAGCTGATGTTGCCCTCTGAGGTTCCAAGGCTTGCCACAGACTTGCCAGTGAGAGTGTTTCCTGGTGTTTGCAAACTTCTCTGTTTTTTAAGACTCCCTTCCTGGGAGGGATCTCCGTCCCTACCTCTTTTCCCTCTCTTTTTATCTTTTATATTTTTTCCTACCTCCTTTCAAAGACAATGGGATACCTTTCTGGGTGCCTGATGTCCTCTGCCAGCATTCAGAAGTTGTTTTATGGAATTTACTTAGCATTCAAATGTTCTTTTGATGAACTTGTGGAGGAGAAAGTGATCTTCCCGTCCTATTCCTCCACCATCTATGTTGGGAGTTTTTAAATCATAGTTTCCATTTCAGTACTTGTAACTGGCCTGTTCATATTTTCCATTTCTTCATGGTTCCATTTTGGAAGGTTGTACCTTTCTCAGTATTTGTCCTTTTCTCCTAGGTTGTCCATTTTATTGGCATATGGTTGCTTGTAGTAGTCTCTTATGATCCTTTATATTTCTGTCATGTCCACTGTAACTTCTTTTTCATTTCTGATTTTATTGATTTGAGTGCTCTCTCTTTTTTCTTGATGAGTGGCTAAAGATTTCTTAATTTTGTTTATCTTATCAATCTTTTCAAAGAACCAGCTTTAAGTTTCATTGATCTTTTCTGTTGTCTTGTTTGTCTCTATTTTATTTATTTCTGTTTGATCTTTATGATTTCTTTCCTTCTGCTAACTTTGAGTTTTCTTTGTTCCTCTTTCTCTAGTTTTTTTTAGCTTTAAGATTACATTATTTTCTGGGGATTTTTGTTTCCTGAGGTAAGATTGTATTGCTTTAAACTTGCATCTTAGAGCTCCTTTTGCTGCATCTCACTGGGTTTGGATTGTTGTATTTTTGTTGTCATTTGTCTCTGGGTATTTTTTTATTTCATCTTTGATTTCTTCATTGATCCATTGGGTTTTTTAGTAGTATATTGTTTAGCCTTCATGTGTTTGTGTATTGTAGTTTGTTTTTTTTTTCTTATAATCAATTTCTAATCTCATAGTGTTGTGGTCAGAAAAGATGCTTGATGCGATTTCTGTTTTCTTCAATTTATCAAAACTTGCTTTATTGCCCAGCAAGTGACCTATCCTGTAGAATGTTCTGTGTGCACTTGAGAAAAATGTATATTCTGCTGCTTTCAGATGGAATGCTCTATAAATGCCACTTAGATTCATTTTGTTTAATATGTCATTTAAGGCTTGTGTTTCCTTTTTGATTTTCTGTCTGGGTGATCTGTCTGTTGTAAGTGGGGCTTTAAATTCCCCACTATTATCGTATTACTGTCAATTCCTCCTTTAAGGGGCTGTTGGCATTTGCCTTATATATTGAGGTGCTCCTATGTTGAGTGCATATATATTTACAGTTGTATTTTCTTCTTGGATTGATCCCTTGATCATTATGAAGTATCCTTTGTCTCTCGTAAGTATTTTAGTTTATTTTGTCTTATCCGAGTTTTGTTACTCCAGTTTTCTTTTGATTTCCATTTGCATGGAATACCTTTCTCCATTTCCTCACTTTCAGTCCATAAGTGTCCCTAGATCTGAAGTGGGTCTCTTGTAGACAGCTTGTTTATGGGTCCTGTTTTTTATTTCATTCAGCCAGTGTATCTTTTGATTGGGGCATTTAATTAATTTATATTTAAGGTAATTATTGATATGTATGTCCTTATTGCCATTTTGTGAATTGTTTTGGGATTGTTTTTGTAGGTCTTTTCCTTCCCTTCCTCTTTTATTCTCTTTTGATTTGATGACTATATTTAGTGTTGTGTTTGGATTGCTTTTTCTTTTTTGTCTTTTTTGTCTATTGTAGATTCTTATCTGCAATTACCTTGTTTTGATATAGTAGTCTATATGTAAACAATATTGTTTTAAGTCTCTTAATTGAAGATGCATTTCCAATATTCTGCATTTGTACTTTCCTCACAACCACTGGTTTTGATATCATATTTTTGTGTAGATGATTTTCTACCGTATGTTTGCCTTTACCTGTGAGCTTTCACATTCATAATTTTCTTGTTTCTAGTTATGGCCTTTTCTTTCCCACCTAGAGAAGTTCCTTTAGCATTTGTTGTAAACCTGGTCTGGTGGTGCTAAATTCTCTTAGCTTTTGCTTGTCTGTAATGCTTCTGATTTCCCCATCAAATGTGAATGAGAGCTTAGCTGGGTATTCTTGATTATCGATTTTTCCCTTTCATCACTTGAAACGTATCCCGCTACCCGCTTCTGGCCTGTCATTGAATCGTATTTTAATCCTCTTGCCTTAGGCATTCAACCAATGTCTTATGAACATAAAATTAGCCTTCTATCAAAAAAAAACAGTTTGTAATATTTAATTTTGCTATTCTTGAAATGAGATTCTCATCCTCAAAATTTATATGAATAAATATAAATTAAATATAATTTATACATAAATAAATATGGAAAACTGCCTTTTCATAATCTTGAGATGACAAGTAGTAGTATACTAGTATACCTTTTACAAAACACATTACTTTCAGTATTTTGCAACTGAAACACATTTTAATCTTCAAGTATTAAGGGAATATGAAAGGATGGGGGAAATGATCTTTTTTTTTATTTAGTAAGATAAACTTGATTGTGTTGATCAAGTTTATAGCAATGTTCTGAATACAAATAGAATCTCAGGTTTAAAAGAAAACACTTTATGATGCAGTAGCTTCTTTATTATTTGCAAGCATACTTTCTGGTGAAAACTGAAATCAAGGAAAATGAATAAGTAATTTGTCAATCACTATTATGTATTTTTTTATTTTAATTTTTTGAATTTATAGTGCAGAAAATAATGTACATATTTTTTCCTCATACATTTTCTTTGTAAAATTTCCTCCTCATTTCTATAAAATACAATTGTAGTATTCTTAGTTCAAAAAAGTATTTGCTCTTGAAGTGTTTTAGCTATTTCTATACATACTGATATCTGTGATGCTCTTATATTGTTAATATATTTTACACAAATATATTTGCATAAAGTTGTTTTGTGTTTCAGTGAAGAGGCAGATGTGAAGAAAATATCTTAAAACATGGTACATAAAAAATTACATCTTATAAATCATTATTCCCCATTAAAAATAAAATTTGGATAATTTTAATTTGTGATAATTTATAACCAAAATTGTGAAGAAAACTGAATGTATATCACTTCCTACTAAATGGATGTAATAGCATTCCATCACTTTTACCTTTATTTGAGAAATAGTCCTTTTTAAGGATGTTTGCCGGAAGAAATGGAGTTTCTGGTACAGTGCCAGCCTAATACTTTATGACCTTAGATCAAGATCAGATATTTATTTTATCTTCAATGTTACCTTCGAGTTGACTATGTAAAGAATAATTTTCTAATTTTCACATAAGTTTCATTGAAATCTAAACCATTCCAATGCCATGAGTCCCCAAGTCCTTGAGCTAAGGATTTTTGCCTAACTAGCTATGCATGTTTTTGAACATTTTGGGCCTGAATATGTATATATCCTTTTACTCTAGACAGGGCTGAATCTAATATCCTGGTGACTGAGGTTTATACAATTTAGATGCCTTACTTGAGAAAAAAAATATAAAATTATGGGTGTAAAATCAAGTACCAAAAGCAAGTACAAGTGAAGGAACTTTAAAGCTTAATTTTCATTAGTTTCCTCATAAATTCCTCTCTTGATGTAGTATCATTCTCTGTATTTTCAAGGTGAATGACTTGAGTACAAATAATTTAATATCCCCAAGTGACAAATATGTTAAAGTCTTGCCTGATTTCAAAGCCCATGTAATATAGAAATAGGGTAGCCTAGAAGAACCTATGGCGTACACAGTACTATATGAAGGTTTCTGTAGATCCCAGAGTTATCAGGGTGTACTTTCAGAGATGTGGCTTGAGATCAACTCTAAAGAATAGGTTACATTTTCGAGGAAACGTCATAACTGTTTTTCATAATGGCTGTACCAATTTACATTCCCACCAACAGTGTAGAAGATTTCCTTTTTCTCTATAACCTCACCAGCACTTTTTTTTCTTTTTCATAATAGCTATCCAACAGGTATGAGACACTATCTTATTGTGGTTTTGATTTGTATTTCCCTGATGACTAATGATAATTGAGCACCTTTTTGTCTGCCAGTTGGATAGGTGTATATCTTCTTTGGAAAAATGTCTATTCAGGCCCTTTGCCCATTTTTAATGGAATTACTTGGATTCTGTGTTTTGGGGGAAGATTTTGTTTGTTCATTTTGCTGTTGAGTATGAGTTCCTTAGGTATTTTGGATATTAACCCATTATCATTTGCATGGTTTGCAAATATTTTCTCCCTATATATAGGTTGCCTTTTCTTTTTGTTGAGTGCTTTCTTTGCTGTGCAGAAGCTTTTTCATTGAATATAGTTCTGCTTACTTTTGCTTTTTTAGCTGAGCTTTTGGTATCATATTCAAAAATAATTGGTAAAGCCAGTGTCAAGGAGCTTTTTTCCCATGTTTTCTTCTAGGAGTTTAATGGCTTCAGGTCTTATGTGTAAGTGTTTAATCCATTTTGAGTTGATTTTTGTGTATGGTTTAAGTTAAGGGTCCAATTTCACTCTTTTGCATGTGGATACTCCATTTTCTCAGCACCATTAGTTGAAGAGACTACCCTTTCCTCATTATGTATTCTTCATGCTCTTGTGGAAAATTAGTTGACTGTATATACTTGGGTTTATTTCTGGGCTGTCCTGTTCTGTTAGTCTATGTGTCTGTTTTGGTGCCAGTACCATACTGTTTTGATTACTATAGCTTGAAATCAGGAAGTGTTTCTAATTTTTCCCTCTCAGGATTGTTTTGGCTATTGGGGATCTTTTGTTTTCCTATATGAATTTTAAGATTGTTTTTTATATTTTTGTGAAAATTGCCACTGAAATTTGGTAAAGATTATGTTGAATCTGTATGTTGTTTTGGGTAGTATGTACATTTTATCAGTATTAGTTCTTTTAGTTCTTGAACATGATATATCTTTCCATTAATCTGTGTCTTCTTCAGTTCTTTAATCAATGTTTTCTAGTCTTCAATGTATGGCTATTTTAATTCCTTAGTTAAGTATTCTAAGTATTTTATTATTCTTGATGGTATTACGAATATTACTTTGTTGATTTTCTTTTCAGATTATTGCTGTAAAGAAATGCATCTGATTTTTGTATCCTACAACTTTACTAAATTTGTTTATTAGTTTGAACCATTTTTTTGTTGTTGAGACTTTAGGGTTTTCTACAAATAGGATTTTCCATATATAAACAGGGATAATTTTACTTCTTTCTTTCTGATTTGGATGCCTTTTTTTTTTTTTTTTTCTAGTCTAATTGTTCTTGTTACTGTATGACCTAGTAATTCTTCCTTTGGATATATGCTCAGAGGAAATGAATTAAGTACCTCAAAGAGATAGCCATGTTGCCATATTAATTGCAGTGTTACAATAGCCATGTTATAGAAACAACCTAAGTGTATGTCAAAGAATAAATGGTTAAAATAATTGTGATATATATATAAACAATGAAATATTACTCAGCCTTAAAGGAGAAGATCCCATAATTTGCAACAACATTGTGAACTTGAAGGACATTATGCTTAGTGAAATAAGCCAGACAGATATAGAATATCACTGCAGATGGTCCCCAACTTTCAATGGTTCAATTTAAGAATTTTTTGTAACATTATTATGGCACAAAAACAGTATGCATTCAGTAAAAGCTGTACTTTGAAGTTGGAATTGTACTTGTTTCTTGAGCTAGTGAAATGAGTGCTATACACTCTTGAGATGTTGGGAAGTAGCAGTGAGCCACAGTATTCAGCAATATGAACACAGGGTAAACCACCAACACAGTTACACCATTCTATTTTTCACTTTCAGTGTAGATTCAATAAGTTATATGAGATATACAACAGGTTGACCTTCTGTTAGATGATTTTGCCCACCTGTAGGCTAATCTATGTGTTCTAAGTGTGTATTTAAAGCAGGCTATGCTAAGGTATGATGTTCAGTAGGTTAGGTATATTAAATGCCTTTTCAGTTTACAGTGGGTTTATTGGTACATAATCCCATTGTAAGTCAAGAAAGATTTGTATATGATCTCACTTAAATGTGGAATCAAAAAAAGTTGAGTTCATAGAAGCAGAGAGTGGAAGGAACGGTAGTTTACAGGAGTAGGAAGGGTAGGGGAAATGGAGAGATACTGGTCAAAAGGTGAAAAGTTACACTCATGACTCTAGAGGTCTGATATATAGCATGATGACTATAGCTGACTATACTTTATCAAATACTGAAGATTTGCTAAGAGAATATATTTCAGGTGTTTTCACCATTTTAAAAAAAGGTAACTGAAATGTTAATTAGCTTGACTGTAATTATCATTTCACTATGTATATGTATATTAAATAATCATGTTGTATGCCTTATATAAAGGTGTGTTAAATGCCTTACATACAGTTGTATAAAGGTGTATTTTTATTTTAAAATAGAATAAATTAAAATTAGCATGATTCATTAAGAAATGTTTAAACCTACTCTTAAAGAGTGGGTCTAAATATTGTGTCATCTCAACCTTATATAATTTGGAAGACCCTCTTTAGAAAAAATAATAATTATAAATAAAAAATTTATGTATTGGACCATGGAAGAGGACCATGCAAATGAGGAGCCTTGAATATTAAGCTTCATTAACCTCATAATAAAGCATCTCATTACAATGTAGAAGTATAGATTTTCTATGCAGTATTTTTTTGTATTGGGGAAGCTGTGGAATTATCATACCGTGTAAATTTCCTTGAAATTAGCTGGTAATGACCACATGCAGAAAAAATATATTCTAAGTACTTTAGAGACTTTTTAATATCCTTGTTATATTGGGACCGTTTCCTGCATATGTTCATAAAGAAATAAGAAATTACTATTTAAAAATTATAGAAAGCCAAATAAATAGTTATTCACAAATAATAGCTTAATGCCTTGCATATGTAGGCATTTTAAAAATATTTTAATATTTATGTTCTGAAGTGTGATATGTAAAAATAGTGTATCTATCTATAAGTTTCCTACATTAATAGTGCTTTTATTTACCTAAGTGTGAGTAAATAAATTAAAATTTTGCTCACTGACTAGGCTCTCTACATAATTTCATGAAGCAGGCTTATTTTAATACCCCAAAGTATTCTATCCATAACTGCTATTAGAAGTCACAACATAAATGCTAACTGGATCCATTTACATATAAAGCTATTAATTTATTTTCAGTTTGCTATGAACTGTAACCACTATTTTCCTGGAAGTTTTAGACTTGAAAAATGATGCTCATTATCTTACTACATGGAAGTACCCCCATAAATGTCAATTAAATGAATTTGGTTATCAGTTCAGTTCAGTCACTCAGTCATGTCCGACTCTTCGTGACCCCATGGACTGCAGCATGCCAGGTTTCCCTTTCCATCACCAATGCCTGGAGCTTTCTCAAACTCACATCCATCGAGTTGGTGATGCCATCCAATCATCTCATTCTCTGTCATCCCCTTCTCCTCCTGCTTCAATCTTTCCCAGCATGAGGGTCTTTTCCAATGAGTCAGTTCTTCAATCAGGTAGCCAAAGTATTGGAGCTTCAGCTTCAGCGTCAGTCCTTCCAGTGAATATTCAGGACTGATTTCCTTTAGGATGGACTGTTTTGATCTTCTTGCCATCCAAGGGACTCTCAAGACTCTTCTCCACTACCCGACTTCAAAAGCATCAATTCTTTGGCACTCAGCTTTGTTTATGGTCCAACTCTTATATCCATACATGACTATTAGAAAAACCATAGCTTTGACTAGATGGGCCTTTGTTGGCAAAGTAATGTGTCTCTGCTGTCTAGGTTTGTCATACACAGCTTTTCTTCCAAGGAGCAAGCATCTTTTAATTTCATGGCTGCAGTCACCATCTGCAGTGATTTTGGAGCCCAAGAAACTAAAGCATCTCAGTGTTTCCATTGTTTCCCCATCTATTTGCCATGAAGTGATGGGACCGGATGCCATGATCTTTGTTTTTTGAATGTTGAGTTTTAAGCCAACTTTTTCACTCTCCTCTTTCACTTTCATCAAGAGGCTCTTCAGTTCCTCTTCGCTTTCTGCCATAAGGGTGGTGCCATCAACATATCTGAGGTTATTGATATTTCTCCCAGCAGTCTTGATTCCAGCTTGTGCTTCATCCAGCCTGGCATTTCACATGATGTACTTTGCATATGAGTTAAATAAGCACGGTGACAATGTGCAGCCTTGATGTATTCCTTTCCCAATTTTGAAGCAGTTATTGTTCCATGTCTGGTTCTCACTGTTGCTTTTGACCTTTGAATTTGGTTATAGATTGATAATTTTTCAAGATTATTAAATACACTGGGGGGACTAGGGTCATTATTAGAGAAGCAGAAGGAGGAAAGAACTCTTAATTGACATCCACAATGGATAGTAACTTTTTCCCTAAGAAAGGATTATTTCATACAGCAATTTCATTTAAAATGTATATCTTCATCAGAGTTTCTAGTATACAAGATACGTAGCACAAAACACAGGTCTTAATGAATTCATATAAAAATAACAAGGGGTCAGGTACGTTGAAAAAGCAGAGAATAGGATTATGGAAAAAAGGGTCAGGTACATTGAAAAAACAGATAATAGGATTATGGAAACAAATTGTGTTTGTTTTATAGTCTTGGATAAAAGGAGCAGCAAAACCAGTTCAGGCCTATATTAATAGATTCTGCTACTTTTCACACCATTTTATGCTGAACTGCTAATAACTAACAAAATAAACTGATAACGCCTCTTGAGTATTCCCACTTTCATCTGTGCCTGGGTCTCCTTGCTTGTTGTTCTTGTTCAGTTGCTCAGTTATGCCTGACTCTGCGACCCTGTGGACTGCAGCATGCCAGACTTTCCCGTCCTTCACTGTACCCTGGAATTTGCTCAAATTCATGTGCATTGAATCAGTGATGCCATCCAACCTTCTCATCCTCTGTTACCCCCTTCTCCTGCTCCCTTCAATCTTTTCCAGCATCAGGGTTTTTTCCCAATAAGTTGGCTTTTTGCATCAAGTGGCCAAAGTATTGGAGTTCCCACATCAGTCCTTCAATGAATATTCAGGGTTGATTTCCTTTAGAATTGACTGATTTGATCCCCTTGCAGTCCAAGGGACTCTCAAGAGTCTTCACCAGCACCGCAGTTGGAAAGCATCAATTCTTTGCTGCTCAGCCTTCATTATGGCCCAACTCTAACATCCATACATGACTACTGGAAAAACCATAGCTTTGACTGTATGGATCACATCAGCAAAGTGATGTCTTTTTTTTTTAATATGCTTTCTAGGTTTGTCATAGCTTTCCTTCCAAGGAGCAAGAATCTTTTATTTTCATGGCTGCAGTCACAATCTGTAGTGATTTTGGAGCCTAAGAAAATTAAGTCTTGGGCTTTATGGTTTCCATTGTTTCCCCATCTATTTGCCATGAAGTGATGGGACTAGATGCCATGATCCTTTGAATATGGAGTTTTAAGCCAGCTTTTTCATTCTCCTCTTTCACTTTCATCAAGAGGCTCTTTAGCTCTTCTTCACTTTCTGCCATAAGGGTGGTGTCATATGCATATTTCTCCCTGCAGTCTTGTTTCCAGCTTGTGCTTCATACAGTCTGGCATTTTGCATGATGTAGTCTACATAGAAGTTAAATAAGCAAGATGACAATATACAGCCTTGACATACTCCTTTTCCAAGATGGAACCAGTCCATTGTTCCATGTCCAGTTCTAACTGTTGCTTCTTGACCTGCATACAGATTTCTCAGGAGGTAGGTAAGGTGGTCTGGTATTCCCATCTCTTTAAGAATGTTCCAGTTTGTTGTGATTCACAGAGTCAAAAGTTTAGTCAATGAAGCAGAAGTAGATGTTTTTCTGGAATTCTCTTATTTTTTCTAGGATCCAATGGATGTTGGCAATTTGACCTTTGATTCCTCTGCCTTTTCTAAATCCAGCTTGTACATCTGGAAGTTCTCAGTTCAGATACTACTGAAACCTAGCTTGAAGGATTTTAAGGATTACCTTGCTAGCATGTGAAATGAGGACAGTTGTGCATTAATTTGAACAGTTTTTGGAATTGCCCTTTGACATTGGAATGAAAACTGACTTTTTCAGTCCTGTGGCCACTACTGAGTTTTCCAAATGTGCTGACATATTGAACGCAGCACTTCAACAGAATCATCTTTTAGGATTTGAAATAGCTCAGCTGGAATTCCATCACCTCTGCTAGCTTTATTTGTAGTAATGCTTCCTAAGAATTACTTGATTTCAGACTCCCAACCTATCTGGCTCTCACACCATTGTAGTCCTTTTCTGTACAGTTTTTCTGTGTCTTCTTGCCACCTCTTCTTAATCTCTTCTGCTTCTGTTAGGTCCTTGACTTTCTTGTCTTTTATTTTGCCCATCTTTGCATGAAATGCTCCCTTGGTACCTCTAATTTTCTTGAAGAGATCTCTAGTCTTCCCTTCTATTGTTTTTTGATTGTTTTCCTCTATTTCTTTGCATTGCTCACTTAGGAAGGCTCTCTTATCTCTCCTTGCTGTTCTTGGAACTTTATGTTCAGATGGGTATGTCTTTCTTTTTCTCCTTTTCCTCTTGCTTCTCTTCTTTTCTCAGCTATTTGTAAGGTCTCCTCAGACAACCATTTTGCCTTTTTGCATTTCTTTTTCTCAGGGATGGTTTTGGTCACTGTCTCCTATATAGTGTTATGAACCTCCAGCCATAATTCTTCAGGCACTGTCTATCAGATCTAATCCCTTCAATCTATTTGTCACTTCCACTGTGTAATCATTGTGTGCATGCATGCTAAATTGCTTCATTTGTGTCCGACTCTTTTGTGACCTTCTGAACTATAGCTCTTCAGGGTCCTCTGTCCATGGGATTCTCCAGGTAAGAATACTGGAGGAGATTTCCATGCCCTTCCCCAGGGGATCTTCCAGACCCAGGAATTGAACGCATGTCTCTTATGTCTCTTGAATTGGCAGGTGGGTTCTTTACCACTAGTGCCACCTGGAAGCCCTCCTGGGTGTCCTTGCTGAATGTTCAATACTATAAAATGGCAAAAAGGCATAACTAGTCAACTTTTATGTAATTTAAAGTTGATCAGTTCTGTTTTTTGTATTTAAGATTTTTCAAATCGAGAACATCTCTTAAAATATTGGAATACACTAAGTCCCTTGAACTAAATGAGGAGGAACTTGAATTCAAGAGAAGTTAAATGAATTAACTAATGAAGACTATCAGTAAGAGACCTTGCAATAAATAAGGTTCAATCCCTGGGTCAGGAAGATCTCCTGGAAAAGGAAATGGCAACCTACTCCAGTATTCTTGCCTGGGAAATCCCATGGACAGAGGAGCCTGATGGGCTTCAGTCCATGGGGTTGCAAAAGAGTCTGACACGACTTAGAAACTAAACAACAACAACAATACTCAACTACATCATGGTGTCACAGTTTCCCTATGACAAGGGAATATAATCAGAAAAGAGTTAGTTCCTAGATGTAGGGATATATTAACTTGATCATGAGTAAAAGAAGCTTAAGACAATTACACTTGAGAAAAAGTGTGATAGTCAAGTATGACTTTAGAGAGAATCTATTCCAGATCATTTCTCTTACTTCTACAAATGATGAAACAAAGATTAAGTGATTTGCCCCAAGCAGTACAAGTAATTCTAGAGCAACTATCAGAAATTTTGGCATTTATATCAGTTATTTGATCTTGGGAAAGTCCTGTAAACTCTCTTTACCTCAGTTGCCTCATCTGTTAAAAAGGGATAATGATAATAATAACACTTATTAATTCACAAAGGTTATGATGATTAAAAAATAGATTCAGAACACTGATTAGCAGGTATGTTTAGTAGATGTTTGTTACTGTAAGATTTTGATCAAATGCTTTATTTAAACATTGTGATTTTAGTTAACTAAAAAAAATTTTATACCATGATTTGCCTAGTTAGTGAGAGAACCTCTGCTAGACTCTTGATATCTACAATTGTCATCTAGTGTTTTTTTCAATCATGACGTTTCTTTTGTTACAGATTTGTTTTATGTAACCATTTGCCAATTTTTTTTCCCAATTTAACTCTCTATAAATACTTGTAACATTTGAGTATTGAAGCAAGTGAAAAACAAATTTATCCTACCTTTAAAACTTGTTTACCAAGTGCACTCTTTCTTCCTCACTGCTGTTTTGGCTTTCATAAGGAGAAATGATGAAAGAAATCGTTGCTATTTTGTTTACTATTTTTAGGCCATGTATTTGTATTTTGAGTAATTTAACTGCACAATAGATAGCAAATGAGTTCACATTCTGATTTGCTGGTCATTTACTAGTGCTTTGGTTCAACTTCACACTCAGGGATCACATCCATCCTAAAACTGGTTAGACAGTTTAACTTGCAATTTAACACTGGGTGTGGCCAAAAGAGACAAGCCTACAAATGGTGTGAAGCATTAATCTTGTGCTGATTCTTATGTCAGTGAAAGCTACATATTGTGTTTCTTCTCTGAACTGCTGTATCCACTGTTGTATGTGGAGGGTCAGCACCACAGAGATTGATCGATTTTCTTGGTTTCACACAGAAGATCAAAATTCTATAAAGTCCATGAGCATTGTAATTGAACCATATTCAGATTCTTTTGAATATTAGTAACTTGGACTTCAGAATCTGAGGTTCCAGAGTAGTCACATTCCCCTGCTTTGACCACATAGATTGCCTTGGTGGTGGTGGTAATTTAGTCAAAAAGTCATGTCTAACTCTTGAGACCCCGTGGACTCCAGCCTGCCAAGCTCCTCCGTCCATGGGATTTCCCGGGAAAGAATACTTGAGTGGGTTGCCATTTCCTTCTCCAGGGGATCTTCCCAACCCAGAGATCAAACCCAGGTCTCCTGCATTGCAGGCAGATTCTTTATAGACTGAGCCACCAGGGAAGCCAGAGATTGCCTTAACAGAGAGGAAAATTTTCATTAGTATTCCAGTGCTAGTGTTCCCTGTAGAACTATTTTCCTAATATTGTGACAGTTGAATTTTTATGTCCTCCATTTGTAACTCTTAACCTCTAGAGTAATGAGAAGCTGTGAAAAAGTGTTGGTATCAGGAGGTTTCAATAGCCTTGCAGCTGGTTCAGTAAATGCACTTTCATCATTGGTGAAGAATAAAATAGTACCCCATAAAAGTTTCTTGAAAAATGAACTGGGATTCCCTTAATAAAGAAGTACTGTTACATGGATTTAAAGCAACCCCAGGAACAATATTCACAGACTAGAGATTTACAATCCAAAATTGGGATGAAATGCCATTTGAATACTATGGTTCTTGGGAAATATGCTTTCAAAAAACTTTTATTAATGATTTGGCTGTGAAGTAACCATGAAAAATATACAGATCAGTAGGATGTGCTGTAAGCATAAATCTAAGAGAAATAGTTCAAAAAGAGATGCTTAAGAATTGGGTACATACTCCTGCAGCTCAATTGGATGCAACTCCTGCAGCTCAATTCCAGAAAAATAAATGACCCAATCAAAAAATGGGCCAAAGAACTAAACAGACATTTCTCCAAAGAAGACATACAGATGGCTAACAAACACATGAAAAGATGCTCAACATCACTCATTATCAGAGAAATGCAAATCAAAACCACAACGAGGTACCATTACACGCCAGTCAGGATGGCTGCTATCCAAAAGTCTACAAGCAATAAATGCTGGAGAGGGTGTGGAGAAAAGGGAACCCTCTTACACTGTTGGAGGGAATGCAAACTAGTACAGCCGCTATGGAAAACAGTGTGGAGATTTCTTAAAAAACTGGAAATAGAACTGCCATATGACCCAGCAATCCCACTCCTGGGCATACACACCGAGGAAACCAGATTTGAGAGAGACACGTGCACCCCAATGTTCATCGCAACACTGTTTATAATTGCCAAGACATGGAAGCAACCTAGATGTCCATCAGCAGACAAATGGATAAGGAAGCTGTGGTACATATACACAATGGAATATTACTCAGCCATTAAAAAGAATTCATTTGAATCAGTTCTAATGAGATGGATGAAACTGGAGCCCATTATACAGAGTGAAGTAAGCCAGAAAGATAAAGACCAATACAGTATACTAACACATATATATGGAATTTTAAAAGATGATAATGATAACCCTATATGCAAAACAGAAAAAGAGACACAGATGTACAGAACAGACTTTGGGACTCTGTGGGAGAAGGTGAGGGTGGGATGTTCTGAGAGAATAGCACTGAAACAAATACACTATCAAGGGTGAAACAGATCACCAGCCCAGGTTGGATGCATGAGACAAGTGCTCAGGGCTGGTGCACTGGGAAGACCCAGAGGGATCGGATGGGGAGGGAGGCGGGAGGGGGGATTGGGATGGGGAACACATGTAAATCCATGGCTGATTCATGTCAATGTATGGCAAAAACCACTACAATATTGTAAAGTAATTAGCCTCCAACTAATAAAAATAAATAAAATGAAAAAAAAAAGAATTGGGTACATAGAAAAGAGGTAATAGAAAGTGATATATTGTACAAAAATAAAAACTAGAGGCTTGTGGAAAGAAAGACTATAGAAACAGGGTGGCAAGCATTAAGATTAAATAATACTTTAAAAACAGGAAATTAGATGTGACCTGCAGTGATTTTTTAAGAATATATTCAAGTGGGAAGCATGGTGTAATTTAGAGACTATTAAAATGTCACATCAAGATTGGGAATTTATAGCCTCTTTCAGCATATATTGATTAACTCAAAAATACTTGCATATATCTGGACCCTAATGAATGTCAGCCTATTTATAGGATTTCCAAAAAAAATAATCATTCAAAACTTGGAGGCACTGACATTCTGGAGTGAATTAGAAAAGTTGTGCATTAGTTAGACTAAAGGATAGAGTGAATTAGTATTGCTTTTGTCTATCAGAGTAATGTTAAATTAGCTAACGTTTATTGTCTACTACATGCTAAATGCTGTATTAAATTTTTTTTATTATTATTTTTTTTCCAGTGGGTTTTGTCATACATTGATATGAATCAGCCATGGATTTACATGTATTCCCAATCCCGATCCCCCCTCCCACCTCCCTCTCCACCCGATTCCTCTGGGTCTTCCCAGTGCACCAGGCCGGAGCACTTGTCTCATGCATCCCACCTGGGCTGGTGATCTGTTTCACCATAGATAGTATACATGCTGTTCTTTTGAAGTATCCCACCCTCACCTTCTCCCACAAAGTTCAAAAGTCTGTTCTGTATTTCTGTGTCTCTTTTTCTGTTTTGCATATAGGGTTATCGTTATCACCTTTCTAAATTCCATATATATGTGTTAGTATGCTGTAATGTTCTTTATCTTTCTGGCTTACTTCACTCTGTATAATGGGCTCCAGCTTCATCCATCTCATTAGGACTGGTTCAAATGAATTCTTTTTAATGGCTGAGTAATATTCCATGGTGTATATGTACCACAGCTTCCTTATCCATTCATCTGCTGATGGGCATCTAGGTTGCTTCCATGTCCTGGCTATTATAAACAGTGCTGCGATGAACATTGGGGTGCACGTGTCTCTTTCAGATCTGGTTTCCTCAGTGTGTATGCCCAGAAGTGGGATTGCTGGGTCATATGGCAGTTCTATTTCCAGTTTTTTAAGAAATCTCCACACTGTTTTCCATAGCGGCTGTACTAGTTTGCATTCCCTCCAACAGTGTAAGAGGGTTCCCTTTTCTCCACACCCTCTCCAGCATTTATTGCTTGTAGACTTTTGGATAGCAGCCATCCTGACTGGCGTGTAATGGTACCTCATTGTGGTTTTGATTTGCATTTCTCTAATAATGAGTGATGTGGAGCATCTTTTCATGTGTTTGTTAGCCATCTGTATGTCTTCTTTGGAGAAATGTCTGTTTAGTTCTTTGGCCCATTTTTTGATTGGGTCATTTATTTTTCTGGAATTGAGCTGCAGGAGTTGCTTGTATATTTTTGAGATTAATCCTTTGTCTGTTTCTTCATTTGCTATTATTTTCTCCCAATCTGAGGGCTGTCTTTTCACCTTGCTTATAGTTTCCTTTGTAGTGCAAAAGCTTTTAAGTTTCATTAGGTCCCATTTGTTTATTTTTGCTTTTATTTCCAATATTCTGGGAGGTGGGTCATAGAGGATCTTGCTGTGATTTATGTCGGAGAGTGTTTTGCCTATGTTCTCCTCTAGGAGTTTTATAGTTTCTGGTCTTACATTAAGATCTTTAATCCATTTTGAGTTTATTTTTGTGTATGGTGTTAGAAAGTGTTCTAGTTTCATTCTTTTACAAGTGGTTGACCAGTTTTCCCAGCACCACTTGTTAAAGAGGTCGTCTTTTTTCCATTGTATATCCTTGCCTCCTTTGTCAAAGATAAGGTGTCCATAGGTTCGTGGATTTATCTCTGGGCTTTCTATTCTGTTCCATTGATCTATATTTCTGTCTTTGTGCCAGTACCATACTGTCTTGATGACTGTGGCTTTGTAGTATAGTCTGAAGTCAGGCAGGTTGATTCCTCCAGTTCCATTCTTCTTTCTCAAGATTACTTTGGCTATTCGAGGTTTTTTGTATTTCCATACAAATTGTGAAATTATTTGTTCTAGTTCTGTGAAAAATACCATTGGTAGCTTGATAGGGATTGCATTGAATCTATAGATTGCTTTGGGTAGAATAGCCATTTTGACAATATTGATTCTTCCAATCCATGAGCATGGTATGTTTCTCCATCTGTTTGTGTCCTCTTTGATTTCTTTCATCAGTGTTTTATAGTTTTCTATGTATAGGTCTTTTGTTTCTTTAGGTAGATATACTCCTAAGTATTTTATTCTTTTTGTTGCAATGGTGAATGGTATTGTTTCCTCAATTTCTCTTTCTGTTTTTTCATTGTTAGTATATAGGAATGCAAGGGATTTCTGTGTGTTAATTTTATATCCTGCAACTTTACTATATCCATTGATTAGCTCTAGTAATTTTCTGGTAGAGTCTTTAGGGTTTTCTATGTAGAGGATCATGTCATCTGCAAACAGTGAGAGTTTCACTTCTTCTTTTCCTATCTGGATTCTTTTTACTTCTTTTTCTGCTCTGATTGCTGTGGCCAGAACTTCCAACACAATGTTGAATAGTAGTGGTGAGAGTGGGCACCCTTGTCTTGTTCCTGATTTCAGGGGAAATGCTTTCAATTTTTCACCATTGAGGGTGATGCTTGCTGTGGGTTTGTCATATATAGCTTTTATTATGTTGAGGTATGTTCCTTCTATTCCTGCTTTTTGGAGAGTTTTAATCATAAATGAGTGTTGAATTTTGTCAAAGGCTTTCTCTGCATCTATTGAGATAAGCATATGGTTTTTATCTTTCAATTTGTTAATGTGGTGTATTACATTGATTTGCGGATATTAAAGAATCCTTGCATTCCTGGGATAAAGCCCACTTGGTCGTGGTGTATGATTTTTTTAATATGTTGTTGTATTCTGTTTGCTAGAATTTTGTTAAGGATTTTTGCATCTATGTTCATCAGTGATATTGGTCTGTAGTTTTCTTTTTTTGTGGCATCTTTGTCTGGTTTTGGAATAAGGGTGATGGTGGCCTCATAGAATGAGTTTGGAAGCTTACCTTCATCTGCAATTTTCTGGAAGAGTTTGAGTAAGATAGGTGTTAGCTCTTCTCTAAATTTTTGGTAGAATTCAGCTGTGAAGCCATCTGGTCCTGGGCTTTTGTTTGCTGGAAGATTTTTGATTACAGTTTCGATTTCCTTGCTTGTGATGGGTCTGTTAAGATCTTCTATTTCTTCCTGGTTCAGTTTTGGAAGGTTATACTTTTCTAAGAATTTGTCCATTTCATCCAAGTTGTCCATTTTATTGGCATAGAGCTGCTGGTAGTAGTCTCTTATGATCCTTTGTATTTCAGTGTTGTCTGTTGTGATCTCTCCATTTTCATTTCTAATTTTGTTAATTTGGTTCTTCTCTCTTTGCTTCTTAATGAGTCTTGCTAATGGTTTGTCAATTTTGTTTATTTTTTCAAAAAACCAGCTTTTAGCTTTGTTGATTTTTGCTATGGTCTCTTTAGTTTCTTTTGCATTTATTTCTGCCCTGATTTTTAAGATTTCTTTCCTTCTGCTAACCCTGGGGTTCTTCATTTCTTCCTTCTCTAATTGCTTTAGGTGTAGAGTTAGGTTATTTATTTGGTTTTTTTCTTGTTTCTTGATATAAGCCTGTAATGCTATGAACCTTCCCCTAAGCACTGCTTTTACAGTGTCCCATAGGTTTTGGGTTGTTGTGTTTTCATTTTCATTCATTTCTATACATATTTTGATTTCTTTTTTGATTTCTTCTATGATTTGTTGGTTATTCAGAAGCGTGTTATTTAGCCTCCATATGTTTGAAGTTTTAACAATTTTTTTCCTGTAATTGAGATCTAATCTTACTGCACTGTGGTCAGAAAAGATGACTGGAATGATTTCAATTTTTTTGAATTTTCCAAGACCAGATTTATGGCCCAGGATGTGATCTATTCTGGAGAATGTTCCGTGTGCACTTGAGAAAAAGGTGAAGTTGATTGTTTTGGGGTGAAATGTCCTATAGATATCAATTAGGTCTAGCTGGTCCATTGTGTCATTTAAGGTTTGTGTTTCCTTGTTAATTTTCTGTTTAGTTGATCTATCCATAGTTGTGAGTGGGGTATTAAAGTCTCCCACTATTATTGTGTTACTATTAATTTCCTCTTTCATACTCGTTAGTGTTTGCCGTACATATTGCGGTGCTCCTATGTTGGGTGCATATATATTTATAATTGTTATATCTTCTTCTTGGATTGATCCTTTGATCATTATGTAGTGTCCTTCTTTGTCTCTTTTCACATCCTTTATTTGAAAGTCTATTTTATCTGATATGAGTATTGCGACTCCTGCTTTCTTTTGGTCTCCGTTTGCATGAAATATTTTTTTCCAGCCCTTCACTTTTAGTCTGTATGTGTCTCTTGTTTTGAGGTGGGTCTCTTGTAGACAGCATATATAGGGGTCTTGTTTTTGTATCCATTCAGCCAATCTTTGTCTTTTGGTTGGGGCATTCAACCCATTTACATTTAGGGTAATTATTGATAGGTGTGGTCCTGTTGCCATTTACTTTGTTGTTTTGGGTTCACGTTTATACAACCTTTCTGCATTTCCTGTCTAGAGAAGATCCTTTAGCATTTGTTGAAGAGCTGGTTTGGTGGTGCTGAATTCTCTCAGCTTTTGCTTATCTGTAAAGCTTTTGAATTCTCCTTCATATCTGAATGAGATCCTTGCTGGATACAGTAATCTAGGTTGTAGGTTATTCTCTTTCATTACTTTCAGTACGTCCTGCCATTCCCTTCTGGCCTGGAGGGTTTCTATTGATAGATCAGCTGTTATCCTTATGGGAATCCCTTTGTGTGTTATTTCTTGTTTCTCCCTTGCTGCTTTTAATATTTGTTCTTTGTGTTTGATCTTTGTTAATTTGATTAATATGTGTCTTGGGGTGTTTCGCCTTGGGTTTATCCTGTTTGGGACTCTCTGGGTTTCTTGGACATGTGTAACTATGTCCTTCCCCATTTTAGGGAAGTTTTCAGCTATTATCTCCTCGAGTATTTTCTCATGGCCTTTCTTTTTGTCTTCTTCTTCTGGGATTCCTATGATTCAAATGTTGGGGCGTTTCACATTGTCCCAGAGGTCCCTGAGGTTGTCCTCATTTCTTTTGATCCTTTTTTCTTTTTTCCTCTCTGCTTCATTTATTTCCACCATTTTATCTTCTATCTCACTTATCCTATCTTCTGCCTCCGTTATTCTACTCTTGGTTCCCTCCAGAGTGTTTTTGATCTCATTCATTGCATTATTCATTTTTAATTGACTCTTTTTTATTTCTTCTAGGTCTTTATTAAACATTTCTTGTATCTTTTCAATTTTTGTTTCCAGGCTATTTATCTGTAACTCCATTTTGTTTTCAAGATTTTGGATCATTTTTATTATCATTATTCTAAATTCTTTTTCAGGTAGATTCCCTATCTCCTCCTCTTTTGTTTGACTTGGTGGGCATTTTTCATGTTCCTTTACCTGTTGGGTATTTCTCTGCCTTTTCATCTTGTTTAGATTGCTGTGTCTGGACTGGGCTTTCTGTATTCTGGAGGTCTGTGGTTCCTTTTTATTGTGGAGGATTAACCCAGTGGGTGGGGTTAGACGATTGGCTTGTCAAGGTTTCCTGGTTAGGGAAGCTTGCGTCAGTGTTCTGGTGCGTGGAACTTGATTTCTTCTCTTTGGGGAGCAATGGAGTGCCCAGTAATGAGTTTTGAGATGGGTCTATGTGTTAGGTGTGACCTCGGGCAGCCTGTATGTTGACGTTCAGGGCTATGTTCCTGCGTTGCTGGAGAATTTGCGTGGTATGTCTTGCTCTAAAACTTATTGGCTCTTGGGTGGTGGTTGGTTTCAGTGTAGGTATGGAGGCTTTTGGACGGTCACTTATTACTTAAAGTTCCATGTAGTCAGGAGTTTTCTGGTGTTCTCAGGTTTTGGGCTTAAGTCTCCTGCCTCTGGATTTCAGTTTTATTCTTCCTGTAGTCTCAGGACTTCTCCAACTATACAGCCCTGATAAGAAAACTTCTAGGTTAATGGCGAAAAGATTCTCCCCCATTAGGGACACCCAGAGAGGTTCACAGAGTTACATGAAGAAGAGGAGAGGGAGGAGGGAGATAGAGATGAACAGGAGGAGAAAAAGGGGGACTCAAGAGGAGAGAGACAGATCTACGCAGCTGTCTGTTCCCAGAGTGTTCTCCGTAGCCCAGTCACCTACAAGGATTCACAGAATTGGATTGGGAAGAGAAGGGGAAAGGAGGAAATAGAGGTGTTCTGAGGTAGAAAACAGAGAGTCAAGATTGGGAGAGAATAATCTTCGGTTTAAAAATAGGGCTTCTCTTCTTTTTTTTTTTTTTTTTGTAAGGTTATAGTGTATTGAAAATGAAAATTAAGGAGTAGTAGAGGAGTACTAGAGGACTTTAAAAGAAATAAGAGAAAAAGAAAAATAGAAAATAGAAGAGAAAAAGGAAAGAAATAAAAGAAAAAAAAAAAAGAAAAAAAAATTTTTTTTTTCCCCCTAATTAAAAAATCATAAAAGTCTGTGGAAATGAAAGTTAAGGAGTAATGGGGGAGTAATAGGGGATTTTAAAGGAAAATAAAAGAGAAGAAAGAAAAAAGAAAAAAAAGAAAAAAAATTTTTAAAAAAAAAAAGAGAAAAAAGTAAAATTATATCTAGGAGTTTCTCTGGAGCTGTTGCGGTCAGTGTGGGTTCGGCTCAGTTTCAGATAGCTCCTCGTTCCAGCTTACGCTCTCGATATCTACAGGCCCCTCCAGTGTAGTCAGCGTTTCCTAGAGGGATTTTAATCTGTTGCACCAGTCCCTTCTGAAGCGGTTCCCTTTGTTTATTTGGCTTCTGTTTGCCGGTCTCTTCAGAGCCTCATTTCCGCCCTGACACAGGCGGGCGGAGGTGGACTCTTATTCAGGTAGCTAGTTCCGTCGCTCTGCGGGGCAGGGAGGGGCTTGCGCTGCAGGGAGGGGCTGGCGCTGTGGGGACAGGCTTGCGCCGCGGGGATGGGCTGGGGCTGCCGGGAGGGGCTGACGCTGCTTTCTCCGTCTGTGCTGCTCAGGCTCCCGGCTGTTCTATATGGAGCGCGCCCTGCGCTGCGCGAGGTTCCAGCCCTCGGGTGTTCCACAAAAGCGCGGAAGGAAAAGCTGCGCCTGCTCTCTGTGCCTTCCCCGTCAGAGCGGTCCAGGCAGCCAGGGGCTTGGTGGGCGCACTCTACCCAGGTGTGGCGCGCCCCCTCCCTTCCGCGGACCCAGTTTCAGTTTCCGCTGGCGCCAGTCGGGTGCCTGCGCCCTGTGTCTCGCTGCGACCTTCCCCTCCCCCCTGCCTCCTGCCTCCGGCGGGGCTGGGCCGGTCCGCAGCCTGCAAGCTCCTCTCTGGACCCTCTCGGTCTCTTTGTTCTGCGAACGGCCGGCAGTGTGTTCGGGCCGGTTAATTTACTCTCCCTCTTTTGGTCTCCCACAGTTCAAGTTGGCAACTCACAGAAGTTCCCTCTGATTGTCCTCAGGGCACTTGGGCCAGGACCCTACACCAAGCAATGCCGCCTAAGAGCTCCCGGGACGGATCTCCGTCCTTAGCTCTTTTGTCTCACTTTTTATCTTTTATATTTTGTCCTACCTCCTTTCGAAGACAATGGGCTGCTTTTCTGGGCGCCTGATGACCTCAGCTAGCGATCCGAAGTTGTTTTGCGAAGTTTGCTCTGCGTTCAGTTATTCTTTTGATGAATTTGTAGGAGAGAAAGTGGTCTCCCCGTCCTACTCCTCCGCCATCTTGGCTCCTCCCCTGTATTAAATGTTTTGTATGTCTTCATTGCCTCATTTAATAATCATTGACCCTGTGAGAAAATGGAGACTTTGTTGTTGTTGTTTTTTGTTTAGTTGCTGAGTCATGTCTGACCTTTTGCAACCCCATGGACTGCAGCATGCCAGGCCTCCCCATCCATCACCAACTCCTGAAGTTTACCCAAGCTCATGACCATTGAGTCGGTGAAGCTATCTAGCCATCTCATCCTCTGTTGCCCCCTTCTCCTCCTGCCCTCAATGGAGGCTTAGCATGTTAAAATATTTATATGAGATCAGGCAGTTCTTGTGGCCTAGCTGGAATTCAAACCCTTGTCTGTCGAAATAGTATAAGCAATCTTAGCCAATCTGTAATAGTTGTTATTCAGTCACCCAGTTGTGTCTGACTGTTTGTGACCCCCATGGACTGCAGCACACCAAACCTCCCTGTCTTTCCCTCTCTCCTGGAGTTTGCCCAAGTTCATGTTCATTGCATCAGTGATGCCATTCAGCCATCTCATCCTCTGATGCCCTCTTCTCCTTCTGCCCTCAATCTTTCCCACCATCAAGGACTTTTCAGGGAGTCATCTGATGCACACAGATGACTGGAGCTTCCAAACTACTGGAGCTTCAGCATCAGTCCTTCCAGTGACTATTCAGGGTTGATCTCCCTTAAGATTGACTGGTTTGATATTGTTGCTGTCCAAGGAACTTTCAGGAGTCTTCTCTGACACCACAGTTCGAAAGCATCAATTTGTTGGTGCTCTGCCTTCTTTATAGTCCAGCTCTCACAACCATACGTGACCACTGGGAAGACCATAGCCTTGACTATATGGACCTTTGTTGGCAGAGTAATGTTCTCTGCTTTTCAACACATTGTCTAGGTGTCTAGGTTTGTCATTGCTTTTCCTGCCAAGAGGCAATCATTTTCTGATTTCAAGGCCTGCAGTCACCGTCTGCAGTGATTTTGGAGCCCAAGAAGAGGAAATCTGTCACTACTTCCATTTTCCTTCCAAGCGAGCTCTTTCACTCTCCTCCTTCACTCTCATCAAGAGGCTGTTTAGTTCCTCTTCTCTTTCTGCCATTAGAGTGGTATCATCCACGTACCTGAGGCTGTTGATGTTTCTCCTGCTATCTTGATTCCGGCTTGTAACTCATACAGCCGGGTATTTCTCATGATGTGCTCAGCGTATAGGTTAAACTAACAGTGTGACAACAGACAGCCCTGTCGTACTCCTCTCTCCATCTTGAACCAATCAGTTGTTCCATACAGGGTACTAACTGTTGCTTCTTGACCCGCATACAGGTTTCTCAGGAGACAGTTGAGATTGTCTGGTAGTCCCATCTTTCTAAGAGCTTTCCACATTTCGTCATGAACCACACAGACAAAGACTTTAGTGTAGTCTATGAAACAAATATAGATGTTTTCCTGAAATTCCCTTGCTTTCTCTATAATCCAGAGAATGTTGGCGATTTGATCTCTAGTTCCTCTTCCTTTTCTAAATCTACCTTGGACATCTGGAAGTTCTTGGTTCGCCTAATGCTAAAGCCTAGCGTGCATTTTGTTCTGTAGGAAAACCTATGTAAATTTTATAGATTCTGCTTTGAATTCTTAGTAAAATTCAAGATTGGATTTAATGAAGCTTACATAAAACAAAAAATGAAAGATAAACTAATTCATAAAGAGACCTAATTGTAAACAGGAAGAGAGTATAAAAAAATTAATAATACTATATCAATTCTAAAATTCCACTGCAGCAAAGAATGAAATACATACTGAAGAAAATAAATCAGAGATATGGAGGAAACACTTAGAATTTTTTGCTGAGAATGTCAAAGAAAAGCCAGAGATGAAAATAGAAGCTAGTATATATATGAAAGTCAGAAACAGATCCATCTATAACAAATTTACCCAAAAAGATTTAAAATGAAAAATGCACAAATGAACAAAGATTCAACACAGGCAAATTGAAGGATATAAAGTAGGATATAAATTATTTCAAAGTATAATTAATGTATTACACTTATTAAGATGAAAGTGATCTTTTTTCATTAAAAAGGTTGTTGGTGCCCAATGATGGTATGCACATTATAACACATACATACACACAGACATATATATACACACACAATGTGGCATTAAGATCTAGAAAGCAAAAAGGAGAAATAAGCTGAAACAATGGGCATTCTGTGGTTTTTATGTTTTACATTTAGGTTTTTTAATCCATTTTGAGCTAATTTTTGTGTAAGGTATGCAAGTTATGTAAAGGATCTTTTTTGGTTTTTTTGCCTTTTTAGGATAAAGATTTCAACTTTTGCCCATCAAAACACATGGACATTTTAGGTAGTAATATATGGAATTGATAAAACTGCAAAAAAAAGACACTCTAAAACTATAGTTGGGGATACAAATTGATGAAAACAAATGTGATTCAATATTTTCAGTTCCTGGGATTTATCCAAAGATAAATAATCATAGATATGCAAAAAAATTACATAGATTAATATTAACCAAGTGTTATTACAGGAAAACACTGAAAACATCAATGTATTTGTCCAATATTAGGATGACTGATGGATAGACTAGAATACACCAAGATTAGAATATATGTGGTCATAGGAAATCAGTCATAATGTAGTAAGAGAAAACCAAGTTATAAACCCATATGCTATAGCAGTGGTCCTCAATCTTTTTGGCACTGGGGAAAGGTTTCGTGGAAGACAGTTTTCCTATGGGAAAGGTTTAAAGATGATTCAAGCACATTACATTTATTGTGAACTTTATTTCCATTATTCTTACATTGCTCAGTTGGTAAAAAACCTACCTACAAAGGAGGAGACCCAGGTTCAATTCCTGGGTTGGGAGGATCCCCTGGAGAAGGGCATAGCAAGCATTTCCATTATTCTTGCCTGGAGGACTCCATGGACAGAGGAGCATGGTGGGCTACAGTCCTTGGGGTCTCAAAGAGTTGGATACAACTGAGCAACTAACACCACCTCAGATCATCAGACATCAAATCCCAGAGGTTGGGGACCCCTGTGCTGTATAGTATGTTAATAACATAGTGATTGCAAGTGATTTTTATTTTCTTTTTTGTGTTTTGTCCTAGAAGTTCCAACAATATTCAGTGTTATGACTAAGAATACTTTTATTTTGGGAGTTCATTGCTAATAAAGCAGAGAACAATTTCAGGTTTTTTTGTGGTTACTATTTTCAGTTTTAATACTGTTTTAATTAATTTTTCTTTCATGACTTTAATAATATTACAGTATTTTAAAGTTATTTTATGAAAAATGTTTTTAGCCCAGCAGACTGTATTTCTGATTTTATAATGAAAGTTATTGACATATATATTTATTTAAACATTTACATACATATATAATTTTAATTATGAAGTCAATCCTTTTTGTACTATGGTAGCTGATTTTTTTAATCACTAAAATTTTAGGAAGAAAAAAAAAATATGATAATGAGGAAATTGCTCCTTATAGTCATTTTTAAGGGAAGTGATTGGGGTTGTCAGTCTGTCTGCCCTCTGATGGAGAAGGATAAAACTCTTATGGAAACTTCCTGATGGGAGAGACTAATTGAGGGGGAAACTGGATCTTGTTCTGATGGGTGGGGCCATGCTCAATAAATATTTAATCCAATTTTCTATTGATGAGTGGAGCTGTTCCCTCCCTGTTATTTACCTGGGGCCAAACTATGGTGGCCCTACAGCCTTGTCTAACTCAGTGAAACTATGAGCCATGCCATGTAGGGTTAACGAAGACAGACGGTTCCTGGTGAAGAGTTCTGACAAAATGTGGTCCACTGGAAAAGGGAATGGCAAACCACTTCAGTATTCTTGCCTTGAGAACCCCACGAACTGTATGAAAAGGCTAAAATTTAGAACACTGAAAGATGAACTCCCCAGGTCAGTAGGTGCCCAATATGTTACTGGAGATCAGTGGAGAAATAACTCCAGAGAGAATGAAAAGACAGAGCCAAAGCAAAACAACACACAGTTGTGGATGTGACTGGTGTTAGAAGCAGAGTTCTATGCACTAAAGAGCAATATTACAAAGGAACCTGGAATGTAAGGTCTATGAATCAAGGCAAATTGGAAGTGGTCAAACAGGAGTTGGCAAAAGTGAACATAGACATTTTAGGAATCAGTAAACTAAAATAGACTGGAATGGGTGAATTTAACTCAGATGACTATTATATCTACTACTGTGGGCAAGAATCCCTTAGAAGAAATGGAATAGCTATCATAGTCAAAATAACAGTCTGAAATGAAGTACTTGGATGCAATCACAAAAATAACAGAATGATCTCTGTTTATTTCCAAGGCAAATCGTTCAATATCACATTAATCCAAGTCTATGCCCCGACTAGTAATACTGAAGAAGCTGAAGTTGAATGGTTCTATGAAGACCTACAAGACCTTCTAGAACGAACACCCAAAAAATATGTCCTTTTCATTATATGGGACTGGAATGCAAAAGTAGGAAGTCAAAAAACACCTGGAGTAACAGGCCAATTTGGCCTTTGAGTACAGAATGAAGCAGGGCAAATGCTAATAGAGTTTTGTCAAGAGAACACACTGGTCATAGCAAACACCCTCTTTCAACAACACAAGAGAACACTCTACACATGGACACACAAGATGGTCAATACTGAAATCAGACTGATTATATTCTTTGCAGCCAAAGCAGGAGAAGCTCTATACAGTCAGCAAAATCAAGACCGGGAGCTGACTGTGGCTCAGATCATGAACTCTCCTTATTACCAAATTCAGACTTAGATTGAAAAAAGTGGGGAAAACCACATACCATTCAGGTATGACCTAAATGAAATCCCTTAGGATTATACAGTAGAAGTGAGAAATAGATTCAAGGGATTAGATCTGATAAAATGCCTGAAGAACTATGGACAGAGGTTTGTGACATTGTACAGGAGGCAATGATTAAGACCATCCGCAAGAAAAAGAAATGCAAAAAAAGCAAAATGGTTGTCTGAGGAGACCTTACAAATAGCTATGAAAAGAAGAGAAGTAAAAGGCAAAGGAGAAAAGGAAAGATATATCCATTTGAATGCAGAGTTCCAAAGAATAGCAAGGAGAGATAAGAAAGCCTTCCTTAGTGATCAGTGCAAAGAAATAGAGGAAAACAATAGAATGGGAAAGACTAGATATCTCTTCAAGAAAATTAGAGATACCAAGGGAACATTTCATGCAAAGATGGGCACAAGAAAAGACAGAAATGGTATGGACCTAACAGAAGCAAAATATATTAAGAAGATGTGGCAAGAATACACAGAACTATACCAAAAAAGATCTTCATTACAAGAATAATCATGATGGTATGATCACTCACCTGGAGCCAGACTTCCTGGAATGCAAAGTCAAGTGGGCCTTAGGAAGCATCACTAGGAACAAAGAGTGGAGGTGATGGAATTCCAGTTGACCTATTTCAAATCCTAAAAGATGATGCTGTACTCAATATTCCAGCAAATTTGGAAAGCTCAGCAATGGCCACAGGACTGGAAGAGGTCATTTTTCATTCTAATCCCAAAGAAAGACAATGCCAAAGAATGTTCAAACTATTGTACAACTGCACTTATTTCACATGCTAGCAAGATTATGCTCAAAATCCTTCAAGCAAGGTTTCAGCAGGACATGAACTGAGAACTTCCAGATGTATAAGCTCAATTTAGAAAAAGACAGAGGAACCAGAGATCAAATTGCAAACACTGGATCACAGAAAAACAAAGAGAATTCCAAAAAACTTCTACATCTGCTTCATTGACTATACTAAAGCCTTGACTATATGGATCATAATAAACTGTGGAAAATTCTTAAAGAGATGGGAATACCAGACCATCTTACCTGAGAAGCCTGTATGTAGGTAAAGAAGCAACGGTTAGAACAGGATGTGGAACAACGGCCTGGTTCAAACCTGGGAAAGAAGTATGACAAGTATTGTCACCCTGCTTATTGCTTGCGTATTGTGCAGCACTTTGACAGAATCACCTTTTAGGATTTGAAATAGCTCAGCTTGAATTCCATTACCTCCACTAACTTTGTCAGTAGTAATGCTTCCTAAGGCCCACTTGAGTTCACATTCCAAGATATCTGGCTCTAGGTGATTGACCACACCACCATGGTTACATTAAAATCTTTTTCTTCTTTTTTTTTTTTTTTTTTACAGTTCTTCTGTGTATTCTTGCCACCACTTCTTAGTTGCTCAGTGTGAAACCTTTATGGTAAATCTTATTCTATATCACTTATAATGCATCTCTTATCTGATTGAGCCCCAACTGATAATAAATAGTTCAAATTAAAATTAATAGGCTAAGGTAAGGAGTGTTGATTTTATTTTAAATGCATGAGTTTAGTGCAGTTCAGTCGCTCAGTCATGTCCAACTCTTTGTGACCCCATGAACCACAGCACACCAGGCCTCCCTGTCCATCACCAACTCCTGGAGTCCACCCAAACCCATGTCCATTGAGTCAGTGATGCCATCCAGCCATCTCATCCTCTGTCGTCCCCTTCTCCTCCTGCCCTCAATCTTTCCCAGCATCAGGGTCTTTTCCCATAAGTCAGCTCTTTGCATCAGGTGGCCAAAGTATTGGAAATTCAGCTTCAAAATCAGTCCTACCAATGAACATCCAGGACTGATTTCCTTTAGGGTGGACCGGTTGGATCTCCTTGCAGTCCAAGGGAGTCTCAAGAGTCTTCTCCAACACCACAGTTCAAAAGGATCCATTCTTCTGCGCTCAGCTTTCTTTATAGTCCAACTCTCAATCTTTTAGATAGTTTTAATCAGCTTGCTCTAATGAGACTGAATTTAGGAGAGTCACGGGTATAAGCCAGCTGAGCTTTCCTATTGTAATCATCTAGGTGAGAATTGATGGCAACCTGGACTTGAAAGGTAGCAGTATAGCTTAGCCAATTAATTTTTGACAAGGGTGCCAAGACAATTACATGAGGAAAAAATAATAAACAGTGCTGGGACAACTGTATATCTGCAAGGAAAAGAATGAACCTGGACCCCTACCTCATAGCCATATATAAATATTAACTAAGAATGGATCTAAAACTTAAATATAAGTGTCAAAACTATAGGAAGAAAATTTAGATGTAAATCTTTGTGACCTTGAAATAGGCAATGGTCTTTTAGATATGATACCAAAAGTACAAGATAGATAATAAGAAGTGTGGATGAGGATGTGAAGAAATTAGAACCCATATACACTGCTGGTGGGAATATAAAATAGTGTAGCCACTTTGAAAAACAGTTTGGCAGTTCCTTAGCGATTTAAGCATAAAGGTACCATATGAATCAAGAGTTGAACTTCCAGGTATATACTCTAGAAAAGAGAAAACATATATTCACACAAAAAGCTGTACATGAATGTTCATAGCAACAAATAGTCAAAAAAGTAGAAACAAACCAAATGTCCCTCAGCTGACAAGTGATAAACAAAAGCTAGTATATCCATACAATGAAATATGCAGCAATAAAAAGAAATAAAGTCTTTATACAACATGGGTGAGACTTGAAAATTTTATGCTAAATAAAAGAAGCCGGTCACAAAGGACCACATATTATATGATACCACTTAAATGAAATACCCAGGACAGGTATTCCAGGATAGGTATTTCCAGAGACAGGAAATTGATTAGTGATTGAAGGAAGAGGGAACATGAAGAGGTTGAAATTGGAGAGTGAAAGCTAAGGTGTGTGGGGTTTCTTCTGAAGTAAAAAAAGTTCTGATTGTAGGATGGATATAGAACTCTGAATCTACTAAAAGACAATGAGTTGTACACTTTAAACAAATGGCTGTATGGTATGTGAATTTTATTTCAATAAATCTGTTTTTTAAAATGCCATTTTTTGCTAGGCTATTTAAGTTCAGTGAAAGAAGAGCCATACATATAAAATATATCTGTATAATTTGGCTATGTTTTCAGTTTGTATTTTAGTAATTGCTGTTGTTACAAAAGTAATTTTGAAATATTTGTTCTGGAAAAAGTAATTTTCATATTTTGGATGTATAGAAAGTCCCACTTATTTGTTCTTCACTCAGTATGACCAGTGAGCAGTATAGCCACAGTTATTAGAATTATTTGGCATGTAGAGTAGAAAAAAATGTAGCTTGAATTACCCTTATGGTGAAGGGGAAGCTGCATTTGAAAGTACACTTGATTGTACAGATCTGAGATAGTATTGGCTGGTTATTGAATATTAACATCATATGGCTCCCTGTTTTCACCAGTTTTAAAGACAGAATCATTGTTTTCTGTCACTTATCTCAAAATCTCAGTTAAAAATGAATTCATATAGCATGAGTAAAAAGCGAGTTACATGTTAACTGGTAAGAATTATTTAAATTATTTTTCTTTCTGAGTAAGAAAGCTGCATAGAGGCTAATCTTGTGGTTTTATTAAGAATTCAGATTATGATAAGGAGCTTCAAAATGAGTGTTCCTGATATAACACATCCTATAGATTTGAGCTTTATGTTGTTCTGAATGGCAAAATCTGATATAAGCAAGTTTCCACCTTTCAATAAAGGTAACAATTTTAATCAAGTTTCAACAAGTAGAAAAGAACCTGTATAAAACAAAGTATTAAGATTATATTCTAGAAACTGTAACTTTCAGTTGAAAAGGTAAAAATACTGGAAGTTTACATGGCAAAATTAGTACTTTAGATACTGGCAATATACTGAAGGTGTATTTTCAATAAATTGGATCAAATTCAAACTAGCTTTATCTTTTCTTAAAAAACAATTTTGTCACTCAGTTTTTTGGAAATTATGTGGAGAGTTATAATGCATATGATTTGTTTTTTAATTTTTATTTCATATTGTAATATAGTTGATTTACAATGTTATGTTTAGTTTCAGGTGTAGAACAAAGTGATTCAGGTATACATATATCCTTTTTCAGATTCTTTTCCCATACAGGTTATTATAAACTATGGAGTAGAGTTCCTATGCTATACAGGAGGTCCCTGTTGATTATTTTATAAATAGTAGTGTGAAACTGTTATTTGCAGCCTCCTTATTTATCCGTCCCAATCACCTTTGTAACCATAAGTTAGTATTCTACATCTGTGAGTCCTTTTCTGTTTTGTTGTCACTCAGTCACGTCTGACTCTTTGCAAACCCATGAAATGCAGTGCTCCAGGCTTCCCTGTCCTTCATCATCTTCCTGAGTTTGCTTAGACTCATGTCCATTGAGTCAATGATGCCACCAACCATCTCATCTTCTGTCTCCCCCTTCTCGTCCTGCCCTCAATCTTTCCCAGCATCAGGTCTTTTCCAGTGAGTAACCAAGCATTGGAGCTTCAGCATAAGGCCTTCAAATGAATATTCAGGTTTTATTTCCTTTAGGATTGAATTGGTTTAATCTCTTTGCAGTCCAAGGGACCCTCAAGAGTTTCCTCCAGCACTGGAGTTCAAAAGTATCACTTCTCTGGTGCTCAGCCTTCTTGATGGTCCAGATCTCACATCCATACATGACTACTGGAAAACCACAGCTTGGACTATAGGGACCTTTAGTCCAGCAAAGTGAATGTCTCTGATTTTTAATATGCTGTCTAGGTTTGCCATAGTTTTTCTTCCAAGAAGCAAGTGTCTTTTAATTTCATGACTGTTGTCACTGTCTACAGTGATTTTGAAGCCCAAGGAAAGAAAGTCTCTCACTGTTTTCATTGTTTGCGCATCTATTTGTCATGAAGTAATGAGACTGGATGATGCCATGATCTTCATTTTTTGAATGTTGAGTTTTAAGCCAGCTTTTTCACTCTCCTCTTTCACCTTAATCAAGAGGCTCTTTAGTTCCTCTTCACTTTCTGCAATTAGAGTGGTGTCATCTGCCTATCTGAGGTTATTGATATTTCTCCCAGCAATCTTGATTCTAGCTTGAGTTTCATCCAGCTTGGCATTTCACACAATGTACTCTGCACAGAAGTTAAATAAGCAGGGTGACAATATACAGCCTTGTCGTACTCCCTTCAGCACTGCCCTTCTTGGGGATTGGAATGAACCGACCTTTTCCAGTCCTGTGGCCACTGCTGAGTTTTCCAAATTTGCTGGCATATTGAGTGCAACACTTTCATAGCATCATCTTTTAGAATTTGAAATAGTTAAGCTGGAATTCCATCACCTCCACTAGCTTTGTTGGTAGTAATGCTTCCTAAGGTCCACTTGACTTCACTCTAGGATGTCTGGCTCTAGGTGAATGACGCCCCCGTTATGGTTCTCTGGGTCATTAAGACCTTTTTTGTACAGTTCTTCTATGTTTTCTTGCCACCGCTTCTTAATATCTTCTGCTTCTGTTAGGTCCAGCCCATTTCTGCCCTTTCTTGTACCCATGTTTGCATGAAATGTTCCCTTTGTATCTCTCATTTTCTGGAAGAGATCTCTAGTGTTTCCCATTCTATTGTTTTCCTCTGTTTCTTTGCATTATTCATTTAAAAAGACTTTCTTATCCCTCCTTTCTGTTCTTTGGAACTCTGCATTCAGATGAGTATATCTTTGCTCCTTTGCCTTTTGCTTCTCTTTTCTCAGCTATTTGTAAGGCCTCCTCAGACAACCATTGTGCCTTGTTGCATTTGTTTTTCTTGGGGATGGTTTGGTCACCTCCTCCTGTACAGTGTTCCGAACTTCCATCCATAGTTCTTCAGGTACTCTGTAAGATCTAATCCCTTAAATCTGTTTGTCACTTGCACTGTATAATCCATTTGTCACTTCCCCTTTAGGTCATATCTGAATGGCCTAGTGTTTTGTAAAAAAATAAAATATGTCTTTTTGTATCATTTTTTAAAATTATGTTCCAAATATAAGTGATGTCATATGACATTTGTCTTTCTCTGTATGACTCACTTCCCTTAGTATGCTAATCTCTGGGTCCATCCATGTTGCTGCAAATGGCATAATTTCATTATTTTTTGTGGCTTGGAATATTTATTTAAAAACATGGATTTAAATGGATAAAAAATGGATTTAAATGGATGGATTTAAAAAAACATTATTTATATGAAAGAGTGTTATTCCTATGTTATTTATTTATTTTTTTTTTTTTGTGTATTCCATTGTGTATGTACACCACATCTTTATACATTCATTTGTGGATATACATTTACATCACTTCCCATGTCTTGGCTGTTGTATATAGTGCTGCAATGAACATTGTGGTACATATATCTTTTTGAAGTATGGTTTTCTTTGGAGATACCCCAGGAGTAGGATTGTTGGATTATATGGTAACTGTATTTTCAGTTTTTTTGTTTTTTTTTTTATTAGTTGGAGGCTAATTACTTCACAACATTTCAGTGGGTTTTGTCATACATTGATATGAATCAGCCAGAGAGTTACACGTATTCCCCATCCCGATCCCCCCTCCCACCTCCCTCTCCACCCAATTCCTCTGGGTCTTCCCAGTGCACCAGGCCCGAGCACTTGTCTCATGCATCCCACCTTAAGGGAAATACATATACTGTTCTCCATAGTGGCTGTACCAATTTATATTCCTACCAATAATGTAGGAGGATTCCCTTTTCTCAACACCCTCTCCAGAATTTATTATGTATAGACATTTTGATGATGGCCTTTGATGATGGGAAGATCCCCTGGAGGAGGGCATGGCAACACACTCAAGTATTTTGCTTGGAGAACCCCTTGGACAGAAGAGCCTGGCAGGCTATAGTCCATGGGGTCACAAAGAATTGGACACAACTGAAGCAACTTAGGACATTCTGACTGGCATGAGGTGATAACTTATTGTACTTTTTATTTGTGTTTATCCAATAATTAGTGATGTTGAGCATATTTTCATGTGTTTGTTGGCCATCTGTATGTCTTCTTTGGTAAAATGTCTATTTAAGTCTTCTACCCTTTTTCAGTTGAGTTGTTTGATATTGAGTAGCATGAGCTGTTGTGTATTTTGGAGATTGATCCCTCGTCAGTCACATCATTTGCAGATATTTTCTTCCATTCTGTGTGCTGTCTTTGCATTTTGTTTATGGTTTCTTGTGCTGTACAAAAGATTTTGAGTTTAATTAGATCCCATTCATTTTTGTTTTTATTTCCATGACTCTAGGAGATGGATTTAAAAAAAAAAAAACCATTATTTATATGAAAGAGTGTTATTCCTATGTTTTCCTCTAAAGGAGTTTAATAGTATCAGGTTTTATATTTAGGCCTTTAATACAGTTTGAGCTTTTGTATATGGTACTAAAGAATTTTCTAATTTCATTCTTTTTCATGTAGCTATCCAGTTTTCCCAGAAGCATCTCCTCAAGAGAGTGTCTTTCTTTTTTCCCCATTTATTTTTATTATTGGAGGCTAATTTATTATTGGAGGCTAATTACTTTACAATATTGTAGTGGTTTTTGCCATACATTGACATGAATCAGCCATGGATTTACATGTGTTCCCCTTCCCGATCCCCCCTCCCGCCTCCCTCTCCATCCCATCCCTCTGGGTCTTCCCAGTGCAGCAGCCCTGAGCACTTGTCTCATGCATCCAACCTGGACTGGTGATCTGTTTCATCCTTGATAGTATACTTGTTTCAATACTATTCTCTCAGAACATCCTACCCTCACCTTCTCCCAGAGAGTGTCTTTTCTTCATTGTGTATCTTGCCTCCTTTGTCACAGATTAGGTGACCACAGGTGTGTGGGTTTATTTCTGGGCTTTTTATCCTGTTTCATTGAGCTAATATGTTTCTGTTTTGTGTCAGTACCATATGTTTTGAAAACAGTGGCTTTGTAGTATAGTCTGAATTTAGGGAGCCTGATTCCTTCAGCTCCATTTTTGCTTCCCCCTGCCCTGCCCTTAGGATTGCTTTGGTTATTTGGGGTCTTTTTTGCCTGCATACAAATTTAAAAATTATTTTGTTCTAGTTCTGTGAAAAATGCCATTGGTAATTTGATAGGGATTGCAATGAGTCTGTAGATTGCCTTGGGTATTATAGTCATTTTGGCAGTATTGATTCTTCCAGTCTAAGAAAGTGTTATATTTTTCCATCTGTGTCATCTTTGATTTCTTTCATCAGCATCTTGCAGTTTTCAGAGTACAGGTCTTCTGCCTCCTTAGGTTGGTTTATTCCTGGATATTTTATTCTTCTTTAAAAAATAATTTTTATTTATTCATTTTTGGCTGTGCTGGTTCTTCATTGCTGCATGGGCTTTTCTCTAGTTGTGGAGAGCAGGGGCTACTCTCTAGTTGCAGTGTATTGAGGACTTCTTACTGTGGTGGCTTCTCCTATTGCAGAGCATGGGCTCTAGGGCACACAGGCTTCAGTAGTCGCAGCGCGAGGCCTCAGTAGTTGTGGTTCCTGAACTCTAGAGCACTGGGCTTCATAGCTGTGCTGCGTGGGCTTAGTTGCTCTGCAGCGTGTTGGTTCTTCCCAGACTAGGGATTGAACCTGTGTCAACTGCACAGACAGGCAGATTCTTTATCTAGGTCACCAAGGAAGCCCTATTTTATTCTTTTCGATGTGATGGTAAATGAGATTGTTTCTTGAGTTTATCTTTCTGATCTTTCATTGTTAGTGTATAGACATGCAACAGATTTCTATGTGTTAATTTTGTATCCTGCAACTTTACTGAAATCATTGATGAGCTCTAGTAGTTTCCTGGTAGCATCTTAGCAGTGACAGTTTTACTTCTTTTCCCATTTAGATTCCTTTTATTTATTGGTAGCATCTTAGCAGTGACAGTTTTACTTCTTTTCCCATTTAGATTCCTTTTATTTATTTTTCTTCTCTGATTGCCATGGCTAGGGCTTCCAAAGCTACATTGAATAAAAGTGGTAGAGTGAACATCTTTGTCTTGTTTTTGATCTCAGAGGAACTGTTTTCAGCTTTTCACCATTGGGTATGATGTTAGCTGGAGGTTTGTCAAATACGGCCTTTATTTTGTTGAGGTATATTCCTTCTGTGCCCACTTTCTGTACAGTTTTTTTAATTCATGATTGGGTGTTGAATTTTGTCAAAAGCTTTTTCTGCATCTGTTGAGATGATCATGTGATTTTTATTCTTTAGTATGTTAGTGTAGTGTATCAGACAATTGATTTGCAGATACTGACAAATTCTTGCATCCCTGGGAAAAGTCCCACTTTATCATGATATATGATTCTTTTAATGTATTGTTGGATTCTGTTTGCTAGTATTTTGTTGCAAATTTTTGCATCTATATTCATCAGTGATATTGACCTATAATTTTCTTTTTCGTGTGTGTGGTATCTTTGCCTGGGTTTAGTACCAGGGTGATGGTAGCTTCATAGAGTGAGTTTGGGAATGTGTTTTCCCCTGCAATTTTTTGGAGGTGTTTCAGAAAGATAGGTGTTAATTCTTCTCTAAAGCTTTGATAGAATTCACCTGTGAAGCCATCTGATCTTAGATTTTTGTTTGTCGAAATATTTTAAATCACAGTTTCAGTTTCATTTGCGGGGTGGGGGGGGAGCTCTGCTCAGTCTCTTTGTCCAACCACTGTGCTACAGCCAACTCCTGCCTCCCCAGGAGACTCTCCACGACCCTCAGGTAGGTCTAGTCCAAGCTCCTATGGAGTCACTGCTTTGTTCTGGGTCCCAGGGTACAGGAAATTGTCTGTGCACCATCTAGGCGTGGAGTCTCTGTCTCCACCAGTCTTGGGGAGATCCTGCACTCCAACCCTGCTGGTTTTCAAAGCCAAATGCTGAGGCACCTCCTTGCACTGCCAGACCCTCAGGGTCTGGAGCCTGAAGTGGGGTCAGAACTAGCACTCCTGTGGGAGACCTCTGGGATACTGTTATTTTCCAGTCTGTGGGTCTCCCAACCAGCTGGTATGGGATTTGGTTATATTGTGAAAGTACCCCTCCTACCATCTCATGGCTTCTTCATCTCATGGCTTTTTTTGGATAGGTTCCAGTCTTTTTTGTTGATAGTTGTTCAGCAGTTGTGATTTTGGTGCTTTTGTGAGGGGAAGTGAGCTTAAGTCTTTTTACTTCACCATTTTGTCCAAACTTGAGGGGCTGTTTTATTTGAAATGCTTTCTGCCTCCTTCCTCAGTGTATGTTGGTCATTATCCCCTTGATATGGGGTGTGTAAGAGCAGCACCCCTTGTGTGCTCTCCTGGTGGGGCAGCAGTGATCAGCGCACACCTGTGGGTCTCCCAACAGCAGCGGTGGCCTGTACGCCTCAGGACAGCAGAGGCAGTGATCGGCGCCCACTTCTGGATCTCTCAGTGGGGCTAAGGCCCACGCCATCCCAGGACAGCAGGGGCAGTGATTCGGTGCCTGCTCACTGCTCATGCATGCTTCCCCCGACCGCAGGGCAGCGACTGGCTTCTGCTGCTAGGTCCCCTAGTTTCTGCAGCAGCCCCTGCCCACCTCTGGAGCCCATGATGGTGGCAACAGCTCTTGCCCAACCCCAGAACTCATAGAGGTGGCATCCTGTTGCCTGAGAGCATGCACGCATGGAAAGAAGCTCCTATGGCGGTCCCACCACTCTTCTTGTGCTCCCCCAGCAATGGCGCCTTGCCTCTCTGGTGAACTCAGCTCCTTCCGAGTGCGCCCTCAGTTGTCACAGTCACCTCTTCAGGCTGTTTGCCCGCGGGCAGCCCCAGTCCTCTCCCTGGGTCTGACCTGAAGCTTGAGCTTCAGCACCCAGCTGCTGCCCATACCAGTGGATGAGCACCTCAGGATGGGGGGCACGGGGTGGCAGTGCCACCTGTCTGTGCAGGTAACTCTCTTGCCCTCCACACACTGGTGTTCTCCCTCTGTCCCTGCTGATTCCCTCTGCCACCCCAGTCCCCGCTGGTGAGAAGACTTCCCAGGATGCGGGAACCTTTCCTCCTTCACAGCTCCCTCCCCGGGACACGGGTCCCATCCAGTGCCTTTCTCTCTCGTTTTTTGTTTCTTTATTCTTTTGTCCTACTTCGTTATGTTGAGCTTTTCTTGCCCTTTTTGAAAGCTGAGGTCTTTTGTCAGTGTTCAATAGATGTTCTGTGCAAATCGTTCCATTTGTTTAAGTGTTTTTGATGTTATCTATGGAAGGAAATAAGCTCCAAGTCCTACTCCTCAGCCATCTTGGTTCCTCCTTATAATACATGTGATTTCTGCAGAAATTTCTGCTGTTAGTCCAGACAGGTTTTCATTTAATGTTGCTTATATTTTGAAGATAACTGCAATCAGAAAATGTCAGCTTTTCTAAATAGAACAAAAATTACTATTTGCATATTTACTGCCTTTCCCTTTCCCAAGGCCATTAAAGAGATTCCACTTCGTTTCTTCCCTTCACTTGACTTCTGAAAGGCTTTTAGCAGGAAGCAATTTGGGGATGCTATGAGGCTGTGTGGGGGGGGTGGGGGAGCAAAAACAGGGTGAAGGAGTGATTTTTCTGGGAGTTTTATCAAATGGGTATCTGGGGAAACTAGGGTGTGAGGGAGTACATGAGAGAAGAAAGAAGGATTTTTCAAAGTATTGTTCAAGAATGATAATAAAGAACTTTAGTTACTTTGAGATTAGTCATTGATTGTCATCAGGTTGCTCTGGCCACAACACAGCTTGGGGTGAGACAAATGGATGAATGATTTAATAAGACTGCAAATTATCAAAAGCCTTACAACAATAACTGAGAGGGTGTGTGGGGTTGTGCTGTGCGTGCGTGCGTGCTCTGCCACGTTTGACTCTTTGCGACCTCGTGGACTGTAGCCTGCCAGGCTTCTCTGTCCATGCCATTTCCCAGGAAAGAATATAGGAGTGGGTTGCCATTTCCTACTCCAAGGGATCTTCCTGACCCAGGATTTGAACCTGCATCTCCTGCATTGGCAGGTGGATTCTTTACCACTGAGCCAGCTGGGAAGCTCTTGTGAGGGTAAAGAACACAAACTAATCTGAAAGTGGAAGGTGTTGTTACAAAGTGACATTCACTGTTGTTCCTTTCAGTTTTTGTTGATCAAGATTTGCTATTATGTTAAAGAAAAGTTAGGTAGCTGATTTGTGATCTATGACTTTTATAGTGTGAATAACAATTATATATATTTTTTCTTTTCTGGGACATTGAATTTTACATTGTCTTGGGGGAAAAGGAACACAGGAAGGAGAAGTGAAATAAAATTTCATTCAATATGTCTTTCTTGCATATGAAACAAACTTGTCAACTCTATATTTTCTCTTTTTGTCCTGTCATCCCTCATATTCTGCTCTATAATATTGGCCAAAGCAATAGAATTTTCTCTAACTGAAAATGTAGGACATAGTCTGTAAAGTAACCAGATGTCAGATGAATTCTTCAAGATTTTAATGTTATCAATCAGCATGGCTACAACAGGTAAAAAAGATTCCTAGAGTAATCCTTTCACAGTAACTGTTTTAAAAATGGTCTTTTATATTATTTGTAAATATAAACATTACATGCTATTTCTACATATAAATTTCCAAAAGGAACAATTTTTATAGACTGTCACTGACAACTCACAGATTTTTTAAAAGAAAATTTTCCTTTATTTGACTGGACTCTTTCATATCATTATCAACGTTTCTGATTTCATTTAGCTTAAAAACACCTAGGATTACTTTAGAGCAGAATCGATTGGTCATGTAAGAAAAATGGTCCCTTGGGGGTTTTCAGACAGAATCTACCATATAAGGCTAATCTTTCATAGGTTAGAGAGGTGGATCAACAGCATTCTTGCTTTTATTTCTGTGAAAGCAGAAACTGGGAAAGAAGACTGAAAATGTAGAGGTGGTAAGAACTAATTCATTTCTGCTTTTTGTTGGTAATGTGATTATGTAAAGATAGTGTTACTGTCATTAACACTCACATTACTTCATGAACAAAATGAAATCTCAAATTTAGTAATTAGATGAGTTCACAAACAGGTAGTTAACGGCCTTGCAAACTAGGAAAGTTTCACTAGTCAGAAACTATCTGTGCATTGTTTTCTTGCAGGGAACAAATCACAAGACAGTGGCATAGCAGAGATGGAAGAACTTCCTGTACCACATAACATCAAAATAAGTAATATTACCTGTGACTCATTCAAGATTTCATGGGAAATGGATTCAAAATCAAAGGACCGTATTACACACTATTTCATTGACCTCAATAAGAAAGAGAACAAGAACTCCAATAAATTTAAACACAAGGTAAAATGCTAACACATCCTTATAGTCATTTGTATCTTAAAACTTTCTAATTATGATGCCATTTTGAAAGAAGGAATAATGTTGCACTGATTACTTATACTTGACATTGAAAATGAAAATTATATGTCACTTAAAATCTGTATCTTTCCAAGAAATTTTATAAGGAAATGACACATATATGGGTAAAATACATATTTTTTCCCAGAAAAGGTGAAATCTTAACTCTCTTACAGACATAAAAAAATGAACATGTGTTAAAGATTTTCTTTAACACACTAATGAGGTAACTGATGAAGTTTATTAATAGAACCAATTCAAAGGATGGTCCAGAAAAGACATTTTAAGGATCAGGATATTGAAATAAATGTACAGTGGAGGCAAAACCCGTGTGGTGTTGGGGAAGAACAAGGGTAATAGCAGAGGGAATACTTCCAGTGGACAAAATTCGCTGGCATGTGTTTAGACAAGAATAACGGAATTGGTATCACATGTCTACAAATTACAGAATTGTAGAATATATTCTGCAAAATCAGAAAAAGACAACCAGCAGAGTGTGCTATAGATGGTTCATAGTTTTCCACTGAAGCACACATTTTTCCCTATAAATAACCGCCAAAAGGACAATGTCAGTGGCAGCTTATAAACTTTAGAATATTTTTCAAAATACTTAAGGCCTGAAAACTGCTTTGTGTAGTCAATTTTATTTTATGGTTTGAGAATAAAAGTAGCATTTAAGTGTTTTAGACTTGTAACAATTCTCTGATATTTATGCTCTTAGCTGTCTGCTTATCACTATCTTAACTAATACATCTCTCTCTCCAAAAGTAGCTCTAGAGAGGATAAATAGTTCTCTGACTTAAAAATTCTTTATGTTTTCAGTGTTTTCACTGATATGAAAACTGATCTTATTTTAATACTTTATAACTAAATTTTAACTTGATAAATTTTTTGGAAGAATTCTTGTCTAAAACTTATGCATTTTACTCTATGTGTATAGTACAACTATACATACTAATGGTGAGTGAGGCTTATACGTACAGATAAATGTGATAGAACAAGATTGATAAAACAGTATTTTCCCATGTCCCAATTTTAATCTTTAGAGTGTTGGATATTCTCTTTGGTGACACTTGGCCTCTTTGAAATAGCTTTGAAATGTTTAGCATTAAATGTGAGGGGTCAAGATTTGACCCCCTTCCTTCATTGCACACTTAGAATACCATATCTTTGGAAGTACAGTGAATACGAACTAGCAGGTTTAGTTATCTTATTATTAATCATTGTTTTAAAATACCTAGACTTTCTGTGACCTATAGGCTCTGTACTTGAATACAAGTAAAACAAATGTTACCACATTTGTATGTGAAGCAGTCATTTATTTAAAAATATTCTGTCCCTTCACATATAAAACATTTAATAATGGGCTTCTCTGACTGAACAACAGCAACAATATATTAAATAAATATAATATTTTAAAATATTAGAATATTGCACTTTAAGGAGCATAATAAGGAATGCATAGAGAAGAACATTATACTAGAAATCAAGAAGATGAATCCGTGTACACTTATGCCATTAGCTAGCTGTGTGATCTTTGCATATTTCTTGATCAAATCGGGCCTTATTTTTTACATATGAAGAATAAGAGATTTGAAGATCATAACTGCTAAATATCTTTAAAGAAGAAACTTCTGTCACTAGCCAGGAATTTAGTAAGTTCTTCCACATTGTTTACAATTGACTCAAGTTACACTGCTACATTAATTCATCTTCTTCCACCCACCTGTCCCCCCTTCCTCCTTTCTTTTCTTAGGACGTTCCAACAAAACTGGTGGCAAAAGCCGTTCCCTTGCCGATGACTGTCCGTGGACACTGGTTTTTGAGCCCAAGAACTGAGTATACAGTAGCAGTGCAGACTGCCTCAAAACAAGTTGATGGTGATTACGTTGTGTCTGAATGGAGTGAAATTATAGAATTCTGCACAGCAGGTAAGAGAACTGGGTACAAATATTGGGGAGGGGACCTTATTTAATAGTTCCTGGAAAGCTAATTATAGAAAATATATTTTTGTAATTATTAAGTGACATTTATTGGTCATTTTTACATTGCCAGTAGCACTGGGTGATAGAACAAACTGATTAGAGAGGAGGTTCTCAGCAGAAACTGGATAATGGCATTACATTACTTCTGTGTTACATGCACAATTTGATTTTTCAAAGTAAAGGCTTTACAAATAAAAACTGATGCAGTATGAAAATATATTCAGCATATTTTGAGATTCATTTTAGGGAGAGAGATCTTTTTTCTTTCTTTTTTTCATTTCTTATTTTCACAGTCTTGAAAGAAGGAAGCCAGAAATATCATTCTCTTAATTTAAGGAAATGAAGGCAGATCGCAATGACTTTATGTAACAAAAATGTTATTGGATTTTTCACTTGAATGCTGACAATCTCTCTAAACTCATGTTGTGTTGAGTGTGTGTGTCTTTGCTTCATGAATGTACCTCATAGCCATTTGGCATTGGGGTGTCTAATGTAGAAAGCCCATCCCTCTTGATCTTGAACTGTACTTTAATAGCCCACTGGGCTGAAAAGGTTACCGTAACCATTCATATCATGCATTTATATACTTGTTTTATTCATTCAGCCAAGAAACAAATATTTATTGAGCACTTAAATAGATGGTGAAGGGACACAAAGACATAGAGCTACCTGAATACATCTGTCATCCATTCTTTCTGTCTCTTAGAATATGGCTTTGTTTCCTTTTTGTCTAGGTGATTGTTTCCTCTATAAAACTGTAGAAAGAGGCTAAATGTTTGTTTCCACACAAAGGAGCTTGTAGAAAAAGTCTTAGACACTTGCCTCACCTATTGCAGGTTGCTTAGCAACTTCCCCAGCTGAGGCATCCTTCAGATAAATCAGCTATTTTTTCCCCATAGCCTCACAGTAGGTTTATTTCAGACTCAGAACGTGCTTAGCTACTGCTTTATCTCAATATCTTCTTTTTTTTTCTTAATTTCAAACTCAGTATAAAATTTCCCATGTGGATATGTACAATGGATGAAGTTTTAATTCTTAACTATTGTGATTTTATCTTCAACCTTTTTTGTTTGTTCTATGAGGAAGTTGCTAAGGATCTCAGTGTATGACAGCGAACAGTATCCCTCTGGTACTATATTTCTTCCTAAGATGTCATAGACTGTAAGATCCACCACTTTATGTATCTCTACGAAAAAATTAAACTGCCAATTAAAATGTGAAATTTTCTTATCACATTTATTAGACTCATGTCAGAGATGCTGAAATGTGGGGAAAATATATTTTAGAATAGATGAAATATGGTATACATCATAGTCCAGTAGTCAGTAATTAAATTGCTAAAGATTTCAACGTTGTATTAATAGTGTGTAAAGAATTCTCATTTTACCTGTATTTTATGTGTCACATTAGAATTACTATATCCCCTCAACTTTTCTCCTGAATTAAAATTCCTCTTTGGAATCCACCTCATGCTTACTCTTTTTACACATCTTTCCATTTGCCCTTACTGCATCCTACCAGGGAGGGAGGTAGACACAGTAAAAGACACAGTATCTTTTGACATTGTTTTAATACATGCCATTTTCCATAGAAATGTACCAAACAGCATCGTTGTATTCATTTTTTAAGCATGCTATTTTCCATAGAAATGTACCAAACAGCATCGTTGTATTCATTTTTTAAGAAGCTATAATGTACCTCCTAAACCCCATTTGACATTAGGGAGAAGTGAGATAATGTTTCTTCTTTAGCTTAAGGAAGACCTATGGCATTTTCCGTTCAGAAACATCTGTCTAGATACTCCATTCTATAATCTATATGACTACATGAGTACATGTTTTATTTCTATGTACATAAAGAAAGACCTTTAGTTTTCTTTCTTTCCTTTAGAGTGATCAATCTGTTGCTCTTTTATTCAAGTATATCCCCTAATTATTCTAAGGAAGTTTTAGGGGTAAATAATAAGGAAAATGCCAGCTTATTTTAAATGTGCCACAATATTTTTCTATAAATCATTTTGTTTCCATGAGTAAAGTCTAAGGAGAATTTTTTTTCAAAGCTTGTTGTTTCAGTTTATTAAAATAATTCAGAGCCTGTTTCACCTAAGCTTTATCAATCACCTTTACTCTGTAAATCTTAGAAAGCTATCTTATATATTGTCTTTTAACCTAGACATCTAATTCACTCAAAATTTACTGAGCATATATTGTATGCTATGCACTGTGCAAAGTATTGGAAATAAAGCAGAATGCCACTGACCAATCTAGTTTAATCAGTGACACAGATAAAACCCCGTAATAAGTCATGGCTGTCTATATATTACCTCTTCCCTTAGACTGAATTCTTTGAGAGGAAGAGGAATTTTATCTTTTCAATTGATCGTTCATATAATTTTGCACAATGTCTTGTACATCACATGTCCTAATCTAAATAAATATTGATTGAGCCAGTGAAGCAGTGAGTAAACAAACTATGCTGCCATGAGTAGTTCAACTAGGTTGCTTTCGTTTGGAAAGTCTTGAAATCTTTACAGACCAAAATTTTTGCTTAGATTCTAGAACAGGGGTTTGGCAACAATCCTCAATTTTCAAAACAAAAAGCTGGTGAAGACATCAGCTTACTGTGAGAGATGTTTTATATTTTCACAAGCTCTTGTGTACTCAAAAACTACCAACTAGTAGCCAAAGACCTAGTCTCTTAAGTTACTAGCTTTATGGACATTTGGCAAATCATTAAGCTGTGGCAAGCCTCAATCTCTGCATCAATAAAATGGTTATATTATATCTGTCTTCCCAGCCTCATAGATTTAGGGAGTAAATTAGATGACCATTATTATTACTCCTTTAAATTCTATTTGCTATTCCTTTCAGGTTACAAGCTTCTTTTATTTGATTCAGCAGCTGATGGAAGGAAAGGCTAGTGTGGTACTGATTGACATTACTCAATCTTTAAATAAGTGTTCCTTATTTAACACTTTGGTTTCAGGATCTTTAATTTCAGTGAGTGAAAAAAATGCAAGCATATTCTTAAAAACAACCATAAACTATAACAAAAATATTTTTGCAGAAAAAAATGTGCCACAAAGACAGTGAATGTTTTCTTTTTAAGTGCAGTTTCTTATTCACTGAGATGAGTTTCCCAAAAGAGAATCTGAATGATCTACAAGTTATTAAGCATGTAGCCAATACTTTTGATGGTGTATTTTTAATAACAAACTTTTTTTGTTATTTTCAGACTATTCAAAAGTTCATCTAACACAGCTGTTGGAGAAGGCCGAAGTGATTGCAGGGCGGATGCTCAAATTTTCTGTTTTTTATCGTAACCAGCACAAAGAATATTTTGACTATATTCGGTAAGAATCAAACAAGATACATACCGATTTACTTTACTAAGTGCCATTCCAAATTCTAGGCTCAGGTTTCCCTTGAGTCTGCTTCTGTGAAATAGCAATTTTAGTTTTCTTCTCAAAATATTTAATTCTACTGACTTTTATTTCCCAGAATAATTAAGTAAAAAAAAAAAAATCAGATCATGGGATTTTTTTTTCCCACCTCACTTAGATTCCTTTCTATGATCACTTGTAACACCAACTCCTATCTGTTTGGGTGGAAGACCGCCAAGATTAAGGTTGATGAGCATGTCACGGACTCCTCCGATTCCCAGTAACTCAGTACCTTCTGTCTCATACCAACTATTGAATTTTCTCCTGAAAATGAGAGAATAAAAGGGTGACTGTTTCATGAGATATGGTGAGTTAGGCAGGATTGTCAGGCTTCTGCCAACATAGAAATCTCTCAGCTATTATAATGTGTTAATTATTCATGAGGGAAACCTTATTTACTTTTGAATTCTAGTGATCAGTAGTATTTTTAAGTTATCCTGTGTTTGTCTCTGAAAACAGTTTCCCAGAATTCAAAAGAATTCCGTGTCACAAGTAGTTTTAATACTTACAGCCCTTTCATATTTGTAGAAGAGAATTTCATGAGAGTAAATGGGCAGATGTGTGTTTTTAAGTGAGACTGAAGCCTTTAAGTTGACGGTGCTATACAGGTTCTAAAACTTCTACACAGTAATCCCTATAATTTGTCATTTTAAAAGCCCTTGCTTTCACTTTTTAAATTCTTGATGGGATTGTATCTGAAAAAATTTAGGAAGTTTTGTTGTTTTGTTTCACAACTCTCTAGTTTTTCTTAAGTCAAGATGATGGTTCCAAATCTAAATAAGCTCCAAGCTGTGGAAAATGCAAAGGGAATGAAAGAGAGAGGTGAATTTAGGCATGCATGTTCTTCAAAATAAGTACTTTGCAATATCATATATTTTGATCATGAAAACAATTCCTGCCTTATGTTTGAATAGCCTATAAATACAGAGTTTAGTCTATAATTCTCTTTCTGGTAAATTATTTACCCTTGAGTCTATGTAATTCATGGAAAATGCTATTCACATAATTTAGAGAATATGAACTGAGAGAATACTAATTATTATACTTGTCAGTTGTTGTATGGGAGTAACCACATATGACTTAACAAGAAAGGTATTTCTTTATATTTGTTAAGCATAAAATCAGAAATAAAATAGATCCACTGTTGCTATTTTCTTTTGTAATAAATACAGCAATGGAATAAATACACTTTGGTACTAGGCTTAGCCCTGGAAGGCTGCCAGCGTCAATCTTAGGTGGCCACTGGAGGTCACTGTTTCTCTGACTTCTCTCTGTCCTTTGGCCTGTTTTCAGGTCCTTAGATACTCTAGAATTTGATCCATCTGTTTTCAGAAGTTCTTCCAAGAAGAAAAAAGAAAGACAGAAAGCATGGAAAATGGAAAGAAAATTGTTGTATATATTGTATGATTGATTCCAATATACTAGTATAAAAGGCATGTTTACTAACAGGGAAATTTACCTTTGTTGGACTTTCCATGATAGTCATAAAATCCATGTACATTAAAGTTGATACAGTTTATATACATATACTTCAGTATGTACACATAAAATATATTTTCCAAGGCATGAGTACAGTTTTTCAACACTGCTTTTTTAAATAGTTGTATTAACTAAAACCACATTAGCATCAGTGGATCTTGATTTTCTTTTTATGTAATGCATTCTAATCAGGGCACACTTTATCAGAATTCATTTAAAATGTCATCCTGTTATTCACAGTGCTTGACTAGAAAGGAACCTTTCACTTACCTGACACACTTTCCAAATCATTATGAATTATGAAAAATCCCTAGATAAATTCTGCATCAATCCACATGGAATGAACTCGTTTTGATCTCTACCTCTAGAAATGAATTCCTAAATGAGTACTGCTTTATGTTACCCCAGATCAAAATACCACTTTTGCTCTTCCTCCTTCAAGTTCCCTAGGTGGCTTACTTGTCCTTAAAACACCTTTCTGTATCTTAAAGGTTTCTCTCCAGGGATTCACTGATATGGGTAGACATGTGTAGGATTTCCATTAGTGTTTGGCGGTAGATTGTATATTCTCAGAGTTGATGTCAGTCACTGATAGTAAGACATTTCCCCTAGCCTAAGTTCCTGTTTATCTGTTTTCTGCTGTTCCTACTTCATATAATTGCACTTGTAGATTTATGCAGAATACACGTCATATTAATAATTGGGTTTTGTTCATGAGAATGTAACAGGGTAAGCAGTTTTGATTCAGGACCAGATAGAGTAGACCTATTTCTCCCTGTTCCTCCTACTACATACAATTAAAAACCAGGAGTGTTATATATATAAAGCAAACATAAGAGTCCGAAAGGTGGAAAGGTCAACCAGTTAGGGACCTTGGGACCCAAAGGACAACACAGTGATGGATTTTCTGTTTAGCTCTCGTTCTGGACTAGGTGCTAGTCCTCAGCTCACAAACATCAGTGGACACAGACAAAAAAATATCTGCCCCAAAAGTCTTCTGTGTTTAACCAAATGAACAGGAAAGGGACAGCCATGAAGGCAAAGTTTTTAGACAATAACTGCCTTTACTCCAGCTAAACACCATAGAAAAAAACCTTTTTTTCCATGCCACCGGCCTCGGCCAGGTAGGGAACCTAGACTTGTATCTTCCAACTGTTAGGAACCACCCTTCCCTCCTCCTCCACCCCTTGTTGCAGTGGCATCAGAGAAGGCTAATGGGGAGCCGGTGTTTACAACCCACACCAGTGGCAATGAGATGCCTGTCAGCCTTCCCACTGGGCTGGTGTCAGAGGAAGCCCAGTGGAAACCAGGACTTTTCATCATAGCCAAGGGATGATAATAAGGTTAGCCCCTGCAGTGTCAGGGAAGGCCACATAGGAAGCAGTAATATCATATGGTATTTGTCTTTCTCTTTCAGACATTCTTCACTTAGTATGGTAATCTCTAGGTCCATCGATGTTGCTGCAAATGGCATTCTTTCTTTTTTAAGACTGAGTAGTATTTATCTGCCAATGTACATTTCAGACACGACTGAGCGACTGAACTGAACTGAACTGAACATTTAGGTTGCTTCTATCTCTGGACTATTGTGAATAGCGCTACTGTAAACATTGGGGAGCATGTATCTTTTTGAATTTTCATCTTTTCCAGGGATATGCCTAGGAATGGAATTGGTGGGTCATATGGTAACTCTAGTTTTAGATTTTTAAGGAACCTCCATACTGTTTTCCACAGTGGCTGCACCAATTTACAGTCACACCAACAGTGTGGGAGGGTTCCCTTTTATCCACATCATCTCCAGAATTTATTGTTTGTAGACATTTTAATGATGGCCATTCTCACCAGTGTGAGAGTGGTAACTCTTTGTAGTTTTGATTTGCATTTCTCTGATAACTAGCAATGTTGAGCATCTTTTTATGTGCCTATTGGCCATGTCCTCTTTGGAGAAATGTCTGTTTAGGTATTCAGGCCATTTTTTAATTGAGTTGTTTGTTTTTTGTTATTGAGTTATATGCACCGTTTATTTTGTAAATTAACCCCTTGGCAGTCACATTGTTTGCAAATTATTTTCTCCCAGTCTGTGGGCTTCTTTTTCATTTTGTTTTTGGTTTTCTGTGCAAAAGCTTTTAACTATGATTAAGTCCCGTTTGTTTATTTTTTGCTTTTATTTCTATTGCCTTGGGAGACTGACATAAGAAAGCATTGGTACAATTTATGTCAGAGAATGCTTTGCCTGTGTTCTAGGAGTTTTATGGTGTTCTCTATATTTAAAGTGTTTAGGCCATTTCACCTTTATTTTTGTGTATGGTGTGAGGGAGTGTTCTGACTTCATTCTCTTACATGTAGCTGTCCAGCTCTCCCACCACCACTTGGCCGAAGAAACTCTTTTCTCCATTGTACACTCTTGCCGCCTCCATCAAAGATGAATTGACTAGAGGTGTACGGGGTTTTTTCCTGGACTCTGTTCTGTTCCATAGATCTAACATGTCTGTTTTTCATGCTATTATAATATTTTGCTTACTGGAGCTTTGCAGAATTGTCTGAAGTGTAGGAGGGTTATGCCTCTAGGTTAGTTCTTTTTCCTTACGATTGCCACAGCAATTCTGAATCTTTTATGGCTTCATATAAATTTTAGGATTACTTGTTCTAGTTCTGTGAAAAATTTCATGGGTAATTTGATGGGGATCACATTGATTTGATAGGGATCCAATTAAATGTAGACTGCTTTGGGTAGTATGGACATTTTAGTAATATTAATTCTTCTAGTCTAAGACCATGGGCTATCTTTCCATGTCTCTTACTGTCTCTCTCGTTGGTAGAACTGAATGGAAGGGACCAAGGAGCAGGAAGAACTGGATGACAGAGGCCCAGCCCAGTGGGAGGTGAGAAGTGTAGAGAAAAGAGCTGAGTGTAGTAAAGGAAGACAACCAGCTCTATTCTAAGCAAAATGCAAGCAAGATGACCTGAGTAGTCAACTGGGCCTGGGTTAAAAAAACTGATGCAAAAAAATAAAACAAGATGCTTTTGTACTGATGTTCACGGACAACACTCTTTTTAGACCTAAATTCTGGCAGACTTTGAGGAAACATTCAGCATGTTTAACCCGCGTTGTCAGTCCAGTTTTCTCTCCCCCAGATCACTTCTAAAACCCAGTAGGGTTATAGTGGATGTGATTTCAACCATAATATTTCTCATTCCACTTTTGTTTTCCTGGTCAGGAAATTTATCATGTTAAAAGACCTCCAAGGTTTGTAGCAGAGCATTCTTACCCTAGGGCCGTGGCTGGAATTTAGCCTTTTGTAAGTAATGTCAAAAGATGCATTCTCCTTGATCTGATGGTAGGATGGATGAGCACCCAGGCTCTTAATGGCAGACAGCTGACTTGTAGTCTAACACCATTCGACTCTATACATTAGTAGCTCTACCACCGCTGTACCTAGCAGTGACCGTTTACTTTCTCCTGCAGAGAACATCACGGGAATGCTATGCAGCCCTCTGTCAAGGATAACAGTGGCAGCCACGGCTCTCCTATCAGCGGAAAATTAGAAGGCATCTTCTTTAGCTGCAGCACTGAATTCAATACTGGGAAGCCACCCCAGGATTCACCTTATGGAAGATACAGGTTTGAGATTGCAGCAGAAAAACTTTTTAACCCCAATACTAACCTATACTTTGGGGACTTCTACTGTATGTACACTGCTTATCATTATGTGATTCTGGTCATTGCTCCTGTGGGATCACCAGGAGATGAATTTTGTAAGCAGCGCCTTCCTCAACTAAATTCCCAGGATAATAAATTTCTGACCTGCAGAGAAGAAGATGGGATGCTGGTTTACCACCATGCCCAGGATGTCATTTTAGAAGTCATTTACACTGACCCCGTGGATCTTTCTCTAGGCACCGTGGCAGAAATCACTGGTCATCAGCTCATGAGTTTATCTACTGCAAATGCAAAGAAAGATCCCAGCTGCAAAACCTGTAATATTAGTGTTGGACGTTAATGCCCACTTTTCTTATTCTTAGTCCCCCTTCTTCCAGTAGGAGCCCCAACCCTCTGTTGTCCATTTTCACCACCCAGATGTTTTCCACTGAAGCATGCACATGCCACTGTCACCAAAAGCGAACCACCACTTTTCAGATTTCCAAGCTGTTGTAGTGTTTTCCTGTTCCCTACCCTTCCCATGACTTTGAGAGATGAACTATCCTAAGTTGTTTCTGACACTCTCTTGCCTAGATGCTGCAATGTTTTTATTTTTCCTTTATGCCAAACATAACCAAACTATTATATAAACTGCTTTAGTAAAATACAAAATAATGGCTTATAAATGGTGTTTAAATATGCTCTCATTTTAATCTACTGAACAAATATTGGGATAACTCCAAACCGCATGAAAAAGTGTAATTGCAGCATGAGTTAAATCTTGAAGCCTAGAATTGTCAGCACTTCCAACTTGTTGTTTGACAGTGTTATTTATGTTATTTATATTAGCTAACAGGAAACAACTACTGTGTTTCAACATAATAAATATAATAGAAAAATATTTTATTTGTATTGTTGTATAAAATATTTACAATCTTATAGAATATATAGAGTTACATCTTAATAGCAATTGTATACATGTCACGAAACCATTTCCCTTATCAAAGATGTAGTTTGTAAACCTCAAATAGTTGTGTATCTGTCCTGTTACAAGTACATAACTTTAGTTAAATTTGTGAAGGACATTATTCTGATTCATAAAGCTTATAAAATATCAGGTAAATATAGGTAAATATAAAGAAAACAATAAGCCTCTGAAACCATGTGCTTCAGAAATAGTCAATATTAATCCCATCCAAATTACATGAAAATGTGAATTTGTTCACCATTGTGCTTAAACATTACAGAAAAGAGAACTACAAACATGGCTGGTATGAGAAAGAAAATGTGGACCTTTTACTTATTTTTACAAAAGCAAAATAATAAATGTGGTTTAATACAAAATAACAAAACAATATACACTGAAGTTAATGACGCAAATAAAATATTCCGGCTTCTTTTCCAAGGTGTTATAGCAAACATTTTCTAAACCTTTCATTTTATACAGAATGAGGAACAACAATATAGTTCATGGGAAAAATTTTTGACTTTACAAAATATAGACCTTGGAACATTAAGAAAAACATATATTCCCAATGGAAAAATAGTTTATATAATCTTACAGTAAACAAAAAGATTAGCTATTATAACTGTGATCACATTAGATTATATGCTACAGACACATCTATCCAAAATACCTATTTTCAAATTTTAATACAGTATTTTATTTTAATATAAACATCTGTCAGTTATAAACAAAGATAATTCACAAAGTACATGCTATCAGAATGAACTTTGGTAATCAGAAATGTAAAATTTTAAGGAACAGATAATGTGCTATTTTTATATAGAAATAAAAAATTAGCAGTGACACATTCTAGTATATTTTAGGGTGCTGAAAGCCTAGCAGTCTTAAGGGACAAGGAAGTAGATTTTTTTATCACTTAAAAATCTATTAGAAGTTTCAAATAAATTACATTCTTACTAACTGTATCCCTTTTTACGTAAAATGAGTTTCTTTTGTTCTTCTTATTGATTTTTAAAAATCATGCTCTTTTTCATATGTCAGTATAAGCAGTCTTTGGACATTAAGTAGACTTTCTCTAACCAGTGGTCCATTTAACAGGTGGACGCTTTGTATTACTTAGATTTGATAAAATAGATGTTTTCTGAAGTAATTATACTGACTCTGCATTTTCTCCTTGGCATGGAGAAGGCTGAATTTTATTTTCCAATTATATGTTACTTACTGTATTTTCTCCAATTTTAATCCCTTCTATGCATTTATAATTACACTTGCCATCCATTCTTAACAACAGCTAATACTACCACTAAAGTGCTTCAGTTTTCAGTTGTCATACTACTTAGCAAGAACGGCAGAGGAAAATAAACTTGCCTTATTGCAGGTGAAAGTGATCACAAACATTTCCTGAACCTCAAATAGTTTTGGCCACATCTTGCTTGCTGATGAGGACCTCTAATAGTCTCAGTTTGGCTTTTATATGCTTGTATTCATAGTACTCATCTGCCATTGGTATCCGATCTTCCTTTTGTGGACTTCTGCAAAAAAAAAAAAAAATATATATATATATATATATATATATATATATATATATATATAATGCATTAGTTCATTAAGGAACCAAGTCACTAAAAATCCTTTTTTAACTCTGTGAGAAAAGTACAGGGCAGCAACTTCCACTTGATTTTTGCATCAAGTCTTTTTTCCTCTTCATTCATTCCCTCTTCCATGTGTTACTAGGTTTCAATGTAATAGTGCTCTGAGAAGTTAAATATTATAAGTGTTCTGCCAATACATTGTCCAGTGCATAGACATATAGCATTGGGGAAGTGGAAAGGTCTGCGGGAAATAAAAACCAGAACCCTCAAGGTATTTTTTTACCTAGTCTTTCTCCCATCATCCAAGCCTGTGCAGAATATTCAGCCCTTATAGTGATAGTTGTTTAAAATATCAACCTAAAAATATTATGAACATTATGTTAACAGAAATAACATAAATCTATGGTAATAGGAGGAAAAAGCTCAGTAGCTACCTTACAAACATGAATTATTTCTAAACTTTCTTGTAATTATAGTACCTATCTCTGTTAATGTATAGAAGAGTCACAGAGAAGTTCCTTTCAGGAATCTGAGTCTAAATTGTAGTGGTTCTTTGCACACTAATTCTACTAAGACTAGGCTAAGGATCATGCACATTTTTATACATATGCCTCCTAACTGCCAGATGTTCTTGACATTTACTTTGAAGAATAATTGGGTAACATCTGGAGATAAAATCATCTGCCTTCCCAGAAAAATACATTGCCAGGATATGTTTTCTAAAGGACAAGAGTTGGTTCAGGATCTCCTTAGTTAATAAAGATGGCCAATTGCTTTTAAAATATTTCCACCCATGACTTTGAAATACAAGGACTGGAAAACCCAGATGAAGTCACCACCATTGCTACTGAATATAAATATAGATACTCTCTAATATAAGTATGGCTGAAAATGGGTAAAAAGCTGACAACCTACACCCCTTCCACTTTCCCAGTCCTGATAAAGTTACATTTCTTACAATAAAAGCACAGCTAACAATGCACATAGATTTGTGTACTGTTCTGAGCTCTGAACTAGAAATTTCAGGGCAGTATATATAGTGTTAAAACACCAGTAGATAACTATATTCTTTGCAAATCTATAAAGAGTCTTCCCTGAAATCTCTAGTTCAGAACTCAGAACAGAGTTAGCGAGAGTTCCTCTTAAATTAACATAATTCCTTTGCCTCCATTCTGTATTCTGAGCCAAACTTATCATAACTGGGTATCTAAATACCACCTTAACTTGTGTAAACATACCTAAGTGAAGAAATAGTCTAATTTATAGGGAAACACTAATAGTTCATCATGCAATTATCTCTGGTCCGGCACACTCCACTTTAGCTAATTAACAAGAATGCAAAAAAAAAAAAAAGAAAAACAAGAATGCATTGACCCAGGATCAAAATTTTTACTAAGTATTTCCTTAACCACTTTTCTCATTATATAAAACATACATAAGCATTTAGCACCGGTCCTGGCTCATAAGTGTTAAGGTCATATCTAGGTAATTATGCTTCTTACATGATGACTATTACCAAGAACATTTATAGAACATTAAAATTTTTAATAATCTATTTGCATGGTTATTTTACCTATGGACAGGTAACCCTTCCCAATGAAATGTTTTAGAAAAGCAAGATCTGTATTTCATAGCCATTCCACTATTTGATTTTACTTGTAATATGGTACCACTTCTGCATTTAGTTTAAGTGTATTACCACAAGAGGGCAGATAACCTCAACCAAGTAGTAAGCATCTCTGAAGTGGGTTTTGCACTCACTGGTGCATTTAAAATACTATACATAGAACATAACTAACTTCCCTGGATGTCAGAGGCTTGCCAAGTGCCACTGCAGACCCATTTGGCAGGACTAATAACACACCAGAAAGTCCTAAAACTCTTTAAATTGCCTGGGTTTGGATAGGTTAAAAAATGTAAAAGCTGTACAGAAATTCTGTAAAGGAAAAAAGAAAAAAAAATTGTTTTATATTCTGAATTTAACAACCGCATAACATTTCTCATTAGATAGTTAACATCAGCAGAAAGGTAGGTCACTTGGACTTATAACAGTCAACTTACAACAAAGAACTAACATGGGCTGAAAAATCAAATAGATTTATTTAAGGTTTAGATAAATTCAACAGTTATAATGGGATTTATTATGCAAAGTTAGGGAATTTGGGGAGTTCATCTTTTATTTTTTAAAGATTCATGTCTCATACTTGATAGCTACAGTCTCCTATAAAACATACCCAATAATGATACTACCCAAATGTTGCATTAGACAAATGCTAGTTGTAAGTCACTGGAAATTATGTCTTGTATAAAGTCACTGTTACTGCAAAAAAAAAAAAAAAAAAAATCTGAGCTTACTCCTGTTAGTGCTCTAGGACTTACTAGCTTAAGAAATATCTCCGCCCACACTTACCTTCCTGTTTGTTTAAAAAACTGTTCCTCAAATTCTCTCAAGGCTTTCCGGAGTCTCTTCTTATCAGCCCTAGTTTCTCGGAGATGGTCAAGAAGTACAGGCCTGTATCAGGTAGAATACATATTTGCCATTATGGAGCTCTGGCATAACTGAGAGAGATGAGCAGAGTTAGATATTTAGGAAAAGGCTAAACAGAAGTGTTCTACTTAAAAGGGTGCCTTTTGAATAAGGATGACACATGTAGAGCCTGACCGGGGGAGCACGTGGCAGGGGGCATCACAGAGGAGGAAAATACACCATCAGAAAATGGAAAGGACGGATGGGTGGCAAGCAGACTGAGTCCATTATAAAAAGTGGGGACAGTAAAGGCCACATGAGTGCATGAGGGAGAAAGCATTTTGTAGGCATACTCATCAGTTATCTGGCGACAGACTAAAGAGAGGCTAGAGGGAGAGATTTTAAAAACAATTCTACTCTGAATCTTGACTATAGGGGGAATGTCAAAACCCTTGGGAATGAAACAAAGACCCAAAGAAAGCTGCAATTACGTTGCAGATTCTACTTACTTCATTCTAAGAGAGAAAAGTCAACTACCTGAGACAGGAGTCTACCTGGGGAGCTTGTGTCTGGTTTCAGAAACTCTGTGAACTCCCTGAAACTATATATGGGCATTTTCTATAAAGAAAAAGATTCCACTGCTTTCCAAAGAGCCCTACATACTCCCTCCCTACCCCCCACCAAAAAAGTACAGTTGCTTTAGAACAGCCCACCAGCCAGCCAGTCAACCAAGAAAGAGAAGAAAGGGAGGGAATAAGGAGAGAAGAAGGGAGGGAGGGAAAGAGGGAAAAATGGAGGAAGAGGGAAGACTGAAGTTCTGCTTCCAAACAGGTCACTCTTCTCTCAGCTGAAACTGGGGTGCCAGCTGATAACAAGCACACTAAAATCTCAGCTTACAACCTAGTCCTTGGTCTTTTCTCAGGTATTTGTGGGGATTCCATCCCTTTCTTGGGGCATATATACTCTCCACACTATTACACATGTTCAAAGAACTCATAATCTGGCCTATAATATACAAACGAAAGAAGGCCAAATGATCAGAGGAAGGCCAGCTACTGAATAATACTAATAATGACACTAATGAAAATCCAAATGGCTCCTGACTGAGGAGCCATTAGAAGAAAAAGGTCAGCTCATTTACTTAAGTCCCAGTCTGGCAAAACCATTTTATCTAAATAGAATAGAATAAAGGTCCTGACAACTTTTGACCCAACACAGAATCCCAGTTCCTTTTGTTCTAGCATCATCAAAGGCCAACACTACCAGGGATTAGACTGGTACCAGATCCTGCTGAAATGACGTGCAGTGGTATAAAACTGAACATCAGCCCTTAGGATATCTTTAGGACCATATTGGGCTTTCCTGGTGGCTCAGACTAGATAAAGAATCTGCCTGCAATGCAGGAAACCTGGGTTCAATCCATGGGTCAGGAAGATCCCCTGGAGAAGGCAATGGCAACCCACTCCAGTATTCTTGCCCTGAGATTTTCATGGACAGAGGAGACTGGCGGGCTACAGTCCATGGGGTCACAAAAAAGAGTCAGATACGACTGAATGACTAACACTTTCTTTACTTTATTTAGGACCTTATTAGGAGCCTTGGTTCCTCATGGCTTTATCTCCTCAATTTCCCTGTTAGGAGGATAAAACCAGATTGTGTTTTCTGGTGAATGGCATTTTTTAGAGAGTGTAATAGCTCTTCTGAGTTGTATATTGTATGTACATATAAGGTCCCCCAGACCAGAAGGAGTTCAAAGACGACTCCACACTTAGGATTCACACTCACATGGTGGCCTCGTGTAAATTGGACATGGAGAGTGCTGGCGGTTTGACCTCCTTCTTTTCATCGGGGAGCAGGAGCCTCACAGGCTCAGTCTCATTAGAGTGTGCGAGGTGATCGCCAGTAGGAGAGTGAGATGCTGGATTTGGCAAAGAAGGCTGCTGACTTCCCTGTGGACAGTCTTCATCAGAGTCTTCTTCCTCCTGCTTATCATAAGAAGAGTTCAATAGAGTCACAAAGTGCTAAGTGCCTCTTAGGGAAGCAGAAACAGGAAAAGGGAACCATAAATAGACACTATGAAAACAGTAGGTGACCCCTGTGCCTACTGAGAACTTAACATAAGTTAATAAGCAAATAAAGCACCCCTGCTGGGCTAAAGTGCTTACCAAGCTCAGCTTCCTCTGCCGGCCAAAGAAGGCACAGACAGCTGGGAGATGTTCCAATCTGGGCTGCACTGCCTAGCAATCTTCCCTTCCCCCAAACTTATGGGCCCCAGCTTCGTAAGAGTTAACATGGGTGAGGAGAGATGGACCACAGACCTCTGTGTCCTGCTGTCACCCAAATCAGATCCTGGTCTGGGCTCAGATACAGAGAATACTCAGAAAATGGACAAGTTCAGGGAACAGCTTCATGAAGGCCAAAAACAAAATGGAGATTCTCTGTAACCTATTCTGATAATGCTTGTCACAACCAGATGATTTTCTTGCAAGGAAATCTGAAAACCATTCCCTGTTTTAAATTATGCTTCCTTAATGGGAAAATCTCAAAATATGAGTCACTATGTCTCTGTGTTTAGAGTTGTGGAAGTATAAATGTACGGAAGTATACTTAAATTTGTATCTGTTAATATTTATTTTCTTTTAATACTGACATCTTGAGCAAGTGACTGTTCTAATATTGGTGGTGTAGGATTTGTGGTGCTTTTCTAGTTCTGTATTCCCATAAATCATTCTTAATTAAAAGTAGTCTAACCCAATTTCAGTATTCATATTTTCTATTGAAATGAATCTGCTTCTATCTTACACAGTGATGGTCAAATGGTAACAAAAACAAATGCTGCATTATTATCAAAGAACACACAAATCAATTTTCTTATTAAAGGAGAAAAATTAACAACACCAGACTAAAAAGGGTTCTGTTTTGTCTAACTGTGCTGTTGTAAATTAGGTAACGCCAGACTAAAATCCATCATTTGTTCTCCTCACCCAAACAATGAAAGCAAATGCTAAAACTGGCTTCAAAAATAGAATGGCTATATAGTCCTGTCTCACAGTAGTTTTAATTACCAGCCACTGTTAAGTACAGTGTGGGAGCTGAGGGAGACCTCGTTTCGACGCTGTGACACAACCGGCCGTGTGGGCAGGATATCCTGCCAAGAAGGCTTGCGTACCACCCTCCTGGTGTCGCCTCCCTAACTAAGTATCAGTGCAAAGCACAAGGACAGGTTAGTAGTGTAGGCAAGCTTCCTGACTTACAATTGTTGGAATAAGGGAAGGTGTGGACAAGATTTGCTTGATAATTCTGTATCGGTCATAAAGAGGCTTTATGAGGTTCTTGTCTTGCTTCGTTACCTAGAAAACATGAAATTATTGTTCCTTTCTCAAACAAGAATGAAAACACATCAATGTTTTTAAGAGGCAAAAAATAAAAGTTTTGAAGCCTAAAAGTTTTGAAGGGATTACACTACTAAAATGCAACAGTAATCTTCAAAAGGTAGGTCATTGATAAGATACTGTATGAAGCACATGCCAATTTTCTTCTAGGAAAAGTTTCTTAAAGGAGAGGTCCAAGTTGAGAAAGATGTTTTTAGAGCTTACTAGAGGAATCCTCAGTGTTTAAATGGTAAGGCACCTTTAATTATTTAATTAAAGAATTAATAATTATTTATTTCTTCATTCTTAAAGAAACTAGTGGGTGACTGCAGCCTATCAATTTTTCTTCTGAAACATGTATTTTATCTGGACTTGGAAGATTCTATCCACAGATACCAACACTGTCCAGGTCTTTGTCACTACATACTTGGATTATATGCTAGTTTACTGGCTAAATCTGGCATAAACTAAATATATTGAATAAAACAGTAAACCTCCCTGGATTCTCAATTTCCTATCTATACAACAAGGACGTTGGGAGTTTAAAAAGTTCCTTCCAACCAAAAAAAGTGTATAACATCTTGGTCCACCAATCCATTCTATTACCCTTCTGCTCTTTGACTCATCCCTAAACACTACTTTTAACATGCCACAAGGCACACACAATTTTAAATAGTTTCCTACTTACCTATTAATCATCTGCCTAACTACCCACCCACCGACCTATCTCTCCATCCAAAATGACCAAACTCCTCTGCTTGCTTTGGTTTTCCTCCCTGATGTGTGTCCTGCATGAAGGTTCTATATATTCACTACACACAGACTCTGTTTCCCTCTGGCCCAGTGGATCTCACTCGGCAGGTGGTGGGAAGGAAACAGTAGAAATAGCACACGGCACACCCACCCCAGGGTCCTGACTCTGCCCTCCAGATCCCCGATGAGAACCCTGGAGGAAGAGAAAATGGCTCAAACGTGTATGTTTTCAGCCTTCTAGTTATTCTCATGCTACCCCACCTCCATCCCAGCTGAGAACCATTCTGGCCTCTGCCGATCTTCACAGAGAAAAGGAAGTGAAACATACCTGTATCTCACTGTCTGGGCCTCACCTGTTGTCTGTGTTGTAGCCTTGTCTGCCCAAATAAATTATATAATGTATTTCTTCAAATTCTCATGGTACACATGTATATGCTTTCCTACCACCCATCTAATAACCCAGGGTTTTATATATAGTAAAAGCAGTCTGATTTTTAGCAATCTTCATATAAATTCCACAGGCTATCTGACCCAAGGCTCTTTTATTTTCAGTAGAAAGAAAGACCACCTCTCTATGTAGAGCAGTTCATTTATTGGTTAAGTAACCCCAAGAACCTTTCATTTTCTAGCCCAATCATTCCTTAAAGGTTTTCTTAGTCATGATACATTTTTACACATGAAAAATTCACATATTAAATGGGATTTTAACAGGTAACAAAGAAAAAAATTTCTAGGTTCAGAAAACAGTAACATGTTTTTTTATTCAGTATCTTACTGGGACTTACATCCCATAGAAAGCACTTTGAAAAGGATGCATTTAACTATTATTGGCATCTCTCTATTGCAGTTTGATTTTGTTGATTTTGCTTATTTTTACAATAAAAATATTTTATATTATCTGGATTCTAGAAAAGCTAAATTTAGTCTTAAAAGGGAAAAAGAAAAGAATGACCAAAAAGCAAGTGAGAATGATGAATGCCATTACAGAAAGGTTCCTTCCACAGATGCTAGATAAAAGTCAGGGCATGTATATAACGTATGGAATTCATCTTTCACTCTAATGATTCTATGATTTACTCTTAAGATCACTATTAAAGTAATCCCCAAAGACAGATGTGAGGGTTCAATGGCCATAAGTATAGGACACTGTCAAAACTTTAATACCATCAGTGCTTATCCTCAAATACATTTGACAGGACAGCAGGCTGCCTGAAGAATAAGGGTTAGTGGTTATGCCAGGAGCTGTCTTCTACTCAGGGGCCTGTGGAAACTAGCTATTATGAGGCCTGCAAAGTGGATATTCATGGTGGAAAATGAGTCCAGAGGTAGGCTCTGCAGGACAGGTAACTCCAATCAAGGGGCCGAGATACATTTGACTCAGCTATTCCTCATTTCTCGGCCACTTTCTAGTAAGATTCAGACCATTTTCTCCTCTGACTCCAATGGCTATTTCTGAAATGCATCCTGCTCCCCAACTCTGCATAGGCTGGGTATGATATGTTAGTAGTATCTAACATGTTTTTTATTTAAATAGAGAAAACAAGGATCATGTTGAATAACCTGCAAGAGCCAGAGAGAGATCCAGAGCATGAATGGGTAGTCCGATTTTAAAGATAAATTTAAGGAGATAAACCCTGAAGCTAAATAACCCTTCCTTCCTGCTCCTCCATTTTTTTTTTTCATTTATTTTTATTAGTTGGAGGCTAGTTACTTTACAATATTGTAGTTGTTTTTGCCATACATTGCCATATGACCCAGCAACCCCATTCCTGGGCATACACACCAAGGAAACTAGATCTGAAAGAGACACGTGCACCCCAATGTTCATCGCAGCACTGTTTATAATAGCCAGGACATGGAAGCAACCTAGATGCCCATCAGCAGATGAATGGATAAGGAAACTATGGTACATATACACAATGGAATATTACTCAGCCATTAAAAAGAATTCATTTGAATCAGTTCTGCTCCTCCATTTTATGGCATCAGAAGAAAGGAAACTTCAAGAAGGATGAGTAAGAGGGGGCCATGCACAGAAGGAAATTTGATATGCTTTGTTGACAGCTTGACATCTCCATCATAAAAACTGCCCCACCTCACCTCACCCCACCCCACCCAGGAGGTTACTCCAGTCACCAAGGTCTGGAATGGCTGCCCCAAGCAGGCTGGTTTTCCAAGCAGAACTGCTATTGAGTGGTCAGCCCCAGTGTTCATTCCTTCTGGTCCCTGGTCAGACAGTCGTTCGAGAAAAAACTGCCGCAGCCTGAGTGCTTCTACCACCACACTTGTTTCCCTTCTCCCCACGGCACTGGTCCCGTGTGTTCTTTCACAAAAACATAGAAATCACTCAAACCGTCACCATAAACAAGCTCTCTCTTGGAGAGGGAGGTAGAACTGACATTCCCCTCTCTAGACAGAGAGTGATGGGAATCCATTATTCTTTAGCCTTAAGGACTCAAGTCCTGCCAAACTTTCCCTGAGTCTGTCTCCCTAGCCCCTCACTGAGGGAGACAGTCTGTGTGGAACAAATCTGTTTCAACTAACCAGTCAGTCCAACAACTAGTGACAGGAGGTCACTAGTGAACATCACCATGCAAAAGAGCTGCCGGAGAGGATGACCAGGTCAGTTCAGATTTCCAAGCACAGGCAGATCAATACCGGCCTTGAAAAGAGAGGCTGTAAATTCAAATAACTGGCTTCAAAAAATTACACACTATATTTAATTTGGAAAATTATGGACTCTCTGAACCTTAGATTCTTAATATGCAAAATGAGGATTATTTTTAATTATCTTATGTAAATGTCTCTGGCACAGAGTCAGGCATACTAAATGTTATTTAAGTCATCAAACTCGTTGATTTGAGGTTACCATCAAGGTTGTAAATTACTAAAAGAGGAATACCATGGTGCTATTAAAGCATAAGTTTAATAAATAATGAGAAACTATGTCAATATGAATATGCAAAATGAAAAAAGGATACATAATTATGTAGACTGCTACCTTTTTTTAAGGGGCAAGTTAAGAATGTATATTGATCCTTTCTTGCATATGCCTTATATAGAAACTCCAAAAGGACACAAAAAAACATTACTAACAACAGCTCTACCTGCTCAGGGGTGGGAGAACTCAGAACTGGAGCTGGCAGATGGGGAGGAGTCTTTTTAATGTGTAGCTTTTTCTGTTTTTTGAACTATGTGAGAGAGTATTACCTACTCAGAAAATTAAATTTTCGCTGAAAGGATAAGTAGACAGAAGAACTTGATGGGATATTCCTTTTGGTGCCTTTTTCCTGTATGTCTTCCCTCCCTCCAATGCACAACTCACTAATCCATGATTAAATTTATTTCATCTTTATAATTATTATGTTTTTTAAAAATCTGCTTTTCTCTTCAAAGATGCTGCAGTTGATGAAGGGGCAGAAGAAGTAATGGTCATTACTCATCCACTTGGTAACCTGACCCTACCTACAGTTCCTGGAAGGGACAATAAAAAGGGGAGAGGTGCCAGTTCCAATTCAGCTGTCAGAGGAAGACATAAACAGGCACAATAATCAGAACTGAGGGATGATTCACTCATTTCCAGGGCTCAGTGCACACCCTGCGACCTGAAAGTGACTGTCTCCAAAAATCACCCACAGATGATGGAGGGAGAAAATCACTCAGTGGCAGGATCTGAACTGACAAGGCCATGCTGTAGGGTCTCCTGCATTTATCAGTTTTAGGACGAGCTCTGACTAAACACCATGGCAAAAATTTCAGGAAGAGTCATAATAAAGGCATCTCTAGAAAAGAAAGAACTCATCTTGAAAGCTTTAATATTTAATGCATTTTAAGCAGTAAAGCAAAGACCCCAGATGAAAATCATCTGTCATTTTGAGTTTAAAGAAATGGGACCTAATGAGATCACCTCAAATGCTAATCAGTTCCCCAAGGAGCCAAGAATAGTACTATTTTAGAAATTTTCAGTCCTCCCTTTGCTGCTTGTGTGGCTTCTAGACTCCCCCCTTAAGAACCATCTATAGCTGCCCGGCCACGTCAGGTTGGCTGTGTGAAGTTCTCCTGGAACAATCCTGCAGCTTTAGGTCCTGAGACTCACACATTCCACAGCCGGTGATCTCTTTTCTCTACTGCAGAGATACAAGGCTTCTCTGAAGGGACTTCTGACACTAGGAGTTTCCCTGGTGGCTCAGATGGTAAAGAATCTGCCCGCAACACAGGAGACCCGGGTTCAATCCCTGGGTTGGGAAGATCCCCTGGAGAAAAAGATGGCTACCCACCCCAATATTCTTGCCTAGAGAATTCCATGGACAGAGGAGCCTGACGGGCTACAGTCCATGGGGTCACAAAGAGTCGAACACAACTAAGCAACTTTCACTTTTCACTTTCTGACACTAAACAGTTCAATGGATGGCTGAATCATGTCAATGTATGGGCAAAAAACCTTCACAATATTGTAAAGTAGTCTTCCAATTAAAATAAGTAAAATAAAACAAGAGAAATAAACTGCCATTTAAACAAAGATGACTTCAGAGATGACCAGATGACTAGAAAACTCAGAGTTTTTCTGACCTTCAGACTTTCAATTACATGCTTTTATTTGACTTAAATGCCTCAGCAGAGTGACGGATCATCCCAGTTTTCCCATGACTGAGGCTTTTGATGACCCTAAAGTTAGGAAAGTCTAGGGAAACCTGGGATGGTAGGTCACCCTAGTCCTGAAAGATCTTAAAATGAGCATGTCCAAAACAGACCTCCTAAGCATTCCCTCCCACCCTCAGTGTACTCCCCCTCTAGCTTCTCCCCATCAGTAAATGGACCCATCTCCTTTCCTTTACTCCCTACCACCCAGTGAATCAGCACATCCTTTTGATTCTAGAACCTAAATAGACTTTGAATGTGTCTGCTTCTTTCCATCTCCACAGTGAGCATCCTAGTCCAAACCACCCATTTCATCTTCCCGTTTCCGCTCTTTTTCCCTATGATTTATTCTGCATAGTGTAAATCACACCATGCCACTTTCACACTTGGAACCATTCAACAGCTGCCTGATACTTTCAGTGGCCTGGGAACTCCTGTGTTATGGGCCCTGACCTGTTTTTTCTGACTTCATCTCATGCAGCCCTGTGCACGAGCACTCAGACCTGAGAATTCCAACCACAGGTGAGCTCTTCCTTCAAAGGCCACCATACTTGCAATTCCATCTATCTAGAATGCTCTTTGCTGCTCTCTTGGCCTGCTGATTCTTTTGCATTAAATGTCACAGGACTTCCTCACCGCAATATATAATATAGAAACCATTCTTATTATTTTCTATCATATCATCTGTTTCTTTGCACAGTACTTATCAAAATCTTTAGTGGTTTTTCTCTGTTGAATTATTTCTTCTATCCCAACTCCCAGAAAAACATGAGTGCCAAGAAGACAGTAACCCACATCACTTTGCTATCTTGTTAATCTTTTTATCCAGCACATACTGCAGTTCATAACACTGGTAAGTACTCAGATCTTTTTGCAAATGAATGACTGCCCACCAGTTTCCAGGCATCGCCCTTTATTGTCAGAACAACTATATTAATAGGTATTATCTGTATTATTATCGATGGAGAAGTTGAATATCAGAGAATTAGTTCACTCGTCAAGAGTACATAACTAGAAAGTGGCTTATTCAAGGACTGAGTCCTGCTCTAAGTGTTATACGTTGCTTTTATAGATGTAGTCAAAGTAACTATAAAAATAGGAAAGACCATCAGAAGCACTAAAGAATGGAAAACCACAGATGTGCCTGGATATGTGAGCATGTCATGTGTCTACACACACACACAGTTATCTACTTACCCAAGGACCATGACAAAGTCTAGAACCTTTGTGGGTGGGAGGAGGGGATACGTTGGCTGAGTGAAAATCACTCATCACGACACACTGGTTATTTTTGAGTTGAACGCTACTTCTTAATGACAGAGGTATCCAAGGGCCCATTTCTACTTGTATGTCATATGCACCAATGTAAAGGACTAGTCCAAGGGGAAACAGTAAGCCTTTTGGGATTTGGCATATGTTGCCATCTTAAGATCTAGACTAGATAATGTAAATACAACAGAACAAAGTCAGCATTCTCCTCAAGAGGACTTCATTTCAAAGTCTAATATGCTAGTCTGTTCATTCATAAATCCATTCACTCTATAAACACTTATTCAATACCTTGTACAGACACTAAGGATCGTAAGTAATAAACTTCTTTACTCAAGAAGTTGTCAAGTACTGTGAGAGGCAGAAAGTGGCACACAGAATAGTTACGAGCTATGTTAGGGTATTATTTGGTTGTTAAATCGTGTCTGACTCTTTTGTGACCCCATGGACTGTAGCCTCTGTCCATGGGATTTCCCAGGCAAGAATATTGGAGTGGGTTGCCATTTCCTGCCTCAGGGGATCTTCCTGACCAGGGATTGAACCCATGACTCCTGTATTGGCAGGCAGATTTCTTACCACTGAGCCACCGGGAAGCCCTATGTTATGGTAGCTACAGATTATTCAAGAAATGAAAGACAACCCTGCTACTCAGAACTCAGACAGAAAAGACTACTAGCAAGGCTCCTTGGCATTAGTAAAATGTGAGCATAGATATGCAGGAGAGGAGGGACTAACCAGGTAAATACGAATTGGTTTTATCATCTTTTTTTGGTAAAATATAATACATCTTTTCTTTGAGCTCATATATCCAAATGTGTAACTGACAACTGTATCTAGGTATCTCACCAAGATTTCAAAACTAAGATGTCTAAGCTGAAGTCTTTAAATATGTTACCTAGCACTCCTCAAGAAACCCTACCTCTCTATTCTTATGATATGAAATATTAAACCACATTCACAAGGCATTTACTCTCTGTGTCCAAATTTATAAGTACAACATTCATAACAGAATATGGCTCATTCAAGTAACCCTAACTTAACTACATCTATAAAGACCTTGGGCTTCCCAAGTGGCTCAGTGATAAAGAATTCACTTGCCAATGAAAGAGACGCAGGAGACTTGAGTTCAATCCCCAGGTTGGGAAGATCCCCTGGAGGAAGAAATGGCTACCCACTCCAGTATTCTTGCCAGGAAAATCCCATGGACAGAGGAGCCTGGTGGGCTACAGTCCACAGGGGTGCACGCACACACACACACACAGTAAAATGAGTCTATAATCCTAGTCTTGGGTTCCTTTGCTAACTTATCAGGGGAAAGTAAGGGAGAACGAGATATGATATACTCTAGCGTCTTTACCATTTGTCTCTCATTAACATGCAACACTATAACCTTCAGAATGGCAATACCCAGAACCATGTGGCAATACCCTAGGTCATAGCTATAGCCCACTAGGAACTCCTCTGACTGAAATCTTCAGCGCCAGTCTCACAAAGTTGTTTATGTGATACAAACTGGTCAAAACCACAGTCTCACTGGCGCCGTGTGGAGGGCTGGGGCCTTGTGCAGGCTGGCGAGGTACCTCAGGGTCTTCCTGGGAAGGAAGCTGCTCTCTCTTCTCCTTCAGGCAGCTCAGCACAGCATCTGGAGTCTCCTCTCCAGAGGAGCTCGGCTCAGGGCCCACGGCCTCCGGCTTCCCATTCTCTCTGCGAACTGTGGGTTGCTCACAGGGCGGGGTTCTAGGTGGGCCTTTGGGAGCACTCCCTTGCTCTTCCGACAGCTTCAGCTTTAGTTCTAAGAGAAATGTGGTGAGTTACCACGAGTACGCAGACTCATTGGTCTAGTAAGAGCAAAGAGCCTTTCAGGAATTTCTCCCCTGATGCCGAGTGGAAATGAACAGTGCTGATCATGGCTTTCCACAGGGCAAGGGCAGCCTTAATAACCAAGGCCAGTAGCACACACTCCCCATCAGATGTGAAAATAGAGGGCTCTTGAGGTAAGGATCTCATAGAAGTAGAAGGATCATGAATAGTTTAAATTTCAGAGGAGGAAGACCAGAGGTACTTGGCCCCAAAGTTTTCACCTGTTATCTGCCACAGCACCTAAAATACTACTCTCAAAGATTCCTTTCCTCAGGTTTTGAAAGTTGTGCAGTCATGAAGAGCCCCCTGTGGAAATGCAAGGTCTACTGGAAGACCTTACACAAGGCAGTCATCTGAGGATATACAGGAAGGGCAGGGAACGGGAGATAGAGTGCCAGCCCCAACCTGACAGATCTCACAATTTTGTCTAATGCCAATATTTAAAATCCAGAAATCACCATTATTGCAATTTGGCTTGATATAAACCTACATAAATAAAAACAAAAGGGCCACCTGGGACTTATTAGGAAATTCTATTTCAGAATATGCTAGGGGACTGGTCTTTTGAATGAGGCCATTTATATTGATTTCTCAATTACATAGCACATTTTCTTTGTCTGATGTTTGTTTTTTAGTTAGGCTCTGGTGTGGTGTTTAAACACTGCATACTTTATAAACCTGCTACATCACTACAGTTTAATACCACTGAATTAATTTAGTATTCCTTTCCAGTTCTTTATCACCATCCTTCTAGAAATCTGGAAAAGCTCCTATGTCTCTAGGTATTGAAATAAAAATGTAGGAAGAGGAAGAAAATAAATTTTTATTGGTAAAAAACTATAGTCCCTTAAAATGGATTTGAGAGTTAATTAATACTCAGACCACCATCTCCAGAGAGACAGAGAAAGGATTAGGAGGCAAGAGAACCGAGTTTTACTCTGAACTCACCACCTTCCAGCCATGTCACCGTCCCCTCTCTCTGGACATAAATATCCTCCTCTGTGAAGTTGGGGTATGTGGAATCAATGACTACTCAGGCCTCTTCTGTTTCTAACATCCAAGAACCCAATAACCCAAGGAGGTGAACACTCCACATATCGAAATGTTCCTGGCACTGAAGTGAATCATTCCACTTGGGAGGCTGGATTTCCTCAGTCCCTTTATATGCAGATGTATTCAATGGGATCAAACAATGAAGGAAACCCAGGACTCTATTTTAAGACAGAGCCTCCAAACTCGGCAGGAGACAAGGTTAAAGAGGGCCCAGGTAGAAGAGAATCCAAAACTGCTTGTAGCACATTATCATAATTTTAACTTCTTCCTTCCTTGAAAAGGAGACTCCCTTGGCCGGCATTTACCTTTGAGCTGTTTACGACCTTTAGCCAAATCATTCATCCATTTCAGGACTTCAGGATTAGATGTCTTGTCACCATGGGAAGGCTGCAAGGGAGGGGAAAATGGGGGTGGAAGGAGGGAAAGGGAGGGAGGGAAAGAAAAAAAGAGAGAAAAGGAAAAAAAAATGTTAAGCAGCGGAGGCACACAAAGATAGTTCAGGAACATATATAAAGCTGGGAGGGAACTTCAGGCAAGCTATCTCCAGCAGATGAAGTTGCGTCTGATAAACAGAGCAAACATTCCTGACTTCCTCCACTCTTTCATCCTTGCCGTGGACCTTGTTTCTAAGCACGCCTGGTCACCTGGCATTTTTACATAGTCCTCACCATGCCAGTGCCCCATAAAGTCTACCTCTCAATCACCTTGTGGGCTACCCACACCTGACACCCCATGGCCAGGTCACTCTTTGTATCAATGTAGAGGGCCATACTGACACAAACCAGTACTTCCTCCCTTGCCTCTGTTCACGGTTTACGACCACACCCTGTCTAGGGAATACTACAAACTGGAAGCTTTAGCTCCTATCAGTCACAAGCTCCAAGCTGAAGAAACGAGACCCCAAGATCTCTAAAACCTTATAAGTCTGAGAAGTCAGTATGTATGGAAGAATCCTCATCCTCAGATTTCACTCCTCACTATTTACAGACTCACTATTCTGCTGGAGTAGCATTAAAGATCAACCATATGCGTGTGGACTTGGGCAAATTATTTAGCCTCCCCATGCCCCAACTTGATCTAGCAAATGAGGATTTAATAGCATCTTTCTCATAAGGTTTCTATGAGGGATAAATCAGTGAATATGCATGAAACATGATGAGTCTGAAACATGAAACATGATGAATATGCATGAAGAAAAGTCCCAGGCACATGCTAAACACTATAGATGTGTTAGCTAGAATCTAAAATATTATTACTGCTATCGTTACTGGCAGAGGGGACAGTAGTGGTGGTGGTGGTCTTACTACCAGATCTTCAAAGGAACCGTAAGTCTTACCAACACACACACGTAGGATAGTATGTCCTCACTAGTAAATAATCACACCTGGATGTGGCAATAAGAATATAGCTTTAATTTTAGAAGACTATGACTCAGTTCATACAAATCATTCACCTTGATTTCTGGATTTCTTTTCAGAGTATAAAAGTGAATTTTCTATAGAAAAGAGAAACTAGGAGAGAAGAACAGCAAACATACCCACTCTGGTAACTTAAACACAGGCTCAAGAAATTAGCCGTTACTTTGAATTGGGAATATATTAATAGCAAAGAGCTATATAGGCATGCTCAGGAAGACATCATAAACACTGCAATAGTAGCCAGAAATGTGTGCAGTGTTAGTGACAAGACCGGCAGCTCTGCTGTGATTAAGAATCTATTAAATCCATGTAACATCAGCAGGTTGTTGGTGAGACAGAGAGACATGGGGAGAAAACTGTGTTCCTCTCAAGTCTGAAGAAAGAAACAGTGATGGTGTAAGAGGATCATCAAATATACACGGGATTGGATGTTTTAATTGTGAAACACAAAACATGGTTCTGTCACTTCTATAGAGATGTAAAATCCATACAGTTTAAAAATCAAGATGCAAAATAACACTGAGGGAAGATTCCCCTCCCCTTCACCTTCATGGAAGCCCAGTGATTTTTTTTTCCTACAGGAGCCAAGAAGGGAGACTCTGGTTTCCAGGAGGGAAGCCCTGGTTTCAGGACCATGGACAGCGACGCAGGGACACACCTCCAACGGCTGCTCCTGGTCCTACTCACCGTCTGCTAGAATGACCCACTGGACTACTTCCCTGATACAATGTTAAGTACTCTGACTGTGGGTAACAGTCTGGTTATGTGAACAGTCAATATTTTATACTTGGCTTCTCAAAATCCTCACAGAACTCTCCACATTGATCTAAAAACATCCTGTTCTCTGGAACATTCCTTTTTCACTGGATATGCTCCACACAGTTAATGTACTCTTTTTGAAATACTGTTAAAAACAAAAAATCTAAGACCCTAAGCCAAGGACCAACGACCAAGAAGCAAACTTACACTACTGCAAACAGGACTTAGTAGAAATTTAAGGCTGAATTTTCTGGCAAAATATTTGAAAGCCTGAAATCATTTTCTAAAATGAATTTTGTATTTCCTTACTCCTGGGAAAGCTTTCAAAAAAGGTTAAATCAAGCTGAGAAGGATGGCAGCTCTCATATCACATAGAAAGTTTTCAAACACAAGCTGTGGATCTTCAAGCCTTCTAACTTCTGGGCTGAAATATTTCAGTTTAATAGGCCCCAAGGGCCATAAACCACAAACTTAGTGTAGATATTGTTCAGTGTGATTTAAATGGGGCTCCTGAGTCACATAACTGAGGGTGCTGCTGGACCAGACTTGTGATTTGCCAAACACGCCAGTGGTAGAGAACCCGCATATTTACGCAGGAGATGTAAGAGGTGTGGGTTCAATCCCTGGTCGGGAAGATCCTTTGGAGAAGGGCATGGTAACTCACTCCAATATTCTTGCCTGGAGAATCCCATGGACAGAGGAGCCTAGCAGGCTACAGTTCAGGGCATCAAAGAGTCGGACATGACTGAAGCAACTTAGCACACACACTCATGCAAAGACAATTCAAAAGACATCTTACAAAGATTTACAGATCAGGAATGAAAGGACCCATGTTACTGTCTTAGCTGTGATTAATTCTTTGCTGTGTGAACCTAGGGAAGTCACTTCCCTTCTCTGAGCCTCAGTTTCTTCAGTGGTCAAACAAGAGAAGACTAACTAATCCTTTCTAATTCTAACACTCTCTAATTCTACTGAAAGTAGACATCTGGCTGAAACAGGTTTTTTTCTAGGTGCATGAGTCTAACAATAGTTAAATGTAAAATGTAAACGTGTAGGAAACAAACACAGCTCTGGACAGGAACTGAAATAGTTATATTCAACAGAGCAGGAAGGATGTATATTGTATTAGGGCATCAGACTAGCATGGAGGGCCAGCAGGAACTTGGATTCAAAAATTAGCAGCAGGTGCTGTTAATTCCACAGTCAGGCTTCCAGGAAGGAAAGCCATACACACAGCAACCAATTCAAGTCCAGTGACATGTCAAACCTCTAACCACAGCCTGGCATCCAGACAGGAAGGGTGAGGGGAAGCCCTGTTTCCTGAGACACAGAAGGTTCTGATTACATCAAAGACTTTCACACACAGAGAGAAGTCGTGACCATGAAGTCTTTTACTGCTCCCAAACCCATCCATCTGCATGTTTAAATGTGTGGGCAAGTGTCTGCTTTGGCCCTAAAGTTTCTCCAGACAAAGGCAGGAGGTGCCAGGAGGAATTATTTTCTCAAATAGCCAACTGCCAGGTGACCTGTTATATATTCAGACTCTACACAATCTAGAGTCTATATCTGCAGGCAGAAAAATCTACTGGAAAATTAATGTCTATAATTTTCCTTTTTACTTCAACAAGGCAGAGGTTGTCATGGGATAGCCTGTTCAAGTATCACTCAAACAGATGAAAAAGTTAGTAATATCTAGGACCACTTACTTCCCTGGTGCTAAAACTGTAAGAAGCAACACATATGGCCTCCCTCATTTAATACAAACCTAAGAAGTCACTATTAATATTAACTCCACTGTTCAGATGGATAGAATGAGACTCAGAAACATAAAGTAACAAGACCCAAGTCGCAGAGTTCATAAGTGGCTGTGCTTGGATTCAAACCCAGGTCAGACTGATTCAAGAACCACCAAGTAAGAACTATTAACAGGCCCCTGGGGATGGAGGCCCTAGCTGTTTCTCTACAGTTTCCAGTACAAGGGCATTGCAGATCCAGCAACACTCCAGCAGCAGACAAGGAAAATCAGCTCCTCTCGGGCTATATGGACTTTTCAAAATGCGGACACTTTAAGAATTTTACTCCACTCCTCCATTGTAAAACCAACTCATCTTTAACCACCCCAAACCTGAGATGCTAGGACACAACTACCTTAGGAAGGCTGTAAGTCCTTTCTGGGCCTCCTGTTCCTTATCTGTGAAATAAAGCCTGTACTTACAATGCGCACAGCACCCTCTTACTACATGAAAGACCATAAGCAGCTGTGGCTGCCTGACCTCAAGGAAGAGAAGAGTCTTTAGCACCCTGACTGAAGTTGTCTTGAAAGCTAATCTGATTTTTCTTTTCCATCCATTTTGCAAAGCTAAAAATTACTCCTTACAACCCCTCTTTTAGTGAATTTGCAGCCACTGTGGGAAGCACAGGACAGGAAGAACAGGAAAAAGAAATATTACTCACAGCTCCCTCCCAAGAACTTACCCACACCTCAGGAACCAGCAGATTGCCTCTGGACCAACTGCTTAGTGAGCCTTTAAATATTTTAAGATGTATGAGACCTTATCCCCTGTTCTCTTTTATTCTAATAACAAGCTGTTCTGGGCCCTTTGCCAAAAATCCAGTATCTTTGTGCAGTTCTACACGGATATGATTTTTCTCTATGCCATGATCACCATTACAGACAATAAATAAAACTAGCATTGGGACATCAGGACAGTTAGCTCTGACTCTATCACTTCTTTTTTTTTTTCATTTATTTTTATTATTTGGAGGCTAATTACTTTACAATATTGTAGTGGGTTTTGTCATACATTGACATGAATCAGCCATGGAGTTACATGTATTCCCCACCCCGATCCCCCCTCCCACCTCCCTCTCCACCTGATTCCTCTGGGTCTTCCCAGTGCACCAGGCCCGAGCACTTGTCTCATGCATCCAACCTGGGCTGGTGATCTGTTTCACCCTAGATAATATACATGTTTCAATGCTGTTCTCTCAGAACATCCCACCCTCGCCTTCTCCCACAGAGTCCCAAAGTCTGTTCTGTACATCTGTGTCTCTTTTTCTGTTTTGCATATAGGGTTATCATTACCATCTTTCTAAATTCCATATATATGTGTTAGTATACTGTAATGTTCTTTATCTTTCTGGCTTACTTCACTCTGTATAATGGGCTCCAGTTTCATCCATCTCATTAGAACTGATTCAAATGAATTCTTTTTAATGGCTGAGTAATATTCCATGGTGTATATGTACCACAGCTTCCTTATCCATTCGTCTGCTGATGGGCATCTAGGTTGCTTCCATGTCCTGGCTATTATAAACAGTGCTGCGATGAACATTGGGGTGCACGTGTCTCTTTCAGATCTGGTTTCCTCAGTGTGTATGCCCAGAAGTGGGATTGCTGGGTCATATGGCAGTTCTATTTCCAGTTTTTTAAGAAATCTCCACACTGTTCTCCATAGTGGCTGTACTAGTTTGCATTCCCTCCAACAGTGTAAGAGGGTTCCCTTTTCTCCACACCCTCTCCAGCATTTATTGCTTGTAGACTTTTGGATAGCAGCCATCCTGACTGGCGTGAAATGATACCTCATTGTGGTTTTGATTTGCATTTCTCTGATAATGAGTGATGTTGAGCATCTTTTCATGTGTTTGTTAGCCATCTGTATGTCTTCTTTGGAGAAGTGTCTGTTTAGTTCTTTGGCCCAATTTTTGACTGGGTCATTTATTTTTCTGGAATTGAGCTTCAGGAGTTGCTTGTATATTTTTGAGATTAATCCTTTGTCTGTTGCTTCATTTGCTATTATTTTCTCCCAATCTGAGGGCTGTCTTTTCACGTTGCTTATAGTTTCCTTTGTTGTGCAAAAGCTTTTAAGTTTCATTAGGTCCCATTTGTTTATTTTTGCTTTTATTTCCAATATTCTGGGAGGTGGGTCATAGATGATCCTGCTGTGATTCATGTCGGAGAGTGTTTTGCCTATGTTCTCCTCTAGGAGTTTTATAGTTTCTGTTCTTACACTTAGATCTTTAATCGCTTCTTATTTGCAACACTGTCACACCAGCACAAAGGCTGGTGTCTCTCTGAGAGAAAGGATGAGATCAGGGTTTGTCCCTAAGAGTGGCCTGAATAGATGTCACTTGATAGGTGCTCATCCATCAACCAGAAAGTACTTTATTGTCAAAGAAAACTCTCCCTCATTCTGTTCCACAATTAGAGATTCCATCCTTTGTGCCCTTAATAGGTTCTTGGATTGTGCTGTGCTTAGTCACTCAGTCGTGTCCAACTCTTTACGACCCCATGGACTGTAGCCCACCAGGTTCCTCTATCCATGGGATTCTCCAGGCAAGAATACTGGAATGGGTTGCCATGCCCTTCTCCAGGGGATCTTCCCAACCCAGGGATCGAACCCAGGTCTCCCACATGGCAAGAGGATTCCTTACCATCTGAGCCACCAGGTATGCCTAAGAATACTGGAGTGGGTAGCCCATCCCTTCTCCAGGGGATCTTCCTGACCCAGAAATTGAACCGGGGTCTCCTGCATTGCAGGCAGATTCTTTACCACTTGAGCTACCAGGGAAGTCCTAATAGGTTCTTATCTAAATGCAAATGACTCCATGTTGGATCTGCTTTCTTACCCCAAATACAAATGAGAAAAAGTTAAAGAACAAATAAGACCATAATTCAAAATCTTTCCAAATTTGAGTCCTAGGAACACTAGTGATAGTAAGGTTCCTCAGGGGAAAAAAAGAGAGAGAGAGAAATCAATAATTAAATCAGTTTGGAAATAAGAGTTGCAATTTGTTGCTAGGAATTATCTTAGCAGAGATCAGTTGACAGACCCAGGAGGGACTCCACTTATGATGAGTCCTGGGTTGGCCGAGGGGAACTGAGCTGTCCCCAGGCACAGAGGTATACTCAAAAAGGAAGGACAGAAAAGCCCATATGCCTCTGACACAATCCACTCATTTCAAATCACAGGGGCCTTCCTTACCCGGTACTTCTTTTCTTGTTCAAATTTTTCTTCAAATTTCCTAATTTTCCGCTTGAGGCTCTGGATGTGCTTGGTGAGCTGGGTGATGGTCTGCGGCTCCTTGCCATCACCACAGCTGCACCGGGAAGAACTGCGGAGCCTGCAATGATCCAGGGAGGGAGACAGTCATTAAAAACACTATCGTATATAAAACAGATAACTAACATGGTCCTGCACTACAGCATAGGGAACACTACTTAATACTCTGTAATGGCCTATCTGGGAAAAGAATCTAAAAAAAGAGTGGATACACGTATATGTATAACTGATTCACTTTACTGTACATCTGAAACTAACACAACATTGCATATCAACTATACTCCAAGAAAATGTTTTTAAAAAGATATAAATTATAACAAAACAATTATGGCTGGTTCACCTTGTTAAACAGCAGAAATTAATACAATATTGTAAAGCAACATTCTTTCAATTAAAAAACAAATTAAAAAAAAAAAAAAACAATGGTCTTCCAGTAAACACTGCTGCTTATCTACAAACCCAGCTTCCTGGATTATCAGAAAAGTCCAGAGGCCAGCTCATCATTTGATGAGCCTCCTATGGTAGCATCTGCTGGGTATTGGAGACCCCTGATTCACAGAACTCCATTATAGGCAAATGTTATCAAGGAATTTTGTCTACAAAGGTCAGAATATTAGTCTAGGAAATGCATTTCCTAAATCTTGAAGGATGCCAATTTCAGACAAATGAGACCACGTTATCCTCAATAAATGGCATGCATGTGTGCTTGTGCTCAGTCTTTTGTGACCCCAGGGACTGTACCCCATTCAAGCTCCTCTGTCCATGGGATTTTCCAAGCAAGAATACTGGAGTGGGTTGCCATTTCCTTTTCCAGGGGATCGTCCTGATCCAGGGACCAAACTTACATCTCCTGCATTGGCAGGTGGATTATTTACATCTGAGTCACCAGGGATTGAGCCCAGACTAACAATATGTTCAAAAAGGATTCAGATGAGTAGTTAAGTTTTCTTGATATAATAGAGCCTTTGTGAATCTGATAAAAGAAATGGACTCCCTCTCTAGAAAACATGTTTATTTTCTCACCTAACATACTTTAAAATAGTAATAATTCACTAACTCCCTCAAGTCCATCAGTAGACAGTCCATGGAACAAGGTCTGGATAAATTCATGAGTGAGAGCAGGAGGTATTAAGGAGAATGTAGGAATTCCCAGCACATATATTTAATCAAGGGAAGACTCATTTTAGCTATGCATCAAAACTACTAATGGAACTTAAAAAAAAAAAAAGAACACATAGTTTCACAGTTTTCTTTGTGGGGGAGCTATTGTAAGCTACCACTTTTCTAGAATCAAAGAAGAAATTGAGATGAACAACTTGCCAAGCATTGCCACAATCCATCCATTGAGGCCACTCCTGGACACAGAAATAATAGTGAGCTCACCAAGAATGGCATTTCCGGTATTTGCATGTGCACATTTCTTAGGATTCTGGTCATTTCATGAAAATCATTCAAACACGTGAGCCATATGGCAACTTGTGTCTTGAGACCATTTCCTTCTGAGATAAGAAAGCTTCAAACGGCATTCTTAACTAGAAAGTACACTGATTTTTTGCCATGTATGGTTCGGGGCCTGCAGCTGCTTTTGGTAGGCATGTTTGCTCTATTTTTGAAGTTTATTTATAAACTTCACTGTAGTTTATAAATGGAGTATATGAAAACTATATGAAGTGAAGATAAGAACAAGATTTTTTTTACATCATAAACTGCTGAGTGCTGGGTGGAGAAGGGGCTGATTCGGGGTCTAGGTTGAATCTCTGGCTTTGGCTGAAGATGGAGCATCGTGGTGACAGCAGGGGGTTGTCGCCGTCGGTGATGTGACAGAGCAGCCTGCTAGTCTCAACAGAGAGCACGTCTTCTGGCGCGCTGTCCGCTTCATTCTGCCCATCTCTGTGCACGGGCGCAGGGTCTGAGGAAGTAAGATACATCATCGTGTCTCAGAAGTGACAGAGGGCTTGAGACTGTCACGTTCCTAAACAAAGATCATCAACATGCATTACAATGTCTCGCCTTTTTGTCATTTCTTCCTTCTGGGGATATGAAAGCCTTTCAAAATACTGTCATGTTTGTTCTCACAGAACCTGGACAGAAAACATTACAAGCCCAACGCACGCCAAAAACGGAAACGCAGATTATTTCAGTCCAAATTACAGCATCAGCATAGCCCAAAACTACAAAAATCCTCTCTTTATTTCATATTATTTACATATGTCAGAGAGTACATTATAAAACGTTAGAGTGGAAAAGAGGAAACAATTACATGGAACTGGAGCAAAAGATGAGGGAGAATAGTTATAACAACTGCCAGTGAAGGAAGAGAAAGGAGAAAACAAAGGAGGAAGAGAGGGGTAGAGAGTCCTCAGACAGAAAATCACTCAGCACTCCTTAAACATGATGGAGAACTCTGCTTATTTACATGAAATGATGTTCAGAGTATGCTAAATGAGAAAACCACACATTTCAGCACAAGATGGTACACATTTCTGTGTACAAATAAACACACTAAATGATCAAAGAAGCTACATAGCAAATACAAAGCATGGTGGGATTAGAAATGATTCTAGTTCTTCTCTAAAATTTGACATACCATTTTATTTGGGACAAAAACCAAGAACGAAACCTGCTCTAAACCCTCTCCTGGGTGAGGTAATCTCTCTGCCTGAATTCTGTGATCATTCCCCTTTTAAATAAGCTCTTTAGCTCCCCCACCAGGGTCAGTCCAGATGGGGGGCACCCTTGTGCTACCCAGGTGAGGGGAGGGGGATGGGGAACAGGAGGATGCCTAGTCAGGGTGGCCGAATTAAGAGTCTTCCATCCTGTGGTGCTGTACAGAGCTACTCAAAAAGATGTCAGAAAACTTCTCAATTTTGCCCAGAAAACAGGTTGGAACAACCCGAGGCTTTCTCCTATTCTGACTTTCCTAAAGAAAGAGGAAAAACACAGCCTTTCTGGGTGATAAGCGAATCTGAAAATACTGACAATCCACTTTTCCAAAACAAACATTTATCACAATTTAGGAATGGATGAATCTTGGTCAGGTTTAGAATGAATGGCTCATGTTTTCTAGAGCTTGAAATGCAATTTGCTTTGTGCAACAAAGGTTGGATTAGGTCCTTGTATGTTTTCAGGCAGCTTCTCCCCTGTTTGGCTGTAGGCTAGGAGGGTGGACAGTGCCTCCTATTGGGCCTCTGAAGTTTGCTGATAGCACTTTTGTCAGTGCCTGAGGCTGGTCAGAAATGGATGGGGTGAGGGCTGGGGAAAAGTTGGAGTCAGATGAATGCCAAAGCTAGGCCCACAGGCAGCATGACTAACACAACTCACCACAGGCGACACCCTTGCTAAGAATAATTTAGCCAGAAAACATTGCCATTTGGAGGGAGCACTGAGGAGTAACATGAATGACAGCATATGCTACAATGACCTTCAACATCCACCAAGGAGTGTCTGAGTGCCTCACCAAATCCTCCTCGTAAACCATTAGACTCTAAGAAGAAATTCATTTTATTCATGTTACCTATTTCTGGCTAGTATCATTTGGTATTAATGATGAGGAAGAGAAAGATCTTTATCAAGCACCTAGGACCAGCATATTTTTTGCTGAAATAGAAAGGATCTTTGGCCTTCAGCTCAGCTGTGGGGCCAGGGTAAAAACTAAGAGGCCTGGAGCCTCTCAGTGGTGCCTTATAATGAGTGGGGGCGCCTGGGGCCCTAGGCATATGACTAATGTGGGGGTGAACAAAAAGCTCTCAGCCTCTGAAACTCACAGAGACCTAAGATGTGACTTCAAAGAACCACAGGCCAGTGTGAATGGCTTGTTTTGAACTGTGCTGCAATTGTAACTGTAAATCTCCATGTGGGTGGCGTCTGTTTTTTGTGGCATTTTTTGTGCCATTAACATCACAACCTCTCTTCCCCACAGATCACCACCGAAGGAGGTGGTGGGCCCGAAAGGTCCCAAAGTGACCAGCTGAAAAGCGCCAGTCAGAAACTGGTGATCGGGTAGCACCTGATCTAAGTTGAGAAGTGGCTTAACTGAACCTGTGGCCACAAGCCTTTTGTGCGCATTTGTGGAGACAGGGTCATTGAGCTCCTTGCTCAGAAGAAGCCAGGGTAGCCTAAGTGCCAACCAGTATTGCTGCCACCCTGGGAACACAGCCCAGGCCTCCACTTGCAGACCCGGCTCCCCAACAGGGAGAAGCTTATGGCAATATTAAGTGGCTTCTGATGGGACCCTGGGAAAGGAAGGGGCAGCTCGCCAGGGTCCATGCTGTGATGCGTTCAGAGGGAGGGTCTGGGAACCAGGAGTGTGAGGTGCTTATACTTTCTTGTGGCACTCCAGTGTGTTCACTGATTTCTCTCCACATCCTTGTTTGGACCATCTAACAGGGCTGTGACAAAAGAGTCAAAGGAGATCCGCTGTTCGCCATCATGCCTATAGTTAACAATAGTGTATCACTGACACTTAAAATGCACATAATCTCACATTATGTGCATTAGCTCAATAATTGTTTTTTCCTTGTGTGTTCTAAAATTTCTGTAATGAATACATCTTAATTGTATAGGAAGATAAAAACAATAAAAGTTAATATAAAAATCTGGGGGAAAAAAGGATACCTGAGAAGGGAAGTAAGAAACAACCCCCACAGACAGAACAAGAGAGAAGAAAGACTGTGAGTTTGAATACCAGGTCCTCCACCTGTTAAGAGGCACTTCAGAAAAAAGTGAACATTTTAAAACCTGTTTCTTCCTTCATCTGTAAAATGGGGAGAATAATGGTGGGTGCCTCTCAAGACTGAGGATGAAATGAAAAAAAAACTGTACCCCCTACAAAATTTTTGCCATATCCACATAAACCTATTTTTAATATATATTTATGTATGTACATATGTTTATGTTATACATATAATCTTAATTTCTTTTTTATTTACAAGGTTATGTTAGTTTCAGGTGTATAGCAGTGATTCAATTACTCTTTTTCGGATTCTTTCCCATACAGTTTATTACGAAATATTGAGTACAGTTCCCTGTGCTATACAGTAGGTCCTTGATGTTTATCTATTTTATATATAGAATTATGTATATGTTACTCCCAAATTCCCAATTTGTTCCTCTCCCTCATTATATATAAAATTATATACTATACATAATCTTAATTACAATCTATAAATTTTTAAAAATTTCAGCTTCATCTTAGGCAATAAGGGCCAAGAAATCATGAATTTGATGTGCTAGTTACATTTCTTCAACTAATACACATTGAAATAAATCCCTATTAAAACAGTGTTCACCCATGCATCCTTTGTATAGCATCCTTGGTAAAGCACTGACACGAGGCAAAGGAACTGCTAAATGTGGTAGCCCTGAGAACCACAATTATCAAAATAAGGAATTTGAATATGATCCCCTCTTACTGAACACCAGCTCCACAAAGAGTCCTTACAGGGTTAATGTGGGAAACGACAGCCAGCACAACCTCGACACATTGTACCTCCCACCACTTCTTATGTATAAATAAGAATAATAATCATATCTAATAGTTATGCAGTGATTCACTGTGCCCCCAAACTTCCAGTTAGAGTTTCTGCAAGGATTTAATCTTCAAAATAACCATACGGGGCTGGCAGTTACGTGATCTTCATTTTACATTCAGGAGGGAAGGTGATATGACTCCAGTCGGGGCCAGGGGGTCTGACCAATGCCTGAGGCAGAAGACTCCATGTCTCCGGCCCTGCAGGCCAGAGAGAATTCCTGGCCGCCTGCTCACTGAGCAGTAGGGGCCACAACGGAGGCATGTAGTTATCATCAGGTGTGAAGACCAGAGCCCATTTCTGAGCTGGCTGCAACCCCAGGCAGGAACAGATGCTATTTACAGCTGTTACATGAATCAGATTTTAAAAATATATTTTTTCCAATGTGAACTCTTAAGTGATTCAAATGTAAATCAACTATACTTCAATAAAAATTTTAATTATAAAGTAAATAAATAAAGTGATTTAAGATTTAAATAAATCTCTGCACCCACTTGAGATGGACTGCTGAGATCTGAGTCACAAATTAGACCTAGGCTTGTGGATTTGTTAATTTGTGCTTCTGGGTATGCCCATCCTAGTGGGCCCATATGTAGCACTGAGATACATCGCAAAATGCCAAACATCAGCCTTCGATGGTATTAAAAACTAAGTAAGCCAGAAACATGTACATGATTCTAATGAGGCTCAAGCATCAGAGTTCTTGGCCAGCCTTATCTCTAAAAGGGCCACCAAAACACAACCAAGAAACAAACTCAAAACATCTGATGGATACATAATGGATTCAGTTACAGAATGTGTTGAATTTAAACGGCTAAATACACTGAGAGCTTGAAGTCATCCCAAGAACTAAGCCTAGGGAAACAGATGAGCTTGTCTGCTCAGAGACCACTGGGAGGGAAGCAGTATCTCCAAGGTGAGGATGGGTGGGTAAAAGTAAGGACAGATGAAGACATATTCTGGGTGAATGAAGCTGATAAGCTACCAAATGGCACAAGGCTGGCACTCCTAGCAGGATTTTATGTGCCAGCTTCTGTAGACAGAAACATCAGGGAGCTAGAGGGGTGAGGAATTTGTCATGGTGAAAGCAAGGCTGGACTCCATGGCAAGCACCCTGCATACCCCAAGGGGCAGTTCGCCATCAAGGTTAAAAACACTGGCTACAGTTTCAGAAACACCCAGATCAAGTCGATTCTTTGGCAGATGTGTGACTTGGGATACATTATTCAATCTTTCTCAATCTCAGCTTCCCCATCTTTTTCAAGTGAAAATGACATCAGTATCTACCTCACAAACTGTTGGAAGGATTTTTAAAGACAAGGAACCTCAAGTGCTTTGTATAGTGCCTAGGAAAGGGGGCCTAATAACTCACCAATGACACAGAGCTCATAAATGACAGTTGTTGTTGGAATTTACAACGGTATCTTTGACCTAGTTAGGAAACTGAAGAGGGGAGCCAGAGGGGAAATGAGTTTGGTTCTGGATGCGCTGAGGTAGGAGGCACTTTTGATCATCCAGGAGGAGGTGCCCAGCAGGCCCCATACACACATAGGGAGGTGCTCAGGAGACATGTCCTAACTGGGCCTGACCTCTGTGTGCATGTCACCATTTACACCATGCTTCTGGAGGAGGGAACGAGCTAGTGAGCATCATTTTTATTTTGAAGGAGCCAATTACTGACTTCAATTCCAACGAACCACCAGTAGATTTGGGCACTGCATCAGCTGAGCAATGAGAAATTCCAAAATCCTTCCAGAAAACCAGAAAATTACATTGATCCAGAAGCCTCAGCTCAGATCTAAACTTATTCCTTGCCTCTGCATTTTTGGTTGCAACTTCCTAGTTAAATTTCCATCAGTTAAAACTGAAAAGAAGCATGCACCCCAATGTTCATTGCAGCACTGTTTATAATAGCCAGGACATGAAAGCAACCTAAAGGTCCATCAGCAGAGGAATGGATAGGAAGGTATAGTACATATATACAATGGAATATTACTCAGCCATGAAAAGATTGAAGTAACGCCATTTGCAGCAACATGGATGGCCCTAGAGATTGTCACACTCTCAGAAAGACAACTATCATATGATATTGCTTATATAGAATCCAAAAGACTGATACAAATGAACTTATTTACAAAACAAAATAGTCTCACAGATGTAGAAAACAAAACTAAGGGGGAAAAAAGGGGAGGGATAAATTGTGAGATTGGAATGAACATACACATATGACTATATATACATTGTGCTTAGACACTTTCAATCACGTCTGACTCTTTGTGACCCTATGGACTGTAGTCCGCCAGGCTCCTTTGTCCATGGGATTCTCCAGGCAAGAATACTGGAGTGGGTTGTCCTGTCCTCCTCCAGGGGATCTTTCTGACCCAGGGTTCAAACCCAGGTCTCCTTTGTCTACTGTACCAGCACTTTCCCACTAGGCCACAGCTACCTGGGAAGCCCACAATAACTAATGAGAACCTACTGTATAGCACAGGGAACTCTACACAACACTCTGTAATGACCTATATGGGAAGAGAATCTAAAAAAGAGTGGATATATGTTTATGTATAACTGACTCACTTTGCTATACAACAGAAACTAACATGACATTGTAAATCAAATATACTCCAGTAAAAATTAATTTAAAAAATTTTCCATCAGTAAATAGTAACCCATGTTTTAGGTTTTTTTTAGTAGTTCTTAAGATAAATTTAATACTATCACTCCTGTTCCCTAGAGAATTATGGAAAGACAATTCTAGGATATTGTTTTCTTGGTTCACTGCTATTATATCTAACATATGCAACACTTTTTGCCAAGTACACAAAACGCTGAAGTACATAAATCTTCAGGGTATACTGTCACCAATTATTTTAGAAATCCTAAAACTTAGATGCACTCTGATAAGACACTTTTATAGTTCTTTTAAAGTATTTTCACTGTTTAAATGGTAAAAAAAAAATGAGGACTAAATGACCTCCAGTTTAAAAAAGGTAGTATCAACAGATACATGTATCTTTTTTAAATAGAGGAAAACTGAAAACAATTTAAATGTTCATCAAAGGAGAATATAGGGAAGGCAATGGCAACCCACTCCAGTACTCTTGCCTGGAAAATCCCCTGGACAGAGGAGACTAGTAGGCTGCAGTCCATGGGGTCACTAAGAGTCAGACACGACTGAGCAACTTCACTTTCACTTTTCACTTTCAAGCATTGGAGAAGGAAATGGCAACCCACTCCAGTGTTCTTGCCTGGAGAATCCTAGGGACAGGGGAGCCTGGTAGGCTGCCGTCTAAGGGGTCGCACAGAGTCGGACATGACTGAAGTGACTTAGCAGCAGCAGTATCAACAAAAGCCCAAGCAAAGGAAAATCACACTGTATTCTGCTAATATGTTGTTTACAGCATCATTTTGGGAGGTATAAACAGTTTGAACTCACCCAAATTTTCGGTATTAGAGTAATATTCAACAAATTTAAATGTCTAAATGAATTTCAATAAATATCTTAAATATGCTTTCATTACACATGGTAACTGGCTTAGCAAAGGAAAGTACCCCAACTAGGCTGAATGGAGACACAGGAAGACAAAGTAGTAAGGTAGTACCTGAGAAAAAGGAGCAGCCAGAAGGTTGTGGAGGAAGAAAAAGAAGAAAGCCAAAGATCCCATCTCTGGAAAAGGAAATGACAACCACTCTGGTATTCTTGTCTGGGAAATCCGATGGACAGAGGAGCCTGGGGGGCTATAGTCCATCACAGGGTTGCAGAGAGTCGGACACGACTTAGCACATACAGCACATTGACACCATGCTGCTGGAGTGGGCGAGCAGGCAGGCAGGCAAGGCAGGGTGACAAGGGCTGAGTTTATTCTGCAGTGGAAGTAAACGTCTAACCTGAGGCAGCCTGAGGCACTTGGATGTTGGTGACTTCCACCCAAACTCAAAACTGTGCCGCGGGCTACAGTAGCAGGACCCGCCCTGAGGACAAGGTCAGACTGCCGAGTCTCTGTCGTGTTGAGAAAGGGAAGAGGTCCATACTTTGCATTGTTCTGGAGAACATGAGGCAGGGATCATTCATATTTTTGCAAGCAGCTTCTATACAGCACCAAACCAAATACACAATTCGGGGAGAAAAGAAGAAATGACCTTCTAGACAAGTCTAACCAAGGGACTTGATGAATGTTTCCACTTTCTTCTGATTATTCAAGATTTAACCTCGTCACCTATATGCGCACTGTCGAAGAACCACTGAGAAATAAACAAGGGAAATGGCTGATGAACAGGGTCTAATCTCTGAAAACATCTTTTCCCTTCCATGTGTCACAAAAGTGGAGCCAAGTGCTCAGCTAAGCTGTGGGGGGGAGGGGAGGGGGGAGGAGAAAGAGCAAATAACACCCGTGAGTGTCCAAGATTCAGAAATACCCTCCTGGTACATGGAGAAAGCTCAGTGCTGGAATGTTGATCATTTCTCAGCCTAAACAACTTTCCGCATCTTCTAGCTGATTCCTGCACAACTGAACACGTCAATGGGACAGCTGATAAAAATCTGCGATTAAGGTAGCAAGACCCATTTTCAAAAGGTTTTCATTAATGAGCCGATGTGCTTTGAAAAGCAAAAGGAAATTATATACAAGGCAAACAGGAAAGCTACAGAAAGAAATTCCAACCTTCAAAGCAGTCTATATCTTCATAGGCTCATTCAATGTCAGTTATGAAAAATTAAGTCAAAAAAGTTGTACTTGCAGTTCCTCCACAGAGACACAGAAAAGTATGATTCTAGGGAACTGGAAGAGACAGAAGAGGTTGTCCATCTTGGGCTTGGGGGTTGTTTAGAGCACTGTCAGACACTGAGCATCTAGGCAAACGGTCTGATCTCTTCCAGACTATTCTTCATAAGCATGAAAGAAAGAAAAGGCAGAAAGGAGGCTTTTAAAATGACTATAATATATGAGAAATGATGTGCAGAGGAAAGCGGGCATATGACAACTCTCTGTACTATATGTTCAATTTTCTATAAACCTAAAACCTCTTAAAAATAAAATCTATTACTTAAAAACCTAACACATGTATAAGCACACTGATTAAAAGTCTAGACTCTGGAGTCAGAGTCCTAAGCTTAGTCTGAGATGCCACTTGTTCACAGCTATTATGTCCTTGGCCAGATGAGCCACTTCAAAACTCAGATTCTCTGTAAACAGTATAGTGAGGATAAATGGGACAATAACATACATTCACCACAGTTCTTGGCCTGACTTTAAACTTGAACTTAAAATTTTTAAAAATAATAACCTGATGGTTCAGGCTGTGGGATTTTTATTCATAAGGCAGTTATAGAAATGGCTATCAGATAATTATATTGTCATCTATGAGTTTTGAAATCATTTTTAAAAATGCTTTATTTGGAAAACAAGGATTATTGTGGAGCTCCTTGTTTCAGAGACTATGAAGATGGTGATAAAAGCATCAGAGAAAATTTATTAACAGTAAAGATCTTTTCTAGCCAAGTTATGTCATAGGTGTAGCACAGGATAGATTTTATGATAATGAATGTAGTTTCAACTTTAATAAGAGGTAATTATTCAACCATCAGCTCTTGATTCCCTTAAGCAAAAGGTATTTATGACAGATGCTGTCATAAATACCTTTTGCTTAAGGGAACTAGTACAATGTCAATCAAATGCAGGAGTCAAGAGAGGACCTAGGGAATAAGCAGTGCTAAATGTCATTTCCACACCTTGAAAATTATCAGAAATTATAATAAAGTAGACATTTAAAGACAAATGCAAGCATTATCAACTGGAGGGAAGGAGATATAAGCTCTGAATGGCCAGCTTTTTAAATAATGATCACTGACATTTATTGAGCATTTACCATGGGTGATGTGCTAAAAACCTGATATGTATTATGCTGTCATCCTCACAGCAATCCTAAGAGGTAGATACTATCCTTTTTCCCTTTTCAAAGAAAAGGAAACTGAGGCACAGAGATCAAATAACCTGTCTAAGATTACCCAACAAGCATATCAAGTTCTACGAAGAGCTGTATTTCTGAGCAAGACAGAACCAATGAATATAATTCATTTGGTCTTTCAAGAAGTCTATGGCATGGTGTTCATACCAAAAGTCATTTAAAAACAAAACCAAATGATGATTGGGCTAAATGTTTTTTAATGGAAAAAAAAAAATTCACTTACTAATAGGCCCCAAAGAACAGGGTTGAATTAGTATCTTTATGAGAGACATGTCAGTACTAATCCTTGCTAATGGATCCTGAATTAACCTTTTTTCATATTTCAAAAACAACATAGAAGCAAAAATAGAGTTGTGAGTCCGAGTTTGCAGATGATGTTAGTATTTTTTAAAGAATAAAATGCAAAGCAACCACAGAAGAAGCTTGCAAACCAGGAGGAAGGTCAATAGTGGCAGATGACCCTCAGTGTGGGTCAGTGGAGAAAACTAACCCATCTACACTTAACAGATAATCAGCACTAAACTATTAGTTTGATAGGAAATGGGATTTTTGGAGCTTTTATAGAGTATAAGATATGACAAAAAAGGTCAAGAAAACAATGTACATTTCTAGGAAGAGTATGGAAAGCAATCCAACAATCATAATTATTTTTTGAATAGTTGATGAAATTATCCCACTGCCCATATTTTTAGGTATTAATTCATTTTTTATTTAGGTCATCATAGTTTCACGGGTAGTTGTGAGAAATTATAGACGTATCCCTTGTACACTTCGTCCAATTTCCCCCAATAGTATCATTTGGCAAAAGCATAGTACCTGTGTCCATATGTACAAATAAAATTATACTATTTCATTTAATCTGGAAAACACTATGTGGGTCAGGTAAATACACATGAGAAAGGCATGGGGGTCCAGAGATGGTTAAGCTCGGAGGAGCTGAAATGACTATAGGAACAGAGGGGCTGCAGTGGTTAATCAACTACAAATCTAGATGTTTTTATTCTAGCAAAACAGTCAGGGATGTACTTTTAAAATGACTTTAAAGCATATTAGTTATACAGTGTGTACCTAGGCTGCCTTTGGGCTCAATTTCAAATTTAAGAATATTAGAACTATGTGGACTTTACATTTAGGTAGGATGGCAAATGAAATATCATGTGAAACACTCAGACCATGGAGTCTGATTGGGGAAATTTCCCCACTCCCCCCCTTTCCTCCCAGCACCCGCTGCCACTCACTACTGTGGGACCATCTACGAGTTATATTCAGTCTCCAAGTTCATTTCCTCATCTTTCACTTGGGGATAATAATGCCTCCTAGGGTGGTTGTGATGATAAAGTAAGAAAATTACTGCAACAATGCCTGGTGCAAAAGAAGAGGTCATTGTTAGCTAAGGCTGATGTTATTCATTTAAAGACCTTCAAAGCAGAGTTTCTAAACTCTGGCACTCTTGACATTTTGGACCAGATAACAGTTTGTTGGGGCAGTGCTGGGGTCATGGCTTGTCTTATACATTGAAGGATGTTCAGCAGGACCTCTGGACTCTGCCCACTAGATGCCAGTGGCACTCACACTCCAGCTGTGACACCAAAACAGTATCTCCAGATGTCGCTGAATGTCCCGAAGGCAGGGGTCAGAGCGTGGGAGGGGGGGTGAAAACCACTGTTTTAAAGGACCCAGTTTAGAACAAGATGAAGTACTACTCTCTACAGTGATTGCCATTTTCTAGTTAGACTAGCACATCAGTGCTACGTACTAAAAAACATAAAAAGGTTCAGGAAGGATTTAGAACTAACACACACACAAACACAAACTCAGTGTATGAAGTTTCTGAAAGATATTTGGAGTTCTGGGCACTTATGAGGTTGAGGTCTTAAAGACTCCCTCATACTGACTTCCAAAGACTATTTCTGGGGGCTGTTGCCAGATAGGATGGGACATTATGTGGGTGATCAGACCCAGCTCGTGGGAGGCCTGAGGTGCTCCCTGCTCCTGAAACCCAATTATAAACTGCACCTGGTGCCCTTGCAGGAATACTGGTTTCACAAGTGTTTCCGAATCTCCTTGAACATCAGAATCATCAACTGGAGCTTTGCAAACATGGAGATTTTCAGGCCTCATCTATACACTTTAATTTTGTATCTTACGGTGGACAGCCCAGACAACTGTACATTTAATAAGCCCTGCCAAGTGAGACTGTCTGGTCAAATAGACAGTGTCTTGAAATATGACAGAGAAGGTCAGGTTCTCTTTGACTCTGCCCCATTTCAACTCCAACATTAGAAAGAAACCTGCAGACCATGTAGGATTCTTTTGGGAATAATTACAGACTGTACCTAGATGTAGGTTTCCCAGGTGGTGCAGTGGTCAAAAATCTGCCTGCCAAGGCAGGAGACACCAGAGATGCAGATTCAGTCTTTGTGCCGGGACGACCCCCTGGAGTAGGAAATGTCAACCAACTCCAGTATTCTTGCCTGGAAAATTCTATGGACAGAGGAGCTTGGCAGGCTACAGTCTATGGGGTCACAGAGAGTTAGACTGAGCACACAGCAGCAGCAGCAGCTAGATATATGACATTAGCATTGTCTAACAATCAACATTAGCAACAAGGCTCTTAGCCAAATGGAAATTTCAACTTGAAAATCAAGATTTTAGAATAAAATAATTAATTATGTATTGCTTTGGAATTTCTTTTTGGCCAAGCATGCAAGATCTTAGTTCCTCAAGCAGGCATCAAACCTGTGTCTCTTGCAGTGAAAGCATGGAAGCTTAACCACTAGACCACCAGGGAAGTCCCTGGAATTATTACTTCTAGTAATAAGTCTCCAATGATAGCTTATACTAAAAACTCCATCACCTGTGCTCAAACAGAACAGGCATTACTATACTTAGTCATGTGGCACAATGTCAAACAGTGCTTCTACACATGTTAAAAATGATAAGAAGCTGAAAAGACAATCCTCATTCCATTTTCCAATCAACAACACCAGAAGAGGAGCTTTTTAATGTCCAGTGGAAACGTCTGCTTCAACTGTAAGAGGGATTCTGGGCCCCCAGTACTGTGTGGCTTTCCATCTCACATTATGCAGTTTGCAGCCCACAGGCAGGGTGACCAACTGTCCTGGACTGCCCGGAACTGAGGATCCCCCAGCACTGGGACTTTTAGTGCTAAAACCGGGGCAGTCGGTGACCCTCTGCACAGTCCTGGAGCTGCCCTGAAGCTGGCAACCACCCTATCACTTTTTTCTAAACATCGTTACCTCCCTCAGATCTGTCCCCATCCTGCCCATCTCGAGCTCCAGCTTGAGCACCTTTCTCCTCCTGAAGTAAACACACTGAGCCAACTGCTCACAGACCCTGCAAATTCACGTGGTCTGTAAGCTTCTTCCTGATGATGAAACTAAGTCAAAGAGAAGCTAAGAGAACCTGATCTTTTCACTCTCATAATTTAAGATACTGTCCACTTAAATAGTGGCTTCCAGGACTTGAAAACGCTAATGAAATATAAAGACTCTAGGACTTCGAACCTTAGAGTGTCTAGAGATGAAGACTGAGAAACCCCAGGTATAAAAGCTTCCTGGTAACTGCAACGTGCGGGAAGGTTCACTAACACACTCTAGAACACAGTGCCCCTGCAGGGTGTCATAAAATCTGCTCTTGCTGATTTGTAGTTGCATTTCTAGAACAGGGAGGATCACAGATATTTTGCTAGATGAGATGAATCTTTGTATTCTGTAAATTCAAGTTAAAACTCAATATTTTGATTTAAGGTCAAAGACATAAAGAATACAAAATTTTGCTCAGGCCATCATTTCAGATGCCCTCCGTAAATGTTAAACAACTTTAGGGAATTGTCTGGAGGTCCATGGATTAGGACTCCACGCTCTCACTACTGAGGGCCCAGGCAACCCCTGGTCAGGGAAATAAGATCCCACAAGCCACATGGTGCGGCCAAAAAAAAAAAAAAGATTAACTTTGATGTTTAAAATAAATAAACAACTTAAGTCATGCTTTAAATCAAATTTCAAGTAAGACTGAAACTGACATAAATCACAAAGATTTATATTTGTGAATGCTTGCTTTGAATGGTTAATTAGTTGCCATTCCAGATATTTCTATAAAAATCACTAGCTGGATTTTGTCCTTGTTATACCAAATATTAACATCAACTATTACTAATTCAACATTTACAGACATCTAAGGCCCAGGACTATATTCTATACTTTAAGAGAAAAATATTATTTTAAGTTACCATAATCTTTTCTAGACTTATGGCATCTGTGCTCATCTATGCTATCACACTATCATTGGGGCTTTATGCATGCACATAACTACAGTTTCCAGGAGTTCAGAGATCACGCCAGAAACCCAGTCATAGGCCCAGAGCGAAGAACTGCTGATCTAATATGAACATAAATTTCTCCCTTCTGAGTGACACGTGGACTAGAACATGCATAGCCTTCCTTTAAGAGTGTGTCTTGGAAGCCAGTGAGACCAAACCACCCCATAAATTGAACTGTGAAAGCCTCTTTGAAATGCTCATCACTTTGGCAACATTCTTACCACATGAAGAGACTCCTTACATCCCTGAAAACATCTAGTAAGTGATTTCTAGATTGTGTCAAAGGGATTTTTAAAAAAGAAAATTAGAGGAAGCATGTGTCAAGGCCCAATACAGTGGCAGGGACTTCACTTTCCCTGCATCGACTCCCATGTAGTCGATTTAGCTAAATGAGACTCCTTATTCATAAGCTCTGCAAAGGCCAAAAGCATCAAGATGGGTTTTATCTTTGCAAACTTGCAGGAGCTGTCCCTGCCCAGTGTGTGTGTATGCACATACAAGTGTGCCCACACAGACACACCAACATACAGAGTGGAAACTTCTCTGTTTCATAAACTCTCTTGGAAGTACTGGGATATCTCAGATTTACCTACATTTTAGAAAATCCAACATCCAGCCCACAAGGCTCCTCTGTAAGGAAGCTTCTGCCCATTCCTGTTATTTGACACCTAAGACGGAATATGTTGATGGCTCCTTTGTATGGGCGATCTCCACATAAATGCAGTGGTGGTGGTTTAGTCATTAAGTCATTTCTGACTCTTGGGATCCCATGGACTATAGCCCGCCATTATAATCCTCTGTCCATGGGATTTTCCAGGCAAGAATACTGGGGTAGGTTGCCATTTCTTACTCCAGGGGATCTTCCCGACCTAGGGATTGAACCCAGGTCTCCTGCATTGCAGGTAGATTCTTTACCGACTGAGCCACCAGGGTACATATCTTTATTTTATAAAGAATGTATTAATAAGTTGGTTCAAAATCCTGTCCATCAAGAGTAAGAAAATATAAAACTACTACCAACCTTTGGAAAAAATAAGATACATTTACACACAAAAGTCATGATAAAATATTATATATATATACACACACACACATACACATATCCAACATGCAACAAATATTATATTGAATGGTCCTTATCAGATACTTGTGAACATCAGATAATTCAAAAATTAACTTGTATTTGGCTTGAGACTTCTCTCTGTGTCTCTATGTTGCTTGTTTACAGAGAGTGGAATAGGGGGTTGGTGGAAGAAGGGCATTGTCTAATCATTTGACTCAAATCCCTAATTGGCTCAGCATTGGCTCTTGACCAATTTTACTTGCATCTCATCCAAACACAATGGCCAACAAAGCCGAGGAGCTCACCACGTAACAATACAACCAACTGGCCACCTACATACATAGGGAAATAATTTATCACTTACAAGTAGGGTCACACTAAGCCTCAGTGTCCTTACTATGAATAGTATTATTTCACAGGTTTAAGGGTTTAAATTAATAACTATGAAGTTTACAACAGTGCCTGGGCATAGAAAGTCGTTGACAATAATACTGGCTACTACTAATAGCTATTATTAGCCACTAATACATATTTAAACACTGAAGATGACTGTTTTGCCTACTTAGACCACGTGGGTCTGATTTAAACACTAAGGTGTTCAATCCACTATTGCTAATGGTACTGAAATACATTACCTTTGTAAATCTTTTCCTTCAGTCCCTAGAGATAGGATCCATGAAGCAAGCTCACCTAAACCTATTTCTATCATCCAAACAGAAATCAGTCTGCAAACCTCTGACCCACTGGTATTAGAAAAGATATTCTGTGATCTCATTTCTACTCAAGTTAATTTACTTTTCTTTCCTACTGAAGTCTTCCTGGGAGCATCTGTTCACCTTCTGCTTGCTAGCCAACCTGATATCTGCGAGATTAAAACCAGAGAAACTAACAGACAAATGAGACCCAAGTTTGAGACTTTCCAAAACAAAAATTAATGCTAAAAAAGAAAAAAATGAGACAGAACAAGACACTATAGGATTAGAAGAAGCCACATCACTCACCTCCACCTTCCCAGGGTTTATGGATCACCTAACAAGCAATGTTAAAACTCCCCTAACTCCTCAAAAATATTGAGAGTCTCAACACAGCCCAGATGATCTAAATCCAGTGATATAAACAAGCCACGTGTGTATCACAGGACTCCAAATAGGAAAATGAAGACTACTTATGATGGGTGCCTTTTCACCTGACACCATCTCTGGGGGCTCTGGTCCCCAGCTAGAGAAAAAGATCTAGATTCCAGCACGTCTTAACTCCCCCTGCTCCCTGTCAGCTCCCCAGTGCACCAGGCACTGTTTCCCACAGAAGCTAGGTTCAGGGGAAGCAGCAAAGGGTGAAACTGTCCTGAGAGCACGATGAGGACCCCGAGCCCAGCCTCTTACCTGCGGCCCCTGCCCCTTCAGCAGGCACACTCTGGGTGGACACTGGGGCTGGGTCCTTGACTCCGTGCAGCTGCGCAGCTTCTTCCTGGTGTGTCAAAAAGGCAGAGCACAGATCAGTTTCCACGGCTTGGAGCTTCAGCAAGGAATTCTGCCAGCAAAAGCAGAACATCGGGCTGGCTCAGTTAGGATGCTAACGCAATGCTGGGTCTTCGGCTTCCTTCCCCAGCACCCGGCCAGAAGGGGGTCTCAGGCAGAACTGGCTGTGCCAGAAGCAGAGGCGCGGTACTCCACATGCAGTCTCAGTTTCTGTTTTATATAAATGTAAGGTATATTGATTATCTGTGACACATGGGGCTGGTGATTTCGTCAGCAAGAGACGCTGCACCCAGAGGGCCAATCTGAGAAGGTATCTGCTTCCGGGGTGCCTGAGCCTTTACGCTTTCCAAGTGTTTCATTCACCGTGCTGACATCAAGAGCAGATGACATTAGCCCCTCCCCGGCTACCATTCATAAAAGCCAGCATCCCGCCTCTGCAAAGCCCGCAGCAGCCCGCAGTGCACAAAGAGTTACTGCCGCAGAGGCCGCCTGGCAGCTGGGAGGTGCTTCGGGGCTCCCTTTTCTGCGTCTGCACGTGGGCTGTGTGCCTGTGTCTGGGGGGGGGTCTGTGTGTGCGAGTGTACGTGTGTCTTCTCAAGTTACTTTTCTCACATGGAATGGCTACAGCCGCCTGCTGTCAGAACAGAGGGCAGGGATGGAGGGAGACGATGACCTTGGTCCCTTAGTCTGACCCCATTGCTGAGGGAGAAGTGATTCATCGTTTATAACTCCCAGCCAACCTCCCCCATCCCCAGCTTCATTTCTCATTTTAAATTCTTCCCGTGTTTTAATAAGAGCAAAGTCATACAGACTGACGCACGTATCCTGCCATGATGCAGATGCTCGGCAAACTCGGACCCCAGCAGGTGAAAGTGAGTCACGCCGAGTCCCTGGCCGGGCCCTCTTCCCTGCAACGGCCTCAGAGCTCCTCCACCAACCGGGGCCTTCCACCCACCAGGTTTCCGGCAAAGGACGGTGGGGGGCAGGGGTTGCTACCTGAAGTGGAGCCACAGGTCCCCCCCCATTATGACCCAACACACACACACACATACACACACACACATACACACATGCTCCTACTTACACCCTGTCTCCGTATAACTTAGTCCCCACACACCCTCATAATCAACTGCCACTTCCTACTCCAGACACACACCCCGGTCCTACATATACCCCTGCACTCTATTATACACATACTCCAGCTCCCTACCCTATACACACCTTCACCCCCCTCCTCCACACCCTCATGCCCAAGTCTCTACCTTCACACTCTACTCCACACATAGTTTACAACCAAATACCCACCTCTACCCATACACAGGCTCATCCCGCCTCCCCCAGTGCTTTTATCCCCATTCCCCCCACACCAACACCCTACTTTATATACACCCCTACATACACCCTCATCCTCAATTCCCACTCACATATCCTGTTCCCACCCCTCATCCCCAGACACCCTGATTCCTTACCCCACATAAATGCCAACCCCCCACACCTCCTCACACCCCAACCCCTTTCTGCACACATACTCTCATCCTTCTGTTGATGTGAGTAAATACAAACCCAGAGCTGTGTTTTAAAAAGCTGCTCACTGAGGGACTTCCCTGGCGGTCCAGTGGCTGAGACTCCTCGTTCCCAATGCAGGGGGCCCAGGTTCAATACCTGGTCTGGGAGCTAGATCCCGCATGCCACAACTAAACATCTCAACCTGCCACAAAGAAGATGGAAGATCCCTTATGCAGCAACTAAGACCCAGTGCAGCCAAAGAAATAAATGCTTTTTCAAAAGCTTCTCATGGAGGAATGTCTTAAATCCCTAGTCTTTTGGCCAGTTTGAAAGTGGCAGAACTTCTTTCAAACAGGCTCAGGACCTCTCCTCTGCTCAGCTCAGAGATGGAGTAAGACCTGGTACAAACCTCCCCCATGCTCAGGGGCTGACGGCCAAGGGCCCACAGCTCAGATGAAGCATCTGTCTGATGCCAGCCCATTTTTTACAGCTTCTTCTTCCTCCCTGGGGTGTTTTCCCAGCAGTTACATGTGGAAGCAAGGGCTCAAGGTTATTAATAGGAGGTACAGAAGGAGCAAGGGTACCAGGTTTCTGGAAAGTTTCAGTAATCAAGCATTTGGGAGGCAAAAATGCATGATTCCAGGCTAGCTTTCTACAGAAGGACCTTGGAAACTGGAGTGACCTCTCATAAGGAGCAAAACTACTCTGAAAATTAAGAAATCTTATCTTTCCTGTAGCTCAGACGGTAGAGAATCTGCCTGCAATGCAGGGGACCCAGGTTCAATCCCTGGGTCGGGAAGATCCTCTGGAGAAGGGAATGGCAATCCACTCCAGTATTCTTACCTGGATAATCCCATGGACAGAGGAACCTGGTGGGCCACAGTCTATGGGGTCGCAAAGAGTTAAGTACTACACTATTACCACCACCACCACCAGCTATACCCTCTGTCTGCAACAGCAAACAGAATGGTGGTTCCACAAACAGGTACCCCTAAAAATATGTACTTCTACAAACAGAAATACTGTGTGAGCCAGTCAGCCCACTGCTGGGTACACATCCCCAAAATATTGAAAGCAGTGACTCTTAACAGCTATTTGTACATCCACATTCATAGCAACATTATTCACAACAACTAAGAAATATATTATGGACTGAACTGTCTCCCCCAAATTCATATAATGAAACCCTAACCTCCAATGTAACTACATTTGGAGATGAGGCCTTCAAGAGGCAATTGAGGTAAAATAAGGTCATAAGGGTGAGGCTGACCAGTGCCCTTAGAACAATAGAGAGAGAGACCCAGGGATGCATGGTCACAGACAAAAGGCCATGTGAGGACACAGAGAGAAGGCAGCTGTCTGCAAGCCATGGAGGAGGCTTCAGGAGAAACCAATTTTGCTGACACATTCACCTTGGACTTCCCACATCCAGAACTGTGACAAATGTTTTGGCCACTGAGTCTGTGGCATCTTTTTTTTTTTTCAATTGTAGCCCTAATAGAATTTTAGCAGATTAATACAAGGTGGAAATAACCCAAGGTGCCCATCAGCAGATGAACTGATAAATGAAATGTGATATATACAATACATACAATGAAATATTATTTAGCCTTAAAGAGGAAGAAAGTTTTGACATACGCCACAACTTGAATGAACCTTGAGAACACTATACTGAGTGAAATGAGCCAGTCAAAAAGGACACACATTCTAGGCAGTAAAATCCACAGAGCTGGAAAGCAGAATGGTGGCTGCCATGGGGCTGGTGGGGAAGGAAAGGAGGTTTGTGTTTAATGGGTAGAGAGATGAAGACTGGGAAGATAAATCAAGTTCTGGAGATGGATGGTGGTGATGGCTGCCCCAAAACACGAATGTACTTAATGCCACTGAATTGTATGCTTTAAAATGGCTAAGTTGTGAAATTTTACATTGTCTATTTTACCATGGTTTTAAAAAACAAAAAGAAAAACAGTCCTTCTCTACATTTAGTGGGAGGATGTGGGACCAGCCACCTCTCGTCAACTCTGTGTGTTCTTATAGATTCTACAAAGCAGATGAGGACACGGCCTTCACACAGAACCAGGGGCTCTGTCTGCTACATACTGTGGGGCTGACTTTGGACAAGAATCTTGGCTATTCTAAGCTTTAATTTCCTCATGCATAATAAGAAGCAGGGATGACAATGACAATGGCACCTGCTTCAAGAATGAAATGAGGAAGGCACAGAGTGAGTTTTGCACAGTGCCAGCACACAGCAAATACTCAAGCCCTGGCCACTGTGGTTACTGTATGTGTGTCTCCAAACCCCAGAGGCCACTGGACAGAGCACTGGTGGTGGGGGGCCAGACCCCACTGAAGCTCTGGGTCCTGACTCATCACTCCACCTCCCAGGCCTCACTCTGTGATTCTGCCCAGGAAGTACTTGAGACCAGGTGACTTGTAAGTTCCCTTCCAACTTTCCAGGACAGAAAAACATCATGCTCATGTACTGAGGCTGAGGCACGGAAGCTGGCAGTGTGTGTGCTTGGACGGTGTTTGTGGAACCAAACCAAGTATTCACACAACACAAAGAGTGAAGAATCTCACTGCAGAGAGGTTTGTCAGGTCACATTCAGAGGCCTCTCCAGTCTCCCAGAAAGTGAGTAATGCTGAGACCCAGTTACAGCTGGAAGCAGTCACGGGTGGTTCCCAACCATCTTCCCTGCCCTCCGTCTCCCTCACTAGTACTGAGGCCCAACAGAGATGCCAAGCATCAGAGGAGATCTATTTGCACAGCTGGTTTGTTCCTCTCTCAGACACCAGACAGGAGGAAGTTTATTGGAACAGGGAAGAAGAGAGTGCCCAATGGAACAGGAGAGAGAAGATGAAGGTCTCGTGGGACAAGAAGACATCCAAGGAGAAGGGAAAACGTGAACTGCTGGAACTGAGGACCAGGGGGCGGACTGCAAGAAACTGCATGCCAACAGTCATCAGCTATGCCCCGTCCCTACCCCACAATGACCCCTAACCTGAGGACTGCCTGCTACTGTGCCTGTTTCTCAGCACAGGAAGAGTGTGGGGACTGAGACGCCCGGCATGGACAGCCCCCGATGACCAGAGAATCCAGACAGGAAAGGCTTTACCCATGAACCATCTGTGCCACTGTCACATGTGTGTCTCTCCACGGGGAGAAAGGAGGCATGCAATTCCATCAGGGCTGAGCCCGACAGAGCTGCCTCTGAGAAGCTCCCACTGCATACGCGAGGGTCACACCACCACAGCTGCACCAGCACACACGCAGCGCCCAGGCTCTGGCAGCTGTCAGTGTACAAACAGCTGCGCTGGGCTCCAGAGCCTGAGGCTGACGTCAGCCCCTTCCTCATGGGGCCCCAGTCTAGTGTAGGGACGGCTAACACACAAATGGACAAATAAAACAACGATGCCAGTTATTACTGTCATAGTTATGGTGATGGGGGGTGGGGTGGGGAGAGAAACCACAGGCCAGGCCTGGGGACAGAGTGAGTAAGCCACTGTTTCACTCTCCAATTCAGCCTGACTCGGTGACCTCTTATGCAGGAACAAGCCTTAGCCCTAGAGGAGAATGACAGGCAGTCAACCCCGTCAGGCTGAGTGCTACCTCCATCTGGTCCTTCTCCTGCTCCAGGGCTTCTCTATCAGGCTGTCCCCAGCCCATCCCTCAAGGCCAGCCTGCCAGGACTTTTCTAGGTTTACATCCAAAGTCTTGCTGAATGGGTCACTAGGATCTCCAGGAAAATTGAACAAGGGCTGATGGATCCTCTAAAGAACGATGACTACCTCTGCTTCCCAGTTCTCCCATTTGGTCACCAAAGAAACCAGAGAGATGTCTGTGAAGCCTAGGTGTGGTTTTCTACAAGCTAATTTTTCTCTTTTACACAATGGAAAATATGTGACTTGTTTTAGAAAATACTCTACTCATTTTCTTTCCTCTACAATTACCGGGTCTCACTTTAGTTGGGTTGGAATGGGGAACACCCACACAGGCTGGATGGTGGAACACTATTTTAGGAAGCTTTTGTCGACAACTCACCAGTTGCAGAAAAAGGGTAGCTTACTTTTAACTTCCATGAAGAGGTTTAGTGACCCTCGCCCATCCCTTTATCAATCCAAGAACTCTACATAGATTGTCTATAGCAAGATCAAATTGGAAATCTGCTCAAAATTGATGTCACAATGGGGCCCCTGAACATCTCCATTCTACTGAGCACTCGTTCCCTGAGCTTCCAGGTTTTCTGTGTATGCTCCCTCAACACACACACACACACACACACACACACACACATACACACATGCCACACTTCCTTTCTATTTGCTCCCTGCCCCTACTTCCCCAGGCCTACTTCAGCTGTAATTCCTTCCCAGTCAAATTCCCATCAAATCTTAAACCAGTTCTGATTACCTTTATCCAAACAGAGGCCTCCAATTTCTCTTTTAGCACCTTGCTTTTTTCCCTCCCAACACTCACTATAATATGGAATTGTATTTATTTCTCTACTGTTTACTGCCTCTTCCCAGCTCCAGAAGGGCTGGGAGCATTCCGCCATTGTTCACTGCTGAAGCCTGCACAGTGAGCAAAACAGGAGCCAACCATTAGCGAAACTGCCACTGTAGACTGTCTTTGTTTGCCCAGACCCTTTACACAGCGCTTGGGAGGCCGTTCCAAGTACTCCATTTCAAGCCTCCTTGCTGCCTTGGTTCAGAAATTTTAAAATGCTCACGAATCACTGGAGAGTTTGTTAAAGATGCATTCTCCCAGGCAGTGACAGACTCAGATTCTGTGGTCTGGAGCAGGGGTGCTTAGATGCGGGAGGTCCAAGGTCCAGACTTTGAGAAACACTGCCCTATTCCCTTGGGAACTGACCCACTCTAAATGCTGGCTCTAACTGTCCCCAGAACAATATTTCTGTTCCCTCACTGTCCTACACTACCCAGTGGAGATTCAGTATAGAAGAAGCCATCCACTCCAAGCAGTCCTCTGTTGAGAAGAGGATCCAGGTCCTATTCTGATAATAGAAGCACATCTTTGTAAAACAAGGACAATCTTGCCACCACACACGATAACACAAACCAATTCTTTTTCCAGCCAGATGATCTGATTTCAGCTGAGGAAGAGGGAGTCCTGTACTGAGTTTCACTTCTTTGTGAAACCTCATTATGTTCACTTTATTAGGTAAACAATAAAAACAAGATGTTTAGGAGAGACCAATACAGTTTTATGAACTCACATTTTAATTAAAAATTCTGAGCTTTTTTAGAGAATAAGAAATGAATAACTCAAGGACTGGACTTTAGTAGTTTCTCTTTGTAATTTCTAGCACAAAAGCACAGGCATTAAGATAGACAGCTGCCCTAACAAGCCATTTTTTTTTTCCAGAACATCAATTATATATCCCTTAGGCTGGAGTCCACAAATCTAGTCCATGTTGTAGACCATATGGTTACTTCTCTGTGGCTACTTAAGTTCCAGTCTTCTTTAAGCTCTGAAAAATATTTGGCTTAAAAACTAAATTCAGTATGATGCATGCACAGTACCGGGACCACTGAGGCTTTTAACCCCAGATATACCATTTGCTCCTTCTCTGTCCATGGGAAAATCATCCAATCATTTTGGCCCATGGGCACTTAATTCTTTTCTGAGACTACCTTAACCCCTTAGAAATTACTAAAACTCAATGAATATTAGAAATCAATAACCATCCCAAGATCACAGTGACTGGTTCAAGAATGGGCTACAGGTCCCAAGTCAGATAAATGAGACCCAAGTATGAGACTTTACAGAGTAGAAAGGACTCTATTTCCATTTCTTATAAGCAGAATTTTAAAGATGGGCCCCAAGATTCCTGTACCCTGGTTATGCAATCAAACACTAATTTAGATGCTATGTTGAAGAGATTTTGCTGATATAATTAAAGTCCTAACTCAGGTGACCTAGGATACAGAGATTGCTTCAGTGGGCCTGATCCAATCAGGGTGAGCCTTTTAAAAGTAGAGGGTTTTTTTTTAGCTGGTAGAATATAACATCAGAGATTTGGAGCACAGAAGGATTTGGTGCTGCTGGCTCAAAGATGTAGAGGCCAAGGTGAGAAGGAACACAGGCAGCCTCTAGAAGCTGAGAGCTACTGCCAGATGCTGACCAGCAAGGAAATGGGGTCTACAGTCCTACAACCTCAAGGAAGTAAATTAAGGCAATGACCTGAATGAGCGTGAATATGGACTCATCTCCAGCACCTCCAGACAAGAATCTACCATTGCCAGTGCTGTGATTTCAGTTTTGTGAGGGCTTGAGCAGAGTCTAATAGAATCTATCCAAGTTTATTATCTGCACAACTGTGAGCTAATAAAAGAGAGAAGCTGCTAAGCTTCTGGTAATTTGTTACACAGTAATAGAAAACTAATATACACCGGGATTACTAACTGTAATAATAACATATCCCCAGGGAGGGGTCAATCTAAAGATAAAGTCAATATAGGAAAGTAGAGTTGAAATGGAAAGAGATGCTGTCTACATGACAAGCCTTTAATCCCTGGATCTAGCCAAGAGTGGAATCTATCCTGACCGTAAAGTTCTAGGTGTGTGAATCAATAAAATCCTGTTGTTTATGAAAGCCAGCTTGAATTGACTTTCAGTCACAAGGAAAGAAAACCCACGTACTAGAAGAAGAAAAACTACCAGTTAATTCTAATCTAAAGCCCTAACCCTGTAGACTGGGTTTGTATTTCAATAGAAAAACAGAGCTGCCTATTCCTACAGAAAAAAATGCCATTCAGCCAACTGAGGGCCTAAAGAAGCCTCTTGCTAGACCATTTTCTCAAAATTAAAACAGTTTTGAGGGAGAACCACATCTCAAACAAAACAATAAGTACCATCTAGATGTGTAGCAAGGCTTGATGCCAGAATGTATCTATATGCTAAACTATGGATGGTAATAAAAAGACAATCAAACCCTTCACATGGAGCCCCACACATAGACATGTGTATAATACACTCAAAAAGGGGCACAATTTGCCTCATGGGAAACTATGACTAAATCCTATAAGCACTAGGAAGGGAAAAAAGCAGAAACAGTGAGTGTTAAAACCGAAAGCACTCCTAGAGTTAACCTAATTCAAAACCTGCCTCAATTTCACAAATGAAAAATGAAAAGAAGCTGCCGTGATGATTTATGGTATGCAGTTTGGGAGTTAGAAAAGTAATATGAAGACCCAATAGGGTAACTTTTCTCAGGGAAGGGGAGATCCATTAGTTTTCTTCATATATTGTTATTTTTTTCTTAATTGAAACTGAAGCCAGTAATGGGAACTACTAGGATGTGGAGAGGGAAAACAGTAATTTCTCTCATTTTATCCTTCAAGCAACTTTTTGAACTATTGACTGCTTAATGATTATACGGACAAGAATAAATAAATCCAAGGATTATGGTGAATTAGACTTTAACAGATCTCAATTCGAAAATATTTTCCAGTCAAGATACAGGACACCACAACAAATAAAACCTTCTTATGTATTATAGAGACAGATAATTTCCAACCAGGATCCAGGGGACCCCAACAAATAAAATCTCCAGATGTTGTATAGAGGCAGAGTCGGAAAGCTCAGGTCAGTGCCAGAATCGACACGATCAGTTTTCCAGAAACCAACTCCTATAGTATAGTTCCAGAGACACCAAAGCTCATGGAGTGGAGAGGCAAATCTTATTGAGAGACCCATAGTCAAAAACTGGGAGCTTGAGACTGGCAGAAGAAAAGTGAGGCTGGCAGGAATTAAATGTATACTCATCCCAGTGAAAATGAAAAGTGAGTTTATCAGTTCACTGGGAAGCTATCAGGAATACACACACAGATGGATGCTCATAGGTAGCTATTTGACATCATGTATTACCTTACTGTACAGAGGAGAGCTCGGGTCAGCCACTAGCTCTGGAATCAAATACAGCAGAGCCTCATCTGAGCAAGTGGAATTAAGAAGCTTATGAAGTAGTTATGAAATACCAGATGTGAACTTTGTAGCAAATACAGTAACACCTTAAAATTGTTATAACCAATAATTACAACATTAGGGTCCACAAAAACATCTGGAAAATATTTGTGGACTATGCTCCTTACAAAGCTCAAGAAACTCATTTTAGGGGATTTCCCTGGTTGTCCACTGGTTAAGACTTTGCCTTTCAATGCAAGGGGGTACAGGTTCGATCCCTGGTTGGGGAACTAAGATCCCATATGCCTTGTGGCCAAAAAACCAAAACATAAAACAGAATCAGTATTGTAACAAATTCAAGAAAGACTTAAGAAAAGAAAAGACCCAGAGGGATGGGATGGGGATGGAGGCGGGAGGGGGGATCGGGATGGGAAACACATGTAAATCCATGGCTGATTCATGTCAATGTATGGCAAAAACCACTACAATATTGTAAAGTAATTAGCCTCCAACTAATAAAAATAAATGGAAAAATAAATAAATAAATAAAAAGGAAAGAAACTTGATTTTTTGTTTCTTTAGACTTACAAGTTAGAATGGAAGAGAGCAGATGTGGAACTAGTGAGTTCTTTTAAAGAACTAGAAGGCTCTGTTTTGGAGGGGGCAGTATCTAAACAAAAGGGGCAAAGAGCAATGAAGATAGTTAATACAACAAAACATTCTTCCTTACACTTCCACTCAGAGATAGAAGGAATACTCCTATAAAATATCAAATGCACAAAGAGACTGAAAGATAGTTCTTTTAAAAAATTACAACTAGTAGCAACTGATCATGAGTCAAAAACTAGAAACAACCATACAATGGGTTACAGCAAGGAGAATCAAAGTTAAAACTACATACCAAACATATATGAATCTCACACATACTACTGAGTAAATGTAACCAGACACAAAAGAATACATACAGTCCATTTATATACAGTTCAAAAACAGAAAACAAACAAACAAACAAAAGACAAAACAAATCTACTTAAGTCCAAAGAACAGCTATCGTTCTAGGGGAAGAGTGATTGGAAAGAATTAAATAAGGGTGCCTGAGATGCTAACAATGTTCTGTTTCTTGACACTGGTTACACACTTTGTGAGTATTCATCCAGCTATACACTTACAATATGTACACTTTTCTATATGTATTTTCTATTTGCATTAAAAATGCTAAAGTAGTATCTCCCACCTGTATTCCGTAAGACTATGTTGCCAAAAGAAATATTATTATGGGGTTCTTCCAGAAGAGAGTTTGGCAGTCTCTAAGATTAGGAAAAGCTAGGGAAGATCAAGTTTAACACATTCTCATTCTATAGGAGGTCTCCATCAATGAGTTTGAATGAGTCAGTTCTCCTGGCATGGCTTTGGACCATGAGCTGCTTCTGTTCAAGTTTCCTCAGTGTGTGTTCCTCGGGTTTCCTTCAGCCCCCAAATCATAATTACAACATGATCTGCACATATGATTTACTCCCTTACTGGAACAATTCCACCTGAGCACACACTGTTATCAAGTCTGCATCAGCGGCACCAGTTTTCTCATGCAAGAGCCCACATTTACAATATGGCAGTGCCTGCTCCTTCAGAGGCCTGTCTTCACTCAGCGCTCTTGTACCCATGTGCTCTCAGGGCAGTGAACTGGCACATCTCATGTAACGGGCAAATACAACAGAGTGAAGGAACACAGAAAAGCGGATTTTCATACAGAGCTTTGTGCAGTTGTGATCTGAGCACTGCTCAAGTAATCTTAGCACTCTCATGGGGCTCCAGCTCACAAATCAGAGTTTCTCCCATAAACTTGAAATCTACCACAAGTTGACTCTTAACAATCACTTCATCTTTCTATTCACTTATGTCAAGACAAATAGGTGCTTCTTCACAACTAGCGTTTTGCTCAGCTCCCAGTGGGGCAAACAGCTGTGTTCATTGATTCAAGCTCTCGCCTCTTCTCTCTCAAACTTTTTTTTCACCCTTCTTACCACAAGTGAGATTGTGGCATCTGAAACCTGTCACTATGCACAAAAGAATAACAAGCAGGGATCTGTGTTATCCTTAGGACACTGTCCACAGCTTCAGTAATTTATTTAACTGGGTTTAATTAGGAACCCAGTTTGCCTTTAGTTATTCATTTATGCCAGGTTCAACAGTTTAAAGAAAAATATAATCACCTAAGTTCAATTGTCTTTTTTTTTTTTGGAGACAGAGGAGAGATGGCACAAAATGACAAACAAACAATTTGCCTAAAGCCCATCATTTCTCTTCCTGGCTTATGAACATCAAATCTCTACATTCTTTTTTGAAATGATCCTAATCAGATATAACACCCACAGTTCCTTAATTATACAATGAGACAGGAGAAATTAGAGTATTCCAAATCAATGACTAAAGCGAAGGCATTCATTAAAAAAAGGGACCTTAATTATATTATAGTGATTTCCAATGGGAGAATTAAATTACATATTTCAAAGAAAATCTAGAACAAACATTAACATTGTGATGTCCAGTTCAGTGGGAAATCACTTGAATTGGAAAATATGGCCTCAATGTCTCAAAGTTTATTAGAAGACCATTTTGCAACACCAAGCTGTATCATGCATCAAGGAAAAACAGTAAGCAAGATCATATTTGAGACTGAAAAAGGGATTAGAAAAAGTAGGAGGGGAAGATAAAATAAAATTAAGAGAAAATTTTATAAATGTTAACTCTCACAGCTGTAGTACAATCCTGAAGCAAAGTTGAAATGACTGCTGGACTTGGCTTTGGCCCAGTACCCAAAGCACTGTAAAGAAAATAAGTTTACTTAAGAGCAAGAATATTTAAAGGTTTAAGCAGGAAATTTCTAGTACTAGGAAAAAGAATAATACATTTCATGATTGGCTAATTCACATTCATAAAAACCACAATGAGTGCACCTACCTCATGGAAGTCCTGCTGAGTTTCTTCCTTTGGCCAAACGGCAGCCCTTTGTTCTATTCTGTAAGATACAAAGAAAAAGTACTGCCATTTAAAAGAAACCTTTCAACAATGCATATTTGTTGCAGATTTGGCCACATCCCTGTTAAAAACCCTCAGTGGTGTCCCACTGCCTAAAGAACAAAATTCAGACTCCTTATAATGGTCTGTAACACATTCAGTTCAGTTCAGTTCAGTCGCTCAGTCGTGTCCGACTCTGCCACCCCATGAATCGCAGCACGCCAGGCCTCCCTGTCCATCACCAACTCCTGGAGTTTACTCAAACTCATGCCCATCGAGTCGGTGATGCCATCCAGCCATCTCATCCTCTGTTATCGCTTTCTCCTCCTGCCTGTAACACATTACAGTGTTTGAACTCAGCCAGTCATTCCGTCCCACCTCCTGCCACGCTCACCTCGTCCCCTAACCTCCAGCCTCTCTGGCCTTTTGTTTCTTGAACACACAGTGCTGATTCCTTGTTCAAACCTTCATACTTGCTTCCCCCTAGATTTTCACAAAGCTGACACTGCCTAGCATGGATCATCAGCTCAGCGCCAGTGTCACCTCCCAACGAGTCCCTCCTGATCTCTTTAACCAAATTATCCCTCTCCTTCAGTCTTTAACACACTGCTTTTAGATTTTCTTCATAGCACTTCTCACTACCTAAAGTTATGCTGCTTATTTGCAATTCCACATTAAAATGTAAGCTCCAAGAAATCAGTGACTCTGTCCATTTTATACACTGCTGAATCCTCCAAACCCAGTGAAGATGCAGTATTTTTATGATCAAATGTGATCTGATACAGTTGTTACAGAAAGATACCATTTGTTCATTGAAGACAGCTTTTGGAAATTCCGCTCTATCACTTACCCAACAAAATAAATGCTATAGCAATTGCTGTGTAACACAGTAAAGCCAGGTTTTGCACCTCAGTTTCCAACTGAATAAAAAAGACTTTAAGGCAAATCTACTCCAAATAAATTTTTTTAAGTTTAAAAAGAAACAACAAAAAACAAAACTCCACTACTGGCAGATGCTTGGCTCCAAAACATGATTCATCAAGAGCTATGGTCCAATGGCATCTATTACATAACATTCAAGATTTTCTGCATCAGTTTGCATGCTATTATATAATAAATACATTAAATTATAGTTATTATCCTTATTAAAAGGCCTGCTATCTTAAGGAATAAAAGCTGTAGTCAGTGTTAAGTCATTTACAAAAAGATTTATTTTGGGACAGAATTATTTACAATTACTATTCTGCTTTGGTTTGAGTTCTGAAGAAAGCATATATATCCTCTGAATGGTCATCTAGATGAATGATTTCTAAAAGTAATGATGCACATTTAGAAATGCCACAAGTCTAACGTCATCTTCAAATTATTCTTAAGAACAAAAATTTCTTTCACTCCATGAGTATTGCTAACTGTGCTAATAATTTACTTCTAATGAGAAAAAGGAGGAGATGGTAAAACAGAATTTGATGGTCACACTGATGTCGACTATGTCTGCACAAATATCCCTCCTGGGAATGAGACAAGATTATGGGTCCCAACCATGAATCATGGAGAGATGGACCAGGTGAGACAAGAAAGTGAGGAAGAAAGCGCTGGCACACCAATCCTCTGCCTGTCAGTTCCCTGAGACACAAACAGTGACTCCAAGGCTTCAGAAAATACACAGTAGCTTTTTCCTGCAAAATGGGAGAAACCCTCTTGGGGACAGGCATGAAGCTGGCCTATCCAAGAACATCTAAAATTCTGAATGGCTCATAACATCTCTGTAACCTAAAGTGGTTCTCAAATTGTGTTTCTATGGAGTTATGGTAGCATCAGAAAAAGTTGGAAGAGTTGTGTTCTCTAATGGAAGGAGTATTTATCAGTTCTTAACCATAAATTTCTGCTCTGATGCCAGCAGATGGGAAAAAAAATTACATGGGAGCAAACACTAATGGAAGAAAGCAGAAATAAGAGTTGGTTTAAAATATATACTATATATTATTGAGATGCAGACAACAGCTACATGTAATACATTCTCATAACCTTCCAAGAAAACTACTTGTCATCTCTAGATAAACCCCAGATCAAGTTTGAGAACTGTGATCTAAACATCAGAGATGCTTTAGTAGTCATTTGAATGTCTCTTGTGTGACTTGGACAGTGTTCTGGAAATGAGAATCAATGAGCAGCCCTCTAGGCCTTTAGGAAGCTTAGAGTCTAGTGAATTCTGAAGCAGAGAATAAAACTAATCAGAACCCAGCTTCGAGGCTTTCATAAATCAAGAAATGAAGACATGGGAGCTGATATTAGAATGGTGAAGAGAGGAGATGGGGAGGTAGAGACAGATGAAAGAAACATTGTCAAGGAGAACACCACCAAGAGGTCTTGGATGTATATTGAAAGTGCTGAATGAAAGAGATGGGGTAATGAGATAGAAAAGCAGGTCATTTTGGAGGGGAGAGCGGGTAGCTTGCATAAAGAAGGGCAATTCGTGAATTTTTATTTAGATATCTGAAGCTTGAAGCAAGGATGAAAGAGGGAAGTGAAAGCACCTGAGCAGGGCTCACCCAGCACAGGGCCCTTGACAGTGTTCTGGAGAGTGAGGGCTGTGGCAACAGTGATGCATGGTGGCCCCAGACCGCGCGTCAGTTTTTCAGGGTGTGGCCAGAGCCTAGCACACTGCCTGGCACATGGCACACACTCAGTACATGCATTTTGGATGGATGAAGTGAGAAAGAAACAGAAAGATCCAGGCCTGAGAATGACTTCCAGATCTACCACTTAAAACTTGGTGTGGGTACTCATGGGCAAGACATTAACCTCTCACTCTCAGTTTCCTCATCTGTCAAGTGTATCAGGTACATCACGGAATAACTCAGGATGTGAAGGACGGTTCAGGAAAAACATTTATAGCAACTGGTAGGTGTATTAAAGGTAACACATGAACTATTTAATCAAATGTAAAAAAACACAACAGAATTATAAATGATAATAATGAAATGGCATAATTAAAAATAATAATTGAAGCTTCATGAGTAAATAAGCTGAAAGAGATAAAAGCTGAGTCATACTTATTCAGGGCCACTGGGCAGGTATCTGGCAGCTAGGGCACAGAAGGAAGAACCGTGAAGAAAATACAGATGCATCACGAAGGAGATAAGAAGCCAGCGAAGACAGCAATTTAAACAGTGAAGAAAAAAGAGGATGCAAGGAAAAAAGATATCAAGAAAAGTCTAACAGGAAGATTACTCTTTTAAAAGAGTAAATAAAAAGAAAGAAACAATGTCATTTGCAGCAACGTGGATGGACCTAGAGACTGGCAAAGTAAGTCAAAAAGACAAATACAATATGATAACTCTTTATGTGGAATTTAAAATATGAGAGAAATGAACACATCTACAAAACAGAAAAAACATCATAGACATAGAGTAAAGACTTGTAGTTGTCAGGGGTGGGGGTGGGGAGAGAGGGATTGGAAATTTGGGATTAGTTGATGCAAACTAATATATATAGGATGGATAAACAACAAGATTCTACTGTTTAACATGGGGAACTGTATTCAATAAAATGTGATAAACCACAAGGGAAAAGAATATAAAAAGAATGTTTCTATATGTGTATCCAACTCACTATGCTATACAGCATAGTCCATACTGATCATAGCAAACACCCTCTTCCAACAACACAAAAGATGACTCTATCAGATGGTCAATATCATTCAGATTGATTACATTCTTTGCAGCCAAAGATGGAAAAGCTCTATACAGTCAGCAAAAACAAGACCAGGAGCTGAATGTGGCTCCTTATTGCCAAATTCGGACTTAAACTGAAGAAAGTAAGGAAAACCACTAGACCATTCAGGTATGATCTAAATTAAATCCCTTACGATTATACAGTGGAAGTGACAAATAGATTCAAGGGATTAGATCTGATAGAGTGCCTAAAGAACTATGGATGGAGGTTCGTAACATTGAACAGGAGACAATGATCAAAACCATCCCCAAGAAAAAGAAATGCAAAAAGGCAAAATGGTTGTCTGAGGCCTTCTTACAAACAGCTGAGAAAAGAAGAGAAGCAAAAGGCGAAGGGGAAAAGGAAAGATATATCCATCTGAGTGCAGAGTTCTAAAGAATAGCAAGGAGAAAAGAAAGCCTTCCTAAATGAACAATGCAAATAATAGAGGAAAACAACAGAATGGGAAAGACTAGAGATCTCTTCAAGAAAATTAAATACCAAGGGAACATTTCGTGCAAAGATGGGCACAATAAAGGATATAAATGGTATGAACCTAACAGAAGCAGAAGATATTAAGAAGAGGTGGCAAGAATACACAGAAGAACTATACAAAAAAGATCTTAATGACTTGGATAACCACAATGGTGTGATCACTCACCTAGATCAGACATTTTGGAATGTGAAGTCAAGCGGGCCTTAGGAAGCATTACTACGAACAAAGCTAGTGGAGGTGCTAGAATTCCAGTTGAGCTATTTCAAATCTTAAAAGATGATGCTGTGAAAGTGTTGCACTCAATATGCCAAGTTTGCAAAACTCAGCAGTGGCCACAGGACTGGAAAAGGTCAGTTTTCATCCCAATCCCAAAGAAGCGCAAGGCCAAAGAATATTCAAACTATTGCCCAATTATACTCATCTCACACGCTAGCAAAGTAATACTCAAAATTCTCCAAGCTAGGTTTAAACAGTATGTGAACCAAGAACTCCTAGATGTACAAGCTGGATTTAGAAAAGTAGAGGAACCAGAGATCAAATTGCCAACATCCGCAGAGTCATAGAAAAAGCAAGAGAATTCCAAAACATTTACTTCTGCTTTATTGACTATGTCAAAGCCTTTGACTGTGTGGATCACACCAAACTGTGGAAAATTCTTCAAGAGATGGAATACCAGACCACCTGACCTGCCTCCCAAGAAACCTGTATGTGGCTCAAGAAGCAACAATTAGAATCAGACATGGAACAATGGTCTGGTTCAAAATTGGGAAAGGAGTACATCAAGGCTGTATATTGTTACCTTGCTTGTTTAATTTATATGCAGAGTATATTATATGAAATGCTGGACTGGATAAAGCACAAGATGGAATCAAGATTGCCAGGAGAAATATCAATAACTTCAGATATGCACATAACACCATCTTTATGGCAGAAAGCAAAGAGGAAATAAAGAGTCTCTTGATGAAAGTGAAAAAGGAGAGTGAAAAAGTTGGCTTAAAACTCAACATTCAGAAAACTAAGATCATGGCATCCAGCCCCGTCACTTCATGGCAAATAGATGGGGAAACAATGGACACAGTGACAGATTTTATTTTCTTGGGCCCCAAAATCACTGCAAGTGGTGACTGCAGCCACAAAATTAAAAGATGCTTGCTCCTTGGAAGAAATACTACGACAAACCTAGACAGCCTATTAAAAAGCAGAGACATCACTTTGTTGACAAAGGTCCTTAGAGCCAAAGCTATGGTTTTTCCAGTAATCATGTAGAGATGTGAGAGTTGGACCATAAGGAAGGCTGAGCACTGAAGAATTAATGCTTTCAAATTGTGGTATTGGAGAAGACTCTTGAGAGTCCCTTGAACTGCAAGGATATCAAACAAGTCAATCTTAAAGAAAATCAACCCTGAATATTCATTGGAAGGACAGATGCTAAAGCTGAAGTGCCAATACTTTGGCCACCTGCTACAAAAAAATGACTCATTGGAAAAGACTCTGATGCTGGAAAAGATTGAAGGCAGGAGGAGAAGGAGATGACAGAGGATGAGATGGTTGGATAGCATCACTGACTCAATGGACATAAATTTGAGCGAACTCCAGGAGTTGGTGAAGGACAGGGAACCCTGGTATGCTGCAATCCATGGTTTCGCAAAGATCTGGACACGGCTGAATGACTGAACAACAACAATGCCGTACAGCAGACATTAAACACAACACTGTAAATCAGCTACACTGCAACAAAATACAGAAGTGAAAAGCCTGACAATTCCAGGTAAATGCCAGGCACTGTACTTATATTATTTCATCTAATCCTCACGGTAACCACAAGGGTTTAACATTATTAGACCTATGTGACCCAACAGGACACAGATAAGGCAACTAAATATTTTTCCCATTCATTAAACAAACATCTATCAAACACCAAATCATGTCAAGTATTACTACTGCAGGTGTTGGGAATAAAGCAGTGAATAAAGCAAGTTTCTGCGTCAATGGAACTTACATTCTCACAGAAGCAGCAAGAACCTAAAGAAGTAAATCAGTGATCTGTGACACACCAGATGCTAAATATTACTGAGAAAAAGAAAGCAAGGCAGGGAGAACAGGGTGTGCGGGAGGACTGCCCAAGCTCATACTGCCAGAAAATCTCAAAGTCATCCAGAGATAATGAAAATGAAAGTGGAGAAATAAAAAGGCCAGTGGATCAGAAGAGATAAAGGTCACGGCAGACGAGGAAACAGAAACGGAAGCTTCTCACTAAAGATATTTAACAGTGAAAAGAGAAGAACCAGAACAGGAGCTAGGTATCTCAAATTCCCTTTTTCTTAAGACCTTTAAAGGTAGTGCTTGAAGCATGTGCAATCCTGCCAACTCCAACACAGCCCTGCCCTCTAGTCCAGGCCTAGGTAGTGGGAACCTGCAGCCTGGACTCTTCAGAGTCTGATTATGGCTCTCAGCACCGATGCCCCCAATCACCACTGCCCCCAACCCCAATAGCCCCATCACCACCACCAACACCACCATGGCCACCATGATGACGGCTGCCATGATACAATTCAAAACAACACTTTACGGAGGAACATAAAACAGCTGCGTGCTGATATTAAAAGGACATTTTCCTGGACTCTGTGATTACAAAACTGTGGCTAGCCCATGGAAGTGCAACTTGTCTATCATCTGTTGATGTTCCCTCACTCCTAGGACCCTAAAGCCTGTGCTGACCCAGCCTGCAGGGTCATCCTGAAGTGACTATCTCCTGGGAGGCAGACTGAAATTCAAAACAGCTAAGTGAACGAAGCATTAAGATGTTTTTCTTGGCTGATGGATAATGTCAAACCAGAAATGTGATAATTTGTCAAGAAGCAGTATTTTAGCATAGTATGCTAGATTTATATCAACTTTCTGTAATTAAATTAGCAGACAAAAATGTTCCCTATCTCAGTAAAAAGCTTCCTCATCTATCCAAATCGCTGGTGGAAGACATCTGAGAGTCACCTGACCCTCTCCTCTCTCTCAAGTCCAATGGCCAAGCCATTACCAATTCCTTCAGTTTCTTACCCTAAATCACGTTTACATCAGTCCTCTCTCTTCCCCCCGCCACGACCTCAGGCCAAGTCACCATCATCTGTGTTCTGGTCTTACTACTTCTGGTCCTTCCTGGTCTTACTACTTCTCCTCCACCTTCTCCAAACCACTACCCACATGGCAACCTTGTCACTAACTTTCTGCACACTTACAGATCAAAATATTTCAAACACCCTGTGACATCCTGAAGGAGTTACCAATCTTCTCCTCCATGCTCCTCTCCACCTCAGGCCATCATATGTGCTGCCCCTGTATCCACGACATTCTTCCCTCTCCTCTTCCTCTCCTAGTAACTCATGCAACCTCTAGACACCAGGTACCAGGTACCATACCAATCAGGTCTCCCCTTCACAGGTCTCATTATATTCTGATCTTTCACATCTGTCATGTAGCACATTTCATATCTGTGTATCTGTCTAATTATTTAATTATCTCTTTCTCAGGATGGTAAGTTCCATGGGACAGGGATTATATGAGGCTTGTTTAATGTTTTATCTTTAGAGCTAATCTTGGTATTTGGTACATAACAGGCACTCACCGGTTTGCTAATAAAGGATTAGTTCCAGGACTATGGGCTGCTGCCAATTCTGGTATATTCCTCAGTGTGTGAAATGATTACGATAAAACACCCTCCCTCCTCCACCTGTAGCAGGAGAGGCTGACTCTTATCCCCACGAGCAGACACATTTCTTGCTGAGGTGAGCAAGTGACTTTCTAACACACATTTAGAAAATCTGGGCAGAAAGTAAAAGCAGAGCATCAAACACACTTTTCAGAGTCCTTCATAAAGAATTAGAACCCAAAAACTAAACAGTGCCCACCAAGGGTCACATCTTAAGAACTCAAGACATTCCACTGCCTTGGATGAGCCTCTGTATCAGAAAACAACACAGGATACACTAATGTATACCCGGATGGCTGTCTGCGGGCTGGATGGCTGTTGTTTCCTGAAACTTCTCTGAAAACAAAAGGCGTATCCCAAGAGGACACCCCTCTGAGCACAATATTCATTATATACAAACAATCACTCCATATACAGACACGGACAAGATGCCAAGAAATTCCAGTAATATTATTAGAAACAATAATAACCTTCAATACAAGCAAGTAAGAAGTTGTTTTCCCTGTGGGGTGTAGGCTGTATTAAAGACATTCTCTTACTGGTTTTTACCAAATTTCTACACTGAAGGACTGAGATCAAATATTGCACAGCCACTCCAAAGAGAAAGAAACAAAAGGACAGAGTTCAAAATTATGTTCAAGATGGCTGATGAAAAACAGAACTGTAAGTTGAGAGCTATTTGTAAACTGACTCCCCCCACCCCATGTATCTCCGTGTCCAGGCCAATGAACTCCCACAGAGATGACATGGGTGTCGGGACTGACCCCCAGGAACAAGCCCTCTGGGAGCTAGGACCTAAGCCTACCTCCCACCTTGTACTTCTCTGAAGAATAGAATCAGTCACTGTTAAAAACAGAGATTCCCGGCCCCAAACTCACTGAGTCAGGATATCCCAAGGCATGCACTGGGAATATGAAATTAACAAGGACTCCAGGGCAACCCCAGCTGGAAACACCACCCTGAGGGTTCAGGGCATCCACCTGGGAACAGACCAGTGGCTGCAGGATGCAGGTGAGGGGCTTGGGGGTACAGGAGTGACCCAGTGTTTCTGGATGGGCCTCCCAGGGGACACAGTCCAGAAGAAGGAAGGGCTAAGTCCCTGGAGGTGCTCTGAGAAACTCCAAATACAAGGCGGGACAGGCACTTCAGCTGAGTGGGCTGGAATAGAGCCCAGAAATAGCCAGAAAACACACTGATTCCTGGAGAAAAATCGAGCAGTGAAACAGGTTCATAGTGTTGGGCCCGGGAGAGGTAAGGAGGCTGAGTCTGGGATAGGAGTGCCAGAAGGTGCAGAGGTCCCAATAATGCATGATTATTCATCACGATGAGAGGACCCCCTGGTCTGATGAGCAGGACACAAAGCTCCCTGCCTCCACCATCTCACACTTCCACTCACTCAGGACAGGATGATCAGATACCCACTCTCGGGCAGGCAGTGCTCAGCCCAAGGGGCAGAGTGGTCTTAGCAGATGCTTCCATTCCACAGACAGCTCTGCTTACTCTCATGACCCCCGCTCAAGCACCTGCCTAGTGTCTTCATTTTTCTGCCTCAACTTTCAGAGGGACATTACTGTCATGTAATTGCTTTTTCCCCATGTACAGCTATATCATGAACATGTGCCCATGTAAGTAAAGGCTCCAGTAAAACATGGTTTTAAGTACCAGTCATGAAGATTGGCATTTCTTAGGCAGACAGTGGTAGGCCCTCTAGGGAGCATTTAGGAAACTGGGGGCTATTTGTGATGGGCACAGAGGTTGGGCTGCCCACTGAATTCTGTGAGCTGGAGCCAGTGCCCTGACATGCATTGGGCAGCCCCACACAACAAAGAATTTTTCCACTCCCGCAGGACTTCCAAATGTCTTCTGGGAATGTGAGGGCCAGGGGCACTTGCCCTTTGCACAGTCTTAACTAGAAAATGATGAGAGGGGCTTCCCTGGTGCCCTAGTGGTTAAGAATCCACCTTGCAATGCAAGGGACACCAGCTGGATCCCTGGTCTGAGAAGATTCCACATGCTGCAGGACACCTAAACCCCTGTGCTGCAACTACTGAGGCCCGCACGCCCTAGAGCCCATGCTCTGCAACAAGAGAAGCCATCACAACTAGAAGCCCAAGTACCACAAGTAGAGAGTAGCTCCCACTCACCGCATCTAGAGAAAAAGTGCACGGGAGCAAAGAATAGCACAGCCAAAACACATATTTAAAGCAAGAAAACAATGAGGGCTAGTGGATAAAATAGAAGTGTTCTAGAACACACAAGTGTGGAGAGGGGATTGGACTAAACTGTCTCAACTGTTTCACTCAGGGCCACTGTTCTATGATTCAAACATGTAAATAAATCCAGCCATGTGACTTTCTACCTAGTTCTCTCAGGGGTATCAATTATCTAATATATTCCTATCTTCTTCCATGATTATATAATTGAAAATTTTACATTCTAATTTTGGTTTGGTTAACCATTTCAAATCCTAAACCTAGAGAACTTTTACCCTTAAGTATAAACCAAAAAAGGAGAAGGAAATGGCAACCAACTCCAGTATTCTTGCCTAGAGAATCCTGTGGATGGAGGAGCCTGGCGGGCTGCCATCTATGGGGTTGCACAGAGTCAGACACGACTGAAGCGACTTAGCAGCAGCAGCAGCATAAACCAAGGAAACTATAATGGATGTACATAAAAATATTTTTCAATGATTTTTACTTCAGAAATATCTACAGATAAAAATACTAGAAGTTACCAAAATATCAAATAATTTGGAATTAGTTAAATCAATGATGGTATATCCATAGAATAGTTATTTCCAGCTATGGTATAGCCATAGAATATCTATCCATAGACTAGCTAATATTTTAGAAATCTCATGATATAGAAAAATACAGAATTAAGTGGGACAAACAAGTTACACAAAAATGGGTCTCTAAGATTTCATATATATGAAGAAATTTCATATATATTTCATATATATATATAAACTCTATCAAAAATGTTTTTATCTAGTATTTATAAAGGATAAGAGAAATATAGAGGGGGTTTGTGGGAGCCCTATGTGCCATTATATATGATGTGTGTGTGTGGTTTAGCGTAAGTCCTGAAAAGAAATAATCCTGTTGATAATACAATGACAGAAGCACTGGAGTAGCCATTGCCTCACTGTGAAGATGAAGAGTAAGAAGAACAGCTTCATTCCCATGCCCTCAGGAACACTGAATACTTAAACAGCTAGTCAAGGTTCTAAATTAGATTTAAGTTTAAATGCACACTGTCTCCTATAATCATTACTGAAATTTCTCTCTTAAATCAATTCCAAGTTAGGGTAAGAAGTTTTCCAAGCTGTTGAAACATTAAGGACAAAGTTTTTTTGCTCAATCTTCTAGAAATATTACTTCAAATATAGGACCATAAAGAGACTAAAGTCTGTAAAATAAGTTTCTCATAGAAACTCGTACATTAAAGTATTCATTATAGAAAATCAAATTTATTCAACTTAGTCATAAATGAACTCAGCAGCCTTGTGATAATTAACCCATTACTCTATTAGTTTCTGTATAAAGATTCGATAGTCAGAATACTTTTGAGTCTAGTTTATTCTGTGGGGTCTGCTTCTCTAACAGATTCAAACTCTACTGCATTGGGAAGGCCCTTTCACACACACATCATTCTTTTTCATACCCACGCTAAAACAAAGGCAAGAACATTAAAACGTATACTACAATAGCAACAGAGGTTATATCTGGGTGGTATACAATTATAAGAAATTTTTATTTCCTTGGAATTTACTGTATTTTCCAATAAAACCATGTATCCCTTATTATTATTTTTAATGAAAAATGAGTTTCCCTTTTATCTTTATCCTGATCATTGTCCAGTCAACGTGCTAACATTTTATCAAGTGATCAAGGGCAGAATACTTCAAAAAAATAAATAAACAACGAAGGAAAAGAGAGTTTCATTTCCAGAATGTGTGGCCTCTTTTTCAATCAACACTAAGGATTTGGTGTGGGATTCTTTTGTGTGTGCTCTACAGCAGGGAGGATAAATTATTTTTATCTGTGGCTGCAAGAGCTTGTATTATTAAGCTAATGTCTTTCCATGTCTAATCCTTTAAACATTCGGAGTGTTGAGAATTTTCAGGCTTGAGTCAGACGGGGCTTTAGAAATCACCTGACTGAAACTTGAATTAGGGGAGAGGGCGGTCACCTGATAGACAAGAGGTAAGAACCTGCATTTCTTTTAAGTTTATGTGCTTGAAGTAGAGGTGACTTACAATGTTGTGTTAATTTCTTCTGTACAGCAGTGATTAAGTTATACACATATATATACGTTCCTTTTGCAGTCTTTTCCATTATGTCATAAGATGCTGAGTACAGTTTGCTGTGCTGTACAGTAGGACTTTGTTGTTTATCTACCCTGTATATATAAGCTTTCGTGTATGCGTGCCATGTGCTCAGTCTAGTCTAACTCTTTGCGACTCCTCTGTCCATGGAATTTTCTAGGCAAAAATACTGGAGTGGGCTGCCGTTTCCTCCTCCAGGGGATCTCCCTGGCCCAGGGATTGAACCTGCGTCTCTTGTGTCTTCTGACTTGCATATGGATTCTTTACCCACTGAGCTACTGGGGAAATCTGGAGTATAATAGTTTACATCTGTTAACCCAAAACTGTGGAAGGAAAGCTATGACAAACCTAGACAGCATATTAAAAAGCAGAGACATCACTTTGCCAAAAAAGGTCCATATAGTCAAAGCTATGGTTTTTCTAGTAGTCATGTATGGATGTGAAGGTTTGATCATAAAGAAGGCTGACAGCCAAGAATTGATGCTTTCAAATTGTGGTGTCGGAGAAGACTCTTGAGAGTCCCTTGGACTGCAAGGTCAAGCCAGTCAATCCTAAAGGAAATCAACCCTGAATATTCATTGGAAGGACTGATGCTGAAGCTGAAGCTCCAGTAATTGGGCCTTCTGATGCAAAGAGCTGACTCACTGGAAAAGATTCTGATGCTGGGAAAAACTGAAGGCAAACGGGGGTGACAGAGGATGAGATTGTTAGATAACATCTCTGACTCAGTGGACACAAACCTGAGTAAACTCTGGGAGATAGTGAAGGACAGAGAAGCCTGGAGTGCTACAGTCCATGAGGTTGCAAAGTCTTGGACACGACTTAGTGAATGAACAACAACAACCCCAAACTCCCAATCCATCCCCTTCCACCTCCCCCTTGGCAACCACAAGTCTGTATTCTATGTGAGTATGTTTCTGTTTCACAGATAAATTCCTTTGTGTCATATTTTAGATTCCATATATAAGTGACACCATATGGTATTTAAGACCCTGAATTTCTTAATTTCCACTCCACCAGCATTCTTCTGCACCCATGGGGTGGAGGCAGGATGGGGGCTGAGGAGAACCCTCACTACATGACTGCCATTCTATGCAGTATAAGCAAAGAAAGCTATTTTTAGAATCCGTGATTACCCAACTATGTACCAGACTCTCAAAATTCTGTCAAGACAAGCTAATTTTTTTTAATCTCTATCATATCCCTTTAAAAAACGAAAAAGAAATCCTAAAAGCACACTAACAAGAAGAGCGTACTGATAGTACACAGATCTCTGCTCTAGTAAAGTCCAAAAAGGCACATTTTATGTTCTTTACTATTAAAAAACTCTGGGTGCTCATTCCCTTACTCATTTCTTTCTCCTTTTAGCAGAGCCCATTTAGACTCTGCCTACTTCTACAAAAAAAATTTGAACAAGAAACAAGTAGCTATTAAAACACACACAAGTTGTCTATCTCAAAAACAAAAGATGAAAGGATTTATCCCCCAAGGAAAAGTTGCTGCCAACAAAACTTCCTCCTTCCATAAAGCAACAAAGCTTTTTCTTTTATCTGAAATGTTACAAAAATAGTCAAAGCCATCAAAGGCCATTATCCTTGCTAATACCCCAATCTTCAACCCCCTCTAACTGGGGACTTCCAGATGAAGAGGCTAACGAACTCAAATTCACAAATGTAACCACCAACTTAATTAGGAGTAACACATTGCTATAGAATAGCTCCTGTTTATACAGGCTAGGTCTTTAATGACATTAAAAGGCTTAATGCTATCATAAATTTTAATACAATATTTTAAACACAAGTGAGTTTATCACTCTCAAAAGTAAATTTACTTAGCTGGGTAAGAAATACCCAACTTCATTAGTATTCTCCTACAACCATAAATTCCCCTTTGTCATATCTGAGCATTTACAGAATTGGCACTGGCTTCAGCTATAAAAATCAATCAAACTGATGCATATTCATCAACTAACTGCTCTAAACAGACTGATGGTGCTTGTCTTGGTTCTATTGCAAGGGAAGCCAGGGCTTAAGCAAATTACAGCCTTGCTGGGTGTCAAACTAGAAAATGAGAGGCTTGTATTAAATGATTACTAAAGCTTCATTCTTGCTCTAACTAAATGAAGTTCTGTAACTACGAGTTTTAAAAAGCTCCAGATACTAAGGAACATGCCAGAGTAGGGCAATATGCAGCCCCACCACTCAGATGCACTGAAAATCCAAATTAAAATGTAAACACATCATCTTTCAGGAGAAAGCATTAAGGTATTTATCAGCCATCACCTTATTAGGGCTTAGCTCCAGGCAGCTAGAGGCCTAAGGATGAGCAGTTGCTGGGAAGAAAAGGATTAAAGTAGGCATTTAAATCAAATGGCCTATAAGAGCCAGGCAAAGAGCATACACAGAGATCTGAGTGGGAATTGTGGGAAAATGAAGAGCTGCTCCTCAGTTCCAACTAATTATTGCCTTGCAAGAATGTATACCCTGGGTTATCCCATTTTTACATATTTCAAAAGAATGTCAAAAATCCATAAAACCTCTGATATTTAAACACTGAACCCTGAAGAATTGATGCTTTTGAACTGTGGTGCTGGAGAAGACTCTTGAGTGTCCCCTGGAGAGCAAGGAGATCAAACCAGTCCATCCTAAAGGAAATCAACCCTGAATATTCATTAGAAGGACTGATGCTGAAGCTGAAGATCCAATACTTTGGCCACCTGATGCGAAGAGCTGACTAACTGGAAAAGACCCTGATGCTGGGAAAGATTGAAAGCAGGAGGAGAAGAGGGCAACAGAAGATGAGATGGTTGGATGGCATCACCAACTCAATAGATGTGAGTTTTAGCAAACTCCAGGAGATAGTGAAGGACAGGAAAGCCTGGCATGCTGTAGTCCATGGGGTCATAAAAAATTGGACAGGATTTAGCAACTGAACAACACAAATGTTTTAAAAACAGTCTACAAGCCAATTATATCTCCATATTATATACACTTGCAGGGCACCAAATTTGAGATCTCTGATATGGGACACCATACTATTAAGGAATAAAATAGAAAGATGGGGGGAGATGCTAAATAGGAGGAAGGATGCAAAGAAAGAGGATATAATGGGCTAAGTCAATATCTGAAGTTGGCTCTGTTGAGGGAATTCTGAAGAACAAGCAAACCTGGAGGCAGGAAGAGATTAAGACAGTGAGTCTAAACCTTTTGGGTGGTCATGGGTAGCATATGAGATTCTCATAAATGCTTTAGAGATTTTCCCTGGAAAAATAAACCTAAGAGAGTACAAAGAATAAAGCTGCCCACCAAGATGTCTGTAGGTTGTTCCTTGTTCTCCTCTCCTTGTTACCTTACATGGCAAAAGGGATTCTGTAGAAGTGATTAAGTTAAGGAACTTGACATGGAGTGATTACAGTGAGTTACCTCAGTAGACCCAATCTAATCATGTGAATCCTTAAAATCAGAACATCTTTCCTGCCCAAATCTAAAACAGAGAACACACCTGTCCCGATACTGGATCTATTCTTTTAGCTTTAAACCTTGTGCTCTGTCACCCGTGTTTAGTCATGCTTGCTCTGCACCTTTTGTAAAAGAATGTTGCCCACAGCCTGAAATATAACATGGTAGCCCATTCTCAAGGCTCTGACCTTTAAAGGTTTAACACTTTTCCATTCACACACAGAGAAAAAAGAGAATAACCTTTGTCCTGTTGTAGGTTTATAGGAACACTGTGATCAGACCTACATAGACAGCTGCAAGAACAAACAATTCCGGCACCAAATGGTTTGCAACAACCAACCACACCACCATGCCTTCTAGCTACAAACCTGTGGCTTTCAGTAACACAAATTTATAATCTTATGATTCTATAAGGACAGATGGCCAGCATGGGTCCCACTGGGATAAAATAAACGTGTCAGCAGGCTTGCATTCCTTTCAGACAAGAAGCCTGCATCTTAGTTGGGTAAGACGGTTCCTTGGGATACAAGTCCACCATCCTCTCAGTCTGCTGGCTTTCTGAACAAAATCGCTATTTCTTGCCCTAACAACTCATCTCTTAATTTACTGGCCTATCGTGAGATGAGGAGTAGGGGCTTGAACTAAGTCACAGTTAGAAGAAAACATGGAAGAATGCTCAGAGAGATCCAATGTGTCTTGCTTTGAAAATGGAAGGGGCCACTTGCCAAGCAATGTGGGCAGCCTCTAGAAACTGGAAGAGGCCAGGAATGGATCAGTTCTCCCCTAGAGTCTCCAGAAAGGAATGTAAGCCTGTTGACAATGTTTGTTTTATCCCAGTGGGATCCATGTTGGCCATCTGTCCTTATAGAACCATAAGATTATAAATTTGTGTTGTTGTAAGCTACAGGTTTGTGGTCATTTGTTACAGTAGCAACAGAAAACCAATATACAGAAAGACAATCAAAATTTGGCAAAAACATTCATAGACCCGGTCCAGAGACACAGATAAAGGCTCCTTGCACTAGAAAGAGCTGAACAACATGATCTCAGAGCTGAAGATAAAACTATTTCTCTTTTGCACACGTGAGAAGATCAAAGACTACCCCAAGACACAGTCAGCTTCAAAATCTCACCTCTACAAGGATGGATTCATTCTCTGGACACTAACTACCCTTCTGAGTCTCACTTAAATCACATGTGAATCCCTGACAACTCCTTGCTGCAGACTGATCTTTCTTCTCTTGCTTGAAATGTTCTTTATGCTAAGAACATGCTCCTCCCCAACCTCCATCCCCAAGAAGATGGCATTTTACACCTGCTGAGATTTAGCCTGGCTTATTCCCTCACTTTGAGCCAGACGGAGCCCTGAAGTATCTTGTTACAGTATCATGTCTCTATCAAGATCTTACTGAGCATGATATGCCTGGACCAGGCTGTATGCTGGCTTAAAAATGGAAGAGGAAGGTTATCAGGAAAGTGAGCTACCTGACTCAAAGTTGTTTTTAGCCTCAGATCTCATTTCACCAGTTCATCAAATTTCACAATCCCTGTAATATTTTGAGATGTCTTTTTAAGTTCCATTAGAATGATCCTGGGTGACATCACCATGGTTGTGACAAATAACTCTGTAGTTTAAAGTTACCATACCAATCTAAATACTAAACCTAATACGCCAGACATAACTGACTTCACAACTCCTGATCTGTAACCTAACACCAGATCCTGTGATTGTCAATGCTGATGCATAGACATTTCTGGAATGCTGCTAGATGAAAAGCAAAGTGGAACATGAAGGCTAGAAAGGAAAAAGAATAAAAGAACAACAAGATATTTGGGGTCCCATGGAGATTTGCTGAAGTGTAGAGGAAGACAGACCAGATCTGTTTCTGCAAGAAAAGCCCACTCTGTTGGGGAGACTAGCTTGACTCAACAAGGAAGGCAGCCCAGTGACCAGTGTATCTGGCTCCTTTTTCTGACATGCAGAAGAGGTCTAGGAACCTCCTAAAATGTTACACAAACTTATGTGTATATGTGCATCTCTTTTTTTCTGAAGAAGAGTGCCATAGATCTGAGAATCCAAATGAACTGTAACTCCCCATTTCCAAATATAAGAGGTGCTGGCCTGTATGTTTCCTCATGAGGACTTCTCTAATTGAACACTCTTAATTCTTACTAGTCATAAGTGAATAATCCCCATCACAGAATCCTATTATATTTCTGACTTGCCCTCTGATAGCAGCAATAATACCATTTACCTTTTCCACTGTAGATGGGATATAAAGTGGTCTTAATTTTACCAAACATCCGGCATCTTTGAGAAGTTGAATTACGGACCTCATTTTCCCCATCAGCCTCTGTGGAATAGTCACCCCAAAGGGCACCATGCATTCCACACAAATATGAATGTGTATTTTGTAGCTTGTTTTCATTTTGTCTGTTGTGGGTTTTGTTGCGTCTTTCTTTACAGCTTTGAAATATGCATAGGAATAGAGTTGGCCTTATTATTCCTGAGAGAGGGAGTCACCACTCTAGTGGGATAAGACAGGGTCACTGTCTAAACTGGCTGTAAAACAGCTTTGCTACAATGAGGTTTCCAATCGGAGGGTGAGTGTTCTGATCAGCAGAGAAATGACAGGACTGAGGCTCACCCGATCCAAGGTCAGGTAAAAATAAACAGACAAGAGATGGCAATCAGCAAAGAAGGTGAGAAAAGATATCCAAGAATCCAACCAGATAATGGATCACCTTAATTTTAGGATCTCCATCAACCACCTGAGGCTCTATGATTCTAAATTTAGTATGCTGAATATATAAAAGCACAATTTCACTATATATAAAATATATAAATAATAAGGACCTTCTGTAGAGCACAGGGAACTCTTGACAATTCTCTGTAATGACCTACATGAGAAAAGAATCTAAAAAGAATGGAAATAGGTATGCTGATTCACTTTGCTGTAGAGCAGAAAAGAACACAACATTGTAAATCAACTACAGTCCAATAAAAATTAATTTTTAAAAAAGGCACAATTTCATAGTACAGCCAATCTTGTCTGTTGTTGATTCATTGAGACTCTGCTGCCTTAGAAAAAATTTTGAAAGGTCATGACAGAAGCCCAGCCCTCCCTTTCTCCTGAGAGCTATGATTACACTGTACACAAGATCCTACAAAGACAGCTGACACAACTAGTGGTTGAATTCTTTCTTCTGTTTACTTCCAGAAGAGACTTTCCATAGACAGCTGCAAGGCCAGGCTCCCATCTGAATGCCATGTCAACCTTGCTGCAGTCAGCCTTCACCCAAGTTCTTGCCCTGGACCCAGAAGTTGTCTCCTGCAGGTCTAGGAGACCAGAGAGGCCAGCCCAGGGCCACTTCAGGGCTTAGAGACATCACTTGGATCAGCACAGAAGCCACACCTGTTATGCTGCAATCAGACATTTGTAGGCTCAAATTCTGGTTCAGCCTTTTTCACTTGTACAATATCAGGCAGGTGCCTTAATGTCTCAGCCTCGGGGTCCTTCTCCATAAAATTCGGCTAAGAGTACCCACTTTCTGCGGAAGGCTGCTGCTGCTGCTAAGTCACATCCGAGAAGGGATGAGGGCTAAATGACAGAATATGTGAGAAGCAATTGGCTTGATGCCTACACTATTATTACTAATTACCATGATCACTGAAGAAAAGCTAATCATCTCTAGCAAGGAATGAAAAAGGGCAAAATGATATCAGCATTTCTCTTTCTCAGGGCAGGAAGGTCTCTACTCTTCTCTGAGCCTTAAGGCTGATTATCTTCAGACTGAAGGGAGAGAAAGTAGGTTATTTGTATTTCTCTTAGACTCAATGGTTCTCCTTCTAGGCCCCATTAAAGAGCTTCTCTGACTTCAAGTGATGCCAACGAAAGTGAGAAAGCCTTGCCTCTTGTGTGGGGGGTAGCAAGCACGGGTGCTACCATGTCTGGGAAAGGAATCCCAGGCCCACTGCAGCTTCTGACAACAAAGGGCCCACCTTGGTTGAACTCGCACAGTTTCCTGGCACCTGGAGGTGGGGTTGTGTGTACTCTTCTGAGCTGCCGTTCCTGGTCTCCCTTGACACTCCGACTGGCTGGATACCACATGCTCTGTCTCCTGCAAGAGAAACAGGAAAGGGAGATGAACTGTCAGCAGCCAACAGTTCCACAGTGTTCTCCGGTGGGGGCTGGGTCACAGAGCAGGGCAGCAAGCCATAGAAAACACACACTCCTGATGATTGTGGGGAAGGGGGCTGATGAGTAATTCAAAACCTAAAAAGTCTCTTTCTATCTGGCAGTTGCTGCCAGATTACAAATTAAAAAGGAGGTTTCCTTGATGGTCCAGTGGTTAAGACTGTGCACTTCCAAGGCAGGGGGTGCAGGTTCAACCCTTGGTCAGGGAACTAAGATCCCACATGTAGTGCAACCAAAAAAACTCCAGATACAGAATAAGGAAGAAGTATAATAAAAACCTAAATCTTACAAACATTAGAAATATTATAGAGCTTCCCTAGTGACTCAGTGGTAAAGAATCCACCTGCCAATGTAGGAGACATGAATTTGATCCCTGATCTGGCAGGATTCCACATGCCACGGAGCAACTAAGCCCAAGCGCCACAGCTGAGCCTGTGCTCTAGAGCCCAGGAGCCGCAACTACTGAGCCGTGTGCTGCAACTGCGGGAGCCTGAGTGCCCGACAGCCGTGCTCTGCAATAAGAGAAGCCACCGCAGCGAGAAGCCTGTGCACCACTAGAGAGGAGCCCCCAGTCACGGCGCAGAAGAGCCCACACAGCAACAGACACCCAGCACAGCCAAAAGTAAATAAAATTGTGAACAATTATAGAAGGTATTTAATGAATAGATTTGAAAATATAATCTCCAGAATATTTATAGCATAGGCTCAATTTGCCAAATCAAATATAAGTATAAATGTACGCACACATACACAAACACACAAACACACATACAAAATTGAGACCGAGTAAACCACAATCTTAACGATGACTAACATTAAGATGTCATTTTTTTTCTTCGGGGTGCTCATCTACATTTATTAAAATAAGGATACATTATTCCTATAATAAGAAAGAAATTTAAGTGAATCTGAAAACAAAGAGACAAATAATTTTTATAAATTCCAAATCCCAAGTATGCTTAGTATCCCTCTCGTCCCCACTCCCTCTCTCTCTCTCTCTCTCCCTTTCTCTCTCGCTCTCGCTCTCGCTCTCACACACACACACACCTGTCTATACTGCACCCAAAGAGGTCCTAGATTGGCCCCATCATCCTATAATGAACTCTACTAATTAATTTAGAAAAACTAACAGAAGTCAAGTCTAGAGAGTATCATAAACATTCCCAAGTTAAAATGAATCTGTATTCAATATAAAGACACACATACCCAAAATGAAAGACTTAGATACGTTCAGCAACTGAAACACTATAGTGTTTGGGCCATGCCAAACCTCTAACAAAATTTCCTTAGGATAAAATAGCCCTTCTTTACCTGAAAAATGAAATACGAAAACCAAAATCAGTAAGAAATTCAGAAAATGCAGATGGCTACTGTCATCCAGTCAAAATATTCATGTGATACAGTGAATCAGGCTCTGAGTGTGCAGTATATTGTGGTGACAATACAGACCAAGTTCCTCTCTTACAGGTACAGGTTGAAGTCAGTATAAGTGCCAGTTTGTGAGGCATCTCAGAAAACATTTTTCTAAAATATGAGAATAGTTTGGCGGGGCTATTTGCCAAGTATTCATCACAAACTTCTGAAGCAAAACCATAGGAATGCTTTCCTACAAGAGGGGTAAAATGGGAAGCAGGAGCAGAGCTGAGGAAAAGAAATGAATTAGAAACACCAAGATCCTTTCTTTAGTTTCAGTTTTCTAAGCATCCAGCATCAGGCAAGAAGACACACCACATGAAAGGGAGCCATTATAGTGTCTGATAGTTCCCTAGACAAGCAGCTAGCCAAGTAGCTGCTTGCAAAAAATTCTACACCTACTTGAATACTGGTCAAGTTTCCCCAAACAATGGTTTTCAAGTGAGACAGCTCTGCTTGCATGTATATGAGATATGTGTCCTTAGACAAATTATATCCATTATCTGGACCTTGGTTTCCTTGTCTGTACAATGGAGATAATATTCCAAGTTCATGAGGGCATTGAACAAGATGCTCTTTTACTGCTTGCCAACTGGAGGCACACCATGGAATGGGAGCTACTGATGATGATAATTATAATCCTTTTCTAAAAATTCCTTCCAAGCTCAGTATTCTGCAACTAGTGTTAAGGAAATACTTGGAGATTTAGCCCAAATGAGCTCAGTGAAAGCAAACTATTTTTGCATTGGGATGCGCATTTCAGGTTTCTATACTAATAATATTATTGTAAACATTGTATTTAGAAGTCACCCTACTTGGAGACCTAATGACAAGGTCTAATTTCTAAACAATTTAAAACAGAAATTTCAACTTTATTAAAACTTAACCCTTTTAAGAAAGAGTAGGTTTTTGTTTTTTTTCCCCCAAAGACAGTGTTTTATCTCATCCTTTGAACTCACATAGGCCGAAAAGGGTTTCAGGCTACACATTGCAGGACTCCTATGGATTTTAAAAGCAAATGCAAGCATAAATAAATGGGAATACATCAAAACTAAAAAGCTTTTGTATGGAAAAGAAAGTGATCAATAAAACCAAAAGGCAGCCTACTGAACAGGAAAAGATAATTGCAAATCATGTATCTGATAAGAGGCTAATATCCAAAATATACAAAGAATCCACACAACTCAATAACAAAAAGAAATCTGATTAAGAAATGGGAAGAGGGCCTGAGTAGATACTTTTTATCAAGGAAGGCATACAGATTATCAACAGACACATGAAAAGAGCTCAGCATCACTAATCATCAGGGAAATGAAAATCAAAACCACAATGAGATATCATCTCACACCTATCAGAAAGTCTCTCTGATAATAACCAACAAATAATTATTGGTGAGGATATGGAGAAAAGGAAACCCTCATGCACTGTTGGTGCAAATGCAAACCAGGACAGCCACTACAGAAAACAGCATGGAATTTTTCTCAAAAAATTAAAAACAGAACTACCATATGACCCAGTGATTTCACATCTGGATAGTTATCCATAGAAAACAAAAATACTAATTGAAAATATATATGCACCCTTATGGGCTTTCCAGGTGGTACTAGTGGAAAACAACCCGCCTGCCAGTGCAGGAGATATAAGAAATGTGGGCTTGATCCCTGGGTCAGGAAGACCCTCTGGAGGAGGGCATGGCAACCCACTCCAGTAATCTTGCCTGAAGAATCCCATGAACAGAGGAGCCTGGCGGGCCATAGTCCTCAGGGTGGCAAAGAGTCAGACATGACTGAAGTTACTTAGCCTACACACACACACATACACACACACACACATGCACCCTTATGATCACTGCAGCAAATAGCCAAGATACAAAAACAATCTGTGCCCATCAATAGAAGAACGGAAGGAAAAAAGAGAATAGTATAAACACATACAGGCACATTGAATATATTACTCAGTCATAAGAAAAGAATGAAATCTTGCCATCTGCAACAACTTGGGTGAACCAAGAGGGCATTATGCTAAGTCAGAAAGAGAAAGACATAGGAAATAAGTCAGAAAGAGAAAGACAAACACCATATGATTTCACTGATATATGGAATCTATAAAACAAAACAAACAAACAAGCAAAACAAAATAGAAACATACACATGAATGCAGAGAATAAACTGATGTTCACCAAAGGGAAGGTGGGCGGGGGCTGTGCAATACAAGTGAAGGGGATTTAAGAGGTATAAACTTCCAGTTATAAGTCATAGGCATGCACAACATAGGGAATAGAGTCAACAGGACTGCAACATTTTTGTATAGTGACAGATGGTTACTAGACATGTCGTGATGATCAGTGTGTTGTGCATACAAATGTTGCACTACTATACTGCACACCTGAAAATAATACAACATTGAATGTCAGTTATAGTGAAAGTGAAAAGTGAAGATGCTCAGTCGTGTCTGACTCTTTGCAACCCCATGGAGTCCTACCAGGCTCCTCCATCCATGGGATTTCCTAGGCAAGAGTACTGGAGTGGGTTGCCATTTTCTTCTCCAGGGGATCTTCCTGAGCCAGGGATCAAACCCAGGTCTCCTGCATTACAGGCAGACCCTTTAGCGTCTGAGCCATCAGGGGAAAAAAGCGATCATCTACTACATACCGAGGATGCTGATAGTTAAGAGGGTTATATAAAAGTGAATGAGACATCTTTGCCCCCAAAGAACTATAGAATCTGTTTTTGACAAAGACTAAAGCATGAGATGGCAGACACTAACTTGCCTACTTCTGTGTTAATGTGTTTGTCAGATGGGGAGGTACAAACTGACCAATGGGAACGAGGCAAGTAGAAGCCAAGATCTTCTCCTCCAGGTTAATCTTCCCACCACCTAGTTATCTATTAATTAGACTGAGAGGCTCAAAACCCCAGCTGAACTGTTTACAATAGCCAGGACATGGAAGCAACCTAGATGTCCATCGGCAGACAAATGGGTAAGAAAGCTACGGTACGTATACACAATGGAATATTACTCAGCTATTAAAAAGAATGTATTTGAATCAGTTCTAATGAGGTGGATGAAACTGGAGCCTACTATACAGAGAGAAGTAAGTCAGAAAAACACCAATACAGTATATTAACACACACACATATATATAGAATTTAGGAAGATGGTAACGATGACCCTATATGAGGGACAGTAAAAGAGACACAGATGTAAAGAACAGACTTTTGAACTCTGTGGGAGAAGGCAAGGGTGGGATGATTTGAGAGAATAGCATTGAAACATGTATATTATCATATGTAAAATAGATCGCCAGTCCAGGTTTGATTCATGAGACAGGGTGCTCAGGGCTGGGATGAGATGGGGAGGGAGGTGGGAGGGAGGGTTAGGATGGGGAACACATGTACACCCATGGCTGATTCATGTGAATGTATGGCAAAAACCACCACAATATTGTAAAGTAATTAGCCTCCAATTAAAATAAATAAATTAGAAAAAAACCCAGCTGAGTTGGAAAAAAACAGACATTCTTAAGCAGAAATGGTGAAATATGATATTTCACCCTCATTGGAATTTTAGGGATCATAGAGAACTTGAGAGAATCTAGCTTTAATCCAAAGGGATGGCCACTGCTTCAGGCCCTTCCAAGTTTCCTAATTTGTACAAATCCATGATCCAGAAGAATTTTCCATCCTCATTCCAGTTTTTGCCCATCTGCTCTAGTTTGCCAAGTCAGAATACTACCCTTAAGCCTCAAAGACATACACATCCTCTAAATCTTAAAAGATATGGTGAGTCAAAACAGTCATTTTTCAGTCTTCTCACACTTGAGGTTTTACCTGTAACCATTCTATTCCATAATTGATTAAAACTGTTATTTTCTCCAACTGCAGGCTTAAATTTTAAATTAAATAGTTTTATAACTAATCACTCCATTGCTAATAAAAAAAGTCTTAAATTCATGGCATCATGTTTTTCCAAAGAGCTCTAATAAACACATAGGTTAATGCATCTGATACCTCCACAGTTCAGAAGGGCACATATTTTCAGCTTTTAAAACAAATAAGGAAAGTGTTATCAATATACCCTTTCCTATATGACCCTCAAGTTCCTGTTACCTTAAACTTGCACAATTCTGTGAAAGTGACTTATAGTCCATTGAATAATTGGAAGTTTTAAAGATTTTTAGCCCTGATTAAAAGAACTAGTTGTTATTATCACATTCATTTCATAACTGGGGGAAAGGAAGCCCTGGAAGAGATGATTTAAATTTATTTTAAAAACTGTCTGATTATTACTTAATGTTCTGATCCTTTAATAAAGAGGGAACTTACATATTTCCTCAGTCTTACCACTTCCATTTTAAAAATAATCACTAGGAATTTCTTTCCTAGTGATCCAGTGGTTAAGAATACACCTTCCAATGCAGGTACATGTGTTGGATCCCTGGTCAGGGAATGAAGATCCCACATGCCATGGGGCAACTAAGTTAGACTAATCAAGAGAAGTCAAGACAGACGATTTACCTAGGATGGAAAGACTGTCTTTTATGCAAGCGATGACTTCCTGAAGACTTTGCAAAATCTAACTGAGATTTCCATTTTAAGACCACTCCCATAACAGAAGATATTAGGTATTTCTGTTCACCAGCTAAAGTTGAAATATTTCAATAAAATAAAAACAGTTTGTAATTCAAGAGATCCAAACAGCTTTAAATAATGCAAATCTTGATAAATCTGGGGGGAGAATTATATTATTTCAAATTTTTTACATTGAGTGACTTAATATTTTATATTTAATACTTTAATTCAAATTGCATAAAATAGGACCATACTGTACCATAGCAGTCTCCAACATTTTTGGCACTAGGGACCAGTTTTATGGAAGACAATCTTTCCACGGACCAGGGTGAGTGGGGGGCGGGGGTGGTTTGGGGATTGATTCCCATAAGGAGTATACAACCTAGATCCCCAGCATGCTCAGTTCACAGTAGGGTTCACATTCCAATGAAAATCTAAGGCCACTATTGATCTGATAGAAGGCAGAGCTCAGGCAACAGTGTGAGCAATGGGCAGTAGATGTAAATACAGATGAAGTTTTGCTCACTTGCCTGCCACTCACTTCTTGCTGGGCAGATCCATTTCTAACAGGTCAAGGACCAGTACCAATCCATGGCCCAGGGTTCGGTATCCCTGCTGTACCACTCAAGCTAAAAAACCTAGAGCCTAATAATTTCAATCTCCTAAATCAAAATTTGGAGTTCTTTCCATTCTGTTTCAACATTTCAAGTTTACCATTGTCAAATGACAAAACAAACAATTTAGTAACCAATTTGATGCCCTTTACTCAAGAGGAAACAATCCATAGGTTGGGGGAGCACAGTACCTATGAAACAGGATAGCATTCTTCCAGAGTGATTTTAGGCAAGAGTGAGTATTTAGGCAAGAGGTAACAAAGAAACAGGGCATGACTAGCTAAGAGGATGGGAATTTCCTTATAAGGCTAGCAAGGCCTATCTTCTAGTGTAAGGTAAGCCACCTAAAGATGATTTGGATTATAACTGATGTGTGCTTCCTCAACAATCAATTCCAGTAAGTACAGGCTGACTTAGGTATTATACTGGAAGTCCTGGCCAGAGCCATTAGGCAAGAAAAAGAAAGACATCTAAATTGGGAAGGAAGAAGTAAAACTGTCACTATGCAGATGACATGACATGATACAGAGAATACACTAAAGACTCTACAAAAAATAGAACAAACAAATTCAGTAAAAGCACAGGATGCAAAATCAACACACAAAAACTTTTGCCTTTCTACACACTAATAAACTATCAGAAAGAGAGATTAAGAAAACAACCCCACTTACAATGACATCAAAAAATTAAGTAACTAGGAATAAATTTAACCAAGATGGTGAAAGACCTATATCTTGAAAAGATACTGATGAAATAAATGGATAAGGACACATGTCAATGGAAAAGATATTCCATGCTCATGTATTAGAAGAATTAGTAGTGTCAAAATGTCCACATTACCCAAAGCAATCTATAAATTCAATGCAATTCCTATCAAAATTTCAATGGCACTTTTTAAAGAACTAGAATAAATAATTCTAAAATTACTATGGAACCACAAAAGACACCAAATAGTACAAGTAACCTTGAGAAAGAAGAACAAGGCTGGAAATATCATGCTACCTGATTGCAAAATATATTATAAATTTTTACTAATTGAAACAGTGTTGTATTGGCATAAAATAGACATATAGTTCAATGGAATACAACAGAACCCAGAAATAAACCTATCTATATGTAGTCAATTAATTTATAACAAAGGAGACAATAGTGTACAATTGGGAAAGGACAGCCTCCTCAATAAATGGTATTGAGAAAACTGGACAGCCATATGCAAAAGGATGAAATTGGACCACTATCTCACACCATATGCAAAAATTAACTCAAAATTCATTAAAGACTTGAATGTAAGACCAGAAACCATCAAACTCTTAGAAAAAAAAAATAAGGTAAGCTCCTTGACATCACTCTTAGGGATATATTTTTGGATCTGACTCCAAAGACAACTGCAATAAAAGCAAAAATAATCAAATAACAAACTAAAAAGCTTCTTCACAGCCAAGGAAACTGACAAAATAAAGAGCAAGCTACTGAATGAGGGAATATTTGCAAATCATAAATATAACAAGGGACTAATATCCAAAATAAAAAGAACTCATATAACTCAAAAACAACAACAACAAAAACTCCAAACAATCCAATTTAAAAACAACAGAGATCTGAAAAGACATCATCCCAAGGAAGACATAATGATGGCCAAAAACCACATGGAAAGATGTTCATCATCACTAATAACAGGGAAATGCAAATCAAAACCATATTGAGATATCTCACACCTATCAGAACAGCTATTATAAAAGAGACAATAAATAACAAGTGTTGGCAAGGACTTGGAGGAAAGGGAACCATTGTGTACTACTGGTGGGAATGTAAACTGGTGCAGCCACTATGGAAAACAGTATGGAGGTTACTCAAAAAACTAAAGATAGAAATATTTAATGATCCAGCAATTCTACTCCTGGGTATTTATTCTGAGGGGAAAAAAAATATTAATTTGAAAAGAGGTATGTACCCCACTGTACACAGCAGCATTATTTAGCCAAGTTATGGAAGCAACCTAAGGATCCATTGACAGATGAATGGATAAAGATGTAGTATGTGTGTACACACACACACACACAGGAATACTGTTCAGCTATAAGCAAGAATGAAATCTTGCTATTGACAACAACACGGATGGACCTTGAGGATATCACGCTAAGTCAGATCAGTCAGGCAAAGACGAATACTGTATGAAAGAAAGTGAAAGTGCAAGTTGCTCAGTTGTATCCAACTCTTTGCAACCCCATGGACTATACAGTCCATGGAATTCTCCAGGCCTGAATATTCTCCAAGGGATCTTCCCAACCCAGGGATCGAATCCAGGTCTCTCTCATTGCAGGCGGATTCTTTACCAGCTGAGCCACAAGGGAAGCCCAATAATACCAGAATGGGTAGCCTATCCCTTCTCCAGAGGATCTTCCTGACCCAGGAAATGAACCAGGGTCTGTTGCATAATTCATCAAATACTGTATGATTTTACTTTATATGTGGAATCTAGAAATGAATGAACAATCAAAACTCATAGACACAAAGAACAGATCAATGGTTATCAGAGGGGAAAGGGGTTGGAAGTGGGCAAAAATGGTGATGTTGTATGGTGATGGGTGGAAAACTAGACTTACTGTAACAATCACTTTTGTAGTATATGCCAAAATCTAATTATTATGTTATACTCTAGTGTGTTATGTACCAAATCTACCTCAACTGAAAAAAAGATTTATTTATAGTGCAGGATGCCTTGATGGTTTTTAGTAGTCTGGCTTGTGCCTACTTAGATTTTGATGTGCTGTTGGTCAAAAATCTCTGAATTTTTTCTCTTATTGCCCCAAATTCACCTGTGGTTTATGCTATGAAGGCTTACCTGGTAGTTTTGTGAGTCCCCTAATAGCTGCCATCTTGCTTCATTTAGATTGAGGAGTATTTATTATTTTCCCTTGAAATAATCCTCTCTAATTCAAGCAGATTTACCTGCTTCTAGCTGCCTGTGCACACAGTTCCTGAAACCTTAAGTCTCACCCTGAAAACCTAGAGTCTCTCACAACTCAATTGTCTGCCTGCAAGAATTAGGTGAAATGAACTCAAAGAGCTCAGAATGCAAAAGAAGCAGAGTTCCACCAGAAGCAGAATGGCCCAAGAGCCAGCACACCGAGAGGGCCCTGGTAGAACCTTCATCGGCATCTAGGAGCTGCTCCTGCAATCTTCAGCACCTGTCTTCAGATCCCCATCTTGTCACCACTATCCAATGACAAAACTAAAATAACTCAGTAACAAGTGTGATGTCTTTTATCCAAGGGAATACAGCCTCTGAACTGGGAGAGTAAAGGGCCTCATGAGCAGTGGAACACTCTTTCCAAAGGATTCTGGGCAAGCAAGAGTTTTATAGAGTGTTTGAAATGGCAACGGGGAGGGAGAGCATGATGGGTTAGGAGGATAGGAATTCCTTATAAGATTGGTGGGTCATATTTTCAAGGGTAAGATAGAGGTAAAGCTGAGTTAGAGGACTGTGATTGGTTTGTGCTGTTTCCTTGACAACTGTTTGCTTTAAGTGTAGGCTGATTTAGGTTTAGATTTGTGAAGAGACTGGGTGTCTGGAATGCCTCCAATCTATGGGTCCCGTTAGACAAAGTAACATTATTACTGTAGACCCAAGACATATCCCATGAAAATCAGCATGAACACAGTTACATTCAACAGGTGTAAGGTCAAGAGAGCAAACAAAAGAGTATCAGAGAGTCACCAGGCATTTGGGTCCTCAGAGGTGTTCATTTTTGCTCCTCTGCAGCATGTGGATAAAGAACACAGGACTCCAAAGTGAGAGAGATTCACAAAAACCAGAAGGTCCTCCTTTAGTGAGCTTAAAAGTGGCTGGATTAACCAGCTGCAAGAGAGGCAAGATGAGCACCCTTGGGTGTCCTGCAGGCCCCAAATCCAAGCATCTCACTCCAGAGAGCCTCATGCCTGCTCCTGTCAGGGAGTTAGGCCTTGTACAAGCCTCTAACTCACTCAAGCCAACTGCAACATGTCACTGAGTCTACAGAAGACCTCAAACAGGACAAAGCTCAGAGGAAAGCAGAGGGCACACTCTGGACCTCATCACTCTGCTTTGTTCCCTAGTAGCACAGGATCTCAAACTGCTGCACCTAGGTCCTAAAAACTGCTTACATGACTTCTGAACCAGCCTGACCCCTCAAGGCATTTGAAGCTTCTGACTTGACCATTAAAACCCTTAGGATTCAGGAACAGGCCACCTCTTCAGCATTACGGACTTCCTGGGTTTCTAACTCCAGCTGATCCTTGAACAATGCAGGAGTTAGGGGTGCCTGAGTCCACACTCCCAGTCAAAAATCTGCATATTCTCATCTCTGCCTCAAAAACCAAGGAACAGATAAGTGACTCACTTACAAGCAAGAAGCTAAAACCACCTGGATAGAAACAGGACTTGAACCCTTCTTCTTTTGATTCCACATGTTGTGATCTCTTGTCAACACAAACTTTTCCCCACACTTAGTTCATTCAAAGATCTGTAAAATGAAAATACAGGTACCATAATTTTTTAAAATCTGCATATAAGTGACCTCCCACAGTTCCAATCCATGTTAACCAAGGGTCACCTATACATTCACTTTTCATTCCAATATGTGGCTTCTATCAGGTGCCACATTCTGTGTTCTCCTTAGTTCTTGCCCTCAGGGAACTCATAGTCTGGTGGTGGCAGTGGTGGTGTTGGTGGCCACACACAGGCTATTTCAGTATAGTATGATAGTATGAGCAATGCTACACTAGGATAAAGGTATGTGTGAGATGCTCTGGGAACATGTAGAAGGGACACCAGACCCAGTTCATGAGAGAAGCATCACTGAAGTGGTCTAAGAATGAAGCAGAGATGGGGAGACAGAATGTACCAAGGCAAACAGGTGTCAGTGAGGGACTGGCATGTTCGAGGAACTCAGGGCCATTGGCTATGTTTGGGTTGGAGTCAAATATACACAGGAAGAGGCCAGATCATATGAGCCCTATGAGAGTTTGGACTTTATTCTGAAGTCAATGGTAAGTCACTGAAAATTTTAAGTAAGACCTGTTTAGATTTGCGCTGGAGAAAAACCATCGGGGCCTGTCAGGCAAGTGGATTAGAAGGTAAAGAGAGACAGTGAAAGAAAGGAGGACAGCTGGATAATCAGGGTACCCCAAGTAAGACATGATTGTCACTTGGCATTACAGAGGTGGCAGTCAGAATGAAGAAAGGCTGATTGGTATAAAAGATATTAAACAGGTGACTGACAGGATGTAGATGAATGAGAAAGAGAAGAGACTGAAAATGATGTCAAATCTCTAGCTTGGAAAAATGGGATGACTAATACTGCTGCTCCCTGAGATGGAGGCAGGAAGAGAAAGAATGTTATGGAAGAGTTGGGTGTCGTACCCGGGTAGCATCAAGGTGGCAATGATAAATATGTGGGCTGGGGTCCTAGAGGCACATCAGGGCCAGGAATATATATTTGGAAATAAGCATGAAGGAGACTAAAACTACAAGTGGTATAACTCCATTCAATATGTGAAGGGAGAGAAGAAAAAACCTGGAAGAGAACCTTGAGAAACACTAGCATTTATGGGACTGATGATATATCATTAAATTAAAAATTAGGCTGCAAAACAGTGATATAGTAAGAGCCCATGGGAGGGACTGCCCTAAGTGGTCTCATGGTTAGGACTCTGCACTTTCACTGCTGAGGGCACAGGTTTAATCTCTGGTCAGAGAACTAACCAAACTGATCACATGATCACCAAACTGACAAAACATGGTCCACTAGAAAAGGGAATGGCAAACCACTTCAGCATTCTTACCTTGAGAACCCCATGAACAGTATGAAAAGGAAAAGAGATAGGACACTGAAAGATGAATTCCTCAGGTCAGTAGGTGCCCAGTATGCTACTGGAGATCAGTGGAGAAATAACTCCAGAAAGAATAGAGAGACAGAGCCAAAGCAAAACAACACCCAGTTGTGGATGTGACTGGTGATGGAAGCAAGGTCCAATGCTGTAAAGAGCAATATTGCATAGGAACCTGGAATGTTAGGTCCATGAATCAAGGCAAATTGGAAGTGGTCAAACAGGAGATGGCAAGAGTGAACGTCGACATTTTAGGAATCAGTGAATCAAAATGGACTGGAATGGGTGAATTTAACTCAGATGACCTTTATATCTACTACTGTGGGTAGAAGAAATGGAGTAACCCTCATAGTCAACAAAAGAGTCCAAAATGTAGTATTTGGATGCAGTCTCAAAAGCGACAGAATGATCCCTGTTTATTTTCAAGGCAAACCATTCAATATCATAGCAATGCAAGTCTATGCCCCAGCCGGTAATGCTGAAGAAACTGAAGTTGAACAATTCTATGAAGATCTACAAGACCTTCCAAAACTAACACCCAAAAAAGATGCCCTTTTCATTATAGGCGACTGGAATGCAAAGGTAGGAAGTCAAGAGATACCTGGAGCAAGAGGCAAATTTGGCCTTGGGATACAAAATGAAGCAGGACAAAGGCTAACAGAGTTTTGCCAAGAGACCATAGTGGTCATAGCAAATGCCCTATTCCATCAACACAAGAGAAGACTCTACACATGGACATCACCAGATGGTCAATACCGAAATCAGACTGATTATATTCCTTGCAGCCAAAGATGGAGAAGCTCTATACAGTCAACAAAAACAAGCCTGGGACCTGACTGTGGCTCAGATCATGAACTCCTTATTGCCAAATTCAGACTTAAATTGAAGAAAGTAGGGAAAACCACTAGACCATTTAAGTATGACCTAAATCAAATCCCTTACAATTATACAGTGGAAGTGACAAACCGATTCAAAGGATTAGATCATATAGACAGAGTGCCTGAACAACTATGGATGGAGGTTTGTGACATTGTACAGGAGGCAGTGATCAAGACCATCCCTAAGAAAAAGAAATGCAAAAATGCAAAATGGTTGTCTGAGGAGGCTTACAAATAGCTGAGAAAGGAAGAGAAGCTAAAGGTAAAGGAGAAAAGGAAAGATAAGCCTATGATGTATGCAAAGAAATAGAGGAAAACAATAGAATGGGAAAGACTAGAGATCTCTTCAAGAACATTAGAGATACCAAGGGAACATTTCATGCAAAGATGGACACAATTAAGAACAGAAATGGTACGGAACTAACAGAATCAGAATATATTTAGAAGAGTTGGCAAGAATACACAGAACTATACAAAAAAGATCTTCATGACTCAGATAATCACTCACCTATAGCCAGACATCCTGGAATGTGAAGTCAAGTGGGCCTTAGGAAGTATCATTAGGAACAAAGCTAGTGGAGGTGATGGAATCCCAGTTTAGCTAGATCAAATCCTACAAGATGATGCTGTTAAAGTGCTGCATTCAATATGCCAGCAAATTTGGAAAACACAAGCAGTGGCCACAGAACTGAAAAAGGTCAGTTTTCATTCCAATCCCAAAGAAAGGCAATGCCAAAGAATGTTTAAACCATGGCACAACTGCATTCATTTCACATGCTAGCAAAGTAATGCTCAAAATTCTCCAAGCCAGGCTTCAACAGTATGTGAACTGAGAACTTCCAGATGTTCAAGCTGGATTTAGAAAAGGCAGAGGAACCAGAGATCAAATTGCAACATCTGCTGGATCATCAAAATATTCAAAAGAGTTCCAGAAAAACATCTATTTCTGCTTTATTGACTATACCAAAGCCTTTGACTGTGTGGATAACAAAAAATTGTAGAAAATTCTTAAAGAGATGGGAGTACCAGACCACCTGACTTGCATCCTGAGAAATAATGCATGCAGGTCAAGAAGCAAGTTAGAACTATACATGGAACAACAGACTGGTTCCAAATCAGGAAAAGAGTACTTTAAGGCTGTATATTGATACCTTGCTTATATAATTATGTGCAGAGTACATCATGAGAAATTCCAGATTGTATGAAGTGCAAGCTGGAATCAAGATGGCTGGGAGAAATATCAATAACCTCAGATATGCCAATGATACCACCCATATGGCAGAAAGCAAACAGGAAATAAAGAGCCTCTTGATGAAAGTGAAAGAGGAAAGTGAAAAAGGTGGCTTAAAACTCAACATTCAGAAAACTAAGATCATGGCATCTGGTCCCATTAGTTCATGGCAAATAGATGGGGAAACAATGGAAACAGTGAGAGACTATTTTCTTGGGCTCCAAAATCACTGCAGATGGTGACTACAGCCATGAAATTAAAAGATGCTTGATCCTTGGAAGAAAAGTTTATGACCAACCTAGACGGCATGTTAAAAAAAGAGAGACATTATTTTACTAACAAAGGTCCATCTAGTCAAAGCTATGTTTTTTCCAGTAGTCATGTATGGATGTGAGAGTTGGACTATAAAGAAAGCTGAGCACTGAAGAATTGATGCTTTTGAACTGTGGTGTTGGAGAAGAATCTTTAGAGTCCCTTGGACAGCAAGGAGATCCAACCAATCAATCCTAAAGGAAATCAGTCCTGAATATTCCCTGGAAGGACTGATGCTGAAGCTGAAACTCCAATTCTTTGGCCATCTGATGTGAAGAACTGACTCTTTGGAAAAGACCCTGATGCTGGAAAAGACTGAAGGCAGAAGGAAAAGGGGACAGTAGAGGGTGAGATGGTTGGATGGCACCACTGACTTGATGGACATGAGTTTGAGCAACCTCCAGGAGTTGGTGATGGACAGGGAAGCCAGGCGTGCTGCAGTCCATGGGGTCACAGATTCGGACATGACTGAGCGACTGAACTGAACTGACTGACTGACAGGGAACTAAGATTCCACAGGTGTTGCCAAAACAAAAAAACAAAAAACTGTGAGAGCCCATGGAAGAGGTGGAGGAGAAGATCAAATATGTGTGTATATATTTATTTTTTTAATATGGGACATTTTAATTTATACTCTGTTTTTTGAGTTGTTTAGAGTATATATTGTTTCAATAATTTAAAATAAGAATATTTCACTTTACAAATTTTTAAGAGACAAGCAGATGGGAAGGAAACTGCCACAAAGATCAAGTAAGAGAAATGGGAAGAAAATGCAGAGAGAAGGAGGCTTATCATCTAACTCTGCTTTTGCCTTATTTTTCTGTAATGGTCCATGATTTTAACCCTGTGAGGAAAATCAGGGTAAGGCAATAAAAGAAACCATAAATATTAGTAAAAGTGCACTTAATAATATGACTTTTGTCTGAAAATGTTATAATGTTCTTTAAAATAGATGCCACTGTTTCTTACAGTCTAGGTATGCTAAATTTTAATAAAGACATACAATTTCCATCAGCAAGGTATCAAAAATCATGACTAAATGGGGCAACAGGAGCAGTGAGTCAGCACCTATAAATATGGCAACACAAGCATAAGCCTTCTGACTAGAACCTGGTCATACTCACAAGGCAGAGATATGAAAGAAAGGCACGATAGTGCCTTCCTCAAGTCTACACTCTCTTCACTGCCCCCCTGTCTCTCTAGCCTATGACAGAAGCTAGTGCCTCATTCTGACTTTAAAAGATGACTATCACTTTAAGAATCAGAAGTTCTAATTGCTGTGATTTTAATATAAATTAAATATTGATGCATATTTTAAATCATCTCCCTTTGAGTTAAGTTTTAAACTCCTTTAGATGCTTCTTTCTTACTATAGAAAATTTCCTTCCCAGGAAAAAACCTTTTATTCCCCTTTTAACAGAGAAAGTGAACAGCCTGTTGATATGGAAACTCTACCATGTTATTTTCTGAAATGATGTAACTATGTCTGTTATTCTTTGCTTCCAAATATCCCCCAGTGTTTCATTTCACAAGCTCCCTTGTTTATTTTATTTAGTTTAGCAAGAATCAAATTATTCTTCTATTCCCAAAGCAGTCATGAGAAAAATCCAAAATTATGATCACAAAAATGACTCCAGCTCCTCAAGCTTCCCCACTAATGTCAAGAACAAGGAAAAGTTAGAAATCCTCAAACTCAGAAAAAGTTTCATACTCAATGGTGGCAAAGGAGGCCTTCCCATTCTTATTGTTAATAAACTCTGGTTCCTTGATAGCTACTTACTCAAATACATACTGAGTATTTTCTATAGTGCCATGGGTGGTTCTAGCCATGGGACCATAGTGAAAAACAAAACAGATTTTCACTCAGAAAAACAACAACAGCAAAAAACAAAAAGAGAGAGAGAGAGAGAAAGAGAGAGAGAGGAGGAGGAAGAAGACAAAGAAAAAAAGAAGAAGAAAGTTCTAGCTTTTGCAAAGTCGATGCAGATTTCTCCCCATTTCTGACTTTATATTGTGACAACAGATGATCAAACCAATAAACCTAAGGGTACCACCAGACACAGAGTATCTTCTGAGAAGACCCCTCTGTGCCCTGAGGGATACCAATTCATATCTTTTGCCCTCTCAATGCAGCTTCTTCATTCCCAGGATGTTTGCCTCATTCCCATCTTATTTATATCCTGTCTTAGTCAGTTCAGGCTGATGTAACACATATACCACAGACTGAGTAGCTTAAACAACAGAGATTTATTTCTCACTGTTCTGGAGGCTGGGAAGTCCAAGAGACCAGCCAGTTGGGTTCCTAGTGAGGGCCCTCTTGCTGGTTTACAGATGGAAGCCCTCTTGCTGTGTCCTGACATGGCAGAGAGAGGACGCAAACCCTCTCCTCTCTTCTTACAAGGGCACTAATCCATCTCTCAAAAGCTCCAACTCCAAATATTATCACATTAGAGACTAAGGCTTCAACATACACATTTGGGAGGTATACACTATGCAATCCATGCCATATCCCATGGATCCTGAGTGGTCCCCCTTCAATCCTGTGTCCTCTGATGACTTTAGGCCACATCAACAGCCCTGTCTCTCTCCTTCTGGACTCTTCTCTGTATGTTTAATCTTGTATGGTCTTGTTTCACAATATATGCAGAATCTCTGTGCTTAACTTATGGCCCCCAAGTTAAAATGTAAGCAAGCACCCCAATGGAGGATGTCTGTGTTTCACATTTTTTTCAGTCTCTAAAAGTGTTCCAGCACTGTACAAAGTATTTATTGATTCACTTACTCAGTCATAACATGTCCACCAAGCACCAGACTCTTAGGATCACTTGTCTGCAAATTTGGGAAATCTAAACACACACACACACATTTCTACAACATAGAAAAACTAAATATTTGTACTGAAATGCCAGTGTCTCATTGCTTACATACTCATTCATTTCTGTAACTGGAATGAGGCTAAGAGAGTTTGGCCTAGGGAAGGGCCTTGAACAGCTGTTTTACTGAATAAATAAGAAACTGTCAAACACTAACAGCAGCTTGCATTTTCAGTATGTAAACTTCTCAAGCTGTTTTCCCATCCATTAGCATGATTTATCAAGTATTTTTCCTTAAATAAGGGTATCTAAGTACTTGGAAAGAGTCAGGTTCACACATTATTATTATAATGTTTATAATAATGTAATATTATAACCATTATAATTCTATCTGCATCATTATTATGTCTATAACAGTTTGTCATAGCTGATGGTCATGTCAAATTCAACCCAGAACTTTTCTTACAAATTCTGAACAAATGAAAACTTTAGATCTTCCTATAGAACACTGAACTGCTATCCAACTACGGAACAAAACAGCATTAGACAAAGGTGTTTCACAGCTGTCGGCATGGGGCAATAAGTACAGTCTTGTATTAATGAGGAAATAGGCGTCTTTCATCCTATTGAAATAGTCATGGAGGACTTTTAGGAAAGTCTAATTGTTCTCACAATATGTGGAAGAGTTAACAGGAAGGACCATTACATCATTCCAATATTCTCCTTTTAAAGACTTTGTGGAAGCATCAGATCTCTCCCATATTTAAAACATGTGGTTCACTTTTAGGCTTCTTTTTTCTTTTGAGGGAGGTTGTAGAAGGCAGTGGAAGGAAAAGAAATAATGCTATCTCAGAAATCAGAAATGCCTGGATGGATTTTAATTTGACAGAAACTTATTTTAAAAAGCATTTTATAACTGGAATTAAAATAAACTAAAGTGAAAATGAAATACTATATACTACACTAAATTTAAATTTAAAGTAACAGCAGTAAGAAAATAAATCTCCATAAGAAAATTATTTTAAGACAGCTAAAGAGAATAGACACATCCAAAACAGTGGTATGTTGTGAATATCTAACATCCACTTGCATTATGGCTTCTGGTCCATTTTAACAGCGGACAAAAGAAGCCAAGTCTTGGACAGCAGCTTTGCTGGGTAATACTCCAGATACCAGACTTTAAGGGAGCCCATAAAGGAGCAAAGTATTAGCTCCCGCTTAGAAATCTCCACCTACAACATTAGTACAAACCAAGACCAACTCTCTACAACCAAGGCTTGTCTTATCAAAGGCCGCACTAGCAGTCTCTATGTCTAATTTCTCAATGAACTTAGACGGATAAACTAGGACTGTTATTTCTAAGTCTTTTAGCAGCCACAGTAGAACATGTAAAGTTTTTGCTTCAAAGGAGGGGTCCATTTAGAAAGAATGTTTCCTTCTGCACAGTAAGATCAGATGACACATGTGCACTGAACTGAATAATTCAAGTAAAAGTATCTCATGAAAAAGTTTTTATGTGGACCTGGGAAAAGTCAAAGGATCTGTTAGACCCAAATATTTATTGTGGTACAACTCACGCTGAGAAAGTTTTTAATTTGAAAGCCCAGCAATTATCTGGAATAAAGAAAGAGCTTAAACCCAGAACATATGAACTCAAAAGCATTTGGAGCATCTGGCCTCAACAAACCTAAAGGTCATAGATCCAAATTTGTTTCCATAGAACTTCAAGATACAGGAAACCCTGAAGGGAGACAAGGTTCTACCAACTGAATGTAAAGAAACTGCCTAAGAAGCAGTTCTACAAACCAGGTCACATCACTTCCTTAGGTTAAAGCATATACCAGCTCTCCACTACCTGCACTGTGCTTCTTAACCTGGGTCAAGTTCCCCGGGATAGGAAAGGCAGGTATTAGGTGCTATGCCAGGGGGATGCAAACCCACAGATATATGTTGGAATAAAAGCTCCTTTATGAGCTCATTCTCCATAATATCACACAGAGGTTATCAATAAATACTTGTTGAATAATGAGCTATTAACATGATGTAGTTTCTTGGGACATCAAATTTAAGTGAAGATTTAGGGATAAAAAACCCTGCTTCCATAAAAACCACTTAAGACTTTTTAAGATGACATGCATTTACCAGTCAGGATTCTTTAATTTAATTTAATCAAAGAATTAATTTCTTGGGAAGCTTGCCAAATAACCCAAAGGACTGGAGAACCAGATGTGGGACTACAAAGCCAAAACTGCGTTCAAAACTGGTTCAACATGGACAACATCTGCCACCACTGAGCATCCCCGGTGCTGTTGACCTTAAGACCATTACATTATTATTTTATTTTTTTAAGGAAAAAAGTAGATAAAGCAGCTTACTGAGGGACTTCCCTGGTGGTCCAATGGTTAAGAATCCACTTGCCAATGCAGGGGACACGGGTTTAATCCCCAGTCTTGGAAGATCCCATATGCAGCAGAGCAACTAAGCCTGTGTGCCCCAAGTACTGAGCCTGTGCTGTAACTACTGAAGCTCGCATGCCTAGAAACAAAAGATGCTACCGCAAGGACTGCAGGTAGACAGTATCCCCTGGTCGCCGCACCTAGATAAAGTCTACATGTCTCAGTGAAGATCGAGCTCAGTCAAAAATAAATAAATACTTTTTTAAAAAACAGCTTATTGAACTGTATCACAACACTGATTGTCAGGGTCGCCCTGATCTCAGCACTACTAACTGTTGTGAATTTCTGGATCGATGAAGAGCAAAGGATTATACAATATGCAACACTTACCCATATGCCAGCAATGGGCACCACCATGCACAGCCCAGGTCTCACCTCCTGTTACATCAGCTTCCACTCTGTGCTTTGCCCATGTCCTAGCTGAAAGGGAGGCTGGAAAAGCAAATACTGGCATTTTCAGTTCCTAGAGTGGGAAAAAAATCCTGCTTTTTTTCTTTCCAGGGAGAAATTCTCCAAGCCCAAGAACACAGTTCAGATGCTGGGCAGCCAAGATAGAATGACAAATATCCCCTACAGGAAGATTTCAAAGAAACACCTTATGGGGGAAAAAAAAAATCAGTCTCTTCTGAAGGACTCAGAAAGATAGAAATATATTTGTAAAGCACCAGAACGGGAGAACTCCTTAGGCCAGAATCTGAGGCCCTTACAATCCAGCTGCTACAAACTGTGCCACTCTTCATTTCCAACACCCCACCCTTCACACATCCACGGCCCAGGGACGACAAACGGCAACAGCACAGCATCGCTCACGTCACTCACAGTGCGTTCCCTCAACTCAGACTCCATACAACCCCATCTTTGTGACCCTATATACACATAGCTCCCCTGTTGAAGAGGGAGATCTCCACTCAGTATCTGAACAAAAAGCCAAATTGACAGCCTGCCAAGCATGGAAGAGCTGCACTCAACAGACTCTTCCCCCGAGCAGCGCAGGGAGAGCTGGTCTTGTGTAGGGTGTGGAGATCCCTCAAGGTTGAGGGTTGGGAAACTTCCAGCGGCTGGAATGTGAAGGCATTAGTTGATCTCTAGGTGCAAAAGCAAAGCTGTAGAGAGAAGAGTTGACCAGCTCATTTGAATAGAGCCACTGCTGACTGGCTTTACAACTAGGTGTGTTAGCAGGGTCGGGGGGCTGCTGTCACTGATCAGTTAGCTTCCCGAAGCATGACTGACTGCCGTTATTGATCAGTTTAAACAAATCTAAAAACAGGTTCTGATGCTTACCAGTAACCATGGTCACAGACCAGTTGTCTTTTCCAAAAAGGATAGGAACTTTTCATTCTATTGCAACAATGTATTAGGATATAAGAACCATACTGAGAGCTGACATTCTAGTATTTATTGAGCTTTTACTATGTACCAGGCATCCCAGTAAGTACTTTACAAGGAGTATCTCATTTAATCCTTGAACAACCTTATCAGCACAGGATACTATTATCTACCACTTCGCCTATGAGCAAACTTAACGGGCTTACTGGGACCCAAGTAGAAACAGAGAGAGGTTGTGCTCTCACCCAGGGCACTATAGAGATCCCACTGGCTCCTGTCAACCTCTCCCTAGTAATAATGTATTTGCCTCAAGCAAAGCAGTCCACAATTACCCTGGTCCAGGGCCTCTCCCGCAGAGGCACCTTAATGCCCACCACTAAGGAAGAAAGAGAGGGTCATGCATCACTCTGTTCACAGCCTGATCTGAAGGTCAAAAGCTCTGCCTCTTGCCATCTACCCATGGCCACGGTGGACGATAAGCCAGCACCCAGTACAAAGTGTCAGCAACACCCGTGATGTTAGGAAAGCCTGGCTTGGGAATTCCCTGGTGGTCCAGTGGTTAGGACTTGGAGCTTCTACTGTCTATTTTCAATTTTAAAAATTAAAAGTAAATTTTAAAAAAGTCAGGCATGAAGATAATATATTCTACCTGGTTTTAAATTATTTTAGAGCCAATTTTCCACCTCTGATGTGACTAATAAGCCTAAAAGAGGGGTCATCAACGTGCCTCAGCTTCCCCAAGGTGGCAAGGTTCCAGGAACCCTAAAACAGACAGCAACATCTACTTGCAGAAAAGTGGCATCTGATTGTCTTGCCACTATGCTCATGTGCTTGCATGCAAACAAAATGGCCCCAATCACACAGGATGGCCTAAGGAAAGCATTCCCACACCACCTGAAAAAGTTAAGTCATAGGAAACATACCAACCAGCATCCAAACCAGAGCACTCACCCGACGAAGGGCCCTCTCATTAATGACGAAAATATGCCACTAAAATGTCTCTATTTCTTTCCCATCACTCCTCAGTAAGGGCCAGGAAATCCCTCTGCAATTGATTCCTTTATTAAAAATTATACAGTCTTCTTATTCCAACAAGTAAGAAGAATGTTGGATCTCTCTTTTGCTTGAGCCCAATCAGGTCTTATCCTCCAAGGCCCTCAACCCATTAAAAATCTGCAGCAACCTATTTGCTATGTGTATTTATGGACCCAAATGTGGTTAATCCACTCTTCAATCAATAAAAAATATAAATAATTTTAATATACTCATCAGTAATACCATTCAGTCAATCATACCATTTCTGGAACCTTGAGCAAGTTACTTAGCTTCTCTGTGCCTCAGTTTCCTCTTCTGTAAAAAGGAATAAGAGTACCAGCACCTCACAGGGTTGTTCCAAGAAGTGAAAGAATTATTATATAAATATATTACTTATTGTATACTAAATATCATATGAATATTATATGCAAATTTATTGTGATGATAAAGCACTTACAATCAGGCTGTGTTCATGGTGACTCTAGTTTAATAACACAGGGTTGTACCAGTCATAATGGCCATCATTAAAAAGTCTACAAATAATAAATGCTGGAGACAGTGTGGAGAAATGGGAACCCTACTGCACTGTTGGTAGGAATATAAATTGGTACAGCCACTATGGAAGATAGTATGAAGATTCCTCAAGAAACTAAAAATAGAGCTACCATATGATCCAATAATCCCATTCCTGGGCATATATCCAAACAAAATTACAAGTCAAAAAGATACCTGAACCCCTATGTTCCTAGCAGCACCATCTGCAATAGCCATGAAAACAACTGAAGTGTCTATCGACAGAAGAATAAAGATGTGAGATATACATATGTATGTATGTGTGTATACATGTGTATATACATACACAACCACAGACACGATGGCGTATTACTCAGTCGTTAAAAAGAATGAAATAATGCCATTTGCAGCAACATGGACGGACTCAGAAATTATCACATGAAGTGAAATAAGTCAGAAGGAGAAAGACAAACACCATATGACACCGCTTACATGTAGAATCTAAAATATGACACAAACATACCAACGAAACAGAAACAGACTCGCAGACAAGGAAAATAGATTTTTGGTTGCCAGGTGCGGGGAAGGGAAGGAAGGATTGGGAGCTTGGGATTAGCAGAAGTAAACTATTACATACAGGATGGATAAACAAAAATGTCCAACTGTATAACAAGGGAACTATATTCAATATCCTGTGCTAAACTGTAATGGAAAAGAATATGAAAAATTATGTATATATGAAGTATTTTTGGTACTTCAATAAAAAATTTTTTAAAAATACAGCATTGTATATTTGAAGCTAAGCAGATCTTAAGAAAAAGCATTCCCATCTCTCTCACACACACACACATACACACACAGTTCTAACTATGTGAGGTGATAGATGTATTAATTCTCTTGACCTTGGCAATCATTCCACAATGTGTATGTATTCTAAACCATCACACTGTACACTTTGATGTATACAATTAATTTGTCAATTATTTCTCAATAAATTTAAAAAAGACAAGGCTGTGTATGGCCATTACCATAGAAGTAATATTTTCATAATTAGTACAGCTCTCCAGGTGTCACCTAGAAGTTCTGAATGAGGGTTGCTGCAGTAATACTGGCAAAAAGAGGACACCTGGGAGCAACACCCTGGGCTAGGATGAGCTTTCAACTCATCCACTATCCACTTCTATAAACGCATGGAATTGACAGCGCTAAACAACTGTGTGTGTAGTGAACACTGAAGTGTACACTCAGAAACTTCCAGCTACCCCACCGGTTTGTGTGATGAGCCACTTGATCCCCTTGCCGCACCCATGGAAAAGTCCATCCATGGCCTGTGTCAGGTTTGGCTCTAACAGGATCTGGGGCCCATTCTGCCCTCTGTCAAGGGAAAGGATAGTCAATCATAGCAACAGATGTGTCTTGCTGCAACTGCCACTCTGAAGTTCTACTCTGAGTGTCTTCCTTGTTGCTGTCTCTGAATCCCACGTGCCCCACTACAGTGACTGGTTCCCAGTCAGAACACCCTCTACCTGCATTTCTGCCCTGCTAGTCTGCTCGGTGCCCCACATCCACCTGGACTGTCTCGTCCAGCTCTGCCCAGCTCCCCTGGAGCACAGAGAAGCCAGCCTAGCACAATCTAACTTCAGGAAGTCTCTTGTGTCCCCTTCCTAGGGCTGCTATAAAAATTAACTTAACTTGGTGGCTTTAAACAGCACTTATTCTCTCATGGTAGTGGGGGCCAGAAGTCCACAATCAAGGTGTCAGCAGAGCCTCGCTCTCTCCAGAGGCGCTAGGAGAGAATCCTTCCTTGCTTTTCTAGGCCCAGGAGGCTCCTGCAGTGCTCCGGTTTGTGGTAGCATCACTCTAATCTCTTGCCTTCATCTTGCCATGGCCTCTCCCCTGTGTCTCTCTGTGCCCCCTTCCCTTCTTAGAAGGACACCATTCAGTGGTTTTAGGGTTCCATCCTATATTCATGATAATTTCATCTGAATTCATACCTTAATTACATTCTGCAATAACCATATTTTCAAGTAAAGATACATTCAAAGTTCCACATGGACATGGATTTTGGGGAGACACTATCCCCTAGAGTTATAAGAGGGGAAACAGAGGCCCCTGTGGCATATGAGTCCAGCATCACTGATGAAACACCATGTTACTAAGCATATTTTGGCAAATCAAGCAAACCTGATGGATGGTGTTGCTCATGAAATAATTAATATCGAAACCACCAGTCTGGGAAGTGAAAGAAAATGCTAGGTCAGTCTGCATAGATAAGGCCATCTTTGAAATAGAATGTAGGTGCCAAAATCGCTAAGGCAAAAAAAAGATGACTTTAAAATCATCCATTTAGAAATAGAGAGAGAATAATTTGTATGTGTGTTAAAGACATGTTCTTTAGTATTATTTGCAATGGAAAAACCTCCGTCCAAAAAATACAACTTTTAAAAGACTCTGAGATAAACTGCTATTCACAATTAGCTCACAAGTAAGAAGAGGAAGCCAAAAAGTACCCTAGCCAACAACAAAATGTGATCAGTTATAGCATTGCAATCAGACACTATAATAAATTCTAGAAGTGTCACTGAAGAAATTTTAATCAAATAATGAAATTTTTTCAATGACAGGAAAATAATGCTCAAGTATAGTTGCAGCTATTGCATTTTCTGATTTAAAAAAAAAAACAGAACAGTCTTTTAAAAATAGCATCTGAGAAGATTTTCACTGTTTGTCACTTAGAATTTTATCCCCACTGCCAGAGATGAGATCCCTGTCTCTTTTACTAGGGTGAGCACCCTGCTGCCCTCTCATCCTGATGCCTCCTTCGGCCCATCACAGTGTCTGCTGGGACCCTCACTTGCCTCTAAACCCTGGAGACTCAAGACTATGACAGCAATGGAAGAGCTCACTGGATTCCTGCCCTGCAGTTGGCTCAGGGAAGGCTCTAACATCCAAACCCTGGTTCTTTCGGGCTCTCTATCACACTGGAAACCAATCACTGCAGTCCGATCCTCTTTTTTAGCATAGGGTGGAAGTGAGATAGTCAGAGATTTAATAGGGTATTGTGTTTTGATTTTTTTCTCTGTTTCCATCTTGATGTTTCATATCAGATAGAAAAGATTACAGTTGTTAAAGTCTATAAGTAGCCAGCTGAAAAAACAAACAACATTTTATAAGATCCTTAAATCATGAGTATCTGCCTGTTTTTTATTTAGAGGCAAACTAATTCAGTCTTTTGTTCAGTTCTCTTGTCTTTCAAAGGGAGTGGTATCTGGACCAGGCTAAATCAAAGGTCAGTTTCAATACAACTGAGAAGGCAGTAGAGAGAAGACAAAGAAATGAGGGTGGGGGAGGGGAAAAGGGAGAGTGCCTTTCTATGGATCCACGAGAACAACATTCAGTGATTTTTCCCCTGGTGGATTTTAAATCTGGTAGGTCATACCTTCAGTACAGTTAGTGGTTTCTGGATTAAAACACACTGAAAGCCAAACCTCCGCCACTCTAGCAGGCTGATTAAGAGAGCTTTTTAAACCTTGATGGTATCCCGTTGTCATTTAATGTTAGTTTCAGCTGAAAAGTGAAAATCTAACACTAGGATGACCTTTTCTATTGGAAATTTCCCTGGCTCACGGTAACATGACTGAGACAAGCAATCATCATACCATAGTTCACCATGTTTAGGAACAAAAGAAGCAGAGTTGAAATCTACGTTCCTGCAAAAAATCCCCTAATTGTGGATCACAACTTATCAAACAGTAAACATTGCAGAGGGCTCAGCTATTAAAATATATATATATATATATATTTATAATAAAACCAAGCAGGGTTTGGTTGGGTGGGAAGGCCAAGTGCCATCATGACTCAAAGATCACCAGTTATCTCTGCTAGAGTCAGTCAATTACATAATGAAGAAATGCTTAGACAAGAAAGCCATTCTTACATATGGCACTAGCCTCAGTCTAGAGCAGCAATTTTCAACGCAGCAGTCCTCTGTCTGGTTGCTTATCTCCAGTAGGATTAATGCTCAAAACACAGTGCTACTGTTCTGTCTGCAACTGACATCAGTCATGCTGTTTTTGATCATTTTAATATGGAAACAGGCTCAAGGTCTGCCTTCCTATTTACTTGATGACAGTCATTGCTCATGGCAAGGAGGGTCCAGTGAGATAATCTGCAGGCTTCCAGGGCAGATTTTTCAAACTCTTTTGTACTTCCATCCAGTTTTTAAGACTGTATCATCCCAAAAGAGGGGACTGCTTTTTCCAGAATGCTTCAAATTACTTGAAAATAGCTGGAGATGTAAAATAAATACAGCAATAAGCCTCAAAATGTAGACAAGCTGCTGAGTTCCCTTCCTTTGCTTGTTTTAACTGTCCTAGAAGGATCAAACTAAAAACAAAAAATTAATCCTGATACTTTCAGGCTACATATAGCAACTAGCTACTTCTACCTTGGAAGAGGTGAGCAAGGTTAAACGTTCACGCCATTCATTCTTAATACAGTCACTGTATTAGTAAATAAAAACACTTAATGTCCAGTTAAATTTGAATTTCAGATACACAATGAATAATATTGTTGCATAAGTATATTGTATTCTAATGCATATATACAGAATCTAGAAAAATGGTACTGAAGAATTTATTTGCAGGGCAGGAATGGAGAAACAGATATAGAGAATAGACTTATGGATGTGGGGAGAGGGGAGGAGAAGGTAAGATTTATGAAGAGAGTAAAACAGAAACTTACATTACCATCTGTGAAATAGATAGCCAATGGGAATTTGTTGTATGTCTCAGGAAACTCAAACAGGGGCTCTGTATCAATCTAGAGGGGTGGGATGGGAAGGGAAATGGGAGGGAGGTTAAAAAATGAGGGGATATATGTATACCTGTGGCTGATTCATATTGAGATTTGACAGAAAACACCAAAATTCTGTAAAGCAATTATCCTTCAATTAAAACATAAATAAATTTTTTTAAAAGGCAAAAAAAAAAAAAAAAGTATACCCCATGTAGATAACTGCTTGCACAAATTCCTGTTCCTGTTTAAAACATTATCTACATGGGACATACTTATACTACAAAATTATTCATTGTGTTATCTGAAATTCAAATTTAACCAAGTATCTCATATTTTATCTGGCAACTACATCTCTTGCAAAATATGGAACCTAAAATTGCAGGCTTGAGGTTGATATGTTATGTCTCGGTCCCAAAGTGATATTTAACCATGTTTGATAAAGTTTAGATTGGCAATTCCTAGTTCCCTGAAATGTCAGTTCATTATGTTTCTGCTCTCCAGACTTCCCAAACAGCTTTCCCTCCAAGCTCCAAAACAGGCTGTCTAAGTCCTCACTAAGCTGTTTTCTTTGCCTCAGGAACACCCTGCTCTTGGATAAATATCACCAAGTACAAGGGGATGTGAATTTGCATATCTGTGTGCATGCAGAAACCCAGCGCCCGCAGTTGACAATATTCCAATTGTCAAATCCACTTTCTATATGAAGGATTATTTCGGGATTATATTTTAAAATGCCTCTTCATCACAGTACCATAGGTTTAGCTAGTATCACCCAAAGTCACTACAATCTTCTGGCAAAACTAAAATCACGATTATTCCTAGATAAAATATAACTGATGATCTCTGAAGTTTCTTGGCAAATAGAGGAAAAAACAATAACTAAACCTACTTCTTTTTTCCAGATAATAATGAAGCAGGTGTTTAAAGGAAGGTATGTGGGACTTCCCTGGTAATGCAGTGGATGGGAGTCTGCCTGCAGATGCGGGTTCAATCCCTGGTCTAGGAGGATTCCATATGCCGCAGAGCAGATGGGTCCATGTGCTGCAGCTGCTGAGCCTGCACTCTAGAGCTGGTTAGCTGCAACTACTGAGCCCATGTGTTGCAACTACTGAAACCTGCATGTTCTAGGGCCTGCCAGCCACAAGTAACGAGCCCCTATGCTGCAATGCCGAGCCTGTATGCTGCAACTACAGCAGCAGCCCATGCACCTAGAGCCTGAGCTCAGTAACAAGAGAGGCCATCACAATGAGAAGCCCATGCTCCACAACCAAGAGTAGCCCCTGCTGTCCCCAGCTAGAGAAAGCCTGAGCAGCAAAGAAGACCCAGCACAGCCAAATAAATAAATACATACATATTTAAAGGAGGGGATGCTTATATAAAACTCCAATTCCTGTGAGAAACAATGATATAATGCCATGTATCTCTTTTGGTGAATTAGCCTAATTAACACTCTCTTCCTTCTTCTAGTCCTTGACATAAAGACTTTTAATACACCAGTGTTTTGAAGAACTGGAAGAGAAAAAGACCAATTAACTTCTTCTTGCTGTAGATTATATGCTACTTGGAAAAGAGATATGGAAGTCATTAATGCTGCTGGCCAGGATTTCATTCTTCCCCTGGGGACACACTGTCAGATTAGACTGCCTTATCCTATGCTATAAAGTGTGGTTATAGGGGGAAATATGATCAGCTCTGGCCAATTAGTAGAGAATAGAAATACTGTGTGTGGCTTCAGGCCTAAATCTCCTAATCACTGGTTCAAATCACTCCTAATCACTAGAGTTCCCTTCTCTCTCTGATTCAAAACCAGCACATTCAAGATTGTCACTGTTTGTTTAAAGTCCTTAGTCAACATCCATGAACACACTTCCTGGTAACTAATGATGGATATAAAACATGTATAAGAAATGCACTTCTGTTGGTTTAAACTACTAAGGTTTGGGATTATTTGTTATTGCAGCAGAGTCCAGCCTAGCTTAACTCAGGAGATGTGCAATTATTGAAGTTTTAGTATATATCCAGCCAAATGAGTCTAAGAAACATTCTATACATTCTCTTTAGAGCCCTGAAACTTGCTGAACAGTTAAGGTTATATCTTTATCACTTTTAATTCTCAACAAACTCTTATGATAACTACAAATTATTATCTCAGCTTTATTGATGGAAAAATAAACAAATGACCTAGTAAGTAGATGTTTAAAGTCACACAGAAAGTAAATGACTGAGAAGGAATTTGAACCCATATCCATTAAGAACTACAGACCATGCTTTCTACCACCTCACTATACTGCCATCCAATTATTTAGCTCTGCAAGTTGGTAAAGGAAAATTCTCCATAGTAGAGAGAGCAAGTCTTGGAACCCCATGGAGGGTGTCCCATGGATGTTTTACTCCCCTTTCTATATGTTGATAGGTCTTGACTATGGGCTGAAAATATAGGGCCACATGTATAATGTCAGAGACGACCTTTGGAACTACATAGGGAAATTAGAGATTCTTTAAACCAGAATGTATTTATCTATGCAAAGGATGCAGAAGAAGAAGATAAACAAACTTAAGAACCATCCTATATAGCACCCACCTGTATCTCTGCTAAACAGTATAGGCAGCATGCAAGTAGAGACCAGTACTTGCCATCCCCCATTGCTATACTCAGAAGAATCAATACCATCAATACCATCTTGTTCATGTTTTTTTTTAAGGGGAATTCTTCTGTAACTTCCATCATAGGTGGAATATCAATTACATAATGGACTATACAGTCCATGGAATTTTCCAGGCCAGAATATTGGAGTGGGTAGCCTTTCCCTTCTCCAGGGAATCTTCCCAACCCAGGGATTAAACCCAGGTCTCCCGCATTGCAGGCAGATTCTTTACCAGCTGAGCCACAAGGGAAGCCCATTTAAGTTCTGTAACTTCCATCATTGATGGAATATCAATTAGATAATGTGGCCTTGGGCACTACAATGCTAACATTTCAAATGCCCCATTGTCTCAAACCAGTTATATGAACACAGACTCCCTCTTAGTGACAATTTTTTTAACTTCTGAGATTCAGTGTCCAGGCAAACAAGGCACATTACTTAATTTTAAGATTCCTTCATGTTAGTATTGGGCTGAATATATTTCCTTATTTGGAAAAAAGGAATAAAGTTTATATTACAGACATTCAGATTCCTTCCTAAAAATATCTTTCTTCATCAGCTTAATTACTAATAACAGGTTGGTTGCTATATCAAGAGGAGTATCAGAATCAGATACACCATGAGAAACAAGCAAATCCAAACACTGACTCAAATGGCCTCACTTTCAAGGACCCTGAATTTCTCTACACTGTATCCCCCATGAACCTCAACCATTTTACTCTTGGAGGAGTGATGGGGAACCTGGAAAAAAAAAAATCCAGAGGACCATATTTCATCCAGGCCAGTAACAAGTCTTCCCCCAAATCCATACCTCAACAGAAACTGAAGTAAAACCTTTACACTGGAGCTGCAAAACCAGTCAACAGAAATAATGCATCACAAACTAATGTGTCAAAACAATTATCTAACTAAGACCAATTGTTAAAATCATGGTGAATTCATGCTTTTGACAGTGCAAAAAGCAAGACTTCAAAGGCATACTCAGAACTTAAAAGTCTTCCTTTTACTGAAAAATAAGTGAAATTCTACCAAAATTCATTTTAGCTTTCCAGGGCTCTCAATTTCAAAGTCAATCAGCTGTACAGGTTTTCTCACTTTTAACATTTGCACTAGCTCAGTCGTTCAGTAATATATTAAGAACAACGTACGTAAAGTAGATTTATAATTGGAAATAGAACTTTCCTTCTTTTTGGGTTAAAAAAAAAACGACTCAGAATTAACTATTGTCTTTCTGTTATTTCAGAGTCTAACACAAAAAGAATAAGGGCTATACTCTCCCAAACAGAAATGTAGTAAATACTTCAAAGTTAAGTTATTCTGCCTTAAAATCTCTCTCTCTTTTTTTTTTTTTTTTTTTTTTGGAGGTGGAGTTCATTTCCACAGAACGATAAACATATAGTTTTCATAATTGGACCTGGATCCTTTTCCAGCCTAATAACACATTAACTAGAGCCAAGTGGAAGAAACCTAATGCTGATGTATACCAGACCCAACAGCTCGTTTCCCCAAGGAAGTGGATTAGCAGCATGATCACAGGACACAGCTCACTGCAGAAAACTATAGCCTCCTACTTTTTGTCTTCTGCTAAAATAGTCATCAGAGAGGGAGGACAGAAGGATTGTGCAGTTTGGGGCCAACTGGAAGGAAGCAAAGATGGTTAGACCTGATCTACCAATGCTAACTCTAAATGCCCTTTGCACCCTTATCAGGTCCAATACAAGAAGCTGGTTCTGTTAGTCAAATCCAATCATCCCCAAATCAGGTTACTAGTGAGTAGTACTACATCAATACAGAATTGATTTTAATTTCTCACAACACATTACAACATATAAAATCTATTGCCTTTTAAAAACCAGGATAAGCTCATTTTATTTTTTTGGAATAATGTTAAAAATGCATTTATACATGATCCTCTACATAGAAAACCCTAAAGACTCTACCAGAAAATTACTAGAGCTAATCAATGAATATAGTAAAGTTGCAGGATATAAAATTAACACACAGAAATCCCTTGCATTCCTATACACTAACAATAAGAAAACAGAAAGAGAAATTAGGGAAACAATACCATTCACCATTGCAACAAAAAGAATAAAATACTTAGGAGTATATCTACCTAAAGAAACAAAAGACCTATACATAGGAAACTATAAAACACTGATGAAAGAAATCAAAGAGGACACAAACAGATGGAGAAATATACCATGTTCATGGATTGGAAGAATCAATATTGTGAAAATGGCTATACTACCCAAAGCAATCTATAGATTCAATGCAATCCCTGTCAAGCTACCAACAGTATTTTTCACAGAACTAGAACAAATAATTTCACAATTTGTAATGGAAATACAAAAAACCTCGAATAGCCAAAGCAATCTTGAGAAAGAAGAGTGGAACTGGAGGAATCAACCTGCCTGACTTCAGACTATACTACAAAGCCACAGTCATCAAGACAGTATGGTACTGGCACAAAGACAGATTACAGATCAATGGAACAGAATAGAAAGCCCAGAGATAAATCCATGATCCTATGGACACCTTATCTTTGACAAAGGAGGCAAGGATATACAATGGAAAAAAGACAACCTCTTTAACAAGTGGTGCTGGGAAAACTGGTCAACCACTTGTAAAAGAATGAAACTAGAACACTTTCTAACACCATACACAAAAATAAGCTCAAAATGGATTAAAGATCTAAATGTAAGACCAGAAACTATAAAACTCCTAGAGGAGAACATAGGCAAAACACTCTCTGACATAAATCACAGCAGGATCCTCTATGACCCACCTCCCAGAATATTGGAAATAAAAGCAAAAATAAACAAATGGGACCTAATGAAACGTAAAAGCTTTTGCACAACAAAGGAAACTATAAGCAAGGTGAAAAGACAGCCCTCAGATTGGGAGAAAATAACAGCAAATGAAGCAACAGACAAAGGATTAATCTCAAAAATATACAAGCAACTCCTGAAGCTCAATTCCAGAAAAATAAATGACCCAATCAAAAAATGGGCCAAAGAACTAAACAGACATTTCTCCAAAGAAGACATACAGATGGCTAACAAACACATGAAAAGATGCTCAACATCACTCATTATCAGAGAAATGCAAATCAAAACCACAATGAGGTACCATTACACACCAGTCAGAATGGCTGCTATCCAAAACTACCAGCAATAAATGCTGGAGAGGGTGTGGAGAAAAGGGAACCCTCTTACACTGTTGGTGGGAATCCAAACTAGTACAGCCACTATGGAGAACAGTGTGGATATTCCTTTAAAAACTGGAAATAGAACTGCCATATGACCCAGCAATACCACTTCTGGGCATACACACTGAGGAAACCAGATCTGAAAGAGACATGTGCACCCCAATGTTCATCGCAGCACTGTTTATAATAGCCAGGACATGGAACCAACCTAGATGCCCATCAGCAGACGAATGGATAAGGAAGCTGTGGTACATATACACCATGGAATATTACTCAGCCATTAAAAAGAATTCATTTGAATCAGTTCTAATGAGATGGATGAAACTGGAGCCCATTATACAGAGTGAAGTAAGCCAGAAAGATAAAGAACATTACAGCATACTAACACATATATATGGGATTTAGAAAGATGGTAATGATAACCCAATATGCAAAACAGAAAAAGAGACACAGATGTACAGAACAGACTTTTGGACTCTGTGGGAGAAGGCGAGGGTGGGATGTTTCGAGAGAACAGCCTCAAAACATGTATACTATCTATGGTGAAACAGATCACCAGCCCAGGTTGGATGCATGAGACAAATGCTCGGGCCTGGTGCACTGGGAAGACCCAGAGGGATCGCGTAGAGAGGGAAGTGGGAGAGGGGATCGGGATGGGGAATACATGTAAATCCATGGCTGATTCATGTCAATGTATGACAAAAACCACTACAATATTGTAAAGTAATTAGCCTCCAACTAATAAAAATAAATGAAAAACAAATGCATTTACTTGTTTTTGTTTGCCTATTTTTCTTTTCCACCGTGCCGTGTGGTTTCACGTGGTTTGAGGGATCTTAGTTTCCCAACTAGGGACTGAACCCAGGTCCTGGGAGTTAAAACACTGAGTCCTAACCACTGAACCACCAAGGAATTTCCTAAGTTTTACTTTTTCCTGGAGTATAGTTGATTCACAACGTTGTGTTAGTTTCAGGTGTATAGCAAAGTGATTCAATTATATATATATATATACACATATATCTGTTCTTTCTCAGATTCTTTTTCCATTTAGGTTATTACAGAATACTGAGTAGAGTTCACTATGCTATAAAGTAAGTCTTTGCTGATTTTCTATTTTATATATAGTGTACATATGTTAATTCTAAACTCCTAATTAGGATATGTTAATTTAATAAGTAGAGGAATGTCAACAAATAAGGATTTTTAATTAAACAGTAGGTTTCTACATTTTTTCCTGGGTAATCAGGAAAGTGTGAATATGAAAAATTAATATGAGACAAATAGCTGTAGAAAATGATACAAATTGTACTAAAAACAGGAAAGACTGATCTAAATGACCAGTCACACAAAAAGTAGAAAGTATGAGTGCTGGTGGGGAAAGGGGTTAGTCAATTTTGAAGTTTACCAAGATAAAGAATTACCTAAATATTCTAAAGGAAAGAGATGAAAGAAACCTCCAGAGTTCATTGTTAATCATGAGATGAGGCACACATACTTTTTATTGAAATATAACTGATATAACATTATAACAATGAATTGAGATATGTGTATTTTGCAAAATGAAAACCAAAGTCTAGTTAATATTCATCACCACACATAGCTACCAATTTTTTTTCTCTTGTGATGAGAATTTTTAAGAGCTGTGCTCTTAGCAACTTTCAAATCTACAACATAGTACTATTAACTAGTCACCTTGCTGTACATTACATTCACAAGACTTATATCTAGAAATTTGTATCTTTTGACTTTGACCATTTTCACCCATTTCACCCACTTGTCATATTTTGTGTAATTTTCCACAAAATATTACAACATATATACTGTATTGCCTTCAATTAGTTCTCCTTCCTAGAAATGGTGATTGCTATTTAATATGACATTCCACAAGATAGCAAACTGTTAACTTGATTCTACTTTGATGAAAAGTTTCTGCTTAGCACAGACTCTTAAGTTCTGTTTTAACTTCAAGTTCATCATATCAATACTCTAAAAAGAACCTTCAGGGGACATGTCATCAAATGGTCTTTCTCCAAGTCATTCTTTCACAAAGCCTTCTATCTAAGAAAGACAGCATTCTCTAATAATGAGCAATGTTGAGCATCTTTTCATGTGACTACTGGCTATTTGTGTGGCTTCTCTGGAGAAATAGGGGCTTCCCTGGTGGCTCAGAGGTTAAAGCATCTGCCTCCAATGTGGGAGACCCAGGTTCAATCCCTGGGTCAGGAAGATTCCCCTGGGGAAGGAAATGGCAACCCATTCCAGTATTCTTGCCTGGCGAATCCCAGGGACAGAGGAGCCTGGTAGGCTACAATCCACAGGGTCGCAAAGAGCTGGACATGACTGAGCGACTTCACTTCACTTCACTTCTGGAGAAACGTCTATTTAGGTCTTCTGTCCAGTTTTTGATTGAGTCGTTTTTTTGATACTGAGTTGCATGAATAGTTTATATATTTTCAAAATTAATCCTTCATTAGTCACATCGTTTCCAATATTTTCTCCCAGTCCTTGGTTGTCTTTCTGTTTTGTTTATGGTTTCCTTTGTTGTGCAAAAGCTTTTAAGTTTGATTAGGTCCCATTTATTTTTCCTTTTATTTCTATTGTCTTGGGAGACTGATCTAAGAAAATATTGCTACAATTTATGTCAGAACATATTTTGCCTATGTTCCCTTATAGGAGTTTAATGGTGTCATGTCTTACATTTAAGCCTTTAAGTCAGTTTGAGTTTACTTTTGTATAAGGTGTGAGTGAGTGTTCCAACTTCACTGATTCACAGGCAGCTGTTTAGCTTTCCCAACACTACTTGCCAAACAGTCTTTTCTCCATTGTATATTCTTGCCTCCTTTGTCAAAGATCAATTAACCATAGGTGAGTGGGTTTATTTATGGGCTTTCTATTCTCATCCATATGTCTGATTTTGTGCCAATACCGCCCCATTTTGATTAGTGTTGGGGGATTCCCTGGTAGCTCAGCTGGTAAAGAATCTGCCTGTAATGCAGGAGACCTCGGTTTGATTCCTGGGTTGGGAAGATCTGCTGGAGAAGGGATAGCCTACCCACTCCAGTACTCTTGGGCTTCCCTAGTGGCTCAGCTGGTAAAGAATCCACCTGCAATGCTGGAAACCTGTGTTTGATCCCTGGATTGGGAAGATCCCTGGAGAAGGGAATGGCTATCCACTCCGGTATTCTAGCCTGGAGAAGTCCATGGACTGTATAGTCCATGGGGTCGCAAAGAGTTGGACATGACTTAGCAACTTTCACTTCATTTGATTACTGTAAGTTTGCAGTATTATCTTAAGTCTGGAAGAGTTATGAGTCCAGCTTTGTTCTTTTTTCCTCAGGATTGCTTTGGCAATTCTGGGTCTTCTATGGTTCCATAAAATCTTTAGGATTATTTGTTCTTATTCTGTGAAAAATGTCACTCAATTTGATAGGAGTCACTTTAAATGTGTGGATTGCTTTGGGAAGTAAGTCCATTTTAACAATATTAATTCTTCAAATCCAAAAGCATGGGATATCTTTCTATCTTTCCATTTCCATCTTTGATTTTCTTTATGAATGGTTTATAGTTTTCAGCATCTAAGTCTTTAACCTCCTTGGTTAGATTTATTCTGAGGTATTTTTTAATGTGATTTTAAATGGGATTTTTTTTTTCACTTTTGCATATTTCATTGTTAGTGTAAAGAAATGCAACAGATTTGGGTATATGAATCTTGTACCTGCTGTCTTGCTGAGTTCATTTATCAGTTCTAATAGCATTTGTGTGGCAATTTTAGGGTATCCTATACAGAATACTGGGCTTCCCTGATGACTCAGTGGTAAAGAACCTGCCTGTCAATGCAGAAGACATGGGTTCAAACCCTGGGTTGGGAATATCCCTTAGAGAAGGAAATGGCAACCCACTCTATTATTCTTGCCTGGGAATTCCCAGAGACAGAGGAGCCTGGTGGCCTACAGTCAATGGGGCTGCAAAGAGTCAGACATGACTTAGTGACTGAACATGCATGCATACACAGAATATCATGTCATTTGTATATAATGATAATTTTACCTCTTCCCTTCCAACTTGGATAATTTTATTTCTTTTTCTTGTCTGACTGCTGTGACTAGTACTTCCAAAACTATATTGAATAGAAGTGGTGAGAGTGGGCATCTTTGTCTTGTTCCATAATTTAGTGGGAAAGCTTTCAGCTTTTTATCGTTTAGTATTCTGTTGGCTGTGGCTTTGTCATAAGTGACTTTTATTATGCTGAGATATTAAATGTCTTAATTTATTTGAGGACATTCTTGAATTGCCCTTCTGGTTCCTGGACATTTGCTGAATCAGCAAATACGCCTAAAAGCCCTTCTCTTTTAAATCATTCATAGTGAATGCAAAACTGGAATCACATTCAGACATACACACAAAACCTCAGATTCTGATACTCCAGAAATTAAAGGAAAGTTGCTCTAAGTAAGACTGACTCTGACCCTCTATAAGTGCAATTTCTGATTCTGACTTTGAGGTTGATGAGAAATGTAACAACAAGCAAAATTTTCAATGGTTCCTATCTGACCTTTTCTCCCTTGCCTATGCCCTCATTCCTAACATGATTAGAATCAGACTGAAGATCCACTTTGGGGTCCTGAATACAAACATTATGACAAGAGAACCCATAACGGCAATAGCTAAACCTTCAGCTTCAAAGATGGTTGCTTCTAAGTTATGACAGTTGTGTCCAATAGATCTTCACAGGTACTTTTGGGGAATTATGCTCTCATAACAGACCAGTTAGAACTGTGCTTTGATGTCAACAAGCATCAAGCAGGATTTGTAGCACAAGCTCAAATTCCCCACATAAACCCCAACTTTACGAACAGAACTACTCTCTCTACCACAGTGGATTCTAAATGCAGTTGATGGTTCATTTACCCTTTGAGCAAAACTCTTATGAAATTCATAGCTCTATCAGATTCTTGTATATTTGCTCCAATCCTGTGGAGCTTCACCTGAAGATATTAGATAGCAATACTCTAATACTATCAGTGATAATTGTGGCTATTATTTAAAACATAGACTTGACCACAGCCTTCTTTCTTTCATTTGAATTCAGCAACATCATGGCCAGTGGTTTTCAATCAGGGATGTACAACAGACTTGTCTGTGGAGTTTAATAATAATGCAGATGTCTAAGACCCACACCAGACTTAATGAATTTTTTACTTGATATTCTTGACATCTTCTAATAGGATTATTATGCTATATTTCAAGGTTTTTTCACTGTAAGTATTCTATTCCTCCATTTTTGTAAAACCAGAAGTAAACTCTCTGAGTTCTTTTTAAAAAAAAAATAGCTTTATTTATTATCTTTTAAAACATTCTAACTTGAGGGGAATGATTTTATTACCTTGCTTTCCATGTCACATTATGCACCACGTTTATTATGAACTGTCATCAGACTTTTCACATTTGAAAATTACTAGCAGTAAATTAACCAAAATCACTTTCAGTTTCTATTATCTACAGATGTTTGTTTTCCTCAGATACTTTCCTGAAAGTTCTATTACCAGGTTCAGGCCAGGGTTTGTGTCTTCAGCAAAGAAGAATGCTCTCAAGAGTCCTGTGGTAAAAGTCCAGATATTTTAAATAATTGACATTTCAAAGAACAGACTCTTGGATACAGGTGTTTAATGACACCAGTGGGCTGAGTCAAGACTTACAGATTTTTAGTCCAGAAGCAAACAATTTCATGCTACTGCTAACCCAGGATCAAGTGGAACAAGAATTAATTAGAGTCCATACTAAATGGACTGATAAGTGAAATTTTACAATATTGCTTTACTGTTGTTGTCATTGTTTTAAGGAGTTTGGGAATAGGCTATTTCTTTCTTTATTTATTTGGCCACACTCATAGGGATGTGGGATCTTAGTTTCCCGACCAGAGATCACACCTGTGACATCTGCATTGGAAACACGGAGTCTTAACCACTGGTCTCCTAGGGAAGTCCCCTGAAATAATGTTCTTTAAATGGTCTATCTTCTGTATCTATAAGAAAGTCCCTGCTCTTTATACTTCAACTACTTTTTTCTGATACAATTTAGAAGATTCTTGTATGAATTTTATTGTGCCTATCTTTGCATGAAATGTTCCCTTGGTATTTCTAATCTTCTTGAAGATATCTCTAGTCAGTCCTATTTTATTGTTTTCCTCTGTTTCTTTGCATTGATTACTGAGGAAGGCTTTCTTATGCCTCCTTGCTATTCTTTGGAACTCTGCATTCAGATGGTTACATCTTTCTTTTCCTCCTTTGCCCTTCACTTCTCATCTTTTCTCAGCTATTTGTAAGGCCTCCTCAGACAACCATTTTGCAATTTTGCATTTCTTTTCCTTGCAGATGGTCTTGATCACTGCCTCCTATACAATGTCATGAACCTCTGTCTATAGTTCTTCAGGCACTCTGGCTATCCGATCTAATCCCTTGAATCTATTTGCCACTTGCACTGTATAATCGTAAGGGATTTGATTTAGGCCATACCTGAATGGTCTAGTGGTTTTTCTACTTTTTTCAATTTAAGTCTGAATTTGGCAATAAGGAGTTAATGATCTAGCCAGAGTCAGCTCCTGGTCTTGTTTTTGCTGACTGTATAGAGCTTCTCCATCTTTGGCTGCAAACAATATAATCAATCAGATTTCAGTATTGACCATCTGGTCATGTCCATGTGTAGAGCAGTCTCCTGTGTTGCTCGAAGAGGGTGTTTGCTATGACCAGTGTGTTCTCCTGGCAAAACTCTGTTAGCCTTTGCCCTGCTTCTTTTTGTACTTCAAAGCCAAACTTGCCTGTTACTCCAGATATTTCTTGACTTCTTACTTTTGCATTCCAGTCCCCTATGATGAAAAGGACATCTTTGGGAAGTGTTAGTTCTAAAAGGTCTTGTAGGTCTTCACAGAACCATTCAACTTCAGCTTTTTCAGCATTACTCGTTGGAGAATATATTTGGATTACTGTGACAGTGAATGGTTTGCCTTGGAAACAAACAGGGATCATTCTGTCATTTTTGAGATTGCATCCAAGTACTGCATTCTGGACTCTTGTTGACTATGAGGTCTACTCCATTTCTCCTAAGGGATTGTTGCCCACAGAAGTAAATATAATGGTCATCTGAATTAAATTCATCCATCCCAGTCCATTTTAGTTCAGTTCAGTTCAGTTCAGTTCAGTCACTCAGTCATGTCTGACTCTTTGTGACACCATGAATCGCAGCATACCAGGCCTCCCTGTCCATCACCAACTCCCGGAGTTTACTCAAACTCATGCCCATCGAGTTGGTGATGCCATCCAGCCATCTCATTCTCTGTCACCCACTTCTCCTTCTGCCCCCAATCCCTCCCAGCATCAGGGTCTTTTCCAATGAGTCAACTCTTCGCATCAGGTGGCCAAAGTATTGGAGTTTCAGCTTCAGCATCAGGCCTTCCAATGAACACCCAGGACTGATCTGCTTTAGGATGGACTGGTTGGATCTCCTTGCAGTCCAAGGGACTCTCAAGAGTCGTCTCCAACACCACAGTTCAAAAGCATCAATTTTTCGGTGCTCAGCTTTCTTCACAGTCCAACTCTCACATCCATACATGACCAATGGAAAAACCATAGCCTTGACTAGATGGACCTGATTCCTAAAATGTGGATGTTCACTCCTGCTATCTCATGTTTGACCATTTCCACTTTACCTTGATTCATGGACCTAACATTCCAGGTTCCTATGCAATACTGTTGTGTACAGCATCAGACAACTTCCATCACCAGTCACATCCGTAACTGGATGTTTTTTGACTTTGGCTCCATCTCTTCATTCTTTCTGGAGCTATTTCTCTACTCTTCTTCAGTAGCATATTGGGCACCTACCAACCTGGGGAGTTCATCTTTCAGTGTCCTATCCTTTTGCCTTTTCATACTGTTCATGGGTTCTCAAGGAAAGAATATTGAAGTGGTTTGCCATTCCCTTCTCCAGTGGACCACGTTTTGTCAGAACTCTCCACTATGACCAGTTGACCTTGGATGACCCTACTCATCATGGCTCATAGTTTCATTGAGTTAGACAAGACTGTACTTCATGTGATCAATTTGATTAGTTTTCTGTGATTGTGGTTTTCATTGTGTCTGCCCTCTGACAGATAAGGATAAGAAGCTTATGGAAGCTTCCTGATGGGAGAGGCTGACTGTGGGGAAAACTGGGTCTTGTTCTGATGGGCGGGGCCATGCTCAGTAAATCTTTAATCCAATTTTCTGTTGATGAGAAATGCTGGACTGGATGAAGCACAAGCTGGAATCAAGATTGCTGGGAAAAATATCAATAACCTGAGATACACAGATGACACCACACCTGTGGCAGAAAGCAAAGAACTAAAGAGCCCCTGGAGGAAAGTGAAAGAGGAGAGTGAAAAAGTTGGCTTAAAACTCAACATTCAGAAAACTTAGATCATGGCATCTAGTCCCATCACTTTATGGCAAATAGACGGGGAAACAGTTACAGATGCTATTTTTGGGGGCTCCAAAATCACTGCAGATGGTGACTGCAGCCATGAAATTAAAAGACACTTGCTCGTTGGAAGAAAAGATATGACCAGCCTAGACAGCATATTATAAAGCAGAGATATTACTTTGCCAACAAAGGTCTGTCTAGTCAAAGCTATGGTTTTTCCAGTAGTCATGTGGATGTGAGAGTTGGACCATTCTGGAATACCAGACCATCTGACCTGCCTCCTGAGAAATCTGTATGCAGGTCAAGAAGCAACAGTTAGAACTTGACATGGAACAACAGACTGGTTCCAAATCAGGAAAGGAGTACATCAAGGCTGTATATTGTCACCCTGCTCATTTAACTTCTATGCAGCGTATACCTTGAGAAATGCCAGACTGGATGAAGCACAAGCTGGAATCAAGATGGCCGGGAGTAATATCAATAACCTCAGACATGCAGATGACACCACCCTTATGGCAGACAGCGAAGAAGAACTAAAGAGCCTCTTGAAGAAAGTGAAAGAGGAGAGTGCAAAAGTTGGCTTAAAGCTCAACATTCAGAAAACAAAGATCACGGCATCCGGTCCCATCATTTCATGGAAAATAGATGGGGAAACAGTAGAAACAGTGGCTGACTTTATTTTTTTATTTTTGGGGTTCCAAAAACACTGCAGATGGTGACTGAAGCCATGAAATTAAAAGACGTTTGCTCCTTGGAAGCAAAGCTATGACCAACCTAAACAGCATATTAAAAAGCAGAGACATTAGTTTGCCAACAAAGGTCCATATAGTTAAAGCTACGGTTTTTCCAGTCTTCATGTATGGATGTGAGAGGTGGACTATAAAGAAAGCCTAGTGCTGAAGAATAGATGTTTTTGAACTGTGGTGCTGAAGAAGATTCCTGAGAGTACCTTGGACTGCAAGGAAATCCAACCAGTCAATCCTAAAGGAAATCAGTCCTGAATATTCATTGGAAGGACTGATGCTGAAGCTGAAACTCCAATACTTTGGCCACCTGATGGGAAGAACTGACTCATTGGAAAAGACTCTGATGCTCGGAAAGATTGAAGGCAGGAGAATGGAACAACAGAGGTAGAGATGGTTGGATGGCATCACCGACTCAATGGACATGAGTTTGAGCAAACTCTGGGAGTTGGTGACAGGCAAGGAAGCCTGGCATGCTGCAGTCCATGGGGTCGCAAAGAGCCAGACACGACTGAGTGACTGAATTGAACTGAACTGTATGAACTGTTTTCGATTATTTTCTGTATTCTTGTTGCTCTGGCATTTGGGGCCACAATGACTGGGAAAAGTCTCTCCTAGGACTTACCAATTCTTAGGTGTAGCAAGCATAACAAGTGACTTGCCCCAGAGTGTGCCTTTCATATTCAAACTGACAATCCAGAGTTCATACTCTCAACTTCCTCTTCTATCTGCTTCATGTGTTCTAAGATGTAATATTCCTCTGTCCTAAGTAACCCAGAGCCCGGTACCAGACCACTAGAAAGAATTCCTATACTTTGGAGTCCACTGAAATTATTCAAACCAGCCAATTTAAAGATTGCTTACTCTGCCTTGCCTTGTTTTTCCAATAAAAACAATAATGAAGTCTCCTGCCCATGCTGTCCCCTTGCCCCATCTTCCTCCTGACCAATTTTAGTGCTTTCCTACATGGCCTGGCATGACAGGGCATGCCTGTCTCCTTAAGAACTATGAATACGAACCTTTCCAAATGGCAGTCATGGTTTGTTCTATAGGCTTCCTTATACCCGAACAATAATAAAACCTACATTTAAAAACCATTTTTTATATAAGTTGAAATATTTAAAAATGAAATTTGAGTCTTACTGACTCCCATAGTTCAGAAACTGATACCAAATGTCCTTAACTTTCAATGGCAAAAGAGTTATTTTACATATTCAATAATAATGTCTTCCTTTTTACCAGAATATAATTGGAGAACTCTACTACCTAAATAACATCTTGCCTAGAATGTCATATTGAGATTGATGCTCCTCGGATCAGGCAGGAACTGATGTGGCTTTATTATGAAGTCAATACCTACAAAGGGCTCTTAGGATAACTACCCTGCTATCCAGTTTACAAGATCCAGCCTTACAGGTGGTTAAGTACCATCACTTCCTGGCAGGCAAGGAACCTAGTTACTTTGGGGACTTCAGTAAAAGAGGAACTTACACAAATGGATAAGTACTGCAAGTGAAATAAGGTGGAAGGAATTTGTTGAACTTGATTTCCTTGCCTTAGGAATGCAAATAATAGAGGCATTAAAAGTCCAATCTGAGCTTCCTTATGAAAACCTCCAAAGAGAATTTTGTAATTATTAAAAACTATGTCTCTAGATTTTGCAAAGTATGTAAGAAAACCTAAGTGAGAGTGAAAGCAAAAGTGCAAGTGGCTCAGTCATGTCTGACTCTTTGCAACCCCATCAACTATACAGTCCATGGAATTCTCCAGGCCAGAATACTGGAGTGGGTAGCCTTTTCTTTCTCCAGCGGATCTTCCCAACCCAGGAATCGAACCAGGGTCTCCTGCATTGCAGGTGGATTTTTTACCACTAGAAAAACTAGAAATGTGGTAAATTAACACTTTTGCTACACATTGGTAAATAATAAGGCCATACCTAATGAGACTAGGCTTACCTTATGATCGAGGTTAATCTTTCTTTGATATTATTATGATCACAAGGAAGAAGGAGAGAGGGAAGGAGGGAGAGAATATAAGGAAAAATTATAAAAGACTTTGAAATTTAGTGGATATTCTGGCTAGCTCATCCATCTGGATAATCTGTTTTTTTTGGGTTTTTTTTTGTTTTTTGCCTATATCTAGGCTATTTTACAAGGTTACAAAGACAAAGATTAGCTTGTAGAATGCAAATAATTTCTCTCCATAGAAATGTAAATTGTGATCACAGAAAAGCAGTTGATTATCACCCTACAGATATTGCAAATTTTGCCAATTCTGTGTGCATCTATAAATTTACCTCAGCAATCCTTGTCAGACTATAAATATGCAATACTTTGCATTCTGTTTTAAACTGGTTGTAAATATCTCATTGATTTCCTCATTAATTCATGATTAAATAAAAATTTTGACACATCTCTATTTCATATCTGTGTAAGAGACATGATTATATCCTCTTTTGAAACATGACTTTTTATTACTGAATAAAGATATAATGCCATTTTATAGAAAAATATATATATACCATTTTACAAAAAATTATTTATGTAATTACATACATGAAATATATGTGTGTGTGTGTGTAAGTGTGCATGCTAAGTTGATTTAGTCATGTCTGACTCTTTGCAACCCTATGGACTGTAGCCCACCAGGCTCCTCTGTCCATGGGATTCTCCAGGCAAAAATACTGGAGTGGGTCACTGTGCCCTCCTCCAGGGGATCTTCCCAACCCAGGGATTGACTCCCATCTCTTATGTCTCTTGCATTGGCAGGTGGGTTCTTTACCATTAGCGGGAAGCCCCACGTGTGTGTGTGTGTGTGTGTGTGTGTGTGTGTGTGTGTGTGTATGTGTACAAACAGCTGTGTGTCATTCAGGGAATAATACTGAGTAACTGAGTGCCAGAGATCCAAAGATAGACAAGAAAGACTGACTCACTGACCTCAAGGAGCCTAAGTTCTAGTGGACCTAACACTCACTCAATGTTTGTCTAGCTCATGTGACCAAAATCAGAAAGCTTTCAGGCAGGGAAGAAAAACACTCACTCAAACAATGTTTGTCTAGCTTATGTGACCAACATCAGAAAGCTTTCAGACAGGGAAGAAAAACAAACTTACAAAAGTCTCTCCAAAGTAATCCTTTCTCAATAACTAATTATTGCTTAGGAGTACAATATATCACCAAAAGGAAAAAAATTCAGAGTAAAATAACAGGTTTTATATAAAAAGGGGGTAAGTAAATTGCTAGACTCATACTTGGAAGTTCTGGGTATCTCTTGTTAGGAACATTGTGCTTTTATGGAAAAGAGTTTCCACTCAAGTTCTTCCAAATCTGACTCAAGAGGTTATGTAATGCCTCTAAACTTTTGTTTTTCCATTTGTACAAAAAGATAATAATAACCATTTCATGGGACTGTCGTAAACATGGTACACGCCTGGAACACAGTAAATGCTTAAATAGGTGTTAGCTGATTTTATTAATAATATTATTTATTGATGCTCAGTTCTTGATCAGTATTCAACCAATGTTAAATGTATCTCTCCAAAGTAAATGGGAAGAACGAAATCTGTTTCAAGTTCCTCTAAAATATGGGAGACCTAAAATTATATTACTGACGTTCTCTTAGTCGTTAGGGGGGTAAAAATCTCATTGTGTACACAGAGATCTTAGGAATGAATTGGAAATTTTACCTGCAGTCCAGGATTCCAATGCTGTATTATCAGAGAAGACTACACAAGTCTCTCTTTCTCCTAGAATCTTCCTGTGCATAAGCAACAAACTTGGAATGACTTGTGCCATTAGCACTTTATTACAAGTGACGACTGGGTAATTTCTACCAGGCCAGACTATAGGATGACAAGAAAGAGGGCATTCAAGGAGAGATGGCTGGTTACTCAAAGCCCACAGTGTTGAAGGTGATCCTTAGTAGGAGATTCAAGGTCGGAGGTTACCCAGACCCAGACTCTGCCAGCAGCCCTTTGAGCACCTGTGTCCTCCGCAGCATCACACTCCTAAACAAACAAGTGGTGGGTGTGCTCAGCAGTAGGCAGGGTCTCAAGTTCATCATAACTCCAATGGTATTTCACACTTAACCTTGCCCTGCAACTCAACTCAAATTCAGAAAATCACAACAGTTTCATGAATGCAGAGGGCATTTCATCTCATGGCAAAATTGACTAAATAAGAGTTCACAATGCCAAAAAAAAAAGAGAGAGATAAAAATCACAAGGCCAATAAGAAAATTACAAGATGAAATAAACTGCCCCGCCAAAGTTGTTCTAACAGAGATCACCTGGTGCCTATTTGCTGGGTAGGACTGGACTTCAAGTTATTATACAATTAACGTGTTACACTGAGAGCCTCCCACATCATATTCAATGTCAATAGCTTAGTGTTAACAAAAAAACAAAGGTCACATTAATGAAGCACTTTTGTCTCCAAAACTGTGTTAGGTGCATTACTAGTACAATCTTAAGGCTGGGACCATTAACCTCCCAGTAAGATTAAAATGGGTTGTATTCATCTCTTTTTATAAGAGAGAATAAATTATTTGAGGGGTTTTAAGAGTTATAAAAATAATATTCTTTGCTACCTCCCTCTACAACTAGAAAAAAAACTAAATAAACAAATATGTGTATGTAGATAAAATGAATTACTTGAATCAAGTCGGACAGATGCTTCATTCATACATGTAAATATTTGCTGACCTCAAAGAACCAGATTCTACACACACATTAAAACAGGCACATACATTGCTTGAGTGTTTTTCCAAAGCCACTAAACTGCAGCCTAAAAAGAATGGCTCTAGATAACCCTGGGACTTTTGATCTGCTGAGAAGAGTCTCCAAGTTTGGGGCCATTGTTTCCTGTCCTGGGTAAGTGAAGATCACTGGAGATCCTCCTCCACTCTCCCCAGCAAAGAGTGTAGCAGCTCCTCTCAATCAATGTCAAAGTCCAGCATTTAAGAGTAGCAGTTTGAAAGGGCGCTTAATGAGCAAACTGCCCAGCACACAGCGCTATTAATACCCATGGAAGGGGAGCACGCATGCGTCCCGGTTCGCCGGTGCCCAATGACAAGTCAAGCTAATCACTGCCTACAAAATAATGCGCTCAGAACTTCACCAGAACCATGTTCTCGCCAGAGACACACCCGGCCCGGCCAAGGTGCCCAAGGAGATGGAGGTTGCTACCTGACTCTCTCCGTGGCTCCTCCCGTTCTCCGCCTTGAAGATGGACTTGGGTTTCCGCGACTTGAAGTTGCCCATGGTGGAGCGCAGCACGTCCAGCCGTGGGGGCTGCTCTACATGCTGCGGCTCACTGGGCGGCGGCGCGGGCTCCTCTAGCGGAGGCCTGGCGTCGGGGTAATTTTCTTTATTGTCTTCATCTCTAGAATAGGAAAGACTTGGGTTTAGAAAGCACGGAAGACTCTAATAACCCGCCCTGGGAAAGAGGCTGGCGATACCCACTGCTGTTCATTTACATGGTACTCGGCAAACTTTTTAGTGTAGACTGTTTCAGAGGGACTGAACTTCACTTTTTAGAACATGCCACACCCCCTTCCAGTCTTTGCTAGAGGGTACATTTTCTGTAGCTGTAGCTTTGTACATGCTATCGTATTTGCTTTCCTTTTTTCACTTCAATATGGTTTCACATATGTCATATTTTTCTTTCACAATAATAATGTGACATATCCCAGTTAGCTATGATCATCCCAACTTTATAGATTAAGACTCTAAACCTCTGTGACTAAATAAGGTGCCAAACTGAAGGGCTAATTCACTCAGACCTGGAGTGGGCCCTCAGTCTCTTGTGTCCATGGCTCAAGGTGTTGATGTTTGCTCCTCACTGGCAAGTGTTCAATCATCTCCTTACAACTTTCAGAGGCATTTAAAAGTTTAACTAGAGGGGCTTCCCTGGAGATCCAGTGGTTGAGAGTCCACCTTGCAGAGCAGGGGACACAGGTTTGATTTCTCATCAGAGAACCAGGATCCCATATGTGGCAGAGCAACTGAGCTCTGAGCTGTAACTACTGAGCCCAGGCAATTGGGGCCCACACACCACAACTAGAGAGTCTGCGTGTTACAGCTTAAGATCCCACATGCCACAACTAAGACTCGATGCTGCCTGATTAATGAGTTCATTAAAGATAAATTATAAAAAATGTTTAACTAGAATCTATTTTAATAAGATACATACAACCTCAATAGAATATAAGACAAGGGCCAAATTTCACCCAACCAAGCCACCTATTTAAACAACACTTTCAATGCAAAGCCAAAGACCCAAGTGTCTTGGTTCTGTTGGTGTGAAATGGCTGGAGAAGACTGATTGGGCTGGCATTACCTGCACATACTCAGCACTAGCAGAGCACTGTTCATGTTCACCCATCAATCAAATTCAATGCAACATCATCCCGCCATTTCAATTTCCTCAAACACAGTGATGTAATAACACTCTTAAGTCATTTGTCCCTCTTAAATCTAGATGTATTTTAGAATTCAGCAACTACCATGGCCAAATGGAGCATTCCCCTTCCATCAGCGGTCCCCAACATTTTTGGCACCAGGGACCAGTTTTGTGGAAAACCACTTTTCCACGGACAAGGTGGGGGATGGCTCAGGCAGTACTGTGAGCAATGGGGAACTAGGGAACTGAGCAGCAGATGAAGCGTCATGCTTGCTCACTCACCTCCTGCTGTGTGGCCTGGGTTCCTAACAGGCCAGGGAGCCAGTCTGTGGCCCAGAGGTTTTGGGGACTCCTGCTTTATATGATCAATATCATTGTCCTGAACCCACTGGCAGCAATTTGGTATTGGTCATGTGATTCTGTAGGACTGGCCACTTCCCCCTGTGGGTGCTTTCCTCTCGTGCTCACTGACCAGAAACAGCCATAAAAAGAGATTTTGGCAAGGTCAGCTAGGAAACACTTCTTCATGGAAGTACTTCCTCATGACTCAAGAATACGTTGAGCCAAGAGAAAAGACTAGCAAATGAAAGATTGCTATGCCTGCTGCTCAGGATGTCTTTTTACAGATAAAAGATTAAACTAATTAAAATGCTACCAGGAGGATGAGCTGTCCAGCTAGTTCCTGGGAGAAGAGCAAAGACAACATGGGGGTGGGAGGTCTGGAGCATGGCCAGGGTGCATGCAGTTGGGCAAGATGTGGAAATAAAATTATGTGAAAGAGTTAAACTTAAGCCTCAGGACAAACTTAGTATCTGGTAAAGGAAAATCCAACAGGCGAAATAATTCTTCGTGTTAGTTCAGTTCAGTTCACTCGCTCAGTTGTGTCTGACTCTGCGACTCCTGCCAGTAACACTGGTTACTATTTTCCCTTAATATCATTTACAATTAAAAAAAATTCTAAGTCACTAATAGGTTTGGAAACCAGTATCAAACTATGAGTTTGAAATAAATGTCTCTAGTTCATTTGAAATATCTGTCTCACACGACAGACAAATACTACTCATGTATATACTCCATGTTCTTGGGTAAGCAACAAAAGAAGGAAGAACAGCTTTTACCATAACCTAAATGTTTCTTAAAGAGATGGAATACCAGACCACCTGACCTGCCTCCTGAGAAATCTGTATGCAGGTCAAGAAGCAACAGTTAGAATTGTATATGGAACAAAAGACTGGTTCCAAATTGGGAAAGGAACACATCAAGGCTGTATTTTGTCACCCTGCTTATTTAACTTATATGCAGAGTACATCATGAGAAATGCTGGGCTGGATGAAGCACAAACTGGAATCAAGATCACCAGGAGAAATATCAATAACCTCAGATATGCAGATGACACCACCCTTATGGCAGAAAGTGAAGAGGAACTAAAGAGCCTCCTGAGGAAAGTGAAAGAGGAGAATGAAAAAGTTGGCTTAAAACTCAACATTCAGAAATCTAAGATCATGGCATCCAGTCTCATCACTTCATGGCAAATAGATGGGGAAACAATGGCAGACTTTATTTTGGGGGGCTCCAAAATCACTGCAGATGGTGACTACAACCTTGAAATTAAAAGAAGCTTGCTCCCTGGAAGAAAAACTATTACCAACCTAGACAGCATATTAAAGAGCAGAGACATTGCCAACAAAGGTCTGTCTAGTCAAAGCTATGGTTTTTCCATAGTCATGTATGGATGTGAGAGTTGGACTATAAAGAAAGCTGAGCACTGAAGAATTGATGCTTTTGAACTGTGGTGTTGGAAAAGACTCTTGAGAGTCCCTTGGACTCTAAGGAGATCCAACCAATCCATTCTAAGGGAAATCAGCCCTGAATATTCATTAGAAAGACTGGTGCTGAAGCTGAAACTCCAACCGTTTGACCACCTGGTGAGAAGAACCAACTCATTGGAAAAGACCCTGATGCTGGGAAAGATTAAAGGCAGGAGGAGAAGGGGGATGACAGAGGATGAGATGGTTGGGTGGCATCACCAACTGGATGGACATGAGTTTGAGCAAGCTCCAGGAGTTGGTGATGGACCAGGAAGCCTGGCATGCTGCAGTCCATGGGGTCACAGAGAGTTGGACATGACTGAGCTGAACTGAAATGTTCCTCATTCAAGGAGAATTCTAGAACACTCAAGAATAAGAAAAAAGTGACTTTTCAAATCTAAAATGACTCTTTTCATAGACTGCTTCCTAGAAATAAAACCTGAATTTTGTTTTTATGTCATATTTTCAAGGCACCCAAAAGATGTAAATGTCATTCTTGACTTGAAGAACAAGGAAGGTTGAGGGGAGGGGGAAGCATCTTTCTCTTATTATACAAATATAAAACATAAATACAAAAGTCGTCTTTATGAATACATTTCCAACCTATTACTGGTTCCTCAGAATCCCCAAACCAGAGTACAGGTAATGTAATTTATGTCACTTATTGCAGTCAGCCATAATTGAGAATGAACATGGTGTTCTAAAAAGAACAGGAGTCCAAAAGATCCTCCCACTTGTTAGAAATGCATCCTGAGCCACACCACCTCACCTCTGCGCCCTCCTCCATAAGATACTATGCATCTCTAGTACAGTAGTACAGGTAGTAGAGTCTCTGTGAAATGCCTACCAAAGAAAGTTGGCTCCAGACCACAGTCCAATAAATGGGGGCTATTGTTACTCTTACCTGGGGCCTAAGGTGAGTAGCTGTTTGCAAAGAAAAAACTGAAGGGCTATTTTTAGTCTTTCCAATGCCTCCAGGATAAATTCCAAACTCCTTTGCAGGGTACTTAAACCTTCTGTAATCAGGTCTTCGTTTATCTCTGGAACTTTATTTCTTACCACTCCGGGCCTCCTCAGCTCTCAGGGTTCCTGCCATCCTGAACTGCTTGCTTCAACTTGAATTCTCTCTGCCCTCTGTTGGCTAGCCAGTAATTTGTTCCCTCTGCTTGGTAGCATCATAGTTTTTTGGCCTTATATTCCACCAAAAAAAAAAAAAAAAGGAGTCATGTGCCACAGGTAATTTTCTTTAGGAATCCATCCGAGAAACCTCACTGAGCTATTTGGTCCTTCTAAGTGAGTCTTCTGTTTCCCTGTAGTAAAATAGCACTTAATGTACTGTAGCATCGTCATCTATATTTTGGTCTATCTCCTCCAGTTGCACTGAACCCCTGGGAGCAGAGACTGATTTGTATTTCTACATCCCATATCTGTCTCCACTGGTTTCTGATGCACACAAAAAAGTATGAAACAAAGGCCTTCAACAAATGTTCCTCATCCAACAAGTGGGCTTTTGTGTCACATGTACCAGAGTCCAAACTCTGCCTCATCACAGCTGTGTTATTCCGGATGAGCTATAATCCCTCTGAGTCTCGTTTTTTCCACCTCGGATGAGGAAGGAAACAACAGCTTCCTTTTGGCTGTTAAGATTAAATAATGAAATGTATGTGAAAGTGCTTGAACACAGCAAACTTGTAAGAGAAATGGTTAATGTTAAGATTTTGCCATCATACCATGAACCCCCTGATGACCAAGACAGCCATGTTTGGTGAATAATTCTAGAACCTCTTCCTTAAAGTCTATGATGGGAACATTTAGTGGGAACATTTAGATGCACTAATCAATGTTTAATTCAATAGGCATTTACTGAGCATTCTCCATAGAAAAGATACTGTCCTGAGTGCTAAGCAGGTATCCAAAAGTGAACAAAACTTCCTTCAAGAGCTAATAAGAAGAAATAGGACATGAGAACAAATCACTAGAAATCAAAGAGAGTTAAGACACCAGACCAGATGGTTTCTGTTCTTCATAATGAAGAACCAGGCAATGGTGGGTCCTACCTGAGACTGGAGAAATCAGTCTGATCTTCATGCAGAGAGACTGTGTCTTCGTCACACCTGAAGAGAGGAAATAAAACCACATCATATCCAACTGTCTCCTGAAGCAGAAGAAGCAATATTCTAGAATTATCTGAAGATTAGCACAGGAAACTAAAGAAAGGAAGAATCTTTACCACTCTCACCCAAACCAGTGTCAATTCCTCAGATGTCTACCATTAATGATACCAATGTTGTCATATCATGTGAGCTTAAATGCTTAGAACCAGAGGTAACACTCCTTTTTCATCCACTTCTCTGTATCACCTCAACTAACAAGACCTTAGCAACCTAAGTGTTCACAGCACTTGAGGGAACATCTGACACCAAGACTTGTAGATGGTTGTTGGCTCAAAAGGGATGCAGCTACATGCCTCCTGGCATTTCTTCTGCCTTAGGCAGTCCCAAACCACATCAGCTGCCATCTGGCTTGCTCCACTGGCCTCCAGACTTTCCTGACCTCCTTCCTTTTCACAAAACTTATGAAATAACCTTATGAAAAATTCTTGGCTTTTCCATACTGAAAAATCTCCAGAGTTCTACACTGCCTAAGGGCATCTTGAGGAGGACCACAGTCTCACCCCAGTGTATGAGGGAGACTTTGTTCCTGTACTCAGCCTTCCCCACCCCATCCCACCCAACCTCACCCCACCCTGCTCCAACCTGGAATGCTTTTTCTATCTTCAACTCCTACTCAGCCTTCACTGCTCAAGCCTTACAAGCTCTGTGAACTTTCCTTGCCAAGTTCATCCACATGCCATGTTCCCACTTTAACCTTAGTACTTAAATGTTTACTTTTCATTCTGAGGTTTTAGTAACCATCTAGTTCTTGCCTAGTGCTGTTATGTAGTTTCTTTGTACCTCTGAGGTCTTTTTAATTAGTTGTTAATTCCATGAAAAGAAATACCATCCTGTCTTTTTCTAGGTATACTGCCATAGTGCCCACAATGTTACCCCAGAGTAGATACTTAATAAATATTTGAATCAAATCATTAACCCAGGCCCCTCAGCAAGTCTGTTCCCTGAAATAAGTGTGTGTGCCTAGTCGCACAGTCTTGTCCAACTCTTTGTGATCCCACGGACTGTAGCGTGCCAAACTCCTTCCTCCAGGCAAGAATACTGGAGTGGGTGGCTATTCCCTTCTCCAGGGAATTTTCCTGACTCAGGGATCAATCCCAAGTATCCTGCTTTGCAGGTAGATTCTTTACTGTCTGAGCCACCAGGAAGGGCCTGAAATAATTGAGCAAGCATTACTGAGCACTGACTGCCTTCCAAGTACTGCCTTAGGCACTGGAGCTGTGCTTCTCAAAATTTTGGGATTCAGGACTGACCAGTTGGTTTTCTATTTCCAATCCACTGTGGAGAAATAATTTGGTTAAAATGTCACAGGAATGTCAAATTCTTATAAAAGTTATTAAAAGCATGCTCCCTGTTTCTGTACTGGTCTTGTCTCAGACTAGTTATAATTTGTGAACCCACACTTTGAGCAGCACTACTTTTTTTTTTTTTTAGTATAATTGCTTTATAATGTTGTGTTAGTTTCTGCTGTACAACAAGTGAATCAGCTGTGTGCATACATGTACCCCCGCCCTCTTGGACCTCCCTCCCGCTCACCTCACAATCCCACACCTCTATGTCATCATGAAACGGTGCAGGACTATATGGTCCCTCCCCCCCACCCCACCACCACGTTTTCTGCCTGCCTTGTGCCTGTAAAAAACCTTAATCAAAGAATAAGTTTACTCAGAGAAGTGAGAAATGCTGAAACAAAGGAAAACAGTCTAGGGAGACTAAATAATAATAAGGTAGTCATTAAGCATAGACAAGGACCTTTAGTTCTTTCTCAAGGGCTGTACATAATATTCTGAGCCATATCCTATGAGCTGTCTCATAGATACCAAAACTCCAGGTGGAGGAGTTAACTACATGATGACCAGACTGTACCCAAGACTTGAGCTGCCACAATTCTGAGAACTGACCGCAAAGGAATGGGAACATGAGCACCCCGGAACTGAAGATTAACTGTACCGAAAACAACCAAAACCGAAACCATTTGTTTTAAGGATCCTCCCTGTTTCTCCCCTGACTGGCACTGGCTGCCAACTTACACTTTTCTTGGTGGAATGGAAACTTGCATTTGGGTTGAGCTGACGAGCTCCAAGACTGGGTAAGTCTACCAGTGCGCACACAGGCAACATTCCCATTTGTGAGTGCTTGCCAATTGGTTCTGACTGCTGTTGAGGACTGTTTGTGAGCACTAGTGCTATTTGGAAATTCTTGACAGTTGGTTCTGATGTGTGCCTGATGTTGAGAACTGTTTGGGACATGAGGTGCTATTTGGGCATTTTGCCAGTTGGTTCTGACATATGTCTAATGTTGAGGATCATTTTTGAGCACTGACTGCTATTTGGGCATTTTTGCCAATGGTTCTGATGTCTGTCTGCCACTGAGGACCGTTTGTGAGCATGAAGTGCTATTTGGGCATTCTTGCCAGTTGGTTCTGACATCTGACTACCGCTGAGGACTGTTTGTGAGCACCGAGTGTCATTTGGGCATTTTGCCAATTGGTTCTGACATCTGACTACCATTGAGGACCGTTTGTTTTGGGACTTCGTAAAGTGTTTGTTTGGGACTCTGTACTGGTCACTCTCAGAGAGGTTTATGATGGATCTGTTGTTTGGTGTGTGAGTGTATATTCCATCTGTGGTGATTGGTATTCTTGTTGCCTGATGTAAAATGGGAAATTCAGGTTCAATTCATTAAGAAAAATTTTAGTTGTGAATTTATGACTAAAAAAGAAAGATGATTTTTTTTGGACAATGTATGGCTACAGTATTCTTCAGAATCTGAAGAAGATTAAGAGGAAAGCCCTGAAATTCAAAAAACTGGTTCTTTTTGCATATGCAGTTAGGGAAAGCTAACTTGATAATTTTTTTTTCAGATCCTGAGAAAACAAAAATACGCCTGAGAAAAAGTTTGTGACATTTATCATGTCCTTGAAATACAAACACAGTCCACTTTGCCTTGATCTTCAGCCTTGGGTTAACTATGCAAAGGAAAAAAGGCTTTAAAACTGAACGGATAATTTGGCTATTCTGACTACTCCATAAACTGATTACCTACTTTTGTATTCTTGTAAGACCAAAAGGGTAACTAAAGATGTTTGGGTTTATTAAACATATGTGTCGTACCACTGAAGAAAAATTATGCTATAAAAAATGTATGGTTTTTTTGAAGTTATGAAGAATGTTCTTAAGTTTGCAGTCAGAAAATGCTGGTGTAACATTTCAATCACTTGTTTCTTGGTTTTGTTAAAACTTTCAAGGGTTAAAAATTGCAACTGCTGTTGAGGACTCTTGGTGAGTCCTCATATGTAAAAATGATAAGTGAAACATTTTGGTATGTAAAGCAAGTAGGATATATGTTGTCAAAAAAGAGAATGTATAAAGAATGGAGATATTTTTATTGAGGAAAAATGATAATTTTTTCCTACGGTTGTCTGTTTCCATATGAAAAATTACAGCACAAATTTGTCTGGATCTAGAAAGTGACAAAAAGTTTGTGAAAAAGGAATTTTGAAAAAAAAAATGTGTATGTTGTCAGGATTAAGATTAGACTGACTTTAACTAGGTAAATGGATTTTGTTACTAACAGTAAACTGATGCAAAGTTGGTTCTTCTCTCTGTCAAAAAAGAAAAACTTCTAGAATATTCAACTGATTTTGGTAACAGAGACTTCTAATGGAAAGTAATTGCTTTATTTCTAATCATACTTTTAACCCCAATGTTCAGGATGGAAAAATTCTCCACTAAGTTGTCACCAAGTATAGCTGCTCATGATGTTTAGCACTGCTGACTTTAAGAGTACTGCTTAAAGTACATATACAATGTTTGTCTGACAGTTAGGTATGAATGATAAAATGTATGGCCTATAGAACATCTCCCTACTAACCTCTGAGCCTGTTCATGATATCTAATTAGTTGCCCCTCCCCCCCCCCATAGGTGGACAACTAGGCAAACATGTAAATAAAAAAGAGGCCAAGCACTGAGGGACATGGATGGATCCAGAGCATGCAAATGAACCACTCTAGCAACCTTGGATCAATTTCCTTGCTTTTCCTTTTTTTTTTATTTTTGAAGTCCCAATAACCCACTCTGTCCACCTCATGGAAAACAATAATTCCTAAATGCTATCTTGTTCTCCACTATTTGAGGCATCTGCTTTAATAGATCATTTGAACTTTGTAATGTGAATTAAAATGTTTCCCAATAAAAGCAACCTAGCTAAGTAGAAAGATTAATGAAGAAGAAAAATCGAGAATTGTTGCTTCCAAAGAACTAGGGTTCAAACAGAGGTTCAACCTTTGAGCTCAACAATACCTATTGTTTAAGAATTTGGTAAGAACTTTTTATTTTATCCCCCTCATTTGATTTATTAATCTTTCTTCTCAAAGCACAATTAGTTAAAAATGGAAACTCAACACTAGAACATACAAAGTTGCAGATGCTTTCTGAAGTAGCAGGCCAGACCTAATTAGCTGATCAGATTTTAAGGGCTACGGAACAACTCCAGCCATCACCCAAGAAAACACAATTTCTAGGTTGTAGATATGGCAATGAGATAGATCTTTCTATGGCTTCCAGGGCGCACATACACAAGCTCTTTAAGCTCAATTGGGTTTTCCTTTGCTTCTGTGAAGATCATCAAGTTCTATTCAATTAACATCTTCTGATTGTTCTACTGAGTCCTTGCCCCAGAGCCCCCCGAAAATGCACAATACTGGCTCGATTATAAAACTAGATTTCACAGTGGGAACCCATATCCAGATATCCCAACTCTGGGGGAAAAAAATCAACTCAGATCAAGTACCCAACTGGTCCTAGGCATGAGATTCTCTTCCTATGTTATTCTGATAAAGAAATTTAAAGACCAATCTCTTTAATGATCTTCGTAAATATCAAAACTGACCATCTTCTAGCACAATGTTTTTCAAACTATAAATTGTGACCTATTATACGCGGTTAATAATTATACGGTCCTGAAATTAGACAGCAGCTACCAGCATTTTGTTTTTATTATTGGTAGAGAAACAGAATAGAAAAAAAGTGTCAATATAGTGAGGGCTAAGTGTTATTTCACGAAACTTGTTTAAATAAATCATGTATGTATGTGTGTGCTGGACTGCAATATAAAATGTTTTTTTTAGTGCTGTTCACAGTAAAAATGTAAAGACACCTCTATCAAATGATTCCTTGGAGGTTCTCATCAACCAGATTCTAAGTCCAAGAGTTTTTAATTTGTGGTTGCCCAGATAATACATGAATAATTTGTCCTTGTCATCATTTTCCTGTGAAGTGCTCAAGGTAGTTAGTTATCTCTCTACTTGGACTTTTGCTTTCTCTACCACCACTGCAGATGGTGACTGCAGCCATGAAGTTAAAAGATGCTTACTCCTTGGAAGGAAAGTTATGACCAACCTAGATAGCATATTAAAAAGCAGAGACATTACTTTGCCAACAAAGGTCCATCTGGTCAAGGCTATGGTTTTTCCAGTGGTCATGTATGGATGTGAGAGTTAGACTGTGAAGAAAGCTGAGCACCAAAGAATTGATGCTTTTGAACTGTGGTGTTGGAGAAGACTCTTGAGAGTCCCTTGGACTGCAAGGAGATCCAACCAGTCCATCCTAAAGGAGATCAGTCCTGGGTGTTCATTGGAAGGCCTGATGCTGAAGCTGAAACTCCAATACTTTGGCCACCTCATGCGAAGAGTTGAGTCATTGGAAAAGACCCTGATGCTGGGAGGGATTGGGGGCAGGAGGAGAAGGGGACAACAGAGGATGAGATGGCTGGATGGCATCACCGACTCAATGGACATGTGTTTGAGTAAACTCCGGGAGTTTATGATGGACAGGGAGGCCTGGCGTGCTGCGATTCATGGGGTCGCAAAGAGTCAGACACAACTGAGCAACTGAACTGAACTGAACTGAATCAACCACAAACAAAAAAACGTTAAAAGGTACTTTGCAGTTCATCTTCTCTTTCATGTGATCTCAAATAAGCCTGACAGTGGTGTGAGGTAAGCATTACCTTCACCCAGTGGCTAAGGGATTTCCCAGGATTCCAAAGCATAAAGCAGTGATGCCTGCGGTGCTTCTGCTCCACACTAAGCCCACCAAATAGTCTCTTCAGTCTAGGCTCAAGAGAGAGAGAAAGACTTGTTTTTTTAGAAGAATGGTGGAGAAAGAAATACCCATAAGTCTCTTTTCTGACTTGGGGTAAAGAAGTACAGAGGTCTCAGATTGGTAATGAGGGGGACTGCCATTCCCTGCAGTACCATGTTCCTTGAAGGCACAGTTGCAGAGATACAGGCTGCAATCCTCTGGGATTTCTCAAAGTGTGCCCCCAGAACCATTTGTGTCGGCACCACTTGGAGTGTCTGAGTAAGATGGCAAGCTGCGCTATATTCAGTTTCCTGGGATCAACCATAATAGAAAAGAATATAAAAAAGAATGTATATACTTGTGTAACTGAGTCACTTCGCTGTACAGCGGAAATTAACACAACAGTGTAAATCAACTATACTTCAATTTTTAAAATAAATTAATTTTTAAAAATGGAAAAATACAGTTAAGTTCCAGCTTCATCCTCACTGCTAGCCCCACTAAATCGACTCTCTGAGAATAGGGCCAAGGAATGTGAGTTTTCATTTAAATTACTTTTCCCCCACATAACTAGTATGCTTCCAAAATGTTCAATGCTGACCTAAAGGTTTACAAAACCCAGACCAGCATTTGGCTGATCCCAACATGATCACTCATCTCTAGGTTTCCACTTGAGAATAAAGCCTGGGAACTGGATTTTTCTTTCATAAGCCCCTAACCCCTTCCCCAAATGATACTGACAGTCCTTTGGTTTTGAGAGTTACTGCTTTGGATGATAACTAATTTGCCGCAGAATTCACTGCTGGGTATGCTCCATTTCAAATAACATGTTAGCCAGGGCAACATAGGAAATGACCACGGAAAAGCAACAGATGAGAGGGTACACAGATAGAGAACACAAGGCCAAGGCCATTCTTATCTTGGAAGAATCTGGGTAGAAAAAAGAAACTGAACTGGGCCACATTTGCACAGAGAGAGACAGACAAGGCATGGGAAAAATTAGGAAGAGAAAAAAATGTGTCCTTGAGTCCCTCCCAATTCCCACTCCCTTTGACTCTTAAAAGACCCCCAGCTGGCCAAGCAGAACCCTCTTAGGTTAGACTACCCAATAACATAATTTATATTAAAATATTAATGACAATTTGAATCCACCTACCAGGGACACAGACTTTTTAAATTTCCATTTTAATAAGGGTCACCACCAGAGTTCTTCATCAAAAAAAAAAAAAAAACCAAATCTCTAGGTAGAATTTCAGGCAGTAGAAAAGATAAGTATGTGTGAGTGGGTAGCAGGAAGTAGGAGTAGGGTGGAGACAGGAGAAGGCGATGTTTTCTTTTATCCAAAACATAAAATAGAGGCAAGTGCTGTACACCAAGACCAGACCTGAACATTTATGAATCACCTGCTACTTCTCTGTCTCAGTATAGCACATTCTGATCCTGCTGGCTTTGGGGTCATGCCTAAAGAACCAAGGAAAACTGAGGGGAGGAGAAAATACTATATTAGACAATGACTAGTTATAAATGGACCTAGGCTGTCCTGTTACACCTATGAATACTTGGTATGCTTCAAATATGCCCCTCAGATTTTTAGATTAGCCAGATGGCATCCCAATTGTCACTCAGTGCCTTTTAAAATAAATCACTGTCACTTCTCTCAAAACAACAACAAGATCTTATGCAATCAGAACTCCTTGGGGACTGTCCAAAGACAAGGTACCAGACTTTCCCCAGCATTTAACTAAAACCATTTTTAAAACACTGTCCATGTGAAATTTAAAAGTAAGGAACTCCATTTTGAAGCTGCTACGCCTGTGGCTGACTTTGGGGATTCAGCCACACCAGGTCCTGAGAGTCAGGCCCAGGAAGCATTTGGTGCTATATGCAGAGCAAAAGGAAGAAAGCAACACCCGTGCACCCAGACCAGCAAGTCACAGCCTCATCTCTGGCCTGCACCTCTCCCCACGCTAAGGCTTTTAGAGAAGCAAAGTTATAGCACTGTTACCAAGCAAGTTCATTAACATGATGAAGGTTTCAATGAGTATTTTATACTGGATCTTCTAAAATCAACCCTGGATCTTTTTTTTTTTTTTTTAAAAGTAACTCCACCTAAGATAGCCCAAAGTTCTACACTAAGAGAGTAGCATCCAGAGAAACAAAAGAATGTAAAAATCAAGAGGGCTTGGGAAGCCCTATAGTCCTCCATTACCAAGTCATTGATCCAGTGACTTGAACTGAACCTCACATCATTTATTTGCGTTTTAGGGAACTTCAGCAAATAGTTCCCAAGTTACTGGGACTTCTGTATCAAACTTGCAGCATTTTTTAATGTAGTTGAGTATATAACCATATACACCTCTTTTTCCTGAAAAACTATTTAGAGTAACTTCTATCATAAGGTCCCAGAAGTAAACACTGTGAGTTAGCCTAAAGAAAGACTGCTAAATAAAGCATAGATATTTCATACATATATATGTATATATATGTAAATTACATATCAGTTACATATAGATTAGCATAATACACTACCCATTAATTTTTAACATATACATATAATACAGTATTAAAAAAATTAAGGAAAGGATGACAAGAATTAAAAGCATAAACTCTAAATATCTAATAAAAAATACCATGCATGCTGGTCTTGAGTAAAATATTTACACTCCTTCATTCCATGTTTGAATGGTATTAGTTGTCCCAATCAAAAGCTTTAACCATAGGACTAGATTAACACAGTCCTAAGATAACCAGATCTCTGAGGGCAGAAGACAAAATTGACAAAGGGCATTCAAGAAAAGTTTACTGTCTTAAAAGTCTGTACAAAGGAGAGGATGAGGCTGTTTAGCCTATTTATCACATGCTGGAATTCAACTCGAGTCATTTCACATCCATCTTCTAATTGCTGTAAATGTACACAGCGTGCTCATGAAAACAGATACCAGTGTTGGCAAAACACAACAAAGCTTCCTTGCTGACATGTCAAAGAGATTTATTTTTCAAAAACCTGAACTCCAAGAACACAAATCTGGGAGCACTGTGCTCCCGTAAGCCATCAGTTTGCTTTAATAGCCCTCCCATAGTTGCTAAAAGGCTGATTTCAACCTGTAAAGATTTCTGGGCCCCATCAGTCCCCATGTCTCCCGGTCTTCACAGCCCCAGATTACTGGAGACAATGCATCTAGTGCCCAGAGCAGCTGGGGACGGGGGAGGATACCTTCACGTTAGTTGCTTCCTGAGAAAGGCATGCAAATCTTATTGTATTGACAAGAATCACTTACTCTGTTACAGCGGTGCTGCTGAAGGAATTATCCTGAAGGCTGAAACAGAAACAAGAAAACATCAGCCAAGTCCGGCCGGGGAGCCGTCTCCCTGGTTGCTCTCTGGGAGTTAGAGCACACACACAAACATGGCATTGCAAGGCAAGTCTCAGGGCTCACCCGGCACGCTCGCTCTACCTTGGGCTGCTGTCTGCACATGCTCGCAACGACACCCCCAGCAGGGGCCCAGCTGCACGGGCGAACCACAAAGCCCGGCAGCCCGAGAGGCTGCGGGGACAGAGCTGGGCGGGGCGCGGCAGCCAGCCGCACCCGGGACCCTCGCGAGGAGCACCTGGAGCGGTACTCCGGGACCTCAATCTCGCCAACCCAGCGCCGCCTTTAATCCAGGCCTCCCCGTGCCGGCCACCCCCTGGAAAGCCCGACTGTTTCTACCTAGGCGCTGAAATCCCCGGGGGACTTGCTTTCTTCCAGACGTCTCCTACCAGTTTTACAAGAGCTACCCCCTCTAGGGATGGAGGCTCGCAGAGATGCACAGATCGTTCAGAAAAAGCTGGAAGGGAACCAGAAGGGGGAGGGGATCATAACTGCTGTTTTTGGTGTCTATGTTTATTGCCCAGGAAGAAAAAGAAGAGCCCTGAAAGAGGGCTCGTAGCATTACACCAGTCAGTCTGCACTCTGTTATTTCAGTCCCCAGGAGGAAGCGCCCAGCCCAGGACCTCAAAGCTCTGAATGAACCAACTCAGGGAGAGGGGAGAATTTATTCCAGGCATTAGCTGGTGACTGGGGGGAACGTGCGCGGGGTAGGGCTTGCTCTGGCCAGAGCCGCTGGCCCAAGCTCCGCTGCCAACCAGCTTTACAAAAGATGAGAGATGGAATCCACCTGTGCTGCCCGCGTTAAATAAAGGCAGCCCTGCTGGGGAGGGAAGGCTCTCAGCCTCCCACTTGCCTCATTCCCCAGGAGGTGTCTGTCCTGTTCTCTTTTCATGGTTAATTTCTCCTGCCTGGTTGACCTTGATATGGAGTGAACAGTTACCTGGGAAAGATGCTTATTTTGAATTGAGAAGATCCTCATTCCCTTCTTTTAATCTCTTCACACTCAGAAGCGACTGAGATGGTGGTTTTAGTCTAAATTATATAAGATGATGAGTTAAACAACCACCAAAAAAATCAAAATTTAATTTTCAGATTATTAGAAAAATTATTCAAAACTTGGTAATAAGGCGAAACAGCAAGATCTTTCAGTGTCACACCAAGACAGTGCTTCACAGGTCCACCCAAGGACTGCTTAATTCTATACAAAAATGGACTGTCTTTCACTTGCTAGTCACTCTTGGTTAGATTTCGGACACTACAGAGCTATGTGCTAGCCTTGCACATTTTGTCCAATCTGTCCAGAAGAAAACCTCAGTATTTATGGTTTTATTGCATTATGCAACTTGAACCAATTTTGTATCTAACCTAACAGTCTTATAATATTAATAACATTCTTTCTAAATGCCTGTAAATATTCAGATGCTCAAAATACTCTTGGAACCAAGAGCATCATCATCTTATGTGTGTGTGTTTAGTCGCTCAGTCGTGTCTGACTCTTTGCTATCCCATGGACTGCAGCCAGGCTCCTCAGTCCATGGCGATTCTCCAGGCAAGAATACTGGAATGGGTTGCCATTTCCTTCTCCATCATCTTATAGATACCCTCATTAATAAGTTAATAGATCTCTGGTACGTGCCTATATTTTTATAAAAGTCATCTCTTTAACTTTCAAAGACATACTCTGAAAAATTGAAATTGAGTTTTCAAAGAACAACAGGTTTCATTAATGTCCTTTGTGATTTTTCTTTCCCCTCTCTAAATATTTTGAAAAGTAACTGAATAAAAGCTTAATATAGGTTATTCCTTGGAAATACTTCAGGTTTGGTTCCAGACCATCACAATAAAGCAAATGTTGCAACAAAGCTCATCACAGGAATTTTTTGGTTTCCCAGTATATGTAAAAGTTATGTTTACACTACACTATTAGTCCATTCAGTAAACAATAGCATTATGTCTGAAAAAAAGAGTATATACCTTAATTTAAAAATACTTTATTGCTAAAAAATACTAACCTCATCTGAACCTGTAATCTTTTTGGCTGGTGGAGGGAGGTTCTTGCCTCAATATTGATGACTGCTTACTGGTCAGCGTGGTAGTTATCTGAAGGCTGGAGTGACTGTGGTCATTTCTTAAAATAAGACAATGAAGTCAGCCACATCAAACCATCAATTTACACTTCCATTCATGAATGATTTCTCTGGAGAAGGAAATGCTATTCGATACCATTTTCTTCACAGTAGAACTTCAGTTCTCTCAAATCCTGTCACTGCTTTATCAACCAAATTTGTATAGTGTTCTAAATCTTTTGCTGTCTTTTCAATAATCCTCACAGCAAATCTTTGCCAGGAGTAGATTTTATCTCAAGAAATCACTTTATTATCCACAAGAAACAACTCATTCATTGACGTTCTTTCACGAAAGTGCAGCAATTCAGTCACATCTTCAAGTTCCACTTCTAATTCTAGTTTTCTTGCTATTTCCATGACATCTTCAGTTACTTCCTCCCCAGAAGTCTTTCACCCCTCAAAGTCATCCATGTGGGTCAAAATCAACTTCTTCCAAACAGCTATTAATGTTGGTATTTTGAGCTCTTTTCATGAACCACAAATGTTCCTAATGGTGTCTAGAATGGTGAATTCTTTCCAGAAGGTTTTCAATTCACTTTGTCCAGAGATGTTAGAGGAATTACAACCTGGGGCAGCTACAGCCTTACAAAATGTATTTCTTAGTAAGACTTGAAAGTTTAAATTACTCCTTGATTCATGGGCTGCAGAATGGATGTTGTGTTTCAATTTCCTTCAAGAACACTTTCTTTGTATTTACAACTTGACTGTGTGGCACAAGAGCCCTAGCTTTCACATTCCTTCCTCTTCTTAGTTTAATCATTTCTAGTTTTAGATGCTAGGAAGAGATATGCAATTCTTCCTTTCACTTGAATACTTAGAGGCAATTGTAGAGTTGTTAATTGGACTAATTTCAGTATCTTTGTGCCTCGGGGAATAGGGAGGCCTAAGGAAAGAGAGACAGGGAGTGGTCAATTGGTGGAGCAGTCAGAACACAGAGAACATTTATCAGTTAAGGTCATCATCTTATATGGACATGGTTTGTGGTACCCTCAAAACAATTATAATAGTAACATCCAAGAGCACTAATCACAGATCACCATAACAAACATAACAATAATGAAAAAGTTTGATATATTATGAGAATTATCAAAATATGACACAGAGACACAAGATGAGCCAATGGTGTTGGAAAAATAGTGCCAAAGACTTACCTGAATCATAAAGATCAGAGCAGAAATAAATGAACTAGAGACAAAGAAAACAACAGCAGAGATCAATGAAAATAAAAGCTGGTTCTTTTTACAAGATATAAAAAACTGATAAGCTTTTATCCAGACCCATCAAGAAAAAAAGGAAGATTCAATAAATTTAGAAATGAAAAAGAAATCACAACTGACACCACAGAAATATAAAGGATCATAAGAGACTATTACAAGCAATCATATACCAATAAAATGGACAACCTGGAAGAAATGTACAAATTCTAAGCAAGGTAAACAACCTTCTAAGATGGAACCAGGGAGAAATAGAAAATATCAACAGATAATCACAAATACTGAAATTGAAACTGTGATTGAAAAACTTCCAACAGACAAAGTCCAGGAACAATTGCCTTCACAGGCAAGTTCTATCAAACATTTGAGAAGAGTTAACACCTATCCTTCTGAAATGCCTTCAGTGAATTGCAGAGGAAGGAGTACTTCTTTCTTTTTTTTTCATTTATTATTATTTTTTTTTCCTGGACAGAGTTGGTTTTTTTTTTTTTTCCTGTCATTTATTTTTATTATTTGGAGGCTAGTTACTTTACAATGTTGTAGTGGTTTTTGCCATACATTGACATGAATCAGCCATGCATTTACATGTGTCCAAGTTCATTTTACAAGGCCACCATCACCCTGATACCAAAACCAGACAAAGATATCACAAAAAAAGAGAAAATTGCAGGCCAACATCCCTGATGAACATAGACAAAAGACACAAGAATCCTCAACAAAAGGCTTGACACAGGGTTGCCAGAAACCTTCAAATTGTTAAAAAAAACAAAAACAAAAACCACCACCATTAGTATCTGCAAAGAACAATAAATGTATAAAACACATGTAAGTATTCAATAATGTCTATGGAAAAGAAATAAGAATTTTCAGCAGTTCTGTGATTAAAGTGAAAGTGAAGTCACTCAGTCGTGTCCAACCCTCTGTGACTCCGTGGACTGTAGCCCACCAGGCTTCTCCATCCATGGGGTTTTCCAGGCAAGAATACTGGAGTGGGTTGCCATTTCCTTCTCCAGGGCAGTAAAGCATTTTGTTGTTTCTCAACCAACATTTCTCAAACTTAATGAAGACTAAACTGTTTTTTGTGGCCTGCACACAGTGACTTGCCTCCAATTTTACAATTGAGAAAACTGAGGCATGTTTATGTTAAATACATTACCTATTAACATCATGTTGAACTAAGAATTCTGAGGAAGAATTTCCTAAGTATGTCAGGGGAAAAATGCAAAATACATTAACCAGTATTATTATTAATTGAACAAATGAATGAATCAACAAATAATGCTACATGATTGTCACTATTTCATAGCTATGAACAAGCTAGACATAGTCCCTGTCATGTTTTAGAGTAATTATGTAGTATGTACACATATATGATATATAGTGTACACTGTATGTACAACCCTATTTTGTACAATATAAGTAGAATAAAGGGAAAATGAAGATGCTGGATTTGAATATGTTCATTTATATGATAAAAGTTTCATGTTTTACTTTTTCTATCAGTGTTCTTAAAATCAACATCTGAACTTCAGACTAAATAACAGTAGTCTTTATTATAGTTGAAAATAAGTCTAATATATTGACTTGGCTATATACAAAATACAAAGCAATAAACAGTGGTCAAGAAAGAAATTTCTAGAGTTGCCAGGGTTCAAGACCCACCAGTTATAGAAGTTTGAACTTGGACAAGCACTCCATGCCTAAGTTTTCTCAACTGTAAAATTGGAGGCAATAACAACTTACCTCATGGCTTTTAATGGAGATAAAATGACATAGCTGAAAATGACACAAAAAGGTCAACAAACGTTCTCGTTATAATTATTATTATTATAATAATAAGACTATATTAACATAAAGTTAATGCTTTATATTCAGGAGTATGGGACAGGATGAACAAACTGCTGTGCTTGGGTAGTAGGTTTAAAAGATGATATTTTCTTTCTATTTCTTATAATGACACAGTGTTTACATAGTATTTTTTAAGACCAATAAAAATGAAAACTTTACTAAACGTAGATATGTTGCTCTTAAAAATGAAATGAGCTCCATCCAGAATGGCTTCGTGCTCACTTTATAGGTCTTTCATGTAAAATACTCACACATCCCTAGAGGACCATTCAATTCTGAGAAATCACTTTCTGCAAGACCCTGCGGCAAGGAGCCAGGATCTTCACAATGCCAGGAAGTCAACAGAGGCCTGCTCTCCTGGCCTGCACACAGTGACTTGCAGCTTCCTGCCAGGACCCTGGGAAGTGATCAGACTTCCCTGTGGAAAAAGAGGACTCTTGCCTGAAAAGATAATGTTCCATAAAGAAGTCTCTCCCTGATTCTCTGTCCTCTTGTCCTTTCTCTCACCAGTTCCAGTACCTGACGTTACTAAACAGGCCTCATGACGTGAGTGGTATCCTCCTAAAGATTCAACGATGCCCAGGGAAGCAAAGTTGAGATACCAAATATAAACTGATGGCAGCCAGCTTATTTAAACATCCCTCCCCCAATTAATGCTAGTCCAACTTTGTCTGAGAATCTCTTTCTGATCCATCTGACAACAAAATATACATATAATGTAAACTGATAGCTTATCAAAATTTTAACTTTGGCAGAAGATTCAGGATTTCATGAACTCAGTAAAAGATGATGAAGACTGGCTTAAATCACATTCAAAACCAATGATAAATGCTGCTGCTGCTGCTGCTAAGTCGTTTCAGTCGTGTCCAACTCTGTGCGACCCCATAGATGGCAGCCCACCATGCTCCCCCATCCCTGGGATTCTCTAGGCAAGAACACTGGAGTGGGTTGCCATTTCCTTCTCCAACGATAAATGAGGTTTTGGCAATAATGACTAAAGAATAAAAATTTACAAGGATGGTAACATGTAAATATTGAAGGGAATGAGTTAAACATCAAAGGATTAAAAGTGTTTCTTGGAAAAATTTATGAAGCCCTTAATTAATTTTCTAAATGTTACCTTTTTATAATTATGCAGTACATGTCAAATGTGAAGTGAAGGTGAACATTAGATGAGCTATTAAAACTTTTGCAGAAAAATTACACGCGCACACACACACACACACACATACATATATATATGTATCTATCACCTCCAATGGGCATAATTTATTCTTGACTATTTCTAAGAATTAGCTGACTATTATAAATTATATTCCTAATATAAACTAAGAATATTTTTATAATATATTTACTGTTTACCCATGACCTACCAGGCCATATGCACCCTGGCCCTGAGACAACTCGAAACTTAGCTTCAATCATAGTGGTCTCCCTGTGCTTATTATAACAGGTGAACTTGATCCCTCCCTTGGCCCTTTGCACTTGCTATTCCCTTTGCTGGGAAAACCACCCCCAGATCTGCTCAAATATGCTTCCTTGGGGAAAACATCCCTGACCAAACTTCCGAAATTAGCAGCTCCCATCACTTTATTGTCTTTTCTTCATAGGACCTGTCGCTACTTGACATTTAATATTTGTTTATTTGTGTTATAATTGCCTCTTCTTCTAGAATGGGGGCTCTTTGAAAACAAAGATTTCTGAGTCTTATTCACTACTGTATCCCCAGGGCTGAAATTGGTGTCTACCAGGGTAGGTACCGAGTAAATATTTGAGAAATAGAATGAGTGATTATTCAGTTCTACTTTCTTTTTCAAGATAAAGGTCTATTCATCCCTCATTTTTCTATTCACTTTGAAATGTTAGCTCCTGTTTTAAGTGACTCACCTTAAGTGGGCTTTTTCCAAGACAAATTACCTGCAGGTAATGAGGCTTTCCTGTTTTAGACATTCCTTCCTTCCCTTTGCAGGGATAACAAACAGATGTCATGTTGTTAGGCCAACATGGCTGATGGTACTAGCTTCCCAAAACGTTGTTTCTGAGGTGTGGTCCCAGTCCAGCCAGAAAGAGCACTGGAGAATTGATCAATCATCAGTGATTTCTAGGGGACAAGATGGGGTCATGGTAGTAGAATTATTGATTTAGAAAACCTTATTAAAACAAAAATTTTCCTGGGAAAAAACACATTTTGCTATTAGCATCTTAGTTTCAATTTTCAGATGACCAAATACATCCTTCCTATTGATAGGATTCTTAAGAACCTCAGGAGCTAATTGGTCTAATTTTTTTTTTTTAATATCTAAACCCGTACCAGGAAAACCCTCCAACTGCTGTTTGAAACCTTCAGGAAGAAGAAATTTTCAGCTCACCAACTCCTCTATTGGACTCCTTTAATTCTTTAAAAAAAAAAAAAAATGTTTCCACTTAAGCTCTCCCCTGCTTCTTGTTACTTTCACACATGACTGAAAGCCCCTAAAACCTAACCTTCTTGGTCTTCTGGTCTCCTGGCCAAATTTTCCCCTTTTCTTCAGTACATTCTCTTATGACGTGATTTAGAATCCCTTCAGCTTCAAAAAATAAAAAATTAAAAAAAAAAGAAGAAGACCCCCTCAACTTCCTTCTGAGTTGTAGCATTGGATAAATTGTGAAAATGTCTTCAAAAATTGCACCTGCTACCCTGAACACATTATGACTCCAGGCATGGTTTGTCCAATGAAGAGTGAAATGGGATTATCATCTCCTTCTTTTTAACATTACACTCTTTGTGCATGACCCAAGACCACTGTGAGTGGCTCTACCATTTACATCACACCATGGCCCCAAATTATTGAAGTCAACTGCTAATCCAGATCCACATCCATGCCTTCCGAAAGGAGAGCAATGGGTTTATGGAACTCAAGTCACAGCTTTGCATACGTTCCTATGAAATTCTATGTGTCTGAGGTGATACTGTATACAATCAAATTCAACCTTTCAAATCTTTTGAGAGTATGTATTTTTAGCAAAAATTATGATGACTATCTCTTCCAGTGTCATAGAATCAGTTTGTTGTAGATAGAGTCCTTCCAAAAACTGGAGCATACAATAAATATGGTTTGCTGTTGTTCAGCTGCTAAGTCATGTCCAACTCTTTGTAACCGCATGGTCTGCAGCACACCAGGCTTCCCTGTCCTTCACTATTTCCCAGAGATTGCTCAAATTCATGTCCATTGAGTCGGTGATGCTATCTAACCATCTCCACCTCTGCTGCCTCCTTCTCTTTTGCCTTAACTCTTTCATAGAATCAGGGTCTTTTCCAATGAGTCGACTCTTCGCATCAGGTGGCCAAAGTATTAGAGCTTCAGCTTCAGCAACAGTCCTTCCAATGATGCCCAGGGTTAATTTCCTTTAGGATTGACTTGGCTTGATCTCCTTGCAGTCCAAGGGACTCTCACGAGTCTTCTCTAGCACCACAATTAGAAAACATCTATTCTTCAGCAACCAGCCTTCCTTATGGTCCAATTCTCACATCTGTACATGACTACTAGAAAAGCTATAGCTTGGACTACAATAAATATACTTTTATTCAACTTGTAAATTTTTCATTTATATAAATCAGGAGGAATGCATTAAATAATTATTTAATATAGTAAAACTCAGACTATTTGAAATTATGTTCCTTTATAGGTAGTAGGTAGGCAGAGAAGAAATGAGAAAAAGGGCTTGGGCCCAACATTTGGGGTGCTACTAGAGTGACAGAAAAGTGAGGGGCCCGTGGTTACCAGGCCACAGCTGGAAGTCATAAACTGATTCAAGGTGGGAATGGCAATTCCCCCCTCTTCAACACCATCTTCCTTCCAGCAAAGTGGTATAGCTAAAACTCTAGTTAAACACAGATAGCAACTTAATGAGTCATCCCACTAAAAGACAGCCACACACTTTCATGGGTTCCCGTGACAGAACGCATCTCAGATACCTGGGGCCCACTCAGCAAAACTTCCTTTGTTCTATGAAGGAGAAAGGGTATTTTTCTCCCCATAATTCCTCCTACACCTTCCAAGAGAAATTTCTAAGTTTTTCTTTCTCCTCCCACAGTTCCATTTAACTACTCATTTTTAACTCTCAATAGCATCCTCCTTCTTTGTACATGCTCTCTGAGCTTGGGCCTATGTAAATCTGCTCACATTTTCACTGGTAATCTCCTTATATAAATGCTTTTGCTTACCACATGACATTCTGTGCCTCTTTAAAATTCTCAACCTAGGTGATTCTGGTTATCTATAGTTTTAATGGATTTAAAAAAACTTTTTTTTTTTTTTTTTTGCTCATGATTTTGAGGGTCAGGAATTCCAAAAGAATTCAGCTGGGCAGTTCTGATCCATGTGGTGTCAGCTGGGGCAGGTGGGATTGGAGGACCATCATCCAAACTGTCTTCTTTACAGATAGACAACAACTCAATGTTCCTGGCCAACATCTCCCCACAGTGTCTCTTTCTTCAGGGCCTCGCCACATGGCTTGAACTTCTCATAGTATTGTGATCTCAGGGTAATCTATCTTCTTAATGATGGCTGACCTCCAAGAGACCAAGGTAGAAGCTTCCTGTCCACTGAAAGGCTTGCCCTGAACTGGTATAACATCTCTTCTGCCATACTCTGTTGCTCAAAGCAGGTATGAGTCAGCTCAGATTCAAGGGCAGAATAACGAACCCACCTCCTTAGAGGAGGAGCATCAAAGAATTTGTATCTATCTTTAATCTGCCAGAGACATTTACACTGATTGTTGACTTCCTTATCCTTAAAATCATGACAGATAGTTATACTTCTCATTTCAATGGACCATTAATCTATACTTTTGGGATATATCACATATATACGCATACATGATATTGTTGTTAAGAAGAGAGGCAAGATTCCTGGTATTCTCAAGCAACAAAAAGTCTGGCTACCTAATTTAGTTAATACAAGCAATAGTCCTCACCAGTGTTATCTGAACACCTGGCATGTTGCAACTTGCAAGACATTTCTCAAATATTGACATTTGTGAACAACTGAACTTCTAAATAATAAATTAGAGTAGATCCAAGCTTTTTTCTATAATGGCATCACTCTGTCTCCCATGCATTCCCAACTGCATTCTTCAGGGGAGATTTAAGGGGTGGAGTTGCTGTAGCTCTTTCACTGAGAACTGCTCATAACCCTGGCACAAGATGGGAAAATTCCACACCCCAGCCATCACCCATCCTGCATGGCTTAGAGGAAAAAAAAAAAGATTAAGAACTTCCAGCTTACAGCATGTTGTTAATGAAGCCAGTATTAGCTAACTAGATAAAATCTGGGTAAAATCCAATTATGAAGCAATTTTGAATTTTATTTTGCTCAGTAGTGACAAAGAAAAATCTTCTAGTCACGTCCTCCCTTGTCTCTTCTGCCTTTCTCTCTCCTTCTCCCAGCCCCCTCCCAACAGAGTTCGAAAATATGGGCTAATGAAACAGTAAAATGTACCAACTACCAATCATACTGGAAAAAATAACTCAGAAGTCATACATTGCTAAGATTGGACAAGAAAACTGTTTGCTGACACTGAAAACAGCAGATATTTATAGTTTCAAAAGCACAATGTCTCATTCCACAACTATTTCTAATTACTAAGTATATACTGTTATAAAATAAAACTTGCCCTTATCACCTCCTTGAGACAATGACTTAGCTCCAGCTTCCATGGACCTTGTGAGCTGCCTGTCATTTGCAGGTGGTTTACATATATCCAGAGAGAATGCATTCCCTTGGGCCCTGGAGCAGTCAGGGCTGCTCTGTTTCTATATTTGGTATCAATCCCACAGTGCAGGATTCGGCTGCACTGGGTCTGTTGTTGCTGGGCTGAACTTTGCATAGAAACCAACTAACTTCTTAATGGTCCTCACAAAATCATTAAAAATTCATGTGTGACGCTGCGCCTCTCAGCTACAACAGTAAATATCAAATCCTAGAACCAAGAGGACATGAATTCCTGCCACAACACTGATCAGAAATGGTCACTCTAGTGAGCAAAAATAGAGTATCTGGAATCAACTTACAAAGAAATAAAGTTTTTTAAATGTTTATCACTCATTAGAGACACTGTTAATAACTAAAATGCTGCAAGCAGAAAAGCCTAGAAAGCAGCATAATTTTAGAAGAAGTACAGGTGGAGAGTTCTGGGGCTTGAAAGATGCCTCCTTCCTACCACAAACACACTCAATCATGTGTGTGGGGTGAGTGGCTAAACTTTCCTGTACCTCATTGTCCTCAATTAGGAAGTAGCTAGATTTGACAGTCCTTAATGACTTGGGCAGATTTAGAATTTCGTGGTTCTTGGGAAATGTAAGTACTGCATGACATCTCTTATATGTAGAATATAAAAAGAAATGATACAAATGAATTACTGACAAAACAGAAAGGAACTCACAGACTTACAAAACAAACTAATGGTTGCCCAGGAGGAAAGATGGGGGAAAGGAATAGTTAGGGAGTTGGGATGGACATGAACACACTGCTACATTTAAAATGGATAACCAACAAGGTCCTACTGTATAGCACAATGAACTCTGCTCAATGTCATGTGGCAGCCTGGATGGGAAGGGAGTTTGGGGGAGAATGGAAATACGCATATGCATGGCTCAGTCCCTCTCCCTGTTTACCTGAAACTAGCACAACATTGCTAATCAGCTATATTCCAATACAAAATAAAAAGTTTTTAAAAAATAGTTGCATGGCTTGTTTTTGGAAGGGAGGGAAAAAAAAGAAAAAGGAAAGGGGGAGGCAGTGAGGGAGCGGGAGTGAGGGAGGGGTGGAGGGAGAGGAACTAAGGGAGTGACAGACAGAGGAAGGGAGGAAGGGAGGAAAAGTGGGGTGGGGAAGGGAAGAAGAAAGGAAAGAAAGAAGGAAAGGGGGAGAGGGAGAAAAAGAGAGGGAGGGGGGAAGGGACGACAGAAAGCTCCCATCATAATGACCGGAAGTCTGAGAGTAAGTGTGGGGGAAGGAAAGCGTTTGGAAGCTACTGAGGTCATGGAGAAGACTCAGAAGGAGAAAGTGGGAGTCATGAGAAGTATGAAAGGAAGTGAGGAAAGAAATGACAGGCAAAGTATGTATGGATATTAAGAGGCAATGGGGATATTTGGATTTCCAATTAGGCCCTGAAATTCTCCCACCTGTCTGCCTTCTATGCTGTTTCACACACTAACAATCCCCTTACCAGTGTATGCACCTTGTTCCCACCATCATTAAGAAATAACTTACCTGTGTATAGCACAAGGAACTATTTCCTGTAATAAGCCATAATGGAAGTGAATATGAAAAAGACTGTGTGTGTGTGTGTGTGTGTGTGTAATGTATTTTGCTGTTGTTGATGTTGTTTAGTCACTAAGGCATGTCCAACTCTTTGCAACCCCATGGACTCTAGTCTGCCAGGCTCCTGTCCATGGGATTTTCCAGGAAAGACTACTGGAGTGGGTTGCATCTGCTTCTCCAGGAGATCTTTCCAGTCCAGGGACTGAACCCACATCTCTTGCTTGGCAAGTGGATTCTTTACCTCTGAGTCACCTGGGAAGCTGTGTGTGTGTGTGTGTGTATGTGTAAAACTGAGTCATTTTGCTACACAGTAGAAATTATCACAGGGCTTCCCTGGTGGCTCAGAGGGAGACCGGGGGTTGATCCCTGGATTGGGAAGATCCCCTGGAGAAGGAAATGGCAACCCACTCCAGTATTCTTGCCTGGAGAATCCCCATGGGAAGAGGAGTCTTGTAGGCTACAGTCCATGGGGTGGCAAAGAGTTGGACATGACTGAGCAACTTCACTTCACTTCAGCAATTATCACAACACTTAAATCAACTATACTTCAATATACTTTTTAAAAATTAAAAAAAAAAGAAATAATGCAGTGGAAGAGGTTTCACCTCACATTCTCCAGGCTCTGGGGAGAGCACCAGCACAGACATAGAGCATGCTCACGAGAGCAGTGGGATGGTCTGGTGTTTGCCTTGTACCATTCAGAAGTGGGCAGAGATGCTCTCCTGTGCTCTATGTTGTCAAGAACGGGGTAGGGAGTTTCAGGTTCACACTCCTAAAACTGAGGGAGACTATATCGTGGGGCCACAGAGGACTGACACCAGGGCTCCATTTTCCACCCTACGTATCACACTGTCTTGAGCTCTCAGCACTCACTCAGCAGCTCCTTTCCTTGGTTGGCCTCCAGCCCAGCTAGGTTTTAACTCAAGGATTTAAATTTCTTTTTTTTTTTTTTAACTTTTACAACATACGCAAAAGTAGAGAGATCAGTAGAATAAACACCATATGTTTTTGTTACATATTTGGCTTCACCAATTATCAGTATTCAGCCATTCTCCTTTTAGCAAATGCTGGCTACCAACAAAATATCAACAAAATGGCCTTTTGATAAGACAAAGCTGAGTTTATTCTTACCTGATAACGCAGACGAGCATCTTCCCAGAGTCTTACTACTCTCTTTAAAGGAAGGATGGCAAACTTGGGATATTTAGTAGATTGTGGAGTCTAGTTTAAGGGGGATCATTCAGTGGGAGGGGGGTATGATTAGGATTAAGTAAGGATCATGATGTAATCATTTACAATCTCTGGATACAGTAAGGTAAGGACTTTGACACAGAGTTCAAAAAAAGTCCTGGGGCATAAACACTGGCTTGTTGCTGTCTGTTAAAAAGTTAAATAGCTTAATGTTCATTTAAATGGGCTTTATGAGAAGACCCTGTAACAACCAATAAATTTATTAGTTTCTTTTATCTTCCTGGGCAACAGTACCATGGAAGAGTGAAATCACATTGATGAAGGCAGTGGAATAAAAAAGTTATACTGGCTAAGCAGCCAAATAGTGCATGTGTGCATGCTCAGTTGCATCTGACTCTTCGCAACCCCATGGACTCCAGTCTGCCAGGCTCCTCTGTCCATGGAATTTTTCCAGCCTAGGAGACTAGAGTGGGTTGCCATTTTCTCCTTCAAGGGATCTTCCTGACCCAGGTGCCAAACGTGTGACTCCCGTGTCTCCTGCACTGGCAAGTGGATTCTTTACCACTGAGCCACCTGGGAAACCCCAGCAGAACAGTAAAGTCATGTTAATGTCTACAGTAAGTTCTGTGGGTGTGTGTCTTTTGAGTTCCCACTGTCATCTACTGGCCACTTACTTTTATTTTTATGTGCTTTAGTATTTTTAATTATTGCTTTTTTTTTAAGTTACCAAATGGTATCCAGCTCATATATGTAGTCTATGATTGCTAACAACCAAAACCCTCATATACATGCAATTTGAAATTTCTTTCAGTTATTCTATTCATAGCTTTATTAGGAAAGCCATGGAAGTAACTCTTGTGCTAGGAATTCACTATCACACTCAGGAATAAAAACTGTCAAGGACTATTCAGAACCTCAGAGAGCTCTAAACAGAAATCATCACCTTATGTGGCCAACAGCCAGTCTAAGCCATGCTAACAGGAGCAAAGAGAACTAGCAAGTAAAATTTCAATGAGGACTTTGTGGGGAGTGTGTGGGTGAGGTCAAGCTCCTTTTTATTAAATTAAGCCATTCTTCTAAAGGAAAATACTGTGTAAAGAAAATAAGGAAAATATATCATAACTTTGAATATTTATTCCTTTGGGTTTCTGGTAAAAATATGGGTGTATTCAGGCTACAAACATTAATTGAGCATATTTTAAATGTGGGGCAAATAAAGAATAAAATAATGGCATTTGCAGAAACAGAAGAACCTAGAGATTATTATCACAGTAAGTGAAGTCACATAGAGAAAGAGAAATACTATATGACATCACTTATATGTGGTCTAATTAAAAAAAAAGATAGGAATGAACTTATTTACGAAACAGAAATAGACTTACAGACATCAAAAACAAACTTATGGTTACCATATGGGAAATGTGCGAGGAGGGGTAAATCAGGAACTTGGGATGAACATATACACACTACTATCTTATCATAAGATACGTAGTCAACAAGGACCTACTGTGTAGCACAGGGAACTCTACCCAATATTCTGTGATAACCTATATGAGAAAAGAATCTGAAAAAGAATAGATGTCTGTATAATTGAATCACTTTGCTGTATACCTGAAACTAACACAACATTGTAAATCAACTATAGTCCAATAAAAGCAAAATACTAAAAAAATAAAATAAGTGTGACAAGGAGGGACTGCATAGAAGGGAGAAGCCACTGCTGGGTTTTTGAGAAAAGCCTACCTTGGTGAAAAAAATCACCGCTTGACTTCAGAGACAAATCTGGGTGGGAGTGGCAAAGAAATTACTGAACATCTAATCTGTTAATGCTTTTAAGTTTCAAATTCTACTATAAACAATCTTGCAAGATCTTAAGGATGGGAAGAAACAATGCACATGTAGTGGCCTGTATCTCTAAACTATCGATTTAGCCGCAGTTTCTGCCCTTGAGGAGACTAGTAAAGGCCAAGAGGAGGAGGGAAGGCCTGCAGGTTGTGTTGGGACCAGTCATCCGGAGCCTGTGCCGTCATGTTTGACTCTATTCTGTGCATCGGTGAACAGGATCCTGTTTTGATTACAGGCATGCTTCAGGAGTATGAACAGCCAGCATCACCCTCAGGTTTGGGCAAGAAGGGGTTCTGTTCTGGGCCCGTGCTTTACAGGACTGTTCGTACCCATACTGTGACTCCTGGGTCCTTTGGGACCTTGACCTCGGCACTAAGGAAGTGTGACCAGCAGTTAAATGTTCACGCCTGTCTCTAACCCTGCTACAGTCTCAGGGCAACATTGCTCCATATCTCTTGCCTTATATTCTTGGAAAGAAAAGCGACTGTGTCCTAATGCCCCAGTAGTTTGCAGGTTTTTCCACAGATACTGCTCCAGAGAACTGGGAGGATTTGAATGACAGGAAAGCTTGAGTAAGAGAAAAGACAAATTAGCTAACCTGTCAATCCCTCCTCTCAGAATACACTAGACTTCTGCATAATGAAGTATTTCCCAGGAGTGCTGAGCACCCATTCCACCTCTCTTCTTTCCTACTCATAGTTCTAAAGACAAAAATTAGTGAACTATTGGCAGCTGAGAAACACTTTACAGTGTGAAACAATTCAAATGACTTAAAAATGTATCAGGCTGAACCATATAAAATTTTCCCTTTTGGGGTAGATTAACCTGAATGGTTCAAATGCACACACACACACCAGATACACACACATCTCGTTATACCTAAAGACATAGGTGCATGAAGCATGATAGCATTTCTTTAGAATATGATATGGATCTAAAATTGCTTTAAAATAGGGTAAAAATTAAGGAAAAGTATAACAGATTTATGTAATGAAATTATTTTATAATATTTTCTGTGATCATATTTTATCACATGCAATCCCATTATAATGTTTAAACATAATATATAAATTCATGGTTTGTGTATGATATTTAAAGTTCTTGATTATTTCTAGGTCAAAATACTGCTTTAAACAGTTTTTTCACAATTTCACTTGCTATTGCTTTCGGAAAATAAAGTTTCCCTGAAATAGTTAATAAAAAACTGTATGAAGTGAAAGTCACTCAGTCATGTCTGAATCTTTGCAACTCTGTGGACTATATAGCCTATGGAATTCTCCAGGCCAGAATACTGGAGTGAGTAGCTGTTTCTGTCTCCAGGGGATCTTCCCAACCCAGGGATTTAACGCAGGTCTCCCACAATGCAGGCAGATTCTTTACCAGCTGAGCCACCAGGGAAGCCCAAGAAAACTGGGTGGGTAGCCTATCCCTTCTCCAGTGGATCTTCCCAACTCAGGAACTGAACTGGGGTCTCCTGCATTGCAGGCAGATTCTTCACCAGCTGAGCAACTAGGAAAGCCCAAAAACTGTATAGAACTAAAAAAATGTATAGAACCAAAATAGCTCATGAAGATGACATGGTCGAGAATAGACCATAAATTATTTGAAAATTTTGCATAAGTATTTGTTTTGCTGAAATAAAATTCAAAAATTTATGGGATAAATATATAGTAATTCATAAATTATGTAGATCTATATTTTATCACTCCTCAAATTATCATTAGCTTACTTAAAGAACATCCATTGATGCACAAAAATCTAAAAAAAAAAAAAAATTGGTCATCTTTGGCAGGTGACAGATTTAATTCTGTTAAACCTATAGCTTAAAATATATTCAATCACAAAAAATATATATATATATTCAATCACAAAGATATATTTGCCACAGTAGGAGGACAGAATGGATTTTACTTAAGAGTCTGCTAAACTTGCTTCATTACTTTTAAATATCTGTATTCTTGCTCCAGGTCCCTCAGATGTTCAGAGCAGCCCTGTTTCCAGCAAAATCTTTATGAATCAACCATAGTTAGTCATTGGCACCTATGATGTGCTGACCAGATTAGAAAGAAAGGTGTTTTAAGGTGATCAGACTATAGAAGAGTCTCCTGCAAGACTCTTAACTCAAAAGCCCAGACAGGCCAAGTAGCCATCCTAAGCCAGTGAAGCAGGTGGGAAGGAGTCACGTTGGTGATGTTGACCGTGGTGAACAGGACAGACTTTATGTTCTGTCTATAAGAGGCCCCTACAGCCCACCTGCAGCTCACTGTTCTATCGTTCCCATGAGGGAATGTGGGGCAAAGATTGCCAGAACCTGTGCTTTTTTAAATAGTTAGGAATATGGATTTTTTTTTTTTTTTTATTTAGGTCATACCTGAATGGTCTAGTGGTTTTCCCTACTTTCTTCAATTTAAGTTTGAATTTTGCAATAAGGAGTTCATGATCTGAGCCACAGTCAGCTCCTAGTCTTTGTTTTACCTGACTATATACAACTTCTCCATCTTCACTTCAGGCATGACCTAAACTCCTATACGATTATAAAAACAGATTCAAGGGATTAGATCTAATAGAGGCAAAAAGGCAAAATGGTTGTCTGAGGAGGCCTTATAAATAGTTGAGAAATAAACAAAAGCAAAAGGCAAAGGAGAAAAGGAAAGATATATCCATCTGAATACAGAGTTCAAAAGAACAGCAAGGAGAGATTGTCAGGAAGCATTTAACAAGAGGCTTCCTGTGTGCTGTTTTTGGATCTGTCAGGAACCCTCTGGCCCTTATTGATTCCTGAATATTCAGGAATTAAGAGGAGAGGCACGCCTTTCCCGGGGCTGAGGAATCCAGGCATTTCTCATTACAGTGATAAGTACCCTCTTCCTTATTATGAGCCAAATGGTAAAAGATGATTGTTTGCAACTGTCTCTCTTTGATAGGGATCGTCTTACGTTTTGTAAGTCTGGAATTTTAATCTTTATCTTTGCTGAGAATTACTACAGTATATATGCCCACGCCATGTTGATTAAAACACCTTTGCTCCATCAGAGCTTTGGTCCCCTGTGTCTTTCTTTCTTTCCTTCCTTCTTTCTTTCTATTCCTTCTCTCTTTCTCTCTCTCTATTTCTGGCTAACCCCTTGGATCGTGGAGGCCCGCTGAGCTCACTTTCTTGCCCGGGCTTCTAAGCCCCTCTCGAGAAGGCGCACTGTGCCTTCACCCACTCGAGAGGGCGCCTGGTGCCTACGTGCAGCAGCGCGAGCCCTAAGAACAGGGCTCTATTGGCTTTCCGCGTAAACCAGGGGGTATCAGCCTCTTCCTCTCTCTTACTCTCGGAACCACCAGGTTCCGGTCCATTAAAGGACCAACAAGAGATGAGAAAGCCTTCCTAAGTGAACAATGCAAAGAAATAGAGGAAAACATTAGAACAGGAAAGACGGGAGATCTCTTCAAGCAAATCAGAGATACCAAGGGAATAATTCATGCAAAGATGGGCACAATAAAGGACAGAAAGGGTATGAACCTAACAGAAGCAGAAGATATTAAGAAGAGGTGGCAAGAATACACAGAACTATACAAAAAGATTTTCATGACCCAGATAACCACGATGGTGTGATCACTCACCAAGATCAGACATCCTATAATGCGAAGTCAAGTAGGCCTTAGGAAGCATCGCTACAAACAAAGCTAGCGGAGTGATGGAATTCCAGCTGAGCTATTTCAAATCCTAAAAGAAGATGCTATGAAAGTGCTGCACTCAAAATACCAGCAGATTTCGAAAAGTCAGCAGTGGCCACAGGACTGGAAAAGGTCAGTTTTCATTCCAGTCCCCAAGAAAGGCAATGCCAAAGAATGTTCAAACTACTGCACAATTGCACTCATCTCATACGTTTTTGAAGTAATGCTCAAAATCTTCCAAGCTAGGCTTCAACAGTACATGAACCAAGAATTTCCAGATGTTCAAGGTGGATTTAGAAAATGCAGAGGAACAAGAGATCAAATTGCCAACATCTGCTGGGTCATAGAAAAAGCAACAGAATTCCAGAACAACATCTACTTCTGCTTCACTGACTATGCTAAAGCTTTTGACTTAACTGTGTGGATCAAAACAAACTTTGGAAAATTCTTAAAGAGATGGGAATAACAGACCACCTTACCTACCTCCTGAGAAACTTGTATATAGGTCAAGAAGCAATAGTTAGAACTAGACATGGAACAGCAGACTGGTTCCAAATTGGGAAAGGAATATGTCAAGGCTGTATATTGTCACCCGGCTTATTTAACTTATACGTAGTGTACATCATGCAAAATTCTGGGCTGGATGAAGCACAAGCTGGAATCAAGACTGCAGGGAGAAATATCAATAACCTCAGAAATGCAGATGACACTACCCATAAGGCAGAAAGCAAAGAGGAACTAAAACACCTCCTGATGAAAATGAAAGGGTAGAATGCAAAATATGGCTTAAAACTCAACATTCAAAAAACTAAGATCATAGCATCTGGTCCCATCACTTCATGGCAAATAGATGGTGAAAAATGGAAAGAGTGACAGACTGTTTTTTGGGGGGGCTCCAAAATCACTGCAGATGGTGACTGTAGCCTTTAAATTAAAAGATGCTTGCTCCTTTAAAGCAAAGCTATCACCAACCTAGACAGCATATTAAAAAACAGAGATATTACTTTGCCATCTAGTCAAAGCTATGGTTTTTCCAGTAGTCAAGTATGGATATGAGAGTTGGACCATAAAGAAAGCTGAGTGCTGAAGGACTGATGCTTTTGAACTGTGGTGTTGGAGAAAACTCTTGAGAGTCCCTTGGGCAGCAAGGAAATCAAACCAAGTCAATCCTAAAGGAAATCAGTCCTGAATATTCACTGGAAGGACTGATGCTGAAGTTGCAGCTCCAGTGCTTTGGCCACCTTATGGGAAGAACTGAATCACTGGAAAAGATCCTGATGCTGGGAAAAATTGAAGGCAGAAGGGGACGACAGAGGGTGAGATGGTTGGATGGCATCACCGACTAGATGGACATGAGTTTGAGCTAGCTCTGAGAATCAGTGATGGACAGGGAAGCCTGGTGAGCTGCCATGGGGTTCGCAGAGTAGGACACAACTGAGCGACTGAACTCAACTGATGATTTTATATATATATATAAAGTCACTCAATTGGAAATATTTATTTTTTTAAAACTATGTAGATCAAACAAAATGCTTCTATGGATTGGATTTAACCAATAAAATCCCCATTAGCAATCTTTACTTTAGATACAAGTTATAGGTACAAGAACAGGAACTAACACTTGCTTTGTGTTCTTCTGCCATTTCTCATTTATTCTCTTCATGGTTAATTCTCTGTTTTCTCCTCTTCTCCCCTGCTTCTCTCTACCTTCTCCCCGCCCCTTCTTGCCCCAGTTTGGCTTTCTCTGTTGTTTCCACTGTGAAATATGACTGCTACACACACTTTCACTTCAGTTACAATTAGATATTAACTAGCCAAGGAGAGAAAAGTCTCTCTCAAGCACCATTGATCAAAGGGAAGGGAAGTATCTACAGAATGTGGTTTGGACATCAAAGGTATCCCCCACAGGAGATGGCAAATTGGCCAAAGAATAAACTGCCTTGAGAAGGTGTATTTGGATTTTTAAAAATCAAAAGAAATTTTTTCACCCAAATGACCAAATATTTGCTATTTCTCAAGTTTATGCAAAGTTACCAAACCTGCCAATCTCTCATACTCTCACACTAGAACAACAAAAACCCACTTGGTATTAATAATAATGCTTATAATAATATGCTAATAATAATATTAATAATAATGCATGCACACAACCTATGGTGTAATCTAATTATAATTGTTACATATACTCAACCTGATGATCATTATCTAGGAAGATGTATTCCCTCTTATAGCTGGCAGTATATTTAGTGCTAGATTCTGTATGCTAACACATCCATTCCTACACAAAGGCAACAGGAAACAACTGGGGAAAGAAGAGAGGGGTGCTAGGAAAATTATCACAAAGAACCAGAAATGCCACAGTTTTACAGTGTAGCCACAAAAGATGGAACAGGACAAGAAAAATTGCATCCCACTCAATGTTCCAACAGTTGTCCTCTTCAAATCCAGTTCCCCAATTTTGTCTCTCAAGTCTTCACTTTCACTGTTGTAGCAGCTACTTTTTTGCCCTGAACAGCTATTCACAGAAAATCAGACACTTAAAATGTCAAGTGATATTTAAGACAGTAAAAATTTAAACAAAATATATAATTTGTGGGGACTTCTCTGGTGGTCCATTGGCTAAGATTCAGTGCTCCCAATGCAGGGGGCCTGGGTTTGATCCCTGGTTAAGGAACTAGATCCCACATGCCACAGCTAAGAGTTCATATGCTACCACTAAAGATCCCACATGTCACACCTAAGACCAAGTGCAGTCAAATAAGTAAATATTTAAAAAATATATATATACCTGATGCAAAGTGCCGACTCATTGGAAAAGACACTGATGCTGGGAAAGATTGAAGGCAAAAGGAGAAGGGAGTGGCAGACGATGAGATGGTTAGATAGCATCATGGACTCAATAGACATAATTTGAGCAAATTCTGGAAGATAGTGAGGGACAGGGGACACTGGTGTGCTGCAGGCCATGGGGTCGCACAGAGTTGGACATGACTTGACAACTGAACAACAAGGGTCAAATAGTTAATAACCAGCAGATCCTGGACTTGAATTCTTAACTTCTTAGCTCTACTATCTTCCTACTGTTTCCAAAAGAACTTCCTAGTAAGACAGATAGACCCCTTTCATGGTTAATTATATTGGTCAACTTGATGGGGTCATAGGATGCCCAGATATTTGTCAAACATTATTCTGAATGTTTCTGGAGGATGTTTTTTAGATGAGAATAACATCTAAATCACTCAACTTTAACATTGAATTAGATTAACATTTTAATAGTACAGTAAGCAGGTTGCCCTCAGGAATGCAGGTGAACTTCATCTAATCAGTTGAAAGTCTGAATAGAACTAAAAGACAGACCCTCCCTCGAAGTAAAGAGAATTTTCCAGCTGATGGCCTTCAGACTTCATCTGTGACTCTGGCTCTTTCTGCCTGACAACCTTCAAACTGAAACATAGCTTTCTGTAGGTCTCTTGGACCACTGGTACACCTTGCAGATTTTTGACTTACCAACTTCCATCACTGTATAATCCAGTTCTTTATAATGAACTCTGTACATATATGTCCAACCTAAAGGAGATCAGTCCTGAGTGTTCATTGGAAGGACTGATGCTGAAGCTGAAACTCCAATACTCTGGCCACCTCATGCGAAGAGTTGACTCATTGGAAAAGACCCTGATGCTGGGAGGGATTGGGGGCAGTTGGAGAAGGGGACAACAGAGGATGAGATGGCTGGATGGCATCACCGACTCGATGGACATGAGTTTGAGTAAACTCCGGGAGTTGGTGATGGACAGGGAGGCCTGGCGTGCTGCGATTCATGGGGTCGCAGAGTCGGACACGACTGAGCGACTGAACTATACTGAACTGATGTACATATATGTATGTAGATAGGTAGGTAGACAGGTAAGTAGATAGATATGGATATCTCCTATTGGTTCTGTTTCAATGGAAAATCGTGACTCAAATCAGGATTTTAAATTTTAGGATTTCAGGATTCAGAATCCTGTTTCTGGATAGGTCTATTTTCCTAAATAATAATCATTTTCATGCTTTTTCTTTTACATTTTTACTTTTTTCTAAATTTCCCCTGTTAAAAGTTTCAAACTGGACAGTAGGGTTTTGTATCAGGCTGAACCTTGTATGTCCACTCCAATGGGCTGACGGACTCCTACTCTCCTAAGGCAATGGCTGTCTCCTGGACCACACCACCAATTCACTAAATTCTCTGAGACGGGAGATGTAAAGTTAAATTCTCAGGCCTCCATGGTCCCATGGCCCTCAGGCCAAATTACCCCTGCCTCTGAGGATATGACAGCCATACAGCAGCTTCCTAAGCTGTGCAGGGGACCGACGGCACAACCAGAATCTGGGGCGTTAAGTCCCTGCAGAGTGAAACATGACCCATGGGAACTGGGGACAGGTGGGTGTCAGACGGATCATCTGCCTTTCTTTACCACTTTTATAGCCCACCTTGAGGTGCACAACCTCCTGACAGCCCTCCTGGAGGTCCTCTGTGATAAGTGAGCATGCCTCCTGAATGACCTGCTGCTTCTCTTTGTGGCTCACTGGGACATGGCAGTCAGTGTGGAAATACATCATATCATGCAGTATTATATATTTCTTTGGCTCACTTGCCTTTCTCCTCAGCCTTACCACTACAGATTTATATCTCTCAAATAAAGTTTCAGCACTTCAATCCTTGCCTTAGGCTTTGCTTGCTAATGCATAGAGCAAAAGACACATTTTCTGAGTAAGGATTGGTGATTGCTTGGTAACAGATTGGTAAAGAATAGTTAAGTTTGTCCAACAATTGATTACTTGAAAAATTAAAAATAGAAGTTGTATTGTATATTTTTATAATAGCCAGATAATATCTTGCTAACATATTCAAGGAACAAAAGATACTCTGTATATAAAATTCCTGGTTTGCTTTTAATTAAAATCTTTTCACTCCAAAACCAAATTGAAAACTTTTGTGGTTTGAGTCTGGGTTTATGAATGTCTTTAGAAAATATACTTCATATTGACTGCTGAATCTTGAGATTTTTTTCAGTGTTTTGAGCAATGTTCCCACCACTGATTGTGATGGCTTGATACCAAACACAAAACGATACTTGAAGCTGGGTGGATGAGCATCTTCAGGCTATTTGAGGTATCTTTTAGCCAAGTTGATCTGTGATTTGTCTCTTCCTCTTAAAGTGACATGTTGAGAGTTAGTTTGATAATTTCTAACTAATCAAGGTTTTCCTGTTATGGACTGAATATGTGTGCCCCCTGAAGTTCATATATTGAAGCTCTAACCCCCAATGTAATGGTATTTGGAGGTAGGGCCTTGGAAGTAACTCGGTTTGGGTGAGGTCATAAGACTGGAAGCCTCAGGGTGGGATTAGTGCTGCCCTTATAAGATGAGATCAGAGAACTCACCTCTCCCTATCCATCATGCAAGAGCCCAGTGAGACCATCAACCACAAACCAGGAAGAGGGCTCCCACCAGGAGCAGGAATCAGCCGGGACGTTGACCTTGGACTTCTCAGCCTCCAGGATTGTGGGAAATAAATGTCGGTTGTTTTAAGTCCCCAGTCTACGCTATTTTTTATAGCAGCCTGAATAGATGAGTACATTGACACTGATGATTTACCTCACCACTTGTTTCTCTCTAAATCAGTCTGCAAAAACAGAACTGGTGGAAAGAATAAGAGCAAGAAAGGCAAATGATCAATGAAGGGTTCAGGGTAAAGTTGAGATGCAGTAATTCTGCTGAAATCTTCTCTAAACAGAAACCATTAGAGAAATAAACTTTCTCTGAAACTCAGAATTGCTGATGTTGACCCTGGCCTCTCCAAATACCTTTAGGACGTCAGAGCCGAGTGCTCTGGACTGAATCCCATGGAAATAGGATTTAATAGTTTCATCCAAAGTCACAGTTAGGGCATAATCTAGTCAGCCAAAGGAACAAAAATATCATCTTCAGCTCCTTAATGATATTTGCCCCAAGAATTAATTTAAACTTATTTAATTTATCACACAGAGGGAAAAAACATTACCTCAAAATCCCAGCTTTTCACAAAGCCAGGGATCACAGAAGTCAAACCACAGATTCAGCCACTTACATCATCAATAATAGAGATTCTATAATTAGAGATTAGCCAGCTGCAATCATTTCTGATGCCTCAGACAGCTGGATCAAGCTGATTTCCTCTCCAGTTGTGTCAAGCTAGAATGTCCCATTTTTTTCTTTTTTAAAAGAAATCAGCAAAATGGTGTGACTCAGAAACACAGAGAATCTCTTCCCCCAACCAGAAATTCTAACAAAGTATGCTTTGTAACTATATATTTTTTTCTAGCTTCACACATCTTCCAGATAAAACACTTTTATTGCCATGTAGCTGCCTGGGTGAGATGCCTAGAAAATCTTTCATCTGGACTTCAAATTGATGGCATTAGGAACAGTTCCTCTGAACTAAATCCTTTGTTCAACCCCGCACAAAAAGAACAACTCAGTTTATTTTCCTCAACAGTGCGTAGCTGAGAAACCTTAAGATTAATAACCAAGCTAAGAGTAAAGATAATGGTAACATCAATATTTTCACATTAATGGAAAAGTAACCATTCCAGGCCAGATGCTCCCTCCTCCTAATTCTAACTCATTGGGGGATCCCTTCCAGCCTGCCCTTTCTTCCATTAACACCTGGTGTTGCTGCTTCTTACCACTGTTCTGTCTTATGAGGAGGGAGGCTGGTTTTACTTTTGAATGTAGAAGACAAAGTTAGTCTGTAGCAACCAAGTAGTCCTCAGTCTTGTTTGCTTCTAAGATGGCATCAAAACCCTAATGATCTCCCACACTTTGGCAATGTCTCTATTTCACAGCTGTCAGAATCGGGGTTTACAGAAATAGCCAAAAGCAGTCTAAGGTGATCCAAAATCACTGGTTGAAAATATTTTCTTCCCTTCCTTATTACATTGCCAATAACACATGCACCAGCTCACCACACAAATTAAGTAAAGCCTAAAGAAATATGCGTTGACTCCAGGACACAGATGCTCCAGGGAAAATAATGAGTCTAGACAAACTTATTTAAACAGTTGACAAAATAAATGGTCAAACTTTGTGAGCATGGTTTCCATAGGATGGCCTATTATTGCTGAAGACTCACACGAGAGCAAATGTGCTAGTTACCCAGTCAATATGACTTTATGCTCTCTCCTACCAGTAAAATATCTTGAAGTTGCTGCTAGAACTGTACCCATGACCTGACTCAGATGATATTGAATTGAGTATTAGAGTTGGAGGCACGTTTCTTACCATGCAGGTTAGTGCTTCTGAAACTTCATCAAGGCCAGCAGTTCCATTTATTAATTTTCTCCATAAGCCTTACATTGTTGCAAGGTTTTTTGAATCCAACAAGATATCTTTATTAAATAAGTAATTTTTCCCATTCTTCTTAATCAAAGTCACATTACCATCACTTGAGACAAGAGATGGGGTCAACTGTATTTAGACGACTTGAACTAAAAATGGGAGTTCCCTGAGTTGTTGGGCAGACAAAAACCCAGCCCCACAAATCCCAGACTTGATTCTCTTGTTTCCTACAAATTTCCCTTTTACGTGCTCTGTCCTAGCCTTGCCCATTCTTCCCTCTTTCTTCTCCAAGTGTGGCTTCTGTGGCCTTTGTGTACATTGTCCTCCTAGTCAAGAAGGCTCATTCTTCATCTTTTGCATATCTAAGACTTATTCCAGCATCACCTTTTGTGATCATCCAAGCCTCTCTCCCCACCACTACCACTCAGAACTGACTGCTTCCTTACCTTCATTTCCCCAAGAAGTTGTCTGCACTATGAACATAAGATTGTGCTTATGTTTCCTACACCAGACTGTATACTCCTGAAGATTTATTTCTATGCCTTACTTACATCTTATCCCCAGAGCTTTGCACAGTAACTGACACACAGTTAGATACTCGTACTATTTTATTTCATGAGTAAATGATCAAATCAGTTCCCTGGTGGTTCAGACAGTAAAATAATCTGCCTGCAATGGGAGAGACCTGGATTTGATCCCTGGGTCAGGAAGATCCCTTAGAGAAGGGAATGTCAACCCCCTCCAGTATTCTTGCCTGGAGGACTCCACGGACAGAGTAGCCTGGCAAGCTATATATAGTCCATGGGGTTGCAAAGAGATGGACGCGATTGAGCGACCAACACTTTTCAACACATACTATACAAATCTATTGTTGTCACTTACAAAGATAAAATTTCCACAAGATTCTAAACTAGTGTTAAAAGTGGGAAAGAACTAAAAGATGAGCCAAGTACTGCAATACTTAAACCTTTCGCTAAGTGGAACAAAGTGTTGGATTTAAGGCTTTTGCAGCCAAGAGTGTTCCGATACTGTTTTCCCATGCTCCTCCCACCATTTTACCACTTTAAAAAATCTCTTACTTTTTTGCCAACAAGACTACAGGACTGAAAAGGCCACATTTTGCTTTTCATATCCATTATTCTATTTGATCCACATGCCAATCCTGTTTCATAGGTCTAGAATCAAAGGCTCTGAGAGGTTAAACTTTGCCCCAGGTCAAAGAGTTAGTAGATGCAATGTGGAGTTAAACCTTACATCTGTGTTCTTCATGGGCCACAAAATAGACTTTATGCACCTATTTCACTATCACTGTTACGTGATTATATGATTGGCAAAGTGATAGGCCACAGTGCAAAAAGATGGTCCACAGAAAACTGGAGTCATTTACACACCCAGATGTGAAATGGACACCAGCAGGACTAATCACTACAGGATGACCTCCATGAATACAAGGTATATAAAGTACAGATGACACCACCCTTATGGCAGAAAGCAAAGAGGAACTAAAGAGTCTCTTTTTTTTGAAAGTGAAAGAGGAGAGTGAAAAGGCTGGCTTAAAACTCAACATTCAGCAAATTAAGATCATGGCATCTGGACCCATCACTTCATGGCAAGTAGATGGGGAAACAATGGAAACAGTGACATACTTTATTTTCTGGGGCTCCAAAATCACTGCAGATGGTGACTGCAGCCATGAAATTAAAAGATACTTGCTCCTTGGAAGAAAAGCTATCACCAACCTAGACAGCATATTAAAAAGTAGAGACATTACTTTGCCCACAAAGGTCCATTTAGTCAAAGCTATGGTTTTTCCAGTAGTCATGTATGGATGTGAGAGTTGGACCATAAAGAAGGCTGAGTGCCAAAGAACTGATGCTTTTGAACTATGGTGTTGGAGAAGACTTTTAAGAGTCCCTTGGACTGCAAGGAAATCCAACCAGTCAATCCTAAAGGAAATCAGTCCTGAATATTCATTGGAAGAATTGATGCTGAAGCTGAAGCTCTAATACTTTGGCCAGCTGATGCAAAGAACCAACTCATTAGAAAAGACCCTGATGCTGGAGAAGACTGAAGGCAGGAGGAGAAGGAGATGACAGAGGACGAGGTGGTTGGTTGGCATCATGGACTCAATGGACATAAGTTTGAGCAAGCTCTGGGAGATGGTGAAGGACAGGGAAGCCGGGTGCTGCAGTCCATGGGGTTGCGAAGAATCAGATACAACTGAGCAACTAAAAACAACAACAAAGTACAAGTTTGATTATATGGGGAGGGGAAGTACAAATAACAAATACCCACGGAGATAATAATGTATAAAAAGGTTAAATGCAGTACGCTCACTGATCATTACTACTTTAACTTTATTCTTCAGAATTTCCAATGTTTTTTGCCTTTTTGCAGTACATGTGTTTTGTGTGTATATAGTCAGAGCATGCTTTTCAAATAAAAATAAGGTGTAAAATTGGATAAATGGATAGCACTAATGAATAGCTTAGAAGCAAATTAAATACCTAAGAATTTAGAACATAAATTCATCAGCTTATGAATGTTCAGCCTAGAGACCTAGACAGAAATAAATACAACCACCAGCCAAAGCAAGGTCCCTTGTCTTTGCCTACTGCCAACAGATGGTACTAGTTCTTGCTGGGTTTTTTAGATGTAAAAACAAATGGACTTACACATAATGTTCAGAACCAACCTGTCTTTAAGCAGAAATCTTCAAATATGGCAAAGGAAGTGCCACAGATAAATGGAAAACTCTTTTTAAAGAGTACTGACTTTAATGAAAAAAAGTCATCACAGGATCATTTATCAGAGTAAAAATTTAGAATTCATCTAAATATCTAAAAGTGGGGCAATGATGAAAGATAAAAGGCATGCCTAGATTATGAGTTACTAAACAGACATGAGTTATATTTACTAAGAATTTTAATGAATTTGAGAAATTATTAAGATATGATGCTATTTCCAAAAGTCAGGAGCTTCCTTGATGGTTCAGTAGTAAAGAATTCACCTTCCAATGTAGGAGACATGGGCTCAATCCCTGATCCAGGAAGATCCCACATGCCGCAGAACAAGTCAGTCCATGTGCCACAACTACTGAGCCTGTGCTCCACAACAAGAGAAGCTATTGCAATGAGAAGCCCATGGCCCACAGCTAGAGAGTAGCCCCTGCTTGCCACACCTAGAGAAAAGCCTGCACAGCAACAAAGACTCAGCGCAGACATAAATAAAATTATCTTCAAAAAGCCAGGATGCAAAATTGCATATACACATAAGCTCAACTATATAAATACATTATGCACAGAAAAGAAATATATAGCTAGCAGTGTGTGTTTCTACACAGTAAAGTTACAGGATAAATTCTATTTTTATGAATATTTTTTCCATATCCTATAATTTTTGATGAACATTTACCAGAAGGGAAAAATTTAAATCTTTCTTCTCTCTCTGTCTCTGTCACACACACACACACACACATACACACACACACACACACAACCCTAAAGGGAAAAATTCAAAGTTTGAAACAAAACAGATTTAAAATGGAAGCTGACAACATGCTGAAAACCAAATAAACCCTTGGGTGAGCCAAATTAAATAATTCTGCTGTGAACGCACAAACCCTTGGCTGACCTTGGTTTTTATCTGCAGAAAGGACCCAGAGCCCCAGACCTGGAACTACACAGCATATAAAAGATCTCCACCAGCCTAGGCCAACAGAATTGCTGACCCATCCTGCCAATATTCATTCTTGACTTTTTCCCCACAACCTACAGCTTCTGTCAAGGTGCAGTTTTCCACATACAGCAATACTCAGAGCTACAGTGTTGGAAAAAAAATAACAAAAGAGCTGAACAGGGTACCTTGAAATTCATGAAAGTGAGATTGGAATTAATTAATCTCATTTATGATTTATGGTTCCTAATTTACAAAGCGCTGTGCATATATATTGGCTTATAACCACAATGTACGATACACCAGCATGGATTATATATCATTACTTCACAAATGTGCTTACTTTTTTGCAAGAATTCACAGCTTTTGTTCTTACTGAAGTATAGTTGAGGTATAGTATTACATGTTACAGGTGTACAGTATAGTGATTCACAATTTTTAAAGGCAATACTCCATTTATAGTTATAAAACATTGGCTATATTTCCCACATTGTACAATATATCCTTGTAGCTTATGTTATACATGGCTTCCCAGGTGGCGCTAGTATAAAGAATCCACCTGCCAATGCAGGAGCCATAAGAGACGAGGGTTTGTTATCTGGGTTGGGAAGATCCCTTGGAGGAGGGTGCAGCAACACACTACAGTATTCTTGCCTGGAGAATTCCATGGACAGAGGAGCCTGGTAGGCTACAGTCCATGGATTGCAGAGAGCTGGACACAAATGAGTGACTTCACATGCAGGCACACACATCTTAATCCCCTACCCCTATCTTGCCCCTCCCGCCTTCCCTCTCCCCCAAGTAAACACTAGTTCTGTATGTCTTTGAGTCTGTTTCTTTTTTTGTTCTATTCACTAGTTTGTTGTATTTTTAAAGACTCCACACGTAAGTGATATCACACAGTATTTGTCTTTTTCTGTCGGACTTATTCAGTCAGCATTATGCCCTCCAAGCCTATCCATGAAGAATTCACAACTTTTCTAAGTGGCAGAACCTCATCTGATTTCTAGGGATTCAAACCCAACCCTATGCCCCTGAACTAAAGCATGATGTTATCCTCAAATTAGTCTAAGTGCCTCCAACTAGAAATATATTTATTTTGTTCATCGTAAGATAGAGGACAGTATGTCATGTACAATTTCCCTAAAACTTTTAAGATAATTATAAGAGTGTTAGAGAGTTGCTCCTGACACCATGCATCAGTGCAGGAGACTGAGACCATGCTAGCGCACAATTTTATGAAAGTTTTATGAAGGATGAATGGGCTGCATGTCCATCAATATACAACATGCTTGTTCCACCAAACATTTATTGAAGTACCTTAAGCTTGGAAGCCATGCTCCCTGTATTTGACAGAATTTAAAGCTGCAAGCGACACAGATCAAGTTTAAACTAGCTTAGGCTAAATGGAATTAACAGACTCACCATGAAATTACCAGACTTCCCCGATGGTTCAACAGGTAAAGGATCACCTGCAATACAGGAGACACGGATTCGATTACGGGGTCAGGAAGATCCCCTAGAGGAGGAAAGGGCAACTCATTCCAGTATTCTCACTTGGAAAATCCCATGGACAGAGGAGCCTTGTGGGCTACAGTCCATGGGGTAGCAAAGAGTCGGACATGACTGAGTGACTAAGCATGCACACAATGAAATTACCAGACAGAAAGAGGTGCAGTTGGGCCTCATAAAAAACTGGAATCAAGGCCTTAACTGCAATCAGTATGTTCTCCCTCTCTCATGTCTGCCCTTAAGGAAATATTAGCTTCATTCTTTCAGGCCAGCAACTTTTGCCTAGATCGTGACCACTAGTGGCAACTATTGGATACTAAAGGTTCCACCCTATGACTTCATTTAATATTAATCACTTCCTTGATGGCTTCATCTCCCAAAACAGCCACACTCAGTGGGTAGGGCTTCAACATATAAATGGGATGAGGGTGGGGACACAGACATTTAGTTGACAACAGGGTAGGCCCGTAACTTCTAATGAAAAAAGGTTACTGTTTTCAGAATGGCTTCCCAGGTGGTTCAGGGGTAAAGAATTCACCTGCCAATTCAGGAGATGCAAGTTCAATCCCTGGGTCAGGAAGATGCCCTGAAGAAAGAAACAGCAACCCACTCCAGTATTCTTGCCAGAGAAATCCCGTGGACAGAGGAGCCTGGCGAGCTATAGTCCATAGGGAAGAGTTGGACACAACTTAGCGAATAAACAACTTCCAGAATACAGAAACGGTGCTTGACAAACAAAGCAATAGATAGAGGGAGAAAACTTGTCGTTACCAAAGCAGAGAGGGAAGGGGGAAGGGACAAGGTAGGGGTATGGTATTAATAGATACAAATGACTACGTGTAAAGTAGGATATACTTCATAGCACAGGGAATTAGAGCCATTATCTTGTAATAATCTATAACGGAGTACAATCTGCAAAAATACTGAATCACTATCCTGTATACCTGATACTAATACTGGAAATCAACTACCCTTCAGTATAAAGTGGGGGGGAAAGGTTATATTGGTTCTTCTTTAGTACAGACAAGCAAAGGTGGTTAAGCCCCAAAATTTCACACTACAGATTAAAAATTGTGTACTCTGATATATCACCTCTAACAACAAACTCATTGCGAAAGATAACACAACATAACTGAAGAGTTAAAACTTGCCATATAGAAATGTTGTTAAATTTAAAAAGAGTTAAGTTAAATGTCAGGGTAAATCTCACCCTCCCCAAACAAAACCTTGGGTATTAAAATATTTCATCTCAATCCCTTTTTTTTTTCTCAGCAGTAATTACAGAGCCAACTTGATTATGTATTAGGAGCATGCTGGTTCCCGATAATAAAATTATGACATCTGCACATCAAAGAATGTTTGTCTACACTCTATGGAAGAGGTCTATCTCTGTCCCAGGCAAAAGTCATTTCAGGACATAAAGTTTTGAATTGAAAAGGAACCATGAATAGGGAATTTCCTGACAGTCCAGTGGTTAAGACTCTGAACTTTCACTGCAGGGGGCGCGGGTTGGATACTTGGTTGAGGAACTAAGATCCCACATAGCACAGGGCCTGGCCAAGAAAGTTTAAAAAAAAAGGAGGGGTGGGTACCATAAACAGAAAACACTCCTGAGATGAAAAGTGTGGTGTGATTAATCAAAATAGTACAACAATCAACCCTGACACTTGAAGTCAGTACATGTATCAAAAACAAAGGACTTATTTTAAGCTAATCAACTGAGCCCATAACTGATATTTGTACATTTAATCAAAGACTAGGGGAAAGTGAGTAAAAGCACTGAACCTAATTCCACATGATGATGAGTAAAAGAGTTCTTATTTGTTCATTAATTAGAATTCCATCCCCCAAAAGCCAAAACTTGCAATCAAGAGAGAAACATATATTTTAGGGTAACTGTGTAATAAGCTTTTATTTCTGTAGAATTAAAGGTATTTTAGGGTAACTGTGTAATAAGCTTTTATTTCTGTAGAATTAAAGGTATCCATTAAAAAAATTATATATGTTATTATTTTTACAGCTTGAGTAATACATGCATTAGTTATAAAGAAAAGAAATATATAGTGAACTCCTAGTGTTGACTCTTACCTATGAGACATGAACTAATCCACTCTGCACCCATATTTTAATATTTAACAATATAAGCTATTACAGTCTTTCTTCTTCAATCCTTTACAATGCTTGTGGCAATGAAAGCACCTCCATCTTGCATGTGTGTTTGTGTATGTGTGTATGTGAGAGAGAGAGAGAGAGCATGCGAGAGAGATTCGCAGCACGGTTTTTTCCAAATAAATTCTCAAAATATTCTCACCAAACCTCCATTTTTGCTATCTCCAACAGGGATGAAAAGCCCAAAAGTCATAGACGATTCTTAAATAATTTCTTCGAAAATTTGCATCTTGGTGGTTGGTCTCCATACTCCCTTCTTTAAAAAATCTGATTCTACCACTTCTCCATGCCTTAGTGTAAATTTCCCAGTTAGCATGCTGCCACAAGGACGTTAATACAATCCCTAGCATGGGCCCTGAGCTTCTCTGGATATCCCTGGTCAACAGGATGTCATCCAGAAAATCCAGAATGTGCTCCTGTTGAGAGCTTTATTTAATTTTATTTTAAAATTGTTTTTGTTGAGATACCTCCAATTAATAAAAATAAATGAAAAAAATAAATAAAATTGTTTTTGTTGAGATAAATACAAAGTATTTTTAAAATTCTCACACAAAAATATATAGACTGTCTAACTATGTGTCTGGGCATAGTTTGAGAAACACTGGAGTAGATCATATTCTGGGTGCAGTCAAATGAGACTTTACCATCATTCTGGTAAAAGTGATTTCATTGGCAAGACACCTCCCCAAGGTGTTTTACTCAGTTGCAAGATTTTCTGCTTGTCTGCTTGTTTGTTTGGTTAACTGTGCAACTGAAGAACTGATTCGCAAGCAGGTTCTGATCCTCAAAGTTTGGAGTTCCAAGTTTGATTTGTGAAAACAGAGAAAATGAACCCTTCCTGCCAAGTAGTCATCAAGATCTTAGCCTCACACATCCAGAATCTGGCTCTGTGGATAGCATCAAAGATGCTATCTAAATTCAGTTCTTCCTACTTTCATTTATTAAAGTGGCTTTTCAAAGTGATAAGAAAACTGTCATAACATTTAAATTTGACAGAAAGAGTGTGGAAGTCTTTCCAGGTCACTCTAAACTGGCCACCATTTATTTTAAAACAGGCACTTGGATGACGCACGTTTGCTGTGACATAATGAAGACGAACCTATTTAAGCTCAAATAAATCACTGATAAAAGGAGAAGGAACAGACTTTCCATTGAGGCATCAGATCAGAGTTTTAAACAGGCTTTGAATAGCAATAGGTCAGAACAGTATCAAAGACTTGGGCCACCTGACTTCTCTCAGCTCCTGAGCTGAGAACGAGTAATGGACTCTGGGAGAGTGAGGCTACACATTAAAAATGTCATGTTTATTTTGGGAAAAATAAACCATACTAAGATGGCAAGAGCTTCCCTGGTGGCTCAGATGGTAAAGAATCTGCCTGCAATATGGGAGACTCAGGTTCAATTCCTATGTTAGGAAGAACCCTGGAGAAAGAAATGGCAACCCACTCCAGTATTCTTGCCTGGAGAATCTCATGGAAAAAGGAGCCTAGCGGGCTACAGTCCACAGGGTCACAAGGAGTCGGACATGACTGAAGTGACTTGGCACGGCAAGATGGCAAGAAGTAGACAGGGTAACTTGACACAGTAAATGGTGCTGACATCAAAATTAGCTATGCAGGTTGTTAAGAGTCACATGAGCCCAGGAGGCATCACTTACATTATAGCTTGTATTGATGTTCTCCACACAAGGTCACGCCCCAGATGTTTTCCAGTGTGGGCTCTGGGATAGACATTCTCTGCAATTTTTACCATCATCAGTTTTTAGGTATGTGTTCTGAGGGATTTTTTATTTAGAAGTCCAAGTTACTCAGTTATGTCTGACTCTTTGCAACCCCATGGACTATAGCCTACCAGTCTCCTCAGTCCATGGAATTTTCCAGGCAAGGGTACTGGAGTGGGTTGCCATTTCCTTCTCCAAGGGATCTTCCCAACCCAGGGATCAAACCCGGGTCTCTCACATTGCAGGCAAATGCTTTACTGTCTGAGCCACCAGGGAAGCCCAATAATAGAAGTCCAAAAGCATATCCAATATATCACGGAGTCACCCTAAGAAACAAAATGATTCATCTTATACTAAAAGAAAAAAAAAATATGGTCCTACACTGGATCTTTGGTTCTTAAGTTTACTTGGAGGGAGAAAAATACTGTTCTGGCCTGGTATAATCCATAATAAGGACACCAATCATCAGTAAAAGAACACATTTCAAAGTGAAAAAATACCTACTAACAAAATCAACTGCTGTGTGTTTTTTAGGTCTTTTATTTCCATAGGCTAATTGTATTTGTACAATTTCCATAGGCTAATTGTATTTCAAATCCTAAAAGATGATGCTGTGAAAGTGCTGCACTCAATATGCCAACAAATTTGGAAAACTCAGCAATGGCCACAGGACTGGAAAAGGTCAGTTTTCATTCTAATCCCAAAGAAAGGTAATGCCAAAGAATGATCAAACTACCACACAATTGCATTCATCTCACATGCTAGCAAAGTAAAGCTCAAAATTCTCCAAGCTAGGTTTCAACAGTACATGAACCATGAACTTCCAGATGTTCAAGCTGGATTTAGAAAAGGCAGAGGAACCAAAGATCAAATTCCCAACATCTGCTGGATCATCAAAAAAGCAAGAGAGGTCCAGAAAAACATCTATTTCTGCTTTATTGACTATGCCAAAGCCTTTGACTATGTGGATCACAACAAAGTGTGGAAAATTCTTCAAGAGATGAGAATACCAGACCACCTGACCTGCCTCCCAAGAAATCTGTATGGAGGTCAAGAAACAACAGTTAGAACTGGACATGGAACAGACTGGTTCCAAATCAGGAAAGGAGTACACCAAGGCTGTATACTGTCACCCGGCTTATTTAACTTCTATGCAGAGTATATCATGAGAAATGCTGGACTGGATGAAACACAAACTGGAATCAAGATTGCTGGGAGAAATATCAACAGCCTCAGATATGCAGATGATGCCACCCTTACGGCAGAAGGCAAAGAAGAACTCAAGAGCCTCTCTTGAGGAAAGTGAAAGAGGAGAGTGAAAAGGCTGGCTTAAAACTCAACATTCAGAAAACTAAGATCATGGCACCTTGCCCCATCAGTTCATGGCAAAGAGATGGGGAAACAATGGAAACAGTAACAGAATTTATTTTGGGGGGTTCCAAAATCACTGCAGATGGTGACTGCAGCCATGAAATTAAAAGACACTTGCTCCTTGGAAGAAAAGATATGACCAACCTAGACAGCATATTAAAAAGCAGAGACATTACTTTGCCCACAAAAGTCTGTCTAGTGAAAGCTATGGTTTTTTCTGTAGTCATGTATGGATGTGAGAGCTGGACTATAAAGAAAGTTGAGTGTCAAAGAACTAATGCTTTTGAACCGTGGTGTTGGAGGAGACTCGAGAGTCCCTTGGACAGCAAGGAGATCCAACCAGTTCATCCTAAAGGAAATCAGTCCTGAATATTTATTGGAAGGACTGATGCTGAAGCTCAAGCTGCAATACTTTGGCTACCTGATGCGAAGAACTGACTCATTTGAAAAGACCCATATTCTGGGAAAGATTGAAGGCAGGAAGAGAAGGGGATGACAGAGAATGAGATGGCTGGATGGCATCACCAACTCAATGGGCATGAGTTTGAGTAAGCTCCAGGAGTTGGTGATGGACAGGGAAGCCAGGCGTGCTGCAGTCCATGGGGTCGCAAAGAATTGGACACAACTGAGCGACTGAAATGAACTAAACTGAATTGTATTTGATAATAAGAATCTGCTTTGGCTATTTCTATAAGCAATGAAATTCTGGTTTCAAAATTAATCCCTCTGATTAATATATGCAATTTATTTGATATGATTTTTAATTGACTAGGAAGAAAAAGAAAGGGAAATTTTCACTGAGAAGCTACTATAGTTTATGCATTATGCTGTACATAAGAACATGTATTTTTCTCACTTAATTCTCATTGTAAGTTTACAGAATTAGCATTATAATCCTCATTTTTACAGATTAGCAAAGAGTATGAAAGCAAGAGAGAAAAAGATAAACTAGAATTATTTACTTCCCTTATAATATTGCATTCAGAAGATCATATTAAACTTTAAACTTTGTGAATGTTGTTCACATTTTCAAAAATGACAGATTACACATTAAAGATGAAGTAATTGAAATAAATATCAATAAAATAATGTTCCACATGGCATAAATCTTTTCATTCCTTTTGATTCTAGGTGAATCCTGTACGACCACTGCTAACCTCAAATTCAGGTCCCCAGAGAAAAATAACTCTACTATAGGAAATTAAATAAATGTTCAACACTCTTATGAAATCACAAGAAAAAGATGAAAAGTTTGGGAGAAAGACAAGCAAATGATATTATTAATTATTAGAGAAATGCAAATCAAAATTACAATGAGGTATCACCTCACACGAGTCAGAATGGCCATCATCAAAAAAATTTACAGCAATACATTCTGGAGAGGGTGTGGAGAAAAGGGAACCCTCCTACACTGTTGGTGGGAACATAAACTGATGCAGCCACTATGGAAAACAGTATGCTGCGCTGTGCCATGCATAGTCACTCAGTCGTGTCCAGCTCTTTGTAGCATCATGGACTGTAGCCCGCCAGGCTCCTCTGTCCATGGGGATTCTCCAGGCAAGAATACTGGAGTGGGTGGCCATGCCCTCCTCTGGGGAATCTTCCCAACCCAGGGATTGAGCCCAGATCTCCTGCATTGCAGGCAGATTCTTTACCATCTGAGCCACCAGGGAAGCCCAACAATACTGGAGTGGGTGGCCTATCCCTTTTCAGGGGATCTTCTCAAACCAGGAATTGAACCAGAGTCTCCTGCATTGCAGGCGGATTCTTCACCAGCTGAGCTACCAGGGAGGCCCTTGGAAAACAGTATGATTGTTCCTTAAAAAACAAAAACCAAAGCTACCATGTGATTCAACAATTCCATTCCTGGGCACATATCCAAAGAAAACCATAATCTCAAAAGATACATGCATCCCAATATTCATAGCAGCTGCTGCTAAGCAGCTTCAGTCGTGTCCAACTCTGTGCGACCCCACAGACGGCAGCCCACCAGGCTCCCCCGTCCCTGAGATTCTCCAGGCAAGAACACTGGAGTGGGTTGCCATTTCCTTCTCCAATGCTTGAAAGTGAAAAGTGAAAGTGAAGTCGCTCTGTACTATTTACAATAACCAGGCCATGGAAGCAACAGAGCAATGACCATCAACAGAGGAATGGATAAAGAAAATGTGGTACAAATATACAGTAGAATATTACTCAGCCATTGAAAAGAATGGAATAATGTCATTTGCAGCTGGATGGACCTGGAGTTGTCATGAGTAATATAAGACATCAAAGCGATATGACATCACTTATACATGGAATCTAAAAAGAGAGTACAAATGAACTTATCTACAAAACAGAAACAGAGTTGTAGATGTAGAGAACAAACGTCGTTATTAGGAGGTAAGGTGGGGGATAAATTGGGATATTGGGGTTGACATATGCACACTGCTACTTATGAAATAGATAACTAATAGAAACTACTAGATAACTAATAGATTAACTAAACTAACTATTAAACTAATAGAAACTAATAGATAACTACTGTATAGCACAGGGAACTCTTCGATATTCTCTGATGACCTATGTGGGGAAAGAATCTAAAAAAAGGTAGATATACATGATTCACTTTTCTGTACACCTGAAACTAACACAACTACACTCCAATCAAATCAACTATATACTCCAATAAAAATTCTTAAAAACAGAGGAGACCCATGAAGGCAGCATGGGCAGAAATGAAAGCTTACCCTTGCCCTGGATTCTAGTACTGATCTTCTCTGTGGTTAGTCCTTCTATGATCACACTCTCTGTCAGTCATGATTTAAAAAATTGATCAACTTTTAACAATTAAGGAGGAATGCGAGGTTAGAAAGACAGTAACATTAAAACATTGAGAAGGGAGGAAAAACAAAGTATGGATTAAAATGGGAGACTAAAAAGTCTAATGAAGGCAAAAGATCAACAGTCAAAATCACAAAAGAAAATAAATGACATGTAAAATACAGTATAAAAGGCTAGAGGTCAATGAGATTAAAGGCTTAAACTCTAAAAGCAATAGAGATAAAGGACAAAAATCCATGAAATAAAATTTTAGACAAAACTCATATAAATATAGATGATTAGGGATTAAGAGCAGGAATTAGGAGATAAAAAAGCAAAAGTAAAAAATAAACAGAAAAACATCACTATAAATGGATTAAGGAAAACTTTGTGTAAAGGTCTGAAAATGAAAAGTCGAAGTTTAGAAAAGTCACTGGAAAGAAATGGTAGAGCATGAGAGTGAACCTAGTGGAGAGCGATGCGGAAATTCTCAACAGCTCTTGGGCTGAGCCTTTTTCCCCTCATAAGGAGCTCCCTTTTAAATGGGGTAGTCTTTGCAGGTAGAGTGGAAAGCAATCTTACAAACATATTCCTTGAGTCTTCCTAAAGCATCAAACAGAAACCTACAGCCAACTGACCTCTAGACTCTAGGCAAGCCCCACAAAGAAGTTAAGGCTCTTTAAAAGACAAAGGCTAAACATTGTCTGTAAAGAGTCAGACAGTAAATACTGCATACTCTGCAGCCATGAAGCCACTGAAATTCTCATCTCTGTGCTTGCAGCCTCAAAGCAGCCATAGATAACATATACATACACGGTGTGGTTGCGTCCTAGTGAACCTCTATACACTAACACAGGGAGCAGGCTGGCCTGGAGCTCTTGAGCTGCAGTTCCTCTGCTCCAGGTGGTCCTTAGTGAAGAAGACAGGGAAAATGAAGGACTTGAAGGGTGTCATGGAGCTGAACTACCCCATGAACCCAAACTGCTCAACTCAGGGCAGAAATACGGAAAAGAAATGAACACTTTTCACCTTTAAATCATTAAAAAAAAAAAAAAAAAAAAGACAAAGGCTGGAGAAGAAATGACCAAAGCATATTTTAAAAGAGATCATGGAGAAGGGGTGAATATGAATTTTTTTAAACCAAACCTCTTCATACCAGCCTTGCAAAGAGGCAAAACTCAGACAATTCATGAGAAGGCATTTTTATACAGAGGTTAACAAACACAGAATTCATAACTCAAAGAACTAGTACGGGTAATATTTAAATAGTTGTCAAAACGATTTGGAAGACTTAAAATTGGCAGGATGCAGTGTAAAAGAACTGACAGACATGCCTAAGGTTCTAGTTTCGGATCTGCCACTGGCTGGTTGTGTGAACTTAAGTAAAGCTTTTTATGTTCTTATATCTCTGTTCATACATCTACAAGAGGAATTAAAATGGTTAATATTAAGAAAATGAACTTCTGTCATACACTGAATATTGGGCTGAATCGGTCATGGATCTAGGTCTGTTAACAGAGATGAAAATATTCTTAGGAGGGCTAGAAGATTGAGTAAATGAAAGCAATGATGAGGCATAAGACAACAGGGCTATGAAGAAATAGAAATACATGGCTCCTCCAAAGATCAGGGTCCTTCTCAGCTATATCTAATAGCTGTCATGCTGAAATGTAGACAGCTAAATCTTCAGATTTTTCTATAGAAGTCATAAAATTTTAAATGTGAAATCTCCTGACTTTTACATATCATTAACTTATTTAAAATTTTAAAAAAACTAAAAAAAAAAAAAAAAAACTACTAAGTGAGACAGCTGAAAAGCACCTGCCAGTTCAGTCTGACCTGTGGGTCACTCTTCTCAAACGCTACTGACCTGCTATACCTTAGTCAACACATCTGCCTCAAGGACAGTGTAGGTCTCTCCAAAGTCTGACTGGCTCAAGGCAGAAGTAAACTTATGGAAGCTTCATTTCTCAAATCACTGGATTTATTTCTGTAAGGTCAGAAATAATGCCCCCTTCTTGACATTTCTGATTTTAGTAATTTGAATCTTATCTCTTTTTTTCATAGTGGATCTAACTAAATAAAGATTTGTCAATTCTATTGACCTTTTCAAAGAACAAACTTTTGATTTGACCTATTTTTCTATCCTCAATTTTATTTATTATTTATTAAAGATTATCCTATAATCTTATTTTTTTTTTCTTTTTGGTTGCTTTGGTTTTAGTTTTCTCTTTCCTGGTTCCGTTTATTTTTTAACTTTTTATTTTGTGTTGGGGTATAGCCAATTAGCAATGTTTTGATAGTTTCAGGTGAACAGCAAAGGGACCCAGCTATACATACACATGTATCCATTCTCCCCCAAACTCCCCTCCCATCCAGGCTGCCACATAATAGTGAGCAGGGTTCTGCAGGTCCTTATTGATTACCCATTTTAAATAGCAGTGTGTTTATGTCGATCTCAAATTCCCTGACTTCCCCTCCCCTCATCCCTGCCCCCTCATCCCTCAACCAGAAGTTTGTTCTTGAAGTCTGTGGGTCTATTTCTGTTTTGCAATTTCATCTGTATCATTTCTTTTCAGATTCCACATATAAGGGATGCCAAACAATATTTCTCCTTCTTTGTCTAGTTATTTTTAGATGTAACATTAAATTATCAATTTAAGATCTTTCCTCTTTCTACATATAGGTATCAACAACAAGTTTCTCTCTAATAACAGTTTTAACTGTATCCTATAATTTTAGCACACTGTTTTTATTTTCACTCACCTCAAAGTATTTTTTAGTTTCTCTTGTGATTTTTGTCTTTGATCCATTAAAGACTGTATTATTTGATTTGTATATATCTGTGAATTTTCAGAATTTCCCTTTGCTATAGATTTCTGATATTATACCACTGTGATAATGGCATCTGATCCCATCACTTCATGGCAAATAGAAGGGAAAAAAGGGAAGCAGTGACAGATTTTATTTTCTTGGGCTCCAAAAATCACTGCAGACAGTGACTGCAACCATGAAATTAAGAGAAGTTTGTTCCTTAGAAGGAAAGCTATGATAAACCTAGAGTGAAGTGAAAGTCGCTCAGTTGTGTCCAACTCTTTGCAACCCTATGGACTATAAAGTCCATGGAATTCTCCAGGCCAGAATACTGGATTGGGTAGCATTTCCCTTCTCCAGGGGATTTTCCCAACCCAGGGATCGAACCCAGGTTTTCTGCATTGCAGGTAGTTCTTTACCAGCTGAGCCACAAGGGAAGCTCTAGATAAACCTAGACAGTCTATTAGAAAGGAGGGACATGATTTTGCCAACAAAAGTGCATGTAGTCAAAGCTATGGTTTTTCCAGTAGTCATGCAGAGATGTGAGAATTGGTCCATAAAGAAGGCTGAGTGCAGAAGAACTGATGCTTTCGAATTGTGGTGTTGGAGAAGACTTGAGAGTCCTTTGGACAGCAAAGAGATCAAACAAGTTAATCCTAAAGGAAATCAACCCTGAATGTTTCATTATTTTCAGCAATGAAAAATAATATTCATTGGAACGACTGTTGCTGAAGTTGAGGCTCCAATACTTTCACCACCTGATGCAAAGAGCTGACTCACTGGAAAAGACCCTGATGCTGGACAAGACTGAGGGCAGGAGGAGAGGAGGCAACAGAGGATGAGACAGTGGGATGGCATCACTGACTCAATGGACATGAATCTGAACAAACTGCAAGAGACAGTGAAGGACTGGTGTGCTATAGTCCATGGGGTCATAAAGAGTTGGACACAACTTAGCAACTGAAAAACAACAACAACAATGCCTAATTATGTTAATATTCCTTCATGTGCTTATATATTGCCTTTATATCTTCAAAAGTGAAGTGTATGTATAAACCATTTGTCCATTTAAAGAAATTACAGATAAAGTCCATATTTGAATATATTATATTCAACTTATGGCTTGCTAGTTCATGAGCTTATTAGAGTCTTTCAAGGAATAGCAAAGATCAGAATTTTATAATTTTGATAAAGCCTAATTTATCAATTTTTTATGTACTGGTGTTCCGACAACAGCTAAGAAATATTTGCTTGAATGTCTTCCTCTGCACCTGTTATTATCTTAGGTTTAATATTTAGGTGATTTGCATAACTGGAAAGTGAATCACATCAATAAGGCTAGTACACAGACTTAAAAAAATAAAAAGACTTCTGCAAAAGTGAATATAATCACAATGAACAGCAAAATGATGAACATGAAGATATGGAAAAGGAATCATAAAATGTGGGGGAGGAAAGTAAGAAAATGTAAATTTTTATTTTTCATTTTTTTTTTGAGAATGTGTTTGATGCTATATGGCTACAATTCTAAAGCAAGTAGATATAGGAACAGGTTATATAATTGAAAAACAAGGAAACCACAAATCAAAAACATACAATAGATTCACAAAAACAAAAAAGAAGACAACTCTAGCATAATACAAAAGAAAATCATCAAAACACAAAAGGAAAAAGGGAAAAAGAAGAAATATAAAATCAATAGGGAAACAAGGTGGCAATAATAATAAATGGCAACAAATACATATCTATCAATAATTACCTTAAATGTGAATGGACTAAATGTCCCAATCAAAAGACATAGAGTTGCAGATTGGGTTGAAAATTGAGAGCCTACAATACGCTGCCTACAAGGGATCCCCTTCAGGAAAAAGGACATACATAGACGGAAAGTAAGCAGTGGAAAATTTTTTTATGCAAATTAAACTGAAAAGAAAGCATGGGTCACATATTCATATTAGACAAAATGCACTTTAAAACAAAGATTAAAGAGAAAAGATACTATACAATGATAAAAAGGATCAATACAGGAAAAGATATTACACTCATTCACATATATGTGCGCAGTATCAGTTCAGTCAATCAGTCATGTCCAACTCTTTGTGACAGCATGGACTACAGCATGCCATGCTTCCCTGTCCATCACCAACTTCCAGAGCATGCTCAAACTCATGTCGATCGAGTTGTGATGCTATCCACCCATCTCATCCTCTGTCGTCCCCTTCTCCTTTGCCTTCAACCTTTCCCAGCATCACAGTCTTTTCCAAGGAGTCAGTTATTTGCATCAGGTGGCCAAAGTATTAGAGTTTCAGCTTCAGCATCAGTCCTTTCAATGAATTTGCAGGACTGATTTCCTTTGGGTTCACTGCTTTGATCTCCTTGCAGTCCAAGGGACTCTCCAGAGTCTTCTCCAACACCGCAGTTCAAAAGCATCAATTTTTCGGTGCTCAGTCTTCTTTATAGTCCAATTCTCACACCCATACATGACTACTGAAAAAACCATCGCTTTGACCAGACAGACATTTCTCGGCAAAGTAATGTCTCTGCTTTTTAATATGCTATATTGGTTTATCATAGCTTTTCTTCCAACGAGCAAGAATCTTTTAATTTCATGGCTGAAGTCACCATCTGCAGTGATTTTTGAGCCCCCCAAAATTAAGTCTGTCACTGTTTCCATTGTTTCCCTATCTACTTGCCATGAAGTGATGGGACCAGATGCCATGATCTTAATTTTTTGAATGTTGAGTTTTAAGCCAGCTTTTTCACTCTCCTCTTTCACTTTCATCAAGAGGCTCTTCAGTTCCTCTTCTCTTTCTGTCATAAGGGTGGTGTACATCTGCATATCTGAGGTTATTGATGTTTCTCCCAATGATCCTGATTCCAGTTTGTGCTTCATCCAGCCTGGCAGTTCACATATATACTCTGCATATAAGTTAAATAAGCCGGGTGATAACATACAGCCTTGGCATACTCCTTTCCCAATTTGGAACGAGTCCATTATTCCATGTCTGTTCTAAATGTTGCTTCTTGGCCTGCATACAGGTTTCTCAGAAGGCAGGTCAGGTGGACTGGTATTCCCATCTCTTTAAGAATTTTCCACAGTTCGTTGTGATCCACACAGTCAAAGATTTTCGCATAGTCAATGAAGCAGAAGTAGATGTTTTTCTGGAACTCTCTTGATTTTTCTATGATCCAATGGATGTTAGCAATTTGATCTCTGGTTCTTTACCTTTTCTAAATCCAGCTTGAACATCTGCAAGTTCTTGGTTCATGTACTATTGAAGCCTAGCTTGGAGAATTTTGAACATTACTCTGCTAGCGTGTGAGATAAGTGCAATTATGCAGTAGTTTGATCATTCTTTGGCATTACCTTTCTTTGGGTTGGAATGAAAACTGACCTTTTCCAGTTCTGTGGCCACTGCTGAGTTTTCCCAATTGCTGGCACATAGATTGCAGCACTTTCACAGCATCATCTTTTAGGATTTGAAATAGCTCAGCTGGAATTCCATCACCTCCACTAGCTTTGCTTCCTAAGGCCCACTTGACTTCGGATTCCAGGATGTCTGGCTCTAGGTGAGTGATCACACCATCATGATTATCTGAGGCATTTGGACCTTTTTTGTACAGTTCTTCTGTGTCTTCTTGCCACCTCTTCTTAATATCTTTTGCTTCTTTCAGGTCCACACCATTTCTGTCCTTTATTGTGCCCATCTTTGCATGAAGTGTTGCCTTGGTATCTCTGATTTTCTTGAAGAGATCTCTAGTCTTTCCCATTCTATTGTTTTCCTCTATTTCTTTGCCTTGATCGCTGAGGAAGGCTTTCTTATCTCTCCTTGATATTCTTTCGAACTCTGTATTCAGATGGGTATATCTTTCCTTTTCTCCTTTGCTTTTGGTTTCTCTTCTTTTCACAGCTATTTGTAAGCCCTCCTCAGACAACCATTTTGCTTTTTGCATTTCTTTTTCTTGAGGATGGTTTTGATCACAGCCTCCTGTACAACATTACAAACCTCTGTCCGTAGTTCTTCAGGCACTCTATCAGATTTAATCCCTTGACTCTATTTGCCACTTCCACTGTATAATTGAAAGGCATGATTAAGTCATACCTGAATGGTCTAGTGGTCTTCCCTACTGGAGTAGGTAGCCATTCCCTTCTCCAGGGGATCTTCCCAACCCAGGGATCAAACCCAGGTCTTCCACATTGCAGGCAGATTCTTTATCAGCTGAGCTACCAGGGAAGCCCATGTACCCAATATAGGAGCACCCAAATACATAAAACAAATACTAATAGACATAATGGGATAAACTTATGGGAATATAATAATGGTAGGAGATTTTAAGAACCCACTCACATCAATGGGCAGATTGAGACAGAAAATGAATTCGGCAACAGATATCCTAAATGGTAACAATAGAACAGTTAGACTTCACTGATATTTTCTGGACATTACATCCAAAAAGCACAGGATACCCACTCAGATATTACATTCTAAAGATCAGGATACACATTCTTTTCAAGTGCACAAAGATATTTTATCTAGAACCAACTAAATACTAAGGCACAATATTCAGTTCAGTTGCTCAGTCATGTACGACTATTTGCAACCCCATGGACTGCAGCACCCCAGGCTTCCCTGTCCATCACCAACTCCCAGAGTTTGCTTAAACTCATGTCCACTGAGTCGATGATACCATCCAACCATCTCATCCTCTGTTGTCCCCTTCTCCTCCTGCCGTCAATCTTTCCCAGCATATGGGTGTTTTCTAAGGAGTCAGTTCTTCGCATCAGGTGGCCAAAGTACTGGAGTTTCAGTTTCAGCATCAGTCCTTCCATTGAATATGCAGGACTGATTTCCTTTAGGATTGACTGGTTTGGCCTCCTTACTGTCCAAGGGACTCTCAAGGGATTTTTCCAATACCACAGTTCAAAGGGTAAATTTTTCAGAGTTCCTCTTTCTTTATGGTCCTATTCTCACATCCATACATGACTACTGGAAAAACCATAGCTTTGACTTTATGGACCGTTGTTGGAAAGCAATGTTTCTGTTTTTTAACATGCTGTCTATGTTTGTTATAGCTTTTCTTCCAAGAAGCAAGCATCTTTTAATTTCCAGGCACAAAATAAGCCTCAATGAATTAAAGAGGACAGAAAATATTTCAAGCATATTTTCTGAACACAACTATATGAAAGGAAAAAACAACCACAGAAAAAGAAAAGAAAAAAAAATTACATGGAGACTAAATAACATGCTACTAAAAACCCATAGGGTCAACGATGAAATCAAAGAAGAAATTTAAAAATACCTTGAGGCAAATGACAATGAAACAAAACTACACAAAATCTATGGGATATAGCAAAAGCAGTTCTTAGTGGGAAGTTCATAGTGATGCATATAATACATAGTGATACATAGGACTTCTTTAACAAACAAGAAAAATCTCAAATAAATACCCTAACCTACTAGGCAAAAAATTATAAAAAGTAGAACAAACAAAACCTAAATTCAGCAGAGGGAAGGAAATATTAAAGATCAGAGACTACGTAAGTAACATGGAGATTAAAAAACAAAAGAAAAAAATCAATAAAATCAAGAGCTGGTTATTTTAAACAGTAAACAAAATTGGTAAACCTGTGACCACCAAGGCTCACCAAGAAGAAAAGAGGGAAGACCCAAATGAACAAACTAAGGAGAAACAGGAGAAATCAGAAATGATACCACAGAAATACAAAGAATCGTAACAGAATACTATGAACAATTATACACCAACATTCAACAACCTAAAAGAGATGGACAAGTTTCTATAAACATCCATCATTGTTCTTCAGTTGCTAAGTTGTATCCGATTCTTTTGTGACCCTATGGACTGTAGCCCACCAGGCTCCTCTATCCATGGGACTTCCCAGGCAAGAATGCTGAAGTGGGTTGCCATTTATATATATCACCAAAAGTGAATCAAGCAGAAATAAATAACTTGAACAGATTGATCACTAGAAGTAAAAGACAATCTATAATAAGAAGAACAAACAAATGAAAAAAACTCCCTAGAAATCCAGGCCCACATAGCTTCACAGGTGAATTCTACCAAACACACAAAAAACTTCCAAAAGACTGAAGAAAGAGGGAATGCTCCCAAAGACATTCTACGAAGCCATCACCCTGATATCAAAACCAGACAAGTACACCACCAAAAAAGTTAATTACAGGCCAATATCTTTGATGAATATACATGCAAAAGTTCTTAACAAACTATTAGCAGGCTGAATTCAATAACACATAAAAAAGATCATATAACCACAACTAAGCAAGACTCATCCTAAACTCAAGGGTGGTTCAACATAAGGAAATAAGTCAATGTGATACACCACAAAAAAGAAAAAACAAAAACCATGTGATCATCTCAATAGATGCAGGGATAGCACTTGACTAAATTCAACACCCATTCATGATAAAAACTGTTACCAAAGTGGGTATATACAAGGGACATATCTCAATATAATAAAAACTATTTATGACAAAGCCAATATAACACACAATGGTAAAAACTTGAAAGCCTTTCTGCTAAAATCTGGAACAAGACAAGGATGCCTACTCTCACCTCTTCTATTCAACATGGTATTGGAAGCCCTAGTCACAGCAATCAGACAAGAAATAAAATGTATCCAGAATTGAAGGGAAAAGGTAAAATTATCATTATATGCAGATTATGTGATACTGTATATTGAAAACCCTAAAATGCCACACAGACTACTAGAATTGAAACAAAAAATCAGCAAGGTAATAGGATAAATCTTTAACATAAATAAGTTAGTTTCATCTCTCTATACTAACAATAAAAGATCAGAAAGGAAATGTCAGAAAAATAACTTTTAAGAGCACACCCCCCAAAATAAAATACTTAGGAAAAAACCTGACCAAGGAGGTGATAGATTTATATGCTGAGAACCATGAAACATTAGTTAAGGAAACTGAAGATGATTCAAAGAAATAGAAAGATAATCCATGCCCTAGGATTGGAAGAATTCATATTGTTAAAATGGCCATCCTACCCAAAGCCATCTACAAAGTTACCATGAGCCCTTTCAGACAACCCCTGACATTTTTCAGAGAGCTAGAACAAATAATCCTAAAATTTATATGAAACCATTAAAGACCCAGAATTGCCAAATTAATCCTGAAGAGAAAGCACAAAGCAGAAGGCTTGCACCTTCAGACAATACTACAAAGCTACAATAATCAAAACAGCATGGTACTGACACAAAAAGAGACATGTGAATCAATGGCAAAGAATAGAGAGCCCATAAATAAACTCACACACCTACAGTCAATTAATATTTGACAAATGCTGCAAGAATACATAATGGGAAAAAAAAAAAGTCTCTTTAGCAAATGTTGTTGGGAAAGTTGGAGTGCCACATGTAAATCAATGAAGTTAAAACACACCCTCTAAAATGAGCTTAAATGACTTAAAGACGTAACACCAAAAACTTCTAGCAGAGATAAGAGGCAAAACATCCTCTGCTGCGACGGACCGCGCAGAAGCGTGGCGGTGAGGAACTACCCCTCGCCCAAGGTCAGGGGTGGTGACCGAGAGCGCCAGGCTGCGACAGAGCAGGAGCAGCGCAGAGGAACTTCCCCATGTCCGAGGTCAGGGGCAGTGGCCGATAGGCGCTTCCCCACTTCCGGGGTTAGAGGCAGCGGCTGAGAGGAGCTACCCCAGGCCCCAGGTCAGGGGCGGCGGCCGAGAGGAGCAATCCCACCTCCAAGGAGCGGCTGCTGCAGAGGTGCAGGAGGGCCGAGAGGAGCTACTCCACTTTCAAGGTCAGGAGGGGCGGCAGTGAGAAGATACCCCTTGTCCAAGGTAAGGAGCAGCAGCTGCGCTTTGCTGGAGCAGCCGTGAAGAGATACCCCACGTCCAAGGTAAGAGAAACCCAAGTAAGACAGTAGGTGTTGCGAGAGGGCATCAGAGGGGCAGACACACTAAAACCATAATCACAGAAAACTAGCCAGTCTGATCACAGGACCACAGTCGTGTCTAACTCAATGAAACAGCCATGCCGTGTAGGGCCACCCAAGACGGGCGGGTCATGGTGGGGAGGTCTGACAGAATGTGGTCCACTGGAGAAGGGAATGGCAAACCACCTCAGAATTCTTGCCTTGAGAACCACATGAACAGTAGGAAAAGGCAAATTGATAGAATATTGAAAGAGGAACTCCCCAGGTCAGTAGGTGCCCAATATACTAATAGAGATCAGTGGAGAAATAACTCCAGAAAGAATGAAGGGATGGAGCCAAAGCAAAAACAATACCCAGTTGTGGATGTGACTGGTGATAGAAGCAAGGTTTGATGCTGTAAAGAGCAATATTGCATAGGAACCTGGAATGTTAGGTCCATGAATCAAGGCAAATTGGAAGTGGTCAAACAGGGGATGGCAAGAGTGAATGTCGACATTCTAGGAACCAGTGAACTAAAATGAACTGGAATGGGTGAATTAAACTCAGATGACCATTATATATATTACTGTGGGCAGGAATCCCTTAGAAGAAATAGAGTAGCCCTCATGGTCAACAAAAGAGTCTGAAATGCAGTACTTGGATGCAATCTCAAAAATGACAGAATGATTTCCATTCGTTTCCGAGGCAAACCATTCAATATCACGGTAATCCAAGCCTGTGGCCCAACCAGTAACACTGAAGAAGCTGAAGTTGAACGGTTCTATGAAGATCTACAAGACCTTTTAGAACTAACACCCCAAAAAGATGTCCTTCTCATTATAGGGGACTGGAATGCAAAAGTAGGAAGTCAAGAAACACCTGGAGTAACAGGCAAATTTGGCCTTGGAGTACAGAATGAAGCAGGGCAAAGGCTAATAGAGTTTTGCCAAGAGAACGCACTGGTCATAGCAAACACCCTCTTCCAACAACACAAGAGAAGAATTTACACATGGACATCACCAGATGATCGACACCAAAATCAGATTGATTATATTCTCTGCAGTCAAAAATGGAGAAGCTCTATACAGTCAGCAAAAACAAGACTGGCAGCTGACTGTGGCTCACATCATGAACTCCTTATTGCCAAATTCAGACTTAAACTGAAGAAAGTAGGGATAAGCACTAGACCATTCAGGTACGACCTAAATCAAACCCCTTATGACTATACAGTGGAAGTGAGAAATAGATTTAAGGGACTAGATCTGATAGACAGAGAGCCTGATGAACTATGGACGGAGGTTCATGACATTGTACAGGAGACAGGGATCAAGACCATCCCCATGGAAGAGAAATGCAAAAAGACAAAATGGTTGTCTGAGAAGGCCTTACAAATAGCTGTGAAAAGAAGAGAAGCAAAAAGCAAAGAAGAAAAGGAAAGATATTCCCATTTGAATGCAGAGTTCCAAAGAATAGCCAGGAGAGATAAGAAAGCCTTCCTCAGCGATCAAGGCAAAGAAATAGAGGAAAACAACAGAATGGGAAAGACTAGAGATCTCTTCAAGAAAATTAGAGATACCAAGGCAACATTTCATGCAAAGATGGGCTCAATAAAGGAGAGAAATGGTATGGACCTAACAGAAGCAAAAGATATTAAGAAGAGGTGGCAAGAAGACACAGAAGACATGTAGGAAAAAGATCTTTACAATCCAGATAATCTCAATGGTGTGATCACTCACCTAGAGCCAGACATCCTGGAATGTGAAGTCAAGTGGGCCTTAGGAAGCATCATTATGAACAAAGCTAGCAGAGGTGATGGAACCCCAGTTGAGCTATTTCAAATCCTAAAAGATGATGCTGTGCAAGTGCTGCGCTCAATATGCCAGCAAATTTGGAAAACTCAGCAGTGGCCACAGGACTGGAAAAGGTCAGTTTTCATTCCAATCCCTAAGAAAGGCAATCCCAAAGAATGCTCAAACTACCGCAAAATTGCACTAATCTCACACGCTAGTAAAGTAATGCTCAAAATTCTCCAAGTCAGGCTTCAACAATGCATGAACCAAGAACTTCCAGATGTTCAAGCTGGTTTTAGAAGAGGCAGAGGAACCAGAGATCAAATTGCCAACATCCGCTAGATCATCAAAAAAGCAAGAGAGTTAAAAACATCTCTTTCTCCTTTATTGACTACGCCAAAGTCTTTGACTATGTGAATCACAACAAACTGTGGAAAATTCTTAAAGAAATGGGAATGCCAGACCACCTGACCTGCCTCTTGAGAAACCTGTATGCAGGTCAGGAAGCAACAGTTAGAACTGGACATGGAACAACAGACTGGTTCCAAATAGGAAAAGGAGTGCATCAAGGCTGTATATTGTCACCTGGCTGATTTAACTTATGTGCAGAGTAAATCATGCAAAATGCTGGGCTGGATGAAGCACAAGCTGGAATCAAGACTGCTGGGAGAAATATCAATAACCTCAGATATGTAGATGATACCACCCTTATGGCAGAAAGTGAAGAAGAATTAAAGAGCCTCTTGATGAAAGTGAAAGAGGAGAGTGAAGAAGTTGGCTTAAAGCTCAACATTCGGAAAACTAAGATCATGGCATCCGGTTCCATCACCTCATGGGAAATAAATGGGGAAACAGTGGAAACAATGGCAGACTTTTTTGGGGAGGGGGGCTCCAAAATCACTGTAGATGGTGACTGTAGCCATGAAATTGAAAGTCGCTTACTCCTTGGACAGGAAGTTATGACCAACCTAGACAGCACATTAAAAAGCAGAGACATTACTTTGTCAACAAAGGTCCGTCTAGTCAAGGCTATCGTGTTTCCAGTGGTCATGTATGGATGTGAGAGTTGGACTATAAAGAAAGTTGAGCACTGAAAAATTGGTGCTTTTTAACTATGGTGTTGGAGAAGACTCTTGAGAGTCCCTTGGACTGCAAGGAGATCCAACCAGTCCATCCTAAAGGAGATCAGTCCTGGGTGTTCATTGCAAGAACTGATGCTGAAGCTGAAACTGCAATACTTGGCCACCTGATGCAAAGAGCTGACTCATTTGAAAAGACCCTAATGTGGGGAAAGATTAACGGTGGGAGGAGAAGGGGACAACAGAGGATGAGATGGTTGGATGGCATCACTGACTCAATGGACATGAGTTTGAGTAAACTCCAGGAGTTGGTGATGGACAGGGAGGCCTGGCATGCTGCAGTCCATGGGTTGCAAAGAGTGAGACATGACTGAGCAACTGAACTGAACTGAATCAATCGTACAAGCTTTTGCAGAACAAAGGAACCCCTAAAAAAGAAATGAAAAGACAACCTACCAAATGAGATAATTTGCAAATGCTGAAACTAACAAGGGGTTAACTTCCAAAATATACAAACAGGTCATACAACTCAGCAAGAAAAATATAAACAGCCCAATCAAAAACGAGAGGACCTAAATAGACACTTCTCTAAAGAAGACATCCAAATGGCCAACAGGCACATGAAAAGATGCTCAACATCACTAATTTTTAAAGAAATGCTCGTCAAATGTACAGTGAGATTCCATCTCACACCAGTCAGAATGGCTAACATTAAAAAGTCCTTAAATGACAAATGCTGGAGAGAATGTGGAATGTCTACAAATAGTATACAACAAGTCTACAAATAACAAACACTGGAGAGGATTTCCACTGTTGGTAGAAACATAAGTTGGTGCAGCCACTGTGGAAAACAGTATGGAGGTTTCGCAAAAAAACTAAAAATAGAACTACCATATACCATATATACCAAGTGTGTGTGTGTGTGTGTGTGTGTGTATAACCACTAATTTGAAAAGATACATTCACCTCAATGTTCATATCAACATTATTTACAATTGCCAAGGTATGAAAGCACCCTAAATGTCCATCAAAAAATGAATGAACAAAGAAGGTGTGGTACATATATACAATAGAATACTACTCAGTCATTTAAAAAAAGAATGAAATTTTGCCAACTGTTGCAACATGGATGAGCTTGGAGGGCATTATGCTAAGTGAATTAAGACAAAGAAAGACAAATATTGAATGATATGAACGATATCACTTATATGTGGAATCTTTTTAAAACAGTGAATACAATATGAAAGAAGATAACTCGCAGATACAGAGAACAAACTGCAGTGGTTACCAGTGGGGAGAGGTAAGGTAAGACAGGAATAATGGGGGATAGGGGTTATTATGGTAGTATATGACATCATGCATATGAAAAGTTTTGAAAATTGTAGAGCACTATAGAATTTGAAGAATCATTCAGTAAAAAAATATTTTTAAAGGAAAATGTGTTTTTACCTACATTGGAATATTATTCAGCTCAAAAGAAAGAAATATTATCATATTAGACAACATTGATGAATCTCGAGGACATTATGCCAATTGAAACAAGGTAGTCACAAAAAGACATATTTTAAGATTCTGCTCTCACTGTAAAAGTGTGAATGCGAAGTGAAAGTCGCTCAGTCGTGTCCAACTCTTTGCAGCCCCATGGAGTCCACGGAATTCTCCAGGACAGAATACTGGAGTGGGCAGCCTTTCCCCTCTCCTGGGGATCTTCTCAACCCAGGAATTGAACCCAGGTCTCCCGCATTGCAGGTGGATTCTTTACCAGCTGAACCACCAGGGAAGCCCAAGAATACTGGAGTGGGTAGCTTATCCCTTCTCCACTGAATCTTCCCGACCCAGAAATCGAACCAGGGTCTCCTGAATTGCAGGCAGATTGTTTACCAACTGAGCTATTGGGAAAATAATCAATCTCATATAAAAATAAATAATGGTTGCCAGGGATTGAGACGAGAGGGAAATGGGAAATTTCAATTGGTACAGAGTTTTCAGTTTTGCAGAATGAAAAAATTTCTAGAGATTTGTTGTACAACAATGTGAGTAAGCCCCATATAACTACACACTGAAAAATGCTTAAGATAGTAAATTTTGTTATTTTCTTTAACAACAATTTTCTTTTACTGTAGTTGATTTACAATATTGTGTTAGTTTTAGGTGTACAACTTCAGATTTACCATAACATTTTAAAAAATCCCTGTTTTTTCTTCCTTGAAGTGTGTTGAGTTTCTTTCTGGCTGATAATGGCTCCATTTGATCTTCTTGAGGCTTTGCTTTAGGCTTCATTAGAACATGTCTAAAGGAAACTCCTGCTCCATAGCAAGAGTAGATAAAAGCCCTAATATGTGGTTTTCTTAGCATCTGAATTGAATTCCCAATACCCAGTGTATTCATTCAGAACAAGGTCCCATTACTCTGCCTCAATGGACCTTTAATGATTCTCAACACTATTCAACTTCTAAAATTTCTATCCATCTCACAGCCCATAAGGAATTCACTTCTGAGTTGCATGGAGTCTTGGACCTGAGTGGAGAGCCAGTGGCTGAAAAAAAACTTTGGTAAAGATGTCTGACGTTTCATCTTTAAATTGCTATGTTCTCTCTATTAACTTACTTCACAAATTCCATCCACCACAAATCTCTAAACTGTTACTGTGGACACTATTGATCTCTGTTTGTTTTCTATCTCATTGTGCTATGGTTTGGAAAGTGCTCATGATCAGAAAGCCAGGGTAAATGTGTTGTTCAGCTCATATGTTTCTATCTTTTTAATGATAGGAGTCCTGTACATCTACTGTTGAATGCCTGAAAAGAGCTGCTGACCATTACTTTTTGACTTTCACATTTGTTTGTGGCTGAAGGATAAGTCTGACAGTCATGTCAGGGGAGTTTGTAATTTCCTCAATTCTGTCTCAACACAACAAAAATTTGAAGCAATGGATGGACTAGTGTTACAGCCCCGTGTAATTTCCTCCATCAGACCAGTGCTACAGGTCTCTATTACAACTCAGTTTTATTTAGAAAGCAAAGGAAAATAAATCCTTGAGGTGTGAAGGTGGGCCAACTGAAAAGACACGAAGAGAAGAGAAGTTCCTGACCTAATTTTGGCTCCTCTTTTTATGTTTTTTTCTTCTCCCCCTGAGCCTGCCCTATGTAAGCTGGGTTATCCAGGAGGGCTGTTTGTTTTACCTGAGGTTCTCACTCAGGCCCTCAGACCTTCCTTTGTTCTATTGTTGCGGGCTTTGCCCTTCTTGTCTTTTAACCACCGCCATTTTGGACTCCTTTTTCCTATTCTAATTACCTAACATTCCCCCCTCAAGAGATGGGAGGCCCAGTTCTTTGGGAATAGGGGTGTCGAGTCTCTCTGGCTACTCCGTGCTGAATGGGGATGGCAAGGGGCATTGGGCCTCCCCCTCTTGCTAGTCTCAAGCCTCAGAGTCCTTATAGCAGTGTCCATCTAAGGGTGAGCGATATTTTCCGTGGTCAGCTGTAGTTTTATATATCCTTGTTGAACTAGCACTGCATATTGTAGCTTGTTGACCTGGGCAGAGACAAAACAGGTTTGACAATTGATAATACATGGAACAATCATAAGCAGCATCATTATGGTAGTCACAGGGATTAGTAGGAGCATTTGCCAACTCCAAATTCCCCCTCACCAGCAGAAGGATCCCCCAAAGAGAGACTGTAGCAACCCCAAGAACTCTCCAGCTTATTCTTTGAGATCCTGTAGGGTCTGAATGTTTTTCTTGAGGACTGTGAGACTTTAACTTAGTTGGAGGTATTTACCCAGAAACAACACATCTCATTCAAGATGGCTCAAGTCCCTCCTTGTTCAGGGATCAGGAGATCTAGCTCTTGTCTGTTTTAGAGTACAACCCCTGCCAAGCTGTTGGCTCTTTAGAGCTATCCTGAGAAATGTTATCCCCAGAAACTTAATTTGGGGTGTGTTCATTAGAATGGCACTCATTTGTAGTCCTGAAAAGATATCTGAGCTCTCCCAGGGTCTCACAGGTATATTGAGTGTCCTCTTCTGTTTTCTTCCATGCTTGACTCATGAGGAGTGAATCCAGGAGTCATGTCCTGGTACCTTGACCGCTGTGGGGGTAGAAAATATTACAGGGTAAGGGCCCTTCCATGTGGGCTGCAGTTGAGCCTTTGGGGACCCATCTTTCCAGACTTTAATTAGGACTTGAGTCCCTGGAGCATATAGTGGTGACTCTTTAGAACCTTTTGGGTCCTGGTTGACACCCCACAAGTGTATATCCTGTTGGAATTGCCCAATGGCCATGGTATAAGATTTGGGGGTCTGAGCCTCTGGATTTAGGAAGAGGTCACTGATATAAACAAAAGGTCTCCCATATAGCATCTCATAAGGGCTAAGACCAACCTGTTCCTTAGGGGCAATACAGGTGCAGAGAGGAACTATTGGTAAAGTCTCCTTCCATTCTAGGGAGGTCTCCTGGGTTATCTTTGTTATCGGTGATTTTAATTGGTTGGCTCTTTCTACTTTTCCTGAAGACTGAGGCCTCCAGGCACAATGGAGATAATAAGTAATGCCCAATGCTTTAGTGGCCCCTTGGGTGACCTTAGAAGTAAATGATGTCCCACTGTCACTTTGTAATGACCTGGGCAGACCAAATCTTGGAATTATTTCATGGAGCAGTTTTTTTTTTTACCACCTCCTCAGTCTTCTCAGTCTGGGTGTGAAAGCCTTCAATCCATCCTGTGAGTGTATCTATCATGACTAATAGGTATTTATACCCTTGAGAAACTGGCATCTGGATGAAGTCCATCTGCCAGTCCTCTCCTGGGTAGGTCCCACATCATTGGACAGGCTGTGCCAGCTGGGGTCTTAGAGCTCCTTGGGGGTTGTTTAATTGGCAAATGGGACAAGAGGAGACCGCTTGCCTTATAATCATTTGGAGGCCTGTTCCTCTGAAGGACCTTTCTAGTCATCTTTGTAGGGACTTTTCCTCTAAATAAGTGGTGGCATGAAAGGAGTTAACCAACTTCCACTGGAGGTTCCCAGGCAGAAAAAGGAGTCCCTCCTTTTGGAACCACCCCATATGATCTTCTTGAAAGCCCTCACTCTTAGCCTTAAGAGTCTTATCTTCAGTATATGAAGGAGTTTCTGGCAAATTAGTCTGTGGAACTAAGAGGGCAATCCCATTAGGTCATTGTTCAATGCTGCTCTCTTAGCTGCCTGCTCAGCTGCTTGGTTCCCTCATGCCACTTCCGTTCTCCTGTTTTGGTGTCCTTTACAGTGGGACACTGAAACTTCAGTGGGCAGATGAACTGCCTCCAAGAGCCTAAGGATTTGATCACCAGATTTGACTGGGGACCCTCAGGTTGTCAAGTGGCTTCTTTCTTTCCAAATAGCAGCATGTGCATGTAGCACCAGAAAGGCATACTTGGAGTCAATGTAAATGGCTACTCTTTTTCCTTTTTCCAGTTCTAAGGCTTGAGTCAGGGCTGTGAGCTCAGCCAATTGGGCTGAAGCACCAGTGGCAAAGGTTTAGCCTCTATGGTTTCAAAACTGGAGACTACTGCATATCTGGGTCTTCCTTTTTCATCCAAGACAAAGCTGTTTCCATCAGTGTACCAGATTTCCTCAGGACTGGTCAGAGGATCTTCTGACAATCCCTCTCAGGGGTTTGTCCAGTGGTCCAAGGTTTCTAGGCAAGAGTGAAAGGGGAGAGAGCCCTCGGAGACAGGCAGGAGGGTGGCTGAGTTAAGAACCTCACAAGGGGATATAGTCAGGCCTGGATTTTCCATCAACACGACTTAATATCTGAGGGTTCTTTGATTAGACATCCATAAATGGCGTCTCCCATTTAGGAGTTATTTCACTCGGTGGCTGGTAAAAATAGTTAGTTTTCCCCCAAAAGATAGTTTTAAAGCATCTTCTATCAGGATTGCAATAGCTGCAAGATTCCGATGGCAGGGATGCCAGCCTCGGGCGGTTGGGTCAAGCCTCTAGGATAAGTAAGCTACAGGCTGGGGCTCAGGCCCCAAGCTTTAAGTTAATACTCCCAAGGCTAGTCCTTCTTTTTCATGGACATAAAGTTGTAATGCTTTTTCTGGGTCTGGCAACCTCAAGGTAGGTGCTTGAGTTAAGGCTTGTTTTAGTGTAGCCTCTTCCTTCTTTTGAGGAGTTCCCCATGTCAGTGGTATTGAATCACCCCATCTCTTCAAGCTTTCATATAAGGGATGGGCAATTAGACCATAATTGGATATCCAGATTCTATAATACCCAGTTAGCCCCAGGAAAGCTCGCAACTTTTTTCGAGTTGTGGGGAGGGCAACTGGAGGATTCCTTGTACTCAATCAGAGGACAGCCTCTTGGACCCATGGGTAATATGAACTTTCAGGTAAGTGACCTTTGTCATCATCGGTGCCTTAGCACAGGAGACTTTATATCCCCTCTCTGCCAAAAAGTTTAGAACCTGAACTGCATGTTGGGCATTTTTCTCATCTGGAGAACAAATTAGTAGGTCATCTACGTATTGTAACATTTTCCCATTAGGTCCCAGGTCCACACCTAGGCGATTCCAGCTAAGAGCCTGCCCAAACAGGTGGGGGCTATCTCTGAACCCCTCAGGTAATATTGTCCAAGTCATCTGTTGGTATTTTTCTCCTGGAGCCTCCCACTCAAAGGCAAAGAGATACTGGGATTACTTAGCCAATGATATGCAAAAGAATGCATCTTTGAGATCCAAGACTGTAAACCACTTGGCACTGGGTGGGATTTCTCCCAAGATTACTTTGGGATTGGGTACTGTAGTATGATTTTATGATCCAGAGATCTTGAACCAATCACTAGGTCCCATCCTTTTTCTTTACAGGGAGGATAGGGGTGTTACAAAGCAAATTGGTGGGGACCAATAGCCCACAGGCAAGGAATTTATTAGAGGCAGTAGTCCCTCCTGAGCTTTTATTCTGAGGGGATACTGTTTCTGGTTTGGAAACTGAGGGGGATCTTGGAGGACAATGATGACCAGTTCAGCTTGGTGGGCTCATCCAGGAGTCCCCTGGTCCCACACCTGGGGTTAATTTTGTCCTCCCATTGTTTTTGGTCCCTCTCTATTGGAGAGGGTGTAAGAGGGTGTCCTCAGCAGTAACCAGAAGCTGTAGGGTTCTAGGGGCTGAAAAGCTTCCCATCACAAGGGTGGTCCCCAGTTTAGTGAGTATATCTCTTCCCAATAAGGACACTCAGGGACCACCAGAAACTGGTGGAAAAATATTTGTCCATCCCAGGAACAAAGAAGTGCTTGGGTAAATCTTTTAGCAATTGTTTTTTCTGTAGCATCCAAAATGATACAGGTTTGGGAGGAGAAGGCTCTGGAGTAGTAGATCAGGACAGAGTAGGTAGTCCCTGTGTCAACCAAGAAATTCTTGGACCTACCTGCCACATCCTGTTGCACCCTTGGCTCCAGCCCCATGATGGTTATCTCTGACAGGGGGGCTGGCTGGAGTGGGCCACTTCAGTCCTGTTGAACCATCATGAAGGAAGGCGTGGCACTTGATCTTGAGGCTCTTGGGTGCTGAGGGCAGAGTGCCGTCCAATGTCCCAACTGATGGCATATGTAGCAAGCTATTTTAGGAGACTTGTCATGGTTTGGACACTTTGGCCCAATGTCCTGCTTGTCAACAGATTAGGCAATGTCCTTCAAAGACTCAGGTTTTGCCATGGGGCTTCCCTGGAGGGAGGCCAGCATCTGGGCATGCCTTGTCTCTTTCCTTTTCTCCCTTTCCTGAGCCTTGGCTTCCCACTCCTGTTCTCTGTTATAAAATTGATGGCCGTCTGGACCATTTCATCTAAAGAGGCAGCAGGGTTCTGCTGCTGTAGCTACTGTAACTTTATCCTGATGTCTGATGCACACTGGGACAGGAATTTGTCCTTTAAAATCACCTGTCCCTTGTAAGAGTCTAAGTCCAGATTTGTAAACTTCTGGAGGGCCACTTTTAGCCTTTGCAGAAAGGCAATGTGGTTCTCATTGGACTCCTGAGTTATTGCTGAGACCAGGCATAGTCCCACAGCTAGGCTTCCTTCTATTTCCATGGGTGGGCTTCCTTAGGGATGAGTCTTTCTGAAGCTTATCCTAGCCAGTACTGTTGCAACCTGAGAGCTAGGCGTCCCTGGGTCAGGGTGCAGATCCCCAGGCAGGCTGAGGCATGACAGCCTCTTGCATATTGAATCCCCGGGCAGGTCAAGGCAGGTTGGCCTCCTGAAAATTGGGTCCCTGGGCAGGTCGAGGCATGTTGACCTCCTGGAACCCCTGGACCGGCGAATCACCAAGCAGGTTGAGGTGTTACAACCTTTCGAGGACCAGATTCCTAGGCAGGTCGACCTCATGGGACCCCCAGACTGGAGCTGGGCATCTCCAAGGTCTTCCGCGTGACCAGTGCTGGGTTGTAATCTTAACTCATTGCCAGTTTGTTCACCACAGATGGGAATAGTTAGCATGATGTAAAGCAATCCAAGCTTGTACCCTGAGACTGGGAACCTGGAGAAATAGCCATAAGACTTATTCTCTTATTGCTCTGAGGGAATGTAAGTCACTGATTTTCTCCCCTAGTCCTCCATAAGAGCAGGTTAGAGTGCCTCCAATGGTAAACATTTCACTGTCATAGACCCACTTTAGGTAATAACTGAAGTAATGACAAAAGAGTGGGTTATCTGGTCCTGTTAGGGGAGTTAGGAATATTTTAATAATAATAATAACTGGGATGGAGCAAGGTTGCTTACAGTGGGGCAGAGTCCTGGTTGTAGGAGTTAGTAAGCAACTTAAGAACAAACTGATAAGAGGCAATAGACGAGATGGCCCATAAAAGTGGAGTAGAGATTTGATCTAGGGGTATGTTTGTAACTTTAGGAGAAGGCTGGCAAGGACTTGGGCCCAACTCCCAAAGTGGCAAACATTATCCCTGGAAGCCAAACTGCCCTTGAAGGGATGCCACCAACAGATGAACTTCTAGCAGGCATTGCGTGTCTGTCACCACCCTAGCAGGTTCACTGAGAGATGCTGTTGTTGCACATGTTGTAGGAAACATGGAAGAAGAAGGCCTGAATATCTAGAGGGATTGGATATTATACAGTATTTCTCACGCAAGGGCCAGCTATTTTCTGGTTGTCCTCCAGAAGATTGTAGAGACAACATTGTGGGCTCAGGAAAAGAGCATGAAACAGGAGGGAGGGGGGCAGGACACAACTTTTGAAAGAATGGCATAGCCCAAGGGCATAACATAAACAGATTAAAATCAGATGAGTCCAAGATGACAAGTCAAATTCAACTAAACCTTGATCCTCCATCTGCAAACTAAATGACACACCCAGAGGCACCAGGACAGTTCCAAGGCACTGTCAAAAGACCTAAGAGTGTCTCCCTAATTGTTGGAATGATCTTCCCACTCATATGAAATCACCCAGCTTGCAAAAACTAACCACACCACATTCCATGGCCACTGCACACTCCTCTGTGATGGCCCACACCCTGTGGTGTGTGCTTCGCTCTGAATCCAAACAAACCCAGCTCTTACCTATTGCTGTATCTCTCACTGAATTTTTGCAATGAGACATTAAAACCTGAGCTTCATTAGGTCCTGAAGCCAGACACCACAGGTTTTGGCCAGGTTCAAATCCCAGGAGAGAGGAGCTGAAGGATGGGAGGAAAAAGCAGTGGGGAAAACGTGCTGAGGAATCCCCTTCATAACCTGCCGGAAAATCTGCTAAATACCTGACCTGTGCTCACAGTTTTCATTGGCCTGATCCTGGGCACAAACATTAAGGACAGAAGAACCCCCACATGCTTGGGCAACAGCTACTGAGGCTCAGCAGATAGTGGAGCCTTTGGGACACACTGAGGAGTAGCCCCTGCCAGAGTCCCTCAGTTGCACTTATTGCTGCTCACCTGTTCGAGGGGGGTTTGAGGAAACAAGAAAAGAGAGATTGTAAAGGAGTTAAGATTTTGTTAGCCATATGTCCTTCCAGTCATAGGAGCGAGGACCTCTACCTTAAGCAGAGGTCTTCTGGAATCTGAGACTGAGCCACGTGAGCTTTCTGCTGAGTTTGTTTTTTGCTGTCCCAGTTTCCAGCATGCAGGACTTCTTGTCACTTCCCCTGTACTGGGTTTTCTTTGCATGCTGCTTCCACCACGGGAGCTTTTGCTGAGTTGGGCTTCTGCTGGGCTTGGCCTCCACCTCGTGGGGGCCAAGCTGAGGTTGTTTCAGCCAGGTTAAATCTGGGTCACAGCACCATAGACATCAGGGGAGTTTGTAATTTCCTCAGTTCTGTCTCAACACAACAAAAATTTCAAGCAATGGACGGGCCAGTGATACAGCCCCATGTAATTTCCTCAGATGGAACAGTGTTACAGCTCCTACAGCTCAGTTTTATTTAGAAAGCAAAGGAAAATAAATCCTCGAAGTGTGATGGTGGGCCAACCCAAAAGACGCAAAGGGAAGACAAGCTTCCAGTCCAATTTTGGCTCCTCTTTTTATATGTTTTCTCTTCTCCCCTTGAGCCTGCCCTATGTAAATTGGGTTAGCCAGGAGGACTGTTTGTTTTACCTGAGGTTCTCACTTCGGTCCTAGGACGTTCCTTTCTTCTATATTTGCGGACTTTCCCCTTCTTTGTCTTGTAGCCACCACCATTCTGGACTCCTTTTTCCTATTCTAACTACCTAACACATTCTGAAAGAGATGGGCATACCAGACCACCTGACCTGCCTCTTGAGAAACCTGTATGCAGGTCAGGAAGCAACAGTTAGAACTGGACATGGAATAACAGGTTGGTTCCAAATAGGAAAAGGAGTACGTCAAGGCTGTATATTGTCACCCTGCTTATTTAACTTCTATGCAGAGCACATCATGAGAAACACTGGGCTGAATGAAGCACAAGCTGGAATCAAGATTGCTGGGAGAAATATCAATAACCTCAGATATGCAGATGATACCACCCTTATGGCAGAAAGTGAAGAAGAACTAGACAGACTCTTGATGAAAGTGAAAGAGGAGAGTGAAAAAGTTGGCTTAAAGCTCAACATTCAGAAAACCAAGATCATGGCATCTGGTCCCATCACTTCATGGCAAATAGTTGGGGAAACAGTGGAAACAGTGGCTGACTTTATTTTTCTGGGCTCCAAAATCACTGCAGATGGTGATTGCAGACATGAAATTAAAAGATGCTTACTCCTTGGAAGGAAAGTTATGATCAACCTAGACAGCATATTACAAAGCAGAGACATTACTTTGTCAACAAAGGTCCGTCTAGTCAAGGCTATGGTGTTTCCAGTGGTCATGTATGGATGTGAGAGATGGACTATAAAGAAAGCTGGGCACTGAAGAATTGATGCTTTTGAACTGTGGTGTTGGAGAAGACTCTTGAGAGTCCCTTGGACTGCAAGGAGATCCAACCAGTCCATCCTAAAGGAGATCAGTCCTGGGTGTTCACTGGAAGGACTGATGCTGAAGCTGAAACTCCAATACTTTGGCCATCTGATGCAGAGAGTTGACTCATTTGAAAAGACCTTGATGCTGGGAAAGATTGAGGGCAGGAGGAGAAGGGGACGACAGAGGATGAGATGGTTGGATGGTATCACTGACTCGATGGACATGGGTTTGGGTGGACTCTGGGAGTCGGTGATGGACAGGGAGGCCTGGGGTGCTGCGGTTCATGGGGTCGCAAAGAGTCAGACACGACAGCGACTGAACTGAACTGAACTGAATACTCATAACTATCATTGCTGGGATGAACAATTTGCTATTCTGTGTCTATTTTCAAAGTCTATACCTAACACTCAGCATTACAGAATATTTTTTGTTTCTTGGTGAGATTTAATTTTTTCTGTCTCCTCCCACAGTAATCTCCAAGAAAAAAGTGACTCTGTTCATCTTAACCAATTTATACCTCCAGTGCTTAGAGCAGGGATTGGTGCTAGTGATTAAACAACAAATAGTTATTTAATGAAATGAAGTAAAACAAATGAAAGTGAAAGTCACTCATTCATGTACGACTCTTTGTGACCCCACAGACTACACAGTCCATGGAATTCTCCAGCCAGAATACTGGAATGGATAGCCTTTCCCTTCTCCAGGGGATCTTCCTAACCCAGTGATTGAGCCCAGGTCTCCCACATTGCAGGTGGATTCTTTACCAGCTGAGCCACCAGGGAAGCCCAAGAATACTGGAGTGGGTGGTAGCCTATCCCTTCTCTAGTGGATCTTCCCATCCCAGGAACTGAATCAGAGTCTCCTGCATTGCAGATTCTTTACCAACTGAGCTACCAGGGAAGCCCAGTGAGTGAGTTATTAAATAATTATGCACTGCCAAAAATTGCTTGAGAATATGTTCATTTTACAATAAAAAACACAAAAGGACAGGTAAATAAATGGTGGAAAATATATGCTAAATCCACAATAGTAAAAATGAAAATAAGGGGTAGCAGAAGAAGTGAAGGCATAGAAAAATGAATGAAGGAGAAATGGAAAGATAAAGAAGAAAATTGAAAATGACAAAGAAAAAAGTCTACATTATTACGGGGGCGGGGGGGGGGGGAAGAGCCAACAAAAAAAGAGAGAGAGAGAGAAGTGAAGAAAATAAAAAGGAGACGTAAAGAGAGAAGTATTGTTTTGTTTTCTAATACAGCTAACATTATGAACTGCCTATGTGTTTCAGTGGAGGAGGGCATGGCAACCTACTCCAGTATTCTTACATGGAGAATCCCCATGGACCGAGGAGCCTGGTGGGCTACAAACCATGCGGTTGCAGAGTCAGACATGAGCAATTAAGCACAGCACATGTGTTTCAAAGCAAAATCCTAGGGAATTCAATGACTGAAAAAAAATCTCATTATTCTCTGCAAGTTCTTTAGTAGGAAATATGATATATAAAAAACATGCGCATTAATATAGTCCACAGTAGATTAGAATGAGTGTTATAAAAAAAGTGCTGTGGGAACACAATAATATCCAAACCCCACCTGGGGATATTGGAAAGTGTCTTAGAGAAAGTGACTATATTTGAAGAACAGAGAGAATTTCAGCAGATGGTATGAGAAGAATCTATTTGCTAAAAGGTTTGGTGGGAGGAGGGAAGAAAGAGCATGAACCAGAAATTGTGAAATTTCCTGATCATCTAACAACATTTGAAGGGCACTGGTGGAAATAAATACACGTTGGGAAGGCAAGTTTAAATCTCCGGTGGAGATCTGAATCCTTGAATATTCAAAAGTAGCTGCCTTGACTATTATGCTAAGAGTTTGGACTTCATTCGCTCTTTGCCACTGGGACCTCTTGAGAGTTTTCAATGGGGGAAGTAATAAGGTCGGAGCAGTGATTTTAGAACAGAATAGGGGAGAAATATATAGAAAAGAGAGAGAGGCAACTTTGGATAAATTTCTTCTCTTGAATAAGCACTGTGGTCTAGAAATAATAGAAAATGAAATGGAAAGATATTGGCACTGAAAATTATTTTATCGCTGTTTTCACCCTACTTGAAAGAACATGACTTTTTTAATGTACATGTAAGAATCCCTTTTGTTTAGAGACACTACAGCCTGATGCTGATTTTACTGATGTCTACCTATCTAAACCTCTTTGCCCCAACAGCAATTAAGGTGTGTAGGTTCAAGCATCTGAAAACAAAGTAAAAAATCAAAACCAAACAGAAAACCACCAATTTTCTCCTGAATCAGTTCCTCTCTGCAGCAAAAGGAAATGGAGGGTTGCATTGTTGGACTGCAAGGAGATCAAACCAGTCAATCCTAAAGGAAATCAGTCCTGAATATTCACTGGAAGGACTGATGCTAAAGCTGAAGCTCCAATACTTTGGCCACGGTGATGCAAAGAAGTGATTCATTGGAAAAGACCCTGAGGTTGGGTAAGATTGAAGGCAGGAGGAGAAGGGGACAACAGAGGATGAGATGGTTGGATGGCATCACCAACTCGATGGACATAAGTTTGAGCAAGTTCTGGGAGTCGGTGATGGACAGGGAAGTCTGCTGTGATGCAGTCCATCGGGTCACAAAAGAGTCTGACACTACTGGGTGACTGAACTGATTGTCCCACTCAGCTTTATATGGGAGTCAGGTTGGATTTGGTATACATGAATACAAGTATCTCAATAAAATTTAAGTGCTATAGAAGACACAGGATTTTTACTTTTAAGTGGAATTGTTTTTCATTTTGGTGTCAGGGTAATTGGACATTCAGGTATTTTTACCTCGCTTTTCTCACAGTCATTTTAAAGGTGTGTTTCATTTAAGGAACTTTTCTATATGAAAGCAGGACCTGTAGGGTTACTTCTTGAAGATTACTTGTAAGTCATTTCAAGTATTTGGAATGTCTTTCAATAATATTCATTCAGTGATTTTGTAATTCATAGGCAATAACTGTTTTAGGTAAATAATTCACAATGTTAAAAAATAATCACTGTACTCTGAGCAATCTGAAAAGAGAACTAATGAGGTGTTGGGTTACTTATGTTCACATGCTTGAATGTTACCCCCAAATTTTAATATTTTTTTTCCTGTCTTTGAACAACTTTCAACTGGCATCACATAATTTAAAATGATGTCCACATGATTTCTGTTATAGATATATAAAACAATATGTAATAATAATAAAGAGCCTCTAGCACATAGGCATCCATATACTAGAAGAGTGTTAACAACAATGATAATGAACACTGTACATTGATACACCTGCTATTTCAGTATTTGGAATTTCTTCTACCACATTTTACCTTCCTCTCTTAGCCACCATCTTTATATTTGTGTCATGAACATAAATCAGTTGCAGACATTCCTCTCAAAGGATAAGTACTCTTCAGTGTATTCTCTGTTAGGTGAGTCTTTATTTTTTATTGACTACATTGATCAATTACTTAACTTAGGGATCTCTTCAATTCAGTGTCTAAGTCGATTTTCTAAGTTAAAAGGTCCCTTAGAGAAAATTACAGTTTGACAAATGTTAGAAAACCTAATAGTTGGGCCATTTAACATTCATATCAAATTCATTCTGTGGCCAGCTCTTTTAACTGGGCAGAAATTAGCTCCAAGGATAGCTAAAAACAAAACCCCCAGAATCACTGAAAATTATTGATTCAGTGAGTATACAGAGGGCTGTAAGTGTTCTCTGTCAACTGAATCACTTTTTTTAATTTCCAGAAAGACAGCTGCTGGGCATCCTGCAGTCAACTATTTCTGTAGAGCAATGGTGAGAAAACCACTGCATGTCTCTTCTTTTCATACTAAGAGTGATTTTCATATTTATAATTTCTGAAAAAAATAAAAAGAGTACCATTTCAAGGTGCTTGAAAACAATATGAAATTCAAATTTCAGTGCCCATAAATAGTAATTATAGATAAAATATGATCCATATAAAAATGAATGTGTTGCTATATTTAAAATGGATAACCAACAAGGACCTACTGGAGAGCATATGGAATTCTGCTCCATGCTATGTGGCGCCATGGATGGAAGGGGAGTTTGGGGGAGAATGGAAACATATATATGTCTGGCTGAGTCTCTTAGTTGTTCTCCTAAAATTATTGCAACATTGTTAATTGGCTATACTCTAATACAAAAATAAAAAGGTTTTTAAAACATGAGTGTGACAGAGCCACACTCACTAATCTCTGCATTGCCTATGACTGCTCTCTTACTAGGGCTTCCCGGTGGCGCGGTGATAAAGAATCCATCAGCAATGCTGGAGATGCAGGAGACCTGGGTTCGATCCCTGGGTCAGGAAGATCCCCTGGAGGAGGAAATGGTGACTCACTTCAGTATTCTTGCCTGGATAATCCCATGGATAGAGGAGCCTGGCAGGCTACAGTCCATGGGGTTACGAAGAGTCAGACATGACAGACATGACTGACATTCAGACATGACTGAATGAGCGCACACGCACATTCTATTACTACAGTGGTAGAGTTGGAGAGCTGTGACAGACTCAGTAGCCCACAAATCCTGAAATATTTCCTACTTGGCCCCTGACAGAAAAAGTTTGCCAAACCCTGCTATAGAATAAGAGCCAGTTGTTCACGGAATTCATTTTACTGTTTTCAAGTTGGATTTGTTGGAACTCTCTTGTCCATAAGCGACAAAAGCCCAACTCAAATACAGTTTAAGCAAACAGGAGGACGTACTGGATCCTGTAGCTTAGGAATAGATCTGCCAGCAAGCATGGCCAGATTCAAGTACGGGCTCTTGAAAGATCAGAGTCAACCAGTGATCTTTCCTGGGATTAATAGGCAGATCCCAAGTGAAAGAAGTTGATCACATCCTTCTGTGGTGTTGCCAACCTCATGTGTCAGGCCTGTAGGTCTCCCCCCCAAGTGGTGGTAAAGATGGCCACTGGGCACTTGAAGTTACCAGTGGAAAGAGCTCACTTCTTTTCTAGTAGTACAGCAAAAGCCTCAACACTAACTCTGAGTTAATTGCTGCATTGAGTGGCATCCAGGATAAGCACAAAGACTGAATGTGGGGAGAGGTGTTTGTACAAAGGAAAATCAGGAAGGAGGGAAAATATCTGCCAAGCAGGCATAACCAGCAGATGGCCACCACAGTGAGAAAAGAAAGTATTGGTTCTTCCTTTTTTAGAGGTAAGAATACCTAATCAGAAAAAAGTTAAAGGATTTATTCAAGATTACCCAGATGGAGAACACAATCTGTCTAACTCCTGGTCCATACTCCAGGAGTTACCAAACCATGATACCTTTCCAAAATAGTAGTTATTTGGGTGCCAAGTATGCATATATTGGCTGGAAGGAAAGTTTTGAGTCTTCCATAAATTAGGTTTCTCTGATATTATGTAAATATCTCCTGTCAACTACCTTGTCTAATACACATTTATCAGATTAACTTCAACCCTTAGCAAGGCCCAAGGGAGAGGAACATAGAGGAACTGGTGTGGTGCAGAGGGAGGGAGTGAGAAACTGGGGAAAGTTTAAGGGCAGAAGGTGTCATTCTGTGAGAGAGTCACAGTGGAACACCATGAGAAGCTAGTAAGTGATGGGGAATGCACACGTATGTGTGTGTGCACACGCATGTACGTGCATGCGTGGGGTACGTGTGAGGCAAAGAGGGAGAGAGAGACAGGAAAGGAGAGACACAGAGAGGGGGAGGAGAGGGAAAAGCTTGGGTTCTGAGAGGTAAGGGTAACCATGCACTAGAAGGGGGCATGAGAAGAACTGCAGGAAGACAATGTCTACCTGCTTCACACTTCTCCCCCAGCAGGAGCCTGGCACACTCGCCAGGTGTAAACTGGTCTCTATTCAGAGCATAAACTGGGAGTGGAATCAACATGCTAGACATTTCCATTTGCATTAGGCAAGTAGTGAGACAAATTCTTGATAGTTTTCTGGGGATAATGAAAGTGCATGGCTCAGCAAGGGTGACTCACATGGTGAGTCAGTTGTTTAAGGCTGTCTCTTTGTAAGTCATCACTCAAATCAAGTTCCATTGTTATGCCAGTGATTGCGGCCTCATCTCAGCACCACTCAGGAAAAATCTTCCAGTTCAATCCACTGGCCACCTGCCCAGTTCATCCTTTACTTTGGAAGAAGGTGCTTGGCATAGGACATGACAATCTTGAGAGGTGCAGCCAAAAGAAATTTAAAACTGTCATGTCTCTGGTTTGGTATTCAGTTTCCAGATGAGCAAAATGCTTTAGCACCTTCGTTTTGAATTCAATTCAATTGCCAAACATTTAAAACAGCAGGGATGTAACAAAGCAGACATTTAGCTGAATAGTGAGCTGAGTTCTGGTTTGCAGAGAAAACATGAACTAGATGTTAAATAAATGTCAATATTGACTGAGCTGTTTTCCATTTCCAGACTAGAGAATTTCAGTTACTCATAAATTCCTTAGGAGTAAAAGTACAATCATAAGCAGAGCTTTTATTAATTCAGCTTCTCCAATTGTCTCATTTGATTTTGAGCTCTATTTCTTGAAAGGATTTAGTTTTTTTAAAACCTAAGAAAAATGTTTCAGTATCTACTAGACAAAGGTAAGTCTGGCACATCAGGATTGTATACAAAGGCAAACCAGCTACCATCCTGTATCTAATCCTTTACCCACTACAGTCCCTTGGACTTGTGTTAATAGCTCCAGATTGATGGGGGAATTAGACTTTCCTGAGAAAAGGAAATGTAATCAACATGAATTCCTATAATACACTGGGAAGAAAAATTATTTTTCCCCTTCACTCTCTGCTAAGCTTCTTTCCCCTCAAGTTGAATAGTGATACACCTCAGGCAATTTAGAGAAAATGGTTCTTTAGTAGACTAAATGGGCTGGGTTGAAACCAGTAAGGGGCAGACTAATAAGAGGGAATTTGGGCCCAAGACTTGATTAAGATGGAGGCAGAGCAGAGGATGTTGACAGGAGAAGCCAGATGGCTTCCAGGATCCATTTTGCCCATCAGGAACACCACCAAAGGAAAAAAAGAGTTTGCTCTGAGCCCCAGGGAACCCTTTTGGTTTCAAAGAATGCAAACTGGCATGTTATACAGTATCAATTGCTTTTGCTTGCCTATCTCTTTTTCCAGTAACAGAAAACATGGCTTTCCTCCCCCACTTTCAGTGCATGTGGATCACATAAGGCTGACCTCACCTCTTTGCCCCACTCCTCACCAAGCATGGTAGTCACAAGAACCCCCTGGTCTGACCATTAACACAATCTATTACCTTAGCTTCAGTGATTGATTCACTGAAGCTGGGCATTCAACACAGGTCTGGGCATTCAACACAATTTGGTGCAATGGAAGTCTAAGGGCTTGTCTGGATTTACTGGAAAAGATCTAATGGAATTTCCCCCCATTTTCCCTAAGCTTGATAAACTGGTAGATTGGGAACTGGGTTCAGTAAACCTCACTTCTAGAGAAGAGTCTGCCTCAGAACAATACCAATATGGAGAACAGTAGACCTGAGTGACAGAACCCCACAGACACATAAATACACGAGTATCCCTTGCGTCCCTAATCCAAACCATGCCTGATTTCCCTTGAACTTTCCAGTTATATAAGCCAATAAATCAATCACTCTATAATCTATTCTGAGCTGAGCTTTTGTTGGTTTTATTATTACTTGCAACTGACTTGATTTATACAAGTTATCTATTTTCATCTTCATCCTGGATTACAATAGTTGGAAGACAAAGGAAAAAGAAATATGAAAAGGATAAGGAGAGATTCTGCATTAGTGTCAAGTAACAGGTATCATTCAAATAATCTCTTAGCCGGAAAACCAAGAGAGCATGTATTTTTTGCAGTGAGCAGTTTTTCTTTCCCTGAAGCTGCTGGGGGAGGATTATTATCTCAAGAGAATTTTCTTCTGCACATTTTATTACTCATCCCATCATCTAGTACGCTTTCAGTCTGAATGAATTCTGATACCTTCTTCAATTTGTGTTATGACAAGCTAATCTTCAAAACACACTGTAGGTTCTGAATGACACCTGGATTAAGATTGAGTCATAGCAATGGAAAAGCTTAAGTGAATAATCATGATCTCTTATAATGCACTCTTAATTCTTACTTTTCAAAGCCTCTCATCGATAGCTATTCTTTCCAGAAATAACTATTATCAAATTTCTCATATTTTATTAATACAGCAGAGAAATTCTATTATAATGTGATTCAGGTAATGAAGATTTATATATTGTTGTTTTTATAAGCACTCTACCTGGCTGCAGTACTTTTGTTGTTGCTGTTTTTCAAAAAGATGGAGATGAAAGTGGTTAAGTAACTGACCAGATCTGAATAAAAATCATTATTTCCTTGGAACTTGTTCTTTTCCAAGAGCTATGAGTCATGACACAAATGAGCTATGAATCACTATCCCCTACATGGAGCATATTTATAATAAGGTTGTCTTCAGCTGCATTTATTATTTATATTAAAAAGATTTTTACAGAATAATCCAAATCCTATTATCTAATATTCTTAAGCATTTATTTGATTGGCTTGGAGGAATAAAAGACTAGTTGATAACAAGAACCTACTGTGGGAACATTGGTGCAAGTCCTGTTTCTGGATAAATTCCTAAACATCTCTGGACTTATTTCCTCTGTGGATGTGATGCAGGACCAAACTGTGCATTGGACTCTGATGGTATCCATGACAAAATCAGAATGTGGTTGGCCTAGTTATTGTGGTTAAGAGAGTGACATTTAAATATTACTTTTTAAGGAGGTGGAGTAGAAAAGTCAGGAATTTATATCTATTTAAAATTTATATCTATTATAAATTTAAATTTATTTATTTAAATTTATATCTATTTTACTTTTTATTATTATTTTTTCCTTTTCATTTATTTTTATTAGTTGGAGGCTAATTACTTTACAATATTGCAGTGGTTTTTGCCATACACTGACATGAATCAGCCATGGAGTTACATGTATTCCCCATCCCGATCCCTCCTCTTATCTCCCTCTCCATCCCATCCCTCTGGGTCTTCCCAGTGCACCAGCCCTGAGCACTTGTCTCATGCATCCAACCTGGGCTGGTGGTGTGTTTCACCCTTGATAGTATACTTGTTTCAATGCTATTCTCTCAGAACATCCCACCCTCGCCTTCTCCCACAGAGTCCAAAAGTCTGTTCTGTACATCTGTGTCTCTTTTTCTGTTTTGCATATTGGGTTATCATTACCATCTTTCTAAATCCCATATATATGCGTTAGTATACTGTATTGGTGTTTTTCTTTCTGGCTTACTTCACTCTGTATAATGGGCTCCAGTTTCATCCATCTCATTAGAACTGATTCAAATGAATTCTTTTTAATGGCTGAGTAATATTCCATTGTGTATATGTATGACAGCTTCCTTATCCATTCGTCTGCTGATGGACATCTAGGTTGCTTCCATGTCCTGGCTATTATAAACAGTGCTGTGATGAACATTGGGGTGCATGTGTCTCTTTCAGATCTGGTTTCCTTGGTGTGTATGCCCAGAAGTGGGATTGCTGGGTCATATGGCAGTTCTATTTCCAGTTTTTTAAGAAATCTCCACACTGTTCTCCATAGTGGCTGTATTAGTTTGCATTCCCACCAACAGTGTAAGAGGGTTCCCTTTTCTCCACACCCTCTCCAGCATTTATTGCTGGTAGTTTTGGATAGCAGCCATCCTGACTGGCATGTAATGGTACCTCATTGTGGTTTTGATTTGCATTTCTCTGATGATGAGTGATGTTGAGCATTTTTCATGTGTTTGTTAGCCATCTGTATGTCTTCTTTGGAGAAATGTCTGTTTAGTTCTTTGGCCCATTTTTTGATTGGGTCATTTATTTTTCTGGAATTGAGCTTCAGGAGTTGCTTGTATATTTTTAGATCAATCCTTTGTCTGTTGCTTCATTTGCTATTATTGTCTCCCATTCTGAAGGCTGTCTTTTCACCTTGCTTATAGTTTCCTTTGTTGTGCAAAAGCTTTTAAGTTTCATTAGGTCCCATTTGTGTTTTTTTTGCGTTTATTTCCAATATTCTGGGAGGTGGGTCATAGAGGATCCTGCTGTGATTTATGTCAGAGAGTGTTTTGCCTATGTTCTCCTCTAGGAGTTTTATAGTGTCTGGTCTTACATTTAGATCTTTAATCTATTTTGAGTTTATTTTTGTGTATGGTGTTAGAAGGTGTTCTAGTTTCATTCTTTTACAAGGGGTTGACCAGGTTTCCCAGCACCACTTGTTAAAGAGGTTGTCTTTTTTCCATTGTATATCCTTGCCTCCTTTGTCAAAGATAAGGTGTCCATAGGTTCGTGGATTTATCTCTGGGCTTTCTATTCTGTTCCATTGATCTACATTTCTGTCTTTGTGCCAGTACCATACTGTCTTGATGACTGTGGCTTTGTAGTAGAGTCTGAAGTCAGGCAGGTTGATTCCTCCAGTTCCATTCTTCTTTCTCAAGATTGCTTTGGCTATTTGAGGTTTTTTGTATTTCCATACAAATTGTGAAATTATTTGTTCTAGTTCTGTGAAGAATACTGTTGGTAGCTTTGATAGGGATTACATTGAATCTATAGATTGCTTTGGGTAATATAGCCATTTTCACAATATTGAGTCTTCCAATCCATGAACACAGTATATTTCTCCATCTATTTGTGTCCTCTTTGATTTATTTCATCAGTGTTTTATAGTTTTCTATATATAGGTCTTTTGTTTCTTTAGGTAGATATACTCCTAAGTATTTTATTCTTTTTGTTGCAATGGTGAATGGTATTGTTTCCTTAATTTCTCTTTCTGTTTTCTCATGGTTAGTGTATAGGAATTCAAGGGATTTCTGTGTGTTAATTTTATATCCTGCAACATTACTGTATTCATTGATTAGCTGTAGTAATTTCTAGTAGAGTCTTTAGGGTTTTCTAAGTAGAGGATCATGTCTTCTGCAAACAGTGAGAGTTTTACTCCTTCTTTTCCTATCTGGATTCCTTTTCTTTCTTTTTCTGCTCTGATTGCTGTGGCCAAAACTTCCAAAACTATGTTGAATAGTAGTGGTGAGAGTGGACACCCTTGTCTTGTTCCTGACTTTAAGGGAAATGCTTTCAATTTTTCACCATTGAGGATAATGTTTGCTGTGCGTTTGTCATATATAGCTTTTATTAGGTTGAGGTATGTTACTTCTATTCCTGCTTTCTGGAGAGTTTTAATCATAAATGGATGTTGAATTTTTTCAAAGGCTTTCTCTTCATCTATTGAGATAATCATACGGTTTTTATCTTTCAGTTTGTTAATGTGGTGTATTACATTGATTGATTTGCAGACATTAAAGAATACTTGCATTCCTGGGATAAAGCCCACTTGGTCATGATGTATGATTTTTTTAATATGTTGTTGGATTCTGTTTGCTAGAATTTTGTTAAGGATTTTTGCATCTATGTTCATCAGTGATATTGGCCTGTAGTTTTCCTTTTTTGTGGCATCCTTGTCTGGTTTTGGTATTAGGGTGATGGTGGCCTCATAGAATGAGTTTGGAAGTTTGCCTTCTTCTGCAATTTTCTGGAAGAGTTTGAGTAAGATAGGTGTTAGCTCATCTCTAAATTTTTGGTAGAATTCAGCTGTGAATGCATCTGGTCCTGGGCTTTTGTTTGCTGGAAGAGTTCTGATTACAGTTTCGATTTCCATGCTTGTGATGGGTCTGTTAAGATCTTCTATTTCTTCCTGGTTCAGTTTTGGAAAGTTATACTTTTCTAAGAATTTGTCCATTTCTTCCAAGTTGTCCATTTTATTGGACAACTTTTTGAGGAGGTGGAGTAGAAAAGTCAGGAATTTATATCTATTTTAAATTTATTTATTTATTTAAATTTATATCTATTTTAAAAGTAAAAAAAATGTTAATTCAACTGGTTTTTACAGAAACCCCTATTCAATAAAATGACTGATATTTCCTCTGACACAGTGAATTTAACTGTAACAATTAATGTCAAATAGGCTATTTTCATTTAGTCAGGGTGCGAGTGTACTCCCCAATATCAACTTTAATATCTGTTCAGGCATGAAATCACAACGTAAGGGTTTCCAGCTTTTTGCTGACTTACTTTCTTGGATGACAGAAAATTTATGGCTTGCACCTTATTTTCTACTATTAAATATGACTGATGTCTTAGGTGGTTCTGTTTGTCCTCTCTGTCCCCCATGGGAATTCTCAATCTTTTGCATTCTTTACCTCTCTAGTGACCTGTCTTACTTTTGTTCTCATTTTGTAACACGTTGACTCTGCTTTTGGACATGCCCAGTTATTTTCTTGAACAAACTTTCTTATATTCATAAGAACACAGGATTTAGGACAAAGAGAACTGAATTCTTTTATTTATTTTTAATTGAAGGATAACTGCTTTACAATGTTGTGTTAGTTTCTGACAGAACTTGATTCTTATCTAACTTGGACTCTGTTCCCTATTGGCTTTGTGACATTAAGCAAGACATTTTGCCTCAATTTTGGTTTCCCTACACAGAAAATAGGGAAAACAATGCCATCCACCTTGTAGCAAAGTTAAAAGTGTTCAGTGTAGTAAAAATATGTTATATTGCCTAAACAATGACTAGGTGATTAACAAATACTAATCAAAGATCATCAAGATGTTTAGTTCATTTCTCAACTTCGGGACCTAATGTCTTTCCCTTCAGGTTAAAAAAAAAAAAATCCATTGATTGATTATCACTCCAATCTGACAGGCACAGGGAGACCATGAGCCAGAACCTAAGACCTTACTTCCAGTTTAATTAGCATCTCTATTCTGCAGGTGTAGAAAGAGAAACTAAGAGACGAGTGAATAGCCTAAAATCAGAGCAAGGGACAAAGATGTGATTCAAATCCTGATTTCTTCATGACAAATCCCTGCTCTTTCACTATGTCACAGGATCCTCCTTCCCCATCCAAACCATCCGATCTCCCCAACATGGCTGACAAGTCCATACTCACTCTGTCCAGGTCAATGGGGGATTTGACCCCCTCCCCCTAGTCCTTGTCCTTACCCACCATAGATAACCAGGTAGTCTCAAGTCCATCAGGGAAAACATCAGACCACTCTGAAGCAGACCAAGAAGAAGAGATACCCTGTCTAATAAACTTTTTCTCAAGGACCTCCCCACATGCATGATTGAGACTGATTATCCACCAAACACTTTTATGTCAATTGGTCTAATAAGTTAGAAGAATAGCATTTTTCCCATTTTGCATTTTTTATGTTAACTTCAATAACTTTATTTTTAATTAATGTTGTATTTATATTAATTTTAAGGAAAATTTACTTTATTTTTTTTTTGTTATTCTATTTATTTTTTTATTTTTATTAGTTGGAGGCTAATTACTTTACAATATTGTAGTGGTTTTTGTCATACATTGACATGAATCAGCCATGGATTTACATGTATTCCCCATCCCGATCCCCCCTCCCACCTCTCTCTCTACCCGATCCCTCTGGGTCTTCCCAGTGCACCAGGCCCAAGCACTTGTCTCATGCATCCAACCTAGGCTGGTGATCTGTTTCACCCTAGATAATAGGAACATTTACTTTAAATGTTCTATCACCTTTGCTTGTGCTGACCTCATGATACATCTGGAGCTAACAAATATCTCAGTTGCTTTGGGAATCCTCAGTTATATAATCATATAGGTGACCCATAAACTCAAATTAGTGAAATAATATATCAAACTTAACAATCTTATGTACAGATTTGTGATTTCACTTCACCTGAAGCCTCCTTCCCACTTAGAAAGTTTAAGAAATTAACAGTCAGTAAGTGTAATAGTAAATATTTAAGTGAATGTCAGGAAGTAAAGGCCTATTTCAAGATTACTAATAGCTATTTTAAAAAAACACAATATGTAAGTAATAGATGGAAAAAACAATCCTTGAGATCACATAATTGCTCAATTAAAATGAAAAATTCTGCCAATAACCAGGATTCCCAACGATACTATAGTGAACACTACTTATGGCCCGGGACCTATCCTATACAGTATATTAGCTCTTAGTGCAGAGTTGGTCACAGGGAAATGTCTCAATAAACACTCCTTATTAGTATGAGTACTTGCTATTCTACAGAGAATACTCTCTACAGAGAGTAAACCTGATTTTGTTTAGTCGCTCAGTCATGTTCAACTCTTTGCAACCCCATGGATGCTACACACCAGGCTTCCCTGTCCTTAAATTTTTCAGCTGGATAGCATATGAGTGGAGAAGGAAATGGCAACCCACTCCAGCATTCTTGCCTGGAGGAGCCTGTGGATGGAGGAGCCTGGTGGGTTGCTGTCCATAGGGTCACACAGAGTTGGACATGACTGAAGCGACTTAGCATGCATGCATGCATTGGAGAAGGAAATGGCAACCCACTTCAGTATTCTTGTCTGAAGAATCCTGGGGACAGAGGAGCCTGGTGGGCTGCTGTCTATGGGGCTGCACAGAGTCGGACACAACTGAAATGACTTAGGAGCAGCAGCAGCACATGAGTAGAACTCTTGCAATGAGAAAACTAATGAGTTTTACACTACAATTAAGCCCTTTTCTTGGAGCCGTTCTCCATTTATTCAATGAAATCTAGGACAGGTCCCATGACATTCCTGATGACTACACTTTTAGTCCCAGGAGTGCTCATTTTGGGCATCTGAAACACTCAGTTCTGGCAAAAGTAAAAACTCAGAATTTCACTCAAATATAGAGCTTCTCCCCTCCTTCAGCTTGGGGCTACTGCCTATGGGAATCCTTCATGCAGTGGGATTCTTCTATCTCCCAGTGGGGTGTTGCTCCTCCGCTCTCCCCACCTGTGAGCCTGCTTCTGACCTCCAGGACTCAAGTGCTTGCAGGCAGAAGTGGGGAGGCAACCGCTGTCATTGCTCTGCCATCACACTCAGCACAGGGCACCCGTGGCCTCCATCTCCAAGTGCCAACACTACACCTGAGGACTTGCTTTGGCCACTGGAGCCCACTCCTTGTGCATCCAGAGCAGGCCAGAACTTTTAAGGAATTCAAGCTTCAAGGAGCAGCCCTCATCACATGCCTGACAAGAAGTGATGGAGAGTCAGATCCTTTGGTTGGAATAACTCTGAGGTATATTCTTCACCACATCCAGAGCAGGAGGATTGACCTTCAACCCCACAGCAGTAACCTGCTCAATCTCTGAAGTGTTACTGACTTCCTTCCTTTCCTTACCTCACTACCCACCCCTCCGCCTGTGCTTCTTGGGATCACCTCCCAAATAAACTATATACACTCACAACCATAGCTAAGGGTCTGCTTCTGTGGGAACCCAAACTAAAAGAACAAAAGGGCAGGCAATATCCTAGTTAAAATGCAAAGATATACCCAGTATCAGTTTCCTCTGGCTGCAGCAGACAGTTTAAGTAACTATCTCTGAGCTTGCTGAATACTTAAAGGGATTCTCTTTCTTGGAGTCTATACACAAGTTCTTCAGAGACCCCTCCATTTCAGAAGCAATCTCATTTTTTATTTGAGGTTCCTATATTTGGGTGGCACTTTCTTATAGTTGGCTGCTTATGACTCCATATTAGGGTTCTCCAAGGAAGCAGAATCAGTAGGATTTTCAAATATATATATTTATATAGTTATATAATGTGTTTACTATATATGTTATATCTAATAACAAAAAGATACAATATATAAAGAACTCACTCACAGGATCATGGAGGCTGCAAAGCCCTATGATGTGCCATCTGCAAAATGGAAATGCAGGAAACTAGTGGGGTAGTTCTGATCTGAGTCCAAAGGCATGAGAACAGGGAGCACTGATGGGATAAGTCCCAGTTCAACACTAGGAGAAGACCAATGTCTCAGTTCAAACTTTCAAGCAGAGAGAATTCTCCCTTCCTCTACCTTTTGGTTGTGTTCAGACACTCAAAATATTAGATGGTGCTCACCCACATTGGGGAGGGCAATCTGCTTTACTCAGTCTACCAGTTCCAATGTTAATCTCGTCTGGAAACACTCTCACGGATACATCAGAAATAACATTTAACCAATGTGGGCAAGATCCCTTAGAAGAAATGGAGCAGCCCTCATAGTCAACAAGAGAGTCTGAAATGCAGTTCTTGGGTATAATCTCAAAAATGACAGCATGATCTTGATTTGTTTCCAAGGCAAACTATTCAATATCACAGTAATACAAGTCTATGCCCCAACCACTAATGCTGAAGAAGGTGAAGCTGATTGGTTCTATGAAGATCTACAAGAACTTCTAGAACTAACACCAAAAAAAAAAAAAAAAGATGTTCTTTTCATCATAGGGGACTGGAATGCAAAAGTAGAAAGTCAAGAGATACCTGGAGTAACAGGCAAGTTTGGCCTTGGAGTACAAAATGAAGGAGGGCAAAGGATAACAGAGTTTTCCCAAGGGAATGCACTGATCATAGCAAACACTCTCTTCCAACAACACAAGAGACAACTCTACACATGGACATCACCAGTTGGTCAATACTGAAATCAGACTGAGTATATTCTTTGCTGTCAAAGATGGAGAAGCTCTATACAGTCAGCAAAAACAAGACCAGGGGCTGAATGTGGCTCAGATCATGAACCCCTTACTGCCAAATTCAGACCTAAATTGAATTTAACTTACATTTCTTCTTAAATTGAAGAAAGTAGGGAAAATCACTAGGCCATTCAGGTATAACCTAAATCAAATCCCTTATGATTATACAGTAGAAGTGACAAACTGATTCAAGGGATTAAATCTGATAGATAGAGTGCCTGAAGAACTATGGATGGAGATGCGTAACACTGTATAGGAGGCAGTTATAAAAACCATCCCCAAGAAAAAGAAAAGCAAAAAGGCAAAATGATTGTCTAGGAGGCCTTACAAATCGCTGAGAAAAGAAAAGAAGAAGAAGGAAGAGGAGAAAAAGAAAGATATCCCCACCTGAATGCAGAGTTCCAAAGAATATCAAGGAGAGATAAGAAAGCCTTACTAAGTGAACAATGCAGAAAACCAGAAGAAAACAATAGAATGGGAAAGACTAGAGGTCTCCTTAAGAAAATTAGAGATACCAGGGGAATATTTCCTGCATTGATAGGCACAAAAAAAGAACAGAAATGGAATGGACTTAACAGAAGCAGAAGATATTAAGAGGTAGCAAGAATACACAGAAGAACTATATAAAAAAGATCTTCATGACCCAGATAACCACAATGGTGTGATCACTCACTAGAGCCAGCCATTGTGGAGTGTGCAGTTAAGCAGGCCTTAGTAAGCATCTCTACAAACAAAGCCAGTGGAGGTGATGGAATTCCAGCTGAGTTATTTCAAATCCTAAAAGATGATGCTGTGAAAATGCTGCACTCAATATGCCAGCAAATTTGGAAAACACAAGCAGTGGCCACAGGACTGGAAAAGGTCAGTTTTCATTCCAATCCCAAAGAAAGGCAATGCCAAAGAATGTTCAAACTACCGCACAATTGCACTCATTTCACATGCTAGCAAGGTAATGCTCAAAATCATCCAAGCTAGGCTTCAACAGTACATGAACCAAGAACTTCCAGATGTACAAGCTGGATTTAGAAAAGGCAGAGAAACCAGAGATCAAATTGCCAACATTCATTGTATCATACAAAAAGCAAGAGAATTCCAGAAAAACATCTACTTCTGCTACATTGACTATGCTAAAGCCTTTGACTGTGTGGATCACAACCAACTGTGGAAAATTCTTCAAGAGATGGGGATACCAGACCACTTTAGCTGCCTCCTGAGAAACCTGTATGCAGGTTAAAGCAATAATTGGAAGTCTATGCAGACACACAAATAAGCATACCATATTTATGGAACCACAGAAGTTTAGTGTTGCTGCTGCTCAGATTTGCAGGAATATGTAAAGAAATGAGGCTAAAGAAGCAGATAAGAAAGGAATTAGGGTATTTTTAAGAAGTTAATCCAGCAAGTTTTTGGGAATTTTTTAAGCATTTTAATCAAGATGTTGGATTGTAAAGATCTCAAGTTTAAAATTATGACCCCTCTCCTCTGTGAAGAATTATTAGAAGAAAGCATGAGAGGCAGGGAGGCTAGTGAGGAGTCTAGGCGGGCCAGGAAACTGGTACCATGGGCTTAACTAACACAATGACTGTGAAGATGAAAAAGAAATGGTAAAATATATATACCTGAAGACAGGGACTTTGTTTTATTCATATCTATATCCCCAGTACTTAGAACAGGGTCTGGCATATAGTAAGCTATCAAGAGACATTTTTGAATGAATTAGTGAATAAGTGAGTTGATTAATGACATATCCTACATGAGAGATCATAAATCTAAATTGGATTATCAAGGCAGAGATAGGTTAAAGTCAAGATTTACATACAGAGTGGAGATATGTTCTTGGGAAACTATGGAAGCAGAGGAAATCACTCAGAGTGCTTAGTGAAGAAATCCAAAAAAAAAAGATGCTTAGCTTTAACAAATCTGTCCATGATCACCAGTTATTGATCATGTCCTATGAGCTCTGGGTAAAGAACTTTAAATTAATTATGCTCATAGCACCACAAAAGGAAGCTCATTTTACATAAGGAGAAACATAGGTCTAGTGGTTTAAGAACTTGCCAAAGTCATACAGCTGGTGAGTGGCAGAGCAGGAACTAAACTGATTTGATGGACTCTGAGCCTGTGTTCCTGACTCTATGAGAGATCTAGAGTCTCTAGTACACTACTCATGTACCCCCACTGCCCTCCCCAGGCACAATTTGCACTTATTATTCAAGTTTCTTGGGAACAGTAAGTCACCTGAACTGCTCCTAGGACAAGACTCAGGTGCAGGCCCAGAGGTCTAGCACTCCTGCCAAGAATTCCTCATTCACCAAAAAAGGGAGAAACAATAAATTTGAAGGGACTAGGAAATGTATTTCAGAGATTTGGGAACAAGAGAGAAGAATGGATATAGGTCAGTGGATCTCAGCCCTGGCTGAACACAGAATCATGTGGGAAGCTTTCTAAAAATACCAATTCCCATCCCAGACCAATTAAATCAGAATCCAAAGGCAAGACAGAGTACTGATGTGCACCTAGTGTTGACAACCACTGACACAGGTAGAGGTAAGTTTAAGGTGGGAAAGGCAGGATATCTAGATGTCTTACAGTAGATGGCTTCTGCTTTCTCTGAGAAACTAGATTTCTAGGATACACGTCAAGGCTGAGTAGGTGAACTAAGGATATAATGCTTGAGGAGAAAGGCTGAACTTGAGAACAGCACTAGTGGCAAATGAAGGGGAGAGAGACCAAGACAAGATAGCTGTAAAATAGATCAATGTTGGCATTGAAAACTCTTTAACTTTGGGTGACCCCAATTTCACTTTGTGATCATCTTCAGGAGCACCTGTACATACGAGCAGAAAAGGGGTATGTTCAGGGTTGTCCAGGGATAGACATGTTAAGGAAGCAGAAGGGCCAAAAGAACCAGAACAATCGCTGAGGTGCTGCACTCCATAGTCTAGATTATAGCCCACGAGCCTAGACTGAGAAAAGTCTAATGAAACTGAATGAACCAAATGCTCAAATAAACGTTTTCTTTTGGAGTTATTGATATTTCTTTGTTATCATCATCATCTAACACTGATAATAGAAAATAGTTCCCTGCAGAACCACTGCTGGTTAGTTTTATCTAGTTATAGGATCCAGGACCTTCAAGTCCTTGGAGACAACATAATGAGATGTATTAAGGAAGTTTAGCCTGTATTGTACCAGAACCCACTGGCACTCCTGATACACTATCTCACTGGGGTCCAGTGCTCTTAAGTGGAGTTGCTTTTGATTGTCAACTTGCTATTGGCATGAATTCTGCTGTTTCCTGTGGTATGCATTTCTTTGATTATGCCCTCCAGTCACCACCAGACTATTTCACACTCAATTTTATTTTATTTTTTACTAGAAAAAAGCAAATGACTGGTATTTTATACACTGCATTTTCTTCAGAAAATCAAGAGCAAAAGATTGCCCATATTTCCGTAACAGTTCAACACTGCAGACTGGAAACAGAAACTATTGAGAAAACAGCTCAATTTGCACATGAAGCTTACTTCCCCCTTGCAGAATTCAAGGTTTCTCAGAAGTCAATACAGAGTCGAAAGCAGTGGATAAAATTTTGCAGATTGCTTGTGCTTGTTCCAGGCTGTTGCACTGGTAAACTCACAGGCTGTATTCTTGGTTGCTCGCATCTGTGGTCTTCAGAGCCAGTAAGCTCTTTCCTGCCCCAAGACCGTCGTGGTAACACACCATCCGGATGATTAAATACAGAGCGTGCCGATGCAGAACGTCATACTGATCTGATGTGGACACTTTTATACCGTACTTGGAAACTCCCATAATAAATTCTTCCTCCAGTGGAACGAAGGGCAACTTTCCATCTTGCTGAGCAACATCTATATAATTTATCAGGTCCAGTGGCCCTTTTGAGACTTTTCCTCTCTGAGAGTTTCAGTTTCTCAATGGCACCAACATACTTTATTCGAAATTCTGCACAGGTGTCTAAATTGTTGTTGCTTTGTCCTGAGCTCTTGGTGGAATCGGTGTCGAGGCTTGCCACCGTGCTGGACCGTGAGAGCCCCCCACTGCTGGAATCTACAGACTTGCTCTTGGTACTGATTTTACTGCTCTGGGAATTACTGCTGCTGTGGCGCTTTTTGCCTTTCCGAAACATCTTCCACCATAGCTTGATCCACAGGCTCCTTGCAGAAGCTATTCTACCGTCTTCAAAGGTTCCACAGACAGCAGTCTACAAAGATAGCTTCCTTTCACTCTGACATGGTCAGCTCTTGACAGAAAAACAGGGTACCTCCGCACCGTCCGCGTTCAGGCGTCAGACACCCACTGCCCGGGCAGCCGGAGGAGCCGCAGAGGCTCTGCAGGTTCTCCACACTCAATTTTAGAATTACACCAGAGTATAACCCAGGCTTGTAGTTACTCAATTCAACAACTGTTTATTGAGCACATATTATGAGCCAAGTATTGTGGTTGGCTGTTTTATTAAGTGTTTCTCCTCGTTCAACAATTATTCCTTGGGCACCTTAAGGTAGGATACTTTGCAAGACTTTCAAAGCACACTCTCTCTCTCACACACACACACACACATACACACACACTTTCTCTCTCTCTCCTTATTCAGCACTGGCTCACCCTCCTGCCACTCAGAATCTATTATTTTATTCTAGCCATGTTTTTATCCCAGGTCTTGTAAGAATGTCCATCTCCGAAAGATCAACTCCTCCCAGTCAAGAGGTTTATGACCACTCAGATTTATGGTCAACATTGAAAGTTTTTTTCATCCCTTATTCCTTCGAAAATACCTCTTTTTTTCTTGACAATTTCTATGGAAGCTGTTATATTCTCAAGTGAACCAACCACACCCTTACCTCAGCCAGAACTGAGTAGAAATTGGAGATACAGGCACCTGAGTCAAGGTAGGTCAAAAAGCCCCTTCCCTATTTGGACTCAGAACCTGAGGGACTGTCAGACAATCCTTCCTCAAAAACTGAAATCACAAAGTGTAAAACATAGGGATTTTTCAACAGTTGTGTGGGGAAAGTTCACTTGAGGAGAAAGAGAATGACACTCAGGTGCAAGGAAAACCAGATATGGGAGCTGATGAAAGAACATTCTGGCAACATCAGGACCGAGGGCTTCTCCACTTGGAGGTCTTACTGGATCCCTGCCCTTTCCTTTTTCCTCATTATTCTACCCTTCTATTGGCAAATTTCACTTTTTGCTTAAGATAGCTCAAGATAGTTTATGAAAAGAATCCATCATTAGTATATATTTGTCTCCTACATATGCAGACCAGGAAATGAACCCAATGTTCATCCAGATCATGAACCTAATTTTACAGGTTAAAATTAAAAATAACAGTAATAAAAAAAAAATAACAGTAATAGTTATTATTTAATAGACCCCTGCCATATGGTAGTATTTTAGATACATGATTTGTAATGCAATAGGCATCCAAGATACATGTTCTCACCTCCAGTTTATAGAGTTTACAGATGAGCAATTAAACCCAAGAGAGGTTCATTATCCATAAGTCATAAAGGAAATTTGGGTAAATTAAGAAGCCTCAAGAGTTTTCATGGGTGATTTCTCTCGGTTTATATTAAATGATGAATATCTATGATGAGATCTGGAAAAGTCAAGTGATTTTTCACAAGAGCACATAAAATTCACCATAAAAACTGTAGGTACACTAACACTTAAAAATTATTAACTCTACATCAATGTATAAATTTACATCTATTACATTTCAAAACAGAACAAAACAAAATTTTGCATGAACACAGACAGTGTTATGGGGAAATGTTACCCTCATACATTGCTCGTTGCTGTAGAAACTGGTAAAAGCTTTTCTGGAGAGCAACTTGGAAAAACATTTCAATAGCCATTATGTGATCATCTCTTTTGACCCATGCAATTTTACTTCTGGAAAAACCACCTTAGGAAATAACTCAAAACCCTATTCATCAAGATTTTTACTAAATCTAAATTTATAACAAAACAAATTGGACACCTCTGAAATGTGAAAAATCAAGATTTGTTTAAGGATGAATTTGTGGATTGATTAAACTCATTTAATCAGTGAACAATGAAATGTTCATTGCATGCCAGATGCTATGCTAGACACAGAGGGGTATAAAGGTAAACTAGCAGATGCACAGTCCTGCCGTGTGTGAACACTTTGTTTGTGTGAACAGAAAGAGAACTAGACCATGAAAAATATTTTTATATTTTTAAAACTCTTTTTCTTTCTCAAAGAATGGGAAGAGGCTTATAGCACCATAAAACAGAAAAAACAAGGAAAAATTCATTTTGTGATAGAAAATAAAGTTCAGGAAGAAAGTGTATAGATACTATTTGGTTATTAAAGTTGGCACTCAAATTTGTTTCTGAACTTCCAAAACAGTCAAAGGAGATGAAGTATTAAGAGTGAGTGATTTAACTTGCTAGTGAAAAGAAAACATAGGAGTTTCTCAAGACAAATCAGTTATTCCTCAAATTTTGATCTAAAAATATCTTTCTGTAAATGTTCGTTGCCTGGTATTGGCATTTGTTGGGGTTTAGAGGATTCTTAGAAATAAAATATTTCAAGCATATGAAAGTGTATATAAAACAATGTAATGAGCATATGTGTATCCTACACATAGCTTAAAAATTAAAATATTACAATTAATACCTTTTAGTACCTTTCTACAATTCTGTTTCTTGGTATCCCTATCCAGAATTAATCATTCTCCTGAATTTAGTGTCTCTCACCTTCAATTTAATTTACTCAATTTTTGAAAAGCTATTCAATTTTCAAAAAATGATTCAATGTAAATTTAACTCAATTTTCATTTCACTGTGTATGTCTTCACTGAAATATGTATCATTGTTCCTATTATGTATGCATTTCTATGCATATATAGTATTTCTATAAATGAGAGAGTAGTTCTATAAGTGAACTCTAGCTGGTTCATTTTTCACTGCTTAAAAAAACTGTTTTCTATCAACATGTCACAATTTATCCCTTCTCCCAATGATAAACATTTAGGTAATTCCCTTTTTATTTTATTTTTTCTTATCACAAAGCTACAACAAACTTTTTTGTATGTATCTTCTTATCTTAAGTGTGAAAGCTTCTCCAGCACTATATCTAGAGTGAAATGCTGGCCAGAGGATGGCGTATACGCAACATTATCTTTACCTAACATAGCCACATGGTTCACCACACTGGTAAAATCAATTTACATGGAGGACAATTAAATGTGAAAGTATTCAGTGATGGTACAGCTAGGTATGAAACAATGATCTGCTGACCACCGCCTTTTTCTTATCCCTACCAGGTTCTTTCCTACTGAGGGGACAAGGGTGAAATTGAATTTTAAAAGTACCCTTCACACAGAACTAGGGCAAATAAAAAAAAAAAATTTACATGGAACCATAAAAGACCCAGAATTGCCAAAGCAATCCTGAGAGGGGAAAAAAAAAAAAAAAAATCAGGAGTCATAGTGCTCTCAGACTTCAGATAATACTACAAAGTTTCAGTAATCAAAACAGTGTTGTATTGGTATTAAAAACAGACATAAAAATCAACAGAAGAGAATAGAGAGCCCATAAATAAACCCATACACTTGTGGTCAATCTTCGACAAAGGAAGCAAGAACATACAAGGGGAAATGTTGTCTCTTCAACAAGTGGTGTTGGTAAAGTTGAACAGCTACATGTAAATCGATGAAGTTAGAAGACACCCTCTTCCCATACACAAAAATAAACTTAAAATGGCTTAAAGACTTAAACATAAGACATGACACCATAAAGCTCCTAGAAGAGAACACAGGCAAAATATTCTGGCATAAATTGTACCAATGTTTACTCTTAGGTCAATCTCCCAAGGCAATAGAAACAAAAATAAACAAATGGGACCCAATCAAACTTACAAGCTTTTGCACAGTAAAGGAAACCATAAACAACAACAAAAAAAAAGGTAACCCTACAGAATGGGAGAAAATATTTGCAAATGATGAGAGTGACAAGGGATTAATTTCCAAAATATACAAACAGCTCATACAATTCAACAACAACAACAACAAAAAACCCAAATAACCCAATCAAAAAGTGGGCAGAAGACCTAAACAGACATTTCTCCAAAGAAGAAATACACATGGCCAATAAGCACATGAAAAGATGTTCAAATCACAAATGAAAATTACAATGAGGTACCTACCACTTCACACTAGTCAGAATGACCATCATTAGAAAGTCTACAAGTGACAAATGCTGAAGAGAGTTTGTAGAAAAGGAAACCCTCCTATATTGTTAGTGAGAATGCAAGTTGATGCAGCCACTGTGTAAAACAGTATGAAGATTCCTCAGGAAACTAAAAATAGAATTACCATACGATCCATCAATCCTATCCCTAGGCATATATTCCAGACAAAACTGTAATTCAGAAAGATACATGATGCCTATGTTCATAGCAGCACTACTCACAACAGCCAAGATGGTGCTCACCTAAATGGCTACTGACAGGTGAATGGATAAAGAAGATGTGGTACATATATACAATAGAATACTACTCAGCCATAAAAAAGAATGAAATAGGGGACATGGGTAAACCTATGGCTGATTCATACTGATGTGTGGTAGAAATCAATGCAATACTATAAAGCAGTTATCCTTCAATTAAAAATAAATTAATTTTTAAAAAGTAAAAGTCAAAAAAAATTAAATAATGCCATTTGCAGCAACATGGATGCAACTAGTGATTATCATACTAAGTGAAATAAATCAGCAAGAGTAAGACAAAGAATGTATGATATCACTTTTATATGAAATCTAAAATATGACACACATGAACATATGAAACAAGCAGAATCACTGACACAGAGAACAGACTGGTGGTTACCAAGGGAGAAGAGGGTTGAGTGAGGGATGGAGTGGGATGTTGGGATTAGCAGATATTAGCTATTATATATAAAATGGATAAACAACAAGGTCCTTATAGTAATAAGCACAGGGAACCATATTCAATATCCTACTATAAACCAAAATGTAAAAGAACATAAAAGAAGAATGTGTGTGTGTGTATATATATGTGTGTGTATATATATATGTGTCTGTAGGACTTCCCTCATAGCTCAGTTGGTAAAGAGTCTGCCTGCAATGCAGGATAACCTGGCTTTGATTCCTGGGTTGGGAAGATCCCCTGGAGAAGGAAATGGCAATCCACTCCAGTATACTTGCCTGGAGAATCCATGGACAGAGAAGCCTGGCAGGCTACAGTCCATGGGGTCGGGTCACAAGAGACAGACATGACTGGATGACTAAGTACAAAGTGCACCCCCCGCCACACACACATATATCTGAATTATTTTGTTGGACAGTAGTAATTAACACAACATTGTAAATCAATTGTACTTAAAAAAAAAAAACATAGTACCTTTCAAGCCAGCATCTGATGACCCCTGGTAAAGAATGGACTTGGAGCAAAAGGCTTAGGTCTTCTGCCTCCTGAATCTAAATCCTCAACTCCTTCTCAGATGCATATGCAGAGAGAGTCAATTAGCAGGACAGGGCCTGAGCCCACACAACCTGGAAAGAGAAGTTCAAATCTGGAGAGTAAAACCTCTCAACTCACCTACCTACCACCTGCACAGAGCAGGAGAAAGAGTTAAGAGAGTCTGCAAGACATACCCCTTTGGTAAATGAACTCTAACTGGTGATTAAAATACAAGAAACTGTTCCTTTCTGAAAGGAAGACTGACCCTTCATGTGTGGAAGAGAATATTTCAGAATTGACCAGGGCAGAGCTCCCATATGCCTGTGGGTATTTTCTTTATCACACTGATAAACAACTGTTTTTAAAGTTTTTTTTATAGAAGCATGGTAGTGGCTGAGATTTTCATGCCTTCTTCCACTATGAAATTATAAAAACTTTCATCAATGAAAGGAACTAATTAGGAAATTCAAGCAGGGGTTATGCCACGTATAGACAGCCAAAGTTTCTGCTCTGGGAAGATTCCTCTCTAAAGTTATAGTAAAGAATGTAATTAATGTTTTGTGTTATATGTATAATCCTAGAATACCTTCAATGTAATTTAGTCTATTTTTTCAAACTGTCAATAACTTGGTTATTTTCAGGATTATTAGTTTATATCTTATTTTTTAAAAAACTGCCAGATTCAATCTCTTCTTATTTGTGAAATTTATGAGTTTACCACATCTGCAATGTAGTCAGAACTTAAGATTTTCAGACCAACCATGTACAATTATAAAGGGAAAACATTTGTATAGAAAGGCTTTTTACTCTGCTTCCTGCCCATTTGTGACCACCAAAGATGACCTAAAAGCTCTCTTCTTTTTTTTTTTTCTTAAGATATTAGAGAAAAATAAGATATGGTCATTACCAAAAATCATTACATTAATAGGCACTAAACAGCCATTAAAAAATACATTTCCTGCTCCTCACACCTTCCAACTCCAACGGCAGATACAATCAATAGACAGCAAAGGATCTGAAGTGGTCCAAGGCTGTGAGGTTTATATGAGTCCTGACTTTATAGTTTGCCTTCTCTCAAGGTCATTCAAAGGATGGTGAGTGCATAGTTAAATTTCATTTCATGTTGAGAAACCCTTGAAAGTTCCTAAGGATAACATTCTTCCAACCCATTCTGCTTTGCAAGGCAAACACTGTTTTATCTGGTATTCACATTTCCCACTTCTTTGTTTCAAAAAAGTTGTTCTAACTCCCAGTAGCCCCAATACTCCCATCTGGATTTTGCTAGAAGATCATAGGAAAAATTGCTAATGTGAATTCACAGCCACCTACCTTCAGTCTCTATGTTATAAAAGAAAATAAACAACTTTTATTTACCTATATTGGAATTTATATTCCTTGTAGCACAAATATAATTAATCTTAACAGTTATATTGCTTATAGTGACTCAGCTATTAAGTGCTGGCAATTCTTTATTTATATTGTTTCAGTTCTACCTTGTCGTTCTTAGGACCACTCCAACTAAAGCCACAATCTCATCATTTCATGGTTGGATTGCTGAAGTCACCTCTAAATGTGTATCTGCCTCCAGTATTTCCTCTCACATTTGGTTGGTTTTCACCAGATTAACCTTTTATCAAAATGCCCATAATCATTTATTTCCCATAATCAAAAGTCTTTAATAATTCATCACTAGTTTAAGTCTAAAAGTATGACCTCATATTTAGAACACTCAGCAATGTGGCTCCAACCTGTCTTTCTACTCCATTTTCATCTACCCTTAATTCTAGAATCCTTCAGTCCACATCTAACAATCTAGTCAGAGTTCCCAGGACACATATTACTTATTCCCACCTTTGTACTTTTCCTCATGTTCTCCCTCAATTTGGCAAATGCATATTCACCAGGCGCTGAGTACAGTGCTAAACATGGAAAAAGCAAAGCTGAATGAAACCAAGTCCTTGCCTTCTTCTCTCTACCCATCTACTGTCACAACCCTCAAAGATGCCCACTTCTCACCCACAGAACCTGTGAATGTGTAACCACATAAGGCAAAAGGGTCTTTGCATAGGTCATTAAAATAAGGATCCTGATTTGGGAGATTACCCTTGGATGACCTGAGTGGGCCCTAAATGTAATCACAAGGATCTTTCCAAAATAGAGGCAGTGAGGTAGGGATGGGAGTGTTGTTGATGGAACAATGGAAGTAGAGGTTGGAGTGATACAGCCTCTACAAGCTGGAACAAGCAAGGAACAGACTTGCTCCTGGAGCCTGCAGAAGGAAAGCAGCAGTGCTTACACCTTGATTTTAACTCCATCAGACTCATTTTAGACATTTCATCATTCCAATAAGATCCTTCATGCTCATTTACAGTTAATCCCAGTTGTATCCCCAGTTTCAAGAACAACTAATCTACTTTCTGTCTCTATAAATTTGCCTTTTCCAGATATGTCATCTTTCCTATGAAACTAGCAATAATGTTTTATGTGAGGAGTATATATCTGAGGACCTCACATAATTCAAACTGATACATTTTCATACAAATATTCTCATAGAAGAGATGCATACTTTTAATGTATAAATCTATAACTCCTGTAGATTTTCTTTAATTCTGCTTATTTTTTTTACCATCATCCATCTCTAATCGTTAGAAGAAAGTCTTGGAGGCTGGGGATTGCTTTAGCTTCTTTTCTGTATTTTATTTATCACCTTTATTTTTTTGTTCCAAAGATCTTGATTTTGGGCATTCTTAAAAAACATTAGCATTAGCTTTTATACCAGCATAACCACATAATGAATACTTAAATGGTTAGTTACAGAAAGAAAACATTTTAAATTGTAATAATAAGTGTTAAAATAATAGTACAGTCATCATCAAAATAACATGTATATAGACAATAGTAAGCAACTCTGACAAAATTTACCAACTAAACTGGTACCAGCCATTTGCCAGAGTCAAAACATGAAACACAATTTATACTATACCCAGAGAGCCAACTGTGATATTTAGATACATTTTTTAAAGATTTGGAGGCCAAAAAATATTGAGGCCAAAACTTGACTGTTATGTGTTTTTCAAGGCCAAGTTCATGTAAAATGTGACCTCATTAACTCCCTTTATCACTCATTTGGCACAGAATAGAAGGCCTTCATTATTCTAACTGCCAAATCTCCTTAGGTATGCTAGAAGCTGTCTTAAATCTTTTATCTTTCCTCCTCCCACTATCTGTTTCCAGCTCCCTCATTCCAGGATATATTACAATGCTCTGTCTAGGTACAGTATTTTGTTAAAAAACTATCCAATCTATTATAGACAATTACCTCTTTGAAGCTCTACAAATAATCACTCGAAGCAAATGCTATTTATGTTATAGTATAATGTGGTGGTGGTGGTTTAGTCGCTAAGTGGTGTCTGACTCTTGCGACTCCATGGACTGTAGTCTGCCAGGCTCCTATGTCCATGGGACTATCCAGGCAAGAATATTTGAATGGGTTGCCATTTCCTTCTCCAGGTTCAGTTCGATTCAGTTTCAGTTGTATCCAACTCTTTGCAACTCCATGGACTGCAGCACGCCTGGCTTCCCTGTCCTTCACCACTTCCCAGAGCTTGCTTAAACTCACTCCCATCAAGTCAGTGATGCCATCCAACCATCTCATCCTCTGCCATCCCCTTCTACTCCCACTTTCAATCCTTCCCAGAATCAGGGTCTTTTCCAATGAGTCAGCTCTTAGCATCAGGTGGCCAAAGTATTGGAGTTTCAGCTTCAGTAACAGTCCTTCCAGTGCATATTCAGGACTGATTTCCTTTAGGATGGACTGGTTGGATCTCCTTGCAGTCCAAGGGACCCTCGAGAATCTTCTCCAACACCATAGTTCAAAAGCAACAATTCTTCAGCGCTCAGCTTTCTTTATAGTCCAACTCACACATACATACATGACTACTGGAAAAACCATAGCTTTGACTACACCTCCAGAATAGTAAAATGAGATTTCCTTCTTTCACTTACGTGCTTCTAAGAGAGAAAACACAGAACAATGGACCAATGTCTACCTATAAATATTTTAATTTATGGGACTCTAGTATCCTAATTTGGAAGAAAATTTCTAAATACTACCCAGTATTAGTTTCCCTGATTTTTTACCTTTTTTGGTATAAATATTAAGTCATTGAAAATCTGAGACTCCTTTTCCTTAATAATGATAATTATCTTACACTGTTTATGGTTCCTTTAGGACATAGCCAGTGTGGAATTAATTTTTTGTGAATGGAAATACAAGTTTTATCTCAAAGTAAAATTCGCGCCCCCTCCCCCCCACCAAAGACTTTGCTTAACAGATCTCCAAAGAAAAACAAGTCAACAAGGTTATATGTAGCAAAATGGAGCAATGGCATTTTAACTCACATATGTGGGCCTCCAAATAAAATAAAAATCATTTAGTAGTGATTTATAGGTGGAATTCAAAATAATAGGGCTAAGTAGAAAAGGATACTTGTCATTAGTCTTTTAAATGTTATTTAAACCAATGAAGTACTTAAACGTGGTATATCATTTTCACAGCAGAATATTTTTGTTCAAATAATCTTATTCAATAAAACAGGTACAAACAGATTAGAATGTTATTTAAGTACTAAATGATGGCTTTTGGAGTCCAACTCCAAAGGTCAAATTGTTACATACTTTTTTTTTTTTTTTTACATTTTATCTTATTTTTTTATATTTTTTCCCCAATTATTTTTATTAGTTGGAGGCTAATTACTTTACAATATTGCAGTGGTTTTTGCCATACATTGACATGAATCAGCCATGGATTTACATGTGTTCCCCATCCCAATCCCCCCTCCCGCCTCCCTCTCCATCCCATCCCTCTGGGTCTTCCCAGTGCACCAGCCCTGAGCACTTGTCTCATGCATCCAACCTGGGCTGGTGATCTGTTTCACCCTTGATAGTGTATTTGTTTCAATGCTATTCTCTCAGAACATCCCACCCTCGCCTTCTCCCACAGAGTCCAAAAGTCTGTTCTGTACGTCTGTGTCTCTTTTTCTGTTTTGCATATAGGGTTATCGTTACCATCTTTTTAAATTCCATATATATGCGTTAGTATACTGTATTGGTCTTTATCCTTCTGGCTTACTTCACTCTGTATGATGGGCTCCAGTTTCATCCATCTCATTAGGACTGATTCAAATGAATTCTTTTTAATGGCTGAGTAATATTCCATGGTGTATATGTACCACAGCTTCCTTATCCATTCATCTGCTGATGGACATCTAGGTTGCTTCCATGTCCTGGCTATTATAAACAGTGCTGCAATGAACATTGGGGTGCACATGTCTCTTTCAGATCTGGTTTCCTCAGTGTGTATACCCAGGAGTGGGATTGCTGGGTCATATGGAAGTTCTATTTCCAGCTTTTAAAGGAATCTCCACACTGTTCTCCATAGTGGCTGTATTAGTTTGGATTCCCACCAACAGTGTAAGAGGGTTCTCTTTTCTCCATACCCTCTCCAGCATTTATTGCTTGTAGACTTTTGGATAGCAGCCATTCTGACTGGTGTGTAATGGTACCTCATTGTGGTTTTGATTTGCATTTCTCTGATAATGAGTGATGTTGAGCATCTTTTCATGTGTTTGTTAGCCATCTGTATATCTTGTTTGGAGAAATGTCTGTTTAGGTCTTTAGCCCAATTTTTGACTGGGTCATTTATTTTTCTGGAATTCTGAAGGAGTTGCATGTATACTTTTGAGATTAATCCTTTGTCTGTTCCTTCATTTGCTATTATTGTCTCCCATTCTGAAGGCTGTCTTTTCACCTTGCTTATAGTTTCCTTCGTTCTGCAAAAGCTTTTAAGTTAAAATAGGTCCCATTTGCTTTTTTGCGTTTATTTCCAATATTCTGGGAGGTGGGTCATAGAGGATGTTGCTGTGATTTATGTCGGAGAGTGTTTTGCCTATGTTCTCCTCTAGGAGTTTTATAGTTTCTGGTCTTGCATTTAGATCTTTAATCTATTTTGAGTTTATTTTTGTGTATGGTGTTAGAAGGTGTTCTAGTTTCATTCTTTTACAAGGGGTTGACCAGGTTTCCCAGCACCACTTGTTAAAGAGGTTGTCTTTTTTCCATTGTATATCCTTGCCTCCTTTGTCGAAGATAAGGTGTCCATAGGTTCATGGATTTATCTCTGGGCTTTCAATTCTGTTCCATTGATCTATATTTCTGTCTTTGTGCCAGTACCATACTGTCTTGATGACTGTGGCTTTGTAGTATAGTCTGAAGTCAGGCAGGTTGATTCCTCCATTTCCATTTTTCTTTCTCAAGATTACTTTGGCTATTCGAGGTTTTCTGTATTTCCATACAAATTGTGAACTTATTTGTTCTAGTTCTGTGAAGAATACCGTTGGTAGCATGATAGGGATTGCATTGAATCTATAGATTGCTTTGGGTAGTATAGTCATTTTCACAATATTGAGTCTTCCAATCCATGAACACGGTATATTTCTCCATCTGTTTGTGTCCTCTTTGATTTATTTCTCAGTGTTTTATAGTTTCCTATGTATAGGTCTTTTGTTTCTTTAGGTAGATATACTCCTATGTATTTTATTCTTTTTATTGCAATGGTGAATGGTATTGTTTCCTTAATTTCTCTTTCTGTTTTCTCATTGTCAGTGTATAGGAATGCAAGGGATTTCTGTGTATTAATTTTATATCCTACAACATTACTTATATTTGTTGATTAGCTGTAGTAATTTTCTAGTAGAGTCTTAAATAGGGTTTTCTATGTAGAGGATCATGTCGTCTGCAAATTGCGAGAGTTTCACTTCTTCTTTTCCCATCTGAATTCCTTTTACTTCTTTTTCTGCTCTGATTGCTGTGGCCAAAACTTCCAAAATTATGTTGAATAGTAGTGGTGAGAGTGGCACCCTTGTCTTGTTCCTGATTTTAGGGGAAATGCTTTCAATTTTTCACCATTGAGGATAATGTTTGCTGTGGGTTTGTCATATATAGCTTTTACTATGTTCTTTCTATGCCTGCTTTCTGGAGAGTTTTAATCATAAATGGATGTTGAATTTTGTCAAAGGCTTTCTCTGCATCTATTGAGATAATCATATGGTTTTTATCTTTCAATTTGTTAATGTGGTGTATTACATTGATTGATTTGCAGACATTAAAGAATCCTTGCATTCCTGGGATAAAGCCCACTTGGTCATGATGTATGATCTTTTTAATATGTTTTTGGATTCTGTTTGCTAGAATTTTGTTAAGGATTTTTGCATCTATGTTCATCAGTGATATTGGCCTGTAGCTTTCTTTTTTGTGGCATCTTTGTCTGGTTTTGGTATTAGGGTGATGGTGGTCTCATAGAATGAGTTTGGAAGTTTACCTTCTTCTGCAATGTTCTGAAAGAGTTTGAGTAAGATAGGTGTTAGCTCTTCTCTAAATTTTTGGTAGAATTCAGCTGTGAATGCATCTGGTCCTGGGCTTTGGTTTGCTGGAAGATTTCTGATTACAGTTTTGATTTCCGTGCTTGTGATAGGTATGCTAAGATCTTCTATTTCTTTCTGGTTCAGTTTTCGAAAGTTATACTTTTCTAAGAATTTGTCCATTTCTTCCAAGTTGTCCATTTTACTGCCATAGAGCTGCTGGTAGTAGTCTCTTATGATCCTTTGAATTTCAGTGTTGTCTGTTGTGATCTCTCCATTTTCATTTCTAATTTTGTTGATTTGGTTATTCTCCGTTTCTTAATGAGTCTTGCTAATGGTTTGTCAGTTTTGTTTATTTTTTAAAAAAACCATCTTTTAGCTTTGTTTATTTTTGCTATGGTCTCTTTAGTTTCTTTTGCATTTATTTCTGCCCTAAATTTTAAGATTTCTTTCCTTCTACTAACCCCAGGATTCTTCATTTCTTCCTTCTCTAGTTGCTTTAGGTATAGAGTTAAGTTATTTATTTGACTTTTTTTTTATTTCTTGAGGTAAACCTGTAATGCTATGAACCTTCCCCTTAGCACTGCTTTTACAGTGTCCTGTAGGTTTTGGGTTGTTTTCATTTTCATTCGTTTCTATGCATATTTTGATTTCTTCTATGGTTTGTTGGTTTTTCAGAAGCATGTTATTTAGCCTCCATATGTTTGAATTTTTAATAATTTTTTTCCCAGTAATTGATATCTAATCTTACTGCATTGTGATCAGAAAAGATGACTGGAATGATTTCAACTTTTTTTGAATTTCCCAAGGCTAGATTTATGGCCAAGGATGTGATCTATTCTAGAGAATGTTCCATGTGCACTTGAGAAAAAGGTGAAATTGATTGTTTTGGGGTGAAATGTCCTATAGATATAACAATTAGGCCTACCTGGTCCATTGTGTCATTTAAAGTTTGTGTTTCCTTGTTAATTTTCTGTTTAGTTGATCTATCCATAGTTGTGAGTGGGGTATTAAAGTCTCCCACTATTATTGTGTTATTGTCATTTCTCCTTTCATACTCGTTAGCATTTGCCTTGCATATTGTGGTGCTCCTATGTTGGGTGCATATATACTTAGAATTGTTATATCTTCTTCTTGCATTGATCCTTTGATCATTATGTAGTGTCCTTCGTTGTCTCTTTTCACAGCCTTTATTTTAAAGTCTATTTTATCTGATATGAGTATTGCAACTCCTGCTTTCTTTTGGTCTCCATTTGCATGAAATTTTTTTCCAGCCCTTCACTTTTAGTCTGTATGTGTCCCTTGTTTTGAGATGGGTCTCTTGGAGACAGCATATATAGGGGCCTTGTTTTTGTATCGATTCAGCCAGTCTTTGTCTTTTGGTTGGAGCATTCAACCCATTTACATTTAAGGTAATTATTGATACGTAAGGTCCCACTGCCATCTACTTTGTTGTTTTGGGTTCACGTTTATACAACCTTTCTGTGTTTCCTGTCTAGAGAAGATCCTTTAGCATTTGTTGAAGAGCTGGTTTGGTGGTGCTGAATTCTCTCAGCTTTTGCTTGTCTGTAAAGCTTTTGAATTCTCCATCATCTCTGAATGAGATCCTTGCTGGGTACAGTAATCTGGGCTGTAGGTTATTCTCTTTCATTACTTTAAATATGTCCTGCCATTCCCTTCTGGCCTGAAAAGTTTCTACTGAAAGATCAGCTGTCATCCTTATGGGAATCCCTTTGTGTGTTATTTGTTGTTTCTCCCTTGCTGCTTTTAATATTTGTTCTTTGTGTTTGATCTTTGTTAATATAACTAATATGTGTCTAAGGGTGTTTCGCCTTGGGTTTATCCTGTTTGGGACTCTCTGGGTTTCTTGGACTTGTGTAACTATTTCCTTCCCCATTTTAGGGAAGTTTTCAGCTATTATCTCCTCGAGTATTTTCTCATGGCCTTTCTTTTTGTCTTCTTCTTCTGGGACTCCTTTGATTCAAATGTTGGGGTGTTTCACATTGTCCCAGAGGTCCCTGAGGTTGCCCTCATTTGTTTTGATTCTTTTTTCTTTTTTCTCTCTGCTTCATTTATTTCCACCATTTTATCTTCTACCTCACTTATCCTATCTTCTGTCTCCGTTATTCTACTCTTGGTTCCCTCCAGAGTGTTTTTGATCTCACTTATTGCATTATTCATTTTTAATTGACTCTTTTTTTTATTTCTTCTAGGTCCTTGTTAAACATTTCTTGCATCTTCTCAATCCTTGTCTCCAGGCTATTTATCTGTAACTCCATTTTGTTTTCAAGATTTTGGATCCTTTTTATTATCATTATTCTCAATTCTTTTTCAGGTAGATTCCCTATCTCCTCCTCCCTTGTTTGGCTTTGGGGGGCATTTTTCATGTTCCTTTACCTGCTGGGTATTTCTCTGACTTTTCATCTTGTTTAGATTGCTATGTTTGCAGTGGCCTTTCAGTATTCTGGTTGTCTGTGGTTCCTTTTTATTGTGGAGGTTTCTCCCAGTGGGTTGGGTTGGACGATTGGCTTGTCAAGGTGTCCCGGTTAGGGAAGCTTGCGTCGGTGTTCTGGTGTGTGGAACTGGATTTCTTCTCTCTGGAGTGCAATGGAGTGTCCAGCAGTGAGTTTTGAGATGGGTCTATGTGTTTGGTGTGACTTTGGGCAGCCTGTATGTTGACGCTCAGGGCTATGTTCCTGCGTTGCTCGAGAATTTGTGTGGAATGTCTTGCTCTGGAACTTATTGGCTCTTGGGTGGTGGTTGGTTTCAGTGTAATCATGGAGGATTTTGGATGGTCTCTTATTACTTAATGTTCCCTGTAGTCAGGAGTTTTCTGGTGTTCTCAGGTTTGGGGCTTAAGTCTCCTGCCTCTGGATTTCAGTCTTATTCTTCTAGTAGCCTCAAGACTTCTCCAACTATACAGCACTGATAATAAAACTTCTAGGTTAATGGTGAAAAGATTCCCCACAGTGAGGAACACACCCAGAGAGGTTCACAGAGTTACATGAAGAAGAGGAGAGGGAAGAGGGAGATAGAGATGAGCAGGAGGAGAAAAAGGGGGACTCAAGAGGAGAGAGACAGATCTATGCAGCACTCTGTTCCCTAAGTGTTCTCCATAGCCCAGAACACCCACAGAGATTCACAGAATTGGATTGAGAAGAGAAGGGGGAGTGAGGAAATAGAGGTGATCTCGGGGAGAAAAAGGAGAGTCAAAAGGGGGAGAGAGTAATCATCACACTCCTGAGTAAAAATCGGTACTGAATATTGGATTCTTAAATGTCCAAATTTGATATCAAATACTGAAAAACAAAGATTAAAAATCTAGAGTCAAGGCTAGACTCTTAAAAATACAATATTAAAAACAAAAACAAAAAATTTAAGAAATATATATGAAGTTCACTTTAAAAATAGGGTCTTTTTTTTTGCAAGGTTATAGTGAAATGAAAGTTAAAATTAAGGAGTAATAGAGTAATAATAGAGGACTTTAAAAAAAATTTTTTTAATAAATTTTTTTTTCATTAAAAAATAGTAAAAATATATGAAAATGAAAATGAAAATTAAGGAGTAATTGAGGACTTTAAAGGAAAATAAAAGAAAGTGAAAATTAAGGAGTAATAGAGGAGTAATAGGGAACTTAAAAGAAAATAAAAGAGAAAAAATAAGAAAAAAGAAATTTTTTTTTTAATTAAAGTAAAAATATATCTAGGAATTTCTCTGGAGCTGTTGCGGTCAGTGTGGGTTCGGTTCAGTTTCAGATAGCTCTTCGTTCCAGCTTACACTTCTCCATATCGATGGGACCCTTCCGGTGTAGTCAGTGTTAACTACAGGTATTTTAATCTGTTGCACCTGTCACTTCTGAAGCGATTCCCTTTGTTTATTTGGCTTCCGTTTGCTGGTTTCTTCAGTGTCTAATTTCCGCCCTGACACAGGCGGGCGGAGGTGGTCTCTTGTTTAAGTTCGCTTGTTCAGCCATGCTGTGGGGAGGGAGGGGCACTGCAGACAAATCTCACTGGCCTGTGTGGGGAGCAGTCGCAGTGTTCAGGCCACACTGGGTTTGCCCCCACTCGAGGCACGTGTGTTTTCCCCGTCTACACTGCTCAGGCTCCAGGTTGCCCTATAGGGGGCGGGCCCTGTGTTGCATGCGGTTCCAGTTTTCGGGTACTCCACAAAAGTGCAGACTCAGTTGGGCCTGCTTTTTTTTTTTTTTTTCATTTATTTTTATTAGTTGCCCTGCGTTTTGTGCCTTCCCCAGCCGGAGCAGCTCAGGCAACCAGGAGCTTAATGAGCGCACTCTCCCCAGGTGCAGTGCGCCTTATCCTCTCCGCAGTCCCAGCCTCAGTTTCCACACGCGCCGGTTAGGTGTGCCTTGTGTCTGTTCTGGTGAGCTGGTCTTTAGCCGCGACCCTCCTGGCAGATGTCAACCATCCAGAATCTCAGGACGTCTTTGGTTAGAAACTGGAAGCCTGTTTGCAGTTTGATAGGGGATGCCGTCTCTGGGGCTGAGTTTGCCCCTTTCCCCTCCCCGCCACACCCGCCACCCCACCCCTACCCCCGTCTCTGGCGGGGGATGGGTCACCAGCCAGCTAGCTCTTCTCTGGAATTGCTCAGTCCTTCCTTTGTTCTGCGAACGGGCCTGCAGTGTGTTCGGTTAGCGCTTTTTGCCAGTTAATTTTCTCTCTCTCTCTTGCTCTCCCACAGTTAAAGTTGTTATCTCACGTTAGCTCCCTCCGATTGCCCTGAGGGCATTCAGGCCCGGTCCTTACCCTAAGCAATGCCACCCACTCCTCTCCGTTCAGCCCCCACTTGCTGGTAGCAGATGCGGGTTTCTGGGGTACTTTTCTGCTGGGAGTTGCTTTTAGGCATGTAATCTGTGGGTTTTATTTATTTTTCCTCCCAGGTAGGTTGCCCTCTGAGATTTGAAAACTTTCCCCAGACCCGCCAGTGAGAGGGTTTCCTGGTGTTTGGAAACTTCCTCTATTACAGCTCCCTTCGTCCTAGCTCTTTTGTCTCTCTTTTTATCTTTTATATTTAGTCCTACCTCCTTTTGAAGACAATGGGCTGCTTTTATGGGCGCCTGATGTACTCTGCTAGCGATCAGAAGTTGTTTTGTGGAGTTTTCTCAGCGTTCAAATGTTCTTTTGACGAATTTGTAGGGGAGAAAGTGGTCTCCCCATCCTATTCCTCCATCATCTTAGCTCCTCTGTTACATACTTTTAATAGATTTTTATCTGTTTCTGTTATCTAGGTCACATGAAGGGAATCCAGTTACTATGCTCTATGGACTTAAATATCTTGATTAAAGTATTATTGAACTTATGGTTACTACAAAGCTACAGTAATCAAAATAGTATATTACTGGCACAAAAACTGACACCTAGATCAATGGCACAGGACAGAAAGCTCAGGAATAAATGAACCTCTGGTTAATTTATGGCAAAGGAGGCAAGAATATACAATGGAGTAAAAGTCTCTTCAATAAGTGGTGCTTGGAAAACTGGTCATCTACACATAAAAGAATTAAATTAGAACATTATCTAACACTATACACAATAGTAAACTCAAAATGGATTAAAGGCCTAAATTTAAGATCAGATACTATAAAACTCTTAGAGAAAAGCATAGGCAGAATGCTCTTTGACATAAATTACAACAGTATCTTTTTTGACCCACTTCCTAGAGTAATGAAAATAAAAACAAAAATAAACAAATGAGACCTAATATAAAAGCTTTTAACAGCAAAGGAAACCATAAACAACAAAACCGAACAGCAACCCACAGAAGGGGAGAAAATATTTGCAACAAATTGATCAACAAAGGATTAATCTCCAAAATATACAAGTAGCTCAAGTAGCTCAATATAAAAAAATAAACCAATCAAAAAATGGGAAGACCTAAATAAACATTTTTACAAAGAAGACATACAGATGGCCAAAGAGCACATGAGAAGAAGCTCAACATTGCTCATTATTAGAGAACTGCGATCAAAACTACCATACTCCTACAATTTACACCTGTCAGAATGGTCATCATCAAAAAGTCTACAAACAATAAATCCCCTCCTATAATGTTGATGGGGATATAACTTGGTACAGCCACTATGGAGACTGTATGGAGGTTCCTTAAAAAACTAAAAATAAATCCATTTGATCCAGCAATCCCATTCCTGAGCATGTATCTGCAGAAAACCATAATCTGAAAAGATACATGCACCCCAATGTTCACAGAAGAATTATTTACAATAGCGAAGACATGGAAACAACCTATATGTCTATTGACAGATGAACAGATAAAGAAGATGTGGTATATATACATATACAATGGAATATTAATCAGCAATTAAAAAAATAAAATAATGCCATTTTCAGCAACATAGATGGACCTAGAGATTATCATAATGAGTGAAGTAAGTCAGAAAAAGACGTCACTTACATATGTAATCTAATTTTTAAAATGATAAGGGTGAACTTGTTTACAAAACAGAAATAGACTCACAGACCTAGAGGGAGGGTTTGTGGTTGCCAAGGGGGAAAAATAGGGGAGAGGGATGAATTGGGAGGCTGGGATTGGCATAAACACACTACTATGTGTAAAAATAGATAATTAACAAGGACCTACTGTATAGCCCAGGGAACTATACTCCCGACTCTGCAGTAACTATATGAGAAAAGATTCTGAAAAGGAATTAGATAGCTAAATCACTTTGCCATTTCCTATTCCAAGGGATCTTTCTGACCCAGTGATCGAAACTGGGTTTGTTGCCCCTCTTTCATTGGTAGGCAGTTTCTTTACCTCTGGGCCACCTGGGAAGCCCCATATATACACTTCGTTGGTGTTCAGTTGCCCAGTCAGTCCGACTCTTTGAGACCCCATGGACTGCAGCATGTCAGGCCTCCCTATCCCTCACCATCTCCCAGAGTTTGCCCAAGCTCATGTCCATTGCATCGGTGATGCCATCCAGCCATCTCTTCCTCTGATGCTCTCCTCTCCTTATGTCCTCGATCTTTCCCAGCATCCGGGACTTTCCCAATGAGCTGGCTGTTCACACCAGGTGACCAAAATACTGGAGCTTCAGCATCAGTCCTTCCAATAAGCATTCAGGATTGATTTTCTTTAAGACTGACTGGTTTGATCTCCTCAGAGTCCAGGGGACTCTCAGGAGTCTTCTCCAGCAGCACAGTTTGAAGGCATCAATTCTTTGGCATTCTGCCTTCTTCATGGTCCAGCTCTTACAACGGTACACGATCACTGAGAAGACGATAGCCTTGACTATACAGACCTTTGTCGGCAGAGTGATGTCTCTGGTTTTCAACACACTGTCTAGGTTTGTCATAGCTTTCCTGCCAAGAAGCAATCATCTTCTGATTTGATGGCTGCAGCCAATATCCACAGTGATTGTAGAGCCCAAGAAGAGGAAATCTGTCACTGATAATGAGAGAGTCAATTCCTAGACAGGTTGATAAAGAAGTCCAGGGGTCCCCATGGAGAGAGGGAATTCTCAAGGAGGAAGAAAGGACAAACTTTTTCCCCCCCTCTACATTCCTTAGGATTATATAACAATAATGTATCCTGCTTGAGGACAGTCTCTGGAAAAAACCTTCTGGCTAATTCTGTTATCTCAACATTTTTGTAAATCATGGGAGTAGGTCTGGTGAGGTCTTTACAACCTCTAGACATTCTTGTGATTCACTGTAATAACTAATTTGAGAGTATATAATTCCAGTGCTAAGGCTAGCACCCTTCTGATGTCTATGTCAGAAGCTTTCTCTATCTCCTTTATAGTTTAATAAAACTTTATTGCACAAAAGCTCTGAGTGATCCAGCCTCATCTCTGGCCCCGGATTGAATTCTTCTCCTCCGGAGGCCAAGAACCCCAGCATCTTTGCGTGATTCAGCAACAAGCTTTCATCTTGGGGGCTCATCCGGGATCCTTCAGGACAAGGTAAGGATGCTTGGAGCTCTAGTTCTTTGTTCTCCTAGCGAACACGTTTTCCGCTGTACTTTACTAACTCTACAGTGTGGTGTGTGAATGAATGAAATGCCCTGCGCGAAGCAAGCGAGGAGCCCTGCTCTGCAGTTCCGCGGCGACCTCATATGGCTTATGGCAGAAACCTGTCGGGGGTTTATACCGACCTGCCAATGCCAAGAGGCACCCAATGTCTCCTTCAGGAACCGACCAGAAATGGGCAAAGCGTGTGGACCAAACTCTCCTTTCTCGGTAAAACTTTTCCATCTTCTTTGACCATTTCATAACTCTTTGGGAATTAGAAGTACAACCTAATCTATCGGATCATAGACTTTCAAGGGACTTATAATCTATGTTGCTAATATGTACTGTGGCCTAGGTCCCAAACTTGGATTGGTAGTCAGGAAGCGCCTAGCCTCACTAGGCATGGAAAGTTCAGAAGCTAGATGGAGCTCTAGCTCCAAGAGCATCTCTGAGGTTAAAGGTTACTCAGATTGGAACTACAAGGGATTTTTTTTCCTTTGGTAACACTGGCTCTTAGTGGACCAGAGGAGGCTCTTACACTGGTGTGGTGACGCTTGGAAGAAACATCTCAGTTTTATGTTTGTATCGGTCTTACTGTGATCAGGAATATACTCAAGGTCATGCACAGGCACTCAGGTGACGAATGTTTCCCCCAGCCGTCTTGGCTTGGGAGGCATTCCAGAAGGTTACTCTGGTTGCACCCCGGGTGGCATCAGAGGCAAGCAAGGTTTTAATGGTGAAGAGCTGGATGTCAGTCAGGGATGCCATCAGGTCTACCCCTGGTGCATCCCCACACCATCTCAGTGGTAGAACCAGGAAGGACGAATGTGATGCCTGCATCAGTAAGGGACAGACTAAGTCCGACCAGGAAGGAAAAGCTTTTGGTGTAAAGTCTGTCTACACCCCCATCTAGAACAGGGAGGGATGCCTCCAGTAGAAAAATGTCGCTGGTCGGTTTTTTTCTCTCTTACAGATGGGAGCTAACAATTCCAGCCTCACCCCTCTGAACTGTATCCTGAAAAACTGGGATAAAACAGGGCTTAAAGAAGACACACGTGGTGGTCTTCCTATGTGATACTGTATGGCCGCGGTACCCACTGGAGGATGGAGAACAGTGGCCAGTTGGAGGGTCTCTTAAGTATAATACTGTTTTATAATTAGACCGGTTCTGTACTAAACAAGGAAGATGCGATCAGAGTCATTTTGTCAGATGCATTCTTGAAGGACTCAGGCAGGCGCGTTCTAAGCCTTTAAACTATGGCAAACTGGCAAATATAGAAGAGGAGGAGAAGGAAGCTCCTGGTAAATTCCTAGACAGACTGAGAGAGGCCCTTCGCAGACACACTGAGATTGATCCCGAAAGTGAGGAGGGAAAAGTGACCTTAAAACATAGATTTCTCACTCAGTCGGCTCCAGATATTTGCCGTAAGTTATCAAAATGGGCATATGGGCCAAATCAGTCTTTAGATAATCTGTTAAAACTGGCTCAGACAGTCTATTATGGGAGGGAATATGAGGAAAAGAAAGGAAGGTAGAGAAAGACAAAGGAACAGGCAGAAGCCTTCGCAATGGCTATGAAAACCGTTCTTAAACAGCCTGAGAAAAATGCCCAGAGGGACCCAGGTGAAAAGGGATGGGCTTGCTATTGCTGTGGAAAGGAGGGGCATCTCAAGCAGGATTGCCCTCAGGCATCTAAGCCGCCCCCAGCTCCACGTCAGGTCTGCAAAGGACCACACTGGAAGAGAGACTGCCCCCAGAGGCATAGGTTTCAGGGGTCAGACTCTCAAGACAACCAAGACTGAAGGTGCCCGGGGGTCCCCACACAAGCTCCCATCCTAATTACACCTGAGGAACCCTGGGTATTGATAACTGTGGGAGGCCAATCCGTCAATTTCCTTTTAGATACTGGGGCAACTTACTCCGTGCTTACTGAAGCCCCTGGCCCACTTTCTTCCCGATCCGCTTCCGTAATGGGACTGTCTGGATGAGCCAAAAGATATTATTTCAGTTATTCTTTGTCTTGCAACTGGGATTCTGTGCTATTTTCACACGAGTTCCTGATCGTGCCAGAATCACCCTCACCCCTTTTGGGGAGGGATATACTGAGCAAGATCCATGCCTCTGTTTTCATGAATATGGAGCCCTCCCTTTCTCTCCCTTTAGTTGAACAAAATGTGAATCCTAGAGTATGGGCTGATGGAAAATCTGTGGGTCGAGCACAAAATGCTATTCCTGTAGTTGTCAAGCTCAAAGACCCACACCTATTCCCACATAAGAAGCAGTATCCACTGAAACCTGAGGTTAAGGAAGGGTTAAAACCCATCATTGAGAATGTAAAGGAGCAGGGACTGTTAGTTCCCTGTAACAGTCCATGCAACACTCCTATTTTGGGTATAAAGAAATCAAATGATAAATGGAGATTGGTTCAAGACTTACAAATAATAAATGAGGCTGTAGTTCCTTTACACCCCGTGGTGCCTAATCCTTATACTCTATTGTCTGAAATTCCTGAACAAGCCAAATATTTCTCAGCAATTGATTTGAAAGATGCCTTCTATTCAGTGCTTTTGGCGGAGGAAAGTCAATTTCTATTTGCCTTTGAAGACCCTACTCAGCCAGCTTCTCAGTTAACCTGGACAGTTTTGCCCCAGGGATTTCGTGACAGTCCTCACTTATTTGGACGAAGTTTGCCACGGGATCTACAAAACTTTAATAGCTCTGAAGCGGTGGTGTTACAATATGTAGATGATATTTTGCTCTGTGCTGAGACAGAGGAAGCTTGTTCATGAACCTCAGAAGATTTCTTAAATTTTCTGGCAGGCTGCGGTTACCAGGCATCAAGAGAGAAGGCTCAGCTTTGTCAACAATCTGTTAGATATCTGGGCTTAATCATATCAGAAGGGACTAGGGCATAGGCCCCGAGAGAATTAAACCTATACTAAACCATCCCCTACCTATGACTTTAAAACAACTGAGAGGATTTTTGGGAATCACAGGCTACTGTATTTGGATTCTGGGTTATGGGGAATTTGCCCGGCCTTTACATAAACTTATAGCTGAAACTCAGCAGGCCCAAACAGACAAACTGGTTTGGTCTCCAGATACTCAAAAGGCTTTTAAGGTTCTTCAGACTGCTCTCCTGCAAGCTCCCGCTCTGAGCTTGCCCACAGGGTCAGAATTTAATGTGTTTGTCACTGAAAGAAAAGGTATGTCCTTGGGAGTTTTAACACAACCCCGAGGGCCTCACCAGCAACCTACTGCTTATCTAAGCAGAGAATTAGATGTAATTGCACGTGGGTGGCCCCACTGCCTAAGAGTAATTGGGGCCACGGCTTAATTAGCACCTGAAGCTTTAAAAATAATTAATGGATGAAACCTTACTGTACTGACTTCTCATGACATGAGTGGAATCTTAAATTCTAAGGTTAATATTTGGATGACAGACAGTAGGCTTCTTAAATATCAGTCACTGTTGTTAGAAGGACCAGTAACTAAGCTTAAAGTTTGTGGAAATTTGAATCCTGCCACTTTCCTTCCTGAGAAGGAAAATGAAACACCTGATCACGATTGTTCCCAATTCCTAACTTTAAACTATGCAGCTCGGGAGGATCTAATGGATACCCCATTAGACAATCCTGACATGGAAATATTTACCAACGGCAGTTCTCTTGTTCGGGATGGAAAGCGTAAAGCAGGTTATGCTGTGGTGACTGCTGAACAGATTTTAGAAGCAAAATCTCTCCCCTAGGGAACCAGTGCCCAGTTGGCAGGGCTAGTGGCTCTGACCCGAGCTCTAGAGTTAAGCAAAGGGCAGCGAGTAAATATTTACACTGATTCTAAGTATGCTTATTTGACTTTACATGCTCATGCTGCAATATGGAAAGAAAGACAGTTTAAAACAGCAACAGGAGAACCTCTTAAGCATTTCAGAGAGATCGAAAGACTTTTAACTGCTATATATTATCCTAAAGAAGTAGCGGTTATGCATTGCAAAGGGCACAGCAGGGATGGGAGTAAAGTAGCTGCCGTTTTTAGCTGACTTTCAAGCCAAAAAAGCGGCACTTTACGAAACCCCCTCACTACAGACGCCTTTGATCTGGACAGGTCCTGTGGAACAGAAAAAGCCACAATATACTGAGGAAGAATTAGAAAGATATGAGAAAAGAGGAGCAAAGATTACTGATAAAGGATGGTTACAGTCCGAGGATGGACGATTAACAATTCCTGAAAGAGGCGCTAGTTCTTCACTTTCTGCCATAAGGGTGGTGTCATCTGCATATCTGAGGTTATTGGTATTTCTCCTGGCAATCTTGATTCTGGCTTGTCCTTCATCCAGCCTGGCATTTTGCTTGATGTTCTCTACATATAAGTTAAATAAGCAGGGTGACAATATACAGCCTTGACGTACTCCTTTCCCGATTTGGAACCAGTCTGTTGTTCCATGTCCAGTTCTAACTGTTGCTTCTTGACCTGCATACAGATTTCTCAGGAGGCAGGTCAGGTGGTCTGGTATTCCCATCTCTTTAAGAATTTTCCACAGTTTGTTGTGATCTACACAGTCAAAGGCTTTGGCGTAGTCAATAAAGCAGAAGTAGATGTATTTCTGGAACTCTCTTGCTTTTTCAATGATCCAACGGATGTTGACAATTTGATCTCTGGTTCCTCTGCCTTTTCTAAATCCAGCTTGAATATCTGGAAGATTTGTATTAATGTTCCCATAATGATGTAATTTGCTCCAAAAGATTCAGTTACTTACCATTGTGAATTGCACTATTTATCATTATAAACTCATCTTCTTTGCGCCATTAAATACTTTCACCCATAAATGGAGGGTTGTCTGATATCAATCATGTGATGTCTGCATTCCTTTGTTATTGTAATTGCCCGATATATCTTTGCCTAATCTTCAATCTTGCTAAGTCGCTTTGTTAAGATGTATGGAAGAAAACCTAGCATTGCTACAGTAATTATATAGGGTCAAATAACTGAAAGAATGCATGGATTTCTCAAGTTGTACTCAGGAAAGGTTTCAGTGAGGTTAAGAGATTACAGTACAGCAGGAGAAATAAAGCCCAGGCAAACATCAGAGAGTAAAAAGTTTCTAGGCACAGATTCTGGTGTCCTTTCTCAGTTTCACAGGATAGGTTTTGTCTTCAGGTCCAGAACCATTTAAGATACGTGCAAGATGGTTGGTCTCAGAAGAACCACTTACTCAAAGAGGAGTCTTCTGTACGTCTCTGGTCATATAGCCAAAAACCAGGACACTGACAAGTCTCAATAGTAGAACAAAGAAAATAGAATATAGGACGCTGCACTTACATTTAGCCAAGGATCTGCATCATGATTCCAGGCATACCCAGAGATAAGCACAGCTGAGATTAACTCAGTACTGACCCAGCCTCTGCCTCAATCTTGACGTTTGGTTAAGTCTTCTTAATTATAAACTGCTTGTCATTTCTTCTGCATCTTTGATACAACTTATAAAACAGAAAAAGCAGAAGGATAAACATCAAGTGAAGTGTAGGACAGCTTTAAAGAAATATTTTAGTTTAGAAAATACTCTAACAAATTGTTTTAATTGAAGTATCTTGTGCTAGTCATGTTAGTATATATATATATATACACATATACTGGGTTTATATATATATATTCTTTTGCATCTTTTTTTCACATGGTTTATTACAGGATATTGAATATAATTTTCTGTGCTATACAGTAGGACCTTGTTTTATTTTATATATAGTAACAGAAACTTATTCTTAATAGTGCATAGGCTGAGCAACTCTTATATCTCCCTCCACTACTGAATTTGAACTTCATGAAAGTATCAATAGCTTGGTTCAAAATAATAATTCAGTTCATTTAGTTCAGTTCAGTCGTTCAGCTGTGTCCAACTCTTTGCGACCCCATGAATCGCAGCACACCAGGCCTCCCTGTCCATCACCAACTCCCGGAGTTTACTCAAACTCATGTCCATCTAACTGATTATTAACAAAATCTCATTCTTTTTCTGCCCATTTGGTTTCCCTCAGAAGAATATCTTATGGGAAACTTATTCTTCCAATTTGGTTGATCATCAGCATCATTATCAGCATAGGTTAGAATTAAATTTTTTCTAATATTAATAATGTGACATGTACTGTGCTTTGGTTTTCAGTTGCCAGATAATTTTTCTGTTCCTTCAAAATCTTTCTAAATTACTTTGTTTAGGAGTGTGGAAGCAAAATGGACACATTGCCCTCTATCATTATAAGTACGTACCTACATCATGACCATCTTCAGAAAGAAAGAAAGAACACTCTGCACCAAGATAAACCAAGAATAACAGGTCAGTTTAAGTTCTGCTCCCTGAACTCTGCACCGAGATAAACCAAAAATAACAGGTCAGTTTGTTAAGTTCTGCTCCCTGAAATAAATGAAACATTGAGCATTTGCTGTTAAAGTAAACAATTTTATTCCTGGTGTTTATAATACTAACATCTGAAGACAGGCCCTGGCCTTTGTGGTGATAATTGTGAGAAATTTCTAGTTTTGTCAACAGGTGCAGTCCACTATTAATTTAGCAACCAATGACATCTTGCATTTTCTCCCTTCAATGAATATTATATTTTTATTTGATGAGAAAATCTTTCTGATGTCCAACTCCCTTGCACGTCTTTGAAAGTAACATTCTTCTTGTTTCTAAAATGCTGTTGATGCTGATGTTTTTTGTTCGAACGGTTAAAAGAACCAAGAAGGCAGAGCAGCTGGCTATAGCAACAGGAAATTTTACTGTTAGCAAGTCTTCCCAGCATGAAGGCTGCCAGCTTCTTGATAGAAGTGAGTCTGGATATCCATGTTTCACTACCAATGAAATTTCTTGGGGATTTGTCTCCTGCTGCCTTTTAGAATCTTCTCATTTCCTTACTCCCTATGGATATTCCTTAGTTACAGACTCATAGTTTTTGTCTGTTGCTTTGTTTATATTTGAGCTTAGTCTTTCATTTTTTTCAGGGTGCTTTATTTTTGTCGTTTCCATTTCTTTACATACAAGTATTCACTGAAAAACAACTGTAATAAGTCAAGAATAGCTAACCAATTCTCCAGGTAGACACAGTTACACAGTTCAGGGTGTATCTATATACTGATCACTATATACACACACACATTGTACACAGACACACACACACAGTCATGGACACTTAAAAACAATAAGCAAACTTTTACTTCCTAACAAATCATGGACAGCTTTCTCCTTTGGTGCTTACAGATATATCTCATTCTCTTTAATAACCTCTTGGAATGGGGCACTTTACTCAAGAGTCTCCTTGACTTAATTTTTCGTTGTTGTTTTTGATAAAATAAATTATTTTCAAAACTACATAGCCATCATGAACCCTTAATGAACCAGATAACATTGCTTCAAAATATAAAAATAATGTTAGTAGTGGAAAAAGAGTATGAACAACATCAATAATAAGGGTTACTCTGATATCAATATCTGTACATCTTTTCAGCAGCATTCAAGGAAACATTATTAGAATTACCAAAATAGGTCTTAAAGAAAAGTAAATAAATTTTCCAAAAAGAAATTCCAATATACCATCACCACCACCACAATAACCCTATGATCTGGTGGTGTGTTGCAGAACTCTTTTTTGAAAAAGCTCTTGACTTTGGAGCCTGTCTTTGCCACACATACTGTTTCAGTTCCCTTGTGCTCTGAAGTAGTGGGATTCAGTTAGCCCACTGCTGCTCCTTTCTCACCATAAACCAGGGCCTTGAAAACCACTGCAGAGACAGAACCAGGCGTGGGCTGGACTTAACTTTAACTACATCATGAAAGCCAACTGTTAAAAATTTCAGGAATTTTGGAAGGTGATTGTTAAACTCAGTCATTATTAAAAATTAAATTATACAAACTTACAGTAACACATTACATCAAAAAAATAAGGGTGACAGATACTAAAAGATGATTACTTCTGAATCTTTCATTATATTTTACTATTATCTCTGCTATGAAGTTATTTATGTCTATTGTTTCTGAAGAGTGAAGACACTACCTAATAGTGTGCTATCAGGCAATTCTCCCCAACTCCTCAGCCAGTTAGGTTTCATTGGCAGTTTGAAATCTGCCATGATGAGAATACTTATACTATGGAAAACAATAAATGATACAAACTGGGGCTTGATGTAGAGTTTTGTTGATGGTCTAGACTAAAAAAAGTGATGAAGAAAATAATTCAGTTAATAATTCATACTGAACTGAAAAGTGTAGATATCTATAGTAATCAGATTCTCAGTTCAGTTCAGTTCAGTTGCTCAGTTGTGTCTGACTCTTTGCAACCCCATGGACTGCAGGACACCAGGCTTTCCTGTCCATCACCAACTTCCGGATCTTCCTCAAACTCATGCCCATCGAGTCGGTGATGCCATTCAAACATCTCATCCCCTGTTGTCCTCTTCTCCTCCTGCCTTCAATCTTTCCCAGCATCAGGGTCTTTTCCAATGAGTCAGTTCTTCACATCAGGTGGCCAAAGTACTGGAGTTTCAGCTTCAGCATCAGTCCTTCCAATGAATATTCAGGACTGATTTCCTTTAAGATTGACTGGTTGGATCTCCTTACAGGGACTCTCAAGACTCTTCTCCAACACCACAGTTCAAAAGCATCAATTCTTAGGCGTTCAGCTTTTTTTATAGTCCAACTCTCACATCCATACATGACTAAGTTTGACTAGCCAGACATTTGTCAGCAAAAAAAAAAAAAAAAAAATTAAATTCTCAGTATCACAGTATTTCAAAATTACTGTCAGTTCAAACCAAAGAGTTATGCACTCATTGGCAAAAGGGTTATTTCACTTTTGTATACTCAATGTTTATGTCAGAACTACACTTGATTGTCAGTGAGGTGAGTGACTTCTTGACTGGATAGTCATCAATGATTCTGTGACATTACTGTTGGCAAGAGAATTTTTGAAAACTGATAGATTTTTCAAGAAATAGCAAGTCACACTGAAGTCACAGGTGTATGGAATTTATATGAAAGTATATTACACTTTTATACTATTTGTACATGATGTGATATACATCCTTTATATCTATAAAATTTATAATAAAGTTATGTTTTTACCTATATGCATACTTTTCTTGAGAACTGACTTAAACATCGGCTATCACATCACTACACAAAACCCTGGGCTCCACTTCCTGAGTAGAAGAATTTAGGAGAGGGGTTACAACTTGTCCTCTGCCATCAACTAGCTCTCTGACCTTAGGGAAAGTTTCTTGGTCTTTTTTTTTCTTTTCTAATGAGGGCTTTGAGTGTTTTTAGCATATAAGTTAAATAAGCAGGGTGACAATATATAGCCTTGACGTACTCCTTTTCCTATTTGGAACCAGTCTGTTTTTCCATGTCCAGTTCTAACTGTTGCTTCCTGACCTATAGACAGGTTTCTCAAGAGGCAGGTCAGGTGGTCTGGTATTCCCATCTCTTTCAGAATTTTCCACAGTTTATTGTGATCCACACAGTCAAAGGCTTTGGCATAGTCAATAAAGCAGAAATAGATGTTTTTCTGGAACTCTAATGCTTTTTCGATGATCCATATATGCAGAGTACATCATGAGAAATGCTGGGCTGTAGGAAGCACAAGCTGGAATCAAGATTGCCGGGAGAAATATCAATAACCTCAGATATGCAGATGACACCACCCTTATGGCAGAAAGTGAAGAGGAACTAAAAAGCCTCTTCATGAAAGTGAAAGAGGAGAGTGAAAAAGTTGGCTTAAAGCTCAACATTCAGAAAACTAAAATCATGGCATCTGGTCCCATCACTTCATGGCAAACAGATGGGGATACAGTGGGAGCAGTGTCAGACTTTATTTTCTTGGGCTCCAAAATCACTGCAGATGGTGACTGCAGCCATGAAATTAAAAGATGCTTACTCCTTGGAAGGAAAGTTATGACCAACCTAGATAGCATATTAAAAAGCAAAGACATTACTTTGCCAACAAAGGTCCGTCTGGTCAAGGCTATGGTTTTTCCAGTGGTCATGTATGGATGTGAGAGTTGGACTGACTGCTGAAGAATTGATGCTTTTGAACTATGGTGTTGGAGAAGACTCTTGAGAGTCCCTTGGACTGCAAGGAGATCCAACCAGTCCATCCTAAAGGAGATCAGTCCTGGGTGTCCATTGGAAGGACTGATGCTGAAGCTCCAGTACTTTGGCCACCTCATGCGAAGAGTTGACTCATTGGAAAAGACCCTGATGTTGGGAGGGATTGGGTGCAGAAGGAGAAGGGGACGACAGAGGATGAGATGGCTGGATGGCATCCCCGACTCAATGGACATGAGTTTGAGTAAACTCCGGGAGTCGGTGATGGACAGGGAGGCCTGTCGTGCTGCGGTTCATGGGGTCACAAAGAGTCAGACATGACTGAGCAACTGAACTAAACTGAATTTGAGTGTTTTTTAATGTTTTTTTTTCCACCATGGATTCCTTTTGGAATCTAATGAAAGCTTTGGACATTGTCTGTAAGAAAAGTGGATACACACACATTTGTAAATTATTATTTCTGGGAGGTTATGGACTCCTTAAGTTCATTCAATTACCCCAGGTTAAGGATCTATGCACTCTCTAAATTCCTTCTGGCTCCAGAAGCTAGAATTCTGAGATGTCAAAATGCAACCGATAAAGTATTTACGAAAATATTTAGAGAAACTAGTTTTTCCTCCAGCTTCAGCAGCAAAATCAGAGTAATCCAAGTTGGAGTTAAATCAGCAAATGGATTTTATTTCCAAAAAAAGATAATTGAACAACCCACAAGCTGAACCCACATGGCAAGTTTTCCTGCAGAAATATTCTTGTTCCTAAATTTGAAATGTCCCACTCCTACTGCACATAAGATAATATTATTATTAGCAAGCAGAAAATTCATCGTGACACAGATTTCAACAAATATTTATTTGGTATTTCTGAAAAGTGGAATGTTTCTGTAGGAAAGTAAAAGCTATGTAGATAAATGTGAAAGGACTTCCAAATCCTTCACAGTAAGCAGGATATGAAGGAGGGGATAAGAAGAAAGATACACACTTTTTCAAGTTGCCTGAAAAACCAATTTCAGTCCCTCAAAGTGCACTACCTCATTTGTGAGAGGTAGCATAATCCTTTCTGATGAAAGCAGGGGCCTGAGAATGCAAATACTTCTGAACAACCAGAATTTGTAGCAATCCAGTCCCAGCACCTATGGTTTCTGCTCTTCTCAGTGATTTATAAAGTTCACTCAACATCTCACTTCAGAGGCCTTGAAAGTACATTTTCAAAGCAGGTCAAGAGCAAGACATTTCAACAAATGTTGTCTTAGTAATGGTACAACTATGTTAACAGCAGAAACGCCCATATGTCTCTGTAAATTTGTATAATGGAACTTCCATGTGGCAATTTAGACTGCTATCAATCAACATGCAAAGTCAAGTATATGCAGGATAAGATGGCTGGTTACAAAAGTATGTTTAAACATGATTCCATCTATGTAAAAATTGAAAAAGGAAACATATGTCAATATTCATTGAAAAAAAAAAGAGGGAAAGCTATATAACAGAATACTACAGTGGCTATTTCTGGATGGTAAATTTTTTTAAAATTCTCTGGATTTTTAATTTTTCCTCCAATGAATGTGTTATTTACATAATCAGAAATAAAAATATGTAAGACAGTTCTCATTAGAAAGATAAAAGTTCATATTACATCCAAACTATTAGAAAGATAATAGTTCATATTACATCCAAACTATTAATGTCTAGGTTTTGCTTTTATTTTAATGTTTTATCAAAAGATTAAAAATTCAAATTGTTTTTTAAATTTATTGCTTTTTAACTCCATTGGTATATTCTGACTACTTAAGTACTAAACATTGTTATTTTTGATAAGTTGAATCATTTCTAGTTTATTGGTACTTGATGTTTAGATTCACACAGACACAAAATAGAGGACATATATATTCTCTTTGATGAGGAGAGCAACCACTAATTGCCTTCATACTGTCAATCATTAAAGAATTATTGAGCACCTATCTGAACAAACTGTACTGAAGGATACTTAGATTCTTAAAACACAGCCTCTGCCCAGAAAGTACTATAAAATCTGTAACTTCCAGATGTCAAGCTTGGAGCTGGTGTGGAATCCAAGCCCAAAAGAATCTGCTCCCAAGAGAATCAACACTTGAACTCTTAAGTGTAACTTTAGTTAACTCTTCCCTTTCTCTTCCACCTCAGCTGAATACACTGCATCCAGAAGGTTTGCCTGCCAGAGTCAGAAAGAAATTCAGCTGTCAGATTCTATAAACAGAGAAGGTTAAGTGGGCTTTCATTACAGGCAGAATGGATGATGGATTGCTTGGTGTGAGGTGACATATGCCAAGCTACCCACTGGGTGAAAAGAAATTTATCTCCACCAAGACCTCAAGTATCCTGAAATACTGACACTAGAAATGTATTGCCTCCAATTTCGAATATTTTCTACCCCTCAAATGTTCCCCAGGAATAGGAAATCACCATTGAGTAACAACAAATAAACCACCATTAGCTCACATCTTGGAGAAATTAGTCAAGCCCTCTGAGTCTTGGATGCAGCCATTCAGCAGAGAAAGGAAGAAGAAATTGGGTACCAGGAGAGGGTATAGTTGGAGATGCTGAAAACAAGGTGAACTGATACATACACGCACATTTTCTCTAAACCCCAAGATTGTGCCCAGGTCTGACTCAAGGCATGGAAAGGTCTGTATTTATATCCCCTCATAGTTTAACAGGAAACATTTGCTTTTTAATATATAATAATGAATGCCAAAGATGATTAGTGGTTATTAAGGTTTACCTGAAAGGAGAATGTGGATGGGCAGAGGAAAAGGAGAGCAGTCATGCTGTCAGTGCTTTGTTTAAAGAAATACTTACCGAGTAAAAGAATTAAATATATGAAAAGAATGAAGCCAGACATGATAATGGTAATATTAATACAGCAATAATCACCTTAAAATACAAAGGATAAAAACCCATAAGTAGCATTTTATATATCACCAAATTAAGCATACTCTCGTCTTCACATTCATGTTTTGAAAGACTGCAAGATATGCTGCCTCTTCCTTGAGGGAAAACAAAAGTCTAACAAACAAAGAAATCAAAATACCAAGTCTTAGACACTTGCCTCTCTCTGTTATCTTATTTGTTCCCTGTTTCAAAATGAATAACTATGGATATTCGAGGGCACTCATAAATTAGCCTAGAGAACTTATTTCCACCAGTTGACCTTAACATAAATCAGAGGCAACCAAAGCTTTTTGCTTTTGTTAATTAAAGATTCTAGACTGGTCAAAAACTTCATTTGGATCAAGGTCTGAAACCCAGACATAAGTGAAGCATCTGCCAGAATAGGAAAACATGCTTCTCCACAAGAGTGACATGTGAGAACAGGCCCATTTTCCATTTAAGAAAAGTGCTTTGCACGTGTCAAGCAGAAATCAAGCAACACAAACCCAAAGACCTTCTGCTGTATTTGAACTGGGCATCTGGAAAGGCTGAACTTTAAATGAATGAATGAATGAATGGATTTGACAGTTTCTTCACAATCTCTGAAATTTTCCAAGTCAGCAGAAAAGAATAATGGTGGATATAATGACTCTTCATCCTGAATTTTCTAGCAGAGACCAACATTTTAAATAATTGATCATTCTCCCCAAAAGTATTACTATATACCCTGATTTAGGGTTCAGAAAAAATTACCTGTGTATTTATGGATCCAGTCTCTTCCTCTACAATAGCTCATGATTACAGAATGATGCAATAGGATTGTTAGCTTGGTTTAAATTTGTTATGTTGCTATAAACTAAAGAGAATTTATCTTGATGTTGACCTACTTTTTTCACAGACTGAATGCTATGTTCTGAAATGCCCTTGAATATGACAGACTTTCTACACAACTATGGTCCAGGTTAAAGGACAATAGATAAAAGGAAAACATTAACTAAAATACTTAACAATAATAAATGTTCATGCTAATCAGATTTTCTGATTACCTAAGGATTAGACAGAAACAACTTTTGCAAAAATAGAATTTCCGAAATGTATGAGTCATTCCTAAAAGTATAAATATGGTGAATGGAATTAAGTCTATTTTTATGAGTTCAGGGTCATTGTTCTAGACTTTAATTTTTCAGGGATTATTTCTGAAAATAGACTGGCAGACAGTGTAGGCCATTGGACTAAAGGTGACTTCAAAACAGCTTCTAAAAGACATTTGCTGCAATGAGCTTTAAAAAATTATATCTGTACAAAAATAGTTTTTTTTTTAACTTGTCTAAAAGGATTTCCACTCTATTTAGGATTAAAGGTTCTATTTAGCAGGATGCTACTTAATAAATCTGCCTACCTTCCATACATTCAGTCTTCCACTACTTGCTATGATTGGCTGATCAAAGTTTTATTGCCATTTTTTTTTCAGATAGCTTCTCTAAATTTTAGATGTTTATTCTTATTCTCATTTGAATGCCTGACTATATCTTTGTCTGGTGTTTGTGGGAGGTGTCTGTGAACCTTGAATAAGAAACACCATCTGTAGTTCATTTCTTTGGCATAAGGGTCCATTTAGAGAGATTTTTGGCATTTAAAACCAAACTGTTGTGCTGCCCTCTGACTGCTTCTGATAAAAACAAAAAAATCTAACAGAAGAAACTGGTACCATGTCCCCTACAGGTCTTTCTCCACGTGGAATTTCATGGTTGCCCTATAGCCTAGCTGAATGTCTACTCACCTTATCAGATTGGCACGTCTTATTTTTCACAGAGAGGGCTGCAGACACATTTGAAATAAATTAGGGAGATCCTGCTTTCTGTTCAAGTCCTCTGTATGTGCACACTTGTAATTTTCCAGCCAGTAAGCTTGAGAGAATTTTCTAACAGTTCAGATATACTATCATTTTCCATTTTCACTTCTCTTTCTTTGATGCCTGCAGATTGGGAAAGGCCCAGGGGAAATGGGCCTTTTTATTTGCTCTACATTTTGACAAACGTGGAAGGGTTTTTAATGGTTCCTCTCTGCAAGCTTCCAGAGGGGGATAAATGACCCATGCAGTGACACTTATCATTTAATTAAGATAAAACATCACATCTTTCCAATTAATTCACTTCAGATTCAGAAGACCCAAATGTAATCTATACTGAGGGTACATCTTTATCAAGCCCACACATACAGCAGATAAAAGATATCCTCTTTCATCATTCAAACAGCAATACCTTTCCTCCTTTTTCAAGATGACAATCTATCAAATTCACAAAATTTTAACAATAATTGTACCTTAGATTCATAGAAGATCACTTAGGAAGGTCTCTTGCTTGAAGAAGTTTTTAAAATCTATAAAGTGAATATTAAGAGATTTCTGGTTTTCGCTCTGACAATTTTTTTTTTTTTTTGGCACTTCCATTCTTATAGTAAGAAAAAAATTAAATAAACTTAAAATCAGTGTGTTTTCCTGAACCAACAGAGAATTAAAATCACAGGCAGACAGCCACTATGAAATCTAGAGAGACAGAAGAATACAAAGAAATACAGTGAACATCAGCTATCCAGAGCAAAAGCCACTGGAGCCATAAATTGGTAGGAACACTGCAATGGTTATTTTGATAAATTGCTGGAGGCTAAGTGCAGACTAGCATGGAAAATGAGAAGTTCCTGGGGGCTGAAGTTTTAGGAAAACCTTTACACTTTCATAGATTTTAGCTCCAGGAATTTCACCAGGTTCTCACAATGCCGAGCCAAGAAAAATCCCCTCTTATATTTGGCAAGTGTAGGGGGAAAATAATCATTTTTAAATATGTTCATTGTATTCTCCATAACAAAGTGTTATTCTCCACTGAAAAAGACTTTAGCATGGCCTTATCTTACACAAGCAGAAGAGCAATTACCCAGCCCCCATCCTTGCAAGCCTCTTGTACCACCAAAAGAGAGCAGAGAGAGTGGGAAAAAAAAGTTAAATTCTTGTGAAACTCACATCCCAGTAATACAGTCTCACTAAAAACTGGGATTTAGTCTTGAGATTACAGAATACTACTCCTAACACACTCCTAAACACCACATCAACACAGCTTCAGTATAACAGATTACAACTCAAAGAACTGCAAGGTTCAGACTCTTTAGGAAGGAGTCCTCAGGGAAACCAAAAGGCAACAGTGAAGGTAAACTCAAGAACACGAGGGAAATTTGAGGTCCATGTCATCTACACTTACAAACAAACATTAAGACTAACTCATAGCCAGATTAACATAAAATCTCACACTTAAGATCTATGTACCTTATTTCTTACTGTAAGTTACATCTGGCTTTTGATAACAATAACAGAAAAATCACAAAGAATGCTAAAAGTAAGTCTGAAGATGTAAGGCAAGCATCAGAACCAGACTCAGATATGAAACACATTTTGGAATTAACAGACTGGGAATTTAAAATAGATTTGATTAACATGTTGAGGAGTCTAATGGAAAAAGCAGACAATACAAGCAGCTCCTACAGCTCAATCCCAGAAAAATAAATGATCCAATCAAAAAACGGGCCAAAGAACTAAACAGACATTTTTCCAAAGAAGACATACAGATGGCTAACAAACACATGAAAAAGATGCTCACCGTCACTCATTATCAGAGAAATGCAAATCAAAAATCACAATGAGGTACCATCTCATGCCAGTCAGAATGGCTGCCATCAAAAAGTCTACAAACAATAAATGCTAGAGAGGGTGTGGAGAAAAAGGAACCCTCTTACACTGTTGGTGGGAATGCAAACTAGTACAGCCACTATGGAGAACAGTGTGGAGATTCCTTTAAAAACTGGAAATAGAACTGCCATACAACCCAGCAATCCCACTGGTGGGCATACACACGGAGGAAACCAGAATTAAAAGAGACTCGTGTACCCCAATGTTCATCGCAGCACTGTTTACAATAGCCAGGACATGGAAGCAACCTAGATGCCCGTCAGCAGACGAATGGATAAGGAAGCTGTGGTACATATACACAATGGAGTATTACTCGGCTGTTAAAAAGAATGCATTTTAATCAGTTCTATCGAGGTGGATGAAACTGGAGCCTATTATACAGAGTGAAATAAGTCAGAAAGGAAAACACCAATACAGTATATTAACACATATATATGAAATTTAGAAAGATGGTAACGATGACCCTATATGTGAGACAGCAAAAGAGACACAGATGTAAAGAACAGATTTTTGGACTCTGTGGGAGAAGGCGAGGGTGGGATGATTTGAGAGAATAGCATTGAAACATGTATATTACCATATGTGCACCAGATCACCAGTCGAGGTTCTTCTATGCATGAGACAGGGTTGGTGCACTGGGATGACCCTGAGGGATGGGATGGGGAGGGAGGTAGGAGGAGGGTTCAGGATGGGGAACATATGTATACCCATGGCTGATTCATGTGAATGTATGGCAAAAACCAGCACAATATTGTAAAGTAATTAGACTCCAATTAAAATAAATAAATAAATTTTATAAAAAGAAAAAGCAGATAGTATACAAGGGCAGATAAAGAATGTAAGCAGAGAGGTGAAAACTGTAAGAAGAATCAAAATAAATGTTAGAAGAAAAAAAAAGTGTATCAGAAATGAACAATGCCTTTGATTGACTCTTCTTCAAAAATGAAATGTAGGAAAAAAAAAAAAGAATAGCCAAGATCTGTGGGGGCAATCCCAAAAGGTGTAACACAGCACAATTGGAATACCAGAAAAAGACCAACAATAAGCAGAAAAAAAAATGAAGTAATTATAGTCAAGAAGATTCAAAATTTAACTGAAGATACCAAATTACAGATCCAGAAATTCAGAAAACATCAATAGAATAAATACCCAAAATTTTACAATTAAGAATGTCATATTCAAACTCCAGGGGGAAAAAAAGACAGAAAATCTTGAAATAAGTCAGGGGAGAATAAAAACCTTGCAAGCAATAAGACAGTGGAGTAAAATACTTTAAATGATGAAAGAAAAAAAAACAACAGAACAATATATAATTACATATCCAGCAAAATTAGCCTTCAAAGGTGAAGGAAAGGGACTTCTTGGGTGGTCTAGTTGCTAAGATGCTTTGCTCCCAATGCAGGAGGCCCAGAGTCAATCCTTGGTCTGGGAACTAGATTCCACATGCCACAACTAAAGATCTCACATACCGCAAGTAGGGGGTCCTATGGTAGGTGTGTAAATACATAAGGCAAACATTAACAGACTTTGGGCCAACAGGCACATGAAATGATGCTCAGTGTCACTCATTATCAGAGAAATGTAGATCAAAACCACAATGAAATACCACATCACACTTGTCAGAATGGTTATTATGAAAAAGACAACAAATAACAAACATTGGTGAGGATGTAGATAAAACGGAACTGTCATGCAGTATCAGTGAGAATATAAACTGGTACAGCCACTATGGAAAACAGTACAGAGGTTGCTCAAAAAAATTAAAAAGAGAACTACCATATTCTAACAATTTCACTTCTGGGTATTTATCTTAAGAAAATGAAAGGGGGAGGAGCTAAGACGGCAGGGGAATAGGACGGGGAGACCACTTTCTCCCCTACAAATTCATTAAAAGAACATTTGAACACTGAGAAAACTTCACAAAACTTCTGACCGCTAGCAGAAGACATCAGGTGCCCAAAAAAGCAGCCCATCGTCTTCGAAAGGAGGTAGGACAAAATATAAAATATAAAAAGAGAGACAAAAGAGATAGGGACGGAGACCAATCCCGGGAAGGGAGTCGTAATAGAGGAAGTTTCCAAACACCAGGAAACCCTCTCACTGGCGGGTCTGGGGGAAGTTTTCAAATCTCGGAGGGTAACCTACCTGGGAGGAAAAATAAATAAAACCCACAGATTACATGCCTAAAAGCAACTCCCAGCAGAAAAGTACCCCAGACGCCCGCATCCGTCACCAGCAAGTGGGGGCGGAACGGAGAGGACAGAACAAAGGGACTGAGCAATTCCAGAGAAGAGCTAGCAGGTTGCGGACTGGCCCATCCCCCGCCGGAGGCAGGAGGCAGCGGGGAGGGGAAAGGAGCAAACTCGGCCCCAGAGACAGTATCCCCTACCAAACTCCAAACAGGCTCCAGCTTCTAACCAAAGACTTCCTGAGATTCTGGATGGTCGACATCCGGCCGGGAGGGTCGCAGCTAGAGGCCAGCTCCTGAGAACAGACACAAGGCACACGCACCCGACTGGCGCACATGGAAACTGAGGCTGGGACCGCGGAGGGGATAAGGCGCACTGCACCCGGGGAGAGTGCGCCTGTCAAGCTCCTGGCTGCCTGAGCTGCTCGGGCGGGAAGGCACAAAACGCAGGCCCAACCAAGTCCGCACTTTTGTGGAATACCCAAAAACTGGAACCACGCAACGCAGGACCCGCTCCCTATAGAGCAGCCGGGAGCCTGAGCAGTGTAGATGGGGAAAGCATACAGCCATGAGCGGGGCAAACCCAGTGTGGCCAGAACACTGCGAGTGCTCCCCACACACGCCAGTGACATTTGTCTATAGCGCCCCTCCCTTCCCGCAGCACGACTAAACAAGCGAACCTAAACAAGAGACCACCTCCGCCCGCCTGTGTCAGGGCGGAAATTAGACACTGAGGAGACCGGCAAACAGAAGCCAAATAAACAAAGGGAACCGCTTCAGAAGTGACAGGTGCAATAGATTAAAATACCTGTAGTTAACACCGACTATACCGGAAGGGACCCATAGATATCAAGAAGTGTAAGCTGGAACGAGGAGATATCTGAAACTGAACCAAACCCACACTGACCACAACAGCTCCAGAGACATTCCTAGATATATTTTTACTTTTTTTTTTTAATTAAAAAAAATTTTCTTTTCTTCTTTCTTTAAAATTTTTTTCTCTTTTATTTTCTTTTAAAATTCCCTACTACTCCTCCATTACTCCTTAACTTTCATTTTCATTTTCATATATTTTTACTATTTTTTATTAGAAAAAAATTTTTTCTTTTTTTATTTTTTTCTCTTATTTTATTTTAAAGTCCTCTATTACTCCGTAATTTTAACTATCACTTCACTATAACCTTGCAAAAAAAAAAAGAAGAAGAGGCCCTATTTTTTTTTTTGGCCCTATTTTTAAACCAAACTTCATATGTATTTCTAAAATTTTTTGTGTTTTTGTTTTTAATATTGTATTTTTAAGAGTCTAGCCTTGATTCTAGATTTTTAATCTTTGTTTTTCAGTATTTGATATCAATTTTGTACATAAGAATACAATATTGAGTACCGATTTTTATTCAGGAGTGTGTTGATTGCCCTCTCCCACTTTTGACTCTCCTTTTTCTCTCCCAGATCACCTCTATTTCCTCCCTCCCCCTTCTCTTCCCAATTATTTTCTGTGAATCTCTGTGGTTATCTGGGCTACAGAGAACACTTAGGGAACAGAGTACTGCGTAGATCTGTCTCTCTCCTCTTGAGTCCCCCTTTTTCTCCTCCTGCTCATCTCTATCTCCCTCCTCACTCTCCTCTTCTTCATGTAACTCTGTGAACCTCTCTGGGTGTGTTCCTCACTGTGGGGAATCTTTTCACCATTAACCTAGAAGTTTTATTATCAGTGCTGTACAGTTGGAGAAGTCTTGAGGCTACTGGAAGAATAAGACTGAAATCCAGAGGCAGGAGACTTAAGCCCAAAACCTGAGAACACCAGAAAACTCATGACTATAGGGAACATTAAGTAATAAGAGATCATCCAAAAGCTTCCATGACTACACTGAAACCAACCACCACCCAAGAGCCAATAAGTTCCACAGCAAGACATTCTATGCAAAACTCCAGCAATGCAGGAACATAGCCCTGAGCATCAACATACAGCTGCCCAAAGTCACACCAAACACATAGGCCCATCTCAAAACTCACTACTGGACACTCCATTGCACTCCAGAGAGAAAAAATCTAGTTCCAGGCAACAGAACACCGACGCAAGCTTCCCTAACCAGGAAACCTTGACAAGCCAATCGTCCAACCCCACCCACTGGGAGAAACCTCCACAATAAAAAGGAACCACAGACCACAAGAATACAGAAAGTCCACTCCAGACACAGCAATCTAAACAAGATGAAAAGTCAGAGAAATACCCAACAGGTAAAGGAATATGAAAAATGCCCACCAAGTCAAACAAGGGAGGAGGAGATAGGGAATCTACCTGAAAAAGAATTGAGAATAATGATAATAAAAAGGATCCAAAATCTTGAAAACAAAATGGAGTTACAGATAAATAGCCTGGAGACAAGGATTGAGAAGATGCAAGAAATGTTTAACAAGGACCTAGAAGAAATAAAAAAAGAGTCAATTAAAAATGAATAATGCAATAAATGAGATCAAAAACACTCTGGAGGGAACCAAGAGTAGAATGACGGAGACAGAAGATAGGATAAGTGAGGTAGAAGATAAAATGGTGGAAATAAATGAAGCAGAGAGTAAAAAGAACCAAAAGAAATGAGGACAACCTCAGGGACCTCTGGGACAATGTGAAACACCCCAACATTCAAATCATAGGAGTCCCAGAAGAAGAAGACAAAAAGAAAGGCCATGAGAAAATACTCGAGGAGATAATAGCTGAAAACTTCCCTAAAATGGGGAAGGACATAGTTACACATGTCCAAGAAACCCAGAGAGTCCCAAACAGGATAAACCCAAGGCGAAACACCCTAAGACACATATTAATCATATTAACAAAGATCAAACACAAAGAACAAATATTAAAAGCAGCAAGGGAGAAACAACAAATAACACACAAAGGGATTCCCATAAGGATGACAGCTGATCTTTCAATAGAAACTCTTCAGGCCAGAAGGGAATGGCAGGACATACTTAAAGTAATGAAAGAGAATAGCCTAACTATTCTCTAGCTAATCTAGCCTACAGCCTAGATTACTGTACCCAGCAAGGATCTCATTCAGATATGAAGGAGAATTCAAAAGCTTTACAGACAAGCAAAAGCTGAGAGAATTCAGCACCACCAAACCAGCTCTTCAACAAATGCTAAAGGATCTTCTCTAGACAGGAAACACAGAAAGGTTGTATAAACGTGAACCCCAAACAACAAAGTAAATGGCAGTGGGACCATACGTATCAATAATTACCTTAAATGTAAATGGGTTGAATGCTCCAACCAAAAGACAAAGACTGGCTGAATCGATACAAAAACAAGGTCCCTATATATGCTGTCTGCAAGAGACCCATCTCAAAACAAGCGACACATACAGACTAAAAGTGAAGGGCTGGGAAAAAAAATTTCACGCAAATGGAGACCAAAAGAAAGCAGGAGTCACAATACTCATATCAGATAAAATAGACTTTAAAATAAAGGCTGTGAAAAGAGACAAAGAAGGACACTACATAATGATCAAAGGATCAATGCAAGAAGAAGATATAACAATTATAAGGATATATGCACCCAACATAGGGGCACCACAATATGCAAGGCAAATGCTAATGAGTATGAAAGGAGAAATGACAATAACACAATAATAGTGGGAGACTTTAATACCCCACTCACAACTATGGATAGATCAACTAAACAGAAAATTAACAAGGAAACACAAACTTTAAATGACACAATGGACCAGCTAGGCATAATTGATATCTATAGGACATTTCACCCCAAAACAATCAATTTCACCTTTTTCTCAAGTGCACATGGAACCTTCTCCAGAATAGATCACATCCTTGGCCATAAATCTAGCCTTGGGAAATTCAAAACAAGTTGAAATCATTCCAGTCATCTTTTCTGACCACAATGCAGTAAGATTAGATATCAATTACTGGGGAAAAAAACTATTAAAAATTCAAACATATGGAGGCTAAATAACATGCTTCTGAAAAACCAACAAACCATAGAAGAAATGAAAAAAGAAATCAAAATATACATAGAAATGAATGAAAATGAAAACACAACAACCCAAAACCTACAGGACACTGTAAAAGCAGTGCTAAGGGGAAGGTTTATAGCATTACAGGCTTACCTCAAGAAACAAAAAAAAAGTCAAATACAAAAACTAACTCTACACCTAAAGCAACTAGAGAAGGAAGAAATGAAGAACCCCGGGGTTAGTAGAAGGAAAGAAATCTTAAAACTTAGGGCAGAAATAAATGCAAAAGAAACCAAAGAGACCATAGCAAAAATCAACAAAGCTAAAAGCTGGTTTTTTAAAAAATAAACAAAACTGACAAACCATTAGCAAGACTCATTAAGAAACAAGGGGAGAAGAACCAAATCAACAAAATTAGAAATGAAAATGGAGGGATCACAACAGACAACACTGAAATACAAAGGATCATAAGAGACAACTACCAGCAGCTCTATGGCATTAAAATGGACAACTTGGAAGAAATGGACAAATTCTTAGAAAAGTATAACTTTTGAAAACTGAACCAGAAAGAAATAGATCTTAGCATACCTATCACAAGCACGGAAATCAAAACTGTAATCAGAAATCTTCCAGCAAACAAAAGTCCAGGACCAGATGGCTTCACAGCTGAATTCTACCAAAAATTTAGAGAAGAGCTAACAGCTATCTTACTCAAACTCTTCCAGAATACTGCAGAAGGTAAACTTCCAAACTCATTCTAATTCCACCCTAATTCCAAAACCAGAAAAAGATGCCTCAAAAAAAGAAAACTACAGGCCAATATCACTGATGAACATAGATGCAAAAATCCTTAACAAAATTCTAGCAAACAGAATCCAACAACATATTAAAAAAATCATACATCATGACCAAGTGGGCTTTATCCCAGGAATGCAAGGATTCTTTAATATCCGCAAATCAATCAATGTAATACACCACATTAACAAACTGAAAGATTAAAAACCATATGATTATCTCAATAGATGCAGAGAAAGCCTTTGACAAAATTCAACATCCATTTATGATTAAAACTCTCCAGAAAGCAGGAATAGAAGGAACATAATAAAAGCTATATATGACAAACCCACAGCAAGCATTACTCTCAGTGGTGAAAAATTGAAAGTATTTCCCCTAAAATGAGGAACAAGACAAGGGTGCCCACTCTCACCACTACTATTCAACATAATTTTGGAAGTTTTGGCCACAGAAATCAGAGCAGATAAAGAAGTAAAAGGAATCCAGACAGGAAAAGAAGAAGTGAAACTCTCGCAATTTGCAGACGACATGATCCTCTACTTAGAAAACCATAGACTCTACTAGAAAATTACTAGAGCTAATCAACAAATATAGTAATGTTGTAGGATATAAAATTAATACACAGAAATCCCTTGCATTCCTATACACTAACCATGAGAAAACAGAAAGAGAAATTAAGGAAGCAATACCATTCACCATTGCAACAAAAAGAATAAAATACTTAGGAGTATATCTACCTAAAGAAACAAAAGACCTATACATAGGAAACTATAAAACACTGATGAAATAAATCAAAGAGGACACAAACAGATGGAGAAATATACCGTGTTCATGGATTGGAAGAATCAATATTGTCAAAATGACTATACTACCCAAAGCAATCTATAGATTCAATGCAATCCCTATCAAAGCTACCAACGGTATTCTTCACAGAACTAGAACAAATAATTTCACAATTTGTATGGAAATACAAAAAACCTCAAATAGCCAAAGTAATCTTGAGAAAGAAGAATGGAACTGGAGGAATCAACCTGCCTGACTTCAGACTATACTACAAAGCCACAGTCATCAAGACAGTATGGTACTGGCACAAAGACAGAAATACAGATCAATGGAACAGAATAGAAAGCCCAGAGATAAATCCACGAACCTATGGACACCTTATCTTTGACAAAGGAGGCAAGGATATACAATGGAAAAAAGACAACCTCTTTAACAAGTGGTGCTGGGAAACCTGGTCAACCCCTTGTAAAAGAATGAAACTAGAACACCTTCTAACACCATACACAAAAATAAACTCAAAATAGATTAAAGATCTAAATGCAAGACCAGACACTATAAAACTCCTAGAGGAGAACATAGGCAAAACACTCTCTGACATAAATCACAGCAGGATCCTCTATGACCCACCTCCCAGAATATTGGAAATAAAAGCAAAACTAAACAAATGGGACCTAATGAAACTTAAAAACTTTTGCACAGCAAAGGAAACTATAAGCAAGGTAAAAAGACAACCCTCAGATTGGGAGAAAATAATAGCAAATGAAGAAACAGACAAAGGATTAATCTCAAAAATATACAAGCAACTCCTGCAGCTCAATTCCAGAAAAATAAATGACCCAATCAAAAAATGGGCCAGAGAACTAAACAGACATTTCTCCAAACAAGACATGCAGATGGCTAACAAACACATGAAAAGATGTTCAACATCACTTATTATCAGAGAAATGCAAATCAAAACCTCAATGAGGTACCTTTACACACCAGTCAGAATGGCTACTATCCAAAAGTCTACAAGCAATAAATGCTGGAGAGGGTGTGGAGAAAAGCGAGCCCTCTTACACTGTTGGTGAGAATGCAAACTAGTACAGCCACTATGGAAAACAGTGTGGAGATTCCTTAAAAAACTGGAAATAGAACTGCCATATAACCCTGCAATCCCACTTCTGGGCACACACACCAAGGAAACCAGATCTGAAAGAGACACATGCACCCCAATGTTCATTGCAGCACTGTTTATAATAGCCAGGACATGGAAGCAACCTAGATGCCCATCAGCAGACGAATGGATAAGGAAGCCGTGGTACATATACACTATGGAATATTACTCAGCCATTAAAAAGAATTCATTTGAATCAGTTCTAATGCGATGGATGAACCTGGAGCCCATCATACAGAGTGAAGTACGCCAGAAAGATAAAGAACATTACAGTATACGAACACATATATATGGAATTTAGAAAGATGGTAACGATAACCCTATATGCAAAACAGAAAAAGAGACACAGATGTACAGAACAGACTTTTGGACTCTGTCAGAGAAGGCTAGGGTGGGATGTTTCTAGAGAACAGCATCGAAACATGTATATTATCTAGGGTGAAACAGATCACCAGCCCAGGTTGGATGCATGAGACAAGTGCTCGGGCCTGGTGCACTGGGAAGACCCAGAGGGATCGGGTGGAGAGGGAGGTGGGAGGGGGGGATTGGGATGGGGAATACATGCAAATCCATGGCTGATTCATGTCAGTGTATGACAAAAACCACTACAATATTGTAAAGTAATTAGCCTCCTACTAATAAAAATAAATGGAAAAAATAAATAAATAAATAAAAATTAAAAAATAATAAAATTAAAGCACCATAGAAGGAATAAATTTAGATGAAATAGAATCTTTTTATCTTTCATATTACTAATTGAAAAAAATAGATGCTTGTTCAAAATAATAATAACAACAACATATTATGTCATTATAACATCAATAAGTAAAATAAATGATAATTTTATTTGGGACAGGAGGGAAGAACTGGGAATACTGTGTTATAAAATACCTGCTCTACCTGAGAAGCAATTTAATGTTATTTAAAAGAAGATGCAGATTAACTATAAATATTTATTGTAATCTCTAGGGCAGCTACTAAAATTTTTTTAAAATAAGCATAACTGATATACTAAGAGAGGAAAAAATGGAGCTACTATAAATGTCTTATTTATCATGGAAGGCAAGAGAAATAGGAATGGAAAAGAAAGAAAAGTGCAGCAAACAAAGAAGTTCCAATATGGTACATATTACTCTATATCAATAGTCACTTTCAATCTGAATGCTCTAAACACTATAATTAATAGTCAAAGATTATCAGAGATGATACAAAATAGACCCAACTACAATGTTGTCTATAAGAAATCCACTTTAAATATAGGTTAAAAGTTAAGGGGTGGAAAAACATATACTAATCAGGCTAACACTAATGTTAATAATAAGTTGAAAGAAAGCTAAAATAGTTACATTAATTTCAGACAAAGCAGACTTCAGAACAAAGAAAAGATTAACAGACAAAGAAATCAAAGAAGACCTAACTTAATGGAGAGATATTATTTGTTAATGAATTAGAAATTCAGTATTGTTAACACGTTAATTTTTCCAAAATGATACACAGATTCAATGAAATTCCAGTCAAAATCACAGCAAACTATTCTGATATGAAAGATGCTATGAATAAATTGATTCTAAAATTTATGTGGAAAGACAAAAGACCTAGAATAGCAAAATATTACCAAAGAAGAAAAAGAAACTTTGAGGACTGAGACTACTCAACTTCAAATCTTACATAAAGCTGTAGCAATCAACAGAGCACAGTACTGTCAAAAGGACAGACACATAAATCAATGGAATAGAACGAAGAGCCTAGAAATAGACCAACTTAAAGAGGGAAACTGACCTTTTTGAAGAAGTAAAGATTGAAAAGTAGTGGAGAAAGAATTGCTTTTTCAACAAATGGTGCTAGAACAACTGGACTTTCCAATGCAAAAAAAAAATTTTGATATAGATCTTAACCTTTCACAAAAATTAACTCAAAATAGATCATAGACCTAAATGTAAAACAAACTATAAAACTTCTAAAAGAAAGCATGTGAGAAAATCTAATTGACCATAGATTTGAGTTTTTAGATACAATATCAAAAGCATGATTCTTGAAAGAAAAAAGCAATGCCGGATCTCAATAAAATTAAAATATTAAGTTAGTCTGTGAAAGAATGAAAAAATAAGCCACAGATTAAGGGAAAATATTTGCAAAAATATCTGATATAGGAGTTATATATAAAAGATACAAAGAACACTTAAAAGTCAGCAATAAACAACCCAATTTAAAAATAGGCAAAAGATCTGAACAGACACATCATTAAAGAAGATATACAGATAAGGGTATAAGGATATGAAAGCATATGAAAGGTGCTAAACAGCACATATCATTAGGAAACAAATTAGTACAATGTGATACAACTACTTATTTATAAGAAAGGCTAAAATTCACAACATTGCCAAATCCAACACTGGTGAGGATGTGGAGCAATAGAAACTCTCACTCACTGCTGGTGGGGATGAAAAATGGTCCAGCCACTTATAGAGACATAGCGTGGCAGTTTTTCACAAAGCTAAAGATAGTCTTACCTATTACATGGCAGTTGTGCTCCTAGGTATTCATCTAATTGATTTGAAAAATTATGTCTACACAAAAATCTGCTGCAAATGTTTAGAGCAGCTTTATTCATAATTACCAAACTCTGGAAGCTACCTAAATGCCCTTCAACAAATGAATGGATAAACTGCGATACAACCATAGAGTATTATTCAGCAATAAAATAAAATAAGCACTAATATTTATAACAATATTATTCACAATAGCCAAGAAGGTGGAAATAGGTCAAATGAACATCAACAAATCAGTGGATAAACAAAATGTGGGATATACTGACAATGGATTATTATTCAGCTTTAAAAAGGTCTGAATTTCTAATACATGCTACAACATGGATGATCCTTGAAAACATTAGCCTAAGTGAAAAAGTAGACATAAAAGGACAAATACATGCAATTTCACTTATATGAGCTTCCTAGAACAGGCAAATTCATAGAGACAGAAAGTAGAATAAAGGTTACCAGGGGCTGAGGGAAAGGAAAATGGGGAGTTATTGACTAACAGGTACAGAATTTCGGTTGCTGATGGTAAAAAAAAAAAAAAAGACAGCAGTGGTGATTACATAATAATGTGAATGTGTTTAATGCCACTAAATTGATGACAATTACATCTTTAAATGTAATTTTAAAATGATGAAAATTATATATTTGATGTTATGGATATTTTATCACAATATGGATGACACAGTAAATGCAATAAATATTTGTTAACAGGTGGACCTTTAGCCAACAAAGGTCCATCTAGTCAAGGCTATGGTTTTTCCAGTAGTCATGTATGGATGTGAGAGTTGGACTATAAAAAAAAGCTGAGCACAGAAAAACTGATGCTTGTGAACTGTGGTGTTGGGAAGACTCTTGAGGGTCCCTTGGACTGCAAGGAGATCCAACCAGTCCATCCTAAAGGAGATCAGTCCTGAGTGTTCATTGGAAGGACTGATGTTGAAGCTTAAACTCCAACACTTTGGACACCCGACGTGAACAGCTGACTCATTGGAAAAGACTCTGATGCTGGGAAAGATTGAAGGCGGAAGGAAATGGCAATGACAGCAGATAAGATGGTTGGCTGGCATCACCGACTCAATGGACATGAGTTTGGGTAAACTCCGGGAGTTGGTGATGGACAGGGAGGCCTGGCGTGCTGCAGTCCATGGGGTCGCAAAGAGTCAGACATGAGTGAGTTACTGAATGGAACGGAACAGTTGGAAAAAAGGAAATGAGCTATCAAGCCACAAAAAGACACAGATATATCTAAACTGTGTAGGGCTAAGTGAAAGAAGGCACTCAGTGATTTGGCACTTTGTCTCTGTGGTCTTTCTCCCTGAAGCTCATTTTACAAGTCTGTTTGTGAGACAAACATCAGATAAATTACAATTGAGGGGCCTCCTTCAAAACATCTGACCAACATTTCTCAGAACTATCAAGACAAAAAAACAAGGAAAATCAGAGAAACTATCATAGCTAAGAGGAGCCTAAAGAGACATGAAAACTATGGAAAATGGTATCCTAGATAGGAGTCTATAAAGGAAAAGAAAAAGGTTAAAAACTAAAGAAATATGAATAAACTATGGTCTTTGTTAATAACAACGTATCAGTTTTTGGTTCACTGGGCTTCCCTTGTGGCTCAGTGGTAAAAACATCTGTCTGCCACTGAAGGAGACATGGGTTCGATCCCTGGGCTGGGAAGATCCCCTGGAGAAGGAAATGGCAACCCACTCCAGTATTCTTACTTGGAGAATCTCATGGACAGAGAAGCCTGGTGGGCTACAGTCCATGGGATTGCAAAGACTCAGACACAACTTAGCGACTAAATGACAACAATATTGTTTCACTAGTTCTAACAAAAGTATGACAGTTATTATAATATTAAAAATACAGGAAACTGAGGGTAAAAGGCAACACACTGTACTACTATCTTCTCCATTATTCTACAAATCTAAAAACTAAAAAAGATGTTTTCTTAATTCACCACATAATAGGCTTATTATGCTCTATGGGCATTTACATTTTTTTTTTTTACAATATTGTGGTGGTTTTTGCCATACATTGACATGAATCAGCCATGGGTTTACATGTTTTCCCCATCCTGAACCCCCTTCCCACCACCCTCCCCATCCCATTCCTCTGGGTCATCCCAGTGCACCAGCCCTGAGCACCCTGTCTCATTTTGAAAGCAAATATTAACATATTGAGAACAATGGGAAAGATGAATGTGCTGAAATTATTTTCAGAAACTCAAGAGTTAGGAGCTCTAAGAAGGGAAAGTCTCCAAATTGAAGAAACACAGCTTGGTTTTACAGAAACAAACCAACAATCTAAAGTCTTTATCAGAACTTCTCAAAATAATTCACTTTTAGCTTAAGGAAACAAATTCTACTGTACATTAAGATGAACTGAGATATTCTCAGATTATGTCCTCCAAACTCCTAATTACTAATTTATCAATTTGGTGGCACTGGTGGTAAGGAAACCACCTACCAACACAGGAGATGTTAGAGACGTGGGTTTGATCCCTGGGTCAGGAAGATCCCATAGAGAAGGGCACGGCACCCCACTCCAGTATTCTTGCCTGGAGAATGCTATGGATGGAGGACCCTGGCAGGCTACAGTCCATAGTGTTGCAAATAGTGGGACAGGACTGACGAGACATAGCATGCATGCATTCACTTGGAACCACAATTTAACTCTTATGAATTTAGCACTGTGGCATGTCTCAGGATATAATGATCAATTGAATTCAGCGTGGAACTTCACAGAGCTGAGTCTGGTGGGAGGAAACCAATTTTAAACAGAAAATGACAATACAATCAGATCCCTAACTGTAGGATGAAACTGTGCTGTGGGCACACACAAAATAAAGAGACAAAGAGAGACCAGAAGAAGAACAAGTGATATTTTAACTGAGCCTCCAAGACTGAGTGGAAATACATGAGACCTAACTAGAATGTTCTTTATAGACCAATTGTTTGGGTAGTGGGAAGAATGTATGCAAAGGTCCTGCAGCCTGTGGTGCGTGTGTGTTTAGTCACTTCAGTCATGTCCAACTCTTTGTGAGCCTATGGACTGTAGCCCACCAAGCTCCTCTGTCCAAGGATTTTCCAGGCAAGAATACTGGAATGGGTCACCATGCCCTCCTCCAAGGGATCTTCCTGACCCAGGGATTGAACCTGGGTTTCCTACACTGCAGGCAGATTCTTTACTGCTGAGCCACCACACAAGCCCGGCAGCCTATGGTAGCACAGGCTATATGGGAAACTTGTGTTGTGGTGGGGTGGGAAGGTGGCCGTCTTGTGCAGCAGCCTGCCCAATCAGTATGAGGCTGGCTTTTATTTCTCACTAATGGAAGCAACAGCAGAGAATTCTCAACCTGTCTTTAACAGTGGAAGCAAATGCCTCTCTACAACTCTGGCTATTTTTGCCTCATTAGAATGTATTTTCTTCCTTGTACCTACACACATGCAATTTCTTTCCATTACTGTAAAATGACTACTGCAGTTGACTTGAATGATTTTTCCTCTGTGGGATGAAAGAAAGTTAATTGAGTTCCATGTTTATTGTCAGATAAATGACAACTTCTGACTGGGTGCTATTTGGAAATACTGTTTCTTAATATTCATAAGTAATTTACTCTATGCTTAATTCCTATGTTGCTTTTACAACAAAATCTTTTCTCTGCAACATCCGTAATTTTACTCTTTAATCATTTTGTTTCCTTATATGTAGACTCATTAAACAAACTTTCAAAAGAAAATAAGTACATTCATTCATTTATTCAAAAACACTGAACACTTAACTACTTCCGGGACCAAACCTGGATGGCTGTAGTCATTACAATAATGCTCTATGATGGAGAAAGCAAACTACAAAATCTGAGCGGCCTCACATAATGGGAAATTTGTTCTCTCTCATTCAACTCATGAGAGTCTCTCTCTCTCTCATTTAACTCATGAGAGAGAGACAGTCTCTCTCTCTCTCATTTAACTTAGGGCAGGCAGCACTTCAGGAATCAGGCTCCTCTAACCTTGTGGCTACACTTCCCTTAGGGTTCTTAAACCTTTCATTCATAGGTGGTAGATGGGAAGAAGACAGGCTTTATCACCTGGTAAGCCTATAAAGGGCGTATCACTTCTGCTCATATTCCATTAGTGGGACTAGTCACATGGTCACAGGCCAATTCAGGGGTGGGAAAGGGAGGAGGGTGAGGGCAGGCTGGGAAATGTAGTTCCTATCTGGGCAGCAGTTTCCAGCCACTGGTCCATGTCACAGAGGCAGAATATGCATCTTTGAGGGATGGCAACCATTTCTGCCACCCTGCTAGAGATCCTGAGACTTGTTCTTATACATGGGAGAATCCCCAGGCAAAGAAGACTGAAAAAAATTAACATCTAGCAAATTCTTTTCATCTCTGCTAGTTCACCCCTTCTGACAGGAATCTACGGAGGCATCTTCCAGGGACCTTGTTTTCTTTTTATTTGTTGATTTTGCCACTGATTTTGTTGTTTTTACCAGAGTAAGCAGGTGGAAGAGATTAACAGGGACCTTCTGCCTATTCTATATTGTCATCTCACAGATCAGCCACAAGGTCAATGGCCCTCCTCTCTTGCTCCAAGCAAAAGGCTCGCCTAGGTGTGGCCTGACTTCTAGACACAAGGCTGAAGGCTGTTCCCTGGGGCTTCTGAATCCTAGCAGCATTATATGTGAGGGCTATGTTCCACCACTTTTAGGTGAGTGAATTCAAGGTCTATTTTTGCTCCAACCTCCCCACCAGTAAGTCAAAAGGTCTAGGAATAAGGAGATGTTAATAGGATGCCCTCATTTTGACCTCAGCCACTTTCTACAGTTCTGCTTTTCCAGGAAGCCCTGTATTTGGGGGATCATTGGGTCACCATTCATGAAACTCATGTACTGATTCTCCCAGACTTCTTGGGTCTGTTCCCAGCCCAATGTGAGGGCTGATGAGGATCTGGAACCCTTACCTCTCAACATAGGTAAATAAATAAGAAGTTTAAAATAATCTTATTATATATTACTGTATACTCCAAATTCCAAAATATAATCAGTTATATAAACAGTACCAGCTCAAGGCACTTCTTTTTTCTACCCCTTCCTTTTCCTTACCAAATAATTTGAACCACGTCATTTGTCATTCATCTACTTCTGGGGAAGTAGAAAGACAATAGGAGAACCGTGAGATGTATGACCTGTGGTTTCTGGATGCCAGTTCTAACATTTGGTGAAATTCCAGTTAGGATGTGACATTTGTCTTCAGTAGCAGTGATTCATCCCCCATGCTCTCTTGGAGGCAATGCACCATCCCTCCATCACAGAGCTAGACCTTTTCATATCATGGTGTATCCTGGAGCATCAGTGCCCTTAAGCAAAATTCAAAAGCTGAACTCTCGCCTAGGGTGGCAGAAGGAGGCAGATGGGACGCTAAAAAACTACATCAAAGTTTTCCATATTCAGAGAAAATCTCATTATCGATGATCCCCTTCACTGAGCAGGAAGAGAAAGCTGGATTCTGTTTCTCTATTCTAGGAGGGCTCTCAGAAGCAGATCTACACTTGTACACAGAAAACCAAGCAATCAGACCACATTCACTATCTCAGACACCTCACATGGCGTGTTACTCACTCCTTTTATTCCAGCCTTTGCTGTGGCAACCAGCTAACCAGCTGTGCATGGGCGTGACCTGACAGCACCTTGCTCTGCTGTATATGTGGCTTCTTGGCATCTGCTGGAATCTCCTCAGTCATTCTGACGCAAGAGCGCATCTGGAAGTAAAGAAGCCCCTGGATAAATACTGTCCTCTTTCCTGTCTGGGGGAACAATCCCGACATGCGTGCTACCTGGATCCTCAGAGGGCTCTGAGCAGGACTGAGGTCCATTTGCCCACAGCAGTGACCAAAAAACTTCCCCAGCTTCTCAATTAAGTTCTTCACAGACTCACACTCTTGGACCTTAGGTTGACTTCACTAAATAAATGACCTCCACATAAGACCTGGACCCAGGCTCTACTTTACGGAGGGATACAGACTAAAATACTAGCTTAATGAGCAGAGTTCTCTCTATTCCAGCAGATTTTTTTTAAGGTATCTTGTTAGCTGATAATAAATGTTGCGATGCTCTGATTACCATGACAGCCTAAATATTAGAATAAAAGTACCTATGCACTGTAACAATCAGAAAACTTACTCTAAAATGAAAACTGATGCTACCCCTGCTTACCATAGTGACTGGAGGGGACTGGTGTGTACTAAAGACCTAATTCAGGGCATGGTCTTCTCCCCTCCTCCAACTCACTCACCCAATCCCCACCCCAGGCAAGGATGACCTTTGGATGGGCAGACCTGTCCTATCTGCTTCTCAGACTGTAGCCCAACAGTTTGTTAGACAGGTGTGGAAAGCTACTTCCTCTCTCCTATTGGAGCAATCAAGGCAGCATGTATCTCCATAACTTACTGGCAGGTATCTATGTTCATGAAGCAAGCTGGCCTCAATCCAACACCACAGGGAATACAGAAAAGCACCGGGCGCTCCATATCACTGAGCCACTGGGTTAACACCTGTCTGACACACCCATGCATTATGGAGTTTTCAGCTGTAAAAACCAATAAATTCCTATCACTGTTTAAGACAATTTGGACTTTCCATAACTTTCATATACATACATGTATATAAATATACACATACACACATATATACAACCTAACTAATGGATTTCATTTAAAAGTCATGGCATTTGCATGGGTTTCAAAGTCTTTACACTATACATGGTTATAAGAAAATTAAGACAGTTTCAGTCATCAGGAAAATAAATTTATGTTTATGTTTCTATTTCAAAGTTACTAGATAAATGAACTCTTATTGGATAAGACCTAAGTATATAAGAACTTGCTGTTTTTTTATCCATAAGATCATTACCACCAATGATTATTTCAAGAAAGATCATGAGTTTTCAAGCATTATGAAAACCTTACATTCAAAAAAAAATGATACACATATTTACATAAAGGTCTCCTCATTATTGCTTCTATTTCTGCCAACCCCAAAGTATCACTGCCATCCATTTCACTGCTGCTGGAACAGTAACTCAGTCTGTGACACTTTCCCAGTGCCATCCTGAGTCCTAAACAGAACAGACTGAAGACAGTTGAATAAAAGAGCTTGGAGTTTACCTAGTTCATCTTTACCAAGTTAACGCTTTCAGAGTCAAACAACCTTGGCAAACTCATATCTTCATTCCTGGATTTTTTACAAACAACAATTTATAGTACTAAACCTGGAAGAAAAAATCTGGAACCATACAAATTTACATCCTAAGCTTTACAGGATAAAGATAAGCAGAGCAGCAGTTGAAATTTGTTTCTTCAGAAGGTAGCAAGAATAGGGTCAGTTCAGAATACCCTCAGGAGTCCTGAAGCCAGCCCTCCCCATTACCTTACTGATGCTTTTATAGCTTTCATTTCTTAAATGTAGAATGTATTTGCAAAGTCATTGCACACTCTATTTGTAGAGAAATAAAGAAAGCTACAGAGTCCCACTGTGACACAAAAACAGGAAATGCAATGTCAGCTGGTGAAGCTGACAGGCCTTGCTGGAGCAAGATGACCATAGGCTCGGAAGAATAGGAATTAAGGCAGGAGGGAAAGGTGGGGACATACTAGAAGGGCCAAGATGAGAGAAAGAGGGAGAAAACAGGGACAGGGAAGGGAAGGGAGAGAGAGAGAGGGAGGACTCGGCTGGAAGAGTGTGTGTTCAAATCTAAAATCACAGAAAGCATTAAAATGTCTTCCTGTAAGATAGGAAAAGAATATACCATGAAGATTTGTTTCTATGCAGGACAAATAACATACAGTGATGTGTTACCAAACCAAGGGAGAGAATCCGTTTTCTGTTACTCTTTGCTGGGAAAACTTTAGTGGTTTCACATGGCCTATGACTTTAGGGACAAACACTAAAGTGATAAGACACTGAAAGTGTTTCATAATACATCTCCATTCTTCCCAAATACATGAATATCCCTTTACTCCCTACAACTGGATATCTGCTCTAGTCCTACCACCAGTTCAGTTCAGGTCAATTCAGTTGCTCAGTCATGTCCAGCTCTTTGCGACCGCATGGACTGCAGTATGCCAGGCTTCCCTGTCCATCACCAACTCCCAGGGCTTACTCAAACTCACATCCATTGAGTTGGTGATGCCATCCAACCATCTCATCCTCTGTCGTCCCCTTCACCTCCCACTTTTAATCTTTCTCAGCATCAGGGTCTTTTCAAATGAGTTAGTTCTTCACATCAGGTGGCCAAAGTATTGGAGTTTCAGCATCAGTCCTTCCAATGAATATTCAGGACTGATTTCCTTTAGCATTGACTGGTTGAATCTCCTTGCAGTCCAAGGGACTCTCTAGAGTCTTCACCAACATCACAGTTCAAAAGCATCAATTCTTTGGCGCTCAGCTTTCTTTATGGTCCAACTCTCACAACCATACATGACTACTGGAAAAACCATGGCCTTGAATAGACGAACCTTTGTTGGCAAAGTAATGTGTCTGCTCTTTAATATGCTGTCTAGATTGCATAACTTTCCTTCCAAAGAGTAAACGTCTTTTAATTTCATGGCTGCAGTTACCATCTACAGTGATTTTGGAGCCTAAAAAAATAAAGTCTGCCACTGTTTCCACTGTTTCCCTATCTATTTGCCATGAGGTGATGGGACCAGATGCCATGATCTTAGTTTTCTGAATGCTGAGTTTTAAGCCAACTTTTTCAATCTCCTCTTTCACTTTCATCAAGAGGCTCTTTACTTCTTCACTTTCTGCCATAAGGGTGGTGCTACCTGCATATCTGAAGTTACTGATATTTCTCCTGGTAATCTTCATTCCAGCTTGTGCTTCATCCAGTCCAGCGTTTCTCATGATGTATTCTGCATATAAGTTAAATAAGCAGGGTGACAATATACAGCCTTGACGTACTCCTTTTCCTATTTGGAACCAGTCTGTTGTTCCATGTCCAATTCTATCTGTTGCTTCCTGACCTGCATACAGATTTCTCAAGAGGCAGATCAGGTGGTCTGGTATTCCCATCTCTTTAAGAATTTTCCACAGTTTGTTGTGATCTACACAGTCAAAGGCTTTGGCGTAGTCAATAAAGCAGAAGTAGATGTATTTCTGGAACTCTCTTGCTTTTTTGATGATCCAACGGATGTTGGCAATTTGATCTTTGGTTCCTCTGCCTTTTCTAAAACCAGCTTGAACACTGGAAGTTCACGGTTCATGTACTGTTGAAGCCTGGCTTGGAGAATTTTGAGCATTACTTTACTAGTGTGAGAGATGAGTGCAATTGTGTGGTAGTTTGATCATTCTTTGACATTGTCTTTCCTTGGGATTGGAATGAAAACTGACCTTTTCCAGTCCTGTGGCCACTTCTGAGTTTTCCAAATTTGCCAGCATACTGAGTGCAGTCCTACCATATGATTCCTTTTTACATCCACAGAGAGTCATTTTACCACCTTACCTGTGTCCACACTGCTGCCTTTCCTGAGATTATCCTTCTCTTTCTTCATACATATCTCCATGGAAATTCTACTCAACCAACAGGACTCTCCTCACATTCCAACCTCCTCCCAAAAGCCTTCCTTAACCACTCCAGCTTCAAGTGGCTGGCTAAACTCAGCCGGGATCATTCTCTTTCTGAAACAATGTGGGGAATGAATGAAAAGTAAGTAAATTCTTTGTACCATTAATGTCCATTCTTAGTCATTCGTTGCCTTGTTCTGATTATTTCATGCATAAATCTTTCTCTTTTCATACAAATTGCAGACTCTAAACAAATAAGAACATAATAGATCTAACATCAGAAAAAAGGACTTTTAATATTGGAAGTCTTCTGCACCTCTCCCTTCAATTGGATGGTATTTCTCTAGTTAAAAAAAAAAATCAATGGAGAAGAGTGTTCTATATGAGAAATTCTTCTGTCTAAGCCTATTTGTGGAATTCAGATTCTAGTAGATTCTCTGCTTTAAAGAAACATCTTATGCTTCAACTTTTAAGATACAGGAAGCAATTTCTGATAATCAAAGGAGATGTTTATTCTACACTAGCACTCTTCCTAGAAGGTGAGACAACTCTTGGTCTAACAAAAAGATGTACTGTCCACTGAGCCATATAGAGCCAAAACTTGAAGCAGTATCATGTGAGAGCTGTCCCACTGATGTGACATTATTTTGTGTCATGTTTTTAAGTGGTGTTTGGAGATCCACATTCTTTGAGACTTAGAGTACCAGAAAAGCCCACTTAGAGAAAACTTATAATAGAAGACATATTTCACTGTGAATTTTATGATTAAACAAGCTTCAAGGGAGATCAAGATGATGGAATAAAAGGACATGGAGCTCTCTTCCTCCTACATGTGCATGTGGGTGCTTAGTCGTGACTGACTCTTTGCGACCCCATGGACTATAGCCTACCAGGCTCCTCTGTCCATGGGATTCTACAGGCAAGAATACTAGAGCAGGTTGCCGTTTCCTTCTCCAGGGGATCTTCCCGGCCCAGGGAATCAAACCTACATCTCTTGCATCTCCTGCATTGGCAGGTGGATTCTTTACCACTGAGATACCAGGGAAGCCTCCATACTGTAATATTTACTACTAAAATTTAAAAAATTCATCTATAAATGGACCTGCACAGTTCAAACCCATGTTGTTCAAGGGTCAACTGCATTTTTCATGCTTGTTTTACAACAGCAAATTAAATACTTGCTTTCCATTTTGTACTGATAGCAAAAGCATGGATCCTAATTAGTAAGGAGAACAAAGAGGTGGATATTTTGAGCAGAAAGAGGTGATAATGATCTCTAGTCCAACTCTCTTATTTTCCATATGAGGAAAGATGTTCTCTGAGGTTCAGAGCTTTTAATCTGTATTTGTAAGGTCTCTAAACATTGTTTTTCTTAAAACTGAATGGAGATTAAAAAAAATATGGTGGCCACAAAGTGACTTAGCACTATCTTTCTATAGGTTGGTGTCTCGGTGTAGCCAGAGTTCCACAGGCTGACTCTTGAGCCTCTATAGGAAGCAAGCACTCAGGCCATGTATTTGGTCTGAGGACATTCAATCAAGCAGGATGGATCCTCTGAACTGACCTGTAGTACTCTGTAACAGTAGCAATAAAGCCAGTGTGGCTGTAGCAGATCCCTAGCAGACAATTGTCCTTCTTTTGCAATCTTCTTGGCTTCTCCATCATTTTCCTGGGCCCATTCAACTTTCTGTAGTAGATTACTAAGATTTCTTTTAATTGGAATATAATGTTTCTAAGGCTTTAGTGCCATATAGAAATGTTCATAATATGGTGAGTCCTGCTTCAGAACCAAACTGTCACCAAGCATGAGATATGGATATCTATAAGCAGCCACGGTCCCATCCACACTTACTTGATACTTGTGCTTAAAGAATTCAAAAAAACCTATCAATTTAGCTTTTCTAAGCTCCTTTTCTTTCTCTTGGAAGAAGAAATATCTTGCAATTCCTGCATCTAGTAGCTGTGGAATTTCCTTGGACAGCTACACCAACTGGAGACTTTCCTCTCACGGTATCTCTACCTCTGAAGAAAGCTTTCTCTGTTTTGTTGATCCAGGAAGGTCCTGTATTTCCCTGAATAGAAAGGAGATCATTTGTAACACCCCTAATAGCTTCAAGAGTGGAGTGGGTGATGTGTCAGCCTGGAGACCACGCACCACCTCCCGCGGGCCGGGCTGCTAGCGCTGCAGTTCATCCTGCTCAAGGCCGCGGGGACCCCCAAGGTGACTTCCTCCCACAAATACATCAAAATATATCTACATGTGGAAGAATATTCACAGGATACCTACTAAATGCTGGCAGGAGATCTCATACAACCACAGCTGCAAGAAAGATCACCATGTACCTGGGTAAAACAAAAGCAAAAAAAAGGAATTGGGATGGGCCCTGAGAGGGAGCTGTGCAAGAGGAAAGGGAATTCCCATAAGGCTATTAGCTGACTTCTCAACAGAAATTTGCAGGCCAGAAGAGCAAGGCAAGCTATATTCTAAGTCTTAAAAGGGAAAAACCTGCAACCTAAGATACTTTACTCAGAAAGGTTATCATTTAGAATAGAAGAAGAGGTAAAGAACTATGCAGAAAAGCAAAGACTAGAAGAATACTAAACCTATTCTTCTAAACAGTTTTCCCTAAATAGAAAAGAAGAAAGAATCTTCAGGAAAGAGAAAATCACAGTGGGAAATTAAATTACTTGAATAAGTCAGTATACAGATTTTTTTTACAAAATTATTGTGAAAGTAATGATAACCACAATGAACAGCAAAAGGATAAACAAGAAGATGTAAAGAGACACCAAAATCATAAAATGTGGATAAGGGGGATAAGAAAATGTAGAATTTTTTTAAAGAATGTATTTGAGTCTACAAGACTATCAGCCTAAAGCAAGCAGATACAGTAATAGGTTAGCATACCTGAAAAACAGGGTAACCACAAATCAGAAACATACAATATTTTTATAAAAGACAAAAAGAACTCAAACCAAAAAAAAAAAAAAAAAAATCATCAAACCACAGAAGGAAAAACAAAAGGAATGAAGAAGAATTACAAAATCAACTGGAAAACGAGGCTTAAAATGACAATAGATATTCACACATAGCTATAATAATTACCTTAAATGTCAATGGCCTAAATGCTCCAATCAAAAGACACAGAGTAGCAGACTGGATAATAAAACAAAAGTTTACAATATGCTGCCTACAACATACCCAAAGTGGGCAAAGGACACATACAAATTGAATGTGAGGGGATGGAAAAAAAAATATTTCAGGCAAATGGAAATGACAGGAAAGTAGGGGTAGCAATATTCATATCAGACAAAATAGACTTTGAAACAAAGGCCATAAAGATAGATAAAGAAGGACATTATATAAAGATAAAAGGATCAATTTAAAGAAGAGAATATTATACTTATTAACATATGTCCACCCAAAAGAAATATTCAAATACATAAAACAACTACTAACAGACATGAAGGGAGAAACTGACAGGAATACAGTAATAGTAGGAGACTTTAACACCTCACCCACATCAAAGGACAGATAGAAAATCAATAAACCAACAGAAATCCTATGACACAATAAAACAGACTTAATTGATATTTTCAGGACATTACATAAAAAAAAAAAAAAAAACCCACAAACCAGAATGCCCATTTCTTACAAGTGCACATGCAACATTCTCTAAGACAGACCACAGACTTGGACAGAAAACAAGCCTCAATAAATTTAAAAGGCTAGAAATTATTACAAGCCTCTTTCATGACGACAACATGAAACTGGAAATCAACCATGGAAAGAGAAATAAGAAAAAAAAAAAAAGATTACATGGAGACTGAACAACATGCTACAAAATAAAAGGGAGGTCAACAATGAAATCAAAGAGGAAATTAAAAAATACACTGAGACAAATGACCAAAAAAACACAACCATACAAATTCTTGGGGATGCAGCAAAAGCAGTCTTATAAAGGAAGTTCACAGTGATACAAGCCTTCCCTCAAAACAAGGAAATCTCAAATAGACAAGCTAACCTGCCACCTAAAAGAATTAGATAAAGAACAAATAAACCTAAAGTCATCAGAAGGAGGAAGGAAATGGCAACCCACTCCAGTATTCTTGCCTGGAAAATCTCATGGACGGAGGAGCCTGGTAGGGCTACAGTCCATGGGGTCGCAAAGAGTCAGATACGACTGAGTGACTTCACTTTCCATCAGAAGGAGGAAATAGAGATTTTTTAAATATAAAAAAATTAATAAAACCAAGATCTGGAAAGGGTAAACAAAACTGACAAACATCTGACCAGGCTCACCAAAAAGAAAAGAGAGAGAACCCAAATAGACAAAATAAGAAATAAAAGAGAAGAAATAACAACTGATACTTCGGAAATACAAAAAATCATGAGACATGCCAACCAACTGGACAACCAAGAAGAAATGGACAAGTTTTTAGAAACATACAGCCCACCAAAACTGAATCAAGAAAAAATAGATAATTTGAACAAACCAATCACTAGAAGCAAAATAGAAACTGTAATTTAAAAAACTCACTACAAACAAAAGTCCAATACCAGATGGCTTCATTGGGGAATTCTACCAAACATACAAAGAAGAACTTATACTGATTCTTCTCAAACTCTTCCAAAAGATTGAAGAAGAGGGAATTCCTCCAAGTTTTTTCCATGAAGCCACCATCATCACCCTGATACCAAAACTAGAAAAAGACACTACCAAAAATTACAGGCCAATACCTTTGAAGAATACATATGAAAACATTCTCAACAAAATACTAGCAAAATGAATACAACACCACATTAAAAAAAAAATACACCACAATCAAGTTAGAATAATCCCAAGGTCACAAGGATGGTTCAACATATGCAAATCAATCAAGGTGATATATATATCACATTAACAAAAGCCACATGATCATCTCAATAGATGCAAAAAAAAATTTAATAAAATTCAACATCCATTCATGATAAAAATTCTTATCAAAGTTGGTACAGAGGGAACATATCTCAACATAATAAGAGCTATTTATGAAAAACCCACAATCAACATAATACTCAGCAGTGAAAACCTGAAAGCATTCCCACTAAAATAAGAAACAAGGTAAGGATGCCCACTCTCACTTTTTCTATTCAACATAGTATTGGACGTCGTAGCCACAGCAATCAAAAAAGGGAAGGAAATAAAAGGTATCCAAACTGGAAGAGAAGAGGTAAAACTGTCATTATATGCAGATGACACAATACTATATACAGAGAACCCTGAAGACGCCACACAAAAACTGCTAGAACTGATAAATGAATTCAGCATGGTAACAGGGTATAAGATTAACATACAGAAATCTTTCTAATTTCCTTACACTAACAAATATCAGAAAAGGAAAGGTTTAAAAAATCCCTTTGAAAATTGGACCAAAAAGAATAAAATACTTAGGGATAAATCTGACCTAGGATGTGAAAGACTTACATGTTGAGAACTATAAAACACTGATAAAGGAAACTGAAGCTGATTCAAAGAAATGGAAAGATTATCCCATGCTGTGGACTGGAAGAATCAACATTGCTAAATGGCCATACTAGCCAAAGCAATCTACTGATTTAATGCAATCCCTATCAAATTACCCATGACATTTAAAAAAATTTATTTTTAATTGGAGGCTAATTAATTTACAATGTTGTGGTGGTTTCTGCCATACAACATGAATCAGCCATAAGTATACATATTTCCCTCTCTCTTGCCTCCCTCCCACTCCCCATCCAATCCCCATTCCTCTAGGTTGTCACAGAGTACAGAGCTGGGCTCCCTGTGTTATATAGCAACTTCCCTTCAGCTATCTATTTTACATATGTAATATATATGTTTCAATGCTACTATCTCAATTCATCCCACTCTCTTCTTCCCCTGTGCATCCACTAGTCTGTTGTCTATGTCTGTGTCTCTATTCCTGCTCTGCATATAGGTTCATCAAGACCATTTTCTAGATTTCAAATATATGCATTAATACATGATATTAGTTTTTCTCTTTCTGACTGACTTCACTCTGTGTAACAGGCTTTGTGTTCATCCACCTCATTAAAACTCACTCAAATTCATTCCTTTTTATGGATGAGTAATATTTCATTATATATATGCACTACAACAATTTTATCGATTCATCTTTCGACAGACATCTAGGTTGCTTCCATGTCCTGGCTATTATAAATAGTGTAGCAATACCAAAATGACATTTTTCACAGATCTAGAACAAATAATCCTATAATTTATATGGAACCACAAAAGACAGAACTGGCAAAGCCATCCTGAGGGAAAAGAACAAAGTTGGGAGCATAACCTTCCCACACTTCAGACAATAGCACAAAGCTACAGTCATCAGAACAGCAAGGTATTGGCACAAAAAGAGACACAGGGGTCAGTGAAACAGTATAGAGAGCTCAGAAATAAACCCACACACCTAGGTTCAATCTTAGGCAAAGGAGACAAGAATAAACAATGGAGAAAAGCTAGTCTCTTCAACAAATGCTATTGGGAAAGCCATACAGCTGTATGTATGTAAATCAATGAAGTTAGAACACACTTTCACACCATACAGAAAAATAAACTCAAACTGGCTTAACAACTTAAATATAAGACAGGACAACATAAAACTCCTAGAAGAGAATATAGGCAAAAAATTCTTTGACATAAATTGTACCAATGTTTTCCTAGATCAGTATCCCAAGGCAACAGAAGTAATAGTAAAAACAAATAGGACCTAATCAAAATTAAAAGCTTCTGCACAGAAAAGGAAACCATAAACAAAATAAAAAGAAACCTACAGAATGGGAGAAAATATTTGCAAATCATCTGACCGGCCAGGGATTAATTTCCAAATATACAGTTTGTACAACTAAATAACAAAAAACAAACAATCTAGTCAAACACTACAGAAAAACTAAACAGACATTTCTCCAAAGAAAACATATGGATGGCCAACAGGCTCATGAAAAGATCCTCAACATCGCTAATTATCATAGAAATGCAAATGAAAATTACAGTGAGGTATCACCTCACCCAGACCAGAATGGCTATCATTAAAAACTCTACAAATAATAAATGCTGACGAGGGTGTAGAGAAAAGGGTACTCTCCTATGCTGTTGATGAGAATGTAAATTGGTGCAGCCACTATAGTAAGAAAAGTAAGGAGGGTCCTTAAAACACTAAAAATAGAATCAATATATGATCCAGAAATCTCACTCCTGGCCATACATCTAGAAAAAAACTCTAACTGGAAAAGATACATGCATCCCAAAGTTCACAGCAGCATGGTTTACAGTAGCCAAGACATGGAAGCATCAACAGAGGAATGGATAAAGATGTGGTGCATATATATACAATGGAATATTACTCAGCCATAAAAATAAATGAAAACGCCATTTGCAACAATATGGATAGACCTACAGATTATTATCCTACATTAAGTAAGTCAAACGGAGAAAGGGAAATATCACATGATATTCACTTCTATGTGGAATCTAAAAAATTATATAAGTGAACTTATATACAAAATAGAAATAAGACTCAGACACAGAAAACAAATTTATGGTTACCAAAGGGGAAAAGGAGTGAGGGAGAAATAAATCAGGAGTTTGAGATTAGCAGATACAAACTACTATATGTAAAATAAACAACAAGGATCCATTTTATTGCAAAGGGAACTATATTCAATATCTTACAATAAACTCTATTGGAAAAGAATATGAAAAAGAATATAAAACTGAACCACTATGCCATCAATCAGAAACTAATACAATATTATAAATCAACTATTCTTCAATAAAACAATAAAATAAAATCCTCTTCCACTTTCTTTATAATTTATTCATAATTTGTATTTTATTTTTAATATAAATTTCTTAGACTTAATACTCAATCACAGGTTTTCAAATAGTTACTCAGTCTGATGCTGTCATCTGCATCCAAATGGAGCCACCTCCCACCTCCAGGCAGCCCATAAAAAAACAGTGCCAGGACATGGAAGCAACCTAGATGCCCATCAGCAGATGAATGGATAAGGAAGCTGTGGTACATATACACCATGGAATATTACTCAGCCATTAAAAAGAATTCATTTGAACCAGTCCTAATGAGATGGATGAAGCTGGAGCCCATTATACAGAGTGAAGTAAGCCAGAAAGATAAAGAACATTACAGCATACTAACACATATATATGGAATTTAGAAAGGTGATAACGATAACCCTATATGCAAAACAGAAAAAGAGACACAGAAATACAGAACAGACTTTTGAACTTTGTGGGAGAAGGTGAGGGTGGGATATTTCAAAAGAACAGCATGTATACTATCTATGGTGAAACAGATCACCAGCCCAGGTGGGATGCATGAGACAAGTGCTCCGGCCTGGTGCACTGGGAAGACCCAGAGGAATCGGGTAGAGAGGGAGGTGGGAGGGGGTATCGGGATTGGGAATACATGTAAATCCATGGCTGATTCATATCAATGTATGACAAAACCCACTGGAAAAAAAATAATAATAATAAAAAAAAAAAAGAAAGAAAAAAAAAAAAACAGTGCTAATGTGAGGCAGACACAGGACAAAAATGATTATCCCAAGGATGCTAGAATTCTTGTGATTCCTTCCCATTTCCATCCCTGAAGTGGCAGCAAGAACCATAGGTTGAAAAGTTATTTCCTAATATAGTCATTCTTTCTCCTAGACCATCATCTGCTGTCAAGTGCTATTCACTTTGCATCAGTTACACAATGCAATGACCACATTTGGGTCTTTCTGTTATTGTTTTGTGCTTTGTTTTCTGAGAATGAGCAGATGATATACAGGTCATGCCCTGGAGAAATCTCTTCCTGAAGCCTTTGCCACCAAACCAGAGAAAACATAAATCATATGCAGGAAAATTAGAGGCCAGACTGCTTTGGGACAGGCAAGATCAAGGTCAGTTCTTTCTACTCGAACAGAAAGCCATTTGCCCTTGGAGGCATCATCAATGAAAATAAGAAATAAGGAATTAATTTTGACTGTTACAAATTCCCTCCATCTTGTGGAAATCAATTTCAGCAACGACTAAGCACTTAATCAATGTTAAAAATAATTTTTATTAGTACAATTTCCTACCAACCATAGGGAATTTTCCATTTTCTCTTTTTTAAACTTAACATTATGGGGCCAATCCTTGATACGGTCATGGAATAAACGTTCATCCTAAGCACTTGTCAGCACTTTGTTCTGTTCAGGGTCTCCACCCTAGTTCCAGACTCCTGTCTTCTCCACGGTGACACATGTGCCTCAAACTCCCTATTGTGTGCCAGCTGGATAAGCACTATTGCTGGTCTAAAGGCCTGTGTGTGATTATTTCCCAAAGATGTCTGGGTTCTACAGCAATAAGTTCAGGAAAATACTTAGCCTCGGGAAAATTTTAATCTGCCTAGGAGTTGGAGCTAGGAAGGTATTGAGGGCCTTCCACAATGACTATTTCTCTTTCTGAGTTAGGCATAATTGGTAAGACCTACTCTTTCATCAGATTATATAACTCTAAGGTAGACAGGGTGCTCCTGACTCAGTGAGGCAGTGTCCAGTGATCTTGGCCAGTCTCATTCCTGGGCCCAACCTTTCCTCTTCTGACTATGATATTCTAGGCGAAGGACCTAAGAATCTGAATGTTTAATCATCATATCAGGCAAACTGGAAACCCTGCATTAGGGGACAGTGCCTTTTTGTTTGGTAGCCATTTTACAGAAAAGACGTGCCATGCAGCTACCAAGGCCCAAGGTCTTGGAACTAATAAAAGATAGGACTGAGTCTGAGCCAAGGGCAAGCTCTCTGTGTGCCTGCGTCTACTATTCCCTCTGCCCTTTTCATCCCCATTGGTTCCCTTCTTTTAGCAAACTGAAGCATGAGCACTGAAACAGAGAGACTGCATGATCTGAAAATTCTCTTCTTCCTGAGGGTGGCATTCTAGTCACTATGACAAGCCTCAGTGACACAGTCCTGACTTAAGAGTTACATTGGAGACAAGGAGAAGAGACACCAAGGAACTCACCTCAGTTGTGCTAAGTACAGTTGATACTGCAAATTCAACAGTCACAGACACTACATTTGGCCCAAAGCACTCTCTTTGGGCTTTACCACTGTTACAGGAGAGAAGGTGGAGAAGAACAGACAGCACATCACACAAGCTCTAAAACTGACTAGACCTGGTCTCAAATCCTGGCTCTCCCACTTATTACCTCTCAGATCTTGGCCTCAGGTTCAGCATCTCTAACATGAAAGTAGTAGCACATAGCTATCCTCTTGCATTATTGTGTGCCCAGCACACAGTAGATATTCAACAAATTCCTTCCCCACACCCAAGACCCGCTCCCCCAGGTCAGAGAAAGGGGGAAGAAGAAATGCGTCACGGGATGGGGGCCCATGGGGTCATGGAAAATGAAGGAGGGCATATGGATGGACATCCTGTCTTCATAAGCAATGAAACTGTCCTTTCTCTCCTGATATAGATCTACCTCACAAAAATAGTTACAGGATCTGACTCTGTTGCTGTGCAGAGCCCCAGAGCCCAGAATAAATGTAAATGCCCAGTGGTGTTTTCCTGTGCCACACAGGCAGACAGGAAGAACATTAAAGAGCAAATGACAACTTTCAAAAGCTTGCACACAGTGGTGCCCTAGCTGACATCTCATATGGCAGATTAAAAGCCCTGGAGGATAATAAAGCCCCTAGACTTGGCATGAGGGCCCAAGACTTGTGCTTCTGGTTATTCTGCCCTGACCTCCTTTCCCACCACAGGACAGGGAAGAAGCAGTTTCATTCAGAGTCCTCCTTTACCAAGAGCTACCTGGCACACATATTTCACATTTACACTAAGAGACAGAGATGAAGAGGATTAACACAGAACTTCAATGGACAGTTTCACTTCTGGAGCTCCTAGAGCAGTGATTCCCAAAGTGTGGCTCCTCAGACCAGCTGCACCAGCATCACCTGAGCACTTGTTTAAAAAATGTCTTACCTCAGACTTCCTGAATTAGAAAATCTGAAGGTGGAGCCCAGCTATCGGTGTTTGCACAAGCCCTCTAGATAATTCTGTACATGCTGAAGTCTGAGAACTACTGCTCTAGACATATCTTGTTTCTGTGTGAAAATTAATGTAAACAGAAGTATTTTGCAGTGCTATTTATAATCGAAAAATTTTTTAAATAAAGGAAATAGCCTAGGTGTCCATCAAAAGGAATGCATTAAATGATTAGAGCACATCTATGCAATGGAATATTATACACACATTAAAAAGAACAAAATAGCTTTGTATGCTCTGATACCATGAGATCTCTAGAATATACAGTTAAAAGAAAAAATAAGCAAATTGTAGAACAATGTGTATAATGTCCTACAATTTGTGATTAAATACATATGTGTAGAAATTTACATCTAAACATATGTGTAGATATTTACATTTCAATGATATTATTAAATATAAGTGCAGAAATTTACATTTAGATATGCTATCTAAATTAAATTTTGTACCATGGGCTAAAACTTCTCAAAGTTCAAAACATCAACTAGAACTTGATGTTCTGGAGGCAAAGTGAGGTAGACCTTGAGGTCCACAAAAAGCTGTGAAGAAAATGAAATGACTGTCATTTAAATGTCTTTGCACTGGTTGATAACTATTATCACTGCACCCTGCTTCTCCCTGGTTCCCTGCAGCAAACAAAGCCAAGAAGATTCAGTCAATTCCTTTTATCAGCTTGGATGCAAACAACCAGGGTTCTTTGCTGATTATAACTGCAGTTAAGAGACAATGTGAAAACGGCCACACACACACACAGACACAATAAAATGTCCTATCACTTTAGGCTCCTTTGATTAAATGTGAAAGAACCGAAGATGTTCAGCTAAAGAATAGGAGACTTAAGGGGTTGTGACAGTTTCCTTTAAGTACCTGAAAGGAAGATGGATTGAACAGATCTATGTTTAGACTCCAAAGACAGAACTGAGATGCTAAATTTTAAAAAGTTAAAAAAGAACATAGATTTCAAATCAATATAAAAATGCTTGTAACTGTAAGAAAAAAATGAACACACCTGAACACCTCATCAGGTAGTGAGTTCCTTGTCACCAGAACTATTCGGAGCAAATCTGGGGCTGTTTTACAAAGAACTAAAGTATCGGCAAGATAGCTGGATTATGAAAGCTTCCAGATTCTTTCCTTTCTGAAATACTTTGATTCTGTTCTAGGTTATGATTATGGCCACAAAATCATGTGTGAAAGCAGTCAGTTATAAAATGTTTGGCAAATAGAGTGGAAATGTCTTGTTCTTACTTATTTTGGACGAGCCCTGCTTTCCCCACTCTGATGGCACAGAATGTACATCAGTGATTCATAAATCTTTCAGCCACATGATGACTTTGATGTTCAGCTTCCTCAAATGCTTGGGAAATGTGGCTCTCCACTGAGGCACGACTTGAGAAATTCATATTCAACTTAGAAATTAAGGTTACTTCTTCAATGAGAGTGAGAGCTCTGAAGAAGCAGTATTTGGGGTGTTTTGTTTTGTTCTTTACACTGAAGAACAATAAGGATACCCTATGAAAATGTTCACAGGGACATGAGTGAGGGCTTAGACTATTTGGACCATCATTTATAAGACAGCTCAAGTGATCACAAGGGCCAAGCTGGCGCTGACAAGAAGTTAGATTTTAGGAGAAAACTTCACAGCAATTAGAGCTGTCTGAAATGGAATGGAGTTCTTTGTGGAGTGGTGAGTTCCTTGTCATCACTGAGGATGCTCAGACCACCTACAAATTAGAACCAGCTTGGGGTTGGATCAGATGACTTCTAAGGTGCCAATTCTCCAAGGGTAGGTCCACTAATCACTGGAAAGCTAAGAGGGTTTCCTGACAACCTAAAACTGATCCATACACACAATTCCTTTACTGTTTTCTTTGACAAATAACACACAGCTCCCAAGGTTTATTTTATAAGTGCAATTAATACTCACAACCTACTAAGAAAGTTATTAAGGATAACTAAACTTTATTATAACAAATTATGTATAATTAAGCAACTAATACTAAAATAACTTTGTATTTGTTTTCTACTGTTGCATAGTAGATTACTAGCAATGTAGTAGCTTAAAAACAATATCCATTTATTACCTCAATTTCTGCACTCAAAAGTCTTGGCATGGCATGGCTAGGTTCTAGGTTCTCCTGGTGTCTGAGAATTGATGAGAAGTGGAAATGTCACAGTGATAAATGATGCATTTACCAATGCTCAGAGTATCATAAGGCTAAAGAGAAGGTGTGAGCTACAGAGCTTACCAAGCTTACATCCTTGAGGCAGAATTCAGTTCTTTGCAGTTGTAAGAGTGAGGTGCTCATTTCCTTGCTGGCTGTCAGCTAGAGGCTAAGATCCCAAAGGCTGCCTTCATTCCTTGATATGTGGCCTTCTTCAACAATTAAGAAGTTCTCCAGCATGGAAGAACTCCTCTTACTTTGAATCTTTGGCTTTTCCCCTCTCTGACCTCTAGATCCAGATTTAAAAGACTCTTGTGACTAGGTCAGAATCACTTGGAACAATCTCCTTTTCTTAATTAACTGTACCAGGAAACATACACTAATCATGGGAATAAAATCCATCAAATTTATAGTTCCAGGGATTATGTATACTCTAGGAAGCAGGGTCAGGAACCACCTCAGAATTCTGCCTGCCACAATTTTTGTAAAGTTAAAACATTGTGACATATGACCCCACAATCCCACTACTGAGCATATATCCTGAGGAAACTGTAATTGAAAAAGACCCATGTACCCCAATGTTCACTGCAGCATTATTATTGATAGCCAAGACATGGAAGCAACTTAGATGTCCATCAACAGCTGAATGGATAAAGAAATTGTGGTACTTATATACAAAAGAATATTACTCAGCCATGAAAAGGAATGCATTTGATTCAGTTCTAATGAGGTGGAAGAACCTAGAGCCTATTATACAGAGTGAAGTAAGTCAGAAAAAGAAAAACAAATATCCTATATTAAAACATATATAAGGAATCTAAAAAGATGGTACTGATGAACCTATTTGCAGGGCAGCAGTGGAGACGCAAACACAACAGACTTGTGGACACAGTGGGGGAAGAAGAGGGAGGGACAAATTGAGAGAGTAACACTGAAACATATACATTACCATATGTAAAACAGATAGTCAATGGATATTTGCTGTATCATGCAGGGAGCTCAAACATGGTGCTCTCTGACAACTTAGAGGGGTGGGATGGGATGGGAGGGAGGAGACATATGTATACCTATGGCTGATTTATGTTCATGTATGGCAGAAAATAATACAATATTGCAAAGCAATTATCCATTTAAAAATAAACATATTTTAAAAAAACATGAAAAAAACTAAAGTTCTAACTATAAGCCACAATTACTAGAGATATCCACTTTATCAATTGACATCTATCCTTCTAAGCCTTTTACTATGGGTTTATTATACATAAATTATACATAATTATACATAAATTATACATAAATAAATACTTATTATACACAAGGAGTACATATACATAATTATACATAAATTATACATAAATAAATACTTATTATACGTAAGGAGTACGTAAAGGCTGCATATTGTCACCCTGATTATTTAACTTATATTCAGAGTACATCATAGAAACACTGGGCTGGAGGAAACACAAGCTGGAATCAAGACTGGCAGGAGAAATATCAATAACCTCAGATATGCAGATGACACCACCCTTATGGCAGAAAGTGAAGAACTCTTGATGAAAGTGAAAGAGGAGAGTGAAAAAGTTGGCTTAAAGCTCAACATTCAGAAAACTAAGATCATGGCATCTGGTCCCATCACTTCATGGCAAATAGATGGGGAAACAGTGGACAGAGTGGCTGACTTTGTTCTTCTGGGCTCCAAAATCACTGCAGATGGTGATTGCAGACATGAAATTAAAAGACGCTTCCTCCTTGGGAGGAAAGTTATGACCAACTTAGACAGCATATTGAAAACCAGAGACATTACTTTGTCCACAAAGGTCCGTCTAGTCAAGGCTATGGTTTTTCAAGTGGTCATGTATGGATGTTAGAGTTGGACTATAAGGAAAACTGAGTGCTGAAGAATTGATGCTTTTGAATTATGGATTTGGAGAAGACTCTTGAGAGTCCCTTGGACTGCAAGGAGATCCAACCAGTCCATCCTAAAGGAGATAAGTCCTGGGTGTTCATTGGTAGCACTGATGCTGAAGCTGAAACTCCAATACTTTGGCCACCTGATGCGAAGAGCTGACTCTTTTGAAAAGACCCTGATGCTGGGAAAGATTGAGGGCAGAAGGAGAAGGGGACGACAGAGGATGAGATGGTTGGATGGCATCACCGACTCAATGGACATGGGTTTGGGTGGACTCTGGGAGTTGGTGATGGACAGGGAGGCCTGGCGTGCTGCAGTTCATGGGGTCGCAAAGAGTCGGACATGACTGAGGGACTGAACTGAACTGAAAACATGTGGCATAGTTTTTAAAAGAAAATTATCATACTGTTTTATAGTTATTGTGTGATTTTATAGTTGGCTATTTTCACTGGAGTTTACCCTGAAGATGTTTTGTGTCAATTATACAGATCTCATTTTTTTTTTGCACTGTAATGGCTATGCCATAGTTTATATAATCATCCTTCTATTGATGGACATTTCTACGCTTGCCATTTGTAACTACTATTAACAATGTTGCAGTGAGCATTTTTGTAGGTGTCTCTTGGTGTCTGAGTATGAAAGGGAAGTAGAATGTCCAAGTCTTAAATTGGACAAGTCTTACATTTTAAATTATAGGAGAGACTGTAAAATTGAGTGGCAGTATTTTTAAGTATAAAAATCTGTGCTAAAGCTCAAAACTTCTCTCTAATAAAGCAACTCATGTATATGTCTTTTTTATTCTTATTATCTATCACCAAATTTCTTTTCCACTAGAATCTGTGAAAGCACACTGCCCTTCCTAAATTGCCCAAGATTGTAAAAGTTAAAGCATAACCAAGTGCCTGGCCTCTATCACCACACTATACCTGTGAGTTTATTACTAACTTATAAAATACACATGTTTTGGTACAGTATCCCTTAAAAACGTGTGAGGGTCCCTTTCCCTCAGTGGTGGGGCAAGGACCCTCATGGCACATGGCTTCTCCCAGCTGGGAGTGCCTCTGGATGCCAGATGTCAAATCTTGCAATGGTTCTGACAGCCACGAGAGTACTCCAGCAGGGCTGGCAGCAGGATAACCATGTCTTAACCATGACTTAAATTCTATGTGCCAAAATTTTAAAGCTTCCATCAGTAAACTATTAAAATGAATGTATGCATTCAGTAAAATTATAAGATAAAATATACATATACAAAAATTAGTTGCATTTCTATACACTAACAAGGAACTATATAAAAAAGAAAAATTAAGAAAGCTATCCCATTTACAACAGCATCGAAAAGAATTAAGTACTCAATAAATTTAACCATAAGCTAAAAGATCTGTACACTGAAAAATGTAAGACACTGATGAAAGAAACTGAAGAAACAAATAAACGAAAGATACTCCATGCTTATGTGGAAAAATTAATATTGTTAAAACTGCCATACTAATCAACACAATTTAGATTCAATACAATCTCTATCAAATTTCCAATGGCATTTTTCACAGAAATAGAAAAAAAATTCTAAAATTTGTATTAAACCACAAACAACCCCAAACAGTGAAAGCAGTCCTTTGCTCTAAAAGAAGAACAAAGATGGAGTCATCATAGTTCCTGGTTTTAAACTATGTTGCAAAGCTATACTAACCAAAGTAATATGGCACTGGAATAAAAATACACACATAGATTGACGGAACACAATAGAGAAGTCAAAAATAAACCCATGCATATATGGTCAGTTGATTTTTGACAAAGGAGCCATGAGTATACAATGGGTAGATGACTGTCTCTTCAATAAATAGTGCTGATAAAACTGGATATCCACATGAAAAAGAATAAATCTGGACCACACATGAAAATCAACTCAAAACAGATTAAAGATCTGAACATAAGCCTGAAACCATAAAACTTCTAGAAGAAAACATAGAGACTAAGTTCCTTCACAATGGTCTTGACAATGACTTTTTTTTTTTTTAACAACAAAAGCAAAAGCAATAAAAGCAAAAATAAACAAGATGGACTATACTAAACTAAGAAGCTTCTGTTCATCAGAGGAACCCATCAACAAAATAAAAAGGCAACCTATGGAAAGGGAGAAAATATCTACTAATCTATACCCAATAGGCATTAATATCCAAGATATATAAGGAACTTATACAATTCAGAGGCAAAAAACAATCATAACCCAGAACCTGAATAGACATTTTTTTCCCAAAGAAAACATACAAAATGCCAACATGTACCTGAAAAAGTGTTCAACATCAATAACTGTCAGGGATATGCAACTCAAACCCACCATAAGATATCACTTCAGACCTGTTAGAATGGCTATGCTCTAGAAAACTAGAAGTAGTAAGTGTTGGTGAGGACGTGGAAAAAAGGGTACCATTGTGCACTGTTGCTGGGAATGTAGAGTCATGTAGCTACTGTGGAAAACAGTATGGAGGTTCCTCAAGAAATTAAAAAATAAAAACTACCATATGATCCAGCAAAAAGCCAGAAAATTCTTCCATTGCAATAACATGGATGAACTTGGAGGCCATGAAATAAGCCAAACTTAAGGAAGACAAATACTACACGACATCACTAATAAGTGAATCCTAAAAGAAAGAGAAAAGTCAGTTCATAGAAACAGAGTAGAAAAGTGGTTGCCAGGGACTGGGAGGAGGAGGAGGAAAAAATAAGGAGAAGTTAGCAAAAGGGTATAGATGTTCAGTTATAAGATTAATAGAGTCTAAGGATCTAATATGGAACATGGTGACTACAGTTGATAACATGCTACTATATAATCAAAATTCACTAAGAGAGTAGAATATAAATGTTCTCACCAAAACAAACAACTAAGTAACTATGATAAACATGTTAATTAACTTGATGGTGGGAATCTTTTCACAATGTATGTATATATCAAATCATCTTGTTTTACTCTTTAAATATTTTACAATTTCATCAACTAAACTTCACAAAAGCTGAAGAGCAAAAAAATAAATAAAGAAGTCTCTGAAAAGAGATAATCAGACTATAAAGTCAGCTACAGGAAGTACTATATGAGACAGGAAGAAAATATAAATTATTTTCCCCAAGAGGCCCTAAGCATCCAATAAATACTCGTTACTAAAGGAAGAAAAAGTAACTAAAAACTTATGATAGTATGACCCAATAACCAGACTGCACATGATTTCATACCCAGCCAACACTGCACAGTATGCAATTTGACTTCTGCAAACCTTAAGATCAGATTACATGTGGTCCCAAATACCAACACTCTTGCCTCAACAGTGGCTTACTTGAAATGGATAGAAATTGATCCTTTGAGTCCTTTCGGATGATCAGGCTTCCTCTCTCACTACCACCATTCCCTTTGTGTGTAAATGGATATCAAAGCTCAAAGGACCTTGAGTTTCACGTGGCGCATGTGTAACTTTCTTCATAGGGAATAGAAGGTAGCCACTGTGAACTTTATATTTTAAGTCTCTACCAACAGTGAGTGCTCAATCTACACCAATATTAATTATTCATAATCTGTCACTTTAATAACTTTCATCAAGAGAAAACAGTGAAGTCAACAGTCTCACCTTCAAAGCTGATTAGAAACTATACCGTAATATTTAATGACTGCTTAACATCTGTTCATTCCAAACTCTAGCTGCCCCAGTTGCAAAATAAAGAAATGTTTAACATATTACTTTAAAAATAAAGATAGAAAAATAAATAATTTGCAGATTCTGTCACAAAATACTCCTATCTTATAGACAAACATTTGACAAAACTTCAAGTTGTTTCCTTGGTGGTTGCAAGCTAACTGTGAAATAGGTTTTGGCAGAAGTAAATTAGTTGGGATTATAGAAATCCATCACTATCACAGAGCACAGGAATCACTTATGGTCACAAGCAGATTATATGTGTGTGTATGTTTCTATGTGTATGCATTTTTTCTGACATAATATATAGCTTTTGTATGGGAAAGATTAAGGGCAAGAGGAGAAGTCATTAGCAGGAGGAAACAAATGCTAAATTATGAATCAGTCAGTTAGAAATTAGTATACCTTGAATGAGACATTTAACTTCTCAGGGGCTCAGATTCCTTTCTTGAATTGTAAAATTAGGGAGTGATTGAATTTTTCAAAGTTACTTTCAGCTTTAATAATAAAGGGACAAAAAATAAAGCTTTTCAACCTTTTTTAAAAAATGTCTTGTGAAGAACATGTGTAAGATTTTACCATGATATATATTCCCCTTTCTGTTAAAAGGACAATCACATGTTAATGGCAACTACATTTAAGAGGCAAAAATGTAAATGAATTGAAGCTTTTCTGCCTATTCATTATTTTGGGTTTAATCTAGTGAATACTTAGAAAAATAACACTGAGCACTCCTACAATAGACTGAATGTGTCTCCCATAAATTTATGTGGAAACCTAATCTCAAATGCAGTGATATTTGGAGGTGGGACCTTTGGAAAGTGAGCAGGACATGAGGGTCCTACCCTCATCAATGGTAGCCCCTTATCAAAGAGGCTCCAGAGAGTTCCCTTTACCCCTTCTGTCAAATGTTGTTGTTGTTTAGTTGCTAGATTGTGTCTGACTCTCTTGTGACCCCATGGACTGCAGCCCCACCACATAAGGACACGGCAAAAACACAGTTATTTATGAACAAGGAAGAGTGCTCTCTCTAGATACCAAATCTGGCAGCACCTTGATCCTGGACTTCCCAAACCCCAGAATTATGAGAAATAAATGTTTGTTTATAAGTCATTCAGTCTACAGTAATTTGTTTTAGTAGCCCAAAAGATATAAGACAACTCCAAATCCCCTTCACATGCTCTTCCATTTCTCTTTTAAATGATTCTGATGAAGATGCTGACATGATATAGATTACCCTTTTGATGTCTTAAGAATCATCCATTTCAACAAATACCTTCCAATTTCTCCTACATTTTGAGATACTATGCTCTGCAAAATTCATGGCAACAATTTGCAGTGGTAGCCATCAACAACATTTGACCCTGGTCAGAAATGAGATGGATAATGGTGAGACATCACACTACCCAGCATTCATAACATGATTTATAGCTTCTAAGCTGCATTCAGGGCTTCCCTGATAGTTCAGTTGGCAAAGAATCCGTCTGCAATGCAGGAGACCCCGGTTTGACTTCTGGGTCAGGAAGATCCCCTGGAGAAGGGATAGGCTGCCCACTCCAGTATTCTTGGACTTCCCCTGTGGCTCAGCTGGTAAAGAATCCGCTGGCAGTGCAGGAGACCTGGGTTTGATCCCTGGGTTGGGAAGATCCTTTGGAGAAGGGAAAGGCTACCCATTCCAGTATTCTAGCCTGGAGAATTCCTTGGACCGTACAGTTCAGAGGGTCGCAAAGAGTCAGACATGACTGAGCGACTATCACTTTTCACTTTCACTTTCAAGCTGCATTCTGAGTAAATGTGCTTCGAACAGGTCACCAAGACCTAAGATTAGGCGGTAAATGAGCACTCATTCTGCTTTAGTGCTCCTTTCACCAGAAAGAATTGACAAGAGAAAGAAAAAGTGAAGGAAGGGGTCAGGGGAGGTAAATCAGCAACTACAACTCACATTATGAGAAGCAGGGCAAGCTGCTAAGGCCTTGACTGTGGTTACTGGACCCACAGTGTATGCAATGCTTACAGCTCACAAAAAGAATGCCTTTACAAGCCTACTCTACAGTTCTCTATGCTGAGTTCTTGGATCTGTCCAGTAGTTCTTGTAGTCTATTTCTTCATATACATATATATTGCTTTCATACTACTGAAGCACTTTTCCTGGCCATTCAGTCTGGGGAATTGGACTGAATTTGGGTCAAGTGACCTACGCTATGCCTCTTCTCTAGGAAAACTGTGGTGGGGAAGTTTTATATAATCCAGTTTTTTCTTAAGTTTGAGGTCAACACTTGTTTTGAGTTCTGCTCAGAGAGCATTCCTGAATGGTTGTCCCTAAACTTCAGAGTGCATCGCCACCCTTTGGGGAGGTATTCTAAAACACAGATTTTCCAACCCTACACCAGACCTCCTCTAATTCAGAACATGTCAAGCTCACCAGGGCATCTGTTTTAGAATGTAGATATGGGATCTGCTGGGACTTGATCGAAACACCAAAGACTTGCTCTCAGCCCTGGTGCTTAATGTTGTGTGACCTTAGCTCAGTTTTATCCTCTCTGGGAGTTGCTTTTCCCATCTGCAAAATAAGGTATGTGGGTGACCTGCCCTTTATGATTGCTCCAAATCTAATGTTCTCTAAAGCTAAAAAAGTCACTAATTGGGATGCTGAGGACATCGATTGGTGCCCTTTAGAAAAGCAATGTATTGAGTCATTTAATGAAGACACTTTCAACGGCACAGGGAACTAACTAAAATCGTTAGCATAACGGGTGAAGACTGATTTATCTGCATTTTTATTTAAAAATTCAATTGAACTGTGGGTGTGTGAGTCTATGGAATTTGCATTACAACTCTGGCATACATTTGTCTTGTGGGAATGGATGATCTTCTATTTTCACAAAGGGATGTGTTAGTTGTTAATCAAGACATTTTAAAATATTAGCAGAGTCCCCAAAGCTGAGAAATAGTAGTTCAATGGCTTTACTTTTGGTCCTGAATATAAAGAAAACACATTTAGAGTTAAGTGTACAAAATCTGGCCAGCAGGTAGGGTCAGGCAGGGTTGCTTACACCTTACTGGAGAAATTCTTAAGTGTTAAGTTTAAAGGTAGTCATGCTCAGAAGGGATGTAGTCATACAGAGATGACTACACGTGGGGGATTCAGGGAGGAGGGAGTGGGGGGACGTATCAGACCATATTTGGAAAATAAAGCAGAAAGACAAAGTAATTGAAATTGGGCCTCAGATGAGAGGAACAAAGCAGGAATAAAAAAAAAAAATTTAAGGGTCAGCAGCAAGCCACAATTTGAAGCATGGCTCCCCAAAAAGAAGAGTTACAGAGTACCATCCACCATATAGCATTCTTATGCACAAACCAGCAGAAACTCTGAGACCAAGTATAGATTCCTATTGGGACCAAGCTGTCAGACAGACCTGGCTACAGTCTTCTCACACTTAGGACTGGAAAACAGCCCATCAGTCTGAGATAAATGACCCCAAAAGATACGTGAAACTGAACTGAAACAAATGAAAAACCTTACAGGTAGGTCATATGAGGGTACAGAGAATGGCCATGTGAAACCAACTCTGATTTTTCAGTCAAGGCAGATGGAGACAAAACCTCCAATTGTGGAGACCAAAGCATGTGGAGAGTCTGTACTGACACGTCATAATCATGGCTACTATTTACCTGGCCCCAATTATGTGCCAGACACTTGACATCACATCACTTAATCTTCTGCTATAGATACAGTCATTAGCCCGGTTTTACACATAAGCAGCCAAGGTTGGGCAGGGATGAATTTCCTGCTCAAGATTACACAGCTAGGATGTGCTGGATCAGGGTTCAAGCACAGGCCACTTGGCTCCAGAGTCGACAGGCTTGTCCAGCCTTCACTAGACAGGAGCAGTAGAGTCATGAGAAGTCAAGCTTCACATGCTTGATTCAGTGATCCCAACCACCTTGCCCATCCTCAGGAATCTATGATTCCAGACCCTGCTCTGTCACCAGATGGATACAGAGACTCTGAGTCTTTTCCCAGGATCCTGTCTCCATTTTCCATTGAACTAGAAATCAGAGGAGCCTTAAACATGTTAGCTGCTAAATTCTTCAAATAAAACCTTGCTGAAGCCCACTGTATACATCAGATGAAATCAGGGCTGCCCTGATGGAAGCTGAGACAGAGCTCACTCAGCCCAGTTTAGAACACACAGTTGACCCCACCCCCACAGTTTCCTCCTGTGGTTGCTCCTGAGGTCCCTGCTCTGCAGCTCTAGATTCTACTAAACAAACTTGAAAACCACTGGGCTGGATTGTTTCTAGGATGTCTTCCAAGTGCAAGATTCATAGATAAATGACCTAGATATCATCAAAGTCATGAAACTTGAGCAAATTAAAGTTGGCTCTTTGGTGTTCAGAGTAAGCTCCATAAGTATAACTTGGGAAGGTTGCTCCCTCCCTTCTTTCAAGAGCCTGGGGAGAAATCTCTCACTTTGTTCTAAGAGATACTTGGAAAAAAGACTGTTTTGCATCCTCAAAAGGTGATTTATTGGAAGAACAGCCAGTTATCAGGAATTCATGTCAATGAAACATTAAACATTAAAGAAACACATGACCAAAAGATAACATTCACTTATTTGATTATAGTGCACAGAGTTGTTGTTTAGTAGCTAAGTCCTGCCTGACTTTGAGACCCCATGGAGACTGCAGCCCACCAGACTCCTCCGTCCATGGGATTTCCCAGGCAAGAATACTGGAATGGGTTGCCACTTCCTTCTCCGGGGAATCTTCCCAACCCAAGGATCATTGAACCTGCATCTCCTGCATGGCAGGCAGATTGTTTACCACTAAGCCACCATGGAAACCCAAGGGTACAGAATTGTTGTTGTTGTAGTTGTTGCTTAGTTACTAAGTTGTATCCTATTCTTTTGTGACCCCATGGACTATAGGAGTAGGCCAATAACAACCTAATGCCTTTTTTTGGCAACAGCTTTATTGAGATCGAATTCACATACCACACAATTCACCTATTTAAATGTACAATTCAATGATTTTTTTAAGTATATTCAAAATTGTGGGACTTCCCTGGTAGTCCAGTGATTGGGAGTCCACCTGCCAATTCAGGGGACATGGGTTTGATCCCTGGTTTGGGAGGTTTCCACCTGCCACAGGACAGCGGGGCCCACATGCCACAACTACTGAGCCCACGCTCTAGAGCCCGAGAGACACAACTACTGATGCCTACCAGCCCTAGTTCCATAACAAGAGAAGCTACTGCCTGAGAAGCCCACACACCACAACTAAAGAGCAGCCCCTCCTCACTGCAACTAGACAAAGTCTGCATGCAGCAACAAAGTCCCAGCAAAGCCAATAATAACAATGTTTTTTTTTTTTTTTTAATTGTGAAACCATCACTACAGCCCATTTTAGAACATTTCATTGCCCCATAGAGAAAGCCTGTACCTTTCAACAGTCATCTTCCATCCCCTCAGCCCTGGGTGGTCACTGATCTACTTTCTGTCTCCATAGATTTGCCTATTTCGGACATTTCATTTAAATGTATCATACAATATAAGATCTTTGTTTCTGGCTTCTTTCTTTCACTCTGTGTGTTTTCAAGTTTCCTCCATGTTGTAGTGCATCCATTCCTTCTCTTGGATGAATAAACCGCTGACATTGCACGGAGGTCCCATATTTTGTTTAAGCGTCGCTCAGCTGATGGACAAGCGGGTTGCTTCCATCTTTAGGAAATGGAGCAAGCATTCATGGCTCCATGCTGTCTCCTCCCTATTTCTGCCACAGTTGCCTTGAGGGGTCAGCTTAGGAGAAGAGCAGTCAGCACAGACAAGCAGGCTCTCTGTGCCCTTTGCTCAGAGGAGGTTTATGGCCTTCAAGATCTTCTCTCTTCCTGACTGTTGTTTTCAAAAGCCTAAACTCACTTATCAGGTGTGCTGTATACTCCTGAGGAGAGAAGCAAGCAGGAATTTCAAGAGAGAGGAAGGCAATTCTCCATGTTTCTAGGGATGAAGACAACATGGAGAGAGACTCTGGGTTTGGAGAGACCTGGGGCCACACCCTGGCAGTGCCCTGGGGCTGGCAGCAGGGAATAGCCACGCAATTTCCCTGGGATGGATCAGATGGCAATTCCTTGAAGGGAGCTCCCCAGTGGGAACTGAAGTTTAACTTGCCCTTGCTTGCAGGTTTATAGGCTCAGACTTAATACAATGCTAATTTAAAATTCCATTCAAAGCTGGATTTGTGGACTGAGATTCATACTTGAAAGAAACAGAAATAAGTTGAGGAGATTAAGAGAGTATGTGGTTAGGACTCAGAAGACCAATGTCTCAAGCCTCCCCTGTATGGAGCGAGGGGGATAGCAAAAGCAGAAGAAAAGCAAGGAAGTAATTCAGACAAACCAAGAACAATAGCCCCTCTGACACTTAGGATGAGGTGTGGCAGAACACCAGGGATAGACTCTCCAATGACCAACTGATATTCAACAAACTGCTAGGAACCCTGAGGATGTCCTCTATGTTAAGTTGTATTCTCAATTAGTACTTTATCCTGAGCTCCATGGCAGGCTTTTTAAGTAAAACTAAAGTATAAAAGCTGCATGTTATATTATGTCAGAAAAAAAAATATATATATATATATACATATAAACATACATACATACACACACATAGAAACACACGTATATATAATCTCTTTGTGACCACAAGAAATTCCTTTGCTTTATTATAGTAAAGGATTTCTATAATCCCAACTCATTTACTCCTGCCAAAAGCTGTTTCATAGCCAGCTTGCAGCCACCAAAAACCAAAAGCAGGTGGATAAATGTGAATTTTAAAGTAAATTTTAGTAATGTCTTGAGATGTGCTTTTCAACAAAAAATTTTCCTCCCCCAGCAGGCAAAAGTCATCGTTTCTGTCCTTTCCACTAACAGAGAGTTTGTTTGTTTAATATATAGTTTACAACTCTTACCGTTCCACCCATTCTTTATCAGCCAAAAGGACCTGCTTAGCATTTCTCACAGACATACCAGTCCTGTGTGTCTCTGTGCAGAATGTTCTATTTGTTCCATCTACCTAGGCAATTTTTCCCTTCTTGGTTCTCCCAGGGCACTTGATAAGTACTTCTGTCTCTGTCCAGATTTTGAGAAAAGCTTAATTTTCATTTTTTAAAAAAAAATCCAGTTAATTGAAGACAAATACAGGTCTAATTTTAGGACAATGCTAAAAACAAATCAATTCTAAATATGTAGTTGTAGACAATGAGATCTTGAGAGCAGGGTCTTGTTCTGTTTTATTAATTGCATCTTCAATGCCTAGAAAGGGATCTGATTCATAGTTCAATTCATAATTCAAGTGTTCAATGAATGAATGAATGATTTAAGATCCATGCTTTACTCTATCCTGTTGCTTTACTCTGTTTTGGGGTACAAAAAGAATATATTTTATCTTTCCTTTTTCTAGGCCATCATCATGGATGTTTTGCTTGACCCTCCCTTCTCCTTTCTATTCACCCCTTCCTCTCCTTGAGGAAGTCTCAGGAATCTTGAAAGTCGATGGTTATTATAGAAATGAAAAGTTCAGTACCATGACCAGGTGTCTGAGAGCACAGGAAAGCTACTGGTAAAGTACGTCTTTGGCTTTCCTGACCTCAGATATACTTATTTCTACCTCATTAGTGTCCCACTGATGCCAGTTTGTCTCCATTTCTGTGGCTTTTCTCATAGTTCAAACTATCCTTCATTACTTAGAGACCCATCACCCAGATAACACACTTTTTATTAACATGCAGCAAACCAAGATGAACATTTTAACGTGTACCTCAGAAAGAAGGAAATAATTTGCAGTGTTCTGAGCAACCCAGAAGCACATATTGCTTGTCATTAGAGAAAGGCAATTTTGACAAGCATTATGTTGACTCCACATTCCCTTCAACAAAACCTTGATGCTAATTTCCAAATCCATCATGACAATTAGTCTGCTCATCACTTCACTTTCCAAATAACACAACCTTGTAGGAGAATTCTCCTACAAGTCAATTCCTGAAAGCTGAAATTCTGGCAGGCAACTGGGCTTAGGGGTGTGCAGGAGAGGATCCTGAAAGGCAGGTGGCCTCCGACCATGAGGTCGGAAAGGGGTGTAAAAGGGTACAGCTAACAGTTTCTTCTTGGTGTGTTGAGTAAGATCCTACTGAGCTCAAAGACATGGCAACAGAGTAGAATTCACAAGGCCTGTGTTCCCAAGAATAGCTCATTAATCTCAGGCCTAGAGCCAGCTTCCAATGGAGAAATCTCAGACAAGCCACTTATCTTCTCTGAGACACCTCCATTTCTCATCTACAAAATGGAAATGATAGAATACAACCTTGTGCTTTGTGTGAGAATTGGAAGAGAACATGAAGTTTAGTAATGGATAACTGTTATTAGCTGAGGTTCCTTCTAAATGCGATTTCTGTTAATTTAGTGGGAACTCAAAAATATGTGCTGTTCTATTCTGTGTAGTTTTTATTGAGCTATAATTCACATACTGTAAAATTGACCATTTTAAACTTTTTGATTCAATGGTTTTTAGCATACTCACAAGGTTGGGCAACCATCACCCATCATTTAATTGTAGTACATTTTACACTTTAATTATAGTACATTTAAAAATAAACCTCATATCCATTAAAAGCCACTCCTCTTTCCCTCCATCCCCTCAGCCCTAGAAAACTAATGACTTACTTTCTGTCTCTATGGATTTTCCTATTCTGGACATTTCATATAAGTGTAATCATATAATACATGGCTTTTTGTGTATGGCTCCATCACACAACATAGTGTTTTCAAGGTTCTTCTATGCTGCAGCATGTATCTATAATTCATTCCTTTTTATGGATGAATAATATTCCATTGTATGGTCATGCCACATTTTTTCATTGTCCATTCATTAATTGATGGACATTTGGTTATTTCACTTTTCACCTATTATGAATAATATTGCCAAGAACATTTGTGTACATATGGACATATATTTCTGCCTCTTCTGGGAATACACCTAGAAGTGGAAATACTGCATTATATGGTGACTATGTTTAACTTTTTCAAATTGTTTTCTACTACTCCTATACCAATTTACATTCCCACCAGCAATGCATGAAGTTTCCTTTACTTTTAAAATCTAATTTTTCTTAGATTATGAAACATTTCTAAGGGGAATAGAAATTTCACCCTTTTCTTCTATCTTGTTTTTCTTTCCTTTTTTGTTCTTCTTTTTCTCTATCTTTCCCTCTCTCTATCCCTTTCTTCCTCCTGTCCTCTGAAAAATGAAAAATGCCTTCCTAAACCATCACCTCATGGGAAATAGATGGGGAGACAGTGGAAACAGTGGCAGACTTTATTTTTTGGGCTCCAAAATCACTGCAGATGGTGACTGCAGCCATGAAATTAAAAGACGCTTGCTCATTGGAAGGAAAGTTCTGACCAACCTAGATAGCATATTAAAAAGCAAAGACATTACTTTGCCAACAAAGGTCTGTCTGGTCAAGGCTATGGTTTTTCCAGTGGTCATGTATGGATGTGAGAGTTGGACTGTGAAGAAAGCTGAGCACCGAAAAATTGATGCTTTTGAACTATGGTGTTGGAGAAGACTCTTGAGAGTCCCTTGGACTGCAAGGAGATCCAACCAGTCCATCCTAAAGGAGATCTGTCCTGGGTGTTCATTGGAAGGACTGATGCTGAAGCTGAAACTCCAGTACTTTGGCCACCTCATGCAAAGAGTGGACTCATTGGAAAAGACCCTGATGCCGGGAGGAATTGGGGGCAGGAGGAGAAGGGGACAACAGAGGATGAGATGGCTGGATGGCATCACCAACTCGATGGGCATGGGTTTGGGTAGACTCCGGGAGTTGGTGATGGACAGGGAGGTCTGGCGTGCTGTGATTCATGGGGTCTCAAAGAGTCGGACACGACTGAGCGACTGAACTGAACTGAAACAAAACTATGGTTTAAATGACACTAATTCTCACTGGACATTAGCTGAAAAAGCATGGAAATTTTTGTAGCTCTCACAGCAGAGCAGTTTTCGTTAAAGTTAAGGAATGACTGAATGACCTGCTTCAAAAGTTAACTACCTTGTTCTCTCATTTGCCATCATGAACTGGAGGGAGGAGTTGGAGACCGCAGATCTCTTACCTACTGAGAAGAATGATCAGGTCTTTTCTATTTTTAAAAGATCTTAGATTAGCCTGAGTAGATAGGAAGGAAGCTATGATACTAAAGGGCTAAACGGAGCCTAACCAGTCAATGTGGTTTCCCCCGAGAATTTGGGGGACAGGAATGGGAGGGCTGCAAGTCCTACAGAGGGACATAGGCTCTGGAATGGGAGCTGCAAGAATCTCAGGGAAGCATTAGTGATGGTCCCTCTGACCACCCTGGCAGAAAGCAGTTGTCTTAGTATGATTAGAGCCAGTTACCCACATAAACTCCAGTAAAGATAACAGACTGATAACACATGGCCTCTACCCTGTCTTAATACTGGACTTTTAGACACCTTAGGAAGTGGAGCTCAGAGCTGGATTTGACTTACAAAATAAAGAAGTCATCTTGCACATTTAGCATCATATAGCAGCTCATAGCTGTTTACATCTTTCGAGACTGAGGGTGGGATGGGGAAATATCATCCTAGTTTTTATAAAAAGGTAACAGAGGTTCAGAGAGGTTAAGAAATTTGCAAAATTCATCTAAATAGTGAGAGGGGAAAGCAGGAATTCACATCCCAGTGGGGTGAAAAAAACAAGACCTTTCTCACCACATCATCCTAGCCTTAAAAGGATGCTAGAACATGCAATCTATAATCTGAGACTCAGTAATATTTGAGAAGGAAAAGAAGCTCTGTCAAGCCGCATTTTGGCCTCTGGCCTGAACTTTCTCCATCTCTACAACACCATTAGTTGTTTGATTCATCCTTCCTTAAGCAGGGTGGGGGCACACTGGAACTTATTTGCAACCAAAGGATAGCTAACATCATCTCAATAAGGAGAGAAATGATAAACAAGTACGACATTCTTTCTTTACAGGCTCGGGAAAATGCCATGCTTTGAAAAATCAGCATCTACTCTACTAAGTGTTCTCTGAACTAGGAACAATCTTTCCATTTTTTCTGTAATTGCATCCATCAACTTAAATTACACATTTAATTTTGTTTGGAATTTTATCTATTGCTTATGTTTTTCTGCATATTCTCATACTTTCAATTTTCCTTCTCTTATTTAATTCAAATTAAGACCAGAAAGAGGCAGTCATTTTTAACATTACATTGCTTCATTCACCACGCTCTTAGCTCACTTTCCTTTTGTCTAAGCAAGAAACCAGCAGGCAGGATCTTAACCCTGGGAAGGAACATTAATCAAATCCCAAACTTTAAGATGATACATTTGTAATGCAACCACGAATTATTAATAACATCCTCTTTGTGAAACAGAGTAGGACATTAATATGAAGAAAAATTAATGAGAGAAATATAGGAGAAAGTCTGGCTGTACCGAAATGGAATGTAAAATTAACTTTACTTGTGAGAAAATGAAGGATTTTCCCTAAAAGTTTACATCTTCCTACATTTACATCACTTTCATTTTTAATCAGCATCTCCTAGAACTTTCATTATTCCCTGTTTTCAATTAGTGATTAAGTTGTAATTACTTCCTTTTATTTCACTTTGAATTTTCATCAGCTCTTTTCTGGTAATTTACAATATGATGTCTTCCTCATGTTTACCCAAGGAAGAATGGAGATCATAGTTGGCATTTATGACATTTAAGAGAGCATCTCTATTTAAATACGAGAGTTGGATAAATTTCCATCAGAAATGTATTCCTAATTCCTTAATTATATAATTCCATACCAATATTGGAATAATCTATGTAACACCTTCAAAGGAATGGTAAATTAATTAGTTGCAAGTGACCAAAATCCAATTTAAAATAGGTGAAACAAAAGAGAGAATTTATTGACCAATGAATTGGGAGGGAAAATTTCTGATGGCAAAAGAAATTTTTATCTTTATACTTCCTTCTTCTATTTGTTTATTCCTTCCTCTCTGCCTGCCTTCCTTTATTTTACTACAGAGTCTCTTCCCAAGTGTTAAGAATATTCGTGTCTTCCTAAAGTTCAAATGTGGAAACCCTAATGCCCAATTTGATAGTATTTGGAGGTGACTGGGTTTAGATGAGGTCATGAGGGTGCCCCCCTGCCATCATGGGATTTGTGTATATATAACCAGAGGAAGACAGAGCAGGTCTTTGTCTCTCTCCACCACATGAGGACACAACAAGAGGGTGCCCATCTGCAACCCAAGGAGAGATACTTCACCAGACACCAAACCTACTGGCATCTTGACCTTGGACTTCCCAGACTCCAGCCCAATGAGAAATAAAATTCCATTGCTTAAAGCCACTTCGTCTATGCTATTTAGTTATAGTAGCATAAGTTAAGTTGCCAAACTAAACCAGATTTCTTTATAGTAGTAATTTGAGCACTTGTTATTTTCCCTGGATCATAGATGAAGTATGAAAATTAGTGAACAGTAGAGCAATTTTTGAAAAGTTAATCCTTACAGAATTTAAAGACACATTTCAGAAGCCTGGCCTCTGTAATTACAACTGGGGACTAAAGTGAATACTTCTTTCTTATATCACCTCATCTTCACTTATTTTTATGTGTTCATCAATTTCATTACCTCCTATTGCATTACCTCCTGTTGCCCCAACCAGTAAAGCTGAAGAAGCTGAAGTTGAATGGTTCTATGAAGACCTATAAGACCTTTTAGAACTAACACCCCAAAAAGATGTCCTTTTCAGTATAGGGGACTGGAATGCAAAAGTAGGAAGTCAAGAAACACCTGGAGTAACAGGCAAATTTGGCCTTGGAGTACGGAATGAAGCAGGGCAAAGGCTAATAGAGTTTTGCCAAGAGAACGCACTGGTCATAGCAAACACCCTCTTCCAACAACACAAGAGAAGACTCTACACATGGACATCACCAGATGGCCAACACCGAAATCAGATTGATTATATTCTTTGCAGCCAAAGATGGAGAAGCTCTATACAGTCAGCAAAAACAAGACCGGCAGCTGACTGTGGCTCACATCATGAACTCCTTATTGCCAAATTCAGACTTAAACTGAAGAGAATAGGGATAACCACTAGACCACTCAGGTATGACCTAAATCAAATCCCTTATGAATATACAGTGGAAGTGAGAAATAGATTTAAGGGACTAGATCTGATCGAGAGCCTGATGAACTATGGGCGGAGGTTCGTGACATTGTACAGGAGACAGGGATCAAGACCATCCCCACGGAAAAGAAATGCAAAAAGGAAAAATGGTTGTCTGAGAAGGCCTTACAAATAGCTGTGAAAAGAAGAGAAGTGAAAAGCAAAGGAGAAAAGGAAAGATATTCCCATTTGAATGCAGAGTTCCAAAGAATAGCCAGGAGAGATAAGAAAGCCTTCCTCAGCGATCAAGGCAAAGAAATAGAGGAAAACAACAGAATGGGAAAGACTAGAGATCTCTTCAAGAAAATTAGAGATACCAAGGCAACATTTCATGCAAAGATGGGCTCAATAAAGGAGAGAAATGGTATGGACCTAACAGAAGCAAAAGATATTAAGAAGAGGTGGCAAGAATACACAGAAGAACTGTACAAAAAAGATCTTCATGACCCAGATAATCACAATGGTGTGATCACTCACCTAGAGCCAGACATCCTGGAATGTGAAGTCAAGTGGGCCTTAGAAAGCATCACTATGAACAAAGCTAGTAGAGGTGATGGAATTCCAGTTGAGCTATTACAAATCCTGAAAGATGATGCTGTGAAAGTGCTGCACTCAATATGCCAGCAAATTTGGAAAACTCAGCAGTGGCCACAGGACTGGAAAAGGTCCGTTTTTATTCCAATCCCTAAGAAAGGCAATCCCAAAGAATGCTCAGACTATCGCACAATTGCACTAATCTCACACACTAGTAAAGTAATGCTCAAAATTCTCCAAGCCAGGCTTCAGCAATACATGAACCGAGAACTTCCAGACGTTCAAGCTGGTTTTAGAAAAGGCAGAGGAACCAGAGATCAAATTGCCAGCATCTGCTGGATCATCAAAAAAGCAAGAGAGTTCCAGAAAAACATCTATTTCTGCTTTACTGACTATGCCAAAGCCTTTGATTGTGTGGATCACAATAAACTGTGGAAAATTCTGAAGGAGATGGGAATACCAGACCACCTGACCTGCCTCTTGAGAAACCTGTATGCAGGTCAGGAAGCAACAGATAGAACGGGACATGGAACAACAGACTGGTTCCAAATAGGAAAAGGAGTACGTCAAGGCTGTATATTGCCACCCTGCTTATTTAACTTATATGCAAAGTACATCATGAGAAACGCTGGGCTTGAAGAAGCACAAGCTGGAATTAAGATTGCCGGGAGAAATATCAATAACCTCAGATATGCAGATGACAGCACCCTTATGGCAGAAAGTGAAGAGGAACTAAAAAGCCTCTTGATGAAAGTGAAAGAGGAGAGTGAAAAAGTTGGCTTAAAGCTCAACATTCAGAAAACTAAGATCATGGCATCTGGTCCCATCACCTCATGGGAAATAGATGGGGAGACAGTGGAAACAGTGGCAGACTTTATTTTCTGGGCTCCAAAATCACTGCAGATGGTGACTGCAGCCATGAAATTAAAAGACGCTTGCTCCTTGGAAGGAAAGTTCTGACCAACCTAGATAGCATATTAAAAAGCAGAGACATTACTTTGCCAACAAAGGTCCATCTGGTCAAGGCTATGGTTTTTCCAGTGGTCATGTATGGATGTTAGAGTTGGACTGTGAAGAAAGCTGAGCACTGAAAAATTGATGCTTTTGAACTGTGGTGTTGGAGAAGACTCTTGAGAGTCCCTTGGACTGCAAGGAGATCCAGCCAGTCCATCCTAAAGGAGATCAGTCCTGGGTGTTCTTTGGAAGGACTGATGCTGAAGCTGAAACTCCAGTACTTTGGCCACCTCATGCGAAGAGTTGACTCACTGGAAAAGACCCTGATGCTGGGAGGGATTGAGGGCAGGAGGAGAAGGGGACAACAGAGGATGAGATGGCTGGATGACATCACCGACTCGATGGGCATGAGTTTGAGTAAACTCTGGGTGTCTGTGATGGACAGGGACGCCTGGCGTGCTGCAGTTCATGGGGTCGCAAAGAGTTGGACACGACTGAGCGACTGAACTGAACTGAACTGAACTATTGCAGACAGGACTTCCCTAGGAGGGTGGCAGAAACACAGCCATTGAGAGTTTGGAAACCCTACCAGAAAGAAAGAATGTTCATCCAGTCATCAAAAATCAAGGTAATCTTAAGGAAGCCCTCTGACTGTCCTGGCTTGGGTCTCATGGCCATCTCTGTGACCAGAACCTTTCCCAGAACAGAGATTGAGAGCCCTGATGCACAGGTCCAGTTAGCCATCACAGTCCACTGCAAATGGAAGGTTTGTTTTGTTCCCCTCATGCGAGCTAGGTATACACCCCATAATTTTAGGATGTGAAGAATCTTTTTTTTTTTTTTCATTGCAGAGCAGTATATTTGGGGCAACTTTGTAAATACACATCTGAAAGTACCACCACTTGCTATCTTTTACATAAATTTCTTTAAGGAATAGGATTTTTTTTTCTCCCAGAAGAGCTGTGGGCAGGAAGGTTAATAATGAATTCTACATTCTTCTTACCACCTGACTTAAAGTGCTTTTTGCTCTGAGTAAACAGCAATTGCTGTTTCAGTAGGATGTGAAGAATCTTAAGTAAATATCTACATTTTCTGATAACTCACCAGCCTTTACACTATGTCCACATTGCAAATTCAGGCTCCGCAGTGAGGCATACCACTGTAACAAACCCTGGACATCCTTTCCACACACTAACTGTCATGCACCATCAGAAACTACTGTTTACATTAAAGTAGCATAAGTTACTATAATCTTCAAAAATGTATGAGTTTATATCCATATACATTTCTTTCTATTTCAACAAATACTGGGGTTGGCTGTATATTTTAAAAATAAAAATGTATGATGAGTTTTTGGGCCTCCAAGTACACAACTCATTAACAGACTTTTTTAAAAAGATTTCTATCACAGAAGCTAACATTATGAGAACCCAGCCATGGCTGCTTGAACCATATGTTTATCGTGGGTGGCAGGAATTAAACAAACCAATACAAGAAGTAGCTTCTGTACCAGGACACCACTCTGAAACTTTCCATCATATGTATTTAATTACCATTATGAATTATGAAATTTCTACCAAACCTCAAAGCAATTGCTAGTTTGGTAATTGGTTGCCTGGCCCTGAACAAAGGAGACTGATATTTTCACCTGATTTGTTGGCTTTGGGACTTTCTAAAAGGTACCACAGGTGAGTTTTTAAAGCCACACTTAAGGCTGGGTAAGAACTTTTAATTTGAGTCAACAGTAGCAGAACATAGTTCAATAGTAAACACTGGACAATGGTGTGGGAAACACACATTCAATGGCTATTAGCAATTTTATCTTATACCTTGCTAGTTGAGAAGCAATACAGGAAACTTTCATGAAACTTGCTCCCAGAGAACACTTAAACTTTTTTTGGAAGGCAATTACCATGGAGAAAAGGCTTTGGGTCAAGAGCAAGATGAAGGACTGAATCTCAGCTCCCCTATATAGTAATTGTGAGACCCTGAAAAGTAATCACAGTTACTTCACAATGTATTGATGGTTGTAAGGAGAAAGTAACATGTGAATGTGCTTAGTACCACGTACAGCAAATTTTAAATGCATAATAAATGCTACTTTCTTTTCACTCTTTAAAATGGAGTAACAAAAAATTAAAAAATAAAAAAAATAAAATGGAGTAACAGCCCATGGGAAATAAAAGGGCTGTCCTCAAATATGCATGAAGAACATCCATGTTAAGCTTTTATTTTATTAGAAAACCCTCACTTGATCCAACTTCTGACCCAGAAACTGCCCATTTCTTGGTTCTCCCTTAGAAAAAAGCCCAAAAGAATTAGTTATCTTTGCTGTAGCCAATTTCTGTGTTCATATTCTTTCTCAAGCTCACTGTCATGAGTGTCCCTTACTAAGAGCAAATATTCATGATAAGTTGGGTCATAACCTCTTATGGCATCCTCCCCTTCTCTATATAATCACTCCATTCACGATCTCAACCAATCCTATGACCATAAAAACTATCAACTCTTGCCATATGATCCAGCAATCCCACTCCTGGCCATACATCCAGACAAAACTATAATTTGAAAAGATACAGGCAACCCTATGTTCACAGCAGCCCTATCTACAATAGCCAAGACATGGAAGCAATCTAAATGCCCATCAACAGATCAATAGATAAAGAAGATGGTACATGTACCCAATGGAGTACTACTCAGCCATTTAAAAAAGTGAAATAATGCCATCTGCAGCAACATGGATGGACTTAGAGATTATCATACTAAATGAAGTCAGACAGAAAGACAAATACCATGTGATATCATTTATATGTAAATTCTAAAATGTGACACAAATGAACTGATCAACAAAAAAGAAATGGATTCTCAGACAGAGAACAGACTTGAAGTTGCCACGGTGGGTGGGGTGAGGAAGAGAAAGACTGAGAGTTTGGGATTATAAGATGTAAAACTATTATAGATAAGATGGATAAACAATAAGGTCCTACTGCACAGCACAAAGAACTATATTCAATATCCTATGGTAAACCATAACGGAAAAGAATATATACATATAAACTGAGGTATATATATACTGATTCACTTTGCTGTATAGCAGAATTTAATACAATATTCTAAGTATACTACACTTCAGTGAAATTTTAAAAAATCCTACCAACTCTATGCCGATGACTGCCTCCCCTAGTTTTTACATCTATCCTGAACTTTATATTCTTAAATTTAATTGCTTACTCAATAGCCATACCTGAGCATTATGACAGACACCTCAAACTGGACATGTCCAAAACTAAACTCCTAATCTGCCCTCCCTGTTCCTCCCATAATCTTTCCACCTCAGTCAATGAAAATTCTACTCTTTCTGTTGCTCAGGTATGAGCTTCACTGAAGCTTTCATGAGCTTTCACATGAGCTTTCACTGAATTATATTACTATAATTACAACACCAACAAAAAATCTCAGCATGATTTGAAGCAATGTTTACTACTTGCTCAAGTTATATATCAGCAGAGGGTGGGACTCTGGCTTTGTTTCATGTCCTTTGCTCCAGGGTCCAAGTTAAAAGAGCAGCCCCATCCAGGACAGAGGATTCTCTCCTGGTGAAGACAAGAATAGGTCCAGCACAGGAGCATTTAAAGATTCTGCCAAGAAAGGCACACTACTTTCCATATATAATTCACTGGCCAGAGAAAGCCCATGTCCAAACCTTTGGGGTGCCAGGATAATTCTCTCAGAGGGGCAAACCTCATAGGTAGGGTCAATAAATATTTTGGCAGTACTATAAGAATCTTCAACTCTTTCTTTCCTTTAAGACTCATCTATCAGAAAATCCTGTAGGTTCTAGCTTCAAAATATATCCAGAATGCAACCATTTGTCATCACCTTCACTGTCATCTCCTTGGCCCAAATATTGAAGTACCCTCAACCGGCCTTTGTGTTTCTGCCCTTGTCTCCTTACTGTCCACTTTCCCCATGATATCCCAGATAATTCTGCAAAAATGTAATTCAGATCAAATCACACCCCCCCACCCTATCTGAAACCCTTAATGTGTTTCCATTTCTCTCAGAATGAAGTCAAAGTCCTTATAATGAGCAATGGTCCACATGACTTTACATTGTTTGTCTAACATCCCTCATTTCTTTTCTGACTTCACCCCTTGATCTCCCCATCTACCCTAACTCCAATCCAACCACACTGAACTTCCTCCTGTACTTCAATTTATAGGTGCACCTCAGCCTCAGGGCCTTTGCTGGTTCCTTTTGCTTGGAAACCTCCTCCCTTAGATAGAAGCCTAGCTGGTTCCCTCCTTTGGGTCTTAAACATAACTACTTAATGAGGCCTAACCTGACTCCCTTATTTAAACTTTAAGCCCCATGCTAATTTTTATTCTGAGATGATACATTGAAAATATAATCACAAATTATAAATAGCATCCTCTTCATGAGGCTGAGTAAGACCCATCACAACTCAACTTATTATGTGGTTTATTATTAATTCTGTTACCACATCCTGGTAAAATGTAACCTTCTTAAAGTCAGGAATCTTTTTGTTTCATTCTCAGATGCATCTAGAGACATCTAGACCCCTAGACACATCTAGACCCTTAGACACATCTAGCTAGTCCCCAAATAGAACATGTAGGAAATTCAATAGTTGTTGAATGAATGAATTGAATGAATGAATGAATGCTGCATAATTTCCTTATTCCACCTCATCAGTTTTCCTCCCTTAGGAAGGGAACTGTGAAGCTTAGGAGATATTTCAATTAAATATCTACAGCTGACATAAAAATTTTTTTTCTCTATTAGGTTTTATTATACCTCATTAATTCCCCAAAGGAAAAAAAAAGACTGGATCAATTTAGAGTCATGTTTTCTGAGCAAAAATTCCACCATCTCTTTAACAGCATTATAAAAGTAATGCTAATATTTAAAACATTTTTATTATATTTTCAGATTTTGGGGGGGAGAGGTGGGGATGGGTGGAACAAGTGGGGGCCAGTACTCTAAATCAAAGCTTAAGTCTTAAGAGACTTTGAAAAAGAGGCTTCAAAAAAAAAACTCATCTAAAAAGAATGATATCTTAATTATAATCATTTTTGAAAGCAACAGCAGATATATACAAAATAACTGGCTCAGGAAAAATGAAAAATGAAAATATTTCCAGATAATACTAAGTTTTTGGTTTTTTTTTAATCCCTATAGTTAAGCTGGGATATTTCTGCAATGATGCAGTCTCCTTGGAGGAAAACCAGTTTCCTTGGTTATTGGTTCCATTTTAAACTTTTTGAAAGAGACTGAGCCAATCTCCTCTCCCTCTGTTATTTCACATGCCACCATTGATAAACTCTCCACCAATTTCTCCATATTGTAACACGAGTCAAAATAATTAACCAAAGTGATATGAGCACTAAAACAAAAAGTAACAAGTAGAAGAAAAAATTGCAGTAGTAGACACATTGGTTCTACATATAATAAAGTCTCATGGTTAGATTATTGGAATTGACTAAGACCAAATGTATGTCTCCCTTAATAATCAGAAATAAATAAATAAATAATCAGAAATAAATAAATAAATAATCAGAAACAAATAACATTTCAGTGGGGATGGGGGGTGGGGACTGTTGGGCAAAATGTACCAAGTCATCAAAATGAACAATGATCATATCTATAAAAATATACAATGGCAGAGAAGACTAACTGTCCACCCAAAATGTATGGTCCTCCAAGGAGAATATATAGCTATTTCTGGAAAGTGTCTGCCCAGCCAGAAACTATGCTACCAGAACTTCCCACACCCAGTTATGCCATATGGCAAGCTGTCATCAGAGGAATGGAAACAGAGAGGCTGGGTACCACTACTCGGCCATGTGGTTAGGAAGCAAGTGTCTTCCAGGCTCTTGCCCCTTCTGTCAGCTGGAAGCAGTCCCAGAGGCTTGAGGGGATGGGCAACACAGATGGAAGGGGCCTGGGTTCCTGAATCACCACGAGGGGAAAGCCTAAAGATCAGGAACTCATTCAGACTGTTACCTTTTTTAAACAATGCAAATTTGGAAAGAAAAGTCATGAATAGGTTCCCCTGAAGCATTATTTATAACAAAAATGGAAATAAACCTGAATAGCAAGAGAATTAAGGAAATGATGGCATAATGATAACACTTAGACTGGTTATTATGCATTAAATCTGCAAAAAGTCCTGTAAAATATACCTTAGAGCAGGTGAGGTGAGATTGTTGTTGGAGAAGTGGCAAAGACAAAAATAAACAGATAAAAGAGGAATGGGGGAGAGAGGAAGATAGAAGGCAAATGACCAAAATGTGAAAATCACTAAAAAGCTGAACTTAAAGAGAAGTAGTATATTATATTCTGATTCCACAGTCACACATACAGAAAGAGAGAAAGAATGTACGTGAGTGATTGCTTGCAACGTGGTACCATATGGGGAGGCTTCTGGTATTATGTGGAAGGATACCTTCCTCATTGCAGTTTGAGTGACTGATATTTTTTCCCCTACCATTTCCTGGAAGCCAGACTTTATAAATTAGTCTAAGACCAAAGGAGTTCACGTTTTCATCATCTATACTTTAGTTGCTTAGAAATGAGTACACTTTCCTCTAACATGTACCCTTCTCCATCAGTAACTCCCTTTCAGGAATACTCTCATTCTATTTCCTTCAAAAAGTGAAGCTCCCTGGGAGCAGGGCCATGTCTTACACACCTCTGTATCCACACCAATGCTAGCACACAGTAGTCTCTTTGTGAACTGATTTAGGCTTTCATTCTACAAATGTCTCCATGCTTACTAGTCCTAAGCCTTGTTCTAGACTTTGGAGACAGAGCGGTAAACAAAGTCACCATCCTTCTGCAGGAGGATGGAAACATGAAGGACTGGCGCAATCTGCTTTCCTTTCTCACAAAGAATCCATCTGGGCTGAATCCATCACCAAAATACTTTCAAAATAGTTCGGAAGAGGCTTCACCACTACACACCCAGCAGGATGGCTATAATTTTTTAAAAAGACTGATAATAACAAGTGTTGGAGAGAATGTGGAAAAATCAGAACACACACTGCTGGTAGGAACATAAAATGTAGTACAGTCACTTTGCAGTTTCTCAAAAGGTTAAACACAGCTAACATATGATGGTGCAATTCCAGTCCTAGAAGTGTTTACAAGAGAAATGAAAATGCATCCACACAGGCTTGACCATTAATGTTTATAGCAGCACTGGTCATATGAGCCAAAAATGGAAATAACTAAAAAATGGAAACAACTCAAACTCAAATAATTTAAAGCCCATCCATAGTTTGTATGGATCACAATCAACTGCAAAAAAATTCTGAAAGAGATGGGAATACCAGACCACCTGACCTGCCTCCTGAGAAATCTGTGTGCAGGTCAAGAATCAACAGTTAGAACAAAACATGGAACAATGGACTGGTTCCAAATCGGGAAATGAATACGTCAAGGTTGTATACTGTCACCCTGCTTACTTAACTTATATGCAAAGTACATCATGAGAAATGCCGGACTGGATGAAGGAAAATCTGGAATCAAGATTGCCAGGAGAAATATCAATAACCTCAGATATGCAGATAACAGCACACTAATTGCAGAAAGCAAAGAAGAACTAAAGATCCTCTTTAAGAAAGTGAAAGAGGAGAGCGAAAAAGTTGACTTAAAACTCAACATTCAGAAAACTAAGATCATGGCATCTGGTCCCATTACTTCATGGCAAATAGATGGGGAAACAATGGAAACAGTGACAGACTTTATTTTGGGGGGCTCCAAAATCACTGCAGATGGTAACTACGGCCGTGAAATTAAAAGATGCTTGCTCCTTGGAAGAAAAGCTATGACCAATCTAGACAGCATATTAAAAAGCAGAGACAACTTTCCCAACAAAGTTCCATCTAGTCAAAGCTTTGGTTTTTCCAGTAGTCATGTATGGATGTGAGAGTTGGACCATAAAGAAAGCTGAGTGCCAAAGAACTGATGCTTTTGAATTGTGGTCTTGGAGAAGACTCTTGAGAGTCCCTTGGACAGCAAGGAGATCCAACCAGTCCATCCTAAAGGAAATCAGTCCTGAATATTCATTGGAAGGACTGAAGCTGAGGCTGAAACTCCAATACTTTGGTCACCTGATGCAAAGAGCTGACTCATTGGAAAAGACCCTGATGCTGGGAAAGATTGAAGAGGAGAGGAGAAGGGGACAACAGAGGATGAGATGGTTGGATGGTATCACTGATTCAACGGACATGAGTTTGAGTAATCTCCAGGAATTGGTGATGGACAGGGAAGCCTGGGGTACTGCAGTCCATGGGGTCACAAAGAGTCAGATATGACTGAGCAACTGAACTGAACTGATGGTTACACAATTCTAATACTAAAATAACACTGAACTGTACACTTTAAATGAGTAAACTGTATGCTATATGAATTATATCTCAATAAAGCTGTATTTAAAATGAGGAATAGGAATAGGGGAAAAAGAAAAAGGAGCTGTTGCTGCTTTCATTGCATTAAATATCAGTGTTGGGTTTAGAGGTTGGGTACCTGGAGCCACCATGAAAGCTTTGGCATCAAGCCTGGCAATTATCTAAGGATCTGAACCTCCTTTCAATACAACTCAGCTGTGGTTGCAAGAAAGTAGTATTAGTCACTCAGTCATGTCTAACTCTTTGCAACCCCATGAACTATAGCCTGCCAGGCTCCTTTGTCCATGTGATTCTCCAGACAATACTGGAGTGGGTAGCCATTCCCTTCTCCAGGGGATCTTCCCGACCCAGGGATCAAACCCAGGTCTCCTGCATTGCAGGTGGATTCTTTACTGTCTGAGCTACCAGGGAAATCATAACTCATCATTAATTTTAAATCTTTCTGAAGGCGAGGGTGGGATGTTTTGAGAGAATAGCATCGAAACATGTATATTATCTAGGGTGAAACAGATCACCAGCCCAGGTTGGATGCATGAGACAAGTGCTCGGGCCTGGTGCACTGGGAAGACCCAGAGGGATCGGGTGGAGAGGGAAGTGGGAGGGGGGATCGGGATGGGGAATACATGTGAATCCATGGCTGATTCATGTCAATGTATGACAAAAACCACTACAATATTGTAAAGTAATTAGCCTCCAACTAATAAAAATAAAACACACACACACAAAAAAAAAATCTTTATGAAAAATTGAAAAGTGGTATCCCATGACAACAAACTTTTTTTTTAATGGAAGAACATTAGAAAAAAGTCATTAAATTTTTTTTCAGTGGAAATACGATTTCCAAAGTTGCACAGCTGGAACTCATCAATCAACAGAGAAGGTTTCTGCTTTCCCTATTAGCAACAATGAGTCAGACAGAAAACAGATCTGTCTGAACAGATAGATCTGTCTTTCTGTCCAGCTGAAAAACACTCATTGAATAATAGATGGGAAGAGCAATGATGTTAGACTTCTTTCAATATAAGCCTTAAAGTAAAATAATCATAACATTCTTATTCTGTATTGCAATACAAATATTAATAAAAAAGTGTTTGGAGCAAACTGGTTAGTAAAAATGCAAATGAAAACATGAATCTGATCACTTGCAGCAATCTAAAATTAATCCATTAGCTGAATTATTATGCTAATCATTCATGGCAAGAAGGTTGGCCATCATTTGTATCCTGACCACATACAATTCCCAAATAACAGCAGCAGGAAGCACTGTGGCTCAGTTCAGTGTTTGGAGAGGCTGAGCTTTCTAACGGGCTTTGGGGGTTGATCCCTCCCAAGCCCTGGGCCATGCCAACTGAGGAACACGCTGTTCCATCCCCACACACGCTATCCTGTTGCAGCAAGCTCTGCTAATGTTTACCGTTCAGCTTCCTTGATATGACCTCAACATTATTTTCATGTTTCATTTTGACAGGGCCTTTCTCTGGGTTCAGAGCTCTGTGACTGGTGATTTAGACTTCCACACCATGCAAAAATCACAGAAATCTCTCTTCAAAAACAAGGCCACCTAGGCCATTGGGTGAATTCGTTCAAACAGCACACTGGCTTTCACACTTTATTTAAACAAAGAGGTCCTATCGGTGCTGGTGCTACACATGTGACATGATTTCTCTATTTTCAACTGTTAGTTCTAAAGAATAAAACCTCATTCCTGAGAGATTCTTATGTAAACAATGGCAGGGAGCCTTGCTGGTAACAATCAGAAAGGTCAGAGGATGGACCCGCCTGAGTGACCACCGGATGAAATGGGGTCTTCTCTGTGCACTGCATTCCCTGCGGCTCTGCGCTCTTCAGCAAGGCTTTCACCCTCTCTGGTCCTAAAGGAAGGGATTAAATCCAGTGTCTCTAAGGTCCTTTCTTACTCTAAAGTATTTGTCTTTTAACTCAGTTAAAATTGGCCTCTGTAGAACCCAATTAATTTTGTTTCTCATTAACAGGCGAAAAGTATTTTTATATGAGAAACAAGCTCTTGGCTACTCCTTCAAGGGAAGTAATCAGAATTCAAAGCCAACAACACGTGATTAATCTTTCTGCACTTAGGATTTTGGCTTTCACTTGAGAGTCATTTCCCGAAATGCAAAATGAAGGAATTTAAAACAAGAAGCAGCCAAAAAAATTCCTGGCTGAGAAACTGCCTCAGCAGCATCTTGATTTCTCGAGTCACTTTTTAGGTTTTACCCTGGAGTTGTGTTCTGGCAAATCTGATTGAATCAATATGTCCTTTATAGACAAACCGCGTTCTCTGGCTTCATCTATCATCTGCTCTAGAAAAAGCCATTAAGTCAGTAAAAGGAAGTTGGGAAGAGGTTTTACTGCAGAAAATGAGTTTTTTTCAATACAAATACTGACCCCACTGGAAAGTATGAATACAGCAGCTTTAGAAATCAAAGTCAAGGTCATCTTAACGATTAGCAAAATAAGCTGTGGCTCTGCGATGTGTGTACTGGTCTAGTGGAAACTCTCCCAATAAAATCTCCCCCTCTCTGACCCTCACCTAAACTCGGACTACAATAAGAAGTATTAGTCACTCAGTTATCTGTCGCTTTGTGACCCCATGGACTGTAGCCCACCAGGCTTCTCTGTTCTTTAAATCAGCAAGCATTCAATTTTCAAATGTAAATTTTCTGTTACAATCTCAGACAGTAGAATGAAAGCAGCTGGGGAGCTCAGGCCATTGCTGGGAAGACTGACATTATTAAGCTGGGCATCCGGAAATTTCCCCAAGGACACCACAGAGCAGGAAAGAAAATAACTCCTGAGACAAACCTCCTCACCATGCTCAACAATCTTGACATTTGTTTTTTATCTCAAGCCATATTCTATACTTCTGGGAAGCAGGCAAAACACAAAACAGAACTACTGACGAGGCTCTGGTGCTGGGAGAAACAGAAAGATTGCTGCTCTTTTTTTAAAAAGCTGAAAGGAAAAGCCTTAGTCCTTCTTTATTAGACAAGGCTCTGTAGCTACAAAAGCCTGTTAAGGCCCAAACTTGAAAGAGAATTTCTTCTCCACCTATTCTGGCAGATGCACCTCTAAACAAGCCAACACAGAAGCTCTGTTGGAGGCACTGTCTGTCCAGATTCGATGTCTGGAAACCTGCAAGCAGACTAAGAGGCTCAGGCCTTCAAGATGGAGCGGCTTCCCTGGTGGGATACAGTGTGAGCCACACAACTTGAGGCACTGATTGCTGGCACAGAAATGGTCTGCCTTCCCTGGGATTCTGTGGTGTGAGGAGTAACAGACTTACACTGGGTCACCCTTTCAGCGATGCTTCCCTTGCGAAGTCTTTGCTCAAACACATCAAGCAGGCAGACCAAAAACCTCAACTGTGTGGTAACAGGAGCAGACTGTGGCTCAGACTGTGAACTCCTTATTGGCAAATTCAGACTTAAATTGAAGAGAGTAGGGAAAACAACTAGGCCATTCAGGTGTGACCTAAATCAAATCCCTAAAGATTATACAGTATAGATTCAACAGATTAGATCTGATAGAGTGCCTGAAGAACTATGGACAGAGGTTCGCAACATTGTACAGGAGGCTGTGATCAAAATCATCCCCAAGAAAAAGAAAGGCAAAAAGGTTGTCCGAGGAGGCCTTAAAATAGCTGAGAAAAGAAAGCAAAAGGCAAAGGAGAAAAGGAAAGATATACCAATCTGAATGCAGAGTTTCAAAGAATAACAAGGAGAGATAAAGTCTTCCTAAGTGATCAATGCGAAGAGATAGAAGAAAGCAATAGAATGGGAAAGACTAGCGATCTCTTCAAGAAAACTGAAAACCAAGGGAACATTCCATGCAAAGATGGGCACAGTTAAAGAACAGAAACAGTATAGACCTCTATGCCAAAGCCTTTGACTGTGTAGATCACAGCAAACTGTGAAAAATTATGAAAGAGATGGGAATAACAGACCATCTTACCTGCCTTCTGAGAAACCGGTATGCAGGTCAAGCAGCAACAGTTAGAACTGGACATGGAACAATAGACTGGTTCTAAATTGGGAAAGGAGTACGCCAAGGCTGTATATTGTCACCCTGCTTATTTAACTTAAAAATGCAGAGTACATCAGGCGAAGTGTCAGGTTAGATGGACAAGCTGGAATCAAGATTGCCCAGAGAAATATTAATAACCTCAGATGTGCAGATGACACCACCCTTATGGCAGAAAGGGAAGAGGAACTAAAGAGCCTCTTGATGAAAGTGAAAGAGAGTGAAAAAGCTGGCTTAAAACTCAATATAAAAAGACAAAGATCATGGCATCTGGTCCCACCACTTCATGGCAAATAGATGGGAAAACAATGGAACAGTGACAGACTTTATTTTCTTGGGCTCCAAAATCACTGCAAATAGTGACTACAGCCATGAAATTAAAAGACACTTGCTCCTTGGAAGGAAAGTTATGACCCGTTCCATGGCTGCCATGGAAGTGAGTCGTAGCTCTCCTAGGTCTCGGCGGGAGCCGAAGGGGCAAGACAAGTATTCGGTGCTTTTGCCCACGTACAAAGAGTGCGAGAAGCTACCGCTCATCGTGTGGCTGCTGGTGAAGAGCTTCTCTGAGAGTGGCTTCAACTATGAAATTATATCATAGATGATGGAAACCCAGATGGAACAAGGGATGTTGCTGAACAGTTGGAGAAGATCTATGGGTCAGACAGAATTCTTCTAAGGCCACGGGAGAAAAAGTTGGGACTAGGAACTGCACATATTCACAGAATGAAACATGCCACAGGCAACTACATAATCATCATGGATGCTGACCTCTCACACCATCCAAAATTTATTCCTGAATTCATTAGGAAGCAAAAGGAGGGTAATTTTGACATTGTCTCCAGAACTCGCTACAAAGGAAATGGTCGTGTATATGGCTGGGATTTTAAAAGAAAAATAATTAGCCGTGTGGCCAATTTTATAACTCAAGATTTTGCTGTGACTAGGAGCATCTGATTTAACAGGAAGTTTCAGGTCATACAGAAAAGAAGTTTTACAGAAATTAATAGGAAAATGTATTTCTAAAGGCTACATCTTCCAGATGGAGATGATTGTTTGAGCAAGACAGCTGAATTATACTATTGGCGAAGTTCCAATATCATTTGTGGATCATGTTTATGGGGAATCCAAGTTGGGAGGAAATGAAATAGTCTCTTACTTGAAAGGATTACTGACTCTTTTTGCTACTACATAAAATAAAGTTATTCATTTGTACTTAATCATGTTCAATTCAATTTAAACATAGAAAAAGCCTGGTTGCTGAGTTTTATAAAATGTACTCAGAACATAAATCATAAGGTAAGGCAAGTCTATTATCTGGAGAAACTCCATTTTATATGTCAAATTAAATTAGAAAAATGAGCAGTGTTGTCAATTTTCATTTACATTTTGCTGTATTAAGACCTATAAATAAAGGTATATGGAATTTCTGCATTAAAAAAAAAAAGTTATGACCAACCTAGACAGCATATTAAAAAGCAGAGACATTACTTTGCCAACAAAGGTCTGTCTAGTCAAAGCTATGGTTTTTCCAATAGTCATGTATGAATTTGAGAGTTGGACCATAAAGAAAGCTGAGCGCCAAAGAATTGATGCTTTTGAACTGTGGTGTTGGAGAAGACTCTTGAGAGTCCCTTGCACTGCAAGGAGATCCAACCAGTCCATCCTAAGGGAAATCAGTCCTGAATATTCATTGGAAGGACTGATGCTGAAGCTGAAGCTCCAATACTTTGGCCACCTGATGTGAAGGGCTGACTCATTGGAAAAGACTCTGATGCTGGGAAAGATTGAAGGTGGGAGGAGAAGGGGACAACAGAGGATGGGATGGTTGGATGGCATCACCGACTCAATGGACACAAGTTTGAGCAAGCTCTGGGAGTTGGTGATGGACAGGGAAGCCTGGTGTGCTGCAGTGCACGGGGTCACAAGCAGTTGGATATACCTGAGCGATTGAACTGAACCCATCAGTGTAACTCAGAGCCACCCCCTACAGGGTCCCTGGCTGCCCACCTCCCACTCCCCTGCAGGATCCATGGTGCCTCACCAAGGGCCAGCCTTGTTATTGAGATTTCAGTCCCAATCAAGTCCTGTGGGGAGTGGAGGCTGAAGTCCCTGTGGTAGCTCCAAGCTTTCAGCATGAGTTTGCTAGGTCAATGGCTGGTGCAGACTCTACCATGTGAATTGTGCTTTATGTTCAGATTAATGCCAAGCAGGGCCCTGTAAGGCTCCTGGGCATGGAGGCCTTTTGTCCCCTATTCCTTGTAGGCCAGACTCCAGCCCCTATGACCTTCTCTAAATTCCAAAGGGTAGAACAGTTGCTAATTAAAGGAGAAGCAGCAAGGAAACCACTTGAGGCAAGATTAAAGGGTCTCACCCTGATTAGGCTCATCCAGGTTAGGAGACCACCTAAGATTTGGCACACATCCTCCTTTTGTCGGGGACCTCGTTGTCAAATTCTCAACAGAGCATCTACTACAGAGTTGGAAACCACTGCTTTTACCTTCTTACACTACTGACTAGTTTTTCCTAGTCTAGAACTTTGTACAGATGAAATCATGTATGTACTCGTTTGTGTGTGGCCCCTTTCACTCAGCAGAACGCATTAGAGATGTGTCCATACAGCTGCCTGCTGTCACAGTCTGATCCTTTGTGTTGCTGAAATGGCCAGTCCTACGGACAGACCTCAGTTAGTTTCTCCGTATCACTCTTCATGGACACCTGGGCTACTGCCAGCTTTAAGGTCTACCCCTGCCTGCTTGTCATTTTGCCTCCTGCCTACCACATGGGCTTCTTTCCATGGTTAGGTGACAAGGGTTAGAACTACTTGCCGAGTGATCCTGAAAAAATTGTTAGGCATCTCTTAACTTTCAGCTTGCTCCTCCAAGGGTGATGGTGATAATGTCATAGAGCAGAAAACAGCTAGAACACAAGGAACCTGGAGTAGAGCCAGTACTTAATAATAGGAGCTTTATTTTTTATGTCTATTGTATTTGTTTTTTAAGGCTGCTATCACAAAAGTGCCACAAACTTAGTGGCTCAAAACAGAGAAAATACATTCTCTCACAGGGGTGAAGCTAGAAGTCTGAGATCAAGGTGTCCTGAGGGCCATGCTCTCTCTGAAGGCACTAGAGCAGGATCTGTCCCATGCCTTCCTCAGAGCACCAGTTGTGATCAGCAAAACCTCAGATTCTTTGGCTTATGGACTCATCACTCCAGTATCTGCCCTCTTCACATGGCACCCCTCCCTATGTCTCTGTGTCTCTTTGCTGTATAATGACACCAGTGATTTTGGATTACGTGCCCAGCCTACTTCAATATAACCTCTTCTGAACACCTGTAACAACTCTATTTCCAAATAAAGTCACATTCAGAGGTTTCAGGACATTTGGGGTGGGGATGGGAGGAACACTATCCAACCAAGTATAACCATCTCCTCAGTTATATTATAAAATCATTTATTTAAAAGATTGTGTCTTATAAAATATTGTTCTGCATCCCTCACACAGACTCAATGGTCAACAAACATTTGATAAAGCAGAAAATGATAATGATGATGAATTTAATCAGCACTCTGAGGAGAGGTGAGAAGAAAAGATCCAACCACAGGATAAAACATAGATACTTGGCCTCTGTAGGCTTTCTGTAGGCTTTGGGGCATCACTTCAGAAGCTTTAACGTCAAAAGATTAATGTGCTTCCATGGAAACTAGCATTTTCCTATAACTAATCAGAAATCCTCAGTCAACGAAAGAGTCCAAAATGCAGTACTTGGTGCAACAAAAAAACAACAGAATGATCCCAGTTCATTTTCCAAGGCAAATCATTCAACGTCACAGTAATCCAAGTCTAAGCCAAAGAAGTTGAAGTTGACCAGTTCTATGAAGACCTACAAGACCTTCTGTGAATACCTACAAGACCTTCTAGAACTAACACACACACACACACAAAAAAAAAACATTTTCATCATAGGGGAGTGGAATGCAAAAGTAAAAAGTCAAGAGATATCTGCAGTAATTGGCAAGTTTGGCCTTGGAGTACAAAATGAAACAGGGAAAAAGCTAACAGAGTTCTGTCAAGAGAACATACTGGTCATAGCAAACACCCTTTTCCAACAATGCAAGAAATGACTCTAAAATGGATCACCAGTGCTTCCCAGATGGCCCAGTGGTAAAGAACATGCCCGCCAAAGCATGACATGTAAGAGACAGGAGTTCAATCCCTGGGTCGGGAAGATCCCCTGGAGAAGGGCAAAGCAACCCACTCTAGTATTCTTGCCTACAGAATCCCATGGACAGAGGAGCCCTGGCAGGCTACAGTCCATAGGGTCACAAAGAGTCAGACATGACTGAAGCAATTTAGCATGCATGAAAGCACACATGGACATCAGCAAATGGTCATTAACAAAATCAGACTGATTACATTCTTTGCACTGAATATGGAGAAGCTCTATACAGTCAGCAAAAACAAGACCTGGAGCTACTGTGGCTCAGATAATCAGCTCCTAATTGTAAAATTCAGGCTTAAATTGAAGAGAGTAGGGAAAACTACCAAGCCATTCACTTATGACCTAAATCAAATCCCTTATAATCTATACAGTGAAGAGGTGATGAATAAATTCAAGGGATTAGACCTGGTAGACAGAGTGCCTGAAGAACTATGGATGGAGGTCTGTAACATTGTACAGGAGGCTGAAACCAAAACCAACCTAAAGGGAAAAAAATGCAAGAAGGCAAAGTGGTTGTCTGAGGAGGCCTTATAAATAGCTGGGAAAAGAAGAAAAGCGGAAACCAAGAAGAAAGGGAAAGATATACCCAACTGAATGTGGAGTTCTAGAAAACAGCAAGGAGAGATAAGAAAGCCTTCTAAAGTAAGCAATGCAAAGAAATAGAGGAAAACAACAGAATGGGAAAACTGGAGATCTCTTTAAGAAAACTGGATACCAAGGGAACACTTCATGCAAAAATGAGCACAATAAAGGACTGAAATAGCAAGGACCTAACAGAAGCAGAAGATATTAAGATGAAGTAGGAGGAATTCACAGACCATACAAAAAAGATCTTAAAGGCCTGGATAACCAGGACCATGGTGTGGTCACTCAGCTAGAACTAGACATCCTGGAGTGCAAAGTCAAGTTGGCCTTAGGAAGCATTACTATGAACAAAGCCAATGGAAGTGATGGAATTCCAACTGAGCTATTTCAAATCCTGAAGGATGATGCTGTGAAAGCACTGCACTCAATATGCCAGCACATTTGGAAAACTCAGCAGTGGCCACAGGACTGGAAAAGGCCAGTTTTCATTCCAATCCCAAAGAAAGGCAATGCCAAAGAATGCTCAAACTACTGTACAACTGTGCTCATTTCACATGCTAGCCAAGGTAATGCTCAAAATTCTTCAACTGAGGCTTCAGCAGTACATAAACCAAGAACTTCCAGATGTTCAAGTTGGATTTAAAAAAAGTAGAGGAACCAGAGAGCAAATTGCCAGTATCCACTGGATCATAAAAAAAAGCAAAGGAATTCCAAAAAAAAAAATCTACTTCTGTTTCACTGACTACTCTAAAGCCTCTGACTGTGTGGATCACAACAAATGATGGAAAATTCTGAAAGAGATGAGAATACCAGACTACCTTGCCTGTGTGCTGAGATACCTGTATGCAGGTTAAGAAGCAATAGCTAGAACTGGACAGGAAACAATGAACTGGTTCAAAATTGGAAAAGAAGTACATCAAGGGTATATATTGTCACCTGCTTATTTAACTTAAATGCAGAGTACATTATGGGACATGCTGGGCTGAATGAATCACAAGCTGGAATCAAGATTTCAGAGAGAAATATCAACAACCTCAGATATGGAGATGACACCACCCTAATGGCAGAAAGGGAAGAGGAACTAAAAAGCCTCTTGATGAAGATGAAAGAGGAGAGTGAAAAAGCTGATTTAAAACTCAACATTCCAAAAACTTAAGGTCATGGCATCTAGTCCTATCCCTTCATGGCATATAGATAGGGAAAAAGTGGAAGCAGTGACAGATTTTATTTTCTTGGATTCCAAAATCACTGTGGACAGTGACAACAGCATGAAATTAAAAGACGCTTGCTTCTTGGAAGGAAATCCATGGCAAACCTAGATAGTGTATTAAAAAGCAGAGATATAAATATACATATATATAAATTTAAAAATAAATAAATAAAAAGCAGAGATATTACTTTGCCGACAAAGGTCTGCATAATCAAAGCTATGGTTTTTCCAGTAGTCATGTATGGATGTGAGAGTTGGACCATAAAGAAGGGTGAGTGTCAAAGAACTGATGCTTTCCAACTGAAGTGCTTGAGAAGACTCTTGGGAGTCTCTTGGACAGCAAGGAGGTCAAACTAGTCAATCCTAAAGGAAATCAACTGTGAGTATTCATTGGATGGACTGATGCTGAAGTTTCAACAGTTTGGCCACCTGATGCGAACAGCAGACTCACTGGAGAAGGCCCTGATGCCAGGAAAGATTGAGGGCAGGAAGAGAAGGGGGTGACAGAGGCTGAGGTGGTTGGATGGCATCAGAGTCAATGGACATGAGTTTGAGCAAACCCCAGCAGATGGTGAAGGATAGGGAAGCCTGATGTGCTGAAGTCCACAGGTTCCTAAAGAGCTGGACACAACTTAGTGACTAAAAAACAACAGTAGTAACATATTTCTTTAATATTTTTTTTCTCAGCTACAACAGTGCTGCTATGACATTCTGCTAGACCTTACAAATTTCTCATAGGAGGCAGACTGCTGAAATGCACAATCATTTCCCCACTGAATCATCCATTTCTTACTTCTTCAGTTGAGAAGGAAAAAAAATCACGTTCAAATTTTTGTTTACACATGAGTTTACACATGTGGTATTAACAGGGACCACATCTATGCTAATTTCCTTTGTACTATCTCTGTTGTTTACATAACTTTGCTCTCAAGGCCTCATATTTCATAGAAGTGGAGTTCTTCAAGCATCAGAATCACAAATAGATCAGTTCAGTTCAGTTCAGTCGCTCAGTCGTGTCTGACTCTTTGCAGTCCCATGGACTGCAGTACGCCAGGCCTCCCTGTCCATCAACAGCTCCCAGAGCTTGCTCAAACTCATGTCCATCGAGATGGTGATGCCATCCAAACATCTCATTCTCTGTCATCCCCTTCTCCTCCTGCCTTCAATCTTTCCCAGCATCAGGGTCTTTTCCAATGACTCAGGTCTTCACAGCAAATGGCCAACATATTGGAGTTTCAGCTTCAGTATCAGTCCTTCCAATGAATATCCAGGACTGATTTCCTTTAGGATGGACTGGTCAGATCTCCTTGCAGTGCAAGAGACTCTCAAGAGTGTTCTCCAACAGCACAGTTCATAAGCATCAGTTCTTTTGCACTCAGCTTTCTTTATGGTCTGACTCTCAAATTCATACACGACTACTGGAGAAACCATAGTTTTGAATAGATGGACCTTTGTCAGCAAAGTAATGTCTCTGAAGTTTGATAGTAATGTTTAGTTTTTGTTATCTATGACATCCAAAGGGTAGACTATATGAAGCCCATCTGGTTTCCTCTCATGCTCAATCATTTTTTAAATGAAGAATCTGAAAAACCTTCCAATGGTCCTACACCTCAAAGATGCTGAAATGTTAAGATTTTAGTGGTTCAAAAAATAATGACTATTATCTAATGGCAGCCTTCTGTTTAGTTCTGCAAAAAACTTGGTTGTAGAAATATACATATTTTCCCAAAGGATTTAAAAAACGTGTTCTCATTCTGAATGTAAACCAGATAAAACTAAAAGTCATCTTGATTTTTTCTGAACTTACTACAGTTCTAAAGCAGTTTCTCATCACCCCACTAAAAGTATTGCTTTTTACATAAAGCAACTAGATTAAGAAGAATAAACAAAATCCAAAGTGAGGGGGAAAAAAAACCAAAGTGAGTAGAAGGGAACAAACCATAAAGATGAGAGCAGAAATAAATGAAATAGAGACCAAGAAAACTATTTTTTTTTAAAAAGCCAATGAAATTAAAAGCTGGTTCTCTGAAAAAATAAACAAAATTGATAAAACTTTAGTCAGGAGAACAAGATGGCAGAGGAGTAGGTGGACATGGAGTACGTCTCTCTCCACAGATACATCAGGAATACACCTTCAGGCACAGAAGTGCATGCAGAACGCCAGCTGAGAGCAGACAGCAGGACCTGACCAGAGGAAAAGAATACTACTCAGTTCTACTCAGTAGAACGAAAGAACTAGCGGGAAAAACAGGAGTGTTAGCAGGACTGGACCTTCCCTCAGTGGGTGGGGGAACTGAAGCAGGGGTCTGATCCCCACATTGGGGCAACTGTCTGAGTCAGAGGAGAAACATTTAAGGCTGAGTGTGAAACAGCTGATCTGTGGCAGCCTAAATGGAATGAGACTCAGACAGTCCTTGCTGCAGCCATAAATACTCCAGATAGGGATAAATACCCTGTCCACCTACTCCTCTGCCATCTTGTTCTCCTGACTAAAGGTTTATCAATTTTGTTAATCTTTTCAGAGAACCAGGGATAGATCTTTCCAGGGATAGATCCCCTGGAAAATGCAGCAGCTAGGAGCTAGAGTTTAGGGATTGTGGAGCAATCCCAGGGTGAGGGCTGCTGGAGGGCTGCTCTCTTGACTGCAGAGAGACTGACAGAGGGGATGTGAGGGAGGAAACTGTGGTGGGAAATGCCTGTGGAGGGAAGCCAGGCAGCCATGGAAGCAAGGCAGTACTGCTGAGTCACATGTAGTGGGTGGAGCCATCACCATAGCCTCTCTCCCCCAACTCGCCAGCATTGGCAGCTGAACAATAAGAGAGGCTGGCCCATCAAACGCCCGACACCCTGAACTACAGAGTAGAACCCCAGTCAGGGGGGGCCCTTTATGTGCCTGAATGGGCGGAGCTACTGAGAAAGACTGGCCAGAAGGTCTTCTGATAGCCAGCTACAAGAGGCTGGAAAAAGACACTCTGAAACTCCTGCAGCGAAAGCAATCCGTGTCCCTGCACACCAGGCACCGCCAGGGTCCCTGCAAGCCAAGCAGCTGAGCCACCTTCATGCTCAACTCTCACTGGGGCAGAGCTGCCACAGGCAAGAAAAAGTCTTGCACACAGGGTTGCTTTGGTAGTGTCTGACTCTTTGCAACCCTGTAGACTGTGGCCTGCAGGGTTCTCTGTCGGGGCGGGGTGGGGGTGGGGGAGGTCTCCAGGCAAAAATACTGGAGCATATTAGCCAACACTGGTTGCCATACCCTTCTAGAGCACTGTATTTCCTGCTGCCCTAGCTGTCAACTCCCCTGAGTACCTGGTGCTTCCAGAACCCCTGCAACCCAAGCAGCTGCACCACCTCCACACCTGGCCCTCACAGGGGCAAACCCAAGTCCTCCAGAACAGCCTCAGGAGCAAACCCCAGTGGATGGCCCACAGGCAGAGGTGGAAATAAAGCTACAGTTGAAACCCAGGGGCAGAGTGACTAAGGAAGAAGACCTAAAACCTTCCCACCAGCTGAACAAGCTGCAGATTAAATCCACATGATCAACTAGGCAGACTCTGTGTCTATGGAATATATAAAAGGTCATTGAGAGCTCCCACAAAAGAAAATGCACTACTTCTGATAGCCATGGACACTGGAGGCAAGAACACAGAGGAGTAGGACCACATTAGAAACTTAGCTGCCCCCACAGCAGGTCCAGAGATCAGCACAGTATTGGAGGGCATCCTAGGGAAGTGAGGTGGACTGTGACTCTTAGCAAGGGAAAGGACTCTGACAGCAGTGACTCAAGAAAAACATTTATTATTCTTATGTTTTCACTGGTTCTGTAGATTCTTTTGGATTTTTTTCTTTTTTCTCCTTTTTTCCCCCCTGTTGTAGTTGTTCATTTTATTGGCACTATGAAATCTAATTAAGCTTCTGAGCTTTTTTTTTCTCTCTTTTTTTTTCTCATTCACATTTTTTTATTGGTGTTACAAACCCCTGCCTCTATGTTGGGCTTTTGCAGTTCTGAGGAGTTTTCCTTTTTTCTTTTCTCTTCTTTTAACTTTTAATTTTTTTAACATATTATTTTTTCTACATTTATTCTTTTGTTTGCTTCTCCTACTGTTCTTTTCCCCTTGCAGTTAATATTTAACATATATAAATCTTCTTTATCTACTTCTATTTAACTTTGCATAGCTATTATTTCTTTTTTTCCTTTCTTTCCTTTTCTCTCAAACATATTTGTTACTTTTCTTTTCATTGCTTTATTCCCCAATTGGCACCTTGCTTTAGTCTTGTTTTCCAGTTTGTGCTTTAGTTAGTTTTGTTCTGGTAGACACAATTTTTGGTTTCCTTTGTTCACTGTGTCAAACTATTGTACTTTTATTGGACTGTTTTGATTTCCCTTATGGGTGTATATGTATATGTGTATATTCAGTCACAATTTTTATTGTTGTTATAAACTTCTGCATCTATTTGCGGCTTTTGCTGTTCTGTGGAGTTTTTTTTTTTCTTCCTATTTTCTTTCTTCTTCCATTTTTTTCTTTTCTCTTTTTTATAATTTTAACTTTTAATTTTTTTAAACCTATTATATTTTTTCTACATTTATTCCTTTGTTTGTCTTTTCTACTGTTCTTTTCCCCTTCCAGTTAATCTTTAATGTATTAAAAATCTTCTTCATCTACCTCTATTTAACTTTGCATATCTATTCTTTCTTTCCTTTTCTCTCAAAATATTTGTTAGTTTTGTTTTCATTGCTTTATCACCCACTTGGCACCTTGCTTTAGTTTTGCTTTCCACTTCATGCTTTAGTTAGTCTTGCTGCTGCTGCTGCTGCTGCTGCTAAATCACTTCAGTCATGTCCGACTCTGTGCGACCCCACAGACCACAGCCCACCAGGCTCCCCCGTCCCTGGGATTCTCCAGGCAAGAACACTGGAGTGGGTTGCCATTTCCTTCTCCAATGCAGGAAAGTGAAAAGTGAGAGTGAAGTCGCTCAGTCATGTCCGACTCCGCGACCCCATGGACGGCAGCCTACCAGGCTCCTCCGTCCATGGGATTTTCCAGGCAAGAGTAATGGAGTGGGGTGCCATTGCCTTCTCCTTAGTCTTGCTGTTAACTGGTAAATATAATTTTTTATTTCCTTTGTTTACCAGGTCAATCTACTATACTTCATTTTTGTTGGACTCTTTTGACTTTGCTCATGGGTATATATGTGTATGTGTATATTCCATTATTTTAATTATTATTTGACTGATTTTGTAACTGACGTTTGTTTGGCGTTCATTTTTGGTTTCTTGTTTTTGGATATTTCTTTTAATCTCACTTAATGCCATAATAAGCCACTTGTGGAATCTTCATTCCTGACCAGAGATCAAGACCTGAGCCTTTGGAGTGGGAACACTGACTCTAAGACCTTAGACTACCAGATAACTAATCCTCAGTTCAGTTCAGTCACTCAGTCGTGTCAAACTCTTTGTGCCCCATGTACTGCAGCATGCCAGGCCTCCCTGTCCATTACCAACTCCCGGAGTTTACTCAAACTCATGTCCATTGAGTCGGTGATGCCATCCAGCCATCTCATCCTCTGTCATCCCCTTCTCCTGCTGCCTTCAATCTTTCCCAGCCAGCATCAGGGTCTTTTCAAATGAGTCGGTTCTTCACATCAGGTGGCCAAAGTACTGCAGCTTCAGCTTCAGCATCAGTCTTTCCAATGAATATTCAGGACTGATTTCCCTTAGGATGGACTGGTTGGATCTCCTTGCAGTCCAAGGGACTCTCAAGAGTCTTCTCCAACACCACTGTTCAAAAGCATCAATTCTTTGGCACTCAGCTTTCTTTATAGTCCAACTCTCACATTCTTACATGACTACTGGAAAAACCATAGCTCTGACTAGATGGACCTTTGTTGGCAAAGTAATGTCTCTGCTTTTTAATATGCTGTCTCGGTTGCTCATAGCTTTTCTTCCAAGAAGCAAGCATCTTTTAATTTCACGGCTGCAGTCACCATCTACAGTGATTTTGGAGCCCCCCAAAAAAAGTTTCTCACTGTTTCCCCATCGATTTACCATGAAGTGATGGGACCAGATGCCATGATCTTAGTTTTCTGAATGCTGAGTTCTAAGCCAACTTTTTTACTCTCCTCTTTCACTTTCCTCAAGAGTCTCTTTAGTTCTTCTTCGCTTTCTGCCATAAGGGTAGTGTCATCTGCACATCTGGAGAAGGCAATGGCAACCCATTCCAGTACCCTTGCATAGAAGATCCCATGGACAGAGGAGCCTGGTAGGCTGCAGCCCATGGGGTCACCAAGAGTCAGATACGACTGAGTGACTTCACTTTCATGCACTGGAGAAGGACATGGCAACCCACTCGTGTTCTTGCCTGGAGAATCCCAGGAACGGAAGAGCCTGGTAGGCTGCTGTCTACGGGGTCACACAGAGTCAGACACAACTGAAGCGACTTAGCAGCAGCATCTTCATATCTGAGGTTATTAATATTTCTCCTGACAATCTTGATTCCAGCTTGTGTTTCATTCCTAGGGAGTGTCAAATAGTGAGAACGCACACAAAGGAAACCACTTGAATACAAGACCCAGCATCACCCAACCACCAGTAGTACCCTGTGCAGGATGCCTCATCTAAACAACAAACAAAACAAAAATACAAACCCATTTATCAGCAGACAGGATTACCAGCTCACTCAGCCTTGACCATCAGAGGAAAAACAAACAACAAAAACTCAGCACAAATCTCACCCTATACAAAACTTACACAAACCACTGGACCAACCTTAGGAGGGCAGAAAAGGAAGAAAGAATTCAACCTTGAAACCTGGGAAAAGGAGACCTCAAACACAATAAATTTTAAAGAAAAATGAAAAGGCAGAGAAATACTACACAAATGAAGGCACAAACACATGTATCCTACTGTTCACTGCAACACTATTTACAATAGTTACAACACGGAAGCAACCTAGATGTCCATCGACAGACGAATGGAAAAGGAAATTGTAGTACATATACATGATGGACTATTACTCAGCCATAAAAAGGAATACATTTGAGTCAATTCTGATGAGGTGGATAAACCTAGAACCTATTATACAGAGTGAAGTGAGTCAGAAAGAGAAAGATAAATATCATATTCTAACGCACATATACAGAATCTAGAAAAATGGTACTGAGGAATTTACTTACAGGGCAGCAGTGGAGAAAGAGACATAGAGAATAGACTTATGGACATGCGGAGGGGGGAGTAGAGGGTGAGATGTATGAACAGAGTAACATGGAAACTTACATTACCATATGTAAAATAGATAGCCAATGGGAATTTGCTGTATGGCTCAGGAAACTCAAACAGGGGCTCTGTATCAAGCTAGAGGGGTGGGACGGGGAGGGAGACGGGAGGGAGGCTCAAAAGGGAAGGGATATATGTATGCCTATGGCTGATTCATGTTAAGTGTGACAGAAAACAACAAAATTCTGTAAAGCAACTATCATTCAATAAAAAAAGAAAAAGTAAAAAATTATTTTTAGTCAGAACTATCAAGAAAACAAAGGAAAGAGCTCAAATCAATAAAATCAGAAATGGAAGTTACAACAGATACCACAATAACACAACAGATCATGAGAGACAACTAGAAGCAACTATATGCCAATAAACTGGACAACCTAGAAGAAATGGGCAAATTCTTAGAAAGATAACAACCTTCCAAGACTGAATCAGGAAGAAAAAGAAAATGAATAGACCAATAATAAGTACTCAAATACAAACTGTGATTTAAAAACTTCCAACATACAAAAGTCCTGGACCAGATGGCTTCACAGGCAAATTCTATTAAACATTTACAGAAGAGTTAACCCCTGTCCTTCTAAAACTCTTCCAAAAAATTGCAGAGGAAGGAACACATCCAGATTCATTCTATAAGGCCACCATCACCCTGATACCAAAACCAGACAAAGATATGACAAAAAAAGAAAATTACAGGCCAATATCATTGATGGACACTGATGCAAAAATCCTCAACAGAATACTAGCAAACTGAATCCAATAGTACATTAAAAGGATCATGAAACACCATAATCAAGTGTAATGTATCCCAGAGATGTAAAGATTCTTCAGTATCTGCAAATCAATCAGTGTGATACACATTAACAAAGTGAAGAACAAAAACCATAAGATCATCTCAGAAGATGCAGAAAAAGCTTTTGCAAAATTCCATGCCAACTTATGATTAAAAACTCTTTAGAAAATGGGCATAGAGGGAACCTACCTTAGCATAATAAAAGCCATACATGACAAACCCACAGCTAACATCATCCTCAATAAAACAAAGTATTTCCTTTAAGATCAGGAACAAAACAAGGATGCCCATTCTCACTACTTTTATTCAACACAATTTTGTAAGTCAAAGCCATGACAATCAGAGAAGACAAAAAAATAAAAAATAAAAGGAATCCAAATTAGAAAAGAAGTCAAACTGTCACTGTTTACAGATGACATGATACTTTACATAGAAAATCCTAAAGATGTTACCAGAAAACTACTAGGTCATAAAAGAATTCAGTAAAATTTCAGGATGAAAAATTAATACACAGAAATTTCTTGTATTCCTATACACTAACAACAAAAGATCAGAAACAGAAATCAAGGAAACAATCCCACTTACCGTCACATCAAAAAGAATAAAATATCTAGGTGGACTTCCCTGGTTGTCCAGGGGTTAAGATTCTGCACTTCTCCACAGGGGAACTAAGATTCTGCATGCCATATGGAGTGGCAAAAAAATAAAGAAAGAATAAAATACCAAGGAATAAGCCTACCTAAGGAGGAAAAACATTTGTACTCTGAAAACTATAAGATACTGATGAAAGAAATCGAAGATGACACAAACAGACTGAAAGATATACCATGTTCTTGGATTGGAATCAACATTGTCAAAATGACTACACTACCCAAGGCAATCTACAGATTCAATGCCATCCCTATCAAATTACCACTGGCATTTCTCACACACCTAGAGCAAAAAAAAAATGTCTTAATTTGTATGGAAACACAAATGACCCCAAATAGTTAAAGCAATCCTGAGAAAGAGAAATGGAGCTGGAGGACTATACTATATAATCTGAAGACCCTGGCTTCAGACTATACTAAAAAGCTACAGCCATGTAAACAATATGGTACTGGTACAAGAATAGAAATACAGATCAATGGAATAGGATATAAAGCCCATAAATAAGCCCATGTGACTGTGATCAATTAATCTACAACAAAAGAAGCAAGAATATACAATGGAGAAAAGACAGTCTCTTCAGGAAGTGGGGTGGTGGGAAAACTGGACAGCTATATGAAAAAGAATGAAATTAGGACATTCTCTAATACCATTCACAAAAATAAACTCAAAATGGATTATATATCTAAATGCAAAGCTGGATACTATAAAACTCCTAGAGGAAAACATAGGAAGAACATTCTTTGAGATAAATCCCAGCAATATCTTTTGAAATCCACCTCCTAGAGTAATAAAAATAAAAACAAAAATGAACAAATGGGATCTAATTAAAATTAAAACCACCTGCACAGCAAAGGAAACCATAAACAAAATGAAAAGGCGACCTACAGAATGGAAGAAAATATTTCTAAATAATATGATTGGTAAGGGGCTAATATGTAAAATATATAACAGCTCATATAACTCAACATTGGAAAAACACACACACACACCTGATTTTAAAAGAGGCAGAAGACCTGAACAGACATTTTTCAAAAGAAGACATACAGATGGCCAACAGGTTCATGAAAAGACATCCAGCATCATTAATCATCAGAGGAATGCAATTCAAAACCACAGTGAGAAATCACCTCAAACCTGTCAGAATGGCTATCATCAAAAAGAACACAAATAACAAATGCTGGTGAGGATGTGGAGAAAAATGAACCCTCCTACAGTAACAGTGAGGATGTAAATTGATGCCGTCGCTATAGAAAACAGGATAGAGGTTCTTCAGAAAACTAAAAATAGAACTACCATATGGCTCAACAATTACACTCCTGGGTTGTTGATGTTCAGTCACCAAGTCATGTTCGAGTCTTTGAGACCCCATCAACTGTAGTCTGCCAGGCTCCTCTGTCCATGGGATTCTCCACGCAAGAATACTGGAATGGGTTGCCGTGCCCTCCTCCAGGGGATTTTCCTGGCCCAGAGATCAAACCTGCATCTCCTAAGGCTCCTGCATTGGGAGGAGGGTTCTTTACCACTAGCGCCACATGGGAAGCCCACTGTACATGTCACTCAGCCATAAAATAGAATGAAATTTTGCTATTCGCAAAAACATGCATGGACTTGGAGGGTATTAGGCTAACTGAAAAAAAGCAGAGGAAAAAAAATACTGTATGATAAGCATTTATATATGAAATCTAAAATATACAACAAACTACTGCATATATTATAAAAAAGAAACAGACTCCCAGAAACAGAGAACAAACTAATGGTCACCAATAGGGAGAAGAAGCGGGAAGGGGCAAGACAGTAAGGAATTAAGAGGTATAAACTACTATGCATAGAATAAATAAGCTACAAGGATACATATACAGTACAACACAGGGAATATAGCCAATATCCTGTAACAACTATAAATGGAATATAACCTTTAAAAATTGTGAATCACTGTGTTATACAATGGAAACCTATAAAACTGTACATTAATTATGCCTCAATTAAAAAAGCATTTGAAAAATAGATTACTTTTCAATAATTATAAAAATAATGCACTGTTAGGTCGCCATCTCCTAGACAGTAAAATGAAGAAAGCTGGACTAAATTCCCTCTGACTCTCTTAGTTCAACTGTCTGTTTCAAAATAACTCATTTATATTTTTCTCTTACTTCTAAATATTTGCAACTTTTCTCAAAAATAATCATTTATATATTCTTCAAATACACTATACCTGTGTATGCCAATGAACCCTGACATATGTTGACCTCTCACCTCTCTCCCCTTGCTATTTGGAAAATACCCAATCATCCTTCAAAAGATCAGCTTCTGTGAATCCCTCCCTCTCACTCCCCAGGTAAGAATGACTGTCTGCCTTTCTCTGTCTCCCACTGCATAAAATTTATTCCTCTGTGGCACAGATTTTAAGATACTGAGTTGTGTCTGCTGTCTTCTCCCCTAACCCATCTCTTCTTTAAGGAAAAACCCCAGCCTTTAGTCAGTTCCCAAGCAAGCCATTGTACAAAACTTGAGTGATGGCAGAATAAGGAAAGTGAAAGCCATCGGAGAGGTTGAGCCAATAGATGTTAATAGAGAGATGAGCCTGAGGGGACTGGAGAGCAACTAGACAGACAGCACACACCAAGTTTGTGAGACAGTCTGGTGAAACTTACAGTGAAATAGGGTAGAACTTTCAACAAATGGTGCTGAATCATTAGTTGTCCACATGCAAAAATGGTACCTTGATGCCATGGCAGCTATTATCAGGTATGAGATATAGGGGAAGGGGAGGAAATAGGCTGTTGTTAGGCTGTATCAACAGGACTGCCTTTGGCATTCTTGGAGAAACTTCCATAGAGATTAAATTGTTTTTCAGTCATTTCACATTCAAGCTATTGTGTCTTTGAACATGCCTGAGTGGTGAGGCTAAGGTTTTCAGCTAGTGACATCTGTCTTCTAAGTCTTAAAGTGAAAGTGAAGTCGCTCAGTCGTGTCCGACTCTTTGCGACCCCGTGGACTGTAGCCTACCAGGCTCCTCCGTCCATGGGATTCTCCAGGCAAGAATGCTGGAGTGGGTTACCATTTCCTTCTCCAGGGGATCTTCCCAATCCAGGGATCGAACCTGGGTCTCCCGCATTGGAGGCAGACGCTTTTAAACTCTGAGCCACCAGGAATTACACTTTCATGTCTGTTTTCTCCTCTCACTCAAACCCAACCCTGCCTCCAGGCTCTCCTTAAGACCAAGACTATGCCTTGTTTACCCATCTGCCCTGCCTCTATGAATGAATGATTCACTTGGAAAAGGAGACTTTCTCTGGAGCCCTGTACATAATCCCCAAGCAACTTCTAGAAACATACAAACGGATACATATGGAACATTTAAGAGTGCTGGGCTCCAACAGGGATTCCCAGGTGACACTGGTGGTAAATACCCTACCTGTTAGTGCAGGAGACATAAAAGATGTGGGTTCGATCCCTGAGATGATCCCCTGGAGGAGGAAATGGCAACCCATTCCAGTATTCTTGCCTGGAGAGTCCCCATAGACAGGGGAGCCTGGCAGGCTATAGTCCATAGCATCACAGAGTCAGACACAACTGAAGTGACTAAGCACTCACGCACAGGGTCTAATAGGTTTGGGTTCTCATTCCAGCTCTGCCACTAGCCATGGGAGTTGTAACTCCCTAACTCTCAGGTCCCTCAGCAGTAAAATAGTGGACATCCCCAAACTTGCTACATAGAGCTGACAAGAGAACTAAATGAGATGACACATTAAATACTAAGCACAGTGCCCAACACAGACAAACACACGTAGAGACACACACATAGCATGTCTAAATATATCCAAACCTATATAGACACATTCAATTTCCATTCCTGAGAAATATTCTGATCTCTTAAATATGTATATATTAAACCCAGCATTTTCTAAAAAGGAAGAGACAGTAACACTAACACACATAAATATGTTTGACTGACTGAAAGAGAACATTGGGCACACGAAACCTAAAAATATATGCATCACTTTAAACTATTCATCCAACTTGTGTTACACTGTATACATATCTATTTGTTAGGCAAAGGTTAATAGAGAGTTTATGAAATTGGGACTGCAATTAAGTCTCCTGGGAATCTCAGTTGGAGGCCATGTCAGTTTCTATAGCAACCAAAGGCTCAGGCAAAAAGTAGGAGGAGGGGAGTTAATTTAAAGGCAATATAAGTACATAAACATAGTTCTTGTCTACCTTGTCTTGTGAGTCCAATAAGCAATCTGTGCTGCATTTAAATTATTATATTGATACAAAAGAAAGTATAAATAAGATTAGTTTTTCACTTCCTAGAATTAAATACATTTTTGTAAAATGCTTAAAGGTTATTTCAATTTTTTAAAAATGTACCACTTCTCAGTTTATGAAGCGCATCAAGTAAGTCTCAAATTCCTCAGGGGGAAAAATAGCAGAGATTAAAACAACAGAACAAGATGTCCTGGATGATTAGAATATACTGTGAATAATCTTCTCAACACCAGCTAATTAGGTTTTTCTTATGATCTCAGAAATTGCAATCAGGCTAAAGGGAGAAAATGTGAAGATGGTTTTCCAGTGACAAATGTCATAAATCACTGAATTGAAGAAGACCTTAGTGATCACCTAGTCAAAAACCTTGATTTTTATCACCAAAAACACTTACCTTGAGAAATTAAGTCAGTTCCCTAATTTAGGTGAGGGAACCGGTTACCAGCAGAACCATGGTTAGAATCCAAAATCTACATGTAGACTACATGGTTAGTCTACATTCCACTTTCTTCTCCTTCACTTTTCACATGCAAAACTTAGGGACACACCTAATCAAGTAGTTTCCAACTGTTGAGCTCTATGATCCCTAGATAATTGCAGATGATCTCATGTGTTTTGTAAAACCAAATGAATCTTATTTCAGCACACTCCATCTAAATTCTTAATTTCATTCACATTTAGCAAGCAACTTCAGCTTTGCTATTAAAAAAAAAAAAAAACAAAACACTATATAGAAGCTGTTATTTACCTGTTTTATCTGACAGGCCAGAAGCCCCATATTCATTGGCAGCCACATGCTCCTGTGTGTATCCCATGTAGCCTGTGTTAAGAGAAACCTGAAAGAGAGAGGCAACCAGAGAAATTGACATAAGATCCACACAAGATATTAATAAAAAATAGGGAATTTCCCTGGAGGTCCAGAGGTTAAGACTCTGCACTCCAACTATATGGGGTGTGGGTTCAATCCCTGGTCAGGAAGCTGAGGTCACATATACCACTCAGTGCAGCCAAAAAATTTAAAAAAATAAAATAAAAAAGACATCATGGCTGTTCCGAATCCAAGTCTCAAAAGGAAATCTTACAAATAGAAATCTTCCCCATGCTTTTAAAACGGTGTTTTGGTTACATTTTCTGTGGTATTGTGAGAACCTAGAGACTGTGATATAATAAAGGAGGATGAGTTGCAGAATGAACTATCTAAACAGTGGCTGAAGTGAAAATTCCAGGCTCATTTGACTGGATTCCTTCTCAGGGCTCTCTCTCCACTGTCTAGTCATTGATCTGCTCTGGTGAGGCTGAGTCACCTTGAAAAGCGCGTGCTGTCTACAGAAACAGGATTTCTCAGCAGCATCAACATCACAGAATGTTTGAGATTGCTATAGGAACTTGGTGGGGAAGAACAAAGCCTTGTAGTAGTTAAATTGAGGATTAGGAACACAGAGCAGCTAAAGGCTCTTGAAAAATTCAGGAAAATTCTGCATAGTCTCAAATTTTCATTCTGTAATCTCAAGTGATTTCTTTGTGAAGGGAAGATAAAATGTTATAAGGAAAAACAGAACAGGATTATAATTCAGCCAACACTGTTAAAACAGTGAACTCCTGCTGGTCTCCCAAGGTTTACATTAAATGAAATCTGAAACTCATTTCGTTTCAAATAAATGTAATAGATTCCACAGTGGACGATTCATGGTGATTTCTCTGGGTCTTTGCATATATGTAAAGAGGGTATTTGGTGCAAGTAATGGGACAGCATATTAAAAAGCAGAGACATTACTTTGTCAACAAAGGTCCATCTAGTCAAGGTTATGGTTTTTCCAGTGGTCATGTATGGATGTGAAAGTGGGACTATAAAGAAAGCTGAGCACAGAAGAATTGATGCTTTTGAACTGTGGTGTTGGAGAAGACTGTTGAGAGTCCCTTGGACTGCAAGGAGATCCAACCAGTCCATCCTAAAGGAGATCAGTCCTGGGTGTTCATTGGAAGGACTGACGTTGAAGCTGAAACTCCAATACTTTGGCCACCTGATGCAAAGAGCTGACTCTTTTGAAAAGACCCTGATGCTGGGAAATATTGAGGGCGGGAGGAGAAGGGATGACAGAGGATGAGATGGTTGGATGGCATCACCGACTCAATGGACATGAGTTTGGGTAAACTCCAGGAGTTGGTGATGGACAGGGAGGCCTGGCATGCTACGGTTCATGGGGTCGCAGAGAGTCGGACATGACTGAGCGACTGAACTAAACTGAAGGGACAGATGGCTGGACCAGAATCTTATTCTCCATCTCTAATATTCTGAGACTGAGGTGTACAAGTAAGATGCTGTACTAATCTCTACAAACCATTCTCTCTGAACTTCTGTCTTCTCATTCACAAAATGGAGATAATCCCAGCCAAGCAGACCTCACAATGTTTTTATGTGGATGAAATGAGGTTGTTATTGGAAATTTTCATTTATCGTGAAACTTACCCTGGGTGATTAAGTGGATGTAACAGCCAGTGTGCTTGCCCTCTCTCTATGTCCTTCTAAGGGACACTTTCCCACCCACAGCCTCTACTAAACAGGTGGCCATATTTTTTCATGTAACCCTAGTGATTTTCACATTCTCATTTAGCTGATGCAAAGGACTACCAATCCAAGGTCCGGGCAAAGACCTGTATGGCCTTGCTCACGAAAAGAAACTAGATCAGTCAGACTAACTTTCCCAGAAATTTGAACCAAGACACATAGTTTTTAAAAAAAATAGTGTGTGAGTAGTGGGAACTGTAGCAAAAAGGTCCAAATGGACTGAACTGGTCAAGAAGCAGTAAGTATGTGGAAGGAGAAGTCAGTTGGTATTAGAAAAGAAAAGAGATGTGAGGAGGATAACTGAGTTCCACTGAGAGCAAAACACTGGAGTAGAGACCCAGGAGATGTCACCACCAGATCTCTCCAAAGCTTGCAGGAAACACGTGACTCACCAGTCCTGCTTATCTTAGTTCCTAAATAGTCCTCTCGGTCTCCTCCACTGCTATTTTGGTTCTTTGTTATATTAATAAAGTTATTTATTCAATTAATTGATTAACAACCTCTAATCACTCAAAGTAAATTACCTTCTTAATAGTTTAAGCAAAAAAAACTGACTCAAATTGGGCAGTACCTCCTAAGTGGTTGGAGGGCCCATGAATAGGAACTTGGAGAGAAACTTTCACAGAGGAAAGGCAGAATCAAAGTAAGGCAATTATTAATTGTAGCTTAAATTATAGCTTAAAGCCTGCCTGGCTGTTTGTGATTTGGCTGTTCTTGGTGTTTTGATTTCAAAACCTTCAGGCAATTACAGGCTGAGATTTTGGTTTGCTTATGTAGGCTGCCAAGGCATTAGAGCCACCTCAGTCTAATGGCCTCCTTGTTTAATTAATTTAACAATTCCCCGCTTTGGATCACCTGGAACTCCTATGTGAGAAACTGGCCACAAATGTGCTATTAGCATCACTATAAGTCACCAACAGAGTTAAGTTGCTTTGTCCTCACTGCGAAACTCATAGGATATGATAAATCTGTGGAAAAACTGTTTTTGCTATTTATCTCATTGTTCATCTTGTCTTGGTTTCGCTAAGCACAGTGAGACCATCTGATTTACTGCTGATAGTTATGAACATGCATTTAAGACCTTTGACAGAACACAGTGCACCATGCAGACTATGATTAAAACTGTTAGGAGGATAACACCAAGAGACTGAAGTGCACGCCTCAGCCAGGGACCCCATGAACCAAATCAGTTGGTTATCAAATAAATCAAAGAGTGTCCCCAAAGGGGCATCAACCTCCTCTAGCCAAGTGGTTTGTTATCTTTTTTTGTATTTGCTACAATATCAGAGGTGTTGATCCATCAGGTTCTATTCCACAGCACAGACTATTTCTTGTTTAGTCAGTAAATAATAAGACAATTCTATTCTCTAAGATCACCTTAAAAAGAAAACAGAAGGACTTCTGTTGTGCAGCTATGGCCTTAGCAGCAATAGCTGCCAGAGTTAAGGTACATTGTCTTCTTGTGTATTAAAAGAAAGGAAAAAAAAACAAGTTAGCAAAAAAGGCAAAAGGAAGAAATCTTTTACACTGGAGATGAAGACTTTGATCCATGATCTTGGGAGAATTGTCTACCACAAGATGCTGTCTGCTTCTGGAGAGGAATTGTCCTAGTCACTTAAACTTAGATCTCCAACTGGTATGCACTTCCAAGTCTGGAGGACCCCTTTTTAATTGGGGAATGTGGACACAAGGCTCAAACCTCTGCCATTTGGCTGCCCTCTGGGTAGTGAGGATCTGGTAAGGTCACTTCCAAAAAGATTCTGGGGGAGTCTTTGTTCTTAGTGATTCCATAAAAGAAGGGTGGAAGAATACTGGAAATGTAAGTTTGAAGAGTTGTAGCCAGATATATGAGGAAACTAGAATTCAGGATTTAGTTCAGTTTACAGATATACAATAAAACGTTAAAGACAATGAACAAAGCTGCTGCTGCTGCTGCTGCTGCTGCTGCTGCTGCTGCTGCTGCTGCTAAGTCGCTTCAGTCTCGTGTCCGACTCTGTGCGACCCCACAGACGGCAGCCCACCAGGCTCCCCCGTCCCTGGGATTCTCCAGGCAAGAACACTGGAGTGGGTTTCCATTTCCTTCTCCAATGCATGAAAGTGAAAAGTGAAAGGGAAGTCACTCAGTCGTGTCCGACACTTAGTGACCCCATGGATGGCAGCCCACCAGGCTCCCCCGTCCCTGGGATTCTCCAGGCAAGAACACTGGAGTGGGTTGCTATTTCCTTCTCCAATGCATGAAAGTGAAAAGTGAAAGGGAAGTCAAAGTCTTAGTGATATAACCAATGATTCCAATTGCCTCCTGTTATAAGTAGCACAGATTACTACTGAACTTATGCAAATAACTATATTGCCATAAAAAAAAAGAATACTCAATAAGCTTCTGAATTCTGGAGGGGTCAAATAAGGAGAAAACATAGATGTTTCAGTTCCATTTATAGAAATACACTTTACAAAATTACTGGAAGTCATATACAGCTTAAGAGAAAAGAAAATGACTTCAGGGCTTGCCTGGTGGCTCAGTGTTACCACCATTGTCTTGCCTCCACCTGCCAATGCTGGAGACCTGGGTTTGATCCCTGATCCAGGAAGATCTCACATGCCATGGAGCAACTAAACCCAAACACCACAACTACTGAGCTCTGCTCCAGAGCATGAGAGCTGCAACTACTGAGCCCATGTACTACAACTACTGAAACTCAAGTGCCCTAGAGTCTGTGCTTCACAACAAGAGAAGACACCACCATGAGAAGCTTATGCACTGCAACTGAAGAGTAGCCCCCACTCACTGCAACTAAAGAAGAGCCCACACAGCAATGAAGACCCATGACATCCATAAATAAATAAATTAAAAATTGGAAGACTCTTAAAAAAAAAAAAGAAAAGAAAATGAGTTCATTAAATCCAGAAAACTAGAGAGCTAGAGAGAAGAGATCAAAATGGTACAGCAGAAGGGTGCTGAGCTCACCTATCCCCCAAGAAAGCATTAAAAATAAATCTACATGTGGAAAGAGAGAGCAAGGAAGGAGGTAGGGTGAGTGGTGGCACGGAGACACAGTGACTGCAACACAATATTTGAATTTCCAATTTTGTCTTGAAAAAGCAAGTCAGTTTCAAGACGGCTCTAGAATCTCCATGGCTACAGGTGACTTGTCAAAAGCTCCTCTTCTATCTCTTTAGACATACAGCCTTATGGCCACATGAGGCTTTAGCATTGAAATTAATCTCTCATGTTTGGAAGGCAAGAGTGGGCAAATTAACCAATGTGCAGGCTGAGCAGGTTGAACCTCAGAGGCCAAAGAGCAAATGATGTCAGCAACAGCAACGTTTCTCATCATCCTCTTCCCAGGATCCTGTTCAACACATTATGAGTGTCCTTTACGGGATAGCCTTTGTAACATCCATTTATCAAATACATTATACTATTAAAAACATGCATCTACATGCAGAGCAAATTTCAATGAAAACAAACTGGAGACTGGCTAAATGACTCCTGTACAACCAAGGCTGCAAAGAAAGATTAGTATGGTGTCAAGGTAGGAAGGGAAGAGAAGCAATCAGGTCAAGACCTATGCCCCTGGCAGGGGACACATAAGAGAAGGTGGATTACATGGGTTTAGAGATCTTCCACAGGGAGTGAGCAGCTAAAACCTGAAAAAATCAGGCTCCCAGCCTTGTCGTTCAAAACCAAGAAGACAAGTCACCTTAGCTGTTTCGCAAACCAGTGGGACTAACAAGAAGATTGTTAGAAACCTAGACTCTATTTATGAAGAGTGCACAAATGCTTGCTTAATTCCAGGTGCAAGGTGGAGGAAGCAGATTGAAACAGCCTGGGCCTCAGATCACCCCAGGATGCACACCAGCCAAAACAAATGCCCATTTTGGCCCTACAGTACTGGCATAGCTCACTAGGATAAAGGGTACCTCTGCTAAGGACAGTGTATAGTTGGGGGACTGGAGTTGGCTTGGGCCTGGCACTACCACTGAACAGGGAGAGGGTGATCAGTACTGCTTTCAGTAAAGGAATCAGGTTGGAGGTGGTCTGGATCTCTGAATAGTGTGCCAGGACTAACTCAGCACAATAATGACCACACTGAACACCTACTCTGGACCCCCCAGCGCCTGTGCTGCTCCACAGTGGGGCAAAAACGCCAACACTGGGGTGGGGAGTGCACATTCCTTCTAGGAGGGGATGGAAACTGCTCAGACCAAACCTAAGTGCTCTGTTCCAGGACCTCAAGACTCCCACTCCACCCCCAACACACTGGTGTCAGGAACTGAGCATAGGAGAATCTGGCTCTGACTCTAAGCCCTCCATCTCTAGCCTATCTTCCCCCAAGGTGACAGCTGCCAGCACATCCTGGAGGAAGACATGATGCTTGCTCACCTCAGATCCACCTCCCTTAACAAAGCCACTGGGCACAAACAGTCTATTTAGGGATATTCCCACACAGGACACCCTTTCAAGACTGGGATAGGTAACTGTTTCACCTTATTTCACAGAGACAGATAAAGTCAATCAAAGTGAGAATACAGATGCATTTGTTTCAAATGAAAGTGAAAATGAAGTTGCTCAGTCGTGTCCAACTCTTTGTGACCCCGTGGACTGTAGCCTACCAGGCTCCTCTGTCCATGGGTTTTTCCAGGCAAGAATACTAGAGTGGGTTGCCATTTCCTTCTCCAGGGGATCTTCCCAACCCAGGGATTGAACCCAGGTCTCCTGCATTGCAGGCAGACGCTTTACCCTCTGAGCAGTGAAAGAACAATAAAAAAAAAAAAATACTGTATAAAACAATTAATGAAAAGGAGATAAGAAGGCAGGGGTAGCAATTCTATGTCAGACAAAATAGACTTTAAAACAAAGTCTATAACTTTATACTATATACTATACTAAATAAAGTATATAACTTTGTTTCATAAAGCATATAAGACAAAAAAGGGCCTTATACTAAAAGTGATCAATACAAGAACAGTATACCACACTTGTTAACATATATGTACCCAATACAGGAGCACCTAAATATATAAAGCAAACAGTAACAGATACAATGGGAGAAACTGACGATAATACAATAATAGTAGGGAACTTTAACACCTCCCTTACATCAGTGGACAGATCATCCAGACAGACAATAAGGCAACAGTGGTCTTAAATGATACATTATACCCCCTGAAATTAATATATATATATATATAGAGAGAGAGAGACAGACAGAGACAGAGAGACTGAGAAAAAGAGAGAGAGAGAGAGAACATTCCATCCTAAATAGCAGAATAGATATTCTTTTCAAGTGCACATGCAATGTTATCCAGAATAGATCACATGCTAGGTCACAAGTCTCAGCAAATGTAGGAGGATAGAAATTATAGCAAGCACTTTTTTTTTCTAGTCACAACAGTATAAAACTATAAATCAATCACAGAAAGAATAGGAAAAACACAAACACTTGGAGACTAACCAACGGAGTACTAAAAAATGAGAGTCAATGAAGAAATCAAAGAGGAAATTAGAAAGATACCTTGAGACTCATGAATATGAATACACAATTTTCTAAAATCTATGGGATACAGCTAAAACAGTTTTAAGAGAGAAGTTCATAGTGATATAGGCCTTCCTCAAGAAACAAGAAAAATCTCAAACAACCTATCATAAAAGAATTAGGGAAAAAGAACAAAGGCCAAAGTCAGCAGAAGGAAGGAAACATGAAGGTTAAAAAGGAAATAAATGAAATAGAGATTAAAAAACAGAAAAAACAATGAAACCAAGAGCTTCTTTTGAAAATGAAATCGCTCAGTCATGTCCAACTCTTTGCAACCACATGGGCTGTAGCCTACCAGGTTCCACCATCCATGGGATTTTCCAGGCAAGAGTACTGAAGTGGGTTGCCATTTCCTTCTCCAGGGGATCTTCCTGACCCAGGGATAAAACCCAGGTCTCCCTCATTGCAGGCAAACAGACGCTTCACTGTCTGGGCCATCAGGGAAGCCAACAAAATTAATAAACCTTTATCCAGGCTCATAAAGAAGAAAAGAGAGAGAAATAAAAAATAACAATTGAAAGAAGAGAAATAACAACTGACACCACAGAGACACACACAAAAAAATCATAAAAGAATACTAAGAACAGTTATATGCCAACAAACTGGACAATCTAGAAGAAATGGGGGCAAATTTCTAGAAATATACAACTTGCTAAGACTAAATCAGGAAGAAACAGACTTAACAAACTGATCATTGGTAGTGAAAATGAATTTGTAATAAATAAAACTCCCAGCAAACAAGTCCTCCATTGTGACTGCTATAATTCAAGACTATCTTTGGTACAGTTAACCTATTTGTTCAGCCTTATACCAAATTTTATTTGTCTGAGGCCTCACACTGACTCCAGTTCAAGTCAGACACACTTTGACCTTGCACCCAGTCTAGTTTTTAAGTTGGAACCAATCCAAATCCAGACCCAGTTCGACTTTAGCTAGTTTCCAGGATCAGTCCAAAAAGGAAATGCTCAAATAGTCTGAAAGCTCATATTGCAAAAGCTGTGGACCTACTATCCAAGATCTGAGAGGGACTTACCCGTGACCTCCAGAGACAGCGAGCAAGAATCAAGCAGGTACCCACACCTGTCGCTTACTGCCCCTAGGGACCAACTGGGTCTCCTTTAATTTCTTTTTCTGACACCATAACTGCTAAAAGATAAACTGAGGCATAAGAGTTTTAAGAGTGCATCTGAGCAAAATTTGATTCAAATTGGACAGAGGCAAACCAGAAGTGGTGAAGAACACTCCTAAACATAAATTCTTAAACCTACTTTAGAGGAGCTAATTTGAATAGGTCTCCATAACCAAGAGTCATAAATTTACATAAACTAAAACCTTCACAGTTGCCTCAGAAAAATGACATTACTTAAGTACTGTAGTAACACTTGATTTGACTGCCCAGATTTGTGTAATTTTCCTCTCCCTTGTAAGCAACACATACATACATGCACACACACACACACATATGCCCCAATACTATTACCTGAAGTTTCCAGAATCAATAAATCCTATGCTAGACAAATAAATTTTATCCCATTTAGGAAGGTAATATACTAATTGGCTAATTCATTAAAAGGGATCTGCTTATATGACTAGACCTTTTCCTATCTGTCAAAATAATGAATACACAAAATAGCAACCTATCGATGGAGGGGTGGCTTAGTAGGGTTAAGGGAATTTCAAGACCAGTTGAATTGCCAAACAACCAAACAAAGGCCCAGGACAGTGGATGCCCGGTTTTAATTTGTGGATCAGATATTACCACAGTCCACAGAAAAGGCACAGAAGAAAGAATCATAAAATGTTGGAACCAGATGAAACCTGAGGTCATCTCTTCCAAACCATGCCATGATCCAAAAAGAAAACGGACATGGCAGGCATATCACAAGACTTGTCCTCCAGGACACACCACCATAAGAAGACTCATCAGCAGAATTCAGGTCCATCTGCTTCCCTGTCTGAAACCCTCCCCACTACACTTCACAACTCTTGTCAAAACCCAGCTCCAAATCACCATCTCATTTAGCCATTGACAAAATTTTATCAAGATCCCAAAGACCAACATTTTAGAAAGAAGGTTTGCTGAAGTAAACATGAGTGTCTTATCTACATGAGCACATTGGTATTTCAAAAGCAGATGCATGATGCTTCAGAGACTTATCAAGACTAACAGAGCTTCTGTGATGCCATGTTCCCACCCTGATCTTCACAACTAGGGACACCATCCAGGGTTATCTTCAAGGATTGACTTATGTTTACATTTAGATAAAGGGTAGTGAACAAAATCAGTCATTTCTTTTACAGAGTTTTCACTTCTCTAGCTCTAAGCAGAGCTGCTTCTGTCATGTCTTATTTTTAGCTGACGAGAAGAGGAGATAACGACTGTGAACTTTCTGATTTTCTGATTTCAATCTCCCACTCAGTCTCTGCTGATACACTGAGAGTTCTTGGCTTTTTTTTCTACGTTTTTTTTTTCTCCTTCATTACTCACAGGATGGTGACACTCTCCCACGGCTGCTTCCATTTTCCTGCTTCTCTATCTCCCTCGCACAACATACAAAGAGACACCCTCTGCAATCACAGGTTTTCCAGCAATCAAGCCCCTAAAAAGTTTTCTGAATATTTCAGGATACTTTCCAAATGACTCTGTGTGATTCATACTGTTAACTATTTAACATTTCTCATTTTTCCAATCTTCTCTACCAAAAACATAATCTTCCAAACTCAGAATAATCTTTCAATCTCTGAGCTATAGCAGCATCAAAACACTCATGATGGATAAACTGCAAAATGTTCAAATCCTTAGTGTCATTCAAGAATATTTTCAAATCTCTTGAAAAAGTTTAGTTGAATTTGCAAAGTTGTACAATAACTGTTCCAAAAGTCTGCAAATATTGGCTAATTGCCTTCATTTGGTTAATTTGTGGTGGGTATGCCTCACTGTGCTCTATTTCTATGGAAGCTGGCACTTGATAGAACAATCTAAACTAACACTCAGTCTTCCTAAGGAGCACCAAACCAAGAGCCTGAAGACTAGACTCCCAGGGTCAGATTTGGTAACCAACTAGCTGTGTGATCTGGGACAAGATACTTAACTGCTCTGAGTTTCAATTTTGTCATTTTCCAAATCATGGGGAATTTTTAAAGTCTCTGAAGTCCCTTCCAGCTGTATAATTCTACATGATAGATTCAGAAAAGATTTTAGGGTCATAAAGGACATACAAATCATCATTATTCACTACAGTAAATGTTTACTGAGGACTTTCTAAAGATTATTAGAAAAGAAACTATGAGAGAACAAAGAGCAAGGCAGGAAATGGGCTCTGTTCTCCTACTGTCTTCAATCTGTTGGAGAGGAAGATGGCATAGGACTCATCAGCTGTAATGTCTTGTGTCCCTACTTCAAAGAGCATTTCAGAGAGGCAGCACTGGCCTGTATCAACATCAGCCTGATGCCTCTGCTACTGTGCCCCAACCTGAGGCCCAGGTCTGGTCTGTGTGGGCTCAAAAGCCAAGGGGTTAAGGCTCCAGTTGGAAATTTTATGACACAGAGGAACAAAGTGACATCTCCCTGAAAGATACTCAAGGACTGCATAAGACAGAATGATTAACACACTGGAGAAACTGGCAAAATTTGGAGGGGTGGGAAGAAGAAACTACATTCCTGATCTGAAATTTAGCTGGTCCCTAATTTGTCCCAGAACATAAACAGCCAGGGATGTTACAGCAATGAAGAGACTCTGGCCCAAATTGAGAGGAAGAGGAGGAAGAGGCAGAGGAGGAGGAAGGCATCAACCCTGGAGACATAGAGGACTATGATGGAGTGGTAACCAGTCATCTGGAGCTGTAGGAAACTGGTGCCTTTGATCCTGATGCCTACAAGAAGTCTGGGGTGGCCTCAACAAGCATTTAACAGGCTTAGTTTCTGTGCTAAAGGCTGTAGATGCTCACTGCCATCAGCTCCATCTGTCCTATGGCACTGATAGCTAATTGTGGTGACGGGTCCTAATAAAAGGAGGAGGAAATACACACTGAATAAAGTCAAAGCATAGAGCTGGGCAGCTGGGCTGAAAGATAAACCCACAGCCCAATCATTGCTGGAGTTGCCTTATATGAGCTACTGGGAAATCCTGGCACTGTCTCCTTGTATTGTGATACAAAACAGGTCAGGGACCACAGAGGTCAGAAGTTTCATCTTGCCTGAAATAATTTCACAGCTGCAGTGACCATCCACAGTGATTTTGGAGTCCAAGAAAATAAAGTCTGTCATTGTTTCCACTTTTTCCCCATCTATTTGCCATAAAGTGATGGGACCAAATGCCATGATCTTAGTTTTTTGGATGCTGAATTTTAAGCCAGCTTTTTCACTCTCCTCTTTCACCTTGATCTAGAGGCTATTTAATCACTCTTCGCTTTCTGTCATTCGGGTGGTTTTATCTGCATATCTGAGATTACTGATATTTCTCCCAGAATTCTTGATTCCAGCTTATGCTTCATCCAGCTCAGCACTTCACATGATGTACTCAACATATAAGTTTATTTTCCTTAATTTTTTTTCTTTTTTTTTTTTTGGCTATGCCGTGCAACCTGTGGGATATTAGTTCCCTGGTCAAGGATCAAACCCAGGCCCACAGTAGTAGAAGCACTGAGCCTTAACCAAAGGACCACCAGAGAATTCCTTATCCTTAACTTTAATAGAGAGAAGGATGAAAGTGGAAGGACATAATTTATTGAAGGGGCTCCACAGACTCCCCTTGTAGCTTGGTCAGTAAAGAATCTGCCTGCAAAGTAGGAGACCCAGGTTTGACTCCTGGCTTGGGAAGATTCCCTGGAGAAGAAAATGGCAACCTGCTCCAGTATTCTTGCCTGGAGAATCACACGGACAGAGGAGCCTGGCAGGCTACAGTCCATGGGGTCACAAGAGTCGGACACGACTTGGAGACTAAACCACCACTGCAAACATTAAAAAATATAATTGCATCCAACCTGGCCTGGTGATCTGTTTCACCTGAAGACCCAGAGGGATGGGGTGGGGAGGGTGGTGGGAGGAGGGATCGGGATGGGGAATACATGTAAAGCCATGGCTGATTCATGTCAATGTATGGCAAAAACCACTACAATATTGTAAAGTAATTAGCCTCCAACTAATAAAAATAAATGGAAAAAATTAAAATGAAATAAAATTTAATTAAAAAATATATATATATAACTGTGATTCTGTATGCCTAACCATCCGCAGTGATTTTGGACCCCAAGAAAATAAAGTGTCACTGTTTCCAGTGTTTCCCCATCTATTTGCCATGAAGTGACGGAACCAGATACCATGATTTTTGGTTTTGGAATGTTTAGTTTTAAGCCAGCTTTTTCACTCTCCTCTTCCACCTTCATCAAGAGGCTCTTTAGTTTCTCTTTGCTTTTTGCCATAAGAATGGTGTCATCTGCATATCTGAGGTTATTGATATTTTTCCAGACAATCTTGATTCCAGCTTGTGTTCCATCCAGCCTGGCATTTCACTGACGTACTCTACATGTAAGTTAAATAAGCAGATGACAATATACAGCCTTGACTATACCTCACAATGGTTGTTGAATATTGATCACCCCAGATATATCAGGCCACTGAGGAGTGATCATTGCAAGGAGCTAGTTCTTAATGCATAGTCAAAGTTCTCAGAACACTCTAGAGAATGCCCACCATTTCCTCCAACCACTAAAATGGGTTAAGTTAATGAGGAAGGAGAAGGAGGGTTGAGAGAGCAATGTGAAAAACCAAGGGTGCTACTGAGATGTTCCTAAGCATTACTTCTCACAGAAAGAAAAAGGACTCGAACTAACACCTTCCAAAATGTGTGGTGTGAACAATGCTACGGTTCTTTCAATTACCTGTGTCTAACTGACTCACCCACCTCTTTGCCTCCTGGTCCTTTTCCTTGTAGCCAAACTAACTTGTTCAGCTTCACCCACCCCGCCCCCATCCTCACATCCAGCACTCGTCATTCCAGTGACCTCCCCAGCACAGCCACCACTCCAGACCATGAGCTCCTCTTGCCTGTTACTGACCAAAACAGCCTCCTAATTTCTCTTTCCAATGACACACCTTCAGCCCTGGCAGTCTATTCTGTGCCACAATCAGAGCAATTTTTTTGTATAATTTTTTTGACAGAGGATCAAACTCAAAGTTGCAACAATACAAAAAACTTGAATATACCCTTCATCAGCTGCACCAATTGGTTGCATGTTGTCCCTTCACTCACACCCATTCTCTCTCTCCTACATGCACATACATGTATGCATTTTTTCAAAATCATTTAAAAGTAAACTGCATATATCATGCCCCATTAACTAAACTCTTCAGAGTGTGTTTCCTAAGACAGAGACATTATCTCATGTAACCACAGCACAATTACAGGGTGACCATTTTAAAAAGCAAATCTGCTCCTGATATTGTCTTTTGACCTTCCACTCTTAAGGTAAAGATTAAAATCCTTCATCTGCCCTGCAAGTTAAACATGACCTAGCCCATCTCTTTCTCCTGTTTTTGCCCCTTGTTATTTGCTTTTTACTCTAGCCTGGCTGGTTATCCTCTGGTGGACAAACATCCTCCTTCCCACCTTCAGGATATGCCTATACAAGTCTTTCCACATAAGGATGTATACACCTATGGTACCCATCTTCTTTCTCCGAGCTAGCCTCTACATAGCCTCTATAGGTTTCAGTTTCCTCTTCTGCTCACTGAGGTTTGCGATCATTTTCTAAACTGTCTCCACCATCAAGTCATGAGCTTCTTAGGACAGACACTTCCCTGCATCTCCCAGATCCTAGAACAGTGCTTGGTATGTACTAGGTTCTCAAATATCTGAGCATGAATAAACTAACAAGTCTTTCTGGATTACCTAGCGATGATTACTTATTTAATATCATTTCCCATGGACTGCAAACTCATGATTCAGAGATGAGTTTTAATTAGATATTTATATATCTACTGCTTAGTACATGTGCTGACACATGAAAGGTGTTCAATTAATATTGAGTGAATGAACTGTGGTTATCTGACATAAAGTTAACTGTGGAAATTCTCAAAGTTCAAGTGCACTGAATCTTCAATAAGGACAAAATTATTTCTAAATTCCCCCTGTCTTGTGTGAATATAACATTTAATTTGTGTTGGTATTGTTCCTGAATACTTATTAACATCATGTGAAACACTGGGTTCATGGAACACACACCAGGAAATATTATATTAGAGAGGAATCTCTTTATCATTTCTCAACCTCCTACCCACCTTCAAGTCACTGATATGTGTTTAGAATGTCTGAAAAACCCAAAACACAAACCCACCAGCCTGGTAGGGATCTTATCCCAGTTTGTGTGAGAAAGCCTAGAACTAAGAATCAGACCTGGTGAATGTGGAATTTGGCTTCACCTCATTGAGCAGCATATATCTTGATTCCATTTGTTTATTCTGTTTTGCTGTTTTACATCATGATAAAGGGGCCGCTAGTCTGTATGTGAACAATTTACATATTAATGATGAATAAAGAGTGAAGTATATTCAGCATTCACTTTAATTGCCTACTGCTATGAAAATGCATATGTTGAAATCCTAACCCCCAACGTGATGGTATATGGAAGTGGAATCTTTGAGAAGTGATTAGGTCATAAGGGTGGAGCCTTCGTGAATGGGATTAGTGTCCATACAAGAGAGGCTCCAGAGAGATCCTTCTCCCCTCTTGCCATGTGAAGTTAGAGATAAAAGGTGCCATCCATGAACCAGGAAGAGGATTCTCACCAGACACTGAATCTGCCAGTGCCTTGATCTTGGACCTCCCAGCCACCACAACTGTGAGAAATAAATTTCTGTTGTTCATAAACAACCTAGCCTATGGTACTTTGTTATAGCAGCCCAAAAGGACTAAGACACATATGCTTGTAACTTTTGAAAAGGATTAGCATTTTGCAGATTTATGGTGCAACAAAGACAGCATTCAATCTTCCACACGAGACAACTAAAAAAGGTACAACAGATAAGAAACAATGGTTCTCAAGACATTTAACGCTAGGCAACTAAAGACAGTGATCCCAACAATCCCAGTAATAATAATCTGGGGAGAGTTTTCAGTTCACAGAGCAGGGAGGAGAGACTCAAGCAGAGCCTAGCAATATTTATGGGATGGGAAAACTGAAGTGAGTCTGAGAAGACCACAGCACTACAGTTTGTTAAGTCCCGTGAAAAACAGGAGAAAGAAACCAAAGAGAGAATTCTGAATACTTGAAGAGGGTTGCCCTTAGGTATTCATTGAGTACTGACCAGTGCATGAAATGTGGAAAATTAGCTGAAGCCAGAGGAAAAAACTACCCAAATGGATGAGAGGGAATAATCTCTTGCATGCAAATAGGACCAGGAACAGTGACTGTTCACAGCTGCCAGAGTAGAAAAGCTTCAAAATGCACAGGCACACTGGGCAATGCACTCAAAAAGTATAGGTTACTTCAGTCATGAAAAAATTAACCCTAGAATAAACGCTGCTCTGGTTCCAGTCAAATGTCTCAAAGAGCAGTACCTAAAAGGACTGAACTGTTTTCAACTAACTAAATTCTAGCAACTGTAAAATTCACAATATATGAATCCAATTTTTTAAAAATGTCAGACTTTCAAATAAGAAAGAAAATATGATACAGAATCAGGAGAAAACTCCATCAAAAAAAATGGACCCAGAAGCAACCAGTGATAAAATAAGCAGATAGGGACATTAAAACTGTGATTAGAACTACATGCATATATTTAAGAAGCTAAAGGAAACATTGAACAGATAAAGACATACAAAGACATACAAAATCTAAACTGAACTTCTAGTGGTGAAAACTACAATATCAGAGATGAAAAATACACTGGATAGAAGTAAAAACTAGACATTGCAGGGGAAAAAAGAAAAATTAAAGACAATGATATAAACTATCCAAAATGAAGCACATAACCAAAAAAATCACTAAAAGATAAATAGAGGATCAGTGAACTGTGGGAGAGTTTAAAGCCACATAATACATGTGCCATTGAAGTTCCAAAAGAGGAAAGGGAACAGAAAAATAATATTTAAAGAAATACTGGGCTGAAATTTTCCCAAATTTGACAAAAACTATAAACCCACAGATTCAAGAAGCTCAATGAAGTCCAAGCAAATAAAACAGGAAGGAAACTGTGACAACACATATCAGGAGCAAATTACTTAAAACTATAAATATTTGTACCCTAAAAAAACATGATTCAAAACAACCCACGGGACAAAGAAGAAATAAAAGAAATTATGAGCTATTACAAGCAGAATTAAAATGAAACCAACATGTCAAAATTTGTGAGATGCAAATAAATCAGTACTTAGGAAACTAACAGTATTAAAAGCCTGTATTAGAAAAGATGCTTTCAAATAAAAAACTTCAGCTTCCACCTTTAAAAAACAGCAACAGAAGAGCAAATAAAACTCATAAGAAGTAAAAATGAAAACAGAAATGAGTGAAATAGAAAACAATCACAACAGAGAAATTTAATTAAACCAAAACACTGGTATCTGAGAAGACTATTATAAAACTGATAAATGTCTAGCCAAAGTGATCAGGGAAAAAGTAGAAAAGACACAAATTACCAATATCAGAAAGAAGAAAGGTGATATCACTTCAGATTCCATATCTATAGATACAGATATAGATTAAAGGAATAACAAGGAAATAATATGAATAGCTTTATGTCTATAAAACTAACAAATTAGATAAAACTGATGAGTTCCTTTAAAGGCAAGTTACCAAAAGTGACCCAAGAAGAATTAGATTATTCAGTGTTGTATGTCAATTATATTTTAATAAAACTAGAAGAAATAATGTGGAAAAAATTAGATTACCTAAAGTGTCCTATATCCATTAAATATATTGAATTTGCAGTTATAAACCATTCTAATAAGAAAACTATAGGCCCAGAGAACTTCACTGGTAAATTCCCCCAAAGGAAGAGATAATACGAATTTTACACAAACTCTTCCAGAAAAATCACAGAGGAGGGAACACTCCTCAACTCATTCTATAAGGACACTCTGATACCAAAACCAAAAACATTACAAGAAAGAAAATTACAGACCAGTATTTCTCATGAACACAGATTGCAAAAATTCTTTTTAAAGGTTGTTGTTATTCAGTCAGACTCAGGCGGGTCTGACTCTTTGTGACCCCATGGACTGCAGCATGCCAGGCTTCCCTATCCATCACCAACTCCCGGAGCTTGATCAAACTCCTATCCATTGCATCGGTGATGCCATCCAACCATCTCCTCTCCTGTCATCCCCTTCTCCTCCTGCCTTCAATCTTTCCCAGCATCAGGGTCTTTTCTAATGAGTCGGCTCTTGGGATCAGGTGGGCAAAGTATTGGAGCTTCAGCTTCAGCATCAGTCCTTCCAATGAATATTCAGGACTGATTTCCTTTAGGATGGACTGGTTTGATCCCCTTGCAGTCCAAGGGACTCTCAAGAGTCTTCTCCAACACCACAGTTCAAAAGCATCAATTCTTTGGCATTCACCCTTCTTTATGGCCCAACTCTCACATCCATACATGACTACTAGAAAAACCATAGCTTTGACTAGATGGACCTTTGTTGGCAAAGTAATGTCTCTGCTTTTTAATATGCTGTCTAGGTTGGTCATAGCTTTTCTTTTTTTCTTTTTTCCATTTATTTTTATTAGTTGGAGGCTAATTACTTTACAATATTGTAGTGGTTTTTGTCATACATTGACATGAATCAGCCATGGTGCTTTTCTTCCAAGAAGCAAGCATCTTTTAATTTTATGGCTGCATAGGGAGCTCAAGAATATAAAGTCTGTCACTGTTTCCATTGTTTCCCCATCTATTTTTCATGAAGTGATGGGACCAGGTGCTATGATCTTAGTTTTCTGAATGCTGAGTTTTAAGCCAGCTCTTTCATCTTCATCAAGGGGCTCTTTAGTTCCTCTTCGCTTTCTGCCATAAGGATTGTATCATCTACATATGAGGTTATTTTAAAGGTTAGCAAACTAAACTCAGCAATATATTAAAAGAATTATACATCATAATGAAGGAGTGTCAATGTAAGTTTTGAAAAATCAATGAAAATCACAATGCAAAGTCTAAAAAGATGAAAAACCATATGATGACTTTAACATAAGCCCAAAAACCTTTGACAAAACCCAATATCCACTTTTCATTAAAACATTCAACAAACTAGGGATAAAAAAGAGCTTCTTCAGCCTGAAAAGGGAAGCATTTTTGAAAACCCTGCAACTAACATTACACTTAACAATGAAAGAATGAATGCTTTCCCCAAAAAATCCAAAACAAGGCTAAAGTGTTCATTCTCATTGCTTCTATTCAACACTGTACTGGAGATCCCTACTAACACAATGAGGCAAGAAAAAGCATACAAGGCAGCCAAATTGAAAATGAAGAAATGTCATTTTCTTGATTCACTGACATATGTTGTCTATGTAGAAAAAGTTGGTGGAACAAAAAATGTAGTGGCACTAATGAGGGAATTTAGAAAGATTCCAAGATTCAAGGCAATGTAGAAATATCAACTATATTTCTATACACTAGCAATAAACTAAAATTTAAAAAATTTACATAGAAATTTACAATAGTATGAAAAATGTGCAATACTCAAGAATAAATCTGAGAAAGGATGGTCAAGATGATATATGACAAAAAAAAAAAAAAAAACTACAAAATATCACCAAAATAAATTAAAAGCACCTTAAATAAATTGAGAAATATAACTGATCAATATGGACAGAAAATAGATCAGTGGTAGGTGGGGGAAGCAGGTAGGAGTAGAAGAAAGGAATTACCAAGGGGCAAAAGGAAACTTTGGCAGATAATGCTTATGTTTATTATCTTGAGGCTATGCTAGTTTCACAACTGTAACATTTGTTAACACTGATCAAATTTTACATATTTAACTATGTCATTCATTATATGTCAATTATGCTGCAATAAAGCTATTTTTTAAAAGATCAATTCAGAATATACCAGTAACTCAGATTAACTATGTGTAGAAATTAGGAAAGTCTCATATGGTATTTAGAATTAAGGTAGGATGCTCCTAACACTGTACCTGGAAATAAACACTCACACAGGTTATTTTTCTTTTGCGTTCATTTCTCTTATTCCATTTCCATGTTCAGTCTGATTTCTTGATCTTAAAGGAAATCAAATAATGGAACAGAGATAGTTAAATAAGGACAAAGAAGAGGGAGGGACTATTTAGTCTGAAGCTGAATCTCAGCATTATTCTGTTAAGAATGTTGTATACAGAGCAGTCAGAGGGAAATGATCATCTATCATTTGTTCTCTATCCTCTCAAAGGAAAACAGGCCAGATTTCACAAAGGTCATGTATAAAGAAAAAACTGTATTAAAATGATGGGTTTTTTGTGCAGAGGTGGATGTCCATGAGAGCAATTAATGTACAAGCATGAAACACACAGTTTCGATGGAGAGCAGAGGAACAGACAATGGGACTTATCTGTTTGCTCCCAGCTCCTGGATCTTATTTCTTAGACATGTTTTATAGCCACGGATGCAAGTGTATGGTTTAACACATCTTTTCATATTAGCCAAGAAACTCAACCTGAGTATGCTGTCTTTTTATTTATAATTTGTATTTGCCAAGGCAGACAACTCAACTTCTAGATAATGTTCACTTGGAAAATTACTCAAGGTAAACCCTAATCCGTTTGTTGGCTGATATCACATTTCATGACCAAAAACAATTTCCTGGGCTAGGGTGAAATGGACAGGTGCAGTGCTGTGGTGGCACTTTCCCACTGGTTACTGGGGATAAGGTGGGAAGATAGGGGACTCTAGAGATTTCAGCCTCCCTTCCCAGGGATTCCTGTTATATCCGACAGAGTAAGACATATCCTCAATATCCATGTTTGCCTGTCTAGAACATTCCTCAAAACTCTCTACTAAAGAGGCCTTTGATGTTTTTCCTGAAACAATATATCACTGTGTGACAGTTATGTTTTATTCACGTGGCTCATTATCCGAGCCCTCATCTCCTGTGTGATCACATTAACCAACACTGTCCTCATGCTCTCAGTGATAATCTCATCTCCCATTAAGTCTGGATCATGACAGTCCCTAGTTCATTACTCTCTCATCTTTGAAGCTACAGCTTAAGATATTTTAAAATCCCACCACAAATTTCCTCCAATCTATCGATTTTCTGAAGATCCACCTGATGGTGTAAAGGAAAGACACTGATTTGGGAATCCAAAACTACGGCTGCCACAGGCTCAGCAAAGCCCTGTGTCATCCCTGCATATGCAAATATGCACATGCAGAGAGAATGCCTGACAGGAGCGGAATCTGCTAACAGGAGCAGGCAAGATTTAGAAACAAAAAGAGGAAGCAATGCAGGTGAGGCTCATGGGTCTGTTTCTTCCCCCAGTCTCTCTGCATATGCATATTTGCGTATGCAGGGGATGAACGACTAAAGTGAATCTTGCCCTTTCGAGACACAGAACTTTGCTGAGCCTGTGGCAGCCGTAGCTTTGGATTCCCAAATCAGTGTCTTTCCTTTACACCATCAGGTAAATCTTCAGAAAATCGACAGATTGGGGGAAATTTGTGGTGGGATTTAGGGTTAGAATACATTTGAATTAGTTCTAATGAGGTGGATGAAACTGGAGCCTATTATACAAAGTGAAGTAAGCCAGAAAGAAAAACCCCAATACAGCATACTAACGCATATATATGGAATTTAGAAAGATGGTAATGATAACCCTGTATGTGAGACAGCAAAAGAGACACAGATGTATAGAATAGTCTTTCGGACTCCGTGGGAGAGGGCGAGGGCGGGATGATATGGGAGAATGGCATTGAAACATGTAAATTATCGTATGTGAAACGAATCGCCAGTCCAAGTTCGATGCATGATACAGGGTGCTCGGGGCTGGTGCACTGGGATGACCCAGAGGGATGGGATGGGGAGGGAGGTGGGAGGGGGGTTCAGGATGGGGAACACATGTACACACATGGCGGATTCATGTCAATGTACGGCAAAACCAATACAATATTGTAAAGTAAAATAAATAAATAAATAAAACTGGGGAAAAAAAAAAGCAGATTTAGGCTTTTGCCAAAAACAGCAACTATAAGAATAAGCAAGATCAGCAATCAACTAGCTGTACTTATCGAGTAGAGTCTGATAGAGGAAGATTATCAGCATGGGACTGAACTGACCCCCAGCTTCCTCTCTGGAAGAGTAGCCAATTGTTTAGAGAAGAGCTGATTATCCAGAAAATTTTGGACAACAGAGCCTTAGGAATCACCATGAGGCTTGACAAGACTAAGAACAATTCTACTTTTGTTTGAGAAACATTTGACAGGAAGTGATGTCCCCACCCCATCCCCAGATGAATCTGATGGCAGGAAATTCAGAAGATTGAGAACATGAGGTGTCTAGGTAACAACTTGTCCAGGTACATCAGCAAACATCAGTGCTTCTCAGTGACCTACCATGTTCCCTTAGAATGGCAGGAAGGAACCTTTTTAGTCACAGGGACTATGGATTTCTGAAAAGACAACGGAAGAGTGGCTCTGGTCCTAACTGGAAAGAGGGAGGATAAGAGGCATTGTGTCAGGCTTATTCCTTTCTCCGCAAGCACGGAGTCCTTTCAGGTTTTTCCTCAATTTTATTACCATCAAAGGTGGGAAACTAAAGTGGAACTTACTCCTCTCTTCCTTTTCTTACCGAATCCTAAAGGAGGAGGAGACCAGATGACAAGTGTTTTATGAATGGGACCTATGCTTGAGTGGGTTAATAACACTGACCTACATTTCAAAAGAAAACCCAGCCACAAGCTTTCATGGGCATTTTTACTGTAGGAGTTTGGGACTTTCGCAAAGAGTAGCTGATGGGGCTCTGGGGTGGGTGGAAGACTTCAACAAAAGTGAGGCATGGAAGCTGCTGAGGACTGTTGTTAGGGCTCCTGCTAAAGATGGCAGAAGTAGAAGGGGAGAGAGGGGGACCCAAACCCCTCTCCTTCTTCCCCTATTTTTTACCAAATGCCACTGGAACAGCTATCACCAAATCACCCACCAAACTCCCCTAAACTGACCCTGGAGTGAAGCAGTAAGCAGAGCACAGATAGGGTATGGGAGCTGCGGCCAATATGAAAGAGAAATGAATTGGTGGTCCCACCCTTAATAAGAGATGCTGTTTAAGTTAGGTAGGAGTAGTCAGAGATGGCATCCCTGGATTCTGGGCCTACAAAGGGATAGTAATTCTTGGTTCCTTAAATCTTTAGCCATAAAGGTCAATGAGGTTGGATATTCTATTTGCTGATATTCAGCCTACTTAGGTTTAAATGATACTAACAAGAAATAAGTTAGAAACATTCAAGACACACTTAGGACTAAGCAGACTTAGGCTCTCGCAGAAATAAATGCTTAGAGTTTAAGAAACAAAGACCTGGCTGGCCCGCTGCCGCCTCATGTCTTCAAAGAAGCCTAAACTTTCTGCACTGGTGCTCTTCAAACAGCAGGGCGCACAAAAGTCATCTGAGCCATTTGCTTCCCTTCGTTTCAGGCATGATCATAGATACTAACTGAAGCATTTTTATGAGATCTGCTTTAAGATACTTATCAAAAATCCCCATGTGTGTCACCTCCATCTTGACATCTATTGATTTTCTTCTCTCATTCACATTAAGATTCTCCTGGTTCTTGGCACAAAGAGTGATTTTTTTTAAAAACCGTATTTTGGACATTCTGAGTATTATATAAGTTTTAAGACTCTAGACCTTACTTAAATGTTTTGCTTTAACGGACCTACACTGAAACTCGGCTGATGGTGGCAGGAAGGCACTAACTTTGTTCCTCTTTACCACTGGAAGGAGGTAAAAGTCCAGACTCCCTCACTCAATACCAAGGTGGGAATTCAGGTTCCATGGATGGCCTGCACTGAACAATGCAGGGGGTGGAGGGTACAGAGAACGCTGCCTCATCACTACAGGACGGGGTAGGAGTACAGGCTCCCCACCTGGCTTCCACAAACACCACCTCAGCACTGGGGGATGAGGGGCACGGGTGCACACCCGTTAGTCCAGCCCAGGGTGGAAGTCTAGGTCCTCTACCCAGAATTCTCAATATTTTCCACAATGTAAGGTGTGACATGGCTTCTCCCTTGCTGTCTCCCTAGAGGAGGGCATCCATTGTCAAAAGTTCCTGTCAGGCTGCACACTTTCCAGCCTTTTGACGAGAGAGCAGACTTCTCCTGGGATTTTGTTTGTACTCAGTGAAGTTCCTAGCTTTGGGGCTTTTCTAGAAAGAAGTCTGGGATACATAAGAGGGAAAAAGAAAACCCAGAGAACTCATTGTCATGTCATTCCTTGAATCCTGGGGTCCCTAAACAGCCCACCCTCTTCTCTCTACCTTTCAGAGAAGGAACTAGAAACCAGATTTTCTCATTTTGGGCTTAATTTTAACCTACTAAAACTCTGCAGTTTTTCTGTACTTACTGTTAGCTCCAACACTCCAAATTTTCCTTTGGGTCAGTGGTTCTCAATCTGGTTCCACGCTGAAGTTCTGTGGAGAGCTTTTTAAAAATGCTGATTCCCAAACTCCTTTCTCCTCAGAGATTTCCATCTCTGTCCTACATTAAGGCATCAGCATTTCACTTCATCTCTCCAGGTGATCGTAATGTGCAGCTAAGGACAAGAACCACTTTTTTTTTGTCTAATTTCTACCTCACATAAGTAACTGTAATCACTCTCTTTTAAGGAAAAATCCAGAGGATTTTGCTAAGAGCAGCAAGGAGAAACAGCTGGAGGCAAAATACTGTCTTCTCAGCCCCCTTGTTGCTGAGCCTTTGTCACTATTGTGTGATGATAAGCTGTCACTGCTGGAGGAGTCTCTAAAGCATTTAAAAGGTTCAGAAGGTATTAATATTAAAATAAGATATCGAGACAAAGGAGTTATAATGAGTTGGTCACTGCGTTTGTTACCATGTGAGTTTGCAGCTGGCAATCAAAGGGGTGGCAGCAGTCAGGGCTGGAGTACCCTGGCATCTGCCAATTTTGTTACAATATGAATATTTCCACTGAAATGCCCAAATTATCATTTTTAAGTTAACAAAAACAAGAACACAGCGACTATCAGGAGCACAATACTGACCCCAAGTGGAACGAAACCTAAATGGCACTTAATGTCCCAGCAGAGATGAGAGCCACAAGCTCTGATAGAAAAGAAACACCATGTTAAGACAAACCTGCTCTGCTTTAAAGATGCTTGGGAGAAACAAGTACATTGAGTTCTTTATCTGTAATAGGTTTTGATATAAAAGATAGCGGTGATTCATGAGAGAACATTTGCCTTCTGATAAACGTCTTATAAAATCATCACACACATAAATTTCCAACTATCAGAGTATATGGCTAAGGTCACTAATCTGAAGTTTAGGTTGTAATTTGAATTTTTTTCTGAAAAACAAATTCTGAGAAATCTCAATAATGTGCTCAAAATGGAAATAAATTTTTTAATCAAAATATCTCAAAAGGAACTTCCCTAAGGTCCAGTGGTTAAGATTCTAAGCCTCCACTGCAGGGGCATGGGTTCCCTGATCGGGAAACTAAGATCTCACTCGTTGCACGATGCAGCCAAAACTGGATAAGATAGATAGCTCAAAGAAAAGTACTGCAACTGACTACTCAAAGATCTGAAACTCATTTCTGGGTCAGTGTTATGAGTAGAGGCAGAAGGGCATAAAATATAAAAGCCCTAAAGGGGAGGTAGACTCAATGGTTCAGGTAAATACTGAAGACTTCAAGTCTTGTCTTCTCTACCCTTCACTGGTCACTCAAATGTGTTCACTGACCCTTCTGTGTTAAGAGAGAGGTGGAAATGGTAGGATATTGGAAAGTGATTACATAAGCTTTTAAAATCATTCCGAAAACTGTCTCTCCACATCAGATTCAGCCCAGCCTATTGCTTAGTGCCCATTTCTTGGGAAATACTTTATCGTCAATGAACTCTCTTCAAGTTCTTTTGACCAAAAGCCCCAATTTCTTAATCAGGGCCCCCTGTAGGCATAATGTGGAGGGAACTGGGGGAGATCTCAGCTATAACGGACTCTACAAATGGAGAGGATAGCTTCCAGCATATGTGCAGGACAGGAAGGAATATTGGGTAGGACAGGTGTGATCTAGGCCCTTAATGAGAAAAGGTCGCTGCTCTGAATCTCTTTCTCATCCAGCAGCTAGATATGCTCATCAGTCTGGATTATAAAAGCAACACATTATGGGAAAAAAACAGGGCAAGGCTTCCTGAAACTAAAATAGAAACTGGACTTGGAAAATATTATCTCTTCTCACATTCTGCCAAGGCTTTGCTCCAGACTGAGTATGAGTCTCTGGGGACCTGCACTGGCCAAGTTTTCTTGATGATAAGAATCACCTGCATCCTTGTTAATGCAGAAATTCCCAGGCCCCCACAACCTACCCCAGGCTCACGGAACCAGAATCTCCAGGACAGGGAATTTGTATGTTTCACATCGCCCTGGCTGGTCTATAGTGGGAGACAGACATTTACTAGATATACAAATATCAACCAAAAGAAAACAAGAAGATATGTGGGCACCTTACTTTGAGAAGTCCAGGAAGCCTCCCCAGAAAAGTGTCTCTTGAACAGTTCCTTGAAGATAAGCAAAAGTTAATTAGAAATGGTCGGGGAGAGAGGACATAGATATTTCCGGCATACAAGGCAAAAAAAAAAAAAGTGCAAAAGTTCAAGGGAGCATATAGTAAAAGCAGAAACATGTATGTCAAATGTTGGAAAACAAGGTAATATATTTTAAATATCATGGGGGCAGGAAGCCATACACAATGTAATAAAAATTTAGAGGCAGAACAGGAATTGGGAAAGTATGAGGGTATAGGTTTGAAGGACTCAAAAGAATTTCCATCAGAGACTTCAGCCTTCTCAGCAGAAGGAATGAAAAAGTAGAGACAGACAAATGAACCAACCCCAGGACTGTTCATGAGATTGATGCTCAGAGCCTGTGAAGAAGAATACTGAGCTTTAAGTATCACGTTAAAGAATTTTTTTTCTCTCCTGCTGACACATCACCTTGCTACTCCGTTTCTGGCCTAGCCTTTGGACTCGTCTTGCCTATGATCCATATTCCTACTTAAAATCTTCTCATTCCCCATCAGTCTGTGGTTCTTCCAATACATTTTATAATCATCTGAAAACATTCAGTTACGACAGAACTCTTTGCCAGCCATCCTCAGTTTCCCAGCAAGTCAGAAATTATAGACTCTATAGGTACTTGAGCACCAGTATATGAAAGCAGTGGTAAAAATGGCATTTGCTGGTTACTTTCCATGGTTCCTTGTAATTAACTCAGCTTAAATTAACTATGATTTTATTTTCAAATTAGTGTTCTCAAAGGAAAATGTATTAGATTGAGGCTTTTCATTTGGAAAACCATAATATTCTCATTACCATTTCAATGTCCATTTGGTTATTAAAAGTGATCATTCACGCTCACAGGCAGCAACCCTGAATCAAGGCCAATTTGAGAGAAGAGAGCATTCTTCAAGCCGCTAGGCTTCAGCTGCTAACCTCATCTAACCTCATCACAGTGAAGCTTTATCTTCTCAGAGGCTGGACCAGTCATGCAGATGCTATCCGCGGTGTGGTGCTGCTTGCAATAGCTCTTAGGGTTTAAATGGGTCTCTTGCTGTGGTTTAATTTCAATGGAATGAATGACTATTGGCTTGAAATTCTTATTTGTCTGGCTCTTGTATTCCAAGAACAGATTCGTTCAGGAAAAAAAGGGTTTGGTTTGGGCACATGTAGGGAGTCTTAGGACCTAGAACGTATTCAACGACTGAAGTGGGTCTTGGGACCGACTGCTCCCTCTGTCCCTCTCCTGGCCATCTGCTCTGTCTCATGCTGTCGGTCTCTCTCTGGGTTTCCCTCCACCCTCCTCAGCTCCCTCACATACCAGCCTTGCCTGGAGCCCACCCTGGACACAACCATCTTCACAATCCTCCTGTTGTTCCAACTCCCACTTAAAGGTCCCACTGTCCTGTCTTCTAGGTACAAATTCTGGAAAGAGAGTATATCATTGACTCAGTTCATCCTATTGAACCAAAGAAGCCAATGCCAGGCTCAGGTAACAGTCAAAGGACTGAATTGAGCAATGAGCTTCACACCTGCACTGCACAACCCAAGAGGCCTAGAGCAAGGTCCTCTAAACCCATTGGTCTGTCAGGGCTAAACTCTTTAATTGCTAGATTGTGGGAAGCTGAGTGGAGAGAGGGTAAAGACAGGTCAGTTGAAGGGCACTAGATAAGACTCTGGAAAGTCATGATTTCTAATGGATACAGAAATATCTCAATGGTTTAATAACCAGTAGGGCTAGACTGGTACATACTGCTGTAAATTCTAAATCCCTGGGAGCGGGGAGAAACACAGATGTGAGAAACACAATATGACCACCTTAGCAGGTGGTCTGGGTTTAACAGGCGTTTAAAGTTAAGGCTGTCCAATACTTACATACTGATATGTATTTGAAAGTGTTATGAACCTTGAGGGCAGTAAGCACTTAAGTGTTTACTTCTTACTCAGCTCTCCAGAGAACAATCCATGCTTTCCAACACACAGGAGAGTCAGTCCCTGGCTCAATGCTGTCTGCTGACTGGTGAGCAAGGGCTCCCCTGGGTACCAGTGTTGGCTTTGCACATATCTGAGTATGGGGCTTTGGACACAAGGCCTTAGTTTCCTCAACTTTAAAATGATGAGTTTTATGGAGTAAACTCTGCTGTCTTTTTACCATTTCAGAATCCTCTGGGATTAAGATTTGTGAGGAGAGGTACAAGCAGAACCAACTTCAGGAGGGGGAGGGAAAGGTAAGAAACTAACTTTATTGGAAGAAATTCAGCACAGTGATGAAGAACACAGGCTCTGGGATCAAATCCTGACTCAGCCAACTGTAGTCTGTGTCACCTTGGACAGACAACTCAGTCTCCTGGCCTCCACTTTTCTCAGAAAAATGGAAATAATAATGAGACTTCACAGAATTATAATAAAGAATAAATGAGAAGAGCCATGTAGTGTTTAAATTTGTGCCTACCACATAGTCATCAATAAATTTTAGCCAATATTATTAGAAGCCAGACTAGAAATTTTACATTAATTATATCATTTAATTATTTCAACATCATACAAGATAGGTGCTATTAATCTCATATTATTGATGAGAAAAACTGAGGCTGAGAGAGGGGGGCTTTAATTCACCTAAGCCAAGGGTTGCTAAACTTTTTCTTAAAGGGCCAGTGAGCAAACATTTTCGATTTGGCGGGCCTTATAATCTGTCATAACTACTCAGCCATTATAGCTGAAAACAGCCATTGACAATAGTTAATAAATGGGCAAGGCTGTGTTTCAACAAAACTTTACTGACCAAAATAGGTTGGCTGGCCTTTGGCAATCAGCAGTCATTTGCCAATCTCCAGCCTAAGATGGCAAAAAAATTGGCAGTCAAGATCTGAACCTAAGAAAACCCATTCTCTATACAATACAACCAGAGATTTTTCTAATTCTTCTTTTAGTCATGGAAACATTTTCTGCAAATAAAATTTTATGTAGATAAAGAGATAAATTACAGCTAAAATTCTATTCACAGTCTCTTCTTAACCAACCCAGCTACTGCCCTTAAAGAAGTCAGGGGTTCTTGTAAATCAACTGTATTCCAATAAAAATTTAAAAAAAGAGAGAGAGAGAGAATATGTCAGTGGTTCTCAAACCTTAGGGGTTGAAAACACAGGTCTCTTGAGGACTCTACTGCCACAACTTTAGATGGCTTGGGGTGGTGCCAGGTGATACCCATTGTTTATAAATACTACCCAGGTGATTCTGATGTAGGGGTTCCTCAGGCCACTCTCTGAGAAACATGGAGCTAGGATATTAGGAAAAATGTAAAAGAATTCAATTCTTAAGGTTGGTTTTACTGAAAATAGGAGCACAAAACACAAAACCTGAGTTTCACTGACTTTATAATTTTGCCTTGCATTTGGGTCAGGGATTAATCTATTTTTGTATAATCAGTGCCTTTGCCTAAAAGCTCATCAATTGTCTTCAAAAACAATGAGTCTCTCCTATTTATGTCAGATGTCCTTGGTACCTGATCTTATTAGGTGAAGTATATTCAGACTCTTTCCTTAATCCTGCTGTGACTCTTAACAGAAAGCCAGAACAGCACATTGAGAATTCCATTAAAACACTGGGATAAAAGACGACGGGAAATTATTCCATATGCTGACCCCTGAAAGGAGCTTCCTAGTGCTCTGACACATCTGTGGAGGGTGAAGGCAGTACGAAATGAGTAAAACCAGACAGCAAATGAGTGTCTGCCCTAAGCAGTCTGCAGCAGCCCACTGCAAGAAGGGCCTAAACAGGTGCCAGTTAAGCACATGTCTAAGGAGCCTGGGCTGGTATCTAGTTCCATTCTAAAAGGACACTCTTCACTGAGCAAAGCATACACATTAAATTTTTAAAATCACTGTAAGCACTGGAATGTCCTCATAAAACTCGAAAATTTGTGCTTGCTGGGCCCACAGAGAACAGTCCGCACTTTGCTGGGTCATAAACTTGCCGATGTGGAGGTCCAAAATGGAGGGCCATCCTTTCCTTTGACGGGCCTTCCTCTCCCTTGGCCTCTCAAGCGCCATCTTCAGGAAACCTTCTCCAATAGCACTGACTGCCCAACCTGGCTTATATCATACCGACTGGAGCTGCTACAGACAGACCCATTAAATAACTCTTCCCCCAGATAACTCAAAGTAGAAACCACCTGGGGACCCTGCTTGGGAAGTCTCCACCAATTTCCTTCTAATTTGCAGCACCTTCCTCCCAGCTCTGCTCAGACTTAAAGGCAAACAGCTCCTCAAACAAATTCACTGGAGGCCTACCTAAAAAGGCTATTTGCTAAGGGTTTTTATCCACACGACACTTAAAGCTCACCACAACACTGGCAGGTTGTGTTCTGAAGGCTGTTGCCATCCAGAATTTGGCCCGAGGATAGGCAGTGTGGGCCTGACCTGGAAGCTTGTCAAGAGTTGCAATCTTAGGCCCCACCCAGGCCTTCTAAGCCAGATTCTTCCGTTTTAACCAGCTCTCCAGGCAATTTCTGAGCATTTTCCAGTTGGAAACACACTGATGTAGCTCACAAACTGATAGCTTCCTTTAGTATTGATTTTCTTACCTGGAAAAATGAAGGAGTTACTAATAATCACTTTCACTTCGTGAGCACATCACCAGGTATGGGTTGCCTGTCACGCTCGACAGCTCTGAAAGGCTGGTTTTCCCAACTTACAAATCAAGAAGCCAAAGCCAAAACAATAAAACAGCTTCCCACTGGTTTAGTTAAGAAGCCAAGGCAGGACAGACCTTCCCTGTTTCACTAAGATAATCCCTTTTCTTCTCACTATGCTGCCTCTCACCTCAGGGATGCTTCAGCTCTTCAATTCAGTTCAATCACTTAGTATTGTCCAATTCTTTGTGACCCCATGGACTACAGCATGCCAGGCCTCCCTGTCCATCACCAACTCCCGGAGTTTGCTCAAACTCATGTCCATCAAGTCAGTGATGCCATCTCATCCTCTGTCATCCCCTTTTCCTCCTGCCTTCAATCTTTCCCAGCATCAGGGTCTTCTCCAAGGAGTCAGTTCTTCTCATCAGGTGGCCAAAGCACTGGAGCTTCAGCTTCAGCATCAGTCCTTCCAATGAATATTCAGGACTGATTTCCTTTACGATTGACTGGTTTGATCTCCTTGCAGTCCAAGGGACTCTCAAGAGTCTTCTCCAACACCATAGTTCAAAAGTATCACTTCTTTGGCATTCAGCTTTTTTTTAATAGTCCAACTCTCACATCCATACATGACTACTGGAAAAACCATAGCTTTGACTAGACGGACCTTTGTCGGCAAAGTAACATCTCTGCTTTTTAATATGCTGTCTAAGTTGGTCATAGCTCTTCTTCCAAGGAGCAGGCGTCTTTTAATTTCATGGCTGCAGTCACCATCTGCAGTGATTTTGGAGCCTCCCCAAACAGTCTGTCACTGTTTCCATTGTTTCTCCATCTATTTGCCATGGAGTGATGGGACAGGATGCCATGATCTTCGTTTTTTGAACGATAAGTTTTAAGCCAGACTTTTCACTCTCCTCTTTCACTTTGATCAAGAGACTCTTTAGTTCCTCTTCGCTTTCTGCCATAAGGGTGGTGTCATCTGCATATCTGAAGTTATTGATATTTCTCCTGGCAAGCTTGATTCCAGCTTGCGCTTTATCCAGCCTGGCATTTCGCATGATGTACTCTGCATGTAAGTTAAATAAGCAGGGTGACAATATACAGCCTTGATGTACCCCTTTCCCAATCTGGAACCAGTCTGTTGTTCCATGTCCAGTAACTGACTCTGGCAAGATGGCAGAGTAGAAGGATGTACACTCGTCTCCTCCTGCAAGAACTCCAGAACTACAACTCACTCCTGAATGACCATCGACAGGAGAATGTTGGATCTCACCAAAAAAAGACACCCTACATCCAAGGGCAAAGGAGAAGCCCCAGCAAGATGGTAGGAGGGGCGACATCGCATTTACAATCAAACCCCACACCAGCTAGACATGCTCAGACAGCTCAAACAAAACCTTGTGCGCACCAGAACCCAGAGACCCTGCAGAGACCGAGCCAGACCTGTGTTTGAGTCTTCTGCGGAGGTACGGGTTGGCAGTGGTCTGCCGCAGAGGCAGGGGCTCTGGATGCAGCTACCTGGTCACACAGCCTGTGGCTTCAGCTCTTAGCTTCAAGCCTGACCCCACAGTTCCCTCAATGGACAAGTTAACCAGCAGTGTTCCATGACCTCCTTGCAGTCAGCTCCGAAGAAGCCCTTGTTTTTTTGCTTTCAGCTCCTTTCCTGCCTCAGTGCATCCATTTGTCCACCCCTAAGAGGCACAGGCTCTTCAGACCCGGATTCAGCAGCCCTCTGAGGAGCTGACTGCCCCCTGGTGCCCAGAGGGCTTCACTACAACCTGCTCCCTGCTGGTAACTGATTATACCTTTTCCCCTGCAGGTCAATCCCAGACTCACCTGAAAACTCTCCAGGAAGGGGCCTGCCCTTTCCAAGCCTCTTTAGATCCCTGGATGCTCCTAAAGTAGTTTCTTATGAAGAGTCAGAGCTGACTCAGTACAATTTATCACTACATCTGACCCATTCCTACTGAGGGGAAAATACTGACACATTTGAAGCCCTGTTACAAGTGTTAACTTGAAAAACACACAACACAAGAGCTGTGCATTTAAGTTTTGTTCAGGGTCTTCCTAAGCACGATAGGCCAAGAACCAGCCACTCAGTTAATGCTGAGGAACTGCTCTAAAGAGGCAGGGGAAGGGCCAATATATGGATGACTTTTTTTGGCTACTAAATACATGTAGTCAAGATTACATCTTGGTAAAAAAAAAAAAAAAATTACATCTTGGTAAAAGATTACTGCTAATCACAAAGAACAAATATCCCAAGCTAATGATTTTTAGTGCTCTTCTATGTATGGGAAGATGCAAGAATCAAAGGTCATTGAAATTCTTCTTTAAATATGCATCTAACTATCCAGAGGACCATACATCCAAAGCACAGACTGCCTCATACTGCTTTTCATCCTGAATTCCTCTCAGGAGGCACTGTTGCTGGGCAACTGCAGCGGGTTGTGACTTAACCCTCTAGTTCTGGGTGATGCTCTTCTCTGTTCATGCATTACCTGGTTCAGCCTTTCATTTTATAGGTGGCACACAAGGTCCAGAAAGGAGAAGTCCACTCCCTTTCTTCTCATGGTCAGAAGATCTGTGTAACAACTGCCCTAAGTCTCTTGAAGTGAAATTTTAGTCCATCCTATTATACCCTGCATTATCATCATTTATTTATTATTACATTCAACAATAACAAAAAAAAAAAAATAAAACCCAACATGTCCTATTTCTCTAGGAAGCCTAGAAGAATATTAAGACTTAAAGAGGAGATGAAGTGAAACAGGGAGAAACAGAAAATGAAAAAAAGGAGAAAATGCAGAATCTTCATCAATTCAGGAGTGGAGTTGATTAAAATTCTTCAATAGTAACAGTAAAAAGAGCTACCATTCATTGTGAATATACCATGAATTGGGCACTCTTAGACATTCTCCAGCTATTGAAACCAAGCCCTTTAAAATGAAGTTCTCTTACTGAGTTTATGATTAATGTCTCTATCTGAAACTTTATTCCCTTTCTTGTCCCCAAACCCATGCTAAATGAACCCTCATCAGTCAGAGTCAGATGACCAAAACTGCTGTTGTTGATAACATTATGAAAGTACTAAAACTGCATTTACAGATAATATTATTAACATACCAACAGATTGTCTTTCGAGGGCAAGATGTTAAACAGACCCCTGAGCCATGGACCACCTGGCTTGATAATCCTAAAACAGAGACATCCTGACTCCCCAAACTACAATTAAGAAACTTCACAAAAATATCACAAGATGATGATCAGCCCCAGCTTTTCTGTTCTTCCTCTTTTAAAAACGTCTCACTCAAAGACCAAGTTGGAGCGGATCTGAGACTTGTCTCCCATACCCTTGCTTGGCGCCTGCAAATAAACTGCAAATAGGAGGCAACATTTGGGGTGAGGGCTGCAGGGTGACTTTTTTTTTTTTTTTTTTTTTGATTGGTTGGTGGTGAAGCAACAGAGATGTGCTCCAGGAATCTTGTGTTTAGTCTGAAGTTACCATCCTCCACCTTAGTAAGGGCTCCAGTTCTGTAGAAGAACTCAAAGACACTGTTATGCATATTTCTTTGAGTAGGAACCAGGACCCTGTCTCAAGGCTGTACCACCATTTGATTGTTTCTCCTCTGTTTCTGTATCCTCTCCCTTCCCTGATTAGCAATTGTTTGAAACCACCCTTTGGAACTCAGGGAAGGTCAAGGAGGCTGAATGAAGCCTATATCCTACAGATAAGAAATGGAGAACACACAACTGATCTGTACTCCAGAGCCCCACAGAGTCCTGCTCAGTTTTAATTTAGGGAACAGGGCAACTATGACTGTGATAACTTCCGGTCAAAATGGGGCATAGGACTGCCTCAGCTTGGAGAATAGACACTGAATTGGAAGTATTCCTGAGTTCCAAGTTCTAGATCTGAGTCTTGTATGATTAAAATCTCAGTCCCTTGGTCTGACATTTTGGTGTAACAGACCCAATTAGAAGTAGTTGGAGGAGTGATAACTGGAAAATAGTAGACAAAAGAAATCTCATTTCTTTTTAGAAGAAGAGGCCTGAAACCCAGTCTGGACCTGGCACTTCAGGGAGACTTATAGCCAGGTAGCCAGTTGCCTAGTTTTATAAAGAGTAAGGTTGCAGTTACTAGCTTCCAGCAGACATTGTTTTGAGAATGGTGGCATCTAAGCCTGACACGACTCAGAAAACTCAAGTGTTTAGCAATACAACATCTAATCTGAAATTACACCATAGTAACACCTGGTTATTTCCCAGGATGTCTGAACCATAGCTACTCTATTTTGACTTTTAATTGTAAAATGTTCCTTAATAGCCAAAGCAGATGTCACCGTTAATGACGTCAGTTTTTCTCTAGGTATGAGAAGATGCAAGAATTTGGAAGAAATAAAATCTTCTCCTGAAAAGATCTAACTATCTGAAGGCCTGTTCTGTCAGTGTTTCTCAGAGCACAGAGTGCCTCATTCCTGATTTTCACCCTGAACTCCTTTCAGGGCCGTTGAAAGTCAGCAGTTGCAGTGGCCATGCTTGCATTTCATGACTATTTTATCCCATAGTGCTGAGAATGTCCATTCTCAGGTTTGGCAAAGATTTTGTTGACAGGCACTCAATGTGCTGTTACTGGACTAGGCCATAAAACAGTATCCAAAATTCTCTGGACCACCTGTCTTACTAGCCTCCTGGTCCAGGAAAATATTCCCTCTTGTTGCTTCTTCCCATATCTAGAGTTACACTGTTACCATCATCAATTTCTATTAGGGGCCTCAGACACGCATTTGGCAGTGTAAGAAATAGCAATTTTGTAAAACAGGTGAAATACAAATAACATAGCCAGCAGTATTAGTAGTCACAAGTAAGACTTAAGAGCTTCCATTAGATGTAGCCCAGTATATCTTAGGTCATCTGACTTAGTCTGCTCTGTAGAACCTTTATCTTCCAGGGAAATTATATATTGGCACCACTGTCTATAAGGCACACAGCCCAGTTTTCTAGTGTTACTAGACTGATTATCCTTAGTATGATTTAATTGTTTCCAACACAGAGGAGCCTTTAAACCTAAATTACCATAGCCTGGTGTTATCTATATAAATCCATCCCATAATTGTGGGAGATTTTTCCTCCTTTGCTGAAACTTTGCTTGTTGCTCTGATTGAGCTTGAGTAATAGAAGAAAGCTCAAATTTATGGCCAGAGTCAGAGCAGGCATTATTAATTGGCCTGATGAGGGGATCCCATCTAGTAATATCATAGTGACCTGAACATGACTGTAATTTTTTTTTAAGTAAATTTTCTCAGGGCCAACCAGTTAGAGTCTTGTAGTAGAGAAATTTACCAAGGTAACCCAGAACTAGACACAGGTAATTGGCCACAAACTCAACAAGTGGGTTGATTTCTAAAACTAGCATAGGATCAGGCCTATGATAGAAAAGCATTTGATTTATATGCAAAGGTCTAAGAAGTCAAGAAAACATTATAAATGATCATACGAATCAGGTCTAGCATCTTGGGCAAGCTGTCTACCTCTGATGTCATCGTCTTCCCATCGTGATGTAGTGTAGTTTCTCCTGATAAAAAAGTCCTTCCATCCAGGTTGGAGACAGTCCGTTAAATTATGTCTTTTTCCAGTCCTGGGTGCAGGTCATGAGGCATCTGATCTTCATCCAAAGATAGATTACTAAGATGAACTTCAGAAACAAACTTAGGGTGTTCTTTAAGAATTCAATTAAAATTTTACATTAATATCACATAACAGCAATGAACTATCCAAGAAATGAGTCTTACTACCTCCATTGATAGACCTCCATTAACAAACTGGGATTTAACATTTATCGAAACATCTTTTTCCCCCTAAAATTACCCTTATTTTTATCAAATATGGCCAAATTCAGGCTAGCTTGTTTGCAAAATAGGTCTGTTCTCACTAATTTTGGTCTGATGATTTATATAACCATAATTGATCATAGACTTTTTATTTTGCTGAGACATTTATAGACTCTCTGAACTTTTAAAATAAAACAGCACTGGGAAACTCATACCAAAGGCTTATCACAGATTTTGCCTAACAAATCTAGGTGAATTCTTCCCTCTTTAAGGTCTCAAAAATTCCTTGAGATTTTTGTACCTGTTAGTGAGATAACCTTCCTAGCTCATTTGATAAACTTACTGGAAACCTAAGAGTTTCAAATTTCTGGAGGAGTCAGATAGAAAACATAATTGTTTTGTTTTTAACGTATAATCTTACCAAATTATTTTCATAATTAGTTTGAGAGGAAGGTTTTTTCTACTCCTGGAAAACACAAGATTCAAACCTGTAATTTTTCAGATAGAAACCATAAAAGTTATACACATATTTACTGGTTCATTCAGTCCTTTGTTAACTTTTGTGAAGTCATCAGGTTTTTCATTAGAATACCAGGACATATCAAAATGTTAAGAACTCCATATAATTTCTAGGATATCTGTATTAGTAATTTTACCATACATTATAACATGAGTGGATTTATTACTCATTTGATAATCTTTTTCATGTAATTTAACCAACCAAATAAACACAGTTTAATATCTCTCTTTGGGATGTTTCAGGGGCCCTCTGAAGCACCCCAAAGTTAGCTAGAGGTCAAAGGAACTTCAAGAGAATTCAATTTAGGAAGTTTTATGGAAAAGATCAATTAAAATCGTTTAGAACATTTGGTCAGATTTAGTCAATGTTGACGGATGTATCATTTAGCTTGTTGATATGTCACAATGGGCATAAATACCAAGGCTCAAGGTCTAGTGAAAGTCAGCTCCGCCATCTTGGACCTAGCTGTCTCTAACCAGTTTTCTTATGGCTGTCATTCCTAACAAAATCCATTTATCTAACTAATTGTAATCCAATTTTAGAAAATCCTGATCATGCATAGCTCTTTTTAGTATTTTTTCATACCTTTTTTTTTTTTAACTGAAAACACACTTCCTACTTCGCTTTAGCAACCAAGAACTAACTTTTATATTAGCATTTTATAGATTGGTGAGCATAAATACCAGTGATAATTTCTAAAACCCTTGCTTTCTTAGAACATTTTAGGATGGCACCAAACATTATTCATTTATAGTCCCAAATCTCTTTAGTTTCTCTGTAAAAGGAAACTAGTGTTTAGTAGTAAATGTTTCAAAATCTTATTTTATTTGGAAATGACCTAACTATTCAATAGACTTCCAACACTTAGCACACTTAGCACAACCCTTAGAAATTCAGGTTACGCCAATCTGGAGAGGCTACTTTAGACAGATATTCCTAAAGAATAATTATTCTTAATAGAATTTATATAAAAACTCATGTATCATTTACTTTTTTTTTTTTAGAAGTTTCTTTACTCGAGGTAATTTCCTTGTTGACAAACTTGTAACAGATATAATATTTAACTTATATTAAACCTAGGTACAATTAAAATATTCTACTTAATGTTAATTACTCTAAGACATGTCTATATTAGATAGGTCAACAAACATTAATATCAGGTATTTAATACTGAATATTTCCCAGTTCACCTGAACCTGGAATTTATTATTTAATTTAGAATTATTTTATTTGTAAGCACTTGCCTTTCTTTAAGCCAATTAAATAGAGCTTATTTACAAATTAACCTCAAAAATATTACCCAGAGAGAGAGAGACATACCAAGACATACTTAGACAGACACAGTGCAAGATCTAGCTTCACTTTCTAAGTTTAGTCATGAATTAGATATTACAATATAAAATTTACCAGTTTATAAAAAACTGTTGAAATAAATAAAATTTTCAAAGGCTTTTCCCCCTTTCCCCTCAGTCTCAGGAGTTAGAGATGGTCTAGATAAGTGTTCCTGAGAGCCCTGGTCTCAAGGCACAGGGAAAGAAAATCAAGTTCTAACAAAATGGCAGCAGGTCTAAACCAAATGGTGGCCAGACAAAGCAAAATGGCCACCAAAAATCACAACACAGAACACAGAGTTAAAACACACACATATAAACCTGGCAGTCCTCATCAGACTCTCCCTTAAATACAAGAATACAGTCTCTCAGAAAAACTTCTATAGAGATACAGAACTTCAGATGTCTTCAAAGATTTCAAGGGGAGGAAAGGAAGCCAGGTTGAAAGAAGAAGGGGGAGGAGGCGGGAAAGGGGGGCAAAAGGGGTGGCCTTACAGATGTCTCCTGCCACCTGCAGATACCCAGGTGTTATGGGACTTTACCCTGGGCCTCCAGAGTAGGGAGGACTGGAACTCAGCCCTAATTCGAGTTCTCTGCCAAGAGGAGGTGATCAGTCTCCAACCCTCAGCTCAGGCTGAGGCCCCTCGACCAGATTCCTGCATCTAGGACCGGGGCACTAGGAAAAGGGGGAAGGATAGGAAGGGTTAAGGAGAGGAAAGAGAGAGGGAAGGGGAGAGAGGTCAATAAAGTCTCTTGTTCCTTACCCAGTCAGGGCACTCTGGCCAGTTGTCCATGTCAGGAGAAGACCAGGGACAAAAGGGTCCCAGTTGCGGCTGCTGGGTCTGGTCCATTGGCAGGCAAGCTGGCCCCTGAGTACCCCGAGTGGTCAGGATGTCGGTCTCAGCGAAGAAGAGTCCCCACAAGAGTCGCCATTTGTTGCAGGAAGGGGGAGCCCTTCCAGGGCCCAAAACTGGGCTCTCGTCTAACACTCGAAAATGAATTGTCCGAGGAGACACATGTGCTGACAAAGCAAGAGATTTTATTGGGAAGGGCACCCGGGTGGAGAGCAGGAGGCTAAGGGAACCCAGGAGAACTGCTCTGCCGTGTGGCTCACAGTCTCGGGTTTTATGGTGATGGGATTAGTTTCCAGGTGGTCTTTAGTCAATCATTCTAATTCAGAGTCTTTCCTGCTGGCGCACGCTGAGCCAAGAGGGATGCTAGCAAGAGGGATTCTGGGAAGTGGACGGACACCCGTTGTCTCCTTTCAACCTTTCCCAAACTCTTCCCTTTGGTGGTGGCTTATTAGTTCCATATTCCTTATCAGGATCTCCTGTCATAAAACAACTCATGCAAATGGTTACTATGGTGCCTGGCCAGGGTGGGTGGTTTCAATCAGTGTGCTTCCCCTAACAGTAGTAAATAGTAAAAAAAAAAACCTTCTTGGGGCAGGTTCCAGGTCATACCCATGCATTTTCTCAAAATCCTGGTGCAAACTAGCATCAGGGAAAAGGGAAACTAACTCAGAACTTGTTTGGGGGTTACTCTACCTCATCACAGCCCTACTGTCCCAAGTAGGGAGTGAGTTTGGTTTCATTCACTGCTGTAATAAACCTGAAATTAATTCAGAATTTAATCACAAGAGGAGTCCAGACAATCAGTCCAACTTTTAGTCAACATCATTATCATCACCGTCAACAAATGTTTATTGAGCATCTAGGACACTGGTTGCTGGGAATACAAAAAACCTGAGGCCCTCTTCCTCTTCTGAAGGGGCTTCAAGAGAGAAAAGTAACAATGGATATTAGAAATCACCCCAGATAACAGGCACTACAGGAGACAGGCTGGTACAAAGAAGGAAAGCCAGAAAGAGAAGACAGCACATTCCTGGCACAGGTCAGAATTCAGAGAGGACGCCCCTAAGGTAAGATTCTGAAGTGGGAGTGGGATCCATACTGAGGGTGCTCGGGATGATCACCAGAGAGATTGTGCAGAATGAGACAGGGAGAGTTTGGGGAAATGGTCTCTCATTAAGTAAAGCAGATACAGACTGTAGGGTTGGCCTATGGGAATACAAAATAGAGGGCCGTTGAGATACCAACAAAAAGAAATAAACCCACAATTCCCTCTGCCTCTAAAATTATCTTCAGTGTGCCTCTGGAATTATCTGTAATTTCTTACTGATGTTTATTACTCATTAACAATAAAGTAACAGAAAAACTAGACTGAAACAGTTTTTCTTTCACTGATCCTATACTCTCCAAATTTTCTTTCATTTGGCTTTCCTTTTTTAGTATATTTTTTGGAGTTTTTACATTTTATCCTATTTGGAAAGAGGCTTTGTTTTAGACAACCTCAATTTTAATAATGCATCTTCCTCAAAGAGGCTTTATGAGGTTCTTTACTAAGCTGACAGTATCAGTTGAGTTTTCAGGGCTCCTCTAAAGAAAGATGCTGGGTGATATAAAAACAACCACAGGCAGCTGGGGTTGGTTTGCTGCCTGGGGCTTTATTCTTTTAATTAGCATTAGAATAATATGGCCTCTGATTAACTCCTCCAAACAATGACAAAGCCAAAACCATTGAGGTTGGACATCCCCAAGTTATGAATGGGTTGTGTCCTGGAAACATGTGAATTTCTCCTGTGAGTCAGGCTGAGCTTTCCCACAGAGGAAAACAAGAAAGGCCCATCGGACAAGCAGTGTGACAGCCAGTGGGGCCTGTACTCTGTTCTCTGATGGGCACCATACTAAGCTCTTCACATGGATTATTCCATTTATTCCTCACAGCAAATTCTGTAAAGTTGGTGTGATTATTACTCCTGTTTTCCCAAGGGAAAAACTGGCATACAGAGTATATAAATAACTTGCCTAAGATAATGTAGCTAAGTGGCAGTGTCACCGGTTCCATGCTCTTTAGCAGTGTTTGATCATGCCTCCTCTGGAAGTACAGATTCCAAGCCAGGCCAGGATTAGGGTGAAGCAAGTGAGGGACTCCCTGGGGGGCACAAAACTGAAGAGGCTGCAAAAACAAAAACTCATTCAACCAGCCCAAGAAGTCTATATAACCACTGTGAAGCTCACCTAACAAAATTTTCACACCACAGTGTTTGGCCAGCTTGAGCCATCCTGTATATCCTTCTTGGCAAACTAATTGATGACTCTCAAACACTAATTTGCATCAGAATCCCCTGGAGCTCCTGGTTAAATTCAGATTCCTAAACTCCACTCTCAGAAATCAGGAATCGCTAGGCAGGAGACGCAAGAGATTTGAGTTCAATCCCTGGGTCAGGAAGATCCCCTGGAGGAGGAAATGGCAACCCACTCCAGTATTCTTGCCTGGAAAATTCTGTGGACAGAGGAAGGCCTGGTGGGCTACAGTCCACAAGGTCGCAGAGAGTCCATCACGACTGAGTAAGGATGCACACACAGGCTTGGAAAGGTCTTTGTTACTCTCTCCCCTGTAGCTGGCTCTGACCCTCTGCCTGGCTACTCACCTGAGGCAGAGAGCCAAGATCTGGACTGGGAATGGGAAGAGGGAAGGTAGGCTTGAGAACAAGCTCCTAGGCAATAGAACAGACAGGGAGAGCCGAGGGTCAAGAAACCAGGGACGGGCTGCTTTTGGGGTAGGAGTGGCATAACCAGGTCAGTGCTTCCATAGTGAAGCACAGCACTATCTAAACAGAGAAATATGCTGGAATACACTAAGATTTAGGCAAGCTGGAATGGCATTATGGAGAATCATTTTTAACAGATGCCACTTGTCATTACAACAAAATACATGCTACGCACTAATTACATATGCAATATTCAGATCAAATTTCAAAACATATTTATATATTTTTAAAACAGCTATTTGAGCAATCACTGTTTAACTCTTTTCATTCTTCAGAGTCAACATGACTGAGAAAATACCAAGAAAGAAGAAGGAGAGAACATGGACTTAATATTTAGTAATCAATAATACTGTATTGGGCTTCCTCAATGGCTCAAGTGGTTAAGAATCTGCCTGCAATGCAGAAGACACAGGAGACATGAGTTCATCCCTGGGTCGGGAAGATCCCTTTGAGGAGGAAATGGCAACCCATTCCAATATTCTTGCCTGGAGAATCTCATGGACAGGGAAGCCTGAGGGGCTATAGGCCACAGGGTTGCTAAGAGTCAGACATGACTGAGCATGTGATGGATGAATGAAATACTATATCACTACATGCTCTGTGCAAACAGCATATGTTCTATGTATAGACTATAGATGGACTTAGAAAAGGCAGAGGAACCAGAGATCAAATTGCCAAAATCTGCTGGATCATAAAAAAGCAAGACAATTCCAGAAAAACTTCTACTTCTGCTTCACAGACTATGCTAAAGCCTTGGATTGTGTGGATCACAACAAACTGTGGATAATTCTTAAAGAGATGGGAATACCAGGCTACCTTACCTGTCTCCTGAGAAAACTGCAAATATGGGCACAATAAAGGACAGAAACAGCAAGGATCTAACAGAAGTAGAGAAGGTTAGAACGAGGTGGCAAGAATACACAGAAGAATTATACAAAAAAAGTCTTAATGACCTGGATAACCAGGACCATAGTGTGGTCATTCATCTAGAGCCAGACATCCTAGAGTGTGAAGTCAAGTGGGCCTTAGGAAGCATTACTATGAACAAAGCTAGTGGAGGTCATGGAATTTCAGCTGAACTATTTCAAATCTTAAAAGATGATGTTGTTAAAGTGCTGCACTCAATATGTCAGCACATTTGGAAAACTCAGCAGTGGCCACAGGACTGGAAAAGGTCAGTTTTCATTCCAATCCCAAAGAAAGGCAATGCCAAAGAATGTTCAAACTACTGTATAATTGTGCTCACCGCACATGCTAGCAAGGTAATGCTCAAAATCCTTCAAGCTGGGCTTCAGCAGTATGTGAACTGAGAACTTCCAGATGTACAAGCAGGATTGAGAAAAGGAAGAGGAACCAGAGATCACTGCCAATATCCACTGGATCACAGAAAAAGAGAATTCCAGAAAAATATATACTTCTGCTTCATTGACTACACTAAGGCCTCTATGTGGATCACAACAAATTGTGGAAAATTCTTAAAGAGATGGGAATACCAGATCACCCTGCCTGTCTCCTAAGAAACCTGCATGTAGTTCAAGAAGCAACTATTAGAAATGGACATGGAACAATGGATTGGTTCAAAATTGGGAAAGAAGTACATCAGGGTGTACATTGTCAACTTGCTGATTTAACTTATATGCAGAGTACATCACGGGAAATGCTGGGCTGGATGGAATCAAGATTGCAGGGAGAAACAGCAACAACTTCAGTTATGCAGATGACACCACCCTAAAGGCATAAAGCACAGAGGAACTAAAAAGACTCTTGATGAGGGTGAAAGAGGAGAGTGTAAAAGCTAGCTTAAAAGTCAACACTCAAAAAACTAAGATCATGGCATCCAGTCCCATCACTTCATGGCAAATAGATGGGGAAAAAATGCAAACAGTGACAGACTTTATTTTCTTGGGCTTCAAAATCACTGCAGATGGTGACTGCAGTCATGAAATTAAAAGATGCTTGCTCTGTGGAAGAAAAGCTATGACCAACGTAGACAGCATCTTAAAAAGCAGAGACATTACTTTGCCAACAAAGGCCCATATAGTCAAAGCTATTATTTTTCTGAAATCTTTCTGAGTAGGACCATAAAGAAGGCTGAGCATCGAAGAATTGATGCTTTCGAACTGTGGTGCTGGAGAAGACACTTGAGAGTCCCTTGGACTGCAAGGAGATCAAACCAGTCAATCATAAAGGAAATCAATCCTGAATATTCATTGGAAGGACTGATGCTGAAGCACCAATAGCCTGTGGCTATCTGATGCAAAGAACTGACTCATTAGAAAGACCCTGATGCTAGGAAAGATTGAAGGAAGGAAAAGGGGACGACAGAGGATGAGATGGTTGGATGGCATCACCGACTCGATGCGCATGAGTGTGAGCAAGCTCTGGGAGTTGGTGATGGACAGGGAAGCCTGGCGTGCTGCAGTCCATGGGGTCACAGAGTCAGACACAACTGAGCGCTGAACTGATGGAAAGAGCAAACCTACTGGAAAAGACCCTGATGCTGAGAAAACTGAGGGCAAGAGGAAAAGGGGGCGACAGAGGATGAGATGGTTGGATGGCATCACTGACTCAATGGACATGAGTTTTAGCAAACTTCAGGAGATAGTGAAGGACAGTGAAGCCTGGTGTACTGCAGAACTCAGGGTCACAAAGAGTCAGACTCAATTTAGTGACTGAACAACAACTAGAAGGTAGAGTTTTGGGTAATTTCATTATTTTCATTTATTTTCTATTTTCAAATTTCCTTAATAAGCATGGATTGATATTACAACTAGAAAAAATATTTTAAGCTGTTTTCAGTTCTAAAGTACCGAAAGGTAAGTTCCTCTGAAATTCACTATTCTCTGCTTGAAATAGGGCTATTAATTGAATGACATATATATTTATGAGTAGGCAAAGATGAGAGAAGAGTTGCAAGAGAAAAATGATTTCAGAATCTCTCCCAGAAATTACTTTTGAGCTCGATGTAAATGACGGTATGAGCCAACCATAGAAGGGGAGAAGTTTCCAAACTGTCCAAGCAGAAGGAATAGGTGAAAAGTCTCCAGGATACAATGAACTTGAAATATTTGATGTGCAGTGAGAATCTGATTTACATTCTCTTTCTGCTGTGCAAAAAATAAAAGGGTTTCGGTGGGGTGCATTGAGGGGTGGAGGGAAGCAATAATACTAGCATGGAAAGCAGTCAAAAAGGCTAATACAGGGCTTTCCTCTGGCTCAGTGGTAAAGAATCTGCTTGCCAATGCAGGAGACACAGTTTCAATCCCTGATCTGGGAAGACTCCACATGCTGTGAAGAGCTAAGCTCGTGTACCATAGCTACTGAGCCTGTGCTCTAGAGCCCAGGTGCCGCAACTACGGAAGTCCTGCATGCCCTAGAGTCCAACTCCATAACAGGAGAAGCCACCACAACCAGAAGCCCATGCACCACAACTAGAGAAAAGCCTATGCAGAAATGAAGACCCAGCACAACCATAAATAAATTAAAAAAAAAAAAAAAGGCTAACATAGGGAATTCCCTGGTTGTCCAGTGGTTAGGACTCCATGCATTCACTGCTGAGGGCTCAGATTCAATCTCTGGTCAGGAAACTAAGATCCTGCAAGCCTCTGGGCATTGCAGCAGCAGGCGGGGGGGGGGGGGGGGGGTGGGGGGGTGGGGGAGGCAGCAGGGGGAGCTAATACATAAACCTAAGAAGATGACTTGGTCTGAGTTAATAACAGTAGAGAAGGAAAGAAGTGTGAAGATTCTGGATCTATGTTAAAGGCAGAGCTAACCAGACTTGCTAATGAACTGGTGGTGGCAGCTGAAGAAAAAAAAGAGAGAAATAAAGGAAATTACTGTCAAGTCATATGGAAGCTTCTGGATTAGTGTCACACTTAGAACGTGACACTGGGACTCCCACATTACTTCTCTAAAGACAGCTACACCCCAAAGAGAGAAGTGTTGGTTACTCACTGTTATCAAGTGTCCTTTGGGAGCTAAGGCACTACCAGGGGGAATGCTGTGAAACAGAGTATAAAAGAAATGGATGGGATGAATCTTTTTCTCTTGAAGTTTATGAACTTACAGCTGAGATGGGACAGAAACAAAGATATGTATAAATGTGACTTCATATGCTTCATCGCTGACACGAATGCATACTCTGATAAATAAGAGGTTGTTGTGCTTGTTGTGGTTTCAGCAAGAATTATACCTCTAGTAAATTACACTCAAACATCCAGCTCAGTGGTTTATAATTACAAGATCAGGAAATGATCACAGTTAAAAATATTAATGCACAGAGGGAAGTCGATTCACATGCCCATCTTTATCCTTCATAGTTATATAATGGCATGTCACTTTGAATGACAGGCTCATCAGTCTGTTTTATTCTAGAGCTGAATTTACCCAGCACACAAAAGAAAAGATACTGAACAATGGGCTACATTTTCACTTGTCCCACCTGTGTTTTGAATTCTGTCATATGGACAGAACAGAAGGAAACAGAAGAAACTTGCCTCCTAGAGAAGCTACTCAAGACAAATTTGCCATCAGACTGAACCAAGAATAGAACTGGAAGAATTTCACATACTTAGGAGTCACCTGAGTCACTTTACATATAACAAGATTGTTACATGTAAACATGTACTCTGAAAGTGGAGAAACTTTCAAAACCTAGATAATTATGGCATTGTTTCTAAATTAAGAATCATTCCATACTGGTAATTCATGAGATTCTGGAAAGTTTTACTTCTGCCCAGAATAAAATCAGAGAATGAAAATAATTATCAAATTTAGCAGATTTTTTTATTCTACATAATTTATACCTATTGAAACTCAGCAAGCTTCAGCAAATGACTAATCAGTTAATAACTTTTCTTTCTCCCCCTCGTGGTTAAACTATGATTGCTAATTTGTGTTTTTCACAGTCTCAATCATGACCAGGAAGAATAAGAATTTAACAATCTATTCAACTGCCAAAGAACCTATAGGTCAATATATTAATGGTATTGGGAAAACTTACTATCTTCTTAAAAAAAAGGATGACATACAGACTTCAAGGGCTAGAAGACCTAGGAATCCATTCTCTCACCTGGAACTGCCAACAAAGGAATCAAGGCAGAGTAATAGTTAAGAACATAGGAATTGGAGTCAGATACTGAGTTTTAAACCCAGCTACTGTGTGTTCTCTGAGCGGAACCACTGGCACATTATTTAAGCTCCCTCAAATGTAAAATAAGAATTCTAAAACCAACCCATAGAGATTAAATAAAATAATGTGTGTTAAGTTTTGGGCCCAGTGCCAGACGGACCGTATTCTAAACTGGCTAAAAGGATTATCCAAGAAGCCCTCAGACTCTCTGTGTAGTCACCACGACTGCCCCTTTCTCAGGGCTACCACACTCTCAACTGTGCTCATTCCCTGTTCCTTTGCTGATGCCTTCATTTATTTACCTGACAATTGTTTATGGAACAATTATTCTTGCCAGATGTTGGGCCAAGTGCTAAAGACACAGCTGTAAACATGATAAATGGATTCTCCACCCTTATGATTTTACAGCCTATTTAGCATTGAAGACCGAAGACCATACAGTATGATATTTGCCTTGCTGTGAGAAATTCAGGCTATAATTGCATCCCCTGGCACAGGTTAGGCTGAAACCTGAACTTGAGGGTCACAGAAAGCTTTCTGTGGTCAGTGTATTTAAGTGGCAAATAAAAGGGGAAGTAGAAGTCACTAGGAGAAGGGAAGAAAAATAGTACTTCAAGAGGAAAGATCATTATGAGCAAAAACTCATGAATGAAAGACACTAGTGTAGTATTCACAGTGCTGAAAGTATAAGAAGGCTATGAGAGACAGTTGTGGAAAAAGAGCAGAACCAAGTCATAAAGATACCTATTGCTTTTTTCTACCCAGTAACCACCGACCTGCCTCTCACTCCATCTAAATGATTTTTATAGTACCTGCTGTGTGTTCACCAGACCCCACTCCCTCTCTACAGTCGATTAGTCCTGAAGCAGGCACTGACCCAAGCTGCACCAATGACCATATTCCCTAGGACTACAGGTCTTCAAGGTGATGAGAACAGTGTTATTCTTTCTTTGCTGGATGGAGCAATAAGATACAAATTCAGGAGTTATCAGCTCATGGTTTATGCCATGTGGAGAAAGTAAGTCAATACAAGAGAAAGGGATGAGACTCAGAGAATCAGGGATTGAAGACAGCAGTTGGGTCTTGACTGTGTTTCAGTCCCTGTTTCCAGCTGCTACTTCCTAAGGCTTAATGGCACCTCTACCATCCACATGGCTTGCTTTTCCCATGAGTACCCCAGTACCCTTTCAATAAATTTCTTCTTTTAGCCTCGTATGAACTGGATTTTTTAATCAGCGATTTTTTTAAAAGAACTAAAGTATCAATTCAAATATTTTTAAGCTTACTTTTTTCACTCATTCTCTATTCAAAAGAAGTCTTATTTTGTGTTAAATTCACAAGATATTTGTGTTAGGATACTTCTTGTTCAGTAATGAAAATAACATAATAGACAAAAGAAGGAATTTTCCCACAAGCCTGATTTATAACAATAACAGGAGATCAGAAGCAATCTCCATTCTACATCCTCTGAGAAAATTTCCTAGGGTGAAATATGTTAGTTTGGTAGATCTGGCAATTAAAACTATTTCCTTAACTATCTGAGTCTTTGATGTATGAATTGGTTATGAGAAAGAGTGCAGACTGATTAAAAGGCTGACAAATTATTCAGTATTGATATCAGTCATTATAAATTATAAACTTGGAAAAATGAGTCTTGTTAGGAAAAAATTGGGTAATACATCTTGAGAGCTTGAAGTCCTGACACTTTTTCAGAATTCAAAATATTCAGAATAATGATCCATGAAGCTGCCTTACTTTTCTTGCCTTTATTTTACAGATAAAGATCTATAAAAAAATTAATTATCCATAATGACCAAAATTGATTGCTTCATTTGAAAAAAAATGCTCAATGTTGCTAATTACTAGAGAAATGCAAATCAAAACTACAATGAGGTATCACCTCACAGCAGTCAGAATGGTCATCATCAAAAAGTCTACAAACAATAAACTCCGGAGAGGGTGTGGAAAAAAGGGAGCCCTCCCACATTTTTTGTGGCAATGTAAATTGGTGCAGCCACTGTGGAAAACAATATGGAGGTTTCTTAAAAAACTAAAAATAGAACTACTATATGATCCAGCAATCCCACTCCTGAGCATGTGTCTGGAAAAAACACAATTCAAAAAGATACATGCATCCAAACGTTCATTGCAGCACTATTTACAATAGCCAAGACATGGAAGCAACCTAAATGTCCATTGACAGAGAAATGGGTAAAGAAGATGTAGTATATACAAACAGACAAACAATGCAATATTGCTCAGGCATGAAAAAGAATGAAATAATACCATTTGCAGCAACATGGATGGACCTAGAAATTACCATACCAACTGAAGTAAGTCAGCAGAGAAAGACAAATATCATATAATACCACTTATATGTAGAATTTTTAAAAATGGTACAAATGAATTTATTTACAAAACAGAAACAGACTCACAGACTTATAAAACAAACTATGGCTATCAAAGGGAAAAGGTTGGGGGAGGAATAAATGAGGAGATTGGGATTAACATATATACACTACTATCTATAAAATAGATTATCAACAGGAACCTACTGTATAGCACAGGGAACTCTACTCAATACTCTGAAATACCTTATGGGAAAACAACAACAACAACAAAAATATATATGCATAACTAAACCACTTTGCCATACACCTGAAACTAACACAACATTGTAACTATGTGTGTGTGCATGCTTAGTCGCTCAGTCATGTCTAACTCTTTGCAACCCCATGGACTGAAGCCCACCAGACTCCTCTATCCATGGGATTCTCCAGGCAAGAATACTGGACTGGGTAGCCATTCCCTTCTCCAGGGAATCTTCGTGACCCAGGGACAGAACCCAGTTATCCTGCACTGTGGATTCTTTACCATCTGAGCCACCAGGGAAGCCCCTTGGCAGCATGGATGGTTCAGTGGTTAAGGCATTAGAATTGAAATCCAATGAAGTCTCCCCATGCAGGTTCAAATCCTGCTTGCTAGGGAAATGGTTGGCTTTGGGCTTCCCTGGTGTATGCACTCGCAAAGAGTGGGACATGACTGAGCAATGAACACTTTCACTTTCAAATCAACTATATTCCCATATAAAATAAAAAAAATTGATTGCTTCAGTCTCATCACAGTTTATTCAAAGCAGAGGAAAGATGATACTTCACAGATTTCCTATCCTGTGTCAGGCACATGGAGCAGGATTTTGACAGGTGTTATTTCACTGAATCCTCACAGCTTATTTATACAAGAGGAAACCAAAGTTCAAAGATGTTGCTCTGTCTGCTAAAGGGTAGATTCCAAAGCACACACTTGGAATAATAAAGTCCTAATCATTCAGCAGCTTCAATTACTAATCATTATTCAAAATAAATGGATCAAAAAATTAATAAATGGGTCAGTGGCAGGCCTTGAAAATATTTAAAAAGAAAGATGGTATAATATTCTCCAGTAGAATGGGAAAACAAAAAAATGCATAATTGGGGAATGGTTTACTAAGAACTGTAACTAATAAATAAGAGCAGGTAAGAGCCAAAGTGAAATGAATATTTTGATTAGCTAATAATGATTCTTTACACATTGGGGTGTGGGGGTAGAGGTGAGAAAATGTTGGTAATAGTGTTTTTATTTTTCAATTTTCTGTTGCTCATTTTGTTTTAGGTTATTAAATAAGTTGTATTAAATCTGCTTTAGGGGCAAAGATTTAATACTAGCAAACCACAAAAAGAAATGCATTCATTTAGCTTCTGCTTTACTTCCATCTACTCCATCTAAAAGCACTGTTGTCACACTGGGAAAGGTGAAACTAACATTGATAAGAGGAAACTGAAACCACAGATGGATCAGGTGGTTGTAAATGAGGACCTAGGTGTTCTAAATGAGTTTCAAGCCGACAAAGAACAGTGCAGGGATCACAGAGAACTGCTGTTGGTAACCTCTGGGGAATCAAAGAAGAAAAAGTATAATTATAATCCCCTTTCTCACAAAATAAAGAAGTGGATTCTACAAGCTCCAGTGTTTGTGTTAAGTTGCTCAGTCGTGTCTGACTCTTTGAGACCACATGGACTGCAGCCCGCCAGGCTCCTCTGTCCATAGAATTTTCCAGGCAAGAACAGTGGAGTGGATTACCATTTCCTTGTCCAGGGGATCTTCCCAACCCAGGGATTGAACCTGGGTCTCCTGTATTGCAGGTTGATTCTTTACTGTCTGAGCCACAAGCTTTAAGTGGCTTAAATACCACAGAGAAATAGAAGGCTTAATGCAGTCTACCAGTGCTGCCATGGTTGCATGGCTGGCCAGGAAGTGACAGATGAAATCAAACCCGTTCCTTCCCTAACTTCATGTTTGTGCTTCATGGGGGGTAGAGAGGAAGGGAAGTGGATATTCACTCTATGTCTGCACAGAAAGCAAGGATTTAGAGCAAATATTCATAAAACCATCGCTGTTAAGCAGCTGAAACTCTCTGTGCATTGAATGATTATAAGCATTCAGCCCCAAGTCCTCATCTATAAGTGCACAGTAGATGAAGCACTTGAAAAGTTAATTTTTATACACACACACATTTATATGTGTATACATATACATATATATAAACACCTGGCAGCTTTTGCTAAGACTACTTTAAATACTGAGAATAAAGGTCTGACACTCCCAGTACACAAGTCTCCCAGCATTCTACATGGGAATATACTTGAAAGTACATCCCAGGGCCATTTGATGTAAAATGCTCTTGAAAGGGAAATTTCAGTAAGAACAAATTGTGTATGAAAAAAATTAACGGAAAGACATTGCTATCAGGCTACATGGCTTTTGGGTTTACTTTTCCAACAAAAGGTCCCAAGTTCCATGTGTCATTTGTGGTGGTGGATTCGAGACACTTATGATGTGTGAGATTAATTCTATCATGTTTCTGCTTAACACTGAAGAACTGTCAACCCCATTTCAAGAGAACATTGGCACATGGAGTCTGACTCATGCTAAGAGAGTTGAAAATTATAACCTTTCAGTAGCACATTTGTCTTCATTTCCCAATTTATTTGTAGCATTTTCAGACTGCAAGGCATTTTTATAGTGTACATATATTACTGCAGTTACATAAAAGTCACATTTCATTCTAAAGCAAAGACGGATGACAGGCAGGCTGTCACTCTCCATTCCACCAGAGAAAACAGACTGTGGCGTATGAGTTTACCGATGTAATTTGAGATCACAATTGCAGTGAGATAAAGAACAGTTTACCGGGCATCAGGATACTAAACTGGGAATCAAGAGGCACAGTTGTATTCCAAAATTCACGATGTAACTTCAAACATGTTAACTTTTTATTATTCATCTTCCTTTTTGATAAAGTGAGAATGATATTCCACGTCTTCCCTCTCTTCTGGGGATGCTGGAGGAGATGAGGCCGGAGACCAGGGAATCAGCAGAGATACTCAAGGTCTCTGCCTATTTCCTTCCTTTAACTTGTTCATCATAATAATAAATTATCTCCAGTGCACTTTCTTACTCCATGCCTGCATTACAGTATTTTCTCAATGATCTTACGTGTGGCTTTATGTCTTTTTTTAAATTTTACTGAAGTATATTTGGTTTACTTTTTTCTCTTTTTTTTTTTTGTTTTGTTTTCTAATTTAGTGTGGCTTTTATAATGATTTTTATTAGTGAGTTGCTTTTTTTTTTTTTTTTAATTAAGAGGAGTGGAAAAATAATTCTAAGCCACAGACAGGTATTTACAAACTGGGATTGCAGGAAAAGATAAATCCTAAGTTAGCTGAAAGATTAATCCACTGAATTCTCTGAAACCAGTGGGTAATACTATGTGCAAATTGTTCCAAACTAGCAGGAATAAGTTTGTCAACAATGTGGTTGCTGCCTCATACCCAGTGGATCCTCCTTGCTAACCATTTCCTTGTCTGTCTGCTCAGATTGCCACCACCAATACCTCAGCTCTGTGCCTGAGGGCTTTCTCTGACCACAGGAACCTGCTCTGCTCCAGCTGGGCCAACCAGGAAAGCCAGGGGAACTGATGCTCCCCAGGACAGCCTTCAACCAATGACAGGAGCTGATGAACAGACACTCTAACTCTGGCCTCATTTTTAGACCAATCAGCTCTCAGATCCAGAGCCAACCAACTGAAGCCACTAAAGGCATTTGACCTGCAAAACCAGAGCAAGTACACAAGAAGAGTTCCCCTGATCCTATCCCAAAAGGACCTATAGCCATTTACCCACATAACTGTACACCGAGGAGAAGAGAGTGACCAGATCATTCAAAGACTGTTTGGTACAGGGTCTGAGCGAATCACCAAATGACCCCCTAGTAGGGTGGAGGCAGTGAAGAGGAAACTAGGTGACAAATGGAGAACTGGCTCAAGTCTGTCTCTCAGTGAACTGTTGTCTCCATTCCCAAATGTGTAATTAAGATGACATCCTTATCCTAGATAAAACTCCCACATTAGTTTAGGTCTGCGAGTAAGAATGTAGATGGGCCAATGGTGACAGGAAGGCTTCATACCAGAAGAAACAGTACGGGTTCCACCAAACTCTCTTTTCCTGAGCAGGTCAAGAAAAGAGTGTCTATATCACCAGAGCTCACTGTCTCTGATAATTATAAGTAGCTGGGGTTGTTGCTACATAATGGTGCATGAAAGAATAGGTCTGGAACCCAAAGAATTCATCAGAGTCCCTCTTGATGAGTCCATGCTGTCCAGGAACTGTAAACAAGCTGTTTTAACTACTGATTCACTAAGACTAACCAGGGGCCCAGACTCTAGGTAATGAAAGTGTGGGTTCCCCAACTCTGTTAGCAACCTCCATGTTCTCAAGTGCTGGCTAAGGGAGATCTAGAATGCACAATGAAGGAAGGAGATGATAAATACCAGTTATATCCTTGAAACCAAGGGCAACAGCAGAGACCATAGCTTGTCCACTAACTCCTAGTGACCGGCCTCAAATTCGAAGAAACATTATGAGATAAAGTTAAAATGAGACACAAGAGGATGCCTGAGAGGCAAAGAACTGACTAGCAGAAACCATCAAGACCTTGCTGCACCCCCCTTGACACCATTTCTTTTTTTTTTTATTTATTTATTTACTATAATTGGAGGCTAATTACTTTACAATACTGTGGTGGGTTTTGCCATACATTGACATGAATCAGTCATTTCTTTCACTCAACTGTCAGCACCCTGCCTGAGGCCTTTTTCTACTCTGCAGAGATGTGGGACGTGCCAGGGAATTAACCAACCCACCCTGGAGCACCCATTCTCCAATACCAAGGAGAACTGGCAGACAAATACCCATATCCCTCCTTCCTCCAGTGAGATAACTCTGAGCTTCTCCACTAGCTCACAGACTTCTCCAAGCAATTAAACTCCTTCTGCCTCGGGTGGTATCCTGTTGATAACACATCCTTTTTGGGTTACCCTTCCTTCTTTTTTCATTTGCCTAATCCTCCAAAGTGATTTCTTTGATCATATTCCAAATAAACTTCAATTCTTATCTCAGATTTGTTTTTGAGGGGTACACGCTTATTAGGGATGTATATTCTGCTAAACAATTGCAAAGGAAGAGGTAGTCACTGGGTAACGTCTCTCCTGTAAATAAGCAGAGTATATTCACTCCTCTCCCATGTGTAAATTCATGTGTTCATCTCCTCAAGGGACCAAATACAGGTGGAGCTTTTTCCTTTAGATCTCCATGTTCTTCTTGATAAAGGACTGGTAGCAGCTATGAAACTTTGAAATTTTTCACTTTAGGTGGAAATAATCTGAACATGAATGCATGCAGAAAGGAAAAGTTATGTCATAACAAGTAATTTATTCAGCACATCTGCATATCAGACCCTCTGTAATATGCCTTGTATACATTACTACTTCCTTTTCTTCTCACAGCAACTTTATGAAGTAGTGAAGATTGTTATCCTTACTTTCCTGGTGAGAGAAAGCACGGAGAAACCACACAGCTTGGAAGATTCAAGTTTGGGCATGACTGCCTTTGGGCATGTAATTCTATGCATGCACTTTCCCCTATGCTACAGAGACTCCTTACAACAAAATAAAACAGCCTTTGTACATCTCCTAGGTTTGTAGCTTAGAGCACAGACCAACTAGTGCAATCCCCAAAACCAGGACTGCTAAAAAGCCTGAGAAAGAATATCAATTGTGAGAACAAGGAGGAAAATGTCTTAATAAATGTAGTTTGTACTTTCCAGAATCCAGTCATTACCTGCACTGCTCAGCTGCTATAAAGCAAATAATCTAAATCTACCCAACATGCATAAATTGCTGCAAGCATAGAAACACAGATAACTCACAATAATGCCTTACTCAAAGTTCTCCTTTTAGCTGCAAATATACATAACTCAAGAAAAAAGACAGGGATAAAAATAAAGTGTGATACCAAAACATATCCATAAGAAGAAAAATTGATTAAAAAATTGAAAAAGAACTTCATCAAAAGCAAAGAAAAAAAAAAACTTCTGCTCTGTGAAACATCCTATGAAGAGGATGAAAAGATAAGTTATAAGCTGGAAGAAAATATCGGCAAACCACATATTCGACAAAGGACTTGTATCTAGAATACATAAAGAACACTTAAAACTCGTTTTAAAAAAAAAACAGAAATAAACATCTAGAAAATGGGCAAAAGACATGAACAGACATTTCACTGAAGAGGATAAACAGCTGGCAAATAAGCACACAAAACAATGTTCAGTCCCATTAGCCACTAGGGAAATAAAACCCGAATAAGCTATCATTACACATCTACCAAAATAGCTAAAGTAAAAAATAGTGATAACCCCAAATGCTGATGAGAATGTGGATCATTCATACACTGCTGTTGGGAATGTAAAATAGTACAGCCTCTCTGGAGAAAAGGAGGGCAATTTTTTACAAAAAGTAGCTTGCGCTTACCATGTGATCCAGCAGTTATCCTTGGGCACTTACCATGTGATCCAGCAGTTATTATTAGGCATTTATCTCAGAGTAATGAAAAGCTATATTCACACAAAAATGTGTACACAAATTGTCAGGGAATGTTTGACGGGAGGATTCCTACGTGCTGTCTCTCATGAGTCCTTTGTCCCTCTTCAAGCGGAACAGCACGCTGCTCCCAGGGACTGAGGTCATTGTGTGAAGCAGGCTTGGGTCTCCTTTAGTAAACATTCTCTTTAGGACAAAACTGCTTAGTCTCGTTCCCTTTCTTGAGATATGGATTGTGTCCTGACCTTGTGACTAACATTACCCCTTGTTCCCTTGGTAACGGTTGCTGTACGTTTGGTTTTCTGATCTCTATCATTCCCAAAAGAAGTTTCTTGTACCACAGCCTATATATACTCATAGGAAAATCATTAAAGCACCTTTGCTCCACCAGAGCTTAGGTCCCCGGGTCTTTTTTGTCTCTTTCTCTCTCTCTCTTTCTCTCTTTCACTTTCTTATCATCGACTCCGTACCACAAGGTTCCGGTCCATTAAAGGACCCCAACACAAATATCCATAAAAACTTTACTCATAGTATCACCAAAGTGGAAGCAATCCAAATGCTTTTCAACCAGAAAATAAACAAGTGGTGGTATATCCATATGATGGAATAATACTCAGCAATAAAAAGGAATGACTATTGATACAGGTAAAAACCTGAAAGGATCTCAAGAGACTTATGATAAGTGAAAACAAAATCTCAAAAACTTATATGCTGTAGAAGTCCATCTATATAGTATTCTCGAAATGATAAAATTATAGAGATAAAGAACAGATTAGTGGTAACCTGAGTTATGGAGTAGGGCAGGAAGCAGAGTGGTTGTAGTCATAAAAGAGTAGCACAAGGGCTCCTTGTGATAGACCTGTTCTCTATCCTAGATGTGGTGGCAGTCCCACCATTATACACGTGATAAAATTGCATGGAACTGAATACACACACACACGAGTACATGTAAAACTGTTGAAATCTGAATAAGGTCAATAGTGCATATCAATGTTCATTTCCTGGTTATGATATTGTACTATAAATTATGCAAGATGTTATTATGGGGAGAAGCTGAGTGATGGGTATATGGCCTCTCTGTGATATTTCTTACGAGTACATCAGTTTAGTTCAGTTCAGATGCTCAGCTGTGTCCGACTCTTTGCAACCCCATGGACTGCAGGACACCAGGCTTCTCTGTCCATCACCAACTCCCAGAGCTTGCTCAAACCCATGTCCATCAAGCTGGTGATGCCAACCAACCATCTCATCCTCTGTCGCCCCCTTCTCCTCCTGCCTTTAATCTTTCCCAGCATTAAGGTTTTCTCCAAGGAGTCAGTTCTTCGCATCATGCGGCCAAAGTATTGGAGTTTCAGCTTCAGCATCAGTCCTTCCAATGAATATTCAGGACTGATTTCCTTTACGATTGACTGGTTTGACCTCCCTGCAGTCCAAGGGACTCTCAAGAGTCTTCTCCAACACCACAGTTCAAAAGCATCAATTCTTTGGTGCTCAGCTTTCTTTATAGTCTAACTCTCACATCCATACACGGCTATTGGAAAAATCATAGCTTTGACTAGATGGACCTTTGTCAGCAAAAGTAATGTCTCTGCTTTTTAATATGCTGTCTAGATTGAGCATACTTTTTCTTCCAAGGAGCAAGCGTCTTTTAATTTCATGGCTGCAGTCACCATCTGCAGTGATTTTGGAGCCCAAGAAAATAAAGTCTGTCACTGTTTCCACTGTCTCCCCACCTATTCGCCATGAAGTGATGGGACCAGATGCCATGATCTTAGTTTTCTGAATGTTGAGTTTTAAGACAGCTTTTTCACTTTCCTCTTTCACTTTGATCAAGAGGCTCTTTAGTTCCTCTTCACTTTCTGCCATAAGGGTGATGTCATCTGCGTATCTTTCCCGATTTGGAACCAGTCTGTTGTTCCATGTCCAGTTGTAACTGTTCCTTCTTGACCTGCACAGATTTCTCAGGAGGCAGGTAAGGTTGTCTGGTATTCCCATCTCTTAAAGAATTTTCCACAGTTTGTTGTGATCCACACAGTCAAAGGCTCTGGCATAACCAATAAAGCAGAAGTTTTTCTGGAATTCTCTTTTTTTTCTGGAATTCTCTCTACAAGTACACATGTATCTACAATTACCTCAAAATAAAAAGTTAAAAATTTTTAGTACAGTGGAATTGGATTATGTAATACAGCAAATTTTATGTTTACTCATATTGCTTAAAATGTAGTTTTACCTTCACAAAACGATGGATGGGAAGCTTATTTACATTTTGATGCCAAAGTTGATCATTTCTTTCTTTTACGTAAATAAAGCAATGAGACCTGGCAGTGAATTAAAGCATATTTGGATCTCCAACAAGAACTTACAGTTTTTCTTTTTTTTTAGATCTTGGTCTTCAGTTTTTTGTTTTTTTTTTTTTTGTTTTGTTTTTTTACAGTTTTTCATGTCCACATGAAACTCTCGGTTCAAGAGTCCACAGAGAATAGTGCAAATGACCTTACATGGCAGTTAGGAGCCCTACATTCTATTTCTGGTTTCACCTCTTTCTAGTCTAGGCTAGATTTTACCTCTAGTAATAAGACAACACAAATAACTTCCTTTAAAAACATCAGTATTTAGAATGCCCCTCCTTACTGAATATCCTTAAAGTTAAATACCTCATTTAACTTTACAGCAGGCAAGAAAAAATTTTTCTCATATTTCTCCTACTGAACTCATATGCCATGATCCAACCTTTCTTTTTAACAAATGGATGGAGGACTTCAATCATACTTATGAAGATAAATATGAAGATAAATAGCAAAATGTCCCGATGCCAGAGCCTCTCAGATATCCTAGCAGATTTCATCCCTCACATACAACGCTGACATCCTAGGAGAGCAGACTTTCCCCAGGAACTCCCTCCCTCTTCAGTCAAAATAAAACTTGAATTCATTCCCAATGACTGTATTATTAGAAGAACATTTGCTTGCTGGATGCGTTGCATTGATTTAACCCTACTTTCAATAAGAGCACAGCATGAATTATAAAGCAGAGGAACCACATGCTGACATGGTCTCAGTGTTTTTCTTCATCTTTGGATTTTATCTGGACAAAAAGGTTATGAGCTTTAAAAATGCCAAACCGTGACTTTATCTTGCAATTAATGTTGCTGTGTTCACATTCTGAGCCATGGCTGGCTGATATTAATTTCTTCTTTCTTGAAGACTGAGTCACAATGTCTGGAATCTTGGGGGACACCTTATAACATGGGGACCTCGATTCCCAGTACCTCTCGCTTATACCTTTAAAACAGGTAGGTTTTAAAGGAACTTTAGAAAAGGGGAAGGCTCTCCCCAGTCAATACAGGCAAAGAAAAGAGAATCTGGTAGAAATCCTTTTAGACTATTCTTCCAAGAGAAGGTTTTGATTAAAATAGTTTTTAGCAAATATTGTAGGGTAAGAAAAGCTTAGAAACTTACAAGGCAAGAGATGATAGATATAACATAATCTTTAAAATAAATTCTAAAGTTCAAAACAGGACAAAGATTTGCATGACCATATAAACAGGCAACATTCAAAATGACTATCACAAAGGGACTCAAACCTATAAGTCACCAAACAGGGTCTCTAAAGATCTAGAATTTTTTTTTTCCTTTTTTATTTCTTTTTTTGATAATGCCTGTAGTGGGTCTAAAATTTTGAAGCAGATGGTACAAAAGAAAAAAAGAAAAGAACTTCAGGTATCTTTGTCAAACAGTGAGTAGCTAATACTTACCATCATATTAAAAGGTCATTCATCCCTAAAAATAAATAAGCAAACAAATAAATACACGCGTTTCTATGCCACTGACCCATTCCCAAGTAATAATAAGTCAAGGCCTGTTTCAGACTATTCCTTCCTTGGCACCAGCTTCCTGAGGGCCTCAGTGCTAGGATTTCATGGGGTGAACAGCTGACATGATGGTGTTAACTGGGGAGATCTGGGTGTATATACACACATCTGACGATTCTTGCCTAATCTCCCTCATCACTGCACCACCACTCCCCTTACCATTATGTCAAAATGGCAATTGCAAAACAAATAAAAGCAGAGGAAGAATTGGGTGAAGAAGTAAAAGAAAATCATTTCCTGGATTTCTTTTTCCAGAGCCCCCAGGTTAGAACTGTGCAGAAATGCCTGTGGCTAAACACCAATTAGGCATGCTGCAGGGTGCTCAAAGTGCTCTCTGTGGCATGTTTCTCCCTTGTTACCCCCCAGCCTCTAGAGAAGTCTTCTGACTATCCCAGCTACATCTCGCAGGTATTGTGAGAAAATAAACAGAAGGATCAGTTGTCCACAGTGCACTGGCATTCTAAAAAGAAGATGGAGATCATGGTGACAGCAGAGATCCCAAGAGGAAAGTCAGGCTCTGGGAAGAGTCGGAGTCTTGTGCTCCTGACAGCCACCTCACAAAGACATCCTCTTACAGAGCAGTCTTGAGGCTCTGGGTTTGTTTCCCCAGTCACTTGAGTGATAATGACATTCCCCATCTCCATGTCCATACCATATCTGAGCCCGTTCACCACATCAGGCATCACCCATGCATTACAGCCACCAAACCCGATTTGTCCAGAAGGGCACACAAAGCTGGATACAGATCAGGCCCTAAATGTGCCCATCAGGACCAGACAAACTATGACCCTCTGTCCAAATCCGGCCCATCATCTGTTTTTATCCATAAAGTTTAACTGGAAACGTGTCATGTTCACTTGTATTGTCTGTGAGTCACTGCGTGCCACAAAACTGAATAGTTATAACAAACACCACATGACTCTCAAAGCCTAAACTATATACTGTCTGATTCTTGTCACAAAACCCCTGATAGAGGTAGTAAAAATAGAAAGGAATGCATCCTTCATGTTGAATTTTTTTAAAGCTCCTTTCCTATCCATGACCCTATCTGAATCTCTCAATATACTCTCTGGTTTTCCTACAAGAACTCTGAATGTGAAAGACTACCTCTTAAAAAAAGTACCCAAATAAGCACAGGGCTCTAGCATAATGTGTGATAATAAATGATTTACTATAATTTTCACACACTCTACTTGCTACAAAGGGCAAATGCCAATCATGTTGTTAATTCCTGACCTTCTCAGCTCTGGAGTGAAATTAACTGCAGACAATTCAATGAGCAATTTCCCCCTGATCTGGGGATGTGACAAGGAGAGCAAGACAAGAGGACAGAGGGCACTGGGACCTTCTCTGCTGGAGGGCCTGTCAGCCCCAACCTTTGAGAAAAGACTCTTCACCCATGGAAAGATGCAGCTCTTGAAGATATCAAATATCTTTAATGCAGTATGAGCTTTTTTATATTTTTCATATTTTCTAAGATAAATATATATTACCTTTGCAATGAGAAAAAACTATTTAAAAATAAATTACACATAAGCACATTGTTTTCATATTCACAATTTAGATTATGTGTATTTCATCCATAAAGCTAATCTTCTAAAGAAAAAACCATTAAAAAGTCACTGTGCTGCCATACACAGTATTCTGTGGCCACCAAAGTATTTAGTGTCTATCCCAGAACACTTATTCACCTATAAGGTCTAATACAAGATCTCCCCAAACCTACTTGGTAGAGAATGTATTTTTTAAAAAAAAAGTTTTTTTAGTAGTTTCAAATTTACCAAAAGAAAAAAAGATTGAGATGATCATACAGAGAGTTCTCACACACCCACCCCAGACCCAGCTTCCTCTATAAACACTTCACATTAGGGTAGTTACGTTTGTTATGACTGATAACCCAATACTGAGACATTATGGTTGCGGTTGTTCAGTTGCTAAGTCGTGTCCAACTCTTTGTGACGCCATGGACTGCAGCATTCCAGGCTTCCCTGTCCTTCACTATCTTCTGGAGCTTGTTCCAATTCATGTTCACTCAGTCAGTGATGCCACCCAACCATCTAATCCTCTGTTGCCCCCTTCTCCTCTTGCTCTCAATCCTTCCCCGCATCAGGGTCTTTTCCAATAAGTTGGCTCTTCACATCAGATGGCCAAAACATTGAAGTTTCAACTTTACCATCATCCTTTGAATGAATATTCAGGGTTGATTTCCTTTAGGATATAGTATATTCAGACTTCCCTAGATTTTATCTAATGCTCTTTTTCTATTCCAGGATCGCATCCAAGATACCAAATTACATTGTATCTCCTTAGGCTCCTCTAGGTTGTGACAATTTTTTAGAATTTCCTTAGTGTTGATGACCTTGTCAGTTTTGAGGAGTAATGGTCAGGTTATATTGTAGGATGTCCCACTATTGGAATTTGTATAATGTTTTTCTCATGATTCAACTAGGGTTATGGGGTTTGGGTAAGGAGGATCTCAGAAGTAAAGTAACATTTTCGTTACATTGTATCAAGGGTACAAAGTATTAGCATGACATATAACTTCTGATGTTGACTTGATCATCTGGATAAAGTAGTATTTGTCAGGTTTCCCCACTGTACAATTACTCTTTTCTTCCCCTCTCTCTTTCATACTGTTCACTTTGTGAGGCAGTTACCATGCTCAGTCTGCAGTTAAAGAGTGGGATGCTAGACTTCACCTCATTGACCATCAGGCTTCCCAGGTGGCTCAATGGTAAAGTATCCACCTGCCAATACAGGAGATGTGGGTTTGATCCCTGGGTCAGGGAGAGCCTCTGGAGAAGGAAATGTCTATCCACTCCAGTATTCTTGCCCGGGAAATTCCATGGACAGAGGAGCCTGGAGGGCTATGGTCCATGGGGTCACAAAAAAGTCACCCACTACTTAGCCACTAAACAACATCAAAAACAATCTCTGTAGATTATTTGGAATCCTTCTGCAGAGGAGATTTGCCTCTTTGCCCTCATATCTTAATTTATTCAATCCTTCACTCAGATCGGTATGAACTCATGGATATTTATTGTAAATAAATAAGGGAAGGCACTTTTACAGAGTGATAAAATGCAGTCTTCCTGAGGAAAATAGGAGTGAGAATTCAGGTCCTGCCTCTGATGCTGAAACAATGGATATTGCTTTTTGGAACAATCTGTTTCCATGACCAGCTTTATCCCTCTGGGGATGGTTCTCTCACTATGAAAAATAGAAAAGATCCAAATTTAAATGCTGAGTCCAACCTTTCTCACTCCAGCCACATCTGACTTGTGGCTTCTGCCTGCAGAAGTCATTTAAGAAATACTTGCAAAATGACCACTCAATGGAAGAATGAGTCCCTAAATCTCTTAAGAGCACCGTCTGAGTATCAGAGAAGGCAATAAAGAACATTTTCTGGCAGATACACTGTGGTTCGGACAGAGGCCCTGATTTTGCAGAGAACTCATTCTCATCTATTTTCTCACCTATTACCATCAGATTGTAGACTTTCCCAGCAAATGGAGGAAGGGGCAAAGTTCTTGTCCCTGCCATTGAATTTTGCTGTTGAACTAAGAATCTCTTATTTCTCACGTGAAAATTCATATAAGCACATTCGGATTTTCAGTTCATTACCCAAAAGACAAGGATCTTCTGAACCAGAGGAGAGCATTCCCCCAAGAAACAAAGCAGTAAGAGGGGGTCAGGACTGTGGGCAGGAGTGGCACCTGCTTCACTGTACCCCCTCACACCCACAAAGAAGAGATGATAAGTAAATACACGACAAACAAATTACTGGAAGAAAGAAACCGAGGCTCAGGCATCAGGACGCCTGTGTGCCCATCCTCTAACCAGTTGTCTGTCCTGGAGTAATCAGTTCCTTAATCAGGATCTCAGTTTTTCTTGGGCAGGGATATGGAGAAGCAGCTCTTTCCAGCTGTTAAATGCAAAAGCATTCAACATACCTTGCCCTGGATATTCTTAAGCTTTAAAATATGCTCCAAGAACCCTACTGAGAAAATGCCTTTGCTGGGTGGAAGTCGCCAGATTGATTACAACTGCGTGACAGTCACAGAAAATATTTAGAGCGGCCACTTCCAGCAGCTTCAATGATTGCTCCTGAAGGGAAAAGCGGAGTGAAAATAAACAATACAGCTAGTTTTCATAGCTATTTCTCCAGATCAAGCCAGTTTTCAGCAAAATCAAGAATTAAACAGGCAAGGCTTTTTCATTCTCTTAAAGGACTTATTATTAAAAATTTTAAATAATTCTGGTTTTGCCTTAAAGAATTTTAAAAATTCTTCTTTTAACAATTTGGTTTAATAATTTTTAAAAAACAACTTGCTATTCACAGAACTATGACCTGTGAATAGTGGAAAATAATAAAAAGCAAACAAGAAAAACTTACAAACATCACATTTTTACCATGCAGAGATCACCCCTATTATACCTTAGGGCAAGTCATTTGGGGTCATTTTCTACATATATTTGTATGCGTGTTTTAGCTGACATGAGACTATACACTATTATCTATTTTTTCAAAGAACAATCTTTATTATATCAGCTAATATCCAGGAAACATTCAAATTTTATGAACTGACCCCAAAATTTCCTTTAGTCAGTTTTTTCAAATCAATATCTAATCCAGGATGATTCACTGCATCTTTTCCTTTTTCCCTTCAGTCTCGTTTAACTTAGCTGGCATGAAATAGATGGCCCCAAATATCCTGGGAAATGCCCCCCCTTCTGGATTTGGATCTGTCTTTGCTGCTGTCTTACAGTGTCGTTTAACTGGCCTGGTACATAGAAGCTCAGTCTGAAGGGCTGAATGGATTCAAGGTACATCAGGAGGCTGGAAATATCTCGGCATGACATAGACGGCACCAAGTCTGATCCCTCAATTAGCGTACTGATGGTCTGGCCTCACACTGTGCTGTACAGCTTGTGCCTTCCTCTGAGCATGTCTCCCCCAAATCCATATGCTGAAATCCTAACCCCCAATGTGACGGTATGAGGATGTGGGGCCTTTGGGAGGTGACCGGGTCGTGAGGGTGGAACCTCCATGTTGGGATTAATGTCCATATAAAGAGGTAGAGCCATCTCTCCCTCCCGGCCATGAAAGGATACAACAAGACATCCACAAACCAGACAGTCCTGGCCAGAACCCAATTGTGCTGGCACCCTGATGTCAGACTTCCAGTCTCCAGAACCACAAAAAATAAATTTTTCTTGTTTATAAACCACCCAGTCTGTGGTCCTGAGATACAGCGGCCCAGACTGACTAAGGCAAACACCATGTCAGTATCAGCTTCATCATCATCATCAGGCACCCACTTTCAGAGTCACTTTGTACCTCACTTATCTCATCTCAGTCCTAGCCCTAGTTATCAACATCAGTGAATTCTTAGCAGGTTCAAGTAAAGGTCTTTACATGTTCATAAATTCGTTTAATGGGAAGAGGAAACTGAGGCACAGAAATCTCACCAGTAAACATTCTGCCCAAGTTACTCAGGTAATGAAGAATAGAGTTTGGATTTGAATGGGTGACAACAGTTAAACATGTCCCCTAAGGCTTTGGTGTTGGAGATGGGGGCCTCTGGATACCGACTCTATTTATTGCTCTTTAGTATGAGCATATCTCTGCAAAAAAAAAAAAAATCTGATGACTTATTTTTAACAGAAACCTGTGGGATGAAGCAGTCAATCATTAAGAGTGGTTAAGTTACTCAGGAAGAGTCTGCTAGAGACTAACAGTGTGACCACAGGCAATCAACTGCCTCTCTCTGAACCAGTAAGGAAATAGCAAATGCTCATACTTCTGCCAGAAGTAAATGATAAAGGGATAAAGGAGTATGGGTGCCAGATAATAGAGAATAAGTGAGGTTATGGAGGTTAGGCTTCTGCCCCATCTATCTGTTTTCTAATGCCATTTATTTTCAACCAGTCCTGGCCAAACCCACAAGTCTTAGTAAAATTCATCTGTAGGTCGAGTGAATGCAGTTTCCAGGGTGTATCACCGACGGCCAGGGGCTAATTTCTGACTTGGAGCAACTGAAAACATGAGCTCAACATTTTACAGTAACAGCAGCTGGAGATGCCAAGTTCCCTGGCTAAGCCAAGTCATCTGTGAAATATGGACACAATTCAATTCAAATAATACAACAGTAGCAGCCCGGATTTATGTTTCTGCGTCTCTCTGCTTAGTTCAAATTGGACCCACTACACTGCCTGATTTCTCAGCAGGCAGTTAGCCTGTAGGAGATGTTCTATATCCAATAACAAATCTCATTTCCTCTCAGACTCAAGGAGACAACAAAAGCCAGATGGCCCTTCAAGGCTGTTAATTATGCTCAAGGATCCCAAGATGGATGCGGCCTACTTCAGCACTTTTTCCTTTAAACCACAAGGTGGCGCTGAAACACAGGAAATGCTTCTGAAGCTTTGGGCGTCACCTGCTAGGAACAGTGGGGAAAAAAGGAAAGCAAACAACTCATCTGAGGTGGCTGAATTAAAAAGAAGGATACCAGCTCAGGAGACCTAGCAAGGAAGGTCTCAGCATGCAGCAAATTCCCAGTTAGCCTTCTAAATCCACAGGTGCCCAAGTTTCAGGCTGCAGGTAAATTACATCGGAAAATGCAAAGCTTAAAGAGCAATTAAGTCATGCTCTGGTTTGTTAATGAAGCCAGCACTAAGCAATGGGGCAGGTAATTAATGTAATTGAGCTCCGAGCTGAAAAAGCCACCGAGTCTCTTGTCATAAATTCTACACATGTTAGGGGATGTGTGTGCATATAGGTGAGCTCAACAGTGGGGATAAAACCCTGGGAAGACCCTGCAGAAAATCATAGACAACTGAGAGGTTATCTCCCCCAAAATCCAGGAAGCAGAGAAAGAGAAAGAAAGCAGCCTTCCCCACAGTCTTTCTAGACCTCTGCTGTCATACAGTACCCACGGGTGCCCACTGGCTACTCTCTGAACTGAGAGGGGCTGTAATTTCCAAATATACATAGATTTCAAAAAAAATGTAAACTATCTCATTAATCACACTATGTATTAGGTACATGTTGAAATGATAGCATTTTCGATTCACTGAGTGAAATAAAATATTAAAATTAATTTCCCATTTATTTAGTTCCTAAAAAACTGTAAATTACATATGTGTGTCTCATTGTACTTCTACTACATATTGCTGCTCTAGAAGCAAGGGCTTCCCTAGTGGCTCAGATGGTAAAGAATCTGCCTGCAATGCAGGAGACCCGGGTTCAATACCTGGGTCAGGAAAATCCCCTGGAGAAGGAAATGGCAACCCACTCCAGTATTTTTGCCTGGAGAATTCCATGGACAGAGGAGCCTGGCGGGTTACAGTCCATGAGGTTGCAAAGGGTCAGACACGACCGAGCAATTGACACACACTAGGAGCAAGGCTGCAATTCATGGGGTCGCAAAGAGTCGGACACAACTGAGCGACTGAACTGAACTGAGGAGCAAGGCACAACCGTATTGTTTGTAAAATACTGAAATATCAGTGGAATGGTAACCCTGCCCTTGTCCCCCAATTCCTCCTTGAGTTCTCACTGCCTTGGCTGCTCAAGTCCCTCAGTCTTGCAGTGCCTGCCACCCAGCCAGCTCGTGGTAAGCCCCTCATTTCCTTGTGTCCATCCCAGCAAACCCATATCGACCCTGGATCCACAAGAGAGTTGACACTCCTGGGGGTGGTGCTAGCCCCCTGCAGACAAATGCCCCATGTCCATCTAGCCTCCACCTAGTCATCCTGCCTTGGTTGATGGTGAGAAATGCAGACTTCACAGAGACTCTGCCTGTCAAATATTTTGCATCTCACCCACACCTATGAAGCTTGCATCTAGCTCCATTGTGATTTTTCTCAATTTGCGCTCTGTTTATATGCTGGTTTCCCTAAATAGAAGGTGAGCTCATGGATGGCAGAGCAAAATCTTAACCAGCATTTTATTCCGTGTCCACAGTGGGAATAACTGCATAGATACATGTTGCATGCATGTTCTTTGCAAATATGTTGGTGAAAGTAAGAAATAGGAAGACTCTTGAGCAGCATCAGGAGGCCACATGGTGGTCCTCAGATCACTCTCCACATCCAGAAAGGACTGACTTCTCCTTAAGAGATTGCAAGGTCAGTTTTCCACTTGGGGTTATGCTACTTGGGAAAAACGAGGAGCAAAAAATCTCTGAAGCATTTGCAAGGTGAAGAAAGAATCTACCGGTTTGTTTTGTTGAAAATCCTCATGGAATAAGATGACAGAGTCACTTTTAGTCTATACTTCAAGGTCTCAAATCTATTCTTCAAATCTCTGTTTGGTTTCTCACCTAGAGTTGTCTCTCTGAAACCAAGTCCCCCTAAAACCGAGTTAATGATTAATGTCTCTATCCAAAACTTTATTCCCATTCTTATCCTCAATCCTGCGCTGAGCACTAATCAAGAGTTAGATGACTGAAATTGTTGGTTGCCGATAACATCATTAATGTACTAAAGTTGCTGTTACAGACAAAATCACTAACAAACTCAGATCCCTTCTACAGGGCAAGACGAGGTAACAGGCCCACGAGTGATGGACCACCTAGCCAGAGAATCCTAAACCAGAGACATCCTAACTCCTGAAACCACGATTAAGAAACGTCACAATGATTAATCCCAGCCTCCAGATTCTTCTCCCTTAAAAAAAAAAACAGAAAAAAAAACTCCTCACTCCAAGACCAAGTGGAGTAGACCTGAGGCTCACCTCCCACCACCTCACTCGGCACATGTGATAAACACTACTTGCTGTCCCCACACCTGCTGTCAGCAGACTGGCTTTGCCGCATGTCAGCCAAATAGACCCAAGTCCAGTTTGGTAATATCTCCAAGCTGTCACTGGACTCAAAATTTCCAGGACACAGGACAGTTAAGTTTTCACTTCTCAGACTGTAAATTTGAAATAATTCTTGTAGCAAAAGGTCTTAGAAATTAAGCCATATTAACCTATATCTTTGAAAGAAGAACAGAGATTCTGCCCTTGCTCCCCAGTGATGAATCCCTTGTCAGCTTGAAAAGACTGGATTACTGTGCCTCCCTGATATGGAAACATGTCCGCACCTCTCAGAGAATCAGAAGCCCCACACCTGGCAAGCACAGTGAGGCTTTCAGTATCGTGGAGAGGAAGAACTCCCCCAGGGCGCTCTCTCAGCCCTCCAGTCATAGCTGCTGTGGAGCTGACAGAGCGTATGGAGGAAATGGCTTGCACATCTAAGTGCATAGCACTTGAAGTGATCCCCCAGACTCCCAGGGCTTCCACTGGATGAGGCAGAAGCAGCAGATGTGAGCCCATAGTAACAAAAGCAGGGTGGCTGTGACTAAAGAGGAACATCGTGCCTTCCAGATAGGACCCCAACTGTGGCCAGCCTCACAGTTATTGCCCTTTATCAAGTGCTCATGAGGCCCCAAGATCCCTGCGAAGGTATTTCCAAACCTTACCTCAATCATCATTCCAAAGAGATGAGTACTTTTATTTATCCCTGCTTTACAAAGGAGGAAATAAGACGCTCGGAGGGGTTAAGCAATTTGCTTAATATCACACAGCAAATCAGTGCTGAGGTGTATCGAAATTCAAAGTCCATGTTCTTAATCACTACAAAATGCTACTCCTCATACATGGGAGGTATGGATTAGCCAAGAAGGGACTACACAAAACTATGCCTGGAAGAAAGGTTAAGTCTCAGCAGCATTTCTCTACACAAGTGATGTGGAGGGGTTGAGACTCTGTGCTGAAGGAGGGAAAGGGTACCACCTTGCAGGTGTGGGGTCAAGTTAACACCTGACAACTCTTCTTTGAATTCATGTGGCTGACTGGGGGGCTGTTTGATGAGCAGGATACCTGCCAATCAATTGTGAATGAGAAAGACTGCTACGGTCACCTACTGGTGAAAGGTACAGAATAAGGGAAGAAAAAGAAAGCTTATCAGGGTACATATACACACCACTTCAATCTCACCTTCACAATACAGAGGCCCTTTGACTATAATTGTTTACATAGTTAGTAAGAAGCAAAGAAAGAATCCAACTTAGTACACAATATCCAAGTAACAGGTGGCTGCTCAAAAGACCTTTCTCAAACCGCATGATCCTGCACCCCTTCCCAATAAAGTCTTTTGCTTTGTCAGTATGTGTCTCCTCAGACAACTCATTTTTCCAGTGTTAGACAAGAGCCCACTCTTAGGCCCTAGAAGGGGCCCCCCTTTTGGCAACACCATTGCATTACTGTCATCATCTACACTACCCTAGGCTGTAAATTTCTGGAGGGTAAAGACCTCTCCTCTTTGAATTCACACAATAAATATAAAGCACCTCATTTGGAAAACTCAGCAGTGCCCACAGAACTGGAAAAGGTCAGTTTTCATTCCAATCCCAAAGAAAGGCAATGCCAAAGAATACTCAAACTACCGCACAATTGCACTCATCTCACACACTAATAAAATAATGCTCAAAATTCTCCAAGCCAGTCTTCAGCAATACATGAACCGTGAACTTCCAGATGTTCAAGCTGGTTTTAGAAAAGGCAGAGGAACCAGAGATCAAATTGCCAACATCTGCTGGATCATCAAAAAAGCGAAAGAGTTACAGAAAAGCATCTATTTCTGCTTTATTGACTATGCCAAAGCCTTTGACTGTGTGGATCACAACAAACTGTGGAAAATTCTCTAAGAGAGGGGAATAGCAGACCACCTGACCTGCCTCTTGAAAGACCTATATGCAGGTCAGGAAGCAACAGTTAGAACTGGACATGGAACAACAGACTGGTTCCAAATAGGAAAAGGAGTAGGTCAAGGCTGTATATCGTCACCCTGCTTATTTAACTTCTATGCAGAGTACATCATGAGAAACGCTGGGCTGGAAGAAGCACAAGCTGGAATCAAGATTTCCGGGAGAAATATCAATAACCTCAGACATGCAGTTGACACCACCCTTATGGCAGAAAGTGAAGAGGAACTAAAAAGCCTCTTGATGAAAGTGAAAGAGGAAGAGTGAAAAAGTTGGCTTAAAGCTTAACATTCAGAAAACTAAAATCATGGCATCTGGTCCTATCACTTCATGGGAAATAGATGGGGATACAATGGAAGCAGTGTCAGACTTTATTTTCTTGGGCTCCAAGATCACTGCAGATGGTGACTGCAGCCATGAAATTAAAAGATGCTTACTCCTTGGAAGGAAAGTTATGACCAACCTAGATAGCATATTAAAAAGCAGAGACATTACTTTGTCTGGTCAAGGCTACGGTTTTTCCAGTGGTCATGTACGGATGTGAGAGTTGGACTGTGAGGAAAGCTGAGCACCGAAAAATTGATGCTTTTGAACTATGGTGTTGGAGAAGACTCTTGGGAGTCCCTTGCACTGCAAGGAGATCCAACCAGTCCATCCTAAAGGAGATCAGTCCTGGGTGTTCATTGGAAGGACTGATGCTGAAGCTGAAACTCCAATACTTTGGCCACCTGATGTGAAGAGTTGACTCATTGGAAAAGACCCTGATGCTGGGAGGGATTGGGGGCAGGAGGAGAAGGGATGACAGAGGATGAGATGGCTGGATGGCATCACCGACTCGATGGGCATGAGTTTGAGTAAACTCCGGGAGTTGGTGATGGACAGGGAGGCCTGGCGTACTGCGATTCATGGGGTCGCAGAGTCAGACACGACTGAGCAACTGAACTGAATGAACTGAACTGAACCATTGTAACCATCCACAAATGAAGGAACCAACTCCAATCTCTTCTTAATTCCCTACAAGCAGTTCAATACTTTAAACTTTTTTCAAATACAGTATTAAATACACATGCACACACATAAAAGATTTTCAAATGGTCAGAAAAGAATGAAGGACAATCTCCTTCACACCCTAGTTGCACAGTTGCCCTAACCTTCAGAAACAGTCACTACATCTTATTCTAGATCATTCCAGGAATGTATGCATAAGCAAGCATATATTAGGTATATACATGAATTATATGCATATATATTATGAATATATATATTCCTACATATATGTATATATCTACATATTCCTCCCGTTTATATAAATGGAAGATACTGTGCTACTTGGGATTCCCAGGTGTCTCAGCATTTAAGAATCTGCCTGCCAATGCAGGATACACGGGTTCAATCCCTGGGTCGGGAAGATCCCCTGGAGAAGAAAATGGAAATCCACTCCAGTATTCTTGCCTGAGAAATCCCATGGACAGAGGAGCCTGGTAGGCTACAGTCCATGGGGTAGCAAAAATCGGACACAACTTGGCGACTAAACAACTGTGCTACTTATTCTCCATTTGCCACTCCCATTCTCAATCCATTTTACGTCCTATTTGCCCCCAAAAGGTGGCCCCTATATACTTCATTAGTCAGTCTCACTTGCTGGCTGGTTTTCAGTTGAGTCTCCAATGACTGGCACAGAAGGAAGAAAGCTGGAGGATGGAAAGAGAGAGAGGTTTGGGTATTGCTTCTTTCCCTGTTCTGGCCCCCTGTCCCTGATGGTGGCTGCACACCTCCACACCTAAAGCTCCAACATGCAACCCACACTCCAGGCTCCAGCATTCAGCCCCTTCAGCTCCAAGGATGTACCTTAATCTGGGTTTCCTAAAAACAGACTGAGATGGAGAGGTACAAGCACATAGCTTAATGAGGAGCATCTTAGGAGACATAACTGTAAGGAATCGAAGAAAGCAGGACTGGCCAGAAGAAGTTAACATGAAATACAGTTCAGTGAGGCCTCCAATGATGCTACAGGGAGCTCTGGAACTGTGGTAGTCCTTCAGAAATGTCCCAAATTGAGAAAAGGGGGTTGGGCTTTTGTAGGCCTGCATCAGATAGTCATTGGCCATGGCCATCCCCAGGAGAGTGTAACCTGAAAGAAGTTGTCCCTTGTGATGGCTGAAGGCAACCAAGTAAGCGGACAGCAGCGAGCCAACGGCAGTTGATATTTCCAGCCCCTGGGAACAGGTATATCAGCCCTAGAAAGGAGCCCTGGGTGGAGAGCCTCTGTTTCCATTATAAGGAGGCAGGGGCTACTCCCACTGGTCCTGGGGTCTAAGTGCCTCTGCCCATACCTCTATACACAGTCCATTCGTTACAGTCTCAACATCTGAACCAGCTGGGAAAAATTTTGTTTCCCAATGGGATCTGGACCAACACACCTACAATACATGAAACCCTGCCTCTACTCACACACACGGACTCACACTTTCATATAACATGCCTTGAAACACATTCCATCTCAGTCTATAATTATCAAATGGCTGCACTGTGATTCACTGCTTCAACAGACTATAATGCAATTACCAACTTCGTAGACACTGAGGCTAATTCCAGCTTTGCTCTTGCAAATAATTCTGCAGTGAGCTTTTGTACACACCAACAAGAAAAGGATAAATACCTCAAAGTGAAAATGCTGGATCAAAGGGTATGTGCCTTTTAATTGTGATAGATATTGCCTCCATGAATAGTTTACTTCATTATCTGTTATCGTGAGTATATGAGAGCAGTTATATCAGTACTACATGTGTTCACTACTTTCAAGGCAGCTGGTTGAATCTGAGATCTCCCAAGTACATCCACCTCTTTCCCTTCTCCTTCCTCACTTGCTCCACATGACTTTTTAGATATATTTTTAGTACTGGCCTGCAGGGAGAACCCAGTAAGACAAGCACAGATTTGCCAGCCATTTTTTCCAGCATCTTTTTGCCTTCCCTTCATGTAGACTGACCTGTGATGCTGACTGTGGCCTCAAGGCCATGTGTTGAGTGTGATAAGTGAAGGAATTTCCATCTGTTCTCTCTCCTCTCAGAGTTCAGATCCACTTAGTAATTCCATCAAGTGTCTAGAGCCAGAAAACCGGAAGTTCACCTGGAATAATGAAACCTGGCATGCGTAAATGCACCATACTGTGTAATTAGTAATCAGACCAGTGCCCCACATTCTACACATTCTCACATACTCTATATGGGTTTGCCACTTGAGGATACTAGCAATCTCACAATGATGCCTTTTTAAATAACAACATATTAAAGGAGGCATGATCCACAGCAGAAAAAAATTCAGCTTCATCAATTCCACCACCTCAGCTCCAAATTTCCCCTTTAATGCCCTCCTATCCAAGCATAACATATAGCTGCATTTCATTTGTTTTGAGTAGGGACACTGATATGTAAATTATACTCTCTAAAATTAGTTCTGGGACATTCTTGGGAAATGGTAGGCAAGTTATCTAATTTCAGGAACATAAAATGAAGGGCCTCCTGTCATTTTATCTAATGCTTTAATCTCTTGGTTTTAAAAGAAGCTACGCTTGATTTTAACAGAAGTGGAATCATCCAGCACAATCTGAGAGGCTTGTCAAAGTCCATCAAACGCTGAGACACAACCAGTGAAAAACAAACAATCTAACCTAGAAGAGACCAAAATAAGAGAGCAGAGCTTAGAGTTGATGACTTTCAGAAACCAAGGCAGGGCAGGGAAGCCTCAGGCTGTTCAAGGACCACAGTAAGAGCCAAGTGCTGCCCTTCTTTCCCTTCCTCTTACCAGGAACACATGACACATGGAAGCAGATCTAGGTTCCGATCACTCCAACTAAGTACAACAGTGCTGATTTGGCCAGTGGAATCTGACTGAATACAAGTCAGAAGTCCTAGGTGCTACTCCCAGCTCTGTGCTCTAAAGCAACGCCTCAGTCACTGGAGTGGAGTCCTCAGGTTCCTCCTCGGTAAGATGCTGAGAGCATCATCCGCCTGGGTGACATCACATGGCTTTTATGAGGATGCAATGAGATACTGGATAGGAAAGCAGTCTGTAAACCAGGCAGTCCTGTACAATCAAAGGGGGCTGCTATTTTCTACCCTCATCCAGGGCACCTGCCGTTCAGCAGGCCCAGTCAGAATGATTTGCCCCAGTTTACTTCACATTGTAGAGAGAACTGTCACAGCAGAGAAGGCCAGCAGCCGCTCGTTAGTCAGACAAACACTTCAAGCTGGTTCTCCAGAACTGTGGATGAGTTTGTAATGGTCTGTGTACAGCTCTCTCAGGTTATCCCCAGAGGTGATTAACACGCATGATCAAAGTCAGGAATTTGTTTTTGGCCACAAAACAAAGCAAAACTAATTGGCCCTGTCTTGAAGGCTCACAGAGGGACAAAAACAGTAATTTGGGGCTAATTAACACCAGGCCCAAGTCACTTCAGGCTTCCTAGGTGGCTCAGTTGGGAAAGAATCTGCCTGCAATGCAGAAGACCCAGGGTTGGGAAGATCCCCTGAAGAAGGGAATGGCAACCCACTCTAGTATCCCTGCCTGCAGAATTCCAGGGACAGAGGAGCCTGGTGGGCTATAGTCCATGGGATCACAAAGATTATTCATCATACATAAGAATAAATCTCCTTAAGAGTCATTTATACTCATGATCTCCCATCACCCATTCTCTTTTGCTGCTGTTGCTGCTGCTAAGTCGCTCAGTCGTGTCTGACCCTGTGCGACCCCATAGACGGCAGCCCACCAGGCTCCTCTGTCCCTGGGATTCTCCACGCAAGAATACTGGAGTGGGTTGCCATTTCCTTCTCCAATGCATGCATGCATGCTAAGTCGCTTCAGTCCTGTCCGACTCTGTGCGACCCTATAGACAGCAGCCCATCAGGCTCTTCCGTCCACTGGATTCTCTAGCCAAGAATACTGGAATGGGTTGCCGTTTCCTTCTCTTTTGAACCGGCTCTAATAAGACCCTTCTGTACTGACTGCTTCTCCAAATGAGTTATCAAGACCACCAAAGGGTCTGGGAACGTAAATTGGTGCAGCCACTATGGAAAACAGTATGGAGGTTCCTCAAAAAACTAAAAATAGAACTGCCATATGGTCCAGCAATCCCACTCCTGGGCATGTAACTGGACAAAATTATAATTTGAAAAGATACATACACCCCTATGTTCATTGCAGCATTACTTATAATAGCCAGGACATGGAAACGAGCTAAACATCCATGAATGGAAAAGGAGATATGGTATATACATATGATGGAATACTACTTGGTCATAAAAAAGAATGAAATAATGCCATTTGCAGCAACATAGATGGACCCAGAGATTATCATACTAAGTGAAATAAGTCAAAAAGAGAAATACAAATACCATATGATATAACTTATATGTGGAATCTAAAATATGACATAAATGAACTTATCCACAAAACAGAAATACACTCACAGACATACAGAACAGACTTGTGGTTGCCAAGGTAGAGGGAGGGGGAGAAGGGTGGGTTGGGAGTTTGGGATTAGCAGATGCAAACTATCATATATAGGATGGATAAACAACAAAGTCCTACTGTACAGCACAGGGAACTATATTCAATATCCTTTGATAAACCATAATGGAAAAAATGTGAAAAAGAATATATATGTATAACTGAATCACTCTGCTATGTAGCAGAAACTAGCACAATGTCACAAGTCAACTATACTTCAATAAAATAAATTTTTTAAAAAAGACCACCAAAGGATCTCCACGCCACTCAAGCAAACAATGCATCAGCATCATTTAACACAGTTGATCACTCCCTCCTCCTTAAATCACATCCTAGTTTAGAGGACATTATTCTCTCTTTTACCTCCTGTTTTATAGAAATTGCTCCTTTTCAGCCTCCTTTGTTGGTGCCATCTTATCTTCCAAATTTTTAAATCATGGAATATCCAGACCTACTCCTTGCTCTATCTAGACTCATCCCCTAAAAATCTTCTCATGACTCATGTGCTTTACTCCAAATGCACAAACATGACCCTAAACTTTGTGCCTTTCCGTCCAACTGCCTGCTCAGCAGCTCCACATGAGTGCAGAGTAGCTTTCTCAAGCCTGACATGTTCAGAGCAGAATGCTTATTTCACAGCCTACGAAACATCGCTGTAATCAGTAACTCCATCCTTTCGGCTACTGAAGCCAAAAGCCTTGACATCATCCTAGCCTCTCTCTTCGTCTCTATCATACCTCATACCAAATCCACCAACAGATTTTCTTAGCTCTACCTTCAAAGTAAAACCAGAATCTGGTTCCTTCTTAACACCTCTCATCTGTTCCACGTCACTTCTCAACTGAATCACTACAACAGCTTCCTACCTCATCTCTTGGCTTCCCACCCTTGACTCCCCACAGTCCATTCTCAACACAGGAACCAGAATGATCCTCTGAAAACATTATTCAGATTTATCCCTTCCTTTTTCCCCACCTTCCTCCCTCCCTTTCTTTCCTTTCTCCCTCTCTCTCCCTCATCACTAGAGTTGTCTCAATCTCACTGAGAGAAGAAGCCAATACCCTTTTTTTAAGAGAAAAAAGTGATTTTTATTAAAATTAAATCTTCTGTTCTTGGAACACACTGCTGAGAGAATGAAAAGGCATGTAACAGACTAGAAGAAAATATGAGAAGCCAACATCCTTACAACAGTCTATAAGGCCCTAGAAGAAAGCCTGTAAGCTCCTCCACTTCTCTGATCTCATTTCCTCTTCACCCATTCCACCCATCGGTCCTAAGAAGCGTCCTGCCTAAGGGCCTCGGCACTTTGTTCCTTCACCCAAGCTGATGTCTCCCTAGATAGCCATACAGCTTGTTCTGCCTCGTGCCTCTACTCAAATGTCACCTCCTAGTGGAATCTTCCCTAACAACTGTATTTAAAAACACTCCCCATACCCTGGCCCTCTCATCCCTCTTACTCTTTTTCCACTGTATGTGTACAGTGGACACACACACAAACAGAGAATATATTTGCTCTTGTCTCTCTTCCTTACCTAAAATGCTAAGCTTTGTAAGGCCATCATATGGCAGACACATAGTGGCCATTTAGGTTTTTTTTATAATAAATAAGAGAATCCCTTGGACAGAGGAGCCTGGCAGGCTACAGTCCATAGGGTCGCAAAGAGCCAGAGACAACTGAAACAACTTAACACACACATTTAAGCATTCAATTATTTTTAAGCTAGCATATCATGTGACTTTTTAGCAGATGATTTCAGATTTTTAAGTTGTACTCCATACTGTCTATCTAGATTTTAGATGGACAGAGAACATCATAGATCAGGTTCCTACACCATGGATTTGGTATGTGTGAGAAAATGATTTGAAAGTGCTGTCTCACGAAGTTTTATATGAGATTGTGAACTGAAAATCCTTGACCCCAAATTCTCATAGTGTCAGCAGATTTTCCTCAATGTTTCCTCTAGAAACTGTCATAAGATAGCTGATTAAAAAGATAAATTATTTAACAAGTAGGACACTTAACTAGTTGTTCAAGGAAAAAATAATAAGCTTAATTCCTAGCTCATTTATACCAATGTATATTTTACGTGAATCAAAGATTTATATGTTAGAAGTAAATCTGCAAAACCACACAAGTGATTCCTTCCTTCTTTCTTGCTCATGATCATTTGCCTCAGGCTTTTCTCAAGTTCCAGGGTTAAATCTTCACTAAGTCATTTTGCCAATTTAAACTCCAATGCCAGTGATTACATTGGAAATGTACATAGCACACAATTCAGACTTAAGACTTGCCACAGGGCTTCTTGAGAATGATTTCCATATTCTGAAAACCTGAAATCTGAGGAGGTACCTCCTTTCCCTATGTCTGTAATTGTTTGCATGTGATATCTGGAACAGTGGTGGCTCTCTGAGGCCAGAAGATTCAGCCGAGGAGAATAAACTATTGTGCTCAAGATTGCAAAACAAAGAGATGTAAAGAGATTGAGTCCCTCATGACAATGTTGGGCTTCAAAATTAACGCTTTGACTTTCCTAGTGCCAGATCTTTATTTTACCATGTAAAATAAATATTCTTAATATATGCACAACCTTTAATTTGACATTCTACAGCCTATAGTCAAAAATATTCTGATACATTTTTAAAAACCATCTTGAAGTTGAGAAGGCCTTCCTAAGCATGACACAAAACTCATAAGGCATAAACAGAAATATTCATACTGCTCATGCCATGACCTGTAAACTTTATAATTATAAAAATAAGTTAAAAAAATCTAAAACATGCATATAGCTAATATCTAAAATACACATTCTTAATTAAAATCAATCTGAAAAGATCCAATAAAAATGAATCAAACAAAAACATTTAAAAGCTTCAACATAGCAAAGGTGTCATGAACAAAGTAAGGAGACAAATATCAAACTGGGGAAAAATCACTTTCAGCTTACAGTACAAAGTACAAATAGCCCTCAAATATAACAAGTTTCAAAAAATAAAGAATAAAAAGGCCAGTAACTCTATAGGAAAACAGAGTTTACAAAGAAATTCAAATGTCTCCTACACATATGAAAAGATGCTCAACTTCACTCACAATAGGAGAAACACCCATTATTAACAGTACTACACAAACCTGGTATCTAGTTGTCACTTAATCACATGGAGAGCGATTATCTCAAGGGACTAAAACATAGCAATCTGATTTCACATCCCGATTAGGGTACCCTTAGGACAAGAAGAGCTACAAAGCAATCTTAAAATGTTTTCAGTAATCATGTAATTCACAATGATAGTTATATCATTATTTTTAAAATAATATATACATGCTAAGATATAATAAATACTATCATTAGAAAGTCAGAATTTTCACTACTCAGCCATAAAAATAAAATAATGCCATGAGCAACATGGATACAATTAGAGATTATCATACCAAGTGAAGTCCAAAAGATAAATATCATATGATATCACTTATATGTGAAATCTAAAACACAAATGAACCTATCTATGAAGCAGAAACAGAATCACGGACACAGAAAATATACTTGTGGTTAGCAAGGGGTAAGGAGTTGGGGGAGGGGTGGACTGGGAGATTGGGATTAGCAAAAGTAAGCTTTTATACACAGAATGGATAAATAAGGTCCCACTGTATAGTACAGAAAATGATATTCAATATCCTATGATAAACCATAATGGATAAGAATATTTAAAAAAGAATGTAGTATGTATATAACTGAATCACTTTGCTGTACAGCAGAAACACTGGAAATTAACTATAATTCAATAAAAAAATAAAATCAATGAAATTGGGCAAAACTATGTGATCCTCAAATTAAATAAGTTAATAATAATTAACTCATGATGCACTTTCTATTGAAAAATAAATATTATTCTGTAGAAACAATCTTCAACCCATTACTGATGAATATTTCTAGTGCCAAGACTGTGGTCTGAAAACCATCCCACAGGACTCCTTGGAGAAATAACTAATTCCAGATCCAGGGCAGAAAATGTGAAAGGTCAGCCTCAAATATTGTGGCATGTCAAAAAGTAAAGAAACTAATAAAGACTACTGAATTTTTATCATTGGTACTCGGGAGGCAACTTGATAAGAAAATCTGAGCATCAAAAAAGAAAACTCTGGAAATCTACTACCCCCCAAATTTTAAATCTATGAGTTCATAATGCGGTCCTCCCTCAAGACAGCGCAGGGGAACTCACTGGGGACATTTGGAGGATTCCAGAAAGCTAACCTATTTTTCTGCAACTGATAAATAAAGACAAAGAATCAAGTATGTATCTTAGCTTTCTTGAATCTGCTATTCCTTGAGGAAGTTGGTAATTTGACAAGAGGAATCATCTCTTTATAGAGGGATGTCAGCTAACAAATGAAGGAATGAAAGAATATTCACCACTTTGAAACCTCAACTGAAATAATGAGCATAAGCAATGATCATAAAAATGTACAAAAACCATTATATGAAGAAAATATTATGGGGAAATGTACAATGGATAATCACGCCGAACCCACTGCACAATCTTAACACCAAAAAATTGAGGCAACCAGATAGATATTTAGATGGAAGTACACACCACCAATGAATTTTTCTTCCCAGAAAAATCAAATCTCAATGTGACCAAGCCTCTAGATATAACTCCCAGTTTCCAGGTAACAAGCTACAAAAGAATATATTAAATGAAACAAGGAGGGTGCAATCAACAAGATCAAGAATATGGGGAACTCTACAGGCCAAATAAATCTGATTTATTTACCAATTAATTGAAGAAAAATCTTAAGGTTCATAGCAACAAAATCAAAGAAAAATCTTAAGAAAGACTGAAGATTTGTATCAACCTAATACAATGTGATGAGAAAAAGTGAAAGTGTTAGTCACTCAGTCATGCCCAACTCTTTGTGACACCATGGATTATAGCCTGCTAGGCTCCTCTGTCCATGGAATTCTCCAGTCAAGAATACTGGAGGGGGTTGCTATTCCCTTCTCCAGAGGATCTTCCCAACCCAGGGATCAAACCCAGGTCTCCAGCATTGCAGGCAGATTATTTACCATTTTCTTTAAAATTGTTAAATATGCTTTTGGATGATAGCATCTAGAATAGTACTGCCCAATGAATATATAATACAAGCCATATGTGTAATCTTAAAATTTCTCCTAGCCACATTAAAAACGTAAAAAGAAACAGATGAAATTATTTAATAATGTATTTAACCTAATATAGCCAAAATATTATCTAATTATCAAATAATCATCAAATATATACTCAATATTTTAAATTATTAACTGGTGCCTTACTTTCACACATCTCAAGAGCTGACTAGCTATGTTTGCCAGTGGCTACCATATTGGACAACAAAAAGGTTCTTACTCATCATGACATTCTTGCTACATATTAAATGCATGCTTATTTTCAAGGGGAGGGAGTGATGTCATGAATTTCTAGGTATAAAGAGTGAGGGAGGAGCGTTCCGTCGGGACCCTGTCTCTTTCTGGCCCGTGGTGTTTTTTTCCATGAGGTCAGAGGGGTGGGTCAGATCATTTCTGAGTGTACCCTCACCTCCTCTTTGTCAATAGATAGGAGCTGGGCCTCTGCCTGAGGCACTAGCCAGGTGACCTGAAACACACGGCTTGATTCCCTTGATTCCTCGGTTTCTGCAACTGTCCTTGGTGACGGTGGCTCCCTCAGCAAAAGTTGCGTATTGCCCAAGTAGACTGTCCTCTGAGCAATATGAATCAAACATCATGTCTCTGAGCAGACATTTGCACAGTGGCTCTGACCAGCAGCACTTGGCTGTAACCTGACTAAAGGTATTAACACATCAGAGGAGAGAACACTGATTGGTCAGCCATGGTGCTGTTGCCATGGAGGCAAATAGTATCTGTGCCCAACAAGCTCTGTCCAGAGGCAGTGCTTACAGAGGTGAAAGCAGAATCAGGCTATCCTCTCATGATGCTGTTAAAAACACACCTGTCACTCAATGAGCCACCATGGCCCTGATCCCAGGAACCTCAAACACCTTCTGATTAGTACTTGGCTTCCCACTCGACTTACCTACCAGGAAAGGGTGACTAGTAAGTGAACTGGAAAGTTCTCATACAAATTAATAAATTGGCATTTTGGCCCCGATATACATTCTTTTGGGAATCTTAGCAACTCAGAGGTGACTTGACTAAAATGGGACAATGCTAAAGAGCGATCCCACCTAGAGCTTCCCATAACACCTGAGGCTTCTGCTGCAACTAGCTCCAGGGCTCTGACAAGCTCAAAGAGGTTGGGAACCTTGTCTATCTTGCTCACAGTTACATCCTTGGTCTCTGGTAGAGTATCTGACACACAGTAGGTGCTCAGTTAATGTGGGTTGGGTGAATAAGAAATGAAGAATCTGAATCTGCCACAAGAAAGATGGGCCCTCAATGTACCAAGTTAAAAGGCATCTTTGTGCTGGGACTTCCTTGGTGGTCCAGTGGCTGATTCTGTGCCCCAACACAGAGGGCCCAGGTTCAATCCCTGGTCAAGGAACTAGACCCCACATGCCCCAACTAAGAGCTCACATTCTGCAAATGAAGATCTCATGTGCCACAACTAAGACCTACTGCAGATAAATACATAAATTAGGAAAAACAAAAAGCATCTTTGTGGCATCTTGATAGTTAAGCAGCAGGCCTTGCCTACTAATACTTGATCGTTGCTAAAGTCCTAGGAACTTAAACAGGTCAAGATTTGGTTGTGCAGTATCTGCAACAATACTAGGCACATATAGGCCCTCAAGAAGGATGTCTCCCTTCCCCCTCTGCTCTGATGACCCTGTGAGCAGGGCATTATCTTACTGTACTGTGATCACAAGTGTCTTCAGTCAGTTTTCCTGGTGAAAAGTTGACTATGTGATGGAGTTTGTATGCAGGATGTTGACTGGCATGTAGAAAAGCATCTTCCAGAGAGTAGGGAAAACAGGATTGGGAAGTAGGAAAAGTTGAGCTGTGATGCAATTGCAACAGAGGACTCGGTTCTTACAGAAAACCCTAGAGAAAGGATAGCACTTCAGGGTTATCCCAGTAGAGTCAACAAAGCCATTCATTAGTCATTGAGGCCAGGGTTACTGGAGTCCAGCTTCCCATAAAGTGAAAGTGAAGTCACTCAGTCATGTCTGACTCTTTGCGACCCCACGGACTAGGCTCTTCCGTCCATGGAATTTTCCAGGCAAGAGTACTGGAGTGGGTTGCCATTTCCTTCTCCAAGGGATCTTCCCAACCCAGTGATCAAACCCGGGTCTCCTGCATTGTAGGCAGAGGCTTTACTGTTTGAGCCACCAGGGAAGTCAGCTTCCCCTAAGGAGGCAGGTAATTCCTTCAGCTGAAGGCAGTGCCGAGAGCAGGACTCAGCTGTGGACTCTTAGCAACCAATCCCGGCCCCCAAGGCAATGAGTGCCAAGGTCCTGCAGAGATACTGAAGTGACAGAGCACAACAAACACAGATATCTTTTTCTTCCCCTAGACACATATCAGAGAGAGAGCTGACCCTACAGCACAAGTTCTGGTTAGAACATTGATACCATGGAATCTACTTTTCTTACAAGTTATTTTTAATTGAAGGATAACTGCTTTACAATATTGTGTTGGCATGGGATCTACTTTGTGTTCTAGGAAATAACTGTGAACACAAGGCTACGTCTGTCTTGTTCCTCACCATTATCTCAACACCTGCATACTCAGCATGGTGTGCTAAGTCGCTTCAGTCGTGTCCAACAGTCGTACGACCCTATGGACTGCAGCCTGCCAGGTTCCTCTGTCCTTGGGATTCTCCAGGGAAGAACACTGGAGTGGACTGCCACTCCTTTCTCCAGATGTTCCCGATTCAAGGATTGATCCACGGTCTCTTACATCTAACCTGCATTGGCAGGCGGGTTCTTTACCACTAGCACCACCTGGGAAGCCCTGCATACTCGGCACACAATGAGTGCTAAATAAAAATTTGTTGAATGGATACATAAATTGAGTTTTTAAAAGTGGCTTCTGCATTTATACTTAATTGGATATCAGTTGCTCCTATTAAACCATTAACTCCTCAGGGCAAGAGGCTTTCTTAATTATTCCTGTATTTCTAGCATCTAGGGCAAAACTTAGTAGTAATACACTCTCCCATACTACTACGAAAACGATGGCCCCACCATCACACACAAAACTGTTTTGCAGAACAATCGCTTGATAATATGCCCAGTGAGACAAGAATTCAATCTACTGTATATTGTGTATCTACTACTTTACCATTTACTTATTTTTATGATACGGAGGTTTCCTTTAAGAGAAAAGTGGGAGCAAGGATTAAAAATAATGTCTTTTTTAGAAACAATTACACACTGGACATTTTGCATCTATTATTTCTAAACGTTCCAACAGTACAGTTCACCAGTAACAAAAGCTGCGTTCAGAAAGCTTAACAAACTGAAGAGTACCCATCTAGAGAGGTGGTAACTGGAGGCGCTGGGAAGTAAAAGCCTGCTCTGCTGGACTCCAGATCCCATGCCTCCTCCCCCATGCCAAGCTATTTTCTTATTACCACCTATCTCCAATGGTTAGCTTACCAGGACCCTGGGAGTTACCACTGCCATCAGCGTTTCAGCAGATTCCCTGAGAGGATGCGCCTACTCACAGACCAGTCCTAGCTCACTAGGCGCTGAGCCTCTGTCTCTGCTATTACCCAGAGCCCACGCCCTTCCCGAAGATCCCAAGGGTGGGGGTTAGGCAACTCCTCCTAAGGCAAAGCCAATGACCCACAGAGAAAATCTATCAATACCTCTAACTTCCTGAAGAAGCCCAGCTAAAAAGAATCTTCCTCTTGCCTAGAAACAACCCAGAGGTCTTCAATATTCAGGTCTTTCTGGAAAGACTGGGAGGCTCCAGGTCCTGAAACAAGGTCTTCCTGAGAAATTTCATGGTGGGCTGCCGTCTGAGGTAATGAAGACCCATCCCTCCCCGTCTCTCTCAACCTTTCTTTCACGCACTCACCGCACACCGGCACGCATGCGCGCAAGCATATACACGCACGTGCGCATGCGTGCCTGCATGCCCCCCCCCCCACACACACACATGCTTTCTCTCACATTTCTTAGGCACATCCGTACCTAGCGCGCATGCGTGCCTGTATGAACACACACACACACACGCTTTCTCACATTTCTTACACACATCCATATCTAGCGCGCATGCGTGCCTGCATGGACATATACACACACGCACACGCTTTCTCTCACGTTTCTTAGGCACATCCGTACCTAGTCACATCAAAGCCGACTGCTCATGCTTTGAGAACAAGGCAGAGACAGAGCTCTTTTCCTCTTATTCCTCTCAGCTGGTGACTGCTAAAATGCCTCTCGGAAGTTACAGCTGTTTTCAGTCTTGGGCAGTGAACGGTCCCATTTTATGGAACAAACCTATACTCTATTTACAGTTCTGTCCAGGGACCTGAGCTCATCCTGGCTCTGTGTATACCATGGCCCTCTCACTGGCTTCAAATGATTCCTCTACCTGGTTCTTGTTCTCGCTTAACCTTTCCCAGGACTTTTCAAAATGGCAGCTTCCCAGCAGCCTTAGTGGCTATTTGCAAATGAGTTGCTGACCCTGTTCCATCCTTCCTTGGAGATTGATCTAACCAGTTCCATCTGGTCCCCTTCGGTGTTAGAGTTATCTGGGCTAGTCTTAGCAACTGCCTCCGAAAACTGTAGATGTTCGGGAGTCCAGATCTAAGCTGGACAAATAATAATTCGTCTCATCACATTGGGAATGATTCCCAGGAAGGAAAAAACAGGCATAGCTCTGTGGCTATGTAGTTTAAGGTGACCTATGGCAGTTCAACACCTTAACCACAGTTCATTATTCGTTTTTGAAAACATGCTGTTTACCAAGTTTTAGACTATGACTTAGAGAAAACTGACAAAACTTTTAAAAGTACGATTTTTTTTATTTTTGAAGGGAGACAAAAGTAAATAATTCTATGAAACAAGGAATGTATGTAGCAAAAAGCTACTAATGTGACTGAGACCTGCTAGGAATAGAATCCCAGAGGACCTGGCAAGGAATGACACTCCCTCAAGGGTAAATCTCAAAGGCCTACTGGGCAGGCAGTGAGGTAAAGGCCCTGAGCTGAAGCCAATTAGTGCTCAATAAACAAACGGGAGTCTTTTGCTTTCTGCCCAATTTCAGTCCCGCCTTCCAAGCAGCTTGGGTGATGGGTTCTCAAGGAAAAAACAAAAGTTCAAATTCCCATAGTAACTCAATTTACAAAGTGGATTCTATGTGATTTGTGCAAGAACAGCGTGTGTTTTGTTCTGTTTTGTGTCAAAGCTTCTGAATGGCAATTTCAGAAAAATGTGCTGAGTCATGAATCCCTAAGGATGAAAGATTTTGAGAAGAACATGCTTGGGGGAGGGCAAGAACTGTGACAGTTGTACAAGTTGTAGCTAACAGAAGGCTTATTCTCCTAAATAAGACCCTTCAATACAAACATTTACCCCACTCCTATGCCTGGGAATACTTGATACTTGCCCCAGTACTTAGAAGCCACACAAGAGTAAGGACTATAACAAAAATAATAATAGCTAATATTTATGAACATAGGGCAGTTATACATATAGGTTATTTTATTTAATTTCCACCATAGACCTATGATGTGTATGACAAATGAGGAGACAGGCTTTCAGAGGTTAAATAATTTGCTCACAATCACCCAGCCACAGGAACTGGAATCACAACCTTAATAAGTATGTACACCAGCTTTCCAAATATTATCCATGTACTATTCAGCCACAGGAACTGGAATTACAACCTTAATAAGTATGTACACCAGCTTTCCAAGTATTATCCATGTATTATTCACAGATCTTGGATCTTTAACTGACTGTGGTCAAACTCCTTACTTAGAGGCATGTTACTGACGTTCTTCAGACACAATTGACGATAGCACAAAAGGTCCCAAGATTGTTACTAACAAAAGAGAAATTGTACAGCACTGTTCATGTAAATTGTGTATTTTATGTGTTCAATGTAATACTCTGTCCAAGTCAAAGAAAAAAGGAGCCATTCTTTTATTCAAAACAAAGTTCTTCATTTCCTGTAACATCCTGGGTTGAGATAATCCTATGATGATTGCTAGAAGTTGAGGCTATCTCAGGTCACAGGACTTTTCAGCCAGCACAAGAAAACTGCCATCCTGCTCGGTCATGACCTCCCAGAGCAGGAACTCCTGATTCTTGCGCTTGTTCCTCTCGAGGCCTTTAAACGTTGGTGGCTGAAACTTCTCTGAAGACATAGTCACCCTAGAGAAAATTAGATCACCAACTGACTCCTAGGAGGCTCATGAGAGAGAGGGAGACAGGCAGGAAGCAGAAAGGAGAATGAGGAGCTGTTAAAGTCAGGGAAGAGGGTCCCTAACAAACTTTCTTATTTCATACATTTCCCAAAATCAACCCTAGGCACTTGGAATGTCAGGAAATATCTTCTGAGTCAGAAAAGAAAGATCATGTTCTAATCAATAAAATTTTATTAAATGGTATTTTTAAATACTCAGGAAATAGGCAAGTCATGAATAATTATCTTCATAAACATGATTCATCTATTCACTACAGGACTGGCTTTGCAGCAATCTTCCAGCTAGGCCCTATTTCCTAGCCATGTTAGAAATCAAAGGGCTTGCTAGAAATATTTTTCATTTTGCTTTTGGAAATGACTTCTGTACATCATTTGTACCATGACAACTATGTTTTATACCATACCAAGAGGGTCAGAATCCCCATCTCACAGGGCTATTATGAGGGATGAATAACATAATGTGCTTGGAACATACCAAGAATTCTATTAATGATTAGCAAGATCAATATTAAGAATTCCAAAGGGGAGTCCATCCCCCTTTCCTCAAAAGGATTCTGTAGGAATGACATTTTAGCTTTTTTGGAAACTAATGGTCAAAATAATTTTGTTGTTCAGTTGCTAAGTCATGTCCAACTCTTTGCGACCCCATGGACTGCAGCATGCCAGGCTTCCTTGTCCTTTACTACTCCTGGAGTTTGCTCAAACTCACATCCACTGAGTCAGTGATGCCATCCAACCATCTCATCCTCTGTATCCCCTTCTCCTCCTGTCCTCAGTCTTCCCCAGCATCAGGATCTTTTCCAGTGAGTCAGCTGTTCCCATCAGGTGGCCAAAGTATTGAAGCTTCAGCTTCAGCATCAGTCCTTCCAATGAATATTCAGGATTGATGTCCTTTAGGATTGACTGGTTTGATCTCCTTGCAGTCCAAGGGACTCTCAAGAGTCTTCTCCAGAACCACAGTTCAGAAGCATCAATTCTTCAGCACTCACCCTTCTTTATGGTCCAACTCTCACATCTGTACATGACTACTGGAAAAATCATGTTTTGACTATATGGACCATTTTTGGCAAAGTAACCTCTCTGCTTTTTAATACACTGTCTAGGTTTGTCATAGCTTTTCTTCCAAGGAGCAAGCATCTTTTAATCTCATGGCTGCAGTCACTGTCCACAGTGATTTTGGAGCTCCCGAAAATAAAGTCTGCCACTGTTTCAACTTTTTCCTCATCTATTAGCCATGAAGTGACTGAATATGCTAGTGTCTAAATCACCAGATTCTGGATCCAAAGTGAAATCAGAGAATTCGTATTTTTACATTCAAGTAAAGTGTGACTGTAATTCAGTGCTGGGGGTATGGCAGCTAAGAATAGAAAAAGCAACCACACTGATAAAAAACAAACAAAAAAAATTTTATTGTAATAAAATTTATTCCCAAGACAATAGATAATGCACACATTGGATGATATTAGTAGACACGGTGAAGATGCATTTGGACAAGTATCAACATTAATGAATGTGGGGATGGCATAAAAGTTTAAAACAATAAAAAAAGGTTTAGGATTTCCTGAACATGATATTGGCAAAAAAGAACTTTTATCACAAAAACATTTCTGTTAATTTTTTTTTGAATGTTGCTTATTTTACTTACTACCCTGACAGTGACTAAAGAATGAGGTACAGAAAACTTTCCAGAAGTCAGAATATGGAGCAGAAGTCCAAGGCACTTTGGAGCCCCATGATTGGGTTACTGAGTAGGATTTACTCAGGTATGAAGTTCCCCACATCTCCAGGTTTCCTGCCTAGAAAAGCACTATTTACCGACCTCACTGAGGTTTTGTGGGGATTCAAGCTTATAAAGTGCTTCACGTGCCTTCGAAGAAAGGCAACATAGACGTATAAAATAACCTTACCTATTTCAAAAGAAATGAAAAGACAATTTTGGCACAATGGGCAGAGTGCCTCTTATTTAAAGAATCAAACTTGGCTGTTTATTAAAAAACCCTCACCTCAATGGTTGACTGGTTTTATTTTTTAAGAGAAAAAAAATGTTTCTCTATTGCCAGTCTTTTAACAGTCATTCTCAATTCAGGCTGTGCTCTCAGAACCACTTGAAGAGTTCATTAAAAATATAGATGCTTAGCCCACAGCCTAGACCTACATAATTAAAATCTCTACCAGTTGTACTCAGACAACTACATTTTAAAAAGAATCTATAGAAGACTCTGATGCATAGCAAAGTTTAAAAAAACATTTCTTTAGAAAAAAGTCAATTTATTAAATGTTGATTTTCTTCCTAGAATATTTTTCTCATGATTGAATAAAGTTGGGTGAGGGTATCAATTTCTTATTGCCCCTTTCCCTTTCCATAGAGCACACAGACACAGAGCAGAATGCTCACATGCATGCGCACACATACCACCCACACACTTTTTAGTTCTGCCCTTGAATTAAAATTGGATAGCAGTAAAAGCTGATAGTTGCAAATAAATGCTTCACTGAGAAGATATGCAAAGACTGGCGATTCATCCCCACTGTGCCTGAAGCAAATGGATGTTTCCCATTTGCCAGAACGGAATGCTTTAAATATGCATTTCCAGTTTGGAAACAGGTAAAGTCAGCACTTCTTGGGAAACAGGACTGAGCGGCTGCCGACAAAAGTGAGCGAGGTTCCAGCGACCAACCAGGAAGAAAGGCTACAGTGACTACCCCTTTGTTTGGAGACTGCCTGGATCTCAGCAAACACCTTAGGAATTGAAAGGATGTGTCCTCGATGGGCACCAAACATGCGGGTGCTTTATCAAGGTAAACAAAATCATGAAAACGGGGGATGGTAATTTAAAAATCATGTTTTTAAAAAATGACCAGTTTGTGCCACGGCAATTCTTAATGCTGTTTTAGGAACCATTTTCATTTCCTGACTGGCTCGAAGTCTTTTATGTACTAGAGAGTCTAACAGAGAGAAGAAAGTGTTTTAGTCCCTGGCGGCCTTCACACATAACTCATCACGCTGCTTGCATCAGTTTTAAAATAGCAGAGTCTCCTCTGGCTGCCCTGCAGAGGAACTATTGGAGTCTGCAGAGAAATGATGTTTCTTTCAGAGAAAGTCTTCTGAGGCTGGCCAAAATGTTCACAATATCCACAACTCATGAATAATAGTAAAACAGAGTAGTCCAACTTTTTGGGAAAAGGGGGGAGGGGGGAGAGAAAATATAGGAGATCAAGTCTACATATACAGTACATAAAGGATATGTAAAAAAAAAAGTCATTCAGATCAGACACAGTGAAATTTCGCTGTGTGAAAACAGTCTTTAGTGCCTTCCAATATTCTTCTAAACGTTAGAGGAATTAGAGGCAACTTTGTATAAAAAGGTTGTGGGAGCTGGCTTGGGGAGTTGCTTTTTGCATGTATCCCAGGAAGGCAAGGCTGCCAGCAGCAGAATAAAACCTCCCAGCAGGACACAGAGGCCACTAAAATAAAATGCAATGTCATAGGTCTGGGTCCAGTCATAAAACCAACCTGAAAAGAGAGTAAGAAAAAAGTGAGTTTGATAGACATAGTATGTATAGGAATACTCTAATCTCATCAATTTATACAACACAGTTCGTGGGACTGATGTATACACACTACTATATATATAGAATTGATAACTAATAAGAACCTACTTAATAGCACATGGAACTCTATTCAATACTCTGTAGTGACTTACATGGGAAAGGAATCTAAAAAGAAGTAAATATATGTACAACTGACTCACTTCACTATACAGCAGAAACTAACACAACATTGTAAATCAACTATACCCTAATAAAAAAGTTAACTAAAACATTTATATACAGTTCAGATTAGGATATGCATTACCCAGTTCTACTCCCAAAGTGGCCTAATGGGAGTTAGAGGAGAATTTCTCAAATAGTTGGACAAGACTAAGCAGGCATTTTGGGTTTCTCCCAAATGAAGAATAAACACAAATTCCTGAGCAAGTGTATTGGCTTTTCCAACCATAGCAAAGTGATTCTGAATAAATCATGATCAAGAGGCATTCCAAGCAGATTTATTTTGTATAAATCTGTGCTATTATTACAAAAGCAATTCCTGTATTCAGAGACATTACAAAGAACAGTAAAATGGGCTTACTTTAAGATAAATATCTTACCAACAATTGGTGGTCCAAGGCTATTTCCAAGTCCAGCAAAGAACATTAATATCCCATAGGCATGGGCTAATTTTTCAATTCCCACTGTCTTTGTGGTCACATAAGGAAAGATGGACCAATTACCAGTAAGAAACCCTAGGATCCCAGAAAGTAGTGCCAACGTAACATAACTTTTGGCAAATGGAATTGCACACAAGGCCAGGCTCATGATTATTAAGGTAGCTACATAAAGATATAAGGTATTAATCCACTTGAAGTCAGCCAGTATCCCTAAAATGAGTTTACCAACTGCTGTCATAATGCCAATAATAGAAATAAGAGGCATAATAAACTCCTCTTCTTTCACATTTGAACTTCTTGCCACATCTTCCATAAGTAACGAAGGTGGAAACCCTCCAATGTCAAAGAGAAAGATGGCGATGAAGAGTGCTGAAAATACTTTGTTTTTAAAAAGAGCCACAGTTTCCCCACAATAGTTTTTATATAACTGCCATTTCCTCTTGGCAAGCTGTTTGCAAAAATATTTCGGTTCTGCAACTTTCCTCTTGTATGTTTCAGTCTCTTGTGTGTGTGCCGTTGTTGTTGGGTTTTTATGAAGCAGACTCTCTGATTTCCAGTCACCATTGGCTAAGGTGCCCTTGCATGTTTCCTCCCCACTGTAGCTCTTTTCAAGCATGTTTATGTTTTCTTCTAGGTCCTTTTCTTTTTCTTTGTAAATCAAGTACCTATCTGGTACATTTTCCAGAGCTGTTTTCTCAGGTAAAGGGAAGTCAGAGGACTGGAGGGGTCTCATCAGACTGCCACAGGCTAATATATTTAAAGCTAAAGCACCCACAATCAGCAGGCATCCATCCAGTCCATAGAACTCAATCAAAAGTCTCTGCAAAGCAGCATATATAAAAAGTCCAACACTTGAACCTAAAAAGGAAATGGGAACTGTTTAATCTTAACCTCTTATCATTGGGACTCTCAGAACAAGCATTGTTAGTACTACAGTTCAATTTCTTTTTCACACTGGCATTCATGAGTGTGCCTTCATATTAAAATCACAACAAGAAAACTAAAGATGATGACAATGACGACCTCAACAATAGAAACACTGACAGATCTATTTTTAAAACTAGCATTTGCAGTTCAGACGCTGTGTTAAATACTTTACATGGCACAATAATGTTTCCTTACAATAATCCTATTGTGTGCAGGTGAGTGCTTATGTCTGCTCAGTCATGTCTGACTCTCTGTGACTATAAACTATAGTCTGCCAGGCTCTTCTGTCCATGAAGTTTTCAGACAAGAATACTGGAGTGGGTTATCATTTCCTGCTCCAGGGAATCTTCCCACCCAGGGATCAAACCCACATCTCCTGTGTCTCCTGCACTGTCAGGTGGGTTCTTCACCTCCAGCGCCACCTGGGAAGCCCCTCCTATTGAGTATGTCCTATTATTATTCCCAGTGTACACTTGAAGTGACCTAGGGCTAAAAAGGTTGAGAACTTTGCCACAGATCAGAAAGCTACAAGTGGTATAAGTAGGATTTGCACTCAGTCTGACCCCAGGAACCTATGTTCTTAACAAATACCTTACGCAACTACATTTTTAGTACTTACAGGCTCCATGCTTTATATGTATTCCTTTTGGAAAAGAAAAGTTTTCATATTTTATTTTTTGAGATGAAGGATATATTAATATTTTAGTTGTAGGATATTTATAGTGGTTTGCTAACTCAAGTGTGTTAGTCTCTCAGTCGTGTCTGACTCTTTGCAACCCCATGGACTGTAGTCCGCCAGGCTCCTTTGTCTATGGCATTCTTCAGGCAAGAACACTGGACTGGGTTGCCATTTCCTTGTCCAGGGGATCTTCCCAATCCAGGGATCGAACCTGGGTCTCCTGCATTGCAGACTAATTCTTTACTATCTGAGACACAAGGGAAGCTCAAATCCATTGCTAATCATCAGAATGAATGATTGATATTAATAAACTATGAGAAAGTAAAGTGAACTTCGATAGGATATTAAAATTACAAAGTATGTCTGCTTGCACATTTGTGCAACACTGTAAATACACTATTTTTTAAGTAGATCACATGACCCACACTGGAATAGCAAATTACATCAGCTGAACTAATTTGAAGTTTTCTTATGTGGTTCTGATTTCAAGTTGTTAATTGAGTATTTTAAAATTTAAATATCATTGAGAAATGTCAACTCAAAAAAAATATGAAAGAAAGTGATCTGTAATTTTAAAAAAATTAGTCTAAAGAGGTTAATCATACTTTTTAAATGGTCTATACCAAATTACATCATAATCCCAACAGGATGCCAAGCTTATTGTAAAAATTACAAATAACCAAATGACTCTTAGAATTATTAAAAAAAAAAAATTTGGTACCACAGTTGTCCCTTCCTAACATATTTTAAATTAACTCCCTTATCCCCAAAGAAAAAAACTTTGCTTACAAACATTAATCAATAGTTCACATTAGTGTAATGACAGTTAATACAGTATCTTTTTGTGGCTACTTAGGAAGTATCCCTGTGCTGACTATTAAGTAATAAAAGTAGACAAGTCGAATTCTTCCTTATCTTTTTAAAAGTGGCACATACTTCAAAGGTTAAAAGCACTTCAGAAAACAAATGGAAAGAGCTGAAAAGAGGACTATATTTCATGCACTTCCATAGTGCATTAGCATTCATTTACTATTAATTCATATTTTCTCTAACACCATTGCTTTGTAGAAGTTCTAACAAAGTGTCATATAATTACTTTAAAATATTCTTGGTGTTTTGAAAGTTAAATATTTTGATCTGGAGAAAGTAAAGAATTCCCCATTGCTCACCAACTAAGTTTATCCATCAACATTATGAAATATTACGGGAAACATATCAAATCACTTCAATAGGTGGTTTATCAAAAACCTATGATATGCTAAGTTTATGACAGGGCAGCAAAATAAAACTCCACTTTGGATACTAGTGTTTTCAGCCTACATCCCATGAGAATGTAGTCATGGCTTAGGAAGATACAGCAGGGAATACTCGGGTTGTCCAGTGGTTAGGACTCCATGCTCTCACTGCCAAGGGGCTGGGTTCAATCTTTGGTCGGGGAACTAAGATCTCACAAGCCCCGTGGCACAGCCGAAAAACAAAATGCAGAAATTCTTTCAGGGCAATGAAGAGTAATTAGAGCTCTCTTGTGGAACTGTGTAAACTGTAAAACTATAATTTTTAATCTTTAAAAAGAAAATCCCAATTTAAAAATCATCAATGTAAAGGAAAAAGTGAAATAAAGCACTAATTATGCTTCCATGCATGTCTATGGTATACATGGTCACAAAGAGGGAAAATATGAATTTGATGTTCAGGGAACCTGAAATGGTAAGATATACACATACATCTTGATGAACTCTTCTTCAAGACCAGGGGTCAATAGACTTTTTCTATAAAAGGGCTAGAGAGGAAATAATTAGCCCACAGTGGGCCATCCAAGCTCTGTCACAAATACTCAACTCTGCCCTTGAAACATGAAAGCAGCCAGAGAAGAATCATGAAGGAATGAGTATGACTGTGTTTCAATAAAGCTTTATTTATAGACACTGAAATTTTAATTTTACGTAATTTTCATGTGTCATGAAATATTCTTTTGATTTTTTTCAACCAATCAAAAATGTAAAAACAATTCTTTATGCATGAGCTGTCCAAAAAACACTTAGTAGATCAGACTGGGTCCATGGGCATTAGTTTATCAATCCCTGTTCACCAAGGAGTAAGACTATTCCCAAAACTTCCATTTTATGCCCATGTTTCTTTATTTCATCTAGGTCACAATATTTAAACTAAGTCACATTAATTCAGTTATTTTGATTTTGGGTTCTTTTTCAATTTTTAAAAATTTCTACTGTGTTTTATTTTTCTTGTCACCTCTTTCACTGATGGTAGATACTACAGACTGAGTGTTTGGGTCTCTCCAAAATTTGTAAGTTGAAATCTTAACCCCCAACATGATGGAGTTAGTAGGTATGGGCTTTGGGAGGTGACTAGGTCAAAGGGTGGAGCCCCATGAATGGAATGAATGCACTTACTAAAGAGAACCCCAGAGAGCTTCCTCTTCTGTTCTGTAATATGAGGACAAAGGAAGAAGATGACAGTATGCAATCTAGGAGAAGGCTCTCACCAGAACCCAGCCCAGCTAACCTTGACACCCTGATCTCAGACCACCAGTCTCAGAACTCTGAGACACACATTTCTGTTGATTATAAGCCACTCAGTCTAAGATACTTTAGAGCAGTCTGAACAGACTAAGACAGTGGATTCATACTGCTCCCTGATTTCTGCCTCACCTGGCTTCCTATGTGTTGCAACTGAAAACTCCCTAATTCTGCCAAATCTGGATTGTCCACAGTCAGTCCATTGTGGTCCAGTGTGCCAAGGTCCAGGCCCTTATGGTTTCCTCTTTAGACTGAGTGGAAAGCAAGAGCAACTCTCTCAGCATACGATTTCTAACACCTTCATCCCAGATAAATCTGGATGTTAAGGGAAACCTAGGTGATAGTTTTATGTTAAGGGAAACCTAGGTGATAGTTTTAACAGCTGACACTTTTACAGCCCTTGCCATGTGCCTTATGCATATGTTCCTCTAATATTCCCAATACCCCGGTGGGATGGTGTATGGTCGGGTCACTCAAAGTGGCTGCTCTCCTGCTCTCTGCACATCCCCTGCTTGACCAGTGCCTGCTTCACTTATACCTACTCACATGTCACTGGGTTCTTTCTTTAGTCATGAAGCTGGGCAAATACAGACTGTACAGGGTGGAGTCCAATAGATGGGAACTATTATTATCCTCATTTTATAGTTCAGAAAAATGAGGCTTAACACTTAATTGCACAGAACAGTTAGGTAACTTGTCTGTCACCAGGCAGCTACTAAGTGACAGAGAATTCAAAACCAGGTGATTTGGCTTCAGGGTCTGGGTTTGTCACATTACAGTGCCTTTAAAAAAAAAAATACAGTATAGATGGGACTTCCATGGTGGTCCAGTGGTTAAGAGTCCAAATTCCCAATTCTTGGGGGCACAGGTTTGACCCCTAGTTAGGTAAGATCCCGCATGATGCATGGCCAAAAAAAATACAGTGTAGGTAAGACCTATTGTCCTTTAAGGTGCCATGCCTGTCTCACAGTCCTTCCCACACTTGTGGAAGATGCTGTCAGTTCCTTAAACTGCTATTGAACTGCTCTGGATTCTCCATCCTTTTGTTTTTTCTCTTTCTTCTCTCAGTTCTACCTTAACCATGCCCTCAGACCCTGGTCCTCTCTCCTCCTGGGCCATGATCACATTTCTTATCTGGTAAAGCTTTCTTAAATCACCTCGGGTAAATATCCAGCTTAATTTAATCTGATCTAGAGTCACTTTGCTGCACTGGCTTCAGGAACAAAACATTAGTTTGGATCCTGTTGCCAGATACACTACTGAAGTAATTCAGCTTATCGGAAAGTCTGACCTCTCAGGAATAGCCACCCATTAGCAAGTAGCAATGTAAACGTTCAGTAAGCCTGGACACTTTATCTCCTAAACAAACTCATAAAATATTGGCCGCAGAAATTTTGATAAGTTCTCTAAATAGCTTAGGAAAAAAATACACCTGAAAAAGAAAACACTTAAAAATATCAGAGACTTAAAATCCAGAAGGTTTTATACTTACACTCTGCCCCCTGCCCAGTGATGGTCCTGATTATTTAAGGAATAATAAGGATAAACAGTCTGTCATTTGGATATGCACATAGACTAGTTGAATGTATTCACAAATCAGTGCTTTAGAAAAACTAAGTTCCACAGTAAATGGAGTCAGAGAGGTATCAGCATTGGTCTTCTTGACAGTGGACTGAAGGGTCTCCATTTTCCTTTCATTTCTCCTGTCTTTCTCAGGGTTCAGGTGCTTTACTTTAGTGCTCTCTGCTTCTTTTAGGAAGGCTATCACCAGGATGTGATTCTCAAATTATTGGACCCATAAGTTTTCTTTTCCTATGTTATATTGGACATCTAATGTCCCAGCTTTTTTTATATATGTATCTTTAGGGTGTTTTGAAAGATACACCCATATTTACAGTGGAAAATAATTTCCTAAGGATTAGAGTAAAAAAGAAAAAAAAAAGTTGTGCTCCTGAGTGGTAGCTGGGGGGTGGTTGGTCAAACCTATCTGTGCTTGGTAACTTTTAGCTTTGATTACAAGGCTGAAGAGTGGCAGTGCTGTACTTATATTGAAAATGTACCTGTTGAAATCAGGCCAAGGGCAAGGCCACGACGGCTGTCAAAATACTGGCACGTGATGGTGACCGTTGCAGTGTATAATAAACCACATCCGAGACCTACACACAAGAAGACATTGCATAAATTACGGCAGACTATATTATTTCAATGCAAGAAACAAAGAGGGGTAATTAAATAACTCTGAGAGAAACAAGCATTGTACATTAAAGCATATATATGGAATCTAGAAAGTTGGTACTGATGAACCAATGTGCAGGGAGGGAAAACAGATGTAGATGTAAAGAACAGACCTGTGGACAAGGGGTGGGGAGGGTGGGACAAATGGATAGATTAGTACTGACGTATATACACTACCAATAGATAGCTAATGGGAAGCTGTTATATAGCACAGAAGCTCGGCTCAATGCTCTGCGATGATCTAGATGGGTGGGATGGGGGGTGGGAGGGAGGCTTAAGAGGAAGAGATATATATGTAATTATATATATCTTAAGTGAGGGGGGATGTATACATATAGCTGACTCATGCTGTTGTATAGCAAAAACTAACACAACATTGTAAAGCAATTATACTCCAATAAAAAAATGTATTTGTAAAATAAATAAATAACTCTAATAGGACATTCTGTTATTGATTGGCTAAAACTCTTCAAAGTATGTGTTCCTAGATCCCTCTGACATTAACGGTGCAGCTCCAATGAACACATTTGGCCAGCCTCGGTTTTCACTACCACCCACCTTTAAGGTCAGGGTCAAAAAAAATCCAATTTCTAAAGCACAAAGGAGTAATGTAAATTTAAATTAAGACATTATGGAGAGATAGAGAAAATGGTTAAATCACACACCAAATAGCAAAATTTAACCAAAATTCTCCATTAACTATCTCTCTCTGGCTCTCTTCCACATATTTACCCTCAGCTCAGTGTTCTTCCCAGAGAAGGCAATGGCAACCCACTCCAGTACTCTTGCCTGGAAAATCCCATGGACGGAGGAGCCTGGTAGGCTGCAGTCCATGGGGTCGCAAAGAGTCGAACACGACTGAGCGACTTCACTTTCACTTTTCACTTTCATGCACTAGAGAAGGAAATGGCAACCCACTCCATTGTTCTTGCCTGGAGAATCCCAGGAGCCTGGTGGGCTGCCGTCTATGGGGCCACACAGAGTCAGACACAACTGAGGCGACTTAGCAGTAGCAGCAGCAGCAGTGTTCTTCCTCCTCTAAGTCCTCTACACAATTTTATAAAATCCCCTTCATCATTCCAAGCCCTTTCGCTAGACTTCACAGCTTGGCACATCCAGTCTACAAAACAAAGGCCTTCTGAATCTCTCAGATCATCCCATCACTGTAAAATGTGTATTTGTAAGTTTTAATCTTTTACAGATGGAAATTGTTTTATATAGGAATAAAATGTCATGTCATTAGTTTAAAATCTCTTTGAAAAAAAGAGGAAGAAAATATAAGAATATATTAACAACAGTTACATTTAAGTGGTGATCATTTGGTTGCTTGCTATACTATTCTTTATTCCTCTGTGAATCTGAAATTCTTTTATGATTAGGAAAAAAATACCTTACAACCCAATATCCCTTTCTTTAGACTCTAGGGCAATGTTTAAGACTCTTGTCTGTTAGCTTAATCTTTTTCTCCCTATTAAGGATCTAATAACCCCAGTTTTGGTTTCCATAAAGTGTTCCTCTGGCTTCTAACTTATAACATGTGCCCTTTTTCTGCAATATCATCCATTCTTGAGGATCACTCTGTAAACAACATAAAAGCTATTGTCTAAAAACTAATTTTAACCATGTCTCATTAGGTGAATTATTAAAGTCATTTTCATTACTTTCGATTGCCACCTGGATTATGATTAGAAAGAATACATGGTTTTAACAAATATGCTGGATAAACATTTTATGAAATTAGCACTTAAGACAACTCAAGACTCAGATGACCATCCATGATTGTATTAAAAAGTACTCTTAAAGAAACAAGGTAGATTAAAATAATTACACTTTAAATATTAAATTTTTCAAATACAGCACCCTTTTGTATGATTTAAGGGAAGAGATACTATATCTCATAAACTAAAACATGAGTTGGATTGACTTATATACTTATCATTATCACATATAATATACTTCAATAAAATAAGACCTGTTCCTGAGCAATCAATTCTGTGAAACCAAAAAAAATGTTACCCTTAATTAAAATTGCAATTCAAAAAGCTTTGGAGAGGGAATGAAAGGGCTCCATTAAAAGGACATTTCTGTTTGCTAATGCCAGAAAAGTTAAAACAGTAACTTTTAAATGTTTTCCCTTAGACTAAAAAGAAAGAAATTTTTAAAAGTTATTTCAAGGTCAGATAAGATCACCTCACTTTTTTTTAACGTAGCAGAAATTTTAAATGCTTTTTCTCTAAACTTTTCAAAACACAGAAGGTGACATGATATTTTCCCCAGATCAGTATTAGGATGACCTTAAACCATCAGTTATTAAGGAGATAACCCTCAAGGTCTTTCTTGGAGTGCATGAAATCAGAACTATTTTCATAATGATACTAACATATTTTCAGCTTTTTTTCACTGTGTTCACATTTATGCTATTGGTACAAAAGAGATGGTGAGTAAAACTGGAAGAGCCTTAGTACAAATCAAGGTATTGGTACCCAGCTTCTTATCTTATATGCTTCATCACCACTCACGCACAGTAAAAACAAACAAATAAAAATTTTTTTAATGCTTCATCTGAATTGCAATAATTGAGGCAAGAAAAAGCACTTACTCAACTGTTTTAGTAGCCAGCTAAAGTAGCCAAATTTTCCACGTAACCCTGCATGTATTTGAAAGAATGTCTGACAGACAAACTATGGTTACTCAGACTTGCATATTGGGCAGACATTTTCTTGAAAACAAGTAAGGAAAATAACTGACAATAATGGTTACCAATGATAAAATTAAAATTTTCCAGTAAAAATTAGAATTTTTGGAAACTTATATCCATCACCATGATTTGACAGTTTCCCAAAACATAAATATTTTCTGATGAGCCTACTGGTGATACTAACAGAAGTGATCTTTTTAGCTGTTGTTTAACTCCTGCCTAACTCAGAGAACCAATATTTTTCACATATCCATTTCACAATGTTACAAAATCAGACTTGAATGCTGACCTAGTCAAAGTTACAGATTTAAATAAATTGATTTAATATTACAGAGCATGAAAAGTATCCTGATGTGGTTTCAATTTCCATATTGCAATTAACCCTTGGAAAACTATCATATATCAAGTTTTTGAATAGGATCAAAGAAAAGTATCTACAGTGACATGAGGAGAGTATTATAAACCTCTCCCTTTTCCAATTACACCTTTGTGTGAGATTTTCTTCACACACGTCAATCCAAAAAAAAAACATATTACAACAGATTTGAGTACTGAACAGATCAGAGAATCGATTCCTTCCATGAAACCAGATGTTAAAGACATTCACAAAAGTGTAAAACAATGCCACTCTTCTCATTAAACTTTGTTTTGTTTTGGAAAATAAAATTGGTTTTTGTAATAAGTATGTTATTTATGGGCTTCCCAGGTAAAGAATCCACCTTTCCCAGGTAAGGAACCTGACTTTTCCCAGGTAAAGAATTCCCACTGGGTAAAGAATCCGCTTGCAATGCAGGAGACACAGGAGATGTGGGTTCAACCCCTAGGTAGGAGAGATCCCCTGGAAGAGGGCATGGCAACCCACTCCAGCATTCTTGCCTGGAGAATTCCATGGACAAGGAACCTGGCAAGCTATCGTCCATAAGGTCGCAAAGAGACACGACTAAAGTGACTGAACACAGCATAGCACATGTTATCTATGCTAACATGTACTGGATTTGTTATTATTATCTTTAAATGAATTACTAAACAAATACTTTTAAATTTCTCAACTTTTAATACAGTAACAAAATAAGTTTAAATAAGTATAATGAACATAATTAAAGGTTCCTTGGGGTTCTAAATAAAAGAGTGTAAAGAATCTGAAGAATAGAAAATTTGGAATCCACTGCTTTAAAGCCTTCCTTGGGGACTGAGGAATTAATTGGGAAATCAATATTGACATATACACACTACTTATAAAAAATAGATAACTTATAAGGATCTCCTGTATAGCACAGGGAACACTATTCAGTATTCTGTAATGGCCTATATGGGAACAGAATCTAAAAAAGAGTGGATATATGTATATGTATAACTGATTCACTTTGCTGTATATCTGAAACTAACACAGCATTATAAATCAACTAGACTCTAATGAAAAGAATAAATATATAAAAATAAAGCCTTCTTTGGTCTCCAATCATTTCTGATTAGACTCTGACCAGTTAAAAAATTTTGAGCATCAACCTCCAGTATAGCATAATAACTTTTTTAATGAAATATCTATAGTATTAACAATTCAAAGCATAATCATTAGTAAAATATAATTGCTATCTTTTACTTATATAGGTGAAACTAAACATAAACATAGGTGACAAGAATATACAGAAGAACTATACAAAAAAGATCTTCAAGACCCAGATAACCACGATGGTGTGATCACTCATCTAGAACCAGACATCCTGGAAGGCGAAGTCAAGTGGGCCTTAGGAAGCATCACTATGAACAAAGCTAGTGGAGGTGAGCTATTTCAGATCCTAAAAGATGATACTATTAAATTCCTGCATTCAATATGCCAGCAAACTCAGAAAACTCAGCGGTGACCACAGGACTGGAAAAGGGCAGTTTTCATTCCAATCCCAAAGAAAGGCAATGCCAAAGAATGCTCAAACTACCGCACAATTGCACTCATCTCACATGCTAGTAAAGTAATGCTCAAAATTCTCCAAGCAAGGTTTCAACAGTCCGTAAACCATGAACTTCCAGATGTTCAAGCTGGATTTAAAAAAGGCAGAGGAACCAGAGATCAAAATGCCAACATCTGCTAGATCATCAAAAAAGCAGTTGAGTTCCAGAAAAACACCTACTTCTGCTTTATTGACTATGCCAAAGCCTTTGACTGTGTGGATCACAAAAAACTGTGGAAAATTCTTCAAGAGATCGGAATACCAGACCATCTTACCTGCCTCCTGAGAAGTCTGTCTGCAGGTCAAGAAACCACAGTTAGAACCAGACATGGAACAACACACTGGTTCCAAATTGGGAAAGGAGTACGTCAAGGCTGTATACTGTGACCCTGCTTATTTAACTTCTGTGCAGAGTACATCATGGGAAATGCCGGGCTGGATGAAGCACAAGCTGGAATCAAGACTGCCAGAAGAAACATCAATAACTTCAGATATGCAGATGACTCCACCCTTATGGCAGAAAGCAAAGAAGAACTAAAGAGCCTCTTGATGAAAGTGAAAGAGGAGAGTGGAAAAGTAGGCTTAAAACTCAACATTCAAAAAACTAAGATCATGACATCCAATCCCATCACTTCATGGCAAATAGATGAGGAAACAATGGAAACAGTGAGAGACTATTTTTGGGGGGCTCCAAAATCACTGCAGATGGTGACTGCAGTCATGAAATTAAAAGACGCTTGCTCCTTGGAAGAAAATCTATGACTAACCTAGACAGAATATTAAAAAGCAGAGACATTACTTTGCCAACAAAGGTCCGTAGGTTTTTCCAGAAGTCATGGATGGATGTGAGTTGGACTATAAACAAAGCTGAGCACTGAAGAATTGATGCTTTTGAATTGTGGTGTTGGAGAAGACTCTTGAGAGTCCCTTGGACTGCAAGGAGATCCAACCAGTCAATCGTAAAGGAAATCAGTCCTGAATATTCATTGGAAGGACTGATGCTGAAGCTGAAGCTCCAATACTTTGGCCGCATGATGTGAAGAACCGACTCATTTGAAAAGACCCTGATGCTGGCTGGGAAAGATTGAAGGCAGCAGGAGAAGGGGATGACAGAGGATGAGATGGCTGGATGGCATCACCGACTCAGTGGACATGAGTTTGAGTAAACTCCCTGATGCTGGGAAAGATTGAAGGCAGGAGGAAAATGGGATGATAGAGGATGAGATGGTTGGATGGCATCAACGACTCAATGGTCATGAGTGTGAGCAAGCTCTAGGAGTTGGTAATGGACAGGGAAGCCTGGCGTGCTACAGTCCATGGGCTCGCAAGGAGTCAGACACACCTGAGCGACTGAACTGAACTGAAACATATTTACATGTTCTTATATTTCTTTTCCATACTTTATGTTTCACTTCACATATCTCTGGGTAGACCATAACCTCAGCGGCCTTTTTTCCTTCATCTCCTCCCCTAGACATCAAGTTCTTTATCACACCCACTGCCTAAATTATCAACCTCCCACTCTGTGGACTGCCACTGCCTCAATTCATCTCCAGATCTCTCCTGTTCTGAACAAATGGCCTCCTCATTGCTGTCTCAGCCTCCAGTACTTTGTCCACCAATCTATCTTCTAATTATCATACAGTTCTCACCACATCACTCTCCTGCATTAAGACCCTTCATCATCAGGTCTCTCCTGCAAATCAAGCTTTTTTTTTTTTTAATTTATTTTTTAGATTTTTATTTTAGATTTTATATTTTAGAATTGGAATATTCTCCAGGGGATCTTCCGGACCCAGGGATTGAACCAATGTCTCCTGCACTGCAGGCAGATTCTTTACTGGTTAAGCCACCAGGGAAGCCTGTGTTAGTTTCTGCTGTACAGCAAAGTGAATCAGCTATACATATACATATATCCCATCTTTTTTGGATTTCCTTCCCATTTAGGTAACCACAAAGCAATGAGTAGAGTTTCCCGTGCTATAAAGTAGGTTCCCATTTGTTATCTATTTTATTCATGGTAATGTATATATGTCAATCCCAGTCTCCCAATTCACCCCACTCCCCCTTTCCGCTTTGGTATCTCTATGCTTGTTCGTTATGTCTGTCCCTTTATTTCTGTCATTTGAAGAGATGTGGATAGACCTAGATACTGTCATACAGACTAAAGTCAGAAAGGGAAATACAAATACTGTATATTAATGGATCTATATGGAATCTGAAAAAAATGGTATAGACGATCTTATTTATAAAGCAAACAAAGCTTTGACTTATTTGCAAGTCCACTCATGATTTGTGTGTTCCTTAAACAAATATCCCGAAAAAGACCCCTATTATCCACTATATCTCATGCCCCTGAGCATTTGAGCTCCTGGAATGTCCTCCCACCATCCTCACTCCTCCCACTTGTGCCCACCTGATCACATCCCACCTGCCCTTGAAGACAGCTCAAGCACCAATTCCTGCATGAAGCCTTCTTCTATGCCCCCACCCCCCGATGTACTATACCTGCACTGAACGTTGCTTCCATTTTATTAGTGCACTTATTTTACTGTGTTACAAGTTACATATTCACAAGTCTCTTCCCCCAACTAGAAATGAGCCAAGCCACTACCTGAGGGCAGGCTGTGTCTTATTCATTTGAGCATCCTGGTTCCAGGTCTGAGCCTGGCACAGAGTGTTAAAGTTATTCTTCTTCTTTTTCCCATCAACTTTATTTGAATTCCCAATTTGAAGTCACATTGGCTAATTTCAACCATTTCTATCTATTCTTACTCTGGCTGTCACTCTTGCATTTTTCTCTTCCTCTCTTTGTCTCATTTTCTCTATTCATATAACAAACATACACAAACTATATTCATGCATGCTTATATGTGAATATATATATTTTAAAAAGTATCTTATGTCTGCTTTCCAACTAAAGTGTGCTGATTTTTTTAAGTTAGGCCAGAAACATCTTAGCTTAAAAAATATTAAAGATTATTTTATTTCACAATAATTCATGTAATAGGATAGAATCATTAGAAATATAGAATTAGAATTATATGGTTTGGAAAAAAGATTTACAACTTGTATGCATTATGGGGTGATGGTCTGGGCAAATCATACTAAACAGCCTCATTTTCTCATTTTTCTTAAATTTAAAAAAATTTTATATTTATTTAGTTAGTTGTTCTGCATCTTAGTTGCAGCACTTGGGATCTGTATCTTTGACCAGAGATCAAACCTCATCTCCTTGCACTGGGAGCATGGAGTCTTAGCCACTGCACCACCAGGGAAGTCCCCTTCAGTTTTCTTAGTCCTTATCTACAACTAAAAAACACCCAGACCAACTAAACTGATAAGAGATATGTATATCAGAAGACTATATAACTGAATGGAATTTTCATTTATTTTAGGAGGACAAGCAACAAAATATTGGAAACTGTGCACACATTTTGAAAATTGTCTATGAATTATTTTAAAATATTCTTTCATTATATACATATCTTTGAATATACCTAACTTAACGGACATCTATCAAGCCCCTGTATTTACATATGAAAATTTCCCCCTGCAGTGTTATCTTTACAAAAAGGAAACGGTTTAGTACTAGTTCATTTTATTTATTTATTTTTCATTTATTTTTATTAGTTGGAGGCTAATTACTTCACAACATTGCAGTGGGTTTTGTAGGTTTAGTACTAGTTCATTTTAATACAGCAATCTTCAAAAGTGATGAGGGTCAAGTTACAGAATCCAGATTCTACCTGTGAAATAGGGGTCAGGGGTAGAACCAAGGACTTTCTCAGTTTGGCCACTAGAAGTCTGATATCCTGGAAAACCCTTCATCCTGGGCAAACTAGAACAGCTGGTCACCGTGCGTAAAGATTTGTCTCTTGATCATTTGGGAGAATGCCCCCTCTCCATGTTCTGAAAGAAGCATTTGAGCACCTCTTAAAATAGCTGAGCCAGTAGGATTTATCATCTTGATCAAAGGTTAAGGTAGGCAATTGCATATAGTATTCCAGAAATATCTACTTCTAGAAATGAATTTGTGAAAATGGAACTTCAGATGCTAAAAAAGATAAATAAGTTTAGAGCATCCAAATGCAATTACTGGTTATGCCTCTAGCCTAAAACATCTGCATGGAAAAAGTGTAAGCAACTGGCTAGCTTTCTGATTGGCATGGTTTTATACAGGCATATGGTTTTGACACTGGCTTGATTAAAGCACAAACTTTATATGCTTAACATGAGTACTCTGAACATAACATTAGCAGGTCAAAAGCACAGGTTTGAGATCAAGCAGGTATGGATTCAAATCCTAACTCTAACACTTACTGGTTGTGTGACTTTCAGTTTCCTTATCTTTAAAACAATCTCACAGGATAGTTGCAAAGATTAAGAGACATTAAAAAATGTAAAATATTTTTAGTATCTGTGCTTGGACTATAATAAAATATCCTGAAATAGACATTATACTGATATATTTTTTCAGCTTTCACCTGAGTATTACAAAATTACATAGCTCTATAGCCTCAGACTAATTAGAAAAATCAGAGTTCCTTATTATAACTGAACATCCATGAGAGACAAAAGGAGATCTTTAATGGCATAACCATTACAAACAAACCAAAAAAGGCTTATAAAACTCTAACTGCTAAAGTGAATATCCAGAAAATGACCGTTACCTAACTTGCCATCACTAGAGGAGAATGCGATTGTCTATGAATGTGGGCTATGCCCTCCTCAAGCTCAATGGACTATGAAGACATGACCAAGAAAATGAAGGAAGAGAAAATTGAATTTTTCCAAAATCGAGAAGAGATTATTAAGAAAACAGTAAATCAGGTAGCCAAGTATCAGTATAATCTGAAGAAAAGAGACTGCAAGAAATTGATTTTTTGAGTTGTGCTTTTCAAAAAAGCAAAGCAAAATAATTGGGAAGAAGCTTGAGCAATTCATTAATGGAATATTGTGGTCCCTGCTCCCACTCCTCCCCATCTCCCACTACACTTTCTTTTTTCTAATTTTTTTTTTTAATGTGGACCATTTTTAAAGTCTTTAATGAATTTCTTACAGTATTGCTTCTGTTTTATGTTTTTTGGCTGCACGGCCTGTGGGATCTTAGCTCCCCGACCTGCATGGATGGAACCTGCATCCCCTGCACTGGAAGCATGGAGTGCCTCCAGGGAAGTCCCTGATTTTAGGAAAGCTGTTGAGAAAACAGGAGCCTGAATTACTGGGTTTGTTGGCAATGTGACATAGAGCCACTTGAAAACCAAGCAAGCTGTCATTTTATTCCAGCTACAAACACCAAACAAGATAATCTTCTATTTTCAAAATGGTTTTTAAAATGGTAAAACAGAATTATGCCAACTAATACACGTCAGTATTATTTTTGATATTACATTATAAACATACTACATAACTTTAATTTCTTCATATTATTTTAATCTGTTATACAAATATTTCTGATTCAATAGAGCTTCTCCAGTTCCAAAAAGCTACTGCTGTGGTCTTAAACTAAGAGGTCTTAGAAAGGTCTTTCCTTAGAAAGGAATATAAGAAGAAGGGAACAAGTATGCATTAAACACCTTTGGGCCTCTCTACACACTTTATTTCATGAACAGTCACAATATCTCTGTGAAGTCTTATTAGTCTCATTTCTTAAGAAATACAAAGGAACCGCTCAGAGAGGTAAATAATTTTCCAAGGTCACAAAACTGATAATGATGGTTATGCTAACCAATACTTATTTCATTAACTCATTGTTAGGGAAATTTAAAAAATAGTCTTGTTTAGGTTTCAGAGACAAAGCAGAGCAGGCCGCTGACCTTGCTTCTAACCTGCCTGGATACTGTCCTACCTGGGAGTGACTGGGAGTGACTGCCTGCTATGAGTGCAAGACTCGCAGCATCATAGATAAGATGGGGGAGAAATCTTGTGATTGTTGAGCCCCAGGCTTACCTACATTCCAAGTTTTACACAACAAAATGAACAGGATTAACATGAAAACCGAGCTGCAATTTGGTCACAGATTGATGATTATATCAGTTTGCTACCGCCCTGGTATTATAGGCAGGAACCCCAAACTACAATCTCTGAAGTCTCACCCAAGGAGCGGATGCGCTGCCTGGGACCTTCCCAATGGGACTCCAGATGTGCGGTGACACGGGACTTCTCAGCGTTGATTAACTCTGGATGTTGGTCAAAACTTAATTTGGTGATGCATCCTCTGCTCTATTTCTCTTTTCTTTTAATGTTAGTATATTGAAAGTAAGCTAGATAATTCTAATAAATATTTGTATTATTTATTTGTATATAACGAGTAGCTTATTTGTTAACAAATCCTTTGAACCTGAGACGAAAGTGAAAACTTTCGGCAAAATACTCATCCATCCACAAAACCCTCTAAGGTAGATACTATTGTTATGTTCAGGTCAAAAAATGAGAAAACAATATGTAACTTGTCTGTATTCCGTGCGGCTAGCAAGTGAGTAAGATAAGACTAACCCCCATGGTCCAACCCTTGTTAGTGCTTGCTCCTGTGTATGCCACACTGCCTTTCTTAAGAGACCATCTAGTTCATTCCAGATGAAGGAAAATTCTTAGAATACTGCACAGAATGGGTGCTCAATATATGTTATCGTTAGACTGAATCTTTCTTGTTTTTTTCAAAGGAATTCATAATATACAGTCTCAACTTGTAAGTTTAGACTGTGTTATAATTTCCTGTCTCTTCCTTTTCAACTGGATACTCTGCTTTCAATGGGAACAGATGAAAGTGTCACTGTTCATTAAATTCCCATTTCTTTATCCCACGAATATTCTATGAGCCCTATACTCTGAGCCTACTAACAAAACCACAAAGAAGTCAACCATGATAAGAACTGTTAATAATCTACTAGCAAAGAGGTCCAATAATTACTACAGTGAGTGACTTTTTAATTATTGAAATTAAAACTTGAAAGTTATTGGAAATTACAAAATAATTATTGAAATGAAAGTTCAACTGATTTTTTGCTATTGAAATCCAACTCAACACTCTTATATATCTTATTTTTATTTTGCTTGATTTCACCTAGTCCTTACAAGACCTGTGTGATGCGGGTTTCTTAGTTTGCCTTCACAGATGAGGAGACAGTCACTATTGGAGATCAAGGGCTTTGCACAAACTCACAGAACCTGTATCTCCTGACCCGAAGCTCAGTGCTCTCTCCCTGAGCTTATAATTTTCTCCTAGTCACAGAGATCCAGAATCTGTTGCCAAATCAGAGTCATACAATCTTCAGACATAGCTTGTTTTGCTCTTTTTTTAATCAGAATTGTGACTATGTTTTTGTTTTTGTTTTGGCCATGCTGCATGTAGGATCCTAGTTCCCCGACCAGGGACTGAACTCTGTCCTTCTGCAATGGAAGCACAGAGTCTTAACCCCTGGAGTGCCAGAGAAGTCCCCAGAGGCCTGTTTTCTGCCCCAGGTTCCATGACGTGAAGGAGAGGCCAGGATCCCAGAAGAAAAGACATTGCAAAAAACACTAGGACAAATATAGAGATAATAACATCTTGGATCATTCCCCGAAGGGAACTACAATCACTTATTTAGATATCATACACTAGAGAAAGTGGGATGCCTTTGAGCAGGGTAGGACACAGGAAATGAACTGTCACTGTTAGCTAGGGGCCTGAGACACTGGCCTCCCCTTAGAATGGGATCTCATGGGAGCCAGGGAATATATGGGATCACGGCCCTGGTCTTGCTCACAGTGAGTCTACTGAGTCCATGGGCACATCATACAGTTATTTACCCAGTTCCTAATATTTAACTGGAGCAGTAAGGTGCTTACAGGTTCAACAGCAGTGTGGGCGCTTGAGGGTGCTCAGTCATGTTCGACTCTTTGCAAGCCTATGAGCTGCAGCCTGCCAAGCTCCTCTGTCACTGGAATTCTCCAGGCAGGAATACTGGAGTAGGTTGCCATTTCCTACTCCAGGGGAACTTCCTGCCCCAGGGATCAAAACTGAGTCTCTCGTGTTTCCCGCATTGACAGGCGGCCCTTTACCACTGGTGCCAAGTGAGAAGCCCATGTACATGATATGTGGCATAACCTTCTTTCTACATTGCTGTTTGCCCAGGGGAGTAAAAGTTATCATAGTGGAGAAAGCCACGTGGAAGATCTGCAAGTCCACCACCACCAGCAGCCAGTAGAGTAAATCAAAAAGCGAAAGTGAAGTCACTCAGTCAAGTCCGACTCTTTGTGACCCATGGACTGTAGTTGGCCAGGCTCCTCTGTCCATGGGATTTTCCAGGCAAGAATACTGGACTGGGTTGCCATTTCCTTCTCCAGGGGATCTTCCTGACTCAGGGATCAAACCCCGGTCTCCTGCATTACAGGCAGACTCTTTACTGTCTGAGCCACCAGGGAAGCCCAGAGTTAATTAAGAAAAGCCTCAAATCCTATCTAATGAATAGAAGATCATAGGTTCATGGAGGAGAGGGGACAGGATTAGCTAGTGAAAGGTTCCAACACCATTAGCCAAATCAAAATCAGTTGTACTGGTTGATAAAGCTCTTTCCATTGCCACAGAAAATTTGAAATTTAATTATAGGGGTTAGTTAATTTTGTCTCTGTCTTTCTATACACCCTTAGATATGCTTCCAACACAATCAAATGCACATAAAATCTTGGACAACCTACACTCATATTTTTTCTTTTTAAAAATTCATTTTTATCTGTGGCAATACAAATACTGTGGTGTCACACACTTTAGATCATTTTTTTAAGTCAGTGACAGCTTTGGATATGTAGTCACAAAGGCTATACCTTAACTCTGAAATCATGTGAGACAGTAAAACCCCATGAAATTTTAAATGCTTAGTCCAAAATTTTGGAGAAAATGCCCAAATCATACCAATAACATAATGATTTAATTTTCTATGTTAAAAGGGGTTTGTCCTACAAGGAGTCATCTAATGTCCATACACAAATAGCAATATTTTTATTTTCATGATTTTAGAAAAGAATTCAAGATGACTATTCAATGAATACTTTCAAATTTTACACCAGAGATGATCATATTTGCATGTACCAGTTTAAACTGTAATAAACACTACAGTGAATAGGTAATATAAAATATCACACATATAACCTGTTCTCAAAGAACTAAGTAACCTGCTTATTTAGATTATGATCTGAGTAGAATTTGAGTATTTGGAGTTAAATTCAAAGTAAACCTTAAGAGTTCTAAAAGCATTAAAAACAATCACAAACATGTAAAAAAGGCCAGGACCTGATGTCAGACTGAATGGGTTTAACCCCAAGTCTCCCTGATTTGCAGCTTTGGTTAGTAATCTCACTTCATTGAGCTTCACTTTCCCTCTCTGTAAAATGTGTTCACATGAAGACTGAATGAGACCATATAAAGCACAGAGCTTCGGGTACAGTTGTTGTTGGTGGTGTTTGTCACTAAGTCATATCTGACTCTCTGTGACCCCATGGAGCCTGCTAGGTTCCACTGTTCATGGGATTTCCCAGGCAAGAATACTGGAGTGGGTTGCCATGTCCTTCTCCAGGGCATCTTCCTGACCCAGGGATCGAACCCTATCTCCTGTTTGGCAGGCAGATTCTTTACCACTGAGTCACCAGGGAAGCATATAAAGCACAGAGCTGAACACACAGTATGAACTCAAATATTAGAGGTTATTATTTCCATCATTTATTATTAGGGAAATATTCCTATGTGAAAAAGAAGAATATTGGTTGTCAACAAAATTAGGTTCTTTCAGGTTTGATTCAAACCAGCCATTTTGCTGGAATTTGTCCCTGAAATCTTTAAACACCAAAATCCTTAACTACAGCCCCTGTCTGGGTCATGTCCAGCCCAGCTGCGCTCTTTGCTTTGTTGCCACATGTAGTGATGAGATCTTCCCCCTGTTCCAGTCTATTCCCTTGCAGCCTCTCCTCCTATTAACTAGCTGTGTCAGCATTGGCAGGCACATCTTCCTCCACCCAAATACACTGTGTTCTAAGGATTTTGGCACCACTTCTGAACCAATGTCATATAGACAGTACTACAGAACTCCTGTCTAGAAAATAGGCTCTTAACATACATTTATCAAATGCGTTGTAACTTTTCTGACAGTAAAGCAAAAACATATTAATCAGGAATAACCCATTCTTTACATCAAATGTTTGAGGTTGTTTAACCTTTTATTGGAATTTCTTTTGGAAAATGTCAATCTTCCTATAGATGCATAACTTATGTTCCTCTGATTATAACTCAAATCATTTCTTAACCATTTCATTACTTAAACAAATATTCAATTACATTTTACTAGATAATAATATTTTTACAATCTAAAATATAATATTTAAAGAATTCCCTGGTGGTCCAGTGGTTGGGACTCTTCACATTTCACTGGTGAGAACCCAGGTTCCATCCCTGGTCAGGAGACTAAGAACCTGCAGGCTGTGTGGCATGGCCAAAATTAAGAAATAAATGAATAATAAAATATTTCTATGTGACTAATACACATTTCTATTTGTTCAAACTGAATATGAAAAACTAGAACAACTTCTGCCTACACTGTATTTCAACTGTGATTCCCCTCCAATTTATATAACACTGGTGTATTGTTTTTAAAAAATCTAATAGCTGAACATTTGGATTTACAGAGATGATACATTTGAAAGTGACTATCTGGTTTACAAAATACATTTTTAATCTTTAGAAGGAAAAATAAGTCTTTCAGACATTCAGAAGAAACGTTGAAAGCTGGTGTTTTTTAAAAAATTCCCTGCCAACAGCTCCTTGGAATCGTAAGTCTGCCAATGTTCAACACAGAATACAACAAGTACAATACATCACAAAAGTATTCCCCCCAAAACTGTCAGTGTTCTCAGGCCCTGAGTCCTGTACCCTTTCCTCTCCTATAACGAAGATCATCATTAACCACTCGGTTTTGTCTGCTCATACCTTATCTTTCACAAAAACAATCATTATTATGATGTGCTTTAAAATCTACTCTTTACTTCTGCTATGACCTTGTGATTGAGGCCCTGGTGACAGCTACTGCGGAACAGCAGGATGTTGCGAACACAAACGGTTCAACACAGCCCTGTTCAACCAACCGATATGAAAGGGACCACTTCCTACATCAGTGAAAAGTGGCAGGTGTCAGTGACATCGAAGTTTCACTCTTCCCTCTCTCTTTTCCTTTGTTGTGCTAAAGAGACAAGTGCTAAAATTAAAAAAACCCTTCCCATGCCTTGCAAAAAATATAATGTGCACTGTTAAGACACAAGTATCCCTTGACATACTGTAATTCACTGGGTGGGCATTTCATTAAAGCAACAATTTTTGGTGAAGTGGTGGTTGAAAGTGAATTATTCCTGAGCATTTTCACTCCTTACATTAACGTCATTCATTAAAACGACATTTAACTCTCAAAGCTTAGAAAAGCATCATAGTGACCAGATTTCTTACCTACAACAATGCCATAGGAAAAAAACAGAAAGTAGATATTGGGGGCAAAACTGCTCAACATCAGGCCTCCTGCCACCAGGAAGCCACTGAAGATTGTCACGGCTCTCGCTCCAAAAGATGAGACACACACGCTGCAGACAGGACCTAAAATCATAAATGAAACCTTCACTTATTTAACAGCAACCTCCTCTCCACAATCCTATTATCCACCCCATGGGAAGTTTAAAATGATTCTTTCCATCATAAAACAACAAAACAACAATAAGCCACTGCATATTCACTATGGGTTGGACACCCTGCTACTTCACATAAACAATCTCACTTCACTGCATTCCTGGGAGCTAGGTGTTTTTGTTATCCTCATTTTTTTTTTTTTTTGATAAGGAAATTAAACTTGCTGAAGAGTAAGGTCACATAGTTAGGAAATTGGGGTTCTGGAGTCAGACTTTATTAAATTCTCAATGTGGGTAACAGCAGCAGCCACAGAGTAGCAATAAAGAAATAAAAATCCAGACTGTCTAACTCTTTGAGTCCACCAGCTTTTTTTTTTTTTTTTTTTGTAGCATGCCATATGGCATGTGAGATCTTAGTTCCCTCACCAGGGATCCAACCTGCACCCCCTCATTGGGAGCACAGTCTTAACCACTGGACCACCAAGGAAGTCCCTTGAGCCCACCATCTTAGCCATCACACTCTTCTGAGGATTTTGGTCTCCTAGACAGGCCATACATCTTTTCTATCCAAAGCTCCTATCCAGCACAAGACCAGTAATATAATTGATGACAAAAATAAACTTGATGATTGATTCAATGCAATCAATAGCAACCCTCTAGAGAGACGAAGTGAGGAGTGGGGTTACTCCCTTCCTAGAGAATATTCTGGCAGGGGCTTGGGTGGGGGGTGGCAATGCTTCAAGCCTACTCACCCAGGTGTGAGTTTGTCAGTACCATGTCCTACCTAATACATGCAACCTGGAATTTGGGGGAGGAAGTGCACTGCTCACTGACAGGCAAGGGGACCAGCACTTGGACCAATCCTATGCAGAGGTGTGCAATTGCTCATGTACTAAGATTTAAGTGATAGTGAAATCTGTTCTCACTAGTGCTGTACCTTCAAAGCATCTACAACTATGGAGCTTAGCATTATTAGAAATAAAAGGACATGAAGGGTTATTTATAGCTCAATAGTCTCATTTACAGTCTAGGAAATGGAAGCCCAGAAGGGTTGTCCACGGCCATGGTTTGAAGGAAGAGTCCAATATTGGATAGCAAAGAGAAACACCTTAACTGAATTCACAACAACCTTTCAAGGTACAATCTATTATCCCCAATTTTTAAAACACGTACTCATCAGGATGGCTAAATATAAACAACAGTAAGTATTAGCACGAATGTAGAGTAATCATAGCTCCCACAGTGCTGACATGATCTTCTGAAGCGGAACACAGCTCCGTACAACTCAGAAGTTCTACGTCCGGGTATGTGAGCGTGTGTGCTAAGCCACTTCAGTCATGTCTGACTCTGTGACCCCATGGACTGCAGCCCACCAGGATTCTCTGTCCATGGAATTCTCCCGGCAAGAATACCGGAGTGGGTTGCCATGTCTTCCTCCAGAGGATCTTCCCGACCCATGGATGGAACCCATGTGTATAGTTTCCTGCATTGGCAGGCAAGTTCTTTACCACTAGCGCCACCTACCTACACTCAAACTCATAAACAAAGTGGTTTGGCAAAAAATGGTTATAGCAAAACTAGTCATAGTAGCCATGTCTACAAATACAGATGTTCTTCAGCAGTAGAAGGTATGAGTAGATTCAAACAATGGACTACGACAAAGCCATGAGAATGAACGATCTACAGCTACACACAGCAATGCAGGTGTAATCTCACAAATCAATGTGGAGTGAAAGACCTAATATGAGAAAAGAACACGTTGAGCAATTTCAATTATTCTCAGTACTTTCTAAGATTTTTTTTTGATGTGGATAATTTTTTAAGTCTTTATTGAATTTGTTACAATATTGTTCTGCTTTACGTTTTTTGGTTTTTTTGGCCACAAGGCACGTAGGATCTTAGCTCCCTAACCAGGGATCGAATCAGCACTCGCTACATTAGAAGGCAAAGTCTTAACCACTGGATCTGCCAGGGAAGTCCCAGTACTTAGTCCTTCTCAGTACAAAAAGAGGCAAAACTAATCTATTCAGAAGTCAGGACAGCAGCTATCTTTGGTAGGGATTAGGGAGCTGTATCCAGAAGGGAACGCAGCCCAACTTCTAGGTGTTCTAACGTCCTGTTTCTGGATGTGAATGTGCCCATTACATGAGTGTGTCTGGTTTGTTAAAAAAAAAAAAAAAATCACAGAGCTATACTCACATGACATGTACACTTTTCTGTACATATCTTAAAAGTTTTTAAGAAAATGTAAATGGAGAGGTGGTGTCATCCATCCACAGTCTCATAAGTGGTGGACCCAGGATCTTATGATCCCAGGCCCATGCTTACCAATACCAGGCCCATTCTTACTCAACACGTTATTAACTGGAGACTTACATATTGTGTATTATGGCCACAGGGATTCGTTTCTGCAAAAATCCCCCAATCAACAATGTGCTAAGAACATATTTAAGACCAGGTTATGATCACTGAGATACTACCAGCTTTTAAAGCCTACAGACATATCCCACATTCCTCCCTGGTCATTTCAGGCACTCTTCTGTGAACCAGTAGAGAGAAGAAAACTGATATATTTACATGACAGAGGAGAATATTATACACCAGTGTATTAGGAGGAAAAGCCATTTGAAAGACCATACTTTTTATCTGACAGTTGAGCTATTGAGCTATGTGTATACCCAAAAAGAAACACTTAGATACTTCAAAAATAGAAACGATTTTAAGAGTCAAATTTCATAAGTGGTTGCCTGACATCATAAAGTCGTGACCCTTTTCTGCTGTTTACCAATTGTACTGACATTGAGAGTCAGTGTTTACAAATTCAACAGTCACATGGAATTGAAACAGAGATTGTATCTGGCATACTTGAAAAGTTTCAAGTTTCACCCTCAAAGTAGGTCTTTAAATTTATGCTCCTTAATGCATGTGAATTCTACAAGGAAACCCAGAGTTTGGGAAGCTGGCAGTGGGATGAAGGGTAATAAATTTCATAGCATGTACAGTCAGTCAAAATCACTACTTTATAAAATATGTAATATTATAAACAGTGCTGTGATGAACATTGGGGTGCACGTGTCTCTTTCAGATCTGGTTTCCTCAGTGTGTATGCCCAGCAGTGGGATTGCTGGGTCATATGGCAGTTCTATTTCCAGTTTTTTAAGAAATCTCCACACTGTTTTCCATAGCGGCTGTACTAGTTTGCATTCCCATCAACAGTGTAAGAGGGTTCCCTTTTCTCCACACCCTCTCCAGCATTTATTGCTTGTAGACTTTTGGATAGCAGCCATCCTGACTGGCGTGTAACGGTACCTCATTGTGGTTTTGATTTGCATTTCTCTAATAATGAGTGATGTTGAGCATCTTTTCATGTGTTTGTTAGCCATCTGTATGTCTTCTTTGGAGAAATGTCTGTTTAGTTCTTTGGCCCATTTTTTGATTGGGTCATTTATTTTTCTGGAATTGAGCTGCAGGAGTTGCTTGTATATTTTTGAGGTTAATCCTTTGTCTGTTGCTTCATTTGCTATTATTTTCTCCCAATCTGAGGACTGTTTTTTCACCTTACTTATAGTTTCCTTTGTAGTGCAAAAGCTTTTAAGTTTCATTAGGTCCCATTTGTTTATTTTTGCTTTTATTTCCAATATTCTGGGAGGTGGGTCATAGAGGATCTTGCCGTGATTTATGTTGGAGAGTGTTTTGCCTATGTTCTCCTCTAGGAGTTTTATAGTTTCTGGTCTTACATTTAGATCTTTAATCCATTTTGAGTTTATTTTTGTGTATGGTGTTAGAAAGTGTTCTAGTTTCATTCTTTTACAAGTGGTTGACCAGTTTTCCCAGCACCACTTGTTAAAGAGGTTGTCTTTTTTCCATTGTATATCCTTGCCTCCTTTGTCAAAGATAAGGTGTCCATAGGTTCGTGGATTTATCTCTGGGCTTTCTATTCTGTTTATAATAGCCAGGACATGGAAGCAACCTAGATGCCCATCAGCAGATGAATGGATAAGGAAGCTGTGGTACATATACACCATGGAATATTACTCAGCCATTAAAAAGAATTCATTTGAACCAGTCCTAATGAGATGGATGAAGCTGGAGCCCATTATACAGAGTGAAGTAAGCCAGAAAGATAAAGAACATTACAGCATACTAACACATATATATGGAATTTAGAAAGGTGATAACGATAACCCTATATGCAAAACAGAAAAAGAGACACAGAAATACAGAACAGACTTTTGAACTCTGTGGGAGAAGGTGAGGGTGGGATATTTCAAAAGAACAGCATGTATACTATCTATGGTGAAACAGATCACCAGCCCAGGTGGGATGCATGAGACAAGTGCTCCGGCCTGGTGCACTGGGAAGACCCAGAGGAATCGGGTGGAGAGGGAGGTGGGAGGGGGGATCGGGATTGGGAATACATGTAAATCCATGGCTGATTCATATCAATGTATGACAAACCCACTGGAAAAAAAAAATAATAATAATTTAAAAAAAAAAAAAAAGAAAAAAAAATGTAATATTATTATCAATTTTGTGATAAATTATTTTATCATGCTGTCTAATACATGATTCTTTGAAAAAACTTAAGCTTAAGGAAGAAGCAAGCAGAGATTCTTTAACAAATGAAAACAGCAAATTGAAACTGCTTTTAAAGAAATTCTCATCTCATACCTGACTGACTTTATCAAAAAGATAACAAATAAGTGCTGGCTACAATGTGTAGAAAAGGGAACCCTCAGACACGACTGAGTGACTTCACTTTCATGCATTGGAGAAGGAAATGGCAACCCACTCCAGTGTTTTTGCCTGGAGAATCCCAGGGACGGGGGAGCCTGGTGGGCTGCTGTCTATGGGGTCGCGTAGAGTCGGACGCACCTGAAGCGACTTGGCGGCAGCAGCAGCAGGCACTGTTGGTGAGAATGTAAACTGGTGTAGCCACAATGGAAAACAATATGGAGATTCCTCAAAAATTTAAAAATAGAACTACCATAATATCCAGCAATTCCATTCCTAGGTCTTTATTCAAAGAAAACAAAAACACTAATTTGAAAAGATATATGCATCCCCATGTTAAGTGCAGCATTATTTACAATAGCCAAGATATGAAACCAACTTAAGTGCTCATCAACAGATAAATGGATGCGGTGTGACACACACACACACACACACACACACACACACACACACACACACACACACAAAATGGAATATTACTCAGTCATCAAAAAGAATGAAATCTTGCTATTTGTGACTATATGGATGGACCTAGAGAGTATTACACTAAGTGAAATAAGTCAGACAGAGAAAGACAAATACTGTACGATTTCACTTATATGTTGAATCTAAAAAAGTAAAATGAACAAACATTCTAAACAGAAACAGTCATGGATTACTGAGAACAAACTGGTGGTTCCCAGAGGGGAGTGGCGTAGGGGGAGAGAAAGATCAGGGAAATTAAGAGGTGCAAACTTCCAGTTACAAAATCAATGAGTCACAGGTATGAAATGTAGGGCATGGGGAATATAGTCAATAATTGTGTAGTATCTTAGAACGGCACCATAGGACACTTATTATAGTGATCATTTAAAAACATGTGCTGTGCTTGTTTTCAGTCGCTCAGTGGTGTCCTACTCTTTGCAACCTCATACATTGTAGCCCACCAGGCTCCTCTGTCCATGGGGATTCTCCAGGCAAGAATACTGGAGTGGGTTGCCATGCCCTCCTCCAGGGGATCGCGCCAACCCAGGGATCAAACCCAGGTCTCCTGCACTGTAGGAGGATTCTTTACCGTCTGAGCCACCAGGGAAGCTCACTTAAAAACACATAGAAATATCAAATCACTATGTCGTGTATTAGAACTAACATGGTGCTGTTAGTCAGTCAGTCAGTCAGACTTCAAAAACAAACAAGCCAACAAAAAAGCTCATAGGAAAAGAAATCAAGTATGTGGTTACAGAGGTAGAGGGCAGAGGGAGGGAGAACTGGAGGACAGTGGTCAAAAGGGCCAAAGTTCTGGTTATAAGACAAATAAGCACTAGGGACGAAATGTACAACATGATAAATATAACTAACACGGTTGTATTTATATATGAAAGTTGTTAAGAGAGTAAATCCTCACAGTTCTCATCGCAAGGAAAAATTTTTTTTCTACTTCTTTAAAGCTGTTCATATATAAAATGTTGGATGTTCACTAAACTAAAACATAATGATAGGGGAAAAAATGTTTTCTATCTCTTTAATGCTGTGCATATATGAATTGATGAATGTTCACTAAACTTACTGTGGTAATCGTTTCATGATAAATGTAAGTTTAATCATTATGCTATATACCTTAAACTTATACAGCACTTTAAGTCAATGGAATAATAATAATGAATAAAACTAGAAGAAAAACTAGAAGAAAAAAAATTCTCTACTTTCACACCATCAACTGCTGCTAACTGAAATGAAAAAAATCTTGATGTCAGAGGTTAAGGACAAAGAATTTTAGAGCTGAAAGAGGCCTTGGAAAGGGTCCAAAGGTAAAACAATGAAACTGGAGCTTAGAAGGATCGCGTGATTTGACCAAGGATCCATAGCTAATCAATGACAGAGCTAAGGCCAAAGTCAGCCCAACAATCTTCCCAACTGAGAAGTGTTTCCATTGGCACCTTAATGTTTCTCTAGAAATATGTTTAAAAAACACCTACATACTTTTGTATTATCTCACAGTTTAAGTAGCTTAATGAATTTATGGAAGATGAAAACATGACATTTATGCTCATTTTGGTGCTTAAAGGTTTAGAATAAATTATTTTATTCTCATCCTCAGAACCAGGGTATTTCTAGACTTGATTTACATAGCTTTAAACCACAACAGCCCCAGGTTTCATCAATAACAATTAGGGCAAAGTACAACTGGAAGTGACCAGTAAGTCACATCCACAAAACCTGACACATTTATGTGTTTAGCTCTTTACAGTAACAGGCAAGTTCTACAAGATGATAAACCATAGATTACTCCTCAGCATTGGACTAGTTTCTATTCAAGAGACTAAATAAATCAAACGACTACTCTCAGGGGAGATTGATGAGGCTTCAGGTGTTTTACTTTGCAGAAGGAATCTTTGGAACAAAAGTCAGTTAACTTGTAATGTGAAACGGTGACTCCACTGCTTGGGAATCTGTAAAATTTTAGAAAAGAGGGAGGGAGGAGCATCATCATTGGGATGCCGACCTTTTTACTTTGACAAATAAAAACAATTTTTGAATGTAATAACCATCTATTTTCATTGCCTCATCATTAAAGCAGAAGAAGGAATATTTTAATAAGGAAATAGTGAGAAGGATATAATTTCAGAGTAAAATGGAGGCCAGTACGATAGTGGGAAACACACACATACTATATATCACTGTCTTCATATGCCTTTTGTCTTTTGTGAAAAGTTTTCTTTTTTCTTTTTTTGGTTTTGTTTTTCTTCTTTGGCCACACCGTGCAGCATATGGGATCTTAGTTCCCCTACCAAGGATCAAACCCATGCCTCTTGCATTGGAAGCTGAGAGTCTTACCACTATGGAAGACCCCATGAAAAGCTTTCTTGAACTCATAGTTTTATGTGTATTGGGGTTTAGGAGCCATTATTACTATTACTACCTTCTGTTTGGGTAATTAATCTTGATTGATTAGATGAACTGAAAATGCTCAGTAGCAGGGCTGGCAGTCAGCACAGAATGGTTTGAGGGTAGCAGGTGACAGGTGGGGCAGTAAGAGGTATGCATGTATGCATGCCCAGTTGTTTAGTCGTGTCCGACTCTTTGCAAGCCCATGGACTGTAGCCCACCAGGCTCCTCTGTCCATGGGTTTCTCCAAGCAAGAATACTGGAGTGGGTTGCCATGCCCTGCTTGGTAAGAGGTAGGCAGGATCCTAAAAGATATTCCACTCTCCTTCATAGTGGTCTGGCAACATCTTTGGCACAATGCTGACACTTTCCCTCTAAAAAAGGTAAGAATTTGCTGTATGACGGAGGGAACTCAAAACCAGGGCTCTGTGACTACCTAGAGGGGTGGCAGGTGGGCGAAAGGTTCAAAAGGAAGGGGACACATGTATGCCTATGGTTGATTCATGTTGATGTATGCAGAAACCAACACAATATTGTAAGGCAATTATCCCCTAATTAAAAATAAATAAATTTTTCAAAAGAGGTAAGAACTTACATATTAGGGAGTAACCCTATAAACCAAAGTGAGCAATGAAGAATGAAAGGAGGATACAGATGAGTTTTAAGAGAGCTGTGCTGTGCTGTGCTTGGTCACTCAGTCATGTCCAACTCTTTGTGACCCCGTGGACTGTAGCCTGCCCGGCTCTTCTGTCCATGGGATTCTCTAGGCAAGAATACTGGAGTGGGCTGCCATACCCTCCTCCAGGGGATCTTCCCAACCCAGGAATCAAAACCAGATCTGCATTGTGGGCAGATTCTTTACCATCTAAGCCACCAGGGAAGCCCTACAACCTCTTAAATACAAAATGAAACAAAAATATAAAACCATTTGTTCATAGCCATCTGCAAATCAGACTGATTGATATTACTCACAGTCAATGAGGGAAATGAAAATGAAAACTCCAGTGGAAAAAGTGTTTTGTTATGATCAAGGCTGAATTAGAAAATGAGAAGGATAAGTTGTTTTAAGGAAGTCAGAATGAACTACTAGTAAGGGATGAAATTGTTTCCTTCAGCCCTTCAGGGTTATGTGGGAAGAAACAGTGTTAAATTTTTGCTGGTGGTTGAAATTAGCAAAGAGGAAGAATACACCAATTAAAATTTTAAAATTTGCTATGAATAGTAACATAAATTTAAGTCTGCATTAAGCAAACATAAAAGTAAACATTTGACCATTACCATTCCCCCACTATTTACCAAGCATCCATTAGAGAAGCACTGCTGCAAAACTGAAAAATAAGAAGCCACACATGGAATGTTAAAGTTTCTAGTAGCTCCATGAGAAAAAGAAAAAGAGGTAAAATTGATGTCAATAATATATTTTACCTAACTGATTATATCAAAAACATTATCACTTCAACATTTCAATATCATTAGAGATATTTTACACTCCTTTCTTTTGTACTAAGTTTTTGAAATCCAGTATGTATTTGTGACACTTACATCACATCTCATCTTGAAATATCCACATTTTAAGTACCCAACAGCCACATACAGCTAGTTACTGCTCTGGACCACATAGCCCTGGTGTGTGATATCAAGGCACCATGGTAGAAAAGGACACAGGGAAAAACACACACAGTTTCCAAGCTAGGCCAAAAGGCAAAACAAACAAAGGTCCAAACCTAAGCCATGGGTGATTAACTCCCAAAAGAAAGGTTCAGATCATGTGCTTGAGAATTTCAGAAAAGGGAGATCACCATGGGCCAACGAACTGAGCCTTTAACTGCGCTGTGAAGTATGGTTGTACTGACAACCAGAATGAAAAACATTCTCAATGGAGGCAACAGAACCACAATGCCGTTTTCCAGTTTATAAATTTTGTAAGAAAGCTTTGGGAAAGAAATTATCTCCTTTGAAAAATATATCAACTTCCATGCACTTCTCTCTCCCAAAAAGATTCAGAGAGTCCCCAGAGTGGTAGGATGGCCTAGCCTGCTGCAGGGAATAGAAACATCTCACTCTATTCATATTAGAGTGAGAAATAAATTATAGGGACTTCCCTGGTGGTCCAGTGGTTAAGGCTCTGTGCTTCCAATGCAGGGGGTGCAGGTGTGATCCCTGGTTGGAGAGCGAAGATCCCCAGGCCTCCAGGCTAAAAATCCAGAGCATAAATAACAGAAGCAATATTATTCTTGCTTCAACAAACAACAGAAACAAATTCAATAAGACTTTTTAAATGATCCACATCAAAAAAATCTTTAGAAAAAGAATGAAATTATAACAGGTTGAAATTTGATGTGTGTGTGTGTGTATATATATATATATATGTATATGTGTATATATATATATATATATATATATATATATATATGGGGCTTCCTTGGTGGCACAGCAATGAAGAATCTGCCTACTATGTAGGAGATGTGGATTCGATTCCTAGGTTGGGAAGATCCCCTGGAGGAGGGCATGGCAATCCATTCCAGTATTCTTGCCAGGAAAATACCATGGACAAAGGATCCTGGCAGGCTACAGTCCATGGGGTCGCAAAGAGTGGAACATGACTAAAGCAACTGAGCACACACGTTTTGTGTGTGTGTGTGTGTGTACAAAGAAATTACAACCAGGCTGTGTGCTCCCAGTGCTGTAAATGTTCCCTAACAGAGTAGACCGATTTGGTTCAGGACTCCCATCCCTCCACTTACAATGCAGGGAGCCCAACAATGCAGGTTCCTCATTCCTCACTCTTGCTGAGACCAGAAATTTTAAGTTTATCTTCCCGAGGAAGAGAAAGACACTATGGAGCCACACCCACTCAAATCCTTGCTCTCAAGTATACTGATCACCTTTGCTTGTGGGTTGGTTTGGCCTATTATGCACATTTGCTTTTTTCAAGTCAGCAAAACCTACATGATTCACACCAATCAACCGTAGACCTGCCGAGCACACTGGGAATGGGCCAATGTAACAGGAGGCAGAAATTCAGCCCCACACAAAGGAGTCTACAGTACTTGAGGGTAAAATTGTATGGATACACTCAAACTCAGCTCTGCCAACGCTTGCAACTCAGGCAGCAAATCTGTTGGCTATACTGACTCATTATATTAACCCAGGCATAGATGTACTGACTCCTTAGCAATTTGAAGACCTTTAAAGGAATTAAGGACAAAAAATGAGAGGGAAGGGACTATTAAATCTATTCGGAGTACAAAACTGCAGAACAAAAGATCTCTCAGCATCTCTGCTGTTGGAAAAATGGCTCCACCCTTCTCCTTGAATTTGAAGAATTACATCTAACCAAAGAGTGCTTTCTCTCAATTTAATAAAAGACTGAATAATATTCCACTGTATGTACGTAGAGCAGAAATTAACACAATATTGTAACACAAATATACTCCAATAAAAATGAATAAAGGGGCTTCCTCCCCAGTGGTACAGTGGATAAGAATTAGCATGCCAATGCAGTGGACACAGTTGTTGATCCCTGGTCCGGGAACATTCCACACTCGGAGCAGCAACTAAGTCCATGTGCCACAACTACTGGAGCCCTTGAGCTCTAGAGCCCACGGACCACAACTTTTGAAGCCCACACACCTAGAGCCTTTGCTCCACAGCAAGAGAAGTCACTGCAGTGAGAAGCCTGTGCACGGCAACTGGAGAGTAGCCCCCAATCTCGGCAACTAGAGAAAGCCTGTGTGCAGCAATGGAGATCCAGTGCAACAAGAACAAAATATGTATATATGAGGCCATGATTGCCCTTTAGTTCAGTGACCTTCCATTCCTTCTGTATCCTTCAGATTCTGACCATAGAAGCTGAACCAGAAGTAGACGTACGTTAGGAGATTTATTGCAAGGAATTGGTTTATGCGATTGTGGGGCTTGGTGAGGCAAGTATGGTGTCCACAGGACAGGCATCAGTAAGGGCAGGTTAAAACTCTCTCCCACAGAATGAAGCCACAGCCCGCAGGCAGAATTTCTTCTTCTGAAAAGCTCCCTTCTGCTCATGAAGCCTTTCAACAGATTGAATCAGATCCATCTAATTTATTGAGGATAATCTCTCTGAGTTACAGTTAACTGACTATGGACTTAGAGCATATCCATAAAACACCTTCACAGCCACACCTCCATGAGTGTTTCAATAACCACAGAATGTAGCCTAGCCAAGTTGACACCAACTGTCACACCTGTTGGCTATACCTAACACACCTGTGTCACACCTAACACACTCTCTCCTTCTTCAGCCAAATTTACTCTACCAGACCACGTCATGGGCAGTGCAGACACCAGGGCTCTGCATGGACTCTGCAAGGACTGCCCTGTCCCTGCCCATCTGCCTTGCCCAGCCCGTAGAGACTGTCTTGTTCCTGCTATTCTTGGTATTTGTGGTGATGTCTCAGAGGATCACTACCCTTTTTCCCTGTCTCTTTCCTGAGATTATAAACTACTCATAGCAGAGACAATGTCTTCTGTCTGGGCGTCCCTAAGATAGAGACTAGGCTCTCTGACTGTCTGTAATGACAATGTATAACCTAGGGAAACCAAATCCTTGATATTCAGCTTTATTCATCCCAAAGGCCATCTGGAAAAACAATCCAGATGAGAGGTCTACTTCTTAGTTTTTCTCAGTTACTCGTTTCAAAGAGAAAGAATTAAGATTATAAAGACTGTAAAGATAAGAACTGCATGTCTTTTCACTATTCTGAGCTACTGTCCAAATCTAGGTTTCTTAAAGAAAATTGGTGTGCTTTAAATTCCATATGCTTAGGTACAATCTTTGGGCTTCCCAGGTGGTGCTAGTGGTAAAGAACATGCCTGTTAATGCAGGAGACATAAAAGACACAGGTTTGATCCTTGAGTTGGAAAGATCCCCTGGAGAACGAAATGGCAACCCAGTCCAGTATTCTTGCCTGGAGAATCCCACGGACAGAGGAACCTGGCAGGCTACAGTCCTCAGGGTCGCAACGAGTCGGACACAGCTGAAGCAACTTAGCACACACACAATCTTGATAGTTCTCCCTTCTGCCCATTGTCCTAGAAGTGTCTTCATCTTTCATACTGAATGGTCCCTTTCTTTTGCAGATTCTACAGCATGGTTGGAACTGCCTGGGCAAGTAATTTTATTTGTGGGGAACTGCTGTTCTCTAATTACTAATATTTGTTGAGTACTTACCATATGCCAAGCACCATCTCTGTTTTTCTACAAAGCAATCCTATAAGGTAGGTACTTTCATTATCTCCCATTTAAAGATGAAGAAACAGACTTAACAGGTCAGAAAAAAACCCTTAGAAAGTGTACTTCATCTTGGGCAGGTCACTAAACCCTAAGGACAATCACGCCTACTTCAGTGTATTGTACCTGGGTTCGATCCCTGAGTTGGGATGATCCCCTGGAGAAGAAGAAGGCTACCCACTCCAGTATTCTGGCCTAGAGAATTCCCTGGACTGTACAGTCCACGGGGTCGCAAAGAGTCGGACATGACTGAGCGACTTTCACACACACACAGTGTATTGTTATGAGGATCAAGTAAGCGAAGGTGACTGCCAGACACCCAAGGGGCACTTTTCAAACTAACGGGACAAACAGATGAAAAACAGAATTTGTGGGACTTCCCTGGTGGTTCACTGGCTAAGACTCCGTGCTCCCAATGCAGGGGGCCAAGGTTCGATCCTTGGTAAGAGAACTAGATCCCACATGCCACAGCTAAGAGTTCACATGCTACAACTAAAGATCCCACATGCCACAATTAAGACTCAGTGCAGCCAAATAAATACAGTTAAACAAATATTTGTTAAAAAGTGGAATTTGTATGTTGCTTGGCAAAGGTACTTCTGCTATACTTGCTCAGCTATAAATCTCCAGAGGTCGGATCACAAAATTGGTCAAGGATAACACCTACCAGACCTTCTCCGGACAAAACTGGGTAAAGAAAACAACTTGTGTTTCTCAGCTATAATACAGCTTGCTGAAGAAGAATCATCTGGGGAGCTAGTTAAAATGAAGATTCCTAGGACTTTCCTAGTGGCCGGGTGGCTAACACTCTGCACTCCCAATGCAGGGAGACTGGGCTTGATTCCTGGTCAGGGAACTAGATTTCACATGCAGCAACAAAGATCAGAGATCCAGCATGCCACAACTAAGACCTGAGCAGCCAAATACATACATACATACATACATATATATATATATATTTCTTTTTTTTAATGATAAAAAATGAAGATTCTTGGGACCATCCCCACCCTCACAGCACTGATGAGTAAGAAAGGTGCTTTTTAAAGCTCAAGTAATTCATATATGCTCCTAAATTGAAGAACAACTATCAAAGATGTATTTATATAAATATATATACGCGCACACACACATATATATACGTACAAATTATATTCAGTTCAGTTCAGTCACTCAGTCGCGTCCAATTCTTTGCAACCCCATGAACCGCAGCACGCCAGACCTCCCTGTCCATCATCAACTCCCAAAGTCCACCCAAACCCATATCCATTGAGTCGGTGATGCCATCCAACCATCTCATCCTCTGTCATCCCATTCTCCTCCTGCCCCCAATCTTTCCCAGCATCAGGGTCTTTTCAAATGAGTCAGCTCTTCACATCAGGTGGCCAAAGTATTGGAGTTTCAGCTTCAACATCAGTCCTTCCAATGAACACCCAGGACTGATGTCCTTTAGGACGGACTGGTCAGATCTGCTTGCAGTCCAAGGGATTCTCAAGAGTCTTTTCCAACACCACAGTTCAAAAGCATCAATTCTTCAGCACTCAGCTTTCTTTATAGTCCAACTCTCACATCCATACATGACCACTGGAAAAACCATAGCCTTGACTAGACAGACCTTTGTTGACAAAGTGATGTCACTGCTTTTTAATATGCTGTCTCAGTTCAGTTCAGTTCAGTCACTCAGTCGTGTCCGACTCTTTGCAACCCCATGAATCGCAGCATGCCAGGCCTCCCTGTCCATCACCAACTCCTGGAGTTTACTCAAACTCATGACCATCGAGTCGGTGATGCCATCCAGCCATCACATCCTCTGTCGTCCCCTTCTCCTCCTGCCCCCAATCCCTCCCAGCATCAGGGTCTAGGTTGGTCATAACTTTCCTTCCAAGGAGTAAGCGTCTTTTAATTTCATGGCTTCAATCACCCCGTGCAGTGATTCTGGAGCCCAGAAAAATAAAGTCAGCCACTGTTTCCACTGTATCCCCATCTATTTGCCATGAAGTGATGGGACCAGATGCCATGACCTTAGTTTTCTGAATGTTGAGCTTTAAGCCAACTTTTTCACTCTCCTCTTTCACTTTCATCAAGAGGCCCTTTAGTTCTTCTTCACTTTCTGCCTTTTTGTTAAGTTTTTATCAAGAAGGATGCAAACACCAGACTGGAACCACTGGACACAATTTATTTGTCATGATTTAGACAGAATGAGCACAGTGACACATTCAAGCAGAAACCTACAGTATTTCTCTTTCTAAATAAGTCAACAGCAATCATATATTTGAAAAATATCAGAAAGTGCCAGAATGAAATCTAAGTAGAGAGGGCTTAAGCCAGTGGTAGTCCCAACTTGAAAATCACTTTGGAGGCTTGAAAAAAATTCATGTACGTGGGTCCCATTATAAACTGAATTAGAATACCTAAGGGTCTAATCTAGGCATTTATATGCTGAAATTTTCTGCAAATGATTCTGATTATTTCCCTATTTTAGAATCACTGATAGGACTTCCCTGGTGGGCCACTGGTCCAGAATCCATCTGCCAATGCAAGGGACATGGGTTCGATCCCTGTTCCGGGAAGATCTCACATTCCACGGGACAGCTAAGCCTGTGTACCACAACTGCTGAGCCCGGGCTCCGCGACAAGAGAAGCTGCTGCCAGGAGAAGTCAGAAAGTGGTCTCCACTCTCCACCCACTAGAGAAAGCTCATGTGCCGCAACGAAGACACAGCACGACCAAGAGAAAGTAAGTTAATAGAGTTAAAAGAAAAGAATCACTGATAACCATTGTGAGGTGGACTTTTTCTGTTTCCAAGGTAGTACCGATCCGTTTGTTTCTGCTTAGGACAAAGTGGTCGACAAAGTAGAAGCTGAATGTGGCTCAAACGCTGCTCAACACCTCTCGCTAACATTGTATTACCATAGCTCTCAGGATTTGTCCCCTAATTTATGCTATGACGAGCCAAGAGAGGCCAACAACATGGATATTCAGTGGCCACTAACTAAAGGGCACACAGGCACGTGTGCATGCACACACACACACACCCATAAGTCTTAGGTCTCCTGTCAACATTTTCTTCTCACTGCTCCCTCATTCTGGAACCCTCTGGTCTTCACAGTCTACGCTTATCTTCAAAAGTTTTGATTAGCTGGTCTCAGTGTCTCCTCATCTAGCTATAGACACTGAAGTTAAGTGACTTGCATATGGTCCCTCAGCTACAGGGTAGTGGAGCCAGGGCTCAGACTAACTCTGACTTCAGCTCAACATTCCCCTCAGTACTTGTTCACTCCCTGGACGTTCAGTGGGATGCTCTCTCTCCAGCCCAACCAGCGGGACAGGACTTGGCTCTGAAAAGGACCATGCACCTGGTCTGCTGCCCTGCTCTATCTGGAAATTCTTAACTTTTTTAACAGAAGGTCCTGCATTTTCATTTCACACATGGGCTTGCAGATTACGTAGCTGGTCCTACCTATAAGTGAAGAGGGCTGCTCGTGGCCCCGAGATAAACTAGTCATTCACCTGGGAACCTGCAGAAAGTAGAGAGCCACAGTTCAGAGTCTCAGCGTCAGCTCTGACCACCCTACCCATCCCTAAGATGATCTTAGCTTCCCTGAACCCTCAAACCCTCAAGTCCTACCTGGACAAACTTCATGAAAGAGAGGTCTGTTCTCCAGGTATGTGCTAACAGAGGTAGTATTTCAATTACCCTTTGATTCTTGCTAGAAGGCAAGTAATTGCATTCCTATTTAACTTTGAATTTGCTAATAGAAATGATGACTAATTGGACAACATTTAAAAATTTTCTTCTCACCAGATCAGTCTCTAAAAATTATACTCTCAAACATAGCAACCACCATTCACTTGTACTCTGACAGCTTTACAAAGAGCCCACATTTTGAAAAATTCTTTCAAACAAATCTTGGCAAATGTTTCCTGTTTTTCTTAAGCTTATAATGACAGTGTTATTTTCATTTGTTTAATTATGCTTAGTTATCTTATCTGACATGGCCAGATGATCCAGCATTGTTTTTCAAGTCTTGTTTTTAATTTAACAAGGTAATGCATCAGTTGGAAGCAACTGTTTATGTTTTATTTTGTTCTAAGAAGTCCCCTTTAGTGATCAGGAAAGACAACAAATTTAAAAGAAGGAATGGCCATTGCATTTTCTTTGGAAATCATTTTAGAGCTGCAAAAAGATCTTATAAATCACCACATGTGTTGTCCTTATTTTCCCATAAGAACAGAGATTGTGATTTGCTCAATGAATCACCATGTCAAGTTCAAAGCACAGGAAGAGACTCCAGGGCTACGTTTCAGCATATCTGTTCTTAACCAGTTCCAAGTAAGTTAGACTGACAATCGCTAAAGATATTGCAGAGTTCAAACTACAACTCTAGAAATTGAAGTGCATATAATCCTTAAAAAAAAAAGCTCCTCCACTATGCTCTCTAGAGATGTTAAGAATCACTATTGTATCATACTTGATAAGTGCTAATCAAGAATATTATTCCTGGATACATTATATAAAGGTCACACAAAATGCATCACATATATAACACTACATTTAAATCCTTAATGGCATCATCATTGTGAGATGGGACTACCCTTTGCCACGTCAAATTTTTCTTAAGAAGGTGACACAAATGTAGGACATGCAATTTGATCACAGTATATCTGAATCAGAGAAGAGTAACTATGAATCACAGAGGAACTGTTTCCAGGACTGATGCAAAACATTTGGCCTTTTGGTCACCAGTATTCTTCGGACATACATGGATCACTGTCCTCATGTCCTTGTATCTTTCTTACTTGTGGAAGTATTTGTGTCTCACTAGACTGAACCTCTTAAAGGCAGAAATAAATGAAGTGCTAGCCATTCATCCTTTCATATCCAGCATCAATGCCTGATACACAGCAGCAAGTAAATGAATAAAGATATGAATGATTCAATATCTTATGGAATTTCTGTATTTTCACATGATTTATTATAATGAGGACTTCCCTGGTAGCTCAGACAGTAGAGAATCTGTCTGCAATGCAAGAGACTTGGGTTTGGTCCCTGGGTCAGGAAGATCTCCTGGAAAAGGAAATGGCAACCCACTGTACTATTCTGGCCTGGAAATTCCCATGGGCAGAGGAGCCTGGTGGGCTACAGTCCACAGAGTCACAAAAAGTCAGACATGACTGAGTGTCAGACACACTATTACAGGGAAGAAGAGGTTTATAATCTCAGTGAAAGCAGCAAAGTAGGCATTATACTTAAAAAAAAGTAGCCTCCTATGCCTGTACAATGTTAATGAGGCAGGAAACAATTATGTAATTAAACGATTAGTGAGTGAGGAGAAGCACAAAGTTATCCACTTACTTGCAAGCAAGCCAACTCCACTTGCAAGGGATCCAATCCAGGCTGTTTTTCCTTTTCCTTCACCAAAGGCGTCCAGCCATTCTATGTACAAGACGCCAACAGCTAACGGCGATCCATAACACAAAAACTGAGTAAAGAAGGAGACAGCCACAATCACCCAGCCCCAGCCACCATCAGGTGACTTTTTAAATTCCATTGTAATGTGAGGTCAAGGAGGCGTCTCTCAGTGGGTCCTAAGCAAAAAAAAAGAAAAAAAGAAAAAGCATATTTAGAGTGTGGTGAAGCATGGTATTTTAGATTTAAAATAGCTCCTTCTAAATTAAAAGATTAAAAAGTTCTCTAAAAATACACAAGGAAAAGGATAAGAGATCACTGAGATACCAAGTTAACTTTAAAATTTTTATTTCTGATTTGAATAAGTACTATATCCACGTTTCCAAAAAAATGTTTTTTATATTATAAAAGGGATACATTAGGAGTTTGAAATGAACATATATGCACTACTATATATAAAACAGATAACCAACAGGCACCTACTGTATAGCATGAAGGACTATAATCAATATTTTGTAATAACCTTTAAGGGAAAGAATCTAAAAAGAATATATATATGTGTGTATTTATATACATATATAGCTGTATATATACATACATATATATATCCACACACACACATAATATATGTACAACTCAATCATGGTGCTGTACACCTATAACTAACATGAAGTAAATCAACTATACTTCAAATTTTTTAAAAAAGGCATAGAGTGAAGTCTCCTTCCTAAATTTATCCCCATTCACCAGGTTCCCACCCACAAGGAAGCCAACCACAGGAAATGACTGTTTTGGATTCTTGTTGCATGTTGAGTTCCCTGTGAAGAAGACTCTTAGCAAGAGAAGGTTTATTAAAAGTGCTCTCATTGGAAGAGAACAGACAGCAGCAAGAGAAGGCAAGCCACCATTCAGAGTTAAGGATTAAGGAGATTTCCAAAGCCGGGCTGACCCCTCAGAGTTGCCCTGAGTGGGGCAAGAGGAGCTGGCCCTTCATACCCCCATGTTGATAACTCACCAATTGCAGACCACCTGGGAAGAGGGTGTGACCTCGGGTGAGGTGACTATTCAAAAGGGGCAACCATTACCCCTGGGGGCTGTTACCTGAAGCCATCTGTTAGCAGCCCTTCAGTTTTGGGGGCAAGAAACCTTTCATTCCTAAAGGGAGTCTGGAGGGAGGGTAGACAGCACGTCACAATGTTCACCAGCTCAAGTATCCCTCCGGAGTTTCTTTTTTTTAAAAAAACATATTTATTTATTTTTGGCTGCGCTGGGTCTTCCTTGTGCTATGTGGGGGCTTCTCACTGCAGGGGCTTCTCTTGGTGCAGAGTACAGGCTCTAGACTTGGGTTGCAGTAATTGTGTGGCTCCCTCTCCCGGGCTCTAGAGCACAGGCTTAGTAGTTATGGCACATGGACTTAGTTGCTCCATGGCATGTGGGATCTTCCCAGATCAGGAATGGAATCCATGTCCCCCGCATTGGCAGATGGATTCTTAACCACTGGACTACCAGGGAAGTCCCCTTCAAGAGTTTCTTTATGAATATAACAAGCAAAAACAAGCAAATAGTCTTAGATATCCTTTTTTCAACAAAACATTCATTTGGTTCAAAATGGAAAAAAAATGACGAAGATATACAGTCTCCCTCTACCTAGTTCCTGTCTAATTCCCATACCCTTCAAAGGTAATCAACACTTCTTGTTTCTCTTGTATCTTTCTAGAACTGAAGCAACTTAGCACGCACTCACACAGAATTAACTTATAAATACATAAGCTAACTCAAATACAGATTCCCTCTAATTTTTTACACACAAAATAATAGCATGTTATATACACTGATATGTGTCTTGCTTTTTCTCACTTGAAAAATACCTTGAAGATCTTTCACATCAATGTGTAATAACCATCCTCACTCCTTTCTTTCGGCTACGTTGTGTTCCAGTAATTCTGAATTCTTTAACCAGTCCCCACTGCTCCCAATGAAAAACAATGCTGTAATGAATAACCTCAAATACACATATATCTTTCTACATATCTGAAAAGAATTGCTGAGTCAACTACAAATAGACATTTGTAATTGTAATCAGTATTAGCAAATTGACTTCAAGGGATTAAACCAATTTATATGAGCCCCAGCAACTTTGGGTGTGTTGTGAAACTTTTGGATTTATGCCAATATGTTGGCTTTAACTTACATTTCTCAGCATTCTCTGAATGATATGTTGTTCCATAGGTGAAAAGTCATTTGTAATTTGTATCTAATTCTTGGGTATATATGGGTGTTTCTGGATTTTTCCTTCTGTTCCAATGATCTGTTTAGTCACCCATCATTACCAAATTTGTTTAACTATTAAGTCTTTCTTTTTCTTTTGGCCAACCCACGTGGCTTGCAGGATCTTAGTTTCATGACCAGGGCTTGAACCCGCACCCACAGCAGTGACAGTGCAAAGAACTAACCACCTGACCACCAGAGAATTACTCCTTAAGCATGTTTAATATATTTCAAGTTTCAGTGCAAAGAGTTTCTTTCCTCTCTGTCACTGCACACCTTTTCAATATTTGCTTGGCTCTTCTTGTTTGTTTGGGCTTCCCTCATAGCTCAGTTGGTAAAGAATCCACCTGCAATGCAGGAGACTTCAATTTGCTCCCTGGGTCAGGAAGATCTGTTGGAGAATAGATAGGCTACCCACTCCAGTATTCTTGGGCTTCCCTTGTGGCTCAGCTGGTAAAGAATCTGCCTGCAATGTGGGAGACCCAGGTTTGATCCCTGAGTTGGGAAGATCCCCTGGAGAAGGGAAAGGCTACCCACTCCAGTATTCCAGCCTGGAGAATTCCAGGGTTGCACATAGTTAGACACGACTGAGTGATTTTCACTTTCATTGTTTGTTTACTTTTTTATATGAACTTCTGAATCAGTTTGATTCTAAAATCTGATAGTGCTTTCATTATGACTGAGTTAAATTATAAATTGATTTAATGGGGGGAAATTCCTTTTATGATGTTGAGTCTATTTTCCATTTCATATCTTTGCATTTGTTCAATCTATTTTGTGTTCTAGTGTTTAAAGTTTTCCTGAATGTTTCTTTTTATTTTTATAGTTTACTCTTTTTGCTAACATTATAATTGGGCTTATTTCTTTACCTCTGTTTGTATGTATAAAAGCTATTAATATCTGTATGTTAATTTTGGATTCTACTACCTTACTATAAAATCTCTTGTTTGAATTAGATTCTTCAATGATTTTCTTGGGTATATACAACTGATAATACAATACAGTTATATAGCCATCTACAAACCCCTTACTTTGGATTCTCACGTGTCTAATCTTTTTTTTTTTTTGCCTTTGTGTGAGGCAAGGCATACAGAATAATGTTAAATAATCAGAGTATATATCTTTGTCCAGTTTCTAACTTTAATGGAAAAGCCTTCAAGTGCCATGGTACTGCTTCTGAGGCTCAGACAGATATAGTCCACAAACTTAAGGGAAAAAGTTTCTACTTTCAAGTGTTATTATTATAAAGAATGTTTGTTATGTTTTTCTCAAATGCATTTCCAGTGCATACGGAGATGATGTAATTTTCTTCTCTTTTTAATATAACAAAATCTCTATTTTTCTACTATTGAATCATCCTTGAATTAGTAGACTAAATCTTCCCTGGTTCATGCTCTATTTTGATTATGTCAGTCTCTTTGGGGGAGGGTTAAAGTCATAGGTGAGATTTGTCTCTTTTGTTTTTAATTTTGACTGCGTTTTGGTATCAAACTTATATTTTAAAAGAATTTGAAAACATTCATTCTTTACAAATTCTGAAGTAGTTTACACGGTAATGGATTTGGAGGCCCACGGCCTGAACTTCCTGCCCTTGACGGGCCTCCCAGTCATCTTTACCTTCTGTCTCTCTTCAGCATGCCAGGTTCACAGTTAGGTTCAACAGAGTCCTCTTCATCCACAGATTTTGCCAAACCATTCTCTTGGCTGTAGTTTCATCAGAAAATAGGTGAAGAGAGTAGGGATATCATTCTTCCATTCATGTATACCCCTCATTAGATGATGAGGAATTTGGCTACCTTAAGAGAGACTTTCCTGGTGGCTTAGACAGTAATGCATCTGCCTACAATGCAGGAGAGCAGGGTTTGATCCCTGGGTCGGGAAGATCCCCTGGAGAAGGAAATGGCAACCCACTCCAGTACTCTTGCCTGGAAAATCCTATGGAGGGAGGAGCCTGGTAGGCTATAATCCATGGGGTCACAAAGAGTGGCCACGACTGAGCGATTTCACTTTCACTTTTTCGAGACTCATAGCTATACCCATCAATTTACCTGCAACTTGGTGAATTTCTTCACTTTGACATTCAAAGTACTGGGCAAAAATTCTGTCACCACCTGCCACAGCTTTTTGTACAAATTAACTTGCAATATTTCATAACTGAAAACCAAGAAATGTTACAATTTGTGCACAAAACTGTAGAGTCTAAAATTTAGTCTCTCAGACCACATGACTGTGTTAGCAGACAGAATACTTGCAAATATAAAATCCTTTGAAGTACTCAGATATGCCCCTTCCTGAGAAGTCTATTCTCTCCCGTACCTATTCTACTGAAAAGTAAATAATAAATTCTGTTCCTTCTAGAGACACCATAGTGGTACTCTGCAATTCCTATTTAGAGTACCTTTTAAAGAAAAGAAAGTCTTAATTCCCTAAACCAGATAATGTATGACATCAATAACCAAGTACCTAATGAGGCCAAAAGGTTGTGTAAAAAACCAAATGCAGGGCTTCCCTGGTGGCTCAGTGGTAAATAATCTGCCTGCCAATGCTGGAGACACAGGTTTGATCCCTGATCCTGGAAGATTCCATGTGCCAAGAAGCAACTAAACCTGTGGGCCAAAAGTACTGAGCCTGTGCTCGTGAGCCTGGGAGCCACAAGTACTGAAGCCCACGCACCCTAGAGTCCCTGCTCCAAAACAAGAGAAGCCACTGCAGTGAGAAGCCTGCACACCACAGCTTGAGAGCAGTGCTCACTTGCTGCAACTAGAGAAAAGCCCATGTAGCCACGAAGACCCAGCATAGTCATAAATAAATAAATAAAATTTTTTTTTTTTTAATGTATAAGAGATTGTCCTTCATTTAAATCTTCAAGGTACAGCTGTCCAGGAAAAGCACACATATACAAAGGCAAAGCACCATGATCTTAAAAAAAGTCAGAGTTTTCTGGAGGGAAAGGGAAGGGGAGTGAAAAGGTGAGGAATATCTCCCTTGCAAGTTTTCAAACTGAAGTAGACAGAAATGCCTTTGGCCATGCCTTGCTTTGCTTTGCTTTGCCTTGAGTGACATTTCAACACACAGGACAGGAGCCAGAGAAATTCTTCTCACAGTAAATGTTTGGGAGAGCAAATCTTTGAAATACAAAGCTCCCATATGTATCATCTGGGACTAGAATGATGAGATTTTTAAAGAGTTGGCTAAGAGCTTCTGACCTTTCATTGTCTCAGAATTTGAGACACAGGTAGTCTGAACAGAACATGGTGAAAAATACCATTTAAAAAAAAAAATACCATTTAGTGATTTCTTATTTTCTGTCAGGGCAACATCTTTCTCCTGTAATCTGCTATCCTTTAGATGTCTCTCACCTGTTTTTTCTGATTTTCTATATTCTATAAGGTGAGTTCACAACTAGACAAGCCTTTCCTCCTTGTTGTAATGGTAGCCAATTTTCTTCGGAGCACTTGGGTCTTTCCTCATGGATAGATGGTTGGTGGGACTGTTAATCAAGAGGTCTTTGATCTTGACCAATAAAGTAAACCTGAACCAAGCAAGGCCAGTAGGACCTCTTCCCCAGGATCCTGAATCTTGAGTGCAATGTTCTAATAAAAGAAAAATATTTGGGATTTATTGATCCCAGTGGCAGTGCTTTAAAGAAACCCTCTGTCAAATCCTACTACCTTGGCTACCGAGGGATACCCAGGCCCGGTTCCTCCAGTCTTCCATTTCATTCTCAGAGTTAACCTAGTAAATTATTTTAAGTTAGCTGGCATTTGTTTCTTTTAAGTGCAACAGAATAAACATGTTGTGAGTGTGCAGTAATTTCAAGTTTATTATTTTAACTATCCACACCCAGCTTGATCCTGTTTGGGTCAAAGGTTAAGCTTAGTGTACAGTCTATGACCACAAAATAAGGAAATATAGATATGTTACCATTTTTTTCTGAAAATTTCATCTTACTAATTCTCCTTCTTCATAACTTATGATCCAATATGATAAAATGTCTTCCCTGGTAGTCTTATGAATAAAGAGCTTAAATTAATTGAAATATTATATATTAACACATACATATGGAACCTAGAAAAATGATATAGGTGAACTTTATTTGCAAAACAGAAATAGGAACATGGATGTACAGAACAAACATATGGAAACCAAGAGAGGGAAAGGGGAGGTGGGATGAATTGGGAGATTGAGACTGTCATATATACACTATTTTTACTATGTACAAAATAGATAACTAATCAGAACCCATGGTATAGCTCAGGCAACTCTACTCAGTGCTCTCTGGGAGCAACTAAAGGAGAAGGAAATCCAAAAAGGAGGAACTGTATGTATACATATGGCGGATTCACTTTGCTGTATAGTAGAAAGTATCAGATCATTGTAAAGCAACTATATTCCAATAAAAGGTAATCAAAAATTAATTAACTGAAATTTCCACTAAGCCTGTTTATCCTAATATTTACAGAAATACAGTGTTATAAAAATGGGATCTTCATTCCAGAAATTTTTTGATCACTTTCAATTTAAATTATATTGCACTAGATACCAAGGAACCTCAGAAGAAATATAAGGCATAGCCCTTGCCACGTAGGAGCTTATAACCCCATTAGGAAGGTAAGATGCATGCACAAGAGTATATGGTGAAGTGCCACAGAGGCTGGGTGGACAGTAAATGTTTAGGAATCACAGGGAAATGCAGACAATCAAGGCAGGAGCAGGAGTGGAAGGCCTCATGAAGCAGGTTGGTTCTTTTTTTTTTTTTTTAATTTTTGGCCATACCCCATGCCATGGCCTCCCAGGTGACGCTAGTGGTATAGAACCCACTTGCCAACCCAACCTGCAGGAGGTACAAGAGATGTGGGTTTGATCCCTGGGCCAGGAAGATCCCCTGGAGTAGGAAATGGCAACCCATCTCAGTATTCTTGCCTGGAAAATTCCATGGGCAGAGGAGCCTGGGGGACTACAGTCCATGGGGTCACAAAGAGTTGGACACAACTTAGCTGCAGCAGCATAGGATGAAGCATGGCATGTGGGAATTTAGTTTCTGGACCAGGGATCAAACCCACACTCCCTGCATTGGACAGTGGAGTCTTAACCAGGGAAGTCTGAAAGCAGGTCAGTTCTAAAAAATAATGTAGACTCATTAAAGGGTGGCTCAGCAAGAAGATCAAGACAAATATGGGTCTGGAATCAAGAACAGGCTTAGCAGGTCTGGTGCAAAGCGAAAAGGGTGGATCTTCAAAGGCCTACAGAAGAAAATATTAGAAAGATAGCAATTTCCACTGAAGTTTAAGAGCAAAGTATCCCAAGAAGCTTGAGTTTATAGCCCCAAGAAAGGATTCTTTTCACACCTTTTGTAATAAATCCTGGCAATAATAACCCATTATATAATCTAAGCAGTGGATTTTTTCCCAAAAAATATAGTAAGATCAAGGCTTACCTGGTGGCCCAGAGGCTGACTCCCCACTCCCAATGCATGGAGCCCAGGGTTCAATCCCTGGTCAGGGAACTAGACCCCACATGCTGCAACTAAGAGCTTGCATGCCACAACTAAGACTAAGTGCAGCCAAATTAAAAAAAAAAAAAAAGATCAGTAAGTACCAGAACATTTTGTTTTATTTGGACTAGTGTTCCATGAGTATATTCAAAGTTTGGGACTCTTGTTCATATAACTGTATGAAAATATGCTTCTACATACTACATGTATTGTTGCATATTCTAGTACACTCTTTGAGAGTTTGGAATCTTTTAACCTGTGTGAAATTCAGACTCTGCATGACAAGGCACCTTATAAAACTCAAAATTAGAAGCTATTTTGAAAGATAATTTGAAGAGACTTGAAAGGGAAATCAAAGATTTTACAGACAAGCAAAAGCTAGAAGAGTGCAGAACCACCAAACCAGCTTTACAACATATGTTCATAGAACTTCTCTAGGTGAAAAAGAAAAGGCCTCAACTAGAAACAAGAAAATTACAAAATGAAAAAGCTCACTGAAGGAAAATATACAGTAAAGGTAGGAAATCATCTACACATTACAAGCTAGAAGAGAGGTTAAAAGACAAAAGTAGTAAAAAAAAGCATCTATATTCACAATAAAAAGTTAAGGGATACACAAAAAATTAAAAGTAACATATGATATCAAAAACAGTAATTATAAGGAGAGGAGAGTAAAAATACAGGGTTTTCAAAATGAATTTGAAAGTAAGAGATCAGTAACTTAAAACAAGCACATATAAATACAGGCTTCTATATTAAAAACTTCATGGTAACCACAAACCAAAAATTTGTAATAGATATACATACAAAAAAGAAAAAGCAATCCAAATATAACACTAAATATAGTCATCAACCTACTGAATGGAGAAGATATCTACAAATGATATGACAGATCAGGGATTAGTATTCAACATATATAAACAGCTCATACAATTCAACATCAAAAAAACACAAAATAACCCAATTAAAAAATGGACAGGAGGACTAAATAAATATTTTTCCAAAGAGGAAATGCAGACGGCCAACAGGCACATGAAGGGGCGCTCAATATTGTTAATCATCAGGGGAATTGCAAATCAAAACCACAATTAAACATCACCTCACATACGTCAGAATAACTGTCACCAAAAAGAACACAAATAACAATGTTGACAAGGATGTGGAGAAAAGGAAACCTAGTACACTGTGGTGGGAACATAAATTGGTGCAGTCACTGTGGAAACCAGTATTGAGGTTTCTCAAAAAAATAAAAATAAGATTAGCATGTGAGCCAGCATTTCTACTATTGGGTATATATTCAAAAAAGACAAAAACACTAATTTGAAAAGATACATGCATCCCAATGTTCACAGCAGCATTACTCACAATGGCCAAGGTATGGAAGTAATCTAATTAAGATTCCATCAACAGATAACTGGATAAAGAAGATGTGGAATATATATACAATGAGATACTATCCAGCCACAAAAAACTGCCAAATCTTACCATTTGCAGTGACGTGAATAAACTTGGAGGGTGTTATGTTTTAGTGAAATAAGTCAGACAGAGAAAGACAAATACTACATGATACCACTTACATGTGTAATCTAAAAAATACACCTAGTAAATACAACAAAAAGAAGCAGTCTTATAGAGAACTATTAATAGTGGTTACCAGTGGGGGGGAAGGGCAATATTGGGGTGGGGGAGAGGAGGTGCAAACAACGGGGTATAAGATAGGCTCAAGGATGTATTGAACATCACAGGGAATATAACCAATATTTTGTAATGGAAAGTATCCTTAAAATTGATATGAAAATTTTTTTAATTTAAATAAACTGCCTGATGAAGTAAAAAATGTTGGTCTTTAAAAATATATCTATCCTACATATTATTATAAACCTCCCTTGGACAAGAAAGAAGAACAATAAATAAAATGAACCATAATAAAATCACACTATTCAACAAAATTAGATTATCATTAGTATAAAGGATAGCATGTACTCCTAAAGTTATAATTTGTTCTGTTAAAGGAAAAGGAGAGTTAGGTAAATTTCAAGACATTTCCTTCAGAAAATGAAAAGGACTGTTGATGAAAGTCTATGTTACACTCATGGAAAACTTTTAAGCTCTAACCTCTTAGATGGCATTCAGTTCTGTTCAAGTGATGCCAAGTCTTTGTTATTTCCTCAACTCTACACTGGCTGAAAATCTCCATTCTCCCGGATATAGGATGTCAGAATTGCGTATTTGACATTTATGAACATTTAATGTTAACACAGAAGCTTCCTGTCCCTGAAATGTATATGAATGTTCTACACTATTTTTTGTCGAATACAGTGATTTACAATTGTTTGGTCTTATTTTCAGTCATAGCCGCCTCAGTAATTTTTCTCTAGTAACTCCTTTTTGAATGTTACCTTTAAATCTTTAAGGATTCCTAGATACATTTTCTACTTGAAATAATAAAAATAAATGAAAAAAAAAAGTAGGCAAAAATGGCAAATTTTTATTTGAACCTCAATCACTACCAAATTATCTGGTGCTGAATTATCACTTTATTTTAATTGAGAGTCTACAATCATGGGCTACATCCTGGGGGCAAACAGTTTATTCCAGGTTGATTTTATCTTGATCTAGGCATCCATCCGTGAGGAGTGTCAAAAGTCTGAATCAGCCTGGTTTCATGACCTTTCCTCAGTCACATTAATGCCACAGTCATTATGTGGGCAGCTTTAACATATGGGCAAGGAGGTAGATCACAAACACCCTCCCGTGTTGCTGGTGGGGATGCAAAGGCAGTGGCCACTTTGGAAAATTGAAGGAGTGGGAATGGAGAATGACTGTTAAAGGGACAAGGTTTCTTTGGAGTGATGAAAATGTTTTGCAATTTTTTTATTTATTCATTGGCTGAACCTTTTGGCATGTGGAACTTCCCTGACCGGGGACCAAACCTGCATCCCCTACAGTGGGGGCTCAGAGTCTTAACCACTGAACCACCAGCATAGTCCTACAATTATTTTTAAACGTTTTAAAATTAGATTTTGGTATAGTATGCACAACTCTTGAATAAGATCCACTCAACAGTACACAGTAGGTGGGTGAATTTTATCACATGTGAATCTTATCTGTCCAAAGAAAACACATTCAGAAGCTCCTAGAGTGTAACTGATTCATTCTGCTGCACAGCAGAAATGAACACAACACTGTAAAGCAACCATACTTGAGTAAAAATCAAGTCTTTAGAAGTTCCTAGAAATTATGTTTTAGTTCTGACTCCAATACAGGTAACAAGTTTCATAAACTAAAGAGCAGCCCTGCTCTGCCAGAGCTGTTCTAGTGTTAGTATTGCTCTCCCCATTGTGCCTTTGCCCCTCCAAACATACATCATTTACTGCCTGCTACCACAGTTTGGGAGAAGGGATTCTGAGAACTGGGAATTCTAATAAAATTGTAGGTAAACAAATCAGTCTTTGGGTGCTGTGATAAAAAAAAAAGAAGGTAGCCAAATAATTCTTTGTGAATTATTGTGAATTATGCTTATTAAAATATAAACAAGTATATACTAATACATACTAAAGTTCATTGTTGTTCAGTCACTAAAGTCATGTTCGACTCTTTGTGACCCCATGGACTGCAGTACATCAGGATACCCTGTCCTTCACTCTCTCCCACAGTTTGCTCAAATTCATGTCCACGGAGTCAGTGACGCTATCTAAACATCTCATCTTTCTCCTTTAGCCTTCAATCTTTCCCAGCCACAGGGTCTTTTCCAATGCGTTGGCGGTTTCCATCAGCTGGGCAAATTATTGGAGCTTCAGCTTCAATATCAGTCCTTCCAATGAATATTCAGGGTTGATTTCCTTTAGGATTGACTGGTTTGATCGCCTTGCTGTCCAAGGGACTCTCAAGAGTGTTCTCCAGCACCACAGTTCTAAAGCATCCATTCCTCCATGCTCAGCCTTCTTTATGGCCCAACTTTCCATCCATACATGACTACTGGAAAAACCAGAGCTTTGACTAGATGGACAGTTGTCAGCAAAGTGATGTCTTTGCTTTGTCACATGCTATCTAGGTTTGTCACAGTTTTTCTTCCAAAGAGCAAGTGTCTTTTAATTTCATGGCTGCAGTCATCATCCAAAGTGATTCTGGAGCCAAGAAAATAAAATCTGTCACTGCTTCCACTTTTTCCCCATCAATTTGCCATGAAGTGATGGGACTGGATGCCATCATCTTAATTTTTTGAATGTTGACTTTTAAACCAGCTTTTTCAATCTCCTTTTTCACTTTCATCAAAACGATCTTTAGTTCCTTTTCACTTTTAGACATCAGAGAGATATCATCTGCATTTCTGATGTTGTTGATATTTCTCCTGGCAATCTTGATTCTTGCTTGGGATTCATTCTGCCTGGTATTTCACATGATGTACTCTGCATATAAATTAAAAAAAGTCAGGGTGACAATATACAGCCTTGATGTACACTCCTTTCCCAGTTTTGAACCAGTTTGTTGTTCATTGTGGGGTTCTAACCATTGCTTCTTGACCTGAATACAGGTTTCTCAGGAGACAGGTAAGGTAGTCTGGTTTTCTTTCAATCTCTTTAAGAATTTTCCACAGTTTGCTGTGATTTACACAGTCAAAGGCTTTCACATAGTCAACGAAGAAGAAGTAAAGGTTTTTCTGGAACTCCCTTGCTTTCTCCATGATCCAATGAATGTTGGCAATTTGATCTCTAACTTCGCCTTTTATAAACCCAGCTTGTACATCTGGAAATTTCAGTTCACATAATGCTGAAGCGCAGCTTGAAGGATTTTGAGCATAATCTTGCTAGCATGTGAAATGAGCGCAACTGTACAATAGTTGGAACATTCTCTGGCATTGCCCTTCTTTGGGACTGGAATGAAAACTGACCTTTTACAGTCCCGTGGCCACTGCTGAGTTTTTCAAGTTTGCTGGCATATTGAGTGCAGCACTTCAACACATCCTTTTTAAGGACTTGAAATAGCTCAGCTAGAATTCCATCACTTCTACTATCTTTATTCGTAGTGATGTTTCCTAAGACCCACTTGACTTTACACTCCAGGACATCCAGCTCTAGGTGAGTGACCACACCATCATGGTTATTTGGGTCATTAAGACCTTTTTTGTATAGTTCTTCATTGTATTCCTGCCACTTCTTAATCTCTTCAGCTTCTGTTAAGTCTTTACCATTTCTGTCCTTTATCATGACCATCCTCACATGAAATGTTTCCTTGATATCGCCAATTTTCTTGAAGAGATCTCTAGTCTTTCCATTCTACTATTTTCCTCTATTTCTTTGCATTATTCATTTAAGAAGGCCTTCTTATCCCTCTGTGCTATTCTCTGGAACTCTGCACTCAGTTAGGTATATCTTTCCCTTTCCCCCTTGCCTTTCACTTCTCTTCTTTCCTCAGCTATCTGTAAAGCTTCCTCACACAACCACTTTGCCTTCTTGCATTTCTTTTTCCTTGGGATGGTTTTTGTCACTGTCTCCTGACTAGTTCTTCAGGCATTCTGTCTACAAGATCTAATCCCTTGAATCTATTTGCCACTTCCACTGTATAATCATAAGGGATCTGATTTTGGTCATACCTGAATGGCCTAGTGGCTTTCTCTCCTTTCTTCAGTTTAAGGCTGAATTTTGCTAAGAAGCTCAAGATCAGAGTTACAGTCAGTTCTGGGTCTTGTTTTTGCTGACTGTATAGAGTTTCTCCATCTTTGGCTGCAAAAAATATAATCAATCTGATTTTGCTATTGACCATCTGGTGATGTCCATGTGCAGAGTCATGTCTTGTGTTGTTGGGAGAGAGTGTTTGCTATGACCAGTGTGTTCTCTTGACAAAACTCTGTTAGTCTTTGCCATGTTTCATTTTGTACTCCAAGCCCAAACTTGCCTTTTACTCCAGATATCTCTTGACTTCCTACTTTTGCATTCTAATCCCCTATGATGAAATGGACATCCATTTTTTGGTGTTAGTTCTTGAAAGTGTTGTAGGTCTTCATAGAGACGTTCAACGTCAGCTTCTTCAGCATTACTGGTTGGGGCATAGACTTGGATTACTATGATGATGAATGGTTTGCCTTGGAAAGGAACCCAGATCATTCTGTTGTTTTTGAGACTGTACCCAAGCACTGCATTTCAGACTCTTTTGTTGACTATGAATGCTCCATATATATTTATATGTGTATATATATACATTTTATACATATACATTATATATACAGTATAAAATTGAATCACTTTTCTGTACAACTAAAACCAATACAACATTGTAAATCAACTATTTGTTGTAGTTCAGTTGTTCAGTCGTGTCCAACTCTTTACAACCCCATGGACTGCAGCATGCCAGGTTCCCCTGTCCTTCATCATCTCTGCCCTGTCTCCATTTTTAAAAGTCTTATTATTTAAAAATTTAAAAACAGATGTGTAAGTAATGATGCCTGTACATAGTTCTTGACTTCTCCTATCATTTCACATCTACTTTCACTTTCCTATTTCTCAAGCACTTTAGTTCTGTGGTGTGTTTTAGGGGTAAGAAGTGTAACATCTGCAGTTACAAGAGTGTCAAAACTATTATGACTGATTTTTGATAATATATGAGTAGCATAAAGCTTTAAAATAATGTAAGTTTCTTCTGGGTCAAAAACGTAAACTTCCTATGTATTGATTTATATATTTTCGAATAGAATAACCCTAACACCAATGTTAGTCCTTCAAAAGTAAGTCATTAGCTCAATTTTGACACTTACCCATGACATTTCATAATCAGCACAGTTTATGATTTCTAAAGTAAAATAATTTGTTATATATCAATATTATTTTTTAAAAGAAAAAGAAACTACATGTTGTCTTTGTAAATTAACTTTAAAACTCCTTGTAAAACCATACGAGTTATCCTTATTTTATACATATACACACATGTATATTAGGGCTTCCCTGATGGCTCAGCAGTAAAGAATCTGCCTGCAGTACAAAAGATGAAGGAGACGTGGGTTCAATCCCTGGGTAGAAAAATCCCCTAGAGGAGGAAATGAAAACTCACTCCAGCATTCTTGCCTGGAGAATCCCGTGGACAGAGGAGTCTGGCGGGCTACAGTCCATAGGGTCACAGAGTCAAACACAACTGACAGTCTGAGCACACACGTGCATATATACATATATATTTCTATATCTACAATTCTGTATGCCTTTTCCACAATATTAAATAGCTACAAAAGAGAATTAACTCCAAACAAGAATTTCAGTACAGCTGTAAATCCGGTTGTTATGACCTTAATCAGATTGTCTCAGTAGTCAAGGGAGGACTAAGACACTTCATGCGTGCGTGCATGTCGCTTCAGTTGTATCTGACTCTTTGTGACCCTCTGGACTGTAGCCTGCCAGGGCTCCTCTACCCGTGAATTCTCCAAACAAGAATACTGGAGTGAGTTGCCATGCCCTTCTCCAGGGGATTTTCCCAACCCAGGGATTGAACCCAGGACTCTTGTGTCTCCTGCACTGGCAAGCAGGTTCTTCAACACAAGCACCACCTGGGAAGTCCAAGCTACTTTATACTCCTGGCATATTAATGAAGAAAAAAATGAGGATTTAAATGAGGATTTAAAAATCAAGGTATCTGTTAAAAGTTTACTCTTTAAAAATCAGTGCTAGGGGACTTCCCTGATAGTCTAGTGATTAGGACTTCATCTTCCAATGCAAAGGATCTGAGTTCAATTCCTGGTCAGGAGCTAAGATTCCACATGCCTTGCAGCCAAAAAACCAAAACATAAAACAGAAGAATATTGTAACAAACTCAACAGACTTTAAAAATGGTCCTTATTAAAAAAAAATCTTAAAAGAAATCAATGCTATCAGCCAAAAAAGTAGAAACAACCCAAATAACCAACAACTGATAATAAATAAAATGTGGTATATCTACACAATGGAATTTTTCATTTATTATAAATTGTATTTAGCTTTTGGTCTCCAAGTTAACTGAGGAGGCAGGTTGTTTTATTCTTTCATTAAAAAAAATCATTTTATTGAAGTATTGTTGATTTACAATGAAGTGTTTCTGTTGTACAATGAAGTATTTCTGTATATATGTAATCCTTTTTCATACTCTTTGCCATTATTGTTATTACAGGGCATTGAACATAGTTCCCTATGCTATACAATAGGACCTTGTTGTTTACCATCCTGTGCACAATAGTTTGCATCAGATAGTCCCAAACTCCCAATCCATCCCTTCCCCACCTCTACCCTTGGCAACACAAGTTCTCCATTTCTGTGAGTCTATTTCCGTACACAATGATATTATTCAGCAATAGAAGGGAATGAAGTATTACACATGCTACAACATGTATGAACCTTAAAAACACTGTACTAAGTACTAAGGGAAAGCAGCCAATCACCAAAGACTACCTATTACATGGTTCCCATTTCTATGAATCTTCCAGAACAGGCAAGTCTACAGAAAGTAGGTGAGCCATCGCCTAGGGCTGAAAGAGTTTGGAGAAAAAGAGAAATGACTGCTGACAGGTATAAGGTTTCTTTTGGGGGCTGTTGAACATATTTTAGAATTGACTACAGTGATAGTTGTACATGTCTGTGAATACACTGAAAACCATCAAATTGTACACTTTAAATAGCTGAATTATAAGGTTTGTGAGTTATGTTTTAATAAAGCTGTCAAAAAATTAATGCAAACCCCAGCTGAATATATTTATCAAAATTCATCATATTGTATACTTAGACCTGTTGGATTTTACTGTATATAAAGTATACCTCAGTAAAGTTGACTTTATAAAGAAAAATTATTAATGCTATAAACACACATACAGTTCCAATGACTGCTCTATGACCTGATTTGGAGATAAAATCAACAATATCTGTTTAACGTCTTTCATAAATGTGAGGTTCCCTCCCCTCCCACACACCTCCCAACACACACACCCAGATTTCTCCAGTCCATGATTCTTTCATGTAACTTAACTAATGCAGACACAGTCACTTCCTAAGTCAGAGCATCAAGTGCACTCCTGATCACACCCAGATTTCTAACCTAGGAACAGGTTTAAACAAGGGCAACAAAATCAGGAGATTATGCTTTGCTTATTCTATTTGCATTGTAGCTCCTCAAATAAAGCAGTAACAAAGCTCCAGTTCAAGTGCAGGAATGACTACACATCATAAAAGAAGAATCTAAGCAATGAAAATAAAATGTAAGTTCAGGGCTTCTAAAGTAAACGTCAGTGATCTCTGGCTGCTTTGTGTACGTATAGAAGAATGTACAGAAAATGATAAGCAGCAAGTTAATACTTTAAGTTGTTTGATAGCTTCCTTGTTTTCCTCTTAGTTTCACCATAAAGACAGGGTAGAGAGGAAGAGAGGTTTTGCTAGTATCTGGTTCCACAAAGGAAGGAACTGAGTTAAGGTCATGAGCTTTATTCAGTTCAGCTCAGTTGCTCAGTCGTGTTCAGCTCTTTGGACACCATGGACTGCAGCACGCCAGACTTCCCTGTCCATCACCAACTCCTGGAGCCTGCTCAAACTCAAGTCCTTCGCGTCGGTGCTGTCATCCATGATGCCACACGTGAGCTTTGTTATCACATGTATATCTGGTTCTGATACAGTCTACACTACTTACCATATGTTTTTGAGCTAAGTACTTAATGTCTGTGAGCCTCAGTTTTCCCCATCTGTAAAATGCTGAAGCTGAAGCTCCAATACTTTGGCCACCTGATTCGAAGAACTGACTCATTTGAAAAGACCCTGATGGTGGGAAAGACTGAAGGCAGGAGGAGAAGGGGACGACAGAGGATGAGATGGCTGGATGGCATCATTGACTCAATGGATATGAGTTTGAGCAAACTCTGGGAGTTGGTGATGGACAGGGAGGCCTGGCGTGCTGTAGTCCATGGGGTCGCAAAGAGTCAGACGTGACTGAGTGACTGAACTGAAAATGGTAAATTATGAATTTAAAGTACAAAGTTCACTTATATGCGGAATGTTAAAAAAGAGTACAAATGAACTTATCCACAAAACAGAAATAGAGCTACAGATGTGGAAAATAAATTTAAGGTTACAGGGGAGAAGAGGGGAAGGGATGAATTGGGAGATTGGATTGACATATAGACAATATTATATATAAAACAGATAAAAAGTAAGGACCTATTGTATAGCACAGGGAACTCTACTCAGTACTCTGTAATAGCCTAAATAGGAACAGTATGTAAAAAAAGAGTAGCTATATGTATAACTGATTCACTTTGCTGAACACCTGAAACTAACACAACATTGTAAATCAACTATACGCCAATAAAAAAATTTTTAAGTTCAAATCTCAGTGCCTGGCACACAATAACACATTTTACTAAATATTAGCTATGATTTTATACCTATAAAGCATTTCTGGGGACTTAATAGCCACTTTCTCAGTTACTCACACCAGAATTCAAGATCAACTAGTTACTGAATCATTTCTCACTCTAGGGCTTCTAAGACTTTTTGATCTTTACTTATTTCTTAATCTTTAGTTATTTTTTTAATACTAAGAACATTTAAACCAAGATCTGCATACTGGCAGGTTGCATCTGGAATGATTCAAAACTGTGTTTACTACTGTTAAAACTTGATTTGGTTTCAAGTTTAGGAATTCCAGAATTTGCATTTTTAAAAAGTCACCCTATGAAAAAAAAAATAAAATAAATAAATAAATAAATAAAAAGTCACCCTATGGAGAATTCCCAGGCAGTCCGGTGGTTAGGTCTCAGAGCTTTCAATGCGATGGCCCCAGTTTCAATTCCTGGGCAGGGAACCAAGATCCTGCAAGCCTTGCAGTGCAGCCAAAAAAAAAAAAAATCACCCAACGATTCTAATACAGGTCATCCACAGATACACTCTGAAAACTGCTGCCCAACCAAAGTGATTCTCGACCATGACTGCACTAGAATCATCTGGGCAGCTTTTAAATATCCCCGATGCCAGGTCCCACCACCAGCCTGCTCTGGGGTAGAGCCTAACACTCCCAGCCACTCTAACGTGTAGCTAGGCTGAGCATCACTGTCCTAGAGGATACAGCACGTTCTGACCAACCGTCCCATCTTCCATCCCAGTGGAGGAAAGACACAGGTGAGGAAGACAGAGGAGAAGACGAGCAGTTGGTGATAGTGAACCAAGCAAGTGGAAACTGCCTGGAGCCCACCACCCCAGTGCAGCAGCCAGCACTTGGCTGTCTTTTGACTCTACTCTGTCATTTACCCTGTCAAAGACAAAGTTTACTCAGCCCCACACCTAAATCTCCACTGATCATCACATCTACATTGGTTTCAAATAGAAACAAAAGCAAAAATTCTTACAGCAGTGATAACCATGGCAAAAGTTAAGTTTCTTGATTTTCTATAAATGCTTGCAGAAAAAATGCAGAAGAGGATCACTGTCTATAATACAAAATTTAAAAGATGATTACATCCATCTATCTGCTTTTTTAATGAAAAGAGGAGAAAGTGGTATAAGAAAGTATATCAAACAATGCAAAAAATAAACAAACACCTCTACCATGCTAATGCACCTAAGTGACTTAAAGGGTACAGAAAAGTCAGCATCTCTCTCCAAAGAATCAAAAGTTTACCAAACAAGACAGCAGAATAATTGGACCATCTCAGGACAGCATGACTTTTATTTTTCTAAAGCCCCCTGGAGTGTAGAAGGAGGAAAAAAAAAGGAATGGATGGCTGCCTGCTCCCTCTTCACTTCTGACAATCTGGCGCTGTCCCCACTGGTGGTGGCAACGCTATTAACCCCACCCTTTGATGTGGCAAGTGCCCAAAATCTGTTGGCTGGTTTCTGGCCAGAGAATGAGCAATTTCACCCTGACGGCTCCAGAGAAGGCAAATACACACACTGCCAGACAGAAGAGAGAAAAATCTTTTCCCAACTCTCCCACTGTCCCAGATGGCCAAGTCCCAGAGGATGAACTGCCTCTAGAGCATCACTTCACCACCCATAATGCCACCCTGCTGCTGCACAGCAGTGCAGGTAAAGACCTGGGAGGAGCAGCTTCAAGAATCTCCAGGCAGGGGCTTCCCTGGTGGCCCAGTGGTAAAGAATCCACCTGCCAATGCAGGAGACACGGGTTCAATCCCTGATCCGGGAAGATCCCACATGCCATGGAGCGACTAAGCCTATGCATCACAACTATTGAGCCTGTGCTCTAGAGCCTGGGAGCTGAAACTACTGAGCCTTTGTGCCCCAACTGTTGAAGCCCATGTGCCTAGAGCCCATGCTCTGCAACAAGAGAAGCCACAACAATGAGAAGCTCAAGCACCACAACAAAGATCCAGTGCAGCCAAAAAATAAATAAGTGTGTGTGTGTGCGCATGTGTGCATGCTCAGTCACGTACAAGCTCTTTGTGACCCCATGGACCAATACATAAACAAAAATTAAAATAGATATATATGTATAATTGAATCACTTTGCTGTACAACAGAAAGGAACACAACATTGTATATCACCAATACTTCAATAAAATAAACTTTTTTTAAAAAAAGGGAAGAGAGAAGTCTCAGTGAGGAAAGACCCCAGTGACAATGACGGTCTGCTCTTAGGTCCCAAAGAGCCATCAGGTCACCCACAGCCCAAAGAAGACAAAACAAAGAGGCCCTGAAGTACAAGAGAGGCTTACTTTCATTCCTTTCTTTCATTTCCTTCCTTCCTTCCTTTTCCGCTCAACTCAGGGAGCTATGCAGCTTATGCACACCTCTTTGCCGTGTGTTACTCCACAGTTTCCAGGGTACTTGTTGGTAGAATGGAGGTGAAGATGAATCCTCAAAGTTGACAAGACAAAATCAATTCCTGTGTCTCCTGAGCACCACGGGAAGTCAAGTTTGCCTTGACAGTCTTCATACCCCAGTTTTCTACTCTTCCCCAGTTCAAAGATACCCCTTCGTGACTTCAAATATACCAAAGATCTTGAGGATACCCTGGTTGTTCAGTGGTGAGGATTCCATACTTTCACTGCCAAGGTTGAGGGTTCAGTTCCTAGTCAAGGAACTAACATCCCGAAAGCCGTGAGGTGTGACCATAAAGATATCTAAGATCTTGTTTGGGTCCTTTGCTTTTTTGATGCTCTTTGGGCATCAAAAAAGCAAAGGACCCAATTTTAAGGTTGCAGCTCCACACAAGCATGTTTCTAATCATTAAAGCATATACTTTTCAGGGGATTTCAAACCTGGCTGTGGCTCAGACAGTAAAGAATCTGCTTGCAATGCAGGAGACCAGGGTTTGATCCCTGGGTCAGGAGGATCTCCTGGAGAAGGGAATGGCTACCCACTCCAGTATTCTTGCCTGGAGAATCTCAAGAACAGAGGAGCCTGATGGGCTACAGTCCATGGGGTCGCAAAGAGTTGGATACAACTGAGCAACTAACACTTTTCATTTCAAACCTGGCTGTACCATAGGGGCTTAAAAAGGACCAATGTCTGAGACTTCTCTAGACACATGAAAACAGGATCTCTGGGCTTGAGGCCAAATTGCTAAAGGGCTCCAGGTGATCTCAATGTGAAGCTTCTAACAGAAAGGAGTGGACCACTGCACTAGCTTACATAATTGCTCCTCTTGCCGGACAAGCCTAAATTGAAAGACTTGACTGATTTTAGTTATTTAAACTGATCTAACACTTTCTATGTATCAGACACAGTGCCAGGATTTTCAAATGTTATCTTTTTAATCTACATAAGATAAATTAGAAAAGTATTAATAACCCTCCTTCTACCTCCAAAGTCCACAGAATTTTTGCTAGATTCTACTTAAGGCTCTCTCTCTCCATTTAACCCTAGGATTTATCACCTAATGGAGGTTCATAAATTGTTCATAGGTTTGCATTCTTTTACTTTGGTAAGTTATCTTAAACTTTTTTTAAATGGATACTCTTTAACAGAACTGGACATGCTAGCATCCTTCAAGGGCTTATAGTGGACAAATTAATGTCTACATAATGATAATGATAGCTTGACCATTTCAAGACCTTTGAGAATAATACACAGAATACTGTGGTCTTCAGATCTCCTTTGGCCCTAAGTCCTAAAAGTCTTTACCAAAGACATTTCTATTTATTTCATAAAAGTCTTTTAACGTTCTTGCAGCACACACACACACAACTGCTAAACACAACCAGGATCCATCATTATTCCTATGTTCCCATTCTACGTGGCTTGTGCCTCTGTTTGTTTTTTTTTTTTTTTTTTTTTTGCTGGTCTGCATTATAATTAGCCATTACTTGTCTTTCCCTTCACTACACTGAAAATTCCTTGGGGTCAAGGCATACCATATGTTCTTTATGTTCCTTCCACATCTCTGCATATAGTAGGCACTGAATAAATGTTTGCTAATGTTAATAGAAAAAGATATTAAGCTGTAGTTCAGGGAGCAATGTAAAGTAGCTAGCAGGCTAGAGGGGTGTGGTCCAAACTCTCTAGTGCATCATCAGTCGTCAAATCAATCGCACACTGTGAGCAGCAGTGTTTAAAAAAACTGAAATTTAGACTAGAATAAAATTGATTAAAGTAGCAAATATAAGTCCTCCTGCACACTGCTAAGGGCTGAGCACTACTTTGAGAGACTTGGCTTCAGTGTTTACATGTGTGCCTGTGTTTGCTGGCAGGGTCAGGCTGTAAAATAAATCTCACTATGGGTCACAGTCAAAAACACTGAAAGCCCCTAGTCTAGAAGGGTCCATGTTCAACCTGGGTACATAGTTGAGGTTAGACCACAATTAATAGCAGAGCATTAGCCATGTGAATTTAAGCAAGTTAAAAAACCTCAGTTTCTTCAACTATAAAATGAAAATAGGATAGGAAGAACTCCTTTGTCTTAGAACTTTATGAGGAACACACGAAATAATCTCTATGAAATACTAGGTGTTGATATCTGGCATACAGCAAATGTTTACCAATACTGTTACTGTTGTGGCATGTTCTAAAGGTTTTCTTAGAAAAACTTGAAATGAGTACCTCCCTCCCTCCCTCCACTTTCTCATTTCCTAATCATTCCTCAACTCAATGTTTTCTGGCTTCGATGCATCCAGACAAGAAAAATGTCCTTACTGTGTTCTTTAACTTCTCAGTGCAAAAGAAAATCAAAGATGATCATTCCTGCCCTCATGGAGATTCAAGCCAGGCATCAATAAACAGTGTGATCCAAAAATTATAAATAGGGTTTCCCTGGTGGCTCAGTGGTATAGAAGCCACCTGCCAATGCAGGAGACACAGGTTCAATTCCTGATCTGGGAAGATCCCACATTCCGTGGAACAACTAATCCTGTGTGCCATAACTATTGAGCCTGTGCTCTAGAGCCTGGAAGCTGGAGCTACTGAAGCCCATGTGCCCTACGGCTTGCACTCTGCAACGAGAGAAGCCAGCACAACGAGAAGCCCGCACACCACAACTAGAGAGTAGCCCCTGCTCTCTGCATAGTTGCAGAGAAAAGCCCATGCAGCAACAAAGACTCAGCACAACCAAAATAAATAAATAAAATGTTTTAAGTTAATTATAAAAAATAAAAACTGGTTTTACAAATCCGTATTTTGTTCATATGACATTCGGTGTTTAGATCTTTCAATGCCCTGCTAGCTACCTGATTCTTTCTATTTTCTCTAAAGATTTGCAACAATTCAGCCCCAACTACCTCTGCAGGATTACCAAAACCTGGACTCCCCAAACCACTGTCACAATTCATCCCTTAAGCCATGCTCCTCTCCTTCTGAATGCCTTAGACTCTTCACTCCCCACCAGCTGCGGGGAGGCTGTAATCCTTTCTGCAACTCCTGCTTCAAGTTGTTGTTCAGTCACTCAGGCGTGTCTAACTCTTTGTGACCCCATGGACTGCAGCACATCAGGCTTCCCTGCCCTTCACCATCTCCCAGAGTTTGCCCAAACTCATGTCCATTGAGTCAATGATGCCATCCAACCATCTCGTCCTCTGTCATCCCCTTCTCCTGCCTTTAATCTTTCCCAGCATCAGGGTATTTTCCAATGAGTCAGCTCTTCACATCAGGTGGCCAAAGTATTGGAGCTTCGGTTTCAGCATCAGTCCTTCCAATGAATATTCAGGACTGATTTCCTTTATTGACTGGTTGAATCTCCTTGTAGTCCAAGGGACTCTCAAGAGTCTTGTCCAATACCATGGTTCAAAAGCATCAATTCTTGACTTAGCCTAAATGTCTCCTCTTATTTGATGCCATCCAAACCCTTCAACAGTTAGTCATTCCTTCTCGAAGGTCTCACAATAATTTGGGCAATCTTGTTCTTACAACATTTATCACAATATGTTATTATTCATTAAAATATCTAACCAACAAGATTATCCTGCATCCCCAGCACTAAGAATTGTGCTTGGCACATAGTAAAGGCTCAACAGGTCTTTATGAAATGAATGAATAAATGAATGCATAGAAAGCCTACTGACCTAAATCTCCTGTATATCAAAATGATTAACCATATAGTTTTCATTCAACAGAAAGAACTGAGTACATTTGGGAGGTATTTGTGTATTTGGAAGAAAATGAATGCATCTGGAAGGTGCTGTGGGCTGAAGGTGGATGTGGTTCCTTCCTCCAAAGGGCTTAGAGCCTGCCTCCATCATTAAACCTGAAAGGCTAGCCAAATACATGGGTAAACATAAAGTTAGCTTTTTTAAATGAGAGTTGTTACCAGTATAAGATCAGATGGTATGTCTTAAATGATCAGATAATTACCTGATTCTTTCAGGTTTGTTTTAAATGTTAAATATCCAGGGCTGGCTGACAAACTCCCATAGGTGCCAGGGAGGGTCGACCCCCCACTGGAGCAGGGACAAGGACAAAGTGTGGCCCAGAACTGTCACCGAGAGCCTTCCACTGGTCCTCTCTGTCAGCTTGGTTACAGTGAGGTCTGTGATTTCTCTGAAAACGCCATGTTTCTTTTATGTACTCAGATGCTTCCTTCCTGTTGTCAATATCTGCTCTGAGCTTTACAGGTAGAGGTAGGCCCACCTGTTTGTAAAATAGCTCATTAGCATAAAGCAAAGAACACATCTTACCTCGTCACATTCATGAAACTCTGCTTTAAAAATATTATATTACAGAATTTAACTGTAGTGTTCCCCCAGGAACGAGTTATTCAAAAGAACTGGAGGTTGGAATCACGTGCAAGTCCACTACTTTTGTTCTCATTTTTATTTTTTTGTATTCACATAAATATACTTTAAAAAAAAAAACTTAACTTCTATATTAACACATAAGAGCCAAACTCTTAACTTATTCACCTTGTTGCAATTGAAGAACATCCCCAGATTAAAGAGACAGACTACAGGGCAAAATCTTGCTCAGGTAAAGATGATGATTTGTCTAAGCACTGTAAGATAAACTTATTGGGAATTCCCTGGCGATCCAGTGGTTTGGACTTCAAGCTTCCAAGGCCAGGGGTCTGGGTTCCACCACTAATCAGGGAACTAAGATCCTGCAAGCTGAGTATCATGGCAAAAAATAAATAAAGCAAACAAAAAATTAAGCTTATAAATACACCTTGTTCAAGTGGAAACAAGGATCTATTTTCCAGCTGTCATTATCTTCTTACGTTTGAGTGAGAAGGAAGAACAGGAAGGAAAATATTTAGAGAACAGTTCTGGGTCCTGGAATTAAACCTAACTAACTGTCCCTGAAAGGGATAATTAACACAAGCAATTAACTGCCAGGGCCTCTGAATTATGTCAACAGCATGACCATCGATAAAGAGCATTCATTGATTTTAAAGGCCTTATAAATCTATCATGGTCCAGCACTCACCAAAGAGATCTTCCAAAGCTATCATGCTTTAGATCCGGTGAGTGCTGGAATATGTGTCAGTGAAGAACTGGGTTAGAGATCAGATGGACTGAGGGCAGGATCATGGAAGTCTGAAGCCAGAAGAAAGCTTGGAAGTCATCTAGCAAATTAGCGGCAAAAAAGCCAAATCTGATCTCTAGAGGTGTTTTGTTTGGCCTGCCCAATTCTTATTTTCTTTTATTTTTAGCCATGTTGAATGAATTGCCAATGTTTTCCCATCAAAATCTGAATTTCCGGATTCTCCTGAAGATCTGGCAACACAGGGCTCTTGTTCTTACGTAATAACTGGCTGGAACTGAGTAGCTCTAGCCCTCGTGAATGGGCATGTTTTCCCCAGCTCCTTCCACTCCCTCCTCTCCCTTTCACAGGACCAAGGCTGGCTTGCCTTGGAGTTTTACCTGTGCTCTCCCCACCTCCCACCCCAGTCTGCTGCTCCATGAGGCCAGTCAGCCCTAGGTGAACCTGGAGAACTTGCTGCCCCCAATCTCAACAATTACTCAATTTCCTCCTCTGTATGAGGAAACTGGGGCTTCCCTGATAGCTCAGCAGGTAAAGAATCCGTCTGCAAGGCAGGAGACCTGGGTTTGATCCCTGGGTTGGGGAGATCCTGTGGAGGAGGGCATGGCAACCCACTCCAGTATTCTTGCCTGGAGAATCCCCATGGACAGAGGAGCCTGGCGGACCATGGTCCATGGAGTCGCAAAGAGTTGGACACGACTGAGTGACTCCGCACGGCACAGCACGAGGAAACTGAGGTTTAGAGATATCTTATTAATGGAGAGACCCATCTCAAGATCCCTTACTGACCCGTCCAGCGAAAGGCCACCTATTTCCAGTCCTGCTCTCAGGAACAGAAGAGGAAATAGAAGAGTTCATAAATCATTCAGTCTGAGAACAAATGAAAAGATAGATCTAGAGATTTAACAGAGTCAATATAAGCAAAGTGAGGACCAGAGATTTAGATGTGAGTTGGTACCATCATTTCATTTGTCACAGGCATTTATCAAGCTTCCTAAGCTACCAAGCTTTTGTTTCAGCTTATCTTAATTCCATACAACCCATATGCCATAAAACTGGGTCCAAGTATTAACAGTAGTGGTGAAGAAATCTCTCATGACGCAGTCTCCAATGGTGTGTCGTTTTGCTCAGTGTTTTGTATAACTTGTACATGATTACATAGAATCCAGTCTTTTGCCTGAATATATACTTTAGCATGTCATCTACAAACTAGTAGATTTGCTATATAATTTTCAGAGTAAAAACTCTGAAGACACACGGTAATATATATGGGATGCTGAAATACCAAAATATATGGTGCATGTAGGGGATTTACTGGGAAGAGTGAAAAGAATATATGAAATTGATGCTCTTCCAGGGAATCTGGGAGGCCTAGTCTTTGTATTTAAGGCTGTCAGATTCACTAAAGTTTTCCTCATCTCATATCCCATCTCTTATCAAAGAGCTTAAGAGTTTCTTTTGAGTGGGTCATAAAAGCACAAGATCATATAATAGTTTGAAGATAAGGCTTCCTTGGTGGCTAAGAGGTAAAGAATCTGCCTGCCAATGCAGGAGACACAGGTTTGATCCCTGATCCTGGAAGATCTCACATGCTTCGGAGCAACTAAGCCCATGCACCACAACTATTGAGCCTGTACTCTAGAGCCTGGGAAGCCGCAACTGCTGAAGCCCCTGTTGCCCATTTCTCTGCAATAAGGAAAAAAAAAAAAGCCACCACAATGAGAAGCCTGCACACTGCAACGAGAGAGTAGCCCCTGCTTGCTGCAACTAGAGAAAGCCCACACAGCAATGAAGACCCAGCACAGCCAAAAATAGACTGATTAATTTAAGAAACAAGTTTGAAGATGTGTTAAAACACTGAAATACGGGTCATCACTGAACCTATAAAGTAAATATAATCAGATAATGTACAGTACGGTGACTATAACATACTGCGGTATATGTTTGAAAGTCACCAAAAGAGTAGATTTTAAAAGTTCTCATTGTTTTGTGTGTGTGTTAGTGTCCGACTCTTTGCAACCCTACGGACTGTAGGCCACCAGGCTTCTCTGTCCATGGGATTCTCCAGGCAATAATACTGGAGTGGATTGCCGTTCCCTTCTCCAGAGGATCTTTCTGACCCAGGGATCAAACTCTGGTCTCCTGCTTTGCAGGCAGATTCTTTACCATTTGAGCTACAGGGAAATCCTAAAGTTCTCATCAGACACATGAAAAAATTAGAACTATGGTGGTGCATGTTAATTAAACTTACTGAGTCACCATTTTGTAGTATATATATATATATTTAGAATCATCATGTTGTACACCTAAAAGTAATATTTTATGTGGCAATTATATAAATTAAAAAATAAAATTAAAATGATAGAAATGAGGATGCAAAGGAAAAATAGAGAAAAACTTCTCCTACAGGTAGCAGGCCCAAATTCTAATTACTGTGAATAACAGTTATCATATATTATGCCCCTGCCCAAAGAATGGGCTATCAAGACAAACTTCCTGGGTTCAATACCTGGTTCTACCACTTACTTAGTTGAGTGACCTTATTAAAATTTTCAAGATCAAGAGATCAAGGTGACTTCCCTGGTGGTTAAGTGGTTAAGACTCTGTACTTCCAATGCCAGGGGCTTGTCTGATCCCTGGTCAGGGAACTAAGATCCCACATGCTGTGCAATGAGGCCAAAAAGAAATTCTCAGAATAAGTTTAAAATTATGCCTCCCTAGATAAAAGAAGGTATGTAGCTCACTTAGTATGTCATGTTTAATAAAGATTAATAATAATTATTATTATTGTCAATAACTGAAACAGTGAACAGAAAGTGACTTTACTCTGCATATTGACCCAGGAAAGTGGGGGTATTTTCCTATCCAAAGTTTTAATCAAATTAAAAGTTGTTGTATCCTAAGATTGCAAATTCAGGGGAAATAATTGTTGGATTTGAATAAAGCATTGAAATCTACTTGAAAACACATTACTCTTTCACATTTATAGAAAGTAAATGCTATTAAGATCTTATTCATTTGCTTATTAGGGGAAGCTCACAAAATTGTACTTCAAGGAATAAACTACAGTGAAGGATGTTAACACTGTTGGTATAAATACAATAATAATGTTCAATCACACTTTAATTTCTTAGCATGGCTTGTCATCTCCATAATCTAGCCCCGTCCTACCTTCCAGTCTTATCTATCTTAAATTCCAGACTCCAGCCACTCCAAACTGTTCTGCTACCTTTGAACACACCAGACTTGCACACCTCCATGCAACACGCTTGTTCCAGCAGCCGTCTTTTGCATCAAGGAAATCCTCTTCCTTCTTCAAGTCTCAGCTCAGATGCTACACCCACCACGTAACTTTTCTCATTTCTTAACCTTGAATGAACCTCTCTGCCATTCAATTGTACACTATTGATGTCACTGCCATATGATTACATTTTTACTATCATGTATTCTAGATATTTATAAACATGCCTATTTTCCCCACCAGACTAAACGCTTTGAAGGCAGGGGTCATGTATTCTTTCCTTGAACTCAGTTTTAAGTCCCTCTTCAATCTGATTATCTGCAGGGAATACTCGGATGTCTACAAAGAACCTCCCAAAGAAAAGGCCAACTAGCTCAAAATATATGCATTCTTGCCAACTTTAATTAAAATTAAAGTCATTAGGTGATACTCTCTTGTAAAGCAATAATTAAACAAGCAAGACATTGTTTCTTTTGTACCTACCCACGGGCTTTCTATACCCAACTGCATTGTATGAAGTAAGTTCAAGTAATGACTCGCTCAAGACTAAAAAAATTGCAGGCTCAAAAGATCAGGTGAGAAAATAAAGCTTCAAAAGCTAACTACATCTAATTGTCATTCTCTTGCTCTAGTTTCATGACTAGAACCACACCCAAAGCACCAAGATCTGCCTTGATACAGATTCAGACACCAGTTAATGCACATACCACCATCTTTTCAGAGACTCAGTCAGAAATTAGAGAAGACTTCCCAGTGTCCTGATCTACCTCTGCATATCTTTTCTCTGCATATCTTTTCTCTTTTCCTATAGCATCCCACAGAGAAAAAGTGTCCTTGTTACCCCCTCTTGCCTACACACAAAAGAGAAGAGACAGAGAAGTGTGTTCTTAGGCAGTCAGCGCTGCTACAAGTATGAGTTATTGCAAATTTGCAGGTTAAGCTATTTTATAATGTAATTTCCACTTCCTAGGGCCTAAAAAGAAATAAATTTATTTCTAGCAATGATATGGATAACCCTGTTATCTGGATCCACAAGGTATTTAAAAGAAGGTGTAATCCTATAAATGAATAATTGGTGCTTTCACTTCAGAATCTTGTCTAGCTTCCTCAGTCCTCTGCCTGAACCAGCCAGAACAATTTCTCACAGCTGAAACCAACTCAAATCTGAGAAACTGTTAGGACATACCAAATTAACAGGATTTGCTGGAACAACTGAAAATCCTACTCGGCGGGGAAGGGGAGGAACTCACCTGCAACCTGAGCCACTATCCTGGTAATTCAAGATTTAAAAAAATACATCCAAACTAACTGTGACCCAAGACACTGATCCAAAAACACAAGATATTAAATAACTTACTGTGTAAGTAGTATGCCTATTTAGTGTAAATCCTACCTAACCTCCAGGATATATTGATTGCTTTAGGCTGGATTAGACATGGCAACCTGAGAAGCATTGATCTACTTATGATGACGAAGTTTTTATGCGTTTATCATTTCTTTCCGAACCCTCTAGGAGCTCCTGAAGCTAGAGGTGGTTACCTAGAGTGAGCCACAGATGGAGCGTGAAGCACCAAGTCCTGGCAAGTTCCGGCTCTGTGTCCAGGCGGCCGAGGCGCCCGTGCCTCCTGCGCTCGCCCGAGCTGACCCCGCGGTGCTGAAGCTGGCGCCGCGCCTAGAACCCTTGGGCGCCCCAGTGCGACCCTCCCGGGGTCACCTGCGTGCACCAGCTCCCAACCAGGGCACTTGGAGGCCTCATGCCCTCTGGGAAACAGGGGCTCACCTGAGTCGCTTCCCCCCCAACCCCCACCCTGCTCTGCCACCGGCAGTCCCGGCGCAGATCTCTATCCCGAGCTCAATCCGAGGGCACCGTCCTCTCCAGGACCTCCTTTCTCCCGCTCTCTCGTCCACCTCCATGCACAATACCGCCCTCAGAGCGCTGGGAAAACTGGCCCGCTGCAGAGCAGCACCCCACCAAAGGGTTGGGAGTTGTCACGCGGTGGGCGCGAACACCCCGAAGACACTCTCAGCTCCCCCGCACACACTCCTAACAAGAACCCGGCTCCGAGCTGCTTGGCCGCGGATGACAGCGTCGCCCCCGCCTCCTCTGGCCGCTCGGAAACCGAGGAGTTTCTCGTAGCCTCCGGGAGGCAGACGGGGAACCGCCGACCCTCGGACCCTCCCCGCGAGCTCCAGCTTTTTACCTGGGTACCGGCCGCAGTGAGCGGCGTCTCCGGGGCGCAGCACGGGGCGCACTGCCCGGGCGGGTGGTGCCGGGAGGACAGCGGCCGCCGCTCTCCCCGGCAGCTCCGGGCCTGCTGGGCGGCTATTTATCCGGGGGCTCGGCCCCGGCCCCGGCCCCTGCCGGAGTATTGGGCAATTCGTCCCGCTACAGGCTGCCCCGGGAGCCGCCGCCCTCTGCCCCCGCCGAGCTCCGCGGCAGCGGCGGCGGCGGCCACATGGAGGGAGGGAGCCGGCCCCTCCAGTGGGCTCCACCTTCTCGCCCTCCTTCTCCTTGGGAAGTTATTTCCCGTGCTTTTCCCCCCGGTCTCTCTCTTTTGCGGGGCACCCTGGCCAGTCTGAACCGGTTGTGACTGAGCGGGTGGCTGGGGGAAGGAGGAGGAGGCGGAGGAGATGGAGGTGGGAAAGCGGGCGGTAGGGGCGCTGCTCTTGCTCTCGCGGCTCCCAGCCCGGCCACTCCGGCCGGGCGGAGGGAGGGCACTGTGGGGGCCGCGGGAGAGCTGGGCACCGCCGGCCAGGCGCCCCCTCGGTGCGCACACTCGCGCGTCCCCAGGCGCCACTGCGCCCCCGCCGCCCACCGCGTGCTCGCGCCGGCCGGTCCAGGACCGTGCGCACTTGGAGCGAGCCCGAGTGTGGAGATGAGGGCGAGTGCCCGCCCGGTCTCCCAGGCTCCTGGGCCGCTGGGCGCCCTCCTAGCCGGAGTGGCAGCGATCCCAGAGAAACGGGCACCAGAACTTTGACGAGTCGGTGCTCCTGGGCAATGAGGAGTGAGGATGCCAAGTGCTGTCCTTTGTGACAGTTCCAAGGAAAGCGGGGGCGCCCCTGTAGTGCACAAAGTGTGCCGAAGCAGAGAGGCTGCGTCTGAGCACGTTCTGTCTATAAGGCAGGTGCGCTGCACTAAAGATACGCTCCTGTCTTTAGTTAAAAGCTAACAGCCATGGCACTGAGATTTCCACAGTCGCCGCGGCAGACTGGGGCCAGTCCATAGGTAGGTATCTAGTGCTTACCACGTGTGGCAACCTCCTAAAGCGATGTGCAACTTTTGTGTTCCTGTACATATGGGTATTTCTGAGAAGGGACACCATACATTCTACTAGCTTCTCAAAGAGGGCTGTGACCATCCACCACTGAGATGCAAATTTCCTTTATACACTGAACCTCCTCTAGTTCTGACCTAGACAAAGACTCTACACCTTACCAAAGGTTGGTTTCTGAAGTTCAGATGAAGCTGCATAAGCTTCCTCAGCCTCCCTGTTTCATCTTTTCCGCATCAAGGAGTCTATATGAGATGAAATTTCCAACAAAAAAACCTGCGGACCCTGGCCACATTGTTGAGTATTCTTACAGATAGGAAAATAGTAGTTCATCTATTTGCCTCACACCATTTGTTTCCCTGCAATTTACTGACTTACATTCAGGTCATGGAGAAGAGTGCATGCCTGCATGCTAAGTTGCTTCAGTCCTGTCCTACTCTTTGTGACCCCATGGACTTAGCCCGCCAGGTTCTTCTATCCATGGGAATCTCCAGGCAGGAATACTGGAGTGGGTTGCCATGCCCTCCTCCGGGGGATCGTCCCAACCCAGGGATCGAATCCATGTCTTCTGTGTCTCATGCATTGCAGGCAGATTCTTTATCAGCTGAGCTACCAAGGGAAGCCCCAATGGGAAAGAGAATGACCAGTTATTAGTTAATGGTTAATTATTACTTTGTTTTGTCCTCCTTGGTAGGTCAGCTGGTAAAGAATCTGCTTGCAATGCAGGAGACCCTGGTTTGATTCCTGGGTCAGGAAGATCCCCTGGAAAAGGGATAGGCTACCAACTCCAGTATTCTCGGGCTTCCCTGGTGGCTCAGATGGTAAAGAATCCACCTGCAGTGTGGGATGCCTGGGTTTGATTTCTGGGTGGGGAAGATCCCTTGGAGAAGGGAACAGCTACCCACACTGGTATTCTTGCCTGGAGAATTCCCTGGACAGAGGAGCCTGGTGGGCTATAGTCTGTGGGGTCACCATGAGTCAGACATGACTGAGCGACTTTCACTTTAAAGATGAAGAAAAATTAAGGGGGGGAGTGGGGGAGTAACAGTAAGAATAATAGGAAGGTGGTCCCAGAAAGTTTCTGGAAGGAAAAATGGAGAGGTAGTGATGTCAACACCACTGAAAATTTATTTCGAGGAGAGGGGATCCAATAGGGACTTCTCATCATCTTCTATTTTTTGCCTGGTTTGCAACCACACTCAAGTGCATTCACTTTGTAATAATGTGTTGACCTGTACACTGATAATTTTTGTACTTTTCTCTATACATTTCAATAAAAGGTATTTTTAGAAAGTTTTTTCTTTGATTCAAATACCCCCTAACCGCTAGAGCAAATGTCATCTTGACAGTTGGTTGAACCAATCAATGTATTTTGTTGTTGTTAGGCTACCAGGGAAGCGTGACCAATGTGTATGAAATTATATTTGGGGGACAGGGAGACCCTGCTTGAAAAATATTTCTTTGTTCACCAGCTGGCTTCTGAAGTTGCCCTGTCCCTGTTCTCATCTTCACCAAGTTCCCAGATTTCTCTCAGGAGTCAAAAACTTGAATGGCTGAGGGTCCAGACTCATAATGTTGTGAATGAAGTGGGCAGAATGCGGACTGGGAGCACGGAAGCTGGCTCCGGGGGATGGTGGGGGGGGGGCGGGAGAGGGGAGGAGCAGCCTGGTTTAGGGGATTATTGCCTGGCTGGAATGTGAAAATTGCCACTGATGAAGGTTTATTATTCAGTCATACCTCAGCAGAGCATTTAGACATAGTGGAGAACTCAGAAATCTAGTCCAAACCTGACACTTTACGTATGAATGGAATTTGACCCAGAGAAGCCAGGGATGAGTTCCTGATCAACCCCAGGTCAGAGTGGTGGGGTGGGGACCAGGTCTGGCAGACAGAGATGGTGCTATCACCTTTGCTCCTCAAAGCAATCTCAAGTGGTCAAGTATGTTAGCTCCATTTTATGGATGATGTTACTTGCTAAAACTTTCAGTCGGTAAAGACCAAAATGACCTCCTAACCACCCAGAGTTTTTATTCCCAGTGAAGTAAAGATGCAAGATCTGCTTGAGAGGCGAGGGTCAGACAAGTTCAATATTGCTGGCTCTACAGCTCTGTGCAGCCCCTGCCCTTTGAGTCTCTCTTGGGCCTAGAAGTTGATGTGCTTTCAACATGATGGAGTGAGAGAAGAAGGCGGATCATGAAATAAATTAGATTTAAATGAGCCTCCCTTGGGAAGAAAGAGACCTAAGGGAAAGCATTTAAGGAAAAATTGATACAGAGGTGGTATCCTGAAGGAAGGCATTTGTTCTCTTGTGTTGTCCTTATGGAGCATTTGTTAAGAAGTCTGTGGTTGGTGTAAAATTCTAATCTCCCCAGTTCTTAGACTATCTGTTGCCTTAAGCTTTTGGAGGGTAAGATAGAGAAATTAACCTAAAATCAGCCCAGCAAGGAAGCTGGAAATACAAAGGGCAGAGGCAGGCATCAGTGGGTAGGGAATGGTTAGGACAAGTACAGCCCCTGAGAGGCAGGTCCACCGCCTGCCTAGCCAACAGGACTTCCCTTCCCAATTTATGTTAATACATCAGGGCAGGTTTCTTCTCTTTTGTAAGTCTTGTTCATCCCTGTTTATGAATGACAGCACAGCTACATAGGGCTTCCCAGGTAGTGCTAGCGGTAAAGAACCTGCATGCCAATGCAGGAGACGTAAGAGACACAAGGGACATGGGTTCAATACTTGGGTCCGGAAGATCCCCTGGAGGACGGCATGGCAACCCACTTCAGCATTCTTGCCTGGAAAATCCCATGGACAGAGGAGCCTGGCAGGCTACAGTCCATAGGGTCGCAAAGAGTCAGACACGACAGAGCAACTTAGCTCAGCTACATAGACACTACACTTTGACATAAAAATAACACACACACACACAAATAGACGTTAGAGTTTTTTAGCTCAGCAATCTAAGATCATTCTATTAATTCCCTTTCACTCACTCGCCCTTTAACAGGATCTAATCCAATGCTTGATGATCTGGGGTGGAGCTGATGTAATAATAATAGAAATAAAGTGAACAATAAACGTAATGTGCCTGAATCATCCCCAAACCATCCCCCCACCCCAGAGTCTGTAGACAAAAATGTCTTCCACAAAACTGGTCCCTGGTGCCAAAAAGGTTGAGGACTGATGCTCTAACTGATAAAAGATCAGACAAAAGTAGATAGAAGTGAATAAATCCTTCCCCTCATGGCTTATCGAGTTTTACTGAAAAGGACACAATTTCAAATGTCAAAAATTACCTGAAGAACATACTATATCACTTTTTTCTTGCAATCCTCCAGAGTACTGTTTCATCTTTTTCTTGCCTTTTCTTTTATCATTTTATCTGGCTTAAACAATTTTTAATCTTAGAGGAGGGAGGGAAGAGAGGTGAGTACTGTTCTTTAAGTGCCTGGTAATTGCCAAGAACTGTGCTATCTCATTGACTTCTCAAAGCAATCTATTGTAGTCTTGTATCATTGTCTTCACTTTGTAGATGAGGAAACTGGAATTCAGAGCTGTTAAGTTACTTGCTGAGTCACTCAGTAGGTAAGCGATGGAGTCGGATTCAAGCTCTGGTCTGGCTGATGGCTAAGCCTGTGCTCTCCCCAATCTACCTTAGAAAAACATGTCAAGGCTTGGATGAGCTAATGGAGGACTGCCTTCTCAATGGTAATAACTCATCTGAGACTCACAATAAACCTAAAAAGGAAGTGCTCTTATTATTACCCTCATTTTGTCAATGATAAAAATGAACTAGAGAGCAGTTAAATAACTTGCCCCCCATCACACAGTTAATGATGGGTAGTACATGTGTGCATCCTCAGTCACTTCAGTCATGTCTGACTCTTTGTGACCCTGTGGACTGTAGCCCACCAGGCTCCTCTGTCCTTGGGATTCTCCAGGCAAGAATACTGGAGTGGGTTGCCATCCCCTCCTTCAGGGAATCTTCGTGACCAGGGATCAAACCCATGTCTCCTGCAGCTCCTGCATTGCAGGTAGATTGTTTACCACTGAGCCACCTGGGAAGCCCAATGATGGGTAGGCTGGGGTTCAAATCCAGGCATCCAAGCTCTGATCCACCACCCTGTTTCATGAATATGGAAATCAGAAATGTAAAATTATACAGAATGTACATGCCTTCTGTGTGTGTGTACATATATATCCACTTTTCACCCTTCTGCCCTGTGTTGCATGGTTTCAAGGCCATAACCAAAAGGAACCTACATTTTTATGCATACCATTTCCAAAACCCTCAGTTTATCTCCAGGTGTTGGACTGACAGCATCTGTGATGTCCTCACTGTCAGTTTGCGTAGCAAAACTATAAACTCCTGAGAGCAGGTACCAGATGTGTCCTGATCATCACTGTTCCCTAGAACACAGTGGCAGCAATAGAACAGAACTTCACTTAATGAGCTCTTGTTGAAGGAAGGAAGGATCGAACAAACAAAGGAACGAATGCATGCTCAAAGTATCGGCAGTTATTTTTGCTATAGCAGATAATTGAAATTTTTCAGTTGCCTTACTCTGCCAAACTCTAGTCTAAGTAATTATTACAATCATCTCATTGAATCTCATGGGGCAACTACTACTTTTTGCTCATTTTATAGTTGGGGAACTAAGGCCCCCTGAGGTCAAGTGAGCTGCCCAAGGTGAGATACCAAAGCAGAGGCAGAGACAGGAGGTAAACACAGGTAGGTAAGTCCAGGATGCATGCTTATAAGGCTAGGCTGGGGCCCCTCACTCTGCTAGTTCACAGCTTACTCTAGCCCAGGATAAAGTATGGTGCTTGGGACATAGTCGACTCTCCATAAAGGTATTAACCAAGAAAAGGAGGAAATTCCCTCATGTTTCCAGGACAGTTTAAGACCCTTTCCCACATTTAAATTCACTCATGAAACCGTGTATCCTACAAATAAACAAGAGGCACCCAGATCGGACAGTGGGCAGTGATTACTGATTCTGGGCTTTAAGTAATAAAAGGAGGATCTAGTGTTACCAATGCCTGGGAGAGCAGAACCTGCAAAGCAGGGATTACCCAGTGGGAGCTGGAATTTGGAAGAGATTCTGTTTTATTGCCAGAGACAGAGAGTCCAGGTGTGTGTAGAGAGAATACTCCCACTTCTGTCTTTGCTTTCAGTTTTCTTGGTGGCATCTACCATTGGCCAAAGCCAGGAAGAAGCCAGGCACTGAGGCAGTCCAGAAAATCCTGCCCACCCAGGGTCAGCCTCCAGGGTACAGAGCAGGGCAAAGAAGGTAGACACTGGGTTGGGCTGGGGAGAGCGGCAGAGGGAGAACGACCAGGACCACCAGGCACTTAACTGAGCTCTGCATCTACCACATGACTGTGACTTTATCATTGCTACTTTGATCAATTTGCCTTAATCTTGTCAGCAATTTAGATTATGGGGAGTTTCCTGCATTTTATGTTGATTCAATGAACTGCAACTTACAAGCCATTTCTTGAATTCTGGAAATGTGCCTCACTTGTTGCTTGTAACATAAATCTCCAAACAGGGACTCCAAGCTATACCGTCAATTCTTCTTTGTTCGTTCATCCAAATAATTCTTAAGCATTTATGCTGTGCCAGGCAGTATATGAAAACAAAGAGTCTTGCAATCTAGGGGGGAAGAGCGTCAGATGAACAATCACTGGAATGTGCTAAGTACCTCAGTCGAGGTACTTAGGCTATGTTAAGAGAGCAGAGAGGAGTAAATACTGCTTGAGTTGGGAAGGGGACATTCCAGGACTGAGGGAACATTTACAAAGTCTTAACAGTGTCAAATGCCTGGACTATGGAAATACAATGGATAATTATAAGTGATTCAAGGTCAGAGTACTTATGGGAAGTGGGAGGTAAACAGGAAGAGGCCTTTTGATCATCAGCAACAGCTCCTATCTCTTGGCAGGACAACATAAATGGAGAACTGGGAAGAACTCTGGTGTACTTGGAGATCTAGAGGGCAGGGGCTACACTGCCTCAACAGGAAATGAATGGGCTCTGTCTGTTTTCTCCAGCCTTACAGGATTTTGTTGAAGATTAAGTCCCAGAAGAAAGAGTGTGACTGGCCTGGTGTGAGCAATATAAACATCACTCAGAGGGAAAGGAGGCACTTTGAGAGGACTCTCCAAAAACAAACTGGACTGCCAACTAGCCTAAACACAGTAAATGTCCTCTTCAGTGGGTTAGACTCTGTGTCTCTATTATGAAGGGATTCTCCAGGAAGCAAAGAGGAACCATTGAAGGATTCTAAACACTGGAATAATATGGTTGGCTTTTTGTTTCAAAACCATCACTCTTAGAAACCATGTTAAAAGATAGATTGGGAGAGAAGTAGTAGAGGCTACTTTAATAGCTGAGGCAAAATACATATTTGAAAATTTAATACCTAGAAAATTTCAAAATAAGGGGACCAATTTGAGAGATTAAGAATTCAAAGACAAATTCTTAATGCACTTATGAAATTAAGTGCCATATAACTGATGGATACAGGGATGAGTAGAAAGAAAGGTTGGGAATGGCTTCCATGTTTCCCATAAGAGCTTGTAAAGAATTGCTATAAAATTAGTGAAGTATGCCTCATACTGCAGGAGCCTCTTCAGTTCAATTCAGTCACTCAGTCGTGTCCGACTCTTTGTGACCCCATGGACCGCAGCACGCCAGGCTTCCCTGTCCATCACCAACTCCTGGATTCTACCCAAACTCATGCCCATCGAGTCGGTGATGCCATCCAACATTTCATCCTCTGTTATCCCCTTCTCCTCCTGCCTTCAATCTTTCCCAGCATCAGGGTCTTTTCAAATGAGTCAGCTCTTCGCATCAGGTGGCCAAAGTATTGGAACTTCAGCTTCAACATCAGTCCTTCTAGTGAACACTCAGGACTGATCTCCTTTAGGATGGACTGGTTGGATCTCCTTGCAGTCCAAGGGACCCTCAAAAGTCCTCTCCAACACCACAGTTCAAAAGCACCAATTCTTCAGTGCTCGTCCTTCTTTATAGTCCAACTCTCACAACCATACTCGACTACTGGAAAAACCATAATCCTTTAGAATAGTCCAAATTTCAAACACTGTATTTCATTGTTCCAATAAAACATTAAAAAATTTTCAAGAAACCCCAAGTTAAAATACATCTCCAACATTCCTTTTGCAGTTGGGTATGGTTCAAAGTTCTTTGGTCTGACTCTCCTGATTTGTGGTATGGATAATATGATCATAGATTAGTGAATACATGCAACAGAAACAAAAAGCAGGAAACCTTCAATATCAGAATAGTGAGTAGTAGGCTTCACTGGTGGCCCAGACAGTAAAGAATCTGACTGCAATGTGGGAGACCCGGGTTTGATCCCTGGTTGGGAAGATCCCCTGGAGAAGGGAATGGCTACCTACTCCAGTATTCTTGTCTAGGAAACCGCATAGATAGAAGAGCCTGGTGGGCTACAGTCCATGGGGTTGCAAAGAGACGGACACAACTGAGTGACTAACACATACACACATAGTAAGTAGCGGTGCCTGCAAGGTATATGCCAGGGTTTTACAGGAAAAAGGCTGATCCTAACCGAGAAGAATATGGATTGATTATCAGGTTAAAGAGACCTTAGAGGGAAGGCGCCAGATCCTTTGGCAGCAACAAGCGAACATCGATAAAATACCAGAGGTACAGCTGGCTCAGATGGAGGCATGCCAGCAACACTAACACCAACAAGATATCCACAACCAAATCCATCAGTCTGTATGTAAAGAAAAGTCTTTACATTTCTAAATCTGGTGTGGTATGACCCACAGTACAAATACTTGGATTGATCAAACAGACCCTGGCACTCACCAAATGAAAGCTGAATTAACTCTCAATATCGTGGACAATAATAATTGCAGGCATTTCCTTCCATTGAACCTGGTCCCCCTGACCCTGTTGGAGACCCAAAGAGGCTGCTTCTGGGTATTTCAACAACATACTTTGTGTCTTGATTGTTTCTGTTAGTTGCACACAGTCATGAATGCTTCTTTAGAGACAGTTGAATTTGAATCAGAGTCTAAGAACTGGAAGAGGTCTTGAAGATTAGCAGGTAGAACATCATACTTGCTATAGCATTTAATCTACTAATTTTTCAGATGAAGAAACAGAGGCCCCAAGAGGTCGAATGAGAAGAGGTAGAAAGTGTAGAGGATGTGAGCGCACAACTTGAAGCCAGACTACTGACTAGCTCTGTAACCGTGACGAGGTTCCTTCACCCTGTGTGGAGAATGATACCTATCTCGTATGATAGTTAAGAAGAATCTGTGCATTAAACCACATAAAGTGTTCCTAACACATAATAAGTGTCATATAAATGTTTATATTCACAAGCCCCACTTCAGCTGGGAAACTGATCCTACCTTTCCTATTCATAGTTAAAAGAGGAAAATTTTACTTACTGGCAAATTTACAATGATTACAGATAGTTGTCATATATAATATCCTTTAAGGATGTCTTATCAAAACCTGCGTTTGAGTTCTTAAAATTCACTCAAGAATAGCTCTTGTAGTGACAGGCAGGTATGATAACCAACCCAGGAAATCAATAAAGTCCAGTGACCAACAAAGTCTGAAAATGATCCTTTTTACCAAGTAGATCTTAATTGCTCAAGTGTTAGCCTCACTCCACATCACATGAATATTTCTACAACTTGGGTCCATCTTCTGTCAACTATGGTCTTAATGAACTGAAGATGTTTGACTTCGATGCCATTTTTGGCAAGACTCTTAGTTCAACTTTTCTTTGGCTGGTCAAGATTATTTTTCAACAGGTTCTTTAGCAGACAGTGTTACAGTATAGCTCCAAAGAAATCAAAAAATGAATATTGCTGTGGGTGGGAAAAGAAATACAGAATGGAACTCCTGTCATGCTGATAATTATAATCTACAACATGTTTGATTCACTGAGTGTGGCAAAAGAGCATATTTTATAAGGAGACGTTTGCAGCATACATATCAAAGGCTAAAAACTCAATTGGCAAAAAGACTGTTTTTGGAAAATGACATTTAAGAGTCATTTGCACCATAACCATATGACCAATAAAGTTGATTTCATCACTGCAGATGGTTGACTGCAGCCATGCAATTAAAAGACACTTGCTCCTTGGAAGAAAAGCTATGACAAACCTAGACAGCATATTAAAAAGCAAAGACGTTACTTTGCCAACAAAGGTCCATCTGTCTAGTCAAAGCAATGGTTTTTCCAGCAGTCATGTATGGATGTGAGAGTTGGACTCTATAAAGAAAGCTGAGCACCAAAGAATTGATGCTTTTGAACTGTGGTGTTGGAGAAGACTCTTGAGAGTCCCTTGGACTGAAAGGAGATCCAACCAGTCCATCCTAAAGGAAATCAGTCCCGAATGTTCATTGGAAGGACTTATGCTAAAGCTGAAGCTCCAGTACTTTGGCCACCTGATGCAAAGAACTGACTCACTGGAAAAGACCCTGATGCTGGGAAAGATTGAAGGCGGGAGGAGAAGGGGATGACAGAGGATGAGATGGTTGGATGGCATCACTGATTTGATGGACCTGAGTTTGAGTAAGCTCTAGGAGTTGGTGATGGACAGGGAAGCCTGGCGTGCTGCAGTCCATGGGGTCGCAAAGAGTCGGACATGACTGAGTGACTGAACTGAACTGAATGAAGTTGAACCTCCTAGAATTGAAAACAGCACAGAAAGTATCCAGCACCTCAAACATACCTACCTGGCGTAGAGTAGGTATCCAGTGAAAATTAACTGAATAAATATAATCTTCATCAATTAAAAATTAACTAACATCAACTTGGATCTTTATTATCTGACCTACGGTACTTGAAAGAAACATGATAAATTCCTTATGTAATGAACTGTTTGATATGGAATGGGTAATTAAGGAGACCAAATAATGGGTTCTGATAGGTAGACAGCATAAAATAGAGATTTAAAGAAAATAGATGAAGGTTTTAAAACTATAATGAAGAGGAAGAGAGCAAATACTTTTCATCTTTAGCCTTTATTTCATAACCTACCTGTTTAATATTTGAAATCCTGAGGATTATCAGGATGACAAAAACGTTCTCTTTCCTTTAGCGATCAGGAGAAAACCTTTTCAAAGATTATAGTTGTGGGGCATCTGCTTTGTAAAATAGTCTGGCAGTTTCTGAAAAGGTTAAAGGAAGAGTTACCATCAGTTCTGTCCAGTTCAGTCTGATGCAATAATTTCACAAATTGATGTATACCCAAAAGAAATGAAAACATATGCCCTAGTAAAAATTAGTACATGAGTTTTCATAGCAGCTTTATTCTTAATTGACAAAAATAAAAACAATGCAAGTATCTGTCCTCTGATCAATAGATTAAAAAAATGTGGTATATGCATACAATGGAATATTATTTGGCCATAAATAAGACAGGCATAAAAGGCTATATACTGTACGACTCTTTTTATATGAAATGCCCAGAACTGGTGAATCGATAAAGAAAAAAAGTATATTAGTATTGCCTAGGGCAGGCAGCAGAGGTGGTTGGGGGGAGGATAGGTTGAGGGAAAATAGGAAGTAACTGCTTGCTCAGGGGGACTAATAGGTATGAGGTTTCTTTTCAGGGTAATAAAACTGTTCCAAAATTGATTGCGGTAAGAGTTAACTCAACTCTATAAATATACTAAAAAATCATTGAATTGTACATTTAAAATAGATTAATCATATGGTATAGGAACTATGACTTCCCAGTGGCTCAGTGGTAAAAAATCCACCAGCCAATGCAGGAGATTCAGGTTTGATTCCTGTGTTGGGAAGATTTCCTGGAGTAAATGGCAACCTGCTCCAGTATTCTTGCCTGGGAAATCCCATGGACAGAAGAGCCTGGCAGGCTATAGTTCATGGGGTCAGAAGAGTTGGACATGGCTTAGCATGTAAAATCAACAAACAATAATAGGAACTATATGTCAATAAGGCTGCTATTAAAATAAGCTACAAACTGATGCAGTTTTAGCTCTGTTTACATTTTTTTTAAGTTGTCCTAAAAAGACAGCTTTTAAATTCATCTAGTAGAGCAATCGCACTCCCTAACACCTGTGACATGTTAGAGACCAGACATGATCTGCCTAGAAAAATCATGAAAGAAACTGCAACCCCCAGAAAGAGGATTCCTTGTTTAAGTTGTGATGTGCACCATACAAAGGCCAAAGAACACTAGAGTCTCATATTCTCTCTTAGTCTGCCATGAGAAAATTTCGCTAAACCCAAGAAACTATGTAGAAGTTGATTTTTATCAATCCTAAAAAATTAACTCCCTATTTCTTCACTACGTTGTACTCACACTTGTCTTGCTAATGTTTTGCTGAGCTCTCTCTACCCCAGGGCTTTTATATCGGCTGTTCTCCCCATATGAAGTCCTCACTTATCTCCACATCTCCACCAGCTGACTCCTCATCAATTAAGCCTCTGCTCCAATGTTGCCTTCTCAGGAAAAGTTCCTTAGCTCCTGTAGTTATAATTTTCTTCCCCCATATAAACCGTTTCTTACGCCTCGCTTTATTTTCTGTACAGCATGACACTATCTGAAATTCTCACATGTTTATCAGTTATTGTCTGGCTTCCCTGGTGGCTTAGACGGTAAAGAATCTGCCTGCAATGCAGGAAACCAAAGTTCCATTCCTGGGTCAGGAAGATCCCCTGGAGAAGGGAATGGCAATCCACTCCAGTATTCTTGCCTGGAGAATCCCATAGACAGAGGAGCCTGGTGGGTTACAGCCCATGGGGTGAGAAAGAGTTGGACACCATTGAGCAACTAACCCTTTCACTTTCCTCCAGCAGAAGACAAGCACCATGAGGCTGAAGACAAGCACCTTGAGGCTGATACCCAAGCAGGACACTCTGGGTCTCCTGGGCACAAAAGCCTTTCTGTGTCCCTATATCTCGTTACAGGAAATAGGCTTCATTCTGCCTCAAGGACCTTTGCAGAGTTCTAACAGCAGGTTGAAACAGCTACTAATCAGTGAAGGGAGGGGACGCAGAAAAAAGGGAGGAATGGTTAAGAAACAATAGTGCAGTCCTGGGGCTGAGTCCTGGTTCCCCCTCAAGGGATACACATAACAATGTCTTTGAGCTGATTTGTAGATAATGAAACCCCCACCAGGTGGGACTAGTTAAGTTAAAGTATGCTGCCCACAAGCACAGAGACCCCAGACTGGCTGGAACCAGAAGGCTGAGGATGCTGACTCCTACTTAACTCACCGCTAACCAATCAGAAGAATGTCCATGAGCTGATCACACCCTCTTTGAACCATTACCGTGGAACTCCTCACCACCCTCTCCAGGCTGAGACACACAGTTATGAGGGCATTAGCCTGCTGTGTCTCCTGCCCGGCAAAGCAATTAAGCTATTCTTTTTTCAGTTCAGTTCAGTTCAGTCGCTCAGTCGTGTCAGACTCTTGGCGACCCCATGAACCGCAGCACGCCAGGCCTCCCTGTCCATCACCAACTCCCAGAGTCCACCCAAACCCATGTCCATCGAGTCGGTGATGCCATCCAACCATCTCATCCTCTGTTGTCCTCTTCTCCTCCTGCCCTCAGTCTTGTCCAGCATCAGGGTCTTTTCAAATGAGTCAGCTCTTCGCATCAGGTGGCCAAAGTATTGGAGTTTCAGCTTCAACATCAGTCCTCCCAATGAACACCCAGGACTGATCTCCTTTAACATGGACTGGTTGGATCTGCTTGCAGTCCAGGGGACTCTCAAGAGTTTTCTCCAACACCACAGTTCAAAAGCATCAATTCTTCGGTGCTCAGCTTTCTTCACAGTCCAACTCTCACATCCATGCATGACCACTGGAAAAACCATAGCCTTGACTAGATGGACCTTTGTTGACTAATATCTTCGCTTTTTAATATGCTGTCTAGGTTGATCATAACTTTCCTTCTGAGGAGTAAGCGTCTTTTAATTTCATGACTGCAATCACCATCTGCAGTGATTTTGGAGCCCAGAAAAATAAAGTCAGCCACTGTTTCCACTGTTTCCCCATCTATGTGCCATGAACTGATGGGACCAGATGCCATGATCTTAGTTTCCTGACTGTTGAGCTTTAAGCCAACTTTTTCACTCTCCTCTTTCACTTTCATCAAGAGGCTCTTTAGTTCTTCACTTTCTGCCATAAGGGTGGTGTCATCTGCATATCTGAGGTTATTAATATTTCTCCCAGCCATCTTGATTCCAGCTTGTGCTTCCTCCAGCACAGCGTTTCTCATGATGTACTCTGCATATAAGTTAAATAAGCAGGGTGACAATATACAGCCTTGACGTACTCCTTTTCCTATTTGGAACCAGTCTGTTGTTCCATGTCCAGTTCTAACTGTTGCTTCCTGACCTGCATACAGGTTTCTCAAGAGGCAGATCAGGTGGTCTGATATGCCCATCTCTTTCAGAATTTTCCACAGTTTATTGTGATCCACACAGTCAAAGGCTTTGGCATAGTCAATAAAGAAGAAATAGATGTTTTTCTGGAACTCTCTTGCTTTTTCGATGATCCAGAAGATGTTGGCAATTTGATCTTTTGTTCCTCTGCCTTTACATTTTTTTTTCCTCTGCCTTTCCTAAAACCAGCTTGAACATCTGGAAGTCCACAGTTCATGTACTGCTGAAGCCTGGCTTGGAGAATTTTGAGCATTACTTTACTAGCATGTGAGATGAGTGCAATTGTGTGGTAGTTTGAGCATTCTTTGGCATTGCCTTTCTTTGGGATTCTTTTTTACTTCACTCAAAACTCTGCCTCCAAAAAATTAACTCGGTGTTGGGGTACAGAGGCCAGGTTTGTCTTCAAGAACAGGGACTGAAATATTTTCCTGTGCCCACAGAGCTACCAGATAGGTAGTGAATGCTTGATAAATATTTACTGAGTACATGATCTCCATGGGGCAAGTCATAATCAACTTCGTAAGCAACACCCAAAAGGTCAGGCTCTGTACCTTGAGATCACACCTCAGACAGGAGTTCTGGGACACTGACTCTTCAGAGAACAGTCTGTAGCCACCTCCAAGCTGAAAGGGAAAAGGGCTGAGACTGAAAGCCCTGTTGGCCCCAAAGACCTCCTGTGCTCCTGACTAATCTTCCCTCACTGTGGTCCCAGGTCAGGTGGTGGATGGCTCTGGGGCCTTTCCTGTGGGTTTATAAATAAATCTGGGCTCATGGCTGACCCCAGAGTGGCCTACATGGCAGCAAGCCTTCAGCTTGCTCCATTAGTAGGACTGCTCACAGGAAGCACAGCAAAGGATAGCCATGCAGAAGCCACCCAGAACAGCAGCCCGCGTCTGTGTGGTCACACACACATCACATGCTTCAGATTCTCTCTCAAAGGACCTACTGTATAGCACAGAGAACTCTGCTCAGTATTTTGTAATAACCTCAATGGGAACAGAATCTGAAAAAGAATAGATATTTAATACTTGTGTATGTATAACTGAATCACTTCGCTGTATACAGGAAACTAATACAACATTGTTAATCAACCTTACTCCAGTATAAAATATAATTTTATCTCAGTCTTTACAGCAGCAGTTCATCCACATCACACCCCAAAGTTAGGAAATGTCCATTATAACTTGGAATGGCTTTCTGGCTTAGTTTTCTTGCAAGTCATTTCATTCAAGTGAATATTTAATCACTAATATTTCATCAGTTGTAGAGTGCTTGTCACTCAGTTCCAGGAAATACCTGTTTACCTAACCCAGACTGCATACATACATATATGCCATGGATATTTCGTGGATATTGTCGCCACTTAGTAAAACATCCTTTCCCAATCCTACTGAAGGTAGTCACAGGTCCCTTATTTCACAGAGCTACTCCTGTCTTCTTGATGTTTAAACAGCATCTTAGATTTCTAGAACTCCTTTCTGTTATATGTCTTCCTGCAAATAGCAGTCCAGTTCATTTAATAACCATGGTGTTTCTATGTGATATGCAAAGCCAATGGTATTAATGCCACTTTTGATTTTTTTCTTGGTTCTGTTTTGACACAGGAGGTGTAGGAGACCCAGAGAAGTTAAGCAGTGTAATCCGAGATCACAGAACTGTTCAGTAGCCAGACAGTAGGAACATGTAGTCCGTGAACTTCCCTCCACATCAGCGTTTCTCAAATGCATAGTAATCTCTGGGGATCTGGTTACAATGCAGATTCTGAATTTAATAGGTCTGGTGGGTTGAGGGGCAAAACTAGGATCCTGTGTGTTTCCTAAGCTCCCAGATTTGCTGCTACTGGTGGTCCTCAGAACATCTTTCCCCACACCCTTCATGACACCCCAGACATGTCCATCCTACTGTTTCCTCCAATGGCAGTTGTAGTATTTGTGTATTCATAAATTTCCACCACTAACCTATCAGGCTTCATGAGAGCAGGAACTAGGTTTTATTCACTGCTTTGATCTGGCCACCCAGCACCATGCACGCCAAAAAGAAACCAAATGAATATTTTTGAAAGGTAAAGTGACCTATTTCCAGTACATAGCCATAATAATTACATATTAAGACTCTGATTTCTTATACAAATGAAATTATTTACAAACCAGAAACAGACTCACAGACTTAGAAAACAAACTTATGGTTACCAGAGGGAAGTGATAAATTGGGAGTTTGGAATTAACATATATACACAACTACATTAAAAATAGATAGCCAATAAAGACTTACTGTAGAGCACAGGGAAATCTGCTTAATATTCTGTAATTACCTAAATGGGAAAAAGAATTTGAAAAAGAATAGAGATATATATAACTGAATCATTTTGCTATACACCCAAAACACAAAACTATAAATCAACTATAGTGCAATATAAAGTAAAAATTTAAAAAAGAATCAGTCATTTAATCAATCTTTTAAAAGGCTGTTCATCAAGTATCCTTTGTTGTCTGGAGTCACATTATGATATCCAGTTGTCATTGCCAGGTACCAAAATAACATAACCAAATAAAAGCCACATAGGTCAACCAGTTTATACTGGCTACAGAACAGTGTCAGGGGTCCAGGGGACAGAATCACATCCTTGGGCCTACAGGACTGGTTAACCAAAGGTCATTCTAAGGGCAAGGGGAAGGTGTAGAACAGTCAGGGTGATGGAGGCTCGCTGATACTCAGCATCACCTGCGGATGCTGACAACCCCAGTCCTCCATGGATGGTGCCTTTTCCATATGCCAGACACTCAACTAAGCACTTTGCACCTGTCATCTCATGCCATCCTCTAGACAAACCTATGACACAGGCACTTTTTTTTATAGGTAAGGAAGCAGAGACTTAGGGTTATTAAACCATAGGAGATGAAGCCAAGATCCTGATCCAGACAGTGTGGCTTCAGTATCAGTGCTTCTAACCATATCACTGATTGCCTAGAAATACACAGGGAAAAGAAGCAATTGCCCAGGCCTGGAAGTGACTGGACTCTCCTCTCAATAACCTGATGATAGGCTCCAACAAATCCCAAATAGAGGGGATTGGAAAAAACATATCATATCCACATTATATCCCAAAGGATGTCCAATGATATAGTGTAGGAAAAAAGATTCTGTTACAGCAAATGCTCACATAGTGTGATTCTATTTGGCTTATGGTTAAATATACACCACCACTGAAAGGTTAAGTGAGAGTCAGTGAAGTAATAAGTCTCAAAGGTCTCAGATTCCTTTCACACTTCATTAGGTCTCTTATGAAACCTTGCGCTAATGTCTGGACCAAAGCTGAGAAGATAGTCATCACATGGAAGAGATCAGGATTTTGTGAAGCATGTGTGCCCAATGTGAAAAGTCAAAAAGTCTAATGGACAGAGAGAACTCTGTTTTTCAAAGACTTAAAGAGCAGAATTCAACAGCTATGGTTTAATACTGTCAGAAAATGAGGGAGTCAACAAAACAGAGGAAGAGACACATTGTTCAATTGGATATGAGAAAAGGGTAAACAATCTGTTTTTGATAGAAGATTCTTAAATGTGGAATAAGAAAATAAGTCAGGACAATACTAAAATATACCCACAGGATCTTGAATAAAACATTACTGTGAAAAAAGTTGAACTGTATAGTTTTTTAATTGCACTTGTTTCATTATTATTACCTTTGGGGGCAACATGATATGATGGATTGTGAAGGCACAAGGCCTGTTTCTGCCACTCCCTAGGTATGGTCTCCAGCTAGCATAATTCTTCCAGTATTCCGTGTGCTCATCTGTGAAATGGGACAACACACTCTTGCCTCCTAGGATTCCTGGGAGTCTTATGTTAAGTGACATACTGTGAGCATTTAGTTCCAAACAGAAAATCAACACAGGTTGCATCCTGTATTCTCTCCTTTCTTCTAAGTTCTGTTTTCCTAAAACAATCTCTTTTTAAGCATTTCTATCCCTAACTTAAAGTTTTGTTTGTTGGTAGAAACATAAAACTTGTGGAGGATTAAGAGAAGCAATCTACCTACACACAGATGAAATGTATATATAAGAACATGAGAATAAACTATTAGTATATCATATGGAAAGATTATCTTATGCTAAGTTTGGTGTGTTAAAAAATAGAATCACATAATAAACAACAATGTCCTACTGTATAGGAGAGAGAACTATATTCAATATTCTGTGACAACCCATAATGGAACAGAATATGAAAAATAATGTATATAAATGTACAACTGAAACATTTTGCTGTACAATAGAAATTAACACTGTAAATCAGCTACACTTCATAAAATAAATTTTAAAAACAAATTAAAAATTTTAAAATAGAACCATATAAAATTTCACACAGGTATGCATCTGTAATAAAAAAAATCACTCATAATTACACTTACACATTGTAGTCAATCTATTAACTATATCAATCATGTTAAAAATCAAGAGGTTTTAAAAAAAAAAAAAATCAAGAGGTTTTATGACAGTAGTGTAGATTTTTGAAAAAAATTCCATTTCAATTTATGTGAATGTTTTATAAACCATAAAATTCTAAATAACACACAGTGTTGTTTTTATTGCAATGTCCTATTAGCTTCTAGAATAACTGGAAATGTCATCAAATTAAAATCACTCAACGTATTAAATTATAAAATTTTATTCACTGGAGTTCAATATGAAATTCACAAGTAAAGTAAAGGAAGTCAGTTTTCTAAGAAGTTATAACAACATATATAATAGACAGGAAGTCAACAAAGATTACAAACAAAATTTTTAGAAGTCTTCCCACAATTTCATCTTCTAGACTTGTGGGGGTAGTAGTAGAAATTAATATCCAATTTTTACACATCATATCCGAAATGCTTCAGCTTCCTAAGAAGTAAAATAAAGAGAAAATATCCTTAAATAAACACGTTTATAATCCTGATTTTTTAAACTCAATCTAATAATTTGCACTGTAAAGAAATAGTGATCAAGAAATGTCTTTCAGTCAGGACTTTGTACATTTTAGTAACCAATCAATGAACTAAAGTATTTTTTTCCTTAATGAATTATTGAACTTTTACCCACTAATTTTGATCATCTTATGTCATAATCATTGAACTTTCTATTTGTCTGTCTATTTTTTGGCTGAACTGTGAAGCCTGTGGGATCCAAGCGGGGATCAAATCTGGGCTGCAACAATGAATGCAAAGAGTCCTAACCACAGGACCACTAGGGAATTCTCTTGCCTTTCTTTCTTTAAAAAAAAAAAAAAGCAAAAAAATTTTTAAAAGCTCAAGAACTCTCAGAATTACCACTCTCTTCCCAATGTTATAAATTATCAGTTTATTTTTGAAGTCTTTTCTGCAAAGTCACTTATAACCATTTTTATGGCATCAGTGAAATTGCCATTCTTTTAACCTACAGCCAGAATTAGCAGGAAATAAAAATTTTAAGACATGCAAAAAGGCAAGTGATAAAATTTTTAAAAATTAAACAACAAAAGGCTTGTTTCATTTCGTTGATCTTTCCTCAAAATCCTCTTTCTTATATCTTGGTCACTTATTAAGACATTTAATATTTTCATTTCCACCACACTTCTGTGTTCAGATGGTAAAGAATCCCTCTGCAATGCAGGAGACCTGGATTTGATTCCTGGGTCAGGAAAATCCCCTGGAGAAGAGAATGGCTGCCCACTCCAGTATTCTTGCCTGGAGAATCCCATGGACAGAGGAGCCTGGCAGGCTATAGTCTATGAGGTCACAAACAGCCAGATACCGCTGAGCAACTAACACTCACTTTCTGTGTTAATCAGTTTTTTAAAATATCTGGAATTTTTTAAAGTATTATGGAATTGCAAAAGGTATTAATTTGTAGTCTGTTGAGCACACTGTTGGAATGTTTTACTGAATGCCTGTCAGGTAGGGAATTTAGAACCATTCCCAACTCCTTTTTCCAGGAATGTAGGGTCAAATGAGTTAAGTAATTTTCAAAACCTTGTATCCAAGTCCCTTATATACACTCAACTTAAAATGAGCATCAATACTTTTAAAAAGTAGTAAGATTGGAGTGGGAAAATATTTTCTGCTATTTTTTGCTCAAATCCAAAAAGGCAGGTAGAGTTTTAGGAGAGAACATGAAAGAGAAACAGGGAGATAGATGAGATGTATACAAATACCTTCTCCCTCTTTTGACCGATACCTTCTCCCTCTTGATTCACCTCTGTGATAACTAACCCCTCCCTAAGGAGGGGATGATTTGCCCCAAATTCGGCAGCAATCACTGGCAAAGTGGTGATGGTGGTGGTGGTGGTTTTAACCACAGAGAGCCTGTCAGGATCCTCTGTCCATGGCATTTCCCAGGCAAGAATGCTGGAGTGGGTTGCCATTTCCTTCTCCAGGGGATCCTCCCAACCCAAGAATGGAACCAGCGTCTCCTGCATTGCAGATGAATTCTTTACTGCTGAGCCACCAGGGAAGCCCTCATTGGCAAAGTAAACACCTAGAATTTCCCTTAAGTTCAACAATTCCTTGTGCCATGTTTGGGAAACAAGGCATAAGCATAACACATGAATTTGCAAAGTGGTTTTCCTTGCCTCGTATTTCCTCCACCTCCAGCTTGTGTTTCTTCAGTCTGTACTCCGAGGGGTATCTTCAATTTTACCCAATTACAGTAAGAGAGAGATGGAACAGGAAGCAAGGGAAAGGCCAGATGAACGGTGGGGATTGAAGAGTGCACAGAAATCCACTTCTCACCTGATTTAATCCGGGCAGTGGTAGATAATGCTGCTCCTCGGTTTTCTCTCTGGCTGCTCTTCCTAGGACAAAGTGCATTCAGCACAGGTGGTCTCTTAGCAACCTTGGTTCCTGTGTCAAAGCACATTAAAAGCCTTTACTGAATAGTGAGGTGGTTTGTGAAGTGGACAGGCAGGGAGCCTGGGTGGAGAAACTCGCGAAGAAGTTGGGAAAATGTGATATGTTAATTTTAGTGGATTACAGAAACTACAGCTAAAAAGTACATTTAAAAACTATAGCTAAAAAAAAAAAAAAAAAAAACAACTATAGCTAAAAACTACACCTTTCACAGAAAGGTTAAACAGAATTCTAGAATTTTCCTGACAGGGCAAATATTTACCACTCATTTAAAACAATAGTTCTCAGGGGGTGGCAGGAACAGAAGAGATGTTGTTTAAGGGTTACATATGTGCAACTGATAGACAAATAAGTTCCAGAGAGGTAATACACAGTACAGTGAGCATAGTCGTAAAATTGTATTATATACATTAAACTTGCTAAGAGACTAGATATTATTTGCTTTCAGCACAGAAGAAATGACAATCATGTGACGTGATAGAGGTGTTAGCTATCGCAACTATAGCAGTCATATTACAATATAAACATTTCAAATCAGTATACTGTACACCTTAAACTTACACAATGTTTGTGTCAAATATAACTTAAATTTTGAAAGGTTCTAAAATTATTTTTAAAATATATGTTTCATTATCTTTCATAGTACAACAAACAAAATTTCTCCTTCTGCATAAGAGGCAATACCTTATGAGATTTTATATCTGCTATAAACTTTATAAGTTTTAAGATTTTGTATCACTTTTACAAACAAATTAGAAAGTGGAGGAGTGAATTTATTTGCAAAGACCAGGCTGTAAAATTCAGACACAACTGAAAAATTATTTATCCAACAAAATAATGATTATTACAACTACAAAATAATAGAAACACTACTTAGAAAATCATGTTGAAATATTTAAGAATGACTAAAACCAATAACTTAGGACCAATCATTACACTCCTGGGTATATACCCAAAATACAAGCATGGATATCCACACCAGAACACACATTCAAACTTTATTTGTAATATCCTCAACTTAAAAAAAAACCAAATGCCTATTAGTAGATAGATAAATCCATATCATGGAATATTATACAATAATGAAAATTAAGTTATAGCTACATGAAAAAACAGTGGTGACTTTTACAAACATAATATTGAGTTTTTAAAATGCAAGACACAAAAGAAAACACATGGTAAATATATTTATGTAAAGTAGGAAAACAGTTAAAGCTGTATGACTTAGGGGTGCATAATATGGGTAGCAATGGTGTAGGTGGGTAATTGATCAAGTAAATCTAAGGACTGACTACCATAAAATCAGGATAGTCGTGGTGTTAATGGAGAGCTTTCAGAAAGTATTTCATTTCTTTCTTTCTTTTTTTAAATTTGGCCCTGCCACATGCCATGCAAAGATCTTAGTTCTCCCTGCAGTGGAAGCACTGAGTCTGAGTCTTCATCACTGGACCACTGGGGAAACCTCTTTTTTAAAAAAATTTTTCACTTTCTGTTATGTTGATAATCAGTTTTTAATTACTTGTTAAACTGCACATAGAAATTTTATATGACTTTCTGTAGGTATGTAGGACTTCACAATTGAAATATTCTTTAAAAAGTCAGAGAATTATCTACAAATGTCAATAATGGCTATAGCTGTCGAGTTTGGGTGAAGGACTATATGTGATTTTTTTTCCCCCTTGTTTCTTTCATTTCTCACATTTTCATTTAAAGGATGTTGCTTATGAAACTTCAGAACACTAAAGAAAATAGTCTTCTAACTCCCTGTTCTCTTTCTTGTCCATCTATTTAAAAGTAATGACTTTATTTTTGTCAAACCAATCATTTTAACAAATATGAACTTGGGAAAATTAAATGTATCAGTGAGAGATTTGAATGAAAATATGTAACCTACACTTCATTCAATAAATTACGCATTTTCATTAAAATGGTTCACTGACCCATTTCATTTTTCTTGAGTTTATATTAAATCTCTTTGGCTAAAGAACATGTTCTTACTTCATTCCAAAATGCTCATGAAAAACAGGAATGTGGGTGGTTCCTGTTTAGGTCTTGTCCTTAATGCTAGATCTGTTTCTAGAACTAAATCACTGAAAACACTCAAATCTGTACCACCACAAGTTTACTAGCACACTCAGATTTTACTGGGGGTTAAATGATGCTCGATTTACATTTTGCCTAATTAGTCCTTGCTATGCAAGAAGCTTGATAATCATGTGTTTTTTCTCTTAGGAACATTCTTTTGGAGGAATGGCTATTTCACAGCAGCATTTTCAGAAAAAAAAGATTTGTAGTGTTTTTTATTGGATAAAACATGCACTGAATAAACAAATTTCAAAAATAAGTTGATTAATTTGAAACAAGTTAGCACACTTCTTAAAGTGTAATAGAATGTATTGAGTGGAACTATCTTATTTTGAATATAACATTTAAAAATCCTAGTTAAAATAACATTAACTCCAATTTCTGATATAAGACATCCTAGGTTATTTGGGACCTAACATATTTCATGGTGAAATTTCAGATGGCTGCAAATAATTGCCCCTATGTTTTGAATGTCTCTCTATACTTTTCTTTTCCCTATTTACAAAAGGCAGTGAGAAACAATTTATTTTGTAGAAATTAATTTCTAGAAAGTTATGCTGAAAGTAGTATGAATAATCTCTTATCTAGTTTTCAAAGCTTGTCTTTATTATATTCTCTTTTGACTCCACCAACAGTCCAAATAATCTAACCCAAATTAATCTGTTTATTGAATGGTTGAACAGTGGTATCCCACAAAGAAAGTTAGACAAATGTCTAGTAGTAGTCACTTTTGGTCTCTGGGGGTTGAATTTCATAGCATTCTCTGTTTTTCACCCTGCCATCAGCTTGTAGGTGCTAACCTTTCAAATCTACAAGATTGTAGAGACTCCTGGGACCCCAAGAAGAGTGCATTTGCTAAATGGTTTGGTCGCCTAGGAAAATCAAAACAATGCAAATGAACCAGTAAAACTGCCTCTATTACATAAAATTATTACTTGTCCTAAGACTTCACCAATTCTCAATCTCTCCCAACCTCTCCTATTTCCACTTATTAGGCATGGAGTCTCAGTCAAGACAAAGAAGAGAACATACTTTGCAAAGTCTCTTTTTCAATCAGAAGAAAAACACTTTTCATTGGATTCAAGATTATAGTCTTAAACACATGAGTCACATTTCAAAAATATTTTCTGTTTTGATAAGAATTTGCTAATCCTACTTGTTTCCATCAATATCTAATGGTCAAGATAATATTCACAGAAGTTCCCTAAATACACAAATAGAAAAATGAGACACAATTGAAATCTGTCCACTCTTGCTTAACAAGTCACTTAAAGTGGCTCAGACAGTAAGGAATCTGCCTGCAATGCAGGAGACCTGGGTTCGATACCTGAATTGAGACAATCCCCTGGAGAAGGAAATGGCTAGCCACTCCAGTATTTTTACCTGGAGAATCCCAAGGACAGAGGAGCCTGGCAGGCTACAGTCCATGGGGCCATGAAGAATTGGATAGGACTGAGCAACTACCTCTTTCACTTTTACTTTTAAGTAAAGTATAATGCCATTTATCATGGGTCTAGTGTGTGCCAGGTTATGATTAGGCACTATTGGGATATGGAGAAACTGCCCAAGGTTCAAAGCTAGAGCCTTGATGCTAGTAATCTAGAACTCTGCCCCCAGATGCCACTCTGTTTCAATTATGTGGATTGATTCTTTTCAAATGAAAAGGAAACTGACTGAAATGGAAATATCCACATGTAATTACCAACAGCCATTCTTTCTCTTTAGTCCTGATTCCTTTCCGTATATGTGAACTGCTGGGTGAACAAAGGGATGGATAGTCTTGCAGTTACCTCTCTGGGCCTGATAACCCTGAATTTGCCAGAATATTTTTACAACAGCCAGTTTTATTCACATCAAAACCATCTTCTCTTTATAAATCGATCTTTCACAGGCCACTACTACAAGCTTAATATCTAGCAACCTGATTAGCTGAAAGTTCAGTTTTTTTTAACCTGTTTTTTATGAGTTTTTACTCTCCGCAATTTTATTCTCTCCTATTATTAGTTTTGTTATCAACCCACTGATCATCTTATGACTGACAAGTTTGTCCCCCTTGATCTTTTTTTTTTGGCTGTGCCAGCGGCTTGTGGGATCTTAATTTCTCAATCAGGGATTGAACCCATGTCCACTGCAGTGGAAGCACAAAATCTTAACCACTAGCCCACCAGGGAATTTCTCCTCTTGGTCTTATTAACATTAGCTGGATGGAGAAATAACAAGAATGCTTCCAGGACTTGGTAGTTGAGAGACGGGTCAGGAATAATATTGGTGGTATTTGACTTGGATCTGCCATTTACCATGAGACCCTGGGCAAGTCAGGTTAACTCTCTGTGCCTCTGTTTGTTAGCACTTCTATAAAATGGGGATGATAATAACTGTGTGTGTGCACGTGTGTGTGTGCACACACTCAGTTTTGTCTGACTCTTTGTGACCCCATGGACTGTATCCCACAATGCTCCTCTGTCCATTGAATTTTCCAGGCAAGAATACTGAAGTGAGTTGCCATTTCCTACTCCAAGGGAATCTTCCTGAACCAGAGATCGAACCCGAGTCTCTTGTGTCTCCTACATTGGGAGGCTACTCTTTACTACTGTGCCACCTGGGAAGCCCAATAATGACAGTAGCCACTTCTTAGGGCAGTGTGACAATTAAATGAGATAATACTTGTGCCTAGCGAGTAAACACTTAATAAGCAAGGGTAACTATCATTATCAATTATACTCTACCATATTGCTTCCTAGATGGTACGCCTTGAATAAATCAGTCTTCTCAGTTTCTCTTTGGGTATCCAAACATGAAAACTGTCACACACCTACTCATCCTTTGAAGCGCAACATATCTCCTCTGTGATCCTTCCTGATGTCCTCAGGCAGAATTTAGTGTCCACTTTTCTGGAATGTATTGAAACTCACTACAGCGTATTATGGTTATTTGTTTGCATGCAACCCCCATGGGCAGTTGCTGTCTTCCTAGAAAGTGGGGATGGACTTTGTAAGGCATGGTTCCGGCGAGGCAGAAAAGGAAAGACGACCTCAACAGAAGTAGGTTACCTTTATTCAGGCAAGGAGGGGCGACAGTCGGCCTAATGACCAGGCTGAGCGCCGAAAGGGATCAGGGAGGCTTCATACTTATAGGGGGTTTGTGGAAGCGATAAGGGAAACGTCAATCAAGTGGGATATTTTGAGTATTCTTTTGTTGAGATGACACTTGTAGTTGGGCAGGGGGTGATAAGTCTTCTGGGTGGGTGTAGGGGGTGGTAGGTTTCCGGACAGGGGGTGATAAGTCCCAGATAGATGCAGCTGGCCTGGAGCATCAGGATGGAACTAAAGTTATGCTTTGTTTTCTCCGAAGTTAGATGATTCAGCAAGGGGCCTTTGAGACTGTTGTTCTCTTTTCTAGGCCCAAAAGACTCCTTCAGACTTAACCATCCTGAATCCCACTGCACCATGGTATTTGATGTTAATCATTTTTTTTTTTTTTTAATTTTTTTATTAGTTGGAGGCTAATTACTTCACAACATTTCAGTGGGTTTTGTCATACATTGATATGAATCAGCCATAGATTTACACGTATTCCCCATCCCGATCCCCCCTCCCACCTCCCTCTCCACCCAATTCCTCTGGGTCTTCCCAGTGCACCAGGCCGGAGCACTTGTCTCATGCATCCCACCTGGGCTGGTGATCTGTTTCACCATAGATAGTATACATGCTGTTCTTTTGAAACATCCCACCCTCACCTTCTCCCACAGAGTTCAAAAGTCTGTTCTGTATTTCTGTGTCTCTTTTTCTGTTTTGCATATAGGGTTATCGTTACCATCTTTCTAAATTCCATATATATGTGTTAGTATGCTGTAATGTTCTTTATCTTTCTGGCTTACTTCACTCTGTATAAGGGGCTCCAGTTTCATCCATCTCATTAGGACTGGTTCAAATGAATTCTTTTTGACGGCTGAGTAAAATTCCATGGTGTATATGTACCACAGCTTCCTTATCCATTCATCTGCTGATGGGCATCTAGGTTGCTTCCATGTCCTGGCTATTATAAACAGTGCTGCGATGAACATTGGGGTGCACGTGTCTCTTTCAGATCTGGTTTCCTCGGTGTGTATGCCCAGAAGTGGTATTGCTGGGTCATATGGCAGTTCTATTTCCAGTTTTTTAAGGAATCTCCACACTGTTTTCCATAGTGGCTGTACTAGTTTGCATTCCCACCAACAGTGTAAGAGGGTTCCCTTTTCTCCACAGCCTCTCCAGCATTTATTGCTTGTAGACTTTTGGATAGCAGCCATCCTGACTGGTGTGTAATGGTACCTCATTGTGGTTTTGATTTGCATTTCTCTAATAATGAGTGATGTTGAGCACCTTTTCATGTGTTTGTTAGCCATCTGTATGTCTTCTTTGGAGAAATGTCTGTTTAGTTCTTTGGCCCACTTTTTGATTGGGTCATTTATTTTTCTGGAATTGAGCTGCAGGAGTTGCTTGTATATTTTTGAGATTAATCCTTTGTCTGTTTCTTCATTTGCTATTATTTTCTCCCAATCTGACGGCTGTCTTTTCACCTTACTTATAGTTTCTTTTGTAGTGCAAAAGCTTTTAAGTTTCATTAGATCCCATTTGTTTAGTTTTGCTTTTATTTCCAGTATTCTGGGAGGTGGGTCATAGAGGATCTTGCTGTGATTTATGTCGGAGAGTGTTTTGCCTATGTTCTCCTCTAGGAGTTTTATAGTTTCTGGTCTTACATTTAGATCTTTAATCCATTTTGAGTTTATTTTTGTGTATGGTGTTAGAAAGTGTTCTAGTTTCATTCTTTTGCAAGTGGTTGACCAGTTTTCCCAGCACCACTTGTTAAAGAGGTTGTCTTTTTTCCATTGTATATCCTTGCCTCCTTTGTCAAAGATAAGGTGTCCATAGGTTCGTGGATTTATCTCTGGGCTTTCTATTCTGTTCCATTGGTCTATATTTCTGTCTTTGTGCCAGTACCACACTGTCTTGATGACTGTGGCTTTGTAGTAGAGTCTGAAGTCAGGCAGGTTGATTCCTCCAGTTCCATTCTTCTTTCTCAAGATTACTTTGGCTATTCGAGGTTTTTTGTATTTCCATACAAATTGTGAAATTCTTTGGTCTAGTTCTGTGAAAAATACCGTTGGTAGCTTGATAGGGATTGCATTGAATCTATAGATTGCTTTGGGTAGAATAGCCATTTTGACAATATTGATTCTTCCAATCCATGAACATGGTATGTTTCTCCATCTGTTTGTGTCCTCTTTGATTTCTTTCATCAGTGTTTTATAGTTTTCTATGTATAGGTCTTTTGTTTCTTTGGGTAGATATACTCCTAAGTATTTTATTCTTTTTGTTGCAATGGTGAATGGTATTGTTTCCTTAATTTCTCCTTCTGTTTTTTCATTGTTAGTATATAGGAATGCAAGGGATTTCTGTGTGTTAATTTTATATCCTGCAACTTTACTATATTCATTGATTAGTTCTAGTAATTTTCTGGTAGAGTCTTTAGGGTTTTCTATATAGAGGATCATGTCATCTGCAAACAGCGAGAGTTTCACTTCTTCTTTTCCTATCTGGATTCCTTTTACTTCTTTTTCTACTCTGATTGCTGTGGCCAAAACTTCCAACACTATGTTGAACAGTAGTGGTGAGAGTGGGCATTTTTAACAATATTGATTTAATAATTGCACATCAAGCAGAAGCTTTCTTGGAAGACTTAAAGTTCATTTTGCTCAAAAGACGACTACAAGAAAAACACATATATTAAGTCTACTTTTACCACCAAAATTTCAAAAATAAAATCCTAAAGTTGGGTAGTTTCAATTTCACCTCCGGAAAATGTCTCTCTCCCACAAAATTTATGTTTAATGAAATTTATCTTTTAGAAACCTGAGAAATCATATAGGAATCATACCTTGTTGATGTTTTTGCATTTTTTTTTTCTTTTTTGGTCTGTAATTATGAGACCTAGTCAGACGTTGGAAGAGACCAAAACTTTTGTACTGGCCTACAGGGTTTCATGATGGAAATGTCCTGTTGGGATGGTTACTGTTTTTCCAGCATAATGGTGATTTGTCTCCTTAAGATTCCAGAAACAGATGACAGCCTGGTAGGATAGGAGACATAAACTCCTTAATTATGAGTCATTCAGAAGTTAACTAAAAAATCGGGCATATTCAATAGTTAAAAGGATTTTGTGCATTCTCTAAGTTTCCAAAATAGAGTTCAAGGTGCATTTTCTGAATTAATGATGTGAGGAATTACATGAGGAAGAGAATTTAACAGATATCTGAGAAATTAACTCATCAACGATATGAGCATTTTACAGAGAAAGCTTGAATGAGAATAATAATAAATGGCATAAGGTTTTACACTGAGGTGATTATGAGCATGATTGTTAAACCTTGTTTCCTGCCTGATTAAAATATGATTTCAAGGAGACCTTTCTCTCTCTAGCTGAGAAAAACAACTGTAGTGAAAAAATCTCAACTATGACAGAAATGTTAGCACTGGCAAAGAAATTGAGATTTCTTCCAGCTTCTCATTTGACAAGCACGGCCCAGAGAAGTACAGTAACTTGTCTGAGGTCACACAGTTACTTTTCTTCTGAGCTACCATATTGACTGCCTCAGCAAGTTTTTGATACATTTATGATAAATTGGATTCTGCATTTCACCAGACTTGGCTATTTGAAGATATTCTACCTTCACCACCTCCCAACTGCTTTGACTCAGGCCAAGGGAAGGCCAATGTCCAGGATAAAATAAGCCACAAGGAGAACTGGGAAACTTGAGAGGTAAGACTTGCCAGAATTGACAAAGTGGACTTTGCTTGGAGACAGAAACATGTGCCCTGTCACAGAGATGGGGGTCAGGAAGGTTGTGGAGCCGGATGGAACTGGTTTGAGATTCTGGTTCTGACTGGTATTAGCACGATAGCCAGACATTTACCTTCACCTGCTATCTCATCTGGAGATAGACATAACCAGTCTTGCATGGGATTGAAAGGATTTTACTGATAACTATAGTTAAGAATGGCCTGCACATATTCTGATTTTAATCTCATAAAGCCACAGGAGGTGAGCACTAATGCTTCTATTTCCTTAGTTGGAGAGACTGATGACCAGAGACCTCAGGGAGCTATTTGAGATCACACTCCAGGGGATGACCAGGGATTTGAATGGAAGTGAGTTTGGCTTCAAAGCCTTAGCCACTGCAGCATCTCAGGAGTGGTCAGAAGAATGTTGCCTGGCAATGGATAAAATAACAGTTGATATGATGAAGCTTGGGAGTCAAAAAGGTGGATACTTCCTGCAGTCCAACAATGATGGAGGGAGGTGAGGGACTGAGATGGACTTAAGAGATGGCAAGCCCCAGGAAGCTGAGACAGACATGCAGACATGTGGGCCAGAGGGCACTGTCTGGCCTGACAGAGCCCCGTGAGGGTCCACCTGACCCCCAGGAGTACAGAGAGGGTCCCAGACCTCTGTGGAATCCCTCTGCTCTAATCCTCTTCAACTGTAGTTCTCATGCTTTCCCTCCATGTCAACATCTGTCCAATCTGGGCCTTCCCAAGCCATATATGAACATGCCTCACATTTTTTAAAAACATTAATTAATTAATTAATTAATTGTTCTGGCCATGTGCATAGCATGTGGCAGGGCTTCCCAGGTAGCTCAGTGGTAAATAATCTGCCTCCCAATGCAGGTGTTGCAGGAGACTCAGATTCATTCCCTGGGTCAAGAAGATCCCCTGGAGGAGGAAATGGCAACCCACTCCAGCATTCTTGCCTGGGAAATCCCATGGACAGAGGAGCCTGGTGGGCTACAGTCCAAGAGGTTGCAAAGAGTCAGACATGACTGAGTGAGCTCACAGGCACACACAGCATGTGGGATATCAGTTCCCTGACCAGGGAAGGACCCTGTATTCCCTGCGTTGGAAGTGAGGAGTCTTAGCCCCTGGAGCAACAGAGAAGTCCCTTGCCTCACACATCTTGAGTAAATATTCTTGCCCTAAAATGAATAGTTTTTCTACCTATGAACAAACATCTCTTAATCATCCACTACTGAGACTCCCGAGGGCTGAAACGTTCTGAGACCCTGTCCCTAAACCAAATAGATTGCACTGCCCCTAAGAAGACATAAATTACTCAGTTATAGGCACTTAACATTAAGAAAGATTCTGGAACCAAAACAATCAAAATGTTTTCAACCTTCTCCCTGCCAAGTTCCCCAACCCTTGCCAGGAATCACAGCTGGAGTGCAGTCTCACAAGGCCAGACGAACTGTCCAGAGTTGTGGCGAGGACTAGCCCTACAAAGCTTCCTTGTGGAAGGAAGGAAGGGTGGCGCCACATGACACCTTCCCTGGTGTGATGAAGCAGGAGTGGAGCTGAGGCCAGGTGCTTATTTGTTGGGTTTGGGGGTTTTATCTGCAGAGCTCTCATATAGAAACAAGTGTCCTCCCAGGTTTGGCGAGTAGAGGGGAGGTCTCTGGACCTGTTTGACTTCTTAAAAGCATTCAGGAAAACCTTTTAAACTACTTTCTTGGCCTGCAACACACACTCGTTTGCCTAAGTTCATTGCTAGCAGTTTTGTCTTTTTAATCTAATATTTGATTTCTGAAACTAGCTAAGTGTTATTTGGAGTCAAGTCAAGCTGAGAAGGCAGATGGCCAGGTTGGAGAACAGAATTTCAGGTTCAGTGAAAGACTGTAACCTCTTCTAAGGCCAAATTAAATTTCTAGCATTTAGCACAGGGCTAGGGCTTCCCTGATAGCTCAGTTGGTAAAGAATCCGCCTGCAATGCAGGAGACACTGGTTTTATTCCTGGGTTGGGAAGATCTGCTGGAGAAGGGATAGGCTACCCACCCCATTATTCTTGGGCTTCTCTTGTGGCTCAGCTGGTAAAGAATCCGCCTGCAATGAGGGAGACCTGGGTTCGATCCCTGGGTTGGGAAGATCCCCTGGAGAAGGAAAAGGCTACCCACACCAGTATTCTGGCCTAGAGAATTCCATGGACTATCCATGGAGTTGCAAAGAGTTGGACACGACTGAGCAATTTTCACTTTCACTTTGGAACAAAACGGGTACTCAAAAAATAAAAAAAACTGGGGTGGGGAGGATGAGATTCAATTTTATGGTGAGTTTTTCTGTGCCTCCCAAGCTTGTTGCGTAGAAGGTAAACCCAGGGAGGAACACTGAAAAGCAATGAGTCATTTTCTAAGAACGCACAGCTCTCCAAGGTGAGGTCCGATGATAATACCCGTCCTCAGTGAGTAGGTTTGGGGGATGATGGCCCTGTGGAATGCCTGCCCACTGTTTGTACTTCTCATGTACCATGGATCAAGGCCATTCTGACTTATATCAGTTACTCATGAAATGACTTCTCTCTCCTACCTTATTCTGAGTTTACTGACCCTTTGCTAATCTAGCACTGTGTATTCACACAGTGGGAATTAAATAAACATTTGCAGAATGAAAGCTTGCAGTGGAAAACAAAAATTTCATCCTGTCACCTGAGCATACAGGGTAAAACTTTGGGAAGTAGGTATTCTTTGAAACAACCCTCCTTTCTGTCTCATCCAGACACAGAATTGGAGCTAGGAAGGGGGGCAACCAGTCTTTCAGAACCACAGAAGCACAGAACCAAAAGAAAAATTTTAGAATGCTGATTATAGAAGAGCAGAAAAGCTTATTAAAATAATAGTTTGTGCTTTGAAATTGTTTTGAGTTTCCCCAGCATCGTTGATCTTGTTGTAGTTGTTTAGCCACTAAGTCATGGCCAACTCTTTGCGACCCCATGGACTGCAGCATGCCAGGCTTCTTCATCCTTCACCATCTCTTGTAGTTTAGCCATAGCCTAATGTCCTGAACTGCTTACCATTTGGCATCCTCCAATGGCCCCATCCTCAGCATTCCCATGGCTGACACAATCCTAAGGATGCTGTTATTAAAAGCACTAAAAGCCAATTATTGTCTCTATAGTTTAAACTTTCCCATCAAAGATCACATTGGAGGTTCCAGGTTAAGAAGATTCAAGAAAAAATTCAAATGAGGGACTTCATCAATAATGTTCCCATACTCAGCCACTTAGAAACACTGTGAGTAAAACCCACCACCTTATCAAAGAGGTTATAACTCTTATCTCATAAACAAGGAAACTGAGGCTCAGAGAGGGTGAGTACTTGCTTAAGGTCACACAGCTTGTTGAGCCAGGCCTCAGGACCAAGCCAGCATCTGCCTCCTTCCAGCTCCCTGTGATGCCTCTTTTATTTAGAAGGCTGATGCACATGTTTAAGAGGACTGAACATACATAACCAAAGCAGAAAACTCTCTTAGTCTGTAATCCTGAGGAGGGACTGGAGTGTCAGCTTTCATCTTTTCTGAGAGGGCTGGGCAGGGCCCCAGCTCCAGAGTCCTCCTTTTCCAGACAGAAAACACAGTGACCTACTTTGCAGGACTCTCAGAAACAACCATTATTTCAAAAGAAAAAAAAAAAAAAAGGGCTGCAAGGACAAAGCCTTTGGCTAAACATTCAAGAAGGCAATAAATTCAAGCAACATGACAGATGCCCTCTGTCTGCAGCAAAACTCAAACATGGAAAAATGACAGACAAGGCCCAAGTGTCCAGTCCAATACTCCCCTGCAGACACCTTCCATATGTAAATTTCTCGTTGAAATCACTGAAACCCTCTCTTTGGGGAGGGAACACAGAAAGACAGAAATAATGTTAATAATAATTATTAATATTATATAATAATTAATAATAAATATTAATATCTGGCATGACCACAAGGCTGGGTAAAGCTTTGAGATCATATTAATCCCCTGCTTCTCCTTCTGCCTTTATTAAGCCAGAAGGAAATGGAGGGGATAGAATTCTAGTTCATATTAGATCATATAACCAGCCTTATAAAAACTGGAGAGACATTGAAAGACAGGGAGAGAAAACAGGCTTCCAGAGTCTTTGAGCCTCCTGCATTCCCCTATCAGAAGCAAGCAAGACTTCTGCTAAACTTCCCTCTTGTCAACATTTTAAAAGGCCAAAAAAAACCCCCACAAAACTTACTGTTCAGGGGTTCAATAAGTGAAGTCCAAAGTCAAGGAGATGATCTCTCTCTTTTGTGAAAAACACCATCTGCTCCTAGGTGGCTCAGGAGACTTGCTGGGCTGTTATTAATAACTGGCTTAGCACTTTCCTGAGAAACATGAGCCAGGCTGTCACGGGAGCAGGCGAGTGGGGAGGAACTGACAGACACAGGTGGGAAAAATGATGACAAAAATACCCTTAGGCCCACTGCTACTGCTAAGTCACTTCAGTTGTGTCCGACTCTGTGCGACCCCATCCCTGGGATTCTCCAGGCAAGAACACTGGAGTGGGTTGCCATTTCCTTCTCCAATGCATAAAAGTGAAAAGTGAAAGTGAAGTCGCTCAGCCATGTCCGACTCTTCGTGACCCCATGGACTGCAGCCTACCAGGCTCCTCCGTCCATGGGATTTTCCAGGCAAGAGTACTGGAGTGGGGTGCCATTGCCTTCTCCTAGGCCCACAGAGAAGTGCAAATAACCATGAGTAGGGAGTGGGCCCCTCCACAATCAGTACTCATGTTAAAGGTGCTAAAAGTTCAACATCAACTAACCAAACACTCTCTACTATCTTACTCTCTTGGAAAACACCATGACTCAAGTAATGTCAAGCTTTCCTTTGTTCTTCTGAGCAATTCTTTTCCATGGATATTAATATTTGCATATCTTCTCAAACTACACATTTTTGTTTTGTTAATGTTGAATTTCCTGTTTTTCAAATACATAAACAAATGGATTTTCAAATGCACATTATCAATTTGTTAAGGTTTGTTTTCTTGTGAGCATATGTCTCTCTCCCTCTAATGATCCCAAAACCTTTCCTGGCAAAGTGCATGTATGTGTGTGTTGGGGGACGGGTGCATTGTGACAGCATCATAATAAAGGGAAACCTGTAGCATTCAAGTTCAAAGAATGGAAATAGTCATGACCTGGCTACTGGTTTACAGCAGGTCTTCCCTTTTGAAAAACTATCAACTATTTCCAAAAAATCTAAGTCTATGTCTCCCTTCCCCTAACCACTGACACCAAATTGTTCAGACCAAGAACTACCTGTCTTCTAACTTACATGATCAAACTTACATTAAACACTGGCTCTGAGTCTGTCTAAAGTGTTAAAAGGAAAACTGAGGATCACAAAAAAGTTATTAGATTATTTAAAGATACAGAATTGAAGGGAACAAATGCTCATCAAATTGTCCAATTAGTAAGGATTCAGCTGCCACCCTAGTTCAGGCCTGGTAACTATTCTTTTCAAACTCAACTGGGGCTTCTCTTCTCCAGCCACGCCCCTGACATTTGACCCACCTTCAACCTGAATCAGCACAATTCAGAACAACCCTTCCTTAATCATCCCCCTCCAGCCCAAAAGCTGACCATAAACATGGACCTTCCCTGATCAATGGTCTAGCCATCAATTCATTCACCCCATAGGCAACATCCAACTCCTTCCAGTCTTGTTTCTCCCCTTTGGGGAAAAAGTGGAAGCAGTGACAGACTTTATTTTCTTGGGCTCCAAAATCACTATGAATGGTGACTGCAGCCATGAAATTAAAGAACACTTGCTCCTTGGAAGAAAAGCTATGATAAACCTAGACAGTAGATTAAAAAGCAGAGACATCACGTTGCTGACAAAGGTCTGTATAGTCAGAGCTATGGTTTTTCCAGTAGTCATGTACAGATGTGAGAGTTGAACTACAAAGAAGGCTGAGCGTTGAAGAATTGATGTTTTGAATTGTGCTGGAGAAGACTCTTGAGAGTTCCTTGGACAGCAAGGTGATCAAACCAGTTAATCTTAAAGGAAATCAACCCTGAATATTCATTGGAAGGACTGACGATGCTGAAGTTGAAGCTCCAATACTTTGGCCACCGAGGAGAAGAACAGGCTCATTGGAAAAGACTCTGATGCTGGGAAAGACTGAGGGCAGGAGGAGAAGGGGGCAGTAGAGGATGAGAGAGTTAGATATCATGGACATGAATTTGAGCAAATTCTGGGAGATAGTGAAGGACAGAGAAGCCTGATGTGGTGCAGTCCATGGAGTCGCAGAGTTGGACACGACTTACTGACTGAAAAACAAACAACAAAAATTTTTTTAAAAAGTCATTTTCCACCTGACCTTTGAGATGCTTGTGATCTTGTGGTCAATGTGTTATTTTGCAGTGGGCCCCTTCCCCATATTATAAGTCTTTTCTCTTTTTGAGTATTTTTTTAAGTTGTGGTAAAAGGCACATATCGTAAACATTAGCACCCTAAACATTTTTAAGTGTGTGGTTTGGTCATGTTAAGTACGCTCACTTTATTCTGCTACAGATTTTCAGAACCTTTTCATCTTGCAAAACTGAAACTCTCATCCCCATTAGAAAGCCACTGTCCACTGCCTGCCTTTCCTCCAACCTCTGGCAACCACTTACAACAGTCCTTTCAAATACTCCCCCTTACCTAAATCTGGATTTGTCTTGGACAGTTTTCTGGTGCCATGTCTCAGACTGAATGCCAGCCCTCCCGTGAACCATGCCGTCTTCACCTAGGTTTTCACATTGGCTTCTCTGACCCTCTGTGTCCTGGAGATCTGGGATCTTCATTCAGGGCTTTGGGTGGCCGTCTCACATGACATCCTGAGTTACAGTGATTCTTCCAGGCAAGGTGACTTTCCTCTGGCTCTTCTGCGAGGCCCCTCCTATTTCTCTTTGGTTCCTCTTGTGAGATTTTTCCAGGAAGTTCCTTCAGCTCCTCAACTGAGGATTGAATGAAGGAGGATTCTTTGCATTGGGGCAGTGTAAGAAGCATTAGAGCAGTAACATGAGGGGGATGATCTTTCCTGTCTTCTTGAAGGTCTTTATGTATGATGTGATTATCTAATCCCATGGGTTACTAACTGGATGAGTTTCCTAGGGCTGTCCTAACAAAATGCCATAAACTGGGTGGCTTTGAACAACAGAAATTCGTTGTCTCAGAGTTCTGGAGGCTAGAATCTGAAATCGAGGTGTCAGCAGGGCCATCTTCCTTCTGCAGGTTCTAAGGGATGATTTTTTCTTGTCTGGTCCTGGAGCTTGGTGACTGCCTGCAGTCCTTGGCATGTCCTGGTTTATGCTAGATGATCTACATATATAATTTCTTTTTTTTTTTAATTTCCCTGCAAACTACCTCAAATAATTTATTTTTAAAATATAATTTTATTTATTTAGTTTTGGCTGTGCTGGGTCTTCGTTGCTGTGAGGGCTTTTCTCTAGTTGCGCTGCAGGGACTTCTCACTGTGGTGGCTTCTCCTGCTGCACAACACAGGTTCTAGGGCACACGGGCTTCAGTAGTTGCAACACGTGGGCTCAGCAGTTGAGGCTCCCCGGCTTTACAGCACAGACCCAATAGTTGTGGCACACAGACCTCGCTCTTCGTGGCATGTGGGTTCTCCCCAGACCAGGAATCAAACTTGTGTCTCCTGCATTGGCAGGCAGATTATTTACCACTGAGCCACAAGGGAAACCCTACATCATTTCTAATAAGATAAAATACTGAAATATTAACAACTAAGCATAATCTTAAGACTTTATATATTTTGATCTGTTAGTGAATGTATTTTCTTTTACCACATTAAGAAGCTGTACTGTAAAGATGTATATGGCTATAAAAAGTTGTGAGATGTATGTTCATAAGCTTTGCTATAAAATAGTGTGTGACAGTTCACAATTATCCACTTTCCAGTTATTTCTGTGGAACAGAAGTTGCTGGGGTTAAAAGTTATGATCGTTATATGTGAATGAGTCTCTGGGAGAAATAATTGCAAAGGAAAATAAATTTGTATGCAAGGTATTCAGGACGTGCTTTTGTTAAGGGAAAGAAGAGTAGCTTTGTCCTAAAGTAAGATGATTAGTTATTTGAGAGTGAGGAACAGGAATGCAGAGGACAAAATCTGCATGGATACAGAAAGTTGTAGAAGGTTCACAGAAAGGGAACTATATTTGTCATGGCCAACATTTGTTAAGGGTTGGTGGTGGTTTAGTCACTAAGTCGTGTCTGACTCTTCCCAACCCAGGAATTGAACCCAGGTCTTCTGCACTGCAGGCAGATTCTTTATCAACTGAGCTATGAGGGAAGCCTCCTTTGTTAAGGCTTAATGGGCTTATTATAACATTGTCTTTAAAAGATCACTAGTATCAAATATTATACTGGTGCAAAACTGAAATTCTATTTTCTCACTGCCAAATGACAAAATTTTCTTGGATTACTGATTTGCTTCTAAAGAGATTAGAAAAGGGTTCTCAGTCTTCCTAAAAGGCAAAAGATTCTGTGTCTTACAGGAATACTTTCCTGTGCCTTACACTGACTTTACCATGTCCTTGATGACTTAAAGGAACAAAGTTTTCTCACTTTGGGAAGAGCTAAAGTTCTATACAATCATGTCATCTTCTACTTTAAAAAATATTTGTCACTTTGATTTCAAATTGATTTTATTTTGTTTTACATGGCCAGAAATAACCACATTTCCTCATCAATTGCATTGTTTTTGTAATAAACTTTAAAAAATTGATGTATAGATGATTTATATTCTTTTTTTTTTTTTACAGTTTCTTCCTAGCTGTGTATCTCAGCCCCAAAACAAACAACAGACAAAATGTTGTTGTAAGTTAGGTATAAAAGCTGTTAAGAAAGTAAATCCTAAGAGTACTTATCACAAAACATACTTGTTTTTTCTTTTGCTTTATATATATATATATATATATATATATATATATATATATATATATATATATATATGGTATTATATATGATATGATACATATATGATGATGGATGGTCACTAAACTCATTGTGGCAACCATCTCATGATATATGTAAGTCAAATCATTATGCTGTACACTTTAAACTTAATATAGTGCTGTATGTCAATTATATCTCAATAAAATGGGAAGAAAAAAAACACCCTTCATGTAACTCAGATTAGATTTATAGATACTACCTCATTTACCTAGGATGAAGCCAGCCACAAACTCCAGTTCCCCTTATTTGTCTATCAATGATTAGCTAAGTTGTTTGAGCCCACTGACTTATCAGGCATCCCTGGTAGCTCAAATAGTAAAGAATCTGCCTGCAATGCAGGAGACCCCAATCCCTGGGTCAGGAAGATCCCCTGGAGAAGAGAATGGCTATCCACTCCAGTATTTTTGCCTGGAGAATTCCATGGACAGAGAAACCTGGCAGGCTACAGTCCACAGGGTCATAAAGAATCTGACACAACCGAGCAACTAACACTATTGACCTTTATGGACAAAACACCTGCTGACGTGACTTGACCTAACTTTACTCTGGCTTCTTCCTTTCCCTTATGGAGTCTGTACTCTGACCCACTTTCAGCCTGAGCCAGCATGAGAATACTGCACAGCCCTTCCTGACCAAACCTGTTGGAGACCCTTGCAAATCTCCAGCTCCAAGCACTCTATTACAACAGTGCCCCTCCCCCCATTGCCGTAGTCTTTTCAAATAAAATATCTCCATATCTTCCTCTAGAATTTTTTTTTATTTTATTTTACTGTAAGAAAGTGCTGAGAGGTGAACCCAGTGTTATAAACATTGAGGACTATGGAAAGTGAAAGTGAAAGTTGCTCAGTCGTGTCCAACTCTTTGCGACTCTATATACTATAAAGTCCATGGAATTCTCTAGGCCAGAATACTGGTGTGGGTAGCCTTTTCCTTCTCCAGGGGATCTTCCCAACTCAGGGATTGAACCCAGGTGTCCCGCATTGCAGGCGGATTCTTTACCAGCTGAGCCACAAGGGAAGCCCAAGAATACTGGATTGGGTGGCCTATCCCTTCTCCAGCAGATCTTCCCAACCCAGGAATAAAACCAGTGTCTCCTGCATTGCAGGCAGATTCTTTACCAACTAAGCTATCAGGGAAGGCCCGAGGACTATGGGGTATGGTCCAAATACTTAAGCAGACAATCATGTCTTAGTCCTATTTTACAGGTAAGGAGATGGAGGTAGCAGAAGTCTAAGAGACTTGCTGACTCACAGCACCAAGTGCAGATTTGGGAATCCAGGTGTTATTTCTTATTTCCTAGAAAACAGTGCTCTTTCCAGCAAGTGCATGCATGCTAAGTCGCTTCAGTCCTGTTGGACTCTTTGTGACCCTATGGACAGTAGCCCACCCGGCTCCTCTGTCCATGGGATTCTCCAGGTTAGAGTATACTGGAGTGGGTTGCCATGTTCACCTCCAGGGGATCTTCCTGACCCAGGGATCGAACCCACGTCTCCTGTGTCTCCTACATTGGCAGGTGGGTTATTTACCACTAGCACCACGCAGCACAAACATGCTCAGTTCTGGTCAATGTTTAGAGTAGGTTTGGGGAAATTATTGAAAAGCGTTGGTTAAAAACAATCTCCAATGTTTAAAGAAAGGGAAATTGGATTCAAGAGTGAAAAAAATAAATGGAATACCCTGAGCTTCAGGAAACTTCTGATCTGTGGAAGTGAATGAAGACAACCCAAATGAGAACAAGAAAAGGCTATTGATTTAGAGCTTGCTCTAGCAAGGGAGTTGACCACCATCAACGTGCATGTGACAGAAACTCAAAAGCAGGCAGAAGGTCTTCCCCGGTGACTCAGTGGCAAAGAATCTGCCTGCTAATGCAGGAAACATGAGTGCAATCCCTGGTCCGGGAAGATCCCACCTGCCACGGAGCAATTGAGCCTGTGCGCCAAAACTACTGAGCCTGTGCTCTAGAGCCTGGGAACTGAAACTACTGAACACATGTGCTGCAACTACTGAAGGCTACGTGCCTAGAGCCCATGCTCTGCAACAAGAGAAGCCACCACAATGAGAAGCCCACACACCTCAACAAGGAATAGCCCCCGTTCACCAAAACTAGAGAAAAGCCTGTGCAGCAACACAGTCACAAATAAGTAAATTAAAAATTATTAAAAAAAAAAAAAAAAGCAGGGTGAGAATATGACAGTTTTCTGGTGGATAAAAGGGTAGGAAGCCCTGATTGGAGGCTGTTAGCATGGAGAAGCAGTAGACAGGCCAGTGAGACATGGAGCTTTCCTGTGTAATTGGTTAGGGGTGCATAATGGCTTTCTCCTGTCTGTCCTATAGCAGAAGTAGGTACAAAAATTAGGGAGGCTGTCAGTCGTTAATGAAGTCCTGGCTGTTTGGGATCAACTGCCACAGGGATTAAGATTTGGCTTCCTGGACTAGCTACTGTTGTTAGGAGGATGGCTTCCTGGGCAGACTGCAGCAAGCTGTGGGCCAGGGTTCTATTTTTATTTATAGTCTGGCCAATGTATGTTCAGTCTCTCAGGGCTCTACAGGGACCATGCATTTAGAAGAGGCTTTCAGATATCTGACCAGTCCTGCAGAGGAGTCTATACACAGGCCAGGGATATTGGCAAGAGGTATTCCACTTCCAGTCTAGAGGAGGGGAAGTATTGTCGACTTGAAAAGTAGTTACAATTTCCTACCTGACAGAAGGGGGCGAAGGTGGTCACTTGCAACCCAGCAATCCTATTGCTGGGCATACACACTGAGGAAACCAGAATTGAAAGAGACACATGTACCCCAGTGTTCATCACAGCACTGTTTACAATAGCTAGGACATGATAGCAACCTAGATGTCCATCGGCAGATGAACGGATAAGGAAGTTGTGGTACATATACCCAATGGAATATTACTCAGCTATTGAAAAGAATGCATTTGAATCAGTTCTAGTGAGGTGGATGAAACTGGAGCCTACTATACAGAGTGAAATAAGTCAGAAAAACACCAATACAGTATATTAACTCACATATATGGAATTTAGAAAGATGGTAAAGATGACCCTATATGCAAGACAGCAAAAGAGACACAGATATAAAGAACAGACTTTTGGACTCTGTGGGAGAAAGCGAGGGTGAGATGATTTGAGAGAATAGCATTGAAACATGTATATTACCATATGTGAAACAGATCGCCAGTCCAAGTTTGATGCATGAGACAGGGCACTCAAAGCTGGTGCACTGGGATAACCCAGAGGGATAGGATGGGGAGGGAGGTGGGAGGGGGGTTCAGGATGGGGGACACATGTACACCCGTGGCTGATTCATGTCAATGTATGGCAAAAATCACCACAAAATTGTAAAGTTATTAGCCTCCAATTAAAATAAATAAATCAATAAAAAAAAAAAAGTAGTTACAACCTAGAAGTTGAGAGTTACATTTTATTTGGTGGGAATTTTTAGGACTTCAAGCCCAGGGCACAGTATCTCAAAGGACTCTGAGAGAATTGTTCCAAGGAGGTAGGGAGAGGAGTCAGGTTATATATAAGTTTGCAGCAAGGGGCAGGTCCACTGAGATCTCTGTGAGTCATACAGAAGGGACTTGATATCCTCAAGGAGCTCAGTCAACTGGGAGAAACAAGCAAATAGATGAATGCATTCAATTATTTCCCAAGGCCTACCATGAGCTGTCTTGGCTCTGAGCTTGCAAATGGCCATTCCTTCTGTCTAGATGGCCTTTCCTTGCCCTAGTTCCTCACTGTGAATTTCTTTCTAGTTTCCCCAAGCCCCAGGCTAGAGCCCTCTGAGTGACCTGTGCTCACCTTTCCAGGATTGCTTATGCTATTCTGCTCCAGGGTTTTTGCCTCTTTTCCCTAAACGATTCTGAAATCCTGAAGACCACCTCTCGATCTGGGTTTGCATCATCTGTCTCATCCCTAATACAAGGCAGCCCCTCAGATATTTGAAGGTGTGCATGGAGCACAAGGGCAACACAGATGGGAAGACTGTATGATGGAGGAGGTGATGCCAGGGTCAAGTCTGAAAGTGATGCCAGAAGCTCAGCATCTCTGTATACTGATGCCGAATAAAATCTCGGAGACAGAGTGTTTGGGGGCGAAGTAGAAAAGGATAGCCTTATTGCTTTGCCAGGCAAAGGGGGACTCAGCAGGCTCAGGCCCTCAAAAGCACATGTCCCCACTTGGGAAAGACTGTGAGAAGTTTCATAGTAATTGTTCAAAGAGGGAGTGATTGACTCTCAAGGATATTCTTCTGATGGGGTGGTGGGGAGGTAAGAAGGAGTCTGCATCACCAACCTTCAGGTCCAACTGGTCTGGGGTCTACATCCTTGCGGGCAGCATGCCATTGTAAATTGTTAACTTCTCCCACCTGGAAGAGTTTCAATATCTGCAAAATAGCTCAAAGATATTGTGTGTATCACTTGATGGGAAAACAGGACCTTGCTCCAAGGCTGCTCTTAGCTGTTTGTTTCTCTCTGGTCTCGCCTCCTATCCCTTCCCTAAATTGGAACTCAGGAAAGGTCATGGAAGCTGAATGAAGGCTGTTTCCTATAATCAAAGAAACTTTGAGAGACTCTGTGCCCAGGAACCCTACGGGACCCTGCTCAGTACCAAAAGGATAAGTAGGAACTTGCCAAGGAGTCAACAGGAAAAGCATTCCAAGCAGAGCTATTAACAGAAGCAAAAATATGGGAGGAGGAGAATGGATATGGGTGGGATGAGAACAGCATGGGGCTTGCACACCTGAAGGCTAAAGAACAAGGCAGGGACTTCCCTGGTGGTCCAGTGGTTAAGAATCTGCCTGCCAATGCAGGGGACACAGGTTCAATCCCTGGTCCAGGAAGATACCACATGCTTTGGAGCAACTATGCCCATGTACATCGACTGATGAGCCCACGTGCTGCAACTGCTGAAGCCCACGTGCCTTAGAGCCTGTGCTCCGCAACAAGAGAAGCTATTGCAGTGAGAAACCCATGCACCCTAACAAAGAGTAGCCCCTGCTTGCCACAACTAGAAAAAACCTGTGCACAGACGCCACATGGCAAAAAATGTATTTAAAAGAAAAAAAAAAAGAACAAGGCAGAAGTGGCCAGAGACAAGATAGACTGAGAAGAGACATATAAAATTTTAATATTCTGCTTCCTCACTTACTAGCAGTTTAACTCCACCCAAGTTATTCAACCTCTCTACACCTGAATTTCTTCACCTGTCAACTAAAAATCAGAACAGTCAGACTCACATAAAGATGTCGCAAGGATTAAGTGAGTTAACATGCATGAAACCTTTATCTATAGAAGAGCACAGAGTAAGAATGATAAGATTGCTTGCTATTTTTATTATTTTATAGGTAAGATCTGGCTAATTCTCCTTTTCTTAGCAGGAGTGAGAGATGGTTATCGGAGCAGGACCTACAGCCAGCACAGAGGAACAATTTCCTATAAGAGTCCAGTGAACAATAAGGGCTGAACTGACCTGGGGCAGGAGTGGGGAGGATGAGCACGATTCAGCAGCATTTAGCAGGTAAAACTGGTCAGACTTACTGCCTGGCTGGAAGTGGGTGGGAAAGACTACAAGAAGCACAGGAAGCATCAGATGTGTGGTTTAGGGAATTTGAGTGGGTAAGATAGAGAAAGATAAGGAGTTTGTAAATGCTTCCTATGTGCTAGGCACATAGCTAGATGCTTGATGCCAAGAGATGCTGAGGAATTGATCCAGGGCCAGAGCTAGCAAGTGGCCAAAGAAGACCTAAAACTCTCTCCTGAAACCCAATTTATGCTCTTTCCAACACACTGCACTCCAGTTAGACAACTGGGTCCTTCTCAGGGATAAGATTTCTGCCTCACATATCACAGCTGTTAACCCTTAGGAACCAACAAGGAAAATTCAACACTGGGGGAGTTGAGAGGGGGTATTTTTGAATTGTCAGGGCTTTCCACACCAAAATAAATATATAATAGAAGTGTACCTCAAGCCACCTTCCCTTCGCAAATTCCTTTATTTATTTTAGTGTAACCCATGTCATATAAACTTAAATATCTCTAAAACCCATTTCTTATTCCTGGTTCAGTTCTATGCATCAGGTGGCCAAAGTATTGGAATTTCAGCTTCATATCAGTCCTTCCAACAAATATTCAAGACTGATTTCCTTTAGGATTGACTGGTTTGATCCCCTTGCAGTCCAAGGGACTCTCAAGAATCTTCTCCAACACTACAGTTCAAAAGCATCAATTCCTTGGAGCTCAGCTTTGTTATATTCCAACTCTCATATCCATACATGACTATTGGAAAACTATAGCTTTGACTAGATGGACATTTGTTGGCAAAGTAGTATCTCTGCTTTTTAATATGCTGTCGAGGTTGGTCATAACTTTTCTTTCAAGGAGCAAGTGTCTTTTAATTTCATGGCTGCAGTCACTATCTGCAGTGATTTTGGAGCCCCCCAAAATAAAGTCTGTCACTGTTTCCCCATCTATTTGCCCTGAAGTGATGGGGCCAGATGCCATGATCTTAGTTTTCTGAATGTTGAGTTTTAAGCCAACTTTTTCACTCTCCTCTTTCACTTTCATGAAGAGGCTCTTCACTACTTCTTCACTTTCTGCCATAAGGGTAGTGTCATCTGCATATCTGAGGTTACTAATATTTCTCCCAGCAGTCTTGATTCCAGCTTGTGCTTCATCCAGCCCAGCATTTCTCATGATGTACTCTGCACATAAGTTAAATAAGCAGGGTGACAATATACAGCCTTGGCATACTCCTTTCCCAATTTGGAACCAGTCTGTTCCACGTCCAGTTCTAACTATTGCTTCTTGACCCGCATACAGATTTCTCAGGAGGCAGGTCAGGTGGTCTGCTATTCCCCTCTCTTAGAGAATTTTCCACAGTTTGTTGTGATCCACACACTCAAAGGCTTTGGCATAGTCAATAGTACAGTTCAGTTCAGTCGCTCAGTTGTGTCCGACTCTTTGCAACCCCATGAGTTGCAGCATGCCAGGCCTCCCTGTCCATCACCAACCCCCGGAGTTTACTCAAACTCATGCCCATTAAGTTGGTGATGCCATCCAGCCATCTCATCCTCTGTCATCCCCTTCTCCTCCTGCCCCCAATCCCTCCCAGCATCAGGGTCTTTTCCAACGAGTCAACTCTTCGCATGAGGTGGCCAAAGTACTGGAGTTTCAGCTTCAGCATCAGTCCTTCCAATGAACACCCAGGACTGATTTCCTTTAGGATGGACTGGTTGGATCTCCTTGCAGTCCAAGGGACTCTCAAGAGTCTTCTCCAACACCATAGTTCAAAAGCATCAATTTTTCAGTGCTCAGCTTTCTTCACAGTCCAACTCTCACATCCATACATGACCACTGGAAAAACCATAGCCTTGACCAGATGGACCTTTGTTGGCAAAGTAATGTCTCTGCTTTTTAATATGCTATCTAGGTTGGTCATAACTTTCCTTCTAAGGAGTAAGCATCTTTTAATTTCATGGCTGCAGTCACCATCTGCAGTGATATTGGAGCCCCATAAAATAAAGTCTGACACTGTTTCCACTGTCTCCCCATCTATTTCCCATGAGGTGATGGGAGCAGATGCCATGCTCTTAGTTTTCTGAATGGTAAGCTTTAAGCCAACTTTTTCACTCTCCTCTTTCACTTTCATCAAGAGGCTTTTTAGTTCCACTTCGCTTTCTGCCATAAAGGTTGGTGTCACCTGCATATCTGAGGTTATTGATATTTCTCCCGGCAATCTTGATTTCAGCTTGTGCTTCTTCCAGCCCAGCATTTCTCATGATGTACTCTGCATATAAGTTAAATAAACATGGTCAATAAAGCAGTAGTAAATGTTTTTCTGGAACTCTCTTGCTTTTTCGATGATTCCGCGGATGTTGGCAATTTGATCTTTTGTTACTCTGCCTTTTCTAAAACCAGCTTGAACATCTTGAAGTTCTCAGTTCGTGTACTGTTGAAGCCTCACTTGGAGAATTTTGAGCGCTACTTTGCTAGAGTGTGCGATGAGTCCAATTGTGCGGTTTGAACATTCTTTGCCATTGCCTGTCTTTGGGACTGGGAATGAAAATTGACCTTTTCCAGTACTGTGGCTGCTGCTGAGTTTTCTAAATTTGCTGGCATATTGAGTGTAGCACTTTAACAGCATCATCATTTAGGACCTGAAATAGCTCAGGTGGAATTCCATCACCTCCACTAGCTTTGTTCATAGTGATGCTTCCTAAGGCCCACTTGACTTCACATTCCAGGATGTCTGGCTCTAGGTGGGTGATCACACCATCGTGATTATCTGGGTCGTGAAGATCTATCTTGTTTGTACAGTTCTTCTGTGTATTCTTGCCACCTCTTCTTAATATCTTCTGCTTCTGTTAGGTCCATACAATTTCTGTCTTTTATGGTGCCCATCTTTGCATGAAATGTTCCCTTGGTATCTCTAATTTTCTTGAAGAGATCTCTAGTCTTTCCCATTCTATTGCTTTCCTCTATTTCTTTGCTTTGATCACCGAGGAAGGCTTTCTTATCTTTCTTTGCTATTCTTTGGAACTCTGCATTCTGATGGGTATATCTTTCCTTTTCTCCTTTGCCTTTAGCGTCTCTTCTTTTCTCAGCTATTTGTAAGGTGTCCTCAGACAACCATTTTGCCTTTTTGCATTCCTTTTTCTTGGGGATGGTCTTGATTACTGCCTCCTGTACAATGTCATGAACCTCCATCCATAGTTCTTCAGGCACTCTGTTAGATCTAATCCCTTGAACCTATTTGTCACTTCCACTGTATAATCGTAAGGGATTTGATTTAGGTCATACCTAAATGGTCTAATGATTTTCCCTATTTTCTTCTATTTAAGTCTGAATTTGGCAATAAGGAGTTCATGATCTGAGTCACAGTCAGCTCCTGGTCTTGATTTTTGCTGATTGTAGAGCGCTTTAAATTGCATTTTCAGAAAGTAAACATTAAAAAAGAAAAACTTGGAGCTATAAGAAGTTAAGGACTTCCCTGGTGGCTCAGATGGTAAAGCATCTGTCTACAATGCAGGAGACCTGAGTTTGATTCCTGGGTTGGGAAGATCCCCCTGGAGAAGGAAATGGCAACCCACTGCAGTACTATTGCCTGGAGAATCCCATGGATGGAGGAGCCTAGTAGGCTACAATACATGGGGTCGCAGAGTGGGACAGGACTGAGTGACTTCACTTTCACTTTTTCATGAGAAGTTAAGTTGATGTCTATCATTAGAACTTAATATGATCGACAATCCTAGAGTGGTAAAGTCACGGAATGCAGAAATGTTTAATAGCTGTTCTCATATACTGAGGGTTTCAGTTCAGTTCAGTTCAGTTGCTCAGTCGTGTTCAACTCTTGGCAACCCCATGAATCGCAGCACGCCAGGCCTCCCTGTTCATCACCAAATCCCGGAGTTTACTCAAACTTATGTCCATCGAGTTGGTGATGCCATCCAGCCATCTAGCCATCTCTAAGTTCCTGACCTAAGAGCTTTATCTATAGTAAGATATTTATTCCACATAGCTCTATGACGATGAGAAAATGGACTCTGGCTGGTTATGCAAACTGTCCAAAGATCTAAATATCAGAGCCAATAGCTAATAAGGCACTCAGATCTGAAGGCCCCAGTCTCTCACCTTTGCTTTCAAAATATACATGGGTAGCTACAACAGTGGGCTTCCCTTGTGGTTCAGCTGGTAAAGAATTGGCCTGCAATGCGGGAGATCTGGGTTCGATCCCTGGGTTGGGAAGATCCCCTGGAGAAGGGAATGGCTACCCGTTCCAGTAGTCTGGCCTAGAGAATTCCATGAACTGTACATAGTCCATGGGGTCACAAAAAGTCGGACATGACTGAGCGACTCTTTAATTTGGCCATGCCATGCTGATTGTGGTACCTTAGTTCCCCAACCAGAGATTGAACCCACACCTTCTGTGGTGAAAGTGCGGAGTTCTAATCACTGGACTGCTAGGGAATTCCCACAAAGCATATGTTTTGATGCAAAGAAAAAAGGAGAGAAGAGCCACACCGCACACCAGCTGATCAGAGAGATCAGCACCTTTTTTAAATACCGACTGAACTTTCCATCAGAGACATAAATAGGCTGATCCAAGCTTATAGATAATTCCATTTATCACACAAAAACAAACAAAAATACAACTTAGGATATGGGTTCACAAATATTCACTTCAAACCTGGGGCTCAGATTTGAAGGACATTTCACACCTAACCTTTGGAGAGAGACGCTGAATGCAGTTTTAAAAAGCCAATAACATGAATAATGTGCACTTCAGCTAAATGGTAATAAAACTTGTTTAACAACTGAGGATCTTAATGGCAATTTAAGGCACTTGTTTTCCTAACACACGGAGAGTAATTAACATTAAAGAGCACTTGGTTTTTAATTGCTTTACAAATAAAACCATTCCTTTTCCCTTTTAAGCTATTACAATTGCCATCTGGTAAATCAACTCTGGAGATGAGCTAATGTTAAAGTATTTTCTTTAGGATCAAGGCAACCAAGGATCTGAAGCCAAATATTTCAGATGAGGGAATGGAATTTGAAGACAGGGTTCCTCAGAAGAGGAAAGTAAAAATGATAATCACTCAGTCATATACGACTCTTTGTGACCCCATAGACTGAAGCCCACCAGGCTCCTCTGTCCATGGAATTCTCCAGGCAAGAATACTGGAGTGGGTAGCCATTCCCTTCTCCAGGGGATCTTCTCAATCCAGGGATCGAACCCAGGTCTCCTGCATTGCAAGCAGATTTTTTACTGTCTGAGCCACCAGGGAGGAAGGTGGCTAGAAATCTGGGGACGCAGAGTCTAACCAAACTTTCGCTGATTCCATGGCTCAGTGTCACTGCCCCAAACTCTCACCCAATTACATGAATAAAATGTACCCTTGGGGGAAACTAGGAGCAGAGTAGAGAATTTAAGATCTTTCTTCACACCCTAAAATTCTTTACATTTAGTTTTATTAAACCATTTGATTTAACAGCCAACACTAAATATATGATGATCCCTTCAGAGAAGGAGCTCAGAGTATCAGCAATGTGCCAGCCACACCCATGTGGCCATTTAGATTTTTTAAATGACTATTCTTAAGTACTGACCTGGGGCTAACGGGACAAGACAGAAGCTGCTCCCAAGGTATGAAGCTGGTCAGACTTGATATTAAGATGCTTCAGAGCTGGACTCTCAGAGGACTAACCCTTTATTCTGCATCTCACCTTAATTTATGCCCAACTGTGCTACCCAACCTGGGGTCATATGCTATATAACCTGAAAGGCTTATACAATGAGTCATGAGCACCCACCACAGGGAAAGTTCAGCAACTTAAAAAACACCTACAGAGGCTTCCCTGGAAGTCCAGTGGTTAAGACTCTATGCTTCTAATGCAGGGGGCCCAGGTTCAATCCCTGGTCTGGGAACTAAGATCCCACATGCCGCATGGTTCAATCAAAAAATAAATAAATTAAATAACAGCAACCAGAAGTTGACACTCACAGTCCCACAAAGAGATTGAAAAGCCAAAGTAAAATGAAGCCCAGTGATCTTGTTCCAGGAAGGGGGACCCCTTCCAGGGCTCGAAACTGGGCTCTTGTCTCACACTCGGAAATGAATTGTCTGAGGAGACACATGTGCTGACAAAGCAAGAGATTTCATTGGAAAAGGGCACCCGGGTGGAGAGCAGGAGGGTAAGGGAACCCAGGAGAACTGCTCTGCCCCAGTCTTGGGTTTATGGTGATGGGATTAGTTTCCAGGTGGTCTTTGGCCAATCATTCTAATTCAGAGTCTTTCCTGGTGGTGCACGCATTGCTCAGCCAAGATGGATGCTAGCGAGAGGGATTCTGGGAAGTGGACAGACATGCAGTGTCTCCTTTGGACCCTTCCCGAACTCTTCCCTTTGGTGGTGGCTTATTAGTTCTGTATTCCTTATCAGGATCTCCTGTCATAAAACAACTCATGCAAATGGTTACTATGGTGCCTGGCCAGGGTGGGCGGTTTCAGTCAGTGTGCTTCCCCTAACAACTCCCCCCTGAGAGACTTCATACTCAAGATACTTCTTGGGAATTGGGGTGGAGGTCTCTTTCTTCTGTAACTTCTTCCTGCTGTGCATGGGCGTAGGCCTGCCTAGCAGAGCATAAGTCTCTCTCTACCTGACCTAAGTCAATGTAGTTCTTATCTGAAACCAGCATTCACCCTTGTAATAACAGCAATTTAGTTTGAAACGGTTGGCTCCTCTCAGAGATGAAATAGACAGGGGCCAAACAGGAGACCTAACAGGATGGTCATCACTGGTCCCCAGAAACAGGAGGCAATATTTGGGGTGAGGGCTGCAGGATCTGTGACCTTTTTTTTTTTTTTTTTTTGGTTGGTGGTGAAGCAACAGAGATGTGCTCCAGGAATCTTGTGTTTAGTCTGAAGTTACCATCCTCCACCTGGGTGGGGGCTCCAGTTCTGTAGAAGAACTCAAAGACACTGTTATGCATATTTCTTTGAGTAGGAACCAGGACCCTGTCTCAAGGCTGTACCACCATTTGATTGTTTCTCCTCTGTTTCTGTATCCCCTCCCTTCCCTGATTAGCAACTGTTTGAAACCACCCTTTGGAACTCAGGGAAGGTCAAGGAGGCTGAATGAAGCCTGTATCCTACAGATAAGAAATGGAGAACACACAACAGATCTGTACTCCAGAGCCCCAGAGAGTCCTGCTCAGTTTTAATTTAGGGAACAGGGCAACTATGACTGTGATAACTTCCTGTCGAAATGGGGCATAGGACTGTCTCAGCTTGGAGAATAGACACTGAATTGGAAGTATTTCTGAGTTCCAAGTTCTAGATCTGAGTCTTGTATGATTAAAATCTCAGTCCCTTGGTCTGACATTTTGGTGTAACAGACCCAATTAGTAGCTGGAGGAAGGATAACTGGAATTTTAATAGACAAAATAAATCTCATTTCTTTTTAGAAGAATAGGCCTGAAACACAGTCTGGACCCGGCACTTCGGGGAAACTTGTAGTCTGGTAGCCAGTTGCCTAGGTTTATAAAAAGTAAGGTTGTGGTTACTAGCTTCCAGCAGACATTGTTTTGAGAATGGTGGCATCTAAGCCTGACATGACTCAGAAAACTGTTTAGCAATACAACGTCTAATCTGAAATTACACTCATAGTGACACCTAGTTATTTCCCAGGATGTCTGAACCATAGCTATTCTATTTTGACTTTTAATTGTAAAATTTTCTTTAATAGCCAAAGCAGATGTCACCATTAATGACGTCAGTTTTTCTCTAGGTATGAGAAGATGCAAGAATTGGAACTCATAAAATCTTCTCCTTAAAAGATCTAACTGTTAGGGGAAGCACACTGATTGAAACCGCCCACCCTGGCCAGGCACCATAGTAACCATTTGCATGAGTTGTTTTATGACAGGAGATCCTGATAATGAACACAGAACTAATAAGCCACCACCAACCGGAAGAGTTTGGGAAAGGTCAAAAGGAGACCCCGTGTGTCTGTCCACTTCCCAGAATCCCTCTCGCTAGCATCATCTTGGCTGAGCGATGCGTGCACCACCAGGAAAGACTCTGAATTAGAGTGATTGGCCAAAGACTACCCGGAAACTAATCCCATCACCATAAAACCCAAGACTGCGAGCCATGTGGCAGAGCAGTTCTCCTGGGTTCCTTTACCCTCCTGCTCTCCACCCGGGTGCCCTTTCCCAATAAAATCTCTTGCTTTGTCAGCACATGTGTCTCCTCGGACAATTCATTTCCGAGTGTTAGACGAGAGCCCAGTTTTGGGCCTTGGAAGGGGTCCCCCTTCCTGCAACATAACTATCTGAAGCCTTGTTCTGCCAGTTTTTCCCAGAGCACAGAGTGCCTCATTCCTGATTTTCACCCTGAACTCCTTTCAGTGCCATTGAAAGTCAGCAGTTGCAGTGGCCATGATTTAATCTCTGTAGGTATAGATGGCAAGTGTCAATCTTCAGTTGGCAGAGCCCCTTTTTGCTCATAAGCTTGACCATGATTTTGAGGGGGGCATTTCATGACCATTTTATCTCATGGTGCTGAGAATGTTCATTCTCAGGTTTGGCAAAGATTTTGTTGACAGGCACTCAATGTGCTGTTACTGGACTAGGCCATAAAACAGTATCCAAAATTCTCTGGATCACCTCTCTTACTAGACTCTTGGTCCAGGAAAACATTCCCTCTTGTTGCTTGTTCCCATATCTAGAGTTACACTGTTACCATCATCAATCTCTATTAGAGGCCTCAGACACACATTTGGCAGTGTAAGAAATAGCAATTTTGTAAAAAAAGGTGAAATACAAATAACATAGCCAGCAGTATTAGTAAAGTCACAAGTAAGACTTAAGTTAAGAGTTTCCATTAGATGTAGCCCAGTATATCTCAGGTCATCTGACTTAGTCTGCTCTGTAGAATCTTTATCTTCCAGGGAAATTATATATTGGCACCACTGTCTATAAGGCACACAGCCCAGTTTTCTAGTGTTACTAGACTGATTATCCTTAGTATGATTTAATTGTTTCCAACACAGAGGAGCCTTTAAACCTAAATTACCATAGCCTGGTATTATCTATATAAATCCATCCCATAATTGTGGGAGATTTTTTCCTCCTTTGCTGAAACTTTTCTTGCTGCTCTGATTGAGCTTGAGTATTAGAAAAAGCTCAAATTTATGGCCAGAGTCAGAGCAGGCATTATTAATTGGCCTGATGAGGGGATCCCATCTAGTAATATCACAGTGACCTGAAAATGACTATAATTTTTTTTTTAAGTAAATTTTCTCAGGGCCAACCAGTTAGAGCCTTGTAGTAGAGAAATTTACCAAGGTAACCCAGAATTAGACACAGGTAATTGGCCACAAACTCAACAAGTGGGTTGATTTCTAAAACTAGCATAGGATCAGGCCTATGATAGAAAAGCATTTGATTTATATGCAAAGGTCTAAGAAGTCAAGAAAACATTATAAATGATCATACGAATCAGATCCAGCATCTTGGGCAAGCTGTCTACCTCTGATGTCTTCTCATACTGGTGTAGTGTAGTTTCTCCTGATAAAAAGGTCCTTCCATCCAGGTTGGAGACAGTCCGTTAAATTATGTCTTTTTCCAGTCCTGGGTGCAGGTCATGAGGCATCTGATCTTCATCCAAAGATAGATTACTAAGATAAGCTTCAGAAACAAACTTAGGGTGTTCTTTAAGAATTCAATTAATAATTTACATTAATATCACATAACAGCAAAGAACTATCCAAGAAATGAGTCTTACTACTTCCATTGGTAGACCTCCATTAACAAACTGCGATTTAACATTTATTGAAAAATCTTCCCCCCCCTAAAATTACCCTTATCTTTATCAAATATGGCCAAATTCAGGCTAGCTTGTTTGCAAAATAGGTCTGTTCTCACTAATTTTGGTCTGATGATTTACATAACCATAATTGATTAGACGTGACCGAGCAACTGAACTGAACTGAACTGAATTGATCATAGACTTTTTATTTTGCTGAAACATTTATAGAATCTCAGACAGAATTTTTAAAATAAAACAGGGCTGGAAACTCACACCAAAGGCTTATCACAGATTTTGCCTAACAAATCTAGGTGAATTCTTCCCTCTTTAAGGTCTCAAAAATTCCTTGAGATTTTTGTACCTGTTAGTGAGATAACCTTCCTAGCTCATTTGATAAACTTACTGGAAACCTAAGAGTTTCAAATTTCTGGAGGAGTCAGATAGAAAGGAAATATAATTGTTTATAATGTATAATTTTACCAAATTATTTTCATAATTAGTTTGAGAGGAAGGTTTTTTCTACTCCCAGAAAACACAAGATTCAAACCTGTAATTTTTCAGATAGAAACCATAAAAGTTATAAGCATATTCGCTGGTTAATTCAGTCCTTTGTTAACTTTTGTGAAGTCATCAGGTTTCTCACTGGAATACCAGGATATACCAAAATGTTAAGAACTCCATATAATTTCTAGGATATATGTATTAGTAATTTTACCATACATTATAACATGAGCAGATTTATTACTCATTTGATAATCTTTTTCATGTAATTTAACCAACAAAATAAACAGAGTTTAATATCTCTCTTTGGGATGTTTCAGGGGCCCTCTGAAGTACTGCAAAGTTAGCTAGAGGTCAAAGGAACTTCAAAAGAGTTTGATTTAGGAAGTTTTATGAAAAAGATCAATTAAAAGCATTTAGAACATTTGGTGAGATTTAGTCAATGTTGATGGGTGTATCATTTAGCTTGTTGATATGTCACAATGGGTGTAAATACCAAGGCTCAAGGTCTAGTGAAAGCTCCGCCATCTTGGACCTAGTTGTCTCTAACCAGTTTTCTTATGGCTGTCATTCCTAACAAAATCCATTTATCCAACTAATTGTAATCCAATTTTAGAAAATCCTGATAATGCATAGCTTTTTTTAGTATTTTTTCATACCTTTTTTTTTTTCACTGAAAACACACTTCCTACTTTCCTTTTCCAAGAACTAACTTTTATATTAGCATTTTATAGATTGGTGAGCATAAATACCAGCAATAATTTCTAAAACCCTTGTTTTCTTAGAACATTTTAGGATGGCACCAAACATTATTCATTTATAGTCCCAAATCTCTTTAGTTTCTCTGTAAAAGGACATTAGTGTTTAGTAGTAAACGCTGGGCTGGAAGGAGCAGAAGCTGAAATCAAGATTGCTGGGAGAAATATCAATAACCTCAGATATGAAGATGATACCACCCTTATGGCAGAAAGTGAAGAGGAACTAAAAAGCCTCTTGATGAAAGTGAAAGAGGAGAGTGAAAAAGTTGGCTTAAAGCTTACCATTCAGAAAACTAAGAGCATGGCATCTGCTCCCATCACCTCATGGGAAATAGATGGGGAGACAGTGGAAACAGTGTCAGACTTTATTTTTGGGGGCTCCAATATCACTGCAGATGGTGACTGCGCCATGAAATCAAAAGACGCTTACTCCTTGGAAGGAAAGTTATGACCAACCTAGATAGCATATTAAAAAGCAGAGACATTACTTTGCCAACAAAGGTCCATCTGGTCAAGGCTATGGTTTTTCCAGTGGTCATGTATGGATGTGAGAGTTGGACTGTGAAGAAAGCTGAGCACTGAAAAATTGATGCTTTTGAACTATGGTGTTGGAGAAGACTGTTGAGAGTCCCTTGGACTGCAAGGAGATCCAAACAGTCCATCCTAAAGGAGATCAGTCCTGGGTGTTCATTGGAAGGCCTGATGCTGAAGCTGAAACTCCAGTACTTTGGCCACCTCATGCGAAGAGTTGACTCATTGGAAAGGACCCTGATGCTGGGAGGGATTGGGGGCAGGAGGAGAAGGGGATGACAGAGGATGAGATGGCTGGATGGCATCACCAACTTAATGGGCATGAGTTTGAGTAAACTCCGGGAGTTTGTGATGGACAGGGAGGCCTGGCATGCTGCAACTCATGGGGTCGCAAAGAGTCGGACACGATTAAGTGACTGAACTGAACTGAACTGAGGAAATGTTTCAAAATCTTATTTTATTTGGAAATGACCTAACTATTCAATAGACTTCCAACACTTAGCACACTTAGCACAACCCTTAGAAATTCAAGTTACGCCAATCTGGAGAGACTATTTTAGACAGATATTCCTAAAGAAAAATTAGTCTTAATAGAGTTTATATAAAAACTCATATCTCATTTATATTTTTTTAGAAGTTTCTGCACTCACAGTAATTTCCTTGTTGACAAACTTGTAACAGATATAATATTTAACTTGTATTAAACCTAGGTACAATTAAAATATTCTACTTAATGTTAATTACTCTAAGACATGTCTATATTAGATAGGTCAACAAACAAACATTAATATCAGGTATTTAATACTGAATATTTCCCAGTTCACCTGAACCTGGAATTTATTGTATTTTAGAATTATTTGATTTGTAAGCCCTTACCTTTCTTTAAGTCAGTTAACTAGAGCTCATTTACAAATTAACCTCAAACATATTACCCAGAGACAGAGACAAACCAAGACATATTTAGACAGACACAGTGCAAGATCTAGCTTCACTTTCTAAGTTTAGTCATGAATTAGATATTACAATATAAAATTTACCAGTTTTTTAAAAAACTGTTGAAATAAACAAAATTTTTAAAGTCTTTTCCCCCTTTCCCCTCAGTCTCAGGAGTTAGAGATGGTCTAGATAAGTGTTCCTGAGAGCCCTGGTCTCAAGGCACAGGGAAAGAAAATCAAGTTCTAACAAAATGGCAGCAGTTCTAAACCAAATGGTGGCCAGACAAAGCAAAATGGCCACCAAAAATCACAACACAGAACACAGAGTTAAAACACACACATATAAACCTGGCAGTCCTCATCAGACTCTCCCTTAAATACAAGAATACAGTCTCTCAGAAAAACTTCTATAGAGATACAGAACTTCAGATGTCTTCAAAGATTTCAAAGGGAGGAAAGGAAGCCAGGTTGAAAGAAGATGGGGGAGGAGGCGGGAAAGGGGGGCAAAAGGGGTGGCCTTACAGATGTCTCCTGCCACCTGCAGACACCCAGGCATTATGGGACTTTACCCTGGGCCTCCAGAGTAGGGAGGACTGGAACTTGGCCCTACCAGAAACCAGACCAGAACAGAACCAGAATTCGAGTTCTCTGCCAAGAGGAGGTGATCAGTCTCCAATCCTTAGCTCAGGCTGAGGCCCTTCGACCAGATTCCTGCGTCCAGGACCAGGGGACTAGAAAAACAGGGAAGGACAGGAAGGGTTAAGGAGAGGAAAGAGAGAGGGAAGGGGAGAGAGGTCAGTGAAGTCTTTTGTTCTTTACCTGGTCAGGGCACTCTGGCCAGTTGTCCGTGTCAGGAGAAGACCAGGGACAAAAGGGTCCCAGTTGCAGCCACTGAGTCTGGTCCATTGGCAGGCAAGCTGGCCCCTGAGTACCCCGAGTGGTCAGGATGTCAGTTGCAGCTAAGAGTCCCCGCCAGAGTCGCCATTTGGTGCAGGAAGGGGGACCCCTTCCAGGGCCCAAAACTGGGCTCTCGTCTAACACTTGGAAATGAATTGTCCGAGGAGACACATGTGCTGACAAAGCAAGAGATTTCATTGGGAAAGGGCACCTGGGTGGAGAGCAGGAGGCTAAGGGAACCCAGGAGAACTGCTCTGCCGCGTGGCTCGCAGTCTCGGGTTTTATGGTGATGGGATTAGTTTCCAGGTGGTCTTTGGCCAATCATTCTAATTCAGAGTCTTTCCTGGTGGCGCACGCTGAGCCAAGAGGGATGCTAGCAAGAGGGATTCTGGGAAGTGGATGGACACACGGTGTCTCCTTTCAACCTTTCCGGAACTCTTCCCTTTGGTGGTGGCTTATTAGTTCTGTATTCCTTATCAGGATCTCCTGTCATAAAACAACTCATGCAAATGGTTACTATGGTGCCTGGCCAGGGTGGGCGGTTTCAATCAGTGTGCTTCCCCTAACCATTTCCTTCCCCTAATCTAGTCATAAGCTCAGGTGTTCTAATGGGAGTCTCACTCAATACTCAGGTACAGATTGTCTCTTTAGAAACCTCATTACAAATGTGCTTTCTTCAGGACTCCCGAACTACATGAATTTATCCCAACCCTCTTATGGTCCCAAAGTTTCATAAGGCCAACCCCAAATGTAATGACAGCAACCTTACATCTTGACCGAAAAAACGAGAACTCCACAGGACACCTGCAAGCGGTGGCCTTTCTCAAGCAAAAGAGAAGCCCTACCACACCAGCCAGCCCTGCTTTCTGTGGAATTATGAATATGAGAACAAAATGGGAAAAAGAAGAGGACATTCTTGTGCGATGAATTTCAATATGTTATCAGTCACTCCAAGCCAGTTGCCCAGAGTCCACAAGTCCCAAACCCAGAAACTCACACTCAGTTCAGAGCAACTTCCCCCCAGGTTTCTCACATTGAAAGGTGGGGTACAGAATACTCCTGCCTTCCTGCAAAAATTAGAATTTTCTATGGTGGCATCTCTAGCACTGTCTTTCCTGAGATACGCTTCCCCCTTTCCATCCTTAAAATCTCTTGATCCCCTCCCTTGTACTTCTGAAAAATTTACTAAGAAAATCTTAAACACACAAGAGTATAGTGTAACAAACTCTCAGGGTGTCCATCACCTAATTCAGTATCCTCCCCATCCTGTTTTCTCTATACACACATCAACCTGCCTGACCCCCATGAACCATTTTAAAGAGAACCCCAAATATATCATTGCATCAGTAAGTATTTATGAACTTCTAAAAGACACAGATCTTTTAGAAATATTTACAGATAAGAAATAGAATGAATGCATCTTATATAAAAATAAGAAATAGAAAACAAAAAAGGAAAATTATAGAGAGATTTAGGAACTTCCATGAAGTCATGAGTCAGGCAAGAATTAGTCTATCTCTAAACTGCACCTTCTGTTGCTTGGAATTCTGCCCTTTTGCAGTTATACTTTGTGACCTCTTAGGCAACCCTATCTCTGATGGCTCTGCCGAGTAAGGCTCTAAACTTAATGTTTAAGGGCAAAGCTCTCCCAAGTAAATAACCCACCCAAAGCCCTGAGAAAGGTCTCCTGGTGAATTGGAATGTTTCCTGGATGGAGTTTTGTTTCTGTGGCCCTCTCCAGCACCTTCATTCCAGGGTCCTGTTATTTCTCAGGGATCTGGGATCCAGGTTCTACGGGAAATAGTCATCGGCTAAAATAAAAACTTTTTTTTTAAAAGAGCTATAATACCATTATCACAGCTGGAAAAGAAATCAACAATATAGGAAGAAAATCTAAAAAAGAGAGGATATATGTATACATGTGGCTGATTCACTTTGCTGCTCAGCAGAAACTAATACAACATTGTAAAGCAACTGTACTCTAATAAAAAATTTTAAAAAGGAAAACAAAATTAACAATAATCCTTTAATATCAACTATCCAGGGGGTGTTCGATCCACTTCTCCTTTGATCTAGGTGGCCTTGGGCGGCTGTGATGGCCGAGTGGTTAAGGTGTAGGTGGCCTTGGTCTCTTGGGTGCTCTACTGGAAGTGGAGAGAGGAGGCCTCTTTGTTTCTCCGAGCCCAGTTCCCTCTACCCCCTCAAAACCAAACAGATGAATGGGGTACCAAACAATGTTCATAGGCTTCCCTTCACTCCAATCTGAACCAACACCCCCAACCCCAACCCCACTTCTCTGCTCTCACATTCCCAACAACTCTCCAAGGATTTTTAGCAGCTGCAAACGACCACTGCTCTGGAATTTCTTGTCATTAGGAATGATACACCCACTCAATTACCACATTTCTTTTCCATCAAATGGTGAAGATTGCATGCTCTGGAGCCAGGTGGTCCGGCCTTGCCACTTACTGTGTGATTCTGGGCAAGTTATTCATTTTTAAAAATTTTTATTTATTTATTTTTGGCTGTGCTGAGTCTTCACTGCTTGTCTCTAGTTGCCGTGAGCAAGGCAGTGCTTGGTCTCTTTGTTGCAGTGCTTGGTCTTCTCATGGCAGTGCCTTCTCTTATTGCAGAGCATGGATCAAACCCATGTCTTCTGCACTGGCAGGAAGATTCTTTATCACGGAGCCATCAGGGAAGCCCTGGGCAAGTTATTTAACTTTTACGTGTGGTGCTCAGTTTATAGTCTGACCGAGACAGAGAGGAACAGGACAAGGGGAGGCCAGTCTTCAGTACAGCCGAGGGACACCCCATACCCCCTACAGAGCTCCTCAGCACCTCTGGTAACATCCCTGCTTCTGCAGAACGAAGTTCCAACCTCCTGTCCCTGTTGAAACTTAGGATGGTGGGGAGGGAAGGTAAAGGCAGAGAGCAGAGAAAACTGACTGCAGAGACTGTGCCACCTGAGTGTGACTGAGGCCAGTGTGCCTGGGCCTAATCTTGGGATCTTTCCCACAAGGGCAGCTGCCTTAAGATCCCAAAGGGAGTCTCACCCTCAACCTTTTGTCCTCTGCCAAGTCCAGATCCAGCTTTGCTTGGGGCTTGCACCTGTGCTTGGGGTTTGAGAGCCCCCAAATAAATCATCTCCTCTTCCATCACCCCTTGCAATGGGACTTGTAAATATGAGAGGCCTCTGATACAGGAGCTTCCTTTGACCTTTGGCCCAGAGGTATCATAGAGCAAGCTCAAAAGTCTCAAGAGAGTTGACTGTTAAACGGCCAGGAATTTTGTGAGCTGGTGGTTAACCACAGACACTATTATAATAAAATTATTTAAGATAATTTAAAAGATTGTATTAAAAACACAGGTTACGGGACTTCCCTGTGGTCCAGTACTTAGGACTCCGTGTTCCCACTGCAGAGGGCATGGATTCAATCCCTGGTGGGGGAACTAAGGTGCCCTATGACCCCCCAAACCACAAAATTCATAGGTTAAAAAAAACACATAGGTAACAAATACTTAAACCACCCCACTTGCTAATTATTTTACTCTATGTCACTATTTGTTGTTGTTCAGTTGCTAAGTCATGTCCAACTCTGTGACCCCATGGACTGCAGCACGCCAGGCTTCTGGGTCCTTCATTCTCTCCCAGAGTTTGCTCAAACTCATGTCCCTTGACCCAGTAATGCCATCCAGCCCTCTCATCCTCTGTCGCCCCCTTCTCCTCCTCCTATCCTCAACCTTTCCCAGCATCAGGGTCTTTTCCAAGGAGTCGGCTCTTGGCATCAGGTGGCCAAAGTGGCCAGGTGGCTTCAGCTTCAGCATAATTTTACTATTATTATGTATTTTGGGTTAGTTACCCCTAATATATCTGTACAATAGAAATACCATAAAATGGTGTTACTATTGTACCTCTCTCTCCAAGTTTAGTGAGTTCATATTGCTGACTTGAAATCAGCCACGGTGGGGACAATTTACACGATGACCATTGGTAAGCAATACAAACCAAGGCTTATTCTCCCAGAAGGCAGACAGTTATACTTCTCAATGTCCCTTTCTGACTCATCTTCTCTACAGTTCTCCATCCATGGGCACATCCTCCTCCTCAGCCTGCTGAAACCATGCTGTCTGTTGTATTTGGAGAGAGCAAGGGGCAAATTAGATGGCACCACAACTAACAGAATCCAGGAATACTTCCATATCTTCTCAAATCCTGGCCAACCTTCCCTATGAGGCTCAAAAGAAAGACTGACTTCCTAAGACTTCCTTGTTGGCCCAGTGGTAGAGAATCCACTTTCCAATGTAGGGGACATGGATTCGATCCCTGGTCAGGGAACAAAGATCCCACATATTACAGGGTAACATGCCTGCCTGCTCCAACTACTGAGTCCATGCACTGCAACTAGAGAGCTTGCACACCACGACGAAGACCCAGTGCAGCCAAAAATACATAAATAAATAAATAAAAGACTAATTTTCTGAAGTCCACTGTGCATCTACAAACCACCTTCTTATTAGTTGGACTTCTGCTGGGAGCTTCTGGTGTAAGCCTCTCTCCAAACAGGGCTTCAATTTTCACTTTTCATTCACTCTCCTACTCTTCCCCCTCCTTTCTTTCTCATGCACACACACAAGCTCTAACCTTCATTCCTCGAGGACCCTATGCCAGGGGCTCAGAAACTCAAAGCCTGCAGGGCCCCCCATGGCTCTGAAGGGGCAGATGTTCTCTGCACCCTGGGCATAGCTTCTGCTCAGCCAGGCTGACTGAGCAATGGAGGGGCGAGGGCCTGCTGAGCTCTTATTTTTTTGAGTAATTAGAAATCTGAATTTTTTTTAAAAGAAAAATCTCCCTTATTGTAAATCCAAAGGTATTCCAAATTTCATAAACTGTAAGTAACTATGTAAGGTAACAGATGTGTTCACCAACCTTATTGTGGTCATCATTACACAATACATATTAAACTTACACCATGTAATGGGTCAGTTATTTTTCGTATATGTGCTGCTGAAGCGAGCACAAGGGTCAGTTATTTTTCAATGAAGCTGCGGAGAAAGAGAAAAAAGGAAAATAAAACATATTACAGGGACTTCCCTGTTGGCTCAGTGGCTAAGACTCCACGCTCCCAATGCAGGGGTCCTGGGTTTCCTGCTTGCCACACCTAAAACCTGGGGCCACCAAATAAATATTTTTTAAAAAACACATTACATCTCTCCACTTCGGGGGGGAAAAATGTTTTTCTTGTGTGCTTGGGCCAAATCAAATGATTTTTGTTGCTGTTCATTCTCTAAGTCATGTCCAACTAACTCTTTGTGACCCCATGAACTGCAGCACACCAGACTCCTCTGTTCTGTACTTCATTATCTCCTGGAATTTCCTCAAACTTATGTATACTGAGTCAGTGATGCCATCCAACCATATCATCCTCTGTCATTCCCCTTCTCCTCTTGCCTTCAATCTTTCCCAGCATCAGGGTCTTTTCCAATGAGTCTGCTTTTTGCATCAGGTGGCCAAAGTATTGGAGCTTCAGCTTCAGTATCAGTCCTTTCAATGAATATTCAGGACTGATTTCTTTTATGATTGACTGGTTTGATCTCCTTGCAGTCCAAGGGACTCTAAAGAGTCTTCTCTAGCACAATTCAAAAGCATCAGTTCTCCAGTGCTCAGCCTTCTTTATGGTCCAACTCTCACATCTGTGCATGACTACTGGAAAAACCATAGTTTTGACTATTTGGACCTTTGTCGGCAAAGTGATGTCTCTGCTTTTTAATACTCTGTCTAGGTTTGCCATAGCTTTCCTTCCAAGGGGTAAGCATCGTCTAATTTTGTGGCTACAGTCACTGTCCCCAGTGATTTTGGAGCCCAAGAAAATAAAATTGGTCACTGTTTTCACTTTTCCCCCATCTATTTGCCATGAAGTGGTGGGACCAGGTGGTTAGAGGTATTTAGCCCCCAGGCCACCTGTAGCAGACCTGATGCAATGCGTCACAATCCCTGGCCCACCTCATTTTACTGAGGTCCGCCACACATTTTTCCAGCACCCCTCATCAAACATGGGGTGGCCGTCATAGGGACACAAAACAGATCAGTAGCTGCCCAGTGGTGGTGGAAGGAGGTGACTAGATATAAAAGGGAAGAAGGAAACTTCCGGGTAGATCATGAAAATGATCTACTGATTAAAGAGAAAACTGCTGCTGGGTCTTGGGAGATGGTGTGAAGAGAGACAAAGGACATTCTAGGAAGGTTATTCCAACATAGATTACAGTTCTGTTGTCTTGAGAAATAGGGTCATCTGCTGAGGCTTTAGCACATGGCACAAATTTCATTCCTATGTTCTTTAGAACATCAGTGAGGAGCTGGAAACACAAGACTCTGTGGAAGACTGAAAATACCCTGTCAGCTGAACCCTAGTTTTATCTTCAAAAGGCCTTAAATGGATTAAATTATGGTTCAACTTTTTTTTTTCCCCTTTGACTGCACCATGCGGCATGCAGGATCTTAGTTTCCAGACCAGGGATTGAAACCCAGGCCCCCCTGCAGTGGAAGTGCAGAGCCCTAACCGCTGGACCACCAGAGAAGGACAGGAAAGCCTGGCATGCTACAGTCCCTGGGGTCACAAAGATTCGGACAGGACTGAGTGACTGAACAACTACAAGAATGAATGAAATACTAGAAACAGTTAAGAAGTGACAACATGAAGACTCATATTCTCCCAAGTTTTAACAATGTTCACTGGACCCCAACAATTTCATCTGTAACAGAGAACAAATCTGACTCTACATTGAGTCTATTCCTTTAGCTCAAACCCTTGGGCTCTGTTGCCTATGCTTACTCAAGCTGGTTCTCCATCTTCTGTAAAAATAATGTCATCTACAGCCTGAAATATATAGGAAAGCCCATTCTCAAGGCTCTGACCTTTAAAGGTATAACACTTTTCTCATCATATAGAGATAAAAAGTTGCAGAATAGAGAAGAATATTTGTGTTGTTGGAGGTTTACAGGAACAGAGTGACCTGACCTACATGGACAGCTACAAGAACAAAGGATTCTGACACCAAATAGTTTGCAACAACCAACCAACCCCCCTCCCCATATCCATCCCTTTCTATCTCGGGTAAAATGGTTGTTTGGGACATGAGTCCACCATCTTCTCAGTTTTCTGGCTTTCCAGATAAAGTCGCTGTTCCTTGCCCCAACACCTTGTCTCTTGATTCACTGGTAAGAAGTATGAGCTTGGGTTTGGTAATACATTCTCATTCTTATTTTACAGGTGAGGAAGCCAAAACCCAGAAAACTGAATTTAGACCAGATCTGAACTCACAGGACACTTTTTACTCCACCTAGCTATGGTAAATCTGAGGTTTCATGCCCAGCATTAAAGTGATGAACAGCAGTAGTCAGGTAGTTCCCAAGGTTAATAATTTCCCCAAAGCATTTAACCAGCACCCAGACAAAGCCATCCCAGGGGAGAGGGGTGGAAGAAAAGTAGGTTAACTGGACTTAACTTGAATTTCAGCAGTTGCCTCTCAAAGGAACATTTAAAGAGCACAAACACGACCCCACAAAAGAGTTAAGACAAGTTTTTGTTGCTTTACGTATTTCAGATACTGTATTTTTTTTCTCTAGAAGTTCAATTGGAATCTTTTTTATATGTTTCATTTTCTTCATCAGGCTCATGTAATCCTCCTTCCAGAACATGTGAAGAATGTTTATAATGGCTGTTTTCATTCACATCCTTGTCTACTAATTCTATCATCTGTTTCACTTCTGAGTCTGTTTTTTTCTTTCTTGATTTTTAATATGAAAAATCTTCAGATTAACGACTAAGATATCTTTTTGGGCTAATTGAAAGTGAGTCACTCAGTCATGTTCAACTCTTTGCAACCCCATGAATTATATAGTCCATGGCATTCTCCAGGTCAGAATACTGGAGTGGATAGCTGTTTCCTTTTCCAGGGGATCTTCCCAACTCAGGGATTGAACCCAGGTCTCCCTCATTGTAGGCAGATTCTTTACCAGCTGAGTCATTGGGGAAGCCCAAGAATACTGGAGTGGGTAGCCTATCCATTCTCCAGCGGATCTTCTAGACCCAGGAATCAAACCAGGGTCTCATGCATTGCAGGCAGATTCTTTACCGGTTGAGCTACTAGGGAATTCCTTAGGATAATTAGTAGTCTTTCAAAGTTGCACTCAATCATTAGTAGGGTATCAGAAAATAAGATCTTTAGAAAAACAGCTAAATACATTTAGTTCAAAAGAATTCAATGTAATATGGAATTAGGGTAGATATGAAAGACAGGTTAAGTTTTAAAGGACAGAAACTCAATGTTTCATGTTGACATAAACATTTGACACAAACCATACCTTCAGAGTCCTTTGGACAGCAAACTAGTCAATCGTAAAGGAAATCAGTCCTGAATATTCATTGGAAAGAGTGATGCTGAAGCTGACGCTCCAATACTTTGGCCACCTGATGTGAAGAGCCGACTCATTGGGAAAGACCCTAATGCTGGGAAACACTGAGGGCAGTAGGAGAAGGGAGTGGCAGAGGATGAGGTGGTTGGATGGTATCACCGACTCAACAGACATGAGTTTGAGCAAATTCCGGGAGAGTGTAGGACAGGGAAACCTGGTATGCTGCAGTCCACAGGGTCATGAACAGTCGGACACGACTTAGCCACTGAACAATAAATATTTACCAAGCTCTGACTTCTTCCTCTAGTTCTAAGGAAAATGTTTAAAAGTTTGGGTCTGAATTGTATTAATACATTAGTCACTGAAAACAACTGTATTTCCCCAAGTATTTTTTTTTTCTTTTAAAGCCATTCTATAATTTTTATTCATATATTTTTGTGGAGTTCACATATCTTTTTCTTACAGCAAACATAACACTGTAGGCCATGAGAAGCTGCAGTACTATTGTTTAATTAGCAGCAAATGAATATTTTATAACTGGGTAACTGGACAATAAATTATTTCCCCAAGTATTTTTTAATTCAAATAGCTTATACATTAAAGGGCCCAGATTTACCTATAGACTTTTACATAAACACCAAAAAAGTTTCTAAACCAACTATTTCGATTTTAGAAGCCCCATGTGAAAAAAAGAAGTGCACTTACAGCTTAAACTTTATAACTTACATGTTGTTAAAGTACTCTGCTTGAAATCCCATTTTCTTCAAATTCTGTCTGAAATAAGAATGGCTATTTCCAACATGCAGATTAGAAAACTGAAGCTGGCAATTGAAGCCAAGTCCTGAATTCAGAGGTCTTGAGTAATTTCTTGGTCAATATTTTCAAGTTACGACTAAAACTTCGCTTCCACAAGAAGATTTTTGTTAACTCATCAAATGACGAATCAAATAAAAAACTCTTATCATTTTTGCTTAGTCACTCAGTCGTGTCTTGACTCTTTGCAACCCCGTGGACTATAGGCCCCCAGGCAAGAATACTGGAGTGGGTAGCCATTTCCTTCTTTAGGGGATCTTCCCAACCCAGGGATTGAACTTGAGTCTCCTGTATTGCAGGCAGATTCTTTATCATCTGAGCCAGTGAAGGAACTGGTACTCAAACATAGAACTGATCCTAAAGTTATGCTTCCTACAACTAGGAAGAGAAAACCCTACAGATGGATTTAAGAATATATACCAAATGTATTTTCCCAATCCTGACTATATATGTGTGTGTACATGTATATGGGATTCCCAGGTGGTGCTAGTGGTAAAGAACCTGCCTGCTAACCTTATATGCAGATTTAAGAGACACGGGTTCAATCCCTGGATTGGGAAAATCCCCTGGAGGAGGGCATGGCAACCACTCCAGTATTCTTGCCAGGAAAATACTATGGACAGAGGAGACTGGAGGGCTATCGTCCACGGGGTTGCAAAGAGTTGGACACGACTGAAGGGACTGAGTACATATATTGTGTGTGTGTGTGTGTGTGTGTGTGTGTGTGTGTGTGTGTGTGTGTGTGTGTGCAGTGAAATTACAGAACGAGGTTATGTGCTCATAGTGCTGCAAAGGTTCCCTAACAGAGTAGACTGCTTGGACTCAGGACACCCATTTCTCCACTTACAATGCAGGGAGCCGAAAATGTAGATTCCTCATTCCTCACTCTTGCTGAGATCAGAAATTTTATCTTCCTGAGGAAGAGAAAGGTACTATGGAGCCACACCCACTCAAATCCTTGCTTGCAAGTATACTGATCACCTTTGTAGGCTATAGTCCATAGGGTCGAAAAGAGTCGGACACAACTGAAGCTACTTAGCACGTGTGTGTATATACATGTATCTAATTGTTTATAGGTAACATTTTGAGAATGAGTGTGGTTTTCCTTTCCTTTTCATAATCTCCAGGTTTATGGTTTTCAAGTGAAATACAACATGTATATGGTACAGTGCACAGATCATAAACTCACAGTTCAATGTACTTTCAAAACCGCAGTACATTCAGATAACCAGCCTCCTGATTAAGAAACAGAGTAGTACCAGTCTCTTTTGTTTCCTCTTCTTAAGCTCACTTTCTAAGGTAGCCTTCAGTATTCAGAATCCAAGACGAATGTCTATCAGGAGCCACAGGGAGACAATATTCATGTTCTGACTCAAAGACCAGAAAGAAAGAGATAGGGTATGAGGCTCAAGAGATTCATTTTAAAAAATTATCTTTATTTAGGTTTCTGATTCAGCACATGTATCAAAGGCTAATCAACATAAAGAAGTAAATAAGACATTAATTGGAAGTCTTACATCTCTCTAAATTCTGACCAAGAAATGTCAAGATTGCCACTATTAGCAGAACTCCAACCTAGTCAAGTTGTAGACAAGCTATTATGAACGACATACAGTGTGCACAGATACGCAGAGGCCAAAGACATGCTAGCACTTGGCTCTCTTCTCTTCCTTGTTGATGTCTTTCCTTAAGACAGTCCACTTTTGCTTTCCATGCCTAGTTCCAAATAAAGTCCAAAGAAGGCTCAGGGTCAACCTGATCCAACACTCTGCTGGAAGAATGCATTCTCAAACTGTTGTGCCTGCAACTTTGTTTTTGCCAGGATGAAGTTCAGATCGAGATGTACAATACAATCTAGATGACAGTGCAGACTAGGTCAAGAACTAAAGTTGAGCAGTAACCCGAATTAAGGCATGAATGCACACACACACGCTTGCACACACACATCATCCACACTATCATGAACAGAAGGTTCCTTCCATTGCCTAGCAAGAGGCAACCAGGGCTTGGCAGTTAACCACAACTGCTGAGCACTCTGGAACATGCTCCCTATAATTTTATACTAACAGCTGTGTGTGTTTTATCCAAAAAAGAAAAAAGAAAGAGAGAGAGAAAGAAAAAGGAAAGAAACTAAAAAAAAAAAAAAAAAAACACCTAACAACAACAAAAATGCAAAACCAAAACAAAACCCCAAAACCTAAAACCCCTTAATCTCTTACAATGGCTCTTGAGCATGGAACTCACATAGCAGCGTCAATGGCTGGCTCTTTTGTAATTTGGAAATAAAAGGTTGTTTTACTATGCATTTCTTTGGTAGTCATCACTACAAAGTTATCAGTGTTGGTTACCTATAATACAAGTACTAGATAGAAGAATCAAGTTATGCAGAAATTATTTCTTCTGTATTGATAAGATAAAAATAGTGAGCTCTCCAAGCACAAATTACTATGCTTTTTCTTGCCTTATTGTAAGGGCATCCTCTACAAGCAAGGCTTCGTGCAGGAAAAGTTCATGTCTACCTAACAAAGGGCGATAACATATTCTATCTTTCTACAATTGAACAGTTAACAAAAATTCACATTATCCATTATTTCTGGTCAAATCAGTGAGAAGCCAATCACAAAGGGGCAGCAGCAGCACTTGGTGTCAAAGCCACATTCTGGTCACACATTCATTCCATGGTTGTGGTCAGGCTCTCAGGAGCTCAAAATTTCAGACTCCTTTCAATGAACAAAGGAGTGAGTTAAATCAAATCTTAAATTACTTCCACCATCTGCCACATCACTATAAGTCTGTCTAGAATGCCAGCATGCTGGATGACAGAGAGCAGTTCAGAGCCCAGAGAGGCATCAGGTGTGAGGGAAAGTAATTTGGTTTTGTATAAAAGGCATGGTCATCTGGCGACAAGTACTTATTCTATTAGCAGCACAGTGATAGCCAAGGGTCTCTGTCAGTGAGACAGGAAAACGAAGCTATTGAACCTGCTGTGGCTCCCACCTGCCTTCCAAGGCTTCTGAGAGTCAGTCCAGGGTTGTGGGTGGGCAACAGGAATAGCAGAAACTGCATTCAGCCCCCAAAAGACATGCCCCAGGTATGTCAGCTTCCTGCGGGCAAGGAGGCTTTTGCCTCTGTGGGCTTGAGGTGGAAATCTTTGGGGTCCTTGGGGATTAAACAACTGCCAAGGAGCTGCCCTAGCAGGTACTGCCCAAGTGTGACAGGCTCCCCACAGGGTTATAAAACACTCAAACAGGACCCGAAACGGCATCAGTTCAAAAGAGTAGTGTTTGTTCTATCAATCCAGAATGTCCACTGGGAGAGGCAACAGATTCATAGTGAAAAAGTGCTGTTTGAAGGAGCTGTGTATTATTTTGCAATGAAATGACTAGTCTAGGGAAACTGGCATCACCTTCCTACAGAAATCTGAATGTTAAGAACCTGTCTCTAGAAGGCATTTATCAGGACTGTTTGCTCCTCCAAGTGCTTTTTCAGTCACCATAGGACAATGCTTTAACTTTTGTGCTTTCAGGAGATCACTAAATTGCTAGCAAGCAGAGGGAAGATCATTACAGTTTAGACTCTCTCTCTTGTTTGGGTGCAAGACCCTCTATCCAACAGCACTGAAACCTACAGTCTTGTAGGAAATTCTTGTAAACATAGACCATATTTCTCCTGTAAGAAAAACTGAGAACTGTACCACGCAGGCAACACCCGTTTGCCTGCTCTCAGAATTCCTCAAAATGGCCAGGTGTCAGGAGGGACAGTGAGCCATTGGTGAAATCCCCAGGTTAGACAGGACCCCAGCGGACTGAATTAAAAACCTCAAGCCTCAATAATCAAATGCCAAACTTCTTCCCCATATTTGAGAACTGTACTATGATTATGTATATTACACATTATAAATAAAATTTATATAGACTTATGATTTCTTTCAAACAATTGAGGAGCAATGCTCTCAGTTTGGGGGTGGAAACTGAAAGAGCTGAAAAAAAAAATCCTATTGTTGCTTTTACTCTCAAGTTCTTAAGATGCTAGTCAAACACTATTAGCCAACAAGACTTTTTCTCATTCTGTAACTCTTAAATATGCATTTGAAGGCAAAAAATGGACGTTTCTCTACTGTACAATATTAAGTATCTACAATGTTACGGTTCCTTATACTTAGGAGTGTGTTCAGTAAAGAGCTAGCTATGAGAGGTGGTAGTCACAAAACAGGGACTCTTAAAAATTACGGATAAATTAATTTTCAGTTCTCTGATTATATCCAACAGATACACATTCTCATCATAAAATATACATTCTCTAGTAAGTTATTTCCATCCACAGCATATATAAATATGCAAACACAGGTGGTAAAAATCACTTTACTACCAAAGTACAAAACAGTAACTGCTGAAAAGTCAAAATAAAGGTGTTCCAAGTGTTAAGAAAAGAGTGACTCACAGTGTTCCACTTTAAGTGAAACCAAACAATTTATTTGTGCTGAATGAATGAAAATAACGCATTCAGGATATACTTCTTTGAACACTGCACTTGTTTTTACTGGGTAAAATAAGCAGTCCTCAAGGCTAATGTGCTACTTGCCTCTACAGCTCTTTCCTGCTAAGAGATAAAGTATTTTGTGGCCATTATGCCAAGGTATTCCTATAATGTTCATTTCAAATAGTATTTTCTAATAGTATTTTTGCACCTTTAAAATATCTGTTCAAACTCTATTTTAGGGGAACACAAGTAAAGAATGGAAAGGCAAAATAGCTGTTTTTGTTACAGTCACACTGCCTTTGGCAGCAGAAATCACACGGCACGTTCTTATCAGCCATCGCAACCACTGGTGGGTAGTTAGCAACTCACAGGAGAGGGGGGCCAGTGTGGGTAGGTTAACATCAAGGATAAAGACAGAATCACACCTAGATACACAATAATTATCCATCCCATGTATATGGAAAAGATACAGCCATGTGAGCCAATACTTTAGGTGACCTTTTTTACAAGAGATGTGGGTGTTGAGATATACTGAACATACCCCATACAAAGTGTATCTGCTAGAAGGCTATATTAAACATGATCTTGGGCACTGATCCAGCTAACTTTCTGTTCTATACTGAGAGCTAGATTTTCAAAGGTCTGAACTGTAGTGCTGAATTATTGGTATGCTTGGTAAACACCATTATAGTTGGGGGTGGGGAAGAGTAACAACAGCTCAGTAATTTTCTGCAAATTCATGGAAAAAAATATAAAAAAGAGATCCCTTTTTATTTTACAAACCTAAAAGCCAGGAAAATGAAGCTCTGGGGGCCAAGCGAAAAATTGCACACTGCTGCTTAACTACCAAAGAGTCGAAAAGCCGAGGTCCCAGCCAGGGAATGGACGCACATGTAGATTCAAGTAGAACACCGATGGAAAAAAGTCGTCTGTTTAGTGTTGTAGACCCACAACACTGGCTGCGTTTCCGACACACGTTTACAACACAATGAATAGTGAAGCCTAGATAACCTCAGTGCAAATAAGTCAGATCCGAATATGCCAGGGAAGGAAGCCTTTGGCGGCGAGTCGACGGCTCCACTGTATGAACGAGTCCCCAGGTGGGGTCTGGACTAAGCACATGCGTTAAGGCTGGGAGGAGGGGTGCACCGAATGTTGCGAGGGGGCAGGCTGCGAGGTGGCTGCCGAGGGGACCGCGGGCTGCATGGGTGGCGGAGGTGGAGGTGGCGGCGGCTGGACGGGGGTCTGTGTGTTGGGAGACGGAGGCGGCGTGGGCCGTTTGAATTTGTCAGGACTGTTGCTTCTCCGCGGTGAAGGCCTCTGTAGAGAGGACAGGAACAGCAGGTCAGACCAGGCATACAGGCTCACCCCTAACCCAGCCTGACTTGGGGCTAAGGCTGTCCAGAAGCGGATCCATGGAGACAAAAACACTGGCCATGTCCTTGTCTGTCCCCAGTGGTTTTCAAACTCATCATGAAAACTTCAACAAGGTAGAGTGTGCATTGACACCTATGAAAAGGCTACACAGAATCACTATGAAATGTGCACTGACCAAACGACTGCACTTGGGTCCTTCAATGAGACTGTCCGAAAATGAAAAAAACAGCTGTCACATCCTTCTCTTAAATTTTTTCTCTCTGTTGTGTGTCTCCAGTTCCTTCCATCCCTCAAACAAGTTTTCGATATCCTGAAAGCTATGGCTCAACCAAATATGTTCCTGCTTTTATGTAAAGCTCATCAAACCAGCAAAACAGCTTCAGAAATATCTTACACACTTTTTTTTTGTAGAACAGGTTTCTTCTTTTCAAGATTCCCTCACTGGGAACATCCTCCATTCTACCCTGTTCTCAAACCTCTATTAGTGACATTTCCAACAAGCCTCTTATTCAACTACATAACCAGCTCTAAAGAAAACACTTGGCTGAGTAGGGCCCGAACCAGATACACATAAGGTTACTTCTAATTTCAGGAAAGAAAATTCTGGATGAAACTAGAAATGAATTTAATTTCAGGAAGAATATTGAGGGTCAGCGAACTGTGAAGATGCAGACAATAAATACTTTTAGTTGTGATGGCAACCAACAAAAATTCACTATGGCAAGGAGCTGGCTAGAGTTCAATCACAGCATTGGCCAGAGTGCAAACTACATTTCATGAAGGGCAATTCTTCAAAGAAAGTGAAGGTCAAGATTTTGCCTCCTGAGAAGGATTTTAGTTTCAACACCACAATGCGGCATTGAATTGTTGGGAGATATCTAGAAGTTTAAGATGAACTGAAAGAATAAGAAAGGTAAAGTTCCAAGGGCATCAATACCAGCTCCCATGTCGCTGTGTCAGTCGCTGCCACCATCAGACATAAAGTGCTGCTTCCTGCATGGATACTTACTGTGATACCATGGGATGCTCCCATATGCTGCACATGAAGACCTGGGGAATTGTAATAAGACATTCCGGCTCGTGTCAGTGAAGTTGGTGGCGTGAAACCAACTGTGTGACTTGCATATGACAGACCTGAAATATAACAACAACTTGTGAGTATTACTCTGGACTCAACTCTCTAGTGTCTTAAGCATCTAGGAGGCTTAAAAATAGGGAAGTTCCTGGTGGTCTAGTGGTCAAGACTCCATGCTGCTAATGCAGGGGGCACAGGTTCAATCCCTGGTTAGGGAACTAAGATCCCACATGCCTTGAGGCCAAAAAAAAAAAAAATGTAGAAGTTCTTATTCATCTACAAAAATGCAAACGAATAAGAGGAGTGATGGGCTCACCAAGTGGCCTGATGGATGGATAACAAAGGAAATAAAAGTGAAGCCCTATAACAGACAGGACAGTCCAGATATAAGTCCACGCATAAATGGTCAGATGATTTCAACAAAGGTGCCAGGAATATGCAACGGTAAAAGGGTGGTCTCTTCAACAAATGGTGCTGGGAAATTGGACATTCATGTGCAAAAAGAATGAAACTGGAGCCCTAACTTACATCACACACAGAAATCAACTCAAAATGAATGAAAGACTCACACATACAACCCGAAACCATAAAACTCCTATAAGGAAACACAGGGGAAAGCTTTATGACATTGGTCTTGGCAATGATTTCTTAGATATGACACCAAAAACACAGCCACAAAAGCAAAAATAGCCAAGTGGGACTAGAGCATACTAAAAAGCTTCTGCTCAGCAAAGGAAATAATCGACACAAAGGTAACCTATGGAATGGGAGAAAATATTTATAAATCATGTATCAGATAAGGGAATAATATCCAAAATATGTAAGGAACTCATCCAGTGCAAAAGCAAATAAACAAATAACCTGATAAAAAATGGGCAGAGAACCTCAGCGGACCCTTTTCCAAAAAAGGCAAACAGATGGCCAATAGACACATGAAAAGATGCTCAACATCATTAATCATCAGTGAAAAGCAAATCAAAACCACAACAGGACATGATCTTACATCTGTTAGGATAGCTATTATAAAAAATAAAAATAAACATTTCTAAAGGTTGGCAAGGATGTGGAGAAAAGGGAACCCCATGCACTGCTGATGGGAATGTAAATTGGTGCAAACGCTATGGAAAGCATTATGGAGCTTCCTCAAAAATTAGAAATAGAACTACCATAAATGATCTAGCAATCCCACTTCAGGGCATTTATCCAAAAGAATTGAAAACAGGATCTTGAAAAGAAATTTGCACCAACAGGTTCATTGCAACACTATTCACAGTAGCCAAGACATAGAAACAACCTAAAAGTTCATCAACAGATGAGTGGATAAAGAGAACATGGTATAAACATACAATGGAATATTATTCAGCCTTCAAAAAGAAGAAAATGCTTTTTTTTTTTTTTTAAAAGAACATGGATGAACCTGGAGGACATTATGTTAACTAATATAAGCCGGTCACAGAAGGATGGATACTGCATGACAACACATACATAAAGGATCTAGGTCAAACTCACAGAAGCAGAGAGCAGGATGGTGGTTGACAGTGGGTGGGGATAGAGGAAATGGGGAATTATTATTTGATGGGTAAAACGTTTCAATTTTATAAGAAGAGTAAGTTACAGAGATATGCTGTACAACATTGTACCTATTTAACAACACTGTACAGAACAGTTAGAAAGGTGTTAAGAGGGTAGATCTCATGCTAAGTGTTCTTATCTCCACTGGAAAAAAAAAAGTCAAGGCTTGAGAGGAGTACAACTGAGACAATACAAAAGTAGAAGACAGGAGAAGAAATAAGAGTAAAGTGGAAAAAATAGAATGAAGGGGTAAAGACCAGGTGCAAGAAAAGGGAAAGTGTCAAAAGATACACCAATAATAATGAGACAAAACCACCGTGTTTGTTGTAGCCACAAAGGCAAACAAAAAGCCATCACTGAAAACTTGGCAACTTCAGGATATTAAATGAAGAAAACAAAAAGCCCTATATATCCCAATGTTCCTCTCCAAAGAAATAGATATTTAACCATTTCCTGAATTGATGTTTTCAAACTGTGGTGCTGGAGAAGGCTCTTAAGAATCCCTGGGACAGCAAGGAGATCAAACTAGTCAATCCTAAAGGAAATCAATCCTGAATATTCATTGGAAGGACATATGCTGAAGCTCCAATACTTTGGTCACCTGCGATAAAGAGCCGACTCATTGGAAAAAACCCTGATGCTGGAAAAGATTGAAGACAGGAGAAGGGGATGACAGAGGACAAGATGGTTGGAGGGTATCACCAACTCAATGGACATGAGTTTGAGCAAACTCCGGGACATAGTGAAGGATAGGGAAGCCTGGGCTGCAGTCCACAGGGTCACAAAGAGTTGGGCACAACTTAGCAACTGAACAACAACCACCTCTCCTTCTAGGCTCATCTCAAAAGCTCTCTAAGCTGGTAGCTCTCTCTCCTTTGAAATTAGTTTATTTTATATTATACCTTCTAATTTTATCATAAATTCTTAGTTTGAAATAGTTTATGATTCACTAGAAGTTGCAAAAATACTACAGGATCTCTGTCTACACTTCACCCAGCTTCCCTCAATGATATCTTACATAACCACAGCACATTGTCAAAAACAGAAAATTGACATTGGCCCAAAACAAGTGACTAAGATACAAACTCACTGTGTGTGTGTGTGTACACATACAGGTGTAATTTTATCACTTGTGCTGATCCAAGTAATTATCACCACAATCAGCATACAGAATCATTGCAAAACCACAAGCAAACTTCTTTGTGTTGTCCCTTTAACTGTTATGCCCTCTCTCTAATCCTAACCCCTGGCAAGGACTGATCTGTTTTCCATCACTGTAATTTTCTCACTTTGAGCATGCTATATTAATAGATACAAAATTATACAGTATACAATCCTTTGAGATTAGTTTTTCATTCATCACAATGCCCCTATGATCCTTCCGAGTTATTGTGTATATCAAGTTAATTTCTTTTTAGTGCTGGGTAATATGTCATTGAGTATGGATGCACCACAGCTTAACATTTTAGGGGATATAAAATACATAAAACTCATTATATTTGGCCTTGCATTAATAGTATCTTATTTCTTATGTTTCCTTAGGCCCTGTTGTTCATAAGCATTAGAGGCCAGAGACCAAGTCTTACACATTTTCTTTTTCTCCTAAGTTATAATCATCATACATCTGACCCTCAGGCCCAGAAATACAATAAAGGATAAAAATCCCCCAAAAATCCTAAATAGAAAATGCCTCCTAAACAGAATACTGTGGCTTTATGAAGTTATTGTTGGAATAAATTGCTCTTGCTCTACTACAGAAATGCATTGCCTAGAGTAAAAATTTTAAGATTTATTTCATTGTCCACTAGCTCAAGATTGTGAATTTTAAAAAAATGATTCATTAAAAGCAATTCATGACAAAATACCACTAAGCAAAATCGACACTTGAAAACACTAAAATATTAACACTGACTTTGGATATAAGGATTCTGGATGGTTTTATGAACATTTCTGCTTCTTCCAACTGCCCCCAAATTCCCTCTAATACACCTCTGCTAAAGGAAAAAAAAAACAACAAAACCAGCCACCATAGAACCAAACAAAAGGCAGAAGTTTGAAGATTCTGTTCCTTTGGAGATTATTTTAGTTCTACAAGTCATTCATGAAAACACTGTCTCTGTGAACATTCAGGCACTAGAGATATGATTTCTTCTTCAGCTCTCCCTGACCTGGCTCTGTCCTCGTCACTCCATCAAGGCTGCTCTTGCCAAGGTAGGCAGCGTTTCTGTGCTGCCAGCTGCATTGCTCCTCTCTGCTCTTTATTGCAACTGACCCCGGGGCAATGAGGGACAGAGCTGACCCCTCCCTTCTTGCTGAAAGGCTTTTGTCTTCACCTCAGTGATATCAGATACTGGTTATCCTTCCTCTCCTCTGGGAGCAACTTCCCAATCTCCTTCGCCAAGTTTCCTTCTGCACATGACCTCTAAATATTACAGTCACTTCTGGATCAGAAGGGAGGCCTTTTCTCTTCTCCCTCTATCGTCCATGAGTAGGTGATCTTATCTATTTAGTAGCTTTAAAATAGAGTTCTTATTTTAGAATAGTTTTTGGTTTACAGAAGAGTGGCAAAAATAAGTATAGAGAGTTCCTGCACTTCACAGACTTGGATTCCGTATTATCATTATTTGATCACACCACATGATTTGTAGGATCTTAGCACCCCACTCCAGTACTCTTGCCTGGAAAATCCCATGGACGGAGGAGCCTGGTAGGCTATAGTCCATGGGGTCACTAAGAGTCGGACACGACTGAGCAACTTCACTTTCACTTTTCACTTTCGTGCATTGGAGAAGGAAATGGCAACCCACTCCAGTTTTCTTGCCTGGAAAATCCCAGGGATGGGGGAGGCCTGGTGGGCTGCCATCTATGGGGTCGCACAGATTCAGACACGACTGAAGCAACTTAGCAGCAGCAGCAGTTCCTCAACCAGGGACTGAACCCATGACCTTGGAATTGAAAGCGTGCAGTCGTAACCACTGGATTGCTGGGGAATTCCAACAGATTCCCTATTATTAACTTTTTATGCCACTGTGGTACTTTTGTCACAACTAATAAACCATCATTGATACATTACTACTAACTCAGGTTCATACATTATCTGGATTTCCTGAGGTTTTCCCTACTGTCCTCTTCCTGTTTCAGGAATCCATTTAGGATACCATGTTCTATGCATAGTTGTCATGTCTCATTAGGCACCTCTTGGCTGAGATAGTTCCTCAAATTTCCTTGTTTGTTATGACCTCATCAGTATTAAGGTGTACTGATCAGGTATTTTACAGACAGAGTGTCCCTCTACTGTCTGACATTTTCTACGTGGGGTGATGGGCTTTGGGGAGGAAGACCGCAGAGGTAAAGGGCTCTTCTCATCACATCATATCAAGGGTGTGTGTGTGCTAAGTCGCTTCAGTTGTGTCTGATTCTCTGCGACCCTATGGACTGTAGCCCACCAGACTCCTTTGTCCATGGGATTCTCCAGGCAAGAATACTGGAGTGGGTTGCCATGCCCTCCTCCAGGGGATCTTCCTGATCCAAGGATTGAACCTGCATCTCTTATGTTTCCTGCATTGGCAGCCGGGTTCTTTATCGCTAGTGCCATCTGGGAAGCCCTCATATCAAGGGTACATACTACAAACATGACTGACCACTGTTGATGTTGACCTTGATCTCCTGGCTGAGGCAGTACCTGTGAAGTTTCTCCATATAAAGGTACTCTTTCCCCTTCCTCTCACATCGTATTCTCTGCAAATCCTCATCTGCAGTCCACATTTAGAGATCAGGGAGCTATTTCCACTTCCATGAGGATAAAGTATCTACATCAATTATTTGGAATTCCTCTGTAATGAGAGATTTATCTCTTCTCCCTGTTTATTTACTTAGTTATTTATTTAGATCAGTGTGAGCTGATGATTATTTGTTTTCTGTTTGGGTTACAATCTACTATTACACTATTTATCGTTCAAATGTTCCAGCTTTGGGCTTTGGGAACCCTTTCAGCTAGCTCCTGCGTCTCTCGGAACTATCCTCATCTTTGTGTTTTTTGTGCTTCTCCTTACTTTGTTGGCATTACCAGAATGTCCACATTCATCTCATATATTCCCTACCCCAGGCTCCAGAAACATACATTTCTCCAAAGAGCCTCAGTTCTTTTAACTGGAGAATGGAATTAGAAACCAAGATAGGAGCAGCAGTTATGCTTGTTGCTAGTGTGGTATAGGTCCTTTAAAAAACTTCATTATTTCTCATGCCTGATGTAGGCACATGAAAACGTGCTAATTGGGAATGGCTTTTTCTTAGGCTATATAAAATAGTGAACAACTTCAAAAAATTTGCTGGAAAAAATAATACTCTGTATAATCCACATGTATAAGTCCACATATAAGCAAGAATTTTTTGTAAGTTCTGGGAAACGTTCCTTTCAATCAAGTTGTGAGACAGCCCTCAAAATATTCCAACAAGTTAGTGAAAATACAAGACTGCCAATGTTAACCAGAAATGGTAAGGGAAGAAGAGCCAAAATACTTAAAATGGAAATGAAAACTATACAAACAGCACAGTTCCACTAAAGAAGTGATTAGATATTCATAATATTGAGAATCACAAATTGTTTCAATAAAAAATAAAGTGAAAAGAAAACTCGAAAATTTAGATATTGCTCATATATTATGCATGCAATGGACTAGAGAGAATAGGAGTAATTCCACTGCCAAAAGGAGTTTATAATCTACTTTGATGATATTCTAGAATTTCAAAGATGGTACAAATGTTCTCACTAAAGCTGGCTGAAATTTAAAAAGAAAAAATCTCTAGTTGTTACTTACTATGATGTAGTATTAATGGATAACCAACTAGCTTGTCTATACAAGGAAGCCCCACATTATAGCAACAGGGGCAGCAAAAGCCAAAATTCTGTGCATGCAATAAATCTTCTTGCAGAGTATTTGTTACCATAGAAGTTAATATTCCCAACCAAGGTCTCACTCTTGTTTTTGATTTCTTCAGTGGCCACAAAACTACATTTAATGAATTAAAAATCACATGCATTTAGGTTTAAATCAATCAAAGAGAACATTAAATTATACTTAACATGAATCAGCATCACTATGAGATATAAGAGCCTTCCTCTTTCTTGCTTCTTCCTAACTCACGACTTTCTTCCCCATCAATAAATCAGAAAGCAAAGAAAACCTTTATCCTCCTGGTAGTGAAACCCAAATGCTCTTTGGGGAAACCTGAGAGGCAGCTCAGGAGAGAAGCTTCTGGAAAGATCTCAAGGCCACTGCAGAGCAGGAGAAACAGACTCAGGAACATCCTTTGGGGCAAGGACAAGTGATGATTGTGCTGAAGGTCCATAACAGAAAGTCCTTTTGATTTGCAAACAGCCCCTCTTCACCCTGTCAGATGCCGGAGAGAGCGTGCCAGCCCCAAGTGGACAAAAGCTGCCACACTTTGTGTTGGGCTTTTAAAAAATGACCCTTCTAGAGATGTCCTTGGTGGGCCAATGGTTAAGACTCTGCAGTTCCACTGCAGGCGACATGAGTTCAATCCCTAGTCAGAGAACTAAGATTCTGCATGCCACGTGGCTTGGGCAAAAACAGACAGACAAAAACCAAAAAGTGTGACCCGTCTTACAAAAAGTCATAGCAGCATAGTGCTGGGCTGGATCCTAAACTCACAGAACCAAGCCGTTTCTGCCTCCTGCTATCCTCAGCCACTTGCATGGCTGCGGCACTTCTCCTCTGTCAACCTGAAGGGCATCCATCCTTGGTGTCCCGTTATTACAGCAGACAAAATGAGATGACACCCTAACGTGAAGCTGTTTCACTGTCCCAGACCACAAAACCTTTCATGCTGCCACCCTTTTAAGCTATCACCATACTTTATTCTGCTGTGAAGCTGCCCCTCCAGCCCCCCACCCCCCCACTTTTCTCCCAGCTCTGTTGAAAACCTGTTTACCAGCGAGCACAGAAGAGCAGCCTGGCCACTTCAGTCATAAGACACAAGCCCTTGGCCGGCGACCTTCTCTTTCCTCCCTCCACTCATTGCCCTCCCTCCCACCTTCCTCTTTCTTCCCTGCTGGGTCATTAATTTGCCCTCCTGCCCTGAGAGTCCCATGCTGTGCGGGTGTGGAGCCAGGGACCCCGGGGAGAGAGGTTTTTGGGGTCAGATGAAGACAAATCTGCCTTTGAGGGGAAGGCTTCTGAGGAGCAAAGCCAGAGACAGGAGCAAAGCCAGAGACAGAAGCAAAGCCAGTTCCTTCTTGCCCGGTCTGTGTCTCAGGGCCGAGGCCCACTCACCACCACTGCAAAGAGCAGGAGGCAGCCTGTGCTCGGAAGGACACAGGCCTTGGAAATAAGATATGCCCTGCCTCGCCACTTCTTGGCCATCTGACCAGTAGCTACGGAACCTCCGCATCACTTCTCCCTCAATTTCAATATGACACCTGCATTAATTATTTTGAGGATAAAAAAGGAGACGGTGAATATAAAACATAACAAGAGAACCCATAATAAACTATGATGCATCTCAGAAAAATCTATCCAAGCTTCTTGTCAATTCATTGGCACCTAAAATCATAGTCAAAGGTAGTCTTTTCACAAAGGTTTTTTAGAGTTAAATTACATTTTTTAGTTCCAGAAAAACAAGAAAACCAGCAGCTGGTATTACAATATTTGTGCTTAAAAATCTGAAGCAAAGACTCTGTTGTGATGGTATTGATCATTTTTTTTTAATGTTTCTGGACAACACTTGACCCCTCTCTGTTTACAAGACTTTTTATATGCTGGGAGGGAACGTATTCAGGGGTACCTAATAAATACAGCAGAAATGAGTCGCAGAGGCAGCTGAGAACACACACTCACCGGGTGATATTGGCCGGCTTGAACTGGGAGAAGGTGTGTAAGGGATCGGGCTGGACACAGTGCGAGGTCTTAATCCTTGTGCAGACATCTCGTTAAAATACCTAAGAGGCAGGATGACATGGTTAGCACCGCCTGCATCCCAGCGGTTCCTCAGAAAGCTCCCCTGAGAAAATGTCAGATGTTCGCATTGTGAGGTAGAACTCCTGAATGTTCAGAAAGTGTCGCTGTAGCGATGCACGTGTATAATACAGCCGCCAGAGCCACGCTGCTGCACTGCCTGGCACAGCTCTCTCTGCAGGGGCATGGGTGAGGGAATCCAGGGTGTCTTTACTCAGGATGGAGGCCTGATGTCACCAGCATCACAGAGAGGACCAGGCTTTTCTCCATCACAGAACAGTTACGTAGGCGTTCACTCCCCCAGTCCCAAGAATGAGACACAACCATGTTGTAACTGTGTGCTGTGTGTGCGTACGTTAGCTGCTCAGTCATGTCGGACTCTTTGCGACTCCATGGACTTACAACACTCCATGTTGTAAGCGTGTGTTGTGTGTGTGTGTGTGGTTAGTTGCTCAGTTGTGTTGGACTCTTTGCGACTCCTGCCAGGCTCCTCTGTCCATGGGATTCTCCAGGCAAGAATACTAGAGTGAGTTGCCATTTCCTTCTCCAGGGGGACCTTCCCGATCCAGGGATCAAATCCAGGTCTCCCACATTGTAGGCAGATTCTTTAAGGTCTGAGCTACCAATGGGGCTCAGTGGCTACATGTAAATGCTATAATGGCTACATGTAAATTGTTACTTGAAAGACCAAGCCAAGCAAGCCCTCTGAGATGTATGTCATCAAATTAAAGGTACGTGGTTCCCTGAAGTGGATGTTAATTCTTTACAAGGCAGGCCTTGCTTAACAGTCACGTGTTTGAACGCGGGATGTAATAAAAAACACTCGGGTGAGCACCTCAGCAGGTCGCACAGTGCACGTCAGCCTTCTCCCTGGATTCAGAAATCACATTAGACCTCACTTGGTGAATGAGCACAGAGAGCTGACAAGGGCGAATTTCTGCTTGAGGAACTCTCTAATAAGTGACCCTTCCTAGGCTTTCCAGCCAAAGGAAGGAACACGTGCAGACATGTCTACCCTAGAGGCGATCTCAGCCCTGACGTTTAATCAGTTCACACAAGGAACTTGAACACAGTTACTTCTATGCAGGTTTAGTCAACTCGAAGAAAACAAGGCTCCCAAGTTTGGCGTGCACCTGTCAGTGAGCTACCCACCACCAGTTCTCCCTGCTCTCTTAGTGTAGCCCACCATGGCGCTGCTAGACCAGACACCTGTGATTCTGCAGCCAGCAAGGCTACTAAGACCACTTCTTGGTCTTTAAGGAATTCAACATATGTAAGTCTCAAGTGTCTATTTTCCTTCTCCCAAATGTGATACTATCCCCAGTAGGGACAGCAGACGTCTTTATTGGGCAGCTGTACTTGACTCCTGATAATCAACCTAAAAAAGGTAACAAGGACCTACTGCATAGCACAGGGAACTACATTCAATATTCTACATTAACCTATATGGGAAAAGAATATGGAAAAGAATAGATAGATGAATATGTGTTAGCCGCTCAATCATGCCTGACTCTGCAATCCCATGGACTGTAGCCCACCAGGCTCTGCTGTCCATGAAATTCTCCAGGTAAGAATACTGGAATGAGTAGCCATTCCCTTCTCCAGGAAAATCTTCCTAATCCAGGGACTGAACCCAGGTCTCCTGCATTGCAGGCAGATTCTTTAACATCTGAGTCACCAGGGAAGCCCAGATATCTGGATTTGTATAACTAAAGCACTTTGCTGTATACCTGAAACAAATACAACATTGTAAATCAACTATCCTCCAACATTAAATAAAAGAAGAGTGGGAGAGTGGGGCTAGGAGTCAAACCTTGTTCCTGATGCTACCATGTACACTGGAAAAGTCAAAATAAAAGAAAGTAAGCAAGGCAAACCTTCTGCAGTAAATACCAATTCTGGGGAAAAACGATTTTTGTCCAGAAGACTGAAGTATCCTTAGTGTTGTCACCGTAGTCAGAGAACTTGTCCTTCAGTGCGTCATATTCAAAATTCAAAAAAGAAGGGATATATGTATACAAACAGCTGATTCACTTAGCTGTACAGTAGAAACTAACAATATAAAGCAACTATACCCCAATTAAAAAAAACAATCAAGCACAGGGCCCTGTGTTGTGTATATTAACACACGCTCTGCTCCATTTCTTCAGGTAGTTGATAAAGTAGTAAGTTAACTAATATTCTAGCTGATGTTCTTGGTCAAAAAGGTTTTCAGAGGATAAGAATTTCAGGAAGAATGAGACACTGTCAGAAACAGATCAGTGAAATTCAGAGTTAAGGATGACAATTTTAGAATATAAACTTCTGAGGAAAAAAGACTCACTTTCATTCTTCTCAAACAAGGAAGATAGTTTTAAAAACAGATTTAAGTCTATTCTTATTAAAATGTTTTAAATGATAAAAGTAGATCTTCATTATAAAAAACCATACATTTTTTATGAAATGATAATACTATCACTGCCCACAGTGAATTAATCAGAAGGCCTGTTAGCTCTCTGGATCTGTTCAGTAAGAGAAGTGGAGTGCTGATCTGCTAGAACTGCCCACATGTGTTCAAACAACGTGCTGTTGTCAACAGCAACTGTAAGTCATCACAGCCATTGGCAGACCCTGGTCAGAGACTGGCCGCCCAGTCCTGTCAGATGGTGGTTGTCTTAACAATCACCTCTCTTCAAAGTACAGAACAGGAGGGCGGGTAGGGAAGGAAAGGAAAAATCTGTCTAGCTAACCAAAGCATGACTCTCTTATTCCAACCCATTTCTCAGTGGGACAATGAGGGTCTTGATATTGAGGCCTGGGCAGATAAATGTATTTGTTTTGTTTTTGAAAAGTAGCTGCAAAAAGGCTGAAAAGTCACCAAGTGTGTTAAAGCAAAACCTCTGGCTTTCAAAAACTTTCGCCTATCTCTGGCAGATTCTTTCACCTCCTGGACACATTTGCTTTCTCAGGCTGTACCATGCATGGCCTGCTCATCTTTTCTGTGAACTAAGATGTTCCCACCCATACTCTAAGGGCTTCCCCGGTGGCTCAGTAGTAGCAAAAGGAGACGCAGGTTCAATCCCTGGGTCAGGAAGGTTCCCAGGAGAAGGAAATGGCAACCCACTCCAGAATCCTTGCCTGGGAAATCCCATGAACAGAGAACCCTGGCAGGCTAGTCCATGGGGTCGCTAAAGAGTCAGACATGACTTAGCAACTAAATAACAATCACCCATGCTCTAAAGAGACATGACATAGGATCAGATGAATTCAACAACACATGTCGATGCTGCCTCTCTACACATGACCTGCCCCACTTCTCTCCTATCAGTAATTTGGCAGAGGTCATTTCCTTTATCTTTCTGTGTTTAAGGAGGATGGTCAATCTTCTTCATTTATCTCATTCTCGGCATCCACTTTGAGGTGACAACATTCATCATGACAATAAATAAACGTTCCAGCCATCTCCTACCACATCTCATAGGAGGTGAAGCGGGGCTGGAGGCTGGTTTTCGTTGCTGTTGTTCTCAGGAGGTTTGTGGGACACACACGCACCTTTCATCATCCATCTCTAAGCTCGACTCGCTCTCCGAGAGCTGTCGACAGAGGGCCTCTCTTCTCTCCATTTCCCTCTGCAGCTTCCTCTGCAGCCTCAGGTTCTCCTCTCTCATGTGACGTTCCTCCTCCAAATACTGCGCCATTTTCTCGGAATCTGAAAAGCCAGAGTTCTCGATTAAACCAAGATCCATGCAGTCATAGTCCACTCTTAAAAAGACAGGGCTGGTCCAGCCTCTGTGCCACAGACCAAGAACAAGACAGCCGTTCTCACTCCCCACACACAGATGACACCTGGATTTCAAGTTTATCCCAAGTACCAAGGTTGACCAATGATCTGCACTTAGGAAAAAAAACGTGAAAAGCAGTGAAGGATTAGGCAGCATCAATCCCACTTCCTCGCCTTCTAAAGTGCTCTATGCAGAGGAAGACACGCTGGAGCACGTCTGGCCTGAGTGGTTACCAGAGCGCTCACTACCTTGCTGGAGTGGAGAGGGGAAGGGGTCCAGATAGGGAAATAAATTCAGCCCATGGGCTCCCCGCAGGGCACCACTTCTGCTGCTTGTCAACACCAGACACAGTGGGGCAGGTCGTCTATGCGAACACACCCAGAGACCACACTTGTTAGCACACCCCCAGTGCAAGTGGTGGTGGTGGGGGTGGCGGGGAGGGGGTTGCACATGGAGAACCAGTGTACTCAATGAGCTAGGTGACAGTTATAAATCTTTTTACAAAACCAGAAACTGACGTAGTAAGCACTATGTGATCAACATTTCCAACATTAGATCAACATTTCCAATCAGTCTAATTTTTGGTGTATGTGTTACTGTCTCCTAACTGATGCACAGTGTTTTGGAGGCAGACAGCATATCAAGACCTACGTGCAGCCAGGTACTTGGGATGGCTCTTGCTTATGACAAGTACCCCCTTCCTCGGGAGCTGCTCCATATGTGGGGCAGTCAGAACTAATTGGCTGCAGGGCTAGACACTATAGACTCAGGCTGAACCAGCCAGATCATCTCTTGGAGGAATCTGAAATGTGGAACCAACATCTTCCTGGGGCTTTGGAATCCCCTTCTGCTGAGCTGTCTGCCCTCCGGAGTACCTCTGCAGGATTCTGTGACATCCCTGCAACCAAAGGTAAAACATGACCCTCTGCCCTTTCCTGGTTTACCCTAGACAGACCTCCCCCCTTTCCTGGTTTACCCCAGACAGAATATGTTGTTACTAAGTAACAAAAATAACCTTCATACAAACCTCAGTGTCTACCCATTTTCTTGGCTCCTTCATTTCCCCCTATCTCAGGCAAGGAACTTGGGAAAAGTACAATCTCCATCTACTTCTCTTTTCCGAAAAGTACTTACAAGTTTAGAGCGGCCGTGACCACATCTAAGAGATAGCCCGACAGGATACTACCCCATATTATCAGTCTGGTCCAAATTTAAGAAGGAAGGAAGGTGGTAACTGCTGCACTGACAATTTCTCTCCTATAAACTGACCCTATTTCGACTTCCAAGTCTACCAAATGAGTTCCAGTTTTATATAACTCAATGGAGGTCTGGCATTTTTAGCAAATAATGACTTTTGATGAGTACTCAATGACTTCCAAGAGACCACCATGACAGAATGCATCCAAGTTTTTGAAAATCCTTATTTTAGAAATTCAAATGAAAACACCCAAATTATTACACACTATTATGCACATTAAACGCTAAATCTCTCGGCTGTTTTCAATCTAACCAGAAACCCTGCTGTCTAATCCAGATGCAAAAATCTCCTTAATTGAAGGCATGCTGGGAAAATATTTACAAAGTACACTTTTAATATAAATGATTAAAGGTATTTCATCCCAAATATGTTTGGGGGCAGAATTTTTCACTTGCTCTACAAGAAGTACTCTATCAGCCTCTTGGAATCTTTAGTGTTTCTAGAAGGAGATGGGCAGCTGTCAGGGCAAGTTGCCTTTCTTTTCCATAAATAGGCGAGAACTGAGGATTCATGAGGCTTTGAGAATAATTATTTAAGAGGAAACCCTATCTTTCAAAGAAAAACGGCAATCCTTTAGCATCTGGGGAAACCAGCAGGGGGATCCTTAAACAATAAGCTATAGACAAGAACATCAGTCACCAGGAGCAATGGTTGAAAAGACTGCCTGGCAGTTTGGCAATTAACCCAGAAGCCAGAGGCACAGAGAAGGCAGAGGCCCAGAGCCTCCGGGTGTGACAGACCCAGGCACAGATGGCTGAGACCGTGGCATTGCTTGGCTGCCCTCTGCCGGCAGGTCACTACACCTGATTTCACAGGGCTGGATTTACTCTCGGGGCTTCCCTGGTGGCTCAGGTGGTAAAGAATCTACCTGCAATGTAGGAGATCTGGGTTCAGTCCCTGGGTCAGGAAGATCCCTTGGAGAAGGAAATGGCAACCCACTCCAGTATTCTTGCCTGGGAAATTCCATGGACAGAGGAGCCTGGCTGACTACAGTTCATGGGGTTGCAAAGAGTCAGACATGACTGAGCAACTAACACTTCGTTTACTCTCAGGAGTCATCCTCTTTCTCCTACACTGAGCTCCCTAAGGCTCTGAAGTCACAGCTTATACTTCCGCCATCTTCAGCCACCTCACAAATCCAGTCAAAAATAGTGTCAGCTGAAGGTGATTTCCAGTCTCCCAAAAGATGGTTCCTATATGATCCTAAGGTGGCTTGTACCTGGCTTTTTTTTTTTTTTTGGCTGGTGTGTGGGATCTTAATTCCTGGACGAGGGACTGAGCCCATGTCCCCAGTACTGGCAGCACCCTAAACACTGGACCACCAGGGAAGTCCCAAAGCCTGCACTTCTGCATTCCCTTTCAAGTTTACGGTAAGAAAATACTTCTGCCCAGATCTCATCCAAACCAGTGAAATTAAAATCCACAAGGATGAAGCTTCTCCACTGGTCTACGAAAACTCCCCCGAGGCTTCTAACATTCAACCAGAGTTGAGAGACATCTGGAGAGAGGTTCAAGCTCAGACTCAGCTTGACTTACGGGAAAAGGCCCAAGTGCCCGAGGAGCTTTCAAAGGGGACTAGATTATACAACCTAAGGAGGCAGATGCAGGTGGATGAGGAAAGTCTCATGAACTCATCCTCTAAACCCAACCTAAACCAACTGTGAGCAGCTAGGAGCCACACGCAGCTACTTCAGCTCAGTCTTCCCTGTCCTCACGAAATCCAAACAGCATTTACAGATGCCTCTGTTGATATCCACAGTGTCTCCAGGGACCAAACATTGCAGTAGGAAGGAAGTAGAGGAAATAAGATACCCTTCCCAAATTTCTTCCAAAAACATTGTCTGGGGAACAACAAGGCAAGTACACACAGGAAAGAAAACTAGCACTGGAAAGATTTCAGAAAGGGGACAGACCTTTGTCTGTTCAACACAGCAAAAACTCAAAAAACACCCAAACCTAAAACAACTAATACTTGAGAACTCTTTGACTTGTTTTCACGGAATACACATCCATGGTGATTCTCAAACTGGGATACATGATCAGAATGGCCTTTATTTAAAAAAAATACAGGGGACAAGGCTCCACCCCTAGCGTAAGCCCAGAAGCCTATATGGGGTTAGCCAGGATGGTGGCCTTCTACAGATGTCCACACCCTAATCTCTGAAGCCTGTGGCCATGGTGAGGTTAAGGACCCTGAAATGGGAACTCATCCTGGATTACCTGGGTGGGTCCGATGCAGCCCCAGGGTGCTTAAGGGGAAGGCAGGAGGGTCAGAGTGAAAAGATGTGACCTGGGTGGCAGAGGTGGGAGTGGTACCCATGCAGAGGAGGAGTCATGAGCCAAAGAATGCAGACGCCTTCAAAAGCTGAAGAAAGCAAGCAAACAGTTTCTCCTTTCAAGCCTCTTATGAGGGAACGACCCCTGTTGACACCTTGATTTTAGCCCAGTGAACCTATTTTGAACCCAGACCTCCAAAAACTGCAACATAATAAATTGGTATTGTTTTATTCTTTGTTCTCTTTTTAATATAATATATTGGTATTGTTTTAAATCAGTGAGTCTGTCTCTTTCTTTTTCTTCACCATCCTAAGTGTGGTTGAATTTGCTCCTTGCCACGTCTTTCTTCTCACAAGACTTTCTGGGTCAAGTGATTCCTGCCCCTCTCCCCAATGGATTTGAATGAAAACTGGTAATAAAACCAGGTACAATTCCAAGAGAAGACATACGAGAAGAAATCAGGTACAATTCTAAGAGAAGACATAGGAGAAGAACCAAGCTGGGTCTAAGGAGCCTCACACATGAATCGCACATATTTATACTGTGTCAAGGTCACTTTCATCCTACCACATCGCTTGCATCTTAACCACACAACTGCTGTCTGAACAGGCCACATGTGTTCTATAGAAGAGATGGAATGGCTGGTTCTCCTGTTGTGTTTCTCAGCTAGTACTTTATCTTACTAATAAATATGTGAGATCTTTTGTTGGAAATAAAATAAAATAAATGACTAAGTTTGTGCTCATTTGTTAACAGCACTGTATTTCTTAAAGGTTCCCAAGATGACCTTGATGTCCCATCCCAGACACAGTACTGAATTAGAGCTTGCAATACACTTCAGAGAAGAAAACATAAAGATAAGAATCACTGAAATTTTAAATGTGCATTTCATCTGACTCAGCAAATCCATGCCCTGGAGTTTACCCTGAAGGTATTCTTACACAGGTATCAAAATATGTGTATAGAGATGGTCTCTATGGTAGCGCATGGCAGCTCAAATGGGTCTGTTGATAAGGGATGAGTTAAATAAGCTACAGCATATCCATACAATCAAACCCTGCACAGACTTTAAAAGGGAGAGTAAGGCAGTTCTGTATGTATCGGCAGGGGAAAAATTGCAAGAGACAGTAAGTGAAAACAGAAAAATGCAAAAAAGGTATGTTCACTGTGCTACTATTTATATAAAAGAAGTCTACACACACACACATCTGAGGACTATATTAAAAATGTGCTAATTGTAAAAACTGGGGGGCTGGGGGTCAGGGGTGAAAGAGACTTATTTTTTCCCTGCATACTTTGTACTGCATTATCTATTCAAATAAATTTGAACAGTCTAAAAACTGAAATAGGAGAAATGCAAGCAAATACACCGTGACCAATCACGTATCCAGAAATTAGTTCCTTAGCTTTCCAAAAATAAAAAGAATATACTTCAAAAGCATTAATTCATCAAGTACCATGAACAACTATTAGCTGAGACCCAATTCTGGTAGTAAAGAAGATAAATACTCTTCTTTGCATTAATGCTCCCAAAGTACACTGAGGTCTCCAGCATCCCTTCTGTTAGCCCCATCTAAGAGATGACACCAGGGAGCTGGTGAGAAGTAGTCCTACCTCTGACATAAAATAGATAACTAATGGGGACCCACTGTATAGCACAGGAAACTCTCTATTCAATATTCTATAATGACCAATATGGGAAAAGAATCCAAAAACAGAGTGGATATAGATAACTGATAACGATATGAATAGATATCTGATAACTCATTCACTCTGCTTGCTGAATAACAGAAACTAACGTACTGTTCATCAACTATATTCCAATTAAAATTAATTAAAAGAAAATAAAATTAATTAAAAGAAAATAAAATTAATCAAAAGAAAAGAAATAGTGCCTCTGATCCTGGACCCTCCTGAAATTATGTGATTTTCTAGTATTCTTAACTATTTGCCCTGCCTTGTTATATTTTTTTTTAAATAAACTATTCCAGGATGACAGACAGATAATTATGTACTGGAAAGGAAACACAATATGAATTTAATTTATACAAATTCAGTGGGAAATACATGCATTTAATAAAGCTCTCTCCTTGGTAAGTGGATTACTTCTGTGGACAGATGGCCACATCTGTTCTTGCTAGGCTACGTACGCTGTAACTGGGCAGCTCTCAGTTGCTTCTTGAGCCTCTCCACTTCATTCTTTAAAAACCTGATGTGTCGCATCATGTTTTCTGGAGAGTCGATCTCCATGGAGATGTCTCTAGGCGATGGGGGAGCAGACACCGGCTGGTCTAATTTCTCCTGCAGGATTCTTCATTGAAAAGAAAAATCCAACAATGAAAAACAGTTTGTCTTTAAAAGATAAAACACTGATTTGATGCTCACCATAATTTATTTTAAAAATACACAAACAAATTCTTAGTAATTGAAAAATAAAGACAAAACAACACATTCTAGTTGGGAGGTTTGTTTTAAAAGCATGCTCATATTAATCACCAAAATTCACTAAATTGTTTAACTCCTCTGCCCATCTTCCAGCAATTTTTCAATCGCCCTTACTTGACAGCCAAGTCAAAGGACAAAGCTGAAGAATCCACCTTCCCTTTCTTCCTGTTAAATGGCCGCTGGCAATTAAGCTTTACATAAAAAATCTCTAACACTGGCTTCTGATTACCATGCCGGGCATACCCTGGGCAGTCAGGATGATTTGCTGACTAAATGGTCCACATGTTGGGCTTGAGGCAATGAGACCCTGGAGGAGTTTCCCCTCAGTGCTTTTAGTTGAAACTTAAGAACTATAGATCATGAATCTCTTTGGAGGGTTGTGTCAAATAGACAGATATATTTCTCAACTCCCCTCCTGAAAAACCAATCCTGAGATTTCCCTGGTACAGTGGCTAAGACTCTGCACTCCCAATGCAGGGGGCCCAGGTCCGATCCCTGGTCAGGGAACTAGATCCCACATGCAACTAAAGATCCTGCTTGCTGCAACTAAGACTTGGTACAGTCAAATAAATTAAAAAGTAAATATTTTGAAAAAGAAAAAACACTTTTGAGGGCAAGGCTAACTGGATGGAAGGCCCTTTGCTTCTGGCCACAGCAAAAGTAAAAAGAGTTAAAGACAAGACAAAAAAAAAATGTACTGGGTTAATAAGTGGTGGTGCCACCTTCTCTACCAATTATTTTTAGTCTGAAGTATGTAAAGCTCTAATATTTGACAAAATGACAATTTCATAAAGTTCCATGCAATAATCTGATATTTATATATATAAAACCTTCTACTGCTTTCTTCAAAGAAAGATTGACTGGCAATAGACTTCTCTGCCTCCTTTTTATAAACTGCTGGGAAGTTTTTGGTTTAGATTGGTTTTTACCTTTGGGTTTATCCCTTGCTGAGAAAACTAGTTGGTTAAATATTGTAATGGTCTCTCCATCTATTAGATGAAGTAACTTTTCATGATTCAATTTGTTAGTACTACTATAATAAGACAAAACATAACTGATTCAACTACTGCTTGAATAATTCCATATAGGTACACCTTGGATCTGCATTTTTTTAAAGCCTGTGGAAGATTCCCTGGAGAAGGGCATGGCAACTCACTCTAGTATTCTTGCCTAGAGAACTGGATGAACAGAGGAGCCTGGCGGGCTACAGTCCATGGGCCGCAAAGAGTCAGACACAACTGAGCGACTAACATACAACCCACACATGAATCTGTTTCGCAGATCTTGAGATGAATTCAATCTATGGTTATTCATCCGAACGAAATATTTATGGCAAATATTTCTGATCAGTAAACAAAAGTTCCTGGTGAAGTAGGTGAATGAATATTTTCAACAAGTTTCCTTTCTATACTCAAACATACATTGCATCTACAGAACTTCCCTGCCATTAGCCCTGTTCCACCCACCCCAAAGAAGACAGTGCTTAAATCTAAGGGCCCCACCAGACCTTTTTTTGGTGGGGGATTGTGTGGTACAACATGTAGGATCTTAGTTCCCCAACCAGGGATTGAACCCATGCATGCTGCATTGAGAGCTCAGAGTCTTAACCACTGGACCACCAGGGAAGCACTCCCACCCCAGTTCTTGCACAAAGAGATTCAAGATTACATGTGTTGCTGAGTTTTTCATATCCATGTACATACATTTAACAGTAAAAACACTAGCCTTAAATATGTACAAGTAAGTCTATTAAAAAACAAAGTTTTATACACTTTATCTATAGTAAGTCTTAAAACACAAAGATGATCACTTGCTATTAAAATCTCAGGCTTCCTAATGAAGTACGCTCTAGAGATATGTGATCAGTCATGGAACACAGCACACCTCCTAAGCACTTCAGAAAATAACTAGGGAAGACAGTTCAATAAGGTAAAAAGTTGCAACTGTAGTTATCCTTCAGAACAATTCAGGGGTGGACAATAGCTCCTTAACTAATTTCTTCATAGCCTCCAACATCAAATGAAAAGAAATTCTACCAGGACAGTAAGAGGGGAGTATAAAGATGGACCAACAGGAGGATAGTTCAGTTTTGTTGCTCAGTCATGTCCAACTCTTTGTGACCCCATGGACTGTGGCACACCAGGCTTCCCTGTCCATCACCAACTCCCAGTGCTTGTTCAAACTCATGTCCGTCGAGTTGGTGATGCCATCCAACAATCTCATCCTCTGTCACCCTCGTCTCCACCTGCCTTCAATCTTGCCCAGCATCAGGGTCTTTTCCAATCAGTCAGTTCTTCCCATCAGGTGGCCAAAGTACTGGAGTTTCAGCTTCAGCATCAGTCCTTTCAATGAATATTCAGGACTGACTTCCTTTACAATTGACTGGATTGATCTCCTTGCAGTCCAAGGGACTCTCAAGGATCTTCTCTAACACCACAGTTCAAAAGCATCAATTCTTTGGCCCTCAGTTTTCTTTATACTCCAACTCTCACATCCATCCATGACCACTGGAAAAACCAGAGCTTTGACTAGACAGACCTTTGTTGGCAAAGTAACGTCTCTGCTTTTTAATATGCTGTCTAGGTTGGTCATAGCTTTTCTTCCAATTCCAAGGAGTAAGCATCTTTTTAATTCCATGGCTGCAGTCACCATCTGCAGTGACTTTGGAGCTCCCAAAAATAAAGATTCTCACTGTTTCCATTGTTCCCCCATCTATTTGCCATGAAGTGGGACCCATGAAGATGGGACCAGATACCACGATCTTAGTTTTTTGAATGTTGACTTTTAAGCCAACTTTTCCACTCTCCTCTTTCACTTTCAATAAGAGGCTCTTTAGTTGTTCTTCACTTTCTGCCATAAGTGTAGTGTCATCTGTGTATCTGAGGTTATTGATATTTCTCCCAGCAATCTTGATTCCAGCTTGTGCTTCATCCAGCCCAGCATTTCGCATGATGTACTCTGCCTAGAAGTTAAATAAGCAGGGTGACAATATACAGCCTTGACATATTCCTTTCCCAATTTGGAACAAGTCTCTTGCCCCATGTCCAGTTCTAACTGCCGCCTCTTGACCTGCAAACAGATTTCTCAGGAGGCAGATCAGGTGGTCTTGTATTCCCATCTCTTTAAGAATTTTCCAGTTTGCTGTGATCCACACAGTCAAAGGCTTTGGCATAGTCAATAAAGCAGAAGTAGATGTTTTTCTGGGACTCTCTTGCTTTCTAATTTGATCTCTGGTTCCTCTGCCTTTTCCAAATCCAGCTTGAACATCTGGAAGTTCATGGTTCACGTACTGTTGAAGCCTCACTTGGAGAATTTTGAGCATTATTTTGCGTGTGAGATGAATGCAACTGCACAGCAGTTTGAACATTCTTTGGCATTGCCTTTCCTTGGGATTGGAATGAAAACTGACCTTTTCCAGTCCTTTGGACACTGCTGAGTTTTCCAAATTTGCTGGCATATTGAGTACAGCACTTTCACAGCATCATGTTTCAAGATTTGAAAGAGCTCAGTGGGAATTCCATTACCTCCAGTAGCTTTGTTCATAGTGATGCTTCCTAAGGCCCCCTTGACTTCACATTCTAGGATGTCTGGCTCAAGGTGAGTGATCACACCATTGTGGTTATCTGGGTCATGAAGATCTTTTTTGTACAGCTCTTCTGTGTATTCTTGCCACCTCTTCTTAATATCTTCTGCTTCTGTTAGGTTCATACCATTTCTATCTTTTATTGTGCCCATCTTTGCATGAAATGTTCCCTTGGTATCTCTAATTTTCTTGAAGAGATCTCTAGTCTTTCCCATTCTATTGTTTTCGTCTATTTCTTTGCATTGATCACTGAGGAAGGCTTTCTTATCTCTCCTTGCTATTCTTTGGAACTCTGCATTCTGATGGGTATATCTTTCCTTTTCTCCTTTGCCTTTCACTTCTCTTCTTTTCTCAGTTATTTGTAAGGCCTCCTCAGACAACCATTTTGCCTTTTTGCATTCCTTTTTCTTAGGGATGGTCTTGATCACTGCCTCCTGCACAACATCACAAACTTCTGTCCATAGTTCTTCAGGTACTCTGTCTATCAGATCTAATCCCTTGAATCTATTTGTCACTTCTACTGTATAATTGTAAGGGATTTTATTTAGGTCATACCTGAATGGTCTAATGGTTTCCCCTACTTACAGGAGGATAGGCTATCAACATTTTCCCCATTTGTCAAATTAAAACAGCGTGCATCCACCAAGGCATTAAAATGTCCCACTGTTACTCCCTGGTCACATTCAGCACGGTCCCCCAACCCCACTCCCAACACACACACATTTACATACACTACACTGAACAGCAAGACTCAACAAACCGCTTTTCAGCTTCAAGTTTATCCATCCTCTTCCAGAGACGGTTCACTAGTGCTTCCTGTTCTTGTTCCAAAGTATTTTCAAGGTCAATCTTCTCCCGTCTCAACTGAAGGAAAAGAAAGAAGTTTTACTGAGAATTGTAGGCCACTTAAACTTTGTTAATTAGATTTTTTTATTGGAACACTATGATCCCTTTCCATGGAGAAAACTGCAAAGAAATGGTCAATTTTCTGGCACAGACATGTTAAGTGCATTTAATTCTTAAACTTTAATTGAGAAAACTGAGATACGTTCATTCTTTGATGTTAAAGCTTAATTGTGGATCACAGTGGTTGCTTCAGCAGTTACTCCAGGCACATGGAAAGTTTTCCTTAAAGAGGGTTTGAGGAGAGTTTGTTGCCAGTTGTCCCAGGACATATGTGGGTTTGTCTCCCTAGTCCTGCATGCATCACAACATTAAACCAGAAAGGTTACACTTCCATTTACGGAAGTAACTCCCAACACTGAAGACCATTCTGCCAAGTGGTTAATGGGTACATAGAAATACGGCCTAAGATATAAAAACATGTGCGAAAAGGATAAACACCACATTCACAATACTGGTTACTTCTGGGGAGGTGGGGCAGAAGGTAAATGTGATTCAGGGGAAGGCAAATGATTGCAGAGGGAACCCAACATTGCATTCTACTTCATAAAAAGAAGCAATTGGGGAAGCAATTAATTTAATTTATTAACATAGAAAGTGAAAGTGTTAAGTCGTTCAGTCCTGTCTGACTCTTTGCGACCCCATGGACTACAGCCCGCCAGTCTGTCCATGGGACTCTCCAGGCAAGAATATTGGAATGGGTTGCCATTTCCTTCTACAGGGGATCTTCCTGACCTAGGGATCAAAACTGGGTCTCCCACATTGCAGGCGGATTCTATACTGTTTGAGCCAACACAGAGCAACATGCAAATACTGAGACCAACACCAGACACAGGTTAATAGGGATGTAGCAGAGAACTGAGGAATCAGAAAGGTCTGCCCTCTGGAGACCTTGTTCAGGTTTTTCCATTACAGCTTGTGGGAAACCCAAATGAACTTATTGGCCAGCCCAATACATTCTAGTAGTAGTGAAGACATTAAAAGGAACCATTTATATGTTTTAGTAGAGAGAGAGAGATGAAGAAAAAGAGGGCTGGTGATGGGGACAGAAAGTGCCATGATAAACAGAGTTCACAGCACCAGGAAGAAGGAAATGTATGGTATCATTTTTTGTATACTTGTCTATTTGCTTGGGATATTAACTAATTTTAACAGAAATCATTTTTTAAAAGGTGGGGAATATTATGTTACTGCCCCCATGCTGTCTCTTCACCCAACTGGAATTTACCTTTTTAACCACTGACTTAACAGATTATTTTTGATTGCACAGCTACACAGCTGTCCAGGTATTAATATCAGAGTTCACACTTCTTTAGCAGGTGAGAGGCAAGCTCCTCACTGAGCAAAGACCCCTATGTAGACATAAGGTGAGACCAATTCCATGGACAAAATGTAGCCTTTTACAGCAACCGAGGCAGACATACCTTACTTCACCAGTCAATAAGCCAAGATCACAGAGTCAACAGAAAACATAGCCTCACTGAATTTTCTTTGCATGGGCAAAGGGACAGGAATCAGACTATGCTGGAAGAATCCTGTGCAGTGAAGCCAGAGCTGACTAATGCACAAAAGCTCAAAATATTAAACAGCTCCTTTCCCTGCAAGGAGGAGAAACCCAGGAACACCTCACAGATCTCCTATGTGACCCTCTGACCACATTTTGGGCCAAGGTTTGAAGCAATGATACAATTCAGTTGTTTATTTAAAGAAACAAAATGCCAAGTCATTTACCCTTTAAGGACCCTATTGCCATGTTTAACTAAAACATGACAAGGGGTACTTGGTAGAGAAGAAAAAATTCAAGCAAGGCATCGTTTTGTAGTAGAGATGACTAGTAGAGAAAATAATGCCCAATGGCTTATTTTTAGAGTAATCATGCATCATGCAGATATATAACTCCAAAAAACGAAATCAAGACAAAGCTGTCTTTACCCACATATGACTGACTGGGCATGTGGTTTTGAGGAGGTACTAACCTGTCCTCAGGCTTCCCAGGTGGTGCTAGTGGTAAAGAACCCACCTGCCAATGCAGGAGACATAAGAGAGCCAGGTTTGATCCCTGGTTGGGGAAGATCCCCTGGAAGAGAGCACGGCAACCCACTCCAAGTATTCTTGCCTGGAGGATCCCATAGACAGAGGAGCCTGGAGGGCTATGGTCTATGGGATCACAGAGTTGGACACGACTGAAGCGACTTAGAATGCACGCACGCAACCTACCCTCATCTATGAAATGAGAAGGCTGGCCTTGAAGACATCTGAGGTCCCCTCCAGGGCCACCCATTCTATCATTCTCTGTCAATCTCAAGATGGCACTTGTCTCAGTCTGCACTAGTTCAGTTGAGATTTTTAGAAACAGAAGCAGCAAAAGAAATCATCTAAATCCACTCTTTCATTTGAGAGCTGAGGAACCACTGATTCAGGAAAAGTGATGCTGCCAGCATAGGAATGGGGATCAGTCACCATGGTGACCAAAGAAGCTGGGTCCCATCTAACCAGCAAGTTCAGAGAATCTGGAGGGGCAAATAGGATTTGGCGTAAATTATCCAGTGTATTCTTGGAAGTAGTGGAGCAGGGGGTACCTTAGTGAGTCCGAGAGTATGCAGGAACAGATAAGGAAGCAGGAAAAACAGAAGTTGAAACATGAATCTCAGCTTCTTTTTGGTACCAGTTAGTAGAGCTACGTGTGACTGTGTGTGTGTGTGAAGTCACTTCAGTTGTGTCCAACTCTTTGCGACCCTATGGACTATAGCCGGCCAGGCTCCTCTGTCCATGGGATTCTCCAGGCAAGAATACTGGAGTGGGTTGCTATGTCCTCCTCCAGGGGATCTTCCAGACCCAGAGACTGAATCCATGTCTCTTACATCTCCTCATTGGCAGGCAGGTTCCTTATCACTAGGGCCACCTGGGAAGCCTGTTAGTAGAAACCCAAGTTTCACCCTCTGGAGGCCTTGGTTCACTGAAGTGGGCAGTAAATTGATGGCTGGTAGTCACCTGAAGAACTTCAGAACCTCCCGAAGTCCTTTATCAGCACTGCCCTTCCATCTCCTGTCCATATAATCCCACAGCCTATTTATTTATAGCCAGAGAGTATAAACCAGTACTGCTGTTTCAGACCTAAGTAGATTTTCAGTGCTTGCATTGCCCTGATATCAAACAACCCTCAAATCTGACAGCGTGTGTTAAACTGACAGGGTACTGAGTCAGAAATTCTTGCTGGAATAGAAACAACAGCTCAGTGCTGCATTCATTGCTTTTGCAATGCTGATCCCATCTGTAATAGTCTTCCCTATCTCCTTTTAAATTCAGTGTTCCTGCCACAGGTACCCACTCTTCCATTACCAAACATCAAATTCTCAGGCAAACCCAAGCCCCTGCTGACTACACTGTCTATAAGCACTCAGCACCAGTGGATACAGCTTATTTGTAGAATATTCATTTGAAGAGTTGCTTTGTAATTAAGTCAAGTCAATGGACTGTCAGCCGAACTCCTTACTCGTTTCAGTAGCTCTTCCTCCCGTTGCAAGTTAATTAACATTGCACCAAGAGTTCTTATTGTGTTTCCCAAATAAATAACTTCTTTAATGGATAAACTTAGTGTATAAAAGTAGTGCTGGCTCATTTGAATTCACAGCCCATTCTGGCTGTGTCTTCTCAGTGGGCAGACACTCACTACCCAAAAAGCAGAGAAAGCAGGGGGCAGCCAAGAGACAGCTCCAACATTACCACACTTCTCTCTCAATGGAGCATTTTCTCACTTACAGGGAACCAGGATGCTCACAGAGGTCAGGGAAAGGGATACTTGACAAAAAAGCCTGATGAGAACTTTAGCATGACCATGTGCTCAACTACAGAATTTTGAAAGGTTTTAGTGTATCATTTCAATCTACTTTGAAAAGTTTTAGTCTGACCACCAAATTACCATCATTCCTATATGAAAATATATTTTGAGCTCCAAACATTTGTCTTAAAAACCCAATTTTGGAAGGCAGCCCATGACAGCTCTTCCCAGAACAGGCAGCCAATGACAACTGCCTGTTCTATGTGCACCAGAAATATACAGAGAAGGGAATTCCCTTGTGGTCCGGTGGTTAGGACTCCACTATGTTGCTGAGGGCCCAGGTATGGTCCCTGGTCAGGGGATCCTACATGTTGTGCAGTATGGCCAAAAAAATAAAGAACAGAAAAAATATACATACTGATAAAAAGACACACAAAAAAATCACAAAGAATAGCAAGATAAATAGGGTTGGCCCTTGGGTCAAAGTATTAATAATACTGGTGGTAATTTATCTTCATATGTTTTCCTGCTCCCACACAATTTTTAAAAATATTTATGTATTTTGGCTGTTTTGGGCTTCCTAGTTGCAACTCACAGGCTTGGCTGCCTTATGGCACGTTCCTTAGTTCCCCACCCAGGGATCAAATCCGCATCCCCTGTGTTGGCAGATAGATTCTTAACCACTGGACCACTAGGGAAGTCCGCCCCACACAATTTTTTAATGAACATTTACTATGCTTATAACAAAAAAACGGGAAGACAGTCCATCTTAAAAATTAACAATTTCCTAATTTTGGATATTAATTCACATACCTAAAACAGAATGAATTCATACACTCTAAGAGGAGAAATTATACTGAAGGCTCAACTAGTTATCTGGAAGACTGAGAATCTTCCAGAGAGCCTTGAGTTATTAACCTTCTTTACCTATAGCTTGTAAGTTTTTTCTTCTCAAAAACGGTATCTATACTTTTTGAAATGGGTAGAACTTCAGGACAGTAGTAATACCTTATTAATATTTAATGTATGAAAAGTGACACTTTCATAGTTTACCAGCTCAATAAATCTCGCTTTTGTTCAATGATATTGCAAAATGAAGGGCTTTTATGAAACAGATACACATATAATTAGTCATATTTATATGGTTTCCAGACTTAAGATTTCATCACTTTGACATCAGTGCAATATTATACAAATTTGCATAATGGGTTCATAATTCTAGGGGACTCTTTTACCAAATAATTACCATCAGTGGAAAGCAAGCAAGTTTCAAAGTCTTGGGTATACAGGTTTTTTTTCCTACATCAAGAGCACAGTGGAGGAATCTTTGGGAAAGAACACATACCACCATGCATGCTGCAAATACACTGTCACATCAGGGGCTACCTTCAGCTCATTGTCTAAAATAAGCCTCTGTGAGAGACAAATATCAAGTATCATGTGGAATTCAAAAAGGATACAAATCAACTTATTTATAAAAACAGACTCACAGACATAGAAAACTTATCCTTACTAAAGAGGGAAGGTGGGGGGAGGGATAAATTAGGAACTGGTGGGTAACATGCAGATACAGGATTTAGCCATTCACTCATTTGCCACATATGTTTAGCTAAGGAAAATACCTTTTCTAAGTTACCCACCAAATTCTTGTTGTTTTGTTTTTTTTTTTCAATGGACTTCATGAAATGAACTTATGGTTGCCGGAGGGAAGGAATAGTTAGGGACTTTGGGAAGGTCATGCACACACTGCTATATCTAAGATGGATAACCAACAAAGACCCATTGTATAGCTCTGCTCAATGTCATGTGCCATCCTGGATGGGAGGAGGGTTTGGGGGAGAATGAATATATGTATATATATGGTTGAATCCCTTCACTGTTCACCTGAAAGTACCACAACATTATTCATTGGCTATACCCCAATCAAAATAAAAAGTTTAAAGTTTAAAAGAACTGACTTTATACATTCTAATTACAAGCAACTAGAAAGTCTCAGTACAGTATCTCTGGATTCTGTTGCCCTTACTCTACGTAGCACACCCATGCCCTACAATTTCACAGGCAAAGTCTTCACCACCAGTGCGTGACCAGGAACATACATGGTTGGATCATGGTGAGGTACCTCTTTCTTCATAAAGAAAACTCATTTTTAATTTTGTCCCTGCCATCATCTGTTCAAACTGAGGCACAAGGCAAATGTTATCTTGGTGCTTCAAAATAATACCTGAGAAGATGGAACACAGTCTTGGTACTTAGTTGAAACAAGGCCTAACGAAGGACTTCTTTCATTTCATATCCTGCAGAGGGACTTAATCTGTGTTCCTGACAGAGCTCAGTGTCTGCTCTCACAGGTGTGGAGGGGAGGCCCCTCAGCTGGCTTCATCCCACTCTGACAGCTCCTCAATTACACATCAACTGAAAAGGGCCTGCTGAAGCTCCTTGAGTACCACCTACTACTGCCCCCGGTTTGTTTACTACCAAGGCACAAACTCTCACTTACATTCCAGTATGCTCTGAGGCTTTTCTCCACCTCTCCCTGAAAAGCAGTAGGTAGGGCTTCCCTGGTGGCTCAGACAGTAAAGAATCTGCCTGCAATGTGGGAGACCTGGGTTTGATCCCTGGGTTGGGAAGATCCCCTGGAGGAGGGCATGGCAATCCATTCCACTATACTTACCTGGAGAATCCCATGGACAGAAAGAAGAGCCTGGCAGGCTACAGTCCATAGGGTCACAAGAGTCTGACATGACTGAAATGACTAAGCAAAACACAGCAAAGGATGTCTGTACTTGAGCTTCAGGTGACCCACACATCTTCAAGGATTTGCTACAAATTCCCATCAAGCTGACTTCAGGGTTTACTGTGATTATGTCTGGCTGTGTACCTTGTCTAAAATGTGCAGACACAGGTTGTAACATTTTACTTTACAAAATTAAAAGAAGGGCAGCAAATTACAATACAGTATTATTCAGTTCAGTTGCTTAGTTATGTCGGACTCTTTGTCACCCCATGGACTCCACGCCAGGCCTCCCTGTCCATCACCAACTCTGGAGTTTGCTCAAATTCATGTCCATCTAGTTGGTGATGCCATCTCACCCTCTGTCGTCCCCTTCTCCTCCTGCCTTCAATCGTTCCCAGCATCAGGGTCTTTTCCAATCAGTCAGTTCTTCCCATCAGGTGGCCAAAGTATTGGAGCTTCAGCAGCAGTCCTTTCAATGAATATTCAGGACTGACTTCCTTTACGATTGACTGGATTGATCTCCTTGCAGTCTAAGGGACTCTCAAGGATCTTCTCCAACACCACAGTTCAAAAGCATCATTTCTTCAGTGCTCCACTTTCTTTATAGTTCAACTCTCACATCCATACATGACCACTGGAAAAACCATAGCTTTGACTAGATGGACCTTTGTTGGCAAAGTAATGTCTCTACTTTTTAATATGTTGTCTAGGTTGGTGATAGATTTTCTTCCAAAGAGCAAGCGTCTTTTAATTTCATGGCTGCAGTCACTAATGCAGTGATTCTGGATCCCCATAAATAAAATCTCTCACTGTTTCCATTGTTACCCCATCTATTTGCCATGAAGTGATGGGACCGGATGCCATGATCTTAGTTTTTTGAATGTTCACTTTTAAGCCAACTTTTTCATTCTCCTCTTTCACTTTCATCAAGAGGCTCTTCAGTTCCTCTTCGCTTTCTGCCGTAAGGGTGGAGTCATCTGCGTATCTGAAGTTGTTGATATTTCTCTCGGCGATCTTGATTCCTGCTTGTGCTTCATCCAGTCCAGCATTCCACATGATGCACTTTGCACAGAAGTTAAATAAGCAGGGTGAAAATACACAGCCTTGACATACTTCTTTCCCAATTTGGAGCCAGTATGTTGTTCCACATCCAGTTCTAACTGTTGCTTCTTGACCTGCATACAGATTTCTCAGGAGGCAGATCAGGTGGTCTGGTATTCCCATCTCTTTAAGAACTTTTCACAGTTTGCTGTGATCCACACAGTCCAAGCCTTTGGTGTAGTCAATAAAGCAGAAGCAGATGTTTTTCTGGAAATCTCCTGCTTTTTTGATGACCCAATGGATGTTGACAATTTGATCTCTGGTTCCTCTGCCTTTTTAAAATCCAGCTTGAACATCTGGAAAGTTCACGGTTCACATACTGTTGAAGCCTGGCTTGGAGAATTTTGAGCATAACTTTGCTAGTATGTGAGATGAGGGCAATTGTGCAGTAGTTTGATCATTCTTTGGCATTGCCTTTCTTTGGGATTGGAATGAAAACTGACCTTTTCCAGTCCTTTGGCCTCTGTTGAGTTTTCCAAATTTGCTGGCATGTTGCATGCAGCACTTTAACAGCATCATCTTTTAGGATTTGAAAGAGCTCAGCTGGAATTCCATCACCTCCACTAGCTTTGTTCATAGTGATGCTTCCTAAGGCCCACTTGACTTCACATTCCAGGATGTCTGGCTCTAGGTAAGTGATCACACCATCGTGACTATCTGGGTTGTGAAGATCTTTTTTATACAGTTCTTCTGTGTATCCTTGCCTTCTTAATATCTTCTGCTTCTGTTAGGTTCATACCACTTCTGTACTTTACTGTGCCCATCTTTGCATGAAATGTTTGTTCCCTTGGTATCTCTAATTTTCTTTACTATTGTTAGACAACACTTATTAGTGTTATTACTAGTGTTAGACAACACTATATATTGTTAACAACAGTATCCCTTGGTATCTCTAATTTTCTCTACTATTGTTAGACACATTATTATTAGTGTTATTACCAGTGTCAGACAACTGTATATATTGTTCACAACACTATTGTTGGAGCAAAAAGACAAAGGTCAGGAAGATGATGAAAAAATATGAAGAGCAGTTGTTGGAGTGGGGGACTGTAGTCTAGGTGATGTTTTTTCATGTTTGTACTTCCATGTTTAGGTTTTCCACATCTTCTTGAAAGCACAATGGATAAGTCTTATCATTAAAAAAGTTTAAGACTTCCATAATTTGAGATGAGTCTGTGAAATCAAACTTCAAATGATGCATAGGGGTCACTACATTTCCTCTGTGCACACACACGTGTGTGTGTGCTAAGTCGCTTCAGTTGTGTCCGACTCTGGGACCCCGTGGACCGTAGCCTGTCAGGTTTCTGTGTCCATGGGATTCTCCAGGCAAGAATACTGGAGTGGGTTGCCATTCCCTTCTGCAGGGGATTTTCCCCAACCAGGGATCGAACCTGCGTCTCCTGTATTGGTGGCAGAAGCCCCCGTTTCCTCTCCTTAATGCAAATGAAGGCTCATGGAACATGGCTGTTCTCTGAAGCCAGTCAGAGCTCCTCAGAGCTACTGCAACAGAGCCTTCCAGGGTAGCCGCCAGGATGCATGGAATTCTAACAAAAGCCAGTATGCCCACTTTACCCATGAACTGAGGAGCTATCTTATTCCAACGTAAAAAAAAAAAAAAATCAACCAATCAATAACGCAGACCTGAACACAAGCTACTAGCCACTCAATTAGCTGCTAAGTCACAAGGACAACAGATGATCTGTATAACTCACTAGAATTAGTCACTGCAGCTACTAAAAATAAGCATCAGAATTGTATGTGGACTGATTGTGACGTCAGTTGGCTTGTATTACCTGCTAGACAAGTAAGGCAGATAGGCCATCTTCTATTCTTAACCCAGAACCATTGTACTCAGAGCTAGAAAGCAACAATGTTCCTTTCCTCTTTGTAGAACTTCAAATACGCTAAATGTTTCCTTATAACCTTTTTTAAAAATTGAACAAAGAAAAACTGGACTTCCCTGATAGTCTAGTAATTAAGAATCCACCTGCCAATGCAGGGGACACAGGTTCAACCCATGGTTCGGGAAGATTCTACATGCTGTGAAGTAACTAATCCACAACTACTGAACCCAAGTGCTACAACAAGAAAAGCCACTGCAATGAGAAGCCTGCATACTGCTAGAGAAAGCCCACGCAGCAAGAAGACCCTCTGCAGCCATCAACAGATAAATAAATAGGACAACAAAAAATTTCGTGCTGAGGATTGAAATTTGTTCTAAAGCCTTGCTTCTAGGATAAAATTATATATGGTGTTGGACACTGGGAGAAGGGGGTGTTGGCCCTGGAAGCCGGGGTCTTCTCAAACCTCTGCAGTCACCTGATGTTGGCTAGTGGCTGAAGGAACCTCTGGGCACCTCCCAACACTGAGGCCTGCAAGAGTCGCAGTACGGCTACGTGGCTGCCTCTGCAAGACACGCACCTCAAAGACACCACACATGCAGACTGCCGAAACCATCTCTCCCCCTGCCCGGTAACTAAGAAGAGGGATTCAACTTTACGTCTTCACCATCTTTTCTGTATTCTCAGCACCCCTACCCCATGCAGAACCTCTATCCACTTTTTACTGCGTAGCTTTCCCATGTCTGTCTCCTCACACATCCTTGCTCCTGCAGCAAGGCTGGGCTTGGGTCTATCCAAGTCCATTACCCGTGCCCTGAACCAGCCCGACCCTATGCTGCCTTTTGAAGGACAAATGACAGCTCTCCAGTAACCTGTCCAAATCCACACTTTATTTAAACTCTTCCAACAAAGCAGTGCTAAGGCACCAGACCCAAAGGATAAATGCCTTCAAATAGCTTTCAGTTCTAAAAATGTGTTGTCAGAGAGAAGAGCAAAGGCATGTACCACATACATATCCTCAAAATGAGTAATATAATACCTGTGTTGGCTCTTCTTATAATAACTTTAATACAAGATATATTATATTATACAGATTATGACATATATAGTAAATATTATAATACAGATGACAATCCCAAAAGATGGCCACAAAAGAGGGTCAGAGCATATCCATGGAAACAGAGAAGAGGTTTGTTTCTACCGTAGAACATAATCATTCTCTCCAAACACAGACTAACATTACTTGTAGCTAAACAAAATATAGTGAAATCCCCAACATTTAATCATCCTAGACATACCCAGAAGAAAGGGGGCAATGTTTTATGATGATGTTACATTTCTCCATCTTAATTAAAACAAGGACTTGATGTAATGATCTCTATGGGAAAACAATCTAAAGAAGAGTGGATATATGTGTATGTATAACTTTGCTGTATACCTGAAACGCAACATTGTAAATCAACACTCCAATAAAAAAAAATTTTTAATTAAAAAAATAAAATGCAGACTTGATACCCCACAAACACTTTCACTTTTTTTCACTTCATCCCACATCTGAAGTTAAGTTTCCAGTTTAGGACTTTAATTGTAAAGTAAAGTTTTACTTTAAAGTTTACATGTAAGTACATGTAAACATGTACATTGCACATGTTCCATTGTGGAAATCCATTTCTTTAGTGTTGAGGTCTGACATAAGTCTTACAGTGGACTAAGTCATTAACTGGGGAGAAGGTATACCTCGTGCCTAGTTTTAAAAGCATTTAGTCAATAAAGTTTCCAATGAGCCTTAACACCGGGAAGCCATCCATCCTCTCTCCCTTCTCTTTCTGACTCTAGGCCACTACCTCCACCTTGTGGCCAGAGCTAAACTTTGGGGGTCACGGTTCCAAAGTCTCCTCTGGAATCTAATAGCAAATACAAGGTAGAAGCTGCTTCCATTACTGAGAGCCATCACAGAGAAGGTATTGACCAAGTAAAGTTCTCACAATACCAACCAGGGTGAGAATTCCACTTGGTCACTTGGTTACATCTTGATCAACAATTACCAATAACAAGTTTGTGGGATGTTAGGGGCTTACACAAGAATTTTCAAAACTAATGTGAATGGAACTGGCTACTGTCTATCCTGGAAATTAAACAGGAGAACTTTGGAACAAGATGTTTTTAAGCTGTGAGAGGTGGAGGAGTCTTCTAAATTTGGAAACTGCACCTGAATTCCAAAGAGGAACAGTAGGACTAGATTACTCTGGGTTTTTTTAAAATAGCCAGCCTGTGGAAATGGAACTTGTTTGTTCTTTAACCTAGAAGGAATTGAAAAAAAATTTCAAGGCCATTATTCAAAGTCTTGGAAAACACCATAACCCATCCTTTGATATAGGTAGATAGAAGAATAATAGAAAAAAATAAAAGTCAGTTCAATTAGTTTAAAATAAACCCTCACTTTCTCTTACACCTGATAATTCCACAACGATTCAGTCTCAAGTACAGTGATGAAATGAGAATGGTCCTGAGGGTGATTCAAAAACCAGTTAGCATGGACTAAGATCCACATATGAAAGACGTTAAAGTTGGGATAAATCAGACAACTTTGCACAGAAGCCTCGGCCAAATCATCAAAATGATGATTGGGATCAAAATCACGAACAGCTAGAAAATGTCAATATACTGAATTCTACATGGAAACCAGGTAGCAGTACACTATGGTTGGTCTCTTCCAACTTCAGGAAAATAAATTAGCATGGGAACAGCATCAGGAGCACTTAGGCCAGAGACAACAGGAACTTCTGTCTGACACACCCACCCATCAGGACAGATAACGGTGGGCAGATTCTGGGTTGGCAGATAAGGACCAGCCTGGCCTCCTAAGGCAAATACTAATGTCTACCAAGGGTGATGGACAAAGGGATTGTGACTGTTACCTTCCACCCTTCCTTTCTAAGCTTCCCACTCCTGATTGGAGCTTGTGCTTCTCTTGTTTACAAATGGAAAACTTGGACCCCGGTGAAGTTAATGAAATTAATGCAAGCTCACAAAACTAATTTAGTGACCAAACCAGGATGAGTGGCTGAGTCTAGGACTCCATACCTGTATCAACACATCTAGGTGGGAAAAGACAAGGTTCATACAAGGTTGCTAATAATTCAAAGACAAAAATGCTAATTGTTCTGAAGAATGCTTGAAAGAGAACTTTTTGCTCCACAGTCCCACTGTCTCAGGAACTTTCACAGAAGTGATCCTGTGGTTCAAAACATATTCTTCCCTCTTTTGCAAAAGGAACCTAACATTTCCTGCCTATAAATCAGTACATCACAACATATCTCTTGAAACCTTATTAGTTGTGGTTTAAAAGAACAAAACAGCATCAGAGAGTAAGGAGGTGCTATGCAGAACTGTCAATGCATACTTCAGATAGGAAGTCCCCACTGTGTGAAGAAAAAGTTGAAAAATGTTTTTCACTGATATTCCACAGGACCTTTTAAAATTTGAAAGAATAGTTGATGATATGAGAAAAAAAAAAAAAGAACTATCCTAATTAAGGATACAGAGAGAGAACCATATATTTTTACCTGTTCTAAGGTAAGCTGTTTAGAAATGGTATCATTCTCCAGTTTTTTAATTTTCTTCATCAGTTTGTTGACCTGGAATTCCTGCTCCTGCTCAAGATGCTGTTCTAGTTCAGCTTTCTCATGCTGCAACTGGAAAATGAAAAAAAAAAAAAAACACAGATGTAGAAATCAAGACACTCAAAAGCCATGACAATGCTGGCTCTAAAAGCTGGTTAAACCAAGTATAGGAGGTCATCATAAAAGTTACCTTACTCATTTCTGCTCGTATATCCAAATGTACACCTAGTAACCTGCTTCTGATTCCTCTAACTTATAACCAAAAATTATAGTGCATAATCAGAGGCACTTGTCTGTATGTATGTATACATATATATGTGTGTGTGCATATATAATGTGTATGTATATATATGTATATCAGAGCATCAAACCATGATTAAACACCAATTTCAATTTTGAAGAACATGTAAGTGGTTGTCTCTATAGGGAAGAACTGGGGATGAGGAAAGGAAGGAAACATACTTTTCAGAATATATATAACCCTTAGAGACTTGAAAATTTTTATACCTTGGCCACAGAAATTATTTAAAAAATAGAAATTTTGCAACTGTGTTTTTATTAAATGAATTACAGTTACTTGCATTCATATAATGTGTGTAGAGAGGGAAGAGAAGTTACAATCACAAAAAATACCAGGTAAAGTATTCTGAATGCTGTTTACAAGTGTACTAGTAAGCATACTTGGCAAAAAAAACAAACAAAAAATTAACTTCTTATAATGAGACCAACCTCACACCTTCTACACCTTTCCTGAAAACCAAGAGGGAAAGCCTCTTATTAATGCAATTAAAAGATAAGGTTATGGTGCCACTGCAAAAGAAATCTTAAAAAAATGTACTCCAAACTTCAAAACCAAAAGAGAATAAAAGAAATTCAGTGGACACACAACAACTGGGGTTCTCATCAATCACTGTGCCTTATTTCCAATGTTCTCAGCTGGGAGGGGCTATTGATTCATAGTAGGGGTTAACAGGAATGAGCCACAGGGCCTGATATTTTCAGAACCACAGGCAAATTAAGCAAAAGTTATTAAAAACAATGAAGCACACAGTTTGATTTTGAGGTCTAAGATGATCAATGCTCCCTAATTCTAGCTCCAAAACCATTTCTTCAGGCAGGCACTCCGTACCAGGCTCGTGTTAGGCGGGCATGACAACCCCCATATCTCATGTGATAAAACAGGTTACCAGACCAAGGTAATTCAGCTGGAACGTGGCAGAGCCTGGGGCCCAAACCATGCTCTAAACACTAAACCAGAGTTCTCCTACCAGAGCCTGAGCAAACCTCTGAGGGGCGGGCTAGACACTCTTCCATACACAAGTGCCTAGTGCTCGCCTGGCGTTCAGAAGGTTAAATGACTAAATACAGAGAACAGTGAGTCATGGATGCTTGCCCAGGAAAAGCTGTCTCTTTGTGAACCCACAGAGGGTGCACTGCACGAGAGAGCGCTCAGTGTGCCTAAAAACCTCAAAAGTTATACTTAATCATCTCCTCACTTGAAACGATTTCCATTGCTATGAAAGTACCATGCTTGGTGTTTAAGAAGAAAACAAAAATGTTCAAAACCTGACATCGTCTTTCAACACGGGAAATATTGACTAAACAGATGCTGGTTTTCCTCCAGCTGCTTTTTACATGCAACTCCTAAAAAGCTGGTCAACCTTGCAGGGACTCAGAAAGCAAGCAGATGTGAAGAGGTGCTTACAGTGACAAGTCTATTTTTAGCTAGCCCATTAAAATTCAGGTTCTGGAAGATCAAGCAGTAATTAAAAGAACTAAGAGGAATGGTCAGAGGCTGAGAACAGTTCTCAGCATTTCAGACACAAAGACCCCCAATGGAACAAGCATCAGTTATAAGGGAAAAAAATAGCACAAGTACATCTTCTTCTGACTCTTGCATTCTATAAAAATTACCTGTATGGTGTGTCTTCCACCCGCACAGTTGAGGCAGAAGGGAGTGAAATCTATAGTTAAGACATTATCTTTGCCCTAAAATAGTTTATGAATGCTAAGCTTAAATGATATCTACTGGTTTTAGAAAAATGAACTTTTGTCTTAAAACTTTTAAACCTTTTGCATCGTTTTCTTTAAATATTAGATGTGTTTTCTTCCAATATGTTTTTAAAAATATTTTATCCATTTACTTGGCTGCATCATTCTTACCTGTGGCACGCAGGATCTTTGCTGCATCATGCATGATTCTTCACTGCACAAGGATTCTCTAGTTGCGGCACATGGGCTTAGTAGCTCCACAGCTTGTGGAATCTTAGTCACCCTGACCATGGATCGAACCTGTGTCCCCTGCATTGCAGGGTGGATTTTTAACCACTGGACTACCAGGGAAGTCTCTCCAATATGTTTTCAACTGCTGCCACTTTTATTTCAAAGAGCCTCCTTCTTTCCTTTTTTTTAGTGTTATACTTGTGCTCTTAAGTAAATTAAAACAATAAAGAGAAAGTGTTCATTGCTTAGTTGTGTCTGACTCTTTGCGACCCCATGGACCACAGCCTGCCAGTCTCCTCTGTCCATGGAATTCTCCAGGCAAGAATACTGGCCAGGGGATCTTCCCAACCCAGGGATCAAGCCTGGGTCTCCTGCATTGCAGGTGGATTCTTTACCGTCTGAGCTGCCAGGGAAGCCCAAAACAACAAAGGATGCAATCTAATGTCAAAAATTCTCTCCCCCAGACCCAGGCAGCAATTTGTCACAGAATATTAATCTGAGCAAAGGTAAGATTCTCATTGTCCTAGAGGAAAAGACTCATATACGGACAGATGGTCTAACACCGTCAATAACTGATAAGGTATTTCCTTTAAGAATACTGATTCAGCTAGTAATAAAATCTATAAAAGCCCTCAATTTTAAAAGGCTTTTTCCTTTCAAGAGCTATACCCAAAGGAAAATGTGATGGTGAAGCTGTCGTTACCAGAACTCAAGCGAGGTCCCTGGGTTATACAAACCATTTGGAAAATATCAAGCCATCCTGAGATATAACTCAGCCAAAGACTCACAGTTTTCAACATCCCCCAAAGGCAGACCTGGAACAAACAGCTTTGCTGCCTGTTTTGTTCTGCCATCTCTCGGGTGACAGGCAATTTAAGGGCAGGGCACAGAGTTAGCGTTCCAAACAGAACACTAGAAACAGAAAATCTGGTTCTCCCTTGGAACCAAGAAACCACCAATAAAAAGAGAAATACAGCAAGAAATACACAAACAACTCCCCAGAACAATCATGAAGAGAGTTAAGATGGGCAAGAAGAGAGGGCAGAGAAAGAAATATTGAGCAATTAATAGCCACAGAGTTTTCCTCATAACAGTGCACCTGAGAAAATTTTAGAAATTATTTGTTTCAAACAGATACGAAGTTAAATTCAAGCTATTTGGCCCCAACAGGACTTGAACCAACACCCTGAATCCATCTATTTTTTTTTTAGTTTTTTTTATTTGGCTGCACCTCACAGCATACAGGATTTTAGTTCCCCAACCAAGGACAGAACCCATGCCCCATGCAGTGGAAGCATGAAGCCCTAACCACTGGACTGCTAGGGAATTCCCTCCACCTGCCTGTAGATGATTTCCTGGTGGCTCAGTGGTAAAGAATCTGCCTTCAGTGGAGGAGACCCAGGTTGGATCCTTTGGTTGGGAAGATTCCCTGGAGAAGGGAATGGCTACCCACTCCAGTATTCTTGCCTGAAGAATCCCATGGACAGAGGAGCCTGGTGGGCTATGGTCCATGGGCTCACAAAGAGTCAGACACGACTGAGCGACTAACACTTTCACTTTTACTTTTCAGGACCTATCAGAAAAACTAAACTCCAGTTTCATTTCTGAGTAGCATCTTCAACATGGGCGTAAAATTTAAGACATGATTTTAAATTTCTAATCAAAGGTCTTAACGTCTTAGGCATTTCTTAATCTTACTAATCAGATCAGAGATCCTGAAGTGGAACAAAAATCATTCAAACTGAGAAGTAAGTAGGCAAGTAAATTCTATTAATGTGTTTGAAAAAAAACTCATTTGTTTGCCTTTAATATATCTAAAGTAAAATGCTTAGGTAGATTAAAATTTGTTGTCAGAATCAGCATTTTCTGTAAATATACTTCTTACAAAGTCAATCTCACAGATTATGGAAGAGCTTTAGAACTCTTAACCGTGCAATATATTGTAACATTAACAACAAGAAACCTTGTACAATGGAAATTACATAACTGACGATCCACAAGCAGCACATTTACAATGGAATTAGGGTTATATAAATAAAGATTTGTTCCCTGGGATTCAGCATGAAAAGTATATTAACATAAGTGAAAAAGGCCATAAGCAAAAACACAACTACAAACCTGGAAAATTCTAAGCACTCAAATGTGAGCATTTTCTCATTGTATCCACTCACCTATGAAGTCCCAAAGCCAATTTCCAGCCCATTAAAAAACATGAGTATAGCTTTAAGTTGATCTAACATAGACTAGCCTTAAGCATCATTGAATTACCGATATTTGTTGTCTTTCTCATAATTTCCAAAGTTTTCTGGAGCCACTTCAGTGAACCAGGCTTCTTATATCAGAGATTCAAAAACTCTTCTTCACTGAATGGCTTTTATTCCGGGCAAAACCTTCTCCGGCAGGTACAGGCACCACTGCAGGTACACGTGGAGGTTGGCTGCTAAGCCAGCCCACCCACCCAGCATGCAGCAGGTTTGCCAAATCCCAGGCTTGGTGAAGCGTGTTTGCAAGTCTGGGCCTGTTGTTAGTCCACCCAGAGCCAAGGGAGGCACGCCGTCTTGCCACCAGCCCTGGACTTGGCTTTTTTGATTCAACTTGAGGAAAGATGCCCCCAGTTCTGTTTACACTAGTCAATGCTAACCATTCTCTGCATGACCTGAAGTTCTGCAACCAACATCCCTCATTTATTGACAACTACCAAGAACTAGAGTCATCTGCACTGAACCAAGTAAAGGCCACCATAGGATAGTGACTACATTAAGTCATTGGATTGCCAAAAATAATTATCATGTAATCAACACAGTAAGCCCTCTACATATGAACAAGTTTCGTTCCAAGAGCGTGTTCTTAAGTTCAATTTGACAAAGTAAGCCTAGGTACCTGACTAACACAATCAGCTATATAGTGCTGCTTTTAGCCTTGCTTCCAGACATCTTTGTCTTGAAATAAAGATATTGTACTCTATACAGAACTGTACAGCCAGTACACAAAAGCACAACCACTTGTGGAGGAAGCATGCGTGTGACAAAGTACGCTAGACATGTGAACTAACTTACACGAATGGACAAGGGAACAAACATTCACATCTTTTAAAGTTTGCAGCTTATAGGTTCATGTGTAGGGGACTTACTGTTCCAAGCAGTTAACATGGGCTTTGGAAAAACATTGAGTCTTTCACAACACTGAGTCTCTAAACCAATCTGAACAGCTCTGCTGAGCAGAAAGTCAACCTCCCACCTTCAATTCAGTGCGTCACCACTAAACGCCTCCTGGGCCCACACTTAAGCCCACCTCCTTCCCGCTTCTGTTACTGGTACTGTTATTCTCAGTCAATACCTCACATCTCATCAGTTACCAAATGGCACTAAGTCAGCCCCCAGAACAGCTGTCCAACGCACCCCGCGCTTTCTGTGCTCTGGTTCAAGTCTTTTACTCCTCTTCACTGGGCCACTGCCAAAGCTTCTAATCGATACCCCAGGTCCAGTGTAGATCCTGCTAAACTAAACTAGTAGAGTTTTCTATTCATACAACACCCTGCTCAAAACCTTAGAATGGCTCCCTCATTCCTGCAGAGTAAGCCCGAACTCACCGGTATGATGTTCAAGTCCACCTTCGATCCAGTCCCCATGCAAGCTCCCCATGCTTTCACACTCAGCCCAAGTGAGAGTCTAAGGTTTGCACACACAAATACCTTCAGGGTCCAGGCACCTAACAAACGATGATGAATCTCAGCACAGAGAGTGGTGGTAACTATGATTAAAGGCACAGCTTATGTCTTTTTCTAAAGACTCTTTTCCTGGAGGGGAAAAAAAAAAGAAAACCCCACATTTTAAAAACTGAAGGGACTGACCTGGCAGTCCAGCGGGTAAGGCTGCACCTTCCAACTCAGGGGGTGTAGGTTTGGTCCCTGGTTAGGGAGCTAAAGACCACATGCCTCATGACCAAAAAACCAAAACATAAACCAGAAGCAATATCGTAACAAATTCAACAAAGACTTAAAAAAAAAAAAACCATCCACATCAAAAAAAGAAAAAAGAAACCCATCATCCTGGGGAAACACGTCTGGAGACCACTCTGATCCAGGGGCTTCCAGACCCCAAGTCCTGCTGGTCACCACTGCACCCCAAGCCCACCGTCCTGACCACGCTGTATCCTCTGCCTAGAGTACCTGAAGCCTTTTCCTCCAAATTTCTGCAACTTTGGGAGGCCTCCCACAGAGCCTCCCACACATGCGCAGCATCATTTACACTCCCCCTTCAGGCTGGGATGAGCACAGTCTGCCTTAATCCAAAATCAAAGTTCTGTGTTCTCTGATTCATCCAAATGAAGCAAAAAAAAAAAAAAGGTTCACTCTTTTCTGATGGTATAGTTCTTCATGATTCCAGATTAAAGTGGGGGTGATTTATCTTTGTCCCCACCTTTGGCCAACCCTGGGCTCTGACTTCTAAAACCCCAGCTCTATACAACTGCCAAAAGCACAATTCAGCTTCTTAGCTGTTCTGTAACAAATAAATAGCAAATGTGCTCAGGAAAAGGGGAGCCTTGGGTGCTGGCTCTCCTCTCAATTTCCACCTTCCCCAGATCTCCCCTCAACAGTTCATCATGATCTTGTTAATTCTTCCACTTATCTTCAGTGAAGCTTGCCTGAATTATCTATTTGTGATTTTCAAAAAGGGGAAAAGGATACTTAACTTTTGCAAGGAAAATTGGTAGGCCCTTCCAGAAAATAAATTATTTTTTGGATGTTATTTTCTCGTCAGCATCCTCAACAGTGAGGACAACCTCTCACCTGAGTGGAGGACTCCAGTACATGAGGCTTCCTGCCCACTTAGAATACCTCAGGGGCTAAGTCTGACCTTCTTACATTCGATTCCTAATAGCATCATGCTGCTTAAAGGGTTAACACCTTTGAAAAAAATCTAGTTAGGAGGAAGGTTTAAAAAAGATGCTCCATGAATAAGATAAAGGAATTCTTGAGGCTCTGGAGTCAACTCGGCGCGGGGGCGGGGTGGGGGGGGGGGGATCCATTTTGTAAAAATTAACCCTTTCTTCTTTGAGGAGTAGAGAATATTTAACCCAAAGAAAGAATTTATTCTAAGCTGAGACCTTATCATAAATTAAAAGGAAAAAAAAAAGGAAAGTAAAGATAATTAGTAGTAGGATATATCTCTGTATTTTAAGGTAATTACTAACTGGGCTGACTGTAAACTTTTTAAAATGAAAAAAAAAAAAAACCCAAGAAATGCAAAACACTGCAACATTTATAACTGCAAAGTTTTAAAATCATTTGCACAGCATTTTCAGTGATAGTTCAAGTCCATCTACGGTGCAGCCAAGTATCTTTCAATCTCCAAGATTCACCTTTTCAACTAGAAATAACAGTGCTTACTTACCCCTACCCTAGTGAGTAAAAGCAACTTCTCACTCCAGCTTCATCTCATTATCTTTCATTTCCTTCTCCTACTTTTACTTTCTACCTGCATTTCTCCATATTTTGTCAAAGAAGTCAGTCTGAAAAGCTTCTAAGCCCTGACCCTTGCTCTTACAATTTGGGGAATCCAAGCTGGAACATTAACTCCAGCCATAATGGTAACATACTACAAACACTTTGGGAAAAAACTCAGTGATCTGTGAAGACTAAAAGAACTGCCTCAAGTTTATTGTATTTTCTAATCATAATGCAAATTACGTTGGACTGAGAGATTTCTGGCATGCTGCTAACAGGAAAATTCTGCCTTATAATTTGGCCTCTGGTGGTTGTGGCATTTAAAATGCAATAAACACATCCCAGAAGCCCTCTGCAGATGTATCGGGAACACAATGTATAAGCCCCCTGTTCCATGAAAAGAAACAAAGAACACACACAGCTGAGAGTCAGAGAATATGGAGTGAAAAACAACAACGAGAACAACAACAACAAAAGAGAAAACACAACTCAACTTTGTCCCAAATGTTCTGTTAGCTATTAGGTGGTAGCCCATTTTTCTGCTTGGCATTAATAGCCCGGAAAAACTAAAAGCCAAGAGGGCCACTGGTCGAGGCAGCTAATGAAGAACATATTTCAAGGTCTCTTCTCCCCCGCCACGGGAGAACAAGTCTTCACCTGAATGGATGTGACAGCAGCGTTCGCCTCGGTGCCTTTAAAATGAACTGAACAGGGTTTCATACATATTTATCACCCTGACATGTGATTCTGCTGCCTGAACAAACAAGATCACTACACTGCCATCTTAGTGACTTGGAGAACTTGGAGTAAAAGAAGGCAGCCTCAGATTCTGGCATATAGGCTTGAGAAGAGAATTGGGCATCTACGCTCACTTCTAGTGCCTGCGGACAAGCCTGCCCTCCACAGACAGAGCCTTGAAGGGACTACAGAAGGGCACGCTGCAGAAGAAAACCTGCCTCCGTTCAGATGGGAATGGAAGGAGAAACTACTACTCCAGGTTGAGGGGAGGGGGAGAGGAGGTACCTGGATGTAAGCCTTTGTCTAGGTCAACAGGCAGATTCAGGGACTTGTTGCAAGCCTTACTCTAAGTTTCATTCCTGTGCGAACACAGATGGAAGAATAATGCTATTACAGAACAGCCTTCTGAACGTCTCAGCTCTGTATCACTTGACAATGGCGGCTTCAGCAGTGGTTTTTGCCCACAACTTCCTTCCTTCCTTCCCTCCATATATCATCTTTCCACAGATGCTAGGAAATTGCAACTGCTTTAATTCCCAGAGGCGTTCTCACCTCAGGGACCAAGTCAATAATAGTAACAATAAGTCATGCCACTTAACAAGAGATCCAGAAAACTTTTGTTCTTAAGTGCTTTCCACCATTAATAAGAAAAATGTGTCTCCCCAGTAAGGGAATGAGTACAATCATTTCTATTATATTAATAGCTACAGTGGCATTGTTTTCTGAGGACCAGATCCAATTTCAAAAGTGACTCTACAGTACAAGACTACAAACTTATTTGTTATTTTAAGGTCTAAAATTTGAAAATTGGATTAGAGTGAAAACATTCACAGAGCTATATAATACTCGGTATTCCTATCTCAGTCCTGTTTCAGGCTTTAAAATAAAGAAACAAAAAATATTCATTAACTTTTGGCAGCAGTATTGGTGGAGAAAAGTGTAGGCAACAATTGAACAGGGCTTCCCAAGAGCAGGAAGTGAACCTGATGCCTTGGGCTTACATAAAAGCAAGTGAGAAAATCCACAGGGACTAAAATCGCTATCCATCTCAGCAACAACAGGTCTTCCATTTGGTACTGGTGACTGGTGCTTAACTGTTAGCCAGAGGAATTAGGGTTTTTTGTTTTTGGTTTTTTTTTTAAAGAGCAGCCAGTGGAATGAATCGTATCAGAGCTGACAAGACAGTTAAGCCAATCATAAGAGCATTTTGTTTATGCTAGCTCTAAATTAACAATCTGGGCAGTCCAGAATCTTCCTGACTTTGCAACGAGCCTGACTTTAGGGGCTCCAGGGCACTGCAGTCTATGCAGTACATGATAAACAGAAGCAATTATGATAGTGAAACTGAGTAAGACCCTGCAGGACCACCCCAAGGACAGATTCTCCATCTTACACCTGCCCCCGCCTTGGCCCCCGCCTCTTGTTTGTAGAAAAGCTTTAAATTTGCTCTTTGGTTACAGAGCAGATTTAATTAGAGAAGTGAGAAAATAGTCAAGCAAGACAAAATAATAATAGTTAAGCCATACAACAAGGACCTTTATTTTATTTCCTCCTCGGGGCTATAAATAATATCCTGAGCCGTGTCCTTGAGTTGTTGTGCAGATACTAAAACCCCTACTAGGTGGAAGAAGTTCGCTGCATGCTGACCACCAGCACACACAAACCCCAGACTGGTTGGAACCAGAAAACTGATGGCTGAGATTCCTGAAACATCACTATTTCCTCATCATCAACCCATCAGAGAATTGTGCATGAGCTGATCATGCACCCTGTGTCTCTCTCCCCTCAATGTCTTTCAAAACCCTTCCTGAAAAACCATCGAGGAGCTCATGTCTTTTGAGCACAAGCTGCCCATTCTCCTTGTTTGGCGCCCTGCAGTAAACACTGTATTTTCTTTTACCACAGCCCCGTAAGTGGACCAGCCTTGCTGCGTATCAGGTAAGCAGACCCCAGTCTAGTTTGGTTACAGCTGCAAGACTGTGAACTCTCAAGTTCAGTGATACAGCTGGAGGTTTCAAAACATAAGGACAAAATAGGTATTTTTAAAATTTTCTTCTTAGGAAGTAAGATATTTTCTAATTACAAAAGTAATGCATGTCGCTTCTACAAACTGAGAAGGAAAGGAGCACAAGAAAATTAACATCCCTAAGCTCAGCACCCAAGTATAATTACAGCCAACATTTCAGAGAACAGTCTTTTAGACTTTTTTTTCCTAGCATAGATATTAGGAATCAAATTCTGATGAAGAATTTGACCACAAAACATTCCTTACACATTTTAATTACAAATTATGATTAAGCAACAAACATCTCTTCAAGGCATTCCAGAGCTGAATTTAGTTCTAGCGTAGGCTTGGCATTAGACAAGAAGGCTCCTTTTTAGGACAGTTCTTACCAGTCAAGTCATTGATCCCATGGTCCAGGCTCAGAAAGAATCAGATTTTTCAGACAAGAGGTTTTGCAAAACAAAGGTATCTATCTAGCAGATATATACAAAAATAAAGGAGAAAAACTACATGCTGTTGTGTGCATGTGTCTTCGTTTGCTTCAGACAGGATTAACATACTTGGAGGTGTTCAACCTCTCTTCCAAACATGATCTTTTAACAGGGCAAAGAGGTTTCTATTTATCTACTTAAATACATTTGATTCAGTGTTTAAAGGTATTTGATACCATCTGCATCATAGCAGATGGGAAGGGAGGTATCTCCTTTATAGTAATAATCTCATTTTGTTCTCAAGACCAAAGAATTCCTTTGAAATGCACATAAAAGCAACACTCACTATCAAAGACAACAGCCACAGCACAAGCAACAAAACCAAAATTGCTCCATAAATAGCCTCTAAGTGGCCTCTGGGTGAAAAATGTTAAACACTTCCCTGGTGAACAGGTCAATTTACTCCTCTGTCCATCAGTGTCACCGGCAGCACGGTTTCTCTTAGTAGGCTATCATAACAAGTTCTTATCCAGAAGCAAGCATCTTCGAGAGTCATACTAAAGTAATTACACAGTTGGAAAAGTCTATTGGTACCAATTACTCTAAAAATCTTCCAGATGGGAGATTAGTTCTACCACACTGGGTGGCAGAAAATGTGAGACTGCAACAAAGGGCTGGCTGAAATCCTTCAGGAAAGCCTGGGGGATGGGTACAGTGGGCCTACAGCCCTTCTTTCCAGCGGTTATACAAGAGCCTTCCATCTGGCCAAAGGGACAGGGGTTTACCACAACGTGGCGTGCAGCAGATACCTGGTGTCTATAGTAAGGGATCACCTATCACGTCACAGTGGGCACAGCTCTGGAACTTGCCAGAGACCTCAACCTCACACTACCTGCCATTCGTGTCTTTTCAAAAGTCTTAGAAAGAACCAGGAGCGTGGAATAAGGGGTTATTTCTTATGGATTCAGCTTCAGTTTGAAAAAGTTCTTGGGGATGGGTGGTGGGGATGGTTGTACAACAATGTGAGTGTACTTATGGCCAGTGAATGATACACTCAAAAATGGCTGCAATGGCAAATTTTATGTCTATGTTATATATACTTTTGTGAAAGTTGCTCAGTCGTGTCCCACTCTTTGCGACCCCATGGACTGTAGAGTCCATGGAATTTTCCAGGCTATAATACTGGAGTAGGGAGCCATTCCCTTCCCCAGGGGATCTTCCCAACCCAGGGATCGAACCCAGGTCTCCCACATTACAGGCGGATTCTTTACCAGCTGAGCTACGAGGGAAGCCCAAGGGTACTGGAGTGGATAGCCTATCCCTTCTCCAGCGGATCTTCCCAACCCAGAACTCAAACCAGAGGCTCCTGCATTTTATTACTATATATACATATGGAATTCCCATATATAGGGCTTCCCTGATGACTCTGTGGGTAAAGATCTGCCTGCAATGCAGGAGACACAGGAGACATGGGTTCAATCCCTGGGTTGGGAAGATACCCTGGAGGAGAAAATGGTAACCCACTCCAGTATTCTTGCCTAAAAACTCCCAAGGACAGAGGAGCCTGGTGGGCTACAGTTCAAAGGGTCACAAAGAGTCGGACATGACTGAGAGACTAAGTGCGCACACACTCTCTCTCTCTCTCTCTATATATATATATATGTATATGTATATATATAATACATGAAAATAAAACCTAGGAACCAAGCTAGGATTTATGTCTCGGAGTGTTGACCATCCATTTGCCCAGGTTCTACAAGTGGGCTCACTAATGAGCTACAGACCCACCTAGAACTCCCCAAACAACAGACTTACATCCTCATACTGAACACTTTGTTTTGACTGAGGGTGAACATAAGACCCAGTCATGTGAAGACCAAGGCTCCACCTTACAAACTACTTTGGGTAACATTGTCTTGCATTGTCCAGTTTGTATTAATGTATTACCCAGTCTCTTTTAGAAAGATCCATGCCCCTCAAGAAATTTAAGTTTTTAATATATGAAAATTTTTCTCCTGACCAAGTAAAACTATTTCTTTTACTATAAGAATTCTGAAAAAATAATCTGGAAAAAATAATAATCTGAAAAAATAATTCTGAAAAAAAAAACAAAAACCAAAAAACTACATTTCTCCAAGTTACACCTTTACTTATAGGATGTTCAGAGCTTAAATTTTAAGTTCAAACCTTCTTATGTGAAGTATATTACTATAATTAACCTCTTTTTCTGTTGCACATGGCTCTTAGGCATTCATTCTATCCACTAGCTTGCTTTAAGGGACATCAATGTCCTTGGAAAGTAGGTGGGTCAGGATAATAAGCTAGTGAGAGGCTAGTTTAAACTACATATTACAGAACAACCCACAATGAAAATGAGTCTTTTTAGAGAAAAAAAAAGCATGATCTGGCTAGGATATTGACTGCTTTATAATGTACTTTAATCAAAGACTCCAAATACCAATGACTATGCAAGTTGAAAACAAAAAAATGTTTCTCAAAGTGTTAAAAATTAGGGCATCTGATTACACACTAAAATCAGAAAAGGAAGCCATAATCATATCCTTACAGTTCTGGAAGCAACATGCAGAATAATTAGTCTAATGCTGCCAAGGTGTGATAGAGTCAAAAGTCAAACTAATCTTCTACCTCATTTTTTTCTCTAAATCAGAAGGCACAGGAATAAAGAAAACATTTCAACACAGAAATTCCACCATAAATCTCTGCTAGATAATACTGACTGAGGATCTCTATCCTTCACATTCCAACAGCTACCATATAAATCAAATTTTGTACAAGATTATAGTGGTATCTTTATTCAGTAATTAGGTATGAAAATAAGAATAAAAAGATGGACCATTGCATGGTCTTAACACTAAAGTTTCTGATCTCTTCTTCCAACATTTGATATGTTAGAAGGTAAGAGAAGAATTTAGGAAGGTTTTTTAGGCTTCAAATATCCTTTTGCTATAATCTCATTAGAATACATATTTTGACCAAATTAATGCATAAAATTGTTAGTAATGCCAGTGAATAAAAAATACAAGGAAAGATTTCTATCTTTTACAGCCATCTGAAAAAAATACCAATAATGGTTCTCTTCGGATAATTTTATACCTATTCACTATTTTGGAAATGTTGTGCTAAACAATGAAAACTCCATGTCCCACCTGTTCTCAAGTTCATACTAAATAACCTGCATGATATTTGCCCTAAACAAATCTTACTTTTGTAATTTACTAGGAAACTTCAAGGAGAGGAAAACAAAACAAACAGGAGGGGAAGGTAGAACAATCTAACAAGAAAAATAAAAATTTCTGTATGTTTTGTGTGCTGTCTTCTATACACTATTAGTGATTAAATTTAAAACATTTGTTATTTGTTCAGTAACATATTACTCCCCCATCTGAACACAAATGATTGTGCATAATTTTAACTATCACAGATACATATATTTTTCTCCCCTCAAAGTCGCATTTCCCTTTGTATCTTCATATATTAGTACAAAAGACCCACTTCTGGTTGCCAAAAATGTCCACATATTCATTATAGATTCAACATAAAAGGAGAAAGAAATCTCACATTTGGCATTAACTCTCATAATCCCAAAATATTGCATACATCATTGACTCCTGTGCTAAGGCCTCAGGCTCATCAGCAATTTCTTGAAATGGTCAGGGTATAAAATCTTACCTCACCTAAGCAGATGAGCTGGGAACCACAGTCTTGATATTATACTGCTGACACCTTCACTTAGGTATTTTAATCTCAAAAGAATTTTAGCTACGACCTCATCAGCAAGTGTTTCAAGCAAAGTGCTAGATCAAAGTCATTTTTTTTTCCCCTAGAGAAGAAAACAGGCAGGGAAGATAAGAGGGGAGAAAAGGTAATTTACCTGCATCAATTTTCTGGAGAGCTCATTAGTGAGGAACTCTTCTTCCTTCTCATAATTTACAGCAAGGGTTTCTTTCTCCTTCTGCAAAGCTTGAATTTTCTTGAATAAAGTGTTACTTATGAATTCTTCTTCCTGCTCAGCCCGGGCTTGCTGTTAAAATTTTCAAAAAAAGAGAAAAACAAAAGAAAACAAAAATACGTTAAGCAAATAGGAATTTACTAATTGAAATATAGTTCTTATTTTCAGAGAGGGCGCCCATTTTAATTACAGCTCTATTTTTAACTGTGAACCAATATACCCCAAGATGACAAAAACAGAGGAATTGAGTAGCAACCATAAAAGTAAATCTGTTACCCCAAAGGGACTCCCGGTACTATTATCTTAAACGGATAGTTGTCAGTCATTCAGTTCTGTCTGACTCTTTGTGACCCCTTGGACTGTAGCCTGCTAGGCTCCTCTGTCCATCGGATTCTCCAGGCAAAAATACTGGAGTGGGTAGCCATTCCCTTTTCCAGGGGATCTTCCCAACCCATGGTCAAACCCAGGTCTCCTGCATTGCAGGCAGATTCTTTACTGTCTGAGCACCAGGCAAGCCCTATTAAAGGGATATTTCAAAGAAATTAATAAAGATGGTTTGCAGTCTTTAGAAGCTATCCCAAATCAATCACCAGAATACAGAAAGCTCCTTCTCATATGGCAGACGGGTCCAATGCTGGGGTATGCGTATCAATTCATGACAACTCTCAACAAGTCTCCTCATTCGAAGGGTTCAGAGTTAAAACACCTAGGTAACATCTTTTACTGAAGCAAAGAAGTACCGTTTACCAAAAGTAGAATCATGTCACCTCTTCAAGATGTTACTGAAAGGGTTTGGATATGCAATTTGAAAAGCAATACAGATAGACACAGATTAATTTACATGTTCATTAAATATTTATTGGAAGGAAATAATAGCAAACAGCTAAAAAATAGTTGTTGCAAAGAGTCCAGGGGATGAAAGATAAGGATGGATGAGAGGAGTGTCATTTTTCACTTATTAATTTCCCTACTGGGAATTTTTTGGAGGTGAGGGCAAGGACAGGCATTACTAAATGTTAAAAACAGAAGAAAAGGGAGTCAGGCATCATTCAGTGGAGATGAAAATATTCTCCCATAGATTCCTCCCTCCACTTGTGTTTTAACAGAATAAACAGAAAAACCTAGTCATCCTTGCAGGAAACTAATTTTTTCAGAAAACGGGGGCTTGTTCCAAATGGACTCAGCTCTCTTCAAAGTACCTTTTAAGCTGCAACATTTTGATGCATGAGTCCCCAGTAACGCAGTCCTATTTCATCTGCCAAGTCCAGGAAGGAAAGAACTGCACCAATTCCAAGCCTCCAACACCTGTCACTTATACAAGACAGCCAGAGGGCAAGAGAAGAAAGGGCACCTACCTGAAACAATCGCCACCTTTTATTGTAAAAGGTCCGACAGCCACTCCCAACTCGCCTGGCTGGGCTGGCTGGGATTGCCACCCCCACCTGGAGAGCCCTGGTTTCTGGGGAGTTCATCCTCCCTGCTCCCCATCACAGGCAGGAAGGACGCCAGTGCCTGGAACTGCCTGCCAAGCAAATCTACCGAAGAAAGTCACGTGTATGTAGTACTAAGACTGAAAAAAGAGCTACATAGAAAATGGAAGCTTGGGGAGGAGGTCTGGCTCTCCAGTTCTTTAAGACACCATCTGGCATAGGCCGGGAGAGGTAAGCAACAAAGAACACATCACTCAGCTAATAAGGTTTTATGAGCAGCCAAGCGCACCCGGGGAGCAGGCCGGAGGTTCCCAGGGTTCCCTTACACACTCTGTAATTCATCAGCGCTTCTCAAGGTCGTGCTCTTTACCCAGAGGTCAAGGGAGCACAGCCCAGGACTGGTACTTCCTCTCCCCTTTAAACTGACCCCCAACTCGGCTTCAAAACTCTCAGACTTCCAGATCTCATCCTAGCGCACTGGGCAGGAATCCAAAGCATTTCTTTCGGGCATATATGACACACACATCCAAGCCCGCAATCTGTTTGAGTTACCTGTTTTTCTGGTTTTGACTGACAAAGTTCTATATGATTTGAACTTTGATTATTCTAAAAGGAACAGGACAAAAAGGTAGAGAGGGGAACTGTAATGCCTTTGCAGGTGACTCTGCACTTAGATTTCAAAAGGATGTTTACCATAAACTCATTTCATTATCAGATCAGACTCAACTTCTTGTGTGTTACCTTGCATTCTCTGTTTAGGTGACTGGTAAATTTACCCCGAGTCCAGTAACAGAGAACTAGGCTCCAAGGCCCAGCAGACTACCACGCCCTTTGCACAGGGACCTAGAAGTGAGAAGCTGAAAATAAGAGGCCAGGCCCTAAAAGTTTAAAAAATAAAAAGGACTGGGGGCAAGCTAGGTCTGTTCTGTAAGTGCCTTCCAAAGTAAGTGATGGTTATGAGAGACCCAGGCTTCAGCCAACAAAACTTGTCACCATTTTAGAATAGCCACTTATTTCTAGGCAATAGAAACAGAATAATAGAAAAAGCCATTCCAAGGACCCACCCACAACATGAGGAACTGTTCTACAGAGGCTGGTTAAAGTCTACCTAACTTAACAAGGGATTAACCAGGCCTGACACAGACCTCCTTTCACTAAGTTTTTGCACTGGGGACTGTTACTCTGCTTCCCACAGCATCTAAACACACAGAGGAAAAACATCTATCTGGGGGATAAGAATCCAGGTCCCGCAAACATAAAACTAGTTCACCCTTTCTCCAACTGGCCACAGAGCATTTTTAGGAATTAACTCACAAATGAGCAGAAAAGACAGGGTGCTATATCCAATATGGCTCCAGAGAAAATTGTTTAAAAACTCAGCTCTAGTGTACTGATGACCATGGGTAAACATGATCATCACAGTAGGTGCCATGCATCACAGATAAGCAAGATGCATCGGATTTTCCCTGCAGCTTTCCCCCTATTTTAGGCATTATCTTCTCAATCTTCATCTCAAATCCTGGCTTTCTCTTCCCCTTAAGTCCAAAACAGGCTTCCCAGGTATCGTTAGTGGTAAAGAACCTGTTTGCCAATGCAGGAGATGTAAGAGAGAGATAGAGGTTCAATCTCTGGGTGGGGAAGATCCCCTGGAGGAGGAAATGGCAACCCACTCCAGTATTCTTGCCTGGAGAATCCAATGGAAAGAAGAGCCTGGCAGGTTACAGTGCACAGGGTCGCAAAGAGTTGAACATGCCTGAAGTGACTTAGCACGTACGCACGCACACACATTCCAAAACAGGTCTTTTCATTTAGGTTGTAAAAGCAATCACTTTTCCAATTTATCTCCCCCAAAGAAGCCAAGAGCTAGGTAGACCACAGCCTAGGAGCAAAACAGGGCATGTGCTATTTGCAAGGAACTTGGGGCTGGACAGGTGGACAGACAGAGATAAAACAGGCTGACATAAAACCTCAGTTTTATCAATCTATTTCCCTTTTATCTGAAATGCTTGAAAATCTCAGCATACCTAAACACATCCAAATTAAAAAATCAAACTCTATTCTCAAAACTAAAAAAAATCAATCAAGGTTACCTTATATCTCCCTAAACTCTCAAAAGAAAATATGAGCCAAACAATTACAAACTCTTTGTTTTGCATGTGTTTGTAGAGTTGAAGACTGCAAAAATCTGGGGGAAATAAAAAAATCTGTGATTACAGATATAGAGAAAAAACTAGTGGTTACCAGTGGAGAAAGCGACTACAGAGGGAAGGAAGGAAGAGGTACAATCAGGCATAAAATAAGCTACAAGGACATATTGTACAACATGGAGAATATAGCCAATACTTTATAATAACTATAAATAAACTTTTAAAAATTGTTAATCACAATATTGTACACTTTGTAATTTACATAATATTGTGCAGCAACTATACTTCTATTTTAAAAATGATTATATTTTCACATTTGATAAGGTTCTAACTGCTCTGTTCAGAAGCTGAGTGAATGCTAGCATTACCTTATTCACTTATTGGTGTCTGCTACTTTGCCCCCCACCCAGCAGGGTTCACTTGACTTCTGTGATGTGAGGAGTACGCAGAGTACAAAGCAAGTCTCAGTCTCCATCATTCTTTACTCATTCTACAAATTAAAAAAAAAAAAAGGAAAACAAGAAATGGACGGGCAGGGGAGACACAGGAGCAATTTACCAAGGTCTTTGGAAAAAAACGGCAACCCACTCCAGTATTCTTGCTTGGAGAATCCCATGGACAGAGGAACCTGGTGAGCTACAGTCCATGGGGTTGCAGAGTCAGACACGACTTAGCCAGTAAACAACAAACTGGGAAAAATAAACATCCATCAAAAAATTCTTAGAAAACAGTCATTTTCTCCTGAGTCACCACATATTTATTTAGGCAACCACACTCTAGATGAGCACAATTTTCTGCTGATAAGGAATCATTGTGACCCACTGTTATTAGGGCACAAATCTGACAGGAGATTCCCCTGTGATTGCTTAGTGCTTCTGTCCTCCATCAGTCATATTCTGGAGATCAAGGGTTAATACAGAAAGGAGAATTTGAAAACTCTCAACAAGAGCACTTACTGTTGGAAAGAAAGTCCAAGCACCAGGACCAAAATTATGTAAGATGATGCAGCTCATCATCTGTCAAGAGTAAGAAAAGGATGGTTCCCAAAGTAAAAAAAAAAAAAAAAAAAAAAATACAGGCATTTATCTATCTGACAGCAGGTGCAGGTAAAGGATATAATGAAGAGAAAGCTCAAGTGCCTACCAAGATTTTGCAACCGTTTTACAAAACTACCTTTAATTTGAATGTTGTTTACTTTAATAACAAAAAATCATAATGCTAAAATACCTTGGGGGTTGGGAGGGAGGGGGATACACACACACACACACATACTTATGGCTGATTCATGTTGTACTGCAGAAAAGAAGACATCATTATAAACCAGTTATCCTCCAATTTAAAAAAACACCTTGAAGCTCTAATTTTTAAGAATTCAAGCAGGCTGGTATTTATTATTTTAATTATTTAAATTCCTTAAATTTAGGAGCCTATTTACATATATTATTCTAATTATTTAAATTTATTATTCTGTTGCTTAGCAACTTACAATTCAAATTTTAACAGTCTTAACACCTCAGTTTGAAAAGGCATCTGAAACCAAATTGTCAGGATGGCAGAAACCAATACCAAGCCAGGAAACTGAGGAACACTATGTTCTCTCTCTGCTCTCATTTATGAGGTACACCATTGCCTGTATCAATTGTTCTGGGAGATGCTCGGCATTCAGTGGAGCTCATGACAGAGGGCTGGCACCTCTTACAAGATTAACCTGGACATCGGTCATACCCATGGGTTTATCAGAACAAACTACTATCCTGCCGTGGCCCTGCACTGGCTAATGTTGTAAGTGCCAGCAGATCCCCTGGAGAAGGGAATGGCAACCCATTACAGTATTCCTGCCTGGAGAATTCATGGACAGAGGGCCTGGCGGGCTACAGTCCGTGGGTCACAAAGAGTCAGACAAGCCTGAGCGACCCCCACACACACGGCAGCGGTGGGTGACAGGGAGGACGCGCGACAAGCCCAAGGACCTGTGATTCTTCCATTAGAAGAACTAAGGAAGTGATGTCAATTACATGCCTGAGAATTACAGTCCTCTATTTAGGCCACGGAAGCACCAGGTTATCTCGTGCTTCCTCCGCACACTGTGTACCAGCCCACAGTAAAAGCAATTAATAGCTGATCGATGAAAGCATTTATATTATTTATCCTCCCAGTACTGTCAGCAGATCAGTAAGTACACAAGGGCCAGAACGGAGTCATTATGAGCCCTCACAAGCGTGCTGTGCTGCCCGACACTGTGCCCAGGCCATTGTTCCAGGACTGCAGGCCAAGGGCGGAAACAGCAACAAAGGGGACTTTCAGGACAAGAACTCAGAGAATCTTGATGTTAAAAAGGACCTTAATGGTTAACCAGTTTCATCAAGCTGCAAGGCCTCTCAAACCAGCTTAGTGAAAGACCAGCCCTTCCACCAGTTCGCAGGGGACAACACATCCCTCCGTGCCTGTCCTACTGGACACAAGCAGAAACAGCTCTACAGACATGCTTTGCCCCATGAATTCAACAACACTCAAACTGGTCCATGCCCCGTTCAGGAAGATAAGCACCCTGGTCACCTGCTGGGATACAGAGCAATCAGAAATTGCTAGGGAAGTTACTAAATGTTTACAGTAGATTATGGGTTAAGAATTTATCTCCCCTTGGGCCAGTGACAAACAGAACACGTCCATAGGCCAAACTTTGAAGAGCATGGCTTGGGGTAGAAGAGGGGGAGAGTGCATACACACTATCAGACTCTGGAGTCAGGCTGCCTGGTTTATAAGGTGCCTATGCCCACCTCCAGCTGTGTAACCCCAGCTGAGTCACGGGACCTCTCTGCGCCATCATAATCTCCTCTAGAAAGTGAACATAATGGCACCTCCCTCCAGGTTGGTTATGAAGATAAATTCACATCAAGAGCTTATCATCTCATACCTTGCATGAGTAAGCACTCGAGAGACATTTAGCAGAAGAGCTTGAAGATGGAGTATGTATAGGATGATCAGGATGATTCATGAGAAAACAGTGAAGTCTTAGGGAATCTCACTTCATTTAGCTAAAAGGGGCGATGAACCTATTTGCAAAAGCACAAATAAAGACACAGACGTGGAGAACAAACACACAGACACCAAGGGGGAATGAAGGAGTAGGATGAATCGGCGGGTTGGGATTGACATATATACACACTATAAAACAGGTAACTAATGAGAACCTAAGGTACAGCACAGGGAACTCAACTCAACGTTTTGTGAGGACCTAAATGGGAAGGCAATTCAAAAAAAGAGGGCATGTAGGTATACATATAGCTGATTCACTTTGGTGTACAGAAGAAATTGGCAAAATATTGTCAAGCAACTATACTCCAATCAAAATTTTAAAAAGAAAAAAGGAGAAATGGACACAGTTGTGGCAGAGAAAAAAAATATATAGTGGAAGAATTGAAAAAACAAAACAAAACATGGTTTGTATGTATTGTCATAAAAAGATGTCTAGGGATTTCCCTGGTGGCCCATTGGTTAAGACTCCGTGCTCCTGATGCAGGGGGCCTGGATTTGATCCCTGGTCAAGGAACTAGATTCCACATACCACAACTAAAGATCCCAAGGGCTGTAACTAAGACCCAGTGCAGCCCAATAAAGAAATAAAATATTTAAAAAAAGATGTCTAGCAAAAAGTGGTTAAGTAAAATAGAGAAATAGAGAAGTAGAGAAAGTAAAGGTGGAAGCTCCCGAACAAAAACCACATACCAAGGACACAAACACTGGCAGTCAGTTAACAGAGACTGTTGACAATTCCATACAGACACTAACTGCCCTGCTGCCATGATAAGCAATGGCTTCAGACCTCCAAATTCTCATAAACCATAAAATAATTTTACCTAAAACATGCACAAACAAGAAGATCAAAAATGTGGAAGATATCAATAGATACAGGAAGGAAAATGAAAAGATTTCACGCACAGCTAATTATAAGACTAGGGAAAAAATAGGAAACAGAAAGAGAGTGAGAATATCTAAAAAGATGATGGCTTCTATACAACCTGAGAATATCCCATAACCAATCCAATGAAAGACTTGAGGGAACTGCTCGACTGTCCAATGGTTAGGACTCGGCACTTTCACTTCAGGTACTTGGGTTCAATCCCTGATCTGGGAACTAAGATCCTGCAGGCCAAGGGGTGTGACCAAAAATAAAAAAATAAATAAATCCTGTGTTTGTTTTTGCCAAATGTGGCCACCCTATCTGGTTTCCAAGTGGCTCTCTCTTAAAAGTTCAGGTTTAGGGGTACAACACCATACTCATCCTTGCCCCTTCTTTGGCAAAAAACTGCTGGTCAAGATAGTTTTCAAAAGTTTCTTTGGTATTATTTTCTCATGTTTTGTCTCTCAAATTTTTTATCTCCTACTGCAACATTTCCCAGATCTTGTAGTGTACAGGAACCCTGAGTTTCGAACCGTGTCCCCACTGTTGTGACACAAGCAGTGGTCAGCCACAACGCTACTTCTAGAAGCTCCTCTTCCCCCAATAATAAACTCCCAACCAGAACTGCTGACAAGTAAAAGCAAACTACAATCATCAGATTGTTAAAATGTAATCCAACACTCATGACATGGCGTCTCCTACACAGTAAGCTCTATGTGGCCATGGCAGTGAACACCACAGACATTGCCCCTGCCCTGAAGGGATACATAATCCTTCCAGCAATTAAAGAAAAGTAACATAGTTAATCCATACATTTAGCAGTTGGCTTTGGAATACTCTTAGCTCTATAAAATAGCCTGAAGAACCAAGGAATTTAAAATGAGATTGAGTGGTTCAGATGGTAAAGAGTTTGCGTACGATACATGAGACCTGGGTTCAATCCCTGGGTTGGCAAGTTCCCCTGGAGAAGGAAATGGCTTACCCACTCCAGTATTCTTGCCTGGAGAATTTAACAGACAGAGGAGCCTGGTGTGCTACAGTCCGTGGGGTTGCAAAGAGTTGAACACAACAGAGTGACTAATACACACACACAACATAATTAACCCATATATTTAGCAACTGGCCTCAGAATAATCTTGGTCATATAAAACAGGCTGCAAGAACCAAGGGATTTAAAATGAGATTGTATTTTATCCACTATGGTAACAGAAGAAATGGCCTGGTACATGAGCACCCATACACCTGTTGAATGAGGAGCATAATCATATATGATGATACAAATTTTATATTATATACATATATAAGTGTGTTTGTATATATATTTATAAATGAATACTTAACTCTATGGACTCTCTTTCAATAATAAATGATAACAGCACTCAATGGTGAAGCACTGATTATATTTCTGGCACTGCAGCAGGCTCTTTCCTATAGTCTCTCATTTCATCCACACCTTGGCCTCCACCATTTCAGCCCTACATCATACAAGTGGAAACAGGAGCTGAGAATGGTCAAGCAACTTGCCCAATGATCCAAACTGCTGAATATCAGGGTTACAATTCAATCCTCAATCCTGGACTAGTTCCAAAGCGCCTAGTCCTTCTATGGACCCTACTATCCAAGAACAATGTCTTTCACTGGTTCGAGAGATGTAGAAGCAACCAAGCTCCAGAAGCCAAACCCACTAACTACTAAAACCAACATCATCTGCACTGTCACACACTGCCTGAGCATCACAGAGCAGTTCACCTTTGGGAGGAGATACCCTGTAATCTCCTTGCCTGAACAAGGTTACAGAATGTTAGGTGAGTGACAGGTGATCTTTAAGAACCGCAAAAGAGCTACTCTTGGCTACTGCTGCCATTGCTGCTACAAGAAGGGGACCACATATAAACTGGGAGTACACGCGTCATATGTGTACGTTTATATATCGCTTCTGGGTGTTGACAGGAAGCTCTTCTCCCCTCCTCCTTCAGATAGTGAAAAAAGGGGTAGTTTTCAGGGCTATGGAAAGACATGTCAAGGAGACTAGGGGGGACAGGTCTGCCTTAAGCAGGTCAATGAGGATATGGATTCAAGTCTACAAGGAAGAATTGCAGGATAAGAAAAGTCACATGCTGTGTAGAAAAGAGTTAATGTGGCAGGCTGAACTTCTATCCTCTGGAAGACTGTTTGCAAAGGTAGCCCTGGGCTGGTGACTGAGAACTTGGATTTGGGGTGGGTTCCCATCAGGTTCATGAAAGTGGCTCTATGTGTCAAAATTCTTCAAACAAAATGGTCTGTGGGACTTTCCTGGTGGTCCAGTGGTTAAGAATCTGCCTGCTAATGCATGGGACAGAGATGCCATCCCTGGTCCAGAAAGATTCCACGCGCAGGGGAGCTTAAACTAAGCCCATGCATCACAACTCCTGAGATCACACGCTCTAGAGCCTGTGCTCCACAACAGGAGAAGCAATGATAATGAGAAACCTGTGTATTTTAACTAGAGAGTAGCTTCCGTGTGCTGCAACTAGAGAAAGCCCATGCACAGCAATGAAGACTCAGTGTGGCCATAAATAAATTAACAAATTTTAAAAAGAACTGGTTTGTGACGAACACCTGCTTTCCTTAAGGAGTCTAAAACTCTGGTGTATGTTAAGCAGAGGGTACCTATAGGACCAGTCCCCAGTAAAAAGCATCAGTGCTGTGTCTCTAATGAGTTTCCCTGGTAGACAGCATTTCACAGCATTTCCTTGCTGCTGGGGGATTAAGTACATCCCGATTAGCTCTCCCGGGAGAAAACTCCTAGAAACTCATGCCTGGTTTCCCCTGGACTTCACTCTGTATACTTTTCTCCTCTGCTGATTTTGCTTTAAGGCCTTGCACTGTAATATATCTTAGCCACAAGTATGACTAGATTTTGAGTCCTATGAGTTCTCCCATCAAACCAGAGGGTGGTGTTGGGGACCCTTGACAACCCTTTATTTAAAAGAATCCCCTGCTCTGTAGTGACCTAAATGGGAAGGAAATCTAAAAATGAGGGCTTATATATATATATATATATACATACAGCTGATTCATTTTGCTATATGGTAGAAACTAACACTATACTCCAATAAAAACTAATCAAAACAATTTTTAAATAAAGTAAAAAGAATGCCCTTTCATCTTTCTAAAGCCATAGGGAGCCATAGAACAGAGCACACCTCACACCTACTGTGCCCTAATGATCTCAGTGCAGTGGTATAAGCTATAACCCAAAGACCTGAATTTAAATGCAACCTAAGGTGGACCTGAGACCACTTAGCCAGAAAAATCTCCCCCTATCTCCAGACACTGGAGATCATTAAGACACCTCAAACAAACCAAACACGTCTCTTGAGTGGACCTTGGTTTTTCTGTTCTTCCCTGCTATGTGCCCATGCAATCTATCAGAAAGCCCCATTTCTAACTGAAACAGATCCAGAATGTTCCTTTCTCCTCTTCTCATTACCTAAGGGGCAGCCACCACCACTAGTTCTCTTCAAGGTTACAACAGCCACCTGGCTGGCCCTGCTGATTCTTCCACTCTTGTTCTCATACAATCTACACTCCAGCCAGCATCCATAGTGGTATCAGAGGCAGAAAACTAATCACTTCACTGCCCTGCTTCAAGCTCTCCAAAGGCTTCTCACCATCCTCAGAAATAGTGATTTCCTCCCATGATACACCAGTGCTCCCACCTGTGATGAAGCCCCTGCCTGCATCTTTTGCCCAAGCTCACAATACATGGGCCAACCAGCAAACCTATTCCCACCCAGGCCATGGTCACTATTCCTGTGGTGGGAGTTGGACGCTAGACCCTCTGACCCACGGCAGGTTGGCCACCTGTCATTTCCCATCTCCCAAAGAGGCTGGCTCTACACCAAACTTAGAGTCAGCCCTAAGCCGTCTGCCACCCCATGGCCTTGCTTTCTTTTCATCAGAGGATCCACGGGAACTTCTTTTTCTCTTCCCTTTCTTGTTTGCCATCCTGTCACTCCACACTAGAGTATGGGCGTATGAGGCAGGGCTGGGTCTGCTGGGGCCTGACGTGGGCTCAGAGACTAGAACCTCACCTGGCAGAGGGCAATGGCTCAGACGCTGGATCAACAGGCACACACACTTACAGGTAGGAAAATCCTCCTCTTCCCCTTCGGGCCTTTTCTCCCTCCCCTCCTCGGTTGGCTAGCTCATGGTCAAAGCATTAGGAAAGGTTCTCAGGACAGAACAAATGATGGAGGTACTATCACTGCTCTTGGAGGAGCTCACAGTCCAGTTTCTCCAGACCCTTCCCAGCCTTTCACGACCCAACGTCAGCTCTCACAGACACTGTCGTGCCAAACTGTAGCCTGTGCTTGGCAGCTCTGACTTCCACCCTGTCCCCCATCATCGGTGCTGACCACGCTCATGCTGCACCCGACAGTAAGTGATGGACCGCCCGTAGGCACTCCCCTTCCTCCTCATGCTAACAGCATCTCCCACATAAGAGCTGAACATGTGTCCACCCAGCTGGACTACACCTCCCAGCCTCCCCGCCAGGTAGGTGCTGCCATGAGACTCATTTCTGGCCAACGGGAGGCAAATGCAAGTGGTAGGCAATAACTCTGGCGGCACATCCTTAAAAAGGGAAGAGGTGTCATCCAGGCTCATGTCTGCTTCCCACAGGCTGGAACCAGGCCTGGCAGACAGGAGCCGGTTCCACCCCAGAGGCCAGGTTTACCACCCCCCCTCACCGTTCCCCACTGGCAAGGGAACCACCTCATGGAGCCCTGGGCTGTTAAGTGGGAGCAAAAGACACTCAGAGCCACCGACGTTGTGGGGCTGGGGGGTGTCTCCCTTTCAGCAGTTTAGCAGCTACTGTAACTAACACAATTTCTGAAATGAAAACTCATCAGTATGAGAGGAGAGGCAGGTCTAAAGTTTAGAAAATCTCCCCCAAAGCACTCATTTAATGAAAAGTATAAATTATAAAAGTGTATTATATAAACATATCTAAATATCACACATCCACATCACTGTAAATATTTTAAAAATTAATAAAACTGCACCCCAGAAATGTTAAAAGTGCCCCCAGAGTTGTTAGGTGACTAATTTGTCATAAAACATCCATTAGTCTGAGAGCATCGCCTTATACATACTATGAACTCAAGTACTATAAAAACAAATACTCGTCTTGCATTTGTATATGTGTATGTACACACACACACACACACACACACCCCTGGCAGGGACTGCCTTGCAGGCTAAGGAGTCCCAAAATCCAGTACCAAGACTGCATTGTGCTTAGTAGCTCAGTCGTGTCCAACTCTTTGCAAGCCCATGGACTGTACCCTGCCAGGCTCCTCTGTCCATGGGGATTCTTTAGGCAAGAATACAGGAGTGGGTTGCCCTCCCCCAGGGGATCTTCCCAACTCAGGAATCGAACACAGGTCTCCCACACTGCAGGCGGATTCTTTACCATATGAGTCACCGGGGAAGCCCAAGATCGCATTAGCATCACTGAAATCATCGGGGGCTCAGGATGGGGAACACATGTAAATCCATGGCTGATTCATGTCAATGTATGGCAAAAACCACCACAATACTGTAAAAGTAGTCAAAACTACTACTGTCCAGCCCCTTCCCCGGCACTCTGGGCCAGCTCTGAGAGGGGGGCCCAGAGGTTCTGGCCAGAAGTCCAGTTGGCAAACCAGGAGCAGAAGAATGGACACTGCGGCAGCCCTTGGAAGACCTCAGAACTGGTCCTGGCTTTGCTGTTAATGTCTAATGAACCTCAGCAAGCTTCCTTCTCCCCTAAGCCGACACTCCCCCTCTGTAAAATGCGAGATAATCCTTTATGACACAGCAGCGGAGACAAAACAGTCACCTACTCAAGAGGGACTCTAGGGAAAACCTGTTGTCATGGGAGGAACTGAGGCCACGCAATTGGGCTGCTCAGTAGGGAAGCAAGAACCAGAGCCAAATATCCCTCCTCCCCATCAGGTTCTCTTCCTCCATCACTATCCTGCCCTGGGGGTACCGGGCATTCTGCTTGGAACAGTAATTCCTATGACATCCCCCAAACTCAGCTGATACCTGGCCACAATGATGATAGTGCTGTGACGAATATAAGAGAATACAATTTTTCCTGCAAAGATAGCAGGCCCCTGGACCAAGGGACTTAGTTGGGAGGAGGGGAAAGAAAAGAGAAAGAACAGATTTATTACAGAGAAGCAGAAGACTCTGAAGTAAATAAGCAGTCTATTACAAAAAGCATTGTTATCCAACCCTGTTAAACCATATGCTTATACATTTGATAAAAATTGGTTCATGTTATAGGGCTTCCCTGATAGCTCAGTTGGTAAAGAATCCGCCTGCAATGCAGGAGACCCTGGTTTGATTCCTGGGTTGGGAAGATCCCCTGGAGAAGGGAAAGGCTACCCACTCCAGTATTCTGGCCTGGAGAATTCCATGGACTGTATAGTCCATGGGGTCACAAAGAGTTGGACATGACTGAGTGACTTTTACTTCACCACATAGGTATACTGTGTCCCTTCACCACACTTACTATATTGTAAGTATTCTTTGTGACTAAATGTTCCTCTGAAGATTTCTAATATCACGAATGTCCCATCTCACTGACAAGCATCTCCCTGACATTCCAGATGTTTTCAATACTTCTGCCCTAAGGACTGCTACAGTGAACATGTTTCAACAATGTCTAATACTGTTCGGGATGGATGTTCCTTCTAGCAGCTTTCAGTAAGCAGTTACGATATGGGGATGTAAGCAAACTGCTTCCTACTTTCACAGCTACAAAGCTGTTTCTGTTTCCTCTGCTGTCGCTGGCGGGGAGGTGGTAGCCAGCTGACTTCCCACTCATGCTCTGCTTGCTTCTTCTAAGGTAGCTAGGGGTTTGGCTTCTGTGTTGATGTTCTGTGGACACCGACCCCTCTGGAGAGGGGAGAGGCACCATGCTTTGGTTAAACAGAAGCCTGGCTTTGTGACTTGGGGGTTGTTGGTGTCTGGAAGAGTCTCTGCTTTGCTGTGAGAGAGACAGAAAGTTTAACATCGAGCAAGGGATTAATTTTCAGAATAAAGTTTCTATTCCGGTTGGACATGAGGACATGGTGGTCAAACTAAGTCAGCTTCTTGATACCTGGGGTTGAGTCACTTTCCAGATAGGGAAAGAGGAAAAAAAAAAAAAGAAAAGTTAGTCCATGTGTAGTAACTCTCCCTTGACAGAAGTGCCCAGAAAGCTCACTAACCTGCTGTTAGGAATCAAGGATCGATTGGGTAGTCGATCCAAATCCAAGAGATTTTGAAAATCAAAAGCTGTACCCATTGGGCAGGAAGTCAACCAGCCTGACCTGTGTTCATTTGGTGGTGAAGCCTGACCCAAAAGCACATGAGGCTGCTTGCCCCTTTATTATGAGCCCTCAAGTGGGCTGCTCTTGCCTGCTTGTGCGTTTGATGATGGACCATGTTCCAACCCAATGGAGGAGATGTGCTGTATGTGGCACATGCTCAGTGTGACTTTCCATAGCCCACCCAGTTATGAGTTGAAAAGTGTACCCCCCCACCACAAAAAGATACACTGAAGGCCTAACCCCATGGTACCTGTGAGTGTGGCCTTATTTGGAAATAGGGGCTTTGCAGATGTAATGAAATTAAGGTGAGGTCATTAGGATGGGCCCTCATCCAACATGACTGGTGTCCTTGCAAGAAGGGGAAACACAGACGCACAGGGACAATGCCATGTGACTGCGGAGGCAGAGACTGAAATGCTGCCAGCTGCAAGCCCAGGAACGCCTGGAACTACCAGAAGCTGGCAGAGGCAAGAAGGATCCTCCCTCAAGGCTTCCGGGGGAGCACAGCCCTGCCAGTGCTTTGATTTCAGACTGTTAGCCTCCAGAACAGTGAGAGAATACATTTCTGTCATTTTGTGTGTTGTTTTTTTTTTTTTTTCATTTTGGCTGCATTGGGTCTTCACTGCATACGGGCTTGTACCCTGTAGCATGTGGTAGTTCCCTGACCAGGGTTTGAACCTGTGTCCTCTGCACTGGAAGGTAGACTCTTAACCACTGGACCACCAGAGAAGTCCCAAATTTCTGCAGCTTTAGGCCACCAAGTTTGTGGTACTTTGTTATGGCAGTCCTGGGAAATGAAGACACATTCATTCCTCCCACCCAAAAGCCTTAATTCTCAAAGACATCTGGTCCCAAGGAAAAAGGGCTGTGTAAGGGTCATTTTAAGCATTGTTTTATTCTGACTATATCAAAGTAACACTTGGTGTCATTCGTTCTTTCTGACAACTGGTATTTAAATAAATTTGTGGAGTTCTTGTAATAAACTTTTTGTATTAAAAAAAGAAGAAAAAAGAAAGAGGGAATGAGAACACAGGACACATGCTTAGCCTTTAAAATGAGAAAAACAGGGGAATTGCCTGGCAGTCCAGTGGTTAGGACTCAGCGCTTCCACTACAGGGGGCACAGGTTTGATCCCTGGTCAGGGAACTAAGATTCTGGATTCTTCACAGTGTGGCAAAAAAAAATTGCAAAACAGAACAATTAAAATCATCCAAGTACACGCTTGGTATGAGAACCAACGTCCCCCATTTCCATGATGTTGAGACAGTACTACATTTAAACACAAAACAACTGGCAGTGTCCAAAACACTGAAGAATTAACTATGGTTAGTAAGTAATCAGATTATCTACTAAGATTTAATATTAGAAAAGAACGGAGTGAAAAAAAGGAATTTAATGGTGAAGTGTGTGTGTGTGTGCACATGCGTGTAACTTCCTTACGTGTTTATTTAGCAAATAGATACCAAATAAACGTGTCTAACATATGTCAGAAGCCACAGGGAATACAATAAAGCTCTAATGAGAAACAGAACCATACAACTCTAAGTGGGATGCAACAGAGGGACAAAATGATCTCCTCCCAGCTCTGAAAATTTCTCTTTAGCACTAAACTTGCCTCCTGTTCTCCTACCCAATCAAGACTGGAGTTTTAATACTTTGTTTTTTTTTTTTTTGGTCAAGAGTATGAAAATGATCACTTTGAAATATTCCATTTACAGGAAGGTGGCCCATGGATTAACCAGAGATACACAGAAATGGACATATGAAGGTGTTCACTGAGTTGTCATCCACACTAACACAAACAACCGATTCATCAACCACAGGAGACAAGCAAGGGCAGAATAATGCCTCCCACCCTGCCCCAAAGATACAGACATCCTAAATCCCAGAGCTGGTGAATATGTAACTTACATGGAAAAGGGGAATTAAGGGAAGAGATGGAATCCAGGTTGCTAATCATCTGACCTTAAAATAAGGAGGTTATCCTAGGATATCTGAGTGAGATCAGTGTAATCACAAGGGTCCTTTAAAATGGTAAATACAGGCAGAGAAGAGGTTAGGGTGTGGCCAAGTGAGAGGGACTTGTCCTGCCACTGCTGGCTTGGAACACGGAGGAGGAACCACCAGCCAAAGAACAGAGGCGGCCTCTACAAGTGGGACCAAGCAGAAATGGATTCTCTTGAACCTCCAGAAGTGAAGACAGCCCTGCCACACCTTGGTTTTAGCTCAGGAAGACCTGTGCTGTACTTCTACGGAACTGTAAGAAAATGCTTTTATGTTGTCCCAAACCACAAACATGGTGGGCTACAGTTCATGGGGTTGCAAAGAGTTGGACACGACTTTGCAACTAAACTACCACCAAACCACTACATGTGTGTGTGTAATCTGTTACTGCAGAAGCAGGAAATATAGGCACTGACAAATATTAGTTTATTCTAACAAAGGAATAATTACACTACCATAATTAAGAACAAGCGATGACTGTCACAGGCACTCAATAGCTTAAGAACAGGGTTCCCCATTTTGCTTGCTGAAAAGATCCACATCAATCCTTAGATGGACTAGAAATGATAGAAGCACACAACCCAGAGCAATAAAGGGGGTTCTGGGGGATGGCACTATGACACAGTCTTTGTACAGTGAATCTGTTTTTCAAAGTTTCTACAATAAGTAGTTGTTTATCCTCCAGAAAAAAAATACTAAAAATGTGAAAATACTGAAAATAGGCAGAGGTCTGCTCATCTAGGGTGACTGTAACAGGCCCCTTCACACCTGAACCAGGGAAGGCCTGAGACAGACAAATTCTAAGGGGTGACGAAGAAAGAACATGCGGAATAACTAAGAGGTCAGGAGACCATAGAAGTTCAAAGACTCTTGTCCAGGTGAACTTCAAGGACAAAGACCTTTTTTATCTTTCTGTCTCCAAAGGCTGAGTCCTGGGCACACAGCAGGCACTCCTAGCATTGGCAGTTCACTTGAAAGTTGCTGATCTATTGAAAACTACTGCACAAGTCCAAGTTACATTTCCCAAGTTACCAAAACTGTCTGGTTAGTTCTCTGGTTACATTACAAGTGACTGGTCTGTCTTAACACTATTGTCCCTGTAAGCCTTGATACCTTTAGTGTGTGATTTTGCAGAATCCAATATTTTTAAGGAACACATAGGTCATGTTAGTATGTCAGAACAGAAATCCTATACTCAGTTGGATGTTTTGAGACCTGCACAGGCACTGAACTGGCTGAAACTAACCAAGCTGAAAGCTCTGACCACCCCAAGTCTGCCAAATGGTATTCTGAATATGTCTGATGATAATTATGCAAAGAACCAATGTGGACATAATCTGGTACTATTTATTCCAACCAAAATACTAAGATAAATTCTGCAATCCTGAAAAAACAGTGGTTACTAAAAAGCCTTGAGGAGCATTTTCATGACCACAATCATGTGTGAGCAACACACACACATTCTTGTCTCAATTCAGACAAAAATGTGTGGACACACCTGTCATTTTTTAAAAGGCATCATCACTGATGTGTGACATGCCCACCTGTATCCCTAATAGGTTACTTGCCACAACTATTTTCCCACCATGAAATCATCTGATGTTTCTTAAGTCTCTCCTATCTAGAAAAGATACCATGCCAGATTTTTTTTTTTACATAAAGTTCCACCAAATATTTATGATAAAGATAACTGCCATGTTATACAAACTAAAAAAAAAAAGAAGGAAAGCTACCCAAAATGACCCTGCTTCCAAAACTGTACAACAAAGAAGCCAAAGGCCATTTCTGTGTATTATATGTAAGGGAATCTTGACTAAAATATTAGCAGAATGACTATGAATACAGCAATGCATTAAAATGAAAAATATTACCTAGTAAAGTTTATCTCAAGAACAAGTGGATAGTTCAATGTGAAGTGTTGTATTACTGTATTTCATTACATTAAGATTTTTAAGATATTAACAGACGGAAAACATTCACCAAAAATTCAGCTCACGCGAGATACCAAACAAAGCAAAATCCGACATCCAGGCTTCTACCCAAATGCTCTTGTCAGACAACGTATTCATCAATAAAGCACTAGAAGCACTCCCAATTGAAGCACCGAAGGTGGGAACAAGAGAAGGACACCCACTATCATCAGTGTTATTCAGCTCTGTACAGAACATCTTAACACAATTAAACCGGAAATACGGTGGGGGGAAGGGGGTTCCTACATTTAGGTTAGCTTCCAAAGTAGGCTTGTGAGTGGGAAATGACAGTCAGTTTTCCTTCGATTATGATATGGTTGGGATATGTTTGTTTCAAACAAACAAAAACACATGCACCTGTAGAAAGGTACAAGGAAATATCAGTAACCAACCAAGGGAAGGAGAGACTGACCCAGGGCCTAGAAATGTTCATGGAGTAAGAAAGAGGAGCCAATATTATTGAAATCTATACTCTTTTCTGTTTCAGCCAGTCAGTCAGTTCACTCAGTTGTGTCCGACTCTTTGCGACCCCATGAATCGCAGCATGCCAGGCCTCCCTGTCCATCACCAACTCCCGGAGTTTACTCAAACTCATGTCCATCAAGTCGGTGATGCCATCCAGCCATCTCATCCTCTGTCGTCCCCTTCTCCTCCTGCCCCCGATCCCTCCCAGCATCAGGGTCTTTCCCAATGAGTCAACTCTTCACATGAGGTGGCCAAACTATTGGAGTTTCAGCTTCAGCATCAGTCCTTCCAATGAACACCCAGGACTGATCTCCCTTAGGATGGACTGGTTGGATGTCCTTGCAGTCCAAGGGACTCTCAATAGTCTTCTCCAACACCACAGTTCAAAAGCATCAATTCTTCGGCGCTCAGCTTTCCTCACAGTCCAACTCTCATATCCATACATGACCACTGGAAAAACCATAGCCTTGACTAGACGGACCTTTGTTGGCAAAGTAATGTCTCTGCTTTTTAATATGGTATCTAGGTTGGTCATACTAGAGATCTCTTCAAGAAAATTAGAGATACCAAGGGAATATTTCATGCAAAGATGGGCTCAACAAAGGACAGAAATGGTATGGACCTAACAGAAGCAGAAGATATTAAGAAGAGGTGGCAAGAATACACAGAAGAACTGTACAAAAAAGATCTTTACAACCCAGATAATCACAATAGTGTGATCACTCACCTAGAGCCAGACATCCTGGAATGTGAAGTCAAGTGGGCCTTAGAAAGCATCACTATGAACAAAGCTAGTAGAGGTGATGGAATTCTAGTTGAGCTATTTCCAATCCTGAAAGATGATGTTGTGAAAGTGCTGCACTCTTCTGTTTACTAGGTGTAAATAGCTGAACATGCTAAGTCACTTCATTTGTGTCCAACTCTTTGCAACCCTATAGACCGTAGCCTGCCAGGCTCCTCTGTCCCTGGGATTCTTTAGGCAAGAATACTAGAGTGGGTTGCCATGCCCTCCTCCAGGGGATCTTCCTGACCCAGGGATTGAACCCATGTCTCTCATGTCTCCTGCATTGGCAGGCGGGCTCTTTACCACTAGCGCCACCTGGGGAGCCCCAAATAGCTGACATGTTCAGTTAAATGTATGGCCTAATTCTACAGTAAAAGATTAGAAGTTGCTAGACAGGAGTCATGTTCAGAGGTCATCCACCTAGAAACCAAGAGAGCCAACCAATAATTGTTGAGAAACACACTAAAAACATACATAAACAAAAATCATTCCTGACTATGACAAAGTAAAATAGAAAAATTTCTATTCATAATGGCAAGAACAAGGTACCTAAGAAAAAGATGATGAATTTGCAAAATCTACATGAAGGAAAACACTTCTGAAAGCCTCACTGGAGGGTTAAAGAAATAAGAACTTTGTGTGTGTGTGTGTTTGTGTGTATGTGCAAGCTGTGTCCAACTCTTTGCAACCCCATGGATTGTAACCCTCCAGGCTCCTCTCTCCATAGGATTTCCCAAGCAAGACTGCTGGAGTGGGTTGCCATTTCCTCCTCCAGGGGACCTTCCCGAAAAGGAAAATGATGGAGAGTCTGCAAAACCTAAATGAAGGAAAACAGTTTCAAAAACCTGACTAGCAGTTTAAAGAAATATGAACCTTAATCAATGGACAAATGGGAGATTTTTTAAGATGTTAATTCTCCTCAAACTAAAACTCCCACAGGATTTAAGGGCTGTGACACAGAGGGGGAAAGTCATAACAGCCATGACAGTACTGAAAATGATGTGTCAGGACTTGCCATAGGGCAGGGTGAAACCTACTATAAAAGTATAATAATCAGCATTATAATAAAAATCAGGAATAGAGAGATTGAAATATCAGAAAAGTATACATAACTAAATCTGGGTATTTGTGAATTTAGATGCCATTTCAAGGCATTTCAATGGGATGAAGAGCCATATATTTAGACAAAAATAAAATTAAGACAGTAAACCAAAACATGCCCACAAAGTGCCACACGACTCCCAAAATATCTACTTTCTAGCTTCCCTCTTGTTTCTTTCACCTCCTCGCATTGGTTTGAGGCTCTTACTCAATTGTTCCAAGTCTTCCTCTCTTTTCCCTCCCTTTTCTTGAATATGGTCCGGCTGGATGATGCAAGGTAAAACTCACCACTTGCCCTAGCCAGTCTCCCATACTGGTCCATGAAACCAGATGAGAAGTCACACATAGCTGCAGCTCACAGGTAAGGCTACATTTACAAGCACTGAAGCAGCAAAGGAGGGGCCAGGGATCAGGAAGCAAAATGCTCTGTCAGACAAGAAAATTAGAAAAGCACGTGCTCATCAAGCCCCATCCTTTGCCCCTGTGAAAGGGCAGGAGTCTAAGAGCATCCCATGTGACACAAGCCCCTAACGCTTCATGAACAACCAGAATGCAGGGTTCATCCAAGTAAGAGACTTCTGCTCACTCCCTACTTGCAAAGCCATCAGGGACTTCCCTGGCGGTCCAATGGCTAAGACTCCATGCTCCCAATGCAAGGGGCCTGGGTTTGATCCCTGGTCAGAGAACTAAGGTCCCACATGCCACAACTAAGAAATCCTTCGAGCTGCACTAAGACCCGGTACAGCCAAAAAAAAAAAAAAGTATTAAAAAAAAAAGAAAGAAAGAAAACAATCAAAACACATATGGAGAACTAGTGGCTGCCAGTGGGAAGAAGGAAGAGGTAAGGCCAAGGCAGGGGAAGTGGAGTAAGAGACACAAACTACTATGTATAAAAATAAATAAGCTACAAGGATACACTATACAGCACAGGGAACACAGCCAACACTTCATAATAGCTAAAAATGGAGTATACCTTTAAAAGTTGTGAACCTCTATGCTGTCTGTACACCTGAAACATGATATTGTACGTCAAAAGCACTTCAATTTTTCCGTAAGTTAAAAAACAATGAAAAAAATTTAAAAACATTTTAAAACAAAGACAATGAATTGTTTCAGTACTTCCATGGGGGTATCCTTAGATGTAGTTTTCTCAGATGAAGAACCACCCCCACTTCCAAAAAATTTTTTTCTTTGCAGGCAAAGAGCTGTCTCACAATCATGACTGTTTATTTAGGCCAGGCAGTAAGGGAAAGGAAAGAAAAAAAAAGGGAAAAGACGCGGTTGGAATGCTCAGGGGGAAGGAATATCACTTTGGCCACCTAGAATTCTTTCTGGAGGCAAGTACAGTATAAATTAACAGGTATCATCTAATCATGAGACCAGAACATGACATCACAGAGGACCATTAAGAAATTTGGGTCAGTGTTATAACTGTCCTCACTCAACAGGTAAGAAGAGAAGGGTCTAGTATGAGACAGCAACTGCCAGAGGCTCATGTGACTTCATGTGGATTACCTAAAACCACTAAAAACCAGTCTGCGTAGGGCAACCCAGTCACTTAAGAAGCCTGGAAACAAGGATCCAAAGGGCAATGTTCTAAATATACTTTCTGTTCAGAATTCTTATCCAGTATCTTAAGGCATCAGTATCTACCAGAGGTCAATCCTATGTTAAGAACACCCATATTGTAAAGTGTAGATTTATGGCAAACAAAAGCCTAGAACTTTTCCTTGAGAGAAAAACATAACAAAACGAAACAGCAGCCCCCGATATCTATGAGCTGATCTGAGGCTCACAGCCAAAGCTCAACATTACAAACCCATGCGACACAGCCAGGGCATAATGTTCTCCTGTAGGACGTGAACAATTTCATAGAACATCCACATCAAACAAGGTCACTCTGAGACCACGACAGAATGAGACGAAACAAGATCACCGTGAAACCCACAAAATACCTAACATCCCCTCTCTCGGCTGGAGTCAATGACTGCTGCTTCTTTACCAATTACAGCTTTCAACTGACTCGACTCTGCTCTCACTCGAGATGGTGGGTTCGATCCCTGGTCAAGGAACTAAGATCCCACAAGGAAGTGGAGCATCTAAAGCCCCCCAGCCACCACAACTGAGCCAGTGTGCCCTACAGCCTGTACGCCACAACTAGAGAAAGACTGCACGTGACAACAAAGACGCAGTGCGGTCAAAAGTTATACAAGCGCCTTCAATCTGTGAAAATTCATCAAGCTGTACATTTAGCGTATGTGTAAATTATTTAAGTTATACTTCAAAATAAGCTTTTTGTTTTTGTTTTTAAAGGGAAAGATGAAGCAGCATGTCACAGAGCAGCCTCCACTTAACTAGGACTCTGGAGGCAGCACAGGTCCACGTTTTAAGGCCAGTTTCTAAGCCTCCCTAAGCGTAAACTTTTCCATCCGTAAATACTTCATAGGGTTCCAGGGAGGGCTACACGAGATGATGCCTGCACACAGCTTGGTGCACAGAACACGGTGGATTCCGACTGGATGTCCTGCCATCCAGTCTCTGCCCAGGGTGCCCTCCCTACACTCAGGGAGGGTGGTCACTTCTGGCACGATCCGAGCAGATCAACCCCACGATCTGACTGACCCCACCTGCAATCCCTTTATCTCCTCTTCCCCCGACCTGGGTCTCTCGTCCTGCTCAGCAGGTCTCAGCAAGCTCCTCTAGCTGCTTGTACCTTCTGACCATCTCCACGATCTCTATTCATTCTGGTAATACCCATCCCCATTCTCAAAACCGCACAGTGACTGCTGTCTGCACCATAGTCAAGACACTTCTACTATCTTCACTTCTCACAGATGCAACCCCCAAAGGACGTGGACTCCAGGTCCCAGCAGGCAGAGCTCTCTCAAAGAGACCGTGAGGCCTGGGGATTTCTCTGAGAGGTGGGTGTGGGTGCATTGCAGTGTGACACGTCCTGTGAGATTTAAGGTGAGAATGTCTTTAAGATGAGCATCGAGGCAGTATATTCAAAAGAAAAAAAGAAAGTAGTGGGACTTTAGGTGGGGGAAATTCCACCCCCTTTGCCCTGAGGACCCAGAAGGAGCATGAGGAGGCTGGAAATGAGGACCTGTTCCTCTGGGAGGGACCAGCTGAGGGCACACTGCAATTTCAGATTCACACACTTAGTTAAGCTTTGCAGGGGTGGGGGCCCACGCTGAGCAGCTCACAGGATCTCAAGGTTTCCGGCCAGGGATTGAACCTGGGTCCTTAGCAGAGAAAGTGCTGAGTCCTAACCACTGGACGGCCAGGGGAAGTCCCAAGTTAATTTTTATTCACCAATTCATTCTCAGGTTCATGGGGTTTCTCTGCATAAATATGTCAGATTTTTAAAAGGAAAAGAGATATGAATGGTCATGGGGCGGCGGGGGAGAGTCTTAAGAGTCAAATAAAGTTAAAAGTTACACAGATGCTAATCTACAGGTCCTATGCATTTTGAAAATCTAGTTCTGACTGTCCTAGCAGCCTAGCAGTTGGTATGGCCTGAAAGCTGAAGAGCTTTACTTGGTATTAAGACCTAAGAAAACAGTGTCATCTTTGAGTCCCTAGAAAGGGGACACAGTGTGACAGGGTGGATCGCAGCCTCAAAAATATTCTCACTCTCATGTCCCTGCTCCTGGGAGATGCACACTGAATACTTAGGAAAGAAGCGGCCTGATATTTGAAACCTCCTTTCAGATGGTTGGGCAAAAGGAAACAGAGAGAGGAAGGGAGGAATGGAGAGGCTTGTGTGATAGAATCCTATGTTAAAAATTGGTGAGCAGTATAAAGGTGTTCGTTGCCCTGATCTATTTTTTTTTTTTTTTTTTGGACGCACAGCTCGTGGGACCAACCAGGGATTGATCCCGGGCCCACAGCAGTGAAAGCACAGAATCTTAACCACTGGACAGCCAGGGAATTCCCTGATCTGTCTACATTTTAATTTAAAAAAAAAAAAAAATTGTAACTCACCAGGAAAAAGAAAACAATGGGATATATTGTTATCCCCAGAGTACAGTGAGTAACAGGGATGCTAAAGGGTCACGTGAAGCTAGTTTACTACCCACAGTGCTCTCTCCATTTCTCTGTTCCAGCAATGCCCTCAGGATCCTAGGCTTGAGTTCAGACACTATGAGTCTTTGCAATATACAATACATCAGTTCTGGAAATGACTGAAGTTTAGCCATGAATGTAAACGTGATAGCAAAGCTGAGGGACTGGGAAGGGAGATAAATGCACCGTTTTATGACTGCCAAGTGAGCGGATAGCACTGACACCTTGCAAAGGGTCAAAAACAGACACACTTGGACGTAGCTGATGACCCGACTTGTCGTGAGCGATACCAGAAGCAGCGCTAGTACTTTCATGGGAACCTCCACTTCACGTGGCTCTGTTTTCACAAATCCAGGCTTCCCTTCTTCCACTCTTTGCATGTTCCTTTTCTGTCAACCGAACATATGTAAGCACAAGTTAATGATAGGAAACTACTATTAACTAATTAGAAAGTTTTACTGAGAGGTTGCTCGAATTATAAATCCTGTCCAACCAAACCGTAATATTAAAAGTGTTCCTTTTAACGGTTCGATGTATACAATTTGGAGTGAATTCAATTGATTATGTATTTAATGAGAAAGTCCACTTTAAAAATCCCTAAAATATATTTTTGAGAACCTGGAGCTAAGATTCCTATCATGATACTGAACTGATGGAGATCGAAATACAGCTGTTTTGTGAAACTGAACCTATATTGTAAATCAATTATATGCCAATACAAATTTTAAAAATGAAACTGAACCACTAACTCTGTACACACTGCACACCAGATAAAGTTTAATATGTCAATGTCAGAGTTCAAAACCTTCAAACTTCTGAAGAGAGCCTCAAACTCTGAACAAATTTCCTAATGTTTCCTAGCATTTTACAAAGACCATCACATCTTTCTGCCACTTGAAGCAGGAGGTCACACTAGTGACAAGTCTTGAGTGGCATTCCAAAAACAGTTTTGAACTTTCCATATCTACCAATTCACAGGTTCTTTGTAAAAGGAGAGTTTGGTCATAAAAGTCATGTGTTCAATTTATCTCTGTTCTCTCACTGACTTCTAAATTGTTGAGACAAAAGAAGAGTTTTCAGGGCTAAGTTTGGGGGTGAGGTAGGTAAGTAACATGCCAGTTATTTCGAAGGAAAACCAATCCCTTCAAAACTCGATAAAGAATAAAGGACAGAGATAAAGAAAAGGCCAAAACACACAAAGGAGAGAAAAGAAGAAACAAGTGCAGAGAGACGACAATCAGCAAAACGTGACTTAAAACTGCCCAAGTGAACACACAAGAGCATTTAACAACATGAACTCGGGCCTCCCTGGTGCTTCAGTGGTAAAGAATTTGCCTGCCAACGCAGAAGACACAGGTTTGATCCAGGAAGATCCCACATACTGTGAAGCCACTGCACCCTTGCACCATAACTACTGAGCCTGTGCTCCTTAACAGGAGAAACCACCAAAATGAGAAGCCCACACACTGCAGCTGTTACAGCAGCTTCTGCTCACTGCAACTAGAGAAAAGTCTGCACAGCAATGAAGACCCAGCACAGCCAAAAATAAATATATGAAATTACGAAATTACATACATACATACATACATATATATACATATATATACATATATATATATATATATATATATAAAGAACACATGCTCTTTCGGACTCCCTTGGTGGTCCAGGGGTTAAGAATTTGCCTTGATGTGCTGGGGAAGCGAGTTCAATCCCTGGCCGAGGAAGGATTCCACAGGCCACTGAGCAACTAAGCCTGTGTGCCACAACTACTGAGCCTGCGCGCTCTGGAGCCCATGTGCCACAACGAGACAGCTTGTGTGCTGCAACTACTGAGCCCTTGCCACAACGAGACAGAAGGCTCCCCATGCTGCAACTAAAGATTCCACGTGCCGAAACCAAGACCCAACATAGCCAAATAAATATTTTAAATAAATTTAAAAAATCAAACCTACTTAAAAAAAAAAAAAAAAAAGGACACATACTCCTTGAACCTATAATTCCAACCCCTAGATATTTATTCCATAAATACTCACCAACTATTGCTGAGATTTATGCAAATATATTTTTAAAATGTTTACTGTAGGGAATTTCCTGGCAGTCCAGTGGGTAAAACTCGGGCTTTCACTGCTACGGATCCAGGCTCAGTCCCTGGTAGAGGAACTAAGATCCCATAAGCTGAGCGTGCTAAAGCTGCCTCAGTCATGTCCGACTCTTTGCAACCCCATGGACTGTAGCCCTGCAGGCTCCTCGGTCCATGGGGTTCTCCAGGCAAGAATACTGGAGTGGGGTGCCACGCCCTCCTCCAGGGGATTGTCCCAACCCAGGGACTGAACCCATGTCTCTTGTGTCTCCTGCATTGGCAGGCAGGTTCTTTACCACTAGTGCCACCTGGGAAGCCCCATAAGCTGTGCAGTGTCGCCAAACAAACAAATATTATTACAGGTGCCAAAAAAAAAAAAAAGAAAGAAAAGAATGTTTACTGTGGTTTTGTTTGTAAAAAAGCAAACGACTGGAAACAATTGAAAGAGGAAGAGTTGCAGAAATACAGAGCTCCCATTTCATGGAACCCTTATGCATGAGTGTGTGCTCAGTCATTCAGTCATGTTGGACTCTGTGACCCCATGGACTGGAACTCTTTATAGGGAGGAGCCCTTTATAAGAATGAGGCTGCTCTATGGCCAATAGGGATGAACTCATGAGACATGCTGCTAAGTGAAAAAAGCTGTCTCTGTTGTGTCTCTGTTCCCAGAGACAGAACAGCATGTACAATGTGCTCCCATTTCTGTGTATGGTTTAAGGAGGACCACAGAGGCCCACAAGTGCATCTGTATAAAACACATCCAGAAAAATCCCTTAAGAAACTGCCTAAGAAACTAATGACAGCACTTACGTCTATGAGGACAAACTAGGGTCCACAACAGGGGGGACCTATGTTTCGTTTTTATGTGGCTTGATTTCTAAATGCACCAACTATGTAACTTTTTAAACCCATCTTTCTTAAAAAAATAATAAAACCATATATGTTTTTTTCAGTGTGAACTAGGAGCCTGTTCATTTTCTATCAGTGAAAGAGGGGCCTTAGATGACCTCCACAAAGTGAACAGCAGTAGAGAGCTCAGCCCTGGGGACAAAGCATGAACAGTTAGTAAGAGTTAATGACACAGGACTTCCCTGGTGGTCCAGGGGCTAAGACTCGGCACTCCCAAAGCAGGTGGCCTGGGTTCGATCCCCGGTCAGGGCACTAGATTCCACATGCCACAGCTGAAGATCCTGCATGCTGCAGTGAAGATCGAGGATCCCAAGTGACAGGTCCTAGTTGTGGCACTTAGGAGCCTCAATCTTCTCTGAGGCATGAGGGATCCAGTTTCCTGACCAGGGATCGAACTTGGGGCTCCTGCGTTCGGAGCATAGTCTTAGTTGCAACTAAGACCCAGCACAGCCAAAATGGATAATAATATTTAAAATAATAATATTTAATGATGGAAGGGAGAAAAGAAAGAACACAGAATACAAAATGGAAAAACGCCAGTAGGACGTTGCTGGTTGTCTTCATCTATACACTTAAGCAGAGATTTGACAACCTTGGGCAGAAAATACAAAAAACATCTTTCTACCTTCCTACCTTGATAAGCAAGTCATGTCCAGGCTCCTTGTGCCCTCTGCTGAGCAGACCACTTCCTAAATAACCTGACTCTTTTCCACTCACTTCCCCAGGCAGCTGATCCCAACAGGAAGGAACTTTCCTATGTCTGACCCCTGCCTATCTAAGACCCTAAAATTAATTGTCCCTCCCCACTCACCTTAACCTCCCCTCTGGTGCCAGCCTCTAGCCTACCTCATTGCTAACATCACTGAATCCACCTTTCTTCCAGACTTCCTTTCCATTCCCCACATAGCAGCCAAGATCTGAAACGTGCACATGAGACACTTCAGAGGTAAATACAGCACAAAAATGTGCGTGCTGAGTCACTTAATCATGTCTGACTCTTTGTGATCCCATGGACTGTAGCCTGCCAGGCTCCTCTGTCCATGGGATTCTCCAGGCAAGAATACTGGAGTGGGTTGCCATTTCCTCCTCCAGGGGATCTTCCCACCCAGGAATCGAACCTGTGTCTCCTGCGACTCCTGCATTACAGGTGGATAAATGTACAGGGTCCAATAAGGGAAGGTCTTGAGGCTTTGACTCACTCAAGGTGCAGGTTACAGGACTCAACACATTAATAAGATGTCAAGGAATCCCACCAAGGACAGGGAAGAGCCCTCCACCACCTAAGGACCTAAGACTCACAGATGTAAGAAGAATACACCCTTGACCATCTTCCCCTTTTTCCTTCCCTTGTACAAAAAAAGCACAGAGCGGGCTCACTCATCTTTTAACTTCAAAGGGGGACATAATAAAGGGTGAACCAGGGGGAGGAAGGACAAAACCCATTTTTGGACACATTTGCTACATATTGACGGTCCTCCCATCTTTATTCCCTCTTCAGTCCTCCAGTGAGGTGGAGGTTTGCTTAACTAGCAGTAAATCTTTTTGCCACATATGGGCTTTGAAACAAGAAAATGATTGGCAAAAACATGTCCTGAAGAAAAACTAAAAAAGGATGGATTAAAATGCCATTTTGGCAGGCCAAATTCATTCATCCAAAGAATGTTCTAGATTGGCACAGACCCTGGAATAAACACCTATTCCTGATTTAAAAGACACATATGCCAGCACTGCTACTTGAATTAGACGCTCTAGATACTAAAGCATATACAGAAGCTACAAGATTAGAGGCACGTACATAGTCTCAGCAGATCCCTCCATCTAGAAGGCAGTCTCCCCTTTTGCATGGTGTTTTTTTAATAATTGTCATTCAACGAACTTCTTAAAAGGATTTACTTTTCATACCTTCATAAGTGTTCTCATGAAAATCAGAAAAAAACTACACATCAAAACACATTTCCATTTTTAGACAGAACACATGTTCTCTAAGGGAAGAGGAAGTGCAGAGTACAAAGAACACCGTCTACAAACCAGGAGACCGAAGTTCAAGTTCTGACACTGGCTACCAGCGTGGACTCCTACCAGTCATTGGTTTTCCCTGGTCTGTCATCTGTAAAAGTAAGCATTAGATTAGCAATAAGCAACACTGAAGGTATTCTCCAGCTCAGAAATTTGAAGACAAAGCTAACGAGTAGGTCTCTTCTCTTCAAATGGACATCTTACAGATTTCACTAAGTGGTCAAGGTTTATTCAAAGGAAAACTCAGTAGCGTAGGAGGCAGACTGTTAACCTCGGCAACAATGGGCCCCACCTACTTCCAGATCCTTCCTCAGCCCACATCCAGATTGTGCTCTGATCACTCATCTTTCAGTTCCTCAAACTCGCCCTGTTGCTGTTGCTTTCAGGATTTTTGCATGGTTTGTTATCTGGGCCCAGAACACGTTTTACCAACCCTCTGTGTAGCTAACTTTTACTCATCTCTCAGAGGACGGCAGCCTACACATCGTCTCTGGGGAACTCTGCTGGGATGCCCCACACTAGTTCAGTTCCCCCATCATATCCTCTGAGAACCCACAAGCATATCTTTTAAAGCATCTATCACAATTTTAATTCTATAACTTAAAGTTAGATATCTGATGTCTATTCCCCCTAGAATATGAGCTCCAAGACTCAAGGACTGTCTCCTAAAACCCAGTACAGTAGCTGGCACATAGCCTATCCTCAAAAATATTTGTGAGACGAACAAAAATGACTTGCTAATTGGTCAATATGGAAGATGATTAAATTTAAGGTCCAGAGCTTCTAACCTCTCTTTAAAGCAGGGGAAATGGAAAATACAGCAGAGTAAAATAAAACCACCAGATAAACAGTCTGAAACTGAGCAGGAGAGAGAAATAATGCCAATTAGATGTAAAATCATTTAAGAAGGTTCTGGAGAAAGGAAACGGCTACAGTAATAATATCCAAAATGCACATAATTCAGGAATTGACCAGCTCCTCACAGAAGAGGATTTCTCCTAATTCAAGATCTTACATGAAATATAAAGTGATACTATAGAGGAAGATGTGGGGAATACTGCTAAGTCAACCACACTCCAATGAAAACTTTTTAAAAAAAGATGAGGCACACCAGTAGATGTGACTCTACTATTCAGCTATGAATTCAAGTTTAATGGAACTCAAGAGTATCTAGCATGTTTTCTTCTATGATGTCTTCTGAATCCCTTTTAAATGTACTGTTTACTATTGAAACAAAATCGCAATCATCTGTCCTACTTTTTTTCCAAAAGCATATATATACAGTAGTTTTACCGTAATATCATAACAGTAATTCCTGTAGATTAAAAATGGCATTAAGAAAGCATAAACATATTTCACTGTGGCTTAAAAAAAACCACCAAAGCCAAGTCAAAAGATAAATGACAAGTGGGAAATTTTTTTGCAACTGGAAATTAGAAAAAAAAAAAGGGCAATTCTCTGTAATATACAAAGTATTGAGAAAAATGGGTAAGAGGAAGACCAACATCCCCGAAGACAGATGAGAAAGATGAGTTGTATGTAACTAGGCATTTACAGGAAAGGAAGTCCAAATACTCTTCCATACATGTGAAAAGATGCTGACCCATTTCTCCTTGAGAGAAATGCCAGAGAGATTATGTCAACATCATATTTTTGATCTACCAGACTGGCAAGAATTCAAGTCTGATAAAAATGAGGTACAGGCCACATACACTCTCTCTCGTACCCCGCACGTGGAAGTGTAAATAAATTAGTACAAGACCTGTTGAAGGCAATTTGGCAACATCTATTCAAATTACACACGCATAGTGCATCTGACCCCACAATGTCACGTCTGGGAATTTACCCAGAAAGGCAGTATCTCAGACTGAAGGAACTCCTCTGCAATCAACTTGCCTAAGTGTGAATTTTGACTCTGCCACTCTCTGGGTTGTGACTTTGAGCAAATCACCCAACCCACTCTAAGACTCAGTTTCCTTATCTGTAAAATAGAGGTAATGATACTGGTTACCTCACAGACTAACATGAGGACTCAGCCAATACAAGAAAATGGGCTAAGAGAGTGGCCAGTGTGTACTATGTGTTATGTAAGCATTAACAAATGCAATGTATCCCCTTAATACTTACGCATGTAGAAAATGATCCAAGTTCAAGGTTATCATAACATTGTTTGTGAGACCAAAGACTGAAAACAAGTGAGATGCCCAAAAGTAAGAGCCAGTCATACAATGGATTACTATGCAACTGTAAAAAAGAATGAGGACGCAGTCAGTGGATTGTTACAAAAAATCTCCAAAATATAATTAAGTGGGAGAGGCACTGAACAAAGACTTAGTTAACCACCTTTTGTGTAAAAAAGGAGAAAGCATATAATGAGCTGCCTCTGCTATTCAAAAAAAGCAATTAAAAAAATCAAAGAACATTTTAGGTAATTACATGACTGACTCCATGCAGGTAGCTAGCTGATGCTATAGCAGTTAATCATTTTGCAGTATAAAAATCTCTCAAATCAACACCTTCAACCTACACAATGTTTTACGTCAACTCCATCTTCAATAAAGCTGAGAAAAAATAACCAATAGGGGAAAAAACCACAAAAGAACTGTTTAAAGGGGCAGTATTTTTTCTCAGGGCTTCCCAGGTGGTGCTAGTGGTAAAGAATCTGTCAGCCAGTGCCAGAGACACAAGAGATACAGGTTCAAACCCTGGGTCAGGAAGATCCCCTAAAGTAGGGAATGGCAACCCACTCCAGTATTCTTGCCTGGAGAATATTCTTGCCATGGACAGAGGAGCCTGGCAGGCCACAGTCCATAGGGCCAAGAAGAGTGGGACAAAACTGAGCACACACACACATTTTTTTTTTCCTCAAGCCTCAGATGAGATTAATATATACACACACATGTATACTTTTAGATTTTATTGCTGGGTCCAAAGCAACTTTGAACTCACCTAGGAACCTTAAACAACAATAACAACAACAAAAATAATGCCTGGCTCTGAGCCCCAGACTTTGAAGGATGTGACATCAGGTCTCAGGATGTGTGTTCTCCAGGTGACTTATCTGGAGAGAAAGTCTGGGGATCACACACTGAAAGGCTATTGCCTGCAGAGGTCAATTGATCCCCACAAAGGGCAATGGCTCTGAAAGTAACCAGAGGCCCAAGCCCCCCAAGTCAGTGGCCCACTTTAAGCACTAGCTGACATAGGAGCAGAGTCAAATAACCTGGACCATCCCTTGGATGTCAACAGCTGGGACCGCCCACCCTTTCTTTTCCAAGACTCACATAACTGAAGGGCCTGGCCATCCTGCCCCAACCCCCACTGAGGGTTCATTACCCACATGGACTGGCCCTAGCTGACAAGAGATCTGGCAAGTATTTGGGTAACTTTTGGTAAAGGAACACTTGCTACTGGTCACCTCACTCTCCTTCACAAATTACTGTCAAAGCTCCATTCAGTTTCCCTTGTTTCTAAGTGTTGAACGACCAGATCCCTTTTTTCCCTTTTCTGATGAAGAGCTGACCAAATGGAAAGCACCTCTGCCTGGGGGTCAGGCCGCTACCTTGCAATCCCACTGCTCCACTTACCAGCACTCCTCCCTGGCCAGGAATTTCCATTTCCCCTGAGCCCCCAGTCCTTTATTTTTCAGGTGAGACTCCCATCGAGGAGACTTTGCTGTGAGAGTCCGGAGAAATAACTGAGTTGGAACCATTCTGTGGATGCTGCATGAGCTGCAGATTCTGCACCAGGAGGCTTGTTTTTTACCTGTCCAGAAGCCCACGGCTTCCTGTCTGGTGCTCTTGAACCCTGTGTACCCTCACACCCGACACTGCGCCAGACTTTCTAGAAGCCCCCGATGCCAGCCCACCTTGCTGTGTACAGCATGATTCCTCCCAGGATGCTCGGCAGACGCTTCCCAGCTCAAAGCTTCCAGGGGAAGACTGCGAGATTTTCCTGCAGCAGAGCTGCAAATGCGTGCCATGATTCTCACCCTACATACACAAGGATGGTGGGTGACCTGAGACTCACACCCCTGTGTGGGAAGCCAGTCCACATACCTTCCTGAGGAGAGGCAGCGGCAGCATGACTGAGATGCTTGTACGGAGAAACAGGGCAGCAGGTAAAAGGTCCCAGAGCCTGCAGTCAGCATACTAAGGAGAAAGAGATTTCCATCTGGGGCCAGCAGCCTCGGGTCACAGGGGTAAAGCTTCAAAGCAGAGGGGAAGCGAGGATAACACATCTGATTCCAGAGAATTCTCTGCTGTTGACTTTTCAAACATAAATTTACTAGCAGAAATACTACTAATTTTTTTTTTTTTAATAAATGAGACAATGGTACGGAGGTTATGAAACCCTTATCAGAGATGCGAATGAAACTATTTCCGGGTGACACCACTTGAAGACTGACCGTGATGGTCACCAGTGAAGCTGGGTGGTTTGTACGTTCAGTCTACTTTTGTGCATGCTGGAAATTTTCCATAATAACGTTCCAATAATATCCTCTGTCATCATAAAAAACGAATTTCACAGCAGGGGGATGTGAGAAATGTATTCTAACAGCATGACTGAGTGCCAGCCATTCAGGGCTCGCAGACAAGTCTCTGAAAGTCACTAACAGGAACAGCTCTGTCTCCTCCCAAGCATCTGGATCTTCATCAGAGCCTTGGGGGCGCGATGGGTCCCAGGCAGCAGAGGTGACTCGCATCAGCCTTGAGCTGCTGCTGTCTGGGACTTGTGACGCACCCTAGGTGTGAGCACTGTGAAAGCATGTGTGTTCTGTGAAGGAGGCAGTGGGTCTTAAGGATATTTGGGGTGCAGAGCTGCCCACCCAGGCTGTCCCTGTGTCAAAATCATGTCAGTCATAAATGAGAACATGGATGGGAGAAAGCACTCTGGGAAAGTGGCTTCTGAGGCAGAAGAAAGAGGGACAGGAACAAGACCACAAGGCACCCCTGCAGCCTCTCGGAGCCGCCTGCGGTGCTACAAGTGAAGCCTGCGGTTCTGGCTGCCGGGCCTTCGTCCACGCAGGTCCTCCTCCCTGGAACACCCTTCGCTCCCTCACCTCCTCCAGAGGGAACGAGAACCTCCGAGTCCTCCAACATCCTGTCATCTGTGAAGCGTTCAGCAACCACCCCAATCGACCGTCATCACTGCACTTTCATTTCTGCTGAGCCAGTCCTGCATTGGTCTGGCCCAAGAGTCCCGCACTGCCCTTGTCCTGCTCCGCGAGGAAGGGGGGAAACCTCTGCAGGCTTTATCTCCCTGCTCCCTCAAGTCAGAGACTTCCAGGCTTCCAGCCAAATTCAGCCAATGAAAAGCACAGGCAAGAGGCTGGAGGCTGGAAGGAGGGAGGGTGGGGGCATTTCTCCCTTCCTCTCCCCACCTTGGGCAGCATTCTGGTCTCAAGGCCCTCGTGGTTCCAGCTCTCTCTGAGTGACCCCTGCCCTGGGCTCTGATAACACCACCTCCACCCTTTATCCTCCAGAGGAGTGGTGTCCTGCTGCTCCAATCCCCTGGGCTGTCTGACTGTACCTCCTGGTGAGTTCTATTCTCAGCGACTCTACCAGTGGGATAACCAACTCCCCAGATTGAATTCTCTCCCTCCTACTTTACAGGGTCTATTTTCTGTGTGAACCCTAAACGGGTTCCATCTTTCTTCAACCATGCTATGGTCATCACTTTCTCACCAGTCTCCTAGCAGCCTCTGAGCTCCTTCACAAAGTCTTCTTGGGCTTTGGATGTCCTCCACCCAGGGAAGGGCACTCATTCACTACTTATACCCTGCCTCGCTCCTCAAAGGACATCTCAAGCATATAGCTGGCACTTAGTAGGTGCCCCAAAACTAAACTTACTTAAATGAATGCCAAGGATACCTAATAATTTATAAAGAAGCCAGGCACTGGAAGAGAAAACTCTTGGAAACATCTTTACAGTGTATGCATATAAGAGTAGGGGGTTCCTGGAGAAACAGAACCAGCCATGGCTCTCTTGACATAAGAGAAGCCATTTTTGGCTTAAGCCGCTCTGTGATCTAAGCCTGGCCATACACAGTACCTTACTTGAACAGGTCTCAGTAATTAAAGATCTTAAGCGAAGTGAGGGAAGCAGGAACAAAGGGAAAGCAGTCAAGAAACAACAATCCAGCGATATACAGAATCCCAGTTCCTCCTCGAGGGATATCTATTACAATCTGATACTGATCTTTGAGTTTTGCAAGAACAAAGGCCTCAACCCAGTGGAAGATGGAATGATGAAGTTGATCTTTTCTGACCCTCACAACTTGAATCAACCAAAGCTTAGACTCTTGTTAAACTTTGCCCCAATTCTATACTGAATCCTCTGCCCCAGCCCCTTCACAAGTATAAATGTTGTTGTTTAGTCGCTAAGTTGTGTCTGGTTCTTTGCGGCCCCATGGACCATGGCCCGCCAGGCTGCACTGTCCATAGGATTTTTCAGGCAAGAATACTGGAGTCAGTTGCCATTTCCTCCTTCAGGGGATCTTCCTGACCCAGGGATGGAACCTGGGTCACCTGCATTGGCAGGCAGTTAAGATTCTTTACCTTCTGAGCCACCTGGGAAGCCCTGAATATGCATGTACTCTTAGCTTAAAACTTCCCCAGTTTTGCTATTGGGGAGTCGCTGCTTCGGGGAAGATCCCAGGTGTTCTCCTTACTTGCTGCAAATAAATCCTTCTTCTGTGGATCACTGACTTGGCTTTGTCTTGTGGCTCAACACCCACTAAGATGTGAACCCGGTTTTCAGGAAATGAAGAAAAAGAAGAATGATCCTTGAGAGGAAACAGAATCTAAGGATTCACTACCTAAGAATATAGAATCTAGGGCAAGGACTTGAGATTATGAATCTAAAAGACAAGCAAATTATGCTCTAGTCTACTCTGAACTCCTGCAAGGAATTTCATAGACCCTCACAGCTGCACCTTGTCACAGAAATACAACACAGTGGTTCAGAACAAGGGCTGAGGCACTGGGCTGCCAATCCAATGACTCTGGCAAGGTAACGTCTCTCCACCTCTGCTCTCCCAATCTGTAAATTTGCACCAGCTGTGCCCTGTGGCTTTGTTTCAAGAGCTCAACGAAGGACTGCACACTAGCTGCATCAGTCATTACCCGCAGCAGAGCTCAGCAGTGTCAAACCCAAGTGCCATCAGGGCACAAAATGAATCAGCCTGGGAAGCTGACAGGAGGTTTGCCCAAGGCAGGTGAGAGCATCCATGCCTTTCCTTCCCTAAGACCTCTCTTTCCAAGGGCTTTCCAAAATCTGAAGCCAAACCACTCACCTGCAGGCCAAAGGCAGCCTGCCAGCCTGCAACCCCTGAATTCTCAACAAGCCATCTCAGCAAACCAAGGAGAAAACCAAGGACCCAAAAGGATATGTGAGTGCTGCCTGGCCCCCCAGTGAGGCCAAAGGGTCCCATTCTCCTTGAGTCACTATAGGCTCAGAAGGAAAGGAGGGACTGAACAAGAGGGTTGGTAACACGCGGCCAAATAAAGGGAGCTACTTGAGACGTACGGTCAAAGTCGGCTTCCAGGAAAAAAGAAAAAAGGAAGCTGGTAGAGGAAGGACAGAAAAAGTGAAAGCGAATTCAGAGCAGCTTGAGGAAGGAGAGGAGGCGATACCCTGAGAAGACCCAAAAAGCCACACTAGTTAGTCCAGTGGTTCAGACCCTGCACTTCCACTGCAGGGAGCATGGGTTTCATCCCTGGTCGGAGAACTAGGATCCTGCATGCCAGCGGCGCAGTCAAAAAAAAAAAAAAAAAAAATGGTCACACTAAAGGAGAGGACAGTGGGCTGGCTTCACAAGGGAGGAGAGGAGGAAAAGAAGACAGGCAAGAAGCAAACCCACCGTCACTGCATAAAGGCAGAAAAGGAAGATACTGAAAATGTCCTGAGGGCTTTCATGAGCCTCATCAGTTATCCCTCAAACTTGAGTGCTAAGAGACCATGAGCCCTTCTAAGAGAAGATACGGTGGCTTAGGGGTCAGGTAAGATGCCATGTGATCACAGAGGGAGGGAGGGGCAGAACTGAGATTTTTTTTCTAAATCTTAGGGTTTCACCAGAATTCAGAGAGACACGTGTACCCCAGTGTTCACTGCAGCACTATTTATAATAGCCAGGACATGGAAGCAACCTAGATGTCCATCAGCAGACAAATGGATAAGAAAGCTGTGGTACATATACACAATGGAGTATTACTCAGCCATTAAAAAGAATACATTTGAATCAGTTCTAATGAGGTGGATGAAACTGAAACCTATATACAGAGTGAAGTAAGCCAGAAAGAAAAACACCAATACAGTATACTAATGCATATATATGGAGATTAGAAAGATGGTAACGATAACCCTATATGAGAGACAGCAAAAGAGACACAGATGTATAGAACAGACTTTTGGACTCTGTGGGAGAGGGCGAGGGTGGGAAGATTTGGGAGAAAGACACTGAAACAGGTATATTATCATATGTGAAACAAATCACCAGTCCAGGTTTGATGCATGAGACAGGGTGCTTGGGGCTGGTGCACTGGGATGACCCAGAGGGATGGAATGGGGAGGGAGGTGGGAGGGAGGTTCAGGATGGGGAACACAGGTACACCCACAGCGGATTCATGTCAATGTATGGCAAAACCACTTATAATACTGTAAAGTAATTAGCCTCCAATTAAAATAAATAAATTTATATTAAAAAATAAAGTCAAAACCTATTTAAGATTAAAAAATAAATAAAAATTAGGGGTTTCAGGATTTCCAGGTAAAATACAAGATGCCCAGGGACTTCCCTGGCAGTCTAGCGGTTAAGACTGTATCCTTCCAATGCAGGAGGGTCAGGCTCCATCCCAGGTTGGTAAACTAACATCTCCCATGCCAGGAGGCAGGGCAAAACAAAACAAAAAATCAAGACACCCAGTTAAGTCTGCATTTCAGATATACTACAAATGATTTTTTTAGTACATATATATTCCATTTAGTACATATATGTTCCACAGTGGGAACACATATACCCTAAAAAACTACTCATCATTTACCTGAAATTTAAACATGGCTCCTCATCTTATATTTTTGCTGAATGTGGCAACCCTATCTGGTTTCCTAGTCTTCATTATACCAAGCTGTCTCCAAGAATCCCGGTGTGGAAAAATAGAAAAGAGTTAATGAATAAAAGGAATAAAGGGATGATTCACACAGACAGACTTATGGAGGATGCTAAGCTACAACACATCAACTTAAAGCCCAAGAACAGAAAAGGGGGAGCAGTGGAACCATGGGAACTTGAGAACAAGAATGCACGGGACTTAGGAGAAGCAGCGCAGCCTACTGGCTTTCACGTGTGGGCTGGCAGGCGCATTCCAGGTGCCTCTTCACATCCCCCATTGGGTTCCAAGGACCCAGAGCTGCAAGGCACGGGGCCAAGAAAGAACGATACAAATCAGGGATTCAAAGTCATCAATGCCGATCTCCTTCAACCTGAAAGAATCTGACAGGCAGGCCCCCCAAGTAGCCTGGGAAGGAGGCAGGGAGAAACCAAGAGACCCCAGGAAGCCTTGGCTAGAGCAGACAGGTGAGAAGGGATGGGCACGCCTGGCTCCCAGAAGGCTTACTCCAACTCGTTCATGACTTGCTGAAATACACGGGCTGCCTTCCTGCCCCTTCATCACAACCAAAAGCCTTCACACCAGGGCACTAAAACCCCAACAGTGCCCTGGTGAAAAGCAGTTCCTTCAACCTTCGCAAAAGCCCTAGGCTGCCATTGCTACTGCTACAGAGATAGCCAGAGGCAACAGACAGAAAAACAGTCCCACCACAGACCTCCACAGACCACTGCAGACCTGGGAGCCCAGGGCGGTCCCTCCAGCACAAGGGCACTGCAAGCCTGCAAAGTCGGGCAGCTTCAAAGAGTCCTGTTGTGCTTTCTGTGCTTCAGAGCAGCCGCTAAGCAGGAGTGGAACGCATGTCTCAGCCATCAAAGTCCACCCTCTGGAACCCACACCCCCATGGAAAAGGGTCAAAAGTCACACAACAGAGAAGCAGGCTGTCTGCCTGCTGCCCACGGCGCTAAAGGCAGAAGCCTGGGCAAAGGTGTACATTGGCTCTTTTTTCATGAAATAATGGAAAGAGCCCGACAACTGGCCTACAAGAAAAAATGGATCTTTTAGGAAGCTGGATTGCCTCTCATTACTTATGCACAGCCACACAGGCGGGTTTTATCCTGACTCACCGAACCCCAGGAAATGAGCCCAGCTCCCAGGCATCCCCAAGCACCAGAAAAACACAGGCCCTGAGAAGTCAGACTGCAGAGCTCCCCAGCCTGAGGTCTCCAGAGAGATGGGCCCCTCTCAGCAATTCAGACAATTTTGCACCATCCTATTACGTATAAACAGGGTTATCAAGAACACCTTTGATTCTGAAGCACATTTTGGAGAACAAGAGAAAGTATGTATGTACATGTGTGGGGTGGGTGTTTACAAATCATCTTTAATATCATTTTCTACAAGAATAATTCACAAATTATCAAAACACTTTGACGTGCACTGTTTCATCTGATCCTCGTAATGACTGGTATTAACCCTAGAGACTGTGGTTTTACCAGGTAAGTCCATGGAGGCTCAAAGGCTCTGAGAGCAGCATAACGAACTAGCAATGTAGCTAGAACCTCAACTAACTGGAAGCCTCATTCTGTAGGGCCTGTGCTGCCTTGCAATGTCCAGTGATCAACACTAGGGAAGGAGATGGGGCTACGCAAGGGGCAAAGCTAAACTAAAGGCAATTCCACAGGGGAATACTGTGCAGCTGCAGCAAAGGACCACTGCCACAGGTAACACGGATGCCGTCTAATGTCAGTCACTGTGGGAACTAGGATGTGAAATCAGAGAATCTGCACGCATACAAAATACATTCTGTATAAAGCTACTTACAATATAAAGTTCAAAAAGAAGCAAAAAATTAATCCTCAGTGTTAGAGGTAAGAACAAGTCACTTTGGGGGTGTGGTGAGTGGAACAGAGAGTACAAGGGAACTTTGGGGGGTGTCGGGGGTGCTGATACTAGCATGCATCCTAAGTGGGGTAGTGATTTACACTGGTGAATTTACAGGTAAATTCACTGAGCACTTTTGCATCAGTTTGTGCTTTCAAAGCTTGGGGACTTTATTGCCGTGGTCCTCAACCTTTTTGGCACCAGGGACTGATTTCGTGGAGGGCAATTTTTCCAAAGCGCCAGGGGGGTGGGAGGTGGGGGGGAGGGGTTGGTCTGGGGATGATTCAAGCGCGTTACATTTACTGTGCGCTGTATTTCTAATCTAATGCTGCTGCTGTACTGGTCCAGGGCCGAGAAGTTGGGGACCCCTGCTTTACTGTATGTTGTACTCCACTAGCGAGTTTATCCAAAGTAAACTTGGACATCCCCCAAATAAATTCCATGAACTGGACTGAGCAGTGGCTGTGCTAAGACTGTGGAAAAAGGGAAATGAGGCTTCAAATGGCAGGGTTTTATGTGCTGGTCAAGCTACCATCACAGACTGACTACCTGGCTCAAATCACTGTCCCGCCGCTCACTGCATCCTAGGCCAGGACGCTGAGGCTGTTCCACCTTGCTTCTTCATCTGGGAATCAGAGGCAGCAAAGGGGTTGCAGTGAGAATCAAGTGAGGCCCTGAAATTCATCTTTCACAGTGCCTGGCACGGTGTTTTAGAACCGTGCCAGGCACAGAGCGAGACCAAAATACTTAACTGTTATTACCATGGGATAAGACGGGTCGTCTTATAGATGACAAATAACATAGTACCTGTCTCCCAGTAGTTTAGAAGGAAAACACAAATGTCTCCTCCACTAAGCAGCCAGAGCAGATTATGAACATCCAGAAACGTTCCAACTGTTTCCCCCTCCCTGCCCATTTCTGTCATCAGCCCCCAGACGGGACCCAAGAACAGAGCCAGCCAGGCCCTGCTCACCACCACCCCCCACACTTTCCTTTCTTTCCCCACATTCACGAAATGCCTCCTCCTTCCACCACTCCCGCCTGCGCCTAGATGAACTTCATCTTTCAGGTTCTCACTTCTATAACACCTCCTGAGAGAGACAGCCCTCCGTGACTGTGGTCCCTCTCCCGGCCTGAGTCGGGGGCCCTCCGGCAGCTCTCCTCGCAGATGCTATCTGTGGCGACTGCCTGGCATACAGGAGGTGATCAATACAGCGGCTGAAAAAAATCCACTTCTCTTGTGCTCGTCAGACTATTTTTAAGTAGAGGTTATAACTTAAGTATAAAGAGACTGGTTCCAGCCTGGGATGAGGCAGGAGAGTGGAGGAGGGGGGCCCCGATGGCAGAACTATCAGCAGAGGTGGCACACTCCGCAGTAACATGAGACAGGGTGAGGGGTGCAACAGACCCAGGCCCAACACTGGAGGCCAGTCAGTCAGAAAGTCTGCACACCCCACGCACAAGGCACCCTCTTTATCGTTGTTTCTCTTCCAAAGCAGAGAGTCTGCAACCCTGGAAACACTCCCTGAGGCCTGGGCTGGCATCCTGGGAATGTGCGGCAGGAACGGGGCAGCCCTGACTACTCTAAATGAAGGAACGCCACAGTGTGGGAACACAACTAAGAGGAAAACGCCCCCAGCAGGATAAAGACACAACTGTTCATAAATTTGTTTTTGTGCTTAAACTCTGAGGTCAGAGTTCCAGTTCTAGCCATAGGTCCTCAGGCAAGTTGCAGAACGTCTCTGGGTGTAAATTTGCAAATCTGTAAGACTACACATCAGTGGTGTGGATTAATTCAGGATATAAGTAAACCCCTCCCAACAGCACCCACGCCATAGTAAGCACTGGGTAAACATAAGCAGTTGTCATAGCAACACAAAACTACTTCCAAGTAGTTCAATGCTGATAAGGAAGAATTTCAAGCATTTTTTTTTTTTTTTTTGCTTTTTCAGACTTTCTTAAAGTATGGTTTATCTGAAATGCTATCAAGGAAATTAAACATAAGATTTTTTTTTTTCTTTAAATGGCAAACATCATCTACAAGGTGCTAGGGCTAAATCCTTTCTCTTTCCCAGAAGACAAGCCTTCCCTGTGCATTAGTCCCTCCCCAGTTCTCCACATCTGGGTGCCCACTCTGAGAGCAGATTCAGACCTATGGTGTGGAGCCTAGAGCTAGGGTGCCATATATTGGCTAAATGGACAAAAAGAACCAGAATACGGATTAGCCAAGAGGCAATAAAAATTGAAGCTGGAGCAAGATATCAACAGCATTTTAGTATATGTGCTGCCGAAGCGAGCACTATCAACAGCATTTTAATTAAAGCTGTTTAGGTCCTAATTAAAGAATTTAGGTCCTAATTCACAACTTCAACACCAAGACAAGAAAAAGAAGCTAGCTGCTTTTGCACACCAGACTCCAGTTTTTCTTTAAAAATTAAAAAGAAAAAAAAAACGTTTAAAGTAACTAGAAATAGAGGTTACCAAGGGCTGGAGGTAGGCGGGAAATGAAGAGTTACTGTTTAATGTAAACAGTTTCTGCTTGGGATGTTGAAAAAGTTCGGGAAATGGGTAGTGGTGATGGCGGCACAACACTGTAAATGTAACTAATGTCACTGAATCATACACTTAAAAATGGTTCAAGGGGCAACACTTATATTGTGTCTATATTACAACCAAAAAAAATGTCATTGTATCTTCAGTACTTCAAAATAATAAGCTACATGCACTCAAGGTTTAAAATGATGTGAAACAGTTAATAATGCTGTTCAAAAGACATGGCACCTTACCAGGTAGTTACTTGGACCGAAAGAAGTCCAAACTGCTACTTTATAGCATATACACTTAAAATTGTACTCTTTGGTTAACAAAGACATTAAAATCATCCAGCCAATTTTTTTTTCTCTCAAATTTTTGTGTTTCTATAATCAGAGGTTACTAAATGAAGCAGAGACACAATATTTTGACTTTTAGCAAATGTCTTTGTTTAGATAAATTAAGGCCTACCTAGTGAAGAACCAAAAAAAAAAAAAAAAACCCAAACAAAAAAATCTCAATAGAATGAAAGTTATTATACGAGTAATTACTTAAGATAACTGAAAAAAAAAAAAAACACATTGTTTACATGCAAATAATTTCATAAGTTGAGAAGCTCTTTCTATAATTAAAACACCAAATAATTTTTCTCTCAGGACTATTTTAGCTCTTCTAATTAAAAAACCTTGACTGCCCAAGACTCTGTTCACTAGTGAAATAAACACATGAAGGGTTTAATGCAGGTACTAGATTTCTAAGAACTTCCCTTACCTCACCCTTAGTCCATGCTGTTTTCATTCTTTCACTTTCCTCTTTCCTTCTATGGAAAACTTTTTTGAATTATGACCTACGTCTGTCTGGCTGAATATCCCAGCTCTGCTTCTCAGTACCGAATGGCCTCATCTGATCCCAAGTGGCCCGAGATGCCCTGGAGGGTGTTAACCCACTCACTCGGGACACACACCTGGCACCCATGGAGGCTGGTCTGATCTGGAACAGATGCGTGCAAGATTATCCCATCCATCAACACTGCTTTTTTACAAAACCGGAGTTTGCAACTGCCCATAAACTAGTATCTCTAATCCATTTTAACCTTAAGAAGTCTTTGTTTTCACAGTTTCCATTAAAGATTTAAGAAATTTGGTCCATGCAATAATGTCTGTGTAAGGAAAGTGGGTGGGCCCCAGAGTGTAATAGGAATAGATGAAAAAACCACCTAGATAATTTGTCTATGGGCAGATGTAAATTATGAAATTAAAAACATCACTGACATTTCTTTTCAATCATCACCATATTAAAAGAAAATTAAAAACAAACAAAAAGCCTTTCAGTGCCACCTGGACACAGACAAATTGAGCAACAGTTCTCTATCGCTGCCTTACAAAATAAACTCTCAGCTAATTAAACTGTGAGTGAATATGATACATTGTTTCCTTAAAGGTATTCACCAAAAGAGATGAACTTTATTTTGGAAGGTGGAAGGTAAGCCAGCCCTCGCTGGAACCTTGGCACCAGTCAGCCTGGACCGCCTTTCTGGCTTCCACTTGCATGTTGGTTATTTCCGCACCTCACAACTCTCTGGGCTGCAAAGTGATGGAGAGGGAAGGCCAGTTCTCTCTGCTCTGAATTCCCTGCCGCAACCAGCCAGGGCCAAGCTGAACACCAGTCAAGTGCAACCCTGCTGGAGAAGCCCTTACATTCCTTCTGGGTATTTTGGAGTACCTAACACCCAGTAGGCAGTTCCCAAGTACTTGGAGGTTGAATCCTGCCTGTTGTAGGCTGTATTTATGACACACCATTCTGTCCCTTACTGAAAAGGTGAAAATTTCCCAGCGTTAAACAAGTGAGTATGAAAATGAATTTTAAGCACTAATCTGCACTCCATGCCTCGGATCTAGGGACGAATAATAAGTAAGGGAGTGAATTCATTCTAAACAACCATCAAACTGTTAACCCTTTGTTAGTTCTCCCTAAAAGAGAACACCTACACAAAGTGACATTTGCAATTTATGAGCTGGAGCACTGGGATAAAATACACAGCTGTGGACTTGACAAGCATAAAAGGTAAGAAAATCTGATAGCCTTGGGGAGGTAGGAAGAGTCTGCAAGTTAATACCTCTCCAAGATCCTGACTATTAGAAATACTTTTCAGAGCATTCGTTTCCCTGTCAGGAAAATTTCAACCACCACTGAGCAGGAACACTCTGAACCCGTGATCACCAGCCCTGACGATCATTCAATCCATCTATTAATAAAAGCAACTAACTGCCTGTGATTGAAAACAAAAAGCAACACCTACCACTAAGAGACAAAGTACAAGAGGGAACAAAGAAGGTGACCTTACTCCTTACTCAACCTGGCTGTATGAACCTAAAGTCTCAGATTAGCATTTCTAGGAGTAAATGCTGCAATGCACGATTTGAGGAAGAAAACAAGAATGCAAGTACACACTGTGTGACACTATCAACCTCCCCAAATCCACTCTGCAAACCACACGTGGAAATCCACCAGGATTCAACAAATCTCCCCATCCGGTTTGCAGATACCGCCCCAATTGGAGCTTCAGGTGCCTGCTATTTGCACTGATACCTCCTCCCCATGATGGCCCACAGGTTGTTTTCCAGAAGCAGCCATGGGGCATTTCAACATTAAATAAGGTTATGAGGAATGCCTGGAGTGACCTGTCACCATCAACAAAATGGAAGGGGCAAATCTGAACCCCTCCGACAGAGTCACTTTCTCCTCTAAGCCTTGCTCAAACAACCCTTGGAAAGTGAACCCAACGAAACTATGTCCCCGTTTAGAGGTGAAAAGGTATCGCGAATGCCTAGGTATTGCTACAAGGTTGCCTACAGTATCACCCATAACAGGAAGGCAAAGCTTTGGGACATACACTAATTGAGGTGGTCCGCCAAAGTATACAGTGTATCCATTCATCCATACAAGGATGGTGAAGATGGTGTTTGCTGTTGTTGCTGACAGTTAGGAGAGCAGCTCTAGGAGCGTAAGCATTGGAGACAGTCTTGGCTCCCTCGCCCAGGACAAAACAAAACAAAAACACCTCATCACTTAATGCCTCTGAGGTCAGCCCAACATACCCTTGAGTGTCTACTGCATGCCAGGGACCGAAGAATGGAAGTGAACAAGGCAAATTCTGCTCCCAAAGGGGAGACCTACATGCTGGGGGCCTGGAGAGGAAGCGGTCTCATGAATGGGCAACTAACCCAGCATGTGGCTGGCAAAGAGGCAGTACTAGTGCACACGGAGGTCAGAAGGAAGTACAGCCTGCTTGGATTTATAGGGTGAAGGGTAGGGAAGGACATTTAAGGGCAGGAGGTACATCTTAGAGAAGCCAGAGAAACCTACTGAGATTCAGGAGCTGGCAGTTCAGTAGAGTGAGAGCTTTGAGAATGTGAGGGGTGTGTCTCTGAAGCAAGCAGGGGCCAGATCATAGAGAGCCTGGTAAACCACAAAAAGTTCACCTGGAGTCAGAGGGCAATGGAAGTCATTAAAAGTCTGTGAGCAAGCAACAGTTCCTTCAGATTTTTGCTCCAGACCAGTGTCTCTGGTCTTGAACAAGAGTCCCCACAAACCAGATATTGGTGATTCTCTGAACTATTCCCCATCCTCAGCAAAATAAATAAAAGCACTAGAAAAGACTGTCTGGACCTCCTCTACACTTTTGTAGGGCTTTTTAAAAAATCAAATACAAAGAGTTTATATGAAACACACAGAAGAAATCTAAGAATAGCCTCTATAAGAAGACTGGATTTGTGTATGATCAGACCTAACTGTGAGATCATACTTTTCTCTAAGTTGCGTCTAAAGTTGGGTACTTTCACTAGAATCTAAGGGGGAAAAAAAATTAAAGCAAGGAAAACAAAAGTCACACACTACACCTTTTTATAAGGGCAATGTTGATCTGACAGCTTCATAATCTGCCAAAACAAAATCTTAAGAAATGGAAAATAGTGTATTGGGCATCCAGAGTAAATAATCTGAAATCCACAACATTAACTATACGGTAGCTTTTATTGGTTAATGAAATTGTTACACTGTTGATATTTATTTTTTTTTTACACTGTTGATATTTAAAACAGCCAAGTTTTCTAATCTAAATACCATACCAACACGTTTTTCTTCTATAACTTCAAAAGATCTTTGTATTCCTGTTTCCCTCAACTTCTATAATGAAAGACTAATATTATAGATAGAAAAAGACGCTTAAACTCTAGTAATTTGTCATGGGCCTTTACTTCCAAACCAAACATATGGCAAAGGTCTGAGCTGGTCCAGAAAACACACCTTGGTGAACTAGCATCCAGGAATAAGACCCTGCTTATACTTTGAGAAACTAGTCCAGAACTTAGCAGCCATTCAATTACTGCCCACAATTACATTTCATCTTCTCAGAGACCACGATCCCTGGATTCCTCTCGCTACGTTGACTCAGATAATCTCCTATTACATTTTAACCCAAAGGACAAGTCAGAAAGATCAAGCCTAACATCTAAAAGCTACTCAACAGTGTAACTGAGCAATTTTTGTTTTGTTTTGTTTATTTTCTCCACTCCAAAGAAGAAGTTATGACTGATAATCAGCAGTCTGGCTCCACTGCTGATTTACTGGGAGAAATCGGATAATCACTCAAAACATTCCATTCCACCACTAACCCAAATAAAACACACCAGGGGAAAGCTGTGGCAGTGGACACTTGTAGACAGGGATGAAAGGCCTTGTACAGTTGATTCTTCCCCACAGATGATGTTTACCTCCATCATACAGATGTGGAGAACACAGACCATGAAGCCGGTCCTTTATTAAAAGGGTAGCTTAACTAGAATAAGCACCTACATACCAAAAGAGACAGAAATGACTGCCGGTTAAGAACTTCTATTGGCCTTTGGACTTGGCTTAAAAAATGAGGGCCCAATAATGAGATATCACTACACACCTACTAGGATGGACAAAATCCAAGACAGATAACACCCAAATGCTAGCAAGGATGTGGAGCAACAGGAACTCTCATCACTGCTGGTGGGCATGCAAAATGGTACAGTCACTCCAAAAAGTTTGGCAGTTTCTTTACAAAATGAAAATACTCTCACCATACTACCAGCAATTAGCTCCTCCCTACTTACCCAAATGAGCAGAAACCTTCTGTCTACCCCCAAAATGTGCACACAGAAGTGTACTGCAGGTTCATTCACAGCTGCCAAAACTTGGAAGCCACCAAGTCCTTCATTAGGTAAATGGTATAAGTAAGTAAGCTGTGGTATAGTCAAAGAAATATCATTCAATGTTAAAAAGAAAGGAGGGACTTCCCTGGTGGTCCAATGGTTCAGAGTCCCCTTCCAATGCACAGGACGTGGGTTCAATCCTTGGTCAGGGAACTAAGATCCCACATGCTGCAGGGCAACTAAGCCTGTACCTCAACTAGAGAAGCCTATGTGTTGCAACAAAGACTCAGTGCAGCCAAGAAAGAAAAAAGAAATGAGCTACCAAGCCAGGAAGAAACAGGGAGGAAACTTAGATGCATCTTACAAAGTGAAAGATGCCCATCTGAAAAGGCTACAGATTGAATGATTCCAACTATATGACTTTCCGGAAAAGGCAAAACTATGCTTTTGGCCACCTGATGTGAAGAAGTGACTCACTGGAAAAGACCCTGATGCTGGGAAAGATTGAAGGCAGGAGGAGAAGGGGACGACAGAGGACGAGGTGGTTGGATGGCATCACAGACTCCACGGACATGAGTTTGAGCAAGCTCCAGGAGTTGGTGATGGACAGGGAAGCCTGGCATGCTGCAGTTCATGGGGTTGCAGAGAGTCGGACACGACTGAGCAACTCAACTGATGGAAGACAGAAAAAAGATTGATGGTGGCCAGGGGTTAGTGAGGGATGAAAAGGCTGAGCACGGGGGATTTTTATGGCACTGGACCTGCTCTGTACACTATCATGGTGCTACAATTCATTGTACACTTGCCCAAACTGATAGAATGTACCACACCGAGAGTGAACCCTATAGACTTTGCGTGATTATGTTGTTTCAATGTTGGTTCATAGGTTGTAACAAACGCACCATTCAGGTGGCGGATGTTGATAATGGAGGAGGGGAGGAAGGGCAGGGAGTATTTTCCTGGTACCTTCTGCTTAAGTTTGCTGCTAAACTAAAACTACCCCCTCACCCCCCCCCCCAAAAAAGCAACCCCTCTCTCTTCCCAGGGTGTAGATGATCAGCAAGGAAAAGACATCTACAATCACCTTCTGTGCTCAAAAATATTAAAGTTAATATCATAATTAGAGTTACTAGTAAGAGCCATGAAGACAAATATAGGATTCTGGCACCATCTTCTCTTCAAATAAAATTAGTGAGAAATCTACCAAGGCCTTCACTTAATATTTAAGTCTTTTCACAAACTTCCTGGATTGCTAGCAGCAAGTTTCACGCAGCTTAACCTTGACATAGACACACAGTGTTGTTCAATGGAATCCTTACATCCACAGACTTACTTCATGTAGTCACACACATTTTTCCTCCCAAATTACAAACCCTAAAGGTCATACCCACTCACCACAATCTGTGTCCTAAGTCAGTCAACTCCAACAAAACGCTCAAAGGAATCTCTCCTCTGCATTTGCCTGAGTAACACCTGCCAAGTATTAGGGAACTCAATACACCACAAGCACTTTTTATTTATCCCCCTGAATATATTCATCAGAGATTAAAGAATGGAGAGTCTTCTGGTACCTATAGGCTGTCATCCAAAGCAATTTTAAAATTTGACTCCGTGAGGCCGCAGAACTTTTCACCAAGTGTATTTGGTGAGATGTCAGTTTTAGTTGAGGGAAGTTCCAGTGAAGCCACCACCTCACACAGCTCTTCACGCCAAGTGTTCAGTGGCCTGTGATCTTACACACCAGGAATGAATGTGTCTGTGTACAATTTACAGACCTACTTTTAATATGGTCAAGTGTCAAACAGCTAACCCTTTCATAGTCTCTCCACCCGGCCATCCTCCTTCCCAAACAAAAACAGCCTGAATTGCTCACAGTATGCAAGAAGTCAGAGATTCCATTTTATGCAAGTTTCACTACTTTCAGTGGTTCACATTCTCCAAGAGACCAGACTCACCCTCTCATTTACTAACTCCAATCTTAAATAAACTGCCTCCACCAACTTCCCCCTCTTCTCAAACCTCCACTCACCAAAGACATCTCTCTCAGCCAAGAAGGCTCCAGAAGAGGCTTGGAAGTGGCTGCCTCTGCAAATTCCTCCCCATCCTACCAAAAGGGCACTTCAAGAACTTGACAGTCTGAATATTGCTTCAATGCCATTCACCAGAGCTGGATCGGAGCATGCGGGGTGTCTTTCAGCAATCAATTTCTATTTAGGCTGCCTATCACAATGAAACTTTGGTGAAAACCTGCTTTCTAAGCAAATTCAGAATGCCATCCAGTCCCCAAGTGCGAGCCAGCACGGGGCGGGGGTGGGCGGGTGGGCAGCGTGGATACACACAGTCCGTCCTCCACTGACGACTTTCTGGTACAGGGGCATCCTAAACTTGCCGCATTTCCTTTGCAGAGTTGTGATCTTCCATCCATCCCCGAATTCACGATTTCTTCTCCATCTGAAGGTTCAACCTAATCAGCTATTGTGGAGTTAACTATGGCAATTCATCCCCTGGGTTTCTGGACATTTTCCTCTCTCCTCCGGGCTGGGAAACTGTTTTGATCTAACAGGGTTGCCTGTGTGGGGATTCTGCATGTTAATGATGTGGCTAGCCGGCAGGGATAGTAGGTGAGAGCACACACTGTACTTTTCCCAGTTATGTTTCGCCTCATCACAGCTAATCGTGGCCTTTCTAAAGGCCTGCTACACGAGAAGCGAGACCTACACACCTAATCTTATCCTCTTTGCGGGAGCCTCCGGGGACCAGGTGGAAACAGAACAGACAGCCCGTTCTCCCGTCAAGTATCTAGAAGCCGAACCAAAATATCCCCTAGACAGACACTCCACCGCCAAGGAAGCAAACACACGCCAAAACAACAACAACAACAACTCCCTTTTGCTCGGCGAGGGAGTCAGCCGATCTCCTTCACCCTGGTTTCAGCCGGTCCGGACTTCATACCCTTCGCTCTGTCCAAGCCGGTATAAGATGCTGCGTTCTCCCAGCAGTACACGGCCGCCACCACCCCCCACCCAGGGAAACGACTTCCAACGGAGGTGGGAGCATCAGCTCCGGTACCCGCCCTTCCCTCTCGATCCTGGCCAGAAAAACTGCACTTCCCGGATTCCCGGCCACTCTCTCCCGCCCCCTCCCCGGGCGATCCAGCTAGCGCTGTCCTAATGCCAACCAAGTGCCCAGCCCAGCTGCACACCCCCCGCACTCTCGGCCAGGTCCCCGGAACAGGCCCCGGCTTCCTGCCTCTCCCTCAGCCTAGGACTCCCCGATCTGGACGCACCCCTCAAGCAAACTAGGACTGAAAAAAGTCCCCCCCCCCCCCAGCCACGCCGCCAGCTTCCAGCTCCTCCCGGAGGAGCCTCCTCCCTAAGGGGCGACAAGGGAACGTGGTATATATGTGGGGGGGTGGGGGGGTGGGGGGGTGGGGGGGTGGGGGGGTGGGGTCCCAGCAGCCTCTTCCCGCACCCCGCGAGGGGCCTGGACCCCGGGGAGGGCAGACCAGCGCGGTCCCGAAGGGACACCTCCCACTCCCTCCACCCTCCGGGGCCGGGTCTTGGCAGCGAGTGTGCTCGCTGCTGGTCCTCGGAAGCCTAGAATAGCCCGGGGGCTGCCCCGGGTCGGGAGGCAGCATCTCCCAGGGGCGGGCGGAGGTCAGCACCGCGGCGCACCCCGGGGGGGCACTCACGATGGTCACGCTGGCTTTGCGCAGGTCGCGGTTCTCCTCCTGCAGCGCCTTGCACTTGAGTTTGTAGGTCTCCAGCTCGATCTTGAGCACCTTGTTCTCCTGCTGCAGCGAGGCCAGGCGGTTGGTGAGCTCCTCCAGGCGGAACGGGGAGATGACAATGCCCCCCGACTTCCCACCGCCGCCACCTCCCCCGCCGCCACCGCCGCCGCCGCCGCCCGAGGTCGACGAGCAAGACGACTGCATGGCGGCCGAGCCACCGCTGTTGCCCCCCGCCCCGTCCGTGTCGCTCTCGCTGGCGCTGTCCGCCATGGCCGCGGCGGGCTGGGGAGACGCGCAGGAGGAGGAGCAGGGAGGCGGCGGCGGCGAAGGCTGGGCTGCGAATGAGTGGGCGCCGGGGCGAGCACAGGGGAGCGCCGAGCTGGGCGCCTGGCACCAGGGCGCAGACTCGGAGCGGCGGCGAGAGAAAGAGAGGGAGCTTCCCGCTGCCAAGGGACCTCCTCTGCCAGAGAACAGAGACCCCGCCCGGGCTCGGGCAGTACTGCACTGGGGCTCGCTCCAGCCGGGCTTGGCGCGCTCGCTAGGCCGCTCGGCTAAGCCGGCGGAAAGCTCCGAGACTCACCCGCCGCCGCCCTCCTGGCGCCCGCCGGCTGGCTGGGGAGGCGCTGGCCGGGCCGGGGCGGGAAAGCCAGGCCAGCCTCCGCACCAGCCGCTCGCCAGCCGCACGTGTTCTGAGGGAGGGCCTCCCAGCCCCCTGACCTAAGCCCGCGGCCGCCCAGCCTCTTCCGGGCTCGCGCCCGCTCCTGGGAAAAAGAAACCTAATGCCCCACTCGCCTCGCAGGTGCTGGGTACACGTGGAAAGGTCAGCCCGGCGCGGGCATCCAGCCCCCGCCGACTCCGTGGCCCCATCTTCCGCTGACCGTGTGTGCTCCTGTCTCCCTCTGTCTGTTTCAAACAGACACGCAGCCCTTTTAGTTGGATCTCTCAGTGAGCTTGCCGGGGAAGCTTCGGATAGCGCTCACAGAACAGAAAGTTCCCCTGCAAGGAGCGGAGGAGGGCGACGAGACAGGAGCCACAGGTTAACCTCGTTAAGAAAAGATCTGCAGAAGAGACACACCGCCCTCTTTACTCCTCCTGATAACCCCATAAACCACCCTGCGCTCAATTGTCTAAACAAGGTGCAAGTTTTTTCTTTTCTCTCTGCATCTTGCAGACAATGCCAGGACCTGTTGGGCAATAGGATTAAGACAGTAACATTTATCTAATCCAAAAAGAAAAAAAAGACAATTTTTGTGGATTAAAACATCTCTTTTAAGGGCCAGTTTTCCAAAGCAACTGCAGGCAGAGCATTCTGCTGCACGAATAGTGATGATTAAGTGGGAATGCAACATAACCATCATTCTCTTTCCCATCATCTTGCCCACTCCTAGAAAACTTAAGTAGGTCAAAACTAAACACAGATTAATTATGCTAGTGTGGTCTAATTCGGGGTTCTAGTTTTAAAGCATAAGAAATTCAAAATCAAAACTTGCATTTCCCCTTCTCCCCTCCCAAACAAAGGCTTACAGGAAATTGGCCCAGCAGGTGAGATGATTCTTAACACTTCACACTGTTGACACAAAACAGCTTTCACTTATGTATGAAAATCAGAAAATGAAACCGACCAGACTCGTTTTATTACCCAAGCTTAGTCAACAGAAGAACAAACAGATGGAAACAAAATATAGGGGGAAAATGGGGTGAAGTTTTTTCTATTACTTTGAACTTTGGGGAAAGTTTATAATGTGTTAGTAAGGATAAAGAAGTGGCTTTAACGATTTTTATTTCAGCTCCTCCATTATCTTTAAAACTAAATTTAGCCTAATGATTACAGTTATTCAATGGCTAATGAAAACTGGTACCCAGGAATAAAGTGAAACCTCCAAGTGTTCCAAATGACATCATCCTTTACCAAGATGGCTGCTTTCTGGCAGCCAGCTCCAAAATGCCAACCGCAATTAAACCCCAAATTTCTCATTATTTTTTAGTTTAACAAAAAAGGACTTCTGAATTAGTCACTGCTGGTGTAGCAGGAACAACAACAAGAGTTACTGTGCTCCTCAGAAACGTTCAGCCAATGGAAATAACTCTGTTAGAAGTGACCAGTTTAATTTTCACTGAAACTTGCTCTTCTCCCTGACTTTTCCTTTTGGGAATCTGCTAGAGCAGACAAACAGCTCGTTAAACTGGAAACAGCTTCTGGAAAACTCACTTGCTGGGTGAAATGGAGGAATAAAGCTAGCGGGGAGCAGCACCACAGGGGGAAACCCAGACTTAACATTCTGAAACCCAGACTTAACATTCTTTCCACTTTATCCAGCACTGTGATAGAATCTTTTAAGAGCCAGTCTGGCTTCCATTCTTCACAAGTTTCCATTGTTCCATATCCCATAGTATCTTAAAGCTAGAGCTTACATAGAAACACTCAGGAGACAAGTTACCTTTCTCTTAGCTTTATCACCAACTATATTCGGAGAGAGAACTTAAACTGCTACCAGTCGGCAGAGGGGTGGGGTTTAAAGTGCTTGACTTTCTTAAAGGGCCCACGGTTACCGTAACTTAAAATGGATTGGTTTTGAATTGGATTTGGAGGAAAACTGCGTTTTGACTTGGTACTCATAGGCAGTAACTGTGTTTAGAAGGCCTTAGGGAGAAAGTCATCTTCTAAAGCTTCCCTGCTGATACAGATGGGAATAAGCTGGAGAACATTTTTTCACTGTGGTTTTTATTGTTATTGCAAAGCAGAAGCGTGTCTAATTTTCTACTTCTTGTAAAAGTGGTTCCCCTTATAAACAGACCATTTATCACAACATTGGTTCAGTAATAGGATTACAATGAAAACACTAGTTACAAAACCAATAATATCGTTATAAAACTTCTTTTCAGCTTTCCCGGAGAAATGAATCAGAAGAATAAATGGTAGTATGTATTGCCTGGAGGAAGAAGAAACAAATACAGACCATCAGTTCCATTGGAGAAATAACAAGATTTACCTTTGTCCAAAATGCAAGCTGCAAAAGTATAAAAATAAAGAAAAAGAATATGTATAGTCTAATTGCAAGGTACAACGTCTCTTTGTCCAGTGCCATTTATTCAGCTGATTTACTCTGTGGCCTTGGAATGTTCAATAATAAAATTAAGGGACTTCCCTGGTGGTCTAGTGGTTAAGAATCCACTTCCAGTGGGGGGGCTGCAGATTCCAGCCTTAGTCAGGGAACTGAGCCCCCACATGCAACTGAGTCCACACACTGCAATGAAGAATCTGCATGCTGCAGCAAAGACCCAGTCCAGCCTAAATAAATAAATAAAATTTTAAATTTTAAAAAATAATAATAAAGTTAAAATATAGACATAAATCACTGGTGATTTCTGTTTAATTTTTAGTGTCTAACAATAAATTGCTGTACATATTACATTAGCATTAGATACAAGTGATTTCACTCAAGCTCTGAATAGACTTAGTGGTTGCAGAACCTATCATTACAGTTGGGTTTTTTGTTTTTTTTTCCTAATTTATTTGGCTGCAGCAGGTCTGGGCGGCCTTTGAGATCTAGTTTCCCTACCAGGGATCAAACATGGAGTCCCAGCCACTGGACCACCAAACAAGTCCCCAGAACCTATCAATACAGTTTTTTAAAACAACTGGAGTGGCCTATTGCCTTCTGAGATAGCTTACAATCTGTCTGTAGATTTTCTGTCTGTAGAGATGTTTCTCTCAAAATAAATCTACCTCTTACATATCAAAAAATAATAATAATTAGAGTGAGCCACATATGACCTGGCTTTCACAGAGTGCCTGAATTTGGATAGAATCATAGACTGTGCCACTGTGGTGCTATTATTTCTTGAAAGGTAGCTGATAGTAGAGATAACTGGAGTAACAGGCGAGTTTGGCCTTGGAGTACAAGATGAAGCAGGGCAAAGGCTAACAAAGCTTTGCCAAGAGAACACACTGTTCATAGCAAAGACCCTCTTCCAACAACACAAGAGACAACTCTAACATGGACATCACCAAATGGTCAATACTGAAATTAGATTGATTATATTCTTTGCAGCCAAACATGGAGAAGCTCTATACAATAAGCAAAAAAAAAAAGACCGGGAGCTGACTGTGGCTCAGATCATGAACTTCTTACTGGAAAATTCAGATTTAAATTGAAGAAAGTAGGGAAAACCATGAGGCCATTCAAGTATGACCTAAATCAAATCCCTTACAGTTATACAGTGGAAGTGACAAATAGATTCAAGGGATTAGATCTGATAGATAGAGTACCTGAAGAACTATGGACAGAGGTTCGTAACACTGTATAGGATGCAGTGACCAAAAGGAAGAAATGACCGTCTTAAAGAAAAAGAAATGCAAAAAGGTGAAATGGTTGTCTGAGGAGGCCTTACAAATAGCTGAGAAAAGAAGGGAAGCAAAAGGGAAAGATATACCCATTTGAATGCAGAGTTCCAAAGAATAGCAAGGAGAGATAAGAAAACCTTTTTAGGTGAAGAAGAGGTGGCAAGAATAAACAGATGAACTGTACAAAAAGTGTCTTAATGACCCAGATAACTACAGTGGTGTGGTCACTCACCTAGACCCAGACATCCTAGAGTATGAAGTCAAGTGGGCCTTAGGAAGCATTACTACCAACAAAACTAGTGGAGGTGATGGAATTCCAGTTGAGCTATTTCAAATCCTAAAAGATGATACAGTTGCACTCAATATGCCAGCAAATTTGGAAAACTCAGAGGTGGCCACAGGACTGGAAAAGGTCAGTTTTCATTCCAATCCCAAAGAAGGGCAGTGCTAAAGAATGTTCAAACTACTGTACAGTTACACTGATTTCACATGCTAGCAATACAATGCTCAAACTCCTTCAAGCTAAGCTTCAACTGTATGTGAAACAAGAACTTCCAGATGTTCAAGACAGATTTAGAAAAGGCAGAGAAACCAGAGATCAAATTGCCAACATGTGTTAGATCATAGAAAAAGCAATAGAATTCTAGAAAAACAACTACTTCTGCTTCATTGTCTACACCAAAGCCTTTGACTGTGTGGACCACAGCAAACTGTGGTAAATTCTTAAAGAGATGAGAATACCAGATCACCTTACCTGCCTCCTGAGAAAACTGTATGCAGGTCAAGAAGCAACAGTTAGAATCAACATGGAACACTGAACTGATTCCAAAATGGGAAAGGAGTCCTTAAGGCTGTATATTGTCACCCTCCTTATTTAACTTATATGCAGAGTACTTCATTTGAAATGTGGACTGGATGAATCACAAGCTGGAATCAAGATTTCTGGGAGAAATATCAACAACCTCAGATATGCAGATGATATTGTTAGGGGAAGCACACTGATTGAAACCACCCACCCTGGCCAGGCACTATAGTAACCATTTGCATGAGTTGTTTTATGACAGGAGATCCTGATAAGGAATACGGAACCAATAAGCCACCACCAGCCCGAAGAGTTTGGGAAAGGTCGAGAGGAGACACCGCGTGTCCATCCACTTCCCAGAATCCCTCTCGCTGGCATCCATCTTGGCTGAGCGATGTGTGCGCCACCAGGAAAGACTCTGAATTAGAATGATTGGCCAAAGACTACCCGGAAACTAATCCCATCACCATAAAACCCGAGACTGGGGCAGAGCAGCTCTCCTGGGTTCCCTTACCCTCCTGCTCTCCACCTGAGTGCCCTTCCCAATAAAATCTCTTGCTTTGTCAGCACATGTGTCTCCTCGGACAATTCATTTCCAAGTGTTAGACAAGAGCCCAGTTTTGGGCCCTGGAAGGGGTCCCCCTTCCTGCAACAATACCATCATAATGGCAGAAAGCAAAAAGGAACAAAAGAGCCTCTTGATGAAGATGAGAGAGGAGCGTGAAAAAGCTGGCTTAAAATTCAGCATTCAAAAAATGAAGATCATGGCTGTGAGGCTGCGCCATGACAGGCAGTCTAGATTAGGAGTAGGCCTGGTTTTCCAGGGTAACATGATTATCAGGCCACCTGGAGCCAGCCAATCAATATGCGCCCAGTAAGGAAAAGGGAACCTATCAGGGGAAAGCTGAAAAGCCCGAGAATGCCCAAGTTTAAAAAAAAGTCTGCTAAGGTTTGAGCCAATAAGATTACTTTGCAAACATGTAACCAATCCGCTTAAGCCAGCTACCAACTGCTTATGCACACCTTATAAATTGGGTAACAGCTCGGGCTCAGCGCTTTCTGACCCTGCACCACTGCGTTGGTTGCGGCAGTGAGCCCTGACTTGAGTCAGCAATAAACTTCCCTTTTTTGCGAGTTACATTGTCTTGGAAGCCTTCTCTCTTCCCGCTCGGGGATTCGGACATCGGGCATAACAATGGCATCTGGTCCCATCACTTCGTGGCAAATAGATGGGGGGGGGGGGGAAATGGGAACAGTGGCAGATTTTATTTTCTTGGGTTCCAAAATCACTGCAGAATGGTGACTCCAGCCATGGAATTAAAAGACACTGGCTCCTTGGAAGAAAAGCTACAACACACCTAGACAGCATATTAAAAAGCAGAGATCACTTTGCCAGTAAATGTCCGTATAGTCAAAGCTATTGTTTTTCCAGTAGTCATGTATGGATGTGAAAGTTGGACCATAAAGAAGGCTGAGCACCGAAGAATTGATGCTTTTGAACTGTGGTGCTAGGGAAGACTCTTGAGAGTCCCTTGGACAGCAAGGAGATCAAATGAGTCCATCCTAAAGGAAATCAACCTTGAATATTCATCGGGAGGCCTGATGCTGAAACTGAAGCTCCAATACTTTGTCTACCTCTTTCGAAGACCCTGATGCTGGGAAGATTGAGGGCAGGAGAAGGCAGCGACAGAGGATGAGATTGTTGAATGGCATTATCGACCTAATGGACATGGATCTGAGCAGACTCCAGGAGATGGTGAAGGACAGGGAAGCCTGGCATGCTGCAGTCCATGGGGTTGCAAAGAGTCAGATATGACTTTGTGACTGAACAACAACTAGTTCCTAGGTCTGGAACAGAGTTTCTCACCCTTGGCACTATTTACTCTGTGAGCTGAAAAATTCTTTTGGTTTGTTTGCTTTATTGAAGTATAGTTGATTTACAGTATCATGTTAGTTTCAGATGTATAACAGAGATTTAGTTATAATTAGATGTGTTATAACTATATATGTGTGTGTGCATTCTTTTTCAGGTTCTTTTCCCTTATGCATTATTACAAAAGATTGAGTATAGTTCCCTGTGCTATACAATAGGTCCTTGATTATATAGTAGTATGTATATGTTAATCCTGTTCTCCTAATTTTTCCCTCCCCCCATTTTTATCTTTTTTTTTTTTTTCAGGTTCCATATAAGTAAAATCATACGTTATTTGTCTTTCTCTGTCTGGTTTACTTCACTTAGTATGATAATCTCTATGTCCATTGGAAAATTCTTCATTGGGGGCGTGGGGAGAGGGGCTGTCCTGTGAATTAATTGTAAGACGTTTAGCAGCATTCCCAGCTTCTACCCACTAGATACAAGTACTGTGCCACCCAAGCATCTCCAGACATTTCAAAATATTCCCTGAGCGGGGAAAAATGCCCACAGTTGATAAACACTAATCTAGTGAAAAATCACTTTTGGAGGGCAAAAGCATGCCCAGTTTGGAGTGGCTCTTCTGGCAACATATTGATAACATAGCACTGAGCCATTAAGAGAGGTTCCCTCTCATTTCAAATTCCCAGTGTCAACTAGCCAAGAGATTCTGTACCAAAATAGCTACATCCACACTTCTTACTCTTTTTTGCCTTCAACCACCCATTTCTTTAACATGCCTTTTCAATATTTTATACTTAGTAATATTTATCTAGCCTTACATATGTAGTAATCCACCCAAGCAAGAGATCAAACCTACAAAATTAATTATATATCTCATCTGTATCCTGCTATTTCTGTTCATTCATTATTTGTCACAAGAATAAAGACTATTTCTTCCAACAGCAATCTAAAGAAGTGAGTCATCAGCCTAGGTAAATCAGGTGAGAATCAAGGATTTCAACAGTAAAAAATGAAATATATGACTTATATGTCTGAAGATTTGGCAATCTACAAAACCTAAAACATGTCTTGACACAGATCATACCAGACTACTGAGCAGGAAATGCTTTTTAAATCCTACTAAATACACAGCAGAGCTTGAAAGAAAGAAAGGGAAATCCCAGGCTCCAAAAGCAAAGAGGAAAACTGGAAACAAACCAAATGTCCACCTACAATATAAATCCTGTTGTATTCATGCAATGAAATAACATACAGCAATGAAAATAAACAAACTACAAGTATATGAAACAACATGAGTGAACTTCAGAAATACAATGATAAGTAATGGAAACCAGACACAAAAGAATATATGCTATATGATTGCATTTATATAACATTCAAAAGTAGACAAAATTGATCTGTGACGTCAGAAGTCAGAATAATGATTCTTCTTGGGAGGAGATACTGGTTGGAAAGAATATTAGGAAATTCCTGGTAACCTTCTTTTTCTTTATCTGGGTACTTGTTACCTAGGTATATTCACTTGTGATATTGAGCTATGTATTTATAATCTGTATGCTTTTCTATATGTATGTTATACTTCACTAAAATGTATAAATCAAAGGAAGGGCAGAGTACTATAAGCCAGAGTAGTGACCTAGTAGCTGAAACAGGAGTAGTAGCACTGTGAGTCTTTCTAACCACAATATTTGAGTTTAATGTCCATCAGGGATAGGCTTGGGCCTTATAAGGCAGGAAGATGTAAATAAGATACCTATAAAGTGGCAGCCTGTCAAAGAGCTACACCACACTGAAAGGCTGGATTGCAGGGATGGCAGTGGGGTGGGGGTGGGGAGGAGTCTTCCTACCAGCAAACACGAAGATAACAAGGAAGGCTGCCTTAAACTGAGTTCAGAGTTTACAAGAAAATCTCTTTGGAAAATTTATAATCTAGACCCAAGCCTCACGGAGTTAAGGACTTCACATATATACCTCATACTACTACATGGTCCAGAAATACCCCAAATATCTTGAAAGTTGGGCTGGCATGGAAACTTGCTGGGTGATGGAGAGGTTCTATATCTTGACTGTGGTGATAGTTATGCAAATGTATACATTTGTCAAATGTTATCAAATACACTTCAAAAAGGTATTTGTATTCTGTGTAAAATCCTACCAAAAAAAAACTAAACTGACAAAAAAATAGTTGGCATAGAGATAGTAATATTCCTAGAGCAACCTGGCAGAAACAAACTCAAATTCACTCTGGAAGCAGTTTCAAAATGAAGATGGGGTTACAGTGAAAATTACAAAACACATAGAGAAATAATCCACTTTGAGCAAAAATTAGCATATAATAAACAACAGGATGGTATTACTATCCCTACAACTTCCATTAAGACTAGTATGATATAGTGGACTTCCCTCATGGTCCAGTGTCTAAGACTCCAAGCTTCCAATGCAGTCATCCCAGGTTCGGTCCCTGGTTAGGGAACTAGATCCCACCTGCTGCAACTAAAGTTCTCGTGTGCCATAATGAAGATCAAAGATCCCACGCACCACAACAAAGACCTGGTATAGCCAAATAAATAAACAAATATTTAAAAAGACAAGTGTTGGATAGAGTTGAATTGGATAAAATTAAGTATGTTTAAAATAACTAGCCCCATAAAAGAAGGAATAGAAAGCATAAGACAGAAAAGACATAATCAAAATTGAAGACAGAACAGTCAGAATCACAAAATAATTAACTAGAACATTTAGAGCTTAAAAACATAGTAAGGGAAAACGCATTAACCAGGAACACACCTGTAGTCAAAAACAATCGCTTTGTCTAGCTTGTTGGGGCAAAGGAGAAGGTACACCAGAACATTTGTGAGAGGGATTTACCATAGAACTTATGCTTGAACTAAGAGAAACATGTAGGGTTTACGAGAGCAGAGGTTGGTTCTGAATCAGATGTTGTCAAGAAGTGGAGGAAATTTGGTGATTGAGTATCTTGATAATTTTAATCTGAAAAGCCAGAGTATTAAAGCATGACTGGAATTATCATTGACAAAGAAGCACTAGTCACTCATATTAGTCAAGGATACTATGTTATTTCTGTGGCTGCAGAGGATCCTTCTTTTGGTCTAGTTCCAAAAACTTAGATGGAGGGATTTATCTGGTCTTTGTTTTTACTCTGTTAACATTATCTTCTTTCAGTTAGGAACACCTGAACTGCCACTTGGTCAGTTTTTCAATGATTAAATTTTAAAACCCTCAAGGAATTAAATTATCAATATTTAGCAGATTGACATAGCTGAAGAGAGAATTGCCAAAGCAGAATAAGACTCAGGACTTCCATGGTGGTCCGGTGGTTAAGACTTCATGCTCCCAGTACATGACGTCTGGCTTTGATCCCTGGTCAGGGAACTAGATCCCACATGCTGCAACTAAGAGCTCCTGCAGCCAAAAAAAAAAAAAAAAAGACTCAACTAAAGACACTTTAAAATAAAAACAGACTACTAACAAAGTCCAGGTGAAGAATTTCTAGATGTTCTTCTGAAAGGATCAAGATACAAGAAAGAACCATGAGCAAAGGAACTGGGAAGTTTAAGTGAATAACTGCCTATATAAATGTATAATAATAATGATAATGAATAATGGGAGTAAAAACCAATGTAACAATAGTTACTATTAAAGGGAGAACTAAAATCCTGGAAAGCAATAACAAATTAGTAGAGAGGGATTAGAGCTAAGGCAATCTAAAATCTTTATGTTCAATAGGAGAGTAGACATAATGACTCACTTGTGTTTCTGTTAAATTCATGTTAAAAATTTAAGATAAACTACTAAAGGAATAGAAATGGAATTTTAAACTTTCAGATCAGTCAAGGGAAATAGAAGAGAACAGCAAAGCTTGATCACTTCATGAGGAGATTTTTAAAAATAAAAGGAGAAAAGAGAACAGAGAAAATCAGAATAGAAATCACATACATAAACAAAAAAATTAGAGAAATTTGTGCAAAAATATGAGAAGCATAATAACTGTAACTGATTCTACCTATAAAAAGACAGAGATAATCACACTGGGGAAAAAAAAACAAACAAAGGAAAAGTCAGCCACTTAAAAATAAAACTATAAAACATTAAAACTAAAGACTTAAAAAAAAACTGAAAAAATGAAAAAAATATATATTATATTAAAACCTACTAAAAGAAAACTGACCATCCCTGGGAAAAAAAGGCAAAATGGTTGTCTGAGGAGGCCTTACAAATAGCTAAGGAAAGAACAGAAGTGAAAGGCAAAGGAGGAAAGGAAAGATATACCCATCTGAATGCAGAGTCTAAAGAATAGCAAGGAGAGATAAGAAAACCTTTCTCAGTGATCAATGCAAAGAAATAGAGGAAACAAAAGAATGGGAAAGACTAGAGATCTCCTCAAGAAAATTAGAGATACCAAGGGAACATTTCATGCAAAAATGGGCACAATAAAGGACAGAAAAGTTATGGACCTAACAGAAGCAGATGTTAAGAAGAGGTGGCAAGAATACACAGAAGAACTGTACAAAAAAGATCTTCATGACCCAGATAACCATAGTGGTGTGATCACCATTTGGAAATGGTGGAATTTGGAAAACTAAGCAGTGGCCACAGGAACGGTTAAAGTCAGTTTTCATTCCAATCCCAAAGAAAGGCAATGCAAAGAATGTTCAAACTACCACACAACTGCACTCATCTCACATGCCAGCACTAAAAGAGCCTCTTGTTCAAACAGGAGAGTGAAAAAGTTGGCTTAAAACTCAACATTCAGAAAACTAAGATCATAGCATCTGGTCCCATCTCTTCATGGCAAATAGATGGAGAAACAACGGAAACAGTGACAGACTTTATTTTCTCAGGCTCCAAAATCACTGCAGGTGGTGACTGTAGCCATGAAGTTAAAAGACGCTTACTCCTTGGAAGGAAAGTTATGACCAACCTAGACCTTATTAAAAACCAGAGACGTTACTTTGCCAACAAAGATCCATTTAGTCAAAGCTATGGGTTTTAAAGTAGTCATGTATGGATGTGAGTTGGACTATAAAGAAAGCTGAGCACCAAAGAATTGATGCTTTTGAACTGTGGTTTTGGAGAAGACTCTTGAGAGTCCCTTGGACTGCAAGGAGATTCAACCAGTCGATCCTAAAGGAAATCAGTCCTGAATATTCATTGGAAGGACTGATGCTGAAGCTGAAGCTCCAATACTTTGGCCACCTGGGGTTTCCCTGGTGGCTGAGATGGTAAAGAGTCTGCCTGCAGTGCGAGAGACCCGAGTTTGATCCCTGGGTCAGGAAGGTACACTGGAGAAGGAAATGGCAACCCACTCCAGTATTCGTGCCTGGAAAATCCCATGGATGGAGGAGCCTGGCAGGCTATAGTCTATGAATCTATAGCAAAGAGTCAGACACGGCTGAGCGACTTCACTTTCTTTCTTGGCCACCAGATGCGAAGAACCAACTCAATGGAAAAGACCCTGATGCTGGGAAAGATTGAAGGCAGGAAGAGAAGAGGATGAGAGGATAAGATGTTTGGATGGCATCACCAACTCAAAGAACATGAGTTTGAGGAAGCTGAGGGAGTTGGAACAGGGAAGCCTGGCGTGCTGCAGTCCATGGGGTCGAAAAGAGTTGGACAAGACTGAGTGACTGAACTGACTGAAAAAAAAATTGAAGAAGCCATGTTAAAATAAGCCCCTCAAAGAAACCAAAAAGGCAGTTAGTGCTATAAACTATAACAGAAAGCAGACACCTAATAACCAAAGAAACAAATAGCAGGGAAAATTTAACAATTACAACGTTTTTGTACCTACTAATAAAGCCTCAAATATATGTATTAAAAATTAAGAGAATTATGGGGAATACATGTAAATCCATGGCTGATTCATGTCAATGTATGACAAAAACCACTACAATATTGTAAAGTAATTAGCCTCCAACTAATAAAAATAAATGAAAAAAATAAAAAATTTTAAAAAAAATTTTTAAATAAATAAAAATAAAAAGTTAAAGAGAATTATAAATAATTAAGAATTATTAATATAAGTATAAGTGGACAAATCCACAATCATTTGTGATGTGTGATCACAGCACATCTCTCTGTTGAAAGATTAAGCAAATGAAAAATTGAAAAGAATATGGAAGATGTGAACACAATTGACAAACTTGATCAAGTGTGTGTGTATACACCTGCACCTAGAACAAATAGAACAAGCATTCCTTTCAAGCTCACAATTAATCAAAACTGACAATGAGCTAGGTCACAGAGCATGTCTCAACACATAATATCTCATATTTATTAGGTGCTTATTCTGTGTCAGGCACTGGCTAAATACTTTGGTGGTTCACACATATTACCTTGTTTAATCCTCACAATAACCCTACTGGAGTAGATACTATTATTATCCCCATGTTAAAGATGAGGAAACTCAGGCTAAAAAGAAATGAAGAAAATTGCCTGAATTTATCAACTGATAATTGGACTGTGGTTCAAACTAATGTGGTCTGCAGATACGCAAATTTTTTTAAAAAGAGAAAATTTTAAAAGATACATGCAAGTACACATCCTAAGCACCCTGAATTGATCAAAGCTTTACCATTTGGTCATTTTTCTTCTAGTATTCTCCTTTTTTTAAAAAAAGATACAGAAACCTTACAGTTAAGTCCTCTTTAACAACCACTCACAGTTTGATTTCCCACCTCTTCCCGATGATATATATGAATCCTTCTGGCTTTATGTGTTTTATAAATTTATAATGGCCAATATGTGACACCATTAAAATGTTTAATATTGGTTTTGGTGACCATGTATTTATGTGCAAATGTACACATATACATGGACATCAATTTTAATAGTTACATGGAGAAGGTAAAGAAGGGCAACTTGCATAGAAAAAAAATGACTTGTGGTATAGGCAAAAAAACTGAGAGATGTAGTGACTTCAAAACATAAGCTATGTGAGAGCAAGTGACTAGAGATGTAAACTGAGATCAGAGTTTGAGCATTTTTCTGTGCTACAGGAAGGGGTTTGAAATTTATCCTGTAGGAAATAAATCAGTACTGTTGATATTTTTCTTTCTAAGGAGGAAAGTGATTTGTTGATCATAAAATAAAATAGAGATATCATAATGCTTCACCCCAAATAATTTTCCTACATAACCACAATACAATTATTATCCTAATAAAATTAACTGCAATTCCCTTAATATCATAGAATATTTTATTGATATCAAAAATTTTCCAGTTGTCCTCAGCATGCCATTTACTGCTGGCTTAATCAAAGTAAGATTTAATTTTAAAAACCACTCATTGCTTTGCATTTGAGTTTTAATTTTGTCTCTTTAGTCTCTTTTATCTTAATAAAGCCCTCCTAACACTTTTTCGTGTCACTAAAACATTAACGATGATTGTAGAACAACTCACTTCTAGATTTGCCCAATTTTTTCTTTAGATACTGTTTTAACATTTTTTTCTACTTTTTGTGTATGCTGCAAACCAGAATTTAGGTCTAAAGCTAGTTTAGATTCAGGTCTATAGCTTGTTTATATTCAGGTGAAATATTTTTAGCAAGAACACTTCATAAATAATTCTATGTGCTTCACATTCCAATACATTAGGAAACACATCATGTCTGATTGTTGACTGAAAAAGAATGCTAAGATGAATCACTGAGTTAAAGTGGTGACACCCAGGTTCCATTATTGCAATGCTACGGTTTATCTTTTTCTTTATTCCAGAAAATAGTTGGTGGGGTGGTAATTTGGCAACGGATATGTTGTCATCCTTTCTTCTATCATCATTTGACCTAATGGTTTCAACATTCATGAATGACCCAGTTTCAAGTAGTCTTTTCTTTAAGGGTTCCAAAATGGTTATTGTCTAGCTCTGTCATTTCTTCTACATCTGTATTAGCGGTGATTCTTTTGTAAAGATGAGACTTTTCTCATTAGCTGAGATTATTTGGTTGCCCTGAGATGATTTAGTTTCCCTGATAACACAATTCCTACTGGAAATGGGGGATAAATTCTTCAATATATGGCATATACTCTTTTTAAGTATTTTTATTTATTTATTTCCATGTGCAGTTGTAATTGTTGCTTCCTGATGTGCATGCATATTTCTCAAAAGGCAGGTCAGGTGGTCTAGTGTTCCCATCTCTTTCAGAATTTTCCACAATTTGTTGTGATCCACACAGTCAAAGGCTTTGGCATACTCAATAAAACAGAAATAGATGTTTTTCTGGAACTCTCTTGCTTTTTTGATGAGCTGACAGATGTTGGCAATTTGATCTATGGTTCCTCTGCCTTTTCTAAAACCAGCTTGAACATCTGGAAGTTCACAGCTCACGTATTGTTGAAGCCTGGCTTGGAGAATTTTGAGCATTACTTTACTAGCGTGTGAGATGAGTGCAATTGTGTGGTAGTTTGATCATTCTTTGGGATTGCCTTTCTTTGGGATTGGAATGAAAACTGACCTATTCTAGTCCTGTGGCCACTGCTAAGTTTTCCAAATTTGCTGGCATATTGAGCATAGCACTTTCACAGCATCATCTTTAAGGATTTGAAATAGCTCAACTGGAATTCCATCACCTCCACTAGCTTTGTTCATAGTGATGCTTCCTAGGGCCCACTTGACTTCACATTCCAGGATGTCTGGCTCTAGGTGAGTGATCACACCATTGTGACTATCTGGGTCGTGAAGATCTTTTTTGTACAGCTCTTCTGTGTATTCTTGCCACCTCTTCTTATTATCTTCTGCTTCTGTTAGCCCCATACCATTTCTGTCATTTATTGTGCCCATCTTTGCATGAAATATTCCCTTGGTATCTCTAATCTTGAAGAGATCTCTAGTCTTTCCCATTCTATTGTTTTCCTCTATTTCTTTGCATTGAGCATTGAGGAAGGCTTTCTTATCACTCCTCGATATTCCTTGGAACTCTGCATTCAAATGGGTATATCTTTCCTTTTCTCCTTTGCCTTTCACTTCTCTTCTTTTCTCAGCTATTTCTAAGGTCTCTTCAGACAATCATTTTGCCTTTTTGCATTTCTTTTTCTTGGGAATAGTTTTGATCCCTGCCTCCTGTATAATGTCACAAACTTCCATCCATAGTTCTTCAGGCACTCTATCTGATCTAAACCCTTGAATCTATTTCTCACTTCACTGTATAATCATAAGGGATTTGATTTAGGTCATACGTGAATGGTCTAGTGGTTTTCCCTACTTTCTTCAATTTAAGTCTGAATTTGGCAATAAGGAGTCATGATCTGAGACACAGTAAGCTCCTGGTCTTGTTTTTGCTGACTATAAAGATCTTCCCCATCTTTGGCTGCAAAGAATATAATCAATCTGATTTCAGTATTGACCATCTGGTGATGTCCATGGGTAGAGTCTTCTCTTTTGTTGTTGGAAGAGGGTGTTCACTCTGACAGTGTGTTCTCTTGGCAAAGCTCTGCTAGCCTTTGCCTTCTTCACTCTGTACTCCAAGGCCAAATTTGCCTGTTACTCCAGGTATTTCTTGACTTCCTACTTTTGCATTCCAGTCCCTTGTAATGAAAAGAACATCTTATTTGGTACTAGTTCTAGAAGGTCTTGTAGGTCTTCATAGAACCGTTCACCTTCAACTTGTTCAGCATTGTTGGTTGGGGCATAGACTTGGATTACTGTGATATTGAATGGTTTGCCTTGGAAACAAACAGAGATCATTCTGTCATTTATGAGATTGCATGCAAATAGATTTAAGGGACTAGATCTGATAGAGTGCCTGATGAACTATGGATGGAGGTTCATGACATTGTACAAGAGACAGGAATCAAGACCATCCCCAAGAAAAGGAAATGCAAAAAAAAAAGCAAAATGGCTGTCTGAGGAGGCCTTACAAATAGCTGTGAAAAGAAGAGAAGTGAAAAGCAAAGGAGAAAAGGAAAGATATTCCCATTTGAATGCAGAGTTCCAAAGAATAGCAAGAAGAGATAAGAAAGCCTTCCTCAGTGATCAATGCAAAGAAATAGACGAAAACAATAGAATGGGAAAGACTAGGGATCTCTTCAAGAAAATTAGAGATACCAAGGGAACATTCCATGCAAAGATGGGCTCAATAAAGGACAGAAATGGTATGGGGCTAACAGAAGCAGAAGATATTAAGAAGAGGTGGCAAGAATACACAGATGAACTGTACAAAAAAGATCTTCACGACCCAGATAATCAGAATGGTGTGATCACTCACCTAGAGCCAGACATCCTGGAATGTGAAGTCAAGTGGGCCCTAGGAAGCATCACTATGAACAAAGCTAGTGGAGGTGATGGAATTCTAGTTGAGCTATTTCAAATCCTTAAAGATGATGCTGTGAAAGTGCTATGCTCAATATGCCAGCAAATTTGGAAAACTTAGCAGTGGCCACAGGACTAGAATAGGTCAGTTTTCATTCCAATCCCAAAGAAAGGCAATCCCAAAGAATGATCAAACTACCACACAATTGCACTCATCTCACACGCTAGTAAAGTAATGCTCAAAATTCTCCAAGCCAGGCTTCAACAATACGTGAGCTGCGAACTTCCAGATGTTCAAGCTGGTTTTAGAAAAGGCAGAGGAACCATAGATCAAATTGCCAACATCTGCCGGCTCATCAAAAAAGCAAGAGAGTTCCAGAAAAACATCTATTTCTGTTTTATTGAGTATGCCAAAGTCTTTGACTGTGTGGATCACAGTAAACTGTGGGAAATTCTTAAAGAGATGGGAGTGCCAGCCTGCCTGACCTGCCTCTTGAGAAACCTGTATGCAGGTCAGGAAGCAACAGTTAGAACTGGACATGGAACAACAGACTGGTTCTAAATAGGAAAAGGAGTACGTCAAGGCTGTATATTGTCATCCTGCTTATTTAACTTATACGCAGAGTACCTCATGAGAAATTCATTCAGAAAACATTCAAAAACATTCAAAAAACTAAGATCATGGCATCTGGTCCCATCACTTCATGGCAAATAGATGGGGAAACAGTGGAAACACTGGCTGACTTTATTTTTCTGGGCTCCAAAATCACTGCAGATGGTGATTGCAGCCATGAAATTAAAAGACTCTTCCTCCTTGGAAGGAAAGCTATGACCAGCCTAGATAGCATATTAAAAAGCAAAGGTCCATCTAGTCAAGGATATGGTTTTTCCACTGGTCATGTATGGATGTGAGATTTGGACTGTGAAGAAAGCTGAGTGCTGAAGAATTGATGCTTTTGAATCGTGGTGTTGGAGAAGACTCTTGAGAGTCCTTTGGACTGCAAGGAGATCCAACCAGTCCATTCTAAAGGAGATCAGTCGTGTGGGTTCATTGGAAGGACTGACGCTGAAGCTGAAACTCCAGTATTTTGACCACTCATTTGAAAAGACCCTGATGCTGGGAAAGATTGAAGGCAGGAGGAGAAGGGGATGATAGAGAATGAGATGGTTAGATGGCATCACTGACTCAATTGACATGGGTTTGGGTGGACTCCGGGAGTTTGTGATGGACAGGGAGGTCTGGCGTGCTGTGGTTCGCAAAGAGTCAGACACGACTGAGTGACTGAACTGAACTGAAGTGCATTTCAGACTCTTTTGTTGACTATGATGGCTACTCCATTTCTTCTATGGGATTCTTGCACACAGTAGTAGATCATCTGAGTTAAATTCACCCATTCCAGTCCATTTTAGTTCGCTGACTCCTAAAACGTCGATGTTCATTCTTGCCATCTCCTGTTTGACCACATCCAATTTGCATTGTTTCATGGAGCTAACATTCCAGTTTACTATGCAATATTGCTCTTTACAGCATCGGACTTTACTTGTATCACCAGTCACATCCACAACTGTGTTGAGAAATCTGTATGCAGTTCTGGAAGCAACAGTTAGAACCGGACGTGAAACAACGGACTGGTTCCAAACAGGGAAAGGAGTACACCAAGACTGTATATTGTCACCCTGTTTATTTAACTTATATGCAAGTACCTCATGAGAAATGCTGGGATGGATGAAGCAGTAGCTGGAACAAGATTACTGGGAGAAATATCAATAATCTCAGATATGCAGATGACACCACACTTATGGCGGAAAGTGAAGAAGAACTAAAGAGACTCTTGATGAAAGTGAAAGAGGAGAGTGAAAAAGTTGGCTTAAAAGTCAACATTCAAAAAACTAAGATTGTGGCATCTGGTCCCATCACTTCATGTCAAATAGATGGGGAAACAATGGAAACAGTGACAAAGTCTATTTCCTTGGGCTCCAAAATCACTGTGGCCAGTGACTGCAGCCATGAAATTAAAAGATGTTTGCTCCTTGGAAGAAAAGCTATGACAAACCTAGACAGCATATTAAAAAGCAAAGACAGTACTTTGTTGACAAAGGTCCATATAGTCAAAGCTATGGTTTTTCCAGTAGTCATGTATGGATATAAGAGCTGGACTATAAAGAAAACTGAGTGCCGAAGATTTGATGCTTTTGAACTGTGGTACTGGAGAAGACTCTTGAGAGTCCCTTGTACTTCAAGAAGATCTAACCAGTCCATCCTAAAGGAAATCAGTCCTGAATATTCATTAGAAGGACTGATGCTGAAGCTGAAACTCCAATACTTTGGCCACCTGATTCTAGGAACTAACTCATTTGAAAAGACTCTGATGCTGGGAATGATTGAAGGTAGGAAGAGAAAGGGATGACAGAGGATGAGATGGTTGGATGGCATCACTGACTTGATAAACATGAGTTTGAGTGAACTCTGGGAGTTGGTGAAGGACAGGGAGGCCTGGCGTGCTACAGTCCACGGGGTCGAAAAGTGTCAGACACAACTGAGCGACTGAACTGAACTGAACTGAATTTATTTATTTGGCTGCGCTGGGTCTAGTTTGGCACAGATGAACTTTGATCTTAGTTGTGGCATGTGGGATCTTTAGTTGTAGCATGTGGGATCTTGTTCCCTGACCAGGGATGGAACCTGGGCCACCTGCACTGGGAGCACAGAGTCTTAACCTCTGGACCACCAGTGAAGACCCTAGGGCATAAACTCATAAGCAGTAACAAGATTTCTAATCATAGTGCAATTAGATGAGAATTATTAATAAAATATGTATATTATAAATTTAAAACAGCTTCTAAATAAATTGTGGGTCAGAAGTTAATTAAATGTAAAAATCAACAAATATTTATAACAATGATAACTTAAAAATCTACCTATCAAACATGTGGGATGGTACTAAAGTAAATAGCAAAATACCAGAGGAATAGATAATAAGATTCAGCAAGGAAAGAAAGATAAGGGGCAAACACCTTAAAGCAATTTTATGGCAAAAAAAATTCAGACAAAATGCACAGTTTTTTGTAGGAAAAAAAATAGCTTGCCAAGAACAAGTAGAAAACCTGAATTCAACCATTTAACAAATTGAGTCAGAAGTTTAAAATGTTCCCCCCTAAAAACTCTCCCATGTGGTCTGAAAGATTTATAAATGCTACCAAACAATCAATGAACAAATAAGGCTTGTCTTATACAACTGTTTCAGAAAATAGAAAAACAAAGAAATAACCCACAACTATTTTATGAGAATAATAAACCTGACACTAAAATCAGAGAAAGGACATACAAAAAAAGAGAGAGAGAAAGAAAGTTAAAAGCTATTAGAGTGCTAACTATTCATCAAAATTGCTCATATCAACCTCCCTTGTAGTTAGGTGTGGGCATATAACAATGTTCTCCAGAGAGGAATGTATGAGAAAGTGATAAATGCCACCACCACACATCGAGAATTTAAAATTTCAAGCACCATCTTTCATGCTTTTTCCTTTATGACTAACTGTAATGATGACCCCCAGGGCAACCATAAAGAAGTCAAATTCAAGATGGCAGAGATCCTGTCAGACTTGATCCATGAAAGACTACATGTAGCAGATAGGATATTTGTATCTCATAAAACCGACAAAGAATTAGTATTGGAATATATAAACAAATCTGACAAATGGATAAGGGAAAAGCTATTTTAAAAATGGCAAAAGCTATTTATTTATTTTTGGCCATGCTATGAGGCTTGTGTGATCTTAGTGAACCCACACCCTCAGTTGTGAAAGCATGAAGTTCTAACCACTGGACCTCCAGGGAATTCCTGGCAAAAGCTATTGATCGGACAGTTGAACGGTAATAAAAAAATCAAATTGCCAATAAATAGATGACAACATGCTCAATCTTACTAGTAATAAGTGAAATCCAAAATAATAACACACTGAGATATACTTGCATAATCTTCAAACTGGCAACAAAATTTAAATCTAACAATAGCAAGTGTTGGTGAGAACAGGAAGCAATGAGATCTCTCTTCTCTCATTTGCTGCTGACAGAAATGTAATAACAAATAAACCTGAAAAGGCACATTTCTTATAATCCTGCAATTCCATTCTTTAGTATACATTCTAGAAAACAATTGCATGCAGACACACGGAGACATCCGGGCTTCCCAGGTGGAACAGTGGTTAAGAACCCGACTGCCAATACAGAAGACACAGGAGATTTTGGGTTCTATCCCTAGGCCAGGAAGATCCCCTGTAGTAGGAAATGGCAACCCATTTCAGTTTTCTTGCCTAAAAAATTCCATGAACAGAGGAGACTGGTGGGCCACAGTCTATGGGGTCATAAAGAGTCGGACACGACTGAGCAGGCATGCACACACAAAGAGACATTGACAGAATCTTCGCAAGATGTGTGAAAGAACAAAGCATAGGAAATAAAGCTTCATCAGCACAAAGGTAGATAAACTCATTCCATGCAGCAAGAAAAATAAATTCTCTAGAACAATATGTATCAACATGGATAATTCTCAAAAACATGTTAAGGGGAAAGAAAACAAGTAGCAGAGACTTAATACATATTTTATGATTTACATAAAGTTCAAAAGTAGGCAAAACAATGACCACTTGTGAATACTTCCATATGTAGTAAGTAGATGCAGTAAACATATAAAAGTTATATATAATGATAAACACTAAAGTTCAGGATAGTGGTTGCCTCTAGGAAGGAAGAGAAGATAACAGAGGGCTTCAACTCTGGCTGTAATGTTTTATTTTCTTAAAAAATATAAGCATAAAAAGGATTAGATATATATGCAACAAAATGTGAAGATTTGATAAGGCTAGATCCTGCATGCCAGAATGCTCAATATTTTTCTGTATATTTAAATAGAGTTGACCAGGGACTTCCCTGGTGATCCAGTGGATAAGAATCCACCCGCCAAAGAAGGGGACATAGGTTTGATCCCTAATCTGGGAAGATTCCACATGCTGCAGGGCAACTAAGCCCCTCATCTCATCACAGCTTCTGAGCCCATATGCTTTAGAGCCTGTGTTCCACAATAAGAGAAGGCAATGCAAATAAGAAGCCCGCAACAGTTAGAACTGGACATGGAACAACAGACTGGTTCCAAATAGGAAAAGGAGTACGTCAAGGCTGTATGTTGTCACCCTGTTTATTTAACTTATATGCAGAGTACATCATGAGAAATGCTGGGCTGGAAGAAGCACAAGCTGGAATCAAGATTGCCGGGAGAAATATTAATAACCTCATATATGCAGATGACACCACCCTTATGGCAGAAAGTGAAGAACTAAAGAGCCTTTATATGAAAGTGAAAGAGGAGAGTGAAAAAGTTGGCTTAAAGCTCAACATTCAAAAAACTAAGATCATGGCATCTGGTCCTATCACTTCATGGCAAATAGATGGGGAAACAGTGGAAACAGTGGCTGACTTTATTTTTCTGGGCTCCAAAATCACTGCAGATGGTGATTGCAGCCATGAAATTAAAAGATGCTTACTCCTTGGAAGGAAAGTTATGACCATCCTAGACAGCATATTAAAAAGCAGAGACATTACTTTGTCAGCAAAGGTCCATCTAGTCAAGGCTATGGTTTTTCCAGTGGTCTTGTATGGATGTGAGAGTTGGACTATAAAGAAAGCTGAGCGCTGAAGAATTGATGCTTTTGAACCGTGGTGTTGGAGAAGACTCTTGAGAATCCCTTGGACTGCAAGGAGATCCAACCAGTCCATCCTAAAGGAGATCCATCCTGGGTGTTCATTGGAAGGACTGATGTTGAAGGTGAAACTCCAATACTTTGGCCATCTGATGCAAAGAGTTGACTCATTGGAAAAGACCCTGATGCTGGGAGGGATTGAGGGCAGGAGGAGAAGGGGACGACAGAGGATGAGATGGTTGGATGGCATCACTGACTTGATGGACATGAGTTTGGGTAAACTCTGGGAGTTGATGATGGACAGGGAGGCCTGGCGTGCTGCGGTTCATGGGGTCACAAAGAGCCGGACACGACTGAGCGACTGAACTGAACTGAACTGAACCACAGCTAGAGAAAAACCACACACAGTAATGAAAACCTAGTACAGCCCCAAGTTAAATAAATAAGAGAGATCTCATTTCACAAAAATAAAATAAAATACAATTGACCATATTTGTGACTTTGCCTACTTCCTAAAATTTATTTGTAATCAAGACATGTGGTACTATTTTGATCCTTGGCTGATATGCACAGTGTCAAAAAGTTGAGTCATTTGATATCCATATTTCTAGCTGAGACAGAATAAGGCAACATTCTACCTTTTTGTTTCAGCTTCTATACTGGAAAACATGTCCTTTTCATGGTTTAGTGCCTCACGTTTTGCTTTTTTGTATTTTTTTTTTTTGTGGATGATTTCACTGTTTTAAATGGCCCCCAAGTGCCTAAGAAGGCTGTGATGCCTTAGGGAGGAAATAATGTGTGTTAGATTTGCTGTCTTCAGCCATGAGTTATATAGAAGGCTGTTGGCCATGAGTTCAGTGTTAATGAATAAACCATATATATTAAACTAGGTGTCTTTAAAGAGAAACACAGTAGAGGAAGCTTATGATAGACTGATGAAAAATTTTGATCAGAAGCTCACAAGAAGCTAACTCTGTATTTCCCCTAGAAACGATGGCCCCTAATTCAACATTTGCTAATACGCTATGCTGGAGACAGGGAAAAATTTCCCTTACGTCCCTTGAGTTCATTTGACTGATCTAATAATTAAATTGGCACGTGCATGTGTGCTAAGTAGCTTCAGTCATGCCTGACAATTTGCAACCCTATTAACTGTAGCCCGCCAGGCTCCTCTGTCCATGAGATTCTCCATGTAAGAATACTGTAGTGGGTTCCCGTGTCTTCCTCCAGCGGATATTCATGATCCAGGGATTAACTTGCATCTCCTTTATTTCCTGCACGAGCAGGTGGACTCTTTACTACTTGTGCCACTTGGGAAGCCCCAAGTTGACAAAATACAGATTAACAGGTGAAAAAAAAATTAATTTGTACCCACAGAGATCTCATAGAAATGGGACCCACGAACTGACCAAAGCAGGCTGTTTACATGTAATTTTTAGACAAATTATAATTTGTGAGGATTTAATAAAGGTGCTTGTGCTTAGGGTAGTAGACTAATGAAGAAGTAACAAAGTTTGTATATACATCTTTCTTAGTATTGAATTCCCTAACTCTGGAGATAAGGATGTGTTCTATTGTCCTGGTATAGAGAGGATATTTTCACATGGCAGATTTATTTCCTGCTTCCATGGGCAAAGAGTGGGGTCAGAAAATTTTTTCTTTATTAATTTTTTTCCACCAGCTGTTTCTCAGTTCAGTTTAGTTGCTCAGTCGTGTCCGACTCTTTGAGACCCCATGGACTGCAGCACGCAAGGCCTCCCTGTCCATCTCCAACTCCCAGAGCTTGCTCAAACTCATGTCCATGGAGTCGGTGATGCCATCCAACCATCTCATCCTCTGTTGTCCCCTTTTCCTCCTGCCCTCAATCTTTCCCAGCATCAGGGTCTTTTCAAATGAGTCAGTTCTTCGCATCAGGTGGCCAAAGTATTGGAGCTTTAGCTTTAGCATCAGTCCTTCCAATGAATAGTCAGGACTGATTTCCTTTAGGATGGACTGGTTGTATCTCCTTGCAGTCCAAGGGACTCTCAAGAGTCTTCTCCAACACCATAGTTCAAAAGCAACAATTCTTTGGTGCTCAGCTTTCTTTATGGTCCAACTCTCACATCCAAACATGACTATTGGAAAAACTATAAATTTGACTAGACAGATCTTTGTTGGCAAAGTAGTATCTCTGGTTTTTAATAAGCTGTCTAGGTTGGTCATAGCTTTCCTTCCAAGGAGGAAGCGTCTTTTAATTTCATGGCTGCAGTCACCATCTGCAGTGATTTTGGAGCCCAAGAAAATAAAGTCTGTCACTCTTTCCATTGTTTCCCCATCTATTTGCCATGAAATGATGGGACCAGATGCCATGATCTTAGTTTTTTGAATGTTGAGCTTTAAGCCAACTTTTTCACTCTCCTGTTTTACTTTCATCAAGAGGCTCTTTAGTTCTTCTTCACTTTCTGCCATAAGGGTGGTGTCACCTGCATAGCTGAGGTGATTGAATGTCTCCCAGCAATCTTGTGGTTCATCCAGCCTGGAATTTTGCATGATGTACGCTGCATAGAAGTTAAATAAGCAGGGTGACAATATACAGCCTTGACATACTCCTTTCTCAATTTGGAACCAGTCCTGGTTCCACGTCGATTCTAATTATTGCATCCTGGCCTGCATACAGATTTCTCAGGAGGCAGGTCAAGTGGTCTGGTATTCCCATGTCTTTAAGAATTTTCCACAGTTTGTTGTGATCCACACAGTCAAAGGTTTTGACTTTATTGAAGGCTAGTCAATAAAGCAGAAGTAGATGTTCTGGAATTCTCTTGCTTTTTCTATCATCCAATGGATGTTGGCAATTTGATCTCTTGTTCCTCAGTCTTTTCTAAATCCAGCTTGAACATCTGGAAGTAACTCGGTTCATGTTCTGTTGAAGCCTAACTTGGAGAATTTTGAGTATTACTTTGCTGGTGTGTGAGATGCGTGCAATTGTGTGGTAGTCTGAGCATTCTTTGGCATTGCCCTTCTTTGGGATTGGAATACTTTTTCCAGTCCTGTGGCCGCTGCTGAGTTTTCCAAATTTGCTGGCATATTGAGTGCAGCACTTTCACAGCATCATCCTTTAGGACTTAAAGTAGCTCAGCTGAAATCTTATCATCTCTACTAGCTTTGTTAGTAGTGATGCTTCCTAAGGCCCGCTTGACTTTGCATTCCAGGATGTCTGGCTCTAGGTGAGTGATCACACCATTGTGGTTATCTGGGTCATGAAGATCTTTTTTGTATAGTTCTTGTATGTATTCTTGCCACCTCTTCTGAATCTTTTATGCTTCTGTTAAGTCCATACTATTTCTGTCCTTTATTGTGTCCATCTTTGCATGAAATATTCCCTTGGTATCTCTAATTTTCTTGAGGAGATCTCTAGTCTTTTCCATTCTATTGTTTTCCTCTATGCATTGATCACTTAGGAAGCTGTTTCTCAAGTAACTTTAAATCAAAATAGTCAATATCCCATTGAGGCATATGTTGGGGTGGCCTGCTCTGAGTCTCAATAGCTAATTATTTGTGGAGACAGTATATATCATCATTACCATGAATAATAAGAATCAACTTATTGAATTTTAAATATTATGACATATATTTCCAAGAAAGGTGCAGGCTGTCATATCTCCGTGCAATTCCACCCTAGGTGTACACTGAAAAAAACTAAAAAACATATCTTCGCACAGAAACTTGGATGCAAATGTCCATAGTAGCAATATTCATAATGGCCCAAAAGTTACAACAACTCAAATGTCTATGAACTGATAAATGGATGTATTAAAGTGGCATATCCATACAATGAATAGCAATTAGCCATTAAAAGGAATAAGACAGGTGACAATAAGCATGAACCTTGAAAACATTATGCATGAAAGAATCCAGACATAAAAGGCATGCATTGTACAATTCCCTTTCCATGAAGTGTCTGGGATAGAGAGCTCTACAGAGAAGAAAGTAGATTAGTGACTTCCAAGGACTAGGGGAAGGGAGAAATGAGGGATGCCTGCTAAAGGGTATTGTTCAAGACCACATATACAAGACTTCACAGTTCATTTTTTTTAAGCTGTGCCACTCAGCCTGAGGGATATTAGTTCCCCAATTAGGAATTAAACCCATGACCCTTGCAATGGAAGCCAGTAGTCTTAACCAGTGGACCACCAGGGAAGTCCCCACAGTTCATCTGCTTTTAAAATGCTCATTTGGGGAAATTCCCTGGCAAGCCAGTGGTTAAGACTCTTTCCTTCCATTGCAGGGGTTGAGGGTTCAGTCCCTGGTCGGGGAGCTAAGATCTCACATGCCATTCAGCCTAAAAAATAATAAAAATTATAAAAATAAAATGCCTGTTCTCATGTGATGAATCAGCGGTTACAAAATAACGTATTTTGAGCCTGAGTGACAAATCTCATTCAGGTTTGTCACTCTCTCTTTTCTTTCCTTCCTTCCTCTCTTCCTCCATCCCCTGCTTCCTTGCTGCCATTTTGAATTTTTCACTATGGAAGTTTTTTGTTGTTTTTTTTTTTAATATGGAAGTTTTAATACAGATTCAAAATGGAAGTATAATGGACTTCCTATTCATTCGAGAGGATAGTGGATGGTCAGACAGACCCATTATCTACCTTCAACAATTGCCATCATCATGTGGCCATTTTTTTTTCTATGTCCCCTTTGATTCTTGTGTTAGGTTTGGTACTCTGACAAACAAATGTAAAGGCAGAATAAGATGAACAGAAGATTTATTGGGGAAAATACTTGAGGGAAAAGTGGAAGAGAGCAGAGGATGCTAGAACTGCCAGACTGCAGTGCAAGGTCTAAGCCCTGTGGAGAAGAGAAGGGAGGTTAGGTAGGAAAAGTCTTAGACCTTGGTGCAACTTTAAGAAACTTTCAGCAAAGCTAGTGTGGAATTTTTGAGCCAAGGTGACATATCGGATGAGTCCCCATCTCCTAGAAATTGGTCTGCTTTAGATCTCTACTCTCTGCTGTACTCAGTCATTGGCCGTAAATAGTCCATGAGAAGCACAGCCTAGGTGTAAACTGGTAATTTCAGAGTACAGTTCAGTGTGTGCAGTTTTCTATATTCACCTAGGGTTTTCACAGACAAAATTGCATACAAATTCCGAATCTGCATTATGCTCAAATCATTTCCCAAGAAATCAATTGCACTGGATTAAATCCTCATTTTTAATATAAGTGTTAAACAGCAAAACTGATAGAATGGCAAAGGGCATCTCTACCTTCCCTTCAAGTAGAACTAAGAACATACATTGTAAAACAAGAGGAGCCTGATTTGTCACGCAACTTACACCTACTCTGGAAAGATTATGCGCCCAAAATTTATTATTATTATTATTATTATTATTATTTGGTCATGCCAAGGCAGTCTGTGGGATCTTAGTTTCTCATACAGGTATTGAATCCAGGCCCTTGGCATTGAAAGCTTCATGTTGTAACCACTGGACTGCCAGGGAATTCCCGGTTGTCATTTTTGAAATAATTTTTTCTAAGGTTCTCTGGAATGGCTCACCACTTAGGAATATATTTCTTTTGTCCAGGAAAGTACTAATCAAAAATTTTAAGGGCCTTGAATTCTCTATTCCCCCATAAGCAAGATAATAATAAAACATTTAATGTTGGCAATATCAACACAGTATTTCCTTATAGTAACAAGTGTATAAAGAAAGTTTTCTTCATATTTCTGTAGTTTGGGAAGAAATGAAACAGTACAAGAAAAGGTACCAAATGGACATAGGAGATTCAGTTATGTAGGTTTTTTTTTTAAATTGTGATATATTCATAATTTCAAGCCATACAACATTCCCCAGAATAACTACTTACTGGAGCCTGTGAAGTGAAAGTCGCTGCTCAGTCATGTCCGACTCTTTGCGACCCCATGGACTATGGTCCATGGAATTCTCCAGAACAGAATACTGGAGTGAGTAGCTGTTCCCTTCTCCAGGGGATCTTCCCAACCCAGGGATAGAACCCAGGTCTCCCGTGTTGCAGGTGGATTCTTTACCAGCTGAGCCACCAGGGAAGCTACTGGAGCCTACTCAAAAATAAATTTTATCTTTAAATTCTCCCATGTTGTCCCTTTTTCTGTGTTAAACCATTATGGTTCCTCTAGACATTTCTCATTTGGTACAGTCTTAAGTTCTTTCATTACCATCTTTGCATTTCTTCTGGAAAATCTTTCTGTTCTTCAATGGCCCAGAGTTCCTCAATTTTGGAAATACTAACATTTTAGATCAGATAACTCTTTGCTGTGGGAGACTGTCCTGTGTGTTGCCAGTAGAATAGCACCATCACTGGCCTTTATGAACTAGATGTCAGTAATACAACACCTCCCTCCCGCAATTGTGACAAACAAAATTGCAAAATTGTCTACAAATGCCCCCTAGGGACAAAATTAGCCTTGGTTGAGAAATACCGGTCAAGCCAGTGGAGAAGAACAAAGAAGAAATTTCAAGTGTAACAAAGATTTTAAACTTTGTATTTGAGAAACAAAAAGCCCTTGCACTTTGGGAAGAGCAGGTTGCTCTCCATAATAAAGAAGGATTATTTGTAGTTTAGAAAGGACAGGATGAAGAGAGGAAAGATGCTTACCCCAGGAAATCCTGTTTTCCTGTCTGAAGGGATTTCAGTACAGAAATATCTGATATGTGATTATAGAATCTGCTGCCATGCTTACTGTATAACAGATCTCAATGAAGTTTACTGTATCCTGGAAAGCTTTGGGTCAGATTGTATGATCTGTCAACTTAAGAAAGGAACTCAGTTCACCATCTGAGTTGATACAATGCAAAATACAAACAACTTGTACACACTGGAGCCTGGAGACTGTGGAGTCTACAGAACTCTCCTTTGACATTCCTTGAGATGTGGACTCCCATCAGCTCAAGTACTTAAGGACCTGTACAATTCCAGCTGACATTTGTATATTATGTGCATCTTAACCATCAGAACAGGATATGAAAATATGAAATATGAAACTGTGCATGCTCAGTCGCTTCAGTCATGTCCAACTCTTTGCACCCCTACGGACTATAGCCCTCCAGGCTCCTCTATCCATGGAATTCTCCAGGCATGAATACTGGAGTGGGGGTTGTCATTCCCTCCTCCAGGGGATCTTCCCAACCCAGGGATGGAACCCAAGTCCCCCTAAAACTGAGTTCCTCTGCCAAGTTAATGGTTAATTTCTCTATCCAAAATGTTATTCCCTTTCTGGTCCAGCACGTGTTCCCCTCAAGATTGAGGAGTATCAAAGAAAGGGGGTTGAAACTGAGCAGGACCTGTGGGACACTCCAGGGCACAAAGGCACTTCCGTGTCCCCCTTATGTGATTTGGAGGAAAAAGTTTTCAGCCTCCTAGACCTTCCCTGAATTCCAAAGGGCAGATGCAAATAATTACTAATTAGAGTGAGGGAATTCAGAAACAAAGGAAAGGAAATAATAGTACAGCAACGAAGCAGCGTCCTGGTTCCTCCTCAAGAGATATACATAACAGTCAGATACATTTCTGAGTTATTCTACAGGAACTAGGTGACCCCCCACACACACACCCTCACCCCAAATAGAGGGTGGTAACTTCAGATTTTGCATAAACCCATGGCCTTCAGACTGGCTGGAACCAGAAGACTAATGATTGATATTCCTGGAACACCATCCTGTAACTTCCCTACCAACCAATCAGAGGAGTATCACATATTCTGCAGACTGCACCCCCCAGCCTCAGATTTTATCTATAAAAACTCTTTACCCAAACCTATGCAGGACTTAGGGATTTTTGAGCATTATCACCACTTTCATTCACCACAACCCGAGGTCAGTAGATTGGCTTTACTGTGCACAGGTGAGTGGACCTAGTTTTGTTGGGTAACATATATACTCTAGTATTCTTTTCCCAGCCACATTATTGTGATGGTTCCTTTATGTGCGTGTGTGAGAAACATTACTTAGTAGCTCAGAGCATTGACTCTAGAGTCAGACTTCTTGAATTCAAAACATGGCATTGTCATTTTACCTCTGCCACTATGTTATGCTATGTACTTAAACTTCAATGTTATTGTACTCCAAAATAGGGATTATAATATCTATCTTGTGGAGCTACTTGTGAGGATTAAATGCATTTGTGTACCTAGTACACAGCAGAATCTGAAAAGGTGTAAGGCCTTGACAAATGTTGGCTAGGATTATTTAGTCCTTACTCATCTAAATACGTTTTCTTCCACTGGTGCTAACTCCTAATTCTCTTACCTTGGGCTTATACTTTTGTTGTTTGGCTTGAAGTGCAGGAACTTTACATTAATCTCTTAGTCTCATTTTGATGAGAGCTTGGAACTCAGAATCAGATAGCTTGGGTTTCAATTTCAACTTTACCTACCTCTTACCAGAATTACGAGAATTAAATAAAAACAATATGTGGCAAAAGACTAAATCAGTGGTTCTTAACCAGTGGTGATTTTTTTATACCTGGGTGACACTCAGTGTTGCTGAAATTTGACCTCTGTACACTGGAGGGTGCCAGATTAAATCTGAAAGACTGAATTTTGTGGTGAAGTAGAAAAGAATAGCCTTATTGCTTTGCCAGGCAAAGGGGGCCACAGTGGGCTAATCCCCTGAAAACTGTGTCCTGCCCGGGAAATGATAGTGAGGAGTTTTACAGTGTTCAAAGAGCAAGATGTGATCAGTTTATGGACTTTCTTCTGATTGGTTGGTGGTGAGGTAATTGGGAGTCTGGGTCATTAACCTTCTGGTTCCAACAGGTTGGGATCTACATGCTTCTGGGTGGCATACCATTAACTTCTTTCACCTAGTAGAAGTTTCAGTATCTGCAATTCAAAGGACAGCTCAGAATATTATCTATAGTCCATGAGGAAGAACTAAAGATCTTTGACTTTGTTTAATGGCTAAAGTATTACTATTTTGTCTTGCTTGCCTGTTTCCTTTTCTGCACTTTCTCACTTCTCTGATTAAATTTATTGTTTGAAGTTTTTCTACAGACAAAAAGCAATAAGAGGACATGGATGGGGGGTCCATTCTGGGAAGCCCTCATAAGGTCCTACTCAGTTACAATGGCAGTGTTTGGAGACAATTTTGGTTGTCACAACTGGAAGCCGTTAATAGCATATAGAGGCCAAGTTCAGTTCAGTCTCTCAGTCATGTCCGACTCTGTGATCCAATGGACTGCAGCATGCCAGGCTTCCCTGTCCATCACCAACTCCCAGAGCCGACTCAAACTCATGTCTTTTGTGTCGGTGATGCCATCCAACCATCTCATCCTGTATCATCCCTTTCTCCTCCCGCTTTCAATCTTTCCCAGCATCAGGGTATTTCCAAATGAGTTGGTTCTTAGCCTCAGGTGGCCCAAGTATTGGAGTTTCAGCTTCAGCATCAGTCCTTCCAATGAATATACAGGACTGATTTCCTTTAGGATCGACTGGTTGGATCTTCTTGCAATCCAAGGGACTCTCAAGAGTCTTCTCCAACACCATAGTTCAAAAGCATCACTTCTTCGGCATTCAGCTTTCTTTATGGTCCAAATCTTACATCCATACATGACTACTGGAAAAACCATAGCTTTGACTAGATGAACCTTTGTTGGTAAAGTAATGTCTCTGGTTTTTAATAAGCTGTCTAGGTTGGTCATAGCTTTTCTTCCAAGGAGCAAGCATCTTTTAATTTCATGGCTGCAGTCACCATCTGCAGTGATTTTGGAGCCCAAGAAAATAAAGTCTGACACTCTTTCCATTGTTTCCCCATCTATGCCATGAAGTGATGGGACCGGATGCCATGATCTTAGTTTTTTTTTTTTTTTTTATCTTAGTTTTTTGAATGTTGACTTTTAAGTCAACTTTTTCACTCTCCTCTTTCACTTTCATTAAGAGGCTCTTTAGTTCCTCTTTGCTTTCTGCCATAAGGGTGGTATCATCTGCGTATCTGAGGTTATTGATATTTATTTCTCTTGGCAATCTCGATTCCAGCTTGTGTTTCATCCATCCTGGCATTTTGCATGATGTACCCTGCATATAAGTTAAATAAACAGGGTGACAATATACAGCCTTGACATACTCCTTTCCCTATTTGGAACCAGTCCATTGTTCCACATCCAGTTCTAACTGTTGCTTCTTGACCTGAACACAGATTTCTCAGGAGGCAGGTCAGGTGGTCTGGTATTCCCATCTCTTGAAGAATTTTCCACAGTTTGTTGTGATAAACACAGTCAAAGGCTTTGGCATAGTCAATAAAACAGAAGTGGATGTTTTTCTGGAACTCTCTTGCTTTTTCGATGATCCAGCAGATGTTGGCAATTTGATCTTTGTTTCCTCTGCCCTTTCTAAATCCAGCTTGAACATCTGGAATTTCATGGTTCATGTACTGTTGAAGCCTAACTTGGAGAATTTTGAGCATTACTTTACTAGCGTGTGAGATGAGTACAATTGTGCGGTAGTTTGAACATTCTTTGGCACTGCCCTTCTTTGGGATTGGAATGAAAACTGACCTATTCCAGTCCTGTGGCCACTGCTGAGTTTTCCAAATTTGCTGGCATATTGAGTGTATCACTTTCACGGCATCATCTTTTAGGATTTGAAATAGCTGAACTGGAATTCATCACTTCCACTAGCTTTGTTCGTAGTGATGCTTCCTAAGGTCCATTGACTTCAAGCATTCTAGGCCAAGGATGCTGCTAAATATCTTACAGTGCACAGGACAGGTCCTCACAGCAAACGATTATCCAACCCCAAATGTTAACTGCCTTGAGGGTGAGAAATCCTGCATAAATAAATTGTAAATATCAGTTGTTCTCTGTTCTAGCACCGCAAAAAACCTATTGATATAATTTTGAATCCTAGTCTGACCTTTCTAAAATTTTAGCTTCTCCTCCCTGCTATAGATTAGGCTTAAATTTGATCAGCACACCATGTATATTTTTATCCAAATTACAAATAAAAATTGATAGTTTATAAGGATGGAGTGCTCTAGTCAAGTTACTGTTGAGACAGTATGCCTGTTAAGTGCACTGATAGGAATCCCTTAGAGTCCAAGTTCCATTTCTATTGATTACTAGTTGTGAAGTGCAGAAGTTATTTAACTAATCAATGCCTCAGCTTCCTAATTTGTAAAAGAGGCAAGGAATTATAATAAACCTATAGAGTCTCAGGGAGGATTAAATGGGATTAAAGCAGGTAAGGCATTTAGTCTGGTGACTAGCCCATAGGAACTATTCAGTATTAACCGATAACTGTCTACTAATTGAGTATTCTTCAGGTGTACTTGTTCAAGAAGTTACACATTCCTTGCTCTGTACCCCAATCCACACCACATTTCAACATTTTGTCAAAATAACATTATGCTAATACTTATCATAGAATTTGTTGAAATCCTCTCATCGAACACATGTTATGAAAAATACTAGCTCTAATGACCTTCCTTCTTTCCTTCCTTCCCTCCCTCCCTCTCCATCTCTCATTTTTCTAAGACTACCGTCAGTATTGCAGAAACCTGAACTATGAATACCATCAACTCTTCCTGTGAAATTACTGTAGATGCTTCCAACTTACTAGTTAAAATTCTATCACAAATTTAATCAGACAATGGATGTAAATCACTTACCACCAGGCTTGCCACATCCAAAACTCTAAAAAAATGTTAAGAATGCTTTAAGAAAGTCAGGGAGTCCAAGGAGAGGCTAAAATGATGTAGGGAAGGGCCATTATCAAGGAATGGGGCTTGTGTGTTGTAGAAAGATGGGGCTGGCTGCAGTGCCTTGGGACCTAAATTAGGAGGCCTGGGCAATATAAGAAAGGAATTACAGCTTCGTGCAAGAGCAAGATTAGGGGAAGTGTCCTCCAGACCCCACCCAAGGGCAGGGATACTAGTGAGGCAAGGCAGAGCGCCAAGCAGGTGCAGTGTCAAGTGGGAAGACCTCTCCCAGGAGGCACCACGCCCACCCAGAGGATGCCAGGAGGATGACTGCTCCTGCAGACTCAAGTGCTTCACAGCTGACTTGCGACCGCTTTCCCCTGGGTACTGAGTCACAAATGGTGAGTCAATACATGAACGAATCCGGGCTCATCCCCTGAGGCAGTGTGGAGAGGGAGGTGGCCTCAGGCCTCTAACTCCGCTCACCTGGATCTCTGAGGTGCAGGTGGGAGTTGGGGGCAGAGTGGTGGAAGCCTCCAAGCCTAGTGAAGGTTATGTGCCTGCTTCTAGTCCCTTGAAGAGCCCAATGTTTGTGTTTTTGTTGTCAGACAGTACGCGTGACGTAAAACTTAACTTTCAAACCACTTTAAAGTGTATAGTTCAGTGTCATTTAGTATATTGACCACCAATTTTTATTTGTTAAAATCAGCTTTAATAATAAAGAGCATTTCTTGAACTCTTACCATGTTGTAGCGCAGCACTAAGAATAAAATTCAGAGTTCTTATTGTGACCGACAAGTGAGTTGCTTTAACCTTCAGGAAGGATTGGAAGTAGTGGTTCTTTAAATCAGTATGTATATCAATCACCAGTTGGTCTAAGTGTGATGAGAAGCATACCAGTTACCCAGGGAAAGGATGAGAGTGCCTTTTTACAAGGGCTTCCCTGATAGCTCAGTTGGTAAAGAATCCACCTGCAATGGAGGAGACTTTGGTTCAATCCCTGGGTAGGGAAGATCCACTAGAGAACAAAGGATAGTTGCATCTCATCAGGTAGAGGTCACTGGATGGGCGTTCCCACCTACATAATTATGGATGGATGAGTAGCTGAGAGGCGAACAGTGTGGACTTTCAAACTCAACTCTGAGTAGCCAATCTGTAGAAAACTCAAAAAGGCTGATTATTTGATTCAAACTGTGTAGGCAGTCAGCGAAACCAGGCCGTAGGAATCTAAAGACCTTAGGGAGGCAGGGAACATGCTTGCCAGGGGAATATTTTTGGAGGTAGCAGTAGGGGAGTGTGCCTTCCGGGCAAATGAAGCAAATACAAAGCCTCCAAGACTGGAACATCCTGATGTGATTGACTGATTAGCTGGGAGCTAATGTGACAGGTGAGGGTAGACAGGTGAGGGAGACTGAGAACACTTGAGCGCTGCTAGCGGATTCTGAATTTTTAAAAAAATATATTTTTAAAGTTTTTTTTTTTTTTTTTTTGGCTCTGCCAAGTCTTAGTTGCAGCTCACAGTGTCTTTGATCTTAGTTGGGGCATGTGAACTCTTAGTTGCAGCATGTGGAAACTAGTTCCCTGACCAGGGATCAAACCCAGGCCCCCTGTATTGGGAGCACAGACTTTAACCACTGGGCCACCAGGGAAGTCCTTGGATTTTATTTTGAGTAAGATAGGATGTCATCGGAGGGTTTGAACAAGGGTTCCATTTTGGCGGACAGAAAATAGATGATAATATAGCTGAAGCAAAAACAGCCATGCCCTGAAAGCTGTCAAAGCTGGATGATGAGTAAGTGTGGGGTTTCATTATGGTGTTCTCCCTTATTTTGTATTTGTTGAAAACTTCCATAATAAGTAAAAACTTAAATAAGAACCCCTAGCTGCTGTTTTATAGGTAGTTGGAAGGGGACAAATGTAGAAGCAAAGAGGGTCAGTTAAAAGTCTCCTATCCTTACCCAGGAGAGTGCTGATGGTGGCTTGGGCTGGTTACAGTAAAGGTATTGAGAAGTGGTGGGTTATTTATATATTATAAAGGAAAATTAGAAAGGATTTCTTTGGATTTGGATGTGGAGTGAGAGAGAAAGAAGAATCAAAGGTGATTGTGCAACTGGAGAAAATGTTATTAACTGAGATGGAAAAGTGAGGGATTCGGGGAAGATCAAAAGTTCACTTTCAGTTTGTAAAGTTTTAAATGCTTATTAAACTGTAGATGTCATGTAAACAGTTGGATATAATAATCTGAGGTTCAGGGAGAGGTCAGGGCTCAAGATATGAATTTGGAGCCAGCAATATATATATATATAGGGTTTAAAGCCTTGAGGCTGGATGAGATCACCAAATCTAATTCTCTAATGTTCTATGATTCTTTTGAAAAACAGATCTTTCTCCTACAAAGCTCACACACGCAAAAGTTGGTTCTCTGGGTATAGAAACAATAGACTGTCTGAAAAATGACTGTACTCAAAACTGAGTGCACATATATTAATCACTTTTATGAGGGCTTCCAAGTGTCATTTAATAAACTGTATGGTCCTCGGCCACACTAAATGGAGTCCACTTGTTCTGGCAGCATGAAAAGAAATAATTTTACATCTTGAAGGGTACAATGGAAGATAAATTAAGTCATTCTCTTTTTCAGTGTCAGTAATCTCAGAGGTTTTATTGAATATAAATTTTTTCATTTATTAATATGTTAGTCACCCTTCTAAATAATATGCCAGTGAAAATGCCCACAATTATTTAAGCCAAAACCATGTGTGAGGGGTAAAGGAGTAAGGTTGTGTTTTCTCAGTCTAGGCTTGGATAGGTATCATGTTCCTTGGGTATTCTAGATTATTCCCCACAAATATATAGTGTTTTCCAAATGGTCTGATTATTAGCACTAGAGGTGATTTTTGGGCCCAGTCTTTAGATAATCTGAGTCAGTATGTCTGGGGTGGAGCATAGGAAGTTGTATATTTAACTAGTGCCCATGTTTGGGAAATACTTCTAAGTAAACAGTTTCAAGAGCCATTTGATTTCTTCTTCGTCTACAGGTGTCCTTCTCATGTCCCATTTTCCTGTCTTATTATAAGGTATTAAAACAAAAATCTGCTACTCTTCTGCAGTTGTTCACAGGGAACCAGACTCTGAGATGAGTTGGGGTGGACTGTAGACATGCTGAGTTCAAATTCTGGCGATTCTTCTTACCCTGACCCCAAAATCACTCTCAGTCTGGTTACTTGACATAAGACTAGGTTTGTCTTTGAATCTAAGCCTTTTAAGTTAGTGGGCCTCCACTAGGGTTTAGATTTAAACACTATCTTAAGGGAAAAACCAGAAAAAAGGAAGAGCCTGCCTATAAAATAGGGAATCCTGCCACTATGGCACTCTGGAAATCAGAGAGGGTATTTTGAAAAGAGGAATTGGAGCACAGACAAAATAGAACCATATTGAGAGTTTTTATGTCTTTATGGGACCAGGCCAGGTAATTTTCTCCCATTTAAGGTAATGAGCCCCCTGATTGTATTTGTGGACTTCTTGGGAGTGTCTGTGTACCGCATGACCTCATGTTGGGAATCTTTGCTCTTGGTATATTCTCCACAGTGAAGCCAGAGTAAAAATTTAGAACATGCAGATCAGAGCATATCACTCCCCTCTTAAAACTCTTCAATGTCTTCCCCCTTGCACTTAAAGGCCGAATTCTTTTGACATTCTTCTTCCCAAAGGAAGGATGATGTCACATCTTCCATGATGTTTCCCTGGCTCATGTCTTCAAAAGCATCTCCTAACTCCCTCCCTCCATGTTAAGGAGCCACACTGGCCTTTTTGTATTTATTTAAGGAATCACATCCTCCCTGCTCCCTCTCTGATCTCCCCAGTCTTCACTTGGCTGATTTTATCTTCACAGTATTTAATCTCGGGTATAATAATGCCATCTTATTTTCTATATAACATTTACTACTAGCTGGTATTTTTTGTTTATGTATTGTTTACTGGTTTATTGTGAGTTCTCTCACTACGGTGTAACTCCTGGGAACAGAGATCTTACAGCTGTGTCACTGGCATTTAAATCTGGTGTTTAGAGTCAGTCCACGGTGCCCACTCAGTAATATTTGTTGGAATCAAAAAATGAATGAATAAGCAGGAGAGAAATTGGCAGGGCTGATAAGGATCAAATCAGTAAAGATGATTATCTCAGGGAAGGAGTTGGTGAGATTGGAGGGGAGGAGGAAAAGCTTGCATGTTTTACTTTTTACTCTTCTCATTATAAAAGGAGAAAAATGACTATGGATAATTTTAAGTTTCTTTTTCGTATTTTTATGTATTTTCCAAATTTTCTAAAATAAACATGTTTTACTTAGAAATCAGAAAAGTGAAATAGAACACAAATAGTGATTAAAGTTACTTAGCAAGATTTGCACTTTCAGTGAAACAAGCTTTCACGTTCTTGCATCAACACCAATTGCTTTTGTTTTCTGCAAAGGACCTAGTCCTTCATTTTGGTGTGAAGATGTGTATTAGAATATTTTCTGAATAGGTATCTGTCTGAGTTTTCTTGGACATCTCTAAGGAAAATCATAAGATTTAGGTGGTCTCCATGGTAACTAATTCAGAGCCAAGACTGATCCTTAAGGATAACAGCACTGGATATTCTAGCACTAGAGAAATTTTTGAATTTCTCCCAGGTTGGGTAGCTCTTGTATGTTTAGTTATCTGAGTATCAGTCTCAGCAATCTTCTTTAGACAAAGACTTTGCTTTACAAATGTGATCTGAATGCAAACTGGGAAAGAGCCTTTTGGGTTGAAGTTGCTTCTATGTCCATAATATCCTGCCCCCCAAATAACACAGTCTTCTCTTATCAGAATCTTACCCATCCCTCACTCCTCAGGTAAAAAGTTGACTCTTAGAGGAAGTAAAACTCAAATCCCGAACACCCCTCATTAGCCTTATTTTACTCTGCTTTATAAATATGATTTTTATGTGTATATTCTTCTGAAATATGGATGGCAAAGACTAGTGCAGACAGAAAAGCATTAATTAATGTGATAGTTAATTTTGTGTGTCAGCCTGATTTGGCCACAAGGTGCCCAGATATTTGGTTAAACATTATTTGGGGTTTTCTGTGAGGATGTTTATGCATGACTTTAACAGTTGAATAGTAGGCTGAGTAAAGCAGATTACTCTCTAATGTGGGAGGACCTCATCCTATTAGTAGAAGGCCCAAATAATACAAAAAGGCTGAATAAGAGTGAACTCCTTCTGTCGAAGGGCTTCAAGGTAGAATAGCTATTCTTTCCTGCCTTTGGAGTTAAGTTGAAACCTGGGCTTTTCCTGGATTTTAAGCCTGTTGGCATTTGGTCTTGAACTACACTATTAGCCGTCTTGGTCCTTCTTAGGCTTCCAGACTTCATCATCAGCTTGGCTGTGTTTCCAGCTGTATAGTTGTGTGTGTGTGTGTGTGTGTGTGTGTGTGTGTGTGTGTGTGTAGACAGACAGTTATAAAGTGCAAATCACACAATTGTGTCCCAGTCTTTGTGACCCCATGGACTGAGCCTGCCGGGTTCCTCTGTCAGTGGAATTCTCCAGGCAAGGATACTGGAGTGGGTAGCTGTTCTCTTCTCCAGGGACGTTCTCTTCTCCCAACCCAGGGATTGAACCCAGGTCTCCTGCATTGCACATGGATTCTTTATGGTCTGAGCCACCAGGACAGCCCAGATAGACAGCTGTAGACATAGATATGAATAGATATAGCTATATTCCTATTGGTTCTGCTTTGATGGAGAAACCTGAATAATATAAATAAGATCTTATTATGTGTCAGGCCCTGGGCTAGGAGAGGGGTTCCCCAGCTCTCTAACTTAAAAGAGATAATAGACTAACTTCAATGTGATAAGTGATCAGGTCAAGTTACAAACCTACAAAATGCCGTGAGATGTAAAGGAGCACCTTAATTGCATAAGGAGTTGAGAGGGATTTACTTGAGTTGACATGATTGAGATTGTGAAAAATGACCCCAGACTGAGAAAACTGAAGAAATTGAACTACTGGTGTCTGCAACAACGTAGATGTATCTCACAATTATAATTTTTAGTGGAATAATCAGAATAATCAGAAAAAAAAGGACATATGAATATAGGTGTTATGGATATCATTAATAAAGACCTTTGACAATTAACTTGGGAGGAAAATATCCAATATCTTATCATTCAGTGTTGTGGTAGCAATGATTATCAAGTGTATATGATGCCCTAAGAGGATATTGTTTGTTAATGTCCCCCTCCTCTCTATGACAAAACTAATTATTTTCTTGATTTGTTCTTCAGGTTAAAAACAATGGACAATTTTGAAAGAATACATTTCAGTTTTACAGACATTATTGGAATTTAGCAAAATATTTCTTGAACTAAAACTCATTCTTAACAAAAAATTTACATGGAAGAGTTTACACTATTTCATTGTTTTAAATTTTAAGCAAAAGTACTTGAGTTCTGTTTGTCTCTACGATGACTGTTCTATCATTTTATTTTGAATCCACTGTTTGAAAGTAGGAATGTGTAATACTACAGAGGTGGAGATAGAAACTATGCATGATGTAAGCTTGAATGATTCTGAGTTGAGAATTTACTCTGAAATGACATGCATGTAACGAGTCTGTGTGTAGTGAGCTAACTGAAGAAGTAAAGTTCTTTGAATGAATTTCCACCTAGAATAAATGTTCATTACAGAGAGCAATAAATATGTGCTAATTTAATGCTTAAATGTATTACTAAAATTCAACAATATTAATAGCAGTTGTTCTAGAAGAGCAGTGCTCAAACTTTTTAGTCTCAGGACTTCATTGCACTCTTACAAATTTTTGAGCTCTTTGCCCCTTTTTTTTTTTTTTTTTTTTTGGTCTTGCCAAAGGGCATGCAGGATCTAGGTTCCCCAACCAGGGATAGAACTCAGGATCCTTACAGTGGGAGCATGGGGGTTTTAACCACTGGACTGCCAGGGAAGTCCAGTGTTTTGTTTATGTGAATTATATCTATTGACATTGACCTTGTTAGAAATGAAAACTGAAAAAAAGTGTAATTATTTTATTTTATTTTTTAAAACCAACAAATATAAACTGCATTTATTGTGTCAAAATTAAGAATGGCTCAGGCTCCATAATGGGAATTGGATGTAAAATGTGCTGAGTCTCAGCTTCTGGAAGAGTTGATTTTGAACTCAGTCACCCTTTGAAAGAAGACATACCAGCCCGCATCATTTCATCAACCAGGAGAATGTTGGTGGCAATCACAGTGCAAGAGTGAAGAAGTTGTTTTTTTATACAATAATTATCCCACACTCCTGCATTTGCTGCTACCATTGGCTCACCTGTATTCAGGTGTATGCCAACTGGTTGTTTTGAACCTGAATGCTCAGCCTGGACTTTTACTAGTGTTTCCTGCAGGTCATAACCAGAATTCTGAGCAAGAACCTTAGGGATAATGAGTAAAGCATCAGCAAAAGCTTGGACTCCAAGACGAGCTCTTCCTTGTATCGTGTGCTTGTATGTAACTAGAGCTTCAGCTATTGCCACTTCAACAGCACCTGCTCCCGGAACAACACAACCATCTTCAATGGCATTTTTGATGGCACGAAGTCCGTCCCTTACAGCATCCTTGATTTGTGTGAGAGTATGCTTATTTGGTCCCTTAACCAAGGTGACAGAGCTAGGGTTAATGCAGTCCTCAATAAAAGTGTACTTTTCCTCACCTAATGTGACTCATATACAAGACCAGCATGTCCCAAGCAATCTACACTGAGGTCTTCAACAGAATTCACAGCCACTCCACCACAAGCAAGAGAGAGTCTTTCCATGTTTCTTCTTTTTGCTCGACAAAGAGCTAAAATGCCATGTTTTGCAAGAGTGTCTAAGGAAAATGGATCAATTCCCTTTTTATTAATGACAACAAATCCTTTATTGGACTGAGTACAGACTTTGTCTTTCAAGTCTATTATTTTTTATACTCTGTCTTCAATAAATTTTCTTTCAGCTTTTACCAATTTCTCTTTCTCTTCTGCAGTCTTATAAAAGAAACCAGAGCTCACCTCAGTTTTTTCATATTCTAGTGATACATTACAGGTAAGGATAAATGCATATCTACTTGTTTCTTCACATGTGGATGATGGGCACCATGATCTAGAACTAACCCTTTGATCAACTTTGTATCCATTTCCGATTTATGCTTCATCTCCATGACTTCTACCATGAAGAGATCAATAGGATAATTCGGTCTCCTGATTGCCAAAACAGAATCCACCACAGCCTCTGTTAACACACCAGCCAGTTGAGGGTGAACCTTAGTTTGTAGAGATGTTCTAGCCACATCTAAAAGGATTTCTCTCTTCATCTCTTTTTTAATTTTAACTTGTTCCAAAACTTCAAGTGCCTTTATTTTTGCAATTTCAAAGCCTTCAGCTATTATTCTAGGGTGCAGGCCCTCAGAAATGTAAAGATCAGCTTGTTTTGGTAACTCTCCAATGATTAGAACATTTGAAGTAGGACCGTCTCCTGTAATGTCATCCTGGGCTGTTGCTACTTTTGCTATCAAGGAAGCTGTTGGGTGTTGAATTTGCACCTCACGGAGCAGCACATTGCCATCTTTGGTGAGTTTGACATCTCCTGCCCCAGAAACAAGCATTTTCATGGTGCCCTTGGGACCCAAGTTGGTTCGCAACACATCTTGCAGCCCTCAGGTGGTGCATATATAAATATGTGCTGGGCCCGTGCCACCTCAGCCTTGGAGTTTATGGCCTTCATCACAGCCATGAACAGAATGTCGGAGAAGCAACCCTGCAGGCAAAAGTCACCTCAAAAGTGTAATTATTTTAAAAGCAAATTTCCATCTTAAATTATATAATAAATCCACTGTATATTAAAATACATAGTAGCATCCATAAAAAATAATTTCCCAAAATAAAGGAAAATTTAATATAAGAATGATATCATTTTACATTTATGTAACTGGAGTCTCATAGATGCTTCTGCATCCAGTCTATTGCAATATGTTGTTTTCTTTAATGTGTATGAAACAAATCTAGCTTTTTACAAGTGTGTAGTTGGAGAAGGTATTTTAATAGCCTCTTTATTTTATTTAATAATAAAAATAATGTAGGTACTCTTCTTTAATATTCCACCAAAACTTGACAAAGGAAGTAGTTTATTTTTTTTTTCTTTTAGGAAGTAGTTTCTTACACATTAATTTTATGTTTCCTGAAATCACATAATTGAACTTTGCATACTGTTATATTAAAATCTGTTGGTCTTTCTTACATTCTGAGTGAATCTTTTTACATGTGTATGGCTTTGTAGCGTTATGCACTGGTGATTTGGAAGATATTGCTTACTTCTTGGAGTTAATGCAGCTTTTCTAAATGTTGACACATTTAGTTTTTGTTTGTTTGTTTTTTGTTTTGACACATTTGGTTTTACAATAGCAAAAATATCACGTTTGTTAATATCACCACTGATCTCATCGGAAGAGTTTGTAAGCTCACAGAAGCTTTCAAGCTTAGAGTGTTTCCGGCATTTGATTTGGTTTGAAAGCTCACATCTTAGGAGCAGATATTTAAGTTGTTTTCCTTGAAATGCCAGACTCACTTGGTTCATTTTCAAGAAAAATGCCTGCTGAATCACCAGGTCTGATTAACTATAGTCTTTCAGTTGTCTTCTCAAGTCAAAATGGTGTTTTCATTTAAAAGTGGATAAATCAGCTCACAATTCAAATAAGCACCATTGAGACAACAGAAATGCTTTGTTTTCCATTTCATTACAGAAAAAAGATGAGTGCTCAAGGGTCAAGATTTAGTAAAATGTTTACTGTTTCACTAGGGCTATTGTTCAGTGAGGCTAGGTTTTTTTTTTTATTGCTGTTAATTGCGTTTAGTGGTGAAGAATACAATGTTCCAGTGCAGTCTGTGACACTGCCCTGACTGGTGCTGAGGAGTGAGCAGTTTTACTCACCCTTACTTCTGGATCATCAGTGTACATAATTAACACAGTGAGAAGGCAAATAATGTTTTATACTATTATGACAATTGTTTACCCCATAGACTCTCTGAAAGGATCTTCGGTTACTTGAGATCTGTGGACACTAACAAAATTTGTTTGTTTGTTTTTCTAGATGAGTATTTTATTTTGACATTGTTTGGAATTTCTAGTACATGGTAATGAAGTGTAGACTGACTTTCAGTCAGTTTAATTGTTGCTTTTACATTCTCTACAAACAGTACACCATTTTATTGCCTATACCCAGGGCAGACTTGCCCACTGCCCTGCCCAAGGTATACCACTGGATGTATGTATGTGTATATATGTATATATATGGAGGAAATGGCAATCCACTCTGGTATTCTTGCCTGGAGAATCTCATGGACAGAGGAGCTTGGTGACTGCAGTCCATGGGCTCGCAAAAAGTCAGACACAACTGAAGCGACTGAGCATGCATATACCCCCCTCCTTCCCCCTACACATACATTTGTGTCTATGTCTATATGGTATGTATTATATATGCTTTTTTTTAAAAAGAATTGAGTTCTTCATTAGATGTATTTATTGCAAATATTTTCTCCCAGTCAGTGTTTTTGTCTTTTCCTTCCCTTAATGGTATTTTTTTTTATTGGTGTCTTTTGATTAACAGAAATTTAAAAAATAGATTTGCAATTTAGAATGGCTTTAGATTTACAGAAAACTTGTAGATTTGGTACAGAGATTTCCTATATATCTCTCACCCAGTTTTCCCCAGCATTAACATCTTAACTTTCCATGGTGCATTTGTCACAACTAGCAAACCAACATTGATACATTACAATTAGAATCATTTAAATTTCAATCATTTTCCACTGATGTCTTTTACTCTGTTTCAGAATTCCATTCAGGATACCTGATTGCATTTAGTCATCTTGTCTCCTGGTACCCTCTGTTCTGTGACAGTTTCTTAGCCTTTCTATGTTTTGGATGACTGACAATTTTGAGGAATACTAATCAGATGTTTTGTAGAATGTCTTTCAATTTCTCTCTGTCTGATGTTTTTCTCATAGATTGGAGTTATAGGTTTGGTGAGGAATGTCACAAAGGTGAAATGCTCTTCTCATCACATCATACCAGGGTTATATGATGGCAACATGGTATATCACTGGATGAGGTAATATTTGCCAGGTTGAAATTGCTTAACTTGATAGTGTATTTATCCTTTTGTGATAAGTTAAATTCTTGCTTTATATATTTCACAATATTATGCATATAATATTGAAATATTATATCTTCCTAATTAATTGAAACTTCTGCTATTACACAGTAACTATTTCTAGCAATCTTTAAAAAATGTATATGTTTGCTGTTAATGTTGGTATACTGGTTTTTATTAGGGTTAGTGTCTTTTCCCTTAGTATATCCATCCATGTTGTCACAAATGGCAAGATTTCCTTTAATCCGTTCATTGATTGATGGATCCCTGGACTGTTTCCATATCTTTTCATTCTTTTTATTCTTTTTTTTTTAAGGTTTTCAAATTGAGGTATAATTGACATAAAATATTATGTTAGTTTCAGGTGTATAACATGATGTTATATTTTTATGTGTTGCAAAATGAGTGCCACAATAAGTCTGGTGAATATTTGTTAACATACATGGTTACAGTTTGGTTTTTTTCTTTTTGTTTTACCCTGCTGGCTCCTCATTGTTTCCCATGGGGCTTTCTCTAGCTGTGGTGAGCAGAGGCTGCTCTTTGTTGCAGTATGTGGGCTTCTCAGTTGCGGTGGCTTCTTCTGTTGCAGAGCACGGGCTCTAGATGCATGGGCTTCTGTATCTGTGGCTCATGGGCTTAGTCGCCCTATGATATGTTGAATCTTCCCAGACCAGGGATCAACCCCCTGCATTGGTAGGTGGATTCTCAACCACTGAACCCCCAGCGAAGTCTTGGTTATAGTTTTTTTTCCTGTGATGAGAACTTTTAAGATTTATTCTGTTAGCAACTTTCAAATATACAACACAATATTATTAACTTACTCACTATTCTGTAAATATACGGCAGGCATGACTTCCAAACATCCCTATGACTTACTTATTTTATAACTGAAAGTTTGTACCTTTTGACCCCCTTCACTCATTTTGCCCACCCTCCCTAACCACCACCTCTGGCAGCCACAAATCTTTTCTCTATAAGTTTGGTGAGTTTTAAATGTTTTTTTTTAAATTATTTTTTAAAATTTCAATTTCACATACAAATGAGATCATACAATATTTGTCTTTCTCTGTCTGACTTATTTCACTTAGCATAATACCCTCATTCATGTTGTTACAAATGGCAAGAATTTCTCTATCCATTCATCCATTGATGGATCCCTGGATTGTTTCCATATCTTGGCTTTGTAAATAATGCTGTAATGAATATGAGAGTGCATATATCTTTTCTAGTTAATATTTTCATTTTCTTTGAATAAATACTGAGAGGTTGGATCATGTGGATCCATATCCTAGTTATTTAAAGAATTTTGAGGAACCTCCATTCTGTTTTCTATAGTGGCTGCACCAATTTACATCCCCACCAACCATGTACAAGGGTTCCCTTTTCTCTATATCCTTGCCAACAATTGTTATTTCTTTTTTAGACGCAAATTCTTTAAATTTAGTGAAGTCTAATTTGATAGTCTTTTATAATTTGTGATTTTTATTCTTATTCTAAGATTACATTCCCAGCATAAGTTCCACTTGGTTGTAACGTGTATGTGTGTACTCAGTTGTGTCCAACTCTTTGTGATCACATGGATTGTAGCCTGCCAGGCTTCTCTGTCTTTGGGATGCACCAGGCAAGAATACTAGAGCAGGTTGCCATTCCTTCGCCAGGGGATCTTCGCAACTGAGATCAAACCTAAGTCTCCTGTACCTCCTGCGCCAGCAGGTGAATTCTTTCCTATTGAGCCGTCTGGGAAGGCTTTTTGTCATAACATATTATCGTTTTTACATAAAGGAGAAAAACCCATATAATCACCTCAGCAGAGGCAGAAAAAATTTTATGTAAAATTTAACAATTAAACGCTCAGTAATCTAGTAATAGAAGGAAACTCCAAGGTTATGCTAATCTTATAAAATGAGTTGGAAAATATTCCTCTTCTCTAGTCTCTGAGCGAGTTTTTTGTTTGTTAAGATTGGTTTTATTTTTTCCTTAAGTTTTCAGCAGAGTTTACTGCAAGCTGTCTTGAATTGAAATTTTCTTTGTGGGAACGTTTTTGCTTAAAGATGTGTGTCATTGATCTTTAATTTCGTTCAGACTTTCTATTTCCTTTTTAAAAATTTTTGTTTATCTTATTGAAGGATAGTTGATTTACGATGTTGTACTAATCTGCTGTAAAAAAAGTGACTCAGTTATACACATGTAAACATTCTTTTTTTATATTTTTTGCATTATTGTTTATCACAGGATTATTGAATACAGTTCCCTGTGCTGTACAGTAAGACCCTGTTGTTCATTCATCCTATATGTAAACATCTGCTAATCCCAAACTCCCAGTCCATCCCTCTTCCACCCACTCCCCCTTGGCAACCACAGGGCTGTTCTCTGTGTCTGTAAGTCTGTTTATGTTTTGTAGATAGGTTCATTTGTGCTATATTCTAGATTCCATGTATTATGATTCAGAAGGATTACATTGTGTATCTGTACCGCATCTTCATCACGTAATATGATTCAGGAGGATTACCTTGTGCATCTGCACCACATCTTCATCACGTAATATGATTCAGGAGGATTACATTGTGTATCTGCTCCACATCTTCATGCATTTATCTGTCAGTGGACATCTAGGTTGTCTCCGGGTCTTGGCTGTTGTGAATAGGGCTGCTATACACATAGAGGTGCATGTATCTTTTTGAATTAGAGTTTTCTCCAGGTGTATGCCATCCTGGGAATTTTATTTTATTTTTTTTGGGGGGGTGCTATTTTAAAAGGTATTTTTTACATTCCTTTTCTGATATTTCATTATTAGTGTAAAGAAATGCAATTGATTTTTGAATGTTAATCTTGTATCCTGCTACTTTGTTGAGTTCATTTATTAGCTCTAGTAGTTTTTGTGTGGAGCCCTCAGGGTTTCCTATATTTAGTCATGCCATCTGCATATAGTAACAATTTCATGTATTAGATTTGGTAAGTTGTCTTTTTCAAGGAATTTGTCCATTTCATCTGTATTTTTACAACTTTATTGAGATTATAATTAATATGCCATAAACTTTGCTATTTAAAGTGTACAATTTTTAAACTATCTTCTCAAAGTTGTGCAACTATCACTACAGTCTAATTTTAGAACATTTCCATCACTCCAAATAGAAATTTCATGCCTATTTGTAATCACTCTCATTTCCATCACCAGGCCCAGGTAACCACTATTTACTTTATGCCTCCAAAGGTTTGCCTTTTCAAAATATTTCATATAAATGGAATCAAATAATAAGTGATGTTTTATATATTACTTCTTTCACTTAGCATAGTATTTTTAAGGTTCATCTATATTGTAGCATGTATCAGTACTTTGTTCCTTTTTTTCCCTTTTAAAAATGCATTTTTATTTTAAAGTATAATTAACCTACAGAAAAATGCACATGTTTTGGACACAGTAAAAAGTTTTTAAGTGAATACTTCCTTGAAACCACTAGACACATGAAGAAATAGAACATTACTAGGATCCTACAAGCTCCCTTGATGTACCATTTCCAAATTTAGCCCTTCTTTACAAGAAACTAATATCCTTAATAATACCATGGATTAGTTTAGCCAGTTTCTGAACATAATAAAGATGAAAACATATAGAAATGCTTTATTTTGTATCTGCTCTTAACCATTTATTTTTCTGTTTTTTAACCACTAAAAATTTGAAGCAGAGTTAACTTTAAATGTTGCCTTAGTTTCAAGTGCGCAGCAGAGTGATTCAGTTACATACATATATGTGTATACACTCTGAGATTCTTTTCTATTACAAATTGCTGTTGTTCGGTTGCTAAGTTGTATTCAACTCTTTGAAACCCCGTGAACTGCTGCATGCCAGGCTTCCTTGCCCTTCACTATCTCCCGGAGTTTGCTCAAACTCAGGTCCATTGAATCAGTGATGCTATCTACCCATCTTATCCTCTGTCTCCCCCATCACCTCTTGCCCTCAGTCTTTCTCAGCATCATGGTTTTTTTCAGTGAATCAGCATTTCGCATCAGGTGGCCAAAGTATTGGAGCTTCAGTTTCAACATCAGTCCTTCCAGTGAATATTCAGTGTTGATTTCTTTTAGGATTGACTGGTTTGATCTCCTTGCTGTCCAAGGGACTCAAGAATCTTCTCAAGCACCATAACCTGTTACAACATATTGAATATAGTTGCTTGGTTCCTTGTGCTATACAGTTGGTCTTGTTTATTTCATATACAGTAACGTCAGTTTCAGTTCAGTTCTGTCGCTCAGTCGTGTCTAACTCTGTGCGACCCCATGAACTGCAGCACGCCACACCTCCCTGACCATCGCCAACTCCTGGAGTTTACTCAAACTCATGTCCATTGAGTAGGTGATGGCATCCAACCATCTCATCCTCTGTCGTCCCCTTCTCCTCCTGCCTTTGATATTTCCCAGCATCAGGATCTTTTGAGATGAGTCAGTTCTTCGCATCAGGTGGTAAAGTATTGGAGTTTCAGCTTCAGCATCAGTCCTTCCAATGAATATTCAGGACTGATTTCCTTTAGGACTGACTGGTTGGATCTCTTTACAGTCCAAGGGACTCTCAAGTGTCTTCTCCAACACCAAAATTCAAAAGCATCGATTCTTAAGCTTTCTTTATAGTCCAACTCTCACAACCATACATGACTACTGGAAAAAAAAAATAGCTTTGATTAGACGGACCGTTGTCAGCAAAGTAATATCTCTGCTTTTTAATATGCTATCAAGGTTGGTCATAATTTTTCTTCCAAGGAGCAAGGGTCTCTTAGTTTCATGGCTTCAGTCGTCATCTGCAGTAATTTTGGAGCCCCCCAAAATAAAGTCTGACACTGTTTCCACTGTTTTCCCATCTATTTGCCATGAAGTGATGGGACCAGATGCCATGATCTTAGTTTTCTGAATGTTGAGTTCTAAGCCAACGTTTTCACTCTCCTCTTTCACTTTCATCAAGAGGCTCTTTAGTTCCTCTTCACTTTGTGCCATAAGAGTGGTGCCATCTGCATATCTGAGGTTATTGGTATTTCTCCCTGCAATCTTGATTTCAGCTTGTGCTTCATCCAGCACAGAGTTTCTTGTGATGTACTCTGCATATAAGTTAAATAAGCAGGATGACAATATACAGCCTTGACGTACTCCTATTCCTATTTGGAACCAGTCTGTTTTTCCATGTCCAGTTCTAACTGTTGCTTCCTGACCTGCATACAGATTTTTTAGGAGGCAGGTGAGGGGGTCTGGTATTCTCATCTCTTTAATAATTTTCCACAGTTTGTTGTGGTCCACACAGTTGAAGGCTTTGGCATAGTCAATAAAGCAAAAGTAGATGCTTTCTGGAACTCTCTTGCTTTTTTGATGAGCCGGCAGATGTTGGCAATTTGATCTCTGGTTCCTCTGCCTTTTCTAAAACCAGCTTGAACATCTGGAAGTTCATGATTCATGTACGGTTGAAGCCTGGCTTGGAGAATTTTGAACACTACTTTACTAGCATGTGAGATGAGTGCAATTGTGCGGTAGTTTGAGCATTCTTTGGCATTGCCTTTCTTAAGGATTGGAATGAAAACTGACCTATTCCAGTCCTGTGGCCACTGCTGAGTTTTCCAGATTTGCTGGCATATTGAGTGTAGCTCTTTAACAGCATCATCTTTCAGGATTTGAAATAGCTTAACTGGAATTCTATCACCTTTTCTAGCTTTGTTCGTAGTGATGCTTCCTAAGGCCCACTTGACTTTGCATTCCAGGATGTCTGTCTAGGTGAGTGATCACACCATCATGATTATCTGGGTCATGAAGATCGATTTTGTATAGTTCTTTTGTGTATTCTTGCCACCTCTTCTTATTATCTTCTGCTTCTGTTAGGTCCATACCATTTCTGTCCTTTATTCTGTCCATCTTTGCAAGAAATGTTCCCTTGGTATCTCTAATTTTCTTGAAGAGATCTCTAGTCTTTCCCATTCTATTGTTTTCCTCTATTTCTTTGCATTGATCACTGAGGAAGGCTTTCTTATCTTTCCTTGCTATTCTTTGGAACTCTGCATTCAAATGGGAATATCTTTTCTTTTCCCCTTTGCCTTTCACTTTTCTTCTTTTCACAGCTATTTGTAAGGCCTCTTCAAACAGCCATTTTGCCCTTTTGCATTTCTTTTCCTTGGATATTGTCTTGATCACCGCCTCCTGTACAACGTCACAAACTTCTGTCCATAGTTCTTCAGGTACTCTGTCTATCAGATCTAATCCCTTGAATCTATTTCTCACCTCCACTGTATAATTGTAAGGCATTTGATTTAGGTCATACCTGAATGGTCTAGTGGTTATCCCTACTTTCTTCAATTTAAGTCTGAATTTGGCAATAAGGGGTTCATGATCTGAGCCACAGTCAGCTCCAGGTCTTCTTTTTGCTGACTGTATAGAACTTCTCCATCTTTGGCTGCAATGAATATAATCAATCTGATTTCGGTGTTGATCATCTAGTGATGTCCATGTGTAGAGTCTTCTCTTGTGTTGTTGGAAGAGGGTGTTTGCTATGACCAGTGTGTTCTCTTGGCAAAACTCTATTAGCCTTTGCACTGCTTCATTCCATACTCTAAGGCCAAATTTGCCTGTTACTGCAGGTGTTTCTTGACTTCCTACTTTTGCGTTTCAGTCCCCTATAATGAAAAGGATGTCTTTTTTGGGTGTTCATTCTAAAAGGTCTTGTAGGTCTTGATAGAACCATTCAACTTCAGCTTCTTCAGTGTTACTGGTTGGGGCATAGGCTTGGATTACCATGATATTGAATGGTCTGTCTTGGAAATGAACAGAGATCTGTGGAAAATTCTGAAAGAGATGGGAATACAAGACCATCTGACCCACCTCTTGAGAAACCTTTATGCAGGTCAGGAAGCAACAGTTAGAACTGGACATGGAACAACAGACTGGTTCCAAATAGGAAAAGGAGTACATCAAGGCTGTATATTGTCACCCTGCTTATTTAACTTCTATGCAGAGTACATCATGAGAAACGCTGGGCTGGATGAAGCACAAGCTGGAATCACGATTGCCGGGAGAAATATCAATAACCTCAGATATGCAGATGACACTACCCTTATGGCAGAAAGTGAAAAGGAACTAAAGAGCCTCTTGATGAAAGTGAAAGAGGAGAGTGAAAAAGTTGGCTTAAAGCTGAACATTCAGGAAACTAAGATCATGGCATCTGGTCCCATCAGTTCAGGGAAATAGATGGGGAAACAGTGGAAGCAGTGTCAGACTTTATTTTGGGGGGCTCCAAAATCACTGCAGATGGAGATTGCAGCCATGAAATTAAAAGATGCTTACTCCTTGGAAGGAAAGTTATGACCAACCTAGATAGCATATTAAAAAGCAGAGACATTACTTTGCCAACAAAGGTCCGTCTGGTCAAGGCTATGGTTTTTCCAGTGGTCATGTATGTATGTGAGATTTGGACTGTGAAGAAAGCTGAGCACCGAAAAACTGATGCTTTTGAGCTGTGGTGTTGGAAAAGACTCTTGAGAGTCCCTTGGACTGCAAGGAGATCCAACCAGTCCATCCTAAAGGAGATCAGTCCTGGGTGTTCATTGGAAGGACTGATGCTGAAGCTGAAACTCCAATAGTTTGGCCACCTCACGCGAAGTGTTGATTCATTGGAAAAGACCCTGATGCTGGGAGGGTTTGGGGGCAGGAAGAGAAGGGGACAACAGAAGATGAGATGGCTGGATGGCATCACCAACTTGATGGACATGAGTTTGAGTAAACTCCAGGAGTTGGTGATGAACAGGGAGGCCTGGTGTGCTGCGAATCATGGGGTTGCAAAGAGTTGGACACGACTGAGCGACCGAACTGAACTGATTGGAGTTAAATTCACCCATTCCAGTCCATATTAGTTTACTGATTTCTAAAATGTTGACGTTCACTCTTGCCATCTCCTGTTTGACCACTTCCATTTGCCTTGATTCACGGACCTAACATTCCAGGTTCCTATGCAATATTGCTCTTTATAGCATCGGTCTTTACTTCCAGCTCCAGTCACATCCAAAACTGGGTGTTGTTTTTGCTATACAATTGGTCTTGTTTATTTTATGTATAGTAATGTCAGTTTAGTAATCCCAAATATCTAATTTATCAACTCTGTATTTTTAAAAAGATTTTACTCTTTACAGAAGTTTTAGTTTCACAACATAATTGAGAAGAAGATAGTTTACTCATACATCTCCTGCTCCCATACATGTATTGTCTCCCTGCATTGTCAGCGTTACTCACCAGAACGGTAATTTGGTGTATTGTACCATTGTAGTTTTGTGCATTGTACAATGTTACCAGGGATGGACCTACAATGACACATAATCACCCAGAGTTATCCATCGTTTATAGGTTCACTTTTGCTGCTGTATATTCTGTGGGTTTGGACACATATATACTGACAGATGGTTAGATAGCATCACTGACTTAATAGACATGAATTTGAGCAAACTCTGGGAGATAGTGGAGAATAGGGAACCCTGGCATGCTGCAGTCCAAGGGGTCGCAAAGAGTTGGATGTGACTTAGCAACTGAACAACAACAACATATTGACATATATCCATCATTATAAAATCACACAGAGAATTTTCACTGCCCTAAAAATATGCTTTTTCCTTTTTAATTGCTGAAGTTGTTTCATTATAGATATGCTACATTTTATTTATCCATTGACTAGCTGGTAGACAGATTGTTTTCACTTTTTGGCTGTTATGAATTTGTAGCTATGAACAAATTTAAGTACTAGTTTTTGCATGAAACATTAATTTCTCTTGTGTTGATACCTGGGAATGGAACTGCTGAGTCATATAGAAACTCTGTGTTTAATGTTTTGTGAAACTGTTTTCAAAATTGGCTGATATAAAAAAAAAAGTGGCTGATATCATTTTATATTGCTGCTAGCAATATATAATGGCTCTAATTTCTCAGCAATTTTGCCCAGACTTGTTATTTTGTTATTATTATTTTATTTTAGCAATGCTAACATTTATGAAATGGTATCTCATTGTGGTTTTGATTTGTGTTTCTATGATGACAAATGATGTTGAGCTTATTTTTTATGTTTATTGACTATGTGCATGTTCTTCTTTAGAGAAATGTCTGTTGAAATCTGTTCCCTGTTTTCTTTTTTTTTTTCATTTATTTTTATTAGTTGGAGGACGGAGGTTCATGACATTGTACAGGAGACAGGGATCAAGACCATCCCCATGGAAAAGAAATGCAAAAAGGCAAAATGGTTGTCTGAGGAGGCCTTACAAATAGCTGTGAAAAGAAGAGAAGTGAAAAGCAAAGGAGAAAAGGAAAGATATTCCCATTTGAATGCACAGTTCAAGAGAATAGCAAGGAGAGATAAGAAAGCCTTCCTCAGCGATCAGTGCAAAGAAATAGAGGAAAACAACAGAATGGGAAAGACTAGAGATCTCTTCAAGAAAATTAGAGACACCAAGGGAACATTTCATGCAAAGATGGGTTTGATAGAGGACAGAAATGGTATGGACCTAACAGAAGCAGAAGATATAAAGAAAAGGTGGCAAGAATACAAAGAAGAACTGTACAAAAAAGATCTTCATGACCCGGATAATCACGATGGTGTGATATCTCACCTAGAGCCAGACATCCTGGAATGTGAAGTCAAGTGGGCCTTAGAAAGCATCACTATGAACAAAGCTAATGGATGTGATGGAATTCCAGTTGAGCTATTTCAAATCCTGAAAGATGATGCTATGTAAGTGTTGCACTCAATGTGCCAGCAAATTTGGAAAACTCAGCAGTGGCCACAGGACTGGAAAAGGTCAGTTTTCATTCCAACCCCCAAGAAAGGCAATCCCAAAGAATGTTCAAACTACTGCACAATTGCACTCATCTCACACGCTAGTAAAGTAATGCTCAAAATTCTACAAGCCAGGCTTCAGCAATATGTGAACTTTGAACTTCCAGATGTTCAAGCTGGTTTTAGAAAAGGCAGAGGAACCAGAGATCAAATTGCCAACATCTGCTGGCTCATCAAAAAAGCAAGAGAGTTCCAGAAAACATCTATTTCTGCTTTATTGACTATGCCAAAGCCTTTGACTGTGTGGATCACAATAAACTGTGCATAATTCTGAAAGAGATGGGAACACCAGACCACCTGACCTGCCTCTTAAGAAACCTGTATGCAGGTCAGGAAGGAATAGTTAGAACTGGACATGGAACAACAGACTGGTTCCAAATAGGAAAAGGAGTACATCAAGGCTGTATATTGTCACCCTGCTTATTTAACTTCTATGCAGAGTACATCATGAGAAACGCTGGGCTGGATGAAGCATAAGCTGGAATCACGATTGCTGGGAGAAATATCAATAACCTCAGATAGGCAGATGACACCACGCTCATGGCAGAAAGTGAAGATGAACTAAAGAGCCTCTTGATGAAAGTGAAAGAGGAGAGTGAAAAAGTTGGCTTAAAGCTGAACATTCAGAAAACTAAGATCATGGCATCTGGTCCCATCACTTCATGGGAAATAGATGAGGAGACAGTGGAAGCAGTGTCAGACTTTATTTTCTTGGGCTCCAAGATCACTGCAGATGGTGATTGCAGCCATGAAATTAAAAGATGCTTACTCCTTGGAAGGAAAGTTATGACCAACCTAGATAGCATATTAAAAAGCAGAGACATTACTTTGCCAACAAAGGTCCGTCTGGTCAAGGCTATGGTTTTTCCAGTGGTCGTGTATGGATGTGAGAGTTGGACTGTGAAGAAAGCTGAGCACCAAGAAATTGATGCTTTTGAGCTGTGGTGTTGGAAAAGACTCTTGAGAGTCCCTTGGACTGCAAGGAGATCCAACCAGTCCATCCTAAAGGAGCTCAGTCCTGGGTGTTCATTGGAAGGACTGATGCTGAAGCTGAAACTCCAATAGTTTGGCCACCTCCTGTGAAGAGTTGACTCATTGGAAAAGACCCTGATGCTGGGAGGGATTGGGGGCAGGAGGAGAAGGGGACAACAGAAGATGAGATGGCTGGGTGGCATCACCAACTCGATGGACATGAGTTTGAGTAAACTCCAGGAGTTGGTGATGGACAGGGAGGCCTGGCGTGCTGCGATTCATGGGATTGCAAAGAGTTGGACACGACTGAGTGACTGAACTGAACTGAACTGAATTACTTTACATTATTGTAGTGGTTTTTGCCATACACTGACATGAATCAGCCATGGATTTACATGTTTTCCTCATCCTGAACCCCCCTCCCACCTCCCTCCCCATCCCATCCCTCTGGGTCATCCTAGTGCATCCAGCCTGGCCTGGTGATCTGTTTCACACTTGATAATGTACATATTTCGATGCTCTTCTCTCAGATCATCCCACCCTCGCCTTCTCCCATAGAATCCAAGAGTCTGTTCTATACATTTGTGTCTCTTTTTCTGTCTTGCATATAGGGTTATAGTTACCATCTTTCTAAATTCCATATATATGCGCCTGTTTTCTTTTTGTAATTTCTCAAGGTGAATTTGTTAGATCTCTTGGTTGCACATGACAGAAACCACTTGTGAAGCACAGAAACAACTGAACACAAACACTGGGTACTATAAAATACCCTGGAAATTCTCTATCCTCTGTTTACATCTCCTTCTCAGTTTCCTCATTCTTATCACTCATCAAGGTCTGGTCTTCCATTTTCAGACCAACTGGCAGAATACAGTTATTGCTAACTATTCTTAAGTTGCATCTCTTCATTTTAAAAGAGCAATCAAATGTTTCTTAGTCATAGTCTAATTTTTCCATGGAAAAGATTCTAATTTTCACAACTGGGATTATATACCCATCTCAAGACCAAATAAATAACTGTGGCCAAGAGAGTAGTAATCCAAATGATACCCATGTGAATCTGGGACATTTGTGGGCAACTATGACCTTCTAGCACACAGACCATTGAGCAAAGAATGTTTTTTCTTTTTTTTCATTTTTAAAGAATTGGAGGGGAAAAAAGCGAACAAAGAAGAATATGTGATTGGGACATATGTGGCCAGATCTAAAATATTCTCTGATCCTTGACAGAAAAATGTTGCACATCCTGATCTAGAGGGAGGGGAGAATTTTCTCCAAAAGAAGGATGAAATGAATTGGTCTGGCATTCTAAGAGAAGTGGCAGACCAACAGCTCTATAGAATATTAACAAATGACCCCATGTTCAATATGCTTGGGAAGCCAGATGAAAAATTTTAAAGGACTTCTGTATTGAAGGATTTCGCATAGTATTTGATACGCTAGAAAACACTGTGAATCTTCAAGAGGAGGAAAACAGTGTCTTCTGTTTCTCAAACTTATTTAATCATATTTCCTCCCACCTCCAAAGAAGTACCATTTCATGGAGCACACTTTGGGAAGGCTTTTATATATGAGCTCTCACATTTAACTAATATAGACTTTATTTCCAGTCTTCCTTGAAACTGAGTTCAAGAATGATTATATGCCAGGCTTGTGGTGCTATGTGTAATGGAGGCCCACGATGAATGAAACAGATTCTGTCTTTACGGAGTTTTTAGTCCAGTGAGGGAGATCAATTGAAAAAAAAACCCCAAACTTTAATAAGGATATGAAGAATGCTATAAAGCATAACATACTGTATCAAGAAACGCAGTGAAGGTATACCTCCTCAGCCTTGTGGGATAGCCACAGGGACCTCAAGGAATGCTTTCATGAAGCATGATGACTGAACCTTTAAAGTCAACCAGTAGGAGTTAACTAGGTGAAAAGGAAGAACAAAAGGTGAACTTCTGCCTAGAAGCCAATGGAGGAGTGGCATTGTGGATCATTCTGAGCATAATTGAGTAAGACTCAGTGATTGATGGATATAGGATATGAGAGAAGAGAGGAGACAGAAGATAACTCAAGATTATGAGATGGACAGCTTGGTGGGGACCCATAATTAATTCAGTTTGGAGTCTGTAAGTTTTTATTTGTCTTGCAGACTCTTCCACTGCAGGTGTCCTGCAAGGACCTGAAAGGCTCCAAGGAGTGATCTGGGCTGGAGATACGGATGAAAGGAGTCATTAACATACAGAAGGTAGTTGAAACTATTTGTTTATTTTTAAAATTAGGTTACTATTCTTCTCAATATTGAGTTGTAAGGTTTGTTTTCAGGATACAAGCCCCTTACCAGATAGAGTTTTGCAAATAGTTTCTTCCACTGTGTGAATTCTCTTTCATTTTCTTTAATGGTATTGTATGAAGCCCAGAACCATATTTCTGTGGTTTCTATATATCTGACTAATGCTGTTTCTATTATCTACTGTATAATTCTGTGTAATTTTGAAATTTAAGGAGGTTTTAGTTCCTTTAAACGTCACATGGCAAAATGCTTGCTATTGCCTCCTGGATTCTTGCTAAGAGCTATTATTTTTTTGCTCCTCTACTCTGTGTTTTGTGGACAGAAACTGTGGGAAGTAATTTTATATTAGAAAGAGTTTTATAGTCCACCTTAGCTTTTTGCTGGGACAGGAACAACTTTCAAGTCATAGCTGTTGGCATACAGATTATGCCCAAATGTGTGCGTCCAGTATTGACTGTTCATCAAAACCGGTTGGGTAGTCTCAAAAGTGCTCACTCCAAGGCCGCAGCCAAAACCAATTTAATCAGAACCTCTGAGGTGGGGAGAGGGGTAACCCGAGCATCAGTGACTTTGAAAGGTATTCAGATAAGTTCAATACTTAAAGTTGAGAATCACTGTGATTAGAGTCCCCTGCTCAACTTCATTTCATTGATTCATTAATTCAACAAATCTTATTTGAAAGCCGGCTATACCCTAGACACACTAGCAGTCAGGTGCTGGGTATTTAGTGATCAGTAAGGAAAATAATCTCTGCTCAAAATCTAGCCAGGAAAGATAGACACTGAACAAAACATTTTGTGAGTATTTAATTGCCGTTGTGACCTCAGTGTCTATAGGTATCTCCATTCAGATTCCCTCAAGTTAAATATGTCAAAGACTGAACTCTTAATCATTTCATCCTTCTATAGTTTTTAACGTGGTTAATGGCAATTTCAGTCATCTAAACCTTTGATGTTTGCCTTACTCCTTTAAGCTTCTCATCTAATCAATAAGTAGGCACCAGTTTCTGCCTACACGTAATGTCCTGTTACTACTCTTTCCTCTCAGAAACATTGTTACTGTTTCAGGCCAGATCCTCCTCACCTCTTGCCTAAATGACTGTAGTTATCTGTAACTGGTCCCTCATTCTGGATTGGTTCCCTTCCAATCCAGTCTCCATAATCCTGTCTGAAATGATTGTTCAAGAAGGCAAGTGTTTCATGGTCCCTCAAGATTTGTTAGATAAAATCCAAACCCTCCAGGATCTGCCAGTTTTTCTAGTTTTATCTCCAATATAACATCCACTCTCCTCCTTTGGGAAGTGTTTTGGTTATCTATTGCTACATAACAAATCATCTCAAAACTTAGTGGCATAAAACAACAACCATTTATGACCTAAGAGCTCTAGAACATCATTTCCACTGCATTTTATTGATTAGGTAAGTCAGGAAGGCCCATCCAGAGGAGGGGAATTAGACCCCACCTCTCACTAGGATGAGTAGGAAAGAATGTGTGTGTCTCTAATCTGCTACACCAAGTAGACCACATCTGTTGAACCATAGGTATGTATTTTTCTAACACTCTTCCATTTGCATCTTATGCAGTTCCTCAGCTTGGCAGATATATGCTCTTCTAGGCTTAAAGCTGGTGTCACAAAGCCTGTCTTGAGTAAGAGTGCAACTGGGTGCTGTTTTATCTGTGACTTAGCATTTACTAAATTCCCTAAAAAAGAATAAACCAAGCCCTGGCTGATGGGCTGGGAACCATCCAAGCAGAGTTGATCATTCTCTCTTCTGTGCTGTGACTGTATATTGTATCTATGCCTACATAATTTATATATAATTATATTTATGTAATTATAATTTTGCAATTATTTCTATATATGGTTGCTCGGCTACTAAACTGACCTCCTCATATTCTCTGACTTTATCTAAATTCTCTCAGCTGCAGGTGGCTAAAATTAGTATAAGGGAAAAGAAAACTGTGCGTGGGGGGAGGGCAGGATTTGTGGGCTCAAGATCATGAAAGTGATTTTTAAAAAGGGAGGGGTGGTGCTGGTATTTGACATGACTGGATCCAAGTAGCAAGCAGTTCCCAGTGGTCTCCCTCTTACCCTCCTTCCACTCCTTCTCCCTCCTCTTCTCCCTTCCTCCCTCCCTTTACTTGTCTCTGTAATGGCGTCCTTTCCTCCTACTGCAGAGAGTGTTCTTCCACATGATGGACAATTTAGCCATGATGGTACTAAGTTTCCAGAAAGGTGTCCCCAGAGACAAATGGCAGTCTTTTCTACTTGTCCCTGATAAAAATCCCTCTGACTAAGGACAGGGGCGTGGTGCGCAGTTGTTGGCCAGTCCTGTGGTTCTGGGGGAGGGCTTACCTGATATCAGAAAGGTGATGGGGCATTGTCCCATGTCAAAAACCATAGGCTACATTGTATTTGTCTCCATTACCCCATCCCTCTTCTAAGTTACTGGCACATAGCAGGAGCTTCCTAAATGTTTATTGAAGGAAATGAATGAATGATGAGTCTTTGCTTTGAAATCTCCCTCTCTTCACACAGAAGTCCTGACCCGATGATATTCTATCTCAGACATTCTTCACTGACTACAGAAGTCGGGGATTTTGCTGTTTAACTACTTCATGGTCACTCTATGTGAGCCTACCTTAAAGGTACTGACACGTGAAAGTACATGATTAAAATGCTAAATCCCTAGGCTTTTTGGTTTTATCCTGAGTCTGGACTAGGTCAAGAAAGATTTAGTAAGCATGGGTATCCTCATGAAAGATCTTTCAGGAAATCAAAGAGCATGCAGGTGAGTTAGTGCTGAGATGCAGATTTGAGTCTCAGCAGTTCCTCATTCCAATAGCACGGGCTGACCTTGAAAGCTTCATTAGTTTCTATGGACCTTACCCCTTAATGCAGTGGTCAATTCATAATTCTTCCCAAAGGCTGGTCAGTGAGCAACTAGCTTTGTGAAGACTTTTCCTGAGATTGTTCATTCACATTCACTGTGTTCAGAGAGGTGGGAGAATTTCTAACAGCCTCCATCATTTCATTCTCACTAGAGATTGTTTCTTTTTTCATCAGTGAGAAGAAATAGAATCTTATGGAGAAAGAGGAAGAAAGGCTAAATGATTTCCACAGCTCTCACACCTCCCAGAGTAATTCTGAGCCCATCAGTTAGGGCCCAGTTCATTCCCTTTTAGGACATGTTGCTTGTGGTCAATACTTGTTCAGACAGAAAAAACAACATGTAATTCTTTCCCTTTCTAAGAAACACTGACTGCTGGACTGTCACCTAACGGGTCCCTGAATCATTCAAGAGCACTAGGAGAGTGATAAATAAACCAAGTCCCTGAGTGTAGTGGCTTTTTTTTTTTTTTCTAGAGAACACAGTCAAACTTAAATACATGGAAACAAATTGTTTCAGTTTATGATAAATGTTGTGTGTTTCTTACAATGTATTAAATGTGATAGGATTTAGGACAGACTAGGGATTCCGCCAGAGAAGGCTCTCTGAAGAGGTAACATTTGAGCAGGAATCTGAATGAGAAGAAGGAGCTGATTATGTGAGGATCCATGGAAGAAGGAGCAGCAAATGTCAGAGATAGTGAATGTGATGTATTTGAGAGACTGGCTGAACTTGATTTGTGTCTGGAGTGTATTGAGCTAGGGGTAGAAGGTAGGCAGAGGCCAGACCATGAGGGACCTTGTGGGCCAGACGGGGACTTTATATTTTATTTTATTGCAGTGAAAGATATTAAGCAGGTAAACTGTGAGATTTGACTAGTGTTATTTATCTGTACTGTCTAGTATGGTTGCCACTAACCTTAAGTGGCTACTCAAGTTTAAATTAAAATTAAAATTTAATTCTGCAGTTGAACCAGGCAGATTTAAATAGCTACATGTGGCTAATGGCAACCATATTGGACAATGTAGATATAGAATTTTTTCAGCACTGCAGAAAGTTCTGCTGGACATTATTATTATAGAGAGTGAAAGCAGGGAGACCAGTTGGAAGGCTGTTGTTCTGGTTCAAGTGAGAGATGAGCGGCTGTCATTGTAGAGATGGTGAGAAGTAGATGTATTTAGGGTAGAATGTGAAGGTGAGGACAAACATGACTTGCTGATGAATTTTTCATGAGGGAAGGAAGGAAAGAGATGGATTAGTTATGTTTGCAGTTCTCCTTTGGGGAGGTGGAAGGATTAGAAATGTTTACATACAGAAGAAATAAATCTCTGTCGGCTCAATGGTATAGAACTCATCATTTACCTGTGAAAGAGCAAGAAACTTTAAAAATAACTGAGATACATTCATGACCAAAAAAAATTTCTGCAGGAGTTGGTGGGGAACTGTTAGCTTTTGGAACTTGTAAATACCTGTGATTGACAGACAGGTCAGTGGGGTCTGTCACTAAAAAGTGGTGGGAATCATTCTGAGAAAATTTTGGTCATTGCTGAATCAGGCACATGTGTGCCTCACCAATCTCATTTTTTTTTGAAGATTTATTTATTTGGCTGTGGTGGGTCTTCATCGCTACGCAGGATTTTTCTAGTTGTGCAAGTGTGGGCTACTCTATAGTTGCAGTGCACAGGATCTCACTGCAGTGGTTTCTCTTGTTGAGGCACACAGGCTTTAGCACGCCGGCTCAGTAGTTGTGATGCGTGGACTTAGTTGTGTCCACGGTATGTGGAATTTTCCCAGACCAGGGATTGAATCCGTGTCCCTTGCACTGCAAGGTGGGTGCTTAACCACTGGACCACCAAGGAAGCCCTCTTGAAATCATTTCTGATTTCACAGAGAAGGTTATCTTTTCCAAGTCTCCTCTAAGGAAACAATTTTCTTTACCATTAAAAATAATCACTTTTTCTCAAGTTGACAAGTTCATCCTGATTCTTTAGTTACTGAAGATCATCAGCAGGAAAGACTTGGGCACTGGGAGGCCAATTTTGCACTTTGGTGGGAAGTTAGAAATTGGAAAACTGTAGGAGAAAATATTCCACTGTCCCTTGCTCCTGTTCATGAAGGGGTTTATTTGTGGAGAATAGGCATGCTCTGGAGAAGGGTTCACAGGGTCGAGTCTTAAATGCTCAATTGACTTCATAAAGACTTTGCATACTGTACAAACCATTTGCCACCTTTTATCCTTCATTTCCTCATCTATGAAATGAGATTAGAAATTCTCTGTTCTGGCTTCCTTATAAACTATTATTGTTGCAGGAAAGGGGACCCCTTCCAGGGCCCGAAACTGGGCTCTTGTCTAACACTCAGAAATGAATTGTCTGAGGAGACACATGTGCTGACAAAGAAAGAGATTTCATTGGGAAAGGGCACCCAGGTGGAGAGCGGGGGGCTGAGGGAACCCAGGAGAACTGCTCTGCTTCGTGGCTCGAAGTCTCGGGTTTTATGGTGATGGAATTAGTTTCCGGGTGGTCTTTGGCCAATCATTCTAATTCAGAGTCTTTCCTGGTGGTGCACGCATCGCTCAGCCAAGATGGATGCTAGCGAGAGGGATTCTGGAAGTGGACAGACACATGGTGTCTTCTTTCAACCTTTCCTGAACTCTTCTGGTTGGTAGTGGCTTATTAGTTCTGTATTCCTTATCAGGATCTCCTGTCATAAAACAACTCATGCAAATGGTTACTCTGGTGCCTGGCCAGAGTGGGTGGTTTCAATCAGTGTGCTTCCCCTAACAGGCCGATGGAGACATGTAACAGCAGGTGTAAATTCCTCGTTCTCTTTCATCCCCTCCCTCTATGAGGGTTGAAATGGTGGAACTCTAAGATAGAAGTAGACTTGACTACTGAGCCACCATTCAAATGGAAGCTTCCCTGTAGAGCTGCCAGATCTTCAGGGAAAAAGAAAGAAAATGGCATGTGCTAATAAGCAACTGAGAGTTGAGGATTTGTTATTATAGTGAAGCCAGTTCTCTCCTAATTAATACAAACTTCAGAGTATTTTTCTACTTAAAAGTGAAGACTTCTACTTAAAAGTGAAGTCATAATCTTATAAAAATTTAATTAATCAGGGAAGAATAAAGAAGAATTTAAAAATCACTTCAAATCCTACAATCCAGGGTCAACAATTTAAATATTTCAGTGAGTATCATTCCAGCTAATTCTCTGAGTATGAGAATGTACACAAAATTCATGTACATAAGGTCACACTCTCCAGATTTCCTGGTAGCCTCCTTTTGTCATCAGACAATATAATTTCAGAATTGTTCTTAGTCAAGTAAACAGAGACCTACGTAGGAAGCTCTTTGACATAGATGATATATATAAAAGGAAGGTTTTTTAAGAACATATAAAAAAAAAAAAAGGGTTAAGAGTATGGGTTCTCCGTCTGAGTGCTTGAATTCAAATCCTCACCCCACCACAGACTTTGAGAAAGTTACTTAATTCTTTTATGCCTCTATTTCTTCAGCTGTAAAAGGGGATAATGATAGTACTTATTCACTGTGAAGATTAAGTAAAATAAGGTTTGTGAAACATTTTGCATGGTACCAGGCACGTAGTAACACTTAATAACTTAATAAATGTTAGCTGTGATACCAGGGTAGCAAATTTACACATTCTACCAGATGTCCAAGAAAGCGTAGCTTCTTTACTTCCTATAAGAGATCTTTCATAACCACTTGCTAGGCAGCAGAGGGCTGCTCTAGGTGGGTGGAAGGAACTACGTTACTTTTTGGTTTTAAAAGGCTTTCCAGGAAATAGTCATAGGTCCATCTTAGTAATGGGGGCACTTGGCCCCTGCCCTTATTTTTTCCAAACATGGTGTAAAGAAAACCTCAGTCTTCCTCTCTAAGGAAGTATCTCTTTTACTCTCACATCACTTCTGACAAAAGATGTGTGTGGACATCCCCCCCACACACATATTTCCCCACACACCAGCAATTCTCTGCAGCATCATCTGGATGTCCTACAATTTAATTCTATCATCATCTACCTGAAGACAGCATCACATCCTACAGGTTAAGGGCTTGGTTCCACTAGACTGCTCCTACCTTACTTTAGATGCCAATCGCAAGTCCAGGTTATCCCCTGTATTTCTGATCCATCTACTATAAATCAGAGGTTACTATGACTCCCTGTTTGGGTTTCATTAATTTGCAGGAATGGCTCACAGGAACAAGGAAAAGAGTTTACTTAGTGCTTGCCAGTTTATTATAAAAGGATACAGGTAAACATTCAGATGGGAGAGATGCACACATAGGCCAAGGTGTGTGGGAGGGACACTGAGCTTCCACGCCCTTCTGGCCTGCCACTCTCCCAGCACTTTCTAGTGTTCACCAACTTGGAAGCTCCCCAAACTCCACGCTTTTGAGATTTTTATGGAGGCTTCATCGTGTAGGTGTGATCGATCATTAACTCCATTTTCAGCCCTTCTCCCCTCTGGAGAATGGGGATTGGGACTGAAAATTCCAAGCTTCTAATCATAGCTTGGTCTCTCTGGTCACTGGCCTCTATTCAAGGACCCACTTAAAGTCACCTCAGTAGAACAAAAAACACTGCTATCGCCCAGAAAATTCCCAGGGGATTTAGGAGCCCTGTGTCAAGGAGCTGGGGTCAGAGATCAAATATTAGAAGAAAAGACACTCCTAATACTCTAAGCACTTAGGAGATTACAAGGGTTTGGGGAGCCCTGTGCCAGAAACTGGCAATATATAAATTTTCTATTATCTCACAGATGGTTTCTCTGTGTAGGGGAAAAGCTTATGAGGTTTCCTGGTGATAGGGAACGTTTACATGGTCTCTGTCTTAACTTGTCTTGCCATGGGATGGATGGTTTGGTCTGAATGGCATTCATTACAGGAAAACTAGTTTCACTTGGTTTTTTGGTGAACAATGGGATCCACTGCTGTCTATTGGTGACTTGACATAGCCACCTGTCCCTGAAGGTCTTTTCCCAACTCCAGGCCTGGGCCAGCGCCGTGATCCTCCCAGTCTCTCTCCAGACCCTCACCGGGGCACAGGGGAACTTTCTGCACACACCATGTGCCAGACCGTAGGGAGCAAAGACCACTGCCTGTCCTCCTTTGCCCAGCCCCCCACCAGAGATTGACAGAATCCCCTGAATAGATGCCTTATTCCAGGATTCCAAATGGGGAGCGGGTCAAAAATTACTCTGATTTTGGCCTTTTATTCAAACCTGTGTAATAATCCTCTGCCCTGTTTGTCAAAGTCACTCATGGGCCAGATAGCTTACTTCCTCTCCCCTCCCCAACCATGCCTAACCGTGATCTCCAGATGCTGATTGGAGCAGACTTTCTCCTTCATCTTCTTGTCTATAGGGCTTTGCTTATACCACTAAGCCTCAATGCTCAACTTTAATGACAAAGAGGAAAAACCTCTGCATGAGAATGAAACTACATGGCTCTTAATATGACAGCTACAAGTCAATTAGGAACTAGAGTTAGCTATGAATACAAATACATTCATTTAATCTCAGATGTTGATTCATAGCAGTGTATTATCATTATTATTATCAGCGTGTAGGAAGTGCCTAGTTCTTCCTCAGTGCCCCTCTGCCTTTCTCATTACACTGCCCACCAGATTCAGGAGTTTGTAGCAGCTTTGCCTGTTCAAAGGCAGTCGGAAGACAGTACACCTGCCATTCGTCTACCATGAAGGCAATGAGCACTTTACCATATGGGCTCTTCAACACCCACCCACATGGCCCAAGACACAAGCTGCAGATACTCTGGCAACTATAGGCCAGGCACCGCTGGGGTGGCTGCTTTGCTTGGGAATAACACATTTAAAAATTTCTTCTTAATTATGTTTTTATTCCCCACATATAAAATTAAGTTTTTTTCTTTCCACTGTCTATTAACTGACCCAGAATCTCTCTCCCTCACTCTCTGATTGTCCACTCTACACATAGGCTACAAGTTTCCCCTACACAGAGAAACTGTCTGTGAGATAATAGAAAATTTATATATTGCCAGTTTCTGTGGCAGTTATGGTCAGTTATGTCAGTGGCAGAGGCGTAACTAACACTCTCAATCAGCAGAGCTAACTTTACATAGATTGAGTTAAAAAATTTGTCTAGGTGTGAGGGCAGGGGCTGCCACTAAGACCTCTCCTGACTATGTGCTGCTGCTGCTGCTATGTGCTAAGGCCTCAAACATCACACTGTGGAATCTGTTTGTCTGAATTAAGACATGGATCTTGTATCTTTTATATCAATGTATTTATCAGGCCATATAGGAACTCAAGGGGTGAATCCTACTTTTAGCCAGCACTCCAGGAAGTTAATATGATCAACTACAATTCTTTCTTGATGACTGTGTATTATTTAAAAACAAAACTTTATTCATTTGTTTTCTCTTTAAGGTTAAATGATCTCAAATGAGTCTAGTTAAGGAGAATTCATGCGTATTTCTTGAAGCAGTGGCCAGAAAGATCCAACAAAGCGCCTTGGCATTTTTGAGCTCGTTTCCCTGACTTCACTAGATCTGAAGTTTTGCCAAAATGAAAAATTAAGGCCTGTACCTTGGAGCAGAACTCTAGAACTGGAGCATGACTCATGCTCCATTTAAAAATGCTCCATGTTTTCATTTAAGACAAGAAGGCCGTTCTGGAAATCGATGTATGCCTGCCCTCACACATTAATTAAGCACATGGGTGGGAGTGCATGGGCAGCACAGTTGGAACTTGCTGTACCTCCTCCGCCCCCTTTGAGCCCAGGTGAAATATGTTTTCCTGGTGTGATTCCCCACTGCTAGGATTCCTACACCTCTCTTCAGAGACTTGAAGAAAGCTGCCTTGAGGTACAAATTCCAAGATAAGAAAGTGAAAGTGAAGTCACTCAGTTGTGTCCGACTCTTTGCGACCCATGGACTGTAGCCTACAAGGTTCCTCCATCCATGGAATTTTGCTGGCAAGAGTACTGGAGTGGCTTGCCATTTCCTTCTCCAGGGGAATCTTCCCGACCCAGGGATTGAACCCAGGTCTCCAGCATTGCTAGCAGATGATTTTACTGTCTGAGCCACCAGGGAAGCAGAAAGCTGCCTTGAGGTGCAAATTCCAAGATAGGGTTTATCTAATTTCTTCTAAGTCAGTGAAGACTGTATTGAGAACTAGAGTTAGACTGTTTCTCAGCTCAGGAGAGCCACTTCTGCACTGTCCATGTTGACAGCGATCATAGATACTGACTTTCCCCGGAGGAAAGTCAATGTAGACAGCAGTGCTGGAGAAAGTGTTTTGGCTTCAACACACATGAGCGCTGATGCTGCTTTCCTACCCATGAGTTTTTCTTTCATTGTGTCTAAAGTCAGCTATTCTTTCTTTCAAATGGGGGTTGTGCCTTAGCTTTTTTGGTTACGAGGATATGAGAGATGAACGTGGTGACTGGAAAAAAGTGTCAAGCTGCAGTTCCAATAACCAAGTCTCATTTGGGGCTACTAGGAATACCTGTGGCATGCAGTTTCTTTAAAGCAGGGGTTTCTAAACTCATAGTCCTAAGCCAAGTCTTGGATTCATCTTGGGGTCCTCAGAAAAGAGGAGTGAGCTTGTGTGACTGTGTGTGTATATGTAAGGAGGGGAACTGCCTGCCTTTACTCTGTTCCAGTTCTCCCGGCTGGACTAGTAAACTGGATTTGAAGATTGACACAAGACAGATTACCAGGAGAAAAAGAAACACATTTTAATTTGTGTGCATGGGGACCTCATAGTGGCCAAAGCAGGCAGCTTTTTATTTTTTAGACACAAGACAGATTACCAGGAGAAAAAGAAACACATTTTAATTTGTGTGCATGGGGACTCAGAAAGTGGCCAAAGCAGGCAGCTTTTTATTTTTTAGACAAACAATAAATTTGTGAGGAATTGATGAAATTCAATAATTGATAAAAGAAATTTAGGCTTTGAGTGCTCAGTTAGTAAAGAATCTGAACAGTTTGGGCTTGGGGTAGTGAGTTAAAGAACTAGGTTTGCTTCTACAGGCTTCTTAACCTGAATTCCCTCTCTCTGGCAATAAGTGTGTCCTTTTACCTCCAGATGCAGGGAGTGCCCCTTCCACATGACAGATTTATTTCCTGCTTTCAGGGAGACAGAAATGGGGGTCAGAGTGTCCCTCTGGCATTGGCCATTTCTTAAGTAACTTTAATTAAAAATAATCACTCTGCCATTGTGGCATTTTTTTGGGGCACCCTGCCCTGACCCCCGACAGGACATTGTAGCAGCTCTGGTTTGGTCGAGGCTAGAGGAAGAAGGAAAGGACTGGCCCAGATCTTTAAAATGATAGACCCTACAAAGTGCAAAGAGCCTTTTCTTTTCTTTTCTTTTTTTTTTTAATTAATTTTTATTGGAGTATAGTTGATTTACAATGTTGTGTTAGTTTCAGGTATACAGCAAAGTGAATCAATTATACATATATCCATTCTTTTGGATTCTTTTTCATATTGGTCTTTAGAGTATTGAGTAGAGTTCCCCGTGCTACACAGAAAATCCATATTAGTTATCTATTTTATATATAATAGTTGTAAATGTCAGTCCCAACCTCCCAATTTATCCTTCCCCACTTCCCCCCTTGGTAACCATAAGTTCAAAGAGCTGTTTCTTGTGTAGAGTCTCCTCACTTCCTCATTTGTCATTCTCTGTCCCCATTTCTTGTGTGTTTCTTCAGGGACTTACTGTAATTTTCTATTATTACATTTGTTGTATATATTAGTTTCATTTAATTGTATGTATTAGTCTACCCCATCTTGTTTTACCTCTGAAAGTGTATGTTCCCAGAAGGCAAGAACCTCACTTATTCATCACTGAATTTCTCACTTCTAATAGGTGCTCAATAAAAATTTGCTGAATGAATGATGGATTGAGTGCACTCAGTCCTTCACATACATTACCTCTCAATAACCTACAGTGTAGAATAGTTTGAACTAGAAAGTTTTTTTTAATCTTTATTTTGCTTTTTTTTTTTTTTTTTTTTAACAAAAACCTGTGGGTGAATAGTTTAAATCCAGAAGTTTAGAGGATGGCATTTGGAATATGATCCTTAAATCAGTAGATATGTGGTACCTTATTACTTTTATGAAGTCTACATACATTTCTCTGATAAACAAGCAAAGAGTTGAAACCTGTCTCTCAAGTTTGCATCCAGTCTATTTTAGGACTTCTAGTCTTTGCAGTCTGACCATAACTGTTTAATGTGTCTGTCATTTCACTCTTCATTGTCCAAAGTCTAGCCCAGAGCTGCTCCTCATTCTTGGCATAATCCCAACGTTAAAGATTGTTCCAGAGCCCACATCCAAGGACTGTATAACCCACCTCATCCTGTTACTGCTTCCTCAGTAAAGCAGCCTGGAGCTTTACAGCTTGGATACAAGGTTCAAACTTGGAAAAGAGAAGGTAGATGTGCAAAGTGTCAGAAAAACATGGGATAATTTTGGATTATATTGGTTCATAAATTTGAATCCCTCTTCTTTGTGACTCTGTAAAACCTCTCAAAGGAAACCCTCAAGGTTTTCCCTTCTGTGACTTTTACCTTTTGTTACTTACAGTTTTGTCTTTTGTAAAGTATACCTCCTTCTTGGGAAGAATGGGCTTCCCTGGTGGCTCAGGCAGTAAAGAATCCACCTGCAATGCAGGAGACCTGGATTCTATCCCTGGGTGGGAAGATACCCTGGAGAAGGAAATGGCAACTCACTCCAGTATTCTTTCCTGGAGACTTCCATGGACAGAGGAGCCTGGCGGGCTACAGTCCATGGGGTCACAAAGAGTTGGGCACACCTGAGCAACTAACACATTCACACTTGCATAAAATGACAAATTTGCATCCTTATTTTAATACTCCATGAAACAAGAGTCCTTATTGGAAGGATAGTATGTATGTGCAAAATTACCTTCTTCTTTATAAGTTATGATGTCTAAAAGAGGGAAAGGTATTTATCTTGCCAGTGGGGAAGGATGGGGGAGGGGATAGTTGGAGAGTTTGGGACTGATATGTACACTGTTATATTTAAAAAGGATAACCAAGGTTATGCTGTATAGCACAGGGAACTCTGGTCAATGTTATGTGGCAGCCTGGTTGGGAGGAGATTTGGGGGGAGAATGGATACATGTATATGTATGACTAAGTTTCTTTGCTGTCCACCTGAAACTATCACAACTTTGTTAACCAAGCTATGTGCTGTGCTGTGCTTAGTCACTCCGTTGTGTCCAACTCTTTGTGACCCCGTGGACTGTAGCCTGCCAGGCTCCTCTGTCCGTGGGGATTCTCCAGGCAAGAATACTGGAGTGGGTTGCCATGCCCTTCTCCAGGGGACCTTCCCCACCCAGGTCTCCTGCATTGCAGGCAGATTCTTTACCAGCTGAGCCATCAGGGAAGCTCAAGAACACTAGAGTGGGTAGCCTATCCCTTCTTCAGGGACCTTCCTGACCCAAAAATCGAACTAGGGTCTCCGACATTCCAGGAGGATTCTTCACCAGCTGAGCTACCAGGGAAGCCCCAATCAGGCTATAATCCAATATAAAATAGTTAAAAAAATAAAAAGAATGAGTGAGTCTCAGATTTCAACAGTGTTTGCAATGGTTCACAATTCAACAAGTGATGAGGTTAAAAGATGGAAAGAAATAATAAATAGTATAGGTTAATACTGTTGATTTAAAAGAGATTTAGAAATAGAAAATTTACATACTTGCAAGCTTTATTCTTGTTTCCTTTCTTTGGTCTTAATTATTGTCTTTCTGAAATTCAGATTTTAATTTATATGGTGTCCATTAAGTAGTAACATGTTCCTTAAGAAAAAAAAAATAATACAATACCAGACACAACTGGGTAATTTTACATAAAATGGCAAGAGTTGCTTGTGGAGTTTTGACCCAGTAATTCCACTTTTCATTCCAGCATTCATAATCTATTTGGGAAAAAATAAAGATGTCCAACTGCTGGAGAATATAAATTAGATATGTCATATCAGTTATATCTACTGGAAGGAATAGCTAGAATTATTAAATTAGATATATATATATAGTTATATTACTTATATACTATTGATGAGGATCAGACATGTAGAAAGACTTTATTAATATAAGTGAGGAAGCAAAAAGACAAGGTTATACCACTGTGATTTCACCTATGGAAAAATATAAATACATTAGGTACAATTTGGAAGGAAATATTTGTCTTAGGAAGGTGGAATTAAATAAGGTTTGTTTTTTGGTGTTTTCCCTCCTCCTTGTAATAAAACAAAAAAATTTTTTTTTAAAGATTCTAGGTCATGTGATTTCTAGGAAATAACTACACATTGAAATAAAATTGGCAAAAACTTTAATTACAGATGTGAAATGAAACAAGTGCGCACTGGTTACACAAAATATTCTATTGTTCAACTTATTCTTCCAATGCATATATTTAGAACCCAGGTTTTTTTTTTTTAACTCTTACAGTGTATCTGCACTTTTTTCAAAAGTTACTAAATATTTGAAATTATGTTTGGTACTGTTCAAGATGTATCTAACAACATGGAAGGAAAATAAGGCCCAGATTACACAACTAGTAAGGGGTGCTGCACCCAAAAGAATAGCATTTACCCCTCATAGGCTAACTCCAGAGAGAGAAATTAATCTAGGGACACTGGCTAGTATCACTCCTGGAGCTGCCCTTGGGACAAAACACTGAAGGCAGAGAGGTCAAAACTCAGGGAAACCAGGTGAAGACATGCTGATTGACCAGGGAGAAGACGCAGCAAATAAACCAGTCTGAGACTGAAGCTGTGTTAGTCATGGATCTTGTTGATAAGCGACAAAACACACAATTCAAAGTGTATTACATACAAGGAGACTGTCTTATGTAACTAAGAAGTAATAACTTCTAGGACCTAAAATGACTTCATCAGAATCCCCCACACCCCTTTCTCTCTCTCTGTCTCTGTTTCATTGTCCATCTTTCAGATCAGCTGCTTCTTTGTATGTTGGCCTCCCTCCCTCCTCCTTCTGTTGGCCTTCCTCAGCAGTCAGGCTTTGCTACTGACTGTCCCAGGTATGTACCATCTATCTTGGCTGAAGAATGAGAATAAGGGGGGCTCCTTTTCTGTTGTTTTACATGTGCAAATGGTGGCTCGGGTTTCATACATGTGGTGGCCATGAATTGTACTTACAAGTGGTGAGCATGCTCTGCTTAGGATGCTGACTACCATTATGGCTGACAAAGTCAGAGCACCTTTCTGTCCCTGGTTAAAATACTGGTATTAAGAGTCGTATCATTAGTGAAAAGTTAGCCTCAAAGTAACAGACTATTATTGCCAAAACTCCCATTAGTAGTGGTTGTCTTTTTCAGAAGTCCTGCCTGCTAATCATGGCCCTCCATAATTACAAATCAGGCAGTAATACAGAGTTCATGCTTAGGAAGACAAGCTATTCTTTTCTCAATTTCTTCCCTTTTATTTTGAACCCCCTGATTTTCTAAAACCTTCAGCTTTCTTCCCCCTTCCTGCCCCTAGAGGTTTCCATGGCAATAGCAACTTGCTGGGTTGGTATTGGGGAAGGGAAGTAGTGTGTGTCTGGGTCATTTTTAAGCAGAGTGTTTATAAGGTGGGAACTGTCTGTACTGCATTAGTCATTTGTATCTCACCTTTAAGTAGGTCAGTTGTCTCTTCTCCAACGAGGAAGTATTTGTTCTCTTAACATTCTGGCAGGCTTGTTTATTTATCCTCTTTCTCTTCCAAGACATACAGATGAATGTGTCCTAGGCTTTTGTTCCTCAGGAAGTATATGGAGTGAAAGGAAACCTTGTGGATAGGAAAGAGGAACAGGTGGGCGTAGCAAAAGTAGAAAAGAGCCAGGAAAGAGTACCAGTGTCTGTAAGCATGTTAGTAATTCTGAAATGATTCAGTGATGCCAAGTAAATTATCATGACAGTGAGCATTATTCACCCCTCAGTCAGGTTCTGTATGAAAGATCAACCATTTGATGGACATTCTTACTAGAAGTTCTTCCCATCAGAATGTTAGTAAGCCTTGATATACTGTAAGCATGGATGATTTCTTTTTGAAAAGGCAAAATTGCAAGAGTGGTGGTCACATTTTATTCATTCTCATACCTCCTGCACCAGCTCCAGTGCACAATAAATATTTTGTAAATGACATGACCAACATGATCTTTGAAGAATGGTTCACATTCAGTGTTTTTATTAGATATATTCCAGTCATGTATTTAATTGTCCATGTAGTGCATGTTTTCTCATGATTAAGATTAAAAAAATGTTTATTGTGCAGGTACCATAAGTTAGGCAATGAGCTAGTAAGTGTTTTATGTTCGTTATCTAAATAATCATAACAACCCTATGAGATAAATCACTTTTTCAGGTGAGGAAACCTAAGCTCGACTATATGTTTGTCTGATACTTAAGTCTGTACTTTATCCCAATGCTGTTGAGTGTTAGGAGATAATTCTCCATGGATGTTTTGCATTTTCTTCCTGAAATTTATTTGTTAAAGAAACTGGAATGTTTGTCCTATAAATCCAGAGTCTGCATTTTGCTGATTACATTCCTGAAATATCTTTTAATAATTTCATCTTTCTTCTTTAGATATAGAAGCTTGAGCTCAAGGTTTTGGGCAGACCTACTAAAATAGGTGTTATTGTCTTCTTCCTTATGCCATAAGACATATAATATGATTATGACTCCCTATAATTTTACCAGCCATTTATTTATATTGAATATCTGGTTCAACTAGTGTTTTTTGGAGATTGCAGGATGGTATTTTCCTATTATATTGATTATATGTATGCATATATATGGAGGATGTGTGTGTGTTTATAAACCTCTTATTAGCTATGATAATTATATAAAGAGTATTCTCATCCATTATTTGGTTGCTACGTCACAGTATACTTTGTTCAGGATGAATGTTTATCTTTCACTTACACATTTTCAGAATAGTAAGCTGGTTCCCAAGCATCTTCTATGGATATCAGTTAATTATCTTATTATGAGTGTGGACACACAAATTTAAATATATTTGATGTTTTATAATCCATTGCAGTTCTTCTTGTTGATGACAAAATCATTACACATTATCTGTCTGAACTTCAAGTTTCTCCTGAGTCATCTGATACTACCTTCAGTAGTCTTTTGTAACTTCTTTCCTATCTTGTATGAAAAGATACCCCAGCTCATGTTTTAAAACTTCCTACCCAAACTTGGGATTGTGATCCAGAAATAGATATCTGAAGATTCCTGAATTTTATATTGGTGACTAATTTTTAAAAATGTCTCCTGCCTAAATTCAGCTTGTGGATTGTCTGCTGCTTACTCTGGGAAAATTTAAGAAACACAGTGAAATTTGAGAGAAGAGAGTGGATGATGAAGGTGTTTTTTGGTTCCCCCATTTATTTTTTTAATCTTTATTGAATTTGTTACAATATCACTTCTGTTTTATGTTTGTTTTTGTTTTTTTGGCCGTGAGGCATCTGGGATCTTAGCTCCCTGAACAAGGATCAAACCCACAACCCTTGCATCGGAAGGTGAGGTCTTCACCACCGGACTGCCAGGGAAGTTCCTGTCCCTCAATTTTTTATTCTGGGCATATACCCAGAAGTGGAATTACCGAGTCATATGATGATTCTATTTTTAATTTTAAAGGAATCTTCATACAGTTTTCCACAGTGGCTGTACCATTTTATATTTCCACTAAGAATGCAGAAGAGTTCCAGTTTCTCCACATCCTCACCAACACTTGTTTGTTTTTTTTTTGCCATGCCACATGGCATGCCTGATGTTAGTTCCCCAACCAGAATGGAACCTGGGCCACCTGAAGTGACAGCATGCAATCCTAACCATGGAATTCCCAACACTTGTTGTTTTGTTTTTGTCTGTTTGTTTCTGGATAGTAGCCAAAAAGTATCAACAGTGTGAGATGTTATCCTATATTGTTTTGATTTGAATTTCCCTAATGATTAGTGATGTTGAATATCTTTTCATGTTCTTATTAACCTTTTTAAAAAATATTTCCTGGAAAAATGTCTGGTCTAGGGCCATGCCACCCTGAACGCGCCCAATCTCATCTGAGCTCGGAAGCTAAGCAGGGTTGGGCCTGGTTAGTACCTGGGTGGGAGAAATGTCTGTTTAGGGCCTTTGCCTATTTTTCAGTTCAGTTCAGTCGCTCAGCCGTGTCCGACTCTTTGCGACCCCATGAACTGCAGCACGGCAGGCCTCGCTGTCCATTACCAACTCCCAGAGTCCACCCAAACCCATGTCCATTGAGTCTGTGATGCCATCCAACCATCTCATCCTCTGTCGTCCCCTTCTCCTCCTGCCCTCAATCTTTCCCAGCATCAGGGTCTTTTCAAATAAGTCAGCTCTTCACATTAGGTGGCCAAACTATTGGAGTTTCAGCTTCAACATCAGTCCTCCCAATGAACACCAGGACTGATCTCCTTTAGGATGGACTGGTTGGATGTCCTTGCAGTCCAAGGAACTCTCAAGAGTCTTCTCCAACACCACAGTTCAAAAGCATCAATTCTTCGGCGCTCAGCTTTCTTCACAGTCCAACTCTCACATCCATACGTGACCACTGGAAAAACCATAGCCTTGACTAGACGGACCTTTGTTGGCAAAGTAATGTCTCTGCTTTTTAATATGCTATCTAGGTTGGTCATAACTTTCCTTCCAAGGAGTAAGAGGTAGACTTATTTCTATGTATTTTATTGTTTTTGTTGCAGTGATAAATGGGATTATTCACTTTACTTCTCTTTCTGAGCTTTGTTGTTAGTCAAATATGGTTTTTCTGATGTTGAGGTTGTTTCTATTTCTAATTTTTGAGTGTTTTAAAAAATTATTTATTTTTGGCCACACCATATGGTGTTCAGGAACTTAGTTCCCTGACTAGGGATCAAACCTATGCTTCCTGCAGTAGATGTGCAAAGTCATAACCATTGGACTGTCAAGGAAATCTTTGAGTGTTTTTTTTAATATAATTTTTATTTTTTTATTGGAGTATAGTTAATTTACAGTGTTGTTTTCATTTCAAGTGTACAGCAAAGTGATTCAGTTATACATACATATTTATCCATTCTTTTTCAGATTATTTTCCCATTTAGATCAATACAGAATTTTGAGTAGAGTTCCTAGTGATATACAGTAGGTCCATGTTGATTTCTATTTTATATATAGTACTGTGTATCTGTTAATCTGTACTTTTTAATTTATTTCTCCCCCCAGTCTTTCCACTTTGGTAACCATAAGTTTGTTTTCAAAGTCTCTGAGTTTTTTTTTCTGTTTTGTATATAAGATCATTTCTAGCTTTTTTTTTAGATTCCATGTGTAAGTGTTATCATATGATATTTTTATTTCTCTGTTCAACTTTCTTCACTTAGTTTGATAATCTCTAGATCTGTCCATGTTGCTTCAGATGACATTGTTTTATTCTTTTTTATGGCTTAGTAATATTCCATTGTACTTCTTTATCCATTCATCAGTTGGTGGATATTTAAGTGGCCTCCATGTCTTAGCTATTGTAAATAGTGGTGCTGTGAAAATTGAGATGCATGTATTTTTTCAGATCATAGTTTTCTCCAAATACATACATGGAATTGTTGGATCATATCATAGCTCTATTTGTAGTTTTTTAAAGGAACCTCCATACTGTTCTCCATAGTGGCTGTACCAACAATTTACATTCCCACCAACAATATAGGAGGATTCCCTTCTCTCCATATTCTCTCCAGCATTTGTTTGTAGATTTTTTGATGATAGCCATTTTGACTGGTGTGAGGTGATACCTCACTGCAGTTTTGATTTGCATTTTGCTGAGAATTAGTGATGTTGAGCATCTTTTCATGTGCTTTTTGGCCATCTGTATGTCTACTTTGGAGAAATGTCTAATTAGGTCTTTTGCCCCTTTGTTTATTGGGTTGTTTGTTGTGGTGTTATTAAGCATCATGAGCAGTTTGTAAATTTTGGTGACTAACCCCTTATTGGTAAGATCATTTGCAAATATTTTCTCCCAGACTGTGGGTTGTCATTTGTTTTGGTTATTGCTTCCTTTATTGTGCAAGATGTTTTGAGTTTATGTTGGTTCTTACTGCTTATTTTTGTTTTTATTTCCATTATTCTGGGAGAGGGATCCAAAGAGATATTGCTGTGATTTATGTCAGAGAGTGTTCTGCCTATGTTTTCCTCTAGGAGTTTATAGTGTCTGGTCTTACAGTTAGATCTTTAATCCATTTTGAGCTTATTTTCATATATGGTATTAAAGAATGATGTAGTACTATTTTTTTTTAACACATAGTTGTCCAGTTTTCCCAGCACTATTTGTTGAAGAGACTATCTCCAACACTGTGTAGTCTTGCCTCCTTTGTCATAGATTAATTTACCGTAGGAGTATGGGTTTATTTCTGGGTGTTCTATCCAATTCCATTGATCAGTGTTTCTGTTTTTGTGCCCAAACAGCACCATACTGTTTTGATCACTGTAGCTTTGTGGTATAGGCTGAAGTCAGGGAGCCTGTTTTCTCCAATTCTGTTTCTCTTTCTCAGGATTGCTTTGGCTATTTGGGGTCTTTTCTGTCTCCCTACGAATTTTAATATTTTTGTTCCAATTGTGTGAAAAATGCCAATGATAATTTGATAGAGATTGCATTGAATCTGCAGATTGCCTTGGGTAGTATAGTCATTTGGAGATGACTGTTTCTTCAAGTCCACAAACATAGTACATATTTCCATCTGTTTTTGTCTTCAGTTTCTTTCCTCAGTGTCTTATAGTTTTTGGAGTATAGGTCTTTTGTCTGCTTAGGTAGTTTTATTCCTAGGTATGTTATTCTTTTTGATGCAAATGGTAAATGGAATTGTTTCCTGAGTTTCTCTTTCTGATCTTTTGTTAGTGTTTAGCAATGCGACAGATTACTGTGTATTAATTTTGTAACCTGAAACTTTACCAAATTCATTGAGTTCTGGCCATTTTCTGGTAGCATCTTTAGGATCATCCTGGTTCAATATGGTAAAGAATTTACCTGCAATGTGGGAGATGTGGGTTCAATCCCTGGGTTGGGAAGATCCCCTGGAGTAGGGCATGGCAATCCGCTCCTGTATTCTTGCCTGTAGAATCCCCATGGATAGAGAAGTCTGGCGGGCTACCATCTGTGGGGTCACAAAGAGTCAGCTATGACTGCGACTAGGCACACAGCACTATGTCATCTGCAAACAGTGGCAGTTTAACTTCTTCTTTTCCAATTTGGAATCCCTTAACTACTTTGTCTTCTCTGATTACCACGGATAGGAATCTGTACTGAATAAAAGTGGTAAGAGTGGACAATCCTTGTCTTGTTCCTGATTTTAGAGGAAATGCTTTCAGCTTTTCACTTTTGAGTATGTTAACTGTAGGTGTGTCATATATGGCCTTTATTATGTTTAGATATGTCTCTTGTATGCCCACTTTCTGGAGAGTTTTTATTATAAATGGGTGCTATTTTTGTCAGTAGCTTTTTCTTCATCTATTGAGATGATTGTCTGGTTTTTAATCTTCAATTTTCTGTTGTGGTATATCACATTGATTGATTTGCAGATATTGAAATCTTTGCATCCCTGGGATGAATCCCACTTGATCATGGTATATGATCTTTTAAATGTATCATTGGATTTGGTGCTGGTATTTTGTTGAGTATTTTTGCATCTATGTTCATCAGTGACATTTGCCTGTAATTTTCTTTCTTGTGTGGTATCTTTGGTTTTGGTATAAGGTGATGGTGGTGTCATACAATGAGTTTGGAAGTTTTCCTTCCTCTACAATATTTTTGCAGTTTCAGAAGAATGGGTGTTAAGTCTTCTCTAAATGTTTGATAGAATTCACCTGTGAAGCCTGGACCTCTTTTCGTTGGTAGTTTCTAAATCACAGTTTCCATTTCAGTACTTGTGATTGTTCTGTTCATTGTTCTATTTTCTATTTCTTCCTGGTTCAATCTTTGGAGACTGTACTTTTCTAAGAATTTTCCCTTTTCTTCCAGGTTGTCAATTTTATTTGCAGATAGTTGCTTAGAGTAGTCTCTTATGATCTTTGTATTTCTCTGGAGAAATGATTTCAAATTTTATTAATTTGAGTTCTGTCCCTTTTTTTCTTGATGAATCTGGTTAAAGGTTTATCAGTTTTGTTTATCTTTTCAGGGAACCAGCTTTTAGCTTCATTGATCTTTGCAGTTGTTTTGTTTCTATTCCATGTATTCCTGCTCTGATCATTATGATCTTTTTACTAATTTTAGGTTTTGTTTGTTGTACTTTCTCTAGTTGTTTTAGATGTAAGATTAGGTTGTTTGAGATTTTTTTTTTCCTTGAGTTAAGATTGTATTGCTATAAACTTCCCTCTTAGAACTGCTTTTGCTTCATCTCCTAGGTTTTGGACTGTTGTTCTTTCATTTTCATTTACCTAGGTATTTTTCATTTCCTCTTTGGTTTCTTCATTGATCCATTGGTTGTTTAGTAGCATGTTGTTTAACCTCACGTTTGTGTTTTTTATAGTTTTTTCTTTGTAATTTATTTCTAATTTCATAGCACTGTGATCAGAAAAGATGCTTGGTATGATTTCAGTTTTTGTAAATTTACCAAGTCTTGTTTTGTGACTCAGCATGTAGTCAATCCTGGAGAATGTTCCATGTGCACTTGAAGAATTTGTAGCCTGCTGCTTTTGAATGGAATGTTCCAAAAATATCAGTGAAGTACATCTAGTCTAATGTGTCACTTAAAGCCTGTGTTTCCTTATTAATTTTTTGTCTGGATGATCTGTCCACTGATGAAAGTGGTGTATTAAAATCCCTCACTTTATTGTGGTACTGTCGATTTCTCTCTTTATTGTTGTTAGTATTTGCCTTACATGTTGAGGTGCTCCTATGTCAGGGGTATATGTATTTATAATTGTTATATCTTCTTCTTAGATTGACCCCTTTAGTGTCCTTCTTTGTCTCTTAACAGTCTTTGTTTTGAAGTCTGTTTTGTCTGATACCATCTTTCTTTTCTAGCTTTCTTTTGATTTCCATTTGTGTGGAATACCTGCATGGGTATTCCTTTCTTACTTTCAGTCTGTAAGTGTCTCTAGGTCTGAGATGGATCTCTTGTAGACAGTATGTATACAGGTCTTGTTTTTGTATCCACCCCACTGGTCTATGTGTTTTGCTTGGTGCATTTAATACATTTATGTTTAAGGTAACTATCAGTGTGCATGATCCTATTACCATTTTCTTAATTTTGGGGGGTTTATTTTTGTAAGTCTTTTCTTTCTCATGTGTTTCCTGCCTAGAGAAGTTCCTTTAGCATTTGTTGTAAAGCTGACTTGATGGTGCTGAATTCTCTTAACTTTTGCTTGTTTGTGAAGTTTTTGATTTCTCCATCAAATCTGAATGAGTCTTGCTGGGTAGAGTATTCTTGGTTCTAGGTTCTTCCCTTTTATCACTTTAAATATATTGTGCCACTCCCTTCTGGCTTGCAGAGTTTCTGTTGAGATATCAGCTGGTAACCTTATTGGGAGTCCCTTGTATATTATTTGCAGTTTTTCCCTTGTTGCTTTTAATAATTTCTCTTTGTCTTTAATTTTTGTCAATCTGATTAAAATTTGTCTTGGCCTGTTCCTCCTTGGGTTTATCCTGTATGACTCTGCACTTGCTGGACTTTGATGACTCTTTCCTTTCCCATTTCAGGATATTTTCAGTTATCATCTCTTCAAATATTTTCTCCTGCCCTTTTTCTCTCTTCTCCTTCTTGGGTCTTTATAATGCAAATATTGTTGCGTTGTATGTTGTCCAAGATGTCTGTTAGTCTGTCCTCATTTCTTTACATTGTTTTTTCTTTATTCTGTTCCATGGCAGTGAGTTCCATCAATCTGTCTTCCAGTTCACTTTTTCGTTCTGTCTCATTTATTCTACCGTTGATTCCTTCTACTGTCTTTTTCACTTCAGTTATTGTGTTGTTCGTTTGTTCTTTATGTCTTCTAGTTGTTTGTTAAACATTTCTTGAATCTTTTGGTCTGTGCCTCTGTTCTTTTTCTGAGATCTTGGATCATCTTTACTGTCATTACTCTGAATTCTTTGTCATGCAGATTGCCTATCTCCATCTCACTTAATTGTTCTTTGGGGTTTTATCTTGTTCCTTTGTCTGGAACATATTTCTCTGCTGTTTCATTTTTTCTAACTTTCTGTGTTTGTGGTCTCTGTTCCATAGTCTGCAGGGTTGTAGTTCCTGTTGCTTCTGATGTCTGCCCCCTTTTGGGTGAATTTGGCCCAGGGGCTTGCACACACCTGCTGATGGGAGGGATTGGTGCTTGCTTGCTGGTGGGTGGAGCTGTATCTTGTCTCTCTGGTGAGCAGGGCCTGTCAAGGAGTGTGCTTAGAGAGCCGTGGTCTCAGGACAATTTTAGGCAGCCTGTCTGCTGATGGGTGGGGCTGTGTTCCCACGATATTGGTTGTTTGGCCTGAGGCATCTCAACACTGAAACTTGTAGGCTCTTGGGTGGGGCCAGGTCTCTGATGCCAAAATGGTGACCTCCAAGAGAGCTCATATTGGTGGATTTTCCCTGTGGCCTCTGTCACTAGTGTCCCTGCTCCCTCAAGTGAGCCACAGATAACTCCCCTTTCCCCAGGAGATTCACAGGTCTGGCTCAGCCTCCTATGAAGTCACTCCTTTACCCTGGCTCCCAGTACACATGAAACCTTGTGTGTACCCTCCAATAACAGAGTCTTTGTTTCCCCAGTCCTGCAGAGTTCCTGCACTCAAGCCCCAGTGGCCTTCAAAACCAAATGCTTTGGGGGTTCCTCCTTCTCATGCCAGACTCCCTGGGTGGGGAGCCTCACAGGGCACTCAGAAATCTCCTGTAAGAGAATGTCTATGATACAGTTATTTTTTAATTTGTGAGCTGCTCACCCAGAGGGCGTGGGATTTGATTATATTCCAAGAGTGCCTCTCCTATCATCTTGTTGTGGCTTCTATGTCTTTGGATGTAGAATTTTTTTTTTTTTTTTTTGGTAGTTTCCAGTTGCTTTTGTCGATGATTGTTCATCAGTTAGTTTTTAGTATTTTCATGAGAGGAGATGATCTCAAGTTCTTCTACTCCACCATCTTTTCTCCTCCATAAGTTTTTAGTGTTTTTTTTGTCAAATGCTTTTTCTACATCATTGGAGGTAAGCATGTAGTTCTTTCATCTACTCTGTTAATGTGGTATATTGCTTTGAGTTTTGTTTGTTGAACCATTTTTGCATTCTAGGAATACATCTCACCTGATCATGGTATATTGTTTAGTTGCTCAGTTGCAACCTTTATGGACTGTAGACCCCCAGGCTCCTCTATCCATAGTGTTTTGCAGGCAAGAATACCTAAGTGAGTTGCCATTTCCTCTCCAGGAGATCTTCCCTATCTCAAAATTGAACTGGCATCTCCTCCATTGGCAGGCAGATTCTTTACCACTGAGCCACCAGGGAAGCTCTGATCATGGTATATAGCCCCTTAAACATGCCGCTGAATTTTATTTACCAGTATTTTACTGAGCATTTTTACCTCAGGGTTCATAAGGGATATTAGTATGTATATTTTTATATTTATTGTTGTTATTTTTATAGTGTCTTTGTCTGCTTTGGTATCAAAGTAATGCTAGTCTCATAGAATGAGTTGAGGAATGTTCTTTATTTTTTATTTTGGAAAGTTTGAGAAGGCTTTAAACATTAGTTCTTTAAATGTTTGTTAGCTCTTCTTTAAATGTTTGGCTTCACCAGTAAAGCCAATCAGGTTCAGGGTATTTTGTTGTTGTTGGGAGATTTTTGAATACTGACTCCATCTCCTTACTAGTTACAGGTCAGTTCAGATTTTCTGTTTCTTTGTGGTTTATTCTTGATAGGTTTGTATATCCAGGAATTTGTCTATTTCTTCTGTGTTATCTAATTTGTTGGCATACAGTTGTTCATAGCACTTTATTATATTATCCTCTTTATTTCTGTAGAATTGATGATAATGTCCTCACTTTTGTTTCTGATTGTAAACATTTGAGTCTTCTCTTTTTCTTATTCCATCTGGTTACAAGTCTATCAATTTTTTGGTCTTTTCAAAGAACACACTTTTGATTCTCAATGATTTTCTGTATATTTCCTTCTGTATTTCATTTATCTCTGCTCTCATCTTTATTTCCTTTTCATTCCAGTCCCAAAGAGAGGCAATGCCAAAGAATGTTCAAACTATCGCACAATTGCAATCATCTCACATGCTAGCAAAGTAATGCTCAAAATTCTTCAAGCGAGACTTCAACAATACATGAACCAAGTACTTCCAGATGTTCAAGCTGGATTTAGAAAAGGCAGAGGAACCAGAGATCAAATTGCCAACATCCGTTGGGTCACAGAGAAAGCAAGAGAGTTCCAGAAAAACATCTACTTCTGCTTTATTGACTATGCCAAAGTCATTGACTGTGTGGATCACAGGAAGCTGGAAAATTCTTAAAGAGATGGGAATGCCAGACCACCTTACCTGCCTCCTGAGAATTCTGTATGCAGGTCAAGAGCAACAGTTAGAACCACACATGGAACAATGGACTGATTCCAAATTGGGAAGGGGGTATGTCAAAGCTATATATTGTCACTCTTCTTATTTAACTCCTATGCAGAGAGAGTGTGTGTGTGTGTGTGTGTGTGTTTGTGTGCATGTGTGTGCGTGAGTGTGCACGTGCTCAGTCATGTCCAACTCTTTGCGACCCCATGGATTGTAGCCTGCCAGGCTCCTCTGTCAATGGCAAGAATACTAAAGTGAGTTGCCATTTCCTTCTCCACCTATGCAGAGCACGTCATGCAAAATGCCAGGCTGGATGAAGCACAAACTGGAATCAAGATTGCTGGGAGAAATATCAATAACCTTAGATATGCAGATGACACAACACTTACGGCAGAAAGCGAAGAGGAACTAAAGAGCCTCTTGATGAAAGTGAAAGAAGAGAGTGAAAAAGCTGCCTTGAAACTCAACATTCAAAAAACAAAGATCATGGCATCCGGTCCTATCACTTCATGGCAAATAGATGGGAAAAAATAGAAACCGTGACAGACTTTATATTTTGGGGCTCCAAAATCACGGCAGATGGCGACTGCAGCCATGAAATTATGACACTTGCTCCTTGGAAGAAAAAGCTATGACCAACCTAGATAGCATATTGCAAAACAGAGACATTACTTTGCTGACAAAGTCTGTCTAGTCAAAGCTATGGTTTTTCCATTAGCCATGTTATGGATGTGAGAATTGGACCATAAAGAAAGCTGAGTGCTGAAGGATTGATGCTTTTGAACTGTGGTGTTGGAGAAGATGCTTGAGAGTCCCTCGGACTACAAGGAGATCAAACAAGTCCATCCTAAAAGATATCAGTCTTGAATATTCGTTGGAAGAACTGATGCTGAAGCTGAAGTTCCAATGCTTTGGCCACCTGATGTGAAGAACTGACTCATTGGAAAAGACTCTGATGCTGGGAAAGATTGAAGGCAGGAGGAGAGGTGATGACAGAGGATGAGATGGTTGGATGGTATCTCTGACTAGATGGATGTAAGTCTGAGCAAGCTGAGGGAGTTTGTGATGGACAGAGAAACCTAGCATGCTGTAGTCCATGGGGTTGCAAAGAGTTGGACATGACTGACTGAACTGAACTGACTACCTTTGGCTTTAGTTTATTCTTCATTTCCTAGTTTCTTCCTTTCTTTAAAGTTTTATTTATTTTATTTTTGGCTGTGCTGGATCTTCATTGCTGCATGGGCTTTTCTTTAGTTGCAGGGAGTCAGGCTTCTCTCTGGTGTAGACCACAGTCTTCTCATATCAGTAGCTTCTCTTGTTGCAGAGCTCAGGCTCCAGGGTACTGTAGTTGTGGCTCCCGGGCTCTGAAGCACAGGCTCGGTGGTTGTGGCCTACGGTCTTAGTTGCTCCCTGGCATGTGGGATATTCCTGGATGTGGGATTGAACCTTTGTCTCCTCCACTGGCAGGCAGATTCTTTACCACTGAGCCACCAGGGAAGCCTCTCTTTCTAGTTTCTTAAGTTAGATTTTTTTTTTTTTACTTTTTAAAAATATTTATTTTTATTTCTTTGGCTGCACCAGGTCTTGATTGTGTTACTTGGACTCTTTATTTGCAATGTGCAGAATCTTTAATTGTCTGTCAGATCATGTTGGTTTTTGTGTTATCTATTTTCTTCTGTTTGGTTGTATCTATTACTCAGATTGGAGTGTTGAAGTCTATTATTAATATTGTAGAACAGTGTACTCCTTTAGTTCTATCAGTTTTTGCTTCATATAATTTGATGGTCTATTGTTAGGTTTTAAATGTTTATAATTGTTATGTCTTCTTGCTGTATTCAATCTTTTAATAATATATAGTATCCTACTTTGTCTCATGTAACCTTTTTTGATTTAAAGTCTGTTTTGTCAAATATTAGTGTAGCGACTCCTTCTGCCTACTATTTACATGGAATATCTTTTCACTTTCAATATATTTGAGTCTTTAGCTGTAAAATGAATTTGTTATAGAGAGTATATAGTCAGATTATGTGTTTTTATTCATTCTGCCAATCTGTCCTTGCATAGAGAGTTTAAAATGTTTGCGTTTAATGTAATGTAGAAGGATTTCTGTTACTTTCATTTTTTATGTAGCTTTTGTCCCTTATTTCCTTCACTACTGTTGTCCTTTTTTTATTTTTGTTTTGTTTTGTCATTAAATTCCTTTCCCATTTCTCTAATTATTTTCTTTATGGTTATTGTTAGTTGATGTGTACTGAAATTTCTTTCCTATTTTTCTAGTTAATACCTCTGTGGTTACCCTGAGATTCCATTTAACATCCTAATGTTATAACACTCCAATTTGAATTTATACCAGCTTAACTTTAATGCCATATAAAACCTCTATTCTTTCATAGCTCCTGCCCTGACCTCATTTAGTTGTTGATGTCACAAAATTACATTATAATACATGTGTGCCTGAAAACATAAACTGGTAATTCTTTTAAATGCATCAGTCTCTTAAATGATGTAGAAAGTAAAATGTGGATTACAAACCAAAGTTATGATAATACTAGGTTTTATAGTTGCTCATGTATTTACTCTTTTTGAGATCTTTATTTTTTCATAATGTTTCAGGTTACTATCTAGTGTCCCTTCATTTTACTTTGTAAGAGTCCCTTGAGCATATCTTATTGGGGAGGTCTGGTGGTAACAAACACCCTCAGTTTTTGTTTATCTGTGAAATATTAATTTCTCCTTCACTTTTTGAAGGGTAGTTTATCCAGATACAGGATTCTTGGTTGACATCTTTTTTTAAAGTACTTTGAATGTGTCAGCTCATAGCTTCCTGGCCTCCAAAGTTTGTAATAATAAATCTTCTCATAGTTGTATAGAGGATCCCTTGTATGTGATGTGTTGCTTCTCTTGCTAATTTAAAGATTCTCCCCATTTCTCTAAAATTCTATTATAATATGTATCAGTGAGACTCTCTTTGAATTCATCTTACTTGGAGTTAATTACGCTTCTTGGATGTTTATATTCATTCATTTAACCAAATTTGGGAAACTTTCAGCTGTTATTTTTTCAAATATTCTTTCTGCTTTTTTGTGTGTCTTCTGGCTCTCACACAATATATATGTTGTTTTGTTGGTGATGTCCAAAAGGTTGCTTGGGCTCTGTTTGCTTTTCTTCAAACCTTTTTGTTTCTGTGATCACTTGTACCATTTTATATCTTTAAGTTTACTGATTCTGTCTTCTGCCTGCTCAGATCTACCTTTGAATTCCTCTATTTAAAAAAATTTTAATTTTAGTTATTATACTTTTGAACTGCAGAATTTATTTTTCATTTTTCCTTAGGTTTTCTCTTTATTAATATTTCCATTATATTCTTTTTAATCATTTACATCATTCATATACATTATTTTCTTGACTTTCTCCATATCTTCCTTTAGCTGTTTAAGCATCTTTGCTTTGCTTAGTTGTTCAGTCATGTTTGACTGTTTGTGACCCTGGGGACTGTGGCCCACCATGCTCCTCTGTCCATGGGGCTTTTCCAGGCAAGAATACTGGAGTGGGTTGCCATGCCCTCCTCCAAGGGATCTTCCCAACCCAGGGATTGAACCCAGGTCTCCCGCATTGCAGGGGGAGGTCTCTGGAATTCTTTACCAGCTGTGCTACCAGGGAAGCCCTTAAGACCGTGCTTTTAACACTTTTGTCTAGTAGATCAGTTGCCAAGTCTTTTTCAGGGGTAGTTTCTGTAGATTTTTATTTTTCCTTTAATTGGGCCATACTTCCTTTTTTTTTTTTTGTATGCCTTGTGATTTTTTTTTATTTTTGGTGGAAAACTGGACATTGGAATCTAGTAATGTGGTGACTTTGGAAATCAGATTCTCCATATTCCCCAGAGCTTGCTGTTTTTGTTATTGTTTTTCTTGTTGTTTGCTATGGACTGTATTTGTGCCAAGGATCAGTCTATAGTATAAACTTAAGTTTTCTTAAGATCTGTCTGAGCTTGTACCTTTTGCTGGGCACATGCAATCACTTTTAATTTTCCCCGCATATGGAGGTGCTCTTGAATGTTCTTGTCTTTAACCTCTACCTCCAAAAAGAGAGAGAGAGAAAATAAAAAAAAGGGAGAAAGTGTGCCAGCCTTTTAAATTCTCTGGCAGTCCCTTCCTCTTGATGGGGAAAGTCTTGCAACAATGGAGAGAGGTACAACAATGCTCACTTGCCTCTTTGTCTGCTTTTCTGTGATCTGAAACAGAGGTCAGTGTTTAGTTCACAGATCCTTGGTAGTTGGAGAATAGGGTCCTTTATGTCTACCCTGACTCCTGAAAGCTGTGTGCAACCGTTCTGGGAACATGTGCATGGTTCCCTGCCATGGGGATGGTGCATGGGTGGCTGTTCCTGTGCTATCAGCTGAAATTGACCAAAATTAACCACAATTTGCAGATTAAGCCTTCCCCTAGAAATTACAAGCCTTCAATAGGCTCCAGAATTCCAAAATTGTTACACCAGACAAATTCTACCAGCACAATTGTTGTCTAGGTGGGGAGACATTTCTGATGCTTCCTACTCTGCCATCTTCCCAGAATCCTCTGATAAAGATATTTTGCACTTGTGTATATGGGAAGAAAAGCACATTGAATATTTCAAATGAGAAGATTCTACTTTTTAAAATTCTCATTGGTTGAAACCTTTAAGATGTGTACTTAATACATTGCATACATTATTTAATCCTATAACATTGAAAAAGAGGTATTATTATTCATTTTTATAGATTAAAAAAAATGGGCAGAGGAGTTTTCTCCATGTAGTATGTCACTTCTGAAGAGGGCTTTTACTTTCTCATTTTGCCCATACTGCTTAGAACATTGGTTTGACTATAGAGTCAAAATGAAAGGTGCTCGATCAGAATTAATGTTTCTTTCTCTTTCTCCGTGATGCAGTGATAGACTTATGGTCCTAGGTTTGTAGGCACTTGTTCACTGAGGACACCCAGGGACCCAAGTTCCTGCTATTTTATTGTTCCTCCATTCCCTGGCATTTTACCCTCATCCATATATTTGAAATTGGCACCCATGGAAGGGGAAAATGGAATGGAGACCAAGTGACTCATTTGAAGAAGTGAAGATGTTTTAAGAAGTTGCATACATTACTCTTGCTCATATCTATCCTATCCACCAGTTCTTTGCTCAGTTATATGACCATGGTGAAGTGAAAGGAATACTCTGCTCTGTAATTCATATAGCTGGGTATGCATGCATGCTAAGTTGCTTCATTTGAATCCAACTCTTTGTGACTCTATGGGCTGTAGCTGGCCAGGCTCCTCTCTCCATGGGATTCTCCAGGCAAGTATACTGGAGTGGGTTGCCATGCTCTCCTCCAGGGGATCTTCCAGACCCATGGATCAACCCATGTCTCTTATGATTCCTACATTGACAGGGAAGTTCTTAAAAATACAGAGAGAACAAATGGTTATTGGGGAGATATGTAGCAATACATTCTACTCATCCAGTTCACACCTCTCCCCTCTTAAAAACATGTCTTAGCATTCTCTCTACTTAAGGAAAAGAAGTGAGTCTTTTTTTTTTTTCCAATTATTTTTATTAGTTGGAAGCTAATTTCTTCGCAACATTGCAGTGGGTTTTGTCATACATTGACATGAATCAGCCATGGAGTTACATGTATTCCCCATCCCGATTCCCCCTCCCACCTCCCCCTTCCACCCGATTTCCCTGGGTCCTCCCAGTGCACCTGGCCCGAGCACCTGTCTCATGCATCCCACCTGGGCCGGTGGTCTGTTTTACCATAGATAATATACATGCTGTTCTCTCAAAACATCCCACCCTCGCCTTCTCCCACAGAGTCCAAAAGTCTGTTCTGTACATCTGTGTCTCTTTTTCTGTTTTGCATATAGGGTTATCATTACCATCTTTCTAAATTCCATATATATGTGTTAGTATGCTGTAATGATCTTTATCTTTCTGGCTTACTTCACTCTGTATAATGGGCTCCAGTTTCATCCATCTCATCAGAATATTGGAAATAAAAGCAAAAATAAACAACTGGGACCTAATGAAACTTAAAAGCTTTTGCACAACAAAGGAAACTATAAGTAAGGTGAAAAGACAGCCCTCAGATTGGGAGAAAATAATAGCAAATGAAGCAACAGACAAAAGTGAGTCTTTGTAGAACAAAAAAGAGAGCCACACTAGTGACTGCAGGGAGGCAGTGTGGGGTAGTTTTGATGGTGAACATCCTTGGAACAGTACATCAGTCCTAGGAAAACACCTGGAGGCAGGGGAGGTGGGTAAACTGGAGAGGTGCTGACAGCAACATTTGACTGCTTCACAATAAACTGCCAAGGGTAAGTTCTTTGTTTCAGCGCTGGTTTAACTAACTTTAGGCCTAAAAACTATCCTGCCAGAAATGTTTTCTGTCTAAGATTATAGACACTTGAAATCAGTGAAAATGTCCTCATTATTCAGGGATGAGTGCATTTTTTTTTTTTTTTTTTTTTACAAATTACATTGTTATTTGGAAAGCAAGTTCCACTCCAGTGTTTGCCAGAGTAAATAGTTCATTTATTAGAAATAAAGAGCCAATATGTCTCACCTTTAACTTTAAGTGAAGTAAGGTGAAATTCCTTTGCTCTTGCCAGGACATTGATATGTCCTTTTGACTGTTTTTCTAAGCTGTTGATATTTTGAGTGTGTCCAGCTCTTCAAATTTGTTTACTTTTGCCAGTGAAACCTGAAGCAATCAAGCACATCAGTCTTCTCTATTAATTTTCCGTGTATGGGGATAGCAAGATATCTAGAGAACATTTTTATTTCCTGAGAGCATTATTTCTAGATTCCCTTTGTTCTGTCTGAATGAATGGTCTTTGATTTTCTCTACGTCAAAAAGAACCAAAGCAATACGTTTTGTAAAGGATTTAAATGCTACTAAAGCTGTGTTGTTGACCTGCAAAAGAAGGGGAAATAGCACTGACTGTTCTGTGTTTGATTCTGAACTTTGCTGCTTAAAATTGTGTAAATTTGGGTAGTCACTTGACCTCTTTGAGACTTATATTCCTTGTCCAAAAGATAGGGAATATTCTTTGTACCCCATTGCATTGCTATTAGAATTAAGTCATAATTACACTGCTTACTAACTGTATGGCCTTAGTCAAGTTATGAAAACTTTTTGTGTTGCACTTTCTTCATCTGTAAAATGGGGTAGTAAATAGTACCTGCTATATAGGGTTTTTGAGAATTAATATGCTTACAATAGTGCTTGGCACCACAGTTAAACTGTATATAAATAGTAGCTTTTGTGGCTGTTCTATGAATATTAATAGCCTCCTGTGTGCATTAACCTTGGTTGGGACATTGGCAAGATAGAAATGGTTGTCCATTACAGGCTGCTACTTTTATGGGTTCCTGTATTTGCAGGGAGCAGTATGGAGCCTGCTCAGAGGCCAAAGCTGTGCTCACCTTTTAAAACTGCTGAGAATGCATCTCAGAGAACCTAGTGCCACAAAATTTTGCTGAAAAAGGGAAAAAAGTAATAAAAATATCTTCTTAGGGGCAAAATGCCATAAATGAGTAAATGGGAGCAAACCCAGAAATAGATTGTGGTAAAATCCATTCAGTGATAGGTTTTGCTGCTGCTGTTTAGTTGCTAAGTCATGTCTGGCTCTTTTGTGACCCCAAGGAGTATAGCCCACCAAGGTCCTCTGTCCATGGGAGTCTCCAGGAAAGAATACAAGAGTGGGTTGCATTTCCTTCTCCAGAGGATCTTCCTGACCCAGGAACTGAACCTGTGTCTACTGTTTCACAGGCAGATTCTTCACCACTGAGCCACCTAGGAAGCCTTTTTCTTTTTAAAAATTCTTTTTTATTTGAGTTTTATTTCTTATAATCCTTAGTATTATGAGCTCCCTCCTCCTCCTCCTCATGTGCATGATTTCTTTTCTTTATGAGAACTCTTCTTGGGATGATATTACAGTGATGTAGTTCTGCATGTTAACAGAATATAGCAGATAAAATATTTCACAGGAAACTCATATGAAATACTGTATTTCAGGAAGATCTCATTGAATAGACTTCCCAGATACATTCATTTCTTCGGTCTCTCTCCCACCCCTAAATCCGATTTCCTCTGCTTTTCAAATTAGGCATCTTCAAGTACATTTGGTTCTAGAAATGGGGGCAGCAGTTGATTTTGAAAAACATACATTTTTAGCTCACAAAACTGTGTTGTCATTTCCATTTTAGCTTTTTTTAGTTGTTTCCTTGATCCTGGAAGAAGGTGGAGATTTACAGTCACATTTTATTGGTACTTTTCTCCATCATTCAGATGACAAATTATTGAGAAGCCATTTGGTCTATAAAAATGAAATACACAGCCCAGCCCCTTCCAGCATGCTGCTTGGACTGACTCCAGCTGCTGTTCACAGCTATGGTCCTGTAGTCAGAAAAACAAAGCAAATCCCTTACACATTTTGGACTTGGCCCTTTGTTGAGGGATAGAGAGGAACAATAACCTGTGGACTGTTGGTTCTTTGGATGTTACCAAGAGCCACAGACAGAGTCAGCTCTTCTATTGCCTCAGAAAGATCCTTTGTGCTGAGTGTTGTAGCTGAGACATTCTGTACCTATATTTTTGCTAGTACTTGTTTTGGACTCCAATCAAATATAGTCAGAGCTTCCAATAATTGACAGGGTTTAAAATTTTTATCATGCTTCACTACAGTTAATCTTAACCCTTGTTTGAATCACATTCTACTTTGAGAACCTAATGTTATAAACCCCCTTTCCTCTCCTTCCACCAACTGCATTTATGCATAAACACAAAAAAAGACTTCAGAGTGCTTATGAACCCCTGACCACCTAACTCTTCAACTCTTTACAGTTCCATGAATCTCGCTTTTTAGATTATGATTTCTCTATGGTTTTTAAAAGCATATGTTTGATGATATTATAATTTATTTTTATTTTGAAATAGAAAATTCATTACTTCACTGTGACCTTGTCTTTTGGGTGATTGTAAAATCAACTGAAGTTTTTATTTTATTAAATTTTTTTTAAAAAATCATAATTTTATTTATTTGATGAAAACTGCATAGTCATTATAATTATTTTCAGAAGCATTCTCAAGATAAAATGTTGAGAATAGTAATAAAAACTGTATTTTTATTTTTTAAGTCAGTGGAAGAAGCAAAATCACCATTTTATTATATTTATTTAAATGCAGATATATTTGATCCCAGTAAAAATGATTAATAATAGTATTCATTTATATTTTTATATAAATTTTATTACAGTGTAGTGGATTTACAGTGTGGTAGTAGTCTCATGTATACAGCTAAGTGATTCAGTTATACATATATTCAATCTTTTTAAGATTCTTTCTCATATTATTTATCACAGAATATTGAGTACAGTTTCCTGTGCTACACACCAGGTCCTTGTTGGTTATCTATCTTATATATAGTAGTGTGTGTATGTTAATTGCAAATTCCTGATTTATTCCTTCCCACACCACATTTCTGCTTTGTTAAACCATAAGCAAATTTTGTCTCTGTTTTGTAAATAAGTTCATTTGTATCATTTTTAAAAAATTAGATTCCACCTATGAGTGATATTATGTATTTATCTTTCTCTGTCTGATTTACTTCACTTAGTATAATAGTCTGTATTTCCATGCATGTTGCTGCAAATGGCATTATTTCATTTTTTGTAGCTTAGTAATATTCCACTGTATACATATACCACATCTTCTTTGTTCACTCCTCTGTCAATGGACATTTAGGGTGCTTCTGTGTCTTGGCTATAGTAAATAGTGCTGTGGTGAATACTGTGCATGTATCTTTCTGAATTGTGATTTCCTCTAGATATACATATGGAAGTGGGGTTTCTAGATCACATGGTAGTTCTATTTTTAAAGAAACCCTCTTACTGGTCTCCACAGTAGCTGTACCAGTTTACATTCCTGCCAGCAGTGTAGGAGGGGTTCCCTTTTCTACACACCCTCTGTAGTGTTTATTGTTTGTAAACTTTTTGATGATGGCCATTCTAACTGGTGTGAGGTGATCTATCACTGTAGTTTTGATTTGCATTTTTCTGATAGCTAGTGATATTGAGCATCTTTTCATGTTCATTTTGGCCATTCATATGTCTTCTTTGGAGAAACATCTATTTAAATCTTCTGTCCATTAAAAAAAAATTTTAAGAACATTTATTATATTCTTTATTTTACTTTTTGGGCCATGCCATGTAGCATACAGGATCTTAGTTCTTCAAACAGGAATCAAACCCCTGCCCTCTCCAGTGAAAGCATGGAGCCTTAACCACTGGACCGCAAAGAAAGTCCCTTCTGCCCATTTTTTAATTGGTTATTTGTTTTGTTGATATTGAACTGCTTGTGCTGTTTGTATATATGTTGATGACTGTGTTTGGGAATATTTTCTCTCATTCTGTGGATTGCCTTTTGATTTTATGGTTTCCTTTGTTGTACAGATGCTATTAATTTTAATCAAGTTCTCATTTGTTTATTATTGTATTTATTTTTATTACCCTGGGAGATGTATCCAAAAAGATATTGCTGAAATTTTTGTCAAAGAGTAATTTTCCTATGTGTTTCTCTAAGAGCTTTATAGGCTCTTGGTGAATTTTGAATTTATTTTTATATGTGCTGTTCATGAATGTTCTAATTTCATTTGTTTACATGCAGGTGTCTAGTTTTCCATGTGCCACCTATTGAAGACTCTCTTTTCTCCATTGTATATTCTTGCCTCCTTTGTCATAGATTAAGTGCCCATAGATGCACGGGTTCAGGTTTATCTCTGGGCTTTCTATCTTGTTCCATTGACCTATATTTCTGTTTTTGTGTAAGTACCATACTGTTCTGATAACTATAGCTTTGTAGTATATTGTGAAATCAGGGAGCCTGATTCTTCCAGCTCCCTTTTTCTTTCTCAGGATTGCTTTCACTATTTGGGGTCTTTTATGTTTCCATAGAAATCATAACTTTTTTTTTCTAATTCTGTGAAAAATGTTATGGATAATTTGATAGAGATTACATTAATCTGTAGATTGCTTTGGGTAGTATAGTCATTTTGACAATATTGACTCTTCTAACCCGAATTCTACCAAGAATGTAGTGTATTTCTTCATTTGTCATCTCTTATTTCTTTCAACAGTATCTTATAGTTTTCTGAGTATAGGTATATTGCCTCCTTTGTTGTTGTTGTTCAGTTGCTCATCGTGTCCAGCTGTTTGCATGAACTGCAGCACACCAGGCTTCTCTGTCCTTCACCATCTCCTGGAGCTTGCTCAAACTCATGTCTGTCCAGTTGATGATGCCATCCAATCATCTCATCCTCTGCCATCCCCTTCTCCTCCTGCCTTCTATCTTTCCCAGCATCAGGGTCTTTTCTAATGAGTTGGCTCTTTGCATCAGGTGGCCAAAGTATTGGAACTTCAGCTTCAATATCAGTCCTTCCAATTAATGGTCAGGGTTGATCTCCTCTAGGATTGACTGGTTTGATCTTGCAGTCCAAGGGACTCTCAAGAGTCTTCTCCAACACCACAGTTCAAGAGCATCAATTTTTCAGTGCTCAGCCTTTTTTATGGTCCAACTCTCACATCCATACATGACTACTGGAAAAACCATAGCTTTGACTATGTGGACCTCTGTCCATGAAGTGATGTCTCTGCTTTTCAATGTGCTATCTAGGTTTGTCATAGCTTTTCTTCCAAGGAGCAGGTGTCTTTTAATTTCACAGCTGCAGTTGCCATCTGCATTGACTTTGGAGTCCAAGAAAATAAAGTCTGTCACTGTTTCCATTGTTTCCCCACCTATTTGCCATAAAGTGATAGGACTGGATGCCATGATCTTTTCCCCCCTTGATCTTCATTTTTTTAATGTTGAATTTTAAGCCAGCTTTTTCACTCTCTTCTTTCACCTTCATCAAGAAGCTCTTTAGTTCCCCTTCCCTTTCTGCCATAAGTGTGGTGTCATCTGCTTATCTGAGGCTATTGATATTTCTCCTGGCAATCTTGATTCCAGCTTGTGCTTCATCCAGCCTGGCATTTCGCATGATGTACTCTGCATAGAAGTTAAATAAGCAGGGTGAAAACATACAGCCTTGATGTACTCCTTTCCCAATTTTGAACCAGTCCATTGTTCCATGTCCTATTCTAGCTGTTACTTTTTGACCTGCATACAGGTTTGCTGAATTCATTAATGAGCTCTAGTAGTTTTGTGGTAGTATCTTTAGAATTTTCTATGTATAGTACCAATTTTATCTGCAAACATTGACCATTTTACTTCTTCTTTTCCAGTTTGGATTCCTTTTCTTTTTCTTCTCTGATGACCATGGCTAGAACTTCAGAACTATGTAGAATAACAGTGGTGACAGTGGACATCCTTGTCTTATTCCTGATCTTCTCAGGAATGCTTTCAGCTTTTTACCATTGAGAATGTTAGCCTTGAGTTTGTCATATATGGATTTTATTATGTAGAGGGTAAATTCCCTCTGTGCCCAATTCCTGGAGATATTTTATCATAAATATGTGTTGAATTTTATCAAAAGCTTTTTCTGCATCTATTGAGATGATTTTTTTTTAATTTTTCAGTTTATGAATGTGTGTTAATATGATTGATTTGCAGATATTGAAAAATCCTTGCATCCCTGGGATAAATCCCACTTGATCATGCCAAAAGATCATGTATGATTCTTCTAATGTATTTGGATTTGTTTTATTAGTAGTTTGTTGGGGACTTTTGTGTCTGTTTGTTGGTGATACTGGCCTGTGGTTTTCTTTTTTTGTGTGGTATTTTTGCCTGGTTTTGGTATCATGGTCATCATGGCATATAGAGTTGAGCCTGGGCGTGTTCCTTCCTCTGCCATTTTTAGAAGTGTTTCAAAAGGGTAAGTGCTAACTCTTCTCTAAATGTTTGGTAGAATTAGCTTGTGAAGCCTTTTGGTCCTGGACTTCTTTTTTTTTGGAAGTTTTTATTTATTTTATTTTTTAAAATTTTATTTTGTTTCATTTATTTTTGACTGTGCTGGGTCTTTGTTGCTGCCTGCAGGCTTTCTGCAGCTGCAGCGAGCAGGGACTACTCTTCACTGTAGTATGTGGGCCTCTCATTGTGGTGTTTTCTGTTGTTGCAGAGCACAGGATTTAGGCATGAGGGCTTAAGTAGTTGTGGCTTTTGGGCTCTAGAGTGCAGGCTCAGTAGTTGTGGCACAAGGGGCCTAGTTGCCCTGTGGCATGTGGGATCTTCCTGGACGAGGGATCTAACCAGTGTTCCCTGCATTGGCAGGTGGATTCTTAACCACTGGGTCACCAGGGTAGTAATCCCTACTGGAAATTTTTAAATTATAGTTTCAATTGTAGTGCTTGTGATTGGTCTGTTCATATTTTCATGTTCCTTCCTGATTCAGTCTTGGATGGTTGTACCTTTTTAAGAATTTGTTCTTTTCTTTTAGATTGCCTATTTTATTGGCATATAGCTGCCTGTAGAAGTTTCTTATGATTCATTGTATTTCTGTGGTGTCCACTGTAACCTCTTTTTCCTTTCTACTTTTATTGATTTGAGGCCTCTCCCTTTCTTTTTTGATGATTCTGGTTAGAGATTCCTCAATTTTATCTATCTTTTCAAAGAACCAGTTTTTAGTTTTATTGAGCTTTTCTATTGTTTTCTTTGTCTCTTCCATTAGTTTCTGCTCTGATCTTTGATTTCTTTCCTCCTACTAATGTTGGTTTTTATTTGTTCTTGTTTCACTAGTTCCTTTAGGTGTATGATTGGGTTATTTATTTGAGATCTGTTTTATTTCCTAACGTAAGATTGTATTGCTATAAACTTCCCTCTTAGAACTGCTTTTGCTGGATCTCATAGGTTTTGGATTGTCATGTTTTGTTGTCATTTGTCTATAGGTATTTTTTTTTAATTTCCTCTTTGATTTCTTCAGTGATCCATTGGTTGTCTAGTAAGATACTATTTATCTTCCACATATTTGTGTTTTTTCACTTTTCCTCCTGTAATTGAATTGTAATTCTCATCTCCTATTGTTATGGTCTGAAAGGATGCTTGATGTGATTTTAGTTTTCTTATATTTACCAAGGCTCCATTTGTAGCTCAAGATTTGATTTATCCTAGAAAACCTTCCCTGTGCACTTGATAAAAAAGTGTATTTTACTGCTTTCGAATTGAATGTTCTATAAATATCAATTAAGTCTTTCCAGTCTAATGTGTCATTTAAGGCCTGTGTTTCTGTATTTATTTTCTGTCTGGATGATCTGTTTATTGATGAAATTGGGCTATTAACATCCCCTATTATTATTGCGTCACTGTCAGTTTCTTCTTGTATGCCTGTCAATATTTCCCTTGTATGTTGAGGTCCTCCTCTTTTGGGTGCATGCATATTTACACTTGTTCTGTCTTCTTCTTGGATTGATTCCTTGATCATTATATAGTACCCTTCTTTGACTCTTGTAACAGTCTTTATTTTAAAGTCTATCTTGTCTGATATGAGCACAGTCACTCCAACTTTCTTTTCATTTCCATCTGTGGAATATCTTCTTTTTTCCCTTCATGTTGTTGTATGTGTTTCCAGATCCAAAGTGGGTCTCTTGAAGACAGAAAATACATGGGTCTTGTTTTTGTTTCCATTTAGCCAGTCTACGTCTTTTGATTGGAGCATTTAATTTGTTTACATTTAAGGTAATTATTGATATGTATGTTCTTATTGCCATTTTGTTAATTGTTTTGGATTTTTTAAAGTTCCCTTTTGCCCCTTTTTTGTTCTCTTGTGATTTAATGATTAACTTTACTGTTGGGTTTTGATTCCTTAGTCTGTGTGTGTGTGTGTGTGTGTGTGTGTGTGTGTGTGTATCTATTGTAGATTTTTGGTTTGCAGTTACCATGAGGTTTTGATATAGCAGTCTATATACATGCTAGATAATTTTAAGTTGCTGTTCTCTTCACTTCTAATGCATTTCCAGTATTCTGCATTTGTCCTTTCCTCTTCTCATAACCGTTGGTGTTGATATCATGTTTCTTTGTGGATGATTTTCTATCTTTGCTTTATGCATGCCTTTACTGGTGAGCTTTCCCATTCATATTTTTCTTGAGTTTAGTTGTGGCCTTTTCCACCTAGAGAAGTTCCTTTAGGATTTATTGTAAATATGGTTTGGTGATGCTGAATTCTCTGAGCTTTTGCTTGTCTATAAAGCTTTTGATTTCTCTGTTGATTCTGAATGAGAACCTTTCTGGGTATTCTTCCTTATAGGTTTTCCCTTTCATCACTTCGAATGTATTGTATCATTGCCTTCTGGCTGCAGAGTTTCTGCTGAAAAGTCAGCTGATAACATCATGAGGATTCTTTTGTATGTTATTTGCTATCTTTGTTGCTTTTAATATTTTTTGTCTTTAATTTTTGTCAATTTGATTAATATGTGTCTTGAACTATTCCTCCTTGAGTTTATCTTGGATGGAACTCTGTGCTTCCTTGACTTTAGTGAATGTTTTCTTTCTCATGTTAGGGAAATTTTCACCTATAATCTCTAAATATTTTCTTGGGCCCTTTCTCTCTCTCTCCTCCTTCTGGGATGTTTATAATGTAAATGTTGGTGCACTTAATGTTGTCCTAGAGATCTCTTAGATTGTCCTCCTTTCTGTGCACTCCTCTTTCTTCATTCTGTTCCAAGGTTGTCATTTCTACCATTCTGTCTTCCAGCTCACTTATTTGTTCTTCTGCCTCACTTATTCTCCTATTGATTCCTTCTAGTGTATGTGTTTTTTAAATTCTATTTATTGATCATTTTTGCTGAACTGGGTTTTTGTTGCTGTGTGTGGGTTTTCTCTAGTTGCAGCAAGCCAGGGCTACTCTCTAGTTGCGGTTCACAAGCTTCTCATTGTAGTGGCTTCTCTAGTGCAGAGCATGGGCTCTAGGGCACACAGGCTCAGTAGCTGTGGCTTGTTTACCCCCAGAGTGTGGGCTCAGTAGTTAGAGCACAGAGGCTTAGTTGCCCTGCAGCATGTGGAATATTCCCGGATCAGGGATTAAATTCGTCCTCTGCATTAGCAGGTGGATTCTTAACCACTGGACCAACAGGGAAGTCCTGGTGTGTTTTCATTTCAGTTACTATATTGTTCGTCTCTGTTTTGTCTTTAAATCCTCTTTTTCAAACATCTTTTGTATCTTTTCTATCTGTGCCCTATTCTTTTTCTGAGATCTTGAATCATATTTATTATAATTTCTCTAAATTCTTTTTCAGGAAGTTTGCCTATCTTCACTTAGTTGTTTTTGTGATTGTTTTAAATGACGTTCCTTTGTCTGGAACGTATTTCTCTGCCACCTCATTTTTTCTAACTTTCTGTGTTTGTGGTCTCCTTTTTGCTGGCTGTAGGGTTGTAACTCCTCCTGCCTCCGGTGTCTGCTGCCTGGTGGGTGTGTTTGGTCCTGGAGCTTGTGCAGGCTTCCTGATGGTAGAGACTGGTGCCTGTCAACTGGTGGGTGGAGCTGGGTATTGTCCCTCTGGTGGGTAAACCTGTGTCAAGATTTGTTTTTAGAAGTGGCTGTGAGCTCATTATGACTTTATGCAGCCTGTCTGCTGATGAGTAGCCCTGTGTTACTCTCCTGCTTGTTGTTTGCCCTGAGGCATTCCAGCACCGGAGTCTATATGTTGTTGTGTCGGACCAGGTCTTGGTGTGAAAATGGCAAATTCTGGGAGAGCTCCTGCAGATCAATACTCTCTAGGGCCTCTGCTATCAGTATTCTTGCCTCCACAGTGAGCCACAGCTGACCCCCGCCTCCCTAGGAAACCCTCCAAGACTTATTGCTAGTCCCAACCCAAGTTTAGATGGAATTACTGCTTTGTGCTGCGATTCCACGTACATGAAACCTCTTATGTTCCCTCCAAGAAAATTGTTTGTTTCACAGTTCTGTGGAGCTCCTGCATTCATGGCCCACTGGCCTCCAAAGCAAAATGTTTTGGGGGTTCCTCCTCCTGAAGCCAGACTCTCAGGCTGGAAAGCCTGAATTGGGGCTCAAAACTTTCACTTTTATTGGAGAACCTCAATGATATAATTATTTTCCAGTTTGTGGGTCGCCCACTTGGTGGCTATGGGAGTTGATGATGTGGCAAAAATGTTCATCCTGTCATCTTGTTGCCCCTTCTTTGTCTTGAGTATAGCATATCTTTTTTTGGTAAGTTCCAGTCTTTTTTGTCCATGGTTGTTCAGCAGTTAAGTTGTGATTTTGGTGTTTTTGTGAGACAAGGTGTGCTTAAGTCCTACTTCACCATCTTTTCCAGAACTAAGTGATTGCTTTCGGTTTGGATGCTTTCTCTTTCCTCAGTGTGTTCTGGCTGCTTGCCCCCTTGATATGGACTGTGCAGGTGCAGCAGCCCTTGCCCACTCTCAGGACAGCATGGGCAGCGCTCGGCATCTGCTTGCAGGTCTCCTGGGTGAGGCTTCTCTGCACGCACTCCTAGGACAGCATGGGCAGTGCTTGGCGCCTGTTCGTGAGTCCTGTAGCAGCAGCCTGTGCCCACCTCTGGATCCTGTAGGAGGTGTCCTGTTACCTTGGAGTGCTCACAGATTAAGAAGCTCTTATGTTGGTCCCACCTCTTTCCTCATATGCCGCTGCAGTGACGGCACCTTGCCTCTCTGGCAAGTCCTTGGTTCTTATGAATAGACCCTCAGTTGCCATAGTTCAGCCTCTTCAGGCTCCCTCCACACAGCCAACCCTGGTCCTCTCCCTGGGTCTGACCTCTGAAGCCTGCGCTTGAGTACCCAGCCCTCACCCACAATAACAGACAAGAATTTCAGGCTGGGGAGTGCAGGGCAGTGGTGCCAAACTTTTATGCACATTGCTCTTTATTTTGCCTTCTGCAAACCAGGTTACTGTGCTCTCCTCCTAGGCTCTAAAGCTCCTGCTCTGTCCAGGCTGATCTCCCTAGGTGATGAGGGGACTTTCCAGGGTGTGGGAACCTTTCTTTCTTCACAACTCCCTCCCTGGGGTGCAGGTCCCATTCCAGTTCCTTTCTTTCTCTTCTTCTTGTCCCATCTGGTTATGTGGAGATTTTCTTTTTTTGTCCATGCTGCATAGTTTGTTGGCTCTTAGTTCCCTGAACAGGGATTGAACCTGGGCCACCATGGCACTGAAAGTATCGAATCCTAACCATTGGATTGCCAGGGAATTCTGCTTGGAGATTTTCTGGCCATTTTGGAGGTCTAGGTCTTCTGCTAGAGTTCTGAGTGAATTGTTCCACTTGCAGATATGTTTTTAATGCTTTTATGGGAGAAGGTGAACTCCCCATCATCTACCGTCTTGATCCCCATCCAGCTAAGGTTTTTAAAAATAAGATTCAATTTTAATTTCACTTCATTTATAACTTTATTTCTGGATTCTTAATATTTTAACACAGAGTCAGACACAGCTGTTTCATTTTCTAAAATCTATCAGATTTTTTTTTTTACTAAAATCCAGGAAATTCCTGCATTAGTTTAGTTTTTCTCCAACTTAAATTTGAACTAACTGCCTAAAGTGTAATGCCAGTTATCCTATTCACCTGATTATCTTGATTATTTTCTAACAATATATTAAAAGTTTTGTAACTGTTCAGATTTTTTTGGTCTATCGCTGCTAGCTTGTTTGAACTGAAGTTGTGAAGGATTCCTTGCCATCTGTCAATCTTCTGCATACTTTTGGTGACATTTATAGAATCATCAGTATAGTTTCTAGAAGATGCTTTGTCATTAACAAGCAGTTATGGCTGGCTAAGTTTGTCTTCTCGTTACCAGGGAGGAAATATTTTTCCACCTAGGTGCTTCATTCTTCAACTTAATTTTTTTTTATCATAAACATGACTGCCTTTTATCATATACAAGACTCTAGATTCCATCATGGAGATTGGCCTCTGTTCTTTGCTATTGCTATGTTGATCTGTTGTAGGCCATCAACTCCCTCTCTGTCCTTGCTAAGAACATTGTTATCAGTGTTTGGTGAGCAAGCCAGTGAGACCTCATCCCTTAGTGCATGATTGTAATGATCTTGGGTGGGCTTGGCCTGCAGCAGCTTGAAACAGGGCTTTGGTTCCCGGCCAGAGATTGGGGTCAGGTCGTGGCAGTGAGAGCACCAGATCATAGACACTAGACCACTGGTCAGTGACAAGGCCCACCCTGTCCCTTCAGTTTTGCAGAAAAGAATTCCCACAGAAAGGGAAAGTAGTAAAACAAGTAGTGTTTATTAGGAGGAAGAAGAGTACAGTATGTGTGGTTAGACACCTGGGTGGACCCAGATAGAGAGTTGTACCCTCATGGTAGTTTGAATCACTTTGATACAGCATTTCCTCCAGGTTTCCTTTATCCGGTCATCTTTGCCTAGTTGTCAGTTTGCGTTTGGTTTATCTCAGGGCTCTCCCCTGTGTGCCCGTGCATCTCTAAGCCAAGATGGGTTCTGATGAAGAGGCTTATAGGTAGTTGCATCACTTACTATGAGGTGATGCCCTATCTCTCTTGGACTCCAAGGAGCCTTTCTGTGCATGTGTAGTCAGGGAGTTCTCCTTAACTATGAGAATGAGGAATATGTGGTCTTTTATCTCTTATCTGGGCAAGGCCTAGCCTCCTCCATCATCCTGCTTTTGTGGAGTTTCTGTCTACAGGGGAGGCTCATCTTTCTCCTGCCTCAGTAAATCTATTGGTCACCATTCCTTTGGCACAATCAGGATCTCTAAGCCAGTCACCATGGAAACTGTTTTTTGTGATGTCAAGTTGTTTAACATCCACTGTTCTATAAGCTAAGGATGCCTATCTTTTTCTGTAGTTGAGCTGACTTTGTGAATAAAATTCCATGTCCTAAGATTCTGAGCTTTGGGCTTAAGTACATGTGAGTTTAAATCTCAGCTGTAGCTCTTTTCTGGTTATCGTGGTGTAGGGAACCATGAGCAGCAAAGTCTCCTGCGACACCCTCTACAAGGCAGTGCGGGAAGTCCTGCACAGGAACCAGGGCAAGCGCAGGAAGCTTCTGGAGACTGTGGAGCTTCAGATCAACCTGAAGAACTATAACCCTCAGAAGGACAAACGCTTCTCAGGCACCGTCAGGCTTAAGTCCACTCCCTGCCCCAAGTTCTCCGTGTGTGTCTTGGGGGACCAGCAGCATTGTGATGAGGCCAAGGCTGTGGATATCCCCCACATGGACATGAGGTGCTGAAGAAACTCAACAAGAATAAGAAACTGGTCAAGAAGCTGGCCAAGAAATATGATGCTTTTTTGGCTTCAGAGTCTCTGGTCAAACAGATCCCCCGAATTCTGGGCCCAGACCTGAATAAGGCTGGCAAGTTCCCTTCCTTGCTGACCCACAATGAGAACATGGTGGCCAAAGTTGATGAAGTGAAGTCCACAATCAAGAAAGTGCTGTGTCTGGCAGTGGCTGTTGGCCACGTGAAGATGACAGATGATGAGCTTGTGTACAACATCCACTTAGCTGTCAACTTCCTGGTGTCATTGCTCAAGAAAAATCGGCAGAACGTCAGGGCCTTGTCCATTAAGAGCACCATGGGCAAGCCTCAGCGTCTGTACTAAGGCACAGCTTAATAAACCATACTAAACCAAAATAAATAAATCTCAGCTGTAACACCAATAGTTCTGCATTAAGCGCACACTACCTCTCTTGCTGGGTTATTCTAGGATTAGGGATAGTTATCTGTAAAACACATGTTGGTTACTTAATAAATTGTAGCTGTTCTTGTTATGACCTTCAGGCCATAATCCATGCCTTTGAAAAACTGAAGGGAACTAAAGATTTGATTTGCACAAATGTAAACTAGCAGAATATTTGACGTTGTCCTGGGAGAGCCCATCATGGTAGGTGAGACAGAAAGAAGACAAGCACTGGTGCCAAGTGCAAATGCAGTTGTCAGTCTGGAATGGTGTCTCTTTGGAGATGCACAGTACAGACTTCCAAAGGCTAGATCATCCAAGGTGAAAGCTTCTGTTATTTAGAAAAAATACAGGTAAGGTGAGATCATTAGCTACAAGTAGAAATTCTCATGGGTTTAAAACAAGCACTCCAATCAGATTGTTTACCTATGAGTGTAAATTGATTGCCTATGATGGTTATACATTTAGGGAGAAGATTATTTCTTAAAATTTTGAAGCTTTACAGAAGACATAAGAAAGATGGATATTTTGTTTTCCTCAGTGGGAAGAAAAACCCTCATAATACTGTTATCACAGTGTAATTCTAATTGAGGTTTAGGGTTGATTAGTTGGTCCCTCAGAGTGTCCTCTGCTTTGGGGAGGTAGAGACAATCTCTCTTTACTTGTCACATGAGGTTGATTATAGCAAAAACCTGTGTCTAGGCCCCATTGACACACTGTTCATACCTTGAAGAGTGGACTCAATATCAGGCCTTGAAAAGATTTTGAGTATTTCTTATCTGAACTTGTATATGAGCAAGCTGTGTGAACCTGTTTTTACTGTGTCCTGTATCTGGAAAAGAAAGGAACACCATGGAATCTGAGGGCTTAAGTAAGAGTCGAAACTCTTGACTCTGTTCCACATTTAAATTAGGTCTACCTGTTTGTTTATTTGTTTTTAACATAAACTAGCTCATTAATACTATTGCTAAAAATCTAGGTGCCTTCTTGAGAAATGGCTGTTTTATTGTGTGTTTGCTTGCCTTTGTCCCCTTGGGAAGGAGAATAGTATAGGGACTTAGACCAAGCTGGACTGTTGCATTAACCTTGACCGTGAACCCTGCCCCACACTCATTTCAGAGGACCAGGTTTTACCAGGACTAAGATGGTTTCACACAGGCAACTCAGTTCGTTTCTGAAAAACTGAAATGCTAAGGGCTTTTGCTGTTTGAGCTGTTGCAAATGACTATCTTTCATTCTCAGCCTGCTCTGTAGTTGACACAGGTGCAAAGTCTTTCTGTACTCAAGAGTCCAGGATGCCAATGTCAATTAGCTCTTTAGTGAGTATCTGCCAGGATCTTTGCATATGGCTCTGAAGGTTGAATAGGTTGAACAGTTTACTGCCCCTGGAGTTGAGCTCTGCATGGCTTGTACAACTATGATAAAAGAGCCCCATACCTGCTTCAAATGCGGAGTGGCAGGGGTTTGGAATTCCCTTTCTTATGGTAATTGCATTTCCAGCCTCAGCTTATTCCGCAGAAAAGGATGGTCTGACTTTTTCTGCTGATCAGTTCCTGCTGAACAGCAGCAGTCAGGAGTCCTTGCTGTAAGAATTCTAGGAAGTGTACTACGTCTCCATCTTCAGTGCTGAGTTCCACCAGTAATAGTGTGGTCCAGACTCAGGACGAAGCTGCTGAGATGCTGCAGGTTTCCTCACAACTTCTCCTCCGTGAACCCTGCAGGAGTTGAATGATAAGGCCCCTACACTGCGAGTTGGTGGAGTAGACTTTGGTGGGGGGATGAAGCTGACTTGGAGATCTGTGATCAGAGCTGGCTCCAGGCAAAGCTGCACTGGAACTGGTTTGCTTCCAGCATTTCTCCACCTGCTGCTTCAGACGGGGCTGTTTAGGTTAGAAGAGACAGCAAACTGCCTTAAATAGTTTAAATGAAAATAAAGACGACCTAGTGGCTCGTTTTACTGAAAAGCATATGATTATAGTTGGCTTCCAATGATCAAATGATGACATTAGAATCTAGTCTCTTTCTCTCTCTCTCTCCCCTCCCCTGCTCCCCCTTTCCCTAGCTGTCAGCTCTGCTTTCCTCTGTGTTGGCCTTGTTCCCAGAGAGGTCTTCTGCATCTGCTGGTCCCCAGCATCTCTAGGCATATATCCCACAGGCCTAGCTAGTAGTTCCAAAGAAAGGTTTCCCAATGCTCTAAAACAATCAAATAAAACAAACACCAAAGCAAACCAAAAATGTAAAAATAAGGCAACACACACACACAAATAACAAAGCATTGTGTCTTCATGGTCTGATTAGTGATATGGGCTAATCTCTGAATCAGTGTTGTAGCCGAGGGAATGGAATCCTCTGATTGACTAGACTAGGGTCACGTGTTCATACAGGTTAGGGAATGTCCATCCTCAGCCAAGTAGGTTCTGAGAGATGGAAGATTAGTTTTCAAAGAAAAATCAAGATGCTGACAATGGAGGGAGAAGGAGGAGTGTTTGGTTGAGAAAACAGGAGCCATCAGCTGGGCCTTTTCACCTCTCCCTACCTGCATCTACCAGGCAGAGTGGGGCATTTACCAAAATGTCTAAAAGCCTTACAGATATCAAACCTTAACAAATGTGTCTCTGCCCCTACTCACTTGACCTTTTCATAACATTTTATGCTGTTGACATCCATTTCCATTTAAAACTGTCTCCTCTGTTGACTTGCACGACACTATGGCCTCCTTGTTCTCTTTCTACGCTCCTGATCCTCAGAGATCTTTCAGTAGCAGTCTAACAGGTAACTAGTAACATTTCTCTACTCGAATTCCTGGGTCGCCCTTCAATCCAGCATCTCTGTCTCCACAGCCCCTTCAGTTAGGGCCTCCTCCTCACTCATCGGTGATGCTACCATCCTTTCTTTTTTTTATTTTTTGTATTTAGCACTGGATCTTCCTTGCTTTCTGCAGACTTTCTATAGTAGCAAGCGGGGGCTACTCTAGTGCACATTGCAGTGGCTTCTCTTGTTGGGGAGCACAGGCTCTAGGCATGCAGGTTTCAGTAGTTGTAGCTTCTGATTTCTAGAGCTCGGTCTCAGTAGTTGCGATGCAGGGGCCTAGTTTCTCCACGGCACGTGAAATCTTCTCGGACCAGGGATTGAACCCTGTCCCCTGCATTCGCAGGTGAATTCTTATCCATTGCACCACCAGGGAAGTCCCTGCCATCTTTTCTGCTAGCTCTCTTTGCTTGCAGTTTTTTATGCTTCTTCAATCTCTCCACCTGACTGCTTCTAGATCCTCCTACGTCCCTGTTTGAACTGCCTCTGTTGTCTCCCACCTGCCCATAGATGGTCGGGAGAGGCCCTCCGTTCATTGTCCTTAGTGCCTGGCTCTTGGTGCACTTCTTCCTTGATTCTCTCTGAATTTCCATCACTACACACAGCTTGTGGATCCCATAGTGCACTGATTGTTTTAATTCTGCGTGCTTTTGCATATGATATTAACTTTGCCTGAGATATTTGTTTTCCAACTTATCTGCCTGGGAATCCCCTATTGGTCTTTCAGAACCCTCTTCAGGCATCATGTTCTCTTGGAAACTTTCTGTAACACTCTTACCACCCTACTCTTGGCAGAAAAAATCACTTTCAATTCTGTATTAATCTGTACATACTTTATATCATTCAATGTCTGTATCTTATTTATTTACACACATGCTTAAAAAAACAAAAACCTGACAAGATGCCTTTGGGCAGGACCTGCACTGAGCCAGTCTCTGCCACGAAACAATGGTACACAATTGGCTGATTCACAGTTTCTGTTCCTTCCTGGCCACTCAATGTATTTGAGTTTCTCTCCAAACCTTAAATAAACTTTTAGTATATAAGATTCAGGGCTTCCTTGGTGGCTCAGATGATAAGGAATTCGCCTGCAATGTGGGAGACCTGGGTTTGATCCCTATGTTGGGCAGATCCCCTGGAGAAGTGATAGGCTACCCACTCCAGTATTCTGGCCTGGAGAATTCCATGGACAGGGGAGCCTGGCAGGCTATAGTCCATGGGGTCACAAAGAGTCAGATATGACTAAGGGACTTTCACTTTTTCTTTCATGTAAGATTTAGGGTAGTAACTTTGTGTCTCATGCACTATGCTTATCACATAGTAAGTTTTCAATGGATGAATAGTTGGGTGGATGGATGAAAGAATCCACAGGGTTGTCCAGAAGCACCTCAGTTTTCATGTGTATAGTTTCTTGTCATTGCAGTTGCACTGAGCACTGAGATGCAAGTTAGGTGGGTTTCCTGTGGTCATCTCACCTCTTAGAGGCAAAACCTTAGACTGGAATATGGATTTTCTTTTTAAATGACTCAGGCTAAGGCTCAACTTATTACAGCACTTGGACTGAATCACTCTTCATTTCTTGGAGAGATTTGGAGTATTTTTCTTCTAAAACCTTGGCCAGTAACATGGCAAGATTTCAACATTGTATGCTAGTAGTCCTTAACGTATAAATCTCAACAAAGTCAGGACAACTGAAGAATAAGTTATAGAAATCCTGTGGATTGGGAGAGGCTTTTTGTACCTCTTTCCACACTACTGAGAATGAATGAAATTGCATAGGAGGGGGGAGATAGAAAAACATAGGAAGAATGTGAGGGAAAAGAGTAACAAAAAATAATAAAAACTTTTTTTTTTTTTTCTTTCTTTCTCCTTCTAGCACTTCTCCACCCCAATCTCTTAAGGTCTTTCTGATCTTCTTCCATAGCTTCAAAATTCTTGTCCTTTTTTGTCTTTTTCTTCCCCACACATCCGTTGACTCTCAGCCTTTAGTTGTTCGTGTCTCTAAGCACTCTCTGAGGGAGGAGTATATGAACTTAAACACAAAAAGAACACTTTCTGTGAGGAACCTTTATGTTTTAGGGGCACTGCCCCATATCCCAGCCTCCTTCTGTATGTTGGGCCTGGTAGAAGGTGGAAAACACCAGTTGTGGAAATTGAAAAAGTCATATCCTTTTGACTCCTGGACACTAGGACTGATCTCTGGTGGCTTTGGCCTGCAGCAGCTTGAAGCAGGGTTTTGATTCCTGGCTAGAGATTGAGGTCAGGTCGTGGCAATGAGAGGGCCGGATCCTAGCCACTAGACCAGTGGTCAGTGACAAGGCCCTGGCCCCTCGGCCTTGCAGAAAAGAATTCCCACAAAGATGGAAAGTAGTAAAACAAGTAAAGAGTTTATTAGGAGGATAAAGAGTATAGTCCATGTGATAGACATGGTGGGGGCGGGGGGGGGGGGCCCTCAGAGTTGTGCCCTTGTGGTAGTTTAAATCATTTATATGGAGCATTTCTTCCAAGTTTTCTCTGGCCAATCATTTTGACTTGCTTGCTTCTGAGTCTGGTACTTCTCAGGATCCTTCTGTGTGTGCATGCTCATCTCTCAGCCAAGATAGATTCCAGTGAAGAGGCCTATGGGTAGCTTAGCATCATTCCATTTTGACCTCCAAGGAGCTTTCTAGTCAGGAATGAGAAATATGTGGTCTCTTATCTCTTATTGGAGAAGGAAATGGCAACCCACTCCAGTATTCTTGCCTGGAGAATCCCACGGACAGAGGAGCCTGGTGGGCTATAGTCCACGGGGTGGCAAAGAGTCGGACACAACTGAGCGACTTCACTTTCACTTCTCTTATCTCTTATTTGTGTGCAGGGTCCAGACAGTTGTCTTGTTCTCTCAGTTGTGTTGTTATTGATATTTTGGAGTTTCTGTCCGCAGGGAACAAACTTCAATTGCTCACACTGGGGGCGGGTGGGCGGGGGTTCATCTATTTCCTGTCTCAGGACCTTCTGAGCTCAGCCTATCTGACCATCCCATCCAGGACTTTGTGTCTGGAGTGAGTGTCACAAAGAAGCAAGGACAGTCAGGCTGCTGCCAGCAGTGGTGGCTTCTGTGTCCCTGACAAGTTGCAGGGTCTCCCTAACCAGGCTTCTCTTGTTCCAGCCTCCAGCTTCCCTGGATTTGTGCTTATTTTCCAAAGCTCCAACCTTTTCCCTGAATTCTGTGAGCTGTTTGACATTCTTTCAGTTAACTCCGTCTTACTCAGCAAGGTGGATTTCTTTTGTTTTCAACCAAAAACCTTGACTGGTAACCTCTCCTTATCAGCATAGAAAAGTACAGAGGAATATGCAGTCTTGTCTTGTGATATTTCTTGCCTAACTCCTCCTCACTATTTTATTCTTTCCTTTTAAAATTCTTCTTCTTGTCATTCTGTATCTGTCAATACCTCCTTTCAGCTCCATTTCAGTTCAAGCTAATGGATTAATCATGCCAGATGCTTGTGTTATATCTGAATCCTGAATAATCAGCTTTCTTCTGTATGGGATTGGCAAGTGTGAAAAATAGTGGAAATCTCTTTACATAGAATACAAACACCTAATATTTGATAGCCAGGGACTGTATTTCCATGACAACAGGATGCTTAGGATTTTAGACAAATAAAGGGATGCAAGTGTACTTAAAATCATTTTTTTCTCCTATAGTATGGGCAATAAGCATACTTCTGATTTAATACTGGCCTGCAGAACTCATTGTAGAAGTCAAGAAAATGTATTTAATAATAAGGTATCTTACTCATTATGGATTTTCTAAAACAAAAGCAAATTTCTCTCTCTCCTTTCCTCCCTCTTTTCAGGGACAAAGGTAGACGTTTTCAATTCTATCTGTCAAGACAGGAATTATCTCTCCCTCTCTCTCTCTTTTTAAACAATTCATTTTCTCCATAAACAATGTGAAACGTGTTTAGTACAAATAGTTTTCAGAGCAGTTATAATGAGACACATTTTAGGATAAAGAATGTTTTTGACTCACAATCTGGTTGCTCCCTACCCCTCATGTACTGCTTTCTTTTGTTCCTACCCAAGTGTGCCTCATTCCTGCCACAGCACAAAGAACCTTTAAAATGACTCACTCACTATGTCTGCAGAGCATTCAACCAGATTATTAGTGCCCTGGTAACTTTAATTACTGATCAACATTTTGCTGTGATAAAATAATAATAGCTACCGTTATTGGACAAGGACTTACACATATGTGATCTTAAATCCTTAAACACCCTTGCCAGGAGGGGTTAGTATCCCTTCTACATAAGGAAAGATAATTTGCCCAAGGTCACAGAGAGTCAGAATGTGAGCCCAGGTCTGTGACGCTGAGAAGCCTGTGCCCGTTTCACTTTTCCATACTGCCACTACTTGCCTGATGTCTTCAGGAGAATTTTTTTTTTTTTGAGATATTATTGACAGAAAGGATTATATTAGTTTCAAGTGTACAGCATAGTGATTTAATATTTGTGTATATTGCAAAGTGGTCACCACAATAAGTAAAAAAAAAAGTCTAGGAGACATCCATCGGGGTTCCCAGGTGGTACAGTGGTAAAGAATCCACCTGCTAAGCAGGAGATGTAGGTTCGATCCCTGGATTGGGAAGATCCCCTGGAGAAGGAGATGGCAACCTACTTCATTATTCTTGCCTGGGAAATCCCATGGACAGAGGAGCCTGGTGGGCTAAGTCCATGGGGTCACAAAAAAGAGTTGGACGCCACTTAGCAACTAAGACAAAAACAACAACAAGAAGAAGACATCCATCACCATGCACGCGTGGTGAGTTGCTTCAGGCGTGTCTGACTGTATCGACTATAGCCTGCCAGGCTCCTCTGTCTATGGGATTCTCCAGGCAGGAATACTGGAGTGGGTTTCTGTGTCTTCCTCCAGGGGATCTTCCTGACTCAGAGATCGAACCTGCATCTCTTATTTCTGCTGCATTGGCAGGTGGGTTCTTTACCACTAATGCCACCTAGGAAGCCCATGCATCACCATACACAGGTACAGTTTTTTTTCCTTGTGAGAAGAAATTTTTAAGATCTATTCTTTTAGCAACTTTTAAATATAAATACAGTAGTGGTTACTATAGTCTCCATCACATATTCTATATCCCCTGGACTTATTTTATAAACTGGAAGTTTGTACTTTTTGACAGACTTCATCTGTGTTCCCCCAGCCCCCACTTGACCTCTGACAACCATCAGTCTATTCTCTATATTTATGAGCTTGTTTTTTTCCCTTTTTTTAGATTTCAGATATAATTGAAATCATATTGTATTTATCTTTCTCCATCTGAATTACTCCACTTAGCATAATGCTGTCAAGGTCCATCCATGTTGTCAAAATGGCAGGATTGCTATCTTTTTTATAGTTGAATAATATTCCATTGTGTATGTGTGCATTTTCTTTATCCATTCATCCATCAATGGACACTTATGTTAGTTCTATATCTTGGCTATTGTAAACAGTGCTGTATTGAACATAGGTACAGACATCTTTTTGAGCTAGTGTTTTCTTTGTTTTTCAGATACTTGCCCAAAAGTGGAATTGCTGGGTCATGTGGTAGTTCTATTTTTAATTTTCTGAGGAAGCCCTGTACTGTTGTCCACAGTGGCTGTACCAATTTACATTCCCACCAACAGTGAGTGAGGGTTTCTTTTTCTCCACATTCTCAACAGCCCGTGTTATCACTTGTCTTTTTGTTAACTAGCCATTCTGCTAGGTGTTGAGGTGATATCTCATTGTGGTTTTGATTTGCATTTTCCTGATAAGTAGTGATGTTGACCACATTTTCATGTACTCATCAGTCATTTGTATATTGTCTTTGGAAAATTGTCTATATAAATCTTTAGCCCATTTTAAGGTTGGATTGGTTTTTTGCTGTTGAATTAACGGTTTTTTGTGTATTTTGGATATTAACCACTTATCAGGTATATGATTTGCAAATATTTTCTTCTATTCCTTAGGCTGTCTTTTCACTTGTTGATGGTTTCCTTTCCTGTGCAAGAGAATTTTATGACAATAAGATAAGTTCCCTTTAACTAGTACTTACATACATTTTATCACTTTAAAAAAAAAAAAACAGACAAAAAACAAGGAAAATTTATAGTGCCTGGAAAGCTAGAGAAATTAAATCTTTAGAGCCTTTTGGTCTTACTAGTTCCTATTGGCTACACAGTAGCTAAGAAATAAAAGCAACAATGCCTTGTAATTAAGACTGCCTCCTTCCTTGGTCAAGATAGTAGAACAGACATTTGCAAAAAGCAAATAGGCTCTGAATGATTTCTGATGAAATCAGCCATCGTTCACTGTTCATTAGCAATGCCATTAAAAACAACCGGTGTTGAGGTTCTTTGTACTTTGCAAGGGACTTGTATCTGAGGCACGGGTGCCTTTAAGTTGCCCCTGGAGTGATAGATGCCACATTTGAAGGTAGGGTAATAGAAATAGGCTCAGGCAACAGGCAAGGCAGTAGACAACAATCCTGAATCCGGTTTCCTAACTCACCTTCTGTCCCGACTGCTTGGTTGCCAACTCAGCTTGGCCTCTGGGTTATTGCTTTCAGGAGTCTCCCAGGGTCCTCATGGGAACATGCAGGTCTGTGGCCCTGACTCTGGACTGTGATCCTGGATCCTTAATGTAGCATCGTCCCTCATCCGTACCTCCTGGTTTGGACCCCTGCCCAGCCTGTACACAGAAGGGGCAGCCCTCCATTTGAATATCTGGTTTGGTTTTTGCAGGGAGTTCATTCTCGTTTATGACTCTGTAAGCTGTGAATTTAGTGCTGTTTTGGATGATCCAGAGGTAGTTAAATCATCTAGTAATAAAAAATCTTTTTATTTTAACTTGTTGATATAATTGTGGGCCCAGCTTATAAAAATCGTGTCTGGGTACAAGTTTCCCATGAGTCAGCCTTCGCTGTTCACCCCAGATGCCCACACGTTTTACACTTCTGTGAACAACAACAACAACAAAAAAACCCACACTTCTCTTTTCTTGTGGAGCAGAGGAAGTGGATTTGGAGGAACAAGAATGAGAATGGAGACTATTGTGTCAAGAGGGAACCTTCCTTCCTTAGAGAAGGAGTTAGTGACTAACTTTGGACAAGGGTGGGGCTGTGTGGTGAGGACTGAACAGGGTTTCTAGCAGGATGCTCCCTTTTGGTGTCTGTGCTGGGGCCTGTTGGTCCTGGGCAAGGTGGGAGCGAGGGGGACTGCTGGAGCCCTGAGTCCTTGGTGGGCACCGGGGGCTGACTGGATTACAAACTCGAGTGTGAAGCAGCAGGTAGCATCCTGGAGCGTGAAAGATTGTGTCACAGGTCTCATATCAGCACCTCTGTTCACAAACCATAGAGGCCCAAGAAAGACATTTTCCCTCTGTTTTACCTCTCCATATAATAACATCACCACAAATCATAACACGTTGGTAACATTTATGGAGCATTTTACTTTGTACCAGAGACTTTTTTGAAGTGCTTTATGTGGATGATCTCCTTTCTACCATTTGTGGTTGATAAAACCATCACCCCTACTTTCCTGATGAAGAAATATAAAGTGAAAGTAAGTGAAAGTAAAGTGAAAGTGAAGTCACTCAGTTGTGTCCGACTCTTTGTGACCCCATGGACTGTGGCCTACCAGGCTCCTCCATCCATGGGATTCTCCAGGCAAGAGTATTGGAGTGGGTTGCCATTTCCTTCTCTAGAGGATCTTCCTGACCCAGCGATCGAACCGTACAATGTCCCCTGCATTGTAGGCAGACGCTTTACCGTCTGAGCCACCAGGGAAATGTAAAGGTTAAGTATAATGCCCAAGGTCATATAACTAGCACAGCGAGATGTAAACTACATAAAAGCGTGTAAGCACATAAAACACTGCTCTCTCTTTCCAATACCTAAAATTTGGGACTAGTTTGGAAAACTAGTTTCACTTTTGGCTGAGGAGTTGTTTACGCAGTCTAGAAGCTACACAGAACGGGCCTTATATGGAGTTCAAGTGCCCACTGTGACCCACATGGACTCTTGAGTAGCATTCCAGGTTCTCCGTAGTGAGTAACTCTTTCCATCCTTGCCTCCTGTTTCTTCTGCCCAAGTTCTGACCAGAACAAACTTTGTTCATGCTTCTGGATGCCTTAATCCTTCTAGCTTCTTTGTTCATTTTGCCTAGGCCTGTTTTCTTTACAGCATTAAAATTTTCCTTATTTTTCAAATCCCAACGCAAATGCTACTCTTTCACCAAGCATTCGTTCATTCAATTTATTAAGTTCCTAAAATATGTGAAGACTCTCATCTAGGCCTAGTTCACTGGGTCAGAAGTAATCCTGAGATCATGACTGTAATGATAATGTAGTAATACAATCAGCAATGGTAGCCAACACATGTAGGATTTATTGTGTGTCAGTACTGTGTTGTGCTTTATTCATATATACTTATTTATTATGTAACACTTCCCATATTATGTTCTATTTATAGGCATGTCTTGGTTTTCTGATAAGATTCTGGAGTCCATGAGTCCCAGCTCTTACTCCTTCCTACTTTTGCTGTGTAGCTGTATCTAGGACATGTCTAGATATAGATGCCTAGGATAGTGACTTGGACATAGTATGAATTAAATTGCATTTGAGATGAATTTGATGTATATCCATATTAATCTACATCCATGCGCCACCTTAGTCCCCTCATAGAGATTTCCAATGTCTCTTGAAACGTCAGAAGAGCTTACAGTTTCTGGGCCTGCCTTCTTGCCTTTTAATGTTTTGTTAGAGCTAGCAAACCAGAGTGGTTTTAGTTGGGGCACCTGCTGTCAAGTTTTCCACAGTTTCTACTACTCTGTAATGCCTTGTACCAAGCCCTGTAGCATTGGAGTTTTGACTCTTGTGAAGCTAAAAGAGAATTTAGATTCCAGCTACAGGTTGGTCCCCTCAGGGTAGAAAGAGTTGCAGCCATTATAAAAGTAGACACGTAGGCTCTCTATTCCGTTACTGTTCCACCAGCAGGATTTTTTTTTTTCAGTCAGAAAGATGGCTCATTTTCGAGCACCAGTTTGGCAGGGGCTGGGCTGTGTTTGAATGATGCAAAGAGTCATTTGAAGCTCTGATGCTGTGACACATGCCAGATGACTTTAACAACCTTCCCATCACATGGCCTTGGCACAAGATGGAAAAACACCACAACAAACCTGACAGTAACAAAGTTCTGACAAGAGGCTGTGGAGGGGGAGTTGAGCTCTAAAGTGCTTCTCAGCACGTCTGCACTGGGGGTGGAAGCCCGTCAGCCCTCCCAGAAAAATGACATCTTTTTGATGTTTGACAATGAGACCCTGAAGGTGCTGCTGTTTTTCCTTGGCGTTCATGGCATTCACCAATATGTGGCCTAAGCCATACTGGGCTGTGCTTCTTTCCATGCCTCATTCATTTATTCAACAAATGTAGAGTGCCTACTATAGTACCAGGCTTGTGCTAGAGGCTTTGGACATAGCAGTGAATAAGGAGAACAGTAAATGAGTGTACAAATAAACAAAATGGATGGTTCTAGTGATAAATGCTGTGAAGGGAATAAATAAAGTGATGTGGCAGAGAATACTGGTGGGTGGGTGTCAGGCTGCTTTGGAGAGGGTGTGCAGAGAAGGCCTGAGGAGGGGGCATTTGGAGACTGAGATGAAAGCTCCTCTGGCAGAGAGTAAGTACAGATGGGAATGAGATGAGGAGGAACTTGGCATTGTTTGAGGAACAGAGAGGAAGCCAGTATGGCTAGAACTGTGCTATGCAGAGCACCGGTCTGCCACAAGATAAGGAACTTGCACCAGATTGTAAGTCTGTGCACCATTTCCTTCTCAAGAACAGACTTACTATATTAAAAAAAAAAAGTCAACTACAGTAAAGAACATGGTTAGTAACATAGTTAATTTAAAATCTGGATCAGGGTTTTTTTTTTTTTTTTTTGTATCTCATTGCAACAGGCAACAAAAAAATCCTCAGACTAAGACAGCTCCATGGACTATGCTTTGTCACTGGTCTGGAGTGTAGTGAGAGAGTAGGGCAGGATGGGAAGGTGTGGTTATAGAGGTGGACAGAGCTACATCTGGCCCAGGTGGACAAGCAGAGAATAATTCTTTGCTAAAATCCAGTAAAATGTAGGTTAAAAAAAAGTCAAGAGACTTTTTCAGATCGTTAATGAGAATTTCAGCATTTGAAATATTCCTTAAAGAACAACCCAGCTCTATTGAGGTGGGGCTGGAAAAGTCATCCATTAGTTGACTCAGGAATTCAGGTATTTGCTTATGCACACCAGCTTCACACTGTGAAGAATCACATCTCAGTAGATGCATAGAGCATGACCCAGGTATGTGTTCATTCTGCAGATGCCAAGAGCCAGTGGCTGAGATTGAAGACCGGTGGGCCACAGGCATATTTTGCTTGGTCTACATAACTGTTGTGGTTGTTTAGTTGTTCAGTTGTGTCCAGCTGTTTTGCAATGCCGTGGACTGCAGCCTGCCAGGCTCCTCTGTCCATGGGATTCTCCAGGCAAGAATTCTGGAGTGGGTTGCCATTCCCTTTTCCAGGGGATCTTCCTGACCCAGGGATTGAACCCATGTCTTCTGCTTGGCAGGCGGATTCTTTACCACTGAGCCACCTCGGAAGCCCGATCTATATAATAGTATTGGGTAAAAAATAGAATTAACTGCCAACATTAAAAAAAAAAAACAAACTTGAATATCTTGCAGAGCTGAGCTTGTACTCCCACAAGGAAGACTCTTAGAAGGGGAATGGGCTTACCCAGTGCCCGCCACCCCTTCATCTTCTATGTGACTTGTATATTAATTGTGGATAATGTTATAGTAACAAATGGCTGAAGAATCTTAGAGATTGACTAAAAAGGTATATTTCTGACTCACATTGCTTGCCCATTGTGGGTCGACCGAGGTTCTGCCCCATATCATTTTCACTCTAGCCAGGGTGCTAGGCCAGGGAGCAGTGTCTCTGTGGAGCATCACTGGCATTGAAGTAGGAGGAAAGGGAGGATGAAGACGAGTACACTGCCTACCCACATGGCCTTGAATAGGTTAGGGTTTCTCAGGTTTTTCCTTAGATACTCTTTACTTACTTGCTTTCGGCCCCACCTTGCAAGGCCCACCACTGTGGTCGCTGCGCTAGTCTTAAGGCAGCTCCAGCTCTGCTTGGCACCATACCTCGGCGCTGACTCCAGTGGGTGCAGTGTGTGTGCCCAGAATGAGACGTCAGTGCCTATCACAGCATCACTGGAGTCTGGTGAGACAACTCTAAAGAACAATAAGTGATGAGGCCTTTGTAGCTGAGTATGTATGACGCCCTCCATGCACCCTGCTCTGCTCCTGGGACTGTGGAAAACACAGTCGTTGTTCTTGAAGTGCAGGGTGTTCAAGGATGTAGACTTGAATGCTGGGTGCTCGTGGGGTGCTCATTTAGTTCACCTGAGCTGCCAGGGTGAGTTGGCATCAGCAGGGGAGGCTTAGTGAGGAGGTCAGAATTAGGAGGGACTTAACATAAGGAAGGTGAAGAACACTGAGCGTGTGTTGCAAGTTTCAACTGCCTTCACCTAAATCTAGAATCTTTGGGAGCAAGACAGCTTGTATTATCTTGTGGAGTTGTTTAAATACCTTTGAAATGTTTTAAAGTTTTCTAATGAAATTGACACTTCTGTTAGGCTTCAGTTTCACTGTGAAGACCAGGTGTTCTTTGGAAGCAGGGGAGCTACCCTCAGAAGCACGGGTGGTTCCTCTCCTTCCTTCATGGCTTGCCTTGTTCTCCAGCACATAGTGCTAGGGATGGGTTGCAGCAGCTTTGTTTCCACAAGTCATTCCAGGGTTTCCTGTCCTTAAGAGCCCTAGATTTAGAGTTCATGGAGAAGCTGTTTATGTCCTCCTCATTTTGAAGGCAGTGGGCAGGAAATTGATGTATCCTGTCCCTAGGAGAGCACTTGAAAAGTGGCAGGTAGTGAATACATGTTGTTGAATGAGATGGATGGATGGATCTGGAGAGCCACATGATTCATTTTCCTCTTCCCGGTCACTCATTCCTTGATTCCATTTTCTTATTGACTCCAAGAGAGGCAGGATGAAAGTGAGGTAGATGTTTGGCTTGGTGTAAAGAAGGAAGAATTTAAACAGGATCTCATCAGTTCACCTTCTTGAATAAAGTAGATTGAGTCTGAGAAGCCACAGGAAAAGGAAGGACCGTGGTGAACAGTAAAACACAAGCTTGTCCAAAGGCAGGTGTGTTTCTGCTCTACCTGGTTGCTGACCTCAGGCATTTCAGAAACAGCACTGCCACCTCTTTAGATTTTAAAAGGAGGATGAGCTCCACTTTTCATCTACAAGCTCCTGATTTTTAAAAGATCTTGGCTTTTTTTTTTTTCAAGCTTTCTGTGGTCCAAACAAAACATTGCTGTAGGCTGGATTTGGTCCAAAAATTTCTTGGGTGTCATTTCTGGACCTCTGGTCCTTTACGAGCCTAACACTCAACAACACTGAGGTGGAACTCTTGAGGGGGTCAGACTTTTAAACATTTTTGTTTTAAAGCGAGGAGACTCAGCTGACTTTTTTCATAGAGATGATGGTTCATGATGGGTTCTCCACTCTCTCAAGTGGATTCCAGTGGCCTATCAGTGACGAACATGGGGACTATAGCCCAGGGCCGTGGGCAAGGCACGTGATTCAGCAGTGTGACTGATGTGCTGTTTGTTTATGAGGTAAAACCCAGTTATTTAAGAGTTTGTGACTAACATGGGGATTATGCAACTGGACAGGGCTATTGCAGGATGGTGACACAGCCCATATTAGGATCAAACAACAGTTCTTTCCTTTGATTCACAAGTTGTTTGTGCCTGTGAAGAATGGTGCGCAAGGTGGTTCCCAGAGTAACATTTCCCATTTACTATTCTTTGCCTTCTGACACTTGTTGATTGGCTCATTCATATACTCAAGGCATGTTTATTGAGCACCTCTCTGAGGTGTCAGGCAGAATTCTAGATTCTGTGGATACAGCAGAGAACAAAACAAAGTCCCTCCCTTCAGACTGTGTGCAGTGTGGTGTGAGGACCTCGTGGTGTGCCTGGAACTTTTGACAAGCTGGCAAATCATCATCCCCTCCCAGGTGTCAGAATTACACCCTTACCTGAGTTAGATGTTGGGAGAAAGGTGACAGTTGAGGATGGCAGGGGAAATTAGGTAAGGAGATCACTTGTTTTTCTGGGATGTCAGCAAGATGTTCCACAGTGGTCCTGGGAAAGTCTAATAGTTCTTGCTTCTGGGGTACCGCCTGTGGCCAAGTGGTTCCTCTCACTCCTTTAGAACCATCTGAGGATATTCATCTCTACTGTGCTTTGGAACTCCTTGGGAATTGGCAAGGAGTCTCAGGATGTTCTTTGCAAATGCAGCCTTCAGGATGTTTATTCCTTAACTCAGGAAGCACCAAGGAATAAAGAATAAAATTTCCTCACTGCAGAATCATCTAGTTGTCCTTACTATTCATAACTATCAGTCATCGAGTGTGGCAGCTATATTGATGAATTTCTTTTTGCTCTGTGTTGAACCATCTGCATTTAATTCTGTTTAAAAAGTGAAAGCTATTGGGCCTGTTACTAAGAATGCTCATCAGAGTCCACTGTTTTGTTTTTTTTTTAATTTACTTATTTTGTATTCATGCATGGTTAGCCAGAAAACATTTTGTCTCCATGATTGCAAGAACTCAAATCCCAGTGCTGGAAATATTTACTTCTGGACTGTTGAATCATTAATTCATGAGAGAGAAGCAATGCCATGTGACTTGGAAACCACATACCTTTTAATGTGCCAGGGCCTCTTTAACAAATCAAGAATACCCAGAGTCATCCAGATGGGAAGTTAGCATTTAGATCACTGGCTTCTTCAGAGACTCACAGGAGGAGTTATCATTCCTGTGAGTTTTATTTCTGGGCTGCTCACATATCCCTGTTACAGAGCTGAACATGACCTGATGCTCATAATAATAATAAAGGCAAGCAAACAACTTTTGTTTGTTTGTTTGTTTATTTGCCCTGGAAAAAAAACATGTCTTGATGGGACCCTAGGATGATACCAAAATGAATATGGTGGAACATCAGGATGCCAAGGCAGAATTTATTAATAGAAGGCTGGCTCCTTATGTGTTCAGTAGATTCCTCTTAGAAATGGTGAAATAATCCTGCACAGTATAGTGCCATAACTTGGCAATACAATAATGATAATACATTTAAATTTAAGAAACTCAGGGATTTGGTAGGAATATAAAATTGAAAAACACAGCAAATATCAGGAATCTATCAGTCACAGTTCATTATTTTTTACAGCAATATAAATCAAGGAAAGGCTAAAATACATTTCTATAAGCCAGCAGGCTGAAGACTGTATATGACATATGCCCGCATTCAATCCATGCATACATGTATAAATATATACAGATACACATATATATGCAAGTAAAATCTTGATTATCCTACTTTGGATACTTCTTTTTGAGTAAATTTATGAACTTTTGCTTGACCTTAAGTTTAGCCCATCATGTGTCCCTAAAGTCAGGTTTTCAGGTATACAAACATAAAGTAACAGCCATTTAATACGCAGATAAGTACACTTCATTGGATTTCTAGTTTAGGATAAATATCTGTCAAGGACTGTGAGTCAGAAATTCATAACACTTAAATGGGAAGCTAGGATACTTTAGTTTTACAAAAACAGGCTTTGGGGGCAAGTTTAAAAAAATCTTTCGGGGGTCTTGGTTTGCTCGTGGTAGATGATTCTGGTGCAGGGGTAAGTGTGCCAAATAAATACCTTTTTATTTGGGATACTATGCAAACGCAGTCTGGCCTCAATATTTATGCACAGTGGTTCCCCATACATGTGTTCTGCGTTTATATTGAAACGCAATTGGGAACAACATCCCATTTGGCAATAATCCTAAATGACAGGCGGCCTGTGACATTGCTAAATGGCTCTAAGCACCCACTGAATATAAATAATGAGTAGATACAAAGGTAGTATTTACTCATAAAGTAGTTATAAGCACTGAGTTAATGAAGGCAACATACTTATCTGGCATATCGTGAGTGTTCCAATTTTAGCAATGATGATCCCAGTTGCTACTACCACCATCACTGTATGCCGGGCTCTGGACTAGAATAAGAATTAAAGCAGCCACGGTCTCTGCCCTTGTTGAGCTTGTCATGCGGCATCTGATCACAGACTCCAGCTCCTACCAGGCCAGTCAGGGCTCATGGCCTAAGAGGTAGGGCTGGGACTGTGGTACCTGGAGACCCCCGGCCTGGCTGGAGAGGGCGGGGGCAGCAGCTTGTTGCCTTCTGGCAATGAGGCCTGCGGTTGCAAATCATGCTTTTCCAGAGAAGTTAGAAATTTGGGTGAAATCTCCCAGCTTTCAAGCACCGACAGTGAATGTCAACAACTGCTTTATGGGCTATAAGCCTATGGTGTCTGGATGGTTCCTGGAGGTGCTCTTTTACAACTTCTGGACACGTCAGCTGTTAACAGCTGTTAATTCTCCACGTTTGGGGGGCAGCTCAAACCAGATGTGGGCAAAGATCACTTGTCAGTCAGTCTGTAATTTTTGGCTTCTCCACGAAATGCACAGAATTTGTGTTAAGTTGGGAGTCGGCAGGGCATGGCTGAACACTGGGGACTCTCTTTAGTGATCAGAGGCAGAAGCACAATGAATGCTGGTGGCCACGTGACAAGGGGTTAAGATAGTTACGTTTTGCCAGAGAACACAAGGACACTGTAGAGCACAGACAGGTGAAGAGTTTAACACAATTTATTTTTGCTTAAATAATCGACTAGGTCATCCAGTGTATGGTTTTTCATACATATGTCATTAGAGCTATGTGTCAATGAATGCTGATTTTATATGAATATAATCAACAAATTAAAGAATTTCACCAAAACCCAAATAAAAATGCCCTTTAAAACACAGCAGCCTTATTAACCTAATATGACATGGCGAGAATGGTTACAAATGATTGGCTTACTGAAAGGTGTCTACATCTTATAGCCAGTACACAATACAGGAGTAAGTTTACAGCGTGCTGCCATTCTACCAGCTAAGAATTTCTGTTCAGTCCATTTAAAGCCCCCCTGACGGGGGCCTCTTTTGAGCACCATCCACCTCTAAAGCGGCAAGCATTACCCTTTTAAGCACTAACAGCACCCCCCTCCCCCTAAAGCAACTACTGTAGAGATTTTTTTTTTTTCATTTTTAGATCATTTCATTGAAAAATTGGCAATAGCAACAAATATTAGATGAAGGGCTTTGTGTTTACAGATAAAATCTTCTGTGTTGCAGTATACTGTAGTGTTTGCAAAATTGGAAAAGATTTAATCAAAATAAGGTGATACACATGCATCAAAATATTAGTATTCTGAAGAAAAAATTTTTTCACAGAACTACAGAATTCCTCATTTGGGGAATTATTTAAATTTGCAGCAGATTTTAAAGATTTGTTTTTTCTTTTAAATCAAGCTAGCAGTTTTGCATATACAAACATTATAATTGCTAATATACAAGAATCAGTGAAGGTCCCCCCCCCATTACCCCTCCTCCCTCTTCTAGGGTGAAGTCACTTGAGATCCCTATTATGTTAAATGCATTTGCAATATTCTGTTTGTGTTCTAAGAGGCAGTGCCTTATCAACATTTATTCTATTTTTCTGTTAGAATTTATACAGTGTTATTATTTACAGCAAAACTATAGATGTTTTAAAAAAGAAACAAATAGTGTTTATACCCTGACAGTTTGGGTCCAAGAAAAATAAGGCGAGCTGTTGTGGATTTAGTAATTTTAGTGTTTCTCCATGATTTGATCATTCCATCTCCTCCTCCTTCTGTCCCTTCTGGTGGCAGAAATTTCTTCCTTTTTTAAATGACACCAAATTACTTGAGATAAACTGTTAACAGCATGGCTTCTTGTATATACACTGCATTGCTAATTGCATACGTGCCAATCCTGGGAATGAAAGTGAATTTCCATGCTCTGTAAATTGGCTCATGCTAAATTAAAATGTGGGTGGGTTTTTTTCTTTTTCTTTTTGCATTAAAAAAAAAATCATGCCATTAATGTGTGGAAGCGGCAAACACATACACCCTTCTCTGTAAATTTTTACTTCCTGCTGACAACTTCCATGAATTTCTCAATACTGGCAGTAAAAACACATGATCCTGTGGAAAGAGAAACAATAGGTGTTGAGTTTAGCTTTCTTTCCCGCACCCCACCCTTTTTTTTAAAGAAGTTGTTGTAGTCTCCCTTGCCATTCAACAGAAAAGCCTCAGAGAATGGGGGACCTCAACTTCCTAATGGGGTGGTTTAACATTCTTTTGACTGAGGTGATTCGCTAGATGTGTCAGAGGACAAAGCCCTGAGGTGTGCTGGAAAGCTCTTAGAAGGCAGTGACCTTCTCTGGGTGACCCTGGATCCTCCACAGAACATTGCTTTCTGTGTTAGGGGTTTCGGGGATTGAGTTAGAAAGACCCTCTTCTGGTTCTGTTTCTGTTGCTTAGGTCACTCACTCAGGTACTAGGGAAAGCCACCTGGAGACCTCTGGACCTCAGTCTTATCTGTGATTTATTAAGAGGCTGACAGTGGTGCTCTGAGGTTTCCATCAAAATGTATGGGTTTTAAGGGCACACAGGACCAGGGATACAGAGTCAGGATGGAGCACCTGAGTCATGCCTGTATGTTTTATGCCAAGTTTCTCTCACCCCACAAAATGCTACCTTTCATAAAGGGAGAACAGTCTCATTACTTTGGTTACTATGAAATTGCTTTTATATGCAAATGCAAACTCATGACTATTTTATGCCATTGCAAAGAATATTTTTTTTCTCCTGCCTCACATCAGTCATGACAGGATAGATTAATTTTATTTGAGATTTTTTATGGAGGCTCCACTGAGAACATCTTGTCCTATCTGATTATACCTGCATAAAGTATCAATGTTTTATAACCAGTCTCAATACATCAAAATAAATTAACCTCCTTTGCCAGAGGTTTTCACACTCCTATGCGGAATTGTTCTTGGTAGGAATGCCTCCTCCACAACACAAAGTTCTTCCTGCATACGTCCATTCCTCCTGCTCAGTGTGAAAAGGTGACAGACCTGAGTGCCTGTCTGAGAACAAGACATAGCCCCTAGAGAAAAGGCGAGTCAGGCAAGATTAATTTTGGGAACAACCCTATTCATTCACATACATGCCACAGACTATTTCTGCTGGTTCAGAAGAACCTTTAGAATTCTGCTTCTGTTGGGGTTTAAGATTGTTCACAGTGACCTTGAGGTTGTTTATGTACCCCAGTCAAGTCTCTTTGCCTTTAGATGGAATATCCTGGGGGTCTATAAACATGTCAGTGCGGTACTTCCTCTGTCTGCCCCACTATGGTTCTGCCTTCCTTTTTTGTGTTAAAAGCCTACTGACCTCCATGTCCCAGGTCACTAATGCTTGGAGCCAAGAACATCAAAGTATCAATTCCTTCTGGGGTGATCTGAACACCTGCCCCACACCCATGACTCTGCAGCAGTTCCAGAGAAGGAAAGTGAGTCATCTGAGCAGACCGTGTTCCAGAGAGTGTGCACATTAGAGTAAGAAGATCAAGATTTTCTCACCTCTGCTTTTACTGTCTATTCCTAATCTTCCAGGCACCAGGCTTCTTAGATGGTTCTATGATAATGTTACTCCAGTGATCTCACTTTGTTTTCTTAGGGAAACTTCTCGGCAATTTTCTTCTAATTGAACACCGCCCCCCTCAACTTTTTACAGCTTAACTGATACAGAACTTATATACCATATAATTTATCTATTGTAAATATAGGTTAATAATAAATGTATATAGATATGCAATCATCACTACAAACCAGTTCAGCTCTGTTTGGCCTCATCTTCCAAAAACCAATCCAACTTCCCACTTAATCTTGCAGTAAGAAGCAAGGTCTTTCTCTTATCACCTCAATGCAAGCAAACATTATCTTGCTAGAAATAGTGGATACGTTTATATAATTAAAAAAAAAATCTATTACTTATACCTACTTATATTCGGGTATAACGTGAATGATCGTTTAAAAAGTTGAGTGTTATTTCCCCTTTTATATCTATCTTGTTCTTGGTCACACAGCCAGGATGTATAGGCCCCAACCACATGGGGTGCAAGAATGTTATTCATTGGACAAAAGTGTATGCCAAGGACAGTGTTACACAAAGAGCATGGACATCCTGGCTGAGAGGCTCTGGGCTGTTACACAATAGTGACAGTCTGTATAAACTGTGATGAGATCGCCATCTGATGGAAAGGTGCAAGAGCAGGCTTCCTCAAGATGACATTTCAGAAATAGAATTTGAGTCATCTTCTGTGTCTGGGTTTAAATCTGAGTTTGAAGCATCTGCATTTAGAAATCTGTCTTTGGGTTTTCATGCTATTCAAACCCAAATGTAGTAGAAAACAACTCAGAAAAACCATCGTTTTATTTAGTTATTTCAGTATACATTTGTTTTAAGAAATTTAAAATATCAAAAAAGAACTATTCATAGGATTTTCAAGGCAGTTTATATTTCACAGATGAATGTTGCACTTTTCTTTGTCACGTTTTCAAGTCAGGAATATATACTTAGGTTAAAACCAACCTTTCCTTTATACGTTCATGTAATAGTGGTACTTTACCCCTAGTGTGTAGCTAAAAAGAAACTAACAGCAACATCACACATGCACACACACCCACACACACACCCCTTACACCTTCAGCTCTCTGCATAGTGGTATTTAACCGCTAGTACCTAGCTAAAAACAAACTAACAGCAACATCTCTCTCACACACACACACTCACACACACACACACACTCCTTACACCTTCAGCTCTCTGCATAGTGGTACTTAACCGCTAGTACCTAGCTAAAAACAAACTAACAGCAACATCTCTCTCACACACACACACTCACACACACACACACACTCCTTACACCTTCAGCTCTCTGCATAGTGGTACTTAACCGCTAGTACCTAGCTAAAAACAAACTAACAGCAACATCTCTCTCACACACACACACACACACACACACACACCCCCCTTACACCTTCAGCTCTCTGCATAGTGGTACTTAACCGCTAGTGCCTAGCTATAAACAAACTAACAGCAACATCTCACACACACACACACACACACACACACCCACACACCCCTTACACCTTCAGCTCTCTGCATAGTGGTACTTAACCACTAGTACCGAGCTAAAAACAAACTAACAGCAACATCTCACACACACACACACACACACACACACACACACACCCCTTACACCTTCAGCTCTCTGCATAGTGGTACTTAACCACTAGTACCGAGCTAAAAACAAACTAACAGCAACATCTCTCTCTCACACACACACACACACACACACACACACACACCCCTTACACCTTCAGCTCTCTGCATAGTGGTACTTAACCACTAGTAGCGAGGTAGCGAGCTAAAAACAAACTAACAGCAACATCTCTCTCTCACACACACACACACACACACACACACACACACACACACACCTTACACCTTTAGCTCTCTGCAGTTCAGCCCAATAAACCTTTTCATGCCTACTGCCCATACTCTCCACTGAAAATCACTGTTTAGCAGTCTCCACTGGTTCTCAAACTTGGATACACATTAGAGTTATCTGGGGAGATTTAAAAAAATCCCAGTATCCAGGCCATATCCTGTATCAGCTGGGTGGCGCACAGCATAAAAACTTAAAAAAAAAAAAACCTGTAGATGATTCCAGTGTTCCACCCAGATTAAGAGCCAGTAATATGTTCTGAAGCAGTGCTTCCCAAGGCTTAAAGTGCATACCTATCACCCAGGGATCTTCAAAAGTGGATTCTGATCGAGTAGGTCAGGGTGAGCCAGGAGTTTCTGCATTTCTAGTAAGATTCCCGGGTGATGCTGATACTGCTGGTCCACAGATCACACTTGGAAGATCTAGCGAATCTAGACTACATGCCAGTCATCATCCCAATTGGTTTCCAATTTCCTTTTCTTTGCTCCATCTTCGTTTATCTCTAACTCCTCCTTACCCTCTAAGTGTGTTTCAAATGCCATCTTCTTGAAACTTTGGGCTATCTTCTCCCTAGTGAGATCCACCTTTGCAGGCTAACTTTTACTCATTTAAAGACTGAGCTCTGTTACGCCTTAAAGAAAGCCTTTTCTGATATGCCTTTGCTATAGCCCACTGAGAACAGAGAATTTGTTATTCTAGTTCTTCTCTTCCTAACCCACTTCTCTCTTCCATTCCGTTCTCTTTTTCTCTCTTGTTAAGGAAGTCATGAGGCTAAGAATATTTTTTCCTAAGCATTAATTCTAATTACTTTATGTAATGCTAATTGTATAATTAAAAAATAATTCCCAGTTTATGTAGATTTGTTCCTCAACTAATACCAAAAAGCAGGACTTAATTTTTGCTTGTTCTCTTCTAGTGACTTCTGATTAAAAAAATATCTGAGGTAAAAGGGCCAGTTTTAAAAAAAGAAATTATTGGGAAAATATTGATGTACATGTTGACAGTGGAAGAAAAATACAGTGCTCAAGTTTTATAGTTAACTTGGTAGGGCAACTAAATATTGTCATCATTATTACATGTTTTTGATGTGCCAGGCACTGTTCTAAGGTGGATTAGCTTGTTCAATCCTAATAACAATGAGGTGCTATTTCTTCCATTTTACAAATAAGGAAACAGAGCCACAGGGCTGTTACACTGGAAGTGTATTCAGCATGCGGGAGAGCTGGAACTGGAAGTCAAGCTGCCTGGCTATTGAGCCCCACTTTTAGTTAATTAGGGATTTTTTTTTAAGGGTAAGAAAAGTGGAAAGAAATGCTATATAAAAGCATTATCTACTCCAGATGAATTCTGGAAAATATTCTGGAGGTCAGGGTCCTGAATTTAGGGTGAAGTAATTCATACCAGAGTTCTGATTTCCTGGAAGCAGAATCAGGAAGTCGGAGTTAAAATCCGTTCCTGTCATTAACTACAACCTCATTGATTCTGCTCTCTGTATTAAAGAGGAATGAGAATACCTATTCTACTGGTTTCCCAGGGATACTATGAGAAACAAGTGATACAAAATAACCAAGTGTTCTGAAGTATAAACCAGTGTGACACACAGAGATTTCAGTGATGCTGTCGTTCTGACCTCTCCCATCACTGTATTCTAGCACATCTGGCTGCTGCTGCTCAGCCCACTGGCCTCCTAAACCCAGGATCTTCCGGGTGCTGTTCTTGGCTCTCTTCTCACCTATTTTCTTTTTTAAAAATTTACATCATTTTTTAAGAATTGATGTATAGTGTATAAGAATTGATTTACAGTGTTGTATTAGTTTCAAATGTAGAGCAAAGTGTTTTTTTTTTGAGCAAAGTGTTTGATATATATTTTTATATATGTACACAAACATACATATACACACATAAACACACACACACACACACACACACACATATATACAGGTTGTTGTTGTTGTTTAGTTGCTCAGTTGTGTCCAAATCTTTGTGACCCCATGGACTGCAGCACGCCAGGCTTCCCGGTCCTTCACTATCTCCCAGAGTTTGCTCAAACTCACGTCAGTTGAGTCGACGATGCCATCCAACCAACTCATCCTCTGTTGCCACCTTCTCCTCCTGCCCTCAATTTTTCCCAGCATCAGGGTCTTTTTTAATGAGTCAGTTCTTCGCATCAAGTAGCCAAAATATTGGAGCTTCGCATCAGTCCTTCCAATGAACATTCAGAGCTGATTTCCTTCAGGATTGACTGGTTGGATCTCCTTGCAGTCCAACAGACTCTCAAGAGTCTTTTCCAGCACCACAGTTTGAAAGCATTGATCTTCAGAACTCAGCCTTTTTTAAGGCCCAACTCTCACATCTGTACATGACTACTGGAAAAACCATAGCTTTGACTATCTGGACCTTTGTTATCAAAGTGATGTCTCTGTTTTTGAATATGCTGTATAGGTTGGTCATAGCCTTTCTTCCAAGGAGCAAGTATCTTTTAATTTCATGGCTACAGTCACTGTCCGCAGTTATTTTTGAGCCTAAGAAAATAAAGTCTGTCACTGTTTCCATTGTTTCCCCATCTATTTGCCATGAGGTGATGGGACTGAATGCCGTGATCTTAGTTTTTGAATGTTGACTTTTAAGCCAACTTTTTCACTCTCCTCTTTCACTTTCATCAAGAAGCTCTTTAGCTCTTCTTCACTTTCTGCCATAAGGGTGGTGTCATCTGCGTATCTGTGGTTATTGATATTTCTCCCAACAGTCTTGATTCCAGCTTGTGCTTCATCCAGCCCGGCACTTCACATAATGTACTCTGCATATAAGTTAAATAAGCAGGGTGACAATATACAGCCTTGACGTACATCTTTCCCAATCTTGAACCAGCCTGTTGTGCCATGTAATATTCTAACTGTTGCCTCTTGACCTGCATACAGGTTTCTTAGGAGGCAGCTAAGGTGGTCTTGCATGCCCATCTCTTTAGAATTTTCCACAGTTTGTTGTGATTCACACAGTCAAAGACTTTCACACAGTCAATGAAGAAAAAGTAGATGTTTTTGTGGAACTCCCTTGCTTTCTCTATGATCAAGTGAATGTTGGCAATTTAATCTTTGGTTCCTCTACCCATTTTAAATCCAGCTTGTACATCTGGAAGGTCTTGGTTCACATACTATTGCAGCCTAGTTTGTAGGATCTTGAGCATTACCTTGCTAGCGTGTGAGATGAGTGCAATTGTGTGAAGTTTGAACATTCTTTGGCATTGCCCTTCTTTGGGATTGGAATGAAAACTGACCTTTTGAGTCCTGTGGCCACCCACTGCTGAGTTTTCCAAATTTGTTGACATATTGAGTGCAGCACTTTCACAGCATCAGCCTTTAGGATTTGAAATAACTCAGCTGGAATTCCATCACCTCCATTAGCTTTTGTTCATAGGAATGCTTCCTAAGGCTCACTTGACTTCACACTCCAGGATGTTTGGCTCTAGGTGAGTGAGCACACCATAGTGATTATCTGGGTCATCAAGATCTTTTTTGTACAGTTCTTCTGTGCATTCTTGCCACCTCTTCTTAATATCTTCTGCTTCTTTTAGGTCCATACTATCTCTGTCCTTTATTGTGCCCATCTTTGCATGAAATGTTTCCTTGGTATCTCTAATTTTCTTGAAGAGATCTCTAAGTCTTTTCCATTGTATTGTTTTCCTCTATTTCTTTGCATTATTCACTGAAGAAGGCTTTCTTATCTCTCCTTGCAATTTGGAACTCTGCATTCAGATGGGTATATCTTTCTTTTTCGCCTTTGCCTTCTGTTTCTCTTCTTTTCTTGGCTATTTGTAAGGCTTCCTCAGACAACCATTTTTCCTTGTCACATTTCTTTTTCTTAGGGATGGTTTAGGTCCCTGCTTCCTGAACAATATGATGAACCTCATCGTACTTCAGGTACTCTATTGGATCCAATCTCTTGAATCTATTTGTCACTTCCATTGTATAATCCTAAGGGATTTGATTTAGGTCATACCAGAATGGCCTGGTGGTTTTCCCTACTTTCTTCAATTTAAATCTGAATTTTGCAATAAGGTGTTGGTGATCTGAACCTCAGTCAACTCCCAGTCTTGTTTTTGCTGACTGTGTAGAGCTTCTCCATCTTCGACTGCAAAGAACATAATCAATCTGATTTTGGTGCTGACCATCTGGTGATGTCCATGTGTAAAGTTGTTCCTTGTATTGTTGCAAGAGGGTGTTGGTTATGACCAGTGTGTTCTCTTGGCAAAACTCTGTTAGCCTTTGCCCTGCTTCATTTTGTGCTCCAAATTTGCCTGTTACTCCAGGTATCTCTTGATTTCCTACTTCTGCATTCCACTCTATGATATAAAGGACATCTTTTTGTTTTGGTGTTAGTTCTAGAAGATCTTGTAGGTCTTCATAGAACCATTCAATTTCATCTTCTTCAGTATTAGTGGTTGGAGCATAGATTTAGATTACTGTAATGTTGAATGGTTTTCCTCAGAAACGAATAAAAATCATTCTGTTGTTTTTGAGGCTGCACCCAGGTAGTGTATTTTGGACTCTATTGTTACTGTGAGGGCTACTCCATTTCTTCTAAGGGATTCTTGCCCACAGTAGTAGATATAATGGTCATCTAAATTAAATTCGCCCATTTCCATCCATTTTATTTCACTGATTCCTAAAATGTTGATGTTCACTCTTGCCATCTCCTATTTGACCATTTCCAGTTAACCTTGATTCATGGGTCTAACATTCCAGGTGCCTATGCAATACTGTTGTTTACAGCATCAGACTGTTTTCACCACCAGACATACCCACAACTGGGCATTGTTTCTGCTCTGGCCCAGCTTCTTCATTCCTTCTGGAGCTATTTCTCTGCTCTTCACCAGTAGCATATAGGACACCTACCGACTTGGGGTGTTCATCTTTCAGTGTCATATCTTTTTGCCTTTTCTTACATGTTCATGGGCTTCTCAAGGCAAGAATGCCGAAGTGGTTTGCCATTCCATTCTCCAGTATAGTAATGACAAGATATTGAGTATAGTTCCCTGTGCTACGGAGTAGGTCCTTGTTGTTTACCTATTTTATATATATTGTTACTGTTTAGTTGCTCAGTTGTGTCCAACTCTTTATGACCACATGAACTGTAGCCCACCACATTCCTCTGTCCATGGGGATTTTCAGGCAAGAATACTGGAGTGGGTGGCCAGCATTTTATATATAGTAGTGTATATGTTAATCCTGAACTCCTAATTTATATCCCTGCCCCCATTTCTCTTAACACTACTATTAATAATAATAGCTGAGTGCTTACTATGGGCTTGCCAGTCACTATTTTAAGTGATTTACATAGAGTAATTCATTTAATTCTAGCAACAACTCTATGACATATGTTACTCTTATCCTAATAGGGGCCAGGAAATTAAGGCACAGAAGTTAAATAGGTTAGTCAAGCTTACACAGCTAGTAAGCCTGTGGTTTATGTTCACTCAGGCCACTTCTATACCACATTAAGATCATTAGCCTACATTTCTCTTCCTCATTACTGACAAATACTGAAGCACTACAGATTGACCTATTTCAATCTCTAATTTTATTTTTCTCCTCTTAGGGTCTATATTTTTGTTAGTGATTGCACGCAAGTTCACAATCTCACTCCCTCTATAGAGTTAATCTGGTTGTTACACTTCTAAAATGTTCTTCACATCTGCCCTCAACTTTCTGTTGTCTCTGCCCGGGTTCAGGCCCTCATTGTGTCTCATAACTGAGTTCCTCATGTTCAAACTCTCCTCCCACTAACTCCCTTTTCTACCAGTAGGGTTACCTAACTCCCATCTGGCTGTATTATTCTCCTACCACAACACTTCCAGTGGTACCCTATTGTCTCTAGGATAAAGGCCACAGTCGTGAGCACAGCAAGTATCATCACACTGCCCAGCCTTAAATCCGACTCTCTTCAGAAGCCACTTTAAATATGCACTTCCAAGAAGCTTTGCAAGCTCTCCTCCATTGGAGTTTATTACATCTTCCAGTGAATTCTCCTAGCAATTTGTTTATATCTTTTATTATAGCTCTGTATTTTGACTTGTGTTGCTTACAGTCATGTGTGCCTCTTGGTCTAGCCTGTAGTTATACGTCCTCAAATAGGTAGCAATGCTTGGGATAATGTCTTTTTTTCAATTTATATATATGTATTTTTTTACTGAAGGAAAGTTGATTTACAATGTTGTGTTAATTTAAGGTGTACAGCAAAGTCATTTTATATATACATGTATATACACACACATATATATTCTTCAGATTCTCTTATATGTTATTATAAAATATTGAGTATACTTCCCTGTGTTATACAGTAGGCCCTGGTTGATTATTTTATATATAGTAGTGTATCAATTCCAATCTCCTGATTTCTCCTTCCCTCACCCCTGTTTTCCCTTTTATAATCATATGCATGGTTTTCCATGTCTGTGAGTCTCTTTCTGTCTTGGAAATAAGTTCATTGTATTTTTTTATTGTTTTAAAGATTTCACATATACGTGGTACGTCTTTGTTCACCTGAGTGTGAGATCTCCAGGTCCATCCATGTTGCAGCAAATGACATTATGTCATTCTTTTTTATGGCTGAGTTGTATTAGGATAATGTCTTAGATGTGGGACTCTCTTGGCCACAAACACCGTGTGTGTCACGTGCTAAGAGTAAAGGGGCTCTAAATGTGTGGGGTCACTTGTTTATAAAAGCTTGTCAGCCAATCTGCATTATAGGAAAGTTTCTTTTATCCACTGATAGTAAACTGCAAGGATTAAAATATTTTATGGTAAAACCAAACAAATATGCTAGAGGGCCACGGCTGAATATGTAGGCAGTTTTAGATTAGAACAGATAGAACAGCTTGGAGATCTCTAGGAAGGAAGAGGTCAGAGGCAACCTTCTAAAACACTGTTCCTCTTCAAAATGTTGTTCTTTGGGGCTCAATCCTGAGCCCCTTCTTTGCTCTCTTTCACGTTCTCCCTAGGGAATCACATCTATTCTCTGGTGTTCCCTTTCTCTGATATTCAGGACTCACCTCTTGAGTGATAACACTCATTTTTATATGCCAAGTCACAATCTTTCCTCAGAGCTCCAGACTTATGTACTGACAAATGGCCTGAGTTCTTGATAGTTTTAAAACCCATCCTGTTCCTTTTTCCACCACCCACTTGCTTACACTTGGAACCTGGGTGTCATTCTTGACTCAACTCTTCTCCATCCTACCTCCAAGCCATCAGATACCATCGACTTTCCTAAAACTATGGCCCAGGTCCTAGCCTTGTCATCATGTGGCTTAGTTGGACTATAGCAATAATATCCTAGCTCATCCCCTTCAGTTTATTCTTGTTTTCCCTCCAATCCTTCTCTACATAGCAGATGTGTTTAAAAAAAAAAATTAGGCCAGACTTGCTTAAAATCTTTCAAAGGCTTCAATTTTTTTTTTTTTTTTTTTAGAATGAAATCCAAATCCTATATTCTGGCCTATGATGAAGCATTTCTCACTTCATCATGGACCTGCCTCAGTCACCACCAGCTCATCAGGCTCCGGGGCATTGATCTTCTTCCATGTCCTCAAATGTGTTAGGCCTTTTCCTACCTCAAGGCCCTTGCAGATGTTGTACCCTTTGCTTGGATTCCTCTTTTCCTTCCCGTTTTCATTGCTGATGGCACCTATGAGGCCTGAGCATAAATGGCATGACTTTCCCCAGCTCCCAAGTCTAAATATGTTCCTGTGTTATTCTTCCTTGGATCCTGGACTTCGTATTTTCAGCCCTTAGGTGACATGTGTCCCATCTCTCTCCCCTTTGCAGGCTGAGAGATGCAGAAGGGCAGAGGCCATGGAGGTTTTATTCACCTCTGTGTATCTAGCCTTTTCACTCTAAGCCAGGTAGAAGGTCAAATACTTTTTGAAGACACGAATGAAAAGAGTCAACTTTTTGACCTCGGGTCATAAAGTATTTCCCCAGCAGGCCTGGGTGCTGTTGCTGCTCCTGGCTTCCACGTGGCTGTGAGATCTTGAGCATTTCCCTGAAAGAGGTTTAAAATGCAGCTGTTCCACAGTCTTTTATGGCATATGTCTGGGGGCCTTCTCATGCCACAGCCTCACTAATCAGTTCTCTAATGGTATTTTTAAAGTAAACATTTGGAGATTATGGCTATGAAGGTTTGTTTTATTTTAAAAAACAAAACCAAACACTGAGTATTTTCACTGTGTACTGTATGAAGACATTTACTACAGGTTGCCTTTACACATGTATTTGATTCAAAATGCTTTAGGTTTCTGATAATAATCAAATACTGTTTAACTATTAGTATGAGTAACAGTTAAGAGCTTGGCTCTGGATAAGTTCAAGTTTTATTCTTTTGCTCATTAGCTACTACAGACCTTGGGTAAGTCATTTAATTCTTCCAAATTTCAGTTTCCTTATTTATTAAAAAAGGGATAATAGTATTTACCTTATAGCATTGTTTTGGGGACTACATAAGGTAATGTATGTAATGATCTTACCTGGCATATAGTAATCTCTGATAGGATATGACTATTATTATTATTCATAAGTAATTTTAGAAAGACAGCTTAGTGGAATTGGACACCAAGTGAAGTGTCAATCTTGAGTTAAGTTCTAGTTCTTCCAATCACAGCTGTGTAACAGAAGAAAGGTCATATGACCTCTCTGAGCCTTAGCATCCTCATCTGTAAAAGGTAGCAATCAAAATTGGTCTGAGATTCCTGGAGGCTTGTTTGAAGAGTAAGACAAAAATGTAAAAGCACTTTATAAGGTATAAATCATTATATATTATGTATAAATCTTTATATTTATTTTAACCCATTATTTTACTTATTTTCAGCCATCAGCTTTTCCCTTACATTAAAAATAGGATGGGTATGACTCAGTATTAAAGAAAGGCAGGTGTAGGATTCAGATAGCTCAAAATTCAACTGGTTATAAAAGCAGAATAAAAATTTTAATGTTACCATCTGATATTCAGTGAAATTTGGCCACATTCCATGTGCTTATTAGTTGTTCTACTGTTAAAAAAAAAAAAAGACAGCCAGCAGGGTCATAAAAACCCTCAATATATTTGCAAATTGATTTTTCCAGAGCACACATTCAGTGTCTTGGAATTATAGGCAGTATTCTTGGACTCATTTCCTAAGTTCACTTATGAAAGGTAAATACCACCCTGGAGAGTAAAATGAGGCTTGCAGTCAAATCACTGTTCTTTCCATCTGACACATTTAGTTTGCTTTATGTTGAAGCTATTTTCACATTCATATGAATGCTCCTGTTGAGTTTCTCTTTCCTTTGAGTGGTGTAGCAAATGAGCCAAAGCCAAGCCAACTGCTTTACGGAGTAGATTATTTATCATTCTGATGTCTCTTGTATATTTTTGACAAGTCATTTCTGTATTAATTTGCTCTAAATGACCCTGGAAGCCTAGTATTTTCACATATTTTTTGGTGTCATTTATTCACAGGTATTAGGTATATGTTACTCTAGAAAAATGGTTTCGCTGGCGTAGATAACCTTTTTGGTTCTTTCCTACTCAGAGTCTGAGTCTATGACTGAACAAGTTACTAAACTTTTAGGGGCATACTAAAGTTGACAGCTAACTAAACTCTCTTCTAGTTTTATTTATCACTTAGAATTGCCTAAACAGAGTAATTTAAGCTGCAAATTCATGCTGAGTGTTTTATTAATCTGCCATATAGCTAAAGCAATCTTTTTTTTTTAACTGATTAACAAAGTTGTGATAGTTTCAGGTGGACAGCAAAGGGACTCAACCATACATATATATGTATCCATTCTTCCCCAAACTCCCCTCCTATCCAGGCTGCACATAACATTGAGCAGAGTTCCCTTGTTGGTTATCCATTTTAAATACAGCAGTGTGTACATGTCCATCCCAAACTCCCTAACTCTACCTCCCTCCAAATTCTTCCCCCTGGCAACCATAAGTTATTTCTCTAAGTCTGTGAGTCTGTTTTGTAAATAAGTTCATTTGTATAATTTCTTTAGATTTCACATGTCATACAATATTAGTCCTCTGTCTGACTTGCTTCACTCAGTATAACAATATATAAGTCTAACTATGTTGCTACAAATGGCATTATTTCATTCTTTTTAATTAGCCAAAGAAATCTTGAGAAAGAAGAACAGAGCTAGAGTTATGATGCTCCTTGACTTCAGACTATATTACAAAGCTCTAGCAATTAAAACAGTATGCTACTGGCACAGAAACAGACACACAGATCAATGGAACAGAACAAGGTCAGAGAGCCCAAAAATAAACCCACACACTTATGGTCAATTAATCTATGGCACAGCAGGCAAGAATATACAATGGAGAAAAGACAGTCTCTTATAAGTGATGCTGGGAAAATTGGACAGCCACATGTAAAAGAATAAGAATAGAACATTTTGTCACAACATATAAAAATAAAACTAAAAAACTAAGAATAGATTAAAGACCTAAAAGTAATACTGGAAACCACAGAAGTCCTGGAAGAAAACAGAATACTTTTTGATATAGACTGTAGCAATATTTTTTTCTGGATATGTCTCCTAAGGCAAAGGAAACAATAGCAAAAACAAGTGGGTCAAAACAGTGGATAAGGAAGATGTGGTGTGTATGTGTGTGTGTGTGTATATATATATATATATATATATGGAATGGAATATTTAAAAAGTGAAATTTTGCCATTTACAACAACATAGATGGACCTGGAGAGTATTATGGTTTGTGAATAAGTCAGAGAAGGACAAATACATATTTTTTTTAGTCCACATATAAGTAATAACAGAATATAGCAAAATATAGACTCACAGATATAGAGAACAAACCAGCAGTGACCAGTGGGAAGAAGGAAGGCAGAAGGGACAAGACAAGGGTAGGAGATTAAGAGGTACAGACTAATGTGTGTAAAATAAATAAGCTACAAAGACATACTGTACAGCACAGGGAAATATAGTCAATATTTTACAAAAACTTTAAATGGAGTATAATCTATAAAAATTTTGAGTGGAGTACAACCTATAAAAATTTTGGATCACTGTGTTTTGCATCTGAAACTAATATTGTACATCAGCTACACCTCAATTAAAAAAAATCTCTATATATGTCTTTTACTAGGTTCAGCTGTAAGATATGAATAATGGGTGGGTTCATTCTAGATGTTGCTTCACTGATGTCATCCTTAATTTTCTCATCTCTCACCCTTGTCATCTGACAAAAAGCAATTCATGTCACTATCTCTTGATTCAGCCTTACTGTCACTACCTCTTATAATCCTTACTGCCCAAGCCAGCATCTTCAGTAGTTTAACAGGTTATCTGCTCATCTATTATTGCCACTTCCCTTCATTCTGTGCCTTGCAGCTAGAGTAAGGGATGCAAAACCTAAACTTTTAGTGGAAAGAGGCTTATGAGACCTGCATCTTTCCTACCTCTCCAGACACAATGCCAAAACCTTCCACCAGCTGCACTGACCTGTTTTCCCTTCTTGTTTCTTTCTCCTTCTGGCCTTTGCAAAAGCTGTAGTCTATGCCTGGAAGGCTACCCCAAACACCATGCAATTTCTTCCTCTTTATCCAGCTGGGCCCTATTCACCCTTTAAAACAGCTCAAGCATCATTTTCTCAAAGCAAACCTTCCCTGTCACCTCAAACAAGGTCAGATATCCAGTTAACAGGGTTAAGAGTGTGGGCTCTGGAAGCTGCCTGTTAGGGTTTGTATTCTATTTCTGCTACTTTTTATTTAGGTGACCTTGGGCAATTCTGAGCCTGTTAAGTGGGGATGATAAAGGTGCCAATCCAAGAGGACTGACTGTGAGAATCAAGTGAAGGGTACACCTGGAACACTGGACAAGGATGTACAGAAAACATTGTTATTTCCAGACCTCTCTGCGGTTCCTAGGAGTTTTCTCAAAGCCTTAAATACTGAAACGACTGACTACCAAGAAATCTCCAAACGTAAGGTCAGTGAGGGCCAGTACCTCCCTAGTGTTGTTTACCAGTGATTTCCCAGTGCCTTAGGCAGAAAGCCTCATGGAGAGAAAGTGAAATCAATCCTTAAGTGAATAAATAGGCAAATAATAAGAGTTTTTTTGGAGGTGGAGGGATTAAGAATTTCTTTGGGTCTTAGTTACAGTCACCTCACATACAAAATTTGGGGCAATGAGACTCTGATTTCTCAGTTCCTTATGGCAACACTCCAAATACCAGGATTCTGGTAACTGGGGAACAGCAGATGAATGGAAGTGGAAACTGGGATCTCTTTGCTCTTTGTTTCTGGGGGCTAAGAAAACTCTTGGTGAACAGCCCTAAGAACTCATCCAGCTTTGTCTCACAGACTTACAAAGAGCTTTTCAAAGCTCTATCTGCTTTTTCACCCCATATGGGCTTTCTAATTGTGGTTCCATAGGAAGAACTAGCAAAAAGTAAAGTTCAGAAAACAATGTTGAAGGAAGACACCTTTCTTTCTGAAGAATAATTCAGACAACTTTCAACAAAGCTCACTAAACATTTTAACTTACAAAACACAGTAGTCCCATTAGCCTCCTATTTAATTTGCTTTGCTTATACAAAATATATTAAGTAGTATATAGGGATTTCAGTCACTTCATTTAAACTTGGCAACCAATATATTTCAACCAAAATTATATTCTCAGATGCTGTTCTGCAAAATTGGTGGGGAACTGAATCAATACAACTTTCCAAGTACATTTATATGAACTATTTGTTGCCAAATAACCTTCCTGTTAGAATGAATAATGCTATTGCATCTTAAACACTGAGCCTTCGCTCTTTGATCAATATTTACATTTGCTTCTGCAAACATCATTTACATTTAAACTCCTGACTAATTTGTGGAGAGAAAGTTTATGGACTGTGAGCCAGAGGCCATAGTTTTAGTGTGTGTATGTATGTGTGTGGGTTCCCCTGATGGCTCAGTGGTAAAGAATCTGCCTGCCAATGCAGGTTCGATCCCTGGGTCCGGAAGATCCCTGGGAGAAGGAAATGGCAACCCACTCCAGTATTCTTGCCTGGGGAAATCCCATGAACAGAGGAGCCTGGGAGGCTAGTTCATGAGGCCACAAAAGAATCAGACACAGCTTAGCAACTAAACAACAACAATTGTATGTATACACAAACATAAAAATGACTCCAACTGCATACTGGATATTCAAAGCTGTAATTCCGTGAAAAAAGAGAGGAAGGGTGGAGGAGGTATGGATCACTTATTTGGTGAAATTAGATGGGCTACTGTTGTCGATTTGAGCACACTTACCACCTTGGTTGACTGTTACTGTTATGAGTGGCTCTTCTTTTCCACTTGACGGATTTCTTTCTTTGTCTTCACCTTATAACCTTCTCCCTGTTTTGAAAGGAATGTACATATTAGGATTTCATAGTGAAAGAGTTTTCATTAAAAAGCAGGTTCCGTTCTGGTTCCTTGAGGCTAGATTAGGGTAAGTGAGACACAGCTTAAAGCACTTTGTCACTTCATGTCCAAAAATACCATCTATTTACCTTAACCACACAGCTCAGCAGCATCAAGGCAAGCTGGAGAGCACCATCAGAATGAATACCATGTTACTATACTTCACAATCATTCATTCTATTAGTGATCAATCAAACAGCCTGTCCATTTCCTGTGAAGCTAGAAGAAATCACTAAAGCTCTCAAGGCACTCAAACCCCAGTTGTAAAAAATATTAGTAAGTTATAGTTTATGCCTTTTAAAGTCAGCAGAATGTTAAGTAATCTGTTGTAATGAGACGGAAATTTCTCAGTAAAGCACTAATCATGAACTAAACACCATGGAAGTGGTGTCGAGCTGAGAGACTTTTTCAATTCATGAAATTACCACGCCCTTCCTCTTACTCCTGACAAAGTAGACATCCTTTTTCCATAAAACAAGACCTCTTTTCATTGAGCGTCAAGGACACACTTCTGTGAGCAAAGTGGTTGCACAAATGCTCAGCTTTTAACCTACTTAAAATAGAAACACAGAAGTCCTTCCAATTTTCTGAATTACTCCTTCTCAGAAATTTTCAGTTTACTTTTTTCTTATGTAAACACAGGCATTGAAGTTTCTTTTTTTTTTTTAATGAAAAGGGTAAGGTCTGAGAAAGGAAAGAAATGAAAAATAACCAGAGATGTTTTCTCTGGGAGTTAGAGATTCATTTGCTGAGTTACGCTGCCCGGTGATGACTTTGGTTCTTTAACTGGTACACTGGAGATGGGCTGTTGTTGACCCGGAGAGGAAAATCCTCTTCAGGTTAAGATGGGGGAGGGGGGATTTGTATTCCCCTGTAGAATATACTGGAAAGAGAAAATGTTTAGATTCAATGTAAGGATCTTATGACAAGCTTTTTTATCATTCTGACTTTTAATTAAACCCTGTGCATCTGCTGGAAACAAGTGCTCTCTCTCCGGGTCCTAGGCAGGCACTGGGCTGCAGGTAAAGTACTGGGCCAGGAGGGCTGGGGTGGGGGATGGCCGAGGGATTTGGTTGTGGTGGAGGGTTTTTAAACTTTCTCTCCCATGCTTAAACAGGCACATTCCAGCCTCCATAAATGAAATAACTTTTTTGAAACCCTAAAGATAGTATATGGTGTTAAAGAACGTTAGGAAGGAAAGTCTTTTTCTTTGACCCTGATCAAATACACAAGATGTCAAAAGCGGCAAATGCTTCAAGCTGCCACACTGCAGATGCCAGGCTGTTAGCAGCATATTCTAAAGCGTTCCACAAAGCTTTTATCCTCTACTTTCTTCTTGACAGTCCCTCTCCATTACCACGTCATCATGTTTTCTCTCTTGTGGGATAACAATTCGTCTTAGTACTTTCCGAGTGATCTGTATAGGAAGCAATAGTGAAAAGCAGAGCTTTTTCTCTTTTCTATTTCAAGAGCTGACACTACAGCAAACACATAGAAAATCTAAACCAAAGAGAAGCATGAAATCCCATTGGTGATTACTTTTCTGGTGATGAGGTTGCCTTCTTCATCAGTAAACTGTTCTTCTGTGACAGATTCACCAGGAATGGTTTTTGCTTCCTCTCCCTAAAGGATGTGGCATAAAGATTAGCAATAAACTAGATGGATAGATCTCCACACCACTCCATACACCACACACATGCTCTGTGGAATTTTAGAAAAAGAAGGTATAAAACTTTACTTGCTATTCTAGAGCAAGGGGAGGAGACTGACTCCATGGAATTATTTAGCAGTCAACAACATTCAAAGCATTAAACCTCAAACATGTATAAGAATGATGGTTAGCAACAAACTCCAAGAAGGAAGAATTTGAAAATATGTAATCATAGAATGCAGTTATACATAGACAGACAAACAAAAAGGTTTTATTTTGTTGAAAAAAGATTTAGCTTTTAATGATTAGAACTCTAATTAGATTATTTCACTTTGAATAAATGTTTCTTCACTAGTTTCTTCATTTTGGTGGATTGCCTTGTATCTAATTTGAATTGAGGTAGCACCTTAGTTGGGGTATTATATGCGTCACTCTTTGTTTAATTTAAAAATTCCTTTACTGAGGGTAATATATACATTTTTTTCAAGTACTGTGAGAAAAGTTCAGAGTACGGGGAAAACCTTTTTTTTTCTAGACTTAGCCTTTCATAAGTTGTATATGAGAAAAACTATGTCTGATGAAGTACATAGTATCAGAATGTCATCTTCATGTGAAGGAACCCTCTGTGATGACTGATTAATTACTTAAGGAATGTATGATGGCATCTTTCAGGTAGTGACTGCTAAAAAAAAGGGAATAAATCCTTAACTTGCCAAGGTGGCCTCATATTTTCCTGCTCAGTAGATTTAGAGGGTTCCTCAATACCTACTAGCTTTATGATTATATGATAATAAAAACCACTCAGAGAGCAAAAATAGGACTGTATTTATAACACATTACCTTCTTCACTGGTGTCAACATTAGGTCAGTCTCACTTAAGAGTTTTGGGGAACAAGAACAAACACCTTAAGTGCAGACCCACTTTAGAGACCTGCTGACTTGTAGTAAAACTTCTTGTTGAAGAGGTGACCTGGACAACGCAAGAGTGCTATGTACTATAGTTATTGTACCCTGTACTTTTTTCTTTTCTTTTTTTTTTTTAAAGGAAAAATGGCAAATCTTGATGAAGACAGCTGAGTTTCTGGGAGAGTCAGGATTCTAACTTTTTTAATGTTATTTTCATGGGAAAGGTGGTAATTCTGAGAATTTTGCCAGTGTCTGCCGATGGTGAGAAATTCTATGATTGTTTTTATTATAGCCAGTAGAAAGGAAGTTCTGGTTTAAAATAACAAAGACTAACTGAAATCTACCTTATTGCACTAACAAAATTCTGTTTTCTTTCTTCTTCTTCTTTTTTTTTTTTTAAACAAAGTGACTTTGTTTTCTTATAGGTTGTGGACTCATAGGTCATGGGTGGGACATTTGACTCATTTTACCTCACTGGGGTACAGAGATGGGATGAAAATAAAACAAGATGTTTCTTGTTGCTCATGCTTGTTTACTTCATCTTAAACCTTGTTTATGACTAATTTCATTTAGCACAGTTAAGAGAGGGAAGGAAATAGAAAAATGTGTAGAGGTCTCCTGCCTGAATGCACTAAAATCTGTAACAAGTTCTTAAGGAGTATTATTTATGTTTTGCATGGTTGGTCAAGAGATACTTGGAATAACAGGCATGTCTGGCCTTGGGGTACAAAATGAAACAGGGCAACAGCCAGAACACGCTGGTCAAAGCAAACATCCTTTTCCAATGACCCAAGAGATGAGTCTACCTAGGGATATTACCAGATGGTCAACACCAAAATCAGATTAATTATGTTCTTCACAGCCAAAGACGGAGAAGCACTATACAGTCAGTAAAAACAAGACCTGGAGCTGACTGTGTCTCAGACCATGAGCTGCTTATTGCAAAATTCAGGCTTAAATTGAAGAAAGTAGGGAAAACCGCTAGGCCATTCAGGTAAGACCTAAATCTAATCCCTTATGATTATACAGTAGCGGTGACAACTAGATTCAAGAGATTAGATCTGGTAGAGTGTCTGAAGAGCTATGGACAGAGGTTCATAATGTTATATAGGAGGCAGTGACCAAAACCATCCCAAAGAAAAAGAAATGCAAGAAAGCAAAGTGGTTGTCTGAGGAAACTTTACAAATAGTTGAGGAAAGAAGAAAAGCACAAGGCGAGAGAGAAAAGGAAAGATATACCCAACTGAATGCAGAGTTCCAGAGAATAGCAAGGAGAGATAAGAAACAGTTCTTACATAAACAATGCAAAAAATAGAGACAAACAGTAGGATGGGAAAGACTAGAAATCTCTTAAAGAAAATTGGAGAGATCAAGGGGACATTTTATGCAAAGACGGGCATGATGAAGGACAGAAATGGCAAGGACCTAACAGGAGCAGAAGAGATTAAGAGGAGGTGGCAAGAATACACAGAAGAACTGTACATAAAAAAGTCTTAATCACCTGGATAACCATGATGGTGTGGTCACTCGTACCTAGAGCCAGACATCCCAGAGTGTGAAGTCAAGTGGCCCTGAGGAAGCATTACTATTAACAAAGCTAGTGGAGGTGATGGAATTCCAACTGAGCTATTTCAAATCCTAAAAGATGATGCTATTAAAATGCTGCGCTCAATATATCACAAATTTGGAAACCTCAGCAGTGGCCACAGGACTGGAAAAGGTCAGTTTTCATTTCAATTCCAAAGAAGGGCAATGCCAAAGAATGTTCAAATGACTATACAATTGAGCTCATTTCACATGCTAGCAAGGTTATGCTGAAAATCCTTCAGCAGTATGTGAATTGAGAACTTCCAGCTGTCCAAGCTTGGTTTCAAAGAGGCAGAGAAACTAGAGATTAAATTGCCAACATTCACTGGATCATGGAGAAAGCAAGGGAGTTCCAGAAAAACATCTACTTCTGCTTCACTGACTACATAACAGCCTTTGACTGTGTGGATCACAACAAACTGTGGAAAATTCTTAAGAGATGGGAATACTAGACCGCCTTAGACCTGTCTCCTGAGAAACCTGTATGCAGGTCAAGAAGCAACAGTTAGAACCGGACATGGAACAATGGACTGGTTCAAAATTTGGAAAGGAGTATGACAAGGCTGTATACTGTCACTCTGCTTGTTTAACTTTTATGCAAAGTACATCATGTGAAATGCCGGGCTGGATGAAGCACAGGCTGGATGTTTTCTCCCGGAATCAACATTGCCGGGAGAAATATCAATAACCTCAGGTATGTAGATGATACCACTCTAATGGCAGAAAATGAAGAGAAACTAAAGAGCCTCTTGATGAGGGGGAGAGAGGAAAGTGAAAAAGCTGGCTTTAAACTCAATACTGAAAAATCTAAAATCATGGAATCTGACCTTACCATTACTTCATGTCAAATAGAAGGGGGAAAAGTGGAAGGAGTGACAGATTTTACTTTCTTGGGCTCCCAAATCACTGCAGATGGTGACTGCAGTCATGAAATTAAAAGACACTTGCTCCTCACAAGGAAATCTATGACAAATCTAGTGTTAGTTGCTGAGTCGTGTCTGACTTTTGTGACCCCATGGACTGTAGCCAGCCAGGCTCCTCTGTCCATGAAATTCTCCAGTAAAGAAAACTGGAATGGTTAGGTATTCCCTTTTCTAGGGTATCTTCCCAACCCAGAGATCAAACCCATCAAACTACACTGCATATTAAAAAGCAGAGACATCACTTTGCTGACAAAGGCCAAGGCTATGTTTTTCCAATAGTCATGTAGGGATGTGATCGCTGGACCATAAAGAAGGTCCAACTTTATGAGTGCCAAAGAATTTATGCTTTTGAATTGTGGTGTTGGAGAAAGGCTCTTGAGAGTCCCTTGGACTGCAAGGAGATCAAATCAGTCAATCCTAAAGGAAATCAGCCCTGAATATTCATTGGAAGGACTGATGCTGAAGCTTCAGCTTCAATACTTTGGCCACCTGATACGAAGAGCTGACTCACTGGCAAAGACTGATGCTGGGAAAGACTGAAGGCAAAAGAAGGGAGCGGCAGAGATGGTTAGATAGCATCACTGACTCAATGGACATGAATTTTAGCTAACTTGGGGAGAGGAGTTAACAGAGGAGCCTGGCATACTATGGTCCATGGGTTGCAAAGAGTCAGGCACAACTTAGCACCTTGAACAACAACAATGGTTGGTTTTATATATTTAGGAAAAAACATTATCTTACAATTAAAGGCTTAGAGTCAGCAGAAAACTCAAAAAAGGTCATGAAAGATTTCACTATAGTTTAAACATGAGTAACTGAGATATGTTTGAGGTAACTATTGGACATGTCCAGGTCCTTGAGTGTTAAGACAATTCCAGGATCCTAGGAAAATCCATTAAAATTGCCACTTATTAGAGATGGTTATAAATTGACCCTTCAGTGGGAAAAGATGCCAATTTTCAGACAGTCTCTGAAAAACATTTCTAGTAGGTATATTTATAAGCACAGCAAATACATTTAAGTATATCGATTTATATTAATAGCCTTAGAAAAAAGCAAATTCTTGTTTATAAATAACAAGCAATATAGGTTGTTGAGATCTGCTGTGGTATGCAGGCACTGTTTCCTACTGAAAATTCATACTATTTATGTATAATTAAAGGTAAAGATACTTATCTTAATCTTAAATGGGCTCTAAATATGGTCAACTAGTGTCTTAATAAGGTCAAAATAAGTTTCATGATAATGTAAAACTCACTAAATTCGGGGAATAGATTAGATAGTAGTTGATTAGATAGACTGGAAAGTTAGTAAGGAGTCACAAAATACATGTAAAAAATTTTTTTCATCTTTAATTCATCAGGTACATTAGAGGCTCTCTGAAGTTCTTGAAAATATTTGTACTTTTAAGTAAATAAAATTTCCATGCTACTTTTGGTAATGGCATTATTTTTGGCAATATCTCTACCTACTTTTTCCTTGCCTATTTCAAAGGAAAATTAGAGCACATATAGTGTCACTATCATTCCTGGTAGCCGTCTTTATGAAGACTAGCTATACTTCCGTTTGGAAGTACTGCATTTTAGGATTTCTATTTTTCTCTTCTTCTTAAATAAAATGAATAACCACATGAAATGTATGAATTTGCTTTAATGTATAGAACATTAAAACTTGAACTTTCAAAAAATGGGATGAGAAAGATATATATATAAACTTAGCAAATTACTAAGCAATATGTAACCCATTTTTATATTCCTAGAAACCCACACCTTGGGGATCTATGTACATGTATATTCTATGTACACATACATACTGTTATAGGTATATAAAACAATCTGAAGCTTGTGAACAACAGTTACCTCTGGTAAGTGGAATGGATAGGTTGAACTTTTTTGTACTTTTGAATTGTTTGGTGGGGGAAAACATACATTTAAACTCTTGTTTGAAAATTGCTCAAAAGTAGAAATAAAAATATAGTTGAACTATATAGTAAAAATTCAGTTGTTTGAATCTTATCAAAGTTCACAATGATTTGAATTAAAGTTTTTACCTTTGTAATCACAGAATTTGCTGAGCAAATAATGTAAACAAGCTCACAGAGACGGGTCAGTTGACTTAAACTGCTTCCAAGCCTTTGAAACCACTGTGATATTATATTAGATATGAATAAATGAATAAACTTATAAAATTTAAAAATCCCTAAACAAATGGGAGAGTTTAAGTTTATTCATTTCTTAGGGACTTGAGAATATTAAATAAAAAATATTTAAAAATTAGAAAGTGAATGAATTCACATATGAAATTAAAGAGAAAAATCATAAAATTATGCTTTCATCCCCTTTATTATACAACTTGAATGGCTATAAAGACAGATTTGCCTAGACCTGAGGTAATGGAATCTACTGCTTCCATTGATACTTACTGACGAAAGCTAGCTCTGGAAGGGGGGAGCAACCCTCAAATAGTTTTCAGCTCTAAGATTCTAAGTGCCAAGGGGATTACTATGGCAAACAGTGTAAATATGCTGGTTCAGTCCAAGGTTGGACAGCCTCCATAAAGTAGGTCAAACTAGCATCCCAGCCCCATCAAACAGTTTCCAAGAAAGATAGCCCAATGCTGTCTCCTTCTATACTACTGGAAAAATCTAAGTGAACAAGTGCCTAATTTAATCTAGGAAAAGTTATTCCTTTTCATTTTGTCCTGGAAGAGAATACAGTATTGTGGAAAAGGCAGGTAGAAGGTGCGTCACTAGAGGGCCAGGGGCTGGGTTCTGGTTCTAGAATTGTTAACATCCAGCTGAATGATTTTGGGTAAATCAGCTCATCTCTAATCTTTGGTTTTATCATCTTGGAGAAGAAATAATTTTAGTCTCAATGACTCCTTTAGGTCCTAACATTCTCATTTTATGTTTTTGTTTTTTTTTAAACAGAGATGGATCCCATGTGACATTTACCATGTAGTACTTGCAGTCTCAAGCTCCTTTACATTACAAAGTACCAATGTATGGAATAAAGAGAAAAAGCAAAAGAAATGTGTTCTTTTTCAAGGGCCCCCAAAAGCTGATCAGAAAAAAAGTAACCAGAAAGATTTCTATATATATAGCTTACAAAGATTTTTTGTTATACCTATTATACCTTCCAATTATAATTATAGTTATTCTTTAGCTTTTGAGTTTTCTATCACATATAAAAGACACTTCTCAAAGCTTGTTTAAGTGCTTCTATTATTTATACAATGACCTCTCCATTTATAAAATTCATCTTCTGATGATTCCACTCAACCTCCCTAAAATTACACTGACTTCAAGAAGTGAAGGTTTGGAGAGCACACTGTCTCCTGTGTTTTATGAAACCTATAACATCATAGTGTATTTCAGTCTTTCAAACTTAAGCTCTTAATAAAAATGTTTATATATATATATATATATAATTATATGTTACACTTAAATACATAAATAATTCATGCTAACAAAATTACTTAAAAGCTGACTTGCTAGTGCATGTCTAGAATTTTAGGAGACCAAAATAACCCTCATTGACTTAGGGAAGGGGTTGATGTTCCTGTTGTTTTGTTTTATTATTCTCCAGAGAAAAATTTCTCTACATTTTCATGCAAGATTATGTCTATTTCTTTCCATCAACTAGAGAGTCAACTCCTCTACTGGGCAGCTGTTATAAATGAATGAGGTGAATTTGATGCAACATGAGAATGTTATATGTTAAACATAAAGCCATTATGTCTGATTGATGTTTTACTTTAAAATAGTACTTCTTAAAGACAGTCATCATGGGACTAGCAAAGCCTGAGCAGAATAATGGCAGAATATTTCAGAATATGTTCTGAAAAAACAAATTAAATATTTCTTCTCTTTAATCACAGAAAATGTGTGGGAGGTATCTTTATGAGGTATCTTTATGAGATTAGGAGGACTTTATAGATAGCAGGTCATATGCTTGCAAATATTAGATATCAATAAGTAATTTGGCTTGCCTACATGGAATTTTCAAAGAAGTGATGGCACCTATTGAGCTCAAGGCTGATTTGTGGATAATTTAGTATTTAGACAAGGACTTATTTTCTTCTCTGATGTTTCCAGAGAAACATCAGAAAATTAGAAATTTTTCTAATTAGAAAAATTAGACTAGAGCAGATTTGGCATATTTTCTTCTCTTCTTTCATCTCATCTACATGAAAAGTATTTATAAGCAGCAGGATTAATACGTTTGGGATACCTAAGCCAACTTCCCTGCCTCTCTGTTGGGTCTCCTGACACTTTGGAAATGGGTGATAAGTTTGATAAATGGTTTTCAATAGATACTTCCCTTCCTTTCTTTCTCTTCAGAGCTGCCAACCAAGGAGCCTCAGGTTATTTGGACCACATTCAAAGGCCTGTGTATTGCAAATGGCTTCCTAGTTCTCTGCACTCAAATTATTCTAACATCAAGAAAGATCTCTCTAAAGACATAGTAATGAAGATAAACAGCATACTGCAAGAAGGAGTCTGCGGGATCTACCATGAATAAGGTCAGTACTTCAGAAGGCCTTTGTGGGGAAAATCGAGATTTATACATAGTATTGTTATACTCTAACAGGGTGGAATTACATTTTTCACTGGCAGTAAGACTTGCTTCCCCTACTTAAAAAAAATACAGCCTGATTTTTTGTATGTCGGTCAAATTAAAAACAAATTTCAGAAAGTTTTGCTTGGTTTACATTGTGTCACATACATCTATGCCAGGCTGTAACACTGAATTCTCAGTCACTGGTTTGATAAAGAAGAACTGATTTTAACTTAAAAACTGGTAAGACTGAGAAGGGAGACTTTTCATTCTTCTCTTTCTTCTTTATCTTACCTCATACTTCTTAATAGCCTCTGGGATTTCAGTTGAACATTTCATTTGATATGAACTATTCTCTCACCAAGATAGAATCTTTGTTCACACACAGAACACTTCTCCAAGGAAAGCAGTATACAAATGCCAAGAATTCTCAGATAAAATGACAACTGCCACATGTCAAACACAGGCCTAGACAGAATACTCACTACCATGCAACATGAGTTTTTCCTTTCAGTGGTTGTTTTTATCAGTTTTCAAATATGCAAAGACACATATAGCGCCATTTAGTTACCAAGCATGCTGAATTTTCCAAACCACAAGGAACGTTCTAATAACACAGCTTTGCCCCATACTGATCTAGCTTTGGGATACCTTTATAATCAAACGCCGGCGAATAACTCGGGTAGTGACTCTCCGTTCCTCCTCTGAGCTTGAATCACCCTCACTGCCTTTCAAGTCCTGATAAATGCATTTTTAGTATAATTTTACCATCACATTTAAAATAAAAGACATTCTGAGAAAGGAAATCAAGAAAGAATTACTTTTTTACTTGCTAGATCTCCCTCTAAGGAAAATCATGATGTATGTGGAAATCTTTAAAAAATTTAAATGGAAGGAAATTTTGAGTAGGATTCTAAATGAAATTACTCTGTATATGTATGTATATATATGTATAAATATTAGTATAAAGTATACATAAAATATGTATATTTAATTACTTTAACCTTTACCTGCATATATATACTTATGTGTATATATAAATGCAATGCATATAGAAATTCATAAGTATACATATGCAGGTAAAGATCATGATAATAAAATTGTAAGTTCTTAAAAATAACAATTATGGAGACTTTGGTATCAGAAACTACATACATGCTACTAATTATTAGTTTGGGGAAACAGTATAGATTTAAAACTAGTTTAAAAATAAATATTATACATTTGACATGAATGTATAACCTCACAATTAAGGCCATCTTTGACTTGATCTACAGAAAAAGCCATAGTATTTCTGATTTTTATGATAGTTTGGTCAGATTTGACAACTTTATCAGAAGCTATTTTGAACACTGTAAAAGGTATACAAATATATCAGCATAATTTGCACCTAATACATAACTGGAAATCAGTAGATGTTTATTCCTTTATTCAAATGAAGGAATGTAAAACAGGTGAAAGCCTGAGGTTATATTTTAAAGACATGATATGAAATTAAAATAGAAACATTTCACAGATAACTACAGATAAGAATATGGTAATTATACACAATATTAATTTTTAGGTGATAAGAATAGGAATAAGGAAAAACTACCAAGTGACAGAGTCATAAGTCAAAGGGGAAATTATCTTCAGCTTTTCCTTAAATGTCATGGTCCAGGAGTGCATGCTGAATAATTTTATTTCTAAATGTTAATGGAAATTATTTCAGTATTTTGTTTTCTAAGTGTACTAGTTATGCCAAATCCAATAGTCTCAGAGATAGTAATTGTAGCTAATATTGGTAAAAATAGGAAAAAATAAGTAAAACTGTTATGGGAGGCATAAGTGTTAGCAAAAATTAATGAAATGTTATTCAAATACAATAGATAATAAAGTAGGCCATTTTCACCAAAGGTGAAATACTTACCAAATATTCTAAAATATTACAGTAATATCAACCTTACCTTTGTAGGAAATTTCATCTGAACAAAATACCCTATTGAGATAAACTGCCTGTTACTTTAAAATTTTTTAAGAAAAGGACCATGCCTTCTGGACACTTAAAATGATCTAAATATCGTGAAAGGGGGCCTTACAATGGCTAAAAAATGCAGGGAAAGGTAAGACAGATTCATCTTGCAAAAGCATTACTGAGCATTCAGTGATTAGTAGATTAGATGAGGCAGAAAAGAAAGTTAAACCTGAATTATCCACACACAGAATCTTAGACTGGGGAAAGATTTTCACTGAGACATTTAAAAGCAGAAGAACATATGTTAATGCAAATGTTAATGATAAACCTAGATATCAATTATATCATAATCCTATCAAGAATCATCTGAGACCAGCCCCTCACTTAAAGAAAAAGTGGCCATTTGGCTAATATTTGTTCCATTTTTCTCTATGGAATCTCTGCCAATATTAAGGTGAAGGATAGAGAGAAGACAGTAGTAGAATCTTGATCATGATTCCTTTTAGAGAATTCTCTAGGCAGTGGCACAGAGGGTAACTTGGAGACCAAATGGAATTTTTCTCAGTACTCCTTGCCATGGGTTGCTGCATGAAAAGTGGTGGAAAGTAGCAGAATTTTACCTTGTAACAGCAGGCAGTCATCCGTGTAAGAGCTGCACCCGGACTTTTGACCTGATTTTTCAGGGGACAAAAAGGGGGCTGTTTTCTGAGATCATACATCCGATGACCTAGTTGGTTGCTATTGTACTATGGTCTAATCACAAAAGAGACATCCTGAACATCTTCGGATTTCTTGAGAGGTCAGACTCTTATCTTCTGGAAACTTTAACTTCATTATGAATTGCTGTACTCCTGAAGACATTTTGCATTGGACTAGGACCAGTGAACAACACTAAAGGCACAAACTCACTTATAAGAAATTTCAAAAACATTTTCTAACAGTGATTATTTTCCTTTACTGATGAATTCAGCTGCGTTTCCATCCAGGGTTAAACCTTTCATTTTCAAACCCTCTTTATGCCTTTCCCATGGTTCCCCAGTGGGCAATAGGTAGGCACATGTACACACATAGAAATACTTACTTACATTTATATTGTCATTTGATTTCAGAACTTTCCTATCAACTTCTAATGGGTTTTTGCAGAATACATTTTCATCATTAAAACATCACTATGTAGCAACTCCCTCCTATAGCTCCTCACTATAGTTTGTGGGCTCATTTTAAAAGGCAATATTCCATCCAAAGTCATATTGCTTAAATATACTGAGAGTTAACAAAAAGGCAGAAATCAATACTCAAAACAACTCTTGTCAGGAAGGAAATGAAAGAAAAGCCCGAGAATTTTACTTCCTCTCACTTTCCTTCCTAACAAGCAGGAAAGTAATTAAAAAAACAGCCTGCAGAAGGGAAAAGGAAAGGATACGATTAGTTATTAAGCTGATAATTAGCTCCTAAGTGATTAAGAATTTACTAAATATTTCTTTTTTTTTTCCTAAGTATTTCTAAATAAAGTTAATCATGGCTTCATTATTTTACAAAAGATTTTTTTTCTACCCAAAACACTGTAGAAGATCTTAAATAAACTCGATGTTTTATGAAAAACTTCAAGTACTACGATTCCAAAGATGTATAACTCTCAATCTATGTCTACTGCATGGTTCATGAAAAGACACAAAAATTGCGACAGCAAAAAGCAGTCAAAAATGTAAGAAACAGAACTGATATTAATTTTCTTATATCCATCTATGAATCATAATTTCAATTAAAATTTTTTCTAATGTCTAAAAATGCTTACCTTCAAAGAATAAAGAAATCTTATTTCTTATAAAGAAATAAATAATATAAAGGAATCATATAAATACTAAAAGCAAATAATTATGTGATGGTAAGGTTTTTAAATTATTAAAAACAAATATTAATTATCAACTTAGATATAAAAGTTATTAAAGTGATACTTTTAATGCTACATTTCTAAATGTCATCAATCAACAGTAGTATACCCACCCTTTATTCTTGGGAACTGTGTTCCTTCAATTTTTAAAAAACCCTTTCAGGCAACAGAACTTACAGAGCTCGTAGTTGGGTCACATGCTAGCAACTCTTTAAACTGTGTAAAAGAACCAGTGAGGGAGAGGATAATCATCCTCCATCCTCAAGAATGAAGACATGTCAGGAAATCTAAATCCCTGACAGAATGAATATTGGATCTTAAGATACTTACTACTTAACATCCCTGTAACTTCCCTTCTGAGAAATGGCTGAAAAGATGTTTATTCCTAATGAACAAAGGTATGACTGCAGACATTTTACTCAGTACTTTCTTTACCCCCATCATTAGTGTTACCATATTTGATCACATATTTATAATTTGGAAATAGTAAAGAATATTGGGCTCAGTGCTACAAGATTAATCAAAACAATTGAAGAGTCAGGACTCTGAGATTAAATGACAGCATAGTGGAAGACTAGATGACATACCTTTTGCTCAGACCCATTGGACCCCTCTTCTTCATGGAGGTTAAGCCTTGGCTTGCCATCTGCAGGAGAAGTCCTACTCATCTTTTTCATACTGACAGGCACACAGGGTTTAGGCTCTTCTATTACAAACTTGCTGGTTTCTTCTAGAGCCTTCTGATACGCTGCTAGTGATGATGCTGGTTCATCAACACGACCAGATCCTTGTATTTTTGGTTTCAGAGTTTCCTTTGCACTCTGTTTCCCTACATCATTTTGGGATTCTGGAAAGTAAGATTTTGTCTTTGCTTCTGTAGTGACTTCTGCATGGCTTCCATTTGCTTCAAATTTTCCAGGCTCCCCTTTGAGATAGGAGGTAATGGAATCTCTACACTGGTCAGGGCTGCAACAGAGAAAATGTGGACATTTACAATGGTAACATATGGCTGCAGATGGGCTTCAGAGGCTCTGAATTTTCAACAACCATGTTTTAAACTATTTTTGAAGACATACATGATAGAAAAGTATAAAAAATCTGGTTATTGGATTTCAAACTGTGGGGGTGTATCATGGGTGTGGGGTAAGGAGATGATATGTAGGCTCCAGGCTTCCTCTGCATTTCAACCCCCAATCTGGCTGGCTATGCTGCCACTGTTTTTGTTTTAATTGTACTTCTACAGCCCCTTGGGTTCATGGACATACCCAGAGGTCCAGACCCACCAACCTAAAAGCGGTGCTTTTCTATTATTGTCAATGAAAACACTGATGACAAAGGACAGCGTGAGCTCCTGTGATGAGAGCTCTGGTGTCCCCAAGAACCCTAGGTTCCAGTCTCTGTACGTGTTTCCAATTGTGAATCTTACTGTCATGCTTTTCCAGACATGGAATAATCATGAGAACCTTACTTGAATTATCATTTTTGTCCACTCGGGACCTCTGCTGACTCTCCTTGGTGATCAGGGTGTGGATGCTCACCTGATGCTTCTACTGACTGGGAGAACTGTTTTCCTTTAGATTCTTAAAAATCTTTCTCTTCCATTACTTTCTTTTAAATTGGCTCTAAGTTTTACTAGTTTCAATACAGACTTTATGTCTTCTAGTTTGTATATTGTTTTCAGCATCTTTGATTATTACCTGTAGAATTCTGAAGACAGCAAAAGTGGAGCAATGTTTTCTGTGTAATATGTATATTATGCATATGTATGTGTATTTCTTATAAATCAGCTTCTGAATAAACACCTTTCTCAAAAATATTAATAGCAATACTATTCCATATATTTAAGGACAGACAGTCCCAGCATACTGTAAAGACTCTATATGATAACTATATCTAACTCCTAACTATATCTAATTTCCTCTTATACAACTATAAATTATGTGACTATATCTGAACTCAGACATCAAAATTAGTACCATATCTTGTCTCCATCATCTCTTTTTTGTAGGCTGAACATAGAATTCATTGATGTTACAATTCTTCAAAAGGAGTTTTGTGAAATCTTCTTTGCAAATGTCTATACCCTCTTTGGGAATTTTTATTGAGCAAGCAGTATGAAAATGTTAAATATGATTGTAAAATAAGCTGGGTAAAAAGAACTGATGTTAGGTTTATCACTAGTTGCCACTGAAGTAAAATTTATTTTAGTCTGATGTGTGTATAAAGAAAAATAATGCTAACTATTAGTGAGAGTCTATTTGCATATTGGGTAGGCATGTTACAGGCTTTCTTTTTCAATTTATAAACCTGTTTGAGGAAAGCAGCAGTATTCTTATCTTTGAAGCGGATTACAGTGATGTTCTTAGAGCTTAGAAATTAAAGTACTAAAGTGCAAAACCTAGTGATGGTGGGGTCTGAACCAGTGTCTGAAGGACACTAGCTCTTACCTTTCTACAGGAAAGCCACTATAAAAAGAGCCAGATTCATGATTAGGGAATTATTTTAGTTATAAACAAATTTCTATCATGCCAGTATTATTGGGGGTAAAGAATTACATATTAAGTAAATGTTGCTCAGTTGTGTCCTACTCTTTGCGACCCCATGGACTATAAGTCCATGGAATTCTCCAGGCCAGAATACTGGAGTGGGTAACCGTTCCCTTTTCCAGGGGTTCTTCTCAACCCAGGGGTTGAACCCAGGTCTCCTGTATTGCAAGTAGATTATTTATCAGCTGAGTCACCAGGGAAACATATGCTGTGTTGCAAATTATATAAAATAGTCATGTAGAAAAAAGGAAGGATATATAAAATGTTGTGTTTTTCTTAGTATGATAAGGACAGATGATTTTTTTGCTTCTCTGTATTTTCTATGACAAGACATTTAAAAACAATATGTAAAAGAAATTCACCAAAATTTCAGTGATGGTTATTGCAAATGATGACATTGTACTGATTTTTAAAACCTACATTTTAAAATTTTGTTTAGTAAGCATATTTATGTTTGAAGTAAGGAAATAATATAAATGCTTATATTTCTACAAGACTTAGAATTCTGTTAATTACATTTTTTAAATGAGCATTAATTACTGGCTATGTGAAAAGAATAACAGACCAGGTAATAAAATAGAAAACAGTAGGCTTCTAAAGTAAAGGAAGTGCATCCATCTTTAGCATGTATAAAACTTTTTATATTTTACTTCAGCTAATTATCAGTAGCTTTAAAAATTATATTTGAGTTCAATGTAACTTTCCCTCTCTAGATTAGCAAAATGAACCAACCTTTCAAGGCATCTATTATCCCAAAATTGAAATGGTAATTTTAGAAAAAGAGTAACTGCTAAAAGCATTTATTTAAAACCGACTATTGGAATTTCCTGGCAGTGCAGTGGTTAGGACTGTGCGCTTCCACTGCCAAGGGCCCAGGATTGATTCCTGGTCAGGGTATCCTACAAGCTGTTTGGCGTGGAAGGATGGATGGATGGATGGATGGATGGATGGATAGATAAATAGATAAACTAACATGTAACCTTCATTTCACTTTCGTTTTTCTGACCCAGAGCCATACCTGTCATCCAGTCGATCTAGTAACCCACCAGTTATTCTTCGAGCTTGAGCAGGGGACTCTAGGTTTCCACTTGATGTCTCGTTCTGCCAACCTGTAATTGAAGACATTTCCAGTTCTTCTTGCTGAACACGTTTAAGAATAGCCTGTACTTTTTCTTCTGTCATCTCCTCAGACTCTACTCCTTCTTTAAGTTGGATGTCCTCAAATAGAGATTTGAGTCTTTCTTCCGTCATCTCCTCATCAGGACCAGATTTTCCTTTCTCTTGCTGCTCAGAGCTTACTCCTACTTTTCTAGTCTGCTTCAATGGCTCTGCTCGTTTAACATCTTTTGGGACCCCAGCCATCCTTCCGAGGTATTGAGGATACTCACTCAGACATATATTCTCCAACTGGCTCTCATCTACATCCACTGCTTCAGGTATTTCTGTTAAAGGCATTGAGTCTTCAAGTTTGCTGTCTTCTAAGGACGTGTCTTCTGCAGTTACAACTGGAGGTCCATCTGCTGAATGTTCTATGTTTCCCTGGGAAGGCACTACCCCATCACTCAGTCTACTGGGGGTTCTAAGGGGAGATTCTATGCTAGAGAGATCACTAAAATAGTCATCTTGCTGGAAAGGGGTGGGAGGTGTGTAGTGCAACCCTGTGGGAGTTTCCAGTTCCACGTGAAGGGAAGGATAACCTATGGAAGACAGTACATTGGGACTGACTGAAATGAATTAGAGCACATCAAACAAAAACACATGGAATGACTTAAATTATATTAGTTATGAAAAATGTATGATGAATTACAGAATGTTGATAAATTTATTGGTTTAGTTCAAATACTTGTAATATAATGAAATAAAAGACTAGTGGCAAACTACAATAAAATAGAATACTAGTTAATTCAGATATAAATTGTCTCCATTGATTTTGGTAATTTTAATACAGTAACTTACATTCACAAATTTAATCCAATATAAAGTCAGCTGTCATTACGTAAGATACATTTATTCTATGGCCAAATTAATACCTTTCTATCAATACTCTTCACATGCAAAATCCACATTGTGGTGGACTAAATACAACAAATCATAAGAAACCAATTTTTATAATTACTTATAACTTATTTTAAGAACTGTACATAAGAGTGATGCTACTGAATAACTCTTACTTATTTCATATAAAATTTACAATAAAGAAAAATGAATTTAATCTTTGGAAAGAAATGACTACTAGATTTTAGAGCAGTAGCACTGTGAAAAAAATCTAGAAAGATGTTAGGAAAAGGGTTTAAAAGGCAGATAAAGCAGAAAAGACTCCATGTAAACTTTTCAGGTATCACAATGTGACAGAGATGAAAAGGTCGTGTGCGTATGGAAATCCTGGTGACCTTGTGGTAGGGGTCCACTCAGAACCAAGAATCAAATAAAGAGAAAGAAGAAATGATACACAACAGACAGGAGGAGAACCACTTGCAAAGAGCCTTGGAATGTTCATGACAATCCTATGAAACACAGAGGTTTACTAACCAGCCTAACAAAGGGGAAGGAGGGAGCAATTCCCGTGTTTTAAACCTTGCTATGTGCACTAAGGCAGTATTTTTCTCCTTCACCAGAGAGAGAAGTCAACAATGGTCTGGTCATGGTGAGGAAAGGAAGTTTCACAAAAGTTCAGCAAAGAGGAGAGACAGGAAAAAAAGGCAACCAGGCACATTTTCTGACTTATTGGTCTACAAAACTGAAGTATAATTTTTCCATTAGTCCAAGAGAATTATCAATTTAGCTTTGGCTGTAAATTCAACTTGCTATAGGTTGTGAACATTTTTTATGTTATGGTCACCCACAAACTAAAACGTTGTTGAAAATTTGTCTAAGACTACATGAGGTTTATAATCTGCACAAATAAAGTTGACTTCACAAACATTCCTAAATTTCCCTAAGAATTTTAAAAATAGGGAATGTAAAATATTAAGATATAGCAACAGAAAGTCCTTCTAAATTTAATAATATTCTAATTCTAAAATGTTAAAATTAAATGAGACTTTCAATTCCATTGAATACTTTCACTGTTTTCTGATGATTTTGTTTATTAGGACTACTTTTCTTAAATTTCCCAATAAAGAATATTAAAATATTCTATAAATTGTAGTTTGGCAATAATTCAACCTTTGATATAACACTGGTCTATCTTTATCTTGTGCGCAAGGAGTCTGGGCACCAATATATAGTCTCACCTATAAGACAAAGCCTTGAAGACAAAGCCTTTTTTCCAGGTTGTGTTGTATTTAGAAACTTAAAAAGAAACCACTTTTGACATTATTACCCACATGTTTATGTTAGAGGGATAACAAGGTACACTTTACATTTTTGACTGGCTTTAGTAAGCAGAAACTTTCTAAGAATTTTGAGATCTTTTGTCATATGTGCAGATTTGTAAGTTATTGATTATTGGCTAATTTTTCTGTTTAAAAATGGGAAAATAATCACCATATCTTTCAAAAATTGAAGTAATAGAAAAATATCCCTAGCTCCTCTTCTTGCCTCCACATAATCATTTTTTACTCAAAATTCATTATAGGAATAAATTTCCATTTATGAAGGTAGATGAACATCTTGAAAAACATATTTGTTATACTTTTCTTAATACTTTGATGAAAAAAAGCCCCAACTTACAAAATGAAGGAAAATGACAATATTAATATATAAATTAAGCTAATGTAAAGGAGGAATTATTATATTATTGGCAACATCTATGCTCATTGAATTAGAAATTATGCTACCTTATTATACACAATGGATAAGGTTTTGCCAAACAAAAAATGGCAGCCTATGAAGTTAAAATAATGCTAAATAACTAAAATAGCTTTTTGAGTGATATATTAGCCTCTTTCAGCACATGCTTAAATACGTGGTTCTCAAAACAGTAATTAAGCATTTTACTTAACAATTTGTATAATAACCCACAATTTGATTTTACCTATATAGGAATAGAAGAGTCTTCTTGTTTTTTAGGTTAATGTAGAAAGTGACAAATCAACATGTTCTCTAGATATTAAATTCTCTTCCATTTGGTTATATAAAATACTTGAGATACCAACTCTTTCAGTTAACTTATGCCTTTATACCTCATTATTTGTATCTTATATAACAGACATTTATCAAGTTTGTTCTAACAGAGTGTTTGTTTGCAGACTGTGGCATAGAATAAGCTGTGGAAATGAGAAATTAAGTCAAGCAAATCACAATTTAGTTGGTTTTACATGACTACTTTGTCCTACCACACTTTCAAATTTTACCAAATATTAAGTAAATATGAACACTAAATTCAATTACCATCCACGGGGTCATGGAAAACATTGTTCTCATCTGCAAAACTTCTGGTGCCTGAAATATTTCCATAATCAAATATTGGTCCTTCTAGCAGAGTCACTATATCTATTCGATTAATTTTTGTCAAGACCGAAGTTAAGGCATCAGCTGAAAAAGGATGGAAGAAAAAAAAAGGTTGAAAACCCAATTACATTATTTTGTTTTACATCCTCACAATATTCACATGAAGGCATGGCTTTCTTGACCCTCCTGACATTTTAGTTCCTCCTTACTCCAGCTCTGCAATATTCACTATTCAGAGGGCTCAGAAAGCTTGTAGTTCTGGGGAAAGATGTTAGGGTCTTAAGAAGCATTTTGTGAAGCTGTGTGTGATGGCAACAACATTCATTCCATCTTGGTAAGGTGCAGCGCAGATGGGCTTCAAAAGAGCTAGATTCTTTTAGTTATAAGGGGAACTTAATCGGGTGGAGAGGGAGGTGGGAGGGGGGATCGGGATTGGGAATACATGTAAATCCATGGCTGATTCATATCAATGTATGACAAAACCCACTGGAAAAAAAAAATAATAAAAATAAATAAATAAATAAATAAATAATTAAAAAAAAAAAAAGGGGGAACTTATGAAATTTTAAACACTTTCCTCCCATTAGACTGTCAAAATAGGTCACCTCTGTATTTGATGCTTAGCATTTTAATAACTTACTAAGGTCAGGCTGACACAGGCAAGCCCACAATAACTGCACATTGTTTGGGTTGGCATTTGTCACAATATAGCACCACTCTCTTTCCCTCACCTCAACAAAACTACACCACACAAAACCCCAGAACACTGGAGAGTTCTTTGCCATCACAGCAGGCTGGATGAAATGATTTGGTCCTATCCTTCTCTATTTTCCTGCACATCCATTTCTGGCCATAGCAGTAACTTCACAGTGTTTCCCATCACCATCTCATAACTGAACAGCTAGAATTATATTTTCATGTTTGATGGTCACAGAACTACAGGCAAAATGCAAAAATCCCCTACTGCTTGCTTCATAAAAAGCTCCCTAAAGACAGAAGTTTAGAATGTTAGCATGAAATCAAACAAGTATAACTTCAAAAGACTTGCAATTATTTTACGATCACTGTGGTTTTCTTAACAATAGGCTTATCTGAAATATTAGACATATGCAGTTTTGAAAGTTAAAGTAATATAGTTTCAGCATACTTGTAGCATTTTTTCCGTCTCTGGTTACCCATTTTTTTAATAACATGAAGCTTTGAGAAATTAAAGAATTTGGATTTTCCACACGTATTTGATTGATTTCGTCCACTGAAAAATTCAGTTCCCTTGCCAGTTCTGTAGAAAAGAAAAAGAGTTACTAAGATTTCATGTTATGCTTTTATCACATGTATTTTATAAAAGTAATGCTTAAATGCCACCAAAAAAATGGGGGGATTCTATAGTAAAACGCAAGTACAGCCTTGGGCATTAATCTTTATATAGTTGATTTCACAGCAAAGTAGTGCTAATACACAGGCAGTGACTTCTCTCTTTTGAGGTAATTCCTTGGTTATAATCAGATTTCCTTTGGAGATCATTTTATAAAGATTCTTAATCTGTTCAAAGAGGATATTGATAGATTCTTTTAATTTAGCTAAATTATTATCTGCAATTTGAAGCAAACTTCATATAAGATAGGTGTACTAAGTCGCTTCAGTCCTGTGCAACTCTTTACGACCCCACGGACTGTAACCCACCAGGCTCCTCTGTCCATGGGATTCTCCAGGCAAGAATATTGGAGTGGGTTGCTGTACCCTTCTCCAGGGAATCTTCCTGACCCAAGAATCGAACCCACCTCCTTTCCATCTCCTACATTGGCAGGTGGGTCCTTTAGCGCCACCTGAGAAGCCCATCTCCAATAAGATAGTTAGGGATATACAATTCATAAACATTCCACAAGAGAAGCCAGTAGGGTTTTTCTCTAGGCAATATTCATGAAATAAATCTTTTTCTCACATAATATTCTATTCTATATGCCTTCAAGTTTCATCAGTGCCGCTTGGGAGGTTAAATGATGACTCAAAGCCAGATCACTGTCTATGATACACTGCCATTTGTGTAAAAAATAAAAGGGAGATAAGCTTTCTGTCCAACTAAGTGTATGTAGCCATATACTCAATATTGTAAATGCAGACAGTTATCCCTGGAAGGATACATATGATACGAATAGCTGCCTTGGGGGAGTGAAATTTGGGAGTCAAAGATGAGAGGGAGACTTACCTTTCAGTGTATACTTTTTGTACAATTAAAAAAATCTGTCAGATGTGTATTAGCCTTAAGTGATTAAAAAAAGTAAGAAATGGGAAAATCCATAGGAAAAGAATTGGCCAAGATTCTATCCTGCTTAAGAACCTTTCCAGCAGTTTGGCAAAATGTATTCAGAGGCTCAAAAAAGTCTATATCCTTTGGCCAACTGATTTCACTTCTAGAAATCTACGGTGACAATACACAGGGATGTAGACAATTATTTACATACATGAATGTCCACTGTAGGCTTGTCCTACTTAAAAACTGAAAACAGAGCATGCGTTGAACAAAAGAAGAGTTAATTAATGTAATGCAGTGGCTGGCAAACTGATCACAGCCTGCAGGGTGCTTCTAGAAATGAAACTACATCTTCATAGAGCAAAACTTAACCTTAATATATGGGATACACATTTTCTCTTCCTTTTACCAACAAAAGCAAAATCTGAATTTATTTCATGGTTCACTAGTGCATTGTGACTGACAGCAAAACACCATTGTAAAGTATGTGTATTAGATGTTACTTATACATTAAACCAAGATCAGAAAGAAATAAAAAGAAAATTGTGTATAAAACATCTTCAAAAAGTTTTTATAAAAAAATCAAAGTACCTTGTTACTAGTTAACAGTAGTTCTGAGGGATGGATTTAAATTTTGTCCTTCTAAATGCTAATTTTCCTAATAATCTTCATTGTGTATATGGTAATTCAAATTAGAAAAGTTAATTTTTTTTAAAGTTCCTTATCTCTTTGTGTCTTAAGGACAGTAATCCTTATTGTCCTCATTTCCAAACCATATCCTTTGTCTAGAGACTCAGTGAAGAGCAAAGACATTGTCACTGAGAATTTTACAAATTTTATGACTTTATGTTTCTTCTCTATTTTCATGTCACATCTCCAAAAGTTTACTCTGACAAACTAAGTTTTGCTTAAAGAAAATAAGCTAATAGTTATGGACAAGTAATACTACAAAACCAACATTAACTCCAGCATATTTTCAGATTATAATGTCCAGTGTTAAGATGTGCATGCATACTTAGTCGCTTCAGTCGTGTCTGACTCTTTGTGACCCCATGGACTTTAGTTCAACTCTTTGTGATTCCATGGATTGTAGCCCACCAGGCTCTCTTTCCTTGGGGTTCTCCAGGCAAGAAAACTGGAATGGGTTGCCGTGCCCTCTTCCAGGGGATCTTCCCAACACAGGGATTGAACCTGCATTTCCTGCATTGCAGGAGGATTCTTTATTGTTTGAGCCACCCGGAATATATAAATATTAATATTTTATGTTCATACATATTTATACATGATGAATTGCTACTAACTCTTAATAGTCTGCAAAGGATTACTCAGACCCCGTTTTTTCCAGAGCTCCACTAGGTTAGGTCAGTAGCAGTGTGCCTTAGGGCAGGGCTGGGTGGAAGGAGAGGAGTCCTTTTAATGGAGAGGGTAGGTGGCGTGAGATTCAGGGCACTGGAAAAAAAATAATTGTAGGTGACCTTTTGTGCCATGATCTAGTTTCATAATCTCCCTTTTGACAGCACAGATAATTACTTCCTTGAGAATGTATGTCCCTGATAGTATGCAAGATGACTTTAAATATGACACTAATTAACATTTATGTTTAGCTATTATGTTGTTTGGCTGGGCACTAAAAAAAAAATACATACAACCTATAAAATTTAAAATTTCTCTGATTCATGTGAAGTAGGATTTGAGGGGCCCAGTTAACATCAGAATACAAAGCAGTACTGTCCAGTTGACACAAAGCCTTATCTTCATCTTAAGTGAAGTGGAATCAAGCCAAATATTCCTTTTCTAAACACCAATTATAAAAAGTTTCATTCACTTCACAGAATCCAACTATTTTTGTAAATTGAATAGATTCATTTATCTGTATATGTTTTCTGAAAAATTTAATTCAAAATTTAACTGTCATCCTTTGTTTTGTTGTTGATATAGTTATTGAAAATGATCCTTGTTTTCTATTATCACAGTGATATAATGGGTTTCCCTGGTGGCTCAGTGGTAAAGAATTCACCTGCCAATGCAGAAGACACAGGTTGAATCCCTAATCCAGGAAGATCCCACATGCCTTGGAGCAGCTAAGCTTGTGTGCCACAACTACTGAGCTTGTGCTCTGAAGCCCATGCACGCTAGAGCCGGTGCTCTGCAACAAGAGAAGCCACTGGAGTTGAGAAGCTTGTGCCCTACAACTAGAGAGCAGCCCCCGCTTGCCACAGCTGGAGAAAAACGCACACAACAATGAAGACCCAGAAGGTCCAAAAATAAATAAAATTATTAAAAAGAAAAGGAAGCATTTTGGGGGGAAAAAAGTGACATAAGATTTCCTTTTAAGTAAATCTTTGAGGATAAAACTGAGTCTCCTTAGAAGTTTCAGGTAAATAAATAATATGTGTACATTATAAATAATGTGTGTATATCATAAAAATTGTGCCAATGACTCATGAATGATTAAACTTTGTGAAACCTAGGCATGGATTAGTTGAACTATTGCCTAAGAGAGCTACTCTAAGGGTATAAACCATGCTTCAACATTTTGTATTATTTAAAAACCATAGCCTTTAGGTATATTTTCCTTTATGCCACAAGATAAATCTTTCATTAGGTAAAAGGTTATCCTATGTTACCAGAAATGGCATTGTGAAGAAAGTGCTCAAATTTAAGGTAAAATAAATTTAAATTTTCTATTCTGTAGTGTACGTGCATAGAAAAGCTTTGAAAAAAACACAGTATACAAGGTATCTTCTGTAATTAACTCTGGGTATATAGAATTATGAGTGATTAAAAATGTTTTTATTCCTTCTTTAAAAAAATAATAAACTGCTTGTGAAAAAGACAAATTAAGAAATTTCATTCAGGTGTATACACACTTACCTGTCCAACTGAGTCCCAGGTGATCGGCTACTATTGCCATCCTGATATCTGTCCGTTCACATGGACTCTGTGGACCTACGATTTACAATTTCTTAATTAAAATAATCATCAAGAAAGACACGACACTGGAAAATTGCTTTTAGCAGTACTCAGATTTTACAGAGAGACTGATGCTAACACTGTACACTGAAATGTGTCCTAATCACCTACATGAACACTTCTCTTTTACATGACTCACTTGATTTTCACCTACATCAGGCCAAATGTCAAGACTACATGGATGCTCGATGTAATGAAATTCAACATGCTGACAAGCTAGCTACTTTACAATAGCTACAGAAGTGTCGTGGGGGTGAAAACACCACGATGGCATTTCAACATCTGTGCTTTTACTTTGACAGAATCATATGCACTAGCACATTGAAAAAAAGTTGCGTATCTTGAATGACACCAATATCTTCAGCATGCTTCCCTAGCTGCCTATCGTGTTGTTGGGTTAAAAGGAAGGAAAGAAGAGTGTATAGACAGCACACACAGATGACAATGACAGAATGAGAAACTACGGTTAAGTCACTCCACAGGCAATCACAACAGGTCATGCACTAGGGTCTACAAGTTGGAAAGTGTTTACAAACTATGCTCGTTCTCCAGGATGGGAGCAAAGAGTGCTCGAGAGACCTGACTGCCTTCATTCTCACCAGTCCTCCTACTGCTCCTTCTCTCACTGCCGGCCTTTTCACTCTTTGATTTTAAAGGTGCTGCCTCTGTTTTCTTATCTCTAGCAGACCTCGTTGTAACCGAAGGCGGGCCACCCCGGGAAGTCTCGGACAACGACGTGTTTCTTGAGGTACTGTCTTCCTCATCGGACAACTCGGACTGCATCTTTTTGTCTTCTTCAGAGAGGCGGTCCACAAGCTTTAAGGTCTCACCACTAATTCCCTTAAAATATTCAATGGAATGTTTACACACTTCCTTAAGCTGGCTTTTCCTGACTTTAACTGTGGTGGTGGTGGTGGTGGTGGAGGTGGTGGTGGTGGAGGTGGAGGTGATACAGGTGGATCTTACCTTTACTGGCAACTTGGATGGGAGCTGTTTGGCCTTGCCTTTCTCTGGCTGCCCTTGCTTTTGTGTGGCACATGGTTTTCTAACTGAACCTGGGTTATCCCTGTGTGTGTTTTTCACTGGAATTCTGGACTTCACATCTACACATGAAGAAGTAGTAAGGCCTTTGCTTTTCTCAGACTGACTAACCTGCTTCACTTTACTCACATTAATGTTTGGCATATGATCTGGTGGGAAGAGATCTTTTGGTGAAGTGGCCTTTATGGGAAGTTTGGATTTTCGCCTAATCCCTATTGATTCCTTTGTCTTTTGCTGCTCTCCAAGAACTTTCTGTTTCTCTCTCACACAATGTCCTTGCAGTACCCCTGTCTTTTTCTCTGATGAGCTTTTCACTGGATTAGCTTTCTCTGTGGTACGAGTGGGTGCAGAATGTTCTGTCAGAACTACATGACTTGTAATGTTATCTGTCTGTATAGTGGAAGAATCCAAATTGTTGTTGTTATTAAAGTTATCTTTTTGAAAATCATGTTTTTCTTGGGGCCTAACGCCCATGTGGCTATCGGCTGTATTTGAAATCACCATTATAGGTTCATTCTCTAATCCCTGACCACTGGTCATCACAGCGTCTGTCTTATCTGTCACTTCTCCAGGGCCTTCTTTCTTCAAGGTCATGGTGGATGCAGAAATTCCCATTTTTATAGGCGTGCGCAACTTGGGGTCAAGTTTAGAGGAGTTAGTGGCCGCTGCTGCTTTCTCCTGAGAGCCACTAGTGGATGTGCCTTCCTGACTCTCTCCGCTGGCCGGGATGCTGGGGTTGGGTTCCACTGTAGGTGCCTCTACATTTCCCTCTAGATTGGTTTCTACAGTGCTGTCCCCTGCCTGTGGCTGTGGTGTGGCAGTGACCGTACTCTTATCCCCTTCCCCCGGGTCCCCTGACTTCCCTTCAGAAGTATGCTCACCAATCTGGAAAAATTGGAGCCTCTCTTCAACAAAATCCCTCTTGCTCATGTCAATTGCACCACTGCGAGTCATCTCAAACATTTTTCCTTCATGAAATGGGAAGGGGTTAGGCTCACTAGTTGGGGTACTTTCATCAGTTGGCGTGCGGGCTGGTGTTGTATCGGGGGTGGTTGCTGGAGAGCGGTCTTCCACAGCCAGACCAAATGGCTTATTTTCATCTTCCCGTGATTTACTGTCATACACGTCATCATCTCCTCGGTTATTAGACCAGGGGTCAAAATCTAGACCTTTGGTAGCTACCGTTTTAAAAGGAGTGGCAAATTCTTCATCTACTTTGTAACTGAAGTAAGTATCAGGAAACACTGATCTGTCAGGATGTCTTCCTTCTAGTGTGAAAAACTGGGCCCCTGACTTTTGATCAGTCTTATCAGGAGTCTTTTCAGATGGAGAACTTTTAGGAGGTGGCTTATCTTCATCTGATCCCAACCTTCCCTCCTCCTCCTCAATAACTTCGAGTTTGCTTTGGCTAAAGGAGCGATCAGCTGGCTTCAGAATGCCTTCCGTGTTCCAGATATCTTTCTTCAGCTCCAGGGTCTGACTGGGGAGTTTAGAATCACTCTCAGTCAAGCCATCATCTTCGTCTTGCAGGTCATAGCCATCCAGAGAGTCGATCTCTGTGGCATCCGTATCATGAGAGAACTCTGCCGTGGTGGCAATGGAACACTCTGTGATGGACTGGTCATTGTTCCCGTTCTGGGCAGCTTCATTCTGAGGTGAATCAAGGCCAAGGCCGAATTCAGTATCTTTTCCAGATCCATTTATTTCTAATTCTTTCTGGGTGGAAGCCTTTTCAGCCGAGGCTTTGGATTTTGTCACTTCTTTTTGTTCATCGTCGGCCTCCTTTAACTTGAAGGTGTATTTTTTGACTGGCACTGGTTGATAAAGGGATTCGTCATCACTGGAGTCACTGATGTCCGCCCCGGGAGGAACTGGGGAGGGTGGCTGCACCCTGATGACCGGTTCGGCCAGCTGGTACTTGTCATGCTCGTCTTGCAAACTGACTTCAATCATGTCAATCTCCCTTTCAGGAAGATAAGGATGTTTCTTATCCGACTCCATCTGGTCTGCATCCAGCGGTGGAGGAGGGGGAAATTCAATGTAGGCAACTCTGTTAGTTTTGGGTCTCTGGTTAGAGTCCTTGCTCACGTTGTTAGGCATTTCATGCTCGACTGCAGCCATCTCCTCCACTGCAGGCTGCTTTAAGGAGGCCGATTTGGCCTGCTCCTCCTCCTCAGATTCCTCCGAAACCTCAGGAATTGGGCTGGGTTTGCCTGGTATAAAAGCTATAAGCGAGTCTGGTGTCTTAGACGTAAATTCGTAACTCACTTCCTCTGAACTGGGCGTCTCTGGGGTTAAAGGGCTCTTCCCAGAGCTGTCTAGAAAGGAAACTTGCTCTAGAGTATCATCTTCTGGACTACCTTGAGGAGAAGGAGGTTGCTTCTGCTGTCTAGTTGTGTAAAAGGTTCCCCTGGTCTCTTGTACTGTCTTACATTCCTGACTTATGATTTTTTTTACACCTCCTTGTTGTATCTCCTTCTCATACTGTTTTCCCACCTGCACAAAACTGACATAAACAGGTAAAGTTTTTATTTCTTTCCCTCCCTCCGTTTGGGCTAGTGGTACAACTTTTTCCAATCCATCAATGGGACTGTGGTCGAATACATCACTAGAGGGCGATTCCTTTCCTGGGCTAAACTCTAGAGAATCTGGAGACTTGGTCGGGGAGAGCTCTGTTTCATCGAGAGGTGGGCATAAGCCTACATAACTCTGGTGTTTTGAAACTTTGCTGATTTCTGAATAGGTTACTTTTTCCTCTTCTATAGAATTAAAGTGCTGTGTCTCAACTGTCTCTTTAGTCATACTTGACTGGGATAACTTTGGCGACAGTTCATGTTTTGGAAATGTCGACTGCTCACAAAAACCATCGGAAATATCTGGAGCTGGTGTCCTCCTTTCCTCTGCAACCCTGACCGGGATGTGCGACACCGCCGAGCTCTCACTTCTCCTGGAAGGCTGGTCAAGAGAGCCACCTGGATGCTCCCCATCTTTAACAACATATTCCCTATATAAGACTTTTTTGGAGGGAGATTTTACAGTCATTTCCTTAATTTCTGAGAGAGAGCCATTAGTTAACAATTTGTGTTCTCTCTCAGTCACAGACAAAAACTCATCCCTCTGGTCAACAATTTTACTCTCAGGGTGACCAACATGATTTTCTCTTACATCATGAACAAGTACATGTGAAAGTTTCTCTTTCTGTGACTTATTATTAGCAGCTCCAGAACTTTCCCACGTTCTAAAGACCTTTTTGTCCCATGGTCCCTTTGTTGCTAAGTCTGTGGTTATGCGACAAGACAAGTCTTTAGCCTGTTGCTCAGAAAAATAGTCAGGCATCGCTTTACTTGACATTTCAGTCCTCTGTTTTTTCACATCATCAGAACCAAAATCATTTACAACCATCTCATTGCTCTCAGCATGCTCATCTTTAGCTTTTAATACTGTAAGATCTTTTTGCACAGAGATACTTTCATCTGAGGGGTCTGTGGCCTTCTGCTGTTTTTCTCGAGCAAACACCTGGTAGACAGGTAGCTTGCTTTCCTGGATTTTTTTAACTGGGATTCTGGATTGGCCATCTGGCTTTCTGTCTTCTTGAGAAACGTCCTTACTTTTGGCCTGAGCACCCTGTTCAAATTTTAACCTAATGGAACTGAGTTTAGATTGCTTGAGCTGAAACCCAGTTTGGGGCCCTTCTGGTTCTTTGCTCTGAGAACTACTTCCTTTGGCCTCCTCTGTGGACTTGCTGTCCTCAGTCTGTTGGGAAGGAACCACCTCTGGGCCGCTGGGCAGACTGGCTGCATTCCTCTCATCAGCTCTGGGGATGCTTTGTCCATCACGGCCATGTTGCCTCACCTTGACCCACTCATCACTGGAGGCCAGCAGTTCTGTCAGCAGTGCTTTTTCAGGGCTGCTACCGGTAGAGCTTTGGGATGAGTATTCTTTGCCATTTCTAGGGCGTTGCTTTTTCTCTGGGGACTGCAGTTCATCATTGAGCTTTTCAGTTTTGTCACGAAAAAACTGTGACACTTCAGTCAGTTTCTCTTCAGCTTCCTTCACAGTCCTGTCCACCCTGTCTTCGTATATCAACTTCTCTCTACCTCTATCTAATCTGTCCTCAGTAAAGCGCATCCACATGGCATGTTTTGGACTACTAACATCGCCAGAATAGTGCAACACTGTCACTTTATCAAAATGCTCATCTTTAGACACTTTACCTACACCATTTTCAGACACATCTTTATAGATTTTGGAGAGAATTTCTTTTTTGGGGGCAGTGACTACTTTTTCTCTGGCCCGCTTATCAGACTCTGAGCTAGGGGGTCCTGCATGGTCTGTAACCGATTCCTCAGTATCAGAATGAGACACATCTAGCTTTTCTGACAGAAGCATTTTCTCAGCAAACCTGTAAGACTCCCCTCTTAGTTCTGACAACTCATCGTCATGGTATTCTATTGAGTGTTGACTCAAAAGCTTCAGTGTTTTATAAGAGTCATCGGATATGAGTTGAGCAGAACTAGGGCGACTATCTTCTTCTTGGGACACAGGAGTGTTTACTCTGGAAGACTCCAGATAAGAAGGCAATGACTCTTCAGCAGTGAGTTCTTCTTCTTCTTGCTGACCCTGTTCCTCTGAACAAGGAAAAGCATCGTGTTTTTCTGGCAGAAAATCTTTTAGGTTAATATCTCCCCGGGATAAGTCTTTCTGATATACATACATTTCCTTTTCTGGATGCTTTTTGGTTTCTCTAATAATGACTTCAGTGGGCTCAGCCTGGTTACCTTTTTCGATGTGGACTTCTATTATACGCTCCAGTTTGGGTTTCATTTGGTTGTCCTTCTCTGTGTGCTGGGCTGAGGTTTCAGCAGCAGACTTGTGAACGTCTGGAGATACTGCCGACTTATGTTCAAACAGACCTGCCAGTTCTTTGGAAGGGTCCCGACCGGACTGAAAGGCTTTCATGATGTCGTGGACTGACATGGTTTCTTCAATTCTCTCAGAGGTACCTTCACTGCCTGGTGGAGAATGATAAACCATTCTGGTGGTTGTGGTGATGTGAGTCTCTTCCTTAACACGCATGCCTTTGCCCAGAACGCGATTGTGGTCATCATCTTCACTACTGGCTTTCATCTGAAACGCTTTGACTTTTTCTTTAATGTTAGAAGTGGTGGGCTTTGGTTCCAGTTCCATAAAAGTAGGTGAAGGTTTGGGTGACACGGGCTCCTCTGGTTGGGACGGGGGAGCATCTCCAGCTGAGGGCTCATAGCTCCTGATAACATGAACCACTTCAGTTCTTGTTTCTGTAATGACGGGAGGGATGGGGACCTCGTGGAAGAGTGGTTTGGGGCCAGTGCTTTCAGCACTTTGTGGGGCTGAAGGTGTTTTTTCACTTCTTGTTTCAAAGCCACTGTCAGACAAGGGACTTTTATCTTGGTCATGTTGAGAAAAGTCATCTGGAGACTCCAAAATAGTATCTGTTCCAAAAAAGGAATCAGCCATCTTACATAACTCTTTCTCAGAGGTGGAAGGCCTCATGGAGGCTGGAGGCATTTTGAGTTTGTGTTCCTGCAGGGCAATTGCTGGTTTTAAAATTCGTTTCTGTCTCTCTTCACCATCCTTCTTGGCATCCTCAAACTTGTACTTTAAGTTTGTCAGAGAACTACTCCCGATATCATTTGTTAGGTAATCAATAACTTTGGTCAAGTTGTAATCCTTTTCAGAGGCGGCCTTTGCCTTGACTTGCACTCTCTCTGGCAGAGATGGAGAATGGCTCCCACTAGCTTGTTGTCTTGCCTCTCTTATTTCTTCTGAACTAAATTCTATCCAGTCATCTTCAGGAGAGTGTCCTTTGTCACTCTTTGGTGATTTGAGTGGTCCTTTATCTACACAGACATCCTTTTTAAGGATTTCACTAACTTTCACTAAGTCTTCCTTTACTTTCTCGACAATTTTGAAAGGTTCTTCATCGTCGATTCTCCCTTCTTTGGGGAGTTCAGGTTGGAATGGCTTCTCCTCAGGCACATCCGTTTGGAGTATTGCAGTCATCCGCATTAGGTCCTCCTTCATTTCAGCCACATCTTTTAATATCTCCTGACTGGAAGATAGAGAAGATGGTGTAGACAGCTTAAGGGCAGACGGTGCAAGGAACAAAGATGATTTAACTGGAGATGAAGTTCGATTGAAATGGGGCTGAGGACGTGTCTCCGTAGTCAATGTTTTAATGGGTGACAGCAAGGCTGCTGCTGATTTTGTAAGTGAATTAGAGTCTGGAAGTTTCTTTAATGATGGTTCTGGCAAAACATTGACTACAGAGTATACTGGCACTGTTATTATCGATGAAGTTACAGATGAGGTAGTTGCAGATATTGATGACCCAAGGGATGTATAGAGTGCACTTGCAGAAGGAGTTCTTAGAGACTGAAAAGCTGATGGTGCTGGAGAAACATAAGACCTGAGTGGGGAAAATGGCATTGCTGTAGTGGAAGGGAACACTTTCTCAACTGCATCAGTGGCCGCATTAACCACAGAGCTCACAGAGTTTGTAGCTGTAGCAATTTTTTCCTGTAATGTGGCAGTGGCTTTGCATCCATTAATTAACGTTGAAGATGATGGATATTTCAGAGGGGAAATAGATCCATTGACTAATGCTACCTCTGCATGTCCAGGCATCTGTTTCACAGGTGATGAAAGAGAAGAGGCCATTGTAACTTTAGCTGATGAAATGACATCAGCTGTTGATTTAGCTGGAGACACAACTGACTTTAAAGGTGAAGATATTAGCGGTGCTGCTGATGTGATAATTGACTTAAATGGCAGACTCGAAGAATACATATTAATGTTTGATTTGGGGGAAGCAGGGGGTGTCATAGTAATTGACGACCTCTCCAAAAGAGATCCTGCAGTAGTCACTGGGGAGGTTCGAGAGGAAAATGTAGAAGTGGATGCCAGCCCCTTTAAAGGTGAGGCCTCCGTGACTGTGGGAGCTCTAACCAGAGTGCCAGAGGAAACCTGGATATTGTATGGAGACTGTGACACCACTGTTTTTATTGGTGAAGAAATTGTCCGGAAGGATCTAATTGGAGATGCCACGTCACTAATGGATTTAACCGAAGATGTAGTTGATGCGCCTAATGTGGATTTGATTGGCGAAGGAGTCGAAACAGACCATATTGATTTTAATGGGGAAGCTGATGGCGTATTAGAGGAAGAACTTGACAAGGAAGTGAAGCCTGACTTGGCCGGCCCGGGCACTGTCATCGGAGCTGTGGTCCAGGACTGGTAGGGTCTTGTAGAAAAGAATGGCTTGTATGAGTAAGTGGTGGGGAGGGATCTTGTTGCTCCTGCACTCCGTTCAACTGTTTCTTAAATTTTAAAATGAAATCAAACACAAAAATCAACAAAAATGGTTGAGAAACAGAGAGACCAGAGAAAAAAATTGGTCAGTAAACTTTGAAATATTACAAAAGCAAGTACAATTGTTTGCATGATTCAGAATGGAAGAGGCAAAAGGAACAATTAAGAGGGGAAAAACAATTTCTATAGACTCAACTAATCCAAGGTTAAAAATAAAAGTAAATAAAACACAGAGCAATGTGAAATGAAAGACAGAAAAGCACATTGCAACCAATAGGCCAACAATGAAAAATAAAAAACATGAGGAAAGAATTAATAATGAGAAAAATAACCACAATGGAAAACTGTTCGCTTACTTCCTATTGACTTTCTTATGTGCTGGTTTTGAAATATCAGTAGCCTTTCTGTTTTGCCTGTATAGGTACATATTTGTTCTGCACAACCATATAACTCTTATTTCAGTAATTTCTAATGTTCCCTCTCCTTGAACCTCTCAGTGATACAGATGCCACCTACTCAAAGCCATATCAATGTGCATAGCTATACATTAAATGTCTAAAACTCTTATTTTAGAAAACCACTCAAGCCTATTTCATGCAGAATCCAAAATAACTTTTAAGTGACAGGCAACTGATGTGCAAACTGTGAAGCCACTGGATTTTAAATTTGCATCTTCCATGCACAATTCGGTTATGCTTCACACCCATAAAAAGCCAATAAGAGCAAGAAATTTTCTGAGTCAGAACTTTAAAAGAAAAAAAACAAAGAAAAGGAATGTTTGCATTGATTTTTTCCATGCAGTATATTCCTTTTGGTGAAGAAAAAAAGAAACATAATATGAAATGATTTTAGAATGCATGTGTACACACACACACACAAAGGGGGAAAAAAACCAGAAATATGGTTCATGGTTACCATAAGCAAGCAAAGCAACTGAAAACATTTTCTCATGCGCGATATATCATGGCAAACGAGCCAAAGAAGTAATACAGTTTTTATGCCATATTATGCACAATGTGCAAACTTTAAAAATACTTTCACAAGAGCATTTAGAAAGAAGAGTACACTTTTTCCATGAGATGTGAAGTCTTGGTACCTTTTGAGATTTTTATGAAAACATTTAATACTGCATATGAAAAAATCCCTCTGCAACAGAATGTATCCACGTCTGGTTTGTCTTTATTATGGACAAAAAGCACATAGTTTATCTCAGATATTTTTTCAGAATCCATCGTACTTCTAATTCTCAAAAGGTATCATGGGGGAAATTTAAAAAGCACAGTCATATTTTTAACACCCCAGATTTAAGTATCTACAGTGGGATACAGAATATATCTGTATATATGTTTAATCAATAACAGAGGGGCCAATTCTGGTGCCTATTCATGGGACTCATGGACACCCCAAACACTGGAGAAGCCATGAGGCAGACCTACCACTAGGAAAGATGGATTTAATACCAGCATCTTCTGGCAATGGGACAAGAAACATACAGATGAAGTCCACATACTTGCTGGGGGATGGCAAGCACACACCGAGTCCTCTCTATTTCTACAGTTCTAAGACAGAAACCAAGCTGGTCGCAGAGGTTTGGAATGCCTGCCAAGGGTTACGTTCTATGTCAAAGTTGAGTACAGTCTTGCTCCCAGAAAGCACTGTTTCAGAATAAGAGTGAAACTCGAAGAGGAAATGAGACTCTGCTTCATCTTTACGCTCCTCTTCATGCTGTGCTTGTGCCATTGCTACAATCCAGTCCTTGGATTAGCAGCTACTCCCACAGGGGTGAAGATTTTCATTCCTAGTGTACATTTAAATTCAAACATTCAGAACATATCCTTTTCTAGGCTTACATATTATTCTAAAGAGAAGTGGAAGAACTAAGGAAAAACTCACCCATTCATTACCCCTCCTGGTCATAATTCTCAATATTATATTGTTTAATTCTTGTGGGAACACCACACTGCAAATGGAAGGTTTAGGGATTCCTTCAACTCAGTGATTTGGGCTCTGTTCAATGTCTTAAGGAAGGACTTATTTTTATAACTACCAGAAACTGGCAGAGCATCTCTGTTTTACCACTCAAGTCTGGCTCCACTAAGCAGAGAAGTCTTCGGAACCACATCTACGGTTTTATGCTTTGCACAAAGCAGCCAATTTACTGATTAGTTACATATTTTATGCCTTAATGATACATATTTCGTGATACCCTTTAGAACAAAGGCCTTCCCTGTTGGCTCAGATGGTAAAGAATCTGCCTACAATGTGGGAGACCTGGGTTCAATCCCTGGGTTGGGAAGATCCCCTAGAGAAGGAGGAAACTATGGGAGAAGTTGTGTTCACTTTCTCTTCTAACAGCAATTTAGGGGTCATAACACTTCCCTAATTTTTCTTTTAGTCCTTTTTTACTCCTTCCCATTCTTCTGTCCACCATTATGCTCCCTCTCATAAAACAGAGAAGAGAACCTTCTTCCTCCTATCAAAAGTCAAGGAAGACAAACTACATATACCTTCATGAAGCTAACTGAAAAGTAGCAGCCATTTCAGAAGTGGGAAAAATTCAATTGATGTTAGCACATGCACCTGACCTTACAACTCATATATTCCCCAAATAAACACCTCAGGGCACAAAAATCAGATAGGAGCCTGTCCAGAGGTACCTGACTTTAAGTAGCTGGAGCCTGTCCAGAGCTTAAGGATGTGGCCTGAGAGTCCCAAACAGCCATGCCACGAAAGCCCTAGCTTTGAGGCAAAGTAGCATCTCAAGGAAAACTTCAATCCAGGAAATTTATACATACATCTAGTTAAACACACACATCTTCCCTGCTTTATAGTAATGAGAGTTAATTTCAGCCCTTATGGTTTTGGAAAGATTTAGATAGTTATACTAGAGGAAAAAAGAGATCTGGAAGAACATTCATGAGTGTGGTTGGGTTTCCTTTCGCTTATGCTCCCTGTTTTGTGTCTGGATGTAAGAGCTCTCCAGGGGATAGATTCCAGAAGATTATGCTACGACCACCTGAATGAAGTAGTGGAGTAGATTCCTGCTGCATATTTAATGTTATGTTGGCCCACAAAAACAAGAATTCAGGAAAGATGGGAAAAAACAGTTGTGGTTCTTACTGGTAAATTTCCAATCCTCCTTGAACTCAAGTAACTGTGAGTAATGGGAAGCAGCCAGAAATGATTCACTAATTTAAAAATAATGTTGGCATAAATCCTCCTCTGATCGTTAAAGTGGCCCCATGCCACATCAGTCAAACATGCTCTTAGTTCCTGTGGGTGGAGAGGCTTATCATGAGGGCTGTGATCACTGGAGGTGATAACCATAAGGCAGAGGGGAGAGGGGAGGGAAGACAAAGGGAGAAAAAGAATGAATATGACTGGATGAATCTATGCCTTGGTACTTGCAAGCTAGTTAACAGTGAACCAAAACATTTACTGAGAGAAGAAAAGGGTTTAACTGGTCTAGTAAAGCCCAACCTTAGAGTTGATATTTAATAAAGAGCAGAGGGAGGGAGGGAGGGAGAAAGAGTGGGAGGAAGTAGAAATCAGTAAACAAAAGCTACCTCAGGAAGGTAGGAAAATCTAATTCCTGCCAACTGGGGAAAAAAAGAATCAGAACTAAGCTAGAATGACCTACCTAATATTAAGACAAATGAAATAATGACCAGAGTTACTTTATCATCTTTTATACTATCCGACAAGTATGAAAATGTTTTCTATTTTTAGCATGGACTTAAACCAATCTTGGTATAGTATTATCTCCTAACATAGTTAGCAACCAAAGTGAAATCAGGGTTTTCAAAGCCAAGTGATAGATATTTCTAATTCTGAAAAAAAAGAAAAAAAAAAAGCTAATGGCTTAAAAAAAAACTTTTAAAGCTATGATCTGGGGCTTTTTGTACCTTGTATCTCCAACTATGTACAAAATATTACTTAGATCTCATGATAAAATTTTCCTGTAGGCAGTGTTCTTTTGCCACTGAGTTTTCTTTCACATGATATCAAAATTCTGTTTGTATAGAAAAAATGTCTCTTCTTATAAAAATCCACGTAGATTAGTAAATGTGTTAGGAAACTCACTCATTCCAGGCTCAGTCAAGTAGCTGTAGCGCTTACGTAAAGCTAACGATGCAAAACTCTGTCGTCTATCCGTTTTCTCGGTCTGGAAAAGAAAAAGGAGAGAATGATTATGTTCCAGTTCCTTGTGACATTTTCATCATTTTGAAACATTTTGTACAATGGCATGTCGATATCTTGTTTATCCTTATTTTTCTTCTTAACAGATTTTCTTAGGGAAATATTAGTTCCCTACTGTGATTCTATAGCCCCACCCCAATATCTTAACCAAATAACTATCACTTAGCAAAATATAAGAGCACCAACACAGCAGACTACAGGGAACTACAAATAAAAGACGAGCGTTACAGAGACTTCTGATGCTGAGCAATAAATTCTCCCAAATGTGTTCATATTGAAAGCACATACATCAAGATGTACACTCACTCTTTGTGAGTACATTCAAGGAAAAAGGACCACAAAGTTTATCATTCCGATTACCGCTATTGTTTCTGTATGTTCATAGGCATAAAACGTAGATGAGGAGATTACAGACAGGTTAATGGCTTTATTGAAATAATGTTACTGAATCTTAAAGCTGCTGATTCTATTTAATATTACTGAGGTGTGAGTTTTAAAAATCCAATGATCATATAACTTGGAGAAATATTAGGAGATAACTTATGAAACTTAATTGAACAATTATACTCTTAAAAAATGGCCAAGATAAATGTCTTTTAATAGAATATCAAATATTTATCAATAGCCATTGAGCACATATTTTATAGTACATAAAACATATAAAATGTCATATTATCACCATCTTTGATTTAAAAGTTATACAGTAGATACTAGGTGAAAATACACACAAATGTATATTTATACATGCCAGTCTATCACATTTAAAAATGCTAAACTAAAAAACTTCAGTATCTCTTTTTAAGTCATTGGCCAGATTTTAATTTTGTTAAATGTACTGAAGTACTCTTCTGTATATGTGGAAGAGTAAATTATTCTTTAAAAAAAAAAATGTATCCTTTACCTCATTTAAGCTAAGATCTGCAAAAATATAGCACGTTTCCCACACTTCAGCCCTCTGCACCTTCTTTTATACAGATTCTGTTTCTAGTCTATCTCTGACAGAGTAAAAGCAGAAGTGTTCATATTACCTCATCATCTTGATCTGACTCTGTCTCCTTTTGGTCCCAAGATGCATTGCAGAGACAAGGAATATTATAATGGACAGCAGGGAAAAGAATATCAGGATATGAAAAGGACTGAATAGGGAGCACAAAATGCAAGCTGCTTTAGAAAGCAAAGTAAACCAAAAGAAGCCAACAAAAAATATCAAGAGCTACACATCCATGGCAAATTAATATGTGACATTATTTGAAAGCAAAAAAAAAAAAAAAAAATCTATGAACTACCAGCAGAAGCAGAAGCAATAAACAGAGGACTCCATTATACAAACCATAAGAATTTGACACCACAGTCACAAGACTTAGTCAATCTACACAAAGAGACTAATACAACTTGAGTTTCAAGAGCTTTAATCATGTTACAAAGCATTCCTTAATTGCACACCAAGGGCCTACTTCTTCAAGACCAGGGAAAGAAAGTTAAAATAAACCAGTATTAAAAGATACCTTTTTATGTGCTGGCAGAGTGATGTTTAAGTTGCAAACAGCTGTTTGAGGCAGTCCTTTTGTTGTCTTTGGTTCTTTCAGAAAAGACAGACGGCCACAGGGCTCTTGGCTGGTGTCTCTAATCTAGAAGAATTAAGGTAGTTGACAGTTACATAAAGAGACTTTCCTGAGGATTCCTGTCTGTGTAAGAGTTAAGCATGTTTGTTTTATGGGACCCTTTGAGAGGCAGGAAAAGTAAAGGGAAAAGGTGATATCAATCTCATGTCAGCCAATGTAGTCACATTTAAACTTGGAAAGATTTAGAATGCCCAATCAATAGTCTAAACATAGGAATGTTGTATTGGCTTGTCTCATCCTGACAATCCAATAGTCTGAGTTGTATTCATTTTCTTCCTGTCCAATAATTTTTTTTTCAAAGCCTCAGTTTTAACAACAATAACAGAAGCAAATAATAATAAAACAATTGCCCTATATCTTTTGGTTCTCTGAGGAGGAAGACGGTCTCTCCAGAATGTCCTGGGCTCGACCAGAAATAAAGATGAAATGAATACTCAATCTGGATTTCATCAATTATTTGATTACTGAGCATTCCAGATATGATGCGTGTTATTGCTCTAGATTTCTTGGGCTTACAAACATTCGTCTAAATATAAATGATCACTTAACTGTTTAAAAGGTAGAAACTCTTTTTACTAATTCTACAGTTTTTCCTAGCTCAGAAGTATACTCACATAGAACTAGGACAAAAATCTGATCTCATTCCTATGAATTGAAGTTTGGTGGGATATTTTAAACAGAATAAATCATTAGAATCTTCTTTAATCTTTAAGATTATTTTTAAAAAATCCACAGAATCTCTCTTAAAGGTGATTTACCTTGATGGAAAATGGCAGTCTATTTTCTTTGAAAGCATAAAAATTAAAAACAAGTTGCTGTCCTCCTTTGGTAAGTGGGGCCAGGTTTCCATAACAATCAACATAAATAGGTTTTCCTTCAAGAACCTTTTAGAGTAAAAGAAATACATAATTTAATGTTAATTTAAATTGAGAGAGTTCTGAGATTTTAAGTCAATATAACATTAAGATTGATATGTTTCTATGTCACATTTGTCTTCTGATTGGGCAGTTACATCTATTTTCCACAAAAATAATTATTGGTTCACTGTGATTGGAAACTGTAACATGGACATGCAAAAGACAGAATTATAGACTTATTCTCCCAATTTTAAACATATTTGAGAATGTACCTGACATCAATCACTTATCCATAGAGTCTGAAAGTTGTTTTGGACTCTTGGATACTTATCTGATTACTGGTTTGAAAAGTGGAAAGTCATGGTGATGTGTATAGACTGTGACTATGATAATAACTCAGGTAGCCACAGGAAAATTGTGATCATGACATAGATTCCTTGGTGGTACATTTTAACCAAATAAAATAGTCTCAAAGATACTTAAAATTATTTAAGAGTGAATCTGTATCAAGCTTTTAAAACAAAAACTAAAATTAACAAGGAACTTGAAATTTATAGTACATGCTATATTATGACCTCAAAATAAAAAAGAAAACTCCATATCTGGAGAATGTAATAGAATGAACTTGCTGAAAACAAGGTACCTCAATATCTTTGCTTCTTGCAACTTCCTCAAAATTCTCTTGCTGCTCTAAAGTTTTATCCACTTTATCATCTGTCATGCAGAAACATCGCAGAGAGGATTCTACAGGATCATTCATTTTGGCAAAAACAACAAACTTGGCCATATATGGAACACATATTAATTCTCTGTACAGCTGTGTGGCTAACCCTACAGTTTCTAAAACTTGATGGCAGTCTGCAAGCCAAAATCTGAGGAAGACAAAAACAAAACAGTAACGAAAGTATAAAAATGAGATTTCAAAGCCAAATCTTAAAAAAATTTACCATTTTAAAAAAGTAGAGTATATAAAGGAACTAAACCAAAACATTACTTGTTCATTTAAACAAATAGCAAAGATGTTTACTGTGTTTATCAAACAAAGAAACCCTACGTTTATTATTGTTATGATTTTGCTAAGAAAATGCTAAGGAATTTTTCCTCTATTTTCTTTTCCATAAAACTCTCCTTCCCATCTTATACATACCCATAATAAACCTTCCTTTCTACTCCTGTTTAAGAATTTATTACTTCACCTTGGAAGGAACAAGAATTTTATGGTAGAAAATGGGAGAGAAAGGAAATCCTATTAGTTTTTATGAATTGCTAAGAATTTCTACTGGAAGAAGCAAGTTTACCATCTTACAGCTTCCTGTGAGGGCTGGATAATACGACATCCAAGTGAATTTAAAATTTCTGGAGTTAGGCCCAACTTTACCATCAACATTTTAAAGAATAATCATACTGGTATTAAGCACATTTTTTTACTTTCCAAAAAGGTAATAAAAAACAATTCCTAGTGCTTTTTGAAAGCCTTTATTTCCATACCTGGCTGAAACATTGGTTGTAAAAGAGACACAATCCTTTATAAATGTCAAAGGAGTAGTTCCTGTGATGTCTTCCCACTGAGCAGGCGATGTGCCCCCTGAGAGAACAGCAGCAGATATATTGACTTTATTATAGATATGCTCCTTGTAAAATTTTTATCATCATCCTGTTCTTTCTGTATAGCCAGTAACTTGTAAAACTTGAACACTTTCAATTAATGACATGCACTAAAGGTGGTTTTCCTCTCTACTTTCCTTTTACCAGCTTATAGTGATCTTCTTGTAAGATAATATTACATTAGAAAAAAAAAACTTTTCTGTTTGTCTAGATACTAATGAATGGCTTAAACTTGGGGCACACAACTTCATTTTAAGCTACAATCTACAAGTGCAAAGATCTGTTGCTTCAGGTAGACAATATGATTTTTTAAAATACAACAATGGCAAGAACTATCAGAAAGTTAAGAGGGAGTCCATTTTATACTGCCTGAATCATTTAATTTTCCAGGCTAAAAGGGGAACCAGTCATTAAAATTATTCTTTAGAAAAAAACAAATGAGAAAACCTATTTTAACCTTGGACTTTAAGTTAAACATCATCTTAGGTTAATCAGATGATGCGTTAGCTCTGGATTCTGGGAGCTTATCACAAAAGGTGCCTATCACCTAAACCTGCATGTTTAGTCTCTTGGATCACACTTGTGAACAGAGTAGGTAAAAAAAATTATGTATTCACTGGGCTCTTCCCTACTCTTGGTGCTCTGTGGGAGCCTGTTTTTCCCAGAGTCCATCCAATTTCCTATAGCCTACAGGGTGTTTCTAGGTCAGTAACCTAAGTCACGGAGAGATTACTAGATGCTCCAGTAAATTCAGTAATACCTCAGTCACCTTTAAAAAGCACTATTATTAACACTAAACTTAAAAGCAGGAAAAATGGTATCACTGAATTTTAACTGTCATGCTATCAGCATCTTCAAGAAATAATTACAGGGATAATAGAGATGAGGTGATGGACAAGTAAAACGTATTTTTTTTTCTACTTTATTTATAATGTTGGTAGGGATGTTTAAAGATTTTCTGTCTTTGTACAGAATCCTTACAAGTGCTATGGCAAAAACAGCAAGGACAGCAACAACTTAACCAAACCTGTAATGCTACAGAGAAGGCGCAGATTGGGTGTGGTATCTCCCTTGTATCCATTGGAGACACCTTCTCCTGAGGCTGGGGGCACTGGAATGGTCATTGTGATAGGCTTATGGAATTTCCTTCTTCTTGGTTCCACAGTGACAATTGGGCTAAATGTTGCTTTGTTTCCAAGGATCTTTTTCACAATTTCATCTGGAACAGGCTGGGCCTAGAGACAAGAGAGAGGACCTTAAATGAAGTTGGACATTTTTCTCTTATCAGAAAGTTGACTTTTTATTTGAGGAGGAAAAGACCAATAACAACCACCAAAAAATGTCTTACTTCTGTTGTTAACATTCTTGTGTATGCCTTGTGATGGCCATATGTATGGATTTCTGGTAGTTATATATCTAAGAGTAAGAGCCAAATTGCTATTTGAGATACACATATGACCACCATTACAACAGAACCGCCACACTGTTTTCCAAAATGCTGGTTGCAGGACCATTTCTAATTCTCACCAGCAGGTGTGAGTGGTCTAGTTGTTCCACGTATTTGCGGACACTTGGTATTGTCCGTCTTTTTTTAATGGTAGTTTTACTGAGTGAAGTTTAGCATATTTTAATATGTTTATTGATATTTGGAAATGGAAGAGACTATAACCCCCCAGAACTTTTGTTATTTTAAAGAAAACTTATTAAAAATTTTGGGGCAAAAAAAGTCTCTCTTATTCACCCTTTCTACTTCAGGAAAGAATGAATCAAATACAGCACTGTCGTAGGAACTAATAGCTCGAGTATATCCCCAACAGAACGCAGGCCTGGCATGAAAGAGAGAGGGACTCGGATCTCAGAGCAGAGAAACATCTCGGTCTAATCCAAAGGACGACAGACATTGAGTCTAGTATATTTTATATCTATGCAGGGCATTTAGTAAAATACTACAAAGGCAACTTATACTCATGTAAAAATGGATGTTTCCAGAGTTAAGTAACAAAAAGGCATACGAGATTTCAATGGACGTCAATTCTAGTCTAACAACCCTAATTTCTTCTCTTTTTTTGTTTCTTTGCTATTTGGTAAAATATTCAATATGGGGAGACAATTGAAAGGAACTTCATACTACTGAAATATAAGGTAGTCTCTTTAAGACACAGAAGTACAGAACAGACTTTTGAACTCTGTGGGAGAAGGTGAGGGTGGGATGTTGCGAAAGAACAGCATGTATATTATCTATGGTGAAACAGGTCACCAGCCCAGGTGGGATGCATGAGACAAGTGCTCGGGCCTGGTGCACTGGGAAGGCCCAGAGGAATCGGGTGGAGAGGGAGGTGGGAGGGGGGATCGGGATGAGGAATACGTGTAAATCTATTGCTGATTCATGTCAATGTATGACAAAACCCACTGAAAAAATAAATTAAAAAAAAAAAAAGGTAGTCTCTTTAGCTCCAAATGTTTACTGAACTCTCAGTCAAATTATTAATTACTATATTAAGTAACAAAACAAAGTTATTTCAGGTTATTTTCCTTATTCAGTGAGAAAAAAAGTTCTGGCTAGGTTCTGGCTAGGTTCTAACAGAAACGAATAAATGCAAGAAAGACCATTCTTGCCAAGATTTTCAGCCAGCTTTCCAAACCAAAACAGGTTCCAACTGGCTGGATAAAACCCAGCATTTATGATTTGCTTGAACTAAAATTTGAAAGCTTGCAAGTTTCACTATTACTGATTTTTGTGATGTGGCATATTATAAACCAAGTGAAATATGGTTTGTTTCTTTAATGGTCTATGTGCTCTTTGGCGCTTTGTTGCTCCACTCCACATTACTGAGACCAATAATCTATGATTAAAAAAAAAATCTTTCATCTTTTTTTTTAATCATACAAACAAAAAAAGATGTTTCAAGTGATACATCTAACAGAAAACCCCTAAAATATGTACCTATTTTGATAAGCCACTTAGCTAACTTTATACTTCTTATTTAAAATAGACTGATGAGTCCCCCAATGGCCCAATGCTTCAGTTAGCAATATATCATTAGGCTGAGTCATGACAGCAGTTTTCAGAGCAGAACATGCTCACACACTCTCTGTGTACCAAGGAGAAAACTTTCTGTGAACATTACCTGGAGGCCTACTCGAATTCTTTTGGTTAAAGCACCCTCTGGGAAAGAAGCTTGGACAAGGGGCACAGTGGTACTGCTCAGAATTCCACCTTCAGGACCAATCTGATTGCTTTCCTGCTTAATCCGTGAAACCACTGCAAAATACTGGGGGAAATCCTTAGTGATAATCCTGCAGATGCGCTTTTTCCCTAACTCCTCCAGGCTGTCAAGTTCTGAAAAGAAAAAATGAATGAAAAAGCCATGAGAATAAGCTTATCTACACAATACCTTGAGACAAACTGATGTGTAATTCTGACAGGTAAAATTATTTAGATTCAGTAGTCAAAACAGAGCTTTATGATATAGAGAAAACTACAGTGACCCTAAAATAATACTAAACTTTGCAAAAATATTTTATAAAGCTATTCACATGCAGTATTTGTAGAAAAATATTTCTACTAAAGAGGAATAAACATTTTCAAAAACTGGCCTTTTGCCACAAATGGACAAATTTCTGCTCTTCAGGAAGAGATACGTTGTCTGTAATTATTTATAATAATGCCCTCAACTGCCCAAAGAATGAGTCATAAAATAGAAGGGCCTCACAAGAAAGTAAGTACCTCACTATGTGTGAAAGACTCTGGAACTTTATTTGAAAATCTCTTTAAAATATTTTTAAATATTTGTTTTGATGTGGACTATTTTTCAAGTCTTTATTGAATTCATTACAATATTCCTTCTGTTTTATGTTTTCTTCTTTTGGCTGCAAGCATGTGGGATCTTTGCCTGATCAGGGGCTGAACCCACACGTCCTACACTGGAAGGTGGATTCTTAATCACTGGAATGCCAGGGACATCCCTAAAATATTTTTAAATTACCCAAATTATCTGTATCATCACCACTATCTGTCTACTCATCAATGGCCTTCATCCATCAAGCTCAATTTACCTACAAGTGGACACATCTTCTTCCCTTCTGTCCACCTGCAAACCTGCTTCTTGCCCTGTAGTCCTAACTCCGGTAGACGCTTTGTTTTACACCTTGCCCAGTCCTCCAGTCTGCTAGCTTTGACTGACTTTCCTTTGTACTTCATATCCAAAGATCAAAGTCCAGTTGGTTCTGTTTTGGAAATGGTGTACTCTCCTGTCATCCCTTTGGTTCAGACCCTGTTTCAACCAGTTCTCCGACTCTTTGTGATTCCATGGACTGTAGCCCACCGGGTTCCTCTGCCCATGGAATTTTCCAGGCAAGAACACTGGAGTGGGTTGCCATTTTCTACTTCAGGAGATTTTCCCAACCCAGGGATTGAACTCGCGTCTCTTGCATCTCCTGCACTGGCAGGTGGATTCTTTATCCCTTAGTGCCACCTGGGAAACCCACGTTACTGATACCACCCCTTAACCATCTCCCTGTCCTCGCCTCCCCTTACTCCAGTCCACTTCCTACAGTGAAGCCAACCGGATTTCTTTCAAAAGCCCAACTTTATGCAGAATTCTGATAGGTTTAATGAAAATAAATGATTTCAAACAACATACAAAATAATATTTGAGACTAAGAAGAGTAGAAAAGTATTTTAGAAAAGATTTGTAAGGGGAAATTTATAAAATTTGCAAACTTAGAAATATCACAATAAAAGAGTTATATAAAGAGACATAAAATATGTATAAGAAATACATAATAATAGACAAGTAGGTCAGGGAGACAAAATAGAATCAAGAAATAGATTTACCTTCATATATGTGTATACACACACACACATATATACATATATAGTATATATGTAAGTCCATATATATCTACTTTTATATATCTATTATGTTTTTAGTATATTTAAATCAAAGTCATATATTTAAACTTTAATTCAGTCAGGAAAAGATGGTTTATTTAAAAGATGATGTTGATATAACTGAAAATCTATTTGGAAGAACGAAGCTAAAGCTCAATCTCTATATCTTACCATATGTTAATAAAAATTCCCTTTGGATCAGAGACTTAATTACTTAAAAATTAAAATATCACCAAAAAAAAAATCAAGAGAGTATCTTTTAGCCTTGAATAGGAGAAACTTTCATATTCAAAACTGGACACTCATACCTATGGCTTATTCATTGTCTGAATCATATTCATTGATATATGACAGAAACCAATAAAATATTGTAAAGCGATTATCCTCCAATTAAAAATACATTAAAAAAAATGGACACTCAGAGGCCTAAAAGGCAGTTTTATAAAATTTAAATAACATTTATTTCCTAAAAAAATTTCTTTTAATTGGGATAGAGTTGCAACTCTATGTTAGTTTTTGCTTTAGTTAGTTTTAACTTTATGTTAGTTTTGCTGCACAACAAAGTGAATCAGCTATATTATACATACACTTCCTCCCGTGTGGACCGCCTTCCCGTCCCAGTCATCTAGGTGACAGCAGAGCACTGAGCTAAGCTCCTTGTAAAAGGCAGTTTGACTATATAAACATGTAAAGCTTTCTATGGCAAAAATAGTAAACGAATGACAAAAGGTAGGCTGGGAAAGGTAATAGCGACACGTAACAAATGAAGAACTAATATGCTCAATACTAACGGCAGCTACAAGTTGTTAACAAGATGACAGAGAAACTAGCACAAATGTAAAATGTTATAAACAGGTGAGTCACAGAAAATGGCCAATAAACATATTAAAATATTCAATCTTAAAAAAAAATAAAATAAAATATTCAATCTTGGTAATTTACATGGAAATACCAATTCAAACATAGTTCAACCTCCTGCTACACCCACCTCCGGGTAATATTAAAAACCAATAATATCAAGAGAAAATTGGGGGAAAGCAGATGCTTTCAGTCATTGCTGGTGGGTGTGAATAGCAGTAATCTTTTGATAGTGTAATGGGGCATCTTCTGTTCAAAATGAAAACGCATCTATCCCTGGACCCAACAACCCTATTTTCTGACATTCTCTTATAAAGTGGAAATGAAAGTGAAGTCGCTCAGTCATGTCCGACTCTTTGCGACCTCATGGACTGTAGCCTACCAGGCTCCTCCACCCATGGGATTTTCCAGGCAAGAATACTGGAGTGGGTTGCCATTTCCTTCTCCAGGAGATCTTTCCAACCCAGGGATTGAACCCAAGTCTCTCACATTATAGGCAGACGCTTTACCGTCTGATCCACCAGGGAAGACATTCTTTTATAAGCTCAGGCAAAGCAGCGTTGCTTGAATGACTAAAGCTTGAAAGAGCCTGTGTGCCCATCAGTAAGGGCACTGTTTGATAAGTCAGTTTGTCCACACTCTCATTCCCAGAGCAAGTGAATAGGAGGATTTGGATCCATCCACCTACCAAGTGTTTACTGAGGACACACTGTGTGCGGGCACTGGTCTAGTCACCAGGGGTACAGCAGAGAGCAAACGAAAGTCACGGCCCCAGGGAGATTACAGTCTAATGGGTGGAGGGTCAGGAAACACCTCTCTAAGGAGGTGACGTTAGAGGTGAGCTGTGAGGGAAGGAGGGAGCCAGACAGGTAGTGATTGACATGTGTAAAGTGAGGAAAAACACAAGATGCTGAGCAACATGCATAGTATGATCCTTTCTAGAGGAAAAGTATAATCTATGTTGGTATACTTTCACAAGAGAAATTTGCAGAAGAAACCTTCTACGCTGTTAGCACTGGTAACTGGAGTTGGAGGTGAAGTGAGGAGAGGGTGGGGAATAAGAGAGTGTTACCTTCGGGTTTACATGCTGGGGTGGTTTTAATTGCTATAAAATAAAGGGGAGATCCCCACACTTCGGGGAGGGGACTGGTTTTGTTTTGTTGTTTGCTACTCACAGAAACCTCCTTTCACTTCCCCTGACACCTACAGTACATGCCTACCATTGCTCCACTGAGAAGGTGTCCATCTCCTCTATTAGACTCTGGGCTGAGATTATGGCTATTCTACACAGAAATGTGTAGAAAGGTAAAACAGCTGGTTAGGTAATTGGATCAGTGACATATTCTCATTTTACAGATTAACTACTACCAAGTTAACTGCTAACTAGGAGAGAAATAGGGTCAACCCAGATCAAAGACAGAACTGAAGTCTTGGTCCAGTGTTTGTTTTTTTAACCATCTCCTTCCCCTCTGCTCTGTCAAAACCTAAATACTGAGTCTCTAGTGAAGAAAAAGAAAACAAAGGTAAATAATAATAATAATTTAAAAAGCCCTACTATAGAAAAAACAGAAAGGAATCAAAAAGTTTGTTCAGGAAAATATTCTGGGCAAGTTTTCACCTATTCAGCACTTGACAGAGAATAAAAGTTTCCATTCAGAGCAGATATATTTCCTTTCCCGTGATTTGGCTTATTTTAAAAAGTCTGAATTCCCAGAGTTCATAATGTCTGCTCCAACTGAGAAAGTTCTGATAGTTTGTTTCAATTGCTGTGCAACTCCTCACCATCAGCTAAGTAGATTCTTTTTTCCTTCAGTTTCAAAGCTATGATTATGTCCTCCTGTAGAAATGGCTTAGGATTCCACATAGTGCAAGCAATTTACATGGACTCTGCTATGAAATTACACACTTCAAACAAGACAGATGTCCTAACCTGGAATGTAACAAGTGTGTATCCTGTGAGTATTAAGCTTACTCCAATCAGTCTGGACCCACCGGAAGGAGTAAGGCATCTTTCTGGGGACTTGTGATAATGTGTACTTCTTAGCTGTTTGTGTTTTTGACTGTTGTGGGTGTGTGCATGTACATTTGTGAGGAGTTAGAGTCGCTTGGACAGCACAGAGATCAAACTAGTCAATTCTAAAGGAAATCAACCCTGAATGCTCATTGGCAGAACTGATGCTGAAGCTGAAGCTCCAATACTTCGGCCACCTGATGCGAAGAGTCGACTCACTGGAAAAGACCCTGATGCTGGGAGAGACAGAAGGCAAAAGGAGAAGAGGGAAGCAGAGGATGAGATGCTTGGATGGCATCACCGATTCAGTGGACATGATCTTGGACAAACTCGGAGATAGTGAGGGACAGGGAAGCCTGGCATGCTGCAGTCCACGGGTTGCAAAGAGTTGGACATGATTTAGTGACTGAAAAACAGCAACAAGGTAGAGACGGATATTTTGCCCCTGGAAACAAATGCAGTGGGTTTACAAAGAACTGCCACCTGGTGTAATGGAGGTCACTTTGTCACACTTAGGCCACATTACCTTGTGTGAAGCACTAAGGCAACTCCAAATAGATGAGGTGTACCCATCAGATGCAGCAAATGACTGGTAAATGGAGAAGCTTCATGCTTAATTTCTGACATCTTTTAGGATTTGCCAGTGACTCAGGGACCCTCTGTGTTGTACCCAATCTCTTTTAAAGCTGTTAGCAATTCCTCTGTCACCTAGCTCCCAGAGCAGTGTGCCCCCAAACTGGCCACATCAGAAGTAACACCAGTGTTATGTGTTAATAGCAGAGACTCCCGGGCTTCTGTAGTGGAGATTCTGAGTTGGGAGCCCAGGGATGGAACCTGAAACTTCCCTACTCAACTCAGGTGACTTTATGACTTGACATACTTGAGAAGCAAAGTCTTAGTAGACTCTTACCCTGTATCTGTTTTTAAGTATCCAGACTCCAAATTATTAAAAACATGACAACAGGATCCCATGAAAAACAAGGACATTTCAATATGAGAAGAGGTACTTATGGGGGAACAATAAATATCTATTAGTTTTAAATGATTTTTAAAAAGATATACTAAACCACTCCATAGCTATAGAATTAAAGGAGACAAGGACATAAAAATTATTAAGAGCTTCTTACTTTTCAGGGTGATTCTAATGCCTGCACAATGAAAGGACCTTGGAATCCCTCTCTTTCTTTAAATCTGTTACTAGTAAAGTTTTTTTTTTTTTTCCCCTCTCTCTCTTACATATATGGACATCAAAGGGAAAAGAGAGAGGTGAGTTCTGAAATAGGTTTGGCCAGGAGGAAGGTTAAAATTTACACTTACTGCATGTCTGCTTTGTGGCAGGTCAATTACTATTTTGCCCACATAGCACTTTGGTGAAGTAAGTGTCTGAAGTTCAGAGAGGTTAAGTGACTTGCCCAAATTAACTTAGCTGGTCTGCTTTCGAGCTAAGACGCAGGTGGGAGAAAGGACAAAACCATGCAGACCATGGACATCAACCACTATTTGACACAATGTCTTTGCAGGCTAGCTGGCACATGGGTTGCTGCTGCTGCTCTTTAGTTACTAAGTCGTGTCCTACTCTTTGCAACCCCATGGACTGTAGCCCACCAGGCTCCTCTGTCCATGGGATTTCCCAGGCAAGAATACTGGAGTGGCTGTGGGTTGCCATTTCATTCTCCAGGGCATCTTCCTGACCTAGGAATCAAACCTGCATCTCCTGCTTGCCAGGCAGATTCTTTAACACTGAACCACTAGTTAGTGGTCGATAAATGGGTAAATAGTGGATAGATAATGAGCAGTGAATAGATAATGATAAGTGGACGAGTAGTGGATATCAGCTTTCCTGATAGCTCAATTGGTCAAGAATCCGCCTGTGATGCAAGAAACCCCAGTTCGATTCCTGGGTCAGGAAGATCCCCTGGAGAAGGGAAAGGCTACCCACTCCAGTATTCTGGCCTGGAGAATTCCACTGACTGTATAGTCCATGGGGTCACAAAGAATCGGACACAACTGAGTGACTTTAACTTAGTGGGTAGATATACAAACACCCTGATCCAAAAGATGACATAACTTCTTATTGGCTCACTCCAGAAGCAGAAAGTTCTGATGACAGTGGAATAAGAAATGGAAGCTAATGTTCTATAGCATTCTTGCCTCGCTGATGAATGATAAATTTCTTAAGTACCTTGTAACTCATTTAGTTTCCTTCTTGGTAAAAGGTGTGACAGGATTCTCTGTAACTGAGATTTTGCAACAGAGCAAGAAGGATCATAAAATGCTTTGCAAATATGAATGCTTATGAAGGTCATAATACAATGAATCATAAATAACAGAATTGAAATCACATTCCCACGAAATAAGTTTTTCTTAAAGCATTTAAACCATCACCTTGATCAGTTTGGCCTCACTCTTACAAGCATGTCATAAATGTCTTGATAACTTGGTTAAATGAGTCCATGACTCTCTTTCCTGTATGGAATCTGTTTTCTAAAGGCCGTTTGTGATCTGCAGGTTTGAGTGTGAATAGTCTATAAAAGGAATACAAGCTAAAGGTTTCACAAAGGATGATTTTTGTATCTGGGGTTTCATTTCTGGTCATATGAATGTTCTCTTAGCTTGCTCTTCTAAGAATGGAGTATTTAATAATGAGTGGTGGGAAAAAATGGAGTCTTAGAATATCAGAATTCAAAAGGGCAGGCTAGCTCATATGGGTCTGTGGAAAGTTTTTGTAGACAGCTATCTTAGGTTCAAATCCAGTTCTCAAACCAGTGAGCTTGCACTTTGGACAGATTCCTGAACTCTGAGCCCTACATTACTGGTTTATAACATCAGGATAAGAAATTTTCCTCTGCAGTAGATATGACAAATAAATGATACAAAACCACCTGCACAGTTCTGTTGACATAACTTAGGTTGCATATTCCTTCCAAGGTCACACAACCTTGGAGATAGAGGAGAGCCACAGAGCCTGCCTTTGGCAGATCTAAGTTTGGATTTCTTTTAAAGAAAAATCACACTATTTCTGTTTTGCACCTCTACAAGTGTATAAATCAGAACTGCTATCAGTTTTTAAGAGAAAATTTCACCAATAACAGAAAATTAAGTAGCAGATAAATTGGGGGAAAGGAGGGAAATAAAAGATAAACTTATAGTATTTAACTCTGGCTATAAAATTTGGTGGCTCAGACAGTAAAGAATCTGCCTGCAATTCAGGAGACCCAGGTTCAATCCCTGGGTAAGGAAGATATGTGGAGAAGGGAATGACTACCCACTCCAGTATTCTTGCCTGCAGAATTCCATGGATAGAGGACCCCAGTCAGGCAACTGTCCATGGGGTCACAAAGAGTCAGACGTGACTGAGCAACTAATATTTTTTTCATAGACTATGGGGAGCAATAGCACACGTGTAATATACTCACTGAAATATTTCAGAAAATTATAGACATTCATTTCTTGGAACTAATGTTCAGCTCCATCTGAACATGCAACTTTTGGAACAAGCCCTCCATGAGGTTAGAGGAAAAACCCCTCAAATTATATATTTGACTCTTCTTCCTCAAAGGAAACACAGTAGGAACTTTTTCAATTTTTATTTTGGAAAACTTAGATTCATGGGAAGTTGCAAAGACAGTACAGAAAGGTCCCATAATTTCAGCAATTTAACTCATTGAACTCTGGCATCTGCTATTCATCTGTCTGGGTCAGCATTATTTTACACCAAGGTAGAGATCTTTGTTATTCAGATTTGCACAAGTAATTGAGGGCTAATGATGCAGAATGTCTGGAAATAATGACATATCTGTTTGTTTTTCCCTCCAGGTTTAGCAATCCCTATAATTTCTAATGACCCTATATCTTGAAGTTAATTTTTAGAAAACTAATTTCTAACCGTTACATGCCCTTTTCCTGCTTCCCAGACCTCCTCTCCTCATTTGTGGCATCCGTTCGTTTAGAAGTTGTTTTCTCTCTTAGGTATGGGTCACTGAATTACTGAGGAAATATATCACCAAGAGTGGCAGCACATGCCTGGATAAAAGTCATTTATTTCTTCTTTCAGTCAACAAATTATGATGAAGAGACAACACTGCTAAGAGCTGTTACGTACATGGGGCATAATGACTGTCACCAGAGCACTCTCTGCACGCATGAACGTTAGAGTCCACCATGAAGAGAGCAAAGCTCAAAGCTGCTTACAGAAGAAGACAGGCCAGGTGCCGTCGACTATTTACCAGGTGGATCTAACTTGGACTGGGCTTTAGGGAATGCTTCCTGGAGGAAGAGAAGTGAGGGAGGGCATGTTTGGCCACGCTGGAATAATCTGTTTTCTGCTATGACTGCAGAAGCCTCATATTCGTTGCATCTGCTTCTCCATGTTATTTTCTAGAAAAATATTCTTCCACATTAGATTACTTTTCTATTTATGTAAATAAAAAGCCTTTTAAGCAATTAGCCCCCTTACATAACTTTCCTCAACCCTCCTTTTAACCGTTGGTACTATATCCAGACAAGAAACAATGAATACAATCCTATCTTCAAAATCAGGATCGGATATAATGTCTTAAAGCTAAAGACCAATCGGTAACTCAGCATGTGGCACAAACATGTAAGTGCACTGTGCTCCGAGGGGCCTAGACCTGCAGTGTCCACAAGTCAGCCTCATTCACACCGACACTGAAGGTGATGCAGGATATGGGCCAGTCTCTCACAGTCCTTGACTGTCCCTGGAGGGCGCTGAGCCACCCCCTCCTTCCTCCCCGCCTGACATGTGTGACAGGATGTCTGAGGTCAGTTTTGGACCCAATAATGGTTCATTAAGACATGGAATTGCTAGCAAGTCCATTACATAGATGTGTATAAAACTTGGCATTGGTACTGCTCATCTGCTTTGGTCCTGTGTTTATTCCCTGACTAGCAGGGGTGATGGAACTGCTCTGGTCTAGTCAAGTACATGGTGGGCATCATTCCATTGATTTAAAGGAACATTTATATGGCAATGAACTGAGAGCAAATTACTATTGTGTTATGGTTCAACTGATAGATTTTAGCATGCTTTTCCTATTTTTTTTTTTTTTTTTACACTCCAACCACAGTCTATTTTTTTTTTTTTCTTTGCACTTCAACCACAGCCCTGATTTGGTTAAGTTCAGTTTTCACTTTTTCCTCCAGAATTTTTCAAAATCAGTAACAGATTTCTCCAACAGGTGGTGCTGTGTGCAACATAAAGCTACATACTCCACTTCGCAGTGCTCAACTGATTCTATGATCTAACTTGACAATTTAAGATCACTGTTTGGTCTCATGGCTGATAAAGTAAAAATAAGTTCAACTGAAAAGAACAAAAGTAGCAATTTTTAACTGAAAAGCATGTTTCTAAAATATGATTGATATAGTTAGACAATAAATTATGGACATTTTATTTTCTGTTAAGCTACATAATTAGTATAAATTTTCCATTCCTGCTTCCATTTGTAGTAAAACAGTATATGTAATTATTTAATCTAAAATGTATTACCATAAAATTTCACTTGCTCTCATCTGAACATTAAGCAGTGTTAACAAGTGAGGAAATATTTTCCTAGTGCTGTAATACTGTTTGGAGAACTTCGGCAACATTTTGTTCCAATACAGTGATTGGGATTTTAAAATAATAGCAAAATTCACATATCTTCAAAGCATGCTTTTGATAGGTAGTAATGATTTTGATTTTAAAATCTAATAGATTTTAGACCTAATATGTATAAATCAAAATCTACTACTGTCCATGGTAGTGCTGTCTAAAAAAATTTAATGCATGCCATATATATAAGTTTAAAAAATTTATAGCCACACTGAAAAATAAAAAAGGAATAGGTGAAATTATTTTTTTTTTAGGTGAAATTATTTTTAACAGTATGTTTTTTTATTTCAGTATACCCCAAATGTTACCATTTCAACATTCAATTAATATAGAAATTATAAATGAGATATATATTGGGGGGTACTAAATCTTCATATATCTGGTATATTTTATATTTATATTTACAGCACATCTCAGTTTGTATTAGCCCTATTTCAAGTGTTCTCTGGCCACAAGTAGCTAGTGGCTACTGTACTGGTCAGTCCAGGACTGAGCATTTCTCAAACTCCTCAATTCTTAAGACCTCTAAGGAGGAAGGATTCTTTTACTAATAAATATTACTCCCAGGTCCAGTATAACCACAAACTATACAACATCCCTTTGGGGTCTGACTTTAGAGACATTTATTCTACTTATTTTATTGAACTTTAGTTGATTTATAATGTGCTAGTTTCTGCTATACATCAAAGTGATTCAGACAGATATATATATATTGTTTTTCATATTCTTTTCCATTATAGTCTATTATAGGATATTGAGTATAGTTCCCTGTACTATATAGTAGGACCTTATTGTTTATCTACTCTATACATATAGTAGCTTGTATATGCTAATCCCAAGCTCCTAATCCAACCCTCTCCCCATATCCCCTCTCACCGGAAGCACAATTTTAAACATGGTGAATTGAACTTTGTTAGTTTAATTCAAGAAAGGTTTTAATTAAACTTTCAAAGTGGATTCAATTTGCTGCACTTGAAAGATGATGCTTTTGCAGGGGCAGAATGAGTACTTTTCTTTTGCGGTACCTTTTTCTCTCCCGAGAAAACACCAGTGAACAAGTGCTAGAACAAGATTTAAGTCTGCAGCCAAATAGAAAAGTGGCTCCTGCTACATGATACCTTAGTGGTAAGAGCAGGTTCTTCACACCCAGACCAACTGTCCTCTGTGTTATTCTAGCCTCTTATTTCAGTATAACTCTGCTAACACACCTGCTTCACTAGCATAATTACTGACACCTTTGTCCCTGAGCTTGGTAGTGCCACAAAGAACTCTTGATTCCATCTTATTCTGCAGTGACTGTCTTTCCTGAATACACACCATGTCTTTTGGAATCATACAAGAATTAAGAGGGTACCTTGATTCATAGTGGAAAATTTAAATAGCAACTGACATTTCTGTCACCTTTTGTTGCATACAAAGCACTTTTATAGGCATCCTCTAGCCACTGGACTGGAAAAGGTTTTCATTCCAATCCCAAAGAAGGGCAATGCCAAAGAATGTTAAAACTACCATACAATTGCACTCATTTCACATTAAGGTTATGCTCAAAATTCTTCAAGCTAGGCTTCAGCAGTATGTGAACTGAGAACTTTCAGATGTAAAATATGGGTTTAGAATAGGCAGAGGAACCAGAGATCAAATTGCCAACATTTGTTAGAGCATAGAGAAAGCAAGGGAATTCCAGAAACACATCTACTTCTGCTTCACTGACTATGCTAAAGCCTTAAACTTTGACTTTGTGGATCACAACAAACGTTGGGAAATTCTTAAAGAAATGGGAATACCAGACCACCTTAGCTGCCTCCTGAGAACCGGTGTGCAGATCAAGAAGCAACAGGTAGAACTGGACATGGAGCAACTGACTGTTTCAAAGTTGGGAAAGGAGTACAACTAGGCTGTATATTGTCACACTGCTGATTTAACTTATATTCAGAGTATATCATGCAAAATGCCAGGCTGGATGAATCACAAGCTGGAATCAAGACTGCTGAGAGAAATACTGACAACCTCAGATATGCAGATGATACCATTCTAATGGCAGAAAGCGAAGAGGAACTAAAGAGCCTCTTGATGATGGTGAAAGAGGAGAGTGAAAAAAACTGGTTTGAAACTCAACATTAAAAAAAAAAAAACTAAGATCATGGCATCTGGTCCCATCACTTCATGGCAAATAGAAGGGGAAAAAGCGGAAGCAGTGACAAGTTTTTTTTTTCCCTTGGGTTTTAAAATCACTGCAGATGGTGACTGTAGTCATGAAATTAAAAGACACCTGCTCCTTGGAAGGAAAGCTATGACAAATGTAAACAGTGTATTAAGAAGCAGAGATGTCACTTTGCTGACAAAGGTCCATATAGTCAAAGCTATGATTTTTCCAGTGGTCATGTACTGATGTGAGAGCTGGACCATAAATAAGGCTGAGCTCCGAAGAATTGATGCTTTCAAATTGTGGTGCTGGAGAAGACTCTTAAGAGTCTCTTGGACTGCAAGGAGATCCAACCAGTTAATCTTAAAGGAATCAACCCTGAATATTCATTCGAAGGAGTGATGCTGAAACTGATACTCCAATACTTTGGCCACCCAATGCGAAGAGCTGACTTAGTAGAAAAGACGATGATGCTGGGAAAGACTGAAGACAGGAGAAGGGGGGCGGCAGAGGATGAGATAGTTAGATAGCATTACTGACTCAATGGACATGAATTTGGGTAAACTCCAGGAGATAGTGGAAAACAATGCAGCCTAGCAGGCTACAGTGCATGTGGTCACAAACAGTTGGACATGACTTAGCGACTGAATAACAGTAAGGCATCCTTCATTTGAGAAGATACAGAGGTGAGGGAGTATTATAGAAAAACAACTAGATTTAGAGTCCAAATTTTGGAAGTCTAGATCTATCAACTTACTCTTCCCCTGAATGGGTGGTGGTGATGGGATTCCACTAGCCCTGGTGGTGCCCTTGTGCAATTTGGAAAAGGGCATCCACTTGGAGTGGACACAGGCCTCCATGTATGTAGCGTGGTAACTAGACAGTAGTTTTGAAAAAAAAAATTAGATAAAAATGACCTTTTGTCCTCAAGGCCAGTGTCAGAGCAGATGACTTGGCAGGTTGCAGAGGCAAGATTTCTACCCCTGCTTGCTCTTCTGCCCAACTGTATGTACATGGCAACTGTGTGTACAGCTGACTTTGAGTGTGGTTCTCAAGTGTCAGACATTGTGCTATGAAATTTACATACTTCAGCTCATCCATTCCCCAATTAGTTCTCCACGAGGTTAGAGAGACTTAGGGTTAGTAAGTGGTGGAGCCAGGACAGGAATTCCAGTCTGTGTGACAGCCGCGGTTCATAACCCTAATGACCAAACTATACATTGTGCAAATTATCCTCCTCTTTGGACTTGCCTTTCTCTGAAGTTACAATTTGATTGTGCACACTAAAAGGTTTTGCAAGTTTTAAAAATACTATAGAACCATACTCTAATCTTTATGATTGTGTTGCTTAGAAGAAAAAAAAAAATATATATATATATAATCAAAATACTGATCAAAATACTGGCCAAGATGCTTTCTAAACACTTGGGTTTTAAGATTTTCAGAGAAGGGGGTACACTAGGACTAGTTATAAAAGTAGAATATAGGTTAGTTATAAAGTAACATAGAATTCATTTATGGAAAAGAGGGTTAAAATGAGACATTTATAATGAGACAGGTATTATCAAGGATCACTTCCCATAGATGACAGATAAGGCTTAATTGTTACAAACTGAGGAAATTAATAGGTTAAATAAAGCTATAGTAGGAAGACTTATCTCTTTTTTCCTTTAAGGATGGTCACTGGCTTATTTTATATACTATTTTTATCTTGCTAATTAACAGCTACTCAGGAGACAGAGTGGAGAAAGTAGAAAATAACATGAAACCTCAGGCTTTACTTTCCATAAGAACTCTGACTGGTTGGACCTTGAAGGAAAAAGAAGGGTTAGATTTATAAAGACAGACTGATGTTTATTTTTGCCTGATTTTCGGGGAGGGAGGTTCCAGTAAAAATGAAGTTTCTTTGGGGACAGAACAAGAGTGGTGGTAAGTGGTTCTTGAGCTGGGTATGAAATCTGATCAATTATGCTTCAGTTATAAAATGTGTGTCTTTGTGCACCCCAATGTTCATCGCAGCACTGTTTACAATTGCCAGGGCATGGAAGCAGCCTAGATGCCCATCAGCAGACGAATGGATAAGGAAGCTATGGTACATATACACAATGGAATATTACTCAGCCATTAAAAAGAATTCATTTGAATCAGTTCTAATGAGATGGATGAAACTGGAGCCCATTATACAAAGTGAAGTAAGCCAGAAAGATAAAGAACATTACAGCATACTAACACATATATATGGAATTTAGAAAGATGGTAATGATAACCCTATATGCAAAACAGAAAAAGAGACACAGATGTACAGAACAGACTTTTGGACTCTGTGGGAGAAGGCGAGGGTGGGATGTTCTGAGAGAATAGCATTGAAACAAGTATACTATCAAGAGTGAAACAGATCACCAGCCCAGGTTGGATGCATGAGACAAGTGCTCAGGCCTGGTGCACTGGGAAGACCCAGAGGGATGGGATGGGGAGGGAGGCGGGAGGGGGGATCGGGATGGGGAACACATGTAAATCCATGGCTGATTCATGTCAATGTATGGCAAAAACCACTACAATATTGTAAAGTCATTAGCCTCCAACTAATAAAAATAAATGAAAAAAAATGTGTGTCTTGGTTCCTTCATTATTATTACTTTTAAATTTAATAATAATCTTCATTTTTCCTGTTGTGGCCTCCAGTGCTTGATTTTTGTAAACTTGGAAGTACTTACATTTCCTTTTAACTGTCTAAAATGGAACCAGAGTTTATCTGGTCTTTAAAAATGTAGCAAAGAAACTCTATCCACTATTTCCAAGATAACATGTAGAATCCAGGACAGAGAGCTGCATCACTGTATCTTTAAAACATCACACAGATGCCCTTAGTATGGTAGTGCTTGGGGAGTCAGTTGTCTAAGCAAAGATAGGAAGACTTCCTATTTGAAAATTAGCTTATTGAAAACAAAATGAAGACATGTCAGCATGAAATCTTGGAAATTCATTCCATCAAGAAACTTTAAAATAAAAATTAAAAAAAAAAAAATCTGCTTGCGCCTGATAGGATATATTATAATCTGTGCTCAAAAATGAAAAACATACTACTAGAATCCACAATGGTGGCTACTTGTGGTTAATATAAAAAATTAAAAATTACCTTCCTCACTTGCTCTAGTCACATTTCAGGTACTTAAGATTTACATGTGACTAGTGACGCTAGTAAAGTAATGCTCAAAATTCTCCAAGCCAGGCTTCAGCAATACGTGAACTGTGAACTTCCAGATGTTCAAGCTGGTTTTAGAAAAGGCAGAGGAACCAGAGATCAAATTGCCAACATCCGCTGGATCATCAAAAAAGCAAGAGAGTTCCAGAAAAACATCCATTTCTGCTTTATTGACTATGCCAAAGCCTTTGACTATGTGGATCACAATAAACTGTGGAAAATTCTGAAAGAGATGGGAATACCAGACGACCTGACCTGCCTCCTGAGAAATCTGTGTGCAGGTCAGGAAGCAACAGTTAGAACTGGACATGGAATAACAGACTGGTTCCAAATAGGAAAAGGAGTATGTCAAGGCTGTATATTGTCACCCTGCTTATTTAACTTATATGCAGAGTACATCATGAGAAACACTGAGCTGGAAGAAGCACAAGCTGGAATCAAGATTGCTGGGAGAAATATCAATAACCTCAGATATGCAGATGACACCACCCTTATGGCAGAAAGTGAAGAGGAGCTAGAAAGCCTCTTGATGAAAGTGAAAGAGGAGAGTGAAAAAGTTGGCTTAAAGCTCAACATTCAGAAAACTAAGATCATGGCATCTGGTCCCATAACTTCATGGCAAATAGATGGGGAAACAGTGTCAGACTTTATTTTTCTGGGCTCCAAAATCACTGCAGATGGTGACTGCAGCCATGAAATTAAAAGATGCTTACTCCTTGGAAGGAAAGTTATGACCAACCTAGATAGCATATTAAAAAGCAGAGACAAAAATTACTTTGCCAACAAAGGTCCGTCTAGTCAAGGCTATGGTTTTTCCAGTGGTCATGTATGGATGTGAGAGTTGGACTGTGAAGAAAGCTGAGAACCAAAGAATTGATGCTTTTGAGCTGTGGTGTTGGAGAAGACTCTTGAGAGTCCCTTGGACTACAAGGAGATCCAACCAGTCCATCTTAAAGGAGATCAGTCCTGGGTGTTCATTGGAAGGCCTAATGCTGAAGCTGTAACTTCAATACTTTGGCCACCTCATGCAAAGAGTTGACTCACTGGAAAAGACCCTGATGCCGGGAGGGATTGGGGGCAGGAGGAGAAGGGGACGGCAGAGGATGAGATGGTTGGATGGCATCACCGACTCGATGGACATGGGTTTGGGTAGACTCTGGGAGTTGGTGATGGACAGGGAGGCCTGGTGTGCTGTGATTCATGGGGTCGCAAAGAGTCGGACATGAATGAGCGACTGAACTGACTAACTGAGTGATTACTGTAGGATTGCACAGGTATGGAATATCTTCCATCATTATAGAAAATTCCACTGGACAACATTCTCTTAGAATATTCAACATTCTTCCTAAAATATTGCTACTTTCTCAGAACTGTCCTCAAAGTAAATGTTCCCCTTTAACTCTCCCCCCTGGAGATTAACATCAGTGAAGTTTAGGGTAGAAGAAATAGACTGAGGTGAACTTTCCTCTAGAGCTACATATTATGCTGTGGCTCCTTCTCCTGCCCACGCTCCAGGACTGGGTGTGTGTCTAAGTGAGCACTGGACCCAGTACTGGGGGCTCAGACATTATCAGACACATACCCTGCTCTCAGCAGCTTACATCATCAAGGTAGCTATTGGTTAAAATAAAATCCTTGTGTAGAGGATTCTACCTTAAAAAAACTAGTAATCAACAACAGCATTTAAGAAATACTGGATACATGAAAATATTTCTATACTTTATTTTCCTTAAAACAAACAAACAACTATCCTTTTTGAAAAACCCATTTATCTTATTCTCTCCATTTCTTTTACCTGAATCATCCATATTCTTTTACTCTTTTCAAAACACTAATTCAGTTCTTTCCTTTAGTATTTATTCTTTTTAAAACCTTTGATTGTGTTTTCTTGTAAATTTCCATACAAAAGAATGACTATACCTCATGCTGTAAAATAAATTAAGGTAATAAAATAATAAAAATCAGAAATCTTAATCACCACTGCATGTTCCCATCCATCAGAAATTATCTGAAGTTGTGTATGGTATAGGATATAAATATCAATATTATATATAAACATTTACTATATACTTATTACATGTATAACATTTAAAGTGACTATTCTCGATCTTGAAATCTAGAGGTCTGTAGGAATTTTTCTTTTTTAGGTTTATTTTCCTCTCCAAAGGACACACGATTCTAAAATAAGTGGAATAGTTAAAAGTTTTTGCAAACAGGTAGAATAGATTTCAACCCTGGTGCTGCTTCTTAGTTGGGGTAACCTTTTATAAATTACTTAACTTATTTGAACTTCAGTTCCCTCATCTATAAAGTAGGATTAAAATTACCTATCTTGCGGTAGTACGTGTTCATTTAAAATTTTAATATATAAATGCATTCATCAGTACCTCATGAATGTAGACTCTCAACAATGATTAGACTCCCTTACCCTGCTGTAAAGACATTTTAAAATTCTTGGCTGGCTGTGATTCACTGTGTCTTATACAAAATCTCTGGTATGATAATTTTTTTCTATAGAATGAATATAATAGTGATAATAGCTGATACTTATCAAGGGCTGAGTATGTAACAAGGGTTGTATTTGGAAAGTGCTTCACATAATGACTATTTTTTCTTAACAGCAGGCCTATGAAGTGAGGACGGTAATCTCCGTTTTGCAGAAGGAACAGAGGCTCATGGGGATCCAGGAGGTTGTCCATAGTCATTCCTCAGACACCCTCGAGTCTGTGTAGCTCCTTCATGCACACTTAACAACCAGGAGAGACTATGTTAGATGCTTTCCAAAAGCCAGTGAATTAAATGTGAAGGTAGTGAATTTTATAGTATGTGAATTATATCTCCAGTAAAAATGCTATATAAAACAGTTGCTGGATGTTTAGGGACTAGCAAGTTAGTATAAAGGTTAGCTTTCTTTATGGTGAGATTGCTCTACCTCTCTCTCTCTCTCTCTTTTTTTTAACATTTAAAAAAGAAAACACTATACCCACTCTCAAAACAAGTCTATTCATAATGTCTGCTAAGAAAAACTACTATGATTCTAAGGGTTAGCAGCCTGAAGAAGGTGTATATGAGAAAGTGACATGCTTGCTGTAGGCCAGTCTTACCAGATCAAGGAAAAAGACACTGGAAGCACCACAGACTCCAATCATTAGCCTGAACTTCATTTTTAAAAAAACTGATTAGAATCTAGGAGAAATTAAAAGTCTATAAGAATAATCTGGGAGAAGACTGAGATAAAAGAAAGGGGATGGAAATAATAATTCCCAAAACAAAAAGTAAACACTACCATATGATCCAGCAATCCCACTCCTGGAGAAAACAATAATTTGAAAAGATACATGTTCTCCAGTGTTCACTGCAGCACTATTTATCATAGCCAAGACATGGAGGCAACCCAAATGTCCATCGACAGAGGGATGGATAAAGAAGATGTCATATACATATGTCCAGTCACATGAATGGATCTAGAGATTGTCATACTGAGTGAAGCCAGAAAGACAAATATCATATTATATCACTTACATACATAGTCTAAAAAGGTACAAATGAATTTATCTGCAAAACAGAAATAGAGTCACAAATGTAGAAAACAAACTTACGGTTTCCAGGGAGTAATGGGGGGAGGGAAAAACTGAGAGACTGGGATGGACATATATACACTACAATACATAAAACAGATAACTACTGAGAACCTATTGTATAGCACAGGGAACTCTACTCAATACTCTGTAATGACCTATATGGGGAAAGAATTTTAAAGAGTCAATACATGTGTATGTATAAACTGATTCACTTTGCTGGACACCTGAAACTAACACAACATTGTAAGTCAAATATACTGCAATAACAGTTTTTTAAAAAGTGAATGTATTTTCTTAAAAACACTCTACATGCTTTGCATACCTTCCATTATTATTTTACCCTCTCTTTACACATTTTTGACTTAGAAAACTTTCTTAAGCTTTGGAAAGATTGATATAATTGATTTAAGACTGAGAGAATTATCAGAAACTTGTACATTAGTATTGGGATAGGATTAGTTTTTTAGATGAAATTGAACTTCATGCCTTAGACGTAGAAAACAACAACTGCTGAGGAACCCGATTCCCACTTTAAAATACAAATGAATGAAATTCGAGCACTGTTTCCTTTAGTCTGGTCATTCATTTAATTCTTGCCTACAGACATTTATAGAAACATGTAGTCATTGTAATTACCTTCATCCATGCCGTTAAGTAATTCAGTTAAATCTTCATTTTTACTGTCGAATTGATGCTCCTTCCATGTTTCACCATTTTCACTGCGAAGAACAATGAGCTCTCTCTCCTTGCCTCTCATAGACCCAAAGTGAGGGATTTCCACTATGACAGGGCTGGAAAAAAAGCCACATTATTTTGGTATCAAAAGAAATGTGTTTATAGTTTCATACTTTTTAAAATGTTTCACTGACAATATTTATTTGAAAATCAGAGGTGCCACTAAGGTTGGGAATGATTTCAAAGCTGCAGAATCATTTGCTAATTAAATAATATATTAGAAGCCTGAAAACATGCCATCATTCATTCATTCACAAACAATTCTTGGGGCCTATCATATGTTAGGCATTTGATTTAAAAGAGGGAAAATATTCAGCACACATTAGAAATCGAGGAATTGAAAGTTATTAAAATAGACCATAAGAAAGAAAGTTGGTCCGTTTTTAAGAACACAATAGGTATATTATACAAAACACTCATGATTTAAAAGGACACAGTCATTTCTTTAAAGAAATTTTGTAAATTATTTTGAAAGGTTACTGATTTTTTTTCCCCTTAGCAAGAAAACAATCAATATAACAATTCACTCCCTCCAACGGTCAGTTTTCATAACTTTCATGGCCTGTATAGTCAAGAGAGTTTCTTTAATTTTTAAGTTATGAAATGGGCAGCTTAATTTCCTCACTCTTGTAGGACTGCATAGGAATTAAACTCTCTGAAAAAGCACTATTGGTTTGAAATTGTCATATAACAATCTGTTAATCTTTGACAGTGTCCTTTTGCAAAAGAATGTAAAAAAATGGCTGCAAATTGAAGCTAGCCAATCAAGCAGAGGAATAATTCTGTTAAATTTTAAAGTAGGATAAATGCTAAAAAGGATGAATGGAAGTAAGCAGACCACAATCACACACAGTTTATGTAGCTGGATTGTGCAGCTTTATTTTATGACATTTAAGTAGACAGTATCATTATTCTCCTACAGAGGTTGTATGTAACCTCACCTCTTAGCCTATGTGATTATGTACAAGTGGGAACAGAAGGTACAGGCTTAAATAGGTAACAGCATAAAAAGTGATAGTAGTTGTAATGACCAAATGACATAAAACATATTAATATCTGAGTTATTACAAAAGCATTCACTTAAAATAGGATGATAGGTATGAAAAGTTTACTTTTGGCAAAATACTTATCATTAGTTAAAACTAAGGGTTTGAAAGATTTTTTATAATGCTTTTATTTTTTGATGGGTAAAAGCAGAATCAGCTATTCCTAACAGTAATTTCAAGAGTTATTAAGATGTTTACCATATTTTTAACCACACCTGGATCAGACATTATTTTTTTTTTGGGGGGGGGGAACTAGATACAATCTTTGCAGGTTGATGTATCAGATACTGTCACTGTAAATATTTAAGGAATGTGGCTTTGTGTATGACATTCAACAATACTGGAGAGAAGAAATGAATGAGGATCTGGGACCAAGGTGAAAGCCAAGCATAAGTTTTCATAACAGGTTTCTTCATGCAGACTGCCAAGGCCAACACACCAGTCAGACAGACAAGCAGACAGACGAACACCAACACATTTCAGCTTAAACAGAAGGAAACAAAACAATTTAATAACTTTAGTAAATATTCTACCTGCTGCCCATTTGGTTTTCTTTAAATATCTTGTATTCCCAACATTTTTTTCAAAATCAGTTTACTTATCGATGATTCTCCTTCTCAAAGTCCATAAAGTTTACTTAGTATGCAAAAGTACTTTTACAAAAATGTAACTCCACACACATACATATATATATACACACAGATATATATATATATATATATATATACACACACATATATATATCATTTATAGCAAATGTTGATTCAGAGTCTGCAAATACCTTCTCTTACACTGGGTTAAAATTAGACCTTCCGTCTATCTTAAAAACTACCATGATCAGTTGAAATATTTCAGATGAAAGTAAATTTTACAAAAGCACAAAGTTATGAAAGCAGAATGCTTGCAGTGAATTCCACATGCTTGAAAAGCACAAGAGAGGTAGCGGTGCTACATTAAGTCAAGCCACTATGATTTTTCTTTTTCTTTCAGTGACATCCATCAACTGAAAGCACTAAAAACTGAAAATAAAATTAAGACAAGAATAAGACCATGGGTGTGACAGAAAAAAATTGAAAATGGAAAAAGAATTGTAGACATTCTGTATCTTGTCTATAAAGATCCTACCCAATAAATTTTGTTCCTTGAGGCCCAAGCTGCAGGATTCGGCTAACCAAGCTCTCACCCTCATTTACAGGGGGAGGATTGGTGGGAAGATGCAGTTTACTGAATAACATCCATGCAGCAGGAAGAGAAACGAGAAGGGGAAACTGTGAACAAACTGTCAGTCATGACAGAGCCTGCCTGGTTTGCACCCAAGTGCCACCTCAGAAAATAAATTCATTTTTTTTTTCTCTTAAAGTCACAATGGATTGTTTCCCCCAAAATTATCATTAAGAAGACATGTACCCAAAATAGCCATTTATTCAATATGTCACATGTAAGAGTGGTGCCTTGACTTCCACGGGGGCTGCTGGGGTTCCGTGCACTCACTGAGCAGAAAACATGCTTCTCGGTTAGTAAAAGCTTTGACCAGCAAACTGAGTTAAGTAAGTGCCAGCCCACCAGCTTTGCACAGAATTACATAGCTTTGTGACCTTTGATTCTACACCAATGCTCTAATCGACCAAAATGGTCCAACTCAGCAGATTTAACAGTTAACTCAATAGATTCAATTTAATTGACAAGGGTAAAGAAAATCAAAGATGTGGTATAAGGGCCAAGATGAAAATCGACAAGATGACTTACCCTAAAAATTGTGCCCCTGCAGGACCCATTTCTACCAGTCTACTGGCTAATCCCTCTCCTTCCACCATGGGGGGTGGGTTGGCCAGTTTATGTCTCTTTACCAAACGGCAGGTGATGCGGGTGGGGGCCGTACACTTGCGTGGAGGAATGATAATCCTCATCCCGTGGTGACGGCTTCCCCTCATGGAGCCCCCTCGAGCATCCACCATAAAGCTAACCAGAAACCTGCAGAGGAAGATCAGAGGCCGAGTCAGGGAGAGACACAAACCATCTTCACAGTCAGTTTTGAAGTTACATGTTAAGGTGACAGACAAGGTCATTTCCTCTCTTTAAGAATAAACTGGAAGTAAATACCTCAAACATGCATTCGACTTGTGAACTGAGCAAAAGTGTAAAACACGACAATTTATTTTTGGTGGCAAATGGCCTCTGAACAGAAGTCAACCACTCTGTCGATGCTCAAACTAAAAGAATAGTGAATGTTTCAAAGCTGGAATAAAAACTGGCTATTAAGGACTGTCTTGCATTTAAAAGCAAAGTCCCCTAAACAAAACCACTGTATGTGGTTGCTGTGGGTGGTTTAAATTATATTCAAAGGGCCATTTGCTGACTATGGGATCTCTTCCCCCACCAGTTAAGATGAAACTCCACAGTATGTCTTAAGCGTGAACAACCCAGAAAATTAATGTATATTTAATCATACCGACACTCTAATTTTTACTATTTTCACAAAGCAGGAATGAATAAAAGCAGAAAGTGACTAAAGTTTTACTAAGGCAATTTTGATGGAAAGGGATTCAATCTTTTCAGTATCAATTTGGCTTTAAAAACTGTTTAAAATAACCTACATTTGAGTATCTGTACAGAAATGCAAAAATTGTTGAACTGACTTTTTAGAAAAACATCTCTATATAATTCTGTCATTGGCTGCTATATTAAAGCTAGGAAAGAAAAACTATCTGCTTGTGCTTGTAGCTATGAAGATGTAAAGAATTAACTGTCATATTTGGGTAGTATCTTTTAAAGTTTTTTATTGGCATATAGTTGAATTATAATGTGTTAATGTCTGCTGAACAAAAAAGTGATTCAGTTACACATATATATATATATTATTTTTCATATTCTTTTCCATTATGATTTATCACAGGTTACTGAATATAGTCCCCTGTGTTAGACAGTAGCAACTTGTTGTTTATCCATCCTATGTATAATAGTTTGCTAATCCCAAGCTTATTTGGGTAATATCTTGATTCCTATCATATGTTCATGAAAAAAAGACCTCCGTGACTCCTCCCACCTTTGTCACCGGCTTGTAAAGCACTCTAGTGAACATAAACCAATGAGCCCAACATATGGAGGAGTGCAAGTCAGACAGGGGAACAGAAACACATATTTTTACATTTTAGTTCTCACATATGAAAATATGCTCATTCGTGGAAGAGCACCAAATATTGATATTTAGAAAACTGTCTGAATATCTACAGTATTTGGTGTGTGTATGTGGGCGTGGGGGCGGACAATCCCATCCATCAAAATCCTCTACTGTTTACTCTTCTGTAAAACAGTTCTAACATCCCCTCAAATAGATTTCAGACTCTGCTTGGAGGTCTTAGCTGGAGACCCCTTCCTAAAGAGTAACCTCGTCAAAGAAGCAAATCAGCCCACCATCCCCATGGAGAGAGGCAGGTACATGGGGATCACCTTTCAGCCCAGCAGATTTTCAGAACCAACTGTGGTCATCTGTGAGGTGAGTCAACTTCATACCTTTTTGCTCATTTTGGATTTAGCCATTTTCCTCTGGATTAATTAATGGTTTTTATATGTTTTGATATTATTGTATCTACTTTGAAAGACTGGAATCACAGGGATATTCAAAGTATGAGGGCAAGAGACAGACCCCCTCAAAAACAGAACAAAACAAAAACCAAACTCCCTCCTATTCAAAAACAAAGATCCTTGTTCACTTGTACAAATGTCCAGATGAACTGTCTCCAGTGCTGAATGATCCAGGGCTCCCTTGCAGCTACTCTGGGAGCCTTCATTTCCTTAGACATGTACAAGCTTACCACTTTTTACCCAGTATTGAAGACAATGTGGCAATATTATAAGGAAGCCCAAGACAAAAATCTGATCTTTCCCAGCTTTTAGTAGTTAAAAAGGAATTTGTGGTTGGGACTAACAGTAACAGAATAAAAGAAAAATGACTCAAGATAAACTCTGGGTTTGAAAATGCAGTTAGTTGTACTGGTACAAATAAACACTGGAGTATTTACACTGAGAGGGCCTTGCTCGCCCTGGCAACAAACAGCTGGGTCTCATTCACACACATAGTAATTCAGATCAGGTTTGTCTTGTTCACTGCTCTACCTGCAGAGCTGAGCATGATTCTCACACATAATAAGCACACAGTAAATGTTTATTGAATAAGCCAATATATAAAACTATTTTGTTAAGTGTGCTTAGAAATTGCCTAGGTCAGATTTGGTTACTAACATCAAAAAAAAAATATGGAAAAATATATACATATATAAATAAATGAAATATATACTATGGGCTTCCCTGGTGGTTCAGACAGTAAAGAATCCACATGCAATATGGGAGACCTAGGTTCGATCCCTGAGTTGGGAAGATCCCCTGGAGGAGGGCATGGCAATCCACACCAATATTCTTGCCTGGAGAATTCCTGTGGCAGAGGAGACTGGTGGGCTACAGTCCATGGGGTCTAAAAGAGTCAGACACAACTGAGTGATAAATTTCATTTATTTATACACATATAAATAAATGAAATATATATTATAGGTATATAATGTATATACATATATACACTGAAGGTGGTGTAAGAAGGTTACCAGTATCAATATAAAAATATCCCAGCTACAGAGAATATCAGAACCAAACGGAAAAACCATGGCTTAGAAGATTTTAATGACAAATTGGAAGAATCTCTTTCTATATATTCTGCATAGCACCCAGCACATAGCTGGGGCTCATTACCAATTATTTATTGTTCTAAGGTTTTCAGCTTTATAGAGCCAAAAGACTGATGACATATGGGGTAAATGTTAAGCCTAATATTGAGTCCTATTATTCAATAACATCATGAAATACAGCAATTTGTTTTTTAAACTCCTCCCTGGTGGTGCAGCAGGTAAAGCGTCTGCCTGCAATGCAGGAGACCTGGGTTCCATCCCCAGGTCTGGAAGATCCCCTGGAGAAGGAAATGGCAACCCTCTCCAGTCCTCTTGCCTGGAAAATTCCATGGATGGAGGAGCCTGCTAGGCTTATACAGTCCACGGGATTGCAAACAGTCACACAGGACTGAGCAACTTCACTTCTTACATATTGTATACAAAATAAAATTTCATGCACTATAACTGACAAAAACAAATGGAAAGGTAATACTGAATCATATTCATTGCATCTTATTAATATTTAAACTAAAGCAGGAATTCTACAAATGATTTTAACACTAACACATGAATGTTTCTAGTTTTAGGAACAGCAGGATGACAAATGCTGATACACTTACAGACACTGACACAATCTGTGGGAAAAATTCACATAAATTAAAAATACAAAAAGGGATGATTCACATAAAAGACACAGTTATCACCTTGAATCATACTGAGGAAGTGGAGAAGAATAGCTGCAAAATAATTTAGAAAGCAAATGGGAAAATTAATGTAAGATAATTAGAAGCAAGCAACAGAAAATGTCAATGATAAGCAAAGGAAAAATAAAAACCACCAGAAAACAAAACCAAGGCATTTGGCATTTGTGGGACAATTTGGAAAAAGATTTGCCTCATATGGCTGTGTATAAGCTACTCCATAGACCTGGCATTAGTGAACTAGTTCCAAGTGTATACCAGTGTGTATTCTCCTTTTCAAATAAGCCCAACTAGCTGCTATTACTTTCCTTCCCTGTAGAAGTCTGCTGTCTGCAATGAATTCAAGGGGAAGGAGAGATAAGTTGCCTATTCAAATACTATACTGTGTCCAATGCAGAGGAAAGCTCATTTCTGATTTTATTATCCTATGATGCCTCAGCTTCTCAATTTACTAAATTAAACCCTTGGACTTTTCTTTCCTATGTAGAGTACAAAGTGTTGGTTCTAGATTTTGGTAACATGGTGGCAATTCACTAAACTAGGTTCAAAAAACTCAGTATGTTTGCCCACTGAATGAATGTATTCTGGGTGTTTCATATTTTCTGTCTCAACTCTGACTTTTTTTTTTTGCTTTTACAATCTTAGACCCATATACTATAAATCATGTAAATATTTTAAGCAGTTTAAAAATTAATATTACTATAATTAAGAATTTTTCTTTTTTTTTTTTTAAGAATTTTTCTAATTGAATTAAAGAAATGCAATATTGATGACTCAAAGACCACCATGTAGTTTATAGTTTATAAAGCACTTGCATGTAAATTATTTCTGTTTAAATGACATTGTGGTGACTTGTTTTTTTACAACTGTGATGTTGCAAGCTGTGATTGTGTAAGAACCTTTTAAATAATTTGTAGCATTACTCTGAGCTTAGGACTTTTCCTCTGTAAAACGGGAATAATGATAAAACTTATCTCAGTGTCATTTTAAGGTTGAAATAAATATTAAATAATACATGTGAAAAGATTTAGCACAATGCCAGATATATGACAAGTACTGGCTATGTTAGCCATCACACTTTATTGTAATTCAAAGCAGCAAAAAATACTTCATAAGATATATAAGGCACTTCACATATGTTAATCATAGTTAATTTATTTAATTCAAAATGAATCTGTACTTGTCCTGAATTACAATTAATTTACGGCCTAAACATCAATTTCAGAGGTGAAAATACTTTGAAGTTTTCAAATTATTTCTTTCCCATTTGTATACATATCGATTATCCCAAGTTTTAATTACCTATTAGGCAAAGAACCCAATATCTAAAAATACAGTAATTATCAATTTAGCAGTTGAAGCAGGTCACCTCTTAGCTGCCTGCTGACTAACAGGCAGCAAAGAGGAGCCTCTTTGATGTGGTTTTTACTATAGCTCTTCTGGTGTACACACATTGGTACATTTACTGTTTCTTTTCTTTTAAAAATTCATTTATTTAAAAAACTTTAATACAACTTCATTATAATTTTATTTCAGGAAAATAATATACTCAGAAAAAACATTTGAATAAAGTAAAATGAAATGATTAGACTAAAATTTTTTTATTGAAATGCAAAATTAAAGGCCCAAAAGTAGTGCCAGAATAGCCAGGCAATTTTTATGCACCAGCACTTTATTAATTTCCTTTCTAACACTGTGCTTTTGTCAATAAAAACAGATGTGCAGACTTGTCTAGAAAAAAATTTACTAATTATTTACAAATATATGTCACGTATACTCATTAATGAAGTCCTTTAGATCAATATTTCATACATGTGAAACTTGCCAATATGAATTTATAACTGCAAATGATAAATGCAATGTTAATTTAACAGGAGAAGTGACTTTCTGGTTACTTACCCAGAATGAACAGGACTTGAGACAAGATTGACATTGTCCAAGGTATCTGCAGCCCAGCTGTAATGTCTAAGAGAATCTGAGTCAAATTCTCTTGTGAATGTTAGATGCTGAAAAATAAACAATATATTATGTCAGCAACTCACCCAAGACAGTGGTTTCTCTGTACCTATAAAATATACCTGTATGTCTCCATCAGTCCAGATAGTTCAACATTCAAAATAAGCATTTTCTTATAGCCGTCTCTTTTATCCTCAGGTTACCAGTTCCAGGACACCCCTCACCCACCTGTGCCTGTGGATACTAAAATCCAGGGGTGCTCAAGTCCCTTATATAAAATAACCAGTGTCATCAGCGCTTTGCATCCACTGGCCTGACTGTATATTTCTCTATAGGTCTACATTGCAGTTTTAAGAATTAAAAAATAAAGTTCATTGATATGCTGTATTATTTCAGTCTTTTAAGAAACCACTTGAGTAACTGGCATGGCACAAGGAAGATCACAGAAGTAATTCTAACCACGATTTTAAGTACTTCAAAAATCTCTTAAGTTAATCCTACAACTGTAAATTTCTTTTCTGAATCTTAAAAAAAAAAAAAAATCAATCTTGATGACTTCTATTTCCAAGTGGGATAGAGAAGCCCGCAGCAGCCTAGTGCTGTGCTAAGCACACCAGGTAAGTATGGAAATCATCTATCTCTGCAGGCAGCAGAGAATAACTGAGGCGCAAAACTGGAGGACCTGTACTTGGAGAGAAGGTGACCTGCAAAAAGATGAGCTGACTTTTTGTTTCCATTCTTAACTTGAGGGCATTTGTCAATTACCAGTGCGGATGTAATCTGGGTTTTGTGCCTACAGGGGCTACCTGCAGGGGAATACAAAAACCAAAAGAGTTTTGGTGGAGATCTGGGTGGTCTCAAGCACGCTACAGATTTCCATTCAGAACATCTGCTAAATTCTGGGGTGATGCAGAACAGGAAGCTGAAAAACCAACCTGAAAACTTCTGAAAGGCATAGTAGAGCTTTTGGGCAGTTGAGAAAAAGATTCAGAGTTTGAGACTTAGAAGGGGAGGGGCCTCAAAGATCATACCAGAATTTCAAATGAGGACCCTGAAGGGCCAGAGACAGTTCAGAGATTGCCTGAGGCTTATCAGGGCTTCAAACCAGCCTCATTTCAGCAAAATCTTGATTGGATTAGAAGACTCAACCACCCCTGTATTTGCATAGCAGAGAGATCGTGACTCTTTGAAGGAATATATCATCACTGGGTGTGTCATGTCTATAAACTGGTTTTTAATACATCATGTCCAGCATGCAATGAAAAACTGCCAAGGATGGCCATAGCACATGAACAAAAACAGAAAAAGATACCCAAATATTATAAACAGATCCCAAGGTCATTCTTTATTTTGAAGGAAGCTTATAAGAACTTTCACTATAGTGATCATAATAACTATGATTAGTATGTTTAAGAAAACAGAAAAGATAGAGAAAATAAATTAAAGTTGGACAATTCAACAGAGCACTGGAATATGTGTAAGAAAGAATCAAATGGGTCTTTGTCCAGTTCTCAGTATAACGTGAGTTCTTGAGTAGACACAACAGAAAACAAGGTTAGTAAACTAGAAGTGTAAGTGGAAAAATATATAAAATGAAGGGTAGATTTAAAAAATTTTATTTTATATTGAACTATAGTTGATTTACAATGCTGTGTTAGTTTCAGGTGTATACTTCAGTGATTCAGTTTTATATATATATATATTTTTTCAGATTCTTTTCCCACATAGATTATTATAGAATATTGAATAGAGTTCTCTGTGCTATAAAAAGTAGGCCCTTGTTGGTTATTTGTTTTAAATATAGTAGTATGTGTATGTGAAGGGTAGATAGTTTAAAAGAATGAAAAATACAGAAAATGGTATGAGACAGAGAACACAGTGAAAGGTTTTAACATATGTGTAATTGGACTCTTAGAAGAAGAAAATAAAGTAGAGGCTAAATCTGAAGACAGAATTGCTAAGAATGTTCCAAATCTGATGAAAGATAGTATTTCACAGACCACAAACAATATCAATCTCACTTTTCATCCTGCTAAAGATCTGCTTTCTATTGAAACCCCAGTAAAACGGAAGTTGAGTGTTAAATCACACACACACACGTACAAAGAGAATAAGAGAACATATCAGCAGAAAAACAAGGATTGGTTGAAAGTCTCTATAAAAGTGATATGATCCTCACAATCCCCTCACTGATTTATCTGTTGCCAAAAAACTAACTGCTCTCCATCATCCTTGGCAGAAAGTTAGAGGCACAGAGACCAGAGGCAAAGATTAGAAGGTTAAAGGCACCATAGTGAAAATGGAGATTACTTGAAAGCTTATATACCAAATGTTCAAACCCAAACTTCTACCTTTACTGGTCTCCCAGAGAGACAGTGAGGGATGGAGCCTCGAGGCTGAAAATGGAGTCTTCTCTGAAATTTTCCAGTGAAATGTTCCAGGTTCATTTCTTTAGTGGAAGTCACAGATGGCAAGTCCTCTACCATGCAGAGTACCCTGTGAGCTTAATACTCAGTCATCAAAAGGTACCCCAAGTCATTGTCTCTGGAGAGAAGAGGCTGAAGGTGTATATGGAGGTTCTTTTAATCCAAATGAGTATGTCTGATAACAAGACATGACTTTTTATTGGTGTGTTTATTTGATAAGTCCTGCAATCAAACTGAACAATAATTTGTAGAGCACTATGTGCAGTCACTATCCTATCCAGATCTTAGGGGAATGCAGAAATGAATGAGGAGCAGCTTTCTCTGCATTCAGCGAGAGAGGACACAGCCGGTGGGTGGGTGTGTGATCAGTGATGTTCATAGGAGTATATAGAACCAGGTTCCTCATCCCTAAAGAGCAATACATCACTTCAGAAAGTGCCCACATTCTTTAAGGTTTAACCAAAGATTAGATGTTGGCATTAGCCTGGCCTCATTTACCAATTTTACTAACTTTTAGAGACCCCAAAGAACTACTGCCCTCCATGCGTAGTTGTTTCAATCGTTTCCTGACTCTCTGCGACCCTATGGACTATAGCCCGCAGACTTCTCTGTTCATGGGATTCTCCAGGCAAGAATACTGGAGTGGGTTGCCATGCCCTCTTCCAGGGGATCTTCCTGACCCAGGGATTGGACCCCCATCTCTTGAGTCTTCTGTATTGGCAGGCAGGTTTTTTTTTTACCAGTACTGCCATCTGGGAAGCCCAACTCACCTCCAGAGTAGGGCAAAATATTTAATGTGAAGTAGTGGTGCTGCTTACTCAATTTTTTAGCAAACTAAAATTCCTACATTTGGGGCCTTAAGGTTATTTTCCAAAGGACCCATTTTTTTCAAGCTCTAATAAATAAATAATATCACTCCTCTTTGGTAATTACAGTAAATTATTTACCCTTGGTCCTCTTAGAAACATGCACTGGCGACATTAATTATTGAAACGATCAATTATATCCCACAAAAAGGTAACACTGCCGTCATGCAATATTTATTGAGGGAGGCCCCCTCACTCTCTCCACTCCTAGGAACTCTGTCATAACACAAATGAACCAATGCACACTGAACACAAAGACTTGCTCAAAACAGTTGGCCGTACATCCTCATATTTGTTCCAGTTTTTTTTTCCCACAGAGTTTTGCAGAGGTTTATGGGCAGGCCTAACAATTTTAATAACCGAAATGCAGACAAAAGGCTCTTCTCACAATGCATCCACCGAAATACAAAACAAAGCATGCCATCTGAACCTATGGTTTTTATAGAGATGAGGTGGTAGCTTCATTTCCAAGCTACTTGTCTCTGAATACTTCTTTCTACAGACTGGGCTTCGCTGGTGGCTCAGACAGTAAAGAATCTGCCTGCAATGCGGGGGGCTTGGGTCTGCTCCCTGGGTCGGGAAGATCTCCTGGAGAAGGGAATGGCTACGTTCACTTAAAACGGAAATGTGCTGCTTGAATTGCTTACTTATTTTAATCAACAATATGAATTTCAAAATGTTCTGACACATCACTGTACATGGTACCACAGTACCAGGAAAAACTCTTCTTCCACTTCGTTACTTACAACAGACATTTAAAATGATAAATCAGACACTACATAAATGATGGTTGAAAAAGATGAGCTAGAGGGACTTCCCTGGTAGTCCGATGGTTAAGACTCCATGTTTCCAATGCAGGGCGCATAGGTTCAATCTCTGGTTGGGGGAACTAAGATGCCACATGCCGCGAGGCATAGCCAAAAAATTGAAAAGTAAAGATACCATGCTTATTTGGGAAAAAAAAAAGATGAACTAGAGACGGCTCTCAAACTTCCCACAGCAAGTAGGGGTGTTCCCAGGGCTTAATGAAAAAGCTGGGCTTTAGAGCTGAGTCACAGACTTGGATTTGAAAATCATCTTTGTCATTTGTGAATAGAGAGCACTTTTCCTACTCATAAGCTTTCTATTTTGGAAAGGCAGATCGATTGTGTCACTGAAGGCCTCACCTTGTCCCTTTATATTCACTGTAGCCCTGGAAATGTGGTTTATTTATCTTCATGGAAGATTTGGGAAAGGCAGCTGGGAGGCTCTGCTCAGATGCAGTTTTCACTCCTGTGGGCCTGAGCTTGGTCACAGAGGATAGCCACCTGCTTTGTTCCCCTACGCAGAACTTCATGAGGGGGCTACCTGTCCCGGGTCACTGATGCTGGCCACTGGGTAGGGCTCTGCCCAGGGGTTCAGTTACCAAGGCCCACTTGGGTCAGATACTCAGCCAACCCTCAAGCTGGCCTCCACCAGGAATGAAGGAGATATTTTGCCTTTGCCTTTTCTTTTTCTTTAATTACTGGAAGCCCCCTTGGAGATGCCCCAACACTACTTGCTGGTTTTAAGATCCTTAGAATGTTTCTTAACTTTTCTCGGTCTAAGTTCCCTTATTTTCAAATTGATGACTGGTTGATATGAAGATTAAGTGAAAATGTACACCTGAGATCAGGCACCAAGGCCAGTGTTGGTATGGTACAGTCGTTTCTACTTTGCAAAGACTTTCAAAGTACATATGTATAGTTGCTTCTATTTTTCCTTTCTTTTTTGAAAGTCACTTCTGCTTTTCAAAGGACTTTTATTTATATGAGCCCATTTGTTAAAATCTGATAATGTGTGGAGAAAACATGGCAAAAACAATTTCCAGTGCTAGGAGTGGCCCTTTACAATGACAGACACAGGATGCCTAAATTAAATCAACAGAGCCCATTCAGTTGGAAGAATGTATCTTCTAAATGCCTTAGTCTTATTTAAATTTCTATGTTAACAGCAACTCTATCAACTCAGTGTTAAGGACTGTTCTAGGCCTTTACATTCATGTGTTGTTTGAATCCTTAGGACCGAGTAGCCTCAGGAGGTAATATTACACCATTTTACAGTTGAGGAAACTGAGGTTCAGAGAGGGACTTCAAGAAATTGATAATACAAAGTATTTACTCAGTACTTAGAACACTATGTTAAGGAAAAGTTCACACTGACTTTAGACCTTTTACTCCCCAAGTCTAAAATGATTATGATTAAGCACATCATTTTTCATTTTGGAAGTGATGTCAAGGATACTATTAAAATCAAAATGCACATTATTCAATAGAGTCTAAAGCCTGACTAATGATGATATCACTGTCTCCAAGAGCTTCATACTTTCCCAAAATAGTTTCTCACCAGCCATATTTATCAGAGCAAAGAGGAGAACAAGTACACACTGGCCTCACCAATGAGGATGCACCCAAATGCCCAGGACTGGAAATAAATGTGCAGGCATGGAAGAAAAGAGTCAGGAGAAAAGAAAGTATTTGCAAGGAAAAGAAAGAGAAATCCAATTAACTCCAATATCGGCTAATTCTCCAGGCTGCAGACTGTCAGACCGTCACCCCCAGCGTCAGATGACACCAGGTAAGGTCTGTCAGCTTGGCTGCCCCTGGCAGAAGGCCGTCCTGTAGATGAACTGGTGGTCTGAATACTGCTAATGTGAACGGCACCAGGTAAAGCTCACAGCAACAGGTCACAGGCAAAACCCAGTGCATCTAATCAGAAAACCTGTAAACATGATCTAGTTGAGAAACAGCTGGATGAAGTAAGCAGCCTGGGCACCCGGGAAAACACAAGCTTGTCAAAAGTCAATACCCAGCTCTTAGTGGCTTTAGCAGTTACCCAAGGATAACTTCAGCCTACAGCCACATGTCAAACAGGGCCAGGGCAGGGCAACCCACATAGGCGTCAGATTCCCTAGACCCAGAATATATGATTGGCTTTGAGGTGGGCTGCCTCACTTCATGGCCCATGAATGGCAAGTCAGAAACCCTCATTGAACCTCCATTTCTGCATCAGAGTAGTGGTGGATAATGTTAACTGTCCCAACTCACTGTGAGAATGCAATGACCTAAGTGGTGTGAAAATGATGTGAAAATTCTAAATTGCGAGGTAAACAAAAACACAGATAATAATAATCCTGATACTCCCCGATCTTTTATATTTGAATCTATTTCTTAAATTTATGTTAACATTGCAGCCCCTTGTGTAGCTTTTTAGGCTGGCATATGTTTTTATTAGACTATAGGGAGTAGCCTGCTGGATTAACAAACATTAAGTGGCATTTTGGTCATGACAAATTCTGGTCTAAACATCAACTCTTCCAGGTGAACATGCTTCACTCAGGCTGCCATACGTTGCTTATAACAGTGGCACTGTGGCCTAAGGGCGGCAGCAGAAGGGACTCAGGTAGTCAGCAGATCTGTTTTATTCTCAGCTGGACCACCAACCATCACCTAATGTGACAATGGGCAAGTAAAACACTCCTTTCAGCCCCAGGCTCTTTGTCTGTGATGCAGCAATGATAATACCTAGTCCATAAGGTGGCTGAATACATGGAATTAGGTGACGCATTTAATAAAAGGAATGGTAGGTGCTGCCCTGATTATTATAATTATTGTGACCTATGGCATATACTGAATGAAATGGAAAACTGTTGAAATACACAGTAGGTCTGTTTCGACATCAACCACAACTACCCGGAAATATTTTTTAAAGAAATGGATAGAGAAGATTGTGGCAAAGTGGGATATTGCTTAGCCATAAAAAGGAACGAAACTGTGCCATTCACAGAGATGTGCATGGACCTAGAGACTGTCACACAGACTGAAGTAAATCAGAAAGGGAAAACAAATATTGTATAGTAATGCATGTGTTTGGAATCTAGAAAACGGTACAGATGATCTTACTTGCAAAGCAGAAATAGAGACACAGATGTAGAAAACAAATGAATGGATACCAAGGGGGAAAGGGGAAGAACTGGGAGATTGGGATTGACATATATACGCTACTGTGCATAAAAGGGTAACTAATGAGAACCTAGTGTACAGCACAGGGAACTCTACCTAATGCTCTGTGGTGATTTAAATGAGAAGGAAATCCAAAAAAGAAGGGATATATGTATTTTTTAAAAGAGAAAGAAATGGATTCCATCTTAAAACAAGTCTAATTCATAGTAACAGAGGCTAGAGTGGTGGTTACCGTAGACTGGGGTCAGGGGCGGTGGAGGAAAAGAGGAGATATTGATCAAAGGGAATAAATTTTCAGTTATAAGATGAATAAATTCTGGAAACCTGAAGCACAGCACAATGACTGCAATGAATAAAAATGTATCAAACACTTGAAATTTGCTAAGAGAGTAGATCTCCAGTGTTCTCACCACACAGCAAAAAACGGTAGTTATGGGAGGTGATGGATGTGTTAATTAGCTTGACCATGGACACCATTTCACAATGCAGATATATTTCAAAACATCATGTACACCTTATAAATGGATTCCATAAAAGAAAAACTGATTGAAGCAGAAAAATAAAAATTAAGAGCTTACTAAACCGGGTCTTTTTCTAAAGTATTTCTTTTCTAGAAATCTTATTACCCATAAGACTTATTTGAGACTAGAATACAAACCATAGTGAAGTTGCATTCTAAGGATTTCCAAATCAGATTGATTTTAAGCAAATTTAGCAACCACTTTAACAACAGAAGGTGAGTCAAGGTCAGCATAGAAGCTGAGAATGTTAATACATCAACATCCGGCTCAAGACGTCTAAATGAACTGTACTATCTTAAGTTACAACACCAAACTCTGCCTTAAAAGAAAAAAGCCTGTAATCTTGCTGGCCAATCTGTGAGAGGTGTTGAGTGGGCCACCTGAGTAATGCTGGCAAAGCACTTTGAAGAGGAAAAAGCAGTACATTAAACGCCACTAGTTGAAGGTGCTTATCTTTTAAGGACTATCTCTAGCAAATTTTTAATCCCAGGCTGGTGGCCTTCTGCCACCAGGTACATTTGTGAGAGCCCTTTAGAAATTAGCTTAAAGGAAAGGAACAGTCAAGTTAATCTGCTGATGGAGGAGGGAGTGGGCAGGCAGGGGTAGAATGGGGTTGGCAGGGACAGTGGGGAACATTAGCATAACCAGCCTTTTGGGTTGGGCATTTTTCTCCCTTTCTATTACTGAGATCATGGAAAGGGCGTAGGTCTTAAATAAATAAATGTGAATTTCTCCCAAACAACTCTCCAATTCACATATTCCTTGCTAATACATCAAGTTGTGCACAACACAGTATATGGCTAAGGATACATGAAACCATCGTCAGCCTCACAGAAGACCAAGTCCAGCTCAAAGGATCTGGAATCCTAGGTGGGGAGATAAATGAGAAGAGTTAGGGGGTGGACAGTGTGACAACTGCCTCCAGGTATGGGGAGGCTACTGGGAGGCCTCCAGCACTGACTCCAGAACGATCTTCACAGGGACCCAACAGCCAGTATAACTGTTCGCATATTGGTATAGTTACACCTTCTAAACTGGTCACCACTGGAAGCTCTGCTACTAGCCCCCTTAGACACAAAGACTGTGGGCAAACCAGTTCTGAAGAAGGAAGTCTGCAAGTTGAGAGCAACCTAATTGGAGACGGACAGGGCCCTGTTGCTGCCCCATTTTTCTCTTTTTGTAGATGCATGTCTACAACCTCAGATATGCAGATGATACTACTCTAATGGCAGAAAGCCAAGAGGAACTAAAGAGCCTCTTGATGAATTGGAAAGAGGAGAGTGAAAAAGCTGGCTTAAAACTCAGCATTCAAAAAACTAAGATCATGGCATTTGGTCCCATTACTTCATGGCAATTAGATGGGGAAAATGTGGAAACAGTGACAGATTTTATTTTGGGGAGGGCTTCAAAATCACTGCAGACTGTGACTGCAGCCATGAAATTAAAAGATACTTTGGCAGAAAGGCTATGACAAATCTAGACAGCGTATTAAAAAGCACAGATATCATTGTGCTGACAAAGGTCCTTATAGTCAAAGCTATGGTTTTTCCAGTAGTCCTATAGTGATGTGAGAGGTGGGCCATAAAGAAGGCTGAGTGCTGAAGAATTGATGCTTTTGAATTGTGATGCTGGAGAAGACTTTTGAGAGTCCCTTGGACAGCAAGGAGATCAAACCAGTCAATTCTAAAGGAAATTAACTCTGAATACTCACTGGAAAGACTGATGCTGATGAAGCTGGAACTCTAATACCACCTGATACAAAGAAACGACTCTTTGGAAAAGGTCTTTTGGAAAAGATCCTGATGCTGGGAAGGATTGAGGGCAGGCAGGAGCAGAAGGGGGCAACAAAGGATGAGATGGTTGGATGGCATCACCAACTCAATGAACATGAGTTTGAGCAGACTCTGGGAGATAGTGAAGGACAGGGAAGCCTGGTACACTGCAGTCCATGGGGTTGCAAAGAGTTGGACACGACTTAGTGACTAAACAACAACAACAACAGATGCACGGCATCTGTGTCTACAGAACCAAAAGGAAATGAAAGGTTTTGTTAGAGATCATCTGGCAAAGAACTCCTTTCTCTATTTTTTGACCTTGCTGAGCAGCTTGTAGAATATTAGTTCCCTAACTAGGGATCAAACCTGGGCTCCCAGAACTGGAAGCACAAAATCCTAACCACTGGACTGACAACGAGTTCCCTCATTTTATTTTTATTTAGTTAAAATTAGATTTATTCCTGGAAAGAAAGCATAAACTAACATAATCTCAAGGTTGAACTGCACTTTGAGGTGGCTAGAAGACTTTCTACGCTGCCCTTGATAGGTGGTTGTTCAGGCCGGATTTGACCATTACCAATAGCCAGCATTCAGCATTCCAGAAAAACATTTACTTTTGCTTCATTGATTACACCAAAGCCTTTCACTATGTAGGTCACAACAAACTGGAAAATTCTTCATGAGATGGAAATACCAGACCACCTGACCTGCCTCCTAAGAAATCTGTATGCAGGTCAAGAAGCCACAGTTAGAACTGGACATGGAAAAACAGACTGATTCCAAATTGGGAAAGGAGTATGACACGGATGTATATTGTCACGCTGCTAATTTAACTTCTATGCATGTGAAATGCCAGGCTGGATGAAGCACAAGCTGGAATCAAGACTGACGGGAGAACTATCAATAACCTCAGATGTGCAGATGACACCACCCTTATGGCAGAAAGCAAGGAAAAACTTAAGAGCCTCTTGATGAAAGTGAAAGAGGAGAGTGGAAAAGTTGGCGTAAAACTCAACATTCAAAAAGCTAAGATCATGGCATCCAGTCTCATCACTTCATGGCAAATAGATGGGGAAACAATGGGAACAGGGAGAGACTTTATTTTCCTGGGCTCCAAAATCACTGCAGGTGGTGACTGTAGTCATGAAATTAAAAGATGCTTGCTCCTTGGAAGAAAAGCTATGACCAACCTAGACAGCATATTAAAAAGCAGAGACATTGCTGACAAAGGTCCATCTAGTCAAAGCTATGGTTTTTCCCGTAGTCATGTACTGATGTGAGAATCGGACTATAAAGAAAGCTGAGCGCCAAAGAATTGATACTTTTGTACTGCGGTGTTGGAGAAGACCCCTGAGAGTCCCTTGGACTGCAAGGAGATCCAACCAGTCCATCCTAAAGGAAATCAGTCCTGAATATTCACTGGAAGGACTGATGCTGAAGCTGAAACTCCAATACTTTGGCCACCTGATGCGAAGAACTGACTCATTTGAAAAGCCCCTGATGCTGGGAAAGATTGAAGGCAGGAGGAGAAGGGGATGACAGAGGGTGAGACAGTTGGATGGAATTACCGACTCGATGGACATGAATTTGAGCAAGCTCTGGGAGTTGGTGATGGACAGGGAAGCCTGGCATGCTGCAGTCCATGGGATCACAAAGAGTCAGACACGACTGAATGACTGAACTGAACTGAATAGCCAGCATATTAGTGAGGACAGAAGCCCAAATTAAACTGGCTTAAAATGCTCCAGGGGTTGGGGGCAGGTTGAGATTAATGTACTGGTTTATATAATGGGAAAGTCTGGGTGGTGCAACATCAGGCATGACTGGATCTAGCTACTGCCCAAAAGATGGTAGGAATCGTTCATCTTCATGCTCCATCTCTAGCCCCCTTTGGGTTTATGTCACCGTTCAGCTTAGCAACCCCAAATGCTGCACAAACTCTCTTTAGGCCGGCTGAGATTTTATATTTCACCCTGATGTAGTCTTTATAATCCAGGACAAGGAATTCTCTGAATAGCCAGAACTGAGGCCCACCCTTGTAGGAGAGGAGAGGGAGGAATTCAACCCCTTCTAAATGACACCAGGTGGCGCTAGTGGTAAAGAACCCGTCTGCCAATGCAGGCGACATAAGAGACGTCGGTTTGATCCCTGGATCAGGAAGATATCCTGCAGGAGGGCATGGCAACCCACTGCAGTATTCTTGCCTGGAGAATTCCATGGACAGAGGGGCCTAGCAGTCGACAGGGTCATAAAAAGGCGAACATGACTGAAGTGACAGAACACAGCAGGCATGAGTAAAGGTATAGGCGTAGGAGAATCAGACGCCGTCACCGCCGTCTAAAGAGAGTGGGCTGGGAATTCTAATTTCTGCTCTTATTCCATCTTTTAATAACTACCAGAAATCACACTGATTTAAATGTTTCTGCCTACAGTACACATCCCAACAACTTTTAGGGTCATTCAAAGGAAGTGTAATTAACTGGGTAACCTGCACAATATTTTTAGACCACTATTACCTTCTGCTTCATATCTATGTAAAGGTCAACTATTTCCGTTCCTTTAATGATGCCTTCTATGCCCTAATTTTTAGTATAGTCATTTTCTCCATAATTTTCATAACTTGTTGCTGAATATAAACTGGAAATGTTGTCAGTTCCTTTTAAAGCACATTCAATAAGAACTTATTACTAGAATTAGAAACAAGCATAATAAAGAACATGTGTCTAAATATAATCTTTCATGCCAAAAAAAAAGTGAATGCAGAGGACGGCACCACACCCATGTTAAGAATACTGACAGTGTGAGATCCTGGAGGGCAGAGTGCAGTGGGATTAGCTGACTCCCTTCCCAGGTGGAGCAGTGCAGACTGAGTGGAGTGGTATTAAATATTATGTATATCCGAGTCACTCTGCCGTACAGAGGGAATGAAAGCAACACTGTAAATCAACTAGACTTCAATAAAACTTCCTTTAAATAAAGAAGGCAAAAAGAAGGCAACATAGGGCCGTATGGCTAGTGACTCTGCCATTCATTAGCTGTGTCCCCTGGGGTGAGTTACTTCAGCTGCTTGTACCTCAATTTCTTCATCTTTCTCAACTTCTTTTAATTTTTTCTGTAAATTAATTTTTATTAGAGTATAGTTGCTTTACAGTGTTGTGTTAGTTTCTGCTGACAGCCAAGTGAATCAGCTATATGTTTACACGATCCCTTCTTTTTGGGATTTCCCTCCCATTTAGGCCACCACTACATGTGACTCTTGATTGCAAAGTGAAGGGAAGGTAAAGGAATGTAGAGTTCCTGGATAACCCAGTATCACAGTACAGAAGAGTCCACTCTTGATATCCATAGGGGGATTACGTGGTTCATGGACTAATCATGACTAAGACCCAGCAGGGCATGGGGATGGCTTCCTTCTCCCAACTCTGCTCCTCAGCTCTGGCCTCCACACCTGCCCTCATATCTGCACAGGTTTTCAGGAACCTGGGGTGGCAGGCCTGTGCTAACCATCCTGGGTCTCATCTCCACTTTAACTGTGGTTAATGTGCAAACTGATTAATCAGCAGCCGGATAATAAAGAGGCAACTGTGCCTTGTATGGGTGAGCTCTACCGTTGCAAAAAAAAAAGAAAAAACAAGAAGTTCACGGTGAGTTAATTTTTATTCATTTTTCACCTTTACTTGTCAAAGCAACTTTAACTGGGCAATGATAGGGCAGTTTTAAATCTTACACTAAGTCATATATCACTGCTTTAGGAATTATAAATATTTAAGATTCCTTACATGCCTTCAGACAAAATCAACACCATGGAGAAACTCCATTATAAAATTTTACACATGCAGATTTTGAGACATGATAGACATAAACTAATATTTTTTTGTCACTTAATTCTAACAAAGTGTTTAAATGCACTTCTTAAGTAAATGCTTCTCATGAATTGTGCCCAGTGTAACTAGACTCTTCCCTCTGAAATAAAGCCAGTCTTTTGAGGAATTAGTCTTTTCTTTCTCTTCTGTAATAAATGAGACATTAGGGACTAAGTAAGTTGCTATACCTCTTTCAGAATTTGTCCTCCCCTTTCCTCCAAATTCTTATTTTATTTTATACAAATAAAAGAGTTGAAAAAGCTGTATAAGGAATACTTATAGACACTCAACGTAGATTCAACAGTTGAGCATTTTGTCATATTTGATTTTCTTCTCTCTCTCCATGCAAATACATTTTTGGCTGAACCATTTGAAAATAGCTGACTTAAACATTACTTCATTATTTAAAATTTCAACATGCATACCCCTGGAAGAGAGATATTCCCCTATATAGCTTCAATACTATTATCACTGCTAGGAAAATGAACACTAATTTCCTAACAGTATAGCCAGTATGTTTTCAAATGCCACCAACTGTCCCTAAAATGTCTTTATGCCATTTGTTTCTTTTTTCCAAGTCTCCAGTAAATTTATCCTGGAGTCAAGTGATGTGTTCATTAAACGTGCTAGTTCCATGAGAAATGCCTGTCAGACCACAGATTCCCTGTCACCATTAAAGAAAGCAACTATCTGCTTCCGCAGTTAGGAACTTAATAATTATTAGTAAAAAATTTTAAGGTATCCTAAGCTTGCCTTTCTTCTGACTGGTCTATAGCAGGGTTTGCGATGTCCAGAGGTGTTGTTGAAACTGGAGCAGCAACAAACTATACAAAAGAACACCAGCTTCACCTCAAACGTTCTCTCTAGCCTTCATTTCTTTTTCACAAATCCTTCATTCTGAGTAAACGCTGCCCCACCCTTCTACCTGATTAAGTAGATCTTGGTAGTAGTTAGCAGGGAGTGGTGTGAGAATGCTCAGAAGCCTGTTTGTAGGCTTGTAGCATTGCAAACATCTGCATTTTCCTTAAGGCAGACAGGCAGAAACTGAGAGACTGATAACTACGGTGGTAAAAGGGGTGGTCATGGTGGTGGAGGTGATGGTGGTGGGGATGGGGTCATGGGGTGGTGGAGGTGATGGTGGTGGGGATGGGGTCATGGTGGTGGAGGTGATGGTGGTGGGGATGGGGTCATGGTGGTGGAGGTGATGGTGGTGGGGATGGGGTCATGGGGTGGTGGAGGTGATGGTGGCAGTAATGGGGTCATGGTGGTGGGGGTGATGGTGGTGGGGATGGGGTCATGGGGTGGTGGAGGTGATGGTGGCGGGGATGGGGTCATGGGGTGGTGGAGGTGATGGTGGCAGTAATGGGGTCATGGTGGTGGAGGTGATGGTGGTGGGGATGGGGTCATGGGGTGGTGGAGGTGATGGTGGCAGTAATGGGGTCATGGGGTGGTGGAGGTGATGGTGGCAGTAATGGGGTCATGGGGTGGTGGAGGTGATGGTGGCAGTAATGGGGTCATGGTGGTGGAGGTGATGGTGGCAGTAATGGGGTCATGGGGTGGTGGAGGTGATGGTGGCGGGGATGGGGTCATGGGGTGGTGGAGGTGATGGTGGTGGGGATGGGGTCATGGGGTGGTGGAGGTGATGGTGGTGGGGATGGGGTCATGGGGTGGTGGAGGTGATGGTGGTGGGGATGGGGTCATGGGGTGGTGGAGGTGATGGTGGTGGGGATAGGGTCATGGGGTGGTGGAGGTGATGGTGGTGGGGATGGGGTCATGGGGTGGTGGAGGTGATGGTGGCAGTAATGGGGTCATGGTGGTGGAGGTGATGGTGGTGGGGATGGGGTCATGGGGTGGTGGAGGTGATGGTGGTGGGGATGGGGTCATGGGGTGGTGGAGGTGATGGTGGCAGTAATGGGGTCATGGTGGTGGAGGTGATGGTGGTGAACTCATGGTGATAATGGTGGTGGTGGCCTCCATTTCAGGCCCTTGCCCCTAAACAATTATATATTCAGAAATATAAACCATAATTAGATTCAGTGGAGGATCTGTTATTCCATTATAAAACTAGGCACATGTGTTATATAACAGCCAAGTGTTCAAGGACTCTCCTTTCACTTGAAACTTTGCAAGTTCTGTGGGGTTCTCTTAGAGCGTAGAGAATTTCAGCTATTTCTATACTCAGAAGTGTTATCAATATACACTAATATATTTCATTTCAGTTGGGAACATAAAGAGATCAGAATCACCCAACTAGGAGAATGACCACAGCCAACCAAGCATAAAGTTCTTCAGAAAACCACAACCTAGGCTACACTTTATACCTAAGAGCTTAGCTTCATTATTTGAGACAAGTGCCTTCTCTGGTGCTAACACCCACTTAAATTATGGCATGCACCTATAATCATTCTACAAATGGTGTTTTGTTTGACCAAACACTGAATAGCCATTGTAGTCATCTTTGTAAGGCCTGCTTGCTAAGAATGCTCTAGAGAGTATAAAAGTGTTAAAATATGTACTGTGGGTGCTTCCCTGGTGGCTCAGTGGTAAAGATTCTGCCTGCCAATGTGGGAGACACGAGTTTGATCCTTGAGCCAGGAAGATCCCAGAGCATGCTGTGAGCAGCTAAGAACCACAGCTACTGAAGACCACACAACCTGGAGCCCATGGTCCTCAAGAGAAGTTACCGCAATGAGAAGCCTGTGCATGGCATCTAGAGATTAGCCCCCACTCACTGAAGCCAGAGAAAAGCCCACACATCAACGATGACCCAGCACAGCCAAAAATAAATAAAGAAATAAATAACTTAAAAAAAAAAAAAAGCTTTAAAAAATACGTACTGTGCTCCTTGTGAAGTACCATGTACATCTGTGTTTCTGGAAGTCAGCATCTCCAGACAGGTGGAACCCCCCAAGATGTGGCTACCTAACTTGGTGATAATAAATGTCTATCACTTATTCATCTGCCCCAATTTACCTTTATTATGTAGTGAATCAGTAAGTTCAGCATAATTTCACCATGTATATTGTTTAACTATTATAGGCCACCTACAAACTTAGTTTTATGGTCCAAACAGTTTCATCCATCACCAGCTCCTGACTGCACGTTTAAAACCAGGTATTATTATGTGTATCTAGACTAATGATCTATCCTAAGTCCATAGGCAGCAAGATTCTGTTACTAGGACTTCCTATAATAAACCAGTATCTATTGAGCCACAGTTATTGGAAAGAAGACATTGCATAAATACCAAATTAGCCAAACAAAGATTCTAGCAGAAAGCAAAATACTAGCATATCTTGAGAAAGCCCATCCCAGGCACCTTTGGAGCTAATGGGCCAAAAACATGACCAATCTAATCTATGGCTCACTAAAAACAATTTCAGCAAATTCCAACACCCATACACTGTCGAGCAGAATCAAGCATTCGTGTGGATAATGTCAGCAACTTTAGCTACCAATTATTATTAACTCTCTTTTTCAAAAAACTGAAAGACTTGACTAAGAAATGAGAAAGGTACCCGTGCCTTTCCTAGGACTTCTTTAAATTCCTCTCTGTGGGATCTGAGAGACTGATCTGCAGAAGACAGGGATATTTCGATTTACGGTAAGACTGATTTCTTTTTTCTTTTTTTTAGCCACGCACTGTGGCACGTGTGATCCTGGTTCCCCGACCAGGGACTGAACCTGTGCCCCCTGCAGTGGAAGTGTGGAGTCTCAACCACTGGACCGCCAGGAAAATCCCTGACTTTTTCTTTAACTGGCAGTATAGGAAGACTTACAAAGGCAAAATCAAACTCGCAGAAATAGAGTTCCCGTCATGCGACAAAGAATGTGACTCAATCATAACAAATGAAAGCTTCACAACGAAAGAAGTTTTGAGGAAGAACACGTACCTGCTCTTTGGACGGCACCAGCAGCTCCTCAATCATCATGCTGTCCCGGGCGTAGGAGCTTCGGTTCAAGGTGTAAGACCTATCCGAGCTGAAGGAGCGGAGGCTGTTGTAGTTACAGTTAACCATTCAAGAGGGGGAGATGATGATGAGATGGGTAAAAGAACATTAATGCATGCAACTTTCAGAACAGGCAAGATGGCTCAAAATATCAACCAAAATCGTTCTTGAAAAGACATGGTCAAAAATAAACTTCCTTATACTTGAGGAAATTTCTTAAGCTTAGATAACCTCATGATCAGGTTTTGTTTAAAATTAGGCTGTCTGGTATTCAATCTGTGAGAAGATGAAATATAGGAAGACTTTGGATGTTTCTCTGTGACAGTTGAACCAATATGACAATTGAGAAGAACCGGATGACTCTAGGCAATTTGATAGCTGGAGAGATTTTTTTTTCTTTGTTAAAACCTTTTTTGAGAGTCTCCTCTCTTTCTGGTCCATATTTGTCTGTCTCGCACTATTTAATGGAATTATGTTGCTATAAATGCATCTGTTAATAAGGATTTGGGAACTAGATGCAGGTTTAACCTACTGAGAGCTCTGGTTGGCAACTACCTCTCATGGAAAACATGAAGAAACAAGAAGTGTTATCCTGACATGATCTTTTTTGCCATCTTTCTGGCTGTGAAAAATTAAAATTCCATATACAGTTATCTTGCCTTTCCTTTCTGTACTCTTTTTAGCTTTGCTTCTTCTGCTCTTCTCCTTCCTAGTCTTTCTCAATATTCTATGCAGCCTCTGAACTCCCCAGAGTGCAGGACCCCTGATGTCCTAAAGTGCCACTCACCACCTTGAACCTCTAAAATCATACCAAGAAGGCATGGGGGATGGGCAAAATGGGTGAAGGTGGTCAAAAGGTATAAACTTTCAGTTATAAAATGAGTCAGACCTGAGGATTTAATGTACAGCATGCTGACTATAGTTTATAATAGTGTTTTGCATATTTGAGGGTTGCTAAGTGAGATCTTAAAATCTGTCATCCTAAAAAAAAAAAAGTGCAACTACGTGTGTTGATGAGTGTTAACAAGACCTATTATGGTGCTTGTTTTGCAATATATACATATGTGGAACCACTATGTTATGTACCTGAAATTAATATAAAGTTTATTTGTCAGTTATATTTTGATTAAAAAAAAAGAAACCAATAGCGTAAGGGATCCTAGTAACTCTACATATATCCATGTATCTACATATATCTACATAATATTCAGACAGACTGGGGTGGCAGCTCATATAGGCACTGGCAGAAAGAACCCTGGTGATCCTTCAGGAACACAGAGCATGGAGTCTTGTGAGAAGCTGCTTCAAGGCCCCTTGCCTCCCTACCAGGTAGGTGGTCATGAGGTGGCTTCTCATTGACTCCTGTTTTGAAAGTGGTCTGAGGCTTCCTGTCTCATCGTCCTTGGAAGACAGTTGCAGAATACGAGACTGCTGAGCCGCCTTCCGGAACGGGCTCCTCAGCGATGGGGAAGCTCACAGCTAATGTGGTAGACATACAGCCCCTTTGGTTTCAGGGTCATCTTTCCTGGTGTGGAGGACAAGGACCACGGCAAGTTGGCCCCGCCTATGGAGAAGGCAATGGCACCCCACTCCAGTACTCTTGCCTGGAAAATCCCATGGACGGAGGAGCCTGGTAGGCTGCAGTCCATGGGGTTGCGAAGAGTGGGACACCACTGAGCAACTTCACTTTCACTTTTCACTTTCATGCATTGGAGAAGGAAATGGCAACCCACTCCAGTGTTCTTGCCTGGAGAATCCCAGGGACAGGGGAGCCTGGTGGGCTGCTGTCTATGGGGTTGCACAGAGTCGGACACGACTGAAGTGACTTAGCAGCAGAAGCAGGGAGTAATAAACTGTCTGAATCCAAACATGGCTACTTGAATCTTTACCGGCAGCATTGGTCAGACTTTGGCCTCAGCCCTGCTTTGTCTGTGCTTGTCAGAAAAAAGAGCAAAGGAGACATACCTAAGAAATGATTCTGTGCTTGCACAAAATGATTTCTTTTCCCCTACTGCCTGTCTTGAAAAGAAATCGTTTTGTGAAAGCACAGAATATTGTGCAAGCACAGAATATTGAAGGCATATATGGATATATTTTGAATGTACTAAAGACTATCCCAAAGAGGGTATTTTTATATCAAGATACAGAGGCCCCTGAATGATAGGCTTTATTCCAAGTGTCTACACAAATGGCTCGGTACCTGCTTCTAGGATGAGAGCCTTACTTTCTCTAAAATAGCCATCATTCTACAGAGTGATTGTTAAGTGTTTTGAGCAGATACTTACTAAGTGACTATTATGGGCAGGACACAATATTAGAAATTGGATATAAAAGGAAAAAAAGAAAGTGAGCGTTATCCTTGCATAGAGCTTACTTAGTAAGCCATATGCCTCTGACCTCTTACATAGTCGGGCCTGCAGTGCCCAATCATGACCCATCACTCTTTTTTTTTTTCCTGTTCTTATTGCAAACTTTTGTTGCTGTTATTCCTGTTTCTAGCCCCATGCCCTCTCTCAGATGCACTATAAGCTTCCTAAAAGCAGGAATTTTCTTTCTACTTTCTAACTCAACACTATCCAACAGAACTTTCTTTTCCAACAGAGTGAGGGACATGTACTCAATCTGCACTATTTAATACAGATATTAATTTCTCTAAATTATGGTTCCCATGGCAGATATTAATACTGGTGATACATGAGATGGTTTTATTGTACATGTGAACAAATACTTAAAAGTTTTTTTAATGATGACATATTAAGTTTAGTCCTTAAACATATCTAAGATGTAGTGATTAAAAAAAAAAAGAAACTTCTTTCTTTCAATTACTGTAGGAGTGTGAATGGAAGAACGGAGCCTAGAATTGGGAGCTGTCAGTGGAAACATCTAAAGATGTCTTCATTTGACATAATTCCTACTCCTGACCAACTTACATTAGGCAGAAGGAGAGCCCATTAAAGGTATCAAGCTTCAGTGTGAATCTTTAATACATCAAAGTGCTTTCAGCTATTTAAATGAGAGATTATTTGCATGGGGGTCTGGAAAGCATTACAGTGTTTTTCACTGAGGTCAATGATATTAGTTGTAGCCATCAGTATACCCTAAGTGTTAAGCAGAGGAAGTGTTAGAAAAACACACGCCTCAGAATCCTAAAGTTATCCTAATGTACCTAGCACAACTCAAAGAAAACCGCACTCAGCAAACAAACAGTCCTTCCAGTCAAGACACTGCCTATAAACCCAGAGCAATCTCTCCAGTTACTGCATGCACTACACAACTTTTATGTTAAGGGAAATAAATTCCTCATGTATTCAGTCAACTTTGCATAAGTAACATTATTTATTACACATTTAGCTATTTGCTTATTTTCTCAAAAACAAAACTGATTTTCTAAAGCTGAGCGGAGAAATAAAAAAAGAAAAAGCACATGGCAGCACAGCACAGCACAATGCCGGAAAAACAAAGACGAGAAAATGAGCTGGGAAAGGCGGAGAAACACTGTCAAAGCACCGTATCTCCTTACCTGATCTTGGGACTATTTTTAAGTATTTTTAGAAAAAACAGGAGAAGTAGAAAGCAAAAAAAAAAAAAATCAGACAGGAAAAAAGAAAAAAAAATGTTATGGTTGGATGAGTTACACATTTAATGTATTCCTTTTTAAATGTTACACTCAGAATGTTATACTTGGTAATACTCTAACAGTACTTTAAAAAACACATCAGCTTTAGAGATTTTTAAAATTTGCCTCTGAGCATAACATCAGTTGCCAGTGTCAAAAAATGAGTTACATATAATAGCAACAAAGAGGAATGGTGCAATCCAAACTAGAAGTATGAAAGCCTCAGGACTGTCTTGTGGAAAGTTTATAAGAGACAATATTCTGGTTTCAGCTCTCACTGGAGGTCAGCTGCTACAATTCCCTACACACAAATGAGTGAGTCATGAAATGTAGCTTTTATTTATTATCTGAGGAAGCGAATCAGCTAGTTATTGGATTACTAAAGCTATTAGGTCTCTAAACAGAAGTTTTCCTTAAGGTTCTTTAAGATTCTACATATTTTCAGTTGTAACTTGTTATCTGTGATTACCTGAAATAAGACATGTTTCTAGAAACTCATTTTCCTGTTGTCATTAATGACACCTGCTGCAATAAGATTTTAAGGCCTTCTATAAATATATGTATAAAGTCAAAAGTTGATTAAGTTACATGAGGTTCAAATTCTATTAAGAAAAAAAAAAAAAGACTGACTCAAAGAAAAATCAATTCTGAGTCTAAACTGTCCATATCAACGACACTAAGAATAAACTCCCAGGTTTACTTTGTGGGAAATGCCATTTTACCATCAGACAATGAAACTTTTTACAACAGATTTTTAAACGATAGGAAAATGTCCCCAGGGCTCTAACTCAGAAGGTTTAATTATTAGCTTAAAAATAACTTGACTGTCAGCAAACATGCTGTTAATTCAACCAGGGAAAAGAAGTCTCCAAATTCTGGACAAGGTCCTGTTCCTTTTAACCAGGTCAGGCTGGAGCCAAGGTTTTCCACATACAAAAGCTTTATGCTTCAGTTTTCAGCATTGAATTTGCCACCATTCCTGCCTCTGGCTTTTGATTAAGTCACCGTTTCACCTTTAACATGTCCCTTGTAAACAAACAAATGGCAGAGCTTTCGAAGAGATGCTTAAACAGTTGCTAGACAATTCCAATAAGCGATATGTACTTTTTCCCAAGAATGCACTCTTTTAAAGTCACAGTCATAAATTGTTCTTTCAGTCATGAAAAGAGTATAGTGAACAATCAACACAAATATTTCTTACTTATGGGAAAATGGGATTTTTCTTTCATTATAGAACAAAACTTATTTTTAAAACATGTGACCCAGATTGGTTCTCCCTATCCTGTCCGTGAACTCTTTTGCTATATTATGCTTGAAGCATAACTGCCAGGTAGGGAAAAACAGAACAAACAATTAACACGTTCACTCACATAAAATTAAAGACTGAAAACCACAAAAGAAAATAGCAGAGCATGTGTACATTTCACCGAATTCACATCCTTACCCCAAGGGCACTTTTGGGGATAATGTGAAAAATGAAAATGGTTTCAATTTATGACATCATGGTTGTTTTAAACTAACTGTGAGTAAAGGGCCACAGTGAAGTACCTGGCAGAACGGGCCCCCAGACTGAAGCCCACGTAGCCCTCTGCAGGCAGAGAGTCATCACCCAGTTCCTTGAGGTCTTGTGGCCCAAGATACTTGTCCGTGTCGCCTGTCATCGCATCTTCACCTGTGGATGGACAAAGCAAGCCCGAATCAGAAGCTTCCTTTCTGAAAATGTGTCTGTTTGGGGAGAAAACTGCTCTACTGGCCATCAGCTAATCATCCATTTTCTCATGTTTATTTCCCCCCATCCCCTGGATAATATTTGTAACTGCCCTTAAGAAGGAAAAAGTATAGGAAGAGGTTAGTTCATCATTTCAAGAGTGAATTTAAGCAGCAGAAAGAGCTCCTGGCAATAGGTACCAATTTAAAAACATTTCCATATCTCCTTGTCCCACCTCAAGCCCTAGCCAACAAGAAAGGTTCATCTCTTGTGTCAGATTGAGAGTTTCTGGCCTGACCATGATGAGGGCAGCTTGTTTGAATGGACCTGGATTGCAAAATAAGAGGCACCTCTTCAAGATCCCTGTTCTGGAAATTTTATATGGGAAGAGAACCAACTTTATTTTAAATGGTTTTCTCACAACCAGGATTTCAGTTTGGGGTTATGTAAATAACTGGCAAGCGATTTAATCTGAATTAGAACTGCTCAACTGGGGAACCTTGAAACACATCCACATTGAACTGTTTCGAAATCTATCAAATGAACAGCTCAATACAGCTGCCGCAGTGCTTGAACCCTGCTCAGAAAGTGGCTCTACCCTCAACAGAGATCAAATCGGGGCTTCAACAGCTGGAAAGAGATCAATTGTTCTTGAACCATCTATACAGAGAGTAAGTGCATAGAATACTTTTACTAGCTACACAGGCATAACATGATCTCACGCAGAAAAAAAAAACACATTCCAGGAGTGACTGGGCAGGTTTTCCAGATGCCTTTTGCCCTCAGGGACGTTTCCCATCCTTTACAAAATGTAGCATGGGCTGTGGAAAAGTTCCTTTCACAAGCAGGCAAACTCTTTCTCCTTTTTATGACTCGACTCTCATTCTACTGGGTACAAGCCTAGCTGGCTGAACAGGATTTCAAAGGCGTGTATGTTTTCTGTTTTCTCAAAGGTAAGCGATTTCACCACTCTGGCTCTATTTTCCAATCCTTCATTCAACATCGTTTATAATTTCCATTCATTTAAACTCAGAAAACCACAAGAGCTCAGCTTTTAAACTACCAATCAAGTTTAAAAATACATTATCAACTACCATTTTTGCAAGTGTAAAAACTAAATAGATCAGCTTTCTACAGCTACCCAGAACCAAGAGATTATTTTAAGTTACTTTACAGCTGGGCTATTTGCACATTCACTATGGAGGAAACAAAAACAGCACACACTTAAGTACAACTTAAAGAAAGATCTTACTCTGTGTTAAAGCCATTTCCACCAGGCTGGGCTGGTCAAATGTTTTCCTGATGTTTCCAGGAATTCCTGAGACAGTGATTTAGAATCTACCTCCAGATCAGCCCCCAAAAAACCAATCCCTGGGTTGGATCCACGGTCTTCACCACCAACTCCGAGTTCCTCTCAGCATCTTCATCTCCTCGCCGGCAACTGAAGAATTACACATCTTTTCCTACTCATCAGTGTTAACAGACTTTCAGTTTTTCAGATGAAAAAAAAATCCCCCCAAATCTGGCCACATTTCATTGAGATCAAGATCCTTTTTGATCACTCCGAAGACATCCTTTTAAAACTCCTTCTGATTGGATTAACAACTCCTCTGGCAAGCCTCTAGCAGAACCGATTGGTGACATAAATGCGAGCCCCAGACTTATTTGTATGTAAATATGAGGACTGCTCCAGGGTAGACTTTCGGTAATTTGATACCAATGCCCGCTGCCTAACCGGGTAGCCAGCAAGCAAGCCACTGCACTTAATGGGGAGGCGACTCTTCTCCAACCTGAAGAAACAGCCAACAGGTAGAGAGGAAAAGCAGGAGAAGAAAGGAAGAAGCGCCCCGGCAGGGAGTGGCAGAGAGCTCCAGGCAAACTTTGTAACTTTTTGTTTTCAGCTGGGAACACCAGGAGCCTGGGTTATTTATGGTCCCTGTCAGGTGGAAGGAGGGGAAAAAAAGAGAGGGCGGGGGGGTGGGGGAGGGCGGGCCTGCCCTCGGTTGAGGTTGGGAAACTGTGGGGCAGAGAGAAGCCACAAGAGCTCTCCACGCAGCGCTGGAGAAGGCACTCATCACTGCTGTTTCTATCGAGAGTGGGAGGAAAGGAGAAGTGAGACAAGCAGGGGAAATGGAGTGGAGGCTCAGTTTTATCTCTTGCACAAACTCTTTCATCTCCCTGATGCGATCGAAGTTACTGACTGGTCCTCCTTCCCTGAGGAGTCCCTGGAGAAGGCGAGAGGCGGAGGGAGCTTGGGTTGGCTGGGGAGGTCTTGGCCGCAAGGGGCTAGGGGCAGCTGAGGAGCTGCCTCCGTCAAGGCATTGTTCCACTGTTTACCTCTCTCTGGGGCTCCTGGCCTCCCTTCCCAGCTGCTCCACCCTGTTTCTGTTGGCCGTGGAGGGAAAAACTAGTGGGACTTCTGCATCTGCCATCTGGGCACTCGCGAGAGGCAATTTCAATCGCTTTCTCTCAGAACAGCCGAACAATCAGGCCAGAAAGGGCAAAAAGGTTTTGACATTATCTTGGAGGAAGTGGGTGTGCAGCACCTTTTCATATTTTGCATCTATCTCTTGCACTGTTACCTAAATATACAGAAGCATGAATCCATAGAACTGATGAGGTAGGGAACAGATTCGTTGTTCCTGGATCAATGCATAAATAATGACTCATCTAATATTCAGATGATATGACACCTGGCGTTTGAATTGGATCCGCCCGGCTGTAATCAACATTGTAAATACCCATAATGAGAAGGGAAGCCATTTATAATGCCTGATACATATTGAAAAATATCCCCCACCCCAATAGTAATATAAACATAATAAAAAGAATCATTTCCAACTCTAAATAATGGAAGAGGAAGTCATGGTTAAAATGGAGAAAATGTCTGAACTTTAACCTGTTTGTCACAGATGCACTTAAAATCCAACCGACTAGGACTTCCCTGACAGTCAAGTGGTTAAGATTCTGTGCTTCCAAGGCAGAGGGCATGGGTTCAATCCCTGGTGAGGAAACTAAGATCACACATGCCCCATGGTACGGCCAAAAAACAAAACAAACAAACAGCCCCCACCCCCAAACTGCTCAGCAAAGTCTGAGTCAATGGTGGTCACTCATTCAAGCTTCCTAACAAGGACTGCAAGAAAAGTTTCCTTCTTCATGACTTCTTGACCAACTCTCTGTGGCCACTCCTCCACACTAATCCTGCCCTTCTGTTACACAGAATTCTTTCAGTCCCTAGAAATTCTGAACATTTTTAGACTTTGAGCCACTACCTAGGGTGTCTTCCTTTGATGGAACCTTCACCCCTCCTCCACCTGAGTAATTTCTCCAATCTCTGATTCTTTCTAGAACTCTTCTCATCCTCCACTCCCCCTCTTGAGTGGCCCTCATGTGGGTTCCCCGTATCAGTGTATTGGCAGGAAAAACATCTGCTTGGTCTCTCCCATGGGAGAGTGAGAACACACATTGTCCTGGGCCTGCCATATTGTAAGTGCCCCATCAATATTTTTGAAATTCATGATTGCTTTTATTAAATAGGTTGATGATTTTGCTTTTGCCCCCCATCTACATGCCACAGCACTCTTTTGGCATGCCAAGCTTGGTGATTGGGATACAGTAAAATTTCAACAACAGTAAGTTTCTATTCTTTTTTACATCTCCTTCTTAGGCCTCAGAAATGGTCAGTATGAAACCTAAAGCAGCCCAGTGTTGAGGTGGGGATGGGAGCTGTCAGTACATTTGGCCAATGACTAAAGTGGTCTTATGAATATTAAGTAACAGTAATTAAGTAGTTATGCATTTACCATTTGAATGGTGAAAATATTTCTTAAAAGGCACAGAATTTAGAAATAAAGGTTTTATTTTAATGCAGTTTAGTGTAGTAGAAATATTGTTGACTCTTGAGTCATACTTTCAACCTCTACTGAACCTTGGATATCAACGCTGCCTCTGTCCTAAGACCTCTTGAGGGGATTCAGTGAAATAACGCACAAAGAAAGGTGTAGTCAGCACTAACTGTTACTATTGTTCAGTAACATCTGCTTTCTTTAGTGCCCAAACATATGAATGCATGAACTCATATAATTAATATTTAAAATGCTAAGACTGATACTAGTCAGGGCAAAATCCCAACATAGCACTAAGTATCCCAGCTTTTCACTCCCTGACACAGAGCCTGGTTCATCACAGGTACTCAACAAATACTTGTTGACTGAATGAAGATGAATAATATTAATACAGTTCTCATTTTAATAAACAAAATATTCCATAATTATTGTATAGTACAATACATGACTATACCAAAGATTAGAAAGGAATGAGATGAACTGTACTGAGTGTCTGGTTAACTGCCTCTAATCCATTTTATAATCCAAAAATATTTTTATCAGTAGCAGCTTCTGACCAACAGGTACAAATGCATATAAACCAACAAAAGCAATTCTATGAACAAACAACACTCATACAATATCAGATATATTTAGTTAAAATAAACATTACCAAACCCCATAAACTTTCACTTACTAAGTACTTGTGTGGGGCTTCCCTCATAGCTCAGTCAGTAAAGAATCTACTTGCAATGCAGGAGACCGGGGTTTGATTCCTGGGTCGGGAAGATCCCCTGAAGAAGGAAATGGCAATCCACTCCAGTTTTCTTGTCTGGAGAATCCCATGAAGAGAGGAGCCTGGCAGGCTACAGTTCATGGGGTTGCAAGAGTCGGATATGACTTAGTGACTAAACCGCTACCACCAAGTACTTGTGTGGGCTTATGTTTCCTAGAAGCATCTGGTGCAATGGCACAACCATTGTGTTGAAGGTAAGTCTGACTATTTTCTGGCAAAGAGGGTGTGGTAGCTAGTGTCCAAAGATGCCCTCTCTACCCCATCCAGTGAACTAAGTTTCTGGTATCCATGCCTTGTATACTGCACTTGTTTACATTTGACCTGGTTTGCTTTTTGAACAGTAAAATGCAGGGGAAGTGATTTTACATGACTCTGAACTTTTTTTTTTTTTCATTTATTTTTATGAACTTTGAGTTCAGAGACACCTTGCAGTTTCTGCCTGAATCTCTTTGGAGCGCTTGTTCCAAAGGGGAGGAGTCAATCCCAAGGCAAGCAATTTGAGTACCAAGAGGCCACCTCTTGTACAGGTGTAAAGAAAGTCAAGGTAGCCCTATGGAGAGAGATGCAAGTCAGTTCTCAGCTGTCCCGGCCACCCCAGTCGAGGTGACAGACCCTTGAATGATGCTGCCACATGGAACATCCCACCAAGTTACCCTCACCTTAGCTGCTCTCTCACTGCAAACTCCTGAAGGATCTTAAGAACTCAGCTGAGCCTTGTTAACTCACACAACCATGAGAAATGATGATAATAAATTAAACCACTGAGCTTAGAGGTAATAAGTAGTGGGAACAGAGGCGAATGAGAAATGACGAGGTGCAGGAGTAAGGCAAAGCGCTCGCACGCCGGTTGCCTAATGCACCCCTAGTCAGAGTGAGCTCTGCAGTGGGAATGCGATTAGTACAGATGAAGTCTGAGGACAGCACATGGGTAAGTGCCACCCAAGGAAGCCTCACCTGTTTGGAAGGGACTTTCTGTGTGTGTGCTCAGTTCTGTCTGACTCTTTGAGACCCCTTGAACTGTAGCCTGCCACGTTCCTCTGTCCGTGGGATTTCCCAGGCAAGAATACTGGAGTGGGTTGCCATTTCCTCCTCCAAGGGCTCTTCCCAACCCATGTCTCTGGAGTCTCCTGCATTGGCAGGGGGATTCTTTACCACTAAGCCACCTGGGAATCCCAGAAGGGACTTTATGCCTTTCAAAATTACGAGCCCTGATGTTCTTATGTTAATCCATTTTTGACAATAAAATATCAGAGGCATGAAAATGTTTAAAGAAGAATACAAAACACCCCAAATCTACCCCAGAGGCATTTCACTTCCATTCCCCAGGTATCACCTCCTCCTAGTCCTCTCATGACAAGGTGAAGAGAAGAGGCTTCCTATACTACAGTCAACCTTTCAAAGATCCATACACCCAGTCTGCCAGGAAATAATACAAAATATAATCACAGACAAAGGGGAAAAAAGAATATATTAAATGGTTATCAAGACGGTGGTCGGTCACATTCCCTTTCAGAATTCAGGGTTAATTTGGCTTAATATGGAAATGTTTTCATGCCCTAGGATTTCTTTTCTTCTCTCTTTCCCCCTTTTTGTTCCTTCTAATCTTTTCCATCTTAAGACTATCACTGAGGAATATTTTTGCTACTTTTCCAGGGGTTAAAGTTGTTTTCCTATCTGGTTGGGGACTAGAATCACAAAAAATGTTCCTTAAGGTAACTATATCAAATTGTATTATCAGAAACTTTGCTTAGAAGTGTTTAATCCCTCTGATGTGAAATACAGACTCTTCCCAAGGAATGTACTTTATAAAATTAAAAAGCTGAAAATAATGGTACAACATACCTCCAAATGAAATAATAGTAGAAAAATCTCCAAATTACATGGGATTATTTTTTTAAAAGCTGGATTAAAAAGAATAAGGAGGAAGACAGTCTCTATGCTCTAGTGATTTTTAAAAAGAGGCTGATTACTTCATAGAAGTCAGTCTTATCATCAATCTGTTAATGATCAGAATTGAGAGGGCAAATTTATTGTGCTTGTTGTGAAAAAAGTTATTTTTTTTGATCATCACATAGCAAAGAGAGGAAATGGATACTACTAGAAAATAAAGCCTCTAGCCATTTCTACTTTACATTATAGAAGAGTAGAATGAGATCACATCATTATAATCAACACCTATATTTATTGAGCATTTACTCTGTTTTAGGCACTGTTTGGTGCTTTACAAGTATAATTCTCACAACAACCTTATAGAATTGTTATCTCCATTTCAGGATAAAGAAAACCCAGTTCACAGTAGTAGAATAAATAGCTTGAGATCACTTAGAATATGGGGAATATTGGACTTAAAATCAGTTGGTTTGACTCCAGAGTCCTGCTTTTAACTATTGCCAAATTCGGTGCTACTGAACAAATACAACAAGAAATCGGTAAATGAAATATAAGCTCTGTGAAGGCAGGGGTTTTTCTCTGTTTCGTTCCATATCCAGTGCCCAGAACAATGCCTGGCATATAGTAGGTGCTCAATAAATGTGTGTGATGAAAGCTTAGTGATTGCCCTTGGAGAAAGGAACTCTATTACTGGAGAAAGAAGCAGGGAGACTTACTTTTCATGGTAAACTGTTGTACTTCGGGAATTTTATACCATGTACATCTATCACCTATTCAAAAAATGAATAAAATTAACAAAACAAAACAAAATACAGGGACTGCAGATAAGCCATATAGATTGTGCATTCCATACTATGGAAAAGGTATTTTGACATGTCAGTCTGCCAGGTAGACATTAAGACATGTATGTGCACCAGCAAGTATCCAGCAAACACAGAAAGGAAACAATATAATATTTAACTGGCTTGCCTCTTTAAAGAGATGGAAGAGAAGAAATGAAACCACAAGGCAGGAAGAAGGGGATGCACATTATTAGCATGGTACTTCTGGTTGCTTCCCAGTATCCTAAAGCAGTGGTTCTAACCTGGGGGATGCTTTCGAATCACCTGAAAACTTGCATTTCTGACAAGTTCCCAAGTGAATCTGATGCTACTGGCCTGGGGAACACACTTTGAGAACCACTGGTCTAAAGGGTTCTAATAATAAATGCCAGCGATGTAACGGCAGTACTGATCACAGAGCATTCAATGTCTGTTTTCCTAGTGGCTGTTACTAGCATAATTAAAATATCAGCTTCAGCAACTGAATTCAAGGACTGAGTGCCGTGTTTCTCAAATTTCAAGGGATATATTTTATCAAGTGTGGTGCTTCTCAAATTTCATGGAAACTTGTGAAAATGCAGATCCTGACTTCATGGGTCTAGCATAGGCCCTGAGATTCTGCATGAATAACAAGCCCCCAGGTGACCTGTACCCCACTCTGAGTGGTGAGATAGTGGAACGCTGGGCAAGGGCCTATGTTAGGAGTAAAGCCAACTACTGCCTTTGAGGTATTTAGTTTGGGCTTCCTGGTGGCTCAGACGGTAAAGCATCTGTCTGCAATGTTGGAGACCCAGGTTCGATCCCTGAGTCGGGAAGATCCCCTGGAGAAGGAAATGGCAACCCACTCCAGTACTCTTGCCTTGAAAATCCCATGCACAGAGGAGCCTGGTAAGCTACAGTCCATGGGGTTGCAAAGAGTTGGACACGACTGAGCAAATTTACTTTAATGGAGATAAGGCCAAGATGCAAACAAGGATACAAATCCTGTACTCCTCTTGCTGGGTCCCAACGATTTACTGCTTTGCATGTCCTACATACTGTGCTTGAATGTCTCACTTAATCCTCAACCCTATGAAGCAGGTACTATTATTTCCAGTTGATAGATGAAAAAACAGATTTAGAGTTACTATTCAAAACTCACATATTTAGTTAGTGGTGGAATCTGGATTAAAACCCACAAGGTCAAGTTGCAAAGCTCAGGTACTTCTCCAACGCACCACCAGGACAGATGGTGTGTGAAAGGCATTACAAAGTATTACAGAAGCACAAAGGAAGAGGGTAGCACACTGGACTGTAGATCTGGTAGATGCTGAATGGAGGGTGTGTGAGAAAAGGTAGGAAGAGAAGGGCAGAAGCCGGAAGTTGGCTATCCCAGGCCACAGCATGCGCCTAGTGGGACAGAATGCTGGAGACCAACAGCATCTGGCTTTAGTAAAGTCACAGGCAACTGAGCTGTAGGAAATGGGTTGGTTGGGTTAGATTTTTAGGGTCCTTGAAATTGACTATAGACTAACAATTGTCGTCCAAGTGACAAGCAACATAAACTCATCAGTGGGTGACAACGCAATGTCAACCCACACTGGTTGTTGCTGTTTTAAACTGAAGACCTAAATGCTCCAAGCTCTCCCTCTTTCTCTAGTATTGTCCCGGCCTAATTCTAATCCTATAGCACGAAGAATACAGACAGTCCTATCCATCTGATAAAAAAAAAGAGGGACTGCCATTTTCCGAGCACCTATTTTATGCTGATCACTGCTTTAAATGTTTTAAGGATATGTTACTTCTTTTCATCTTTCCAGAAATTCCACAGTATTATTAACCCCTTCAGAGACAAATAAAGAGGTAAGACACAGCCTATTTTATGCTTTTGAAGGTTCAAATAAGGGACATAAATACCCAGGTAATTTTAAAGAGAAAATCTTTTCCATCCATTCAAAACCTTATAATAGGATATCTACCTCCCCTAATGTTTAGACAGTACATTTTCATCATGAAGGATCCAAATGACTCTGTTTGATCATGGTTTTCCTTCAACCTCCCAATATTTGCATTCTCAAAAAGCAGAGAAGCAGGAGTACGAAGGAAGAGGAATATGGTAGTACGAGGACGCTAATCCAGGAAGCTCCCATAAGCCTCTATCCTTCTCCATCAAAGGGCAGATAGAATGAAAACCACAATCACAGAAAACTAACCAATTTAATCACATGGACCACAGCCTTGTCTAACTCAATGAAACTATGAGCTGTGCCGTGTAGGGTCACTCAAGAAGGACGGATCACGGTGAAGAGTTCTGACAAAATGTGGTCCACTGGAGAAGGGAATGGCAAACCACTTCAGTATTCTTGCCTTGAGATCCCCAAGAACAGTATGAAAAGGCAAAAAGATAGGACACTGAAAGATGAACTCCCCAGGCTGGTAGGTGCCCAATTTGCTACTGGAGAGCAGTGGAGAAATAACTCCAGAGAGAATAAAGACAGAGTCAAAGCAAAAACAACTCCCAGTTGTTGGATGTGACTGGTGATGGAAGCAAGGTTCGATGCTGCAAAGAGAAATATTGCATAGGAACCTGGAATGTTAGGTCCATGAATCAAGGGAAATTGGAAGTGGTCAAACAGGAGATGACAAGAGTGAATGTCAACATTTTAGGAATCAGCGAATTAAAATGGACTGGAATGGGTGAATTTAACTCAGATGACCATCATATCTACTACTGTGGGCAAGAATCCCTTAGAAGAAATAGCCATCATAGTCAACAAGAGTCCGAAATGCAGTACTTGGATGCAATCTCAAAAATGAGAGAATGATCTCTGTTCTTTTCCAAGATAAACTACTCCATATCACGGTAATCCTAGTCTATGCCCTGACCAGTAATGCTAAAGCAGCTGAAGTTGAATGGTTCTATGAAGAACTACAAGACCTTCTAAAACTAACCCCCCAAAAAGACGTCCTTTTCATTATAGGGGACTGGAAGGCAAAGTAGGAAGTCAAGAAACACCTGGAGTAACAGGCAAATTAGGCCTTGGAGTACAGAATGAAGCAGGGCAAAGGCTAATAGAGTTCTGCCAAAAGAAAGCACTGGTCATAGCAAACACCCTCTTCCAACAACACAAGAGAAGGCACTACACATGGACATCACCAGATGGTCAACACCGAAATCATATTGATTATATTCTTTGCAGCCAAAGATGGAGAAGCTCTATACAGTCAGCAAAAACAAGACCAGGAGCTGACTGTGGCTCAGATCATGAACTCCTTATTGCCAAATTCAGACTTAAATTGAAGAAAGTAGGGAACCACAAGCCCATTCAAGTATGACCTAAATCAAATCCCTAATGATTATACAGAGGAAGTGAGAAATAGATTTAAGGGGCTAGATCTGATAGATCTGAGTGCCTGATGAACTATGGACGGAGGTTCAGAACACTGTAGAAGGGACAGGGATCAATACTATCCCCAAGAAAAAGAAATGCAAAAAGGCAAAATGGTTGTCTGAGGAGGCCTTACAAATAGCTTTGAAAAGAAGAGAAGCAAAAAGCAAAGGAGAAAAGGAAAGATATACCCATCTAAATGCAGAGTTCCAAAGAACAGCAAGGAGAGATAAGAAAGCCTTCCTCAGTGATCAATGCAAAGAAATATAGGAAAACAATAGACTGGGAAAGACTAGAGATCTCTTCAAGAAAATTAGAGATACCAAGGGAACATTTCATGCAAAAATGGGCTCAATAAAGGACAGAAACGATATGGACCTAACAGAGCAGAAGATATTAAGAAAAGGTGGCAAGAACACACAGAAGAACTGTACAAAAAAGATATTCATGACCCAGATAATCACGATAGTGTGATCACTCACCTAGAACCAGACATCCTGGAATGTGAAGTCAAGTGGGCCTTAGGAAGCACCACTACAAACAAAGCTAGTGGAGGTGATGGAATTCCAGTTGAGCTATTTCAAATCCTAAAAGATGATGCTGTGAATGTGCTGCACTCAATATGCCAGCAAATTTGGAAAACTCAGCAGTGGCCACAGGACTGGAAAAGGTCAGTTTTTATTCCAATCCCTAAGAAAGCCAATGCCAAAGAATGCTCAAATTACTGCACAATAGCACTCATCTCACATGCTAGTAAAGTAATGCTCAAAATTCTCCAGGCCAGGCTTCAATAGTACATGAACCGTGAACTTCCAGATGTTCAAGCTGGATTTAGAAAAGGCAGAGGAACCAGAGATCAAATTGCCAACATCCATTGGGTCATTGAAAAAGCAAGAGAGTTCCAAAAAAACATCTACTTCTGTTTTATTGACTATACCAAAGCCTTTGACTGTGTGGACCACAACAAACTGTGGAAAATTCTGAAAGAGAGGGGAATAACAAACCACCTGACCTGCCTCTTGAGAAATCTGTATGCAGTTTAAGAAGCAACGGTTAGAACTGGACATGGAACAACAGACTGGTTCCAAATAGGAAAAGGAGTAAGTCAAGGCTGTGTATTGTCACCCTGCTTATTTAACTCATGTGCAGACTGTATCATGAGAAATGCTGGGCTGGATGAAACACAAGCTGGAATCAAGATTGCCGGGGGAAAAATCAGTAACCTCACATATGCAAAACACCACACTTATGTTAGAAAGTGAAAAAGAACTAAAGAGCCTCTTGATGAAAGTGAAAGAGGAGAATGAAAAAGTTGGCTTAAAGCTCAACATTCAGAAAACTAAGATCATGGTATACGATCCCATCACTTCATGGGAAATAGATGGGGAAACAGCGGAAACAGTGGCAGACTTTATTTTCTTGGGCTCCAAAATCACTGCAGATAGTGATTCCAGCCATGGAATTAAAAGACACTTACTCCATGGGAGAAAAGTTATGAACAACCTAGACAGCATATTAAAAAGCAGAGATATTACTTTGCCAACAAAGGTCCATCCATATTCAAAGCTATGGTTTTTCCCATAGTCATGTATGGATGTGAGAGTTGGACCATAAAGAAAGCTGAGTGCCCAAGAATTGATGCTTTTGAACTGTGGTGTTGGAGAAGACTCTTGAGAGTCCCTGGGACAGCAAGGAGATCTAATCAGTCCATCCTAAAGGAGATCAGTCCTGGGTGTTCATTGCAAAGACTGCGTTGAAACTGAAACTCCAATAGTTGGGCCACCTGATGCATAGAGCTGACTCATTTGAAAAGACCCTGATGCTGGGAAAGATTGAAGATGGGAGAAGAAGGGGAAGACAGAGGATGAGATGGTTAGATGGCATCACCAACTGGATGGACATGAGTTTGAGTGAACTCCAGGAGTTGGTGATGGACAGGGAGGCCTGGCGTGCTGCAGTCCGTTTGGTCGAAAAGAGTTGGATACAACTGAGCGACTGAACTGAACTGAACTGACCCACTTAGAGTGAAATGAAAGTCACTCAGTCGTGTCTGACTGTTTGTGACCCCACGGACTATTCAGTTCATGGAATTCTCCAGGCCAGAACACTAGAGTAGGTAGCTAGTCCCTTCAAATTCTAGTTCTAAAAGTCTAATTCTGAGACTCACACACTAAATAAGTGGAAAGTTACTTAGATTCCAGATCAGTGTGCATTTCATCTTTCATTTTGCAGTTTGGAGGAAGAGTTTGTATTAAGCAAGGATTCCTGCGCATTTCCTTCTCAAAAGGTGTGTGAGCAATGGGGTAAGTTGAGACACTGTTAGATGAGCAAGGGTGACATAGGTAGTCTTAAGAAGTGTGCGTCATTTTAAAGGATTAGTGTACCTCTCATGGGAGGGCCACCTGCTATCTTTTTCTTTCTTTCCCTAACTCCAGGTGCTGGTAAGGACTGACTTCATAGGTGGCCATAAAGGAACCGGGCTTAATGGCAAAGTTTGCACATCTCTTAAGCAATGACAAGAACAGGTCACCGTGAAGGCACAGAACAAATGACTTTCTATTCAGTCTGACATTTTTGAGTGCAAAGTCAGTGACTCTCTGCTCTCACACATTATTTTGTTCTTTGTGGCTAGATGTACCTCTTTCTAAAAACTGTACTGCGGTTTACTATTCCTTAATCCAAGTGAGATACAGTTTCCAAAGTAAGGACACATGACTCAGTGTTGGAAGCTTTCCAGATGGAGCAATGAAAAACACCCCCTGTGATCTTGGTTGGGTTCATAAACAAACCCATTCCAGAAAGGAAAAAGAATTCTGTGTCTTTCCTGTGAAGAGCTAGAAAAAGACAATTCTGGGGCAGACACTATAATTTTTTCCTATTTTTATCAATACTCGTTAACCCTAGTGCAGAAATTACTGTCAGTCACCTGAGGAAGATTAGATGTTACAATGACTTGGGTCAAACGGACACTAAAGGATAGAGACAGAATGCAGGTAGAGAGGAGCACACGGTTACTTACACTGACCTTATTAGCTAAAATCTATGCCACTTTTAAGTAAGACCAGACAATGACTAGCCACAAAGTAATCCTGTGAAATCAGACACTAAAATGGTTCTTACGTACGGAGAAATTACATTGCTAAATTCAAGGTGGCTGTGTCATGCCAGTAAGTCCCTTCTGTTCATTCTTTCTTGGCAATTCGTTTAGACTCAGCCCCACATCCAGATCTCATTGATCTTGGCTCTTCCTTATGTATGTATATGAGGACTGTGTGTGCAAAGCACCAGAAGATGCTCACTACCCTTAGGCATAAAGCAGTACAAGCATTGTGATTACTCTGTGGGCTTGAATCTGGTCTCTCCTTTTCTTACACATAAACCGCTTTTCACTGTGCAGAGCAGCAAACACCAGTTATTGATCTGTGTTCTATCTCCTACCTCTACCTAAAAGGTGTATCCATACAAGGTAAAGACAGCCTGTGGCCAGTTCTCATCCTCACTGTGCTTCTGGCCCAGGTGCTTGGACCACCTCTTGCCCTGTGTAACGTCTTTCCGTTCTCCAAGCCCTCCTGTTCCCGGCCCTCTGCCACCACCTGGCCTTTCCCTGGCCAAGCATTCTCCATGCTGATTTCCCCCAGTGTCACCCTCCACTTCTGGTTCTCTCTGTAGTAAGAGTCCAATTTGGGGGAGCGGGGCAGGGGTGGTCACATAAGGACCCACTTCCCCATGAAGAAGCTCAGACTTTCTAGGTAGATAAGCAGAGACTAAACGAAGTGCGAGTGGGAAGGAATCATATTCAAAATTACAACTTGTTTTGAGTGAATGAAAAAACCACCTATTGTACTTAATCAATAAACATGCTAATTCCCTGTCAGCTCTTAGCTGACTCTTGTTCCTATTCATGCCACAGACTGCTCCAGCTGCTCATCTGTCATAGCTTCTAGGGAAAAAAAATAACTACATGAGAACTACTTATTTTGGGTCTGTATCCATGACACTATGAACATGGCAGCTGCTGTCGCAGATGGCCTGTGCTCCTCTAACTGGACCGGCCCAGGGAAGTTTCTCCCATGGACGGCATCCACTAGAGCTCACTCTTCTGGTTTTCTCCCTCTGTTGTTCACCACTCCCTCTGGCATTCCTCTTCCTCTCAAACATCAGTGTGCCCAGGGTTTTCCATTCCTCCCTGTGCCCTGCCCTGGGATCCTCAGCCAGGTCAGTGCCCAGCTCCCCTGCCTCATGTTGAAGTCTTCTGTGAGCTCTTCCGGTCTCTAATGCTTTGACCCCGAACTTCGAACACTTCTTTCCAGTCCCCTCCCTTCTCCTCAACCCCCAAACTTCTGCTTGTTCACATTCTGTCTGTTCCATAAAATGCATCCTTCTTGAGGCCTCCAGTCATCTCCCCTTCTTTTGAATTTTCTTGTGACTTTCATATGTTCTCTTACAGCATCTCACTGAAAGTGAAAAAAACCTAAATTCAAATTACAGTTTCATTGGCGATGTGAACCTGAACAAGTATCTTGAACCCCTTTAGGCTCGGATTCCTTAATGCAAGTGAGGGTTAATAAAACTTTAGATTAGGGCTTTGAATTAGGACTAAATGTAAACTAGGAATAAGAATAGTTCCAAAACTGCTCTCAACTACTCTGAGAAGATTAAGTAAGATAAAGTGCCTTGTAACTAACATTCACGGAGATGTCTGGGTTAACCTTTATCAGTTCAGTTCAGTCTTGTCTGACTCTTTGCGACACCATGGACTGCAGCACGCCAGGCCTCCCTGTCCATCATCAACTCCTGGGGCTTACTCAAACTCATGTCCATTGAGTCGGTGATGCCATCCAACCATCTCATCCTCTATCTTCCCCTTCTCCCGTCTTCAATCTTTCCCAGCATCAGGGTCTTTACAAATGTCAGTTCTTCGCATCATGTGGCCAAAGTACTGGAGTTTCAGCTTCAGCATTAGTCTTTCCAATGAATATTCAGGACTGATTTCCTTTAGGATGGACTGGTTGGATCTCCTTGCTGTCCAAGGGACTCTCAAGAGTCTTCTCCAACACCACAGTTCAAAAGCATCAATTCTTTGGCGCTCAGCTTTCTTTTTTTTTTTCAGCTTTCTTTATAATTCAACTCTCACATCCATACATGACTATGGGAAAAACCATAGCTTTGACTAGACGGACCTTGTTGGCAAAGTAATATCTCTGTTTTTCAATATGCTATCTAGGTTGGTCATAACTTTTCTTCCAAGGAGCAAGCATCTTTTAATTTCATGGCTATAGTCACCACCTGCTGTGATTTTGGAGCACCAAAAAATAAAGTCTGACGCTGTTTCCACTGTTTCTCCACCTATTTGCCATGAAGTGATGGGACCAGATGCCGTGATCTTAGTTTTCTGAATGTTGAGTTTTAAGCCAACTTTTTCATTCTCCTCTTTCACTTTCATCAAGAGGCTTTTTAGCTCTTCTTCGCTTTCTGCCATAGAGTGGTGTCATCTGCATATCTGAGGTTATTGATACTTCTCCCGGCAATCTTGATTCCAACTTGTGCTTCATCCAGCCCAGCATTTCTCATGATGTACTCAGCATATAAGTTAAATAAGCAGGGTGACAATATACAGCCTTAATGTACTCCTTTCCCAATTTGGAACCAGTCTGTTGTTTCATGTCCAGTTCTAACTGTTGCTTCTTAACGTGCATATAGATTTCTCAAGAGGCAGGTCAGGTGGTCTGGTATTCCCCTCTCTTTCAGAATTTTCCATAGTTTGTTGTGGTCCATACAGTCAAAGGCTTTGGTATAGTCAATAAAGCAGAAGTAGATGTTTTTCTGGAACTCTTTTGCTTTTTCGATGATCCAATGGATGTTGGCAATTTGATCTCTAGTTCCTCTGCCTTTTCTAAAACCAGCTTGAACATCTAGAAGTTCACAGTTCACGTACTGTTGAAGCCTGGCTTGGAGAATTTTGAGCATTACTTTGCTAGCCTGTGAGATGAGTGCAACTGTGCAGTAGTTTGAGCATTCCTTGGCATTGCCTTTCTTAGGGATTGGAATAAAAACTGACCTTTTCCCGTCCTGTGACCACTGCTGAGTTTTCCAAATTTGCTGGCATATTGAGTGCAGCACGTTCACAGCATCAACTTTTACGATTTGAAATAGCTCAACTGGAATTCCATCACCTCCACTAGCTTTCTTCATAGTGATGCTTCCTAAGCCCCACTTGACTTCTCATTCCTGGATGTGTGGATCGAGGTGAGTGATCACACTATTGTGGTAATCTGGGTCATGAAGACCTTTTTTGTATAGTTCTTCTGTGTATTCTTGCCACCTCTTCTTAATATCTTCTGCTTCTGTTACGTCCGTACTATTTCTGTCCTTTATTGAGCCCATTTTTGCATGAAATGTTCCCTTGGTATCTCTAATTTTCTTGAAGAGATCTCTAGTCTTTCCCATTCTGTTGTTTTCCTATATTTCTCTGCACTGATTGCTGAGGGAGGCTTTCTTATCTCTCCATGCTAACCTTTATACATTATCTCATTTACAACTTACAATAATCCAATTGTTTTAGGACTCTTATCTAAATTACCTGGATGTTAGAGGCTAGAGACTGGGATTCCACTATAAGCCCCTGAACTGATTTGTGTTACCTTGACCAAGGTCTTTAACCTTGCTGGAACTTATTTTCACATCTATAAAATGGGGATACCAATGGCTCTAAACTAGAGGGTCATGAGGCTTAAACAACATAGTACATGAAATGAATGGTGCTTAATGCCTAGAACATAGAAAGGGCTCCATAAATGGTAAGTACCTTGTGTGTTTCATTGAGGGTGTTCATTTATTTCGAATCCTAGGTGGGGACGGGGTGGGGATGGGGAAGGAAAGAGACACAGGTGGCAACACTCCTCCTGAGTGAGGACTCCTATGGATGTGTCTTAAGTGCTCTGATGGTGATAAGACAGCTCTGCTTCCATGGCACTAACAGCCTACTTTGAAAGAACATAAAATTAATCCCAACTTGGCAAATGACAGTCTGGGCAAATTCCAGTCCCCTGCCTGTTTTTGTAAATCAAGCTTTATTGCCCACATCCCTGCTCATTTGTTCTGTTAGCTATTGGGGCTACAAAAGCAGAGTTGAATAGTTAGGACACAGACCATGTGGCCTGAAAAATGGAAAATATTAACTGTTGGCCCTTGCCAGAAAAAGTTTGCTTTTCTGAAACTGATGACTAACATATTGAGATGAGTATTAGGAAGAAATCAAAAAGTGTGATTGAAAGAATGCAAAAGAGGAACCAGGGGCCATATTACACAGGATTCACTGACCACGGAAAGGCTGTGAGTTTTATTGTAAGTACACTGTAAAGCCTTGGGAAGTTTTTATTTTACTTTTGTATTTGTACTAGTTTGGGGGTGTATGTGTATTATTTAGAAGAGGTAGCTACTTTTATTTTGAAATACAGCAACCGTGCAAATGAATACATGATATGCAACATACATTTTAACAGCCTGTTATAAAATAAATACACAGAGGTTAAGAAATAGAACATCAGCACCCCAGAAGCCGCCACCCACACTCTTATCCCATCACAGCCTCCTCCTGCCTCCTCCTGGTGTTATAATAGCTTTCTTTACATTATTTTCCTGTTTTTTTTTTTTTTTAATAGCCTCACTATCTAATTTTATAATCCTAGTTTAGTGCTACCTGGTTGTGATGAATTCTATTGTCTTTGCATAAGCTACAGCTTAGCAACTAAAATCCTAGGGTTATACCCTACAGAAATGTACATATATGTATGTGTACCAGGAAACATATATAAGGTTTATAGCAGCTTTGTTTGCAACAGCCCCACCCTGGAAACAACCCATGCTTCCATCCACAGGAGAATGGATAACCAAATTATGATCCAGGCATATGGAATAATATATAGAAATGAAAACAAATGAACTACAGTTATATACAACAATATATATGAATCTTTAAAACCTAGCTATGAGCTTCAGGGAGTCTCTTGAGAGTCCCTTGGACTGTAAGGAGATCAAACCAGTCAATCCTAAAGGAAATCAACCCTGAATATTCATTGGTTAGGACTGATGTTGAAGCTCCAACACTTTGGCCACCTGATGAGAAGAGCTGACTCATTTGAAAAGACCCTGATGCTGGGAAAGGTTGAGGGCAGGAGGAGAAGCGGGTGACAGAGGATGAGATAGTTGGATGGCATCACTGACTCAATGGATATGAGTGTGAGCAAACTCCAGGAGACAGTGAAGGACAGGGAAGCCATGGGGCCACAAAGAGTTGTACACAACTTAGCGACTGAACAACAAATGAGCTTTGGAGGGTTTGAAGCTGGGGAATGGAATAACACGATCCAATTTACATTTTAAAAGATTGTTGAGAATGCTGTGTAGAAAACTGAGCCTGTGGGGAAAGCGCAGAAGTGGAGACTTGCAAGGAGGCTTCTGCAATATTCCATGGGCCGCATGTCAGCGGGTGGATTAGAGTGGTGGCGGTGGGAAGTGGAGGGATGTGGGATGTATTCTGGAAGCAGAATGGATAGATTCACTGATGGACTGGATGTAAGTATAAGAAAGAGAGATTGCACAGAACCACAGGTTTTGGCTTGGGTGATGGAGCTGTTTACTGACCTGGAAAAGGGTGGGAAGAAACACTGTTTGCAGGGTATGTTTAGGGCAGGCTGAGACATCTGTGAGATTCTGAATAGACACGGCAAGTACATGGCTGGGTAAGTGGGCAGTGTGGCTGAAGATCACTAAACCATTCCAATTCCAAAGACAGGCTAACAAAGACAGAACGGACTCTGTTTGAAAATCAAGACTTCTATCTCAGCCCACAGGTCTTGCCCTTTAGCTGGAAATTCTTTTAAATTCATGAACTATTCTTTGAGCTGTAGGTACCTCTTCGGAGAGTCATTATGAAGGTGTTTAGTGATTCACTGTGTCGCCTAGGGCTGTCTCAGTGAGGAGGGGTACGATGGCCGGAACAGGGAGCAGGGAGGCACATTGTCTTCATCTTGCCTGTTCTCAGAAACCTGTATACAGCTCTCCTTTCCTTGAGTCTCCTCTGTTTGGTTGCAGCTGTGCAAACACATACTGAAGAGCTGTTTTGTCCCAGGCCCTGTACTAGGTTCTAGGGAGACAACAGAGACTAAGATTAGGTCTCTGCATCTGGTATTTCATTTTGACTTTATTGCTGAGTGTGCATGTTAAGTCACTTTAGGTGTGTCTGACTCTTTGAACTCTATTGACCATAGCCTGCCAGGCTCCTCTGTCCATGGGATTCTCTAGGCAAGAATACTGGAGTGGGTTGCCATGCCAGAGTAGCATGCAATTATGTGCTATCTGTTTGAAAGGTCATCTGTAAGCAGAGAAACATCAGGCAAGAAGTTAGATGTTATGATTTTAGAGGTATTTATAAAATGGTAAGATTTCAAGTGAAGGGCAGTCTCTGTATAGCAACCAGGACTCCCTTGGACCACCTAGAGGCAAACTAATCTTCAAGGCTTCCTTCCAGATCTGTAAAGCTAAAAACATGATAGTCTGATGTATTTATTAGGATGACTAGGAGATCAGGATAGTCCAAAGCACTTGGTGAGAAGAAGTGCTATAGGGCATCTCCCCCAATATCTGGCTTTGTGTTTCCCAAAATAATTTCTCCAGCTTTTTTGAATTTCAGATTGTGCCAAATGAAATTCTACTTTTTCTCCCCTGACTAAGAATACTTGGATATGTTTGCTAAAACTACTTGCTTTGAGTTCTTAAAATCCATTCGACCTTATGTTTATAGCTCTTCTACGTGAATGTGAATCTTGGTCTTTTGCCAAGATGATCAGAGGACCATCTCTTGTAGTTTCATTGGGTCTTTAAAAAAGAATGATTATTACTTTGTGACAAGTTTCAATTTGTTCCTTTTCCTAAGCACACATTGTTTTTTTGAAGCTCAAAAAAAAAGTTCAATCTTGGGTTCTAATTAAGAACACAGCTCATGTTACCGTAGTTGTGAAAGAGATGACCTAATGCCACAGATTGGCAGATGTGTCTTCTTGTCCCGCTCTGCCACTAACCTGGTTGGGCAAGTCACACAACATTTATTTGGGCTTTACTTCTCACCAGTATAATGAAGAGCTTGGGCTATAGGATACTGATCTGCCATTTTAGTTCTTTGAAATTTGTGGTTTGTTTCCATTAGGCACTGATTTTGATGCAAAAGTGAGCCGATTACGACTCTCTCATATTATCAGATGAAACATCAGTGCTTTATTATATCTCAAAGCTACACCTATCTGACAATTATTTTTATTTTTTTAGACTTTTAAAAATTTTTTTATGAATAACGTATCCAAAGATTTTGACCCACCACACAAAGAAAGAATCTCATTCTTTAAAAAAAAAAATATATATATATATATATATATACACACACACACAGATTTTTATAAGAGTTTACATTCTGAGAGGCTCAAGCCTGATATCAAGCCTTTAGATATCTACTGCTTCAATTCCAAAGGACCAGTTGATAGCAGTTTTAGTACATAAAACTTTTTTCCTGGGTCAGACAGATTTATTCTGCTTCATGAACCTCTTCTTTGCTCCTTGAGGGATCTGGAATCTAGTTTCCAGATTTTTGGATTTCCTTTAATAGGAAACATCACAAAAACCTGGTAGGCTATCCGACAATTATTTCTAAGTATACTTAGATTCTTAGCATTTTCTTTTAATATTTTAGGGTCTACATTTGATCCTGAAGAGCTTCTACACTCTTATCTGAATTGTAACTAACTGGGAATTAAATAATTCTTCCCAGCAAGAGTTGTCTCACCCAGTTGTCTCAGAAATCTGTTCAGTGGAGTCCTATTTCACAGAGCTGCCTTTTGGGGTTTTACTTTCCATGACTTCATTCCAGGTCTCATTATGTCCCATCTGCAGTTCTTTAGATTTATTGCTATAACCCAACCCACTAGAATTTTGCAAGCTAAAATAACATGATTATACATTCTTAAAAATTGACAAAATACATTTTCTAGGAATTTGCAATGTAAAATCACTGTTGAATCAAAGCCAATGGTGACTCTTGGGAGAAGGACTCAAACTAGAAGACAACTTGAATCTTAATCTCAATTTTCTTCTTTAATTCCTCTCCCTCCTTTCCTTTCCTTCTTTCCTTTCTCTTTCTTCCTTCCCTCTTTCTTCCCTCCCCCAATTTAGTTTTTTCTTTCTTTTTAATGACAAACTGAATTGCAAAACTTAAAACTCTAAGTGGTACTGGAATCAACATTAATTTTGCATGTATATTAATTTTATATGCATGTAACATATTTTCTGGGAAAGAAAAAAGTAGAGCATTAAGATGTCTGTGAATTAGTCTGGCCCTCCAAGTAGGTCTACTTGCCCCTTACCCATACGACATGTGAACTCATCACCTGCCTTAAACACATTGCTTTATCTCTGCTGTGCTGACACGTCAGCCTTTGTTCTGCTCTATAACTTGGCTCCATTGTTTCCTTAGGTCATTCACTGATAACATTTAGCCTTGTTTTTCTGAAAAATTTTTTTTAGAAATTAATCAACATTGCTTTTTTTTTTTTTAACTTAGACTAATTTCTCACTATGGACCAAAGCAAGAGGACAAAGAGAAAGCAAAAATTAAAAAGAAAGGTGGAGAAAAAGAGACTACTTTTGGCACTGTTCCCTCAATGTTCACTTTATTTTTATAATTCAGATTATATTTTCCCATGTTACAAATTCATTCTTCTTGAGAAAAACTGACAGCATATTTTGCTTATTATTTTTATTTGCTTTTAAAAGCTGTTGATATTCTTAGCACCTGGGATACCTGAAGATCTTACTAACTCTCACATAGATTCACAATATGCTGTGGTTTCATGGAAATAAACATTTGTTTCCATTCAAAAGGGCTTAATGAAACCAGCAGCACCAAATCAGACCACAGTGGCAAAGCCCTGGCAAATCTACTAGACAAATGAGTCAGATGTAAATACTATCATTGCAGTTGTAGGGTTCCTTTTCAAATTAAACTTTCAAAATGATTTGTTGTAGGATTTGGAGTAAAATAGAAATGCTAGCACATGCAGCAGAGAATGATACAAGTATGTGATAAAGGGCTAATGTGGTTTACTGGACCTGATGAAGGCAAAATTTAGGGACATTAGCTGACAGTAATATTAATAGGACTCAATTAAGTATATATTATAATCTCAACAGTATTTTTATCTTCAATTATAGATTTTTAGTATCTTCTATGGACAACACAAGAGCCCTGATAGACTCTGCTTTGATCAGACTATACCTTGAATATGGTGCTCAGTTCTGGCCACCTCAGTTGGAGATGGATACAGACACACTGCAATGGACATAGGAGACTGACCATGATGGTAAGGGAACAGGGGGAGGAAGTGCCCATAATATGACTGAAGGAAAAAACACTGACAAGAAACATGAAAAGTGTTTTTAAATATCAGAAGCATTATTACATGAATGAGGCAGCTTTTGTTCTGAATAGTGCCAAACTGATCATAGCCTGAGTTACTAAGTTAAAGCCTGAATCAGTGACAAAGTGCTCCATAAAATGAAGAATTTTTAAAGCCAGAGTTGTTCATAGGAATAGGCAGACCGAGAATTAGGGAACTCACATGGAGGCATCTGGGAAAAGGATCTCCTAACAGAGGTAATTCCAGCACTAAGTGATGGTTGTTCAGATTGAATGACCTTTAACAACCCCATTTCAACATTAAATTCTACACATTATGAAATCAAGAGCCATTTGCTTCCAGGAGCCCCTGGACACATGCAAGGGCTGAAAGATAGATAAAATGAGAATGAAAATTTGCTTGTTCATTTCAAGTTCCCAAGCTGATATAAATCTAAAATAAATAATTTTCATTTCTAGTTAAACAGCTAAGTGAATTATCTTTAAGAGATGCAAAATTTCTTCTTTTTGGAAATTAAGGTTTTCCACATGTAGAAGGTTGTTATAATGTCCATTCAAACTTGGCCTCTCATCAGTGCAGCTCTTTGGGGATATTCTGTTAGAAATTAGCACATTTTTAGGTCTTTGATTGTCATATTATATTTCATAACAATTTTATTTGAAAATGTACTTTTTACATCACATTTTCTGTGTGTATGCATCTCTGTGAGACCATCATTTTTCTTTTTGCTTCTGCACATGAGAAATTACTCTGATAATGCTGCAAAAGAAAGCACTGAAATATAGTATGACAGTAAGGCATATTACTCATTGCGTCCTAAAGATTATACAAGTATTATCCATTGGGGGATGAGCAGAAATAAATATATAGTTGATGGTTTACAGAAAAAGAAAGAAAAATGATGAGTATATGCCTTTAACATTTATCAAAACTACATTCACAAACAATGAGACAGGTACTTTCAAGTCCCTAAATTACCAAGTCCCTAAACCATCAAGACATAAGCATTCCTAGGAGGGCAGTTCTGGTCACAATGCACTTACAGGAGGAAGCCCCTGGTCACCGAAAAAGCTAAAGTGACTTTGGATCGGGTAGGCTTTCCCACTACTTAGGTTTCCAATGAAAACTGGACAAGCCAAAGAAGGAACCAATAATTGCAATAAAGGTGACCTAGAGGCAAAGAAAGAGTAGCTGCGCTAAGACTGATCCAAAAGAAAAAAACAACATGAGAGATGGCAAATGGAGAAGCAAAAAGACAGAACGTTGTTTGGGAGAGTCAAATGATGCAGGAAAGAAACATAAATACATATTCTACTCTAAGTAAACATTTCAGTAAAATGCCAACATCTGCCATCTTTATATTTATTCACTGTAAACATGTCAGTTTTTCAATGAACAATAAAGATATAATTTCATTAATATATCTACATACCATGACCTGCTTAAATGCACTAATTTTTAAGTGAGGCAGGAAACTAAAAGGTTCTTTTAAGCACATGAAGAATAGGTATAATCATCTATATTTTGTCTCTTTCATGAAATCAAGATTGAAAATTTATATTTTGAAAGCAAGTTTTTTCAGGTTGGCTTTTCATTATGAGTTCAAGATCAAAAATAGCTTTCACTGCAAAGCTTAGAGTACATCCTAGAATGGGCATTTAAGCCCATCCTCATAAACCTTCACTTACTTATGAAAAAAAATTTTAGATATAAACAGATTTTCTTTTCTAGATTTTCAAATGTAAGCAATCAAAATATCACTTTTCTACTTAATAGCAACAAATAGAAAGAAAGTAATCCTGATAAGTAGTGACACTTGTATTTTCAAGCAGGAAAATGGGTTCAAGGGGAGGGCACTCAAAGAGACCAAAAGAAGACAGTGATATCAAATACATATTGTTTAAATGATACATTAATTAATAATCACAAGATAAAATGAAAAGTTAGTAACTCAGGGAAGGGTTATATTTCAAGATAAGAAGTGGAAGATAAAACTGGTAGTTAAATTTTATCACAATAAAAATTCGCAAATACCTTCTTCAACATCTGAGATATATTCGCCATCACTGAGCATTTCAGGGGCGTTGGCTTTACGAACTGCATGATTTAAGTGAACAGTGTAAGTGTGAAAAGTGCATACTGTTGATACTAAAACAAAACATATTAATGCTTCTAAAAACATTTTTGCAATGAATTTCCTTCAGGAAACAAATACACAGTCACTCTTTGTTACAACAAACTCAAAGGAGGTTTTCATACCTTCATCATCAGACATATCAAGAACTTCATTCATAGTTTCTGGAACATTCATTTTGTGCTTCTCTATGACAGTCTAGTAACAAAAAAAGCAGTCACTTTAGTATGAGTAAATAGCACATTTTACTGAGACTATTCATTTCTTCCTAAATTAATCTATAGGTTTACTGTGGGATTTATGTGTGGGATTGATGAATACCTTGAAGCTCCCACCTACAAAATAACATAAAAAATATCCCTTAGTAGCACTGAGGTCCTCATCATATACATGGCAGAGAATGAATACAAGGTGAAAGAGTTCTAGTGGCAAAGCACATCAGCTTAAAAGATTTAGGTCCTGAATAAAGTTTTTTCAAAGGAAAGGAGAGAGACACTGCCTCTCTTAGTCTATTGCTACACTTTTTCATGGTCTGATGAACCTGCCACCCCACTCCACTAAAAGTCCTAGCTGAAGATAAACCAGATGAAAGGCAAGAAATATGTCTTTGTTGCTTCTGCCAAGCCAGCCACTTCTTTTGTTTTTCCTCCTATGTGTATGTTTTAATTTCTAAAACAAAATATTAAGATTTTAAAACATAACTTTTACAATTATGTGTTTGCAGAAAATATTTTAGAGATGATGCATTTGCAGAATAATTTGAACATCTACAAAATCTTAAAAATGGTATATTACAGAGCAAAGGCTTTACTGAATTTTTACTTGTTCTTTGATAACTTTTACCTAGATAGACTGTATCTATCCAAAGGACACTGACAGTATTACTTGTTTGAAAATATGAATGACTTAATATGTTTTAGTTTTAAAATGAGTCCTCTTTTAATCTGAGCAAATGAAAGACCAGTAGTACAAGTCACGTTGAAATAAAGCATTACTTGGTATTTCCCCAGCATGTAATACTGTAATTGAACATTAAAAAAACGAGTATTTTGTATTAGAACAGTTTTAGATTTACACAAAAATTGTAAGGATAGTAGAATTTTCACCCCATTTCCCTTATTATTAGCATACATTAGCAAGGTACGTTTGTTGCAATTAATGAGTCAATATTGATTTATTATTATTAAAGTCTATATTTTATTCAGCTTTCCTTAGTTTTTGCCAAATATCCTTTTACTATTCTAGCATCTCATCCAGGATACCGTGTTCTCTTTAGTTGTCAATCTCCTTAGGCTCCTATAGCTGTGACAGTTTCTCAGACTTTCCATGTTTTTAATGACCTTGACAGTTTCAGGGTGAACTGCTCAGCTATTTTGTAGAATGTCCCTAAACTGAGATTTTCTCATGTTTTTCTCATTGATTAGACGGGGGTTATATGTTTTTCTCATTGATTAGACGGGGGTTATATGTTTTGGGGGAGGAATATCACCATGGTAAAATGCCATTTTCATCATATTACATGAAGGATATGTACCATCAACATGATTTATGGGTGTTGATGTACTTGGTCATCAGGCTGTTGATCAGTTTTCTTCATCACAGAATTACTCTACTTCCCTCAGTCTCTGTACTGTTTTCTCTGGAGGGAAGTTACTATACTCAGATATACTTCAGCAGTGGGGAATCATGTTCTACCTTCCTGATGGTGAAGCATTTTCATCAATTATTTGGAATTCTTTTGACTGAGGAATTCATCTTTTATTCTCTAGTTATTCATTTATCTGTATCAGTAAGAATGCATAGATATATGTTTTATACTTTGCACCTGTACCCCAATTCCATTGTATTTCTTTTGCTCATATTGTTCCAGCTTTGGCCACTGGGAACTCTTTCAGTGGATTCCTGTGTCCCTTTAATATTAATACATCTCATCATTTTATATATGTGTACTTATTTATATGGCAGTTGTTGGGGGGAATCCTTTATGGCACTGCAAGAGGTTCCAGGCTCATCTTGTATATTTCCTGCCCCAGCTCTAGATTTTTTGTCACTTCTCCAAGGAGGCCTGGTTTCCTTTATCAGAGAACGCTATTAGAAATCAACATCTGAGTGACTGAGGTGCTCTGATGGAAATTTTAAACAATGCAATTTAAATAGCTTAATTTGTATGTTTTGTATATCCAGTTCTAGTTACTCAGTTTCCTATTCAGCCATGACTGTAAAGTCATTAACTAAAGCACCTTTCTCAGAATTTCCATATTAAACATGGCACTCTTATCAAAGATGTCGTCTTTTTTTTTTTTTTGGCCAAGCTGCACCACATATGAGGTCTTCTTTCTGTACCAGGGATAGAACCCGTGCCCCCTGGCAGTGGAAGTGCAAAGTCTTGACCACTGGACCATCAGGGAAGTCCTGATGCAGTCTGATTTTTAAGGTTGCTGAAAAATTGACGTCTGCTTATGGGGACAGTGGCTGCTGGGGCTTCCATAGCTGCTGAAGAAAGACCGGCCTGTGGTGGAGGCTGCTCTGTGCTTGCTTAGTTTAGGATCATAGACCCCCACCCTGAATTGCTACAGTCCTGTCTGAGCTGGATGTCACTGCAGAGCGAAGGCTGAGAAGGCGGTGTCTCAGCTTGAAATAAAGCTTTGATACTGCAGCACTGGACTCAGTCTCAGGGACTTGCGTGGACTCTTACAGTCACTGTGAAAGCTTCATTTGGTGGAGGCTCATTCACTGCACCAGGCAAACTCTACCTCCTGTTAGCATGAGTCCTTTCTTTTCTCTCTGGCAGAAAATCACCTACCAAGTCAGCTAATGAAGTTGTGTGAGAAATGGTATGACTACTGTGCACATTCTTTCACTAGGAACTGGAGCCCCAAAACGCTTTTCTCTCAGTACATTTCCTGAGGCTATAACTTAACTGTCTTAGTCTGTGACTTTATTTTCTCCTAAAACTCTTTCGACATCAAAGAAACATTTTGAACTTTCCTAATGGGCTTTCCAGGCGGTGCTAGTAGTAAAGAACCTGCCTGTAATGCAGGAGACATAAAAAAAGATGCAGGTTCGATCCCTGGGTCCAGAAGATGCCCTGGAGGAGGAAATGGCAACCCACTCCAGTATTCTTGCCTGGAGAATCCCAAGGACAGAGAAGCCTGGTGGGCTACAGTCCATGGGGTCACAAGAGTCAGACATGACTGAAGTGACTTAGCACGGCATAGCAATGGATGAGAAAGTCACTGACATTTAATCACGTAAGATTTATATTTTGAACCATTTTAAGTCCTTTAACACTGAAATAGAAGTTTCATGTATTTACTGCAGTGGCTTCAAATCTTTTGAGCATGGTGACATCTGGCCATTGTTTAATACCTGTGCTTCTCTCCTTTCCCATTCTAGAGAGAGTTACATGGCATATCTATAAAATTAAGGTTAATAAATATTATTATTTAAACTCTTTTCTTGAGAATTTAATAATAGATTTTAAGATAATGAAATATCAAGACACACGAAAGAATATGTGGAAATTTATTCAAACAGTCTTGAAGTTAGAAATGTGCCCTGGTTGACAACCATTGCTCTAGTTGACCGAAGCTGCTGTTTTCTCTTTAGAAAATTATAGAATTTCTCTCTTGTGATCATCAGGCTGAACTTTTAGTTTTTAAAACCTGTATACAGCCAAATCACTCAACAGGCAGGAAGCTACAGAGTCCCGTGAGCCATGTTTTGTATGCAGCCCTGTGTATCCAGACTGAAGATGTGAACTATGCCTTCATGTGGTAGGTGGTCTTTGAGAAAAAGAAGCACAGCTGATAATTCCAAGTGTTGCAGAGTCCTACACTGACATTTTATGGACTCAGTCTGGGCCTGTGTGTTGAGTCATGGAGTCAAGAATAACTCAAATAAGCCTCTGATATGGTGCAACACCTGGTCTTGATCCCAAAGTTACCAAATCCTGAAAGAGTTCAAAGACATCAGGTGAGGTTCAAAAGAGATGACCTATCCTAGAGGCTGGCAGCTTGTAAAAATATATTTGATGCAATAAGGCCTCCTGGTGAAGATTTAAGTTTTAATGCAACACCCTATTGTTCTTCTATTTAAGCTCCAACAGGTGAATGGAAGAGGACCCAGCCTGGTGGGAAAAATCAATTTGGATCCTATGGTGAATGTATCTATAACAAAAATATTTTCACCATAACGATGACAATGGATACATTGTCATTTGTGAGTTAAAATATTTTAAAGAACCAACTTAGAGTTTTCATAGTTCTTAAACTGCCAAAGAAAGGCTGTTAAAACATTTCTGCCTTCATCTCATTAAATATTTTTTATATCAAATTTAACACACACAGTTAGCTTTCTATGGAACTAAAAACTCTATAGCTTTTTGAAAGATAAAAGGCATTTTTAGTGTTTTTAATTTTTCTAAATATCAGAAATGAGAGTTTTGCTTTGCTGATTGCCATCAATGAGGTAACAGCATCTGGAAGCATGACACTTAGTCTCTGAGTGGAGGAACAAGGTTCTTCTCCCCACAGCCTGGGAAAACCTGCAGTCCAAGAACTGGCTTTCAGGGCAAGGGGGTAACAGGCTGTGGCATCCACTACTCACAGTTGTGGTCACGGTCTCTTCGGTCACCACCTTCAGGGTGTCCACCACCGAGATGTAGCCAAGCCTCCGGGCAATGGCCAGGGCAGTGTTCCCGTTCTGGCAAGAGGGAAACGGGACTAGGAATTACCAGTCACTCCACGGCATCAGCACCCGTGTGTCTGCACATGTGGCATCTGTGCAAACCTGAGGTGAGTGTCTCACTAGTCCTGTCCCACAGTCACACACAAAATGCTGTTTCATTACAGATGAACCTTGCCCAAGAGCCACCTAACCTGTTTCTACTCACACAGCAGAGTCTGGGTTGCTCTACATGGAATCTGAGAGGCTCTGTAATGTTCTCAGTAATCAAGGAAACAAACACGTGCTTCTTCTTACATATGTACTTCCTACTAGGCAGCAATGGGTTTGTAGTTTTTTAAGTGGGAAACACTAACCACATCTCTCTCTACGGACAGCTCACCACAATACAGTTATTGTTCTTTTCCCTTCATTCTACTGAATGCTCTGCTTATGCCTACAAACGAAAGCTAAAAAGCAACCTTGATGCACAATGAAAAATGTAAGAACACGCGAGCAGCCCAGCCCAGCTCCCCCCTTTCCCCTAGCTGACCCTTTGCTCTTACCACAGTGAGTTCATTGGGGGAGGCATTGTTTTGAAGCAACACATTGATTATATGGGTGTGTCCCTGTTGAGCTGCTTGGTGTAATGGTGTATACCCATTCTGTAGAAGGAAGATGGAAGAAAAGACTCTTAACTCCCTTCCATACAAGATACAAGATCAATGACTTGGTAGATACAAAGGAGAAAGAAGTTTACCTTTGTTTTGGCATTTACTTTTGCAGAATGCTGGAGCAGGAAGTTAACAATCTTGATGTTTCCATAGTGGCAGCCTACATGTAGTGGCGTATATCCCATCTGTAATTATATATATATATATATATTTTTTTTTTAAAGAAACATTTTTAGTATACTTTCAGTAACAGATATCCTAAATAGAAGCAAAAATGTTCTTCAACCTCTCTTAAGTAGGCAGAGTTTTTTCCCCCCTGTATAAAAACAAGTGTCCTTGACAATTCTCAGAGCTAGTATAAGGTATAAATAACAATACCACCTCACATGTAAATAGTTATTAAATGTCCCCAAGTGCTCTCTCTAGCATTAGCTCATTTTCTTCTCATAATAAATAACTTTTCAAGATAGGACAAAAAGATGGAGCAACACACAGCTTAGACAGATGTATCCAGTGGCTTCTTATAAAGGGTCAGAAGAGTGCTCAATGGACAGACTTGGACTAGCCTTTATTCAATACTCTACTCTCTAGAAGCATAAAAACAAGGTAGAAAAAAAATGAACTGGCTAAATGATCATGAAGGCAGTAAATGATGATCAGAATGCATGGCAGAGCTAGGAAGGACAGAAATACAGAAGCAGGAGAGGCTAGTGTGAGTGAGTTCAGGAGATCTGAGATGTATGAATTTGATCTAGGAATAGATGCTCTAGTTAAGATGCCTGTCTACATAGCTAGAGCCCCACAGCTTGAAAACCATTCATTAGACAAAGCAATGGATTGTTTCCATTGCTCCAAATTAATATCCACTGACCCCTGTAAGTTCTATCTATTAAAAAACATGGGCCTCCCTAGTGGCTCAGTGGTAAAGAATCCATGCCAATGCAGGGGACATGGGTTCGATCCCTGGGCCAGGAAGATCCCACCTGACACAGAGCAACTAAGCCCGAGTGTCACAACTACTGACCCTGTGCTCTAGAGCCAGTGAGCCACAACTACTGAGCTCGTGAGCCACAACTATTGAGGCCTGTGTGCCCAGAGCACATGCTCTGCAATAAGAGAAGCCACTGCAACGAGAAGCCCATGCACCACAGCTAGAGAGTGGCCCCTGCTTCTCACAACTAGAGAAAAGTCCATGCAACAACAAAGACTCAGTACAGCCCAAAATAAGTAAATAAATAATTATTTTGAAAATGTATCATGTGTGTATACATATGTGTATGTATCTACACACACACACATATACATATATATATATTCTAGATATTTTAAAATAAAGATATTCCAGGTATTTTTTCTTGGTGACCATATTGTAACATACTCCACCACACAATTTCAGTGTCTTTAACCAACCCCTGTTTACAATGAAACTGGAAGCACCAGATTACTGAAAGGGAGAACATGGACCTTTTATAACATTTCTAAATAGGCAAGGGTCAGGGGTCCATATTTTTAAGGGTCTGCATCTTATTACATGATGGCATTAATGTGTCTTTATGGTGATTCTGGGCTAAAGACTGAATATCTGTATCCCCCAAAATTTGTATGCTGAAATCCTAATCCCAGAGTAATAGAATTTAGAAATGAGGCCTTTGGGAGGTAATTAGGTCATGAGGATGGAGCTTTCATGAATGGGATTAGTGCCCTTATAAGAAGAGACAGGAGAGACTTTGTCTCTTCTCTTTGCTCTCTGCCATCTAAGGATACAATAAGAAGATGGCTACCTGCCACCAGCATCTTGATCTTGTACTTCTCAACCTCCTGAACTCTGAGAAATCAGTTTGTCGAAGCTATTGTACTTTTGTTATAGCAACTCAAATTGACTTAGACACTCCAGCAAATGGGTAAATTAGAATTGAAAAAGGGGTGCCCAGAACACAGCTGACTGTGGAAGGTAAAGATACCTCTCAAAGTAGGTGCTGCCCTAAAGAGCTGACTCTGGTTAGATTCTGTTCCCTGAACTGACCTGTGAGTGCAGCCACACTAATCAGACCGTGATGATAAGCTCACCATAACTACATATAGATGAGTCTGACTTACAACCCCTAAAGCTGCTTCATGTGTGACGATCCCACTTTGAAGGCCGGAATCCACCTGCCTGCTCTGTGGGGTTCTTTCTGGGTACTGAGGAACTCAGGATGCTGCATTAAGAGTCAGAATGCCACTTAGGGAGGGAGGTCTTCTCTTACCAGTTCTCAGTACAATTAGCTTGATTGATTGAAGTAACATTCCCAGTGTTAGTGACAGATGACGGTTTCCAAGCCAAAAATTACAGAAAATATTTCAAACTTTTAAACACTGAGGAATGCTTCAAGTTTTCAGTCAACATGCCTAAGCTATGATAAACAGTTTCCAATGGCTATTTTGCTATTGTACTGATCACATTTTTAAAAGATACTGGATCATTCTAAGTATCTTAATGCACAGTTTCTCTCCCGTGTTCACTCTGCTATAAGATACTGATCTGCTTCTGTTCTACAAACACTATTTTGTTAAAAATATGACTGCATGGCCAGGAAGATTCAGTTTGCATCCAGAGAAACCAAACTGAGGCTCCTCCATTCACTGAGGGTCACAAAATTCCCACGTTAAGTGGCACCTGGCACAAATATGCCCAGAAAAATGTGATTTGGGCAATTCCTTTCAACTAGTGGCAATATGTTTTGGAAAGGGCAACTCTTCGTTTTTTTTTTAATAACTAAGAAGCAGTCTCAGTTCCGATAACTGAGCAGTTTTGTTTCCTTTTTTCACTGTTGCCTATATATCCCATCATTATAAGCTGAAGGGAGTCATCTCCTTGAGGTAATATTGAAAGGCTGTGTTTGTGTAGGAAGGGCAGACAGCCACAGGTGGAATATTCAGGCTGGCGTTTCTCATCCGTGGTGCCTGAGCGTGAGATCTTACTAAGCAGTGGTTAGGGGCCTTCCTGTGCAACACAGTTTGAGAAAGAGGGGGCAGGAAATCCACAGTATTTTCTCTCCCCCTAAACACTCTGTTCTCTTGGAGTTCATCTTTGGCCTTCCTTGCACTTCCTCAGTGAACACACCCACTTACAACTACAATTGCTTCAGTATGTTTTGGGGTGGTCTAAATAAAAGGCTTCCAGAGATTATCCTTTTAAAAAGCAAAAGAAGTGGCTTCATTTTAGTTCAACGACACTGAACATTAAACCCTGTGGCCAGCAGCACAATTTCGTCTGAAATGATCTGATGAACTTCAAATACAAAGTGAAGGGGAGACTTGGCGGGTCAGAAGGCCAGTGGGAAGGCTGCCTGGGTGGTTACCAAGATGTTCCAGTCTTTCCCCCACAACAGAGAAGAGCTCTTGATAATTTAATTATTATTATTTTAAAACTGAAGCCAGTGAATCAATCAGTACCACACATTTTAACTAACTATATGCTGGTTGGGGACATCATCTTTACCAGGAAGAGTTTGGAAGTTCATGGGATGTAATCAGCTCCTTATTTACAAGGTTAAGAAAAGAGTTCAAACAACCCATCTCTCTGCACTCCTGCCCTGCTCAACTATGGGACAATCACAGCCTCCCTTCTTTTTGGTGCTGTGATCTTTGCTGAGAAGAAAAAAACAAGGAATTTTTTTCAAGAGGCAGAGAGATGCTTTTGGGGTTTTCATTTGTTTTCACTATACTCTGAGGCATGCAGGATCTTAGTTCCCTGAGCAGGGATCGAACCTGTGCCTCCTGCATCAGAAGTGTGGGGTCTTCACCGGACCACTAGGAAAGTCCCAAGAGATGCATTCTGAAGTGCACCACTTGTAAAGGGCAGGAAAAGGTACATGCTTCAGAAATATTATACTGAGTACAAAAATGATTACTGACTGTGACCTGAGTGGGCTGGGTTAGAGGGAAACCCTGGTAGAGACCTGAGACTCTTACATCATGGGATCGCTTGTGCAAATCAGCAGCAGAAGGTTCACGGCACCATCTCTCTTCCTGCCAATCTGCCCTTGAGAATCACTGCTTTAAGCCCTGACTGAGTGTTGGTGTCTACGTTGGATGTGTTGGGACAAAAAAGTATTGAGAAACAGAACTCTATTACTGCCTTCTAGAAGTTTTAACTTATAAAGGGATAAGGTAATCAAATAAAATGGTTTAAATCTGTGTGTATATGTGTGTACTCAGTAGCTTCAGTTCAGTTCAGTTCAATTCAGTCGCTCAGCTGTGTCAGACTCTTTGCGACCCCATGAATTGCAGCATGCCAGGCTTCCCTGTCCATCACCAACTCCCGGAGTTTACTCAAACTCATATCCATCGAGTCCAGCCAACTCATCCTGTCGTCCCCTTCTCCTCCTGCCCTCAATCCCTCCCAGCATCAGGGTCTTTTCCAATGAGTCAACTCTTCACATGAGGTGGCCAAGGTATTGGAGTTTCAGCTTCAGCATCAGTCTTTCCAATGAACAACCAGGACTGATCTCCATTAGGATGAACTGGTTGGATCTCCTCGCTGACCAAGGGACTCTCAGGAGTCTTCTCCAACACCACAGTTCAAAAGCATCAATTTTTCGGCACTCAGCTTTCTTCCCAGTCCAACTCTCACATCCATACATGACCACTGGAAAAACCATAGCCTTGACTAGACGGACCTTTGTTGGCAAAGTAATGTTTCTGTTTTTTAATATGCTATCTAGGTTCGTCATAACTTTCCTTCCAAGGAGTAAGGGTCTTTTAATTTCATGGCTGCAGTCACCATCTGCAGTGATTTTGGAGCCCCCAAAAAATAAAGTCTGACACTGTTTCCACTGTTTCCCCATCTATTTGCCATGAAGTGATGGGACCGGATGCCATGATCTTAGTTTTCTGAATGTTGAGCTTTAAGCCAACTTTTTCACTCTCCTCTTTCACTTTCATCAAGAGGCTTTTTAGTTCCTCTTCACTTTCTGCCATGAGCGTGGTGTCATCTGCATATCTGAGGTTATTGATATTTCTCCCAGCAATCTTGATTCCAGCTTGTGCTTCTTCCAGCCCAGCGTTTCTCATGATGTACTCTGCATATAAGTTAAATGAGCAGGGTGACAATATACAGCCTTGACATACTCCTTTTCCTATTTGGAACCAGTCTGTTGTTCCACGTCCAGTTCTAACTGTTGCTTCCTGACCTGCATATAGGTTTCTCAAGAGGCAGGTCAGGTGGTCTGGTATTCCCATCTCTTTTAGAATTTTCCATAGTTTGTTGTGGTCCACACAGTCAAAGGCTTTGGCATAGTCAGTAAAGCAGAAATATACGTTTTTCTGGAACTCTCCTGCTTTTTCTATGATCCAGCTGATGTTGGCAATTTGATCTCTGGTTCCTCTGCCTTTTGTAAAACTCAGTAGCTTAGTTGTGTCCAACTCTGTGTGACCCCATGGATGGTAGCCTGGCAGACTCCTCTGTCCATGGGATTATCCAGGCAAGAATACTGGACTGGGTTGCCCTTTCCTCCTCCAGGGGATCTTCACAACACTTTTCTCCTGAGTCTCCTGCATTGGCAGGAGGATTTTATCACTGAGCCACCTGGGAAGCCATATGTATATGTGTATGTAAATTTGTATATGTGTATGTAAATAAAACAACACAGGGCGAATCTACTTACTGTGAAGTTGTAAATTTCTAAAGTAAAGATATCTTTTCTGATGAAAGTATACAAGCAAAATAAAGAATATAAGCTAAATTCAGTCTGACTTTATCAGATTTAAATGCTTATATTTTCATGAAAAGTAACAAGAAACCATCCAGTCACTGCTGTCGCCTTCATTGGTTTCTTTGTTAAATAAACAGTTATCTAGGAAGGCATTCAGGGCTAAAGATAAGGGTTTTTTTTTTTTTTTTTTTAGAATGACAAGTTTGGAAGGCAAAAGAGTGGAGAGAGAGCTGGGCAGTTAGGTTACCAAAGAGGCCAAGGAGCCATCAAGGGCACAAGGCATTCAGAAATTGGAGTGTGGGGAGCTGCCTAGGTCACATCTAGGACTACCTTGAGAAGAGATCAATACATTTGCTTTACTATTTTAACACAGAATTTAAAAAGCTTAAAGGACCTTACCTGGTCATATCTTTTTTGGGCAGTTTCTTTCTAATAGAACTAAATATAACTTGCAAATATGTTCTAAATACACATGCTCTGTGTTTGCCTTAAGATTTCAATTCTTGGATAATCAGGCTCCATCTGCACTTTATATTTTAGTACATACAGCCTCTTAGTCACTAGGCTTTGCATTTGTATGTAGCTGTATGTTTCTGTCCATTTTCTTAAACTTAAATATGATTGTTAAGTGAGGGTGGGAATTTTTTTTCTTGTACAGTTCCTCTATTTTCTTTTGCTGATGTAGCTGTCGATTTTTCAACTTTGCTGTTAAATGCAATACTTTGTAAGAATGCACAAAATTACTGGCAGCAGTATTGTAATAATGTTTTATCTTTTGGAAGGCACAGTCTAAACCCAAACCCTAAACTCAAGGCTGTAAGTATGAATTTAATTCATACATGAGATCTATTTAAATATAAGAGTTGGAAAATTGCACCTGTTGATCGCGAAGATAATGTTCTACTTCTGATAGAAATAATATCTCAACAAATGTTGCATGTATACGAATGGAATAAAATTCCATTGTTGGAGAAAGGAAAAGTATGGGTGGAGAAGTCACAGCCGTAGAGAGAACATTGTGCAAAGGGCGTAGTCTACTCAGGGCTGTTCCCTGTGCTTGTCACATAAATCCAGACTGATCCTGACATCTGCAATACCTTTTTACCTGGCTAATTCCCAGTGATCCATCTATATTGTTGATATCTTCAATATCGGTTCACACACCTCAGAATCAATCTATGTTATACCCCAAAATGTTCACATTCACAATACAGTATTTAGCAAGTATTCATGTTTGTGTCAAACATGTGACACCCAGAAAGAAAGAAAGGTTACATTTTGAAGTAGGTAAAACAGGTTTGATATGAAGAGTAACAAACTTAAGCACTGAAAAAAATGTTCAGAGAAAGATTAATATCAAGTCCTATCTTTGATTATGACACAAAATATCCACTTATCTTCTATGAGTCTAGCAAGTGAGTAGTAATTGAGTAAAACTTAATGTAACCTCATCCATAGACTATGCCTGAACAAAGTAAGGCCATCAATTACTGACTAACAAATTTTTCTAAATGCATTTTTAAACTCAGCCATAAAAACTAAGAAAGGAAAAAAAAAAAAAAACTAAGAAAGGTATATGCTTTCACACTCCGACCTTGAAGGGTTGACATGCTGTAACAAAGGTTAATAAACTGTGTTAACACAGGAGGCATCAACATACAGCTACATATTCGGGCCATGAAAGGTAAAAGTGCATGGGACACCACAAACAGTGGCTTTGGTGTCCCTTGTACAGATACGCTTTGGATGGGCACAATCTTTTTGCGTACCTTTGTCTGGGCGTCCACATGTGCCCCCTGGTTTACAAGGACTTCGGCCACATTCACTCTGTCTTCTTGAGCAGCCAAATGGAGTGGGGCCAGGCCACTCTGCAAAATATCAAAGTGGTCATCTTACATGAGGGATGGATGACATACAAGCATATTAGAGAAACAATTCATGACTTCAAGAAGAGTGAACCTAGAATTTTTATGTTAAAAAAATTTATAGAGTAAGTTTATAAATTAGCATGTGACAACACTGTTATCTGCAGGCTTACTGAAAAATTTCAAACATCCTCAAAAGCGGAGGGGATGGACTGAACCTTGTGTACTGATCACAGATGCAGCAATTATCAAGTTCTTCCTCTGCTTGCTTCATCCAAGCCTACTTCCTGTATGTTCTTTTCTTTGCAGAAGTATTTTAAAGCAAATTCCAGACATTATATCATTTTCCTCTTACGTACTTCAGTGTTCACTTTTTTTAAAAAAATAGAGATTTTTAAAACTCACATTATGCAAGAGTTTTATTGCATTACTAGTGATACTAGCTTCAGCAAAAATTAAAATAAAAATTGTTTATAAACTGTTACTGACATATGATGATAACATTTTCTCCATTAAATATTAAAATCCAAGGCTGGAAAACATTTTCTGTATGTTGCTTCTGGGTAGGAAAGATGGTCTGTGAAATGTAATATGAAGTCTATTTCATGAGAATTTCAAGATCATTTTATAAGACTGGGTATTTGAAATGGACTCTACCACAGAATGGACAGGCTATGTTGTTGGCCATTATTCCAATGGCCAAGAAAAAAATCACTAAGACTGTACTCTGGCTTAGAAATCTTCTGTAGCTGCATTTTTTTCATAAATAACATTTAAGAGAAAGTAAGCTGGTGTAAGTGCTTCCAGATTCTTTTCTTTCATCCATAATGAGCACAGAAGTTACTGTCTTTTTTTTTTCCCCTAAAACACCTCACCAGACAAGATCTGCTGGCACACGTTTTAAATATAAATTTAAAAAAATTATTTGATTGCACCTTGTAGCATGTGGGATCTTGGTTTCCCAACTAAGGATCAAACCCATGCCCACTGCAGTGGAAGCTCAGAGTCTTAACCACTGTAACGCCAGGGAAGTCCCAGAGGTTAATGTCTTAAGTCCTGGGGGCCTTCTTTCTCCTCCACCAGCATCTGTGCAGCAAGACCATCAGCCTGTCCCATTTGTCAGGGGAAAGGAGAGAGCCAAATGCAGCATCAGGAAGGGCACACGACATGATTTATTTAAGGGCTGCTATTCTATCAAACACATGCCAGGACTCAGGAAGAGTCATTCACTCCAGACTTTCTGATGCTGTTTACAGACTTTCGGAAGAAGCTCACCCAAACCGAATAAAGAGGAAACAGAAAAAGGAGGAGTGGTGCCTTCACTTGGAATCCAAGAAAAATAAGCCTGGGGCCAAAACTGGCACCACCCAAACACTGACATAATCACAGAACAATGTTCCATGCTCCACTTTAGAGGCAACAGATATTTTCAGCCATAACATTTTGTGAAAGTGTCACAACCCCCCCTTTGGGGAAGGTATTCTGGCCTGTGCTCTACCCTCTCCTGTTTCCCCATGTATGTTCATGCTGCCCCGGGGATGACCCACTCCACCTTTGGCACAGAGTCACCTCCAGCTTTCCAGGGCTTCTCTCCCTCTCCCTGTGTCTCGAAAAGGGCCTCATTGTTACTATTTATGTGCAAACCCTCTAGGTGCTCACTTCTATTGAGAGCATCATAATCCCACATTTAAACTCTTTTCTGGTCTGTCTTCCTCAAACCACTGTGAGCCTGTTGAGGCAACTACTGTATCTTTAATGTATAGCCAAGGATTAAAGTATCTACATAATAGCATTTAATCCATCTACTAATTAAGTCAGAGGAAAAAGCACACAGCTTTTGATAAAATAGGATAAAGTAAATAAAGAAAGATCATTTTTCTATTCATGATTTTTTCAATGAGATGGTTAAAACAGCCCTGTTTGAGTTCAGAAGTTATCTGTTAATCTTTTACTGAGTTTTGACCACAGCTCATTTTTTAAATGGCATTTGTTAAAAATAATACATTTTATTTTAAATAAAATAAACTTGGGATAGCAGTAGCTTCGTTTCATAGTCTATTAGCTGTGTAAAGAAGTACAGCTACTTGTGGTCTTCAAAATTCATGTGGGAAAATGTCAAAAGCAAAATGGAATCCAATTAAACAGTAGCACTTCAGCAGGAACTTAAGTTCAGGGTTCCTTTTTCTTAAAATCTGAGAACTGCTGGTGAATAGTAAGAAAAGAAATAAGTGAAAACAACTGAGTGTTTAGTTCAATGTAACTTTTCACAAAAGCTAAATCTTCTAATATTCATATTTTTAAAGATTTTTTTGACATGCACCATTTTTAAAGTCTTTATTGAATTTGTTACAGTATTGCTTCTGTTTTATGTTTTAGTTTTTCACTCATGAGGCTTGTGGGATCTTAGGTCCCCAACCAGGCATCAAACCTGGATCCCCTGCAGCGAAAAGCAAAGTCTCAACCAATGGACTCTCAGAGAAGTCCCTCAATATTCACTGTTTAGCAAGGAAATAAAGTCTAGAGTGAAATGGGGAGGTAGGATGAGGAAAGTGGGGTGGAGGGACAATAACTGATGTCTAAAACTTTGGAAACTCAAGAAAAACAGACAGAAAGCCTGTCAGAATTCTTCTTGAGTAATAGAATCCTACTGATTCTCTACTTTCACACCATAACTTACACTTGATACAGAAAATGATGAGAAAGGACGCAAAGACTTACAAATACTTTTGTATTAGACCATTTCTAGGAATTGTGAAGTTCTTAAAAGTTCTGTAAGTACCATGTGCTGATGTAAAACCAGAAAATTTCCTTGGTGGTATATCGCTTAGGTAGACTTTATTCAGGAAGGTGGCTGGACACTTCCAGGTTTCCTTGGTTTACTATGTCTTTTGGACCTCAGAATTCCCTTGCTAATGTTCAGTCTACCAAAGTAGACACTGAGGAATTCTTTCTAAAGTATTCTCAGTCTAAATTTAAAAAAAAAATGGTTTTAAGGTGAATTCAAGGCCATATATATATATATATATATATATATATATATATATATATATATATATATATATATAAAACAACAAGTTGGCTAAAGGAATTTAAAAAGAAAAAAAAGTTAGTTACACTATATGTGGGTGTCAAACCTATGTAAAATGTTCCCTTGTTAACTAATCGCTTCAGGCCTATATTGTCTCTGGGAGAGTTAATAAGATAATATTCTGGGCTTCTAAGAAAACTTATACTAATGGATGCCAGAAGGCACTTCAATTTGAGAATGCCAGGTCCTCCATCTCATTAAGACAAGTAGAATTTTGCAACAAACTATTATAAATCTGGCTTGTGCATTAGTATATGAACCTTAGAAATTCAACAGCTCAAACAAACCCTGATTTTAATGACTATTTGAAATTGCTTTGTGATTCCCATTAATGCTGGGACACACATCCCAAAAGAAAGGTTTAAAAAGAAAGATACAAGAAAAGAAAATCAGTAAACCAGGAGAAAAAAAAAAAAAGAAAATTGTGTTGGTTCTGCAATGATCACAAAGTATTTTCAAGATTCTAAAAGTGAGTATTTTCTTACGTATGTCTTTTCATTTATAGAATTTGTTAAATCACCTTGGTGATTAAGATTAGTGCATAACCTTTCCCCCAAACTGTAAAAAGTCTAAAATTAAGACAATTATTCTTTTTCTACTTAGAAGAAGGTACTAAATATTATCTCAGTTTACCTTCATGACATTTCTAGGAAGTAAATATTGTGGGCATTGTTTATTAGAGGACAGAACTAAGGCTCAGAGGGGTCACATGACTTGTCCAATCAAGTTATACATCAAGCGGAAGTCAGATTTAGGGTTTATACCCAGGAGATTCAAAGCCTCCACGATTACAAAGTATAGGCCACATATATTACAATATTAAAACTCCTTATAACTTGTTGCTGTAAAACTACTGTTGTCTTGAAACTCTCCTCCAATATCTGAGCTATGACTGAGAAATGTCACAGCCGTGCCATCACCATCCTGTAGAGGAGAAGCTAAATTTCAGGGAGTTTGGATTATTGGGTATTTGGGGGCACTCTTGCAGACTTCTGTTGTATCTGAAGACTTAAGAACATGGGTCTGGAATTCTGGGTAAATCTCAGACTCAGGTATTAATAAGCAGGTCAACAAAACCAAATTCTCTGATAATACAGTGAGATGCTATAACCTCATTCCTGCTAATTGTGGGCTGGATTTTTCACAAACCTTTTTACTAACCAAGGAGAGTCAAATGCAAGGGTGTGGGAGTCTAAAGACTTTGAGGAACAGAGACTTAAAGGGTTGCCTGGAACTGCCAATTTACCTACAAAGACTAACTTTTTGATCTACTGAATAAAAGAGCTACTCTAAATTTCTGTTACTAAAATGAACTTTCTGAAGGCAGACCTGCTCCTAATTTCTCTTTGTAACCTAAGACTTAAAACTAGGACAAGCAAGGAGTAGGTACCCCTCAAATGTTTCACCTTACAACTTGTAATTTACAGCTTATAGCTTCTTATTTACTGTGTTCTGGTGAGGTCACAATATTGCCCATTGACTTATTATAAAAAAAACTTCACATTATTAGAAAAATTTTATGGACTTCATTTTTATGGCTATAGCAATATATACTCACTTATATGACTTTGCAATTACTGACTTAGTATTCTCTTATTGTTTAAAGACATTTTTTCAAGTTTTTCCTATGATAAATAACATTTTGGTAAATATCTTTGTGCATACTACACTTTCCACATTCTATTTGACTTGAATTTTTCATGACTTCTTAGTGATCTTTCTGGAGGTGAGGTTTCATTGCAAGGTATGCTTTGCAGAGAGAAAAAAAAGGTTACCTTATTGCTCAAGTTCACATTAGCATTTCTGCTGAGGAGCAGTGATACCATGTCCACATGTCCTTCCTGAGCTGCAAGATGGACAGAAGCAATTCCTTGCCGGGTAACTGCATTTGCATCAGCACCATATTCCAGCAGAGTTGTTGCTATGTCCATCTGGTTCTTTTTGGCAGCAATGTGCAGTGGTGTATAACCATTCTGTCAACACAAATCACTTGGTCACATGTCCAATCACAAGATAAAAATGTGTGCATTGCATTTTCAAATAGTATGTTTCCCTTTCTAATGATTTTCTTTGACCATTTAAAAAATCATGATCGAGGAAGCAATCACTGAGAAATCAAGAGTGTTATTAATGTAGTTCCCTTGTGTTGCCCACATATCTAAATAGGGAAAACATTCTACAGACAGTTTAGTTCAAGAGTCAAAGAACCAGTGGTTTTATAAATGGGAGATGGCAATCCCTCGCACAGACAGTATGTAGGTGCTCAATAATTATTTGCCTTATGTATCAACGACAGAAAAACCCAACTAGAAAACAAATGGTGCCCCTGTAGCAGGGGCCATTATCCTACCTTTAAAATCCCTTCAGTAGTCTATTGCTTACATGTTGAAATTTTTTATTTTTACAGTAGACAAGATACTGTAGTCTCCTCCCATTTGCCCCTCTGAGGCCTCCTTTATGGAAACTCCAGTTTCTACATCATGCTTCAGATGTTTTGGTCCACAAAACAACATATGGCTCCTGGTTCTGTCTTGCCTTACTCTACCAAGGATTCATTTCTCCAACACAACATGCCCTTGGGGCCAAAATCTTTCAGTTGAAAGTTCAGCTCAAGGGTCACACCCCCATGAAGTGTTTTACCTCCCCTTCCCCTCTTACACCTGCCCCTCAACTTGACTGACTCCAGTCTAAATCCTGGATATATTTAGTGGCATTCTTCTTCATGCATCTGTCTCCTTCTACTAAAATGCAAATTTGTTGAGAGCAAGTGTTGTTCCAAACTTGTTTTGGTGTCTCCAGTGCCTGGCGGTGACTGGCAAATCCTTTGACTTGGGTCAAGTTTATTAGAGCTTTCAAAACACCCTGGGCTCCTTCTCCTGGTTGATCCCTGTTGCTCAGAGGTGGAAGGAAGCAAAATTCCTTTGCCAAATTGTTCATAAGCTGACTCAAGAGCCCTCAGAGTCCTCTGTCCTAATAAAGAAAGGTCCCCAGCCTCATGGAATGCTCCTGCCTCTCGGTCATTGAAGAGAAATGGAAGATTACATTTTGACACAGGCCTGAATCTTATTATATAAAACATGCCAATGAAAAATTAGAATGATTTTTTTTTTTTTTTGGTATAGACAAGAGGATTTAGAGAAAGAAAACAGAAAAAGAAAAAAAGAATAATTGGAACTTATACAATACAAAGAGAATTTCTATTTGAGAATATGATCCAAACCTGGACAACAGATCAGTCAGAATCTTTCCAAGCCACATGGACGGTTCAGAAACAACTCAGAGGGCAGTGGGAGCTGCTGGATCACTGGTCAGCTAGCCTACTATAATTAACCCTCATATTTACGTCATTGGTTTCTTCTAGTGTGACAGCATTTTTCACTTGACAAACATTCTTTCTATAATCAACTGTAGAAGATTTAGGCTGTTGGATATCAACTGATATCAACCAGGAAGTGGAAATGCCACTTCCAGACTCTTTTGAAACCAACCTCTGTCAAGCGAGATGGATGGGTCAGGGTAGAAGATCTTATATCTTATTTTTAGTTTTGACCTCTTGCCATCTGGAAACCCCAGCTGACCTGAGAAGCATTTGGCCCTCTGCTCAGACACACCCTAAAGAGATCGTCTTCAGAGCCAAACACAGAGCTCTGGAATGAGCCCAGCTCTACAGTGAGTGACAGGAAGGGGTGAGCTGTTTTACTGCCCTCCCCACCCCTGAAGAAAAGGAAAAATTCACAAAGCAGGGCTAGGAAACTTGATTATTCAAGATTCTAACACTAGTTAACTGGAGTGGTAGGCACAGATAAAGTCAGAGTCCAGCTTCCAACCATGCACCTTATCTCTTTTTGCTTTTGCTACTGACATAACCTTCAAGTTCAGTAACTGCTTCACCTCTACTGGCAAGTCAGCATCCTCTGAGATTGTGACAATCCTCTTGATTACTTTTAACTCCACCAAAAAAAAAAAAAAAATCATATGCTCTTAAACAAAACAGAGAGGCTCTGGTGTCTCTGTAAGGTACACCAACTCTAGACAAGCTATTCATTATTACTGAGGGGTTTATCCTGAGCTCCTTATCGGAGATACAAACAAAAGTATAAAGCAAGGGAAAAACAATTCAGGGTATTATTTTAGAATGGATAGTTCATCTCAGAAAGACTTAAGAAATAGTTGAAATGATAAACGAGTTATTAATCTTGAGATCTATAATAAAAATTTCTAAATTCCTTAAGCTCTTTTATAATTTCTAGAAACAAAGGATTCTTATTTGTCATACTAAAGGAGACAAATATATTTATCAGAAGAGAAATAAAACAGTGGGGGATTGAACTAAAGAATAATCTTAATACTTTTTCCTTCTTGATGCAGAGGACAAAGCACATGCCATGTATCCTTTTGCATTTCAAGATAAAAACAAGAGCAAAACAAAAACAAAAACAAGAGCAAATGTAAATATAAATTATAAGCAAAGTAACATATTTAGCGCCACTGCTGCTGCCGCTTAATCAATTCAGTCATGTCGGACTCTGCGACCCCACGGACTCTGTCCAGGAGGATTTTCCAAGCACGAGTACTACAGTGGGTTTAGCACTATATTTATATATTCCCCTCAAATTTTCACAACCTCTACTGATCCATGTCAGTAGTTATAATGTACATTTTATGAAAGAGAAATCTCACCAATAGTAAGTTACAGCTCACTAGCCCTTCCACAATCTGTGTCTAGGTTACACCTGAACTCAAGCCAATCCTCTTTCCAGCACAAAGTCCTGCCTCAGGAAATAGATCTAGATAAAATGGATTAGAGGAACCAATCTAGTTTTTCAGCACCCTCCTTTGTCCTCCATTACCTAAAGTCACACTGTGTTTCTAGGACATGTATGAGTAAGAAAATATGCCAGCAATTCTATAAAAGAAAGGGCAAAAAGAACACATCATATTCTCTAAAAACCAAGGATGTAAACTGTGGAAGTTTCATGGAAGTCACCACTGTCATATCCATCTGCATGATTGGCTTGTTGAGTTTTTGTCCCTCCCTCCTCAGCAATGCTTAAATTCAGAAATGCTCCCTAACGGCAGCTATTTACCTCCCCTATATCCATTCTCCCTCCTTCCTTAATAAAATAACTTTTGCTGTGTGCCCAGCTGAAGACTACATTTCCCAGCTTCCCTTGCAGAAAGAAGTAGCCTATGAAACGTAAGGAGAAATGTGGAGCTACTGAGAATGCCCTGTTGTCTGTCTTTACTGCCTTTTGCTTGAAAGGGGGACCTGGCAGCATGAGTGACAATATCTGGAAGACAGACCCAAAAAAAGAATCAAATTGAAGAATCTTCAACCCTCTGAAAACTCTGAACCAGCATCAATAATTGCCTCCCTCCAGACTGTATATGACAAAAGAAAAATAGAACCTCATCAGTTTAAACCACTGTAGCTAGGTCTTTTTTTCCAGCAAGTGAACCAAATCCTAACTGACAGAACTGGCTTTTACTCAGGATCAAAGTCGAGAAAAACCTTCAGAACAGGATCACTGTCTCAGAAAGTAGGGATGGTTGGACAAGCAAAAGAGATGGCATTTCAGAGACTCTCATGGCTATGGGAAAGAGAATGAATGTCCTATTGGGAAAGCCTGTGCTCAGCTGACTATAAAAGATATGCCTAAGGCTAAAGGCTGTTAGAAGGAATGAAAGAACTGTTTTTCTACTCTTTGTTAAAGATATTGTGCAGATAGGGAAACATGAAGTCTTGATGGAAAAACACAAAGCTGGAAATCAACTGGAAATAGAATATATCAACTATTGACCTGTTTAAGAGTTACTTGTGGATGGAAAGATGGATGGGGCTCATTTTGCTTTAGTTATTACTTAGGCCTTCTGTCAATTCTAAACTGATTAGCACTAGTTGTGACAAAATTATTTCTCCATGTGGGGAATGAATAGCTCACTTATTAATTATTTACTGGTTGCCTACCACAAACCTGAGGGTATTTAAAAGAAAAATGGCCCAGGTTCAAAAACTTATGAAAATAAAAAAGTGAAAAAAAAAAAAGTGAAATAGATAACTATCAAATTTCATTGCAAATTTTTCTCATTTTAAAAATTGTGGTAAAATATACATGACATAAAACTTACCATTGTAACCATTTTTAAGTGTACAGTCAAGGGCATTAAGTACATTCATATTGTTCTCCGTTCACTATCACTATCCATCTCTAAACTGAAACTCCACCCACTAAACACTAACTCCCCAGTCCTTCTTCTACTCAGCCCCTGGCAACCAGCATTCTACTTTCTGTTTTTACATGAAATCATACAGTGTTTTGACGTGTCTAGCTTATTTCACTCAGCATATCTCTGAGGCTTCCCTGTGGGCCCAGCAGTAAAGAATCCGCCTGCCAATGCAGGAGATGTGGGTTCAATCCCTGGGTCGGGAAGATACCCTAGAGGAGGACATGGCAACCCACTCCAGTATTCTTACCTAGGAAATACCATGGACAGAGGAGCCTGGTGGACTACAGTCCATGGGGTTGCAAAGAGTGAGGCATGACTTAATGGCTAAACAAAAACAATATCTCTGATGTTCATTCATGTTGCAGCATGTGTCAGAATTCCCTTCCTTCTTAACACTGAATAACATTCCATGGCATGTATATACATTTTGTTTAACCATTTATCCTACCATGGACACTTGGATGCTTCTACCTTTTGGCTACTGTGAATAATGCTGCTTTTCATGGCTTTATGATAGAACATCAGGGTTAAAAATTATGGAGAAAAGCCACTCAAATGAAAAGAAGTTTGGGGGCTAGATTTTGAATTGTAGGGTTCACTGGGTACAATTCTGAAGAGGATGGGGCAAGAGATGACTGAGAATTATAGGAAAAGAAGTTCTGAAGAGAAATACTTGCCAAAGATTGCATTTGGAGAAATGGAGAAAACACGTGAATACTTTCTCCCTGAAAGTACCCAAAGTAATCTATAACAGCTCAAGTTCTTTGATTTGTGTGCACAAGAGATGTGATCTAAACACTCAGTTTAAAGGAGAACACTACAGCTGCCCCCAAATAGAAGAGCATAACAAATACAAAAAGCCTGAAGGATGCTAAACATTCCTTCAACCAACAGTATTTAGGAAAAGAATGGGACAGCTTTTAAATTGTGGTTCATATCATTCTAGTGTTCTCTGATCATAGCCATCTGCTCAGAACCAGTGAAATTAAAAGATCCTTGCTCCTTGGAAGAAAAGCTATGACAAACCTAGACAGCATACTAAAAAGCAGAGACAGTACTTTGCCAACAAAGATCTATATAGTCAAAGTTATGGTTTTTCCAGTAGTCATGTACGGATGTGAGAGCTGGACCATACTGAAGGCTGAGCGCCAAAGAATAGATGCTTTTGAACTGTGTGGTGTTGGAGAAGACTTTTGAGAGTCCCTTGGACTGTAAGAAGATCAAACCAGTCAATCCTAAAGGAAATCAGTCCTGAATATTCATTGGAACGACTGATGCTGAAGCCAAAGCTGCAGTACTTTGGCCACCCAATGTGAAGAGTTGACTCATTAGAAAAGACCCTGCTGTACGCCAGCCCTTCAAGATGCCGAAGGGAAAGAAGGCCAAGGGGAAGAAGGTGACCCCAGCCCCGGCCGTGGTGAAGAAGCAGGAGGCCAAGAAGGTGGTCAACCCCCTGTTCGAGAAGAGGCCCAAGAATTTTGGCATCCAACCAATCTTGGGTTGACATCCAACCCAAGAGGGACCTCACCCGCTTTGTCAAATGGCCCCGCTACATCCGGCTGCAGCGGCAAAGGGCTATTCTCTATAAGCAGCTGAAAGTGCCTCCTGCAATTAAGCAATTCACCCAGGCCTTGGACCGACAAACAGCTACTCAACTGCTTAAGCTGGCCCACAAGTACAGACCAGAGACAAAGCAAGAGAAGAAGCAGAGGCTGCTGGCCCAAGCTAAGAAGAAAGCCGCCAGCAAAGGCAACGTCCCCACCAACAGGCCACCTGTCTTTAGAGCAGAGGTCAACACTGTCACCACCCTGGTGGAGAACAAGAAGGCTCAGCTGGTGGTGATCGCTCATGATGTGGATCCCATCGAGCTCATGGTCTTCCTGCCTGTCCTGTGCTGCAAGATGGGGGTTCCCTACTGCATCATCAAGGGCAAGGCCCAGCTGGGGCACCTGGTCCACAGGAAGACATGCACCACCGTAGCCTTCACACAAGTCAACAAGAGTGTGTGAGGAGGACAAGAGTGCCCTGGCTAAGCTGGTGGAAGCCATCAGAACCAATTACAACGACAGATACGATGAGATCCATCGTCACTGGGGAGGCAATGTCCTGGGGCTGAAGTCAGTGGCTCGCATCGCCAAGCTGGAAAAGGCAAAGGCCAAAGAACTGGCCACCAAGCTGGGCTGAGTGTACACTATTGAGTTTTCTGTACATAAAAGTAATAAAAAAGCTTCTTCAGCTGGCATCAAAAAAAAAAAAAGAAAGAAAGAAAACACCCTGATGCTGCGAAAGATTGAAGGCAGGAGGAGAAGGGGACGACAGAGGACGAGATGGTTGGATGGCATCTCCGACTCAATGGACGTGAGTTTGAGAAAACTCTGGGAGATGGTGAAGGACAGGGAAGCCTGACGTGCTGCAGTCCATGGGGTCACAAAGAGTTGGACATGACTGAGCAACGGAACGACAACTATATTCAGTTCAGTTCAGCTACTCAGTCGTGTCCGACTCTTTGTGACCCCATGGACTGCAGCATGCCAGGCCTCCCTGTCCATCACCAACTCCGGGAATTTACTCAAACTCTTGTCCATTGAGTCAGTGATGCCATCCAACCATGTCATCCTCTGTCATCCCCTTCTCCTCCTGCCCTCAAACTATATTAACCTATCTTTAAACAAGCTTTTTATGATTTGCCTCTCAAATTAGAATACCAGAGTCATAAGAAAGCCATTCACTATGAGTATCTCTTTTATGAGAAATCTCTGTTGTCTACTGGTAAAAAATGACCTAACACTAAGAATAAAGATGCTCTAACTGTAAAGCATAGGATTCTATATTCAATATACAATGATGAACTATAATGGAAAAGAATATGAGAAAGAATGTATACATCTATATAACTGAATCACTTTGCTGCACAGCAGAAATTAACACAGCATTGTAAATCAACTATATTTCAATAAAATCAATTGAAAAAAGAATACAGATTCTCCTCAGCAATAATAACAACACATAAGCAAAACCTCCCGACTTATTAAACACACAAAAACCACTCAAAGGCAATGTTTTATGGCCAGAAAATATAACACATATTTTATAACTTTGACAAATGAGAACTTTCTTACTCCTTCAAGCTGTATTTATGTTTTTAATCTGGCTAAAGAGGACTTCATCTTTTTTCCCTGAATTTTCCCCAGGCTCTAGAATGTCCTAGATTTGCAAGGAGTATCAATGGACAAGAAAATATTTATTGAGCATCTACTACATGAGTTGACTAAATAGCTGAAGGCACAGATTTCCTAAGGCTGCTTATATTCCCATGATCTTTCAGTGGTGCCTAAACCAGGGGGGTGCTCCACATGAAGCCAAAGTAAATATACATAAAGAGACTGGAGGACACTGCTCATCAGTCTCCTCATGCTGCTGAATGACAGGTACCTTTGCAGCCGCGTGGGGTGAGGCTCCTTGGTCCAGAAGCAGAAGAGCCACTTTCTGATTATCATAATGTGCAGCTACATGCAGTGGAGTTAGTCCGCTCTGAAAACACGTGCAGAAACAACAAGTGTCAAAGTGACTTAACGTCAGAGGCCTAGATTTAGGAGATGGGATTAGATTGGATACAATACAAGGTGTAATTTACATTCCAGTTTCAACAATACTTGGACCTCCTATTTCTGAAGTTGTTTTTCATCCTATGACGCTTAAGTGTGGATTAGTTAACAATTTAGGTGGCTGTCAGTGAATATGAGGAAGCGCTTGTGTGGTTATCATGGGAGTGGCCTGTTACATGTTGGCCGATGATCTCATACCTTCCCAGCAGCATCTGGAGATGCACTTTTCTGTAGTAGGAGATTGGCTACTTCAAGTTTCCCATATTTTGCTGCCACATGAAGGGGAGTAAATCCTTTCTGAAAAGAGAACCATAAAAATAATAACATAAGCATAAGAGAAACATAAAAACAGTAACAATAGAAATGATACAGAGGCATCACTTTTCTGGAACTGATGCGTTATTCTAATGGTGAAGAGCAGTGCAGCCTATATTTAAGGATCAAGACTGGTAGACAACAGTGAAAGAGTCTCCTTTTCAACGAAGATGAGCAGGATATTTAAGCTTTCTCTCTCTGCTGGCTCAGCCACAACGAGACACTAATCTTGGTACTCCTCAGGTATCTGACAAGGATGAATTTGGAAAGATGGAGCTGAGGCTTATTCAAGGGCCACATGGGGATTCCATCCTGTGGGAAGAATAGGTTGCAGGGTCCAAGCCCAGTTTGGATTTGGAGGGCTTGGAAAAATCCAGGGCAAGTCTAAACCTCCCATAATCTCACATCACCAGAAGAGAGCCTCTCTTCACCCTTTTCTCTATTTCTGCAGCTATATATTAATACATGTCTGAAGATACAGCCCAGTCCTTGCATGTAGGAGTCAGAGGTTCTCATACCTCAGCTACTGCAGGTGAACTGAAACAAAACACATGGTTCTATCCCAATAAATACGTGAGTTGGAGGCCGAGAGTTGAGTAGCTCCTCTCTCTTACTTCCAGTTCCTACAAGGATCTGGGTATCAACCAGTTAGTCACCATGCACCACTAGGGCTCCAAGCACAAGGCCGGGACTAGAGGGTTATCAACATATTTGACCTCATGGGACTATAACCATCTAGAGACAGGGGGCAGCTGGCATGGTGGAAGGGCTGGGGCACTCAAAACGTCATCACTCATTACTCTTTTTTCTCACATTAAGTAAGATCCAGGAACTTGCATCTCTACTGAAAAGCCTAAAGAATCACAGGGGGTGAATTTTGAAGAAGTCATAGTTTGTTCAGATGATTTTCCAAGTATTTGTAAATACTGTAATTATCTTCAGCATTGATCACACATTAATGCTTCTTCTCTGCCTTTCAATAAGAGAGTATAACATCAGTTTCTAGCTTTCTGAGACATGCCATGGGCCAGGTCATCTTGCTATCACACTTGCTAGGTTTATATAGGATCAAAGAAAAACTCTAAATTTTGCGTTCTCAACTGTGTGTCGGTGAGGGGTGGGGTGGTGGCTATTTCTGCAAGGCATCAGAGTTGAGAGTTTAAAAAACCATAAATCAGGAAAGACAGCAACAACAAAGCAGCAATGACAGCAAACCAAGAAAAATCTACCTCCTGCTTTGAAAGTACTATAAAAACCACTGGATAATGCGGTTTGTCGACCTGGCCTCAGCAAGAGAAACCTGTGGCTATGTTTTTAAAGCACCATTTAAAACTATCAAATAATTTGCAAGAAACATCTGACTCCGGACATCACTAAGGCTTCATTAGAAGATAATAAAATGTAAGGTATATATACATACAACAAGCTACCCCGCCCCACCCCAGGACTTTGCTGGTCATGTTAATCCCGGGATCCAAGCATATATGCTGTTGTACAGCTTTTCTACCTATTACTGTGCAGGAAACTATAAACAGAATGTATTTGGGGGACACAGCAGGATTCTAAGACTGACTTTCTTACCTTTGTCGTTATAGATAAAGATGCGCCATGATCCAAAAGGAACGCTGCGACGTCCTCATGTCCCTCTCGCGCGGCAAGGTGCAGTGGGGTGTACCCCGAAGTTGTCGCTGCGTTTGGAGATGCTCCTTGCTGCAACAACTGCTGTACTATATCTGCTTTCCCCAGTCGGGCAGAAATGTGGAGTGGGGTTTGGTCATCCTAAAGGGCAAGGTAAGAATGCAGGTCTGATGAACTGAGAAAACAATGGTGCTGTCCTGAAAAATACAGCAAACTTCGCTGCTTGGTATGAGAGGCTACGTTCAACTCTGACACAATACTAAAAAGAACCCCATTTATCTTTTTCTTTAAGTTTCAGAAAGGTGATGATGGTGGATTTAAGCATCTTAAATACCCTTTGAGTAACCTATTAGAATGAGAATTGTGAAAGGCATTTCTTTTAAGAAATCATCCCCACTCACTTATCCCTGCTATACTTTATCAATTTTTTTCACCTCTAATGATTCTTTTTTGGTGGGAGAGGGGACATAAGGAAATGTATCCTGGGGAAACTGAAATACCTGGGAGGGATAACCTCCACCAGTTATCACACACTCATTGAGAATGAATTATTCTATTGGTGCTGCCTTCCCACAATCAAAAGTGGGGAGATGGGGGTAATCAGGATGGTTGAGGAAGGCTCCCGGCCGAGAGGTCTGATGAGGGCTGATAACCAGTTTTTCCTCTGCTTGCCGAGTTGTCATCCTGGCATAAGCTGCATTGGCCTGGAATGGAGGGCCCCCTATTACAGTTCACCCAAGGACATGAGGCACTCATAAGTCCTGCACCCTGAGGGCCTTATCCTCACATTGGAGGTACATCATTTCCTCATTTGCCCAAAGATGCTCTCTGGAGAGAAATCCCCTACTAGAACGTGAACAGGTCCAGGCCAACACTTTAGGTAGGTCAAGCAGACAGGTAAGGCTGGAGCACAGGACACTGCTTTGCAAAGGCAAGTAAAAGGAGGGTCAAGGTCAAAGCAGAGGGTCTATGTAACGAGTAGGAAGCATGAGCAGTTAGCGGAGATGCCACAGGGAAGAACAGAAACACCAAAAACAGAAAGAGATAATTGCTAAAACGAAAAATCTCACATAACTCTACTACTGCCACGATCACCGTTAAACATCAGCTGAGAGTGTGCATGCCCCAGGCTCTGTACTAGGTACTCCACTTGCATTAATTCATTCATCATCACAGCAACTCTATCAGTTACAACTGTCATTATTCCCATTTTGTATATGAGGAAACTAGAGAAGGGAATGGGGCACAGAAATGTTAACTTGCCCAGTGTTACATGGCTCGTAAATGACGACAAAGATTCAAACCCAGGCAGTCTGGCTGATGCATACTGTCTCTTTAACAAAATAACTAAAAATCTTATGGTCAATTTCAGTTTGTAGGTTAAACCATTTCTTAGATGACATGCTTCATATGTAACAACACTCAAAAATGTGAGGTTTCTTGTAATGGTAGAGTACAGCATCTCTTAACCATTCCACTTAACTGGTTTAGCAGATTAACCAACATCCTTTAGATCAGGGGTCAGAACAGCAAAATCTAGGGGCCAAATCCAGCTGCCACTTGTGTTTATTAATAAAGTTTTATTGAAACACAGTCTTGTCCATCTGCTGATGTATTAAATTATGTACCGTCTATCACTGCTTTTGTTCTGTAACAACAGAGGTGAGTGGCTATGACAGAGACTGTGTATACTGAGAAGCCTAAAATATTTACGATTAGATACTTGACAGAAAGTTTGCTAAGCTTTGTTTCTAGGTCATCTGTACAATCTGCCAACTGACACCACAGTACATTGGACACTCAAGGTTATGGTCTGCTGCCTAGAACATCGCCGTCTTTGCACCCACATGTGGACTGTACGTTTACAAAGACCTAGTTGTCTTTGTTCTTACACTAATGTGTTTATACTATTTTACCAGTTTGTACTATATTTGTATTAATTACTTTAACTATATATTTACATAGTTAAAATATAACTATTTTTATATTTTTATAAATATATTTTTAAATATGAAAATATATTTTATAAATATAAAAATATATTAATTATAAAGAAACATAACTCTTAACAGGTAAAATACAAGCATGAAAGGAAAGGCTTTATTTTCCCCTAAGAATACTAAGGTAAAAGCCTTGGAGAGCCTTGGTAGAAGTTGATAAATACCAATTATGGTCATATTAGATATGGGTAGGAGAGCTGAATGGGCTTCCCAGGTGGTGCTAGTGGTAAAGAACACATCTGCTAATGCAGGAGATGAAAGAGACACGGGTTGGATCCCTGGGTTGGGGAGATCCCCTAGAAGAGGGCATGGCAACCCACTCCAGTATTCTTGCCTGGAGAATCCCATGGACAGAGGAGCCTAGCAGGCTACAGTTCATAGGGTTGAGAAGAGTTGGACATGATTGAAGCGACTTGGCTTGCATGCATGCAGGAGAACTGGATATACTGGAGGACAATGTTAAAAGTCGAGGAATATTCTATACTCAGACTGCTTCACAAATGCTTCAGTTTCCTCTCCATGTAACCCCAAACTAGAAACTGCAAAGTGTATACATAAATGACAAATAGATGTACATTTGTATATTGAAGGGCTAAAATTAAATGCCTTAGGTATTTATGTATCTATGATTCCTGACCAAAATTGCCATTTGATAACTAGACCAACTATGCAGACAGATAGTGACAGCAAGTTTCTTCTGGTGGGTAAATGCCAGGCAGAGAATGACGCATTCAAACTCAGTCCTGACCTTCTTCTATATTCTATGTTCCATGAACAACTCTGACCAAGTCTCAGAGTTTATGGATTCACAACTTGTGGAGAAAATATTGTGCTGTTGCTGTTTACTTGCTAAGTCATGTCCAGCTCTTAGCAACCCCATGGACTGTAGCCCGCCAGGCTCCTGTGTCCATGGGATTTCCCAGACAAGAATACTGGAGTGGGTTGCCATTCCCTTCTCCAAGGGATCTTCCCGACCTAAGGATCAAACCTGAGTCTCCGGCACTGGCAGGTGGATTCATTACCATTGAGCCACCAGGGAAGCCCTGGAGGAAAACTTAAAACTCCCCTTACCCTTTTGTGGCTGTGATGGCTGACATCTAAGTCAACCAAAAGAACTCAGTTGTGCTTCCAAACTATGCCTGTGCTAGAAACTTTGTGCACGAGCCTCTCTTCACAGAGTGCAAACCACTCTGGGCCAATTCTAGGCTTGGTTTCTAAGTTGTTAGGGATGAGCAATGTGCCAAGGACACAGAGTTCCTTCTGGCACAAAGCTCTTGTTCTATTTCATTTTGTTAAATAATTGAGTGGACATGGGGAGCAAAGGGATGTTTTCAACATCCCTGGGGTAGAGACTTTTGTCACTGGTGGTGGTCATTACTCTAGAAGAGTGATCCTGGAAGAGAGCATGGATATGTTTAAAGGTTTTATTAAAATCATTTCTTCTCTTGGTAGCAAACAAAGCACGCGTGGCACATACCTTAGCTTTAGCTTCTACCTGAGCTCCATCTTGCACCAGATACCGCACGACTTCAGCCTGACCGGACCGAGCTGCCATGTGCAGGGCTGTCTCTCCTCTCTGGGGAACAGGAGCCAAAGTGAGTTAAAGACAGCTCTAAAGACTGGCATATTTTCTTTACATAAAGTTTGTGATGGAGGTTTTGATTTAAATAAAAAGTAGTCCCAAGCACTTTCTTACTGAAAATAGGGAAGAAGGGAAATGAAATGCACAAGAATTGCCCAGGAGCCTGGCCGACGATAGACAACTTCAGCGTGAAGTCCACGGAGCACGGCAGGATTGGAAACTCAGTAATCTACAATGCCGCGTCACTGGGGTTCAGAGGCAAATGCAACAGGACCAAGCAGGAGACTGAATGAGTAAAGGGAGCAGGTGGAGCGTGTTCTTGGAGGGAGGCCAGGTCCTGTCCTGCTCGAGGGAGGCACCCCTACCTGGCATGGGCAGACTGCAGCAGTAAATCTTTGGGATGCCAGTTGTATCATGCCTCACCTTTCTATTTTTCAAAAATAGTAGCAGTCTGGGATATCTGTGTACATTTCTAGAGTGTTGGGCAAAAAATCAGAGTTCAAAACAAAGCAAAAAGTGCTGCATAAGCAACACAAAATAAACCGAAGGCCAGATACGACATGTCCTTGGTTTGCATTCCCTGCTTTATCTCAACAGGTCATTATCCTATTCTTTGAGCATTATCCCAAGGGATTATTTTCTTTGTCACTGGACTTTCCCCACCTCTGCTGCTTTTCAGCAAGTAGACTTTAATTCAGATGATCTCATTTTTAAAAAATGAAACAACATAGAAAACACACATGGATCAAAATGTTAAAATCAAATATACTCTTCCACACAGAAGTGATGCCCACTTTTAAATTACTTTTATAAATTTTGCTTTGCTTTGTAGGATATTCATCTCCGTGGAAGGATATGCAGGGATATGGTTCACATGGAACTTGCTGCTGTTATTTCTGGAAAGGTTCTGAGGATGGAGCTGACCATGTTACCCAGTGTTCTGTTTGTAAAGGAAAACACTCTCTCCCTGGCATAAGTACCAGGGAAGATTGCATTCAGCTGGGATCTGGTCTGCTTCTATCTTGTGGATGTGCTAAGCCCAGCTGCGGGAAGACAGAGCCTCACTGGACGTCTGCCCTCAGGGTAGAGGCACAGGGTCTTAGGGTTTACCCTGTCTGTGCCAGCATGTTGTTCGTTTTACTTTTATTTCTTTAGTGCCCATGAATCCAACTAACATCCCTATGCTTGTGTCTGGGGTGCCAATATTATTAGGATGTTAAACTTAAAATCCTACAAAACAAGGTCAAGGGCCACATGCAGATCGAGAGTAATAAGCTACTCCTTTGACATTTACTATGTTCCATGGGTTTGTGACACGATATCAAACACACTAAAGAGAAATTACTTCGAAGTTACTTGAAATCACAGTAAGGAGAGTGTTGGAACTACTTTCTCAGCATGAAATACTTCTTATCTGTTTTAATTTTACTGAAGTATAGTTGATATACAAGGTTGTGCTAATTTCTGCTGTACGGCCAAGTTTGAATCAGTTATACATATATATATATATATATATATTCTTTTCATTACGGTTTATCACAGGATATTGAATATAATTCCCTGCACTGTATGTATGACCTTGTTTATCCATTTTATATAAATAGCTTTTATTTGTTAATTCCAAACTCCCAAGCCTTCCCTCCCAATCCTGCTCCCCCTTGGCAACCACAGGTCTGTTCTCTATGTCTGTGAGTCCGCTTCTGCTTCATAGATAGGTTCATTTGTGTCATATTTTAGACTGCACATATAAGTGAAATCATATGGTATTTGTCTTTCTCTTTCTTACTTCGCTTAGTATGATAATCTCTAGGTCCGACAATGCATGAAACACTTCTTAATGCTTCTATTGAAAAAGAAAACTCTCCCTTTCCAGAAAACTTTATTTTTTGAAGTATAATATTCAGTAGTAATCTACACAGCCCCTAAGTCTTAACAATTTGTGACCAGTTAGTGACTGGGCTTCCCTGGTAGCTCAGACAGTAAAGCGTCTGCCTACAATGCAGGAGACCTGGGTTTGATCCCTGGGTCAGGAAGATCCCCTGGACTGAGGATCCTGGTAGGCTACAGTCCATGGGGTCGCAAAGAGTCAGACACGACTAAGCGACTTCACTTCACTTCACTTCAGTTACTGAATGGATCTTGCCTTTGAAGTAAAGGAAACCACAGGTATTCTCAAAATTCTGTCCTTTTAAGTAGTCAAGTTAAATAGTAATTAATTTACTTACAACAAAAAATAAGTAGATTGAGAGTAATCTTTTCCAGTTTCAAAAATACTCACAATTGGACCTACTTTGTTCAAAGGATACTTACCACGTTAGTGGTATTTGGTGAGGCTCCATGATGCATTAGTTGTGACACGATATTTACATGCCCCATGAAGGCAGCAACATGGATTGGGGTAAGGCCCGACTGGAGGAGAAAAGGGAAATGTCAGCTTGTTGGCTTATTTTCAAAACGATTTGTCCGCCTGCTTATCTGTCTGCCTGGCTGCAATTTTATCCATCCATCCTTTCAATATTAAGACAACCAATTTACTGATCAGATCAGAAAACATCAAGACATCACCACCATGCCTTAGATTCTATATGGCAAATGTACCAATAATCATTTCCCTAAAGCAGGTTCCATGATTATGAAAGGCTTATGTCATAACTATTGAAGACTTATTTCATACATCTTATACAGCTCTATGAAGAAAACTTTAGACAGAAATACCTTGAAGGTTTTTCCCTTTATTAAATCTTCCTTATCTACATGGATATGTTTGCGTGTGTGTATGCATGTGTGTGATTACACATACAGTAGCAAAAAAGTCAACTTTTTTTTCAGATCCTATTCTGTCCTTTAATAAGGGTTCTCATGTACTCAGAATAACTGATTGTATTATACATGAAAGAGCAGGTCGGAACACAAAGCCATCCCTCTAAGAAATGAGCAGATAAGCATTAAAGGTCTCAATCATTAAAATTTTTAACTTTCTGAGTATTATAAAGTGATATAATTAAGGCAAATATAACAATGGTCACTAGATTAGACCTTCATTTTTTTTGTGTGCTTCAAAGTCCTACGTACACACGTACCTCAAAACACTGGTTCTTCTTGTATAAAATGATTCCATTTTAAATGTTTCAGGATTTAATTTCACTTACACCATGAACATCATAACTTGAAAAAAATATTTAATATAGCCAGAAAAAAGCTGAGAGAGAAGAAGACAACTAATTTCAACTGAAATTTGAGTAATGTCAAAAAAGATGTGTAAGGAACTCTATACAATGAAAGGGAGACAGAAGACAAGAATTCTAGTTGTCAGACTTCAAGTAGTGGGAACTGAGGAAAACAAGAGGAAGGAGAATTGTGTTTTAATTTGGTGCTTCTTCCCTCTGGCAGGCAAAGTCTAATTAGGACATTGTCCGCACCGCCTTTCTAAGCCCTCAGGGAGCAACAGAGCTGACAGTGGAACTTACCACCGCAGGCTGGCGTCTCTGGACTCTTACTTAGACACCAGTCAGAAATCTCCTTTTATTCCAGAGTCCATCAAAATCTCTAAAAAGGGCTGCCATGCACTGAGAATAAACTTACTCTTTTCTAATTGGAATAACTGGGTGCCTACCAGGGAGCCAGAAAACTCATAAAAGAGCAAATCAGTATTAATATTTTCCATCATTTAGTATTTTAAAGTTGAGAAGGTTAGAAATCAAGGTAAATAATTCATTTCTGGATAAGAAACTGAGGCAAAGCAGCAATGACTAGATTAAACCTTAGTGTCTACATTTGCTTCAAATTCTAGAGTCTTTAATGATACATTCAACAAACCTTTATTGGATGATCTACTATGGAATCTACCATGTTGTGAGTACATTAAGATCAGTAAGAGTCAGGCCTGCCTTGGTGGAGCCTGCAGTTTTGGGGTGGCAGAGGGTGGGGAGTGTGACTGGGTCATAAGTAAGCCAGTTGGACAAGTGCTGGATAAGCGCTTTGATGGAAATACACCTAGGATGCGGTGATGGTCCCGAGAAAGAGCTCCGGGACCAGATCAAGGGTTAGGGGAGGACTCCTGGAGAAGGTGGCCCCAGATGTGGTCCTCAAAGACATGCAGGACTAGCCTGGAGGCGGGTGATACATGGAGGGTATGGAGATGCGGGGTGAACAAAGGGAGTCCAGTCTAGGGAAAGCCAATGGCTAAAATTCAAGGGGACCAGAATGCTACAGGTGGGTGGGGGATGGGTAAGTCTGGAGGGTGGATGCCAGACTCAGTTTTCCTTGTTGCAGGCTCAGCCCTGATCCCAATAGATGGCTTCTCTGAGTTCTGTGTCGCTTTATATGAAAGAAACCTAGAGCTACCCTTTTACTAACTTCAGAAACTCTGTGTTTCATTAATTCTGAGTTTTCCCAGAGAGCAATCCACCGTGGCACATGTGATAATCCTCTGTTGTTGGAGGCTGGGCTGCACGCAGTAAAATATTTCGTTGCAACTCTGGCCTCTCGCCACTAGATGCCAGTAGCACCATCCAGTTGCGAAGACGAGAGACTTTCCCAGACAGCCAAGTGCCTCAGGGCGGGGCGAATCCACCCCCACACAGGGCTTGAGAAGCACTGCATTAAAGGATTTCACGTAAATTATACTTGGCGATGGCACCCCGCCAGCACGATGCATGTGTTCGGGTTATGCTTCTGGCTATGGCGTTGTACTGAGTATTTGCACTCTCCTCCCACACTCTTGTCTGCTCTCCTAAGAACTGGCAGCCCTTTCGGGAAGGGTTCAGAAAGTGCTATGACAACCACACACTGTACAACTAGCTGGTCGTCAGGGAGGGTACTGGGACTCTGGCTGCTGAGGCTATACATGAGGAACCCCAGAAATCCTCCTCTCCTCACCTCGGTTACAGCTTGGATGGATGCACCGTGTTTTAGAAGGAGTTCCATCACTTTAATTCGATTCTTCTTGCAGGCAATGTGAAGAGGGGTAAAGCCATTCTGCAACAGAAAAAGACACAGACCTATTTGATTACATTCCATTGAGATCCACTTCCTGTACACAATAAAATACCTCTGCAAAAGTGATGTCTGTAAAGATTTGGAAATGAGCAAAAAACAATGAGAACAAAAATAATTGAATATAGGTTCTTTTCTGGAAGCACAGGTAGTCTACCTGCTCCCAGGAACCCAACGTGCCCTGATAATCATGAACAGGCAGCAAATTTTGGTCATAGGTTCTCGGTAGTTAAGGCAAAATGGTCATGCATCTTTTTAAATTTTTTAAAGATTTTTTTGATGTGAACCATTTTTTTTAAAGTCTTTACTGAATTTGTTACAATATTGCTTCTACTTTATGCTTTAGTTTTTTGGCTGCAAGGATGTGAGATCTTAGCTCCCTGAGCAGGGATCACACCTGCATCCCCCACTTTGGAAGGTGAAGTCTTAACCACTGGACTGCCAGGGAAGTCACTCATTCATCTTTTTAGATTATTTTAGTCTGGAATTTACCCTTCTAAATATGTCCCTCCTTCACCTCAAAAACACAGACTAAAAACATCTGGGCCAAAAATTTGTCCAAGGGAGCAAAAAGTTAAACAACTCAACATTAGTTAGAACATTTGGTTTAATATTTAATCAAATAAAGGAACTTGGTTTTTAACAAATTACCTACCTAGCCGTACTACCTGCTAAGTGAGACCATGGGGCATATTTTTGTCAGCACAGAGAACTGCAGACTCTCAGGATGCATCACGAAAACTGCAGGTGCTTCTGGGGAGGTTTTGAGACCACTTACCAGGCCATAGTCCATCCTAGGATGACAGGCTACAACCTCCATAACCGTTGCCTTCTGTTGTGAAATCTTCAGAGTCAGAGGAAAATGAGGGTCAGAGCCCACACCCTGTTGTAAGGCTTCTTTTCTTGTATGGAAAAATGAGTCATGGCTGCTCATTTCTTTTCCTCCCTTCTCAGAATTCAAAGATACGTGCGATATCCTGGGCCAGTAAGCAGCTCTTAAAATGCTGCTCCAGGAAAAGCCTTTAGAATTACAAAGGCCATGGAGCTGCCCAGGGTCTGAAGGGCTCCTTCCTGCCCATTCTTTCCTGGCCACTCCAAATTTCAGAGCCCACAGACTGCCAGAGGTGATGAGTTGTAAGGGAGCAGAGCCCCTTCCTAAAATGGTTGATCACATGACAGCCCTGACCGCAAAATTGCTAGTAAACATAGGTTTTCCCTAGCATTTGGTGACGTATTTTTTTCCTAAACATGAGTGTTTCTTCTGAACTAAATTTAAACAGCTTACTAAATTGGGGCATTTATTTTTCTAAAGACAACAAATTCAACAAATATCATTGTGAAAACCAAATTATATAATAAAGCTCAAGGTTAAAATAGCAAATCATTCTAGGAGTTAAGACTACAAAACTAGATCAAAATTTTGATTTGCATCTCAATGAAAAGAAGATGACAGGTGATATTTCATTACCTTACATGGTTAATATCATATCAGATTTCCACTCACAAATTCCTAGACTTTTCACGTTCAAGGTTTATTTTTTATCATTTGCCTCATATTTTTAGATCTCAGAAAAAACTTTTAATTCACAGAGTTATCACTTTACCTACCAGAAGATAAGTTGACCAACTCAGTCTTTTTGTACTTGTACAGTCTTTGGGTTTATTTACATAAGAGAATCAGAAATGTGACTATAAAGAGGCTAATGATTTAAATCAGCCTCACCAGCCTTGCTTATGTTGGAAATAAAAGGGTTTATAAATTTACAAGAAGGCTACTTGAAGGTTGACAAGAAGTATATACTTTACTAAACTAGACCTTCCATTTTCACCTGCTGAAAAAGAGTCCCTTTGCATGTAGGGGTAGCATGTGGTCAGCAAGACAACATAGGCTGGACTTGTGAGCTGAGCCACTCACCAGGGCTTTGGCGTTGGGATTAGCTTTCTTGTCCAAGAGAACCTTGGCGACTTTGTAATGGCCACAGTGGGCAGCTACGTGCAGGGCGGTCAGGTAGTCATTGGTGACGTCATCCACAGGAACATTATGCTGGAGGAGAAGCTGGACACAGTTTAAATGATCCCCCTGTGTAGCCATGTGCAGTGGAGACAGTCCATTCTGGAACACAGAAGAAAAGTGGAGTTGACTGTTTTATCTTTCATTTGCAAATGGGCCCCAAAAAACGTAGTACAAATATGAACAGATGAAAACCCGAGATTTACACATGGAAATACCATCTCTTTTGAAAAGATTTTACGACAACTGTTTTGAACTGCAGTTCCTTTCCAAACTAGTCTTCCCATGTCTTATATCAATCGAAAATAAAATTTCAAAGATAATTTCTTTCTCGAATTTAAAAATGGTGTGACATTTGGCCAGTGGAAATCTCTTCATGCTATCAAACTGCAAATGAAATGTAGACAAAATGATAATACTATCAGGAAAATCTTAAGTCTGGCTATTTGACGATATAGAAGAAATGATTATTAGTTGGGACGTATTCGGGTTATTCAGAAGATAAAGAGTCCTCAGCTCTTAGACATGATGTATTGAAGTGTTTACTGGTGAGAGAGGGTTCACTATGAAAGAATGCATGGATATTGAGGTCCAGGGAGTAGTTGCTGGTGGAGAGCAAGCACACGGCCCACATGCTGTGAATCAGGAAGCTGACTAATGTGCACTGAGGGCTTTATTTTGCTATTTTTTCTGCACATGTTTGAAAATTTTGTAATAACAAGATTTTCCATGACTTGAAAAGATAAAAACAGTGTAAACTGCACTAAGGGCCACTACTAATTGCATCCCCAGTGAAATGGAATTCTGACTGTGTGGATCACAACAAACCGTGGAAAATTCTTCAAGAGATGGGAATACCAGACCACCTGAGCTGCGTCCTGAGAAATCTCTATGCAGGTCAGGAAGCAACAGTTAGAACTGGACATGGAACAACAGACTGGTTCCAAATAGGAAAAAGAGTACATCAAGGCTGTATATTGTCATTCTGCTTATTTAACTTATATGCAGAGTACATCATGAGAAACGCTGGGCTGGAAGAAGCACAAGCTGGAATCAAGATTGCCGGGAGAAATATCAATAACCTCAGATATGCAGATGACACCACCCTTATGACAGAAAGTGAAGAACTAAAGAGCCTCTTGATGAAAGTGAAAGAGGAGAGTGAAAAAGTTGGCTTAAAGTTCAACATTCAGAAAACTAAGATCATGGCATCTGGTCCCATCACTTCATGGGAAATAGATGGGGAAACTGGAAAGAGTGTCAGACTTTATTTTTGGGGGCTCCAAAATCACTGCAGATGGTGACTGCAGCCATGAAATTAAAAGATGCTTACTCGCTGGAAGGGAAGTTATGGCCAACCTAGACAGCATATTAAAAAGCAGAAACATTACTTTGCCAACAAAGGGCCATCTAGTCAAGACTATGGTTTTTCCAGTAGTCAAGTATGGATGTGAGAGTTGGGACAGTGAAGAAAGCTGAGTGCTGAAGAATTGATGCTTTTGAACTGTGGTGTTGGAGAAGACTCTTGAGAGTCCCTTGGACTGCAAGAAGATCCAACCGGTCCATCCTAAAGGAGATCAGTCCTGAATACTCATTGGAAGGACTGATGTGGAAACTGAAACTCCAATACTTTGACTACCTGATGTGAAGAACTGACTCATTTGAAAAGACCCTAATGCTGGGAAAGATTGAAGGCAGAAGGAGAAGGGGACAACAGAGGATGAGATGGTTGGATGGCATCACTGACTTAATGGACATGAGTTTGAGTGAACTCTGGGAGTTGGTGATGGACAGGGAGGCCTGGCGTGCTGCAGTCCATGGGGTCGCAAAGAGTCAGACATGACTGAGCAACTGAACTGAATTGAACTGAACTATTTAAGACTGAAAAGGATAAAATAAAGGCAGGGACAGACTGGTATTCACTAGATTGATTTTTATTTGCTAATTCTATATTACTAATACTTATTATTGACTTGATCAATTTTTAAGAAAGATCTAAATACAGCACATCTCTTCTCACATCAGTGTAGAAAGGACAACTTTTCCCTTTTCCATCAATCTGGTGCCCCCACGTGTTTACAACAAGGAAAGGCAAGCCTCTGACAAACTGACTAATATTCAATTAACTGGGTTCAACGACAGGTCATCGTAGACAGTAAGTAACACATTCATTTAGATTGCTGAGAGAAGGCATGAGTAGGGTACCAGGTAAATAAAACCTTTAAAAAGGCTTAGCATGACACTTAGCATTCAGTACATGTTTCTCAACACAGGCAAAAGCAAGGTATTAGATAGATATCAGTCTTTTCAGGCATGCTTCCTTTAAATGTGGGGGCAACATGGAGCAGCCTGGGGAAATTTCCAGAGAATCCAGTTATCAAGAGAGGCTTTAGTAATTAATATAACCTGGTTTAACCTATGTGGGGGGAACAGTGACAGTAAATTTAGTTTCCAAAAAAAATCATCATCACTGAACTTTCAAAATAATGATACACTAAATATGCACTGATGATTTCTGAATCTTCTAGGCCAAGTTAAATTCCCCTAATTTATTTATAAATAACATAAAACAACAGTTTAAGGGGGCATAAAAGCAAGTTTTCCTTTGACCACACTCATGGCGTCATTCACACACCCCATTATGTATTTTAACTATTTGTGTTTCTTGAAAGCAAGAGTTTCATGGGTTAAAATTTCCCCATACTGCCCAACAGAGAGCCTTGTCTACACAGAAAGAGCTCCATAAATAACTATGTAAATTTAAAACCTCCATACATGGCCAGTCAATCAGGATATTTTTGCCTAAAAAATTCCACTTCAACATCTTGAACCAAAGTAGAAACTAAGGTGCAACAAAGAATGGGAACACTTCTCACTTGAGACACTGCCACCCAGGAGCATATGCACTTGTTTATTTCCTGCCAAAAATCCCTCTGCTTTGTGTGTTGATACAGCCTTAGAGGAAAACAGGAAGCAAACAAAGAAACAAACTCTGAGAGGACAAATGACTTAGTTAAGATTAGAAATGGGTGGCAGTGTCACAAAAAGAAGCAAACTCTCTAACGATACACAAAACCACCACCTCTGAATGGGTAACTTATAGGTCACTGGGGAAGCACCAGAAAGAAACACCATCTGCCTTGTGGAAAGGGACCTTATTACATATATATAGCACCTCATCAAGCTAAAAACATGGGTCCAGTGTGATGGTTTTTCTTAGCTCAGAAAGATGGAAGTCTTGAAGATTTAGAGAGATGGTCTTAAAGTTCAGAATGCATTCATCCACTTAATATTTATTTGACAAATATTTGGTGAAGGTCTCCTAGGTAACAGGTGTTGATTGAGGTGCTTGGGGAATCACACTGAATATAAGACAAAGTTCTTGTTTTCATTTCATTGAAGAAAGAGATAGCAAACAAGTAAAGAAACTAAGAAGATCTCTCTGAGAAGATGACATCTGAGCTGAGAAATAGGTGAAGACTACAGAGATCTGGGACAGACTGAGAAAGTTCAGTCTGAGGGAACAGGAAATGAGAACAGTCTTGGTGTATTATAGGAAGTGGAAGGAGGCTGCTTGGCTGGAGATGGTGAGGACCAGAGAAGAGGCAAAGAGGTGGTCAGATTCTGGGAAGGACTTCTCAGTGTAGTGGGCATGGGGACTTCTGGATAAACATGGTAGAAGTGATGTGTGTGTTTATCCATCCTTTCACAAGCTCCACTGAAAAACATGAATGGAATTAAAAGACAGAATCCATGGGGCACACACACGTATGTGTGTGGCACGCCCACACAGTCACACAATGGGAAAGAAAACAAAAACATATGTGTGATGTCTACAACTTTAGAATATGAGAAGAGATTTTAAGTGTGTTAGCTTATCCAGCAAAAAGGAGAAGGCTGACACCTAAGTGCCTGGTGAAAGGTATAACCTGTGGTATGCTGGTAAATGTCTCACGATAGCTCTATGAAAATAGGTAGTGTTTGCCAATTTGCACTGTGTAAAGACCTCTACACTATGACCTATGTCAAGCTATCAACATGGTGTTACTGAATATGGAATTAGGAAGAGATGTACATAATAGGTTCCACCATGTGGCTCCAGCATACTACAGTGTACAGTGAAGAGAATGGCTTTAACCTCCCAAATGTTCAAAAGGTGTCAACATGGAAACGTAGTACCTTGGGGGATAAAGATGAGGCTTGGGACCAAAAGCTTGATTGGTTTGTCTGCCTATGGAACTGTCAGGTCTATTGGTCCTTCCAACCCAACAAAACCAAATGACTTCCCCGCTGTGCCTTGCAGGAAACCAGGAATTAAATCTCTGGAGATTCTGGACTCTGGGCCCAAGGCTGAGCAGAGGGCAGTGGTTAGGCTCTGATTCAGAACAGGCACTCAGAATAAGGAAGAATCCTAGACATTAGGGACCTCTCTGATCCACCTGAAAGGAGCCCTGCCTGTGGCACTCATGGGGCGAAACTCCCATCACAAAAGAGAGAGACAAAGCCAACAAAGAGATAAAAAGAAATCTGAGGAGTTAGGGACAGATGAGAGGTGAAAGAATTTAAAGAAAAGTCATCTTAAATGTTTTCTGAAAGGCAACAGAATGTATTGCATCTGTAAAACAAGAACTGGATGCTTTAAGAAAAGAAGCTCTCAGAGGACAAGAAAATGTTCTTGCATATTAAAAACATCAAAAATAATCGAGATTTCTTAGGAAAAAAAGCCAAATACACAATGAGATGAACAATAGGAGGAGAAAGATGAGACAATGATTTGCTTTTTAATTGTGCCCATATTGCTCTGATAAGATGAAAATTAATTTTAAAGAGAATGATGAGAATTAATTCTAGACTTTTTAGGCAGGAGGCTGACATGATTTGGTTGATGTGTACATGGCCACTCTGACTGCAAAATGGGAACAGGATTAGAAAGGAGCGGGTGGGGAAGTGAGGGACAAGTAAGGAAGTAATTACAGCAGTTTAGGAAGATGATGTAGTTCAAAGATAGCAGTTGGATTAAGAGAAGATAGATATGGACTATGTGAAAGGAAAAGGAGCAAGTAGAATGGTTTAGATGAGAAACACTCAAAAGTCCAAGATGTCATCACATGCAGTGAAAAAGGGTGGCTGCTTAATTCTGTTGGATAATTTCTCCAACGCTTGCCAATCAAAACCCTGTGTGATGAGTTTTAAAATTGTTCAGACAACTTTGACCCTGTCCATCTTCACTAAAGTTGAGTAAATAATTGAACAGAGTGCAAACAGGAGTAATATGTGTTTTGTTGTTGTTCATGTTTAGAAATTACGGCTCCTTATAAAGCTTAATATAGCTTCAAAAACTCACTAGTTTGATTTGTAAAAATAGCAATGACTCTGAGGTAGTTTGTACGTCCCCAAATTTATTTACAAATATTCCCCTTTTCAAATACTGTTAAATGGTCTCACCATTTAAAAAACTCAGAAGACACTTAGTAAAACATTATTTTTTTTTTAGGTAATCATCATGTTTTCCTTTTAGATATGTCAACTGTTCCAAAGGCCCAAGGTGTAATCTTTCCAAAGTTTCCAGCCTTTATCACTTAAATAATACCTTGGTGTTTTTTTTAAATAGTCTGTGAACTCTCAAGAAATAAACTGAGGGTCAGGAGAAAAGGTACCAGCACCCAGACTTCAGACTGTAAATCTTACAGTCTTTCTTTTCCCAACAAGCAATCATTTCTGACCTATGAAAATTTCACAGAATAAAATCAAACGGTAAGTGTTCCTGAAACAAAAACAAAAGTTAACATACACACACAAATGACTCTGTGGTAGAGTGTGTTCCATCTGAAGGCCTCATGAACTCAAACTTGATCTTGAGCATCTCTAAAGATTTGGTGCACAGAGCACACTAATTGCTATATTCAAACTACAGCAAATTCTATGTGATTGGAAGGCTGGGTGAAATAACCAGGCAAGGGATTCAAAGCTAAATACAATGTGATCCTCAAACACCTGGGGAGAAATTACCTTGGTTTTGGAGAGAATGGGGGCAGCTCGATCGAGCAGCATCTCCACCACCTGTTCATGGCCACTTCTAGCTCCACAGTGCAGCGGCGTCAGACCATCCTATCAAAAAAGGCAACATTTTCAAATACATTTGACGGGAAACTCTATGAATGAGTATATTTCATCAAGATTCAGCATGGCATCCAAAGTGCTGTGGACCAGCGAGCTTCAAATATTTACTCATGTATCTCATAATATAATTCTATTTTTTCAACTAAAGAACTGAATTTTTCATAAGTTTAAGCAGTGGTCAAGTGTGTAATTCCCTGCAAAGTTGACAGTTAAAAATGTAACTGTTCCACTACTCTTTTGACTATCCAATGGAATCTAAGTACTATAAATAATTGTATATCTACCATTTAAAAAAATACTACAAACTTTTCAAATAGGAATTTGTAACAGGAATTTTACATTGCTCCTTTTTGTTCCTGCATGTCTATTTCCATTTCATTTCCCCCATATAATTGTATCTTCATGTAATATAATTTTATGCTTGAGTGTTTTTTATTGATTACCATATCATACTTCCCTGCTGCAAAAAAACATAAATCTAAATTTTTAAAAAGTTTAAAGATTTCCTGAGAACACAAGCCTTTAAGTGTCAAAAATAAATCTCCTGATTGGAATTATAATTATTCAAACACAATAGATCAAAACAGCAATACATTATAAATTTTATGATTATTAAGCAAGAGTAACAATTTATTAAAAATTCCTCTCCTGAATGACATATGTTTTTTCAGTTTATTGATAGAATGAGACAGGGTTCAGCATCAATACTTTCCCAGTTTTTGTCTTTATAAATGTTAGTGCTGAGACATCTTGTCTGCATTAATGAGTAGCTGGACTTTTGTTTTGGCAGTACCACTAATTCTCTAAATTCCTGAATTACATGCCAAAAATCACTTAATAACCTTTAATCAAAGATTTTTTCAATGATGCATCATAAGACAACTTCATTAGGTCTTTTCTGTTAGCAGCAATAGAAGAATTCAATTATCTAAGCACCAGAAGCATGTAGTTCTTAACAGGACACCAGTGATCTGAGCTCTTCCCTTCACCTCAGAGGTTTTGCACCGTGGGGCCTCGTGGGTCACAGTTAGAGTCAGGGCCTTTCTTTAGGACTAGGGGAGAAGGGCTACTGTATTAAAAAAAAAAAAAAAGGTGAGAAAGGAGAATTAACAGGGAAGTGAGGAAGTGGAAATTTATTCATTTAAACTATCTAAATGGCTCCAAATCATACAGAGAAGTTTTCACACATCTTAGTTTTGTTCCCCATCTTGAAGATTCCTGCTGTTGACACTGAATACCTACCCTAAAGATAGCCATATTTTAAAATTCGTTAAAAGCTGATTCAATATATTCAAGTCACTTTCTAGACTACATGAACAGATCTTGTAAGTAAGCCTAATTATCTAATACGTAGTCAATAAGGTACAATCCTATTTCTAAACTACTAGCCAAATCTCAGTACAATTAAAATTCCTTAAAATATGAGATTTGAATCACAAATATGATACGAGTTGGACTGTATATTCTTTGAACATATTTAAATATTCCACCTTTTATGCTAATTTAAAACACTTGCTCTTCTAAAGCAAACTAAAGCAATATAATAATAGTCTTTCAAGTCAGAAACAGCATTTTCCTAACAAAATAGAATAAAATAAAATCTGAGAAGACATTAAAAATATACCATGAAGGCAAATGTCTTCCCAGTAATGTAAAATCTAAAAATAACTGAAGAAGAAATAATACAATAATCACATCTAACTTCTGACACACACAAAATTCACATTCTCTGAATGTGATTGTATTTTAATGAACTAAATAAAAGGTCAAATTTGATTCTCTCATTTCTTGTAAGTACACTCTGGATGACAGAATACACGTAGGCATTTTTAAACTGTGGTCACACGCAAAACTATTCATCCTTGAAAACTCATTTATCATTTTCAAAGAAAACTCATTTATATCTTTGAAAATGATCTTCCCCCAAGCAAAACCCTACATACTGAATATAAAGTGTTTGGCTACCTAAGAGAAAAATCTATTTCAACTCCTTAATCTTTTGAAGTACATTGTTCCTTATACAGACATATATAATTTTGCTGACTTCATCCTGTTAAAAACGTTTTAATCATGGAAAGACTTCAAACATATTTCAGGCTAAAGTAGACTGAAAAGTGTAATGAGTCCCTAGGTACCTGGTGGACAGCAACAACAAATGTCACTTTGGCATCCCCATTGATTCATCTCTATCCTGACCTTTTCTTTCTTCTTCTATTGTTTTGAAGTGAATCCAAGACATTGGATCATTGTATATCATTGTATCCTTACAACTACCACTACACAGAAGGGTATGACCTTTATTTTGTAAATGAAGACTCTGAGGTTCAAAGAAGTTAAATGACTCATCTAAGGCATCACAGGCCGAATTCAGCAAGAGGTCAGTGCTGGCTGCAGGACAAATAAGACACGTCTTGGTAGTAGTTATTAAGACAAAGCCTCTCTGCTCAAACTTTCGGACACTCCTTGCCTTCCTTTACATTTTGCATCTGCTACTTCTGATCTCCGGTGTTTATGTATTAAAAACGCATAGAATCCGGGAACTCAGCCAGGAAAGGTGACTTTTTTCAGTCGTGTCAGAGCTGTGAAGGGCTTTCCATTCTAGCCACTGCTTGTTTTACCACCTTGTTTCAATGATAAAGTCTGCAAGTTCCCCAAGGAAAAACCTCATTGGTTCCTAGCTCAACAGAGCTACCTGAAGCACAGCTCGATCAACTGCAGTTTTACTTGCAGTGTTTTAAACTGCGAATGTCTAACTCTTTCGGATCTTCGGCAAATTTGCCCTGTAACTTTTCACGGGTGCATGGTTCTTCAAATAGCCAGAAGCCCAGCAGGAAAGATCCCTTTCAGCAGGAAGCTGCCTGAGATGTCACGACTATCTGACTGCACAGACAGTACCAGCCTGGCTGCTGGGACAGTCACAGGTCAGTGGAAAACTAGTGCCTAGAGTTAATGTGAGATCTTTAATTAGTATCATAGTTTATATAGTCACGAAGACCAACAGGACTGGCTGATCCACATTGAGACGGAAAAGTATAAGCCAGGTAGTGATTCACAGTTTTGTTTTTTAAAAAAAAAGAGCTGGGATTGACATTACTTAATATCATGTTTGGAGGACAAAAAGTAAACATTTAAATTCTGAACTAATTTCTTGGGCTTTGAAATACATGGGACATCATTCACATTCCTGAAGCACTGCTCTGATGATACCTCTGTGTTCATAATGATCTTTAATAACTGATTCAGTCCTCAGTGAAGTCTAAATTCCTCAGGTTAGCATTCAAAGTCCTCCAATCAGTCGCTTCTACACTTAGCTTTTGCCTAATCCCCTTCCCTTCCACCTCAATTATACTCTTTGCAGTCCCTGGCAAAAGCCTCTCCTGTTCTTGTTTCTCTGCTTTGTGCACTTTCATGTACCCCAAACTTCCCTTTCCACTTTCACCAAGATCCAAACCTTATTGTTTAAAATATAGGTTTTCTTTGCAGGCTTATTCAAAGGGAGACATAACCATTTGACCATCAGGATTCCCCTCATATTTTATCTGAATCTCTTTGTGGGAAACTATGACATTTTGCTTGGTATTTTAGTTATTTGTGGACATGCATTATCATTCCAATGATTTTGTTCCTGAGGACTAAGTTAATGGCTTAAAAGGGATACTTGAATCTCACAGAGAAGTTAACTCAGTACCATGTTTATGAAAGTTGCTTAATAAAAATGACTGAGTAAATGAGAATGAGTGGGTGAATGAATGGGCATTTAGGCTAATCTTTTAAAGATGCTTTCTAGTTAGCTGCTTAAAAATTCCTTTCCTTCTTATTCTCTATGTTTAAGACTAGACTGATTTTACACCCTAGAAGTGCTATTAAAATACCTTATTGTTCCAGAAAAAATAAAATTCTCAATAGATAAGTGACTTATAAATTGGAATTACATTGAAGAATATGACTCAGTCTTCTTAGCATTAAGAATAAGAAGGTAAGACCATAAAAAAGAACGAAATAATGCCATTTGCAGCAATGTGGATAGAAGCAGAGATTATCATACAGGTGAAGTAAGTCAGAAAGAGAAAGACAAATACCATATGATATCTCTTTGCAACCCCTTTGTGACTCTTTGTGACCCCATGGACTACACAGTCCATGGAATTCTCCAGGCCAGAATACTGTGGGTAGCCATTCCCTTCTCCAGGGGATCTTTCCAACCCAGGGATTGAACCCAGGTCTCCTACATTGCAGGCAGACTTTTTACCAGCTAAGCCACAAGGGAAGTCCAAGAATATTGGAGTGGGTAGCCTATCCCTTCTCCAGCGGATCTTCCTGACCCAGCAATCAAACCAGGGTCTCCTGCATTGCAGGCGGATTCTTGACCAACTGAGCTATCAGGGAAGCCACAGAGATTATCATACAAGTGAAGTAAGTCAAAAAGAGAAAGACAAATACCATATGATATCACTTACATGCAGAAACTAAAATACAATACAAAGGAACTTATCTACAAGATAGAAACAGACTCACAGACATGGAGAACAGATTTGTGGTTGCCAGCGGGGAGGTGAGTTGAATGGAAGGATGGAGTTTGGGGTAAGCAGATGCAAACTATTAGATATAGACTGAATAAACAACAAGGTCCTTCTGTATAGCACAGGGAACTATATTCAATATCCTGTGATAAATCATAACAAAATAATATGAAAAAGAATATGTATGTATGTATATCTGAATCACTGCTGCACAACAGAAATTAACCCATTGTAAGTCATCTATACTTCAGTAAAAAAAGAATTAGAAAGTAAGAGAAATATGAGGATATTTGCTCTAATTAAGGTTCCCCCTCCTTTTTCATTTCAGGACATTTTAAGCTTTAAAAAAAGAGCTATTGTGGATATTGTGTTTTGTAACACAGCAGCGAACTGGTTTACATAGCAGGGAACTCTTTTCTTTAAAATTAGAGCAATGTTTTTTCCAATATAATATAAGGATTCTTATCCACTCCCAATGCCTAGAAATTTACAATCAATGTACTGTGTTACTTTGAATGGTCCTGGACCAAAAAGCAGTCCCTCAACCATATACAACAGGATATAGTTTTGACCTCCAATTGAAAAATGCTTGACAAAGGCAATTCTTGGGGCTCAAGGGAGGCTGCCTCAAGATAGGCAATATATGCAGTTGGACAGGAGAGAAGGAGCAAGGATGTGGAGTTGCCATAGTAACATTATGGGAGGGAAATGAAATTGCATGGGGTTAGTGATTTTTTTTCCAATTCTCCTGATTTCTAAAGCGCTAACATAATGAACAAGTATCCCCTTGGGAAGAATTCTGAAGCAATGCAAACTGGCGAGTCTAGATCTCATATTTCATTTCAGTGGCAGTGATCTTATTAGTGAGGTAGGGAACAGCACTTCACTGGCTAGACAAAAGCCTCTCTAGTGTTAGACAAAGAGCAAAAGCTTGCACACTCCAAGGTCAAAAAGATTTTCTTTCAGGTCTAGCTTTTCTGAAAAGCACAAAGTGAGACATTAAAACATCACACTTAGGAATACTGAACCCAGAAAATATCCTTAACAAGTTGAACTTGCTCAAAGATAATACTGAAATGACACAAATTCATGACTTGGGAAATACTTTCAGAAAGAGACACATTTATTTTGATTAGTATTCTCTAGGTTCCTTTCTATTTTTCCTTTTTTTTCTATTTTTCCTTTTAAGCAAAAAATATACCCAAGAGAAGGAAAAGGAAATCGAGCAGAAAACTCTGGATATACATTTTCTTCTTTGTCATGGATATAAAATGGGATATGATATTTAACTGAAGATTAAAAACAGTGAAAGAAAAAGCAGGCAGTACCTAGGAGAGGAGAGTTATAATGATAGCCAGAGAGAAATTAAAAGGCACTGGTTACATTCTAACAGTCAAGCTATTCTCATACCTGTATTTTTCTCTAAAAATTCTGACTGTATCCTCATTTTGTGCATGTTAGAGAACTGTAGATTTGGCCTGAGAGGAAGTGAAATAACATTTTTTGAAACTGCTCTATTGTCATAGGCATTTTATATTTGCGATCTTACTGAGTTTTTATAACAACATAAGAGAAAGGCATCAGAAGTTGCATTTATAGATAAGAAATTGCTGCTCCAAGGATTAATGTGCCTACCCAAGGTCACATGCAAGTCACTGGTTCACGTTAGGACTTAGACTCAGTTAGACTCACATTAGAACTTAGTTCCTGCATCAGAGGGACTGGATCTCTTCTACTGCAGCAAGGAATCTCCTTTTAACATCAAGAATTCAATTCTGCCATTTATATACAGGAGAGAGAAATTTATCTTTCTAGTGCTCTTCCATGCTGTCCTCCCATACATTCTATATGTTTAGAATCAAACTAAAATGAGGTAGAATTCCTTGTTGTTCTTTCTACTTAGAAAATGAGAGTTTTCTTTCTGAGCCGAGAACATACCCTTATAATATTTGTTGTGTATTTTTCTACTTTCTTCTGTGTGAGCTTTTTCTGTCTCTTCTTTCTTATCTTCTTTTGGGTTAACCGAGTATAATTTAGTTTTCCAGTGACTGATTCACCATATATATCATTGACAATCTCTTCCTCTGCCTTTTTAACTAAACTCTTTCTTTTCTTTCCTGTTTTTAAAAGTGGTGTTCCTAGAGATTAAAATAAATATCCTTAAATTATCACAGCCTAAATAATATTATTAACTATATTATATAGTAATAGTATTCATGTATTATGTGTTGTTATATAATTTCATGTATGAGAATTCTACAATATTATAATTTCATTTATATTAGTAGTTTCATATTTTGTGCTATAAATATATATTTAACTTTTAAATGCATTATAAATCTTATAACAAATTGATATTTTTATTTAAACAATCAATTTTTTAAAATTTTAAGAAAATAAAAATAGTTTTTATCTGATTATTACTTCTAACTCTTCTCTACTTTATATCCACATTTCCTTCTAGTATCATTTATCTTACTTCAGAATTAAGAACTTCCTTTAATATTTCTTTTAGTATGAGTTTGATGGTAACAGGTTATCTCAGCTTTTGCTTATCTGATACTGTCTTTATTTTACTTTTATTATGGAAAAATACTTTTACTGGATATAAATTCTAGATTAGCAGATACTTTTCAGTCAGCACCTTAAAGATGTTCCATTGTCTTCTGATCTCCAGAGTTTCTGATAAGAAGTCAGATAGCATCTCTTCAATCGGAACTATTTTATGACTATGAAATATTTAATAGTTTAAGAATTTATTCTTAACCAAGGCAATCACAATTCTGGAAATATAATGGAAAGCAAAACTCAATACCAATATTTATTTTTCCCTCATATTTAACCTGATAAACAGAACCAGTTGCATTTCTGGGAAAGAAAAAAAGTGTTAGTTGCTCAGTTGTGTCTGACTCTTTGCAACCCCATAGACTATAGCCCACCAGGCTCTTCTGTTCATGGAATTCTCCAGGCAAGAAAACTGGAGTAGGCTGCCGTTCCCTTCTGCAGGGAATCCTACCGACTCAGGGATTGAACCCAGGTCCTCTTGTATTGCAGGCAGATTCTTTACTGTCTGAGCCACCAGGGAAGCCTGCATTTCTGGGAAAGGACAGGCTAAAATTACAGGACATCTAAGTGTCTCCTGACCTTTTTCCAGACTAGTAAGAATTTAACAACTGACAGATTTGAGATATTCTGAAAACCCTTTATCCACCTGCATACAAATATAAATCAGTTGGATGCCATTAACTTCAGGGAGCAAAATTATATCGTCACAAAGTGAAAGTCGCTGAGTTGTGTCCGACTCTTTGTGAGCCCATGTACTATACAGTCCATGGAATTCTCCAGGCCGGAATACTGGAGTGGGTAGCCTTTCCCTTCTCCAGGGGATCTTCCCAACCCAGGAATCGAACCCAAGTCTCCCACACTGCAGGCGGATTCTTTACCAGCTGAGCCACAGGGGAAGCCCCATATCCCCATTATCACAGGACTAGTGTAAAATCAAGTAAGACATTTTGACAAACGTAACATTAGGAAGTGTATCTCATATATTCAGCAAATACTTATTAAACATCTAGCATGTGCCAGGAAGTGTACTAAGTGCTATAGATACTAAGATGAACATATGTTTCCGAGTGTCAAGGCGTAGCTTTGGATGTAATATTGTAGTAGTGGGATTATATGGAGAGGTGGGCAGTGGTACCTTGTTAGAAAGGCTGGAAGCTGGAGGAGGAATGGTGAGAGCAGCAGTCTGGGAACCAGAGTATTATTATTACTGACTCTACCTGGAACTCCTGAATGTTCTCTGAAGCACTATGTACAAGCACAGTTGCCTTTATTATTGGATTGAGAAGAGTCAGTAAAAGGAAATGGAGAACTTAGAAGTTGGCACAAAGTTTTAAACCAGTTCTAATTTAGAATCTATTTTAATTGGTTTAAGCTCAGAAGTTGCCAAACTAGTTTTAAACTGGTTCTAATTTAGGGTCCATACTGAGCCTCTGATTTGACTGTGAGCTGATGCGAAGGAAAATAAAAATGACAACAGACCATCCACCGCAGTCTCTTCCTTTAGAAAGGATGCAAATACACATGCTAGCTTTGCAGAGAGCAAGAATTATATAGAAATGGCAGCTAACATAAGTAGTCATTCTTAGCAATGCATTTCTATAAGGAAACAAATTAGGATGCTACATATAGATCAGACTGAAGCATTTGCCTTGATATGTGTACATGTCTCGGCACATTTGCCACCACTATTACCTCCTAAATTATGTTGTCATTGTTCTGGAGAGACTATTAAAGCTCTTCTGTCATCGCAACTGTCGGTGTATACAATACAGGATTGTTAACTATGGCCACCATGCTGTACCCTAGATACTTGAGCTTATTCATCTCATAACTGATAGTCTGTACTATCTAACCAACATCACCCCCCCTGGCAACCACTATTCCACTCTCTGTTCCATAAATTCAATGTTTTCAGATTCCACATCTAAAAGATACCACAGAGTAGCAATCTAATTTATTAAGTCATCAGTGATTCTCTTTTTCTGGGACTCTTGTGATAGGTAGATTGTTTTCACTTAATGGTGTCCCATAAGTCCTGTAGGTTTTCTACATTCCTTTTTATTTTTTCTTTTGTTCCTTTGATTGGATAGTTTCAAATTGGATAGATCAATTTCTTCAACTTGGTCCAGTCTACTGTTGAAGCTGTCTACTGAATTCTTCAGTTCAATTACTGTATTTTAAAAAAATTTTTTAAATTGGAGGATAATTGCTTTATAATGTTGCACTGGTTTCTGTTGTACAACATAATCAGTCATAAATACATATATATCTTCTCCCTCTAGTGACCCCGTCCCCTCTCCCATCCTACCCCTCTAGGTCATCAGTCACTGTTATTTTTAGCTCCAAAATTTGTTTGGTTCTTTTTGTGTTTTCTATCTCTGTATTGAACTTCTTGAATAGTTTGTATTTTTTCTCCTGATTTTGTTAAACTGCTTACCTGTGTTTTTTGTAGATCTCTGAGCATCTCTAGAACACTTATTTTGAATCCTTTGTCCAGCAAAGTCAGTGAAAGTTTACTGTGTTCCTTTGCTGATGTCATGTTAGCCTGATCCCTTCCTGATTCTTATAGCTTTGCATAGATGCATTGTGCATTTAAAGAAGCAGTCATCTCTTTCAGACTTCATGGGTTGTCTTTGTTATGGAAAGACTTTCTTCTGGGTGGGAGCATGCTGGAACATTCTCTAACCTTGCATCTAGTGGTGCAGGGTCTCAAATACAGGATTGGGGGCTGATGTCTCATCTGTTCAGGCTTCTGGGGGGCACAGCGTTGACCACAGTGACTGCAGGGCTAGTGGAGACCTCAGTGTATCTCAGGTCCAGTGGCTCAGGACCCGGCAGGCAGTGGTGGTGGCTGGAGCTGGTGGTGTGTACAAGCTCAGCTGCAGGGGCCAGCTGCAGGTGCCTATGTAGTTGCAAATGCTGATTTCAGACTTACACAAACAAGTGTGGGCAAGGGCCAGCTGCAAGGGTCTGGGCCAACTGCAGGTACTCTGGCAGCTGTGGGGTCCCTTGGCTGTCAGCATTCATTACTGTGGCTGCAAGGTCTCACCATGGGTGCACTGCCGTGGAGGCTGGTATTGGCCATCAGGCTGGAGGCGTGCAGGTGCCCAGCTGGAGGGGTTCCTTGCAGATGAGCCTGGTGGTGCAGGTCAGTGACAGGAGATGGGGCCAGGCCTGGCCCACAGGAGCTGTGGAGGCCCGGGTGTGTACTGTGGGTGCAGGGTCTCCCCAGGAGCATGTATGGCAGTGGAGGTTGGTCATGAGGGTCTGGTTGGGAGCGTGCACGTGCTGAGTGACGGAGGCCGGTGACTAGAAAGAGAGCCAGGTTCAGGCCCACAGGCAGTTGTGAGGGCCTTGGCTGTTGGCCTGCCATTCCATATTGAAGGATCTTGCCCTAGGTACAGGCACAGAGGTAGAAGCCTGTGATGAGGGCCTGGTCGGCAGTGTGCAAGGGCACAGCAGAGAAGTAGGGGTCACACACAGAGCTCCAAGCTGGTGTCGCGTACTTGTGTGGCCACAGAGGTCTGGCTGGCTGCTGGTGTGGATCCTGAGCCCCAGCAAGGCAGTGGGAGGTGAGGAGCAGGGAGGGGCTCAGACGGCTGGTGTCCGCGAATGAGAGTATCCGCGGGGCAAACCCAGTGACGTCTATGGGGGTCTGTGCCGGCTGTTGGCCACTTAAGGGGGAAAGGTGCTGGGGTCTGAGAGCAGGTCACAGGGAGCCCCAGGCATCCCCTCCACGTGGCTGGCGCTGGCAGCCCCTGCTCTGTTTCCTTGCTTCCCCCCATCTCTATTTACCTCAGCTTGGCCAGCCTCTGGTTGGGTGAGACCCAAGTGGGTCCTTCGCTCAGTTTCCCGAAAGGCTGGGGAGGCTGGCTGCTCACCCTGTTCTCCCTTTCTTGGTGAGGAGAACTTCCTCCTAGTTGGGGAGGCTCACCCTTGGCCCCGAGTAGCACTGGCCTAGGAGATCAGATGCTGCAGGCAACCTTTTTGTGAGTTATTTTCTGGTGTTTTGTTCCTCTGTGCTGCTGAAGTTTCTTCTTATATATATAAAAAAGGCATTTATTTATTTGGCTGTGTTAGGTCTTAGCTGCAGTACGTGGGATCTTTGATCTTCAGTGTGGCATGCAAAATCTAGTTCTCCAACCAGGGATCAAACCTGGGCCCCCTGCATTTGAAAGCGTGCAGTCTTAGCCTCTGGACCACCAGAGAAGTCCTTGCTGCAGTTTCTTGGTTGGACTCCTAAGCTCTCCTGAGCTCTTTTTGATAGTGCATCATTGTCTAATTGTTGATCTTTGTGGGTGGTGGGGGCTGGGGTCTCCTACTTCACCATCTTGGTCACGTCACCCCAACATATATCACCACCCTGACTTTCACTGCAACTAATTATTCTTAAAGTTACAACATCCAGTGCCCCAGCAGTGGGGAAAGTCTGTGAAATCATTGGAACAATTTACTATCTGTACTGAGATGGAAACTAAGACTCAGGAGGATGAACTTTCCTAGGGTCAGGATTTCACTTGCTAGTCACACTTAAGACTAGAGATCAGGCACCAGGGTAGAAAAAATTCACTCATCATGCTTTTCCAGCTGGTCAGGTCTTGCTCAGATCCCAACCTAAATCACTCTGACTGCAATTCAAGTTTACTTCCCTGATTGAAAGGACAGTAAGAGTCTGCTTTTGAACCAAATCCTTTATTAGATTAGCAACACAAGCACGGAACACAGCAAGCCAACGAGGAAGTCCCTTGGAGTGTGCTGAGTAAACTCTCTAAACCTAGGGCATTGGTGTGTAGCAGGTCAGACTGTTGATGCAACAAGGTAGCTACACAAGTAGGAAGTACCTGGCAGGAAGTAGATGGGTAGATAACAATATTTATTTTATAAAGAGCTACTGGATTGAATCATTAAAACTTGTATTTATAAAAAAAAATTGGTTTCCGTTTTCAGGCTTGTCCCTAGGGCTTTCTGAATTTTATGGCTCCCTCCTTTTCACCCACACACTGAGTCACTACTCAGTCATTTCAGCAAGAGAGAAGGGAAGCTTTGAGGAGAACACAAAATAGTTGACATATTTGGGGTATACACTGTGTTTTCTTCCACACAGTCTGCTAGGAATTCAGTTTGTTCCCAAGTGACACCACCCCTCCACCCCAAGCAGGACAACAATAGAAGAATGACAATAGAAGAATGACTATTCTGTTTCTCTAAGTTTTCTTCACATCCACACAGCACTCACATAAAACAGGAGAAAAGCAACTCTATGTTGAAACTAAGTGACTGGTAAAAAGGAGTCTACATTCTGTTTAAAATAAGACAGGCTTTCAGAACAAGGAGGCAAAATGGCATAGAAACTAAGTGTATATTGAATTTGCCTATGTCCCGTATTCTGTATGTCTGATGCTTTTGTCCAGAAGTGTTTGTATGTTTCATTCTAGCCACCCCTGTGATACCAAGTGCCCCTTTAATATGGTACCTGAAATTTCTACATACCCTGTCCTCTTCCCATTGTACCAAATAGAACAAGTAAGTGTTTGATAAATGATGCAAAACTACTGACAAGCAATTTTGCTGTTCTGGTGATTGATGACTGTATCAAGAAAGGGAGAAATACAGTCATTTCTAATCTACACACTTCGTTAAAATCCAACTGGATAGCCAAGTATAGCTATACAAGTTTCTCTGTTCTGCTCAGCTCCAGTATCCCTCTTTGCTCTTCACAAAAATTTCTGTATTCACAAATGACCCTCTACCTCTACAGGTAACCAAGAGGCATTAAGTGATGATTATCTAACTTATTCTTTGCAACTGCTCCTGTACTCAGCAGAACACCCCTGCCACTTAAAGCAATAGGTCTAGCCTACTGCTGATGGCTTCTTAGCAAATAATGCCAGGTCAATGCAATAAGACCTCTCTGCAATTTACTTCCCCAGTCAGACAGTCTTGTAGGGGTCAACCCTCATTTTCCTTCATTCCCCTTCTCCAGAAAGCTTGTTTCTTTTATGCTACATACAAAGCATAAAACTTTCAGGTTCAACAGTTACAAAGAAGTCTGGTCTCCTGTCAAATACCCAGGGCTGGGCTATCTTCAAGTCAGAGTATACAACAGACAAATGATCAGTCAGCCTTATGAGGGCAGGGGAGGTGGCTTGTGGGCTTTCTCCATGACTTAGCCATGTCTGGCCCACAGTAGGCATTCAATAATCATTAACTGCTTAAGTGAATACATGCAGTGAAAGATAAAGTACTGAATCAAGGAACTACAGGACCAGTTTTAGAAATATCAGGATTCTTTGAAAGAGGAACCACAGGATTGCAGGAGATACCATTACAAGACAGGGATAACTCTCCAAAACCCTTAGAGAGGAGGATATTTATAAGAGCACATTTTGCTCTTAAATGAAATGTTGAAAAAGAAAATCCCTGGTCAGAAGTTTAATGTTAACTGGAGCTCTGAATTACATAGGCACACCTCATTTTACTGTGCTTTGCTTTATTGCTCTTTGCAGATACTGCATTTTTCTTTCTTTCTTTTTTTTTAATAAGTTGAAGGTTGGTGGCTATCCTCATCAGTAAGGCCATTTTTCCAACAGTATTTCCTCACTTTGTGTCTCTGTGTCCCATTTTTGTGCTTCTTGCAACATTTCAAAACTTTCTTGTTATTATTATGATGATGTCTGGTCAGTGATTTTTATGTTACTATTGCGAAAAGATTATAACTTGCTAAAGGCTCCAATACTAGTTAGGATTTTTTTTTTAGCAATAAAGTATTTTTTAATTTAAAGTATATACATTCTTAAGGACATAATGCTTTTACACAATAGACTATAATATGGTATAAACATAACTTTTATACACATTAGGAAGCCAAAAAATTCCTGTGACTTGCCTTCTTGCAATACTGCTTCATCGCAGTGGTCTGGAACCAAAGCTGCAATATCTCTGAGGTGTACATCTACTAGTAATGGCTAGGATTTATTTCTGGTCTACTTTATGCCAAATCAGTTTACAAACATTCGCTTGATCACTGCAACAAGCCTTCAAGGAAGCCATTAATCTTATTTTCAGATACAGAAATTGCATGCAAAAGGTTACATCGCCTCCTCAACCTAAGTCAACCAGCTAAGCTCACCTTCTGGGATTCCAACTTGATTCTAAGTCTCACTTCTTTCCCTTCCCCACACAGTGCAGCACACCAAACAATCAACATGTCAAAACACCTGCCTGGACTGATATATGTTGAAAAAATTTGTTAAATTGTGGTTAAAAAAAAACACAATATAAAATTTACTCTCCTCACCACTTTTAAATGCACAGTTAAGTAGTGTTAACTGTATTCATGTTGTTGTATAACATCTCTAAAACTTTATCTTACAATACTGACACTCTATCCCACTCAACAACTCCCCACTTCTCTGTCCCTAAGCTCCCAGCAAGCGCCATTCTATCTCTGTTTCTATGTGTTAACTGTTGGTACCTCCTGTAAGTGGGACCATACAATATTGGTACTTTTGTGACTGGCTTCTGTCACTTAGCATAATGTTCTCAAGACTCATTCATACTGGGGAATGTGACAGGATTTCCTTATAAGGCTGAATAACATTCCACTGTATGTACATAATGCATTTTCTTTAACCATTTTCTATCTATGGATATTGGGCTGCTTCCACCTCTTGACTATTACATGGCTTCAAGATACTTCTTTCAATTGTTTCGGGTGTATACACCAAAGTAGATTGCTGGATCATATGCTAGTTCTATTTTGAGTTTTTGGAGGAACCTCCATACTGTTTTCCACAGTGGCTGCACCATTTTACATTCCTACCAGCAGTGTGCAAAGGGAGACAGATCTGTTTTTAAATGAAATGTCAGTTTTAGTATCAAACTGGCCCAACAGCTCTGTCTGCAGTATCAAGTAGTGATTAAATACTTAAAAATTTAACTCAACAAAAACTCTGGACCTAAGCCTTAGTTTCTATAATTAAATGCCAGTACTATTTAAAAGTATATTAAAGCTTTATAAATGGGGATCATTATCCCATTATAAGAAGAATCAACTTAGCAGTCATTTTCTAAGAGACTACAAAAACGGAAATAACAAAGCCAGGGCTGAGCCAGCAACAAAGGTAAAAAGCAGACCTGCTTCCTGAAAATAAGCGTGAGCAAGTACATAAGTTGCACCCTTACCCTTGTTTTGGCATCGATTTTAGCTCCTCGATCAAGCAATAGTTTTACCATGTTGGCATTTCCTCTTTTTGATGCAACATGTAGAGGAGTGATGTCATTCTGTGGAAGAACAGAAACAGAAAGTACAGTGTTATTATTTTGAGTTCAAGCAAAACATTGCTTCCCAACCTTCTCCAACATCTCACATTTCTCTTATGTTTTTTTAAAAAAAATATCCATTGTGAACAGAATGCTTCCCAATATCTTTGTCTGATGGTAATTTTACTCAGAATGAGACCCCCAAAAGGGATGAATTTTAAGGGACACTCTCTGTGGGGGTAGGGCCCACATTTATTTCATTTGTTTGATGGTGATTGTTTTTGTTCTAACATCCTGTGCCTTTAAGTCAATGTGTTTTCCTATAAATGTGAATGATGCATGCTGGCTACTGAGTGGTTGACTAAATGGTGGATTAATCAGCTGAGACTAGTGAAAGGGGTGTCAAGTTACTCAGAACCAGCTCTAGGTCATCTGAGTGCAAGCTGTCAGGGAGAAACAAGAGTAACTCAAAATGAGAAATCTGCCAGTGTCCTACATGGTCACAGGGCTTCCCATGTACAATGGGCTTAAAAGTGTTCACAGGCACTTATTAGCAATTTCACAGAAAATGACTATGTTTATTAAAAAAAACAAAAAAACTACTGTTGAGGACAGATGTATTGTCAGGACAATGTGACATTCCAATCACAATCCCCTGGATACCACAATTTTCCTCCATGTATCTGACAGGTTCTGTGACTGTTCCCAGATTGTCAAGGAAATATGTGTACACAGTGAAAACATTCTCTGCTTTGGCTCCTTCTTCTTGACTGGCAACAATATGGGTTTAAGGTCTGCAATTCACAGAAGTCAATTACATGATAAATGAACTAGGCTCATAAGTATTTACATTCCTGTCATGTGATAGCAAATACAAAATAATAGCTACCAGGTATTGATTCATTTCCTATGAATTATGCAGTGTTAAACTCTTTACTATCTCATTGAGTTTTCATAGTCCTCACAATATCACATATAATCTGAATCACAATGTCCATTCTACAGATTAGAAACAGCTAGCAAAACCAGGATTCAAATTAAAAGATGACTCAAACTAACGGGCTTCCCTGGAGGCTCAGATGGTAAAAAATCTGCCTGCAATGCACGAGACCCAGGTTCAATTCATGCTTTTGAAAAAAATATTTAATAGTGAAAATTTTCAAAAAGACCAAAGTTTGAGAGAAAGCCATAGTGAGCTTAATGTACTCAACACTCTGGCTCAGTAATCATCAAACGTTCGCCAATATTATTCCTTCTATATTCTCTACTATATTTTTCTGACTGAAGGAGTTGGAGAGTAGAAAGAAAATCCTGGGCATCATATTATTTCACCCACAAATACCATACCATAATTTAATTATCTCTAATATATAAGGATATTTATAAACAAGTAATCACAATATCATTATACCTAAGTACAAATAATTCCTTCAAAACACCAAGATCTCTTCAATGTTTAAATTATCATCTTGGGACTTGCAATGGTTAGGATTCTGTGCTTCCACTGCAGGGGGTGCATGTTTGATCCCTGTTTGGGGAACTAAGATCCTGCAAGCTGTGTGGCCAAAATTTTTTTCAAAAAGCAAATAAAAAGAAAATCCAAAATAACCTTTGTATATTAGAAGAAGAGGGCTTGCGAGATGTGTGGACGCAGATCAATACAGAAAAATCAATCGTTTAAACAAAAAGAAGATCCACAAGTTGCATTAGGTTAAAATATACCTTAAGTCTCTTTGAATCTCCACAGGTGCCCTGCTCCACTTTTGGTTTTCTATGCCCAGGTATTTTCTGGAAAAACTGGGTGGTTTATTGTGTAGCATTTTCTACATTGTAGATTTGGCTGGCTGACTGCATCCTTATGGAGTGTTATCACCTTTTTTTTTTTAAATTTTCTATGAACTTTCCTAGTTAAATACTTTATATCGTTACACACTCTCAAATCTGAACAACTCTTTATCTCATTATTCTTAGGTGCTAATGCATAAGTCAGTTCCAGAATAATTAGTTCATTAAATCAAAGAAGGAGGAAGAGATCTGAGTAAACCAAATGTGGCTTAGTAATGTTGGTGGGGAGTGGACAGGCCTAATATTGCTCTAGACCAAGCGGTAGACACACTTTTTCTGCAAAGGGCCAGGTATCAAATGTTTCTGGCTTTGCAGGTCATACCACTTCTATTGCAATTTGTTAGCGTTGCCTTTATGGTGATAAAGCAGCCCCATGCAATAGGCATAGAAATGGGAGTGACTGTGTTCCAATAAAACTTTACTTACGTGTAAATCTATGGCTGATTCATATCAATGTATGACAAAACCCACTGAAATGTTGTGAAGTAATTAGCCTCCAACTAATAAAAAAATTAAAAAAAAAAAAAAAAAACTTTACTTACAAAACAGGTGGCAAGCTGGATTTAGGCCTGTGGGCAGTAGTTGGTCGACCTGTGCTCTAGACTTATCAGCTTGTGGTTGAAGGTTTCAATGGTGTGTAAGAGGTGACAAGTGTTAGTCACTCAGTTGTGTCTGACTCTTCGTGACCCCATGGACTGTAGCCTGCTGGCTCCTCTGTCCATGGAATTCTCCAGGCAAGAATACCGGAGTGGGTAGCCATTCCCTTCTCCAGGGGATCTTTCTGATCCAGGGATTGAACCCAGGCAAAGGAAGTCAAACTATATAGGCTGTGCCTTGGGTATGCTTTGGCACTCTTTGGTGTGGATGATTTGGGGTATGAATGAAGCCGGCAGAAAGAAACTTCCTAATGACTTTCTGACGGTCTTACTTGTCTCTGTTGTCTGAGTACAAGTATATAAATGAATCAAGCAGCGCTGTGGAGGAATTCTAGGCCTGAGACAGGAAATGGAACATCAGGTTAGGTCTATAAGAAACAAAGTCCAATAGGAGAGCTGTCTGAGCTCAAAGTGGGATATGACACGAAGACCTCATCACTCCCCAGCATGATTCAGGGCTGACATGCTATTTCCCTTTAAAAATGTGCCCTTGCCTGGTGGAGAAGGACTTAATTAACCTTTATCACAAGTAGGCTAATTTTAGTGAGAGGAAGAGCTCTATTTCTAATTTTGCTCTCTTCCATATTCATGGACTCTGTCTTATGGTGATGCATAGATGTCAAAAGGGTGCCTTGAAATTCAAACTCCCACTTTTTTCTACACCTCTCTGACCCCTTCTAGAGGAATACTTTATATTTCTATAGCACTTAGAAAGTGTTTTAAATTACTTATGTAATTTCATTTTACCTTCACAACAATTTATTGAAGTAAGATACATATCATTAATCCCATTTGATAAATAAACTGAGGAATAGATCTGGTGGGTAATCTGCATATTAAGAGACAGCTAATGAGAGGCAGAATCAGAATTCGGTTTTCTAGACCCTCAGAGGTGGGGTGTGTGAATGTGTATTTTCAGTCAGAGATCATAATAGCTTTGCTTAAAGACTATGTTTCTCAACTCTGTCCAGTGGAACTTCTAAATGAAATGCATACTTTTGTACTCCTGAGTCAGGCAGTGACCTCTTTTGTCAATTAGGAACAAGTCAAAATTAGAGTCGGACCTTTGGACAGTCAACAGGACGTTTCTATTTAGATTCCTCAGTTCAGTTCAGTTCAGTCACTCAGTCGTGTCCGACTCTTTGCAACCCCATGAATCGCAGCACGCCAGGCCTCCCTGTCCATCACCAACTCCCGGAGTAGTTCCTCAGTTAACCAATAAAGATCTTTTATGTCCTACTAGGCACCAGGCCCAGTGCTGCATTTCCATTATACAAGTGAACCACAAAATTATGGAATCCCAACAAATCAAGAGTCCAATGATACGAGAGATAAAAAGGCTTGTTTAGGAGACCTCACTAGTGACTCAGGAAATGTGAACAATGTGCCTGCTTTCTGGGATGCAGGCTGCCTGTGTGTATGAGGAACCTTCAAATCTACCACTGAGGCAGGAGACAGAGGAGCCCCACACTGAGCTGTCTATCCACTGTGGACAGACACTCCCAGATGAAGATAATAGCAGGAGGGAGAAGAAACAGCTCTGTCCAGATAAAAGAAGAGACCACGTATTCCTCATTCTTGAGATCAAGGAAACCTTCCCAGCTACACATGCAGAAAGGCTCCTTGGGGGCCAAAAGGGAAGGGCTACCACCCCATAGTAGGCAATGTCAACATTCCTACAGCCCTCTTCACTAGAGTCCACCTTGGCTAAGAGAGGCATGCACACACAGGGGAGGACCCTGACTTAAACCAAATATGGACTCAGAGTCAGGCAAAGCAAGAAGACTGGCTAGAGAAAACCCAGAAGAGATGCCCCAGAAAAGTGATTCAAACTACCAAAAAAAGGTGCAACACTTGCTGAATTTACCCGTGTGAGTCTATTCACATGTACTCTTTTTCCTCCCAATAAACAAAACACTTATTTAGGTGCTTCCCTGGTGGTTCAGATGGTAAAGAATATGCCTGCAATGCAGGCAACCCAAGTTCAGCCCCTGGGTTAGGAAGATCCCTTGGAGAAGGAAATGGCACCCCACTCTAGTATAATTGCCTGGGAAATCCCATGGACAGAGGGGCCTGGTAGGCTACAGTCCATGGGTCACAAAGAGTCAGACACAACTTAGCAACTAAACCACCACCACTTACTTATTTCACCACTTTCTCTTTTTTTTTTTTTTTTTTAATGTTTTTTTTTTTTAATTATTTTTTTTTTCCAGTGGGTTTTGTCATACATTGATATGAATCAGCCATGGATTTACATGTATTCCCATTTTCTCTTTGTAGAAATTCATTTCTACAAAGACAAAAGGTCAGTGCCTTGTCACTGGCTACTGGTCATCGTGATCTAGGGACTAGGATTCAGCATTCTCACTGCCGCGGCCTGACTTCAATCTCTGGCCAGGAAGCTGAAATCCTACTTCATACTGCTGAATACTGAGGCCACCTTAGATCACAACCACAGATACAAGGCCAAGGTTAGTTGCCATGGTAGAAAAGGCATGGATCCTGAGACAGCCCCAGGTTTGAGGCCTAGACACATGACCTAAGAGTGAAGCAGACCGAATGAAGGACCCCTCACTCCCACAGGAACCCAGCCTAGTGTGAGCAGCAGCTGTGGTCAGCTCCTGAGGTGGCACTGGAGCTTGGTCAGAGTGGGACTCTGTGCTACAAGTCTGCAGGAAGAGCTGAGTGCGGAGCACACGGACTAGTGAAGATCTCCGACCTGCTGGCCCCGCTTCAGCATAGGGCGAGGCAGGCCCCTCGAGAGGGAGGTGAAGCCTGTGCTGCAGACAAAATGTAAACTAGCTCAGTTCTGGACTCAACTGGTTTAGCTGTCCACATCTACAGCCTGATGGAAGAAGCAGCATGCCTGTTTCCAAGTAGGGATACTTCCCTCAGTGTCTGCAGAGCATCTGGATTCTATCCAGCAGAACAGATGAACTACATGCATCAGAAGTTAAGGAGTTTCTGTCAAACGGAAATACTCAAGAAGAAAACCACACTATCAAAAATGAAGCATTCTCAATCTAAAGGCCCACTGACAGATGAATGGATAAAGAAAATGTGGTGCATATATACAATGGAATACCAATAAAGTATATTAACTCATATATATGGAATTTAGAAAGACAGTAATGACGACCCTATATGCAAGACAGCAAAAGAGACACAGATGTAAAGAACAGACTTTTGGACTATGTGGGAGAAGGCGAGGGTGGGATGATACGAGAGAATAGCATTGGAACATGTATACTACCATATGTAAAATAGATTACCAGTGCAAGTTCAATGCATGAAGCAGGGCACTCAAAGCTGGTGCTCTGGGACAACCCAGAGGGATGGACTGGGGAGGGAGACGGGAGGGAGTGTTCAGGATGGTGGGACACCTGTACACCTGTGGCTGGTTCATGCAGATGTGTGGTGAAAACCACCACAATACTGTAAAGTAATTAACCTCCAATTAAAATAAATAATTAAAAAAAAGAAGATGTGGTACATATATACAATGGAATACTACTCAGTCATAAAAAATAAAACGATGCCATTTCTAGCAACATGGATGGTTATCATACTAAGTGAAGATTATCATACTAAGTGAAGTAAGTCAGGCAGAGAAAGACAAATACCATAGATTATCATTTATATGTGAAATCTAAAAACTGATACAAACTTGTTTAAAACTGAAAACAGGCTCACAGACTTCAAAAAACAACTTATGGTTATTAAAAGGGAAATGTGGAGGATGGGAGAAATTAGGAGTTTGGGATCAACATATACACACTACTATATATAAAATAGAGAATAAAGAAGGACCTACTGCATAGCACAGGGAACTCTACTCAATATTCTGTAATAATCAATATGGGAAAAGAATCTAAAAAAGAATGGATATATGTAAATCTAAATCATTCAGTACACCTGAAACTAACAAAATATTACAAATCAACTACACTCCGATATAAAATAAAAATTAAATTAGAAAAATAAAGTTAAGAAATGAAGCATTCCTTTGATGGACGGATCAGTAGACTTTACACAGCTGTGGAGCGAATCAGTGAACTGAAAGAAAGATACACTGGTATGAATGATCCAAACTGAAACACAAAGAAAGAAATGGAGCCCACAAGAGCTGTGGGATGATATAAGACAGCCGACTGGAGTCACATAAGGAGAAGAGAGAAAATAGAGCAGAAGAAATATTTGAAGAGATCATGGTCAAGAATTATCTCAAAGCAATGAAATACATTAAACCACACCTTTATGGATTTATATTCTCACCTGTATAATGGATATAATACCTCCAGTGCCTCCATCACAGAACTGCCAAGGGTGAGAAATGAGGTAATTCACATGGAAAGGAAAAGGGAAACTCACTGGTATTTCATATCTCTTATCTCATCTAACTCCCACAAAAACATTAAGAGGTACTAATATTTTTTTCTTCATGCTACAGATGAGGAGACTAAAACCCAAACAAATCAAAATAACTTGTCAAAAGATCACAAAGCTGCAGTAATTTGATTCCTAAATCCTTGATTCCCTTGCTAGATTAGACCATGCTGCCCCTGAACTTCTAAGTAGTGCAAACACAACTAATTCTTACTATCAGAGCTTTTCTGGAGTATCTCACAGTGTACTAAGAGATGGAGGGTATTGTGGTCAGGATGTTTAGGAGCTGAGAGCTAATATTCTATAGCCAGACTACTTAGATTCATATCCCAGGCCTACTCCATACCAGCTCCATAAGCTTAAGAAAGTGTATTTAATTTTTCTGTATCTGCAAAATTAGGTAATGATAATATTGATATCTATACTATAGAATCATCATGAGCATTAAGTTAGTTAGTAAGCACAGAGTCTTAAGAATGGTGTTTAGCATTTATTAAACACAAATGTCACCTATTAAATTATCGTCAGTCAGTTCAGTTCAGTCGCTCAGTCGTGTCCGACTCTTTGAGACCCCATGAATCGCAGCACGCCAGGCCTCCCTGTCCGTCACAAACTCCCGGAGTTTACTCAAACTCATGCCCATCGAGTCGGTGATGCCATCCAGCCATCTCATCCTCTGTTATCCCCTTCTCCTCCTGCCCCCAATCCCTCCCAGAATCATAGAGACATTTAAAAAATATATGAGATGACTGCATCTCACAAAGACATTATGAAATAGTTTAGGTAGAAAAGACACGCAGACCTGAACCTATTGGTGAACTCTAGGAAGGTGCTAAAATTGGCAGTTCCTAGGATGGATGCAAAAGGTGTTACAGAAGTGTGGACTAAATCTATGAAACGTTAGAAGGCCTGTGGCTGAGCTCAGCAGCAAAAGAGGGGCAGGGGAGCGTAGCTGACAGAACATGATTGACACATGTAGTACTTAACATGATACGTGACAGGACCTAATGGAAACATGTGAGTGCCATATTGAGAAACAGGGACCTGGACAAAACAGCTACCTCTGCTGGGAAACAGTGGGATTTCTGGCTTATCTCCTCTCAATTCTCACTGCAAAACCAAGCTGAATAGGAGCCAAGTTCCTTTACAAAATAGTCACCAAAGCAAGATCGTTTCTGCAACTCCCCAAAGGGAATTCAGCTCCATTTGCTATGTTACTATGTTATTTGCTATGCTGTAATAAACAGCAGACTTTTCATTCCATTTAAATATATTAAGGGCAGTTGATTACTGATCTCCTCCTACCTCTCCCCTTTCTCCCTTTTTCTTAAAAACTGTCAGGGGTGGTTATCACTGAGTAACGGAATAAATGGATGGTATCACTCAAAGTTTTCTACATACTAAGAGATGATGATTCTTTTAGTTTAGTTCCTTGATATGGTTGAAATTGAAAACAAATTCTGAATTAATTAAATGTTAAGTTGAGAGGGAATCTGATATCTTTCTAAAATTCTTCCCATTTGTATTAAATTTCACCTCTAAGTTATTACTAGGTTTAAAAATTTCAAAGTACAAAACAAGATTTCAGAAGATGAAGACTTCAATGTGTTAATGAATTGTATTTAAAACACACATTTTAAGATTTGTATGTTTTCTCATTCTATTCTCTTGTACTTCATCCTTATTCCCTAGTGTAAATAGCAACAGGAAAATGATGAGTAAACGAATCACAGAGAAAGCACCAGAAAGACATTTAAGCAAGGCTTGCCAGCATCTTTTTTTGTCCCACAGATGCCTATCTTTTGAAAAGTCTTCTAGCTTCCGAGAGAAGCAGTTGAAGGAGATCAGCATGTGCCCCCCCCCCCCCCCCCCCCAAATAGGCCTCTTTGACTGAAGGACTGTATTGAGCTCTCTCTTCTGCTCTTCTCTAAAAATGGGACACACATTTCCCTTTGTAAAGGTGTCTCCTCTCCCTTTCCAGGAAGAGGAGAATGCCTCTTAATCAACAGAGATGCTCTGAGTTTAATCTGCCTAACAGAGCTTACTAAACTACTCTTCCTTTTCAATAGCACTCCAGGTACCCAATACCCTGCATATATGTACTTTCCCACAATTTACCACCCCTAGAACTCAAGCCCCCTTTTCTTTATCTTGTCAATTTCCAACAAATTTATTACTCATTGTTAAAATGGCATATAAGCCTCCAGAATTTAATTGCCTCCTTTGGGTCTTCACTTCTTTTCTATGAAGGCCTCTATTAGCATATATAACCTTTGTCTGGTTACTCTGTCTTTTGTCCATTTAATTTGCAGAACCCCAGGTGGCAAGATGAGGTGGCAAGAATACACAGAAGAACTATACAAAAAAGATCTTCATGACCCAGATAATCACAATAGTGTGATCACTCACCTAGAGCCAGACATCCTGGAATGCAAAGTCAAGTGGGCCTTAGGAAGCATCACTATGAACAAAGCTAGTGAGGTGATGGAATTCCAGATCAAATTCTAAAAGATGATGCTGTGAAAGTGCTGCAGTCAATATGCAAGCAAATATGGAAAACTCAGCAGTGGCCACAGGACTGGAAAAGGACAGTTTTCATTCCAATCCCAAAGAAAGGCAATGCCAAAGAATGTGCAAACCACCACACAATTGCACTCATCTCATCACTGCAGATGGTGATTGCAGACATGAAATTAAAAGATGCTTACTCCTTGGAAGGAGAGTTATGACCAACCTAGACAGTATATTAAAAAGCAAAGACATGACTTTGCCAACAAAGGTCCATCTAGTCAAGGCTGTGGTTTTTCCAGTGGTCATGTATGGATGTGAGAGTTGGACTGTGAAGAAAGCTGAGCGCCGAAGAATTGATGCTTTTGAACTGTGGTGTTGGAGAAGACTCTTGAGAGTCCCTTGGACTGCAAGGAGATCCAACCAGTCCATCCTAAAGGAGATGAGTCCTGGGTGTTCATTGGAAGGACTGATGCTGAAGCTGAAGCTCCAATACTCTGGCCATCTGATGCGAAGAGCTGACTCATTGGAAAAGATCCTGATGCTGGGAAAGATTGAGGGCAGGAGGTAAAGGGGACGACAGAGGATGAGATGGTTGGATGGCATCACCAACTCGATGGACGTGGGTTTGGGTGGACTCTGGTAGTGGTGATGGACAGGGAGGCCTGGCGTGCTGTGGTTCATGGGGTCGCAAAGAATCAGACACAACTGAGCGACTGAACTAAACTGAACAGACGCCAGCAAGGTAATGCTCAAAATTCTCCAAGCCAAGCGTCAACAGTACATGAACTGTGAACTTCCAGATGGAACTTCAAGCTGGGTTTAGAAAAGCCAGAGGAACCACAGATCAAATTGCCAACATCTGTTGGATCATGGAAAAAGCAAGAGCGTTCCAGAAAAAATCCATTTCTGCTTTATTGACTATGCCAAAGTCTTGACTGTGTGGATCACCACAAACTGTGGTGAGCGACTGAACTGAACTGAACTGTGGTATGGGGATCCTCAGCAGGGCCTAGAGATCAGAGTCCACTCTGTATCCTATTTTTTCTGCCTCATCCACGTAACACTTGTTTACCAAACATTTGAATTTTCATCTCCATGTGAATTGTCTTTCTCCCTGCTGAAGTCCCTAACCCCTACTCCCAGCTTCTTGTTTTGTCTTAAGATGATACTTAAAGTGAGAATTTCATCCATTTTGGCAAGTATCTCAGTTTTCCTGGTCTCTTCCATGTACACGTGTTATTAAACTTTTGTTTGATTTCCTTCTGTTATTCTATCTCATGCCAGTTTAATTTTTAGTCCAGCCAGAAGAACCTAGAAGGATAGAGGAAAATTTCTTCCTTCCTGACAACTGCAAGTCTTCTCGGATACTTTATTTTTATAATAGTTGTACTGAGATATAAGTCACATACCATAAAGCTGACCATTTTAAAGTGTGAGATTCAGCTGTTTTTCAGTATATTCACAAAGCTGTGCAGCCATAGTATCAACTTAGAACATTTTCATCTTTCTGTTAGAAACGGAAACAACAGGCCCCAAACAGAACACTTGTGCTGAGACCCACCAAGACTTAAGACCTGACCAATTGTAGTTCAGTGTCTCCCAGGAATGTGACCTTGAACCAGTCAATCTGGAACTACCTGGTCAGCACTATGGAGGTAATCTGCCTAACAGACATCAGCCTTCTCCCAAAGGAAGGTGACCTTGCCTGGAACAATCCACTCTCTGTTAGAAACATCCTTTTCCCACCCCGTTCTGCCTAACAATGTCTTTTCCTCTATACAGCTCCTGGGAGCACCTTTCTATGTGTTAGATGGGATGCTGACTGATTCATGAATCGTTGCTGAATAAAGGCAATTAAATCTTCAGATTTACTCAGTTGAATTGTGTTTTTTAACAATCACTGAAAGAAACCCCATAGATTAAACAGTCACTTTTTCTGTCCCCTCAACCTGCTGGCAACCACTAATCTACTTTCTGTCTCTATGGATTTTCCGACTTCAAACACTTTATACAATTGGAATCATACAATATGAGGCCTTTCGTGTCTGGCTTCTTCTACTTAGCATGTTTTCAAACTTCATCCATGCTGTAATATGTATCAATACCTCCTTTTTTGTTTTTATAAGAATGCCTGACTTTTTCATGCCTTAAGAAATCCATAAAACAACATGGAGGCAAGATAGGGGAGAGATAGAATGAGAATTTGGGCTTACAAGGTTCAACTGTATAGAACTGGGAATTATATTCAATATCCTATGACAAACCATAATGGAAAAGAAAATGAAAAAACATGCCACTTTGCTGCACAAAAGAAATTAACAACATTGTTAATCAACTATACTTCAATTTTTTAAAAAATTTAAAAAAGTGATCCATAAAACACATGCAAACAAATGACTCTTTCAGTGATAAGGATTTGCGATTTCAAGGATCTATCCAGGAATATTTCAAACAATGGAATATAAGGTAAGAAAAGATCCTGGCCTTCACAGTCTGATACAGAAGTAGGCATTTTCTAACAGCAACAAAACTCAACTTTAGGTGGTCTGTTATTAATACAAGTATAAATTCACTCAGAAAAGCCCATTATACTATAGCCATCATTATTAAGATGACCACCACTGTTAGTCAAAGTCCAGAGTTCTCTTACTTCATCAAGCTCTAATGAAATGAAATAGCCTTTTTGGATCAAGTCTTTTTCTCTTCCAGAGATTTCCTAACTGCTTGCTCAGTCTACATCAACTCTTCTGTCTCTGTGCTTTACGGATAAAAAGCTCAAGTCTACACAGGTCTTGCTGAGACTGACACTGAGATATTGATGTCACTGACATTTCCTCAGCCCCACTCCCCAGAGAGATCAACCAAACTCCATCAGAGTAGACGCCAGACAGTGCTGGGCCCCCCAAGAAAGTGGCAGCAAATGTTTGGATATTGGATGTTTGTTGTGAAATCGGCTCTGAGAGTTTGGATCTTTTCTGCTCTGAAGACTTCAAGTGATTTATTTATTTTTTCTAAGGATAATATGAGACTGTGTATCATTAATACTGTCAGAGGCTTTCACTTGGATTAACAATGATGGCTCATCATCAATTTAGATGAGATACTGCCAGGTTTCCCTCTAGTTCTGCAAATGACTTAGTAATGGGAGAATACAGAGCATCTTGAGAGTAAATATTTCACACCTTCTTCTCACCCACACCCTCTGTCATATACGCAATCCTGGCTGTTTCCCAAGGGGCAGGAAAACTGGGACAGAAACTGGTCTTGGACTCTCCTTTCAATCACAAACTCATCTTCTACCTCTGTATCACTGGATGTTAGGGCTGACTGGGTTTTGGAACTGTCTTTACATCTCCAGTATATGCTTTACATGAAAAAAATTAATTTTAGTAAAATACGTATAAACTTTCTGTCTTTAACCACTTTTAAATGTACAGCTAAGTAGTGTTAAATTACTAAGTGTGGAAAATTCTTAATTCCAGAAAAACATCTGCTTCATTAACTATACTAAAGCATTTGACTGCTGGATCACAATAAACTGGAAAATTCTGAAAGAGATGGGAATACCAAACCAACTGACCTGCCTCCTGAGCAATCTGTATGCAGGTCAAGAAACAACAGTTAGAACCAGACATGGAACAACAGACTGGTTCCAAATCGGGAAAGGAGTCAAGGCTGTATACTGTCACCCTGCTTATTTAACTTCTATGCAGAGTACATTGTCAGGAAGCATTTAACAGGAGGCTTCCTGTGTACTGTTTTGGATCTGTCAGGAACCCTTTGGTCCTTATTAATTCCTGAATATTCAGGAATTAAGAGGAGAGGCATGTCTCCCCGCCTCCCCCCCCACCCGAGGAATCTAGGCATTTCCTTTGTTAGTTTCTCATTATGGTGCTAAGTGCCCTCTTCTCTCTTTAATAGGGATCGCCTTGTGTTTTCTAAGTCTGGAATTTTAGTCTTTATCTTTGCTAAGAATAACTACCTTGTAAGACAGTATATATGCCCACACCATACTGATTAAAACACCTTTGCTCCATCAGAGCTTGGGTACCCATGTCTTTCTTTCTTTCTTTCTCTCTTTCTCTCTCTCTCTCTATATATATATCTATTTCTGGCTGATTCCCTGGAGCGCATAACCCAGGGAATATTAGCCTCTTTCCTTCTTTCACTCTCTCATTGTCGACTCTGGACCACCAGGTTCCAGTCCAATAAAGGACCAACAAGTGGCGCCCAGAAACAGGGACTTGGTACATGTGGATTCAGACGGAGTAACCCCAGAGGGCCTATTGAGGCTGGTAAGCACTAAGACATGGGTCAATCGGCTGGAAAGCCGATTCTTTTCTACTTTACTTTATCACTTATTTAAAGTTCAGGGATTTTCAGTTTCACTCCAGCAAACAGAGGCTTGCCTTCAGACAGTGGTTGAATGTAACCCTTGGTTCCCTGATGAAGGTAGTTTTGATTTAGAAATTTGGCATCAGGTCAAAGAGAATGTTGAATGAGCCATCAGACAGGGAAGAAACATTCCGATAGATTTCTGGTCCCTATGGGCTCTCATTGAAGCCGTGATTCTGCCATTACAAGGTAATTCTAGCCCTCCTGATATTCAGCAACAGGCAGAACACTTATTACATGAATATGAATTAGAAGATGATGTCTTACAAAAGGCCCAATTAGAACAACATAAGATATTTCAGAATTTTCCTACTAACCCTGCCCTGGTTGCTCCAAGTGCTCCTCTCCTGCCATCGGACACAAATCCCAAAGTCTCTAGGAACTGCTATTTCCCATACTGTATTTGAAAAAAAAAAGAAAGAAAGAAAGAAAGAAAAGAAAAGAGAAAAAAGCTATAAGAGTACATCATCACCCTGCCGGACAGGATGAAGCACAAGCTGGAATCCAGATTGCTGATAGAAATAGCAATAACCTCAGATATGCAGATGACACCACCCTTATGGCAGAAAGTGAACAGGAACTATACAGCCTCTTGATGAAAGTGAAAGAGAGTGAAAAAGCTGGCTTAAAACTCAACATTCAAAAAATGAAGATCATGGCATCCTGTCCCATCACTTCATGTCAAACAGATGGGGAAACAATGGAAACAGGGACAGCCTTTATTTTCGTGGGCTCCAAAAATCACTGCAGATGGTGACTGCAGCCATAAAATTAAAAGACACTTGCTCCTTGGAAGAAAAGCTATGACAAACCTAGACAGCATATTAAAAAGCAGAGACATTACTTTGCTGACACAATTGAGCTACTGAACTGAACTGAAGTAGTGTTAAGTACATTCATATTGTTGTGTGACCAACCTCCAGAACTTTTTTCATCTTGCAACACTGAAACTCTGTACTCATTACATATCCCTATTTCCTTCTTCTCCAGGCCATTTCAAACTATTCTACTTCCTATCTCTCTAAATTTGACTACTCTGGTTATCTCATATACTACATGGCAGGATACAATATTCATCTTTTTGTGACTGGCTTATTTCACTTAGCATATCATCTTCAAGGTTCATCCACGCTGTAGCATATGTCAGAATTTCCTGCCTTTCTAAGGTTGAACAATATTTCATTGTATGTACGCATATGCAACAGTTGGTTTATTCATTTGTCTGTCAGTGGACACTTGGGTTGCTTCTACATTTTGGTTATTGTGAATAATGCTGCTGTGAACCTGCTATACAAATATTTGAGAGTCTGCTTACAAAGCTTTTGTGTGTGTGTGTGTGTGTATATATATATATAGTATTTAGAAGTGGAATTGCTATATCATATGATGACTATATCTAACGTTTTGAGGAATCTCTATAACTCTTTTCCCTAGCAGCTATAGCATTTTACTTTTCCACAGAGCACAAGGGTTTCAATTTCTCCATGTCCTTGTCAACAACTTTCTTTCCTTCTCTTCTTCCTTTGTCTCTTTCCCCCTTTCTTCCCTCATCCCTCCCTTCCTGTTTTTGATAGTAGCCATCCTAATGGGTGTTTAATATATTCTTTCCAAATATTTTTTTTAGTATTCATTTCAGGGTTTCCATAATTCCATAGTAGTAGTTTACTCACCAAGTCATGTCTGACCCTTGTGACCGCACAGACCGTAGCCTGCCAGGCTCCTTTATCCATGGGATTCTCCAGGTGAGAATACTGGAGTGGGTTGCCATTTACTTTTCTTGAGATCTTTCCAACCCAGGAATCAAACCCGGGTTTCCTGCATTGCAGGCAGATTATTTATTAACTGAGCTATGAGGGAAGAAGCCATAATTCCATAAATGATGAAAAATTGTTGGCCACTGAGAATTGAAATAGTTTTGAAATCAAAACTGCCTTTTGATCCTGTAATAATGTTTTAGAAAAAAAAAAGAGTTCTGCTAAAAAAGTGATACCTATTGATTTAGACCAGAGAAGGAAATGGCAACCCACTCCAGTATTCTTGTCTGGAGAATCCCATGGACAGAGGAGCCTGGCGGCTACAGTCCATGAGTCACAAAGAGTTGGATATGACTGAGCACACATGCACACAGGCACTGACTTAGACCAAGCAACTCTTCATTTTACTTGAGAATGAAGTTTGTTTCATTCAAATGAAAAAAAAAAAAAAACAAAAAAAAAAAACCTCAAAAGACAAACTCCACCAATTATTAGGCTCTTACTTGGTGCAGGCCTAATGAGGCGTACATCACCTCATTTATTCTCCATGACAACCCATGAAAGAGATGCATTAGCTCATATTCACAGTTCAGCAATTAGTGAAGCTGGAAGGAGCTACAGGTCCCATGGCTAGAAAATGCCAGAGTTGGGATGTGAACCTGAGTTGTGATTCCAAAAGCTGTACTGGCTCTTTCCGGTAGGTCATATAGGACAAATATATCCAGATAGTGAGTCTCTTCCAACTTGAGCAAACACCAACTCTAGCTCTGAATCCAAGTAACATAGTCCCTATACTCAAAACACTGCCTGCAGACAATTTCCAACCAAAAGGAAAGGGCTATAAAGCATCAGTCTTCTGGTTCTAACCTTACTCTGCTACCTCACCGACAACCAAACAGAAGAATCCAGTTGATCACACACCTTGCTACCCTCACCCTTAATGTTGCATTTAAAACCCCTTGCCCAAAAGCCATCAAGAAGTTCAGGTCTTCTGAGCATTAGCTGCCCATCCTCCTTGCTTGTTGCTTAGTCACTAAGTTATGTTGGACTCTTGTGACCCCATGGTCTATAGCCCATCAGGCTCCTCTGCTCATGGGATTTCCCAGGCAAGAATACTGGAGTGGGCTGCCATTTTCTTCTCCAGAGGATCTTCCTGATCCAGGGATTGAACCTGTGTCTCCTGAATTGGCTGATGGATTCTTTACCATTGAGCCACCAGAGAAGCCCATTGTCCTTGCTTGGCACCCTACGTATAGATGATATACTTCCCTTCACCATACACACACGAAAGCTATAAAAATATTCAGTCTCTAAAAGAGTGGCTAGTTCAACTGTGACATTTTAAAGAACTCATGGATCTCATATTTCTTTAATTATATCACTATTAGTGCTGATTCAAAAGGAGTCTGCTCTGTGTTGACAGTAAAGAAAGCCCTTCCCAGCCGTAAGTTTCTAAGAATAGAGGGACATACAGTAATTGAACTAAAGGGGGGATGAAAAATTCAATTATTAAATAATAAATTGTTTTCTATACATTGAGGAAAGTTGTTTTTAAATGTTTAATTACTAAAAATGAGTTAATGATACTAGATTTTCAGGAATCTTTCTAATGAATGGTGTAACTTTACTAAAACAGTCTCTTTTTTCCCTTAACTAGTCCATCTTTAAAACAGTCTATCTTTTTACTCTATTAGTAAAATTTGTTAAAAACAAAAATATGAAGGTACTTCATAATTATAAATTTTCCAAACTCATGTCATTTCTGATAAATCTAAAACTAAAGTAATTTCTGTGTTGAATAGTTTTCTTTCGCTTCCAGAAAGTAAATCACTCTGCAAGGTTTGGAGATGTCAGTGAACATGACACTGTTAGTTCCTCAACTATCTTGCCCTCATTTGGCCTTCCAATAAATCAGATTCCTGCTGAAGTTTCAAACATTTTAAAAAATGAAAATAATGTTTTTGAAATTTCTAAAGAATGATGGATTGATAAGAAAAAAAAAAAGCCAGTTTACTGCAAATGGCCTTATCTATGTTCAATGTACTTGTTCTGAGGAGATGGAGCTCCTCTGGGGACCATGAAGACCACAGCTACCCAGAGGCCAACATTCCAGCCTCAGGTTCCATCTGGTACTGAGCTGGGGGCTGATGGTCACAAATTGAGGCATAAAAAATGAGTTAGAAGCTCTGATTCAAATGTTTGATTCTTCCATCTTATGCTTAGTAGGATCTGGGACAAGGAACTTCTTGGGACTTCAGTTCTCATCTGTAAAAATACCTATTCTTGTGGGACTCAAATGATGCACTGTAGGAAAGTATTTTGTAAGCTGTAAATATGATAGAAATTCAAGGTTATAATATTAAGGGCTTATAAATATAAGGGCAGTTGTGACAAGCAAAAGAATTAATGAGATTTCTGTGACTCAACTTTAGACAATTTACATAAAGATTTTATAGCACAGCCTCAGTCCATGTTGTTTAATATGGTTGATCAGAAGAATCACCTGAGGGAAATGTGTGATACCTTTTTGTCATATAGCCACTAAGTCTCTAAGTATTAAGAGTCTATTTCAAAGCATGATCATTAGGAATTCAACAATGCAGAACTGATAGAGATGATAAATAAAATGTAGTGGAAAAATGAATGCATTATCTTTAAAAATGAATCTGATCATTTTTCAGTTTTTAAGTTTGCTAATCTTTTAATTAGGGCTTTCCTGGTGGCTCAGACTATAAAGAATCTGCCTGCAATGCAGGAGATCTGGGTTTAATCTCTGGGTAGGGAAGATCCCCTGGAGCAGGGAATGGCAACCCACTCCAGTATTCTTGCCTGGGAAATCCTACAGACAGAGGAGCCTGGTGAGCTACAGTCCACAAGGTCACAAAGAGTCAGACATGACTGGGAGACTAACACTTTCACAATCTTTCAATTAAAACATCCTTAAAAATGTGATGGGTTTTTTAGCAAATAAAAAAAAACCCTTCAAAGTCTTTAAAAATATATTGAATTTATTTTGCAACTGGCACAGGCAGAGAACAAATAGCCAGCCAATCCAGGAAAGTTCTGGTTTTCCTGGGATGACCCTGGATTAAATTCAAAGCCTGGTACACACTTCCTCCAATGCTGGAATATTATGAACTACATAGCTTGAATGCAGTTTATTTTACTTGATTATACTGTCTAATTTTACTTGACTGACTTAGTTTGCTGTTCTTAGCTCAAGCTCCACCACCTTGAAGCTGTATGATTTAACTGAAACAGGTTACTTAACTTCTTTCTCTCTGGTGTAAAATGAAACCCATAGCCACATCTCCCAGGATGACTGTGAGGAATAAATGAAATAATGTGTAGGAAACTTAATAAATGAAAGCTATTTCCTAAATTGATCTGAATTTTGGATAAGTTATTTCCACCTCATATTTCAATTCTCAGTTATAAGAGCTAAAAGACCCTCAGGGTCTCCTAGTCCAACCACTCTCAGGGATGCACCATAGGGGAAGCTTGATGCCCTCTGCAGAGGAGTCCCAGAGTAAGCCCGGACTGCTAGGCCCTTCTTCCCCATCTGGGGACATTCCCATCTCTCCATCTCTCGGTTACAGAAAGATGATCAATACAGCAGTGCTGTCTCTGAAGGAATAGCATTGGCTCCACTGGCTTCTGGTTGGGACACTGTTACTGGCATGGAGATGTCTCTGAAGGGGACTTAGCCATCCCAGCCCTCTCCTGTCACATGCCAGCCATCATTCCACTTCTCCATTAAAGTCCTGCAATGACTTTTAAGAACAGAGAGTAGAATGGTGGGGACCAGGGCCTGGAGGTGGTGGGTAAGTTGGAAAGATGTTGTTTATAGGTATGAACTTGCAAATAGTAGATAAATAAGTTGTGGAGATCTAATGCACAGCATAGTGATCATGGTCAATAATACTGTATTACCAACTTCAAAGTTGCTGAGACTAGATCTTGATCGTTCTCACCCCCAAAAGAAATAATTATGTGACATGTCAGAGCTATTAGCTAATACTACTGTAGTAATTGGATTGTAATATATAAACTAACACCTTTTATACCTCAAACTTACAAAATGTATTAATCTGATTATCTAAAAAACAAAGAAATAAACCAACCCCAAACCCTGCAATTACTCCCTTCCACCTTTAGGATCCAGCCCAGTGCCCTCAGTCCAGGTGGGTTTTCAGGGAGTCCCCTCCCACTGGCATGGACTCATCATCCATCTCCAGCCTCATTTCATACGTACAAATGGGCCTCAGTCTCCAATTCTTGGAGTTCACTCTAATCCCTTTACATCTATCCCAGCTTAGCTTTTCAGTTTTTTTTTCAACTACGCAGGGACAGGCTGATCTCCTACCTGAACTTGTTTTCTTGAAATCTACTACTTTGATTTGGGAAAGAGCCTTTAAATGATTGTGCATGTGTTCACAAATTTACCTTTTGCAACATTTTGGTTCTGCAAAGTCCTAAATGCTTCCCTCTAAATGTCCCTTCACCCTTCCTGTATATTCTTCAAACCGCCAGAGGAAGAAGAACAAGATTTTCTATGAAGAAAAAGATTTTCTATGAAGAACAAGAAGAACTATGATGCCCAGGAGAAGGCAAGGTTGCACTTGAGTTCATCCAAGAGTACCTTCTGACAACAGGGAGTGTGAACAATGGTCCAAATTTCAGCAGGGGTGTGTGTGTGTGGGGGGGGGGCAGTGCAGTGGCCCTCAGCTGCTATTTGCACTCACTGGAGGAAATGAAAATTCTACAGTTAATGAATAATTCCCTTTTAAAGTGTAAATGAATAAAATGAGCTCTGCTAACTCCTACCTTAATAGAACTTTATTTCACAGAATTTCAAAATAGGATTTATTCGGGTCATTTAAAAATGTTCTCAGAGCAACAATTCTAGAGCAGCACTGTAGGGAGCAGGGTGAATATTCCAAGAGGAAAAGTGAAACAAAGGGAAATATGAACTTTCCAATTTCTGTGATTTTTTTTTGTATTGGTATTCTTACTGTCTCAAACAATATCATACTAACAGCTTGGCAAAGGCTGACTTTCTCACGCTGACAAACATGGATGCAAACAATGTAACTCCAACATTCTGGGAAGCATCATGTCTGACTAGCTCTGGAAGTACTTGAGAGAGTAGCCACGACACCACTCATCTGACACATGTTACACTCGACAGGTGAACGTGTCTTACAACGATGGGTCTCCCTGCGGAGGCAAGCATCAATCACCACCGCCACAAATGTGGCTAGGACACTGGTCCGCGGGCTGAGCAATTTATATGGATCGTTTTGTGCAGTCACAATGATGCTGTGCATTGGATATTACTGTTGGACCCATTTTATGGATGATAAAGTTGAAGCATAAATAACTTGCCCAGGAGCATATGAACACAGTCTGACTGCAGTGCTGTTTGCTTTGACACTGCTCTACACCGACTCTCCACTGTGAATGGCCCCCATCACTGTCAGACAAGGTGGTCGAGCAGAAAGAAGGGAAGGGCGTGTGGTCGACTGATCTCTCTCTCATCTGGCGACTAGAAATCTGCAGTTGGATGGTGAAGAGACTTGCCCTGGACCAGATCAATGACTGATGTCACAGCCAGGATGAGAAACAGGGCTCCCGCATGTATCTGAGGACGTTTCTCCTCACCTCAGGCTGCTACAGCTTAGAAACTTCACCTTTTCAAACATGAACAACACAGATCCCACTCCACACAGTAAGATGTTAATAAGTTCCAATGTACTAATGGATTTAAGATAAAAATATCCCTTAAAAAATTGCATAGGCAAACCTCCTTTGATGTGGCATTTGGGGAATTAAATGGAAAAGGCAGGAATAAGAGCGCGTGGCACGCTTAGAGCAATCCTCTATAAAAGGCCTATACCCCCACCACGCTGCCCTTGCCTTACTGATTTTGTTCTTCCTGAGATGTTAATATCACCATGGCAACAAGAATATGCTTCGTGAATTAGCCACATGGTGACTTTCCCATAACTCACATTCCTTTGCTAAATGCTCCCCAATCTTCATTTTCATTCCAAAGGAGGTTTATATAACCCATTAAAAAAGTATCTTTAATGCTATTGAGTCTATATTAGGAGATAAACACTGTATTATATTTGAAAACACATATCAATAAAAATGAATGTGTGTGTGTGTTGGCTCAACCCAAGTTGAGGAATGACATCTATTAAAAAAATAGGACTGTAGAATGCAGGGAAAATATTTTTTTAAACTGTATTTGCAATGACAGCGCCACACAAACCATAGCAAAGTCTCCAGAAGCCCTGGACCCTTATAAAAACATGACAAAAAGTCACCTTCCTGCTGGAGCTACGCTCAACTCTTCTCCTTCTCCATGTGTGAGTAGCTGATGCCCATTCCTAGGCTGTCTGGCAGTGGCCTTGATAGCTCATAAACTGAGGCATTACTTCAAACATCCTTAACCGAACAAAACTTGGCAGCAGCTCTTGGTGACTAACCCTTTGTCCTAGGTTTGTCTTCCAAGGTCAACTATGCTGCTCAGTTGGAAATCAATTTGCCCCTCAGTGTCTGAGAGTCAATACCTGTGTTTGGTGCACCTGCCTATACATCTCTTAGAATTCCATGGATTTCTCATCTTCATTAATGCAGCTCATATCAGTTTGGGAAGTGGGACCCTGACACCATGTTGAAGCTCAGTCTGAAATTCTGACAGATCAGGAAGAGGACTGGGGCTTGAAGAAAGCAGGTTTAAACAGGTACTGGGTGCCCAGGAGTAGTGGATAAGGAGGCCTGAAAGTTATTTGTTCATTCATTCTTAAATTCAATAAATATAGGGTTGGCCAAAAAGTTCATTAAGATTTTTCCATAATGTGTTACGGAAAACCTCGAATGAACTTTTTGGCCCACCCAATATAATAGTCCTTCCCAGGGCTAGGTGCTGGGTTACATGCCAGGAATTCCAAAATGTGTTGTAACACATAAATCTGCCCTTGAGGAGCTCAAAGTCTTGCAGGGAGGCAAAGCACAGCGTGCGGGAGGCCTACTTCATGATACTTCTGCTTCAGCTTGAATAGGATTGTTCAGATAATGCACATACATTAAAGAACTAGGGGAGCGTCTGTGTTGTATGGTTGAGCATTTTGGGGCCTCAACAATTTAATAGCGTCAGGACAGTGGGTTAATTGAGTCTGAACTATAAGCTAGTCTGAACTAGCTTATAGCAGAAGCGCTTTAATATTTCCTAGGTGGAATTTAACTGAGAAAGGAAATCTGATAATGTTTATCCATGGACATTGTGCTGACCCCACGTCGACCTCTTATTTGGGCTGAATGTAAAATCTGACACTTGTATGTTACCATCAATGGGATTAGTAATTCAACTGTCTAAAACCACTGCTCTCACTTTAATCAAAAATTAAGATGCTTTAGATAAAGTAGCCTTTCTTCTGACTTAACTGAGTTCCAAAAGTGGCCAAACCTCTGCTAAAACTGTTCAAAACGTCTAGAAAGGCAGTACAACTGGACATGTTAACTGCGACACACATGCCAAGATCTATCACATGCAATCGGAACATCACACAGCTGAATAGCTGAGCCACAGTCTCTCAGCATCCCTGGACAGGGTGCCTTCACAGATGGAGATTTAGGCTGTATAGGATAGTAGGAATTGAACCTTTTGAAATGTAGTTACTAAAGATAGTATCAACTATAAAACTCACCATTCTTCACTAAGTTTTCTTTTCTTTTTTTAGCTGTACTGTGTGGCATGCAGGATCTTAGTTCCCTGACTAGGGATTGAACCTATGTCCCCTGCAACGGAAGCACAGAAGTCTCAACCACTGGACACCAAGGAAGTCCCCCAAACTCGCTATTCTTAACAGAAGGATTCACATGGTACATAAATTGTATTTGAGCTATTTCACACACAAAGTGATTCTATAGATAATTAATATTTCCTTTGTCAAAAAGTGAAAACTATATAACCCAGCTTCCCTTTCTATTAATACTATATGTATCAAAGTCCTTAGAGATTACATTTATTCTCCAGTTATATTCACTAGTCTTTTTTAGCTGCTTGGTAATGTTTACTTTTCCTTTTTCATTCTTACATGTCTTTGTAAACCTCCTGAAATCCTTCTGGAAACAAATGAGGTATTACACTCAAACACATAAAATCCCTAATCCTTTCAGAGATCAAAAACAAAAAGTACTACCTACCAAGACCAATAGAAGGATATTTTATTCAATTATCTTCCCCAAATGGGAAGGTAAATAATAATTTACAAGAGAAAGGTCAATGACAAGAGTGAAGATTAAGTTAGGTGGTCCATCACATTTGATGAAAAAACTCTTAGCCAGCAAAGTATTCATCTATCTTCTTCAATCAATAAAAAGGAATTTTGCAGGCATCCAATAATATAATTTGGCTTTTACTTACTAAAGTGCATAAATGCTCCTGACTGGAATGACAATCAGTAGCAGCTCTGGTGTGTCTTAGTCACATTCTCTTTCCCAAGAGAGCCAGGATAATTTGCTAAGAGAGCAAGGGTCACGCATAAATTCAGATGGTGTCAAGGCCATCTCAGCACACAAACGCAGACAGCAAAGTGTGCTGACGCTGCACTGCAGTATTCAGCGCTTACTCTATTTACTCCCTGCAGCAGACCCACGAGGCTGAACAGGTCTCCATGGATAATCCAAAAGGAAATATTTAAGATGTCAGACAGGCTATCTTACATATACATGGCAGAATTACAATACAAAAGCCAAAATTTACATCATAATAAAAATCTAAGGAAAGGTATTAATGGGACAGGTAAGTATGCTGTAAAGCAGTTACCATCACTGATACTAGGGGCATACATGTGCCACTGGCTAGGATCTGCTTTCTTGCTGCCTAAATTAGCTAGCACCACAAAGAAGCATAGAAAGCAATCCGTTCTATTGTGTTCTCCCTTTAGTCACACCATGTTTGGTCCTGCCTCCTATTGGCTTTGGACATGTACATGGACTGCATGCAGGAAATGATTCCAGAAGGGTGACTCCCCACTGCTACCCCCACTTCTCTTTGCCAGCAGGTAGCTATCCATTCTTGAGGTCATGCTCTCAGCCCATCAAGAACCTCAAGACTGTATCTGCCTTTCTTCAGTGATCTGTCACAACCAGGAAGCAGACATCACGGCCTCCCTCAGACAATGGTGGCTGCTGTTGTTTTTTGCTAATCAATACCTCTATCTCAACCTGGTTCCTGAAGAATATGATATATGGTTATGATTTGCAGCTAGTTCTTAGCAACTGAGGCTTACTGATCCTTTATTGTTTTGACCAGGCAAAATCGGATCCTATCTGTGTTCCAGGGCATCTTACTTTCACCTGCTATTTCTGCTACATCCCTGAGAGAACTCTGACCGAGGAAGACCCTGCTTAAGGTGGGAAGGGAGAGGACTCTGTAACACAAAAGGCTAGATGCTGGATTATTACATATTACTAGAGATTTGGAACGCAAATGTGTTTGTGGAGGCAACTAGCACTTGCTTCTGATTAAGCTCTTTATGAAGACCAGTCCAGCTCAGACCTCCTACAACAAGCCATCCATCAGCCACTGCAGAGGGGAGCATGGGCTTTCCAGTGTGAGCAACAGTCCAGGCATCCTAGTAAGTACAATCAAATTCTGCCGCAGCCTTCAGCTCAGAATGCTACGAGGCCTCACTAATTAGGAATGACTGGGAGTAAATGCTTTTTTCAATCAGCAAAAGGTCTGAAATTTAACATTTTAAACAAAGGCACAATGCGACTGTCTTAAATCACATATGGTAATTCAGACAAGGTTAACAACAAGGGTCTGAGGTCTCCACTGATCTTTAACCGATAAATTAGCATCATTTGTAATTACCATAGTCATTGTTTCAATGTAAATGGATGCTTTGGAATTGCTTGAAGGAGGCTGAAAATACTGTAATTTGTCCTCTTAAATTGCTTAAACATTGTCCCAATCTTCTTATTTTCAGCAGCATCAGGAAATTTCTGAACAGTGGCATCAAAACAAACTTCAAACACTACCCTGATGTGAATTTTCCAAATGTCCTAATTAGAAGACGTGACTTAATGAGGTTTTCTGTGAGTTAGAGAAATGAAACTGGAAGACTGCATCTTATAGACAGGAGGTTTTTTCACATCAGCATGCCCTGTTTATACATGACTTAGAGAAGGGCTTAACTTTGTCATTCTAAATGCTACACAAGCCCTTGGGTCTGCTGAAACCCAAGGATGCTATTCAGGCAATAAGAACACACACAGCTATAGAGTGACAAGAGCTGCCTTATTTAAACTGACAAAAGCTTTCAGCAGGTTGAAGACAATCGGATAGGAAATAGCTTGTATGTTAGTACAATGTTAGTTCTTATTAATTTTTATAGGAGTAACGAATTATAAGAAGGATGAGAAAAATGAACCCCTAAAATCATCAGAGTGAGACAGATGGAGGGGTGAAGAGCTTTGGGGCTGAAATTCTGCCTTTTCTCATTTGCTAGCTCTATCATCTGGACCAGCTATTTCTTGTCTCTAAGTCTTGGTTTCCCCTTCTGTAAAACAGGGACAAAAACACTTTTCTTGACATAAGAATACACAAAGAGATACATATAATAAGAATACATAAAGAGATACATATAAGAAATAAAAGTGCTCAGCTTGGCATCTGCTCCAAAGATGGCATTACTTTTACGGCTGCTACAACCACTATTAGTACTAGTGTTGTTAGGGGAAGCACACTGATTGAAACCGCCCACCCTGGCCAGGCACCATAGTAACCATTTGCATGAGTTGTTTCATGACAGGAGATCCTGATAAGGAATTCGGAACTAGTAAGCCACCACCAGCCGGAAGAGTTCGGGAAAGGTCAAAAGGAGACCCCGTGTGTCTGTCCACTTCCCAGAATCCCTCTCGCTAGCATCCATCTTGGCTGAGAGATGCCAGCGCCACCAGGAAAGACTCTGAATTAGAATGATTGGCCAAAGACTACCCGGAAACTAATCCCATCACCATAAAACCCAAGACTGCGAGCCATGCAGAGCAGTTCTTCTGGGTTCCCTTACCCTCCTGCTCTCCACTGGGGTGCCCTTTCCCAATGAAATCTCTTGCTTTGTCAGCACATGTATCTCCTCAGACAACTCATTTCTGAGTGTTAGACGAGAGCCCAGTTTCGGGCCCTGGAAGGGGTCCCCCTTCCTGCAACAGTATTATGAATGTTCTCCCTACCTGGTCTATTGCCATTTCTCCCCTAACAAGTGAGGCTTTTAGCAAAAATAATACTTCAAATGCTATGTTCAAAATCACAGTGTTGCTGCTGCTGGTGATGATGTGTCAGACACCATGCTAAGTGTTCTCCACACTCGCCCATTTCTCAGTGAGCCAACGCAGGAGTGCTGATGCTATCTTATCGTTAGGATTTGTTATTTAACTTCACAATCCACCTTAACTTCATCTTATCAGTGAGGAAACTGATGGACAGAGAAAGAAAAGTTAAATCCAACACAGGAGCCCAGGGGGTCTGAATCCTGAGTCCCCATATCTGACCACTTCTACATTCTGCTTCCTACTTTGTTTCTATTCCTGATAATACTGTTGCTGACGATCAAGCCCAGCCCAAGACTGGTTTCTACATTCAGAACCCTGTTACTCTGGATGTCTGAGTTGCTGTTCAGGGGTACACGTGATACTGTAATTCCTTTCACTATGAATATGAGCTTATTCGCGTTACAGAATCTTGTTACACATTCTGAAAGTTTATAGGGGATAGAAGATAAGAGCAAAAGGCAGCCTCTATTACTTGGGTTCTGAGATTTGGGCCTCAAATCCAGTTCATTCCCATCTGGAAGATCAAGACCCTGATTTCTACAGCACTGTTAGTGCTATCAGACCCATTTCAAACACACTCAGAAATTTCAGCTTGGAGGGACAGCTTGCAGTTTCCAGATGTGATTATTTAAATCACATCTTCTATACGTCACTTATTTATCACACACCCCATCCCCACTTCTGATCTTGGTCTTCTTTTCCTGTTAGAAAATAGGCATACCTATCTACAAGCAAGAAAATGCACTAGGAAAAGTAGAAAAACATGGCTTCCACTGACTGGGAGGACCCTTGGAGGTCATCTGGCTTGACCTCCTCCTCATGTTGGGGGAGTAGGGTTAAGAATGAATCATTTCAAATGCTTTAAGGGCACGTCAGATTGCAGCGCTCTTACCCGTGCAGTGAAGTCCACGGCAGCTGCTCGGTTTAACAGCAATGTGGCTACGTTGATATTTCCATAGTGAGCAGCTATGTGGAGCGGAGTGAAGCCACTCTGGAAAGAAAACACAGCAGACGTTCAACTGATCCCTGTTGGCCTCTTGTCTGACACGTTAATACCACAACCCTGCCCAGATCAAAATGAGGAAGCAAAATATGCTGAGGTCCGCATTCCATTCTGTACTAGGTTTCTTTCCATTAGTGCCAATTGCTCATAGGATTTCAAAGGGATGCCAAACTCACAGGGAGAGGAATAGCCAGGAAGGAACCAAGGGTAGAGACTGAGCCGTTTTTGTAATCTGGGAGCAGAACTACACAGAAGCCAACATGTCCAAAAATTAAAATAGGGGTGACAAGAAATATCTTGATAGCTCATAGAAAGTTCGATGAGTACCACTGTTGTATTATTCATGGTAGAACTGTCCATTGAAACTGTCAAAATTTCACTAGTATTATAGATTCAATATAGAGTCAAATCAACCAACAGTAAAAGCCAATTTTAATGATAAAAGCAATTTGGGGGGAAGAGGTGCTATTACAATTGGTCTTGAATCACTGTGAATGCATTTCATAAAGAAATTGACAAGCTGGTCTCCTTATTAGCAAATGCCTATTCAATAACCCATTTTTCTGGATTGTTCATACCAAGATCATTTTACTTCCTTGAAAAATGCTAAAACATGCAGCAATTTACTTAGTCCCCAAAGATTTCAACCTTACAAGAACTAGATGCATTTCTAAGTCGTCAGCAAGCTTCTCAGCCATGCTAGCGGTCTGACTGACTCTTGTCAAGGGTGGGTCACAGGGTACCCTTCCGAGGTAACTTTCATTTTGCTGACACCACTGAGGGCGAGTGTCATGCAGAAATCTAAAGATTCAATCCTAGATGAGTAGAATGACAGGGTTGTCTGCAGCTGTAGGTAGAGCTGAGAAGTTTCTCAAGTGTCAAGATGCTTCATGTCACAGGACTCTATTGCAGTACCCTTAAGTTTCAAGGATGCCTCATACTTCCTGCTTTCAAACACCAGGTTCAGCTGCAGAAAGCCCTGGTAATCAAACTACTATCTCCTCTGGCACATGCTACTTTGAGGGTGGGGGTAGGAAGCAGGTATCTAGCCTACAGAAGGCAATGCAAAGAAGAAGGGAAAGAAATGAGGCAGCAGCACTAAGGAATGGGAAAATGATGATGCAGATATAGATCAAATGTACACGGATATACATATATATATACCTCTGTTGTTCTATTCACCACCATCTAGGTTAACACATTTGGAAGCAAAGAGGAGGAAAAAATGAACGGTTAGTTTGCTATCGGTGATCATGGATGGCAGAAAGCTCATGACAGCTAAGTAATGCAGATGGAAGCTCTAATGGCAGCACAATAGGCACAGAAAGAAAGCTAGACTGAATGAAGGGCTACACAATGGCCTATTTCAAATGCCACATTTCCTTCACAGACACTTGTAAGTAATATGTGTCCAGACAATGGGAGTTGTTGGCTGGGGCTCTGGCTGCTGGTTTGCCTTCTGCAGCTGATCAATACTCAGTGCATTGCCTACCGTCTTAGATATCAACCAAAAATTTATTTGGCACACACTGTGGCTAGCATTTTATAATTTTTCACCTTGATGTTGGAACTGAAGTGCTAAATACATCAAAAATACATGTTCAAAGGAAGGACATTATTGGGTGTCTCTCGATTGATTTCTGTTGAGGTGGCCACCCATTAACACATATAGGGCAGCACCCATAGGTCCCTCCCAGCTGTAGACGCCAAGGGTGGGGGTGTTGTGCCTTCAACTGGATGACTTGGGGGCATGACTGTATTCCTTTCAGCGCAGTTAAGTGTTTGGCGTAAGCATGCCCAAAGGGAGCCCAGGCGCTCTTCACGTTTGGGTGCCTAACAGAGGAGGATGCCGTGTGACGAGTGTGTTTCCCAGGGCCTCACCTTTGACTCCACGTCCGCGTTGTTGTCATTCTGCAGCAGCAGGGCAGCGGCTTTCGTGTCATCTTTTCGGGCAGCGATGTGAAGAGCTGGAAGACGCACTTTTCCTTTTGTGTCATTTTCTAGCAGAAGTGACACTACTTGATCGTGACCTTGTTGCAAAGCTACTGCCAATGGTGTGAAGCCGTCCTGCAAGTAGATTATGGGTCAAGTTTGGCCCCTATGGATATTTTCTTCTTGATTAACAAATAAGAAGGTGATCGAGTGTCACTTTTTGTTCACAGTTATTAAAGCTGATATATTCAAGTAGTTCCACATATATGTGGAAAGATATTAAAAAATACATACATACACACACACACACACACACACACACCAAAGCAGAAAACAATTTTAAAAGTAAATTTCCATCGTTATTTTCAAACTATTTTATTCAGTACTTTGTTGCCTAGTGTATCCTGTCTGCTTCATCACTATACCTTGTAACCTAGTATATATTTGGTGCTCAATTACTATATGTGAACTAATGATCTATACTCATTGCTGTTTTAAGGAAGGTATACATGAAAGACTCTTGGCTTCTCTGACCAACAAAAGAACAGATCATATAAAACATGACTAGAAGCAATTCAGACATATACACATATCTGTACATTTAGTCTTCCTACTGTATTACCCTGGGACTTGACAAAGAGAAGACAGCTACAGATTTCACTGCAGTTGGAAAATCTAGCATTACTGGCCATAAAAAAGAAAGCACAGAGGAGAATATCCTAAGTTGTTGTTATTGTTGTTTAGTTGCAAAGTTGTGTCTGAGTCTTTGCAACCCCACGGACTATAGCCCATTAGGTCCCTCTGTCCATGGGATTTCCCAGTTAAGAATGAGTGAGTTGCCATTTCCTTCTCCAGGGGATCTTCCTGACCCAGAGATTAAACCTGCATCTCCTGCTTGGCAGGTGGATTTTTTACCAATAAGCCACCTGGGAAGCCCTCGAATATCCTAAGACTGGCTCCCAAATTTCAAATCGGCAATACTTTAATTATCACACACTAAAAAGAACATTTCAAAGTCATTTTTGCTAGACAATTAGCAAGTAGGTTACTTATTATTCTATTCAGATCATGATGTTTATTATCTGTAGTACAAATAATATTTATTATCTGTAGTACAAATAATACTCCTTGTGGTACAAATCGAGGACTGTTCTAATGGAAGAGTGCTTGTAAGGGAAAAAGAAAAAGCATAGTTACTTGCATACTCATGTCTTGTTGGTTTTCCTAGAAGATCACTTTCACCATTGTTTTCCTTGCTGGAAAACAGATAAGTGCTCCTAGCACTTGTTTGGCTGAATGCAAATCAGTACATTTATATTCAAGGATTGTAAAATATTGGCCCCCAAGCACCTAAGTAACAGTACTGCCCAGGCCCTTCTTGTATAAATCTTGTATAAATCTCCATTCTCCTTACTGTCTCTACCTGGCATCTAAACTCAGGCTATTTGCCCCACTCTGAAATGTCCTCCTCCTTGCTCTACACACATAAGTTCTATCTACACTTCAAGCTTCAAGATCTGGCTGCAGTTCCACTTGGTCTGTTCAACTTCTCCAGGAAGACCCAAGTGAGGAAGAGGATGAGCAGCAATGTAACCAGAAGGACATTCTCTGCAACCATTAATAACAAAGGTTGGATACAACCTAGACATCACCAAAACGATATCACAGGTTACACTTAAAGTACACTTAAAGTACAAAGTTTAGAGTGTAATTTAATGTTATGGGAAAAGGAATCAGCATAACCATGAAAATACTTGATCTGATTTCCACTAAGAGAAACATGCATATTGTGAACATGGACAAAAAAAAATCTGGAGGGATAAACAGAATTTTATCTCTAGGGACAACTAACTGTGGCTTTTTCTTTTCGCTTTTTATTGTACTTCCTCATTTACTTAATATATTACTTTCACAAAAGAGAAAAACACATCTAAAAAATGGAATGGTGAAAGGAAAGAGCTGTGTATTAAGAGTTAATGTTGCACCTCACTTTTAAAACCTGAGCAAAATCTAAGGGGTAAAAATGACAGCTCACTTCTGTTTTGCAGCAAAATAAAGTGGTTACATTTCCACCCATAGGAATGTTTCAATCCATAGGGCCTAAACATAAAGGAAACTATTTTGCACCAGAAAATCAACTGCAGCTAAGAGGATTAGCACTGACAAGAATGTGCTTCTTGCATAAACCAATTAAAGACATAAAGATACCAGTCCTAAGGTGTTAATAGCTAAAATTAGAAGGTCCAGATTTTGTTTCCAAACCAAGTTTAAATGGTTTAGTTTGCTCTATGCAGTTATTCTTAAGAGAAAAATACAAGCCAAAAGGAAATATGATGGAGGCTTCATGTGTACCCTCACTGCCTTTTGGGGTATCTGGCACATAATAGATGCCATAAGTGAACAAATAAATTTACCTCATGCTTCAAAATCTTGATTAGCCAAAGAAGGAAGATATACATGGAAAGACAGGATACACAGTACAGAGTAATACAGGAAAAGTTTTGAAAAACACAACGATGCCGAAGACTTCATACATACATACAAGGAACATATGGAAAAAATTGTATTGAAGGAACTTGACAATATCATATTATCTAACAAATTGAAAATTCTATTAAATCTTTTTCACCTAAGGAATCCTTTCATTGCTCACTACTGTTCATTCTGTAAATACAGACTTCTGTATAAATAACACCAATATTATTGCTAGTAAGAAAGCAAAATTGTAATTAGAACATTATGTGAATGAAACATCTTATTTCTTGTTGTTCTTTAATTCTCTAGTACTAATAATCCAAGAGATAAAAATTCAGTCAAAGCTTCAAATAGCTCTAGATAATCAGATAGCTGTTGTTTTTGTAGTGATGGCACCAAATGCCTCATGAAGACATGGATGTGATTTGTTCTTGGAACACTAATTCATTCATTTATTTTTTTAAAGCTAAAAAAACCTTTGAAAGTAAATTAATATAAAGCAGTAAAAAAAAATCTATCAAATATCTATCTATCATCTATCCATCTACATATCTACCTATATCTATCTATTTATCTTCCTGCTAAAAGACTGAATTAGTTGTTTGAGGATCTCATATATTCCTTTTTAGTCAGTTGTAGTGTCTTTTTTGGGGGCTTAAAAACTTAAAAGAACACAAACAGAGAACCAGTGAGTTACTGATGATTAGTTGACAAGGTAATTCTATAGTCTTTTAGTGGTAAACTGGTCTTATGTTTGTTCTAAAGGGGGGACACTCAGTGAACTGCCCATCACAGCCTAAAAAAAGATACTACCTGTCCTTCACAGACAAAAAAGTACTACGGAATTGCTGTCATCAGGATATTTATATTACATAGTATTTCCATCCAAAAACAGGAAGGGTTTTTTTTTTTTCTACAACAACCCTGGCTCCCATACCCATCCTCCCTGCAAAGCATGATGTGACCCACGTATCATTTTAGGGACTCACACAGGTTACCTTCTCCCCAGTGTGAGGAGAGGCCTGCTCTATGCATACAAATGTCAGTTACTCTGCTATTAGCCATTCATTATTTATTACCAAGCTCTAAGGATATTATTATTAAAAAAAAAAAAATCCATCCTCAAGATAAAAATCCCCAAGAGAACTGAAGGCTAGGAAGTGAAAAGTAAGGCTCTCTCTGAATTCTCAGAATAAACCAATGGAAACAGTACACTATGGACATTTTCCTGTATTAGTACATAGAGTCTTGCCTCATTGTTAATAGTGTAGAGTACCATTTTACTGTCTAAGTAAAGCAATATTTATCCAATAACTTCCCCTTTGGCTCTTCCTGGTTTTTAAAAAATTGGTACTACTAATTATGTTGCTGTTTCTTATATAATAACTATTTTTTGCATTATCTTCTAATATATGATGCCACATAAACTATTTGAAGTGGAATTGCTAAGCAAAAAGGTGTATAAATACTAATTTGGATAGTTACTGCTAAGTGTTCTACAAAAGTGTTGCAACTGGTTGTCAACATCACCAATACAGTAGTTAAGGTGCAATATTTCCTACCCCTTGAATTTTTTCCTTATCTCATGGACTAAAGACTGGATCTCATTCTCTATCTGATTAATAAATTAAAATTTATTTGACTATAAGGGAGGATCAGGTATTTTCATACATTTGTGGTCATCTGTATATTTTTGTGTGTGCACTGCCTCTTCATTTATCTCCTGGTTTTCCTGGAAGGCATGATCTCAAAAGCTGGGCAAGGTTATATGCAATCCCTGTGCATATAATCCCGATGATATACATCTTTCTTGTGCCATACAGGAAACACTTCAGAATGAAAGAGATTTTGGCTTTATGACAGGGATAACCCTACACCTGTTCTAATTTTCTTTTGTTAAAAATAAAGAGTACACAAGCAGTAGTACTTTATTATTAGCAATAGATTTCTAGTGATACACTTCAAGGGATCACAATCTTCCATCCAGATTAGTTTCAAAAATAAACTACATTACCTAAAATAGTATTGGTGACTTAAATAACTTTTTATTTTTAATAACTCCCCTATTCATGATTGCAAATGTTTTTTTAAAGGCTGCTTTTATCTACTATTCAAAAATGTATACTAGTTTTGTTTAGAAGTATGAGTTAAATCTAATTAGTTAACTTTAGAAATACATAAATCCAATCATTATAATTATGCTAACTTAAATTTGGAAAACAACAAATTTAAAGCTTATGTTCTATCACAAAAAATATTTCAAAACAATGGCTGCCTTTGACGCAAAATTCTAAGAAGGAGAAAAGTACTCTCAAGCGATTATGTAAATAGTAAACAAATAGCTCAATTATAGGGTAGAGCCAGGCATTTAAGAGCAGAAAGGGTAACTAGGCAAGGAAGATTCTTGAAAGACTAAAAATAGACTTTTCTAATGTATTTCATAAAAACTTATGAGCCCACACATTAATATACAACTATAATGAAATACCAGTGGGACAGATTCTCAATGATACAACTTCAGGTTTCTAAAATCCCTATAAACATCTGAACTCACCCATAAAAAGAACCAAAGTGTCTTACCTCTGTGGCCAGGCTCTGGCTTGCACCATTGTCGAGGAGAAACTTGACAACTTCCAGGTGGTTCTCCTGGGCTGCCATATACAATGGTGTGAAACCATTCTGCAAAACACCAATTTAAACGTTTGTAGCTTTTTAAAGCAAATCTGTCTTTCTACTGTACTGATGATATTATATGTTTCAGGAAATGCTCACACATAGTAATTTTTATAATACTTTAATATATATATTTATATGTATTATAAGCCTGAGCATGATAGTTTAAGCAGAATTATGAGGTATAATCGTTAATCATGCTTCATAATTCTCGTCTGAATGTGGTTCATAGCTAATAGTCTAATTCATACCAATACATCCAGTTTAGTTAAACACGTGTATCCATTTAACTAACCACTTACTGAGTGTCTACCATGAGTAAAGAGTTTTACTAGATACCATGAAGATATGAAGAAAAATACATTTGGTCATTGTCCCAATGAGTTTTTTATCCCAAGCAATAATTATTTCTCCTAAACAAAATATGTAATACTTTTACATAAAATTAAGCACCTGAAATAGTTCCAACTTTGGAAGGAATTTATATTAATTTCATACAGCTTCAAACTTACCACATATGAGGTGACTTGGAGCAAAGGAAAGAACACCAATTTGAAAAGGGTATACTTCAGTTTTAAAGTAGAATTCAATTAGATGGTCTACTTTTTGTAAGTTTCCTTCCTTGTATTTTTTGAAAAGACATATTGTACATCAGTGTCTGAAGTGTGCCCAACTGCCAAGGAACTTGGAAATAAATGCATATATATATCTTAAACTTCTTAGTGAAAATGTTCTCTGAAACAATGTATTTCACATCTGTAAAATACTGTAATATTACCAAAAAAAAAACCTTATTGCAAGATATATATATAACAAAACAGGTATTTTTCAAACTATAATAAATTTTCTTTGAACAAATTTTTCAGAACTTAGTTCTATTTAACTGGTTTGGAAATTTTGTTGTGTATATTATGCAATCTCAAAGAATAAATGGAAATACATTCTAAATTAAATGTTACAAAATAATACTCAAAGTTTTGTGATTCCACCAAAGTTTAAGTTCACTATTATAAATAGCAGTTATTATATGATGACCTTACTTATCCAATCTCTGGATGAGTAATATGAATAACATAAAACTCAACCTCTACTAATGTCAATTTTTTGGTTTATACCTCAGAATTAGGAAGTTTAAAAGATTCTTAAGCAGATAAAAGTGGTACCACCTAACAAATCTACCATGGTGAATATACTTTATTCATCAGAGAGCTCCTCTATTCTACTTATTTTACACATAATTGTAATTAGCCAGGTTATTAGCTTGCCAAGCTCAAGATTAGAGACACAAAATAAGAGGCAGTAGAGTATGACAAGATTCAAGCTTCTTCACTGTATAATATTTACCTAGTAAAATCATTAATTTCACTGTTACTTTGTTCTATCATGAAAGGTTTTATCAGTATTAAATATGAAACATGCATAACTGCAATCCAATGTGTGGGTGTATATGTGTGTGTGTCGGGGGGTGGGGTGGGGGGATGGTGGGTTTCATCTTTGTCTCTCTTCCCAGACCTATGAAGGAAACTGAAAGGCGGTTTAGACTTTTTATCATATTACTTTTTCCTCATTTTCTTATTTGACCAAAATGAAAGATTGTTTAATTCTTGGTTGATTTAAATATCTCTTAACCAAAACAGAGAAAAAAACTTAAAATATTAAAAAGAAAAGGTGGATTTTCCCTATCACTCTATGAACTACATATCACCCAAGATTTCCAGACCAAATATTCAGATTTTAGGAGTAAAATTTTTAAGAAAAAATTCCAAAATGGATATTATTTTCTGAGACATAAATATCAAGTAGATAATACATGTCAGTAGTGTCTCAACTCCAGGGCAGAGATCTGTTGTAGTTCAAGATTACCTAGGAAACACTGGTTCTGCTGCATGCTTTCTGAAAGCTTCTTTAGCTTTCTGTTCTATGGGTTCCTCAGAGAATTCCAAATTGCTGAAGTTATTTGGATTAAAGCAATAGAAATTAACACCAATTAATAAAAAATCATCTTTCAGGAAAGGATTAAGAAGCTGTGAGAACACATACACATTTGGTTACGTTCTAGGGAGATAATTATAAGCATCATTTGGAAAGAGTGAAAAAAGGTATTACCATTACTCTCTAGTGCAAAGAGGCTTAAGGTACCAGCAAATTCAGTGTGGACTACCTAGAGCTGTAATGCTTTTCCGTGAAATGGTACTTGGATTAGGAAAATGGTCAGATTTCAGGAAAGATGTTATTTTTCTCTTAAGAGAAAAAAGTATATCACTGGTTTTATATTAATTTCCTAACTTAGGAAATTTCCAAAACAAAGAGCTGACCAAAAAGGAACATATGGGTGGCCCAATTTACATTTCCTTTTCTGTAGCAACAATAGACTGAATTCTCAAAAAGCAGAACAGCTCAAGACTGAATATGCTTCTTGATTCCTGACTTTATCCAATATCTTCGATTCCCTCTGCTCTGAAGGCACTGCAGTGTTGTTACAAATGTTGTGGTGTTATCATAAGTATGCAAAGTTGCAGACTTATAGTTTTATAGATAGTACTGAGGCATGCTGCCTAGTACCCACTAAAATAAAATAAAAATGAAATAAAATGAACTAAAATAAGGGCTTAAATTTCATCCTTGAAATTTTCTTATCTATGCTAGTTTCCTCTAACTAAGCCTTTGTATATCATAAAGTACTGTTTTTAATTAAAATATTAAGGGCTTGGTAATAAATTTGTACTGATTCATATATGATACTAATTTTTCTGAAGGTTGTTTACATCAGAGATATGCTATTAGTTTTAAGGTCAGAAAGGCTCTATTTGGGCCATACCCACTGTCTAGCTTCATCAGGATCTGACCTCCTCCTCAATAGGAAACATTAAAAACACAGAAAGACTAAGGAAACATTGATTTAATTAAAGGGCTTTGTCTTTGTTAAAACCACTGTGAAAACCTGTCCATTTAGAATACTTTGATAGCTAAAATATTATTTGAAATAGACTGCTTTTTTATAAATATGATTGGTGTCTTATGGAATAAAGACAGAGAAAGAGAAAAGCATGACGGATGTCATTTGACATGACAGTTTAGGATTTTTCAAGAGCAAACACTGTTAATCATTGCTGTATTTTATATAAAGTACTAAGGACTTAAACTAGAGTTCTTTAAAATCACAATTTAGTTATCTAACCCCATTTCTTTCTCAGGGTAGGCATAAATGATTTCCTGGAATGTTAAGTAATATAAGAAAGAGTTAACTACTTATTAAGACCTAAGATCAAGGCAATGACAAGAATTATTTTTAAAAAATCTATAAACTCCTAGTTTATAGAGTCCCAGTTCATCAGAACTTGATATTGTCCAATGCTATTTTTATTTTCCAGAATTTTTATATTTAAGGAAAGTGAGGGGCTCTTTTGATACTGTTCCTCATTGGCAATTAATTATTGTCTATAGGATAAAATTTCACGTGGACAGGAATACTGTCGTTCTTGAATATTAATATTCCTGTGTTGTTCTGCCACCTAAATGGAATTTCATTGCTCTTCATGGTATTTCTGCTTGTTGTTCTTTATGAAAGTTCCTTTTGAAAAGCTGCTACCAGGAATTATCTTTAAAACTCCATTCTGCTGTGTGGTGATCTCATTACTTACTCCATCCATACAATGATGCAGTTCAGAAGGTTTCTGGGGGCAGATGTCTAGAGGAAGGGGGACAGATTTTACTGTCAAGTGTGTGGCTGGGTATTCCAAGCATAGCTGCAAGGAACAGGGCATTTCACAGCCCATGTTCTTCTTCTGCACTTCATCATCAGAAGAGAATGTGCGTAAATTGAAATCAAATCTGCTTAGGATTTTACTTTGACTACAGTTTCTCCCAGACATTGGAAAGAAGGTTTAAAACTATGCCTTCTCTGAACATTAGTTAAGAATGTGTACATTGTTTACAAGATGAGGGAGGCTAACTGTCTCTCCCTTGGGGGTAAAAAGAAGAAAATGAAAATGGACCAAAGCATTTCCCACTACCTCAGAGCTTAACACTAGCTATTTCCTGAGTAAAAAAAAATCATAGAGGCATTTAAAGATAATTGGTTGAAAAGCATAATGCTTCTCTTGTGGTCAGCTGGTCTGTGTTTCTTATTTGTCAATATTCAACTTTATATTGCTCCTTTCTGGAAAAACATTATCACTCTAAGGGAGCTCTCATTGGGAATCAGAACAGGTGGCATAAACCATGTAACAAAAGTCCAACCACAGGGAACTAAAGATTAGACCAATTACACAAGAAACCGTGTGGTTGGAAGAACAGTTTTGAGAGGGTAACAGGCAGGAAGGCCAGGGGTCTCCAAACGGAGGAAACAGGCCGCAAGTGTCAGGCATTTTTCATCTCTCTCTTAAGCAGCAGGAGGAAACAAACTACAAGTGTCAGACTATTTTCCCTTCTCTATACAAAATTAAAAGGAGGTTTCTCTTAAAATTCTGTGTTGCCATGATGACACCTGGTTCTACCTGAACTTAACTTTTCTCAAACCTTGAGCTAACCAACGCGTTTTTCTTATGGAAATATTTTTCTCAAGCTATGGTAATGAACTATGTATTTACCCTAGACCCTGTCTTTCTTCAAGTCAGTTCCACTTGAGACCCAGAACCCATAAGGGCTCAACAAACCAGTATGTTTTACTCATACATTGTTCTCCTAATCTATGTTAATGAAACTATATATTTACTTGGAAACCTGCCTTTTTTCAAGATTCACATCAATCGTTTTATGGCCTGAGATGACTTACATTGTGCCAATGTTACTCAAAATGCGTGTTGTGGGTGAGGGGACGGGTGCCAGTCTGAGGTTTGAGACATACCCTTTCTCTAACTAACAGCTTGCTTATAGGTATATAACATCCTGCTAAAGGCTAGCACAGGGGGGCTCTTTCATTTCCCTTCTGATGTCTATGTCAGAAGCTTTTCTGTCTCTTTTATACTTCAATAAAACTTTATTACGCAAAAGCTCTAAGCAATCAAGCCTCGTCACTGGCCCTGGACTGAATTCCTCTCCTCTGGAGGCCACGAGTCCTGGCTTCTTTCATGGCTCAGCAGCAACCTTTCAGTTTCTTTTCTGCAACACTGATATTTAATGGCATCAGAGCGTTCATCAACATGGCTGACGTAACAAGGTGGAAAGTCATCGCAATTCTGTGGACCCATAAAGTACCAGAGGCTCCTGTTACTCAAAGATAATCAGTCCTGGAAAAAACTGAGGAAATCAAGTGCACTTAACGTGGAGATCAAAAGGCCATGGTAAATAATGAAAAAAAGTTAGATTGAGACTCCATCTGGAAAGAGAAAACCAGAAATTGTAAAAGCGAATTTATATGATTTAACAAAACGTAGGTTATAACTGCATTATGTACGAGTCCACAGGATGAATGAAGACTAAACCAACTATGATTCTGGAGGAGAAAGTATGATTTTCATTTCCAACAAAACTATATGATGGGTTGACAGCCTTCACTTTTTATTTTCAGACTAATTTTTTCCTTCATTTAACATTTTGTTTCTCAAATCGTTCAAGCTGGAAACATCTGTCAGGAAATCATCCTGATTCTTCACACAGTCTGGTCTACTCCTGGCAGAAAGCCACGACCTCACAACTTGGCTGTGTGCTCAGCAGTCCTCTAGCATCATTTTTCCTGACTTCATGACATTCTACATCTTCTGGAAAACTTGCAGCTTTGTTCTATAGTCAGTTTGTTCAATCTAACACCCTGGGGTAGACACTGATGAACCAGGATAGATGTCAGCCTTCAGCTGGAAGGAATGTTTGAGTAGAGACCAGTTCTTAAAATGGTCAGGTCCTTAGGGATTATCATACTAAACGAAGTAAGTCAGAAAGAGAAAGACAAACACCATATGATATCATTTATATGTGGAATCTAAAATATGATACAAATGTACATATCTATGAAACAGAAACAGACTCACAGACACAGAGAACAGACTTGTGGTTGCCAAGTGAGGGGGAAAGATTGGGAGTTTGGGATTAGCAGAGAATAATTATATAGAGAATAGATAAATAAGATACTACTGTGTAACACGGGGAACTATATTCAATATCCTGTGATAAACCATAATAGAAAAGAATATGTAAAAGAATATATATAAGTGTATAACTGAGTCATGTTGTTGTACAGTAGAAATGAACACAACATGGCAAATCAACTATACTTCAATAAAATTAAAAAAAAATAGTCAGGTCCTTAGTGGATATTTATGTGTTATGATGATGTATGCTCTCCTACACAAGCTCACATCTTTGGGGGACTCACATAATGAATAATTTGGATAATGAAGACCTGTATTTTTAGACCAATACAGTGAACTTAATTTTTTTGGACTCAAAGTCCACCAAATGATAACCTATTAGTATTTTTGTTAGAACTTCATGCAGGACTCTCACAGCTTGTAGGAGAATCTTCTGAATGAATGATCGGTATAAATCCATTACAAACAATCTGGAAATTTCAATGTTTGGGGATTTTAAAGTTCTTCTGCTATTTTTTTTCCCTAATCTGTTTCAGGGAGCAACAATGATGCCTCAGTTAGTAAATAGGAATTGACTATACTGGACTTTAGCTAACATCATAAAATAGAATAAGTCTCTACATTACAGAGATTTTCCAGTCATTTGTGTTTATAACTACCAGCCATACATACCAGTCTTACAAATGGCTGACTTTGAAAAACCTCTTCCTTTCACACGTAGAGGATTGCAAATGAGGATATATATGAAACTAAATAATCTGGAATAATATACCTATTCAGTGAATATTTATGTGTGTGTGCTAAGTTGGTTCAGTCATGTCTGACTCTTTGCAATCCTATAGACTATAACCTGCCAGGCTCCTCTATCCATGAGATTCTCCAGGCAAGAAACTGGAGTGGGTTGCCATGCCCTCTGCCAGGAGATTTTCCTGACTGAGGCATAGAACCTGTGTCTCTTAAGTCTCACACATTGGCGAGCAGGTTCTTTACCATTAGTGCCACCTGGGAAGCCCATTCAATGAACATAATTCTTTTAAATTTATATTTTATATTGAAGCATAGTTGATTTACAATGTCATGTTAGTTTCAGGTGTATAGTAAAATGATTTCAGTTATGCATATACATATGTTCATACTTACTCAGACTTTTTTGCTATATAGATTATTACACAATATTGACAAGAGTTCCCCGTGCTATACAGTAGTCCTTGTTTATCTGTTTTATATATAGGAGTGCTTTCTCCTGCATGCTCAGTTGCTCAGTCATGTCCAACTTTTTGCAACCCCATTGATAGCAGCCTGCCCGGTTCCTCTGTCCATGAAATTCTCTAGGCAAGAATACTGGAATGGATTGCCATTTCCTACTCCAGGGGATCTTTCCAACCCAGGGACAGAACCCGAGTCTTCTGCATTGGCAGGCAGATTCTTTACCAACTGAGTCACCTGGGAACTCCTAATTTATTCCCCCCGCTCCCTACCTTTTTCCATTGGTTTTCATAAGTTTGTTTTAAAGTCTGAATCTGTTTCTGTTTTGTAAGTAAGTTCATTTGTATCACTTTTTTTGAAGATTTCACATATAAGTGATATATAGTATCTGTCTTTCTCTGACTTACCTCACTTAGGATGATAATCTCTAGTTCCGTCCATGTTGCTGCATATGGCATTATTTCATCATTTTTGACTGAGTAGTATTCCATTGTATGCATATATGTGCATACACATCTTATTTATCCTTTCCTCTGTGGATGGACATTCAGGTTGCTTTCATTTTCTTGGCTATTGTAAACAGTGCTGGAATGAACACTAGGGTACATGTATCTTTTTGAATTACGATGTTCTCTGGGTATATACTCAGGAGTGGGCTTGCTGGATCATATGGTCATTCTACTTTTAGTTTTTTAAGGAATCTCCATACTGTTTTCCATAGTGGTACACAAATTTACATTCCCATCAACAATGTATGAGTGTTCCCTTTTCTCTACATGCTCTCCAACATTTACTATTTGCAGACTTTTTTTTTTTTATTGCAACAATGCTTTATTTAGGGTGGCCAGGAATTGAACCCACATATCTCCAAGGTCTGCCTGTGTATTCATTTCAAAAAAAGTTGCTGGCAAATAGAAATAAAAGGACAGGACCTACGTGGCCACCTAAGTGGCTTGGTGAATGAATTTTTTGCTGCTTTTAAGGGCAAAGGGTACTTCTTCACAGTCCTTGCTGCATTGGCCCTGCCCATTGTCCTGGGTTTTTCCTTAATGATGATATAGCTCTTAAATATAGTTTTCTTAGAAGACACAAGAACAAACAAGCACCTGACCCAGAACATTATTTGTGAATCATGATCACAGCATTTCTTGGCATCTGAGATATAGGTTTACCTGGGACTGGGCGTTGACATTGGCTCCATTTGTAACCAAGACCTTTACCACCTCTGCTTGCCCTGCCAAAGATGCTATATGCAACGCTGTGTTTCCTTTCTGTGAAACGAGAAACAAGAGCCATCAGTTCACCCATCTTTCTCTCTGCTTTCAGCATTTTACAAAATATTAAATCCCTCTGTAGGTTCCCCAGGAGAACAATGTTGATGAGTATTTCATGAGAAGCATGCCCGGATTCTTACTGAATTCTCATTGAATTGGGCAACTGATAACAAAAAGCACGAAATGCGTGACACTGACCTTTGTAGCTGCATCCACATTGGCTTCTCTCTGTAGCAGTTCAGAAACAACTTCTACATGGCCCTCTTTGGAAGCAAGATGGAGAGCGTTCAACCCATTCTGATTAAGTGAAGGGAAAGCTTTACTCAGCAGGTTGAAAATAGAGCAGTAAACAGTCCACTAAGAATTCTGAAGAAAACACCCTACCAACAACCATTTGCATGTGTGCAATGCAGGAGCCTGAATTAGGAATTAAAGTACTTGTGGCAGTTAGGTCAGTTGTTCTGATGCCATTATGTACTTTATTTTAGGAATTAATTGTTCAAGGACACATATCTACATTTCTGAATGCTCCTCTAACAAAGCGAAGAATAACTTGATCATTCAAGTTGGTGACATTTAATAGAAAACACTGGCAAAAAGAGAAAGTCTTGGTAATAACTTGGTAATAGAGGATTTGAGGACTTTAAAGTCTAGATTTAAAAAAATTTAACTGAAAACTTAAATAACAACAACAATCACCACAACTAACCTGATTGCAAATGTTGATGTCAACTCCATTTTTTATGTAGTCAAGGGCCTTTTCTAAGTGTCCAGCTCGAGCTGCTCTTAAGTAACTCGCATTGGCATCAGACTGAATAAAAAAGAAAAAACATTTGGTTTAAAAAAAGGAAACAAATATGCCTGCTTCTAACTACCAGATTATTGTTCAAACTATTTAAAAAAAAAGTAAAACCGAGATTTTTTTTTCAACTGAACTATTTTATTTCTAACATGAAAACACTAATATAAGGTCTTCATGAAGTCACCAGGAAAAGAACGAATTCTTCAAAAGTTAGTTTCAAGTGTATAAAACTATTCCTTCTGTGATGCCATAAGTGATTCCAAACTGAAAGAGAAAATTTCCCAGTATGTGTAGGCACATACAATTTCATAAGAGTTAAGGAAAATCCTGAAACTTTGGTAGTTACATTACAATAAACCTCACTGCTCTCTTTAATCATAAGTTTAATTATACAGATGCTGAACTACAATACTACATCTGAAACTCATAATTTTTAAAAAAGTGATTTAACATCTACCTCATTCCTTTGTATGTAACTATGGCCAATTTTTCAATTAATAGCTTCATAAATACATTTAACGCTGTTATACTAGTTTAACAGGAATTTGTGGTTAATGATGTTCTCTTCAGTTTTCCTGCAGGTCATAGCCATGTGTTGGAACATTGATTGTATTTGAAAAGCATTCATTTATAAACGTCTGCAGTTTGTGAAGCATACTTCCCATATATTTTAAAGCTAAGTCCACAACCCGTGGACAACTCTATTAGAAGCATTAACCTGTACAAATAAAGAAATATGTCCACCTTTTTTGAACATCAAAAGCCAAGTCTATAATTCATTCATTGGAAGCTTCCAACTCTAAACTATTGCTAAATTCTAATACCTACAGTTACACAGCTGAAATCATCTGCTACTGAAATTTTTTAATAGAAAAAAAGTGATAAGAAAAACTGCCAAGTTGAGTCTGCACAATTTGTAAAGGAATTACAGAAGGAGATTTTCTTGAAAGGGCTGCCGAAAACATCACTAGTTATAAATGCAATCATGCAGGATGTGGCTTTAAAGAGCCAAGTGTCTCCCTTCAGGCATTTGGCCACTACCTCCTTCAAACTCCCATTCACTTGCCACCTCATCTGTGAAGGCTTCCCAGGCCTCCAGGCAGAGTCCAATTGCTCAGTGCTCCCAAGGCACTCATTTCATTGAGCCCTCTTGGTATCACCCAGCATCATAGTTTTTGGTGTACCTGTCCTTTGTCTTCCCTAAATTGTAAGCTCCTGAATAATAGGCAGAGCTGTATTAAGGGGTAGACAAATGGAAAGTCACTAAGATGCCAGTCCTTGAGGAACACTAATTTGACCCTGGAAATGTACTTGAGATGAAGAGAATTCCTTCCCTCAGAAGAATCTCCAATTTTGGTATGGGTCAGTTCAGTTAAGAATTGACTTGCTCAAGACCTAAATGAAAGGGCAGTGCCTCTAGGGTGTCCTCTCTTCCCATGCACATTAGTATGCCTCTCTCTGAAGGAGTCCTGCTTCTTCTAAATTAGGGTTTCTTAATCTCAGCAGTACTGGCATTTTGATCCAGATAATTTTTTGATGTAAGGAACAATCCTGTCCAGTGTCCATGTTCACCAGCATTCCCAGCATCTACCAATCAGGAACCAGTGGAATCTCCTATTTGAGACAACCAAAAACGTCTTCATGAAGCCAAGTTTCCCAAGGTGAAGGCTAAAACCTCTCCAGATGAGAACCACTGCTCTAAAAAAATAGTAAATCGATTTGTTTAAAGATTGTGCGTTTCAAAAGGCTTTCATATTTTGCATTGCCATATGCCTTGTCCTAGCACCAGGCAGTGACTATATGTATGACATTCATCCTTCTGCTTCCCCTACAACTGGAAGCATCCCTGGCACATAGCAGGTGCCTATAAATGATTTGTGAATGGATGAATCAACAAATAAGTAAACTGTGTGGAAATAACGGATTAATTGAGGAGGGCATGGCAACCCACTCCAGTATTCTTGCCTGGAGCATCCCCATGGTCAGAGGAGCCTGGAGGGCTGCAGTCCATGGGGTTGCAAAGAGTCAGACATGACTGAGCAACTAAGCACAAACTGTTTAATTAAAATATTTCCTGGAACAATACAGGAGGCTTTATTAACAACAACAAAAACAACACGGGAGCTATTTACATTGAGAATTTGCTGTGACACAAAGCTGAACGGCAGAGAGCATAAGCTAAGCCATAAGTTTGGTGTCTGGGAACACATGTAGGTATTGCTGAAGTAAAATTGGGATTTGAGTCAAGCATGCAGATAATTTAATCAGGGCAGAGAATTAAGTAAGAGTAAAACAACAAATTTGGTTCAAATCAGACAAAGGACAAACCAAAGTTTCCAGGAATGTAATGAAACATAAAGTTCAGTCCTTAAAGCAATTTGGTACTTGGAGAAGGTTAGTTTTGTTTGGTTTTTAAGTTCGGTTGGAAACAAATTAGCTATGCAAGGATGAGTCACTGTACCATAAAACATCATCTTTGTGCCTGCTCAGTGACTTATTAGTGAATTTGCCCAGAAGGGCTCTGATGCTGTCCTGGGAACAAATGACACAGCCTGCCTGGATTATTTCAATGGCCAGAGATAACAACAGTGAATTAAGTCGGCACCCCAAACCCTGACTTTGAATACACAAAAACAGCAGTTATGGAAGTTTAAAAAAAAGATGTCAGAATTCAAGGAAAGCCCCTGAATTGATTCTAGATCTAAAAAGGTTTGGTGATTCTTTATACTGTCCATTTTGCTCTCACATTTTCTCAGAATTTTCCCACTAGAAACTTTAAAGCAAAACAAAATACAGACAGTATAAACAAAATATTCTAATTCAGTGGTTGCCTACCTATTTGGTGTTCAGATTCTTTTGAGATTAACAAAAGTTATGAATCAGTTGCTTTCTTTCAATAATCACACATATATACATACATAGACCAAGTATGCTTATGTACCTCAGATCTGCATACACACACATTTTCATAGACATCAAATATGCATACACAAATCTGCATACATGCAATATAAATATAAATCTACATGCATGCAATATAAACATGCATGTGTATAAAAATGCATATGCAAACACAATTTGCACACTATTTCAGGCTCAGGATCACAAAGTTGGCCCACAGATTCATGTTTAAGAACATCTGCTCTAAGGATAAAGAATTCTCTGGTGGATACCCTCCCTATATCTATTTCACCCAGTATACCCTGGTATCAAATAATTCTCTGCGGTGGCTAATTTATTAACTGAGAACTTCAGGAAAAAGAGAAGGGAAGAGAAAAAGGAATTAATTTCTTTTTTTTCACTTCTCCCAGCTTTCTGTTATACGCAGACATGTCCAACACACCAATAATAATAACCAGCCACTGCTTGTACTTCAAAGAAAAAGTCCAGGAAGAGAAAGAGAGGAAAATACGAAGAAAGAGCAAGAAGAGGGAAGTAAAGACTGCCCTCAAGAAACATGACAACTTAGGAAATGCAGTTATTATGGCGCACAGACAAGAACTGAGAAGTTCTTCCTTCTAGTCTCAGCCACCTGCAAGCCACGCAGCAATGTCTTTCTTCCACAAGCATTAGTTGCATGTTGACTTTGTTCTAGCCCTACCAACATCCAGCTGTATGCTGGGAAACAAAACAGATGTGGTACCAGTTAAGACTCACTTGCCTTCATCTTAGCTGTCATTCCATCAAGTAACTAGGGGTTACTCTTAACACAGGCTATGTATGACCTGTTTTTTAATCTAGAACATTCTATCCAAACAGTGTCTCTTTAAAGGCAACTGTAGACAAATTACTCTGGAAGGAGATTAGGTCCTATGAGAGGCTAAGCGCTGTCACATGGAAAGTCATACTAAGGAGGCCATCGTCATCAGAGTTAGTTGGTACAAAATGAGTATGAGCAAGTTGGTCAGCATTTTTTCTCCTCCCCCGCCCCTCCTAGATGATGAAAATCCGAAGGAGGAATTTGGAAAATGTATGTATCTTTTGCCACTATTTGATGTCTTGTCTACATAAAACTTTACTTGATAAGAAATATGAACCATGTATGTTTTACAAGGAAATCGCTTCAAGGACAGACAAGCACTGTTAGGAATTAAACTTACTCAGAATTTTTACCTGTACTGAATATTATTCAACAGAAAGCAGTGATTAAAAAAAAAAATTCCCAAGTACTAATCTCAGTAATAACTAATACTTCATAACTCAATGTGCTAGACACTATTACAAGCACTTAGATCAACTTAATTATATTATTGGCACTGAATTATATCATTAGTCACACTTAATATAATATGTATTAATTGTATAAGCGTATAGTGTGTGTGTGTGTGTGTGTTAGTGTCCAGCTCTTTGTGACCCCATACTCCTCTGGCAATGGGATTCTCCAGGCAAGATTCCCAAGGAGATTCCCTCCTCCAGGGGATCTTCCCCACCCAGAGACTGAACCCACGTCTCTTGCATTGAAGGCAGATTCTTTATCCTCTGAGCCTCCAGGGAAACTCCAGTTGTATAAGTACTTATATTAACTTAATCCATATAATATTTTCATGGAATAGTATAGTGGGTTGAATAATGTCCCTCTAAATTCATGCTCACTGTGAAACTCAGAACATGACCTTATTTGGAAATAGGGCTTTTGCAGATAAAATTATTTAAGATGAGGTCATATTAGATTAGAATGAACCCCAAATCCAATAATTGATGTCCATATAAGAAGAGAAGATATACAAATATCAAATCATTATGTTGTACATCTGAAACTAATATAATGCTGTATATCAACTACATTTCAATTTTTAATAAAGAGAAGACACAGAGATACATAAGGGAGACCACATAAAGATGGAGGAAGAAACTAGAGTAATGCTGCCACAAGACCAGGAAGGCCAGGAGTCACCAGAAGCTGGAAGAGGCAAAGAAGAACTATTCCCTAGAGCCTTTGGAGAGGGTGTAGCATGGAGGACACCTGGATTCTGGACCTCTGGCCTCCAGAACTGTGAGAGAATACACTCTCTTGTTTCCAACCAGTTAGCTTGTGGTGGTTTGTGTAGAAGTCCTGATCCAAGGAAGCACTGTTAGTAGTAGCTCCACTTTATATATGCTGAACTACAGAGAGAATGAATGACTTTCACAGTGACATATAACTTGTGAGTGGCAAGGATATATATCCATATCCAGACAGTCTGACTCCAGAGTTTAGACTGTTAATCAGTAGTTAAAGAAAGGGCGATAAATATTTGGTCACTAGTCTGTGCCCAGTAACTCATTAGTTCATTATTTCATTCATTTTCCATCAAACAACTGTCTGTCCATTCATCAATCCATCAAATGAACTATATAGATACTTTAAAGTATGTCCCCTTTCAAGCCCAATTCCTTCACTGAGTTTATTTTAAGGCTCAAGATCAGTCTGAGAGTGGCTCACCAGAAGACATGCAGACTGCCGATGCAGTGAGAATAATAACAGAGTTCTTCTTCACTGCCGCTAAGTCTTAGGGGGGCAACCTCTGACATCTCTTACTACCTGATCTACCAGTTCTCTCTTCTTTTCCTTTATTTCACCTTCCCACCTATCTGGGAACCAGGTGAAGGGGAAGATAATCCTTCCTGTAAGCTTCAGGTTCTTTTTTTCTCCTGGTGTCCTGTTTTCTGTCTACCAACATAATCAGGTATTTCTTAAACCTAAACTGCTCCCCCTCCAAAAAAAACCCACACAAACAAACACAAAACAATCTTTTCTTCCACTTTTGTACCTAGCACTCTTTGCAAGGGATGTCTATTTCTCAGTGCAGTAGACTAGTTAATTGGTCTGTATCCCAAAAACTCTAGTAACTAGCAGTGTTACCTGTGGCAAGATTTTAAACATGCTTGCCTCAGTTTTCTCAGCTGTCAAATGGGGATAAAATAATCTACTATTATAATGAAATTAGTTCATGTACAGTAATCAACAGGCTGAATGCATAGGAAACAATAAATGATTACTATTTTATAATTATTCATTGAACATCAAACATTTTGACGGATTGGTTTAGGTTAGTCTGACTACTTCCATATAATTAATACTAATCCATCTTTGAATCCTTGGCAATATGGCTTCTCTTGCTAATCCTCTTGCTAATCAATAAAATCTCTCTGTACAAAATCACCAACAACATTTCAATTCCATTACTTAATTATAATTCTCTCCTCTTAATGTTGAACCATTGGACAGTACCAATCACTTTCTCTTTCGTCAGCATCTTCCTTTTGGCCGCTCTCTTTTCTTTATTCAAGCCTTTTTGCTCCTCACTGTTTCAACCCATCACTGAAAAATGGGCTTTTCCATTTTCAGATCTCACATTTCTTTCCTTCCTGTGCTCTTCATCACTATCATGACTTCTACCACTCTTTTTACACTTAATACTCATTGATTGTGCCTATCTGCATCTAACCCAAACATTTCCATTTCTATGTCTCACAATTTCTGTACCACAACAGCACAACATTTACCAAGAATGTGTAACGTATCTGTCACTGCAACTAGGTATTCATGGCAGAGATGTGAATAAAAAACTTCCTTGATCTCCTTAATTCAATTTTAAGATATCAAGATTATCCTAACCACTCAGGCATGCAACTTTGGTGTCAGTCCTTTTTTTAATTTTAATTGAGGTAATATTTGACATGTAACATTGTATTAGTTTCAGGTGTACAATGACTTGATACATATATTGAGAAATGATCACCATAGTAAGATAACATCTATCACCATACATAGTTATAATTTTTTCTTGTGACGAGAGGTGTGAATTTTTTATTACTTTTTTCTTCTTCATCATTTCCCTGAAACTTTCTCCGAGAAAGTTTCACACTTGAATCCTATCAAATATTCCGTCTCTGAGAACTTTTATAGTTTCTATTTTCCTTTTAAAAAGTACTTATCAGGAACTTTGCTAGTGGTCCTGTGGTTAAGACTCCATGCTTCCACTGTGGGGGCATGGGTTCTATCCCTGGTCAAGGAACTAAGATCCTGCATGCTATGCAGCACAGCCAAGAGAAAAAAAAGTGAAAGAAAAATCATAAAAGAAATACCCACATACCCAATCAGCTGAAGAATGAAAGTTACAGGCAGCTTTGTAGATTTGCAAGGGGCCCTTCCTTGACTAGCTCTCCGAAGACATCCTCTGTTCTAGTTTAATCATTCTCATTTAACCCTACTCCTGGTACACACAGGCAAGATCTTAAGGTATGCGCATGCATGCGTGATAAGTTGCTTCAGTTGTGTCCAATTCTGTGTGACCCCATGGACAGTAGCCTGCCAGGCTCCTAGTTCACGGGAATCTCCAGGCAAGAATACTGGAGTGGGTTGCCATGCCTTCCTCCAGGGGAATCTTCCTGACCCAGGGATCTCCTCCATTGACAGGTGGCTTCTTTACCATTAGCGCCACCTTGGAACCCCTAAGGTATACACATCTAGGATCATAAATGCTGGGTCATTGGTTATGTGCTTATTCAATTTTACTAGTTAATGACAAATTGTTTTTCAAAGTGACTGGTACCACTTTACACTTTCTGTAGTTTGTGATTATTGATTGTAAGCTCACAGTCCTCAGAAATTAATCTTTGAGAATTCTTTTGGATCTGGGTTAACAGAAGCAGAATTGAAACCATAACTACTCTATAAGCCCAGACTGTTTTCTCAAAACCCATGGTGCTGTGGAACCCTAGGGTTCAAGAATTCTATGTACAAAATGACCATATCATTCAGGAATCCCACTCCATGGCATATATCTGGAGAAAAATCATACTTAAAAAACAATACATGCACCTCGATGTTTGTTGCAGCACTTTTACAAGTCCAGGACATGGAATCAACCTAAATGTTCATTGACAGATAAACAGATAAAGAAGATATGCCATTTGCATCAACATGGATGGACCATAGAGATGATCACTCTAAGTGTAGTAAGTCAGACAGAGAAAGACAAATATTGTATATCACTCATATGTGGAATCTAACTTTTACAAATGAACTTGTTTACAAAACAGAAACAGACACAGATTTCAAAAAAAGTATGGTTACTAAAGGGGATAGAAGAGTAGGAGGAATAAATTAGGAGTTTAGGATTAACATATACACATTGCTACATATAACATAGAAAATCAACAAGGACCTACTGTATAGCAAAGGGAACTCTACATGATACCCATATATGATAACCTATATGGGTAAAGAATCTGAAAAAGATTCTGAAAAAGAATGAATACATGGGCATACATTAATGTTGCAATCACTTTGCTGTATAGTTGAAATTGACACAATATTGTAAATCAACTATACTCCAATAAAATTTTTTTTAAAAAGGAAAACAAAGAGTAAGGTTGAGTAATAAGCAGAGTTCCATATACCTATTTTCAGTGACAGCCAAAGTAGGTCTACTTTTATCTGTTACTTTTATATATTAATGTTTGATGATGTGCTTCATTTGTAAAAAATATTTCTGCTTTTAAACCATAACATTCAATCAATTCCTATGGCAGTCTCTAAGGCCCTTGAAAACCCGGGCCAAATACTTCCAGCTTGAATTAAAATACAAACACTGATCTTGAAGGTAATCTAGACAGCTTCGGTTCAGTTCAGTTCAGTAGCTCAGTCGTGTCCGACTCTTTGCGACCCCATGAATCGCAGCACGCTAGGCCTCCCTGTCCATCACCACCTCCCGGAGTTTACTCAAACTCATGTCCATCGAGTCGGTGATGCCATCCAGCCATCTCATCCTCTGTCATCCCCTTCTCCTCCTGCCCTCAATCCCTCCCAGCATCAGGGTCTTTCCCAATGAGTCAACTCTTTGCATGAGGTGGCCAAGGTATTGGAGTCTCAGCTTCAGCATCAGTCCTTCCAATGAACACCCAGGACTCATCTCCTTTAGGATGGACTGGTTGGATCTCCTTGCAGTCCAAGGGACTCTCAAGAGTCTTCTCCAACATCACAGTTCAAAAGCATCAATTTTTCGGTGCTCAGCTTTCTTCAGAGTCCAACTCTCACATCCATACATGACCACTGGAAAAACCATAGCCTTGACTAGATGGACCTTTGTTGGCAAAGTAATGTCTCTGCTTTTTAATATGCTATCTAGGTTGGTCATAACTCTCCTTCCAAGGAGTAAGCATCTTTTAATTTCATGGCTGCAATCACCATCTGCAGTGATTTTGGAGCCCCCCAAAATAAAGTCTGACACTGTTTCCACTGTCTCCCCATCTATTTCCCATGAAGTGATGGGACCAGATGCCATGATCTTAGTTTTCTGAATGTTGAGCTTTAAGCCAACTTTTTCACTCTCCTCTTTCACTTTCATCAAGAGGCTTTTTAGTTCCTCTTCACTTTCTGCCATAAGGGTGGTGTCATCTGCATATCTGAGGTTATTGATATTTCTCCCGGCAATCTTGATTCCCACCCCTCAAAGACTTATTATTTCTCAACTGGCCCCATAATTTCCCAGCACTGTGACTTCACCTACAACATCATGCCTGGCAGTCATGCTCACCATCACCCCTCACTCTCCATCCCCCAACAAGAGATACACCAACTATATCCTATGTCCAGCTCAAATGTCACTGCAGCTTTGCTATTTTACCTGATAAACACCAGTTATGACCCCTTTTCTCTCCAGACTCCTAGAGCACTTGGTCTGTTCAGCTTAGATGCCAGCTATCTCCTCAAGATGGACTCTACTCTCTCTCTTTTAGGTCTATGTCCTGCTCAGAGCCGAGTTCTACATGATAGACTGTCAGGAAATGCTAAATAAAGACATATTCATTCCTTGAGTGTCCAGTGCCCTAATTTTTCCTTGAGAAGCAAACATTCACACTAACTTAATTGGGAACAAAAAAGTGTCTGTTTCATATCCTCTTTAGTCTCTTGCTCCCTCTTCATATCACCAGAGTCTACTGACAGAATTAGAAGCTCCTCCAAAATTCAAGAGAAGATGAAGGAGTGGATCTGACTTTATTTTGGTTTCTTCACTCACTTTGCACATAACCTGATGTGTAATATGCCTGCTGGGATCACCAATGGAGCAATGTCTTTGCTCTAACTATTAGAATCCTCAGGTAAAGTCAGAAAGAGGAAGAAAAATACTGAATGAAATCACCTCTATTCAGAATCTAAAATATGACACAATGAACCTACCTATGAAACACAGATACACAGAGTAGACTCGTGGTTGCCAATGGGAAGGGGGTAGGGAAGGATCGGGAGTTTGGGATTAGCAGATGCAAACTATCATATATAGGATGGATAAACAACGAGATCCTACTATACAGCACAGGGAACTATATTCAGAATCCTGTGATAAACCATAATAGAAAGGAATATCAAAAATAATATATCTGAGTCACTCTGCTGTATACCAGAAACCAACATTGTAAATCAATTATACTTCAATAAAATGAATTTTAAAAAAAGAATATGCAGATCAAATCGACATTTTGTTGTGCCTAATGAATCACAAGGCATCTAAGTGTCCTGTATCTAATAATATGGTAACATAAGTAATAATTACTGGGCACTTATAATATGGAATTCCAGTTGAGCGATTTCAAATCCTGAAAGATGATGCTGTGAAAGTGCTGCACTCAATATGCCAGCAAATTTGGAAAACTCAGCAGTGGCCACAGGGCTGGAATAGGTCAGTTTTCATTCCAATCCCAAAGAAAGGCAATCCCAAAGAATGCTCAAACTACCACACAAATGCACTCATCTCACAAGCTAGTAAAGTAATGCTCAAAATTCTCCAAGCCAGGCTTCAGTAATATGTGAACCGTGAACTTCCAGATGTTCAAGCTGGTTTTAGAAAAGGCAGAGGAAAAAAAAAAAAGAAAAGGCAGAGGAACCAGAGATCAAATTGCCAACATCAGCTGGATCATCGAAAAAGCAAGAGAGTTCCAGAAAAACACCTATTTCTGCTTTATTGACTATGCCAAAGCCTTTGACTGTGTGGATCACAATTAACTGTGGAAAATTCTGAAAGAGATGGGAATACGAGACCACCTGACCTGCCTCTTGAGAAACCTGTATGCAGGTCAGGAAGCAACAGTTAGAACTGGACATGGAACAACAGACTGGTTCCAAATAGGAAAAGGAGTATGTCAAGGCTGTACATTGTCACCCTGCTTATTTAACTAATATGCAGAGTACATCATGAGAAATGCTGGGCTGGAAGAAGCACAAGCTGGAATCAAGATTGCCGGGAGAAATATCAATAACCTCAGATATGCAGATGACACCACCCTATGGCAGAAAGTGAAGAGGAACTAAAGAGCCTCTTGATGAAAGTGAAAGAGGAGAGTGAAAAAGTTGGCTTAAAGCTCAACATTCAGAAAACTAAGATCATGGCATCTGGTCCCATCACCTCATGGGAAATATATGGGGAGACAGTGGAAACAGTGTTAGACTTTATTCTTGGGGGCTCCAAAATCACTGCAGATGGTGACTGCAGCCAGGAAATTAAAAGACGCTTACTCCTTGGAAAGAAAGTTATGACGAACCTAGATAGCACATTAAAAAGCAGAGACATTACTTTGCCAACAAAGGTCCATCTAGTCAAGGCTATGGTTTTTCCAGTGGTCATGTATGGATGTGAGAGTTGGACTCTGAAGAAAGCTGAGCACCGAAAAATTGATGCTTTTGAGTTGTGATGTTGAAGAAGACTCTTGAGAGTCCCTTGGACTGCAAGGAGATCCAACCAGTCCATCCTAAAGGAGATGAGTCCTGGGTGTTCATTGGAAGGACTGATGCTGAAGCTGAAACTCCAATACCTTGGCCACCTCATGCGAAGAGTTGACTCATTGGGAAAGACCCTGATGCTGGGAGGGATTGGGGGCAGGAGGAGAAGGGGATGACAGAGGATGAGATGGCTGGATGGCATCACCGACTCGATGGACATGAGTTTGAGTAAACTCCGGGAGTTGGTGATGGACAGGGAGGCCTGGCGTGCTGTGATTCATGGGGTCGCAAAGAGTCGGACACAACTGAGCGACTGAACTGAACTGAACTGATAATATGAAAGGTATGTTCATTGACTGCCATATTCTCAGGGGCCTGTGAGGTCTGTGTCATTATCACCCACTTTTCAGACTAGAAAATTAGGTTATTAAAAAAATAATGATAAAACAAGAAAGAAAAGTAAAAAAAAAAAAAAGTCAAGTTAGGCAACTTTTCCACAGGACTTTCTTCTAGAAACTGGCAGAGCCAGGATTAGAACTTACATCCACCTGGTTTTAGAGCTCTGGTCTTAACACCCTAGTACGTAATGCTTAAGTGTTCCAGAGTGATATCAAAGTGGAAAAAGGAACTTAGATTCACTAAGTCAAGAGGGAAAGAAACAGCAGCAACATTTTTTTGGAGTCATGGGAGAGGCAGACAGGCATGCAGCTTGGTACTGTTCATAGATGAATTTATTTCATGATCCTCGACATTTGATAATTCTGTGTTTTCAAAGAGAAGAAGGAAACTCAAGAAGCTGCATAAATGCCACAGCTAAATCACATTAGAATGAGAATTCAAATTCAGGTCTGTGTGATGTCACATCCTAGAAATTGTTCTTTAACCAACTTCCCTTGCCCATCACCATTCCTTCTGGCCAACAGGACAGATGCCCAAACATGGGAGATCTTTCCCACATTCACTTGTTCCTACAAGTAGTCGACTGTGTTTTTCCCTCTAACATGTTTATGCTAGGTGTTCTGGATGTTATAATTAAGTAACCTAATTAGGTATTATTTAAGCTGGGAAATAGTATATAGAGAAACAGTATTTTTATGAAAATGAAATTAAATGTTTTGGAAAGACCTGATGTTCCTAAAAGTGTTGCTGGTGAGTCAGATATGGACACGATGACTAGAAGTGATGAAAATAAAAATTGGAAAAATTTTATAGTCAGATTACTTCCCAGATTACTTCAGTTTCTAGCTTTCCTTTAAAGATACTGAATCTGAGACTCACAGAAAAAGAGCGGGTGTCATGGGAGGACAACATGAACTCTAGAAGGGGATCTTTGTTCAGAGAAAAGTCCTTATCTTCACAACTCCCATTTGGCAAATGGATGTACACTGACGTGCCTTAAGGTAAAAATCAAATGTTCAACAAATATGAATAACTTTATGATTCCTGGCTGCTAACCACTTAAAAAAATTAACCCAAGAACTACTAATATAAATTCTTCTAGGTAAAAAGACATTCTAAACAAACTTACAGTTAACTAAACTTACTTTATGGTTACTAAAGGTGAAATTGGGGGGAGAGAGAAATTGGGAGGTTGGGATCGATATTTACATACTACTATATATAAAACAGATAACTAATAAGGGCCTGCTGTATTGCACACAGGGAACTCTACTCAATATTCTGTAATAACCTATATGGGAAAAGAATCTAAAAAAGAATGGATATATGTATAACTGATGCACTTTGCTGTATACCTGAAACTAACAAAACATTGTAAATCAACTATATTTTAATTAAAATATTTTAAAATATTTGCCTCTTCAAAGTAGATTTCTAATATAAAAAATAAAAGGCTTTCTATTGACCTTTCTTCCTACTTCTTGAGAAGATTCTAAAACACCTTTATTAGAATAAAGCTTTTTCCAATAAAAATATCCATAAGTAATAACGTCTTATCTAGGTGACCGGATCCAACAGAGCACACTGCCTGGTTTCTGGTCACACATCAGAAAATATGGCCCAGGAAGATCACCAAATTTCCAAACTTCTCATATTGGATGCACTAATTTAAATGTGAATGGCAGTACCAGTGTGTTTATGCAGACATGTCCAGAAAGTAAATCAATCGTTTCTTAAATCCACATTCTTTACCTCACTGTGAAGTGGCACTGGAAATGAAATCTACAAGTCTGGGTCTTGAAGTCATCAGTGTTTTCTAACTATTAAAACACATCTTCAAAGTGGATGTTACATTGTTCATTCCATTACCAGTATTTGAGAAGTCATAGTCAATAAAGGTATCAATATCCAGCAGTCAAGGAGTAATGACTACTTGGCCTCTACCCTGAGATGCAGTTATGGCTTTTAGTGACCTGCAGGCAGCACATGTAAGGAGAATTCACAGTACAAGAACCTGTGGCAGATGATAAAGTCCATAGAAGCTCATAGAGAAAAGCCATTTTTCTGCATCCTGGATAGAGCTGGGAAAAGAGCTAAGAGAAGGAGATAAGAGTTCAACAGAGTGAACACCTGTCCACTTGGTCAGTGGGGACAAGAAGGAAGAGGCTAGAGATTCAGAAACGAAAGGTTGGAAGAATGGCTTATAGACAGTCTCTACGGAAAAGAAAAGTCTCCTGGGGAGAACATTCAAGGAGAGTGTCACAGAAGGCTTGGAATGGCAGATAAATCTGATTTAACTTCACCCTAAAGATACCAGGGGACAATGAAGTGTTTTGAAGAATGAAAAGGAATCATTAAATCTATATTTTAGCCCAACCTAACTGATGGTGGACTAAAGTGTGGGAGAAAATGGAGACAAAAAGATCTGTAGGTCAATGGTTGTCAATCACCTTGCTTCAAGGACCTCCAGGGGAAACAATCAAACTACTCAGATCCCACCCAGAGAGTCAACTGGTCTGAGATGGGACTTTTGATAAACACAACTCAAGCGATTCTAATACAAAAACAGAGGTGACCACTGCTGAATTAGGTATGTATTAGGTGAGCACCACTGAATTAGGTTGTTGTATAAACATGGCTCTATTGATAAACGGGCTTCCCTTGTGGCTCAGCTGGTAAAGAATCCGCCTGCAATGTGGGAGACCTGGGTTCAATCCCTGGGTTGGGAAGATCTCCTGGAGAAGGGAAAGGTTATCCACTCCAGTATTCTGGCCTGGAGAATTCCCTGGACTGTGTAGTCCATGGGGTCACAAAGAGTTGGACATGACTGAGTGACTTTCACTATTGATAAATGGAGATTTGAAGGGGAAACAGCAAGTAGAATGGAAAAGAAAGGAGTGCTGAGAAGTGTGTTTTTGAAGGTCTTAATTTCATGTAAGAGAAGATTAAATTCTCAATGCTAAATTTGCAAATTTTAGCTTTCATATTTGCCTCTCCTCTTTCTCTCACTCTTCTCTGCCTGCCCCTCATCTTTTAAAGCAAACTTTCACAGGATGAAATGAAAGATACAAAGCTTTTCTTGGTAGCACGAGCAGCAATTTTTGATGGATAAAGTAATACAGGTTTATAAATTATTCTCAGTCAGGAAGGAGACTTACACAGTATGGGGTCCTGCTTATCAAGATCCCCAAATCCTCTATGGCACTGCTCCTCAAGTAGTGACTTCAGTGTCAATTACAGTTTTGAAATATACATGGAGTTGCTTTGTAGAACTTCTCCAAGACATGGTGCCATGGTGCTTACAATCACATGAGATGGGAGCCAGTGACAAAGGATAACTTTTTTTTTTTTCTCACTGGACTCACAGAATCGCTGCTTACATCCTGGATCATGACTATTCAGATAGTAACCGTATTCAAAGCTTCCAGCAACTTTTAGAGTAAGATATTATGTGCTGCTATTTTATAGATATTTTACCCAGTGATCTAATTTCTGACCACTTCAAAAGAATGCAACTGACTGCACAACTTAAAACAACTGTGACATTCACGCAACAATCTGCCTCCTGTCAGTAAAAACCTCAGACCTGTCTGTGGGATACAGTTGTGTTTTTTTTCCCTCTCTGAACAGGGCATGAGGTATTCATGTCACCTAACAGATCCCTTTTAGGTATGTGTTTATAGGTGGGTATAGAGATCTTAAATAAAGGGAAATTCTGTGTGTGTGTCTTTTGCATGGCAAGTGTTTGAAAAAACTCGAAACCTTTTATTTAGGGAAGACCTGTGGTTATTAAGACTCCGTTCTCTTTTATTTGCTCCCTAGTTATTGGAAATAAACCAGCATTTTTCATCCATAAAGAGGGAGGGGGAGGAATACAAGGGGCTGGGGGCTTAACCAGTATGGAAAATGCTCCTAAAGGCTGTCTACACTTGTAATCACCACCAACATAACCACCCCAAGTACAAGAGGCTGCCTCCACAGATTCCTTCCGATCACTACAAGGCTGCCTTTGTTTGTAAGGATTTTGCTTGGAAGTAACCTCAGTTCATCCCTGAAAATGAGGTCACTGTCCCCTAACACATGTTAGGCATGGTTAGCATCTTTTCACTGGGACTTCGGCCAGGGAGGCCCCTGCTGTTGTACATTTCAAACCTGCCAGGGCTTCTGCACATAGTAGCCGCTCGGAAACTGAAAGGCAAAACAACATTCCTAGCCTTATCTTGACTTAGAGGGGAATGAGAATTAGTTTAAAAAAAGAAATACAGGGCTGGCAGGCTTTTGTTTTTATAAAGGCAGTGGGTTGTTGTTTTTTTTTTTTTTTGAGATTTATGTTGCCATGCTGATAAAACCACTCTCATCGAGTCTATTATGATGTAACTTATATAAAGAAGAAGATCCAGAATCCAAGCCTCTTTATCTGGGTGAGATATATTTTCTCACTCATCATTCAGAGTCCTAAAAATTCTCCTGGAGACTGATTAGAAATAAAAATAAATATAGAGAAGATGTTTCTCATAGAGGAAACAAAAAAAGCACGCTAGTTACCAGTGGTGGGCACGTGGGCATTTCCAGTCTTTCTGGAAACGTAAGGTTAATTCTGTTTAGCTGCTGAACAAGATTTGTTTGCGTTTGTCTGAAATTTTCTGGAATACAAAGTAGGACTTAAAGGGCCAGTTTCACCTGCCTCCCAAGGGATACAAAACCATTTGTATCAAGGAGGGAGAGTTTTGAATGTCTTAATAATATGAGGTCAACATAGTAATCTTTTGCCTTTATTTGTACTAGCCTGGGGCAGAATTTCAAATCACTTTGACTTAAAACTCTCATTTAAAAATTTTTCCTCACACAATAGAGGCTGCAAGTTCTCTTAGTATACTGTAGACACAGATTATATCCTAACTCTACTATGTATTAAGTAGAAACAATAAATAGTTAGGAATTGATAGAACAGAATGATTTGACTAAATGACAGGGGAGTCCCCAACTCCCCTAAAAGCTCCCTGACACTATATGATGGGAATATAGCTCTTGGTATATATCCAAGAGTGAAGGTATATATACCCTTACAGCTCATGGTAAATAAACAGTTTATATCCCCAATGAGCAAAAATGGGTAAGTGTTCATGAAAGTTCTATTGTAACCAGAGTACCTTATACAAGATGTGGAACAAGGTGTAGCTCTTTACCCAAAATGTGCTTGAAGTTTTAAATGCAAACCAAAGGAACTTCTCATTCCATCCAAGGACATTTCAGATAGGGTGAGCTAGTCTTGATTTACATCAGAGTGAAGGTATACAAGAGGGATACGTTATTTTAAGATTCATAAAATATTTCTCTTTGGTTATTCTGAAATGATAAAGATCCAAATAAGTAAGCAGGAAAATAGTCAGAGATGGAGAAATCACTCCTGCAAAGACTCTTTTGCAGGTACATTCCTTACCAGGCTTGTTTGATACCTCTGCTGTGTTTGGGCATGTTTCAGGTTATCTCTTGGGACAAAGAAGCACTAGAGAAATGGTAACACATTGTTTGGGGGAAAAAAAATAAAAGTCTATTCCCAGCACTCTTGGTGCTCAACAATTCAGAATATGGAACAGCCCTAGATAATTTTCCATTTTTTTTCCCCCTATCTTCATCCACAAAGATGGAATATTACAGCAAGGAAGATTTAGTCTTTTGGGAATTTTAATCATCTTTATTTTAGGGAATTATTTTCCCCATTGAGATACAATAAGAACACAATGGAAGATTGCATAAAAGAGCAGTTCCTACCCATTTGCAATGTGTCCATTTTGTAGATGGCAGGCTTTCCAAAATGTATGACTGAATGCCTTTTTCCACTTGTTAGGTGGAAGGCAAGTGCGGAACAAAAAAAATAGAGCCATTTGGGGTCTTAAAATTTCTCATTGTCAGTCATCCCTGTCCCTCTTCTTGCTATGCTTCATCTAGTTCATCTGTCTCAATTATTTCCCACGTGAACTTGTCTTTTAAGAAATCTGCTTTTGCTCTCCCATGAGTGATGGCTGCCTATAAAACACCTGATGCATAATCCATACTTCATTGTTCACTTCGGGACATGGCTGTCTTAAAGGAGCAGGCTCCCCTACCCTGGGAAAGATCAGTTGACATGTATCTCATGTTGCCTTCATTTACAATTGTGTTACAGCACAAGTGTCCCATATGTGTGTGCCCTTGACTGACCTCAGCAATATGTACTAAATCTCAAGACACATAGCCCTTAACTACTACACTGTTGAGCAAAGATTTATTATACAGATGATTAAATCTTAGTCTTAATAAACAGCTTTGCTTTGTATTAACAAAAGTAAGGTACATTTCTGTTGCTGGTATTTTTTGCACACACTGTTTTTTGAGGTAGGTAGAGATCACCTCATCATTTCTAAGAGGAAACTGAAGCAAAGACGGGCATGATTTGCTTAATTAGTTAGAAAATTGCTGAAAAGAGCATTTGAGATTCCTGGATTTAATGTTCTTCCCACTACTTCATAGTCCAAGAACAAGAAGGAATTCATCCACAATTTTATGGTATGCACTAATAAAAAGAATTGGTTGAAGACTTTCCTGTCAGACTCGTAAGATGAATGGGATCTCCAAGGTCAACTGGTCCAGCCTCCCAACTCTCTCCTTACACAGCCAACCCACAGGATGCTGTCGGGCACAATAACACATCTCAACAGTGTGACCCCACGTCTCACAGATGAAGAGGACTAAAAACAACAGACGACTTTGTCTCTTTAGACATCAAATGAAGTTGCTGAGGCCCAATGGTCGAAATATTATGCAGTCAATATTTGGGACTCTATGAGCACCTTTGTTTACAACACAAATACCAGGTTGTTGCATATCTTGGCTAAACAACATTGATGACAACAGATTGCAGAGTCCCTTAGAAACCCCACCTCGTAATACTAAGATACCACTACTTATCACTTAAGAAATACAGAGCAGTTACTTCTGGCCTCACATGTGGTGGATGATATAAAATACGTTAAATGTTTGGGATTTTTCCATTAATTTGGTATGTTATGAATCAGAACGAGGATGTCAGGACTTCATGCTTATTATGTAGGAGGTATTGGCATGAGTCCCAAAATATTTAATTCAGGGAACTATTCACATTTTAAATATAGCAACTGAAAACAGTGATAAGCTAAAATTGGTCTAGGTATCAGGAGAAAAGAGAAAGTATTTACTGTGGAAATGAACATTTTCCCAATGTTTTTCTTTTCTTTTTATGAGATCAGGAAATAAATAGTTTGCTTTTCAGTGTGGATAGACTTGATGTTGCAAACATAACCATTTTCTTCTGGTGTATAAATGTACTATATATGGTGTGGATCAACAAGGAAATCACAATATGCTGGACTTCGCTTCCTGGTCAGATAATTAGAGGCTTGGGTTTAAAAACCCAGAGGAATTGAAGGGTGAGGCTGACTATACCAGAGGGAGATGTTAGCTAGTGAGAGGAAGGGTTCTTGAATTTATCATCCTAAAATTCTGTGTGCCAGCTGGCACAGCTGAAGCCTTGCTGGTATATGAAACTATCTGCCTTTTTTGGGGATCCTTGTAGGGAGGGTATTTTATACTGATTCTTTTCAAAACCAATATTCCAAAATGCTACTGCTCTTTTTCATTTTAACTTTTCATTTCTACTTGAGTTCTCTGATCAACAAAGGAGTCTCAGGAGCACTTGGTGAAAATATAACTAAATATGTTCTTATGGGAATGAATAAAATATATTTAAAAATAAGCTCAAGTCACTAGTGAAGTCATATATAGATAGATAGATAGATTTGGGATTCTTAAATATTCTTCAAGTGACATTAACATTTTTCTAGAATAAGAATTGTATTGGATTGACCAAAAACTTTGTTTGGGTTTTTCTTCAAGATGTTAAAAAAAAACCTGAAGGAACGTGCTAATCCAATAATTAAATCTTCACACAATAAAGTGGAATAAATAAAGTGCAATAAAAGGGAACAGAGGGTTGCTCAGTTGTAAAGAATCTGCCGGCCACTGAAGGAGACATGGGTTCAAACCCTCATCTGGGAAGATCCCATATGCCCTGGAGAAAATAAGTCCCTGCACCACATCTATTGAACCTGTGCTCTAGAGACCGGGAGCTGCAACTATTGAGCCCATGTGTCCTAGAGATCATGCTCTGCAACAAGAAAAGCCACTGCAACGAGAAGCCTGCGTATTGTACCTAGAAAGTAATCCCAGCTCACCACTAGAGAAAAGCCTTCTCTGCAACAAAGACCCAGCACAGCCAAAAACAAATAAATTTAAACCATTATTTTAAAAGTGGGGTGGGGGGGGTGGGGACAGAGAGAGAAAGCAGGTAGTGCCTGGATGTGCCAAAGATCTTTTTCAAAGTACAATGAAAACACATGGTAAAGAAAAAGAAGGATTTTTTTTTCCACTACATAAAGTAAAACATTTAAGAATAGACTTCATTCTAAAGTTAAGTAACCCAATGAAACATGTAGTCATAAGCAGTCACAACATGGTAGGAGACTTTGAAATATCTTGTCATACTACAATCTATCAGCAAAGACATACTACCTGGCTTAAGGAGCTTCTCTTCATGCAGAAGATAAAGGTGCTAAGTCAGGGTTAGCATGTCATATATGTTTTTAAAGTGTTTGGAGGAAGATCTAACCTAATTTATCCCATCCTATCAGCAAGTGCTTTTGAACTGTGGTGTTGGAGAAGACTCTTGAGAGTCCCATGAACAGCAAGAAGATCAAATCAGTCAATCCTAAAGGAAATTAATCCTGAATATTTATTGGAAGGACTGGTGTAGAAGCTGAAGCTCCAATACTTTGGTTACCTGATGCAAAGAGCCAGCTCACTGGAAAAGATTCTGGTGCTGAGAAAGACTGAGGGCAAGAGAAGAAGTGGATGAAAGAGGATGAGATAGTTGGATAGCATCACTGACTCAATGGACATGAGCTTGAGCAAACTCTGGGAGATAGTGAAGGACAGGGAAGTGTGGTGTGCTGTAGTCCATTGGGTTGCAAAGAGTTGGACATGTCTGAGCAACTGAACGACAATCAGCTAGTCAATATATTTTGATGATTGCAGAGTTCAGACTCTGGAGCCAAAATACCTCAGTTCAGCATCTGGCTCTATAGCTTACAAACTGTGTGACACTGGAAAAGATACTACAACAGACTGTAGCTCCGTTTCCTCATCTATAAAATGAGAAGAGCAGTGAAACTGAACTTGTAGGGCTTGTCGATAAGCTTAGTAGTAATAGTAGTAGTTTAGTTGCCAAGTTATGTCTGACTCTTGCAACCCCACAGACTGTAGCTTGCCAGGCTCTTCTTTCCATGGGATTCTCCAGACAAGAATATTGGAGTGGGTTGCCATTTCCTTCTCCAGGGGATCTTCCCAATCCAGTAATCTTACCCAGGTCTCCTGCCTTGCAGGCAGATTCTTTACTGACTGAGCTATGAAGGAAGAAGGGAGATAACACATGCAAAGCAGTTAGAAATGGCTTGGCACACAGACAGCCCTTAATTAATATTATTCACTATCACCATTTCAAAATTTTTTAAAGTTAAGTTTTTTGCTTGGTTGGCTACAGCTATGACCAGAAGAGTCAAACGAACATAACTGTTCACACAGGATATGAACTCATAAATTGACCTGATTTGACAAATGCTTTCAGCAACTAAGCATGTAAACCAGGCCAGAGAACATCCACAGCGCATTCTGCCTACTGTAGTGTTTCTCAAACTTGTCTCAGGGTTCCTTTCTACTCTTAAACATTACTGAGGAGCCCCAAAGAGCTTTTGATTCAGAGGGTTATAACTTTTACTACTGACCATATTAGGAGATAAAACTGAGTATTAAACACACACTTATTGATTTAAAATAACAGTAACACACTTATTACATGGTAACATAAAATATATACCTGATGAAAAAGAAATAAATTTTCCAAAAAAACAAAAAACTGTAAAAGGTGAGAAGACTGGTACTGGTTTATAGTTTTGCAATTCTCTTTAATGTTTGACAGTAGAAGACTTGATTTTTATATCTACTTTGGCATTCAATCTTTGGCCTTGTGTTGTTTTGGAAATCTGACCTCAGACAGATAATGTAGTTAGAGAAGGAGGGATGTCATAGACGCTCTTCTGGAAGGATACAGGGACACCCAGGGAGTCCTGGACCACACTTTGAGAATGGCTGGTCTACAGGCAAGTTCTCAAAGACTTACTTCATGGTACGGAGGACTACTTTCTCTGAACAGGAGAATATAAGCAAGAGTCATGACTTAACCAGAAATGACACATGAGAAACAACACATTCTATTGTAAGTGGTCCCACCATATCAGAACGACAATGTGAAAATTCTTTATAGAAACTTGTCCTTGTATAAATGCAGCTCTAGAGGCCAATCCTGGGAAACTTCTGGACTGGAAATAAGTCTCATTTTGTTCACTAAGACAGAAAGCTAGCTGGTACATTTTCCTGTTTAAAATAATCAAATATTGAAAAATAAGTCTTTTATTATAAGACTAAATGGTGGCTAGAAGGCCAAACATTATTTTAAGTCTCATTTATGAAAAATTTCTGGCTCCTTTTCAGCTCTATAACTAATGCCATGTTTACTTTCAATTTAATTCAACATTCTTTTGATGAGAAGCTACACTCTTCAGAAATGAAGAATTATTTAGAAAATTCTAACAACTTATTTATTGAGTGCTTAACATGTGCCAAACTCTGGGGCTCAAAGATGAGTAAGACAGTCTGTTTAAAAAGTTACAGTGTTATTCAAAGTGTAACTTATCTTATTGATACAAGAGTTTTAAAAATATAACGGAATAATCACTGAGCTACAGAAACATGCAAAATCAGTAATATATCAGAATGATGCTGAGTTAAAACATAATATAATCAAAAACTCAAGACTAAAGAAAATTGAACCATATCCAGATTTTACAAAACATTATTTAACATTATTGACTTTTTCTACTCTTTAAATGGAAACAACATTCACTTGCCACTTGTCCAAAGAAAAACAGCATTAACTTCTCAGTATTCTCTGGAAATAAGTGTCTATCTTGAACACCTACATACATCCACACCTTCATTTCATATAATAAAAAAGGGACTACTAAAATTAAAAAATTAGATTCTGTATAGACTTTAACACTTAAAAATGGTTAATTTAAAAAAAAAATGGTTAATTAGTAACTGTAGCTATGTGCCTGAAATTTGTTATATAATCTAATAATATATTTATCAACAGTCTAATTAAAAGGTATAGTCTAATTTTGATTGATTACTAACTTTTGCAATATACTCTGGGACTATAATAAAAAGAAAATATAACAAATAAATATTTGCATTAGGATAAAAGAGTTGGCAAATATATTTTGTTTCATAACTGAAAAGGCCTTAACATTATAAAGAGAATGACTATTCAAAAAAGACATGACACTTATTCCCCATGGCTGATTCATATCAATGTATGACAAAACCCACTGAAATGTTGTGAAGTAATTAGCCTCCAACTAATAAAAAAATTAAAAAAAATAAAAAATAAAGAAAGGAAAAAAAAAAAAAAGACATGACAGATTTTAAATTCTCTTTTGTTCAAATTAATATTGATTAAACTTGGTTATTGCACAGATTTATAACTGAGAACAGGTAGTATCTGTATATTGTCACACAAAAGAAAATAAATTTAGCTGATAAGTAAATATCATACTAACTATATAACAAAGTTTTTACTTCAATGCAAGAAACTAAAGGGTTGGCAAAAGAGTTAGTTGTGTTTTTTCTGTAAAATCTTGTATATAGATAGTCTCAGCAGTAAACTGATAGGTTTTGTGATTTCTGTTTTAAGCTAGATTATATAAAATTTTCTACTTGCTCCCAACTTCTTAAAGTGAAAATCATCAACAATAAAATTAGGGAGTCTCCTAACAGATAAACATGTATTTATTAATGGATTATCAAACCAAATCTACAAAATCAAACACATTTGAGTTGGAAGATAGAAAGTAATAACAAGAATTTCTATCTGGTATTATCATAAAATACCTTTACAGGATTTAAAAGTAAATCACAGCTATTGAAAGATCTTATTATTAACTGCCTCTAAATTGTACATTAAAATTATATTAAGTTTGAGCTTTGCTCAATGTTATTAGAGTCTAGATTTTTTTTTTGGCATGAGCATTATTTAAAACTTCAACTTTAAGACTTAATTTTTCATCAAGGCTTAATGGTAAAATTAATTCCATACAGGTTTGATTATGAGCAACCCATGAGCATTTCTAACATTGGCAAAGGTATACATATGTTTATATTTTTAAAAGGTTTGTGCTGCAAATTTTTCACAATAAGAAGCTGTAAAATCACTGGAAGTTTCTTCCATAACACAACTAAGCAATCCTGTAGAAAAATCTCTAGACAACTCTATAGACACCCCAAGCCAAACAGAAGGAGCAAGAGGTATTAATGATCATTTGGGAAAATGTAATTATCTACAATACCCTCTTTGCAAGGATTTTATCCATAGTTCAGCTCATGCAGATGAACTGTTCAGTCTTCAAAGCCAGAGTTGAAACCAGGAGATGAAGAATCCTTATTCATTGTCCAACCAAGCCCAGTCCAGCAAGAGTACATGCTACTCTATCGTGACGCGACCTCTGTGTGATCTGTATCGGGTCAGTACCCTTCCAGAGTCACTGCTTAGGGCAGGATAATTTCAAATTCAGTCTGTCGTTTTACTACGTGCTTTTTCAAACAGCATGCCCACCAAAACAGAAAACGCTGCACATATGGGCTGAGATCAAATGCTTTCACCGTTCAGTTGATATATTCTGACACAAGGCAGAAACAAGATGGTCTGCTTTTATTCATTTTCTCCTTTCAGATCTCAGATCTTTCCTTTTTAAATTAATTTATTACTTCGTAAAAGGCCAAAGTTTTTACATGCTTTAATATCTGTCATATTTGCGCTTGGCTCAAAACTTCCTAGCAATTAATATTTTTCAAAGTCAGGTCTCACTAGGTAATCAGCAAATGTCATTATGATTATAGCTAAAATTTTCAGCTCTACAACTAATCGAACAGAATGCATATCTAAAAGTCAACCTTCAATATAGCTCATAATTTTTGATGGGTGATTATTTTTAGAGTGACATAACATGATTTTTAGGTGGGACTCACCTGACAATAGGCTTATATTCTAGTAAATTACAACTGATGCCAGGAATTCATGAAAAATATCCATATCTTTATTCTGAATCTCAATGTTTAATCTAAAAAGTCCTTTGTCTTAAGGCACATGTTTGAAAATTCTCCCTCAGATTAAAATCTCATAGATGTCTACTGTTGAATACAGCGATATTCCATACAGATCATAAAAGAATATTCTTTGCTAAAAGATTAACCTATCTTTAAGAATACCAAGATTAAAACTGAATCCATTTAAAATAAGGTTCCAAGTTGTGAGAGAGTTCTCCGAATTGCTTTTTGCAGCACTAAGAAATGATAGTTCTTTTTTCAAAGCCATTAGCATGTCTGTCTACCAGAGAATGGATCCAGGACAAATGTCTTTATTTTCATGATATCTTCTTCTAGTCCCTATGACCATTTCATATGAAAGGCTCATCTTACGTTCCAGGGTTTAATATATTGAATTAATAGCAAATATTTCTCCCTTCTTTCATAGTGTTCTCATAGTTAGATAAACCGACAATAACTGAAAAGGCAGGCAGAAACAAGAAATCACATGAAATCCTGAACTCTGCCATAATCTAAATAGTATTTTATGAATCCTTCACAGTCAAATACATCGAAATTTTATGAACATCACACCAAATATCTCTTTCCCATATAGTATCCCTTAAGGGGAAAAGACTTATACTATGCTAGTTCTTTAAAATTAAATGAGATGACTTATTTATATCTATGTGCAATTCTATGAAAAGAAAAATAACATTACACTTCCAACATCCAAATTACATCCTCCATCTACTATTTACATGAGTTTCAAAAACAAATTTTAACCCTTTACTGTTTTTTTCTCAACTGTAAAAGTCCATATCCTCGATAGCAATTAATACAGCAAAAATGGCTGAGTTTAAAGTTCTCAGATTTCTCTTGAGAAAAGTGTGACAATTCAAACTTTCTTACATTCTTGGGTCTACGGGGCCCTTCCTGCACCCCAAACTGCCCACTGTCTTTTTGCATGTGAATAAACAACCTCCTAAGACCAGCCTGAGATGAGCACATTCCTAGTTACATCTGAGGCGAAACATACCTAGAATTCAGATCCCAGTAAAACAGAAAGAAAGGACACCCACTGCCCCCCAAGCTCCACGGTGCAGAGAAGCAGGCTTCCTTCTCACCTGCCAACAAACATTTTGTAAAAGGCACAACTAACCAGACCCAAAACAGCACTTTCTGTAAGGAAAATGCATTTCATTCCGAAACGTAGATGCTTACTTGTTCTGGGAAGCTGTCTCCCTCTTCCACTGCCATTCTCTGTGGCCAAGTATGAAACTTGATAACTCAATTAGTTAACACTCTGGACACAGCATTGCATCTAAAAATATCCACCTTGGGGAATGCAAAGGTTTCCCCTGACTCCTAGTAAGGAGGTCCAAACTAGTCAGAATGTCCCTAAGTATTGAAACAAGGGGTGGGTGGAGGCAAGGATGGACGATGCCGTGGTCCTTACAAACAACATAGTACCTCCCAGCATTCCCCTCGGACTTACCATATCTGTGGCTTCCAGTCAAGCTGCGTGTATTTAGTCATGATATGGGGATGCCGAAAATAGCAGGGCAATCAGCTGGGAGTGTACCCTGGCTGCTGGGAATCACTCATGAAACCAGCTTTTGTCATTCTGCTTATCGGCACTTTCCTCTGTGTGCAGGCTACTCTGACATTCCTTCTAAAGACAATACCACCATTTTCTCCTCCTCTGGGATCCGGTCAGACCCACCCTTTACCACTGAGCTTTTTCAGCTTCTAATTTCTTCTCTGCATTAGCTTCACTATTGAAGATATGGGTACACACACACACACACACACACACACACGCACACGCACACACACACACACACGTTAAAGCATATTGTACTACCAAGGAGAGTTATCTCACAAACTTAATATCCTTCTGTCCAAGGACAAATATAATCGATGACCTTTTAAAAAATGCAGCACTGTAAGAAGCTCATGAGTACAATCAGAAAAAAAAAAATACTCATTGAATGCTTCTGATCAATGTTTTTCAATTTAATTTTTTTTTTAATAATTGAATTCAGTTTTTCAGATTTGGGGCATAGAGTACTTAGGTAACTTTATACTAGTCTTACCCTTGAGCTCAAGAGTCAAAGCCCTAAAAAAATCCATCATCCTAAGAACTTGCATTTATGTTTTATTTAGAACAGTCCTAATCAATAGGTCCCTCAGATCTGTCAGACCTAAAGGAAAGCATTCGTGAATGCTTTTTGAGCATTGAATTCGTGAATTCAATTTTGAGAAGGCCAATGTGTATGTCTATTCACTCTCTATTTACAGAGAGCCTCTACTGGTCAGCCACTCCTCTAGGTGCTGGTGTGGTATGAGCAAGGAAAGACAATAAGCAAATTAGAAAAAAAATGCCTCCCTTAAGAAAGCTTATATTCCAGCAGGGCCAGGGCAGACAGACTCTACGCCATAAACATAATAAAGAAGCTATTGAATACAATCAACAGAAAAAGTACTGTGGAAAAAGAGTAAAAAGGGGGACAAATATGTGTTTAGGGAGGGGGTGTGTAAGCCTGATACTAATAATATTGGTAAAATATTAACCATGTATATAGCATAGGATTTTATGTTAATAATATAATTATTAATATAGTACAACTAATACTGTATAATATTAATAGCCACATGAAATTTCCATTTTGTAGGTCACTTCCATGTACATACCAGCAATTTTATATGGCTTAATAATATAATCATAGTCATCATCATTATCATTTAATAGTTATTAAGGATGCTGCAGGCAAGGCACTATATTAATTTCTTACATATCGCTTCACTGTGAAGCACTCTCTCTTTACAATTGTGAGCAAGACACTAGTGTTCATATAGGTTAAGTAACTTGCCAAGGACACCAGTTAGGAAGTAGCCAGAATTTGCATCTAATTCTATAGGATTCTTAAGGGAAGGTTGTACACTGGCAGCCAAAAACAAGTACATGTTTTCTTGGCCCTCAATGTGCTTTAGATATATTTTCTGTTGGAAACACTGAAAAATTGAGAGATATATTAAAATCTATAGTTCCTGTTCAAAAAAATAATGTGAGGATCTGACAAGTCAAGGCCCACCATTCTGCTGGGCCACGACTCTGGTATTGAGCAATGGCTTCCTGCCTCTGCTCTTAGCATCCCTATGGTCTGACTATGGTCTGCTTCACTCCTTGAATTTAGGGGGCTGCTATCCAGAGGCATTTGATATTGGGCCTCTGTTCTAAAGTCTAGGCCTAGAGACAGAGTGAAGTAAATCAGAAAGAGAAAAACAAGTATTGTATATTAACACATATATGTTGAATCTAGAAAAATGATACAGATGATCTTACTGGCAAAGCAGAAGTAAAGACACAGAGGTAGAGTACAAATACATGGATATCAAGGGGGAAAGGGAGGTAGGGTGGGAGGAATTGGGAGATCGGGATTGATGTATATGTATATATATATACACTATTGATATTATGTATAAAATAGATAACTCATGAGAGCCTGCTGTATAGCACAGGGGACTCTACTCAATGCTCTGCAGTGACCAAAATGGGAAGGAAATTGAAAAAGGAGAGGATATACGTATACATATAGCTGCTTCACTTTGCTATAGAGCAGAAGCGAATACAACATTGTAAAGCAACTATACTCTAATAAAAATTAATAATAACAACAAAAAACAAAGCCTGTGCTTCTGACTACAGGGTTAGTGATTCCCAAGGGAGTGTGGCACCCCAGGAAGACAAATGACACCCAAGATGGGGGTGACCCCTGGGGAGGTCAGGCATGGCTCTGAAATGCCTGGGGGCATCTGCCAGCTGCACCCCTCCGTCTTCCCCCCACTTTCTGCATTCAATCATTTATACAGTCACACTGTGGGAGGTGAGCCTCTGATAGCTGCTGGTAATGATGCTTTGGCAGTGAACACCAGAAAAAGCCTGCCGGGCCTACTTCTGGACTGACACACAGGAGAGCCAGAGTCACCCCTGGAACATCACAGGTCAGATCCTCCTGCTGCAGCCATGAGGGGGCTGGGGGTCGGGGTCAGGAAGAGGAAAGGTCCTGTCAGCTGATGCCTGGACAGGTGAGGCTGGCCGAGAAAATCCTCACAATCCCCAGGTCAGCTGTTGGGAGAATGAGGACAAACTCTTCTACCAAATTCTGGGCTGCTTCCCTGAGCTCAGCTCTTGCCTCTGGAGCCTCAGACTTCTTCCAATGACATTGGCTGTTTCTTGTTCTCGTCAAGATCACCCTTGATGTCTGTGTTAACATACCTGGTTTACCAGAAAGCTGGGGGCCTGGGAGTACAGAGCTGTGGGTCTACTCATTGGATCCTGTAGGTCACCCCTTGTGTCCCCAGTGGAAATCAGAGAACAAGACATCAAGCTCCACGTGAGCATCAGGGTTTAATCACGTGTAGTAGCAAGACATTCTTCCTCACATCTGAGATCCCTCCCGCCAATTTCTTAATCTCCTGTCTTCAGTGAGAAGACAGAACAGTTCATTATAGTCTTCCAAATTTTCAAAACTGTTATTGAGTTATCCCCAACCTCTCTGATCTTCTCATTCCCTAGGATAAATAATCCCAACTGATTCAACCTTCCCATGGAGTACTTCAGGGAAAAACACTCCATAATTACCCCAAATAAGAAGAGTAATAATTCCCGTAATTGTCTCTTTCAACCCACCCCCTAGCCAGGACATTTTCTTTCCCTCATGATCATTGCTCATCTCACAGATACCACAGCTGTAAAAGGAGAAGCAGAGATAGAACTTACCCGAACGGTGAGCACAGGCTGACATGGGAGGTTATTGTAGCCTGAAATGGGAGGCTGGTGGGTCGCTTGAAAAAAACTAAATGCTCCAAAATGGGATATGATGTTCACACTTTCTATCTCATTTTCAAAAAACAACTGTGTTCTACTTGTAGGGGAACCAATAGTCAAAAATATTTCTCTCACAAAAGATAAACAATAGAGTCCATCATGTAAGCTTGGAGTTCCTGTACTCAAACCCCATCATTTGAAAAAATGAAGAAATGGAAGGCCAAGTGGTTCCATGATGGTACACTATTGATACTATTGCTGTGCCTAGAATTCATAATGGACTCCTTCAACAAGAACCAAGATGTAGGGTTTTTACCAAGTGATACTATAAATGTACAAAATAAGATTCAGCTTGTGATTTTTTTTCAAGGGGCACCAATACTGCTCTTGAGGAATGACGCTCACAAGGAATGATGGTACCAGCATCCTCAGGTATTCTTCATTTGGAGCTCAGATGAAGGAACAGAAACCTGCATCAGGATGTGTAAGGAAGAGTCCCTGACTTAACGGAAAGTCTGGTGATATTTTTCTGCATGGATCTTTAAAGTACAGAGCATCTTGGAGGTTAGGGCCTTTTATATCAATCTAAGTCTCCCACTGGGAACCAAGGATCCAGTGTCCACTCACATCAAGCCACTCTGAATCATGAGTCGTATAGCTAGGACTGGCTGGGGAAGTTTTCTGTGAGCACCCTCTGTGAGCAGAGGATGCAGTTTGGGCCGAGAGGAGGGCCGCGGTGCTACGATGCTGCTTGCTGCACTTTGCTTCCGGCAACTCATCCTGTGTGTGAGAGCCTCCAGTCACTTCTCTGGCCCTGCCTGCGGGCTGGAGTACTTCGTGCTGTCTGGCTCTTCATGTCACCAGACTCCCAGTGAGGGGCTCTTCCCTACATGCCCAATGGACATATCAGGAGGGTGGAGGAGGCAGAAAGGAACCAAGGAGAGGCTGGTAGCATGTGCATAGTTAATGGATTCTGGATAATCCAATGTCAGAAACCATTCATAAGAGGAAGAGGATTTTTTTGTGCCCATGCTGAAATCATTCCTGAAATCTCTTTTCCTCACAAACCCAGCAGGTCCAAGACAGATACTTGGAGAAATGTCGCTTCCCTATTTTGTCCACCCTAAAAACGGGTCTCCCACATTCCAACTTTTTAATTGTGAAGGTAGGTTTCTCACGATATGTCATCAGTATTTAGATCAGGGGGGTCTCCAAACTATGACCTGAGGGCGAAAACTGGCCCACTACCTGGTTTTGTGCTGCCCATGAACTGACTCTTACATTTTTAAATTGTGGGTGTAAATTAAAAGAATAATAATATTTTGTGGCAAGTGAAAATAATATGCAATTCACATTTCAGTGTTCACAAATAAAGTTCTATTGGAACATGTGGGAGGTGGTATGGCCAAAAAAAACATAAAACACATACTTTCTGCCCTCTTTCAGAGAAAGTCACCAACCCCTAATCTACAGCCAGGGGGTTGGAAGCTGTACCCTTATGACATGTTTTTAAAAGGCAGTGGAGTGTCCCGGGTACCTATAGTGCTATCTGATCTTTGAGATTGAAAAATGGCAGGAACCTCACAAAAACCCCATAGAATGCATTCACCTAGTAGCTTTAGGGGACAGAAAATATCACTGTCTTTTTATGAAATAATTTAAGGTATTAATATACTTTCTATCCCCTATCTGTGCATAAGATTGAGCATTAGAACCTAGATCCTGTGAAACTGTGTCTGTTCAATATTCAACAAAAACATAAAATGTGTTTTGAAAGGAAAACAAAATGACGTCAGGATTGACATCACTAATGTGACTCTTGAAAACTTATAGTAACAAAGTGTGCTCTCTCTTCTTGTTTTCCTCCTTCTTTCCAGTTGAGACCATGACACAGGCATTATTCACAGGAACCCATGGAAAAAGCAGCTCATTGAGCTTCTAGGAGGGCAAATGATCTAATCTACAAGACAGCTTGTAAAGAGCAGAGTAATCTGGATTGGCCATATTAGTATTTTCCATATCTCCATCAGGGCACATTCTACCCTCCTTTATCAGCAGAGAAATAGACAAGAAAAAGGATAAAAGAAAAGTGTAGAGATTCAGAAGGGTCAGGAGCCCCTTGACTTTGGAAGGAGACTGGGTTTGGGATGGCTCCTTTGGGGACCATGGGAGAAGGTGGTGAGGAGAAGCCCAGTGTTCAGGGAAAGCACCCTCCTCTCCCTCCTCTGCATTCCCAGAGTCCCAAGTGCCCACCACCCAAAATCCAGTGAAGCCCTACATAGGCGAGAACACACAGCAGCTACCTTGGGCATTACTCACTAAAACAACCAATTCCAAGGTGAGAACCCGCAATTCATCAAAACTCTCAGAAGGTTTGATTTATCCCCAGTGAAAGTAGTGACAAATTTCTTTTGCACTGAATGTCTGGGAGGCTTTTTCCTCTGGGGACTGCTCTTCCACTCTCATAGCTTCCAACCCCCATCCACACATTTCCCTACTCCCCAGTCCCCACTACCACACTCCCTCAAAATATTGTATTCCAGAAGAAATGAACTCAGAGATTCTCTCCTCTTCTCTTTTGCAAATGGCTCTGTATGCAAATGACACCAGCTGAATAAAGGAGGGGGTCCCTTAGCAAAGATACAAGAGAACAAATGACACGTGGTGACCTATATCATATATCTTTTTGCCTTTTCATACTGTTCATGGGGTTCTCAAGGCAAGAATGCTGAAGTGGTTTGCCATTCCCTTCTCCAGTGGACCACATTTTGGAAGGACTGATGCTGAAGCTGAAGCTCCAATACTTTGGCCACCCGATGCAAAAAGCCAACTCACTGGAAAAGACCCTGATGCTGGGAAAGATTGAGGGCAGGAGAAGAAGGGGACAACAGAGGATGAAATGGTTGGGTGGCATTAGCGACTCAGTGGACATGAGTTTGAGCAAAGTCAGAGACAGGGAATCCTGGCATGCTGAAGTCCATGGGGTCGCAGGGTTGGACACGACTGAGCGACTGAATAACAACAGCCTATGTCATCTTCAGCACTTCATATATGGGCATTCTCAATACCTTCACACTTCAACTCTAACAGATTGATAAAAGGTAAAAGGTACTCTACATTAATGAGGAAGAACACTGGTTTTTATGTGCCCAAATTGCATGAAGAGAGCCCAGCTATTTCCAGACTACCAAAGCTGTGTTCAGTGTAGCCTGAAGAAACAGAATGGCAAGATATCTATCAATTATTTCATAGGCTCTTGAATATATAAATAAGAACATGTAAAATTCAGAACTCATTATGAAATGATCACTCCTCTCAGCTCCAAGGGGTTCCATTGAATGTAAATATCCCGCAGATGAAACTATGTTTCTGCTGTTAACGCATGTTCAGGGCTTGAGATTTTGAAAATATAATATGCTCTGGGGCTCTGACTAATCTAAGAACAACACCTTTAAAGATGATCAACTTATAGTTGTACATTCTCAACACGGACACATTAGTCTATGAGGGTGTCCAGAAAATGTGATGCCTGTACAGTTTTCTGAAGATGAATTAGAATGCTTGAATAACATTCTCTGTTTGACACTTGTTCGTAAAGGAAAAATACTTGCTGAAATATACCAACCCTTTAAAAATTCTTTATTTAAACCAGGGATCCCCAACCCCCAGGCCATGGACAGGTGTGCACAGCAGGAGATGAGACCTAAGCAAGCTTCATCTGCAGCTCCCCATTGGCTCACCATGAGTTAGCACCTCACTCATGTTAGTGCCTGAACTATCCCCCACTCCACCCTCCGTGGAAAAACTGTCTTCCATGAAACCCATCCCTAGTGCCAAAAAGGTTGGGGACCGCTGATTTAAACCATAAAAAGGAAGAAACCAAAGGTAAGAAAGAGAGAAATTGGACTTAGGTCCACAAAATCATCCAAGCCACAATCCAGCTTAGTTTTCAAGATTGCGTTTTATCATCTGAAATCAGTACACTCAATTTCTTTAAAATCTTATGGCATTGAGTTAAAGTGTGTGTGCATGCATACAAACACACACATGCACACACATACAGTGACCTAGGTTTCCAGGAATCTTCTAATGGTTCTTCAACTCTAACTGCAAAGTTCTCATTCTGAATTATGGCTGACAAATTCCCATCCAGAAACGAAGAAATTAAGATCCTTTCGCCAGACACTGCTTTTGCTATAAATACACACACACACACACACAGACACACACACACACACACACACTATGTGAGACATGTTAAATGTGGATAATTCTTTGATGAAAACCAGTTCTCTTTTATAAATAGAAAACACTAACTATTAATCCATAAAATTATTCCTTAGAAAAAAAAGCTGTGTATGATTTGGATACATTAAGGAAAATAATAAACAGTGCTTTAATAGGAGGAAGTAAAAATGCATTTAACAACAAAGTTTAGGAGCCATAAGAATTTAATAAATCATTGTGACATATTATGAAGCAAGTCTGGACTCAGTAGTCCTGATGCCCTCCTGAGATAGACCCACACTCTGACTTCTATCCAAATGAGCCCCAGATTCTAACATAAACAACTCCCAATGTCTAGAATGTGTAGAAATGTGTAGAAAATGATAGAATGAAAAATGTGTAAAAATGATAAAATTGTGAAAGTGATTTCCTTTTTACTGAAAGCACATTTTCCCCAGAAATTCACCACCAAGGGGGAGAACTCAATACTAAATATCTTCACACATCATTCCTATGTGCAAGGTCCTTTTCCTCAAAACTGGAACTGAAAAGGTCAAGTGGAACAAGTCACATGTTGGCCCGCTGCTGGGCAGAAAGGACCAGCGTCTGTCACGTGTTGTGTTCTAAAGGGTGAGAACACTTAATGACTCCAGCCCACATTCCAACCATCTTTAATCTCTCTCAGGCAGCAGGGCATGAAAGGGGGCTGGGAAGCAGCAGCCAGTTATCAGAGAAAGCAAAAGACCTCCTCCTTTCATCAGAGTGCCAGACTTGGTGGGGAAAGGCCATCTTGTGGTGGTGGTTGTTCAATGACAAAGACTTGTGGAAAGTTCCCCACTTCATCTTCTAAACCAGATGGAGGTCTGTTGGCTACTGGCTCCAAAGCAACATGCAGCCAAAACAGCACATGGATGAACCAGTAAGAAAGGAGGATCATGTGTCTTCTTTTGGGTACAGCTGAAACAGCTGCTGGACAAGGGTGTCCCCCTTCAAACTTCCTAGGCTATGAGATGCACCCCATACTGAATATTTCCAAATCTAACTGCAATGAACCGTAATTCTCCTTTGCCACACTGAAGAATAAGTTCTTCATACTTAGTCCATTAACTAAATATTAACTAAGCAACTGGGTACTACAGATGATCAAAAAAGACAGATTTAGTCCTCTCTTCCTCAAGGAGATGATGTTCTGAGGAAAAAGAGAATTTATTTGCATAAAGTAACTTTAAAAGTATCTATACATAAACAAATTCTCTGATATCACTTATTACCTCTACACCCTGTCCCCCACCCTGAATTTATGCTAAGGCCACACAGGCTTCTTTAACAACCTTCCAAACAATAATTTTATTCCTGCCCCAGGGCCTTTGCATTTACTCTTTTCTGGGCTTCCTGGGAGGTGCTAGTGGTAAAGAATCTGCCTGTTAATGCAGGAGACATAAGAGATACAGGTTTAATCCTTGGGTCAGGAAGAGACCCTGGAGGAGGGCATTGCAACCCACTCCAGTATTCTTGTCTAGAGAGTCCCATGGACAGAGGAGCCTGGCAGGCTACAGTCCATAGGGTCACAAAGAGCTGGACAGAACTGAAGCGACTTAGCATGCATGCATGTGCCTAGAATGCTCCCTTCCCCTAGTTCTTCCAGGGCTGCTGGTGCCTTCTTACCAATGAGGCCAAAGAATAAACAGCATTTCCTCAGATGAGTCTTCTCTGGCCACTTAATTTAAAGTGGGCCTGGGACTTCTCTGGTGGGCCAGTGGTTATGAATTGACCTGCCAATGCAGGGGACATGGGTTCGATCCCTGGTCCAGAAACTAAGAGTCCACATGCCCTGAGGCAGCTAAGATTGTGTGCTGCAACTACTGAGCCTGTGCACCCTAGAGTCCAGGCTCTGCAACAGAAGTCACTGCAATGAGAAGCCTGCACACAGCGACTGGAGAGCAGCCCCTGCTCACAGCAACTAGGAAGAGCCCGTGTACTGCAACAAGGACTCCACACAGCCATAAATAATAAGTAAATCTTTAAGCAAAGTTGGCTTAAGAGAACTAACATGACACCATTATTTTCTATGTAGCACTATTTGATAAATTTTTCATTAGTTCATCGTTTATTCCTTCCTTTCCACCCAACCCCCAAAGAATTTTAATTTATGAAAGCAGGGCTCTGTCTGTCTTGTTCACTGATAGAACAAGACCAGGAATATAGTAGATGCTCAATAAATACTTGTAAAAGAAGGAGAACAACCAGAGTTCAGAGGTTGTGGGAAGGAATGAAAAAGGATGGGCTTGAGTTATCTCTTGAGGGCAATTACAACAGCTAAAGGAAGATAAGCAGATGCTAGGCTGAGGGGAAAGGTTGAGCAGAGTGAGTTCTGAAAGTATGCTCCATGGAGACAGCCTCAGGGAAGCAGAAGATGGAGGGCAGCAACTACTGAGCCCTTATTCTGAGCCCAGCATTGGGCTGGGTGCCCTGAATTTCAGAGTTGGAAAGAATAAATCTCTTTATCCACATAAAAGATGGTGCCTGGCATGCAGCTTGGCACAGAGCAAGGCCTCCATGTCTGTTAAATGTTGGAAGCATCTATCTACCCATATATTACTAATGGTCCAGAGAGGCAGGAGTGTTGGATGCTCTGTTCCTGCAATAAAGGGAGCCTGTACAGGCAAGGTGGGCACAGTCCCCATTATCTCCTGACCTTGTCATGTTGCAGCTATTCAGTCATGGTCTTCAAATGGCAAACACTTAATCTTACACATAGAAGAAGCCTCATAGACAATGGGATCCAATTTTCCCCATAAGAAACCCTTACAGGATAAATGACTTGTCCAAAGTCACTGGATTGCTTGTTAGTGGGTTCCACATTTTCCTTCATGAAGATCCTCATTAAGGTCTTAATATTTTAAAAAATCTTCTACTTTATTGCCAACATTCAAAATTAAAGACAGTTCTCATAAAAAAGACAGATATCTGCCTCTTCTTAATAAATCAGATGCTTTGAAAAAACCAGCCCTCCATTTCCATCCATTTGGCAAAAACTAATCGTAGTTGAGCCAAAACTGTGACCTTTAGCTGTGGTTGGCTCTGCAGTTTGCTCCAGGGCTTTGGCCTGGCCTTGGTAGACAGCGGATTATGCAGCTCAGGGGTTGAAAGCCATCACAAGGCCCAACTAAAGGCAGCTGGATCTTCCCCAGGGTACAGAACACACATGGCCGAGCTCTTGCTGGGAACACCAGATTTGGTAGCAGCTGATCTCCAGGGAAAGTGTTCCACTCCCCTTTTCACCTCTTTCACTCAGCACCATACCTGAGTCCTGAACTGAGCATGCCCAGTTTGGAAATGGCACTTACCACAGTGCTGGGAGGAAGACAGGAGCTGTGGTTTTGTTAGACTCAACACACATTGGAGAAATATCCACCAGAGATTTTGGGGTTCCAAAGTTACCGGAAGCCAGCGACTTTTGAGTAATATATGAGTCATGGGAAAGGGAATAAGCACATTTCTTTTAACAACTGTATGAATATAATACCCTAAAATGGAGTCAACATTGAAAAAATGAGCTTCACTTGACTCAGGAGGATAATGTCCTTTGCAGAGAGTAGGGAAAAGTGCTGACTTTACTCTATCATTAGTTATCTTTACTGCAGGAAAGGGTAAGCTGGGATATATAAGTTTTCTTCTGTTGCCCAATGCTTATCTCTCCACCTGTCCTCTGGGGCCATTCTTTTCCTCCTGAACTTCTTTAACCATCACTCACTTGATTTTCTTGAATCTTCAGCTGGTTTTCCTTTGACCTTAGCTCTTTCCCTGCAACTCAGAACCTTCATAAAATATTCCTCCCTCTGGTTTCAAATCACGATCTTTAAACTCAGCTATCATGACATTTTTCACATTTACAGAAATGGTTCTATAAGAAGTTCCAAATGAACCAAAGAATAAATAGTTCAGCAGATGACACTGTATGAAGCAAATCACTCATTTTGATCACAGCATCTCAGATGTTACCTTGTCAGAGATGTCTGTGCTAAACATTTTAGCTAAAAAATTGCATCTCCAGTCCTCTCCAGTCATTACTCCAGCTCCTGACTCTATTTTACTTTTCTTATTGCTCTTGTCTATATATGAATATATATTTATAAATAAAACTTTATTGGCTATCTCCCTGCCTAAGTGTAAGTCTCACTTACACTGTAAGTCTCTCTTGCCTCAGGGCAAGAGACTGTCTAATGGTTAATATAGTATTCTTCAAATCTAGAACAGTGCCTAGTAGTCAGTAAATAATGTTTAAGTGCTTGAATACTTCAGTGAATATTTTGATAAGAAGGATACTTTGAGAGAATTAAGTTAAAAAGTCAAAATTTTTAAATTACATAGCTTGCATCAAATGATATCACTGATGAACACAGATGCAAAAATTCTTTAACACAATGCTAGACAACTGAATCCAACAATATATTAAAAGGATCATACACCATAATCAAGTGGAATTTATTCCAGGGATAGAAGGATTTTTTAAAATCTGCAAATCTGTCAGTGTGATACACTATATTAGTAAAATGAAGAATAAAAACCATATGATCATATCAATAGACACAGAAAAAAGCTTTTGATAAAATTCAATATCCATTTATTATTAATATAAAAATCTTTCCAGAAAACGAGCAAAGAAGGGACCTACCTTAACACAGTAAAAGGCATTTACGACAAACCCATGGCTAACATCACACTCAATGGTGAAAAGCTGAAAATCTCCTCTAAGATTAGGGACAAGACAAGGATGTCCACTCTTACCACTTTTATTTAACATAGTTTTGGATGCCTTAGCCACAGCAATCAAAGAAGAAAAACAAAAGGAACTCAAATTGGAAAGGAAGAAGTAAAACTGTCACTGTTTGCAGGTGACATGATGCTATACACAGAAAATCCTAAAGACATCACCAGAAAATTAGTAGACTTCGTGAATGAATCTGGTAAACTTTCAGGATACAAAATCAATACACAGAAATCTGTAGTATTTCTATATACTAAAATGAAACATCAGCAAGAAATTAAGAAAACAATCCCACTTGTCATCTCAGTAAAAAGAATAAAATACCTAGGAATACAGCTACTTGAGGAAGCAAAAATACCTATATTCCAAAAACTATATAATACAGTGATTAAATAAATTGAAGATGACACAAACAGATGGAAAGATATGCCATGTTCTTGAATTGAAAGAATCAATATTTTTGATACATTTTGGCCAGAGATTTATTAATTCACCTTTTGTTACCCAAAGATTATTGACCACAGATGTTTCGATATTTACTTCCATTCTGAAAACAGTGTGGTACTGGCACAAAAACAGTCACATAGATCAACAGAACAGGGTAGAAAGCCCCAAAATTAATACATGCACTAATGCTCAATTTATGGCAAAGGAGGTAAGAATATACGTTTGCAAACAAAAACAAAAATAAACAAATGGGAGCTAATTAAACTTAAAAACTTCTGTGCAGCAAAGGAAATCATAAACAAAACAAAAAGACGACCTACAGAATGGGAGAAGATATTTGCATATTATGCAACAAAGAATAAATTTCCAAAATATATAAACAGCTCATATAACTCAATGTCAAACAAATAAACAACCCAATCAAAAAATAGGCAGAAGACCTAAATAGATAATTCTCCAAAGAAGGCATACAGATAGCAATCAGGCACATGAAACAAAGCTCAACATCACTAATTATTAGAGAAATGTAAATCAAAACAATGAGGTATCACCTCACACCAGTCAGAATGGCCATCATCAAAAAGTCTACAAATAATAAATCCTGGAGAGGGTGAGGAGAAAAGAGAATCCTCCTACACTGTTGGTAGGAATGTAAATTCATATAGCCGCTATGGAGAAGAATACAGAGCTCCTTAAAAAAACTAAAAATAGAGTTACCATATGATCCAGCAATCTCAATCATGGACATACATCCAGAGAAAACCATAATCTGAAAAGATCCAAGCACCCCAATGCTCACAGCAGCATTATTTACAATAACCAAGATATAAAATCAACCTAAATATTCATTGACAGACGAATGGATAAAGACAATGTGGTATACATATAATGGAATATTATTCAGCCATAAAAATAATGAAATAATACCATTTGCAACAACAAGGATGGACCTAGAGATTATTATACTGAGTGAAATAAATCAGACAAAGACAAATATCATACAGTATCAGTTATGTATGGAATCTAAAAAAATGATACAAATGAACTTATTTACAAGACAGAAATAGACTCACAGAAAACAAATTTACAGTTACCAAATGGAAATTCGGAAAAGGGGTACATTTGGAATTTACAGATACACACTACTATATATGAAAATAGACAACCAACAACAACCTACTGTATAGCACAGAAGAACTATATTCAGTCTCTTATAATAACCTATAATGGAAGTGTGGCTCAGCTGGTAAAGAGTCTGCCTGCAATGCGGGAGACCTGGGTTCAATCCCTGGGTTGGGAAGATCCCCTGGAGAAGGGAACAGCTACCCATTCCAGTATTCTGGCCTGGAGAATTCCAAGGTCTGTATAGTCCATGGGGTCGCAAAGAGTCGGACAGACACTACTGAGCGACTTTCACTTTCATAATGGGAAAGAATCCGAAAAAGAATATATATGTGTGTGTATGTCTGTATATATATGGTAAAGAATCTGCCTGCAATGCAGGAGACCCAGGTTTGATCCCTGGGTTGGGAACATCCCCTGGAGAAGGGAATGGCAACCCACTCCAGTATTCTTGCCTGGACAATTCCACGGACAGAGGAGCCTGACAGGCTATAGTCCATGGAGTCACAAAGAGTCAGACACAACTGAACGACTAACACTTTCACTTTCATATATATATATACATTTTAAATATATATAGTATAATATACATATTTAATGTAAATATAAATATGTATATTTTACATATAAATATATATAGTATATAATTACAATAAAAAATAAAAATTAAATTATATAGCTTTCATCAGACGATACACAGTTAATGTGATCAACATAGAGAGAAAAATGTAATGCTATTACATTTTACATGTAGTGATATCAATTGAACATTTATGATATATTTCAGACCCTGCAATAAGCACTGTACATTCATCTGCCTATTAATGATCATAATACCAAAAGAATTCACTGTTACTCATTCTATAAGTAAATTATGAAATATCTCTTTATTACTGTGTTATATTGGAGAGAATACGAGCACTAACCACACATATCAGGAGTTAACCAAATTAACTCTTCAAAATAAAAATTTTTCAAGCGTGTTATGTAAATAGGGGCAGGTCTGGGTCAGGCAAGAAATGTAAATGAGGACACAGTCTTGGGAATATATGTCTTATGAGTAATACACGACTCACCGGAAAAGGGATATGCATATTTCTGTGAACAGCCCTATGAATATGAAATTGTAAAAGCACAATCAGGACTGAACATATGAGCCTCGCTTTCCTTGGAGGAGTAATATTTTATGCAGGAGTGCAGGGTGTGCTGACAGAAGGCCCAGCGGCACCTGGATGGGGCAGGCCCCCCTGGTTCAGCCTGTTAGGTGTGTCTTCTGAAATTTCCAGAAAGGCTGTAAACCTCCATGTTTTTCAGTGAAACTCTTTTTTTTTTATGTTGGCAAATAATTTAAAAATTAGAAATATATGAGGAAGGACAGATCTGAAAGAAAAACACCTGTGTTCCAGGTATGAGGGCCATGTCAAAAAGATGGAGATGGAGATGCCTGTCACTCTATTTCTGTTTTGTAGATAGGTTCATTTTATTACTGTGTTTTAAAATCTATAAAATTTCACTACAAAGTGCAAATGAAATATACAAGCAGATTGCTTGCTTGACCCAGTAAATTCAGGGACTCATCCAAGAGCCCAAGCATTCTGGCACTGAGCCCCAGTTGGAGTCCATTAAAATTGCAATAATTCAAACAAGTATTGATCAAAAAGTAAAAACACCTTTCAGAATCACTGTCATTTCTGTCAAAATCACTGCTAGAAGTGATTCATTTGTAAAAATACTGATATTTAAAATGGAAATGACCTAGGAAGTTGTCTAATTTATCCACCTGTAACTGTGGAGAGAATATTTGGTACAATTTAATTTGAAGATTTAGTTTCACTTGCTTCAACTTCTTCTATGGGATTTCAGAAGGTTCTAAAATAAAAATACAGTGTTGTTCCCCCTCCCCCTTCTAATCCCAGTAATCCTTGGTAGTTTTACTGAGTGAAGAGTGAGCTGGCCCTGTTTATCACCATTCTCACCCTAACTAGCATGTTAAAAATTTATTTTAGGTGTTCCAGCATGATTCTACCAAAGGACACAATGAACTAAAAGATAATTCAGAATTGTCCAATGTTGTATTTCAGAAGTGTATGAAGTCTCCCCCACTTTCAAACTATGTGTTGAACAAGGGCCAATTCCATTTCTGATGGAAATGTTAAAGAAAAGATTTTGATTCACTAATGTGCTCAAGTTAGCACAGCATAGGAATTCCAGAGACTCAGGGATCCCTGAGCATCAGAAGACTGCTGAAACCAAGGTTCCCATGCCACAGTTTCCATGACAGTCAGACAAGACTAGAGAATTCCCCGAGGAATTCTCTATCTACATGGTGAGCCATGAGGAGATGCTTATCAGCCTGTGGATTCTTCCAAGCTGCCATCAAGGTGGGTTCTGAGGCAGCCTGGTACTTGACCCTGTGAAAACGATTAACTGTCAGGGCAAGAAACAGGCCAAGAAAACCTCAGTGAGCTTATGATTCCTTAGCAAACTGGATGCCTTCACAGAAACAGCAGCAGTGAGTGTTACGGTTCAGTGTGTAAGTTCACGGGCCGACTAGCAAATATGCTCCGCCCCTCCCTTGCTCTTAATCTTGAGCAAATTACTCTGCCTTTTATGTTTCAGTTTTCCTCTTTTTAAAGTGAAGATGATAATACTTTTACTTCATAGGGCTTCTACAAGGAATATGTGAGTTAATGTATGCAGATATATGTAACATATACAAGGAGGTTATTTAACATATGTTCAGTAGGCATCCAAAAACACTAGTTGTAATTACCTTATTAAAGTGTATGAGAAGGAAGAGGAAATGTTTCCAAAATTGCCCTATTAAAAACAACATAGTACCATGATCTCACTTTTATGTGGAATCTAAAACAAACCAACCAACCCCAAGCTCACAGGTAAGAAGAGACTGGTAGTTACCAGAGGATGGGGGTGTGGGTGGGCAAAATGGGTGAAGGAGTTAAAAGACACCGACTTCTAGTTATAAAATAAATAAATCCTGGGGATGTAATGTACAGCATGGTGACTACAGTTACTAATATTCTGCTGTACACTTGAAAGCAGCTAAGAGGGTAGATCTGAAAAGCTCTCGTCTCAAGAGAAAACAAGTTTTGCAACTATATATGGTGATGGATGTTAATAACTAAACTAATTATCCTGCTTATTTAACTTATATGCATCATGAGAAATGCTGGCCTGGAGGAAGCACAAGCTGGAATCAAGATTGCTGGGAGAAACATCAATAACAGCAGATATGCAGATGACACCACCCTTATGGCAGAAAGTGAAGAAGAACTAAAGAGCCTCTTGATGAAAGTGAAAGAGGAGAGTGAAAAAGTTGGCTGAAAGCTCAACATTCAGAAAACTAAGATCATGGCATCTGGTCCCATCACTTCATGGCAAATAGATGGGGAAACAGTGGCTGACTTTATTTTGGGGGGCTCTAAAATCACTGCAGATGGTGATTGCAGCCATGAAATTAAAAGATGCTTACTCCTTGAAAGGAAAGTTATGACCAACCTAGATAGCGTATTAAAAAGCAGAGACATTACTTTGTCCACAGAGGTCCATCTAGTCAAGGCTATGGTTTTCCCAGTAGTCATGTAAGGATGTGAGAGTTTGACTGTAAAGAACGCCGAGCACCGAAAAATTGATGGTTTTGAACTGTGGTGTTGGAGAAGACTCTTGAGAGTCCTTTGGACAGCAAGGAGATACAACCAGTCCATCCTAAAGCAGATCAGTCCTGGGTGTTCATTGAAGCTGAAACTCCAATACTTTTGCCACCTGATGTGAAGAGCTGACTCATTTGAAAAGACCCTGATGCTGGGAAAAATTGAGGGCAGGAGGAGAAGGGGACGACAGAGGATGAGATGGTTGGATGGCATCACAGACTCAGTGGACATGGGTTTGGGCAGACTCTGGCAGTTGGTGACGGACAGGGAGGCCTGGCGTGCTGCAGTCCATGGGGTTGCAAAGAGTTGGACACGACTGAACTGAAACCGATTATGGGGCTCATTTTGCAATATATAGAAATATCAACTCATATTGTACACATGAAACTAATATAACGCTGTATGTGAAATATACCTTAACAAAAATTCTACATAAAAATAGAATCGAAACCAAATATGGAAAAACCACAAACCTATACAGAGTCCTGCCTCATACTTACCTATATGTAGAGGCAGCTTGTCCATTCCTCCATCTCCACATACTATATGGATTTGCACATGACAGGGGCACATTTTATACACCATGTGCTTGCCAACCTTCATCGAAACCATATGTACTGAGTACTCTGCATACTCAAAGTCCTGCCCAGACTTTCTTTAACCACTTCCATGTCAGCATTTCCCATCCTTCTTAGCCTGTTTACTTTTTTTCCATAGCACCTTCCACCTTCTACCGTATTATGTAACTTACATTTTAATTTGTCTACACAAAAAGCTATTCATTGATTAAATGAAGTTTGACTTAATACAGCATCTCTATAAAGTGGGTATTATTTATCCCTATCTGATAAATGAGTAAGCTAAGGTCAGAAAGGTTACCTGAAATAACATCATCAGTTATATAATGAGCTATTGTCATGGCTGCAAATATCAGTTCATGAATTTTCACATAGTCATGAGGTACTAAAACCAACACCAAAGCTTTAAAGAAATACCCTTTACCACATGAAGTTTATACAAATAATTTATCTTGGAAGATGTGAACATATTTTTCATTTTTAAATCCTACTATTACAATTATCTACTAAACATTCAATTTTATAAATATTTTTCTAAACTATCTTTCTTTACAATTTACATTGCATTATACTCTTGACACCATAAAATGTGAATTTCTAACATCAGACTCTCAAATCAATGACAACAGATAATGGGATCAACTTTCTCTCAAAACCCTGAGCCAACACAGCTCTGAATTGCTGCACATGCTTTACCACAATATACAAATTGGCTCAAAGAGAAACTCTCTGGTAATATACCAGACTAGGAAGTCCCAACTTCATGGGCTTTGGTGAGGAAACTGGAAAACAGGATGCAAATTCTCCTTTTGTGTTTGTGCATATGGGCATTGGGAAGGGTGAAGTCAAAAAACTGAGAACCACAGTCCAGAATGCCAGGAAAAAGAAAATGTTGCCCTCTTTCTGCCCTCCTCCCTTTCAAAACACTATCTCTTAATGCTAATAGTGATCTGGACTTAAATATCTGGTTTAGAAAATTACAAAATACCATGATAATTTACGGAAGAGAACTTTCCTCAGCCTAAGAAACACTGACAATTACAAGTGCCTGTAGCATTAAAGATCAGCGTGATCCAGAGTACACAGCCATTTAATGCACCAAGTTCTGAAGAACACTTCATTCATCAGCAAAGCGGCCTCCCGGAGCTTTGGTTAATCAAGGCTCCCACTCTTGCCCATTCACTGAGGAGGAGCGGTGAACTGGTGTTCTTAATACAAACGATAATTGCCTCCTCCAAAATATTACCAGTCTTTAAAATCACTAAACAAAGATGGTTATAATTATGCATTTGCAAAAGGGTGTATGTGGTTTCCAAGGTTGTGCTGCATGTGTTATTTCACTTGACCATCACTAGTACCTGAGATACCAGGTACTCTGTCCAGGCACTGAAATTCTCCTGAAAAAGACCAGGAGACCAATGCTCAGTTAAATAACCTTTCTCTAAATCAGGTGGCTGGACAGAACCTGGGTAGACTAGAATATGCTAGAACCAGGTCTTTTAATGTCTAACATCTGCATGTTAACATGGCCTCCCATCACTGGAAAGGAAAACAACACAACACAAAAATGCCAAATTGGGTGAAAACAACTGGATGGCACTGTAGAATTTATTATAATGAAGCATGTTTTCTATTCTATACGTTAATATGCATTTTAATATATTTTAGATATATTTTGGGTAAGCCTCCAGCTTGCTAAATATATATATATTTATATATATATAATATATATGTATATACTTATATCTATTATATATATATAGTACATTGAATAGCTTGGAGTTCTAACTATAGCTTATGTGTGTGTGTATATATTATATATACATATATATAATATACATATAGTATATTGAGTAGCTTGAGAGTTCTAACTATATCTCATCCATCAGCTATGCCTATTCATTCAACCAGCTGATGATTATTCACAACCTAAATACGCTTCTGACTTCTCCTCCTCATTTACTTCAGATTTCTCCCCAGCCCTGGATTGGCATTTCTCAAACTGTTGCTCCAGAGGAATTTCTGGAGGAAATGGACATCATTTCCCCTTGGCCTTCAAGGCTTTCTCTTCACACCCATGACACTTCCTAAGCAAGGCTCTTTCCTTAAATGCCTGAAGCGATTTCCTCCACGGTTCTGGGCACTTTCCTATCTGGAGTCACCAAGGAACCAGGCTCCATGCCTGCCTTTGTGGCAGTGGCCCACTACCACCTACAATCGTCTCTTCAGAGGGGCCTGGAACGACTCTGCGGCACGTTTTGGCCACCTGGAGTACATTTATGCGGGGAAACACACGTCTGGATAAAGAACGGAGGCTCCTACTCCAGCCCTTTCTGGGCTTGTATTCAAAGTACCAGCTCCTCTGAAGGCTGCTTTGTGTACACTGGTGAGTGTCAGTGGTGACCAAGATCTGAAGGGAACAGGCAGGATGTGGCAAAACCTGTCGAGGTGGCCTTTATTATCTGTGCGGGAGGGGGCCATGAGCATGCAAAGCAAAGGTTTATTATTGCTTATTTCACAAAACTGTGAAACACCACTCAACAGGGTGGACTTAACCTGAGGGACACAACCCTTCCCCTTTTCTCTCCCCATTCGATTGGCTTTGTGTGGCGGTGAGTCCAAATCTCTACTGGCTAAATGTAGGGTGGCGAAATCCTCCAGAAAGCTCCTTCGCCATGTCCCCAGTCTTGATGAAAATACTACTATAGGGAAGCTTGGTGACTCTTTGGTAAAAATCAAGATAATTACACATATCCTTCTGATTACAGAGGTGCTATTTTGAACATGAAATGTACAAAGTATTTAAAATTGTGGAAAGCATTATACAAACAGAATAATGATGTTATGAGAAAGCTCAGCTTATGTCATAGAATTTACAGTGTTGTCTGGGACATATGACAGGTAAATATAGAAACCAATCAGAGAAGGGTGTTTTACATTTATTCAGGGCTTACTCTGTACCAGATACTCTGCTCTGAATACTGCATGCATTAGCTCACTTAATCCTCACAACAGTCTCATTAACAAGGCACTATTATTAGTCCCATTTTGCAAGGGCAGACACTGAGGCTGAAGGGGTCACACAACCTTGCCCATGTGCACGTCACTAGTGAGCCACAAAGCTGGGGCTGAAATCAGCAGGCCGACTTCAGAGCCCAGGGCCTTATCCCCGAGGCAACCCTGCCTCCGTGGTTGCCTTTTGTTCATCAGAAGGGTCATGATGCCAGTTCATTTACTGATCATAGGAGTAATTCACTTATTCAAAGTGATCCCAGCAAATGCAAGTTTTTTCTCAAAATACCTACATGAATAGGTGTGTTCCTGAAATGCTGAACATGTAAACTTTTGGGGGTAAAGGTGGGAGGAAGCAGGCTTCATTATAAAAAAGGATTCATTAGTCATTTGATCTCACCATCTTCATAACATAGCATCTTACTGTGGACAGACCCTATAAGGTAATCCTCAGAGGATTTTTTTCTAACTGTACAACATTTCAGTAACAAACAGTAGTTTGTTTGAGGAAAAGCTGCATTTATCATCTTTAGGCATTCTAAGTAGCATCTTTTTACTCTTTCATCCCCAAAGCATTAATCCTCATTAATCAGTTTTTTTTTTTCCACATCCATGCAACACATTCAGCAAATATTTGAGGGTTTATTGTGTTCCAGACTCTCCTCTGGCCACTAAAGATACAACAGCAAACAAAACACATGAACATTTTTTTCCTCACAGAATTACATTTAATTGTCTGGAGACAACCTTTAAATGCTGAATATTTACACTATGCCAGAGCATGAAATTCTATGGAGAAAAGCAAGTGTTTGAATTTTGAAGGTGGAGCCTGCTAATCAGGTATGAAGTGTGAGAAACAAACAAGTGTCAAGGTATTTGACCAATAACTTGAAGAATTACTCATTCACAGACACAGGCAAGACCTTGGAAGGGCAAGTTTCAAGTGAAGGGTTAGTTTTGCGGGGTTCGTTTCGTGTTAAGAGCTGGGATGCTCATTTGCCATCTGTCTAAGTACGGGTTTCTCCACAAGCAGGCCCTGAGACAAGCATCTGAGTACAACGAGTTTCTTTGGAAGAGAATCCCAGGAAACACTCAAGAGGACTGGAGGGATGAGACAGGTATAGGAAAGACTCCATACAGAGTATCTTACCAAGCCACTTGGCACGATGGGTAAATGGGGCTCAATCTCTCTGGGAAACAGAACATAAATCAGAACCCACCTCTCTTCAAGGGCACAGGGGCCCCAAAAGGTGAGGGAACTGGGACATTTATCTACCCATCAACTCCCACTAGCCATTGGTCAAAGGACACTCCTAGAGAGAGTTAACCTAGCACCATACACGGGTGTGTGGGCTCTAGCAGACAGTCTGGTGTCTGTATTTGGGAATTTGGCTCAAATTCATGGAAATTGTTGTTTCTGAGAGAATACGGATGGGGCAGTAACACTGTCTATCCCAATGTGCAAATGGAGATTGTGAGTAGGCTGTTGGATATACATGCCTGGACTGAGAGAGACGAATGAGTGGAAATAGAAATTTGGGAGTTATCAACATATTGGCGGGTTTTTAAAGCCATTAAACTGGATGAGGTGATCAGGGAAGAAGGGAAAATGGAAAAGGACAGTCACTGAAAGGCTGAAATTGGGGGTCTGCCAACATTTAGAAGTTGGAAAGACGAGAAAGGACCAGCCAAGAGAATGAGGGAGCGGCAGATAGAGGAAAGAGATGTTGTTGTTGTTTTTAATGAAAGAAGACATGACAAATGAGAATGATAATGGGAACTGCCCACAAAAGAGAGAAAAATGTAATAGAAAGACCCAATCTTGTTCCTTTTAATGGTTGAGTAATATCCCATTATACACACATACATACACATGTATATATGTGTGTGTGTGTGTGTGTGTGTTTAATAATTGATCTTAGATTGGAAAGATCTGCTGGAGAAGGGATAGGCTACCCACTCCAGTATTCTTGGGCTTCCCTGGTGGGTCAGATACCTGCAATGTGGGAGACCTGGGTTCGACCCCTGGGTTGGGAAGATCCTCTGGAGAAGGAATTGGCTCACTTCAGTATTCTGGCCTGGAGAATTCCATGGACAGAGGGGCCTGGCAGGCTACAGTCCATGGGGTTGCAAAGAGGTGGACACAACTGAGCAACTTTCACTTCACTTCATACACACACACACACACACATACCACATCTTCTTTATACATTCCTTTGTCAATAGATATCTATGTTGCTTCCATGTCCTGGCTGTTGTAAACAGTGCTACAATGAACACTGGGGTGCATGAGTCTTTTTGAATTAAGGTTTTCTTAGGGTATATGCCTAGTAGTGGAATTGCTGGGTCATATGGTAACTATTTTTAGTTTTTAAGTAAACTTCATACTGTTTTCCATAGTGGCTGTACCAACTTTCATCCCCACCAATAGTGCAAGAGGGTTCCCTTTTCTCCATACCTTCTCCAGCATTTATTGTCTATAGATTTGTATAGCCTCCAATTAAAATAAATAAATTAAAATAAAAGATTTGTATAGCACAGGGAACTCAACTCAGTGCTCTATAATGACCTAGATGAGGAGGCTGTGGGGGAGGGAGGTCCAAGAGGAAAGGGATATATGTATACATATAGCTGATTCACTTTGTTATAAGCAGAAACACAATATTGTAAAACAACTGTACTCCAATTTAAAAAACTGTAAAAATGTAACAGGAAGAGAGAAATGCTGGAGTGATGACCCACAGTGGGTAAGCACAGAAAGACCTAGTGTTTATGTCGGGAGCAGGGTCTTAGGGGAGAAGGCAATGGCACCCCACTCCAGTACTCCTGCCTGGAAAATCCCATGGACGGAGGAGCCTGGTAGGCTGCAGTCCATGGGGTCGCTAAGAGTCGGACACGACTGAGTGGCTTCACTTTCACTTTTCCCTTTCATGCATTGGAGAAGGAAATGGCAACCCACTCCAGTGTTCTTGCCTGGAGAATCCCAGGGACGGCGGAGCCTGGTGGGCTGCCGTCTGTGGGGTCGCACAGAGTCGGACACGACTGAAGTGACTTGGCAGCAGCAGGGTCTTAGGAAAAAGGACAGGCAAATTTGGGCTAGAACAGAAAACAAAATACAGGTGGTGAGTGAGCAGATGTGGTGGTCAGGCCTCCTAAGTGTGGTCACAAAGTGCTCATCTAGCTCCCCAGTGTAGGGTTCTACTAAAGGTAACCTACAGAGTCCTCTGTGGCCAAGATGAAATGTTTCCTTCCTGATGATAATGCTGCTAAAGTTCTGTCATGCCAGGTCTTTGCTGCCCAAGGACAACTTTAGTTTATTGGGCCCTCACTAATTCAGTGAACTTTTGAGCTGTGAGGAACCGAAGCAAAGGTTGTTCTGTCTCCCCCCTCACATATGATAAATATTATAGTTATATATTATTATAAATGTATATAAATATAACATCAATATTCTTAACATTTGAAATAAACAGCTGGTCAGCATCAGTTTGGAATCTTTCAGAATGAGGAACACAAAGACTCTTAAGCTTTCCAAAACCATTTCTTTTTTCGAGAGGCCTCACTTTGGCTGCCTAGACCATATCATCTTTTCCTATCCTTACAATTCTAGAATATTCTCTTCACACACTACCAAACAATCCATCAGCCACAATGATCTGACCATTAAAACCGTCAGCAGCTGAGTAAGAGGGAAGACTTTGTCTACTGTGCTCACTACTCTATTCATGGTTCTTAAAAGAGTGTACAGTAGATTCTCCATAACTTATTCAGTGAACACAGAGAAAAGAAGCCTCCCAGTTCCTCTCAGTTGAGGTGGGTATTTTTGCTGTTTAACAAATACCTCATGTTCATACCCTGGGCTGCTGCAACCTGAGTCCCTTTGAATCTAACTTTTACCCACTGTCACCGCCCATCATGTGCCCAGCTACCCAGGAAAGATGGGAAGAGCCAGAACCCAGTTAGGCCAATCGGACATCTCCTCCCTGACACGTGACTCCAAAGACAATGACAGAGTTTGCAGTGTAGGTTGTCTTCATCCATCCCAACAGAGGCACCCAGACAAGACCACTCAAGACAGGATTCCTGGCATTCCCACTTCTTGGGCCTCGCCTCTTGCCCAACACAGAGGCAACGGAAGCTCCTCTCCATCTGGCTTTCCTCTCTCTCTCTGCTTGTGGGAGGATATCCTCTCTTTGCAGTTGGAAGGAGACAAATGACTAATTTTGGCCAATGGGTTGTGGGTGGAAATGACATGTCATTTTCTGGAGGGAGCACTTAACTGCCAGGATTCCATGGCTTTCTTTCCTACTTCAACTAACCATAAACATGGGTAAAATAGTCTGGAATAACTCTGAAGAGTGAATTTTCACTTCCCCCATCCCTGACATATAGCATGCACAATCAACTTCTCTTGATTCTCTGTTTTCTAAGGCAGGTCCTCCAATCCCCTCCCAGCCGAGAGCTCTAATAACTTTTAATAAGATACCTTCCGCTTAAGAAAGTCATAGCTGGTGTCCATTTGCTACATTGTAAAAGCTTCCATACTGTCATTTCACTCAAGTTCCAGGGTAAAGCTCTGATTATTCTCTTGAAAAATTTCTACCAGGAGTCTTACCCTACACCTACCTAATTTTGTTTCCAGATCTTTCTCTATCCTGATGTGGGTATTCATCCTTGCTTCCACTCCCCAAAGTATTTGGACTTGAGAAAGCATTTCCCCTCTCTGGTTTCTAATATCACACTCATCTTCTCATTTCAATCACAGACAGGGCTCTCAGGAGTGGTATCCTACCTGTACTACCCAATGTCTGAGGATCATAGAACCACTCCTTCCCCACAACTGTTCTGCTGAGGCTGGATGGCTTGCTTATCTACTCTCCCTTATTAAAAAGTAAGCTTCATTGGGGTTAGCAGATGTAAGCTTTTATACATAGGATGGAAAAATAGCAAGGTCTGACTCTATATATATAGCACAGGGAACTATATTCAATACCCTATGATAATCCATAATGGGAAAGAATATTAAAAAAGAATGTGTATGTCTATGTGCATAACTGAATTACTTTGCTAAACAGCAGAAATTAACACAATGTCGGAAATCAACTGTATGTCAATAAAAAATATTGACTGAAAAAAACTTCATCATGGCAGGGACTGGATATATTTATTTTTATCTGAGTGTGGAGCTTTCATACAAATATTCATGGAATGAGGATAGAGAAAGTGAGGAGCCAGATCAATTGATATAATTGTGGGATTGATGGAACATAAGATGTCATGATTGCTCTCACTGCTTTTTCCATCCTTCAATATGTGCCCAGGACTGCTTATATTCAGTACTTCACAGTAAGTTGAGTTAAAAAACAAAAAATACTCCAGGAGATTGTCTTTTCTTTTTTGAGATAGGGAGAGGGCAAATAATTTTCTCTTAGGTAGGATAGCAAGCTCTTTGTTTTTTCTTTATAAGTGGATAGAGACAATACATATTAGTGTATAAATTTAGAACAGTAGGATGGTAAATGCTGCCTTATATAAAAACTTTTTTGGGGGGGTTACTGACTCCCACATTCTACCAATCTTTTTTTCTCCTTATAGTGAAGCAAAACAGTCCATAAGAATTACACAATCTGCTGGCTCCAGAGCCCCTCAGAGCCTTGCTTAACCGTCTAGCAAAGAACAGGGATGAGAATGTGGCGGAGTGCTGTGGGATTTCTTAGAAGTAAAGGAGGGTGAGCTTAAAGGCTGTGATGCCTGAACCCATCGAGTCTCCTGGCTCTTCTGTGCCTCCTTCCTTTTGTTTGATGCGTTTCTAAATCTAAAAGGCATCACAGGATGAATGCTACAAGACACCCTTAGTTCTATAGCTTTCCAACCTGGCTGATCATCAGAATCAATTAACTGGATTTAAAAACTACCAGTTCTCCATGACCAGCCCTCAAGGACCTAGAGTTTTAAAAATCCTCACTGTTTTAGAGTCCAAATGGTTTATTTTCAGAAAGTTGTGTCTGCCCTAAAATCTAGTGAATTCACTTATATTTTAAACATATTTGGATTGGTACTGATAAAATGAACTCTTTAGTGAATCTCTGCTTTAAAAGAATCCTTTCTAAAAGGTGTGCAATCATCTTCAACATTGTTTTGTCTATTCAAATTTAGCTTTGATTCATTTGAAGTAGATATCTCCAAGATAAGAAACTGAAGTCTATGTAGATGGTGATACTTATGAGAGAGAACAAGTGATAAAACCATGTAAGCCAACACAACAAGAAATAAAAGTCTCAATGACATTGCAATGGAGCAGGACACTACGGTCCTTCCCTGCCATGTCCTCAGTCTATCTTCTGTCTATGGAAAAACTGTAGCCAAATAATAAGTTTAATCAGAGAAGTAAGAAAGTATCCAACAAAGAAAAGCACCTAACAGGACAAAATAATAATAGTTTAGTCATTAAACCAAGTCAAGGTTCTTAGGTTCTCTTCAAGGGCTATAGATAATATTCTACACCATATGCTGTGAGCTGTCTTGTAGAGACTGAAATCAGGTAGAAGAAGTTAACTACATGATGACCAGACCATAGCCATGACATAAGCTGCCACAATTCCAAGAACAGGCCTCAAGGATTTGGGAACTAACTCTGGAACTGAAGATTAACTATACTCAAGACAATCAAGATGATGGCTGTCAGACCACCATGTGACTAATTTCAACACGACTGTCAGAGTTGTATGTGCTGTTTCTGCATGTAGCCCTCTCCCCGTACACCCCTGAAACTCCCTATTTAAAAGCTCTTTCCCACTGATTGTCAGTGGGGAGTTGGCCTTTGGACATAAGTCTGCCCTCTCCCCTGATCGCTGGCACCAGAAATAAAATAGAATTTCCACCAATCTTGCCCCTCCAATCTCGGCTTTTGGACAGCAAGCAGCTGGGCCCCACTTTCAGTAACAACATTTTTAACATGACATATCTTTTCTATAGCCTTACATAGGTTTGACATTAATCTTAAGGTGGGTGTCAATTTTAGATCTTGGAACAAAGATGGAGTTAAAAATGTTATTTCCAAAAGATATAGTATTACGTGTAGACAAGGATTTACCAGTAAATGTTCATTTCAACATTGGTATTTAACAATAAGAAACAATTGGAAGTGGTGTCTAATAACAGAGTAGTGGTTAATGAAAAGATTATATCTTTGTGATGGAATACTTTGCAGGTATTAAATCAATATTTACAAAAATGAGAATGAATATTTCTACATATTTTATAAAAGCTAAGATGACATCAAAGTAGAGGGAAACCCTGAAACTACCATGCTGTTAAGCCAGCTTCATAAAAAAAAAAAAAAAAAAGATGGCCCATGTATTCAGTCTTGCTGGTGATTCAGAATCTGTTTTCTACTCATTTCTCTTCCCCTATGGACCCACACAGGTCATTCTTTTTGATAAACACATTAACCAGTCCTTGAGTTAGCATAAGCTAATAAACACACCAAATTTATTCTTCTAGGAAATTAAAAAAAATAATAGTCCACAATCTAAATTAAAATACTATTTTATCACAAGTAGCAATCAATTAAAACAGAAGTGACCTAACTGCCTCTAGATATGAATATTAAATGCAGCTCATTTCTGCAAAGAAACTATTTAAAAGATAGTAAATTTAAAAAAAGAAAGAAATTGGCTAGTCTCTCCCAATAGGGTCACTACCTTTAAAAAAAAATTATTGAAATAAACTACAGAGCTAGGGCTTCCCTGGTGATCCAGTGGTTACGAATCAGCCTACCAATGCAGGGGAAATGAGTTCGATCCCTGGTCTTGGAAGATCCCAAATGCCTGGGAACAACTAAGCCCCTGTGCCACAGCAACTCAGCCAGCGCTCAAGAGCCCTTGAAGCACGACTTCTGAGTCCTTGCGCTGCAGCTGCTGAGGTCCAAGCCTAGAGCCTGTGCTCCCCAAGAAGAGAAGCCACTGCAATGAGAAGCCGGGGCACTTCAACCAAGAGTAGCCCCACTAACAGCACTTAAGAGAAGTCCCGCGGGCAGCAATGATGACCCAGCGCAGTCAAAAATAAATAAATCTTTTAAAAAATAAATAAGTAAATCTTCTAAAAAATTGATGCAGATCTAGTCGCTTAATAACTCATTTGAGCAACTCACAGGAGCAGGAAATTGATCCATGGGGGTAACATAAGTTCTCTTGTTGCAGTCTAAGCCCATTTTCTATTGTGCTAAGCCCAGCATAAACACACATCATCTAGTTACCATTCTCCTCAGGATTAAAACTAATTAAGACACTCTATCTCTGCCATTTTAAGTGCATGCAAATAGGCATGTTTCCTTAATGTTCTGCTCCTAAATTGAGGAAAGTATAATGAAGCAACGCAGGGCTTTATCCAGAATGACTAGAGATTTCCTGTTGAAGACATATGCAGCTTAATTATATGCAAAATATTTTAATACAATGTGGAGAGTAAATGATACCCAGTGCTTGTCCTTTAGAAGTTAATCTTAAATCAAGTACAAATTCACCAAATGCAAGTATGAATTTTGCAAGGCTGTGTCGGCAGATGCTAGTTCCAGGGCTCTGATATAAGTATCTATCTAACACATATAAGCGTGTATTATTTTTTAACATTATAATGATATTTACTAATCTCTGCCAGTTGTACCTCCTTGTAGTCACCTCATTGTTGGCCCAACTAGAGGGACACATGGAGGGGGAACAGAAGGAATGGCAAGGCTGCTTAAAGTGGCAACTGTCAGTATTGCCACATTTGCTTGGCAAGAGCTGCTGAAAGGAAAAACAAAAAGGAACACAGGCAGACACTCAGAAGAGGCAAAAAACAAATACATAAATTAAAGCAGCCTATTCTGAATTCTAAACTGTATTAAATAAAAGCATCGTTCTATTTTGATAATTGCCTTCTGCAACCATGACTTTGAGGCTGTTGGCTGTGTGCTGCCTCTGGGGTTTCTGGGATGCTGTTTTATTTTGACCCTTTGAAGAACAGTGCTTTAAGACAGTATCAGAGAAATCACTGAGCTGTGAAAAGTGACTACAACACAAAGAGAATGGATCCACTGAAAGGATAAAGAGAAACAAGAGAAAACCACGCTGTTCCAGTGTTACAACTTGAGCAAATTTTAGACTTATTTGGCAAGGTCTGTTTAAAGTGTGACTATTTAACTGCAGATTTTATAAAGGCTCTTAATCTTTTAATTCTGATAAAGAAGTCTAAAACGGGTCACATGGATATACACTGGCAGTCCCTAAATCTCCATAGTATATTTAAAGCAATTTTCATTTTCTTTTCTACATAAAAGATGAAACAAGATATATATATTCTGTTATTCTGAATCCTGGATACTACTTAATTTCTAATTATATATTCTTTTATTTCCATCAATAATCCACTAATTATGTGGATTATACATTTTAGCTATATTTTGTTTCATTTCTTAGCTATGTGCTTACTCGAATTTCAAGAGAGGAGATTAATACTAAACTTTTACAAACGGTTAAAAAAAATACCCAAGTGACAACAGTTAGGTAAATTTCAGTTAGAAGTCACAGCTCATACACAATGTTTGCAATCCTGGTATATTGGGTACCAATTATCTTATACTTTGTTACCTAAGAAAGATTTTTACCAACACTTAATACAATGAACAGGGCTGTTTTGTTTGACCACATTATATAATCTTTATGATTTTTTAAATGTGAAAGTAGTGAAAACTATTTCCCTTGTTAGCATTTTATGGGTATAGAAATCATCATCTAAGCTTGGGGTTTTATTTATTAACTTGGATTCTATGAGCCAGTGTTAGGAAATTCACAAACCCCCTAAAGTGTGTGCCTATGAAGTATTCATGAGATCCAGGGTGGAAGGGAAGGTCTACTCAGAGGTTAAATTCCCACTTTTAATGTCACTTTCCAGGAGGTACTTGGGTTTTTATTAAAGATAAGGTCCTGGGGACTGATCCTTTATGAAAACTTATGCCACTTTGAGAAAAAGGGACTTTAGGAAAGGATTTCATGTTGCGTGTGTGTATCTGTGTGTGTGTGTGTGTGTGTGTGTGTGTGTGTGTGTGTATGTGTCTGTCTGTCTGTCTGACGGCTGTGAAGGAAAAGCAGTGCATTCCAGTGCAGTCCCAAATTGGCCATAGGAGTCCCTGGGAAGCCAGGAACAAGCATGAGGTTGTTGTGGGAATTGGGGGAAGTAAGGGCTACAAATAAAGACAAACTTGTCTTCTTTACTTCCATCTCTAGGCACCTTAAAAAAAAAAAAAGTTTTTGTTTTCTTGAGGAATGATGTTTTCTCAAAGGCATATATATATATATATATATATATACACACATATATATATATACAAACACACACATATATGTACACACACATATATGTACACACACATATACACATATATACACACATATATATGTACACACACAAAACATACATGTATCATATATATATATAATACATATATTTATATTATATGTATGTATTAGAGCAAATGATCCCTGCATAGAGGAGTGAAATTTTTTTGGTAGCACTTAGCATTAATGCTGTTCTCTTTCAGGTAATTAATCTGTGAAATTCTGTCGCCTGCAAATGAGAAAAGTCAGACCTGATCCATTCCTGCTCTTTAGCAGAGAGAATAAAGAAAGTTGTTGCATCTAAATTCTAGCCTTCACAAACAGCTGTAGCACAGCAAATAAGGGTGTAGAGTCAAGGCTATATAAATGCAGGCAATGGAGCAGTTCTTGGAACTTAGAATTCTGAGCAAATATGGAGTGATCAGAATTTTAATGAACCCATCAGTCTGAATCGGGTGGAGAGGGAGGTGGGAGGGGGAATCGGGATGGGGAATACGTGTAAATCTATGGCTGATTCATATCAATGTATGACAAAACCCACTGAAATGTTGTGAAGTAATTAGCCTCCAACTAATAAAAAATTAAAAAAAAAAAACAAACCTATCCTGACATGGAACCAGCAGGTATGGGAGAATCACCATCCACACAATCATGATCATTGTTTCTTCAGTAGTATTCTAAATAATGTGTGACTTTTCAGCCACTTAATCCTTGCATAAATTCTATGTGGTAGGCCCTATTATCACCCTTAATTTATGGATGAGGCAGACAAAGCACAGAGAGCTTCAGACACCTGGCCAAAGTTGCACAGCCACTTCTAGGTGGTAACACAGGCTTACTTTAGATTGGAAGAGATCTGAGCATATTTGCAGGGATACATGAAAGAATTTCAGAAGGAGAAAAGTTTAAAATGCAAGAGTGAGAGGGAGTACATGACAACCTGGGGTCTCACTTTCCTATACTATATCCCTCGATTCAATAAATTACAGTATTGATAGTTCACAGAGGAACATATGAACTGTGGGACCAACATACCAACATACTTTCCCACCAATGCATTTTCCTAAAGGAATGTGCTTCCTGTTGCTAGGATGCAAACACATCTACCTACCAGAAAGCACCATGTCAAGATAATGAGTTATTTCTCATTTGGTAGGGTCTGGAGGAATCCTAACCTTTTTTTTGGCTTACCTACATTTTCTAAAACTAACAAGCATCTGAAGGAAAAAACTAACAGCAAATTATCAAAAACAAAATAAAACATGTGTTGTGCTTGCATGTCAAGTTGCTTCAGCTGTGCCCAACTCTTTGTGACCTCAGGGACTGTAGCCTGTCAGGCTCCTCTGTCATGGAATTCTCCAGGCAAGAACACTGGAATGGGTTGCCATTCCCTTCTCCAGGGAATCTTCCTGACCCAGGGATCAAATCCATGTCTTTTATATCTCCTGCATTCGCAGGTGGGTTCTTTACCACTAGCGCCACCTGGGAAGACAATTATAAATGAGTAGCTTAATATCTACTGATACCAAGCTGATACTTTTGATCCCTCAGTGCACAACCTACTGAAGCCCTGGAATTGGCTGAGAGCATCCCTACAGCACAAGACATGTATCCACTGAGAAAAGTACCCAATCCTGAATCCTTCCTTGGACCACTTTGGCATCCATCTGAGGCCTCATCAGAGGCAGTCAGGCAGATGAGTGCTGGCTCCTGAGGAAGTGCTGACTCTGGAGTCCCCTGGCCCTCCCTCTTGGTTTTCAGGGACAGAGGAACAAGACTGAAGAAAGGGGTTGCTGCTCAGTGGCCTGTCATCCGGAGAAAGCCTCGAAAACCAGTTGCAGAGGAAAAATTTGTGTTGCCAAGGACCAAAATATCTAGCGGGGGCTTTCAGGGAAGATGGCCGGGCATTTGTGGGGGCACAGGCAGCTTGATTGTGTGAATTGGACTTTCTTTTGATGATAAATCCATAAAGCAACAATGAACTTCCAAATCCTTAAGTCTAGCTGATCAAATAAAATTCTCATTCCTACCCCCTCCCCCATGCTTTTGATCTCTCCTACTGCTCATGGTATTTGCATATCTTCCATCCCGTCTTTTCTCTGCCGCCCCCACCTTGCTTCATTATGTTGTCTGAACGCTCTATTCTTGTCAAACACCACAATCGGAGCTCCCCTGTTCATATCCAATCCTTTCTGTTTTTCTCCAAACATCACATTTTCCCACCATCTCCTTCCCTTTTGCAATCGCAGACTCCCACTTCCAATCACAGATTTTCTCTTATCAGACTCCCACTGGAATAGTCTCCCTATTCAGCTCCATGCTTCCCCTTGGACCCTACAATCTCTTAAGCTTTTCCCTTGTTTGTATTCTTTGTCTGTTTCTCTAGGACGCTCAGTGACATCATACTTGGCAAGCAAGCGGCTCTCCCTAAACCAGAAGTGCTTGCTTCAATTCAACAGATATCCACTGAGCACATAATATGTATGAGGCACATACTAAAGGATACCAAAAAGGAATAAAGCATGGTGTTCCCTGCCTTCAGAAAGTTCAGTTCAGTTCAGTTCAGTCGCTCAGTCATGTCCAACTCTTTGCGACCCCATGAATCGCAGCACGCTAGGCCTCCCTGTCCATCACCAACTCCCAGAGTTTACTCAAACTCATGTCCATCGAGTCGGTGATGCCATCCAGCCATCTCATCCTCTGTTGTCCCCTTCTCCTCCTGCCCCCAATCCCTCCCAGCATCAGGGTCTTTTCCAATCAGTCAACTCTTTGCATCAGGTGGCCAAAGTATTGGAGTTTCAGCTTCAGCACCAGTCCTTCCAATGAACACCCAGGACTGATCTCCTTTAGGATGGACTGGCTGGATCTCCTTGCAGTCCAAGGGACTCTCAAGAGTCTTCTCCAACACCACAGTTCAAAAGCATCAATTTTTTTCAGCACTCAGCTTTCTTCAGAGTCCAACTCTCACATCCATACATGACCACTGGAAAAACCATAGCCTTGACTAGATGGGACCTTTGTTGGCAAAGTAATGTCTCTGCTTTTTAATATGCTATCTAAGTTGGTCATAACTTTCCTTCCAATGAATAAGTTAGGGAAGGTTAACTAGTAATTTCCATGCATCATGGTTGGGGCCACAGCAGAAACACATATTCCTGGAGTGGTGTGGTAGCTAAAAGCAGATTGCACATAACTGTCAATAAAGTAGGCCTAAATTTAACCTATTATCTGCTTTTATATTTGACTTTCCATATGACATGATATTTCCAATTCAATGGACATGAGTTTGGGTGAACTCTGGGAAATGGTGAGGGACAGGGAGGCCTGGTGTGCTGCAGTCCATTGGGTCACAAAGAGTTGGACATGATTTAGCGACTGAACAACAACGATATTTTACCTTGCTCCATTCTGTAACCTCAGTCCCATAGTTCAAAAATGCTCAAAATGCTGCCGTGAACTATTAGCAAGAAGGTTGACGCCTGACTTCTTTCAGCTGTGTGCTAACGTCTGTGTACCTGGTCCCTGTTTCTTTCTCAACTCCGGACTTCTTCAAGTCTTAGGTTCTATTTCTCCACACACTGAGGTTCACTAGAGCCTTAAACAGAGCACTGACTGACAAAGTACAATCCAGTATGGTTAACCAGTACGAAGAACAGGGAATAGGCTAGAATAAACCTCCACCCACCCAGGAGGCACTCAAATAGAACTCAGGTTAATTCAGTGCTTTAGCCAGTATTTAGACCAGTGGTTCTCAAATGTCCACATGCACCAGAATCACCCAGAGGGTTTGTCTAAAACACAGATATGTGGGACCCTGTCTCAGAGGTTCTGGGTTCAGTAAATTTGGATTAGGGCTTAAGAACATGCATTTCTGACAAGTTCCCAAATGCTGCTGATGCTGCTAGTCGAGGGACCACACTTTGGAGAACTGCCTTTAAAAATAGGCAATAAGCAACCTCATGTCTCAAACTGAACATCTTTTTGTTTTGCTGTTGTGTAATGTCAGTGGTATCTAGCCACATCTGTAATATATCACCACATGCCAAGCAATGGGAATACCATGGTGTGTTCTCAGCCCATGTGGGGTCTACTGACACTCTGATTTTCATTGTCTACTATGGTGAGTTACAAGGCTGAATGATCTCTATCCTTTGGTTAAGCTCTTTACATTGCTTTTCTAAATAAATCCATGAAAGAGGCTTATTCTCTACCACTTCCTAGAAAAAAATTTCCCCATAGGTTTAACGTAGAAAAATTTGAAGATTTTGTTTGGTTGTTTGTCTCCAAATAAATGGGAGTCGTGTTTAAGTCTGGAAGCCATCAAGCCTAGGGGAAAGCTTCACAGATGTTTGGTGAATTTCCAAAGAAAGAATCAGAATATACTCCAAGAGCAGAGTGCGACAGAATGTGTGCTTGTTTCTTTCCTTTGTTAGGACAAAAATAGATTTGTGTTTATTTGCTAGAAAAAAAAAATCTTCTAGCATGATTAAAAGGCTCAGACATTAAGTGGTACATTTTGAAAGTGCTGCATAGCTATATGGCTTCCATTAACATCTGTGGGAGTTAAATCCTCCGCATTGCTATGAAAATGTAATCTACTCAGAGGCCAAGAATATTTCTGGGCTGTGGAATAACATGAAAACATTAGCAAGGAGATAAAACATCAGTGAGCTTTCTTCACATCCCACGACTTCTCTCTCAGGAAAAGAAAGGCTCTAGCTTATGACCTCTACCTGCCTGTGTTAATGGGAATTCCTGGGCAGCCACACTTAGATAATAAACATGTCACCATTTCACATTTACATAGTTATTTGACCATAATCCTCTCATGTGATCTTTGAGTCAATTTTCCCAAGGATGGGCATTTCATCTGGATATTAACAGCATGTGTTAATGGGGGGAAAAGAATCAGACAGACTTGGGTTTATATTCCAGCTTTATCTTTCTAACACTAAAGGCCACACGGGCCTTTCAGCAGGAGAGAGATTTTCTTCTGTTATAAAATGCAAAATACACTATTTACCCTACAGTTTTGCAAATACTAAACAAAATAATAAAACCAGAGTAGCTCTTCTGACTTGTCAAGACAACTTTCTCCTTCTAGGGCAGAGCTGAGGCTTTTGGAGGCAAGGAACATGAACAGAGGCCGAGGGGAGATACTAGGGTTCCAGAGGTGGTCACAGCAGTAGCAGCATCAGTACTAGCTAGAGCTGACTATGCACTCAGCGCTAACAAATATGACTACTTCATGCGAATATTGTAAAGATCTGCTCCTCCCAAAAGAGAATATACTCATCACCACACCTGTTGATGATGACAATGAGGGGACTGATTTCCTCTGAAGATGTGCAAAGCATACATCAGATGACGGTAAGTTGCAGCTCTGATGAAGCATCCTGCATGCTTACCTCTTCTAATTCTTACCAAAAAATTCTATGTGGAGTTATATTTTTTAAAGAATTATATTGGAGTACTGTTGCTTTATAATTTTGCATTATTTTCTGCTAAACAATAAAATGAGTCAGCTATGTGTACATATATAGCCCCTCGTTTTTTTAATTTCCTTCTCATTTAGGTCACCACAGAGCTTTAAGTAGAGTTCCCTGTGCTAAACACTGGGTTCTCATTAGTTGTCCATTTTATCCATAATAGTGTACATTATCACTCCTAATCTCCAATACATTCCACCCCCACCCTCCTCGGTGTCCATACATATGTTCTCTACGTCTGCGGGTCTATTTCTGCTTGGCCAATAGGTTCATCTGTAGTATTTTTCTACATATATACTCATTAACACAGGACAGTTGTTTTTCTCTTTCTGACTTACTTCACTCTGAATGACATTATTATCCGTTTTACCGATCAGGAAGGAGACTGCAGAATAATAAAAACGGAAGCAGCACTAAACAGCCAACACGGACAGCAGTTATTCTCTGGAAACCCTATTCCGTGCACTTCTCGTACCATGTTATTTATCCTCACAGTGATGTTGTACATTTTAAAACGAGCAAAGTAGTAGACCTGGGACTTAAACCTAAAAATATTTAGAACAAAAATGCTAAATCATTAGTCTATTCTGTCTGCCTTTTAGTCTTTCCCGCTTCTGCTCAAAACCCCTCAAAACCTAACTACTTCCTGTCAGTAACTCTGCTCCTAGGAGTTCTGACCTTTCCTTTTCTCCAACCCTGACATGGGCTGCTCAGTTCTGCAGTTATCACTTTCATTATTAAGCACCTGGGACATCCTGATTTCTCGAGAAAGTATAAAAAAGACCAATGGAAGCCAGGAACCAGGGTTTTTGAAATGCAAATCTATGTATCTGTGATGAATCATGATCTGCTTTATGACAGCTCAAATGTCTCCTGTTTCACATTGGTTACCTCTTCTATCACTGCCTACATTTTTACATTCACAGCTTGTCTCCTGAACAAGTGTTTCAAGGGCACAAACCAGGTTTTATCTTTCTTTATATTCCTCCCAGCATCTACTAGTTAGGATGCACCATTAGTTGATTGGATAACATCAGAGATTCCATGAAAATAACCTATGCGTGATTATTATGTGTATTCAGAGAACTCCCCATCTCCAAAAATACTGCTTGCAGTATGATTGCATACATGCCTCTGGTTTGCATCTTATGTTCTTAATTGTATGTCTAATATTCCCGATGAAAGAGTGGGCATTTGAGGGTTAGGATAATGTCTTGGTCATCTTTGCATTTTGCTCTGTGCTTGGAATATGGTGCTTTAAACAGAGGAGGCACTGATTGGCTTTTGAATGAATGGTTATGCAAAATACTCGATTTAGTCAAAGGAAACAGTAATGCTAATTTTAGGTTAAAAATATCTAGATTGGTCTTAAGTATCCCATGATTGGGTTAATCCAAGTGAGGCCTGGGTTTCTTTTGAAAATGTCAGATTCTGGGATACAATGGTCAGGTTGATGAAACCAAGTGTCTCAAGGGAGGCTCAGTTGGGGGTACTTTCCAGAAACATAAATATAGACCTAGTTCCTTCTGACAAATCATACATTCATGAGGAAGGGGAGCAAACAAACAAACAAAACCCCTAAATCTGTAGGAGCAAAGGAAGGTAGCTTCCATTCAGGTAAAACTAATAAATATTTTTATTAAAATCTACTGTGTCCACTTATTTTTTTTTTTTTTTTTTTTTTTACTCTGTGTCCACTTATTGTGCTTGCCTAGATTCTGCAATATGTTGCAATATGACAAGGCCTGTGTTCTCAAGAATGGTCTAATTTATTCTTGAATAAAGCATGAATAAAGCATGAATCAGACTGAAATGAAATGTTCTCCTATATGGTCATATTCCAAAACAGAGTTTTCCAAAATAAAGGAACTCTTTATTTAAGTAGATAAGAATTCAGATACTGAAATCTTAAGAATGGAAAATGTACTTCAGGGGTTTTCTCATTATTAAATGAGTCACTAATTACTAAATGACTCTGCTTTTCAGAAAGAAATTATCTTCAGAGAAGTTGGTTAAGGTCACTATCTCTAGGAGAAGTTGAAAGAAAACAAGAGAATCCAAGAATTTAGATCATTACATGCATGTGTGCTCAGTCGTGTCCGACTCTTTGTAACCCCATGGACTGTAGCCCACAAGGCTCTTCTGTCCATGGAATTTTCCAGGCAAGAATACTGGAGTGGGTTGCCATGCCCGCCTACAGGGGATATTCCCAACCCAGGGATCAAACCTGTGTCTCATGTCTCCTATGTTGGCAGGTGGGTTCTTTATCACTAGCACCACTGGGAAGCATTTAGGAAGCATGCAAATCATAGTCATGTGATCTGGTACAAGAAAATCAGTGGAAAAGCATTTGGACAAAGGCCAGATGGTGCTGGCAGTACTTGACTACATCACAGATCATACACATGTGGCTCTTAGAAGTTATTATGGTAGCTGAGGGGGAAAGTGCTTTCTTGGACCTAACGAGTTAGAACTAGGATCTCAGTGAACAATAGTTCACTAAGTCTGAGCACTGACACAAAAGGCAGGATGCAGAATTTAGGCAGAAAAGAGGCCTTCTGATCAGAGGACTGACAAATATCAGAGGGCATTACTTTCCACACTGAGTTGTACATCAGACTAATTCCTAGAGACGCCCATCAGACAGGGGTCCCACTTGAGAAATGCTACATACCAATAAACTCCAATATTTTGGCCACCTGATGCCAAGAGCTGACTCATTTGAAAAGACCCTGATGTTGGGAAAGATTGAAGGCAGGAGGAGAAGGGGACGACAGAGGATGAGATGGTTAGATGGTATCACCAACTCAATGGACATGAGTTTGGGTAAACTCTGGAAGTTGGTGATGGACAGGGAGGCCTGGTGTGCTGCAGTTCATGGGGTTGCAAAGAGTTGGATATGACTGAGTGACTGAACTGAATCTGTCTTTTGAAGAATCATAATTTTCTTTAGAAATGAAAGGCTCTAGCCAGCAATCCCTTTCCTGGGCATATGTCTGGAGAAAAACATGCACCCCAATGTTTATTGCAGCATTATTCACAATAGCCAAGAGATGGAAGCAACTTAAAATGTTCATCAACAGAGGAATTGATAAGGAAGATGGGGTACATTTACATAATGGAATATTACTCAGTCATTAAAAAAAATAAAATAATGCCATTTGCAGCAATATGGATGGTACCAAGACTGTTATATTGAGTGAAGTAAGTCAGGCAGAGAAAGCGAAACAGTGTATGATATCTCTTATATGCAGAATCTAAAAAGAAATGATACAAATGAAACAGAAAGAGATTCACAGACTTAGAGAACAAACTTATGGTTACCAGCTGGGGAGGGAGGAGGAATAGTTAGGGTGTTTAGAATGGACATGTGAACACTTCTCTATTTAAAATAGATAAGCAACAAGGACCTACTGTATAGCACATGGAACTGTACTCAATGTTATGTGGCAGCCTGGATGGGAGGGGAGGTTTGGGTTGAGTGGATACATGTATATCTATGGATGAGTTGTTTTGCTATATACCTGAAACTATCACAACATTTTTAATCAGCTATAGTTCAATATAAAATAAAAAAGTTAAAAAAATAAAACCAAAGTCCTTTTACAAAACAAAAAAAGAAATGAAAGGTTCTGAAAAGTCTTATAGCAATGGGTTTAAGTTTACTCAAGTGTTTCCCAAACTTGCTTTGCCATATTTTTGCTTCATATCTATAGAACTACCGAAAACTCTTTGGGACACATTGCCATGGATGGAAGGCTAGGCACCAAACCGAGGCGGCACATAAGCACAGGGGGCACACACCTGGGGGTGAGGCATTAAGTCAAAGACGTTCATTCTGCAGCCAATAATATTGACATAATCATTCTCCTGCAGACACTATTTCCAATTTTCAGCAGCAATGTATAAATTAATTATCAAATAATTTATCACAGTAAAATAGGAACATCGACAGACTAAAATAGTCTGAATGAGGGAAGAAGAAAGGAGGAGGTGGTGCAGTGAATGTCAGTTTCTTCACTTTACACAGTACTAAGTACAACAGTGAAGATAAGAACTGAAGTACATCAATGAAAATAATCAAGGTCATCTCTGGAAGAACCAAAATTTTTTTTAAATGTACATGATAAAAAATTGAAGAATTGATGCTTTTGAACTGTGATGTTGGAGAAGACTCTTGAGAGTCCCTTGGACTGCAAGATCAAACCAGTCAATCCTAAAGGAAATCAGTCTTGACTTTTCATTGGAGGGTCTAACGCTAAAGCTGAAGCTCCAATACTTTGGCCACCTGATGCAAAGAACTCACTCATTTGAAAAGACCCTGATGCTGGGAAAGATTGAAGGTAGGAAGAGAAGGGGATGACAGAGGATAAGATGGTTGGATGGCATCATCAGCTTGATGGACGTGAGTCTGAGCAAGCTCTGGGAGTTGGTGATGGACAGGAAGGCCTGGCGTGCTGCAGTCCATGGGGTCGCAAAGAGTCAGACATGACTGAGCAACTGACCTGAACTGATAAAAAATTCAGAGGAAGCAAGGAAAAGGGAAGGGCATATAAGTAACCTAAATCTTTATTTCTCAAAGAAGATAGCAATAATAACTTTTAATGGATGATACATAAAGAAGAATATATTTTAGAGCAGGGGAAGCACTACTAATATATCTAAAAATAGATGAAAAACAGTTCCCTTGAGGATTCAGAGTGGAAGCAGATCTAGGGAGTACCTTCCTCTGAACTTGTGAGATTTGATGAATTATACAAATGTAAGTAAAAAAGAAGATGATGGTAAGAATGTACTTGGGGGCGAAGTTTCTGCTCTTTTAACACTCACAGGTGTTAACTTGAGTGTCCCATCATGATTAGCTGGAGGGCTTGTTTAAACACACTCTGCTGAGCCCACCCCAGAGTTCCTGACTCGCTGCGTCTGATGAGCAGCCTGAGAACCTGCATTTCTAACAAGTCCTCAGGTGACGCTGCTGCTGCTGTCTGAGGACCACACTGATAATCACTGTTCTGGGCAAGTGCTGCCCTGATGATACACAGGCCTGAGCCTGTATGCTGGGAGTGAATGCTCCTGGTTAAACATGTGAAGGGGCAGAAGTAGAGGCACAGCCTAATACCCACTTACTTATAAACCAACTCCCTGAGAGCAGACACTGCCTGTCCTTCACTGCATTTGCCCTTTAAATTATCTGCTGTCAACACCCAAAATCCAACAGCTGCCTATTTGTACAGATGCAGGGAGAGCATTGACAGCAATCTGTGAACTGATTTCAGGTGTCTGAGATCACGTCCACAGCTTCATTACTCCCCTTGGAAGCAAAGACAAATGTCATCCAGAAAGGGTCTCTGGTGTGAGCAGAAAACCGAAGAGTAAAACTGAAATATAGCTATTGACCAAGCTTGTTCTGCTGCCAAAGATGCTCTGTGAGAATCGAGATTTGATGAAAGATGTGAGGAACAGAGATAACAGCTCAACAGGTACAGTTTGATGAATACTACAAAGACACACAGGAGACAGATCAAAGTGGTCTGCATCCCCATGGTACTCACAAGGCTACAGTACATTACAAAGAAAGCTCCTCTTAAAAACATTATCAACCCACCCAATCCCCAAAATAGCTTATATCTTTTACACTTGCTATTGGTACAAAATACAGAACTTAAGATCTCTCTTCAGTTTTTTCCCTTAATTCATTTTTACTTGAAGGATAATTACAACATTGTGTTGATTTCTGCCCTACATCAACATGGACCAGCCATATACATATGTCTCCTCCCTCTGAAGCCTCCCTCCAAACTTCCACCCCATCCCACCCTTCTGGGTTGTCACAGAACATTTCTCAAGTTTCAGATCACAAATACATAGCTACAATATTTGACCAAAATTAATATTTTACTAGGGGCTTCTCTGATTAGTCAGTTGGTAAATTCAGTCACTCAGTGATGTCTGACTCTTTGTGACCCCATGGAATGCAGCACGCCAGGCTTCCCTGTCCATCACCAACTCCCAGAACTTGCTCAAACTCATATCCATTGGGTCAGTGATGCCATCCAACCATCTCATCTTCTGTCGTTCCCTTCTCCTCCCGCCTTCAATCTGTCCCCGTGTCAGGGTCTTTTCCAATGGGTCAGTTCTTTGCATGACGTGGCCAAGGTATTGGAGTTTCAGCTTCAGCATCAGTCCTTCCAGTGAATATTCAGGACTGATTTCCTTTAGGATTGACTGGTTGGATCTCCTTGCAGTCCAAGGGACTCTCAACAGTCTTTTCCGATACTACAGTTCAAAAGCATCAATTGTTCAGTGCTCAAGATTTCTTATAGTCTGACTCTCACATCCATATATGACTACGGCAAAAGCCATAGCTTTGACAATGGTTTTGTCAGAATGGTTTGTCAGCAAAATAGTGTCTCTGCTTTTTAATATGCTATCTAGTTTGGTCATAGCTTTTCTTCCTAGGAGCAAGCATCTTTTATTTTCATGGCTTCAGTCACCATCTGCAGTGATTTTAGAGCCCAAGAAAATAAAGGTTGTCATTGTTTCCACTGTTTCCCCATCGATTTGCCATGAAGTGATGGGACTGGATGCAATAATCTTCGTTTTTTGAATGTTGAGTTTTAAGCCTGCTCTTTTACTCTCCTCTTTCACCTTCATCAAGAGGCTCTTTAGTTCCTCTTCACTTTCTGCCACAAAGGTGGTGTCATATGCCTATCTGAGGTTATTGATATTTCTCCCAGCAATCTTGATTCCAGCTTGTCTTCATCCAGCCTGGCATTTCGCATGATGTACTCAGTATACAAGTTAAATAAGCAGGGTGACAATATACAGCCTTGATGTACTTCTTTCCTAATTTGGAACCAGTCTGTTGTTCCATGTCTGGTTCTAACTGTTTTTTCTTGACCTGCATACAAGTTTTTCAGGAGACAGGTAAGGTGGTCTGGTATTCCTATGCCTTTAAGAATTATCCACAGTTTGTTGTGATCCTCACAGTCAAAAGTTTTAGCAAAGTCAATAAAGCGGAAGTGGCTGCTTTTCTGGAATTCTTTTGTTTTTTTGATGAATCAACAGATGTTGGCAATTTTATCTCTGGTTCCTCTGTCTTTTCTAAATCCAGCTTGAACACCTGCGAATTCTCGGTTCATATACTGTTGAAGGCTAACTTGGAGAACTTTGTGCATTACTTTACTAGTTTATGAAATGAGTGGAATTGTGTGGTAGTTTGAACAGTCTTTCGCATTGCCCTCCTTTGGGATTGGAATGAAAACTGACCATTTCATTCATTGGAATGAAAACAGTCCTGTGGCCACTGCTGAGTTTTCCAAATTTGCTGGCATATTGAGTGCAGCACTTTAACAGCATCATCTTTTAGGATTTAAAATAGCTCTGTTGGAATTCCATCACCACCACCATCTTTGTTCATTTTGATGCTTCCTAAGGCCTACTTGACTTCGCACTCCAGGATGTCTGGCTCTAGGTGAGTGATCACACCATCGTGGTTATCTGGGTCATTAAGATCTTTTTTGTATAGTTCTTCTGTGTATTGTTGCCACCTCTTCGTAATATCTTCTGCTTCTGTTAGGTCCATACCATTTCTGTTCTTTATTGTGACAATGTTTTCAAGAAATCGTCCCTTGGTATCTCTAATTTTCTTGAAGAGATCTCTAGGCTTTCCCATTCTATTGTTTTCCTCTATTTCTTTTAATTGTTGATTTGGTATACTATATCCTGATTTATGCTTTTTAATGATTATTTTCAACAATTTATCTTATTTTCTATTTTGGTTCCTTGCTATCAAGATTTTCCTAATATAAACAGTGTTATAATGAGACTTTTATACATGTAACTTTCCCCTTCCTTTTTGATTTTTTTTCCTTTGAAGAGATTCTTAGAAATGAGTTTTACTGGGTTAAAGACCCGAAAAGTTTTATGGCTTTTGACACATTGTACCAAATTCAGAACTGCTGAACCATATCCATTTAGATCTATTGCTTCTTTATCTAGATGAACTATGTTAATCTTTTGAAAAGTGAAAAGAAGACAATATGACAATACCAAATTACCGATTCATGCATTCAATTTACTGAGAATCTATTCTTCTCTAGGTATTGCTCCATAACTTTACAGGTCTCACGTTCTTGGAGAATATATCATTAAAAATAAAAAACCTTATTATTATTATATTATATCCTTGATGCAAGTACTCTTTAATAATGTTTATATCTCTCCACTTTTCTGTAAAGTGTACTGGAGGCAGTATTCACAGGAAGCAAGTGTGGTCCTTTATTACTAGTAATTCATAAAATTAGGAGTTATATGAATACTCTTATAACCAGGAGTATAGACTAAACTGGGGAAGATGCCAGGAAGTCTGAAAACTGGTTCAAAAACAGTTAAATCAGTCAAATAAAATTTGGAGTTTAATACACAATAGTAGGTTGCATTTGAAGTCAGTGGGTTATACGTAATGATTGGGTCTAGAGTACTTTGCTGGCCATTAGAAGAAAAAGAATGAAGTTAGGGCTCTTCCTCACTCTTTACATTACATAAAATTTAGATTTCTTTAGAAAGTGTATAGAAAATAAAAACCATAAAAGAACTAGTTGAAAACATGGGTATTTTAATGGTTTTGCAGCAAGGAATTCTGAGTAGGAAACAAAGCTCAAAAGTCAGAGAATAAAATGTATACATTTGTGTACATAAAAATGCAACTTTTCTTTATGGCACACACAAAAAAATTATGGCTAAAAAAAGTACAAACAGGAAGAAATATATGCAACTCATACAACAAAGGGCTCTCTCATCCATATAAAGAAAAAGTAATTCTTTTGCAAGAATAAAGAATTCTTACAAATAAGGAAACAATCTAATGAAAGATAATAGGCACAGGCTGTTAAAGATAAAATATGAAAAAATACTCAAATGAATAAATCTTTAAAATTAGACAAACTAAAATAGTATTTTGCCTGTTAAGTTGGTAGAGAGTCAGAGAATTGATAATAAACATCCAGTGTTGAAGAAGAGATTGTACGTTAAAGAAAGTATAACTACATAGGTCTATTCAATGAACAATTAGTAAATATTGTTGAGATTATACATGTAACTCCAAACTGGAATTATACATATGCAGTTTGTACATACAAATAAATGCACATTCTCTCTCCCTTTCTCCCTCACACTGCCCCCTCCACACACCCACCCAATATAAGCTATGCCTCATGCCTCTTTGCCCCAGGCCAAGAGCAACAAACTTCAATGTACTGATTATATAGACTTATTCACCAGTGAAAAACACTGCTGGGTTGAATGACCATCATTGATCTCACCCTTTATTCAACCACTATTGCATCATATTACTTAGGTCTTGATATTCTCTCTTTTATTGTTTTCTAATGATTCATACAAAGAATCTTTTAAGTGACTTGAGACCAAATATTATTCCCCCCCCCTTTTTCTTCAAAGTTTCTACCCAGTACCTAATGCAGTAAACGCATAGTGTTTACTGAATGACTGACTGCACACTCACAGGTATTTAAAACAGCATGGATTTAAAAACACTATTCACACATTGTTCCATGACTATGAACTCTAGACAAAAAGATTGCATGTTTAATCTCTTTATTGTGCCTCTTTTTGAGAGGAGGGTATATAGATATTTCTTTCTTCCTCCTTTTTTTGGGGGGCGGGGCACACCACATGGCTTGCAGGATCTTAGTTCCCCCACCAGGGATTGAATCCTCAACCTCAGCAGTCAAAGCTCAGAGTCCTAACCACTGGACTTCCACGGAATTCTCTATATGGATATTTTAAAAGAAACCTTTATTTGGTTAACTCTTTTGGATGCTGAGAGTATCATGAAAGCATACAGAGATTGTAGGGTTTTTAATTTTTGTTGTGTATCTATTTCCCTGCTTGATGATGAGCTCCTTGGGATGATGAGCTCCCTAACTCTCAGAGCACATGTCCCAAAACTTGGTTCAAATTGAAGAGGACTATGCGCGGTAGGACAAGTCACCTCTAAACCTGTTTCCTCAACTGTAAAATGGGAATAAAGAACATCCCACAGGATTATTATAAGGATGAAATAAACTGATATCTGCTGACTTAATAGACATTTCTCCAAAGAAGACATACAGACGGCCAGCAGGCACATGAAAAGATGCTCAACATCACTAATTATTAAAGAAATGCAAATCAAAACTACAATGAGGTATCACCTCATATTGGTCATACTGGAATGGCCGTCATTAAAAAGTCTACAAGTAACAAAGGCTAGAGAGTGTGGAGAAAGCAAACCCTCCTACACTGCTGGTGGGAATGTAGTTGGTGCAACCACCACAGAAAACAGTACGGAGAGATCTCAGAAAGCTAGAAACAGAATTACCACATGATCCAGCAATCTCACTCCTGGGATACACCTGGACAAAACTAGTTCAAAAAGACACATGCACCCCCATGTTCACAGTAACACTGTTCACAACAGCCAAAACATGGAAACGACCTAAATGTCCACTGACAGGTGAATGGATAAAGAAGATACGGTACCTATAAATGACAGAATACTGCTGCTGCTGCTAAGTCACGTCAGTTGTGTCCGACTCTGTGCGACCCCATAGACGGCAGCCCACCAGGCTCCCCCGTCCCTGGGATTCTCCAGGCAAGAACACTGGAGTGGGTTGCCATTTCCTTCTCAAATGTATGAAAGTGAAAAGTGAAACTGAAGTCGCTCAGTCGTGTCTGACTCTTAGCAACACCATGGACTGCAGCCCACAGGCTCCAGTCCATGGGATTTTCCAGGCAAGCATACTGGAGTGGGGTGCCATTGCCTTCTCTGGACAGAATACTACTCATCCATAAAAAGGAACAAAATAATGCCATTTGCTGCAACATGGATGCAACTAGAGATTATCATACTAAGTGAAGTCAGTCGGAAAGAGAAAGACATATATCATATAATATCATTTATAGGTGGAATCTAAACTAGGGCACAAACAAACCTATCTACAAAACAGAAACAGACTCACAGGCAAAGAGAACAGACATGTGGTTGCCAAGGGGGAGGTGGGTGGGAGAAGAGGATGGAGTGGGAGTTTGGGGTTGGCAGACGCAAACTATTATATATATAGAACGAATAAACAACAAGGTTGTACTGTATAGCACAGGGAACTATGCTCAGTAACCTGTGACAAACTATGATGGAAAAGAATGTTAAAAAAATGGATACATGTGTATAGCTGAGTCACTCTGCTGTACAGCCAAGACTGGCACAACATTGCAAATCAACTATACGTCAAGTAAGAACACTGGTATCTGTTGAAGTTCTCGACAAAAACGGTGAATGAATAAATGAATTAAGTTAGGTTCATGACAGGTGAGTTGATACTATTATAAACCAGTCCCCTTTGCTTGCTTCACTAGACCTATTTGCAATGAGAAGAAAGGTATGCCCTAAACCAGTGGTTGTCACATTCACAGTGTACCAGAATTTCCTTGTAAAAACACAGACTGCTGGGACTCAACCCTTGAATTTCTGATTCAACAGATGTAGGGTAGAGCCTGAGAATTTGTATTTTCATCCAGTTCCCAGCTGATGTTGATTTTGCTAGCCTGGGGAACAAGCTTGGAGAACCACCACCTGAAACACTTAATATTGTGTGGCCATTGTGAAACACAGCTTAAGTGAAAAAGGCTCTGTGATTTCAAATGTGATCTTGAATTTGTAAGCTCTGTTCTCTCACCACCACCATCTTCTGCTCTGCTGGCTGCCCTTACACTGGAGGTGTCGGCCAGGAAATGGCTTTCTTTCCTACATATTCTTTCTAGCCTCATTAGCGACAGAGCAAGATAAACGGGACTCCTGCATCTTGCTTGTTGCTATTTCCCAAGCAAACTCTTGTTGAGCATTAAGTCTCTGTCACCCCAGCTAACCCATTCGAGTCCAAGTGGTAGGGAAACCTGAGTCCTTGGGTTTTAATTATTCATGCACCTGTCTTACCTGTTGTGTGAAAGAAAAACCCAGAGCTAGATGAAACTTTATGGCTGTTTGAGGATATCTGGTGTTTGACAGCCTTCAGAAAAAGCAGGAGGTAGTGACTGAGGACACAGGCTTAGGGGTAAAGCTGGCTTATGTTTGAACTTCAGCTCTGAAACACATGAAGCATGGGACCCAGAACAACTAATTTGACTTCTGTGAGCCTCAGGATTCACAGCTGTTAAACAGAAATAAAAACCCATTTCAGAGGGCTAAAAATTCAAAGATGTATGACAGAATGTAAAAGCCCTAGACTTGGTAGGTGGTCACAGTGGCAGCAGCAGCAGCAATAGTAGTAGTTTTATCATTCACGAGATACTATACTTCTATTTTATAGAAGGGATTCCTCTAAAAGAAAATGTGATTTCATAAACCATACAAGAAATCAATTTATAGCTGTTTCATACAGACTACAGTTCCACAATGCCTGGTACAGCAAAGCATGCACATGACAGGTTCTCAGTAATTGTATGGTGAGTGAAGAACATACCCATTACCTTCTAAGAGAGCTTAGACTACAACCTCTAAAGACAGAAGGAATGACGGTGCAATGTGCACATCTCCCCACGTATTTACAGCCCTCTACTGCCATTTTGGTCTCCCAGGCACGCACTGGTTTCTGAGGAAGCCTTGCTCCAGGAACTGAGTAAGTGGCGGCAGCACAGGCTCATGAGAGAGACACAGAAAAAGGAAAACACCAACACAGCTTAGTGTGGTTGCTTTAAATAGAGAAACGCAGAAGACTTTTGGTGCAAACTGTTTGGTGTTACAGCTTGGCCTTTTATTTGCTACTTGAACTTCAACCTTTTAACTTGTGATCTCATGAATTCAACCAGAGAAATCAGAAAAAGATCCTTTTCTGCACGATGTCTCTGCAGACAGTTGAATGCTGGATTTCATAGGCTACTGCAGAAAGAAGTACAAAGACCTCATGTGTTATAGCTTTGGCAGGCAATTCAAAACTGAAGGAAATGTCTTTCAGTTCTCATGAAAATAGTAAACAAAGATTAGTTGGGGATGACTGTTTGATGCTAAGGAAGATAACTTCTCGATAAATTAATCCATGAAATCTTCAGTGAATGGAAAATCTACCCCCATTTTTAAAACACCAAAAAACTCTCCAAAATATTTGAAAGTCTTAATCCTTCTTCAGACATAAATCAGTGCTTCACATATAAATAGCCTCAAAATGACTAAGGTTCCTTGGACTGACAAATTAACTCACCTTATCTGCTAAAAGCTCATATGAATCCTATTCTTTTCTAAATACAAAGAAAAAAGAGGAGAAAATATAAAAAGAGCAGAAATCACTGGAACAGGAACTAGAATGAGGGTAAAAGTAGAGACTCTCACCCTCTCTGCTCCCTTCTGATTGATACAATATTCATGGAGAGATAAGAGGCTTATGAGCGGTGGCTTTGTGGACGTCACATCTCCCAAAGGTAAGCTGCGACTTAGAGGAACACATGGTAAGAAAACAGCAAGAGAATAGGTGGGGGGTCGGCGGGGGGGCGTGGGAGCAGGACTCTAACCAGTTAGTAAGCATTTTCCTAGAAACAAATGAAATATACAATGTGCAGGGACTACAGCCTAATAACTAATATATCTATCGTTTACATTTTTTTTTCAAATCAATTGAAAACCATAGTGCTGGCCACATTTATTCACTAGGCATTATGTACTATATATAAGGTGCTATTCTAGGGAGCGTCAAAGACAAATGATGACTTGTCCTTAAGGAATTTACAGTCCAGTAAGGAGATAAGATAATGTGTACAAGTATCTATAATATGCATAGTAAGGTACACAGTAAACATCCATTAAGTGTAGGCTAATTAATTATGGAGCTCAGATGGTAGCTAAAGGTCCTGGCTTTCAGAAGAGACTGAATGCGTATGAGGGAGGAGACATAAAAAAGGGAGGGAGCAGCATAAAGGAACAGAAGCAAAAAAAAAAAAAAAAAAATTGTGCTATAGCTTTAAATGAATGTGATAAAAAAAACTTAAGAGGATGAAAAAATCCTCACTCTACCATGAATAAGCAACATGGGGATCCTCTAACTCTTGGCAAGTTACAAATGAGGGGAGACAGGAAGATATTAAGTAATTTGTAGAAGCTATTACGGGTTTGTCTCCCAGTGGATAAAGGGGGCTCTTTTGCTTGCTCAGGCAATCCTCCCAGTCCTGCTTCTCCAGGAAAGAGACTGTAGGACTCTAATCCAGAGAGTCTCTTAAACCCCAGCTCAAATCTCTAAAGGAAAAGCAGCTGTGGAAAGCTACAAATGGAACTGTTATGGAGATCAAAGAGAGAAAGCTGGAGCAACAGGAAAAGGAGAAACATTACAGTGAGATTTGTAGATCAGTGATCACGAAGAGCCCCCTGGATGTATGTGCTTGAAAAATTCAACTGGGCTCCTTGGGATCTTTATGGTTCCATCAGCCCTTCACTCACCAGTTGGGAGAAAATACAGACGCTGGCGCTGCTGTCCTTTAAGCCCCTTGTGCCCTTCCATGCTCCCTGGGCCACTGACTCAGCTGTGTTCCACAGAGAATAATTCAGCTCCAGTGACAAGCTGTTTTATTGGTTTCACACAGACAGTTCCGTAAGTGGACTTTCACAAAAGCAAATGATGCCACTCAGGAGCAGCAACTTACCTCCACAAAAGTTTTGCTTTTTGAAACAATTAAAATGTAAACAGTGAGAGAGGCCAGGCTTACAGCGGAAGCCTGTAAGCTTCCGGTATTCAGCTGAAAACCTCCAATCCAAAAGCTTCCCACGGTTAACAGGACCACAGACATTTCAGTAGAAAAAGATTCAGTTATGGATTCAGACTCCGAAGGTTTTTCTTTGGGGACAATTGCTCAGAAGATAAAACAATGAGAGGGGAACTCCTCTGTTCTCCTTCCTTCACCATCCCCCAACCCCAAATCTGCCAATAACCAGTAAGTAACTCCCCAGATGCACGCTAATGGCAGTCACCCAGAATGTACATCTGCTGCATTTATGAGATTCACTCTGACATATAACTGCCAAATATAGAATTATTCACTTCAGTGCTAACAGAGATTGCTCCATCCAAGGGTAGGAGCATTTGGGAAGTTCCCTATTTGAAGAGAGGAAATAAAAGACCACTCATCTGGTGCAGGTTCTCTTACTAAAATATGTAAAACTACACACAACGTCATGATGTTAATTTTTATTTTGAATCTTATTGCCTTGGAGAGAGGTCCAAAGGCAGAGCTTCAGAAAGGAGGCAGCTACCTACAATTCAGGCTCCTGAAAGATCAAGGTGAGTCACAGAGGATGGTGAGGGCAGTCAGAGATGGACAGCCGACAGCTGCCCAGGCCTGCAGGGATCCACTGAACAGCTTAGCAAGCATCCGAATGAAAAGGTACATCCTTATTACTTTAAAAATTGCTTTCTAACAAGGATTACAAAACAAAAAGCTGAGCTGTGAGTGCACTGAAAACACCCAGAAATGCATTTAAAATGAAAGAAAAATAATCCCACTTTAAAAGACAGGTGCTCAGTGGCAGCCTATTTCTCCTGTCCATTTGAATTATGAATTAAAATAAGCAGCAAATCAAAAAACAGAGGAGTAAAAATCCCTCCACCTGCTGATAATAAAGCCCTTGCCTTTGGACTTCACTCATGCCTCTACACAAACACAGATGCCTGTGAACTGGTAGAAGTGTCCACATCTAAAAAAATGCAGATAGTCTCATTTCACAGTAACTGCATGACTTAAAACTTCAAGTTGATGAACAGCTGGGTAAGTAGACTCCAGAAAACTGTGGTGCAAGACATTAACTGATACAGTGAAGGCCCTGAGATGACAGGTGAGAAGCTCTTCTTCTTGTGATGTTCTTATGAAATGAGCTTAGCACCTTTTGGACTGCTCCTTGAATGCTTTCAACATTTATTTCTCCCTCCTTCCTTCTCTTTCCAAAAGAAGAGAGCGTGGGTGATCAGCAAGGAGAAAATAAAAGTGTCTGAACCATTTATTTTTGTATTCCAGTAACGTTTCTAAGACCACTGACGTTTCTAAGACCCAGGCACGGGAAGTACTATGTGGATGTAGGTATACACGCACAGTGCAGCTGAATGAGGCTTCTATCTGGCTTAAGGAAAGCAAACTGGATTCTCATGGTAGAGGGAGGAAGGAAAATACGGACAAAGGGATGAAGAGAGAGACAAAAAAGAATATGAATAAAGGAAAGAAAAAATAATCTTAAATCTTTAAGTTCCTTTAGTCTATACAAGCTCTCCATAACTATTATAGCATGCATAGGAATAATCCAAGATTCAAACATCACCTAATTAAAAATCTATTGATTTCAGTATAAACTTCTTTGTAAAAATTTCCTTGATGATCCTTGCCCAACATATCTCCAGATTCTGAGATTATTTACAGTCTATAGGATTTCTGGCCACACAATCTTCGTTTCATCATTAACTCTGTTGACTGATTAATATAAATTGAGACTACTTTTGTGGGAGGGAGTTTTCTGTTTTGAAGATGCTGTGTGTGACTGTGACCTTTGGTCCATTGTCCCCAGGCTGGGCAGCCCAGGCAAAATAAGACAGGCTCCATCTTTCATTCCATTCCCTGCATGGGCCCCTGCTTGACCTGGGAGAAGAGGAGATCAGGAACATTCAACAACCCTCCAAGAATACGAAGATCACAAGAGCAAACTTCAGAATGAAGACGGATTCTCAAATAAACACTGTCTCAGAAACCTATAGTTTCTCCCCCTGAACTTTTCTACTTAGGATTTTCCAGGGAGATCCCAGCCTATTAACAGTAGATGTCAGCAGGCAGGGCCAGGAGACCCATGTGCACTGTTAATCATCAGTGGAGCCCGTGGCCAGGCACGAAGTGGCTGTGCTTGGCTGGGGCGTCTCCGTGCCCATGTGCAGTCCATGATGTCATGGGGATTGTGCTATCCCCTGCAGAGTACTGTATGCCATCTATCGAAATCTAATGAACAGCCCAGTTTTCAGTTCCATCCCATCATCTATAATATGCTAGACCTGATCACTGAGGACTTTGTGAATTGTGAATTGTTCAATGACTGTAAGAACAAGGCATTAGGATTTAAGCCAGTCTCTACCGCACCCCACAAAACAGATGACATATTCGTTAGAATAAAAGTCAGAGAAGATTTGAGAATTTTTAAAGGGAGAGCACTTTAAGTCTTTCAGATAACTAAATGATTCTCCTGGAATTATAGGTTTCTTTAAAAAAGAGATGCATACATCTTCACTTTCTTGAAAAACTCTTCTCAGGAGTGAACCACTTTCATTATCACAAAAAAGAGCAAACATTATATTCAAACTCAGTAGAAAACTGAATTTGACATTGTTTGGTAAATCCTTAAGGAAAAAATAACTAGAACCAATGTGAGCTTAAAATAACACTTTCCAAATAAACTAGAGTTAAGAACAGCAGTCAGGAAACTAACTCTCCACCATCGTTTCTCCTGCAAATCCCAGAAATAAAGAACATAAAACATAAAAATAGCTCCTTGCCCCAGTTCTTCTTGGCTTTGCTTAGATACTGATTGAAAGAAAGGACTGTGATAGAAATCGCTAGTGTTAATTCTTTGCTTTTATCCTATTTAAGGAAGTTCCCCTCTAAAATGTGGTTGTAAAAAAAGTAGAAAATTTTATGGTAATACAAGTTAAACTTTTATGCTAATGGATTTAAAAATTAAAGATACTATTTCTTTTATATCTATTTTTAGGTATTGATGGCTTTATGTTTTATAAAGAGAGAATTCCATGTTAAATGCTTATGTGAAAGAAATAGCTCTAGGAGGGATAAATTAGGAATTTGGGATTAACAGAAGCTTACTTCTATTATAAAATAGATAAATAATAAAGACCTGTATACCAAGGGGAACTATTTTCATTATCTTATAATAACCCATAATAGAAAAGAATCTGAAAAAGAATATATAAATATATGTATAACTGAATCACTTTACTGTATACCTAAACTAACACAACATTGCAAATCAACTATACCTCAAGTAAAAAAATAAATAAACAGAAATAAAAGAAATAGCCCTGAATCAAATAATCTTCATAATTAATCCTGGAACCATAAGAGCTTATATTTTGTGGCTTTATCTAGGAACACATTTCAAATTTATTTTATCATGGCTGTTTATAGACTGTAACTTAGCTACTTAAAAATGGGACCTTTTAAAAAAGGACTATGTTACATTGTTTTTAGTAATTAATTTTTATTGAAGTATAGTTGATTTACACTGTTAATAAGAGTTAATCCTGAGAGTTAAGACTATTCCTATTTTCTTTTGGCCTTCTCATAATCTGTATTTTTTGGAATTTCTAAGAATTGCGATTTTTCAAGAATTATTTAAAAATAAACAAAAAACAATCACCCTCTCCAAAAAGTTTAACTGAAAACAAGCCTTGTCAAGAAGTCAATGCCTCTGCTTTGCACTCAAAGACACTGAAGGGGTGAAAATCAATGATTGAAATTTTTAATTCAAGTTTGGCTTTTGTGCCGCTGTCTGGGACAGCTTGTTTCCTTGGGGGCCTTTCATGACCTAACTAGTACTTAGTTGGGTTATCCCTGTTAGCGTTCTTGGAGAGGAAGACTTTGTCAAATGGAACCTAGGTGTAGGGCAGGGTCTCTGCCTATTATTTTATCATATTTGTTCCCTGTGAGGCATTTGAGGCCAAAGATAGTTCAGAAAACACATCTCTAATTGAGAAAAAAAGAAAAAAAGCTGGATGAACAACTCCCCACGGGCTCCATCTTCTATGTGTTTACACAAAAATCTTCAAGTACCTTTTAACCTCCATAGTCATAGCACAGTCTCTCTTGACTCACAGATGAGAGCTGTATTTTAAGATCCTTTCCAACATCTGTCTCCTGGGTCCTTTTCTTCATATGCCTAAACATAGTCCACACCATCTTGCCCTCGATCACTTTAAACAAAGCCGTATATTTCAGACAAGGATGGAAAACGTGACCAGTAAGGGTCCTCACCTTCCTTTTGTTTCTCCTTCCTGTCTTTTCACGATGCCTTTCTTGCCCTCCCAGAAAAGGCAAGGGAGGAACAGAAATGACACGCTTTCAAGAACTTGTCAGGCAATGTAATATGAAGAAAATGATGATTTCGGGCATAGCCCTGCCTTAAAACATCTTATACTCCAGTCACTGCAATACATACATAAAAAGATCACAAGAAAGAATCAAACATGCCCTTGACGGCTTTAGTGGAAGCACAGGGAAGGAGCAGTGAGTACAATGTACTTTTCCAATAAAATGGTCTAAAGGATGATGGAAAAATGGAAACAGTGACAGATTTCATTTTCATGGGCTCCAAAATCACTGGGGGCGGTGACTGCAGCCATGAAATTAAAAGATGCTTGCTCCTTAGAAGAAAAGCTATGACAAACTTAAGACAGCATATTATGAAGCAGATACATTACTTGGCTGACAAAGGTCCATCTAGTCAAAATTATGTTTTTTCCAGTAGTCATGTACAGATGGGAGAGTTGGACCATAAAGATGGCTGAGCACCGAAGAATTGATGCTTCTGAACTGTGGTGCTAGAGAAGCCTCTTGAGAGGCCCTTGGACAGCAAAGAGAACAAACCCATCAGTCCTAGAGGAAATCAACCCTGAATATTCATGGGAAGGACTGATGCTGAAATTCCAATATTTTGGCCACCTGATATGAAGAGCCTACTCATTGGAGAAGACCCTGTTGCTGGGAAAGATTGAAGGTTGGAAGAGAAAAGGATGAGATGGTTGGAAGGCATCATAGGCTCAATGAACATGAATTTGAGCAGACTCCAGGAGATGGTGAAGGACAGGGAAGCCTAGTGTGCTGCAGTTCATGAGGTTGTAAAGAGTCAGACACACCTTAGCAACCGAAAAACATCAAAGGATGGTGAGCACTGGAGCCTCTCTAGAATTCTGGTTTATCCACCTTGTATGTAAAATGTCTTCACAGACTGCCCTGAGAACCTGATACCCTCCACTGTCACAACTTTACAACAAAAAACATTCTAAGTTCATATACATATAATTATAAACCTCTGAAGTTATTTGGGAGTTGAGCACTCAGGCCTCCTAGCCTGTATTTATCTACTGGCCCCAGTCTCACTTACGAGTCAGCAGTATTCTCACTACCACTGGAAAGATGAGATACCCAGAGATTTCCTCTGGATGCATGTTGACCTATGGTAGATGCAGGCATGGCATTAACTGGCCTGAGGGAAATGAACATCCTGGTTCCTCTCTTGGGTGCCCCCAGCTCAGGAAGCTGCCTAACAGAGTAGTCCCCTGAGGAAGTCCTGTCCACCTTCTGCCCAGTGGCACGAGGATGAATGAGCTGCGTTGGCCCCAGTCTAGTGCTTTGAACTCTATTGGATGACACCCTTCCTCTGATAGATTTCTAGGTACAGTCCCATCCCACCTATTATCCATAATCCCCTTGGTCACTATCAGAAGTCCAAGTGTCTCAGACACTCATTGCATCTTCTCATGGCCCTGCTCTTCTAGCAGAGATGGGCTGGCTTCCTTAGATACATCTGTTTTACTTCCAAACCTCCAACAATTCAGGGCCTGGAATGGGAGTGTATATCCTTATTGCTCTCCTTTGCAGCTTTCAAACCATTTCTCCTCTTCAAAAACCCAGATCTTCTGAAACATCAAACCATCACCTATCAGTCTTCCTTGCTGCATCCATGCACATTTCTTAGCAGCTTCAACCTTCACACAGCTGATATCTCCAAAGCCTTCCAAGTCCTTGCCCTCCTCTGCTCCAATCATTTCAGCCGTACACTCACATGGCCACAAACTATACCTCATGACTTATGACTGCATCACCTCCAAAGTACACACAGTTAGCCTTTCTGCCACCACCCTGAGCCTCTTGGTTGTAGGACTCTATTGCCCCTTCCACTTTTTCTCTATCCAATACCCCATTCTTACTTCCAATTTCTTCCTTATTAGCTTTTATTTTACATCCTAGCAAGACTAGTCAACTGTTCCCTTTGTATACTATGCCGTCGGTGTTTCAACCACACCCTCCTGGAACCTCCCGGCACATGTTTAGGCAAATCCAGCTGCACCTGGAGCTGACCAATTGAACAATCCCAGAGAAAATCATCTGACCTCACACACTGGAATGATTTTACATTTGTTGCCATAAATCATGAATGGATACTCCATAGTGCCAGATGGTCTTATAAAACTTCCCTAGCACATCATTTCCCATCAAAATACAAAATAATTTCACTTCTGTCTTCTCTCTTCATCCTCCAAAGCCTCCTTCACCCCGTACTTCTTGCTGCCTCATACTTTGGGGGAGAAAACAGACACAGTAGGATGAGTATGGCGTCATCTTCTGACCGGCACTCCTATCAGTCTCCCTGAGTCTGCTCTAGGTACTTTGCTTCCCTTCACTCTGCAACACAAGAAGTGTCTCTACTTTTTCCTAAGGCCAGCCCTTCCATGTGGGCACTGGTTCCCTCACATCATCCAGGGCTCCTCTTGACTCAAGAACTTAGCTCCTGTCATCATTCGCTCTCTCTTCTGCAATGTCAATTTCTTCATGTCTACCATCTCCTTCCCATCAATGAGATGCTTTCCTCATCCTTCCCATGCTTAAAAAGCACATCAAACAAAACCTCTCCCATAGCCCCACTTCTCCTCCACTTGCTACCTCATTTCTCTCTTCTCCACTATAAAATGCCTCAATACAAGGTCCTTTCATGTTTTCATTTCTCTTTAACTGCCTTAGTGAGATCACCAGTAGTCTACATCTTACAAAATCAGTTACCGATTTTCTGTTTAACACTATAGAGCAACCAGCATGGTTGGCCACATCCTCCTTCATCAATTACTTTCCTCCCTAGACAACCAGTCAGGCTTATCTGGTGTTCTTCCTATCTCACTGGGTGGTACTTCTCAGTCTTTTATTTGGTTTCTCCTCTTCTAAATGCTTAGATGCCCCCAAGCTCTATGCTCTGTCACCCTCTATTCTGTATACCCCCTCACCAAGTTCCATTCTTTTAAAATCTCTCAACATATTCACAGATGACTGTCCCATGTCAGGTTTGGACCACTGACTGTCACCCACACGTACATAACTGACTGTCTTGCTGATGGAGCTACAGTTGGCTACAGAGCAGGCACATCCAGATTCAATTCAACCAGACGCTCTACCACTCTTCTTTTGTACACTTTATTCTTGGAACTTTGGCCATCTTTTGGAGCTTAAGCCATCCAGCTATGACCCATCTCCAGGGCCTTTGTACCTACTGTTCCTTGTACTTAATAAACTCTTCTTCGAGAGGAACTTTTTCCTCTTAATAAAGCAGATCAGAACTCAAATGATGTTTCCTCTGGGTGGCCTCCTCTGACAATCTTAAATAAAGCAGCTCTCCTAGTCACTACCTAGGTTAAATATGTCTTTAAAAAAAATTTTTTTTTATTGAAGGATAACCGCTTTACAGAATTTTGTTGTTTTCTGTCAAACCTCAAAATGAATCAGCCATAGGTATACATATATCCCCCCCTTTTGAACCTCCCTCCCATCTCCCTCCCCATCCTACCCCTCTAGGTTGATACAGAGCCCCTGTTTGAGTTTCCTGAGTCATATGGCAAATTCCCATTGGCTATCTATTTTACATTTGGTAATATAAGTTTCCATGTTACTCTTCCATACATCTCACCCTCTCCTCCCCTCTCCCCATGTCCATAAGTCTGTTCTCCATGTCTGTTTCTCCATTGCTGCCCTGTGAATAAATTCTTCAGAACCATTTTTCTAGATTCTGTATATATGCTTTAGAATACACTATTTATCTTTCTCTTTCTGGCTCACTTCACTCTGTATAACAGGTTCTAGGTTCATCCACCTCATCAGAACTGACTCAAATGTGTTCCTTTTTATGGCTGAGTAATATTCTGTTGTGTATATGTACCACAACTTCTTTATCCATTCTTCAGTCAATGGGCATCTAGGTTGCTTCCATGTTCAAGCTATTGTAAATAGTGCTGCAATGAACAATGGGATACGTGTGTCTTTTTCAACCCAGGTTTCCTCACGGTATATGCCTAGGAGTGGGATTGCTGGGCCATATGGTGGTTTTATTCCTAGTTTTTTAAGGAATCGCCATACCATCTTCCATAGTGGCTCTATCAATTTAATTCTTTTTGACATGCATTTGGATCTGCAATTGTCTTACTGGCCTGCTTGTCTGTTTATTAACATGATAAATAGCTTCTTTCACTAGATCCCAGCTCTATCCTTGGAGGGCCTCAGGCTATCTCAGTCACTGCTATATCCCTGGTACTTAGAAAGGTGTCTGCCGCAAGGAACTGCTCAGGGCATATCTAATGTATGACTACCGCTGTGTCTCCACAAGTGGTAACGAGGATTAATACCATTGGTCAACTGTTCTGACTGTACTCTTTTATAAGCACCTGTTATCCTCACTTTCACAATTGGGTTGACACTCGGTGATATAGTGGCCTCAATGGCACTCTTCTGTAGCTGGAGCCTATGTATTATCTTGACCGAAAGAGCTGGTCAGAACAGTGGCCTTAGAACAATTTCTCTCTACAGATAAATACCAAGCTTTAACATGATGAAGACCTAACAGCATCTCTTCAAATCATAATCAAATGCACTGACTTTTTATTAAAGCACCCTATCAAGTATTAGTCAGTTTGAAACATCTAGCAGATGTACTCTTTTTTTTTAATCATACCATGTGTAATGTAGGATCTTAGCTCCCTGACCAGGATTGAACCTGTGCCCCGTGAAGTGGAAGCATGGAGTCCTAATCACTGTGCAGCCAGGGAAATCCCCAGTCATGGATTCTTAATTCCTAAGTCTATTTTGTTAGTGTCATTTATGCTTTCCTTAAAGTAATTCAGTCAAAGTTCTTATCAACTGGCCTTTCGAAGATTCCTTTTAAAACAAAGCTAATCTAAATTACATGCCAATTTGAATCCTGTTGCCTGAAATTTGAAGATTCCTGACAAGAAATCTAATTTGACCAAATTTAAAAGATTAAGCACAGCACTACTAGTAATTTCTAAGATTTCTAGTGTTTGATATCATTAATTCTCCCCACACTTCTGAACTGTAATAGAAAAAAAAAAAAAAGGAACTGACTCTGAAAAAAAGTTTAAAATATGAAATATCCTTTTTTCCAGAATCCAAGCAACAGTTCTGATACTTACAGTTCTTAACCACAGGTTTACTTCTCAATGTGGTTAGTACAGTGTGTGTACGTGTGCATATGTGTGTCCGTGTGTGTGTGTGTGTGTGTGTGTGCGTGTGTGTGTGTGTGTGTGTGTGCGCGCGCACACATGGCAGGGAGTGTGCCCTTCTCCAGGGGATCTTCCTAACCCGGGGATGGAAGCCAGGTCTCTCACACTACAGGCGAATTCTTTACCAACTAAGCCACCAGGGAAGCCCCAACTACACCTTTGGGCTTACTGTATTCACCTGCTTTGACCAAGACTTTAAGGAATTAGGTGCAGATTTAATTTCATAAATTTTACTTTTATTTGTTAGTTTTTATTAATAAAACATATTTTATTCCAGGGAGCCAACTGAATAAGACCACTCAGCTAAAAAGTCAAGAAACTTGGAGTGTGGTATTTGTTTCATTTTGTTTTAATAAAGTAGACATGAAATACTTCTCACCATATAAGGAGCAAATGAAGGGTACTAACTAAAATACTCTTTTCCTTTTTAGTGACAGGAGTTAGGTAAGGAGTTAGGTAACTGGATTTACTGAAGGCAAAAGATATTTTGGATGACAGATCACTTTTAACTTCTGAATTTAACACTGTAAACACTTACCTAAACACTTACCTAAAAATGGAAACTCAGAATTATTTTTTTCTTGGTTTCTACCTATGATCTATTCATAAAAGAAAAGTAAGTTGACAGTTACAAGGAAGGATTCTTTCTAAGAGGTTATTTCTAAGAAAGATGGATGAAAATAAAAAATACTAAACCTGCGTAAGTTACCAATTAAAAATACAAGTCCAGATAGATCTGTTTTATTAAGTAATACAACTTTAAATCTTTACTCTTTAGCCTGAAAACTATATTTGAACGCAGGCTTCTATCAGCAAGATGAATGATATTGGATAGAGTCTAGAATCAAGACAATAGATCATTTTTCTTTTTTGAAATCTGTCTTCTGGGCTCTTCTTCTCGTACTTGACTACCTAAAGAAGCTATTCGGTATTCCACAGGGCTAAGGCACCCCCTCATCTTCTCTAACACATTTTGCATTTGAGTCAATCAGAGTTTTGCCATACCTAACTATGCTACACAGAAAAAGCAAGGCAATAAAATATAAGTGATCTACTCTTAGAAGGTTTCATTTATACTTGTGGTCTTTAGTAATAGTAACTGGACATACTGGAATTCCAAAGAGGAATTTTTAAACCACTTCTGGTGAATGCTTTAGTAATTGGAATGTTCAGGGAATGGAATTGTGAATTTAATTTCTGTTCAATCAAAAACTTCAGAAAATACTTTTTTATTTAGCCCTTGATGGTGAAAATATTTCATAAATGCTTTAGTCCACTTGTGTTTCATATAGTTTTATCTACTTTATTCAGTAGGAAAGGAACCTGCAAGAGGTCACATGATGGATATTACTCATCCCAAGAGAATAAGATATTGGAGAAAATATATTCCAAGACATATCCTGAAAACTATTATTTACAATAGTTTCCTATTTATAGATCATCTTGTTCTGGTTTCCCACTCTTGTAAACATAAAGAGAAAAAGGTCTGTTAATTTGAGTGTATTGTTAGTTTGGTTCTAGTCAGTAGAGGTTTCATGTATGGTATCTCATACTACTTTTCCATTAAATTAAAGTATATTTTTTGTGAAAATTATTTATGAAAACCTTATTTTCTACTACAATATTTCCACTACAATATTGTAATTAGCCTCCAATTAAAATAAATAAATTTATATTAAAAAACCCTATTTTCTGACTGTAAAACACATATTGTTTCAAAAATTAAGCAATGCAGAAAAACAAAATGAAAAAATCACATTCTAGAGATAGTCAATGTCTACCATTTTGGAGAAAATGCATAATCCCAGCTTTGTAAACTCAGAAGGAATTATGCCTTAGATCTGCATAGCTACATGACATACCCAGGAACATTTCTATGCTATTAGGATAACCTCCATGATCATTTTTAATCCTTCCATAGTGTTCCATTATCTACTTAACCCAAATCCTAGTGATGACTTGCAATGTTTCCCAATTTTATTATAAAACACTGCTATAAAAATCCCTCAAATTCTGCACACATTAGCTTTGCACACTAGTTTAATTATCTTAAGATAAATTCTAGGAAGTATAAACTATATTATATACTATATGCTTATTCAGGTACAATCAAGAATATTTCCTATGAACAGATTATTTTGTATATTTTATTATTTCAGAACTGTATTGATTGCCATGCTGAGCTAAAATCTGTATCAAGAGACCAAATGACCATCACTGTGTAAATGTGTACCAACATTTTTGGAAAGCAGGGAGTCTACTGTTCCAAACAAGAATATTTCTATCACCTGTGAGCCAGGAGTGCTTTGGCAAAAAGCTCCCCACAGTATCTTAATGAACACCAGTGGTCAGGGTTGTGGTTTTGCATTTCATCAAGGGAATACCCACAGACCAGGATGGCACAGCAGATGGAAGGGAGATTTCCTCATTCAGCATTCTCCATTTACCTCCAGCAGCTGGCTTAGGGCAACGTCCAGAGGAGCCACATACCTACAGGTTCATTCATTCTCCCAGCAGGCCTCACTGGGCACTGTGAGTGGTCATGTGGCCCTTGTTCAGGGAGCATGCTCTGTTGAGCTGATGACAGGGACCAGCAGGACAGGGAAACCTTCTGCTTGAGCAATTCAGGGCAGAGTTCACACAAGGCACATCACATTATAGCTGATCTTGGGAGGGTGAATGGGTTAGGTTAACTTGGATGGTAGTAGACTTATTCTCTGGTACTTTACTGGTTCTCTTGTCCTTGTTTTCCTGTCTCCACAGTAGAAAGAATAGCTACTCCCTTTTCCAGCCTTCCTTGGAGCTAGAGGTTTCTGGAAGAGGTAGTTTTGGCCAGTGAGACAGATGTGCTTAGGGGTTTCTGGAAAGGAATTTTCTTTTTCTAATAAAGGTACTGAAGTAGCTAGCCCTGTCCTTCACTTCTTTTGTCTCTCAATGCAGATTTGATGCGTGGAGCTAGGCAAGTGAGGAGCAAAGGCCAGTATCATTAAACCTCTGAACTACAGACACCAGCAGCTGTCTACCTTCAGATTGCCTGTTCTGTGGGAAAAGGAAACCTCTTGTTATTTACATCACTGGTAGCCAGAGCTACCAGTATTTATAGCTGAGGGTATTCCTAACCAACACATCACTCCTCCAGCCAAGATGGTGTCTAGATGGAGGTGAGGACATTATTGGAGACTAAGGGCCACGACACAGCACCACAGGGAAGAAGCCTGCAGGGTTCGGAACATGCATTGCAACAAACTTAGGCTCACAACTCATAGTCCTTTCAAGCTCAGGAGGTTTGACCAGGCATACAGGGCAACATATCTTTAAAGTATGGAGGACTGAAAGGATATGTGATTCTTTTTTATTAGAAAATATGTTGATGCTATTGATAATGAATTTTGAAGCACTATGGTTTCCTTAAGATGAACCAACTTCAAAAGTACCAAAAACAAAACAACAAACCCTAACATGGGTTATAGGAGGAATCAAAAGTGAAGCATTTTATACTTCAATAAAATAAATTAATTTTTGAAAAGTGATATGGACAACAGTACGGAGGTTCCTTAAAAAACTAAAAACAGAACAACCATATTACTCAGCAATCCCACTACTGAGATAAACCATAATTCAAAAAGACACAGATATCCCAGTGTTCACTGCAACACTATTTATAACAGCCACGGCATGGAAGTAACCTAAATGTTCACTGACAGAGGAATGGATAAAGAAGATGTGGTGTGTATATACAATGGAGTACCACTCAGCCACAAAAAGGAATGAAACTGGCTCATCTGTAGAGCTGTGGATGGACCTAGAGTCTGTCATACAGAGTGAAGTAAGTCAGACAGACAAAAACAAGTATCATATTTTAATGCGTATATGTGGAAGCTAGAAAAATGGTACAGATGAACCCATTAATAGGGCAGGAATAGGGAGGCAGATGGAGGGACTGGACATGTGGACACAGTGCAAGAAGGGGAGCCTGGGATGAATTGAGAGGTCAGGACTGACGTATATACACTGCCATGTGTAAAACTGATAGCTAGTGGGGAGCTGCTGGATAGCACGGGGAGCTCAGCCTGGGGCTCTCTGATGACCCAGAGGGTGGGATGGCAGGGTGAGAGGAAGGCCCAGGAGGGCGCGGTACACGAATACACACAGCTGATTCACTTTGTTGTATAGCAGAAATTAACTCAACATTGTAAAGCAATTACACTCGGATTTTAAAAAATGCAGGGTGAAAAAGGCACTACAACCAAGCAAAAGGAATATATGTGTATAATATCCTCTCTATATTCTGTCTTCTTCTGGGAGAAACATTAAGTGTTTAAAGGAAAATATAAGGTCAGTTTTATTTAAAAAACTAACAGCCATGTGCTACCAGCCCACTGAAGTTAAAAGGAAGAAAGTGATTGCTTTTTAATTTTAAGAGAAAAGCAAACAACAGGCGTTAGACCATCAGGTATCTTAGTCAAAATGTAAGATTATTCAAGGCTGCTCAAGGACTCTAGATATGATATAAAGAGGTAGCTCAGAAAAAGAAAGAGTTAATGATAAAAATGCAGATAATTGTCAGAAAAATAACACAATGAATATGCAGACTGTTGTCATAACAAATCATATGTTCTAGTAAACTGTTTCCCAAGGTAATGGGAAAATATGGTAATCACACTTGATATAGGCAATTTATATCATCATAAATAGGGGAGCCATGTACTTTGATGAAAACAATACCGAAACAATAAAACCTAAACATAGAGACAGTTCCGATATTCCCAAAGGATGAAGGACAATATCCTAACAAGTGCTGTTTTGTGGCTCTTTCGCTGAAAAATAACCAAATAACCAAAACTCATCAAACATTTAAGTGTGAAATAGAAGATGTGGAATAAATTTCTAGATGTGGAAAAACAGACTAAAATCAGAGAGTAAGGCACTGACTTACCACTATTTCCTGGCATCTTGCACAGGGCCTGACAAACAGGCACTAAAATATTTGTTGAAAAAAGCGGGGGAAATATAAGGAAAAGAGAGAAGAGGAAAATGGCCTATGTGAACAACATGTTCTTCATAAAGGACTTAGCTCTTTCAAGTCACAGAAGTAATATTCAATATAAAATACACATAAGTTTCAATATGGCATTAATGAAATGAAAACCAACAGCGGGTACATTCTTATGAAGTAGGTTATGTAAGATAAACACATTTTGAAGATCACTCTTCAATTCTATTCTCGATTTTATTAATCAAAGCCTGATAGATAAGATCTATCATCATTTTCACTGAACACTTTTCAAAGTCTCTAAAACAACAAAGAGCAATCTGTTCTGAGAAGGGAAGACTGAATTACATGATGTCGAACAAGGTTACAAGTATTTATCACTTGTTGGGAGCATTTCTCTCTTGGTTGCCTAATGTTTAAGAAATACTTCCTGTTGGCTAATAATGAGAAACTTATCTATGAAATTCTTAACCATGATTTAATCTGAAGTATGTTCTTAATGGGATTATAAGAAAGCATCAGAGATGATTATATTGACCATTTCAGAAAATTTTCCCAACCATCACCTCAAGACAGAGCTTACTGCTGTCTTCATTTTCTGGATGAGCAAACAGACTGTGTGCGGTTAATGAACAAATTCAAGTTCACACATTTAGTTAAAGCGATGGAGACCAGAGTAACATAGAAAGAATCTGGAATTCTGACTCCAGAGCTGACTCCTAATCACCATGATCAACTATCATGGTGTCACCAGTAGTGACAGTGATAATAGTCATTGATAATAATACTAATAAATTACAACAATCATGGGAGGAACTTCATATGTACTTGAAATTTGCAAGATATGTAGATGGATAGAATCTGTCATAAAGAGTAAAGTCAGAAAGAGAAAAACAAATATATATTAACGTATATGTACGGAGTCTAGAAAAATGGTACAGAACAGATGAACCTATTTGCAGGGCAGGAATAGAGATGCAGACATAGAGAAAGGACATGTGGACACGAGGGGGAAGGGGACAGTGGGACAAACGGGAGAGTAGCAGTGACGCATATACACACCACGTGTAGAACTGATGGCTAGTGGGAGCTACTACCTAGTACAGGGGGCTCAGCCTGGGCTCTCTGATGACCTAGCGGGTGGGATGCGAGGGTGAGAGGAAGGTCCAGGAGGGAGGGGAACATGTATACATATAACTGATCCACTTTGTTGTCAGCATAAACTAACGCAACATTGTGAAGCAATTATACTCCAATAAATAATTGATAATTAAATAAATAAAAAGATATATCAAGCCTCAGTTGTCCCTCTGCTGCCAATGGCAAACTTATTTTTTAGGACTAAAGTATCCAATCCCTGTGCTTGAAAATCCTCAATCAAAACCCAACTGTTCTGTCTCCCTTTTAACCTTAGTGCTATTGACCTTGCAAAGAGAGGAAACACTTTCAACATCTCCTCCAGGCCTCTGGAATACTATCTAGGCAGGGCTGGACCTTTCTTCACTGCTTTCCCTGTGGTTACATGCCTGAAATTGTCACACACCTCAAGCTACTGCTCTGGCAGAGGCAGAGAGTAGGTATTAAATTTTCTGGTTGTTTGTGCCAGAGAGAAAATGAGTAGCCACCTAAACTCTACTCTGAATGCAAACTTAAGAGATAGTGTCTCAGTTTCCTAATACAAAAACATTGTATGGAAACAACAAACTAGATGTGTTTGTTCACTGAGCTTAAATTCTGGGAACTGCTATCCATAGCCGGTTACACTGCAGTGCTAACTTGGCCTTGTTTATCTATCTGAAATATTAACAATTCTTACCATCTGAGTTTCTATATTTCTAGTGCCTTGATCAGGGAATTGGCCATTTAAAAACAGATCATAGGGACCTCCCTGGTGGTCCAGTGGTTAAGACTTCACTTTCCAAGGCAGGGGGTGGGGATGGGCTTTCAGACCCTGGTCGGGAAGCTAAGATCCCACATGATTCTCGGCCAGAAAACCAAAACATACACAAAAAGAAACAGTGTTGTACAGATTCAATAAAGACTTTAAAAGTGGTCCACAACAACAACAAAATCCTTAAAGAGTAAAAGAAATAAAAGTAGACTTTGGCTCTAGTGTTTTATGTAGGTACCAACTCAATCTCTGCATGTTTATGGTATGCTACATAATCTTGTGACTTCCCTGGTGTCTCAGATGGTAAAGTCTGCCTACAATGCGGGGGACCCAAGTTTGATCCCTGGGTTGGGAAGATCCTCTGGGGAAGGAAATGGCAACCCACTCCGGTACTCTTGCCTGGAAAATCCCATGGACAGAGAAGTGTGGTGTAAGATTCGGATACGACTGAGCGACTTCACTTTCACTTTACATAATCTTAGAACCTCATGAACTGGCCTTCCTAGTTACTTCTGTATGGAAAGACAGGGAATAACATAAAAAGTGAAAAAGGACAACTGCAGGAGACATGTGAGTTATGTGAGCAAGCAACCTATAAATTAGAAATGCAAATGGTTGGCAAACCTATGAAACTATGAACACTGATCAACTGTAAAATTGGCAAAGAAAAGAAAAAGTTAACCCTCACTGCTGGAGAGGATGTAGTGAGGTCAGCACACGGCAGAAGTGTCAACTCATTTAACTGCTACAGAAAACCATCTGATGGTAATGGTATGCTTTATCACCAAGCAAGAAACTTTCCTTGAATCTCAAGTTTTGGACCCACATAGGAGATAAACAGGGGCTTCCCAGGTGTCTCAGCAGGTAAAGAATCCACCTGCAAATGCAGGAGATGCGGGTTTGATCCCTGGATTGGGAAGATCCCTCGGAGAAGGGAATAGCTACTCCAGTATCCTTGCCTGGAGAATTCCATGGACAGAGGAGCCTGGAGGGCTACAGTCCATGAGGTCACAAAGAGTCGTACACAACTGAAGTGAATGAGCATGCATGCACGCAGGAGATAAACACACATTCACACACACACACACACACACTTTATATCTTAAATTTGGGCTCAAATACTGCTCCTGTGTTTCAAGGCCTAAACTGTTCCTGAGAGAAACACGGGAACCTAAGAGGCTAGTTGCCCTGGCCCAGGCCACCTGTATTCAGAAGAGAACATTCTACACTTTCATTGTTGAAAGGAGGAAGGAAGGAAAGAGGGAGGAAGGGAGAAAAGCACTCAGGATTCCAAGTAACCTGGTAGATAACCGGCCTTGAGCAAGTAATACAACTTCTTGAATATGAGAATATCCTTTCCACAGAATTACAAGGATCAAGTGTGATAATGTAGGTGAAATTTCCTTGTCAATAAGAAGATAATACACGTTTGAGATTCTAAAAGTCCAAAACTTTGTTTTTTCATACCTTCTCTGCTCAGAATCCTTGGGAGTCCTTCTCAAAGCACTGTAGTACTCTATCACTTCATCCACTGGGCAAACTGCACTGACATCCTTTTTATTCTTAACTAAATTTACACAGTTGTACCACTTACACTGTACTTTACCCTCTGGGATAAGGATACCCCTACCCTACCAATGCTATTTCAGCAGAGTAATATTAAAATGTTCTATTATACATATGGTAACCAAGGCAGAAAGGCCATCGACATGAAGTATTCAGGGAGAGATGAGCTAGCATGAGAGCCCTGGATTCATAAGAGATGTCTATTAGAGATGGCCCAGAGTGCCTTACATAACCGTTCCTACCAAAGTGGAGCTAGGCGTGACACCTGACAGAAGCTTGCTCCTAAAAGAGTATGTTTAAATTTTTCATCAGACTGCCTTTATAAAAAATTGAAACAATATTCTCCAAGTTAGGGAGCAGTTTGCCAAAAAGAAGATGAAAATGTACAATTACCTTTTGAACCACCTTTTCAGGACTCTGCTTTCTAGGCCTAAAATGCCAAGCGAGTGTTTGGCTTTGAAATTTGCAAGAATAATAGCACATTTCCCCTTTAGCCCATGAAGGAGGCTTTTACTTTCCATGCCGTAGAATGGCAGGTTCCCATTACTAAAAGCCTTTGTCCTTCAGGCGACGGTGAAAAATGTGCTTAAACAACCGTGCGTACTTCACTTCTAGACTAATCGTCAGCACACTGTGTAAAAATGCCTTTTGTTTTCCTTCTCAAGGTGATTAGGCTGCTGAGGTGATGAAAGCAGAACTACAGCAGAATCACCAAGCTGGGAGCCCATTCATTTCCCTCTGCGCACTGCAGATTCTTTGTGATCCAGCTCCCGTGTCCTCAGTAACATCCTTTGAAACAGATGCAGTAATCGAAAGAACAGATGACAGGATCCATGGCTTCCACAAATTTAATATTATAATCCTGTTGTGTTGGTCTCTAATATTAAAATGTTTCAGTCCTGGGTGTTTTAGAGAGAAGGGACTGTTTCTGATGGTGGGAGCTTGCTGGGGATGCAGATGGAAATTTTATGGCTTGTCTAACGCTTGTCTATTTTAATGAAGAGAATAAATTACATTGGCAGTGCAATTTCATTCTATATCATGTGTTGCAGTATTGAAATAAAAGTAGCCCTCCATCCTGGAATCTTTCCTCTCTCTGCATTGTTCAGTCTATTCTAACCCTGCCTCTGAAATTTATTTATCAAAAAAAGCACATTAGCTAAAAGGAGGGAAAAGAAAATCTCTAAGGGCAATGTGGAATGCTCAACACACACACATACACACACACACACACACACACACTCTCTCTCTCTCTCTCACTCCCTCTTTCCTCACTCCCACCCCCAAGGGAGGGAAGAGAAGTACTCTTTGTCTGGTTACTATGAGAACCAAGTGATAAAGCCTTACCTTTGAAGCAATGGCACACACTTATGGAGAAGAAACAGATGTGAAGAATATTTTACTTCTCCTCTTACCCTAAAGAGGCTGGTAGGATCAAGGCAAACATTACTTCTCTACATTTGAGGATGATGGGGGGTTAACTGAGCTTTTTGGCTTCATCCATGTCATTTATTCTTACTCAATTTTCACTAATTGATCATTCATCCCACCCCACACAAGGGAGCACACACCACACAAACCATTGCCGGCAATTTTTATCGGAAGTAGAAATTAAAATAGAGCCAAATTAAAAAGTGCAATGAGAAATAAAATGACTTGAAATGTTTTTGACAGGATGGAAATGGACCTGTCCTCTTTCAGTAACAACTAAACCCTTAGGATGCTTGCATGTGTTTTAGAAACAATTCACTGAAATTCTCTGTGGCCAAGTTTTATATCCTTATTCTTGGTCAGTGCGTGGACTTCTCAATGATTCTTTAAGGGGGGAACATTCCTTAAAATAAAACATAATTTTAAACATTTGTCTTTGATCTTTGATTAATAATGGTGCTGGAAATCTTAACAATGACCACTTCAAGTGGACGAGGGATGCTGACTGGCAGATGGCACAGCAAACTTCCAAGGTGATGAGATGAGACACTTATCTTACTGGGTTGAATGGGCTAAACAATAATGCATTTGCCAGAATTGAATAAATATGTACTTAGCATCACTGCATTTGACTCCAGTGATTTACAATTCAATTTAAAAATTTCTCCTGGAAACATAAAAACAGTAAGATTCAAAGCACAGAGTTCCTTTCAAAATTTTCCAGATGTTTAATTGCAAGGAAAAAGGACAGCTTTTGCTGCAAGTTCACATAAAAGCTGAGGGATTCCTGGTTCCACATGTCTGAGCTTGGGTGCCATATTTTACTAAGATATTTCATGACATTTGTTGTTATGAGATGAAAGTAAATATCACTGAGAATGCAATTAAAAGCACTACATTAAATTGCAAATTCAAGCTAAAATTCTGGGCTAGGCATTCCTGCCACATTCCCCATAACTACACGAGGGACCTTGGGACTTCCCAGTCATATCTCAAGTAAATGTCCCAGCTGTAGTCTAGATCACAAAACGCTGAGTCTAAGAAGGCCTCTCTTCATAAACCATGTGTGTTTCTCACTTTATAATAACTGGGTAGTGAACCTCAAAGATAGAGACATCAAGACACAATTATCCTAATATAAAAAGACTCCTTTAAATTGTCAAGGGCCATCATGTATTTTGCAACTTTCTGTCCAAGGGAACTTCCTGTTTAACATAACTATCTATTGCACTGAGTGGCAGATACCTATTTTATCTTTAAAAAAGCAAACTGTGGACTGTTTTTTCTCATTTTGTCTATGTTGACTCTCAACTATGCTAAAAGATTAGATGTCTGCTCATTTCTGCTAGAACTAGTAACTGCAAATACTGATACGCAGCTGTCAAGCTAATGAACTTAAAAATACAGATACACAAATACAAGCATTCAAGAACTAGAAAAAATTAATCTCATGAATTTTGGGCTGATGACATTCCTTACGGGTATTAGCGCTTTAATATTTAAGCAACATTTTCCACTAAAACATTATGTGCATTTCCCAGAAGTAGTTTATAAAAGGTCAGCTGAATGCATTGAATATTTTGCAGAAGTCTTTAAAATGCAGCTTCAAACTGAACTATTCTTTCAATAAATGTAGCACACTTCAGAAAAGTTGAATCTAGTGCATGTTACCAGAATCAGTTAGGCAAACTTTCAGAGCACTCGTATATTTCAAGTGTAATCAAGCCCATTTTTGTTAATGAACATATTTGTTAGAAAAAAAAAAACTGTTCCCCTATTAAATTGTTTTCCAAGACATTTTCTTTTTCATTTCTTAGAACTTCTGAAAATTAAGCATTTAAAGATGTTTTGTGAAAGAAATAGATTGATCATGTAGTTTATTGTGAGTGATTTTCTTCCATTTTTCTACTTCTTTTCAAAAATCTCTACAAAAACACTGCTTGCAAAACGGAAAAATTCATTAAAGCATGTCACTGTTATAGAGGGTTTACTGTGAATATAACAAATACTTAAGAGTATATGGGCAAACATGAATACAACATCACAGTTCTTACCATGAAGGCTGTTGCAATCTAAAGTTAGGAAGCCTTTTCTCTAGCGTTTCTAAATTCATCATGTCCAATGAATGACAGCCTAGTCCATAAGCAATGGCTTCAAAATTTCTCAAAATAATACAGTAATTACTCTCCAGGTTTTTAATTTATCAGCTGAGCGAATTTCTGTGCTCTCGGGTGGCCCAGGTATAGGACTTTGATACTTCCGAGTTAATACTAAAAACCCAAGTTTAAACAAAAAAAAAACCCATAAAATAACATTTCCTTTCACTTTGCAAAAATACTGAGTTGACAGGAATAAGGGAAAGCAGGCGAAAGGGAGGGGACACCTCTCATATAAATGTAAGCCAAGCCCACTGTACTGCCACGTGACTTGTGGGATCTTAGTTCCCTGCCGAGGAACCAACTCTGGACTCTCCATGTGGAAGTGCACAGTCCTGACCACTGAACCACCTGGGAAATCCCTGTATTCCTTTCTGAATACAAGGTGTTACCAGGCTCTCAGACACTCACATTCGACATCTCTGACCCATCCTTCTTGGCTCCTTCCTTTCTCTTCCACCCCAATTTAGCCATCATGTTTGATCCATCCTACTTCTGAGAGTTCTCGATGCCATTTGCCCACACTGCTCAGCCTTTGTGGGCAGCTTCAAGGGCCGCACCACTTTGCCCTAGGGCCTGGCAGACCTGCCCCTTCATACAAACCTCTATTTCACTTTATAAATTTTCTCTATCATCTATGAGACTATTTTAATTCTTTTAAATTTATCTCCCTTATGGAACTACCAGTTCCCAAAGACCTGGAAGCATGTCTTATTTCTCTCTGTATTCACAAGGTATATACATATTTGTTGAACTGAAATGTTTCTGAATCAAAACAATATGTATATTTCACATTCACTGCACTATAGTAAGTTATTTAAGAATTTTCTTCCTTTTTTGTGCCCTTAATATTGCCTAATTTTTCTGTCAGAATAATTCCACTTGCCTTGGTTTCTAAAGAGTCAGTCCATAAAAGTTAGTCTCTGAGAAGCCAACTGTTTAACTATTAAATTGGTTAATCTGAAATATACGAAAAATTGACCTTTGGTAAAGTTTACCACATTACACAATCTGTTCTCCTCTGGGACCCAACTGATACTGAAATATTTCCATTTGTTGTAGTGAATTCTAGTCAATACTTTATAATGATAAAGAAGATAAGAAAAAACAAAATGGAAGGGCAGAAGCCAAATAGAAAAAGAGAAAGAATGATGTCAGACTTATGGTTGGTAATTAATTATCCCTCATACTTAGTAATTAATTTCTAAGTGATTAAGTAATGGGAAATAATTTCAATGGAAGACACAGAAGATAAAGTATTAGAAGGGACAAAGCTTTTGCATCTTTATAAATCTATTTTTAAGTCTGTTTACAAATATTCCTATGTATTCACAAATAAGTCAAATGTATATACTGCATTGCAATGCCAACCAGAAGGCCAAACTGAAAGTTAAAAAGGAAGGATAAAATCTATGTGCAAAATGGAAACAAAGTTCCCATGAAAAGGGATGGAACAAGCTCTCAACGGTCTTCTCTCTAAAATGACTGTGACCTTGGCCCCTTTTTCAAATTAGTGGCAACAGCAGAGGCTATGCTGTATCAGCCTATTATGATTATGACAATCCACAAGCAAACTACTCTGTCAATTCGGGGTCCTATATGATGCTTGTGTTGGTGTGTTAGTCACTTAGTTGTGTCCGACTCCTTGCGATCCCATGGACTGTAGCCCATCAGGCTCCTTTGTCCATGGAATTTTCCAGGCAAGAATACTGGAGTGGGTTGCTATTTCCTCCTCCAGGGGATCTTCCCAACCCAGGGATCGAACCCAGGTCTTTTGCATTGCAGGCAGGAGTTAAGGGGTCTTGCAACTGTCTTAAGAGAACTGGCTAAAGGAACAAAGAACGTTTATCTTGGAGAGAAGCAGCAGCACCAGCACATCACTTTCTTCATCTATATAAAGAGCTGGCATATGGGTGGACATAACTGGGAACTAGATTTAGTCTCAAAATAAGAGTATATTCTAACATTTAGAACTTCCAGAAACGGTGTGGGCTATGTTTAGAGGTAGGACACTTGGAGTCAAAGGAAATTCACACACCGAGACTGACAAGCAATTCATAGAGCTGCTGTCAAGGAGAAGCAGGCTCTGCAGAGGGCAGCTCAGTGACCTCAAAGGTTCCTTTCACCTATAACATTCCACAACTCGAGACACTCTGTGGGAATTTTCCACACAACTCTGCCCTTCAAAACCTATGTATTTGTCCTTTACATAAGTCCTATAGGCTCAAATTCAGATTGCTACAGTAGCTTTTTTCATTTAAATGGAATAAAATTAATCATCTATTCATTCTAATGAAGTGATTGAATCATATATTTTAATCTGTAGCCTATGAAAGTTGTTATTAGTCCATTATCTATGATTTGAGTGGTTGGTATGAAAATGGAATGAATTTTTTAACCCAGTACTTTAAATTGTTGTAAACAATCACGTTTGTTATCTTAACCAGTAAATTAGAATAAAATGTGATTCTCTTGCACATGTAACATTTTAGTTATGTAGATCTATGAAAGTGAAAGTTACTCAGTCGTGTCCGATTCTTTGCAACCCCATGGACTATAGAGTCCATGGAATTCTCCAGGCCAGAATACTGGAGTGGGTAGCCTTTCCCTTCTCCAGGGGATCTTCCCAACCCAGGGACTGAACCCAGATCTCCCGCATTGCAGGTGGATTCTTTACCAGCTAAACCACAAGGGAAGCCCAAGAATACTGGAGTGGGTAGCCTATCCCTTCTCCAGGGGAATCTTCCTGAACCCAGGTCACAGGTCTCCTACATTGCAGGTGGATTCTGACAGATGTAGATTCTATGTAGATCTACAGTGGCCCATCTAAACATTTCCCAAAAAAGGCAATGGTGGATTCTCTCTAGCTAGGAAGTGAGACTCTAAATCAGAATTAAATTGCAAGGTAGTAAAGGGCAGAGGAGCCTGGCGGGTTAAAGTCCATATGATTGCAAAGAGTTGGACGTGACTGAAGTAACTTAGCACAAAGGTTTTAATGAGCTTGCCAGGTGGTGCTAGTGGTTAGGAACCCCCCTGCCAATGCAGGAGACGCAAGAGATGGGGAGGGGCTTGATCCCTGGGTCAGGAAGATCCCCTGAAGGATGGCATGGCAATCCACTCTAGTATTCCCATGTGGAGAATCCCATGCACAAAGGAGCCTGGTGGGCTACAGTTCAAGGGGTCGCTACGAGTCGGACACAACTGAAGCAACTTGGCATGCACGTAAAGATCTTTATGTCTGCTTGTGTTCAATGCCCATTACATGGTGGAAAGTGGCAATCAGGCCAGGGCCTCTCCAGGGGTGAGACTGGTGGAAGGTTAAGGTATTCTTTCATAGGCTCAGATCGGGGGAGGGAAGAGAGAGCTTTGGCAAGTCAGACTTGGGAATACTCAAAACAATATGGCTGATTCATGTTAAGGTTTGACAGAAAACAGTAAGATTCTGTAAAGCAATTATCCTTCAATAATAAATTAATTTAAAAAAATTAATTAAAAAAAAGTGAGTCAAACAAACAATCCAGAGAGTTAAAGAACAGAGAGAAAAATGCCAAGCACAAGCAATGTGGACTTAGATAAAACTCTATATAAAGAAAGCAGAAGTTGTTGCCCCAAGATAAATTTTATGTATTTTCTTCTACTTGCTATGGCATAGCGTGTTGAAGGGTCCACTGTGCTTAAACCATCAGGCAGAAAATTTAGGAAGAAATAATGACCACTGATGACACTGGAAATTTAAAAAGGGGAACTGGATTCCTGGAAGAGAAAGAGTGATGTTAGGAAGACATCACAGATGGAAGGCAAGACCCTCAAAGGACACAGAATGAGACAGGACTTCAGAGATAGCTGGCTCAGAGGATCTCCCCCTTACTCTATTATTTGTTCCCGGCTCCGCTTCTGGCCCTGTTCTATCAATTCTAACATGCCCTTGGGTAGAGGAGCAGGGCTGTCCAAATTTTAGCACTGGAAGTCCTACGTGCTGGGGAACCCCTCAGCCCTGGACAAAGGAGGCTGGCTGGTCACACTAGCTCCAGGTGAAGGTGACACAGCCTCTTCTCACGCTAGTTGAAAGCCATGGGCCTAAGAACTCTCACCTGAAGTTGGAGCAAGGGCACAGAGCCCTGGATGAAGAGCTGTGTAGTCACCGTCATTTACCCATGCAATAGGACAGAGCCAAGGTGGCCTGGGAGGATGCACTATCAGTCAGGAATCATCTGGAGCCAAGAATTTGCAGTCCAGTAAGAGCATGAGAGAACTTTTGGAGCTGGGTAGGTCTCTCCATACCACGGTGCCCGGGTCCTCAATATAAAACGCAAGGAAAAAGCAGCTGAAGTTGCAAACTTAGGGGCCCCGCCAAGACTCAAAATCAAAACTTGTAACATTCTGGCATTTGCCTGGAGCTCCAGCGGTTAAGACTCCACACTTCCAATGAGAGGGCGTGGGTTCGATCCCTGGTCAGGATTTAAGATCCTGCATGCTCCAAGGTGCAGCCAGAAAAAAAAAAAAAAATGAAGACCTGGGAATTCATCCCTTACCTGGAGAGCCATATATGAGGCATTCTGAAGATATCCCAAGGGAAAAAGAAACTTTAAAAAGCTTTAACAAAGGAAAAAACTTGTAACTTTTTTCACCTAGAGGTATTCATATACAAAAGACTAATTCCATGGAGAGTATCTTAGGTTTCCCAAGAACTGTAATCATTAAGAGCAAAGAAATGACTTCCAGCTGGTAAACCTGTGTCCCAGGAAGAAGCGGGGCTTGAAGCTGAGCCCTAAAAGTTGGAAGAGCAAAGACAGAAGGAGATATTATAGGCTGAGCAACACTAAGACCAGTGATGGGAAAGGAGGGGTATTCTCTGGGAAAGGGAAAAGGTAGAGTCATTCTGACTAGAACTAGGCTCAACTAGAGGATTTGTGGAAAATGACATTGCAAATGCTGGCTCTGGCTTGAGAACGGAGGACCTTGAATAGAGGAACCAGTAGAAATGAGTAGAGCTGAAAACAAGAACCCTGTGGTTTCAGAAAAAGATGAAGCTCTGTTGTCTTTGGTGTCGTTTCTCATAATAACAAAAACTAAAATGAACTCAACATATAAAAATAAGGGGTTAGTTGAAAACAATTTGGTACATCCATTAAGTAAAATGTTACATAGATCCACTGAAAGACTTACAGAACCATATGTGTGATACGAACACACGTTCATGTTGTATTTTCCAGTGAGGAAAAAATGAGGTCACAAAATAGGAGATACCAGTATTATCTCATTTTCATTAATTCTGGTAGGAGGAAGGAAAAGAGGGAAGAGAAGGAAAGAAAGAGAAGGGAGAGGAAGACAGGAAAGTAGACACGCATAGAAATATATTGGGAAGACATTTGAAAAGGTCACAGTGAATCACAGCAATGCTCTCAGGGTGATGCTGGTCACCCTGCGTGTATGATGGACAGCAGTGATTTACACGGTGAGAACAACTAAGTAAGAGGACTCACAGGACGTCCGAGGAAATCAGCAGGAGGGAAAAGTGGCACAACAGGTATTAAATATTACCAAAGCCTTCAGAAAAGTCTTCTGCGATTGGACGGTGATATTCATTAAGACTCTGTGGCTTGCCTACGTCTCGTTCATTGACCCAGGGAAACGAGTATCAGAGATGGTCTTTCGGGCACTTAGAGGAGAGTCACTAAAACTGAACTTGCTCTGATAGGTTTCCTCCAAGTGGATTTCACTCTGGGAGCCAAGAGCAGCTGTCAGTGTGAGACCTTTAATGGGAAGGCAAAAGTAAACCTATGAAGGCCAACCCCGGGAAAAGGACTGGAGAATACACCACGCAGGACAAACATACCCGCACTGGGGGGAGGGTGCCCTTGGAAAAGCCCTGCACCTCCAGAAGACCCCAGTGTCCTGCTCCCTACATCACCTTCCAGACCAGCTTCAATGCTCTCACCACAAACCACATTTCTTCCTAATGCAAACTAATGAAATACGGCTCCAGGTTTAAATAATCTCTAGGTGGAATCTACCTACCTATGGAATATATATATATACACATGTATGAAACAAATGGGCTTCCCTGGTGGTTGGTAAAGAATCCGCCTGCAATGCAGGAGACCCTGGTTTGATCCCTGGGTTGCGAAGATCCCCTGGAAAAGGGAATGGCTACCCACTCCAGTATTCTGGCCTGGAGAATTCCACGGATTATACAGCCCATGGGGTTGCAAAGAGTCATTCGTGACTGAGCGACTTCCACATGACACATAGGACATGTAGACAGAATATATGTAAGAGGTGTAAATGTTAAAGTTACAATTACATTTTATATAAATGCCTATTTTTGTCTACATTCACATATGTTCTTCATTTTTTACCCTCTGCTTTATCATTAACTTCACCAAGCTTGCATTCCCCCATTTTAACTAACAACTCTCACTTAAGGACACAGCATAGGACAAGATTCTCATTTCCTCCAAGTGGACCAGGGAAAGAGAAAAGAAGTAGGGAAGTAGGAGGAATTAATATTCATTGGATCACTTCTCTGAGCCAGATAATTCATGATCAATTTAGTCTTGTCTTCTAACCCCTCTCTGCAATAGTTGTTATTACGGAAGAGAGCACGGATGTTCAAGGAGGTTAAGTAACCACCTTGGACTACTCGGCAAAGAAGCGACAGTGGTGAGACTCAAATCCAAGCTTATGTGATCCAGAGCTCATGACTAGACCCATTTGAGACCCATTTTGAACTTCCACAGAAGTTCAAAAATCATTTTATTTATGATTTCAGAGATTCCCAGCAGCACTTTATAAAAAAAGAAAAAGAGAAGCAGGACTTAGCATTATGGGCAGACACAGCACAGACCGTATTAATAATTTAGGTTCCGCTAAAACTGAAATGGAGCTCTAGGAAAGCAGGTCAAAGCCGAGAGTGCCAAATGCACCTAAGGACACCCGCCCCCTGGCCCGAACACTGCCAACAAAGCCCTGACTAATCCACCAGAAAACAAAATACCGTGATGCCAGATGCCAAATGGAGGGCTACATGATTATTTTAATCTTAGTCCATAGAAAATCCACTAAATTATGTAAAATCAAATGAAGACTAGTCAGGCTCTCCCATGGAGAGCTCAGGGGAAAAAAGAGGGAATCTGGACTTACACACAGTTGGAGCAAGACAAAGCCCGGGTGTTCTGACCACGCCGAATGTCTGTGGGAAAGCACTACCGAGGCTCGCATTAGGCAGGTAAAACAGAGTCACCGGGGAAAACACAGACTTTCAATGTACTCATGGTCACCTTCAAAGATCCAATTTCTGGTAAGATGGGGTGCAACCTAAACCTTTGGAAACGAATCACAGACTGGAAATGAGGAGGATGATCAGGATCACTAATCCTACACTAATGAAGACAAGTGAATGTGTAGACTTCACATGCTTGAATTACCAGTATTAATACATCAATTCCATTTGGAACAAATGTGGATGGAATAAATATGCATAATGAATCCGTTTATTTTTAGATGGTGAGGAACAATGCCTGCTGAAGAGGAATAGTAGAGCAGGGATCGTTAGTAATGGCCATTCTTCAAAGGAAAGAAATTCATTGCTTTCAGCATTTTTAAACATCAATATGGTTATCTTCCTGGTACTTAAGGGCAGGCAAATGTATTTTGAGTGTTGACAGAGCTAAGTAAATATATTCATGATGTTACTGAATTAGGGGACAGCAGGTCTTTACAAGAGAGGGAGGAAGCAGTGGGCAGTGTAGGGTAGAGTGACCTCAAAAACCTTCTAGCATGTCCTCTCTCCTTTACCCTGAAGCAGTCAGGTAGCAGCATGTACCTGGGAATTATGAGACTGGACATTTTGAGTATTTACTAATAGAAAATCAAATGCAGTACTCAAGGTTATGGCTCGGACAAATGTTGTTTCCCTGGACTATTATAAATCCGTGGTGCCAATGTCAATTATGATCTTTTTGTACCTGATTCAAAACTGCTGTGCTTTGCAATAGTACTTACAGTCCCCATGTAATATTTCAAGGTAAAAACACAGGCTTAAGCCATGCATCGTTATTTAAAAAGCACTTCTTATCTGGCATTTATCACATAAAATTAATGAATGATAACATTGGTGATGGGGAGGCATAAGAATAATTTAGAAACTGATTAGAAAATAAAATAATGAAAAATGGAAGTAGAAGATTTCCCCAAATGCAAGAAAAGTACATGGTCCATGAATAATCTGTAAGCAGAACAGTGAAGTACAGGTGGGGAAAAGCTTTGGAGTCTGACAACCATGGGCTCAACTTCTGTCTCTCATTCTTGCTCTGTTACTAATAAATTTGGGCTTGCCTGTTGGCTCAGACGGTAAAGAATCCACCTGCCAATGCAGGAGACAGGTTCAATCCCTGGGTTAGGAAGATCCCCTGGAGAAGGAGAACGGCAACCCACTCCAGTATTCTTGCCTGGAAAATTCCATGGACAGAGTAGCTTGGAGGGCTACAGTCCATGGGGTCGCAAAAGAGTAGGATAGAATTTTAGCGACTGAATAACAGTAACAACTGATAAATTTAATGTCTGAGCCACATTCTCCTGATCAGCAAAATGAGAATAAAGCCACCTAATTTAGAGGGTTCATGTAAATATTAGCAGAGATAAAAGCCTTTGGCATCTACCAATTATTTTACTGTAAATGGACTCTAACTTCTGCTGGTGAATTTCCTGTTGATTCACACTGAGGCTGCCTAGTAGAACCCCAAATCATCTATTCTAAATAATAAAATTTTTGAAGACTCCAATTTTTAACAACTTCCTTTCCCAAACTAAAGATTTTTACCCCTTGCTCTTATTACTAAGGAAAAAAAAGAAGTATCACTTCATGAAGCCTAAGATCTCTTCTATCCTGATGATGACAAAAGAATCAGGCAAAGCTGATGGTGACTCAAATTCTAATATTTTGTCTGTGTCATCAGCTGAAGTACACTTTTGATGGTGGTGGTAATTTCTTACCATACTATAAATCATATTTTAATTTTTAATCTAGGTTCTGAAAATTTGTCTGTTTTGAAACCCTGACTAAGATGTTCATTATAAAATCACCTTCTTCCACACTTTTCTCATAAAAAATTGTAAGTATGAGATGGAGGGCATGGGCAAACACACATGAATGCACTGATTTCAAACCCCAAGAAATTAGCCAACACGAAATTATTTCACCACTTATCTTGGAAAATTTGGAAACTTCCAACATTTGGAAATTAATTATATTCACATTTCTTTATTTTACCCTTAATATAATTATGATCTTGTTAAGGTAGGATGTATTTCAAGTTAATGTGTAAAGTGAAAGTGGCTTGAAGTTAAGTAAATTGATTTACGACATTCAGTATTATCACCTTCCTACCCTCCATGTCGCATTCTGTACTTTTCTTTTATTGGGGGGGGGGGATCAATTATGAAAAGCATCTTATTAGGAATTTTTTAGGGGCAGAAACCCCAGCAGGGCCTTCCATGGTCCAGGAAAGAATGATTTCATGGAGCCCAATATTCTGGGAAAATTGTGTTCTCAATGGCCACTTGCAAGTGACCTGCTAGGAATAAGGGGTGAGGAATCAGAGAATCAGCACAGAGCTGGCTGTCAAGTTGATCTGGGTTTGAACTCTAGCTGTGCACTTGCTAATTATGTGACCCTGGGCTTGATGAAACTTTCAGAGTGTTAATTCCTCTGACATGAGGGGATTTTATATATACATATATATACATACATGTATATATACATATATATATATACATATGTATATATACATGTATGTATATATACAACATGAGGGAATGAGGATAATACCATCCATGCAAGAGGATTCAACACGATACTCACAGCACTGGATAGAGTGCCCAGCCCACTGTAATTCCCCAATGAATTATAGCTCAATAACTGAAAGAAAGGGTAAATTATGTCCCATATACTTTGCTATTGAGTATCTCACTATACTGTCCTCTTTGAAAAGTGGAAAATCACATGGGATTTCCCTGGTGGTTCAGTGGCTAAGACTCCAAGCTCCCAGTGCTGGTTCGATCCCTGGTCAGGGAACTAAATCCCACATGCCACAACTAAAGATCCCACAGGCTGCAACAAAGACCCGCCACAGCTAAACAAACAAACATCACACAGAGCCTATGATAAAAATGTTTCAGGAGAGATGCCAGGTTTCAGGTTGTTTTTTTTTTTTTTCTATTTGGTTTAGGGTGAGGGAAACTGTCTAAACACACTGAGAATCCTAAGTGTCAGATACTGAACTGAGCCAATTAGGTCCAGGGTGGAGTACCTGATTGGAAATCTGACTGAAAATGGTAGAGGCCTTCCCCACTGGCAGTTGAAGAAGGCAGGGAGAAGAGAACGTGCTGGTAAAGGAAGGCAGTCCACAGGCCCCTGTGGGTTCTGAAACCAGGTATCAAAGGTGATGATAGCTCTACACTGGCCAGATTATTCACTCTTCCTTCAGTCCCCAACCATCCCGCAACTATAAAAACAGGTCTTTAATGGCCATGTTCCCTAGAGGGGATGATGAAATATAGAATATGTCTCTTATAGGCATACTGTACAGGTAACATTTTGCTTTTTCTCAGTAATTATAAACTCTCCAGTGAAGATTGTTTCACTAGCTCAAATAAGTACTTTTCCTCTATAAATATTTTAATATTCATATCCTAATCTGTAAAATCAAGTTCATTTGTTAAAAGAGTGATCTGATATCTCTATCTGTACATATGGTTCTTATGCTTTCTTTAATATCTTCCTAGGCTATCATTTAACTATTGAGAAAAGCTAATTAATAACAGTATTAATGATTGAGAAACATATTTAATATAAAAATCTTTGAGAGAATTTCTCAGAATGGCAGATGTAAATTCCCTGAGAATGCAGAAAAGTTTGCAAAGGGTTGAACTGAAGGACTCAAATGGTTGTTTGAGGATGCAAATCTATGAGTAAAATTTCATTCATCAAAGAATTTAAATATTTCCTGGGTATAAACCTTCTTCAGAACATTCCCTTTTTTTTCTCAGTTCCTCTGCCCCCTTCTTGGCTACAGTCACTTGATTACATTTGGGAGCCCACACTATAAGGAAAGCTGGAAGCCCTCGTAAGGGCTCTCTTTATGCCAGGAACCTGGCAAGAAGCATTTACAATATTTCTACTCTTAACAATATGTATTCAAGTAAAGGGCTTCCCATGTCGCTCAGTAGTAAAGAATCTGCCTGCCAATGCAGGAGACATGAGTTAGATCCCTGGGTCAGGAATCTGCCCCTGGAGAAGGAAATGGCAACCCTCTCCAGTATTCTTGCCTGGGAAATCCCATGGACAGAGGAACCTGGTGGGTTACAGTCAAGGGGTTGGAAAGAGTCGGATACAACTGACCACACATGCATGAAGAAAAGGATTAATAGCCTCATTTGACCAATGTGGAGACTAAAACCCAAAGAAATTTAGTTTAAGGCCACACAGCTAAATGTGGCTGCCATATAAACTCACACCTAGCCCCAAAGCCTATTCTTTCCAAAACCATGAACTGTAATAAACACCTGGCCTTTTCCCCACACCTTTCTCCTTACTGCCTGCCTACTTTATTCAGGTTTTTAATCTCTACTAAACAAAATTGAACATCTCTTTACCTCTTCCACTGTACAAACTTACAAAATTTTATTTCATTATGATAAAATAATGCTGTTCATATTAACATCACAAGGGTCTTAGGGGATCTACATGTAAATTATAAACGTTTCTGTGTCACTGACTTCCAGTTACTAGAAAATCTTGGGCTGCCTTCCATCAACCCTCTCTGGCCAAGTCTTCCCTCCTATTTCTTTTCCATGCAGTACACACATCCTTCTCATACAATAATGATGTTAGGTGACTTTTGTGCTGCCAAAAGAAAAGCCACAAAACTGGCAGATACGAACATTAGTCTCTATTCGACCCATTCTAATGGGTTTCATCTAAATGCGAACAGAACTGATAGCATGATGCTAATAAGAAGGTCACCTATGACTGAGAAATAATTTACTGGAACCAACTAAATCTAAACTGAAATCTACACATTTTATAGGCAGCTCCTATATTCGATAGTGATAGACTGTTCTAGTTCATGACACCACTATGGGTTCAGGAAAGCATAATCTTGAGTGAATGGGATAAACGCCAGGAAAATCTAATTTATATGTAAAAGATTCAAGCTTGATTTCCACTGCTTTGCTTTCAATTCTTCCACTTTTAACTTGTACAAACTAGGGACACCAATTTGGGTAAAATAATAACAGCTTGCTAGTTCCCAAATGTTACCTTTCTGTAGGAAAATTTCTATAAGAAAGTTTGGATTATGTAACTGACAGTGTAACATTGTATTTAGACATTCTCTTTCAATAAGTAACCTATACATCAGTCAATAGATGTAAACTGATGATTTAGTGTTTTCAGTGACTCAATTCTTCTTTAAAATTTTTTTAAATGTGGAATTACAGTAACTTAAGTAACCGTCTATACAATATTTAGATTTTGCAGTTAAATGTAAATGATGAACTTATCAAAATCTTGATTACTAAATAATTTAACTCTTCACATTTCAAAGGTGACAATTTTTCTCTTGACATAAGAATTCATTATAGATGCCTATTAGTAAGAATCTCCCTTAAAAAAAATCTCTCCTGGAGAGGTTCAGATGGCCCAAGAATGGGACTTAACAACCAAAGAGACCTTGGCCATAAGCCCAGCTATTTCTGTAACTGAGGCAAGTTACATAACAAAAGTTAAGCTTAGGCTAATACCTCTGTGCATGGAGATAACATTATGGCATAGTGTTGACATAAAATCAAATGAGATGAGGAATGTAAAAGTCACTCAGAATATTGGAGGCCCAATAAGAAATACTCATTTTATAAGTCAGTCCTTTACCCCTACCTGTGTAAAGTAACACAAGGAGAAACACAAAGAGAGCAAGTAGATGAATCTACCATTCCACCCCTTATCTTATTAACCTCCCATACAGGCACAATGGAGGTGCACAATACAATTGTATTACATGAGCAGAGAAGCAGGTAAAATGTGATACCCTTAGTGTAAACTATTCTTGTAACTATAAAGAACTTAAAACACTGCCAAATCCTTCCTCCTCAAGCGCACCTATGAAAAGTTGGCACTTTTCCATATTGGGATTCAATAAAACACACACACACACAGAATAATTGATTATCATGCCAAAGGAAAACTGAAAGGCAGAAAAGATCAAGGGCCTCAAGAGTAATGAAGAAACAGTTTAACTGCTGCATTATGCCGGTGACAAATTAACAAAAGCTTTAGAGAAAAGGTAACCCTCTTGCACTGTTGGTGGGAATATAAATTGATAGAGCCGCTATGGAAGACAGTATGGAGATTCCTTTAAAAACTAGGAATAAAACCATCACATGCCCCAGCAATCCCACTCCTAGGCATATACCCTAAGAAAACCAAAATTGGAAAAGACACATGTACCCCAATGTTCACTGCAGCAATATTTACAATAGCAAGAACATGGAAGCAACCTAGACATTCATCAACAGATGAATGGATAAAGAAGTTGTGGTACATATATACAGTGGAACATTACTCAGTCATAAAAAGGAACACATTTGAGTTAGTTCTAATGAGGTGGATGAACCCAGAGCCTATAGAGTGAAGTAAGTCAGAAAGAGAAAGATAAATATCCCATACTAAACACATATGTATGGAATCTAGAAAGATGGTACTGATAAATTTATTTGCAGGGCAGCAGTGGAGAAACAGACATAGAGAACAGACTTATGGACACAGGGAGAGGGAAGGAGAGGGTGAGATGTATGGACAGAGTAACAGGGAAACTTACAGTACCATATATAAAATAGATAGCCAATGGGAATTTTCTGTATGTCTCAGGGAACTCAAACAGGGGCTCTGTATCAACCTAGAGGGGTGGGATGGGGAGCGAGATGGGAGGGAAGTTCAAGAGGGAGGGGACATATGTACACCTATGGCTGATTCATGTTGATGTCTGACAGAAAACAACAAAATTCGTTAAGCAATTATCCTTCAATTAAAAAATAAATCAATTTAAAAAAACTAATGAAAACTTTAAAACTACTATTCAGACATTAATAAATGCATAATTTATCCCTGGCATGATCTTGGACTGGTTAAAAAGGTAATTGATTAAGAGCAACTAAGTGTTTTCTTAAATGTGCCATAATCATAACAGATTACAGAGAACCAATCAGCTGACAAGCCTTATAGAATTGCCTCCCTGTTTCTAAACCTCTGGCACACCAAAGGACAAAGCTTTACAGCCTTTCCTAAGAGTGAGCTAAGCCTTCTTCCATCCATCCTTTTCCAAATGTGGAAGAGTGGAGACAAGGCAGCAGCCAGACATGCTCCTAGGGAGATTACCTGCCCCACTTTTGTGAGCTGACTTATTGGCACAATCCCTCTTGAAGGCAGGGTGGAAACAATCCATTCTTCTGTTCAATAGAACCACCACCAACTACCACTCTATGGCTCTTAACATCGTGCCAAGCACTGTTCCAATATGAATTCACTGACGTATTATTACACCTCTATGGCAACTATTACTGTGTTCGTTTTGCAGTTGAAGAGACCAAAGCATCTAAAGATTAAATAAATCCCCAAGGACACAGCAGCTACGTGATAGCGTCAGCACCTGAACTCAGTCTTACTCTATGGCCCATGTTTCTAAGCATGATACGGCCTCTCATCCACCCATCCGTCCATCCAGCCACCACCTTTCTCCCTCTCTCACTTTTCACCAACCCTCTTATCCACCCTCCTACTCCGAAAGCCCCAGTTCGGTAGTAGGTGAGTATGATATCACCTCTGCCCTCAAGGAGCTCACAGTTTCTTGGGTGAGACACACATATAGACACATAATTAATTTCAGAGCAGGATATCAAGTATGTTGAGAGCGAAACCAGGCTCCCTAGAGGTCTGAAGACTACAGACTCGGCAGAGCAGAAAACAGACTAGGTTCCCTTTGTCTCTTAAGAGTCTACACAGTCCTCTTCCCCCAAGTGCAGGTGCTACAGTAAAAGCCTCCTGCCTGGCATCTTATATCACGGGTGTCACCGGTACCCAGATAACCAGATACGGGAGAGTCTGTAAAATGTCAAGAAGCATCACACTTCTATGGCAAGAGATCAGGCCCCCTGAAATCTCTTCTCAAATCCTTAAATTGCTTTAACCTAAGACACAATGCTACTGTTCTATTAAAATAAACGCAGAATGACAGATTCCAAAGTCCTATGACCCAAGTTTAAGTGTAGGCCATCGAGTTACTAAGTTTATGACCTCAGGCAAGTTATTCAGTCTCATTAAGCCTTGGTTTTAGCTATGAAAAATTGGGATGAAAATAATACCTGCCTCATAGAAAAGCTGTGAGAAAAAAAATGAAATAATCCATAGAAATCACTCTGCAGATTGTCTGGTATACCACAAGCACCTAAGACACTGCTGTGCTGTTATCACAGAAACACGTCCTTGAGGGTTTGATGTTATGGTATTTGTAATTTTTCACTTCATTTTTCAAAATTAAAAAGAAAGAAATTCTTAAGGTAAAACATTAAAATCTATTGCAGACGGTAAGAAAAAGAGACTCACTACAATAGTGGAGTACTCAGAGATATAAAACTTATTATTCAAGGTTCCAGATGTTTAGAAAACAGCTTATCACTTAGAAGATTCCCTGAATCAAGCCCACTTTCATGTGTAGCTATGAAAATATTAAGTACATACACTGTAGAGTGTAGTAGTTAAGAACACAAGCTAGAGAGTTAGGCTACCCAAATTGGAATCTTGGCTCTATCACTAGTTAGTGTGGGAATTCTAAGGTAGCAGCCTGAAGGCTCATGCCTCAGTTTTCTCATCTGGAAGATGGAAATAATAGAAATACTTTCTCATAGGGTTGTTGTGAAGAATAAATGAGCCGCCACCTTAAAAAGGTAATTTAAAACCCTATCTGGTGCACTTTATAAGAGGTCAAGAAATGTCCTGGGAGAAAAGAAATGAACCCAGGAAATTTAATTCTTCATCTTCCGCTTCAAGCCAGAAACTTGGCAGTTACCCTAGAATCCAATCTCTCCCTCTCACATCCTACATACAGTCCACTGCCAAGTTCTTTTGAGTCTTCCTCTAAATATCTCTTGTATGCAACACCCCCTTCTCCATCAACATCATCTCTGCCGTGGTTCAGACCCTGAGCATCTCTCATGCCTGCATCATCACCACTGGTGCTTCCTAAGGCTCTTTCAGCTGATGCCCGCAGCACTGATGCTTCAAGGATGGTTCTCAACCCAGAAAGCTCTTCAGCCTTCTCTCTTTATCATCACCCCTAAAACCATTCAGGTCCCTCTCTCCTTTGAGCAGGGGTTAACGTCCTGCTCCGTAAGACAGCATACAAAGACCTTCGTAACCTGGCCCGTGACTACTTTTACAGCCATTTTTTCTGCCATATCCTCATGTACCCTTTTCTTCAAAATACTGTTTATTTCTTACACAGCTGAATCTCTCTCATACTTGAACCCCTGGTGGCCTGGGATTCCTGTCCTTCTGTTTGTCTATCTCGCTGACTCCTCCAAGGCTTAGCTATGCCAAGAACCTTCTGTGAGCCCATTCGAGTTGAATTGGTGGTGGGGGGGGGGTCTCGCTGTGGCTCCTTCTTTGTAGGGTGTTTAATGGTGCTCTTATCTTCCCCCTCCTTGTGCCGGGAAGCACAGTACAACGTGATGTACTGTTGCCACTCTGCCTCATTTAGCTTTGTCTCCAACACAGAATATAGTGCCTAATGCCAGAAGTTATTCAATAAATATTTGCTGAATGAGTGCATGAATGCAAAAATAAAGCAATGAATATTCATCCATTCCTGCTCTGCCACTGGAATAGCTGTATGAGTTTGACATCAATAATCACAGAATTAATTGACTGATTATTCCTTTGTCATTCATAGAGAGAGAGAAAGAAATTCCATAGTTTCCTTTTTTTAAGTATACATTTCCATGGGTCACCTCAAAGCTTCTTTTTTTTTTCTTTTTTTTGGACAGGATGTAGTAAATACATACAAACTACATAAAAATATTGACTAAATTAAGGTTTGATACTAATATTCCTCACTATGGAAATGTATTTTATAATTTAATAATATAATGTGGAGAGCGGGCAAACCATGCGGGTAACACGGCACAAGAAGCCAATGGCAACAAGGATAGTACGGGGCTGAAGAGCATTCATGATTTCTAACTCTTGTGGGTTCAAGGTGGCTGGGACCCTCTCCAGACCAAACCCTGTGGGCCAGGGAGCCTGCTGAATGCAGGAGGTACAGAGTTCCTCCCTGCAAGGTGCTTAGTAAGGGCATGGATCCAATACTAACCCACCCAAAGCCACTGTCTACCTTTGGCATGCCTCCTACTTGCTGCCAACCTAAGCCCATCAGGAGAGAAGGAGAGTGAAGCTGAAAAACAGATCAGGGAAGAGCAATGGGAGGTGAGGGTAAGAAACTTTTACACTAGACACTCACTGAAACTTTTTTTCTTAAAGTCAGATGATAAAAGGATTAAGTAAGTGTTCATCCATCTAGATGAATTTCTTCTTTTAGCAAACAGGAAGATTTTCTTTTACTTGAGATGAAAGTTGTTGTGCCAAGAATAAAATACCTCATTACTAAAATTCAACTAATCATAATTCCTAGAAGTTTCCTACTTATTCATAGGGGCTTCCCAGGTGGTTCTGTGGTAATCAGTTATTCATGGTTATCAATATTCAAAAGAGACCAAATGTGCAACTCACTGTGTTTAAAAAAACTTGAAATGTGAATCCTATATTAATTTTACATGCATATTATGATTTGAGTATAATACTTAGTAATATCGCATCCTGTATAATTGTGTCATATAATCAAGAAAGATTCATCTTGGGCTTGCTCAAACCTGAATTGAAGGGGAACCATGAATCAAATTCCTTGTTTTATAAACTAGATACTCTTAAGATTTCCTTTTGTATTTCGAGATTTTATGAGAGTGCTCACTATTCCTTTTTGTAATTAAAATATCCTAGAGGATATTTCTGCATATGAATGAGAATAAGTCCCATAATAACCCACTATATATGTGTGTGTGTGTATTTTTTTTTTCATCAAATGCATATGCAGTGTTAACTTTTTTTTTGGTTGCACTGCACAGCATGTGGGATCCCAGTTGCCTGACCAGAGATAGAATCTACACCCCCCTGCAGTGAAAGTGTCAGTGAAAGTGTGTAGTCTTAACCACTGGACTGCCAGAAAAGTACCGCCTGCAAAATATTTAAAAGCAGCTTTTTAATTGACAGAGGGCTACAACATGGAGCAAAATAGCCCAGAAACCTTAATTAGGATTTTAGGAAAAGGTAGGAAAAAAGAAACTCAAAGTTGAAATAATTCACTTTGCAGAAAATAAGTGTAACATACACTGTGTCATGGAAGGAGATATGGAGCATGTCTTCAAAGTCATTTAACCTTAACTTTGCACATAGAAGTGGTCCATGCAATCATTTGGCTATCAATATTAAATCTCTGGTGATACATGCACCTTTGATGGGGAATATATATACTATACTGTGTTATGAATTAAAAAGCGCAGTAGCAATGCAAGTGTTACCCATGAGCCCCTTTCTGGATCTCCTCTGTGAGTGCCCTGAGAACAAAACATTTAAATGTGCCTGCACGTTGACAATAGCGATATTGATATTTCTCCATGTTCCCTTCTGGTTGCTAAGAGATTTACGTTGGACAGACTCTGTTGTACTAAGCATTTTGATCCACGAAGCATTTGCTTCAGCTCAGTGAGCCAGAAACCCCTTTGGTTCACCCCTTCCCTGCTCTGCTTCCGAGTCAAACAGGGGAGCGGGCACAAGGCAGCAGACCTGTCACTACTTCCCCAGGACACGGCTGGCCGTAAGCCTGGTTCAGCCAGCAACTCTCACACAGAACACTGACATTAATGATGAAACCATATCTTCATATAAATTTACGTTCCTGTCCCTGTGTTTCTCAGAAGCCAGTTCATCATGTCGTGTGGGTGGAGGAGGGGGATGTGCATACAGAGGTCAAAGTATAGTGACCGCAGACAAGCCTGACTTTCATAAAATCAGACCAGAACCTAGCAAAACAAGGCAATTTCGTAACAACTCTGCTGTGTGAGGCTCTGAAATACACCTGCTGAGAATTTCCTAACTTAAGTCTGTACTTCTGTGAAAATATGTTCAAGAAGTTTTTTTGCGAGAACCCTGAAGCAGGAAACACCTATATTTAATGTCGTGTGGCAGAACCACCGCAACTCTCTGAACTCAGTCTCAGAAAGTCTGCCAGTAACAAAAGGTAAAGAGGTTTCTCTAGACCTTCTCTTGGAGGAAAACGGCAAAGGCCCTGAAAATATTCATGATCACTCCTGAAGGAAGGTACATGTGGTGGATGAAATCTGCATGCCATTTGCAAGGCACGTGCATCACTGCTCAGAGCAAATTAAGATGATCTTTCCCTTGGGAATTCTCACAAAGAGACATAAAAATGCTTTATGACCTGACTTCCATATTCAGATCACAGAGTTATAGTCCATTTTTATGAACTGTCATGGAAGAAAAGTGATTTCGGGCCTCACTCGCCAAATCGGTATCTAGGATTCATATTTAAGGGCACAGCCCCCAAAAGGTTAGCACTCTCAGGCTGTAATTAAACACCAATGACCCAGAATATTCCTCTTATCTGCTCCCCTGCATTAGAGTATCAGTAGGGGATGATCAATGCCCATGCTCGGATCTAAAGCAATCAGTGCTGAAGTCCCTGCCTTGTCATGGGAATTCCTGCATTCAGGGTATCACTCTCAGCCAGTAGAGAAAGACAAACCTCTGTGCTTTCAGCAGTATTTAACAAAAGAAAAGTTATTTCCAGCAGCTTATTTCCATTGCACAACCTACCTAGGAAGTACCTCATGGAACTGAGAGTCAGAAGGAAAGAAGGAACCAAAAAGCAAAGCAGGAAATGACTTTACTGTTACGTCTTTAAGGTCACAGATCTGCCTGAGAAATGCACACGTGTGACACAGTTCTAGCACAAAAGCTCCTCTTCCGTGAGACAGAACTGTAAGAAGTACAAAGGCTGCTTCTCCGGTCTCTCCCTCAATTCTAAGTCACCGCAGTGCATTTAACCTTGACTGGGCTGGAAAGAAACTACTTTGAACTCCCTTGCAACACCTTTCCGTGTCATGGAAGCATGCCCATGCCTATGTAAAGTGCAAACCTTCCGCGTCAGCACTGCATCCCCCTACACGGGATAAATCTTCCCCTGCCTTGCCCACCCTACACCCGTGGTCTACCACAGGGTTTCTATCATCTGTTCCCAGTTTACACACCCAACTTACACACCCAATTTACACTCTACAGCACATGTAAAAATAGCCCCAAAAGCTTCTCACAGATGCCAAGAGGAGATTTAAACATAAAGGATCCAGGCAAGATCTATGCACTGGCATACATAGCTACCTTTTTCTTCCGATCCCGGGACCGTTTGCGGTGTTTCCTTTTTTTCTCTGTCTCCTCTTCAGCATTGATTTCTAAATCCCGGTTTTTCTTTAATTGGGAGGCCGCATGAGCCATAATGCATTGAAAAGGACCCTCTCAAGCACGCAGGGCTTCCTGGTAGAAGGTGATATCCTCAGGCACCTTTAATCAGGCTTCCAGCAGCATTCCAATCACTGGAGAGAAACCTTGAACTCCAAGCAGGAAGACATTCAAAATGCCAAGATGCTGGAGAAGCCAAAGCTTTAAAAACCCCAACGACGGTTTCCAGACTTCATCCTACACCTCCCTGTACCTGACCCTTTACACGCGAGTGCAGCCATCGTAATGCATTTACCGTAGTGAAAAAGACAGCTGGGACACGGGAAGCTGTATTATGGCTGTATCCCCTGCCACCAGCTGGAAGTGTCTAAGTGATTCCTCGGAAGGGGGAATGCTGCAAAGGATGCTTCTCTGAAGGGAAAAAATCAAGAGTCACCGCACATGCAGGAGCAAAAATCCAGCACTAATTCTGAAAACCTATTTTAGAATCCTTCGAAAAAAAGGCAGGGCTGCAATTTATACATCACCACTAGGTCTGCACAGAGCAGAATTTAACCCATAAGAGAATGGAGCGGTTCCTACTCCAGTGTAACTGCTGATGGTGACAAAATATATAAAATAAGATTTTACAAAAGACACTCGATTTTGCTGTAGAGATCCTGACTGCATGATGGGGAAAACAATGCATGCATTGCTCATCTCCACAGTGAGGCCTTTATGCTCAACTATCAGCCTAAATGCATTTTGTGGGGGAGGATTCACAGAAGGGCCTGTTGTCTTTTAAAAACAACATGCTGATTACAACACATCATACAGCAGGCCATGAGCATGTTGGTGTAAGGAACAGATGCCTGATTCAGAGGGGTTCCCCAGGACTCTCCCCTCCTGAGGTCCGAGGGTCACAGAAAATCTGCGCTACAGTCAGGGGTTCCGAGTCGAGGAAATGTGGACTCGGCGTTCATATGCACTTCAATCACCTTACTATTTTTGCCACCTGAGTCCTCAATGACTGCAGCTTCTGAATATTCATGAGGTGAAGTGAAGCAGCAGTAGGGCTCAAGGCCTGCTGGGCTATCTTCTGCTAGGATGCATGCACTGGAAGAAATTTAATAAGTCAGGAATCATTCATATACACAAACACGGTGCCCAAGACATGGCTGAAATGTCAGTCTGGACCTGAACCATTTCAGGCCCCGGTGAGAAACCTTAAATTCCCCAAGTAAATGAGCAGGGGAAGAAAAGATGAGGCTTCACTGAAAAGACTTAGTGTGTATGCTTCTAATATTCAAAGTCCTTGACTTTGGAAATCAGCACGTTTGAGTTTGCAGGTGGTGGTGGTTGCTGTTCAGTCGCCAAGTTGAGTCCAACTTTTTGTGACCCCAGGAACTGCAACACGCCGGGATTCAGTTTGCAGGACTGACTGTTAAAATGTGTGGCGGCCAAAGCACGCAGTCCAGAGGTGTTGTGCAAGGATTTGGTCGGAGGTCCCTGGAGCTGCTGTCCACCTGCTTCATTAAAAACCCAAAGTGTAAGTTCCCGCCAACGACTACTCACTGTATTTCTGATTTGGAGATCAAGAACTTTCTTCATTCTTCCCTAGCAGGGGGCCTTACATCTTCCCCTGGGCAGCAACAGACAATGGAAAGCAAAGGAGGACCATGGCCATTACCTTTTACTACAAGTGGATTGAAATAGATGGCCTCACTGCGAACCATGTGAAAACCACTGTGGCCCTATATTTCTGACAGCCCACTGACACTTGGGTGCTTGCTTTCCCACAGAAACTATCTACATGAAGAAGAGTTGTAGAAAAGTTCCCCACTGTCTAAAAAACCATCATCTGACAAAAAGCAGGGGTGGGGAAGAAGGCAAAGGATGAAATGTAACTCAGATCCAAAAGCAATAAACTGTATTTGGAGCTTCATAATAAAAATAAGTGCTTTTCTATCAGAAGATGTTTTTATTGTAATAGTAATATGTGAGGCAGAAAATATAAAAAGTTAAACTTTTGTGTGCTTGCTCTTGATATTAACCATCCTGGACTTCTGAGGAATATTCACAAAATTTCCTATCCTTATTTTCAGCAAGCTGAAGAGGATAGCCAGCTAAAAAACTGGCTGATTTCCCACTGGCTCCACGATCTTCTTTTTCTTCCTTTATAGATACTAATGATACTTTAAAATGTTTTTATAAGCACACCTGACCAAGGTAACTTGCCATCTAAGGCTGGCAAAGCTACTGTCTCATTGCTTTCTATCAGCAAAAGCAAAGATGGAAATTAGGAAAACAGGTCCAGGTATTTTTGGACACATTTCTCTCTGGAATAATTCTTTGCTTTCCCAAAATGTTCAGAAGTTGAGAATAAGTCACAACTTATATGCCACCATAATATGAATTTTTTTTATAGTGGATTTTGCAGTTAGTGGTTGTCCCACCAAAACTAAACTCTAAGACATAGCTCATTTAGATTCTCTTTCTTACAGAAAATATGGGCTTCTGTTTGCCATTTTTAAACTAGAACTTTAAACAGCAAAACTGCCAAGAAAGGCAGCTCTGTGAGTCCTAGGATTTGATGGTAATATAACTAAAGTCTTAGCCCCTTTCTTCCTACCCAGCACACACCCTGATATCAAGCTCCTGGTGCATTTATTTTTTATTTATTTATTTATTGCAAAGGCATTTACCCAAGATTGCCACAAATATTAGCATTTGTTCCTCCCAAACTTAATTCACAGTTCTAACAATAATTCTAGAAAGCAAGCTCTTATTGTAGCTGAAACAACCAAGAAAAGAACTTTCAAAAACTTAATTCTTTGCCTGAAGTTTTATAAAACTTTTCCACTTCAGTCTCATGAGATTGTTCTCTTCTGGGTGATGATCAAATTCATTCAAACCTTCCAAGTAAGACTTTGCAGCTGGTGTAAGAGTAGGTCCCCAGCAGAGGGGCGGGTCTCTGCAGCAAGAAGGAGATGCAGAAACAGCATTAAAGTGAGCACCGCGCCTCAAACAGCAATGCGAGGTCCACCGGGTAGCTTCTCCAGGCCTGCTCCCTGACACTGGCCATGAGAGTGTAAGGAATAGGGCTTGTATGGGATGGGGCGGCCCATCTGAGGAATGCTGAAGCTACAGAAAGTTAAGGAACAACTTCTCTCAAGGGGGGAAGAAAAAAAAAAAGCTATTTGGGCTTTATAAAAATTCCAGGTACAAGAATTCCTACACCAGCTTTTCAAAACAAAGTTAAAGACTGATCTTTCAAACTTTTATTAGCTGCAGAAATTTTTCCTTTGAGTAAGCCCTACAGGACAGGCATTGAGAATAATAAACCAGAGTGAAGTTACCTAGCTGAATGGAAGGGACACTGTCTAGAGCCCCAAGTTTTAGACCTCCTCAGCCTCCCTCCTGAAGGCAGGTTGGCTGAGCACGGTTTGAAATTTGAAATCAGGCACTCGACAGCAAGGAGTCCTGATCTTTCCCTGGTGTCTACCTTTGATTACAGAAATTATATCAATAAGTGATTCCCCCTATTAAACCTTCCTCATAATCTTATTCAAAGTAATTCCTGATTTTTGATGAGAGGTAACATGTTTCATTGAGTCCTTCTTGTCCTTGCATTATTAGAGTGTAAAACTAGTATAAAAAAAGTAAAAGTCACTTTCTAGTTTGGCATCTGGAATAATGGCTATACCCCCAAATAAATTCTAATCCAGGAGTCAAAATGCTGTGACTAAAATATGCCAATGAAAATAAAAGCAAATCAATACACTGGACATTTTACCCGAGCCAGGGAGCTGTTTTCTCCTCAGTTTGGCAAACACCTTGCCAGGATTCCAAGACAAGTTTTGATTATTCTTCAGCCAATAACTTGACTACTCTCGGTTATCATTTATACTGTGTCTCCAACATTGCTCAGCTGAGTTGACACACAAATCATGTATTTGATTTCTGTGGAGGTGATACTCTCCTGGTGATCTTGAAGTTACAAGAGTTTCAAAGTGCACTTTGAAAAAAATAGACATAGTAATGTGCAGAAGCAGAGGGTGGGTAGTATATAAGGAATGGGGGATGGGAGCAGGAAAAAAACAAAAAAGAGCAACCCTGCCAGCCACCAACTAAGCTGCACATTCCCAACCCTGCCCCCGGCTCTTCATAACAAGGAAAGTGCATGTTTTGATGGGATCAGAATTATTTCATGCTGCACCCACTTCAGTTTTCTCAGAAGCAGAACAGCCTCACCATAAGAGAGAGTCAAAATATTTTTCCTTCTGAAAGAAAAATGGATCCATCGTCACTGCATTAATTTTGGCACCCTAGATAAAGATGATGTCAAGAGATCTTGAGCGGGTTCTGAACAATGTGGGGCACAAGAAAGAAAACAAGCACTAAACCTGTCAATGGTTATAAATGACAGAAAGGCACCCTAGGAAATGCTTAGCCCACAGTCACAGATTATTCTTCATTTTCAGATGAGACACATGGAAAAAAAAAAGGCAGTGACTAAATCATACTGAAGGATTGGTGGTCCTTTTCACACTCCTCATAGTGGGCGGCACCTTTGGATAAATGAGCGCTGGCCTTGGTTTCATTCGTCTTAGTACTTGGTTTGCCCTCCGTCCCTGGAGCAGGCTGTCTGTCCAACTCACCAGCATGACCTCAGCCTGGAGCCAGCCAGCTGGTCCAAGCTGCCAGCTGCTTCTGCCACCTCCCATGGGGGGCGGGGGGCGGGCTGCCAGGAATGGCTCCCCTGTGGTCTCTTCATTACACACACTCTGGCCAGCAGAAAGAAGGGGATCCCTGGATGCACATGAATGAACCCCCACAGGCACAGCCCCCAGACTCTGTCCCACCCAAAGGAGGGAGCTGGCAGTGCCTGATGGAAGAGTGAGCAAGAAGCCAGCACCCAAAGTCCTGGACAAACAATTGTACCGGACAAGTTGCTTCCTCTCTGCAGACTTGGTCCTTACAGGAGGAACAAGTGGAACCAGATGACCACAAAGAAATCCACAAAGAAACCCCAAAATCCAATGACCTGAGGTGGTAGAAAACTAAGATCATGGCATCTGGTCCCATCACTTCATGGCAAATAGATGGGGAAACAGGGGAAACAGTGTTAGACTTTATTTTTTTGGGCTCCAAAATCACTGCAGATGGTGACTGCAGCCATGAAATTAAAAGACGCTTACTCCTTGGAAGGAAAGTTATGACCAACCTAGATAGCATATTAAAAAGCAGAGACATTACTTTGCCAACAAAGGTCCATCTAGTTCAAGACTATGGTTTTTCCAGTGGTCATGTATGGATGCGAGAGTTGGACTATGAAGAAAGCTGAGCACCGAAAAATTGATGCTTTTGAACTATGGTGTTGGAGAAGACTCTTGAGAGTCCCTTGGACTGCAGGGAGATCCAACCAGTCCATCCTACGGGAGATGAGTCCTGGGTGTTCATTGGAAGGACTGATGCTGAAGCTGAAACTCCAGTACTTTGGCCACCTCATGCAAAGAGTTGACTCATTGGAAAAGACCCTGATGCTGGGAGGGATTGGGGGCAGGAGGAGAAGGGGACGACAGAGGATGAGATGGCTGGATGGCATCACTGACTCGATGGACATGAGTTTGAGTAAACTCCGGGAGTTGGTGATGGACAGGCAGGCCTGGCATGCTACAATTCATGGGGTCGCAAAGAGTCGGACACGACTGAGTGACTGAACTGAACTGAACTGAGGTGGTAGAAGGTGGTGCATGTTTGAAAGTGAAGAAGGATATTTAGGAAAGGTTTATTTAAGAAGAATTTACACAATTATATGTATTTATCCTTGTTTATAGGATAAACAAGTGCTATTGTATAGCACAGGGAACTATAGTCATGGTAACCCATATATATGATATGAATTATATATATGGTAAACCATAATGGAACAAATATGAAAGTATGCGTATAATTGAGTCACTGTGCCGTACAGCAGAAATTAACATGACACTGTAAATCGACTATTTTGTTCTTGTTTAGTTGCTCAGTCATGTCTGACTCTTTGCAACTGCAGTCCGCCAGGCTCCTCTGTCGATGAGATTACTTTAATAAAATTTTTAAAAAAATGAAAATGAAGCATTTACAATCTGGGCTGGCCAAAACAGTAGCCACCAGCCCTATTTAGCTATTGGCAATGAAATAGTACTAGCATGACTGCAAAACTGAGTTTCTAAATTTTATTTAATTAAGAAATTTTTATTTAAAAACATTCTCAGTTCAGATATTGAAACACATTTAAGTATTGGAATAATTTGGAAATGTGAATTTACTTTTTCGCTTTTCATTTTATAAGATAAAAGATCAAGTATTTCTGATGATAATTTAGCACCCACATTGAGATGTAAAATACACACTGGATTTCAAGACACCATGAAAAAAAAGCAATGTGAATTACCTCAATAATAATTTTATATATTGATTCATGCTGAAGTGAGGATATTTGGATATGTTCAGTTAAATAAAATACACTAAAATTAATTTCACTTTTTAAAGAGATTTTTAAATGTATCTATTTGGAATTTAAAATTATATATGTGGCTCCCACTACATTTCTATTGGACAGTGACAGTCTACATAAAGAGCTTATCTTAACAAAAAGAGAGCCCAACTTGCCAGTAGGTCTTTTCCTGCAGGCAGATATTTCTCCAAAGAAGCATCAGAAGACACTTAGCAGTCAGTCATTATGCTTTCCACATGAAATGTTAAAGGACAAAAACACGTGATGTTCTCAGGCACTTGTGCTAAAAGCAGCATTCACATACTCATGGACTCATTCACTCTGTTGGTCACCATTTTGGCATCTGGGACACACAGGTGAAAGGGACTTGGTCCCATCCCTCAAATCATCAATGAGAAAGACAGACAAGGAAACTGACAATTATAACACATATACAGGTGCTGTGGAAGCAGGGGTGTGGACCTGTAATACAAAACCAAGTGGCGAGTATGCAGAACAATGCATTCTAGGTCAGGTATAAAGACTCTCTTTCCTATCTGCAGAATTTACAATTTCACAGTTCAACACCTCATATTCTTAGTCTACCTGGCCAACTGTTCATGCTTGAGCAGACAATGCAGAATTCCCCCTAGAGCCCAGGCACTGTCATAGATGCTTGGTGATAGGATGGCGAGTAAGATGGATGAGGTCCCCTTCTCTAAAGCTTCCATTCTTGGGAGTATGGGGTGGCAGGAGTAAACCAGTCAACAAATCAATGAAGAAGAAAATCTCGGTCACAATGTTAGGGGAAAAAATGAAGACTGTAACTGGATTGAGAGTCAAGATGAGGAACAATTGTGCACGGGGTCCTCTGCTTCTTTCCAATTTTAGATTCTCAAGATAGTGAGAAGCCAGTTGAGTTGAGTTTCCACTGTATTAGGCTAGTAAAGTGAAAGTGTTAGTCATTCAGTCATGCCAGACTCTTTGTGACCCCATGGATGGTAGCCTGCTAGGCTCCTCTGTCCATAGAATTCTTCAGGCAAGAATCCTGGAGTGGGTAGCCATTCCCTTCTCCATGGGATCTTCCCAACCCAGAGACTGAACCTGGGTCTCCCACCTTGCAGGCAGATTCTTTACCCTCTGAGCCACCAGAAGACCTTATTAGGGTAGCAATTCCTCCCAATTAGCCCTCTAAACCAAGAAGGTGAGCACAATGGCTGATAATAAATGTGAATAGTTTCTCAGGTAATAGGCTCAATTCAAATATATTACTGAAGATAAAATATGTTTCTGTATTACTTTTCTCCTAAACTATCTGGATAACTATGGCTTCCATCAGTCTTTATTAACTTATAGTTTAATAAATATTCCAAAAACGTTGACTTTTTTACTCCATTACTCCACCAAGTCATGGAGTAAATACCATGGAATCAAGTCTCACTGTTTATAGCCAAACAGTGATATTTCACTGAAACCTTGTAATTTAATATTTATATCAGAATCATACTTACGGGGGTCCAAAGGGAAGAGAATGCAAACACGCAAGAAAGGCAAAATAGTTCTTCTCTCAACTTTGCTAAAAGTAACTGTAAGACTTTAGAGAAGCCCCTTATCCTTCCGAGTCCCTGGTTCCATAAATGTAGGGATGGAAAGGAATTCTAAAGTCTCTCCTCTCTGCTGACCTATGTACTCTGTAATTCTGAAATACAGTTATGGTAGGATGCAATGATTGACTTATGTGGGCTTCCTCTGCTGGTGTGTTTTGACCAAGACACAAAGAAAGAAAGTTCACTTTCAACACATTTCTTTTAAGAGACAACTAAAACAGCAAATGTGTGAAGAAGCAGATAGGATTTGTAGATGTGGGAAACTATTGGCCTACTCAGGGATCATTTGCTGACTCTGAATATAAGAGAGAGTGTGGTGCACAAAAGAAGGCAAAGACTTAGTTTTTTAGAGAATGGAGTATCTAATTAGTTGATTCATGATGTCATATTATAGTGACCGTGAGTAGGATAAAACAACTGAACACTATGCCAGGTGCCATAGAAGAAGTCATACGAAATAGTCAAATATTCACATTAAAACTCATGTAGCAATCCTATATCATATTGTGGACTACATCAATCATGCAGAGATTCTGTATGGCAAAAAAGAAAAAAAAATGACATTTTCTTGGATCTGGAACTGATTTACTGCCGTAGAAGGAGCTACATACAGAGTTTATAACTATTTCCTTCTGGAATGGAAATAACAGTATGTGCTCCTTACCAGTATGTTTTCAATAACTAATGTTTATGAGACAACATGATTACCACAAGAGACAGAAACAGTACATGTACACACAGGCATTATCATGTTGAGGCAGACTGTAATACAGACTGGCCCTCAGGGTTCCTAAATATATGTGGGACTCCTCCTCTTTCTTCTTGTCCTACAAACTTGGTAAGTCTTGGAACATTTCCTCTTCCATGTTGATTCAAAAGGCAAACTGTAAATCAGATGAATTAAACTTTGTATTATGTGGTCCACAACTTGGCACCTTTTTACTTGTCCTTCCATTATACCATACCAAGATATAATCACAAGAGTTAGTAGAGTTAGTACAGGGACATCAAGTTTTATGTTTGGGAAAAAACTTATGAGGCCCTTTTGAAAAAGATAAAAGTTGAGAACAATTTTCATTTTCACTCCAATTAATCTCCTAAAAGAAAGGGTGAAGTGGAGAAATATTTTCACAAATACTGTGAGATGTAGCTTCATCTAGGTAGATTTCATCCAACTCATTTTTTTTTAATTTAATATCTCTATGGTAGAGATCAGCAAACAGTTTTGTAAAGGACCAGACAACAAGTATTTGGGGCTCTGCAGGCCATCTGGCCTCTGCTGTACCTGTTGGATTTCCCTGCCCTAGTGCAAAAGCAGCCAGAGATAGCAGGTAAATGAACAAACATGGTTGGGATGCAATAAAACTTCATTTGTGCATACTGAAATCGGAACTTGGGTCACCTTTGTGTGACCATTCTTAGTTTGCAGTCTGTAAAAAGTGAGGCTGATCCCCCGGAGAAGAGCATGGCAGCCCACGGCAGTATTTTTGCCTGGCGAATCCCATGGACAGAGGGACCTGGAGGGCTACAGTCCGTAGGGTTGCACAGAGTTGGACATGACTGAAGTGACTTCGCATGGCACTGCATACACAGAAATAAAATTTGTGTATTAATTCCTTCACTTACAAATATTTACTGGGCACCTCTTTTATTGAAGTAGCATAATTCTACATGTGTATTCAGGATGCCCAAGCTCAACAAGCACTCAGGAGAGTGAGAGTGAGATCAATTTGCAGTAGGACAGCTGATCCCATCTGCCATTCAATTCAATGGCCATCTGCCCCAGAGCGAGCCTCCAGCAGGACCACAGCCATGTTATTCCCTACGCAATGCACAGGACAGACATCTGGTTTACTATGCTCTCTTCCCTTCCCTGGGGTGGTGGCAAGGCAGAAGCAACTCTAGTGTTTTCTATTTTATTAGTAATTTACTATTACATTATACGTATTTCCTACTAAATTACTTCCATCACTTTTCAGGGCACAGGAATAAACAAATATTTATGGAGAATCCTCCTTATTTCTAAAAATGTGCTAAACTGAGTCAGAAATTAAAGAGAAAATGCATACCTTTAAAAAAACATCAGAATCATCTTCATGGACTTAAATGCTTCTTTTTGACATTATTTTATTAAAAGAATGAAACTTGGAGGTTTGTCAATAGTTAATGCCTGGACAGGGAAGCAGATCTGTCAATAGTTAATGAATGGTGAGAACTTCCAACAAGGATGTGGCAATTGAAAATGCGGAAGTTATGGAAAGAACAAGCTTAGGTCTGGGACCCACAAGAAACTCTATCTGTTCTGGAGGAGAGTGGATTGTCCTTTAAGAAAGGTCAGATCGGTTTGCTCCCCTTCATCTGCCCACAGCCTCCTCCCTCCCCCAACACATACAGTAAAGTGTTAGTCAGAGAAAGGGAAAGCCAGATGGTTTTGGGGATTAGCAGTGAGGAAAGGCCCAAGTTTCACCTCAAGGTTGTTATTAAATTCTAGCTCGGATTGGCAGGGATACAGAATTCAGGCCATCTGAGAGCTCTTTGGGAGTCTTGGTCCAGTTCCTAATGAGCAGGTGTTGACACGGAAACGGCTGCCTGTACATCGGCGCTGCAGGCACGGAGCACTGCGGCTACCTGGGTGTTACCTGGATGGGGCCCCATTCGCCCCAAGACTTCCTCCCGCCCCAGGAAACCATGCTCAGCTCTACACACCCAGCCACATTCTGCTCCTTCTGGCAACAAACCCAATAAAAATCCATCAACCAAACAACTTAAGTGTTGACTATTTTGCAGATGTGGTAGTTTCACAACACTCTGCCCCACTTTAAAAAATCCTCTCCAGCACAGTCAGACTTCATTTGGGTCCTAGAAAGTTTCAATACTCCCTTGAAGACGTGCTTATTCATTACAGATGACACACTACATTAACCATTTCTTTTCACCTTTATTTTTTTTGGGGGGGTGCTGTGCAGCATGTGGGATCTTAGCTCCTCCCACCAGGGATTGAACCCCATGCCCTCTGCACTCAAAGAGTCGGGTCTTAACCACTGGACTGCCAGGGAAGGCTGTATTAATCATTTCTTAGATCGCAACCGGTCTCAACCATCTATTCAACGAGAATAAGATAGACATCAAAACTTCCAATACAGGGTTTTGTTTTGTAGCCATGTTAAAATCTAGGAGAATTTGGCCAAACTCTATATTGCACCAGGGATTTACTAAATAGAAATACCACTGTACTACAGATGTGTGCAACACAACACTTCCCTGTCAGGGAGCTCATCAATTAGACTAGCAAGAAAAGCACAGAATCACGGCTAGCAGTTTAACACAGAAGCAATACCCATGTCTACTTTTAACAGTAACTGTCTAGCCAACAGATTTTTTTTTTTAAAGACTCTGGATCCCATGATTACATGAGCTTTAAGAAATAAATAGGAACATTGATTCTGCTTCCAAACCAAATTTTACAAGCCTGTTTCACAATGGTGGTGTTTTAAAATAAAGACATGATGGTTATTAGAGAAAAAGTTCCCCAGTCTTTATGAGTTCTTGTGAATGTTAAGAGCAAAAAAAAAAAAATTCTAAAGGAAGCACTCCATTTCATGATGTTGTGTTCTACTAGGGTGGCAACAAAACCAGCCTTTTGTATACTCAGATCATCTTGAGTTTTATGTAATTCTGTAGATTTTATAAGGCTCAAACCTCATATAGACAGTAGTGACAAAAATACAAATAATACTGAAATTGTAAATCACTAGGGCTTTTTTTAAAGTAACTTTTATTTACTTTCCCCCATATCATCCATACATATTCATTCTAAAAATTTCAAATCATGGATTAAAAAAATAAGAAAATAAAATCCACTTTGCCACCATGGCTACTCACACATTAGATTGACTATTACCAGAACGATAATCTACCTCTGGGATTACATAACGAGTGTAGGCAAAGATGTGGAGAAAGGTGAATCTTTGTGCACTGTTAATGGAAATGTAAATTAGAAAATAGCATGGACATTCTTTAAAAACTAAAAATAGAACTACCATATGATCCAGCACTTCTACTTCTGAGTATACAGCTGAAGGAAAAAAAATCGACATCTCTAAAAGATATGTGTCCCAATGTTCACTGCAGCATTATTTACAATAATCAAGACATGGAAATAACCTAAGTGTCTATCAACAGATGAATGGATAAAGAAAAATTGCACATATCTGCACACACAACTGGAAAATTATTCAGTCATTAAAAAAAAAAGAAATTCTGCTGTTCCTGACAACATGGGTAGACGGTGAGGGCAATATGCTAAGTAAAATAAGTAAGACCAAGAAAAACAAATACTCTATGATCTCACTTACATGCAGAATCTAAGAAAATCAAACTCAGAAATACAGAAAGCAGGTTAATGGTTGCCATAGAAGTAGGTGGAGGGTGAGTGAAATGGACGAAGATGGTCAAAAGTTACAAACTCTCATTTACAGGATAAGTTCTGCAAATATAATACACAGTATGGTAACTAAAGTTAATAATAGTGTATCGTATATTTGAAAGTTGCTAAGAGAATAGATCTTAAAAGTTCTCATCACAAGAAAAAAGTCTGCAGTTTGTAATATGATATTACTAAACTTATTGTGGTGATCATTTTTCTATATATACTTATATCCAATTATCATGTATACCTAAAACTCATACAATGCTCCATGTCAACTATATCTCAATAAAACTAGAAAATCATATTGCCATCATGCATAAATAATGACATCACAACTTTGCTGTATATTCTTCCAAGATTTGTATATATTTATTTATATATCACTATGTATAGTGATATATAAATAAGTAAATATAATATATAATAATATAATACATATTATGCACATAATATATATTTAAAATATAAATATATTAAAATAATATATAATAATATTTATAATATATAATAATATTTATAATATATAATATATATATCACTTATATATATCATTATGTACCACAATATAATCATACAAGGGCTTCCCCGGTGGCCCAGGAGTAAAGAATCCACCTGAAATGCAGGAGATGAAGTTTTGATCCTTGAGTCAGGAAGATCCCCTGGAGGAGGATATGGCAACCTACTCCAGGATCCTTACCTGGAGAATCCCATGGACAGAGGAGCCTGGTGTGCTATGGTCCATGTGGTTGAAAAGAGTCAGACATGATTGAAGTGACTGAGAATGCATGCATGCATAATCATAAAAGTAGCAATAAAATCTGTTTTTAAATACATATATATATATTTATATGTGATGAATATCCAACTATATATAATGAACATCCAGGCAGCTCACTAAATACTCTTCCATAACTTTTAAATGGTTGTATAGTATTCCATGTGATGAAAAATGCCATATTTAAAAAAAATTCAATCCCCTTCTACTAGACATTTATATTAATTCAATTTTCTCATGAGAGAAACAAGGCTATAAATGACTACTCATACTCATATGAGTTCACACACCCATAAGTAACTTAGGATAGATTTCTAGAGGTAGATTTCTGGAAAGGCATAACAAATTTGACTTAATGGGTAGACTGTATACTTAGGGACTAATAAAAATACAGTTTATTTCCTATGTCCAAGAATTTCTCTATTGACCAACAGGATGAGAAACCTAGAGAAATATATTACCTATGCTAGGTAAATTGACTGCCTTTCTTTTTACTTATAATTTATCCATAGTTGAGAATTATTTAAGAGCTGGACTGTTTTTACAAGCCCAAAGTCAACATATCTATGATAATTTTATCAGTATCACATTTTTAATTCCTCAAGGACTATGGAACAAAAAATGCCTTGAATCTCTGCTGGTTTGGGGTTATGTACACAACCAAAATTTATACTGACTTATAACACAAAAAAAACACATAAATAATCAAAATCTGCCAAAGTATTAATGGGAGTTTTGCTCTTGATGAGACACCAAAGAACTTAATGTTCTGCAAAATCCAGAAAGAGGCACAAAGATTATAATATCACAATACTGATAAGACTACGCAAAATTGCCAAATTCATAACATGCACACACGCATGCACATAACAGTTGTTCTATAATAAAACTCCTTAATACGTGAACGATTGCCAAAATGGTACTAATTCTCCCCTAACCCACAGCCATAGTTATTTGGATTTGGTAGTAGGTCTGTTTCTCCACCTTGAAACTAACTCTGAATTGTTCTTAAGACTTACTCTGGTCAAAAGAATGTGAGGATAAAAAGCAACTATAGCCCTGCAGAGGTTAAAAGGATTTTCATATTTTCATTCTCTCCAGGAACACTGCCCATCTACCATGTGAATAATCCTGGGTTAGCCTGCACAATGAGGAGACACACATGGCCCACCACCCTCATTGCCCCAGCCAAAGCTTCAAGTCCCAGAAGCGGGGGCACCTGGTGGATTGGCACCTGAGCAAAGACTTCTGTGTAAACCTGACAGACTCTAAGAACTGCCTGGCTGATCCTAGTCCAGATGGCCTACCAGAAGGAAAACAAATGGTTATTATTTCAAATCATTAAATTTGGGGTGGTTTGTTACACAGTATAACTGATGCCTTAAAAGTCAGAGAATACAAATTAAAAATACTAAGAATTAAAGAGGAACTATCACTATAAAGCCCATAGACATTAAAAAGATAAGTGAATATTACAAATGACTTTTTGCCGATAAGTTGAAAATTCAGATGAAATGGAAAAACTTCTCAAAAAAAGACAACTCATCAAAACCTACACAAGATTAAAAACTGAAAATACAGCTGTCATCCGTTCAGTTCAGGTGTTCAGCCATGTCCGACTCTCTGCGACCTCACGGACTGCAGCATGCCAGGCTTCCCTGTCCATCACCAACTCCCAGAGCTTACTCAAACTCATGTCCATCGAGTTGGTGATGCCATCCAACCATCTCATCCTCTGTCGTCCCCTTCTCCTCCCTTATTCAATCAATTCAATTTCCTAGCATCAGTATCTTTTCAAATGAGTCAGTTCTTCTCATCAGGTGGCCAAAGTATTAGAGTTGTCATATGATCCAGCAATTCCACTCCTGGGCATAAACTCTGATAAAACTGTAACTTGAAAAGAAACATGCTGCCCGCCCCCCACCCCCGCCCCCCCCCCCCCCCCCCCCCCGCCTCCACCACCCCCGTGTAAATACAAGCAATATTTACAAAAGCCAAGATGTGGAAACAATGTAAATGTCTGCCAACAGATGAGTGGATAAAGGAGGTGTGGTGCAATGAAATACTGTGCAGCCATGAAAAGGAATGAAATAATGACATCTGCAGCAACATGGATGCAGCTAGAAACTATCATACTAAGTGAAGTAAGTCAGAAGGAGAAAGACCAACACTGTATGATATTACTTTTACATGGAATCTAAAATATGACACAAATGAACCTATGTACAAAATAGAAAGAGAGCCACAGACACAGAGAACAGACTTGTGGTTGCCAAGGGTGGGTAGGTGGGGGGAGGAAGAAAGGATTGGGAGTAAGGGATTACCAGATGCAAACTAGTAGAATGGATGAGTTATAAGGTCCTACAGTATAGTACTGGGACTATATTCAATTCACTTTGGTTTATCACATGATAAGAATATACATATATACATATATATATGATACAGGTATGTATAACTGAGTCACTTTGCTGTATAGCAGAAATGTATTAGCTACTGTGTATTAGCACATTGTAAATCAATTGTACTTCAATAAAAAAATTTTTAAAAACTTACACAAGATGAAAAGGAAAATCTTGAGGCTATTTTTTTAAAGAAATTGAAATCACATAAAATCATCCCCAAAGAGAAACAGCACACGTTTATAGTTTCTCTAGTGAATTCCATCAAACATTTAGGGAAGAAAATATCAAATATTATACCAACTCTGAGAAAACAGTGGTGGTAGAGACAACTTATTTTACAAGCCTAGCATAACCTTAATACCAAAACCTAACAAAGAAATTACCAATAAAAAAAATACAGAATGATCTCTCATCAAGATCAACTCAAAAATGCCTTAGAAAATATTAGCAAAATTGAATTTAGCAGTAAAGTGGGGTTTTATTCCAAGAATGCAAATTTGATTTAACAAGTCAAAAAGTATCAAGGATACTTGTGACACAAAAATGTAACACAGTAACTAATAAAGGAAAAAAAATCTATACATGATCATTTCAAGAGGTGCAGACAATTCTTTTAACAAAATTCTAACCAAGTGGGATATCACCTCTCCGCCACTGCTCCTGAACTTGGACGCTGGGTATCTCCTCTCTGCCACTCACAAGGAGAAATATCAATAACCTCAGATATGCAGATGACACCACCCTTATTAAGGCAGGAAGTGAAGAAGAACTAAAGAGCCTCTTGATGAAGGTGAAAGAGGAGAGTGAGAAAGTTGGCTTAAAGCTCAACATTCAGAAAACTAGGATCATGGCATCTGGTCCCATCACTTCATGGCAAATAGATGGGGAAACAGGGGAAACAGTGCTAGACTTTATTTTGGGGGGCTCCAAAATCACTGCAGATGGTGACTGCAGCCATGAAATTAAAAGACGCTTACTCCTTGGAAGGAAAGTTATGACCAACCTAGATAGCATATTAAAAAGCAGAGACATTACTTTGCCAACAAAGATCCGTCTAGTCAAAGCTATGGTTTTTCCAGTAGTCATGTATGGATGTGAGAGTTGAACTATAAAGAAAGTTGAGCACCGAAGAATTGATGCTTTTGAACTGTGGTGTTGGAGAAGACACTTGAGAGTCCCTTGGACTGCAAGGAGATCCAACCAGTCCATCCTGAAGGAGATCAGTCCTGGGTGTTCATTGGAAGGACTGATGTTGAAGCTGAAACTCCAATACTTTGGCCACCTGATGTGAAGAGCTGACTCACTTGAAAACACCCTGATTCTGGGTAAGACTGAGGGCAGAAGGAGAAGGGGATGACAGAGGATAAGATGGTTGGATGGCATCACCGACTCAATGGACATGAGTTTGGGTAGGTTCCAGGAGTTGGTGATTGGACAGGGAGGCTTGGCATGTTGCAGTTCATGAGGTCACAAAGAGTCGGACACAACTGAGCGACTGAATTGAACTGAACCACGTATGATATTAAAACAAACCTCACCAAGTTAGGAAATTTCCTCAGAATGATTTTTTAATAGTCTATCAAAGACCTACAAAAGCTATTATGGTAACATAATGGTGATATACTGAACTTTCCTACTAAGAGTAGGAACAAGGTAAGTATGGCCACTCTTACCACTTCTATTCAATATCATACAGGAGATCTTAGCAATGTAATAATAAGGCAAAGAAAAGAAAGTCATAAAGATTGGAGAGAAAGTAAAACTGACCCTTTTCACAGATAGAAAAATGCTAAGGAATTTACAAAACAACTGCTAAAAGAAATAAGTGAATATAGCTTGATTTCAGAATATAAGATCAATACAAAAAAAAATCATATACACTGGCTGTGAATAATTGGAAACGAAATTTAAAAAAGAAACACATTTTTGAAAGTACTATAATCCATAAAATATGGAGAAATAAATCTAAGACATACAAGACCTTCACATTGAAATTACACTGAAATCATTGCTGAGAGATCTAAATAAGATCTAAAGATCTAAATAAATATAGGGATACCCCTCATTCATGGACTGGAAGTCCTAAAATTATTAAAATATCTATTTTCTTCAGATCTAGAGTCATAACTCCACCATTTTTTTTTAAATAGACAAACTTAAAAATTTGTATGAGAATGTAAGGACCTAGAATATCTAAAGTAATGTTGAAAAATAAAAACAGATTTGGAAGACTTATATTACTTGAATGTAAGACTTACTCTAAAGCCACAGTGATTAAGAGTGTGTGGTACTGGTGTTGAGACAAACAGATCATTGGAACAAAAACAGGCCTGCACTGATGCCTTGAATTTGTTTATAATAAAGGCACAAAGCAATTCATAGGGGAAAGAATGTCTTTTGAACAAACAGTAAAGCAGCCTCATACCCACATAGATGGTAACATCTTCTATCTTCAGTTCGGGCTTCCCTGGTGGCACACATGGTGAAGAATCTGCCTGCAGTTGGGGAGACCCAAATTTGACCCCTAACACCTGGGGAAGGAAAACACAACCCACTCCAGTTTTCTCGCCGGGAGAATTCCACGGACAGAGGAGCCTGGCAGGTTGCAGTCCATGGGGTTGCAAAAAAAATCAGACACAACTGAGAGAAGAACTCACACACACACGGCCCACGTCAGGTGTGCACTGAAAGGAATTTCAGAACTGGGCATCTTTACCAGACACCTACAAAGGTCCAACCCGCAAAAAGTTGCCCGTCGTTGCTCGTCATCGTGGAAATGCAAATTAAATCCACCACTACCATCTACCGGAAAGGCTAAAATAACAAGACTGATACCACCAAATGTTAGCAACAATGTACACCAACCAGAAGCCTAATGCACTGTTAGAAGGGGTGTGAAACAAACACCTTGGGAAGCAAGGTTTCCCAGTTTCTGACCTCATGAACTAACAAATCCACTTCAGCATGCTTATACAAGAGACCAAAAAACAGATGTCCACAAAAGACCTGTGTAAGAATATTCAAAGTAGATGTATTCACAATAACTTAAAATTGGAGACAGCCCAGATGTCCATCAATAGGTGAATGAATAAACCACAGAGTGTGCATAAAATTAATATTACTTAGCAACCAAGAGCAACAAACTACTGTTATACACAATAGCACACTGAGTCTCAGAAACATAATGCTGAGTAAAAAAGGTCAGAACAGAAGTTGTCTCTGGGAGTGGCTGAGAAGAGATATGAGGTGGTAGAAATATTTTACATCTCAACGAGGCTAACTTGTAAAAATTCATCAAATGGTACATTTAGGTTTTTTTTTTTTTTCATTCCATTGTATGTACATCTCCCCTAAAAAGAGGAAACACTGATATCCAGTTACTTCTACTAATGTCAACATCTTACTTTGAAATGCTTAAGTAAAAAATAAGATGGATTGGTGGATGGATAAAGAAACTGGTAGATGGATATAAGGGAAATAAAATACAGGAAAATTTCAATTGTTGACTCTAGATGGTGGGTAAATGGGTGTTCACTGTATAATGTTTCAATTTTTTTATATATTTGAAAATTATCTTAACAGCATGTTTGAGAAAAAGTAACTGATACTATATGGTAGACCACTTTTGTTTCCATACAGTTTTCATATATGAGAAGTTACTATCTCACAATCCTGTAAGACTGGCATCATTAATATCATTAACAGATGTTAACTATTTTACAACTGAAGAAACTGTCTCCTAAAGGACCTGTTCAAAGTGTTAGGGAAACAAATTGTAAAGCAGTTTGTTGTTGTTCAGCCACTAAGTTGTCTCTGACTCTTTACGATGCCATGAACTGCAACACACCAGGCTTCCCTGTCCTTCACTAACTCCCAGAGTTTGCTTAAACCCATGTCTATTGAATGAGTGATGTCAGCCAACCATCTAATCCTCTTTTGCCCCATTTTCCTCTTTCCCTCAACCTTTCCCAGCATCAGGGTCTGTTCCAATGAGTCAGCTCTTCGCATCAGGTGGCCAAAGTTTTGGAGCTTCAGCATCAGTCCTTCCAATGAATATTCAGGACTCATTTCCTTTAGGATGGACTGGTTTGATCTCCTTGTTGTTCAACGGACTCTCAAAGAGTCTTCTCCAGCACCACAATTCAAAAGCATCAATTCTTCAGTGCTCAGCCTGCTTTATAGTCCAACTTTCACATCTATACATGTATCATCTGCATATCTGAGGTTGCTGATATTTCTCCTGGCAATCTTAATTTCAGTTTGGGATTCACCCAGCCTGGTATTTCTCATGATGTACTCTGCATATAAGTTAAATAACCAGGGTGACAATATACGGCCTTGACATACTCCTTTCTCAATTTTGAACAAGTCCATTGAGTCAGGTTCAGTTCTAACTGTTGCTTCTTGTCCTGCATGCAGGTTTCTCAGAAGGCAGTAATGTAGCCTGGTATTCCCATCTCATTCAGAATATCCCATAGTTTGTTGTGATCCACACAAAGGCTTTTTAGCATAGTCAATGAAGCAGAAGTAGATGTTTTTTGGAATTCCTTTGCTTTTTCTATGATCCAGCATGTGTTAGCGCTTTGATCTCTGGTTCCTCTGCCTTTTCTAAATCCAGCTTGTACATTTGGAAGTTCTCACTTCACATACTGGTGAAGCTCAGCTTGAGGGATTTTGAGCATAATCTTGCTGGCATGTGAAATGATAGCAATTGTACAGTAATCTGAACATTCCTTGGCATTGCCTTTCTTTGGGATTGGAATGAAAACTGACCTTTTCCAGTCCTGTGGCCACTGCTGAGCTTTCCAAATGTGCTGGCATATTGAGTGTGGCACTTTCACAGCATCATCTTTTAGGATTTGAAATAGCTCAGCTGGAATTCCATCATCTCTGTTAGCTTTATTTGTAATGATGCTTCTTAAGGCCCATTTGACTTCACACTCCAGCTGTGTGGCTCTAGGTAAGTGACCACACCATCACGATTATCTGGGCCATTAAGAGCTTTTTTATACAGTTCTTCTGTGCATTCTTGCCACCTTTTCTTAATCTCTCCTGCTTCTGTTAGGTCCTTACCATTGCTGTCCTTTATTGTGCCTGCCTTTGCATGAAAGTTTCCACTGATATCTCCAATTTTCTAAAAGCAATCTCTAGTCTTTCCCATTCTATTGTTTTCCTCTATTTATTTGCATTGTTCACTTAAGAAGGCTTTCTTATTTCTCCTAGCTATTCTCTGGAACTCTATATTCAGTTGAGAGTATCTTTCACTTTCTCCCTTGCCTTTCACTTCTCTTCTTTTTTCAGCTATTTGTAAGGTCTCCTCAGATAACCACTTTGCCTTCTTGCATTTCTTTTTCTTGGGGGTAGTTTTGGCCACCACTCCATGTACAATACTGTGAACCTCCATTCATAGTTCTTCAGGTACTGTGTTTACCAGACCTAGTCCCCCTTATTCATTACCTCCACTGTATAAACATAAGGGATTTGATTTGTCATAAATGAATGGCCTAGTGGTTTTCCCTACTTTCTTTAATTTAAGCCTGAATTTTGCAATAAGCCTAGACCTACCCAGGTTGCTAGGTGTCCAATATACTACTAGGGAAGAGCAGAGAAATAGCTACAGAAAGAATGAAGAGGCTGAGTCAAACCAGAAACGACGCCCAGTTTCTGCTGGTTGTATCTGGTAGTGAAAGTCAAGTTTGATGCTGTAAAGAATATTGCATAGGAACCTGGAATGTTAGGTCCATGAATCAAGGTAAATTGGAAGTGGTCAAACAGGAGATGGCAAGAGTAAGCATCAACATTTTGGGCATTAGTGAACTAAAATGGACAGGAAAGGGCAAATTTAATTCAGATGACCATTATATCTACTATTGTGGGCAAAATCCCTTAGAAGAAATGGAGTAGCCCTCATAGTCAACCAAAGAGTCTGAAATGCAGTACTTGGGTACAATCTCAAAACAGCAGAATGATCTCGGTTCATTTTCTTTTTTTTTTTTTTCGGTTCATTTTCAAGGCAAACAATTCAACATCACAGTAATCCAAGTCAATGTCCCAACCACTAAACCGAAGAAGCTGAAGTTGAATGCTTCTATGAAGACCTACAAGACTTCCTAGAACTAACACCAAAAAAGATGTCCTTTTCATCATAGGGGACTGGAATGCAAAAGTAGGAAGTCAAGAGTCACCTGGAATAACAGTCAAGCTTGGCCTTGGAGTATAAAATGAAGCAGGGCAAAGGCTAACAGAGTTTTGCCAAGAAACCGCACTAGTCACAGCAAACATTCTCTTGCAACAACACAAGAGAAGACTCTACACATGGACATCACCAGATGGTCAATACCAAAATCAGATTGATTATAGTCTTTGTGGCCAAAGATGGAGAAGCTCTATACAGTCAGCAAAAACAGGACCTGGAGCTGACTGTGGCTCAGACGATCAGTTCCTTATTGCAAAATTCAGGCTCAAATTGAAGAAAGTAGGGAAAACCACTAGGCCATTCAGGTATGACCTAAATCATAGTAGTTTAGAAGATGGCAAACATTTTTTAAAGGGTCAAATTGGGAATATCTTACCATATAGTCACTGTCACAACAACTGAACTTGCTTTTGTAGCATGAAAGCAGCCATGGACAATTTTTAAATAAGAAGACAAGGCTGTGTTCTAATAAACTTTACAAAAAACAAGCAGAGACCAGATCTGGCCCAGATTTGAGTTGTAGTCTGTTGATCCCTAGATGATAGTTCATATTTTCTCATTACAGAGGGTATAGATAACAGGATTGACATGGGATTATTATAACACATTAGAAAATGCTTATAAAGTAACTGGAATAGTGCCTGCTTTATAGTGGACAGTAAGTAAATCTTTTTTTCATTATCTTGCCTTTTACTTATTTATTTTCACCACTACCCCTAATGGCCTGGATAAGTTATAACAAGAAAACAAGCTGTTTAATGTTGCTTGACCAAATTAATCAAGCATAGTAGACCATTTGTTCAGAAAATCTATACCAGTTGCACTATCAATGGAAAGGCATTGTTTTTCCTGCATTTTCTAGGATAACTTTCAAACAGAAACGAACAGGAGTCCTTGGGGATTTCTGGTCAGTTACATCACATGGAGGTCCCGCTTACTGCCCCTCACTCCATATCTGAGTGAACAAGTTGGCTGAGGTTCTCTCAGGCCACTTCTCCAGCATGCTTGTTTTCACTTACTTCTTATCGCTCAGCTGTGTACTATTTGCATCCTAAATCCCGCTGAAAATCAAATTTTTCCTTAAGTGTGTGGTGCCTCCATATTCCTTTATCTTTGGCCTCTCTCCAAATACATTGAAGGAATTGAGGCAGCAAAATGTTAGTGAGAACTGTAATGTATTCTCCTCTACAGAATTGTACAGATGCAAATTATCCAATCATTCTTTATTATTTAGCATATGAAGGGGCAAAGTTGCAAGAGTATAGCCAAACATTAGGTTACAAAAGAGCCATCTTCTGCCTTCTTTAAACGGCTTACAAAATAATACCATCAAAACACTAACAGATTCATTAAATGAGCATTTACTATGTGCCAGGCATGATGTCAACTATTTCATTCTTCTGTTCACTCATTCATCAACACGTAGGAGATAGCTACTATGTGATGGGATTTACATAAACTATCAAATGTATCTGTACCCAAATTCTGTAAGGTGGATATTATAATTCCTGTCTTACAAACTGTGTAAACTGAGGCTAAAAGTAATTAAATTACTTTGCCAATGTCCCATGGCTGAGAGTGGCAGAGTCACTATCTAGCACAGTTGAATGTTCTGCAAGTTTTTAGTAACTATTGCGAATCTGCACTTAATGTCACTTGTTTCATGGGTTTCTGTAATTGCTTTGCCTTTTTCTGATATGTTTGTCCTGTATCTGCCACTTTATTATCTCAGTGAAAGACGATATCAGGAGGCTCCGTTGCTATGACTGTCCCCAGATTCTCCCACACTGTTCTATGCACAGCAGAAGGTCAATAACTTCGGTGATTCTTACCCTCAACTCCCACCACCGTCTGTTACAACAGCTCACTTTCCAGCACACCCCCAACATAATGTTTTCTCATTTTATTCCCAACTTCTCTAGAATTAAACTGTGGAAGGTGATAGGGTCCGGGACTCCCTCTCACACAAAATGCTCCTTCCACTTTGAACTTGGCCAACTATACTTAACAGCTGGCCACAGAGCTCAAGTTTCCTCTGTCATTTTAACAGGGAAGAATGACTGGAGGAGTGACCGAAAAGGAAAGAACGCCCCAGTCTACAAGCTTTAAGAGTGGGCAATTTCAAGAGATACCTGATACTTCCTCCCAGGGGATGGGTACGAAACACACCAGTCCCTACAGGCTCCTGCTGATACATTCCTCTCGGACCTGCGGTTTCTTCTCTTTCTCTCTTTGCTTTCTTTCCCTAACCAGCTTTTTATACTAACTCAGAGCCCTCTGGGTAAAGACTCCACCTTCTCAGATGTACTTCTGAGATCAGCTAATAACACTGGGAATGTGAACTAATTAACAACAGTAAGGGGTTCAGAAAACAAGTGTGGAACAATGCTATTATTATGTAGCTTCTGCCTGACACTGCAGTCCTCATTAAGCAAACAGCACTGTCAATACATCTAGGGAGGAAGGCAGAGTAAAATTTGTCCTGCAAGTTGCCATCTGTGTTCAAATTCCTTTTTCCTGAAATTATAAACACAGCTACTACTGCAGTGAGGGTTGCAGCTGATTTCTTCTTCTTTGCTGTGTTGTTCAATTGTTCAGTTATGAACAACTCTTTGCGACCCCATGGACTGCAGCATGCCAGGCTTCTCTGTCCTTCACTCAATCTCCCGAAGTTTGCTCAAACTCATGTCCATCGAGTCAGTGATGCCATCCAACCATCTCATCCACTGTAGTCTCCTTCTCTTCTGCCCTCAAACTTTCCCAGCATGGGCGTCTTTTCCAATGAGTCAGCTTTTTGCATCAGGTGGCCAAAGTATTGTAACTTCAGTTTCGGCATCAGTCCTTAGTTTGATTTTTAAAAAAGTTTCAGATGGTAACTAGACTTATTAAGATGATTGCTTCATATTGTATACAAATACTGAAACACTGTTGTACACCTGAAACTGATAATGTTATGTCAACTATGCCTCAATGAAAAATAAAAAGTTTAAAAAGTCTCCCTTTACTGTCCTGGCCATGCAGTCTCACTTTGCATTGCTTGAAAGTTTGGTTCATGAGGTTTCTCAACAACCCACATGGCACCTTCTCTAGTTCCAGGATGACCAAAAGAAAATCATAGTGTTCTTTTAACCTTTCTCATCTATTGGTATCAGTAATACCTTTCTGAAATGAATTTACTGCAAACATCCTTGCATATATCACAGTCTAAGGAATATCAGTCTATTTGTATGCTATTTGTTCAAAACAAAACCAACTTCTTTTCTGATTAAGTGTAAATATATAAAGGCTTTGGCTGATTATCTTTCCATTGGTTAGTTATTGAAACTGAAGTTTAATAAGTCCCATCTGTAAAGGAGTTTGGCTCCTTCTCTGTCCCCTTTGCAGACCTAGCCTACTTTCCCACTGAGTGTCACAGTCATCTTGTCATCCTGAGCCTTCTCCTCCCACTCTAGACCATCTCGTCCACACACATTGCGTCAATTATCACCTACATTAGGGGACTCCCAGCCCAGACCCCTCCTCACAGCTCCCGACCCCAAAACTCAGCTGCCCATTTGGCAGCTTCCCTTAGATGTCTCAGACTCAGGAACACACAAGAGTAAACACATGATGTGCCTCCCACAAGTCTACCACTGTTCCTTTGCTCAGACCATGGTCCTATTAGCCGTGGGACAGGAGCTTCTGCCACCTGCCTCAGTCAGGTCTTGGGCCATGTGGTCTGACCCACCTCGCTTTCAGCTCCATCTCACTCATGTGCTCCTCATTCCTGGTTCAGCCACTCTGGTCTCTGATAGTCCCTTCATCACCCCTCCTCCTTCCCCGTTTCACCTAGATGATGCCTCCTTTCCTTCAGGTATCAGCACAAGAACTGTATCTTTGACATTCTGACCAAGTCGACCTCTTTCTTTGTAGGTTATATAGTATCATATACCTCCCCTTCAAAGCACCAGTCATATAAGTGCAAGTTTCCTGTTTGTGCATATTTGACTAAAGTCTGAATTCCTTACATCAGATGGTTAGCTGCACAATGATGCAGGGAAGAGACAACGTCTGTTTTTGTTCAAGTTGTAGAGTCCATGGAGCATAGAAGGCTTGGCACTTAATAGGAGCATCTCATTAAGTTTGTTGGCAGGAAGGCAGGGAGGGAGGGAGGAAGGAAAAAAGAAAAACGAATAACATCTGTGTTTATCCAGCTTTGGTTGGTATAGCAGATACCACCTAGATGGGTCTCCATACAATTTTCATTTTCTTGTTGAGCATGTATCTTGACTACCTTCCCCAGTCTCCTTGCAGCTGGGTGAAGTTGTGTGGCTGAGAATGGAAGCGGATGAAGACTGACATGATATATGGCACCTCCAGGTCTGGCCCTTTACAACTTCCCACCCAGTCGCCCCACTCCCACTCTTCCAGTGGCTGTTGATCAGCTACCAAACATCTACTGCTGGACTCCAAGGGCCTGAGTGACGGGGTTCCAAGCTGTTCCGCAAGTAACTGCACAGCCACCCCACCAAGCTCCACTGGACTATGATAAGGACCAGAAGCAGACCTTTATCATGTTAGATTTGGCTTTGCTTGTTTAGCAGTTAGGCCATGCCAGTTTATAAAGTCTGGAAGAGACAAGATAAAGCAGTTCTCACCCTCCATGAATTTCCTTATGTAGACTATTTTGCATTTCTCACTTGGACAAAAGTTATGCTACATTTAGGGTTTAGAAGGTAAATATCAGTCAGTTCAATCACTCAGTCGTGTCCGACTCTTTGCGACACCATGAGCTGCAGCACGCCAGGCCTCCCTGTCCATCGCCAACTGGAGTTTGCTCAAACTCATGTCCATTGAGTCGGTGATGCCATCCAACCATCTCATCCTCTGTCGTCCCCTTCTCCTTCTGCCCTCAATCTTTCCCAGCATCGGGGTCTTTTCAAATGAGTCAGTTCTTTGCATCAGGTGGCCAAAGCACTGGAGTTTCAGCTTCAGTATCAGTCTTTCCAATGAATATTCAGGACTTATTTCCTTTAGGATGGACTGGCTGGATCTCCTTGCAGTCCAAGGGACTCTCAAGAGTTTTCTCCAACACCACAATTCAAAAGCATCAATTCTTCTGCACTCAGCTTTATGTATATGTTTATATAATATATAAGGTAAATATATTTCAGTGTAAAATATACAACTGGTTTATAGTAACTGTACTTTCTGGTCAGGGCAACCTAAACAGAGAAAGGTTAAACTCCTCTCTGCCAGGGAAAGTTGGGCTATTAAAGATAAATATATTCTGTTCTCTTGCTGGTTCTTTTGTGTATATGAGGCAAGAACAAAAACAACTAAAAAAAATCATTTCTGACAATAATCTTGGGGAGAAGTGACAAGTTTAGAGATGGTCTGCTTCTAATACTCAGGAGGGGTGGGCACGGGAAACACTGGAATGCAGCTGGACCCCAGTTGGGGGGTGAGGGACCTCATGCAAACCTTAGAAACCTTGTGACATCTGAACATAAATCAATTAAGAAGCAAAAGTTAAGAAAGTAGATCATAAAACTTTCTATCACAAGAAAAAAATGACTACAGTTGACCTCTGAACATCATGGATTTTTGCATGGGTCCACTTATATATGTTTTTTCCCCCTCAAAATTAAGTACCACAGTAATACATAATCCATGGTTGGCTGAGTCTGCCGAGGCAAAACCATGGACACAGAGGGCTGACTGTAAGTTATGAGCTAATCTGACTACATGGAGGGTCAATGCCCCTAACACACATGTTGTTCAAGGGTCAACTATACATGAGGTGATGGATGTTAACTGAACTTTATTATGGCAGTAATCTTGCAATATATGCAGAAATCAAATTGTCACATTTTACACCTTAAATCAATACAAAGTTATATATCAATTATATCTCAGCAAAACTGGGATGGGGATAGGAACCATAGCATACTAAAGATGACCCCAGATTCTAGAACCAGACTACTGGGCTTGAAGTCCAGAGCTACCACCAACTAGAAGACTGGTTTCAGATGTGTGACTTCACCTTTCTGTGCCTCAGTGAAGATATAGAAGAAACTACTCTTAGTGCCTTTATAGAGATAAATGAGTTAATATTTGTAAAGCGTGTATCATAGCAGTGAAAGAGGGCTTTCCTTGTGACTCAGCTGGTAAAGAACCCATCTGCAGTGCAGGAGACCTAGGTTCCATCCCTCAGTTGGGAAGATCCCCTGGAGAAGGGAAATGTTAGATTAAAAAAAAATAGACGAAGTGAGCCAGGGCAATGAATCTAAGCTGTATCCTATCTACTTATAATGGTCCTAGAATTCTTCTTGAAGAGAAACTACTTTTTGAACCTCTAAAAGGCTTATGAATACCACAGAAGAGTCAAGAGAAGGGGATTCCTCAGTGGCTGCTAGTTAGGAAGCATCTGGGGAAACATTGATGGTCACCAGGCAGATAAACTACTGGAAAAACTAGATGGACCTTTGTTGGCAAAGTAATGTCTCTGCTTTTTCATATGCTGTCTAGGTTGGTCATAGCTTTTCTTGCAAGGAGCAAGCATCTTTTAATTTCATGGCTGCAGTCACCATCTGCAGTGATTTTGGAGCCCAAGAAAATAAAGTCTCTCACTGTTTCCATCGTTTCCTCATCTATTTGTCATGAACTGATGGGACCAGATGTCATAATCTTAGTTATCTGAATGTTGAGCTTTAAGCCAACTTTTTTCACTCTCCTCTTTCACTTTCATCAAGAGGCTCTTTAGTTCTTCTTTGCTTTCTGCCATAAGGGGTGGTGTCATCTACATATCTGAGGTTATTGACGTTTCTCCTGGAAATCTTGATTCCAGCTTGTGCTTCTTCCAGCCCAGCATTTCTCATGATGTACTCTGCATATAAGTTAAATAAGCAGGGTGACAATATACAGCCTTGACGTACTCCTTTCCCAATTTGGAACCAGTCTGTTGTTCCATGTACAGTTCTAACTGTTGCTTCTTGACCTGCATACAGATTCTCAGGAGGCAGGTCAGGTGATCTGGTATTCCCTTCTCTTTAAGAATTTTCCACAGTTTGTTGTGATTCACACAGTCAAAGGCTTTGGCGTAGTCAATAAAGCACATACATAATAGATACTGATACATAATAGATATTGAATAAACAATTTGAAGGATTTATGAATCAATAAAGGAATATATCAGCCATTGTCAACTCATTAGTATTCTTTCTCTGTCATCTGTGAAGTAGTAAAATATGCATTTACAAAACTGAACTGTGAAGTACAAAATGATCATCATCTTTCTATGACACCAAGTTGGAACCCTTTCATAAAAGAGGATTGTAGCAAATCTAGCCACTTCTTTCTCACTAAGCTTTCTGACCTTGAATGAGAACTTGATTTTAGCCGATTTACTAGAAGGCATACTAGTACATAAAAGAGGTCTATTTTCTCTTCTGAAGTTATGCCATTAGTACATAACTAAGGAATTCATGATACGTGAAAGTAGTGGCTACCATGTTGCTTTATGTTTGTATCTGTAATGCTTCCATGCCAAATGCCTAAGCTTAAGTTCTACAGAAAGAGGTTTGAAAAGGTGGTAGACAACATCTTTACTATACTGACAAGCTTCTCACCTAGCTCCAGGATAATTATTAAGTAATCTCCCTTTTCTTTGGAGACAGTATTAAGCTCTGTAAGACCCATCACTTGAATTCCAAAGCAACACTGTTCACCAGCAAATATCACACTAACTTTGGGAAAATCTAGATGATCCTGCAAATTAAAGTATGTGGTTCTGCAAAAATAGAGGAGAAAAAACATTTTATTTCCCCCCAAAAAAGGAGAAATGTTTTATTCAGAATGATGCAGAGTATTTAATAAATATTCAATAAATGAAATAAAATATAGTCAAGTGCTAATAATTCATAATTTATAACTCATAATGAAAATTGAGCACAAAAGGAAAAATTGACATTACATAGGCACTATTATTTTGTCCTAAATTTTTGAAAGCTTTGCATTTTGAAAAAGATGGTTTCCATTATTCTCACAACACAGAAAAAGGGCATTTTAACTTAGCAATATTTATATTCATCATGTAAAACATTCCAACAAGAGATGTATTCTGCAAGTAGACTTTCTCTATTCTGAGCAAGTCCCCACACATACCTCCTGCTGGGCAGGCATGCTCTAAACTCTAGCCTCTTTGTGCTACAGCCTCTGAATGCACTTCCCATCCTCATGTGGAGTAGACTCCACAGTCTAACGGGAATCCACAAATCCTTTTCTCAGAAGTGCACAAGGTTATTTATTTAATAGAGATCGATCTTCAGTGCAATTCAACAAACACAAGGCACATCCACAAACAGCTACAGTAAAAGATAAGGTCTCATAAGCAATTACAGAAAAAAAAAGGTGGTACAAACAAGGGAGATTGCCTTTGATGATCAGAGGGAAAAAAACACCTTGAAGAAATGGGCTTTGGAGGGCGGATAGGGCTTATGTTAATATACCTTCTCTCTTACACGCAATGGACTATTGCAGACAGGTCAATGGTGTGAAAATCCTGGCAGAAATCATATGCATCAAAATTGTGTATGTTTAACAGAAATGGTGAAGTGAGACTGTTTCAGTCTCTCCTTTAGCTGGGAGCATAAAAAGTCAGTGGCAATCATGTCCACCTGTGGAAGTGAGGTATCAGACACATAAGCAGCATTTGCAAAGGGGGTGTCTGAGAGCCAGTTTTGTCACCTTAGTTTATTCCTCATCTCCAGACCGTAAGACGTTAGAAAGACTGAGAGAAGACAGTTGCAGATTAGAGAAGAATCCTTTGGAGATCTCAGTATGTTCTGAGTTATTCCCACCCACCCACAATGACTGAAAGAGCAGAGTTGAGGAATTTCCTAAGAAGTATGAAGTGCCAGGGGCTACCCATGTATCCAAGCAAGAGGCTATGAGTTTGGAGAATGCAGGAGAAGAACCAGGCTGCAATGGCAGCGGCCTACGATCCCCTGCCCCACCTGCAACAAAGCCCAGTTATTTCTTGTGACTCGTTGTGGGCACAGGGATGGAAGCAGCCTGAAGCTACTGAAAATCCATACCAAGAGTGAGGCTGGGAGAAGCACAGGCCTCCACTAGTCTCAGAGGAGGAGGAAGGCAAAATGAATGGCCAGTATGTGTCATGGGAAGTGCAGTTGAATGTTTTCTCAGGGAGTTTTTTCCCCCTAAAAACTCCAAACAGAGGTAGTTTTGGTCATCTGCAAAGCAGCTTTTCAAGGAGAAGAACCTTTACACTCCTCCTCAATAGCCAGAGGGAACCACTGCCAGACTTCATCAGGGGTGGCCTCTGCCTTCTCTCCCCCAATCTGCCCTGACACCAGAGTGGCCATGAGTTGGCTCAGGAGAACGGAGGCACCAAACCCCACATTCCCATTTGTGCTACAGGTTTCCACTCAGGCTGGACCCGGAAGGACAGAAAGGCTTTCACTTCTAAGTTATGAGGTTTAAATTATTACTACATTTAAGTGAACCTGTTAATTTTCTAAATGTGAGTATTCCCTATGATAGAGAAAGACCCAAAAAAGTCATAGAGTCTGCCCTAATATTTCACTCAAGCAGCAAGGGAAATAGCACCTGAGAAAGGATTTTGTGGGCAATAGAGGCACTGAAGAGAGGTCTTTCTGATTCATGAATTCTACTCCATTAACAGATGACTGGATAAAGAAGATGTAGTGTTTATACATATATACACACAGAATGAAACGTTACTCAGCCATTAAAAGAACAAAATGTCATTTGTAGCATCATGTATGAAACTAGAGATTATCATATTAAGTGAAGGAAGTCAGGAAGAGAAATACAAATACCATATGAAGGAATGGGTGGTGCAGGTGCTAATGTCAGTGATGCAGAAAAACGGGGAGTGGCAGATAAAGCTTCTCTCACAGGCCTGCTACTCACCTCCTGCTGTGTGGCCCCATCCCTAATAATAGGCTGCAGACCAGTACCAGTCTGCAGCCCAGGGACTGGGGACCCCTGCTCTAGAGAATATGCATATTCAGAGAAAAGTGGGTCCTAGAAGAGAGAAGTTAGATGTAAAGATTCTAGAAAGTGTCATAAGGAAAAATGATTTGGATGGTTTGAGAAAGAGCAACTTCCCTGAGCTAGCAGAGAAAACTGAGTGCCTCAAGGGTTACAGAAAAGACATCGGCATGGTCAGGATATGAAACCTGGAATAAAAACACCCATAGAAGCTCATCTGTTTATCAAGCTAGTTTAATAATACAGGCTGGCTTTCTGGGACCATGAGAATCCTGGATACGTTTGGTGTTTGGATTAATAGTTTTGAACTCAAAAACATATGTCTAGGCAGGCATTGTTTGTAGGAGGTTGTAACTGAACAACGGATCCAGAAAAAAAAGGTATAAGTGAAAGGTTGATGTGCTGCCTATGAAATTGTCATTATCCTGCAGAAAGAGTAATGAAAATTTACTTGAATTTCAGAGGGTTTCATGGAAAGTGTGCTGGTACTATCGGGTAGCAGGAGTGGAGGGGGGTACAGACAACATGATGGGTGGATGATGCCACAACAAAACCCAACAGAAATAAATTAGATCCTACTCCCTATAGAGAACTTTGGGAGAAAGAATACGGAGAACATGAACACGAGTCTCTTTTTCTTCTAGATCATTTTCACCTGCCTGGTAAACAGGCATTCATGTGTGTACACTATCAAGACAACCACTCAAAACTTACACATTTATTAATTACAATGGGAAAGGTCTTGTAAAAATTGTAGATACTTTGCACATTGCAATCATGTTGTCCTGAAAACATCTGTCTAGTTATCACCTGCTATATGGAAGGCTTGAGTCTAAGGAACAACCAAGAACTGCTGTTTTTCTCTCTGCAATAATAGTGTGGTCTGTTCCCTCTCCTTCAGTGATCACAGTTTTACTTCTGACTCCTCATTTTTGAGGTAGACTCTGACAGTAGCCTTCAAGTTGACCTTCTTACATCCAACCCCATCCTCCTGAAATGTAGCCTCCAGAACACACCATCTGAAGCAAGATTCTGACCACGCTTAGAGCTCTGTCCATTCTTTAACTGGCACCAGATCCTCAACACACACATACACCATGCTGATTCACACCTCTTAGCTTTCACTATTTCCATTGCTTTTGCCAAGACCACTCATCACGTGGCTAATCTTCCCACATTAGTTAAACCTGAGCCCAGATATCATTTCTGGAGGAAGTATTTCCTGAACCACTACACTAGCCAGGTACCATTTTTCTTTGCTCTCACAGCTCACTTAATGCAATATTAGCATGGTCTGTTCAGGTCTGCTCTACATTTCTTAAAGGAAACATGTGCTTTATTCATTTTTGTACCTAGCACCTTAGAAACAAACTGAGCTCATTCTGTTTCCAAGGCAAACCATTCAATGTCACAGTAATGCAAGTCTATACCCCAAACAGTAATGCTGAAGAAGCTGGAGTTGAATGGTTCAATGAAGACCTACAGGATCTTCTAGAACACCCAAAAAAGATGTCTTTTTCATTATAGGGGACTAGAATGCAAAAGTAGGAAATTAAGAAATATGTGGACTAACAGGCAAATTTGGTCTTGGAGTATAGAATGAAGCAGGGCAAAGGCTAACAGAGTTTTGCCAAGAGAACTCACTGGTCATAGCAAACACCCTCTTCCAACAACACAAGAGAAGACTCTACACATGCACATCACCAGATGGTCAATACCAAAATCAATGATTGCATTCTTTGCAGCCAAAGAGGGAGAAGCTCTATATAGTCAGCAAAAACAAAACCAGGAGCTGACTGTGGCTCAGATCATGAACTCCTTACTGCCAAATTCAGACTTAAATTGAAGAAAGTAGGGAAAATCACTAGACCATTCAGGTATGACCTAAATCGAATCCCTTATGATTATACAGTGGAAATGAGAAATAGATTCAAGGGATTAGATCTGATAGACAGAAGGCCTAAAGAACTATGGACAGAGGTTCGTGACATTTGTACAGGAGGCAGTGAAAAAGAACATCCCCAAGAAAAAGAAATGCAAAAAGGCAAACTGGTTGTCTGAGGATGCCTTACAAATAGCTGGGGAAAGAAGAGAAGAGAAAGGAAAAGGAGAAAAGGAAAGATACACCTATTTGAATGCAGAGTTCCAAAGAATAGCAAGCAGAGACAAGAAAGCCTTCCTCAGTGATCAATGGAAAGAAATAGAGGAAAACAATAGAATGGGAAAGACTAGAGATCTCTTCAAGAAAATTAGAGATACTAAGGGAGCATTGCTTGCAAAGATGGGTACAATAAAAGAAAGAAATGGTATGAACCTAACAGAACAAGAAGATATTAAGAAGAGGTGGCAAGAATACACGTCAAGGCTGTATATTGTCACACTGCTTATTTAACTTATACATAGAGTACATCATGAGAAATGCTGGGCTGGAGGAAGCATAAGCTGGAATCAAGATTGCCGGGAGAAATATCAATAACCTCAGATATGCAGATGACACCACCCTTATGGCAGAAAGTGAAGAAGAACTAAAGAGCCTCTTGATGAAAGTGAAAGAGGAGAGTGAAAAAGTTGGCTTAAAGCTCAACATTCAGAAAACTAAGATTATGGCATCCAGTCCCATCACTTCATAGCAAATAGATGGGGAAACAGTGGCTAACTTTATCTTTCTGGGCTCCAAAATCAATGCGGATGGTGATTGCAGCCATGAAATTAAAAGATGCTTGCTCCTTGGAAGGAAAGTTATGACCAACCTAGACAGCATATTAAAAAGCAGAGACACTACTTTGCCAACAAAGGTCCATCTAGTCAAGGCTATGGTTTTTCCAGTAGTCATGTACAGATGTGAGAGTTGGACTATAAAGAAAGCTGAGTGCCGAAGAATTGATGCTTTTGAACCGTAGTGCTGGCGAAAACTCTTGAGAGTCCCTTGGAGTACAAGCAGATCCAACCAGTCCATCCTAAAGGAGATCAGTCCTGGGTGTTCATTGGAGGGACTGATGTTGAAGCTGAATCTCCAATACTTTGGCCACCTGATGTGGAGAGCTGACTCATTTGAAACGACCCTGATGCTGGGAAAGATTGGGGGCAGGAGGAGAAGAGGACGACAGAGGATGAGATGGTTGGATGGCATCACCGACAAAATGGACATAGGTTTGGGTGGACTCCAGGAGTTGGTGATGGACAGGGAGGCCTGGCGTGCTGCAGTTCATGGGGTCGCAAAGAGTCAGACATGACTGAGCGACTGAACTAAACTGAACTGAATACACAGAAGAACTGTACAAAAAAAATGTTCACAACCCAGATAATCACAATGGTATGATCACTCACCTAGAGCCAGACATCCTGGAACGCGAAGACAAGTGAGCATTAGGAAGCATCACTACGAACAAAGCTAGTCGAGGTGATGAAATTCCAGTTCAGCTATTTCAAATCCTAAAAGACGATGCTGTGAAAGTGCTGCACTCAATATGCCAGCAAATTTGGAAAGCTCAGCAGTGGCCACAGGACTGGAAAAGGTCAGTTTTCATTTCAATCCCAAAGAAAATAAATGCCAAAGAATGCTCAAACTACCGCACAATTGCACTCATCTCAGATGCTAGTAAAGTAATGCTCAAAATTCTCCAAGCCAGGCTTCAACAGCACGTGAACCGTGAACTTCCAGATGTTCAAGCTGGTTTTAGAAAAGGCAGAGGAACCAGAGATCAAATTGCCAACATCCGCTGGATCATCAAAAAAGCAAGAGAGTTCCAGAAAAACATCTACTTCTGCTTTATTGACTATGCCAAAGCCTTTGACTGTGTGGATCACCACAAACTGTGAAAAATTCTTTAAGAGGTGGGAATACCAGACCACCTGACCTGCCTCTTGAGAAACCTGTATGCAGGTCAGGAAGCAACAGTTAGAACTGGACATGGAACAACAGACTGGTTTCAAATAGGGCAAGGAGTATGTCAAGGCTGTATACTGTCACCCTGCTTATTTAACTTAAATGCAGAGTACATCATGAGAAACGCTGGGCTGGATGAGCACAAGCTGGAATCCAGACTGCCTGGAGAAATATCAATAACCTCAGCTATGCAGATGATACCACCCTTATGGCAGAAAGTGAAGAAAAACTAAAAAGCCTCTTGATGAAAGTGAAAGAGGAGAGTGAAAAAGTTGGCTTAAAGCTCAACATTCAGAAAACTAAGATCATGGCATCCAGTCCCATCACTTCATGGCAAATAAATCGGGAAACAGTGCAAACAGCGACAGACTATTTGGGAGGGCTCCAAAATCACTGCAGATGGTGACTGCAGCCATGAAATTAAAAGATTCTTGCTCCTTGGAAGAAAAGCTCTGACCACCTAGACAGCATATTTAATAGCAGAGACATTACTTTGCCAACAAAGGTCTGTCTAGTCAAAGCTATGGTTTTTCCAATAGTCATGTATGGAGGTGAGAATTGGACTATAAAGAAAGCTGAGCGCCGAAGAACTGATGCTTTTGAACTGTAGTGCTAAAGAAGACCCTTGAAAGTCCCTTGGAACAGAAGGAGATCCAACCAGTCCATCCTAAAGGAAACCAGTCTTGAATATTCATTGGAAGGACTGATTTTGAAGCTTAAACTCCAATACTTTGGCCTCCTGTTGCAAAGAATTGACTCCTTGGAAAAGACCCTGATGCTGGGAAAGACTGGGGGTAGGAAGAGAAGGGGACGACAGATGATGAGATGGTTGGATGGTATCACCCAGTCAATGGACAGGAGTTTTGAGTAAACTCTGGGAGTTGGTGATGGACAGGGAGGCCTGGCGTGCTGCAGTCCATGGGGTCACAAAGAGAGGGACATGACTGAGCAACTGAACTGACTGACTGTACTTATCACCTAATCTACTGATGATCTAAATATAATTTTAAAACCTAAAAATATAGTAATATTTTAAAATTTTTTACCAAATTTGTTGCCAAATTTAACAAATAACCTACAAGATCCCAGATAAATTTGAGTATCAGATAAACAGCAAATGAGTATTTTTTGTGTAAGTATGTCCCAAATAATGCATTGTCATGCTTATACTAGAGAATAGTTTTTATCTGAAATTCAAATATAACTGGGCATCCTGTATTTTATCTGGCAACTCCAGACAGAAATTTTCAGAGGACTGAAAAAAATTATTTTAGTGGTCTTTATTTAGGGTGACCTTTTCAGAAATATGAAGTAACCTGAGTTTCGTCACATTCCATTTTTTTAAACTGATCAACACCTAGACTCTAAATCCACATTTTTATTAAGTCTTTCAAAGGCAAAAACGTTAAGAGTTGTATTTACAGTCTCCATCAGGAGAAAAGAATCCTCTCCTAAGTGTTTTTGATCTGAAAAACAGAGTACAATAAATTAAATTGTAATTTATTTCATTATTCAATTTATTATGCAATTTATTAATTAATTATAAATTAAAATACTAAATTTGATTATGTCTATGAGGGAATGGGTGAATTCAATCTTCTACTGGATATAAACATCTGTGTTCTTGAACCAAGTTTAAAGTTTTAGAAACATTTATCAATGCCCCACAAGCTCTAAAACACATCCTCTGAAAAGAGATGAATTTAACAGAAAAAGTACTAGGCCAGGAGTTTGGAAACCTTAGCTCAGGCTTACCTGTCATTAGCTTTAAATGTGAACTTGGGCATACCACATAACCCATCCTCTCCATGTCTGAAATAAAGAGGAATTTGGAAATGATTTCAAAGGCCCCCTTCTCCAACTCTAACAACTTCTTCCAGTCTATTGGTCAAGAAAACCAAAACCACGAGACCTGGGAGGAGGGAATGAGCACAGGTTGTGAGTCTGCAGACCTGGGCTACTCCCTGGTCTCCTGGGAAACTTTCACATACGAAGTACACTTGCCCTTCAGAGATGCTGGAAAATCTCCATGTACGTTAGTCCTCACGCCACTGAGCTGCACAGTCCCGTTTCAGCTCATCTCAGTTTTCAAGTAAGACATCACTGAAGACAAGGGACGACCGACAGTGGAGAGTCTGCCTCAGTATGGCGGAGGCCCCCTGGCCTGTACCGGGCAGAGGGAAACAGCCCCTTTTACCTACCACAGACTGCTTTCTGACTTCAGACTTTTGGTTCAGCCAACTGCACCCCTCCCCTACTTAAAAAAAAAAAAAAGACATAGTTCTAGAAAGAACCACTACCTTCTAGGTAGATCATTCTTTCACAAGCAGCTAGACCTCAGGAAAATCACCATTATCAGAACACAACACAGTAACCCCGGTGTTCTTCTGCGAAAGTCATTCTATTCCATCTCTCCTCTCTGAGCCTTGCTTTTCTCTATATATGTTAGCACGTATCTTCTAACACCCATTAGTCTTGCTCTCCCATTAGGATTTCGGTCTCAGCTGCAGTAAATCTGTCAATGACCTCTCAGCAACAAAACTGAGCATTTCACCCGGCTCAGTTAGGGTAAGTGAGTTTACCTCGGGGTGCGCTCCGACTAACATCCCACCCTGACACCACGGAGCAGACTGTGAACTGGCTGCTCCTGGCCTGGGAGTGCCGGCACCAGGGCAGCTCTGCTCACACACCAGTGAGCAGACTCAGAGAGGTTCCTAAGCGGGTTGATTCTCTTTTTCTAAGTCCCACAGAGGCATATTTTATCACCTGATTTATCAGATGTTCACATGACACTATTTAAAGGCAGAACGAAATGCTATACAAACCACTATTTTTCACCAGCATTTTACTGCGAAAACCCCTTGTTTGAGGTACAACCCAAAAACCTGGAACGCAGAGAGCACCTGCCCTCAAGAAGAAGAGTACTGGAGACAGAAGCTTTATGAATAAGCACTAGAAGAGCGGTAATGACCCCAGTCTTGTCTTATCACTACCATCTTTCCTCTTCCAAGTGTGGGTGGTACAAGCTAGGAGTAGAGTTACTGGTCAGCCTACTGTATGGATACAGTAAACACTCAGAACAGAGTAAACAGATGTTCTGTAAAGTCAGCATATTGGAGGGAAATGTTTTCAGGATAATACTGTGCCATGTATTAGTCTGGATCAAAATGAACTGTTATCTGCCTCTGACATTCCTTCCTGACTCTAAATGAGCAGTTATTCACACACAAGACACAGATTTTAAGGTATAAATAAAACTACCGAAAACTTTAATAATGTATCTGGGCATCTGCAGACTTGGTGAGAGGAGATGAACCTGTTCCCAAAAGGGAATAAAGGGTTATAGTTTGGTGGTTTCTCAAACAGCTAAACACAGAGTTACCATATGACCCAGTAATTTCACCACTAGGTACACAGCACCAGAGATGTGAAAGCATAGATTCAAACAACGCTTGTATGTGAAATGTTCCTTGGAGCATCATCCACAATAGCCAAAAGGTGGAAATATCCAAGTGCCCATCAACAGATAAATGGATAAACAAAATAAGGTTTAGACATGTAACGGAATGCTACTCTGCCATAAAAAGGGATGAAATTCTGGTTTGGGCCACAATACAGATGAACCCTGAAAACATAATGCTCAGTGAAATAAAAGCCAATACAAAAAGATAAGCCTGGTATGATTTCACTGACGTGAAATATCTAGAATAGGTAGATTCATGAAGTCAGAAAGTAGATTAGAGTTGACCAGAGCTTGAGAGAGAGGTTAACAGGTAGTTATTGCTTAATGGGTACAGAGTTTATGTTCAGAGTAACACAGGGGTTTTAGAAATAAACAGTGGGGACAGTTATACAATGTTGTGAATATAATTAATGCCACTGAATTGTACACTTAAGGTTATAATGGCATATGTTTTATACAGCTTGCCACAATTTTAAAAATGGGGATGGGGTGCTCTAATTTAATATTATGGGCCTGGTAAAAAAGCCTCTTGATGAAAGTGAAAGAGGAGAGTGAAAAAGTTGACTTAAAGCTTAACATTCAGAAAACTAGGATCATGGCATCTGGTCCCATCACTTCATGGGAAATAGATGGGGAGACAGTGGAAACAGTGTCAGACTTTATTTTTTTGGGCTCCAAGATCACTGCAGATGGTGACTGCAGCCATGAAATTAAAAGACGCTTACTCCTTGGAAGGAAAGTTATGACCAACCTAGATAGCATATTAAAAAGCAGAGACATTACTTTGCCAACAAAGGTCCGTCTGGTCAAGGCTATGGTTTTACCAGTGGTCATGTATGGATGTGAGAGTTGGACTGTGAAGAAAGCTGAGCGCCGAAAAATTGATGCTTTTGAACTATAGTGTTGGAGAAGACTCTTGAGAGTCCCTTGGACTGCAAGGAGATCCAACCAGTCCATCCTAAAGGAGATCAGTCCTGGGTGTTCATTGGAAGGATTGATGCTGAAGCTAAAACTCCAATACTTTGGCCACCTCGTGCAAAGGGTTGACTCATTAGAAAAGACCCTGATGCTAGGAGGGATTGGGGACAGGAGGAGAAGGGGACGACAGAGGATGAGATGGCTGGATGGCATCACTGACTCGATGGGCATGAGTTTGAGTAAACTCCGGGAGTTGGTGATGGACAGGGAGGCCTGGCGTTCTGCGATTCATGGGGTTGCAAAGAGTCGGACACGACTGAGTGACTGAACGACTGAGTGACTGAACTGAACTGAAAGGGAGTGGAGGCATGGTTAAAAAAAACCCACTAAGCACTCTATGCAAATTAGTGACACAGATGGAAAGCAAGAAGGGACATTTGCACCACCTACTGGCCTTTGGAATTGGAGAAATCAGGTCTTTTTTTTTTTTTTAATTGGAGTATAATTGCTTTATGACATTGTGTTCGTTTCTGCTGTATAGCAATGTGAATCAGCTATAAGTATTCATATATCGCCTCCCTCTGGAGCCTCCCCCCCACCCCCCCACCCCACCCCTCTAGGTTATCACAGAGCTTGGAGCTGAGTTCCCATTAGCTATCTGTTTTACACACGGTAAAGTATTTATGTCAATGCAACTCTATCAATTGAGAAATTAGATCTTGATTTCTCAAGGGGAAATGCACTAAGGAGGGGTCATGAGCAGAAGTGCTGTTAAGCCAAGGAGGTCCCTGCAGATGCAACAGAGGCATCATTCTGTGCCCTCACCTTTCTCCCGGTAGCAACCCTTAAGCCCTCTAACGGGTTAGTTAAGTGAAACCCTAGTGCTTATGCTAAGAAGACAAGCACTCAGTGTGCTAAGCAGGCACTAGGCATCCCAAGAGACCTTTTAAAATATATTGTTAAAATCCAACCTCACTCGTATGTTGTAAGCATAGCATCTGTACTGAAATTCAAACTTGGTCATTGTAATAAAGCTGCATCTGTCAGGTCTATGTGTAACACCCTCAGGCTTCAATTAATTTAGGGGGCACACCGGTGGCCAAAAGTTTGAAATGTGGCTTTTGTTTAAAGATCCCAGAGTGGATTGTTAGAACTAGACAGTACAAAAACATAGGCGGCTTTGGAAAAGTTCATTGTGGATATTAACCGGAGCAGGGTTTTGGGAATGAATTGGGTTGTGGTGATGAAGATGTCTGTTTTCAGGCTCTTACTGTTGCTTTTAATGTCTTTTAAATGTTGACTTTTTCTTGCCTTTTAATTCTGAATCACTTCCACCAAAGTACCCCCTGCCCAGAACAATTCCACCACTGATTACTTTTGACTATAGCTTAAAGCTACAGAATGCTGGCTACTTAAAAGCCACAAGGAACTTTCATTCTCCTTTTCTCTCTCTCTCCCTTTTTTAGTCTGCAGACCATCTTCTACGTGCAAAATTATTCTCTTTTTATCTATGATCAGCCATAAGAATTTTAATCGACAAAGATTGATCTAAATTTTGAGTGATTTGCCAAGAGATTTAGACGCTATTCACTATCCAAGTTAGTAGAAATAATAAATAATATCTGCTTAAAATCCAACCTCAGGGGCAAAAGGTAGAATATCTTTTTTTATAAGAATCTCATCTTTTGTATTTCAGTTCTATTTGAATTCAGGAACAGATTATTTTATTCACTTCTAAGCCACAGAGCTTGAGCAAAACATTTTCCTTTTGCCTTCCTTAATTTGCTTCATAAATATAATCTTTTTTTCCCCTCCTAATCTGTAATGGCTTTTGTACAGCTGTTGCAATAAGGGAAGTTTTTAAAATGCAAATTGGCACTAGGTATATTGCACAAGCTAATAAGAGAGAGCTTTGCCAAATGTTAAAAAAAAAAAACAACTCCATTAACTACACTAACAGAATAAAAGGCTCACCCAGGAGTGATTTTCAGTGACTTTAAAACCAGAAGACTTTATTTCACCTTTAATAATAAGGAAAAACAGTATATACTCTCCAGATCAGAATCGTATATGCTTTCCACGGCATTTCACAACAGGGCACTGTTGACATTGGGGAAGGACAATTCTCACTGTGAAGGACAATTCTGTCCAGTGAAGGGTGAAGCCTAATTACCACCCCTGACCTCCACCCACTAACGTCAGTGGTGCCCCCCCAGTCACTGTGGCAATCGAAACACCCCCAGGTAATTCTCAAAGTCCTCTAAGAAGGGAGTACTAGTCCATACGAAAATCTATCTAGTGATATTCTCCAAAGGTACATGTCCTAAATGCCTTTGTAGGGTAAGAGAAGAGAGAAAACGGAGTCTGAAAAACTTGTGGTCAAGTGTCTGCACATGACCTTTTCTTTATTATTGACAAAGTTGATTTAAAAAAAAAAAAGAAAGAAAGAAAGGGACTTCCCTGGTGGTCCAGTGGTTAAGACTTCACCTTCCAACACATGAGGAGTGGGTTCTATCCCTGGTCAGCGAGCTAAGAGCTCACATGCTTCATGGCCAGAAAACCAAAACAGAAAACAGAAACAATATTGTAACAAATTAAATAAAGACTCTTAAAAAAATTCTTTTTAAAAATAAGTAAAATTAAAAAAAAATGTCCACAACTGCCTCTTAGTCCAAAAAAAAAAAAAAAAAATCTTCATATGAGGCGGGGTCGAGCAATATGAAAGTCCTATTCTGCAATACTCTTTCCGATCGTTTTGTTTGCAGAGCACGCTCTAGTATTTTATCACCAGAACTTTTGGTGACCAAGCAATAGCAACACACTGGCTCACAGTGTCAATAATAGCATCTGAGATTATTCCAATCTTCACATGGAGACCCTTCTTGCCGAGTGACTATCAGAGGACAGCTGCCTTGACCATATCTCTTACATACCATCAAAACAAAGTTCTTGCATATTCTAGGAAAAATACTTTCTCTTTGCCAGCAGCTTCATGTTGCCAAACATTTTTTCTCTTAGAGCAGGTGGATCGCACATCTCCAGTGCATCTCATGATGTTAGTCAGGATTCACAACATAGACATTCTAGTAAAGGCATGAAAACTGACAATATGCATTTTACACAATGATCCAAATTCGGCAGTATTCCCATGAGAGGCTTACAGACTACCAGAGTTCTACAGCACCAGCTCCCAACAACTCTCCTACCACCTTTTCATAAAATTTACCTCCAGTGACGGTTTTTAAGGAAAATAAGCAAATCAATACTAGCAAGTAAATATTACTTCCTTAGCTATGTCTGATTTCTGCTAGGAATTTTACATTTTGAGACGGTATGCTTGACTGCCAGAGCTTTCCTACAATATGAGAAACTGAGAAGACAACACAGCGTGATTTAAGGACTTCATCAAAAGCACTGGATTAAGTCTCTCCTGTTGGTGATTTGATTATACTTAGGGTGACCACACATCCTGGTTTGCCCAGGAAAGTTCCATTCCCATCTGTTCTCTTAAGATAATTATTAATAGCATGCTCTTTCATTCTCAAAAGCGTGATCAATTACATGGTCATTCTCATTATATTCAGTCACTGGGAGATAAATGACAATGTCACCCAAAGAAGATATAGGAAACTAATTTTAGGGGAATAAAACAAGTCTTTTTTGAATGTCTGTTGGCTGTAAAATAGTTTAAATAAGGACTCTTTAGTATATATTCAAAGGTAAAGATGGGCCCTAGCCTCAAAACAAAAATAATCAAAAGGGATATAGGAAGAGAATCAAGGTCAATCCCAATGAGTATTACTGGACATCTACTATATTAATATGCTGGGCTGTAGGGACAAAAGTCATCTTTCCTGTTCTTGGGAACCATAAATTCTATCCTTACAATGTGGGGGAGCAGATAGAAATTAAAGCAGAATTTTGGTGTGCAGTGTGGTATAGTGGGTTTTTCCCTTAGGCCAAAGAGGGTTTTCATAGGTAGATGAGACAGACAGGTTGTAGACAGGTATCTCTGGGAGTGTTGGAAAGATGGATTTGAGTTCAGAGGACAGTAACAGAGGTAAGAAAGAGCTTGGAGACTATTGATGACACTATAAAGTAAGCACTGGGAAGTAACATTGGAGTATGTAGTGATTCTGTTTCCTCTCCCACGTCTATTTTCAAGTCCTAGGGTTTTAAAAGATAATAGATCCCTCGCAGCAGCCGTGGCCATTAGCAAGCAGGAAAGGTTCTGCCTTTCATTTCACCTCTGGGAGCCATGCTCATTCCACACTGTTTTCATCACATGCTTTTCATCTAGGCTAAAGCCCATGCTGAAATAAACAACCAATCCTAACAAGAAAGTTATGCTCTCTGAATTTAAGTTTTTGCTCCTGGAGGCAGGCTGTTGCCTTGATTAACAAACAGCAAGTAACTCATGAAAGACTGATGCAGTTAAGAGGGCCCCTCTGGCATGCATGGGAATGACTGAGAAAAGTTAGCAAACACGACATAAAGGACCAGTTCTTGGGCATCAGCTCAAATAGGCTTGGAGATAACAAAGGGGAAAGAAGAGAAAGTAGAGTAAGTGTGAATTACCAGAAAATCAGATGGTATTAGGTTTGTTTAGTCTTTACTATTTATCATGTAACCTTGAGAAAGCCCCTTATCTTCTTTGAGCCTTACTTTTCCCATCTGTTAAAAATGGATGGAGTACTCATCACCCTATCTTTCAAGTCTGTGAAAAGGAAAAAAATAGTGGACTCTCATTTGACTGAAAACAAACCTTGGAGAAGACATATATGGAACTAAAAATACCTTGAAAAAGCTGGAACTGGTATGCAAATGTACACCAATTTTAAAACTGATTTTCTTCTTCAGTTGATTTGTAGTTAAACCTTTACAGCCCACCACATTCTCTAACCTCTCTTGGTCTATGCTCACTTTCTGTGGCCAAGAAAACTTTGTATCACCTTTGACTCACTATCAATCCTACTCCCTCTCCTCCCATTTCCTTGCTTTAGCAGAAGTCTATATTCCATCCCACTTGCTCCCACAGCTGTTGTGACTCCATATCTAGTTGCTACCTCCTGATTCAGACAGTAAAGAATCTGCCTGCAATGCAGGAGACCTGGGTTCAATCCCTAGGTCAGGAAGATTCCCTGGAGGAGGAAATGGCAACCCATTCCAGTATCCTTGCCTGGAGAATTCCAAGGACAGAGGAGCCTGTGGGCTACAGTCCATGGGCTCACAAACAGGTGGACACGACTGAGTCACTGACACTTACTTACTTCCAGTTGTGACATTACTATCTTCTACCTTTCATGCATTAGTGACTTATACAAAGATTTCAAATGGTCTCATTTTTGTCTCATAATGGTCTATCTCATTATGACCATGAGTCAAAAGATAGGACTTTGCCTTACAATTTTTTAAATCCCAATAATTTAGATTTAGTTTATGGGCAAGACACACAGTGGGTCATTCAACAAAGTCTTGATTAAAGTTTTGTTGAATCCCTCGGATGATCCAATCCATCCCAGCAGTTCCCCAAGGTTATTGAAGATAAGTGTGCTAAATATCTAAGAGGTGCTTTTGGCTCTCTTAAGGATGAAACTATCAATCCAAGAGATTATTATTTCAACTGAAAGTCCATCAAGCATCTTCCCACAATTATTTATTTATAGCTTTAGAAGCTTTTAGCAAAGCAGAAATCAGCATGCTCAATTAGGTCACCCAAGTCCTACATTTAGGAAGTATAGAAGCCAATATGTAAAGAATAGCTGATGGCAACATATCCTACAAAAAACTGTAGACATCTGATAACCATATCAAGAGGGAGGCTCCGGTTTGAACAAAATCACAATGACTGACACTCAAGGAGGCTCAATTACAGTGAACTCGGAGGCTCAGTGTTCTCATCTCTGAAAACTAGACGGCTGAATCTGACACACTCAGTTCCTGTCCGGCTCTGACGTTCTGTGCAATCAGGTTGGCAAAATGAGTGATAAAGTGTGTGTGACCATATGAAAACTAACAGAACATTTGATCAAGGTCACCCTGAAAATAACCCATGGACTCAGGACAATGATGAAACCCGACATTCCAGGGCAGGTAACCAAGTCAGGAAAACATTACATCTAAATCAACTAAGCAATCAGACATTATCAAAGAAGATGAAAGTACCCATTTCTTCCTGGTACAAATTAACTCCTGAAATATACTGAAAGAGAGACAGACACATTCTGACTCTCAGCTATAAAGTGTGAGCATCTGATGGGAAAGCCCAGGGCAGTTCATACCCAGAATAAAGTGAACAGTGAAGTGAGCTTTCCTGACTTTCCTTGTTAATGAACCATAGAGATAAGAGAAACCACATGGTGGTCGTTTTAAAGGTACTTTTGTATTAATTGGTCTTGTGACATAGATTGCAGGGTTTCAGAGCCCTTAGAAACTTCCCAAGTTTAAATATGGAAAGTGAAAGAAATGGCATAGCAGAATCAAGTCTGTCAAACATCTTTCAAAAACCACATATTTAATAGGATACTGTTTTGATTGCAGTCACCGTGGGCATCCTGTGATTAAAAAAAAAAAAAAAAAGAGCAAAGGCATGAAATTTTAATGATTTTTAAAGGGTTCATAGGTTCATAAAAATAAGAAGCATGGCATTCAATCTTCATGCCCGGAGAGTCAAGTGACTTTCCCAAGATCCCCAGGTTAATTGGTAGCTTAGATGTACAGCTAGATTGGAACCCAGATTTTTTGCACGTACACAGAAAATGTGAGCACTACCCAAATTCCTTCTGGGAAGAACATTTCTGCATCAGTAGTTAAACAACATGATTCCCAGTGAGCATCACAGTCATCCAGGAACCCTTGTTTTGAAAAAACAATGGAGACAGCTAGCACTCAGCAAAGAAGGCAATCAGCAGTCCCATGTCCTCCCTGGGTCAGAGCCCATAGCTACAGCAACCAGCTCCATCTCTCCTTGCAACTCCTTTGTTTTCTCCAATACCCAATTCTGAATGGCTAATTCAACTGCATTTTCATGGAGTGAGTCTAGGCAGTGAACTCATGACTGTTTATGAAGTCCCTCCAAAGTCTGTTTGGACCATCACTAAACCACCATCATTAAACAAGCATATCGAAAAATTAAGTTTCAGCAATGAGGGTATCTGAAATACAACCAAGCATGAAGGGTGTAGTTCTAGAAAATGCTAAGAATGTTCAGCCACTTCATCTCAACACCCCTTTCAATGTGGTTAGCTTCTGTAAACACAACTCATTTTTTTCAGGGTTCTGTGACTTCTTTAGTAGCTCAGTACCAATATAAGCTATAAGAAGCCATTTAGCTAAGTGCCCCCTAAATAAACTATGCTCGCCATAGTATTATGCTCCTCACAGTTCATTTTTAAGTGATTGCTCTATCACTGTCTGGTGACATTCCCTGGGGTGTGAGAATTGTAGGAATGATGCCACAACAATAAACATGGACTGACTGGCAATAACCATGCAACTCTTGTGACAGGGACAGAGTAAAGGGACAAAGTAGGTGACTAAATAGTATCAAGAAATCAGGCTTGCTTAGCAATGAAATCATGCAACAGAATCATGAGACATGCCCCCCTAAACCATGGTGGAATGAAACCCACAACCTGCCCAGTGAGGTCAGTAAGTTAATGATTCCTAGAACATGCTCCTCTGCACACACTAAACAAACATATATGGAAGAGGTGACATTATACAGAAACCTGAGACAATTTACCATATTTTAGTATGTGTTTACCTCCTTTTTGCTCATTTCCACTGCACCATGACAGTCCTAGTTTAATCACAGAGGGGCAAGAAAAAATTTACCTGTCCCACTTGGAGGAGGAACTGATGAGAGAAGCTTGACGTCTACTCAAGAATGAAGAAGAAGGTGGTTTTCTCCCTCTCCCCATTCATTCTTTGCTTATAAAACTCTAGTCCGCTAAGTTCTCAGGCTGGCCCTCCCTTGCCTGCCCACTTGAAAATCTCACAAGCATCCCATGCTGACAAACTCTTTCCTTACCTGTCACTCTGCCTTCCACTGAATTCTTTCTGCAAAGGGACAGAAGAACCTACACTCCAGTAAGTCCCTAAACACATTTTGTGGTTTCACTTGTTACAAGAAATATCACGAGCATTGAAATTACAACCCAAGACTTCAAAAGAGCCTGAACCTGAGGCATATTGAGTGTCCCTGGATAAATCAATACTATTCTCTCCCTTATAAGTTCAACAGAAAAAGCTGGATGGTTTCCAATCTATTTTTCATGGGTATAGAATGGGCTATGACATTCTGGTAACTGCATGTACCAACTTGTACCAAAGATGCACAAAGGAGAAACTTCTAACAAGCAGGTTTTCTGTTTGGTATAAGGAAGACATGCCTCAACTTGCCTTCTATGTTCCATTTCAATCCCTATCCAATTTCCAGGAATAAGTGCAGCTCTTTGAGACTTCTACATGTTTTATGGATAGTATTACCAGTGAATGCATTTGGTATCCCAGAGGTTCAGTAGTAAAATCTGGCTGTAATTCCACTGCCAAATACTAATGAGATTGTAAGCCCCAGGGCCCGCATCCTCAGATATGGAGTGATGTGGCTTTGAAGTTATGATCCTGAATCTCTGTAGCCCATCAGATCCAGCTAATTGATAAGTGTTGGGTCACCTACAAACAACATAACCTGAGGGTCTTTTTCCTTTTTACCAGGCAGCCTACCTGCTTCTCTAAAAAGCTAGAGGAAGAAAGAGAGAAGGTGAAAGATGTATGAATGAGATGCTGAATAGGAGGGAAAGACAAGGAGGGGAAGGTATAACCACTCCAACTAGAAAAGGGTACCCACCCTCCAAACATAGGGACATCATTTTCTCTAGAAAATTATTTTTGTAGGAAAAAACAAGAAGTGAATATAAACAAAGCAAGCATTCATTATTTTTTAGCATTTTAATGAATACGCTGATGAATTACACATGAACAGTCAAGGCTTTCTTCTGTTTGGTAGAAGACCCTTCATCTGAGAGAAGACAGTTCTGCTTTTGGGCCTTGGCTTTACTTGTAAGTGAGAGTCACTTAGCCTCTCCCCAGTTCAGGTGTTTCCTCTATAAGAACAAATAAAAATTTTTCCTGCCCTACTTTAATCCCAGGAGTGTTGGAGGATCAACTGAGGTAACTGATGCAAATTTTCTTTGAAAAACCAGAGCATCATATGCAAATATGTTATTAATAGTTTATATTATTTAATATTTCATCACTTTTGAGTTAAAATATGGGATGAAGTGAAACTAAAAAAAAAATTACTTTGATCCTCAAACTCTCTCTCTCAAAGGGCTGCAATGGATAAGAGAATCTGTTTATCCTATGTCATTTCAGAACAGCTTATGGACAAGTCAACAATCATGTGAAGTTGTACTTTTGGAAATTTTACTTGAGCATCTTATTTCATCCCTAAGAATATAATGCTCATTAGAGAAGCCATTATTTAAAATTTTTCTGACTAACGCATTTAACTAGCACCCTTGATTCTGATTAGATCTGGTGGAGTGGTCACTGACTTGTGGACTTGGAAGTCTGAACAGAAAGTTTTGACACTTCCAGAAGTCTGATTGCTAAGAAAACCAAGAAGGAAGACCAAGGTGTTTAGATACAGGAGTACAAGGGAACACCAGCCAGAGTTTATTGATCTGCAGAGCAAAATGTCTCGACTCAAAACAGTCCAAGACCAAAAGCTGTGATTCCTCTAAAGATGTCTGAAATAGGGTGGGATACGTGGTCCACAGGAAAGCAGAAAGATGAGTAGCTATCTGCTCTGGCAGAAATGAGGAGGTTATTTACAGGACGACCTTGTAATTTCTTGTCTAAATTGAGACACTACTGAAAAGAAAAGGGTTTGCTCCCAATAATTACACCCAGGCAATGGGTCTTCCCAGGCTGCTCAATGGTAAAGACTCTGCCTGCCAATGCAAGATGTGTGGGTTCGATCACTGGGTCGGGAAGATCCTCTAGAGAGGGAAATTGCAACCCAATCCAGTATTTCTTGACTGGGGAATTCCATGGATGGAGGAGCATGGAACGCTGCAGTCTATGGGGTCACAATACAGTCGGATACAACTTAGTAACTAAAATAACAGCAACAACAAATAGATATGGACAGAGTTTGTCCCAAGCAATCCATAGGTAGAGACATGCATGATTATTGTTTTGTTACAGAATGGATATTTATGTCTCCCTAAAACTTGTATGTTGAAACCTAAACTCCATTGTAATGGTATCTGGAGGTGGGCTTTTGAGAAATAATTAGGTTATGAGAGTGGAGCCCTCATGAATGGGATTAGTGGCCTTGTAAGAAGAGGTCACTATGAACAAAGCCAGTGGAGGTGATGGAATTCCAGTTCAGCTGTTTCAAATCCTAAAAGATGATGCTGTGAAAGTGCTGCACTCAATATGCCAGCAAATTTGGAAAACTCAGCAGCGGCCACAGGATTGGAAAAGGTCAGTTTTCATTCTAATCCCAAAGAATGCTCAAACTACAGCACAATTGCACTTATCTCACATGCTAGTAAAGTAATGCTAGAAATTCTCCAAGCCAGGCTTCAGCAATACGTGAACTGTGAACTTCCAGATGTTCAAGCTGGTTTTAGAAAAGGCAGAGGAACCAGAGATCACATTGCTAACATCTGCTGGATCATGGAAAAAGCAAGAGAGTTCCAGAAAAACACCTATTTCTGCTTTATTGACTATGCCAAAGCCTTTGACTGTGTGGATCAGAATTAACTGTGGAAAATTCTGAAAGAGATGGGAATACCAGACCACCTGACCTGCCTCTTGAGAAACCTATATGCAGGTCAGGAAGCGACAGTTAGAACTGGACATGGAATAACAGACTGGTTCCAAATAGGAAAAGGAGTATGACAAGGTTGTATATTGTCACCCCGCTTATTTAACTTATATGCAGAGTACATCATGAGAAACGCTGGGCTGGAAGAAGCACAAGCTGGAATCAAGATTGCTGGGAGAAATACCAATAACCTCAGATATGCAGATAACACCACCCTTATGGCAGAAAGTGAAGGGGAACTAAAAAGCCTCTTGATGAAAGTGAAAGAGGAGAGTGAAAAAGTTGGCTTAAAGCTCAACATTCAGAAAACTAAGATCATGGCATCTGGTCCCATCACCTCATGGGAAATAGATGGGTAGACAGTGGAAACAGTGTTAGACTTTATTTTTGGGGGGCTCCAAAAATCACTGCAGATGGTGATTGCAGCCATGAAATTAAAAGACGCTTACTGCTTGGAAGGAAAGTTATGACCAACCTAGATAGCATATTAAAAAGCAGAGACATTACTTTGCCAACAAAGGTCTGTCTAGTCAAGGCTATGGTTTTTCCAGTGGTCATGTATGGATGTGAGAGTTGGACTGTGAAGAAAGCTGAGCACCAAAGAATTGATGCTTTTGAACTGTGGTGTTGGAGAAGACTCTTGAGAGTCCCTTGGACTGCAGGGAGATCCGACCAGTCCATCCTAAAGGAGATCAGTCCTGGGTGTTCATTGGAAGGACTGATGCTGAAGCTGAAACTCCAGTACTTTGGCCACCTCATGCAAAGAGTTGACTCATTGGAAAAGACTCTGATGCTGGGAGGGATTGGGGGCAGGAGGAGAAGGGGACGACAGAGGATGAGATGGCTGGATGGCATCACCGACTCGATGGGCATGAGTTTGAGTAAACTCTGGGATTTTGTGATGGACAGGGAGGCCTGGCGTGCTGCGATTCATGTGTTCACAGAGTCGGACACAACTGAGCAACCGAACTGAACTGAAGAAGAGGTCACAGAACTAGCTAGGTCTACTGCCAAGCGAGGACATAATGAAAAGTCAGCAGGCTGAAACCTGGAAGAGAGCTCTCTCCAAAATGCAAAACCCTTCTGGCACCCTCATATTAGACTTCCAGCCTCCACACGCATGAGAAATGCACTTTTGTTTATAAGCCACCTCATCTATGGTACTTTATTATAATAGCCAAAACTAAGACATGCTTTTTTCCACAGAATTTATTAGAATCGAATATAGTCAATCAACTCAGGGGAAATGAGAAAAAATGAACTCTTCTTCCTTCATTTCCTGGAGAATCAGTTTTACAGAGTTTCAAAAACATTTTTCATAAGCCAAATTTTAAATTGGGGACAAAAGATTTGGATTTAGAATTCTAACTCTACCTCACCCTAGCTGGGTGACCTCAGACTAAAGAAACAACCTCTCTAAGCCTGTTTCCTCATCTATAAACACAGGAAAAGAAATGTGTACCTAACAGGTTTGCTCTGAGTGTTAAAAACACTAATGCTTATATAAGATTTATGAAAGGGCCTAGAACATAACAAATGTTGTTAAAATATTACCATTAAAGTATAAATTCTAGAATAGTATCTGGCACACAAATGTCCCATGTTCAACCATATACTTCTCAATGATTTCTTTATGTGTGTCTCTGTCCTTCTGACTCATTCTTACCCATTTGCCTGTTAGCCTGTTTCCTAAGTGACTTGGACAACAAACTGTCTCTATGTCATAGTCCATCCCACCTACTACAGACTGAAGTAAAAATTCAGAACATTCTAAGAAGTCTAAAAAATGTGTAAAGAGGTGGTTCATACACAGTGTTCTGATGGCTATTTGCTAAGTAAATATGGATCTTGTCACAGCAAGTAGACCTAATACACAGGGCTTTCATCTTCACAAATGGATAAATAATTCAATGATTGCTATGAACATATGAAAACTGATTTTTCATTCTTTAAACCAGCTTTCTCTAGCTTTATATGAGGGCCTTGAGAGTTAAGTGTCTTGACTGCCCAGAAATAAGACAGTCTATGAGGTGTTTTATATATTACTGGGGATAAGCTTTCAGAAGTGAAAGTCGCTTGATCGTGTCCAACTGTGTGACCTGATGGACTGCCAGACTCCTCTGTCCATGGTATTCTCCAGGCAAGAATACTGGAGTGGGTAGATGTTCTCTTCTCCAGGGGATCTTCCCAACTCAGGGATCGAACCCAGGTCCTCCCGCATTGCAGGGAGATTCTTTACCATTTGAACCACCAAAGAAAGTCAACCCAAAGGTCTGCTCTGAGGGCATTAGGTTGACAGGATCTAATGTCCTTTAACCAACATTTTTTAGGTCCTGCTCTATTTATTGCAGGTGGCACTCAGAGCAGAATACCTGCTAATACATATAAAATTAAGCATCTTCATTGCACTCTTTGTTCAAAGACATCCGTTTTATTCCTTTTTAATTACAGGAACTGACTAGACATAGAGGAACATGGCATCTCCCTTCTTAAAAACTATGTCAAAATAATAAAAACGGACAACTTATAAAACATCTTGAGTTGCATTCAAAAAAGCTGAACAAGCATGAGACTGAACATTACAGTTTTTATATATTAAGGTGGAAGCCTAAGAGGAGGCCCTGCATGAAGTCAAGAATAAAGTGTTGATCAGCATTATTCTAAGACTTCACAGTAATGAGGAGGGTACAGCAAGTTCTTGTCACGTGAAATTACCCCAGCGTGGCTCCACCACCATCCTGAGAAAGTCAGGTGCAGAATGAACTATTACAGCCTCATGATTAAGTTGAAAATTTGCCCTTGGGCCTTTATTCTTGCATCAGGCCACAGCATCAAAAATCCTCTTCTTTTCCCAGCTTTGGCCAATGACTGGCCACAGTGATGGAGTTTTCTTCAAGACAGTGTGATAATGACAGCTGAAACCTTAATGCTCTTGAAAAAAATTACCCCACTTGGAAGGCTGTGTGTATCTGGGGACAGACAGAGTGTGCAAAATGTCTACATTTCACTCAGTTTTTTCTGTGAAACTAAAACTGCTCTGAAAATCTATCATAATTTTTAAAAAAATTATCCATTTCAGGTGAAAATCACAGCCTAAATGTCTAGAAATTATACATAAAAATAAACATTTTTAAAAAGGCAAATGAGGAAGAACACTGAAAAAGAGAACTGTAAATAGTAGAAATGAATCCCTTAGGGTAATGTGAGGGTGGAGGGGTGAAGGAGGGGTGGAGAGAGGGAGGTGTAGGGCAGAGATAGGATGAGGAAACAGGAAAAAGGCTTGAAATTACTGAATTATGCTTACATACTGTTCTAGAAAAACATTCTTACTATATCACTGATATCATCACCCAGCGTAATCCAGGTTCTTGATCTATTTAGAAACCCTGAGCACACATCAAACTCAGCTCAGATAAATATTGCTTTCTTTGTTGCATCCTGCCAGGACTGGCATGGGCTGCAGAATAATTCTGAATATCTCTTGCTATGCATTTTTCCAGCTGGTACAACTTTCTAGACTTGACATGTATTGATGGGTTTTAGAGAATCCACAGCAAGTATCAGCTATGTATTGTTCATTAACTAAAAAAAAAAACAACCACACAAATATTTCATAAAAGTTTCACAAAAATATTTATTTCATAACTCAAAAAAAAATCACAAGTAAGTGATTTAAAAATATGTTCAAAGCTATGTAAAATAAGGTTTTTGTTAACACTCAAAATCTCTATGGCATATAAGAAAATGTGCTCTCTATTTCAGATTATAACTTTACCTTATGGATACCCATCCTGATTTCAACATAACACGTAGGTACATGGAAGAGCTTACAACTTGTCAAGTTTATTTTCATATATATGACTATCACAGCCCACATTTACAATATGCAGAAGCAATATAGTCTAACTACTGTGTTATAGGGCTACTAGAATGTGGCACATAAATCCAATCACATGTTGAATAATGTACAAGATGAACTCATGTGTAAAGAATAATGAGTTTTTCAAAAAATAGTAAAAAAAAATTGTAAAGTGAATCATTTTCCATCTTGTGTTTTATTTTAAAAATCTAATCCAGTTTATCATCGAATTAGGAGTCATCATACAGAAAACAGTGTTTTGCAGGTAAGTGTTGCCAAACACTCTTTGGCAGGCCCTGTCTGTGTACCAGAATGTTCACCTTGAATAGATTTTTTTAACAGTACATGGTTTTCCTGTACTGCCCCCGTGTGGAATATTTAGAGAAGACAATCAAGACTTCTCTAAACGCCTCCCCAGAGTACTCGACTTTTTATTATTTACTACAGTGCAGCCATTTTTGTAGAGCCTCACGTCAAATGATATCAGAATTTATATATCTACAATGACTTTATACTGTAGAATTTCTTACTAAGCCCTCTCCAAATAACTAAAAATACACTGATGTTCCATTTTTGATTAATGTAACAATTTCTATTTCACGTGAATGTGGGTCACTTTTAAGTATGTTCACTTTTTTTCTGAATAGATTTTATATGTAAAGTTCTATGAAAATGTTCAGTGGAAGTCACTGAGGCAGTTCATGAAGCAATGAACCGTAATAGTTAAATCTTACTGAAAAGATACTTGGGACCTGAGTACTGAATCTATTCCTATGATCCAGTCTCATTCCTGAGAACTTTGAAAGGGTTATAATAATAGTGATGACAGGAATAGCATAGGAAAAAGTACTTTTCATAAGAGGTCTTGTTTTGCTCAAGATTATAATGTATACTTTTCTGGTATTATAAGACATTATAGGATTATGGATTGATATTTTGTCTTTGTGCTGGTTATTGGAATGTTTGTTTTTGAAAATCTGTATATAGATTTTCTTTTCCTGTTGGTTTGATAAAAATGATGTCTTACATTAGAAATAATTATCCAACTATCAAAAAATACATACTTGGTGCCTTGAGAAACAAGTGTGGTTCTGTCTTCCTATTAATTTTTCTTACTTTCAGCCTATTTTCTTTTCTTATAAAATCTTTCCTCTAGATGACTTCTAGTCACCATAGAAGCATTTCTCAAAAATCTTCCTCAGGTAAAAATTCTAGAATGCGTAAACAATTCTTACAACTCAAAAATGATAAATAACCCAATTTTTTAAATGAGCAAAGGATCTGATCAGACAATTCTCTAAAGAATATGTACAATAGCAGACAAGCATAGTAAAGATGCTCAGTATAATTAGCTATGAGGGAAATGTAAGCAAAACCACATACCACATTTCACCCTGACTAGGATGGCTATAATTAAAAAGATTTACAAAACAACTGTTGACAGGATATGGAGAAAAAGGAACCATTATACATTGGTGGTGGAAATGTAAAATGGTACAGTGCTTTGGAACACAATTTGGCATTTCTTAAAAGAAATGAACAGAGTTACCACATGGCCCAGCAATTCCATTCCTATGTATAACTGCCCCCAAAATGAAAAATATACTTCCATATAGGGAAAACAGTATGGAGGTTCCTCCAAACACTAAAAATATAGCTACCATATGATCCAGCAATCCTACTCCTGGGCATACACCCAGACAAAACTATAATTTGAAAAGATACATGCATTCCTATGTACATTGCAGCACTATTAACAATAACCAAGACATGGAAGCACCTGAATGTCCATCAACAGATAAATGGACAAAGAAGATGTGGTACGTATATACAGTGGAATATTACTCAGTCATAAAAAAAAACAAACAAAATAATGCCATTTGCAGCAACATGGATGCAACTAGAGATTATCATACTACGTGAAGTAAGTCAGAAAGATAAGGACAAATACTGTATGGTATCACATATATGTGGAATCTAAAATATGGCATGAATAAATCTATCCATGAAGCAGAAATAGATTCATAGACATAAAGAAGAGACTTGTGAGTGCCAGTGGGGAAAGGGATGGAAGAGGGAAGGATTGGGGGTTTGGGGTTAGTAGATGCAAACTATTATATACAGAATGAATAAACAACAAGGTCCTACTGTATAGCACAGGGAAGTATATTTAATATCCTGTGATGAGCCATAATGGAAAAGAATATGAAAAATGATACATGAATAACTGAGTCACTTTGCTGTACAGCAGAAACTAACACAATATTATGAGTCAATTATATTTCCACAAAATTAAAAAAAATACTTCCACTCCAAATTTGTACACTAATGTTCATAGCATATTCATAACAGCCAAAAAGTAGAAAAACTGAACCATCCATCAACCAGTGAATGGGTAAGCAGAATGTGATCTATTCATGCAATGGAATACTGCTTGGCCATGAGAAGCAACAGAAATACTGATACACGCTTCAGCATGGATGAACCTTGAAACGCTACGCTAAGTGAAAGAGGCAAGACACAAAAGGCCAAATTGGTCCCATTTCTATGACTTAGGAAAGAAGGGAGGAAGGGGGTGGTGACTACTAAAAGGCATGGCATTGTTTTTAGAGTGTTAAAAATGTCCTGGAATTAGATAGAGGTGATGAATGCATATCTTTGTAAATATACTATTGACTATTTGTCAAATAATTTGCAAATATATCTCCCCATCTGTGGATCTGTCTTTCACTTCTGGCCCTTGAAGCACAGAAGCTTTAAATTTTGATAAATCTGATATATTTTTTTCCCTTTGGCTGCTTCTATTCTGCCTTCATAGCAATACGATTGATCTTAATCCACAAATCCTGTGGCAGGTTTAAACAGAAACAGCACAAGAATGGACCTAAGTTTGGCATTGTAGAGGGAGCCGTTCCCAAACAGTGTCCATCTCATCCTCGGTCAGGTGCAGACTGGGGCCAGACTGCTTCATTCTCATCAACACCCTGTGCTCAGAGGCTCCTTCCTTGGCACATGCTGTTCCTTCCTGTCATCCAGAGCACTGCTCCTTGTAACAAAACCTGTTTCACAGGGCTACAGTTGACTCCAGAGTGTGTTTAGACATATGTTTAGGCCCCAAAAATTGCCAATTATGAGGTAAGACTGGTTGAAAGCAGTCTTCAGATGTACCATACCAGGCACACAGTCCCCATCAGCCCTAACCAGGGGAAGTTAGAATCCTCAAAGACTCAGGATTAGCCCAAGAGCAGATGAGGCAGGACTTCTGAGTGCAGTATTTTAAGGAAAATAAAAAACTGAAATATAACCAGTTGCTGGTTGTAGGATAGTGAGGGGGATGGAGAACTGAGAAGACACTTCTTGGAAGAAAAGAGGCATGAAAAACACAAGGATTGCTCTTATTCAGCCAAGGGGTTGCTATGATGGAAACTTGCATTGGTGCAGAGACCAGAAGGAGCATGCAAGGACAAATCATAGGCATATTGACTTGGGTTCGCTATAAGGAAAAGCTAGATTTCAAGTTAGATGCCTGGCCCTGAGAAGGGGTTTGGTTGCTATTACTGAACAAAAGAATAAATGAACAGGCTCAAGCTTCCCAATGTAAATGTCTATCCAAGGAATTTATTAATTCCTTCTTCCTGGAAATACTCAAGCAGAAGGAAATGCTGGACCAGAGAGATGAATGTGTTACCCTCTCGACCTAGAACAAACATTCCTAACAGCTTCTGTGTTAGAGCTCTTCATCCTCATTGTTCTGTCAGATGAAGAAACAGACTTAAAAGGATTCAGTAACTTATCTGGGATGATTTCTCTCTGAAAGTAAGATTTCATTGATATTTTCCTCCAGACTGTCACTTTCCTTTGACTCATATTGTTGTGAGTGTTAGCTCTGCAGTTCTGAAAACTCTCAGATTCTGTGCTTCTATCAAAATTTTGACCCTAATTATACAACAAAAAAGTGCTGTTTACTAACTTTTTCAAATGGAGACCCTGAATAGTCTATTAAACTTGAGAGGAGACTGGACCCTCCCTGAGGGACATTCACTCTGCGTCCCGAATGTGGTAACTGCATGTGCTTTTCTGATCCCAATTCCTAGCTCAACAAGTGCCTTATGAACACACCTAACTTTAACTTTCTAGAAACCAGGCTGTTCTCTGAAGTTGCACGCACGCACGGGAGTCTGAGAAGTGAGGCTGGGGTGGGCAGGAGGACAGGCATCAAAGAACAAGGAGTCTACTTCCTGAAATAACAGCCCCATAACCCTTCCTGCTATGAGTTTGAGCAAACTCTGGGAGATAGTGAAGAACAGAGAAGCCTGGCGTGCTGCAGTCCATCGGGTCGCAAAGAGTCAGTTCAGTTCAGTTGCTCATTCGTGTCCGGCTCTTTGTGACCCCATGGACTGCAGCACGCCAGGCTTCCCTGTCCATCACCAACTCCCAAAGCTTACTCAAACTCATGTCCATCGCGTCAGTGATGCCATTGTAAAGAGTCAGACATGATTTAGCGACTGAACAACAATTGAAAGGAGGGGAAATGAAGCTCCTTTTGAAACTTATTCCCACCAACTTCCTTCTCCTCTATTGCAGCGGTTCCCACCCTTTTTGGCACCAGGGACCAGTCACCAACTGGGGTGGGTGATGCTTTCAGAATAATTAAAGCATAGTATATGTTTTGTATACTTTATTTCTATTGTTATTACATCAGATCTACCTCAGATCAGTTGCTCAGTTCAGTTCAGTCGCTTAGTCGTGTCCGATTCTTTGCGACTCCATGAACCGCAGCACGCCAGGCCTCCCTGTCCATCACCAACTCCCGGAGTTTACCCAAACCCATGTCCATTGAGTCAGTGATGCCATCCAACCATCTCATCCTCTGTTGTCCCCTTCTCCTCCTGCCCTCAATCTTTCCTAGCATCAGGGTCTTTTCAAATGAGTCAGTTCTCGCATCAGGTGGCCAAAGTACTGGAGTTTCAGCTTCAACATCAGTCCTTCCAATGAACACCCAGGACTCGTCTCCCGTAGGATGGACTGGTTGGATCTCCTTGCAGTCCAAGGGACTCTCAAGAGTCTTCTCCAACACCTCAATTCAAAAGCATCAATTCTTCGGTGCTCAGCTTTCTTTATAGTCCAACTCTCACATCCATACATGACCACTGGAAAAATCATAGCCTTGACTAGACGGACCTTTGTGGACAAAGTAATGTCTCTGCTTTTTAATATGCTGTCTAGGTTGGTCATAACTTTCCTTCCAAGGAGTAAGCGTCTTTTAATTTCATGGCTGCAATCACCATCTGCAGTGATTTTGGAGGCCAGAAAAATAAAGTCAGCCACTGTTTCCCTATCTATTTCCCATGAAGTCAGCAGGCACTAAAGAAGGTGGGGGATCCTTAAGCTACTGTATCCCTTTCAGCACCTGCCTAGTTCCTGTCATTTCAACTTCTGGTGCTCTATTTCTTGAGTTAAAGCAATAAAAAGCTGAGTTTCCAGTGCTAGGAGGGGGAGGAAGAAGGCAAACGTGAAGGCAAGCTACTTTCAGCCACTGATAACCTCGTAATGATCAGTCTGACTGGTCACTAGATTAAGGGGGGAAAGTGCATTTTAAGATAGGGAGACTAGTCCACATCTGGTACACCACCTCCACAGAGTCCCTGAGCAGCCAGCAATCATTACTCAAGGAAGAAGCTGGTGGACAACAAGGACTCTATTTTCTGTGATTCAGTACAAGGGAGAAGGCATCAGAGTGGTGGGATCGTCTCTCTCATCACATTTTGTTTCTGATTCCCCAGGAGCACAAGGGGTGGTCCTTGGCTGCTGGGTGTGAGCAAGACAACTAAAAGTGTGGAACATCCCTTTGGCTATTCAACAGGATGAGCACATGTTTCTCCAAGCCCCAGATCAGGTGAGCAGAGTCTGTGGTGCCCTCAGAATGTCTCAGGAGCTCCAGGATATGGGAGTCCTGGCGCCTTCCACATGTGACTCTAATGTTAAGAAGGGTCTTTTGCTTGTAACACCATCCTCACACAGAAACCAACCAATTCAAACAAAGATCTATTTCAAAGCTGGAGGAAAAGGTGGTCGTGGTAAAATTACTGAAAAATGACCCATTACTAACAGCTCTTCAAGGATAACTTTGATACACCTTGATTCTGAGGCCTTAGCAGCTGAGTACAGTCTGACTCCACTCTCAGCAGAACTCAATGCATTGGCTTAAATGCAGCTGCTTCTACAAACTGCTAGGAAAGGGGAATTTTTATTTATCAAAAATGCTACATTCAACAGAGTCCTATAGGAGAGGTTAGCATATGAGCTCTTTAAATAACATATAACAGACCTTGTTTGAGAACTTATGTTTGTGGTTGGAAAACACTGGAACCAGGTACTACGCTGCTGCTGCAAAGTCGCTTCCGCCGTGTCTGACTCTGTGCGACCCCATAGACAGCAGGCCACCAGGCTCCTCCATCCCTGGGATTCTCCAGGCAAGAACACTGGAATGGGTTGCCATTTCCTTCTCCAACCAGGTACTATGGATGGTATTAAATACTAAACTCATGTGAGCCTCAGGGTTGCATCCAATCTGGGGTAAGAACAACCAGTAGACAGAGAAGGTGGTACTCAGGATGAAGAATTAAGCTCTAGATCTGATTCTGACCATAACTTGCTGTGCAGCCTTAGGCAAGACATTTCACCTCTCTGGGCTTTAGTTTCCTTCTCCATGAAACAAGAACATTGGTTCCAATGACCTCTGAAGTCCTTGCAGCTCTGACAATTCACAGTTACACCTTAATTTTCCCCTAAATTCCCACCCACCTTGGCTGGACATCTTCCTTCTAGCAGCTGAAAAATCTGTACAAAATACATTTCAATATGTCCTTCCCTGCTGAGTGCCCCCAGGAACCTTCCATGTCACACAGAACACGCAAAGCTACCAGTGGGTATTCACAAGCTTGGATGCTCCAATTTATTTCAACCCCACCCTCCACCCCTAAGCAAACAAACACACACCAGAGTGAGACTGGGAGGAAGAGAGAATAACAACTTAAATAATGTTCCTGTGCTTGTCTTTGGTGGTATATGGAGTTTTTCAAAATCCAGGCTTGAGATTAGCTGTTCCAGATCACCTAGGGGTGCTAGCAGTCTGGAACACAGGCATTTCTGAGATGCTCACCAGAACACCCACTGGCTCAGGATCTCCAGGAGTGGGGAACAGGAAGTTGATTCCTGGGTGATTCCTCTGCAGTTTGAGAGTTCCCAATGTGGAGAGGCTTATGGGGCAAAAAGTACCTAAATTTTATCTAAAAGCCTAAATTGATCTGGGAGGTACAGTGGGTAGGTCAAAAGATCACCTAGACGACTGGAACTGACATTCCAGCCATTGTCTGAAAAAACTAAAAAGAAGTGGTTTTCCATAAACTCATATTTAATGACATTGAGCTTAATGAGCTTGTGGGAACTTAAGAGTGGCTTTCAGGAGACAGATCTGAGCAGCAGAACTGATTCAAGTGTTATACTGCTTATAGGCAGGAGGGTGGCAGGAAAGGGACAGGACAAGAAACAGAAGGCAGGATAATATGTAGAAAGATATTCACCAAAGCAATAAAGTGGTCATGGGAGTAATGTGGGTTGTGGGTAATTTCTCCTTTCTTTTTAATACCATTCTTCTTGTGTTATTTGGGTTTGCTTTCCAATGAGAATTCCTATTTTTACAACCATTAGTCAAAGTATAATTCCATGCCTGAAAGAATAGAGATGAGAAAATGTCTATAAATAGTCTGAGAATTGAGAATTGACAATCCAGGATTAAAATCCTAACACTTTTAAAATCTATGTAAAAGCATTATTTTATTACTGTACACTAAGTTAATATAGGAAATGGCAACCCGCTCCAGTATCTTTGCCTGGAAAATTCCGTGGACAGAGGAGCCGAATGGACTACAGTCCATGGGGTCGCAAAGAGTTGGACACGACTAGAGCAACCGAGTATGCACTAAGCTAATATAATACATGGTGAGGCCTCTAATTCACATTATCAGAAGCTATTTGTTTTCCTTTGGAGCTCTTGCTAATACGTGAAGTTTCTTCATTGAAATCCCTGCTCCCTAAATTAGTATTTTCCTCTCAGAAATGCTGTAAACAGGTCCTATACACACATACAATAGTAACTACATGAGAAGAATTCCTATGAAAAGCTATCTAGGGCTTAAATAACTTACTCAGGCTTAGAAAATGTTTATATCCAACATAAGTAAATAAACAGAAAATTTAAACACATATAGGTTTATATTTATAAGTACATAAGAGATCTATTCATTCTTATCCATTTGTATTCATCTACTGCTTACAACACTTCCCCCTAGTGTCCAACTGAAGGAAAGGCGTGGAGGGGGAAACAACAACTTGAATAGAATGAACCATGTGTGTGTATAGAATGAACCTTGTGCACACAGGCAAGGTGGGTGAGGATGGGTCAGTGCTGCCTGGTGACCTAGCGGGAATGCTTAGCTTTTTCTGTTCCGCATCTAATTCCTTACTAGATTCTGAGACAATGATGACAGTGAAACAAGACAGATTCTGCACATGCCTTTGGAAAGTAACCACAACTTTCCAAAGCCTCCCTGTCATACCTTTCTTTCAGTGCTCACTCCAAACCTTATCTTGATTATAGGATCCCCATGCCCTTATGCCTAATTTACTTCAAATTCAAACATCATTCCTTCTGGGAACATTGCATTCAGGAGTAGATTAAAAATAAAAGCCTTTGAAATTTCAAGGAGAGTGCCAGATTGTGACACTGGCAGACACTTGGGGGCAATCAGAAAACATTGTGGATCTTGGTCTAGTATCCTCACAAAGCCCTGCTCTACTCCTGACTTTTCCCATCTTTCAAAGCTTGTCTAAATACTGAGGCTACCTCCTCTATTCTTGCAGCAAAGATTTTCTGAGCCCCTGGTATGTGTCGGGCAAGACGGTAGCCACGGTCAGGGGCCCATGTCCATCTCAGATGTAGCTGTATCAGGACACACACAAACCTACATATTTTTCTGAGCCTTTGAACTCATTTTTAGTTAACCAGGAGACCACCCCAATGCTGCCTGCACATTAACATTAAACATGAAAATGTCAGAGGTTTTCATTAAAAAATGAGAAAAGATACATACAGATCTACCTCAAATGTCAATGATATTTCTGAGTAATAACGTAGTAACTGTTTTTCTTCTTTCGGTTTCTTTATTGTTTCTACCTCCACCTTATATCCATTTACTGTACTGAAAATTTGGCAAAGTGAAACAGTATCAAAACTAATATATTTTAACTGCAACTAAAAATCAAAACTGACTATTATGTATACTAAGTCGCTTCAGTTGTGTCCAACTCTTTGCGACCCTATGGACTATAGCCCACCAGGCTCCTCTGCCCATGGGGATTCTCCAGGCAAGAATACTGGAGTGGGTTGCCATGCCCTCCTGCAGGGGATCTTCCGGACCCAGGGATCAAGCCTGCATCTCTTATGTCTCCTGCACTGGCAGGAGGTTTTTTTTACCACTAGCACCACCAAACTGAACATTACTAAAGCTAAAAATAATGAAAGAATTCCAAATCAACCACCAAGATTTTATACTTAAACCCATTCAAATGACATACTGCTTCTCAAAAAAAAAAAAAAAGGTAATATAAAAGACTATTAACAAAGGAATGGAAAGACTGTACACGGAGTGACTATTAACACTTAAAAACACATAGTAAAGGCTTACCACTCACCTACTTTTCCACATTTTAATCTCTATTGATTTCAGCCACAAATCATGTTTGCTTTGAAACATAGGGTTTTTTTCCATCCAGTGTTTTCATTTTGTTGCTAATTTATGATTTGTCACTAGAGGGAGCAGTTGTTCTTTTCTATTCAAGTTTTTAAACAACTAAGAAAAACATTCTTATTTTCATTCTTTAACATGCTTAACATATATTTAAATACTGAACTGTGAATGGGGCTTCCCAGGCGGCGCTAGTGGTAAAGAATATACTTGCCAATGCAGGAGATACAAGTCTCAGGTTTGATTCCTGGTTTGGAAAGATCCCCTAGAGCAGGAAATGGCAACCTGCTCCAGTATTCTTGCCTGGAAAATTTCATGGACAGAGGAGCTTTGTGGTCTATAGTCCATGGGGCTGCCCGCTGCAAAGAGTTGGACACAACTGAGTGACTGAGCACACACACACATGTGAATAGATCATAAACGCCATAATGTGGTAGTGTCTGGAGGACTTTCTAATTTACTATGTTGCTTTGGCTACAATTCTTTACCAGTTCTGTAGTTGAATCCAGCACAATCTTGATGCTGATAAATTACATCTCGAATGACACATTATTTTTGCATTTTCATTATTTTGAAAATGAATCTCTTCTGCTAATACCACAATTACATAGCAGTGAAAACTCAAGTAATAAGAAAAAGTCACTGTTCTGGGAGCTAGTTTTCTTTAATAAACTCGATTTTGAAGCAATTCTGATATACAAATTAATGCAATGTTTCAGTAACAAGAAAAAATTCGCTTGAAATTCCATGTTAGAAAAAAAGAGAAAACATGATGATTGGCACATCCTAGGATCACAATAAACACTTATTGAATGGATGACACTGATTTATGTTCCTCTCCACCTTCCACGTTACTGTAAAATGAGAACTGAAGTTCAGAGGTAAGCACCATTCCTGGTGTTTACAAAGTTCACTATCAAAGGCAGGTTTCCCACATCACCAGCAAACAAGATGTCCTAAATACCTATATAACAACAGCTTCCAACAAGAATCTCTGGATTAACTCCCAATCAGAACGGTAACCTAACTGATGCACCTTAGTTCTCATCCAGGTTTGTTGGGGAAATTTTTGAAGGAGCTGATGCAGTATTATATCTTGTTTCCCAGGACTGCCACGAACATGTCAACCAACGACAGGAATACAGACACTGAGAGTGGACAAAGTCTCTTTCGTATGATTAAGGATCACAAAGGAAAGCAGGCAATCCAAAGAGCTAGTGTATTTTATACTCGCCCAAGAGGGAGAAGGAAATGGCAACCCACTCCAGTGTTCTTGCCTGGAGAATCCCAGGGATGGAGGAGCCTGGTGGACTGCCGTCTATGGGGTCGCACAGAGTCAGACACGACTGAAGTGACTTAGCAGCAGCAGCAATGCAACCTATGACATTTATCATCGTATGTGTCTCCATTACATTGTTTTTCAAATTATAACCTGTTTGTTCAAAGAACAAGGAGGAAAGGAAAGCAGAAGCAATCTCTGGCCTGCTGTCAACACCCAGTGCCTGGGTGCTTTGATTCCTTGGGACATTTGACGATGGCCAGTCACTTTTTTAAAATTTTAAGCCATAAAGTGGTTTTGTGTTCCTCAGCCATGAAGAGGTATATTTTAAAGAGCAATTTTTCTTGCCTGCAGTGAAGAAAAATACTCCCAAGAAGCAAATATCTCATCCATTAGAACAAAATGTACCCATCCAGGGCCAACGGGGTTTGAGAAAATTGCATCTCAGGGCGTGTTCCGCATCTCCAAGGCTCAAGCAGCTTGACTCAGGATCAATTAGTAATAACTCTGGGTAGCATCTGATTGTCTTGGCATGCTCCCCTGTCCCCTTCATCTCTTAATTCCTACAATTAGCATGAATTAATATGAGTTTTCAGTTTAGAAATGAATAAGAGCTTAGAGACTTTTTGGTAACTTCTTTGGGTTCAGAATAACATTCAGATATTTGGATTAGAAAGAAAATCAGGATGTAGTTCAAAATAAAGTATTTTATTCCCCTTTGTCTCTCTCCTGGCTGTTCTTCTAAGCATTTCTATATAGCCACAGGCAAATCACATATACAAGCTATGGATCCTGATTCTGTTATTGTTTTTTTTTTTTTTCCCCAAATACCAATGCCACTGGCTGTTTCAAAAGCAGTTCTAACTTCCAACTTAGTCTGGGGCTGTATCTATGGGAAAGAGACTAGGATACAGCAAGGTATATTTTATATTATTAGGATAAATTAAGCCTTATCCCAAACTACCATGTTCAATGAAAATACCTTTGAAAAAAATGATAATAAGGCACCCCAGAAATATGTGGAAGTAGAGTGCCACTTCAGATTAACTGACTTGGCCATTTGGCCATTCTGTTTGATCTGAGATTACTCTGTGCCTTGGATATTACAAATGCTCCGGAAGGAGGAAGTGTTGTATTTTAAGCAGACCCTTCATGGGTTAGCAGGAGTAACAGGAAACAAATTCCACAAATGACAGGAAACATCAGTGGGGTGTGAGAATGGGCACTTTCCCCAGTATCACTCACTCTGCCAAATGCCACAAAGCCACATCACGGGAGCCAGTGCACGGTCCCAGGTGCTTGATGGAAGAGGAGACGCGTTTAATGAAGACCAGAGGGCTCCCCTCAGGCAGGAAGACAGCCACGAAGGACACAAGGCGTCTCACTTTAAAGCACTGTGAAAATGTCAGTCTGTGCGCGACAGAGGGGAGGAAGGGCAGAGGGAGGCTGGAGAGGAATGCTGATGGTTTAGGAAAAAGGCAAAAGTAGAAGCATTTCCCCTGGAGGAGGGCACGACAGCCCACTCCAGTATTCCTGCCTGGAGAACCCCCATGGACAGAGGAGTCTGGCGGGCTACAGTTCATGAGGTCGCGAAGAGTTGGACATGACTGAGCGACTTAGCACACACACAGAAGCACTTGCACTGCTGCTCGAGAGGATCATTCTCTCCAAGGAAACACACTTTTGGAAGGATACTAAATTCACTGTTTTCCCTGTTGAAGAAGAAGGAGAGGGACCAGTGCTACTCCAGTAAAAGCATCTCAGCACTTGTAACCTATATTAACTGAAATAAATGAAGTCCGCTATAAAACAGAGCCGGGAATCCCCAAGTCATCATGAGACTAGGTGTGCCCTGCATCATGTACAGATTTCCATATTTAATGTCCCCAAACGACATTCACTTAGTCCTGACCTCGATATAAAACTGGGTTCATGCCATTCAACTTATTCTTGAGGATGAAATGAGCCCTTGGAGGTTGTGTGATGAAATGTGAGGACCTTCCGTGGTAGAAAAGGAGACCTAGACTACGTGACCCTGTGTAAATGACTTAACCTTGCTGGGGCACTTCCTTTAAAAATTAGAGGGTGACAGTAGATAATTTTTAAGAATCTTTATCATCTGTAAGGCTCTATGGTTTTGTTCTATTTAGAGGACTGGTCCTAAAATACATAGGGACCTTTGAAGTTAACATAGTGCTTTGCAAATGAAGAAGGAGCAGACAGGCACAGCTTGCCAGAGGAAATTCCCCCTGACATTGCTTACAAAGCCCTTTCATTCCCAATGTAGAAGTTTAGACTGAGCTCAGTCCCAGGCATCTGGGAAATCCAGAGAAGAAATGGCAAGAAACACCTCCTGCAGCATTCTGCAAATGCTCATCAAAGACTGCCCTAAACGCCACAACCTGGGCATACATGTCTAGCCTTTGTGCCTGCAAAACTGGGAGATTTGTGATGTTTCTAGATGTTGACACTCAGAGAAATTTAGAGCACTGAAAAAAAAATCCAAAATAATTACATGAAACTAAGGCACTCTGGAGAAACATAAAATGTCATCATAACATTTTCAGCATTTATTTCTTCATTAGAAAGGCAGGACAAGTAAGGCTCCCACAACTTTCCTTCCTCTGACTCAGACTGGAGTGTATAAAAGCTCCCCTGGCACAGAAACAGAAAAGCAGAGAGGCTGATAGATTCATTTATTGACATTTATTCATATTCCATTTTCTGTTTTCCAAAATGTTTGACCTATTTATACAAATCATACATCTTCTTCCCTTACTATTTGCCTCCTGTGATAACTTGGTGGGGACAGAACCACTAACCCTTTCTTACCTGCTTTGTGTATTTTCTCTACTCAGCTGTTTGAAAATGATTCCTCATCCCCATGACCTCAACCTGCTAGTTGGGGAGAGCTGTGGGATTCTAGCAAGGTCAAGTCTCTGTTTACTGGAAGCAGCTTCCTGCCCTAGAGGAAGTGAGGAATTGATTACTAATTCCTTTGAAATATCTTCTTTTGAGCTGTGGCTCCCCTCCAACTGAGCAGACGCAAGATTTATTGTAACTGATATTCACAGATTATTCAGAGATAAAATTTTGGCCAATGGCTCCAACCTTGTTCCATGACTCCCTGGACGCCTGACCTTTTCTCAAGATGCCAATCTGACTGAAGTACTGACCTTTATTCTTTTATCCATAACAAATGCCTAGTCTCAAAGGGTCAGTGAGATGGTCAAAAGGCAGATTTCAGATGAAGCTAGGGATGTGTGGGGAGTCTCTGAATTGTCATGTCTTAGCCCTACATGAAAGATCTCTTTGGATATAAGAAATATTAGTATATAATACAACAGCTAGAGTGTAGGGACAGAGAAGGCAATGGCACCCCACTCCAGTACTCTCGCCTGGAAAATCCCATGGACGGGGGAGCCTGGTGGGCTGCAGTCCATGGGGTCGCTAAGAGTAGGACACAACTGAGCGACTTCACTTTCACTTTTCACTTTTATGCATTGGAGAACAAAATGGCAACCCACTCCAGTGTTCTTGCCTGGAGAATCCCAGGGACAGGCGAGCCTGGTGGGCTGCTGTCTATGGGGTCACACAGAGTCAGACACGATCGAAGAGACTTAGCAGCAGCAGCAGCAGCAGAGTATAAGGCTCCAGGTCCTAGGAAACAGAAGTCTATACTTTCACAGAACATAATAGAGTCACATTTTTTTTGTTGTTTTTTAATTTTCTAGAAGCCACAATAAAAAGGTAAAAGCTGATATATTTTGTTTAACCCAATATATATATAAAATAGTACTATTACACCATTTCAACAATTGACATTCATTTTCTTCACGCTGTCTTTGAAATCCAGTATGTGATACTTTTCAATTTAGACTAGCTACATTTCAAGGGCTTCATAGCTGCATGTAGTTAGTGGCTACTCTATTGAATGGCAGAAGTCTTGGATAGGAAATTTCATCTTATTCAAGAAAAATTTAATGTATTTAAGAGTTTTGGTTTGTCATAGCAGCACTATTTATAATATCCAAGATGCAGAAACAACCAAAATGTCCATCAACATTAAAAGAATGGAATAATGCCATTTGCAGCAACATGGATGGACCTAGAAACTATCAAGCTAAGTGAAGTAAGTCAAAAAGAAAAAGACAAATATCATGTGATATCAGTTACATATGGAATTAAAATACAACACAAATGAACCTATCTACAAAACAGACTCATAAGAGCATAGACTTGTGGTTGCCAAGTGGGAGGGTCAGGGGAAATTGAGAGTTTAGGATTAGCAAATGCAAGCTATTACATAGGATGGATAAATAACAACAATAACAACGTCCTACAGGATAGCACAGGGAGCGGAATTCAATATCCTGTGATAAATCACAATGGAAAGAATATGAAAAAGAATGCCCGAATACTCCCAGCCAGAATGTGGAATCGTGTTTTTATCTGTCTTTTCCTCACAGCCCTGATTGCCTATACCATGATCCTGTGTGTGAGTGCCCAGACCAGCAGGGTGCTGGTCCCCAGGCAGAATGAGTTGGCCTCAGGGCAGGGCTGGGCCCCTGAGCGACTGTAGATGCAGCCGTCTCTGGGCCATTTGCTCTCAGGACTCACACTTTGCTGGTGTGTGCAGAGCCAACCTTTGGCCTGGCCCGGGAGAGAAAAGTCACTTAAGGAACTGAGTGATTTCTGCCATCACTGAAGGATCTGACAAGTGTATCCCAAGGGTTTCTACTGCCTTCTGGGACACTGACAGCCCCGTGGCAAGGTCACATCTAAAACCAGAGAGGAATCTCAAAAGCACATAGGTGTCAGGCACACTCTACGTCCTGCTCCATAAACTCGGAAGTACTTTTGCCTTCTGGGAAAAAAGAAACCCAGAATAACACGTTCCTGCAAACTCATTGACAATGTTATTTTTAAAACTTATAGAAACCTTGATCATCCGAGGGGGTAAGAGAGGTGACATCCATCCCCTGGCAGAGAGCATGGTACAAACCAGCAGAGTGGATTGATCAGCTGAGGAACACTTTAAACCACATCCTTGGCCAGGGACAAACCTCAAGGGATTGCTGCTCTGCCCTCCACGCTGCCAGGAATGTGTCCCTATAAATCTTGGTGTGATCATCATCACCACCAGGCATCCTCAGCACCAACAGTTCTTCTACTGTGATTTGTCCCTAGCAACCAGCATCATCACTCTGGGATGAAGGTCTGGCAGGATCCAGAATGGCTGCTCAGGTGAAGAGCAGCAGATCTTGTTCTTCCAAAGAGATTGTTGATGAACACTAGAGGTAACACCAGGGAGCCCAGGGTTTCTTTTCACTGTGGACAAGATTCTAATCCAGACATCTATGTTCTGGTAGAGGTGCTAACCAGAAGGTTGACTTCAAGCTTGCAGAAAGAAATTTAGGAACTGCAAAGCTAGTCCAAAAGAATGAAACCATGGCCAGAGTCCTAGGCAGTATTCCCTCCTGGATCTTTCAAAAGGAAAGATCACTGAAAAATCGCCTACTATACTCCATTAGTATTTTTGATACTCTACACCCAATGAAGTGAAGAGGGACTTTAGGGATTCTCTTTGCCAGCAATGTCTTTCAAATCATAAGAGGAGGGCAAGGCCTTGTAGTGAGTCTGCCTAACATCAATAAAGATTGATGAATGCCAAACACTACCCACAAAGTCAACCTTCTCATCTTAAACTCTTCAGAACTTTATAAAACTACCTAGAAATTCATGCTTCATTCAATTATATGAAACTTTATGTTTTTTTTCAGTAAGGTTTTCAAAGACTGTACTTCTGATCTAAGTTGTATACAGGTTGCCTGTAGAATGTGGGAGGCAACTATGTTCACCACTATACCACCAACACTACCCTGCTTGTAGAATTTGGGTGTCTCGTCTCATACAGTTTCCCCTTTTACAGCTTTGTTAAGAAGGGTTACTGTTTTGTGACTATTGGAAAGTTTCACACAAGCTAAATTCAAGGAATTAAAGTGTTAACAACTTCTGAAGAAGGATATACTCACATATAGCTAGACACAAACTATCCTGGACACACTTCCTATGGTACCCAGGGACCTGCTGCCAGTGTCAGTGAGATGTCCGTTCTGATGCACACAGCAGCAGGGGGCTGAAAAATCAATCTGCAAGCACAATTTGTTGACTGCTTTTCAAAGAAAATGAAATGGACGGAAATTATCTTTAGAGGAAACAGCACCGTGGAGTGGCTCAAGAACACAGCTTTTAGAAACAGGAAGACTTGAATTTGAATCTTGGCTCCAGCATTTCCTAGCTGTGAAAAACGTGGGCAAGGTGTGCAACCTCCGAGTTGGTTTACTCTCATATGAAGTATCAAGGATAACACACAATCTACAAACCGGTTGGGAGGTTTGAATGTACTCAACCACTAGGCATCCTTTCTCGCTCTTTCATCGCTCTGTCCTGGATGCTCTGGAGAATAAAATCCCATGACCTACTTCCATGACCCACTCCAATTCCTTCAAGTTAAGAACTCTTTGTTTAATTAAAAAACATTTTCCAACCATTTAAATTGTTCTCATGGTGTTCTGTTTTCAGAGGAAATTAAAATATGTCTCAGGTTTATCTCTCTCTGTGTGTGGCTACCAAATTCTCCATGTCTTAGAGACTTCAAAGCTAAACAGTAAATGACCTTGGGATTTGCATGGGTCTAGAATACACACAAGAGAAAAATGGCTAAATAAAGGCTTGAGAAAGTTAAACTCCACTTGACATTTTTCCTTGTTTCCCCCTTTATTCTGACTGAAGGTGGCTCTTTTGTGACACTAGACCCGAAAGGAAACAGCCAAGGAAAATATAGCTAAATAGCAATTTCCCAGGTTGTGGTTACTTCTAAGGTAGTTGCAACATCCTCATTTTTTCAAATCTATTTGTCTAAATATTAGCAATCATCCTAAATGTCCCCATTAGTACTGATTTATGAGAATCTGCTTACTGTTGATAACCAGACACTGAAAACAAGTGAAAAATAAATTTACAGCCGACTGAAAATGACTGGTATATAGGTTTCTCATCATTTAATGAATCAAACAGCTGGCATGTTTTGTTACATGCAAATAAGGTATTTTAAAAATCATTTTTATCCATCACTCTTTTGAAAGGGTGGATATCAGTCACAAGGAACTGGATGCTTCCTTTGTATTTTGTTCCAGCTACATCATCATAAGAGCCATTGGAACTTTAACGACTCAATCGTGAAGCTGCCTCAGAGGAGAAAGCTCTCAAGGGCCACATCTTCCCATAACATCGTTCTTGTTCTTCTCTGACATGACAATCTACTGTTTTATAAATGCTGGCAAGTGAGGGGGGAGCGGAGCACAACCCACGGAAAGTCAGTGGAAGGAAAGCGGAATCTAGAATGACACTTTCCCTTCTCTTTTCCCATCCACAGACTGCTCTCTGGCTTTTTCCTTCAATTTCCATGACTGCCAGCCCAGCCTCTTAGAATCTCTCATGTGTCTCATGGCTTCAGAGCCCCATGAAATTGTAAGCGCATCGTTGATAAGGACAGGAAGAGCACTTCCTTTACAACAGGGAAGAAGGCCAGGGAGGTCAGTTTACAGGATGCCCCCTGCCAAAGAGAAGCCCCATTCACTGCGCTAGGATGAAAATAGGCCACCCTTGGCTCTGCCTGAAGTAGGACATACTGCGAGGCTGCTTTTATTACAGACTCGAAAGGTTCCTCTGTTCAACCTGCCTCCACTTGAGAATCAAAGATAAAATCATCTCTCTCCCGACTTGAAGTTGGTGGAGTTCAAAAATAAGCTTCTGGGGCTGAAGCACTAATTGAATGAGTTATCACCAAGAATATTCAGCCACAATAGAATCTCATGTGAAGACAGTAAAAGATTATACAGCACCACTGTTCTCATTTTTTTAATATATCACTCCAAGCAAGTTGAGCAAGTAGGAAAAATAATATCATATCTTTAAATTTGAAAAACTTGCAAATTATTTTGAAAACTGCATTTCTATATTATAAAATGTAGCAATAAGTACCATTCTTTGGTCTGGTGTGCCCAAACATCTATCTTGTTGTTGTTAAAATATTTTTAAAGCAAGGTAACCATTCTCAAAATCTCAAGAAACTTTAATGCATAGAACAGATGAAAGATGTTTTAAGTATGAAGAATTTTATAAAATCTCATTTTACTATTAAATTTACTCACTATAAGGATAGTATGAATAATGAGGTTCCTTTGATTTGCCCCCAAATTTCAAACTGAGTATTATATATAATAAGACTTGTTTCAGCATTCAAATTATATCTGTTTTCTTTTAAGTTGGCAGTACTCAAAAATGACTCATTACTACAGAATCATTATAGAATAACTCTTAGTAACTATTAATAATCAATAAAGAATAGTTTTTAACTTTTTACCCTGCTGTTCAACTAAACAGAGGTTATGTTCCAAGCTTTATTCAAAGTATATAGAAATTTTTTCAACCAGACCACAAAAGTTAATGCACTAAGGTGGTTCAATATGCCAACATTTTGTATTTCACTATAGTTTTTAATTAGTTTATAACTGGTCACTTTAAAAGTATTATCTTTCTTGTTTGATAAACACAGTTTAAAATTTATTGCCTTTACTTTGCCTATACACAGAAATCATTTGTTCACATTATACTCAAGAATTACTCTGACTTCAATAAAAGAATTAACTGTATAATTTTAATTACATGTCTGTCTCATTATGTATCCTTCTAATTTTCTACATTTGAGGTACTGTGATTCCATCAACAGGTTAACCTTGTCACAGACTCTAACACCCCTCTTGCCTTCATTAGGCAAAGTCAACTCAATATTAAAAAGAATTCTTTCTAGGTCTTAATGGTGTCAGTCTACTTTCTACTCAAACTTCTTTAAAAGTCACTCCTTTAGGGAGACATGATGATAACATGGGTGCAAACATCTGCAATAAGATTTTTAAACAGTTTCCGCCTCAATGTATCCAAACAAGTCCTTTTTGGCCAAGGCAAATCTATCTTATGAGCAGCCTGGGCAGAGACGTTTGGGTTTTCATAGCTGGTATGGCTCAGCATGTCAACTTTTTAAAATGTTATGCATACCACATAATTTGGAGGTCCACCTATAGAAAGAAGTCTGACTCAATTATTCCCCAATCAGTGGAGGATACCTAGCAGGGGTTCCTTCTGGAAGCACCCTTTTCTTCTCTGCATCTGACCAGAAACATAAAATGCCTATGAGAGTTGGCCAGAAATCCAGTTAGGAGCCAGGCCACCAATGCCCCTTATGGATAAGCAAAAATAGCTCACCTTCCCAGGAAACTGTGATTCACTTCCTTTGAGTGAATCACTGAATTTCCTACCACTAGGCAAAAAGATTCATGGGCCTTTAGCTTCTATACTTTGCATTAAAAAAACAAAAGAGCTGTTGATACCCTGAGTAAAAAAACTATACATTAACCAATCTTTTTTCAAACTACCTAGCTTCTAGCCTGATGGCACAGAGAAAGGGAATATATGATTTCCAGTATTTCTCCCATATTCTGAATGCCATCCAACACTGCTCACCTAACCAGACTGAGCAGGGATCAACCTATTGGGTTGGCCAAAAAGTTCCTAAGATGTTATGGAAAAATCCTAAAGGACTTTTGGCCTATCTAATACAATACAGTAACAAGAGGCTGAAATGGAACATTGTAATTTTAATTACATGTGTGTCTCCTCACCATGTATCCTAATTCTCTACATTTAAGGTCCTGTGATCATCAACAGGATGACCCTGTTGCATGTTCTGGCATCACGCTTAAGCTTCGTCAGCCAACATTAACTCAGACCTAGCTGCTGGTCTTGCTTTGATCCCCTCCCCAAGTCCCTCTGAAACTCAAGTCTTGCCTTGTGAGTCAACTCACAAGGGTCAACTCAGAGACTGATGTCTGACTCCTGAATCCCTGTCTCCAAAACTCAGTCTCTGCTTCCTGCTGTCAGGTTCCCAATGTTGACCTACATTCACCTACTGTCTGACTGCCCTCTACTACTCAAGAGGATTCCTTTTCCACTCATGGGGAAGGTGAAACCAGGAGAGAAAGAATTAGGGCCTCATGGTTTCCTTCAAGAGAATCTTCTTAAAGGTTTTGGGTTCTGTATTATTTTTAAAGGAAGAAATTCCCCCTTCACATCTGGTTAATCTCTGGGTCCTCCCTGTTTCTAGTCTGGTGTAAACTGCCAGTTTACAGTTGATTCTGAGAGTGAATCAGTGGTGAAGTAGAGGGTGGGGGGACACAGAGTAATATATAGATTTAAGAAAAGATGTGATTTGGATCAGAAACTGGTTCAATCATGGGTCTGCTGCACTGTTTCTAAAGTGGTCCTGGTGAAGCTAATTAACTTCTCTCTACAAATTCTCATTCATCGAGGAATGTACTATCTTTACATAAGGTGACTGTAAGCATTACAATAGGTAAGGGACGGAAAGAACCTTAAACAATATCTAGCACAGAGCAAGAATAAAACCTGTTGGCTACTATAATTATTTCTCACTTATAAAAATATTCAGGGTAAGGTGTGCTATTCTGTATAAAAAGCATCTTCTCGAAGTTGCCATCCCACAAGCAAGTGAGGAAACTGCTGGGAAATGAAAGTGTACTCTCTTTTGTCACATTTTTCTATTTGAAACTAGCTTCTTCCAATTATCTCATATTGCCATCGAAGTCACTTGAGGAAATGAAATTTGCCTGCAGCCCAGGAGTTCTATATTCTGTAAGTGTGGTCCATAATTCCCCTTAAAGGAAGATACAATTTAACATTTCCTAGAGTCCTACCTTGTATCTGGTATATCTTGGGCCATTGTGATATCCTTTTCCCCCAAAACACAAGTTCACAACACAGAGAAAAAGCTGATTGTGACATCACATACAAGGGTCGTATTATTAAGTTACAGCAGCTATATTGAGAAAATCCAACAACATGAAGGAGATAAAGACAGAACATTGGTTCTGTTCTTTGGGAGCAAAGGAGATTAAAGCAGAAAGGTTATTTTTTCATATGAACTTGGCAATATTAGTTTGAATAGATGAAAGAGAAACAGAAAAAAAAAATAAGCTTAAGTAAAAATATCCACCACATAGCAATGAATAGTCTAAGGGAATGGAAGCAAAGAAAGTTATTAACTTAACCCAGAGCAATACAAGGCTTCCGATTATTTCCTGGGAGCTCTGCCTGTGCAAAGATGAGAAAACTGGGCTCATGTTTTAGGGTCTATAAATAAGGTAGGAAAAGTAAGAAACCTGTTATTCATAGCCCAAAAACCACAAGGAGTATATGCATCTCCTTTAAAGAGAATTGGATCAGCCTTAATGCTAGTGAAAAAAAATGCAGATGATATATTTATTCTACTTATGGTGGGATTTTTTATACAAAATAAAAATCAAACTAAATAGTACCACAAAATCCAGTACAAAAAAATGAGTGATGGCACATGTACCCACTAAGAACTTAAACTGAAAAGTATCCAATGTTACCTTGGGACAACTGGTTTACATGGAACAAACTATTCACTCTTCAAAAGACAGATGTGTTATCTCATGAGATTCTGTTTTTGTGACATTTAATAGGTCTCTTGGTCTGAGGGTCAAAGCTTTTGCCAACAGTTTCATTTTTCCTTCATGCAAAAGCTGTCTCCATCTGTACTCACCAGCATGTCTGTCTTTTCACCCTATTCCTCACTTCAAACTTCCCTAGGATCTGGCAGGTCTGAGAAACCACCATCGGATCCTGCACCAACTAGAAATGTCAACCAGAATCACACACCCGGATGAGACGGGTGAGGCACCATGGACTCTTCCAGATCGTGCAGACTCAGTTGTTTCCGCACTTGCTTGGGAACCTCCTCTATCCTATTTTAGTCATCCACTTTCATTGCTGAAGCATTATGCTCTGTCTTTTTTCATTCGGACTGACTGCCTCTTTTGTCAGCTCTAATTAATGATGCATGATGGCATTTAAAGCTATTTTCTTAAGCTTTCCCAGTTTTTATCACCCAGAAAGTAAAATGCAACCCTTTTTTGGAATATGCCCTTAATTAACCCACTTGATCTCTGATCAGTCGCCCTGAATTTCTTCAACAGACTGTCCAGGTGAGGACATCTCCAGTAATCCACTGCTTTTAGAAAGCTACATGTTGTTAGAAATGTTATCCAATTGCTTTTTGTTGAATTCCCTGTGCTCATCTCTGAAATATACAAGAGCTCCAGTGGCAGCAGCTTCAAAAATCAAGTCAAGAGTGAGACACCAGACAGAGAGTGGGAACCAACACATCAGCTCAGAAAAGCAGGCACACTTTCCTCTAACGTCAGGAGCAAGGGCTGAAGATAAAACCAGTGCAGAATCTGTCACCAATTCCTTTGAGCACATTCTCTACACAGTCTTCTAGTCCTGAGCTTAGCTGCATACTGGCTCTGCAACAACTGTGATTTATCCAGAGAGAAGCCGAACAGCAGAAACACCTAAGCTGCGAATACGCTGGTAATCACTTCTTGTCAGGAGTGACTCCTTAGGGAAATAACAGCATGTCTCCCAGAGGCACAGGCAATGATTCAGCAAACTCAAGAAGCCAGAAAAGCAATATTTAAGAGAGCAAGAATCATTAGGAACTCGGGGAGAAAAATGTAACTTTGCATGGAACCTACCTAAGCAGTTTGAAGGCACAAAAAGATAACAACTAGAAATAGTGTGTTAGAAGAAACAAACCCATACCATCTAGCAGATGTATGGTCAGAGAATTACTTTAAAACATTGTCACCAAAAAAAAAAAAAAAAAACCCCACATGTCTGGGTTATTTTGTCAGTTGCCCTAGTAGGCTACAATCAATATGCAAACTCTTAATTTTCCCAGAATTAAAATCGGTATCTACTAGGGTGGAAGTAGGGACCTATTGTTCAAAAACACAATAGAAATCACATAATTTCAATAGAACATTTCATTTTTTATGTCTTTTGCATATTTCTTAAAAAACTGACATGTCTTATTTGTTAAAATTAGACTGGCTGGTGTTTCTAGGGCTTTCTGAAGGGCACTGTTCAGATTTCATGCTCTTCGGTTACCTATTCTGTACCATTTTGTACATTTATGTTGAGTTTATATTCTCACTAACATTTTTGAAGTCTCTAAGACCTTGAGGAGAAAATTTCTTCATTTTCCTGATCTTGGAAGTATTACCCACCAAAAAAACTGTATTTCATAGTCCTATTGCCCATAGATCTAAGAATTCTTTTTATTCTCACAATTTCTATATAAAGATGCCAACAACACAATGTAAGCAGAACTGTAAGTTTGTAAGTATGGATGGACATCAAAATTACTACTAAATCTTATGAAGATACAATTCTATGGCCTGATCCTAAAGACAAATGGGGTATGGCTCTATAGTTATAGTATCATAATTATAATGCCATATAACTATAACCAGTTTTTGAGTAAGAAAGGGTTTTAGAATTATTCAGATCAAATACTCTCACTTTATAGTGTAAGACACTGAAGCCCAAAGTTGGTGACCTCTAGCTGATGAGTGGCTGGAGGCAAGGGTCTGATCTGAAGACCTTTCACCGAATGCTCATTGCACACCCATGTTTTACCTGTGAAGCAATCTACCCTGGAATGTCACACTGGACTGTATCATACGCCTCTCCACAGCACCACATCCTATCACAGCCTGCTAACATTTGATTAAAATGAAGGCCCTGGTTTCTGACCCATTCCCTCAAGAAGCAACATCCTTTTCCTGACACTGAGTCTGAGGGAGAAACTCTTTTCTCAAACCTTAACAAAAATTAAAGAATGCCATTCTTCCCAGGCCACTTTATTACACTGCCAAATAATAATGAAAATTATAATTAAAGTAACACATAATAATAAACATAATGCTTCACAGTTGCTACAATAGATTCACCATAAAATAACCAGACAAAAATGATCATTTCAATGCACTGATTGATTGCTAATGAATAGCAATGTCCAGACATCTGTTCTGGAGAATTTCTTCTGCTGATGCTGTAGATCCATCAATAAATGAGGGAAAATAAAAACTGTCAGCCAGGATGGATTCAACACTACATCAGGTTAAAGTGAGTTGTATATATATATAAGGCATACTTGGGCAGACTTCCTAGTTGAGGCATATGCCCTGCCTCCAATATGCCATCAAAAAAATCAAAGAAAAACTGTCATCAAGAAAACGCGATCAGTAACTCAAGGACCAGTTAATAACCAGGCAAGTACAGCTATTATTTGAATGGCTTAATATCAGCTCAAGTGTTTGAAATGACTCCCTTGCAAACTCACATTGGGCCAGGTCAAACGTCTTGCAATCAAATAGAAACTCACACATTTCAGTTTTGACAGAGAAAAGAGACTGAAGTGAAAAGAGTGTCTTCTCACACTATTCCCTGATCTGTCATCAGCAAGCCAGCCTCAGCTGCCTGCCTACCTCCAAGTGGAGAGAAAGGGGAGGGTCCTCAGAACACTGTTCAGACGGCAAAGAAATGCACAGTCACTCAGGTGCCCTGGGGAACCAGAGGAAGCACAGGCTTAGGGTCGTGAAATTTGTGCTCCAAGAAGGAAACTAAAGAAAGAAGAGATTTACTATACTATTTTAAACAAGAAGGGAAAAAACAGGAAGATCTAGTCAAGGACTGGTACCAATTGGTGCTTTTCTATCATTGGAAAGCCAGAGTTCTATATTCTAGCCTAGTCTGTCGAGAGTTAAAATATACACACATGCTGATAACCAGCAAGGACCTACTGTACAGCACAGGAGATGCTCCTCAATATTCTGTAATAAACTAAATGGGAAAAGAATTTAAAACAGAATAGTTATATGTATATGTATTACTGAATCACCCTGCTGTACATCTGAAACTAACACAATATTGTAAGTCAGCTATAGTCCAACATAAATCAAAATTAAAAAAAAAAAATCACAGTTGATTATCTTACCTTCTATTCTGCTACCATAAGGAAATCTTTAGTGACTTATCTAAAGATTGATTCAAACCCTGAAATTATAAATCTATTGTCTTTGAAACAATAAAAAAAAAATTCCAAAAGGGTAGATACACGTGTACAACCCCAAACTGTCAAAGACTTGTCAAAATGATCTGTTTTAATGAGGCTCCATTTCTTACAAGGAAGTCTCTGTAATATTCTGATTCTTTGTAGACAACCCAGCCTATTTTTTGTAACATCCCTAGAATAATAACCCAGAAAGTTTTCCTTGATAAACCTGAGTATAAAGGTATGCATACTGAAATCTTTTCTTTAAAAATGTTTACTTCCTTGAGTTTATATTAGCCATCTAAGCATTTACAATTTCCTACACAGTTCTCAGGCAAGACTTTAAATCAATTCACCATTTTCACTTCCTGAGTACATGTCTCCTGTTTCAAACAATATCCTGAATGTGGTCTAATTGCAAGCTGCATGCTCAGTCCCTCAGTCGTGTCTGACTCTTTGCAGCCCATGGACTGCATCCCAGCAGGCTACTCTGCCACTGGAGGGGGTGGCCATCTCCTGCTCCAGGGGATCTTCCCGCCCAGGGATCAAGCCCACATCTCCTGCCTCTCCTGCACTGTCAGGTGGGTTCTTTACCACCAGAGTCACCAGATGTGGCTTTTTTTTTTTTTTAATTAGCTTTTTTAAAGGGGTGGACAGTGACATCCTTATTGGGGTACTTTCTTATTGGATTTATAATTTACCCACAAAATAAAAGGAATTTGTAGTTTTCTAGCATAGATATACAATAAAACCACCTGGGGAGACTGTTAAGCATACCAATACCTGGGCCTCACCGCTAGAGATTCTGACTTAATTGGCTAGCGTGGTGCTTAGGTACTGATATTTTTTAAAAGCTTCCCAGGTGCCCCCGCTATGTGGTGCTAGTATATAACCGAAGTTGAGAACTTCTGCTTTGTATTCTTTCCCTTAGGTTTAATAACTAAGAATTTGTCTCTTCTTCTGGATTTGTTCCATAGATTTTCCTGAATCTTACATTGATCCACAGGAAGAGTTATCTCTTTGATACACTTTTGCAGATCTTGTTACAGTCTTTATGTCAGTCAATGTATTTCCTGTTCTCCCAGATTTAAGAGGATGCGCATTACAGACGCATTTTGTCTACATTTTATCCTGGCTACTGACACAAACTAATGACTAGGTCAAGGCCTAAGATGGAATCCTGTGACATGATTTTTTTTTTTTAATGAACCTATCATCTTTTAGGTAAGACCATTCAACTATTTACCATTCTCTCTCTTCCAGGCATTTCTCCATCCTTTCCAAAAGAAAATCAAGAGTGATCTTATCAAATAGACATTAAAATTCTCTCATCAACCAGGTTAGCAACTGTGTCAACGCTAAGGAAAGTCTGATAAGACAGCATTGCTTCATTTCATTCTCAGCTGTCACAGTTTAAGAATCCTGTTTTTAAAAAACCTAAATATCCAAGAATTATCCATATTTGAGAGAGTTGGTAGATACTCTTTGCAAATACTTTCCATTTTCATTTTTTTCCTAAGCCTAATTTGATGAACAGACATAATAAAGTCAACTCAACTTCACCTCCTCTAGGAAGTTTTTATATTTATTTGGAAGAGAGAAGCTCTACATGTATATAGTGCTCCATGGGGACTAATGGCTTCATTCCATCAACAAGACATTTTAATTCTCTGCTAAGGAACTAAAGATTCTTTCTTCTTTGCCAAGAAATGCACTCCTCTAAAACTCTGAAACGGTCCAGCAGCACGTAGAAGATGAGTGTTGTTTAACATGGAGAATTTATCTCCATGATGTATTAAAGTCCACCTCCCTCCTGGGGACACACATTAAGGAAGGGACAGCTACAAGTTTACTAGGAGATGCTAATGCCAGAGGTTGAGTGTGCTAATTGGTGCTTTTGTCACTATTCATTAGAGTAGCTTATATCATGGTCCTAATCAAGAGATAAGCACAATATGAATTAGCTATTCAGAAAAGAAACATTCTACTTATGGGATCACTGGGGGTTTTTTCTTCTGTTTTTACATTTTTAAACAACATTTTTGTTCATTTCTCACTTTAAAATGTGGTGCTTCAAAGGAACAAATCTTTCTGTAAAAAACAATTTTTTTGGTAAACCAGATAACAGTGGACAAAGAAATAACCTAATTATTTCAACATTTCTGCCATAACTGGCCAAAGATTTACAAAACACAGACAGACTCAGGTTTTGAAAACAAACTTATGGTTACCAAAGGGGAAACACTGGGGGAGAAGGGCAAGTCAGGCATCTGGGACTGACACACACAAACTACTATATGTAAAATAGATGACCAACAAGGACCTACGGTATAGCACAGAGAAGTCTACTTGGTATTCTGCCATAACCTATATGGGGAAAGAATCTGAAAAAGAGTGGATGTATGTAGGTATAATTGAATCCCTTTTGTGCACCTGAAACTAACACAACATTGTAAATAAACTATACTCCAATAAAATTTTTTTAAGATTCATAAAGTCTGGCTTTATGAAGACAGAGAGATAGGCACTCTTTAGAAGAGTATTCTCCAACTACAAAATCTTAAACATTATCTGACCAAAGGTGATCTTTTTATAGAGAACACTCTGTACTGAAAAGCTATTGTTTGTCAAAGTGTCTTGTCTCTCTCCTTCAGCATATGAAGATGGAACATTTTTGCAGTATTTCTTGTCTTCAAAAGCCTAGTGTATTAAGCTTAACTTGACTTGTTTTGCCTCCTGACAGATATTCAACAACCAAAACTATAACACAAATGTCACTTATAATTTGGTTGCAACGTGTAGAACTAATTCTATATCTGTGATGCTTAAAAAACACAAACTATATATCCTACATTAAAAAAAAAATAATGCTCATAAGAACATTTCCTTCACCTATTACAGCTCATTCTTTATCTTCAAATCAATGAGTCATCCCCTACATCTTTTAGGTTGTCCAAAGCAAAGGGTGCAGGATTTGATTTTCTTATCTTGCTTCTATAGCAAGCTAGATTCTCAGAAGTTCTTCATGTACTATTGAGACCTCTGTGGGAGTTTTGCTAATGAGTTATCAAATTCCAGGAATCATTTGGAAGAATATTTCCCTTGGGCCTAACGAGTAAGAAACCCCAGATTGCTGGACTCTACTTGAGCCATAAACATTCCTATGTACCCTACAGAAAACTGGAGAAATTTTTATTTCAAAGTCACTTAGAATAACATAAACCCATGTCTACCCATTAAATGTCCAGCAAAAGTGAATATATTCCTGACCCGTCCTCATTTATTGTGCCTATAAGGCAGGAAACTGTAGAGTGCAGAAAAGACACTCCTCTAGAAGAACTGTGGAACATAACTGAACCAAACTCAAATGAGCATGGGCATAGGATCAGAAGCAGAGGGAGAAGCCAGGCTGTTTCTGACACCTCGGCTGAACATTCTAGGATATTTTCCTATTAAATGGCAGGGATAGCTATTCTTAAACTATTTCTGAAGTTTAGGGATTCAGTAGAAGAACCTGACAAAATGATCCCAGCATTGGAAGAATTCCTAATGGGAGCAAAGCTTTTTGCTAAGGAAAAAAAAAAAAAAAAAGACGATGACCTCAGAGAAAGGGTTAGGGTATTTCACTGGAAAGAGTGGAGATATTAATAAAGTTAAGCCACTTTTCTGACTATATTAGAATTCAAATATTAGTGCTGGAAGCAACCTAGAGATCATATCATCTGAGTCCTTATTGTATAGACGCAAGAAGTAACAATTCAATGACTCAGTGTTAGTGGCAGAGATGGGAGGGAGTCGATTCTAGACAAGAGCTTTTTGCTCCTTCATCACACTGAGGGTCAAGTCAATCACTCCTTGGTCCTCTTAAACACTTCTATAATTATAGAAGAATGACTGTTTGGGTCTCTTTATGTACAAAGTAAAGCAACTAGAGATAAAACTGAATTTGTTAAAGCTGGATCGTGGATAAAGAGGTCATCATAGCTACCTTTCAGAATCTGAAGGGCTAGCTTTGGCAGAGGCAGCCAATTGATTCTGGTTGTCTTCAGTGGGATTCCTGTGGCTCAAAATTTTGGCTCAAGATAAAAGAGATCTTTCTAATGATCACAAACCAATGAAAGGAACATTTAGTGAGGTCTTACTATGTGACCAAAGTCACCCTCATCATTCAGCATAGGTTGTCTTCTTTAATCTTTCCAACAATGGTGAAGTAGGTTTTATTATTCCTATTGTAAAGAAACATATGAGAATCCCCATATGCTGTTGGTGGGAGTATAAAATGGTACAGCTGCTTTGGACTGAAAACAGTCTGAGAGCCCCTCATAGGTTAAATATAAAGTCACAATATGCCCTCAGCATCCACTAGGTGGTAGGTGATGCCCAAAACATCTGAAAACATAGGCCATGCCCAAAACAACTGAAAACATAGGTCCACACAAAACTTGTGCATCAAAGTTCACAGCAGTATTTTTTCCAAAAAGTGGAAACAAGCCAAATACCCATCAGTTAATAAATAGATAAATAAATGTAGTATATCTCTAGGATATGTTTATTTCAGCCATTAAAAGGATGAAGTTCTGATACATGCTACAACATCAATGAAATTTAAAAACATTATGCTAGGTGAAAGAAGACAGTCACAAAGGGCCATATAAAATATGATTCCATTTATGTGAAGTGTCCAGAATAGGCCAATCTATAGAGTCAGGAATTAAACTGATAGTTACCTATGGGATCAGGGTGTAGGACAATAGTAGGGCGGGACAGGTAACAGAGTACCTGTTAATAGGAATGGGGTTTCTTTTCAGAGAGGGCTGATGAAACTGTTATGGAGTTAGTACTGATGATTATACCACACTGAATAAACCAAAAAACACTGAGTATTAAACTTCAAATGGGTGAAATATAATGTAGATTCTATCTCAAAGCTATTTAAATAGATATGTTAATGAAGCTCAGGGAATATACACAATTTATCCAAGATACAAAATGTACTAACCAACTAAAAACCAATTATTTGGCAATTTAATGTGTTATTGCAGCCCTGTTATTTGACATTAAACCAACAAACTTTCATAGGCAAAAAGAACAAACTCAAATATTACCATTTAGCCATTTCTTATGCTTTGATTCAAGCAATTTATTCATGTTTACTAGAGCTTCCTCTCCCTATGTGGTCACTGAAAGGAGTTTCATTTCATTTTGATAGTAAGATTATTCCACCAACATCTAACATCCTGATCCTGAATTCAAATTTAACACGATGTAGGAATCATCACGAGATCTGTGGAGAAGTACAGCTCCATTCCTCAAAGATTTAAAAAATAACTGCCAAACAAATTTATGTTTATTACATTTAAATATCAAAATTATTAACAAATGTATATTTAGTCAAGCCTGGTATTGTTCATCTTTCATGAGAACGTTTTTCACCTAAATATTTATAAGAAACATTTCAAACACATCTTATATTCAAGTGTTTCATAATTTTAGAGTAAAAATGATTAAACTGCATTTTTTTAAACAAAAATAATTCCTGGTATATCATGTAAACCAGTGGTTCCCAACCTTTTTGTCACAGGGACTGCTTTTGCAGAAGACAATTTTTCCGCGAGAATAGGGGGTAGCTTGGGGATGATTCAAGTGCATTACATTTATTGTGCACTTTATTTCTAATCTAATGTCACTGCTGATCTGACATGAGGTACCGGTCCATGGCACAGAGGTGGGGGACTCAATGTAAACTATGCATACTGCTTCCTCATGGCAAAGGAGAACAGGTAATTAAATGGAAAAGAAATCAGTTTAAAAGCAAACAACAAACAAAAACCCAGATTTTATTCCATAGAATTCTTAGACTACAAAATACAAAAGTTGGGAGAAACTAAGAAACACAAGTTGCAGATCAATGAAAGATAAACTAATTAAATTCACACATACACAACATTGAAATCAGTAAGTAATAGAAAGCTAAACTTAATAATTATATTTATTGATAAAATGGAAAGAAACAAATTTTACACATTTATGTGTTCCAACACCTTTCATATTTAAAATAGATAATGCCCATAGCTGATGGGAAAACTTCCATTTGTGAATTAGGCAGAATGGATTTTCGTACATATTCCTGAAAGACAAAGAAATAGCTGTAATTTGACTACACTTATATTTAAGTATGACTATACAATATTCCACAAACCAATATTTCAACTAAAATTGCAAAATCACATTATGGAGATCCACCTGTCTCTCTTCCTATTCTATTCTCAGTGGTGCCTTAACCAACCTCTTACTCTGGTTATCAGTTCATCCTCAAGGGTATTTTAGTCTGGTTTCAAATCCCAGCTCTGCCACCTACTAGGCAGTTAAACTCTGGTAGGTTTACTTTCCTTTAAAATGGAGCTGATAGGAAAGCTAATATTACTGTCAGAATACACAAATGCCACAACTAAAGCACTTTAACATAACACCTCACAAGATTCAGTAAACAAAGGTTAGTACTATTTGTTATTCTATGCCATACACTGCGTAAAAGATAATGCTAAAATGAAACACGAAGACAGCTTTGCCTTGATCAATATTCTTTTCAATATTTCTTGGTGGTTATCATCAATAGACCACTTTGAACTCACATGGAACATGAGCTGAACACATTTCTTTTACATTGTGTACTTTTATTAATATTTAAAATCTGGCTATCAACATATTATTGGTAAGTCACACCCTTTTGTTTACCTTGTTGGAAAAATCAATCTGGTCCTATGTAAGTAATTCTCTCACCTAATCAACTGTGACACATAGATGGAACTCAGGCATCACAGACCCTGAGCTTTAGAGGCTAGACTAAACAGTTACAGAGAAATTCTATGATAATCTATTTATTTGTCTGTAATTTCTTTCCAAGCTCTTAACTTTAGACTTAGTAATACAGAAGAACCAACGGGGACTGAAATCAGAGTTGAATGCTGTCTTCCTCATACAGGTAAGGAAATGTTTCTAATAATCCTCCATATTGATGTGTGAAGTACTTTGGATTTTCTTTGGTTTTCAGAAAAATCACAGTAACAGCAGGATATAAAGCATTTGAGCTTTGAGAAGCCCTTAGTATCACAGGAGAAATGTGCATTTTACAGCTCAATGTTGTTGTTTAATTGGATAGGGATTACTCAGTTCAGATAACTGTGTAGGCCTCAGCTGTTCAATTATATGATTACACAGTAGGGGGGTTGTGTTTGGTAAGTTAGACAATTGTGACAATAAATAAACCACCATGGCCTTGCAAGTTAATATTTTCTTCTACTAGGCAATATTTTACTTTTCCATCATATCAGTGAAATATAATGGTTAAGCAACTTCATAATCATATTTCAGAAAAATAAATCCAACAAGTCACTGTCTTGTCATAGAAGGTTAGACAACATCGGAGCCAGCTGATGTGATAAGGAAAAGGAAGTTCACAGGTCAGGTTGAGGAAAGACATCAACTAACTGTGTGTCTGGCCAGTGCCAAGTGCATGATCAATGCTGAGGTCTTTCTGGTCCCAACACTTAAACCCCTGCTCCTTACTGCAACCCTAACCTTACAGAAAAACCAAAGAGACAAAAAAAGAACCGTACAGACCAAGGATGGGGAACAGGGGGCAGGAACAACACAGGTGGATGTAGTTCAAAAATTAAAAGAAAGTCAAAGAATAAGGTAGAAACACAAATGCAAAAGAATAAGGTTGACAGAGAGAATAAAACTTAAAGGGAAAAAATGTAGTTGCTAAAGATTTTAAAACGCCACCCTTTCCCACATTTCCCAAACAAATCTTCTTTTTCATATTTTTCCCTGTTTTCCACTACTATGATTTTCCATGGTATATTATATTTCATCTCCTCTGGCCATTCTTATTTCTGAACACCACTGATTTTTTAAAAATCATCTTAAAATATCAATGGAATATTTCTCTATGGTTTTTTAAAACATGCATTAACATTACATGCAAGATTCCAAATCATATCACATAGATATATCCATTGACAAAAGAAGTAATAAATGCAGTATTAGGAATTTCAAATACAAAAATATATAAAAGGCAAAATACTGGGTTGGCAAAAAAGTTCATCTTTGTAAGATGTTACAGAGAAAATCCCAAATGAATTTCTTGGCCTACCCAATTAAGACTAACAAGTCTCTATCCTTTAAGGAAACAAAACTGATAGTTCTTGTGGGGGAAAAAAAACTATATACATACATATACATACAAGTGTATGTATCCATGTGTTTGTGCTATGAAAGTTTAATAGTTTTTGTTAGTGTTCATTCTAAATAAAGGGTACCATTTTGTATAATCATCCTCCTTTTTTTTTTCTTCAGCTAAGACAGCAAAAGAGATGATTTATTGTACACGTTACATTCAGCCACAACTGAGAAGAGAGCTAGTCCATAGTTATCACAGGTCCAGGGCAAAGGACCAAAAGGGATGGCTTTGATCGAGCAAGGTAGGTCTCTCAAAGGTGGTCAAGGCGATCAGAATGGCCATAGATGTTCCAGATCCATTGAGAAGTTCTAGATAGTAGGCATGCAGTCAGTCCACAATTTGTACCAGCGTCCCTGGCCTCTGGCTTCCCTTGTTTCCGCTTCTGTGGCTTCCATGGGTGTACAAGTTTACTTGGACCTCTGCCTCATCTTCTTTTGCACTTTAGTCTGCGCATTCGCTTCTTCCTCCACTTCGCTCTCATGGCGCAGAGGTTTCTCAAAAGACCGCACTAAGGCCGAGAGATAATCATCTTGCTTTTATCAACTTATTATTATATGCTGAAGACCTTCCCATGTAGATATGTTTATATGTTTTAATAGCTGCCTGGTATTCAATTGCATGGATGTGATGACATTAATACCTTATAGTGCAGGAGACCTAGGTTTGATCCCTAGGTGGGGAAGATCCCCTGGAGAAAGAAACTGGCAACCCACTCCAGTACTCTTGCCTGGAAAATCCCATGCACAAAATAGTCTGGTGGGCTACAATCCATGGGATCACAAGAGTTGGACACAACTTAGCGACTAAATCTTCAGAAAGACAAAGCTGAAATGACTATCCTTGCACATTATCTTGGGAACTTCTTTTTATGAGGATGCTAAATGGAAAAATTCTTAGCAGCTAAATCGTTCAAAGATTTTAGACAATTTAAGCTCTGAAAAAACTGCTAAATTGCCTTCCAACAATGTTAGAATAATTTAAAACTCCTAACAACAAGATAAAAAACAACCAATTTTCCCATACCTTTTATGCATTAATATACATTTTTTACCCACGGACTGACAGCTATTTCTGAAATATTGTACAGGCATACCTCATTTTATTGTGTTTCACTTTACTGCATATCTTACAAATTGAAAGTTTGTAGCAACCTTGCATCAAGCAGGGCTAGCAGCACCATTTTAACCGAAGTAGGATTATTTTTTAGTTAAAGTACGTTGTTTAAGTATGTTGTTTACGACGTGTTATTGCTCACTTAACAGGCTACACTATAGTGAAAACATAACTTTACGTGCAATGGGAAGCAAAATTCACATGACTCACTTTACTGCAATATTTGCTTTATTGTGGTGGCCTGGAACCAAACCTACACTATCTCTGAAGTATATCTGTGCCAGAAAGTACTCATGAACCCCAAATTAAGTCAGCTGAGATGGAAATATGACATACAAATACCTGGAACTATTGCTTTCATTTAATGGTGCCACCACTGGTTACTGGATCCTGTACTGCTAAAAAAGGTTTTGAGAGAAAGTTACAAGTAGGAGCCAAGAGCAGATTAACAATATTATTAATATTTGATAAGGACTCATTATCATAGAAAGCCCTTGCATTCTCAGAATTAATTTCAGAGAAACTTAATAGAAAAACTTTTGGAAAAGGAAACAAGATCTAATCAGATCAAGTGGCTTCTAATTTAGCATTTCAAGTCATGCTTCTGACAGATGTCAAGTAACAGACTTGGAGAGAGAGGTCTTCAGGGGTCCACGGCAGAAACTAATTGAACTGTCTTCAAGCAGACACACATGGCTACACACCATTGCCATCGCCTTTCCAATCATGGAGCAGTTCTTGCCTGGAGAACCTCAGGGACGGAGGAGCCTGGTGGGCTGCCGTCTATGGGGCTGCACAGAGTCTGACATGACTGAAGTGACTTAGCAGCAGCAGCTGATCTCAGGATAGAGCACTGGCATTGATGCCCTTAGGCTGTTATCTGAGGCTAACTCAAGACAAGAAGAAGTGTCCACAGATAATTTATACAACCACATTGATTTTTCAGTAACAATCCGACCTCCAACCTAGATTTAAAACTAAAACTTTTCATAAATATACAAAAATAATAAACTTCTCTGGTGCCAAATAATTTATGGTATTTGGTAGGAGAATGTGGGAGAATTCTAGTGTGTTGAGGTAACTATTTTTGTGATAAGTACTTGATTTAATTAACAGGGATTTTTTTGTTTGTTTTTGTTTTTTTAATGTACAAGTAATAGAGTGCACAATTGAGAATATTTTCAGCACTACTTGGTATTTAACGATACCAACAAATGCTCACAATATCAAATTTAAAAAGCAGGATATTTAAAAATCAAATTTAAAAACCTGAATGTAATATATGATTCCAAGTTTGTAAATACTCACAGACATGTCTATACACATCCACAAACATTAACACTCATATTTGAATGGAAAAAAATTCTGGAAGGGAAATGCCTGAAAAGAATGATTTTTATCTGAATGACTGATTTTCTCTTTGTTCCTATTGTCTACATTTTTACAAATAACTACATTAAAGGCCTACATTTATTCATTTTAAAAAACAGGATATAAAACTACTATATATACAATAGATAAACAACAGGTCCTACTGTATAGCTCATGGAACTATGTTCAATAACTGTAATAAAGTATAGTGGAAAAGAATACTAAGCAGAATATACATGTAACTGAACCACTTTCCTGTACAGCAGAAATTAACACATTGTAAATCAACTATACTTCAATAAAGTCTTTTTAATTAAAAAAATAATAGGATACAAATCTTCTTTCCAATGCATCAAAGTTTTCAGAGACCTAAGCATACTTTGTCTACATACTAATTCCATATCAAATACAAAAATAGAACAGCTTCAGTGTTTTCTATTTACTAACATGGCTCAGAAAACATTGAAGCAAAAATGGTATGCTCTAATGTGATCCCATAACAAAAATAAAAAGGTGAGAGTGAAGATCCCTTTAAGAAAGGCACCACCTTCCTGTCATGTTTATGTAGGAACACTGTGTGACGTCCTTCACTAAAGAAATGACTTCAGTGGCTTCTTAGCCTCACGGACACATGAGGAGGTTGGAGTATAAGAACCTATGGAAAAAGGTGAACATCTTACAGGAGTACCTATTTAACAACTAGGAAGGAGTGGATGGTAATGACTTGACCCCATTACCTTTCTATCAAAGCCAATGCTGTCTTATGATAGACTAAAAAGCCAACAGATAACCAACAAGGACCTATTGTATAGCACAAGGAACTCTATTCAATATTTAGTGATAACCCATATGAGAAAAGAATCTGAAAAAAGGATGAAAGTATGTATTATATGTAACTGAATCACTTTGTTGTATACCTGAAATGAACACAATTTGTAAATCAACTATATCCCAATAAAATTTTTAACAAATTGAGAAGTGTGAACTTAAAAAAGAAGAATAGAAGGCTAGTATGGCACAGGGAATTCTCAATATGCTGTAATGATCTATATGGGAAAATAATCTTAAGAAGAGTAGATATACATATGATTGATTGATTCATTTTGCTGCACAGCAGAAACTAACAGTCATTGTAAATCAACTATACTCCAATAAAACTTTTTACCAACAGAAGCCCAAGTTTACATAACTTTCAAAATAAACGAAAAAAAATTTCAAAATTTCCAATGGAATTTCAAGCTTGCTACAGTTTGTCATGACTACTAATTCACTGTCCTTTAGGGGTTTTTCCAAAAAGTCTGGGGAATGCCGGAAAGGGGGCTGAACACAAACCCAGAGAGGGGGACAGGGTGCAGACAATGAAGACGGCGCTCCCCAGACCCCACGCACAAGCAGAGTTACGAGATCTTTCAGGCATTCTAGTGACAGAGGAGGGACAAAATTTCTTTAGATTGCTAATGTCACTCCAAAGAAAAGGCAAGGCAACGAGGAAGAGGGGACTTGGAAACTCCCTGATGGTCCAGTGGTTAGGACTTGGCACTCCATGCTGGGGGCCAGAATTGGGGAACAAAGTTACAAAGTTCCTGCAAGCCACACAGCGGGACCAGAAAGAAAAAAAACAGAGAGAGAGAGGACTCAAGATAACTTTGCTTCTCTCTGAAAAGTAGGAGGGTCACAAAGATAGGAACAACAGGTGAAATCAAATGAAACACTTATATCCCAACTTTATATGAAAACCTTCAGGGATGTGCAAATAAAACATTAAGTCTGGAGAATTTCAGAATCTGAGTTCATACTTTGGCTTCCAGCAATTATGGGCTTTCAAAGGAGTTAGCCCTGAGTTTTTCTTGAGGTTAGCAAGAATATGACTTAATGAGAGACTCTGCAGACTTTTAGGGGATTCTCTAATATGAATCTAAAATCTAATTATTACGCATGCAATTGTATGCTTTAAAATATTCCATGTTCATTTTGAAAGAAACACATGTGTATATACATTTTTAGCACATATACACTACTACGTGATTGCTAGTTATATTTCTAAAACGGAGAATATGGGAATATTTTCTTTATATTTTTCTTCATTTAAATTCTTTTTTACAAAGATTTTATATCTAGATGAGAAATCACATATAGATAAACACATACACATGTATACATATATAATTTAAATATTATTTTGTTAACCCCAAACCTTCATTGTCTTATCTACCGAAAAAATGCATGCCACTCAGGAGCTACCATTCAAATCCAATTAGAAATTCAACTCAAAATTCATAAAACTTGACAGTAGCATTGAATCATTTGAAAATACTGAAACACATATACTAATGCAGAATAAAAATAAATCCTTAAATACAAACTTCAGCCTTTTTTAAATGGACCCACTGATAACCAAGTCTATCAACCATAATCCTTACTGGAAAAACACACATGAGATAAACCATGACAAGTATTACCATCTCTCCATCTTATAGAAAGACAAACTGAAAATAATAATCACCCTGTATCGGTGGTCACCAACTGAAGACAAGAAATGCATTTCTTGTTTACTGGTATTAGCTGTGTCTGTAAATTTTGGCTTGTTGGTCACATCACCTCTCCAGATGTTTTATTTTGATTTCAGAATTGATAGAATTCAAATTTTCCCTATTCAAGAGAGAAGGTATCTTTATTTTATATATTTTTCCTAGCCCAAACAAATACATCTGAAAGACTATTTTTAAAAAGGTGACTAAAAAAATTAATTTTGAAATAGTCTCTCAGCTCTACAAACAAAACCTATTAATAGTTACAAAGCTTAGAATGATCTTTTTTCTCAAAGAAAGAAAATGTTAGTAAGTGATCACTCCCAATTACACACAGATACATTTTGACTAGGCAGAGCTTCCCTGGTAGCTCAGCTGGTAAAGAATCCGCCTGCAATATAGGAGAGCTGGTTCACTTCCTGGGTCAGGAAGATCCACTGGAGAAGGGATAGGCTACCCACTCCAGTATTCTTGGGCTTTCCTTGTGGCTCTGATGATAAAGAATCTGCCTGCAAAGCAGGAGACCTGGGTTCAATCCCTGGGTTGGGAAGATCTCCTGGCGGAGGGCAAGGCAACCCACTCCAGTACCTTGCCTGGAGAATTCCGTGGACAGAGGAGCCTGGCGGGCCACAGCCCACAGGGTCGCAAAGAGTCAGACCCGAGTGAGCGGCTAAGCACAGCAGAGAGCCCACCTCAGAGACTGGCTGTATCCCGCCAGTACATCTGTCCATCCTGCCTCCACATGTACTTGGGTCTCACAGCACGCAATTACCTTTTAAAAGATCTAGTTCCATAGTAGCCAAGATAGCCTCAAATGTATCATCAACACCAATGTGCAGACAGGACAAGGATTAAAAGGAAATTTTTCATTAAACAACAAAAACTAAGACTTCACATCTTCATGGTTTATTGGTGTTGTCTTAATATTTTGCCTTCAGTTGTTAGGCCAGAAGTTAAGAGAAATAATGGGATACCTAGATGTTTGTTATGAATTTGGTAATGAGGTTCTCAGAATGAAAGAATAAAACATTCTAAAAAGGACCTGAATGGAGGAAAAAAAGAAAATAGAGCTTCAAACTTGCTCTACAATATAGTTTTCATACTGAAGAGGGAGGGAGGTAGTAGATTTGAAGGAACAAATGCAGTAGCCTTAAGACTCATCAACATTCAAAAAACAGGCAGAAACTGTTTTGTTCCAACTAACAAAGAACTTCATATACAAAACTATAAGCTCCTATAGGTACTGACTATAATCCACCTTATTATTACTCAATTTCAATAAAACTTAAGTCAACAGATGTGAACATATACCAATCATTCTAGCATTTATTTAGCACATATATGATAAGCCCTTTGTTAGAAACTGGAAACACAATGAAAATGAAACAGAGGGAATATAAGAAGGTGATAGACACAGAAATAAGGGAGAGAAAGGTGATCAGAGGGAGCTTCCCAGTCGAGCAACTTGGATATTCAGTATGTTTGGTAGTTCTGTCCCTGAACTACAGATGATAATACAACTTGATGATACTGGCCAAAGTCACTCAGTTATTTCCACCAAAGTCTTTGCAAACTAGGGTAACAATGGCCTTTCCAGGTAAGGTTTCCTTTGGATATAAAAACAGTTGACATAGTTTTGGTTCCAGACATATATCTCATTATAAATTACCATGTTGCTCTATACTTCAGCATCTTAGAGATTTGGTTTCTTACGATCAGTTCCCTTGAACAAGTTGGTCAATGAAAGTGCTGACACCTGATGCTTCTGGATTTTCAAGCTAAGCACCAGATTTTAGAAGCTAATGACCTCACTGAGCTACTCTCCCTGAGGAACCATCCAATGTTCCTGGTTAATCATCTAACGCTGAAACTTTCCTTTAAAGCTTGCTCAAAGTGATGTTAGTAAACCCACATAACAGGACATTGTTTGCCAAAGTGCAGCAAGGAGTACTTTAAAGCTAAATTGTGATCTTTCTACCAGCCTATGTTCAATCTCAAGTTGCCATGATGCGGATCTTTGGAAATTTTAGAGAAAGACTGGCACGAGGCAACTCATGCACATGTTTTTAAGGCAATTTCATCGTATTTGTCAGTATGACTAATACCGAGGCTGCTAGCCAAAATCATGCCTTACATTCTGTTGCCTGACTTTTGAGTGAAATTTCATGGCCCCTATTGGCTACAAACACAGATCACACATCCGAATCTATTAAACCTGAGGGCAAAACCCATCACATTGTACTTCTGTTTGCAAACCATCACCAACACCAAAACATACTGTTTTAATCTCCAGTAAGCTGCAAAGATTTAGAATTTCCTGAGAATTGGGGTTGATAATGGCAACCCACTCCAGTACTCTTGCCTGGAGAATCCCAGAGCCTGGTGGGCGGCCGTCTATGGGGTCACGCAGAGTCGGACACGACTGAAACGACTTAGCAGCAGCAGCAGTACACACTCACTGAAAGACAGTCCCTTAAAAATGTATTTACCAGAAGCAATAGTGGATGTTGCTATGAAATCCTGGCATTGCTCAAAAAAATAAGTCAGACTGAAGTTCTGGCACGTTCTTCTTCTCTGTTCTCTAATTCTTTTATTCCCTCCCACTCCCCATATTGCTCCCTTCATTCTGAAAAGTAATGCCTTCCGTCATCTCCTGTTGTTCCTCAACTCCCAGCTCCCACCCATAATCCTTGCTCCTGTCTTGCTCTCTCTGAGGCTCAAATGGCAAAGTTCTACCTGCCCAATGATAGTCAAAGGATACTGAAACCCCAAGTGTCTGCACTATCATCAATTTCAAATCTCTCCTTCAAACAGAAGACACGGATGTCCAGACAGATTCAGCAACTTGCCTCAAGTTAGGGAATTGTTTCTTGTCAGAATCCAAGGTCTTCTAATTCCCCAGCCAGAGGTATTCCCAGTCTTTCCTTCACATCCAGTCACAACCATCTCAAAATCTCCATCAAATTTCCAAGCGTTCTTAGAAGCTGAATCAAATTAACCACAACTGCTCTCTAACAATATTTAAGATGTTTCATTTCTTAAAGAGAAATAAAGACAAAAGTACTTAAAATTTTATCCAAGATAAGAAACTGATCCCAAGGGAGGAGGAAAGCTAACAATATAACACATATATAACAGAAAAAAATGGTGAACTGAGAAAAATTAGTGAACAAATCACACAATTATCCTAAATTTTTGAATATCAAGGAAATAGCTACATCCTCCTAGGGCTTACTATGTATGTGTCAGTGATAACCTCTATAAGGACCATTATCTTGCTTAATCCTTGTAACAATTTATAAAAAGTATTTTTCTATTTTGTAGATGAATAAATGGTATTTGGTGAAGTTATGAATTTTCTTCACCCTGAGAGAAATGTTAGTGACAGAGTTGGTATTTGAAACAAGGTCTGTTTGACTCCAAGGCCCAGCCTTGCAATCATCCTAAAATGTCATTTTTCTTGGGGGAAAAGTAGGGGAAAAAAAATCAGGAATTCCAGTAAGCAAAGCACTTTCTGCCTATAATACCTAATTCTGAAAATAATGGAAATAGCTAACATTTCCAGATAAACACCATGGAATATCCCATATAATCTTCACCAAATATACACCTATCTAACGTGTAGGCCTGTAAAAAACATTATGTGCTTTTCCACTTCTCGCCCATTTCTTGTCTCCATGCTCATGCTCCTTCACAGATGATTCTCTTCGTGGTGAGAAAGAGAATGCAACAGAGCTTTGATACAATGGGCAAACTGATATCAGTGAACAAGTGAAGTTGCTCAGTTGTGTCCAACACATGGACTGTAGCCTACCAGGCTCCCCCATCCATGGAATTTTCCAGGCAAGAGTACTGGAGTGGATTGCCATTTCCTTTTCCAGGGGATCTTCCTGACCCAGGGATCGAACCCAGGTATCCCACATTGCAGGCGGATGCTTTACCGTCTGAGCTACCAGGGAAGCCCAAACTGATACAAAAGAGAAGTTTTTCCATTGATACAAAAGAAAATCTTTTCTCTTTCTTCTTTATTTTTATATCAATGTCATAGCAATTTGAAAATAACACAAACTATTGACTATATCCTGCTATGCTTCTATTTTTAGTGAAGTAACACTTTTTCAAGTTTATATGCTTTTCTGTTCATCTCTCCTTAGAGTTCCTAGCAACTGTTCTGGAAATCTAACCATGGACCCAGGTCGACTGCACACTCTGCTGGCTTGTCTATCCCAATGACTGGGAACTTAGAGGACAAGGAGTGAGTGTGTAATTATTTATGCTGGGATTTAGGCCAAAGAAGGCTAGGACACGCTTGTGAAAGATACAGATAGTGAGACAAAATAATGTCCAGGACTGGCTACGTTTTACAGATAGAGACTCAAAGTACTCAATAAACTTGCCCAAATTCAATTTGCTAATGCAAAGACCCTGTACTTTTACCCCCTCATCCACCTGCATGCTTCTAGAGATGTCTTTTCTTATTAAACTAACACCCTAAATAAGCAATGATGAAGCATTGCTAAAATTTATCACCAACAATGGAGGTAAGTAGAGAGGTACTGAAAATGTATGAGGCATTCAGAGATCCAAGATGGGCAAATTCAGGAAACAGAGAGAAAAAAGAAAATTGCCAAGTCAGTGGGGAGAACAGAAAATACCCAGAAACCACTGCAGGTGATGTGTGTGATGGCCAGGCTTACACAGCAAAGGATACAATGAAAGTGAAGTTTTATCAAGCAGCCAGACTAGAGGATTCATCATTCAAACCTTTGCTCTTCCAACTGAGCATATTTGAGTGGATGGGTATTAGATGGTATCAAAGGATTACTTTTATATGGAATAACAGAACTTAAAAAATATTATAGTCCTCCTCTATTAGAGATACATACAAAAGTATTAATGGATGAAATAAAAGGATGTTTGGGGTTTGCTTTAAAGAATTCCAGCAACATGTTAACAAATAAATAAACACCATGTGTGATGGGGAAGACAAGTGAACCAAGAGTGGCAATGAATTGATAACCGAGTTACAGGTAGGCAGCGGTTCATTACATTATTTTCTTAAAAGAAGTCTAGGCTGTTTATTATCAGAGATAATTAAGAAAAAGGCTTAAATAACAGACATAAAGGAAACACAGGAATCTTTAATTCATTGAAAGTACTTCTTTTCCTCTGATCATAGATTCAATATTACTATTGTGCAAATAAAAACATGAAATTCAAGCAACTTCCAATGATCACACACCCAAAGAATTGAGATGTTCCTATTTCTAAGTTAAGCTTGTGAAAAATTACTAGATGGTTATACAATGAATTTACAATAAGATGACCCTAATGGTACTTTTCCCTTATCTTTGAAATCAAGTAAAAAATTATTTTGAAACTATATACCAATATACATTTACACGTGTCTCTATTTTTGCATTTGTAAAGGTGAAATTTACTTAACTATATCACGGATACAGTTCAGTCTGGTAATAGAACCCACGAGAATCAAAAATAATAAACAACTAATTTCAAAGCAGTATAGTAGAAAGAAGCAGAATAAATGAAGAATTAGAAGACATAAGTAATCATACTGGCTGTGACTCTTACTATGTAAATTCGGGGAATTCATTCAATGTTTGAGTCTCAGTTTCATCATCTGTACTATGACTGGATTCTATTACATTTCATCCAAGTTGCCCTCAGTTCTAACATCTCAGAAGCTAAAATCTGCCTCTCCCGTGGCTACACCTGTTCAGGAACCCAGTGTTCATCGCAGATTCTGACACCTCCAATTTTAGGAAGGCTCCAGGTCACACCAAGTCTGAGTGATGGAGCAGCAAAGGGAAGTCTATTTCTAGTCCTTCTCATCGGATGTGGGTGGAGCCAGGCAAATAGGCAAGGAATCCTGGAGTTTCACCCCAGGCACATGGATGGAATTATCTCTGGGGGGGAAGAGTTAACATTGTGCTCCATCCCATGACAGACTAACTTAAGGGGTTTTTAGGGACACCAACAGAGGACGCAAGTCCTCTGGGGGAGAGGGATGAAGACAGCAGATGGGGCAGATGTTGCTAAGTCACCTGTGAGTACAGCTCTACCAGTGTGGGTTAGGTGTCCCCACCTAGGGTTCCTGTAATCCCTATGAGTAAATCTGTGCATCTGCGGTCCTGATTTATAATTAGCTATGTAAGCTACGGGCACAGAGCCTGTGGTTTTCTGATTCACCGTGTATCTCCAGCATTCAGAACTGTGTCCAGCATTCTTGACTTGTGTTCACTGAAGGAGAAATGATAACACAGGATGGCATCGAAAATATGAGCGTAACTGGCACGCTGAGCACATGCTATCTAAAGCAGTTGTAAATTTTAAATAGCACATTTAAAAACTGTTTTAGATACTAAAATGGGAGATGATTGGGAAAGTTATAATTAAGAGAGAATATAGGAAGTAGAATTGAGTTGGCAAAATGAAGAAGAAAAAAGAAAGGAAACCAATGAAACAGGAAAGTGAAAGTCGCTTAGTTGTGTCCGACTCTGTGATCCCACGGAGTCTCCCATCCATGGAATTCTCCAGGCCAGAATACTGGAGTGGGTAGCCTTTCCCTTCTCCAGGGGATCTTCCCAACCCAGGGATTCAACCCAGATCTCCTGCATTGCAGGCAGATTCTTGACCAGCTGAGCCATAAGGGAAGCCCATGAAACAGGAAGGACCCTCTTTAAGAAAGGTGCCTACCCAGAGACTGAAAAGGAAAATTTGAAAAAAAAAACAAAAACAAATACAAAATACGGTGTCTTATAGGCTGATGCTCCAGTTGTGCAAACTGGGAGAAGCTTTACCACTAGACACAGTATCTCTGAATAGGAATTCCCTGACTGTGATACAGACACATGCAATGGGAAGGTTAATTCTCATACTCTAATAAAAAGAACAGTGAAGAAGAGTTGCTTATCAGTTTTAACATTAAGTTTCAATTAAAATTTATGATTAATAGTAATAACAGTACGACCAAATCTTACAAGCCAAATTGATTTTCAGACTTTTCTTATTCTATTCTGGAATCCAACCACAGACTTTCTTCTTAAAAAAGACTCCAAGCCATGGGATGTTAAAAAAGAAAATGTTCTTGAACTATATGTATATATAAACAAACTAATACCTTTTCTTATTGATCTTATTCACACAAACATAAAGACATCCATCTCCAACTTTCTGCAGCAAACACAGTAACAATTTTTTAAAGGTATTTTTAAAATAGGCTTAACTTCTAGAAGTTACATGGTAAATGTTAGTCTTTATTAATGCTAATAGTCTTATAAACCAAATGAAATTTTAAAATTAAAATTCCATGCTACTTATATTCCAGATTTAATGATGCAAATACATTATTCATTCTAAAACAGTTGGGGGAAGAAAAGAAACTTAAAGATCTTTGGAGGGGGAAAAACTAAACTATGTTTAAACTGAACTATGAAATATTTAAACAATGAAGCAGTCTTCAAAAGTAAATAAATCTCTCAGATAAGCATTTTGGCCTAAGTCTTCATGAAGCAAAGACTGAAAAAAAAAGTTTCCTAATACCCAGAAAGATCCAACCAAATGAAACAGGAAAGACCCAAACAATAGTTGAGCATCACAGACAGACCAGATCTTTAGTAAACCAATGTTCAAATTTGACCACAGATAAAAACCATGGGAGGACAGAAGGAATGTAAGAAAGTAAAACCGTTAGTCACTCAGTCGTATCAGACTCTTTGTGATTCCATGGATTATAGCCTGCCAAGCTTCTCTGTCCATGGAATTCTCCAGGCAAGAATACTGGAGTGGGTTGCCATGCCCTCCTCCAGGGGATCTTCCTGACCCAAGGATCCAATCCGGGTTTCCTAGCATTGCTTTACTATCTGAGCCAACAGGGAAGGAATACTTGGTAAAATTCGTATCTCCAGTTTACAAAAAAAATTTTGACTCAGAAAATATTATTTGGTAAACTCCACAAATCTCTGCAAATTGGACTTCGGCTCTGCATATTTAATAAGTTACTCAGATAATTCTGATTCTGTTGGTTCCTGGGTTATCCTTTCAAAACTCTGGGCATCTAATCAAAATTTTCTTATAGGATGAGAAATTATACCGAGAAATAGAAAGTAGGTATTGAGTGCTTTTTCTAGTGGACTCCCAAAAAGTCAAGTACAGGAAACGAAGAGGTGTGGGAGAGGGTGGAGAATTAGGAAAATACTTCCAAGTACTTAATTATGTGAAATGGATACCATCTGGATTTTCTGTGCCTATCAGCTAATTAAAATGTTTCCCAAAGGTAATTCTATTCAAGAAAGTCCCTGAGGCCAAGTACCCTTTCACTTCAAAGTACAAATGCTCAGGCATGTTTACACATGCCATAGAGGAGAGTGGGGTGGAGTGGACGGTGAGTGGGGAAGGGCCCTGCAGAGGGTGCATGTGGTCATGCATCAATCAACCAGAGAAGATGAAGATGTACCACACAGCAAACGAAAGGCTCTTAAGATGAGGAGAAATGTTTAAAAAACAATTTTTGTTAACAGTTTTATTGAAGTGTAACTTATATACCATATAGTTCACCCATTTAAACATACAGTTCAATAGTTTGAGTGTATTCAGAGTTGTATAACCATGCCCACAGTTTTAGAACATCACCCGCAAAAGAAACCCCACACTCTAAGCAAGGATCTCCTCTGCTCCTGCTTCCAGCCCCAGATAGCCCATGAACCTACTTTACGTCTCTACAGATTTCGTATTCTAAATACTACACCTAAATGGAATAATATGCTGACCTTTTGCACCTGGCTTCTTTCACTTAGCCTAGGTTTTCAAGGCTCCTTGAAGCATGTTCGTCCACCTTTTTGTTGCCAAAAAATGTACTTTTAAACTCAATGTTAAGGAAGAAAGAATTCTTATAAAAAATTTTATTTATTCATGATTTAGACCAATACCCCATATGCTGGAAGCTGTTCAAATATTTAAATCAAAGACCTGATCGTATGCGGTATCATTCAATATTAGACTCTGGGGAACTTTTGCTCATATCTATGAATAAACTCCAACCTAAAATATTTACTATATACTCTGTTTTAATATTGAGTATACAAATTTATTAATTTATTCTAGGCAAAAATACAGCATTTTTTATTATAAATGACAATTTCTACAATGGTCACAGTCCATAATCAAGAAATTTATAGCATAAAAAAACCAAATATAAAGCTGAATAACAGTACTTCAAGCCAAAATATAAATTTGCAGTTATCCTGTACCAAAATATCCAATAGGATCACTAGGTTCACTAAGATGCAGTGAGTTTCATCACTGATGTCCCAGAATGTAAATTCTGAAAGAACAGGGCTATTTTTCTTGATCATAGATATACCCGAAGCACCCAGGACTCAAGGTCAGTTCATTAAAAACATTTCAGTTTGTACATTGTTAGTTATTATGCTATATTAGCTATTACAGAGTTTGCTTTTTTGATTTATAAAAATAACTTACACTAATTTTATAAGCATCAAAAAAAAGATTAAAATTACATACAGTCATACAACTCGGAGAAAAGCCACAACAAATATTTAGCATGTTTCCTTCTAGTTTTTCCTGGGAATCCACAGGTATATGAATGGGTATACTATATTTATAATTCAAGTCCCATTTCACCACTGCTTTCCAATAGATTATATTTAATTCAAAGGCCTTTAAATATTAATTTCATGGATATTTTTGCAATCACACTTGCAAGATCTTATATATATATGTGTGTGTGTGTGTATATATATGAATGAAATATACATACTAGGTCTAAAGGAAAACATGTGCTTGCAAACAAAATAATTACCAACCTTTTACAAAATGTGATCACACCTCCATTAAAATACTAGGAGCAACCCTTCTTCATAGTAGGACACAAAACAAAGCCCTCCTATAATCCGAAGCTCAGCTCGTGCATACTGAACAGGGAAAAGCATTTTCTTGTTCACATCTATTCATCAGAGCACAATAACCCAAGGTGATCTCAGCAAGATTTGCTTTAGTTACCCCAACACCTTTCTCCCAACTTTCCCTCTTAGTGCCTGCCCCCTACTTCACCTCCAGCACACACTGCCATCAAGTGCTCCCCCCTACTCAAGTTAGGACATATAGGAATATGCTGGACTGCAGACAGCAGCCTGGGCTACTTGCTTATAACAGTGCTAGTACCTCAAGTGAACCATTTTATTATTCAAAGCATGACTATCTCGGTAATAAAAATGCAAGCTCTACACCAGTGGCTCTTAGGACCTTGTCCAGATCAGCATCATCTACAAACTTCTTGGCACACCGTCAGGGTCTTTCCCAGTCTTACTGAATGAGAAACTCTGGGACGGGCCCAGCAAAATTGTTTTAACATGCCTTATGCTTCTGATACATTTTGACAGTCACTGTTCTACACTTCCTCAAATTTCTCACACCTCCTCCTCTACCCTCACTATCATCTATTGTTCTGGCTTCTCCTTGGGGAAAAATCAAAACAGACTTGTGTAGACTTGAAACATCACAACATTCACTCATCATTTCAACCACATCTCCTACCTTGACCCTGCCATATCCATGACCTTTCAGAAGTAGACTCTTCACTTGTGCACTTGATTTCATCCTCTTTCCTACTCCAGTACCTGACTTCACTAATACCCCTTCTCTTTTATTCATCAATATATTTCCTTCAACTCAATCATTTTTACTAGCAATATGAACTTGTTGCTATATTTCTCACCTTAAAAGAAATTTCTCTCAACCCCCACCTTCCCTTGCTAGTTATGGCTACCATTTTTTAAAACTGAGATATTATTAACATAAAAGAAAATGCACAGACTTTGAGTATTCAGGTCAACAGGTTTTGATAATCATCTAAACCCAAGTAAATACTGAAATCAAATTATAAAGCATCTCCATGAAAGTTTCTTCCTGTCCCTTTCCTAATAACTCCAATTCACTCACTCAAGCCACCAGTGGTTAGATTTATAGAAGATTAAGTTTGCTTGTTCTACAACTTCACATACATGGAATTATAGAGTAGGTACTCTTGTGTCTGGCTTGTTTTGTTCAAAATAATGTATTTATGATAATATTCATCCATGTAATTGCATGGTATCCATTGTTCATTCTTTCTTATTTTATTAGCGAGAAGTATTCCATTATCATGTGAAATGCCAGGCTGGATGATCACAAGCTGGAATCAAAATCGCAGGGAGAAACATCAACAACCTTAGGTATTCAGATGATATCACTCTGCTGGCAGAAAGTGAAGAGGAACTAAAGAGCCTCTTGAGGAGGGTGAAAGAGGAGAGAGAAAAAGCTGGCTTAAAACTCAACATTCAAAAAACTAAGATCATGGCATCCAGTCCCAAACTCCATGACAAAAAGTGGAAGCAATATCAGATTTGATTTTCTTGGGATACAAAACCACTGCTGATGGTGGCTGCAGCCATGAAATTAAACAAACAAACAAACAAACAAAAACACTTGCTCCTTGGAAGGAAAGCTATGACAAACATAGATAGCATGTTAAAAGCAAAGACATCACTTTTCTGACAAAGCTCCATATAGTCAAAGCTATGGCTTTTCCAGTAACCATATAAGGATGTGAGAGCTGGGCCATAAAGAAAACTGAGCAATGAAGAATAGATGCTTTCGAATTGTGGTGCTGGAGAAGACTCTTGAAAGTCCCTTGGACTCTCAGTCAATTCTAAAGAAAATCAACTCTGAATATTCATTGGAAGAACTGATGCTAAAGCTGAAGCTCCAATACATTGGCCACTTGATGCAAAGAACCAACTCATTGGAAAAGACCCTGATGCTGGGAAAGACTGAAGACAAAAGGAGACGGGGGAAGCAGAGGATAAGATGGTTAGATAGCATCACCGACTCAATGGACATGAATTTGAGCAAACTCCAGGAGACAGTGAAGGACAGGAAAGCCTGGCTTGCTGCAGTCTATGGGGTCACAAAGAGCCAGACACAACGGAGCAACTGAGCAACATTCCATTATGTGAATATACTACACTAGGCTTATCCCTTCATTTGGTAGATATTTGGTCTGGTTCCAGTTGTTTTTTTTTTTTAATATTATGACTAGGGCCACAGTGAACATCCACATATGTCTTTTTGTAGATTGATCTATGTTTGATAAAGAAATATATACAATGAGGGAACCTGGGTTATGTGTCCAGAATAAACATCTGTTCTTAAGTTTCAAATTCTGCAAAATTCAGGAAACATTCTTTCCTGGACACCAGACCGTTCAATCAAAACCTCAGCGCTACAAATAAAAAGCTCAGTAACAGTTTTAAAGGATTTAAGAGAAATATATGACTCATTGCTTTATCCATAAATACTACACCAGACATTCCTTCCAGTCCTTTCTCACCTCACCAACACTCTGTGCCTACTGAGTTTAGGACCGTATATGAACAAGAATTACTCCAGCCTTCAAGGAACTGTTGGTATAGTTAGAGAAATAAGACAGAAAAGACGGTGCAGTGAAATATTTGCAGTACATGAGTAAAAATATCTAACATACAATAATGCCCAAGGAAAGACTGATCAAATGACTGACATACTGTAAGGTAAGATGCCAAAAGTACAGATCCAAGAACCAGACTAAGGTCAAATCCCAGTGTGCAGAAACTAACACAACATTGTCAATCAACTATACTCTAATATAAAATAGTTTTAAATATACTGTATATATCTTAGTAAAAAAAAAAAAATTTCCAGCATCATTGCTCATTCCCTCTGAGTCCATATGCAGGTTGCTTCATCTCTCTGGGACTCAGTTTCCTCATCAACAAGATAGAAACATAATAGCATCTACTTCATAGGTAGCTTTTGTGTGACTTAATAGGCATAAGGCACTTAGAATGGTGCTTATCACAGAGTAAGCCTGAAATTACAGTATGTATTAATTATCACCACCATCACCACCACATTGTCTTCCTCACTTCTCCTGAGGACGTAAAGGGAATAAGAGTTGTGAGGTCTTCAAAAGAGGATACCAACAGAGCTGAGACATAAAAGTAAGTGAAACAGCATAAACCCAGGCATTATCAGGAATAGCCCTTCATGTTTGGGGGAAAAAAATAAGAAAAGTCAACTGAAATGCAAGTTTTGAAGATGAGTGTAGTAGGAAAGACAGTCACAACATGAGGACAGGATATGGACAATCACAATATATCAGGGTAAGAAATTTCACTTGACAAAGGGGAGCTGCTGACCATAAGCAGGAAATACCATATTCAGATATGACTTTAGGAAGCTGAGTTAGGAGATGTGAAGAAGCTGCAAGGTAGAGTGGTAAGAGTGGAGATGGAGAGATCGTTAAAAGACAATGCTCATGACCAGCAAGAGCCCCGCGTGAGGCAGTAGAAACATGGGAAGGAGGAGGACAACAGACCATGGAAAAAGAAGGAAGAATCAACATCATGTGGCTACTGATTGTTGAGAGGTTCAAAATGATGCCTGGGGTTTTAGTTTATGTTGGGAATAGAGGAGTTGGGAATTTTAGGTCAAGATAAAAAGCCCAAATTTGGATTATCTTGAATTTGGAATTTTGTTAGCAGTTCTAAATTGAGCTTTCTAGGAAGAAATTGAATGCATACATATGAAATTCTAAAAGATTTTGGATTGAATATATTGATTTGGGAACTATCATCACACATAGGGGGTAGTTGAGCCATGAGAGTGGATCAAGTTAGAGAGGCTTCAGTGAGAAAGGAAGAGATTCTGGAACACAATCCTAGGGAATTTAACATTTTAAACTTGGCAGAGAATGAGGTTAGTGGCCACTTTAATTGCCCAACATCCATTCTACCTTACTGGAAGTGATCAGAACATGTTTATCGTGATCATTCCATTTGCCCTGCTAGTAGTTAGGATTCACATGGGCCCATTAAAGTCAAAGAGAAGTATGGTGGGAGACTTATGGAAAAACTGTCCTTATTTAAGGAAGGAACCTGATCTTTAATGAAATTGCTGCACTAATGTATCAAACAGATCTGAAGTCTGTCCCACTTCTGGATTTTCAGTCATGTGAGACAATAACTGTCCTCAATGTGTGAGCCAGACTGAGTCAGCGTCAGAAAACACACTGATAAAAGGTATCCACACTGGAGATGAAAGATCGTTAGACTGGAAATAGGAAGACAGTTCTCTTACCAAAACAAAGAGGAAAAAAATTTCAATATGAAAAGTGTAAGAGATACACTACCTGATACATAAGTCACACATATGTATATACAAAAATTATTTATATTGCTATGTTTTCTATATACTTCAACATAGGTACTTTCTATTTTCTTGATCACTGTATTAAAAAATATGATTAAGAATAATAAAAATTATTATTTACATGTTCTCTCTCCAAAGACTAACCTGATATCTGGCATATCTTCCTACATATTTGTAGGATGATTGAAAAGGTACTAATAAGGTAAAGTGTTTCATTTTAGACTTTCCTTTAAAAAATTAATTGATCAACTTTATTTTTAATTAGTTAGTAAGAAAGATGGTTTCTCAATTTAAAAAAATATACGTTAATTAAAATGTAGGAATCTTGACCCATTTATGTACATTTAAGTACTACTACTTAAAAACTTAATCATTAAGATTATTAATGATATATTGATAACAGAACTGATCACAGAAATATATAGATAATACCCAATGCAAACTGACTTTAGCTTTCTAAAACATCAGCACAGAGTAAGATGAATTCTACAGGGATTAGCAAAGACATTTACAAACCTAGATAACTGTATCTTTAAAAGGAACTGGGAAATCTAACAGTGTCTTCTCCAAAGGATGGGATTAATAGTAGAAGGCAGGAAGGAACCTGTAAACCCTCCTTCTTTTGTAAAAGAGAGCACTATCTCCTGCAATAGTCACAAAGTGGCAAAATGTTCAGATCAACAGCAGGTTGTAATTGTCTTGTACAGACAGGGCAATTTTAACACTTCCACCCAAAGCCTGGGCTTCCCAGGTGGCTTGGTGGTAGACTCTGCCTGCCAATGCAGGATATTGAAAAAACGTGGGTTTGATCCCTGGGTTGGGAAGATACCCTGGAGTAGGAAATGGCAACCCCCTCCAGTATCCTTGACTGGAAAATTTCATAGACAGAGGAGCCTGGTGGACTACATTCCATGGGGTGGCAAAGAGTTGGACACGACTGAACAGCTATGCACACATGTACCCAAAGCAATACTAACACTTCAAGGTCACTATCCTATAAAACTATACTGTGTGCTGTGCTTAGTCATCAGTGACATTCAACTCCTTGTGACCCCATGGACTGTAGCCCGCCAGGCTCCTCTGTCCATGGGGGTTCTCCAGGCAAGAATAGTGGAGTGGGTCGCCATGCCCTCCTCCGGGGGATCTTCCCAATCCTGGGATTGAACCCAGGTCTTCCACATTGCCGGCAGATTCCTCACCATCTGAACTTAAAACTGATTCCTCAAATTAAGACTTAAACCAGGGTTGTAGAATCTCACTACTGAATGAACCAGCACTATTGAGATCACTGGAGAGTGTGTTGAAAAGCAGATTCCTGGGCTCCACCCAGACCTGCTTAATCAGAAGCTACAGGATGATGATCCTTACATGTTTGGAAGACACATTATAGTTTGAAAACCATGCTTCTAAGAGTATTGGCCATTTGACCTCTTGCTTAAGCTTTCATTGAAATACACAGCCCATGACTCATAACAGCCAGTCTCAATTTCAGTGCAGTGCTCAGTTTTTCTTTGTGTACACTGGGCTCCAGCAGAAAAGAAAAGGCCAACAGTTTGATCCAAGACCAAACAAAGACATAACAGCTGCCTTTTTATGAAGTACTGTGAAAAGCACTGCAGGTAATTTTTAATACTTAGATTAGATAGGAAATTTCTATAATCTTATTGCAAATTTCAGTACAAAGTGTAGAATGAGGGGAAGAAAAAATAAATTTGTAGTTATATAATTATAACATGAAGTGGGGGCAAAGAGTTAAAAGACGTCAAGCCTCAAGCAGAGAGGCAACCGTTAGTTATGAATTCTTTAAAAGACTCTAGAGGCTTGTCTTTAATAATTAACTTGTCTTTGTAAATCCCTATTCCAAAAGGCATTTAATAGGTGTTCTTGGAGCTGATGTAATCTGAATTAAGGACAGATTCATGGTGTGTACGTATTTTCTTTTTCTTTTTCTTTTCTTGGCAACTGCCCTTCCGTCCCAAGATTTCAAGAATAGCAAAACTGCTTGCTCCAAATTTATATGACCAGGGTGGGCACAGTGACTGGCACACAAAGGAGCTCAATATTGAATGAATGAATTCATGCATGCACACAAAAGTGAGTCTTTGCTTCTCCTGATGAATGATTTAGTATTTGGAGAAAGACCAAGGTGATACCACCAAAGTTTAACATGGAACTCTTCTTACTGTACTCTCTGCAAACTCCTTTTATATAATATTTTTAATGGCAGAATCATGAATGAAACCCTTTCCTATGTTTTGAGCTGTTTGGTTGCTACCAAATAACTGAAGGTAAGCTCAGACAAACCACTGTTAAAATAAGCAAGGCAAAATTAATTGTATTGTGCTATTTCTTTATAATTATTATTTCTTCATAATTAGAAACCTGTGTAGCATTCTATCTCTGAGGAAACTTATTCTCTCACTTTTCTTCAAAATGACTTCAAGGAAACCTTCCAAATAAATAATAGCTCTCCTTTTCATTATGGCTCAATTTATTCAACTTTAATTACTTTAAAGGCAAGGGAACCTTCCTTCCCAGATAAGAAGCACATTGAACTTTTATTTGGTATTCCTTACACAAATCTTCCAAGACTGAAAAAAAAAAAAAAAAGATCATCCTAATTTCTAAAGGAGAAAATCACAAGGTGTGAAAAGCTGAACTGTTTGGCTGTGGAGTAGTTTAGAAGAAGCAGATGGAGGAACAGGGCCTGAGTCTTTTATTTCTCACCCATTGGTGCCACATATTTGTCTCTTTATAATTTCTACCAACATTTAGACAGACTACCACTGATGTTAAGTTCTCCCCAAGAAAGGACTTGTTGCAGGAATAATTTGTTTTTATCTTTGAATACAAAACAGGCTGTGAAAAAACTGACCCAAGTGATTCATAATAAATCTGCATCTGAGATCAATCCTTTCAGTGGCATACTCAGACTGTGGCTGCCCTGGTACTCACTCAGTGACACTTCCAATCCTCAATTCCAAAAGTCAACCACATTGACATACAAACTGAAGTCCTAGGAAGCCATGTGTGCAGGCTCTGCTCTTCTGGGTTTATGACACAAGTAAGCACAAAAACGTATGAAATGAAATCCTACAAAGGAACTCAATGTATCCACGATCATTCAGCTTTTGTTCTTATTTCACTTTGGTATCCTCTACAAGGTACTCCTCTACTGAGGAGTTTATAGAGAACAGTGAGAAGGCTCCTTTGCTTAGGATTTTGTGTGATAATATTCACCTACTAAACAGCTTCAGTTGATTAGCATGGTAGTCATCTACTTTAAATGAGATGCCCAGGTCCCCTTCACCGATTGAACGAACTAAGTGATTCTCATGCACAAATTTGGAAAAGTAGTGTCCTAAATCATAATCCAGGGATTAAGGACAAAGCATAAAAAATTCAGCAAGACAGAAACTACGGTTGCTATAAATCAATACAACTTCACTCCTCTGTCTCAGACAATAGAACTTCCAGCATCTCTCAGGAAAAGAAAAGTATTTTTAAAGGTTGCATCTGCAGGAGTGCCCTCCCCTTGTGGGAACATCCATTATCATCCTCAGATCCTTGACGATGCACCCACAGTCCCTAACTCCAAAGTTCCCGCTCATCTCCTTTCTCTTCCAGTTTTTCCCCAAGCCTCTCATTTCCACCTCTACTCTCAGACCTTTTCCTCCCTTCTTCCTGTCACTATAGAAGTGTTTCGCCTTCCACACAGAATTAGAATTGCTCTTCACACATTTCTGAGGTCCAAGAGAATTTCCTAAGAAAACACAAACTTTTATTTGCAAAGCACGGTTCCTTTGTAATGTTGTTTCTTTAAATATGTTGAATCTGGGTATATTACTGTTCAGACAATAGTCTTTTGGATTAGAATTGCAAATTTGAAGTCAGCTGATTTTTTTTAGTTTTATTATAGGCATGCATTAACTCTTTTACTCAGCATTTTATCCCATTTCATTATCATTAACTGATTTGCCTGATTTTGCTAGTTAGGCTGCCATGCAAAGAACAAGGTATTATCATGTGCTATTAAAATACCACATTTCAAAAAAATAAAATAAAATAAAATACCACATTTCAATGTGGCCAATGACAAGTATATTTGTTAAAAGACCAACATAGCCATGTTAAGGATAAAGAAGTTCTTCACACTATCCCACTGAAAATGATGGATTTCAAAGAATATATAGTCATTCAATCAAGTGATTGATTAAAACAATCTCAGTACATCATCTTCTTAATCATAGTATGGTAAAGTGCTATCTCTTTTAACCACTGTTCCCTTATTTGTTTAGTCAAGGTCCCTATGATATTGTCCTTAGAGATGTTTCAGGGGAGAAAAGACAAATGAAAACATGTCCCTGCCCTCACAGGGTCTAGCAACCTAGATATGTTCATGGAGATTAATTATCATCCTGGTTATGACAAAAATATACACTCTCTCTCACAAAGGTCACATATAAAGCCATACCAGCCTTTCTGAAAGTTCATAGGTATCTTATTTATGTCATGCAAAAAAGAAATTTAGATAGCTCCTATTCAGATGTATTTGGGCATCTGTTGGTAATTATCAATCTTTTTTATAAAATGTGTGATTTATAGTGCTAGTTATATACACAATATAATTTTATAAATAGTCAGAAAAGACTAAAAAGTTCAACTGTTTTGAAAACTATAAACAATCCTTGAGACATGAAATATCACAATCAAGGAATGAAACAAACGTCCAAACATCAATTTGGTTTGACCTTTGCCATCCACATTAAAATGTGAGAGACACAGAAGGAAAACACTGCCTTCCTAAAGGCTACTTAAAACAAATTGTTCCCCTAACACTGGTACATCTTCCCTTCCTGTGCTCAGCTCTGCAGTGTTCAAGCCTGGCCTGCAGAGGAGCCAGGCTCTGAGTGCATCAAAACACTCCTTTTCTGAAGGACTAGTTCCAAGATAGCAAAAAGGAGAGCTGGGACAAGTGTAGGGAGATGCTTTAAGTTCATTTTAATTCACTGTACTATTATAAAAAAAAATCTCCAACACATGCAACAAATATGAGAACCATGTAATTAAGCACCATTTCCCCAGGAATTTGCTTCACTGATTAACCTAAGGACAGTCTTGTTCTCAAACCGGGTTCTTGCAATCCCTTCCACTTTCATACCTACCAAATCTTTTTTAAAAAAACACAAAAGTATCTTCCAGAAATATTTAGATTAACTTAATGCCAACCATTATAAAACAATCATGGCACATCAAAAAACAGTTTGACTCAATTAGCTAAGTTGCTGCATCTGTCACTTTTTTTTTTAAATTGAAATATAACTGACATGACATTGTATGTTTCAGGTATATAACAAAATAGTTCAATATTCATATATACTGCTGCATATATTATTGACCAGAAAAAGCTATCATCAGTGTTTGGTTTACTTACTAATAATGCAGCATCACTGAGAAGGTTGATCTTGCTCCCCTAGGAGGTGTAACTGGAGGTGTTTCAAAAAAGAATGATCCTTGGCCCCAGTCATTTCTGTCCTCATGTCTATTGCCCAAATCTGTCTTCTTAATGAAATTTTCACAAGAGTTATCCATCTGGGTTTTGTAAATGGCACTTTGGGAAGGGGTAACACATGACACACCCACCTCGTCATACATACCCCACCTCAAATTAGCCTGTTGGTTTTTACTGAAGATACCTGGCTGTACCTAATGAAGAAATAAGAGTTTTGATTTATGGAAGGAATTGAGAATCATTCTAAAACAGAGGTATCATGAAGGTACAAGATACCATATGCGCACATACAGACATGCGCACGCGCGCACACACACACACACACACACTCACACCCTGCAAAGAGAAGCAATGGTGGGAGGGGTCCACAAGCTTCTGAACTACTTAATATTGTCAGGACTGATCCCTACATTAAGGGCAGGCACTCTGAAATCACAGTGAAAATAAAGTAAGGTTTTGAGACAAAGGACTCTAAAGCAGCGATTCTCAACGTGTGGTGAGAGGATTACCAGCACAGAATCAAGGGGGATAATGTTTTAAAATAGGTTCCTGAGCCCCGCACCATAGCCACATAATCAGAATCACTACTGGCAAGATCTCAGAAGCTGCATTTTACAACAAGTACCTCAGATGATTCCTACAGTGCCAAAGTTTGAAAATCATCGCTCTAGAGGATTCTAACACCTTCCCTTGAAGGACTAAAGTTCTCACCTTGAGACCTGTAACAGACATATACAAAATACCACTAACCAATTAGATGACTGTGGTAACTTTATTCCTTTATTAAAAAAGTACTACTATTTGAAAAATCTATCCTGAGATGCAAATAAGCCATATAAATATTTTGCCTTCTGGGACATTACAGTCCCAATTATGTAATCATTTCATTGAGTCATTACAAAGTAGAAAAAAAAAAAAGGACATCATCAAAAAACAAAGAGGTTTTTCTGTCCAAAAGTATTCTTTAGTAATAAGGGAATATGCAAGCTTAAATCAATAGGATTCTAAGAGCTTCTGACTTTAAGGTAAGCCAAAAAGGAAGTGGGTAGACAGGACAGGGGCTCACAGCAGACAGGAGGACAGGGGACAGGGCAAAATTAAGGCATCACGCTGCACACTCCCTATAATCCGCATCCAAGTCAAATGCAAACTACATTACAGGGAACTCTCTTTCCATATGACAAACCACAGTGCTGCCAAAGGAGACTACATTTCTTCATAAAAGAAGGAATGGTTAGGAATGAAAAGGAGCCTTTAAAACAAAGACATTTCAAATGTTCTCTTAAATGACTGCAGAATATCAATTCAACTGAAATAACGGAAAATCCTTTTTCTAGAACTTTTGACCAGGCAGAAAAGTCTTAGCTAAAGTGGCAAAGCTGCTGGACACTGCAAGGATGAGCTGACAGTAACCAAGGTATCAGAACTGTAGTGTCCCGGTCATAATGGGAACTCTCAGATCACAAGACGCAAACACTTACTCTTCTCTCAGGGTCACACATATATCACATTAGCAAACAGAAGCCAGTAAGAAGTCCCTTGAATGACAATAGGCTCCAAAAAGCAGAGTGCGTAGAGAAGATAACATAGGGCTCCAGAGTGAGACAGACCTGAGACATATCCTGGTCTGTCATATGACTTCGGGCCTCAGTTTCCTCATCTGTGAGATGGGATAATAATAATGACACAAACTACATGATGGTAATAAAGATTAAATGAAATATCTACAGAAAATGTTTGGTAGAGTATTTGAAAGCTCTCTAGTTAGCTGTTCTAACTATAATTAAATGGTTCATCAGATGGGTTTGTTAGAAGAAAAAACAATTACATATGCATGCTTAAGTATATAGCCTTGTATGTATGACTTTATATATTGGAAAATTTACATCCATCTTTACTGAAGTAAATCAACCATTAGCAAACAGGTGAATTATGATTCTGCTGATGTGCTGGTTTTTAAACTTTTAAAATTTAGTTTTTATCATTAAAAGACTGTCATACAAAGAAGAATTTTTTAAATGAAATAGTTATTAGCTAAAGAACCATACAAACCAAGAGTACAACTGCTATTTCTCTGCCAGGATGTGCTAGGAACTTCTTGATGAAGAAAACAACCATTAGTCACCATCAATAATAGAACAGCAGTGAGGACTTTTATTGATCATTTCCTAAGGACTGGAACTGTGTAAGCACTTATGTGGATTGTCTCACTGAATCCTCATTAACAACTCTGTAAGGCCAAGGTCTATTATTATCACCATTTTACAGAACAGGAAACTGAGGTTTCTCAGAATGTCAAGCACATTTACTAAGAACACATGGGCAAGAGCAGTGATTTCAGCTTATGAAACTGGAGCTTGTGATCTGGCCGACCCTGTTCTGTTGCCTGAAATCGAGGATTGGAACTCAATGTCTCTTTACTCCTTACCCACCGTTCCTTCCACATGCTGTGGGGTATGGGAAGGCATTCTTAATATAATTCAGCTTATCAGAAACTAGGGTCAATAATCCCATTAGATCTCAAATTATATGTTTAAAGTTCCCCCACTTCTACAACAGGACTAGGTCTTTCTAAGCAGCTCCTCAGGAGTCAAGAGTCTGGAGACCCACACAATATTCCCCAGATCTGATATCCATCTGAGGTCAAAACATCCTCGTGTGGTGCCCACTGGGACCAAAGTAATGTAATATACTTCACTTTGATACATATTTCTATAAAGCACATGAAGAATGATCCTAACTTTGAGAATTTCATGCTGAGTAGAGGTAAATGAAATGTTGAATTAAATACTGAAATACAGGAAACAAAACAGATCTAGCAAGAATTGTAAGCAAACCAAACATTTGTCATGTGTTCTTGTGATCTATTTTATTCCTAAATGACATGTATTAGATGTTTATCCTGAAACCTAAAAATATTAGCTTTTACTAGAGCAATGCAAGTGAAACCTTGGTGGACATCAAAGATCTAAATGGCAGGTCTGTGTCACTAAGAGCTCTCTAGAGCATGAGGATAACTGCTAACAGGACGGGGTGAGGGCAGCAGGTGCAGACTGGATGGTCATTTACTTTATGACAGACATGTGAAGGCAGCTTTCTTTATGCATGGCCAAATAAATTAAAGGATCTACTCTGCCTCTGGTATTTCATGCATCAATTAATTGAAGTCAACGACTCACTCTGAAGGGTTTTAATTACAAAGAAAACTTAACAGGCAACATTTTTTCTGTAAAGAAATTACTTTTGAGTATTACCGTAACAAAGTCCATTCGAAGAGTAAAACGAAATGAGGTTAGTTATTTAAGAAATGTGGTTGGGATACTAAGAGCATCTTTCAAAGTCTCATCTATGAAATATTCTTGGTGAAAATATTAAAACTAAACATAGACAATCCTTTTAGCTTAAGTATGGGGGATGGAAGAACAAATTAAAGGACACCACTTAGATAAAAGCAGAAATATTCAGAATGTAGACTAGTCTACATGAACCTTGACCAGGTTTATTTATTTTTAATTGGAGAACAACTGCTTTAGAATATTGTGTTGGTTTCTGCCATACATTAACGTGAATCAGCCACAGTATACATATGTCCCCTCCCTCTTGGACCTCCCTCCCATCCCACTCCTCTAGGTTGTCACAGAGCACTGGGTTGAGCTCCCTGCAATATACAGCAAATCCCCATATTACATGTGGTAATGTATATGTTTCCATGCTATTCTATCAATTCATCCCACCCTCTCCTTCCTCCTCTGTGTCCACAAGTCTGTTCTCTATCTCTCCATCTCCATCATCAGTACTATTTTCCTAGATTCCATATATATGTGTTAATATACAATATTTGTTTTTCTCTCTGACTTACTTCACTCTGTATAATAGGCTCTAGGTTCATCCACCTCATTAGGACTGACTTAAACGTGTTCTTTTTTATGGCTGAATATTATTCCATTGCACATACCACCAAAACTTCTTTACCCATTCATCTGTTGATAGACATCTAGATTGCTTCTGTATCCCAGCTATCGCAAATAGTGCTGCAATGAACACTGGGGTGCGTGTGTCTCTTTCAATTATGGTTTTCTCAGGGTCTATGTCCAGTAGTGGGATTGTTGGGTCATATGATAGTTCTGTTCCTAGTTTTTAAAGGAACTCCATACTGTTCTCCATGGTGTCTATATCAATTTGCATTCCTCTGATAAGGTTTTGTCCACAATTGCAAGAAAGAAGGTAAGGGGTAGCAATAGAAAATTGTTCTAAACTTTAAAAGTCTTGAATTACATAATCAAATGTAATAACTAAAAACTAATTTGGATCCAGGTTCAAACTAGCTATAATAAGTCACTTTTGAGCCAATATGGGAAGTTTAAACATACACTAGATACTACAGAGTACGTAGAGAATTATGAATTTTCTAGGCAGGATATTATTGTAAAGAAAACGTTCCCCTTATTTGACAAACACAAAGTGTTTGAGTAAGTGACATGGTGTCTGAATTTTGTTTTAAAATACCTCAGCATCCCCTTGTCTAAAATACACTAGCAATTATGGTAAAATGTTGGTAATTGTTGAATCTGGGATAACAGGATTCATTAGATGATTTCTCTTGCGTATGATGAAATTTGTAAAGTTTTAAAGAGGCTCTAAATTCTAAATGAATACAACTACTGTACATTTTAAATCAACATGAATTATAAAATGCCTTATCTTTGACAATAAGAGGTAGGTATATAAAATTATTTTTTAAAGAGCTGATATTTTATCTACAGACTAAAAATTTATATTACAGCTTGTTCAATGTTAATTTCTTATTGTTTTGTCCACTAAGATTTTCCATTAATTTGTCATTAGTATTTAACTCATGGGGGTTAATTATTGCTCAGCTTAAGCATTAGCTGTTCCTCTTGGAAAGTTACAAGGAAAATACACCTTAAAGTTCTTGTAACCTCTGTGAGTGGCCTTATATTTACTGATATTGGGCCTTATATTTATTGACATTTCTAAACTTACTTGTAGCTACTTGATATGTAATATGCACAGTCATGTATGATGAAAAATCTGTCAGTCAGAGGTAGGGTCCAGAGGTACAGCTGAAGGAGGGAGAAAATTACACCATGCCAACTGATTCACAATCTTCCAGTTTGGGGGTAGGGGTGGGCAAAGTTGAGTTATCTATACAGGAAAACTCTGAAAAAATTTAGAGGGCTCAGAAAAAAATCTTTTGATTTTACAGAAGTGCAACTGTGTATTTCCGATGAAAAAAATATAATCCCAAACAGATCAAGTAACCTCACACTGAAAAGGTGAATATCTAAGTTCAAACTTGTCCAGCCAGCCCTCAAAAACACCCTACTTCTACAGCCACCTGGATCAAGTTTCCTCTTGCAGTTAAGCAACTATTCATACTTGCAGTAACCTCCCCAAATCCATTTCAGAACAGAAAAGGGACTGAGTGATTACTTTATGTTCTCAAATGTAAAGAATGAAACTGAAGAGAATGCTCCCTGACATAGAAAAATACACAAATATAACTATTTCCTTCCCCATGCAGTGGCATTATTTTAATAAAGGAAGGCACTGTCCTACTTTCATAAAAGCCACCATGATGATTCAGCTCCTACAAGAAAGGCAGCTCCGTTGCCATCATGACCATTTAAGGACTGTGCTAATGACACACATCGCAAATAAAAACCACTCAGTTCCAGAGAGCCTCTAAAAAGCTCATCCAAGATTAACAACTTGGGTTATTTGTCAGCTTCGATCAAAGGGAAAGACATGGCTGGGACATCCTCTAGGACTTGACAAGAAGATACAGTGTAAACCATACACTCCAAACAAAAGAGCAAAATTCACCAAGTATTTTAAGTGACTGTTAAGCTTTTCAGACGGTTCTAAAGAAACTTCGATCTCCCCCAAAATCCAAGGCTCCAGATTTCAGCAATTCAGCAATGCAGACATGACTGCTTCTAATCAGATTGAAAACTCATGTGGTTAGGAGTTCCCCAGTGAAATCTGTGATATTAGGAACTGATAATATGATTTGATTTATTGCACAAAAGCATAATGTTTACTGAGATTTTCATTTCTGATGCATATGCCAGTAACAAGATAACATACAAGATTTAAGAATCCAGAAGATCAACTAAAGGTTTCACAGTTCTGAAACCTATTCCCAATGCTCTCAAGGTCTCATTTTGAAAGTTCAATTTTTATGTCATTTTTTAAAGGATGTTTCCCATTAGCAGTCAAAGTAGTTAGGCTGTAAATAAATTAATGAAAATAACATTCCATTTATTTATAAATCATAGCTCCCCATGTATGAATGGTAACACTTCACTGAAGAAAATGAACACCATTATAAAATGAGATTTTTATATATCCATCCAGCATTTAGAAATTGGCTGTTAGAAACTGTGAAGTGTATAGAACTTAGTGCTTAAAAGAATTTATTTTCTATTAATCAGCCTCCAAAATTAATGTGTCATAGTAGCATAACAAGTCAGAATTAAAAGAACCACCCTCACATACACAGAATCTAACATTCTTAGGAAAAAAAAAAACAAAAACTGAAGTAGGTTAGCATTTGGAATACTCCTAACACTGAGTCTCTCTAAAGAGAAATTTCTACAGATAATGACAATATTTCTATTCACTTACTACAGATAAAGCTATAATACAAAGCCAATGAAATCATGTATTTTCTAAGTATGTCAGCCTGAAAAAAACACTAACACATTCTTCAAAAACCACTTTTATGCAGTAAGTGTTTTTCAATAATAAATGGAAAGAACAAGAACAACAATAACACACACAAAAAACACCCCAAGAAGTCTCTTTCTATTTAAACACAGCTTTTCTGGATCTAATTTTCAACCAGATAATGAATTTTTTCATCATCATTGTCAGCATACAGAAATGGCTAGCAAGTAAACCAAACTCCCAGTCTCAAAAAGCAAAAAGAAAGTCACTGCACTTTTAACTCCAAGAGAATTAACTTTGGAAATATTTTTAAAGTTTCGCTGTAACAGTCCTGTAATATTAAAGAGTTCCTTAACACATTTAAAAGTCTTTAATGACAGTACATCCTTTCAAGAGTGAGTTGAATTGGAATTCATTTCTATTTAGCTTAAAATGCTTTAAAATTCCCTTCTTAAATAGATGTAATATTTGAACACTATAGTAAATACAGTCTTCAAATATTTAAAAAGGAAACTCCAATTACACTTCTTTGATTTACAACTGTGAATTCAAAAAAGAGATCTAATAATACTCTAGACTTTAGGCAACTATTACTAATTTAGAATGTTTCCCTTTGGGTGGGATTTCAGGCTCTTTCAGCCTACAGTTTCATTTCTCTCAGCTACAAAGACCATTTTGTAACAATTACATCACTGCAGTATTACGATATACCACATTTCATTCTAAACTGGCCAAATGTGAAATAGATCATACTGTGACACAGTTTTACTTTAAACACTAACAATGCTAAATGACTTTAGACTTTTGGTAAAAACTGTCCTCCATTAAAGCATATCCAACAGTCCTGAAAGTGAATCTCATTTTTCAGCCATGCAGGCTAGAGATGCTTATTACTAAACCAATAAAGCCAGTTTTTCTGGGAGGAGGGGTAAAGGGAGTCGGGCTACCCAGCGAGGTATCATGAGGTAAGGTTAAAATAGACAACACTCACCATCTCTTAGAGCACACCCTTCGACTGTTTCCACAGTACCTGCATATTTCTTTTTAACTGCCTTGTTGAGTTTTAGTCCGTAAAATGGCAACATGTGTAAAGGCCAGACAGCAAGTACAATGAGCAATGACCAATGCCATATTCACTTACCTGCAAAAGTAAAAGCAAAAGGGTTAAAACTCTCTAATCATGTAGGCACAATTATCTCCTTACATCTCTACTAATTAGCTTTGACTTAAAGCTGATTATGTGATAAAGAAAGAGACAAATATAACCTCCAGGTCTTTAATAATACCATTTGGAAAAAGAAGGTCCCCTCCCCCCATCAATAAGTTCTTTAACAGGTATAAGTTAAGTAGATATAGAATCACAGTCACTGTTTCCTTTATGATGAGTTGATGACCAATTCCTCTACAGTGTGTTAGAGAGATATGACAATAGAACGGGCAATGGAGAAAGAAATCTATTAGATTCTATTCAAGAAAAAGATCTTGTGGGTGTTTCTACACGAGGTATTTAGTAATTGTCTGTAGATCAGTTGCAGCTTTTTCTTTATAGGATAAAATGGTGCTAGTTATTGCTGGGATTTTGCCAATGATCTCCTAGGCAACTGACAGTTAAAAGAGCCATAAATAGACCAGCAAACACCATCACTGTGTGCTATCCTGAACAATCTTGCCCTTATACACTTAAGAATGCATGTTTTAGCATGAATATTCCTCTTGTCTCAAAGCATAGGAAATATCCAAACACTGATGCACCAGAGACATAGAAATAAAAACAACAAAAGCAAAAGTAAACAAACCGTATCTAGATTTATCTAAAACCACAGTAATAGCTTGTAAGTTTCATCTCATGCACCAAGCATAAAGGAATCTCACATGTATGAACTATTTCGTTTTGATTTTTAACAATTATTTGAGAAAAGAATTAGTATTATTCTCATTTTCTATAAATCAGGAAGAAACAGAAATTAAGAAACTTGCTCAGAGCCACAAGGTCAGAAGTGACAAAGCAAGAATAAAGATATATTTTTCTTTTATTATCAACTCAGATTTCACAGATTCCTGGTCAAGACATCAAGTTCTTTCCCTCATAGGATTCATTTTGACATGTTACTGAAAGATTGAAGAAAAGCCTATAATTGTGCACTTCAAAAAACATCAAAATGACAATAATGTGGTTTTACAAGCTGTTTTCTGTAAGATAGGGAACATTATTCCCTTAAACTATTAACAATAAATGCTTGATAGAAATAAAATGCTTCAACGGATCAAAGTTTACAAGCATCAAACTATGTGTCCTTAGACTGGCCTCACAAAAGTTTAAGGATTGTTCTTTGGAGTAATACCTGATATCTAAATTATATAAAGTTATGCATATACCTAATAGAGCCTTTTATACTCAATTCTATCTTTCAATGTAGTCCTTACATGAAAGCTATGGGCTTAACTCCACTGCGGTAGCTTTTCTCTAGGTAGTTTAAGAACCCTTTTTTGGAGCTATATTCAGACATGAATTCCACAAGACAATGGTCCCATTATGGTAGCCTTTATTTTTGCTAAAAACTATTACCTAGGGGAGTTGTCCTTCACCTAGCACCAAATAACACCTTCGAAAATCAAATCTACCCTTATATAACATTTGCTTTCATTAAGGTTATCACATAAATAAATAAGCAGATAGGCAGATAGCTGATTGGAGAAAGAAATGGCAACCCACTCCAGAATGCTTGCCTGGAGAATCCCAAAGACACAGGAGCCTGGAGGGCTATGGTCCATAGGGTCGCAAAGAGCTGGCCATGACTGAAGCTACTCAGCATGCATTCTGATAGCTGACACGACTTCCCAAGTGGCTCAGTGGCAAAGACTCCACCTGCCAGTGCAGGTGACATGGGTTTGACCCCTGGGTGGGGGAGATCCCCTGGAAAAGGAAAAGGCAACCCACTCCAGTATTCTTGCCTGGAGAATCCCATAGACAAAGGAGCCTGGCAGGTTACAGCCCCGAGGATCACAAAGAGGTGGACATAACTGAGCACAGACACCTGGTATATATAGGTAGATGGATAAACGGATATGGATGTACAAAGACACCTATACATCAAGTATCTCTTGCATATGCATAGCATGTTCTAAAGCAAAGTCTTTGAAGGAAGTCTTTGAAGTCTTTATAGCAAAGACTTTCTTTGAATGTTCTGACATGTGTTTTTTTTTTTCCTCTACTATCAACCCTCATGAGGCCAGTCATAGAAAGGATCTGATTCAATTAATAGTCATTGATTACTAGTAAGTGCCAAGTAAAATGGTAAGCATTTTCATGTATGTAAGCTAAACTAACTTTAGTAAAAATACTCTTAAAAGATTCCTATTTTACAGATAACATATTTAGAAATGTAGCATGAGAAGCCCAGGTCAACATGGGCTTCCAGGGTTATCCCCTGGAATTCCAGGCCAGGTCTTCAGACCACAAGACCAACTTCTCCCATCAGACTGAACGACTGACCATCTCCTCTTTGTAAGGATAGCATGAGATATTTGTCTACTGAGCATTTTTCTTTAGAAGGGAAAAAATAACATTTATCAGGTCTAGTCACTCCCTTCTTTCATAGATTTGTATTTTAGATCTCCCCCACACATGTTGACTGTTCTGGATACCACCTGAATCCTCTGGAGAAATATTAAGTATATATATTCATTTACAAGCCAATTTAAGTTCAAATAAAAATAAACATTGTCCAAACTTCTTTTCTTTTCTGCTCTTAATTTGTTAGCAAGAGCATGCCAGCCATTGAGAAATTATGTCTGAGATGGGCATTTTATTACTATGGCTATAATTTTTAGTTGTTGGGAAATTACAGAGGGAATATGAGAAGACAAGGAGGTTAAAGAATAGGAAAAGCAGCTCCAGAAGTCATTGTGTTTTGTGTGAATTCCATAATATTCTAAAGGTGATTGTTGTCTGGAGGAATAGCACCAATGTATTTGTGTTTTGTCCTACTAACAAGGATCCACTCCAGAACTGCATAATAAAAGACATTAGCAGCAACAGTTAAAGTAACTGCTTAAGGCATCTTAGAGACTTTTTTAACATGGGAATTATTTCATGCAAATAGTAATTTGCATCTCTGAATATTACTTTTCAAAGCATTTGTAGATAACTGCACAAGGCCTCCAGCTTCTTTTTGAGCACATTCTTCCAGAAACCAAACCTCAATTCCTGCAGAATATTAAGATGATAAACCCAGTTCCTAATCCCTGACTGCCCTTCTGCTGTTTATCCACCACTTCCAACCTTCACACAATCAGCAGGATAGTGGTAAAGCACATTTTTTTCAATGGCAGGAGATTTTGTAAATTGAGTAGTATACAGAGTATTTTCCTTTCCAAAGAGGAACTCAAAAATCCCTGGTAGTGACAGAATTTCTAAAACATTTCTCAACCACCAATATCAACAAATCTTAGGCCCACTGTGTGCTTAGTCACTCAGTTGTGTCCGACTGTTTGTGACCCCTTAGACTGCAGCCCACCAGGCTCCTCCGTCCATGGGGATACTCCAGATAAGAATACTGGAGTGGGTTGCCATGGCATGTTCTTCCTCCATGCCCTCCCATCTTCCCAACCCAGGGATCGAACCCAGATCTCCCACATTGCAGATGGATTCTTTACCGACTGAACCACCAGGGAAGCCCACTGAATCAAGACAAATAGTCATCCTGGAGTAATCTCCATTCTAAAACCATACCAGCTCTCCACATAGGGTCATAGGTGTTCAATTTCATCAATGGATGACACCCAGGGAAATCACCTTTTCTGGACCCAGGTTCATGTGACTGGTTTCAGAGAATTTTCACATTTTCTTTCTATTAAAACAACATGCAGACATCAATCTAATCTTATCCTATTTCTTAAAAGGTCATCCTCTCCTCTCCAGACATAGGGATGTAAATGAAACAAAACCAAAAACAGAATTGAAGGGCATCATTTTGCATCAGGTGTCTTAATGCAGTCATTAAAAAGCAACACTCATATCTAAAGTTCTTTTTGCCCTTGTATCAAGTAATGCTAATATTCCTTGTACTTTCTTTTTAAACTAAAAGAATTTTGAAAGGGAATGCTTATCCAATTAGTGAAAAAACCCCTACTGGTTTTAAATGTTAAAGTTACCACCAAGTGTGAAAACTGTCATGATGTATAAGCCAGGGGTTATTTTCACACTGAGGAAATAGCAAAAAGATCTTTCCACAGGAGAAAAAAAAATCTTAAGAAAAAAAATCAATTATTTATTACAATGTAATAGAAACAATTTTGCTGTTGGCTTAGGACACTATCAATGATTTCCTGGCTTAGATGTGCTTAGCCTCTTAGTTTAACAGGAGAAGGATTCTTTCAAAGATTTCTGACAATCTAGAAAAATCAGTGAGGGAATAATGGTTTATGTATTAAATAACAATATTACTGGATGCTATGGTTTGATATAGAACAGAGAAATACTAGGCATAAAAAAACTTTCTATTATTTGGAATATATATTACACAGTATATATCCTAATTCCAAGCAGAGTTAAGTATTGCAGACACAGCTGGGAAATAACAGTCATGGTAGACAGAATTAGGGGAGATCCAGGGAATTTACCTAAGGTAAACATAGAAACAATAAGGAAGAACAATTTTTCATAACTGAAATGATTCACGCTTACTAATTTTCATTAAAAATTTTCTAGTTACGAACAATTGTTAGTGTTAAAAACAAAAACTTGATGTTTCAATTGTAGTGTTTCTCACTAAATTTTGTACCTGCTTCCTTCATTAAATTGTTGATAATAATTGGAACAGCTCATTTGATTTCTAGCATCAAAAATGGTACTTGCCCCACACATTGTGCTCAATATCACTCAATAGATAAATGAGGACCTAAGTGTAAGGTGCTCTGCTAGGCATGAGGATAAGACATGGTCATTGCTCTCAAAGACCTGAAGAACTAGTTGAGAACATTTAAACATAAAAGGTCAACTACCAGTCAAGATTCTCCTTCGTAAGTGGTTAACTATCTGCTCTGATGGTACATGATAACGTTAGGTAGTTAGAATAGGAAAAAAGGAGTCCAAAATGGTGGTGGCTAAAAGACAAAGAAAGGGAAAATCCCGTGAAAATGGAACAAAAGGAAATCCATGGACCAGAGTGAGAACCTCAGGTGAAACAAACATGCCCCCTTTGTGGATAGCCCAATTTGCATAGGGCAGGCTCGGGAGGGAGGGGACAAATCAAGATATGTCGGGAGACTGTGTAATTTCCTCGGTTCTGTCTTGCTGCAGCAATGCTTTGAAACGGCAGACCAGTGTTACAGCTCAGAGTTTTATTAGGTAAACAAAGGACAGTAAACTCTCAAGGAGTGAGGGCGGGCTGACCCCAGAGGAGAGGCCTCAATCCTTCTTAGCTTCCTCTTTTTATACATTTTTGTTTCATGTGGTGGAGCCACGTGAAAGTGAAAGAAAAGGACAATCTGTGCAAAAAAAAAAAAAAAAGAAGATAACAAAGCAGAGGAACAGAGGATTAGCTAAGATGGAGTTTATACACCTCGGACAAAAATTAGAGTGTGTAGCTGCCGGATGATTTTCCTGATCTTCAGGGTGATAATGCCGCTTCTTACAGTGAAAATCCCAAGATCCATTTAATGCCTCCAAAGTAGTCTCCTTGCTATTTGAGCTTCCTTCCTATTTAAGTGGTTTCTCTTCCTTCAAGTCTGAAATGAAGAAAGAAAACACAAAACCTCCACAAGGACCTCCATGCTCTCCCTCACTGCCTCTCAACCCTACACTGTGGCTGCCCTTCCAGGGTCTTCTTTTCTTGGAACTTAACCCATTAAAAAGTTCTCCAAGTGAAAGAATAAAATGTAGCGACTGGAAGATGAGACACATCACTTGACTGGTGAAAGGTTTCCAAGTTGCTTATAACTAACTATGTCAACCTGACTCCATCACAACTGTGCTTGGTGAAAACACAGCAAATAAATGAAAGGTGCATCTAATGAGCTGCTTCTCAGATATTTCACATACAATGTCAACACTGATTGTCAGGAGCTGCCCCAGTGATTGATGACTAACTTTAAATAGGCTCTAAACTAACAAGATTGCTTTTTTTTTTAAAGGAGAAACAAAGACTATTGCCATTGGATAAATGAGAATATGTTGAGCTTAATGCTAAACAGGCTTAACAATAAACAAGAATATGAAATAAATACCATTCATTCAATTAAAACATTCTGACCAGAAGCCTACTATAGGTTATGTATGATGCCACACATTGTGGATTAAGGCTGGTATGAATACTTCTAGAAAGGAGCTGACATCATAGGCCAAACAAGGGCAGAAATGACTAAATCAACTTATCAGCCACTTTCCAGTTTTCTCATTACTTGGGGAATAAAGTGTGACTGCAGGAAGTATTGGCCATAAATACTCCCCAGTGGTTGCAGCCTGTGCACATTAAGCAGGTTCTGGTCTGGCTTGGAATGGAAGTAAAATGAAGACTTCTATAAAAATTGATATTCCAGAAAGGATAATTATGCTCACATAGTAGACCATTCAAAGATGAGAAATACATTTTTCTAAATAAATCAGTGATAGATAAGGCCCAGAAAAAATGCTTCATGAGTTCATGTTAATAAAGTGCTTTGATGCAATTATATCATTATTAAACTACCAGTGCCTGGAATTTACTTGAGGCTGTGTGTGTATACAGTGGTTCGCGACCAGCAGGGTTTCTTTAGAACCACTGCCCCTTATCAATACCAAGTTCTATTCTTAAGGGAAACAGCTTCAAGATTCATGGCTATAGCAGTGAGAAATGAGAAATTTCTCTTTCCTCATGCCAACTACAAACGTGTACTTTGCTGTCTACTTCACAAGGATCAAATTAGGAGCTGCTACAGCAGGTGACCTTCAACACCCCCTGAAAGGAGTTCAGGGTGGAGATCAGGAATGAGGCACTCTGTGCTCTGGGAAAAACTGGCAGAACAGGTCTTCATATAGTCAGATATTTTCAGAAGATGTTATGAGCCCGATTCTGGCATCAACTTATCTAGAAAAGCACTGACATCCTTCATGGTGAGGTCTGATTGTTGTGACTAGCAGCAACTTTCTTCAAAATTATGTGATTGCATGTTCTCTCCTCTCACCAAAATCTCATATATTGACCTTCCTCCTACCTCTCTGGAGCAGTTTCTCAGAGCTATCTGAAATGCTGTCCCCCAGGGTTATAGTCCTTACTTTGCCCGAAATAAAACTTAACTGGCAACTCTCAACATTGTGTTGTGTTTTTTTTTTTTTTTTTAGTCACTCATATGCTATCTTGCTTAGTGTTAGAAGTCAAACAAAGCAGCTAAACAGAGAAAACTAGAAGTAAACCAACTGACAGACACTGAAAGCTAATATCTGACTACATTGGTAAAAATGGTCCATTCTACTGGTATCAGTGGGACCAAGCTGGTGCCAGGCACTGTGCTGGTACTGGATAAACACCAGTGAATAAAGTAAATATGTCCTCTACCTTAAGGGAGCTTACATTCTAATGGGGGAGATAAGTGACATCAAGCAAAGAAGCCAATAAATGTGCTCAACAGTGCTTACAGTGAAATTCACAAAGCCAAGGATAAAGCAATAAATAGGGAGCCATGATCAAGATAAATGGAGAAATTGGGAGAAATCTTCTTATAGTGACCACACAGTAGATGACATTAATGTGATAGGTCATCTCTATCCAAGAGTTGAAGGACCAAATTCCATGCTGAAAAAAGACGCACACATAGAGAGCACTGCTTTATTGTACATGCTTATAAGGGTGGCTGTGAACAACAAGATCCTCCTCCAGGGGATCTTCCCAACCCAGTGATGGAACCCATGTCTTTTATCTCTGCATTGGCAGGAGGGTTCTTTACCATAAGTGCCACCTGGGAAGCCCAGTGAACAAGAAAAAATATCAAGCATTTTTGGTTAAACCAGGGGGAAAAGTACTTCTAACACAATTTCATGTGACTAAGGGGACAGGTGTTGAGAACCAGGACCTATTCTCATAAATCTCATTTCCTCCTCAAAATCCATCCATCTCACAGAGGAAGAGACTGAGGATCAGAAAGGACCAGGTAATTGGCCCAAGATCATGCCTAACCAGTCGAATGAAAACATAGAGAAGCTCTATTCCAATGCTCTTTCCACTGCCTCAGTTCAGTAGCTCTGTCATGTCAGACTCATTGCGATCCTGTGGACTGCAGCATGCCTAGTTTCCCTTCCATCACAAACTCCTGGAGCTCACACAAACTCATGTCCATTGAGTCGGTGATGCCATCCAACCATCTCATCCTCTGTTGTCCCCTTCTCCTCCCATCTTCAATCTTTCCCAGCATCAGGGTCTTTTCCAAGGAGTCAGTTCTTCACATTAGGTGGCCAAAGTATTGGAGTTTCAGCTTCAGCATCAGTCCATTCAAAGAATATTCAGGACTGATTTCCTTTAGGTTTGACTGGTTGGATCTCCTTGCAGTTCAAAGGGCTCTCAAGAGTCTTCTCTAAAACCACAGTTCAAAAGCACTGATTCTTTGGTGCTCAGCTTTCTTTACAGTTCAATTTTCACATCCATATGTGACTACTAGAAAAACCATAGCTTTGACCAGACATGCCTTTGTTGGCAGATAAAGTGGTCTGGTATTCCTATCTCTTGAAGAATTTTACACAGTTTGCTGTGATCCACACAGTCAAACGCTTTGGCATAGTCAATAAAGCAGAAGTAGATATTTTACTGGAACTCTTGCTTTTTCGATGATCCAACAGACATTGGCAATGTGACCTCTGATTCCTCTGCCTTTTCTAAATCCAGCTTGAACATCTGGAAGTTCACAGGTCACGTACTGTTGAAGTCTGACTTGGAGAATTTTGAGCATTACTTTGCTAGCATGTGAGAAGAGTGCAATTGTGCTGTAGTCTGAACATTCTTTGGCATTGCCCTTCTTTGGGATTGGAATGAAAACTGATCTTTTCCAGTCCTGCTACA